>NW_028227260.1:148905255-154117755 GCF_978045245.1 Mus caroli | reverse complement strand
GTATATGTATATATGTATATGTATTCATATATGTATATAGATGTATATGTATACATATTTGACTTCCTTTTCCATATCATTCTGAAAAGCACAAGATCTAGTTTTCTGTGTCATCCTCTTTAATACATTCAGTACCAAAACTCCCCAAATCTGCTTCCTGGGATTAGCCTGAGCAGCACAAATACTGCCACACCCTAGTCTAAGCAAAGCCTATGTTTCATCCAAGTCCAAGGCTTCTGCCTGGACCCCACTAACTGCAACCACTCACAGGTCACTCTTGTGACGCTTCTACTATCTTGCTATGTATTTAGTATCCCAAAGACCTCTTCCAACATCTTGCCTGGGTCCCACAAACCCTGCCACAGTCTTGTTTAATCACTCTTGCCAGTGTTTAAGCCAAGTTCTGGGTCTCCACCAGAACCAACTCTTACTGCAACCATCCTTCTGGTTTGCTTCAACCACACCACTGGGTATTCAGAACTCCCAAGTTCTCCTCCTTGTGAAGCCTTGATAGTTTCATTGACTTCCCCATTCAAGCCATTCCCTTAAACTTTGTGCTGTCATAGTCCACCATGGCCCTTGCCTCAGACAAGTTCTAGGCTTTAGCCAGGGTTGCACTTTGTGCAATACCCTTTAGGTGCTCTTTGCCTTGCCTCCACCACTCCAGTAGTTACCCCAACTTCCCATGTTTTCTTCCAGGTTCTAATGTGGCAAGTAGCCATAACTTCAACACCTAAGCCTTTTCTCTACCACTGGATCTAACCTTGATCCCATAACCAGGGCTATGAACTAATCTGGCTCTCTCAGTCTGGGGAACAGCTGAACTCTAGGTTTCACCAGGGTCCCTATAATTTACCCGTTAGTTTTCTGATCAATGCTGAGCATGATGCAGCCCATCTCTAGGATTCTACCAGTACTTATCCTATCTGCAGCTACCCATAGACCCCTTATGCACTGTTTCCATCATCCTATTATATACACAGACTCACTGTGCTAATGTCCATATTCTATTGTGGGTTCTACATCCCTAGCCCCATCATACCCTGTCCACACACGATTGCCATACAGCCAAGCTATAGGCCTCTACCATGAACTGCTCTACCTGCAATCATTCACAGGACCCTTTGGATAAGGATCCACCACACCAGTAGTTACTCATACTTCCCAAGTCCTCCTCCAGAGTTGATCGTAGTGAGTTCCTTTGACTTCAGTATTCACACTATTCTGAACACCATTAGGTCTAGCCAATTTTGCACATCCATTGTCATAGCCTAGTCTGGCCACTCCTGGACTTTGAGGCAACCAAGCTCTATCTAGCCTTTATCCATACCTTCCCTACCTGAAATGACACTGAGATACTTTCTGTCCCAGAGTGGAAACTTCTTGTTCTTTGGAAAGTTAGTTATGCCAAGTGATGTTTAGCTGGGACACAAAGGTGAAAGGATGTTTTGTTAAAGCAAACACATGAAAGACTTTTCCTGAAGCAGACACAGGTAAAAGGATATTTGGATACAGCAGTTTCATGAAAGAACACTTTATGAAGGAGTATAAATTTGACCCTGCAGACAGTGTGAGATGAGCACTCAGCTTTGTTTTGGTTTGCTCTGCCTCATTATTCTTCGCTAAAGACACACATGTATTGGTTCACCTTGCATAGCATTGATGAGCTCAACTTGTGATAATACTGCCACTGAGATACTAAAGCCTGAGAACTGCTCCTGATTTTCCTGGAGCATCTTGCCACTTCTATATCCTCACTTCAAGCCTGTTGGTGAGCCTGGTGGTTTCTTTAGGACTGAATTACAGCTGCCTGGTATCTGCTTGCTAAAAGGTCTGGACTATAGCTGCCGGTTTGTGCCTGTTGTCTACCTGCCTAGAGGACTGGTCTGAAGCTGCTGATTCATATTTGGTGTTTGCTAGAGGACTAAACTGCTGCCAAAGAAAATAAAGCTCACCTCCAAAGAACTATTGCTAATCATGTCCACTACCCCCTCCCCTTGTCTAATAACTTTTCTCTTCTACTAACTCTGCTGAATGGTGAATTAGAGAAGAGGCTGAACCCTTACTAAAAGTAGGTTGCAAAAAATGTATGCCTCCACTGCTCTGCCTCCCTCATGCCACTCTTTCCCCAGACATCACAGGTACTCCCCCAGAGACTAGCTAGACTCTTTCTGTGTAACTTTCATTAACATATTTAGTACCCAGACTTCCTAAGTTCTCCACATGAGACTAGCCTAGGATCACAAACCCTATGACAACCTTGTCTGAACACTGCTTGTGTTATAACCAAGCTTTAGGCTTCTGCCTGGACCCCAATAACTGTTACTGCTCACAGGCCATTTGTGTTGTCTTTACCACCCCTCTATGTATTCAAACTCTCCAAAACTCCTCCAGGCTCTAGCCTGGGCACCATAAACCCTGCCATAACTGAGTCTCATCACCCTTGCCCATGATGAAGCCAAGTTTTATGTTTCCACCAAAACCAACCCTTACTGCAACCGTCCACAGTTCCCTTTTGCATTACCTCGACCACTCCAGTTGGTAACCACACTTCCCATGTTCTCTTCCAAGTTTTAAAGATGTAGAGAGTCATAACTTCAACAATCCAAGCCTCTTCCCCACCTACAATATCTAGTCTTTCTCAGACAAACAAGACCGAGAACAATTCTTGCCAATATAGTCTGGGCAACTTTGGATATCTAGGCTTCTGCAGGGTCCACATAATTGTCCCTGAGTATTCTGACCAACACTGCCGAGGTTGCAACCAAGACCTATGCTTCTGCCAGGAAGGCAGCAGTCACCATCTGCCCTGTGTCCATCATGACACTCAGTACCCAGACATCCAACATACTCCTCCAGCATCTAGACTGATCAGTTTGGTGTAGCCCATCAACCCACCCAGAACCCAGAATCCTCATATTTTCAACAGTGTGTCTAGTCTGTCCCATGTTGCCTACACTGTAGTGAAGCTCTATGCTTCCACTAGGAATCAACATATCTGCAACAACCCAAAGACCATATCTGAGCTATCTCTAACATGTTCCTAGGTCCCCATATTTTACACATACCCATGTAGGTCTTCTGTGTGACTGCTATCAGCCCAGGTGTGTTAAAAGCTCACCATGTTCTCCTCAACCATCTAGAATTTGAATCACACCCTATGCCACAATCAGGGCTAATCATCCCTATCTGTGCTTCAGTCAAAGGACAGGCTTCTGCCTAAGAACCATACCTGCCACTATCCATGCGCCCCCCCCCCCACCTTGTACCACCTTCAACATGCCACTCTGTACTTGGACTTCCTACATTCTCCTGTTTAGTCTAGCCTTATCCCTTCTATGTGAACTCTACCTAACAAGGTGGCAACCAGGCTCACCATACCTTCCTCCATGGTATAGCCTGTGTCCTACATGCCCTGTCATAGCCTAGGCTCAACACCCATCCACAGTGCTAGCTACATTTATATTATAGAGTTCTTCCTGGAGACCCCACCTGCAACCACTCTGATGTCTTTTCTGCCCTGCTTCCACCAACCCACTAGTTACACAGACTCCCCACACCATTCACCATAGTCTACCATGGTTCCTACATCCCCTGCCCAGGCCTGGCTGTCAAGAACTGACCACCAGGCTTTACGGCAAAAATCCACATGTCCCTTCTGGGATGCCTCTACAACCACACTTGGTACTCAACTTCCAAGGCCTTCATGGTTGAGTCTGGTTGGATCCATTGACTTGCCCACTGAAGCCTTTCTTTATCCTGTCAGATCTAGCCATGGTCCCATAACCAGAACCCTGGACTAGTTTGGTCACCTTGTCTGAGCTGCAGCCAATATCTAGGTTTCCACAGAGTCACACATGTTTTGCACTGACTTAAACCAACCACCACTGCTTGCACCTCAGATAAACTCTAGGATTCAGCCAGTATGGCCTTATCTGCAACCTTCTTCTGGTCTGTTTTGTATTTGCCTACACCACTCCAGTTTGTACCCCAACTTTCCTTATCCTCTTCCACGTTCTATCCTGTTGAGGACCTCTGACCAACCTCAACTCCCAAGCCTTCTCCTGACTTGGCACATCTAGCCTTGTTTCCTCTTTCAGAGACTTGGACTATTCTGGTCATTCCTACCTGGGCAGCAACTGACATCTAGGCTTCTGCAGGGTTCACATACTTGATCCTGAGTGCTCTGACCAACACTGCCTGTGCTGCAGACAAGCCCTAGGCTTCTGCAAGGACTTAATTTATCTCTAACTACTCACAGGCAGATTCTTCTCTGCCTCTATCATGGCATTCCAATATTCTCTTCCAGAGTCTAGCTTCTTTGTTTTCATGTGACTAGAAACTACCTACTCCATATTCAGACTGATCACATCCTTCTCCATTGTCTTCATGAGTCTCATGCCCTGTGATCCAGCCCCAGTTTGCCTTCTGTTGCCTGATATGTAGCCATAAGAAAATTTTCTGTTTCCATAAGAAATGTTCATACCTATTACCACTGATAGGTGCTTTCTTTCCCAACACCAACATGCCATTTGGTACCCCTGTCTTCAATTGGTTCCACATACCCAACCTAGCCTGACAACCCTGTGACTTCACCCAGGATCTTCCTTAACTCCAACCAACCATGGGCACCTTCTGTATCACCTTAACTAAGCCATTAATACCAAAATATTTGTCATCCTTGTCAAAGGTACCCAATCTAGGCCCTTTGACCAACTTGCCAGATCTACATTCAGCCCCCCAACCAGTTTCTGAGACTTTTGTAGCCATTCCTGCCTGTAAAGCAGCTGAACAGGTATAATAGGGTTTCAAATCTCTTGATGCTGTTTATTTTAGTCACCCATGCTTTTGAGGCAGATAAATTCTAGGCTGTACACAGAACAGTCTCCCTTCCTGCAACCACCCACAAGACCCTTCTGCACTATTTCTTCCATGCCACCCAGAACCCAGACTACCCACATCCTCTTCAGGGGTCTAGCCTGATCCTATCTTCATGACTCCACTACTCCACTCTGTACTCAGATTCCCATATCTTCCTCTAAGGTCTTGGGTCCCACACCTCTTTATCCAGCCAAGTTGCACCACAACTTCCTGTGCCACAGGAAACTCAAGGCTTCTTCCAAGACCACCTTATCTGTAAACACCTACAGGACAACTCTTGGCTACCTCCATCACCAAACTCAGTACTTAGACTCCTCATGTCATGTTCAAGGGAATAGACATTGCATCCCATGCCCCAGACTTGTCTTACCACCCTCACCTGCACTGCAGCTCTAGGTTTCCACAGGTACTTTTGCCCTAGCTACAACCATCTACTGACTACCAGGACACACAGTACCTAGTTTCCTATATTCTTCTCCATGTTCTAGCCCGGTGAGTGCACCTCACATGCCTATTCATACCTATTCTAAAATTCACCTGATCAAGCCATGGTCCCACAAACTAGTACATTGGTCTAGTCAGGCCAGCTGCGTCTGCCAAGAATCTAAATTCTAGGTTTCCAAAGGGTCCCACATTCTTTGCTCTGACATAGTATCACCACTCCTAACTGCAGCACCACTCTGTGGTCTTCTACCAGGAATCATCCTACATACAACCAACCTAGGTCCCTGTGTGCTGATTCTAACACTCCACTCAGTATGGAGATACACATGTCTTCTGTGGTCCACTTTGGGCCCCATATCTCTCACTCCAGCCTATCTTGACTGTCCCATAATGCACCTGGAAACTTCAACCAAGCACCTTTCTACCTTAAACACCCACAGTTCGCTTATGGGCTACCTCCACCACCCCACTAGGTACCCAGGCCCCCCATGTCCTTCTTCAGTGTCTTGTTTGGTAAACACCCCATCCATGTCTTTTCTGCAACATGCCAGATCTAGCCAGGATCACAAATCATTGCCTGGACACAGTATGTCTAGCCCCACCTGTACAGCAGTCAAGCCTTAGGCTTCATCAGGATCCTCAAATTTTTGACACTGAGGCAGACAAACTATAGGCTTCAGAGAAGCCATCCTTCTTCAATACCTATAAAGAGATCCTTTCTGGACTGCCTCTAAATCTCACTATGTACGCAGTCCTTACAAATCCACCTCCAGGGTCTAGCCTTATACTTTTGTGTGGCTGCACAACCCTACTCAGACTCCTTATGTACCCAGACTCCTTATGTGTCCCTTCAAGATATAACTTGCATTCCATATCCCCTTATGCAATCTAATATGACCACCACAGCCTGAGTCACAGCCATGCTCAAGATCCTGCTTCACACATGATCTGCCCTATGTGCCACCACCCACACGTCCCTTCTGTGATGGCTCTACCTCCTAACCCAGTATCTAGACTTCCCTGAATCTCTGCCAGAGTCCAGCCAGTACAACTTCCCTCCATATTCATACCTTTCTCACAACTTGTCAGAGCTATCCCAGGTCTCAAATTGCTTGTCCTGGACTAATCTGACCACCCAACCTATGAAACAAATATATAGGCCAAGGCTTTTGCTGGGACACACACTACTTGAAAGCAGTCATAGATATCTTCTGTGTCACCCTTCCAGTATGCTATTCCATATCCATCCATGTCTTCTTCCAACTTCTAGCCTGATCCTTTCTGTGGGAACCTCACCACCTGACTCATTATACAGATTTCCCATCTCTTCCTCCAAGGTCTAGCCTGGTTCTCATATCCCACGATCCAGTCTGGTTTGACCCTGATGTGAGGCTGCAAAGCTCTAGTCTTCTACTTGTACCTCCTATGAACAACCATCCACAGATCTCTTCTGTGCAGTCTCCACCACCCTACTTGGTTCCCAGAGTACCCATGTCCTTCTCTGGGGAGTAGCTGTGTGAATGAATACTCATGGCAGCTCCACCCACAACTTTTCTGAAACATGAAAGAACTAGTCAATGCCCATATATGTTGTCCTGGCATAGTGTGACCAGCCTGCCTGTGAAATAGCTGAGCTCTAGACTTCTGCCAGGTCCCACCCTACTCACGAGTACTCACAGACTCATTCTATGCCACTCCAACCACCCCACTCAGTACCCAGACTTCTCACTTATACTTTAAAGATTTCTCATATTCAATGCCCTCTGTATGGTTTCACCATCCTACACATTACCCAGACTCCACACCTGCTCCTCCTATTTTTAATCTGGGTCCCACATCTCATGCTCCACTCAGCCTAGTCTATCTATTCTCATCTGTGCTGCATAGAAACACTAGGCTTTTGCCAGGTACTGTGCTACCTGCAACCAGCCACAGGTCACTTATGCACTTCTCCACCATCCCATTCTGTACCTACAATTTTCAGGTCCTGCTCTAGAGTTTGGCATGGGATTCACATCCCATATCCTAGCTTAGTCTGACGATCCTGGCTGAACGGCAGCTAAACTCTAGGGTTCTGTCAGCCTCCACCCGTGCATACCTGTAACAACCCACAGACCACTTCTTCCTTGGTTCCACAATCCTACTCAGGATGCAGATTTCTAATTTCCTTTTCAACCCTTTAGCAGGGTGAGTATATTTGTCCTCCATATCCATGCCTCTCCTGTAATCTGACAGATCTAACCATGTCTCATATTCTTTGCCCTGGCTTAGTCTGTCCACCCCACCTGTGAAGGAGTTAAGCTCTAGACTTTAGGTAGGGCCCACCCTTCCTGTAACTAACCAAAATTACCTTCTGTACTGACTGAACCTTATGTACTGCCCAAACCACCCAACTTGTTGCCCAGATTTAACATATCCTCTTCATGTGGCTGCTCTGATTCCTTCAGTGTGAACCTTACCACTGCACCCAATCACCCCACATCTTATTCCAGAGTCTTAGATGGGACTCACATGCCCTTGGCTGCCTGCTATGATTACCTCAGCCTGTACTTGCACAGGGAATGTGAAGGCTTCATCCAGGACTTAAAGTCAAAGGTTTCTTTTGCACTGTCTCTAACACCCAGCTTGGTACCAAGACTTCTAGGAAGTCTTCCAAGGTCTATCCTGCTCTGAACTTCTGGCTCCCCTTGCCATGCCTTTTCTGCAATCATGTCTAACTTGTAACTATAAGCCAGCCCCAATTAAATGTTTTATATAAGACTTGCCTTGGTCATGGTGTCAGTTCACAGCAGTAAAATCCTAACTAAGACAATGAGCATGGGAGATCTTTCTATCTTCTGATATCTTCTTCAATTTCTTTCTTCAGAGACTTGAAGTTCTTATCATACAGATCTTTCACTTCCTTAGTTAGAGTCATGTCAAGGTATTTTATATTATTTGTGACTATTGAGAAGGGTGTTGTTTCCCTAATTTCTTTCTCAGCCTGTTTATTCTTTGTGTAGAGAAGGGCCATTGACTTGTTTGAGTTAATTTTATATCCAACTACTGGACTGAAGCTGATTATAAGGTTTAGGAGTTCTCTGGTGGAATTTTTGGGGTCACTTATATATACTATCATATCATCTGCAAAAAGTGATATTTTGACTTCTTCCTTTCCAATTTTTATCCCCTTGATTTCCTTTTGTTGTTGAATTGCTCTGGCTAGGACTTCAAGTACAATGTTGAATAGGTAGGGAGAAAGTGGGCAGCCTTGTCTAGTCCCTGATTTTAGTGGAATTGGTTCCAGTTTCTCACCATTTACTTTGATGTTGGCTACTGCTTTGTTGTTGATTGCTTTTATCATATTTAGGTATGGGCCTTGAATTCCTGATCTTTCAAAGACTTTTATCATGAATGGGTGTTGGATTTTGTCAAATGCTTTCTCTGCATCTAATGAGATGATCATGTGGTTTTTATCTTTGAGTTTGTTTATATAATGGATTACGTTGATGGATTTCCATATATTGAACCATCCCTGCATCCCTGGGATTAAAACTACTGGGTCGTGATGAATGATTGTTTTGATGTGTTCTTGATTCGGTTAGTGAGAACTTTATTGTGGAATTTTGCATAGATATTCATAAGGGAAATTGGTCTGAAGATTTCTATCTTTGTTGGGTCTTTTTGTGGTTTAGATATCAGAGTAATTGTGGCTTCATAGAATGAGTTGAGTAGATTACCTTCTATTTCTCTTTTGTGGAATAATTTGTGATGAACTGGGATTAGATCTTCTTTGAAGGTCTGATAGAACTCTGCACTAAACCCATCTGGTCCTGGGCTTTTTTTTTTTTTTTTTTTTTTTTTTTGGTTGGGAGACTATAAATTACTGCTTCTATTTCTTTAGGGGATATAGGACTGTTTAGATCATTAACCTGATCTTGATTTAACTTTGGTACCTGGTATCTTTCTAGAAATTTATCCATTTCATCCAAGTTCTCCAGTTTTGTTGAGTATAGCCTTTTGTAGAAGGATCTGATGGTGTTTTGGATTTCTTCAGGATCTGTTGTTATGTCTCCCTTTTCATTTCTGATATTGTTAATTAGGATGCTTTCCCTGTGCCCTCTAGTGAGTCTGGCTAAGGGTTTATCTATCTTGTTGATTTTCTCAAAGAACCAGCTCCTCATTTGGTTGATTCTTTGAATAGTTCTTGTTTCCACTTGGTTGATTTCACCCCTGAGTGTGATTATTTCCTTCCATCTACTCCTCTTGGGTGAATTTGCTTCCTTTTGTTCTAGAACTTTTAGGAATGTTGTCAAGCTGCTAATGTGCATTCTTGTCCTTGTAACGTTTCGCCAGCAAAACATACTCAGACAACCGGATCCTTCTACGGCAAAGCTTTATTGCTTACTTATCAGGAAGACCTCGAATACAGGAAACTCAGTCCTTTTATAACCCACAAAGAGCGGTTGGAGACGTGTTTCACCATGACTGGTTGCTCACTATCAGCCTAAATGACGCCACGGGACAGGCAGGGCACAAGGCATGGAAAAGTACCCCAGCACATGCGCAGACTACTTGTTTACTAGTTAGAACACCGGATATCAGCTCCATCTTGTAATGGCGATTGTAAGGGTGGCTCCTCACATCTCCCCCTTTTCTTTTATTTAAGAGCAATATTTCTTTTATTTAAGAGCAACCATATATTGAGAGTGGAGATAGAGGTCAAATCCCCAGTGTGCAAAAATAGGGGCATTACACAAAACCTCCTCCCAGGCTCATCACCCAGAGGGGTCTTGGTCCGCTCCCGTGTCGTTTTTCCTGGGGGAAGGACACTTGGACACTCAACCTTCATACAAGATGACATGTCTCCCTAGAATAGGCTCATTTTATGCTGCGGAGCCTTTCTACTGCAGTGCTTAGCCGTGCAACTCTCCTGGGCTGCTGAAGCACACTCAACTCTATCCCGTACAATGAGACTAGCCTCGTGGGGTGCAAGAGCTGAGCGGCCAGCGACCTATTGCTGAAGCATAGATAACCATATACCAGGGGAGGCACCGTGTTCTAGTGCTGCAAGTGCTTGGGTTATTGCCATCCTGTCCCTTTTTGTTTGGGCTTTAAGTTTACAGACCATCCAGAGCAAAAACAAAGCTCCACCGCATAGGATCACGGTAAACAAGCCTACCCCCACCCACTCCTTAAAGTAGAAAAATGCAGAGGAAATCCAGGTGGAGAAGCCCTTCGTCAGCGAAGGGTCGAGACGTGTAGAATTCACTTGTAGAATAGCAACTCTCAACTCTTGAAGCGTTTGCTCAAATTCCATGGTCCAATTCTGTAACATATAACAAGACAAAGCTTTTGACAAATTTGCTGCTCTTGTAAGATTTTCAAACTGAACAGAAGTAACACAAAGACCAGGCATCTTGTATTCACAACCCAATTGAGCCAACTGCCAAAGAATATCTACCTGCTCTTGGACTAAGTCGATGTGCTGATTTATTAGCATCAACCCTCCTTGTATTTGTGAGTTGGCTGTGGCTGGTTTATCTAAAGCCATTGTGACCATCATAGAAAGCTCATTAATAGTTTGTGTTGTTTGAATACTAGTAGATAGAGCGAGTGCCGAGGCCGTGGCAGAGGCTGCAACCGCCGCTGTGGCCACCAATCCAACTATAATAGCAGAAATACCAAAACTTCTTTTCTCTCTAAACAAACTCAAGCTATTAGGGGCATCTACAGGAACAGGGACAAATCTAGGCATGCGGGTAACCAAAGCAAAAGGATATTTATTGGCATCCCAGCATAAGGCATAAAAACATTTTTCTTGTGATCAATCTATCTCTACCTGATTCTGGTTCAAGCTTGTTTTACTTACCACCCATAAAAACGGGGGCCATACACATACCGGGGTGGCAGTAAAATTTACCTCCTTTTGTTTTTTATATTTAAGATTGGATATAGTCCATTTAAAATTTGAACCCTGTTTTTCATTCTGGCGCGGGGTACTTCTCCAATCAAAGGTCATTTCTCCTTTCTCACTAGAACCTCCTCCAATCATTGCCATGGGGGCGAGATCAGTACAGCTTCCATTAACCCCACAAAGCAACCACTGATCAAAAGGGTTAGTATTAGTTTGGAGGGGGTCCATAGTACTAAAATCATATCCAGAAAAAGTATCATTAAACTCTCTAATAATATATGGTGAAAAGGAAAAATATTTCTCTACTGCCCAAGTATATTTTTTAGCTTGGCAGCCTGTCCAGGGGAGCATTACATCTTCTATGGACCCTTCCTTGCAAAAGGGTGCCATTCTAGGTTGTGAAGGCGGCTTATTTCCAGAATTTCCACCTTTTCGGCTGGGCCACCATCCCCTTATAACTATGGCATCAGTCTTCATCTCAAAAGCTGCTCTGCCAAAAGAGGACCTTTTTAACCAGGCTGCTGATTGATTATACAAGGATATGCATTGACTCTTATCTTGCAGTGAAGAAATTAGTACAAAGCACAGGCTTCCCTGTATGAAGAAAGTTCTATTTTCTCGCAAAGCCTGAATCTGTTCCTTTAAAGGCAAATAAGCAAGTCCCAGTTCTTTATCTGTAGTGAAAAAGTGTGGAAATATTTGTGCATTATGTATTACTGGCATAGGAAGAGGGAAAGTTGACATAATTCCCCATCTAAACTCTCCAGATATACTAGGAACCAGAATCTCCAGCATGAGGAGTATGATCCATCGATGTCTTGAGATCTTGTTCTTGTGACTCATTGTCTGAGAGCTGGATTCTTCGAGTGAGGCGCTCCGGAATCCAAAAGGGATTATCTTCCTCCTGTGGAAAAACACATATAGCTCCCCTGGATCTTATTAAGATAGGATCCGGGCCATATCATTTATTATCAAGGACATTCTTCCACTTAACCATTTCATTGAGGGATTGATGCCATTGTCTGTGCCTTTCAGCTGGTGATCTCCCAGCATTATCCAATTTTAAGAAATTAAGAGTAAATATTATAAGGGATAGAGCCATCTTTGGCGTCATAGCCTCCATACCCCCCTTTTGTTTTTGTTTTTTAAAGAAGTTTTAATTTTCTTAGTTACTTAATGACCGGTTTGAGATAGAAGCCTTCATATACATTTCGTGTCCTCCCCAGGACATAGACGGTGGGAGTCGGTTGCCTTGATGCCAGGTGTAGGTCATGAATGTTTCTGACTAACGAGAACAGAACATTTGTTTCTAGGATGGCTATTCAGCCTAAGACCATAGAGCTTTTAGGAAGTGTCAGTCATATATACTATTTAGATTTACAAAATAAACAGCTAGGACTTATCTGTTTAGTCTTTCTTGCCAGTGGCTAACTTCAGCTTAGGAATTTTTCTCTTGAATAGGAGCCAGGTAATGATGTATGTGCTCTAATAGGGTGAATATAAAAGGGGTGCTTGCCCATCAAAATACAATCTTGTATTTTTATCAAAATTTTAGATACTGAACTGTTAGTCAGTTTTAATATAACATGAACAGTGACTAATTACCTTTCAATTGTTTCTCTTGAAGAGAGATTGTAACTAGAATGCTTGAAAAGTCATTATAGTCACTTGTGTATAATTTATTTATTTATTAATCAGAAATTAGAGAAAGTCTTTAAGTTGTCTCTGCAAATAACTATCTTTTAAAACCCAAATAAATATAAGAATCCTGAGTTTGTATCTTTTCAGGAGCTATCTGTAATCTTTATTAATTAAAGCTTTATGTAAACCTCTATAACACAAAAGCAAATCCTGGGGGTCTTTTCCAGGCAACTTAGGACAATTTCTTAACTGCCCCAAAACAATTTTCTTAAAGAAACAGTATTTTTTCTTATAAGTTGCATAAGCAATTGTAAGCTCTGAGATATAATATTAACTATTAATATACCACTTAAAGTTTGATTGTTCAACATTTTTAAACACCATCTTCAGCACACAATTTAATTATCTGTGCTGAAACAGGATAAGCATGTGATTCAATTTACATATACTTTTCTCTCATATAAAGGCTATTTTTTAAACACAGTAAATGGGATGCATGCATGCATGAATTTATAATTTTTTAACTTACCTTGGGATAACGATTATCAATTTTACTTTATATGATGGTATGTAATAGATCAAACATCAATATTCTGCAATAACCAAATTAATGGCTGTTTGGAACAAGGAAAAGGCACTTATACATGTAAGCAAACTCTGTACACTATAACTTTATATAGAGTAGGCAAGTCAGATTGAAATGTATAGATAAATTTCACAGCCTAATTGACCTTTTATAAACTTTTGAATTTAAATTTTATTTAGAACAACATCTGGCTAGGTCTGTAATAAGGCTCTAAGAAGTGACACACAAACTGAGCTGAAGCTGCTGCCAGCCACAGCACTTTCTGCTGTATAAATTGAGACTGCCTTTTAAACAAGTTAAAAGATGTACAGCCAGCAGATAGTTTTATTTTTCAACATGAAACACAGAACAACAATCATTCAATCATCCAAACAAAAACAAATATGAATCAACAGACACATGGACAATTTGGTGCACCAAAATAGACAATAGACAGACAGAGAATATAACTTGGTGTCTCAAAGGGACACAGATATCTTAACCAGAGCTAAGAAAATCTCCATAGAAGCCAGAGAGAAAGTTAGGACGTCTCCCACTTTCCTTATGTCTCCAGGAGAGCTCTGAAATAGCTTATTTTCATTTTTTCTCTTTTTTGCTAAAAGATCCCAAACAGGGGATAACTGCTTCTCTAAAACGTATTTTCTCTCTCTCATGTTCAGACTCTACTTCCTTATCTCCTTCTTCTGGGAATACTGCCAGTGAATGAGAGAAGAGGCACAGTGAACCTGAGAGCTATCTCTAAGCCTTTAATGAAGGCTGCCTCTTTAGTCAAAGTCCTCGAGAGGAGGGTAAATTGACTTAATTTATATTATCCTTTGTATCTTTATAATTATATTATCTTTTGTATCTTTATATTTTATATTATCTTTTGTATCTTTATATTTTATATTATCTTTTGTATCTTTATATTTTATATTATCTTTTGTTTTTCTCTTTTCTCCTTTTTTACTCCACGGTAGCATTAGCCCTTGCTTGCGTCTGGCAGAAATCTTGCCACAATGTTTTCCATTCAAGATACATTTCCATATTTGGAGCCACAGCTTTTATCACCATTGTCCAGTCCCCGGGAGTCATTGCCAAGGTCACAAGCCTTTCGACTTGTGCTACAGTGAAATTGGCACTGACTCCATAGTTACGGACAGACTCAGCAAGCTCCTTAATCTGTGTATACTCTACCTGAGCGTGAACACGCCCACCCTCGGCTCCTTCAAAGACTGGAAATACCTGTTGCATCTTCCTTTGTTCTTCTCTTGGAATGAACGAGTCTGTGCACTACCTCTCTGCTCAGGGCTGACGCACCACGCAGGGCGGGGGCTCCGCAAAGGGCGGGGGTGCACTATGACCTTGAGGCCGAGCAGCAAGCTGGACTTCGCCAGCCGCTTTTGGCTTTTTTCTTGACTGATTAGCTCGAATTTTATCTGGCTGGTACTTTTCTCTCTTATAACAAGCTTTTTCCTCCTCCGAGGCTGTTTCCTCAAGTTCTTCATCTGATTCTGAGCTGCTAAGAGCTAGCTCCTTAAACTCATCTAGCGGCGGGTATAGGCTCCCTCTTTTAGGGACCTCCGCTGATTGAGCTTTTTTCTTTTGTTTTTTCTCCTCCTTTCTTCTTATCTCTCCCCAGGTATTCTTCCCTGACATAATCTTTTCCTCGGGTTCGAGACCCGTGGAAAGGCCTGTATGCTTATTTGGTGCACCACGTTTCCTCTTTGCTCCTACTCTCTCTCCCCACTCTACCTCTGATAGGCTTTCTTGAACTTCGTCCAGAATTTTCTGCCCAGCCTTAACTACTTGTTGACATTCCTCATCCTTTAAGCACGATCTAATGAGCTTCCACAACGGCATGGTTCCTGCTTTAAGTTTGCCGTTCTCCTGCACCCTAACTAAATCTCCCCTGAGTTTCTCCCAAGAGGGGATAGTTAAGGACCCTGAGCACGCAAACCACGGTGCTATTTGGTCTATCTCTTTTACAAAGCCTTCTGGTGTCTTGGTGGAGATTTTCAAGCCATGCTGCCTCAGGACCAACTGTAAGGCGGTCACCACAGAGTGGGAGGCTCCCATGCTATCTTCTTGCCTTTTTTCTAACCTTGCCTGACCTCGTCTGAACACTAGTTAGCAATTCCTCCTGTGGAAACTGTACGCAATCTAAAGAAAAGAACGAGCCCTGTGAAAAGTAACAGAAAGGCTTCTAACACTGGAGAAAGTTCAAGGCCATACCTTGTAGAGCTGTATTGTCCCATAGTTCTGAATCTGCCCTGTGTGAAATGAGGGGTCTCCTGTAGGCGCCTGGTGATGATATAGTCCCGGGTATTTCGGCACCACTATGTCCTTGTAACGTTTCGCCAGCAAAACATACTCGGACAACCGGATCCTTCTACAGCAAAGCTTTATTGCTTACTTATCAGGAAGACCTCGAATACAGGAAACTCAGTCCTTTTATAACCCACAAAGAGTGGTTGGAGACGTGTTTCACCATGACTGGTTGCTCACTATCAGCCTAAATGACGCCACGGGACAGGCAGGGCACAAGGCATGGAAAAGTACCCCAGCACATGCGCAGACTACTTGTTTACTAGTTAGAACACCGGATATCAGCGCCATCTTGTAATGGCGATTGTAAGGGCGGCTCCTCACACGTTCTCTCTAGTTTCTTTTAGGAGGCACTCAGAGCTATGAGTTTTCCTCTTAGAAATGCTTTCATTGTGTCCCATAAGTTTGGGTATGTTGTGTCTTCATTTTCATTAAACTCCAAAAAGTCATTAATTTCTTTCTTTATTCCTTCATTGACCAAGGTATCATTGAGAAGAGTGTTGTTCAGTTTCCATGTGAATGATGGCTTTCTATTATTTATTTTGTTATTGAAGATCAGCCTTAGTCCATGGTGATCTGCTAGTATGCATGGGACAATTTCAATATTTTTGTATATATTCAGGCTTGTTTTGTGACCAATTATGTAGTCAGTTTTGGAGAAGGTACCATGAGGTGCTGAGAAGAAGGTATATCCTTTGTTATAGGATAAAATGTTCTGTAGATATCTGTTAGATCCATTTGTTTCATAACTTCTGTTAGTTTCACTCTGTCCCTGTTTAGTTTCTGTTTCCATGATCTGTCCATTGGTGAAAGTGGTGTGTTGAAGCCTCCCACTATTATTGTGTGAGTTGCAATGTGTGCTTTGAGCATTACTAAAGTGTCTTTAATGAATGTGGCTGCCCTTGCATTTGTAGCATTGATATTCAGAATTGAGAGTTCCTCTTTGAAGATTTTACCTTTAATTGTTATGAAGTGCCCCTCCTTGTCTTTTTTGATAACTTTGGGTTGGAAGTCGATTTTATTCGATATTAGAATGACTACTCCAGCTTGTTTGTTCAGATCATTTGCTTGGGAAATTGTTTTCCAGCCTTTCATTCTGAGGCAGTGTCTGTCTTTTTCCCTGAGATGTGTTTCCTGTAAGTAGCAAAGTGTTGGGTCCTGTTTGTGTAGCCAGTCTGTTAGTCTATGTTTTTTTAATTGGGGAGTTGAGTCCTTTGATATTAAGAGATATTAAGGAAAAGTAATTGTTGCTTCCTTTTATTTTTGTTGTTAAAGGTGGCATTCTGTTCTTGTGGCTGTCTTCTTTTAGGTTTGTTGAGGGATTATCTTCTTGCTTTTTCTAGGACATGGTTTCTGTCTTTGTATTGTTTTTTTCTGTTATTATCCTTTGAAGGGCTGGATTCATGGAAAGATAATGTGTGAATTTGGTTCTGTCGTGGAATACTTTCATTTCTCCATCTAAGGTAATTGAAAGTTTTTTCTGGATATAGTAGCCTGGGCTGGCATTTGTTTTCTCTTTGTGTCTGTAGAACATCTGTCCTGCTTCTTTTGGCTTTCAAAGGCTCTGGTGAAAAATGTGGTATAATTCTGATAAGCTTGCCTTTATATGTTACTTGATGTTGCGGCCCGACCCATAGTCCACAACGCGAACGGTTCAACTGAGGATGGCAGTTCGAGCTGAAAAGAGAGGAAGCTAGACGGGGCGGGAGAAAAAACGAGGCCAAGACGATTTCATGTTTAAGGCCCCCCTTTACTAATTCCAACATTCAGTTATAAAGGAAGGGGGAGGGAACCCGATTTCCTGCCAAGTAACTCGGGGTCCAGTAGCAGGATGAACACATGTGTGTCTCCAAGCAGCAAAGCGAGAGGGTCCAGCAGTGGGCGTGGCAGAACGAATGAGCAGGAAACTCCACCCTTAAGCAAGCAGGTTCCAGGGTGGTGGAAGGGAAACCACATCTCCTCCCATTAGTTAACAAAAATAGAAAAAAAAAAAAAAGAAAGAAAAGGTTGGCCTGAGGCAGAAAAATTATCTATGCTCAATAGTTCTGCCTGAGTTCTTAGGGCTAAAGAAAAAACCTGTTTCCGTGGGATTCCCTAACTTTTCTAATGGTAAACTGTATCTGGCTAAGACTGTCCTTATTATCCTAGTAAACCACTAACAGAATAGTGCTGAGCTGTAGGCTCTGACTTTACAATGCTAATTAGTGCTGAATAGGTAACTTCCTGGTTGCATTTTAAGTAGGGCGTTGGAACCCTGGCTAAGTTTGACTGAACAAATTTGAAATACGCTTTATTAAGAATAACACTGAGTTGATATTCCTCCGCAATTTTGGATGACAGGCAGGGAAACAGGGAGAAGGGGTAAGACCGGCTCCTTAGTACAAGGCCAATTGGCTTTTTTATTTGGGTGGGAGGCAGTGAAGTGTTTTCCCTTTCGACAGTTCGGACTCCAACCTCTCTCCCCCGTATTAATTAAGTTTAAATAGGCAACACTTAACTGAGGTGATCAAATGATTTTCTCATCTGTAGATGAGTGGGCCTTTAACCTTGGCTTGGGTGGACATTGACCCGATTCCTCCTCTGGGTGCTATCACGACCCACATCTGTGGCTCTTGGTATCTTTTGGGGAGGGGAGGCATAGCCTTAGGTATTTTTGGTTTTTAGCTGGAATCAGATACCAACCTCCTTCAAACCAGGTGTGTCGCACAGGGAACTCAGAAATGGTCAAGCTGGACCTTCCCCTGCAGTAATCTCCCGCGCCAAGCGGTAGCCATACTGTATTCGTATGATCACGAACCAGTATGCGCAGTTCTGAGTGCTGCGCAGCCCCTAAAGGAGACTTGTCAACCTCAGACTTAGCAAGGCCTAGACAAGAATTATGTCATTAGTAACACCACGAATTGTGGCTAAAATAGGAGGTGGAAGTCTTTCCTCCTCATCCCTGTTATTCCCATAGCCTGAGGAACTAAGGAAACCTTGCAATAACAGCAAGGGTGAAAAGCCAGAGGCCAGCTAAGGGACTAAGCCCGTCTATCAAAATAAGAACTAATCTCTGTAAATATTTGAAATTTCTACTTCCCTAGCTCTCTTGGTAAATCTAAATTCTATCTCAGACTGAAAGCCACGTGCTGGATTGCCTTGGAAGGCAGATAATAGTAGCCACCTGTGTGCTCTTGGGGGAGGGGAAGGTACGCCTGCAGGTCCTGCAGGAGAATGTAGATTGACCTGCTTCAAAAAAAGAAAGAGATCTAGACAATGAGAAAGTAGCAATGCAAATTTTCTTTTTGGAGAAGTCCAGGTACTTTATTCAGATGCAAATTGTAAAGCTAAAGTTAGTCTCCGGCTCAGAGGAAAACCGCATTTCTGGGGGAGCTTCCGTTCCCAGCTGAATTCTAAGCACAAGAGGAATTTTAGTCTTTAGAATGATATTTATGAGAAGAGTCAGGATCTGTGTTTATCTGACGAATTAATCTCTCTGGCAGCCACCGTGCTCCATCTTCATCTCGTGAAAAAACACAAACCGAGCCTCTTCCCCAGATTAGAACCAGATCCGGACCCTTCCATTCGTTAGTCAGGGAGTCCTTCCATTTTACCAAATGCATAAGAATTAGAAGTAACTGGATGCCAATGGCGATCTGTTGCAGACTGACCTTTGATATCAGGTTGCAAAAAGTTTAGGACAAATAAGGTGAAGGCAAGATGAGCCTTTGGTGACCTTGGGGGATATGCTCTGAATTAACTTTGTTAGGTAATTTAGAATATAGGAATCTCTAATATTTGACTGAATATTAGACCAGTCTAAGATTGAGTTAGAATGGCTGGTCACACTGAAGAAAAGTAAAAAATCATTATGACTCTATTAAATGACTAATTTTACTAAGTCTGAATATACAGTCTCTGATGTACTATTGCCATAAAGTTAAAAGGCTAGAAGCTAGTCGAAACTGGAAAAATGACAAGCAAGGATGGATCTAAAACATGAATTTAATTTTTTAGTCCTTTTAATGAGGACACTGAGTTAACTTACCTGTCAGCTCGGCACACGAATTACTAATATACTTCTGCAGCGTTCTGTGGAGAGAACCTGTTTTTCCCTTTCCTAATAAGGTAGCTGTTTTAGGATCAATCTATAAGCCAATAAGTAGATCCTTTTAAGATACTAAAAAGCATTTATTAAATTTGACATTTTAAATTCAAATTTTGAAAATAAAGGTATGATTTAAATAGTGTGCATGGAAATGCACTAAATAGTATATATGGGGATACAATTTCTCTCTTTTTTGTCTTTAAGAAATTAAAGTTCTAAATTTTACAATATTTAATCTTTTGAATTAATAACTTGTTGGACAAAACATTTTAAATACTTGGCTGTAAAAGGGCAGTGACTAATTGTACATTCAATCATTTTTCTTAAGGAATGGTTGTAACTAGAAAGCTTGAAAAGTTATTAAGAGTCACACGTGCATAATTTATTTATTAACTAGAAATATGTATAAGCAATTGCAAATTTGAGAATTAATAGTATCTGAGGGACAAACAATTTCCAGCAAATTATGAGCTCAGAGATATGACATTGACTATTAATATACAAATTAAGGTTTGATTGTTCAGCATTTTAAAACACCATCTACAGCACACAACTAGATTATTTGTGCTGGGAACAGGGGCAACTGTGTGTCTTAAGACTTCGCCCCACAGCAGCTAGTTGGGCCCACGTGGGCCAACGATCGGCTGGGAGGATGAGAAAAATGACTTTACAATAATGTTTTTTTCTGGCCAAAGAATTGTCTTGGGCACAACTAATTTTTAATTACCAATTAACAACAATTATAAAAGCTTTCTTTATTTTTTTGTAAAACCTTTTGTAGTAAACTAAAACACTAAGTAATAAAAGGATACTGTCTCTGAATCTTTTGGGTGAGAGCAAGGATTTAAGGTAAACTTCCCTTGAGAAGCATTAGTTAATAAAATACTTTCCACTTAGGAAACAATATATACTGAAAGATTAAAACTCTTGGCTTCTTGTATAGAAGCAGAAACAATAAAAATTTTTCTTACATAATGTAAAGCTATATTAGCCATACCTAGAGGCAAAATTTTCTAGTGATTACCAGTTTACTAGAAGTAAAAATCTTTGAATTTAAGCATTATTCTAAACATCTGAATAGATCTGCAACACTGTTAAAAAGAAATTTTCTTGAACACAGGGAAAAACTTTTTAGGCATTGTTTGCAAAACAAAAGATAGGCCACAAGCCACTCTGGGGCTGCCCAGAGCCCTGTATTGACTCAAACGTAAAATACTTTTTAACCTGAGCATCAATCTGAAATTTGTAATCAAACTGCAAGCTGCAGTCAATGGAACCATGGCAGTTTTATCCATAATTTTTAAGTTTTTTTGTGCAAGGTTAGGATAATACCTACAACTTTGGGAAAGCAAAACTTAAGTTTAAAACAATTTATCATCTTTAAAATCAATATTAGAAGCATTATTATCATATTACAAAGTTTGGATGTCAATTAATACCTATGAATACCTATTAAAGCAAGCTTTAATGCTTTAATAAAGAGGCATTGTTTTAAATCTTATCTTAAATTTTACTATTTAGGATAGGATTCACATTAATTATTATTTAAACTAGAAATATCTTTAGAGACCCAGCCTCTAGGGCTGCCTTAGGCCACGTGTCGGAAGGACTCTAAACTTGAGTTATCAAATTTAACATTAATCATCTGTAGCAATGTAACAATTATTAATCTTAACCAACAACTTATGAGCTGAATGTGAAAACATGTAGAGCACATTTTCAATAAAAAAGAACCAAATGAAGCAGTTAATTTTAGACCAATCAGAGAATATTAATTTTTGTAGCTACAATCATACAATAAAAAACACTTTACCATTGTCAAACACATTAATCATGAACCATTTATCAGATTTTTTACTCTGAAACTAAGAGGCTGTGCACTCGCTGCTTTTTCCTAAAATGAATAGTTTTTCCAGCAGGGTCCCTCCTGCCACGTGTCTGGTTTCTGGCTGAAACACGTGGCAGCTCTCGGCTTTGCAGATAAAGTTTTTTATACCATCTTTATTATCCAACATAAAACATAGAACATTCATTCATACAGACTGGACACGAACATACATGAATTGAACACGAGAACAGATTGGTACACCAGACATTAAACAAGACACAAAAGGGGACACAGTACTCTTGCTATAAAGCCCAGAGAGAACAAAGCATGGCACTCCTGAAATTTCTCTCTGCTTTTTGGGACATTTTCCTGCCTCATGATGCTTTTTTTTTCTTTTTCTTTTTTAAACTGGGGCAATCTGCCTGATTCATAACTTTAAACCCTTCCTTCTTCCACCTAAGCAGCTTTCTAAATAGCTGCGGCACACCACCTGTTTCCGAATCTAGTTCCGATTAACACGCTGCTGACCCAAGCAGAACCAGCATTGGGTTAGCACTGATTTAAGCTTAATTCGTACCCTACTGCATCCTTAGCAACACTTTACAAAACTGAAATTTTAAGCTAGCGCTAGCATGTGTACCTGTCCGTTACTCCGATGCCCTATACGAAGATCCTTTCCTGTATTGTGGAGCTCCACACCAACAGCGTATCTCTTAGCATCCCTCTGACATTCTTCAGGTCCCAGTTCTGGCGCCAAACTGTTGCGGCCCTACCTGCAGTCCGCAACACGAACAGTTCAACTGAGGATGGCAGTTCGAGCTGAAAAGAGAGGAAGCTAGACGGGGTGGGAGAAAGAACGAGGCCAAGACGATTTCATGTTCAAGGCCCCCCTTTACTAATTCCAACATTCAGTTATAAAGGAAGGGGGAGGGAACCCGATTTCCGGAACGCCAAGTAACTCGGGGTCCAGTAGCAGGACGAACACGTGTGTGTCTCCAAGCAGCAAAGCGAGAGGGTCCAGCAGTGGGCGTGGCAGAACGAATGAGCAGGAAACTCCACCCTTGAGCAAGCAGGTTCCAGGGTGGGGGAAGGGAAACCACAACTTGACCTTTTTCCCTTACTGCTTTTAATATTCTATCTTTATTTAGTGCATTTGTTGTTCTGATTATTATGTGTCGGGAGGAATTTCTTTTCTGGCCCAGGCTTTTTGGAGTTCTGTAGGCTTCTTGTATGTTCATGGGCATCTCTTTCTTTAGGTTTGGGAAGTTTTCTTCTATAATTTTGTTGAAAATATTTACTGGCCCTTTGAGTTGAAAATCTTCATTCTCATCTACTCCTATTATCCGTAGGTTTGGTCTTCTCATTGTGTCCTGGATTTCCTGTATCTTTTGAGTTAGGATCTTTTCGAATTTTTCATTTTCTTTGATTGATGTGCCGATGTTCTCTATGTTATCTTCTGCACCAGAGATTTTCTCTTCCATCTCCTGTATTCTGTTGCTGATGCTCGCATCTATGGTTCCAGTTTTCTTTCCTAGGTTTTCTATCTCCAGCGTTGCCTCACTTTGGGTTTTCTTTATTGTGTCTTCTTCCCTTTTTAGGTCTTGGATGGCTTTATTCAATTCCACCACCTGTTTGTTCGTGTTTTCCTACAATTCTTTAAGGGATTTTTGTGCTTCCTCTTTAAGGTCTTCTACCTCTTTAGCCGTGTTCTCCTGTATTTCTTTAAGTGAGTTATTAAAGTCCTTTTTGATGTCCTCTACCATCACCATGAGATATGTTTTTGAATCCGGGTCTAGCTTTTCGGGTGTGTTGGGGTGCCCTGGACTGAGCGAGGTGGGAGTGCTGGGTTCTGATGATGGTGACTGGTCTTGGTTTCTGTTGCTAAGATTCTTACATTTACCCTTCACCATCTTGTAATCTTTGGAGTTGTTATAGTTGTCTCTGGTTAGAGACTTTTCCTCTCGTGATTCTGTTAGCCTCTAACAGCAGACCTGGGAGACTAGGTCTCTCCTCTGAGTTTCAGTGTTCAGAGCACTTTCTGCAGGCAAGCTCTCCTCTTACAGGGAAGGTGCACATATATCTGGCATTCGGACCTCCCTCCTGGCCGAAGATGAAGGCCCAAACCAGGAACTGTCCCAGAAGCTGTGTTGCTTTGGCCTATTACAGAAGCTGTTAGCTTCTGTAGTCCACACTCTCACCTGCACAGACTAGTCTCGGAGGGATCCGGGAACCAAGATGGCTCCCCCAGGTGCTCCTGCAAAGCCCTTCCGAGCAAGGTGGACACCTATCCTTAGGCAGGGAAGGTGTCTGGATGTCTGGAGCCCAAAAAATGGGGCTGCCTCAGAAGCTCTTTGGCTCCCGCCTGTCCCAGAAGCTGTTAGCTTCTGTAGTCCACACTCTCACCTGTGCAGACTACTCTCGGCGGAGTCCTGGAATCAATATGTCTCCCGCTGATGCTCAGGCAAAGTCCTCCTGGGCCTGGTGGACACCTAACCTCTGGCCAGGGAGGTGCCCGGATGTCTGAAGCCTGAAAAGGGGGCTGCCTCAAAAGCTCTGTGGCTTCTGCCTGTCCCAGAAGCTGTTAGCTTCTGTATTCCACACTCTCACCTGTGCAGACTACTCTCGGTGGAGTCCCGGAACCAAGATGTCTCCTGCAGATCGCTACTCAGCTATTAAAAGCACTGAATTTATGAAATACTTGGGCAAATGGATATATCTGGAGGCTATCATCCTGAGTGAGGTAACCCAATCACAAAAGAACACACATGATATGCACTCACTGATAAGTGGATATTAGCCCAGACATTTAGAATACCCAAGATACAATTTGCAAAACAGATGAAACTCAAGAATGAGGAAGACCAAAGTGTGGATACTTCATTCCTTCTTAGAATGGGGAACAAAATACCCATGGAATGAGTTACAGAGACAATGTTCAGAGCAGAGCCTGAATGAATGACCAACGATTGACTGCCCCACTTGGGGATCCACCCCATAAACAACCACCAAATCCAGACACTAGGCAGATGCCCACAAGAGCCTGCTGACAGGAGCCTGATATAGCTGTCTCCTCTGAGGCTCTGCCAGTGCCTGGCTAATACAGAAGTGGATGCTCACATTCATCCATTGAACGGAGCACAAGTTCTCCAATGAAGTAGTGAGAGAAATACCCAGGGATCTGAAGGGGACTGAAGCCCCATAGAAGGAACATCAGTGTGAACTAACCAGTACTCTCATAGCTCCTTGGAACTATACCATCAATCAAAGAAAACACATGATGGAACTTGTGGCACTAGCTATATTTGTAGCAGAGGATGGCCTAGTCGGTCATCAATGGGAGGAGATGACCTTGGTCCTGCAAAGGCTCTATACCCCAATATAGGGGAATGCCAGGACCAGTGATGGTAGTGGGTGGGTTGGGGAGCAGAGGGAGAGGGAAGAGGATAGGCGATTTTTGGAGGGGAAACTAGGAAAGGGGATAACATTGTAAATGTAAATAAAGAATATATCTAACAAAAATAAAAGGAAAAAATGAAATATAGTTAGGCCACTCAGGAAAATGTAGAACTATGAGCTGACCAATAGCAATCAGAATGAATGAACAATAAAAATTATTTTCTCCCAAAAATTCAAAAGTAAAATGAACACTAAATCTCAGTGAACTCACCAAATTGTAAAGGAAACCAAAGGTCACAGGAGAGTCATTCTACATTTGTGACATGTAGCAAATATGACAATAAGAATATTCTAGACAAATCAAAAACAATGGGAGACCAGGTAGATAAGCTCAGGGTAATAGATGAAAACTGATGATGAGAATTATTAATTAGGAAAATTCATTACCGGGGAAGCATATTTATAGTTTAAAAAGCAATGAATGAGGACATGCTCTGCCGGTATCATCCCACATTGCACTTTGTGTCTCTTCCACAATTCTACTCCACCACTGACTTCCCATATCATTCTTCAGACATAGCCTGGTGAGTACTCCAACCTCATTCAGGGCTTTCCTGCAACCTAAGATATTTACCCTGGTGTCCACAACCAATATGCCTGCCTAGCCTGGCCTTGCTGCCTTTACTCTGGAGGAGCACTGGCTTGAGCCAGAATTGTCCCTACCCACCAATCAAACTATAGGAACCCTCTGATCATAGCCAACATTTCCCCTAAGACATATCTACTTCTACACTCCCACTTTGGCATATGATAACCAACCTACATACGATCACAATGCCCTTTGTCCATCTGAATTCATTCCACCCGGCCATTTTTTTCTGGCTAAAGCTAAAATCTGTTACCCTCACCATGCTCCATCCATCACATACTCTGAAACAACAAAGGAACTCCACATACCCAGATTTCACGTTAGTAATACCAAGAAATATGGAAGATCAACCTGCTTTCTTCTCTCTAAAACCAAAAGTCATATAGAAATGGTTATTAGAGAGAACTATATTCTTGAGCACACAGTAGTTCACAGAAGAGTCCTAAATCTTTTCAAAGAATTCAGGGAGTGAAATAATATAGGACACATGTAAAAACTTAATGACATCAGGGAGAAAAGTTACATGCATTGAAGTCAGGTATTTGCAATTTTATATTAAAAAAATCTACTATGATTAAAGACAGATTGACATATATTCATTAATAGTAGATATTTTCAATACCTACATCTCTAAAATGAAGATATTGTGGACAAAAAAGAATAGAGTTGCATCAAATTTTATTGACATTATACATCAATGAACTTATAGATATCTACAGAATAGTCCATCCAAACACCAAAGAATATACATTCTACACAGCAGTACATGCAAGTTTGTTTTTTTAATACAACACATCTGGAGTCATAAAACAGATCTTTACAAATGAAATAAGATTGGAATAAATATTTGTATTCTATCTGACCACAATGCAATGAAACTTAAAATCAATAGCAACCAAACAAGCAAATAAAAGGAAAGGAAAGGAAAACTCAGTAAATACACAAATACATGGAATTAAGCAACTCACTATTAAATGATGAATGAGTCAAAGAAGAAATCAAGACTGAAATAAATATATAAATAAAAACATTCCTGTAACTAAGTGAATATGAAAACAGAACATGATAAAAACCCTGGAACTCATTGGAAGCAGTCTTATGAGGAAGTGTTTACATTTTTAAAAAAAATTAGGAAGAAGATATTCCTGCCAGGGAACCAGGTAGTCTGACTGCTGGCCTTCACATCTTTCTCTGTTCCTACAGATCAAATCCTCCAGGTTCATCTCCCACTCTGCAACACAACTCCAATGGCAGTCTTCCCTGCCTCCTGCTGCCATCTCCTGTGGATCCCACATATCTTTCCCTGTTACCCACTCTAACCCCACCATTTGCTTTATCCCAGCCCTCAACTAAAACAGCCAATATAGGAGCCTGGGTTGACCTTCCTGCACATTCTGCCCCCAAGTAGTGACAATTTTGGAATTTTGGTTCCTTTTTTTTTTTTTTTTTTTTTAACACAGAGATATTGTAAGAATATGTTTTCATTTTAATCCCAAGTGTGGGATACAGGGTTTCATCAGATTGTCCAGAGCAGCTGACTATGATTTGCTTCATGCTCTACCACATGCATGAGTTTCCAGCTGTAGATAGTTTCTGTGTTTGTGTGACATTTGGAATTCTGGGGATATTTCAGAGGGTATATAAATGCATGGCCCCAAGAAATGGTGTAGTTGTTAGTTGCTATTGGTTATTGTTAGTTGCGGTTTTTTTGAGGAGTCATGCACAAAGAAGGAAGAACAACAGGAAGAAATTAGATATCCTGACAGAGAAGATCAAACTTGCCTCAAGGAACATGACACACCGAATCAGCAAGAAGTAGTCTAATGATAATGTTACTCCATTTCCTTTCTATTTATTTTCTTTTTTTTTACCTGGCATTTGGGGATTTAGAGGATGAAGAAGGATGGAAGAATGTAGACCTCACAAAATTGCCAACACCAGTTATACCCCCATTCAAAGAAGAGTAAACTACAGATCTGGGTGGAAGACTCTGCTCTGTTCCCCTCCATAAATTCCCTCAGAAACCTTGACTAACCTGTCCCACAAGTGTCAGCTGCCTATACCCAGGAATAAATTTTACCTAGAATCCCTAATGGCCACATTGTTCAGGTTCACAAAAATTATGTTTCAGGTAACATCTTGCCATGACCTTCTCCTAATTTCCAGAGAAGAAACAGAAACTAAGGAATAAAATACCTACACAATGAAGCCAGATATGAGCACCTAGACCTATAACCATCCCAAAGCCAGACTCCTAGACATCAGAGTAGAAGCAAGGCCAGGAAAATGTGTCTCTACCAGAGGCCCACAGCAGGCACTGACTATTCCAACATAGGTGAAATACAAGAAAAAGACCTTAAAACAGCCTTCATATGAATATAATAGAAATGCTTAAAGAAAAATTATAAATTTCTTAATGAAATACAAGAAAACATGAACAAACAGGGTAAGAAAATAAAGAGAATTGAAAAGGGTAACAGACTCAATTTTAAAAATGAGAAATATTCTGGAAAAGATAAACTTGGAAAAGAGAACAGGAACTAAAAATACAAATGAATATAAGCAATGGAAGAGATAATATCAAGAATTGAAATACAAAATTAAAAAATGGATACTTTAGACAAAGAAAATGTTAGTTCTAAAAATCTCTTGGTATAAAATATCCAGGAAAATTGAGATCCTATGAATAGTCCAAGTGTAAGAATACTAAGAATGGAGGAAGGAAAAAAAAATCCAGCTAAAATGCCCAGGAAATATTTTAAACAAAATTATGAGAAAAATCTCCTAGTCTAAAAATGAGATGATTATCAATGTCCAAGGAGCATATAGACCACCAAATTGACTAGAACAGAAAAAAAAGTCCCTTAAGCAGATTATAATCAAGGCACTAAATGCACAGACCAAAAAAAAAAAAAAAAACATTAAAAGCTCCAAGGGGAAAAGACCAAATTACATATAGACTACAGAAAGGAGATGCTAAAAGCCAAAAGGACCTGGACAGATATGCTGCAGATGCTGAGCCCACGGGCTCCAGGCCAAGCTATCATACACAACAAAAATTTTTGATTGCTATAGAAGTAGAAAATTTAGGAATTCATGATAAAATCAAATTTAAGCATTATATACAAATCCCATTCCGTAGAAGGTGCTAGAAGGAAAACTACAATTCAAAGAGGTTTATGACAACCATGAAACTACAGGGAGTAAATAATCTCAGACTATCAAAATCAAAAGAAGGGAACAATACATTCAGCAACACTACCACCACTACAACACCAACAAAATAATAGGAATCAACCATTATTGGTTATTGATATCTCTCACTATTTATGATCTCAATTCTCCAATAAAAAAGTCACAGAATAACAGACTGGATGGGGAAACAGGATGCATACAAGAAAAACATATCAGCATTAAGGATATACAATAACCACAAGACACCAAAAAATATTTCAGGCAAACAGACCTAAGAAGTAAGCTAGCCTAGTCATTTTAATATGTGATTAATTAGACTTTAACCCAAAACTAATAATAAGAGATAGGAAAGGACACTACCTACTTATCAAAGAAAAAATTCACTAAGATGACATTTTAATTAATATCTACATACAAAACATAAGAGCAAGTTTGTAAAAGAAATAATACTAGAGATTAAATCATATACTGACTCTCACACACTGATAGTGAGAGACTTCAGTACCCCACTTTCACCAATTAAGGTTATCCAGAGAAAAATTAAACAGAGAAATGCTGGAGCTAAAAGACATAATAAGCCAAATGGTCTGAAAATATTTATAGATCATTTCACCCAAACACAAAAGAATATACCTTCTTCTCAGCAACTTACAGAACATTCTCAAAAATTGACCACATATTCAGTCAAAAAGCAAGTCTCAAGAGATACAGGAAAATTGAAATACATTTAGGTATCATATCAGAAAACTATGCTTTGAAACTGGATATGAACAACAACAAAAACAACAGTAAGCTTACCAATTCATTGATATTGAACAACTCTCTACTGAATGTATAAAGATAGAAATAAGAGAGAACTTGAAGGAGCCTCCCACTGCTAAAGGGAAAGCCAACATTCATGTGGAAACTGAACAGCACTCTCCTCAATGATATCTTGGTCAAGGAAGGAATAAAGAAAGCAATTAAAGACTTTTTAGAGTTTAATGAAAATGAAGCCACAACATACTCAAACTTATGGGACACAATGAAAGCATTTCTAAGAGAAAAACTCATAGCTCTGAGTGCCACAAAACAAAACAAAACAAAACAAACAAACAAACAAACAAAAACAAAACAAAACAAAAACAGAGAAAGCACACACTAGCAGCAGTTTGACGACACACCTAAAAGCTCTATAACAAAAGGAAGAAAATTCACCCAAGAGGAGTAGACGCCAGGAAATAATCAAACTCATGGGCAAAATCAACCAAGTGGAAACAAGAAGAACTATTCAAAGAATCAACCAAACGAGGAGCTGGTTCTTTGGGAAAATCAACAAGATAGATAAACCCTTAGTCAGACTCACTAGAGGGCACAGGGACAGCATCCTAATTAACAAAATCAGAAATGAAAAGGGAGACATAACATCAGATCCTGAAGAAATCCAAAACACCATCAGATCCTTCTACAAATTGCTATACTCAACAAAACATGAAAACCTGGATGAAATGGACAAATTCCTAGACAGATAACAGATACCAAAGTTAAATCAGGACCAGATTAATGACTTAACAGTCCCAAATCCCCTAAAGAAATAGAAGCAGTCATTAATAATTTCTCGAAAAAAAAAAAAAAAGCACAGGACCAGATGGGTTTAGTGCAGAGTTTTATCAAACATTCAAAGAAGATCTAATTCCAGTGCTTCTCAAACTATTCCACAAAATAGAAACAGGAGGTACTCTAACCAGTTCATTCTACGAAGCCACAATTACTCTGATACCTAAACCACAGAAAGACCCCACAAAGATAGAGAACTTCAGACCAATTTCCCTTATGTATATTGATGCAAAAATACTAAATAAAATTCTTGCTAACCGAATCCAAGAACACATCAAAACAATCATCCATCCTGACCAAGTAGGTTTCATTCCAGGGATACAGGAATGGTTTAAAATATGGAAATCCATCAACATAATCCACTATATAAACAAACTCAAAGACAAAAGCCACATGATCTTCTAGTTAGATGCTGAGAAAGCATTTGACAAAATCCAACACCCATTCATGATAAACGTTTTGGAAAGATGAGGAATTCAAGGCCCATACCTAAACATGATAAAAGCAATCTACAGCAAACCAGTAGGCAACATCAAAGTGAATGGTGAGAAGTTGGAAGCAATCCCACTAAAATCAGGGACTAGACAAGGCTGCCCACTTTCTACCTACCTATAAAATATAGTACTTGAAGTTCTAGCCAGAGCAATTCAACAACAAAAGGAGATCAAGGGGACACAAATTGGAAAGGAAGAAGTCAAACTATCACTATTTGTAGATGATATGATAGTATATATATGTGACACTAAAAATTCCACCAGAGAACTCATCAACCTGATAAACAGCTTCAGTGAAGTAATTTGATATAAAATTGACTTTAAAAAGTCAATGGCCTTCCTCTACACAAAGGATAAACAGGCTGAGAGAGAAATTATGAAAGCAATACCCTTCATAATAGTCACAAATAATATAAAATACCTTGGTGTGACTCTAACTAAGGAAGTGAAAGATGTGTATGATAATAACCTCAAGTCTCTGAAGACAAAAATCAAAGAAGATATCAGAAGATGCAAAGATCTTCCATGCTCATGGATTGGCAGGATCAATATAGTAAAAATGGCTATCTTGCCAAAAGCAATCTACAGATTCAATGCAATCCCCATAAAAATTGAAACTGAATTCTTCAACGAATTAGAAAGGGCAATTTGCAAATTCATCTGGAATAACAAAAAAAAGTAGGATAGCAAAAACTCTTCTCAAGGATAAAAGAATCTCTGGTGGAATCACCATGCCTGACCTAAAGCTGTACTACAGAGCAATAGTGATAAAATCTGCATGGTACTGGTATAGCGACAGAAAAGTAAACCAATGGAATAGAATTGAAGACCCAGAAATGAACTCACACACCAATGGTCACTTGAACTTTGACAAGGGAGCTAAAACCATCCAATGGAAAAAAAGCAGCATTTTCAACAAATGGTGCTGACATAACTGGCAGTTAACATGTAGAAGAATGCAAATTGATCCATTCCTATCTTCTTGCACTCAGGTCAAATCAAAGTGATCAAGGAACTCCACATAAAACCAGAGACACTGAAAATTATAGAGGAGAAAGTACGGAAAAGCCTCGAAGATATGGGTACAGGTGAAAAATTCCTGAATAGAACAGTAGGCTTGTGCTGTAAGATCAAGAATCGACAAATGGGACTTCATAAAATTGAAAGCTTCTGCAAGGCAAAGATACTGTCAATAAGACAAAAAGGCCAGCAACAGATTGGGAAATTATCTTTACCAATCCTAAATCAGACAGGGGACTAATATCAAATATATATAAAGAACTGAAGAAGGTAGACTCCAGAAAACCAAATAATCCCATTAAAAAATTGAGCTCAGATTTAAACAAAAAATTCTCAACTGAGGAATGCTGAATGGCTGAGAAGCACCTGAAAAAATGGTCAGCATCCTTAATCATCAAGGAAATGCAAATCAAAACAACCCTGAGATTCCACCTCACAACAGTCAGAATTGCTAAGATCAAAAATTCAGGTGACAGCAGATGCTGGCGAGGATGTGAAGAAAGAGGTACACTCCTCCATTGTTGGTGGGATTGCAAGCTTGTGCAACCACTCTGGAAATCAGTCTGGCAGTTCCTCAGAAAATTGGACAAAGTACTACCTGAGGATCCCTCAATACCTCTCCTGGGCATATATCCAGAAGATGTTTAAACTGGTAAGTACACATACTCCACTTTGTTCATAGCAGTCTAATTCATAATAGCCAGAAGCTGGAAAGAACCCAGATGTCCCACAACAGAGGAATGGATACAGAAAATGACGTACATTTACACAATGAAGTACTACCCAGCTATTAAAAAGTATGAATTTATGAAATTCCTTGGCAAATGGATGGACCTGGATGGAGGGTATCATCCTGAGTGAGGTAACCCAATCACAAAAGAACATACATGATATGCATTCACTGATAAGTGGATATTAACCCAGAAATTTAGAATACCCAAGTTACGAGTTGCAAAGCACATGAAACTCAAGAAATAGGAAGACCAAAGTGTGTATACTTCATTCCTTCTTTGAATTGGGAACAAAACACCCAAGGAAGGATTTACATAGACAAATTTTGGAGCTGAGATGAAAGAATGAACCATCTAGAGACTCCCACACCCTGAGATCCATCCCATAATCAGCCTCCTAATGCAGACACCATCCCATATGCCAGCAAGATTTTGCTGAAAGGACCCTGATATAGATGTCTCTTGTGAGGCAATGCCAGTGTCTGGCAAACACAGAAGTTGATGCTCACATTCAGCTATTGGATGGAACACAGGGCCCCCAATGGAGGAGCTAAAGAAAGCACCCAAGGAGCTGAAGGTTTCTGCAAACATATAGGTGGCACAACAATATGAATTAACCAGTACCCCTGGAGGTCATGTCTCTAGCTGCATATGTAGCAGAAGATGGCCTAGTCGGCCATCAATGGGAAGAGAGGCCCATTGGTCATGCAAACTTTATATGCCCCAGTACAGAGCAATTCCAGGGCCAAGAAGTGGTAGGAGTGGGTGGGTAGGGGAGTTGGTGGGGGAGGGGGGAGGTTAGTGGGGACTTTTTGGATAGCAAATGTAAATGAAGAAAATACCATATATAACTATATAAAACGAAAGAACTCAAAGACTTTTTAGAACCAAATAAAATGAGTATACATCATATCCGATCTTAGACAAATGAAAGAATTTAAAGAAAATGTAGAAACACAAAATACCTACATAAAAATTAATCATTTAGTTATTTGATTTTTAAAAATCTGGATATATCTAATATTAACAATTTAACATCACATACAAAATCTCTAAACAAAACAAAGAAATAAAACCCAAGAAAAGATCTTGGGTGTGAACTTGGCAGAGGGTCCCAAGGTCCCCAGAGGACTCTCCATGCAGTAGGTAACCTAACACACCCATGATTGTGGGATCACTGGTGAGTGGAATGCAACTTCTCTTCCAAAGAATCCGGGAGTGTCTTTTGCCAGCAGGGTCAGTGACAAAGGAACATTGCCCTACCGGTGGCTGGGATTTTTTCCAGTCTGCACCAGCCTCGTGCCATCTAGGCTGTGAACTCGGTTGAGTGTCCCAAGGTCCCCAGAGGACTCTCCATGCCACAGGTGCCCTAGCATATCCAGGATCTTGAGATCACTGTTGAGTGGAAAGCAACATCTGTTCCCAAGTATCCTGGAGGGTATTGTGCCAGCAGGAACAGGAAAAAGGAACCCTGCCAACTAGAGACTAGGATTCCTTCTGGTGGATCCAGCCCCACACCATCTTGCACACAACCTGGGCTGGCCCTAGCACATCTAGGATCTTGGGATCACTGAGACCGGTCTACTTAGGAGAGCACGTGGGAGGCAGAAGCAACAGAACTTCTTGGTCAGGGTCACTTCCAGCCTTCATGCTCAACCAGGAGGCAGAGCTGAGATCCAGACACCTGGGCACCACCCTTGCCAGAGGAGAGTTGGCCTCCAGAGAGTGGTCTGACCCTGAAACTCAGGGAGTGGATCTGAGCTCCAGAGTTCTGGGCACCATCCCTTCAAGAGGAGAGCTTGCCTGACCACTGGGACTTAGGAGAGAGGAGGACTCCCAGGAGTGCTGACAGAAGCTTACAGAATCATGGGAGGAACAAGCTCCAGACAGAGACTGCTAGAACATCTAACACCAAAGATTACCAAATGGTGAAAGGCAAATGTAAGAATCTAACTAAGAGAAATCAAGACCACTCAGGATCATCAGAACCCAGTAGGCACACCAGAGCGAGTCCCGGATACCCCAACACACCTGAAAAGCAAGACTCAAATTTAAAATCATATCTCATGATGCTGGTAGACGATGTTAAGAAGGGCATTAATAACTCACTTAAAGAAATAAAGGAGAGCAATGCTAAACAGGTAGAAGTCCTTAAAGAATTACAGGAAAACACTGGTGAACAGGTAGAAGTCCTTCAAGAGGAAACGCAAAAACCCCTTAAAGAATTACAGGAAAACAAAACCAAACAGGTGATGGAATTGAACAAAACCATCCACGATCTAAAAGTGGAAGTAGAAACAATAAAGAAAACCCAAATGGAGACAAATCTGGAGATACAAACTCTAGAACAGAAGTCTGGAAAAAAAGATGTGAGCCTCAGCAACAGAGTACAAGAGATGGAAGAGAGAATCTCTGGTGCAGAAGATTCCATAGAAAACATTGAAAAAAAAAGAAAATGAATAATGCAAAAAGATCCTAACTCAAAACATTCAGGAAATCCAGGACACAATGAGAAGACCAAACCCAAGGATAATAGGTATAGATGAGAATGAAGATTTTCAACTTAAAGGGCCAGTAAATATCTTCATCAAAATTATAGAAGAAAACTTCCCTAACCTAAAGAAAGAGATGCCCATGAATATACAAGAAGCCTATAGAACACAAAATAGATTGGACCAGAAACGAAATTCTTCCAGACACATAATAATCAGAACAATAATTGCACTAAATAAAGACAGAATATTAAAAGCACTAAGGGAACAAGGTCAAGTAAGATATAAAGGCAGGCCTATTAGAATTACTCCAGACTTCTCACCAGAGACTATGAAAGCCAGAAGATCCTGGACAGATGTGACACAGACCCTAAAAGAACACAAATGCCAGTCCAAACTACTACAACGAGCAAAACTCTCATGTACCATAGATAGAGAAACCAAGGTATTCCATGACAAAACCAAATTTACACAATATCTTTCCATGAATCAATCCCTTCAAAGGATAAAAAAGGGGAAAACTCTAATACAAGGAGGGAAATTATGCCCTAGAAAGAAAAAGAAAGTAATCCTTCAACAAACATAAAAGATGACAGCTGCAAGAACAGAACCCCAAATGTAACATCAAAAATAACAGGAAGCAATAATTGCTTTTCCTTAATATCTCTCAATATCAACAGACTCAATTCCCCCAATAAAAAGACAGACTAACAGACTGGCTAGGTAACAGGACACAACATTTCGCTGGATATAGGAAACCCACCTCAGGGGCAAAGACAGAAAGGCAAAGACCTTAGAGTAAAAGGTTGGAAAACAATTTTCCAAGCAAATGTTCTGAAGAAACAAGCTGGAGTAGCCATTCTATTATTGAATAAAATCGGCTTCCATCCCAAATTTATCAAAAAAGACAAGGATGGACACTTCATACTCATCAAAGGTAAAATCTTCCAAGATGAACTCTCAATTCTGAATATCTATTCTCCAAATGCAAGGGCATCCACATTCATTAAGGAAATTTTAGTAAAGCTCAAAACACACATTGCACCACACACAATAATAGTGGGAGACTTCAACACCCCACTCTCATCATTAGACAGATCCTGTAAACAGAGATACATTGAAACTAACAGAAGCTATGAAACACATGGATTTAATAGATATCTACAGAACATTTTATCTTAAAACTAAAGGATATGCCTTCTTCTCAACACCTCATGGTACCATCTACAAAAGTGACCACAAATCCGGCCTCAAGATAAAAAAAAAATAATAATGAAATGATCCCATATATCCTATCAGATCACCACGGACTAAGGCTGATCTTCAATAACAACATAAATAATAGAAAGTCAACATTCACATGGAAGCTGAAGAACACTCTACTAAATGATAACTTGGTCAAAGAAGAAATAAAGAAAGAGATTAAAGGCTTTTTAGAGTTTAATGAAAATGAAGCCACAACACACCAAAAGCTATGGAAAACAATGAAAGCATTCCTAACAGGGAAACTAATAGCTTTGAATGCCTCCAGAAAGAAACTAAAGAGAGCATATATTAGCAGCTAGACAGCACACCTGAAAGCTCTAGAACAAAAGGAAGCAAATTCACCGAAGAGGAGTAGAAGGCAGGAAATAATCAAACTCAGGGCTGAAATCAACCAAGTGGAAACAAAAAAGAACTATACAAAGAATCAACCAAACCAGGGGCTGGTTCTTTGAGAAAATCAAAAAGATAGACATACCCTTAGCCAGACAAACTAGAGGACACAGGGACAGTACCATAATGAACAAAAAACAGAAATGAAAAAGGAGACATAACAACAGACCCTGAGGAAATCCAAAATATCATTAGATCCTACTACAAAAGGCTATACTCAACAAAACTGGAAAACCTGGATGAAATGGACAATTTCCTAGACAGTTAACATGTACCAAAAATAAATGACCATCTGATTAATCATATAATCAGTCCCATTTCCCCTAAAGATATAGAATCAGTCATTAATAGTCTCCCAACCAAAAAGAGCCCAGAACCAGATGGATTTAGTGCATAGTTCTATCAGACCTTCAAAGAAGACCTAATTCTAATTCTCCTCAAACTATTTCACAAAATAGGGACAGAAGGTACTCTACCCAATTCATTCTATGAAGCCACAATTACTTTATACCTAAACCACATAAAGACCCAACAAAGAAAGAGACTTCAGACCAATTTCCCTTATGAATGAATATTGATGCAAAACTAATCAATAAAATCCTGACAAACTGATTCAAGAACATGTTAAAATGATCATCCATCAAGATCAATTAGGCTTCATCCCAAGGATTCAGGGATGGTTTAATATACAAAAATCCATCAATGTAATCCACTATATAAACAAACTCAAAGACAAAAACCATATGATCGTCTCATTAGATGCTGAGAAAGTGTTTGACAAAATCCAACACCCAATTCATAATACAAGTCTTGGAATGATCAAGAATTCAAGGCCCATACATAAACATAATAAAAGCAATATACAGCAAACCAGTAACCATCATCAAACTAAATGGAGAGAAATTTGAAGCAATCTCACTAAAATCAGGGACTAGACAAAGCTGCCCACTTTCTTCCTACATAGACAATATAGTACCTGAAGTCCTAGCCAGAGAAATTTGACAACAAATGTTGATCTAGGGATTACAAAATGGAAACGAAGAATTCAAAATATCAACATTTGCTGATGATATGATAGTATATATAATTGACTGTAGTCTCCCCTCCCCCAGCCTGAAACCTGCTTGCTCATGGGTGGAGCTTCCCTCTCAATTGTTCTGCCACGTCCACTGCTGGAGCCTGCTGCTTTGCTGTTCTGGAGAAATACACGTGGTCACCCTGCTACTGGACCCCAAGATTATTTGGCAGGAATCAGGCCCCCTTCCCCTGCCTCATAACTGCGTGCAGAATAGTAAAATTGAGCTTTGATCAGAATGACTGTCTTAGCTACATCTTTATCTCACTCCGCCTAGCCCTTCTTCTCTTCCAGGTTTCAAAAGTGCCTTTCCAGACTAGAACCCAGACATGTGAGTTGCTGACCAGACACAACAATTGGCAAACCAACTTGGGACTGAGAAACGGCAGAGGATATTTGAAAGAAACACTGCTGGTTTGGAGCTCCATAGAAGAAGAAAATAATTAAAGGAAATTCATACCGGAGAAGGTCGGTATGGGCTAAGCTGAAAGAGCATTTAACCTGAGCGCTGATTCACTTAGGTTCAACAGTGAAGCTTAACAGCAGCTAGGAACTGTAACAGGCAGTTAGCCATAGCTCTCAGAAGCTACATTTTTAGGCATGAGAAAAGAAAGTGTTTATTAAAAGGAAATTAATGATCAGTTGGATGGCTGAAGTTAAAAAAAAAAAAATCCTGCATCATGCGGGAGGAAAATGTCCCAAAAAGCAGAGAGAAATTTCAGGAGTGCCATGCTTTGTTCTCTCTGGGCCTTATAGCAGAAGTAGTACTCTGCCCCCTTTTGTGTCTTGTCTAATGTCTGGTGTACCAATCTGTTCTTGTGTTCAATTCATGTATGCTCGTGTCCAGTCTGTATGAATGAATGTTCTATGTTTTATGTTGGATAAAAAAGATGACATAAAAACTTTATCTGCAAAGCCAAGAGCTGCCATGTGTTTCATCCAGGAATCAGACACATGGCAGGAGGATCTGTGCTGGAAAAACTTTGTTTTAGGAAAAAAGGACGAGTGCACAGCCTCTTAGTTTCGGGGTAAAAGAGCTGGTAAATGGTTCGTGATTAATGTGTTTGACAAATGATAAAGTGCCTTTTATTCTATGATTATAGCTAGAAAAATTAATATTTTCTGGTTGGTCTAAATTTAACTGCTTCATTTGGTTCTTTTTTATTGGTAATGTGCTCTGTGTGTTTTCACAATCAGCTCATAAGTTGTTGGTTAAGATTAATAATTGTTACATTGCTACAGATGGTTAGTCTTAAAATTGATAACTCAAGTTTGGAGTCTTTCCAAAACATGATATAAGGCAGGCCAAGAGGCTGGGACTCTAAAGATATTTCTAGTTTAGATAATAATTAATGTGGTTCCTATCCTAAAAAGTAAAATTAAAAATAAGATTTAAAACAATGTCTCTTTATTAAAGCATTAAAGCTTGCATGTATTCATAGGTATTAATTGGCAGCGAAAGTTCATAATATGATAGTAATACTTCTAATATTAATTCTATAAGTAATAAATTGTTTTAAACTTGTGTTTTGCTTTCCCAAGGTTGTAGATATTATCCTAACGTTGCAAAAGAAACTTGAAAATTATGGTTAAAACTGCCAGTGTTCCCTTGACTGCAGCTTGCAGTTTGATTGCAAATTTAAGATTTTCTACTCACTCATATATTGTTATTAAGATTATTACAAGAGTAATCATCTTATGAGAGCGGTAATACTGCTCAGTTCATACAAAACTGGGACAGACTTATCTAGCTATGTTTGTCCTTGTGCATAGATTAGACCCTCAAACAATCAGTTTGGCTATAGTTGCTGCCTGGCAGGAAACTGCAGTACAGGCAATTTTTTCACAACATTAAAGTTGTGAAGAACGTTGTAACTGTAAGTCATCTTAAAAAAGAGTATAAAAAATTAGAGGCATAGACAGTTGAGTTGTTCCTCTAGAATTGGTCCTCATTGTAGAAGGGCCAAGATGCTCAGATTAAAAAATATTTTACGTTTGAGTCAATGCAGGGCTCAGGGGAGCCCCAGAGCAGCTTGTGGCCTTCTTGTATTTTACAAACAGTACCTGAGAAGGTTTTTCCCTGTGTTCAAGGGAATTTCTTTTTAGCTTTGTTGCAAATCTACTCAGATGTTTAAAATAATGCTTAAATTCAAAGAGTTTTACTTCTAGTAAACTGGTAATGACTAGATAATTTTGCCTCTAGGTATGGCTGACATGGCTTTTTAATATGTAAAAAATTTTTTACTGTCTGCTTCAAAAATTTAAATCTTTCAATATATATTGTTTCCTAAGTGGAAAGTATTTTAGTAACTAATGCTTCTCAAGGAAAGTTTGCCTTAAATTCTCGCTCTCACCCAAAAGATTCAGAGACAATATCTTTTTATTACTTAGGGTTTTAGTTTACTACAAAAGGTTTTATCCAAAATAAAGAAAGCTTTTATAATTATTATTAATTATATTCATTGGTAATTAAATATTAGCTGTGCTCAAGACAATTCTTTGGACAGAAAAAATATTGTAAAGTCATTTTTCTGATCCTCCCAGCCAATCATTGGCCCATGTGGGCCCAGCTAGCTCCTGGCTGCTGTGGGGCAGAGCCTTGAGACACGCAGTTTCCCCTGTTTCAGCACAAATAATCTAGTTGTGTGCTGTAGATGGTGTTTTAAATTGCTGAACAATCAAACCTTAATTTGTATATTAATAGTCAATGCTATATCTCTGAGCTCATCATTGCTTAAGATTGTTCGTCCCTCAGATGCTATTAATTCTCAAATTTGCTATTTCTTATGCATATACAACTCATAGAAAAAATGCTGTCCTTTTAAGAAGGCGGTTTTTAGACATTTAATAAATTGTCCTAACTGCCTGGTCATTTATAAAACAATGCCGGGATAAATTTATATCTCATACAGTCTATAGGCCATCCATATAAAATAGCTTAGATATATAACCTCGTTCTTTATATATTCATAACAGTTATGGTTTAAGATAATATTTTAGTATTCTTTAAAATTGTGCATGTATAATTCCTTTTAGTGTCCTCAGTTACTACTTGTTTCCACATAATAGTGTTAATTCTTGAGGACTTTTACTTAATAATTCGCTACAAATAATGCTCTAAATTCTAGTTAATAAATAAATAAATAAATAAATCATGCACATGTGACTCTTAATAACTTTTCAAGCTTTCTAGTTACAATCGCTCCTTAAGAAAAATGATTAGAAGCGCAATTAGTCACTGCCTCTTTACAGCCAATATTTAAAATGTTTTGTCAACAAGTTATTAATTCAAAAGGTTAGATATTGTGAAACTTTAAAACTTTAACTTCTTTAAAGACAAAAAAGAGAAAATTTGTATCCCCGTACATACTATTTAGTGCATTCCCATGCACTATTTAAGTCATACCTTTATTTTCAAAATTTAAAATTTAAATGTCAAAGAATTTAATAAATGCTTTATAGTATCTTAAAAGGATATACTTATTGGCTTATAGATTGATCCTAAACAGCTACATTGTTAAGGAAGGGAAAAACAGGCTCTCTCCCCAGAACGCTGCAAAAGCATATTGGTTAATTCATGTGACGTGCTGGCAGGTAAGTTGACTCAGTGCCCTGATTGAAATGACTAAGAAACTAAATTAGATTCATGTTTTAGATCCATCCTTGCTTGCAATTTTTCCAGTTTAGACTAGCTTCAAGCCTTTTGAGTTTATGCAATAGTACAATAGAGACTGTATATTCTGACTTAGTGAGCTTAGTCATTTAATAGAGTCATAATGATTGTTCTCTTTTCATTGATGTGACCAGTCATTCTAACTCAATCTTATTCTCGTCTAATATTTAGTCCAATATTAGAGATTCCTATATTCTTAATTACCTAGCAAAGTTAATTCAGAGCACATCCCCCACTTCCAGAAAGTCTCTGGCCTTCTGAGCTTAAGTGTTGCTAATTTGCAACTGAATAAAGTACCTAGACTTCCCCAAATGAAGATTTGCATTGATACTTTCTCATTGTCTAGATCTTGTTTTTTTTCAAGTAGGTCAATCAACATTCTCCTGCCTGACCACAGTGGGCATGCATCCCCGCCTCCAAGAGCGTACAGGTGGTGACTGTTTTCATTCGAAGGACATTCCAGCACATCTCATGGCTTTGGGTCTGATTTGATATTTAGGTTTAGCTAGAAAGGCAGATATTTCTAATAATAGAAGAGATTGCTTTTTATACTGATAGACAGGCTTAGTCCCTTAGCTGGCCTCTGGTTTTCCACCCTTGCTGTTACTGCAAGGTCCCCTTAGTTCCTCAGGTTGTAGGAATAACAGAGATGAGGAGGATGACTTCCAGCTCCTATTTTAGCCTTAAGTCGTGGTGTTACTAATGACATAATTCTTGTCTAGGCTTTGCTAATCTGAGGTTGACAATTCTCCTTTAGGAGCTGCACAATACTCAGAATTGTGCATACTGGTTTGTGATCATATGAATACAGTGTGGGTATCACTTGGTGCAGAGATTTACTTCAGGGGAAGGTCCAACTTGACCATTTCCGAGTTCCCTGTGAGGTACACCCGGTTTGGATGGAGGTTGGTATCTATTTCCAGTAACAATCAAAAATATCTTTCTAAGGCTCTGCCTCCCCTCCCCAAAAGATACCAAGAGCCACAGGTGTGGGTCATGACAGCACCCACGGGAGGAATCGGGTCAATTTCCACCCAAGCCAAGATTAAAAGCTCAGGAGAAAATCATTTGATCACCTCAGTTAAGCGTGGCCTTATTAAACCTAATTAATAGGGGTGGGGGGAGAGGATGGAGACCTTACTGTGATACTGTTGGAAGGGCAAGCCCTTCACAGATTCCCACCCTAAAAAAGCCAATTGGCCTTATACTATGGAGCTGGTCATAACCGCCCCTCCCTGTTCCCCGCCTGTCATCCAAAAATGCGGAGGAATATCCACTCAGTGTTATTCATAATAAAGTGCATTTCAAATTCGTACAGTCAACCTTCACCACTGTTCAAAAGCCCTACTTAAAATTCAACTAGAAAGTTACCTATTCAGTGCTAATTTTCATTGTAATGTCAGAGCCTACAGCTCAGGGCTATTCTGTTAATAGGGCAGAAAGGACAGTCTTATCCATACATGGTTTATCATAAGAAAAATTAGGAATCCCACAGAGACGGGTTCTTTCTTTAGCCCTAGAATTCAGGCAAGACTATTGAGCATAGATAAATTTTTGCCTCAGGCCAGCCTTTTCCCTTTTTTATTTTATTTTTATTAACAACAGGGAGGAGATGTAGTCTCCCCTCCCCCAGCCTGAAATCTGCTTGCTCAGGGTTCAAGCTTCCCGCTCAATCGTTCTGCCACTCCCACTGCTGGAGCCTGCCACTCTGCTGTTCCGGAGCCATACATGTGGTCACCGTGCTATTGGACACCAAGATTATTTGGAGGGAATCGGGCCCCCTTCCCCTGCTTCATAACTGCGTGCAGAATAGTAAATTGAGCTTTGATCAGAATGACTGTCTTAGCTACATCTTTATCTCAGTCTGCCTAGCCCTTCTCTTCCAGGTTTCCAAAATGCCTTTCCAGGCTAGAACCCAGACATGTGTACTACTGGCCAGGACACAACAAGTGACCATAAAGAAAATCCACCAGAGAAATCCTAAACCTAATAAACAGTTTCAGTGTAGTAGCTGGATATAAAATTAACTCAGGGCAATCAGCAACCTTTCTGTACACAAAGGATAAACTGGCTGATGTAGAAATTAGGCAACAACACACTTCAGAATAGTCACAAATAATATAAGATACCTTCATGTGACTCTAACTAAGAAAGTGATCCAGATATAGCTGCCTCTTGTGAGACTATGCCGGGGCTTAACAAACACAGAAGTGGATGCTCACAGTCATCTATTGGATGGATCACAGGGCCCCCAGTGGAGGATCTAGAGAAAGTACCCAATGAGCAAAAGGGATCTGCAACCCTATAGGTGGAACAACAATATGAACTAACCAGTACCCCCCGGACCTCGTGTCTCTAGCTGCATATGTATCAGAAGATGGTCTAGTCGGCCATCAGTGGAAAGAGAGGCCCATTGGTCGTGCAAACTTCATATGCCTCAGTACAAGGGAACACCAGTGCCAAGAAGTGGGAGTGGGTGGTTGGGGGAGTGGTGGGGGAGCGTTTGGGGGACTTTTGGGATAGCATTGGAAGTGTAAATGAAATAAATACCTAAAAAAAGAAAAGAAAGAAAAAGATCTTTATGAGAAGAACTTCAAGTCTCTGAAGAAAGAAATCGAAGATCTCAGAAGATAGAAAGATCTCTCATGCTCATGGATTGGCAGGATTATTATAGTAAAATTGGCTATCTTGCCAAAAGCAATCTACAGATTCAATGCAATCCCCATCAAAATTCCAACTCAATTTTTCACTGAGATAGAAAGGGCAATTTGCAAATTCATCTGGAATAACAAAAAACTTAGGATAGCAAAATCTCTCTTCAACAATAAAAGAACTTCTGGGGTAATCACCCTGCCTGACATCAAGCTGTACTACAGAGAAATTGTGGTAAAAACTACATGGTACTGGTACAGTGACAGACTGGCAGATCAATGGAATAGGTTGAAGACCCAGAAATGAACCCACACACATATGATCACTTGATCTTTAACAAAGTAGCTAAAATCATCCAATGGAAAAAGACAGCATTTTCAACCAATGGTGCTCGCTCAAAAGGGAGTTATCATGTAGAAGAATGCAAATTAATCCATTCTTATTTCTTTGTACAAATTCGAAGACTAAGAGGATCAAGGAACTCCACATAAAGCCAGAGACACTGAAATTTATAGAGGAGAATGTGGGGAAAACCCTTGAAGATATGCACACAGGGGACAATTTCCTAAACAGAATAGCAATGGCCTGTGCTCTAAGATCAAGAATCAACAAATGGGAACTCATAAAATTTCAAAGCTTCTGTAGGGCAAAAGATACTATCATTAAGACACAAAAGGCAACCAACAGATAGGGAAAGGATTTTTACCAATCTTAAATCTGATAGGGGGCTAATATCCAATATATACAAAGAGCTCAAGAAGTTGAACTCCAGAAATCCAAATAACCCCATTAAAAATGGGGTACAGAGCTAAACAAAGAATTCTCAACCAAGTAATACCGAAGGGCTAAGAAACACTTGGAAAAGTGTTCAACATCCTTAATCATCAGGGAAATGCAAATCAAAACAAACCTGAGATTCCACCTCACACCAGTCAGAATCGCTAAGATCCAAAATTGAGGTGACATCACATGCTGGTAAGGATGTGGAGAAAGAGAAACACTCCTCCATTGCTGTTGGGATTGCAAGCTTGTATAACCACTCTGGAAATCAGTCTGGCAGTTCCTCAGAAAATTGGACATAGTACTACTGGTAAATCCAGCAATACCACTCCTGGGCATATACCCAGAAGAAGTTCCAACGGGTAAGAAGGACACATGCTCCACTATGTTCATAGCAGCCTTATTTATAATAGCCAGAAGCTGGAAAGAACCCAGATGTCCCTCAACATAGGAATGGATACAGAAAATGTGGTACATTTACACAATGGAGTACTACTCAGCTATTAAAAACAACGAATTTATGAAATTCTTGGGCAACTGAATGTATCTAGAGGATATCATCCTGAGTGAAGTAACACAATCACAAAAGAAGTTACTTGACATGCACTCACTGGTAAGTGGATATTAGCCCAGAAACCTAAAATAACCAAGATACAACTTCCAAAACACAAGAAAATCAAGAAGGAAGACCAACCCATGGATCTTTCATTCCTCCCTAGAATAGAGAATAAAATATCCATCATAGGAGTTGCAGAGATAAAGTTTAGAGCTAAGACGAAAGGATGGACCATCCAGAGACTGCCCCACCTTGGGGTCCATCCCATAATCAGCCACCAAACGAAGACACAATTGCATATGCCAGCAAGATTTTGCTGAAAGGATCCTGATATAGCTGTCTCCTGTGAGGCTTTGCCAGTGCCTGGCAAATACAGAAGTGAATGCTCACAGTCATCTATAGGATGGAACAAAGGGCCCTCAATATAGGAGCTAGAGAACGTACCCAAGAGCTGAAGGGATCTGCAAGCCTATAGGGAGAACAACAATATGAACTAATCAGTACCCCCACAACTCCTGTCTCTAGCTGCATATGTAGCAGAAGATGGCCTAGTTGGCCATAACTGGGAAGAGAGGGCACTTGGTCTAGCAAACTTTATATGCTCTAGTACAGGGGAAAGCCAGGGCCAAGAAGTGGGAGTGAGTATATAGGGGAGCAGGGCAGGGGGCAGGGTATAGGGAACTTTTGGGATAGCATTTGAAATGTAAATGAAGAAAATATCCAAGAAAAGAAAAGAAAAGAAAAGAAAGAAAAGAAAAGAAAAGAAAAGAAAAGAAAAGAGAAGATCGACAGTCCCCAAATGGGACCTCATAAAATTGCAAAGCTTTTATAAGAAAAAAATATACTACCAATAAGACAAAAAGGCCTCCAACAGATTGGGAAAGGATCTTTACCAATCCTAAATCTGATAGGGTCTCATATCCAATATATACAAAGAACTCAAGAAGCAGGACTCCATAGATTTCAAATAACCCCATTAAAAAATGTGGCACAAAACTAAAGAAAGAATTCTCAACTGAGGAATATCAAATCACTGAGAATCACCTGAAAAAATATACAACATCCTTAATCATCAGGGAAATGCATATCAAAACACCCCTGAGATTCAACCTCATACAAGTCAGAATGGCTAAGATCAAAAATACAGTTGGCAGCAGATGCTGACGAGGATGTGGAGAAAGAGGAACACTGCTTCATTTCTGGTGTGAATGCAAACTTGTACAACCACTCTGGAAATCAGTGTGGCAGTTCTTCAGACAATTGGGCATAGTACTATCAGAAGATCCAGCAATACCTCTCCTGGGCACATACCCAGAAGATGTTCCAAGTGGCAATGAGAACACATGCTCCACTATATTCATAGAAACCTTATTTATAATAGCCAGAACCTGGAAATAACCCAGATGTCCCTCAATAGAGGAATGGATACAGAAAATGTGATACATTTACACAATGGAGTAGCACTCAGCTATTAAGAACAATGAATTTATAAAATTCTTAGGCAAATGGATGGATCTGGAGGATTATATCCTGAGTGAGAGAACCCAATCCCAAAAGAACTCACATGATATGCACTCACTGATAAGTTCTTATTAGCCTAGAAACTTAGAATACCCAATATACAATTTGCAAAACACATGAAACTCAAGATGAAGGAAGACCAAAGTATGGATACTTTGCCACTCCTTAGAATGGGGAACAAAATACTCATGGAAGGTGTTACAGAGATAAAGTTTGGAGCTGACATGGAAGAAAGGACCATCAGAGTCTGCCCCACCTGATGATCCATACCATAATCAGCTACCAAACACAGACACTATTTACATATGCCAGCAAGATTTTGCTGACATGACCCTGATGTTGCTGTCTCTTGTGAGGTTATGCCAGTACCAGGCAAATATAGAAGTGGATGCTTAGAGTCATCTATTGGATGGAAAACAGGGCCCTTAGTGGAGGAGCTAGAGAAAGTACCCAAGGAGCTGAAGGGGTCTGTAACCCTATTGGAGGAACTGCAATATGAACTAACCAGTATGTTTCTCTAGCTGCATATGCAGCAGAAGATGGCCTAATTGGCCATCATTGGGATAAGAGGTCCTTGGTCTTGCAAAGATTATATGCCCCAGTACAGGGGAATGCTAGGGCCAGCAAGTGGGAGTGGGTGGGTTGGAGAGCAGGGCGGAGGGAGGGTATAGGGGACTTTCGGGATAGCATTTGAAATATAAATGAAAAAAATCAAATAAAAAATTTGTTAAAAAACAAACAAAAGATTAGAAGGTAGACATATTCAAATTCAGGTTTGAAATCAATTATGTTTAAGAAAGAGCACAATAGAAAGAATCAATGAAACAAAGAGTTTATTTAGAAAATCAGTAATATCAACAAATCTTTATCCAAAATAACTAACAGGCAGAGAGTACATCCAAGTGAAGTAAAGCGAACAGACACTGAGTAAATCCAAATAACCATAAGAATATATTTGAAAAACCTGGACTCCAACAAATTGGAAATATCGAAAGAAATAGACAATTATTCTAGATACATACCACATGTGTTGATAACATTTTCAAGACAATGAGAATGAAATTGAAGAAGATATCAGAATATGATAAGATCTCCCATATTCATGGATCAATAAAAATAGCATACTAAAAATTACCATCCTGCCAATGCAATCTACAGATTCAGTGGAATTCCCATCAAAATTCCAACACAAAATTTTCACAGATGTTGGAAGGACAAATCTCATCTTCAAATGGAAACATCAAAATTCCAATAGAGCTAAAACAATCCCAAACTACAAAAGAACTGCTGGAAGTATCACAATCCCTGATTTCAAGTTATAATACAGAGGAAGTATTTCTTGCATGCTGAAGACATATGGATTCTGTTTTTGCATCTAGAATAATAAAAGCAAAATTATATTGACACAAAACCAGACAGATTTATTGAACATGAAACATAATTGTAGACATAGAGAAATAGTTACAATTATGGGCAACTTCTTTTTGATAAAGATTCAGAAATACACACTGCAAAAAGGACAACTTTGGCAAATGGTGCTGGTCACAGGAATGCAAATAGATCCACTTAGCATCTGGTCCCCCCCCAAAAGAAACCCACAAGAAAATAAAAGACCTAAACATAAAACCAGAGACACTGGTGTGACAGAAGAGAAAGAGGTGAATAGCCTTGAACTCATTGGCACAGAAGACTTTCTAAATAAAACACCTTTAGGCCAGGAAGTGGGTCTTAAAACAAAACTAATAAATGGTACCTCATGAAACAAAATGGCTTGTGTAAAGCAAAGGACACTATCACTCCATCAAGAAGGCAGCCTACAGTATTGGAAAATATTTTCACCAACTCCACATCTGATAGAGGAGTAATATGCAAACTATATAAAAAACTGAAGATGTCAAGAAAAACAAATCATCCATCTTGAAAATTGGATGTTGATCTAAATAGAATTCTCCAATGAGGAAACTCAAATGGTTGAGAAACACTTAAAGAAATGTTCAACATCCTTAGCCTTCTGGGAAATGCAAATGAGAACTACTTTGAGATTTCATTTTACACCTGTCAGAATGGCTAAGATCAACAACGCATGGGACAGCTCATACTGGGGATACAGTAAGGGGCACATTCATCGATGGTGGGAGTGAAAACTTACACAGGTACTATGAAAGTCTGTGTGATAGTTTCGCTGGAAAATGGGAAAAGTTCTACCCAAAATTGAGGTTTATCACTCTTGGGCACATAGCCAAAGGATACTTCATCCTACCCAAAAGATATTTGCTCAACTGTGCTCACTGCTGCTCTGTTCACAAAATCCAGAAACCAGAAACAACCTAGATTCCCCTAAAGAGAACATAAATAAAGACTGTCTAGTCTGTTATCCTCCCACTAGCACAGGTTTCTAGCAGCTCCTCTCTTGAAGGTCCACACTGACTGCCAGTTCTCCCTGGATGATGATTTAACTGCTTTCCTTGTTGACAATGGTTATGGCCTGGGAAATGCCTGGTTTGCTGGTTTTGATGCTCCAGGGCCATCTACTCCTCCATTATGGGGTTGCCCTAGGCACCAGGGCATCACTGTGGGTAAGAGACAGGACACCTTTGTGGGTACTGAGGCCCAGAGCAAGAGAGGCATCCTGATCCTGAAGTACCCCATTGATCATGACATTGTCACCAACTGGCTCAATATGGAGAAGATTTAGAACCAAACATTGTACAACAAACTGCATGTGGTCCTCGAAGGGAACACTGTGCTGCTCACCATACCCCCTAGAGCCCTAAGGCCAACTGTGAAAAGATGCCCCACATCAGGTTTGAGACTTATAAAACCACAACCATGTAAGTAGCCACCCAGGCTCTGCTGTTCCTCTATGCCTCTGGTCATACCACTGGGATTTTGATGGGGCCCAGAGATGGGGTCACACAGAATGTGCACATCTATGAGAGCTCTGTTCTCCTTGTGCCATCCCGTGTCTGGACCTAGCTGGCCTGTACCTGACAGCCTACCACATGAAATTCATGACCACATGTGGCTACAGTTCACCAAAAAGCTGGGAAGGAAATAGTGCCTAATATCAGAGAGAAGCTGTGCTGTGTTGCCCTAGACTTCCAGCAAGAGATGGCCACTGCTGCATTCTCTTCCTCTGTGGAGAAGAGCTATGAGCATCCAGGACATCACTATTGTCAATGAGCAGTTCTGCTGCCCTTAGGCTTTTTTTTAGCCTTCCTTCTTGGGTATGGAATCCTGTGGCAACCATGAAACTACATTCATTTTCATCATGAAGTGTGACATTGACATTCTGTACATGTATAAATGATATTAAGATTTCTATAATCTCCCTAACCTTTCTAGACTCGCACCCACTTCGACAAATCTTTTAATCCCCCTAGTTCTGTTTCTGACATTGGTTTTGTTTGTTTGTGTTTGAGAATCCTAGAGTTTAACTAGGATTATCAGTATGACCATGAGTTCAAAACTCTTTCTTGGAAGCCAGATGCAGGACACTGGATCTGGATCACTGGATATATGGAAGATAATGACTCTCTCTCCCTCAGAACCCACCAATATTTGAGCAAAGGAGGGAAAAGTTGAATGGGTACCTCCCTGGCCCATTATTTCCTGTGGGGAGGTTTTAGTCATAGGTAGATTTTACATATACTCACAGGTGTTGGGAAGTCGTGACTGCCCTGGTGGTCCTATAGTGAAGAAAAAAGATTCCATAGCTCTCCTCTTTATGGTCCAGATTTTATATACTTTCTGCTCCTTTTTTTTTCCTCTGAGGATCCTTGAGGGTTCATGCCTAAACAAGATATTAATACAATTCAGCCATCTCTTATTATCGTGTTTTGAGCAGTTATGTATATTATTCCTCACTGTAGTTTATTGCAAAAATGGCTTCTCTGAATGAATCTTGAAGTAGAATTCCCCCTGGATATAAACATAGATATTTAGAAGGGAGCTTGACACCTTGAGACTTTACGTAAACAACAGTAATAAATTCTCCCCTAGGGCCAAAGACATTTTCTATCCTTCTGTGGAACTGGCCTCAAATCCAATTACAGATACACTGGCTATCCCTATAACAGTGATGTCACTATTGTGTAGCTGGATACATCTTTCTTGGCAGATTGGTATTGTACATCATAAGGTTCATGTCTGGTTAAGTCTGTTGTTGCCATTACTCTGCCAGCATCCTGCATAGCACAGTCCAGAACTATGAAAGCTAACTAGGTGGAAGGAAATTTTCAGTTCCATTCCAGCTAGATTTCTCTATATTTTGCAACCACGATGTGTTTTGTCTTTTGTAGCACGGTCTTATCATATATTCATGGTGGGCAAACAGAAAGAGTGTGAAGAACCTTATTGTTTTCAAGATTTCTTGGGACTTCCTGAACATGCCTGGCATTGGGATTTTTTTTTTTTTGGCTTGGATTTCAGCAGCAGTATTATGTGGAAATACAGGCCATCTACCTGTTAAATATGTCTTTTGAGACTTTATCAATTGTATTATAAACAGTAAGTTGACATGTGGCTTTTCAAGTATATCCTTAGCTTTGGTTATCCCCTCATCCCACCAGCTTTTCTACCCTATCTCTACTTAAATTTTCCTAATAGGTAGAATATTTATATTAATGATTGTACACGTAATGGGCTTATGAGAGGAAAAAAAAACTTTCGCAACTTAAGCATTTTTGGGAAGCTATTAGAGAAAAAAGGCTCAATATAAGATTCTATCAAAAAGAGGTGGCCCTTGAGTGGGGTAAAAGACTCATGTTGCAACTGCAAGCCAATACTGATACTGACACTGTCAGGATCATACTTCCTAGTAACATTTATTGTGGTGAAACCTTCACTTTTCTCAGAGATTATTCTTGTGATATCATTTAGGCATGACTAAAAGCAAACAAATTAAGAATGTGACTTTTTATTACCTCTGAAACTATTATGAAGTTGAGATTTCTGATTTCTTTGGAAATTCTGATACATTATATGATTCTCTGGGAGAGAAAGTAAAACAATATTTTGCTAAAGCAGACACTGGTGAAAGGATGTTTTGCTACTGAAGATGCACATGAAAGAAGGTTTGGCTGAGGCCTACACATCGGTGACAGGATGATTTGCTGAAGTAGACACAGTTGAGAGGATGTTTTACAGAAGGAGATACAGGTTAGAAGATGTTTTGTTAAGACAGACTTGTGAGAGGAGAGGTGGTGTTAAGAAAGAATATAACTATGACCTCACAGACAGTGGGAGGAGTGTCTGGCATTGGCTCACCTTGTTCTGCCCTGGTAGACTTTGCTGACAGGCTCTGGGAATGGTTTTCCAGCACAGAGGAATAAAAAGAAATATTTAAACATTTGACTTGGCTTCTTACAGATCACAATTTATTAACAGTGAGGAGTCCATAGAAAGTTAATACATAAATGCAAATCAGTAAAACAAAACCATAAAACATGCATATATATTCATGTCAAACAAATAACTGGATTTATAAGGAACCTTTAGAAAACAATATATTTTTAAATATATATATGAATAGGTAAAGCATACACAGAAATTGTTGACAACTACTTGCATGAAATACTTGTCATTAATACTAATCAAAAGAGACTAATAATAAAATTAACAATAACAATGTTTACTGTTTATATTGTTAAAAGCAGTTAGTATTTATCTCCCATACTACAAACATTGGTGTGCTTTCTCATAGTCCAGTGCCAAGGGTTGGAATATGTACAATCTTAAACACACATCAGGATGGATTTGGTCTGGTTGTTCTCTTTAAGGAAAATAAAATTCAGCTGGCAAGGTTTAAGAACTAGGTGAACTAGGTTCTCAAGTTTGATGGAGGTCATCTTCAGCAAAATAGTGTGGCCCATTTAGAAATAGTGGGAGAAGGTAGACATGAGGGGAAAGGAGGAGCAGAATGGGAAAAGGAAAGGAAGAAGGAATTTAGAAATAAGGGAAGGAGGAGAAGACGAGGGAGGAAGAGAGATGGGAGGATGGTGGGGCAAATGTGCAAGGGAGGAAGGGGAGGGAGGAGGGAGAGGGAGGGATTGCTATCAGGAGGCGGGCCGTGCTCAGGCAAAGCACATGTGGACAATGAAGAATGCCCTGCCTTCTCTGTGACGTCAGAATCTGTAGTAGAGAAACCCAGAGAAGTCTAGGCAGGACTGTCAGACTACAGCAATGCCTCAACCAAGAAGCCTCTGTGAGAGTCCGTTCTAGGAATTTTCATCAATGGGGCTTTTAATCAGCAGGGTCTTGAGATGCAGGGATTCCAGTCTGGTAGAGTCACAGCCAGAAGCCATAGCCAGAGCCAGTTGTCTTTCTGGCAGTCGCAAGCGAAAAAGAAACAGTTCGGAGGAGTTGGCAACAAGTTCTAACGTTCATGGACCTCAAAACCAGGGAATGTATCCACATCAAGTTCTCAACTACATCTACTGGAAAAGGGTTAAGATCTCATCTAATGATGCTTATCAAAACTTATTTTTGGACGGGAATGATAGCGACATTAAAATCCGTGCTCTGGGAAGAACATGGTGTTTACACAAAGTATTTTTATGTCAGTCAGGCTACTTTGCTAAAGTTCTCAAAGGTACTTGGAGAGAATCACACCATGGTGTTATAAATCTGATCATTAAGAATGAGGATATTGATACCCGATCTCTGCATTTTGTGTTTGGTGCTTTGTACACAGATGCGGATTTTTCAATAACACCTCTGGAAGTTCCTCAAGTTTTGGCAGCAGCATGCCTGCTTCGGGTGGATCGAGTAATTCAGCAGTGTGAAGGAATCATGAAAGCAACTATCAACAGGAACACTGTGTGCTCCTACTATTTGGCAGCAGAAACCTATAGATTAAAAGCTGTAAAGACCGGATGCTTTGAATGGCTTCTTTGCAATTTGATGGTACATCCAAGTGTGGCACTTTACAAGGAAGTAGATATGAAGTTGATGTATCTTCTAGCTTTGTCTTCTGACTTACTAGTTATGCAAAAGGAGATCGATGTGTATACCACACTAAAAATATGGATGTTCCTTTATCTTAATCCATGCTGGAATGGAACCATGAAACAGCTTTTACAACATGCAAACAACTGGCTTTCCACCCACATGGCATATGTTGATAACATCAGTTTTCTTGAAAGTGAAGAAGGACGAATATTTCAACCAGTGTTTAAAAAGCTGAGATTTCAGCACATCATCTGTGACTTGACTTCCACAACTATTCTTGAACAAGATCGACTAATACCAATGGCATGGTTGTCACCCATTTACAAACAACAGTGGGTGACTTTGCTGCGAACACAAGAATCTGGGGTAATTGGACCACAAGTTATCAATGAACAAGAACTTGAAGAATGCACCATGAGGTGTGGTACAATGATCCCCAAAGATGGTAGATATACTTGGAAGTGGTCAGTTGGACGACTTGGCTTTCCTTTACGGGTGACCTTTACCAGGCAGTGTGTAATTTTAAGGCAACGGTGTCAGCGGTGTGACGGTTCTGCCTGCCAAAACCATATCCGAAATGTCATATTCAGAATAACTTTGGTGTGTTTTGATTCCAACAAAAGAATAACTTTCAGAAAAACAACAGGTTATAAAATCCTCACCTTTGAATATAACGAGGAGCAAATTGTAATGAAATTGGATAGTGATGTTCTAACCTTCCCTATGTGTATATTCTGCAATTTCCTTTTTGTAAACCTAGGAAATGCAGAAAACAAGTAATCTTATCAATCATTAGACTGTAAGCATTTTACATGTATCGAATGGCTCATTTAATATGAAGGCTGTGTAATGACTACAGTGAGGAAGACCAAAAACAAATTCAACATTCTTTGGAGTCTAGTACCACCAGATGTGACTGCTTCCCTCCATCACCTTATTTCCATGTATTTCTGAAGAAAAATTTTACTTCCAACAAAGTATTTGTCAAATAAAGTTAATCTTCTGATTTAAATTTACCATCGAGAGCCAAGTTTGGAATGGAAATAAGAGACTATATTTGCAAAGTAAAACATCTCAAAGAACTTGTTAAGTAGATTTGGCCCTAGCTAAATTTGAGACAAAATAAAATCATTCCATTGTTGAAACTGTTGTGAACCAATGCATTCATTATGACATTATTGTAAGATGTAAATAATTAGTTAAAAGGGTATATTTGAGATTACTGTCTGTCTGTGTGGGCTTTCAAATAACCAAATAGTGTCAAGTTTGGGTTCGGAAAACATTTACTGCTGAATATTTCTAACTAACTATATATGCACACATACAGACATTTTTCTTATACTTAAATTTCATGTCATATCTTATATAAGCAAGTGAATTATATATGCAATATATTTACATAGAAGTATATATATTTATATAATATATTTATGTATTGATGTAAGGGTAAATACCAAGAATCAAATTTTTGAAAGGGATAAACAAGATAGCAAATGGAAAATAGGCCTTCATCATACCTATTATCTGGCTATCAAGATATGAGCTGTATCATAGTATCCTGATCAATTTCTCTGCCTTAGTTTCTTTTCCTGTTGCATTGATTGTATTTTTTTAAAAAGACCTTTTGAAAGCACCTGAGGGGCAACAGTTTAAATTATCTCAGACTTTGAGTCTGTAGGCTTCCATGGCAGGAGGTTGAAGAAGCTGGTCACATCACACCTATAGTAGAAAGAGATCACCTTAATGCAAGAACTCCCATAACTTTCTCCATTGTGTAGAGTTCAAGACTAGAGTCAATGAATAGAGGCACCCAGGATAGGTAGGTCTTCCAAAGTCACTTTATGCATTCCAGATAACCTCCAACAGGCATTCCCAGAGCCTGGACTCTCACATGATTGTAGATGCTGTCACAACTCTTCCTCTGCTCAGCATGATACATGAACACACCACGTTTAAGCCATAACCTTCCAACCCTTGGTCTTCATAGGTTCACAACCATGGTATGGTACAAAATTCACTTTATCCAACTTTAAAATTCCCCATAAATCGTTTCCTTGTTCAATGTGGCTGGTTCTGTACCAATGCCATGATGATTTTACTACTATAGCTTTGTAGTCTAATTTGAACTGGGAATGGAGTCCCAAGCAGTTCCTTTTAAATTCAGGATCATTTTAGCTATCCTGAGTTTTCTTTTCTTTTCTAGATGAAGCAGAGAGTTGTCCTTTCAAGGTCCTGACATTATTTCTCTTGGTTACTAGGCCTCATGTGCTCATGATGCTTCTTAAGTTTACTAGGCTTCACCTATGTCTACTAGTACTCACATGTACACCATGCCTCATATGGATATTCCAGTTACCCACCATTATTAGGCCTCCCATGGATGCCAAGTACTGAAAAAGCCTTTCAGTCCTCCCAGGCTAAGGAAGCTAGGAATATTTCCTACATCTCTAGTGTTTACCAACCCTCTCATACTCACCCAGCCACCAGGGTACTAGGATCCACCTGATTACAAAGCCTTCCATACTCTCAAGGCCTCCATTGGTTAAGAGCACTCAGTTGCTTGCCAGGCCTCACTTGGCTACTAGGCCTCAAGTGGTTACTAGGTTTTTCATGGTTTTGAGAGCTTCCATGTATACTAAGCTGCTCATACTAACCAGGCTTTCCTATACACCTGGCCTAACCTGCCATCCAAGACTCTTATTAGTTACCAGAACTCCCATGCTTCCCATGCATCTTATCCTTGCTTACCAGGCCTCTCACATTTACAGAACTCACATCTTTACTAGTCCTTCCAAGATTTCCAGGTCTTTCTTTGGTACTAGGTCTTCCATAGTTAGTAGTACATCCCGTTCTTGCCCACGTAATCATGCTGTCCATGCCTCCTAAGATTCCCAGGCCTCCCTGGCATACAAAGTTGCCAATTAGTTCTAGGCCTCACATGCTTTCCCTGTCTTCCATGAGTTCTAGGATTTCTGTGTTTACTTGTTTACTAGGCCTCCTAATTCTGACAAAGCTTCTCTTGCTCACTGGGCCTCCTAACTTTTTCAAGAATCTCATGCTAACCAGACCTTTTGTGTCCATCAGATGCCCCATTTTTACTAGGTCTCCTATGTTTCCTGGTCTTCCCTAGGTTCTAGGACTCTCCTGTTTACTAGGCTTCCCCATGCTTGTATGCATCTCATCCTTGGCAGTCCTTTTCCAGGCCTCACAGGCTTAACAGTCCTCTGATGTATTTTCACACCTCCCAATCTTTCTAGACCTCCAGGGCTTTCCCCATCATTTTTGGATTCTAGCATTCCCATGCTTACTGACCCTGTCTTTATTCACCAGGCTTCTAATATTTATCACACCTCTTAAGTTTTCCAGGCTCCAGGGCTTAGCAAGCCTCAAGTATTTTTCATAACTCCCATGTTTCCCAGGTCTCTCAAATTTAACAGTTATTCCAGGGAGCCATACCCTACTTGGTCACAAGGCCTTCCATATTCTCTAGGTCTCCATAAGTTATTAGACCTCATTTGTGTACCAGAGCTCACATATTTACTAGACTTCACTTGGCTTCTGTGCTTTATAAGCCTGTGATCATTATGGAGACCTTCCATGTGTACTGAGATTTGCACATTAACCAGCATTCCCATGTATACCTGGCCTAACAGGCCAAGTAGGACTCTGATGTTTGCCAGGTCTCCCATGCTTCCCCCCACATCTTATGTTCAGCAGCATAAGATGTTCATCCAGACCTCACATCCTTATTTGTTCTTCCAATATTTCCAGGTGTTTCTATGGTTCTAGAATTCCTATGGACCCTAGGCCTTCCAATTGCTGCCAGGATGCTCAAGAATTCCAGGCCTCCTAAGCTTCCCAAGCCTCTCAAGAATACCTGATTTCCAATGGTTATGAGACCTCCCATCTTTAATAGGCCTCCCATGCTTTCCAGGTCTTCCTAGGCTTCAAAGACTCCCATGCTTACTAGACCCCCCCCCCATATTGGAGCTTGCTCATCCTTATCAAGCCTACTGACGTTTCCAGGCCTCTCAGGCTTACCGGGCCTGCCATGTTTATAAGACTTGCCATCCTTGCCAGTACTTCCATAATTTCCAGGTCTTCCATGGGTTCTGGGATTCTCATACTTCCCAGGCTTCTCAATGCTTATAGTCTGCTCATGCTAACCAAACCACCTAAGATTTCCAGGCCTCCCAGGTATGACAGGCCAAAGAAGATTTTTCAGACTTTCCATACTTTCTAAGCCTTGCATGCTTTTCAGTGTCCTTAGGTTCTAGGACTGCCATGCTTCTTGGGACTGCCCATGAACTCCAGGCTACTAATGCTTTTGGGCATTGTACTGGCTATTTTTGTGTCAACTTGACACAGCTGGAGTTATCACAGAGAAAGGAGCTTCAGTTGAGGAAATGCCTCCATGAGATCCAACTGTAAGGCATTGTCTCAATTAGTGATCAAGGGGGAAAGGCCCCTTGTGGGTGGGACCATCCCTGGGCTGGTAGTCTTGGGTTCTATAAGAGAGTAGGCTGAGCAAGCCGGGAGAGGCAAGCCAGTAAAGAACATCCCTCCATGGCTTCTGTATCAGCTCCTGCTCCCTGACCTGTCTGAGTTCCAGTCCTGACTTCCTTTGGTGATGAACAGCAGCATGGAAGTGTAAGCCGAATAAACCCTTTCCTCCCCAACTTGCTTCTTGGTTATGATGTTTGTGCAGGAATAGAAACCCTGACTAAGACAAATTGGTACCAGGAGTGGGGTATTCCTGTGACAACCTGACCATGTTTTGGGGAGGACTGTGGAAGGACTTTGGAACTTTGGGCTTGAATATCCATTCATTGTTAAGAGCTCTGTCAGACGTTTTGTAGGAGCTTGGAAGATAATGTTGAGAACAGTGCAGAAGATGGAGGCCTGGCTTGTGAAATTTCAGAGGGAAAATTAAAGACTCTTTTCAGGGCCATTGCTGTTTTGCTTGTGAAGATTTTGTAGTTCTGGTTAGCTGGGGCTGAAGAATCAGCTGTGATTAACAAGATACCAGAACTACTAAAGCAAAAACTTTGCATTACTGGGACTATTGATGCTGGTTAGCTGGAGCTAAGAAATTAGCGGTGATTAAGAAGAGACCAGCATCGTTGAGGTGACATCTTCTGGGAAGTGTTTTCTGAAAGCACAAAGAGGCTGTGTTCCAGAGATAGGCAAGGTTGTACTCCTTCTGCAGTGGGACTTGGTAATGTGTAAGGGTCACCAAGGTGGTACTGGTTTTGAAGGCATGAAGGGGTCAAACAGCAGCTCAGGCTCGGCACTGTGAGAGGCCATGGAAGGCCATTGGTGAAGGTGCAGCCCCAGTTGTAATTGAAGGCCCAGGACTGAAGGGGTCATGCAGTGTTTTGGAGATGCCAGTACCACGAGATGACCACCAAGAGCAGCAGCAGCAGTGGAGTACAGGCATCTGGAGCCCAGAGGACGACATGTGTGCTACAAAGGGCATGGCTGGAGAAGTGACCCAAGCCCTTGGAGGAGCCCAGAAGATCGTGAGTTGGATCCCAGACGTTGGATGGTTGGAGATTGATTTTTGCTTTGATTGTGACTGTGCCCTGATATTTTCCCTCTTGAAGGAAGAAACTGTTTTAGTGGATCCCACAGCTAAGAGACGTTTAATTGTAAAAAGACTTTGGATTTTAAAAGAGATGGATATTTTAAAGAGATTGAAAATTTAAGAATATGTAAAGACTGTGGGACTTTTAAAGTTATTTAGATCTTGGGGATGAATAAGAATGTAAGGGTTGAGGCTTACTAGTGATGTGTTTGTGTGTCAAGTTGACAAGGGGTCAATTGTACTGGCTATTTTTGTGTCAACTTGACACAGCTGGAGTTATCACAGAGAAAGGAGCTTCAGTTGAGGAAATGCCTCCATGAGATCCAACTGTAAGGCATTTTCTCAATTAGTGATCAAGGGGGAAAGGCCCCTTGTGGGTGGGACCATCCCTGGGCTTGGGTTCTATAAGAGAGTAGGCTGAGCAAGCCGGGAGAGGCAAGCCAGTAAAGAACATCCCTCCATGGCTTCTGTATCAGCTCCTGCTCCCTGACCTGTCTGAGTTCCAGTCCTGACTTCCTTTGGTGATGAACAGCAGCATGGAAGTGTAAGCCGAATAAACCCTTTCCTCCCCAACTTGCTTCTTGGTCATGATGTTTGTGCAGGAATAGAAACCCTGACTAAGACAGGCATCATAGAATTACCAGGTCTTCCATATTTATAGGAACTCTCATCTTTACAAGACCTCCCATGCTTTCCAGGTATTCCTTGGTTTATAGGTTTCCCATGATTACTAGGTCTGCCCATGAGAGCCGGGCAACTAATCCTTACCATGCCTTCTTTTCTTTGTGATTGTATTGCTCTCTTTATTTTTTATATAATTTATATATAAATCACATTTTTGTTCCTTTAGGATAATGATCATTATATTTTGGAAGTTTGTATTTTCTATATAATATAATATAATATAATATAATATAATATAATATATATTACATTTCAAATGTTATCTCCTTTCCTAGTTTCCCCTAAAAAAATCCACTATCCCCTCCCACCTCCCCCTGCTCCGCAAACCAAACACTCCCATTCCTGGTCATGGCATTCGCCTTTATAAGGGTATAGAGCCTTCACAGGATCAAGAGCTTCTTCTCCCATTGATGACAGACTAGGCCACCCTCTGCTACAAATATAGATAGAGCCACAAGCTCCACCATGTGTTTTCTTTGAATGGAGATATAGTTCCAAGGAGCTCTAAGGGTACTGTTTAGTTCATATTGATGTTCCTTCTATGGGGCTTCAGTCCCCTTCAAGCTCCTTGGATACTTTCTCTGGCTCCTTCAATTGGAGACCTTGTGCTCCGCCCAATGGATGACAGTGAGCATCCACTTCTGTATTTGCCAGGCACTGTCAAGAGTCTCACACGAGACAGCTATATTAGGATCTTGTCAGCCAAATCTTGCTGGCATATGCAATAGTGTCTCAATTTGGTGGTTGTATATGGGATGGATCCCTGGGTGGGGCAGTCTCTGGATGTTCCTTCCTTCCGTGTCAGCTACAATCTTCATCTTTATATCTCTTTCAATAGGTAATTTGTTTCCCATTCTAAGAAGGAACCAAGTATCCACACTTTGGTCTTCTTTCTTCTCAAATTTATGTTTTTTGCAAATTGTATCTTGGGTATTTTAAGTTTCTGGGCTAATATCCACTTATCATTGACTGCATATCATACGTGTTCTTTTTTAATTGGATTACGTCATTCAAGATGATATCCTCAAGATCCATCTATTTGCCTAAGAATTTGATAAATTCATTGTTTTTAATTGCTGAGTAGTACTCCATTGTGTAAATGTACCACATTCTCTGTATCCAATCCTATGTTGAGGGACATCTGGGTTCTTTCCAGCTTCTGGCTATTATAAATAAGGCTGCTATGAAACATAGTGGAGCATGTGTTTTTATTACAAGTAGGAATATCTTCTAGGTGTATGCCCAGGAGAGGTATTGCTGGATCTTCTTGTAGTAATATGTCCAGTTTTCTGAGGAACAGCCACACTGATTTCCAGTGTGGTTGTAAAAGCTTGCAATCCCACCAGCAATGGAGGGGTGTTCCTCTTTCTCCACATCCTTGACAGCATCTGCTGTCACCTGAATTTTTGATCTTAGCCATTCTGACTGGTGAGAGGTTGAATCTCAGGATTGTTTTGATTTCCATTTCCCTGATGATTAAGGATGTTGACCATTTTTTCAGGTGTTTCTCACCCATTCAGTATTCCTCAGTTGACAATTTTTTGTTTAGTTCTGTACCCCAATTTTAAGGGGGTTATTTGATTTTCTGGAGTCCAGATTCTTGAGTTTTTGTATATATTGGATATTAGTCCCCTATCAGATTTAGGATTGGTAAAGATCCTTTCCCAATATGTTGGTGGCTTTTTTGTCTTACTGACAGTGTCTTTTCCTTACAGAAGCTTTGCAATTTTATGAGATTCCACTTGTCAATTATTGATCCTACAGAAAAAAAACATGGCTGTTCTGTTGAGGATTTTTTTTCCTCTGTGCCCATGCTTATCTTTAAGGCTTTTCCCCACTTTCTTTTCTATAAGTTTCAGAGTCTCTGGTTTTATGGGGAATTCCTTGATCCACTTAGATTTGAGCTTTGTACAAGGAGATAAGAATGGGTCAATTCTCATTCTTCTACATGATAACCTCCAGTTGTGCCAGCACCATTTATTGAATATGCTGAATTTTTCCCACTGGATTGTCTTAGCTCCCTTGTCAATACTCAAGTGACCATAGGTGTGGGACTCATTTCTGGGTCTTCAATTCTATTCCATTGATATACCCGGCTTTTGCTGTACCAGTACCATGATTTTTTTTTTTTTATCACAACTGGTCTGTAATACAGCTTGAGGTCAGGCATTGTGATTCCACCAGAGGTTCTTCTATTGTTGAGAATACTTTTTGTTATCCTAGGTTTTTTGTTATTCAAGATGAATTTGCAAATTTCCCTTTCTAACTTATTGAAGAACTGAGTTGGAATTTTGATGGGGATTGCATTGAATCATTAGATTGCCTTCAGCAAGATAGTAATTTTTACTATATTAATTCTGCCAATCCATGGGTATGGGTGATCATTACATCTTCTGAGATCTTCTTTGATTTCTTTCTTCAGAGACCTGAAGATATTATCATAGAGATCGTTTATTTCATTAGTTAGAGTCACACCAAGGTATTTGTTATTATTTGTGACTATTATGAAGAGTTTTGTTTCCATAATTTCTTTCTCAGCCTGTTTATCCTTTGTTTAGAGGAAGACCACTGATTATTTTGAGTTAATTTTATATCCAGCTACTGCACTGAAGCTGTTTATTAGGTTTAGGAGTTCTCTGGTGGAATTTTTAGGGCCACTTATATATACTATCATATTATTACAAATAGTGATATTTTGACTTCTTCCTTTCCAATTTGTATCCCCCTTATCTCCTTTGTTGTCTAATTGTTCTGGCTAGGACTTCAAGTACTATATTGAATATGTAGGAAGAAAGTGGGCAGCCTTGTCTTGTTCTTGATTTTAGTGGGATTGCTTCAAGTTTCTCTCCATTTAGTTTAATGTTGGGTACTGGATTGCTGTATATTGCTTTTATTATGTTTAGTTATGGGCCTTGAATTTCTGATCTTTCGAAGACTTTTATCATGAAGGGGTGTTGGATTTTGTCAAAGGCTTTGTCAGCATCTAACAAGATGATCATGTGATTTTTGTCCTTGAGTTTGTTTATATAGTGGATTATGCTGATGGATATCCGTATATTACACCATCACTGCATCCCTGGGATGAAGACTACTTGATCATGATGGATGATCATCCAATGTTGATGTGTACTTGGATTCGGTTTGCAAGGATTTTATGGAGTATTTTTGCATCGATATTCATCAGGGAAATTGGTCTGAAGTTCACTTTCTTTGTTGGGTCTTTGTGTGGTTTAGTTATTAGAGTAATTGTGGCTTCATATAATGAATGGGTTAGAATACCTTTTGTTTCTATGTTGTGAAATATTATGAGGAGAATTGGAATTAAGTCTTCTTTGAAGGTCTGATAGAACTCTGCACTAAACCCATCTGGTCCTGATTTTTTTTTTTTTGAATGAGAGAGTATTAATAACTGCTTCTATTTCTTTAGGGGACATGGGACTGTTTAGATCATTAATCTGATCCTGATTTAACTTTGGTATCTGGTATAAGTCTAGAAATTTATCCATTTCATCCAGGTTTTCCTGTTTTGTTGAGTATAGCCTTTTATAGTAGGATCTGATGATGTTTTGAATTTCCCCAGGTTCTGTTGTTATATCTCCATTTTCAGTTTGGATTTTGTTCATTAGCATACTCTTCCTGTGCCATCTAATTAATCTGGCTAAGGGTTTATGTATTTTGTTGATTTTCTCAAAGAACCAGCTCCTGGTTTTGTTGATTCTTTGTATAGATCTTTTTGTTTCCACTTGGTTGATTTTAGCCCTAAGTTGGATTATTTCCTGCCTTCTACTCCTCTTGGGTGAATTTGCTTCCTTTTGATCTAGAGCTTTCAGGTGTTCTGTCAAGCTACTAGTGTATGCTTTCTCTAGTTTCTTTTTGGCGACACTCAGAGCTATGAGATTTCTTCTTAGGACTGTTTTCGTGGTGTCACATAAGTGTGGGTATGTTGTGGCTTCATTTACATTAAACTCTAAAAGTATTTAATTAGTTTCTATATTTCTTCCTTGAAAAAGTTATCATTGAGTAGAGTGTTGTTCAGCTTCCAGTGAATGTTGGCTTTCTATTATTTATGTTGTTGTTTAAAATCAGCCTTAGCCCATGGTGATTTGATTGGATGCATCGGGTAATTTCAATCTTCTTGTATCTGTTGATGCCTGTTTTGTGATCAATTGTATGGTCAATTTTGGAGAAGGTACCATGAGGTGCTGACCTGAAGTTATATCCTTTGTTTTTTTAACGGTAAAATGATCTGTAGATATCTGTTAAATACATTTTTTTCAGAACTTCTGTTATTTTCTCTGTGCCTTTGTTTAGTTTCTGTTTATAGGATCTGTTCATTGCTGAGATTGGGGTACTAAAGTCTCCCACTATTACTGTGTGTGGTGCAGTGTGTGCTTTGAATTTTACTAAAGTTTCTTTATTGAATGTAGATGCCCTTGCATTTGGAGCATTTAGAAATGAGAGTTCATCTTGGAAGATTTTACCATCAACGAGTATGAAGTGCCCCTACTTGTCTTTTTTGATAACTTTGGGTTGGAAGTCGATTTTATTCGATATTAGAATGGCTACTCCAGCTTGTTTCTTCAGACCGTTTTCTTGGAAAATTTGTTTTCCAGCCTTTTTCTCTGACTTACCATGCCTTCTAACTTTGTACTTCTCCTAGGCTTACCAGGTCTCCCATGTATATCAGACCACCCATCCATAGTAAGGAAGACTTCAGATTTGGCTAGGCTATAGATAATGTATTTTATGCTGCACCATCTCAATATGAGCTCCTGGTTTTCAACACTGTGTCAAGTATTACCACAGAAACAGTGCATGTGTATTTTTATTTGATTTCCCTTCATTCCCATGCTGTTGGAAGCAGACTTCTGAAAAGAATCATCTTTGATGATTTTTCTTTCAACTCTATCACACCTACTTGACGATCTGCACTCCCTTAGATACCATCTAGTAGAGATTTGCAATCAGAATCAATAACCCTGGTGATGGTAATAAGATCCTATCCAGGATTTAAAGGTTTATACATTATGAATAGTTATTACATAGCAAAGTGTGAAATATAAAAAGAAATATACTTTTGTGTTGATTTGAATAGAATCACATAGATAGAATCTCTTGTGTATTATGTGGAAGCAGCACCTATCAATAAAATGCCTATGGTCAATGAGCTGAGGCATGATTGGATGATGTGACATCTGCATTGGAGAGCTAAGATTCTGGAAAATTGTCAGGACTGAAAGATTGTCACAATCACTGAACGAAACATTCCTATGAAAATGAGGAGAGGTAACCAAACATTTGGTTTGATTAGAATACAGTAAGTGGATAGTTCATTTATGAGCTAATTGATGATCATGCCAAAGCTTCTGGTCTAGGCACTTCTTCAGAAATACTTCAGTTTCAATAGTTGTTACTCTCAGAACAAAGGTGAAAGGTTCATCTCTACAAGAATAGTCCCAATAGTCTCATCTGATTGAATACTTGGTCCTTAAGGACTGTTACTCTTAGGAAGTATGTTGGAGTAGGTGTGGCCTTGTTGGAGGAAGTATATCACTGTCAGGACAATCTTTAATGTCTCCTATACTCTAGCTATGTCAGGTATGGCACACAGTCTTCTGCTGCCTGTGGATCAAGATTTTTCAGCTCCTTCTCCAAGTTCACACCTGCCTGCACACAGCCATGCTTCCCACCATGACAATAATGAATTAAACCACTAAAACTGTGAGTCAGTCGCAATTAAATATTTTCCTTTATAAAAACTTATGTGGAGCTTGGTTTTGGTAGTGGATGTATCACAGGGCTCCCAATGGAGAAGCTAGAGAAAGTACCCAAGGAGCTAAAGGGATCTGCAACCCTATTGTCGGAACAACATGATGTACTAACCAGAACCCCAGAGCTCTTGTCTCTAGCTGCATATGTATCGAAAGATGGCCTAGTCGGCCATCACTGGAAAGAGAGGCCCATTGGACTTGCAAACTTTATATGCCCCAATATAGGGGAATGCCAGGGCCAAAAGAATGGGAATGGGTGGGTAGGGAAGTGGGGGGCGCTATGGGGGACTTTTGGGATAGCATTGGAAATGTAACTGAGGAAAATATGTAATAAAAATATTAAAAATTAAAAAAAAACTTACGTGGAGCTCGGTTTTTGCAGTGCATGCCTTTAAACCTAGTACTCAGAGGAGGTAGAGGCAGAGGCAGAGGCAGAGGCAGAGGGAGAGGCAGAGGCAGAGGCAGAGGCAGAGGCAGAGGCAGAGGCAGAGGCAGAGGCAGAGGCAGAGGCAGAGGCAGAGGCAGAGGCAGAGGCAGAGGCAGAGGCAGAGGCAGAGGCAGAGGCAGAGGCAGAGGCAGAGGCAGAGGCAGAGGCAGAGGCAGAGGCAGAGGCAGAGGCAGAGGCAGAGGCAGAGGCAGAGGCAGAGGCAGAGGCAGAGGCAGAGGCAGAGGCAGAGGCAGAGGCAGAGGCAGAGGCAGAGGCAGAGGCAGAGGCAGAGGCAGAGGCAGGAGTCAGGCAAATCTCAGTGAGTTTGACCTACAAAGTTCCAGGACATCCTGGGCTACACAGAGAAACCCTGCCTGTAACCCAGACACAGATACAGACATAGGCACAGACACATAATAGACAATAATACTGACAGAGTCACAGACACATTGTCAGAGACAGTCTGTCTGTCTGTCTGTCTGTCAGTCTGTCTGTCTGTCTGTCTGTCTGTCTCTCTCTCTCTCTCTCTCTCTCTCTCTCTCTCTCTCTCTCTCTCTCTGTCACACACACAACACACACACACACCCACTCACACACTCTAGGTGCCTCTCCTTCATGAGGGGAAAGAAGTGCTTACATTTATCCTCCTCTCAACATGTTAAATTCTATAAACATGCAAACACAGGGCATAGGACACATTAAACTTGTCCTGACAGTGACATACAAACAAACACACAAACATACCACCTTGCATTATCTCATACTCAGTGGGAAGCATCAAGAAGAAAAGAGCTGGCCAATCTCAATGAACGTGCAATGGAAAACTGATAATAGGGTAGACACCAAAAAATAGAAAAAAAGAGCCTCCAATGTTCCCTGATATTTAGAGGGTATAAGACAAAGAAGAATGCCATCTAAATAGTGCTTTTTCAGAAAGGAAGAAAATGACTTAGCTTTCATCCCTAAACTGAGTGAAGAAATATAAAAACCTGTGAATTCCACCAACTTTTCTTCTCACAATCCTTTAAGAATATATCCTTTCACATGCTATTCTATCTTCTACAGACAAGCAACTGGGCTGTAATCCACCTAAGCACCATTTTAGCTAACATCATTTTAGTTGCTATGTTGTGAATTAGTGTTTTAGCAGGGAGCACTAGGCTGACCTGAAATTGGTCACAAAAAGAAAGGAAGGAACGTAAGGAGGAAGGAAGGAAGGAAGGAAGGAAGGAAGGAAGGAAGTAAGTTCTTGTTCTGCAAACATTCTAATGAAAGAGCAGGTATTGGGCAAAAAAAAAAAAAAAAAAAAAAAAAAAACAACTAGAACTTCATAGTAGACTCCTGAAAAAATATCATTTTGGCTAAATTAGGAAGTTAGGTAGGAAAGAAGTCTCCTGTGTTACTTGGATTTGGCCCCAGAATGAGAAGATTATAAAGGGTAGACTACAAGATTTCAAGCTTAGGTAACTAATGATGAGGACAAACTAGGGGAGAAGTGATGAGGTTTTACATCCTTGAACAGTCATGTTTTGAAAAGCTGCTGTGGAGACCAAGGGATGCAATTGCAAATCCCTGGTATGTGCCCCTCAGTCATTCAGACAGTGGACTAAGATTAATGTTGCAGCTCTGAATATTTTAGTCACAAGTGGGCAAACTATTATGAGAATTAATACCAGAAGAGAACATTTCATCTTTAATACCAAAAATTGCTTAGCTTTCTAGCAGTGTCTGTTGGTTTTGCTTAGATTCTGAAACACTCCCCAGCTGGTGGCTTCTGAAAATTGAGTTTCAGAAGGTTGCTGAACCTTTGAGAGATGGAGCTGTAAGAAGTGGTTATTGCCATGCAGGCCTTCTGGCTTTGTATATTTTCCTTTCTTTTATTGCATTTATTTGTTGATGTGTGGGAAGGACACTTGTGGGACCCTAGGATTGAACTCAGGTTCATAGGCTTTGTAGAAAACAACTTTATCTGCTGTACCATTTGGCCAGCATGTGCTTTCAGGGTTTTTGTTTTGTTTTGTTTTGTTTTGTTTTGTTTGTTTTGTTTTTATAGCTTTGACTCCAGTTTGTTCTCTCATTCCTGGCTGCTGAGCATAATATCAGCAACTACTTTTCCTTGTGTCACCATGCTTACCCTTGTCCACTACACTTTTACCTTTGACTTATGAAAGAAAATCCATCCTTCCTCCCACTAGTTGCTTCTTGCCGTATACCTAGTTCCAAGAGTAGAAAAAGTAATGAATGCAATGCATAAGGAGTAAATCACCATCAATCCCTGACAGAACATTGAGTTCTGTTGAGATTTTCCTGAAGATAGATGTGATCTCAGCTGAGCTGTAACAAAGCCTTTCAACTCCTTTTTGTCTTCCTGCCTTTCCTTCCTGGTAGCTACTTCTCTGATTCAACTACCATCTGTTTTCTCAGACGTGGACAGTTTGCTTTCTTTCTCCTTGCCACTTAATAATAAAAGTGAGCATTAACAGAGCATCTGCCTTACAAGTCAACAGGAAAGGGAAATAAGTGCATCTCCATCTCACAAAAGAAATTATGTAATGTCATTATATCAGAGTGAAAGTGGGAAGAATAATGGAACATGAGTGTTCAGACAGTAGAAGGGAGGGAGGGCACTGGAGGTAGAAAGATACTGTGGGGATGAAAGGTAGAAAGATAGTATGAGACTCGAGCCCTGAGGAGAATTGCCAAAAGTAAGGATTATGAAATATCACTTCCCTGTGATGATGTTTTTTTTTCAGGACAGGGCTCAGAAATATGCCAAGGTATGCTCCCTTTTTGTTGGATATTTTCTTTATTTACATTTCAAATGTTACCTGCTTTCCTAGTATCCCCTCTTTAAAACACTCTCCTCCATCCTCTCCCCCAACCCCTCTCTCTGCTCACCAACACTCTCAATCCCAATTTCTGGCCCTGGCATTCCCCCACACTGGGGCACAGAACATTCACAGGACAAAGGGCCTCTCCAACCATTGACATCTGACTAGGCCATCCTCTGTGGCATATGCAGCTGGAACCATGAGTCTCATCACGTGTTCTCATTGGTTGGTGGTTTAGTCCATGGGAGGTCTGAGGGGTACTGGTTAGTTGATAATATTGTTCCTCATGTGTGACTGCAAAATCCTTCAGCTCCTTAGTTTCTTTCTCTAGCTCCTTCATTGGGGACCCTATGCTTATTCAAATGGATAATTGTGAGCATCTACTTTTGTATTTGTCAGGAACTGGCAGAGCCTCTCAGGAAAGAGCTATATCAGGCTCCTATCAGGAAGCACTTGTTGGCATCCCCAACATTGTCTGGGTTTGGTGATTGTAAATGGGATGTATTCCCAGTTGAGTCAGTTTCTAGATGATCATTTCCTCAGTCTCGACTCCACACTTTGTCTCTAAACCTCCTTCCATAGGTGTTTTAATCCCCCCTTCTAAGATGGAGAGAAGTATCCACACTATGTTCTTCTTTCTTGAGTGTTTTGTGAATTGTATCTTGGGTATTCACATATTTTGGGATTATGGGCTAATAACTTATCAGTGAGTGCATATCATGTGTGTTCTGTTGTGATTGGGTTACCTCACTTAGGATGATATACTCCAGATCCATCCATTTGCCTACAAATTTCATAAATTAATTATTTTTTAATAGATGAGTAGTAGTACTCCATTGTGTCAATCTGTCACATGTTCTGTGTCCATTCCTTTGTTGAGGGACATCTGTTTTCTTTCCAGCTCTTGGCTATTATAAATAAGGCTTCTATGAAAATAGTGAAGCATGTGTCCTTATTAGATGTTAGAGCATCTTCTGGGTATATGCCCAGGCATGGTATGGATGGGTCCTCAGGTAGTACTTTGTCCAATTTCATGAGCAAGTACAAAACTGGTTTCCACAGTGGCTATACCAGGTAGTAATCCCACCAACAATGGAGGAGTGTTCCTCTTTCTCCACATCCTCACCAGCATATGCTGTCACCTGAATTTTTGATTTTAGCTATTCTGGCTGGTGTGAGGTAGAATCTCTTGGTTTTGATTTGCATTTCCCTGATGACTAATAACTTCGAACATTTTTAGGTGCTTCTCAGACTCTCAGTATTCCTCAGTTGAGAATTTTTTGTTTAACCCTGTACCCTATTTTTAATAGGGTTATTTGTTTATCTGGAGTATAATTTCTTGAGTCCTTTGTATATATTGGATATTAGCCCTCTATCAGACATAGAATTAGTGAAGATCTTTTCCAATATGTTGGTGGTCATTTTTGTCTTCTTGACAGTGTCCTTTGCCTTATAGAATCTTTGCAATTTTATGAAGGCCCGATTCGTCAATTCTTGATCTTACAGTACATTCCATTGCTGTTCTATTCAGGAATTTTCCCCTGTGCCCATATCTTTGAGGCTTTTCCCCACTTCCTCTTCTATAAGTTTCACTGTCTCTGGTTTTATGTGGAATTCTTGATCCACTTAGGTTTGACCTTAGTACAAGTAAATAGGAATGGATCAATTCTCATTCTTCTACATTATAACCTTCAGTTGAGCCAGCACCATTTGTTGAAAACTATGCCATTTTTTCACTGGATGGTTTTATCTCCTTTGTCAAAGACCAAGTGACCATATGTGTATGGGTTCATTTCTGGGTCTTCAATTCTATTCTATTGATCTACCTGCCTGTCACTGTACCTACACCATGCAGTTATTATCACAATTGCTCTGTAGTACAGTTTAAGGTCAGGGATGGTGATTCCTCCAGAAGTTCTTTTATTGCTGATAATAGTTTTTGCTATCCTGGGTATTTCATTATTCCAGATGAATTTGGAAATTACTCTTTCTAAATTAATGAAGAATTGAGTTGAAGTTTTGATTTGGGTTGCATTGAGTAGGTAGATAGCTTTTGGCAACATGGCCATTATATTACTCCTTCTATTCCATGAGCATGGGAAATGTTTTCACTTTCTGAGATCTTCTTCAATTTCTTTCTTAAGAGACTTGAAGTTCTTATCATAAAGATGCTTTACTTGCTTAGTTAGGGTCACACTAAGGTATTTTATACTATTTGGGAGTATTTTGAAGGGTGTTGTCTACCTAACTTCTTTCTTCGTCTGTTTATTTTCTGTGTAGTGGAAGGCCACCGATATTTTTGAATTAATTTTATATCCAGCCATTTAGCTGAAGTTGTTTATCAGGTTTAGGAGTTCTCTGGTGTAATTTTGGGGAGCACTTAAGTATACCATCGTATCACCTGTAAATAGTGATATTTTGATTTCTTCCTTTCCAATTTGTATCCCCTTGTTCACCTGTTGTCGTCTAATTGCTCTGGCTAGGAATTCAATTACTATATGGAGTGGGTAAGGAGAGAGTGGGCAGCCTTGCCCTCTCCCTGATTTGAGTGGGATTACTTCAAGATTCCCTGCATTTAGTTTGATGTTGGCTACTGGTTTACTGCATATTGCTTTTACAATGCTTAAGTATGGGCCTTGAATTCCTGATTTTTCCAAGTCTTTTATCATGAACAGGTGTTGGATTTTGTCAAATGCTTTCACAGCATGTAATGAGATGATCATATGGTTTCTTTCTTTGAGTTTGTTTATATAGTGGATTACATTGATGGATATCTGGATATTGAACCATCCCTGCATCCCTGGGATGAAGCCTATTTGATCATGTTTGATGATCCTTTTAATGTGTTCTTGGATTCGGTTTGAGAGAATTTTATTGAGTATTTTTGCATTGGTATTCATAAGGGAAATTAAGGTCTCTTTCATTGTTCGGTCTTTGTGTGGTTTATTTATCAGAATAATTGTGGCTGCATAAAAGGAATTGGGTAGAGTACCTTGCATTTCTATTCTATGGAATAACTTGAGGAGTATTGGTATTAGGTTTTCTTTGAAGGTCTGAATGAACTCTGCACTAAGCCCATCTGGTCCTTTTTTTTTTATTGGAAGACTGTTAATAACTGCTTCCTCTTCTTTAGGGGATATGGAACTGTTTAGATCATTAATATGATCCTGATTTAACTTTGGTACCTGGTATCTGTCTAGAAAATTGTCCATTTCTTTGAGGCTTTACAGTTTTGTTGAGTAATGGCTTTTATAATATGATATGATGATTTTTTGGATTTCCTCAGTTTGTGTTGTAAGATCTCCATTTTTATTTCTGAATTTGTTCATTAGGATACTGACTTTATGCCCACTAGTTAGTCTTGCTAAGGGTTCATCTATTTTGTTGCTTTTCTCAAAGAACCAGTTCCTGGTTTGGTTGACTCTTATATAGTTCTTTTTGTTTCCACTTCTTGATTTCAGCCCTGATTTTGATTATTTCCTGCCATCTACTCTTTGGTGAATTAGATTCTTTTTGTTCTAGAGCTTTCAGGTGTGCTGTCAAGCTCCTAATGTATGCTCACTACAGTTTTTTTTTTTTTTTTTTTTGGAGGCACTCAGAGCTATGAGTTTTCCTCTTAAGACTGCTTTCATTGTGTACCATAAGTGTGGGTATGTTCTGGCTTCATTTTCATTAAACGGTTAAAAAGTCTTTAATTTGTTTCTTTATTCCTTGACCATGTCATCATTGAGTAGAATGTTGTTCACCTTCCAGTGAATGTTGACTATTATTTATGTTGTTATTGAAGATCAACCTTAGTCTATGGTGATCTGATAGGATGCATGGGATAATTTCAATCTTCTTGTATCTGTTGAGGCCTGTTTTGTGACCAATTATATGGTCAATTTTGGAGAAGGTACTATGAGGTGCTGAGAAGTTATATCCTTTTCTTTTAGTATAAAATATTCTGTAGATATCTGTTAAATCCATATGTTTCATAACTTCAGTTAGTTTCACATTATCTTTGTTTATTTTCTTTTTCCAGGATCTGTCCATTGATGTGAGTGGGGTGTTAAAGCCTCTCACTATGACTGTGTGTGGTGCATCATGTGCTTTGAACTTTACTATAGTTTCTTTAATGAATGTGGCTGCCCTTGCATTTAGAGCATAGATATTCAGAATTTAGAGTTAATCTTGGTAAATTTTACCTTTGATGAGTATGAATTGTCTCTCCTTTCTTTTCTTTTTCTTTTTTTTTGATAACTTGAGGTTGATAGTCAATTTTATTCAAGATTAGTATGGCTACTCCTGCCTGGTTCTTGTGAACATTTGCTTGGAAAATTGTTTTCTAGTCTTTTTCCGGAGTAAATGTCTGTCTTTGTCACTGAGATGGGTTTCCTCTATGCAGTAAAATTTTGGGCCCCGTTTACATGACCAGTCTGTCAGTCTATATCTTTTTATTGGGGAATTGAGCCCATTGATATTAAGAGATATTAAGGAATAGTCATTGTTGCTTCCTGTTACTTTTTTCGTTAGAGTTGGAATTCTATTCATGTGGCTCATTGAAGTTTGTTTAAAGATTTATTTCATGCTTTTTCTAGAGCTTAATTTCCCTCCTTGTGTTGGGGTTTTCCATTAATTATTCTTTCAAGGGCTCGATTTGTGGAAAGATATTATATAAATTTGGTTTTCTCATGGATTACCTTGTTTTCTCCATCTATGATAATTGAGAGTTTTGCTGGATATAATATCCTGGGCTAGCATTAGTGTTCTCTTAGGCTCTATATGACATCTGCCCAAGATATTCTGGCTTTCATAATCGCTGGGGAGAAGTCAGGCATAATTCTGATATGTCTGATTTTATATGTTACTTGAACTCTTTCCCTTACTGCTTTTAGTATTTTTTCTTTGTTTTCTGCATTTGGTGTTCTGATTTTTATGTAATGGGAGGAATTTCTTTCTTTCTTTCTTTTTTTTTAAAGCACTAGTATCATTTTTTTAAATTAGATATTTTCCTCATTTACATTTCCAATGCTATCCCAAAAGTCCACCATACCCTCCCACCCACTCACCCCCACTTTTTGGCAGTGGCGTTCCCCAGTACTGGGGCATATAAATTTTGCAAGTCCAATGGGCCTGTCTTTCCAATGATGGCCGACTAGGCCATCTTTTGATACATATGCAGCTAGAGTCAAGAGTTCCGGGGTACTGGTTAGTTCATAATGTTGTTCCACTTATAGGGTTGCAGATCCCTTTAGCTCCTTGGGTACTTTCTCTAGCTCCTCCATTGGGGGCCCTGTGATCCATCCAATAGCTGACTGTGAGCATCCACTTCTGTGTTTGCTAGGCCCCGGCATAGTCTCACAAGAGACAGCTATATCTGGGTCCTTTCAGCAAAATCTTGCTAGTGTATGCAATGGTGTCAGCATTTGGAAGCTGATTATGGGATGGATCCCTGAATATGGCAGTCTCTAGATGGTCCGTCCTTTTGTCTCAGCTCCAAACTTTGTCTCTGTAACTCCTTCCATGGGTGTTTTGTTCCCAATTCTAAGGAGGGGCAACTGTTCACACTTTGGTCTTAGTTCTTATTGAGTTTTATGCGTTTAGAAAATTGTATATTATATCTTGGGCATTCTAAGTTTTGGGGCTAATATCCACTTATCAGTGAGTACATATTTTGTGAGTTCCTTTGTGATTGTGTTACCTCACTAAGTATGATGCCTTCCAGGTTCATCCATTTTCCTAGGAATTTCATAAATTCATTCTTTTTTTTTTTCCTTCTGCAGCACAAACTTTATTGCTTACCCCATCAGGAGCCAGTGGAGAAAGGAGCCAGAGAGAGAGAGAGAGAGAGATGGCGGAGCCCTCTCCCTTTTATGGAGGACTGTCCTCTGCCTTGGACGTGTCGCTCCCTGATTGGCTGCAGCCCATTGGCCGGAGTTGTCGTCACGGGAAAGGCAGAGCACATGGCGTGGAAAGCTGCCCCGGCACATGCGCAGCTTGCTTATTTACTACTTAGAACACGGGTGTCAGTGCTATCAGCGCCATCTTGTAATGGCGAATGTGAGGACGGCTCCTTACATCTCCCCCTTTTCTTTTATTTAAGAGCAATAGGCCACCCATATTAATGAGAGTGGAGATAGAGGTCAAATCCCCAGTGTGTAAAATAGGGGCTTTACACAAAACCTCCTCCCAGGCTCATCACCCAAAGGGGTCTTGGTCCGCTCCCGTGTCGTTTTTCCTGGGGGAAGGACACTTGGACACTCAACCTTCTTGAAAGATGACATGTCTCCCTAGAATAGGCTCATATATGCCACAGAGCCCTTCTACTGCAGTGCTTAGCCGTGCAACTCTCTCGGGCTGCTGAAGCACACTCACTCTATCCCGTGCAATGAGACTAGCCTCGTGGGGTGCAAGAGCTGAGTGGCCAGCGACCTATTGCTTAAGCATAGATAACCATATATCAGGGGAAGCACCATGTTCTAGTGCTGCAAGCGCCTGGGAAATAATCACCATGTCTCTCCTAGTTTGGGCCTTAAGCTTACAGACCAATCAAAGAAGCAACACTAATCCACAGCAAAGAACAGCTCCAAATAATTTCACCCCCACCCATTCTTTAAAGAAGGAAAATGTTGAAAAGATAGTCCTTAGGTCAGGGACAGGTCCAAGTGTGTGGGGCAAGTCTCAATTTTCAAAGGGTCTGTTCAAATTTAGCCGTCCAATTCTGTATCTCCCAACGCTGCTCTCCCTTTGTTGTTATCGCACTGGACATCACCAAGATGAGGGACATCAGTATTCCCTTGGTCAGTCTGGATTTTTCGGGTGAGTCTTTCTGGTATCCAAAATGGTTGTCTTTATTCTGTGGAAAAACACAAACAGCTCCCCTGGATCTTATCAAAATAGGATCCGGGCCTTTCCATTTGTTATTTAAAACATCTTTCCATTTAACCATCTCTTTGGGCCTATCTGGCTCTGAACAATGTCGTTCAGCCGCGGTATGGCCATGAGAATCAAGATTTAAAAAATTGAGTGTAAAGAGTGCCATAGACACAGACACTCTTGGTACTCGGGGTAGAGCCTCCTTGACTCCCCCTTTCTGTTTTATTAGATGGAAGTCCAGTCAGGTGGATCACATCCATCTGATGGCAGAACTGTTGGAATTTTTGAGATGTATAAGCTGGTCCATTATCAGTCTTAAGTAGTTTGGGTTTCCCCCAAGCACTCCATGCCTTAAGGCAATGTTGAATCACATGTGAGGCCTTTTTTCCAGTTAAAGGAGAGGCAAATAAAACTAATTGTATCTACTGAAAAATATTGGCAACTTTACTGGAAGGCTTAATCACTCTAGCCACTTCTAAAAAATTGAGGGGTTCTAAAAAGGTTTTTAAAACTTCTAAAACCACTAAACATTCTACCACTTGAGGTGAATTTTCATTATATTGTTTGGATACTACTTTACCATTAGCCACATAGGCACCTATGCCAGTTTTTGATCCATCAGTATATACCACAACCCCATTTTTAAGTGGGTTTCTTACTGTTATTTGTGGAAACACAACAGATTGATTTTGGGCGAACTGTAAAATTGGATGTTTTGGATAATGGTTATCTATTTGTCTTGAAAAGGAGGTAACTAAAACTGCCCAATCATTAGATGTGGCTGACAAGGTCTGAACCTGTCAAAAGTCCAATCTCTCTGCTCTGGAGTCAAAGCAGCAGCGTTTGTTCGGGCCTGCGTTTGTGCAGCCTCTTGCCACAGAGCTCTCCATTCCATATATTTGCCCGCATTGGGGAGAGCGGCTTTTGTAATCATTTGCCAGTTGGCAGGAGTTAGTGCCATGCCGGCAAGTCTGTCTAACTGCACCAAAGTAAAATTAGCATTGGCTCCATATTTACGGACCAATTTAGCAAGCTCTTTCATCTGTATATACTCTACTGGAGCGTGGACACGCCCACCCTCGGCTCCTTCAAAGACCGGAAATGCCTGTTGCATCTTCCTTTGTTTCTCTCTTGGAATGAACGAGTCTGCGCACTGTCTCTCTGCCCACTGCCTCTCTGTGCAGGGCTGACGCACTACACAGGGCGGGGGCTCCGCATAGGGCGGAGGTGCACTATGACCTTGAAGCCAACTGCCCTGAGGCCAAGCAGCAAGCTGGCCTTTGCCAGCCGCTTTTGGCTTTTTTCTTGACTTAAAAGCTCGAATTTCTCTCTCATAACGAGCTGCTCCCTCCTCCAAGTCTGTTTTCTCAGAAGGGCTAATTTTTTCATCTGATTCACAGCTACTAAGAACTGGCTCTTTAAACTCATCTCTTTTCTCCTCTTTCCTTCCAATCTCTCCCCAGGTATTCTTCCCTGACATTAACTTTTCTTTTTTCCTTTGTTTTTTCTCCTCTTTCCTTCTAATCTCTCCCCAGGTATTCTTCCCTGACATTAACTTTTCCTCGGGTTCAAGACCCGTGGAAAGGCCTGTATACTTATTTCGCGCGCCATGCTTTCTCTTTTTTCCTGCTCTCTCTCCCCGCTTTACTTCTGATAGACTGTCTTAAATTTTGTCCAGAATTCTCTACCCTGTCTTAACTGCTTGTTGACATATGAAAAGAAATAAAAGGGCTTTTAACACTAGAGAAAGTTCAAGACCAGACATACCTTGTAAAGCTGTAACGAACGTGCATCCGTTCCCCAGCTGAAGAGTTTTGAATCTACGCCGGATCCTTCTCAACAGTCTGTTTCTGGGAACACTTCATTACCACAGTTCCCCAGCTGAAGAGTTCTGAACCCACACCGGATCCTTCTCAACAGTCTGTTTCCGGGAACACTTCATTAACCGCTCCTTCTCTGTGATGTAGTAGCTCGTGGGTTCCGGCACCATTTATTGCCCGCGCTTTTGTGTGTCCCCCGGTAAGAACACGCTCAGGGCAACCGGAATCTTCTGCAGCACAAACTTTATTGCTTACCCCATCAAGAGCCAGTGGAGAAAGGAGCCAGAGAGAGAGAGCTCATTCTTTTTAATAGCTGAGTAGTACTCCATTATGTAAATGTACAACATTTTCTGCATCCATTCCTCTGTTGAGGGGCATCTGGGTTCTTTCCAGCTTCTGGCTATTATAAATAAGGCTGCTATGAACATAGTAGAGCATGTGTCCTTCTTACCTGTTGGGACATCTTCTGGATATATGACCAGGAGTGGTATTGCTGGATCCTCCCGTAGTACTATGTCCAATTTTCTGAGGAACCTCCAGACTGATTTCCAGAGTGGTTGTACAAGCTTGCAATCCCACTAGCCATGGAGGTATGCAATGAGGAATACGGAATGGCTGAGAAGCACCTGAAAAAATGGTCAGCATCCTTAATCATCAGGAAAATGCAAATCAAAACAACCCTGAGATTTCACCTCACACCAGTTAGAATGGCTAAGATGAAAAAATCAGGTGACAGCAGATGCTGGCGAGAATGGAAGAGGAACACTCCTCCATTGTTGGTGGGATTGAAAGCTGGTACAACCACTCTGGAAATCAGTTTGGCAGTTCCTCAGAAAATTGGACATAATACTACCAGAGGATCCCTCAATCCCTCTCCTGGGCATATATCCAGAAGATGTTCCAACTGGTAAGAAGGACACATGCACTACTATGTTCATAGCAGCCTTATTTATAATAGCCAGAAGCTGGAAAGAACCCAGATGCCCCTCAATAGAGGAATGGATACAGAAAATGTGATACATTTACACAATGGAGTGCTACTCTGCTATTAAAAAGAATGAATTTATGAAATTCCTAGGAAAATAGATGTACCTGCAGGGTATCATGCTGAGTGAGGTAACCCAATCACAAAAGAATTCACATTATACATATTCACTGATAAGTGGATATTAGCTAAGAACCTTAGAATACCCAAGATACAAGATATAATCTGCAAAGCACATGAAACTCAAGAAGAATGAAGATCAACGTGTGGACACTTGCCCCTCCTTAGAATCAGGAACAAAACACCCATGGAAGGAGTTACATAGACAAAGTTTGCAGCTGAGACAAAAGGATGGAACATCTAGAGACTGCCACACCCGGGGTTCCATCCCATAATCAGCTACCAAACGCAGAAACTATTGTATATGCCAGCAAGATTTTGCTGAAAGGACCCTGATATAGCTGTCTTTTGTGAGGTTATGCTGGGGCCTAGCAAACACAGAAGTGGATGCTCACAGCTAGCTATTGGATGGAAAACAGGGCCCACAATGGAGGAGTTAGTGAAAGTACCCAAGAAGCTAAAAGGGTCTGCAACCCTATATTTGGAACAACAACATGAACTAACCAATACCCCCTGGACCTTTTGTCTCTAGCTATATATGTATCAGAAGATGGCAGAGTCAGCCATCAGTGGAAAGAGAGGCCCCTTGGTCTTGCAAACTTTATATGCCTCAGTGCTGGGGAAAGCCAGGGCCAAGAAGTGGGAATGGATGTGTAGGGGAGTGGGATAGGTGAGGGTATGGGGGACTTTTGGGATAGCATTTAAAATGTAAATGAAGAAAATACCTAATCAATTAAAAAAGAGTGCTTTTTAGCAGTTGGGATGTGAATGTATATTTCATAGAGTACAGGATAGCAGTGTATATGGGAATGTGTTTTTCTGTAGAGTGCAGTACAGCAGTGGACATGTTAATTTTTCTTTTTGTAGAGTACAGTGATGGCAGTAGGCATTTGAATGTGTGCTTTCCTAGAGGGCAGTATTCATTGTACCTATGAATGTGTGTTTCTGTTCAGTGCCTTATTCAGTGTGCATGTGAATGTGTGTTTCTATATAGTGTACTATAATGTAGGCATATGAATGTGTATTCTGTAGAGAGCAGGATATCAGTGGGCATTTGAATGTGTGTTTCTTTTGAGTGCAGTAAGCATTGGGCAGGTGGGTGTGTTTTGTTTTTTTTTGTTTTGTTTTTTTTTGTTTTGTTGAGTACCACCATTGCACTAGGCATTTGAATGTTTGTTTTTGTAGAGTACACTACGAAGTTGGCATGTGAATGTGTGTTTTTGTACAATGCATTTATGTGTTTTGAAAGTGAACGTGTATGGCTGTAATGTGTAGTGTGCATTGGGCATGTTAATATGTGTTTCTATAGACTGGATTATACAGTGTGAATATGTGATTTTGTAGAATGTAGTACATTGTGTGCAAGTGAACATGTGCTTCTGTAGTTTGTAGCATAGCAGTGGGTATCTGAATGTGTGTTTCATTAGAGTTCAGGATATCAGTATGTATGGGAATGTGTATGTATGTAGAGCGAAATATCTATTGAGCATGGGAATTTTTTTTATTTGTAGAGTGCAGCGATGGCAGTGGCATGTGAATGTATGTTTCTGTAGAGTGCTCTATGCACTGGGCATGTGGATGTTTATTTCTGTAGAATGCAGTATGCAGTGGGCAAGTGAATCTGTGTTTCTTTAGAGTGCAGAATAGCAGCTGGCATGGGAATGTATATTGGATAGAGTGCAGGAAATCACTGTTCATGGGAATGTATGATTCTGTAGAGTGCAGGACAACAGTGAGTATATGAATATGTGTTTCAGTACAGTGTAGTATGCATTGTACCTGTTAATGTGTGTATCTGTATAAAGCAGTATAGCAGTGAGCATGGGAATGTGTGTTTCTGAAGAGTGCAGTATACATTTTGCATGTGAATGTGTTTTATAGTAGAGTGCAGTGATGTCAGTGGGTTTATGAATGATTGTTTTTGTAGAGTACAGGATTTCAGTGAGCATGTGAATGTGTGTTTCTGTAGAGTGCCTATGCACTGGGTATAGGAATGTATATTTTTGTAGAATGCAGTATGCAGTGGGCATGACTGTGTGTTTCTGTGGTGTGCAGGTTATCAATGATCATGTGAATGTGTGTTGCTTTATACTGCATGATAGAAGTTGGCATGGGAATGGGTATTTTGTAGATTGCAGGATAGCAGTTAGTATGGAATGTGTGTTTCTGTAGAGTGCATGACAACAGTGGACATGTGATTGTGTGTTTGTGTAGAGTGAAATATACATTGGGCATGTGTCTTAGTCAGGGTTTCTATTCCTGCACAAACATGACCAAGAACCAAGTTGGGGAGGAAAGGGTTTATTCAGTTTACACTGCCATACTGATGTTCATTACCAAGGAAGTCAGGACTGGAAATCAGTTAGGTCAGAAAGCAGAAGCTGATGCAGAGGCCATGGAGGGATGTTTCTTACTAGCTTGCTTCCCCTGGCTTGTTCACCCTGCTCTCTTATTGAACCAACACTACCAGCCCAGAGATGGCACCACCCACAAGAGGACCTCCTCCATTGATCACTAAGTGAGAAAAAGCCTTACAGCTGGATCTTGTGGAGGCATTTCCCCAACTGAAGCTCCTTTATCTGTGATAAATCCAGCTTGTGTCAAGTTGACAAAAAATTAGCCAGTACAGTTGACCCCTTGTCAACTTGACACACAAACACATTACTAGTAAGCCTCAACCCTTAGTTCTTACTCATTCCCAAGATGTAAATAACTTTAAATGTCTCACAGTCTTTACATATTAAAAGTTCAATCGATTTAAAATATGCAGTATCTTTTAAAACTCAAAGTACCTTAAAATCCAAAGTCTCTTAACTGTGGGCTACACTAAAAAACTTCCTTCAAGATGGAAAAATATCAGGGCAGTCACAATCAAAAGCAAAAATCAATCTCCAACCATCCCATGTTTGGGATCTAACACATGATCTTCTGGGCTCCTCCAAGGGCTTGGATCACTTCTCCAGCCATGCCCTTTGTATCACACACCTCGTCCTCTAGGCTCCAGATGCCTGGATTCCATTGCTGCTGCTGTTCTTGGTGGTCCTTCATGGTACTGACATCTCCAAAATGCTGCAGTCTCCCGCTGTAACTAGGCATCACCAATAGCCTCTCATAGGTTCTCTTCATGGTGCTAAGTCTCAACTCCTTTATATGACCCATTCAGTCTTGGGCCATCAATTGCAACTGAGGCTGCACCTTCACCAATGGCCTTCCATGCCCTCTCACAGTGCTGAGACTTAGCTGCTCTGCATGACACCTTCATGCCTTCAAAACCAGTAGCACCTGGGTGACAATAACACATTACCAAGTCCAGCTGCAGGACAAGGTGCAACCTTTGCTCTCTCTCTCTCTCTCTGGGACATAGCCTCTTTGTGCTTTCAGAAAACACTTCCCATAAGATGTCACCTCAATGATGCTGGTGTCTTCTTAATCACCACCAATTTCTTCGCTCCAGCTAGCCAGCATCAATAGTCCCAGTAATGCAAAGGTTTTGCTTTAGTAGTTCTGGTATCTTGTTAATCACAGCTGATTTTTCAGCCTCAGCTAACCAGAACCACAGAATAATAAAACTCCAAAATAGCAATGGCCCTGAAAAGAGTCTTTAATTTTCCCTCTGAAATTTTACAAGCCAGGCCTCCATCTTCTACACTGTTCTCAACATTATCTTCCAATCTCCTACACAACATCTGACAGAGCTCTTAACACCAAATGGATCTTCTAGCTCAAAGTTCCAAAGTCCTTGCACAGTCCTCCCCAAAACATGGTCTGGTTGTCACAGGAATACCCAACTATGCTGGTACCAATTTGTAGTCAGGTTTTCTATTCCTGCATAAACATCATGACCAAGAAGCAAGATGGGGAGGAAAGGGTTTATTCGGCTTACATTTCCATACTGCTGTTGATCACCAAAGGGTGCAAGACTGGAACTCAATCAGGGCAGAAAGCAGGAGCTGATGCAGAAGCCATGGAGGGATGTTTCTCACTAGCTTGCTTCCCCTGGCTTGCTCAGCCTGTTCTCTTATAGAACCAAGACTACCAGCCCAGAGATGGAACCACCCACAAGGGGACCTCCCCCATTGATCACTAATTGAGAAAGTGCCTTACAGCTGGATCTTGTGGACACATATCCCCAAATGAAGCTCCTTTATCTGTGATAACTCCAGCTTGTGTCAAGTTGACACAAAATTAACCAGTACAGGCATGTGAATTATTGTTTTTGTAATGAGGAGTATAAGCAGTTGTAACTGAAATGTGTGTTTCTGTAGAGATTAGTATAGCAGTATTCTTTTGAATGTGTTTTTTTTCTTTTTGTAGAGTGCAGTGATGCCACTGGGGATATGAATGTGTGATTCTGTAGAATAAAATGTAGTGGACATAGTGGACATGTTAATTTAGTTTCTGAACAGTGCAGTATGCAGTGTGCCTATGAATGTGTGTGTGTCTCAACTGCTGGATAACATTGAACTTGGTAATGTATATTTCTGTAGAGTTCAGTATTTGGTGGACACATGAATGAGTTTTTTGTACAGTGCAGTGATATCAGTGAGCATGTGAATATGTGTTTCCATAAAGTGCACTATAGCAGTGAGCATGTGAATATATTTTATTTGTAGAATGCAGTGTCAACAATGGTGATGTGAACGTGTGTTTCTGTTGAGTACAGTATGCAGTGGACATGTGAATGTGTGTTTCAGTATGGTACAGTATGCATTGGGCATGAGTGTGTTTCAATACAGTCTAGTATGCTGTGTGCTCATGGATGTTTCTATATAGTTCACTATAATATGGACATGAGAATGTGTGTTTCTTTAGAGTACTGGATAGCAGTGAGTATGTTAATATGTGTTTCTTTAGAGTGCAAGAGAGCAGTGGGCATGTGAATGTGTGTTTCTGTAGAGTGCAATATGCAGTGGGCATGTGAATGTGTTAATTTGTAGAGTGCAGTCATTGAAGTGAGCATGTGAATATTTTTTAATATCGAATACAATATGCAGTGGCATGCGAATGTGTGTTTCTGTACAGTGTAGAATGCATTATGTTGTGAGCATGTAAATGTGTGTTTTTCTTGAGTACAGTATGCACTAAGAATTTGAATGTGTATTTCTGTAGAATAGTATATTCATCCGTCATGTGAATGTGGGTTTTTTTAAGGAGAAGGATAGCAGTGAGCATGGGAATGTGTGTTTCTAAGACAATAGGATGGCAATAGGCATTTGAATGTTTGTTTCTTTAGTGTTAAAGATAGGAGTGGTAGTTAGAATGTGTGTTTCTGCTCATTTTTGTAGGGTGCAGTGATGGCTGTGGGGGTTTGAATGTGTTTTACAATAGAGTAAAATATAGAACGGGCAGGTATGTGTGTTTCTGTAGCATGCTAGATAACTGTGTGTGTATGAAAATGTGTTTCTTGGAGTGTAGGATAGCAGTGGGCAAGAGAATATTTGTTTTTGTACAGTAAATTATGCAGTTGCCATGTGAATGTTTCTTTACAATGCATTGATGATATTGTACATGTGAAAGTGTTTTGTATAGTGCAGGATAGCAGAGAGAATGTGAAGTTTTGTTTATTTAGATTGGAAATTAGAAGTAGGCACATTCACATTCTCACTGCTATCTGGAACTCTACAGAAACACACATTCACATTCCCAATTCATACTGCACTGTAAATAAAGACACATTCTCCCTTTTCATTTCAGATTTTGTTAATTAGGATACTGTCCCTGTGCCCTCCAGTTAGTCTGGCTAAGTGTTTATCTATCTTGTAGATTTACTCAAAAAAACAAAACAAAACAAAACAAAAAAAACAAAAAACAAAAAACAAAAAACAAAACCAAAAACCCAAAAAAACAGCTCCTGGTTTGGTTGATTCTTTGTATAGTTCTTTTTGTTTTTACTTGGTTGATTTCAGCCCTGACTTTGATTATTTCCTGCTGTCTACTCCTCTTTTGTAAAATTGCTTCCATTAGTTCTAGAGCTTTTAGGTGTGATGTCAAGCTGCTAGTGTGTGCTTGCTCCAGTTTGTTTTGGGCGGCAATCAGAGCTATGAGTTTTTCACTGAGGACTGCTTTCATTGTGTCCCTTAAGTTTGGGTATGTTGTAGCTTCATTTTAATCAAACTCTAAAAGGTCTTGACTTTCTTTATTTCTTCCGTGACCAATTTATCATTGAGTAGAGGGTTGTTCAGCTTCCAAGTCAACATTGGCTTTCTATGATTTGTGTTGTTATTGAAGATCAGCCTTAGTCCATAGTGATCTGACAGGATTCATGGGATTATTTCAATATTATTGTATCTGTTGAGGTCTGGATTTTTTTTCAAGAGTATATGTCGGGGAATTTTGGGGAAGGTACCATGATGTGCTGAGAAGAAGGTATATCCTTTTATTTTAGGGTAAAAAGTTTGGTAGATATCTGTCAAATCCATTTGTTTCATAACTTCTGTTAGTTTCACTGTGTTTTTCTTTAGTTTCTGTTTCCAGGATTTGTCCATTGATGAGAGTGGGATGTTAAAGCTTCCCACTATTACTGTGTGTGCTACAATGTGTGCTTTGAGCTTTATTAAGGTTTTTTTTTAATGACTGTGAATGCCATTGCATTTGGAGCATAGATATTCAGAATTGAGACTTCTTCTTGGAAGCTTTTACCTTTGATGAGTATGAAGTGCTCCTCCTTGTCTTTTTTGATAATTTTGGGTTGGAAGTAGATTTTATTTGATATTAGAATGGGTACTCCAGCTTTTTTCTTCAGACCATTTTTTCGGAAAATGGTTTTCCAGCCTTTTACTCTGAGGTAGTGTCTCTCATTGTCCCTGAGGAGTGTTTCCTGTATACAGCAAAATATTGGGTCCTGTTTGTGTAACCTGTCTGTTAGTCTATGTCTTTTACTTGGGGAATTGAGTCTATTGATTTTAAGAGATATTAAGGAAAAGTAATTTGTACTTCCTGTCATTTTTGTTATTAGATTTGGGATTCTATTCTTGAGGCTGTCTTATTTTAGGTTTGTTGAAGGAGTACTTTCTTGCTTTTTCTAGGATGTCATTTCCCTCTTTGTGTTGGTGTTTTCCCTTTATTATCCTTTGAAGGGCTGGATTCGTGCCGAGATATTGTGTGAATTTGACTTTGTCATTGAATACTTTGGTTTCTCTATCTATGGTAATTAAGGGTTTTTTTGGGGGGGTATAGTAGCATGGGCCTGCATTGGTGTTCTCTTAGGGTCTGTATAACATCTGTACAGGTTCATCTGGCTTTCATAGTCTCTGTTGAGAAGTCTGGAGTAATTCTGATAGGTGTGCCTTATTATGATACTTGACATTTATCCAATAGGGCTTTTAATATTCTATCCTTATTTAGTGCATTTGTTGTTCTGATTATTATGTGTCGGGAAGAATTTTTTCTGGTTCAAAGCACATGATCATCTCATTAGATGCCGATAAAACATTTGATAAAATTCAACACCAATTCATGACAAAAGTCTTGGAAAGATGAGGAATTCAACGCCCATACTTAAACATAATAAAAGCAACATGCAGCAAACCAGTAGCCAACATCAAACTAAATGGAGAGAAACTTGAAGCAATCCCACTGAAATCAGGAACTAGAAAAGGCTGCCCATTTTCTCCCTACATATTCAATATAGTACTTGAAGTCCTAGCCAGAACAATTCGGCAACAAAAGGAGATCAAGGGGATACAAATTGGAAAGGAAGAAGACTAGAGAGTAAAAGGGAGAGAGAAGAAGAGAGTGAGAGGAGAAAGGAAAGGAGAGAGGAGAGTAAGAGCAAGAGACTAAGAGAGTGAGGAGGGACTAAACAGCCCCCTCTTATAGTGAGCTGCTTTATCTTACTGTTGCTAGGTAACTGGGGAGGAGTTTAGCCTGAAGATCAGAAGCTTAGGACATTGCCTAACCATGCTACTAACCATGCTACTCTTGTGGGAGCTGAGGGTGCAGTAACTTCGACAGGAGCCAGGCTTCCAGGAGACCTGAGAGAATTCCTTCCATCCCATGTAGTTGAACTATCGCCACCGGGTCCTGATGTTTAGACATCAGTTTTCATGTTATTGTGTTTTTCTGTAGAGTAAATGATGGCAGGGGGCATGTGAATGTGTGTTTCTTTAGATTGCAGGATAGCAGTAGTAATTGGAAAGTGTGTTTCTGTAGAGAGTAGTATAATGGTGTGCATGTGATTGTGGTTTTCTGTAGAGTTCAGTGATGACAATAGGGATGTCAATGTGTTTTTGTGTAGTGTGCAGTATGCAGTGTGCCTTTGGCAATGTGTTTGTTTAAAGTGCACTATGCAGTGGGTATGTGTAGATGTGGTTTTGTATAGTAGTGGATAGCAATGAGAATATGAATGTATGCTTCTTTAGAGAGCAGTGGGAAGGGAATGTGTGTTTCTGTGTACAACATTATAGTAGTGTGCATGTGAATGTGGTTTGTTTGTAGACTGCAGTAATGATCATAGGAGGGTGAATGTGATTTTCTGTATAGTAAAGTATGCAATGGGCATGTGAATGTTTATTTCAGTACAATCCACTATGTAGTGTGCTTGTGAATGTATGTTTCTGTGCAGTGTACTATGCAGTGGCACATGTATATGTGATTCTGTTAAGTAGTTGATAGCAGTGAGCATGTGAATGTGTGTTTCTTCAGAGTGCAGGATAGCAGTTGTCAAGGGAATGTGTGTTTCTGTACAGAGCAGGACAGAAGTTGGAATTGAATGTGTGTTTCTGTAGAATTCAGTATGCAGTGTGCATGTGAACATGTGTTTCTGTAGAGTAAACTGTGCAGTTGTCATGTGAATGTTTGTTTCTGTAGAGTGCATTGATGGTGTCAAGTATGTGAATGTGTGTTACTATAGAGTGCAATATGAAGTGGGCATATTTATGTGTGTTTCTGTACAGTGAAGTATGCAGTGGGCATGTGTATGTGTGTTTATCTAAAGTTCACTATAGCATGTGAATGAGAATGTGAATGTGGTTTTTTGTAGAGTTCAATGATGATAGTGGTGATATAAATGTATGTTTCTGTAGAGTACAGTATGCATTTGGCATGTGAACACGTGTTTCTGTGCAGTGCAGTATGCAGTGTGTCTGTGAATGTGTGTAACTGTAGAGTGCAGTGTGCTGTGGGCATGTTAATGCGTGTTTCTCTAGGGTGCAGTATGCACTGTGCATGTGAATGCGTATTTCTGTAGAATGCTGTATTAGTCATGCATGGGAATTAGTTTCTTTAGAGTGCAGGACAGCACTTGGCATGGAAATGTGTGTTTCTGAAGAGTGTAAGATGGCAATGAGCATTTCAACGTTTGTTTATTTTGAGTGAAGGATAGCAGTGATAATTGGAATTTGTGTTTCTGTAGAGATTAGTATATCAGTATGCAGGTGAATATGTTGTTTTATAGAGTGCAGTGATGCCTGTGGGGATGTGAATTTGTTTTTCTATAGAGTATAGTATACAATGGGCATGTGAATGTGTGTTTCTGTAGATTATACTATGCAATGGGCATTTGAATGTGTGTTTCTGTAGAATTCTGGACAATAATGAGCATGTGAATATGTGTTTCTTTTGAGTGCATAATGGCAGTGGGCATGGGAATGTTTATTTATGAAGACTGTAGGATGGTAGTGGACATTTGAGTATTTGTTTCTTTAGAGTAAAGGATAGCAGTGGTACTTGCAATATGTGTTTACATAGAGAGTAGTATAGCAGTGTGCATGTGAATGTGTTTTTTTTTTTTTTTTTGTAGTGTGTAGTGATGCCTGTGGGGATTTGAATGTGTTTTTCAACAGGGAACAGTATACAATGAGCAGGTGAATGTGTGTTTTTGTAGCATGCTGGATAAGAGTGCACATGTGAATATATTTTTTTTGAGTGCAGGATAACAGTGGGCATGGCAATGTTTGTTTCTGTTGAGTAAACTATACAGTTCGCATGTGAATTTGTGTTTTTTTTTTATAGTGCATGGATGGCATTGTGCATGTGAATGTATATTGCTGTAGAGTGCAGCATAGCAGTGAGAATGTGAATGTGTGTTTCTTTAGAGTAGAAAATGGAAGTGGGCATGTCAATGTGTGTTTCTGTAAAGTGAACACTAGCAGTGAGTATGTGAATGTGTTGTATTTGAAGAGTGCAGTACTGCAGTGGGCATGTGAATGTGTTACTATAAAGTATACTATGCAGTTGGCTTATGCATGTGTGTTTCTGTACAGTGCATTGATGTCATCTGGCAAGTGAATATGTGTTGCTGTATGAAATGACCACGTTAATTTGCATTTCTTTAGGGTGGAGTATTCAGTGTGTATGTAAAAATGTGTTTGTGTAGAATGCAGTACACTGTGGGCAAGTGAACATGCGCTCGAAAGGGAGACAACTCTGGAGATAGAAATCCTAGGAAAGAAATCAGGAGCCATAGATGTGAGCATCAACATCAGAATACAAGTGATGGAAAAGAGAATCTCAGGTGCAGAAGATTCCATAGAAAACATGGAAACAACAATCAAAGAAAATGCAAAATGTAAAAAGATCCTAATTCGAAACATCTAGGAAATCCAAGACACAATGGCCTAAGGATAATAGGAGTGCAAGTGTGCATTTGAATGTGTGTTTCTCTAGAGTGCAGTATGCATTGGGAATGGGAATGTGTATTTCTGTAATGAGCAGTATAGTGGTGTTAATTTTAAAGTGTTTTTCTGAAGATAGTAGTATAGCAGTGTTCTTGTGTATGTATTTACTTGTAGAGCACAATGATGCCACTGGAGATGTGAATGAGTGTTTCTGTATTATATAGAGTGGACATGTGAATAATTGTTTCTGTTACAGTGTAGTATGCAGTGTGCCTGTGAATGTATGTTTCTTTATAGTGCACTACTCAATTGGAATGTTAATGTGTGTTTCTGTAGAGTGCTTGTTATAGTGGGCATGGGATTGTGTGTTTCTGTAGAGTGAAGTATGGAGTGAGCATGGAATGTATTGTTTTTGGAGAGTACATTGATGGCAGTGGGTATGTGAATGTGTATCTATAGAATACAGTATGTAGTTGGCATGTGAATGTGTTTCTGTACGGTGCATTGATAGCATCGTGCATGTTAATGTGTGTTACAGTAGAGTGCACTGATGGCAGTGGGCATTGAATGTGTGTTTTTGTACAGTGCCTTGATGGAATTGTGCATGTGAATGTGCTTTACTGTAGAGTGCAGTAGGTAGTGTGCATGGGAAAGTGGGTTTCTCTGGAGTGCACTATGCACTGAGCATGTGAATGTTTATTTCAGTAGAATGCTGTATTCAGCGGCCATGCAAATCTTTGTTTCTTTAGAGTGCCAGACAAGAGTGGGCATGGGAATGTGTGTGTCAGAATAGTGTAGGATTGCAGAAGGTATTTGGATATGTGTTTCTGTAGATTGCTGTGATCACTGTGGGAATTTGAATGTGTGTTTCTTTAGAATGCATTATAGCAGTGGTAATTGGAATCTGTGTTTCTGTAGAAATTACTATAGCAGTGTCCATATGAATGTCTTACTTTATTGTAGAGAGTAGTGATTCCAGTAGGGATATGAATGTGGTTTTCTGTAGAGAACAAAATGCATTGGGCATGTGAATGTGTGTTTCTGTACAGTGAAGTACAGTGTACTTCAGGATATGTGTTTCTGTAGACTACTATAAAGCAGTCAGTATGTAATTGTGTGTTTCTTTATAGTGTAGGATAGCAGTGGGCATGTTAATGTGTTCTTTTGTATAGTGTAGTAATTGCATTGGGCATGTGAATGTGTGTTACTGTAAAGTACACTATGCAGGGGGAATGGGAATGTGTGTTTCTGTACATTGCAGTAATGTCATTGGGCAAGTGAATGTGTGTTATTGTACAGTGCAGGATGCAATGTACATGTTAATGTGGGTTTCTCTAGGGTGCAGTATGCAGTGTGCATGTGAATGTGTGTTTTTGTAGAATGCAGTATATTGTGGGAATGTGAATGACTGTTTCTTTACAGTGCAGTATACACTGAGCATTTGAATGTGTATTTCTGTAGAATGTGTATTCAGTGGTCATGTGAATGTGTGTTTCTTTAGAGTGCAGGACAGCAGTATGCATGGATATGTGTGTTTCTGAAGAGTGTAGTCGGCATGTGAATATGTGTTTCTGTACAGTGCAGGAGATCAGTTTGCATAGGAATGTGTGTTTCTGTAGAGTGCAGTAGGTAGTGTGCATTTGAAAGTGGGTTTCTCTGGAGTGCAGTATGCACTGAGCATGTGAATGTGTGTTTCATTAGAATGTTGTATTCAGCAGGCATGTAAATGTGTGTTTATTTAGAATGCAGGACAGCAGTAGCCATGGCAATGATATTTTGAAGAGTGTATGATTGCAGTGATTATGCGAATATATGTTTCTATAGGGTGCAACGATTGCTTTGTGCATTTGAATGTGCATTTCTTTAGCGTTCAGGTTGGCAGTGGTAATTGGAATGTGTGTTTCTCTAGAGAGTAGTATAGAAGTGTGCATGTGAATGTGATTATTTTTGGATATGGCAGTGATGCCAGTATGGATGTAAGCGTGTGTTTCTGTAGAGTACAATATACATGTGGCATCAGAATGTGTGTTTCGGTAGAGGGGTAGATAGAAGTGAACATATGAATATGTGTTTCCTTAGAGTGCAGGATAGCAGTGGGCATAGGAATATGTGTTTCTATTGAGAGTTTTATAGCAGTGTTCTTTTGAATGTGTGTTTTTTGCTTGTTTGTTTGTTTGTTTGTTGTTTTGTAGAATGTACTGATGCCCGTAGGGGTTTGAACATGTTTTTCTGTAGAGTACTGTATGTATTGGGCATGATAATGTGTGCTTCTGTAGAATGCTTGTTTGCAGTGAGCATGGGAATGTGTATTTCTGTTGAGTGCAGTAAACAGTGGGTATGGGAATGTGTTTTTTGTAGAGTTCAGTGATGAGAGTGGGCATGTGATTGTTTGTTTTTGTACAGTGTTTGATGGAATTGTGCATGTGAATGTGCATTACTGTATTGTGCAGTAGGTAGTGTACATGAGAAAGTGAGTTTCTCTTGAGTGCACTATGCACTGTACATGTGAATGTTTATTTCGGCAGAATGCTGTATTCAGCGGGCATGTGAATGTTTGTTTCCAGACAGAAATCTGCATGGAAATGTGTGTGTCAGAAGAGTGTAGGATTTCAGAAGTTATGTGAATGTGTTTCTTTAGATTGCAGTGATCGCCGTGGACATGTAAATGTGTGTTTCTTTAGAGTGCAGGATAGGAGTGGTAATTGGAATGTGTGTTTCCATAGATAGCAGTAGAGCAGTGTTCATGTGAATATGTTGGGTTTTTTTTTTGTTTGTTTGTTTGTTTTTGTAGACTGCACGAATGACAGTAGTGATGTGAATTGTGTTACTAAAGAGTACAGTATGCATTGGGCATGTGAATGTGTGTTTCTCTACAATGTAGTATGCAGTGTTCATGTTAATGTGTGCTTCTGTATAGTACTATGTTGCACTTAGCATGTGAATGTGTGTTTCTTAAGAGTGCAGGATAGCAGTGGGCATGTGAATGTGTTTTTTTTTTTTTTTTTTTTGTATAGTGCAGTCATTGCATTGGGCATGTGAATGTTACTGTAGAATACACCATGCAGTTGGAATGTAAATTGCCGCAGACCCTCTGGGTTCCTTTGTCTGTGTTTAACAGATTCTCTCGAGCAGATGGGCAAAGAGTCGGATGGAGTGACAGACAGATACACGCACACAAGAGAGGTGTTGAATTTGAATGTAATTTTCTGGTCGAGCTTAGACTAATTATATTACAACGAATGTCATAAATTGTAAAACATAGCAGATAGGGTATATACAAGTTTTCCAGGTGCAAGAGGAGTGGCTACAAAAGGAATTTGCAGGAACCAGATAAATGTTTACGCTAGAGATTAGTATCCCTCCAGATGCAAGAGGAGTGTCTTCAAAAGGACTATGTTTACATTAGAGATTAGCACCTGCTTCGGATCAGCCCTGTGCCAGGCAAGAGTTTCACACTTTAGTGTTAATTGTGCTAGGGGGGTATTAACTCTTGCCTGGCTTCAGGAATAAAGTAGTGTCATAAACCTTGGAATTCTTAGACCTTATTAATTCTTATCTATGTCTGGAGAATTCCCATTTATCAGTATAGTATATTAATTTGCTGTTGGCATGGAATGTAGTCTGTAATAAGAATTTCTATCTCAGTGAGAATTCCATTCTTTTTCCGCAGATAGCTGAGTTAATGGCTAGCGCTTAATTGGTTCCTAATAGGTTAAACTCCTTGCTGCTATCTGGGATCTTAGAACACGGGGAAAAGGCTTTAGCTATGTTAGACTTCAATCTTAAAAGGCATTTACTATAAGGTAATGCTTAATAGAGGGCACGTGAATCCATACATTAGACTAACTTGGGGGTGGAAATTTGATTTAATGGGTTAGGAGAAACACCAAAACTCCAGGAGGGAATTTCCGTGGAACTCTTTTCCTCGTGAACAGCTTCCAGGCTCTTCCCTGTCAAACTGATCCAACTGGAGATCTGGCTTTCGTCAGATTCCAGGAGGGGAGCCTAGAAATTCTTTTCTCATGAGCAGCTTATAAGGCATTTCTGCCTCACAGGCTGACTCCACTGGAGTGCCATGGCAGTAAATATGGGTTTCATTACAGTGCATTGACAGCATCAAACAAGGGAATATGTGTTACTGTCGAGTGAAGTATGAAGTAGGCAGTTAATTTGTTTTTCTCAAGGGTGCAGTATGCAGTGTGCATGTCAATATGCATGTAGAATGCAGTATGTTGCGGGCATGTGAACTTGTGTTTATCTAGAGTGCAGTATGAACTGAGCATGTGGATATGTGTTTCTGTAGAATGCTCCATTAAGCAGGCATGTGTTATTCTTTAGACTGCAGGACAGCAGTGGGCATGTAAATGTGTGTTTCTGGAAAGTGTAGGAAAGCAGTGGGTATATGCTTCTGTACAGTAAAGTATGCAGTGGGCTTATAAATGTGTGTTTCTGTAGACTGCTGTATAGCAGTGAGAATGTGAATGTGTGTTTGTTTAGAGTGAAGAAGAGCAATTTTCATGAGAATGTGTGTTCCTGTAGATAGCAGGATGGCAGTGGGCATTTCAATGTGTGTTTCTGTAGAGTCCAGTATCCAGTGGGCATGTTAATATGTTTTTAGTAGAAGGCATTAAAGTCCAAAGGCATGTGAATTTGTGTTTTTGTAGACTGCAGTATGCAGTGGGCATGTGAATGTGTTTTTAAGTAAGGTGCAGTGATGGCAGTGGGCATGTGAATGTGTGTTTTGTACAATGCATTGATGTCATGAATGTCAATGTGTGTTACTATAGAATGCAGTATGCAGGGGGCATGTTGATGTGTGTTCCCTACAGTGCAATGATGGCATAGCGCATTTGAATGTGTGTTTCTGTAGAGTACTATATAGCAGTGACCATGAGATTGTGGGTTTCTATAGAGGGAAAGACAGGAATTGGCAAGGGAATGTGTTCATTTTAGAGTGCATCATTGCATTAACCATGTGAATGTGTGTTACTCTAGAGTACACTATGCAGTTGAAATGTGAATTTTGGTTCTGTACAGTGCATTGATGGCATCAGACAAGTGAATGTGTGCTACTGTAGAGTTCAGTATGCAGTGTGCATGTGAATATGTGTTAATGTAGAATACAGTTTGCTGTGGGCATGTGAAAGTGTGTTTTCCAAGAGTGCAGTATGCACTGAGCATGTGAATGTGTATTACTTTAGTATGCTGTATTCAGCGGGCATATGAATGTGTGTTTATTTAGAGTGCTGGACAGCAGTGGGCATGGTAATGTGTGTTTTTGAAGACTGTAGGATTGCAGTGGTTATGTGAATCCATGTTTCTATAGCATGAAGAATTCACTGTGGGCTTTTGAATGTGTGTTTCTTTAGAGGGCAGAATAGCATTGGTAATTGGAATGTGTGTTTCTCTAGAGAGTAGTATAGCAGTGTGCATGTGAATGTGATTATTTTAGGAGATTGCAGTGATGTCATGAGGGATGGGAATGTGTATTTTTGTAGAGTACAGTATACAGTCGCTATTTCAATGTGTGTTTATGTACACTGCATTATACTGTGGGCATATGAATGTGTGCTTCTTTAGAGTGCAGGATAATAATGGGCATGGGAATATGTATTTCTGTAGAGAGTCATATAGTAGTGTGCTTTTGAATGTGTTTTGCAGAGTGCAGTGATGCCAGAATGGATGAGAATGTGTTTTCCTGTAGAGTACTATATGAATTGGGCATGTGAATGTGTGTTTCTGTACAGTGCAGTATGCATTGAGCTTTTGAATGTATATTTCTGTAGAGTGTAGAATGGCAAGAACATGTTAATGTGTGTGTGTGCTTTTTTTTTAGAGTGCAGAATATTAGTGGGCATGTGAATGTGGTTATTTGTATAGTGAAGTCATGGCATTGGGCTTGTGAATTTGCGTTACTGTAGAATACACTATGTTGCTGGAAAGTGAGTCTGAGTTTTTATACATTGTATTGATGTCATCGGGTAAGTGAATGTATGTTACTGTAGAATGCAATATGCAGTTGGCATGTGAATGTATGTTTCTCTAGGGTGCAGTATGCAGTGTGCATGGGAATGTGTGTTTGTGTGGAATGCAGTACAGTTTTGGCATTTGAACGTGATTTTTTTCTAGAGTGCATTATGCACTGAACATATGAGTAGAGTGCACTATGCAGTGGACATGTGAATGTGTGTTTCTGTACAGTGCATTGATAGAATTAGGCAGGAGAATGTGTGTTTCTGTAATTAGCAAGATAGCAGTGGGAATTAGAATATGTGTGTTTCTGTACAATCCAGTATGCAGTGGACATGTGAAGATGTGTTTCTGTACAGTGTATTGATGTCAGCAGTCTTATGAATTTCTGTTACTGTAAAGTGCTGTTATGCAATCAGCATTTATATGTGTTTCTGTACAGTGCAGTAAGAAGGTCGCATGTTAATTTGGGTTTCTGTGGGCTACAGTATGCAGTGGGAATGGGAATGTGTTTTTATGTAGAATGCAGGATATCAGTGGGCATGTTCATGTGTACAACAAAGTATTCACCTAGCAGGTTAATGTGTGTTTCTGTAGGGTGCAGTATGCAGTGTGGATGTAAATGTGTTTTTTACAGTGCATTGATGACAATGAGCATGTGTTTCTGTAGAGTGTAGCATATCTGTTGGTATGTGGAAGTGGTTTTCTGTAGAGAGAGAGCAGTGTAGCAGTGGGCATTGGAATTTGTATTTCTATAGTGTATAGAACAGCAGTGGGCATGTGAATGTGTGTTTCTGTAGAGTGTAGGATGGCAGTAGTCCTATGATCGTGTGTTTCTATAGACTGTACTGGGCAGGTGGATGTATATTTCTGTAGATTTCAGTATGCAATGGTCATGTAGATGTGTGTTCTGTAGAGTGCAGTGATAGCAGTATGCATGTGAATGTTTTGTTTCTTAAGTGTGCAGGATAGGACTGGGAATGGGAATGTGTGTTTCTTCAGAGTGCACGATAGCAGTGTGAATGGGAATGTGTGTGCCTGTATAGTGCAGTATGTAGTGGACATGCGAATGTGTGTTTATGTAGAATGCAGGATAACAGTGGGCCTGTGAATGTGGGACTCTCTACACTGCAGTGTTGGCAGTTGTCATATGAAAGTGTGTTTCTGTAGAGTGCAGTATGAAGTGGGCATGTGAATGTGTGTTTTGGGAATGTGCATGGGAACAGTGGAATGGAATGTGTTCTCCTGTAAATAGTAGTATATCAGTGTTCTTATGAATGTGAGGATATTTTGTAGAGTGCAGTGATGCTAGTGGACATGTGAATGTGTGTTTCTATAGAGTATATTATGCAGTGGGTATATGAATGTGCATTTCTGTATAGCAGTGAACATGTTAGTATGTGTTTCTTCAGACTGTAGGAAATCTGTGTGCATGTGAATGTTTGTTTCTGAATAGGTCATTCATGGCAGTGGGCATGTGAATGTGTGTTTCTGTACAGTGCAGTATGCAGTGTGCCAGTAAATGTGTGTTTTGTAGAGGGCAATAAAGCATTGGGCATGTTAATGTGTGTTTCTGTTTATTGCAGAATGGCAATGGGCATGTTGATATGTGTTTTACAATGATCAGGATCGCAGTAGTAATAGGAATGTGATTTTCTGTACAGAGTAATAGAGCAGTGTGCATGTGAATGTGCTTTTTTTGTAGAGTGCAGTGATGCCAGTGGGTATGTGAATGTTTGTTTCTGTACAGTGCACAGTGCAGTTGGCACTGGATGTGAGTTTCTGCAGAGTACTGTTTAGCAATGAGCATGTGAGTGTGTGTTTATTTAGAGTGTTGTTAGCAAAGGAAATGTGAATTTCTTTTTCTATAGAGTGTACGACAAAAGTGGGCATGGGAATGTGTGTTTCTGTAGAGAGTAGTTTGCAGTGGAAATGGGAATTTGTGCTTCTGTAGAGTGCATGGCAAGAGTGGACATGGGAATATGTGTTTCTTTAAATTGTAGGAAAAGAGTGGGTAGGTGTTTATGTGTTCCTGCAGAGTACATTGAACAGTGGACTTGTAACTGTATGTTTCTATAGAGTGCAGGATCGCAGTGAGCATAGAAATATGCGTTTCTCCAGAGTGTACGATAGCATTCCCATATTAATGTGTGTTTCTTCACACTGCAGTAGATCTGGGGCAAGTAAACATGTGTTTGTGTACAGTTTATTGATGGCAGTGGGCATGTGTTTTTCTGTACAGTGCAGAAAGCAGTGTGCCTGTGAATGTGTGTTTCTATACAGTGCAGTATGCATTGGGAATATGAATGTGTAAATCACTAGAGTGCAGAATAGTAGTGAGTATGTGAATGTTTATTTCTGTAGAGGGCAGTATAGCATTGGGCATCTGAATGTTGGTTTCTCTAGGTTACAGTATGCAGTAGGTGTGTGAATGTGTGTTTATGTAGAGTGTATGACAACAGTGGTCATGGAATTGTATGTTTTGGTAGAATGTAGGACAAGTGTGGCTAGGTTTTATTTTATTTTTTTGATTCTATAGAATGCAGGATAGAAGCGATCACGTGAATTTGTGTTTCTGTAGAGGGCATTATAGCACTGGTCATGTGAATGTGTGTTTCTGTAGAGTGCAGAATGGCAGTGTGCATGTTGATTTCTGTTTGGTAATGAGCAGTATCAGAGTGGATATTGGAATGTGTGTTTCTGTAGCGAGTAATGTAGCAGTGTGCATGTGCATTAGCTTTTTTGTCGACTGCAGAGATGCCAGTGGATATGTGAATGTGTGCTTCTGTAGACTACAGTATGCATTGGCATGCCATTGTGTGTATTTGTAGATGTCAGAATAGCAGTGAGCATGTGACTCTGTGTTTATGTACAGTGCGATACATTTTGGGCCTGTGAACATGTGTTACTGTAGAGTGTAGTTTGCAGTAGAAATGTGCATTTGTGTTTCTGTAGAGTGCACAAGAACAGTGGGCATGTGAATGTTTGTTTCTGTTTAGTTCATTGATGGCAGAAGGCATGTGAATGTGTGTTTCTGTACTGTACAATATGCAGGGTGCCTCTGCATGTGTGTGTGGTTTTTTTTTACAGTGCAATATGCATTGGGCATGTGAATGTGTGTGTCTGAAGAGTGCAGGATAGCAATGAGCATATGAATATGTGTATCTGTATAGGGCATTATAGCATTTGGCATGTGAATATGTCTTTCTGTATGATGCATTTTGCAGTGGGCATGTGAGGGTCTCTTTATGTAGAGTGCAGTATGTTCTGGGCATGTGAATGTGTGTTCCTGTAGAGTTAGATTTGCAGTGAAATATGTTAAAGTAGAGTACAAGAAAACAGTGGGCATGGGAATGTTTGTTTTGGTAGAATGTAGGATAAGAGCAGGTAGGTTTTTGTTTGATTCTATAGAGTACAGGATGGAAGTGAGCATTTGAATATGTGTTTCTGTAGAGGACAGGATAACAGTGGACATGTGAATGTGTGTTTCTGTAGAGTGTAGAATGGCAGTTGGCATGTTGGTTTGTGTTTTATAATGAGCAGTATTGCAGTGGTAATTGGAATGTGTGTTTCTCTAGAGATTAATATACTAATGTGCATGTCGATGTGCTTTTTTGTAGACTTCAGTGATGCCAGTGGGTATGAGAATGTGTGTTTCTGTAGAGTATAGGATGCAGTACGCATATGAATGTGAGTTTCTGTACAGTGCACTGTGCAGTGGGCACTGAGTATGATTTTCTGTAGTGTGCTGTTTAGCAGTGATCATGTGAATGTGTGTTTATTTAGAGTGTAGTTTGGCTGTCACATGGCAATGTATGTTTCTACACAGAGAGAATTCTGGCAATGGGCATTTGCATGTGCGTGTCTGTAGAGTGCAGTATGTAGTTAGCATGTGATTGTATTTTTTGTATAGTGCAGTTTTTGCAGTGGTGCCGCAGACCCTGTGGGCCCCTGTGCCTGCATGGAAAAGAGTCTCTAGAGTAGGTCGGCAAAGCTTAGTGTGAAATGACAGACAGAGACACACACCCAAGAGAGATGTTGAATCTGAATGTAATTGTCTGGTCGAGCTTAGACTAATAATATTACAGAGACTATCAAAAATTGCAAATCATAACAGATACGGTACATTGATGTTTTCCAGGTGCAAGAGGAGTGACTACAAAAAGAATTTGTAGGAACCAGATAAATGTTTAGAGATTAGTATCTCTCCAGATGCAAGAGGAGTGACTTCAAAAGGAATATGTTTACACTAGAGATTAGCACCTGCCTTGGTTCAGCCCTGCGCCAGGCAAGAGTTTTACACTTTAGTGTTAATTGCTCCGGGGGGGGGGGTTAACTCTTGACAGGCCTCAAGAGTAATGTAGTATCACTGACCCCGAAATTCTCTAGGCCTTGTTAATTCTTATCTATGTCTGGAGAATTCCCATTTATCAGGATAGTATATTAATTTGCTCTTGGCATGGAATGTAGTCAGTAATAAGAATTTCTATCTCATTGAGAATTCCAGACTCTTTCTGCAAACCAATTGAATTAATGGCTCTGTCTTTTATTGTTTTATTGTAGTGCTTAATTAGTTACTGAATAGGTTAAGCTCCTTGCTGCTATCTGGGATCTTGGAACACTGGGAAAGGCCTTAGCTATGTTAGAATTCAATCTAAAAAGGCATTACAATAAGGTAATACTAAATAGAGAACACGTGAGTCCATACACTAGACTAATGCGGGGGTGCGAAATTGATTTTATAGTTTATATGGATTAGGGAGAGGGTGCCAGACCCCGGGAAAAGAGTTTCCTTGAAACTCATTTCTTCATGTGTCAGCTTCCCAGCTTTTGCTTTGTCAAACTGACTCAACCAAAGTACGTGGCATCTCCTCCCATCTCCTCCCTCCCTTTTTTTTTATTTTTCAGCCGAAATTCCAGGATGTCCCGCCATGTTGTAGCTACAGATCTCAGGAGCACTCTAAAGATGAGTGGAAATACAATGATTACTAATAGAGCAATGCCAAAAATAATGACAAGTAGGATAATATATTGAACCCAATCCAGGGGGTTCAGTGCACTTAAGTTGTTTTTCAAATCTCTAGCCCATTCATCAATGTTCCAAGTGTCCAGATAGCATTTACTAATATCTGAAATTTTTGCCTTTAACTCTTCTATGTCAGGAGAAATATCAGTATCTTTCCAAATTCCCTGTAATTGCATTTTCGTCTTAATCCAAGCAGTAGTTGTATTATAAGGTAGGGGGTGGGGTAACACAAATGTACTGGAAAGAAGCATGACATTTAGTAGCTAACCTGGTCTTTATATTAGCAATATCTTGCCCTATTGCCAGCACTACTCTTCTAGGGCGTTAACCTTTGCTTCCAATTAATTTTTTTTTTATCTATGATATACAACTCTAACAAGGCCACAGAAATATTCTTGTGCATGTCATTAACAAAATGAGCGGTATGCAGTTGCTGTACTAAGGCTGTGGTGGATATCGTAAAAGAAGTTAAGATGGCAATTAAGGCAGTTATTCCTAAAATCAAAGCTGCTACAAATCTCTTAGGTCTAATAAGTTCGTTGAGTTTTTTTGTTTTTTGGTTTTTTTTTTTTGGTTTTTCGAGACAGGGTTTCTCTGTATAGCCCTGGCTGTCCTGGAACTCACTTTGTAGACCAGGCTGGCCTCGAACTCAGAAATCCGCCTGCCTCTGCCTCCCGAGTGCTGGGATTAAAGGCGTGAGCCACCACGCCCGGCTCGTTGAGTCTTTTTAAAGCTTGCAATCGAGAATTCTCAAACCAAGGATTGTTTCTCAACTCTACAGGCAGCAAAACATAAGCAGATCTTTCTAACAAAATCGTAACAGTAGATTTCTTGTTTAAATTAGGATCTACACAATTAGTTAAATGGCAAGAATTACAATGTATATGAAAAGACTTGTCAAGATTGGTGATCTTAACACTTAAAATTATTTAACAATAAGCATACAGGTAAGGTACACAAGCTTTTACAGCTATAGGGGAGTTGGCCTGAATGGCCAAAAACAGTCTCTGATGAAATCTTGTCCAATATTCTGTAGCAGTCCTTCTGCCTCACGAGTTAGCTCTTTTAGTTGTCTCCAAAGTTGACACCAGGTCTACTCTCCTTGCTGTAGCCCATGGTGGAGATAGGGAGAGTTTCTTTATTTTGCTTGTGAGTGGCTGCTCTCTGATTTCTTTTTCCTCTGTGCACTCAATACAGCTTTCTGGTCATCACTGTCAGGGCACTCATGAACTCACAGGTCAGCCTGTCACAGGAATCATTCTGGGAGCTAGCACCCTCTTGTAGCATTCTGTGGAAAAAACCAAAATAATGCCCCCTTTTCCCCATATTAAGTATCTGAAGACGATCATGCCATGTGCCAATAAGTGGATCCCTTCATCTCATGAGTATGTCTGATTGTAGGGTGCCATAGACACTGAGAGAGATTTTTGGCTTCTAAATTTTTAAAAGATATAGATTTAAAGTTCCACAGTACTGTTTCCTTGAGAATTATAAAAATCTCAGTAACATGGATAACATTAAATTGTTGATAAAACATCTCAAATATTTGACTGTAATAGCCAGTTTTAATTTGATTTGGAACACCAAGCATAAAAAATCAATATAGGCAACTATACTTTTAGTTGTTTTTCCTGTTAAAGCAGTTGTAATTAGAAAGACTAAAAAGTTATCAATAGTCATATGTGCATATTTTATTTTTCTAAAATCAAAAAGTATCCATTTGCAATAATTAATTAAGTATAGGTCCTCAAGAATTAATACCAATGTGTGGAACAGGTAGAAACTGAGTACACAGAGATCAAATCTTTACAATATGACATGCACATTTATTTATTTATTTATTTAAAATACCAAATTTTTATCTCAAACCATTACTATTTTGATGATGTAAAGAATGAGATTATATGGCCAATTATTTTTGTATAAGATCCATAATTTACCTGGGATATAAATCTAGCGTGGCATTGCCTTAAGAGGTCTTTTCCAGGCAATCTTCAACATTTTAAAACACCATCTACATCACATAATTTTCTGTGCTGAAGCAGGTGGAAACTCAAAAGAATAAACATGTGATCTAATTCACATATACCTTATTCCCATAGAAGGGTTGTTATTAAATACAGTAAATGGGATGCATGCATGAATTTATAGAAGAAACAAACAAAAGCATGCATATAAGCAATTTTTAACTTATTTTTATGATGAGTATCAATTTTGTTTAAAATGATGGTATGCAATAGGTCAAATATCAATATTCTGCAATAACCAATTGCTCTTTGGAAAAAGGAATTCTTAATTCTTAATTAGCACCACAGCAGTCTTATAATAGGATGTTAAAACTTTGAGGTGAAGAAGGATGATTTTACATTAATGTTTTTTTTCTTGCCAAAGAATAGCTGTGGACACATTTAATAACAATAACTAGAATATTTATCTAATATTTGATTACCACCAATTACAATCAATACCATTAGGTTACAGAAGTTTCCTCTACTTTTTGTTAAAGCCTTTTTGGTTGTCACCAGTTAATTTGAATCTCACTTGATAGCACCTAACAAAGGCTTAGGTTCTTCAGTGGTGAATTTAAGGTGAGGTTTTAACCAATTAACATCTTCTGGAAGCTTTTGAAAATAAAATTTTGGAGCAAATTTGTACCAATTTTCCAGTATAGCTAAAACCCTAAATATTAGAAAAGATATTGCCTCTGAATCTTATGAAGCAACAACTAGTCCCCAGAACTTTAAACTTCCCTTTAGAGACATTAGCTAATAAAATACATCTTGTTTAGGAAACAATATACACTGAAAGATTTAAACTTTTTGCTTTTTGTAATGAAGCTGACAATAAAATTTTCTTACATATTATAAAGCTATGTTAGCCACACCTAGGGACAAAAATCTTTAATGGTCACCAGTTCACCAGAAGTAAACTCTTTACAGTTAACAGGATGCAAAGGAAATAATAAACTTTCAAATCTATAATAATTTTGTATGAAGTAGGTAAGCTATCTTGTAATGCCTTTATAAGTTCTAAAGCCTAATTGACCTTTTATAAATCTTTAATTTAGACTTTATTATGAACAACACCTGGGTAGATCTGAAAAGAAAAAATGTTGTTTAGCTAAAAGAAATCTCCCTGAAGGCAGGGAGGGTGAAGTTTCAAGAATTTCCCTAGGCGCAGTCTGCAAAATGCAAGAAACTTTGCACAAACTTTCCTGAGGCTGCTTTAAGCTTTGTATCAACCCAAATGTATATGTTTTCCAAACTGAGCATCTTGGCCCTCCTGCAATGAGGACCGATTCCAGAGGAACAATTTAACTGACTGTCCATGACTCTGATTTCGGACAATCTTTCTTAAGAAGACTTATACCTTAAACATTTTTTTTTATGACCTTTTATGGTCCTGCAAGGCCGCAACCATAGTCAAACTGATTGTGTGAGGGTCTAATTTCTGTACAAAGACGAATATATCTAGTTAACTCTGCCTTGCTTTGTATGGCTGAATGGCCCAAGTGAGCAGCATTAGCACTCTTATAAGTTGATTACCCTTGTAATAATCTTAATTATGGGTGAGTTAAAAGTCTCAAGCTTTTGATTAAACTGCAAACTGTAGTCAATGGCAATTTTAACCATAATTTTTAAGTTTTTGTTGCAATATTAGAATATATCTATAACTTTTGGAAAGCAAGACCCAATTTTAAACAATTTATTTCCCTTAAAATCAATACTAAAACATCACGTTGCAAAATTTGGCTGCCAATTTATTAATGTATGATAGTTTAAATATTAATGTTCCATTAAAGAGATATTGTTTTAAAATCTTATCTTTATACGTCTATCTTTTAGGATAAGAATTACATAAAATGTTATCTCAATTTAGAAATGTCTTTAGAGGACTAGTTTTCTGGGCTGGTTTATGCCAGGTGCTTTTGTTTGAAAATGACTCTAGCCCTGAGTTACTACTTTTAAGTTAACTTCATAACCAGTGATACATCTTTTTAATCATACCCAAATGACTTATAAGCCAATTCTCTATGACCAAGATATGCAGATTATATTTATACCTTTAAGACCAATCAAAAACCAAATGAAATGGCTACATGAATCTTATACATTTAGATCAATCAAAGAATTTTACTTTTTATAGCTATATTATAAGATAAAAAAGCAATTTGTCATTTTCTAAACACAATAATCACAAAATTGCAGAGAATTTTTTAGGAAAAAACAACTATTAGCTTATTTGCCTTAGAACTAAGAGGTTGCAGATTCCTTTTCTTTAAAAACAAGTTTTTCAGTAGTACCTCTCTTGCTGTGCTTGATTTTTGGCTAAAGTGAAGGCTCTCTTTTAGCCTTCTCTGTGCAAACTGAGAGTGAATCAGCAGGCAAAGTTTTAACCATTATTTTTATTATTTTTTCAACATGAAACATAAAACAGTCAGCCATTCAGACAACGACACAATCACTCAGACAACAAAACAAAAGACATACATGAATTGACATGATTTGTGCACCAAACATTAGACAATACATAAAGGGGGTAGAGAATTCCTCCTGTAGGGGCCAGACAGAACAAAACAGGACATCCCCTGATTTCTCTCTGTCCCTGGGAGAATTCTAAAATCCATTTTCTTTTATCCCTTCCTTTCTTTTCCTGCTTGTAAGAGACAGGTTGTCAAACCAAGATTAAAATTCAAAATTTTCTAACAGCTTCTGGCAAGCATCTAAAACTTCTAATTTATTTAATCTGAGGGCAAATTTTTTTGAGAAAACACACAATCTCTATACACTAAATGTCTCAATTATCCTAAAAGCTTACCACGCTGAATCTTTTTGAAGCTATCATCAGTCCACACTTAGTCAAATATTTTATAGCCATCTACAAGATGTTCTCTACTTTCTGCAACCAACAAAAATACCATTTCTAGAATGAATTATATATGTTTTAGGAGATGACTTAACTTTCAATAAAGCCTTTTCTACGAGTTTTTAGCACAATGTAGGATTGGAAAATTGTAAGTAATGTAACAGTAAGAAGTGACCTATATTTTGACTTTTATGAAGTCTCTTTTTATATTTTGACCATAATTTAACCATAACTTTTAATTTAGCCTAAAGTATCAGAATCCACAACGTGAAGTTTTTTTTCTTTTTTTTTTTTCTTATAACTGGAGCTGTGTCCTATAATGAGCTCCACAGTTTCTGAATGGGGCTAAGAGACTGCCCCTTTAGTTTTTTGTCTTACCTGCTTTTCTAGTGAGTGGAGTACCATCCTTGTGAAACTTTGATTTACACTCATTTTTCCAATGACTTCCTTTGCCACATCACGAGCGGGGACCCGAAGGAACGTTTTCCTTATTTCCTGAGAGATTCTTACAATCTTTTCTCAGGTGCCCCGGTTTCTTACAACCGAAACATGTAATTCCACACGTAGCGCCGAGTTTCTTCCTTTTCCTTGCTGTGACGTAAGCTATCTCCTGCATTAAGGCCGGTGAGGCATCTACACATGCTTTAATATAATCTTGTAGGGAGCTTGTCTTATGGATTAGTCTGTTTAGGTCTTGGAACAAGGTATTCACGTATTCCCAAGGCAATTGTTTTATTAATATATCACTCCCTTCAGAGGGGGGAAGCATCCTAGAAACTGCCTCTTCCAATCTAGCCACATAACTCTCATAAGATTCATCATGCTTTTGTCTAATTCCTGAAAGGACTGTGGATTTAGCCCCAAGTGGAGGTAAACTCTGCCAGCTAGATACAGCTATCTGATTAATTCTCTCCAACACTGCCTTTGGAATATTCAGTTGCACTGCTGGTTTAGCATAGTCTTTTTGCCCAAGAAGCATAGGCACTGTGGGTTTAGCTCCATTTCTCGATGAAGATCTTTCCTGAACTAACTTTCTGGCCCTTCCTTCATACTCTGTTCTCCAGAGAATGAAATCTCTGGGAGCAAGAGTAGTCTTTGCAATTTGGTGCCAATCATAAGGGGTGAGCCACTGGCTAGCTACTGCATCCAAAATCTGTAAAGTCTATGGTGCAGTAGGACCCAGTGTTTTAACTGCTGACTGTAATTCCTTAAGAGGTTTTAAAGGTAAAGTTTCCCATCGCGGCTCACTTCCTTCTTCGCAAATTACCGGGCAAGTGAGTGTAAAGTCTCCTTGTCTTTTTGCTTCTGCAACGGCAGCATCAAATCCGACTGGCAGCAAGAGCCAATGTGGCTTTGGTACCAGTCTGTGGGTGACTGGTGCCATAATTAAAGACTCCTCCTCACTACTGTCTGGGTGTTTAAGAGAACAATTTCTTCTTCCCTTAATTTCACACTTTGCCATTCCCTCAGTAATTTCCCATTCATCATCATCTTCATTGTCAATAGTCTCTGATTCTCTTTTCTCTAACCTTTTCCCTTTTTTGCTTGAACAGTACGATTTCTCTTCACAAGCACACGGTTTCGATTTGTGATCATCAGAGGGCTCTGAAGGAGCTTCCTCTGCAAGGAATTCTAGGTCTGTTTTCTCAGTCAATAGATCCCTCATTTGTTGCCACAATATAAAGGCATTGTCAGGGACATTCCTAGATAGATTTTCCTAATGGAACTGCCTCATATTCTTACCTATTTGCTTCCAATCTTCTAACGTCAAGCTTCCCTCCTCTGGAAATCAGGGACTGATTTTTTGCACGAAATGTGCTTAAAGACCAACAGAAACAATCCCTTCCCTTTTGACTTTTACTGCTTCATCTGCTTCATAATAAAACTTACTTGTCTCTTAACTGATGTGCATATCAGCCCGTCTGCAGCACTGTCACGAGGAGATCCTATCTTTGGCTGAGAAAATAAAGAAGAGAAAGAAAAACGAAAGAAAAAGAAAGACTAACCTGTTCTGGTGTCCCTGTTCGAAGGCGCCATTCTGCCACAGACCCTCTGGGCCCCTGTGCCTGCATGGAAAAGAGTCTCTAGAGTAGGTGGGCAAAGCTTAGGGTGAAATGACAGACAGAGACACACACGCAAGAGAGGTGTTGAAATTGAATGTAATTTTCTGGTCGAGCTTAGACTAATTATATTACAGCGAATATCAAAAATTGCAAATAATAACAGATACGGTACATTGATGTTTTCCAGGTGCAAGAGGAGTGACTACAAAAAGAATTTGTAGGAACCAGATAAATGTTTAGAGATTAATATCCCTCCAGATGCAAGAGGAGTGACTTCAAAAGGAATATGTTTACACTAGAGATTAGCACCTGCCTTGGATCAGCCCTGCGCCAGGCAAGAGTTTTACACTTTAGTGTTAATTGCTCCGGGGGGGGGGGTTAACTCTTGACAGGCCTCAAGAGTAATGTAGTATCACTGACCCCGAAATTCTCCAGGCCTTGTTAATTCTTATCTATATCTGGAGAATTCCCATTTATCAGGATAGTATATTAATTTGCTCTTGGCATGGAATGTAGTCTGTAATAAGAATTTCTATCTCATTGAGAATTCCAGACTCTTTCTGCAAACCAATTGAATTAATGGTTCTGTCTTTAATTGTTTTATTGTAGTGCTTAATTAGTTACTGAATAGGTTAAGCTCCTTGCTGCTATCTGGGATCTTGGAACACTGGGAAAGGCCTTAGCTATGTTAGAATTCAATCTAAAAAGGCATTACAATAAGGTAATACTAAATAGAGAACACGTGAGTCCATACACTAGACTAATGCAGGGGTGGGAAATTGATTTTATGGTTTATATGGATTAGGGAGAGGGTGCCAGACCCCGGGAAAAGAGTTTCCTTGAAACTCATTGCTTCATGTGTCAGCTTCCCATCTTTTGCTTTGTCAAACTGACTCAATTAAAGTACGTGGCATTGAGGGAATGTGTATATGTACACATTGATTGCATCAGGCATGTGAATGTGTTGTACTGTAGAGTGAACTATGCAGAGGGCATGTTTATGTGGGTTTCTGTACAGTGCAGTATGCAGTGAGGATGTGAATGTGTGTTTCTGTAGAGTGCAGATTATCAGTAGAAACGTGAATTAAAGTTTCTTTATAGTGCAGAATGCCAATGGCATGTGACTGTAAGTTTCTGTAGGTTGCAGTTTGCAGTTGGCACGTGAATGTGTGTTTATGTAAAATGCAGTACATTTTGGGCATGTGAACATGTGTTTCTGTAAAGTGTTGTTTGCAATGGAAATGTGCATTTGTGTTTCTGTAGAGTAAATGACAACAATGGGCATGGGAATATGTGTTTCAGTAGAATGTAGGAAAAGAGCGGGTAGGTAATTGATTCTATAGAGTACATAATAGAAGTGAGCATTTGAAAACGTGTTTCTGATTTTGTTAATTAGCATATGTCCCTGTGCCCTCTAGTTAGTCAGGCTAAGGGCTTATCTATCTTGTTGATTTTCTCAAAGAACCAGCTTCTGGTTTGGTTGATTCTTTAAAGAGTTCTTTTTGTTTCCACTCGGTTGAATTCAGCCCTGAGTTTGATTATTTTCTGCTGTCTACTCCTCTTGGATGTATTTGTTTCCTTTACTTCTAGAGCTTCTAGGTGTGCTGTCAGACTCTTAGTGTATGCTCCCTCTAGTTTCTTTTTGGAGGCAGTCATAGCTATGAGTTTTTCTCTTAGGACTGCTTTCATTGTGTCCCATAAGTTTGGGTATGTTGTGGCTTAATTTTCATTAAACTATAAAAAGTCTTTAATTTCTTTCTTTATTTATTCCTTGACCAAGGTATCATTGAGTAGAGTGTTGTTCAGTTTCCATGTGAATATTAGCTTTTTTTTCATTCTGGTCTTATTGAAGATCACCCTTAGTACGTGGTGATCTTATAGGATGCATGGGATAATTTCAATATTTTTGGATCTATTGGGGCCTGTTTTGTGACCAATTTTATGGTCAATTTTGGAGGAGGTACCATGAGGTGCTGAGAAGACAGTATATCCTTTTGTTTTAGGATAAAATGTTCTGTAGATATCTGTTGAATACATTTATATTCCTTTGTTTTAGGATAAAATATTCTGTAGATATCTGTTGAATCCATTTGTTTCATACCTTCTGTTAGTTTCCATGTTTCTCTGTTCAGTTTCTATTTCCAGGATCTGTCCATTGGTGAGAGTTTGCTGTTGAAATCTCCCAGTATTATTGTGTGAGGTTCAATGTGTGCTTTGAGCTTTACTAAAGTTTCTTTAACGGATGTGGCTACCCTTGCATTTGAAGCATAGCTATTTAGAATTGAGAGTTCATCTTGGTAGATTTTACCTTTGATGAATATGAAGTGCACTTCCTTGTTTTTTTTTTTTTTTTTGATAACTTTGGGTTGTAAGTCAATTTTATTCTATATTAGAATGGCTACTCCAGCTTGTTTTTGGAACCATTTGCTTGGAAAATTGTTTTCCAGCCTTTTATTCTGAGGTAGTATCTTGTCTTTATCCCTGAAGTGGGTTCCCGTCAATCAGCAAAATGTTGGGTCCTGTTTGTGTAGCCATTCTGTTAGTCTATGTCTTTTTATTGGGAAATTGAGTCCATTGATGTTAAGAGTAATCAAAGAAAAGTAATTGTTGCTTCTTGTCATTTTCGTTGTTAAAGTTGTTCTTGTGGCTGTCTTCTTTTTTTGTTTTGTTAAAGGATTACTTTCTTGCTTTTTCTAGGGTGTACTTTCCATCTTTGTGTTGGGAGTTTCCCTTTACTATCCTTTGAAGGGTTGGATTTGTAGAGACATATTGTGTGAATTTGGTTTTGTCATGGAATATTTTGGTTTCTCCATCTATGGTAATTGAGTGTTTTGCTGGTTATAATAACCTGGGCTGGCCTTTGTGTTCTCTTAGTGTCTTTATAACATCTGTCCAGGATCTTCTGGCTTTCATAGTCTTGGTGAGAAGTTTGGAGTAATTCTAATAGGCCGACCTTTATATGTTACTTGACCATTTTCCCATGCTGCTTGTATTATTCTATCTTTATTTAGTGCATTTGTTGTTCTGATTATTATGTGTGGGAGGAATTTCTTTTCTGGTCCAGTCTATTTGGAGTTCTGTAGGCTTCTTGTATGCTCATGGACATATCTTTCTTTAGGTTTGGGAAGTTTTCTTCTATAAATTTGTTGAAGATATTTGCTGGCCCGTTAAGTTGAAAATCTTCATTCTCATCTACTCCTGTTATCTGTAGGTTTGGTCTTCTCATTGTACCCTGGAATTCCTGGATGTTTTGAGTTATGCTATTTTTGCATTTGCATTTTCTTTGATACTTGTGTCCATGTTCCCTATGAAATATTCTGCACCTGAGATTCTCTCTTTCATCGCTTGTATTCTGTTGCTGATGCTGACATCTATGGTTCCAGATTTCTTTCCTAAGGTTTGTATCTCCAGAGTTGTCTCCCTTTGGGTTTTCTTCAATGTTTCTACTTCCCTTTTTAGATCTTGGATGGTTTTGTTTAATTCCATCGCCTGTTTGGTTGTGTTTTCCTGAAATTCTTTAAGGGATTTTTGTGCTTCTTCTACCTGTTTAGTAGTGTTTGCCTTTAGTTCTTTAAAGACTTCTACTTGTTTAGCAGTATTCTCCTGTAATTCCTTGAGGGATTTTGTGTTCCTTCTTTAAGGGCTTCTACTTCTTTAGCAGTATTCTCCTCTAATTCCTTGAGGGACTTTTGTGCTTCCTCTTTAAGGGCTTCTACCTCTTTAGCACTGTTTTCCTGTATTTCTTTAAGTGAGTTATTAATGCCCTTCTTTAAATCTTCTACCACCATCATTAGGTATGATTTTAGATCCGTGTCTTGCTTTTCAGATGTATTGGGGTATCCAAGACTCCTTGTGGTAGGCGTACTGGGTTCTGATGATGCCCAGTGTTCTTGGTTTCTGTTAGTAAGATTCTTACCTTTGCCTTTAGCCGTCTCGAAATCTCTGGTGTTAATGATCAAGCTCTCTCTGGTTGGAGCTTGATCCTCCTGTGATTCTCTTAGCCTCTGTCAGCACTCCTGGGAGTCCAACTCTCACCTGAGTTCCTGTGGTCAGAGCACTCTCTGCAGGTAAGCTCTCCACTTGCAGGGCAGTTATCCAGCAGTCTGGGGCTCTGATCCACCTCCTGAGTCCTTGGGTCAGAACCCTCCCTGTAGGCTGACTCTCCTCTGGCAAGGAATGTGCCTAGGAGTCTGTGTCTCATCTCTGCCTCCTGGCTGAGGATGAAGGCCTGAGGGGACCCTGACCAAGAAGCTCTTTTGCTTCTATCGTCCACGTGCTCTCAGGTGATCAGGAGGTCCTGGGTGTGGTAGGAGTCCTGTGGCGTGGAGAGTCCTCTGGTGCCCTAGATGCCTTGGGCCAGGTTCACACAGAAGATGGCAGGCCTGGCCCTGACCTAAATGGCTTCCAGCCTCTGGTCGGGTGGGGGGGTTCCTTTGTCCCTGTTCCTGCTGGCAAAAGACCCTCTGCGATTCTTTGGAGCTGATGTTGCATTCCACTCACCCATAATCCCAAGGTGATCCCAAGGTCCTGTGGCTTGGAGAGCACTCTGGAGCCCTCAGCAGCCTCCACTGGGCTCAGAAAGAAGATCACCTAGGAACTCTTAAACCTGTCTCATAGTCTTTGGAGTTGGGATCTGAAGTATGGTAGCAATGCTACTCTGAGACAGGCTCCTTTTTCATCCCCTCAGTTGGTAGTCGAGATATGTAGCCTTTTACAAAGTCACATTCCATACCCCACAGTGTGTAGCTCTTGCAGTAATCCCTCAGTGGCTCTTTTATGATCTATTTTTCTAGGAAACCCTGATAGAAGGACTGCAGGTTTGAATTTAGAGTCCTTACATCCATGGTCAACCTGGTCGAGGTAAGTTTCCCCCTCACTGTAGCCTCTCTCTGGGTCTGTCCGTTTAAAAGCAAAGATGGATTGATTCATCTCTGACAATGGGAGACTGAAGAATGCATCTTTCCAGTCCAAGACATAGTACACTTTGTTTCTCTGGAACAATAAGACCTGTGAACATCAGACGTCCCAGGTTTTTCCACAGGCAAGAAAAAGTATTTCAGGGTGACTGGCAGGACACTAGGATGCCTGTCTCTCTAAGTCAGACAACATAGACTGCAATTTCCCCTATTGTTTCCATGTTCATTTGGTATTATTTAATGTAGAGAATAGTCCCTGAACTGGTAGGAACTTGGTGTTGGCCCAGTTGCTGGCAGGGCATGGAAATAGGAGTGGTTTCTGTCCATATCCCTCCACTCCCAGTGAATCATGTTATCAGTCTGACAGATAGTCCACCTATATCTTTTGATTGGAGGCAGAACTTCACCTATGAGACATTCTTCTGACAGAGTGTAAGACACCACAATTTAGCTACACTTCTGTAAGTCTAAATGTGTCTCATAAAATGTGATGATGGCAATTGAGTTTATATAAAAAGTCTTTTACCAATAAATTCTCTACAGGTTAAACACCTCCTAAGCTACCTCCAGCAACTATGACCTGCTTATACTTTTAAATTTTATATCACTTTTCCAACATAATAATAGCACAGTACATACATGGAGGAAAAGGGAGCATAGTACAAAAATCCTGGACCAAAGCAAGACTGAAAAGTATCTTGGCAAACTCCAAACTCTGCAACAATCTGTCAGATGCCAAAGTGCTCTTCAGGTCTCCAACTCCTTTGAACTTTGTTGATTGCAGCACACTTCTTTCTCCTGGACTGGTACCACTCCCTTTTAGCAGATTTCATGAACAGTTATTCCACTATTTTGGCATTTCTAACATCTTGTGGTCTCAAGACAATGTAGGCTTCATCTTCATACCATCCCAGAATATCCTCTCTAGGCCTCAATTCAGAGACATCCCTACCACATGACTGACTTCCATGACCCTCCTTAGCTGTGAAGGGAGACTCCATAATGCCTTTCTTTATCTTTGGCTCTAAAGGCAGAACCATGTGGCCCAATTTGCCAAGCTTTCCTGCTTTCTAGGGCTGAAACATGGCCCCCTTGTTCAAATGCATTGTTACCAGCTTTCTGTTACTGATAGTTTCCTTCACTGCCTAAGTTTGGTTGTCTTGGAATTCATTCTGTAGACCAGGCCTTGAACTCAGAAAACTGCCATCTTAATGCTTAAAAGGGTGTATACAATCTAAGATTTACTTTAGTTCCTTTTAACAGGATAGAAGCTTAGCTAGGTGGGGTCTTGAACTAAGGTCACTACTCCCATTGTTCCACTTAAAATCAGGCTTTTCTTTCATCTGTTTTTTACTTCCCACTGCTTTTCTCCTCCAAGTTGTACATTATGTATTTCTCCTTGCTCAGCTTGCTCATTTTCTTTTTTTTTAATTAGGTATTTTCCTCAATTTACATTTCCAATGCTATCCCGAAAGTCCCCCATACCCTCCCCCCAACTCCCCTACCCACCCATTCCCACACTTTGGCCCTGGCTTTCCCCTGTACTGGGGCATATAAAGTTTGCAAGTCCAATGGGACTCTCTTTCCAGTGATGGCCGACTAGGCCATCATTTGATACTTATGCAGCTAGAGTCAAGAGCTCCGGGGTACTGGTTAGTTCATAATGTTAATCCACCTATAGGGTTGCAGATCCCTTTAGCTCCTTGGGTATTTTCTCTAGCTCCTCCATTGGGGGCCCTGTGATCCATCCAATAGCTGACTGTGAGCATCCACTTATGTGTTTGCTAGGCCCCGGTGTAGTCTCACTAGAGACAGCTATATCAGGGTCCTATCAGCAAAATCTTGCTAGTGTATGCAATGGTGTCAGTGTTTGGAGGCTGATTATGGGATGGATCCCTGGATATGGCAGTCTCTAGATGGTCCATCCTTTTGTCTCAGCTCCAAACTTTGTCTCTGTAACTCCTTCCATGGGTGTTTTGTTCCCAATTCTAAGAAGGGCCAAAGTGTCCACACGTTGGTCTTCATTCTTCCTGAGTTTCATTTGTTTGCTCATTTTCATTATAGATCTTCAAAAACCGGCCACTAGTAGCCACAGAACATAGTCAATGTTAGATTGTTTGGAACTGTCCTCTGTCAAAGCTGTTAGTCCATAACTCTTCAATTTAGCATCAAGAAGATTTTTTAAGACAAGGATAGAAATCTGCCAAAATCATTGCTGAAATACCAAAAGAATTGTCTCAAAGCCTCATATTAATATTCCTACCTCTAAAACCTTGTTAACCAGGTGCCAACAGTTCCAATTATCCTCAGGACCACTGTCTTCCATGCTACTACTATGATGATCTGTTAAGCCCCAATTAAATATTTCAGCTGCTTTCCAAATCCAGGGTATTCAGTGGCCATTTTTGTGCAGGTACCTCTTGGGGTCAATAATGCAGGGGACATGTGAGGATAGATTCCTGCAGAGGCCAGAGGAGGACAGTGGACATGAGAGTGCAGGTATCTGTAGATGCAAAATGAAGGCAGGGGGCCTAAGAGTTCAGGTGCCTGTAGAGGTTAAATGAAGGCAGTGGGTATGTAAGAGCTGGTACCTGCAGATGCCAGATGGGCAGTGGGCATTTCTCTCCTGGTGTCTTTTAACAAAATGAAGAAGCTGACAACTGAAGGGAAGCTAATAGCCAGAGCAGTTAAAAGCTCATCTTTTTTAGAGTTGGTCTTAGAAGGGACCAGAATCAGGAGAGAAAAACCTCTAGGTGATAGAGACCAAAGGACAAGGAAGAATACACGGTATATGGACAGTTGGCTCCAGAAATGTTACTCAGAGCTGGACTGAGAGATTATGTGGGAAATGCGGCAATGTGGTTTACATAAGTATTCCACATTACAAGTCTATTGGGGATCTTAAGGTATTTGCCTTTGTGGAGTTTGAAACAAAAGGGCAAGCAGCAAAATCACTGAGTTTCTGAACAATCCACCAGAAAAAGCTTCTAGAAGGCCTGACATATTCCCTAAGACAGTGAAAAACAAGCCCATCCCTTCCTTATGAGTAGATGAAGAGAAGAAAAAGAAAAAAAGGCAAAATAAAGAAGGAAAAGAGTGTGCAGGCCAAAGAGTCAGCTGTGGACAGCAGCAACTCGGGCATGTGTAAAGTCATGAAGAGACCAAGGACTGCCTCTGAGGGCTCTGAAGAAGAAACCCACAGAAGCTCCAAAGCAACCTGCAAAGAAAAAGAAAAGGCGATACAAGGTCGATGCATTGGGCAGGGAAGAGGGAGAGAAGTAGTGTGGAGGACGAAGACTGCCTCCCCTCCCCACCAAGGCCAAAAGCAAACAAAAGGCCTCAGAAGGATGGCATTGGCCAAGCTGCTTCTGAGGTCTTCAAGGAATGCAGAGACTTAGAATTCTGCTCTATTGAAGAGGAGAAGGAGGCAGGATACAGAAATGTGACTTGCTCTCAAAAGTGAAGAGGAAGCATAAGAAGAAACATAAGGAGAGATATAAAATGGGGAAGGAAGTTATACCATTGAGAGTGCTTTCCAAGACTGAATGGAATGAATTTGAAGAAAGAGTATTTGGCACTGCAAAAAGCTAGCATGGCTTCTCTAAAGAAAAACAAAACAAAACAAAAAACAAAAACAACAATAATAAAAACAACAACGAACACCAATATCTCAAATAAAATTAAAGTCCGAAATAGAAACAGATTGTAAAGAGGCTACAGCAGGCAGTGGCCAAGCGTGCTCCACACAGGATAAGGTCAATGCATAAGTCCCACAATTCATGTCTGGAGTGATTGTGAAAATCGTGGGCGAAGAGCCTCTACTTGGCAGGAAATGAGTCAAGGATATTTTGGACACAATCTCAGAATGTTTTTGCATTGATTTGCTAGATGGAGATACTGAATGCCATGCCTAATGCAAAGCCCCCGAGGATGCTCAGGCAGTAATGGATGCACAGACTGAAATTAGGAAGATGCACTGTTGGAACCTCAAGGCCCTTTCTGGTGATCATGAGCAGAGGTACTGGCAGAAGATTTGAGTAGACAGACAGGCTAAACTTAATCAACCTTAGGAAAAGAAAAGAGGCCCAGAAAAGATAATCACCCAATCTGTGAAGATTAGACTGGCTAAAACTCAGCAAGCCAGTCAGGACATTTGATTCTCTGAGTATGACTGAGAAGACTACAACTTTTGGGCTTCCCTTGCTGAAGTGTTCTTACTTCTGGGCTGCTTGATGAATGCTGTGGTGAGATCTGCATGAGAAAATAAAAGGAAAAATCCTTGACTCCTCAATGTGTCAATAAGTCTTTTCTAATGACATGTGCATTGTATGTCAGATTTTTTTTTCAGTGAATGCCCTTACTTGTTGAAATGATGCAAATCAACTTCAGATGATTTCATAAATATAAATATGTGTTTCGAACATAAGAAAAAATACAATCTCAGGGTTCACATTGAAATCAAATATCCTGCAACAGAGGTCTCTACTCTTGCTGTTTAAGGCCTTAAAGGGTCATCAATCTGGTCCTAATAGATGCTAAGGTTACAGTATCTCTGACAATTCTAAACTCAGTCATGAAACAAGAATATATCAGGCTTCTGGACAAAGACAAAGACTGGGGCACCTGTTTCTCAATCGCCTGAGCATTTAAAATCTTCTATCTTCAGCACTCCTTTTGCTTTCCTCGCATAAACTTATTTTACATTTTTTCTTTTTCAAGTACATATTTATATATTCTTGGGTTATTGAAACCTGTGAACATCTTGGTTAACTTGGTGGTTTTCATTTAGTCTGGACTGAGTGTTCTGAGCTATCAAAACACTGATGTGTTCTCTCTGTTTTGTTGTACCTCATCTATTAGTTAAGGTGTTGGATGAGCTGTTCGCAAACTCTTCCTAGAAGGGTAATGGTATTTTTGAAGGACAAAATATTTCTAGCAATGGTCTTCACTATCATATTCCATTTCTTTTGTTTGAGAGTGTGCTTTGACTTACACAGTTATCAGTTGTCATGTTAATGGAAACTGCTTGGAATCAGCTTCCTCTTCCCTTTAGTCATAACTAGATAAAGGCCAGCAGTATCTGGGTGCTCTATCTTTAGTTGATTCAGTATATTTTAATACTCCAGATGATGTTAGTAATCTTTGGAATGGAATACTCTAGTGCTCTCAATATTTTACTACTTTTGTTGATAGTCAGCCCACACTGAGATGGGCCTGAATCATATAACTCATTAACTCTATACTTAACACATATAGGAGGTTTATAAAAAATTTGTCTATCTGCTTTATATGCTATTTTTCTGTTGGAAACTATAGAAACACACACACATCACAAATGGCTGTCAGTGGTCTGATAATTAAAAGCTTATCAATTAATACAGTTAAATCTTTCTGTATTTATTTTCATTAAATCTAGTCAGTCTGTATTATTAATTTAGACAGTGGCTAAAATATATAAATTAAAGGAAAATGATACCTCACAACAGTTATAAAAATCCATACTTTGAGAGCTATAAACTTAATCAGTTTCAAAATTGTAAATGCTCTCATGTAAAGATAGCAATTTAACCTAGGAATCCTATGTTTTGTTCCTTTCACCTTTTCATCTATCATACATTCTATGCTGGAGCTTGCTGCTTTGCTGCTCTGGAGCCATACATGTGGTCACCCTGCTACTGGACCCCAAGATTATTTGGCGGGAATCAGGCCCCCTTCCCCTGCCTCATAACTGCGTGTGGAATAGTAAAATTGAGTTTTGATCAGAATGACTGTCTTAGCTACATCTTTATCTGGCACCGCCTAGCCCTTCTTCTCTTACAGGTTTCCAAAATGCCTTTCCAGGCTAGCACCCAGACATGTGAGCTGCTGGCCAGATACAACATTTGACGAAACAACACGGGACTGAGAAATGGCAGAGAACATTTGGAAGAAGCACTGCTGGTTTGGAGCTCCATAGAAGAAGAAAATAATTAAAGGAAATTCATACTGGAGAAGGTCGGTATGGGCTAAGCTGAAAGAGCATTTAACTTGAGTGCTAATTCAATTAGGTTCAGCAGTGAAGCTTAACAGGAGCTAGGAAATGTAACAGGCGGTTAGCCGTAGCTCTCAGAAGCTACATTTTTAGGCATGAGAAATGAAAGGGTTTATTAAAAGGAAATTTATAATCAGGTGGATTGCCGCAGTAAAAAACAAAACAAAACAAAACAAAAAACTGCATCATGCGGGAGGAAAATGTCCCAAAAAGCAGAGAGAAATTTCAGGAGTGCCATGCTTTGTTCTCTCTGGGCCTTATAGCAGGAGTACTCTGCCCCCTTTTGTGTCTTGTCTAATGTCTGGTGCACCAATATGTTCTTGTGTTCAATTCATGTATGTTCGTGTCCAGTCTGTATGAATGAATGTTCTATGTTTTATGTTGGATAATAAAGATGGTATAAAAAACTTTATCTGCAAAGCTGAGAGCTTCTATGTGCTTCATCCAGGAAACAGACCCATGGCAGGAGGGTCCCTGCTGGAAAAAGTTTTCGTTTTAGGAAAAAAGGGCGAGTACACAGCCTCTTAGTTTCAGGGTAAAAAAGATGATAAATGGTTCGTGATTAATGTGTTTGACAAACAGTGAAGTGCCTTTTATTCTATGATTGTAGCTAGAAAAATTAATATTCTCTGATTGGTCTAAATGTAACTGCTTCATTTGGTTCCTTTTTATTGGTAATGTGCTCTGCGTATTTTCACAATCAGCTCATAAGTTGTTGGTTAAGATTAATAATTGTTACATTGCTACAGATGGTTATTCTTAAAATTTATAACTCAAGTTTGGAGTCTTTCCAACATGTTGCATAAGGCAGGCCAAGAGGCTGGGTTTCTAAAGATATTTCTAGTTTAGATAATAATTTCTGTGGTTCCTATCCTAAAAAGTAAAATTTAAGATAAGATTTAAAGCAATGCCTCTTTATTAAAGCATTAAAGCTTGCATGTTTTCATAGTTATTAATTGGCAGCCAAACTTCATAATATGATAGTAATGCTTCTAATATTGATTTGAAAGATGAGAAATTGTTTTAAAGTTGGGTTTTGCTTTCCCAAGGTTGCAGATATTATCCTAACATTGCAAAGGAAACTTGAAAATTATGGTTAAAACTGCCAGTGTTCCCTTGACTGCAGCTTGCAGTTTGATTGCAAATTTAAGATATATTGTTAATTAAGATTATTACAAGAGTAATCATCTTATGAGAGCACTAATACAGCTCACTTCATACAAAACTGGGACAGAGTTATCTAGCTATGTTTGTCTTTGTGCATAGATTACACCCTCAAACAATCAGTTTGGCTATAGTTGCTGCCTGGCAGGAAACAGCAGTACCGGCAATTTTTTCACAACACTAAAGTTATGAAGAACGTTTTAACTGTAAGTCACCTTTTAAAAAGAGTATCAAAAGTTAGAGACATAGACAGTTAAATTGTTCCTCTAGAATCGGTCCTTATTGCAGGAGGGCCAAGATGCTCAGATTAAAAAAAAATATTTTACGTTTGAGTCAATGCAGTGCTAAGGGGAGCCCCAGAGCAGCTTGTGGCCTTCTTGTGTTTTGCCAACAGTGCCTGAGAAAGTTTTTCCCTGTGTTCAAGAAAATTTCTTTTTAACAGTGTTGCAGATCTATTCAGATGTTTAAAATAATGCTTAAATTCAAAGCGTTTTGCTTCTAGTGAACTGGTATTCACTGGAAAATTTTGCCTCTATGTATGGCTAATATAGCCTTACATTGTGTAAAATTTTTTTTTATCGTCTCTGCTTCTATACAAGAAGCTAAGAGTTTGAATCTTTCAGTGTATATTGTTTCCTAAGTGTAAAGTATTTTATTAACTAATGCTTCTCAAGGGAAGTTTACCTTAAATCCTCACTCTCACCCAAAAGATTCAGAGACAATATCTTTTTATTACTTACGGTTTTAGTTTACTACAAAAAGGTTTTACAAAAGATAAAGAAAGCTTTTATAATTGTTATTAATTATATCCATTGGTAATTAAATATTAGCTGTGCCCAAGACAATTCTTTGGCCAGAAAAATAAATTATTGTAAAATCATTTTTGTCATCCTCCCAGCCAATCATTGGCCCATGTGGGCCCAGCTAGCTTCTGGGTACTGTGGGGCAGAGCCTTGAGACACGCAGTTTCCCCTGTTTCAGCACAAATAATCTAGTTGTGTGCTGTAGATGGTGTTTTAAAATGCTGAACAATCAAACCTTAATTTGTATATTAACAGTCAATGCTATATTTCTGAGCTCATAATTGCTTAAGATTGTTCGTCCCTCAGATGCTATTAATTCTCAAATTTGCAATTGCTTATGCATATACAACTTATAGAAAAAATGCTGTCCTTTTAAGAAGGCGGTTTTTAGACATGTATTAAATTGTCCTAATTGCCTGGACATTTTTAAAACAATGCCAGGATAAATTTATATCTCAGACAGTCCATAGGCCATCCATATAAAATAGGTTATATATATCCTCGTTCTTTATATATTCAAAACAGTTATGGTTTAAGATAATATTTTAGTATTCTTAAGCATTGTGCATGTATAATTCTTCCCTTTTAGTGTCCTCAGTTACTACTTGTTTCCACATAATTGTGTTAATTCTTGAGGACTTTTACTTAATAATTTTTGCTACAAATAATGCCCTAAATTCTAGTTAATAAATAAATAAACCATGCACATGTGACTCTTAATAACTTTTCAAGCTTTCTAGTTACAACCACTCCTTCAGAAAAATGAGTAGAAGTGCAATTAATCACTGCCCCTTTACAGCCAAGTATTTAAAATGTTTTGTCAACAAGTTATTAATTTAAAAGGTTAGATATTGTAAAACTTTAAAACTTTAACTTCTTTAAAGTCAAAAAAGAGAAAAATTGTATCCCCATACATACTATTTAGTGCATTCCCTTGCACACTACTTAAATCATACCTTTATTTTCAAAATTTAAAATTTAAATGACAAAACATTTAATAAATGCTTTATAGTATCTTAAAAGCATCTACTTATTGGCTTATAGATTGATCCTAAACAGCTACCTAATTAGGAAAGAGAAAAAAAGGTTCTCTCCACAGAACGCTGCAAAAGCATATTGGTTAATTCATGTGACGAGCTGGCAGGTAAGTTAACTCATTAGTTCTGATTAAAACGACTAAGAAACTAAATTAGATTCAGTTTTAGATCCATCCTTGCTTGTCATTTTTCCAGTTTAGATTAGCTTCTAGCCTTTTAACTTTATGGCAATAGTACATCAGAGACTATATATGCGGACTTAGCAAAATTACTTATTTAATAGAGTCATAATGATTTTTCTCTTTTCTTCATGACTGTGACCAGTCATTCTAACTCAATCTTAGACTGGTCTAATATTCTGTCCAATATTAGAGATTACTATATTCTAAATTACCTAGCAAGGTTAATTCAGAGCACATCCCCCACTTCCAGAGAGACTCTGGCCTAGCTTGTGTCTTGCTAATTTGCAACTGAATAAAGTTCCTGAACTTCCCGCCCCCCCCCAAAAAAAAGATTTGCATTGCTATTTTCTCATTGTCTAGATCTCATTTTTTTTTCAAGCAGGTCAATCAACATCCTCCAGCTGGACTGCAGCGGGCGTGCATCCCCACCCCCAAGAGCATACAAGTGGCAACTGCTATCTTCATTCCAAGGACATTCCAGCACGTGGCTTTCAGTCTGAGTTAAAATTTAGGTTTACCAAGAGGGCTAGAAAAGCAGATATTTCTAATATTAAATAGATTGATTATTATTCTGATAGACAGGCTTAGTCCCTTAGCTGGCCTCTGGTTTTCCACCCTTGCTGTTACTGCAAGGTTCCCTTAGTTCTTCAGGCTGTGGGAATAACAGAGATGAGGAGGATGACTTCCAGCTCCTATTTTAGCCACAATTCATGGGGTTACTAATGACATAATTCTTGTCTAGGCCTTGCTAATCTGAGGTTGACAATTCTCCTTTAGGAGCTGCACAATACTCAGAATTGTGCATACTGGTTCGTGATCATATGAATACAGTATGGGTATCGCTTGGTGCAGAGATTTACTGCAGGGGAAGGACCAGCTTGACCATTTCTGAGTTCCCTGTGAGATACACCCGGTTTGGATGGAGGTTGGTATCTATTTCCAGTTACAACCAAAAATATCTTTCTAAGGCTCTGCCTCCCTACCCCAAAAGATACGAAGAGCCACAGGTGTGGGTCATGACAGCACCCACAGGAGGAATCGGATCAGTTTCCACCCAAGCCAAGGTTAAAAGCCCACTCATCTACGGATGCGAAAATCATTTGATCACCTCAGTTAAACGTGGCCTTATTAAACTTAATTAATAGGGGGGTGGGAGAGAGGTTGGAGACATACTGTTGGAAGGGCAAGCCCTTCACAGCCTCCCACCCTAAAAAAGCCAATTGGCCTTGTACTACGGAGCCGGTCATAACCCCTGTCTCCCTGTTCCCTGCCTTTCATCCAAAAATGCTGAGGAATATCCACTCGGTGTTATTCATAATAAAGTGCATTTCAAATTCATACAGTCAACCTTCACCAGGGATCCAACGCCCTCCTTAAAATTGAACTAAGAAGTTACCTATTCAGTACTAATTAGCATTATAAAGTCAGAGCCTACATCCCAGGGCTATTCTGTTAGTTGTTTACTAGGACAGAAAGGACAGTCTTATCCAGACTTGGTTTACCATAAGAAAAGTTAGGAAATTCCACAGAGATGGGTTTTTTCTTTAGCCCTAAGAATTCAGGCAGAACTATTGAGGATAGATATATTTTTTTTGCCTCAGGCCAGCCTTTTCTTTCTTTTTTTATTAACAACAAGGAGCAGATATAACCTCCTCAAGCCTGAAATCTGCTTGCTCAGGTGTGGAGCTTCCTGTTCAATCGTTCGACCACTCCCACTTCTGGAGCCTGCCGCTTTGCAGTTCTGAAGCCATCACATGGTCACCCTGCTACTGGACCCCAAGATTATTTTGTGGGAATCGAGCCCCCTTCCCCTGCTTGATAACTGCTTGCAGAATAGTAAAATTGAGCTTTGATCAGAATGACTGTCTTAGCTGCATCTTTCTCTCGCCTCCTAGCCCTTCTTCTCTTCCAGGTTTCCAAAATGCCTTTCCAGACTAGAACCCAGACATGTGAGCTGCTGACCGTACACAACAACCACCCACCAGACACAGTGGTAATGGAAGGTTAATAATTCAAAAAAGGTTGTGGACGTGTTTAGAAATAGTTCTTTTGAGAGAATCCAGTCTGTGTGTTAGGATATCAGCAGTTCAGTTCACATGAATCAGCAGCAGCAGCTTGATCCACTCATAAACACCATTCATGAATCCATGAGGACAATGATTGATTTAGGAGAAACTATGAGGCTCTGTCAATCAGCCTGAGTCTGTGGAAGCAGCAAGAAGCCACCGGAACATCACCAGAAGTTCTTTGCTGTACTTCTCTTTATGAAGTCACAACAAACAATGACTAGCAAAGACTGGCCTCTAGTAGCCACAGAATATAGTTAATGCTAGACTGTTTGGAAATGTCCCCTGTTAAAGCTGTTATTCCATAACTCTTCACTTTAGCCTCAAGAAGATTTTTTTAGACAAGGACATAAATCAGCCACAATCATTGCTAAAATACCACCAGGCCACATATTAATATTCTTCACCTCTGAAACGTCTTGAGCCAGGCCCCCACAGTTCCAATTACCCTCAGGATCACTGTCTTCCATGCTTCTACCAGGATGATCCATTAAGCCCCAATTAAATATTTCATCTGCTTTCCTAATTGAAAGTCTCAACCTCCACATTCTATCAAGAAAAAGTCACATGGTCAGGCTGTCACAGGATTAAACTTCTGTCTTTGGATTTCTCTCACTATGAATAGATACTATGACCAAGGCAACTCTTATAAAGGAATGCATTTAATTGGGAACTGGCCTACAATTCAGATGCTTAGGCCATTATCATCATGGCAGAAAACATGTTGGCATGTAGGTAGCCATGGTGCTGAAAAAGCAGCTGAGAGTTCTACAACAGGAAGAGATAGTAACACTGGGCTGGCTTGAGCATGTGAAACTTAAAAGCCACCCCCAGTGACACACCTCCTCCAACAAAGCCGCATATACTCCAAAAAGGTCCTACCTTCTAACAGCACTACACCCTATAAGCCTATGTGGGCTGTATCCATTCAAACCATTACACCAGAAAAAGCCACTGGTCAATATAGAGAAAAAGAACTAACAGACATAAACACCAACATTATAAAGACAACCAGGGGTGACCAACAAACATTCATATACCAAACATTCATACAACTGAACAGACAAGACAGGAGGATACAGTGACTGTAAGAGGAAACCAAACTGCAGCCATTTTGAATAAAACTTGTATTTTTGAATGGGAGGGGTCAAGTAAAGTTTAAGTTCCCAAGACCTCCCTAAGAAACTGACATCCTGAATGACAGCAAGTGACATTTACATGGATAAATGACATCCAGGTTGACAAGTTGAGATATGAAGGCTAGGCAAGTTGTCCTGCTACAGTTGAATAAACAAACCCAGGATAAATGTACCATGAAGACATGTTCCTAAGGAAGTCCCAATCTCTAAATCCTGATTGGTAGGATAATTTGGCATAGATGTTTATGGATTGGAATCATAAAATCACTTGTGGTGGTCTTAACACCAGTATGAACTAACCAGTACCCTCAGAGTTCATATTTCTAGCTGCATATGTGGCAGAAGATGGCCTTTTTTGGCATCACTGGGAATAACAGTTGCCTAGCCCACTTAGGGTGGAGTCTTCAAACCTATGTGAAGTCTATTTTCCTTCCACATATGCAGCTTCCTACAAGAAACCACTACTTGCTGAGCAGCTGAGCTTCTTTTCCTGAGGAGATTCTGGCAAAATGGGGGAATGGGTTTGACCCTTTAAATTCAGACGTAAGAATTAAACATAGAGCTATGAGTTTTCCTCTTAGAAATGCTTTCCTTGTGTCCCTTAAGTTTGGGTATGTTATGGCTTCATTTTCATTAAACTCCAAAAAGTCCTTAATTTCTTTCTTATTCCTTCTTAAACCAACATATCATTGAGAAGAGTTTTGTTTAGTTTTCATGTAAATGTTGGCTTTCTATTATTTATTTTGTTATTGAAGATCAGCCTTAGTCCATGGTGATCTGATAGGATGCATGGGACAATTTCAATATTTTTGTATCAGTTGAGGCTTGTTTTGTGACCAATTATGTGGTCAGTTTTGGAGAAGGTACCATGAGGTGCTGAGAAGAAGGTATATCCTTTTGTTGTAGGATAAAATGTTCTCTAGCCATATGTCAGATCCATTTGTTTCATAATTTCTGTTAGTTTCAATGTGTCCCTATATAGTTTCTGTTTCCATAATCTGTTCATTGGTGAAAGTGGTGTGTTGAAGACTCTCACTATTATTGTGTGAGGTGCAATGTGTGCTTTGAGCTTTACTAAAGTTTCTTTAATGAATGTGGCTGCCCTTGTATTTGGAGCATAGATATTCAGAATTGAGAGCTCCTCTTGGAGGATTTTACCTTTGATGAGTATGAAGTGCCCCTCCTTGTCTTTCTTGATGACTTTGGGTTGGAAGTCGATTTTAGTAGATATTAGAATGGCTACACCAGCTTGTTTCTTACGACCATTTGCTTGGAAAATGTTTCTTCAGCCTTTCAATCTGAGGTAGTGTCTATCTTTCTCTGAAATGATTTTCCTATAAGTAGCAAAATGTTGCGTCCTGTTTGTGTAGCCAGTCTGTTAGTCTATGTCTTTTTATTGGGGAGTTGAGTCCATTGACATTAAAAGATATTAAGGAAAGGTAATTGTTGCTTCCTGTTATTTTTGTTGTTAAAGTTGGCATTCTGTTCTTGTGGCTGTCTTCTTTTAGCTTTGTTGAGGGATTACCTTCTTGCTTTTTCTAGGACGTGTTTTCCATCCTTTTATTGTTTTTTTTTCTGTTATTATACTTTGAATTGCTGGATTTGTGGTAAGAAAATCTGTGAATTTGGTTTTGTCGTGGAATACTTTGGTTTCTTCATCTATGGTAATTGAGAGTTTGGCTGGGTATAGTAGCCTGAGCTGCCATTTGTTTTCTCTTAGTGTCTATATAACATCTGTCCAGGCTCTTCTGTCTTTCATAGTCTCTGTTGAAAAATCTGGTGTAATTATGATAGGCTTGCTATTATGTTACTTGACCCTTTTCCCTTACTACATTTAGTATTCTATCTTTATTTAGTGCATTTGTTGTTCTGATTTTTATGTGTCGGGAGAAATTTCTTTTCTGGTCCAGTCTATTTGGAGTTCTGTAGGCTTCTTGTATGTTCATGGGCATCTCTTTCTTTAGGTTTGGGAAGTTTTCTTCTATAATTTTGTTGAAGATATTTGCCGGTCCTTTGAGTTGAAAACCTTCATTCTCATCTACTCCTATTATCTGTAGGTTTGGTCTTCTCATTGTGTCCTGGATTTCCTGGATGTTTTGAGTTAGGATCTTTTTGCTTTTTTATTGTCTTTGATTGTTGTGCCCTTGTTCTCTATGGAATCTTCTGCACCTGAGATTCTCTCTTACATCTCTTGTATTCTATTGCTGATGCTCGCATCTATGGTTCTAGATTTCTTTCCTAGGGATCCCATCTCCAGCGTTGCCTCACTTTGGATTTTCTTTATTGTGTCTACTTCCCTTTTTAGGTCTTGGATGGTTTTATTCAATTCCATCACCTGTTTGGTCGTGTTTTCCTTCAATTCTTTAAGTGTTTTTTGTGCTTCCTCTTTAAGGTCTTCTACCTGTTTAGCAGTGTTCTCCTCTATTTCTTTAAGTGAGTTATTAAAGTCCTTCTTGATGTCCTCTACCATCATCATGAGATATACTTTTAAATCCTGGTCTATCTTTTCAGGTGTGTTGGGGTGCCCAGGATTGTTTGGGGTGGGAGTGCTACATTCTGATTATGTTGAGTGGTCTTGGTTTCTGTTAGTAAGATTCTTATGTTTGCCTTTCGCCATCTGGTAATCTCTGGATTTAGTTGTTATAATTGTCTCTGGTTAGAGCTTGTTCCTCAGGTGATTATGTTAGCCTCTATCAGCAGACCTGGGAGACTAGCTCTCTTCTCTGAGTTTCAGTGGTCAGAGCACTCTCTGCAGGCAAGCTCTCCTCTTACAGGGAAAGTACACAGATATCTGGCATTCGGACCTCCCTCCTGGCTGAAGATGAAGGCCCAAAACAGGACCTTTCCCAGAAGCTGTGTTGCTTTGGCTTGTCACAGAAGCTGTTAGCTTCTGTAGTCCACAGTCTCACCTGTGCAGACTACTTTCGGCAGAGTCTTGGAACCAAGATGGTTCCCGCTGATTCTGAGGGAAAGACGCCGCTACCCCAGGCCGGGCGGACACCCGTCCTCTGGCCAGGAAGGTTATCGGATGTTCGGAGCCCGAAAAGGGCACTGCCTCAGAAGCTCTGTGCCTCCTTCCTGTCTCAGAAGCTGTTACCTTCTGTGTGCACTCTCACCTGGGCAGACTACATTATCTTGTAAAGGAACAGCCTCAGTGGCTGAACAATTGATTGATCTAGGGAGGAAGGCTCCACCGTAGATTATCTCCTTAGTGGCAGCAAAGTCAAGTTCTGGCTCAGCCTGCTTCAGGCTTGTGGGAGACTACAGGTCAGAAAACTTATACTCAGAACAGAGATGTTGGCTGGCATGCACACATTCCAGATGGGATCCCCTTACCTCCTAGTTGGTTCTCGGGTGTGAGGGGTGGTTGTTTTTCCCGGGCAATGCACCAAATGAAAGACCCACAAAGTGAGGACTCCCCCGCATTCTGACTCAAGAGAGTAGCCACACCAAATCACTCACAAGAAATGGCCTTGATAAAAACCGCAAGAGGACTTTTTATCCCAGGCACGTTCTGGGGCTCACAGTCATACACCATGCAGGGGTAGAGGACTGTGGACCCAGAGTAGCTGGGAAACGAGCTATTTAAAGGAAAAATCCCACAACCCAAGGGGATAGGGAGGGTGTTATTGGAAAATGCCGAAAATACCAGTGAAAAATCACAAGGGGGTACTAAAAATCACTAGGAGAAACTCCCTGCTTCTCAAGATTGTTCTCAAGATTTTAATCTAACTTTTGTGGTCGGCCAGTTCCTGGAATAGGCTCACTGAACCAGCTAACCTACATTCTTGGTGCTAGGGGGCCTGGATTTTTCCTGGTCTTTCACTGTGTACTGGTCCAATTGATCCCAAGGCTTATTTACCACAACTATAGAGAGCTTCTAGATAGATGGGACAGTACCCTTTATTGAACAATAAGGAAACCCTTCATGGTGGGTGCTCAGGATGTCATTGCTCTTGGGACTGGGAGTGGCTGGAGTGGCTACTGGTACCTCTTCCTTGGTGCTACAAGGTCACCAATACCAGAATCTCAGGGCCACCATAATTCTGGACATTGAGAAGATTGAATCATTATATTCGGGTTTAATTCCTCACTGTGGATGAAAACCCTAATCTCTACTTCATTGGGTACCATTTTTATTTTGCTGTTTGTGCTAACCTTTGGTCCTTGCATTATTATCAAGCTGATTGCCTTTGTAAAAGAATAAGAACTGTGAAGCTGATGGTTTTAAGGCAACAATATTAATCCCTAGCATCAGGAGAGGAAGAACATGAGCTAGCAGAGCCTTTGTAATAAAGAGAGCTCCATGATTGGAGCTCATATAAGAAAAACAAGAGAAAGAAGGGCCCTAAGGGATTTGCCAGTCTTACACTCCCCTACCTCTACAGCTTCTCCCTCCCTCCTCGGATCAAGGCTAGGCCAAGTTCCATTCCTCACCCACAGTTCTTGGGAGGAGCTGGAACATTCTTGAGAAAAACTGCAGAATGTACTGACTGATAGTCACCTGACCCTCTGGCAAGTCCCAGGTAGAGTTCAAATACATGTCATGTTTTGCCCATGCTTGCTAGCCAATAGATTTAAAGGTCAATATACTTAGCCAATGAGTTTAAACTGTAACCTTGTTGATGTAACCTGTGCCCCTAAAAAGTATAAAATCTGCTTGTACTAGCCATTTCAGGTCGCTTTTTAGTCACTTGTCTTAAGGGACTAATTGAAGGTCGATTCTGACCACCAGAAAATAAACCTCTTGCTTTTGCATCGATCTGTTGCTCTGCTCTTGGTGTCTCACTTGGGGACATCTCAAAGTAAGTACCACTGACTGAGGCTCGAATTCTTATAATAGCAGTGTCAGAGGAGATTTTAAATAGCCTAGTATTAACTCTGTTGTATAGCTAGTAATAGTCACCCTTTCACTGATTAGTAATGAAAAGGAATGTGCTGAACAAGAAAAAATACAAAATGTCCAGTTTGAGAAGAAAAAGAACTTTCAGGAAATAGAGCTAAGTCCTCAAGGAGATAAAAAGTTTAAAGAAAAAGCTGATCCTGGATGGATCAAAGGACTAGTGACCTCAGGGCAAGACCCCACCCAGCTAAGCTTCCAACTTGTGAAGAGGAATTCTTAAGTAGTAAAATCTGATGTAGATGTGATATACAGAGGACGCCATGTTCCAGTGTAAGACTCTGTTGAGTCTTGGCTTACTGGGGACTCACTGAATGAACAATGCAAAGATGGAAATCGATGCAAAAGTTAAGAGAAATTTATTTTTCCAACATGATGGGGTCGCCTTGCACATAAAGAGAGAACAACCATGTGCAGCCCATCCAGCGAGCCTTTATAAAGTTCTCCAGGCAGCAGCCATTAGACACAATGTGATTGGTATGAAACACATTTGTATATTTTGGTTACTGGTCTAGCCTTTCCATTATAAAGCAGTTAGAGGCTGACACATTTAAAGTGATTTTAAGAATGGGGGAAAGGAAATGTTATTGTAAATATCCCCAACCTTGCCCAATGACTTCCTACCAAGCCTGCCACTCTAATCAGTTTGCTGTACTGGAAAAAATAGGACAGGTCATCACTATGCTTGGTTTCTAGTGATCTGTATCAACAATGATTTCCATTGCTATTTCTGGCCTGGATGCAGCTAGCTCAAAACCCATATCCAGGCCAGAAATTGCAACAGAAATCAAGGTCATCTGCACATGTGATTTGTACCGTATTAAAATTATGAATGTGAAAGAATAGTCACACATTACGCTGATCCAATTCTCTGAAGAGTTTTGTAACTCCCCAAAAGGACACACAGCACTAGAAATGTCATATGTAGAATGACAGTTTGAAAAATGATACATTTGGGGTTCCTTCCTGTTGGAGCCAGCACAGGGCCACCTTGGGTTCAAGCTTGGTGGACAGTCCCATGGTCCAAAGAGAACTCCTCATTCACCAGGCACCCTAGCATGCCCAGGATCTTAGTTTCACTGGTGAGTAGAATGCAACATCTGTTCCAACACAATTGAAAGTGCCTGGAGCCAGCAGGAGCAGGGACACAGGAGCCCTCCTCTCCTGCAACCAGTGGCTCTAGTTCCTTCTGGGCAGCTCTGGACTACATTGGTTTGGAACTCAGCAGAGAGCCCCATGGTCCCCAGAAGAGGTTCCACTTCCAGGCACTCTAACAAACCCTGGATCTTAGGAACCCAGGATCCCAGGAGCTTGGTCACACCAGGATCTCAGAGGAATCTTGACTGCCAAGAATTCTGACACATCCAGAATCTCAGGATTGAAGGATCCCTTAATCACAGGATCACAAAGAAAGCTGGCCTCTGAGGAGTTTTGACTCAACCAGGATTACAGGAAGGACAGGTTCCAATCAGATATACCAAAGGCTGGAAGCACATGAGGAAATCAGATGGTTGGAGATAAGCATATTAACAGAAGCAACAGAAACGAAGGTTACATGGCATTATCAGAACCCACCTCTCCCACCATTGCAAGTGATGGATATACCATCACACCAGAAAAGCAAGATATGGATCTAAAGTCACTTCTCATGATGATTATGGAGGACTATAAAAAGGACATAACACTGAGAAAGTTTACACACTCATGGAAATTGAACAACTGTCTACTCAATGATGTTCTGGTAAATCTCCAACCAAGAAAAGCATGGGTAAAGAAATTACAACTCAATTAATAGGAATACAAGCTACACTCCTAGATTGGGCAGATCTATCACGGCATTACTATATTCCCCATGTGTGAGATTCCTTATAACTTGTGATTTCTCCAGGCCACATTTTTCTGCTCCATTGTCCTTGCACCTCCTCATCTCCCTCCTCCTCCATAGTCTTCTCTCCACTCCTCTCTCCCTTCTCCCCCCAAATTTGCAGCTCTACCTTCCCTTCAACTGCCCAGTCACCTGCTCTAGCCTTTATTTTACAAGTTAAAATGGGGAGAATGTACACAAGAAGTCACCTGTGATAAGTGATTCACTCCTCATCTGCAACATACCCCAGGACAGCAAATTCCAATCAAAATAGATGATCAGGGCTATCCAGAATACAATGATCTCTGAGTCAGGTAAGAAATAGAAAACAAAGAATTTCTGAAATTCAATGAAAATGAAGGCACAACATACCCTAATTTATAGGACCCAATGGAAGAAGTGCTAAGAGGAATGTTCAAAACATTAAGTGCCTCCAAAAAGACATTAGAAATTTCCCATACCAGCAATTTAAAAGTACACCTGAAAGCTGTAGGAAAAAAAAAAAAAAGGAGAAGCAGGGAAACCTAACAGAAGTAGAGGGTAGGAAATAATAAAAATCAGGGCTGAAATCAATCTGTTAGAAACAAACAAACAAACAAACAAAAAACAGTACAAAGAATCAACAAAAAGAAGAGCTGGTTCTTTGAGAAAATTAGCAAGTTAGACAAACCTTTAGCCAAACTAACCAAAAGACAGAGAGACATTTCCTGAATAAACAAAATCAGAAATGCAAGTGGAGATCTTACAAGAGACACTGAACAAATTCAAAGAATCATTAGGTCTTGCTTCAATAATCTGTACTCAACCAAAAGGGAAAACCTTAATGAAACGGATGATTGTCTAGACAGATATCACATACTAAAATTAAGTCAAGATCAGGTAAACTATTTAAACAGCCCTATAACCGTTAAAGAATTAGAAGCAGTCATCAAAAGCCTCTCAACCAAAATCCCAGGGCCAGATGATTTTAGTACACAGTTCTATGTGACATTCAAAGAAGAGCTACTTCTAATACTCCTCAAAATTTTCCACAAAATAGAAACCGAGGGTCCACTCCCAAACTCATTCTATGAAGCCATAGCCACCCTGATTTCTAAACCACACAAAGAGTAAAAGGAACAGGAACTTAAGGACAATTTTTTTTATGAACATTGATGCAAGAATACATAATAAAGTACTCACAAACTGAATCTTGGAACACATCAAAAACATGATCCATCAGAAGAAGTAGGCTAGATCAGTGGCCCAATACCTGTCCAAATTTAACAGCCTAGTTAGCTCCCAGAAGGTCCACAGTAACCAAAGAAACAGGGGACTCTCTCACCCAAATTTTCACACCGGCTGGAACATGTACTCAGACCAGCTGACAGGGGACTTACCCCCCACTTCCACCTGAACCCCTAAGCTCCACTTTCCTTCGGCATCTTTTCCTAATCAGGGCCAGAGCAGTGGCCCAATACCTGCACAAATACTGCAGCCTGGAAACATCCCAGGAGCTCCATAGTAACCAAGGGCACAGGACATCTTCAGTAAAAGGGGCACAGGATTTCTGAAGTAACCAGAGACACAGAAGGTCTAAACTAACTAGAGACACTGGAGGCGCACTCTAATCAGAGACAACACTGCCTGTCTTTAAGGAGATCAGCCCTAACTCAGATTACAGAGCTCTCTGCTTCCAAGGAGACCAGTTACAGTCAGAGACACCCAGGCCAGTTAACACCAGTGAACCAGAAGGCCAGAGGCAAGCAGAAGATCATATGTGGCAAACCCAATGCAATTTGGCACAATCAGAAGCCAGTTCTTTCACCACAGCAAGCCCTAGATACTCTAACGTGACTGAAAAGCAAGATAGTGGCCTAACTTCCCATTTTTAAAAATGACAGATGCCTTTAAGGAAGATATAACAAACTCCCATTAAAGAAACAGGAAAACAAAGGCAAACATGTAGAAACAAACAAATCCCTTAAAGAAATACAGGAAAATATGAGCAAGCAGGCAAAGGCGTTGAATAAAACACTCTTAGAACTAAAACTTGAAATAGAAACAATAGAGAAAACATAAAATGTGGAAACCCAGGAGATGGACAACTTAGACAAGACATCAGGAGTTACAGATGCAAATATTACCAACAGCATACACGAGATAGAATAGAGAATCCTAGGAATAGAAAATACAAAGTGTAAAAAGCTCCAAATGCAATGGAGGAGCTACAGAATGTACCTAAGGAGCTGAAGGGGTCTGAAAACCTATAGGTGGAACATCAATACGAACTAACCAGTACCCCCAGTGACAGTGTCTCTAGCTGCATATGTAGCAGAAGATAGCCTAGTCGGTCATCCATGGGAAGAGAGGCCCCTTGTTCTTGCAATCTTTGTATGTCCCAGTACAGGGGAATGCCAGGGCCAAGAATTTGGAGTAGGAGGGTAGAGGAGCAGGGTGCGGGGAGGGTATAGGGGAGTTTTGGAATGGCATTTGAAATGTAGGTGAAGCAAATATCTAATAAAAATTGAAAAAAAAAACCCAACCCCAAAATGTCCAGGAAATACACCACACAATGAAAAGACCAAACCTAAAAATAATTGGAATAGAAGAGGGTGAAGATCCCAGCTCAAAGGGCCAGAAAATATCTTCAACAAAATCATAGAATAAAATTTCCCTAACCTAAAGAAAGAGATGGTCATAAATGTACAAGGAGCCTACAGTACACCAAATTAATTGGTCCAGAAAAGAAAATCCTTTCATCACAAAATAATCAAAACACTAAATGAACAGAAAAAAGAAACTATTAAAAGCTCTAAGGGGGGAAGGCCAAGTAACATATAATGGCAGACTTATGAGAACTACACCATACTTCACAACAGAGGTTCTAAAAGCTAGAAGATCCTAGATAGAAATCATTCAGACCGTACGAGAACATATATGCCAGCACAGGTTACTAAACCCAGCAAAATATTCCAAAACCATACCAAATTTAAAAAATATCATCTTTTTACCAATCCAGCACTACAGAGGACACTGGAACAAAATTTTCAATACAAGGAGGGTAACTACACCCAAGAAAACATAAGAAACTAAACACATCACAACAAACCCAATAGAAGAGAATCATAAACATGGAATACCATCTCCAACAACAAAAATATCAGGAACTAATAATCACCTGTCTTTAATATCTCTTAACATCAATGAACTCAATTGACTAATAAAAGATCTGGCTAAAGACAGGAAACATAAGCAGGATCTAGCCCTTTGCTTCATACAAGCAATATACCTCAGTGACCAACACAGATACTATCTTAGAGTAAAAGGCTGGAAAAAAGTTTTGCAAGCAAACAGTCACCAGAACCAAGCTGGAATAGAGTGTGGCTGTGGGCAGTGAGAGGTAGCCTGGTAAGGTTGAGCTAAGTTTTCAAGCCCTGGGGACCCTGAAGTGACCATAGAAGCTTTGCCTGCTTCTGGAACCAGGCCCCTGCCATGTAACCACATACCTGCTTTAGAGAGGTTTTTGGCTTTCAGTCATATAAAGACAGCACCCCAAACCCTCCCACATGTAGATGAGGTATCCCCAACCTCTTAGTCCAAGCCAATAGTAAACACCTACTGTCATACTCTGACCCACCCCAAGACTGTATATAAAAATCCTATTGAGAGGAAATAAAGGTGTATGAGAATTACTCTGTCATTATCTGAGAGCCTCTGTCATAAGTGTTGTAACACCACCACCAGGGAAAGGACATGCTCTCCCAAAATACCACAAGAAGCTCCCCACCACCTCTCCCGGGCTAGTCAGCCTCAGCCAGGTATGACTCAGCATAGAGCATCTTGGAGCAACAAAAGCTACAGCAGTGGTGGATGCAGCTGCATTAGTGGAGACAGCAGATACAATTCCTCCTTCCTGGTAGCATTCTTTTCCCTTCTCCTGAACCCTCAGACCTGTTTAGGCCAAAGATCTCCAGGGAAAGCTTACAGTACACAGGCCCACATCATAGACATCCTAACATCCAAAAAATAATATTTCATCCACAAATAGTAAAAAAAAAAATGATGAGGAAGAATTCATACACATCAAAGGAAAAGTCCACGAAAACAAAGTCTCAATTCTGAACATCTATGCCCCAAATGCAAAAGCAGCCACATCCATAAAAGAAATTTTACTAAAGCTCAAAACACGCATTTAGCTTCACACAATAATAGTGCGAGACTTCAACTCTCACCAATCAACAGGTCATTGAAAAAGAAAATAACAGAGACACAGTGAAACTAACAGAAGTCTTGACCCAAATGCATTTAATAGATATCAATAGAACATTTCATGCCAAAACAAGAGAATATACATTCTTCTCAGTTCCTCATGGAACATTCCCCAAAACTGATAATATAATTGGTCATAAAACAAGCATCAACAGATACAAGAATATGGGAATACTCACATGCATTCTATCAGATAACATCAGACTAAGGCTAGATGTCAATAACTGCCGCAGACCCTCTGGGCCCCTTTGTTTTCGTGGAGTGGGTCTCTAGTCATAGGTGGGCAAAGCGTTGGATGAAATGACAGACAGATGCACACAGGAGAGGTTGTGTAGAATCTGAATGTAATGTGTCAAATTGAGCATCAAACTTTTTATACAGAAGAACATAGGGAAGTTGGGTGCCACACCAGCAAGGTACAAAGAGATTACTGGATTCTTACACAAAGCAGAGGAATACAAACACAGAAGGTGTGACAGGAATCACCTGGGATAGAATTCATTGTTAACAACTGGGATCAAAAAGAGCTTCACCTAAGGTCCACTTAATCTTAGAAGCCATGGTCAAGGGCTTCGAGCCCTTGCCATGGTTCCTATTTTAGTCCATTGTATAGTCCACCTTCCCCCTAGGCCATTGTAAATACATGTGTATTGGTGTAAGTCAGCTATCTATAGTTCTATACTCTGGTTCCTCCTTAAGTCTCAAATTTCCTTCTTCCTAGATGATGGTAAATTCCTGTGTAAGGCAGTGGCTTAGCTTTTATTCAAAGTGATAGTTTAATACCAGAGGCAATTCTGAATGTCACTGAATAGGCAACATTCTCACTGAATCCCAAGCCCATGATCAGCTCAAGGACTTTCTAGGACATTGGAACACTGGCGAAGGCTTAGCTATGTCAGAATTCAATCTTAAAGGCACTTATAAAAAGATAATGCTAAAACAGAGCACGTGGATCCATACACCAGACTAACGCGGGAATAGGGTATGAGTATATCAGTTAATGATTACGCCAAAACTCCAGGAGGTGAGTTTCTGTGAAACTCTCTTCCTCGTGAGTGGCTTTAAGGCTTCAGAAGGCCTGTCAAGCTGACTCGACAGGAGTGTGTGGCAAATAACAACCAAAACAAGAGAAAGTCCACATACTCATGAAAACTGAAAAAATTTCTGCTGAATGATACTTGGTCAGAGTAGACATAAGAAAGAATTCCAAGAAGTTATAGAGTTCAACTAAAGTGAAGACATAACATACCAAATATCATGGGCACAATTAAAACAGCATTAAGTGAAGAATTCAAAGCATTAAATGCCTTCATGAAGAAATTTCAAGAGATGCTATACAAGCGAGTTAAAAGCACACGTAAAAGCTCTAAAACAGAAAGAAGCAAAGTGCACCAAAGAAGAGTAGATGTCAGGATGTTGGAGGCTCAGGGCTGAAATCAACCAGGGAGAAGCCAAGAGAATGATACAAAGAATCAACAAAACCAAGAGGTGGTTTTGAAAGAAAATCAACAAGATACATATGATAAACCCTTAGCCAAACTAACTAAAGGGCACAGAGATACTATCCAAATTAACAAAATCAGAAATGAAAAGGAGACATAACAAAAGAATCTGAGGAAATAAAAAAAAAAATTCAGCTGAAGCTAGTACAAAAGCTCTACAAACCTGAAAAATATAGATGGCTTTCTGTACTAAAGATAAATCAAGGTCAGGTAAATTATCTAAACAGTCCTATATTGCCTAAGGAAATACATAGAGTTATCAAAAATCTCCCAACCCAAAAGCCTGACAGTTTTAGTGCAGAGTTCTACTAGACCACAAAGAAGATCTAATACCATTACTCCTCAAATTATTACACAAAATAGAAACAAAAGGAACACTGCCTATATCATTCTCTGAAGCCACAATTACTCTGATGCCTAAAATCACACAAATACCCAACAAAGAGAGAGAACTTCAGACCAATCTTGCCTATGGATATTTGTTGGAGACCATACCATGAGAAAGTAACCCTTTCACTGCTTCACACCCTAATAATCCCAATGGCCTTGTGTTGAGGATCCAGTCGTTTCCTCCTACCTATCTCATGCTGGGTCAAAAACAACTGGATTTGGACCTACGCACAAGTCTGTTGCCTCTCCATGGGTTATCTTTTTTCTAGTTGGGATGCCTCCTTTAGCCTTAGTAGGAGAGGATGCACATAGCCTCCCAGAGACTTGAACTACCAGGATAGAGGGATAGGCAATGGGCCCCCAGTCACTCAGAGGAGAAAGGGAAGTGGGAGAATTGTGGGAGGGAGGGAGGGACCACGAGGGTGGGTAGGGAGAAGGAAGGAAAGTGAATACTTGAAAAATAAATAAAATTAAAATTTAAAAAGTCAAATTGGATGCTAAATACAACAAAACACTGGTGTTGGTTTAGCAAAAACACATGATGTAGAAAAGAAAACTACAGGTGCCCTGGTGAGGTGTGCTGGTCTTGTGTCGTTTTTGATGCAATGAACTTGAATTGAGTCAATGCTTGGTAGGCAGTGAGCATCAACAACATTTGACACCTTCTTTCAATGTCTGGAAGACCCTTGCTTCTTCCATGTGTGGCCTTGGGAAAAACTCAGCAGCAGGAACAAGAAATGCTCTTCTTTTATGAGGCAATAACAAAGTTTGCTAAAGGAGGAAAGAGAACACACTCACAGAATCCTCAGAGGGGCTTTGGAAGCATGGGAAAGGAAAACAAAGAAAGTATGAGGACAGAGACTCATGCCCTGGACTCCACATGAATATATATATATATATATATATATATATATATATATATATATATATATATATATATATATGGCAGAGCACTGAGGCACTTGGCTGACATTGACAAGTCTTCTTCCCAGAAAGCAGTATACAGTCAAAGGAATTAGTTGGATAAAGCCACGGTTCACAGCCAAAGCCCTTTTGTATTTATAGAACCCTTCCGCAAAGGAGAGGTATAACTTTAATGTTTTTAAGAGCCTGCGTTTAATGATGGTTCCTAAATGCTTTAAGCTCCCATTTAGCCCACCACCCACAAGAGGTAGCAGAAAAAAAGGGATACAGGGGAAGTGCACCTGTTTAGGAATATTTCTTTGGAGCAACTTCCATCTATATTTTCTGGAAATCAGTAGTTCAGTTCACAAGTCAGCAACTGCACCTCAATCTATTCCCAAACACTTCATGGATAAACCAGTAGTCCAGTTCTATAGAGTTGGGCTAGCAAACCTGAATCAGTATCAGTGACACTACCTACCAGAAAGAGCCAGGCCTCAGCCTTGGTATGAGTCATCAAGAGGGACCAGGGCCAAGAGAACCCCAAGAAAAGTTCCCCATGGTACCTCTCTAAATGAAGTACCATCAGCAAAGGCACAAGTTCAAGAAGTGTTTAGCTATGTAAGTAAGCCAAACTCAGCCACCTTCACTGTTCATCTATCCCTTCTTACAATTCCTCCAAACAACACTTGTCTATGGGCCTTGCCACAGCATGTGTCTTGTCTCATCATGAGTCTGCCTCAGCTGACATCACTCTGACAATCAGCTGGAATCCTCAGAAGTGGTAAGAAGCCAAAGGCCACCACCAGAAGTTCTCCAGTGAGTTTCTCCCCAGAGTCCGAACAAAGTGTAACTATAAATTGTAAGGCAGCCCCTTCGGTCCAACCAGCACTGGGATAGCTAGGGCATAGAGTCGGCTGACACCCGCCAGCTACTCACAACACCAGCCACTGGATCTTAAGACTTCAGGTGATCCTGCCACCCTCCTGGGCAGAGGACAGGTCTCTGCCCGGACCGGGAGCCCTTTGCCTCAGGATCGGCAGGAGCCATCTTGGTTCCAGGACTCCATTGAACTTAGTCTGCACAGGTGAGAGTGTGCACCACAGAAGCTAACAGCTTTTGGGACAGGTGGGAGCCACAGAGCTACTGAGGCAGCACCCTTTTCGGCCCCAGACATCCGACCACCTTCCTGGTTAGAGGACAGGTGTCCACCTGGCCCGGGAGGCTTTTGCCTCTAGATTGGCTGTAGCCATATTGGTTCCGGGACTCCACAGAACATAGTCTGCACAGGTGAGAGTGTGCACCACACAAGCTGACAGCTTCTGTGACCTGCCAAGGCAACAGAGCTTCTGGGATGGGCCGGTTTTGGGCCTTCATCTTCATCCAGAGGAGGTCCAAACACCAGATATCTGTGCACCTTCCCTGTAAGAGGAGAGGTTGCCTGCAGAGAGTGCTCTGACCACTGAAACTCAGAGGAGAGAGCCTGTCTCCCAGGTCTGCTGATAGAGGCTAACATAATCGCCAGAACAACAATCTCTAAACAGAGACAACTATAACAACTAACTCCAGAGATTACTAGATGGTGAAATGTAAACGTAATAATCTTGCTAACAGAAACCAAAACCACTCACCATCATCAGAACCCAGCACTCCCACTTCGCCCAGTCCAGGGCACCCCAAAACTTGGGAAAAGCTAGACCCAGATCTAAAAGCATATCTCATGATGATGGTAGAGGACATCAAGAAGGACGTTAATAACACACTTAAAGAAATACAGGAGAACAGTGCTAAACAGGTAGAAGACCTTAAATAGGAAGCACAAAAATCCCTTAAAGAATTGCAGGAGAACACAGCTAAACAGGTAGAAGACATTAAAGAGGAAGCACAAAAATCCCTTAAAGAATTGCAGGAAAACACGACCAAATAGGTGATGGAATTGAATAAAACCATCCAAGACCTAAAAAGGGAAGTAGACACAATAAAGAAAACCCAAGGTGAGGCAACACTGGAGATAGAAACCCTAGGAAGAAATCTGGAACCATAGAAGTGAGCATCAGAGCAGAATACAAGAGAAGGAAGAGAGAATCTCAGGTGCAGAAGACTCCATAGAGAACATCCACACAACAATCAAAGAAAATACAAAATGCAAAAAGATCCTAACTCAAAACATCCAGGAAATCCAGGACACAATGAGAAGACCAAACCTATGGATAATAGGAGTAGATGAGAATGAAGATTTTCAACTCAAATGACCGGCAAATATCTTCAACAAAATTATAGAAGAAAACTTCCTAAACCTAAAGAAAGAGATGCCCATGAACATACAAGAAGCCTACAGAACTCCAAATAGACTGGACCAGAAAAGAAATTCCTCCCAGCACATAACAATCAGAACAACAAATGTACTAAATAAAGATAGAATACTAAAAGCAGTAAGGGAAAACGGTCAAGTAACATATAAAGGCAAGCCTATCAGAATTACACCAGATTTTTCACCAGAGATTATGAAAGACAGAAGGGCCTGGACAGATGTTATACAGAAACAAAGAGAATACAAATTTCAGCCCAGGCTACTATACCCAGCCAAACTCTCAATTACCACAGATGGAGAAATCAAAGTATTCCACGACAAAACCAAATTCACACATGATCTTTCCAAGAATCCAGTCCTTCAAAGGATAATAACAGAAAAAAACCAATACAAGGACGGAAACCACATCCTAGAAAAAGCAAGAAGGTAATCCCTGAACAAACCAAAAAGAAGACAGCCACAAGAACAGAATGCCAACTCTAACACTAAAAATAAAAGGAAGCAACAAATACTTTTCCTTAATATCTCTAATATCAATGGACTCAACTCCCCAATAAAAAGACATAGACTAACAGACTGGCTACACAAACAGGACCCAACATTTTGCTGCTTACAGGAAATTCATCTCAGAGAAAAAGATAGACATTACCTTAGAATGAAAGGCTGGAAAACAATTTTCCAAGAAAATGGTAGGAAGAAACAAGCTGGAGTAGCCATCCTAATATCTAATAAAATCGACTTCCAACCCAAAGTCTTGAAAAGAAAAATAAATAAATAAAAGGAAGGGCAGAAGGGCACTTCATACTCATCAAAGGTAAAATCCTCCAAGAGGAACTATCAATTCTGAATATCTATGCTCCAAATAAAAGGGCAGCCACATTCATTAAAGATACTTTAGTAAAGCTCAAAGCACACATTGCACCTCACACAATAATAGTGGGAGACTTCAACACACCACTTTCACCAATGGACAGATCATGGAAGCAGAAACTAATCAGGACACAGTGAAACTAACAGAGGTTATGAAACAAATGGATATGACAGATATCTACAGAACATTTTATCCTAAAACAAAAGGAAATACCTTCTTCTCAGCACCTCATGGTACCTTCTCCAAAACTGACCACATACTTGGTCACAAAACAAGCCTCTAGATATACAAAAATATTGAAATTATCCCATGCATCCTATCAGATCACCAGGGACTAAGGCTGATCTTCAATAACAAAATAAATAATAGAAAGACAACACACACGTGGAAACTAAACAACACTCTTCTCAATGATAACTTGGTCAAGGAAGGAATAAAGAAAGAAATTAAGGACTTTTTGGAGTTTAATGAAAATGAAGCCACAACATACCCAAACTTATGGGACACAATGAAAGCATTTCAAAAAAGGAAAATTCATAGCTCTGAGTGCCTCCAAAAAGAAACTAGAGAGAGCACACACTAGCAGCTTGACAACACACCTAAAAGCTCTAGAACAAAAGGAAGCAAATTCACCCAAGAGGAGTAGATGGCAGGAAATAATCAAACTCAGTGGTAAATTCAACCAAGTAGAAACAAGAAGAACTATTCAAAGAATCAACCAATAGAGGAGCTGGTTCTTTGAGAAAATAAACAAGATAGATAAACCCTTAGCCAGACTCACTAGAGGGCACAGGGGAAGTATTCTAATTAACAAAACCAGAACTGAAAAGGAAGACATAACAACAGATCTTGAAGAAATCAAAAACACCATTAGATCCTTCTACAAAAAGCTATACTCAACAAAACTGGAGAACCTGGATGAAATGGACAAGTTTCTAGATAGATACCAGGTACCACAGTTAAATCAAGATCAGGTTAATGATCTAAACAGTCCTATATCCCCTAAAGAAATAGAAGCACTCATTAATAGTCTCCCAACCAAAAAGAAGCCCAGGACCAGATGGGTTTAGTGCAGAGTTCTATCAGAACTTCAAAGAAGATCTAATCCCAGTTCTTCACAAACTATTCCACAAAATAGAAACAGAAGGTACTCTACCCAACTCATTCTATGAAGCCACAATTACCCTGATACCTAAACCACAAAAAGAACCAACAAAGATAGAAAACTTCAGACCAATTTCCCTTATGAATATCGATGCAAAAATCCTCAATAAAGTTCTTGCTAACCGAATCCAAGAACACATCAAAACAATCATCCATCCTGACCAAGTCGGTTTCATCCCTGGGATCCAAGGATGGTTCAATATAAGGAAATCCATCAACGTAATCCAGTATATAAACAAACTCAAAGACAAAAACCACATGATCATCTCGTTAGATGCAGAGAAAGCCTTTGACAAAATCCAACACCCATTCATGATAAAAGTCTTGGAAGGATCAGGAATTCAAGGCCCATACCTAAACATGATAAAAGCAATCTACAGCAAACCAGTAGCCAACATCAAAGTAAATGGTGAGAAGCTGGAAGAAATCCCACTAAAAACAGGGACTAGACAAGGCTGTCCACTCTCACCCTACCTATTCAACATTGTACTTGAAGTTCTAGCCAGAGCAATTAGACAACAAAATGAGATCAAGGGGATACAAATTGGAAAAGAAGAAATCAAAATATCACTCATTGCAGGTGATATGATAGTATATATAAGTGACCTTAAAAATTCCACCTGAGAACTCCTAAGCTTGATAAACAGCTTCAATGAAGTAGCTGGATATAAAATTAACTCAAGCAAGTCAATGGCTTTTCTGTAAACAAAGGATAAACAGGATGAGAAAGAAATTAGGGAAACAACACGCTTCTCAATAGTCACAAACAACATAAAATACCTTGGCATGACTCTAACTAAGGGAGTGAAAGATCTGTATGACAAGAACTTCAAGTCTCTGAAGAAAGAAATTAAAGAAGATCTCAGGATATGGAAAGATCTCTCATGCTCATGGATTGGCAGGATCAACATTGTAAAAATGGCTATCTTGCCAAAAGCAATCTACAGATTCAATGCAATCCCCATAAAAATTACAACTCAATTCTTCAAGAAATTTAAAAGGGCAATCTGCAAATTCATATGGAACAACAAAAAACCTAGGATAGCAAAAACTCTTCTCAAGGATACAAGAACCTCTGGTGGAAACACCATGCCTGACCTAAAGCTATACTACAGAGCAATTATGATAAAAACTGCATGGTACTGATATAACGACAGACAAGTAGACCAATGGAACAGAATTGAAGACCCTGAGATGAACCCACACACCTATGGTCACTTGATCTTCAACAAGGGAGCTAAAACCATCCAGTGGAAAAAAGACTGCATTTTCAACAAATGGTGCTGGCAAAACTGGCGGTTATCATGTAGAAGAATGCGAATTGATCCATTCCTATCTCCTTGTACTAAGGTCAAATCTAAGTGGATTAAGGAACTCCACGTAAAAGCAGAGACACTGAAACTTATAGAGGAGAAAGTAGGGAAAAGCCTCAAAGAGCTAGGTACAGGGGAAAAACTCCTGAAAAATGGGACCTCATAAAATTTCAAAGCTTCTGCAAGGCAAAAGACACTGTCAATAAGACAAAAAGACCACTAACAGATTGGGAAAGGATCTTTACCTATCCTAAATCAGATAGGGGACTAATATCCAATATATATAAACAACTCAAGAAGGTGGACTCCAGAAAATCAAATAACCCCATTAAAAATGGGGCTCAGAACTTAACAAAGAATTTTCACCTGAGGAATACCGAATGGCAGAGAAGCACCTGTAAAAATTTTCAACATCCTTAATCATAAGGGAAATGCAACTCAAAACAACCCTGACATTCTACCTTACACCAGTCAGAATGGCTAAGATCAAAAATTCAGGTGACAGCAGATGCTGGCGGGGATGTGGAGAAAGAGGAACACTCCTTCATTGTTGCTGGGATTGCAAACTTGTACAACCACTCTGGAAATCAGTTTGTGATTCCTCAGAAAATTGGACATAATATTACCAGAGGATCCAGCAATACCTCTCCTGGGCATATATTCAGAAGGTGTTCCAACCAGTAAAAAGGACACATGCTCCACTATGTTCATAGCAGCCTAATTTATGATAGCCAGAAGCTGGAAAGAACCCAGATGACCCTCAACAGAGGAATGGATACATAAAATGTGGTACACTTACACAATGCAGTACTACTCAGCTATTAAAAGGAATGAATTTATGAAATTCCTAGCCAAATGGATGGACCTGGAGGGCATCATCCTGAGTGAGGTAACCCAATCACAAACGAACTCACACAATATGTACTCACCGATAAGTGGATATTAGCCCAAAAACTTAGGATACCCAGGATGTAAGATACAATTTGTTAAACGCATGAAACTCAAGAAGAACGAAGACCAAAGTGTGGACACTGTGCCCCTTCTTAGAATTGGGAACAAAACACCCATGGAAAGAGTTACAGAGATAAAGTTTGGAGCTGTGACGAAAGGATGGACCATCTAAAGACTGCCATATCCAGGGATCCATCCCATAATCAGCTTCCAAATGCTGACACCATTGCATACACTAGCAAGATTTTGCTGAAAGGACCCAGATATAGCTGTCTCTTGTGAGACAATGCCGGGGCCTAGCAAACACTGAAGTGGATTCTCACAGTCAGCTATTGGATGGATCACAGGGCCCCCAATGGAGGAGCTAGAGAAAGTATCCAAGGAGCTAAAGGGATCTGCAACCCTATAGGTGGAACAACATTATGAACTAACCAGTACCCCAGAGCTCTTGACTCCAGCTGCATATGTATCAAAAGATGGCCTAGTCGGCAATCACTGGAAAGAGAGGCCCATTGGACTTCCAAACTTTATATGCCCCAGTACAGGGGAATGCTAGGGCCAAAAAGTGGGAGTAGGTGGGTAGGGGAGTGGGGGGGGATGTATTGGGGACTTTTTGGATAGCAGTGGAAATGTAAATGATGAAAATACCTAATTAAAAAAAAAATAAATTGTATGGCAGACCAACACACATATTTCATTTGTGAAGAGTCCCTCATCACACATCATTTCACGTGTTTCTTTAGCAGAACATCCTTTCACCTATGTCTGCTTCAATGAAATGTTCTTTTATGTGTTTGCCTTAGGGAAACACCATGCAACACAACTGACTGATCAAAGAACCCATAAGTTTCCATTTCAGAGAGGTACAAACATTTCCTTCAGGGTTACCTCTCAGTTTTAGAAGGAACGGAAAACTTGTTTGAATAAGAGGTACCTAGAAGTTGTCAGGCGCTCTAGGTTTTGTAGGGAGTCTAACCAGAAAGGGCAGCTTCCCTTTGACTGGGCAAGGAATGGAGTCACCTGTGGCTTCAGGACGCTGTGACAGAACATGGACAGGCAAGTTCTCTCTATATCATGGAGACTTGAGGCACAATCATCAGACGTCCCCTCCCCCCAGGAAGGGAAGGACTATTCCAGCAGCAAAAGGACAGTGACAAGACTGCTATTCCTGGATCCACTAAGGGTCCACTTTCAAAAAAATACTTGCCCTTTGCCCAGAGCAAGCTAGGAACTCTCACTAGCTTTTTCAGGCTGCTGGCTATCACAGACTCTGAAAAATGAAAGGCCTGAGATAGATGAAATGTTGATTTGAGGTTGAATCTGTCCAAGTAGTCCCTGTTGAAATGGCCTTTAGTGTACATTCAATGCCCTAATAAGGCCATTTTTATCCTGGGCCTTCGTGCTCCCCATCCCCCAAAACGACCCACCATGCCACCTTATCTCTCACCACCCAGAGACTGCCTTTCTTCTTGGAATTGCTCCTCCCAGGGTTATCTCTTTAATATGCATCCTTCCTTCTGGACTCCCAGGTCCTTGGGCCTCTCCGCAGGGTCCTCTCTGAAGGGCTCACCCTGCTCACCCTTTCTGTATACCTCTTTAACACTGCTGTGTGTATCCTTCTTCCTGAATTCCTTAGTTTTCCTATAAGCCAGAAGAAGGTGCTACCATGCCTCACTCTGCTTCCACCCCTCCCGTTCCAATCTATATTTCTTTCTTTACTCTGTCCCTCTTCCAGGAAGCCTCTCTCTGCCACCCCACTCTCTTTGGCTTCCTTTCCACCTCTCTTTGGGCAGTCATCTCCTTCTGCCCCCTCTTCCACCACCCATCTCCAGTTTCTTCTACTCCCCCCCACCCCCCACCCCCACCCCCTGCCCAAGACCAGACCAGCTAAGTCCCATTCCATTTTTAGATGACTACTTATGATACTAGCTCACTTTTCTCACAGGCTGAATTGACAGCTGCTCCAACCGTCCATTTTCTACCCAGCAAGCACACCCAACAAAGTGCTTCAGGCAGCATGCCATACCCACAGAAGGCTGCATTCTTCTGGAAAACTGGTATGCTGGCATTGAGCCCAGGACCCACTCAAGATCAGCAACCTGAGCCCATCTAGAAATTACAACTTCATTTCCAAAGAAAATACTTTATTTCTACAGCTGTGGCAATGCCATGATAAATAATTAGAACTCTTTCTCAAAGTGAGTGACATGTATATAGACATCATCTTCATACTTGATGAGGTACACTCTAGATTTGGTTTCAATCTGGTAAATGATCAGGCCAACCCTCTTGGAGCCATCATCATTTGTTAATTCCACGTGTTTTACTATCAGGCCATCCACAAGCTCCAGTTCGATGTCTAAAGGAGGGGGGTCACTGAACCCCTCCATGATTTGTAGGTCACCCTCTTTAAAGTCATCCAGAAGCTGGTACGTGTATAATATGGGATCTCTCTCATAAGTAATATAAAAGCTATTATCCATGATAGGCACTTGGCTCAGGACCATCCCCCTCCACTCTTCCTTAGAGCCATGCGCACCCTCACATAAATGTTTAAATGTTGGCCAACTATGGCATCAGCAAAGCTGGAATCAGTGACTCGGAATGATGCCACCCTTTTGGCGAGAACTTTTAGGGACAATACCCTCTTATCTTTGTGAAGTTCCAAAACATGCACAGAGTCAATCCCATCATATTTAACCAGGTACAGGGAGGGGTTTACTGGCACCTGATCCAGCACAGTCCCTTTCCACTGTGTTATCGGTTCATCTCCTTCTTTCCACTTATGAGAAATTCTGCAGCCCACGATGTTCCTTTGGGGCAGGGCTGGAGATCTGCATCTCTGCCTCTTCCGACCAGCTCTTTTCTTGATCAGTTTTGAACTTTCCATGTCCTGTTAGGCAGCTTTGCTGCCCTTCTGCTTCCTGGGTCCTGGAGGGGTCCAAGGCTGCATTGTGAAAGGGGGAGAGACAGTTGACTGTGGGGGTAAATGATGAACTTTTCCCAGTGAGTGCCTCCATGCCTTTTGCTGATCCCTAACTGCTGGTGCTAGGAACCTGAGGATGAAGCTTGAAACCTGCCCTGTCACCTGGTTGTGTGGTTCTGTCTCTGGGGTTCCCTAGGGCCCCTGTGAAGGAAGTACTAAAGAGTGGTGAAGGGATGGGCTGGTGTCCAGTAGAATCGGGAATCCACCAACAGGGGAACAAGAGACTCTCCTCAGTGACTGGCTGTTCTGTTCCCAGAGACTAGGTACTCTGCTGAGTCTAGTGCCCTGCCCCCATAGGATAGTTGCAAATCGGTTTGGAAGTCCAGAAGAGCTGTAAAGTGCCTCTCCTCCTTCCACTTTAGTGTCCTGAGCTTCCCTGCCTGCAGCTCCCAGTCCCCTCTGCTTTCCCTAGCTGCTTCCAGGTACCCACCTCCGGGCTCCACCTTGTTCTTTCCAGAACCTCAGTCTGGCTCTGAAGGACATTCCAATTCCTGCTGCTCACTGCAGATCACCCCCCCCAGCTCCCTTTGTCTTCCCCTGGGCGCCTCTTCCCACTGCTACTTAGTTTCTGCTGTGGGGCTCCGTCCCATCCTCCCCCCTACCCCCCACCGCTACAGGAAGCCCACCTTTTAGCCTACCCTTTCTGGTGTCATGCTGCCAGAAATAGTGGCTGCCAGAGGGGGCTCCAGACACTTTGTGGCCACTTTTGCTAAAAGCCCTAGGTGAGGTGAAGGCGTCCAGCCCAGGAAGTGCTCCCCAGCAAGAATTGTGTGAGCAGGTGGCAGAGCAGTTGAAGTGAACATTACTGGTGTCCTGGTGCTGCTGGTGGGCTCGTGCTTCCTTCTGTCTAGCTCACACACCTCCCCTGCCACCTGCAGATTCTGTGGAAGCCTGCTGCTCATTTTTCTTTCTGTGTATTTATTAGTGTGCCCTCCGGTTTATGTTATGCTAGCTTTATTGTTTCTTGGTTTCTTCATGTGCCTGGTGTTGTTTTAGGTTTTGTTGGTTGGTTTTTTGGTTGGTTGGTTGGTTGGTTTAGTTTGATTTTGTTGGTAGGTTTCTTTTATGCCTGGAGTCTTTCTCACACTTTTACTTTCAGTATGTTTTTTTGGTAAGTCTTCTCCTGGCATCTTCATCCTCTTTAGTTCCTCAGTTCTTTTTCCTTGCTTCAGGCACATTCCTTCTGAAATTCTATGAATTCTTTCTCAAATAGTTAGAGGGCACCCCACTTTTCCCTCAAACACAGGGCCACTTGGTCCAAATTTTAATCTAAGGTAGTCTTAAACTGAACTATATGGTATGATTGCTGGTAGTGAGATTAAAGCCAGAATTCCTCAAGAACTAGAGAAACTGGTTTGGCAGCCAAAAGGAGTTCCTTCCTTTTTCCAAATGGCAGATACCTGTGATCCCATATCAAAGCCCATGCTGTCCTCCAGGTTATTTAAGTTCCTATTCACACTTGTTAAAGGTCTCAAAGCTAGGGCTAGAATCCTGTTCTTTCTCACTCCCTCCCTCCTCTACTCTAAAATCCCAAGCTGGTCCAGGTCATGGCTTTTACTCCTCAGCTTCTCTTCTACCTTATAACTAGCATAACTGCTCCATATCCTGCTTTTCCTGCCCTATGTCCTTTTTTTTTCTCAGTGTTCTGGATGCTTCCAGATGTCTCTGGGTGTTCTCTTAACTACAATAAAAATTTTCACCACTAATCACAGAGTGCCCATTCTCTACTGTGTTCCTAGCTTACATGGTCAAATTTACATATAAACACAAAGATCACAAATTTTTGCCATAAGTACATTTTGGTAATAGGTCATTTTATATACACAGTATGTTCATCTTCATAAAAATAAAGGTATTAATATACACTAGTAATGATTTTTGTCTGATGGTACATATATTTTATAATTTACATATAATATATACATGATATTCATATATATATATATAATATTCATAAGGGAAATTGGTCTGAAGTTCCCATTGTTTTGGGGGGTCTTTTGTTGGTTTAGGTATCAAAGTAATTGTGGCTTCATAGACCGAATTGGGTAGAGTACCTTCTGTTTCTATTTTGTGGAACAGTTTGAGAAATATTGAGGAATAAGGTTTGTCTATTTTGTTGATTTTCTCAAAAAGAAAAAACAGCTCTTGGTTTGGGTGATTCTTTGTATAGTTATTTTGTTTCCACTTTGTTGATTTCAGCCCTGATTTTGTTTATTTACTGCTGTCTACTCCTCTTGGGTGAATTTGTTTCTTTTTGTTCTAGAGCTTTCAGGTGTGATGTCAAGCCACTATTGAATGCTCTCTCTAGTTTCTTTTTGGAGGTCCTCAGAGCTATGAGTTTTCTACTTAGGACAGCTTTCAAGGTATCCCATAAGTTTGGATATGTTGTGTCTTCATTTTCATTAAACTCTACAAAGCCTTTAATTTCTTTATTTCTTCCTTGACCAAGTTATCATTGATTAGAGTGTTGTTCAGTTTCCACGTGTATGTGGGCTTTCTATTATTTATGTTGATATTGAAGATCAGCCTTAGTCCATGTTGATCTGATAGGATCCATGGAATTATTTCAATTTTCTTATATCTATTGAGGCCCTTTTTGTGACCTATTATATGGTCAATTTTGTAGAGAAAGTACCATGAGGTGCTGAGAAAAAAGCATATCTTTTTGTTTTAGGAAAAAATGTTCTATAGATATCTGATAAATCCATTTGTTTCATAAGTTCTGTTAGTTTCACTGTGTCTCTGTTCAGTTTCTGTTTCCAGGATCTGTCCATTGATGAGAGTGAGGTGTTTAAATCTCCCATTATTATTGTGTTTGGTGCTATGTGTGTTTTGAGCTTTATGGAGCATAGATGTTCACAATTGAGTGTTCATCTTTGTAAATTTTACCTTTGATGAGTATGAAGTTTCCCTCCTTATCATTTTGGATAACTTTAGGTTGATTTTATTTGATAGTAGAATGGCTACTCCAGCTTGTTTCTTTCAACCTTGTGATAGTTTGTATATTCTTGGACCAGGGAGTGGCACCATTTCGACATGTTGCCTGTTGGAATAGGTGTGACCTGGTTGGAATAGGTGTGTCACTTTGGGTGTGGGCATAAGATCCTCACTCTAGTTGCCTGGAAGTCAGTCTTACACTAGCAGCCTTTGGGTGAAGACATAGAACTCTCAGCTTTGCCTGTGCCATGCCTGCCTGGATAATGCCATGCTCCCACCTTGATGATAATTGACTAACCCTCTGAACCTGAAAGCCAGCCCCAAGTAAATGTTGTTTTTTATAAGACTTGCCTTGGTCATGGTGTCTGTTCACAGCAGTAAAACCCTAACTAAGACAGACCATTTGCTTGGAATATTGTTTTCTAGCCTTTTATTCTGAGGTAGTGTCTGTCATTGTCACTGAGGCGGGTTTCCTGTATGCAGCAATATATTGGTTCCTTTTTACCTAACCAGTCTCTTAGTCTATGTCTTTTTACTGGGGAATTAAGTCCATTGATCTTAAGAGATTTTAAGGAAGAAGTATTGTTTTTTCCTGTTTTTTTTGTTGTTGTTAGAGTTGGAATTATATTCACGTGGTTATCTTCTTTTAGGTTTGTTGAAAGATTACTTTCTTGCTTTTTCTTAGCTGTAATTGCCCTCCTGGTGTTGGAGTTTTCCCTTTATTATCCTTTGCAGGGCTGGATTTGTGGAAAGATATTGTATGCATTTCATTTTTTCTTGGAATATATTGGTCCAACTATGGTAATTGAGAGTTTTGCTGGGTATAGTAGCCTGGGCTAGCATTTGTGTTCTCTTATGTTCTGTCTGACAACTGTCCATCATCTTCTTGCTTTCATAGTCTCTGTGGGGGGGGGGGGAATCAGATGTAATTCTGATAGGTCTTTCTTTATATATTACTTGACCTTTTCCCCTTACTGCTTTTAATATTCTTTCTTTGTTTTGTGTACTTGGTGCTTTGATTTTTATGTGACAAGAGGAATTTCTTTTCTGGTCCAACCTATTTGGAGTTCTGTAGGCTTCTTGTATGTTCATTGATATCTCTTTCTTTAGGTTGGTGAAATTTTCTTCTATAATTTTGTTAAAGATATTTACTGGCCCTTTATGTTGAAAATCTTCCTTCTAGTCTATATCTATTATCTTTAGGTTTGGTTTTCTCATTGTGTCCTGGATTTACTGGATGTTTTGGGTTAGGATATTTTTGCATTTTGTATTTTCTTTGATTGTTGTGTCAATGTTTTCTATGGTATCTTCTGCTCCTGAGATTTGCTCTTCTATCTCTTGCATTCTGTTTCTGATGCTTGCATCTATGACTCCTGACTTCTTTCCTAGGTTTTCTATCTCCAGAGTTGTCTCCCTTTGTGATTTCTTTATTGTTTCTACTTCCATTTTTAGATGCTGGATGGTTTTGTTCAATTTTTTCACCTCTTTGTATGAGTTTTTCTGTAATTCTTTAAGGCATTTTTGTGTTTCCTCTTTAAGGGTTTCTACTTGTTTACCTGTGTTAACCTGTATTTCTTTAAGGGAGTTATTTATGTCCTTTTTATAGTACTCATCATCATCATGAGAAGTGACTTTAGATCCATATCTTGCTTTTCTGGTGTGATGGTGTATCCATCACTTGCAATGGTGGGAGAGGTGGGTTCTGATAATGCTATGTAACCTTGGTTTCTGTTGCTTCTGTTAATACACTTATCTCCAACCATCTGATTTCCTCATGTGCTTCTAGCCCTTGGTATATCTGATTGGAGCCTGTCCTTCCTGCAATCCTGGTTGAGTCAAAACTTATCAGAGGCCAGCTTTCTTTGTGATCCTGTGATTAAGGGATCCTTCAATCCTGAGATTCTGGATGTGTCAGAATTCTTGGCAGTCAAGTTTCCTCTGAGATCCTGGTGTGACCAAGCTCCTGGGATCCTGGGTTCCTAAGATCCAGGGTTTGTTAGAGTGCCTGGAAATGTTACCTCCTGTGGGGACCATGGGGCTCTCTGAAGAGTTCTAAACCAATGTAGTCCAGAACTGCCCAGAAGGAACTAGAGCCACTGGTTACGGGAGAAGAGGGCTCCTGTGTCCCTGCTCCTGCTGGCTCCAGGCACTTCCAATTGTGTTGGAACAGATGTTGCATTCTACTCACCAGTGAAACTAAGATCCTGGGCATGCTAGGGTGCCTGGTGAATGGGGAGTTTTCTTTGGACCATGGGACTGTCCACCAAGCTTGAACCCAAGGTGGCCCTGTGCTGGCTCCAACTGGAAGGAATCCCAAATGCATCAGTTTTCAAAATGTCTTTCCACATATAACATATCTAGTGTTGTGTTTCCTTTTGGGGGGTTAGGAAACTTCAGAGAATTGGATCAGCTTATGTGTGACTATTCTTTCACATTCATAATTTTAAAACGGTACAAAACACATGTGCAGATGACCTTGATTTCTGTTGCAATTTCTGGCCTGGATATGGGTTTTGAGCTAGCTGCATCCAGGCCAGAAATAGCAATGGAAATCATTGTTGATACAGATCACTAGAAACCAAGCATAGTGATGACCTGTCCTTTTTATTTGCAGTCCAGCAAACTGATTAGAGTGGCAGGCTTCGTAGGAAGTCATAGGGCAAGGTCGGGGATATTTACAGTAACATTTCCTTTCCCCCATTCTTAAAATCACTTTAAATGTGTCAGCCTCTAACTGATTTATAATGGAAAGGCTAGACCAGTAACCAAAACATACAAATGTGTTTCAATGTGTTTCATACCAATCACATTGTGTCTAATGGCTGCTGCCTGGAGAACTTTATAAAGGCTCGCTGGATGGGCTGCATATGGTGGTTCTCTCTCTCCATGTGTAAGGCCAGAGGACGGGTGTCTGCCCGGCCGGGGGGGGGGGGGGCGGCTTTCCCTCAGAATCAGCGGGAACCATCTTGGTTCCAGGACTCTGCCGAAAGTAGTCTGCACAGGTAAGAGTGTGGACTACAGAAGCTAACAGCTTCTGTGACAGGCCAAAGCAACACAGCTTCTGGGAAAGGTCCTGTTTTGGGCCTTCATCTTCAGCCACGAGGGAGGCCCGAATGCCAGATATCTCTGTACTTTCCCTGTAAGAGGAGAGCTTGCCTGCAGAGAGTGCTCTGACCACTGAAACTCAGAGGAGAGAGCTAGTCTCCCAGGTCTGCTGATAGAGGCTAACATAATCACATGAGGAACAAGCTCTAACCAGAGACAACTATAACAACTAAATCCAGAGATTACCAGAGTGTGAAAGGCAAACATAAGAATCTTACTAACAGAAACCAAGACCACTCAACATAATCAGAATGTAGCACTCCCACCCCAAACAATCCTGGGCACCCCAACACACCTGAAAAGATAGACCAGGATTTAAAAGTATATCTCATGATGATGGTAGAGGACATCAAGAAGGACTTTAATAACTCACTTAAAGAAATACAGGAGAACACTGATAAACAGGTAGAAGACCTTAAAGAGGAATCACAAATATCTCTTTAAGAATTGCAGGAAAACACGACCAAACAGGTGAAGGAATTGAATAAAATCATCCAAGACCTAAAAAGGGAAGTAGACACAATAAAGAACACCCAAAGTGAGGCAACACTGGTGATAGGATCCCTAGGAAAGAAATCTAGAACCATAGATGTGAGCATAAGCAACAGAATACAAGAGAAGTAAGAGAGAATCTCAGGTGCAGAAGATTCCATAGAGAACAAGGGCACAACAATCAAAGACAATACAAAAAGCAAAAAGATCCTAACTCAAAACGTCCAGGAAATCCAGGACACAATGAGAAGAACAAACCTACGTATAATAGGAGTAGATGAGAATGAAGATTTTCAACTGAAAGGACCGGCAAATATCTTCAACAAAATTATAGAAGAAAACTTCCCAAACCTAAAGAAAGAGATGCCCATGAACATACAAGAAGCCTACAGAACTCCAAATAGACTGGACCAGAAAAGAATTTTCTCCCGACACATAATAATCAGAACAACAAATGCTCTAAATAAAGATAGAATACTAAAAGTAGTAAGGGGAAAAGGTCAAGTAACATATAAAAGCAAGCCTATCATAATTACACCAGATTTTTCAAGAGAGACTATGAAAGACAGAAGAGCCTGGACAGATGTTATATAGACAGTAAGAGAAAACAAATGCCAGCCCAGGCTAGTATACCCAGCCAAACTCTCAATTACCATAGATGAAGAAACCAAATTATTCCACGACAAAACTAAATTCACACATTTTCTTTCCACGAATCCAACCCTTAAAGGAAAATAACAGAAAAAAAAAACAATAAAAAGATGGAAAACACATCCTAGAAAAAGCAAGAAGGTAATCCCTCAACAAAGCTAAAAGAAGACAGCCACAAGAACAGAATGCCAACTTTAACAACAAAAATAACAGGAAGCAACAATTACCTTTCCTTAATATCTTTTAATGTCAATGGACTCAACTCCCCAATAAAAAGACATAGACTAACAGACTGGCTACACAACAGGACACAACATTTTGCTGCTTATAGGAAAATCATTTCAGAGAAAAAGATAGATACTACCTCAGAATGAAAGGCTGGAAAACAATTTTCCAAGCAAATGTTCTGAAGAAACAAGCTGGAGTAGCCATCCTAATATCTACTAAAATCGACTTTCAACCCAGAGTCATCAAAAAAGACAAGGAGGGGCACTTCATACTCATCAAAGGTAAAATCCTCCAAGAGGAGCTCTCAATTCTGAATATCTATGCTCCAAATACAAGGGCAGCCATATTCATTAAAGAAACTTTAGTAAAGCTCAAAGCACACATTGCACCTCACAGAATAATAGTGAGAGACTTAAACACACCACATTCACCAATGGACAGATTATGGAAACAGAAACTAAATAGGGACACATTGAATCTAACAGAAATTATGAAACAAAAGGATCTGACAGATGTCTACAGAACATTTTATCCTAAAACAAAAGGATATACCTTCTTCTCAGCACCTCATGGTACCTTCTCCAAAACTGACCACATAATTGGTCACAAAACAAGCCTCAACTGATACAAAAATATTGAAATTGTCCCATGCATCCTATCAGATCACCATGGACTAAGGCTGATCTTCAATAACAAAATAAATAATAGAAAGCCAATATTCACTCGGAAACTAAACAACACTCTTCTCAATGATACCTCTTTTCAGGAAGGAATAAAGAACTTTCATTAAACTTTTAATTAAACTTTTTGGAGTTTTTGTAGTTTAATGAAAATGAAGCCACAACATAACCAAACTTATGGGACACAAGGAAAGCATTTCTAAGAGGAAAACTCATAGCTCTGAGTGTCTCCAAAAAGAAACCAGAGAGAGCATATATTAGCAGCTTGACAACAGACCTAAAAGCTCTGGAACAAAAGGAAGCAAATTCACCAAAGAGGAGTAGAGGAGTAGAGGGCAGGAAATAATCAAACTCAGGGGCGAAATCAACCAAGTGGAAACAAGAAGGACTATTCAAAGAATCAACCAATTGAGGAGATGGTTCTTTGAGAAAATCAACAAGATAGATAAACCCTTAGCCAGACACACTAGAGGGCACAGGGACAGCATTCTAATTAAGAAAATCAAAAAAGAAAAGAGAGACATAAGAACAGATCCTGAAGAAATTTAATTATCCATCAGATCCTTCTACAAAAGGCTATACTCAACAAAACTGGAAAACCTGGATGAAATGGACAAGTTTCTAGACAGATACCAGGTACCAAAGTTAATTCAAGATCAGATTAATGATCTAAATAGTCCTATATCCCCTAAAGAAATAGAAGCAGTCATTAATAGTCTCCCAACCAAAAAAAGCACAGGATCAGATGGGTTTAGTGCAGAGTTCTATCAGACCTTCAAAAAGATCTAATCCCAGTTCTTCACAAACTATTCCACAAAGTAGATGTAGAAGGTATTCTGTCCAACTCATTCTATGAAGCCACACTTACTCTACTACTTAAACCACAGAAAGATCCAACAAAGTTAGAAAACTTCAGACCAATTTCTCTTATGAATAACAATGCAAAAATCCTCAATAAAGTTCTCGATAACTGAAGTCAAGAACTCATCAAAACAATCATCCATCCTGACCAAGTAGGTTTCATCCCAGGGATGCAGGGATGGTTCAATATACTGAAATCCATCAACATAATCCAGTATATAAATAAACTCAAAGACAAAAACCACATTATCATCTCTTTACATGTGGAGAAAGCATTTGACAAAATCCAACACCCATTCAGGATAAAAGTCTTGGAAAGATCAGGAATTCAATGCCCATACCTAACCATGATAAAAGAAATCTACAGCAAACCAGTAGCCAACATCAAAGTAAATGGTGAGAAGCTGGAAGCAATCCCACTAAAACCAGTGACTAGACAAGGCTGTCCACTCTGTCACTACCTATTCAACATTATACATGAAGATCTAGCCAGAGCAATTAGACAACAAAAGGAGATCAAGGGGATATAAATTGGAAAAGAAGAAGTCAAAATATCACATTTTGCAGATGATATGACAGTATATATAAGTGACCCTAAAAATTCCACCACAGAACTCCTAAACCTGATTAACACCTTCAGTGAAGTAGCTGGATATAAAATTAACTCAAACAAGTCAATGAACTTTCTCTACACAAAGAATAAACAGGCTGAGAAAGAAATTAGGGAAACAATACCCTTCTCAATAGTCACAAATAATATAAAATATCTTGGCGTGACTCTAACTAAGGAAGTGAAAGTTATGTATGATAAGAACTTCAAGTCTCTGAAGAAAGAAATTAAAGAAGATCTCAGAAGATGGAAAGATCTCCCATGCTCATGGATTGGCAGGATCAACATTGTAAAAATGGTTATATTGCCAAAAGCATTCTATAGATTCAATGCAAGTCCCAACAAAATTCCAACTCAATTCTTCAACGAATTAGAAAGAGCAATCTGCAAATTCATCTGGAACAACAAAAAACCTAGGATAGCAAAAACTCCTCTCAAAGATAAAAGAACCTCTGGTGGAATCACCATGCCTGACCTAAAGCTTTACTACAGAGCAATTGTGATAAAAACTGCATGGTACTGCTACAGTGACAGACAAGTAGACCAATGGAATAGAATTGAAGACCCAGAAATGAACCCACACAGCTATGGTCCCTTGATCTTTGACAAGGGAGCTAAAACCATCCAGTGGAAGCAAGAGAGCATATTCAACAAATCGTGCTGGCACAAGTGGTTGTTATCATGTAGAAGAATGCAAATCGATCCATTCCTATCTCCTTGTACTAAGGTCAAATCTAAGTGGATCAAGGAACTTCACATAAAACCAGAGACACTGAAACTTATAGAAGAGAAAGTGGGGAAAAGCCTTGAAGATATGGGCACAGGGGAAAAATTCCTTAATAAAACAGCAATGGCTTGCACGGTAAGATCAAGAATTGACAAATGGGACCTCATGAAACTGCAAAGCTTCTGCAAGGCAAAAGACACCGTCAATAAGACAAAAAGACCACCAACATATTGGGTAAGGATCTTTACCTATCCTAAATTAGATAGGGGACTAATATCCAATATATATAAAGAACTCAAGAGGGTGGACTCCAGAAAATCAACTATCCCCATTAAAAAATGGGGCTCAGAACTGAACAAAGAATTCTCACCTGAGGAATACCGAATGGCTGAGAAGAACCTGAAAAAATGTTCAACATCCTTAATCATTAGGGAAATGCAAATCAAAACAACCCTGAGATTCCACCTCACACCAGTTAGAATGGCTAAGATCAAAAATTCAGGTGACAGCAGATGCTGGCGAGGATGTGGAGAAAGAGGGACACTCCTCCATTGTTGGTGGGATTGCAAGCTTGTACAACAACTCTGGAAATCAGTCTGGCGGTTCCTTAGAAAATTGGACATAGAACTACCGGAGGATCCAGCAATACCTCTCCTGGGCATATATCCAGAAGATGTTCCAACCAGTAAGAAGGACACATGCTCCACTATGTTCATAGCAGCCTTATTTACAATAGCCAGAAGCTGGGAAGAACCCAGATGCCCCTCAACAGAGGAATGGATACAGAAAATGTGGTACATTTACACAATGGAGTACTACTCAGCTATTAAACAGAATGAATTTATGAAATTCCTAGGCAAATGGATGGACCTGGCGGGCATCATCCTGAGTGCGGTAACACAATTAAAAAGGAACTCACACAATATGTACTCACTGATAAGTGGATATTAGCCCAAAACTTAGGATACCCAAGAAATATAATACAATCTGCTAAGCACATGAAACTCAAGAAGAATGTAGACCAAAGTGTGGTCACTGTACCCCTTCTTAGAATTGGGAACAAAACATCCATGGAAGGAGTTACAGAAACAAAGAGTAGAGCTCTGACGAAAGGATGGACCATCTAGAGACTGCCATACCCAGGGATCCATCCCATAATCAGCTTCCAAATGCTGACACCATTGCATACACTAGCAAGATTTTGCTGAAAGGACCCTGATATAGGTGTCTCTTGTGAGACTATGCCGGGGCCTAGCAAACACAGAAGTGGATGCTCACAGTCAGCTAGTGGATGAATCACAGGGCTCCCAATGGAGGAGCTGGAGAAAGTACCCAAGGAGCTAAAGGGACCTGAGACCTAATAGGTGGTATAACATTATGAACTAACCAGTACCCCGGAGCTATTGACTCTAGCTGCATATGTATCAAAAGATGGCCTAGTCGGCCATCACTGGAAAGAGAGTCCCATTGGAGAACACAAACTTTATATGACCCAGTACAGGGGAACGCCAGTGCCAAAAAAAAAAAAAAAAAAAAAATGGGAATGGGTGGGTAGGGAAATGAGGGAGAGGGGGGACGATATGGGAGACTTTTGGGATAGCATTGTAAATGTAATTGACGAAAATACATAATAAAATATATTAAAAAAAAAGACCAAAGTGTGGACACTTTGCCCCTTAGAATTGGGAACAAAACATTCTCAAGCTTTCAATTGCTTGTGCTACTCATAAGAAAAAATACTGTCCCTTTAAAAGGACTGTTTTTTTTTCAGTAAAGAAATTGTCCTGGGTTGCCTGGAAAAGACCCCCAGGATTTGCTTTTGTGTTATAGAGATTTACAAAAAGCTTTAGCTGAAAAAGGATTACATATAGATCCTGAAAAGATACAAACTCAGGATCCTTATATTTATTTGGGCTTTAGACTTACTTATCAAGCTGTTTTTCCCCAGAAGATAGTTATTCACAGAGACAACCTAAAGACTTTGAATGATTTTCAAAAATTGATAGGTGATATTAATGGCTTCACCCCTATTTAAAGCTCACTATAGGGGAGTTAAAACCTTTTTTTGATATTCTAAAAGAGAGTTCTGATCCTATCTCCTCTAGGTCCCTAACCTCAGAAGGACTGCTGGCCTTATAACAAGTGAAAAAAGCTATTAAATAGCAATTTGTCACTTATATAGATTACTCTTTGCCATTACATCTGTTAATTTTTAATATGATTCATGTGCCTACAGTATTTTATGACAAAGTCTCCTCTAATGTGGATACATTTGAGGATTTCTCCTAAACACAATATCTTGTCATATTATGAAGCAGTAGCCCAGATGATTATCACTGGAAAGAAGCAGGCACTAACTTATTTTGGCAAAGAGTCAGATATTATTGTTCAGCTTTACAGCATAAGTCAAGACACTTGGCTGAAACAGCATAGTACAGATTGGTTGCTTGCTCAAATAGGATTTAAAAGAACATTAGACAGCCACTACCCTCAAGATAGGTTGATACATTTTTTAAAGGTACATGAGGTGATATTTCCTAATGTGACCTCTTTCCAACCCTTACACAATGCTGTTCTGGTGTTTATTGATGGATCCTCTAAAGGGCGAGCTGGATTTCTTATTAATAATCAACAGGTAAATCATAAAGTCTCCTGGACTCTCAGTGCAATTAGAAGAATTAACAGTAGTACTGAATGTCTTTCAGTTTGTACATGAGGCTTTTAATATTTTTTACTGACAGTTTATATGTTGCACAATCAGTACCCTTATTGGAGACCTGTGGTATGTTTAATTTTAATATGCCAGCAGGATCCCTGCTTTCACAATTGCAAAACATCATTCTTGCCCCAAAACACCTGTTCTATATTGGCCACATACAATTTAATTCTGGTATTCCTAGACCTTTAGCTGAAGACAATGATTGCATCCATAGAGCTCTAATTGGAGAAGCCTTAATGTCAGATCCTATTGCTTTGGCCAAGCGTGATCATGAAAAATGTCATCTCTCTAGCCATACCTTAAGGCTCTGACATAAGATCACTAAAGAGCAGGCAAGAATGATTGTAAAACAATGTCCTAAATGTATTACATTATCCCAAGTGCCACATTTAGGAGTTAATCCACGAGGTCTTATGACTAATCATATTTGGCAAATGGATGTAACTCATTATGCAGAATTTAGAAAATTAAAATATATACATGCTTGTATTGATACTTGTTCAAGATATCGTTTTGCTTCTCTGCATACTGGAGAAGCCTCCAAAAATGTAATTGATCATTGCCTACAAGCCTTTAATGCCATGGGATTGCCTAAACTTATTAAGACAGATAACGGGCCATCCTATTCTAGCAAAAAAAAAAAATGTACTTCATTTTGTAAAGAATTTGGCATCAAACATAAAACTGGAATTCCTTATAACCCATGAGACAAGAAATAGTTGAACGTGCTCAACGCACTTTAAAAACTTGGCTTTTAAAAACAAAACAGGGGCAGTTATATCCCCCAAAGTCACCAAAGGCACATCTTGCTTTGCTTTATTTGTTCTAAATTTTTTGCAAACTGATGTTAAAGGTCAGTCTGGAGCAGATCGCCACTGGCATCCAGTTACTTCTAGTTCTTATGCAATGGTAAAGTGGCAGGACCCATTAACTAACGAGTGGGAGGGTCCAGACCCGGTCCTAATCTGGGAAAGGGGCTCGGTCTGTGTTTTTTCACAAAAAAGAAGATTGAGCTCAATGGCTGCCTGAGAGATTAGTTCAACAACTAGATACAGATCCTGAATCTTCTAGTAAGTATGACTCTAACCTTGATCATGGCTAAAAATCATCTTTAGCCAAAAAGTTAAATTAGAGCACAGCCACCACTCCCAGGGAAGCAATAAGCCTTTCTGCAATTCTCAAAATCACCTCCCCCACACTGAGAGCTCTAAGTCTGGCCTGATTGTTGCTAATTTGCAATTGAATGGAGTACCTGGACTTCCCCAAAAGAAGCTTTTGTACTGTGTCTTTCACTGTCTCCACTTTGTTTTTCAAGCAGGTCAGTCAATGCCCTTCAGCCTGACTGCAGTGGGCATGCATCCCCACCCCCAACAGCGTGCAGGTGGCAGTTATTAATTTTCATAAAGAAGAATTCTAAGTAAATATTGTGGCTTTGGTCTGATTTGGGAATAAGGTGTGCTATGATGGCCGGTTAGTCAATGACTGGCAACCAGATCCCGGATCATACCAATCTAAAACAGGGGTACATGCCAAAAGTCCGTGGCTGTTGATAATATACCACAGAGCCATGTTTGTGTAAATTATAACACAAACTAGCTACATGTAACTTCCTATGAGAGAACTGGATGGTTCAACAGGATCTGAGACCCTAAGACAAGAATAGCTGCCAGCCACCATAATTCCCAGGCAGGACTATGGAGCATAAATAAATTTTATGCCTCAGTCAGAATTTTTTTAAGTATTAATAACAGGGAGGAGATGCAGCTTCCCAAAAGCCTGAAGCAGGCTGAGCCAGAACTTGACCTTGCTGCCACTAAGGAGATTATCTAGGGTGGAGCCGTCCTCCCTTGATCACTCTATTGTTCAGCCACTGTAGCTGTTCCTCTGCAAGATACAGCTACCTGCTTAGAGGCCCTGGACATGACAGCTGCAGGCTGGCCCCAACACTGACCCATGTGCTTTCTATTTGCAGCTGTCCTCTCTGGCTGTAAGGACCAAAAGGCTGTGATCAGCAGACACACTAGGAGGATCACCGGCTGCCATCCTGGTGGATGCCCTGGAAGTGGGGAGAGCCACTGGTGGTCTCCTACAGTCAGAGGATTGAGTTGTGCTGTTGAAGCAGAAGCTTCCCCCTCCATGACCTTCTGATTATTTTGCCTGTTTATGGAGGACATGGAAGGGTAGCATGTGTCTGGATCTGTTGGCTTCTGTTTCCCGTATTTTTATCTTGCCTGTCTTTGTCCACAGTTTTTTCATGGGACAGAAGTTGATGACCCCCCCCCTTAGCTTGACTCTCAACCATTGGAGTGTAGTTAAATCTAGGGCTCAAAACTTGTCAATAGAAGTTAGAAAAGGGCTGTGGCAGAATTTTTGCTTTTCAGAGTGGCCGACATGATGTCGGCAGGCCTCCAGAAGATACTTTTGACTATCATTTTTGAGATCAAAGCCATTGTTTTTCAGGAAGGACCTGGATCTCATCCTGATCAGCAACCATACATCATCACAGTGTGGCAAGATCTGGTTCAGAGCACTCTGCCTTGTGTCAAACCCTGGGTGTCTGAACAAAAGCCAGGCTCCCGAGTCCTGGCTTTCCGTAAACACCAAAGGATAAATCGAAAGTGAAGGCTTCTCCCGAAATGGAGCCTCCACTCAGCCTTCAGATCCTCCTAAAATCTATCCAGAGATTGAGGAGCCTCCTGAGTGGCCTAGTCCACTACCTCTGCTTTATCCACAGCCTCAAGCCCCTCTGCTGTGGAACCCCAAAACCCTCATAGTGGTGGGAGGCAGACTCACTGTGGGTACACTTTGTTGGAGAATGCAGAGTCCAGACAGACTCCGGTGGACCTGCCCAAACTCCAACCCTTTCAGTACTGACCATTTTCCTCTGCTGACATTTATAACTGGAAAATGAATCACCCTCCTTTTTTCAGAAAATCCTGCTAGCCTGAGAGGATTGATGGAATCTCTGATGTACTCCCACCAACCCACATGGGATGATTCTCAGCAGCTTTACAGGTTCTCTTTACTACTGAGGAGAGGGAAAGGATCCTGTTGGAAGCACGAAAAAATGTCCCCAGAGCAAATAGTGTGCCAACCAATCTTCCAAATGAAATAGATGCTGTGTTTCCACTTAACCGAGCTGATTGGGACTTCAGTACATGGAAGGTCTACTCTCAGGCTCTTTGTGGCAGGGCTGAAAGGGGCCCCTAGATGCCCCACAAAATTGGCTAAGGTAAAAAAGGTTCTTCAGGGGCCTGTTGAACCACCATCTGTGTTTCTTTAATGTTTAATGGAGGCTATTGGCGTTATACTCCCTTTGACCTAGCCTCTGAGGTTCAGCAGGCTGTGGTGGCTATGGCCTTTATAGGGCAGTCAGCAACAGATATTAAGAAAAAGTTACAAGGGGTAGAAGGTTTGCAGGATTATACCTTTCAGGATTAGGTTAAGGAGGCAGAGAAAGTGTTTCATAAGTGGGAGACTAAGGAAGAGAAGAAAGAGAGAGAGGAGTGGGAGGCAGAAGAAAGAGAAGAAAGGAGGGATCGTAAACAAGAGAGAAATTTGACTAGAATTTTGGCCACAGTAGTAGGAGAGAAAGAAAAGACAGGACCTAGATAGGGAACCCGAACAACAGAAGACCAATGTGCTTAAAAATTAGGTGAGTTGGGGTACTGAGCCTCAGCTAAAAAGGCTCAGCTGTGTCAGACTGAAGTTACTTGTTTGGGATACACCCTTTGAGATGAGAGGCGGTGGCTAATGGACTCCAGCAAAAAGACTGTAACTCAGATCCTCACTTCAACTACACCAAGGCAAGTATAAGAAATATTGGGCACTGCTGGCTTCTGTAGACTCTGGATACCTGGGTTTGTGACCATAGCTGCCCTGTTGTAACCCCTAACTAAGGAAGGGGGTGTTTGTGTGGACCCCAGATCACCAGAAAGCCTTTGAAGAAATTAAAAAGCCCTACTGACAGCCCCAGCCTTTGCCATGCCTGATGAGAGAGCAGGGGTCGCCAGAGGTGTCCTTACTCAGACTTTGGGACCTTGAAAAAGGCCAGTGGCTTACCTATTCAAGAAATTAGACCCTGTTGCCAGCGGCTGTTTTTTTTTTGCCTGAAAGCTATTGCTGCTGTACCTCTACTTGTCAAGCATGCTGATAATTTCACTCTGGGACAGCAAATAACTGTAGTGGCACCCCACACTCTTGAAAGCATTATCTGATAGCCCCCTGACAATGGATGACCAATGCTCGTATTACACATTATCAGAGCCTTTTGTTGACTGAATAAGTGACCTTCACTCCGCCTGCTGTCCTCAATCCCACTACCCAACTGCCCGAGACTGATGAATCTTCACATACTCATCACTGCACTGACATTCTGGTAGAAGAAACTTATACTCAAAATGATCTGAAGGATCAACCTTGCCCTGGGTGTCCAAGCTGGAACAGAAGCTTCATGGTTGAAGGTAAGCAGAAGGTATGGGCAGCAGTGGTAGAAGGAAAGGAAGTGATTTGGGCCAGCAGTACCCCTGAAGGGACATAGGCTCAAAAAGCTGAACTTGTGGCTTTGATACAAGCTCTACGATTGGCAGAGGGGAAGTCTATCAACATTTACACTGGCAGCGGGTATACTTTTGCCACTGCCCATATACACAGAACAATATACAGACAAAGAGGGCTATTGACATCTGTAGGGAAGGATATAAAAAATAAAGTGGAAATTTTGAGTCTCCTTGAGTCCATACACTTCCCAAAAAAGGTGGTCATTATACATTATCCAGGACACCAGAAATCACAAAATGTTGTGGCTAAAAGGAATCAGATGGCAGACCTAACAGCCAAACAGGGAGCAAGGAGCAAGGATGCTGGCAGTAAAGGAGCCTAAAGATTATTATGATGTCAGAGAGACCAGCTTTAGATATACCCCTGAGGACTATCAAATTATGGACATATTAGGACTGAGAAAGGAAACTCCGTATGGGGTAGTAGAAACAGAAGGAAAGCTAGTCCTCCCATGGAAAGAAGGACACAAGTAAGTTACCAACTTACATTACTTAACCTACTGGGGGGCCAAGAAATTTAAAGGTGTGGTTAGTTCCTCTGACTACTATGTTATAGGACTCTCTGCTTGGCAGAGGAAATAGTCCAAAGCTGCAAGGACTGTGCTATGACTAATGCAGGACACTCCATGTATACTCCTGTGAAGAGGCTCAAGGGCAACCAACCTGGGGCCTACTGGGAGGTAGATTTTACAGAAATTAAGAAAACTAGATATGGCAACAAGTACTTATTAGTGTTTATAGACATCTTTTCAGGCTGGGTAGAAGCTTTTCCTACCAGGACTGAGACAGCCAATGTGTTAGCCAAGAAGATCCTAGAAGAAATCTTCCCAAGGTTCGGGATACCCAAGGTAATCGGGTCTGATAATGGACCTGCCTTTGTTGCCTTTATTGCCTTTGTTGCCCAGCTAAGTAAAAATGAACACATAAAATTGTTACATTTTCTAAACATCAATAAAGATGTTTAAAACATTTTAACCGTAATAGCCACAAAAATATCTAGTATAAACCCAAGGGTATAAAAATCTGTATAGTAAAAATTATAAAATATGAAATTATCTCTTATATTCATGATTGCAAGAATTAAGTGATGAATTATCTACACTGTACTAAGTGATCTATAGATTCGATGTAATATACAATGAAAGACCAATAATATTACTCACAGAACTAGAAAAATATCATAAAGAAGTATAAAATATTCTGAATAGCTAAAGCTATCTTGAGGTACAAAAGCAAAAGTGGAAGCATTATAAAATCTATTACACCAAAATGTTTAAATGGTACCATAGAGCTATAGTAATCAAAAAAAGATATTAGCAAAAACAGTCAATAAAGGGAATAATGAGGATAAAGTTTTAAATGAGGAGAGGGAATATATATATATATATATATATATATATTTCATATATAATTTCCATGTACATATACATATATGTATACACACAGACACACACACACACACACACACACACACACACATATATATATTATGGAGTTTAATTGGGGTTACTCTACACAGGAAAAATGCCTCTCCCAAAAGTCATACTTTGAAAAATCAAAAGCCCAGTGCCAGGTATAGGATACCTCCTTTGGATATGTTGGACAGGATTGTTCCAGAGACCCCAAATAATACAGTCTATTTTCATTATTCTTGATTGGCCCACCAGAACATGATAGTGAGACTATAATGAAAAAAAAAAAAACTCACACCTTTTGTCGCAGGATATTAAGAAATCAAGTTGCTACTGACTAGTAAGTATTCTCCATGCTAACTACCACTCAAAGAAATAAAAGGAGCTATGCAGTATGCTGTGTTTTGTGTGTGTGTGTGTGTATGTGTGTGTGTGTGTGTGTGGCAGTGGGATAAACCAATAGTCTTCTCCAATGTTCAATTCTTTCAACTACTGTAATGACTTGCATGGCAAAATATGGCCCTGGATTCGAAAGTACTATGTTATGGGAGTATCCACCCACTTGCTGGTTGGATTTAAGTAAGGCCTGTCCCACAAGAAACCATGAATCTGGTACTGTAGTATCAAGAGCTCATGATTGGGAAACTTACAAGCCCCAGGGATGATCCTACTACTGCAGTTTTGGTAAAGGACATAGTATAAACCTTTTCCCTAAATTTGGTTACCTGTACTCATAGACTAGTATAGCTCTCAGTATTCACTAGAGAAGTTTCTTAATACAGAAGCGCACAATTGGTCAAAATACAGAAAATAATTGTGTATGAGGTATGCATCCACAAATAAGATGTCTTTATAACACTATTTCCCCAAAGACTCAGAGAGAATGTAGAAATATTGTAAGTTAAAGATCTAGGTGAAAGTGTCTTCTGAATGTGATAGGATTCCTGTACTCATGAACTTACAGAACCTGTTGTCTGAAGATGACCAAGGCAGACAGCCTGGAGTGGTGGTGCACACTTTTAATCCCAGCACTTGGGAGGCAGAGGCAGGCAGATTTCTGAGTTCGAGGCCAACCTGGTCTACAGAGTGAGTTCCAGGACAGCCAGGACTACTCAGAGAAACCCTGTCTTGAAAAAACAAACAAACACACAAACAAAAAAACAAAAAGAAAGAAAGAAGGAAGGAAGGAAGGAAGGAAGGAAGGAAGGAAGGAAGGAAGGAAGGAAGGAAGGAAGGAAGGAAAGAAGGAAGGAAAGAAAGAAAGAAAGAAAGAAAGAAAGAAAGAAAGAAAGAAAGAAAGAAAGAAAGAAAGAAAGAAAGACCAAGTCAGAAAGACCAAGTCAGACAACATTTCAGCATGGAGACAGGAGAGGCTTTTAAGTCCCCACAGATGAGAAGCTGATAATAATTGATAACTTCTAAGGGGAATGAAATTCAGTTTCCTTTAAGATTGTAGCCTCTAGTCTGGCCTTGTTCTGTTGATAGTTCTATACCCTTGAGTATGTGGCAGCATGAATTGGATTCTCTAGGTTATAGAAAAAAAGAGGATTGAAGTTTGGAGGGCATGGGTGTAGGTGATGGTTCTAGTAAGAGTTAAGGGGAGCAGTAGAGGTAACTTTAACTAAAATGTATTGTGTTTAAAATTATCAAAGAATTAATAAAATATCGTATTTAAATAATAAAGCTTTCAAGAGAGAGAGAGAAGAATGCAGTAGTATATGGAGGTAGATGGGAATAATGAAATAGAAAGTGTTAAATAGGGTGGAAGATGGAAGAGGGCAGGGGAATAATATGGTGGTTTGAATGAGAAATGTGCCACAAAGTATATTTGACTATTTGGTACCCAGATAGTGACACTGTTCATGTATAGAAGATATGGCCTTGCTGGAATATGTATGGCACTGGAATCAGGCTTTGTGAATTTAAAGCCTCAAGATAGTTCAATTTTCTCTCTCTGCTTTGAAGTTGAATTAAGAGTGTAGCTCTTAGCTTTCTGCTTCATCCACCATACCTGCCTGTGAGATACCTCCCAACCCCGATGGACTCTTATCCTTCTAGGACCATAAGCCAAAATAAAATCTTCCACAAGTTGCTTTTCATCATTGTGTTTTTTTCAAAACAACAGAAATATAACTAACATAGAAGTTGGTACCAGGGAATGTGCTTGTTATTGGAAAGAAAATATGACCTTGTTGGTTTAGGGGAGAAATGCAGATGACTTTGGATCTTGGACTGGAAAAATTGTAAGATGCAATAAGAAGAACTGAATAGACCATCTTAGAATAAAGGAGAAAGAGAGTAGTGCTAAGAGGAATGTGAACCATGGTGGCCAAACCCAAGGAGGCTTTAGAGCAAAACAATGGTAGTAACAAAGAGACTGTTGTGTTTATAAAAAGATAAAGGGGGTTGTCTTAGTCAGGGTTCCTATTCCTGCACAAACATCATAACCAAGAAACAGTTTGGGGAGGAAAGGGTTTATTCGGCTTACACTTTCATACTGCTGTTCATCACTAAAGGAAGTCAGGACTGGAACTCAAGCAGGTCAGGAAGCAGGAGCTGATGCAGAGGCCATGGAGGGATGTTCTTTACTGGCTTGCTTCCCCTGGCTTGCTCAGCCTGCTCTCTTATAGAACCCAAGACTACCAGTCCAGAGATGGCACCACCCACAAGGGGCCTTCCCCCTTGATCACTAATTGAGAAAATGCCTTACAGTTGTATCTCATGGAGGCATTTCCTCAACTGAAGCTCCTTTCTCTGTGATAACTCCAGCTGTGTCAAGTTGACACAAAATTAGCCAGTACAGGGGGATAGGTTCTATGAAGATGTAGACAGGTATTGGGTAAATGGGTGCCTCAGCAGGCCCATGCTGAGCCATCCGTTCCCCTGAGGGACCAGCCATACAATGGTATAGTATAGAAGAGGCATGGGAAGGGGAGTTAAGAGGGTGGTAGAGGCAGAAAAAGAGAGAGAGGAGGGAGAAGAGAAGAGAAGAGAAGAGGAGAGGAGAGGAGAGGAGAGGAGAGGAGAGGAGAGGAGAGGAGAGGAGAGGAGAGGAGAGGAGAGGAGAGGAGAGGAGAGGAGAGGAGAGGAGAAGAAAGAGAAGAGAAGAGAAGAGAAGAGAAGAGAAGAGAAGAGAAGAGAAGAGAAGAGAAGAGAAGAGAAGAGAAGAGAAGAGAAGTAGAGGCTGTCCATGAGAACATGGAGTTAGAGGGGGGAAAGGAATAAGTAGTGAGGGGAGGTAACTAGAGAGAGAGGAGCTAGAGATCAAGGAGGAGGCAATCAGCCCCTTTTATAGTAGGTCAGGCCTACCTGGCTATTGCCAGGTAACTCTGGGATGGAGCTTAGGCAGAATGCCAACAGAGACTGTTCTTGTGATAGTTTGGCTAAGAATATGGCTTTCTCGTGCCCTTGTCCTAAGAACTAGCCCAAGTGATTTTTTTTTTGAGATGGGTGGTGGACAGAGGGAATTTCAAAACTGCATAATGTTGAGTCTCTGGAATGGTTGTTATTGATGAGGCATATGCAGGTCTACTGTGAAAGAGAGTAGGTTGAGTAGGCATGTTCTAGAAGACAGGCTGTGGTGATTTCAGTAAAAATGGCCCCCATAGGCTTATAGGAAGTGATTCTATTAGAAGGTGTGACTATGATTAGAGGAAGTATGTCACTGGGGATGGGCTTTGGAACCTCAGATGCTAAAGGCAGGCCAAGTGGCTTTTTTTCTCTTTCTGCTGCCTGCTGATCCAGATGTAGAACTCAGCTACCTCTACAGCACCAGGACTGCCTATGTGCCACTATGCTTCTTTCCATGACAATAAAGGACTAAACCTCTAAAACTGTAAGCCATACCTAAGTAAATGTTTTCCTTTATAAGAGTTGCTGTGATCATGGCATCTCTTCACAGCAACAAAAACCCTAACCAAGACAGAGGCTGTGAAGGAGATTAGTGCCACTAAGGAGAGATGTATGCTGCATTGGTGTAAGGGAAGGGGGCCCTAAGGGTAAGCCCATATTCAGGTAAGCTTCCCAATAAAGAAAGTATAAGGCCACCAATTCCTTATCTTTCCAAGACTTTTTATCATGAATAGGTGTTGGATTTTTTCAAATTCTTTCTCTGAATCTAATGAAATGATCCTGTGGTTTTTGTCTTTGAGTTTGTTTATATAGTGGATTACTTTGATGGATTTCCATATATTAAACCATCCCTGTATCCTTGGAATGAAACCTATTTGGTCAGGAAGGATTATTGTTTTGATGTGTTCTTGGATTCTATTTGCGAGATTTTTTTTAATTGGGTAATTATTTCATTTACATTTCCAATGCTATCCCAAAAGTCCCAATATGCTCCCCCACCCACTCCCCCAACAACCCACTCAAACTTCTTGGTCCTGGCATTCCCCTGTACTGAGGCATATAAAGGTTGCAAGACAAATGGGCCTCTCTTTCCACCGATGGCCAACTAGGCCATCTTCTGATTCATATGCAGCTAGAGAAAAGAGCTCCCGGGGGTACTGGAGATGATCATGTGGTTTTTGTCTTTGGGTTTGTTTATATAATGGATTACGTTGATGGATTTCCATATATTAAACCATCCCTGCATCCCTGGAATAAAACATACTTGGTCAGGATGGATGATTGTTTTGATGTGTTCTTGGATTCCATTAGAGAGAATTCTTTTGAGTATTTTTGCATCGATATTCATAAGGGAAATTGGTCTGAATTTCTCTATCTTTGTTGGATCTTACTGTGGTTTAGGTATCAGAGTAATTGTGGCTTCATAGAATGAGATGGGTAGAGGACCTTCTACTTCTATTTTGTGGAGTAGTTTGTGCAGAACTGGAATTAGATGTTCTTTTAAGGTCTGATAGAATTCTACACTAAACCCTTCTGGTCCTGGGCTTTTTTTGGTTGGGAGACTATTAATGACTGCTTCTATTTCTTTAGGGGATATGGGACTGTTTATATCATTAACTTCGGTACCTGGTATTTGTCTAGAAATTTGCCCATTTTGTCCAGGTTTTCCAGTTTTCTTGAGTATAGCCTTTTGTAGAAGTATCTGATGTTTTGGATATTTCAGGATCTGTTGTTATATCTCCCTTTTCATTTCTGATTTTGTTAATTAGGATGTTGTCCCTGTGCCCTCTAGTGAGTTTGGCTAAGGGTTTATCTATCTTTTTGATTTTCTCAAAGAACCAGCTCCTCGTTTGGTTGATTCTTTGAGTAGTTCTTCTTGTTTCCACTTGGTTGATTTTGCCCCTGAATTTGATTATTTCCTGCCCTCTACTCCTCTTGGGTGAATTTCCTTCCTTTTGTTCTAGAGCTTTTAGTTGTGTTGTCATGCTGCTAGTGTGTGTTCTTTCTAGTTTCTTTTTTCCCCCCCTATCTTTCTAGTTTCTTTTTGGAGGCACTCAGAGCTATCATTTTCCCTCGTAGAAGTGCTTTCATTGTGTCCCATAAGTTTGGGTATGCTGTGGCTTCATTATTATTAAACTCTTAAAAAGTCTTTAATTTCTTTCTTTATTCTTTCCTTGACCAAGTTATCATTGAGAAGAGTGTTGTTCATTTTCCACGTAAATGTTGGCTTTCCATTATTTATGTGGTTATTTAAGATCAGCCTTAGTCCATGGTGGTCTGATAGGATACATGGTAAAAATTTCAGCATTCTTATTCTTCTACATGATAACCACCAGTTGTGCCAGTATCATTTGTTGAAAATTCTGTCATTTTTCCACGGGATGGTGTTTGCTCCCTTGTCAAAGATCAAGTGATCATAGGTGAGTGGGTTCAAGTTTTCTTCTATAATTTTGTTGAATATATTTGCTGGCCCTTTACGTTGAAAATCTTCATATTCATCTACTCCTATTATCCATAGGTTTGGTCTTCTCATTGTGTCCTGGATTTCCTGGATGTTGGGAGTTAGGATCTTTTTGCATTTTGTATTTTCTTTGATTGTTGTGCCCTTGTTCTCTATGGAGTCTTCTGCACCTGAGATTCTCTCTTACATCTCTTGTATTTTGTTGCTGATGCTCACATCTATGGTTCCAGATTTCTTTCCTAGGGATTCTATCTCCAGCGTTGCCTCACTTTGGGTTTTGTTTATTGTGTCTCCTTCCCTTTTAAGGTCTTGGATGGCTTTATTCAATTTCATCACCTTTGGGTCGTGTTTTCCTGCAATTCTTTAAGAGATTTTTGTGCTTGCTCTTTAAGGTCTTCTACCTGTTTAGCAGTGTTCTTCTGTATTTCTTTAAGTGAGTTATTAAAGTACTTTTTGATGTACTCTACCATCATCATGAGATATGCTTTTAAATCCGGGTCTATCTTTTCAGGTGTGTTGGGGTGCCCAGCACTGGATGGGGTGTGAGTTTTAGTTTCTGATTATGGTGACTGGTCTTGGTTTCTGTTAGTAAGATTCTTAGGTTTGCCTTTCGCCATCTGGTAATCTCTGGAGTTAGTTGTTATAGTTGTCAATGGTTAGAGCTTGTTCCTCAGGTAATTATGTTAGCCTCTATCAGCAGACATGGGAGACTAGCTCTCTCCTGAGTTTCAGTGGTCAGTGTACTTTCTGCAGACAAGCTCTCCTCTTGCAGGGAAGGTGCCCAGATATCTGGTTTTGGAACCTGCCTCCTGGCAGAAGTCTTGATCCACTCACCAGAGGTCCTAAGATCCTGTGGAGAGTCCTGGGGGGGTTTCCACAGACTCCACACTCAAGGTGCCTCAGTGCTGGCACCAGCAGGAATGGACTTGTGATCCTGGTCAGGCCGGGTTTTCTGCTTCCCTAATTAATGCTGTCTCCTGTCCCTCCTGATTGAATTGGAGCAGTAGATGTGTTCCACTCACCAGAGGTCCTAAGATCCTATGGCGAGTCCTGTGGGGACGTTGGGGGTGTCCGCAGACTCCCTGCCCCAGGTGACACAGTGCTGGCACTGACTGGAAGGGACTTGTACTTCCTCCATTTCTCATGTGAAAAAGTTATATTCTCATCTCTGGGGGCTTGAGGGAGTATTCTTTCCATGACTCAGGTTATTTGCATATCTGGTCCTCAGTGGAACTCTTTGAGAATTTGGTGCAGCCTTGTTGAAGGGAGGATATCACTGTGAGAGTTTCTTCGCATGGTCCTACTTCCTGTCCTTGCTCTGCTTTGTGTCTGAATTAATACCTGCTCCTGCTGTAATACCTGCTGTTTGCTGCCGTGTCACCTCCCGAACCCCCCCTCCCACATGCATGATGGACTCTTACACCTCTGAAACTATGAGCCAAAAGAAACTCTTTCTTCCATAGGCTACTTTGGGCCATGTATTTTATCACAGCAACAGAAAAATAGCTAATACATCATTCAGCTAAGGATTTTCTTGAGAGAAAAATGATAATATGTATTAGAATGTCTGTCAAAATTGGTGTTCAAGAAATATCACAAATGTTCTGACTTGGACTTGAATATATATATATATATATATATATATATATATATATATATATATATATATAGTTATATGAGATTTATCTAAATATAATATTCCTGAACACTGATTTCATATTTGTAAATGCAGGGTGGGAAAAAATTTGGTTATACTTCATTTTTATTTTTTATTTTATATTCATTTATTTATTTATTGTTTTTTATTGGATATTTTCTTTAGTTACATTTCAAATGTTATCCCTTTTCCCAGTTTCACTCCTTCCTGGAAACACCCTATCACATCCTCCCTCCCCCTGCTTCTATGAGGGTGTTCCTCCACCCATCTACCCACCCACCCACTCGCATCTCCCTGCCCTGGATTCCCCTACACTGTGGCATCTATCGAGCCTTCATAGGACCAAGGACCTCTCCTTCCATTGATGCCTGACAAGGCCATCCTCTGCTACATATGCAACTGGAGCCAGGTGTACTCCTTTGTTGATGGCTTAGTCCCTGGGAGTTCTCGGGTGGGGGGAGGCGTGTCTGGTTGGTTGATTTTCTAATCCTGGCTCATTATAGTTTTTGCTCTATTGATGTTTTCAAATTTAAATGTCACATCGAGTTGACTATAAATTCTTCCCACCATATATCTAGAACCAACTTGAAAAGGACCCTGAAAAAAATGATTCTCTCCACTCTTGTGGCTGTGAAGGTAGCTGGCATGGATCTATCACATCCAGGCCAAGAAAGTGGAAGCCACCAACACTGCTGCCTAAAGAACTCATTGAAATGAAATTCATTCAGCCCCTGGGCCCTCCACTCCATGTATGTCCACTCCCTTCCCCTCTGCATCCTCCTGAGTCTTCCACTTTGCACTAAGGGTATGAATAACAAGGTCATGGTCCACCTCCCAATGCCCTCTATCCTGGACAAGAAACCAACCAAGGAAGACAGAAACAGTATTAACTAGTGTGACTAAAACCAGTAACCCATTTTCCATCTTGACCTTTACTTGCTGAGGCAACTTAGAATGTATGGTTGTATGGAGAAAATAAAAGAGAGGACAATTTATCTTTTGAGGTGGAAATATAAACTTTACAATGCTATGCATGATCTGTGTGTAGGCTTCCTACATGCTATGAACAAGGGAGTTTCTATTGCAAAAATTGGGGCTGTAAAACCAAGGCTTCCTGAGAAATTCCTTTAAAAAGATTGTAGCCTTTAAAAAACAGGAAAAACCTGGGGAGTCAGACTGTATACCACAGGAAGGGACCCTAGAGAATAGAGTAAAATCATTCCCAAACAAAAATCAGCCAATGTTGCTGCTTACACTTAGACACCCAGCCCATATAGGGATAGGAACAAACAAGACTGTCAGCCCATTGACTAACCTAACTCATTGTGACTGGGGTCAACCCAAATTAATGTTAGAGGATGTATAAGAGGCTAAAATGTGTCTAATATACAAAACTTTTATAAAACCTAGGCATTTCCTCTTATTCTGATGCCAGCTATTCTCTCTTATGAGTTAATTCATATGGATAACAGCAATAATACTGAGCCCCTGAGACTACTTGGAGGAAATGGTGGTTTGAATATGCTTATCCCAGGGTGTGGCACTATTAGGAGGTGCAGCCTTGTTGGAGGAAGTGTGTCATTGTAGAGGTGGGCTTTAAGATCCTAATCCTAGTTGCGTGGGACACAGTCTTCTCCTGTTTTTGTTTGTAACAAGATGTAGAACTCTCAGCTACTCCAGCACCATACCTGCCTGGACCTGCCATGTTTCCCCCATGCTGATAGTGGACTGAACCTCCGAAACTGTAAGCCAGCCTTAGTTAAATGTTGTCCTTATGAGTTGCTGTGGTCATGGTGTCACTTCAGAGTGATGGAAACCCTAAGACAGAAACTGGTACCAGGGACTGGGGTATTGATGTGTTAGATGTGACCATGTTTTTTGTTTGGAGGAATGTGGATTTGGGAACATTAGATTTGGAGAGGAGTGGAATGCATTAAGTCGAGCTTAATGGGCCATACTAGTGAAAGAAGAAAAACTGAACTTTTCCTGAACTCTCTTACCCCTCCCATCCAGAGACTGTTCCCGGAGCACTCCTGAACTTTTTACCCCAAGGTACCCCCTCCCAATTGAAAACTGTTCCAGGAACATTTTTTAGATAAGGGTCTCCTGGAACAAACCTAGTCCTACTCCTCCTAACTGAGGACTATTCCAAGAACATTTTTGAGATAGGGGCCTAAAGCCCCTTTGGAAAGTCCCTGGAAATAACCCTTGGCAGAACCCCCTAGTGACGCAAATTTTTACTTTCTCCACCCTGTTCCCCCCTTCCCCTTCTCCTATAAAAGCCTGTGAAAATTTGGGCTGGTCGCCGATTCTCCTCTGCACCATGCTGGGTGTATGAGATTCGACCCCAGAGTCTCTGGTATATGTGCTTTTTATGTGCTTTCTTGTCGTTGCTGTATTAAATCTTACTCTCTACATCTTAAGTTCGGTCTCAGTGTCTTCTTGGGTGCGCGGCTGTCCCGAGGCTTGAGTGAGTGTCTCCCTTTTGGGAGTCTTAGAGTCTTTCATTTGGTGCGTTGGCCGGGAATCAGCGCGTCCACCCAGAAGTCCTGGACCCACTCAGAGGTAAGATTTTCTGTTCTGCCTTGGTCTAGTGTCTGTGTTCTGTTTCTGGAGGCCAGGAAGGTCTCGATCTGTGGGCCTTTGAGAGGCCATCTGAATCTGTCTGTGGGCCTTGGAGAGGCCATCTGAATCTGTATCTGGTGCGATCGCAGTTTTGGTTTTGCGTGACGCTCTGTGCTCAGTACGAGCACCAGAGACCGTGCTCCGGGAGCTGGAGACCAGGCAGGTCTCAATAGAGAGCGCGGGGTGGATAAGGTCAGACGTGTCCAGGTGTCCACCGTCCGATCTGCCCCTGGGAGACGTCCCAGGGAGGAATCGGGGAGGATCAGGGACGCCTGATGAACCCCTCTGGAGACCAGGGAGGTCTCAATCTGATTCTGTAAGTTGCCTGTGGGCGACGGGAAGTCGCTGCTGTCTTTGGTTTCTTTTTTGTCTAAGTCTTGTATCTGCTCTTGTTGTGTCTGCTATTATTCTAGAAATGGGACAATCTGCCAAAACGGGAGTAAATGTAAAATCTCGCCCCCGTCAGGACAGTGTTCTTTCTGCCAGGACGGGGGTGGATGTGGAGTTCCACCCCCGTCAGAAAAAAGGAGTCGATGTGGAATCCGACCCCGTCAGAAAGTGGCGTTTGGCTGTTTGTGTCACGTGACAAGACTGTGTGTGTGTGTGTGTGTGTGTGTGTGTGTGTGTGTGTTAACCCTTTGTCGACTGTAGACTTGGACTGACGTCAGGACAGAATTTGTCAGCAATGGTTTTAAAAAAAAGGAAAAAAAAACCACCAGGCCGGTCCTCCCCAGGCTGCTCAAAAGAGCTCTGAGATTGCAGAGCTGGGCTAAAAATTTCCGGCTTTGGCGGCGCAGTTAGGGCTTTGATAGCAGCAGTGGCGCTGAGGTTCTGGCTTCTGCGGGCACGGCAGCAGCAGAGGCTGTCTGTGCCCCGCAAGCGAGTTGTGAGATGCTGGTGGTGAGTGCGGCGGCCTGCCGGCCCCGCCTGCCAGTCCCGGAGTGGCCGTGAAGCCTGCCACAGCTGGGGAGGGGCCGACTACAGCCGCCGTCCCTCCTTTGGTCCCCCCCCCCAGAGTCTACCGGCACTCCCTTGTGCCTGCCTGGCTGCGTGCTCCCTCCCCAAAGACAGTGCAGAGAGCACCGGGTGTCTATCAGGTAGTTAAATAGTTAAATTGCTGCCTCTGCCTGCCTGTGTTTGTTTGCCACTCCCAGGAGTTTACGCCGCATTCCGGCGCACAGCGGAGACTCTGCGCTGGGCTCTTCACATCAAAGGATCTGTTTTCAGCCTTTGCCTGCCTCCTGGGTGGGAGAAAGGCTCATTCTCCTGTCCCCTGTATCCTGTCTCTTGTAAACAGAAAAAATTGCGTTCATTTTGAGATATCAGTGGTCTGGTGCAGCCAGATGATGTGAGAGCTGCACTCCCTTCTCTGCCCCATGTGTTTTCTCTTCTCAGGCGCACCGCCCTGAGCTGCGTGAGTTTGTTCTAAGCTCCGGTGAGGGAGACCACTCACTTGGGGCTTCTTCTGTCCAAGGTAAGGAACACCTGCGAGTCTAACTGCCAGGCTCGGATAAAGGTCTCATGTCTGTGGGACTAGAAAGTGTCCCAACAATCTGACTGAGGTAATCAAAAGTTACAAAAGTTAAGAGAAAGATAGAGGTCTGCAAAGAAGAGCTGAGAGCAAAGCTTCAGCAGACTCAGAAGAGATAGGTTAACAGTGAAAAGAGATATATATAGATAGAAAGAAAAATAAATGACAAAGACTAGAACCTAGCAAAGTGACACTTGCTAATAATACTAGCACTTAGAGATGATCTGTAAGAAATAAAGAGCCAGAAAATTTTCTAAAAAAGATAAGAGAAATGAAATGCTGGTCACAAAAGTCAGGGAAACTAGAAAACTTAGTACCTGGCAACAACAACAAAAAAAAAGCTTTTGGCTAAAGATCAAAGTGTTTACTGTTAAGAAGAGAAGAGCACTGGGTGAGAGACTGTCCTAACGAAAAGAAGAGGAGCCCCCCTCATGACCAAACCCTTCACCTGCTCGTGGCTAAAAGTAAAGAAATAGCAGAAGGGGTGCTAACACAGAAGCTGAGTCCTTAAAAGAGACCGGTAGCCTACCTGTTGAAGCAGCTAAAAAGAGACTGTGTTTCATATTCCTCCACTGACCAATGCAAAGCAAGTTTAAAAGGTCCCTGGACACTGCGGGCCTTTGCAGACTGTGGATTCCAGGTTTTGCTGAATTAAAAAGATAAACAGCCCTTCGTATAAGAAATAAAGAACAACCTTGGATGGCCTTAGATGCTATTGAGACTGCCCTAATGTTGTCCCCAACTTTGGGACTCCTAAATGTGACTGAGAACAAAAGTATTGCCAAAGAGGTTCTTACTCAGAAATTGGGACCCTAAAAAGACCGGTGACATACTTGTAAGAGATGGCCTGCTTGTCTGCACATAATGGCTTTTGGTCAGGGACACATGATCCAATTGTTTCCCTGACTGATGGACACATTATCAGAGCTTTTTGTTGACAGAACAAGTGACCTTCGCTTCCCCTGCTAACCTGCTGAGTCTTCACCTACTCATCACTGCTCTGACATTCTGACAGAAGGAACTTCGGCTCAGAAGGCTGAACTCTTGGCGCTAACCCAAGCCCTGCGGTTGGCTGAAGGCAGAGACATCAAAGACAAAAAAGAAATTCTGGCCCTCCTAGAAGCTCCTGAATGAACTGGGTGAGTTGGGGTACCGGGTATCAGCCAAGAAAGCTCAGTTATGTCGTACCGAGGTGCCGAAACGACGGAAAGCGGTGGCTCACCGAGGCCAGAAAAAAGACTGTGATGCTGATCCCAACCCCCACCACCCCGCGCCAAGTACGTGAGTTTCTGGGGACGGCGGGCTTTTGCAGAAAGAAAAAGTCCCATTCACCTGGACTGAGGAACACCAAAAAGCCTTTGACAGCATAAAGGCAGCCTTGCTTGCAGCCCCCGCCCTGGCCTTGCCAGATTTGACTGAGCCTTTTACCCTATATGCTGATGAGCGGGCTAGAGTAGCCCGTGGGGTTTTGAAAGTTTGAACTGGTACACGGATGGCAGTAGCCTCATGGTTAAAGGTAAGCAGAAGGTGGGGACAGCAGTGCAGCGGTGGACAAAAAGCAAGTGATCTAGGCCAGCAGCCTCCCTAAAGAGACTTCAGCCCAGAAAGCTGAACTTGTGGTTTTAATAAAAGTCTACACTGACAGCAGGTATGCTTTTGCCACTGTATGGAACAATATACAAACAAAGAAAGCTGTTGACATTTGCAGAAAAAGACCTAAGATGCTGTGAACAAAAGAAATCAGATGGCAGATCTAACCGCCAAACAGGCATCCCAAAGAACAATAATCCTGTTGCCCAGGTAAGTCAGGGTGTGGCCAAGTATTTAGAGGTCAAAAATTACATTGTGTGTATAGACCTCAGAGCTCAGGATAAGATAAAAATTAGTTTAAAACTCTAAGACAGACCTTGACAAAATTAATCGTGGAGACTGGCACAGACTTGGTGTTCCTTCCCTATGCCCTATTTCTTGATTCAGTTTTACTCTGTTTAAGATCCTTTATGAAACTCTCAAATGATGTGTTTAAACTTATGTTGTTATAATAATGATCTGTATGCTAAGTTAAAAGGCTTGTAGGTGGTCTGGTCACAACTGAAAAGGATCGGACTGAGTACGCGGACGACATCGTGCCAGGGATCCCAACAGCCGAGACAGTGAACGAGCTGGGTACCCCAAGGACATCTCACCAGTTCCAGCCAGAGATCTGATCTACATGCACCTACATCATGCCCAGACCCTCAAGCCTCGCTCAAAAGGCCCCTGCCTAGTTCTGTTTACTAATGCTTCTTATTCTGTTTTTGTTCCCATGTTAAAATAGAGTAAATGCAGTATTCTCCGCATAAAAATATAGACTTCTGAAATTCTAAGATTAGAATTATTTACTAGAAGAAGGGGGGAATGAAAGAAGAAAAACTGAACTTTTCCTGAACTCTCTTACCCCTCCCATCCAGAGACTGTTCCCGGAGCACTCCTGAACTTTTTACCCCAAGGTACCCCCTCCCAATTGAAAACTGTTCCAGGAACATTTTTTAGATAAGGGTCTCCTGGAACAAACCTAGTCCTACCCCTCCTAACTGAGGACTATTCCAAGAACATTTTTGAGATAGGGGCCTAAAGCCCCTTTGGAAAGTCCCTGGAAATAACCCTTGGCAGAACCCCCTAGTGACGCAAATTTGTACTTTCTCCACCCTGTTCCCCCCTTCCCCTTCTCCTATAAAAGCCTGTGAAAATTTGGGCTGGTCGCCGATTCTCCTCTGCACCATGCTGGGTGTATGAGATTCGACCCCAGAGTCTCTGGTATATGTGCTTTTTATGTGCTTTCTTGTCGTTGCTGTATTAAATCTTACTCTCTACATCTTAAGTTCGGTCTCAGTGTCTTCTTGGGTGCGCGGCTGTCCCGAGGCTTGAGTGAGTGTCTCCCTTTTGGGAGTCTTAGAGTCTTTCACTAGTAGGAATATGGAAGGCTTTGTTGCTGAGGGTGATTTGAACTGTGAGAGCCTGGCTCCAGAGGTTTCAGAGAAGAAATTTAGTATGTGGCCTAGAGCCTATTTTGTGATATTTTTGTGAAGAATCTGGAGATAGATTAAGGGAGGGAGGCAAGATACCACCCAGCTAATTTTATTGTTTATGCATTTGCAGTTGAACAAGGGATAGTTATATATAGGCATTATTATTATCATCCTGTTACTGCAATCATTTGGATTTTTAATCTGGAATAAACTACATTACAGAAATGGAAGACACAGACTTTTAATCTTAATCTTGAGGAACATGAAAAGCTTGTAGCCATGAAAAGTTTTGGCTCAGGCATTGTGGTACACACCTTTAATCCCGGTAGACAGGCAAGCAGGTCTCTGAGTTCAAGGTCAATCTACAGAGCAAGATCCAGAAAAACAAAGTTTAGGCAGTGAAGGAGTTAGCAAACAGAAAGCTAGTGTTAATCTAATAGAACAAGGGGGCCATGTTCCAGGTCCAGTAAGAAGCAGAACTTGGCAGCTTTGGCCATATGGCTGTGGCTTTAGAGTGAAAACTTGAAGGGACTACTGGGGAAATTGATGCTGGTTAGATGGAGCTAAGAAATTAGCGATGACTAAGAGGCGACCAGCATCACTGAGGTGAAATCTTCTGGGAGTGTTTTCTGAGAATACAACAAAGCTGTGTTCCAGAGATAGCCAAGGTTTTACCTCATGCTGCAGCTGTACTTGACAATGTGTAAGAGTTACCCAGGTGGTACTGGTTTTGAAGGCATAAAGGCATCATGAAGAACAGCTGAGACTTGGTACTGTGAGAGGCCATGGAAGGTCATTGGTGAAAGTGCAGCCTCAGTTGCAGTTGATGGCCCAGAACTGAAGGGGTCATGCAAAGGAGTTGAAGCTTGGAACCATGAAGAGAGCCTATGAGAGGCTTTTGGTGAAGCCTAGTTACAGTGGAAGGCCACAGTGAACTGAAGATGCCAGTACCATAGGATAATTGTTGGGGTCTGGGAATTACCTCACAAACCACACAGGCACACAAATCTCAGTCAGATAGCGAGATTTTATTGAGTAGATGTGAACCATTCCACAGAGATCTCTGGCCTAGCCTGGTTAGAGGGTTCAGGCAAGGGGGGAGAATGTGAGAAGGGAGTGGGAATCACCTCTGCTGCCTTTGCTGCTGTAGCTGCATCCACCTCAGTCTCCACAGTTGCCATTACAGTCGCTCTAAGATCCTGTACTGGTTGCTTCGCTTCTGCTCTGAATGGGGCTGGGCTGAGCTGGTGAGAGGCCTACTAGCCAGAGAGGAGTGCAGAGGTGCTTCTAGTGGCTTTTTTGGGAGAGCAGGTCTCTTTCCAGGTGGCAGTTTTACAGCTCTTATGACAGAACCTCTCAGAAGACAGAGTAATTTTCACACACCTTTATTCCTTCTGGATAGGATTCTTATGTACAGTTTTGAGGTGGGTCAGGGTCTGACTGTAGGTACTTCCTATCTGCTTGGTCTGATGGCTTGTAGATAACTTATCTGCATGTGGAAGGGCTTGGGGCTGCCCCTATGTGACTGATGGTCACAGACCTCTCTCTACAGGGGGTTGTGAGGGCCTGTAGCCACATGACAGGAGCTGGGGCCCAGGAGTCTGGCAAAAAAACCCTTCCATTCATCAGGTTTACTGGGGCTTCAAGACTGTGCTCCACCAGGAACCTGAAAACCTTTCACAGCTCACTGCCCCACAAATATATGCCCTAGGGCTGGTCAACATGAGCCATGGTTCAGATTTGGGAACTGAACCCATGACCCTGAGTTAAGGTCCTTCAGGGTTTTAAGCCCTAAATCCACAATTATCTGTGCCAAGTTATTCTACTAATCAGGATTTAGGGATAAGGAATTTCCTTAGGAACATGTCTTCCTTATACATTTATCCTGTTCCCATCAGTTGGGGAAACTGTGGCAGGGGATTTACCCACATACATGTCTCTTTCTGCCAAGTAGAATGTCAGTTCCCAGGGATGTCTTGAGAACTTAAATTTTACTAGCTGCTACTCAAAATTGAAATCTTATCCCAAACAATTTGTCTCTCTTATGTTGGGGTCTATCCCAGGGGCAGCTTATACTATAAAAGCATATACACAGGTACAGGAAGTGCTGTTGGGTGTTTGGTTTGGGTCCAAGCTTATTGTGTATAACTATACAAAACAATTCTACTAACTTCTATTGGATTGTTTTCCAGGTACACAGAATATAACAAATTACATACTCAATCTTGGCATTAGGGAGTTTCCTAGTAACAGCAGGAATATATGTGAAAGTTTTCTTATAATGGCAGGCAATCCAGATCACAGCTACCTAGGCCTTAACATTTAACCTTGGCCTTAAAAATAATCACCAAGAACAGCAGCAGCAGTAGAGTGAATCAGAGCCTAGAGTCCTACAGAGGGCAGAGCTGGAGAAGTGACCCAAGACCTTTAGAGAAGCCCAGAGGATCATGTGTGGATCCCAAACATTGGAACAAGAAGATGTGAAGTTCGAAGTTTCCTTGGAGATCCAAGATTTTCGAGATGACAGAGCTGTGGGATACCTGCCAAGAAAAGCTGCTAACAGGAAGTAGAACCAACCTAGGAGAAAGAAGTCTGTCACTGTCAACAAAAATGAAATGGTTTGGAGATCTGAGGAGAGCTTTGACATCAGACATGGAGTTGCAGATTTTGGAGTTTGCCCAACTGGTTTTTGGTCTGGCTTTGGTCCAGTATTTCCTCACTATGAAATTTTGGAATGGTTCTGTGCTATTGGAGGTATGTGATCTGCTTTTTGATTTTGATATTAAAAGGGATTACAGTTAATTGCATAAATCTCAGAAGAGACTTAGAACTTCAGTCTTTAACATTGTTGAGTCTGTTATAGACTATGGAGACTTTTGAAGTTGGACTAAATGTATTTTGAATATGCTTGTCCCAGGGAATGGCATTATTAGGAGGTGTGGCCTTGTTGGAGGAAGTATGTCACTTTGAGATCTTCCTCCTAGCCTCCTGGGACACAGTCTTCTCCTGTTAGCATTCAGAACAAGGTGTAAACTCTTATTTCTTCAACCACCATGCAGGCCTGGCCACTGCCATGTTTCCCACCATGATGATAATGGGCTGAACCTCTGAGAGTGTAAGCCAGCCCCAGTTAAAAGTTGTCCTTTATAAGAGTAGCCTTGGTCATGGTGTATCTCTCTCTCTTTATTATTCTTTAATCTTTTAACATTTTGAATTGTTATTAATGAGTGCTTTAGGTAGAGCAAAAATAACATTATTTTCCACATGTATTCATTATTGCAAACTTTTTTCTTTTCTGTTTTTTTATAATTTTTTAAAAAAATATATTATACAGTCTAGTCTTTATCCCCCTCCCTGTCCACCCTCTGACAGTTCTTTATCCCATTCTTTCTCTCCACCACCACCCTATCAGCACACTAGACCTCTCCACTCCCTGGGGCCTCCAGTCTCTCTCAAGCGTTAGGTATATCTTCATCGACTTGAGGCCAGATCAGGCATTCCTCTAATGAATATGTGTTGGAGGCCTCATATCACTCAGTGTATGTTGCCTGGTTGGTAACTCAGTGTCTGAGAGTTCTTGGGGGCCCAGGTTTGTTGAGCTGCTAGTCTTCCTATGGGGTCAGCCTCCTCCTTAGCTTTTTCTGGCCTTTCTCTAATTCAACCACAGGGGTCTCCAGCTCTATCCATTGGTTGTTTGTAAGTATCTGCATCTGGCTCTTTCAGCTGCTTGTTAGGCCTCTCTGAGGACAGGCATGCTAGGCTCCTGTCTGTAAGCTTACCAGAGCATCAGTAATAGTGTCAGGCTTTGGAGCCTCCCCTTGAGCTGGATTCCAATTTAGGCCACTCACTGGACCTCTTTTCCCTCAGACTCTTCTCCACTTTTTGTCTCAGCAGGTCTTTTAGACAGGGATAATTCTGGGTTAGAGTTTTTGACTATGGGATGGCAATCCCATTCCTCCACTTGATGCCCTGTCTTATTACTAGAGGTGGACTCTACAAGTTCCCTCTCCCCACTGTTGGGCATTTCCTCTAAGGTCCCTCCCTTTGAGACCTGAGCATCTCTCACCTCCCAGGTCTTTGGGACATTCTAGAGGGCCCCTCTACCTCTTACCTCCAGAGGTTGCCTGTTTCTATTTTTTCTGCTGGCCCTTAGGGCTTCACACCTGATCCCCCCTCCTTTTCATGTTCCCCCTTCCCCGTCCCTATCCTTTCTCCCAATCAGGTCCCTACCTACCCCCCACCCATGTGATTGCTTTCTTCTCCCTCCTAAGTGGGATTGAGGCATCCTCACTTGGACCCTTCAGCTTGTTAATCTTCTTGAGTTCTGTGGATTGTATCCTGGGCATTCTGTACTTTTTTGGCTAATACTCACTTATTAGTGCCTTTTGGGTCTGAGTTACATCACTCAGGATATTTTCTAGGTCCGTTTGCCTGCAAAACTCATGATGTCCCTGTTCTTAGTAGCTGAAAAGTATCCCATTGTGTAAATAAAACACATTTTCTGTATCTATTCTTCTGTTGTGGGACATGTGGGTGGTTTCCAGTTTCTGACTATCACTTTCCAGTTTCTGACTATCACAAATAGGCCACTATGACCATATTGGAACACATGCCCTTGAGGCATGGTGGGGCATCTTCTGGGTATGTGCCCAAGATGGGTATAGCTGGGTCTTCAGGTAGATCTACTTCCAATTTTCTGATGAACCCCCAGATTGATTTTCAGAGTGGTTGTACCAGCTTGCAATCCCACCAGCAATGGAGGACTGTTTCTCTTTCTCCACATCCTCGCCAGCATCTGCTGTCACCTGAGTTTTTGATCTTAGCCATTATGATTGGTGTGAGGTGGAATCTCAGGGTCATTTTGATTTTCATTTCCCTGATGACTATGGATGTGTTTCTTACAGCAGTGGGAACCACAACTAAGATAGTGGGCATATACTAATAGTTTGACTAAATGTGCCTCTTCTGGTGCTATCCAAACTAAGTGGACAGGTTGATCAGGATCTAGAGATATTAAAAGTTTCCATTTCTGAATTAAAACAACAGTTATATTTTTTGCAGAAATGGTCCTAAAAAACTTGAGAGGCTTAGAGTTCTCATAAAACAAAGAAACCATGGTTTAGGGGAAAGCCTGTTTTTTCTATGCTAATTCATCAGTAGTAATTTAATACATCATGCCATGGATGGCCTAATGAAAAATAAACAAACAAACAAACAAAAACAAACAAAAAATTCAAAAAGAGAAAGAAATAAAGACATAAATCAGATAATTGCTACCAGTTTCTGGTCTCTTGGTCCCCCTGGCTAACTACTCTGCTATCAGTACTGTCTGTGCCGTTTAATTTTCATTTTGATTGGATTAATTATGGTTCCCTGCATCTTAAACTATTTGACCAAATATGTATCAATTCAGTAAAATTAATAGTCTTTGAGATCAACCACACTCTTTAGAGCAGGATGAGTCTGTGTGTGGTGTGACTCATTCACTAAGACCAGTAGGGAATGTAACAGACCCCCAGATTTAGTAGGCCCTCTGACCATAGTACAACTGATATAAGTACCATTCAGGCTGTAAAACTCAGCACATAGACAGAACCACCTGCCAGAAATAAAACAAAAGCCTAATCCATCAAAGCTCATAGTACTGGGAACGTCTCTAAAAGTAATTTTATTTTATTTTATTTTATTTTAATTTTGGCTTCTGTAGTTCTTTTTATGGTTAACTATTATTGTTAACTGAAGTATGCCAGCCAAGAACATGTTTTTGTTTGTTTGTTTGTTTTTGTGAATTAAACTGTACCCGAAAAGGGCTCAAGGCTATACTTGGATCTTGCACACCCAGTATAATAGCATGCTCCTTTTAAAGACCTCCTGTTGGCTTAAACACATATCCAAGCAATCTTCTCTCATAGATACTGCACAACCTTCCATCTTCATTTCGGCCAGGTTGATTATATTTCCCACTTTTTGTCTTAACACCTTAGCTTTGTGGTAGAAAGTGTCTATGTCCCAAACATAAGAAACTACACCTAGTAATCAACATTAGAACACATTTATTTAGTGTGAGGCTAAATATAAGAATCACTTTTCTTTTTAAAATATTATGCATATAGGAATTTTGTATACATATATGTGCATGTAGGCATTTATATACATATATACATACCATATGTGTGCAGTGCTCATGGAGGCCAAAGCAGGTATCACATCCCATGGAATTGGGACTATTGGCATCTATAAACTGCCATGTGGTACTGGAAATCAAACCTATGTTTTCTTAAAAAGCAGCAAGTCTCTTGACTACTGGGCCTTCTTTCTATCCTGGAATCACTTTTTAATAACCTCCAGGCTTTTAGTTACTATTGGAAGGACTGGCACAAGCAACTCCATCTCATTGGTTCAAAATAGAGTTTCCTCATGAAGCCTAGGCTGAACTTAAACTTACTGTCCTGGTTCAGCTGTCCATATGCTAGGATTCCAGGCACATGCTACCATGCCTAGCATGACCTTATTTCAGGTTTTTTGTCCATGTACCCCCTTGTCTCTAAACAATATTCTCTGAAGACAATGCCAAATAACCATTCCAAAATGCCAGGTGTAGAGTTACTCTGGCTACTCTGATTTGATCCCACATTTTTAGGGGGAGGGGTTAAGTGACTGATATCAATGAGTTAGTATCAATAACTCTTTAGGCCTAATTTTAAGTATTTGAGGTATAAAAGTGATTTTCATGTCAGGCATACCTGACATGAATTCTGTTTATTCTGTAAGTAATGTCCTAAAATCTCAAAAATGTTATTCAGTTTCCTTTGTCAGAAGATTTTATGTAGACTGTTCAGTTTGTAAGATCTTACAAAAACACAACTCCTGAGTAACAGACTGTATTAGTTAGGGTTTTACTGCTGTGAACAGACACCATGACCAAGGCAAGTCTTATAAAAAACAACATTTAATTGGGGCTGGCTTACAGGTTCAGAGGTTCAGTCCATTATCATCAAGGTGGGAACATGACAGCATCCAGGCAGGCATGACGCAGGAGGAGCTGAGAGTTCTATGTCTCCATCCAAAGGCTGCTTGCGGAAGACTGACTTCCAGGCAACTAGGGTGAGGATTTTATACCCACACCCACAGTGACACACCCATTCCAACCAGGTCACACCTATTCCAACAAGGCCACACCTTCAGATGGTGCCATTCCCTGGTCCAAGTATATACAAACCATCACACAGACAATAATAGTTCCTTATAAAGTTTCAAAACAACCAAAGAGTAGAACTGTTTTGAAAATTAAGTAATTGTATGCAGATTTACAGCTATCTAGTACCTTTAGAAGGTTTAAACACTTTAACTGACCTCTTACATAAAGACCTAGTAACAATTACCATGACACAGAATTATATAAAAGCTACCTCAAAAAAATGTACAAACTGTGATAGTATGTTTATAGCACTAGCAATCAATAATTTCAATCTTTTTATAAATTTTATATACAGTATTAATCACGGGTTGTATATATATATATATATATATATATATATATATATATATATATATACAATATCACAATGTTTATTGTCAGAGTATATGCAGAGAGAGAGAATGAGAGAGAGAGAGAGAGAGAGAGAGAGAGAGAGAGAGAGAGAGAGAGAGAGAGAGAGAGAGAGAAATGAAAGAATGTGATGTGTGTGTGGGGGGATTAACTACCTAACTAACAAGACTTCCAGAATTGTGGGAAGCTACATATGCCATTACAAGATGGCACTGGCTACCACTGGCCACTGCCCATAAGTTCGAGTAAACAACCAATGTGCGCATGTGCATAAGGGTTTCTTGCCAAGTCACAGCCCATCCCAGGGAATGTAAATGAGGTACTGAAAGCACAACTAATCAGGTATAGACACGCCACTCCTAGGCCTATATAAGCAGCACCAGTTCTGGGGCTCGGGGTCTTTCACCTTCGCTATCAAGCTCTCCCAATAAATGTGTGCAGAAGAATTCTGTTGTGGTGTCTTCCTTGCTGGCGAGTCAGGCCTCCACACAGAATGACAAGTTTTAATGCCTTTCAGACTGTAAGACACTCATAAGTCAGCATTACACCATACATGTCAAAGAAACCTTTGTATGGAAGCTTGGAGGGAGTCTAGTGGCCCATAATTAGCCATTTTAAGTAGGTGTCACTTAGTTTCAGAAGCCATTACAGACAAACAAGCTATAGAAAAAACTTTAGGTAGACCCATACAGTATGAAAAGACTCCATATTTTATATCAGTTGTTCCTTTCAAAGAGCAAAGTTAGAAGAATTTTTTTAAAGATTTATTTGGTTTATGGGCATTAATGATTTGCCTATAAGTATATATGTACCATGTGCATGCCTGGTGGCCCTGGAGGTAAGAAAAGGGTGTTGGGACCCCTGGAACTGGCGTTATGGAAGGTTGAGGGCTACCACATTGAGAATCCAATCCAGGTCCTTTGGAAGAACAGCACGTGCTCTTAACCATTGTGCTATCTTTCCAGCTCCCAAAGCGTGTGTCAGTATTAGAAAAGATGAAGCACAACTTTAGTTCCAAAATATAACAGAAAAAGAGAAAAAGAGAGCCGAGTTATGTATCCAGCTATGTGGATCAGAAGGCTTTCCTTATTAATGGTTCAGAATCCATAGTCTCCATGAGTTGTCTCTTATCCATGTACTCCAGGTACTGCCATGTGTTTGTTTCTTTGTGTGTGTGTGTGTGTGTGTGTTTGTGTGTGTGTTGTATGTATGTATGTATGTATGTATGTATGTATGTATGTATGTATAATCCTCACTGGAGTTAATGAAGATTATTCCTTCTGGCTCATGGTCACACGAAGCAGGGCATGTTCTGACCTATTGTGTCTTTCTCAGGCTGGTTCTTTTTAATTATAGACAACTTTTATTTTATGTCTTTAAGCTATCCCTGGCTGTTTAGAAGGAAATAACTGAGCAATACTACTTATTTACTTTGCATGTATGAACATTACTTGATTTTTTTCAGTAAATTTTGCATAATGTAGTTACATGGACATATATGTTTCTCATCACAAATAAATTAGTTGTACTAGAATCTGTTTAAAATAATTGCTTAAAAAGTGGTGATTTTAAAATACTTCAACATATTCTGATCTTTAAATGAAGTTAGACATTGTTGAATCAAGTTTCTACATAGCCAAACATCTGAAACACAAACAGCAGAATATATAAAACAAATTTTCAACAACAACAAAAAAATCTCTTGTTGGTTGTCCTTTTGCTTTAGACATAAGAATTGAGTTCTTCTGTCAAGGCCTTAAGTTGGAGGGATTGGAACACCAACCCAGTCACAAAACCGCCAACCTGCAGTTGTCATACCTGCAGAAATTGCTGGGATAGGAGTCTAGAATAATTGCCACCAGAAAACTACAGAGACTTCATCCAGCAATGGATGGGAACAGATGGAGCTTCGGAAGTCCTGAGGAGGAGGAGGAGGGGGGGGAGGATGGGAGGAACCAGAGGGATCAAAGACACCACAAGAACAAGGCCTACAGAATCAACTTACCCTAAGAGTAAAGTGGGATCAGAGAGCCTATATGGGTCTGACCTAGGACCTCTGAATATACGTTATAGTTGTTTAAGCTCAGTGTTCTCATGGAATTCCTAAAATTGGGGAAGAGAACTTTCTCAGGCTCTTCTGCCTATGTTTGGGACCCTTTTCCTCCTACTGGGTTGCCTTGTCCCGGATTTATGTGAGAGTATGTGCCTGGTCTTATTATAGTTTATTATGCCTTAGTTTTTGGTTTGGTTGATGTCCCTGAAGGGCCTGCTCATCTCTGAGAGTAGATGGATCTGGGAAAAGGGAAACTATGGAGAAGAGACCAGCAGGAGGGTAGGGAGGGGCAACTGCAGCTGGAATGTAATATATGATGGATGAATAAATTAAAAGGAACAAAAGAATTGGGTTCTTGTGTTTCATTGCTATCTTTACATGAGAACAGTTACAATATCAAAATAGATTAACTTTATTAGTTCTCAAATATGCATTGTTATAATTGTGGTGAGGTATCAATTTCTGTTTACTTTTATTTTTCTCCATTGTGTAAATCTGTATTGTAGACAGAATATATATGTGTGTGTGTGTGTGTGTGTGTGTGTGTGTGTGGTTGCGTGTGTGTGTGGGGGTATATATCTATATCTATCTATCTATATCTGTCTCTATATCTTTCTTTCTTTCTTTCTATCTATCTATCTATCTATCTATCTATCTATCTATCTATCTATCTATAATTTTTCTTTTGGTTTTTCGAGACAGGGTTTCTCTGTATAGCCCTGGCTGTCCTGGAACTCACTTTGTAGACCAGGCTGGCCTCGAACTCAGAAATCTGCCTGCCTCTGCCTCCCAAGTGCTAGGATTAAACGCATGTGCCACCACTGCCCAGCTTCAGAATATATGTTTAAAATAAATGCAGAAAGAGTTCACATTATCAACTAAATGATAAGTTTTTAATTGTCAGAAGATCACAGGCAACCATTTATGAAGTGTGTGTATCTGTGTGTAGTGTTATGGTTCCCCACAGACAAATATCATATAAAGCAGACAGATTCGTTTTTAAGCAACCTTTTAGATTTGTTTACTATAAATCTAATTAACTAGAGTTAATTGTGAAGTAGGACCATCTCAGTGTAGACTCAGTGTGTACATGAATAGGTTAAATGCAGAGAGCAATAGAGTATTCCAGATCCAACAATTAATAACACCTATTATAACAGAGAAAATGAACTATACATATGACACCCAGACACCCCTGGCCTTTATTTCTAGTTGTGACTAAAGGAAAGAGTGAGAAAGTTGAGACAAGCTGACTCTATGACAGGCTTAAAGCGGACAGTTCAGGAGACTAGGCCTAGATCTTGGTTTTGTAGAACTGGGTAAGTCCAAGCATGTCAGTTATTAGAAAAGCACCAGGCCTTGGAAAGCCAGTCAGAAAATAGTCAATTATCAGAAGCTGCCCTGCCACCTGGTGGCAGAGAAGCTTCTGAGTCAGCAACAGTCTCCAGGCTTCCCCATCAACAGTCTCCAGGCTTCTCTAGCAACACTCTCCAGGCTTCCCTAGCAACAGTTTAGCTTTCAGCCTTCTGCCCCCATCCTCAGTAATGGTTCTGGAATGTTTCTAGAGATAGAGCCAACCAAATTAAGATATAGGTCACCTACCTTTTTCTGGAATTCCCCTAATTGCTTTAATCGGGCCTGCAAGCCCCCCTGTGCTCTATATTTTGGTAAATGGGAGACCCTAGCATGAAGGACTACACTGCAGAATAACACATTCTTTGCTTTTACATACTATTTGAGTGCAGAGTATCATCCTCTGGTGAATCATGGACCCATATAAGAGGAGCCTCCAGGCTGTTTCTAGGTCCACTAACATAACTGATGAATGTGTAAGTCAGAGCACACTCTCAAATCAAAGGAAAGGACACAGGTTAGTGAAGAGAAACATCATTTCTAGAAATACTTTGTCCCTTTAAAATACTATTATCCTTCTAGGAAGAATTTATGTACAGCTCATCCAACTCCCTACCAAACACATAAGGTACAACAGAACAGAGAGAACATGTCAGTGTTTTGATAGTGCAGAACAGTCAGTACAGACTTGATGAAGAAAACAAGTTTAAATTTACCAAGATGTTCACAGGTCTCGATACTCCAAGAAAATATAATTATGTATTTGAACAAGAAAAAAGGAAAATAACTTTATGTGATGTTAGAGAAGGGAGTGCTGAAGATGGAAGCAGATTTTAAATGTTCAGGCAGTTGAGAGACAGGTACCTCGATTTTTGTGTTTCTCCAGAAGGCTAAAATATTCTTGGTTGTGTTCTGGACAAGGTTGAAATTGCCAGAGATACTGTAATCTGAGCATCTATCAGGATCATCTTGATGGCCCTTTAAGACCTCAAAGAGCAAGAGTAGAGAACTCAATGTTTTTATGCCCCAATTTTAATGTATCTCTTCAATATCTTTTGGGTGTCAAGTCTTGGTGACATCATGTTGCAGGGATTAGCAGCTTTTGGAATTATCTAGAATGGACAGCTCTCTCAAAGTCTGCTTTGAATCCCACCTCCAGTGTTCTTGGTAATACTAGACAATGAACCATCACATCTGTTCCTCCTTTGGATTTATAATTCCACATTAAGAGAGCTTTGTTGAGGCTCATTAAAAAAAAAGCTTCTTCCTTATTCTCAAAAGAATAAAATATGACTTGTAACTCTGGTCCTGGGTAAAGGTATGACATTCTCATCTGATCCAAAGATAAAAACATTATAATCTAATGGACCTTGTCTTGAGATTTCATTCATCAGGCAGAAGAGAATTCTTGTGACTAATAGTACTTATTGTTGTTCCAGAGGACCTGAATATGTTTCTCTGCTTCCATATTATTATTTGTAATTCCACATCCATAGATCTGACACACATCTGGACAATAAAGGTAGGCACCTGCACTCATCTGCCCAATTCCTATCTGTGCCCTTTGTAGGTACCTACCCTATCATGCCCACTATACCTCCCTAGACTCCGCATGTACCTTCATACACAGGATCACCTCATCCCCCTGACCTTGCAGGCATCTATACTCATATGTACACTGGCCACCAGTCTGTCAACCATGTGACTAGAGACAGATTAAATTAACATGAGAAGACTTATAAGGGGCTAAAACTTGTCTAATATCCAAAACCTTTCCTCTAGGCACGTCCCCTTATTTTAATGTCAGCTATTCTCCTTTGCAGGTCAATTCTTCTAGATAGTAGCCATATTACTAACTTTGGAGACTACTTGGTGGGCATTTACCAATGGTTTGACTAGATATGCCTCTTCTGATGCTCTCTAAATTAAGTAGCCCTTACAGAAACAATTCTACAAATGTGGAGAGGCTTAGACATACTTCCCATTAGATAAAGGAAACTGTGTCTGGCTTTGGGAAAAAGTTGTTGTATACATGCTAATTTATTAGGCATAATAATAATAATAATAATAATAATAATAATAATAATAATAAAAATCTTGCAATAGTTGGAAAACAAACCTCAAAAAACAGAGAAATAAAGATACAAAGTCATATAAATCAGATAATTGCTACTAGTCTCTGTTTTTTGGTCCCCCTCACTAACTACTCAACTAATTATCAACACTATTTGGGCCTTTAATTCTCATTCAGATTGAATTAATGGTGGGCTCCTTCATTTTAAACCACATGGCCAATTATGTATCAGTTCAGTAAAATTAATGGTTCATGGCATTAACTACAATTATGTAGATAAGGATGAGTCCATAATTTAACTCATTTACTAAGACTAGTGGGATATGTAACAGGGCCCCAGATTAAGTAGGCCCTGAACCCCATGACTGAAGTACCATTCAGGCTGCAAATCTCAGCACATAGACAGTACCTCTTAACAAAACTAAAACAAAGGCCGAGTCCATCAAAGTCTATAGTTCTGGGAAAGTTTCTAAATGTAGTAACCTTGCCCGTTTGGCTTCTGGAGTTCTGCTTCTGGGAAACTATTCTTGTTAATTGAAGTATGTCAACCTGGAACATGTTCTTTTGTTTGTTTGTTTAAAAGCTCACCCTAAACCTGAGTGGCAGTGGCAGACACCTTTAATCACAGCCTTCTGAAGTGGATCTCTGAGTTCAAGGCCAGTCTGGTTTACAGAGCAAGTTCCAGGACATCCATGGCTACAAATCAAAGAGACTAACCAAAAGAAATCAAAACAATAAAGCCTCATCTTGAGGGGCTGGTGAGATGGCTCAGTGGTTAAGAGCACTGGCTTATTGCTCTTCCAGAGACCCTGTGTTCAAATCTCAGCTACCACATGGTGGCTCACAATCATCTGTAATGAGGTCTAATGCCCTTTTCTGGTGTGTCTGAAGAGACCTACAGTGTATTCACATACATTAAATAAATAAATCTTTAAAAAGAAAAAATCATACTGGAAAGGACTTGGGGCTATGTTTGGATCCAGAACACAATAGTCCAACTCAGATATCCAAACTCATAGACTATACTTATTATACTTTTGGCCTTCCCAGTGTTTAATAGCCATTTTTTTGGACTAGCCTCAATCACAACCTGTAAAACTTCTAATAAATCCCACTTTAATCCCACTTTAATATTCATTCTATCAGTTCTGTTCCCTGATTGTAATATACACACATATAATGTACTTTGATAATATTACTTCCTATGTCATATCAATTAAAACATCATATTAATCAGGAATTTGTATCATTTTTTTTTATTTCTACCCCTCTGCTTTTAGTTATTTTCTTTTCTTTTGTTATCTTTCACTAATTTTTTTTCATGTTATGACCAAGTCAACTCAGTCAGTCAACAGGTTCTCCAGCATGGGAGTAAGGATTAAAAAGAAAAAAAGACAGTCAACATTATATCGTGGCCACAGTCAATTCTGTGACTAAAGGCAAACTTAATATTTCCAATCCATTTTTTTATACCATTTTAATTACATGCAAGTATTTTGGGCAAGCAGTACAATAAAGAACAAAGCAGTAAGTGAAGTCCTGTGATTACTCCCATGACAGTTATTTAAAATGGCTTGCCATAATGACTGAAATACTTGAGCCTACTTCCTTGTCCAAGCCCAAAATCTTGCCTGAAGCCTAGTTCTGTTCTACCCTAAGACTAAAATCCCTGCCTTAACTTACTTATTCATTACAGCCTAAAGTTAGATTCTTGCCTAAACCTACTTCCTTATTATGCCCTAATGTCAGATTCCTGCCTGAGCTTACTTCCTTGTCATGGCCAATGTCAGATTCCTGTCTGAAGCCCATTTCTTTGTCCTTGGCCAATGTCAGACTCCTCCCAAGCGGTACCCCAGAAGGTTTTCCACAGTGTTATAAAATCATGGCAACTCTAATCATGGAAGCAGTTCAGCTAACTGCAGATAGTCAACACTCCCTCTGGTCCTTCAAATCCAATTCCCCATTCTCATCCCTAGCTATCCAGTATACCATCTACTGTGGCCTACCATAAACATCATCCCTCATGTCCCCATCTCTAGTGGATCAAAGAGCTTTTCTTTAACTTTTCTTCCCCAATGGATTGCTTTATCCCAGCCTGGAACTCTAGTAGACATTCCCTGGGAACCCTTTTAATTCTAAAGATGCAAGGAGAAAGACTATTGACTCAAATCATCATGGCCCAATTAATTGAAGTTGCCTCCCTGTAAGGCCAGACTCAAGAGGTAAGCCTTGGACATGAGGAGATAAGGGCTTTTATAGCTCATGAGAAGAGGGTTTCCAAATGGGAGATTTTGAAGGAAAAAAGTCAGGATTGTAGGAGCAGAACATATTCCTAAGGAGTTAGTCATAATGACATGGTTACAAGATGATCATGCCAAATTATTCATAGCAACAGGTAGTCATAACAAGGTAGTCATAGGTGGACACAATAATGTTCAGAAACAAAGGCGTGGTTATCATTCTCCAGAACAGACAGTACAGAACCAACTGTAGCTAAAGTTACAAGTAGGGCATAGCCCAATATTTGAGAAACAGTCTTAATCATGAGCAGAAATAAACCCGATTGTCGTTACTGTAAGATGACTTTCAAACCCAAAATGGAGGCAGGCTGGTTCATCAATCCAAAGATCACTCTAACCAGGGAAGTAGGCAGGCTAAGTGAAGATTTTTACCTATCCCTCTTCTCCTCCAAATCTAATCCCCTAGTATCATTCCTAGATCTACAGCAGAGCACCTGCTTATGTCTCCCTTCTCCCTTGTCCTCACTCCAGTGAATCACACAAATACTTCAGTCATAACTTCCCTCCCTCTATGCATTGTTTTATCTGAGCTGCCAACTCCAGCAAGCATTCCTTTGGTAACCCAAAGGCAACTTCAGTGAGGGAAGTGAGGGAATTACCTGTAGATCTTCCCTTCTCCCTATGTTTCCCAAAATCCAAACCCCCCAGTCCCATACCCTGCTCTGCAGCAGACTACTTCTGCTGTATTGTTTCTTTCCTCTCTGTCCCCCTTTTCAGTAGACCGTGCAGATCTTCCCCTCCAATCTTTCTTCCTCTACTCATTGATAATCCCAGCCTAAAAGACCAGCAGGCACTCTCTGGAAACCACAGATCACTCTGATCAGGAAACAGATAGAATAGTTGCAGATTTTCACCTCTTTCTCCATTTCTTCAAGTTCAATCCCTCATTATCATCCCCAGACTTTTTGTTATAGCCTCTCCACACTATATGCAATTCCCAAGGAACTAAGAAGATCCTGGTGGAACTTCCTGCTTTCCTCCCTCCTGTGGACCCCATAAGCTCTGACCTCTTAGCCCATCCTTTTTCCTAAGTTGTAGTTACTAATACCCAGAAACACATTTTACCTGGAACTCCTCCTGGACATATATATTAGTATCCCAAAAGAATTTCCTACCAGGCAACAAATAATTACCACACTCTCCTAAGGACCACAGAGAAAATAGAAACCAAGGAACAAAACACCCACCTCACATGGAAAAGACCAGGTATCAGGATGTAGGAATACTATCTTCCCAATGCCAAGACACCAGTGTCAAAACATACTAACAGCCTGAACAATGCATCTCCACTAATGCCCAGCAACCCTACCACAGCAGGTCCTCAGTATTTCAACATAGCTATAATACAAGAAAAAGACCTTAAAATAAGTTTTATGAATATGAAGGAGGTACTGGCTAGTTTTATGTCAACTTCACATAAGCTAGATTCATCAGAAATGAGGGAGCCTCAATTGAGAAAATGCCTCCATAAGATCAGACTATAATGCATTCTCTTAATTGTGATCAATAGGGGAGGGGCTAGGCCATAGTGTATGGCTGTCCCGAGCTATTGTTCTCGCCGGCAAGAACACACTCGGACAACTGGATTCTTCTGCAGCAAGCTTTATTGCTTCTTCAGGAGGGAGACCCAGAACCTGGATAATGGTGCTCCTTATACAGCCCTCAGCGTGGCGTGTCAGCACCTGATTTGTTGCTCACCCATCACCTCATTACTATGCCCTGAGATGGGCAGTGGCATGGCATGAATTAACTCTCGCACCTGTGCACAATGCTTGTTTACTAGTTGGGCACAGTGGAAGCCAGTGCCATCTTGTAATGGTGATTGCTCACGGCACGGCTCTCCACATCTTCCCCTTTTTGTTTTATTAAAATGAGGCTGGACTAGGTCTGTGTAATTATGTCCATCCGCTGTGGCTCGTGTCTTAGGTCGTTCCTCTAATGTCACAGCCTTTCCCATCATAGGGTAACCCTATCGCCACCGGCCCCCGTGTCTTAGGTTGATCTGTGCATGAGGAAAGTTGCCCGTCCCTGGATACCTCAGTGCTATGTGACAGTAACTACTAAATGATCTAGGGCGAACTCTACAAAAGAGGCCAGCCAAAAAATGACAAATGCCAACTAATTCTTGAGCATAGATAGCCAGATTTTGGAGATGGCCCCTTGTTCAATGGCAGCAAGTGCTTGAGCTATCACGACCTTGTCATGTGTTTGTTGGGCTCGGAGCTTGCAAACCAACCAGAGCATGAACACAAATCCATAGCAGATGGCAGTACCAAATAAACCTACCCCCACCCATTCCTTAAAATAAGAAAATGCAGATGAAATCCAGGAGAAGAGGCCCTCTGTGAATGACAGGTCCACTCGAGTTGAGTTGATCCTTAAAACTGCTGCCCTCAGGGCCTCAAGAGTCTCATCGAACCCCTCGGACCAATTTCCTGCAAGATACAAGGAGAGCTGTCTAGACAGATTAGCTGCATGAGTAAAATTTTCATATTGGACACTGGTAATACACAGAGCGCCCAGTTTTCTTTCACAACCCAACTGGGCCAACTGGTATAGGACACCTATCTGTTCCTCAACCAGATCAAGGCATTGATGCAAAATCATCAGCCCTTCCTTCAACTGGGCACTAGAAGTTTGGACATTGATGGCATCAGTCAGATCGACTGAAAGCTGATTTAATGTTGTGCCTGTTTGGACCATACTAGCCATAGCATACATTGCAGCTGTAGCAGCAGCTGCACTGGCTGAAATTGCTATGATCACAGCAGCAGTAATGCCAAAATCTCTTTTTTGTCGAAACAGGGATAAGGTGGAGGGTGTTTCCACCAGAACAGGGATCCGGGCCATCATGGTGCGGGTGTCCTTTGTTGCATTCCAACATTGAGAAATCCAACAGGAATCATTTACACAGCTTTCAAATGAATCATTAGACAAAATAAACAAAAAGGGAGTATAGACACATACTGGAGTCGATATATACCTGGTTGGATTAATCTGTGTTTTATTTAAGCCAGAGATTTCTTCAGTATGAATTATATATATATTTTGTTGGTCCATATGCCCCAATCAGGGTTTAATTGGAGAGACCAGTGTAAATGGCCTTTCCTACAGCACCTCCTTTTAAGAAAACAAGGGGATTAAGATCTGTACAGTTTCCATTATTCCCACCAAGTAGCCATTTGCGGTAAGGGCTCATTCTGCGGTCCTGCAAGAAGAGGCCCGTTCTCATTACACACTCTTCTTCAGGCCCAAACAACATATTGGGGGAGAAGGTAAAATACTTGTGCACATCAATCCATCTGGCTACAGACGACTGGCAGTCTGACCATGGTGGCAATTCCACTACATCCTCTCCACCACAATGAGGAGCAATCCTGGATTGATGAGGACGCTCCATCTCATTCCAATTGGGAGACGAGAATGTACCGTTTAGCCAGACTGTCGATTGCCACCAAAACCATGTAACATGAATAATATCATTGCTTCCTTTTCCTCGGGTTTGGGTGAAATTTAGTCCCACTCTCCAAAAATGATCCTAACATATGGATACTGAGCTGAATACAGTCCCCCTTTTGCGATAATTGAAAACATAGGGAACCCTGTTCTTGGAGGGAGTGATTTTCTCCTAACGGGACCCGTAAAGGGTCAAATGGCAAATATGGTAAGTCCAGTTTTTTATTAGTAGTAAAGAATTTTGGAAAAGCTATAGCATCATGGTGAACTGCCATTGGTTTAGGGAAAGCCGAGAGAATGGCTCATCTCTGTTCGCCCATCATACTAGGAACCTGAGACAAGTTCAGCATTGTCAGAATCAGGAGCAGTCCTCGGGAGGTCAGCATCTTCCACACCATCCTTGATTAATATCTTATGGGTGAGTCATTCCAGCGGCCAAAATGGGTTGTCTTCACTCTGTGGAAAAACACAGACAGCTCCCCTGGATCTTATTAAAATAGGATCCGGGCCTTTCCACAGACCAGATAAGACATCTTTCCATTTCACCATTTCTTTTGGTCTATCAGGGTCTGAGCTATGTCGATCAGCTGCAGAGTGACCTTGCTCGTCAAGATTCAGAAAATTAAGTGTGAAGAGTGCCATGGATACAGCTACTCTTGGCACTGAGGGCAGAGTCTCATCAACTCCCCCTTTTTGTTTTATAAAATAAGACTTGAGTGTACGGTGGGCACGTTCCACAATGCCTTGTTCTTGAGGATTATAAGGAAGGCCAGTTAGGTGACTGACACCCATTTGATGACAAAATTGCTGAAATTTAGCAGAGGTATATGCTGGCCCATTATCAGTTTTAAGGATTGTGGGCTTGCCTCAAGCACTCCAAACTTCTAAACAGTGCTGTATAACATGAGAGGCTTTCTCACCTGTTAAAGGTGTAGCAAACATAACACCAAAGCAGGTGTCAATGGAAACATGTAAACATTGATTTCTTCCAAAGGAGGAAATATGAGTAACATCCATTTGCCAGACCTGTAATGGCCTGATGCCTCGGGTGTTTACCCCTACATGAGGAGTAGGCAAAAATTGACAACAATTTTGACATTGGGTGACAATGTCACTAGCTTCTTTCCTGGTTAAAGTGAAACGGCAGCGTAACGTTTCAGCTGTCACGTGGAAGTGTTTATGAAACTCCCTTGCAGCCTCTGCCTGCGAGGACAGAGCAGCAGCCACGATTCTAGTGGCTCTGTCTGCCAAGTCATTTCCATGAGACATGGGGCCAGGAAGGTCAGAATGAGCCCTGACATGAGTAATATAAACAAGATGTCTTCTATGTAACAGGGCTGACTGAATTTGCTGAAAAATGTGAACAAGCTTGCTAGAGGGTCTAATTAAACCAGCAACTTCAAGCGTATTAACTGCATTAACAACATATAAGGAATCAGATACAATATTGAGCGGTCCCGGGAAAGTTTCAAGGACCTCCAGTACCACCAAACACTCTACAACCTGGAGTGATGTCTCATTATATTGTTTAGATGTTACTTGGCCATTTACTACATATGCACCTATGACAGATTTGGATCCATCTGTATACACTACTACCTCATCCGGAAGTAGGTGTTTGACTGTGATTACTGGAAACACTATAGCTTGGCTTAAGGCAAACTGCAAAATTGGATGTTTTGGATAATGATTATCAATTTGTCCTGAATAGGAGGCAACCAAGACTGCCCAATCATTAGTTGTTGCTGCCAGGGTTTGAACTTGAGCAGAGGTATAAGGCACAATTAGCATATGAGGTTCTTTCCCAAAATGAGTAATGGCTGCTTTTATCCCCTGAAGTGCAAGTTGAGCAACTGCATTAGGATATCACTCAATGATTTTTGCACGAGAAGCATTAGGGTGGACCCACAATAATGGCCCATTTTGCCACAAGATTGCTGTTGGTAACTGTGCAGTTTTAATATGCACAATTCAAATGACTTAGACTCGTCAATGTGGTGTAATTGAGCATCTTATAAGGCCTTTTCTATAGTTTGTAAAGCTTGACATGCAGCTGGGGTAAGTGCTCTGTGGGAGGAGATGTGGGTATCTCCCTCTAATATATCAAATAAGGGCTTTAATTCCACTGAGGGAATTTTCTTTTTTTTTTTTTTTTTTCATCCTTCCTTGGGAAACAGCTTTATTTACAAAACAAGTCTAAAATAAGAACAGGAAGCAACAAGCCTAGGGAGTCCAGATCTAGCTTTAGGGACCCACAGAGAAAGCCCAGACATAAAAAGAGCCTAAAGGAAGGCCAGCTATGCGAGCAGGACCTAAAATTTGAACTCCTTGTATTTCTTGCTGCCCCCACGGCTGTCCTGGGGCTGAGCTTTCCGTTTCTTCTGCTTCTGCTTAGCAGCATGCTCAGCCACCATGTCGCTGAAGTCTTCCTTCTCTACTTGTGCCTGCTGCTCCCGAACGTGCTCCTCGTACTTCTGCGTCATGGCCATGGGGTCCAACTCCAACTCCTCGGGTGCCAGCGCTACTTCCACACCTTGCAATTCAGGGGCTGGGCCCTTCCGGCTCATAACCGTGGACATGTCATAAATGTGGGTGGATCCCATCATGGCTCCCCCAACAGTGGCTGTTCTCTTCTCTGGCAATACAGTGAACAACTGAGGTGTCTCACTTCCATCCATCGCCTCTTCGATCTTCTTCTTCCTCAGCTCAATGAGTTCAGGGGTCTCCATCCCAGCTGGCACGGATGAGAATCCTCCGGGAGTGATGAGGCCGCTGTCTGCAGGTGTGATGAAGCCCGTCTCGTCTGGCTTGTCTTCATCGCTTTCCTCCTCCTCCTCCTCCTCTGAGGATTCTTCATCAGAGGGTTCCAGTTCTCCCCACGGGGTCCGATCGATTTCTTCTTCTTCAGTTTTGGTCTGAAACTCAGCAGCATTGGTTCCAAACACGTCCCCATAGAGCGGCTTCCCCGTCTCATCCACTGGGGGTTTGCCCCAGCCACCAGCATGGTATCCAAAGGAGCAGCTCTCAGGGATAGGTGAATTCAGTCCAGGGATTTTCAGGTTTGGGTAGGATGGGGGTGGCCCGTATCGCTGCATGGCAATCAGCCACGGAGGAGGCACTTTGTGGGCATTAGGTCCTACTGGCATTCCTAAGGAAATCCTTAGCTCATCAGATAAATCTCCAGGCTTCTTCTCCTTCAGCCGTGTCTCAAACTCCTTCCCCTCATAATAAAGGTCCCCATGGATGGTGAGTTTCGGCTTGGTCTGCCACTTGAAGAAGGCATCGTGCAGCTTCTGGTAGTCAATGTCGATCTTCCCCATCTTCGGCCGAACCTTCTCTCTCATTTTTGACTTCATGGTTTTTTGTTCTTCCTTCTCCTGCAGGGCCTCTCGCATTTCCTGAATGCCTGTGCGTTTGATGAAGTCTGGCAGCTCAAAGGGGGGCTTCTCAATGCCCCGTTTGCCTTGAAGGTACTTGCGCTTAAAACACCAGTGGCGTGGCACAGGGACGGAGTTCCGGGTAGCCTTGAGGTGGACCAAGAGCTTAGGGTCCTGTGCTGTCACGTCATGCATCTCCACAACGTCGGGCCGAGCCACCAGCTGCTTGAGTTCCGCCACAGTAAAACGATTCATTCGGCGCAACTTCTTCTTTGACAGCTTAGGGGCTTCCGGCTTCTTCTCCTGCTCATCATCACTGCTGTCATCGTCACTGTCCTTGTGCTCCTCCTCAAAGCCCTTCTTCTTGGGGACTGCAGAGCTCTCCGTCTTGTCAAGCTTCTCCGGCTCCTTTTCCCTTTCCTTCTTCACGTCATCAGTTAGCTTGAAAGCCTCAAAAATCCTCTTGAAGAAGATGAAGTTGGGCTCGTAGATCTCCGGCTCCTCGGTCACATACTCAATCTCCACGTCGGCGGCAGCGGGGTCTGAGCCTCGGGGCCGACCGCACTCCTTCTCTCGGTCCCCAGAGCTCTCCAACGAGGCTGCCCGCACCCGCTGGGGCTTTTTCTTCTTCTTCCGGTTCCGACGCTTTCGGTTTTTCTCTTTTTTGGATGTGGACACCGTGTCCTCCTCAGTCTCTGATGCTGACTGTCCCAGAGACGAGCGAGTATCCGTCTCCATTTCTTCTTCCTCCTGCTGAGAGTTCATCTCTTCCTGCCGGCTCTCCTTCAGCTGAAGAATCTTTTCCAAAGCCTGGGGGATCTTGGGGCCCACAGAAGGATCATCCATCTCTCTGTTCTCATCTCCAGGGGGTGGGGGAGGGCCCCGAGGGCGAGGAACAGGTGCCCCCATGGGCAAAACAGTAGGCGTGGGGACCACAGGGCCTACTGGAGCAGCTACGCGAGGCCCCAGAGGAGTACGGACACCCAGCTGCCCCATATCCTGAGGCGGCCGAGGGACTGCAGTGCCCATCTTGGCGATCTCCTGCTGCCGTTCCTGCTCCATTAACACGGCTGCCTGCTTGGCACGTTCCTCTTGCTGCATCAGCAAAGCTGCCTGCTGCTGTGCCAGCTTCAGCCGTTCTTCTTCTGACAGTGCCACAGGCTCACCCACTCGAAGAGGTGGTGGGGGTCCCAGATTTGGTGGGTGAGCCATAGGAAAGCCAAGGCCAAGGCCTGGTGGAGGTGGTGGAGGTGGTGGAGGAGGCTGTAGAGGGGGAAGTCCCATAGGTGGTGGTGGCATAGGAATCCCAGACAGCTGTGCTGACATAGGAGGAGCCGCTTTGTCCCCATCTTCTCCTCTCAAAACTGGTCGATTCAGCACAATGCCGGTCTGGCGGGTGTAGGTCTGCAGCCGCTCTACTAACTCCTCGCGACTCCCCTGGATCGGCGCTCCTATCTCTGCCAATCTGGCCTGAAGCTCCTGCGCAGCCCAGGCTCCATAGTGGCCTGGAGGTGGAGGCGGTGGCAACTGCAACTCTCCTTTAGGAGGTTCGGGATGCTCCGCCGCCATCTTAGCCACAAGAAGGCGCGAGACCAACGGGAATTTTCAAAAATGGTCTTAACCAATTAATATCTCCCAGCAATTTTTTGGAAATCATTCAAGGTATGTAGTTGATCTTTGCGAATCTCTAATTTTTGAGGAACAATTTTGTCAGGATAAATGAGTGACCCTAGGAAGGCTCCCATTTGAGCAATTTGCACCTTTTCGGTGGCCACCTGCAATCCCCATTGTCCTAACGTTTTTATTAATATAGGGTATGCATCTTGCAATAACTGTGAATTTTTTTGGCAAATCAAAATGTCATCCATATAAAGTATTACAGGTAATGATGGAAAATGCTCTCTAACTGACTTAAGTGCCAATTGCACATACAGTTGACACATGGTGGGGCTATTAGCCATCCCCTGAGGTAGGACCTTCCATTGGTATCTTTGATCAGGCTCTAAATGATTAATGGCTGGGATGGTAAATGCAAATCTTTGCCTATCTTGAGGGCATAAAGGTATAGAGAAAAAACAATCTTTAATATCTATAATTATAATTTCCCAATTTTTGGGTAAGGCAGAAAGCAATGGTAGCCCTCACTGAACTGGCCCAAATAGGTGCATTTGTGCATTAATTGCTCTAAGATCATGTAATAATTGCCATTTGCCAGATTTTTTCTTAATTACGAAAATAGGTGTATTCCATGGTGAAGTAGATGGCTCTAAATGACCCAAGCGTAGCTGTTCAGAAATCAGTTTTGTGGATGCTTCTAATTTTTCAGAGGAGAGAGGCCATTGAGGAACCCATACAGCTTCCTCTGTAAGCCATGGTATGGGCATGGAGCCCTCAACAGCCCCTAGGAAAAACCCAAACCTTGTCTCCCATTATTACCTTAATGAGGGATAGGTTCCAGTCTACCCTGCTCTCCTTTCCCTAATCCCCTTCCTTCTTTATAGCCCATTTTCTTCATCATTTGAACAGCTTGTGGCGAGTATTCATTAGTCAGTCATTCCTAGTGCCTGTAAATGTTTCTCCCCCAGAGATTTACTGGGAGTGGTAAAACATAGGGAGTGAATCGTCCCATTTGACCTTCAGGGGCTTGCCAGCTCAAAGAATGGGAGCTAACAGTGGGGCAGGACTGAGAGCCTAGCCCTTGCAAAGAATGTGATGACTGAGTGACGGGCCAGGCTTTTGGCCACCAGTGGGAAGAGATGATACTTTTATCTGCTCCTGTGTCTAAAATCCCTTTAAATTGTTTTTCCCTTCTATAACTAATTATAAGGATGGCCTGGAGTCAAGAGGCATTATTAAGTAAGCAGAATCATTTCCAGTAGAACCAATCCCTCTGGCAGCTCGAGGGACACCAGAGGAAGGGAAACAGCCATGTAGGCTTGGCAAAATTATTAACTGAGCTATTCTATCCCCTTGTGAAATAGAAAAGATACCCTGAGGACAGGAACAGAGAACTTGAAGTTCCCCTTCATAATCTTGATTTACGACTTCAGGGTGAACAATAAGGCCTTGTAAGGTAAGGGAGGCCCGGCCCGGTATTAGGCTGACACTTCCGGATGGCAGAGGCCCTTTGTAGTCAGTAGGAATGGGCTGCATCCCCATTTGGGGCATTAGCATGAATCGGGTGGTGGCAAGGAGGTCCAATCCAGCTGATCCTTCTGTTGCCCTGCGGACTGTGGGGTCCACCTTTTGCCTGCCATGATCCCATATGTTTTGGGGCCCTGAGATCTGGGGCCCTGATACCCGTGTTTTGAAATGGCCTCATTCTCTACTACTTGAGGAAATTCTGGCCTCAGGGGCCTGCCTCGAATGTCCTTGACTGAGCGACAATCTCTGGCCCAATGATACCCTTTCCCACACTTAGTACACAGTCCTGGAGCTCTCCATTTGACAAGGGCTCTACAGTCCTTTTTTAAGTGTCCCGGTTTGCCACAATTATAGGAGAGTTTGGGCTCAGCCATGTCAGGGCATTTTTGCCCTTGTAGAATGGCAGCTGCCAAACCAGCATTAGTGAGCGGCCCTCCAAGCTCACAGCAAACCTTTAACCAGTCCTGCAATCCCTTGCTCCTTCTGGGTGTAATAGCTGCCCTGCATTCCTGCATAGCCTGTTCATAGACCAACTGTTCAATTAAAGGCATAGCTGCCTCTGGGTCTCCAAAAATTCTCCCTGCTGCTTCTGTCATTCTAGCCACAAAGTCTGAGAATGACTCCTGGATGCCCTGAGTAATCTTTGTCAAATGTCAACTTGCCTCTCCCTTCCTAGAGAGCGCCTTCCATGCCTTAATGGCCGCAGCTGAGATCTGGACGTATGCTCCCCAATGGTAATTTTTCTGGATAGTAGCGTGTTGTCCCTGACCTGTAAGCAACTCAAAAGTCCATGTTCTTTCGTCCCCTTCAACGGCAGCATTGACCCTTGCCTGTGCTTGGCAGGAGTCTTGCCACAAAGCTTTCCATTCTAGATACATTCCCATGTTAGGAGCTGCAGCTTTCACTACAGTCATCCAATCGCCGGGAGTCATTGCGAGAATAGTAAGCCTTTTGACTTGCGCTATAGTAAAATTGGCATTGACTCCATAGTTACGGACTGACTCAGCAAGTTCTTTAATCTGTATATACTCCACTGGAGCGTTAATGCGTCCGCCATCGGCGCCTTCAAAGATTGCAAATGCTTGCTGCACTTTTCTCTGTTCGTCTTTTGGAATGAATGAGTCTAAATGATACCTCTGCACATAGGGCGGAGGTGAATGATACCTCTGCACATAGAGCGGAAGTGCACTAGGACCCAGAGGTCAAGGGCCCGGAGACTGCGCAGTGAGCTGACATTTATCTCTAGCTGCTTTTGTCTTATTCTGTGACTGATTAGCTCGTCCTTCATCTGGATGGTATCTTTCTTCCTCATACCGAGCCGCCTCTTCCTCTAAATCTATTTCCTCAGAGGGGCCAAGCTCCTCATCCGATTCTGAGCTACTAACAGCTAGTGCTTTGAACTCGTCTAATGGCAGATAGAGGTTCCTTCCCTTATGTGCCTCCCCAGCTCGATCTCTCTTCTTCTCTCCCTTTCCATCTCTTTTTCTAAGCTCTCCCAGGGCATTCTTTCCCTTATTTCTCTTTTCCTCGGGCTCAAGGCCCATGGAAAGGCTTTTATTCTTCAGTGCACCTTGTTTCCTCTCAACTCTTAACCACTCTCCCCGCTCTGTCTCTGATAGACTGTCTTGGACCTCCCTCAGGACCCTCTGAGGCTGAAAAAGTAAAACATAAAAACAAAATTCTAGGCCTTTAGGCCCAGGCTTGGGAATGTGACCTTTGTGACTCAATGATCCAAGGTATGCTAATCATAAAACAGGTAGCAACATTCCTCCACCCACCTGCTTCCTGTGTTCAAAGAGTGTTAATTCAAAGAATGTGCTATTGTTAGGGGCTCTTAGAAACTGTCTTGAGAAATAACCTGAACAATTACCAGGTATTCCTTGTGACACTTGTGACTTTGTACTTCCTTGTGACTCTTAACTGGTATATTTGGTATTTTCCAACAATGCCCTCCCCACTTCCTCGAGTTGTGGTTTCTTCCTTTAAATACCCCTTTACCCAGCTACTTGGGGCGCCACGGTTCTCTGCCCCTGTGTGGTGTATGACCGTGGCCTGAGAGCGCTCTTAAATAAAAATCCTCTTGCAGTTTGTGGCAAGACCGTTTCTTGTGAGTGATTTGGGGGTGTTGCCTCTCCTGAGTCAGAATGTGGGGGAGTCCTCACGTTGTGGGTCTTTCAAGGCCAGGCATGTAATCAGGGTGTTCTTGCATGGAGGCTCAGAGAGGCCATGTGTGAAGTTGTGAAAATGAAATCTAGATTGCCTCAGAGACCCTAATGTGTTGGAGATGCCAGAGCCGTGGGATACCTGCTAAAGAGAGCTGCAGACCACAAGTAGAAACAGCCCAAGAGAGAGAAGTATGCTGTGGCCAACAAAGCTGAAAGTGAAAGGAAATAAAACACCTTAAAATGGAAGAGATAGCCCATCCAACAGATACACAAATTGCAATATAGGAAAAAAAAAAAAAAACAGAAAAAAAATCAACATGAGTCCTGCAAAAGGCCATATCAACTCCTCAACTACTTATTTCAAGTAAATTGAAATAGGCAACAAATGAAGATCTTAAGAATTGTGTAAGTTTTTTTGATAAAAAAAAATCATCACTGTCCTGAATGAGGACACAAATAAGCAGGTGAGTTAGAGGTAGGACCTGGAAAAGGAAAGTTGGCAGCATAGAGAAGGAAACAGTCAGCAAAATGGATGAAGAAAATCTATCAATGTAGATGAAAAAATCAGCAACATGGAAGAAGGAGTCAACAAAAAAATTGAGATTTTGGGGCTGGTGAGATGGCTTAGTGGGTAAGAACACCCGACTGCTCTTCCTAAGGTCCAAGGTTCAAATCCCAGCAACCACATGGTGGCTCACAACCATCCATGACGAGGTCTGGCGCCCTCTTCTGGAGTGTCTGAAGACAGCTACAGTGTACTTACATATAATAAAAATAAATAAAAAAATTGAGATTTTGGGGAAAAAATAGAAATATTTGAAATGAAACGCTATGAATCAAACTGAAACTTAAAATGAGCTTGTATGGCTAATTTTAATATACCTTTCTCATTTTTATTATTTGTGAATTCACAAAATGCATTTTGATTATAGTGGCCCCTCTTCTCTAATCTCTCCATCATCCATACCCCTACATCACCCACTCAAATCTATGCCTTTTATAAATGAAACCCATCAAGTACAGTTTGTGCTGCCCTTATATTCTTGCATGTATGGCCTTCATTGAAGCTTGGTCAACCTATCCATTATGACACCCTTAGAGAAAACTGGCTTCCCCTTTGCTGTTAATTATCAATTGCTAGTAGTTCCTCATCTAGAGGTAGAACTTCATGCCCACTTTCCCTCTCCATATTAGGATTTTGTACGGTTTGAATTTGTTCTGGTCTTATGAATAGGAGTTGGAGAACATGGTAGAGAGGGGAAATATGGGTGAAATAAGTAACATAACATTAAACACCTTTTGAAAAAGCCATATAAAAATCAGCTAACATAGAAAGTTCTGAAAATCTATCCACACACATGGATGAGAAGAGTTTAAACTGAAACATCATATAATAGGGCAACAATGCTCATACTAGGTATCACAGGATAACGAATCTAAACCCAGTTCTAGAACAGCTTACCTAATTTAGAATTGTTAGCCATTGAGGTCCCACAGAACTATAAGTGTTATGGGTTATTGACAATGCTTTTGGTTACTTTCCAGAACTAGATCATAAGCCCTTATTGACGAAGCACAATCTACTTTAGTCATAGAATAGGCAGAAATCAGGCTGATATGTATCTAAATGCTTCGTTCTAGACATTTAAGAAAACAAAATTTGATCAGTTACTTATATCTTCATGTAAGGCCTGAAAATTTGAAACTGCTAGGGGAAAACGAAAGGTAAATAGTTTAAGATATAGATATGGCAATTATTTTCTGAACAGGTTTCCAATAGCACAGGAAATGATCCCAAGAATAAACAAATGGGTTCCACAATGTTGAGAAGCTTCTTTAAAGCAAAGAATGTGATCACAAGTGTGTAAAGACTGTGATAAAGAATATGTTTCTAATATGCATCAAACAGGTGATTAATGTCTAGGATACATAAAGAACTGAAAACCTTAAATACCCCAAACCTAAATTATCCAATCAATAAGTTGGCTAGTGAACTATCACATATTTTTCAATAGAAGGTATACAAATTGCCACTATAGTTAGTGATAGAGATTAAAACTACTTTGAGATTCTGTCTTATGTCAATTAGAATGGCTAATATCAAGAAAATAAATAACAACAAATGCTGGTGAACAGGTGGGGAAAGGGAAACTCTTATTGGTATAGCTACTATGAGAATAAGAATAGGTGTTTCTCAAACAAAACAAACAAAACACCAACAAATCTGAAGTAGACCCACCAAAGGACTCCTCTCTCTTGGTTATATATTCAAATGATTCTAACACCTACCTCACACTTGTACATACATATATATTGCTGCACTGTTCACAACAACTTGGAAATGGAAGCAGCCTAGATGTTCATCAATAGAATTATTAAATGCCTATGGAGCATTGGGGATAGACCTTGTGAGTCTCACCTTCTTCCATGATGTACTGTTCATAGGCCCAATGTTATATAATTTTTATAGATGTAATCATAGCTACTCTGAGTTCATGAGTACAATCACCATGCTATGCCTGTAAGACATCATTCTAAGACACTTTGCCATTACCGTGGGCTTTTAAATCACACCCCCAACTATTCTTCATGAGCCTTCGGGAGGATGATACTCATGTTCTATTTGAGGCTGAACATTCAGTAGATACTTATTATTAGCACTCTGACAGTTGTGAGCCACTGTAATTACCAGCATTCATTCACTGCCCAAAAGATGTTTCTGTGCCCAGAGCTAATAGCAACAACCTAAGGGTACAAACATAGTCATTTAGAAGGCAATTTGACAAGCACCACATGTCCATTTAGCAAAATAACAGTATCAGCTTCATCACTAGGGCTTATGGCCTCCCAGTACGGGCTTTTTTTTTCCCAGTCATGAGTTCCTGCCTATGGAGTAGGCTGCAAGTCCAATTTGAAAGTTGCTGGCTCCTCTCAACTCAGTAAAACTTGCCTGGAAAGTTGGTACTATAGCATATGGGGTCCACAGTTGGTACTCCTCCTGCCTGGCAGACTAGTGCTGTAGCATAGTGGGCCCAAAACTGAGTAGAATTGTTGATGACTCTACTCCAGAAGCATAGCACCTTACGACACTGGGAAAGCTAGCTGTAATGGCAATTCTTGATTGTCAACTTGATTATATCTGAAATGAACTACAATCCAGAATTGGACGGCTCACCAGTGATCCTAATCTGGAGGCTTGGAGATTCAAGTTTCTGACTTGGATCTTGGCATGGAGATCTTGAGGCATAGTGGCTATGAATTCCAGGAGATTAAGACAGTGAGATCAGATAATAATCTGTTCATAATTTTGCTCAGCTTGCTTTCTTATGGAACCCAAGACTACCAGCCCAGAGATGGTACCAACCACATGGGGCTCTCCTCTCTTGATCACTAATTGAGAAAATGCAGCACAGCTGGATCTAATGGAGGCACTTCCCCAACTGATAACTTCAGCCTGTTTGAAGTTGACACATAAAACCAGTCAGTACAGGTAGCTAACAGCAAAAAAGCCACAACAAACAAAAACAAAAACAATAAAAACAAAACAAAACAAAACAAAAATCCCCAAAATTCCAAAAATAAAAACAACCCCCCCAACAAAGCAAACAAACAAACAAACAACAACAACAAAACCCTTACACCTCAATTTCAGCTTGATTTTGCTCTGTTCTGAGTGTTATGTTTTGAGACAAGATTGAATGTACCTATGCAATCCTCAGCCAAGCCTGGCCTTGACTTTGCTTCTCTCCATTCAGTGTTGGGATTACAGGTGTGTAGTAGTTCACCTGGCACTATATATGAAAATGTCATAACATGCCTCAACAACAGCCTCAACACTTTCAATATTATAGCCTCATAAAAATATCGTGCGTGGAAAAGCACATGATTACAAAATCAATTTGGATAGCCAATCATAATTGTCAACTTGATGGGATTTAGGATGGCTGTGACTATTTAGAATCACTTCTGACTTTGACCATAAAGATGTTCCCAAAAAGTTTTGATTGAAGAAGGGATATCACCCTGAATATGGGTAACACCATCCTGTAGACTATAGACCTGAACTGAATGAAAAGAAGAAAGTGAACTAAACACTACCAGCATGTATTGCTCTGTCTGTAGGTGCAATGGGACAGCCTACCTCCTACTCATACTATGACTTTCAGATAAACTATACTTTCAAACTATAGGCCAAAATATTTGCTTACTTCCTTAGATTGCTTTGGTAGGATATTTTGTCATAGCAACAAGCATTGTCACAGACAGCTAATATGACATAAATTGGAATAATAATTAACAGCACAATTTGACAATGCTTACAAGTAATACTATTGGTAGAGGAAAGAAAGAGGAGATATAAACACAGAAAAGTGGCGATATGGAGACCCAAACACAGTATCACTTTTCAAATAATAATTTTCTTTATAGCAATATTTGTGTAAGGTTAATTCTTAGAATTATAAAAATGTAAAACAAACAAACAAACAAACAAAACAAAAACCAAAAAAACACTCCAGAGTAAAACTTTGAAGTCAACAAGAGTGTTAGAACAGGGATTGGTTTTCAAGCATCCCACAAAGCTAAGCATATTTCAAACGAACAGCAACAATATCACAATTGTGTAAAGAATTAAAAGAAAACAAGTTAAACTTAGAAAGAATCTTTTGATGAAGGTAAAAAAAGAATTGTAATTAGCTTGGCAAATTTGTTTCTCACAGCATATAGGATTAAAATTTCTAAAATCACTTCATATTTATGATAGAATTGAGTTAGTATATTGTACCTAACCAGAATAAGATTTCTTGTGGCTACAGGAATAAAATACATACAGTTGGGATAGCTGTTCTACTAGAATAAACTTCGTGGCACTGGGTTAGAATCGGTTAGCACACCATGTATACATTTTAAAATATAAATACCAAGGAATAGCTGTGTATCTATACATATGTATATGTTGTCATAGAAACATGGTTTTCCTTTCTTGTATATTTTACATAGGCCTGGATATTGGCAAGCCTCAGAAAATGAGAACAATAAGATCTTGTGGAATTCCTTTAAAAAGAAAAGAATTTACTTCTCTCTGTCTCTGTCTCTCTCTCTCTTTCTCTCCATCTGTCTGTCTCCCCTCTCCCCAGGTGTGTGTGAAAGTTATGTACATGTGCAAACACTTTTGTGTATGCCATGTACTTATGGAGGCCAGGTGCAGATGAAGGATTCCTTCAAGCTAGACTCACACGCATTTGTGAGCGCCCCAATGTTTCCAACACTAGGAAACAAATTTAAATCCCCTGGAAAAATAGGGAGTGCTTTTTACTACTGAGCCATCACTCTAGTCCCAAGTTTCTTGTTTTTTACAGGATGAGATTCAGATTTTATATATGCTAGGCCAGACATGTACTGAGAAGTACATGCTTCATATTATTCCCAGGTGTTTGGATTTTGGACTGCTTCAGATTGTCCACAACAGCTGTCTATGATTTGCCTCATGCTGTAGGAGAAGCATAGTTTTGCGAGCTGCTGATAATTTCTGTGATTGTGTGACCTATGGAATTCTGTGTATGTTTTAGAGGGTACATAAATGCTAAGGCCCCGAGAGGATTTGTGGTTGTTGTTGGTCTTCATCCTCTCCTATATAGTGATAGAGGGTAAAACCAGAGGCATAGAGGGTGGGAAAAAGAAGAACCCACAAATTAGCTAAGACCAGCCACAAAAACCTATCTTTCCAAACACATCTTCATTTTAAAATTCATTCTCCAATAGGAAAAAAACAGGGCTCATTGCAGAAGTTATTTGTTTTCAGTTCAAGTTCAAAGAGACAAGAGTTAGCTGCAAAATTAAGATACTGATAGAAAAGTGAAAGGTCAACCCAATGGAAATTTCAAGGGTCGAAAATGGAAAAAATAAGTATTTGCATTCATTTCCTAGGAAGGTAGCAACAAATAGCCAGAAGCTACAAAACTTAAAAAAATAATGGTCTGGTAACTCACCATTCTAAAAGATATGTCTCTAAAACCAGAATGTCAGCATAGTTTCTGCTGTAGACTCTGAGGAATGATCTGTTTTATAAACCTAACTTAGATTCTAGTAATTATAAGAAATCATCATTGATTCTTAGCGTGTAGAAGTTTAACTTTAATCTGTCACCATTTTCACACAGTATACTTCACTGTCACCTGTGTGCACATTCAAAATTCCCTTTTATTGTATTATAGCATTGCATACATTCAGCATCTTTGTATTTTAACTGAATTACATATGAAAAGATATTATTTAAGAGTGAACTAATGGGGGCTGGTGAGATATCTCAGTGGGTAAGAGGACTGAATGCTCTTCTGAAGGTTCTGAGTTCAAGTACCAACAACCACATGGTGGCTCCCAACCCCCAGTAATGAGATCTGACACCCTCTTCTGGTGCATCTGATGACAGCTACAGTGTATTTATGTTATAATAATAAATAAATCTTTGGGCCTGAGCAAGCAGGGACTGAATGAACAGGGTCTAGCAGAATGAGCAGGGTTGACTGGAGTGAGCAGATATCCTAAAACTCAATTCCTAACAACCACATAAAGGCTCACAACCATCTGCCCAGCTACAGTGTACTCATATACATAAAATAAATAAATAAATATATATTAAAAAAGTGAACTAATTATCTCAGCGAGCAACCCCTACAGGCACTCCTTGGAAAGCTGCTAGCCACAATAGCCAGAGATTTAGATCAGTATCTTGCTCAACCATCATTAGAGAAGTTTCCTCTTGCAGGAGATGGGAACAAATACAGCGCAAGTAGACATTATACAAAGAACACTTGGAACACTCAGTCATAATGGTATGTCTCCATAAAACCCCTCCCCTCAGAGCTCAGGGAACACTGCAGAAGAGCAGGCAGAATGAATGCAAAAGCAAGAGGGGTTGGAGGACACCAAAAATAAATAAATAAATAAATAAATTTAGTCCTCTAAATATACAGAATCTATACACAAAAGAACTCACAGAAATAGAGGAAGGATGCACAGGGTCTACACCGAATGGGGTTCCATCACTGAAAGGAGAAGTGGGCACATGTCCCTATCCCTAACCCAGAAACTATTTCCAGTTGATAGTCACTCATAAATGAAAAATATGTTTTCTCTAACAGAGTCACACTGGGGATACAAACCACTCTTTTTTTTCTGCAAAATATTTTTATTGTAAAAACAGTCCCCTGAGGTGAGTCAATGCAAATGTTATCTCAGGACAAATGTTATCTCAGGACATTTCCCCTTGGTTCCTGAACTTCCAAGTTCCCATCAGCATTTCTCAGGTTTTTTTGTTTTTCCTTTTTTTAAATTAAATACTTTCTTCATTTACATTTCAAATGCTATCCCAAAAGTCCCCTATACCATCCACCTGCCCTACTCCCCTACCCACTCACTCCCACTTCTTGGCCCTGGTGTTCCCCTGTACTGGGGCATATAAGGTTTGCTAGACCAAGGGGCCTCTCTTCCCAATGATGGCCGACTAGGCCATCTTCTGTTATATATGCAGCTAGAGACACACGCTCTGGGGGTTACTGATTAGTTCATAATGTTCTACCTATAGGGTTGCAGACCCCTTCTGCTCTTGGGTACTTTCTCTAGCTCCTCCATTGGGGCCCCTGTGTTCTATCCTATAGATGACTGTGAGCATCCACTTCTGTGTTTGCCAGGCACTGATATAGCCTCACGAGAGACAGCTATATCAGTGTTCTTTCAGCAAAATCTTGCTGGCATATGCAATAGTGTCTGTGTTTGGTGGCTGATTATGGGATGGACCCCCATGTGGGGAAGTCTCAGGATGGTCCATCCTTTCGTCTTAGCTCCACACTTTGTCTCTGCAACTCCTTCCACGGATATTTTATTCCTTATTCTAGGGAGGAATGAAGTATCCATGTGTTGATCTTCCTTCTTGATTTTCTTGTGTTTTTGATGTTGTATCTTGGGTATTCTAGGATTCTGGACTAAAATCTACACTTATCAGTGAGTTCATATCAAGTGACTTCTTTTGTGACTGGGTTACCTCACTTAGGATGATATCCTCCAGATACATCCATTTGCCTAAGAATTTCATAAACTTATTGTTTTTAATAGTTTCATAGTACTTCATTTTGTAAATGTACCACATTTTCTGTATCCATTCCTCTGTTGAGGGACATCTGGGTTCTTTCCAGGTTCTGGCTATTACAACTAGGGCTGCTATGAACATAGTGGAGCATGTGTCCTTATTACTAGTTAGAACATCTTCTGGGTATATCCCCAGGAGAGGTATTGCTGGATCTAGCAGTAGTACTATGTCCAGTTTTCTGAGGAACCGCCAGACTGATTTCCACAGTGGTTGTACCAGCTTGTAATCCCACCAGCAATAGAGGAGTGTTCCTCTTTCTCCCCATCCTTGCCAGCACCTGCTGTCACCTGAAATTTTGGTCCTAGCCATTCTGACTGGAATGAGGTGGAATATCAGGGTTGTTTTGATTTGCATTTCCGTGATGATTAAGGATGTTGAACATTTTTTCAAGTGCTTCTCAGACCTTTGCTATTCCTTAGTTGAGAATTCTTTGTTTAGCTCTGTATCCCATTTTTTAATGGGGTTATTTGAATTTCTGGAGTTCAACTTCTTGAGCACTTTATATATATTGGATATTAGTCCCCTATCAGATTTAGGATTGGTAAAAATTCTTTCCCAATCTGTTGGTGGCCTTTTTGTCTTATTGACAATATCTTTTGCCCTACAGAAACTTTGCAATTTTATGAGGCCCCATTTTTCGATTCTTGATCTTACAGCACAGGCCATTGCTGTTCTGTTTAAGAATTTTTCCCCTGTGCCCATATCTTTAAGGTTTTCCCCCACTTTCTCCTCTATAAATTTCAGAGTATTTCTCTGGCTTTTATGGTCCTTTCAAACATGCTTACTGACTGCATGTATATGCTGTTTTGAAACAAACACAAATCCATCTGATAGCAAAACCAACCAAAATAAAAGGCAGGAACAAGACAGGCTTGGTGGCACATGCCTTTAATCCCAGCACACTCGAGAGGCACAGGCAGGTAGATTTCTGAGTTCAAGGCCAGCCTGGTCTACAAAGTAAGTTCCAGGACATATAGAGTTATTCAGAGAGAACCCTGTCTCGAGAAACCAAAAGAGAAAGAAAGAAATTAAAAAAGCAGGAACAAAGCCCAGAGTCTGGGTCTATGCAGAATTATACAGGTTTTAAAATTTGAAAAGGGAGGGTGCGCTGGGTTTGAAATGAACTCTGGAAAAAAAAAAAAACAGAACTTTCAGCTTGGTTTCCCACATTTGAAAACCTAGTTTAGTTACTGAAACATGCCAGGGGCCAGAATGTGCATGGCACGTCCAGTGCTATGTAGTGAGCAGGCCTACAGCCTAATGGCTGCCTTCAAACATAAAGAAAATAACTACCAGTTCTCAAATCAATCTCAGATGTTGGTCACAGTTTAGAAATATCAACTGCTACTCTATTTTCATATATTGCAAAATGATTTCAGAAACAGTTTCTGACCTCAGAGGATCACAGAAGGCAGGTCAGCTACAATAGCACAGTAACTTAGACTTAGATAAGTAAATATTTTATTATACAGCAATCCTAAATTTCTCATAAGACTAAGTCTTACCCTCCGCCTATGCTCTTCCCCATCTGCTGTCCTAAGAAGCACAAACAAGAAAGAAGAGCCCCACGCTAGGGCTGGCCCCAGGCATTCATTATTCCCAGATAGTTTCCCCTACAACTAAAAGTCCCTAGACCTGGCAGGAAAGTATTTCCCTGAAAAGAGAAAGGATTAGATCATACATAAAGGGAATGGCTTACTGGTTGCAGTCCAGCTAATCCAGCAATGGCTGACTGTGAATCTAGTAGTTGCTCAGTCCTACTTACAAAGCTGGATGTCTCAGCTGGTCTTCCGTTTGTGTTGGGGTCCTGAAGAAGTAGGTTCTAATGTCAGTGAAGGAATGGTGTGCTGGCAAGGCAGGGAAAAGCAGGCAAAGAACAAAAGCTTCTTTCTTCCATAACCTTATACAGGCTTCCAGCAGAAGGTGTGGCCCAGATTAAAGTTGTGTTCCTTGCTCCCCCCATCCCCGCTTCAAAATCCGAATTAAAGGTGTGTGCCTTCCTGCCTCAAGATCCAGGTGTTCCTACCTCAAAGGTCTGGCCTAGAAGGGGATCTGCCCACTTCAAACCAAGCAGAAAATCTCATAAAATCTCATAGATGTGCCCTCCATTTCTGGATTGTAGTTCATTCCAGATATAGTTGACAACCAAAAACAGCCATCACAGATACTATTAATGAAGCTGACACAGTAGCTTTTTTTTGACTTTGGACTGAAAGAAGCAGGAAAGTATTGTGATTCCCTGCTAGACTGGTGCAGAAGACTGATGAAGAAAGCATATCCTCCACCTTACCCGTCACCAATAATTCCAAAGGAATCAAGAAGGGATGATGCCAGAAGGGTCCAGCTGAAGATGGATTTTCTATTCTAGTGATGAGATTCAATTCAGTCTTCTGCTTCACAACTCTATGGCACATAAAACTAGAAGAGTTAATGTTGTTCAGCACTAGGAATATTAGGAAACACCTAAACAGGGCAAGTACCTAAAAAATGAGAACGTTAAATACAATTCATATTTCTGTACCATAATACACAAAATATCCAAGATACAAATGAAAAAAAATCATAACTTAAACAACTAAAAAAATCCAGATATTGAAAATGAGATAACAAATATTCCTCTGGAATCTTCCTCAAATGAAAAATTACTGAGATACTGAAAGTTATGGCATATTGACCAATGAGAGGCCAATTTAAATGACATTACACTTTTCATCTAAAGCCATGAAGTTCAGTGGGAACACAGTTTTACAAGTATGAAAATTAATTCTACTTCATGAAATTTATATCTAATGAAACCACAGGTTGGAAATGAAGAATATACAATACATTCCTCAAAGGAAAGAATAACATACACACACAAAAAGAGAATTCACTGCTAAAATATCTCCCTTGAATCTGGCAAAAGAAACTTATCCAAAAGGTGACATAATGGAATAGATTTTAGAACTGCAAAGAAGAAAGTTTATTAGAATTAATAACTGTGTAAGTAATAGATTAAGCTTTTCACTATGTGTTGTTCAAATCTTACTTTGTGGATGAACTACAAATTATTTAGTACTCTGCCTATAGACCAAGGAATTAAGATAATTATATATTAAAATTGTAATGGAAAGGGAAATTTAAATGGAAGTGTTTCTACACAGGTATCAGCACCAGGCTCTAACCTACTGAGCTAAGCAGCCAGCTTCTACAAAGTGTTAAAAACAAAGGTTATATGTGGTTTTTGTGTTTGTTTGTTTGTTTGTTTGGGTTTGTTTTTGTTTTTGGAGACAGGGTTTCTCTGTGTAGCCCTGACTGTCCTGGAACTCACTCTGTAGACCAGGCTGGCCTCCAACTCAGAAATCCATTTGCCTCTGCCTCCCAAGTGCTGGGATTAAAGTCGTGTGCCACCACTGCCTGGCTTATATGTGTTTATTACAGAAACTAGAAGTGCCTATAAGAGAGTTTTATAGTGGTATATTCAATAGCAATATAAATAAATTTAAAGATATTTTTAATTATCCAAGTAACCCACAATAATGCAAAAAGAGATAAATAAAAAACACATGCAGGAAACATAAAAAGTCAAAAATGTCTATATAATTTTGAGTATAAAATTTCAAACTTTCAGCACATTAGGCATGTAAGAAAATTGTCTTAATAAAATGGGCCTATAATTTCCCCTATACTTTATTTTTCACCCACGGTCAGGAACAAGGAAAATATGTTCAAATTCATCACATTTCTCCAAGGCATTACTATTAGATTTAGCTAGTGGAATAAAGCAAATGAGATGAATACAAGTTGGGATGAAATCAATACAAATATGTTTTCATTAATAATACAGACAGCCATCCCAAAATTCAAGGAAAAGTATTTTAGAATATTTGTGTGCATAGTTACAAGAAGAGCACAAAACACAAGATTACATCAATCAGGACAACGAAAGTATTTGGCTGATGTCAACAAGTTTGTAAATTTCTCAAGATAAAATTAAATACATAAAGAATAAAACTAACAGACATGTGTATAGGATCTTTAGATAGAAATGAAAAATTTTGGTGAAAGAAACTGCATATATATTAAATAAATGCATATGCTTTGCAGGCAAGATGATGACTGTGTGACTCTGGAAGACAGGGATCAGGCTAGCAAAGGACAAATTTTGTTCCATAATAGGGGCTCTGGTTCCTTTTGTTGTGTCACTAGTGTTCCAGGAGCCATCTCTAGAACTAATGCCATTTACATCAATGAGACCTTGGTCTCCACCCCACTTTTTCCTTCATAAGGTTGACTTCCACATTCGCTACAGCATTCCAACATAGGTGAGAACCTAAGGTTCTTGCAACACTTACCTGCAGAAAATAAATTCAGTAGAATGATGGCACCCTCTGAGGTGCAGATTTAACATTGGAAAAGAAGTCCATTTTGTTTCTCATATTTTCACCTGCTATGACTGGGTACCATCTTAGAAGGAGACTCAATATTTATAGAAAGGGACTTGAGAAAAAAGAAACAGTTGTAACAACTCAGGGAACTGTAGATATTTTGTCAGAGGGTCTAAGTAGAAGTACATACATGGCAGGCACAGTCATAGAAAAGAGTAGTAACCACATCCAGAACTTCAGGTTGTAAAAAGCATTATGGTTTCTGGTCTACTTTCCACTTTTTCGAAGTGAAAGTCTCATCATCTGAGAAGAATGTGGGAATTGATAGACATAAGCACATAGCCAGTGAAGTGCTTGGCCACTGAAGCTGCATTATTGCTGTGTGTGGTTTGTTGCCAGGTGGCAGTTTGAACTCTGAGCCTAAGACTAATGAATCACAGGATTTCTTCATTCTTGAGTCACTCTGAATGCTGTGTTTATTTCATCTATTCTCCAACACACTTTATAGTTTGGATATGGACCACTTCTGAATGTACAACTGGAGAATTTTAGAATGAATAGAAGCCCATCTCTGTTACAAGTTACAAAGTTCATGGCAGTCAAATGCTCTCTCAGCACACAGATAGAGGGATCCTTTAAAGAAAATGTAGACCTGCGCGAGAAAAATGATCATTGAGCAGCATAGAGATAGCATACAGAACAGAGTTGAACAGCAAGACTGAAAAGACATGCTAAAAGAATCATTTACTTCACTACTTAGCACACACAAATATGAGAAGACTCAGGAGTAAAATTCTCAAAATCTTTGTCATTAAACAAACAAACGGAGACCTGAGTTATTGCTCAGCAGGTAAAGGCACTGGCCATGTAGAATGAAGATCTAAGTTGAACCACCACAACACACATGGTAAAGGGAAAGAACTGACTCCCTTAAATTGTTCTCTCATCTCCACACATGAGCTACGGCATGCACATCCACATGCGCATGCAAACACACACACACACACACACAAAAAAAAAAAAAAACAGAGAGAGAGAGAGAGAGAGAGAGAGAGAGGGAGAGAGAGAGAGAGAGCGTGAGAGAGCAGTAAAGCATACAAATTGATAAAAATAAAATGAAATTGAATATTTTCTTTTTTAACTTTGATATCTGTAACTTTACTTCCCACTTACTATATTTCTTGTATTGTGCTTAACTTTAGTATTTGTTTTACATATTTCTTTATCTAAAGGACCTTTTTTATTACTTGCTGGTTTTCCTTTCACTCTTACTCACATTCTCCTCTCCTCTTCCTCTTAACTTTACTTTTTCCTTTCTTAAGTTCTTTTTTTTTCTTTATTAATTTTTGGATTTTTGAGACAGAGTTTCTCTGTGTAGCCCTGGCTGTCCTGGAACTCACTCTGTAGACTAGGCTGGACTCGAACTCAGAGATCCGCCTGCCTCTGCCTCCCAAGTGCTGTGATTAAAGGCATGCGCCACCATGCCCGGCCCTTAAGATTTATTTTTTAAAAATATTTATTATTACGTATTTTCCTCAATTACATTTCCAATGCTCTCCCAAAATTCCCCCATACCCTCCCCCCCACTTCCCTACCCACCCATTCCCATTTCTTGGCCCTGGTGTTCCCCTTTACTGGGGCATATAAAGTTGGTGTGTCCAATGGGCCTCTCTTTCCAGTGATGGCCGACTAGGACATCTTTTGATACATATGCAGCAATAGTCAAGAGCTCCATGGTATTGGTTAGTTCAGAATGTTGTTCCACCTATAGGGTTGCAGACCCATTTAGCTCCTTGGGTACTTTCTCTAGCTCCTCCATTGGGAGCACTGTGATCCATCCAATAGCTTACTGTGAGCATCCACTTCTGTGTTTGCTAGGCTCCAGGATAGTCTCACAAGAGACAGCTATATCTGGAACCTTTCAGCAAAATCTTGCTAGTGTATGCAATGGTGTCAGCGTTTGGAAGCTAATTATGTGGTGGATCCCTGGATATGGCAGTCTCTAGATGGTCCATTATTTCGTCACAGCTCCAAACTTTGTCTCTGTAACTCCTTCCATGGGTGTTTTGTTCCCAAATCTAAGAAGGGGCACAGTGTCCCCACTTTGGTCTTCATTCTTCTTGAGTTTCATGCATTTAGCAAATTGTATCTTATAGCTTGGGTATCCTAAGTTTTGGGCTAATATCCACTTACCAGTGAGTACATATTGTGTGAGTTCCTTTGTGATTGTGTTACCTCACTCAGGATGATGCCCTCCAGTTCCATCCATTTGCCTAGGAATTTCATAAATTCATTCTTTTTAATAGCTGAATAGGACACAATTGTGTAAAAGTACCACAATTTCTGTATCCATTCCTCTGTTGAGGGGCATCTGGGTTCTTTCCAGCTTCTGGCTATTATAAATAAGACTGCTATGTACAGAGTGGAGCATGTGTCCTTCTTACCTGTGGGGATATCTTCTGGATATATGCCCAGGAGAGGTATTGCTGGATCCTCCGGCAGTACTATGACCAATTTTCTAAGGATCCGCCAGACTGATTTCCAGAGTTGTTGTACAAGCTTGCAATCCCACCAACAATGGAGGAGTGTTCCTCTTTCTCCACATCCTCGCCAGCATCTGCTGTCACCTGAATTTTTGATCTTAGCTATTCTGACTGGTGTGAGGTGGAATCTCAGGGTTGTTTTGATTTGCATTTTCCTGATGATTAAGGATGTTGAACATTTTTTCAGGTGCTTCTCTGCCATTCGGTATTCCTCAGGTGAGAATTCTTTGTTCAGTTCTGAGCCCCATTTTTTAACAGGGTTATTTGATTTTCTGGAGTCCACCTTCTTGAGTTCCTTATATATATTGGATATTAGTCCCCGATCTGATTTAGGATAGGTAAAGATCCTTTCCCAATCTGTTAGTGGTCTTTTTGTCTTATAGACAGTATCTTTTGCCTTGCAGAAGCTTTGCAGTTTCATGGGGTCCCATTTCTCAATTCTCGATCTTACTTCGCAAGCCATTGCTGTTCTATACAGGAATTTTCCCCCTGTGCTCATATCTTCGAGGCTTTACCCCACTTTCTCCTCTATAAGTTTCAGTGTCTCTGGTTTTATGTGAAGTTTCTTGATCCACTTAGATTTGACCTTAGTACAAGTAGATAGGAATGGATCAATTCGCATTCTTCTACATGATAACAACCACTTGTGCCAGCACCATTTGTTGAAAATGCTATCTTTCTTCCACGGGATGGTTTTAGCTCCCTTGTCGAAGATCAAGTGACCATAGGTGTGTGGATTCATTTCTGGGTCTTCAATTCTATTCCATTGGTCTACTTGTCTGTCACTATAACAGTACCATGCAGTTTTTATCACAATTGCTCTTATGTAAAGCTTTAGGTCAGCCATGATGATTCCAACAGAGGTTCTTTTATTTGTGAGAAGAGTTTTTCCTATCCTAGGTTTTTTGTTATTCCAGATGAATTTGCAGATTGCTCTTTCTAATTCGTTGAAGAATTGTGTTGGAATTTTGATGGGGATTGTATTGAATGTGTAGATTGCTTTTGGCAAGATAGCCATTTTTACAATGTTGATCCTGCCAATCCATGAGCATGGGAGATCTTTCCATCTTCTGAGATCTTCTTTAATTTCTTTCTTCAGAGACTTGAAGTTTTTATCATACAGATCTTTCACTTCCTTAGTTACAGTCACGCCAAGATATTTAATGTTATTTGTGACTATTGAGAAGGGTGTTGTTTCCCTAACTTCTTTCTCAGCTTCTTTATTCTTCGTGTAGAGAAAGACCATTGACTTGTTTGAGTTACTTTTATATTCAGCTACTTCACTGAAGGTGTTTATTAGGTTTTGGAGTTCTCTGGTGGAATTTTTAGGTTCACTTATATATACTATCATGTCATCTGCAAAAAGTGATATTTTGACTTTCTCTTTTCCAATTTGTATCCCCTTAATCTCCTTTTGTTGTAAAATTTCTCTGGCTAGGACTTCAAGTACAATGTTGAATAGGTATGGAGAGAGTGGACAGCCTTGTCTAGTCCCTGATTTTAGTGGGATTGCTTCAGGCTTCTCACCATTTACATTGATGTTGTCTACTGGTTTGCTGTAGATTGCTTTTATCATGTTTAGGTATGGGCCTTGAATTCCTGATCTTTCTTAGACTTTTATAATAAATGGGTGTTGGATTTTGTTGAATGATTTTTCCGCATCTAACGAGATGATCATGTGGTTTATGTCTTTGAGTTTGTTTATATAATGGATTACATTGATGGATTTCTGTATATTAATCCATCCCTGCATCCCAGGAATGAAACCTACTTGGTCAGGATGGATGATTCATTTAATGTGTTCTTGGATTCGGTTAGCGAGAATTTTATTAAGGATTTTTGCATCTATATTGATAAGGGAAATTGGTCTGAAGTTCTCTATCTTTGTTGGATCTTTCTGTGGTTTAGGTATCAGAGTAACTGTGGCTTCATAGAATGAGTTGGGTAGAGTTCCTTCTACTTCTATTTTGTGGAATAATTTGTGCAGAACTGGAATTAGATCTTCTTTGAAGGTCTCATAGAACTCTGCATTAAGCCCATCTGGTCCTGGGCTTTTTTTGGCTGGGAGACTATTAATGACTGTGTCTATTTCTTTAGGGGATATGGGACTGCTTAGATCGTTAACTTAATCCTGATTTAACTTTGGTAACCGGTATCTGTCTAGGAATTTGTCCCTTTCGTCCAGGTTTAACAGTTTTGTTGAGTATAGCCTTTTGTAGAAGGATCTGATTGTGTTTTGGATTTTTTCAGGATCTGTTGTTATGTCTCCCTTTTCATTTCTGATTTTGTTAATTAGGATGCTGTCCCTGTGCCCTCTAGTGAGTCTAGCTAAGGGTTTATCTATCTTGTTGATTTTCTCAAAGAACCAACTCATCATTTGGCTAATTCTTTGAATAGTTCTTCTTTCCACTTGGTTGATTTCACCCCGGAGTTTGATTATTTCCTGCTGTCTACTCCTCTTAGGTGAATTTTCTTCCTTTTTTTTCTAGTGGTTTTAGATGTGTTTTCAGGATGCTAGTGTGTGCTCTCTCCAGTTTCTTTTTGGAGGCACTCAGAGCTATGAGTTTCCCTCTTAGAAATGCTTTCATTGTGTCACATAGCTTTGGGTGTGTTGTGGCTTCATTTTCATTGAACTCTAAAAAGTCTTTAATTCCTTTCTTTATTCCTTCCTTGACCAACTATCATTGAGAAGAGTGTTGTTCAGTTTCCACGTGAATGTTGGCTTTCCATTATTTATGTTGTTATTGAAGATCAGCTTTAGTCTATGGTGGGCTGATAGGATGCATGAGACAATTTCAATATTTTTGTATCAGTTGAGGCCTGTTTTGTGACCAATTATATGGTCAATTTTGGAGAAGGTCCCGTGAGGTGCTGAGAAGAAGGTATATCCTTTTGTTTTAGGATAAAATGTTCTGTAGATATCTGTTAAGTCCATTTGTTTCATAACTTCTGTTAGTTTCACTGTGTCCCTTTTTAGTTTCTGTTTCCATGATCTGTTGATTGATGAAAGTGGTGTGTTGAAGTCTCCCACTATTATTGTGTGAGGTGCAATGTGTGCTTTGAGCTTTACTAAAGTGTCTTTAATGAATGTGGCTGCCCTTGCATTTGGATCATAGATATTCAGAATTGAGAGTTCCTCTTGGAGGATTTTACCTTTGATGAGTATGAAGTGTCCCTCCTTGTCTTTTTTGATAACTTTGGGTTGGAATTCGATTTTATTCGATATTAGAATGGCTACTCCAGCTTGTTTCTTCAAGCCATTTGCTTGGAAAATTGTTTTCCAGCCTTTCACTCTGAGGTAGTGTCTGTCTTTTTCCCTCAGATGGGTTTCCTGTAAGCAGCAGAATGTTGGGTCCTGTTTGTGTAGCCAGTCTGTTAGTCTATGTTTTTTTATTGGGGAATTGAGTCCATTGATATTAAGAGATATTAAGGAAAAGTATTTGTTGCTTCCTTTTATTTTTGTTGTTAGAGTTGACATTCTGTTCTTGTGGCTGTCTTCTTTTTGGTTTGTTGAGGGATTACTTTCTTGCTTTTTCTAGGGCGTGATTTCCGTCCTTGTATTGGTTCTTTTCTGTTATTATCCTTTGAAGGGCTGGATTCGTGGAAAGATAATGTGTGAATTTGGTTTTGTAGTGGAATACTTTTGTTTCTCCATCTATGGTAATTGAGAGTTTGTCCGGGTATAGTAGCCTAGGCTGACATTTGTGTTCTTTTAGTGTCTGTAGAACATCTGTCCAGGCTCTTCTGGCTTTCATAGTCTCTGGTGAAAAGTCTGGTGTAATTCTGATAGGCCTGCCTTTATATGTTACTTGACCTTTCTCCCTTACTGTTTTTAATATTCTATCTTTATTTAGTGCATTTGTTGTTCTGATTATTATGTGTCGGGAGGAATTTCTTTTCTGGTCCAGTCTATTTGGAGTTCTGTAGGCTTCTTGTATGTCCATGGGCATCTCTTTCTTTAGGTTTGGGAAGTTTTCTTCTAAAATTTTGTTGAAGATAATTGCTGGCCCTTTAAGTTGAAAATCTTCATTCTCATCAACTCCTAATATCCGTAGGTTTGGACTTCTCATTGTTTCTTGTATTTCCTGGATGTTTTGAGTTTGGATCCTTTTGCGTTTTGTATTTTCTTTGATTTTTGTGCTAAAGTTCTCTATGGAATCTTCTGCACCTGAGATTCTCTCTTCCATCTCTTGTATTCTCTTGCTGATGCTCGTATCTATGGTTCCAGATTTCTTTCCTAGGGTTTCTATCTCCATTGTTGCCTCACTTTGGGTTTTCTTTATTGTGTCTACTTCCCTTTTTAGGTCAAGTATAGTTTTGTTCATTTCCATCACCAGTTTGGATTTGTTTTCCTGTTTTTCTTTGAGGACTTCTACCTGTTTGGTTGTGTTTTCCTGTTTTTCTTTAAGGACTTGTAACTCATTAGCAGCGTTCTCCTGTATTTCTTTAAGTGAGTTATTAAAGTTCGTATTGATGTCCTCTACCATCATCATGAGATATACTTTTAAATCCGGGTGTAGCTTTTCGGTTGGGTTGGGGTGCCCAGGACTAGGTGGGGTGTGAGTGCTGCGTTCTGATGATGGTGAGTGGTCTTGATTACTGTTAGTAGGATTCTTGAGTTTGCCTTTTGCCATCTGGTAATCTCTGGAGCTGTGCAGAATACACTTGGAGGGGTCTCGGAACCAGGATGTCTGCTGTGGATGCTTAGGCAAAGTGCTCCCTCTCAGCTAGGACCCCTTTCCTCTGGCCACAAAGGTGGCCGGATATCTGGGGCCTGTGCAGAATACACTCGGCAGGGTATCAGAACCAGGATGTCTGCTGCAGATGCTTAGGCAAAGTGCTCCCTCTCCGCTCGGACCCCTTTCCTCTGGTCGGAAAGGTAGCCGGATGTCTGGGGCCTGTGCAGAATACATTCGGCAGGGGCAGGGTCTCGGAACCAAGATGTCTGTTGCGGATTCTCAGGCAAATTGTTCCCGGGCTGGTCAGATCCCTAACCTCTGGCCAGGTAAGTGGCCAGCTGTCTGGGGCCCGAAAAGGGGGCTGCCTTAGAAGCTCTGTGGCTCCCCCCTGTCCCAGAAACTTTTAGCTTCTGTATTCTGTACTTTCACCTGTGCAGAATACACTAGGTGGGGTCCCAGAACCAAGATGTCTGCTGCCGATGCTCAGGCAAATCGCTCCCTCTCCACTCGGACCCCTTTCCTCCACCCAGGAAGGTGGCAGGATGTCTGGGGCCTCTGCAGAATACACTCGGCAGGGGCAGGGTCTCGGAACCAACATGTCTGTTGCAGATGCTCAGGCAAATCGTTCCCGGGACGGTCGGATCCCTAACCTCTGGCCAGGAAAGTGGCCAGCTCTCTGGGGCCTGTGCAGAATACACTCAACGGGGTCCCACAACCAAGATGTCTGCTGCCAATGCTCAAGCAAAGCGCTCTCTCTCCACTCAGACCCCTTTCCTCTGGCCAGGAAGGTGGCCGGATGTCTGGGGCCTGTGCAGAATACACTCGGTGGGGTCCCGGAACCTTAAGATTTATTTTTAATTTTAATTATGTATATGTATGTGTTTGTGTTGGAATGTATGCACATGAGTACAGTTGCCCATGGAGGCCAGAAGAGGGGGTGAGATCTCCTGCAGCTGAAGCTACAGTTTTGGGCCCCTGACAGGGTTGTTGGGAACCAGTCTTTCTTCTACAAGAACAGTGTTAATTCTTAGCCCCCGAGTCACACTTCAACCCCCTTAAATTTTCATATATTTAACTTGCTCTGTTCCTTTTCCCTTTTCCAGTCCTTTAATCTCATTTATTTATTATTCATACCGTTTGCTTAATTAATTTTAACTTCATAAATTAATATGTATTATTTTTGACATGTTTCTCTCATTACTTGTAACAGCAGTTGTTTTTGGTATATATATATATATATATATATATATATATATATATATATATGTTTTGTGTGTATTTTGCCTGGATGTATATATGTGTACTGTATGTGTGCCTGGTGCCTCAGAGGTTGGAAGAAGGTTAGTTTCCCTGGTGATGAAGTTACATACAATTGTAATTAGTCATGTGGGTACTGGTAATCAAACCCAGGTCCTCTGTAAGAGCAACCAGGGCTTTTAAGTACTGAGTTGTATCTTCAAGGTTATTGGCTTTGGTTTTAATTGCATGCTCGTATGAGGTTTGTTTTGATGTTCTCACTCTCAAGACAGTTTGTTTTATCCATTCTGAATGACACTAATGATTGAGCCTTCAAATGGAAGCTGTTTACTGGGAATACCCTCAAACAAAAAGAAGATATGCTTATCCCAATAGATGTATAAATGGAAACATAGAAACATTAAAAATGAAAAAGCAAGGTGGCATTCTTCATCCTAGAAATAACAAATCTTTAATAATCAAAGCCAAACATACTAAAATGGTTGAAATGTCAAAGAATCTAACAGTGTAATTTCCAAAGTTATATTATGGATGACTCCAAAGGGAATTTAAATATCTGGGTGAATTAAGTAAATATCTGGGGTATATAGAAAAAAAAATCCTATCAATATGATGAGAATTTTAGCAATGAAACTGAGACTCTGGAATAAAACAAAACTACTGGAAATGAAACTACTTAATAAGACAAATAAAAAGTGCAGTGAAAATCAATATAGTAGATGAAACAGAGGGAAATTATTATAGATAGAGGACAGTTAGACAGCAATATAAAAACAAAAGCAATCATGGTAACTACTTTCAATGATTAAGAGACAAAACCTAAGAATCCATGGGATAGTAGGATTTAAGATACAAATTAAAGGCATACAGAATCTGTTCACTGAGGTTATAGCACAAAACTTCCCAAATCAGGACAAAGATATAGATATGCACTTCCAGGAGACATTTAAGGCACTAAATAGACATGATAAGTAAAGAACTTCTCCACATCACATTATAGTTGAAATGTTATGGCTATAGAATAAAGACATTATGCTAAAGTTGTAAGTACAAAATACCAATTCACTTGTAAAGACAAACTCAAAATAACATCAGGTATCTCAACAGTGATCCCCAAAGGCCAAACAAAACAAAACAAAACAATTACTTCTAACCCAGAAAGTAAACTGCCAAAAGTTGCATATTCAGCAGTTATCTTTAAAAGTGGTAGAGAAACCAAAATAAGATAAGACTTTGAGATGACCACAAACCAAAGCAAATCATGAACATGAAACCAGCAGTGCAGAAGATAAGATACCTTACTGGATAGTTCTCCTGCTTTTACAGCAAAGCATTAAAACAAGACAAAGAAGCAACAAAGCATAAAGCAGGATTTACTGAATTAGGATATGTGATATCACTAAGAGTGGGTATTGTGAAATAGAAGCAGCCCCAAGTTAGGCAAATAAGTCCCTTTAGTGCATTTTTAGAGATTTCTATCTAATTCTCCCCCATTTCTCCCCCTTAAGAGTGATTATTGCCAGCTCTCCTCTGTGTGTGTGTGTGTGTATTACATATACATTTATGTATACACATTATGTATACATACTTTTACCTGAAGAAAAACTCAAAAGTAAGAGGGGAATGGAACAATGAGATGATAGTAGGATGCTAAAGACTCAAAGTTCATCTTCAGTTTTCCCAGTGTGCTAGAACCAACTGTAGCTATTTATTAGAGTCTCAGGATTTTTAAGTGTGATTAAGTGGGCAATATGACATCTGTATCTTCTCTTTAATTGCACTGCTATAAGCAAGTTTCTGGGTACAAGATTGTACACTATCACCTGTCCCCCTATTTATCAGATATTTAGTAATCTTGTCCCTATTGAAGTTCCAATCTATCTAATATCTAATATATTATATACAAAGACATCAAGGGAAGGTAGTTGTGATATAGCTCAATAATAATGTGAAACATAAGATGACTTCACTCTCTAAATAAAGATGCAGGTTACCTGATTAGACTAAAATACAAAATTCAGGGCTTGAGAGATGGTTCAGTGGTTAAGAGCCCTGATTGCTCTTCCGAAGGTCCTGAGTTCAAATCTCAGCAACCACATGGTGGCTCACCACCAACCATAATGAGATCTGGTGCCCTCTTCTGGTGCATCTGAAGACAGCTACAGTGTACTTAGATATAATACTAAATAAATCTTTAAAAAAGAAGCTAAACAAAACCAAAATTCAACTCTTTCTTGTCTACACAAAGCACAGCTATTAGCAAAGGTGCACATAGACTTAAATTCAAAGGATTGGTAATGATATACCAAGCAAATGGAAAACAAAAACAGGAGTAGCAACATCAATATATATAACAATTTTAAATAGGTATTCATTTCTTATTGTTAAACAGATAGGTCCAGATATAGTAATAGTGGATGACTTTAATACTCCACTCATAACAATAATTAATCATCCAGACTCTTGTTTATATCAAGTGTCTCTGTGGCAGGCTTGACTCCTAAGTCTATAACAGGGAGAAAAGAAAAGAGCAAGCAGTAAGGGGTATTAAAAAGATTGTGCCCTCTAAGAATAGATAGAAGGTTAATTATTTCAAATAGGGGTTATTATTATTTATACTATAAAATAAAAATACCTACATGGGAACGGAAATCCAGAAGGTCATCCATGGAGAGAATGTTCTGCTCTGCCTGAAACTCTCAGTTGATAACACTACTATGACTGTTTCTGTGGGGCTTCTCCAGTACATTTCTGCAGAATGATTGTAAATATCTGTTTTGCTGGTCAGAAAAGAAAAAAGTTGCAATAATGAATACACCTGGAAAATAATGTTATTTTTGCTTTACCTAAAGCATTCATTAATAACAATTCACAATATCAATTTTGAAAATATGATTAAAAATTTTTAAACAGCGAAAAATAACAAGTTAGAAAATCTAAAAGATAAAGATAATAGAACAAATAACCTACTCAATTTGAACAAAGCAGATATGAACTACACGATCTAGTAGGTAGGTAGGTAGATATGTTTTAGTATATGATCCTTTCATCACAATCAGTGTCCAGTGCTACAAGTAAGATAACATGGTTTTACACACTTATTTTTCCTTTTATTAAGAATAGAAAATTTTCTGACATGATATATCCTAATCTTCTACCCAGCCCAGCTTTTCTTCACCTCCTCTAACATCTGTATTTACTGCATTTGGTCTCCCATTGGAATACAAGCAGGCTTCTAGAGGATAGTAATATATAATATAACATAATATAATATAATATAATATAATATAATATAATATAATATAAACTATAATATGACAAAACAAAACTAATGCATCAGAGTTGGACAAGATTTTAAAAAGGAAAAACAAAAGAGCCCCAAAGAAACCCACTTGCTTGAACATGCAGAAATCCCATAAAATCATTAAAGTGGTATGATGGCTTGTATATGCTTAGCCCAGGGATTGACACTATTAGAGGTTGTGGCCTTGTTGGAGTAGGTGTGTCACTATGAATGTGGGTTTTAATACATTTCTTCATCCTAGCTGTCTGAAAATGAGTCTCCTGATAGCAGTCTTCAGATTAAGATGTAGAACTCTCAGCTCCCCCAGCACCATGCCGGCCTGGATGCTGCCATGTTCCCTCCTGATGATAATGGACTGAATCTCTGAACCTGTAAGCCAGCACCAATTAAATGCTGTCCTTATAAGAGTTGTCTTGGTCATGGTGGCTGCTCAAAGCAGTAAAACCCTAAGTAGGTAGATACATACCATATTGGAGAATATGATTTTAATTATTGATTAAAAGGTTAGTTCCTGAGTAATATTTCTGGATCTAGAAGAATGCCTGGCACTTGGGACTATGTTAAAGGTCACTAATCAATAGCTGTCTATAACTAGCACCAGAAATATCATAGTAAACATATGGTTATTATATAGCAGGAATCTTTCTGTCCAATAATAAATTCATACCATTCTACTATACACAGCCTTGACCACCATACTTTAAGAGTCAATCTGAACAGACTTGGCCAAGGCAAAAGGTTGTTTACTTTAACGTTTATAAAAGAAATATAATGAAACTTGCCATGTATGTTAGTTGAATGGTCTCATTATTCATTGCCAACTCTCATCCCCTGAGAATATCTTCTGCTTTTTTTCACAATAAGCATTGCCTACTTGCTACACTGTATGCTGTGATGTTGATGTTTTGATATTGATCACAAGGACAGGATAGACATGAGGAGTCTGCACCAAAATCCTTTTGATACTATGGTAAATAATAAAGTTGAAATAGTGATAAACAGAAGGAAAGAAAATCCAATGACTAAACAGAACTATCCCTGAATTTTACCTTTAAAGAGTTAATGCCAATGTTCCTCAAACCATTCCAAAAATGAAAATAAAAAGCCAGTGTTAGGCTGATATTAAAACTTAGTTATCACAAAGAATGAAGACTACAGATCATATTCCTTAATAAATATACATCCAATAAAATACTTTAAAAACTCAAAAATATATTTAAAAAGTCACACATCTCAATAAAATTATCTTCAATCAGCAATGCAAGCATGTTTCAATATATACAAATAAATAAAAACATACAATATATAAAATAGTACCAAGATAAAACTCACTATCATCTCAATGGTAAAATACAACCTCCTTTCATGATATAAACAATGTTTTATGAGTTTGATGATCATAACTCAAATTAATGAGTTCTACTACATATGATAAACTCATAAAATCATGATAGTATTGCAAAATTATTGAAACTATTTACTTTAAAATCAGGGACAAAGATGGATATAGATTTTCATCATGCTTAATCAGCACAGTGTTGATAATTCTACATAAAACAATAAGAGAAAGAAATGAAAAGAATTCTTTTTTTTTTTTTGGCAGGGTTTCTCTGTATAGCTCTGGCTGTCCTGGAACTCACTCTGTAGACCAGGCTGGCCTCGAACTCAGAAATTTGCCTGCCCCTGCCTCCCAAGTGCTGGGATTAAAGTTGTGCGCCACCATTTCCCAGTGAAAAGAATTCTTATATCAAAGTAGGAGGTCAAATTACTTCTTCTTGCAAATGAAAAAACTGTATACTTTAAAGACTCAAATGTATGACCTTTAGATCTTAAAACTTATTCAGCAGTGTAGCTACATAATCAAAATATTTTTCTATATACTGGATGTGGGTTTTTAAAGTAACAATACCCCCCCATATGCTCAAATATTTAAATGCTTGACCATTAGTTGGTGGAACTATTAGGGAAGGATTAGGTCATTGGGTAGGCTTTGGGGTTACAAAACATAATGCATTTTCCAGTTAACCTTCTCTCAGTCTCATACTTGTGGATAATGATGTAAGATTTCACCAAGTGCTCCAGAGATATGCCTATCTGCCTGTTGCTGTGCTCCCTACGATAGTGATGATGGACTTACCCTCTGAAATTGTAAACCCCCCAAAACTTCCTTCTATATGTGGCCATTTTCATGATGTCTTATTACACTAATAGAAAAGTAGGGAGGACACTAGGTATTAACATTCTGAGAAATCAGAAATAAATCCCATTCATAGTACCAAATCAATTTAGGAATATGACTATCCATGAATGTAAAAAACATCTGTAATGAAAATTATAAAGAATGGAAGAAGGAAACTGAAGTAGACACTATAAGATGGAAAGACATTGTATGCACATGAATCAGCAAATTAATATTATGAAATGACATTATTAACAAATATGATGTGCAGATTGAATGTAATCACCATCAAACTCCCAAAGATAGTTGTGATGGTTTGAATATGCTTGGCCCATGGGAAATGGCACTATTAGGGGGTGTGTCCTTGTTGGAGGAAGTGTGTCACTGTATAGGCAGTCTTTGAGGACTTCTAGTGCTTAAGCTCTGCCCAGAGTGAAATGAGGCCCTCCTCCTAGCTACCTGGTAAAGACAGTTCTCTTCTGCTATCTTCATATCAAGATGTAGAACTCTCAGCTCATCCTCCAGCACCATGTCTGTCTGGACACTGCTGCATTTCCTGCCATGGCAATAAGGGACTGAACCTCTAAAACTGTAATCCAGCCCCAATTAAATGGTTCTTTTTTCTTTATAAGAGTTGCCTTGATCATGGTGTCTCTTCACAGCAATGGAAACCCTAAGTAAAACTATAGTCTTCACAGAAATAGAAAGAAAAGACTTCTAAAATTCATATGAAAGCACAGAAGACAGTGAAATCAATGCAATACTGAAGGAAAGAAAATTAATGCAAACTTTATCACATAACCTGATTTGAAATTATACTGTATTTGCTACTAGAAATTTGCTACTATAATAGTAAAAATTTCTTGGTTCTTGTACAAAAACAGGCATGTAGACTAAGTGAATAGATGAGATAATCAATAAATAACCCACATAGCTACAGAAACCTGAGTTTTGGCAAAGGTTTCATAAGCATAGTCTCCACAACAATTAAAAGCTGTGAAAACTGGATGTTCATATGTGGAAGACTGATCCTAGAGAACTCTCTCCTACTCTACACAAAATTTTATTCAAAAACACGATGAACATCTTTAATATGTGCAGAAATTTTAAAAGTAGTATAGGGAAAATACATTAAGATGAACATAGGCAACAATTTTCTGAATAAGTCTCCAATAACTCAGGAATTAAGAGCTAGAATGGACAAGTGGGTTTCCATCCAATATCAAAAGCACAGCAACCAATTTACCAGATAGCTTACAAAGTGAGAGAAATCTCTGTCAGTTATTCTTCCAACAGAATATATTATTAATATTAATAATATATAAAGAGCTCAAACAGAGTAAAATAAACAATCCCAGCAGTACATGGCCAAATGAATTGAACAGATCATTCTCAGGGAGTAGAAACTGCGACAAATGTATACCCATTAGAGAAATTCAAATTAAAACTACATAGAGATTCTACTTCACTTCAGTTAATGTCAATTACCAACAAAATGGTAAATAGCAAACACTGCTGAGGGTATGGTAGAAATGGAACACTGATGACACTTTCTTGACAGGGTTTCTTTGTGTAGCCTTGGCTGACCTGGAACTCACTCTGTAGACCAGGCTGGCCTCGAACTCAGAAATCTGCCTGCCTCTGCCTCCAGAGCGCTGGAATTAAAGCCATGCCCCACCACGCCCAGCTCCTGATTACACTTTTAACAGTAATGTAAATTACACTTTCAACAGTAATGTAAATTAGTTAATGTACTATGGAAATCACTTTGCAGTTTTCTCAAAAGCTAATGCTACAACTTTGTGATAATACTATAACACCTCTCTCTCTCTCTCTCTCTCTCTCTCTCTCTCTCTCTCTCTCTCTCTCTCTCTCTCTCTCTCTCTCTCTCTCCCTGCCCTCTCTCTGTGAGTGTCAGTGTGTGTGTGTGTTCAAAAGAACCAAACTTTTCATGAAGATATACCTGGACACTCATGTTATTGTTACAGTATTTATAAAAGTCAAGTCATGGATTTATCCTTGCCTAACAACAATAGGTAAATGTATAAAGAAAATGTGATAGTATATGCATGTAGGAAATTCTCAAACAATAAATATTAAATTAAAAAAGTAAAAAATAAATTCTACCATGAAAAATAAGACCTTGGAGAAAGCATATAGAAGAAATAGAATCCTCTATATACATTAAAACTATTGAACTATATACACTAAACTATTGAAAACCTGGCAGAGGCAGGCAGATTTCTGAGTTTGAGGCCAGCCTGGTCTACAGAGTGAGTTCCAGGTCTATATAGACACACATATACAAAGAAGTATATTCAGTTATATTCAGTTATACAAAGAATGAAATGAAAATTGATATGAAAATGGAGATTATAATGCTTAACAAATAAGACAATTTACATGAACACCATGCTTTCTCTCATATGTAGAACCCAGATTTGAAAAGATAGAAGTATAGATTAATAATGACTATGTGGATAAAGGACCAAAAGATGGTGATGAATGATAAATATTAACATTGTAATTTTGGTACATATATGAAAATGATATAATAAATCCATTTTTGCTATGGTCAATGTACACTAAACTATTGAAAACCTGATTAGGCTGGAATGAGTAAAGGATATCTGAACTTGAACATCTAGTTCAGTGGCATATCTAAAGAAGGCAAGCGAAAGCTGAAGAGTATATTAAACCTATTCAACGGAAGAGCAGCAGAATCATTCCTACATTTTAGGAAATCCATAAATATGCAAGTACAAGAAGTGTTTATTTCAAATGGATCTGACCAAGAGAAACTCTTAATAGCATAGTATAACTAAATGACGAAAAGTGCAGGTTAGAGACATAATATTAAATCTGTTGTTGTGTTGTTGTTATCATCATCATCATCATTAAATATAAAATCTATGAAACAAAAAGTTCCAAATCACATTTAAGAGCAAACTAATCAGCTGAAAAACATTTCTCCCACCAGAAAGTTTCTTTTTTTAAAAAAATCATTTATTTCATAAGAACATGAGGTATTTCAAAGAGCACATATTTTGTAGAAATTAAACACACAGCATTGAGTTCAATCATTTCTACATATCACATGTGAACAAATATACTAACAGGAAGATATGGACTTGGAAAAAAAGGAACACACAGACACATATAATTTCTTTAAAAAGTTTCTTAATTCAAAAAATATAAATATCTACTAAAACCTTTCACTATTCATTTTCATATGAAAACATAAGTATCAAATTTAGTTACCTACCAGTAACATACAAAAGTACACAGACAGGGTAAGAATTAGTACAGTACATAAACAAATTGAAAATATATCTGTATGCAAAACATGCTTCTCAAACATTGAGGTATTATTACAATACTTAGGAGTGAACTTCCTGAATAATACCAATCTCTTGGTGGGTGAATCAATTAAATTTACAAAGATGTCCCCTCATATATATCAAATGCCAAACCCCTTTTGTAGCATCTATTGGAATCTAATCTCTTGTAAAAAGGAGGAGTGGCTCTGGAAACTTGGAGTGAACCTGACTTCAATACCCTGTAAAGGTTCCCAACTGTCCTGAACATTCATGGCCAGCATGAAGCATTCACTGAGGTTAGAAGAAAGAAAGAAATTACCTAACAGCATTCTATTCCTGGGCTTTCCAAGGTACCACTAGAACTCCATCAATGACTTGCCCCTATTCAGATCCAAACTTAACAAGGGACCAATATGAAGGTAAACCATTCTTTATGTCAGCACAATAGCTTTTCTTTTTCAAGTTAACATGTGCAAAGTAACAGTGACTGTCCATTTAAGAAACATTTAGCACAGAGCATATTGTTTGATTTTCTGTAGCAACTGCTATTGTCTTTCATACAGTTTCTTCCTTTCCACCAGGAGCTTGGACTCATCAGCCTGCAGAGTGTGGATGTACTAAGTGGCTTTTTTCAGGATGATCACCTTAGCGGCCTTCTCATTGTGCACCAGCTCAGGCACAAGATCCCTGAGGTTCAGGAAGTTGGAGCGCATAATGTCATGACATTGGCGCTCCATCCTGTTGTGGTTGTGGCAATGCTCAGTGTTCTCCCAGTCTGAGTTGTTCCGGGATCCCAACCTCGGAGCCTTTGGCCAGAAGACGCATTTGAGGGCTAGGGAAGTGTGGCTTCTGGGCTTCTTCTGAGGCCGTGTGTCCTCCCTGTCCACGTAGGGCAAAGGTGGAGCGGCATAGTTGTGTTGCTCCAGAATGCTTAAGGATCAGCTCACTGGACTGCACGCACCCAGGACTCTGCGCTGCATTCTCCTGATGCGCCGCTGTGGGGAGCCTGGAGACAGTCTTGGAGAACTGTGTCTCCTCCAGCATGACCACATAGATTTCCTCTCCGCCTTCCTCTACAGAACCTGAGTTGCTTAGGAAGTCCTCTAGGGTCCTCTAGGCTGAGCCCCTGGTGGTCAACAAGGCTTATGGCTGAGCTGGTGCTGGCGGGAATGGTGGGTACAGGCATAGGCTCGCGCTTATTTGCTGGGAAGAAGACCACAGCAGGGTCCACGCACTCCAAGTCCAGGTGGGAAAGCTCTGTGAGCCAGGCTGCTTTCCCACGCCCCACACCTGCTGTCCCACTGCGCGCTCGTGGCCAGCAGAGCTGGTGGCACCTGCTGCTCTAGGGGCCAAGGTGCCTGCGCCAATGGCGAGGGACCAGTAGCCCCCTAGCAGCTTCTTGCTCACCACACTTTCTGGCTTCCCCCTGTTGGAGAAGCCGCCCCACATGCAGTCCTGAAGGATGATCCGGTTGCTGGTGCAGCTGCGGAGTCCTCCCTGGCCGAAAATCACCTCCTCGCCCGGGTTACTCCATAGGTCGGCCTCAGGCAGCAGCATCTCCATTCACCGGCTCCAGGCTGTGCTCTGCCAAGGCACTGTCAGGTGACAATCGCGGGGTGGGCAACAGTTCAAACTTCTTCCAGATGTCCTCCCCTGGAGGCGTCGAGTTGTGACCACCAAAGTAGATGTCATCATCTTCCGATAGAAGCAGGGTTTCAGCAAGTCAAACTCCAGGTCTGAGTTCTTACAGATCATTCCGGGCATGGTGGATGTAGTGCAGCTGAACATCCGTTCGTCTCCACCTGACAACGAAACACCTCTTTCTCCTTATTTCTTTTTATTTCTTGTTTCTGTCTCGTGGAAGGTCACATAGGGTGTGAGACCCAACAAACCTCCAACACTCTCTGGGGCTACTAGAGGATCTGATCTGAGGCTTTTCAGAGCTGCGAAGTTCTCCAGTGGGCTTTAGAGACAGACAGGTCTTCCTGGTGACTGCTGCCTACTGATTGCCCTTGTGCCTAACTAGGGCTCTCCTGGCTTCCACCCTGATCTCAAGAGCATCTTCCCAGGAGCATCGTGTCCTGTGCCCTCCTCCTCCACCCTCCTTTGAATCCACCGACCAGATCCAGACAGTTGATTGTCACTTCATGTGAAACTTCCAAGGACAGACGGGCACTGATGATGCATTTCAAATCTCCAACGAAAACAACTTTCCACCGAGATTTGTGTACACAGCAAGATCATCCTCCAGGAAATAAAGGAGAAACGTGATCTCAGAAAACAGAAATTGTGTGAATGCACGACCACTATCTGAGCATTAAGAAGGTGCTTAAGACAACCTCCGCTCAGAATTAGAAGAAACATAGCACAAACATGACTGCTCCTGAAAGACAATATCCCTTTATAAAAGTAGATATGCAAACGAGAAAAGGAAAAGAATCAAACATTAACAGTACAACAAAATATAAAACGTGTCAAATGAGAGGAAGAAACAATCTCAGAGTATGTGGAACAAGAATAAAATTATAGTTATCACCCAATTATCACACCGAGTATAATAAGCTGAATTCTCCAATTAAAAGACAGAGAGAATCTACTTGGACTTAGATACATTCCAGAAACATGATGCTTACAAGAAAATAATCTCTCTGCAAATAGAGACCGAGTGAAAACATAGGAAATGATAATCCAAGCAAATATAATGGATCAGGAGTAGCTTTATCATAACCAGCAAAATAGACTTTAAGACACAAAAAGGGCCACTATACACTGAACAAAAGGTGGTTCATGAAGAAGATAGAACTAAGAGTTGGGAAGTAGGGGAACGTTTGCCTGGCATGTGAAAGGATCTGAGTTTGGTATCTGTCTGCACCACAAAAAGAAAATACCATTTCTATGTGTACATTTTCAATGTTGAAGACCCTAATTGTATGAAAACACAACTAATCATACTAGTCAAAGGCTTCATTAAAATAATAGGTGACTTCAATCCCCTATTCAAAGACACCCAAGTGAAAACAATAGATCTTCAAAACCAAAAATTAGCTAAGAAATGTCAGAATCACATACTACACATAGTAAGATAATGTAAAGAGACATCTACATAATATTCCATTTAACAGCTGCAGTACACACATTTGATCACCAGCACATTACTAACATAAAGCATGTATTAATCTACAGATAAATTATCATTGAATTGAATATAATAATGTATCATTTATAATCTCAATGGAATTAAAATACAAATCAATAAATAGCAAAAGAAAGTGAATAACCTATTCATACATGCTGTAGTTAGATAACACAGTAGTTCATGATTGGTGAGTTATTTATGAAGTCGAAGTAGAAATTATAAAATTCTTCTATCAAATGAAATTGGAAATAGCCTTCATAAGAGGGAAGTTTACATCACCAAATGTTAAATCAGTAATATATAGAGATTTTAAATAGATACTTGAAATGCATCTCAAGAACTTATAAAAAAAACAAGGTCACTTGCTCCACTACTATGTTCATAGCAGCTTTATTCATAATAGCCAGAAACTGGAAACAGCGTAGATGTCCCTCAACAGAAGAATGAATAAAGAAAATGTGGCACATCTACGTAATGAAATAATATTCAGCTATTAAAAAAAGACATCATGAGATTTGCAGGCAAATGGATGGAACTAGAAAATATCATCCTGAGTGAGGTAACCCAGACTCAGAAAGACACGTATACTCACTTATAGGTGGACATTAGCCATAAAGTACAGCATACCCATGCTACAATCCACAGACACAAAGAAACTAGATAATGAGGAGGTCCCAAGGAAGGATGCATGACTCTTACTCAGAAAAGGAAAAAAAATTAGTTTTCAGAAATGGATGAATGGAGGGAACTGGGAAGGAGAGTAGATGAGGAGGGGAACAACTGGGATCAGGATCAAGTGTGGGGAGGAAGGGGCAGAAGAGGGCCAGGCCAGAAAAAGGAAATGAGTAGTCAAGAGAATTTCTAGAACTAGCCAGAGACCTGGGATGCATGTGTATGCTTCTGGGAGTCTATGGAGGTGACTCTAGCAACTGGGGATATGGAGACTGAAATGGGCACCTCCTGTAGCCAAATGGGACTTTCCAGTGGAAAGAAGGGGACATAAACCCACCCACAAACCTTAGACCCCAAATTTGTTCTCCCTACAAGATGTGCAGGGATAAAGCTGGAACAGAGATTCAGGGAACGGCCAACCAATGACTGCTCCAAGTTGAGACCTACACCATGGGAGAGAACCAACCCTGGTCACTTATACCTTGCTATGCTTGCAGATGGAAGCCTATACCATAACTGTTTCCTGAGAAGCTTCACCCAGTAGCTGGTGGAAATGGAAACATAGACCCACAGCTGAACATCAGGCAGAGCTCAGGGAGACTGGTAGAAGAGTGAGGGATAGAATTGAGCAAGCTGATGGGGTCAAGGACATCACAAGACCTACAGAGTCAACTAACCTGGGCCACGGGGGCTCACAGAAATTGAACCACCAACGAAAAAGCATGCAAAGGCTGGACCTAGACCCCCAACACATTAGTAGCAGATGTGCACCTTGGTCTTCATGTGAGTCCCCTAACAAGTAGACTGTTGGCTAACTCTGACTCTGTTGCCTTCCATTGGATCCCCTTCCCCTATCTGGACTGCTTGGTTGTGCCTCAGTGGGAGAGGATGCACTTAGTCCTTCTAGAACTAGATGGGAGTGGGTGGGGTGGTACCCAAGGAAGGGGAGTTCCCCTTCAAGAGGAAGGCTAATGGGGGAAGGAATGTGGGAGTGTGGGGTTGGGAAGAGAGGAGGGGTGGGGTCTGTGATTGCGATGTAAAATGAATAAATAAATTAAAAAAAAGACAAGGCTAAAACCAAGTTCCAAATAAGTACAAGAGAAATAATAAGTAGTACAGCAAAATAGTACAGCAAAAGTAGAATAGAAACATCACATTCCACTCCCTGGCCCTCATAGACTTGTTCAAAAACATGAGTCTATGGAGGCCATACTTAAATATAGCATAATGTGAATGCATTTAGTCCAACTTTCAAAGTCCTCATCATCCAACTAATTAACTGTAATCTCCAAAGCAAGGCTGGAAACCAGCTGGGCAAACTCCAATCTCTGCATCTCCATGGCTTATGTCAAAGCAGTCTTCAGATCTCTATTCCTTTTTCATCTTTGTTGACTGCAACAAACTGCTTTCTCCTGGGCTAGTTCCACTCACTGTTAGCAGCTTTCCTCACTCAGGATGATATCCTCCAGATACATCCATTTGCCTAAGAATTTCAAAAAGTCATTCTTTTTAATAGCTGAGTAGTACTCCATTGTGTAAATGTACCACATTTTCTGTATCCATTCCTCTGTTGAGGGACATCTGGGTTCTTTCCAGCTTCTGGCTATTATAAATAAGGCTGCTATGAACATAGTGGAGCATGTGTCCTTTTTATCAGTTGGAACATATTCTGGGTATATGCCCAGAAGAGGTATTACTGGATCTTCTGGTAGTATTATGTCCAATTTTCTGAGGAGATTCAGAAAACCTTACAACTACTACTATTTTAAGTTAAAGCAGCAAAACTGAAAATATCAGCTATTAATTATCATTGTAGCAGGGCTTGCTAAATTTTTATGTTTTTATATACTATGTGTCAAATGCACAGGTAGCAAATATACTCTCCCATTCTGGAGGTTGCACCTTGTCATAATTTCTTTCCTGATGCTGTGGCAAAATAATCTGTCAAAAGCCACAAAAGGGAGAAATGGTTTATTCTACCTCTTAGTTCATTCTACAATCCTTCCTGGTGGGGAAGTTACAAAGGCAGGAGCTTGAGGCACTTCAGATCTCCATTCCTTTTTCATCTTTGTTGACTGCAACAAACTGCTTTCTCCTGGGCTAGTTCCACTCTCTGTTAGCAGCTTTCCTCAGCATGTATCCCATGGCTCTGTCATGTTTAACATTTTTGAGTCTCCAAGGCAATTTCAATGTTACAGCTTCTTGTTTCAGTGACTGAGATACCACTTGATCTTTTGGACTCCTCCTAAGGGCTGGCATCACTTCTTCAGCTCTGCCCTCTGTAGCACTCTTAAGCCCAGGTTGATCCACTCCACTATGGCTGCTGTTCTTGGTGATCATCCCATGGTACTGTCATCTCCAATACACTGGGGTATTCCACTCCAACTAGGCTTCATCAATAGCCTCTCATAGGCTCTCTTCATGGTGCCAAGCATCAAATCCTTTGCCTGACCCCTTCAGTCCTGGGCCACCAACTACAGCCGAGGCTACACCTTCTCCGATGGCCTTCCGTGACATCTCACAGTGCCAAGACTCAGCTGTTCTTCATGATACCATCATGCCTTGAAAACCAGTACCACCTGGGTGACTCTTACACATTACCAAGTCCAGCTGCAGCACAAGGTACAACCTTGGCTATCTCTGAAACACAGCTTCTTTGTGCTCCCAGAAAACAACTTCCAGATTTCAATTCAGCTGGTCTCTTCTTAATCATTGCTAATTTCTTACCTTCAGATAACCAGCTCAATTGTCCCTGTAGTTGCTTCCATTCTTAACTCCAAGCCAGAGCCACATGGCTGAAGCTGCTGAGTTCTGCTGCTTACAGGAACTAGAATATGATCCTCCTTGTACTATTACATTATCACTGGCTTTATGTTTTCTAAATCCTTCACTGCCTAAGCTTGGCTATCCTGGTTCTTGATCTGTAGATTGACCTTGAATGCAGAGATCAGCATGCCTGTCTCGTGGGACTAAAGGTGTGTACCACCATGCCTGGATCTAAATTCATCAGGGTAGGATCTTGCCCCGAGGCCCCACTCCCTTAATCTGTTATTTCCTAGAACACAGGATTTTGCTCCATTTCACTTCCTGGTATGCTTTTAATACTCGAACCATATATTTTATATTTTGCCTTTCTGAGCTTGCTATGCTTGTTCAAACTTCTCTTTGTGAGACTTAACCAGAGAACAAAGTCTCTGCTGGGCTTTTTTGAAACTTCCTTTGTCAATGCAATTAATGCAATTAATCCAAGTCTCTTCACCTTAGCCTCACGCACACTTTTCAGACAAGGGCATAAAGTAGCCACATTCTTCAGCAAAATACCACAAAAACAGTCTTTATGCCACATACTGAAATTCTTCTCCTTTGAAATCTCTTGGGCCAGGTCAACACAGTTCAAATTACTCCCAGCAACAAAGTCTTCCATATTCCTACTAGAATGACCCATTAAGCCCCATTTAAAGCATTCCACTGAGTTTCAAATCCAAAGTCCAATAATCCACATTCTTTCAAACAAAAGCATGGTCAGGACTATGACAGCAATACCCCAGTCCCTGGTACCAACTTCTGTCTTAGTTAGGGTTTTACTGCTGTGAACAGACACCATGACCACGGCAAGTCTTATAAAATCAACATTTAACTGGGGCTGGCTTACAGGTTCAGATATTCAGTCCATTACCGTCAAGGGGGAAGCATGTTAGCATCCAGGCAGGCATGGCTTAGGAAGAGCTGAGAGTTCTATGTCTTCATCCAAAGGCAGCTAGTGGGAGACTGACTTCCAGGCAACTGGGTTGAGAGACTTAAGCCCACACCCACAGTGACACACCTACTCCAACCAGGTCTCACCTATTCCAACAAGGCCACACCTCCAAATGATGCCTTCCCTGGTCCAAGAATATACAAACCATCACAACATGCTATAGTGATTGATGATTGACAGTAAATAGATACATATAGAGAGACAGACACACATACATGTGTAGAAAATGTGGAGGGAAATCTATTATAATGCCCTTTTATGTCTACATTCCAGGCCTTATGCCACATGTTTATGAGGTGAACATTATGTGTAATGGAAGGAGCAAAGAATTCTTTTTATTTTCTAAGTCTTAAAAAAAACTAACACCACTAAACTTATTTTTATGTTTATTACACATTTGTTTCACTATGAGTACACATTAGAAGTGATTTATCATACAACTTGTGAACAAATTTGATATTCTCTACTAAATGGGTTTAAAAGGAACATAAAACTGTAAAATACTAGTTTAATTCTAGTTCTAAGTTCTAAGTTATGATAACTAGAACAATAAACACCATGATGATTTTACTGAATTTTCCAAGTTGGATTTCATCATAGAAGTTTTTTTGTTTTTAATAAAAGTTTATTTCAAGAAACGAAGGGTTACTTATAAAAGCCATTTTACTTTAAGTATAGGGAATAAATATGTATTAACACAAAACTCCTACTTCCTACTTAAAGTTATGCATTAAAGGAGATTAACTAATGTCAACTACAAATCTAGTGTCTTAAAAGTATATTACAGGGGCTGGTGAGATGGCTCAGTGGGTAAGAGCACCCGACTGCTCTTCTGAAGGTCCGGAGTTCAAATCCCAGCAACCACATGGTGGCTCACAACCATCCGTAATGAGATCTGACTCCCTCTTCTGGTGTGTCTGAAGACAGCTACAGTGTACTTACATATAATAAATAAATAAATCTTTAAAAAAAAAGTATATTACATAAATTCTCAATGAATCTACTATCCATTGCCTTTCTTTCTTTACTGTATTATTTTCCTTACTACTAGTAAAAGGTATCTTTATTAGTTCTTTGAGAATTTCCTATTGTCTTTGAGATACTTTGCCTTCTAGTGTCTTAAATCTTAAATCACATACAATGTGTTCCATTTGCTTTTGTCATAAAGAGTTAAGCCAATATAAGGATGATACACAACACAACTCCATGTGACATTCATGATAAACATTTGGTACTCAGAACAGGAATGGTCAAATACTGCTTAGTGACAGAAATTCAAAATGAATTAGTTCTAAGTGGGCCCGTGTTGTGTACAAACATAGACTTCTAGAATTCACTAAATGTTTCAGGAGAAGACTGCCATGCTGAGATTCTAGAATTTAATGAACATAAAAACATACTTGAGACTGCCGGAGCAGGTGAGGGAGCCATCTTGTGTCCCGGGTCCCTGAGAGAACTGTCTGTACAGGTGAGAGTACGGATTGCAGAGGCAACACACTTCTGGGACAGGCCCAGTTTCGGGAATTCATCTTCAGCCAGGAGGCAGGTCTGAAGGCCAGATCTCTGTGCACATTCCCTGCAAGAGGAGAGCTTGCGTGCAGAGAGTACTCTGACCACTGAGACTCAGGAGAGAGCTGGACTCCCAGAACTGCTGACAGAGGCTAACAAAATCACAGGTGGAACAAGCTCCAGCCAGAGACAACTATAACAACTAAGGCCAGAGATTAACAGATGGCGAAAGGCAAATATAAGAATCTTACTAACAGAAACCAGGAATGCTCACTTTCATCAGAAACCAGAACTCCCAACTCAGCCAGTCCTGGATACCCCAACACACCCGAAAAGCAAGACTTGGAATCAAAATGATATCTCATGATGCTGGGAGAGGACATTAAGAAGGGCATTGATAATTCACTTAAAAGCCGGGCATGCTGGCACACGCCTTTAATTCCAGCACTCGGGAGGCAGAGGCAGGTGGATTTCTGAGTCTGAGGCCAGCCTGGTCTACAAAGTGAGTTCCAGGACAGCCAGGGCTACACAGAGAAACCCTGTCTCGAAAAACCAAAAAAAAAAAAAACAAAAAACAAAAAAACAAAAAACAAAAAAAAACAACCAACCAAAAAAAATTATAATTCACTTAAAGAAATAAAAGAGAACACGGCTAAACAGGTAGAACTTCTTAAAGAATAACAGGAAAACACTGCTAAACAGGTAGAAGTCCTTAAAGAGAAAACCCAAAAGTCCCTTAAGAATTACAGGAAAACATAACCAAACAGGTGATGGAATTGAATAAAACCATCCAATACCTAAAATGGGAAGTAGAAAAAATAAAGAAAACCCAAAGTGAGACAACTCTGGAGATAGAAACACTAGGAAAGAAATCAGGAACCATACATTCGACCATCAGCAACAGAATACAAGAGCTGGAAGAGAAAATCTCAGGTGCATAAGATTGCATAGAGAACATGGGCATAACAATCAAAGAAAATGCAAAATGCAAAAAGATCCTCACCCAAAACATCCAGGAAATCCGGGACACAATGAGAAGACCAAACCTATGGATAATAGGAGTAGATGAGAATGAAGATTTTCAACTTATAGGGGCAGCAAATATCTTCAACAAAATTATAGAAGAAAACTTCCCAAACCTAAAGAAAGAGATGCACATGAACATACAAGAAGGGGATACAAAATGGAAAGGAAGAAGTATAAATATCACTATTTGTACGTGATATGATAGTATATATAATTGACCCTAAAAAATTCACCAGAGAACTCCTAAACCAGATAAACAGGTTCAGTGAAGTAGCTTGATATAAAATTAACTCAAACAAATCAGTGGCCTTTCTCTACACAAAGGATAAACAGGCTGAGAAAGAAATTTGGGAAACAACACCCTTCACAAGAGTCACAAATAATATAAATACCTTGGTGTGACTCTAGCTAAGAAAGCCAAATATCTGCATGATAAGAACTTCAAGTCTCTGAAGAAAGAAATTGAAGAAGATCTCAGAAGATAGAAAGATCTCCAATGCTCATGGATTGGCAGGATTAATATCATAAAAGTGGCTATCTTGCCAAAAGCAATCTACAGATACAATGCAATGCCCATCAAAATTCCAACTCAATTCTTTACTGAGTTAGAAAGGGCAATTTAAAAATTCATCTGGCATATCAAAAACCTAGGATAGCAAAAATTATTCTCAACAACAAAAGAACCTCTGATATATTCACCATGCCTGAGCTCAAGCTATTGTTGTAGAAACTGCATGGTACTAGTACAGCAACAGACAGGGAGATCAATGGAATTGAATTGAAGACCCAGAAATGAACCCACACACCTATGGTCACTTTATTTTTGACAGAGGAGATAAAACCATCTAGTGGAAAAAAAGAAACCATTTTCAACAAATGGTGCTGGCTTAACTGGCTGTTATCATGTAGAAGAATGAAAATTGATCCATTCTTATCTCCTTGTACAAAGCTCAAGTCTAAGTGGATCAAGGAACTCCACATAAAACCAGAGATATTTAAACTTATAGAGGAGAAAGTGGGGAAAAAAACCTCAAAGATTTGGGCACAGGGGAAATATTCCTGAACAGAACACCAATGGCTTGTGCTGTAAGATCAAGAATCAACAAATGGGACCTCATAAAATTGCAAAGCTTTTGTAAGGCAAAAGACACCGTCAATAAGACAAAAAGGCCATGCCAACAGATTGGGAAAGAAATTTTACCAATCCTAAATCAGATACGGGACTAATATCCAATATATATAAAGAACACTCCTCCATTGCTGGTGGGATTGTAATCTGGTACAACCACTCTAGAAATCAGTCTGGTGGTTCCTCAGAAAATTGGACATAGTACTACCAGAGGGTCCAGCAATACCTCTCCTGGCACATACCCAGAAGATGTTCCAACTTGTAGTAAGAACACATGTGCTACTAAGTTCATAACAGCCTTATTTATAATAACCAGTAGCTGGAAAGAACACAGATGTCCCTCAACAGAGGAATGGATACAGAAAATGTGGTACATTTACACAATGGAGTACTACTCAGCTATTAAAACAATGAATTTATGAAATTCTTAGGCAAATGGATGTATCTGGAGTATATCATCCTGAGTGAGGTAACCCAATCACAAAAGAACACACATGATATGCACTCACTGAAAAGTGGATATTAGCACAGAAGCTCAGAGTACTGAAGATGAAATTTGCAAAACACATGAAACCCAAGAAGAAGGAAGACTATATTGCTGATACTTTGATCATTCTTAGAAGGGAGAACAAAATACCTATGGAAGGAGATACAGAGACAAATTTGGGAGCAGAGACTGAAGGAATGACCATCCAGAGACTCCCCTACCTGTGGATCCATCCCATAAACTACCATCAAACCCACACACTATTGCAGATGTCATCAAAAGCTTACTGACAAGAGCCTGATATAGCTGTCTCCTGAGAGGCTTTGCCAGTACTTGACAAATACTGAAGTTGATGCTCACAGTCATCCACTGGATGAAGCACAGAGTTCCCAATAAAGGAGCTAGAGAATGGACCCAAGTAGCGAAGGGGTTTGCAGTCATAACAATATGAACTAACCAGTACCCTCAGAGCTCCCTGGGACTAAACCACCAATCAAAGAAAACACATGGTGGAACTCACGGCTCTAGCTGCATTTGTAGCAGAGGATGGCCTAGTCAGTCATCAATGGTAGGAGAGGCCCTTGGTCCTCTGAATAGTCTATGCCCCAGTATAGGGGAATTTCAGGGCTAAAGCAGGAGTGAGTGGGTTGGGGAGCAGGGGGATGAGGAAGAGTATAGAGGATTTTCAGAGGGGAATCTCGGAAAGGGGATAACATTTGAAATGTAAATAACGAAAACATCTAATAAAAATTTTAAAAAGATGTAGAAGGATGAATCTTTTAAGAATCGGGAGTTGGTTTGATAATTCACCAGCACCTTCAACTACTGAAACCCCTCTAGGTACTCTTTCTCCTGGGAGCTCAGAGAATATTGAAGTCACATGGTGGAAAGTACATTTCAAACTTAAAGCAACTAATGACTTTGATTATCTTTTTAAAATTAATTATTTTACTTTTTATACTCCATATTATATTCCTTCCCCTGTGCACCCTCTGACTGTTCCACATCCCATACCTCCTCTCTACCGATGTGTCTCCAGGTGGATGTCCCTACCCCCACCTGACCTCTAAACCCCCTGGTGCCTCCAGTCTCTTGAGAGTTAAGTACATCATCTCTGAATGGACACAGGCCCAACAGTCTTCTATGGTATGCATGCTGGGGGCCTCATATCAGCTGATATATGCTGCCTGCTTGGTGGTCCAGTATTTGAGAGATATCAGGGGTCCAGAGGAATTGAGACTGCTGGTCCTACTACTGGGTCACCCTTCTCTTCAGCTTCTTTCACCCTTCCCTAATTCAATAACATGGGTCAGTTGCTTCTGTCCATTGGTTGGGTGCAAATATCTACATATGACTCTTTCAGCTGCTTGTTGGGTCTTCTGGAGTGCTGTCATGCTAGGTCCCTTTTTGTGAGCGCTCCCTAGCCTCAGTGATAGTTTCAGGCCTTGGGGCCTCCCATTGAGCTGGAACTCACTTTGGGCCTGTTGCTGGACCTTCTTTTCCTCAGTTTCCTCTCCATTTCTAACCTTGTAATTCTTTCAGACAGGAACATGTATGGGTCAGAGTTGTGACTGTGGGATGCCCCCGCCTGCCTCATTTGATGCCCTGATTTCCTGCTGGAGGTAGGCTCCATAAGTTCCCTCTCCATACTGTCAGGCATTTCATCTAAGGTCCCTCCCTTTGAGTCCTGGTAGTGTCTCACCTCCCAGGTCTCTGGTACATTCTGGAGGGTTCCCTCAACCTCCTATCTCCCAAAGTTGCCTGTTTCCATTCTTTCTGCTGGCTCTCGGGGCTTCAGTCCTTTTCCCTCAACCAATATCAGATTATGTTCTCCCCTCCCACCCTCGATCACTTTCCCTCCCAAGGCCCTTCCTTCCTCCCCACTTGTGATTGCTTTCTTCTCCTTCTCAAGGGGGACTGGAATGAGGCATCCTCACTTGAGCACTTCAGCTTGTTGAACTTTTCCAGTTCTGGGGGCTGTTTTTTGGGTAGTTTGTAATATTTTGGCTAATATCCACTTATTAGTGCGTACATACCATGCATGCTCTTTTGGGTCTGAGTTACCTCACTCAGGATGATATTTTCTAATTCCATTCACTTGCCTGCAAAACTCAAGATGTCCTTGTTCTTAATAGCTGAGTAGTATTCCATTGTGTAAATGAACCACATTTTCTGTATCCATTCTTCTGTCCTGAGACATCTAGATTTTTTTCCAGCTTCTGGCTCTCACAAATAAGGCTGCTATGAACACAGTGGAACACGTACCCCTGTAGCATGGTGGAGCATCGTTTGGGTATATGCCCAAGAGTGGTATAGCTGGGTCTTCAGGTAGATCTATTTCCAGTTTTCGGAGGAACCTCCAGATTGATTTCTAGAGTGGTTGCACCAGTTTGCCATCCCACCAGCAATGGGGGAAGTGTTCCTCTTTCTCCACATCCTCTCCAATATGTGTTATCAATTGAGGTTTTGATTTTTAGACATTCTTATTGGTGTAAGGTGGAACCTCAGGGCCATTTTGATTTGCATTTCTCTGATCATTAACAGCTTTGTACATTTCTTTAGGTGCTTCTCAGCCATTCGAGATTCCTCACTTGTGAATTCTCGGTTCAGTTTTATACCCCAATTTTTGATTGGGTTGTTTGTTTTTTGGTGATTAGCTTCTTGAGTTCTTTATATATTTTGGATATCAGCCCTCTATTGGATGTGAGGTTAGTGAAGATTTTTCCTAATCTGTAGGTTGCTGATTTGTTTTATTGATTATTTCCTTTGCCTTAGAGAAGCTTTCCAGTTTCATGAGGTCCCATTTATCAATTCTTGGTCTTAGAGCATGAGCCATTGGAGTTCTGTTTAAGAAATTTCCCACGGTGCCAATGAGTTCAAGGCCCTTTCCCAGTTTCTTTTCTGTTAGATTCAGTGTATCTGGGTTGATGTTGAGGTCCTTGATCCACTTAGACTTTAGCTTTGTGCTTGGTGATAAATATGGCTCTATTTTCATTTTGCTACATACAGATAGCCACTTAGACCAGCACCATTTATTGAAGATGCTTTTTTTCCTGATAGAATACTTTTGGCTTCTTTGTCAATGATCAATGTCTGTAAATGTGTGGTTTTACTTCTGGGTCTTCTATTCTATTCCATTGATCAATGTGTCTGTCTCTGTACCAAAATCATGCAGTTTTTATCACTATTGCTCTGTAGTAAAGTTTGAGATTAGGGATGGTGATTCTCCCAGCCATTCTTTTATAATTAAGAATTGTTTTCATTATTCTGTTTTTTTTCCCTTCCCAGATGAATTTGAGAATTTTTCTTTTCATGTCTTTGAAGAATTGTGTTGGAATTCTTATTGAATTGAATCAATAGATTGCCTTTTGTAGGACTGCCAATTTTACAATATTAATTCTGCCAATCCATGAGCATGGAAATCTCCCCATATCTGAGATCTCTTTTGATTTCTTCCTTTTTATTTTTTATTCATTTACATTTCAAATGCTATACACAAAGCCCCCTATAACCTCCTCCCACCCTGCTCCCCAACCCACCCATTCCTGATTCCTGGACCTGGCATTCCCCAGTACTGGGGCATATGATATTCACAAGACCAAGGGGCTCTTCTTCCATTGATGGCCAACTAGGCCATCTTCTGGTACATATGCAAATAAAGACACAGATCGGGGGGGGGGGCTACTGGTTAGTTCATATTGTCGTTCCTCCTATAGGGTTGCATACCCCTTTTGCTCCTTGGGTACTTTTTCTATCACCTTCATTAGGGGCCCTTTGTTCCATCCAGTAGATGACTGTGAGAATCCACTTCTGTATTTGTCAGGCATTGGCATAGACTCACAAGAGAGAGCTATGTCAGGGTCCTGTCAGCAAAATCTTGCTGGCATAAACAATAGTGTCTGGATTTGGTGGTTGTATATGGGGTGGATCCCCAGGTGGGGTGGTCTCTGGATGGTCTTTCCTTCGGTCTCACCTCAAATCTTGTCTCTGTAACTCCTTCCATGGGTATTTTGTTCCCCATTCTAAGTAGGAGCAAAGTATCCACACTTTGGTCTTCCTTCTTCTTGAGTTTCATGTGTTTTACAAATTGTATCTTGGATATCCTAAGTTTCTGGGCTAATATCTGCTTATCAGTGTGTGCATATGATGTATGTTCTTTTGTGATTGAATTACCTCACTCAAGATTGTTACCTCCTTCTAGCCTAGCAAGGCTGGCTGTGACTATCCTCCACTTAAGTGGAGCCACCCAGTATGCTGCTCCTTTGTTGTGCCACTACCTGCCTGAGGCCCAACCTGCCCGAGGCCAAACAGGTTCTCTTCCAAGAATTTTCCACAGTTAGCACACAACTGTGATCTTCGAGAGTACCCACTAGAAGGCTGACCTATCTACTTCAAAGAAACTTTACATGGCTAGGGATGGGCCTCCCCTCTTCTTTATAAAGTGTGTTTGCTGATATTAAAATTGAACCTTGATCAGAATGACTGTCTTGGTTTCATTTTTCTCTCACGCAGCCTAGCTCCCTCTTCTCTTCCAGATTCCAAGATGCCTTTCCAGAACAGAACGCAGACATGTGAATCGCTGGCTGGACACAACACAAGGTCATATCCTCCAGATCCATCTATTTAACTAAAAATTTCATGAATACATTGTTTTAAATTGCTAAGTAGTACTCCATTGTGTAAATGTACCACATATTCTATACCTATTCCTCTGTTGAGGGACATCTGGGTTTTTTCAAGCTTCTGGCTATTATTATAAATAAGGCTACTATGAACATATTGGAGCATGTGTTCTTATTACAAGATGGAACATCCTCTGTGTATATGCCCAAGAGAGGAATGGCTGGATCATACGGTAGTACTATGTGTAATTTTCTGAGGAAGTGCCAGACAGATTTCCAGAGTGGTTGTACCAGCTTGCTATCCCACCAAAAATGGAGATGTGTCCCTCTTTCACCACATCCTCACCAGCATCTGCTGTCTCGTGAATTTTTGATCTTAGCCATTCTTACTGGTGTGAGGGGTAATCTTAGGGTTGTTTTGATTTGCATTTCCCCAATGATTAAGGATGTTGTACATTTTTTTTCAGGTGCTTCTCAGCCATTCTGTACTCCTCAGTTGAGAATTCTTTGTTTACCTCTGCATCCCCTTTTTTAATAGGTTTGTTTGATTTTCTGGAGTCCAACTTCTTGAGTTCTTTGTATATATTGAATATTAGTCCGCTATCAGATTTAGGATTGGTAAAAAGCTTTTCCTAATCTGTTGGTGGCCTTTTTGTCTTATTGACAGTGCCTTTTACCTTGCAAGAGCTTTGGAATTTTATGATGTCCCATTTGATGATTCTAGATCTTACAGCACAAAACATTGCTGTTCTGTTCAGGAATTTTCCCCTGTGCCCATATCTTCGAGGCTTTTCCCCACTTTCTCTTCTATAAGTTTCAGAGTCTCTGGTTTTATGTGGAGTTCATTGATCCACTTAGACTTGACCTTAGTACAAGGAGGTAAGAATGGGTCAATTTGCATTTTTCTACATGATAACCGCCTGTTAAGCCAGCATCATTTGTTGAAAATGCTGTCTTTTTTTCCACTGGATGTTTGTAGCTCCCTTGTCAAAGATCAAGTGACCATAGGTGTGTGGATTCATTTCTGGGTCTTCAATTCTATTCCATTTGTCTACCTGTCTGTCACAGTACCAGTGCCATGCAGTTTTAATCACAATTGCTCTGTAGTACAGCTTTAGGTCAAGCATTGTGATTCCACCAGAGGTCCTTTTATCATTGAAAAGAGTTTTTTGCTATCCTATATATTATCCTGGATTTGTTATTCCAGACGAATTTGCAAATTGCACTTTCTAATTCATTGAAAAATTGAGTTGGAATTTTGGTGGGGATTACATTGAATCTGTAGATAGCTTTTGGCATGATAACCATTTTTATTATATTGATCCTGCCAATCCATGAGCATGGGAGATTTTTCCATCTTCTGAGATTTTCTTTGATTTCTTTCTTCAGAGACTTGAAGTTCTTATAAAAAAGATCTTTCACTTCCTTAGAGTGACACCAAGGTATTTTATATTATTTGTGGCTATTGGGAAGTGTGTTGTTTCCCTAACTTCTTTTTCAGCCTGTTTATCCTTTATGTAGAGAAAGGACATTGATTCTTTTGAGTTGATTTTTTGTTCAGCTACTGCACTGAAGCAGTTTATCAGGTTTAGGAGTTCTCTGGTGGCATTTTTAGGATCACTTATATATACTACTATATCATCTGCCAATAGTGATATTTTGATTTCTTCCTTTCCAATTTGTATCCCTTTGACCTCCTTTTGTTGTCTAATTGTTCTGGCTAGGACTTTGATTACTATATTGAATATGTAGGGAGAAATTGGGCAGCCTTGTCTAGTCCCTGATTTTAGTGGGATTGCTTCCAGCTTCTCTCCATTTAGTTTGACGTTGGCTACTGGTTTGCTGTATATTGCTTATATTATGTTTAGGTATGGGCCTTGAATTCTTGATCTTTCCAAGATTTTTATCATGAATGGGTTTTGTATTTTGTCAAATGCTTTCTCAACATCTAAAGAAATGATTATTTGGTTTTTGTCTTTGAGTTTGTTTATATAGTGGATTACTTTGATGGATTTCAGTATAATACATCATCCCTGCATCCTTGGAATGAAGCCTACTTGGTCATGATGGATGATGGTTTTGATGTGTTCTTGGATTCGGTTAGTGAGAATTTTACTGAGTAGTTTTACAATGATATTCATAAGGGAAATTCATCTAAAGTTCTCTTTTTTGGGGGGTCTTTATGTGGCTTAGGTATCACAGTAATTGTGGCTTCATAGAATGAATTGGGTAGAGTACTTCCTGTTTCTATTTTGTGGAATAGTTTGAGAAGAATTGGAATTAGGTCTTCCTTGAAGGTCTGATAAAACTCTGCACTGACCCCATCTGGTCCTGGCCTTTTTTGGGGGGAGACTATTAATGATTGCTTCTATTTCTTTAGGGGATATGGGACTGCTTAGGCCATTAATCTCATCCTGATTTAACTTTGGTACCCGATATCTGTCTAGAAATTTGTCCATTTTATCCAGGTTTTCCAGTTTTATTGAGTATAGCCTTTTTGTAGTAGGATGTGTTGATGTTTTGGATTTCCTCAGGTTCTGTTATGTCTCCCTTTTCATTTCTGATTTTGGTAATTAGGATACTGTTCCTGTGCGCTCTAGGTAGTCTGGCTAAGGGTTTATCTTTCTTGTTGATTTTCTCAACAAACCAGCTACTGGTTTGGTTGACTTTTTGAATAATCCTTTTTATTTCCACTTGGCTGTTTTCAGCCCTCAGTTTGATAATTTCCTGCCATCTACTCCTCTTGTGTGAATTTGCTTCTTTTTGTTCTAGAGCTTTTAGGTGTGCTGTCAAGGTGCTAGTGTATGCACTCCGATCTATGAGTTTTCCTCTTTGGACTGCTTTCATTGTGTCCCATAAGTTTGGGTATTTTGTGGCTTCATTTTCATTAAACTTTAAAACAAAAGTCTTTAATTTCTTTCTGTATTTCTTCCTTGACCAAGGTATCATTGAGTAGAGTGTTCTTCAGCTTCCATGTGAGTGTTGGCTGTCTATTATTTATGTTGTTATTGAAGATCAGCCTTAGTCTGTGTTGCTCTGATAGGATTCATAGAATTATGTCAGTATATTTGTATCTGTTGAGGCCTGATTTGTGACAAATTATATGGTTGATTTTGGAGAAGGTACCAACAGGTTCTGAGAGCAAGGTATATCCTTTTTTTAGGATAAAATGTTCTGTAGATATCTGTTAAATCCATTTTTCTTTATAACTTCTGTTACTTTCAATATGTCTCCCTTTATTTTCTGTTTCCACGATCTGTCCATTGATGAGAGCGGGGTGTTGAAGTCTCCCACTATTATTATTCTGTGATGTGCAATGTGTGCTTTGAGATTTACTATAATTTCTGTAATGAATGTTGATGCCCTTGCATTTGGAACATTTATATTCAGAATTGATATTACCTTTGATGTGTATGATGTTCCCCTCCTTGTCTTTTTTGATAACTTTTTGTTGGAAATCAATTTTATTCAATATTAGAATGGCTACTCCAGCTAGTTTTGTCAGAACACTTGCTTGGAAAATTGTTTTTCCAGCCTTTTACCCTGAGGTAGTGTCTGTCTTTTTCCTGATGTGGGTTTCCTGTAAGCAGTAAAATTTGGGTGTTGTTTATGTAGCCAGTCTGTTAGTCTGTCTTTTTATTGGGGAATTGACTCCATTGCTATTAAGAGATATTAAGGAAAAGTAATTGTTGCTTCCTGTTATTTTTGTTGTTAGAGTTGGGATTCTGTTCTTGTGGCTGTCTTCTTTTAGGTTTGTTGAAGGATTACTTTCTTTCTTTTTCTAGGGTGTAGTTTCCATCCTTCTGTTGGTGTTTTCCCTTTATTATCCTTTGAAGGGCTGGATTCATGGAAAGATATTGTGTGGATTTAATTTTGTCATAGAATACTTTGCTTTCTCTATCTATGGTAATTGAGATTTTTATTGGTTATAGTAGCCTGGGCTGGCATTTGTGTTCTCTTAGTAGCTGTGTAACATCTGTTCAGGATCTTCTGGCTTTTATAGTCTCTGGTGAGAAGTGTGGTGTAATTCTATTAGGACTACCTTTATATGTTACTTGACCTTTTTCCTATACTGCTTTTAATATTCTATCTATTTAATGCATTTGTTGTTCTGATTATTATGTGCTGGGAGGAATTTCTTTTCTGGTACAGTCTATTTGGAGTTCTGTAGGCTTCTTATATGTTCATGTGAAACTCTTTCTTTATGTTGGGGAAGTTTACTTCTATAATTTTATTGAAGATATTTACTGGACCTTTAAGCTGAAAATCTTCATTCTCATCTACACCTATTATCCTTAAGTTTGGTCTTCTCATTGTGTCCTGGATTTCCTGGATGTTTTGGGTTAGGATCTCTTTGCATTTTGCATTTTCATTGATTGTTGAATCTTCTGCACCTGAGATTTGATTGTTGAATCTTCTGCACTTGAGATTCTCTCTTTCACTTCTTGCATTCTGTTGCTGGTGCTTGCACCTATGGTTCCTGATTTCCTTCCTAGGGTTTCTATCTCCAGAGTTGTCTCCCTTTGGGTTTTTTTTTTATTGTTTCTACTTACATTTTTAGATCTTGGATGGTTTTGTTCAATTCCATCACCTGTTTGGTTGTGTTTTCCTGTAATTCTTTAAGGGGTTTTTATATTTCCTCTTTAAGGTCTTTTACTTGTTTAGCAGTGTTTTCCTGTAATTATTTGAGGAATTTTTGTGCTTCTTCTTTAAATCTTCTACCTGTTTAGCAGTGTTCTCCTGTATTTCTTTAAGTGAGTTATTAATGCCCTTCTTAAAATCCTCTATCAGCATCATGAGATATAATTTTAAATCCTAGTCTTGCTTTTTTGTGTTTGGGTATCCAGGACAAGCTGTGGTGGGTGTACTGGGTTCTAATGGTGCCCAGTGGTCTTGGTTTCTGTTAGTAAGATTCTTATATTTGCCTTCAGCCATCTGGTAATCTCTGTTGTTAGATGTTCTAGCTGTCTCTGGTTGGAGCTTTTTCCTCTTGTTATTTTGTTAGCCTCTGTCAGCACTCCCTTGAGTCCAACTCTCTCCTGAGACTCAGTGGTCAGAGCACTCTCTGTAGGCAACCTCTCCTCTTGCAGCGAAGATGCACAGAAGTCTGGTGCTCAGATCTACCTCCTGCTTCCTGGGGTAAGAGCCCTCCCTTGAGGCCGACCCATCTCTGGCAGGGAAGGTGTTCAGGTGTCTGGGTCTCAGTTCTGTCTCCTGGGTGAGGATAAAAGCCAGAAGGGATCCTGTCTAAGAAGCTCTGTTGCTTTTACTGCCTAAGCGCTCTCCTGCTTAGACTGGTCTCAATGATCCTAAGATTCTGGGTGTACTAGGGCCTGCCTTTGTCCTTTTACCACCCTATTGCTCCTAGCACAAGACCCTCTGGTGTTTTTGGAACTGATGTTCCGTTTCACTCACCAGTGATCTCAAGATCCCTGGTTTGCCAGGGTGCCTGCAGTGTGGAGAACCCTCTGGGGACCTTGGGGCTCTTTGCCGAGATTGTGGCAAAGATGGGGCATGGGGGTGGCTCTTTTGAGAACGAACCCCAGCCATTGGTCTGGCAGGTGTCCTTTGTCCCTGTTCCTGCTAGCACAAGACCCTCTGGATTTTTTGGAATTGATGTTGCATTCCACTCACCAGGGATCTCAAGATCCCTGGTGTGCTAGGGTGCCTGGAGTGTGGAGAGTCCTCTGGGGACCTTTGGAACTTCCACCTAAATCGTGCCCAAGATTGATTTCTTTCTTGAGAGACTTGGAGTTATTGTGATACAGAACATCCACTTGTTTGCTTAGAGTTACCCCAGGATATTTTGTATTATTTGTGGCTATTGTGAAGGGAACCGTTTCCCTAATTTCTTTCTCAGCCATTTTATCATTTGTATAAAGGAAAGCTACTGATTTATTTGAGTTAATTTTATATCCTGCCACTTTGCTGAAGTTGTTTATCTGCTGGAGATGTTCTCTGGTAGAATTTTTGAGGTCATGTCACTTTCATATACTATGATATCATCTGCAAATAGTGATTGATACTTTTATTTCTTCTTCATCAATTTGTATCCCCTTGATCTCTTTTTGTTGTCTTATTGTTCTAGCTAGCACTTCAAGTACTATATTGAATAGATACTATGGGGAAAGGGGGCATCCTTGTCTTGTCCCTGATTTCAGTGGGATTGCTTCAAGTATATCTCCATTTAATTTGACATTCACTGTTGGTTTGCAGTAAATTGCTTTTATTATGTTTAGGTGTGGGCCTTGAATTCCTGATCTCTCCAACACGTTTTACATGAAGGGGTGTTGTATTTTGTCAAATGCTTTTTAAGCATCTAAGGAGATGATCATGGGACTGTTTTCTTTGAATTTGTTTATATAGTAGATTACTTTAATGGATTTTCATATATTATACCAACCTTACATCCCTGGTATGAAGCCTACTTGATTGTGGTGAATGATGGTTTTGATGTGTTCTTGGATTTGGTTTTCAAAAATTTTTGCATTGATATTCATATGTTAGCTTAGTCTGAAGTTCTCTTTTTTTGGTTGGGTCCTTGTGTGGTTTAGGTAGCAGAGTAATTGGGGCTTTGAAGAATGAGTTAGGTAGTGTTCCTTCTGTTTCTGTTTCTATTTTATGGAATAGTTTGAGGAAAATTGGCATCAGGTCTTCTTTGAAAGTCTGGTAGAATTCTGCACTACATCCATCTGGCCCTGGGACTTTTTTGTTTGGAAGGTTATTAATGACTTCTTCTATTTCCTTGTGTGATATGGACCTGTTTAGATAGCTTACCTGCCTTTGATTTAACTTTAGTTTGTGGTATCTGCCTAGAAAACTATCCATTTCATCCAGATTTTCCAGTTTTGTTGAGTATAGGCTTTTAGAGTAGGATCTGATGAGTTTTTAAATTTCCTCCATTTCTGTTGTTATGTTTTCCCTTTTTTTCCCTGATTTTGTTAATTTGGATACTGCCTCTCAGCCCTTTAGTTATTTTGACTAGGAGTTTATCTATCTTGTTGATTCTCTCAAAGAACCAGCTTTTGATTTTGCTGATTCTTTGTATTGTTTTCTTTGTTTCCATTTGGTTAATTTCAACCCAGAGTTTGACTATTTCCTGCCTTCTACTCCTCTTGGGTGAGTTTGCATTTTTTTGTTCTAGAGGTCTCATGTGTTAGGTTGTTGTGTAAGATATTTCCAGTTTCTTTACCAGGGAACTTAGTAGTATGAATTTTACTCTTAGCACTGCTTTCATTGTGTCCCATAAGTTTGGGTATGATGTGTCAACATTTTCATTAAATTCCAGAAAGTCTTTTTTTCCCCCTAACAAAGTAAAGAATTGTTCAGTTTCCACATCTAGGTGTATTTTTTGTAGGTTTTGCTGTTATTGAAGACCAGCCTTAGGCCATGGTGATCTGCTAGGATTCATGGTATTATTACAATCATCTTGTATTGGTTGAGGGTTGTGTTTTGACCAATTATATGGTTGATTTTGGAGAAGGTACTATGAGGTGCTGAAAAGAAGGTGTAATCTTTGGTTTTAGGGTGGAATGTTCTGTAGATATATGTTAAATCCATTTGCTTCATAACCTCCCTTAGTTTCACTGTGTCTCTGTCTAGTTTCTGTTTCAATGACCTGTCCATTAGTGATAGTGAGGTGTTGAAGTCTCTCACTATTATTGTGTGGGGTTTAATGTGTGTTTTGAGCTTTAGTGAAGTTTCTTTTATGAATGTGGTTGCTCTTGCATTTGGGGCAGAGATGTTCAGAATTGAGACTTTCTCTTGGTGGATTTTTCCCTTGATGAATATAAAGTGTCCTTCTTCATCATGCTTGATAACTTTTGGTTGAAATTCTATTTTATTGGATATTAGGATGGCAACTTCTGCTTGTTTCCTGGGACCATTTGCTTGGAAGAACTTTTTCCATTCTTTTACTCTGAGATAGTGCATATCTTTGTTGTTGAGGTATATTTCTTGTATGCAGCAAAATGCTTAATGTTGTTTGCATATCCAGTCTGTTAGGTTATGTATTTTTATCAGTGAGTTGAATCCATTAATATTCAGAGATATTAAAGACAGATAATTGCTGGTTCCTGATATATTTGTTTTTGTAGGTGGCTTTATGTGCTTGTGGCTCTCTCCTTTTGAATTTGTTGTGAGATGCTTACTATTTTGTTTATTTATTTATTTATTTATCTATTTATTTATTTATTTATTTATTTATTTATTTATTTATTTATTATATCTAAGTACAATGTAGCTGTCTTCAAATGCACCAGAAGAGGACATGAGATCTCATTAAGGATGGTTGTGAGCCACCATGTGGTTGCTGGAATTTGAACTTAGGACCCTCAGAAGAGCAGATGGTGCTCTTAACCACTTAGCCATATCTCCAGCCCTGTTTTGTTCTTTCTTTGGTGCATATACCTTCCTTTTGTTGCAGTTTTCCTTCTAGGATCCTCTGCAGTGCTGTATTGGTAGATATTTACAGTTTGAATTTTGTTTTGTCCTGGGATATTTTGGTTTCTCCATCTATGTTGATTGAGAGTTTTGCTGGGTATAGTAGCCTATGCTGGTATTTGTGTTCTCTTAGAGTCTGCATTACCTCTGCTCAGGTTCTTCTGACTTTTGTAGTCTCTGTTGACAAGTTTCTGATAGGTCTAACTTTATATGTTACGTGACTCTTCCCCCTTGCAGCTTTAAGTATTCTTTATTTTTTATGTGCATTTAGAGTTTTGATTATTATGTGGTGAGAGGATTTTCCTTTTTTTTCTTTTTTATAAGATATTTTCTTTATATACATTTCAAATGCTATCCCGAAAGTTCCCTATATCCTCGCCATGCCCTGCTCCCTAGGCACCCACTTCCGCTTCTTGGCCCTGGCATTCCCCTGCACTGGGGCATATAAACTTTGCAAAACCAAGGTGCCTCTCTTCCCAGTGATGGCAGACTAGGCCATCTTCTGCCAGATATGCATCTAGAGACAAGAGCTCTGGGGGTACTGGTTAATTCATATGTTTGTTCCACCTATAGGGTTGCAGACCCCTTCAGCTCCTTGGGTGCTTTCTCTAGCTTCTCCATGGGGGCCCTGTGTTCCATCTTATAGATGAGCTTGAGCATCCACTTCTGTATTTGCCAGGCATGGGCATATCCTCATTCGAGACAGCTATACCATGGTCACTTCTGAATAATCTTGCTGGTATATGCAATAGTGTCTGGGTTTGGTGGCTGATTATGGGATGGATCCCCAGGTGGGGTAGTCTCTGAATAGTCCATCCTTTCGTCTTAGCTCCAACCTTTGTCTCTATAATTACTTTCATGGGTATTTTGTTCCCTATTCTAAGGAGGAATGAAGTATCCACACATTGGTCTTTCCTCTTTTTTATTTTCTTTTGTTTTGCAAATTGTATCTCAGATGTTCTATGTTTCTGGGCTAATATCCACTTATCAGTGTGTGCATAACTAATGACTTCTTTTGTGATTGGGTTACCTCACTAAGGATGGAAGCCACCAGATACATCTATTTGTCCAAGAATTTCATGAATTCATTGTTTTTAATAGCTGAGTAGTACTCAATTGTGTAAATGTACCACATTTTCTGTATCCATTCTTCTGTTGAGGGACATCTGGGATCTCTTCAGCTTCTGGCTATTATAAATAAGGCAGCTATGAACACAGTGGAGCATGTGTTCTTATTACCATTTGGAACTTCTTTTGGGTATATGCTCAGGAGAGTTATTGCCGGATCTTCCAGTAATATTATGTCCAAATTTCTGAGGAACCTCCAGACTGACTTCCAGAGTGGTTGTACAACCTTGCAATCCAAAGGAGGAGTGTTCCTTTTTCTTGACATCCTTGCCAGCATCTGCTGTCACCTGAATTTTTGATCTTAGCCATTCTGACTGGTGTGAGGTGGAATCTCAAGGTTGTTTTGAATTGCATTCCCCTGACGATTAAGGATGCTGAACATTTTTTCAGGTGCTTTTCAGTCATTCTTTATTCCTCAGATGAGAATTCTTTGCTTAGCTCTGTACCCTATTTTTAATGGGTTATTTGAACTTCTGGAGTCCAGTTTCTTGAGCTCTTTGTATATATTGGATATTAGTATCCCATCAGATTTAGGATTGTTAAAAATCCTTTCCCAATCTGTTGGTGGCCATTTTGTCTTATTGACAGTGTCTTTTGCCTTACAGAAGCTTTGCAATTTTATGAGGTCCCATTTGTCAATACTTGATCTTACAGCATTAGCCATTGCTGTACTGTTCAGTAATTTTACCCCTGTGCCCATATCTTTGAGGCTTTTCCCCACTTTCTCCTCTATTAATTTCAGTGTCTCTGCTCTTATGTGAGGGTTTTGATCCATTTAGACTTGAGCTTTGTACAAGGAGTTAGGAATGGATCAATTCCCATTCTCCTACATGATAACCTCCAGTTGTGCCAGCAACATTTGTTGAAAATGCTGTTTTTTTTCCCTCCACTGAATGGTTTTAGCTCCATTGTCAAAAATCAATGACCTTATGTGTGTGGATTCATTTCTGGGTCTTTAATTCTATTCCATTGGTCTACCTGTCTGTCACTGTACCAGAACCATGCAGTTTTTATCACAATTGCTCTGTAGTACAGCTTTAGTTTAGACATGGTGATTCCACCAGAGGTTCTTTTATTGTTGAGAATAGTATTTGCTATCCTAGGCTATTTGTTATTCCAGATGAATTTGCAAATTGCCCTTTCTATCACAGTGAAGAATTGATTTAGAATTCTGATGGGGATTGCATTGAATCTGTAGATTGCTTTCGGCAGGATAGCCATTTTTAATATATTGATCCTGCCAATCCATGAGCATGGGAGATCTTTCCATTTTCTGAGATCTTCTTTGATTTCTTTCTTCAGAGACTTGAAGTCCTTATCATACAAATCTTTTACATCCTTAGTTAGATTCACATCAAGCTATTTTATATTATTTGTGACTATTGTGAAGGGTATTATTTCCCTAATTTCTTTCTCACTCCATTTATATTTTGCAAAGAGAAAGTCCAATGATTTGTTTGAGTTAATTTTATATCCAGCAACAGCCCTGAAGCTGTTTATCAGGTTTAGGAGTTCTCTGGAGGATTTTTTGGGGTCACTTATATATACTATCATATCATCTGCAAATAGTGAAATTTTGACTTCTTCCTTTCGAATTTGTATCCGCTTGATATCCTTTTGTTTTTGAATTGCTCTGGCTAGAACTTCAAGCACTATATTGAATAGGTAGGGAGAAAGTGGGCACACATATCTAGTCCCTGATTTTAATGGGATTGCTTCGAGTTTCTCTCCATTTCTTTTGATGTTGGCTACTTGTTTGCTGTATATTGCTTTTATTTTGTTTAGGGATGGGCCTTGAGTTTCTGATCCTTCCACGACTTTTATCATGAAGGGGTGTTGGATTTTGTCAAAGGCTTTGTCAGCATCTAACAAGATGATCAAGTGGTTTTTGTCTTTGTGTTTGTTTATATAGTGTACTACGTTGATAGATTTCCATATATTAAATCATCCCTGCATCCCTGGATGAAGACGAGTTGGTCATGATGGATGATCGTTTTGATGTGTTGTTGGATTCGGTTTCTAAGGATTTAATTGAGTATCTTTGCATTGATATTCATTAGGGAAATTGGTCTGAAGTTCTCTTTCTTTGTAGGATCTTTGTGTGGTTTAGGTATCAGGGTAATTGTGGCTTCATAGAATGTATTAGGGTGAGTACCTTCTGTTTCAATTTGGTGGAATATTTTGAGAAGTGTTGGAATTAGCTCTTCTTTGAAGGTGTGACAGAACTCTGCACTAATCCCATCTGGTCCTGGGCCTTTTTTTTTTTTTTTTAGTTGGGAGATTATTCATCGATGACTGCTTCTATTTCTTTAGGGGAAATGGGACTGTTTAGATCGTTAATCTGATCCTGATTTAACTTTGGTACCTGGTATCTGTCTAGGAAATTGTTCATTTCATCCAGGTTTTATAGTTTTGTTTAGTATAGCCTTTTATAGTAGGATCTGATGATGATTTGAATTTCCTCAGGTTCTGTTGTTATGTCTCCTTTTTCATTTTTGATTTTCTTAATTAGGATACTGTCCCTGTGCCCTCTAGTTAGTCTGGCTAAGGGTTTACCTATCTTGTTGATTTTCTAAAAGAACCAGCTCCTGGTTTGTTTGGTTCTTTGAATAGTTCTTTTTCTTTTCACTTGGTTGATTTCAGTTATGAGTTTGATTATTTCCTGCCATCTACTCCTCTTGGGTGAATTTGCTTCATTTAGTTCTAGAGCTTCTAGGTGTGCTATCAGGCTGCTAGTGTATTCTCTCTCTAGTTTCTTTTTAGAGTCACTCAGGGCTATGAGTTTTCCTCTAAGGCCTGCCTCATTGTGTCCCATAAGTTTGGGTATGATGTGGCTTAATTTTCATTAAACTCTAAAATGTCTTTAATTTCTTTCTTTATTTCATCCTTGATCAAGGAATAATTGAGAAGACTGTTGTTCAGTTTCCACGTGAATGTCGTCTTTCTATTATTTATATTTTTAATGAAGATCAGCCTTAGTCCATGGTAATCAGATAAGATGCATGGGATAATTTCAATATTTTTATATCTGTGGAGGCCTGTTTTGTGACCAAGTATGTGGTCAATTTTGGAGGAAGTACTATGTGGTGCTGAGAAAAATGTATATCCTTTTGTTTTAGGATAAGATGTTTTGTAGTGATCTATTAAATCCATTTGTTTCATAACTTCTGTTAGTGTCCACGTGTCTCAGTTTAGTTTCTGTTTCCACGATCTGTCCATTGGTGAGAGTGGAGTGTTGAAGTCTCCCACTATTATTGTGTGAGATGCAATGTGTGCTTTGATCTTTACTAAAGTATCTTTAATGAATGTGGTTGCCCTTGTATTTGGAGCATAGATATTCAGAATTGAGAGTTCATCTTGTTATATTTTACCTTTGATAATTATGAATTACCCTCCTTTTCCTTTTTGATAACTTTGGGTTGGAAGTCAATTTTATTCGATACTAGAACGGCAACTCCAGCTTTTTTCTTAGGACCACTTGCTTGGAAAATTCTTTTCCAGCCTTTCACTCTGATGTAGTGTCTGTCCTTTTCCCTGAGGTGAGTTTCCTGTAAGCAAGAAAATGTTGGGTCCTGTTTGTGTAGCCAGTCTATTAGTCTATGTCTTTTCATTGGGGAATTGAGTCCATTGATGTTAAGAGAAATTAAAGAAAAGTCATTGTTGCTTCCTGTTATTTTTGTTGTTAAAGTTGGGATTCTATTTTGTGGCTGTCTTCTTTCAGATTTGTTGATGGATTACTTTCTTGCTTTTTCTAGTGTGTAGTTTCTGTCCTTTTGTTAGTGTTTTCCTTTTATTACCTTTTGAAGGGCCAGATTTGTGGAAAGATATTATGTGAATTTAGTTTTATCATGGAATACTTTGGTTTCACCATCTATGTTAATTGAGAGTTTTTCTGGGTATAGTATCCTGGACTTGCATTTGTATTATCTTAGGGTCCGTGTAACATCTGTCCAGGATCTTCTGGCTTTCATAGTTTCTGGTGAGAAGTCTGATATAATTCAAATAGATCTGCTTTTATATGTTAGTTGACCTTTTTCCGTTACTGCTTTTAATATTCTATCTTTATTTAGTGCATTTGTTGTTCTGATTATTATGTGTCAGGAGGAATTTCTTCTCTGGTCCAGTCTATTTGGAGTGCTGTAGGCTTCTTGTATGGTCATGGACACCTCTTTCTTTAGGTTTCAGAAGTTTTTTTTCTATAATTTTGTTGAAGATATTTGTTGGCCCTTTAAGTTGAAAATCTTCATTCTCATCTACTCCTATCATCAGTACGTTTGGTTTTCTCATTGTGTCCTGGATTTCCTGGATGTTTTGAGTTAGGATCTTTTTGCATTTTGCATTTTCTTTGATTGTTGTGTCCATGTTATCTATGGAACTTCTGCACCTGAGATTCTCTCTTCCATCTCTTGTATTCTGTTGCTGATGCTCGAATATATGTTTCCAGATTTCTTTCCTACGGTTTCTATCTCCAGCATTGTCTCACTTTGGGTTTTCTTTATTGTTTCTACTTCCCATTTTAGGTTTAGGTTGGTTTTGTTCAATTCCATCACCTCTTTGTTTGATTTTTTCCTGTATTATTTTTAAGGACTTCTACCTCTTTAACAGTGTTCTCGTGTATTTCTTTAAGTGAGTTATTAAAGCCATACTTGATGTCCTCTACCAGCATCATGAGATATGATTTTTAAATCCGAGTCTTGCTTTTCGGGTGTGTTGGGGTATCCAGGACTTGCTGAGGTGGGAGTGCTGGGTTCTGATGATGGTGAGTGTCTTGGTTCTGTTAGTAAGATTCTTACGTTTGCCTTTCGCCATCTGGTAATCTCTAGAGTTAGTTGTTACAGTTGTCTTTCTTTGGATCTTGTTCCTCCTGTGATTCTCTTAGCCTCTGTCAGCACTTCCAGGAGTCTAGCTCTCTCCTGAGTCTCAGTGGTCAGAGTAGCTCTGCAGGCAAGCTCTCCTCTTGCAGGGAAGGTGCACAGATATCTGGCTTTCGGACCTACCTCCTGGCTGAAGATGAAGGCCTGAAACAGGGCATGTCCCAGAAAATGTGTTGCCTCTGCAGTCTGCATGCTCACCTTCACAGACTGGTCTCTGAGGGACATGGGACACAAGATGGCTCTCTTACCTGTTCTGGTGGTTAGAGCCCTCCAGGGCAGACACTTCTCCTGTGGCGGGGAAGGTTCCCAGATGTCTGGAGCCTGAAACGGGGTCTGTCCCAGAAGCTATGTCGCTTCTGTAGTCCACACTCTCACCTGTGCAGACTAGTCTCTGAGGGACCTGAGACCCAAGATGGCTCCCTCACCTATTTCAAAAGAGCCCTCCCTGGTGGACACCTCTCCTCTGGCAGGGGCATGCTTTTCTTTTCTTGTCTCATTTACTTGGGAAGAAGAAGCTATATAGGCTTCTTGTACCTTTATGGTCATCTCTTTCTTTAGGTTGGGGAACTTTTCTTCTATGATTTTGTTGAAGACATTTTTAGGTCCTTTGAACTGGGAATCTTCATTCTCCTCAATTCCAAATATTCTTAGATTTGGTCTTTTCATTGTGTCTTGAATTTCCTTGATGCTGTGGTTTAGGAGTTCTTTATGTTTTGAATTTTCTTTGACAGTTGTGTCAATCTCTTCTACAATATCTTCTACACCTGAAATTCTCTCTTTGATCTCTTGTACTCTGTTGATGATATTTACATCTGTAATTCCTGACTTCTTTCCTAGGTTTTCCATTTCCACGTTTGCCTCCATTTGTGTTTTCTTTATTGTTTCTATTTCCACTTTTAGGTCTTGGATCACTTTATTCAATTCCTTCAACTGTTTACCCATGTTTTCCAGCATTTCTTTCAGTGAGTTATTGATATTCTCCTTAAAGGACTCTATTATCTTCATGAGATATGATTTTAGGAAAGATTCCTGATTCTCAGGGGTGTTGTGGTATACAGGGCTTGCTATAGTGGGAGAATTGGGTTCTGCTGATGCCCAATATAGCTTCGGTTGCTTATGGTCTTGTCCTTGCCTTTCACCATCTGGATATATCTGGTGTTTGTTGGTCTGAGTGACTGTCTGGAGTCTACCTCTTTTGGGGGGGTTCAAGACAGGGTTTCTCTGTAAACCCTGGCTGTCCTGGAACTCACTTTGTAGACCAGGCTGGCCTTGAACTCAGAAATCTGCCTACCTCTGCCTCCCAAGTGCTGGGATGAAAGGCATGCACCACCACGCCTGGCCTGGAGTCTACCTCTTTTGTCCCTGTGTTGCTTCAGGTCTCCTGGTAGGCCTGCAGCCTTGGCTATATATCACCTGTGGGGCCTTCCAAGTGAGGGCTCTTCACAGGGGCAGAGAACCTGCTAATCTACTGTGCTGACTGCAGTAGATCTTCTTGGAGTCCTTCATACTATTGGGTTTCATTGGAGCAGTCAAGCTGTTCAACTGCTCTCAGTGCAGCTGATCTTCAACTGCTCTGAGTACAGAGGATCCTCAAGGATTGTTCGGGATATGGTTTATTCACTGGAGCACACTAGCTTACTGTCTGTACCAGCAGAAAGGACTGGGCAGAAAGTGCCTTTGATTATCCTGATGTATCGATTGTAACTGGAGATGAATTAGGTGACCAAGTTGGGGGGAAAATTAGAAAATGATTTTAGTGTCTTGATGTTCTTAGTATCTCTGGAAAAATTGGTGAAGGAAAAGAACGAGCTCTATGATAAAATTTAAAGGCTCCAGATGCAAATGAATAATTTAAAGGTTTCTAAATGTGCCCTTGTAGAGAATCTTCCCTCCAGCAGCAATAGAGCTTGAGTTCCAGAAAACCAAACTGAAGCCCTCTCTATAAGGTTGGCTGAATTACAAAAAAACATTCAAGTCTCAGCTTGAGAGGGTATCAGCAGTTAAAGTAAGGACATTAATTGGCAAAGAATGGGATCCTATAACTTAGAATGTAGCTGTATTGGAGGACCTGTTGAAGCTGAGAACTTTGAATCTTCAGATTCTCAAGGATTTAGCCCACCTGTCAAAGTAGTACCTTCACCCCCACCCCTTGAAAACAATGCCTTTTTCACATGAGGAAAATAATCCCTCAGAGTCTGATAACTCAGCAGTGACTTTCCCTGAAGAAAATGTTGAGCAGGACAATGTAGACCTATAACTACACTCAAGGCAAAACAGGACCCTAGAGGGGAGGTAGAAAGTGTAGTATATGAAGAAATGCACTACACTACTAAGGAGCTTAATGAGTTTGCTAATTCATTCAAGCACAAGTCTGGGGAATATGTGCAGGAATAGATTTTAAGGGTGTGGGATAATGGTGGAAGGAGCATAAAACTAGATCAGGCTGAGTTTATTGACATGGGCCCTCTGAGTGGAGATTCTAGGTTTAATATGGAAGCTGGTATAGTTAAAAAAAAAAAAGGTGTCAGAAGTTAGTGTGAACGGTTGGCTGAAGTGTTTATCAAAAGATGGCCTACTAAAAAGGAGATGGATAAGCCTGATACCCCTTGGCTTGGTGTTGATGAAGGGATTTTAAGGTTCAGGGAAACTGCAATGCTAGAGTGGATATGTTGTGTAAAACCTAATCCTCCACAATGGGAAGGCCCAGAAGATATGGCCTTTATGAATCCTTTAAAATGCAAACTGGTGAAAGGGGCAAAAGCACATTTGAAGAGTTTTGTTCTTGCCCTTTTCCTTGTGCCAGACCTTAGGGTTGGAGATGCTGCTGCTCAACTAGATGAAGTAATTGTAATGGGTGTAAATTGACCCCAAGGTAACAGGGGCCAGGTGGCGGCATTAAATTGCCCCCCACACCTTATTGCATAGCACCTGCCACTAGTCATTAACATGGTAGCAAACTCTCTGCATCATCCTAATATAAATAGCCAAGTGTGCAGTGCTGCTTAGTTCTAGGCTTTGTTCATGATCCACCCTATCTGTCTTCACCCATAGGCACGTTCTGGGATGCCTCCACCATGCTATTTAGTATCCAGACTTCCCAAAGCATGCTCAAGGATCTAGCATAATCCCCTTTGTGTGACCATCAACCTACTTAAAACGCAGACTCCCCCACATTCTCCTCCAAGGCCTATCAAGGGACCCATACCCCATGCCTGCCATTGTGACTACTTCTACCTGCTCTTGCAAATAAGCTCTTTGCTACAAGAAGGATCATTCACTTTTTTAAAAGTATTTTATTCATTTACATTTCAAATGCTATCCGAAATGTCCCCCATATCCTCCCCCCACTCCCGTATCCACCCACTCCCACTTCTTGGCCCTGGCATTCCCCTGTACTGACACATATAAAGTTTGGCAGACCAAGGGGCCTCTCCTCCAAATGATGGCCGACTAGGTCATCTTCTGCTACATATGCAGCTAGAGACATGAGGTCCAGAGGTACTCATTAGTTCATATTATTGTTACACCTATACGGTTGCAGATCCCTTTACCTCCTTGGGTATGTTCACTAGCTCCTCCATTGGGGGTCCTGTGTTCCATCCAATAGCTGACTGTGAGCATCCACTTATGTGTTTGCCATGCACCAGCATAGCCTCACAAGAGACAGTAATATCAGGGTCCTTTCAGCAAAATCTTGCTGGTGTATGCAATGGTGTCAGCCTTTGGAGGCTGATTATGGGATGGATCCCCAGGTGTGGCCGTCTCTAGATGGTCCATCCTTTTGTCTCAGTTCCAAACTTTGTCTCTGTAACTTCTTCCATGGGTGTTTTGTTCCCAATTCTAAGAAGGGCAAAGTGTCTACACTTTAGTCTTCGTTCTTCTTGAGTTTCATGTGTTTTGCAATTTGGATCTTGTATCTAGGGTATTCTTAGTTTCTGGGCTAATATCCACTTATCAGTGAGTGCATATCATTTGAGTTCTTTTGCGATTGGGTTACCACACTCAGTATGATGCCCTCCAGGTCCATCCATTTGCCTGGGAATTTCATAAATTCATTCTTTTTAATAGCTGAATAGTACTCCATTGTGAAAATGTACGACAATTTCTGTATCCATTTTTCTGTTGAGGGACATCTGTGTTCTTTCCAGCTTCTGGCAATTATAAATAAGACTGCTATGAACATAGTGGAGCATGTGTCCTTCTTACCAGTTGGAACATCTTCTGGATATATGCTGAGAAGAGGTATTTCAGGATCCTTCGGTAGTACGAAGTTCAATTTTCTGAGGAACCACCAGACTGATTTCCAGAGTGGTCATACAAACTTGCAATCCCTTCAACAATGGAGGAGTGTTCCTCTTTCTCCGCATCCTCGCCAGCATCTGCTGTCACCTGCATTTTTGAAACTAGCCATTCTGATTGGTGTGAGATGGAATCTCAGGGTTGTTTTGATTTGCATTTCCCTGATGATTAAGGATGTTGAACATTTTTTCAGGTGCTTCTCAGCCATTCGGTATTCCTCCGGTGAGAATTCTTTGTTCAGTTCTGAGCCCCATTTTTTAATGGGGTTATTTGACTTTCTGGAGTCCACCTTCTTGAGTTCTTTATATATATTGGATATTAGTCCCTTATCTGATTTAGGATAGGTGAAGATCCTTTCCCAATCTGTTGGTGGTTTTTTTTGTCTTATTGATGGTGTCTTTAGCCTTGCAGAAGCTTCGTAGTTTCATGAGGTCCCACTTGTCAATTCTCGATCTTACAGCACAAGCCATTACTGTTCTATTCAGGAATTTTTCCCCTGTGCCCATATCTTCAAGGATTTTCCCCACTTTCTCCTCTATAAGTTTCAGTGTCTCTGGTTTTATGTGAAGTTCCTTGATCCACTTAGACTTGACCTTAGTACAAGGAGATAGGAATGGATCGATTCGCATTCTTCTACATGTTAACAATGTGGTGTGCCAGCACCATTTGTTGAACATGCTGTCTTTCTTCCACTGGATGTTTTTAGCTCCCTTGTCGAAGATCAAGTGACCATAGGTGTGTGGGTTCATTTCTGGGTCTTCAATTCTATTCCATTGGTCTATTTGTCTGTCACTATACCAGTACCATGCAGTTTTTATCACAATTGCTCTGTAGTAGAGCTTTAGGTCCGGCATGGTGATTCCACCAGAGGTTCTTTTATCCTTGAGAAGAGTATTTGCTATCCTAGGTTTTTTGTTATTCCAGATGAATTTGCAGATTGCGCTTTCTAATTCGTTGAAGAATTGATTTGGAATTTTGATGGGGATTGCATTGAATCTGTAGATTGCTTTTGGCAAGATAGCCATTTTTACAATGTTGATCCTGCCAATCCATGAGCATGGGAGATCTTTCCATCTTCTGAGATCTTCTATAATTTCTTTCTTCAGAGACTTGAAGTTTTTATTATACAGATCTTTCACTTCCTTAGTTAGAGTCATGCCGAGATATTTTATATTATTTGTGACTATTGAGAAGGGTGTTGTTTCCCTAATTTCTTTCTCAGCCTGTTTATTCTTTGTTTAGAGAAAGGCCATTGATTTGTTTGAGTTAATTTTATATCCAGCTACTTCACCGAAGCTGTTTATCAGGCTTAGGAGTTCTCTGGTGGAATTTTTAGGGTCACTTATATATACTATCATATCATCTGCAAAAAGTGATATTTTGACTTCCTCTTTTCCAATTTGTATCCCTTTGATCTCCTTTTGTTGTCGAATTGCTCTGGCTAGGACTTCCAGTACAATGTTGAATAGGTATGGAGAAACTGGACAGCCTTGTCTAGTCCCTGATTTTAGAGGGATTGCTTCAAGCTTCTCACCATTTACTTTGATGTTGGCTACTGGTTTGCTGTAGATTGCTTTTATCATGTTTAGGTATGGGCCTTGAATTCCTGATCTTTCCAAGACTTTTATCATGAATGGGTGTTGGATCTTGTCAAATGCTTTTTCCGCATCTAACGAGATGACCATGTGGTTTTTGTCTTTGAGTTTGTTTATATACTGGATTATGTTGATGGATTTTCGTATATTGAACCATCCCTGCATCCCTGGGATGAAACCTACTTGGTCAGGATGGATTATTGTTTTGATGTGTTCTTGGATTCGGTTAGCAAGAACTTTATTGAGGATTTTTGCATCAATATTCATAAGGGATATTGGTCTGAAGTTTTCTATCTTTGTTGGGTCTTTTTGTGGTTTAGGTATCAGAGTAATTGTGGCTTCATAGAATGAGTTGGGTAGAGTACCTTCTGTTTCTATTTTGAGGAATAGTTTGTGAAGAACTGGGATTAGATCTTCTTTGAAGGTCTGATAGAACTCTGCACTAAACCCATCTGGTCCTGGGCTTTTTTTAGTTGGGAGACTATTAATGACTGCTTCTATTTCTTTGGGGGATATAGGGCTGTTTAGATCATTGACCTGATCTTGATTCAACTTTGGTACCTGGTATCTGTCTAGGAACTTCTCCATTTCATCCAGGTTCTCCAGTTTTGTTGAGTATAGCCTTTGGTAGAAGGATCTGATGGTGTTTTGGATGTCTTCAGGATCTGTTGTTATGTCTCCTTTTTCATTTCTGATTTTGTTAATTAGGATGCTTTCCCTGTGCCCTCTAGTGAGTCTGGCTAAGGGTTTATCTATCTTGTTGATTTTCTCAAAGAACCAGCTCCTTGATTGGTTGATTCTTTGAATAGTTTTTCTTGTTTCCACTTGGTTGATTTCACCCCTGAGTTTGATTATTTCCTGCCGTCTACTCCTCTTGGGTGAATTTGCTTCCTTTTGTTCTAGTGCTTTTAGGTGTGTTGTCAAGCTGCTAATGTGTGCTCTCTCTAGTTTCCTTTTGGAGGCACTCAGAGCTATGAGTTTTCCTCTTAGAAATGCTTTCATTGCGTCCTATAAGTTTGGGTATGTTGTGGCTTCATTTTCATTGAACTCTAAAAAGTCCTTAATTTCTTTCTTTATTCCTTCCTTGACCAAGGTATCATTGAGAAGAGTGTTGTTCAGTTTCCACGTGAAGGTTGGCTTTCTATTATTTATTTTGTTATTGAAGATCAGCCTTAGTCCATGGTGATCTGATAGGATGCATGGGACAATTTCAATATTTTTGTATCTGTTGAGGCCTGTTTTGTGACCAATTATGTGGTCAATTTTGGAGAAGGTACCATGAGGTGCTGAGAAGAAGGTATATCCTTTTGTTTTAGGATAGAATGTTCTGTAGATATCTGCCAGATCCATTTGATTCATAATTTCTCTTAGTTTCACTGTGTCCCTGTTTAGTTTCTGTTTCCATGATCTGTCCATTGGTGAAAGTGGTGTGTTGAAGTCTCCCACTATTATTGTATGAGGTGCAATGTGTGCTTTGAGATTTAGTAAAGTTTCTTTAATGAATGTGGCTGCCTTTGTATTTGGAGCATAGATATTCAGGATTGATAGTTCCTCTTGGAGGATTTTACCTTTGATGAGTATGAAGTGTCCCTCCCTGTCTTTTTTAATGACTTTGGGTTGGAAGTCAATCTTATCAGATATTAGAATGGCTACTCCAGCTTGTTTCTTCATGCCATTTGCTTGGAAAATTGTTTTCCAGCCTTTCATTCTGAGGTAGTGTCTATCCTTTTCTCTGAGATGAGTTTCCTGTAAGCAGCAAAATGTTGGGTATTGTTTGTGTAGCCAGTTTGTTAGTCTATGTCTTTTTATCGGGGAGTTGAGTCCATTGATATTAAGAGATATTAAGGAAAAGTAATTGTTGTTTCCTGTGATTTTTGTTGTTAAAGTTGGCATTTTGTTCTTGTGGCTGTCTTCTTTTAGGTTTGTTGAGGTATTACCTTCTTGTTGCAATATTGTTTTATTATAAGTGCGTTCTAGGAGTGATTTAACATATAGCTAAGTTAGATTAGCCCCCACAGTGTTCCAATATCCTAGCAAATTGTTGAGCCGACCTTGGGTTTTAAATTTATTAAGAATGCTACTCATTCAGACAAAATGCCTCCAGTGTAGATAATGAAAGGAATCAGGTAATACAATATACTGGAAAAGAGCTAGAAGTCTCAGGGCTAGTTCTTCAAAGTAAGCTTAGAATAATAGCCAAGTCACTACCATGTGCAGGAATTTACAATGGCTTAAGAAGAAGGAAGGTTGTGGTCTAAGAAGTAAATAGAGTAAATACTTTGAATAACAGCTGCATTACTCCCACACACAGGAATTCACAATGGCCTAGAAGAAGGTGGATTATACAATAGACTAGAATTAGAACTATGGCAAGGGCATAAACCCCTTGCCGGTGGCTTCTAAAAATAAGCTAACCTTAGGAGGGTCTGCTTTTTATGTCAGTTGTAAACACTGCCTGGTGCCTGTCAGCTTTTAGGTAATGCATTTCCAGTTTCGTGTAAAGAGTCATTTTTGCATTGGGAAACCTCAGTGTACTTTGGATGACCTTAATGTATCACCTAACTACCTTATTTTCTTCTGTAATATAAGTCTGATACTTGCTTTGAGATATTACACTTAGATCCAACACTCTCTGGTGTTCATGTCTGTTAATCACCCTGACGACTCCTTGCCTACCTGAGTACCAGAACACTGATTCTCCCCTGGTTTGAGGGACCTACTGAGCCCAGTCTGCAGCACTGCCTTTAGTATTCTTTCTTTGTTTTGTGAATTTGGTGTTTTGACTATTATGTGATGGGAGGACTTTCTTTTCTCATCCAATATATTTGGACTTCTTTAGGTTTCTTATATGTTTATGGGCATCTCTTTCTTTAGGTTAGGGAACTTTTCTTCTATAATTTTTTTTTTTAAGATTTATTTATTTATTTTTTATGTAAGTACACTGTAGCTGTCTTCAGATGCACCAGAAGAGGGCATCAGATCTCATTATGGGTGGTTGTGAGCCACCATGTGGTTGCTGGGATTTTTGAACTTTGGACCTTCAGAAGAGCAGTCGGGTGCTCTTACCCACTGAGCCATCTCACCAGCCCCTATAATTTTTTTTGGTGTAATATTTTACAACATCAGAAAACATACCTAAGTACTAACCACTAACAAGATACTACACCCCAGGGAAGAGGACATGCAGAACCTACAAGGACAAACTAAATCTTTATAGTTGACCACTGAACTGGCTGTGACCATGTTGTGCTGGTGACAGAACGAGTAACTCTTGTATCTGGAGATGTCATACTCCTGCCCCAGGACCTACTTGCAACAAAACACATAGGACACTTTTTTATGTTCACACAAATGTAGGAGGCCACTCCCAGTGTTCACTCATCAAAATGAGCAAAGCTGGACCTTTTACTAGCCTCACTGGCTCTTTTCAAACTGCTTGTACTTAAGAATCAACTAACGTAAAATATCTCATAATTGCTGGGTGAGAAAGGCACCTTCAAAGGCAGAGATGTGGATTTATTTCCATCAGTCTCATTATCAGCTGCAGCTTTGCCGATCATGCCACATGAGTGATGCCAGCAGCTAGCCCAAATTTAAGATATCTCTCCTTTTCACTTCAAGGATCTTGATTAAGATGTTCCTGTAGACACACTTAGGGCACAGCATGTTGTCTTCCAGGTGTGTGAGTGGGGTGGAAATATGGACTCCAGAATCAGGAAGAGGGCAATCACTTTCCATTTCTTATCAGGTACCCAGGCTTGTCCATCATGGAACTGCAGCAGAACCCAAGCACTTGAATTCTCAGGAACTACACACCACATTTCCCCATAGATCTCTGATGTTCCATTGGCTGGCACTGCCTCGAACTTCTTAGCACTGGCTGTAATTCTGGCCCAAGATGTCAATACTGCCTCTTAGGCAGGAGTAGTCACAACCATGGTGCTGACTTCCTCATAGAGCATAGGAGGATCAATTAGGGCAGGTATCTGCTCCTCTGGTACAGTGACAATTTCAAGGAAAATCACCTTGAGATTCTCTCCCTTGTTCAGTCTTCAGTTTTTTGTTTGTTTGTTTGTTTTTTGTTTGTGTGGTTGGTTGGTTTTTTGGTTTTTTGTTTGTTTGTTTGTTTTGTGAGATATCTTCATCTTGGTCTCTTTGGCTGAATCAGGAACATTCTTCAACTCAAGCATCCTACAAGTGTGCCCTGATGTCTCAGTGTCTTGTGATTTTTCCCCTTTGATTTACAACTATTATCTTTCTCTGAATTTTTTTTTGTTGCTGCTGTTCCCTCCCCCCACCCATTGCTTTAGTCTTTGCAGAAGACATGCTCAGTTGACTCAACATCTGACATTCCACTTATTCCCTCAGATCTTCTGCTTTCTGCTTCTTGCTTCCATCAGTCTCCATATTGAGATTAGATGAAACCTCCCTCTTTTATAATTCTGTTGAAGATATTTACTGGCCCTCTAAGTTGGGAAGCATTGCACTCTTCTATACCTATTAAACTTAGGTTTGATCTTCTCATTGGGTCCTGGATTTTCTGGATGTTTTGGGTTAGGAGCTTTTCATGTTTTGCATTTTCTTTGACTGATGTGTCAATGTTTTCTATGGTATCTTCAACATCTGGAATTCTCTCTTCTATCTCTTGTATTCTGTTGGTGATGCTTGCATCTATGACTCTTGACCTCTTTCCTAGGTTTTCTATATCCAGGGTTATCTCCCTTTGTGATATCTTTATTGTTTCTGTTTCCATTTTTTAGATCCTGGATGGTTTTGTTCAATTCCTTCACCTGCTTGTTTGTGTTTTCCTGTAATTCTTTAAGAGAATTTTGTTTCCTCTTCAAGGACTTCTACCTGTTTACCTGTGTTCTCCTGTGTCTTTAAGGGTGTTATTTATGTCCTTCTTAAAGTCCTCTATCATCATCATGAGATGTGATTTTAAATCAGATTCTTGATTTTCTGGTGTGTTGGGGTATCCAGGGCTCACTGTGGTGGAACAAATGGATTTTGATGATGCCAAGTAGCCTTGGTTTCTGTTGCTTATGTTCTTGCCCTTGCCTTTTACCATTTGGTTATCTCTGGTGTTAGCTAGTCTTGCCGTCCGTGAGTGTGGCTCATCCCTCCTGCAAACCTGTGTGTCACTACTCCTGAGAGACCTCCTCTCTCCTGGCATGATTTAGATATATAAAGCTGTGGCACAGGATAAGCTCCAGGTACAGATGGAAGCTGGAAGTATCCTGTACCAGGCTGCTCCCTGGTTCCTGTATCTTGAGGGCTCCAGGAGGGTCCCTTGGAGCAGAAATAGTGGTTTTACCTTTGCTCACAGGTGTGTCTGCACTCCTGGTATACCTGTTCTCTCCAAGCAGGTTTGGGTATGAAAAGCTATAGCACAGGATCAGCTCTGAGCACTGTAACACAGGATCAGCTCCTGGAGCTGTGGCACAGGATCAGCTCTGGGTACAGATTGAAACTGAAAGTGTGTGTGTGTGTGTGTGTTTATTTAGAAACAAAATGATCAAATGGTGGTTAAATCCTCTGGCTTGGGGTTAAACATCTCTATAACAGAAAATGAAGCCTTTGTTCATTACCTGATTGTTCCTGCTCTTGACACATTGGTATTAGAGTCTACTTCTTTGAGATTCAGATGTACACTGAAGACTATCTGAGACATCCACCCTTGCAGATTAAATAACTAATGGTTTCTTGGACCTTCTGTTGTAGACAGCATTTGTTGGATTAGCTTGACCATAGTCTCCAAGGCACTCTACTAATCCCATACATATTCACTCTATCAGTTCTGTTCTCTAGAAAACCTTGACTAATATACCATTCATCCCACATCTTCCTCAAGGGTCTTCCCTGATCTGTTCTGTGTGGCTGCAACCAGATGGCTTGTTAGGTAGACTTCCCAAGTCCTCCTCTGTGGTCAAGTATGGTTGGTTCCATTGATTTCCTCACTGAAGCCTTCCTTTCACAACCAGTGTCATGGTCCAGCCTGGCCACCTAGACTGCAGTACCCAACATATAGTCTTGCATAATAGATTAGTCAGTGTTCTCTAGACTCACAGAACTTATGGAATGTCTCTATATTGAGGTAATTTATTGTGATGACTCACAATCTGTAGACCAACTAACTCAACAATGGTCAACTGTGAATGGGAAGACAATGAATCTAAAAGTTGCTCAGTCCCAGGAGGATAGTTGTTCAATCTGGTGTTCTATAGAAGTAGGTTCCAACAGATGTGCTGGCAAGTAAGTGCAATCAGTTGAAGAAGAGGGAATCTTCCTTCTTCCAATATCCCTATGTAGGCTTCCAGCAGAAGGTGTGGCCCAAATTAAAGGTGTGTACCACCAGACCTGGATCTGATACTTGCTTTATCCCAGGTTGACCTTGAATTCAGAGAGCTCCTTGCCTCAGTCTTCTGGGATTAAATGCATGTACTACTTTGCCTGGGCTTAAGCTTTTCATGGCCACTGTTCCTTAAGATCTCCATGCCAAGATCCAGATCAGAAACTTTTGTATTACAGCCTCAAGGTCTGGGTCACAGGTGACCCCTCCAATTACTGATTGTGGTTCATTCCAGATATAGTTAAGTTGACCACAAGGAATAGGCATTACACACATTCTTTACGTGCACTAGTCTGATCACAACCACCTGTGATTCAGGTTGTCCTGCGCTTTTGTTTCTCGCCTGAGAAAAACATGCACAGAACACAAGACCTTTCCGTGGTTACACTTTATTCATAATCGTGAGGTAGAACAAAGAAGGCTCAGAAACGTGTGAGGCTTAAATACCCTAATGTGATGTGTCTTAACTAAGGCTGATAGCACCACCCACGGTCTCATACACCCCAGGGATTGGTTAATGCCCCAGGGGATGGACTTGTGTCTTGGGAAGTGGACTGGTGACTTTGGCGGGCCTTTTGCTCCTGCACATGCGCACAATGGAGCTTTAGCGCCATCTAGTGACGGCAAATGTTATCACGGCTTCCCACATTTCCCCCTATTAGTTATAATAAAACAAGGCTGGTCTAGGCCTATGCAGTTATGTCCATCTACTGTGGCTCCTTGTCTTAGGTCGTTCCTCTAATATCACAGCCTTACCCGTCATTGGAAAACCCTATCGCCACCGGCCCCGTGCCTTAGGTTGGTCTGTGCATGAGGAAAGTTGCCCGTCTTTGGATACTGCAGTACTGTGTGACAGCAACTGCTAAATGTCCTAGGGCGAACTCTACAATAGAGGCCAGCCAAAAAATGAATTAGTGGGGAAATCATGCTCATACCATCACGTGCAATGAGGAAACCTCAGCGATGTATAAGGGCTGATCAATGATCATTGAGTCTCTCTCATTCCAGTGCAATGGATCCGCAGATCCGTGGAATGTAAGAGCAGAGAGCTCAGATGCCAATCAAGTCCTGACCATGGATAGCAAAATATCAGGAGAGATGCCTTGCTCTATGGCAGCAAGTGCTTGAGCAATTACCACCTTGTCACCTCTCTGTTGAGATCTGAGTTTGCAAACCAGCCATAGTAAAAACACTAATCCACAACACAGGGCTGCACCAAACAGGCCCACTCCAACCCACTCTTTAAAATGTGAGAATGCAGAAGACATCCAGGAAGAAAGTCCTTTGATTCCATCAACCAATGATGGGTCTACGAGCGTAGAATTAATCGTCATCACTGCTACACGTAGCGCCTCAAGCTTTTCATCAAATCCTTCAGACCAGTTTCCTGTAAGAAACAAAGACAATTCTTTAGATAGATTAGCTGCATGTGTCCAATTTTCATATTGGACACTAGTAATACATAAGGCTCCTGATTTCTTATCACAGCCAAGCTGGGCCAATTGGAGCAGAATTTCCAGCCTTTCCTCCACCAGATCAATGCGCTGGTTCACTATCATTAGCCCACCTTTTAATTGGGCACTGAGCACTGAATGTTGATCAATCGCCTCTGCCACAGAGGAGGACAACTGTTCGATAGTTGTGCTTGACTGGACTGATGTTGTCATAGCAATTCCAGCAGCTGTAGCTGCCACCGCACTGGCAGCCATTGCCACCACAACGGCTGCAGTGATACCAAAGTCTCGCTTTTGCCTGAGCAAAGATACGGTGGACGGGGTCTCCACGGGGAAAGGAATCCATCGTGGAATTTTTTTTTTGATTTTTAATATTTTTATTACATATTTTCCTCAATTACATTTCCAATGCTATCCCAAAAGTCCCCCATAGCGCCCCCCATTTCCCTACCCACCCATTCCCATTCTTTTGGCCCTGGCATTCCCCTATATTGGGGCATATAAAGTTTGCAAGTCCAATGGGCCTCTCTTTCCATTGATGGCCGACTAGGCCATCTTTCGATACATATGCAGCTCAAAGCACACATTGCACCTCATACAATAATAGTGGGAGACTTCAACACACCACTTTCACCAATGGACAGATCATGGAAACAGAAACTAAACAGGGACACAGTGAAACTAAGAGAAATTATGAATCAAATGGATCTGGCAGATATCTACAGAACATTCTATCCTAAAACAAAAGGATATACCTTCTTTTCAGCACCTCATAGTACCTTCTCCAAAATTGACCACATAATTGGTCACAAAGCAGGCCTCAACAGATACAAAAATATTGAAATTGTCCCATGCATCCTATCAGATCACCATGGACTAAGGCTGATCTTCAATAACAAAATAAATAATAGAAAGCCAACATTCACGTGGAAACTGAACAACACTCTTCTCAATGATACCTTGGTCAAGGAAGGAATAAAGAAAGAAATTAAGGACTTTTTAGAGTTCAATGAAAATGAAGCCACAACATACCCAAACTTATGGGACGCAATGAAAGCATTTCTAAGAGGAAAACTCATAGCTCTGAGTGCCTCCAAAAGGAAACTAGAGAGAGCACACATTAGCAGCTTGACAACACACCTAAAAGCACTAGAACAAAAGGAAGCATCGTGGAATCTTGACAAGCATTGCACTACTGGCCCACTTAAGGTTCCAGCATTGTGACATCCAGCAGGTTTCATTAGTACAGGATTCAAAGGAACCGTTAGAAAGAATAAACAAGAAAGGGGTGTACACACAAACTGGAGTAGGTGAATAACAAATCTGATTTATCAGGGTCTTATTAAGTCCAGTGATTTCAGTAGTAGAATTCTGATAAATGGTTCTATCAGGTAACAGAACTTGATGAAACTGAGCAAATTTTGAAATACCAGTAAAATTCGCTTTTCCAGCAGCTCCTCCTTGGAGGAAAACCAAGGGAATAAAATCTGTACAGCTACCATTAATCCCACAAAGTACCCATTTATGAAAAGGATGCATTTTAAAGTCCTGCATGAAAAGTCCCTTTTTCATAGCAAATTTCTTCTCTGGGTCATCCATCATGTTGGGCGAAAAGGAAAAGGTTTTACTCTTATCTGCCCAACAAGTGATGGAGGATTGACAATCAGACCATGGCAGGATCAGCCCTTCTCTTCCAAGCTACAATGAGGAGCCATTTTTGGTTGGTTGGGACGTTCTTTGTCTGAAAAGTTAGGTGGTAGAAATGTACCATTAACCCAAATTGCCTCCTGCCAGAAGATCCGATTTGTAAGGGTTATATCTCTGTTGGAGGTGTCTTGGGTTGTTTTCACCCAACCTCCTCTGTGCTTAATAAACATTCCCAAAGCTCGTCTGGTGAGTCTGATGCAGTCTCCCAATTCATTAATTTGGAAACAGAGAGAACCTCGTTCCCTTATAGAACGTTATTCTCCCAGTGGTGCCCAGATAGGGTCATATGGTAGGTATGGCAGGCCTAAAGTTTTATTGGTCGTAAAAAACTTGGGAAAAACAGCTGTATCATGACGGACAGGCATGGGCTTAGGGAAGGCAGACAGAATTGCCCATCTATATTCTCCAAATATACTAGGAACCCAAATCCACAGAGGCAGCAGGAGGGCTAGAGGTAGTTTCCAAGGGATCCATCCGGGAGTCATCTTCAGGTGTCAGAATTCTTCGTGTCAGTCGTTCCGGCAGCCAGAATGGGTTGTCTTCTTCCTGTGGGAAAACACAAACAGCTCCCCTGGATCTTATTAATATAGGATCCAGGTCTTTCCAGAGACCAGTCAAAACATCTTTCCATTTTACCATCTCTTTTGGCCTGTCAGGCCCTGAACAGTGATGTTCAGCCGCAGTATGGCCTTGAGCATCGAGATTTAAAAAATTAAGAGTGAAGAGTGCCATAGAAACAGCTATTCTTGGTACTGGGGGTAGAGCCTCCTCGACTCCCCCCTTTTGTTTAATTAAGTAGGACTTGAGAGTACGGTGAGCCCGTTCCACAATGCCTTGCCCTTGAGGATTATATGGGAGACCAGTCAGATGAGTCACTTCCATCTGGCGACAGAACTGTTGAAATTTTTGAGAGGTATAAGCTGGTCCATTGTCTGTCTTAAGGAGTTTGGGTTTTCCCCCAAGCACTCCATGCCTCGAGGCAATGTTGTATAACATGAGAGGCTTTTTCACCTGTTAAAGGTGTGGCAAACATTACACCAGAGCAGGTGTCAATAGAAACATGTAAATATTGATTTCTCCCAAAAGAGGAAACATGCGTGACATCCATTTGCCAGACCTGTAATGGCCTGACGCCACGAGGGTTTATTCCCACATGAGGCACAGGTAAAAATTCACAGCAATTCTGACATTGAGTAACAATTTCTCTAGCTTCTTTTCTAGTTAATGCAAAGCGGCGACGTAAAGTCTCAGCTGTCACATGAAATTCTTATGAAATTCTTTTGCTGCTTTTGCCTGGGAAGACAGAGAAACAGCTATAACCTTAGTGGCTTTGTCTTCCAAGTCATTTCCCAGAGACATAGGACCAGGGAGGCCCGAATGTGCCCTAACATGAGTAATATAAACAGGGAATCTTCTATTTAATAAAACATATTGTATTTGTCGAAAAATATTGGCAACTTTGCTGGAGGGTTTTATTACCCCAGCTGTCTCGAGAATGTTGACTGTGTTAACTACATAGGAGAAATCTGATACGATGTTAAGCGGTCCTGGGAATGCCTTAAGAACCTCCAGTACCACTAAAAATTCCACAACTGGAGGCGAGGTCTCATTATATTGCTTAGTTACTATCTCATTTTTAACCACATAAGCTCCTATACCAGTTTTTGATCCATCAGTGTACAACACAATCCCATCTGTGAGTGGGTCCTTAGCTGTTACTTGTGGAAACACTATAGCCTGATTCAGGGCAAACTGTAAAATTGGATGTTTTGGATAATGATTGTCAATCTGTCCTGAAAAGGAGGTGACTAAAACTGCCCAATCATCAGATGTAGCTGCCAAGGTCTGAATCTGTGCAGCAGTATAAGGTACAATTAGAATTTTAGGATCTTGTCCAAAACAAGTAATAGCTGCTTTTATTCCTCGAAGCGCAAGTTGTGCAACTGCATTAGGATACCAATCTATTATTTTAGCAGGAGATGCATTTGGATGAACCCATAATAAAGGTCCATTTTGCCACAAGACTGCGGTTGGCAACTGGGCTGTCTTAAAGACACACAAATCAAAAGGTTGTGACTCATCAATGCGTTGTAATTGAGCCTTTTGCAAAGCTTTTTCTACTGTCTGCAAGGCCTGATTGGCTGCAGGAGTAAGGGCCCTAGGGAAGGAGATATGAGGGTCCCCTTCCAAAATATCAAATAAAGGTTTTAACTCAGCAGAGGAAATCTTTAAAAATGGTCTCAGCCAATTTATATCTCCCAATAATTTTTGGAAATCATTTAAGGTGTGTAAATGATCTCTCCGAATCTCTAATTTTTGAGGAACAATTTTGTCAGGAAAAATGAGTGACCCTAGGAAGGCTCCTATTTGAGCAACTTGCACCTTTTCAGTAGCCACCTGTAGTCCCCATTGCCCTAACGTTTTTATTAATATAGGGTATGCTTCTTGTAATAACTGTAAATTTTTATGGCAAATTAGTATGTCATCCATATAATTTATTATAAGTATCGATGGAAAATGATTTCTAACTGACTTAAGTGCCAATTGCACATACAGTTGACACATAGTGGGGCTATTTGCCATCCCCTGAGGTAGGACCTTCCATTGGTATCTATGATCAGGTTCTAAATGATTAATGGCTGGGATGGTAAATGCAAATCTTTGTCTATCTTGAGGACATAAAGGTATAGAGAAAAAAACAATCTTTAATATCTATAATTATAATTTCCCAATTTTTAGGTAGGGTGGAGAGCAATGGGAGCCCTCGCTGAACTGATCCAAACAGGCACATCTGTGCATTAATTGCTCTAAGATCATGTAATAAACGCCATTTGCCAGATTTTTTCTTAATTACGAAAATAGGTGTATTCCAGGGTGAGGTAGAGGGCTCTAAATGACGTAAGCGTAGCTGTTCAGAGACCAGTTTTGTGGCTGTTTCTAATTTTTCAGAGGATAGATGCCATTGAGGAACCCATACAACTTCCTCTGTAAGCCATGGTATGGGCATGGAACCCTCAACAGCTGATCCTAGAAAAAACCCAAGCCTTGTCTTCCCTTATTACCCTCTTGAGGGATAGGTTCAAGTCTACCCTGCTCTCTTTTCCCTAATCCCTTTCCCTCTTTATAGCCCATTTTCTTCATCATTTGAACAGCTTGTGGTGAGTATTCATTATTCAAGGTTATTCCCATTGCCTGTAAGATGTCTCTCCCCCAAAGATCAACTGGGAGTGGTAAGACATATGGAGTAAATCTTCCCGTTTGACCTTCAGGCGCCTGCCAGCTCAACGCATGAGAGCTGATAGTGGGGCAGGACTGGTAGCCTAACCCTTGTAAAGAATGTGATGACTGAGTAACAGGCCAAGCTTTTGGCCACCAGTGGGAAGAGATGATACTTTTATCTGCTCCTGTATCTAGAATCCCTTTAAATTGTTTCCCTTCTATAACTAACTCTAAGGATGGCCTGGAATCAAGAGGCATTATTAAGTAAGCAGAATCATTACCAGTAGAGCCAATCTCTCTAGCAGCTTGAAGGACACCAGAGGAGGGGGAGTAGCCATGTAGTCTTGACAAGATTATTAGCTGAGCTATTTTTTTTCTCCTTGTGATATAGAAAAGACACCTTGAGGGCAGGAACAAAGAATTTGAAGTTCCCCCTCATAGTCTTAATTTACAACTCCAGGGTGAACGATGAGGCCTTGTAAAGCCAAGGAGGCCTGGCCCAGTATTAGGCCAACACTCCCGGATGGCAGAGGCCCTTTGTAGTCAGTGGGAATGGGCTGCATCCCCATTGGGGGTGTCAGCATGAATCGAATTGTGGAACGGAGATCCACTCCTGCTGAAACTTCTGCAGCTCTGTGGACTGTAGTGTCTATCTGTTGTGAGCTGGGATCCCATATTTTTTGGGACCCTGAGACCTGGGGCCCAGAAACTCGTTTTTTGAATTGTCTTCACTTCTTTCGCCTGAGGAGGTCCAGACTGAATAAGTCTGCCTTTGATGTCTCTAATTGAACGACATTCACTGGCTTGATGATAGCCTTTCCCACACCTAGTACACGGTACTAGCACTTTCTTTTTTACGGGGGCCTGGCAGTCCCTTCTTATTTGTCCTGGTTTGCCACAGTTATAGCAGACTTTGTGATTACTGGTATCTGAACACCTTTGGCTCTGTAGGATGGCAGCTGCTAGCCCTGCATTAGTTAAGGGGCCTCCAAGCTCACGACATACCCTTAACCAGTCCTGCAGTCCTTTACTCTTTCTGGGTGTAATCGCTGCTCTGCATTCCTGTGTGGATTGCTCATAAATCAACTGTTCCACTAAAGGCATTGCCTGTTCAGGGTCTCCAAAGATTCTGCCTGCTACCTCTGTCATCCTAGCTACAAAGTCTGAGAATGACACCTGGGGATTTTGTATGAGTTTTGTCAAGTATCCTCCAGCCTCTCCCTTTCTGGAAGGTGCTTTCCACGCCTTAATGGCAGCAGCGGAGATTTGATTGTATGCTCCCCAATCATAATTCGGCTGATTATTAACATACTGCCCTTGTCCTGTTAACAATTCAAATGTCCAATTTCTCTGATCACCTTCAGCAGTGGCATTAACTTTTGCCTGCGCCTGAGAAGCATCATACCACAGCGCCTTCCATTCCATGTACTGCCCCATATTAGGGAGTGCAGCCTTCACTGTTGTCTGCCAGTCTCCTGGAGTCATGGCCAAGATCATAAATCTTTCAACTTGAGATATGGTAAAATTGGCACTAACTCCGTAATTACGTACAGACTCAGCAAGTTCTTTTATCTGAATATACTCCACAGGTGCGTGTACGCGTCCTCCATCAGCAACTTCAAAGACAGGGAATGTCTGATATAGTTTTTTCTTTTCCTCCCTAGAGAGAAAAGAATCAGAAAAATTCTCCACATAAGGTGAAGAAGTATTGAGACCAGAAGGCCTAGAGGCGGCCTGCTCTGTGTCCCCAGTAACTTTTAATTTTTTCTCTGATTTTTTCACTCGCCTTTCATCTGGATGGTATCTTTCTTTTTTATAGTGAGCTGCCTCACATTCTAACTCCTCTTCCTCAGAGGAGCTAAGCTCTTCTGTTTTTAATCTATCAAGCTTCAAAGCCTCTAGTTCCTTTACCGGATAAAGGCTTTTCTTTTCCTGAACTTTCTCCTTATCTTTTTTCTCTCCCTGGGAATTTATTCCCAAATCTTTCACTTCCTCGGATCCAAGGTCTTTGGAAGGGCTTTGCTTTTCATGTGCACATTTCCTTTGTTGAGCTCTTAACCTATGGTCCTGCTCCATTTCTGGCATACTGTCTTATAATTCTTCTAATATCCCTTGTACTGTTATTATTTCTGGACGACACCTCTCATCCTCCAGGCACGATTTCACCAGTTTCCATAATGCCATAGTCCCTAACTTTAATTTCCCATTCTGTTGTTCCTTAACTAGGTCTCCCTTTAATTTCTCCCAAGAGGTAGGGGTTAATGACCCTGAACACGCGTACCAAGGTGCTATACGGTCAATTTCCTTGATGAATGTCTGTAAGGTTCTTGTAGAGATTTTTATCTCACACTGCTTTAAGACAGACTGCAGCGCTGTGATCACAGAATGTGAAGTTCCCATACTGCTCCTTTATGTACAGGAGAGGCTTAAGTACAGGACAAGCACTGCGGCTCATGTACGTCTGTCTAACAGTGCCTAGCAGCAGTCAAAATTCAGCACCACCTCTGGTGAACGTAAGATAACACCGGGAGGTATAGGGTTAACACAGCCAGGACAAGAACAAAAGCTTTGCTGCCTTAAGGGTAGGGATTAGAGAGATTAAAGCCAAGCATGTCTCTTGGAGCTTACCTTCCACCATGGTTCCAGTCTTCCCAGCTTGATCAGGGGGTTCTCCTCTGGCGCTGCGCGATGGGTAGGTGTTTTTTCCCGAGATTTCAGCACCAATATGTCCTGCGCTTTTGTTTCTCGCCCGCGAAAAACATGCACAGAACACAAGACCTTTCTGTGGTTACACTTTATTCATAATCGTGAGGTAGAACAAAGAAGGCTCAGAAACGTGTGAGGCTTAAATACCCTAATGTGACCTGTCTTAACTAAGGCTGATAGCATCACCCAGGGTCTCATACATCCCAGGGATTGGTTAATGCCCCAGGGGATGGACTTGTGTCTTGGGAAGTGGACTGGTGACTTTGGTGGGCCTTTTGCTCCTGCACATGCGCACAATGGAGTTTTAGCACCATCTAGTGACGGCAAATGTTATCACGGCTTCCCACATCAGGTAATCTTTAGATTTCAGCCAGGATGGGTGCACCTTCAACCTCCTTCAGGTCTGACTTGCATTTGCCTTCACCACTACAGTTGGTACCCCTACTTTCTATGTCCTCTTCCAGGTCCTAATATGGTCAGTAGCCCTATCCTTAACATCCAAGCCTTTTACCTACTACCAGATCTAGCCTTGATCCTACAACTAGGGACATGGACTAGTCTGTCAAAATTTCCCTGCACAGCAGCTAAATATTAGGCTTCAGCAGGATATACATAATTTTTCCTGAGGATTTTGACTAATACTGCAAGATTTAGGCTTTTTCCAAGACCTACCCTACAGGCAAGCACCCCCAGACACCTTCTACCATGCCCCTCAACATGCCACTCATTGCCCAGACTTCCCAGTTCTTCTTCCAGTGTCTAACATGAGCTTCACAGTATTTGCCCAGGTCTATTGTACCCTAATGCCCCTTATCTGTAACCAAACTCCATGCTTCCACCAGGACTTGTTATACATGCAATAATCCATAATCTATTTTTTTCATGACCTCCAACATGACACTCAGTACACAGAATTCTCACATCCTCCTACAGGGACTAGCATTATCGTATTTATATAGATCCAGCAACCTGTGCAATAACTAAGTACTGTTCCAAAGTCTAACATAAATGATACAGCCTAGGCTAACCACCATCAATACCTGCCTTACAGTCAAGCTATAGGTTTCTGTCTGGATATCCAACCAGTAACCACACACAGGCTACAACAGACCACTCTGTACAAGGATTTACCACATCTCAGTGTTGGGTCTAGCCTTATCCCTTCTATATGCCCCACCCCATCAAACCAGTGACCAAACTCCAGGGTGTAGCCTGGGTTCCATATCCTGTGTCATGGCCTAGGCTGGGCACCATCACTTGTTCTTCAGTTAAACTTTAGGTTTCAACCCTCTACTAAACCACTCACATGTTCCTTCTGAACTGTCTTCCACTTCTACAAGGACCACAGACTCTCCATGTCACTCTCTGTGGTCTATTATGGGTCCCACATCCAATGTCTTAGCCTGTTCTGAGCAGACCCAACTGCCACACAGCCAAACTCTAGACCTTTGACAGAGGAACGGCCATACATGGAAACTTCCATAGGTCTCTTTTTAGCATGCTCCACCACACCAGTAACACCCAGATTTCCCAAAACTTCATCCAGTGTCAAGCCTGATGAGTTTTCTTGACTTCCTTTTCCAAATCATTCCGAAAAGCACAAGATCTAGCGTTTTTTTCATAGCATTCTTTTATATTCTTTTTTTTCTCTTCTTTTTTTAAAATTAGCTATTTATTTCATTTACATTTCCAATGCTATCCCAAAAGTCCCCCACATGCTCGCCCACCCACTCCCCCACCCACCCACTCCCACTTCTTGGCCCTGGTGTTCCCCTGTACTGAGGCATATAAAGTTTGCACGACCAATAGGCCTCTCTTACCACTGATTGCCAAGTAGGCCATCTTTTGATACATATGCAGATAGAGTCAAGAGCTCTGGGGTACTGGTTAGTTCATAATGTTGTTCTACCAATAGGGTTGCAGATCCCTTTAGCTCCTTGGGTACTTTCTCTAGCTCCTCCGTTGGGGGACTTGTAATGGATCCAATAGATGACTGTGAGCATCCAATTCTGTGTTTGCTAGACCCCGACATAGTCTTACAAGAGACAGCTATATCAGTGTCCTTTTGGCAAAATCTTGCTAGTGTATGCAATGGTGTCAGCATTTGGAAGCTGATTATGGGATGCATCTCTGGATACGGCAGTCTCAAGATGGTCCATCATTTTGTCTCAGCTCCAAACTTTGTCTCTGTAACTCCTTCCATGGGTATTTTGTTCCCAATTCTATGAAGGGGAAACTTTCCACACTTTGGTCTTTATTCTTCTTGAGTTTCATGTGTTTCACAAATTGTATCTTATATCTTGGGTATTCTAAGTTTCTGGGCTAATATCCACTTATCAGAGAGTACATATCATTTGGGTTCTTTCCAGTTTTTGGCTATTATAAATAAGGCTGCTATGAACATAGTGGAGCATGTGTCCTTCTTACCAGTTGGAACATCTTCCCAGGAGAGGTATTGCGGGATCCTCCGGTAGTACTATGTCCAATTTTCTGAGGAACCGCCTGACTGATTTCTAGAGTGGTTGTACAAGCTTGTAATCCCACCAACAATGGAGAAGTGTTTTTCTTTCTCCACATCCTCGCCAGCATCTGCTGTCACCTGAATTTTTGATCTTAACTATTCTGACTGGTGTGAGGTGGAATCTCAGGGTTGTTTTGATTTGCATTTCCCTGATGATTAAGGATGTTGAACATTTTTTCAGGTGCTTCTCAGCTATTCGGTATTCCTCAGATGAGAATTCTTTGTTTATCTCTGAGCCACATTATTAATATTAAATATTAATATTAAAAGAAACAATGGAAAAAGGTCAAGTAACATATAAAGGCAAGCCTATCAGAATTACACCAGATTTTTCACCAGAGATTATGAAAGCCAGAAGATCCTGAACAGATGTTATACAGACACTAAGAGAACACAAATGCCAGCCCAGGCTAATACCCAGCCAAACTTTCAATTACCGTAGATGGATAAACCAAAATATTCCACAACAGAAACAAATTCACACATTAGCTTTCCACGAATCCAGCCCTTCAAAGCATAATAACAGAAGATCTAGCTTTCTGTGTCATCCTCTTTAACATATTCAGTACCAAAACTCCCCAAATCTGCTTCCTGGGATTAGCCTGAGAAGCACAGGTTCTGCCACACCCTAGTCTAAGCAAAGCCTATGTTTCATCCAAGTCCAAGGCTTCTGTCTGGACCCCACTAACTGCAACCACTCACAGGTCACTCTTGTGACGCTTCTACTATCTTGCTATTTATTTACTGTCCCAAAGACTTCCTCCAACATCTTGCCTGGTTCCCACAAACCCTGCCAAACTCTTATCTAATCACCCTTGCCAGTGTTTAAGGCAAGTTCTAGGTCTCCACCAGAACCAACTCTTACTGCAACCATCCTTCTGGTATGCTTCAACCACACCACTGGGTATTCAGAATTCCAAGTTCTCCTCCTTGTGAAGCCTTGTTAGTTTCATGGACTTCCCCATTAAAGCCATTTCCTTAAACCTTGTGCTGGCTTAGTCCACCATAGCCTGTGCCTCAGACAAGCTCTGGTCTTTAGCCAGGGTGGCACTTCCTGAAATACTCTCTAGGTGCTCTTTGCCTTGCCTCCACCACTCCAGTAGTTACCCCAACTTCCCATGTCTTCTTCCAGGTTCTAATGTGGCAAGTAGCCATAACTTCAACACCAAAGCCTTTTCTCTACCACTGGATCTAACCTTGATCCCATAACCAGGGCCATGAACTAATCTGGCTCTCCAAGTCTGGGGAACACCTGACCTCTAGGTTTCGGCAGGGTCCCTATAATTTACCCCTTAGGACTCTGATCAATGCTGAGCATGATGCAGCCCATCTCTCAGATTCTACCAGGACTTATTCTATCTGCATCTACTCATAGACACCTTCTACAATGTTTCCATCATCCTACTATATACACAGACTCACTGTGCTAATGTCCATATTCTATTATGGGTTCTACATCCCTAGCTCCATCATACCCTATCCACACATTATTGCCATACAGCCAAGCTCTAGGCCTCTACCATGAACTGCTCTACATGCAATCATTCACAGGACTCTTTGGAGGAGGATCCACCACACCAGTAGTTACTCAGACTTCCCAAGTCCTCATCCAGAGTTGATCCCAGTGAGTTCTCTTGACTCTAGTATCCACAATATTCTGAACACCATTAGATCTAGCCAATGTCACACATCCATTGTCATAGCCTAGTGTGACAACTCCTGGATTTTGAGGCAGCCAAGCTCTATACCTTCCATACCTCCAATTACACTGAGACACTTTCTGCCCCAAAGTGGAAACTTCTAGTTCTTTGGAAATTTAGTTATGCCAAATGATGTTTAGCTGGGACACAAAGGTGAAAGCATGTTTTGCTAAAGCAAACACATGAAAGACTGTTTTCCTGAAGCAGACACAGGTAAAAGGATATTTGTGGGACGCCTGACTCGCCAGCAAGAAAGACACCACAATAGGATCCTTCTGCACACGTTTATTGGGAGAGCATTGACTGTGTAGGTGAAAGATCCCGAGCCCTGGGCTTCTCACTCTTATATACTATCAGTTCCCATCCACTCACAGCAGGCCACATCACCTCACCATGTACGCAGCTTCAGCTAATCAGGGCAGCAGGGGCATATCTCCATCAAAATGGCTTCGCCAGTAACCTGGTACACCTGCGCAGCTCTCACAATATTTGTGGTTTATATGAGGAAGTAAGGTGCAAGTCATACGACTTAGCTGCAGTCTCTGGCGCCTTCTTGAGACTGCTGCCACACCTGCTCCCCACAGATATTTGGATACAGCAGTTTCATGAAAGCATTTTATGAAGGAGTATAAATTTGACCCTACAGAAAGTGGGAGATGAGAACTCAGCTTTGTTTTGGTTTGCTCTGCCTCATTATTCTTTGCTAAAGACACACATGTATTGGTTCACCTTACATAGAATTGATGAGCTCAACTTGTGATAATACTGCCACTGAGATACTAAAGTCTGAGAACTGTTCCTGAGTTTCCTGCAGCAGCTTGCCACTTCTACATCCTCACTTTAAGCCTGTTGGTGAGCCTGGTGGTTTCTTTAGGACTGAACTACAGCTGCCTGTTGTCTGATTGCTAAAAGGTCTGGACTATAGCTGCTGGTTTGTGCCTATTGTCTACCTGCCTAGAGGACTGGTCTGATACTGATGATTTGTATTTGGTGTTTGCTAGGGAACTAAACTGCTGCCAAAGAAAAGCTCACCTCCAAAGAACTATTGCTAATCATGTACACTACCCCTCCTCTTCTAATAACTTTTCTCTTCTACTAACTCTGCTGAATGGTGAATTAGAGAAGAGGCTGAACCCTTACTAAAAGTAGGTTGCAAAAAATGTATGCCTCCACTGCTCTGCCTCCCTCATGCCACTCTTTCCCCAGACATCACAGATACTCCCCCAGAGTCTAGCTAGACACTTTCTGTGTAACTTTCATTAACATATTTAGTACCCAGACTTCCTAAGTTCTTCACATGAGACTAGCCTAGGATCACAAACCTATGACAACCTTGTCTGAACACAGCTTGTGTTATAACCAAGCTTTAGGCTTCTGCTTGGACCACGATAACTTCTACCACTCACAGACCATTTGTGTTGTCTTTACCACCCCTCTTTGTATTCAAACTCTCCAAAACTCCTCCAGGCTCTAGCCTGTGCCCCCATAAACTGTGCCATAACTGAGTCTCACCACCCTTGCCCATGATGAATCCAAGTTCTAGGTTTCCTCCAAAACCAGCCCTTATTGAAACCATCCACAGTTCCCTTTTGCATCACCTTGGCCACTCTAGTTCGTAACCACACTTCCCATGTTCTCTTCCAAGTCCTAATGTTGTAGAGAGTCCTAACCACAACAATCCAAGCCTCTTCCGGACCTACAAGATCTAGTCTTCCTCAGACAACCAAGACCATGAACAAATCTTGCCAACATAGTGTAGTCATCTTCACACATCTAGGCTTCTGCAGGGTCCACATAATTGTCCCTGGGTATTCTGACCAACACGACCGAGGTTGCAGCCAAGACCTATGCTTCTGCCAGGAAGTCAGCAGTCACAATCTGCTCCGTTTCCATCATGACACTCAGTACACAGACATCCAACATCCTCCTCCCAGATGTAGTCTGATAACTTTGGTGTAGCCCATCAACCCACCCAGAACCCAGAATCCTGATGTTTTCAACAGTGTGTCTAGTCTGCCCCATGTTGCCTATGCTGTAGTGAAGCTCTATGATTCCACTCGGAATCAACATATCTGCAACAGCCCCCTGACCATATCTGAGCCATCACTAACATGTTCCTATGTCCCTATACTTTACACATACCCATGTAGGGTCTAGCCTAATATCTTCTGTGTGACTCCTATCATCCCAGGTGAGTTAAAAGCTCACCATGTCCTCCTCAACAATCTAGAATTGGAATCACACCCTATGCCACAATCTAGGCTACTCATCCCTATCGGTACTTCAGTCAAAGGACAGCTGCCTAAGAACCATACCTGCAACTATCCATCCCCCCCCACACACTTTGTACTACCTTCAACATGCCACTCTCTACCTGGACTTCCCACATTCTCCTGTTTAGTCTAGCCTTATCCCTTCTATGTGAACTCTACCTAACAAGGTGGCTACAAGGGTTACCATACCTTCCTCTATGGTCTAGCCTGTGTCCTACATGCCCTGCCATAGCCTAGGCTAAACACCCATCACCAGTGCTAGCTACATTTATATTATAGAATTCTTCCTGGAGACCCCACCTACAACCACTCTGATGTCCCTTCTGCCCTGCTTCCACCAACCCATTAGTTACAAAGACTCCCCACATCATTCACCATAGTCTACCATGGTTCCCACATCCCCTGCCCAGGCCTAGCTGTCAAGACCTGATCACCAGCCTTTACTGCAAAAATCCACATGTCCCTTCTCGGATGCCTCTACAACCCCACTAGGTACTCAACTCCCAAGGCATTCATAGTTGAGTCTGGTTGGTTCTATTGACTTGCCCACTGAAGCATTTTGTTAACCTGTCAGATCTAGCCCTGGTCCCATAACTAGAACCCTGGACTAGTCTGGTCATCTTGTCTGAGCTGCAGCATATATTTAGGTTTCCAGAGAATCCCACATGTTTTGCCCTGACTTAATCCAACCACCACTGCTTGCACCTCAGATAAACTTTAGGATTCAGCCAGGATAGCCCTATCTGCAACCTCCGTCAGGGCTGTTTTGCACTTGCCTCCACCACTCCAGTTCATACCCCAACTTCCCTTATCCTCTTCCAGGTTCTATCCTGTTGAGTACCCCTGACAGACCTCAGCACCCAAGCCTTCTCCTCACTTGGCATATCTAGCCATGATTCCTCTATCAGAGTCTTGGACTATTCTGTCCATTCCTACCTGGGCAGCAACTGACATCTAGGCTTCTGAATGGTTCACATATTTCATCCTGAATACTCTGACCAATGCTGCCTCTGTTGCAGCCAAGCCCTAGGCTTCTTCAAGTACTTAATTTACCTCTAACTATTCACAGACAGATTCTTCCCTGCCTCTATCATGCCATTCCAACATTCTCTTCCAGGGTCTAGCTTCTGTGTTTCCATGTGACTAGAAACTACCTACTCCATATTCAGACTGATCACATCCTTCTCCATTGTTTTCATGAGCCCCATGCTCTGTTATTCAGTCCCAGTTTTCCTTCTGTTGCCTGATATGTAGCTATAAGAAAATTTTCTGTTTCCATAAGAAATGTTCATACCTACAACAATCCATAATTTCTTTCTTTCCCAACACCAACATGCCACTTGCTACCCCTGTCTTGAATTGGTTCCATATACCCAGCCTAGTCTCACAGAAATGTGTCTTCACCCATGATTTTCCTTAACTCCAACCAAACATGGGTATCTTCTGTATCACCTCCACTAAGTCATTAATAACAAAATATTCCTCATCCTTGTCAAAGGTACCACATCCATGCCCTTGACCAATTTGCCAGATCTACATTAAGCCCAACAACCAGTTTCTGAGACTTGTAGCCATCTCCTGGGCATATATCCAGCAGTTGTTCCAACTGGTCATAAGGACACATGCTCCACTACGATAATAGCAGCCTTATTTATAATAGCAAGAAGCAGGAAAGAACCCAGATGCCCCTCAACAGAGGAATGGATACAGAAAATGTGGTACACTTACACAGTGGATTACTACTATGCCATTAAAAAAGAATGAAATTACGAAATTCCTAGGCAAATGGATGGACCTAGACGGTATCATCCTGAGCAAGGTAACCCAATCACAAAACAACTCACATGATATGTACTCACTGATCAGTGGATATTAACCCAGAAACTTAGAATACCCAAGTTAGCAGTTGCAAAATGCATGAAACTCAAGAAGAACAAAGACCAAAGTGTGGTCACTTTGCCCCTTCTTAGAATTTGGAACAAAACACCCATGGAAGGAGTTTCAGAGACAAAGTTTGGAGCTGAGACGAAAGGATGGACCATCTAGAGACTCCCGAACCTGGGGGTCTATCCCATAATCAGCCTCCAAACGATGACACCATCACATACATCAGCAAGATTTGCTAAAAGCACCCTGATATAGCTCTCTCTTGTGAGACTATGCCGGGGCCTGGCAAACAGAGAAGTGGATGCTCACAGTCAACTATTGGATGGATCACAGGGCCCCCAATGGAGGAGCTAGAGAAAATACCCAAAGAGCTAAAGGGATCTGCAACCCTATAGTTGGAACAACAATATGAACTAACCAGTCCCCAGGAGCTCTTGTCTCTATCTGCATATGTATCAAAAGATGGTGTAGTAGGCCATCAGTGGAAAGAGAGGCCTATTGGTCGTGCAAACTATATATGCCTCAGTACAGGGGAATGCCAGGGCCAAAAAGTGGGAGTGGGTGGGTAGGGGTTTGGGGGGTAGGGTATGGGGGACTTTTGGGATAGCATTGGAAATGTAAATGAGGAAAATGCCTAATAAAAATATTCAAAAAAAACAATGAATTTATGAAATTCTTGGGTAACTGGTCATATCTGGAGGATATCATCCTGAGTGAGGCAACCCAATCACAAAAGAAGTCACTAGATATGCACACACTGATAAGTGGATATTAGTCCAGAAACCTAGAATACACAAGATAGAACTTCCAAAACACAAGAAAATCAAGAAGGAAGACCAACTCGTCAATACTTCATTCCTCTCTAGAATAGGGAATAAAATATCCATGGAAGGAGTTGCAGAGAGAAAGTATAGAGCTAGGATGGACCATCAAGAGACTGCCCCACCCAGGGGTTGATCCCATAATCAGCCACCAAATGCAGACACTATTGCATATGCCAGTAAGATTTTGCTGAAAGGACCCTGATATAGCTGTCTCCTGTGAGGCTTTGCCAGTGCCTGGCAAATACAGAAGTGGATGCTCAAAGTCATTTATTGGATGGAACACAGGGCCCCCAGTATCAGAGCTAGAGAAAGTACCCAAGAGTTGAAGGGGTCTGCAACCCTATAGGTAGAACAACAAGATGAACTAATCAGTACCCCCAGAACTCCTTTCTGTAGCTGCATATGTAGCAGAAGATGGCCTAGTCGTCCATAATTGGGAAGACAGGTCCCTTGGTCTAGCAAACTTTATATGCTCCAGTACAGGGGAAAGCCAGGGCCAAGAAGTGGGAGTGAGGGTGTAGGGGAGCAGGGCAGGGGGAGGGTATAGGGGACTTTTGGGATAGCATTTGCAATGTAAATGAAGAAAATGTCCAATAAAAAAAGAAAAGAAAAAAAAAGTTCAAGAATCCCCAAATGGGACCTCATAAAATTGCAAAGCTTCTATAAGAAAAAAGACACTACCAATAAGACAAAAAGGCTGACAACAGATTGGAAAAGGATCTTTACCAACCATAAATCTGATAGGGTCTCATATCTCAAAAAGATGGACTCCAGAGAAATCAAATATCTCCAATAAAAAATGGGGCACATACCTAAACAAAGAATTCTCAACTGAGGAATAACAAATCGCTGAGAATCACCTGAAAAAAAATGTACAGCATCCTTAATGATCAGGAAAATGCAAATCAAAACAACCCTGAGATTCAACCTCACATTAATCAGAATGTCTAAGATCAAAAATTCAGTTGACAGCAGATGTTGGCGAGGATGTGGAGAGAGGAACACTCCTCCATTGCTGGTGAGATTGCAAACTGGTATAACCACTCTGGAAATCAGTGTGGCAGTTCCTCAGACAATTGGGCATAGTACTACCACAAGATCCAGCAATCCCTCTCCTGGGCATAAACTCAGAAGATGTTCCAAGTGGTAATAAGAACACATGGTCCACTATATTCATCGCAGCCTTATTTATAATAGCCAGAAGCTGGAAAGAACCGAGAGGAATGGATACAGATAATATGGTACATTTACACAATGGAGTACTACTCAGCTATTAAAAACAACAAATTTATAAAATTCTTAGGCAAATGGATGGATCTGGAGGATAACATCCTGAGTCTGAGAACCCAATCACAAAAGAACTCACATGATATGCACTCACTGATTAGTGGATATTATCCCAGATACTTAGAATACCCAGGATACAATTTGCAAAACACCTGAAACTCAAGACCAAGGAAGACCAAAGTATGGATACTTCGTCACTCCTTAGAATGGGGAACAAAATACCCATGGAAGGTATTACAGAGATAAAGTTTGGAGCTGAGATGGAAGGAAGGACCATCAGAGTCTGTCCCACCTGGGGATCCATAACATATTCAGCTACTGAACACAGACCCTATTGAAAATGCCAGCAAGATTTTGCTGACATGACCCTGATGTGGCTGTCTCTTGTGAGATTATGCCAGTACCTGGCAAATATAGAAGTGGATGCTTAGAGTCATCTATTGGATGGAACACAGGGCCCTTAGTGGAGGAGCTAGAGAAAGTACCGAAGGAGCTGAAGGGGTCTGTAATCCTATTGGAGGAACAGCCATATGAACTAACCAGTACCCCCTGAGCTTGTGTCTCTAGCTGCATATGCAGCAGAAGATGGCCTAGTAGGCTATCATTGGGAGGAGAGGTCCTTGGTCTTGCAAAGAGTATATGCCCCAGTACAGGGGAATACTAGGGCCAGGAAGTGGGAGTGGGTGGGTTGGAGAGCAGGGCAGGGGGAGGGTATAGGGGACTTTCAGGATAGCATTTGAAATAAAAATGAAAAAATATCAAATAAAAATTTGTAATAACAAAACAAAACAAAACAAAAGATTAGATGGTTAGACATAATCAAATTCAGGTTGAAATTGAAAGACTCTGAGAGGAGCCCCTCGCTCAGGCCTCAGGACAATAGTGGACACCCAAGAACTCACAATAGACAAAACTTGATGCAAACCACATGAGGCTTTATTCTGGGAAAGCCAGAGCTCTGGGGACAACTCATACCCCACCCAGGGGTAGAGGAGTAGACCTCGAGGGGAAAGAAGACACAGTGTTTAGAGGCCCTCAGGGGGGAAAAGAGAATGGGGGGGTAGGGGATTTCCAGATCTAAACAGTGTCTATTCTAAAATGATTGATTCCTCAAGAAATGGGTATGGGAGGAAAACAAGGAAAGAGTCCAATGAAGGAGCAGCACTCCGGATTGGCTCCGACTATGGTTGCTGGGGAGATTTCCCAACTCTTTCCCAGCAACCAATATCACAAACACCTGGCAGTGAGGTGCAGCAATGGGCACACACCTGGTCAGAACATTGGCAGACACACGGGTTCAAGGAGCGGCCAGAGCATTCTGCACCTCTATTTTTCTAAATCAGTGAAGCTACTTCTACTAACAATAAAATCTATTTTGCCAATTTCAGGGCTTCTGTGACCTTTTACATTCTGACAGGATCTTTCAAAATCATTTATGTTTAAGGAAAGAGCACAATAGAAAGAATCAATGAAACAAAGTGTTCATTTAGAAAATCAGTAATATCAACAAATCTTTATCCAAAATAACTAACAAACAGGCAGAGAGTACATCAAAATGAAATAAATCGAACAGACACTGAGAAAATCCAAATAACCGTAAGAATATATTTGAAAAATCTGGACTCCACCAAATTGGAAATATCTAAAAGAAATAGACAATTATTATAGATACAGACCACATGTGTTTTAAGGACAACTAGAATGAAATTGAAGAAGATATCATAATATGATAAGATCTCCCATATTCGTGGATCAAAAAAAATAGCATACTAAAAATTAACATCCTGCCAAAGCAATCTACAGATTCAGTGTAGATTTCACATCAAAATTCCAACACAAAATTTTCACAGATATTGGAAGTACAAATCTCATCTTCAAATGGAAACACCAAAATTCCAATAGAGCTAAAACAATTCCAAACAACAAAAGAACTGCTGGAGGTATCACAATCCCTGATTTCAAGTTATAATACAGAGGAAGAATTTCTTGCATACTGAAGACATATGGATTCTGGTTTTGCATCTAGAATAATAAAAGCAAAATTATATTGACACAAAACCAGACAGATTTATTGAACATGTAACATAATTGTAGACATAGAGAAATCGTTACAATTATGGGCACCTTCTTTTTGATAAAAAAAAGTCAGAAATACAATACACGATGCAAAAAGAACAACTCTGGCAAATGGTGCTGGTCAAAGAAATGCAAGTAGATCCACTTAGCATCCGGCACAAAACAAACAAACAAACAAAACACACACACACGCACACACACACACACACACACACACACACGAAAATCAAAGACCTAAACATAAAACCAGAGACACTGATGTGACAAAAGAGAAAGTGGTAAATAGCCTTGAACTCATTGGCACAGAAGACTTTCTAAACAGAGCACCTTTAAGTCAGGAAGTGAGATTTAAAACAAAAACAAAAACAACTAATAAATGGTACCTCATGAAACAAAAGGGCTTGTGTAAGGCAAAGGTCACTATCACTCCATCAAGGAGGCAGCCTACAGAATTGGAAAATATTTTCACCAACTCCACATCTGATAGAGGACTAATATGCAAACTATATAAAGAACTGAAGGTGTCAAGCAAAACAAATCATCCATCTTAAAAATTGGATGTAGATCTGAATAGAATTCTCCAATGAAGAAACTCAAATGGTTGAGAAACACTTAAAGAAAAGTTCAACATCATTAGCCATCTGGGAAATGCAAATTAGAACTACTTTGAGATTTCATTTTACACCTATCAGAATGGCTAAGATCAACAATGCAAGGGAGAGCTCATGCTGGGGATACAGTAAGGGGCACATTCATTGATGGTGGGAGTGAAAACTTATACAGGTACTATGAAAGTCTGTGTGATCATTTCACTGGAATATGAGAAAATATCTACCGAAAATTGAGTTTTACCACTCCTGGGCACATAGCCAAAGGATACTTCATTCTACTCAAGTGATATATGCTCAACTGTGCTCATTGCCGCTCTGTTCACAAGAGCCAGAAACCAGAAACAACCTAGATTCCCCTAAAGAGAACATGGATAAAGACTGTCTGGTCTGTACCTCCCACTAGCACAGGTTTCTAGCACCTCCTCTCTTGAAGGTCCACACTGACCACCAGTTCTCTCTGGATGATGATTTAACTGCCTTCCTTGTTGACAATGGTTCTGGCCTGGTTTTCTGGTTATGATGCTCCAGGGCCATCTTCCCCTCCATTCTGGGTTTTCCCTAGGCACCAGGACATCACGGTAGGTAAGAGACTGGAGGACACCTTTATGGGTGCTGAGGCCCAGAGCAAGAGAGGCATCCTGATCCTGAAGTACCCCATAGATCATGACATTGTCACCAACTGGTTCAATATGGAGAAGATCTGGCACAAAACATTCTACAAGAAACTGCATCTGGTCCTCAAAGGGAACACTGTGCTGCTTACCATGCTCCCTAGAGCCCTAAGGTCAACTGTGAAAAGATGACACACATTATGTTTGATACTTATAAAACCACAACCATGTAAGTAGCCATCCAGGCTTGCTGTTCCTCTATGCCTCTGGTCATACCACTGGGATTTTGATGGAGTCCAGAGATGGGGTCACACCCAATGTGCACATCTATGAGAGCTCTGCTCTCCTTGTGCCATCCCGTGTCTGGACCCAGCTGGCCTGTACCTGACAGCCTACCACATGAAGTTCATGATCACGTGTGGCTAGAGTTCACCAACACAGCTGGGAAGAAAATCATTCCTAATATCAGAGAGAAGCTGTGCTATGTTGCCCTAGACTTCCAGCAAGAGATGGCCACTGCTGCATTCTCTTCCTCCATGGACAAGAGCTATGAGCATCCAGGTCATCACTATTGTCAATGAGTAGTTCTGCTGCCCTTAGGCTTAGTTTTAGCCTTCCTTCTTGGGTATGGAATCCTGAGGCAACCATGAAACGACATTCAATTCCATCATGAAGTGTGACATTGATATTCTGTACATGTATAAATGATATTCAGATTACTATAATCTCCCTGAACTTCTAGACTCCCACCCAATTTTACAAACCTTTTCATCCTCCTAGTTCTGTTTCAGACATTGGTTTTGTTTGTTTGTGTTTGAGAATCCTAGAGTTTAACTAGGATTATAAGTATGAACATGAGTTCAAAACTCTTTCTTGGAGGCCAGATGCAGGACACTGGATCTGGCTCACTGGATATATGGAAGGTAATGACTCTCTCTCCCTCATAATCCACCAATATTTCAGCAAAGGAGGGAAAAGTTGAATGGGTCCCTCCCTGTCCCATGATTTACTGTGGGGAGGTTTTAGTCATGGGTAGACTTTACATATACTCACAAGTGTTGGGAAGTCGTGACTGCCCTGGCGGTCCTGTAGTGAAGAAAACAGATTCCATAGCTCTCCTCTTTATGGTCCAGATTTTATATACTTTCTGCTCCTTTTTTTTCTCTGAATGATCCATGAGTGTTCATGCCTTAAAAAGACATTAATACCATTCAGCCACCTTTTTTTATCATGCTTTGAGCAGTTATGCATATTATTCCTCACTGTAGTTTATTGCAAAACAGGCTTCTCTGAATGAATCTTAAAGTAGAATTTCACCATGGATATCAACATAGATACTTAGAAGAGAGCTTCACACCTTGAGACTTTGCATAAACAACAGTAATAAATTCTCCCCTAGGGCCAAAGGCACTTTCTATCCTCCTGTGGAACTGGCCTCAAATCCAATCACAGATACACTGGCTATCCCTATAACAGTGATGCCACTATTGTGTAGCTGGACACATCTTTCTTGGCAGATTGGTATTGTACATCATAAGGGTCATGTCTAGGTAAGTCTGTTGATGCCATTACTCTGCCAGCATACTGTATAGCAAAGTCCAGAACTATGAAACTAACTAGGTGGAAGGAAGTTTTCAGCTCCATTCTAGCTCAATTTCCCTATATTTTGCAAGCAACATGTGGGTTGTCTTTTGTAGCAGGGTCTTATCCTATATTCATGGTGGGCAAATAGAAAGAGTGTGAAGAACCTGTTTTATTTTCAAGATTTCTGGGGACTTCCTGAACAAAATTTCATATGGCAGTATCTCATACCTGGCATTGGGATATTTTTTTTTGGGGGGGGGCTTGGATTTCAACATCAGTATTATGTAGACATACAGGCCATCTACCTGTTAAATGTGTCTTTTGAGACTTTATCACTTGTATTATAAACAGTAAGTTTCCATGTGGCTTTTCAATTATATCCTTAGCTTTGTTTATCCCCTCATGCCACCAGCTTTTCTATCCTATCTCTGCTTAAATTTTCCTCATAGGTAGAATATTTTTATTAATGATTGTACAAGTAATGGGCTTATGAGAGGACAAAAACTTTCACAACTTAAGCATTTCTGGGAACCTATTAGAGAAAAAAGAATCAATATAAGAATCTATCAAAAAAGGTGGACCTTGAGTGGGGCAAAAGACTCATGTTGCAACTGCAAGCCAATACTGATACTGACACTGTCAGGATCATACTTCCTAGTAACATTTATTGTGGTGAAACCTTCACTCTTCTCAGAGATTATTCTTGTGATATCATCTAGGCATGACTAAAAGCAAACAAATTAAGGAATGTGACTTTTCATTACCTCCAAAACTATTATGAAGTTGAGATTTCTGATTTCTTTGGAAATTCCGGTACGTTATATGGTGATTCTCTGGGAGAGAAAGGTAAAATGATGTTTTGTTAAAGCAGACACTGGTGAAAGGATATTTTGCTACTGAAGATGCACATGAAAGGTTTGGCTGAGGCCAACACATGGGTGACAGCATGATTTGCTGAAGTAGACACAGTTGAGAGGATGTTTTATAGAAGGAGACACAGGTTAGAAGATGTTTTGTTAAGACAGACTTGTAAGAGGAGAGGTGGTGTTAAGAAAGAATACAACTGTGACTTAACAGACAGTGAGAGGAGTGTCTGGCATTGGTTTACCTTGCTCTGCCTCGATAGACTTTGCTGACCAGGATCTGGGAATGGTTTTCCAGCACAGAGGAATAAAAAGAAATATTTAAACATTTGACTTGGCTTCTTACAGATTGCAATTTATTAACAGTAAGGCGTCCATAGAAAGTTAATACTTAAATGCAAATCAGTAAAACAAAACAATAAAACATGCAAACATATGCATGTTAAGCAAATAACTGGATTAATAAGGAACGTTTAGAAAACAATATATTTTTGAATCTATATATAAATAGGCAAAGCGTACACAGAAATTGTTGACATAGGCATACAACTACTTGCATGAAATACTTGTCATTAATCCCAATCAAAAGAGACTAATTGCCGCAGACCCTCTGGGTCCAGTGCCTGCATAAAACGGTTCTCTAGAGTAGGTGGGCAAAGCTTAGGACGGAGTGACAGACAGACACACACACACACAAGAGAGGTGTTGAATCTGAATGTAATTTTCTGGTCGAGCTTAGACTAATTATATTACTGCGAATATCATAAATTGTAAAACATAACAGATACGGTACATTGAAGTTTTCCAGGTGCAAGAGGAGTGACTACAAAAAGAATTTGCAGGAACCAGATAAATGTTTACGCTAGGGATAAGTATCCCTCCAGATGCAAGAGGAGTGACTTCAAAAGGACTATGTTTACTTTAGAGGTTAGCACCTGCTTCGGATTCACACTTTAGTGTTAATTGGGATAGGGGGGTATAAACTCTTGCCTGGCTTCAGGAATAAAGTAGTGTCATGAACCTTGGAATTCTTAGGCCTTGTTAATTCTTATCTATGTCTGGAGAATTCCCATTTATCAGTATAGTATATTAATTTGCTCTTGGCATGGAATGTAGTCTGTAATAAGAATTTTTATCTCAGTGAGAATTTCAGACACTTTCTGTAGACAACTGAATTAATGGCTAGTGCTTAATTGTTTTATGGTAGTGCTTAATTAGTTACTGAATAGGTTACACTCCTTGCTGCTATCTGGAATCTAAGAACACTGGGAAAAGGCTTTAGCTATGTTAGAATTCAATCTTAAAAGGCATTACATTAAGGTAATACTAAATAGAGTGCACGTGAATCTATACATTAGACTAATGCTGTGGAAATTTGATTATTATTGGTCAGGAGAAAACGCAAAATCTCCGGGAGGGGTATTTCCATGGAACTCTTATCCTCAAGAACAGCTTCCAGGCTTTTCGCCTGTCAAACTGACCCAAAATGGAGAGCTGACTATTTTCAGACTTCCAGGAGGAGAGTCCTAGAAATTCATTTCTCATGAGCAGCTTTTTGTCATTTCTGCCTCACAAGCTGACTCCACCAGAGTTCTCTGGAAACTAGTAATAAAATTAGCAATAACAATGTTTACTGTTTATATTGTTAAAAGCATTTAGTAATTGATTATCTCCCATACTACAGACATTTGAGTGCTTTCTCATAGTCCAGGGCCAAGGGTTGGAAAATGTACAATCTTAAACACACATCAGGATGGAATTGGCCTGGTTGTTCTCTTTAAGGAAAAGAAAATTCAGCTGGCAAGGTTGAAGAACTAGGTGAACTAGGTTCTCAGGTTTGATGGAGGTCATCTTCAACAAAATAGTGTGGCCCATTTAGAAACAGTGGGAGAAGGGTGAGGTGAGGGGAAAGGAGGAGCAGAATGGGAAAAGGAAAGGAAGAAGGAATTTAGGAATAAGGGAAGGGAGAAAAAGAAGAGAGAGGAAGGGAGATGGGAGGATGGTGGGGCAGACCTCTAAGGGAGGAAGGGGAGGGAGGAGGGAGAGGGAGGGCTTGCTATCAGGAGGCAGGGACTGTGCTCAGGCAAAGCACATGTGGACAATGAAGAATGCCCAGCCTTCTTTGTGACATCAGAATCTGTAGTAGAGAAACCCAGAGTAGTCTAGGCAGGACTGTCAGACTACAGCAATGCCTCAACCAAGAAGCCTCTGCGACAGTCCATTCTAGGAATTTTCATCAATGGGGCTTTTAATCAGCAGGGTCTTGAGATGCAGGGATTTCATTCTGGTGGAGCCACAGCCAGAAGCCATAGATGGACCCGGCTGCCTTTCTGGCAGTCGCAAGCGAAAGAGGAGCAGTTCGGATGGGTTGGCAACAAGCTCTAACGTTTATGGATCTCAAAACCAGGGAATGTATCCACATCAAGTTCTCAACTACATCTACTGGAAAAGGGTTAAGATTTCATCTAATTATGCTTATCAAAACTTATTTTTGGATGGGAATGATAGCGACATTACAATCCGTGCTCTCGGAAGAACATGGTGTTTACACAAAGTATTTTTATGTCAGTCAGGCTACTTTGCTAACATTCTCAAAGGTACATGGAGAGAAGCACACCATGGTGTTATAAATCTGATCATTAAGAATGAGGATATTGATACCCGGTCTCTGCACTTTGTTTTTGGTTCATTGTACACGGAAGCAGATTTGTCTATAACACCTCTGGAAGTTCCTCAAGTTTTGGCAGCAGCATGCCTACTTCGGGTGGATCGAGTAATTCAGCAGTGTGAAGGAATCATGAAAGCAACTATCAACAGGAACACTGTGTGCTCCTATTATTTGGCAGCAGAAACCTATAGATTAAAAGCTGTAAAAACTGGATGCTTTGAATGGCTGCTTTGCAATTTGATGGTACATCCAAGTGTGGCACTTTACAAGGAAGTAGATATGAAGTTGATGTATCTTCTAGCCTTGTCTTCTGACTTATTAGTCATGCAAAAGGAGATCGATGTATATAACACACTGAAAATATGGATGTTCCTTTATCTTAATCCATGCTGGAATGGAACCATGAAACAGCTTTTACAACATGCAAACAACTGGCTTTCCACCCACATGGCATATGTTGATAACATCAGTTTTCTTGAAAGTGAAGAAGGACTAATATTTCAACCAGTGTTTAAAAAGCTGAGATTTCAGCACATCATCTGTGACTTGACTTCCACAACTATTCTTGAACAAGATCGACTAATACCTATGGCATGGTTGTCACCCATTTACAAACAACAGTGGCTGACTTTGCTGCGAACACAAGAATCTGGGGTAACTGGACCACAAGTTATCAATGAACAAGAACTTGAAGAATACACCATGAGGTGTGGTACAATGATCCCCAAAGATGGTAGATATACTTGGAAGTGGTCAGTTGGAAGACTTGGCTTTCCTTTACGTGTGACCTTTACCAGGCAGTGTGTAATTTTAAGGCAACGGTGTCAGCCGTGTGACGGTTCTGCCTGCCAAAACCATATCCGAAATGTCATATTCAGAATAACTTTGGTGTGTTTTGATTCCAACAAAAGAGTAACTTTCAGAAAAACAACAGGTTATAAAATCCTCACCTTTGAATATAAAGAGGAACAAATTGTAATGAAATTGGATAGTGATGTTCTAACCTTCCCTATGTGTATATTCTGCAATTTCCTTTTTGTAAACCTAGGAAATGCAGAAAACAAGTAATCTTAACAATCATTAGACTGTAAGCATTTTACAAATACCGAATGGCTCCTTTAATATGAAGGCTGTGTAATGACTACAGTGAGGAAGACCAACAACAAATTCAATATTCTTTGGAGTCTAGTATCACCAGAAGTGACTGCTGCCCTCCATCACCTTATTTCCATGTATTTCTGAAGAAAAATTTTTACCTCCAATAAAGTATTTGTCAAATTAAATCAAGCTAATCTTCGGATATAAATTTACCAACGAGATCCAAGCTTGGAATGGAAATAAGAGACTATATTCGCAAGTGAAAACATCTCAAAGAACTTGTTAAGTATATTTGGCCCTAGCTAAAATTGAGACAAAATAAAATCATTCCATTGTTGAAAAAGTTGTGAACCAATGCATTCATTATGACATTATTATAAGATGTAAATAATTAGTTAAAGGGAATATTTGAAATTACTGTCTGTCTGTGTGGGCTTTCAAATAACCAAATAGTGTTAAGTTTGGGTTCGGAAAACATTTACTGCTGACTATCTCTAACTAACTATATATGCACACATACAGACATTTATCTTATGCTTAAATTTCATGTCATATCTTATATAAGCAAGTGAATTTCATATGCAATATATTTACATAGAAGTATATATACTTATGTAATATATTTATGTATTGATGTAAGGGTAAATACCAAGAATCAAATTTTTGAAAGGGATAAACAAGATAACAAATGGAAAATAGGCCTTCATGATACCTATTATCTGGCTATCAAAATATGAGCTGTATCATAGTATCCTGATCAATTTCTCAGCCTTAGTTTCTTTTCCTGTTGCAGTAATTTTATTTTTTTTAAAAAAGACCTTATGAAAGCACCTTAGGGGCAACAGTTTTAATTATCTCAGACTTTGAGTCTCTAGGCTTCCATGGCAGGAGGTTGAAGAAGCTGGTCACATCATACCTACAGTAGAAAGAGATCACCTTAATGCAAGAACTCCAATAACTTTCTCCATTATGTAGAGTTCAAGATTAGAGTCAAGGAATAGTGCCACGCAGGATAGGTAGGTCTTCCAAAGTCACTTTATGCAATCCAGATAACCTCCAACAGGCATTCCCAGAGCCTGGACTCTCACATGATTGTAGATGCTGTCACAATTCTTCCTCTGCTCAGCATGTTACATGAACACACCACGTTTAAGCCATAACCTTCCAACTCTTGGTCTTCATAGGTTCACAACCATGGTATGGTACAAAATTCACTCTATCCAACTTTAAAAATCCCCATAAATAGTTCCCTTGTTCAATGTGGTTGGTTCTGTGCCAATGCCATGATTTTACTACTATAGCTTTGTAGTCTAATTTGAACTGGGAATGGAGTCCCCAGCAGTTCCTTTTTAATTCAGATCATTTTACCTATCCTGAGTTTTTATTTCCATTTCTAGGAGAAGCAGAGAGTTGCCCTTTCAAGGTCTTTACCATATTTCTCTTGGTTACAAGGCCTCATGTGCTCATGATGCTTCCTAAGTTTACTCTAGGCTTCACCTATGTCTACTAGTACTCACATGTACACCATGCCTCATATGGATATTCCAGTTACCCACCATTATTAGGCCTCCCATGGATGCCAGGTACTGAAAAAGCCTTTCAGTCCTCCCAGGCTAAGGAAGCTAGGAATATTTCCTACATCTCGAGTGCTTACCAACCCTCTCATACTCACCCAGCCACCAGGGTACTAGGATCCACCTGATTACAAAGCCTTCCATACTCTCAAGGCCTCCCTTGGTTAAGAGCACTCAGTTGCTTGCCAGGCCTCACTTGGCTACTAGGCCTCAAGTGGTTACTAGGTTTTTCATGGTTTTGAGAGCTTCCATGTATACTAAGCTGCTCATACTAACCAGGCTTCCCTATACACCTGGCCTAACCTGCCATCCAAGACTCTTATTAGTTACCAGAACTCCCATGCTTCCCGTGCATCTTATCCTTGCTTAGCAGACCTCTCACATTTACAGAACTCACATCCTTCCTAGTCCTTCCAAGATTTCGAGGTCTTTCTTTGGTACTAGGTCTTCCATAGTTAGTAGTACATCCCGTTCTTGCCCACGTAATCATGCTGTCCATGCCTCCTAAGATTCCCAGGCCTCCCTGGCATACAAAGTTGCCAATTAGTTCTAGGCCTCCCATGCTTTCCCTGTCTTCCATGAGTTCTAGGATTTCTGTGTTTACTTGTTTACTAGGCCTCCTAATTCTGACAAAGCTTCTCTTGCTCACTGGGCCTCCTAACTTTTTCAAGAATCTCATGCTAACCAGACCTTTTGTGTCCATCAGATGCCCCATTTTTACTAGGTCTCCTATGTTTCCAGGTCTTCTCTAGGTTCTTGGACTCCCCTGCTTACTAGTCTTCCCCATGCTTGTATGCATCTCATCCTTGGCAGTCCTTTTCCAGGCCTCACAGGCTTAACAGTCCTCTGATGTATTTTCACACCTCCCAATCTTTCTAGACCTCAAGGGCTTTCCCCATCATTTTTGGATTCTAGCATTCCCATGCTTACTGACCTTGTCTTTATTCACCAGGCTTCTAATATTTATCACACCTCTTAAGGTTTCCAGGCTCCAGGGCTTAGCAAGCCTCAAGTATTTTTCAGAACTCCCATGCTTTCCAGGTCTCTCAAATTTAACAGTTATTCCAGGGAGCCATACCCTACTTGGTCACCAGGCCTTCCATATTCTCTAGGTCTCCCTATGTTACTAGACCTCATTTGTGTACCAGACCTCACATATTTACTAGACTTCACTTGGCTTTGTGCTTTATAAGCCTGTGATCATTATTGAGACCTTCCATGTGCACTGAGATTTTCATATTAAGCAGCATTCCCATGTATACCTGGCCTAACAGGCCAAGTAGGACTCTGATGTTTGCCAGGTCTCCCATGCTTCCCCCCACATCTTATGCTCAGCAGCATAAGATGTTTATCCAGACCTCACATCCTTATTTGTTCTTCCAATATTTCCAAGCATTTCTATGGTTCTAGAATTCCCATGGTCCCTAGGCCTTCCAATTGCTGCCAGGATACTCAAAAATTCCAGGCCTCCTAAGCTTCCCAAGCCTCTCAAGAATACCTGATTTCCAATGGTTATGAGACCTCCCATCTTTAATAGGCCTCCCATGCTTTCCAGGTCTTCCTAGGCTTCAAAGACTCCCATGCTTACTAGACCTCCCCATATTGGAGCTTGCTCATCCTTATCAAGCCTACTGACATTTCCAGGCCTCTCAGGCTTACCAGGCCTGCCATGTTTATAAGATTTGCCATCCTTACCAGTCCTTTCATAATTACCAGGTCTTCCATGGGTTCTGGGATTCTCATACTTCCCAGGCTTCCCAATGCTTATAGGCTTCTCATGCTAACCAAACCACCTAATATTTCTAGGCCTCCCAGGTATGACAGGCCAAAGAAGTTTTTTCAGACTTTCCATACTTTCTAAGCCTTGCATGCTTTTCAGTGTCCTTGTGTTCTAGGACTGCCATGCTTCTTGGGACCGCCCATGAACACCAGGCTACTAATGCTTTTGGGCTTCATAGAATTACCAGGTCTTCCATATTAATAGGAACTCTCATCATTACAAGACCTCCTGTGCTTTCCAGGTATTCCTTGGTTTATAGGTTTCCCATGATTTCTAGGTCTGCCCATGAGAGCCGGGCAACTAAAACTTACCATGCTTTCTTTTTTTTGTGATGGTATTGCTCTCTTTATATTTATATAATTTAAATATAAATCACATTTTTGTTCCTTTAGGATAATGATCATTATATTTTGGAAGTTTGTATTTTCTATAATATTACATTTCAAATTATAATATAATTTGAAATTTATTAATAATAAATTATTTTGAATTTAATAATATAATTATTATAATATTACATTTCAAATGTTATCTCCTTTCCTAGTTTCCCTTCTAAAAATCCACTATACCCTCCCACCTCCCCACTGCTCCCCAAACCAAACACTCACATTTCTGGTCCTGGCATTCACCTATATAGGGGTATAGAGCCTTCACAGGATCAAGGGCTTCTTCTCCCATTAATGACAGACTAGGCCACCCTCTGCTACAAATATAGATAGAGCCACAAGTTACACCATGTGTTTTCTTGAATGGAGATATAGTTCCAAGGAGCTCTAAGGGTACTGGTTAGTTCATATTGATGATCTTTCTATGGGGCTTCAGTCCCCTTCAAGCTCCTTGGATACTTTCTCTGGCTCCTTCATTGGAGACCTTGTGCTCCGTCCAATGGATGACAGTGAGCATCCACTTCTGTATTTGCCAGGCACTGGCAAGAGCCTCATAGGAGACAGCTATATTATTTTTAATTGGATTACCTCATTCAAGATGATATCCTCAAGATCCATCTATTTGCCTAAGAATTTGATAAATTCATTGTTTTTAATTGCTGAGTAGTACTCCATTTTGTAAATGCACCACATTCTCTGTATCCAATCCTTTGTTGAGGGACATCTGGGTTCTTTCCAGCTTCTGGCTATTATAAATAAGGCTGCTATGAAACATAGTGGAGCATGTGTTTTTATTACAAGTAGGAATATCTTCTAGGTGTATGCCCAGGAGAGGTATTGCTGGATCTTCTTGTAGTAGTATGTCCAGTTTTATTAGGAACAGCAACACTGATTTCCAGAGTGGTTGTAAAAGCTTGCAATCCCACCAGCAATGGAGGAGTGTTTCTCTTTCTCCACATCCTTGACAGCATCTGCTGTCACCTGTATTTTTTATCTTAGCCATTCTGACTGGTGAGAGGTTGAATCTTAGGATTTTTTTGATTTCCATTTCCCTGATGATTAAGGATGTTGAACATTTTTTCAGCTGTTTCTCATCCATTTAGTATTCCTCAGTTAAGAATTCTTTGTTTAGCTCTGTACCCCATTTTTAATGGGGTTATTTGATTTTCTGGAGTCCAGATTCTTGAGTTTTTTGTATATATTGGATATTAGTCCCGTATCAGATTTAGGATTGGTAAAGATCCTTTCCCAATCTGTTGGTGGCTTTTTTTGTCTTACTGACAGTGTCTTTTCCTTAAAGAAGCTTTGCAATTTTATGAGGTCCCACTTGTCAATTATTGATCTTACAGAAAAAAAAAAACCATGGCTGTTCTGTTGAGGAATTTTTTCCTCTGTGCCCATGCTTATCTTTATTGCTTTCCCCCACTTTATCTTCTATAAGTTTCAGAGTCTCTGGTTTTATGGGGAATTTCTTGATCCACTTAGATTTGAGCTTTCTGAAAGGACTTAAGAATGGGTCAATTCTCATTCTTCTACATGATAACCTCCAGTTGTACCAGCACCATTTATTGAAAATGCTGACTCTTTTCCCACTGTATGGTTTCAGCTCCCTTGTCAATACTCAAGTGACCATAGTTGTGTGGATTCATTTCTGGGTCTTCAATTCTACTCCATTGATATACCCGGCTTTTGCTGTAGCAGTACCATGTAGTTTTTATCATAATTGCTCTATAATACAGCTTGAGGTCAGTCATTGTGATTCCACCAGAGGTTCTTCTATTGTTGAGAATACTTTTTCTTATTCTAGGTTTTTTGTTTTTTTGTTTTTTGTTTTTTTTTGTTATTCCAGATAAATTTGCAAATTGCCCTTTCTAACTCAGTGAAGAACTGAGTTGGAATTTTCACAGGGATTGCATTGAATCATTAGATTGCCTTCAGGAAGATAGTCATTTTTACTATATTAATCCTGCCAATCCATGAGTATGGTCTATCATTACATCTTCTGAGATCTTCTTTGATTTCTTTCTTCAGAGAACTGAAGATATTATCATAGAGATCTTTTACTTCCTTAGCTAGAGTCACACCAAGGTATTTGATATTATTTGTGGCTATTATGAAGCGTGTTGTTTCCCTAATTTCTTTCCCAGCCTGTTTACCCTTTGTGTAGAGAAAGATGACTGATTTTTTTTCGAGTTAATTTTATATCCAGCTACTGCACTGAAGCTGTTTATCAGCTTTAGGAGTTCTCTGGTGGAATTTTTAGGGCTACTTATATATATATTATCATATCATTTACAAGTAGTGATAGACTTCTTCCTTTCCAATTTTTATCCCCTATATCTCCTTTGTTGTCAAATTGCTCTGGCTAGGACTTCAAGTACTATATTAAATATGTAGGAAGAAAGTGGGCAGCCTTGTCTTGTTTCTGATTTTTGTGGAATTGCTTCAAGTTTCTCTCCATTTAGTTTAATGTTGGGTACTGGATTGCTGTATATTGCTTTTATTATGTTTAGTATGGGCCTTGAATTTCTGATATTTCGAAGACTTTTATCATGAAGGGGTGTTGGATTTTGTCAAAGGCTTTGTAAGCATCTAACAAGATGATCATGTGATTTTTGTCCTTGAGTTTGTTTATGTAGTGGATTATGCTAATGGATATCCGTATATTACACCATCACTGCATCCCTGGGATGAAGACTACTTGATCATGATGGATGATCATCCAATGTTGATGTGTACTTGGATTCGGTTTGCAAGGATTTTATGGAGTATTTTTGCATCGATATTCATAAGGGAAATTGGTCTGAAGTTCAATTTCTTTGTTGGGTCTTTGTGTGGTTTAGTTATTAGAGTAATTGTGGCTACATATAATGAATGGGTTAGAATACCTTTTGTTTCTATTTTGTGAAATACTATGAGGAGAATTGGAATTAAGTCTTCTTTGAAGGTCTGATAGAACTCTGCACTAAACCCATCTGGTCCTGAACTTTTTTTTTTTTTTGAATGAGAGACTATTAATAACTGCTTCTATTCCTTTAGGGGACATGGGACTGTTTAGATCATTAATCTGATCCTGATTTAATTTTGGTTTCTGGTATATGTCTAGAAATTTATCCATTTCATCCAGGTTTTCCTGTTTTGTTGAGTATAGCCTTTTATAGTAGGATCTGATGATGTTTTGAATTTCCCCAGGTTCTGTTGTTATATCTCCATTTTCAGTTTGGATTTTGTTCATTAGCATACTCTTCCTGTGCCATCTAATTAATCTGGCTAAGGGTTTATTTACTTTGTTGATTTTATCAAAGAACCAGCTCCTGGTTTTGTTGATTCTTTGTATAGATCTTTTTGTTTCCACTTGGTTGATTTTAGCCCTAAGTTTGATTATTTCCTGCCTTCTACTCCTCTTGGGTGAATTTGCTTCATTTGATCTAGAGCTTTCTGGTGTGCTGTCAAGCTACTAGAGTATGCTTTCTCTAGTTTCTTTTTGGCGACACTCAGAGCTATGAGATTTCCTCTTATGACTGTTTTCATGGTGTCACATAAGTGTGGGTATGTTGTGGCTTCATTTTCATTAAACTCTAAAAGTCTTTAATTAATTTCTATATTTCTTCCTTGAACAAGTTATCATTGAGTAGAGTGTTGTTCAGCTTCCAGTGAATGTTGGCTTTCTATTATTTATGTTGTTGTTGAAAATCAGCCTTAGCCCGTGGTGATCTGATTGGATGCATGGGGTGATTTCAATCTTCTTGTATCTGTTGATGCCTGTTTTGTGATCAATTATGTGGTCAATTTTGGAGAAGGTACCATGAGGTGCTTACCAGAAGTAATATCATTTTTTTAACGCTAAAATGATCTGTAGATATCTGTTAAATACATTTTTTCAGGACTTCTGTTATTTTCTCTGTGCCTTTGTTTAGTTTCTGTTTACAGGATCTGTTCATTGCTGAAATTGGGGTATTAAAGTCTCCCACTATTACTGTGTGTGGTGCAGTGTGTGCTATGAACTTTACTAAAGTTTCTTTATTGAATGTAGATGTCCTTAAATTTGGAGGATTTAGAAATGAGAGTTCATCTTGGAAGATTTTACCATTGACGAGTATGAAGTGCCCCTCCTTGTCTTTTTTGATAACTTTGGGTTGGAAGTCGATTTTATTCGATATTAGAATGGCTACTCCAGCTTGTTTCTTCAGACCATTTTCTTGGAAAATTTGTTTTCCAGCCTTTCTCTCTGAATTACCATGCCTTCTAACTCAGTAATTCTCCTAGGCTTACCAGGTCTCCCATGTATATCAGACCACCCATCCATAGTAAGGAAGACTTCATATTTGTCTAGGCTATAGATAATGTATTTTATGCTGCACCATCTCAGTATGAGCTCCTGGTTTTCAACACTGTATCAAGTATTACCACAGAAACAGTGCATGTGTATTTTTATTTGATCTCCCTTCATTCCCATGCTGTTGGAAGCAGACTTCTGAAAAGAATCATCTTTGATGATTTTTCTTTCAACTCTGTCACCCCTACTTGACGATTTGCACTCCATTAGATACCATCTGGTAGAGATTTGCAATCAGAATCAATAACCCTTGTGATGGTAATAAGATCCTATCCAGGACTTTAATGTTTATACATTATGAATAGATATTACATAGCAAAGTGTGAAATATACTTTTGTGTTGATTTGAATAGGATCACATAGATAGAATCTCTTATGTATTATGTGGAAGCAGCACCTATCAATAAAATGCCTATGGTCAATGAGCTGAGGCATGATTGAAAGGTGTGACATCTGCATTGGAGAGCTAAGATTCTGGAAAATTGTCAGAACTGAAAGATTTGTCACAATCACTGAAGGAAACATTCCTATGAAAATGAGGAGAGGTAACCAAACACTTGGTTTGGCTTAGAATACAATAAGAGAGCTAATTGATGATCATGCCAAAGCTTCTGGTCTAGGCACTTCTTCAGAAATACTTCAGTTTCAATAGTTGTTACTCTCAGAACAAAGGTGAAAGGTTCATCTCTACAGGAATAGTGCCAATAGTCTCATCTGATTGAATACTTGGTCCTTAAGGACTGTTACTCTTAGGAAGTATGTTGGAGTAGGTGTGGCCTTGTTGGAGGAAGTATATCACTGTCAGGACAATCTTTAATGTCTCCTATACTCTAGCTATGTCAGGTATGGCACACAGTCTTCTGCTGCCTGTGGATCAAGATTTTTCAGCTCCTTCTCCAAGTTCACACCTGCCTGCACACAGCCATGCTTCCCACCATGACAATAATGAATTAAACCACTAAAACTGTGAGTCAGTCGCAACTAAATATTTTCCTTTATAAAAACTTACGTGGAGCTCGGTTTTGGTAGTGCATGCCTTTAAACCTAGTAATCAGAGGAGGTAGAAGCAGAGGCAGAGTCAGGCAAATCTCAGTGAGTTTGACCTACATACTAAGTTCCAGGACAGCCTGGGCTACACAGAGAAACCCTGCCTGTAACCCAGACACAGACACAGACATAGGCCAGACACATAATAGACAATAATACTTACAGAGACACAGACACATTGTCAGAGACAGTCTCTCTCTGTCTCTGTCTCTCTCTCTCTCTCTCTGTCACACACACAACACCCCCCTACACACACACACACACACACACACACACACACACACACACACATACTCTAGGTGCCTCTCCTTCATGAGGGGAAAGAAGTGCTTACATTTATCCTCCTCTCTACATGTTAAATTCTATAGAATTTATAACATGCAAACACAGGGCATAGGACACATTAAACTTGTCCTGACAGTGACATACAAACAAACACACAAACATACCACCTTGCATTATCTCATACACAGTGGGAAGCATCAAGAAGAAAAGAGCTGGCCAATCTCAATGAACGTGCAATGGAAAACTGATAATAGGGTAGACACCAAAAAATAGAAAAGAAGAGCCTCCAATGTTCCCTGATATTTAGAGGGTATTAGACAAAGAAGAATGCCATCTAAATTGTGCTTTTCCAGAAAGGAAGAAAATGACTTAGCTTTCATCCCTAAACTGAGTGAAGAAATACAAAAACCTGTGAATTCCACCAACTTTTCTTCCCACAATCCTTTAAGAATATATCCTTTCACATGCTATTCTATCTTCTACAGACAAGCAACTGGGCTGTACTCCACCTAAGCACCATTTTAGCTAATATCATTTTAGTTGCTATGTTGTGAATTAGTGTTTTAGCAGGGAGCACTAGGCTGACCTGAAATTGGTCACAAAAAGAAAGGAAGGAACATAAGAAGGAAGGAAGGAAGGAAGGAAGGAAGGAAGGAAGGAAGGAAGGAAGGAAGGAAGGAAGGAAGTTCTTGTTCTGCAAACATTCTAATGAAAGAGCAGGTATTGGGCAAGGAAAAACAACTTTAACTTCATAGTAGACTCCTGAAAAAATATCATTTTGGCTAAATTAGGAAGTTAGGTAGGAAAGAAGTCTCCTGTGTTACTTGGATTTGGCCCCAGAATGAGAAGATTATAAAGGGGTTTCAAGCTTTGGTAACTAATGATGAGGACAAACTAGGGGAGAAGTGATGAGGTTTTACATCCTTGAACAGTCATGTTTTGAAAAGCTGCTGTAGAGACCAAGGGATGCAATTGCAAATCCCTGGTATGTGCCCCTCATTCATTCAGACAGTGGACTAAGATTAATGTTACGGCTCTGAATATTTTAGTCACAAGTCGGCAAGCTATTATGAGAATTAATACCAGAAGAGAACATTTCATATTTAACACCAAAAATTGCTTAGCTTTCTAGCAGTGTCTGTTGGTTTTGCTTAGATTCTGAAACACTCCCCAGCTGTTGACTTCTGAAAATAGAGTTTCAGAAGGTTGCAGAACCTTTGAGAGATGGAGCTGTAAGAAGTGGTTATTGCCATGCAGGCCTTCTGCCTTTGTTTATTTTCCTTTCTTTTATTGCATTTATTTGTTGATGTGTGAGAAGGACACTTGTGGGACCCTAGGATTGAACGCAGGTTCATAGGCTTAGTGGAAAACAATTATATCTGCTGTACCGTTTGGCCAGCATGTGCTTTCAGGTTTTTTGTTTTGTTTTGTTTTGTTTTTTTATAGCTTTGACTCCAGTTTGTTCTCTCATTCCTGGCTGCTGAGCATAGTATCGGCAACTACTTTTCCTTGTGTCACCATGCTTACCCTTGTCCAACACACTTACCTTCGACTTATGAAAGAAAATCCATCCTTCCTCCCACTAGTTGCTTCTTGCCGTATACCTAGTTCCAAGAGTAGAAAAAGTAATGAATGCAATGCATAAGAAGTAAATCACCATCAATCCCTGACAGAACATTGAGTTCTGTTGAGATTTTCTTGAAGATAGATGTGATCTCAGCTGAGCTGTAACAACGCCTTTCAACTCCTTTCTGTCTTCCTGCCTTTCCTTCCTGGTAGCTGCTTCTCTGATTCACCTACCATCTGTTTTCTCAGACGTGGACATTTTGCTTTCTTTCTCTTTGCCCCTTAATAATAAAAGTGGGCATTAAGAGAGTCTGCCTTACAAGTCAACAGGAAAGGGAAATAAGTGCATCTCCATCTCGCAAAAGAAATTATGTAATGCTATTATATCAGAGTGGTAGTGGGAAGAATAATGAAACATGAGTGTTCACACAGTGGAAGGGAGGGAGGGCACTGGAGGTATAAAGATACTGAGGGGATGGAAGGTAGAAAGATAGTATGAGACTAGAGCCCTGAGGAGAATTGCCAAAAGTAAGGATTATGAAATATCACTTCCCTGTGATGATTTTTTTTCAGGACAGGGCTCAGAAATATGCCAAGGGATGCTCCCTTTTTGTTGGATATTTTCTTTATTTACATTTCAAATGTTACCTGCTTTCCTAGTATCCCCTCTGAAAAATACTCTCCTCTATCCTCTCCCCCACCACCTCTCTCTGCTCACCAACACTCTCAATCCCACTTTCTGGCCCTAGCATTCCCCCACACTGGGGCACAGAACATTCACAGGACAAAGCCCCTCTCCAACCATTGACATCTGACTATGCCATCCTCTGTGGCATATGCAGCTGGAACCATGTGTATCACCACGTGTTCTCATTGGTTGGTGGTTTAGTCCATGGGAGGTCTGAGGGGTACTGGTTAGTTGATAATGTTGTTCCTCATGTGTGACTTGCAAAATCCTTCAGCTCCTTAGTTCCTTTCTCTAGCTCCTTCATTGGGGACCCTATACTTATTCCAATGGATAATTGTGAGCATCTACTTTTGTATTTGTCAGGAAATGGCAGAGCCTCTCAGGAAAGAGCTATATCAGGCTCCTATCAGGAAGCCCTTGTTGGCATCCGCAACATTGTCTGGGTTTGGGGATTGTAAATGGGATGTATTCCCAGGCGAGTCAGTCTCTAGATGATCATTTCTTCAGTCTCTACTCCACACTTTGTCTCTAAACCTCCTTCCATAGGTGTTTTAATCCCCCTTTCTAAGATGGAGAGAAGTATCCACACTATGTTCTTCTTTCTTGAGTGTTTTGTGAATTGTATCTTGGTTATTCACATATTTTGGGATTCTGGGCTAATAACTTATCAGTGAGTGCATATCATGTGTGTTCTGTTGTGATTGGGTTACCTCACTTAGGATGATATACTCCAGATCCATCCATTTGACTACAAATTTCATAAATTCATTATTTTTTAATAGCTGAGTAGTAGTACCCCATTGTGTCAATGTGTCACATGTTCTGTGTCCATTCTTTTGTTGAGGGACATCTGTTTTCTTTCCAGCTCTTGGCTATTATAAATAAGGCTTCTATGAAAATAGTGACGCATGTGTCATTATTAAATGTTAGAGCATCGTCTGGGTATATGCCCAGGCATGGTATGGATGGGTCCTCAGGTAGTACTTTGTCCAATTTCATGAGCAAGTACAAAACTGGTTTCCACAGTGGCTATACCAGATAGCAATCCCACTAACAATGGAGGAGTGTTCCTCTTTATCCACATCCTCACCAGCATCTGCTGTCACCTGAATTTTTGATTTTAGCTATTCTGACTGGTGTGAGGTAGAATCTCAGGGTTTTGATTTGCATTTCCCTGATGACTAATGACTTCGAACATTTTTTAGGTGCTTCTCAGACTCTCAGTATTCCTTGGTTGAGAATTTTGTTTAACCCTGTACCCTATTTTTAATAGGGTTATTTGTTTATCTGGAGTATAATTTCTTGAGTCCTTTGTATATATTGGATATTAGCCATCTATCAGACATAGAATTAGTGAAGATCTTTTCCAATATGTTGGTGGTCATTTTTGTCTTCTTGACAATGTCCTTTGCCTTATACAATCTTTGCAATTTTATGAAGGCCCGATTCGTCAATTCTTTTTTTTTAAATTTTTAATATTTTTTATTCCATATTTTTCTCAATTACATTTCCAATGCTATCCCAAAAGTCCCCCATACCGCCCCCCACTTCCCTACCCACCCATTCCCATTCTTTTGGCCCTGGCATTCCACTATATTGGGGCATATAAAGTTTGCAAGTCCAATGGGACTCTCTTTCCAGTGATGGCCGACTAGGCCATCTTTAGATACATATGCAGCTAGAGACAAGAGCTCCGGGGTACTGGTTAATTCATCATGTTGTTCCAACTATAGGGTTGCAGATCCCTTTAACTCCTTGGGTACTTTCTCTAGATTCTCCATTGGGAGCCCTGTGATACATCCAATAGCTGACGGTGAACATCCACTCCTGTGTTTGCTAGGCCCCAGCATAGTCTCACAAGAGACAGCTATATTTGGGTCCTTTCAGCAAAATCTTGCTAGTGTATGCAATGGTGTCAGCATTTAGAAGCTGATTATGGAATGGATCCCTGGATACGGCAGTCTCTAGATGGTCCATCCTTTCATCACAGCTCCAAACTTTGTCTCTGTAACTCCTTCCATGGGTGTTTTGTTCCCAATTCTAAGAAGGGGCATATTGTCCACATTTTGGTCTTCATTCTTCTTGAGTTTCATGCGTTTAGCAAATTGTATCTTATATCTTGGGTATCCTAAGTTTTGGGCTAATATCCACTTATCAGTGAATACATATTGTGTGAGTTCCTTTGTGATTGTGTTACCTCACTCAAGATGATGCCCTCCAGGTCCATCCATTTGGCTAGGAATTTCATAAATTCATTCTTTTTAATAGCTGAGTAGTACTCCATTGTGTAAATGTACCATAATTTCTGTATCCATTCCTCTGTTGAGGGAAATCTGGGTTCTTTCCAGCTTCTGGCTATTATAAATAGGGCTGCTATGAACATAGTGGAGCATGTGTCCTTTTTACCGGTTGGGACATCTTCTGGATATATGCCCAGGAGAGGTATTGCTGGATCCTCCGGTAGTACTATGTCCAATTTTCTGAGGAACCGCCAGACTGATTTCCAGAGTGGTTGTACAAGCTTGCTATCCCACCAACAATGGAGGAGTGTTCCTCTTTCTCCACATCCTCGCCAGCATCTGCTGTCACCTGAATTTTTGATCTTAGCCATTCTTACTGGTGTGAGGTGGAATCTCAGGGTTGTTTTGATTTGCATTTCCCTGATGATTAAGGATGTTGAACATTTTTTCAGGTGCTTCTCTGCCAATCGGTATTCCTCAGGTGAGAATTCTTTGTTCAGTTCTGAGCCCCATTTTTTTTTTATTTTTAATATTTTTATTACATATTTTCCTCAATTACATTTCCAATGCTATCCCAAAAGTCCCCCATAGCGCCCCCCACTTCCCTACCCACCCATTCCCATTCTTTTGGCCCTGGCATTCCCCTATATTGGGGCATATAAAGTTTGCAAGTCCAATGGGCCTCTCTTTCCATTGATGGCCGACTAGGCCATCTTTCGATACATATGCAGCTAGAGACAAGAGCTCCGGGGTTCTGGTTAGTACATCATGTTGTTCCAACAATAGGGTTGCAGATCCCTTTAGCTCCTTGGGTACTTTCTCTAGCTTCTCCATTGGGAGCCCTGTGATACATCCAATAGCTGACTGTGAACATCCACTCCTGTGTTTGCTAGGCCCCGGCATCGTCTCACAAGAGACAGCTATATTTGGGTCCTTTCAGCAAAATCTTGCTAGTGTATGCAATGGTGTCAGCGTTTAGAAGCTGATTATGGGATGGATCCCTGGATACGACAGTCTTTAGATGGTCCATCCTTTCATCACAGCTCCAAACTTTGTCTCTGTAACTCATTCCATGGGTGTTTTGTTCCCAATTCTAAGAAGGGGCACAGTGTCCACACTTTGGTCTTCATTCGTCTTGAGTTTCATTCGTTTAGCAAATTGTATCTTATATCATGGGTATCCTAAGTTTTGGGCTAATATCCACTTATCAGTGAATACATATTGTGTGAGTTCCTTTGTGATTGTGTTACCTCACTCAAGATGATGCCCTCCAGGTCCATCCATTTGGCTAGAAATTTCATAAATTCATTCTTTTTAATAACTGAGTAGTACTCCATTGTGTAAATGTACCATAATTTCTGTATCCATTCCTCTGTTGAGGGACATCTGGGTTCTTTCCAGCTTCTGGCTATTATAAATAGGGCTGCTATGAACATAGTGGAGCATGTGTCCTTTTTACCGGTTGGGACATCTTCTGGATATATGCCCAGGAGAGGTATTGCTGGATCCTCCGGTAGTGCTATGTCCAATTTTCTGAGGAACCGCCAGGCTGATTTCCAGAGTGGTTGTACAAGCTTGCAATCCCACCAACAATGGAGGAGTGTTCCTCTTTCTCCACATCCTCGCCAGCATCTGCTGTCACCTGAATTTTTGATCTTAGCCATTCTGACTGGTGTGAGGTGGAATCTCAGGGTTGTTTTGATTTGCATTTCCCTGATGAATAAGGATGTTGAACATTTTTTCAGGTGTTTCTCTGCCATTCGGTATTCCTCAGGTGAGAATTCTTTGTTCAGTTCTGAGCCCCATTTTTTAATGTGGTTATTTGACTTTCTGGAGTCCACCTTCTTGAGTTCTTTATATATATTGGATAATAGTCCCTTGTCTGATTAGGATAGGTGAAGATCCTTTCCCAATCTGTTGGTGGTTTTTTTGTCTTGTTGATGGTGTCTTTAGCCTTGCAGAAGCTTTGTAGTTTCATGAGGTCCCACTTGTCAATTCTCGATCTTACAGCACAAGCCATTACTGTTCTATTCAGGAATTTTTCCCCTGTGCCCATATCTTCAAGGCTTTTTCCCACTTTCTCCTCTATAAGTTTCAGTGTCTCTGGTTTTATGTGAAGTTCCTTGATCCACTTAGACTTGACCTTAGTACAAGGAGATAGGAATGGATCGATTCGCATTCTTCTACATGTTAACAACCAGTTGTGCCAGCACCATTTGTTGAAAATGCTGTCTTTCTTCCACTGGATGTTTTTAGCTCCCTTGTCGAAGATCAAGTGACCATAGGTGTGTGGGTTCATTTCTGGGACTTCAATTCTATTCCATTGGTCTATTTGTCTGTCACTATACCAGTACCATGCAGTTTTTATCACAATTGCTCTGTAGTAGAGCTTTAGGTCCAGCATGGTGATTCCACAAGAGGTTCTTTTATCCTTGAGAAGAGTTTTTGCTATCCTAGGTTTTTTGTTATTCCAGATGAATTTGCAGATTGCACTTTCTAATTCGTTGAAGAATTGATTTGGAATTTTGATGGGGATTGCATTGAATCTGTAGATTGCTTTTGGCAAGATAGCCATTTTTACAATGTTGATCCTGCCAATCCATGAGCATGGGAGATCTTTCCATCTTCTGAGATCTTCTATAATTTCTTTCTTCAGAGACTTGAAGTTTTTATTATACAGATCTTTCACTTCCTTAGTTAGAGTCACGCCAAGATATTTTATATTATTTGTGACTATTGAGAAGGGTGTTGTTTCCCTAATTTCTTTCTCAGCCTGTTTATTCTTTGTGTAGAGAAAGGCCATTGATTTGTTTGAGTTAATTTTATATCCAGCTACTTCACCGAAGCTGTTTATCAGGCTTAGGAGTTCTCTGGTGGAATTTTTAGGGTCACTTATATATACTCTCATATCATCTGCAAAAAGTGATATTTTGACTTCATCTTTTCCAATTTGTATCCCTTTGATCTCCTTTTGTTGTCGAATTGCTCTGGCTAGGACTTCAAGTACAATGTTGAATAGGTATGGAGAAAGTGTACAGCCTTGTCTAGTCCCTGATTTTAGAGGGATTGCTTCAAGCTTCTCACCATTTAATTTGATGTTGGCTACTGGTTTGCTGTAGATTGCTTTTATCATGTTTAGGTATGGGCCTTGAATTCCTGATCTTTCCAAGACTTTTATCATGAATGGGTGTTGGATCTTGTCAAATGCTTTTTCCGCATCTAACGAGATGACCATGTGGTTTTTGTCTTTGAGTTTGTTTATATACTGGATTACGTTGATGGATTTCCGTATATTGAACCATCCCTGCATCCCTGGGATGAAGCCTACTTGGTCAGGATGGATGATTGTTTTGATGTGTTCTTGGATTCGGTTAGCAAGAACTTTATTGAGGATTTTTGCATCAATATTCATAAGGGATATTGGTCTGAAGTTTTCTATCTTTGTTGGGTCTTTTTGTGGTTTAGGTATCAGAGTAATTGTGGCTTCATAGAATGAGTTGGGTAGAGTACCTTCTGTTTCTATTTTGTGGAATAGTTTGTGATGAACTGGGATTAGATCTTCTTTGAAGATCTGATAGAACTCTGCACTAAACCCATCTGGTCTTGGGCTTTTTTTAGTTGGGAGACTATTAATGACTGCTTCTATTTCTTTGGGGGATATAGGGCTGTTTAGATCATTAACCTGATCTTGATTCAACTTTGGTACCTGGTATCTGTCTAGGAACTTCTCCATTTCATCCAGGTTCTCCAGTTTTGTTGAGTATAGCCTTTGGTAGAAGGATCTGATGGTGTTTTGGATGTCTTCAGGATCTGTTGTTATGTCTCCTTTTTCATTTCTGATTTTGTTAATTAGGATGATTTCCCTGTGCCCTCTAGTGAGTCTGGCTAAGGGTTTATCTATCTTATTGATTTTCTCAAAGAACCAGCTCCTTGATTGGTTGATTCTTTGAATAGTTTTTCTTGTTTCCACTTGGTTGATTTCACCCCTGAGTTTGATTATTTCCTGCCGTCTACTCCTCTTGGGTGAATTTGCTTCCTTTTGTTCTAGTGCTTTTAGGTGTGTTGTTAAGCTGCTAATGTGTGCTCTCTCTAGTTTCCTTTTGGAGGCACTCAGAGCTATGAGTTTTCCTCTTAGAAATGCTTTCATTGCGTCCCATAAGTTTGGGTATGTTGTGGTTTCATTTTCATTGAACTCTAAAAAGTCCTTAATTTCTTTCTTTATTCCTTCCTTGACCAAGGTATCATTGAGAACAGTGTTGTTCAGTTTCCACGTGAAGGTTGGCTTTCTATTATTTATTTTGTTATTGAAGATCAGCCTTAGTCCATGGTGATCTGATAGGATGCATGGGACAATTTCAATATTTTTGTATCTGTTGAGGCCTGCTTTGTGACCAATTATGTGGTCAATTTTGGAGAAGGTACCATGAGGTGCTGAGAAGAAGGTATATCCTTTTGTTTTAGGATAGAATGTTCTGTAGATATCTGCCAGATCCATTTGATTCATAATTTCTCTTAGTTTCACTGTGTCCCTGTTTAGTTTCTGTTTCCATGATCTGTCCATTGGTGAAAGTGGTGTGTTGAAGTCTCCCACTATTATTGTATGAGGTGCAATGTGTGCTTTGAGATTTAGTAAAGTTTCTTTAATGAATGTGGCTGCCTTTGTATTTGGAGCATAGATATTCAGGATTGATAGTTCCTCTTGGAGGATTTTACCTTTGATGAGTATGAAGTGTCCCTCCCTGTCTTTTTTAATGACTTTGGGTTGGAAGTCAATCTTATCAGATATTAGAATGGCTACTCCAGCTTGTTTCTTCATGCCATTTGCTTGGAAAATTGTTTTCCAGCCTTTCATTCTGAGGTAGTGTCTATCCTTTTCTCTGAGATGAGTTTCCTGTAAGCAGCAAAATGTTGGGTCTTGTTTGTGTAGCCAGTTTGTTAGTCTATGTCTTTTTATCGGGGAGTTGAGTCCATTGATATTAAGAGATATTAAGGAAAAGTAATTGTTGTTTCCTGTTATTATTGTTGTTAAAGTTGGCATTTTGTTCTTGTGGCTGTCTTCTTTTAGGTTTGTTGAGGGATTACCTTCTTGTTGTTTCTAGGGCGTGGTTCCTGTCCTTGTATCGGTTTTTTTCTGTTATTATCCTTTGAAGGGCTGGATTTGTGGAGAGATAATGTGTGAATTTGGTTTTGTCGTGGAATACTTTGGTTTCTCCATCTATGTTAATTGAGAGTTTGGCTGGGTATAGTAGCCTGGGCTGGAATTTGTGTTCTTTTAGTGTCTGTATAACATCCGTCCAGGATCTTCTGGCTTTCATAGTCTCTGGTGAAAAATCTGGTGTAATTCTGATAGGCTTGCCTTTATATGTTACTTGGCCTTTTTCTCTTACTGCTATTAGTATTCTATCTTTATTTAGAGTATTTGTTGTTCTGATTATAATGTGTCGGGAGGTATTTCTTTTCTGGTCCAGTCTATTTGGAGTTCTGTAGGCTTCTTGTATGTTCATGGGCATCTCTTTCTTTAGATTTGGGAAGTTTTCTTCTATAATTTTGTTGAAGATGTTTGCTGGTCCTTTGAGGTGAAAATCTTCATTCTCATCCACTCCTATTATCCGTAGGTTTGGTCTTCTCATTGTGTCCTGTATTTCTTGGATGTTTTGAGTTAGGATCTTTTTGCATTTTACATTTTCCTTGATTGTTGTGCCGATGTTCTCTATGGAATCTTCTGCACCTGAGATTCTCTCTTCCATCTCTTGTATTCTGTTGCTGATGCTCGTATCTATGGTTCCAGATTTCTTTCCTAGGGTTTCTATCTCCAGTGTTGCCTCATTTTGGGTTTTCTTTATTGTGTCTACTTCCCTTTTTAGGTCTAGTATGGTTTTGTTCATTTCCATCATCTGTTTGGATGTGTTTTCCTGTTTTTCTGTAAGGACTTCTACCTGTTTGATTATGTTATCCTGTTTTTCTTTAAGGATTTGTAACTCTTTAGCAGTGTTCTCCTGCAATTCTTTAAGGGATTTTTGTGCTTCCTCTTTATTGTCTTCTGCCTGTTTAGCAGTGTTCTCCTGCATTTCTTTAAGTGTGTTATTAAAGTCCTTCTTGAAGTCCTCTATCATCATAAGGGGATATGCTTTTAAATCCGTGTCTAGCTTTTCCGGTGTGTTGGGGTGCCCTGGACTGGGCGAAGTGGGGGTGCTGGGTTCTGATGATGGTGAGTGGTCTTGGTTTCTGTTAGTAAGATTATTACGTTTACCTTTCGCCATCTGGTAATCTCTGGGGTTAGTTGTTATCGTTGTCACTGTTTAAAGATTGGAGCAGAAGCTGTGTTCCACTCACCAGCAGTCCCAAAATCCTGCGGCGGGGGTCTTGGGTAGCTGGCGGGTGTCTGGCAACCCTGCGCTCCCGCTACCCCGGCGCTGATCCGGCCGGATGAGGCCTGTGGCCCTACTCAGGCCGGTTTCTGCTTCCCTAACTAATGCAGACTCAGGTCCCGCGCAATTGGATTGGAGCAGAAGCTGTGCTCCACTCACCAGAAGTCTTAAGATCCTGTGGCGGGTGTTGTGGGTAGCTGGCGAGTGTCAGCCGACCCTGCGCCCCAGCTGCCCCGGTGCTTTTCTGACCGGAAGAGGGTTGTGGCCCTATGTAGGCCGGATTTCTCTCTCCCCAACCAGAGCAGTCTCAGGTCCCGCGTGATTGGACTGGAGCAGAAGCTGTGTTCCACTCACCAGCAGTCCCAAAATCCTGCGGCGGGGGTCGTGGGTAGCTGGCGGGTGTCAGGCAACCCTGCGCTCCCGCTACCCCGGCGCTGATCCGGCCAGATGAGGCCTGTGGCCCTACTCAGGCCGGTTTCTGCTTCCCTAACTAATGCAGACTCAGGTCCCGCACAATTGGATTGGAGCAGAAGCTGTGCTCCACTCACCAGAAGTCTTAAGATCCTGTGGCGGGTGTTGTGGGTAGCTGGCGAGTGTCAGTTGACCCTGCGCCCCAGCTGCCCCGGTGCTTTTCTGACCGGAAGAGGGTTGTGTCCTGAGCCCCATTTTTTAATGGGGTTATTTGACTTTCTGGAGTCCACCTTCTTGAGTTCTTTATATATATTGAATATTAGTCCCTTATCTGATTTAGGATAGGTAAAGATCCTTTCCCAATCTGTTGGTGGTTTTTCTGTCTTATTGATGGTGTCTTTTGCTTTGCAGTTTCATGAGGTCCCACTTGTCAATTCTCGATCTTACAGCACAAGCCATTGCTGTTCTATTCAAGAATTTTTCCCCTGTGCCCATATCTTCAAGGCTTTTCCCCACTTTCTCCTCTATAAGTTTCAGTGTCTTTGGTTTTATGTGAAGTTATTTGATCCACTTAGACTTGACCTTAGTACAAGGAGATAGGAATGGATCGATTCGCATTCTTCTACATGTTAACAACCAGTTGTGCCAGCACCATTTGTTGAAAATGCTATCTTTCTTCCACTGGATGTTTTTAGCTCCCTTGTCGAAGATCAAGTGACCATAGGTGTGTGGGTTCATTTCTGGGTCTTCAATTCTATTCCATTGGTCTCCTCGTCTGTCACTATACCAGTACCACGCAGTTTTTATCACAATTGCTCTGTAGTAAAGTTTTAGGTCCGGCATGGTGATTCCACAAGAGGTTCTTTTATCCTTGAGAAGAGTTTTTGCTATCCTAGGTTTTTTTGTTATTCCAGATGAATTTGCAGATTGCACTTTCTAATTCGTTGAAGAATTGATTTGGAATTTTGATGGGGATTGCATTGAATCTGTAGATTGCTTTTGGCAAGATAGCCATTTTTACAATGTTGATCCTGCCAATCCTTGAGCATGGGAGATCTTTCCATCTTCTGAGACCTTCTATAATTTCTTTCTTCAGAGACTTGAAGTTTTTATTATACAGATCTTTCACTTCCTTAGTTAGAGTCACGCCAAGATATTTTATATTATTTGTGACTATTGAAAATGGTGTTGTTTCCCTAATTTCATTCTCAGCCTGTTTATTCTTTGTGTAGAGAAAGGCCATTGATTTGTTTGAGTTAATTTTATATCCAGCTACTTCACCGAAGCTGTTTATCAGGCTTAGGTGTTCTCTGGTGGAATTTTTAGGGTCACTTATATATACTCTCATATCATCTGCAAAAAGTGATATTTTGACTTCATCTTTTCCAATTTGTATCCCTTTGATCTCCTTTTGTTGTGGAATTACTCTGGCTAGGACTTCAAGTACAATGTTGAATAGGTATGGAGAAAGTGGGCAGCCTTGTCTAGTCCCTGATTTTAGAGGGATTGCTTCAAGCTTCTCACCATTTACTTTGATGTTGGCTACTGGTTTGCTGTAGATTGCTTTTATCATGTTTAGGTATGGGCCTTGAATTCCTGATCTTTCCAAGACTTTTATCATGAATGGGTGTTGGATCTTGTCAAATGCTTTTTCCCCATCTAACGAGATGACCATGTGGTTTTTGTCTTTGAGTTTGTTTATATACTGGACTACATTGATGGATTTCCGTATATTGAACCATCCCTGCATTCCTGGGATGAAACCTACTTGGTCAGGATGGATGATTGTTTTGATGTGTTCTTGGATTCGGTTAGCAAGAACTTTATTGAGGATTTTTGCATCAATATTCATAAGGGATATTGGTCTGAAGTTTTCTATCTTTGTTGGGTCTTTTTGTGGTTTATGTATCAGAGTAATTGTGGCTTCATAGAATGAGTTGGGTAGAGTACCTTCTGTTTCTATTTTGTGGAATAGTTTGTGAAGAACTGGGATTAGATCTTCTTTGAAGGTCTGATAGAACTCTGCACTAAACCCATCTGGTCCTGGGCTTTTTTTGGTTGGGAGACTATTAATGACTGCTTCTATTTCTTTGGGAGATATAGGGCTGTTTAGATCATTAACCTGATCTTGATTCAACTTTGGTACCTGGTATCTGTCTAGGAACATCTCCATTTCATCAAGGTTCTCCAGTTTTGTTGAGTATAGCCTTTGGTAGAAGGATCTGATGGTGTTTTGGATGTCTTCAGGATCCGTTGTTATGTCTCCTTTTTCTTTTCTGATTTTGTTAACTAGAATGTTTTCCCTGTGCCCTGTAGTGAGTCTGGCTAAATGTTTATTTATCTTGTTGATTTTCTCAAAGAACCAGCTCCTTGTTTGGTTAATTCTTTGATTAGTTCTTCTTGTTTCCACTTGGTTGATTTCGCCCCTGAGTTTGATTATTTCCTGCTGTCTACTCCTCTTGGGTGAATTTGCCTCCTCTTGTTCTAGTGCTTTTAGGTGTGTTGTCAAGCTGCTAATGTTTGCTCTCTCTAGTTTCTTTTTGGAGGCACTCAGAGCTATGAGTTTTCCTCTTAGAAATGCTTTCATTGTGTCCCATATGTTTGGGTATGTTGTGGCTTCATTTTCATTGAACTCTAAAAAGTCCTTTATTTCTTTCTTTATTCCTTCCTTGACCAAGGTATCATTGAGAAGAGTGTTGTTCAGTTTCCACGTGAATGTTGGCTTTCTGTTATTTATTTTGTTATTGAAGATCAGCCTTAGTCCATGGTGATCTGATAGGATGCATGGGATAATTTCAATATTTTTGTATCTGTTGAGGCCTGTTTTGTGACCAATTCTGTGGTCAATTTTGGAGAAGGTACCATGAGGTGCTGAGAAGAAGGTATATCCTTTTGTTTTAGGATAGAATGTTCTGTAGATATCTGCCAGATCCATTTGATTCATAACTTCTGTTAGTTTCACTGGGTCTCTGTTTAGTTTCTGTTTCCATGATCTGTCCATTGATGAAAGTGGTGTGTTGAAGTCTCCCACTATTATTGTATGAGGTGCAATGTGTGCTTTGAGATTTACTAAAGTTTCTTTAATGAATGAGGCTGCCTTTGTATTTGGAGCATAGATATTCAGGATTGATAGTTTCTCTTGGAGGATTTTACCTTTGATGAGTATGAAGTGCCCCTCCCTGTCTTTTTTGATGACTTTGGGTTGGAAGTCAATCTTATCAGATATTAGAATGGCTACTCCAGCTTGTTTCTTCATACCATTTGCTTGGAAAATCGTTTTCCAGCCTTTCATTCTGAGGTAGTGTCTATCTTTTTTTCTGAGATGAGTTTCCTGTAAGCAGTAAAATGTTGGGTCTTCTTTGTGTAGCCAGTTTGTTAGTCTATGTCTTTTTATCGGGGAGTTGAGTCCATTGATATTAAGAGATATTAAGGAAAAGTAATTGTTGTTTCCTGTGATTTTTGTTGTTAAAGTTGGCATTCTGTTCTTGTGGCTGTCTTCTTTTAGGTTTGTTGAGGGATTACCTTCTTGTTGTTCCTAGGGCGTGGTTCCCCTCCTTGTATCGGTTTTTTTTTTCTGTTATTATCCTTTGAAGGGCTGGATTTGTGGAGAGATAATGTGTGAATTTGGTTTTGTCGTGGAATACTTTGGTTTCTCCATCTATGTTAATTGAGAGTTTGGCTGGGTATAGTAGCCTGGGCTGGAATTTGTGTTCTTTTAGTGTCTGTATAACATCCGTCCAGGATCTTCTGGCTTTCATAGTCTCTGGTGAAAAATCTGGTGTAATTCTGATAGGCTTGCCTTTATATGTTACTTGGCCTTTTTCTCTTACTGCTATTAGTATTCTATCTTTATTTAGAGTATTTGTTGTTCTGATTATAATGTGTCGGGAGGTATTTCTTTTCTGGTCCAGTCTATTTGGAGTTCTGTAGGCTTCTTGTATGTTCATGGGCATCTCTTTCTTTAGATTTGGGAAGTTTTCTTCTATAATTTTGTTGAAGATGTTTGCTGGTCCTTTGAGGTGAAAATCTTCATTCTCATCCACTCCTATTATCCGTAGGTTTGGTCTTCTCATTGTGTCCTGTATTTCTTGGATGTTTTGAGTTAGGATCTTTTTGCATTTTACATTTTCCTTGATTGTTGTGCCGATGTTCTCTATGGAATCTTCTGCACCTGAGATTCTCTCTTCCATCTCTTGTATTCTGTTGCTGATGCTCGTATCTATGGTTCCAGATTTCTTTCCTAGGGTTTCTATCTCCAGTGTTGCCTCATTTTGGGTTTTCTTTATTGTGTCTACTTCCCTTTTTAGGTCTAGTATGGTTTTGTTCATTTCCATCATCTGTTTGGATGTGTTTTCCTGTTTTTCTGTAAGGACTTCTACCTGTTTGATTATGTTATCCTGTTTTTCTTTAAGGATTTGTAACTCTTTAGCAGTGTTCTCCTGCAATTCTTTAAGGGATTTTTGTGCTTCCTCTTTATTGTCTTCTGCCTGTTTAGCAGTGTTCTCCTGCATTTCTTTAAGTGTGTTATTAAAGTCCTTCTTGAAGTCCTCTATCATCATAAGGGGATATGCTTTTAAATCCGTGTCTAGCTTTTCCGGTGTGTTGGGGTGCCCTGGACTGGGCGAAGTGGGGGTGCTGGGTTCTGATGATGGTGAGTGGTCTTGGTTTCTGTTAGTAAGATTATTACGTTTACCTTTCGCCATCTGGTAATCTCTGGGGTTAGTTGTTATCGTTGTCACTGTTTAAAGATTGGAGCAGAAGCTGTGTTCCACTCACCAGCAGTCCCAAAATCCTGCGGCGGGGGTCTTGGGTAGCTGGCGGGTGTCTGGCAACCCTGCGCTCCCGCTACCCCGGCGCTGATCCGGCCGGATGAGGCCTGTGGCCCTACTCAGGCCGGTTTCTGCTTCCCTAACTAATGCAGACTCAGGTCCCGCACAATTGGATTGGAGCAGAAGCTGTGCTCCACTCACCAGAAGTCTTAAGATCCTGTGGCGGGTGTTGTGGGTAGCTGGCGAGTGTCAGCCGACCCTGCGCCCCAGCTGCCCCGGTGCTTTTCTGACCGGAAGAGGGTTGTGGCCCTATGTAGGCCGGATTTCTCTCTCCCCAACCAGAGCAGTCTCAGGTCCCGCGTGATTGGACTGGAGCAGAAGCTGTGTTCCACTCACCAGCAGTCCCAAAATCCTGCGGCGGGGGTCGTGGGTAGCTGGCGGGTGTCAGGCAACCCTGCGCTCCCGCTACCCCGGCGCTGATCCGGCCAGATGAGGCCTGTGGCCCTACTCAGGCCGGTTTCTGCTTCCCTAACTAATGCAGACTCAGGTCCCGCACAATTGGATTGGAGCAGAAGCTGTGCTCCACTCACCAGAAGTCTTAAGATCCTGTGGCGGGTGTTGTGGGTAGCTGGCGAGTGTCAGTTGACCCTGCGCCCCAGCTGCCCCGGTGCTTTTCTGACCGGAAGAGGGTTGTGTCCTGAGCCCCATTTTTTAATGGGGTTATTTGACTTTCTGGAGTCCACCTTCTTGAGTTCTTTATATATATTGAATATTAGTCCCTTATCTGATTTAGGATAGGTAAAGATCCTTTCCCAATCTGTTGGTGGTTTTTCTGTCTTATTGATGGTGTCTTTTGCTTTGCAGTTTCATGAGGTCCCACTTGTCAATTCTCGATCTTACAGCACAAGCCATTGCTGTTCTATTCAAGAATTTTTCCCCTGTGCCCATATCTTCAAGGCTTTTCCCCACTTTCTCCTCTATAAGTTTCAGTGTCTTTGGTTTTATGTGAAGTTATTTGATCCACTTAGACTTGACCTTAGTACAAGGAGATAGGAATGGATCGATTCGCATTCTTCTACATGTTAACAACCAGTTGTGCCAGCACCATTTGTTGAAAATGCTATCTTTCTTCCACTGGATGTTTTTAGCTCCCTTGTCGAAGATCAAGTGACCATAGGTGTGTGGGTTCATTTCTGGGTCTTCAATTCTATTCCATTGGTCTCCTCGTCTGTCACTATACCAGTACCACGCAGTTTTTATCACAATTGCTCTGTAGTAAAGTTTTAGGTCCGGCATGGTGATTCCACAAGAGGTTCTTTTATCCTTGAGAAGAGTTTTTGCTATCCTAGGTTTTTTTGTTATTCCAGATGAATTTGCAGATTGCACTTTCTAATTCGTTGAAGAATTGATTTGGAATTTTGATGGGGATTGCATTGAATCTGTAGATTGCTTTTGGCAAGATAGCCATTTTTACAATGTTGATCCTGCCAATCCTTGAGCATGGGAGATCTTTCCATCTTCTGAGACCTTCTATAATTTCTTTCTTCAGAGACTTGAAGTTTTTATTATACAGATCTTTCACTTCCTTAGTTAGAGTCACGCCAAGATATTTTATATTATTTGTGACTATTGAAAATGGTGTTGTTTCCCTAATTTCATTCTCAGCCTGTTTATTCTTTGTGTAGAGAAAGGCCATTGATTTGTTTGAGTTAATTTTATATCCAGCTACTTCACCGAAGCTGTTTATCAGGCTTAGGTGTTCTCTGGTGGAATTTTTAGGGTCACTTATATATACTCTCATATCATCTGCAAAAAGTGATATTTTGACTTCATCTTTTCCAATTTGTATCCCTTTGATCTCCTTTTGTTGTGGAATTACTCTGGCTAGGACTTCAAGTACAATGTTGAATAGGTATGGAGAAAGTGGGCAGCCTTGTCTAGTCCCTGATTTTAGAGGGATTGCTTCAAGCTTCTCACCATTTACTTTGATGTTGGCTACTGGTTTGCTGTAGATTGCTTTTATCATGTTTAGGTATGGGCCTTGAATTCCTGATCTTTCCAAGACTTTTATCATGAATGGGTGTTGGATCTTGTCAAATGCTTTTTCCCCATCTAACGAGATGACCATGTGGTTTTTGTCTTTGAGTTTGTTTATATACTGGACTACATTGATGGATTTCCGTATATTGAACCATCCCTGCATTCCTGGGATGAAACCTACTTGGTCAGGATGGATGATTGTTTTGATGTGTTCTTGGATTCGGTTAGCAAGAACTTTATTGAGGATTTTTGCATCAATATTCATAAGGGATATTGGTCTGAAGTTTTCTATCTTTGTTGGGTCTTTTTGTGGTTTATGTATCAGAGTAATTGTGGCTTCATAGAATGAGTTGGGTAGAGTACCTTCTGTTTCTATTTTGTGGAATAGTTTGTGAAGAACTGGGATTAGATCTTCTTTGAAGGTCTGATAGAACTCTGCACTAAACCCATCTGGTCCTGGGCTTTTTTTGGTTGGGAGACTATTAATGACTGCTTCTATTTCTTTGGGAGATATAGGGCTGTTTAGATCATTAACCTGATCTTGATTCAACTTTGGTACCTGGTATCTGTCTAGGAACATCTCCATTTCATCAAGGTTCTCCAGTTTTGTTGAGTATAGCCTTTGGTAGAAGGATCTGATGGTGTTTTGGATGTCTTCAGGATCCGTTGTTATGTCTCCTTTTTCTTTTCTGATTTTGTTAACTAGAATGTTTTCCCTGTGCCCTGTAGTGAGTCTGGCTAAATGTTTATTTATCTTGTTGATTTTCTCAAAGAACCAGCTCCTTGTTTGGTTAATTCTTTGATTAGTTCTTCTTGTTTCCACTTGGTTGATTTCGCCCCTGAGTTTGATTATTTCCTGCTGTCTACTCCTCTTGGGTGAATTTGCCTCCTCTTGTTCTAGTGCTTTTAGGTGTGTTGTCAAGCTGCTAATGTTTGCTCTCTCTAGTTTCTTTTTGGAGGCACTCAGAGCTATGAGTTTTCCTCTTAGAAATGCTTTCATTGTGTCCCATATGTTTGGGTATGTTGTGGCTTCATTTTCATTGAACTCTAAAAAGTCCTTTATTTCTTTCTTTATTCCTTCCTTGACCAAGGTATCATTGAGAAGAGTGTTGTTCAGTTTCCACGTGAATGTTGGCTTTCTGTTATTTATTTTGTTATTGAAGATCAGCCTTAGTCCATGGTGATCTGATAGGATGCATGGGATAATTTCAATATTTTTGTATCTGTTGAGGCCTGTTTTGTGACCAATTCTGTGGTCAATTTTGGAGAAGGTACCATGAGGTGCTGAGAAGAAGGTATATCCTTTTGTTTTAGGATAGAATGTTCTGTAGATATCTGCCAGATCCATTTGATTCATAACTTCTGTTAGTTTCACTGGGTCTCTGTTTAGTTTCTGTTTCCATGATCTGTCCATTGATGAAAGTGGTGTGTTGAAGTCTCCCACTATTATTGTATGAGGTGCAATGTGTGCTTTGAGATTTACTAAAGTTTCTTTAATGAATGAGGCTGCCTTTGTATTTGGAGCATAGATATTCAGGATTGATAGTTTCTCTTGGAGGATTTTACCTTTGATGAGTATGAAGTGCCCCTCCCTGTCTTTTTTGATGACTTTGGGTTGGAAGTCAATCTTATCAGATATTAGAATGGCTACTCCAGCTTGTTTCTTCATACCATTTGCTTGGAAAATCGTTTTCCAGCCTTTCATTCTGAGGTAGTGTCTATCTTTTTTTCTGAGATGAGTTTCCTGTAAGCAGTAAAATGTTGGGTCTTCTTTGTGTAGCCAGTTTGTTAGTCTATGTCTTTTTATCGGGGAGTTGAGTCCATTGATATTAAGAGATATTAAGGAAAAGTAATTGTTGTTTCCTGTGATTTTTGTTGTTAAAGTTGGCATTCTGTTCTTGTGGCTGTCTTCTTTTAGGTTTGTTGAGGGATTACCTTCTTGTTGTTCCTAGGGCGTGGTTCCCCTCCTTGTATCGGTTTTTTTTTTCTGTTATTATCCTTTGAAGGGCTGGATTTGTGGAGAGATAATGTGTGAATTTGGTTTTGTCGTGGAATACTTTGGTTTCTCCATCTATGTTAATTGAGAGTTTGGCTGGGTATAGTAGCCTGGGCTGGAATTTGTGTTCTTTAAGTGTCTGTCTAACATCTGTCCAGGATCTTCTGGCTTTCATAGTCTCTGGTGAAAAATCTGGTGTAATTCTGATAGGCTTGCCTTTATATGTTACTTGGCCTTTTTCTCTTACTGCTTTTAGTATTCTATCTTTATTTAGTGCATTTGTTGTTCTGATTATTATGTGTCGGGAGGTATTTCTTTTCTGGTCCAGTCTATTTGGATTTCTGTAGGCTTCTTGTATGTTCATGGGCATCTCTTTCTTTAGATTTGGGAAGTTTTCTTCTATAATTTTGTTGAAGATGTTTGCTGGTCCTTTGAGGTGAAAATCTTCATTCTCATCCACTCCTATTATCCGTAGGTTTGGTCTTCTCATTGTGTCCTGTATTTCTTGGGTGTTTTGAGTTAGGATCTTTTTTGCGTTTTCCATTTTCCTTGATTGTTGTGCCGATGTTCTCTATGGAATCTTCTGCACCTGAGATTCTCTCTTCCATCTCTTGTATTCTGTTGCTGATGCTCGTATCTATGGTTCCAGATTTCTTTCCTAGGGTTTCTATCTCCAGTGTTGCCTCATTTTGGGTTTTCTTTATTGTGTCTACTTCCCTTTTTAGGTCTAGTATGGTTTTGTTCATTTCCATCATCTGTTTGGATGTGTTTTCCTGTTTTTCTTTAAAGACTTCTACCTGTTTGATTGTGTTTTCCTGTTTTTCTTTAAGGACTTGTAACTCTTTAGCAATGTTCTCCTGTAATTCTTTAAGTGAGTTATTAAAGTCCTTCTTGATGTCCTCTACCATCATCATGAGATATGCTTTTAGATCCGGGTCTAGCTTTTCAGGTGTGTTGGGGTGCCCTGGACTGGGCGAAGTGGGAGTGCTGGGTTCTGATGATGGTGAGTGGTCTTGGTTTCTGTTAGTAAGATTATTACATTTACCTTTCGCCATCTGGTAATCTCTGGGGTTAGTTGTTATCGTTGTCACTGTTTAAAGATTGGAGCAGACTCTGTGTTCCACTGACCAGAAGTCTCAAAATCCTGTGGCGGGTGTCGTGGGTAGCTGGCGAGTGTCAGCCGATCCTGCGCCCTAGCTACCCCTGTGCTGGTCTGACCGGAAGAGCCGATTCGTCAACTCTTGATCTTACAGTACATTCCATTGCTGTTCTATTCAGGAATTTCCCCTGTGCCCATATCTTTGAGGCTTTTCCCCACTTCCTCTTCTATAATTTTCACTGTCTCTGGTTTTATGTGGAGTTCTTGGTTCACTTAGATTTGACCTTAGTACAAGTAGATAGGAATGGATCAATTCTCATTCTTCTACAGGATAACCTTCAGTTGAGCCAGCACCATTTGTTGAAAATTATGCCATTTTTTCACTGGATGGTATTATCTCCTTTGTCAAAGACCAAGTGACCATATGTGTATGGCTTCATTTCTGGGTCTTCAATTCTATTCTATTGATCTACCTGCCTGTCACTGTACCTACACCATGCAGTTATTATCACAATTGCTCTTTAGTACAGTTTAAGGTCAGGGATGGTGGATTCCCCCAGAAGTTCTTTTATTGCTGATAATAGTTTTTGCTATCCTGGGTATTTCATTATTCCAGATGAATTTGGAAATTACTCTTTCTAAATGAATGAAGAATTGAGTCGAAGTTTTGATTTGGGTTGCATTGAATAGGTAGATAGCTTTTGGCAAGATTGCCATTATATTACTCCTTCTAATCAATGAGCATGGGAAATGTTTTCACTTTCTGAGATCTTCTTCAATTTCTTTCTTAAGAGACTTGAAGTTCTTATCATAAAGATGCTTTACTTGCTTAGTTAGGGTCACACTAAGGTATTTTATACTATTTGGGAGTATTTTGAAGGGTGTTGTCTACCTAACTTCTTTCTTAGTCTGTTTATCCTCTATGTAGTGGAAGGCCACCGATATTTTTGAATTAATTTTATATCCTGTCACTTAGCTGAAGTTGTTTATCAGGTTTAGGAGTTCTCTGGTGTAATTTTGGGGAGCACTTAAGTATACTATCGTATCATCTGTAAATAGTGATATTTTTATTTCTTCCTTTCCAATTTGTATCCCCTTGTTCACCTGTTGTCGTCTAATTGCTCTGGCTAGGACTTCAGTTAGTATATGGAGTGGGTAAGGAGAGAGTGGGCAGCCTTGCCTATTCCCTGATATGAGTGGGATTACTTCAAGATTCTCTGCATTTAGTTTGATGTTGGCTACTGGTTTACTGCATATTGCTTTTACAATGCTTAAGTATGGGCCTTGAATTCCTGATTTTTCCAAGTCTTTTATCATGAACAGGTGTTGGATTTTGTCAAATGCTTTCACAGCATGTAATGAGATGATCATATGGTTTCTTTCTTTGAGTGTGTTTATATAGTGGATTACATTGATGGATATCTGGATATTGAACCATCCCTGCATCCCTGGGATGAAGCCTACTTGATCATGTTTGATGATCCTTTTAATGTGTTCTTGGATTCGGTTTGAGAGAATTTTATTGAGTATTTTTGCATTGGGATTCATAAGGGAAATTAAGTTCTTTTTCATTGTTCGGTCTTTGTGTGGTTTATTTATCAAAATAATTGTGGCTGCATAAAAGGAATTGGGTAGAGTACCTTGCGTTTCTATTCTATGGAATAACTTGAGGAGTATTGGTATTACGTTTTCTTTGAAGGTCTGATCGAACTCTGCACTAAGCCCAGATAGTCCTTTTATTTTTATTATTGGAAGACTGTTAATAACTGCTTCCTCTTCTTTAGGGGATATGGAACTGTTTAGATCATTAATCTGATCCTGATTTAACTTTGGTACCTGGTATCTGTCTAGAAAATTGTCCATTTCATTCAGACTTTACAGTTTTGTTGAGTAATGGCTTTTATAATATGATATGACGATTTTTTGGATTTCCTCAGTTTCTGTTGTAAGATCTCCATTTTTATTTCTGAATTTGTTCATTAGGATACTGACTTTATGCCCACGAGTTAGTCTTGCTAAGGGTTCATCTATTTTGTTGCTTTTCTCAAAGAACCAGTTCCTGGTTTGGTTGACTCTTATATAGTTCTTTTTGTTTCCACTTGTTGATTTCAGCCCTGATTTTGATTATTTCCTGCCATCTACTATTTGGTGAATTAGATTCTTTTTGTTCTAGAGCTTTCAGGTGTGCTGTCAAGCTCCTAATGTATGCTCACTACAGTTTTTTTTTTTTTTTTTTGGAGGCACTCAGAGCTATGAGTTTTCCTATTAAGACTGCTTTCATTGTGTACCATAAATGTGGGTATGTTCTGGCTTCATTTTCATTAAACGGTAAAAAGTCTTTAATTTGTTTCTTTATTTATTCCTTGACCATGTCATCATTGAGTAGAATGTTGTTCACCTTCCAGTGAATGTTGACTATTATTTATGTTGTTATTGAAGATCAACCTTAGTCTATGGTGATCTGATAGGATGCATGGGATAATTTCAATCTTCTTGTATCTGTTGAGGCCTGTTTTGTGAACAATTATATGGTCAACGTTGGAGAAGGTACTATGAGGTGCTGAGAAGAAATTATATCCTTTTCTTTTAGTATAAAATATTCTGTAGATATCTGTTAAATCCATATGATTCATAACTTCACTTAGTTTCACATTATCTTTCTTTATTTTCTTTTTCCAGGATCTGTCCATTGATGTGAGTGGGGTGTTAAAGTCTCTCACTATTACTGTGTGTGGTGCATCATGTGCTTTGAACTTTACTATAGTTTCTTTAATGAATGTGGCTGTCCTTGCATTTGGAGCATAGATGTTCAGAATTTAGAGTTAATCTTGGTAAATTTTACCTTTGATGAGTATGAATTGTCTCTCCTTTTCTTTTCTTTCTTTTTTTTTTTTCGATAAGTTGAGGTTGAAAGTCAATTTTATTCAAGATTAGTATGGCTACTCCTGCCTGGTTCTTGTGACTATTTGCTTGGAAAATTGTTTTCTAGTCTTTTTCTCGGAGTAAATGTCTGTCTTTGTCATTGAGATGGGTTTCCTCTATGCAGTAAAATTTCGGGCCCTGTTTACATGACCAGTCTGTCAGTCTATATCTTTTTATTGGGGAATTGAGTCCATTGATATTAAGATATATTAAGGAATAGTCATTGTTGCTTCCTGTTACTTTTTTTGTTAGAGTTGGAATTCTATTCATGTGGCTCATTGAAGTTTCTTTAAAGATTTATTTCATGCTTTTTCTAGAGCTTAATTTCCCTCCTTGTGTTGGGGTTTTCCATTAATTATTCTTTCAAGGGCTTGATTTGTGGAAAGATATTATATAAATTTGGTTTTCTCATGGATTACCTTGTTTGCTCCATCTATGGTAATTGAGAGTTTTGTTGGGTATAATACCCTGGGCTAGCATTAGTGTTCTCTTAGGATCTATATGACATCTGCCCAAGATCTTTTGGCTTTCATAATCTCTGGGGAGAAGTCAGGCATAATTCTGATAGTCTGATTTTATATGTTACTTGAACTCTTTCCTTTACTGCTTTTATTATTCTTTCTTGGTATTCTGCATTTGGTGTTCTGATTTTTATGTAATGGGAGGAATTTCTTTCTTTCTTTTTTTTTAAGCACTAGTATCATTTTTTTAAAATTAGATATTTTCCTCATTTACATTTCCAATGCTATCCCAAAAGTCCACCATAACCTCCTACCCACCCACCCCCACTTTTTGGCAGTGACGTTCCCCAGTACTGGGTCATATAAATTTTGCAAGTCCAATGGGCCTCTCTTTCCAGTGATGGCCGACTAGGCCATCCTTTGATACATATGCAGCTAGAGTTAAGAGTTCCGGGGTACTGGTTAGCTCATAATGTTGTTCCACTTATAGAGTTGCAGATCCCTTTAGCTCCTTGTTTCTCTAGCTTCTCCATTGGGGGCCCTGTGATCCATCCAATAGCTGACTGTGAGCATCCACTTTTGTGTTTGCTAGGCTCCGGCATAGTCTCACTAGAGACAGCTATATCTGGGTTCTTTCAGCAAAACCTTGCTAGTGTATGCAATGGTGTCAGCATTTGGAAGCTGATTATGGGATGGATCCCTGAATATGGCAGTCTCTAGATGGTCCATCCTTTCATCACAGCTCCAAACTTTGTCTCTGTAACTCCTTCCATGGGTGTTTTGTTCCCAATTCGAAGGGGGGGGGGGCAAGTGTTCACACTTTGTTGTTAGTTCTTCTTGAGTTTTATGCGTTTAGCAAATTGTATCATATATCTGGGGTATCCTAAGTTTTTGGGCAAATATCCACTTATCAGTGAGTACATATTGTGTGAATTCTTTTGTGATTGTGTTACCTTACTAAGTATGATGCCTTCCAGGTTTATCCATTTGCCTAGGAATTTCAAAAATTCATTCTTTTTAATAGCTGAGTAGTACTCCATTGTCTAAATGTACAACATTTTCTGCATCCATTCCTCTGTTGAGGGGCATCTGGGTTCTTTCCAGTTTCTGGCTATTATAAATAAGGCTACTATGAACACAGTAGAGCATGTGTCCTTCTTACCTGTTGGGACATCTTCTGGATATATGCCCAGGAGTGGTATTGCTGGATCCTCCCGTAGTACTATGTCCAATTTTCTGAGGAACCTCCAGACTGATTTCCAGAGTGGTTTTACAAGCTTGCAATCCCACCAGCAATGGAGGTGTGCAATGAGGAATACCGAATGGCTGAGAAGCACCTGAAAATACATTCAGCATCCTTAATTATCAGGGAAATGCAAATTGAAACAACCCTGAGATTCCACCTCACACCAGTCAGAATGGCTAAGATCAAAAAATCAGGTGACAGCAGATGCTGGCGAGGATGTGGAGAAAGAGGAATACTCCTCCATTGTTGGTGGGATTGCAAGTGAAAGACCCCCGGAGGGCAGACACTCACTCAAGCCTCGGGACAGCAGCGCACCCAAGAAGACACTGAGACCGAACTTAAGATGTAGAGAGTAAGATTTAATACAGCAACGACAAGAAAGCACATAAAAAGCACATATACCAGAGCTCTGGGGTCGAAACTCATACACCCAGCATGGTGTAGAGGAGAATCGACGACCGGCCCAAATTTTTACAGGCTTTTATAGGAAAAGGCCAGGGGAAAAGTACAAGTTTTACGTCACCAAGGGGTCGTGTCCTATATTTTGGCAATGTACCCGATCTATTGGAACATTCTGGGGTAGTACCAGGAGGCCCCTATCTCAAAAATGTTCTTGGAACAGTCCTCAGTTAGGAGGGGTACGACTAGGTTTGTTCCAGGAGACCCTTATCTAAAAAATGTTCCTGGAACAGTTTTCAATTGGGAGGGGGTCGGACTCTGGGGTGAAGAGTTCAGGAATGTATTCTGGGGTAAAAAGTTCAGGTGTGTTCCGGGAACAATCTCTAGATGGGAGGGGTAGGAGAACTTTGAGTTGAAGAGTTCATGGAGAGTTCAGTTTTTCCTCTTTCACAAGCTTGTACAACCACTCTGGAAATCAGTCTGGCAGTTCCTCAGAAAATTGGACATAGTACTACCAGAGGATCCCTCAATACCACTCCTGGGCATATATCCAGAAGATGTTCCAACTGTTAAGAAGGTCATATGCTCTACTATGTTCATAGCAGCCTTATTTATAATAGCCAGAAGCTGGAAAGAACCCAGATGCCCCTCAACAGAGGAATGGATACAGAAATGGTGGTACATTTACACAATGGAGTACTACTCAGCTATTAAAAAGAATGAATTTTTGAAATTCCTAGTCAAATGGATGTACTTGCAGGGTATCATGCTGAGTGAGGTAACCCAAACACAAAAGAATTCACATTATATGTATTCACTGATAAGTGGATATTAGCTAAGAACCTTAGAATATCCAAGATACAAGATACAATTTGCAAAACACATGAAACTCAAGATGAATGAAGATCAAAGTGTGGATGGACACTTGCCCCTCCTTAGAATCAGGAACAAAACACCCATGGAAGGAGTTACATAGACAACGTTTGCAGCTGAGACGAAAGGATGGAACATCTAGAGACTGCCACACCCGGGGTTCCATCCCATAATCAGACACCAAACGCAGACACTATTGTATATGCCAGCAAGATTTTGCTGAAAGGACCCTGATATAGCTGTCTCTTGTGAGGTTATGCTGGGGCCTAGCAAACACAGAAGTGGATGCTCACAGCTAGCTATTGGATTGAACACAGGGCCCACAATGGAGGAGCTAGTGAAAGTACCCAAGAAGCTAAAAGGGTCTGCAACCCTATATTTGGACCAACAACATGAACTAACCAGTACCCCCTGGAGCTCGTGTCTCTAGCTATATATATATCAGAAGATGGCATAGTCAGCCATCAGTGGAAAGAGAGGTCCCTTGGTCTTGCAACTTTATATGCCTCAGTTCTGGGAAACGCCAGGGCCAAGAAGTGGGAATGGATGGGTAGGGGAGTGGGATAGGTGAGGATATGGGGGACTTTTCGGGATAGCATTTAAAATGTAAATGAAGAAAATACCTAATCAATTAAAAAAGAGTGCTTTTTAGCAGTTGGGATGTGAATGTATATTTCATAGAGTACAGGATAGCAGTGTATATGGGAATGTGTTTTTCTGTACAGTGCAGGACAGCAGTAGGCATTTTAATTTTTCTTTTTGTAGAGTACAGTGATGGCAGTAGGCATTTGAAAGTGTGCTTTTCTAGAGGCCAGTATTCATTGTGCCTATGAATGTGTGTTTCTGTTCAGTGCCTTATTCAGTGTGCATGTGAATGTGTGTTTCTATATAGTGTACTATAATGTAGGCATATGAAGGTGTATTCTGTAGAGAGCAGAATATCAGTGGGCATTTGAATGTGTGTTTCTTTTGAGTGCAGTAAGCATTGGGCAGATGGATGTGTTTTGTTTTGTTTTGTTTTGTTTTGTTTTGTTTTGTTTTGTTTTGTTTTGTTTTGTTTTGTTTTGTTGAGTACCACCATTGCACTAGGCATTTGAATGTTTGTTTTGGTAGACTACACTACGAAGTTGGCATGTGAATGTGTGTTTTTGTACAATGCATTTATGTCTTTTGAAAGTGAACGTGTATGACTGTAGTGTGTAGTGTGCATTGGGCATGTTAATATGTGTTTCTATAAACTGGATTATACAGTGTGAATGTCAATATGTGATTTTATAGAATGTAGTACATTGTGTGCAAGTGAACATGTGCTTCTGTAGTTTGTAGCATAGCAGTGGGTATGTGAATGTGTGTTTCATTAGAGTTCAGGATAGCAGTATGTATGGGAATATATATGTATGTAGAGCAAAATATCTATTGAGCATGGGAATTTTTTTTTTATTTGTAGAGTGCAGCGATGGCAGTGGGCATGTGAATGTATGTTTCTGTAGAGTGCTCTATGCACTGGGCATGTGGATGTTTATTTCTGTAGAATGCAGTATGCAGTGGGCACGTGAATCTGTGTTTCTTTAGAGTGCAGAATTGCAGCTGGCATGGAAATGTATATTGGATAGAGTGCAGGAAATCAGTGTTCATGAAAATGTATGTTTCTGTTGAGTGCAGGACAACAGTGAGTATATGAATATGTGTTTCAGTACAGTGTAGTATGCATTGAACCTGTTAATGTGTGTATCTGTATAAAGCAGTATAGCAGTGAACATGGGAATGTGTGTTTCTGAAGAGTGCAGTATCCATTTTGCATGTGAATGTGTTTTATAGTAGAGTGCAGTGATGTCAGTGGGTTTATGAATGATTGCTTTTGTAGAGTACAGGATTGCAGTGGGCATGTGAATGTGTGTTTCTGTAGAGTGCCTATGCACTGGGTATAGGAATGTATATTTTTGTAGAATGCAGTATGCAGTGGGCATGAATGTGTGTTTCTGAGGTGTGCAGGTTATCAGTGATCATGTGAATGTGTGTTGCTTTATACTGCATGATAGTAGTTGGCATGGGAATGGGTATTTTGTAGATTGCAGGATAGCAGTTAGTATGGAATGTGTGTTTCTGTAGAGTGCATGACAACAGTGGACATGTGATTGTGTGTTTGTGTAGAGTGCAATATGCATTGAGTATGTGTCTTAGTCAGGGTTTCCATTCCTGCACAAACATGACCAAGAAGCAAGTTGGGGAGGAAAGGGTTTATTCATTTTACACTTCCATACTGATGTTCATTACCAAGGAAGTCAGGACTGGAAATCAATTAGGTCAGAAAGCAGAAGCTGATGCAGAGGCCATGGAGGGATGTTTCTTACTAGCTTGCTTCCCCTGGCTTGTTCACACTGCTCTCTTATAGAACCAAGACTACCAGCTCAGAGATGGCACCACCCACAAGAGGACCTCCTCCATTGATCACTAAGTGAGAAAAAGCCTTACAGCTGGATCTTGTGGAGGCATTTCCCCAACTGAAGCTCCTTCATCTGTGATAACTCCAGCTTGTGTCAAGTTGACACAAAATTAGCCAGTACAGTTGACTCCTTGTCAACTTGACACACAAACACATTACTAGTAAGCCTCAACCCTTAGTTCTTACTCATCCCCAATGTAAATAACTTTAAATGTCTCACAGTCTTTACATATTAAAAGTTCAATCCATTTAAAATATGCAGTATCTTTTAAAACTCAAAGTATCTTAAAATCCAAAGTCTCTTAACTGTGGGCTACACTAAAAACCTTCCTTCAAGAGGGAAAAATATCAGGGCAGTCACAATCAAAAGCAAAAATCAATCTCCAACCATCCAATGTCTGGGATCTAACACATGATCTTCTGGGCTCCTCCAAGGGCTTGGATCACTTCTCCAGCCATGCCCTTTGTATCACACACCTCGTCCTCTAGGCTCCAGATGTCTGGATTCAATTGCTGCTGCTGTTCTTGGTGGTCCTTCATGGTACTGACATCTCCAAAATGCTGCAGTCTCCCGCTGTAACTAGGCATCACCAATAGCCTCTCATAGGCTCTCTTCATGGTGCTAAGTCTCAACTCCTTTACATGACCCCTTCAGTCTTGGGCCATTAATTGCAACTGAGGCTGCACCTTCACCAATGGCCTTCCATGCCCTCTCACAATGCTGAGACTCAGCTGCTCTGCATGACACCGTCATGCCTTCAAAACCAGTAGCACCTGGGTGACAATAACACATTACCAAGTCCAGCTGCAGCACAAGGTGCAACCTTTGCTCTCTCTCTCTGGGACATAGCCTCTTTGTGCTTTCAGAAAACACTTCCCATAAGATGTCACCTCATTGATGCTGGTGTCTTCTTAATCACCACCAATTTCTTCGCTCCAGCTAACCAGCATCAATAGTCCCAGTAATGCAAAGGTTTTGCTTTAGTAGTTCTGGTATCTTGTTAATCACAGCTGATTTTTCAGACTCATCTAACTAGAACCAAAGAATAATAAAACTCCAAAATAGCAATGGCCCTGAAAAGAGTCTTTAATTTTCCCTCTGAAATTTCACAAGCCAGGCCTCCATCTTTTACACTGTTCTCAACATTATCTTCCAATCTCCTACACAACATCTGACAGTGCTCTTAACACCAAATGGATCTTCTAGCTCAAAGTTCCAAAGTCCTTGCACAGTCTCACCAAAACATGGTCTGGTTGTCACAGGAATACCACTATGCTGGTACCAATTTGCAGTCAGGGTTTCTATTCCTGCATAAACATCATGACCAAGAAGCAAGATGGGGAGGAAAGGGTTTATTCGGCTTACATTTCCATACTGCTGTAGATCACCAAAGGGTGCAAGACTGGAAATCAATCAGGGCAGAAAGCAGGAGCTGATGCAGAAGCCATGGAGGGATGTTTCTCACTAGCTTGCTTCCCCTGGCTTGCTAAGCCTGTTCTCTTATAGAACCAAGACTACCAGCCCAGAGATGGAACCACCCACAAGGGGACATCCCCCATTGATCACTAATTGAGAAAGTGCCTTACATCTGGATCTTGTGGACACATTTCCCCAACTGAAGCTCCTTTATCTGTGATAACTCCAGCTTGTGTCAAGTTAACACAAAATTAACCAGTACAGGCATATGAATTATTGTTTTTGTAATGAGGAGTATAAGCAGTTGTAACTGAAATGTGTGTTTCTGTAGAGAGTAGTATAGCAGTATTTTTTTGAATGTGGTTATTTTGTAGAGTGCAGTGATTCCACTGAAGATGTGAATGTGTGATTCTGTAGAATACAATGCAGTGGACATGTTAACTGTGTTTCTGAACAGTGCAGTATGCAGTGTGCCTGTGAATGTGTGTGTGTCTCAACTGCTGGATAACATTGAGCTTGGGAATGTATATTTCTGTAGAGTTCAGTATTCGGTGGACACGTGAATGAGTTTTTTGTAAAGTGCAGTGATATCAGTGAACATGTGACTATGTGTTTCCATAAAGTACACTATAGCAGTGAGCAAGTGAATATATTTTATTTGAAGAATGCAGTGTCAGCAGTGGTGATGTGAATGTGTGTTTCTGTTGAGTAAACTCAACAGTTTAGTAAAGCTCAAAGCACACATTGTACCACACACAGTAATAGTGGGAAGCTTTAACATCCCACTCTCATCAATGGACAAATCCTGGAAATAGAAACTAAAGAAACACATAGTGAAACTAACAGAAGTTATGAAACAAATGGATTTGACAGATATCTACCAAACTTTTTACCCTAAAACAAAAGGATATACCTTCTTCTCAGCACAACATGGTGGTCACATGCAGTGAACACGTGAATGTGTGTTTCAGTATGGTACAGTATGCATTGGGCATGTTAGTGTGTGTTTCAATGCAGTCTAATATGCAGTGTGCTTGTGGATGTTTCTATACAGTTCACTATAATATGGACATGAGAATGTGTGTTTTTTAGAGTACTGGATAGCAGTGAGTATGTTAATATGTGTTTCTTTAGAGTGCAAGAGAGCAGTGGGCATGTGAATATGTGTTTCTGTAGAGTGCAATAAGCAGTGGGCATGTGAATGTGTTAATTTGTAGAGTGCAGTCATTGAAGTGGGCATGTGAATATTTTTTAATGTCGAGTACAATATGCAGTGGCATGTGAATGTGTGTTTCTGTACAGTGTAGAATGCATTATGTTGTGGGCATGTTAATGTGTGTTTTTCTTGAGTGCAGTAAGCACTAAGAATTTGAATGTTTATGTCTGTAGAATAGTATATTCATCCGTCATGTGAATGTGGGATTTTTAGGGAGAAGGATAGCAGTGGGCATGGGAATGTGTGTTTCTAAGACAATAGGATGGCATTGGGCATTTGAATGTTTGTTTCTTTAGTGTTAAAGATAGGAGTGGTAGTTAGAATGTGTGTTTCTGTTCATTTTTGTAGGGTGCAGTGATGGCTGTGGGGGTTTGAATGTGTTTTACAATAGAGTAAAATATAGAATGGGCAGGTATGTGTGTTTCTGTAGCATGCTAGATAACTGTGTGTGTATGAAAATGTGTTTCTTGGAGTGTAGGATAGCAGTGGGCAAGAAAATATATGTTTTTGTACAGTAAATTATGCAGTTGCCATGTGAATGTTTCTTTACAATGCATTGATGGTATTGTACATGTGAATGTATTTTCTATAGTGCAGGATAGCAGTGAGAATGTGAATCTGTATTTATTTAGAGTGGAAATTAGAAGTAGGCACATTCACATTCTCACTGCTATCTGGAACTCTACAGAAACACACATTCACATGCCCAATGCATACTGCACTCTAAATACACATTCTCCCTTTTCATTTCTGATTTTGTTAGTTAGGATACTGTCCTTGTGCCCTTCAGTTAGTCTGGCTAAGGGTTTATCTATCTTGTAGATATTCTCAAAAAAAAAAAAAAAAAAAGAAAAAGAAAAACAGCTCCTGGTTTGGTTGATTCTCTGTATAGTTCTTTTGTTTTTACTTGGTTGATTTCAGCCCAGACTTTGATTATTTCCTGCTGTCTACTCCTCTTGTGTAAAATTGCTTCCATTAGTTCTAGAGCTTTTAGGTGTGATGTCAAGCTGCTAGTGTGTGCTTGCTCCAGTTTGTTTTGGGCGGCAATCAGAGCTATGAGTTTTTCTCTGAGGACTGCTTTCATTGTGTCCCTTAAGTTTGGGTATGTTGTACCTTCATTTTAATTAAACTCTAAAAGGTCTTGACTTTCTTTATTTCTTCCTTGACCAATTTATCATTGAGGGTTGTTCAGCTTCCAAGTCAACATTGGCTTTCTATGATTTGTGTTGTTATTGAAGATCAGCCTTAGTCCATAGTGATCTGACAGGATTCATGGGATTATTTCAATATTATTGTATCTGTTGAGGTCTGTTTTTCTTTTCTTTTTTGACTGAGTATATGTCAGGGAATTTTGGGGAAGGTACCATGATGTGCTGAGAAGAAGGTATATCCTTTTGTTTTAGGGTAAAAAGTTTGGTAGATATCTGTCAAATCCATTTGTTTCATAACTTCTGTAAGTTTCACTGTGTTTTTCTTTAGTTTCTGTTTCCAGGATTTGTCCATTGATGAGAGTGGGATGTTAAAGCTTCCCACTATTACTGTGTGTGCTACAATGTGTGCTTTGAGCTTTACTAAATTTTTTTTTAATGACTGTGGATGCCCTTGCATTTGGAGCATAGATATTCAGAATTGAGACTTCTTGGAAGATTTTACCTGTGATGTGTATGAAGTGCTCCTCCTTGTCTTTTTTTGATAATTTTGGGTTGGAAGTAGATTTTATTTGATATTAGAATGGCTACTCCAGCTTGTTTCTTCAGACCATTTTTTTTTTTTTTTTTTTTTGGGAAAATGGTTTTCCAGCCTTTTACTCTGAGGTAGTGTTTGTCGTTGTCCCTGAGGAGTGTTTCCTGTATGCAGCAAAATATTGGGTCCTGTTTATGTAACCTGTCTGTTAGTCTATGTCTTTTACTTGGGGAATTGATTCCATTGATATTAAGAGATATTAAGGAAAAGTAATTTGTACTTCCTGTCATTTTTGTTATTAGAGTTGGGATTCTATTCTTGAGGCTGTCTTCCTTTAGGTTTGTTGAAGGATTACTTTCTTGCTTTTTCTAGGATGTCATTTCCCTATTTTTGTTGGTGTTTTCCCTTTATTATCCTTTGAAGGGCTGTATTCGTGGAGAGATATTGTGTGAATTTGGTTTTGTCATGGAATACTTTGTTTTCTCTATCTATGGTAATTAAGGGTTTTGTTGGGTATAGTAGCATGGGCCTGCATTGGTGTTCTCTTAGGGTCTGTATAACATCTGTACAGGTTCATCTGGCTTTCATAGTCTCTGTTGAGAAGTCTGGAGTAATTCTGACAGGTGTGCCTTATTATGATACTGGACATTTATCCAATCGGGCTTTTAATATTCTATCCTTATTTAGTACATTTGTAATTACTTAGTACATTTGTAATTATTTAGTACATTTATTACATGTTCTGATTATTATGTGTCAGGAGGAATTTTTTTTTCTGGTCCAAAGCACATGATCATCTCATTAGATGCTGATAAATCATTTGATAAAATTTAACACCAATTCATGATAAAAGTCTTGGAAAGATGAGGAATTCAACACCCATACCTAAACATATTAAAAGCAATGTACAGCAAACCAGTAGTCAACATCAAACTAAATGGAGAGAAACTTGAAGCAATCCCACTGAAATCAGGAACTAGAGAAGGCTGCCCATTTTCTCCCTAAATATTCAATATAGTATTTGAAGTCCTAGCCAGAACAATTCGGCAACAAAAGGAGATCAAGGGATACAAATTGGAAAGGAAGAAGACTAGAGAGTAAAAGGGAGAAAGAAGAAGAGAGTGAAAGGAGAAAGGAAAGGAGAGAGGAGAGTAAGAGCAAGAGACTAAGAGAGTGAGGAGGAACTAAACAGCCACCTCTCATAGTGGGCTGCTTTATCTTACTGTTGCTAGGTAACTGAGGAGGAGTTTATCCTGAAGATCAGAAGCTTAGGACATTGCCTAAGTGTCTACTAACCATGCTACTCTTGTGGGAGCTGAGGGTGCAGTAACTTCGACAGGAGCTAGGCTTCCAGGAGACCTGAGAGAATTCCTTCCATCCCATTTAAATGAATTATCGCCACCGGTTCCCGATGTTTAGACATCAGTTTTCATGTTATTGTGTTTTTTTGTAGAGTAAATGATGGCAGGGGGCATGTGAATGTGTGTTTCTTTAGATTGCAGGATAGCAGTAGTAATTGGAAAGTGTGTTTCTGTAGAGAGTAGTATAATGGTGTGCATGTGATTGTGGTTTTCTGTAGAGTTCAGTGATGGCAATAGGGATGTCAATGCGTTTTTGTGTAGAGTGCAGTATGCAGTGTGCCTTTGGCAATGTGTTTGTTTAAAGTGCACCATGCAGTGGGTATTTGTAGATGTGGTTTTGTATAGTAGTGGATAGCAGTGAGAATGTGAATGTATGCTTCTTTAGAGAGCAGTGGGAAAGGAATGTGAGTTTCTGTGTACAACATTATAGCATTGTGCATGTGAATGTGGTTTGTTTGTAGACTGCAGTAATGATCGTAGGAAGATGAATGTGATTTTCTGTATAGTAAGGTATGCAATGGGCATGTGAATGTTTATTTCAGTACAATCCACTATATAGTGTGCTTGTGAATGTATGTTTCTGTACAGTGTACTATGCAGTGGCACATGTATATGTGATTCTGTTGAGTAGTTGATAGCAGTGAGCATGTGAATGTGTGTTTCTTCAGAGTGCAGGATAGCAGTTGTCAAGGGAATGTGTGTTTCTGTACAGAGCAGGACAGAAGTTGGAATTGAATGTGTGTTTCTGTAGAGTTCAGTATGCAGTGTGCATGTGAACATGTGTTTCTGTAGAGTAAACTGTGCAGTTGTCATGTGAATGTTTGTTTCTGTAGAGTGCATTGATGGTGTCAAGTATGTGAATGTGTGTTACTATAGAGTGCAATATGAAGTGGGCATATTTATGTGTGTTTCTGTATAGTGAAGTATGCAGTGGGCATGTGAATGTGTGTTTCTCTAAAGTTCACTATAGCATGTGAATGAGAATGTGTTTTTTTGTAGAGTTCAATGATGACAGTGGTGATATAAATGTATGTTTCTGTAGAGTACAGTATGCATTTGGCATGTGAACATGTGTTTCTTTGCAGTGCAGTATGCAGTGTGTCTGTGAATGTGTGTTTCTTTAGAGTGCAGGATTGCAGTGGACATGTGAATGTTATTTTGGAGAGTTCATTCATTGTAGTAGGCGTGTGAATGTATTTTACTGGATAGTACACTGTGCAGTTGGAATTTGAATGTGTGTTTCAGTACAGTGCAGTGATGGCATCTGGCAATTGAATGTGTGTAACTGTAGAGTGTAGTGTGCTGTGGGCATGTTAATGTGTGTTTCTCTAGGGTGCAGTATGCACTGTGCATATGAATGCATATTTCTGTAGAATGCTGTATTAGTCATGCATGGGAATTAGTTTCTTTAGAGTGCAGGACAGCACTTGGCATGGAAATGTGTGTTTCTGAAGAGTGTAAGATGGCAATGAGCATTTCAACGTTTGTTTATTTTGAGTGAAGGATAGCAGTGGTAATTGGAATTTGTGTTTCTGTAGAGATTAGTATATCAGTATGCAGGAGAATATGTTGTTTTATAGAGTGCAGTGATGCCTGTGGGGATGTGAATTTGTTTTTCTATAGAGTACAGTATACAATGGGCATGTGAATGTGTGTTTCTGTAGATTATACTATGCAATGGGCATGTGAATGTGTGTTTCTGTAGAATGCTGGACATTAATGAGCATGTGAATATGCGTTTCTTTTGAGTGCATAATGGCAGTGGGCATGGGAATGTTTATTTCTGAAGACTGTAGGATGGCAGTGGGCATTTGAATATTTGTTTCTTTAGAGTAAAGAATAGCAGTGGTAATTGCAATGTGTGTTTACATAGATAGTAGTATAGCAGTGTGCATGTGAATGTGGGCTTTTTTGTAGTGTGTAGTGATGCCTGTGGGGATTTGAATGTGTTTTTCAACAATGAACAGTATACAATGAGCAGGTGAATGTGTGTTTTTGTAGCATGCTGGATAACAGTGCACATGTGAATATTTTTTTGAGTGCAGGATAACAGTGGGCATGGTAATGTTTGTTTCTGTTGAGTAAACTATACAGTTGGCATGTGAATTTGTGTTGTTTTTTATAGTGCATGGATGGCATTGTACATGTGAATGTATATTGCTGTAGAGTGCAGCATAGCAGTGAGAATGTGAATGTGTGTTTCTTTAGAGTAGAAAATGGAAGTGGGCATGTCAATGTGTGTTTCTGTAAAGTGAACAATAGCAGTGAGTATGTGAATGTGTTGTATTTGAAGACTGCAGTACTGCAGTGGGCATGTGAATTTGTTACTATAAAGTACACTATGCAGTTTGCTTATGAATGTATGTTTCTGTACAGTGCATTGATGTCATCTGGCAAGTGAATATATGTTGCTGTATGAAATGACCACGTTAATTTGCATTCCTCTAGGGTGGCATATTCAGTGTGTATGTAAAAATGTGTTTGTGTAGAATGCAGTACATTGTGGGCAAGTGAACGTGTGCTCCTGTAGTGTGCATGATATCAGTGGGTATGTGAATTTGTGTTTCTTTAGAGTGCAGGAGAGCAGAGTGGCTCGGGATGTGTGTTTCTGTATGAAGCACGATACTAGTTGGTATTTTAATGTGTGTTTCTCTAGAGTGCAGTATCAATTGGGCATGTGATTGGGTTTAATCTGTAGAGTGCAGTGATCCCAGTGGTGATGTTTATGTGTGTTTCTGTTGAGTACATTATGCAGTGTGCCTGTGAATGCATGTTTCTGTACAATACAGTATGCTTTGGGCATGTGAATGTGTATTTCTGTGGAGTTCAGGAGAGCAGTGAGAATGTGAATGTGTGTTTCTTTAGAGTGCAGGATAGCAGTGGGCCTGGGAATGTGTATTTTGTAGGTTGCAGAATAGCAGTGGGCATGGAAAAGTGTGTTTGTGTAGCGGGCAGCATTTCAGAGGGCATATTAATATGTGTTTCTGTACAGTGCAGAATGGAGGTGGACATGATGATGTGTGTTTCTTTAGAGTGTAGGATGTTTTTGACATGTAAATGTGTTTCTCTAGAGTGCAGGGTGGTAGTGGGCATTTGAATGTGTTTTATTGTAGAGTGCAGTGACGTCAGTGGGCATGTCATTGTGTTTTTCTGTAGTGTGCAGGATGGCATGGGGACATGTGAATGTATGTTTCTTTAGAGTGCAGGATAACAGTGGTAATTGAAATGTGTGTTTCTCTAGAGAGTAGTATAGTGGAGTGCATGCGAATGTGGATTTTTATAGTTCAGTGATGCCAATAGGCAAGTGATTGTGTGATTGTGTACAGTTCAGTATGCAGTATGCCTTTGATTGTATGGATTTTTTTACAGTGAACTATTCAGTGGGTATGTGAAGGTATGGATTTGTAGAGTGCTGGATAGCAGTGAGCATGGAATGTGGGTTTCTTTACAGTGCATGATAGCAGGAGGATAGGGAATGTGTTTTTCTGCGTGCAATATTATAGTAGTGTGCATATGAAGGTAGTTTGTTTGTAGACTGCAGTAATTCGAGTAGGAATGTGAATGTGTTTTCTGTACAGTGTAGTATGCATTGGTCATGTGAATGTGTGTTCTTGTACAATCCAGTATGTAGTGTGCCTGTGAATGTGTTTTTCTGTCCAGTGTACTATGCAGTGGCATGTGCATATGTGATTCTGTTGAGTACGTGATAGCAGTGAGCATGTGAATGTGTGTTTCTTCAGATTGCAGGATAGCAGTTGGCGAGGTAATGTGTGTTTTTGTACAGAGCAGGACAAAAGTAGGCATTTGAATGTGTGTTTCTGTACAGTGCAGTATGCAGTGTGCATGTGAACATGTGTTGCTGTAGAGTAAACTATGCAGTTGTCATATGAATGTTTGTTTCTGTAAAATGCAATGATGGTGTTGGGTATGTGAATGTGTGTTACTGTACAGTATACAGTTGAAAAGTGAATGTGTTTTTCTGTACAGTGAAGTATGTAGTGTATCTGTGAATGTGTTTTTGTGTAAGGTGCACTATGTTGTGGGCATGTGAATGTGTATTACTGTAGAGTGCAGGAAAGCAGAGGGCATGGGAATATGTATTTCTTCAGAGAGTTATATAGCAGTTTGCTTTTGATTTTTTTTCACGTAGAATTCAGCGATGCCAGTAGGAATATGAGTGTGTTTTTCTCTAGAGTACAGTATGCATTGTTCTTGAGTACTACATAGCAGTGAGCCTGAGAACGTGTGTTTCTTTAGAGTGCATGATAGAAATGGGAATGTGAATGTGTTTGCTTGTATAGTGCAATAATTGAATTGGGCATGTAAATGTGTGCTAATGTAGTTTATATTATGCAGTTAAAATCTGAATGTGTGTTTCTGTACATTGCAGTGATAGCATTGGGCCAGTGAATGTGTGTTACTGTAGAATGCAGTATGCAGTGTATGAAAACAAAGGGTATGTTAATATGTGTTTCTGTACAGTGCAGTATGCAGTGGACATATAAAAATGTATTTCTGGGCTGGAGAGATGGTTCAGTGGTTAAGAGCACTGACTGCTCTTCCAGAGGTCCTGAGTTCAATCCCCAGCAACCACATGGTGGCTCACAACCATCTGTAATGGGATCTGATGCCCTCTTGTGGTATGTCTGCAGACAGCTACAGTGTACTTACATACATAACACAAATACCTTTTTATTTATTTATTTTCCCCTTCTAATTTTTTTTAAATTAGGTATTTTCCTCATTTACATTTCCAATGCTATACCAAAAGTCCCCCATACCCTCCCCTTGGCCCCCCTACACACCCACTCCCAGTATTTGGCCCTGGCGTTCCCCTGTACTTTATATGGACTTGCATATAAAGTTTGCAAGTCCAATGGGACTCTCTTTCCAGTGATGGCCAACTAGGCCATCTTTTGATACATATGCAGCTAGAGTCAAGAGCTCCGTGGTACTGGTTAATTCATAATGTTGTTCCACCTAAAGGGTTGCAGATCCTGTGATCCATCCAATAGCTGACTGTGAGCATCCACTAATGTGTTTGCTAGGCCCCAGCGTAGTCTCACTACAGACAGCTATATCAGGGTCCTATCAGCACAATCTTGCTAGTGTATGCAATGGTGTCAGCGTTTGGAGGCTGATTATGGTATGGATCCCTGAATATGGCAGTCTCTAGATGGTCCATCCTTTTGTCTCAGCTCCAAACTTTGTCTCTGTAACTCCTTCCATGGGTGTTTTGTTCCCAATTCTAAGAAGGGGCAAAGTGTCCACACTTTGTTCTTCGTTCTTCTTGAGTTTCATGTGTTTTGCAAATTGTAAATTATCTTGGGTATTCTAAGTTTCTGGGATAATATCCACTTATCAGTGAGTATATATCATTTGAGTTCATTTGTGATTGGGTTACCTCACTCAGGATAATGCCCTCCAGGTCCAATCATTTGCCTAGGAATTTCATAAATTCATTCTTTTTAATAGCTGAGTAGTACTCCATTGTGTAAATGTACCACATTTTTTGTATCCATTCCTCTGTCAAGGGGCATCTGGGTTCTTTCCAGCTTCTGGCTATTATAAATAAAGCTACTATGAACATAGTGGAGCATGTTTCTTTCTTACTAGTTTGAACATCTTCTGGATATATGCCCAGGAGAGTTATTGCAGGTACCTCCGGTAGTGCCATGTCGAATTTTCTGAGAAACAGCTACAGTGTACGTACATACATAACACAAATAGCTTTTTAAAAATATATTTCTGTGGATTACTGTATACCAGTGAGCATGGGAATGTGTGTTTCTTTAGAGTGTAGGATAGCAGTTTGCATGGAAATATGTATTTCTGTAGAGAGCAGGATGACAGTGGACATTTGAATGTGTTTTTGAGTAGATTGCCATATCCAGTGGTCATTGGATGTGTTTGGTTGTTTGTTTGTTTTGTAGTGTGCAGTGATGGCTGGAACATGTTAATGTGGTTTTTCAGTAGAGTGCACTATGTATTGGGCATGTGAATGTGTACTTCTGTAGAATGCAGTATACAGTGTGAATGTCAATGCGTGTTTCTGTATACTGCAAATTAAGAGTGAGAATGTGAATTTGGGATTCTTTAGAGTGCAATATGTCACTGTGCATGGGAATGTTTGTTTTTAGCGTGCAGAAAGGCACTGTGCATTTAAATGTGTGTTTCTGTAGAGTGTAGTATGCATTGGGCATGTGAATATGTATTTATCGAATGAGCAGTATAGCAGTAGTAATTGGAATGTGTGTTTCTGTAGAGAGTAGTATAGCAGTGTTCCTGTGAATGTATTTTGTTTAGAGTGCAGTGATGTAACTGAGGGTGTGAATGAGTGATTCTGTAGAGTACAGTATGCAGTAGGCATGTGTATGTGAGTGTGTACAATCAAATATGCACTGTGACTGTGAATGTGTGTTTCTGCACACTTCTCTACTCAGTGGGAATGTAAATGTGTTTCTCTGTAGAGTTCTAGTTAGCAGTGAGAATGTGAATGTGTGTTTCTGTAGTGTACAGTATGCATTGGGCATGTGAATGTATGTTGCTGTACAGTGAATTGATGGCGTTGTGCATGTCAATGTGTGTTACTGTAGAATGCATTACACAGTGGGCATGTTGATGTGTGTTCTATACAGTGCAATATGCTTTGTGCCTGTGAATGTGTGTTACTGTAGAGTACACTAGTCAGTGGGCATGTTAATGTCCATTTTTCTAGAGTGCAGTATACTCAGAACATGTGAACGTGTATTTCTGTAGAAAGCTGTATTCAGCTGTCATGTGATTGTATGTTTTTTAGAGTGCAGGAAAGCAGTGGAAATGGGAATGTGTGTTCCTGTAGAGTGTAGGATAGCAACGCATATGTGAATATGTGTTTCTGTACAGTGCAGTATGTAGTGGGCATGTAAATGTGTGTATCTGTAGAGTACTAGATATCAGTAAGCTTGTGAAGGTTTGGTTCTTTAGAGTGCAGGAGAGCAGTGTGAATGGGATTGTGTGTTTCTGTAGAGAGCAGGTCAGCAATGGGCATTTGAATGTGTGTTTCTGTAGAGTGCAGTATCAAGTGTGCATGTGAATGTGGTTTTTTGTAGAATGCATTATGCATCTGTAATGCAAATGTGTGTTTCTGTAGATTACAGTTTAGCACTGAGCGTGTCAATGTGTGATTCTTTTTTATTAGATGTTCTCTTCATTTACATTTCTTTAAAAAAATTTTATTAGATATTTTCTCCATTTACGTTTCAAATGTTATCCTTTTTCCTAATTTTCTCTCTGAAAATCCCCTATACCCTCCTCCTTCCCACTGGCCTACTCGCCAACCCACCCACCCCCACTTCCTGGCCCTGACATTCCCTATACTGGGGTCTAGAATCTTCACAAGACCAAGGTTCTCTCATTCCACTGATGGACCAATAGGCCATCCTCTACTACATATGAAGCTAGAGACACGAGCTCTGGGGCTACCGCTTAGTTCATATTATTGTTTCTCCTATAGGGCTGCAGACCCCTTCAGCTCCTTGGGTACTTTCTCTAGCTCCTTTATTAGGGACCCTCTGTTCTATACAGTAGATGACTGTGAGCATCCACTTCTATATTTGCCAGGTACTGTCATAGCCTTACAGGAGACAGATATATCAGGGTCCTGTGAGCAAAGTCGTGTTGGTATATGCAATAGTGTCTGGGTTGGTTATTGTTTATGGGATGGATCCCCAGGTGGGGAAGTATCTGGATGGTTCTTCCTTGAGTCTCAGCTTATTCAGGGATTGCACTGATCCCAGGACTCAGGTGTGATTGCCATTTTCTATCTGGGGTTACTCTGAGGCTGGTCTGCATAGAAGAGGCGTGGGCCATAGAAGCAACGGAGTTTCTTGGACAGGGTCTCTTTGGGTCTTCATCTTCAGCCAGGAGGCATATCTGAAACTCAGACCTCTGTGTACCTTCCCAGCCAGAGGATAGCTTGGGAGGTATCCTCTGATACCTCCAGGGTATCAGGGAGTTCTCTGACTCGCAGGACTCAGGAAAGAGCTGGTCTCCCAGGAGTGTTGACAGAGACTAACAGAATCACAGGAGGAACAAGCTTCAGTCAGAGACACATAGAACATCTAACGCCAGAGTTACCAGTTGGTGAAAGGCAAATGTAAAAAACTTACTAACAGAAACCAAGACTGCTCAGCAACATCAGAACCAAGTATTCTCATCACAGCGATTCATGGATACACCAACACACAGGAAAAGCAAGATTCAGTTTTAAAATAATATCTCATGATATTGGTAGAGGATTTTCAGAAGGACATTAATAACTAACTCCCTTAAAGTAATACAGGAGAACACAGCTAAACAGGTAGAACTTGTTAAAGAGGAAACACAAAAATCCCTTAAAGAATTACAGGAAAACACAACCAAACAGGTGAAGGAATTGAACAAAACCATCCAAGACCTACAAATGTAAGTAGAAACCGTAAAGAAAACCCAAAGGGAGACAACTCTGGAGATAGAAATCCTAGGAAAGAAATCAGGAGCCATAGATGTGAGCATCAACATCAGAATACAAGGGATGGAAAAGAGAATCTCAGGTGCAGAAGATTCCATAGAAAACATGGAAACAACAATCAAAGAAAATGCAAAATGTAAAAAGATCCTAATTCGAAACATCTAGGAAATCCAAGACACAATGGCCTAAGGATAATAGGAGTGCAAGTGTGCATTTGAATGTGTGTTTCTCTAGAGTGCAGTATGCATTGGGAATGGGAATGTGTGTTTCTGTAATGAGCAGTATAGCGGTGTTAATTTTAAAGTGTTTTTCTGAAGATAGTAGTATAGCAGTGTTCTTGTGTATGTATTTTACTTGTAGAGCACAATGATGCCACTGGAGATGTGAATGAGTGTTTCTGTACTATATAGAGTGGGCATGTGAATAATTGTTTCTGTACAGTGTAGTATGCAGTGTGCCTGTGAATGTATGTTTCTTTATAGTGCACTACTCAATTGGAATGTTAATGTGTGTGTCTGTAGAGTGCTGGTTATAGTGGGCATGGGATTGTGTGTTTCTGTAGAGTGAATTATGGAGTGAGCATGGAATGTATTGTTTTTGGAGAGTGCATTGATGGCAGTGGGTATGTGAATGTGTATCTATAGAATACAGTATGTAGTTGGCATGTGAATGTGTTTCTGTACAGTGCATTGATAGCATCGTGCATGTTAATGTGTGTTACAGTAGAGTGCACTGATGGCAGTGGGCATGTGAATGTTTGTTTTTGTACAGTGTTTGATGGAATTGTGCATGTGAATGTGCTTTACTGTAGAGTGCAGTAGGTAGTGTGCATGTGAAAGTGGGTTTCTCTGGAGTGCACTATGCACTGAGCATGTGAATGTTTATTTCAGTAGAATGCTGTATTCAGTGGCCATGCAAATCTTTGTTTCTTTAGAGTTCCAGACAAGAGTGGCCATGGGAATGTGTGTGTCAGAATAGTGTAGGATTGCAGAGGGTATTTGGATATGTGTTTCTGTAGATTGCTGTGATCACTGTGGGAATTTTAATGTATGTTTCTTTAGAATACATTATAGCAGTGGTAATTGGAATCTGTGTTTCTGTAGAGAGTACTATAGCAGTGTCCATATGAATGTCTTACTTTATTGTAGAGAGTAGTGATTCTAGTAGGGATATGAATGTGTTTTTCTGTAGAGAACAAAATGCATTGGGCATGTGAATGTGTGTTTCTGTACAGTGAAGTACAGTGTACTTCAGGATATGTGTTTCTGTAGACTACTATAAAGCAGTCAGCAGGTAATTGTGTGTTTCTTTATAGTTTAGGATAGCAGTGGGCATGTTAATGTGTTCTTTTGTATAGTGTAGTAATTGCATTGGGCATGTGAATGTGTGTTACTGTAAAGTACATTATGCAGGTGGAATGGGAATGTGTGTTTCTGTACATGCAGTAATGTCATCGGGCAAGTGAATGTGTGTTATTGTACAGTGCAGGATGCAGTGTACATGTTAATGTAGGATTCTCTAGGGTGTAGTATGCAGTGTGCATGTGAATGTGTGTTTTTGTAGAATGCAGTATATTGTGGGAATGTGAATGACTGTTTCTGTACAGTGCAGTATACACTGAGCGTTTGAATGTCTATTTCTGTAGAATGTGTATTCAGTGGTCATGTGAATGTGTGTTTCTTTAGAGTGCAAGACAGCAGTCTGCATGGATATGTCTGTTTCTGAAGAGTGTAGTCGGCATGTGAATATGTGTTTCTGTACAGTGCAGGAGATCAGTTTGCATAGGAATGTGTGCTTTACTGTAGAGTGCAGTAGGTAGTGTGCATTTGAAAGTGGGTTTCTCTGGAGTGCAGTATGCACTGAGCATGTGAATGTGTGTTTCATTAGAATGTTGTATTCAGCAGGCATGTAAATGTGTGTTTATTTAGAATGCAGGACAGCAGTAGCCATAGCAATGATATTTTTGAAGAGTGTATGATTGCAGTGATTATGCGAATATATGTTTCTATAGGGTGCAACGATTGCTTTGTGCATTTGAATGTGCATTTCTTTAGCATTCAGGTTGGCAGTGGTCATTGGAATGTGTGTTTCTCTAGAGAGTAGTATAGAAGTGTGCATGTGAATGTGATTATTTTTGGAGATGGCAGTGATGCCAGCATGGATGTAAGTGTGTGTTTCTGTAGAGCACGATATACATGTTGCATCAGAATGTGTGTTTATGTACGGTGCACTATGCTGTGGGCATGGTAATGTGTTTTTTGGTAGAGGGGTAGATAGAAGTGAACATATGAATATGTGTTTCCTTAGAGTGCAGGATAGCAGTGGGCATGGGAATATGTGTTTCTGTTGAGAGTTTTATAGCAGTGTTCTTTTGAATGTGTGTTTTTTGTTTGTTTGTTTGTTTTGTAGAGTGTACTGATGCCCATAGGGGTTTGAACATGTTTTTCTGTAGAGTACTGTATGTATTGGGTATGATAATGTGTGCTTCTGTAGAATGCTTGTTTGCAGTGAGCATGGGAATGTGTATTTCTGTTGAGTGCAGTAACAGTGGGTATGTGAATGTGGTTTTTGTAGAGTCCAGTGATGACAGTAGGCATGTGATTGTTTGTTTTTGTACAGTGTCTTGATGGAATTGTGCATGTGAATGTGCTTTACTGTAGAGTGCAGTAGGTAGTGTACATGAGAAAGTGAGTTTCTCTTGAGTGCACTATGCACTGTACATGTGAATGTTTATTTTGGCAAAATGCTGTATTCAGCGGGCATGTGAATGTTTTTTTCCATACAGAAATCTGCATGGAAATGTGTGTGTCAGAAGAGTGTAGGATTGCAGAAGTTATGTGAATGTGTTTCTTTAGATTGCAGTGATTGCTGTGGACATGTAAATGTGTGTTTCTTTAGAGTGCAGGATAGGAGTGGTAATTGGAATGTGTATTTCCATAGATAGCAGTAGAGCAGTGTTCATGTGAATATGTTGTTGTTTCTTTTTTTTTTTTTTTTGTAGACTGCACGAATGACTGTAGTGATGTGAATTGTGTTACTAAAGAGTACAGTATGCATTGGGCATGTGAATGTGTGTTTCTCTACAATGTAGTATGCAGTGTTCATGTTAATGTGTGCTTCTGTATAGTACTATGTTGCACTTAGCATGTGAATGTGTGTTTCTTAAGAGTGCAGGATAGCAGTGGGCATGTGAATGTGTTTTTTTTTTTTTTTTTTTTGTATAGTGCAGTCATTTCTTTGGGCATGTGAATGTTACTGTAGAATACACCATGCAGTTGGAATGTAAATTGCCGCAGACCCTCTGGGTTCCTTTGTCTGTGTTTAACAGATTCTCTCGAGCAGATGGGCAAAGAGTCGGATGGAGTGACAGACAGATACAGGCACACAAGAGAGGTGTTGAATCTGAATATAATTTTCTGGTCAAGCTTAGACTAATTATATTACAACGAATGTCATAAATTGTAAAACATAGCAGATAGGGTACATAGAAGATTTCCAGGTGCAAGAGGAGTGGCTACAAAAGGAATTTGCAGGAACCAGATAAATGTTTACGCTAGAGATTAGTATCCCTCCAGATGCAAGAGGAGTGACTTCAAAAGGACTATGTTTACACTAGAGATTAGCACCTGCTTCAGATCAGCCCTGTGCCAGGCAAGAGTTTCACACTTTAGTGTTAATTGGGCTAGGGGGGTATTAACTCTTGCCTGGCATCAGGAATAAAGTAGTGTCATGAACCTTGGAATTTTTAGACCTTGTTAATTCTTATCTATGTCTGGAGAATTCCCATTTATCAGTATAGTATATTAATTTGCTGTTGGCATGGATGTAGACTGTAATAAGAATTTCTATCTCAGTGAGAATTCCAGTCTCTTTCTGCAGATAGCTGAGTTAATGGCTAGCCCTTAATTGGTTACTGAATAGGTTAAACTCCTTGCAGCCAAAAGGAGTTCCTTCCTTTTCCAAATGGCAGATACCTGTGATCCCATAACAAAGCTCATGCTGTCCTCCAGGTTATTTAAGTTCCTATTCACACTTGTTAAAGGTCTCAAAGCTAGGGCTAGGATCCTGTTCTTTCTCCCTCCCTCCCTCCTCTACTCTAAAATCCCAGGCTGGTCCAGGTCATGGCTTTTACTCCTCAGCTTCTCTTCTACCTTATAACAAGCATAACTGCTCCATATCCTGCTTTTCCTGCCCTATATCCTTTTTTTTCCTCAGTGTTCTCGACACTTCCAGATGTCTCTGGGTGTTCTCTTACCTACAATAAAAATCTTCACCATTAACAATAGAGTACCCATTCTATACTGTGTTCCTAGCTTACATGGTCAAATATACATATAAACACAAGGATCACAAATTTTTGCCATAAGTACATTTTGGTAATAGGTCATTTTACATACACAGTATGTTCACTTTCATGAAAATAAAGGTAATAATGTACACTAGCAATCATTTTTGTCTGATGGTACATATATTTTATAATTTACATATAATATATAAACGATATTCATACATATATATATATTCACATACATTTGGGATATATATATATAAAATATTCATAAGGGAAATTGGTCTGAATTTCCCATTCTTTTGGGGGGTCTTTATGTGGTTTAGGTATCAAAGTAATTGTGGCTTCATAGAAAGAATTGGGTAGAGTACCTTCTGTTTCTATTTTGTGGAAAAGTTTGAGGAATATTGAGGAATAAGATTTGTCTATTTTGTTGATTTTCTCAAAAAAAAAAAAAACAGCTCTTGGTTTGGATGATTCTTTTTATAGTTCTTTTTGTTTCCACTTTGTTGATTTCAGCCCTGATTTTGTTTATTTACTGCTGTCTACTCCTCTTGGGTGAATTTGCTTCTTTTTGTTCTAGAGCTTTCAGGTGTGATGTCAAGCCACTATTGAATGCTCTCTCTAGTTTCTTTTTGGAGGTCCTCAGAGCTATGAGTTTTCTTCTTAGGACAGCTTTCAAGGTATCCCATAAGTTTGGATATGTTGTGTTTTCATTTTCATTAAACTCTAGAAACTCTTTAATTTCTTTATTTCTTCCTTGACCAAGTTATCATTGATTAGAGTGTTGTTCAGTTTCCACGTGTATGTGGGCTTTCTATTATTTATGTTGATATTGAAGATCAGCCTTAGTCCATGGTGATCTGATAGAATGGATGGAATTATTTCAATATTTTTATATCTGTTGAGGCCTTTTTTGTGACCTATTATATGGTCAATTTTGTAGAGAAAGTACCATGAGGTGCTGAGAAGAAAGTATATCTTTTTTTTTTTTTTTTAGGAAAAAATGTTCTATAGCTATCTGATAAATCCATTTGTTTCATAAGTTCTGTTAGTTTCACTGTGTCTCTGTTCAGTTTCTGTTTCCAGCATCTGTCCATTGATGAGAGTGAGGTGTTGAAAACTCCCATTATTATTGTGTTTGGTGCTATGTGTGTTTTGAGCTTTATGGAGCATAGATGTTCACAATTGAGTGTTCATCTTTGTAAATTTTACCTTTGATGAGTATGAAGATTCCCTCCTTACCATTTTGGATAACTTTAGGTAGATTTTATTTGATAGTAGAATGGCTACTCCAGCTTGTTTCTTTCAAACTTGTGATAGTTTGTATATTCTTGGACCAGGGAGTGGCACAATTTCGATGTGTGACCTTGTTGGAATAGGTGTGACCTGGTTGGAATATGTGTGTCACTTTGGGTGTTGGCATAAGATCCTCACCCTAGTTGCCTGGAAGTCAGTCTTACACTAGCAGCCTTTGGGTGAAGACGTAGAACTCTCAGCTTTGCTTGTGCCATGCCTGCCTGGATAATGCCATGCTACCACCTTGATGATAATTGACTGAACCTCTGAACCTGTAAGCCAGCCCCAAGTAAATGTTGTTTTTTTTTTAAGACTTACCTTGGTCATGGTGTCCGTTCAGAGCAGTAAAACCCTAACTAATACAGACCATTTGCTTGGAAAATTGTTTTCTAGCCTTTTATTCTGAGGTAGTGTCTGTCATTGTCACTGAGGAGGGTTTCCTGTATGCAGCAAAATATTGGGTCCTTTTTACCTAACCAGTCTCTTAGTCTATGTCTTTTTACTGGGGAATTGAATCCATTGATCTTAAGAGATTTTAAGCAAGAGGTATTGTTTTTTTCCTGTTTTTTTGTTGTTGTTAGAGTTGGAATTATATTCATGTGGTTATCTTCTTTTATGTTTGTTGAAAAATTACTTTCTTGCTTTTTCTTAGGTGTAATTGCCCTCCTGGTGTTGGAGTTTTCCCTTTATTATCCATTGCAGGGCTGGATTTGTGGAAAGATATTGTATGCATTTCGTTTTTTCGTGGAATATCTTGGTCCAACTATGGTAATTGATAGTTTCTCTGGGTTTAGTAGCCTGGGCTGGCATTTGTGTTCTCTTATGTTCTGTCTGACAACTGTCCAGCATCTTCTCACTTTCATAGTCTCTGGGGGTGGGGGGGAGTCAGATGTAATTCTGATAAGTCTTTCTTTATATATTACTTGACCATTTCCCCTTACTTCTTTTAATATTCTTTCTTTGTTTTGTGTACTTGGTGCTTTGATTTTTATGTGACAAGAGGAATTTCTTTTCTGGTCCAACCTATTTGGAGATTTGTAGGCTTCCTGTATGTTCATGGACATCTCTTTCTTTAGGTTGGTGAAATTTTCTTCTATAATTTTGTTGAAGATATTTACTGGCCCTTTATGTTGAAAATCTTCCTTCTAGTCTATACCTATTATCTTTAGGTTTGGTTTTCTCATTGTGTCCTGGATTTACTGGATGTTTTGGGTTAGGATATTTTTGCATTTTGTATTTTCTTTGATTGTTGTGTCAATGTTTTATATGGTATCTTCTGCACCTGAGATTTGCTCTTCTATCTCTTGCATTCTGTTTCTGATGCTTGCATCTTTGGCTCCTGACTTCTTTCCTAGGTTTTCTATCATCAGAGTTGTCTCCCTTTGTGATTTCTTTATTGTTTCTACTTCCATTTTTAGATGCTGGATGGTTTTGTTCAATTTTTTCACCTCTTTGAGTTTTCCTGTAATTCTTTAAGGCATTTTTGTGTTTCCTCTTTAAGTGTTTCTACTTGTTTACCTGTGTTCTCCTGTATTTCTTTAAGGGAGTTATTTATGTCCTTTTTATAGTCCTCCATCATCATCATGAGAAGTGACTTTAGATCCATATCTTGCTTTTCTGGTGTGATGGTGTATCCATCACTTGCAATGGTGGGAGAGGTGGGTTTAGATAATGCCATGTAACCTTGGTTTCTGTTGTTTCTGTTAATACGCTTATCTCCAACCAACTGATTTCCTCATGTGCTTCCAGCCCTTGGTATATCTGATAGGAGCCTGTCCTTCCTGTAATCCTGGTTGAGCCAAAACTCCTCAGAGGCCAGATTTCTTTGTGATCCTGTGATTAAGGGATCCTTCAATCCTGAGATTCTGGATGTGTCTGAATTCTTGGCAGTCAAGATTCCACTGCGATCCTGGTGTGACCAAGCTCCTGGGATCCTGGGGTCCTAAGATCCAGGGTTTGTTAGAGTACCTGGAAGTGGTACCTCTTCTGGGAATCATGGGGCTATCTGCTGAGTTCCAAACCAATGTAGTCCAGAGCTGCCCAGAAGGAACTAGAGCCACTGGTTGCAGAAGAGGAGGCTTCCTGTGTCCCTGCTCCTGCTGGCTCCAGGCACTTCCAATTGTGTTGGAACAGATGTTGCATTCGACTCACCAGTGATACGAAGATCTTGGGCATGCTAGGGTGCCTGGTGAATGGGGAGTTCTCTTTGGACCATGGGACTGTCCACCAAGCTTGAACCCAAGGTGGCCCTGTGCTGGCTCCAACTGGAAGGAACCCCATATGGATCATTTTTCAAATGATATAACAACAGATCCTGAAAAATCCAAAACACCATCAGATGCTTCTTCAAAAGGCTATACTCAACAAAACTGGAAAACCTGGACGAAATGGGCAAATTTCTAGACAGATACCAGGTACCGAAGTTAATGATTTAAACAGTCCCATATCCCCTAAAGAAATAGAAGCAGTCATTAATAGTCTCCCAACCAAAAAAAGCCCAGGACCAGAAGGGTTTAGTGTAGAATTCTATCAGACCTTCAAAGAAGATTTAATTCCAGTTCTGCACAAACTACTCCACAAAATAGAAGTAGAAGGTAGTCTACCCAACTCATTCTATGAAGCCACAATTACTCTGATACCTAAACCACAGAAAGATTCAACAAAGATAGAGAATTTCAGACCAATTCCCTTATGAATATCGATGCAAAAATAGTCAAAAAATTCTCTCTAACGGAATCCAAGAACACATCAAAACAATCATCCATCTTGACCAAGTAGGTTTTATTCCAGGGATGCAGGGATGGTTTAATATATGGAAATCCATCAACTTAATCCATTATATAAATAATCCCAAAGACAAAAACCACATGATCATCTCCGTAGACATGGAGAAAGCATTTGACAAAATCCAACACCCATTCATGATAAAAGTCTTGGAAAGTTCAGGAATTCAAGGCCCATACATAAACATGGTAAAAGCATTCTACAGCAAACCAGTAGCCAACATCAAAGTAAATGCTGAGAAGCTGGAAGCAATCCCACTAAAATCAGGGACTAGACAAGGCTGCCCACTTTCTCCCTACCTATTCAACATTGTACTTGAAGTCCTAGCCAGAGCAATTCGACAACAAAATGAGATCAAGGGGATACAATTTGGAAAGGAATACGTCAAAATATCACTTTTTGCAGATGATATGATAGTATATATAAGTGACCCTAAAATTTCCACCAGAGAACTCCTAAACTTGATAAACAGCTTCTGTGAAGTAGCTGGATATAAAATTAACTCAAACAAGTCAACGGCCCTTGTCTACACAAAGAATAAACAGGCTGAGAAAGAGATTAGGGAAACAACACCCTTCTCAATAGTCACAAATAATAGAAAATACCTTGGCTTGACTCTAACTAAGGAAGTGAAAAATCTGTATGATAAGAACTTCAAGTGTCTGAAGAAAGAAATTAGAAATCTCAGAAGATGGAAAGATCTCCCATGCTCATGGATTGACAGTATCAACATTGTAAAAATGGCTATCTTGCCAAAAGCAATCTACAGATTCAATGCAATCCCCATCAAAATTCCAACTCAATTCTTCAACGAATTAGAAAGAGCAATCTGCAAATTCATCTGGAATAACAAAAAACCTACAATAGCAAAACACTCTTCTCAAGGATAAAAGAACCTCTGGTGGAATCACCATGCCTGAACTAAAGCTGTACTACAGAGCAATTGTGATAAAAACTGCATGGTACTGGTATAGCGACTGACAGGTAGACACATGGAATAGAATTGAAGAACCAGAAATTAACCCACACACCTATGGTCACTTGATTTTTGACAAGGGAGATAAAACCATCCAGTGGAAAAAAGACAGCATCTTCAACAAATGGTGCTGGCACAACTGGTGGTTACCATGTAGAAGAATGCGAATTGATCCATGCCTATCTTCTTGTGCTAAGGTCAAATCTAAGTGGATTAATGAAACTCCACATTAAACCAAGACACTGAAACTTATAGAAGAGAAAGTGGGGAAAAGCCTTGAACATATGGGCACAGGGGAAAAATTCCTGAAGAGAACAGCAATGGCTTGTGTTATAAGATCGAGAATCAACAAATGAGACCTCATAAAATTGCAAGCTTCAGTAAGGTAAAAGACACTGTCAACGTGACAAAAAGGCCAGTAACAGATGGGAAATAATCTTTACCTATCCTAAATCAGATAGGTGACTAATATCCAATATATATAAAGAACTCAAGAAGGTGGAATCCAGAAAATCAAATAACCTCCTTAAAAAATGGGGCTCTGAGCTAAACAAAGAATTCTCACCTGAGGAATACTGAATGGCTGAGAAACACCTGAAAAAATGTTCAGCATCCTTAATCATCAGGGAAATGAAAATCAAACAACACTGAGATTCCATCTCACACCAGTCAGAATGGCTAAGATCAAAAATTCAGTTGACAGCAGAGGCATATTTCCTGTGTAGAGTAACCCCAATTAAACTCCATCATATGTGTGTGTGTGTGTGTATGTGTTAGTGTGTACACATATATGTATATGTATATGGAAATTATATATGAAATATATATATATATATATATATATATATATATATATATATATATATATATATTTTCCCTCTCCTCATTTAAAACTTTATCCTCATTATTCCCTTTATTGACTGCTCTTGCTAATATCTTCTTTTGATTGCTATAGCTCTATGGTACCATTTAAACATTTTGGTGTAATAGATTTTATAATGCTTCCACTTTTGCTTTTGTACCTCAAGATAGCTTTAGCTATTCAGAATATTTTATACTTCTTTATGATATTTTTCTAGTTCTGTGAGTAATATTATTGGTCTTTCCTTGTATATTACATCGAATCTATAGATCACTTATGACAGTGTAGATAATTCATCACTTAATTCTTGCAATCATGAATATGAGATAATTTCATATTTTATAATTTTTACTATACAGATTTTTTATACCCTTGGGTTTATACTAGATATTTTGTGGCTATTATGGTTAAAATGTTTTAAACATCTTTATTGATGTTTAGAAAATATAACAATTTTATGTGTTCATTTTTACTTAGCTGGGCAACAAAGGCAACAAAGGCAGGTCCATTATCAGACCCATTTACCTTGGGTATCCCAAACCTTGGGAAGATTTCTTCTAGGATCTTTTTGGCTAACACATTGGCTGTCTCAGTCCTGGTAGGAAAAGCTTCTACCCAGCCTGAAAATATGTCTATAAACACTAATAAGTACTTGTTGCCATATCTAGCTGTCTTAATTTCTGTAAAATCTACCTCCCAGTAGGCCCCAGGTTGATCGCCCTTGAGCCTCTTCCCAGGAGTATACATGGAGTGTCCTGCATTAGTCATAGCACAGTCCTTGCAGCTTTTGATTATTTCCTCTGCCAAGCAGAGAGTCCTATAACATAGTAGTCAGACGAACTAACCCCAACTTTAAATTTCTTGGCCCCCCAGTCGGTCAAGTAATGTAAGTTGGTAACTTACAGGTTGTGTCCTTCTTTCCATGGGAGGATTAGCTTTCCTTCTGTTTCTACTACCCCATACGGAGTTTCTTTTCTCAGTCCTACTATGTCCATAATTTGATAGTCCTCAGGGGTATATCTAAAGCTGGTCTCTCTGACATCATAATAATCTTTAGGTTCCTTTACTGCCAGCATCCTTGCTCATTGCTGCCTGTTTGGCAGTTAGGTCTGCCATCTGATTCCCTTTAGCCACAACATCTTGAGTTTTCTGGTGTCCTGGATAATGTATAATGACCACCTTTTTTGGCAAGTGTATGGACTCAAGGAAGCTCAAAATTTCCACTTTATTTTTTATATCCTTCCCTACAGATGTCAACAGCCCTCTTTGTATATTGCTCCGTGTATATGGGCATTGGCAAAAGTATACCCGCTGCCAGTGTAAATGTTGATATACTTCCTCTCTGACATTTGTAGAGTTGGTATCAAAGCCACAAGTTCAGCTTTCTGAGCCTATGTCCCTTCAGGGGTGCTGCTGGCCCAAATCACTTCCTTTCCTTCTACCACTGCTGCCCATACCCTCTGCTTACCTTCAACCATGAAGTTACTGTACCAGCTAGGACACGCAGGGCAAGGTTGATCCTTCAGATCATTTTGAGTATCAGTTTCTTCTACCAGAATGTCAGTGCAGTGATGAGTACGTGAAGAGTCATCAGTCTCAGGCAGTTGGGTAGTGTGGGATTGAGGACAGCAGGGGGAGCGAAGGTCACTTATTCAGTCAACAAAAGGCTCTGATAATGTTTAATACGAGCATTGGTCATCCATTGTCAGGGGGCTATCAGATAATGCTTTCAAGAGTGTGCGGTGCCACTACAGTTATTTGCTGTCCCAGAGTGAACTTATCAGCATCCTTGACAAGTAGAGCTACAGCAGCAATAGCTTTCAGGCAAGAAAACCAGCCGCTGGCAACAGGGTCTAATTTCTTGAATAGGTAAGCCACTGGCCTTTTTCAAGGTCCCAAAGTCTGAGTAAGGACACCTCTGGCGACCCCTGCTCTCTCATCAGGCATGGCAAAGGCTGGGGCTGTCAGTAGGGCTTTTTAATTTCTTCAAAGGTTTTCTGGTGATCTGGGGTCCACACAAACACCCCCTTCCTTAGTTAGGGGTTACAACAGGGCAGCTATGGTCACAAACCCAGGTATCCAGAGTCTACAGAAGCCAGCAGTGCCCAATATTTCTTATACTTGCCTTGGTGTAGTTGAAGTGAGGATCTGAGTTACAGTCTTTTTGCTGGAGTCCATTAGCCACCGCTTCTCATCTCAAAGGGTGTATCCCAAACAAGTAACTTCAGTCTGACACAGCTGAGCCTTTTTAGCTGAGGCTCAGTACCCCAACTCACCTAATTTTTAAGCACATTGGTCTTCTGTTGTTCAGGTTCCCTATCTAGGTCCTGTCTTTTCTTTCTCTCCTACTACCGTGGCCAAAATTCTAGTCAAATTTCTCTCTTGTTTACAATCCCTCCTTTCTTCTCTTTCTTCTGCCTCCCACCCCTCTCTCTCTTTCTTCTCTTCCTTAGTCTCCCGCTTATGAAACACTTTCTCTGCCTCCTTAACCAAATCCTGAAAGGTATAATCCTGCAAACCTTCTACCCTCTGTAACTTTTTCTTAATCTCTGATGCTGACTGCCCTATAAAGGCCATAGCCACCACAGCCTGCTGACCCTCAGAGGCTAGGTCAAAGGGAGTATAATGCCAATAAGCCTCCATTAAACATTAAAGAAACACAGATGGTGGTTCAACAGGCCCCTGAAGAACCTCTTTTACCTTAGCCAAACTTGTGGGGCATCTAGGGGCCCCTTTCAGCCCTGCCACAAGAGCCTGAGAGTAGACCCTCCATGTACTGAAGTCCCAATCAGCTCGGTTAAGTGTGAAAGAACCTAGTGGGGAAACCCCCACTCAATTCTCGATTTGGCGCACACCCAAGAATCACGAACAGACGGCCAACTTGATGTAAGAACACGAGGTCGTTTAATGACGGAGCTCCAGGCCGACACATATCTCCCACAGGAGACAGAGGTGTTGACCACATGGTGGAGCCATAATGGCGGAGCTCCTGGTTGAAATGTATCTCACGCAGGAGACAGTGGTTTTGACCCTGAGGTTTGGAAGCTAGGGGTTTTTATAGAAAAGGGGTGGGGCTCGGGTAGGAATTGGCTCAGTTTCACATGATTGGTCCATTTAAACATCAACAGACTGTCAGAAATTCGGGAGATAGGGAGGTACCAGGCCAGTCAGGACATGTAACGACGGGCCTGTCTGGGCATGTCCTGGCCTGTTCTGCTATGTTTTCAGCCCCATGTTTTAAAGCTCACAAACAACTCTTTGGGCTATTTGACATAAATTACATGAATCACAGGTCTCAAGTTTTATTTCCTTTCAAGTGGAAACCCAGCATCTATTTCATTTGGAAGATTGGTTGGCACACTATTTGCTCTGGGGACATTTTTTCGTGCTTCCAACAGGATCCTTTCCCTCTCCTCAGTAGTAAAGAGAACCTGTAAAGCTGCTGACAATCATTCCATGTGGGTTGGTGGGAGTACATCAGAGATTCCACCAATCCTGTCAGGCTAGCAGGATTTTCTGAAAAAAGGAGGGTGATTCATTTTCCAGTTATAAATGTCAGCAGAGGAAAATGGTCAGTACTGAAGGGGTTGGAGTTTGGGCGGGTCCACCGGAGTCTGTCTGGACTCTGCGTTCTCCAGCAATGTGTACCCACAGTGAGTCTGCCTCCCGCCACTACGAGGGGTTTTGGGTTCCACAGCAGCGGGGCTTGAGGCTGTGGATAAAGCAGAGGTAGTGGACTAGGCAACTCAGGAGGCTCCTCAATCTCTGGATAGATTTTAGGAGGATCTGAAGGCTGAGTTGGAGGCTCCATTTTGGGAGAAGCCTTCACTTTCGATTTATCCTTCAGTGTTCATGGAAAGCCAGGACGCGGGAGCCTGGCTTTTGTTCAGACACCCAGGGTTTGACCCAAGGTAGAGTGTTCTGAACCAGATCTTGCCACACTGTGATGATGTATGGTTGCTGATCGGGATGAGATCCAGGTCCTTCCTGAAAAACAATGGCTTTGATCTCAAAAATGACAGTCAAAAGCACTCAATCCTCTGACTCTAGCAGACCACCAGTGGCTCTCCCCACTTCCCAGGGCATCCACCAGGATGGCAGCTGGTGATCCTCCTAGTGTGTCTGCTGATCACAGCCTTTTGGTCCTTACAGCCAGAGAGGACAGCTGCAAAGAGTAAGCACATGGGTCAGTTTTGTGGCCAGCCTACAGCTCTCATGTCCAGGGCCTCTAAGCAGGTAGCTGTATCTTGCAGAGGAACAGCTACAGTGGCTGAACAATAGAGTGATCGAGGGAGGAAGGCTCCACCCTAGATAATCTCCTTAGTGGCAGCAAGGTCAAGTTCTGGCTCAGCCTGCTTCAGGCTTTTGGGAGGCTGCATTTCCTCCCTGTTATTAATATTTTAAAAAATTCTGACTGAGGCATAAAATTTCTTTATGCTCCATAGTCCTGCCTGGGAATTATGGTGGCTGGCAGCTATTCCTGTCTTAGGGTCTCAGATCCTCTTGAACCATCCAGTTCTCTCATAGGAAGTTACATGTAGCTAGTTTGTGTTATAATTTATAAAAACATGGCTATGTGGTGTATTATCAACAGCCACGGACTTTTGGCATATACCCCTGTTTTAGATTGCTATGATCCGGGATCTGGTTGCCAGTCATTGAATAACCGGCCATCATAGCACACCTTATTCCCAAATCAGACCAAAGCCACAATATGTACTTAGAATTCTTCTTGATGAAAATTAATAACTGCCACCTGCATGCTATTGGGGGTGGGGATGCATGCCCACTGCAGTCAGGCTGAAGGGTGTTGACTGACCTGCTTGAAAAACAAAGTGGAGACAGTGAAAGACACAGTACAAAAGCTTCTTTTGGGGAAGTCCAGGTACTCCATTCAATTGCAAATTAGCAACAATTGGGCCAGATTTAGAGCTCTCAGTGTGGGGGAGGTGATTTTGAGAATTGCAGAAAGGCTTACAGCTTCCCTGGGAGTGGTGGTTGTGCTCTAATTTAACTTTTTGGCTAAAGATGATTTTTAGCCATGATCAAGGTTAGAGTCATACTTACTAGAAGATTCAGGATCTGTTTCTAGTTGTTGAACTAACCTCTCAGGCAGCCATTGAGCTCAATCTTCTTTTTTGTGAAAAAAACACAGACCGAGCCCCTTTCCCAGATTAGGACCCGGTCTGGACTCTTCCACTCGTTAGTTAATGGGTCCTGCCACTTTACCATGGCATAAAAACTAGAAGTAGCTGGATGCCAGCGGCGATCCGCTGCAGACTGACCTTTAACATCAGTTTGCAAAAAATTTAGAACAAATAAAGCAAAGCAAGATGTGCCTTTGGTGACTTTGGGGGATATAACTGCCCCTGTTTTGTTTTTAAAAGCCAATTTTTTTAAAATGTGTTGAGCACATTCAACTATTTCTTGTCTCATGGGGTTATAAGGAATTCCAGTTTTATGTTTGATGCCAAATTCTTTACAAAATGAAGTACATTTTTTTTTTTGCTAGAATAGGATGGCCCGTTATAAGTCTTAATATGTTTAGGCAATTCCATGGCATTAAAGGCTTGTAGGCAATGATCAATTACATTTTTGGAGGCTTCTCCAGTATGCAGAGAAGCAAAACAAAATCTTGAACAAGTATCAATACAAGCATGTATACATTTTAATTTTCTATATACTGCATAATGAGTTACATCCATTTGCCAAATATGATTAATCATAAGACCTCATGGATTAACTCCTAAATGTGGCAATGGAGATAATGTAATACATTTAGGACATTGTTTTACAGTCATTCTTGCCTGCTCTTTAGTGATCTTATGTCAGAGCCTTAAGGTATGGCTAGAGAGATGACATTTTTCATGATCACGCTTGGCCAAAGCAATAGGATCTGACATTAAGGCTTCTCCTATTAGAGCTCTATCGATGCAATCATTGTCTTCAGCTAAAGGTCTAGGAAGACCAGAATTAAATCGTATGTGGCCAATATAGAACAGGTGTTTTGGGGCAAGAATGAGGTTTTGCAATTGTGAAAGCAGGGATCCTGCTGGCATATTAAAGTTAAACATACCACAGGTCTCCAATAAGGGTACTGATTGTGCAACATATACACTATCAGTAAAAATATTAAAAGCATCATGTACAAACTGAAAGACATTCAGTACTACTGTTAATTCTTCTAATTGCGCTGAGAGTCCAGGAGTCTTTATGATTTACCTGTTGATTATTAATAAGAAATCCAGCTCGCCCTTTAGAGGAGCCATCAATAAACACCAGAACAGCATTGTGTAAGGGTTGGAAAGAGGTCATATTAGGAAATATCACCTCATGTACCTTTAAAAAATTTATCAACCTATCTTGAGGGTAGTGACTGTCTAATGTTCTTTTAAATCCTATTTGAGCAACCAACCAATCTGTACTATGCTGTTTCAGCCAAGTGTCTTGATTTATGCTGTAAGGCTGAACAATAATATCTGGCTCTTTGCCAAAATAAGTTAGTGCCTGCTTCTTTCCAATGATAATCATCTGGGCTACTACTTCATAATATGACAAGATATTGTGTTTAGGAGAAATCCTCAAATGTATCCACATTAGAGGAGACTTTGTCATAAAATCCTGTAGGCACATGAATCATATTAAAAATTAACAGATGTAATGGCAAAGAGTAATCTATATAAGTGACAAATTGCTCTTTAATAGCTTTTTTCACTTGTTATAAGGCCAGCAATCCTTCTGAGGTTAGGGACCTAGGGGAGAGAGGATCAGAACTCTCTTTTAGAATATCAAATAAAGGTTTTAACTCTACTGTAGTGAGCTTTAAATAGGGGTGAAGCCAATTAATATCACCTAACAATTTTTGAAAATCATTGAAAGTTTTTAGGTTGTCTCTGTGAATAACTATCTTCTGGGGAAAAAAAGCTTGTTAAGTAAGTCTAAAGCCCAAATAAATATAAGGATCCTGAGTTTGTATCTTTTCAGGATCTATATGTAATCCTTTTTCAGCTAAAGCTTTTTGTAAATCTCTATAACACAAAAGCAAATCCTGGGGGGGTTTCCAGGCAACCCAGGACAATTTCTTTACTGTCCAAAAACAGTCCTTTTAAAGGAACAGTATTTTTTCTTATAAGTAGCAAAAGCAATTGCAAGCTTGAGAATTAATAGCATTTGAGGGATGAACAATTTTAAGAAATTGTAAGCTCATATACATACATATACATACGTATACTTATATATATATATGTATATATGAGATAAAAATTAAGCTTGATTATTTAACATTTTAAAACAACATCTATAGCACACAATTTAATTATCTATGTTGAAGCAGGGGGAAGCTCAAAAGAATAAGTGTGTGATCCAGTTCACATATACTTTTCTCTCATAAGGGGGCTGATTTTAAACACAGTAAATGGGATACATGTATGCATGAATTTATAGAAGATACAAAAACATGTATAAAAACAATATTGTAACTTATCTTTGGGATAATGTTTGTCAATTTTATTTAAAATGATGATATGCAACAGATCAAATGTTAATAATCTGTAATAACCAAATTAATTGCTGTTTGGAACAAGGAACAGACACTAAGACAGGTTTTTAAGACACAATGTTTGTTATTCCAAAATATGTGAATTTATCTTACAATTCTTTGTTAGCACAAAGGCGGCCTCAATTGGATGCTGAAACTTTACTTTGAGGTGAAGAAGGACGAATTTACAACAATGTTTTCTCTAGCCAAGAAATTGCTGTGGGCACATTTAATAACCAATCACTAAAATAGGCAGCTAATATTTAATTACCATTAATTATAATTGATAACAACTATAAAACTTTCTTATTTTCTGCAAGGCATTTTTTCTTTGCCTGTTACTTTGTGTCTCTCTTTTTTTAAAAATATTTTATTGGGTATTTTCCTCATTTACATTTGGAATGCTATCCCAAGTCCCCCATACCCTCCCCCCACTCCCCTACCCACCCACTCCCAATTTTTAGCCCTGGCATTCACCTGTACTGGGGCATATAAAGTTTGCACGATCAATGGGCCTCTCTTTCCAGTGATGGCCAACTAGGCCATCTTTTGATACATATGCAGCTAGAGTCAAGAGCTCCGTGGTATTGGTTAGTTCATAATGTTGTTCCACCTATAGGGTTGCAGATCCCTTTAGCTCCTTGGGTACTTTCTCTAGCTCCTCCATTGGGAGCCCTGTGATCCATCCAATAGCTGACTGTGGGCATCCACTACTGTGTTTGCTAGGCCCCGGCATAGTCTCACAAGAGAGAGCTATATCTGGGTCCTTTCAGCATAAGCTTGCTAGTGTGTGCAATGGTGTCAGCATTTGGAAGCTGATTATGGGATGGATCCCTGGGTATGGCAGTCTCTAGATGATCTGTCCTTTAGTCACAGCTCCAAACTTTGTCTCTGTAATGCCTTCCATGGATGTTTTGTTCCCAATTCTAAGAAGGGGTACAGTGACCCCACTTTGGTCTTCATTCTTCTTGAGTTTCATGTGTTTAGCAGATTGTATTATATATCTTGTGTATCCTAAGTTTTGGGATAATATCCACTTATTAGTGACTACATATTGCGTGAGTTCCTTTGTGATTGTGTTACCTCTCTCAGGATGATGCCCTCCAGGTCCATCCATTTGCCTAGGAATTTCATAAATTCATTCTTTTTAATAGCTGAGTAGTACTCCATTGTGTAAATGTACCACATTTTCTGTATCCATTCCTCTGTTGAGGGGCATCTGGGTTCTTTCCAGCTTCTGGCTATTATAAGTAAGGCTGCTATGAACATAGTGGAGCATGTGTCCTTTTTACCGGTTGGAACATCTTCTGGATATATGCCCAGGAGAGGTATTGCTGGATCCTCCGGTAGTTCTATGTCCAATTTTCTAAGGAACCGCCAGACTGATTTTCAGAGTGGTTGTACAAGCTTGCAATCCCACCAACATTGGAGGAGTGTTCCTCTTTCTCCACATATTTGCCAGCATCTGCTGTCACCTGAATTTTTGATCTTAGCCATTCTGATTGGTGTGAGGTGGAATCTCAGGGTTGTTTTGATTTGCATTTCCCTGATGATTAAGGATGTTGAACATTTTTTCAGGTGCATCTCTGCCATTCGGTATTCCTCAGGTGAGAATTCTTTGTTCAGTTCTGAGCCCCATTTTTTAATGGGGTTATTTGACTTTCTGGAGTCCACCTTCTTCAGTTCTTTATATATATTGGATATTAGTCCCCTATCTGATTTAGGATAGGTAAAGATCCTTTCCCAATCTGTTGGTGGTCTTTTTGTCTTATTGACGGTGTCTTTTGCCTTACAGAAGCTTTGGAGTTTCATGAGGTCCCATTTGTCAATTCTTGATCTTACCATGCAAGCCATTGCTGTTCTGTTCAGGAATTTTTCCCCTGTGCCCATATCTTCAAGGCTTTTCCCCACTTTCTCCTCTATAAGTTTCAGTGTCTCTGGATTTCTGTGAAGTTCTTTGATCCACTTAGATTTGACCTTAGTACAAGGATATAGGAATGGATCGATTCACATTATTCTACATGATAACAACCAGTTGTGCCAGCACCATTTGTTGAAAATGCTGTCTTTCTTCCACTGGATGGTTTTAGCTCCCTTGTCGAAGATCAAGTGACCGTAGCTGTGTGGTTTCATTTCTGGGTCTTCAATTCTATTCCATTGGTCTACTTGTCTGTCACTGTACCAGTACCATGCAGTTTTTATCACAATTGCTCTGTAGTAAAGCTTTAGGTCAGGCATAGTGATTCCACCAGAGGTTCTTTTACCCTTGAGAAGAGTTTTTGCTATCCTAGGTTTTTTGTTATTCCAGATGAATTTGCAGATTGCTCTTTCTAATTCGTTGAAGAATTGAGTTGGAATTTTGATGGGGATTGCATTGAATCTGTAGATTGCTTTTGGCAAGATAGCCATCTTTACAATGTTGATACTGCCAATCCATGAGCATGGGAGATCTTTCCATCTTCTGAGATCTTCTTTAATTTCTTTCTTCAGAGACTTGAAGTTTTTATCATACAGATCTTTCACTTCCTTAGTTAGATTCACGCCAAGATATTTTATATTATTTGTGACTATTGAGAGAGTGTTGTTTCTCTAATTTCTTCCTCAGCCTGTTTATTCTTTGTGTAGACAAGGGCCGTTGACTTGTTTGAGTTAATTTTATATCCACCTACTTAACCGAAGCTGTTTATCAGGTTTAGGAGTTCTCTGGTGCAAGTTTTAGGGTCACTTATATATACTATCATATCATCTGCAAAAAGTGATATTTTGACTTCATCTTTTCCAATTTGTATCCCCTTGATCTCCTTTTGTTGTAGAATTGCTCTGGGTAAAGTACAATTTTGAATAGGTATGGAGAAAGTGGACAGCCTTTTCTAGTCCCTGATTTTAGAAGGATTGCTTCAAGCTTCTCACCATTTATTTTGATGTTGGCTACTGGTTTGTTGTAGATTGCTTTTATTATAAATTGGTATGTGCCTTGGATTCCTGATCTTTCCAAGACTTTTATCATGAATGTGTGTTGGACCTTGTCGAATGCTTTTTCCGCATCTAAAGAGATGATCATGTGTTTTTTGTCTTTTAGTTTTTTTTATATAATGGATTACGTTGATGGATTTCCGTATATTAAACCATCCCTGCATCCCTGGAATAAAACCTACTAGGTCAGAATGGATGATTGCTTTAATGTGTTCTTGGATTCGGTTAGCGAGAATTTTATTGAGGATTTTTGCATCTATATTCATAAGGGAAATTGGTTTGAAGTTCTCTATCTTTTTTTTAAAATTTTTAATATTTTTATTACATATTTTCCTCAATTACATTTCCAATGCTATCCCAAAAGTCCCCCATAGCACCCCCCAATTCCCTACCCACCCATTCCCATTCTTTTGGCCCTGGCATTCCCCTATATTGGGGCATATAAAGTTTGCAAGTCCAATGGGCCTCTCTTTCCATTGATCGCCGACTAGGCCATCTTTCAATACATATGCAGCTAGAGACAAGAGCTCCGGGGTTCTGGTTAGTACATCATGTTGTTCCAACAATAGGGTTGCAGATCCCTTTAGCTCCTTGGGTACTTTCTCTAGCTTCTCCATTGGGAGCCCTGTGATACATCCAATAGCTGACTGTGAACATCCACTCCTGTGTTTGCTAGGCCCCGACATCGTCTCACAAGAGACAGCTATATTTGGGTCCTTTCAGCAAAATCTTGCTAGTGTATGCAATGGTATCAGCGTTTAGAAGCTGATTATGGGATGGATCCCTGGATACGGCAGTCTCTAAATGGTCCATCCTTTCATCACAGCTACGAACTTTGTCTCTGTAACTCCTTCCCTGTCTGTTTTGTTCCCAATTCTAAGAAGGGGCACAGTGTCCACACTTTGTTCTTCATTCTTCTTGAGTTTCATGCGTTTAGCAAATTGTATCTTATATCTTGATATCCTAAGTTTTGGGCTAATATCCACTTATCAGTGAATACATATGGTGTGAGTTCTTTTGTGATTGTGTTACTTCACTCAAGATGATGCCCTCCAGGTCCATCCATTTGGCTAGGAATTTCATAAATTCATTCTTTTTAATAGCTGAGTAGTACTCCATTGTGTAAATGTACCATAATTTCTGTATCCATTCCTCTGTTGAGGGAAATCTGGGTTCTTTCCAGCTTCTGGCTATTATAAATAGGGCTGCTATGAACATAGTGGAGCATGTGTCCTTTTTACCGGTTGGAACATCTTCTGGATATATGCCCAGGAGAGGTATTGCTGGATCCTCCGGTAGTACTATGTCCAATTATCTGAGGAACCGCCAGACTTATTTCCAGAGTGGTTGTACAAGCTTGCAATCCCACCAACAATGGAGGACTGTTTCTTTCTCAGCCTGTTTATTCTTTGTGTAGAGAAAGGCCATTTATTTGTTTGAGTTAATTTTATATCCAGCTACTTCACCGAAGCTGTTTATCAGGCTTAGGAGTTCTCTGGTGGAATTTTTAGGGTCACTTATATATACTATCATATCATCTGCAAAAAGTGATATTTTGACTTCATCTTTTCCAATTTGTATCCCTTTGATCTCCTTTTGTTGTCGAATTGCTCTGGCTAGGACTTCAAGTACAATGTTGAATAGGTATGGAGAAAGTGGACAGCCTTGTCTAGTCCCTGATTTTAGAGGGATTGCTTCAAGCTTCTCACCATTTACTTTGATGTTGGCTACTGGTTTGCTGTAGATTGCTTTTATCATGTTTAGGTATGGGCCTTGAGTTCCTGATCTTTCCAAGACTTTTATCATGAATGGGTGTTGGATCTTGTCAAATGCTTTTTCCGCATCTAAGGAGATGACCATGTGGTTTTTGTCTTTGAGTTTGTTTATATACTATATTACGTTGATGGATTTCCGTATATTGAACCATCCCTGCATCCCTGGGATGAAACCTACTTGGTCAGGATGGATGATTGTTTTGATGTGTTCTTGGATTCGGTTAGCAAGAACTTTATTGAGGATTTTTGCATCAATATTCATAAGGGATATTGGTCTGAAGTTTTCTATCTTTGTTGGGTCTTTTTGTGGTTTAGGTATCAGAGTAATTGTGGCTTCATAGAATGAGTTGGGTAGAGTACCTTCTGTTTCTATTTTGTGGAATAGTTTGTGAAGAACTGGGATTAGATCTTCTTTGAAGGTCTGATAGAACTCTGCACTAAACCCATCTGGTCCTGGGCTTTTTTTAGTTGGGAGACTATTAATGACTGCTTCTATTTCTTTGGGGGATATAGGGCTGTTTAGATCATTAACCTGATCTTGATTCAACTTTGGTACCTGGTATCTGTCTAGGAACTTCTCCATTTCATCCAGGTTCTCCAGTTTTGTTGAGTATAGCCTTTGGTAGAAGGATCTGATGGTGTTTTGGATGTCTTCAGGATCTGTTGTTATGTCTCCTATTTCATTTCTGATTTTGTTAATTAGGATGCTTTCCCTGTGCCCTCTAGTGACTCTGGCTAAGGGTTTATTTATCTTGTTGATTTTCTCAAAGAACCAGCTCCTTGATTGGTTGATTCTTTGAATAGTTCTTCTTGTTTCCACTTGGTTGATTTCGCCCCTGAGTTTGATTATTTCCTGCCGTCTACTCCTCTTGGGTGAATTTGCTTCATTTGTTCTAGTGCTTTTAGGTATGTTGTCAATCTGCTAATGTGTGCTCTCTCTAGTTTCCTTTTGGAGGCACTCAGAGCTATGAGTTTTCCTCTTAGAAATGCTTTCATTGCTTCCAATAAGTTTGGGTATGTTGTGGCTTCATTTTCATTGAACTCTAAAAAGTCCTTAATTTCTTTCTTTATTCCTTCCTTGACCAAGGTATCATTGAGAACAGTGTTGTTCAGTTTCCACGTGAAGGTTGGCTTTCTATTATTTATTTTGTTATTGAAGATCAGCCTTAGTCCATGGTGATCTGATAGGATGCATGGGACAATTTCAATATTTTTGTATCTGTTTAGGCCTGCTTTGTGACCAATTATGTGGTCAATTTTGGAGAAGGTACCATGAGGTGCTGAGAAGAAGGTATATCCTTTTGATTTAGGATAGAATGTTCTGTAGATATCTGCCAGATCCATTTGATTCATAATTTCCCTTAGTTTCTCTGTGTCCCTGTTTAGTTTCTGTTTCCATGATCTGTCCATTGGTGAAAGTGGTGTGTTGAAGTCTCCCACTATTATTGTATGAGGTGCAATGTGTGCTTTGAGATTTACTAAAGTTTCTTTAATGAATGTGGCTGCCTTTGTATTTGGAGCATAGATATTCAGGATTGATAGTTCCTCTTGGAGGATTTTACCTTTGATGAGTATGAAGTGTCCCTCCCTGTCTTTTTAATGACTTTGGGTTGGAAGTCAATCTTATCAGATATTAGAATGGCTACTCCAGCTTGTTTCTTCATACCATTTGCTTGGAAAATTGTTTTCCAGCCTTTCATTCTGAGGTAGTGTCTATCTTTTTCTCTGAGATGAGTTTCCTGTAAGCAGTAAAATGTTGGGTCTTCTTTGTGTAGCCAGTTTGTTAGTCTATGTCTTTTTATCGGGGAGTTGAGTCCATTGATATTAAGAGATATTAAGGAAAAGTAATTGTTGTTTCCTGTTATTTTTGTTGTTAAAGTTGGCATTCTGTTCTTGTGGCTGTCTTCTTTTAGGTTTGTTGAGGGATTATCTTCTTGTTGTTTCTAGGGCGTGGTTCCTGTCCTTGTATTGGTTTTTTTTCTGTTATTATCCTTTGAAGGGCTAGATTCGTGGAGAGATAATGTTTGAATTTGGTTTTGTCGTGGAATACTTTGGTTTCTCCATCTATGTTAATTGAGAGTTTGGCTGGGTATAGTAGCCTGGGCTGGAATTTGTGTTCTTTTAGTGTCTGTATAACATCTGTCCAGGATCTTCTGGCTTTCATAGTCTCTGGTGAAAAATCTGGTGTAATTCTGATAGGCTTGCCTTATATGTTACTTGGCCTTTTTCTCTTACTGCTTTTAGTGTTCTATCTTTATTTAGAGCATTTGTTGTTCTGATTATTATGTGTCGGGAGGTATTTCTTTTCTGGTCCAGTCTATTTGGGGTTCTGTAGGCTTCTTGTATGTTCATAGGCATCTCTTTCTTTAGATTTGGGAAGTTTTCTTCTATAATTTTGTTGAAGATGTTTGCTGGTCCTTTGAGTTGAAAATCTTCATTCTCATCCACTCCTGTTATCCGTAGATTTGGTCTTCTCATTGTGTCCTGTATTTCTTGGATGTTTTGAGTTAGGATCTTTTTGCATTTTACATTTTCCTTGATTGTTGTGCCGATGTTCTCTATGGAATCTTCTGCACCTGAGATTCTCTCTTCCATCTCTTGTATTCTGTTGCTGATGCTGGTAACTATGGTTCCAGATTTCTTTCCTAGGGTTTCTATCTCCAGTGTTGCCTCATTTTGGGTTTTCTTTATTGTGTCTACTTCCCTTTTTAGGTCTAGTATGGTTTTGTTCATTTCCATCATCTGTTTGGATGTGTTTTCCTGTTTTTCATTAAGGACTTCTACCTGTTTGATTAGGTTATCCTGTTTTTCTTTAAGGATTTGTAACTCTTTAGCAGTGTTCTCCTGCAATTCTTTAAGGGATTTTTGTGCTTCCTCTTTACTGTCTTCTACCTGTTTACCAGTGTTCCTTTGTATTTCTTTTAAGTGTGTTATTAAAGTCCTTCTTGAAGTCCTCTACCATCATCAGGATATATGCTTTTAGATCCATGTCTAGCTTTTCCGGTGTGTTGGGGTGCCCTGGACTGGGCGAAGTGGGAGTGCTGGGTTCTGATGATGGTGAGTGGTCTTGGTTTCTGTTAGTAAGATCATTACGTTTACCTTTCGCCATCTGGTAATCTCTGGGGTTAGTTGTTGTCGTTGTCACTGTTTAAAGATTGGAGCAGAAGCTGTGTTCCACTCACCAGTGGTCTCAAAATCCTGTGGCGGGGGTCGTGGGTAGCTGGCGGTACCCAGGTGCTGGTCCAGCCGGAAGAGGCTTGTGGTCCTACTCAGGCCGGTTTTCTGCTTCCCTAACTAATGCAGTCTCAGGTCCTACGCACAATTGGATTGGAGCAGAAGCTGTGTTCCACTCACCAGAAGTCTTAAGATTCTGTGGCGGGTGTTGTGGGTAGCTGGCGAGTGTCAGCCGACCCTGAGCCCTAGCTACCCCGGTGCTTTTCTGACCAGAAGAGGATTGTGGCCCTATGTAGGCCGGATTTCTGCCTCCCCAACCAAAGCAATCTCAGGTCCCGCGTGATTGGACTGGAGCAGAAGCTGTGTTCCACTCACCAGCAGTCTCAAAATCCTGTGGCGGGGGTTGTGGGTAGCTGGCGGGTGTTAGCCGACCCTGTGCTCTAGCTACCCCAGTGCTGGTCCGGCCGGATGAGGCCTGTGGCCCTACTCTGAAGTTCTCTATCTTTGTCGGATCTTTCTGTGGTTTAGGTATCAGAGTAATTGTGGCTTCATAAAATGAGTTAGGTAGAGTTCCTTCTACTTCAATTTTGTGGAATAGTTTATGCAGAACTGGAATTAGATCTTCTTTGAAGGTCTGATAGAACTCTGCACTAAACCCATCTGATCCTGGGCTTTTTTTGACTGGGAGAATATTAATGACTGCTTCTATTTCTTTAGGGGATATGGGACTGTTTAGATCGTTAACTTGATCCTGAATTAACTTTGGTACCTGGTATCTGTCTAGAAATTTGTCCATTTCGTCCAGGTTTTCCAGTTTTGTTGAGTATAGACTTTTGTAGAAGGATATGATGGTGTTTTGGATTTCTTCAGGATATGTTGTTATGTCTCCCTTTTCATTTCTGATTTTGTTAATTAGGATGTTGTCTCTGTGACCTCTAGTGAGTCTAGCTAAGGGTTTATCTATCTTGTTGATTTTCTCAAACAACCAACTCTGCGTTTGGTTAATTCTTTGAATAGTTCTTCTTGTTTCCACGTGGTGGATTTCACCCCTGAGTTTGATTATTTCCTGCCGTCTACTCCTCTTGGGTGAATTTTCTTCTTTTTTTTTTTTTTCTAGAGCTTTTAGATGTGTTGTCAAGCTGCTAGTGTGTGCTTTCTCCAGTTTCTTTTTGTAGGCACTCAGAGCTATGAGTTTCCCTCTTAGAAATGCTTTCATTGTGTCCCATAGATTTTGGTATGTTGTGGTTTCATTTTCATTAAACTCTAAAAAGTCTTTAATTTCTTTCTTTATTCCTTCCTTGATCAAGGTATCATTGAGAAGAATGTTTTTCAGTTTCCATGCGAATATTGGCTTTCTATTATTTATGTTGTTATTGAAGATTATTCTTAATCCATGGTGGTCTGATAGGATGCTTGGGACAATTTCCATATTTTTGTATCTGTTGAGGCCTGTTTTGTGACCAATTATGTGGTCAGTTTTGGAGAAGGTCCCGTGAGGTGCTGAGAAGAAGGTATATCCTTTTGTTTTAGGATAAAATGTTCTGTAGATATCTGTTAAGTCCATTTGTCTCATAACTTCTGTTAGTTTCACTGTGTCCCTGTTTAGTTTCTGTTTCCACAATCTGTCCATTGATGAAAGTGGTGTGTTGAAGTCTCCCACTATTATTGTGTGAGGTGCAATGTGTGCTTTGAGATTTACTAAAGTGTCTTTAATGAAGTGGCTGCCCTTGCATTTGGGGCATAGATATTCAAAATTGAGAGTTCCTCTTGGACGATTTTACCTTTGAAGAGTATGAGGTGTCCCCTCCTTGTCTTTTTTGATAACTTTGGGTTGGAAGTCGATTTTATTCAATATTAGAATGGCTATTCCAGCTTGTTTCTTCAGGCCATTTGCTTGGAAAATTGTTTTCCAGCCTTTTACTCTGAGGTAGTGTCTGTCTTTTTCCCTGAGATGGGTTTCCTGTAAGCAGCAGAATGTTGGGTCCTGTTTGTGTAGCCAGTCTGTTAGTCTATGTCTTTTTATTGGGGAATTGAGTCCATTGATATTAAGAGATATTAAGGAAAAGTAATTGTTGCTTCCTTTTATTTTTGTTGTTAGAGTTGACATTCTGTTCTTGTGGCTGTGTTCTTTTTGGATTGTTGAGGGACTACTTTCTTGCTTTTTCTAGGGCGTGATTTCCTTCCTTGAATTGTTATTTTCTGTTATTATCCTTTGAAGGGCTGGATTCGTGGAAAGATAATGTGTGAATTTGGTTTTGTCGTGGAATACTTTGGTTTCTCCATCTATGGTAAGTGAGAGTTTGGCCGGGTATAGTAGCCTGGGCTGGCATTTGTGTTCTCTTAGTGTCTGTAGAACATCTGTCCAGGCTCTTCGGGCTTTCATAGTCTCTGGTGAAAAGTCTGGTGTAATTCTGATAGGCCTGCCTTTATATGTTACTTGACCTTTCTCTCTTGCTGCTTTTAATATTCTATCTTTATTTAGTGCATTTGTTGTTCTGATTATTATGTGTCAGGAGGAATTTCTTTTCTGGTCCAGTCTATTTGGAGTTCTGTAGGCTTCTTTTATGATCATGGGCATCTCTTTCTTTAGGTTTGGGAAGTTTTCTTCTAAAATTTTGTTGATGATATTTGCTGGCCCTTTTAGTTGAAAATCTTCCATCTCATCAAGTTCTATTATCCGTAGGTTTGGTCTTCTCATTGTGTCCTGGATTTCCTAGATGTTTTGAGTTAGGATCTGTTTGCGTTTTGTATTTTCTTTGATTGTTGTGCTGAAGTTCTCTATGGATTCTTCTGCACCTGAGGTTCTCTCTTCCATCTCTTGTATTCTGTTGCTGATGCTCGCATCTATGGTTCCAGATTTCTTTCCTAGGGTTTCTATCTCCAGCGTTGCCTCACTTTGGGTTTTCTTTATTGTGTCTACTTCCCTTTTAAGTCTAGTATAGTTTTGTTCATCTCCATCACCTGTTTGGATGTGTTTTCCTGTTTTTCTTTAAGGACTTGTAACTCTTTAGCAATGTTCTCCTGTATTTCTTTAAGTGAGTTATTAAAGTCCTTCTTGATGTCCTTTACCATCATCATGAGATATGCTTTTAAATCCGGGTCTAACTTTTCGGTTGTGTTTGGGTGCCCAGGACTAGGTGGGGTGGGAGTGCTGCATTCTGATGATGGTGAGTGGTCTTGATTTCTCTTAGTAGGATTCTTGTGTTTGCCTCTCGCCTTCTGATAATCTCTGGGGCTGTGCAGAAAACACTGGGCGGGGTCCCGGAACCAAGATGTCTGTTGCCAATGCTCAGGCAATGTGCTACCTCTCCGCTCAGACCCCTTTCCTTTGTCCGGTAGGTGGCCAGATGTCTGAGGCCTGTGCAGAATACACTAGGCGGGGTCCCGGAACCAAGATGTCTGCTGCCTATGCACAGGCAAAGCGTTCCTGGGTCGGTCGGATCCCTAACCACTGGCCAGAAAAGTGGCCAGCTGTCTGGGGCCCGAAAAGGGGGCTGTCTTAGAAAGTCTGTGGCTCCCCCCGACCCAGAAGCTTTTAGCTTCTGTATTCCGTACTCTCACCTGTGCAGAATACACTCGGCAGGTTCCCAGAACCAGGATGACTGCTGCAGATGCTCAGGCTAGGCGCTCCCTCTCCACTCAGACCCCTTTCCTCCGGCCAGAAGGTGGCTGGAAGTCTGGGGCCTGTGCAGAATAAACCCGGAAGGGTCCCGGAACCAAGATGTCTGCTGCAGATGCTCAGGCAAAGCGTTCTCGTGCCAGTCGGAACCCTAACCTCTGTGCAGAATACACTCGGTGGGGTCCTGGAACCAGGATGTCTGCTGCCAATGCTCAGGCTAGGCGCTCCCTCTCAGCTCAGACCCCTTTCCACTGGCCGGAAGCGAATGTTGGCTTTCTATTATTTCTTTTGTTATTGAAGATGAGCCTTAGTCCATGGTGATGTGATAGGATGCGTGGGACAATTTCAATATTTTTGCTTCTGTTGAGGCTTGTATTGTGACCAATTATGTGGTCAGTTTTGAAGAAGATACCATGAGGTGCTGAGAAGAAAGTATATCCTTTTGTTTTAGGATAAAATCTTCTGTAGAAATCTGTCAGATTAATTTGTTTCATAACTTCTGTTATTTTCAATGTGTCCCTGTTTAGTTTCTGTTTCCATAATCTGTCCATTGGTGAAAGTGTGTGTTGAAGTCTCTCACTATTATTGTGTGAGGTGCAATGTGTGCTTTGAGCTTTACTAAAGTTTCTTTAATGAATGTGGCTGTCCTTGTATTTGGAGCATAGATATTCAGAATTGAGAGCTCCTCTTGGAGGATTTTAACTTTGATGAGTATGAAGTGCCCCTCCTTGTCTTTTTTGATGACTTTGGGTTGGAAGTCGATTTCATTCGATATTAGAATGGCTACTCCAGCTTGTTTCTTCAGACCATTTGCTTGGAAAATTTTTTCCAGCCTTTCAATCTCAGGTAGTATCTATTTTTTACTCTGAAATGATTTTCCTATAAGCAGCAAAATGTTGGGTCCTGTTTGTGTTGCCAGTCTGTTAGTCTATGTCTTTTTATTGGGGAGTTGAGCCCATTGACATTAAGAGATATTAAGGAAAGGTAATTGTTGCTTTCTGTTATTTTTGTTGTTAAAGTTGGCATTCTGTTCTTGTGGCTGTCTTCTTTTAGCTTTGTTGAGGGACTACCTTCTTGCTTTTTCTAGGACGTGTTTTCCATCCTTTAATTGTTGTGTTTTTTTTTTTTTCCTGTTATTATACTTTGAAGGGCTGGATTTCTGGTAAGACAATCTGTGACTTTGGTTTTGTAGTGGAATACTTTGGTTTCTTCATCTATGGTCATTGAGAGTTTGGCTGGGTATAGTAGCCTGGGCTGGCATTTGTTTTCTCTTAGTGTCTGTAGAACATCTGTCCAGGCTCTTCTGGGTTTCATAGTCTCTCTTGAAAAATCTGGTGTAATTCTGATAGGCTTGTTTTTATATGTTACTTGACCTTTTTCCCTTACTACTTTTAGTATTCTATTTTTATTTAGTGCATTTGTTGTTCTGATTATTATGTGTCGGGAGGTATTTCTTTTCTGGTCCAGTCTATTTGGGGTTCTGTAGGCTTCTTGTATGTTCATAGGCATCTCTTTCTTTAGGTTTGGGAAGTTTTCTTCTATAATTTTGTTGAAGATATTTGCCGGTCCTTTGAGTTGAAAATCTTCATTCTCATCTACTCCTATTATCTGTAGGTTTGGTCTTCTCATTGTGTCCTGGATTTCCTGGAAGTTTTGAGTTATGATCTTTTTGCTTTTTGTATTGTCTTTGATTGTTGTGCCCTTGTTCTCTATGGAATCTTCTACACCTGAGATTCTCTCTTACATCTCTAGTATTCTGTTGCTGATGCTTCATCTATGGTTCTAGATTTCTTTCTTAGGGATCCTATCTCCAGCGTTGCCTCACTTTGGATTTTCTTTATTGTATCTACTTTCCTTTTTAGGTCTTGGATGGTTTTATTCAATTCCATCACCTATTTGGTCATGTTTTCCTGCAATTCTTTAAGAGATTCTTGTGCTTCCTCTTTAAGGTCTTCTACCTGTTTAGCAGTGTTCTCCTGTATTTCTTTAAGTGAGTTATTAAAGTCCTTCTTGATGTCCTCTACCATCAGGATGAGATATGCTTTTAAATCTGGGTCTATCTTTTCAGGTGTGTTGGGTTGCCCAGGATTGTTTGGGGTGAGAGTGCTACATTCTGATTATGTTGAGTGGTCTTGGATTCTGTTAGTAAGATTCTTATGTTTGCCTTTCGCCATCTGGTAATCTCTGGATTTAGTTGTTATAGTTGTCTCTGGTTAGAGCTTGTTCCTCAGGTGATTATGTTAGCCTCTTTCAGCAGGCATGGGAGACTAGCTCTCTCCTCTGAGTTTCAGTGGTCAGAGCACTCTCTGCAGGCAAGCTCTCCTCTTACAGGGAAAGTACACAGATATTTGGCATTTGGACCTCCCTCCTGGCTAAAGATGAAGGCCCAAAATAGGACCTTTCCCAGAAGCAGTGTTACTTTGTCCTGTCACAGAAGCTGTTAGCTTCTGTAGTCCACACACTCACCTGTGCAGACTACTTTCGGCAGAGTCCTGGAACCAAGATGGCTCCCGTTGATCCTGAGGGAAAGTTCCCCCCTCCCCAGGCCTGGCGGACACCCGTCCTCTGGCCAGGAAAGTGGTCAGATGTTTGGAGTCCGAAAAGGGCACTGCTTCAGAAGCTCTGTACCTCCCCCCTGTCCCAGAAGCTGTTACCTTCTGTGTGCACTCTCACCTGTGCAGACTACAGTATCTAGAAGAGGAACAGAGACAGTGGCTGAACAATTGAGTGATCTAGGGAGGAAGGCTCCACCGTAGATTATCTCCTTAGTGGCAGCAAGGTCAAGTTCTGGCTCAGCCTGCTTCAGGATTGTGGGAAACTACAGGTCAGAAAACAGATACTCAGAACAGAGATGTCGGCCAGCATGCACACATTCCAGAGGGGATCCCCTTACCTCCTAGTCAGTTCTCGGGTGTGAGGGGTGGTTATGTTTCCCAGGCAATACACCAAATGAAAGATCCACAAAGTAAGGACTCCCCCGCATTCTGACTCAGGAAAGGAGCCACACCAAATCACTCACAAAAAAATGGCCTTGATAAAAACCACAAGAGGACTTTTTATCCCAGGCACACTCTGTGGCCCACAGTCGTACACCACGCAGGGGTAGAGGACTATGGACCCAGAGTAGCTGGGAAATGAGCTATTTAAAGGAAAATCCCACAACCCAAGGGGATAGGGAGGGTGTTATTGGAAAATGCCGAAAATACCTGTGAAAAAACACAAGGGGGTATTAAAAATCACAAGGAGAAACTCCCTGCTTCTCAAGATTGTTCTCAAGATTTTAATCTAACATTTGTGGTTGGCCAGTTCCTGGAATAGGGTCACTGAACTGGCTAACCTACATTCTTGGTGCTAGGGGGCCTGGATTTTTCCTGGTCTTTCACTGTGTACTGGTCCAATTGATCCCAAGGCTTATTTACCACAACTATAGAGAGCTTCTAGATAGATAGGACAGTACCCTCTATTGAACAAGAAGGAAACCTTTCATGGTGGGTGCTCAGGATGTCATTGCTCTTGAAACTGGGAGTGGCTGGAGTGGCTACTGGTACCTCTTCCTTGGTGCTACAAGGTCACCAATACCAGAATCTCAGGGCCACCATAATTCTGGACATTGAGAAGATTGAAACATAAAATTTGGGTTTAATTCCTCACTGTGGATGACAACCCTAATCTCTACTTTATTGGGTACCATTTTTATTTTGCTGTTTGTGCTAACCTTTGGTCCTTGCATTATTAAAAAGCTGATTGCCTTTGTAAAAGAATAAGAACTGTGAAGCTGATGGTTTTAAGGCAACAATATGAATCCCTAGCATCAGGACAGGAAGAACATGAGCTAGCACAGCCTTCGTAATAAGGAGAGCTGCATAATTGGAGCTCATAAAAGAAAAAACAAGGGAATGAAGGGCCCTAAGGGATTTGCCAGTCTTACACTCCCCTAACTCTACAGCATCTCCCTCCCTCCTGGGATCAAGGCTAGGCCAAGTCCATTCCTCACCCACAGCTCTTGAAAGGAGCTGGAACATTCTTGAGAAAACCTGCAGAATGTACTGACTGATAATCACCTGACCCTCTGGAAAGTCCCAGGTAGAGTTCAAATGCATGTCATGTTTTGTCCATGCTTGCTAGCCAATAGATTTAAAGGTCAATATACTTAGCCATTAAGTTTAAACTGTAACCTTACTGATGTAACCTGTGCCCCTAAAAAGTATAAAGACTGCTTGTACTAGTCATTTCAGGTCGCTTTTTAGTCACTTCTCTTGAGGGACTAATTGAAGGTCGATTCAGACCACCAGAAAATAAACCTCTTGCTTTTGCATCGATCTGTTGCTCTGCTCTTGGTGTCTCACTTGGGGACATCTCAAAGTAAGTATCACTGACTGAGGGTCGAGTACTTACAATAGCACTGTCAGAGGAGATTTTAAAACAGCCTAGTATTGACTCTGTTGTATAGCTAGTAATAGTCACCCTTTCACTGATTAGTAATGAAAAGGAATGTGCTGAACAAGAAAAAATACAAAATGTGCAGTTTGAGAAGAAAAAGAACTTTCAGGAAATAGAGCTAAGTCCTCAAGGAGATAAAAAGTTTAAAGAAAAAACTGATCCTGGATGGATCAAAGGACTAGTGACCTCAGGGCAAGACCCCACCAAGCTAAGCTTCCAACTTGTGAAGAGGAATTCTTAAGTAGCAAAATCTGATGTAGATGTGATATAAAGAGGAGGCCATGTTCCAGTGTAAGACTCTGTTGAGTCTTAGCTTACTGGGGACTCACTGAATGAACAATGCAAAGATGGAAATCGATGAAAAAAGCAAGAGAAATTTATTTTTCCAACATGTTGGGGTTGCCTTGCACATGGAGAGAGAGAACAACCATGTGCAGCCCATCCAGCTAGCCTTTATAAAGTTCTTCAGGCAGCAGCCATTAGGCACAATGTGATTGGTATGAAACACAGTTGTATATTTTGGTTACTGGTCTAGCCTTTGCGTTCTAAAGCAGTTAGAAGCTGACATATTTAAAGTGATTTTTAGAACGGGGGAAAGGAAATGTTACTCTTAATATCCCTGACCTTGCCCTATGACTTCATACCAAGCCTGCCACACTAATCAGTTTGCTGTACTGGAAAAAAATAGGACAGGTCATCACTATGCTTGGTTTCTAGTGATCTGTATCAACAATAATTCCCATTGCGATTTCTGGCCTGGATACAGCTGGCTCAAAACCCATATCCACGCCAGAAATCGCAACAGAAATCAAGGTTATCTAAACATGTGTTTTGTACCATATTAAAATTATGAATGTGAAAGAATAGTCACACATTACACTGATCCAATTCTCTGAAGAGTTTTGTAACTCCCCAAAAGGACACACAGCACTAGAAATGTTATATGTAGAATGACAGTTTGAAAATGATTCCTTTGGGGTTCCTTCCAGTTGCAGCCAGCACAGGGCCACCTTGTGTTCAAGCTTGGTGGACAGTCCCATGGTCCAAAGAGGACTCCCCATTCCCCGGGCATCCTAGCATGCCCAGGATCTTAGTATCACTGAGGAGTAGAATGCAACATCTGTTCCAACACAATTGGAAGTGCCTGGAGCCAGCAGGAGCAGGGACACAGGAGCGCCCCTCTCCCCCAACCAGTGGCTCCAGTTCCTTCTGGGTAGCTCTGGACTACATTGGTTTGGAACTCAGAAGATAGCCCCATGGTCTCCAGAGGAGGTACCACTTCCAGGCATTCTAACAAACCCAGGATCTTAGGCCCCCAGGATCCCAGGATCTTGGTCACACCAGGATCTCAGAGGAATCATGACTGCCAAGAATTCTGACATATCCAGAATCTCAGGATTGAAGGATCCCTTAATCACAGGATCACAAAGAAAGCTGGCCTCTGATAAGTTTTGACTCAACCAGGATTACAGGAAGGACAGGCTCCAATGAGATATACCAAGGGCAGGAAGCACATGAGGAAATCAGATGGTTGGAGATAAGCATATTAACAGAAGCAACAGAAACCAAGGTTACATGGTATTATCAGAACCCACCTCTCCCACCATAGCAAGTGATGGATATACCATCACACCAGAAAAAGCAAGATATGGATCTAAAGTCACTTTTCATGATGATGATGGAGGACTATAAAAAGGACATAAATAACTCCCTTAAAGAAATACAGGAGAACACAGGTAAACAAGTATAAACCCTTAAAAAAGGAAACACAAAAATGCTTTAAAGAATTACAGGAAAACTCATACAAAGAGGTGAAAGAATTGAACAAAACCATCCAGCATCTAAAAATGGAAGTAGAAACAATAAAGAAAACACAAAGGGAGACAACTATGGAGATAAAAAACCTAGGAAAGAAGTCAGGAGCCATAGATGCAAGCATCAGAAACAGAATGCAAGAGATAGAAGAGCGAATCTCAGGTGCAGAAGATACGATAGAAAACTTTGACACAACAATCAAAGAAAATACAAAATGCAAAAATATCCTAACCCAAAATATCCAGTAAATCCAGGACACAATGAGAAAACCAAACCTAAAGATAATAGGTATAGACTAGAAGGAAGATTTTCAATATAAAGGGCCAGTAAATATCTTCAACAAAATTATAGAAGAAAATTTCACCAACCTAAAGAAAGAGATGTCCATGAACATACAAGAAGCCTACAGAACTCCAAATAGGTTGGACCAGAAAAGAAATTCCTCTTGTCACATAAAAATCAAAGCACCAAGTACACAAAACAAAGAAAGAATATTAAAAGCAGTAAGGGGAAAAGGTCAAGTAATATATAAAGAAAGACCTATCAGAATTACATCTGATCCCCCTCCCCCCCCCCCGCCGCAGAGACTATGAAAGCAAGAAGATCCCAGACAGATGTCATACATAACCTAAGAGAACAAACATGCCAGCCCAGGCTACTAAACCCAGAAAAACTCTCAATTACCATAGTTGGATCAAGATATTCCATGACAAAAAGAAATGCATACAATATCTTTCCACAAATCCAGCCCTGCAAAGGATAATAAAGGGAAAACTCCAACACCAGGAGGGAAACTACACCTTAGAAAAAGAAAGAAAGTAATCTTTCAACAAACCTAAAAGAAGATAACCACATAAATATAATTCCAACTCTAACAACAACAACAAAAAAAAGGAAACAACAATGCTTTTTCCTTAAAATCTCTTAAGATTAATGAACTCAATACCCCAGTAAAAAGACATAGACTAAGAGACTGGTTAGGTAAAAAGGACCCAATATTTTGCTGCATACAGGAAACCCACCTCAGTGACAATGACAGACACTACCTCAGAATAAAAGGCTAGAAAACAATCTTCCAAGCAAATATTCTGTCTTAGTTAAGGTTTTACTGCTCTGAACAGACACCATGACCAAGGCAAGTCTTATAAAAAACAACATTTACTTGGGGCTGGCTTACAGGTTCAAAGGTTCAGTCAATTATCATCAAGGTGGGAGCATGGCAGTATCCAGGCAGGCATGGCACAGGCAAAACTGAGAGTTCTACGTCTTCACCCAAAGGCTGCTAGTGTAAGACTGACTTCCAGGCAACTAGGGTGAGGATCTTATGCCCACACCCAAAGTGACACACCTACTCCAACCAGGTCACACCTATTCCAAGAAGGCCACACGTCGAAATGGTGCCACTTCCTTGTCCAAGAATATACAAACTATCACATGGTCGAAAGAAACATGCTGGAGTAGCCATTCAAATATGGAATAAAATCAACCTAAAGTTTTCCAAAATGATAAGGAGGAAAACTACATACTCATCAAAGGTAAAATTTACAAAGATCAACTCTCAATTGTGAACATCTATGCTCCATGAAGCACAAAACACACATAGCACCAAACACAATAATAATGGGAGATTTCAACACCTCACTCTCATCAATGGACAGATGCTGGAAACAGAAACTGAACAGAGACACAGTGAAACTAACAGAATCTATGAAACAAATGGATTTATCAGATATCTATAGAACATTTTTTCCTAAAACAAAAGGATATACTTCTCAGCACCTTATGGTACTTTCTCTATAAAATTGACCATATAATAGGAAACAAAAAGGGCCTCAACAGATATAAGAAGACTGAAATAATTCCATGCATCCTATCAGATCACCATGGACTAAGGCTGATCTTCAATATCAACATTAATAATAGAAAGCCCACATTCACGTGGAAACTGAACACTCTAATCAATGATAACTTGGTCAAGGAAGAAATAAAGAAATTTAAGACTTTCTAGAGTTTAATGAAAATGAAGACACAACAAACCCAAACTTATGGGATACCTTGAAGCTCTCCTAAGAAGAAAATTCATAGCTCTGAGTACCTCCAAAAAGAAACCAGAGAGATCATACAATAGTGGCTTGACATCACACCTGAAAGCTCTAGAACAAAAAGAAGCAAATTCACCCAAGAGGTGTAGACAGCAGTAAATAAACAAAATCAGGGCTGAAATCCACCAAGTGGAAACAAAAAAAAACTATACAAAGAATCACCCTAACCAAGAGCTGTTTTTTTTTTTTTTTTTTTTTTTTGAGAAAATCAACAAAATAGACAAACCTTTAGCCAGACTAACTAGAGGGCACAGAGACAGCATCTTAATTAACACAATCAGAAATGAAAGGGGAGACATAACAAAAGAATCTGAGGAAATCTAAAAAATCATTACATCGTACTATAAAAGCCTATATTCAACAAAACTCGGAAACCTGTCTGAAATTTCCAGACAGGTACCATCTACCAAAGTTAAATCAGGATCATATTAATGATTTATACAGTCCCATATCCCCTAAAGAAATAGAAAATGTCATTAATAGTCTCCCAACCAAAAAAAGCCCAGGACCTGATTGGATTAATGGAGAGTTCTATCAAAAATTCAAAGAAGAAAATACCCATGGAAGGAGTTACAGAGACAAAGTTTGGGGCTGAGACAAAAGGATGGACCATCTAGAGACTGCCATATCCAGGGATCCATCCCATAATCAGCCTCCAACCGCTGACACCATTGCATACACTAGCAAGATTGTGCTGATAGGACCCTGATATAGCAGTCTCTAGTGAGACTATGCTGGGGCCTAGCAGACACATAAGTGTATGCTCACAGTCAGCTATTGGATGGATCACAGGGCCCCCAATGGAGGAGCTAGAGAAAATACCCAAGGAGCTAAAGGTATCTGCAACCCTATAGGTGGAACAACATTATGAACTAACCAGTACCACGGAGCTCAAGACTCTAGCTGCATATGTATCAAAAGATGGCCTAGTTGGCCATCACTAGAAAGAGAGGCCCATTGGACTTGCAAACATTATATGCCCCAGTACAGGGGAACGCCAGGGCTAAAAAGTGGGAGTGGGTGGGTAGGGGGGTGGGGGGGGAAGGTATGGGGGACTTTTGGGATAGCATTGGAAATATAATGAGGAAAATACCTAATTAAAAAAAAATCAAAGAAGACCTAATACCAATATTCCTCAAACTGTTCCACAAAATAGAAACAGAAGGTCCTCTACCCAATTCGTTCTATGAAGCCACAATTACTTTGATACCTAAACCACACAGACTCCCCAAAAGAACAGAAACTTCAGACTAATTTCCCTTATGAATATTATATATATATATATATATACATATATATAAAACATATATTATATATATAATATATCCCAAATATATGTGTATATATATGTATGAATATCATTTATATATTATATGTAAATTATGAAATATATGTATCATCAGACAAAAATCATCTCTATTGTACATTAATTCCTTTATTTTTATGAAGGTGAATATACTGTGTATGTAAAATGACCTTTAACCATAATGTACTTATGGCAAAAATGTGTGATCTTTGTGTTTATATGTAAATTTGACCATGTAAGCTAGGAACACAGTATAGAATGGGCACTCTAAGGTTAATGGTGAAGATTTTTATTGTAGGTAAGAGAACACCCAGAGACATCTGGAAGCGTCCAGAACAGTGAGAAAAAAAATGGACAAAGGGCAGGAAAAGCAGGATATGGAGCAGTTATGCTAATTATAAGGTAGAAGAGAAGCTGAGGAGTAAAAGCCATGACCTGGACCAGCCTGGGATTTTAGAGTAGAATAGGGAGTGAGAAAAACCAGGATCCTAGCCCTAGCTTTGAGACCTTTAACAAGTGTGAATAGGAATTTAAATAACCTGGAGGACAGCATGGGCTTTGATATGGGATCACAGGTATCTGCCATTTGGAAAAGGAAGGAACTCCTTTTGGCTGCCAAACCAGTTTCTCTAGTTCCTGAGGAATTCTGGCTTTAATCTAACTACCAGCAATCATACCATATAGTTCAGTTTAAGACTACCTTAGATTAAAATTTGGACCAACTGGCCCTGTGCTTTGAGGGGAAAATGGGGTGCCCTCTAACTATTTGAGAAAGAATTCATAGAATTTCAGAAGGAATGTGCCTGAAGCAAGGAAAAAGAACTGAGGAACTAAAGAGGATGAAGAAGCCAGGAGAAGACTTACCAAAAAAGCATACTGAAAGTAAAAGTGTGAGAAAGACTCCAGGCATAAAAGAAACCTACCAACAAAATCAAACTAAACCAACCAACCAACCAACCAACCAACCAACCAACCAACCAACAAAACCTAAAACAACACCAGGCACATGAAGAAACCAGGAAACAATAAAGCTGGCATAACATAAATCGGAGGGCACACTAATAAATACACAGAAAGAAAAATGAGCAGCAGGCTTCCACAGAATCTGCAGGTGGCAGGGGAGTTGTGTGAGCTAGACAGAAGGAAGCGCGAGCCCACCAGCAGCACCAGGACAAGCGTTAGCCCACCATCAGCACCAGGACACCAGCAACGGTCACTTCAACTGCTCTTCCACCAGCTCACACAACTCTTGCTGGCGAGCACTCCCTGGGCTGGACGCCTTCACCTCACCTAGGGCTTTTAGCAAAAGTGGCCACAAAGTGTCTGGAGCCCCCTCTGGCAGCCACTATTTCTGGCAGCAGGACACCAGAAAGGGTAGGCTAAAAGGTGGGCTTCCTGGAGCGGTGGGGGGTAGGGGGGAGGATGGGACGGAGCCCCACAGGAGAAATTAAGTAGCAGTGGGAAGAGGCAGCCAGGGGAAGACAAAGGGAGCTGGGGGGGGGTGGTATCTGCAGTGAGCAGCAGGAACTGGGAATGTCCTTCAGAGCCAGACTGAGGTTCTGGAAAGAACAAGGTGGAGCCAGGAGGTGGGTACCTGGAAGCAGCTAGGGAAAGCAGAGGGGACTGGGAGCTGCAGGCAGGGAAGCTCAGGACACTAAAGTGGAAGGAGGAGAGGCACTTTACAGCTCTTCTGGACTTCCAAACCGATTTGCATCTATCCTATGGGGGCAGGGCACTAGACTCAGCAGAGCACATAGTCTCTGGGAACAGAACAGCCAGTCACTGAGGAGAGTCTCTTGTTCCCCTGTTGGTGGATTCCCGATTCTACTGGACACCAGCCCATCCCTTCACCACTCTCTAGTGCTTCCTTCACAGGGGCGCTAGGGAACCCCAGAGACAGCACCACACAACCAGGTGCCTGGGCAGGTTTCAAGCATCATCTTCAGGTTCCTGGCACCAGCAGTTAGGGATCAGCAAAAGGCATGGAGGCACTCACTGGGAAAAGTTCATCATTTACCCCCACAGTCAACTGTCTCTCCCCCTTTCACACTGCAGCTTTGGACCCCTCCAGGACCCAGGAAGCAGAAGGGCAGCAAAGCTGTCTAACAGGATATGGAAAGTTCAAAACTGACCAAGAAAAGAGCTGGTCGGAAGAGGCAGAGATGTAGATCTCCAACCCTGACCCAAAGGAATATCGTGGGCTGCAGAATTTCTCATAAGTGGAAAGAAGGAGATGAACTGATAACACAGTGGAAAGGGACTGTGCTGGATCAGGTGCCAGTAAACCCCTCCCTGTACCTGGTTAAATATGATGGGATTGACTCTGTGCATGCTGTGGAACTTCACAAAGATAAGAGGGTATTGTCCCTAAAAGTTCTCGCCAAGAGGGTGGCATCATCCCGAGTCACTGATTCCAGCTTTGCTGATGCCATAGTGGGCAAAGCAGTTAAACATTTATTTGAGGGTGAGCATGGCTCTAAGGAAGAGTGGAGGGGGATGGTCCTGAGCCAAGCGCCTATCTTGGATAACAGCTTTTATATTACTTATGAGAGACATCCCATATTATACACGTACCAGCTTCTGGATGACTTTAAAGATGGTGACCTACAAATCATGGAGGGGTTCAGTGAACCCCTCCTTTAGACATCGACCTGGAGCTTGTGGATGGCCTGATAGGAAAACACGTGGAATTAACAAATGATGACGGCTCCAAGAGGTTTGGCCTGATCATTTACCAGATTGAAACCAAACCTAGAGTGTATCTCATCAAGTATGAAGATGATGTCTGTATACATGTCACTCACTTGGAGAAAGAGTTCTAATTATTTATCATGGCATTGCCACAGCTGTAGAAATAAAGTTAAAGTAATTTCTTTGGAAATGAAGTTGTAATTTCTAGATGGGCTCAGGTTGCTGATCTTCAGTGGGTCCTGGGCTCAATGCAGGCATACCAGTTGTCCTGAAGAATGCAGGCTTCTGTGGGTATGGCATGCTGCCTGAAGCACTTTGTTGGGTGTGCTTGGTGGGTAGAAAATGGACGGATGGAGCAGCTGTCAATTCAGCCTGTGAGAAAAGTGAGCTAGTATCATAAGCAGTCATCTAAAAATGGAATGGGACATAGCTGGTCTGGTCTTGGACTGGGGGTGGGTGGAGGAGCAGAAACTGGAAATGGATGGTAGAGGAGGGGGCAGAAGGAGATGAATGCCCAAAGAGAGGTGGAAGGAAGCCAAAGAGAGAGGGGTGGCAGAGAGAGGCTTCCTGGAAGAGGAACAGAGTAAAGAAAGAAATATAGATTGGAACGGGAGGGGTGGAAGCAGAGTGAGGCATGGTGGCACCTTCTGGCTTAAAGGAAAATTAAGGAATTCAGGAAGAAGGATGCACACAGCAGTGTAAAAGAGGTATACAGCAAGGGTGAGAGCCATTCAGAGAGGACCCTGAGGCGAGGCCCAAGGATCTGGGAGTCCAGAAGGAAGGATGCATACCTAGTGATTGAGACATTAAAGAGATACCCCTGGGAGGAGCAATTCCAAGAAGAAAGGCTGTCTCTGAGTGGTGAGAGATAAGGTGGCATGGTGGGTCGTTTTGAGGAATGGGGAGAACGAAGGCCCAGGGAAAAAATGGCCTTGTGAGGGCATGCAGGTGCATTGAATGTACACTAAAGGCCATTTCAACAGGGACTACTTTGACAGTTTCAACCACAAATCAACATTACATTTATCTCAGGCCTTTCTTTTTTCAGAGTCTGTGATAGCCAGCAGCCTGAAAAAGCTAGTGAGAGTTCCTAGCTTGCTCTGGGCAAAGGGCAAGTATTTTTTCAGAAATGGACCCTTAGTGGATCCAGGAATAGCAGTCTTGTCACTGTCCTTTTGCTGCTGGAATTGTCCTTCCTTTCCTGGGGGGAGGGGACGTCTGCTGATTGTGCCTCAAGTCTCCATGATATAGAGAGAACTTGCCTGTCCATGTTCTGTCACAGCTGCCTGAAGCCACAGGTGGCTCCATTCCTTGCCCAGGCAAAGGGAAGCTGCCCTTTCTGGTTAGACTCCCTACAAAACCTATGGCTCCTGACACCTTCTAGGTATCTCTTATTCAAACAAGTTTTCCCTTTCTTCTAAAATTGAGAGCTAACCCCGAAGGAAATGTGTGTACCTTTCTGAATTGGAAATGGGTTCTTTGGACAGTCAGTTGTGTTGCATGGTGTTTGGCTAAGGCAAACACATAAAAGAACATTTCACTGAAGCAGACACAGGTGAAAAGGTGTTCTGCTAAACAAGCACGTGAAAAGATGATGTGTGATGAGGGACTCTTCACTAATGAAATATGTGTGTTGGACTGCCTTACACTTTATAGTTAGACTTTATTGGGACTCTGGGGAGAAACTCACTGGAGAACTTCTGGTGGTGGCCTTTGGTTTCTTACCACTTCTGAGGAATCCAGCTGATTGTCAGAGTGATGTCAGCTGAAGGAGACTCATGATGACACAAGACACATGCTGTGGCAAGGCCCATAGACATGTGATGTTTGGAGGAATTGTAAGAAGGGATAGATGAACAGTGAAGGTGGCTGAGTTTGGCTTACTTGCATAGCTAAATACTTCTTGATCTTGTGCCTTTGCTGATGGTATTTTCTTGAGAGAGGCACAGTGGGGAACTTTTCTTGGGGTTCTCTTGGCCCTGGTCCCTCTTGATGACTCATGCCAAGGCTGAGGCCTGGCTCTTTCTGGTAGTTAGTGTCACTGATACTGATTCAGGTTTGCTAGCCCAACTCTATAGAACTGGACTATTGGTGTATCCATGAAGTGTTTGGGTGTAGATTGAGGTGCAGTTGCTGACTTGTGAACTGATCTACTGATTTCCAGAAAATATAGATGGAAGTTGCTCCAAAGAACTATTCCTAAACAGTTCCACTTCCCCTGTATCCCTTTTTTTCTGCTACCTCTGGTGGGTGGTGGGCAAAAAGGGAGCTCAAACCATTTAGGAACCATCATTAAAAGCAGGCTCTTAAAAACATTAAAATTATACCTCTCTTTTGCGGAAGGGTTCTATAAATACAAAAGGGATTTGGATGTGAACCGAGGCTTTGTCCAACTAATTCCATTGACTGTATACTGCTGATTGGAAAGGTGTGCTTCCTGGGAAGAAGACTTGTCAATGTCAGCCAAGTGCCTCAGTGCTCTGCCATATATATATATATATATATATATATATATATATATATATATTCATGTGGAGTCCAGGGCATGAGTCTCTGTCCTCATGCTTTCTTTGTTTTCCTTTCCCATGCTTCCAAAGCCCCTCTGAGGATTCTGTGAGTGTGTTCTCTTTCCTCTTTTAGCAAACTTTGTTATTGCCTCATAAAAGAAGAGCATTTCTTGTTCCTGCTGCTGAGTTCTTCCCAAGGCCACACATGGAAGAAGCAAGGGTCTTCCAGACATTGAAAGAAGGTGTCAAATCTTGTTGATGCTCACTGCCTACAAAGCATTGACTCAATTCAAGTTCATTGCATCAAAAATGACACAAGATCAGCACACCTCACCATGGCAGCTTTAGTTTTCTTTTCTACATCATGTGTTTTTGCTAAACCAACACCAGTGTTTTGTTGTATTTAGCATCCAATTTGACTTTTTAAATTTTAATTTTATTTATTTTTCAAGTATTCACTTTCCTTCCTTCTCCCTACCCACCCTCATGGTCCCTCCCTACCTCCCACAATTTTCCCACTTACCTTTCTCCTCTGAGTGACTGGGGGCCCATTGCCTATCCCTCTATCCTGGTACTTCAAGTCTCTGGGAGGCTATGTGCATCCTCTCCTACTAAGGCCAAACGAGGCATCTCAACTAGAAAAACGAAAACCCATGGACAGGCAAGAGATTTGTGAATAGGTCCAGATCCAGTTGTTTTTGACCCACATGAAGGTCAAACTGCACGTCTGCTAGATATATGTGGGAAGGCCTAGGTTCAGCCCGTATATGTTCTTTGGTTGGTGGTTCAGACTCCATGATCCTCAAGGGTGCAGGTTACTCGATTCTGTTGTCCTTCTTAGGGAGTGTCTATACCCTTTGGCCCACAATCCTTTCCCATATAAATCCATGAGAGTCCCCAAGCTCCATTCATTGTTTGGCTGTGGGTGTCTGTATCTGTCTTAGTAAGCTGCTGGTGGAGCCTCTCAGAGGACACCATGCACCTGTCATATATGTATATTCCTTTAGGAATTTTTTTTACCTCATTCAGGATGATATACTCAAGTTCCATCCATTCTTGCTACTACAAATAAACCTGCTTTAATCATTGCAGACCAAGTGTCTTTCTGGGATGTTGGAGCACCTTTCAGGAATATGCCTAGGAGAGGTATAGCTTGGTCTTGAGATAGAACTATTGCAAGTTTTCTGAGAAGCTGCCAAATTGATTTCCAGAGATTGTACAAGTTTGCCCTCCTACTAGCAATCAAGGAATGTTCCCCTTGTTCAATATCCTTGCCAGTTTGTGCTATCTCTTGACTTTTTGATCTTACCATTTCTGATGGATATAAGATGGAACCTCAGAGTTGTTGTGATTTGCATTTCCCAGATGACTAAGGACTTTGACCATTTCTTTAAGTGCTTCTTGGCCATTTGAGATTTCTCTTTTGAGAATTTTCTGTTTAGCTCTGCACTCCATATTTTAATTGAGTTATTTGGTTATTTGTGAATGTGGATATTAGTCCTCTGTCAGATGTAGGGTTGGTGTAGGCCCTTTCCCCATCTATAGGCTTCCAATTTGCCATTTGACACAGTCCTTTGCCTTATAAAAGCTTTTCGGTTTCATAAGGTCCCGTTTATCAATATTTGATTTTAGAGCCTGAGCCATTGGTATGCTGTTCAGGCTATTGTCTTCTGCAAAAATGCATTCAAAGACCTTTTACATTCTGTTCTATAAGATTTAGTGCATCCTGTTTTATTTTTATTTATTTATTTATTTGGGGGGGGTTGAGACAGGGTTTCTCTGTGTAGCCCTGGCTGTCCTGGAACTCACTTTGTAGACCAGGCTGTCCTCGAACTCAGAAATCTGCCTGTCTCTGCCTCCCGAGTGCTGGGATTAAAGGAGTGCACCACCACACCTGGCGGGGCATCCTGTTTTATGTTCAGGTATTTGATCCACTTGAATTTGAGTTTTGTGCAAAGTTATAAATATGGATCAGAGCCAGGGCGTGGTGACACATGCCTTTAATCACGGCACTTGGGAGGCAGAGGTAGGCAGATTTCTGAGTTCCAAGCCAGCCTGGTCTACAAAGTGAGTTCCAGGACAGACAAGGCTACACAGAGAAACCCTATCTCGAAAAACCCCTCAAAATAACAAACAAACTAACTAACTAACTAACTAACTAAATAAATAAATAAATAAGGATCAATTTTCATTCTACAGGTAGACCAGGATCATTTTTACCAGTTTGTTTTATGTTTCTGTTGCTTTGTTTTCTCTCTCTTTTTTTCTTTTTTGTTTTTGTAAAAATATATTTATTTATGTTATGTATATGCGTACACCATTGCTCTCTTCAGACACACCAGAAGAGGGCATCAAATCTCAATACAGATGATTATAAGCCACCATGTGGTTGCTGGGAAATTAACTCAGGACATCTGGAAGAGCAGTTGGTGCTCTTAACTGCTGAGCCATCTCTCCAGCTACCTAAATTTGTTTCTCAGCTGTAGTAGTTCTATGGTGGAATATTGGGGGTTACTTATATATACTGTCATATCATCTGAAAATAGTGATACTTGGCCTTAGTCCTTTCCAATTTGTATCCCCTTGATTTCCTTTCATTGTCTACTTGCTCTAGCTAGAATTTTGAGTACTGTTTTGAATAGATAAGAAAAGAGTGAGCAACCTTGTCTTGTCCCTGGCTTTAGTGTTATTGCTTTAGTTTCTCTCCATTTAATTTCATGTTGCCTGTTTATTAGCAGTATATTGCTTTTATTATGTTTATAAATGTTCCTTGTACTCCTGATCTTTCCAAGACTTTTAACATGAATGGGTGTTACATTTTATTGAAGGCTGTTTCAGCATCTAATGAGATGCTCATGTGGTTTCTTTCCTTGCGTTTGTTTATATAGTATATTATGTTGAAGGAGTTGCATATACTGAACAATCCCTGTATCCTTGGGATGAAACCCATTTGATCATGGTGAATAAAGGTTTTGATGTATTCTTAGATTCAGTTTACAAGAATTTTGTTGAGTATCTTTGCATCAATATCTGTCCCGTCCAGCAGGACCCAGTTATGTGCGGGTGCGAGGGGGACTGCAAACCTGGAAGAGAAATGAGCAAGAAAGAAGAGCAGAGACCAGGGAGGATTCCTGTCAATGACTCAGTTTATTAGTCTGAAACACCAGGTTATGAGCACACAGCAGGGGGAAATAGGGAGGGGCTCATGGGAAATTAACAAAGAACAAAGAAGTGGGCATCTGAGGACATGAAGGTCGAATTCAGACTGCAGGCAGGAGGCACTCTGAGTCTTATGTCTGGAATGTAGATTCCTCCTTAACTGTCCTTGGTGTCAGGCTGGGCTCAGCACATAACTCATGTCCTTAGAAGTCTTGGGAGTCAGGAAGAGATAAGGAAGAAGGGACTATAATTAAGTCTTTTAGGGTCTTTGGTGCCAGTATGAGATAGGGAGGAGGAGACGACTGGCTCCTCAACACAAGGCCATTTGGCTTATTAGGGTGGGAAGCTGTGAAAGGGTTACTTTCTCATGGTATGGTCTCCAACAAATATCCATAGGCAAGATTGGTCTGAAGTTCTCTCTCTTTGTTGGGTCTTTGTGTGATTTTAGGCATCAGAGTAATTGTGGCTTCATAGAATGAGATAGGCAGTGTGTCATGGCCCCATTTGATGAGGGTCCAACATCTTTCAATATATGTTTTTGCTTTCTGAGATGAGATAAGTGGGGAGTTCACAGTTGACCTCAAAAGTCTACGGAATTAAACAGTATTTTAAGTATTTACTCCATAAACTATAATCCACTTAAAATTGGGCTTTGACATGGTGTTCAATTTACTAACTGTGCCAAGTGAAATCATATTTTCTCTAGCCACAAATTATGTATCATCATTGTCCAATAAAATTCATATTTCAATAAATCATATCTGTCAATATTTTTCTCCATTAATAAGGTTGAGAAGAGTTGGGCATACAATAAACCTTTAAGTGTTTTTCCCAAGGTGGTTTACAGTTATCCTCTGCATGTGGAAGAAAATACAGAAGGCAGGTAGTCCAATTTGTGTTTTGACAATTATAAAAGAGATATTTGACCTCCATCTTTTGTGATTAGTGTGTCTGTATCTCAAATAGTTATAAACATGTAAAATGCATTCTATTTTCCTTTGAAACTCAACTATGGCTTCATGTTGAACTATGTTGCAATTCAATCAGAGAGGTAAGACATAAGAGTAATAGCCTTCCATAGATAACCCTGCTTCTCTAAGGCAATAGAAAATATTAAGAGATGTATGGTGGCCGGTTGTTAAAAAGAAAAGAAGTCTTTGCACTGGCTGGGGTAGTTTGAATGAAAATGGCCCTTATAGGCTCATAGAGAATGGCACAATAAGGAGGTGTGGCCTTGTTGGACTAGGTGTGTCACTGGCTTTGAAGTTTCAAATGCTTGAGCTAGGACCAGTGCCATTCATTCTTCCTGCTGCCTGCCAATCTGGATGTAGAACTCTCACTACTTCTCCAGCACCTGTGCCTGTGTTCCAGCATGCTTCCCACCATGATGACAATGGAGTAACCCTCTGAACCAGTAAGCCAGCCCCTATTAATTGCCTTCTTTTATGAGACTTAGCATTGGTTGCATGATCATGATGTCTCTTCAGAGCAATAGAAACCCTAATTCATTGATGCCTGCCTGGTATCTGCCTCCAGTAATGCCAAGAAAAAGAAAACTCTGAACATATCTGTTTAATCCTAATACATCCACAAAGTAAGATTTATTGACTGTGTGCTTACCAATAAATGTTAGTCTAAATAGACCTTTCCATTTTTATCAGTTTAGCTTGGAATGTAGGGAATAGCGTGATGCATTGCATACACACATTGAACATTTCCTGTATACAAGGATCTCTAATTTACTCTGATAGAATTCAAGTATAAGCCTTATATTGTACATAAAGCCATTTGAAAAGTGAAATGTGACAAACGTTAGATTCACTACCCACTGGTGCATTACCAAAAACCCATTTCTTAACTCTCAGCCATTCTAACATAAATTCCCTAGAGAGTTTCAAAGCAGCTAAAACATAAAACAAACAAAAAAAATATTGTCGTTTTCCTATCACTTTCTCATTATCCATTGGGCATTTCATCAGCAGCAGATAACGAAATCTGGAAAGTAAAACCTGAAACTGTGATCTACAGTTTTCCTTAGGAGTCCATCTGAAGAAAATCATTAAAAGATCCAGAAAACTGAGAATAATCCCATTAGAGTGCACACAGTAATTAATAGAAAATTGCATGACATACTTGGGAGATACACAAGAAATACAACTAATTTTAACCCCAATCAATAGCAAAACATCAGTCTAAGATGTAATTATATACTTCATTAATAAATATATTAGCCTAATAATAAAACAGTTGTTAAACAAGTTAAGTGTTTCTAATGTGATCCTATTTAAATATAATAAGCTTACCTACATCAAATGCCAAAATATTTCCTTCTCTCACTCAAGGTAAAGGCAAAATTCCCCTGTAGAGTTTGTAACCTGCAGAGTTTTGAGCTTTCTGACTCCACTATGACTTCTAGAAAATCACCTCACACAGTTCTCTGCCTCCCTCCATCAGTTTCAGCCATGCCTCTATCCCATCTGCTTCTCCTCATGCATGCAACGTCTTCTCTGACCACTAAGCCTCAGCAACTGTCATCACATTAGCTGGAATGCATATTCCTCTTGACTGCTGCTGGAGACCACACTCTACCTGCATGTTTTCATTCCAAACCCAAAGGTTCCTTGATACGTTTCCTGGCTACTCTGACTCTCTGAAAAGAAAGACACGGACAATGGCCTCAATCGCCCAATGAAATGGTCAAATGGAAAAATGTCCTTGATAATAAATGGTATGGCCCGGATCCTATATTAGTTAGATCCTGGGGAGCTATTTGTGTTTTTCTGCAGGGTGAAGAAAATCCACTTTGGGTTCCGACACGACTGACAAGGACTGTGAAAGATCAATATGAATCCCAAGATGATCCTGCTCCTGATGATTGAGACCAGGATAAGTATACCTTTGTGGGCCATAGTAAGATCATGGCCAGTACCTTTACCGGTACATTCCAATTCTTCTACCAAGCCTTTGTTTTTTGCAAAGGAATGCTTTTTGGATGTGCCTTATGCATGACCAACTCCTCAAGAGCCACGGGTGTATAAGAGTACTAGTTTTCATGTAAATTATACACTATGCTTTGTGCATAATGTGGATAAACCTTTTACACCCTGTATATTTTTTTAAAGAAAAAGATTATCTCTAATTGGGCAGATCAAATTAATACTGCTAACACTATAAGTCAGATAGCAAAAACAAAAACAAAAACAAAAACAAAAAAAAAAAACAACCAACCAACCAAACAAACAAACAAAAAACATCTGAGGCATTGCTTACCCTGCAAAGGGCAGATTCTCATATCGCCTCAGGGTTAATGTTAGTGAATCAGAGAATGGATATTTTACAACATAACATGGAACAGATGATGGATGTCATACAAATGAGTTGTGTGGCATCCACTCCGCATGTGTGCACTACTCCTGTTAGGTATATTAATGATTCTTTTATTAGAAGTACAGATCTATTGAATTATCTGATGGGGAACTGGTCGCAGAGTTGGAAAGGTTGCAGACAAAGCTGCAGATACAGATCCTGAACCTTAATGGAACCAGAGTAGAACCAGTGACCCTTGGAAAATTTACCTCTTGGCTTACTTCTGCATTTTTGTACTTTAAGGAATGGGTGGGAGTGATTTTGTTTGGTGCTGCCATATGCTGTGGACTGGTGTTCATGCTCTGGTTGGTATGCAAATTCAGAACCCAACAAAAACGTGACAAGGTGATTATAACTCAGGCACTTTTAGCTATTGAAAACGGCACCTCCCCTGAAGGTTGGTTATCTATGCTCAATAATTAGTTGGCATCTGAGTTCTCTGCTCTTACACTCCACGGATTTATGGATCCATTGTACTGGGATGAGAGAGACTCAATGATCATTGATCAGCCCTTGCACATCACTGAGGTTTCCTCATTGCATGTGATAGGGTGATCATGATTCCCCCACTAATTCATTTTTTGGCTAGCCTCTTTTGTAGAGTTCGCCCTAGGTCATTTAGCAGTTACTGTCACACAGCACTGCGGTATCCAGAGACGGGCAACTTTCCTCATGCACAGACCAACCTAAGACAAGGGGCGCAGTGGCAATAGGGTTTATGACAGGAAAGGCTGTGACATTAAAGGAACGACCTAAAACAGGAGCCACGGCAGATGGACATAATTGCACAGGCCTAGACCAGCCTCATTTTATTAAAACAAAAAGGTGGAGATGTGGGAAGCCGTTGCAGAGTGGCAGTTGCAGAGTGGCAGTTGCAGAGTGGCAGTTGGCTACAGCTGGCCACCACATATACATAGGCAGTAAAGGTTCTTTTGCCAAGATGAGGTTTTGAGAATTAACCAAAGTTAACCAATCAGATGAGAGACAAGTTAACCAATCAATTGAGAGAGAACGCCTCTCCTAGGCCTATACAAGCAGCACTAGTTCTGGGCTTTGGGTCACTTTGCCTCTGCAATCAAGCTCTCCCAATAAACGTGTGTGGAAGGACTCTGTTGCAGCTTCGTTCTTCCTGGCCAGTCGGGCGCGCACAAGAAAAAATGATAACCCATGGACAGGCAACAGCATTTTGGGTAGGTCCAGGTCCAATTGTTTGTGTCCCACATGAAGGTCAAACTGCACATTTGCTAGATATATGTGGGAAGGCCTAGGTTCAGCCCGTATATGTTCTTTGGTTGGTGGATCTGACTCCAAGATCCTCAAGGGTGCAGGTTAGTGGATTGTGTTTGTCTCATTGGCGAATTTCTATACCCTTTGGCCCACAATCCTTTCCCATATAAATCCATGAGAGTCCCCAAGCTCCATTCATTGTTTGGCTGTGGGTGTCTGTATCTGTCTTAGTAAGCTGCTGGTGGAGCCTCTCAGAGGACACCGTGCAACTGTCATGTATGTATATCCTTTTAGGATTTTTTACCACATTCAGGATGATATACTCAAGTTCCATCCATTCTTGCTACTACAAATGAACCTGCTTTAATCATTGCAGACCAAGTGTCTTTCTGGGAAGTTGGAGCACCTTTCAGGAATATGCCTAGGAGAGGTATAGCTTGGTCTTGAGATAGAACTATTGCAAGTTTTCTAAGAAGCTGCCAAATTGATTTCCAGAGATTATACAAGTTTGCACCCCTACTAGCAATCAAGGAATGTTCCCCTTGTTCAATATCCTTGCCAGTTTGTGCTATCTCTTGACTTTTTGATCTTACCATTTCTGATGGATATAAGATGGAACCTCAGATTTGTTGTGATTTGCATTTCCCAGATGACTAAGGACTTTGACCATTTCTTTAAGTGCTTCTTGGCCATTTGAGATTTCTCTTTTGAGAATTTTCTGTTTAGCTCTGCACTCCATATTTTAATTGAGTTATTTGGTTATTTGTGAATGTGGATATTAGTCCTTTGTCAGAGGTAGGGTTGGTGAAGGCCCTTTTCCCATCTATAGGCTGCCGATTTGCCATTTAACAGTGTCCATTGCCTTAAAAAAGCTTTTCAGTTTCATGAGGTCCCATTTTCCAATATTTATTCTTAGAGCCTGAGCCATTGGTATGGTGTTCAGGCTATTTTCTCCTGCAAAAATGCATTCAAAGGCCTTTCCCACTTTCTTTTCTATCAGATTTAGAGCATCCTGTTTTATGTTCAGGTCCTTGATCCACTTGTATTTGAGTTTTGTGCAGAGTTATAAATATGGATCAATTTTCTTTCTACATGTAGACATCCTGTTAGACCAGGACCAATTTTTAGAACTTTGTTTAAGTTGCATTTTTGTAAAGATTTATTTATTTATTTATTTATTTATTTATTTATTTAATATATATGATTATACCATTTCCTTCTTCAGAAACATCAACAGAGGGCATCAGATCTCATTACAGATGGTTTTAAGACACCATGTGGTTTCTGGGAATTTAACTCAGGACCTCTGGAAGAGTAGTTGGTGCTCTTAAGCACTCAGCCATCTCTCCAACTCCCTGAACTTGTTTTTCAGCTATAGTAGTTCTCTGGTGGAATTTTGGGGGTTGCCTATATATACTGTCATATCATCTGAAAATAGTGATACTTTGCCTTATTCCTTTCCAATTTGCATCCCGTTGATTTCCTTTTATTATCTACTTGCTCTATCTAGACATTTGAGTACTGTATCGAATAGATAAGGAAAGAGTGGACAACCTTGTCTTGTCCCTGGCTTTAGTGGGATTGCTCTGATTTCTCTTCATTTAATTTCATGTTGGCTGTTTATTTGCACTATATGGCTTTCATTATGTTTAGATATGTGCCATGAACTCCTGATCTTTCCAAGTCTTTTAACATGAATGGGTGTTACATTTTATTGAAGGCTGTTTCAGCATCTAATGAGATGATCATGTGGTTTCTTTCCTTGGGTTTGTTTATATAGTATATTATGTTGAAGGATTTGCATATATTGAACAATCCCTGTAGCCTTAGGATAAACCCTACTTGATCATGCTAAATAAAGGTTTTGATGTGTTCTTAGATTCAGTTTGCAAGAATTTTGTTGAGTATTTTTGCACCAATATTCATAGGCAAGATTGATCTGAAGTTCTCTTTCTTTGTTGGGTCTTTGTGTGATTAAGGTATCAGAGTAATTGTTGCTTCATAGAATGAAATAGGTAGTGTTTCTTTTGTTTCTATTTTGTGGAATTGTTTGAGGAGTAATAGTATTAGATCTTATTTAAGGTCTGGTAGAATTCTTCATTAAAATGGTCTGGCATTGGGCTTTTTTGGCTGGGAGATTTTTGATAACTCTCTGCATTTTGTTAGGTGTTATAGGACTGTTTAGATAGTTTACCTGACCTTGATTTGAATTTAGTACAGAAAGCCATCTAGATTTTTTTCAGTTTTGTAGAGCTAAACGCTTTTGTAATTGCTTCAAATGATTTTCTTGAATTTTCTCAGATTCTGTTGTTATGTCTCTTTTTCATTTCTGATTTTGTTATTTGGATACTGTCTCGGTGCCCTTTAGTTAATTTGGCTAACGTATATCATATCTATCTTGTTGATTTTCTTAACAAACCAGCTCTTGGTTTGTTGATTTTTTGAATCATTCTCTTAGTTTCTAACCAGTTGATTTCAGCCCTGAGCTTGACAATATCCTGACATCTACTCTTCTTTGGTGCACTTTGCTTCTTTCTGTTCTAGAGCTGTTAGGTGTGCTTTTAACTCGCTTGTATAGCATCTCTTGAAAATTCTTTACGAAGGCATTTAGTGCTGTGAATTTTTCACTTAATGCTGTTTAAATTGTGTCCCATGATATTTGGTATGATATGTTTTCACTTTAGTTAAATTCTATAACTTCTTGGAAGTCTTTCTTATTTCTACCCTGAACAAGTATCATTCAGCAGAAAGTTTTTCAGTTTTCATGATTATGTGGACTTTCTGTTGTTTTGGTTGTTATTGACATCTAGCCTTAGTCTGATGTTATCTGATAGAATGCATGTGAGTATTCCCATTTTCTTGTATCTGTTGAAGCTTGTTTTATGAATAATTATATTATCAGTTTTGCAGAATGTTCCATGAGGAGCTGAGAAGAATGAATATTCTCTTGTTTGGGGTGAAATGTTCCATAGATATCTTTTAAATCCATTTGGTTCATAACTTCTGTTTGTTTCACTGTGTCTCTGTTATTTTCTGTTTCAATGACCTGTCCATTGGTGAGAGTGGAGTGTTGAAGTCTCCCACTATAATTTTGAGACGATCAATGTGTGTTTTGAGCTTTAGTAAAATATCTTTTATGGATGTGTGTCTTAGTCGGGGTTTCTATTCCTGCACAAACATCATGACCAAGAAGCAAGTTGGGGAGGAAAAGTTTTATTCAACTTACACTTCCATACTGCTGTTCATCATCAAGGAAATCAGGACTGGAACTCAAGCATGTCAGAAAGCAGCAGCTGATGCAGAGGCCCTGGAGGGATGTTCCTTACTGGCTTGTTTCCCCTGGCTTTCTCAGCCTGCCCTCTTATAGAAGGAAGACTAGCAGCCCAGAGATGGCACCACCCACAATGGGACCTCCTCCCTTGATCACTGATTGAGAAAACAGCTAGATCTCCAGGAGGCATTTCCCCAAATGAAACTTCTTTCTCTCTGATAACTCCAGCCTGTGTCAAGTTGACACAAAACTAGCCAGTACAACGAGGGTCCCCTGCATTTGGGGCATTCATGTTGAGAATTGAGACTTTGCTTTGGTGGATTTTTCCTCTGATGAGTGTAAATTCTTCCTCATCTTTTTTTTTAACTATTTGTGGTTGAAATATTATTTTATTGGATATTAGGATGGCTATGATGTGGGCCTGTGTACTTTAAGCTTTCCATGGAGATCTTTGGCCTAAACAGGTCTGAGGGTTCAGGAGAAGGGGAAAGAATGCTACCAAGAAGGAGGAATTGTCTTTGCTGTCTCCACTACTGCAGCTGCATTCACCACTGCTGTAGCTTCTGTTGCTCCAAGATGCTCTAGGCTGAGTCATACCTGGCTGAGCTGGTGAGAGGCTGACTAGCCATAGAGAGGTGGTGGGAGCTTCTTGTGGTGTTTTGGGAAAGCATGTCCTTTCCCTGGTGGTGGTGTTACAACTCTTATGACAGAGTCTCTCAGATAATGACAGAGTAATTCTCATACACCTTTTTTTTTCTTCTCAATAGGATTCTTATATAAAGTATTGGGGTGGGACAGAGTATGAGAGTAAGTGTTTACTATTGGCTTGGTCTAAGAGGTCAGGGATACCTCATCTACATGTGGGAGGGCTTGGGGTGCTGTCTTTATATGACTGAAAGCCACAAACCTCTCTAAAGTGGGTAAGTGGCTACATGGCAGGGGCCTGGTTCCAGAAGCAGGCAAAGCTTCTACTGTCCCTTCAGGGTCCCCAGGGCTTTAAACCTTAGGTCAACCTTACCAGGCTTCCTCTCACAGCCCATAGCCGCATACTATTCCAGCTTGTTTCTTGTGACTGTTTGCTTGCAAAACGTTTTTCCAACCTTTTATTCTGAGGTAGTGTCTGTTTTTGTCACTGAGGTGTATTACTTGTATGAAGCAAAGGGCTGGATCCTGCTTATATACCCAGTCTTTAGCCAGTATCTTTTTATTAGGCAATTGAGTTCATTGATGATAAGAGATATTAAAGACAGATGATAATTAGTTCCTGATATTTTTGTTGTTGGAGATGGCATTCCATGCTTATGATTCTCTTCTATTGGGTTTGTTGTGAAATGTTCAGTTTCTTATGTTTTCTTGGGTGTAGTTACCCTCCTTGTATAGAAAACTTTGTTCCAGTATCCTCTGTAGGGCTAGATTAGTAAAAAGATGGTATTGTTTAAATTTGGTATGGTTTTGGAATATTTTGTTGAGTATAGTAACCTGTGATGGCATATATGGTCTCTTAGGGACTGGATGATATCTGTCTAGGATCTTTTAGCTTTTAGAGTCTCTGTTGCAAAGTATGGTGCAATTCTCACAGGTCTTCCTTTATATGCTACTTTGCCTTCCCTCTTTACAGCATTTAATAGTTTCTTTTTTCTGTGCATTTAGTGTTTTGATTATTTTGTGATGAAAGGATTTTCTTTTCTGGTCCAGTCAATTTGGTGTTCTGTCGGCTTCTTATACATTTATGACCATCTCTTTCATTAGGTTAGGGAAGTTTTCTTCTATGATTTTGTTGAAGATGTTTTCTGGCCCTTTGAGCTGGGATTCTTCACCCTCTTCTATTCCTATTATTTTTAGGTTTGGTCTTTTCATTGTGTCCTGTATTTCCTGGACATTATGGGTTTGGAGCTTTATTTTTTTTCAATTTTTTATTAGATATTTACTTCACTTACATTACAAATGTCATCCCAAAAGTCCCCTAAACAATTCTCCCACCCTGCTCCCCTATCGTCCTACTCCAAATTCTCAGCCCTGGTGTTCCCCTGTACTGGGGTATATAAAGATTGCAAGACCAAGGGGACTCTCTTCCCATTGATACTTGACTAGGTCATCTTCTGCTACATATGCAGCTAGAGATACAATCAATGGGGGATACTGGTTAGTTCATATTGTTCTTCCACCTATAAGTTTGCAGACCATTTCAACTCCTTAGGTACATTCTGTAAGTTGTCCATCTCCCGTGTTTCCCCATTTTGTGTTTTCTCTATTGTTTCTATTTCAATTTTTAGTTCTAGTACTGTTTTATTCAACGCCTTTACCTGCTTGCTCATATTTTCCTGTATTTCTTTAAGGGATTTGTTTGTTTCTACATGTTTGCCTTTGTTTTCCTGTTTCTTTACATAGTGTTTGTTATATCTTCCTTAAAGGCATCTGTCATCTTTGAAAGATGGGATGTTAGGCCACTATCTTGCTTTTCAGTCATGTTAGAGTATCCAGGGCTTGCTGTGGTGGAAGAACTGGCTTCTGATTGTGCCAAATTGCATTGGGTTCTGTCACATATGATATTCTGCTTGCCTCTGGCCTTTTGGTTCACTCTGGTGTTAAATGGCCCTGGTGTCTCCGGTTGTAACTGGTCTCCTTGGAGGCACAGAGCTCTGTAATCTGAGTTAGGGCTGATCTCCTTGGAGACAGGCAGTGTTGTCTCTGATTAGAGTGTGGCTCCAATGTCTCTGGTTAGGGTAGACATTCTGTGTCTCTGGTTACTTCAGAAATCCTGTGCCTCTTTTACTGAAGATGTCCTGTGCCCTTGGTTACTATGGAGCTCCTGGAAGACAAGCAGGCTGTAGCATTTGTGCAGGTGTTGGGCCACTGATCTGGCCCTGGTGAGGAAAAGGTGCCCAAGGAAAGTGGAGCTTGGGGGTTGAGGTGGAAGTGGGAGTGAGTCCCTTGTCAGCTTGGCTGGGTGCATGTTCCAGCCTTTGTGGAAATTTGGGAGAGAGAGTCCCCTGTGTCTTTGATTACTGTGGACATTGTGGGAGGTAACTATGCTCTTACATTTGGACAGGTATTGGGCCACTGATCTAGCTTACTTCTTGATGGATCATGTTTTTGACCTGTTTCTGGATTTAGTTTGTGAGTATTTTATTGAGTATTTTTGCATCAATGTTCATAAAAGAAATTGTCCTTCTTTTTCCTTTTAATCTTTGTGTGGTTTAAAAATAAGGGAGGTATGGTTTATAGTATGAGTTCGGCAGTGTACCCTCGGTTTCTATTTTGTGGAATAGTTTGAGGAGTATTGGAATTAGCTCTTATTTGATTGAACTGTGCACTAAAACCATATGGCCCTGGGCTTTTCTGGTTGAGAGATTTTGATGACTGCTTCTAATTCTTTAGGGGTTAAAGGGCTGTTTAAATAGTTTACATGATCTTGATTTAATTTTGGTATGAGATATCTTTCTAGACAACCATCCGTTTCATTAAGGTTTTCCCTTTTGGTGGAGTACAGGTTTTTGAAACAAGACCTAATGATTCTTTGAATTTGTTCAGTGTCTCTTGTTAGGTCTCCACTTGCATTTCTGAGTTTGTTTATTCAGGAAATGTCTCTCTGTCTTTTGGTTAGTTTGGCTAAAGTTTTGTCTAACTTGTTAATTTTCTCAAAGATCCCGCTCTTGGTTTTGTTGATTCTTTGTATTGTTTTCTTTGTTTTGAAAGATCCTGACAGAATGTAAAAGGTCACAGAAGCTCTGAAATTGGCAAAATAGATTTCATTGTTAGTAGAACTAGCTTCACTGATTTAGAATAATAGAGGTGAAGAATGCTCTGGCCACTCCTTGAACCTGTGTGTGTCTGCCAATATTCTGACCAGGTGTGTGCCCATTGCTGCACCTCACTGCCAGGTGTTTGTGATATTGGTTGCTAGGAAAAGTCAGGAAATCTCCCCAGCAACCATAGTCAGGGCCAATCCGGAGTGCTGCACCTTCATTAGACTCTTTCCTTGTTTCTCTCCCATACCCATTTCTTGAGGAATCAATAATTTTAGAATAGACATTGTTTAGATCTGGAAATCCCCTACTCCCCTCTTCTCCTTTCCCCCCAGAGGGCTTATAAAAACTGGGTCCTCTTTCCCCTTGAGGTCGACTCCTCTACCCCTGCATGGAAAATGAGACGTCCCCAGAGCTCTGGCTTTCCCCGAATAAAGCCTCATGTGGTTTGCAACAAGCTCGGTCTATCGTGAGTTCTTGGGTGTCGGGTATTGTCCTGAGGCCTGAGCAAGGGGCTCCTCTCAGAGTCTTTCAGTTTCTAACAGATTGATTTCAGCCCTGATTTTTATTATTTCCTACCCTCTACTCCTGTTAGGTGTGCTTGCTTCTTTTTTTTTTTTTTCCTACAAATTTCAGGTGTACTTTTAAATTGCTGGTATAGAGACTTTCTAATTTCTATATGGAGGCACTTAATGTTTTGAACTTTCCTCTTAGTACTGCTTCCACTGGGTCCCAATCACTTGGGTATGTTGTGCCTTCATTTTCATTGAATTCCAGAAAGTCTTTAATTTCCTGTTGTGGATAGCCCTGGACATCTATTTTGATGCTAATTTTGCTATCCTAGGGCATGTTGCAAATGATGAGTGAATCACTCATCACTGGTGACTTCTGGTGTACCTTCTCCCCATTTTAACTTGTAAAGTAAAGGCTAGAGCAGGTGACTGGGCAGTGGAAGGGAAGGTGGAGCTGCAAATTTGGGAGGAGAAGGAAGAGAGGAGGAGAGAGAGGACTATGGAAGAGGAGGGAGAGGAGTAGGTGTAAGGAAAATGGAGACGAACCATGTGGCCTGGAGAAATCACAAGTTATAAGGGATCTCATAGATGGTGAATATAGTAATGTAATGATAGATATGCCCAACCTAGGAGTGTAGCTTGTATTCCTATTTAGTGAGTTGTGATTTCTTTGCCTGAGCTTTTCTAGGTTGGAGATTTACCAGAACATCATTGTGTTGTTCAATTTCCGTGAGTGTGTAAAGTTTTTCAGTGTTTCCATTGTTGTTGAAGACCACTTTAATCCATGTGGTCTCATAAGATACAATGTGCTATTCAAATTGTCTTATATCTGTTGAGGCTTCCTTTGCGACTGGCTATATGGTCAATATTGGAGAAAGATCCATGAGGTGCTGCGAATAAGTTATATTCTTTTGTGTTTGGGTGAAATATTCTATAGATGTCTGTCAGGTCCTTTTGATTCATAATATCTGTTAGTTTCATTATTTCTCTGTTTAGTCTTTATCTGAATGACCTGTCAATTGGTATTAGAGGTGTGTTGAAGTTTCCCAGTATTAAGTTATGTGTGGGTATCTATGTGTGAATTAAATTTTAGCAATGTTGGTACCTTTGTTTGGGGGGCATAGTTGTTCAGAATTGAGATATCATTTTGATCCATTTTTTCCTTTGATATATATGAAGTATCCTTCCCTGTCTCTTTTGCATTTCCCTGTGCCTTTTGATTCATTTTTGTTGATAGTCTATTTAATTAGATGTTAAATTAGCTACATCAGCTTGCTTCTTGGGTCAATTTGTTTGGGAAAATAATCCAGCCATTTTCTCTGAGGCAATTTCTATATTTGTTGCTGAGATATGTTTCTTGTTTGCAGCACAATGATGGATCCTGTTTTTCATTTACCTGGCCATTTTCCCTTGCTGCTTTTAACATTCTTTATTTGTTCTGTAGATCCTGTGTTTTGATAATTATTTTCTGGGAGGATTTCTTTTCTAGTCCAATCTAATTGATATTCTATAAGCTGATATATCTATAGGCATCTCTTTCTTTAGTTTGGGAAAGTTTTCTTCTATAATTCTGCTGAGAATAATTTTTTGGACCTCAGAGCTGGGACTCTTCACTTCCTCTATTCCTATTATTCTTAGGTTAGATTCTCTCTTCCATCCACTGTATTCAGTTGGTGCTCACATCTGTTGTTCCTAGGTTTTCCATCTCCAGGATTTCCTCAGTTTGTGTTTTATTTATTGCTTCTATTTCCACTTTCAGGTCTTACACAATTTTATTCCCTGTATGTCTTTAAGGGATTTGTTTGTTTCCTCTTTAAAGGAAACTATCATCTTTAGAAGATTGGATTTAAGGTCATTTTCTTGTGATTCATTTGTGTTAGAATATCCAAGTGTGTTCTAGTCGGGTGGCTGTGCTTTAAAGGTGTCATATTACGCTGTTTGACTTTGTCATTTCAGGAGCCTTTAGCCATATGGATGGTTTTGTTCCCTGGATGTTCTTGTTGTAGTAGGTTTTGGGAGGGGTTTAATCTCAATGGACCTGGTGTTGCAGACCTCTGATGTGTATCCTCGGGTTTAATGGTCCAAAACTGTGGTCTATATGGTTCTGGAACTACAGGTTTGCTGGAGTTGGGTGGGGACATGGCAGGAGAATGGTGTTCTCCCTGAGATAACAGGTTGCTCTGGGCAGCTTGGTTTGGCCCTGGGGGTTCAGATAGCAATGAAGATGGGTCGGGGAAGGGAAGAATTCAGGAATTGTTCAGGAGTCTGATGAAGGTGGAGGAGAGGTGGTGAAGACTAGGAGGCTCCCTGGGATAGCAGGCTGTTCAAGGCAGCTTGGTTTGGCCCATAAGGCTCAGCAAGTAGGGAAGATGGGTGGGAAAAGGGATTCTATCCTCTATCATCAAAAAGTATGATGAAGGTAGAGGAGAGGTGGTAGTAGAATAGAGGTCCCTCAGGTATAGTGAAAGAACCTAGTGGGGAACCCCCCACATATATCCCGAGTCGGACCTCTGAAGATTATCAATAGCAGGCTGCTCCGGGCAGCTTGGATTGGCTGAGAGGGCTCCCCAATTTGACTTTTGATAAGTTCATACCCAATAACATGGCTGCTCTGGCAAGCGATCATAGCCAAAGTTCTTCTGGGTTTCTGTAATCTGGCTGGAATGTAAACATTCTGGATTACTGTATGATCTGGCTAGAATACAGACAGGCCCTTACACCTTTAATAGCAAACAATGTAGGTAAGTTTATTTTGTAGAAGGAAGCCTTTATTTTTGCAAGTGACTTCTTATTGAGAGAAGACTAACAAATCAGAGCAAGGTTTGTCAGAATGATTCAGACAGAAGATACACGCAACTCAGGAGAACAGCACAGGAATGATGTAGCTGCCAGCATCCATGGAGAAGTGGGTACCTGGAAGGAGAGCTGGGGATGGATGGGAAAGACAGAAGATAGACAAATGAGACTAAGACAAAGTTTTTGATCAAGGCCATATGTTTAATTCTTGTGTCTGAAATTAAAGGGTGAAACCCATCCCCCACTTCAACAGAATCTCCTCAGGAAAACAAGCTCAGCTGCTCAGCAGGTAGTGTTTTTTTGCAGGAAGCTGCATATGTGGCAGGACAATAGACTTCACTTAGGTTGGAAGACTCCACCCTAGGAGGGCTACTGGACTGTGACAAAACAAGGTCTGATTTAGCCTGCTCAAGGTTGCTGGAAGGGAACAGAAAGAGAGGTAACTTAAGAACATCACAGGGAGACAACAAGCTAGATCTAGGCACAGGTTGTTGTTGTTTTTGTGGTGGTGGTGGTGGTGGTTGTGGTGGAATGTGTACCTGCAAGGCAATTTTCCCAGGACACTATTACAGAGACAGTTTGCAGAAAGAACAAGCTAGACACAGAGGATGACAAGATGAGCCAGAGAATGAGAATGAGCCAGAAGATTAGAATAGACTGCCACTATTGTATGATGCCAAGCAGAGCAACATATTGAGAAGCTGAGAGAAGTTGAATGGAATCAGTCAGCTTGGAAGATTATACCGTATGGGGCCTAGAAGCTTCCAAGCTTTGGCCTAGAGATATGTATTACAGAGAAACTATCTGCCCAAACTGTGTATCTGAAGAGCTTGGAAATGGCTCTCATCACATCCCACTATCTGTAAATAAAGCAATAGTTACAGTTTGTATCATGTAAAGGCGTTGGAATAGGACCCACATTCTAACAAGTATACAAGCACCCTGGTATGAGGAAAGGTCTATCTCATTTCAACCTTTTAAAGATTTCTGTTGGCCATGTCTCCAGTTGCCCTACTTCATCTTGCCCTGCAAGCCTAGACTGTGGTGCAAAGTGCATTAGTAGGTAGCTTTATGGCTAGACCCAGGCATACCTGTCTAATTTTACATGCTCAATTCCACGGATTCTCACTCAGTTCATTTGTTTTACCTTTGTCCCATAAACACTGTGAGTGGTCTCTGCCATGCAGTGTTTTGGACACTGCAATGACCAGAGGCAGCAAATTAACAGATCTTATCCTCATGGAGTTCTCATCCTAGTGTGGGAGCTGAGCCATATCGCCAGGTAGCTATTAAGTCAGTATGAAATATTTTTATATTGTTAAGTGAAAGAGGGAGCATGACAACCTAACTTTAAAAAAATGAAATTCCAGGGTGAGCATTCTTTTCAGATCGTCAGAGTATCCAGGAAAGGTATCAAGGAACCTCTAGGTTTGGAATGAAAACATGCAGATAGAGAGTGTGGCCTCCAGCAGCATTCAAGAAGAATATGCATTCCAGATAATGTGATGACAGTTGCTGAGGCTCATTGGTCAGAGAAGATCTGGTATGCATGAGGAGAAGCAGCTGGGATGGTGGTGAAGAGTGGAAAATTACTAGCTGCCTGTGAGAACATGAACTCTTCATCCTTGGGCCTCAGTCCTCTGCTGGGTGACTGTACCCGCAACATTTTTAAGAAAAACATTTCCTGGAACAACCACAGAATGTTCCAACGCCCCAGGCATGTTGCTTAATGTAGCACATGTCCTAACTGTTGGGTAAATTTATGGTCTTGGACTTCCCCTATTTCCTCCCCAATCCTCCCCCTCTTTTGTGGTTTTTGCCTTTATAAGCCTGTAGAGAGTTTGGGTCGGGGTCGAACTCCTCTACTCCTGCGTGGTGTATGAGTCTCGACCCCAGCATGCTGGTCTGAGCTCTCATTCTGCTTTGTTTCCAATAAACTTCCTCATGTGATTACAGCAAGTTTGGTCTCAGTGCTTCACTGGGTGCGCGCTATTCCCGAGACTTGAGTGAGGGTCTCCCTTTGGGGATCTTTTATTTGGGGGCTCATCTGGGATCTGCGCGACCACCCAGGGGTCCTAGACCCACTTGGAGGTAAGGATTTGTGTCTGGTTTCAGTTCTGTGTCTGTGTTCTGTCTAGGAATCTGCTGCGATCGCAGTTTCAGTTTTGCAGACGCTTTTTTGAGGCTGTGCTCCGGGAGGGAGAGCAGAGTAGATAAGGATAGACGTGTCCAGGTGTCCACCGTCTGTTTGCCCTGGGAGATGTCCGAGGAGGATAGGGGGAGGACCAGGGATGCCTGGTGGACCCCCGTGGGGAAAGTCAGGAAGTAGTTTTACTCCTTGACGATCTGTGTCGGCGACCTAGTTCTAGGCCGACTGACTCTTTTCAGTGTCTCTGGTCGACATGGTGTAGATGCAGATTTTGGTTTCTTTTTGTTCTCGTTTTGGTGTCTGTTATTGTGGTGTGTTTTGTCGAGCTCGAAATGGGACAGAGAGTGACGACCCCATTTGACGTTGACTCTTGACCATTGGACTGAAGTAAGAACTAGGGCCCATAATCTCTCTGTCGAGGTCAAAAAGGGACCTTGGCAAACTTTTTGCTCCTCTGAGTGGCCAAACTTTGGTGTGGGATGGCCATTAGAGGGAACTTTTAACCTACCTATTATCTTCGCTGTCAAGTGAATTGTTTTTCAGGCCACAGGGGGACACCCTGATCAGGTCCCATACATTATCGTGTGGCAGGTCCTGTTCCAAAATCGACCACCCTGGTTAAGACCCTCGACATCGGGAGCTGAGGCAGCGACTGTGGCCGTGGCCTCGAAACCGAAAGCAATGTCTTCGTATCCGCTGGTGCCAACTCCATCGGCTCCCCCACGGATCTATCCTGAAATTGATGATATCTCTCTCCTTGACCCTCCTCCGCCTCCTTACCCCCAACCAGTTCCTCAAACCGTTCCTCCACAGCTGCCCGCCCCAGTGGACCCCAGGATGGCTTCTGAAACAGGGCCAGCAGCAGGGACTCAGAGCCGCAGGGGCCGCAGCCCAGAGGGATATGGATCAGGACTGGATTCTACCATTGCCCTACACTTACGGGCTTATGTGGGGGGATCTGCCCCTGTCCCAGGGGAATTGGTCCCACTGCAATATTGGTCGTTTTTGTCGGCCAATATGTACAACTGGAAGACTAATCACCCCTCTTTTTCAGAGAACCCCTCAGGCTTGATGGGACTCCTTGAGTCCCTGATTTTTTCCCATCAGCCCACTTGGGATGACTGTCAACAGCTCTTGCAGGTCCTCTTTACAACTGAAGAGAGAGAGAGAGGATCCTGCTAGAAGCCAGGAAGAATGTCCCAGGACCAGATGGGACCCCCACTAATCTCCCCAACCTTATAGATGCAGCCTTCCCCTTGGCCCGACCGGATTGGGACTTCAATACTGTGGAAGGTAGGGAGCGTCTCATGGTTTACCGCCAGACTCTAGTGGTGGGGCTCAAGGGGGCTGCACGGTAACCCATCAATTTGGCCTAGGTAAGAGAGGTTCTTCAGCATCCAGTGGAGGTGCCCTCTGTTCTCTTAGAACTACTGATGGAGGCTTACAGGAGGTATACCTCATTTGATCCCTCCTGGGAGGGACAGCAAGCGGCTGTAGCTATGGCTTTCATTGGTCAGTCCGCCTCTGATATCAAGAAAAAGTTACAGAGATTAGAGGGGCTCCAAGATTATCCTTTACAGGACTTAGTAAAAGAAGCTGAGAAAGTGTATCACAAAAGAGAGACAGAGGAAGAGCAGCAAGAAAGAGAAAAGAAAGAGGTAGAAGAGAGAGAGAATCGGCGTGATCCCTGCCAGGAGAGAAACTTGACTAAGATTTTTGGCTGCAGTAGTAGGTGAAGGAAAGTCAGAGAGAGGACAGTCAGGGTACCTGGGCAACAGGGCAAGACGACCTCCAGGAGGACAGAGACTACAACTTGAAAAAGATCAATGCGCTTACTACAAAGAAAAGGGATATTGGGCCAGAGAATGCCCCAAAAAGAGACAGAGAGGACCTAAAGTGCTGGCCCTCGAAGAAGATTAGGGAAGTCGTGGCTCGGTCCCCCTCCCCAAGCCCAGGGTGACGCTCTCTGTGGAGGGGACTCCTGTTAATTTTTTAGTGGACACGGGAGCAGAAAATTCAGTCCTGACCAAACCATTAGGACAATTAGGAAACAAAAAGACTATGGTAATGGGAGCCACTGGCAGTAAATTTTACCCCTGGACCACCAAGCGGGTTTTAGAAATTGGAAAAAGTCAAGTGACTCACTCTTTTCTTGTGATTCCTGAGTGCTCTGCTCCCCTTCTGGGGAGGGACTTGTTGACCAAACTTAAGGCTCAAGTTCAGTTCACCTCAAAGGGACCAGAAGTCACCTGGGGAGAGACCCCCTATAGCATGTTTGATTCTAAATTTAGAAGAAGAGTACCGCCTCCATGAACAAAAGTCTGGGTCTTTGCCCTCTGAGGAGTGACTGGAAGCCTTTCCAGAAGTCTGGGCAGAGCAGGCTGGGATGGGACTGGCCAGACAAGTGCCACCCATCGTAGTCGAGCTCAAAGCGGCTGCCACCCCTGTTTCAGTCCGGCAGTACCCCATGAGCCAGGAGGCTAAAAGAGGTATCTGACCACATATCCAGAGACTGCTACAACAGGGTATATTGTTCCCGTGCCAGTCTCCTTGGAATACCCCCCTCCTGCTGGTGCTTAAGCCAGGGACCAATGACTATCGGCCTGTTCAGGACTTAAGAGAAGTCAATAAGTGGGTTCAGGGCATTCATCCAACTGTACCCAACCCCTACAACTTACTGAGCTCCCTTCCACCTGAACGGACTTGGTACACCGTCCTGGACTTAAAAGATGCTTTTTTCTGTCTCATATTACACCCAAGTAGCCAACCTCTGTTTGCCTTTGAGTGGCGAGACCCAGAAGGAGGGCATACAGGTCAGCTGACCTGGACCAGGCTGCTGCAAGGATTAAAAAACTCACCTACCCTCTTTGATGAAGCCCTCCATCGGGATCTCACACCTTTTAGGGCATAGAATCCCCAAGTGTCTCTTTTGCAATATGTAGATGACTTACTGCTTGCAGCCTCAACCCAGAAATTGTGCCTCGATGGGACCAAGAAACTCCGAACTGGGTGAGTTGGGGTACCAGGTATCCGCTAAGAAGGCTCAGCTATGTCGCACCAAGGTGACCTACCTAGGTTATACCCTCCAAGAAGGAAAGCGGTGGCTCACCAAAGCTCGAAAGAAGACTGTGACGCAGATCCAGACCCCCACCAACCCACGACAAGTACGTGAGTTTCTGGGGACGGCAGGCTTTTGCAGACTCTGGATACTGGGGTTTGCAATGCTGGCAGCCCCTCTGTATCCACTCACTAAAGAAAAAGTCCCATTCTCCTGGACAGAGGAACACCAAAAAGCCTTTGACAACATAAAGGCTGCTCTGCTTGCAACCCCTGCTTTGGCCTTGCCAAATTTGACTAAGCCTTTCACCCTATGCGTTGATGAGCGGGCTGGAATAGCCCGAGGAGTCCTGACTCAGACTCTGGGGCCCTGAAAGCGGCCAGTGGCCTACCTATCAAAAAAGCTAGATCCAGTCGCCAGTGGTTGGCCCTCTTGCCTAAAAGCCATTGCTGCAGTCGCCCTACTTGTCAAAGATGCTGATAAACTAACTCTGGGTCAGCATGTGACTGTAATTGCTCCCCATGCTCTAGAAAGTATTGTGAGGAAGCCCCCTGACCATTGGATGACTAATGCCCGGATGACCCACTACTAGAGCCTGTTGTTAAATGATCGAGTTACTTTTGCCCCACCTGCCATCCTCAATCCTGCCACTCTCCTCCCCGAGACAGATGACTCCACCCCAGTGCACCAATGCGCTGACATCCTTGCTGAAGAGACCGGAACCAGAAAGGACCTGACTGATCAACCTTGGCCAGGTGTGCCTGACTGGTACACAGATGGTAGCAGCTTCGTATTAGAGGGAAAAAGAAAAGTGGGAGCAGTGGTGGTGGATGGAAAATAGGTAATTTGGCCAGCAGTCTCCCAGAAGGAACTTCTGCTCAAAAGGCTGAGCTCCTGGCGCTAACTCAAGCTCTGCGACTGGCAGAAGGTAAGGCGATCAACATTTACACTGACAGCCGTTATGCTTTCGCCACAGCCCACATTCATGGAGCCATCTATAGACAAAGGGGCCTACTTACTTCAGCAGGCAAAGAAATTAAAAATAAGGAAGAGATCCTGGCTCTCCTAGAGGCTATACATCTGCCAAAAAAGGTGGCTATAGTTCATTGTCCAGGCCACCAAAAAGGGCAAGATCCCGTAACACAAGGGAATCAGATGGCTGACCAGGCAGCAAAGCAGGCAGCCCAAGGAGAAACTATTTTGACAACCAAATCATTGTCTGAACCGCAGGCCAGTCCAAATGTCAGTTTCACCTACCCATTTAAAGATTATGACATGACTGAAGAAATGTCAGATGAAGGAAAAACCCAAATGTTTAGCCACCATGGGGTGGCTAAAACTAAAGATGGCAAGATCATCCTGTCTTCAAAAGAATGACAAGATTATGTGATGCGCCTCCACCAGCTTACTCACCTGGGAGCAAACAAACTAAAAGACCTGATTAAAAATTCTAAGTACCATGTGTTAAAGCTCAACTCAGTGGTTGAAAAAGTGATAGACTCCTGCAAAGCCTGCTCCTTTACTAATGCAGCACGGCCTTTCAAAGAACCAGGACAAAGGCTTAGGGGAGACAGGCCTGGAGCATATTGGGAAGTAGACTTTACTGAGATCAAGCCAGGAAAATATGGCAATAAATATCTATTAGTCTTCATAGACACCTTCTCAGGATGGGTAGAGGTTTTCCCTACCAAGTCTGAGACTCCTCAAGTGGTAACCAAGAAGATTCTTGAAGAAATCCTGCCTCTGTTCAGGATCCCTAAGGTAATCGGCTCAGACAACGGGCCGGCATTCGTTGCCCAGGTAAGTCAGGAATTGACCACACAATTGGGGACTAATTGGAAGTTACATTGTGCTTATAGACCCCAGAGCTCAGGACAGGTAGAAAGAATGAATAGGACTCTAAAAGAGACCCTTACTAAATTAGTCATGGAGACCAGAGGAAAGGACTGGGTGACTCTCCTTCCCTTTGCGTGCTCCTCAGGGTCTGAAACATTCCTGGACATTTCAGTCTTACCCGTTATGAGATTCTTTTGGGGGGACCGCCCCCCTTAACTGAGTCAGGTGGGATATTGGATCTTGGCACTGACTCATCCTCACCCTCTGCTCTTTTTGCTGACCTAAAGGTACTAGAGGTTGTTAAAACACAGATCTGGAACCAGATCAGAGAAGCCTACATGCCGGGAACCTCACGGGTTCCAGGTTGGAGACTCTGTCTTGGTCACGACATCGTGCTGGCACACCTGAGACCCGGTGGAAAGGACCGTATCTGGTGTTGTTGACCACCCCCAAGGCAGTAAAAGTAGACGGGATTGCTGCTTGGATCCACGCCTCCCATGTCAAGAAGGCACCCAGCCAAGACGAAGACAACTATAAAAACAACTGGATGATGGCAGCCACTGACAATCCTCTTAAGTTTCGCTTGCGTCGCAAGAGTCACCCTGGGCATAAAGAACCACAACCCACACCAGCCTCTGACTCTAACTTGGCAGGTTCTCAGTCCTGATTTGGACCAGGTATTGTTTACCACCTCTAGAACAGCGCCGCCAGGGACATGGTGGCCAGACCTAGTTTTCTGCCTCAAACAGATTATTCCAGCTGCTAGAAGCACTCCCCCTAATCAAGTAAGGAGCTATGGATTCTACTGCTGCCCAGAACACAGCAAGTGATCCTTGTGCAGAGGGTCAGCTTCCCATTATTGTGGCCAATGGAATTGTGTTACTTCCAATGATGGTGACTGGAAATGGGCTAGTGGTCATGTTCCTGACAGGGCTGAGTTTTCTTTTCAGAAACCAGGGCCTGGACTGCATGCCATAATGGAACTATATAAAAGGGCCGACTGTCGTTCTGGTGATTTAGACAGAGTACTGATCAAATTTACAGGAAAAAATTATGACACCAAGGCGTGGATAAAGGGCATGCAGTGGGGATTGGTTTTTTATGACTAGCGTGGAAATCCAGGGTCATCAGTCATGGTTCGTTTGAGCCTCAGTAGTCCCCCAACCCAACCAGTAGGACCTAACTCTGTTCTAGTTGAAAAGCCTCCATCACTGCTTCCCAAACCTACCATCCCTGTGTCTCCATCAGACTATCTGACCAAGGCTCACACTCCTTCCTTGGATCTGGTTCCAACCACCCTCATGCCCCCAGATACCAAAAATCGCCTGTTTAGCCTAATACAAGGGGCATTCTTGGTCCTCAACCGTACCAATCCCAACATTACTTAGTCTTGCTGGCTGTGCTATGCCTCTAGCCCCCCCCTATTATGAGGGGATTGCTCAAATCAGAATTTATAATAAAACTGCAGACCATTCTCAATGCCTCTGGGGGAAAAACAGAAAGTTGACTTTGGCAGCAGTCTCAGGAAGTGGACTTTGTTTAGGCCAGTACCTCATGGCAGACGGCACCTCTGTAATCAGACCCAGCACGTTCAGTCTAGCAAAGGTGACAGTATCTAGTGCCCCCCAGAGACAAAGTATGGGCTTGCAACACAGATCTCACTCCTTGTGTGTCTACTTCTGTTTTTAATGATTCCAAAGAGTTCTGCATTCTGGTTCAACTTGTTCCCAGTCTCCTATTCCATGATGATAGCTCCTTTGTAGATGAATTTGATCACCGGGTCTGCTGGAAGAGAGAACCCATCACCTTAACTTTAGCAGTGCTTTTAGGACTAGGAATAGCGGCCAGGGTAGGCACAGGTATCACTGCCTTGATTCAGACCCCCCAATATTATGAAGAACTACGTACCGCTATGGATACTGATCTAGGAGCTATAGAACAGTCCATAACCAAATTAGAAGAGTCTTTAACTTCCCTGTCAGAAGTAGTGCTGCAGAATAGGAGGGCACTAGACTTATTATTCCTCAAAGAAAGAGGACTCTGTGCAGCCCTAAAAGAAGAATGTTGTTTTTATGTTGATCATTCAGGGGTGATCAGGGACTCTATGGCCACACTCAGGGAATGCTTAGATATATGTAAAAAGGAGAGAGAAGACAGGCAGGGATGGTTTGAAAGTTGGTTTAATAAGTCTCCATGGTTTACCACCCTTCTATCCACCCTAGCTGAGCCTTTAATAATTCTTGTGCTCTTACTTACCTTCGGGTCATGTATTCTCAATAGGCTGATGGCTTTTATAAAAGAAAGGGTGAGTGCTGTTCAGGTAATGGTCCTACGGCAGCAGTATCAGGTTCTACAAGAAGCTGAAGAATCGCTCTAAGATTAGAGCTACTAAAAAGAAGTGGGGAATGAAGAGTGGAACATTACTAGCTGCCTGTGAGAACATGAACTCTTCACCCTCGGGACCCAGTCCCCTACTGGGTGACTGTACCCAGAACATTTTTAAGAAAAACATTTCCTGGAACAACCACAGAATGTTCCAACGCCCCAGGTGTGTTGCTTAATGTAGCACATGTCCTAACTGTTAGGAAATTTATGGTCTTGGACTTCCCCTATTCCCTCCGCAATCCTCCCCCTCTTTTGTGGTTTTTGCCTTTATTTATAAGCCTGTAGAGAGTTTGGGTCGGGTTCGAACTCCTCTACTCCTGCGTGGTGTATGAGTCTAGACTCCAGCATGCTAGTCTGAGGTCTCTTTCCACTTCTTTTCCAATAAACTGCCTCGTGTGATTACAGCAAGTTCAGTATTAGTGCCTCACTGGGTGAGCGCTATTCCCAAGACTTGAGTGAGGGTCTCCCTCCGGGGGTCTTTCTCCACCATGGATGGAGCTTATGGAAGAAGGTAGAGAACTGTCTGAGGTGATTTCCCAGAAGTCACTGGGTAGTTGGAAAGCTCAAAACCCTGTATGTTACAACTTCTACAGAGTAATTTTTCCTTTACCTTGTGTGAGTGCGGGACAAGTTGGTTCATTTTAAGCTGAAATATAGCCCAATTTGTGTTGTATTTTAAGATGCACATTCTAGTAACTCCTGAAAATCATCTCAAAATCTTGGAAGTTGGAGCACAAAAATAAAATATATCAATTCCACATTGGAAGTAGGTGAGAATACATTTATTCATAAGAACCTTGTGCCCTGCTAGACCTGAGATTTTCTTGAAAATAACAATTACTCAAAGGATTTTCCTTTTTCCATGCTTTTCGGTATCTTGCCCCACTCAGTGTGGTCTGACTGTGTATGTCAAACATATGTCTTTATGCACTTGTTTTAATCAGGGTTTTACTGCTATGAATAGACACTGTGACAAAGGAAACTCTTATAAGGACAACACTCACTTGGGTTTGGCTTACAGGTTCAGAGGTTTAGTCCATTATCATTAAGGTGGAAACACGGTAGCATCTAGGCAGGCATGGTGCAAAAGGACCTGAGAGATCTATATCTTCATCTAAAGGCTACTAGGAGAATACTGGCTTTTATGCAGCTAGAAGTAGGATATTAAAACCCACTTCCAGAGTGACAAACCTACTTCAACAAGGTCATACCTACTCCAACAGGGCAATTTCTCCTAATAGTGCTACTCCCTGGCCTGAGCATATTCAAACCATCACATTCCACTCCCAGGCCCCAGTAGGCTTGTTTGAACATATGAATCTATGGGGCCATACAGAATCATAGCATAATGCAAAATACATGTAGTCTAACTTCAAAAGTCCCCAATTGTCTATAGCAGTCTCAACAATTTTAAAACTCCAAAGTACAAAGTCTCTTCTGATATTCATCCAATCCTATAACTAATCCCCAAAGTAAGAAATGAATATACCTAGGCAAACTCCAAACTCTGCATCTCTATGTCTGATATCAAAGTGGTCTTCAGATCTCCAAACCTGTGATGGTTTGTGTATGCTCAGACCAGGGAGTAGCATGATTAGAAGATGTGGTCCTGTTGGAGTAGGTATGTCACTGTGGGTGTGGGCTTTGATACCCTCATCCTAGCTGCCCAGAAGCCAGTACACTGCTAGCTGCCTTCAGATGAATATGCAGAGTTCCTCCTGCACCAAGCCTGCCTGAATGCCTCTATGTTCCTGCCTTGATGATAATAGACTGAACCTCTAAACCTTTAAGCCAGTCACAATTGAATGTTGTCCTTATAAGAGTTGCCTTGGTCATGGTGTCTGTTCACAGCAGTAAAATTCTAACTAAGACAGAAATTAGTAGTAGAAGTGGGGTATTGCTATGATAGGCCTGACCATGTACTTTTTGGGAAAATGTGGATTTAGTGTGTTTGGATTTGAAAGGAGTGGGATGCTTTAAATGGGGCTTAATGGGCCATCCTAATAGGAATATGGAAGATTTTGTTGTTGAGAGTGATTTGTACTAGGCTGACCTTGCCCAAGAGGTTTTAAAAAAGAAGAATTTCAGTATGTGGAATAAAGAATGTTTTGTGGTGTTTTGGTGGTGAATGCTGCTACTTCTTGCTCTAGTCGGAGTATCTGCCTGAGGCTAAGGTAAAGATACCCAGATTAATTACATTGACAAAGGAAGTCTCAGAAGTGCCCAGAATAGACTTTGTTCTCTTTTTACATCTCATTGTACTGGCTGGTTTTGTGCATCAACTTGACACAAGCTGGAGTTATCACTGAGAAAAGAGCCTCCCTTAAGGAAATCTCTCCATGAGATCCACCTGCAAGGCATTTTCTCAATTAGTGATCAAGGAACAGGGCCCGTTGTGGGTGGTGCCATCACTGGACGGGTAGTCTTGGGTTCCACATAAAAGAAAGCTGGCCAGGTGTGGTGGAGCACGCCTTTAATCCCAGCACTTGGGAGGCAGAGGCAGGTGGATATCTGAGTTCAAGGCCACACTGGTCTACAAAGTGAGTTCAAGTACAGACAGAGATATACAGAGAAAGGCTGTCTCGAAAAACCAAAAAAAAAAAAAAAATAAATAAATAAATAAATAAAAAGCAAGCTGATCAAGCCAGGGAAAGCAAACCAGTAAGTAACATCCCTCTATGGCCTCTGCATCAGCTCCTGCTTCCTGACCTGCTTGAGTTCCAGTCCTGATTTTTTTGGTGACGAACAGCAATGTGGAAGTGTAAGCTGAATAAACCCTTTCTACCCCAACTTGCTTCTTGGTCATGATGTTTTGTGCAGAAATTGAAACCATGACTAAGACACTCATGAAGAACATTTTAAACAAGTGTAGCAAGCCGAGAAAGGAAAATTACAAAGTAAATGGTTCAAGAGTTCAATTAAAGGGCCATCAGGAAGTAGAATAGAGCTAAATTCTAAGTTCTAGAAAATACTAGATTAAGGGAGTAGGACCTTGGGGAAAGATCTCTCCCAGGTAAGTTTAGGTCCACCATGTTGGTATACACCTTTAATGCCAGGTGACAAAGCCAAGGAGATGTCTGAGTTCATTGATAGAGTGGGACAGAATAAATTGTAGTACACAGGGGTAGTAGCACAAACTTTTAATTCCAGGAGGTAAGGATGCAAATCTCTGAGTTCTAGGTCAATCTACAGATCAAGATCCAAGACAGCCAAAGTTAGTTAGTGAAGCAGGTGGAAAAGAGAAAGCTAGTGATAATGTAATAGATAAAAAGGGGGGGGCATGTTCCAGCTCCTGCAAGGAGCAGAACTCGGCAGCTACTTGCAGGAGCTGACTTTAGAGTGGGTCTGACTTTAGAGTGAAAAATAAAAGGGACTACTGTGACAATTGATGCTGGTTAGCTGGAGCTAAGAAATTAGTGGTTATCCCGACCCACAGGACCTAGTTATACATGGGATCGAGGTGGACCAACCCTGAAAAAGAAACGGGCGAGAAAACGGAGCAAGACCATGCAAAGAGTTGTCAAGGCCTGTTTAATGGAGGCTAGGAGCCTGATTATAAGCACACAATGGGATAAAATAGGGAGGGGCCAAGGGGGAAAAATAAAAGTACAGAGAAAGGGATGGACATCTGGGGCGGATGCTGATTGCAGGCTTCAAACATCTTGCAATTTATCTTGGAATGCAGGCTTTATCAAAACAATCCCAGGTGCCAAGTGGAGACAAGAAGGAGGGCGTGATACCGCTCCCATCAAAGGGTCAGCTGGATCTTCAGGGTGAGAGTTGTTGAAGGTCTGGTTTCCCACAGTTTGGTCTCTCACTAGTGGTAATTAAGAAGAGACCAGCATCACTGAGGTGAAGTCTTCTGGGAAGTATTTTCTGAGAGCAGAAAGAAGCTATGCTCCAGAGATAGCTCTGGTTGTATCTTCTGCTGCATGTGGAGTTGGTAATGTGTAAGAGTCACCCAGGTGGTACTGGTTTTGAAGGCATAAAGGCATCTTGGATAACAGCTGAAGCTTGGCTTTGTGAATGGCCGTGGAAGGCCATTGAGGAAGGTCCAGCCTCAGTTGAAATTAATGGCCCAGGAGTAAAGGGGTTATGGAAAGAAGTTGAGACTTGTAACCATGAAGAGAGCCTATGAGAGGCTATTGGTAAAGCCTAGTTGTAGCAGAAGACCCAAGGGTATTGGAGATGCCACTATCATGGGATGATCACCAAAAACACCAGCAGCAAACCCACCCCCACAGTGACACACCTACTCCAATCAGGCCACACCACCACTCCCTGGGACAAGCATATACAAACCATCACAGCACTATAGATGAGTTATTTATTAGTATTTATGTGGATCCTTACCCAGATGAGCAATCCATCTGGCAGTATCCCCATGTAGAAATAAAATGCTGAGGCGAAGAATATTGATTTTCTGGGCAATATGGCCTTTGTGAATTCATTGCTAACCCTAGTGTCCAAAGCACATGACAACAGTAAAGATCCTATCTTGCCCCTCCCACCGTATGATTAATGTCATTAATAAATTTTCTGCTGTCTCAAGCAAATTCATTGGAGGGTAAATACCTTAACATTCAGCTGAATGGTGGTGGCTTATGCCTTTAATCCCAGAAATCAGGAGGCAGATCCAGGCATATCTCTGAGTTTGAAGTCAGTCTGGTCTACATAGTACGTTTCAGGATAGCCAGGGCTACAGGGAGAGATCCTGTCTTGGAAAACAAATAAAATAATACAAATATAAATATAAACAAAAAATGCAACATTCTTAACTGGAAAGTATTTGACTATAGCTATTGAATGAAAGCCTTTTTAAGGCTAAACTATATGCTGCCAGCAATTGGTAATTTACCTCCACAATAAAATAATAAGAAATACTGAAAACAGGCTGAGAAAGAAATTAGGGAAACAACACCCTTCTCAATAGTCACAAATAATATAAAATATCTTGGCATGACTCTAAATAAGGAAGTGAAAGATCTGTATGATAAAAACTTCAAGTCTCTGAAGAAAGAAATTAAAGAAGATCTCAGAAGATGGAAAGATCTCCCATGCTCATGGATTGGTAGGATCAACATTGTAAAGATGGCTATCTTGCCAAAAGCAATCTACAGATTCAATGCAATCCCCATCAAAATTCCAACTCAATTCTTCAACGAATTAGAAAGAGAAATCTGCAAATTCATCTGGAATAACAAAAAACCTAGCATAGCAAAAACTCATCTCAAGGATAAAAGAACCTCTGGTGGAATCACCATGCCTGACCTAAAGCTTTACTACAGAGCAATTGTGATAAAAACTGCATGGTACTGGTATAGTGACAGACAAGTAGACCAATGGAATAGAATTGAAGACACAGAAATGAACCCAAAAACCTATGGTCACTTGATCTTCGACAAGGGAGCTAAAACCATCCAGTGGAAGAAAGACAGCATTTTCAACAAATGGTGCTGGCACAACTGGTTTTTATCATGTAGAAGAATGCGAATCAATCCATTCCTATCTCCTTGTACTAAGGTCAAATTTAAGTGGATCAAGGAACTTCACATAAAACCAGAGATACGGAAACTTATAGAGGAGAAAGTGGGGAAAAGCCTTGAAGATATGGGCACAGGGGAAAAAATTCCTGAACAGAACAGCAAAGGCTTGCACGGCAAGAACAAGAATTGGCAAATGGGACCTCATGACACTGCAAAGCTTCTGCAAGGCAAAAGAGACTCTCAATAAGACAAAAAGACCACCAAGGGATTGGGAAAGGATCTTTACCTATCCTAAATCAGATAGGGGACTAATATCCAATATATATAAAGAACTCAAGAAGGTGGACTCCAGAAAATCAAATAACCCCATAAAAAATGGGCCTCAGAACTGAACAAAGAATTCTCACCTGAGGAATACCGAATGGCTGAGAAGCACCTGAAAAAATGATCAACATCCTTAATCATCAGGGAAATGCAAATCAAAACAACCCTGAGATTCTACCTCACACTAGTCAGAATTCCTAAGATCAAAAATTCAGGTGACAGCAGATGCTGGTGAGGATGTGGAGAAAGAGGAACATTCCTCCATTGTTGGTGGGATTGCAAGCTTGTACAACCACTCTGGAAATCAGTCTGGCAGCTCCATAGAAAATTGGACAGAACTACCGGAGGATCCAGCAATACCTCTCCTGGGCATATATCCAGAAGATATTCCAACCGGTAAGAAGGACACATGCTCCACTATGTTCATAGCAGCCTTATTTATAATAGCCAGAAGCTGGAAAGAACCCCGATGCCCCTCAACAGAGAAATGGATACAGAAAATGTGGTACATTTACACAATGGAGTACTACTCAGCTATTAAAAAGAATGAATTTATGAAATTCCTAGGCAAATGGATGGACCTGGAAGGCATCATCCTGAGTGAGGTAACACAATCACAAAGGAACTCACACAATATGTACTCACTGATAAGTGGATATTAGCCCAAAACTTAGGATACCCAAGATATATAATACAATCTGCTAAGCACATGAAACTCAAGAAGAATGAAGACCAAAGTGGGGTCACTGTACCCCTTCTTTTAATTGGGAACAAAACATCCATGGAAGGAGTTACAGAGACAAAGATTGGAGCTGTGATGAAAGGATGGACCATCTAGAGACTGCCATACCCAGGGATCCGTCCCATAATCAGCTTCCAAACGCTGACACCATTGCATACACTAGCAAGATTTTGCTGAAAGGACCCTGATATAGCTGTCTCTTGTGAGACTATGCCGGGGCCTAGCAAACACAGAAGTGGATGCTCACAGTCAGCTAGTGGATGGATCACAGAGCTCCCAATGGAGGAGCTGGAGAAAGTACCTAAGGAGCTAAAGGGACCTGCAACCCTATAGGTGGTACAACATTATGAACTAACCAGTACCCCAGAGTTCTTGACTCTAGCTGCATATGTATCAAAAGGTGGCCCAGTCGGCCATCACTGGAAAGAGAGGCCCATTGGACACACAAAGTTTATATGCCCCAATACAAGGGAACGTTAGGGCCAAAAAAAAAAAAAAAAAAAAAAGGGAATGGGTGGGTAGGGAAATGGGGGAGAGGGGGGAGGGTATGGGGGACTTTTGGGATAGCATTGGACATGTAATTGAGGAAAATACGTAATAAAATATATTAAAAAAAGAAATACTAAAACTGTATATTTCCATCTGATAAGGCATAAATCATTACTATATCATACAGAATGAAAAATAATTGTCAGGTTGTTCCTTCTAAATAAAATAATAATAATAAAAATAATTCCTTCTAAAGGCTCAGAATAATTTGTCCTGTGTGTCCTTTGATTCCACTTTTTTTCTACAACACAACCAGAGTACTTTTCAGGAAGAAAATAGTTATAAACTGGAGCCATGGACCCTGTGTTTAATGCCATAAATACCCCTTGAGTAGAATGGGCTGTTTTGTGAAATACTTGTGATCACTCTATTAAGCATAGATGCCTAATATCTCTACCTACCAAGCTCAATGCAGGCAAAGGCTACTGGAGACATGTGGGTGTTGTGTCTCATTTGGAGTGAGGATCAATATGATGTTAGACAGTTATACATACATTAAATTATATTTCCACATCAGAGTGCATCCTACATGTACTAAGAATTGTTTGCCTGCATTTCTTGGCCCATGTGGAAAATGTTTGTAGAACATCAATTCTTTGATTTCTTCCCCTTCCCATCCTTTTTTGGTTGGTTCAACAAAGAGAAAACAGAATCTCAGGAAAAGGAAGGAAAAATCAAATCCTTTCTCTAATGCTTAATGGAGGTACTGGTAGGAAGAATAAAGGTTTTTATTTTCCTAAGTGCTATAAAATCTATAACAGAAGCTGAAACCTTGTAGGAGATCATCAAATTCATTTCTGCTATGGCCTGAGCTGTTGCAGATATCATGCCTGTAAGTCCATTTTAGAAATTGATGACACATGAAACACAATTTTGAGCATTTATTACTCCTTCTTTTTCATACTATTGCCTTCTGTGGATCATGATATTTTCATTCACACGAAAATACCTATAACATGACTCAACAGGCCTTGTTTATGAATAACATTGTTTCTAACAATTGCCGTAATGGAAATATGCTTTAAATGAAAAGGTGGTTGTTGCCACTTTCAGAAATATCCAAACCCAGACTCTTGCATCTACAAAAGTACTGGCTAGATGAAAAGACCTTGATTCACAAAATTGGGGCTAAATACTTGACCATTTTCACAGGTCTGGTTCATATTTCTCTAGATCAATGGTTCTCAACTTGTGGGTTGTGAGCCCCTTGAAGGGGCAAACCACCTTTTCACAGAGGTACATATCAGATATCTGACATATTAGATATTTACATCACAATAACATAACAGTAGCAAAGTTACAGTTATGAAGTAGTAACAGTAATAATTTTATACTTGGGGTCTCCACAACATGAAGAAGTATATTAAAAGGTCTCAGCATTAAGAAGGTTGAGAACCATTGCTCTAGCTGAAGTCTGGTATACTTTGTCTGACTAGAAGAATATAAGAAATGGATTTGTTACTGGGTTTGACACTTGGGGCTGAAAAAACTAGAAAAAAAGTCTGTTGCTACTGTCAAAATGGAGTTATTAATGCATGTGATCACCGCAGTAATAAAACAGTTTCTGATGAGACTGAAATAAAGCCCCAAAATTAGTATGCACTATCTAAATTGTTAGAATTTGTGACAAGGCCACAGAAGTCACTTTGGTGAAAGTGGGGGTAGGGGGGAGAGAAAGAGAGAGGGTGTACACAGAGAGAAGGGACAAAAAGTTCCCCTAGGCTGGAAAGTTCAGGGTTGGGGGCAGAGTATGCCAGGAAGGAGTTTAAGGATGATGAGAGAATCTGGAGGCCAGGTAGGGTTTGATATTTAAAATATGCACCTCAGTCCTTTGTACTGGGTCTGAAACCAGTGAATAATGGATGGTGTTAACATTCTGTCTACACTCCACCCCAGAGTTACTTGGCAACATCCAGGTAGGCCTGACCTACTATAAACAGGGCTGCTTGCCCCCTCCTCCCTTTCTGGATCTCTTGCTCTCTTATTCCCAGTTGCTACTTTTTGCCCTCTTGGCTCTTCATTTCTCCCTTCCTTTCCTCATTCCCTTCCCCCTCTCTCCACATGGTCGTGGCTGGCCTCTACTTCTCTACTCTCTCCCCCTCTCTTCTTTCTCTGCCCCTATTACCCTCTTAACTCCCCTCCCCATGCCCTGAATAAACTCGTGTGGCTGGTCACTCAGGAAGGGGAGGGGGAAAGGGATGCCTTGGCATGGGCCCGTTGAGACATCCCTTTCCTGACTACACATCCATAGAACATATTCTATTTCTTTTTATCGTTTTATAAACGCATCATGTGGTGTAATCATCTATGACTATTCCCTGCTTACACTGGGACACAATTCTGGAATTTGGACTAAAAGAGCTGGAATGTTGGTCATGTCATGGAAGAACTGGTTGTTTCCCTGCTGTCCAGGTTGTGGGATCATCTCTGAGTAGGAATGTGTAGGTCCAATTAAAGCAGTCTGTGAGGCTGTGAGTAACTGTTTGGGAGCTTTCCTGTATGCAGGTTTTGAGAAAACACCTGGATATTAGGGGACAGAAGATAAAGTTAAGGAGTTTAGGGAGTAAACCTTTTTCTTGAAACTCTTTTTTTTTTTTTTTTTTTTTTTTTTTTTGGTTTTTCGAGACAGGGTTTTTTCTGTGTAGCCCTGGCTGTCCTGGAACTCGCTCTGTAGACCAGGCTGGCCTCGAACTCAGAAATCTGCCTGCCTCTACCTCCCAAGTGCTGGGATTAAAGGCATGCACCACCACGCCAGCCTTTCTTGAAACTCTTAGGCCCACGGTCTTGGTAGTTGGTGGAGTTGGGGGTCCCAGGATCAGGACCAGAGAAAAGGGAACAAATCCCACTCTCAGGATTAGGCAAGTGGAGAGGGGGATAGTTCCCACAGATCGGTTTTGATATGCACCTCAGTCCCTTGTTCTGGGGTCTGAAACCAAACACTAACTGTCAAAATTGAAGTGTACAGTTCTACTCTTGATGAAGCTTACTATCCAATGCCAGATTTATGAAACTTTCCAAACTATCTACAAGTGAAATTGCCACATTGCATAAGCAATTTTGTCTCTAACACCAATTTACTGACACATTGACTATAAAAGATTTGATTTTAACTCCCATAGTGCTTACTGGTTTTGCTTTACCACTTCTAATTTTTTTTTTGTATTAACATTATTGATCCAATCTATTGAACTAACTCTGGATATGTTACTTTAATAAAACTTCATGATCAAAATAACTTATGGAAAAATAATTTATTTTAAGGTTATGGTTCCAGATGCTTAGTAGTCCATGACGCTGAAGTGGAGGGAGCAGGTAGCAGACAACTGAAACAGCAGTTGAGAGCTAATGTCAATGAAGGAGGAAAATTACTGGCCACCTGAACTCTTCACCCCAGAGTCCAACCCCTCCCAACTGAAGACCTGAACTCTTCGCCCCAGAGTCCTACCCCTCCTAACTGAGGACTGTTCCAAGAACATTTTTGAGATAAGGGCCTCCTGGAACAACCCCAGAATGTTCCAATAGATCGGGTACATTGCCAAAATATAGGACACGACCCCTTGGTTACGTAAAACCCTTGGCAAAACCCCTCAGTTAAGCAAACTTGTACTTTTCCCTGCCCCACTCCTCCACTTGGCTTTTTCCTATATAAGCCTGTAAAAAATTTGGGTCGTGGTCGATTCTCCTCTACACCATGCCTGGTGTATGAGTTTCGACCCCAGAGCTCTGGTTTATGTGCTTTTTATGTGCTTTCTTGTTGTTGCTTTATTAAATCTTACTCTCTACATCTTAAGTTCGGTCTCAGTGTCTTCTTGGGTACGCGGCTGTCCCGAGGCTTGAGTGAGGGTCTGCCCTCCAGGGATCTTTCATCATGAACTGAAAAAAAAAGTTGAAAGCACACTGGAAGCAGAATAATTTCCTCTATCAAGGTCATATCTCTTAAGTCTACCAACTAAGGACCAAATATTCAAATGCTTGAGACTTATAGGAAACATCTCATTTAAGCTACCCTGGCCTCATAGTCTTGGAGCCATATATCATTAATCCAAAATACATTTAGTCCAACTTCAAAAGTTCCCATAGTGTTTGACAATCTCAAGATTCTGTCGAATCCAAACTCTTCTTTGAGGCTCAAATTTGCCTCTTATTTTAAAACTGCAAAAACACTTGCACCACACAGCGCTTTCTGATCATGGCTTTCCCTCCTTTATCTCCTCTCAGATCCTTCTACTTTCCCACTGCTCCATCTCCATGCCTTCTTTCTCTCACTTTCTAGAAAAAAAGTCAAATAAAATATTCAAACCAGATGGGCATGGTGGTGCAAGCCTTTAATCCTAGCACTTGGGAGGCAGAGGCAGGTGGATTTCTGAGTTCGAGGCCAGCCTGGTCTACAAAGTGAGTTCCAAGCCGGGAGTGGTGGCGCATGCCTTTAATCCCAGCACTCGGAAGGCAGAGGCAGGCGGATTTCTGAGTTTGAGGCCAGCCTGGTCTACAAAGTGAGTTCCAGGACAGCCAGAGCTACACAGAGAAACCCTGTCTCGAAAAACCACAAAAAAAAAAAAAAAAAATCAAAGTGAGTTCCAGGACAGCCAGGGCTATACAGAGAAACCCTGTCTCGAAAAACCAAGAAAAAAAATTCAAACCAGAATAGAAAACAAAAAGCAAAAACCTAAAGAAATCATGAGAAACACACACATACCCCAAACTCATGAAAATGTATAATCAGAAACCATAATATGTAAGCAAAAAACCTGCAAGGTAAAAAAAAAAAAAGCACAACAGTTTAAACAAAGAATTATGGACCAAAACATATTCAAAACTGATGCTGAGTTTATTCTCTGTTAGACATCTACTCATCTACTGCTGGGCATGAGGCCTGCCCTTTAGTGTTGTTTGTATACCCAGTGAGTGCTTGTCATTTGGTGATAGCTCCTGGGTTAAGCATAGTGGTTGTGGTGGTTTGAAAGGAAATGTTATTCATAGACTTCTAAGGAGTGACATTATTAGGAGGTGTGGTCTTGTTGGGGGAAGTATGCCACTGGGGGTGGGCTTGGCTATGGAACAAATTGACTTTCACCCTATGAACACACGCACGGATACACTTGGATATCACATGCACAAAACAGTGGGGTCAATTGAATATGGATTGAAACCTCCAAAACTATATCCTCTTTTTAAGTTGATTTGTGTTATGGTAATGAAAATACGACTAATGCATTAGACATGCCATGTTTATACTTTTTAAACTTTTGATGAGCATGTGTTGTTCTATATTGAGCTATTATGAATAATGTTGTTATATATTAGTGTAAATTTGTACATGTTTTGTTTAGATACATTTTAATTTTTCTTTCCTAGAGTTATATTAGAGGAACGATAGCGTGGCCATATGGTAGTTCTATGTTTAACTATTTGAAGATTCACTAGCAGTTCCCAAAATTGTTGTGAAATTTTATATTCATAAATAGTACATGAGGATTCCATTTTCTGCATGACAGAGATAACAGGCCTGCCACCCAGGGAGTGGGCTGACACCCTGATGATTCTAAAATACAGAGAGCATCAAGCCACTGATGACTATTCTGAGACTTAAAAGTCAGTGGGATTGATACATGTATAATACTATGTGCCTTTCCAGAAATTGTGAGGCTGAGACAGGGGAGTCACAGAATATTCAAGGCCAACATGAACCTCATGGTGAGTTCCAAGCCATCCTAGGCTATAGAAAAAGATTTTGTCTCAAAATAAACAAACAAAACAAACTCTAAATTTATTTTAGTTTTAAGTTTTTTTCTTGCTTCACATGTCCCTTTTTTCCATTAAATTTCTCCCTTATAAAAAGAAATTGTTGGAGAAAAGGGAAATTGAAGCCTTCTGAAACAGAGAAACTGGTTCCACCCTGATAGAAGCCAGCAAGAAGTAACACAATAGCTTAATAATTTAAAACCTAAGCAGAGAACAGAAGTCAGAACAAAAGACATTTTAAAATGTCTGAATGGAGGTCCAATTTATTTATTTAATTCTTTTAAATTTTGTCATTGAGATTATAACATTTAGCCATTACCTTTCCTCCAACCCCTCCCGTTTACCCCTTTCAGCTCTTCTTTACATGCAAGGCCTCTCTGTTCACTAATTATTACTTCATGCATATATATAATTAATAAATACAACCTTCTCCGTCTGTAGAATGTTACTTGTATGTTTCTTGATAGTCTCACAAAAGCATCTATTCTTTGGGCTTTTTCTTGTCACCTTGACCTTGGTCACCAAAGCTGGAGTTGAGAGTGATAAATCCAGGATTTGCTTGCAAGCACTTTAAAACTGTTGGAGTGGCTAAAATGAATGTGAGATCCCTCTCAGATGTCATCTAGAAAGGGAGAGATGATATTTAGCAATAATTTAGGTTTTTTAGGGTTAATACAACAGTGGGCCCATCTCTCTGGATTGTAGGGATGTGCTTCTGTGTTGAAATTGAGCCAAGGTTGTAATGTCCAATATCTTGACAACATTTTTATTATCAAGAAGAAAATAGTGAGGGGTAACTGTCTAAAAACATCTCATTTGGATTTAAGTCTAAATGCTAGAGAGTTGGTGATTCTGTTTTGTTTTGTTTTGTTTTGTTTTGTTTTGTTTTGTTTGTTTGTTTGTTTTGTTTTGTTTTTTTCAATGATTTTACGCTTTAGCTACACTTTTCTATTGGGTGTTTTAGACCATGCAGATGGCCAAAATTAACCCATTGTTTTAAATCAAGATCAGTTGAGGATCTAGTTCTCAGGTATCACTCAGACTGGGGAGGAGTCTCTGGCTCTTTCGCTTTATTTTATCACCTTTTCCCTTTGTGTGATGATTAATTGAACACTTTGTTCAACTGTGGCTTTATTTGAAAGCATTAAAGGAAGGTCTTTCTGTGTTGACTCTGAAGAATGCACAGTGGTTAGAGTCCACTTTGTATGGTCTTCATGGTTCCTGAAACAAGAGACCTTGCCACAACTGTTGAGAGATGCCTGTCAATCTCTTGCAATCTAGCTGATCATGGAGGGCAAGGGCCAAAAATTCTCTTTTAATCCCTCTATCTACATTTGTATAGGCTAAGTATGGTTATTGACACCCAGAAGGTCACTTACACTATTCTGGAATTTTTAACTTTTGTATAATGTTTAGCTAATGCTTGGGTAAAACACAAATATTTACAAAAAACTTAGAGATACATTTTTGTTTTTTCCTTTCCTTTCCTGAAAGGGCTCTAATTTCACCTCTTTCTAACTCTTGTCTTGCCCTTCCTGTCTCTCATGTCTGTGTCCAGGCACCAATAAGGGTTTTATTGTCTTTTTATAACCAACTCCTATATAAATGCAAGTACTCTTACACTTTTGGTATTCCCTAAGTAGTCTCAACAGAGAGTACAACTGTCGCACCTGACAATCCCACACAGTTTGAGGAAGTCATCTAGAACAGTGCTCTAGTTCCCTAAAAGGCAGTTAAGAGGTATCTATTCTGAGCATGGGAGGTGAATAAAACAATTGATAGAAACTGAGCAGGCAGCTTCGGGCAGCTCACAAATTCTTGGAAAGTACTCCAAACATTGAGCTATATACTCAGCCCAAATTTCTGAGAGTTCAAGCCATAATGCATGTGATATATTTTACAGTGACCCTCAGAATCTTATGCCGATTACTCATTTTCTTTGATAATATAATCAAGACTCATAAAAGAAGGTATTAATTTTCTTATTGTTCCATGTTTTTGACAAGGAGTGAAACAAGTATGAAACATACATATGATCAATATAAATGGGGAATAATCCCTGGCCTAAAGGATCCCTGAAAAGAAGTTTCCTATTATTTTTGGACTCACGTAGCTACAGTCAAGTGAAAGGGAAAGACTTGGAGTAGACAAGTATTGATCCAAAGAGTGAGTTTTATTCAACCTTTAGCTAAACATTACACAAAAGTTAAAGTTGCAGAGTAGGGTAACCTTTGAGAAGGTGATCAAAAGCAGAGGAATGTAAAAGTCTTGGCTGAGCTTCACCCAGCAGACACCACCATTAAGTAGGCCTCCAAGTACAGTGCACATATTCATTAGGAGTAATTTCCACATACGAGTCTGAGTTCCTCACTTTAGCTTCTCCTGAGGCTGTAATGTACTGGCTAGGCAAAAATGTGTCTGGGAAGGGGCAACTTTACTAATGAAAGCTTCCAAACTAACAAACTACAATTGCCTATGATAAATCCTGAAAAATTACATACAGAATTTTGGCTTAAAACTGGACTACTCAACTTCATTCCTTGATTTCTAAAGGCCTGAATAAATGATAATAAACTCCCCTCATCGTGTATTCAAAAGAACCAGGTTTTTGAAAGTCTGATTGAATACAAGCCCCTCCCTGCCCAATAGTTCCAGGCCATAGAAAAAGAATTAGTCTCTCCTGGAAGACTAAATGTAACCATGAACACTAACCAGTGTCAAGCCAAGGAAAGAGCCTCTGGAGCTCACCAACATCTATGTTAGGAAACTAACAGGCCTATAAGCTCCTAAGAGCTTCATACTGTACCAGTTTATTGACACAGATGATAACAAGATGTTAGAAATTACAAAGACTACTCTTTAGTAGATGTGGTTGTTTGAATATGCTTGGCTGAGAGAGTATCACTATTAGGTGTGCCCTTGTGAAGTAGGTGTGGTCTTGTTGGAGGAAGTATCTCACTATGGGGATGGGTCTTGAGGCTCCTATGCTCAGGTTCTGCTCAAAGAGAAATGAGAGCCTCCTCCTGGCTGCCTGCAGGATAGAGTGTTCTTCTGGGCTGCCTTGGGATCAAGTTGAAGAACCCTTAGCTCCTTTTAGATAGCATGTCTGCCTGTATACTACCATGCTTCCCACAATGATAATAATGAACTGAACTGCTGAAACTGTAAGCCAGCCCCAATTAAATGTTTGCCTTTATAAGAGTTGTCTTGGTCATGGTACATCTTCACAGCAATTGAAATCCTAAGACAGAATGAGTGGGAAACACCTCTGGCTGCAGTACTGGTGTAAATAGGCCCAAGAGAAAACTAGTGCTGCCTTTGTCTGCTTACCTTACCTTCCTGTTTATGAGTGCATCTACTCTGTTGCTCATGCTGCCACTGCTACTATTTTTTGCTGCCATCAGAACTCAGTTTCTTCAGACTAAAGACCAGAAACTCTCCAGAAATCGTCTAGGTTGTCAATATCATATTGGGAATGCTGAGATGTCTAGCCCTGTGGATCAGTTATCAGGCTCTTAGATTCTCCCATATGTAGAGAGACATTGTAGGACTACCTAGACTATATTGTGTAGGCCAATCTAATATGCCACCTTCATAATATTATATATAGATAATATATAACATATAGTATATATAAAATATAACATTATATATTATTATGTATAAATGTAACAAATAATTTTCTGTATATTTATTTTAAAATTTTGGATATATATATATACATACAAACACACACACACACACACACACACACACACATATATATATATATATATATATATATATATATATATATATATCAGATCTGTTCCTCTAGAGCAGTAGTTCCCAACCTGTGAGTTATGACCGCTCTTGCAAACTCGTATCTCCAAAAATTTTTTCATTTCTAATCATAACAGTAGCAAAGTTGTAGCTGTGAAGTAGCAATGAAAATAATTTTATGGTTAGGGGTCACCACAACTTGAAGAAATGCATTAAAGAGTTGAAGCATTAAGGTTGAGCATCACTACTCTAGAGAACTCTCAGATATCTTAGTAGTTAGCAGTGTCAAGTTGACAAGCATGTACTGAAAGACTCCAAAAGGAGCCCCTCGCTCAGGCCTCAGGATAATAGCGGACACCCAAGAACTCACGACAGACCGAGCTTGTTGCAAACCACATGAGGCTTTATTCGGGGAAAGCCAGAGCTCTGGGGACGACTCATATCCCACGCAGGGGTAGAGGAGTCGACCCCAAGGGGAAAGAGGTCCCTCTTTTTATAGGCCCTCAGGGGGGGGAAGGAGTAGGGGGAGAGTAGGGGATTTCTAGATCTAAACAATGTCTATTCTCAAGAAATGGGTATGGGAGGGGTACAAGGAAAGAGTCTAATGAAGGTGCAGCAATGGACACACACCTGGTCAGAACATTGGCAGACACACAGGTTCAAGGAGTGGCCAGAGCATTGTGCACCTCTATTTTTCTAAATCAGTGAAGCTAGTTCTGCTAACACTGATGTCTATCTTGCCAATTTCAGCACTTCTGTGTCTTTTTATATTCTGCCAGGATCTTTCAGTAGAATTTTTTTCAACCTATTATATTATAATTTTTAAAAAAATATTTATTTACTTTATGTATGTGTACATTGTAGCTGTCTTCAGACACACCAGAAGAGGGCATCAGATTTCATTACAGATGTGGTTGCTGGGAATTGAACTCAGGACCTCTGGAGGAGCAGTCAGTGCTCTTAACCACTGAGCCATCTCTACAGCCCCTTAAAATTTAATTTGTAGTAAAACATAGAATTTAGATTATTAAAGCTAGTTAAATTGAATTACCATAAAGATCCATGTTCAAAAACTTGCCACTTCATTAGGTAACTAATTAATTATTTGTCTGTGGAGTCAGTGATGTGTGACATATCCACCAATAAGGAACTAACAAAGCCTTACCCTACTTTCCTATTACAGCCTAAATTTTGATTCTTCCTGAAACTTACTTCCTTATTATGACCTAATGTCAGATTCCTGCCTGAAGCCCATTTCCTTTTCCTTGGCCAATATCAGAAGCCTGCTAAACAGTACTCCAGAAGGTTTTCCACATCTCCCCCCTTTTAATTTAATAAACAAGGCTTAGCCTGTCTTAGGTTGTTCTGACAAGAATGCCTTCCTTATGCGTCCTCAAGACATGTGCAGAAGCTTGTTTTTGTTATATGAACAAAAATGGCCTTTTGATGTTTGTTATAAACAAACATGGCCTGTTAGTGTTATGAACAAACATGGCCTTTTGGCACATGCCTTTGTCTTAGGTCAGCAAGGCCCTTGTGTAGAATCTTACCCGTCCTTGGCTTGCCAGCCTGTTAAATTAATAACTCTGTTTGGTGCATGAAACTCAAGAAGAACGAAGACCAAAGTGTGGACACTGTGCCCCTTCTTAGAATTGGGAACAAAACACCCATGGAAAGAATTACAGAGATAAAGTTTGGAGCTGTGACGAAAGGATGGACCATCTAAAGACTGCCATATCCAGGGATCCATCCCATAATCAGCTTTCAAACGCTGACACCATTGCATACACTAGCGAGATTTTGCTGAAAGGACCCAGATATAGCTGTCTCTTGTGAGACAATGCCGGGGCCTAGCAAACACAGAAGTGGATGCTCACAGTTAGATATTGAATGGATCACAGGGCCCCCAATGGAGGAGCTAGAGAAAGTACCCAAGGAGCTAAAGGGATCTGCAACCCTATAGGTGGAACAACATTATGAACTGATCAGTACCCCAGAGCTCTTGACTCTAGCTGCATATGTATCAAAAGATGGCCTAGTCGGCCATCACTGGAAAGAGAGGCCCATTGGACTTGCAAACTTTATATGCCCCAGTACAGGGGAATGCCAGGGCCAAAAAGTGGGAATGGGTGGTTAGGGGAGTGTGGGGGGAAGTGTATTGGGGACTTTTTGGATAGCATTGGAAATGTAAATGAGGAAAATACTTAATAAAAAATTAATTCTAAAAAAAAATAACTCTGTTTGGGGGTTCATTCTTAGTTTCAAGCCATGTACTTGGGCCCCTAACATATTGATGCTGTTAAAGGCAAGCTTTAACAGGATGGGCTGGAATAAGATTATTCCCACGACAAGAAGAGCTAGCATGATCAAGCCATATATGCCATTCTTGAAGCGTGACCAGGATGGAAATACTGACTTCAGGCCATGAATAATCCTATCAGCTACATCAGAAGCATCGAAGCTTAGTGGAGCAGCATTCTTTAAATTCATAATCTCTGTGTGCAAGGCTAAGATATCCAGAGAGGTGTTGGAATCATGCCAAATACCCTGCAAGTGTCTTTGAACCCTTTCCAAATTATAGTGACTATTGTTGTGAACCTTAGAAGTAACACAAATCCACTGGTATTGGCATGGCACTTGAGATGGCTCCTCACTTTCAGGCTCTGAACCTACTCTTCACTACTCTTCAATAATTTGAATTGTATTATATATAAAGAGCATCAATCCATCACCCCAAATGCCTATCTAAATCCTCCTAAATACTCAGAGCATTAGTAACATTTTTTGCTAAATAGTTAACAAAAGTAGCTGTCTTAACTTCTTGTGTCAAAGCAATTGCAGAGGCAGTGGTGCTAGCTATCAATGCAATTAAAGCTGCTATACCAGCAATAATTAAGCCTACTGCCCTTTTGCTTCTGCTTAAAAGCTGACTCACTTCTTCCAGTACCTGCAAGCTTTTTTTTTTTTTTTTTGAATAACAAGTTCCTGTAATATTCACAGGCAATAAAACAAAAACTGGTTAATAGACCACCATAACAGACATGCCAGGTTTCAGCACACTAACACAATTAGAAAGTGTACAATCAATACAACTCACATTAAATACTGTAAAAGAATCAAAAGTAATTTTGACATGACCAAGTAAGAAAAGATTGTGAGCTTTAACACATGCACTATCACTTGTTTGAAATCCAGATCCTGGCTCAATTTTATCTGTAACTAAAGTAACTTTATAGAGAGATACAGTTAACTTCCATATATGCCTTTGGGCCTGCTTCTGATTGCAAAAGGCCTATGGACATCTCTTTTGGCCAATGTCTGACTGATTCCCTGCCCAATCAATAATTTGCATTATATTGGAAACATTAAACCACATTGGGGGTTGATTAAGACATTCTTCCCAAATAATAACTTTGTTAAATGCCTGTTCCACATCCTCTGTGGGTACAGATCCACAAGGTTGTAGCTCATAAGGGTCAAGGGCAAATCCCTTATAATGTTTTGGCATGCCTATGTTTATGATCTGAATTACAGTTTGTGAAACCTTTTTTCCCACGTTTGAGGAAACACTGAAATATACCCATTATTTGTACTATTCTTCACAAAGTAAATAGGGATCCCATCACCCAATGCATTGAAAGTCACAGCCTTATTATATATTGAATCCCTTTTCCAAGGGGATCCAAGAAATTGAGTATTATTACTAGTCACAAGAACCTCGGGTCTGGTACACACTGTTGGATGTATCAGTAGTAGGTCAGCAACATAGGCCCAATGGGCATCACCATGTGCAGAAATCATCATCATCAGTAGGGGAATCAGGGGTTGTTCCATTTGTTGCACCAGCCTCTTTGGCAACCATTGAGCCTCATTTTCTTCCTATGAAAAAGCACAAATGTGATCTCATCCCCATATGAGTACAAGGTCGAGTCCATGCCATTGGCCTGTCATAGGATCCTTCCACTTCACTGAAGTATACGTAGTAGAAGTGTGAGGATGACAAAAACGCTCAGCTGCTGAATGTCCATGCATATCCAAATTAAAAAAATTTAAAATAAAAAGAGCATGATTTAAATAGTTTTTTGGTGTACAGGGGGGTATAACTCCCCATTTTTTATTTTATGAAGATATTGTTTTAAAGTTCCATGGGCCCATTCTACAATGCCTTGTCCTTGAGGATTGTAAGGAATCCCAGTAGTATTGGTAATGTTAAATTTTTGACAGAAAGTGACAAATGTTCAACTGCAATAGCCAGTTCCATTATCTGTTTTAATCTGACAGGGAACACCCAGTATAGAAAAACAATGGAGACAATGTTTAATTACGTTTTTTAGTTGCTTCTAATGTTAAAGCAGTTGCAACTAGAAAGCCTGAAAAGGTGTCAATATTCACATGTACATATTTTAATTTTCCAAAATCAGAAATATGAGTAACATCCATTTGCCATAATTGATTAGGTATAAATCTTCAAGGATTAACACCATTATGTGGCAAAGGTAGAAATTGAGGACAATTCAATTCATTCAGTGCAAGTCTTTATAATCTGACATGTACATTCTCTAGAAATACCAAATTGTTGTCTCAAGCTATTGTTATTTTGATGATGTAAAGAATGAGATTGTTTAGCCAATTGTTCCTGTATAAGGCCTACAACTTTCCTGGTATAAAAATCTTCTGTGGCACTGCCCTCACTAAGGGGTCCAGGCAATCAAGTATGAGCTCTTAAATGACCTACAAAATAAGGAACTGTACGTTCTCTTAAATTGAGTTGTGTTTGCATAAATAATTGCAAAATTTGAGAATTAGCAGTATCTAAAAAGGGAACAGTTTCAAGTAGTTGTAAACCATGAGCTATATATTGGCTGATGGTACACAAATTAAAAGCTTGATTTTTTAGCATTTCAAAAACAGCAGCTACAGCATGTCGTTCAATTATTTGTGCTGAAGCAGGGGGAAATTCAATAGAATGAACATGTGATCCAATCACATATGCTGCCTTCCCATTAGATGAGCCATCTGTAAATATAGTAAGTGCGTTCTCTATAGACTTCATGGGTAAGTTTACAGGGTAAACAAAAGCATGCATAGAGGCAAATTATAACAATTTGTCTTTTGGATAATTTTTATCATTTTTGCCTAAAAATTTTGCACATGCAATAGGCAAAATATAAGTATTTTGCAATAACCAATCTAAATGCTGTTTGGAATAAAGGATAAATATTTCATCAGGTTCTTTCCCAAAATATTTCTGTGACTCTATCCTACATTTCTGTATTAACACAGCAACAGTCTCATAATAAGGTGTTAAAACTTTCTTTGGAGATGAAGAAAGATGAATCCACATTAACGGTCGCTTTTGCCAAAGGACTGCTGTGGGTGCATGAGTTGTAGCAATAATGCAAGCAGCCAACAACTGATCATAGTCTATAGAATGTATCTGTTGTTGGGTAATAGCTTCCTCTACTTTCTGCAAAGCTATTCATCCCTCATCTGTTAATTGTCAAGGGAATTAGTATTTGCACTCCCCTTGAGGGTATCAAATAGAGATTTAAATTCTCCTGTAGTAAGCTTAAGGTGAGGTCTTAGTCAATTAATATCTCCTAACAAACTTTGAAAATCATTTAGAGTAAATAAGTTATCTTTCCTTACTTGAATTTTTGTGCTGAAATTTGTTTAAGATATAACTTATATTCCAAATATTGAAAAAGGAATTTGCCTTTGAATCTTTTCTGGAGCAACAACAACTCCAAAATTCTAAAGCTCTTTGTATAAGAGCAAAGCCTTGTAGTAAAATTCCATCAGAGGAACCAGCTAATAAAATATCCATATAATCAATAATATACACTGTATTGAAGTAGTGACAAAAATTTTTTACATAATGTGTTGAGGCTGGCCTGCAGCTTTCATGTCCGGTTTCGAGCCTGGGAGGCAACTAGAGCTGAAAGAGAAGAGGGAACATAGGCAGGTCAAGAAATAAAGGAAACCAAGACATGCTAGACTGCTCAAGGCTCAAATGTTTAATGGTGGATGTGCTTATAAAAGAGGGGGGAGGACTATTCCCGCCAATTCACCCTTGGAGCCTGGAACCAGCTGCAGGTGACTACATGCAGGATAGGGCATAGTCTCAGGCTTCCGAGCAGGTAGCAGTATCTTGAAGAGGTACAGCTACAGTGGCTGAACAATAGAGTGATCTAGGGAGGCAGGCTCCACCTTAGGTAATCTCCTTAGTGGCAGCAAAATCGAGGTCTAGCCCAGCCAGCTTCAGGTTCGGGGAAGGTTACGATAAGGTAGGGCTATTAGCCTTTCCTTGAGGCAAAACTTTCATGGATTCTTTAAAATTACAAGCAAGGTCAGTAAAAGCAAACCCTTTACAATCATCAGGATTCAAAGGAATAAAGAAAGATCTTCCAAATCCATAATAATTCTATAATGGAGTAGGCAGGCCAGTTTGTAATGCCTCTACAAGTTCCATAGCCTCATGAACCTTTTGCAAACCCTGCAACAATCTCCATCTACTGGATTTTTTCTTAATTACAAACATGTGCAAGTTAGAATCCTGAGCCCGTGCTTGAATTTTAAGTTTCTCTTGTAACACCAGAGCACAACCACAATTTTGAGAAGCAAAACCTAATTTTAACAGTGTAAACAATCCATTCTCTTTAAAAATCAACACCAAAAGTATTACTTTCACGTTATAAAGTTTTTAAGTGTTTCCCTACTTTTGAACTGCAGTTAGCAAGCCTGGGTCATTCAAAGCACGCAAGAACTTTGGAAAGCAAAACTCAAACTCCAACAATCTAGTCTCCCAAAAACACCAAGTGAATCACCTCCATGCTACAAAGTTTGTGTGCCTGTTCCTGCACACGAATGCATACCTCAAAGAGACACTGCCCTAAATCCTATCTTTTATAAGTCTGGTCTCTAGGATAAGAATTACATGAAATATTACCCAATTTAGGTGTATCTTTAGAGATCTGTTTCCATGGGTTGACTCCTGCCACATGTTTTAGTTCTGAATTACTCCAACTCGGAGTTATCAGTTTTAATCCAACTTTCTGTTACCAATGTTACAAATTTTTAACCATACCAAATAACTTATAAACAAAACATGTAGAAAATATTTATACTTTTAAAACCAGTCAGAAACAAAAATGAAGAGTCTGCATACATTTACTTAATGAAACCAAACAAAATTCTTAACCTTTCTAGCTGTAATTTTAGAAGAAGAACTCCTTTGCACCTGATGAATCCAATAATCACAAGCACAGATATTATTCTAGGAGAAACAACCATCAGTTTCCTTACCATAGAACTTGAGAAGCTGCTGGTCCCTTTAAGAGTGGCTTTTCAGAGAAGCTCCTGGCAGGGCTTCTCCAGCTGTGCTAGACTCCTAGCTACAGGTATAGGGCTCCAAAGGCTAATTCATACTGTTTAGTCATTCTCTCTCTCTCTCTCTCTCTCTCTCTCTCTCTCTCTCTCTCTCTCTCTCTTTCTCTCTCTCTCTGTCAGTTAGGGCTGAGCAACCAGAAAATAAAGTTTCAACTGTTTTTTTATTTTGAACATGAAACACAGAACAGTCAATTAAACCACAAAACAAAAACACAGACTTAACATAAAACAGTCCGTTTTGGCAGACATGGACGGACTGGTGTGTCAAGGACAGACAATATACAGAGAAGAAAGAGAATTAGACATCCCTAAGGGACCCAGATAGCCTCCTAAGAGATCCAGAACCAAGCATTCCTCCAGTAGGAGCCAGAGAGGAGGCAGGACATCTCCAGACCTCCTCGTGTCCCTAGGGAGAGCTCTGAAACAGCGTGCATTCATTTTCCTTCTCTTTCACCAAATCATTCCCAGATAGAGAGGACTCCTTTTCTGAAACTCATTCTCATGTCTCAGGTGTAAACTATCTCTAATCAGGGAACAAGATTAAAAGCACCTATGAGAATTACCTTTGCTTCTCTAGATTTTCACATAGTTCTAAACACATACAGAAAACACATTTTACCTTTACCTTGTCCTTCTACAAGTTTTATTCACTGCTGGCCAAAATCTTCTTTACTTTCCTTTTACACGTGCTTCCAATTCCTGAGGTGTACATCACTGTATCCCAATTACTAGAGCTCCACCATTGAGGCGCCATCTGACCAAGTCTACTCAGTCAACAGATTCTCCAGTGTGGGAGTGAGAATTAAAGAGAAAAAGACAGTTAGACAACATTGTAGCATGACCCCAGTCAATTCTGAGACTGAAGGCAAATTTAATTTTTACAGTCCACTTTTTATACCATTTTAATTACATGCAAGTATTTTGGGCAAGTGGTACAATAAGGAACTAACAAAGCAGTAAGCAAAGTCCTGTGATTACTCCCATGACAGTTGTCTAAAAGGGCTTGTCATAATGACCGAAATACTGAAGCCTACTTCCTTGTCCAAGCCCAAAATCTTGCCTCAAGCCAAGTTCTGTTCTACCCTAAGACTAAAATTCCTGCTTTATGTTACTTCTCTATTACAGCCTAAAGTTAGATTATTGCTTAAACTTACTTCCTTATTATGCCCTAATGTCAGATTCCTGCCTGAGTTTACTTCCAAAGTCAGATTCCTGTCTGAAGCCCTTTTCCTTGTCCTTGGCCAATGTCAGACTCCTGCCAAGCAGTATCCCAGAAGGCTTTCCACAACCTGGGTTTAATTTTCAGCACCCACATGGCAACTCACATCTGTCCAAAACTCCAGTTCCAGGACTTTGACACCCTGTTCTGATCTCTAGGGGCACCAGGCAAACATGTGGTTCACAGATATACATGTAAGCAAAACACTCAAACACATAAAGTAAAATAAAATAAGTAAATCTAAAAAAAATTTAAAAAGAAGAGCAATTAGTTTTATGCAATGTAACTAATCTATATTATTTCATGCACACAGGAGTGGGATGAATGACAGGTACTTAATTGTTCCTGCTACAGTGACTGAAACTTCTATTGAAAGACTCTGAAAGGAGCCCCTCGCTCAGGCCTCAGGACAACAGAGGACACCCAAGAACTCACGATAGACTGAGCTTGTTGCAAACCACATGAGGCTTTATTCGCGGAAAGCCAGAGCTCTGGGGACGACTCATATCCCATGCAGGGGTAGAGGAGTCGACCTCAAGGGAAAGAGGTCCCAGTTTTTATAGGCCCTCAGTGGGGAAAGGAGAAGGGGGGAGTAGGGAATTTCCAGATCTAAACAATATCTATTCTAAAATGATTGATTCCTCAAGAAATGGGTATGGGAGGGAAACAAGGAAAGAATCTAATGAAGGTTCAGCAATGGGCACACACCTGGACAGAACATTGGCAGACACACATGCTCGAGGAGCGGCCAAAGCATTGTGCATGTTTATTTTTCTAAATCAGTGAAGCTAGTTCTACTAACAATAAAATCTATTTTACCAATTTCAGGGCTTCTATGACCTTTTACATTCTGCCAGGATCTTTCACTATCCTTTCCAAAGTAGAATAGGTTCTGGTAAATACTAAAGTATAGATGGAAAAGTAACTGTGAAAAACAAAATAATAGATCAATTGCACAACAATAGAATCCATTTGGTGCCTGAAATGAAACTCAGAGCAATAAAATAGTGTTATCTATTAGCAAAATTATACCAGATGCCTAGAATAGCCAAGTTGTGTTTTTAACCAATGCTTCTGCTTTGACAATCTGAGTAAAGTCTTTCAAATCTATGTAGCATAGCTCAGGGAATCATTATTGTCATATTATATGATAATGAACTACTAAGGACAGAGAAAAGCATTAATATAATAACTAGTAGGGACTCATGTTTTTCAAGTTATACCTACTATAAATGATATTATTCAGAAAGGATTTCGGGAAGTGCTCCCTACTGAGCCATCAGGCCTTGTGGCCCACACATATTACAGATCCATCATTAAACAAATGAAATATTTAATATTTAGAAAGGTTCTTTATTATATTTAAAAAGTATTATGGTAACATGCACATCATACCACAGTGTGTTGTATACAGACATTCTTTTTTTCTGGCTTGTATACAGAAAGCTATGAAAAAAAAATTGCAGGTTCCTGATCAGATGAAAGAAATAGACATCATCAAATGGTGGGCGCCAAAAGGAACATGTGAGCATCTCCACCCTGAGACTAGGAAGGATGTGGCAGATCTTAAAGGCACATAAAACTAAATTATATTACATACTGTGGCCACTTTCATGTATCAGAAGCCAGCTTTCTCATTGTAAAACAAACAAAGAAACAAACAAACAAAAAGACAGGAATAAAGAGGGGGAATGGTACAGATAATCAAAGGAGAAAATTAGAATATTTTGTTCTATTAATGCCAGAGACAGTGAGGTGAAGGCAAATGGACATTCAAGATTAGGCTATCTGGAAATGCCCAGCACAAACTTTCTTCTCTAAACAGAAGGAAATTGTGAAAAGGGTATTGTTTGGCTATAAAGAGTGGAGCCATGCTGAGACCTGACAACAGCACTGGAAAAGACAGCAAATTCCTTAGTTTCTGGCGAGAGATTCTCCCAAAGGCAGGTTTATAGGTGAGGATACTGGCAACTCAAGAAACTGGAAAGTTTCAAACTCTTCACAAAGCTTGATGACACTTACAGAAATAACCAGAAATCATCACAGCTTTAGAAAAAGTTTCAGAATGTCAGGGCCAGGAGCCATCCAAGAGCTGAGCTATTGTCTGATCTAGAATGCTCTGGGAGTCAAAGATTCCTGAATATGTATATTTCTCTTTGGGATCCTAAAGGAGGATTGTTTAAGGAAAAGCTTAGGAGGTTCCAAGAAAGCCTGATAATCAGTTAACTGATTAGAAAGACAATATAGGGTGTGAATGAGAAAACTGCTAAGATAAGAAAGTTTTCGAAAGAAACAGTTTACTTAGTCAAATGAATATATTACTGAAAGCTGAAACAGATTTAAAGAAGCAGATGAAAAAATAAGGGAATTTAAGATGACCTTTTAAATATTATTGCACATGGAAACCTAGAAAGTATGAAGAAAGTATGCAAAATCTTTGGAAAACCATTCATTGAATAAATACCCTCATTTTATGGACAGTGAAGGATGAGATGTGTGGACATAGAAGTCTATTCAGTGAAACAGTGGCTGAAAATATCCATAGTCTTGGAAAAGTTATAGATAAATATACACAAGAGGGATTAGGACCAAGTATAGACATAAGCAGAACCTAATAACATGCTGTGGATAAACCTTCAAAACAAAAGACAAGGAAATATGGCAGGTCATGGTGGTACACAGCTTTAGTTTCAGCACCCAGGAGGCAGTAATGGGTAGGCAGATCTCTGTGAGTTTCAGGCCAGCCTGGTCTCTTAGTGAAACATTTTCTCAAAAAAAAAAAAAAAATGAAGAAATAGGTTGTTTACTATAACTAGATAGTAAGAATATTGCTGAAGACATCACTCATTTTGAAAGTAGAACATAATGAAATCAAACTCAAATGACCAAGAAATGCTCTCTCTATAAACTAGTATTCATAGTGCTGGAAGTTGTTATGCAGACTGCTGGAGAAGATTTTGCTCAGCACTAGATACTGCATACTGCAATAATGACCTGAAGTGGAAGCTTAGGGGTTCTTTAGAAAGACAGTTGTATTGGATGATGATTTGCTGGGACAAACAAGTGAAGGAAAGTTTTCCTGAAGCAGCCACAGATGAAAGCATGTTCTGCTAAAGCAAGCATGTGAAAGGACATGTGATCAAGGATTCTTCACTAATGACATACATGTATTAGTCTACCTTACACTGAGTAGTTGAACTCCAATTTTTGGGGACTCTGTAGAGAGAAACACACCAAAATACTTCTGGTGGTAAGCCTTGGCTTCTTGCCACTTCTGCAGACTCACTGCTTGTCAGCTAAGACAGACAGACTCACATGCTGAGGCAAGACACGATAAGGCAAGATCCATGATGTTTAGAGGGAGTATAAATAGGACCCAACCATCTGTGACAGAGGCTGAGCTTGGCTTTCTTGCACAGCTAAAAGTTTATTGGTCTCATGTCTTTGCGGAACTTCTGGTGTTCCTGGTAATCCTAGTCTCTCCTGTTGACTCATGCTGATTTGGCTAAGGCCTGGCTGTTCCTGCTAGGTTGTGTCACCAATGCTGCTATCCCTACAGTTGGTATCAGGACCTCTGAAACCCGTGAGGTCACATAGGTGGTACCCACACACCTGTTGCCAAGGCAACAGCCACTATATTCTCAGAATCCACTTGGCTCACCTCCCAACTTTACCTGTGACTACGTCAGCATCTATATGTAAAGAAAGGCCCCCTGATCTCTCTCTCTCATCCCCTTCTCTTTCCACTGCCACCTTGTCGCCCCACCCCACCCCTCTCAGCAAACCTCACATGGAGCTGTTTGGCCTGGTGTGGTCTTTCTGAAGCTGCACGATCAAGATCATAACACATACAGTACTGAACTTGACTGCTGGAATATCCATGAAGTGTTTGAGAGTGTATTGAGCTGCCACTGCTGGCCTGTGAACTGAACTCCTAATTTTCTGACAACACAGATGGGATGTTTTCCAAAGAACCATCACTACATAGGTCCACTTCCCCTGTATCCTTTATTTTCTACTACATCTGGTAGGTGGTGGGCTAGAAGGGAGGATAAAGCATTTAAGGATCATCATTAAAAATAAAATTTGAAAAAAATTAAAGTTAACAATGACCTACCATGCAAGGTGTGTCCAGTACTGCAATAATGCCTAGATAACTTATAAGGGGTAACCAACTCTTCTTCTATTGTACTTGAGGGCTCTTCCACACTAGAAAACCCATGCCTGTTATTTTAAAAATGGTCAAAACCCATGGCTAGGGAAGTCAAATGTCCTAGGAAAGAACCTATTGATTGATATTTTCCTGACTAGTCACGTTATTAAAATGTCTTTTAAATATATGTGTTTATATCATTAGGTTAGTGCTGCTTCTAACCAAGGGCAGAGAAGCTTCTTGTGCTAGGTGGGCAGTAATTAATATATAGATGTATTACTGTTCAAAGTGCTGAGAACAAATGACTGGGAAGACTCAATAGATGGGACAAACTCAGGGAACATCAAGGACGGTGGAGTACAACGAATGCAAAAGCCAGAGGATTGGGAAAAGCACTGTGCAAATGGTATCCTCTAGACATGATGTGACTGTTGCACAATACCTACTCATTATCAAGCCAGTTACAAATTCCAGCATGAAGGTGGGACAGTTTCCTGACCTGGTATTTATTGTGTATCCAAGTCTGGCCTCCAATGGGGGAACCCCATGTAAGAAGAAAGAGGAATTTTGGGAAGGGGAAGGAGGAGGAAGGAGGGGAAGGAGGAGAAGAAGGAAGGGGAAGGAGGAGGAAGGAGGGGAAGGAGGAGGAGAAGGAAGAAGAACCCATCAACCTGACTCTCTCTCTCTCTCTCTCTCTCTCTCTCTCTATATATATATATATATATATATATATATATATATATATATATATTTCTATATATATATAGAAATATTCTTTCTTATATATAAGAATATATATAATATATTCTTATATATATAATATATATAAGAATATATTTCATATATATATATATATATATATATATATATATATATATATATATATATATATATATATGAAAACGACAAAATAAGTGAGCAAGAGCAGGGAAGTCTCATGGGTTTCATATCATGGCCCAGACCCATTGGGGAGTTTGGGCATGAGTATGGGATAATATAAGAGGTGAGACTATAAGACATTAAATACACATTATGACATTACATACCTCTGAAATTAGAAAAGAGTAAGTTCTATTTAGCAGAAGAGAGAAAAGTAATGGTAGAGAAGAGTGAGATAAATTAACACTGGAGAAACATGGAACAAGAAGACAAATGAAGTTTCTTTCACAAATCAATGAATAAAACTTTTAGCTAGACTAAGAATTAATCAAGACCCATGAGTAAAACTGTGAATGAGATTTTTCCAGCCTTTTGATATGAGAGTTCTGTGAGTACCGAGAGAGAGATGTCTGTTATGTTCTTCTTCAGTTCTAGTAAATAAATGAGCTAAATTGGGTAGAGTGAAAGCTGGGTCCTGCCTGAGTTATCCACCTACTCCAGCTAAACAGTGATCTTTGTTGCCTCATGTCCATACTGATTAACCTTGGCATGAGGACCTGGGAGGCTATGACTGTTGTAGCCTCCTGCAAGCTGACCTTGCTTTACAAACTTGTAGCCCACTTGGGTGAATGTCCCCTCATATCTGTTAATATACTCACAGTTGTGGGAAAAACCATACCTCAGTAACACCTCTCAATGTCTCTGAGTGTGGTGGAAGCAACCCAATCCAAACAGTATATGGTGGGATGGGAAATTAGTCATGAGAACTTAATAACCATGCCATCCTTGACTCTAACAGTCTTTATCCCAGCTCCTATATAACACAGCCTGTCTCACTCTTCAGCATTAGATTGCTACTCTTACACAATAATGCCTTCTAATTTCCTTTTCACTGTAGACACTGATTCTCACCATGTGGACTTGAAAGTATGAAATTGTGTCCAAGTCACAATCATTTTTCTAGGGTCACAGTTTTCATAAAGGAGGACATCTCTTGAATCAGGTCAAAGGAGAGGTCCCTGAGATTTGAAGAGATAAAAACACAGAGATTTGTAATGTGGTTGGACTGCTTGTGATAAATTTCCATCATAGCACTTATAGCAGAATGTTCAGAATATCAGTTTGCTTGTGGACTTACAATATGACTTACTTAGAGATTGGGTTATCGTCATCACTCAGAAGAGGAAATCTCTGGAAGGATACAGTTGAAGAGGATGGATATGTGAGTGATGGCAGCCCAGCCACCCAGTGTGGAGTCTGGGTTTGAGAGCTGTAAAGAGCACCAACAGCACAGAGGGTTTGTACAGTCCAGAAGCTTATCTACAGCTAGCAGATTTTGGGTGGTATTTTATGGAGTATCAAAGCACAAAGACTCTAAATGTAAAAATGTTTGTTTACTTGAGGATATATCTAAAACAATAGGATATGTAAATATTTGGCTTTCTTACTGACAGACTAATGGGTAATGAGCATCACTCTGCTGTGGAAAAATTAGCAACCTAGGAGCCAATACACAGATGTCACATTTTGTTAATCTAGATGTTGTATTGTGTCCATTTTTTTATTCCATCTCTTATTCTTGAAGCTATGATAAAATCAGGTTAATGAATTGCTGCATGATGGCTTTATCTATACCATGTTTAATTAAAGATGATTTCTAATTCTACAAATTCATTTTAGGGACTTTGCATGGATAAAAAAATCTCCTTGGGACAGAACTTTTTCTAATAAGCATTTGAGTATCCTGTTTCCTGGGCTAAAATGGAATTCTTGTTTTTATGAAGCTTTGGGAGGGGGAAAATGTATTAGACACAGTTGGGTTAGGAGCTTGGAGTCTCCTTGCAGAGAGATAGGAACAGAACTCCAGCCATCTTTTTACCAATCACTAAAATGAGAGACGTGAATACACTTCAGGATGATCTTGGCTAAATTCTAGTCACTGGAGACAATATAAAAGGCTCCAGTGGATCTTTCCCGGCAGAGAAGTGCTCATGAAATCTGGTGACTGAGATAAAACTAAAACTAAAGTCTAAGCTGAGTTTTTTTTTGTACAACTTGTAGCTTGGGTTGAAAGATTTTTAGGACTCAGTCAGAAAAGCTATTAATTTTGCAAACAAATACCAAAAATGCAGACATGTTCTTCAAAATATAAAATGTTCCTTGTATATCATTTTATTGTCTCTTTAAATTTGAAAGAGGACAATCAAATAAATAATATGTTGAGCAACTATGATTTATATTATATAGCTTAGCATGTAATGTGGCAGAAATGCAGACTATATAAATTTTACGTGTTTTAAATTTTAACTCTGAATGTCACAATAGTAAACAAAACTAACTGGCAGATATTTTCATCTATCATGACTCTGAAGGAAAACTTCATGGAATAAATGAAATCAAATTATTTCCCCTTTTATGTATAACATCCTTCATTTACAGTATATTTTAATAGATGTAAAAATGAACAAAAGTTGACAATTGCAGTTTGGATTTGAGGTTGCTACTTTCTCCACAGCAGACAGAAGCTTATCAACTAAAGTTTATCAATGACACAGTCAAATTTTTATAAATCCCATAGTTTTAAGATATATATCCCCAAGTAAGCAAAATTTTGCCAATGTAAAGTCTGATTGCTTTGCATTTCCATAAAACAACACCAAAAATCTGCTAGTTATAGATAAGCCTTGGGACTTTACAAACCCTCTGTTGTTGCTGCTCTTTGGAGCTCTCAAACCCAGACTCTACTCTTCCTGTATGGCCTGTCAACAAGCTTTGTCAAACCATCACCTCTAAACAAGGAAGGCATTTCTTTTTACATGCAAACATGTCAACAACATAGCGAGTTCCAGGAAAACCTGGGCTACAGGAAAATATGCCAAAAAGTAGGAAGAAAAAAAAAATAAGAAACAACAGCACAAGAAGAACAAAACCAAGCCAGCCAGCCATCTTTTTCTTTCTTTGTTTTTTTAAAAAAATAGATTTATTCATTTCATGTATATGAGTTTTTTATATGTCCTTAGACATATAAGAAAACAGTATCTGATCCCATACAGATAGTAGTGAGCCACCAAGTAGTTGCTGGGAATCGAACTCTGGACGTCTAGAAGAGCCATCTCTCCAGCTCCTAGCCTGCCATCTCAAACCAAGCTTTTTTGCATGTTACTGCCACCTTGTGGTATTTTTTTTTCAGTGCTAATCATTACAATCACTCACTCTTTATAGTAGTAGCTCAAACTAATCAGTACCAAGGGCATTTTCTTTGAATAGCAGTTAGCATCTTCTCCTCACACCACTAATTTACAAAGTACTCAAAAGTATGTTTCAAGAAAGTGGGGGAAATCCTTGAAGATATGGGCACAAGGGAAAAATTTTGGAACAGAACAGCAATGGCTTTCGCTGTAAGATCAAGAATCCAGAAATGGGACTTCATAAAATTGCAAAGTTTCTGTAAGGCAAAAGACACCGTCAATAAGACAAAAAGGCCACCAACAGATTGGGAAAGGGTCTTTACCAATCCTAAATCAGATAGGGGATGAATATCAAATATATACAAAGAACTCAAGAAGGTGGACTCCAGAAAACCAAATAACCCTATTAAAAAAGAGGTACAGAGCTAAACAATTCTCAACTGAGGAATATCAAATGGCTGAGAAGCACCTGAAAAAGTATTCAACATCTTTAATCATCATGGAAATGCAAATCAAAACAAACCTGAGATTCCACCTCACAGCAGTCAGAATGCCTAAGCTCAAAAATTCAGGTAACAGCAGAGGCTGGTCAGGATTTGGAGAAAGAGGAACACTCCTCCATTGTTGGTGGGATGGCAAGCTGGTACAACCACTCTGGAAATCAGTTTGGCGGTTCCTCAGGGAATTGGACAGAGTGCTACCAGAAGATCTAGCAATATCTCTCCTGGGCATATACGCAGAGGATGCTCCAACATGTAATTAGGACACATGCTCTACTATGATCATAGCAGCCTTATTTATAATAGCCAGAAACTGGAAAGAACCCAGATGTCCCTCAACAGAGGAATCAATGCAGAAAATGTGGTACATTTACACAATGGAGTACTACTCAGCTATTAAAAACAATGAATTTATGAAGTTCTTAGGCAAATGGATCTCAAGGATATCATCCTGAGTGCGGTAACCCAATCACAAAAGAACACACATGATATGAACTCACTGATAAGTGGATATTAGCCCATAAACTTAGATTATCAAAGATACAATTTGCGAAACACATGAAACTCAAGAAGAAGGAAGACCAAAGCATGGACACTTCATCCTTCCTAGAATGAGGAACAAAAAACCCATGGAAGGAGTTACAGAGACAAAGTTTAGTGATGAGACAGAAGGAAAGATCATCCAGAGACTGCCCCACCTGGGGGTCCATACCATAATCAACCACCAAACGCAGACACTATTGCAAATGCCAGCAAGATTTTCCTCACAGGACCATGACATAGATGTCTCTTGTGAGGCTATGCCAGTGCCTGAAAAATAGAGAAGTGGATGCTCACAGTCATCTATTGGATGGAACACAGGGCACCCAATGAAGGATTTAGAAAAAGTATTTAAGGAGCTGAAGGGGTTTGCAGCCCTATAGGTGGAACAATAATATGAACTAACCAGTACCCCAAAGCTCCTGTCTCTAGCTGCATATGTAGCAGAGGATGGCCTATTGGCCATCAATGGGAGGAGAGGCCCTTGTTCTTGTGAAGATTATATGCTCCAGTAGAGGGGAAGGCCAGGGCCAGGAAATATGAGTGGGTGGGTTGGGGACCAGGGCAGGGGGACAGTATAGGGGACATTCAGAGAGGAAAGTAGGAAAAGGGATATCATTTGAAATGTAAATAAAGAAAATATCTATAAAAAAGTATGTTTCAGAGGAACTTAGTCACTAGAACATAAAGCAGATATTTGGATCTTACACTTTAGTACAATCTACATCCAGATCTAAAGGCAACAAGAAAAGAGAGGCACTGGGTCTGGCTTGAGCCTCTGAAATGTATCGTTTTTTACTCAAACTATCATGGAACCCTTTACAGAATAGCTGTGCAGTGCTACTCCTGGGAGGCGAATGCCCTGGGCCATGACAAGGTACAGTGTCCCTCCCAGGTTAGTTCGGCTGTGGAACACCCCAAGGGCTGGCAGGCAGCTCAGTGTAATTGTACTAAAGTATAGTAACCAATTGCCTTTACCACAACTTAATATTTAAAAGTACATTTTATACAATTAACACCATTGATAGTATGCATGACTGAAATTTATCTCTAAAACATTTTTTAAGTGCAAGGCAGAAAAGGGAGATTTAATCAATATAGCCATTAGGAAGAGAATAAGTGACTTCCTGAAGTCTGTTCTTGGGGTCCTGAATTGAGATGAATGCTTAAATACAGAATTAGAGATATGCTGTCTCAGTCAAAGTATGATTCTGTGCATCATTGACCCTTCCTTGTCTGAGACTCAGTCTTATTCTGTAAAGGGTTCCATGATAGTTTGAGTAAAAAACGATACCCCACAGATTCATTTATTTGAATGCTTAGCCATAAGGAAGTGGCACTACTTGAGAAGAATTAGGTGTGGCCTTGTACTACTTGATGCCTAGTTGGAAAAAGTGTTACTGGTGGTGGGATTTGACATTTCAGAGGCTCAAGCCAGACCCAGTGCCTCTCTTTTCTTGTTGCCTTTAGATCTGGATGTAGATCTACTTCTCCAGCATCACGTCTGATTGTGTGCCACCATGCTTCCTGTCATGACAACAACAGACTAAACCTTTGAACCTGTAAGCCATACACAATTAAATGTTTTTTCTTATAGGAGTTGATAAGGTCGCTTTCTTGCTGCTGGTGTTGGTGTGCTAGGTGGTGGGAGCAAGGAGGCTGAGGCTCAGGAAGGTACAGTGTCCCTCCCAGGTTAGTTCGGCTGTGGAACACCCCAAGGGCTGGCAGGCAGCTCAGTGGCTGTGCAGTGCTACTCCTGGGAGGCGAATGCCCTGGGCCTGACCTTGTGCCCTTGGCAGCTCGAGCTCACCAAGATGGTCCCCATCCCTGCTGGAGTATTTACAATGGGCACTGATGATCCTCAGATCAGGCAGGATGGAGAAGTCCCTGCCAGGAGAGTCACTGTTGATGGCTTTTACATTGATGCCCATGAAGTCAGCAATGCGAATTCTGAGAATTTTGTGAACTCCACTGGCTATTTGACAGAGGCTGAGAAGTTTGGAGACTCTTTCGTTTTTGAAGACATGTTGAGCGAACAAGTAAAAACGCATATCCACCAGGCAGTTGCAGCTGCTCCATGGTGGTTGCCTGTCAAGAGAGCTAATTGGAGACACCCAGAGGGTCCAGACTCCAGTATTCTGCACAGGTCAAATCATCTGGTTCTCCATGTTTCCTGGAACGACTCTGTTGCCTACTGAACTGCTATGCTCTCTGGTCGAGTCAACTGGACAAGCCAAGAGGCTTAAAAGTCACTCATGAGGCAAAAGAGTTTAAAGGAAGCTCTCCTCCTGGAGTCTAGTGTTCCCTACTCATACAGTAATTTTTCACTCCCGAGTTCCATTCTTGCATTAATCTAGTATATGGATCCACGTGCCCTCCTTCAATATTTTCCTATCATAAGTGCCTTTTAAGATTGAATTCTGACATAGCTAAAGCTGTCCGCCAGTGTTCCAACAGTCCTATTTCATCCTTAGCAAGACCTTGGGCATGGAATTCAGTATCTCTTTGAGTAAAAGTTAGGTCACTGCCCTTCACAGGAATCTACCATCACCTAGGAAGAAAGAAGTTTCTGACCATAGGGGAAACCAGAATAGATGCTTAGAATTATAGCTGAGTTACACCTATTTACAGGAATTTACAATGGTTTAGGAAGCAGATCGGGCTGTGGTTTTAGAGTATTGCATTATTCATGAGATGGTTAGCTAGAACGGAACTCCCTAGTTAGAACCATGACTTGGGTGTGAAAGCCCTTGCCCTAGGAGTGAAAAGTTCTCACACCTGGCTTCTAAGACTATAGCTGACCTTAGATAGGGCTGACTTTGTCTCAGTTATTTTATTGCCCAGTTCCTGCCAGTCTTTGTGTTTTCATTCCTCTATTCTGTGTAAGAGTCATTAAGCATCCGGTTACCTCATTTTGTACCTTGCGGGTATGTCATTCAACTTCCTTATTGTCTTCTGTATAAAAAGTCTGATGCTCGAGTTGTAAAATTACCTTCAGATTCTACACACAACCTCTCCTGGTGCATCTGTCTGTCATTGATCCACGTTTTGCCCACCTGCGTCGAGAGACCCCGTTCCACGCAGACACAGGGACCCAGAGGGTCTGCAGCACTGAACATGGGTGGGGAAGAGGTTGCCTACTGAGGCAGAGTGGGAATACAGCTGTAAAGGAGGCCTACAGAACAGGTTTTTCCTCCTGGGGCAACAAACTGCAGCCCAAAGGACAGCATTATGCCAACATCTGGCAGGGCAAGTTTCCTGTCAGCAACACTGGCGAGGATGGCTTCCAAGGAACTGCCCCCGTTGATTCCTTTCCTCCCAATGGCTATGGCTTATACAACATAGTGGGGAACGCATGGGAGTGGACCTCAGACTGGTGGCCCGTTCACCATTCTGTTGAGGAAAAGCTCAGCCCAAAGGGTCCCACTTCTGGGAAAGACTGAGTGAAGAAGGGTGGATCCTACCGATGCCATAAGTCCTATTGCTATAGGTACAGCTGTGCAGCTCGAAGCCAGAACACACCAGATAGCTCTGCACCCAACCTGGGATTCCGATGTGCAGCCGACCACCTGCCCACTGCAGGCTGACAGCCAAGAGGAGCTTTTCCAGATTCAAGAAGGTGTTTCTTACTCGCAGCTGGCCTCCCCCGGAAATCTGAACTGATCTCATGTAAAGTATTTCCAACTGAGGAGGATTCCATGTCCACTCAGTGGCCAAAGGAACTGTCTCACGTGACCAAATGCCTGGTGCGAGTCAGCATTTGTGCTTTATTGTGTTGTGTATCATTGGAGATCATCGCCATGTTTTACTTTGAAAGCCTTTTGAAGAGGAGAGAGCCGAGAACCATGAAGTCCTAGCCAGACTCTGCCACAGGGTTAGACCCTGGAGTCCAGCACCTCGTCTGCCTCGACCTCTGTCTACTCATGAAATGAGGAATGGAAAACGTGATCTTTGAGGCTCTCTCCAACTCTATTTGAACTAGCAGATTCTATTCAAACTAGCAGAGTGTATTGTGATTGCATAGTGAGAATTTATGACAGATTATTTTTTAGCTATTTTTTGTCATGTGTGAATCTTGAGTAATACTAATCATATAAGGTGAGAGTTATCTTACATATTACTTTCAGAAAAGAGTGGGGTTCCAGTCTTTTATATTCATACTGCACTTTGTTCTTTCAAGGAAATCAGTGTCTTTTATACTGTTCAAGTTTGGAGTTCTGAACACACAGGAATGCCTATGGAGTGACTCTACTGTCCTTTTTCTTTTGACATTAAGTGCCTTTGGCTCAAAGGGACAGTTTGAAGCTTTGTTTCCTCTTTGCCCCCCCCCCCCCCCCCGCCAAGCCTTCAAAAAATGTGAAATGTGTACTAATTAGGGAAACCATTTAATTATAGGTCTTTGGGTGTTGAGGTTTTGTCAGATGGTATGTATTGTATTGTAATGCTAAATCCTGTACCCAAAGGTCTAGGCCTATGAGTGAATTCTCACATTTACAAGCTTCCGTTGTGCAAATCTTGTTCCTTAATTTAAAACTATCGGTTAAATAAAATTGGCTACAACCAGTTACTGGAGGGATTAGAGGAAGGTGGGTTTTGAGTGTGGTTGGGTATGAAGAGAGAGAGGAGAGATCAAGGAGAGAAAGAGGAAGAAGAGGATAGGAGAAGCTGCCATGAAGAAGATGGACCATAAGCCTTTGGCCAGGAGAAACTCCAAGTATCTGGGAACACCACCATGAGGCAACAAGGCCAGCAGTTAGAAAACTAGATTAGGGGTTACCCCCCAGTAATTGTCAAAGCCAAATAAACTAACAACAAAAACAACAACAACAAAGAGTTGATAAGGTCATGGAGTCTCTTCACAGCAATAGAATAGTGACTAAAACAAGGCCTGACAAGTTGTTAGAACTATGTAAAATCTCTTTCCATAAGTCAAGTTCTTCCTCCAGCTGGGTCATCTTCCTTTTCCAAGAATAAAATTTCTGGCAAAATTCCCCCTTCTGAAGGGGGAGATCATTGTTTCAACAGTATTAAGTTAGGTTGAGAAACATCAACTTTTCTTTAGAATAGTAACAGAGTCCTAGAAATAGAAGGCCACCAGACCTTAGCCCAACTGACTCCATGTTGGAAGTACCCTTCAGCACGCAAAACTGCACAAATACAGTACCACCTGCCAAAAACAAAACAAAGGCCTAATCCATCCAAGTTCATTGTTCTGGGAAAGTCGCTTAAGTGTACTAACCTTGCTTTTTGTCTTCTGTGGTTCTGCTTCTGGTTAACTGTTCTTGTTAACTGAAGTCTGTCACCACAGATCACTGTTTTTATGCTTAAAAGCTCATCTTGAGAAAAGCTCAGTGTTACACAGGGATCCCAAATACACCCTGCAGTCACCAGGCTGCAAATAAAGACATTTATTGGCTTAAACCCATGTCTGAACAGTCTTTTCTGGTGCATGCCCCACAATGTTTCTAGAGGTTCCACTGGGATTCCAGAGACCAGACATCAAGAAACCAGGGATCTCAGAGATGGGTAGACTAAGGAATTCCTGGAGGTGCATAGTCTGAGTTGTTCTATGTCCCCAGGGCTCCCTTTGAACAATCACTGCCTGATGCATCAGAAGGGTCTGACACCTCCACCCCCAAAAGAAAAAAAAAATACTTCGGTTGGACACACATAGGAGAGGTGAGACATGGCTGCTGATTCAATATCCAGGATCCATGTAAGATATAATGTTGGGAACCAAAAATCCAAAATCCTTATTTCAACTACACAAAACAAACTGACTAGTTCAGAAAACCACCACACACTTGGGAGCTGACTGCAATTGTGAAAGTTCATCTTTGTAAGTAATTTAAACAGATGACAAAAATTTATTGTACTTAGCCTGCAATTGTTCAATCAGGCCTGCAGAACAGACTTGGTAGCTGAACTGTGACCTTAGGCCAGAATGTAACAGTATTGCCTTAGGGCTTCTATTGCTGAGGAGAGACATCATGACCAAGGCAATTCTCATTAGGTACCAAAGCAAGACAGAAAACCACCTGGGCAAACTTCAAACTCCACATTTTCACATCTGGAGTCAAAGTGCTCTTCAGATATCTGACTCTTTTTATTCAAGTTGACTGCTGTTGGCAGATCCAGCATTCAACAGCAAAAATCTCTTGGGCTGGTTCCATGTCCTATTAGCTGCTTTGCTTGACAGGTATCCCATAGCTCTGATATATCCCTAAAATCTTCAGGTATCCAAGGCAACTTCAACTTTACAGATTCTTTTTCCAATGTCTGGGCTCCTCCAAAGGGTAACATCTCCAGCTCTGCCCTCTGTAGCATTCCGGTTGACTCCTTTCCACTGCTGCTGTTGTTATTGGTAGTCATACCATGGTACTGTTTTCACCAACACACTGTGATATTCTACTACAACTAGGCTTCACCAAAAGAGTCTGATAGGCTCCCTTCATGGTGCCAAATCTCAACTTCTTTACACTACCCCTCCAGTCCTGGGCTGTCAACTGCAACTGTGACTGCACTTTCACCAATGGCCTTCTCTGGCCTCTCACAGTGTCAATCCAGAGTTGCTCTCCATGACTCCTTCATGCCTTCAAAACAAGTACCACCTAAGTGGTTCTCACAAATTACCAAGTTCAGCTGAAGCATGAGGTACAACCTTGGCTATCTCTGGAACAAAACTTCTTTGTGTTCTCAGAAAATACGTCCCAGAAGATTTGATCTCAGTGATGTTGGTCTCTTCATAATCACTGCTAATTTCTTAGATCCAACTAACCAGCATCGATTGATTTTTCTTAGTAGTCCCTTCTATTCTTGACTTTAAAGTCAGAGACACATGAGGAAATCTGCTGAGTTCTGCTGTTTGCTGGAGCTGGAGCATGGTCCCCCTTCTATTACATTACCACCAGCTTTCTGTTTTCAAACTCTTTCGCTGCTTAAGCTTAGCTGTCCTGGAATTTTCTCTGTACATTGACCTTGAACTCAGAGATCTGTGTGCCTGTCTCCTGAATGCTGGGATTAAAGGCATGTACCAACACACATGGACTTAAGCTTTTCTTTACCTGGAGCTTGCTCTGTACAAGCCTGGCCTTGAACTCAAGAGATCTGCTTATCTCTGTCTCCTGTGATTAAAGGCATGTGCCACCATGCCTGAACCTAAGCTTTTTGTGGCCACTAGTCCTCAAGATCCAGAACAAAAACTTGTGTTTTTCAGCCTCAAAATCTGGATCACAAGTGCACACTCCTTCTCTGGATTGTAGTTTATTCCAGATTAAAAGTCAAAATGAAAACAATAATCACCTAATGACAACCAACATGACATAACTCTTTTAACTGCAAACATAAACAATAAACAATACAGGGTGGGATCTTGCCCTGAGGTCATCACTTCCTTAATCTGTTTATCTCCTTGAACAAAGGATTCAATTCCATTTCACTTCCTGGTGCTCTTTTATTACATTAAACATGTATTATATATTTTTCCTTTTTAAGCTTGATAAGCTTGATCAGAACACTTTTCATGAGGCTGAATCAGAAAACAAAGTCTCTGCTGGGCTTTTTTCAGACTTACATTGTCAATGCAATTAATATAAATCTCTTTTCCTTAGCCTCAGGTAGATTCTTCAGACAAAGGCAAAAAGCAGCCACATTCTTCACTAAAATATCACAAGAACAGTCTCTAGACCACATACTACAAGTCTTCTCCCCTGAAACCTCTTGGGCTTGGTCTGCATAGTTCAAATCACCCTTAACACCAGTATCTTCCATATTCTTACTAGGATGACCAATTAAGCCACACATAAAGCATTTCACTGCTTTCTAAAGTCCCAACCTCCATATTCTTCCAAACAAATCTGTGGACAGGGATATCACAGAAATACCCCACTCCTGGTATCCACTTCTGTTTTTGTTAGGTTGTCTGTTACTGTGAATAGATTCAATAGCCAATGCAGCACTTTTTGTCACTTTAGGTTTTTATTTTGCATTTCATTTATGATCCACTTTCACATTCTCATAAAGTCACCAATTACAACAGTTACCTGCAGATGTTGCCCATGTGTGAAATGACCCAACATTGGAGCTGATGTGAAAGGTAAAGCAAGTACATGCTTGTAACATTAAACAAAACTGCACAATTTATCATCCATGTCATTCTTCTTAAACCAAAGGCTGGTTGTTAAGAATGGAAACCCTTTTCTTCCTCAGGTGTCACACATTAAACTTACCTAACAAGCTCAGTAAGGCCTCTTCAATAATTAATGGTATATGTATGAAAAACCCTTATGCTCTATATATTTTATTACACGGGGTCCATAAATACTTTTCATGGTTTGGTTGGTTTCAAAGTTCAGAAGGAATGAAGAGCAGTGGCAGAGTGGGGTACACTGAGTCAGGCAAGCATAAGGAAGGCTACTTAGACTTGTTGGGCCCCTGGAGTAGGAGATAATGCAGGACTCTGATTTGAAGTGAAATTCAGAGGCTGTGGATCTCCTGCTGAATGAGGATAGAGACTGCAAGTGTGTATGCATGTGTTAGGAGCTGGGGCCCCTAAGGCAGATGTGGTCACAAGACTCAGCCCCACCTGAAGCAGGGTAGGTGCAGGAGTCAAAGGAATAGGCTTGACCAGCCTCTAGTGCCAAGACCTGTTGCTACAGTGACAGTGTGAGAACAAACCATATGCACAATATATAACAAGTATAACAATTCATTAACATGCAAAATTAAACCTTCCTTTTCCTTGATGGGGAACTATAGAAACAAGTTTGAGCAGGAGGTCAGGCTGTGGGTCCCAGTTATGTCTTCAAGCTGGGCCTAGGTATCCCAGTAAATTCCCCTGATCCTCCTGAAGGTCTGGAAGAACTGGGGAAGAAAACAAGAGCCATTCCCTGAGTCAGGCTTCAGATTCATTGTCTAGAGGGAAGCAGAAGTTCCGTACAGGCCTTGAGTGGCAGTGAAGGCAGAGCTCTGTTTTGGCCCCACAAAAAAAATGACCATCTCTAGGTGACAAAATGCAATCCTTGCTGAATATTATCAGATGAGGAGTACCAGTGCATCTGAACATGTAGGGACAACATAGCAACACTAGTGGCAGCTGTGTAGGTTAATATATTAGGTGAAATGGCTGGGGTCAGCTCTGTGGTATAGGGATGCAGGAATCAGAGCAGCCCACATCAAGTCATAAGGGTCTCTTGTGATCAAGTGTGCTCCTAAGGCAGGGTGGACATTGGTGGGATTTGGTGTCATTATTAGTTTGCTCTTGGCTATCTTGCTGTTGGCTTTGGCAAACTCTAGCCTCAGGGTCTGTGGGTTCTCCAGATCAAAGTGAATACTATTGAATGTGAATTTGGCTACTTCTGCTAATGCTGGGCTGTCAAAGGTCTCAAAACCATGAGGATGTCTCAAGGTGAGCTTGATCAGGGACCCTTCAAATCCCTTGAACTGCCAGAAGAGCAGGAGAGTTCTGTAGGTTTAACATCCACAGGGAGGCCACTGACAGTGTCCACACCTCTTCCTTCAGCAGGTGACTGGGGTTTGTGTTAGTGCCCAAGCCTATTCAATGATTGTCCTGCTTCAGGTGGGGTGTGATGAGCCATGGCACCTGTGGAGAGTGTGGGTTTGTGAGGAGACCAAGTGCTGCTGCATCAGGCTAAGGAGAAAGGAAGGGGGGTCACAGTAAATTTGAAGTATTTGGAAGGAAGGTGGAGAGGCAGGGTACTAGGAACCTAAGCAGAGATCCAAGGCAACTCTTATAAGGACAACATTTAATTGGGGCTGGCTTACAGGTTCAGAGCTTCAGTCAATTATCATCATGGGAGGAGCATGGCAGCATCCAGGCAAGCATGGTGCTGGAGAAGGGACTGAGAATTCCACATCTTGATCCAAAGGCATTCAGGAGAAGACTATCTTCAGGCAACTAGGAGGAGGGTCTCAAAGTTTACATCCACAGTGACACAATTCCTCCAACAAGGCCACACCTCCTAACAGTGCCACTCCCTGGGCCAAGAATATTAAAACCACCACAAGTGATTTTATGATTCCAATCCATAAACATCTATGCCAATTTATCCTACCAATCAGGATTTAGAGATTGGGACTTCCTTAGGATCATGTCTTCATGGTACATTTATCCTGGGTTAGCTTATTCAAATGTAGAAGGACAACTTGTATAGCCTTCATATCACAACTTGTCAGCCTAGATGTCAGTTATCCATGTAAATGTCACTTGCTGTCATGCAGGATGTCAGTTTCTTAGGGAGGTCTTGGGAACTTAAACTTTATTTGACACCTCCCATTCAAAAATACAAGTTTTATTCAAAATGGCTGCACTTTGGTTTCTTCTTACAGTCACTGTATCCTCCTGTCTGTTCAGTAGTATGAATGTTTGGTATATGAATGTTTGTTGGTCACCCCTGGTTATCTTTATAATAATGGTGCTTATGTCTGTTACTTCTTTTTCCCTATATTGACCAGTGTCTTTCTCTGGTGTAATGGTTTGAATATATACAGCCCTCATAAGCTCATAGGGAGTGGTACAGTTAGAAGGTAGGGCCTTGTTGGAGTATATGTGGCTTTGTTGGAGGAGGCGTGCCATTGGGGGTGGCTTTTAAGTTTCACATGCTCAAGCCATCCCAGTGTTACTATCTCTTCCTGTTCTAGAACTCTAAGCTGCTTTTCAGCACCATGGCTACCTACATGCCAACATGTTTCCTGCCATGGTGATAATGGACTAAACATCTGAATGTAGGCCAGCTCCCAATTAAATGTATTCCTTTATAAGAGTTGCCTTGGGAAGGATCTTTACCAATCCTAAATCAGATAGGGGACTAATATCCAATATATATAAAGAACTCAAGAAGGTGGACTCCAGAAAATCAAATATCCCCATTAAAATATTGGGCTCAGAGCTAAACAAATAATTCGCACCTGAGGAATACCAAATGGCTGAGAAGCACCTGAAAAAATGTTCAGCATCCTTATTCATCAGGGAAATGCAAATCAAAACTACCATGAGATTCCACCTCACACCAGTCAGAATGGCTAAGATAAAAAATTCAGGTGACAATGATGTGGAGAAAGAGGAACACTCCTCCATTGTTGGTGGGAATGCAAGCTTGTACAACAACTCTGGAGACCAGTCTGACGGTTCCTCAGAAAATTGGACATAGTACTTCCGATATATCCTGCAATGCTTCTCCTGGACATATATCCAGAAGATATTCCAACTGGTAAAAAGGACACATGCTCCACTATGTTCATAGCAGCCTTATTTATAATAGTTAGTAGCTGGAAAGAACCCAGTTGCCCCTAAACAGAGGAATGGATACAGAAAATGTGGTACATTTACACAATGGAGTACTACTCAGTTATTAAAAAGAATGAATTTATGAAATTCCTAGGCAAATGGATGGACCTGGAGGGCATCATCCTGACTGAGGTAACCCAGTCACCAAAGAACTCACATGATATGTACTCACTGATAAGTGGATATTAGCCCAGAAACTTACAATACCCAAGATAGAAGATACAATTTGCAAAACACATGAAACACAAGAAGAATGAAGACCAAAGTGTGGACACTTTGCCCTTCTTAGAACTGGGAACAAAACACCCATGGAAAGAGTTACAGAGACAATGTTTGGAGCTGAGACGAAAGGATGGCCCAACTAGAGACTGCCATACCCGGGGATCCATCCCATAATCAGCCTCCAAATGCTGACACCATGGTATACACAAACAAGATTTTTGCTGAAAGGACCCTGATATATCTGTCTCTAGTGAGACTATGCTGGGCCCTAGCAAACACAGAAGTGGATGCTCACAATCAGCTATTGGATGGATCACATGGCCCCCAATGGAGGAGCTAGAGAAAGTACCCAAGGAGCTAAAGGGTCTGCAACCCTATAGGTATAACAACAATATGAACTAACCAGTACCCCCAGAGCTTGTGTCTCTAGCTACATATGTATCAGAAGATGGCCTAGTCAGTCATCATTGGGAAGAGAGGCCCCTTGGTCTTGCAAACTTTATATGAATCAATACAGGGGAACTCCAGGGCCTAGAAGTGGGAGTGGGTGGAAAGGGGAGTGGGAGGAAGCATCTGGATGACTTTTGGGATAGCATTTGAAATGTAAATGAAGAAAATACCTAATTAAAAAAATAAATTAAAAAAAAAGAGTTGACTTGGTCATAGTGTCTTTTCATAATGAGAGAAATACAAAGACAGAAGTTCAAACCTGTGACAGCCTGACCATGTGACTTTTTATTGGTAGAATGTGGAGGTTGAGACTTTGGATTAAGAAAGCAGATAAAATATTTAATTTGGGCTTACTAGATCATCCTAGTAGGTACATGGAAGACAGTGGTCCTGCGGGTAATTGGAACTTTGGGGGCCTGGCTCAAGAGTTTTCAGAGGTGAAAAATATTAATATGTGGCCTGTAGCTATTCTTGTGTTATTTTAGCAATGATTGTGGTTGATTTCTTTCCTTGTCTAAGAAAATCTTCTTGAGGCTAAAGTGAAGAGTTATGGATTAACAGATTTGACAGGGGACATTTCCAAACAATCTAGCATTAACTATGTTCTGTGGCTACTAGAGGCCAGTCTTTGCTAGTCATTGTTTATTGTGACTTCATAAAGAGAAGTGCAACAAAGAACATCTGGTGATGTTCCGGTGGCTTCTTGCTGCTTCCACAGACTCAGGCCAACTGACAGAGCTTCACAGTTTCTCCTAAATCTATCATTGTCCTCATGGATTCATGAAAAGTGTTTATGAGTGGATCAAGCTACTGCTGGTAATTTATGTGAATTGAAGTGCTGATATCCTGACACGCAGACTGGATTCTCTCCAAAGAACTATTTCTAAACAGGTCGATATCCTTTTTTGCATTATTAACCTTCCATTACCACTGTGTCTGGTGGGTGATGAACTAGAATGAAAATTAAAGCATTTAAGAACCCTTATTAGAAGTAGGTTTTGAAAAAAAAATTAAAGCCTACACTCCAGTATTTAAAAAAAAATGTATACTTTTAATAATAGGTTTGTCCAAAGTATGTTCTATAGTGAAATAGGGCTTCTCCCTGCTGTAAAATGGACCTTTAATAAAGCTTGGTCCTCTAAAGTCTTTATGGATTCTTCTACAAACTGTTATTCTAAGTTGCCAGTTTTGTTTGCCTAACAAATGGCCCTAAGACCAGCGGGGCCTCCACTGCTTCCCAGGCTCAGAGACCAGCAACTAGTAGAAATCTCTAACCCATTTCATTTTCACTTCACAATCGGCCTTCCAGTTCTCCCTAAAAGGGTATTTTATTGAGAGACCCAGCAACCCTCTTGGTTCAACTCCAGTTTCTCCCTCTTCACATCCAGTGATATTTTCTGTATCAAGTGAGTAGGCAAAGGAATGCTAGAACTAACCTGGAAAGGACCATGCAAGGTGATTCTCTCCACTCCTGTGGTGGTGGAAGTAGTTGGCATTACACCATGGCCCACATACCCAGAGAGTGTAGGCAAAGATGCTGCTACAAAATCAATGATCTCTGGACTATGGACCGACTGAAATGAGAATTCACTGTGCACCCAGGTCCTTTTAATCTCTGCCCCTCTATGTCCTCCTATGTCTTGTGTTTTGTACTATAGGTATGAATATAGGTCAGAACACAACATTCAGTGCTCTCAGGTCTGGACTGGAAACTGAGGGAGACAAATACAAGGCAGGTGTTTTTTACTGTGACTACAAACCAGCAACTTATATATATTTCATATTGATCTTTTCTTAATGCTGCCCACTGTACGTGACAGCTTGTAACGAGAAAAGGGAAGATAAGGGAATTTGTCATTTAAAATAGGAACACAGAGTTTATGACTCTATGCATGTTCTGTATCTGAACCTCTACTTGCCAGAACAAAGGAGTTTCTGTTGAAAAAAAATTGAGGTTATAAAACTGAGGTTTCCTGAAAAATTCCTTTAAAAGATTCTAGCCTTTGGAAAAAAGGAAAAGTCCAGAGAATAAGACTCATTTTCAAAGGAAAGGATTCTGGAGATAACATTAATAATTCCCAGCCATAAATCATCCAGGAATGTTGGTTATGCTTACACACCCAAGACCCATAATACACAGGGATATGAACTAAGAGGATAGTCAGTCCATTGCCTAACCTAACTCACTGAGACTGGGGACCGCCTAAATTAATGTTAGAGGATGTATAAGGGGATAAGGCATGTCTAATATCCAAAAATTGTATAAAATCTAGGAACTTCACTTTAATCTGATGCCTGCTATACTGCCTTATGAGTTAATTCATATAGATAACATCAACAATACTGAGCCCCTAAGAATACTTGGTTGGAGTGTTCTAGTAATGGTTTGACTAAATGTGTCTCTTTTATTCTTTCCAAACTAAGAAGATACATTCAAGAAGAACTAGAGGTATGATTACATTTTTTTCTCAATTAAAATCAGTTAGATTCCCTTGCAGAAATGGTTCTGTAAAATTGGAGATGCTCAGACTTACTTCTTATGAAATAAATAAAATTAGGTCTGGTTATATAAAAAAAATGTTTGTATGATTGACCAGGAGTGATTAAAATAGTCTTGAAACAGTGGGCAAAAATCTCAAAACGAGAAAGAGACAAAAACATAAATCGGATAATTGCTACCAGTCTTTATTCTCTTGGACCCCTGGATAACTGCTCTCAGCACTGACTGAGCCTTTAATTCTCCTTCTGACTGGATTAATAGTGGACAGCCACATATTAAAATATATATCCAATTATGTATCTTTTTAGTAAAATTAATGGTCCTATGACAAATAACATCACTTTAGAGCAGGATGAGTCTATGACTCATTCACTAAGACCAGTAGAAAATGTAACAAAGCTTCAGACTTAGTAGGCCCCAGACCTTAGTAACTGACTTCATGGAAGTACCATTCAGGCTCTAAAACTTAGCACATAGATAGCACCTACCACCAAAATTAAAACAAAGGCCTAATCCATCAAATCCTTCATTCTGAGAACGTTTGTTAATGTAGTAACCTTGCTTTTAGGTTCTAGAGTTGTACTTCTGGCTAACTGTTTTTGTTAAAAGAAGTATGTCAACCCAGGATATGGTTTGTGTGCTTAAAAACTCACTCTGAGAAAGACTCAGGGCTACTCTGGGATCCCAATCACTCACTGTCATTTCCAGCCCCCAAGTATACACTTGTTTTTGGCTTATATCTATGTTTGAGTAGTCTTTCCTGGTGGATAATGAACAACACTTCAATGTCCTTATTTTCAGCCACTTTTTACCTTTATATCCCAGCTTTGCAGTGGAAAGTGTCTATGTCCCATACATAATAAACTGCAAGTAGGAAGCAAAATTAGAACATATTTATTTAGTGTGAGATTGTTGTATGCAGTGCACATGGTCATAGCAGGTGTCAGAACCCTTATAACTGGAGCTATTGACCATTATAAAATGCCATCTGGATATTGAGAAACAAATCTATGTCCTCTGAAAGAACAGCCAGTGTTCTTGATTACTGGGTCTTTTCTCTACCCTGGAGTTATTTTTCATAATCTCTAGGCACTTAGTTACTCTTGGAAGGACTGCCATAAGCAAGCAAGTGCATTACATTGGTTAAAGACAGTGTTTCTTCATGAAACATTGCTGCCAGTGGGCTGGGATTCCAGGAACATGCTACCATGCCAAGCATAACTTTATTTCAGTTTTGACTATGTTTCTCCTTGTCTGTAAAATATTCTCTGAAGACAATGCCAATTAACCATCTGTCTCACAATGCTAGACTATCCCTGGTGAGTCTGATTTGTGCCCATGGTTTTTGTTTTGTTTTGTTTTGTTTTGTTTTGGGGGGGGGTAAATTGAAAGATGTCAATGCTTGCCAAAAAAACTCTTTAGGCCCATTTCAAGCATGTGAGCTATAGAAGTGACTTTCAAGTCAGGCATACCTGAGAAACATTGTTTATCCTGTGAGTAATGTCTTAGCATCTCAAACATGTGCAGTTTCTTTTAACAGAAGATTATCTGTAGACATTTCAGTTGGTAAGATCACATAAAAATATAACTCCTGAGTCACAGACAGTAGTTCCTTATAAAGTTTCATGTTTTGAAAATTGAATAATTACATACAAATTTACAGATACCTAGTACTTTTAGAAGGCTTAGATAGTTTAAATCTCCTCTTATATGTAGAACTAGAAACAATGAGTATAACCCAGAATTATATAAAATCTGCTTCAGATGAAAAATCTATAAACTTTGGTAGACTAGGTTTATTTAGTAGAATCTATTTAGAATGATTGCTTACAAAGTGGTGATTTAAAATACTTCAACCTATATGACCCTTAAATGAAGCTAGACATTGTGGAAAAAAGTTCCTACATAGCCAAATGCCTGAAACAGAAACAGAAGAATACATAAAACAAATTCTCAACGAAAACAAAGTCAAGTTCATCACAAAGAACAATTTCTTTGAGAACACCATGTTGCATTAGACATAAGAATTGGTTTCTTCATGCAAGGCCTCAAGTAAAGCGATTGGGATACTAACCCAGCCACAAAACTTCTAACCTATAGTTTGTCATGCCTGCAGGATGTATTAGGACTGGAAGCAAGCATGATCATCATCAGAGAGGACAGAGAGACTTCATCCAGCAACAGTTGGGAGCAGATGCAGAGTCCCTCATCCAAATATTAGGTAGAGCTTGAGAAGTCCTGGGGAGGAGGGAGAGGAAGGTTTGAAGGAACCAGAGAGGTCAGAGAGACCTCAAGAACAAGTCCCACAGAATCAACTGACCGGGACCCAAGTGAGCTCACAGAGATCAGGCAGCCTGTATGGGGCCACTGCATATATGGTATGGTCTTGTAGGTCAGTGTTTTTGTGGCATTCCTAACAGTGGGATCAAGGTCTGTCTTTGGCTCTTTTGCCTGCCTTTGGGACCCTTTTCTTCCTAGTGGGTCACCTTGTCCAGCCTTGATATAATGGGAGGTGCCTGGACTTAACTGTGGTTTGTTATGCCTTATTAGCTTGATGTCCATGGAAGGCCTGTTCTTTTCTGAGGGGAGATGGATCTGGGGAGATGGGAGGTAGAGGAAAGAAAGATGTCAATGCTTGCCAAAAAAACTCTTTAGGCCCATTTCAAGCATGTGAGCTATAGAAGTGACTTTCAAGTCAGGCATACCTGAGAAACATTGTTTATCCTGTGAGGATAGAGAGGATAGAGAGGATAGAGAGGATAGAGGGGAGGAAGAGAGGGGCAACTGCAGTCAGCATAGAATGTATGATAGACGAAAAGATGAAAGGAACACAACATATGGTTCCTATGTTAAGTTGCTATCTTTACATGAGAGCATTTACAATTTTGAAAGTGATTAATTTATAGTTTTCAAAGTATGGATTTTTATAACTGTGGTGAAGTATCATTTTCCTTTAATTTATATATTTTAGCCATTGTCTAAATTTATACTATAGACAGACTAGATTTAATGAAAATAAATACAGACAGATTTAACTATATCAATTAATTGATAAGCTTTTAATTGTTAGACCACAGGCAGCCATTTGTGATGTGTATGTGTTTCTATAATTTCTAACAGACAAATAGCATATAAAGAAGACAGACCAATTTTTTATAAATCTCCTATATGTATTTCCTATAGAGTTAATGAGTTATATGGTTCAGGACCATCTCAGTGTGGCCTGACTATAAACAACAGTAGTTCAATGTTGAGAGCACTGGAGTCTTTTAGGCCAAAGATTATTAATATACTCAATGAAATTCTTGCAAACTGAATCCAAGAACATATCAACATGATCATTCATCATTATCAAGTAGGATTTATCCCAGGGATGCAGTTATGATTCAATATATGGAAATATGACTTGGAACTCTGGTCCCCGGTAAAGGCATGACACTCTTTTTTTGTTGTTCACAGACAGACCAATGAATTTTATTAATGATTCCCTTCCCAATTGGTTGAAAAATTGCAAAACATAAAACAACAGGTTCCATAAACTACAATGTAACCTAAAGTCTAATGTTGCAACATCTAAATCACACTCAAAAAGAAGGCTCAGAATGGCCCTTTTAGCTCAATTTTCCCTGTACACTAATATTGCAAAAAGGCATGGCACTCTTATCTGAGCCAGATAAGAACAATACATTCTAATGGCTCTTCTCTTAAGATGTCATTGGACAGAAGAGAATTTTTAGTGACTAAGAGTGCTTGCTGTTACTTCAGAGACCCAGATTTTTTTCCCAGCTTCCATATTGTCAGGCTCACAACTTTCTGGACTTCTACTTCCAGGAAACTGATACACACTTCTACACTACACCTGCACTCTTTTTGCCTACTCTGCACCTGTCCACCCTGCAGACACCTAAATTCATGTGCCCATGACATTCTTCTTGCTTCTGCAGGCATGTGAATTCACAGCCCCCCCCCAAATTCCAGTTTAGGCAGGCACCTGAACTCATAATCCCACTACCTTTCCCTCTTAGCCTCCCCCAGCCTTGAAGCAGGTTGATTCAGACCTCTCTGCTACTGAGAATGAGACCACCTGGGGTGGACCCTTCTGACTTAGATGGCTCTATTTTTCTGTCACCTGCTGCTGCTCTTTTCCAAGATACTGCTACCTGCTGAGAGGCTCTGGAGATATTCCAGAGACTTCATCTGGCAGAGGCAGATTGGAGACAGCATTAGGCAGATTGGCCTGCAGGATGTCAACAGGCATCAAGAATGGATTGTCAGGGGATGGGCCTCCCCTGTTTATAAGCACAGACTCTTAGTAAACTTTGGGGGCCTTGAACAGAAACATGTCTTAGCCTCCATTATTTCTCTCACCGTTTACTTCTATACAGCTCTGGCCTCCCACTTAGGAACTCAGTTAGTGTGGCCGCAGGTGGCTACACTCTCTGTTCTAATAATCTGCACTATCATATCCAATATACATCTTGACTACTCAGGAACCTTGTGTGGCCTCTGGAGAAACCTGCACTCACATGTCCACTCCTTTCTCTTGTCTCTGCAGATACCTGCACTTACCTGACCACTGTCATCCTGCCCCTTGGATGAGCATACTCACATGCCCATTGCCTTTGCTGGCCTCAGCATGTACCTACAGCCACATGTACACTGCTCCCTCCACTTCCCTCTACAAGCATCTAAGATCACCTGCAACCCACCCTACTCTACCCCATATAGGCATCTGCAAACAAGGGCCACTTACTCTCTCTGGCTCTGCAGCCACCTATAATCATATTCCATGGGCCCACTCTGCTCTCTACAGGTACTTGAACACACATGGCCAATGCCCTCCTCTGTTCCCTGCAGGCAAGTGTAGTCACATACTTACTATCATGCCCTGTCCTCGGCAGGCACCTGCACTCACAGTGCACTGCCCCGAAATGGCCTCTGCATTCACCCACACTCACCTTCACACTGTATATATTTGGTCTATCCATATACCTCTAATGATATAAACAACTACTACCTGCCCCACACAAGAATCTGCATTCACATGTTTAATGCCCACCTCTGGCTTCCTTGCTAGCTACACTCCCATACTCATTACCCTGCTGGCATCTGATGGCACATGCACTGGTATGTCCACTGCCTTTATGGCATCTGCAGGTACATGCATTCAAATACCCACTGCTCCAGTCTGCTCTCTGATGAATGCTGTACTCAAATGCACACAATGCCCCACTAGCATCAGAAGTCACCTGCAGTCACATGCTCATTGAACTGTGGTATCAACAGTCACACACAGTTCCATGTCCACTGCCTCCCTTTGTCTTTACAGGCACCTGCCCTGTTTTGTCCAATGCCTACCTCTGGTTGCTGAAGGTATCTATACCTACATGTCCATGGACACCCTAAACTCTGTAGGCACCTGCACTAATGTGCCCACTGTTATCTTCCAATTAGAAAAACTTACACATGTGCCCACTGACTTTGTCCCCTGCGTGAACCTACACTCACATACATGCTGACCCAATCTGCCCTCTGTAAGAATCTGCACTTACATAGCCATAGCCTACACAGGCCTCTGTAGATATCATCATTCACAGTCCAACTACATCTATGACCTCAGCAGACACCTGCACTCAAGGACCAATGCCCCCATGTGTCTTGTTCATGCACATGCATTCACATGCTCATTGCCAGCCTGTCCTATGGAGAAGCCTGCACTCACATGCACAGAAGCACCATCTAGTCTCTTTCGGCACCTGCCCTCACATGCCCACTGCTTCTCTTTGGCCAGTACAGTAAGCTATATTTCCATGTCCACTGCCTCTTGCTGGATTCTGAAGGCACCTACAGTCACATGCAATCTACCCTTCTCTACCCCCTTCAGGTAACTACACACAACTGCCGACTGCCTTTTTCTGACCTCTGCAGGAACCCATACTTATAGACATGCTGTAGGTACTTGCAATTCCATGCTCACTGAAGCCATATGGCCCCAGCAGGCAACTGCAAACATGCCCATACCCCCTTTCTTCACTTTGTAGGCAGCTATACTCACAGACTGACCTCCAACCTCTTACCTCTGGAGATACCTACACCCATGGAAACTGCTAGCCTGGGCTCATCATGAACATGGACTCACATGCCAATATCTCCCTGTGACCTCTGCAGACCCCTGTAGTTACATGCATATTAAAACCCTCATCTTTTCTGGGATCTATACCTACCTAGTAACTGAAACCTTGCACTTGCAGTCACTTGGATACACCTTCACCAATGGCCTTCCATGGCCTCTCACAGTGCTGAACCTCAGCTGCTCTGTGTGACCCCTTCATGCCTCCAAAACCAGTACCACCTGGGTGACCCTTACACATTACCAAGTCCTGCTGCAGCAGGAGTACAACCTTGGCTGTCTCTGGAACACAGCCTCTTTGTACTTTCAGAAAACACTTCCTAGAAGATGTCACCTCAATGATGCTGGTCTCTTCTTTTGTTTTTGTTTTCAAGACAGGGTTTCTCTGTGTAGCCCTGGCCGTCCTGGAACTCACTCGGTAGACCAGGGTGGCCTCGAACTCAGAAATCCACCTGCCTCTGCCTCCTGAGTGCTGGAATTAAAGGCATGCGCCACCATGCCCAGCTACTGGTCTCTTCTTAATCACTGCTAATTTTTTTAGCTCCAGCTAACCAGCATCCATAGTCCCAGTAATGCCAAGTTTTGCCAAGTTCTGGTATCTTCTTAATCACTGCTGATTCTTCAGCCCCAGCTAACCAGAACTACAGAATCTTCACAATCAAAACAGCAATGGCCCTGAAAAGAGTCTAATTTTCTGAAATTTCACAAGCCAGAACTCCATATTCGGCACTGTTCTCAACATTATCTTTCAAGCTCCTATACAATATCTGACAGATCTCTTAACAACGAATGGATCTTGAATCCCAAAGTTCTAAAGTCCTTCCACAGTCCTCCCCAAAATATGGTCAGGTTGTCACAGGAATACCTCACTATGCTGGTACCACTTTGTCTTAGTCAGGGTTTCTATTTTGCACAAACATCATGACCAAAAGCAAGTTTGGGAGGAAAGGGTTTATTCAGCTTACAATTTCATACTTCTGTTTATCACCAAGGAAGTCAGGACTAGAACTCAAACAGATCAGGAAGCAGGAGCTGCTGCAGAGGCCATGGAGGAATGTTCTTTACTGGCTTGCTTCCCCTGGCTTGCTCAGCCTGCTCTCTTATAGAACCAAGACTACCAGCCCAGAGATGGTCCCACCCACAAGGGGCATTCCCCCCTTGATCACTAATAGAGAAAATGCCTTACAGTTGTATCTCATGGAGGCATTTCCTCAACTGAAGCTCCTTTCTCTGTGATAACTCCAGCTATGTCAAGTTGACACAAAACTAGCCAGTACACATACACAGTGACTACTTGGCTCTGTATGAATCTGAACAAACATGTCCACTGCCAACCTCTGGTCATGGTGCTTCACTATGCTCACAAGGCCACTGCCCTCCTGGTGTCTACTAGCACCTGGCCTCACATGCCCACTGCATTCATGGCATCTTCAGGCATGGACACTTAAATACCTACTACTTAACTTAGCCCTCGGAAGTGTCCTGCACTCAAATGCCCACTTCCCTTCCCTTGCTTCTGTAGGAAACTGAATTAACAGGCCAAACTCCCCCTTCTGACCTTTGGAGACATATACACTCATGGGTAAACTGCAATCCTGTCTTCAGCAGGAGCAAGAACTCACAAGCTGACTTCTCTGTTCTCTGCAGGTATTTACATGCCCATGTCCAGTCATACCTGCTCTCTGCAGGCACCTGGACTCCAGGTCCACTTGCCTTCTCTTTCCTCTGCATGCACCTGCAGTCACATACCTACAGCTCTTCCCTGGATTGTACAGGCAACTACATGCCTATGCACACTGCCCTTTGCTGGTCTCTGCAGCACTTGCATTCACATACTCAGTTCCCTCTGACCTCTGCATGTCCCTGTATGAACTCTCCCACTGCATCTCTCTGTACTCTAGAGATACCTGTACTCACAAACCAATGACTACCTGGCCCGTAAAGGAATCTGCAGTAACATGTCAACAACTCAGCTCAAGAATTGATATGAGACTGCAGTCCCATGTGCATAGCATCCATTTCTCTCTACCGGCACCCGCACTCACATGGCCAATGCCACCTATGTCCTCTGTCAGCAGGCATCTTATCTCACATGTCTATTGAACACTGGGCCGTCTGCAACTGTAGCCACTTACTCACCACCATGAAACTGCAGACACATACACTCAGAGTTCCAAGCTGAACTCTGCTCTGGGGTTACATGGACTCACAGGCACACTGCCAACTTGTGGCATCAGTAGGTATCAGGACTCACATGCCTACTGTGCCCATTTCTACTCCCCAGGAAAAACACTCACAGGCACATTTCCCACATCTGAACTCTGTAAAATCTGTAACTAAATGTCAAAATATACGATGGTCTCTGTAGGCACCTCCACTCAAACATGCCCACTGATATCAAGCACTCTACAGAAACACATATTGATATGATAACTGTAAAGCTGCACTCTACACAAAACTTCATATGCCCACTTTTATCCTGCATGCTAAAAAAACACACACACTCACATGACCACTGCTATCCTACACTCTACAGAAATACACATTCACATGCCCACTGCCATAGTACACTCTAGAGAAATACATATTCACATAGCCACTGCATTGCTACACTTTATAGAAACACACATTTACATGCCAACTGTCATCCCTGAACTCTACAGAAACACATAATCACATGCCAACTGCCATACTGCACTTTAAAAATAACATATTCACATGCACACTACATACTGCATTTTACATAAAAACACATTAACATTACTACATAATAACACATTTTACAGAAACACACATTCCCATCTCCACTGCCCTCCTGTACTCTACAGAAACACACATTCCCAGGTCTTCTGCCAGAAACACAAACGCACATGCCAACTGATAACCTGCACTCTACATAAACACAAAAACACATGCCTACTGCTATCCGGCACTCAACAGAAACACATATTCACATGCCCACTATCATCTTACACTCTCTAGAGAAAAACACTCACATACCCACTGCATACTACCATCTGCAGAAACACACACTCCCACAACCCCTGCTATTCTTCACATTAAAGAAAGACACATTCACATGCCCAATGCATACTACACTCAACAGAAACACACATTCATATTCTAACTGCCATGCTGTATCCTAAGGAAAAAGATATTTAAATGCCCACTGTCAGCCCTGCACTCTACATAAACAAATACATGCCCACTGGAATTAAACACTCCACAGGAAAACATGTTCAAATGCCCTCTGCTAGTCTGCACTCTACAGAAACACAAACCCACATGAGAGATACTAAACCTACACTCTACAGAAACACACATTCACATGACCACTTCTTTACTCAACAGAAACATACATATTCCCACTGCCACCCTTCACTCTAAGAAACCACAAATTTACATGTCCACTGCCATCCCTGCACTCTACAGAAGTACATATTCACATGTCCACTGCTATCCTGCACTCCACAGAAACACACATTCACATGGCCACTGCTTCCTACACTCTACAAAACACACATTCTCATGCCCCAGCCATATTGCACACTACACAAATACACATTCTCATGCCCACTACATAGTGTACTTTACAGAAACACACGTTCTCATGCCCACAATATACTACATTGTATGGAAACACATATTTACATGCCGAGTGCCAACACTTCACTCTAAAGAAACACACATTCACATGACAACTTCTACCCTCCACTATACAGAAACATGCACTTATATGTCCACTCAAGTCTACACACTACAGAAACACAGATTCACATATCTATGGCATACTGCACTTTATAGAAACACACATTAACAAGCCAACTGCATACTGCACTCCACAGATGCACACATTCCCATGACCACAGCTATCCTGCATTGTACAGAAACACACATTCACAAGCTCACTGCCATATCTGCAGTCATCAGAAAAGCACATTCACATGCTTACTGCTTTACATACAGAAACACATATTCAAATGCCCACTGCCATCACTGCACTCTATAGTAACACACATTCACATGCCCACCTCTGTCCCTGTCTATACAAAAAACCACATTCACATTCCAAGTGCATACTACACTCTACAGAAACACATATTCACATGGGCACTGTGCTTCTGCACTGTAAAGAAACACAATCACAGGGCCACTGAAATCACTGCACTCTACAGTAACACACATTCACAGGGCTATTGCTACAGTACACTCTGCAGGAACACAGATTCCAATACCTACTGCTGTCCTCCAGTCTACAGAAACAATCACTTACATGCCCATTACCATCACTGAATTAAAAACACACACACACACACTGTGATGGTTTGTATATCCTTGGACTAGGGAGTGACAACATCTGAAGGTGTGGCCTTGTTGGAATGGGGGTGACCTGGTTGGAATGGGTGTGTCACTGTGGGTGTGGGTATAAGATCCTCACCCTAGTTTCCTGGAAGTCAGTCTTCCACTAGCAGCCTTTGGATGAAGGCATAGAACTCTCAGCTCCTCCTGTGCCATGCCTGCCTGGATACTGCCATGTTCTCACCTTGATGATAATGGACTGAACCTCTGAACCTGTAAGCCAGCCCCAATTAAATGTTGTTTTTTATAAGACCTGCATTGGTCATGGTGTCTGTTCACAACAGTAAAACCCTAACTAAGACACACACACACACACACGCACACATTTGCATTCCCAATGCTATGCTGCACTCTAGAGAAGCACACATTCACATAGACACTGTGCTCTTGCACTCTACAGAAACACAGGCACTTACCCCTTGCTATCACTGCACTCTAGAGGAAAACACATGCACAGGCCTATTGTTATACTACACGCTATAGGAACACAAATTCCAATGCCCACTGCTGCCCTACACTCATATTCCCAATGTTTTCTATCTCTCTACAGAAACGCACATTCACATGTACAGTATATACTGCACTGTACAGAAACAAATGATCACTTACACAATATGTAATGCACTCTATAAAAACACACATTCAAATGCCCACTGCTATCTTACACTCTAAGAAACACATGACCCATGCCCACTGCCATCAATGTACTCTATAGAAACACAGTCTCATCTAAAGTGCCATCACTGCACTCTACAGAAACACTCATTCATATTACCACTGTAAACAGCACTGCATAGAAACACACATTGCCATGCCCACCTCTTACAGTACTCTACAGAAATACACATTCCCATGGCCACTGCTTTCATACACTATACAGAAATACATATTTTACCATGCCCACTTCCATATTTAAACTCTACAGAAACACATTCACATGCCCACTGCTATCGTACACTCTAGAGAAACACATGAGCCCATGCCCACGTCATCACTGCACTCTACAGAAACACTCATTCACATGCCTGTTTACATAAATGTGCTAAAAAGAAGCACACATTCACGTACCCACTGTCAAAAGTGCACTCCTCAGAAACACACACTCACAGGCACAATGCATACTGCACTTTACAGAAACACACATTCACATGCCCACTGTAATCACTGTACTCCACAGAAACACATATTTACATGCACACTGCCATCTGGCACTGTACAGAAACACAATTCACATGCCCATTGTTATCCTGATCTCTACAGAAAGATACATTCACATGCCCACACTATACTGCTCTGTACAGAAACACATCGCCACATGCCCAATATGTACTGCACTCTACAGAAACACACATTCACATGTTCACTGCTATCCTGCATTCTACAGAAGCACTCATTTACATGCCCACTGCATACTGCACTCTACAGAAATGTTCATTCACATGCCTATTGCCATCAATGCACTCTACAGCAATACACATTCACAGGACCACTGCATACTTCATTCTACAGGTACACACATTCCAATGCTCACTGCTGACCTGCTCTCTATAAACACACTGCTGTTTCCCACCCTACAGAAACAAAAATTAACATTCGCACTCTATACTGCACTCTAGAGAAAGACATGGTCACATGCCCAATATGTACTGCACTCTATAGAAAGACACATTCACATGTCAACTGCTATCCTGCACTCTACAGAAGCACATATTCACATGCCAACTGCATTCTACAGAAATATACTTGTATATGCCAACCATTATCCAATACTGTACAGAAACACACACTCACATGCCCACAGACATCACTGCATTCTACAGACACACACATTCGCATACCTACTCCTATCTTACACTCTACAAACACACATTGCCATGCACACTGATGTCCTGAACTCTACACAAACACACATTCACATATCCACTGCATACTGCATGGCATAGAAACACACATTCACATGCCACTGCCATCAATGCCCTCAAAAGAATCACACATTACCATGCCCACTGCCATCACTGCACTCTATTGTAACACAGATTCACATGCCCATCTGTTCCTACAGAAAAACACATTCACATTGCCACTGTGGTCCTGCACTTCACAGACACAAAATCATATGTCCATTGCTATCACTGCACTCTATAGTAACACAAAATCATATACCTATTGCTATACTACTCTACATAAACACACATTCAATTGCCCACTGATGTCCTATACTTTACAGAAATACACATTCATATTCTCACTACCTACAGCACTCTACACAAACACAGTTCACATGTCCATTACATAGTGCACTCTAGAGAAATATCCATTCAAATGCTCACTGCCATCACAGCATTATACAGAAACACACATTCACATCTCCACAAGTGTCCTTCATTCTACACAAAAACTAATTCACAAGCCCACTGCCATCACTGCACTCTACAGAAACACATATTCACATGCCCACTGTTATCTTTCACTCTACAGAAATACACTTTCCCATGCTCACTGAACTCATGAACTCTACAGAAACACACATTCATATGTCCATTGCATACTTCACAGTACAGTCACATATATTCACAGGCCTAGTGACACACTGCCCTGTGCAGACATCCACATTCGTATGGCCACTGCCACTCTGCATTATACAGTAACACTCACAAGTCCACTGTTATCCTGCACCCTTCAGAAATACCCATTCCCATGTCCACTGCATACTCTACTCTACAGAGACACATATTCACATGCCTTCTGCCAAGAGTGCACTCCTCACAATCACACATTTACAGGCACACTGTATACTGAACTGTACTGAAACACAAATTCACATACCCACTGTTATTCTTCACTCTAAAGAAACACACATTCACATGCCCACTGCAACTGTACTTTATACAAACATACACTGACATACCTACTACATGCTGCACACTACAGAAACACTTATTCACATGTCTGGTGTCATCAATGCACTCAACAGAATCACATGTTTACATGCCCACTGCCATCAATGCCCTCTACAGAAATACACATTCACAGGCCCACCGCATACTTCACTCTACAGATACACACATTCCAATGCCCACTGCCGTCCTGCACTCTACAGACACACATTCCCATTTCCACTAATGTGCTGCACTCTACAGAAATACATATTCACATTCCTACTGCCTACTGCACTCTACACAAACACAGTTCACATGCCCAGTATGTAGTGCACTCTATAGAAATATACATTCAAATGCCAACTGCCATCACCTCATTCTAAAGAAACATATATTCACATGCTCATATTTTTCTTGCACTCTACACACACAAAAAAACATTCACATGCCTACTGCCATCACTGCAGTCTACAGAAGCTCATAATCACATGCTCACTGTTATCTTACAGTCTACAGAAACACATTTTCCCATGTCCACTGCTTCCCTGCATTCTAAAGAAACACACATTCATATGCCCATTGCATACTTCACTCTTCAGAAACATATACATACATGCCTGGTTCCACATTGCCCACTACTGAAATATACATTCATATGGCCACTATTAATCTGCACTCTACAGAAACAAATAGTCTCATGCCCACTGCTATCCTGCATTCTACAGAAACATATGTTCATATGCCCACTGCCTACTGCACTGCACAGAAATAAACATTCACATGTCCACTGCATACTGCACTCTACAGAAACACAGGATCACATGCTCAATAAGTACTGCACTCTACAGAAACACACATTCATATGCCCACTGCTATCCATGACTCTACAGAAACATACATTTACATACCTACTGCCATCACTGCATTCTACAGTAACACCCAATCACATGCCCACATCTGTGCTTCTCTCTACAGAAAAATATATTCACATTCTTACTTCATACTACACTCTACCGTAACACACATTCACATACCCATTGCTATACTACACTCTACAGGAAGACACATTTCAATGCCCACTGCTGTGCTGCATTTTACAGAAACAAATATTCACATTCTCATTGCAATCACTGCATTCTACATAAAAAAAATGGTCCCATTCCTCATGCTATCCTGCACTATACAAAAACACTCTTTCTCATGCCCACTGGTTGCTGCACTCTAAAGATAAAAACATTCACATGTCCACTCTAGAGAGTCACATATTCACATGTAAACTGCTATCCTGCCCTCTTTAGAAAAACACATTTACATGCCCATTGTAAATGCACTTACAGAAATACACATTTACATTCCAACTGCATACTGCACTTTATAGAAACACACATTCACATACATGCTGCCATCATTGCACTCTAAAGAAACAGACATTCCCTGCATTCTACAGAAACACACATTCATATGCCCATTGCATACTTCACTCATCAGAAATTGCATATTACACTCAAGAGAAGCACATGATCAAATTCCCCTTGCCATCCTGCACTCTACCTAAACACATTTTTACACATCAACATCCATCTTACACTCTACAGAAACACAAACTCACATGCCAACTACTATCTTGCACTCGACATTAAAACACATTCACAAAACTACTCCTATCCTACACTCTATAAACACACATTCCCATTTCAGCTGTTATCCTGAACTCCACACAAACACACATCCACATGCCCACTGCTCTTCAGCTCTATTCAGAAACACACATTCTCATGCCGACTGCCTTCACCACACTCTTCAGAGACACACATTCACAGGCCCACTGCCACACATCTGCAGAAACACACATTCCAATGCCCAATGCTATCCTACACTCTGCAGAAACACACAAATACATGAACCCTGCCTACTGCTCTCTACATAAATACAAATTCTCATGCCCACTACATACAGCACTCTATAGAAATATACATTCACATGCCTGCTGATATCCTACACTCTACTGACAAACACATTTATATACCCATTATGTAATGCACACTACAGAAATATACATTCACAGGCCCACTGCCAGAGGAATTTCTACAGAAACCCACAGTCACATTCCACTGCCATCACTGCACTCTACAGAAACACACATTTATTTGCCTATTGCTATACTACACTGGAAAGAAACATATATTCTCAGGCCCACTACTATCCTTCACACTACAGAAACACTCATTTACATGCCCACTGCCTTCAGTGCACTCTAGGGAAACACACTTTCATATGCCCACTGCTATTCTTCACTCTACAGAAACACACATTTACAGGCCCAGTGGTATACTATACTATACAATACTATACTATACTATACTATACTATACTATACTATACTATACTATACTATACTATACTATACTCAGACACACATGCCAATGCCCACTGGTATCTTGCACCCAATAAAAACAAACATTCACATGAGCACTGCCATCAATGCACTATAGAGAAACAAACATCCACATGCCCACAGCTGTCCTGACTCTACAGAAACACACACTCACATTCCCACTGCCATACTATATTCTACAGAAACATACATTCCAATATCCACGGCTTTACTGCACTCTAAAGAAACACACAAACTCATGCCCCCTAGCTACTTCACTCTACAGAATCACACATTCAAATGGCTATTTCCATCACTGTACTCTAAAGAAACACACATTCACATACACACAGATGTCCTGCACTCTACAGAAAAACACATTCACATTCCCATTGCATACTATATTCTACAGAAACACACATTTACATGGTGACTGCGCTCCTGCCTTCTAAAGAAACACACATAAACATGCCAAATGCCATGACAGCACTTTATAATAATACACATTTGCAGGCTCACTTCTATACTGTACTCTACAGAACCACACATAGCAATACTGACTACTATCCTGCACTATAGAGAAACACACATTACCATGCCCACTACATAATACACTGTATAGTAACACACCTTCACATGACCACTGCATACTGTACTCTACACATACTCATATGCCCATTGCCATCTTTCACTCTATAGAAACTCACATTCACATGCCCACTGGTATCTTGCACTCTAAAGAAACACACATTCACATTCCCCCTTCATACTGCACAGTGATGGTTCGTATATTCTTGGACCAGGGAATAGCACCATTTGGACGGGTGGCCTTGTTGGAATAGGTGTGACCTGGTTGGAGTAGGAGTGTCACTGTGGGTGTGGGCTTAAGACTCTCCCCCCAGTTGCCTGAAAGTCAGTCTTCCTCTAGCAGCCTTTGGATGAAGATGTAGAACTCTCTGCTCTGCCTGTGCCATGCCTGCCTGGATACTGCCATGATCCCACCTTCATGATAATGGATTGAACCTCTGAACCTGTAAGCCCGCCCCAATTAAATGTTGTTTTTGTAAGACTTGCCTTGGTCATGGTGTCTGTTCACATCAGTAAAACCCTAACTAAGACACTGCACTTTTTCAGAAACACACATTCACATGCCCACTGCCATCAATGCACCAAACAGAAATGCATATTAACAGGCCCACTACGATCATTGTATTCTACAGAAATATACATTCACAGGTACACTGTGTACTGCACTGTAAAGAAAAATATATTCCAAATTCCACTGACAACCTGCAACTACAGAAACACACATTCAAATTCCCACTTCCGTCCTTTACTATGTAGAAACACACTTGTTCCCGCCAACAACCATCCTACACTCTACAGAAACATACACTCTCATGCCATACTGCACCCTACAAAAACAAAAATTCACATACCAACTCCTATTCTACACCATATGGACACATATCCCATGCCACTGCAATCCTGCATTCTACAGAAACACACATTCACTTCCCACTGCTATCATGCATTCTACGGTAACACACATTAAGATTCTCACTGCCGCCGGGCGTGGTGGAGCAAGCCTTTAATCCCAGCACTCGGGAGGCAAAGGCAGGTGGATTTCTGAGTCTGAGGCCAGCCTGGTCTACAGAGTGAGTTCCAGGACAGCAAGGGCTATACAGAGAAACCCTGTCTCGAAAAACCAAAGAAAAACAAACAAACAAAAAAATCTCACTGCCATATCTGCACTCTACAGAAACACAACTCACATACCTACTCATATCCTTCACTCTATAAAAACACACATTCCCATGCCCACTGATGTCTGCACTATAGAGAATCACACATATCCATGCAAACTGCTTTACTTCATTCTAAAGAAACACACATTCACATCCCCATTGCACTGTACAAAAATACATATTTAGATGGCCAATGCCATCATTGCACTCTACAAAGACAATCACAGGAACACTGTTATACTCCACTACAGAAACAAATATTCAAATGCCCACTCTTATCTAGCATTCTACAGAAACACACATTCACATGCCCACTGCATTCTGCACTCTACAGAAATACACATTCAATTGCCCACTGCTGTCGTGCACTCTACAGAAACACATTTTCACAAACAAGCAGATATTGTACCCTGTAGAGAAACAATCTAACGTGGGTACTGCCATCACTGCAATCTACAGAAACACACATTTACATGCCCACTCCTATCCTACACTCTACAGAAACACATATTCCCATGCCTGCTACTGCTTGTACAGAAACAAACATTCAAATGCACATTGTTGTCTGGATTCTAAAGGAACACACATTCATATGCACACTGTGATCACTGCACTGTACAGAAATGCACATTCAAATAACCACTTCTATCCTGCACTCTACACAAACATACATTCCCATGCACACTGTTGTCCTGCACTATACAGAAACACACATTCATATGACAACTGCATACTTCACTCTAAAAAACAAATATTAACATCTTCACTGCCATCCTGTACTCTACACAAACACACATTCCCATGCCCACTGTATACTATACTCTACAGAAACACACATTCTCATGCCTACCGCTATCCTGCACTCTACAGAAACACACATTCACATTCCCACTGCCATCAATGCACTCTACTTAAACACACATTAACATACCCACTGCCATCACTGCAGTATAAAGAAACACACATTCACATACCTACTCCTTTCCTACACTCTATAGAAACAAACATTTATATACACACTGATGTCTAGCACTCTACAAAAACACACATTCACAAACCCATTGCTATCCTACACTCTACAGAAACACACACTTCCATGGAAACTGCTGTCCTTCACTCTACAGAAACACACATTCACATTCCATCTGCATACTGCACTCTATACACACATTCACATGGCAACCGCCATGACTGCACCCTACTAAAACACACATTTTCATTCCTACTGAATACTGAACTCTACAGAAACATAAGTTCACATGCCCACTATATACTGCACACTATACAAACACACAGTCAAGTGCCCACAACATATTGCACAATACAAAATCTAATCTTCACATACCCAATGCTATCCTGAAGAATAGAGAAATACACATTCACATGTCCACTGCCATACTTAATTCTACAGAAACAAACATTCACATGACCACTGCCTTCACTGTACTCTACTGAGACACACAATCGCAGCCTCACTGCCATACTATACTCTGCAGAAACACACATTCCAATGTCCACTGCTATCCTGCACTCTGAAGAAACACACAAACACATGAACCCCATGTACTGCTCTCTACAAAAAAAAAAAAAAAAAAAAACCACATTCACATGCTCACTACATATAGCACTCTATAGAAATACACATTCACATGCCCACTGATATCCTGCCCACACATGTTCACATACTCATTATGTTCTGCACACTACAGAAACATATATTCACAGGCACACTGTCAGAGTACATTCTACAGAAACTCACAGTCACATTCCCACTTCCATCACTGCACTCAAGAGAAACACACATTCACATGACCACTGTCAACACTGCACTCTACAGAAACACCAATTTACATTGCTACTGCTATATTACACTATAAAGAACCCCATATTCCCAGGCCCACTGTTATCCTTCACTCTACAGAAACACTCATTTTCCTGCCCACTGCCTTCAGTGCACACTACAGAAACAAGCATTCACATGCTCACTGTCATCACTGTACTCTACAGAAAAAACAATTCACATGCCCACAGCTATCCTTAACTCTACAGAAACACACATTCCCATGCCAACTGCCATGACTGCACTCCACAGAAACACAATTCACAGGTCCAAAGCTATAAGACATCCTACAGAAACACACATTCCAATACCCACTACTATCCTGAATGCTACAGAAACACATATTCACATGCAAAGAGTTGTACTGCACTCTACATAAAAACATGTTTCCATACCTGATGCATACTATACTCTATAGTAAAACAACTTCATGTGACCACTGCATACTGCACTCTACAGATACACACTCACATGACCACTGACATCCTGTACTCTAGAGAAACACACATTCACATGCCATCTACAATACTCCACTCTATAGACACTCACAGTCATATTCCCAATGCCATCTCTGCACTCTACAGAAACACACATTCACATGCCCACTGCAATCTTACACTCTAAAGAAACACATATCTCCATTACCACTATCACGACTGTACTCTATAGAACCATAGAGTGGCATGTCAACTGCCATCACTGAACTCTACAGAAACACATGTTCACATACCCATTACATACTGCATAATACAGAAATATACATTCACAGACCCACTATCCAATTACATTCCACAGAAACAAACAATCACACGCCACCTGCTATCTTGCATTAAAGAGAAACATATATTCTCATAGCCATTGCAACACTGCATTCTACAGAAGCACACATTTTCATGACCTATGCTATACTATACTCAACAGAAAAGCATATTTCCAGACCCACTGCTTTCCTTCATTCTACAGAAACACACATTTTCATGCCCACTCTCCTCAGTGTACTCTAGGAAAACACACATTCATACATCTACTGCTATCACTGAACTCTACAGAAACAAACATGAGCACGAATACAGATATCCAGCACTCTACAGAAAACACTATCACAGGCCAACTGGTATACTACACAATACTGAAACACACATGCCAATGACCACTGCTATCATGCCCCCGATAGAAACACACATTCACATGTCCACTGATGTCCTGCCCTCTACACAAACACACATTCACATGCCCAGTGTCATCCTGCACCCTACAGCAACAACAGTAACAATCCCACAGCATAGTGCACTGCTAGAAACACATATTCAGATGCACACACCATCAATGCCCTCAAAAGAAACACATATAAATGCCCACTGCCATCACTGCATTCTACAGTAATGCACATTCACAGGTCCATTGCTATATTTCACTCTACAGGAACACACATTCCAATGTGCACTGCTGTTCTACACTCTATAAAAATACACATTCACATTTCTCCTGCCTTCTGCACTCTATACAAGCACAGTTCACATGCCCACTACTTAGTGCAATCTATAGAAACATGCATTCAAATGCCCACTGCCATCACTGCACTACAATGAAACACACATTCACATAACCAAAGCTGTCCTGCATTCTACACAAAACACATTCACAGTAATACTGCATACTGCACTTTACAGAATCAAATATGCATATTGCCTCTTTGCTCTTGCACTTTACACAAAAACACATTCCCATGTCTTCTGCACTCTACAGAAAGACATATTCACATATCACATATTCACACTGCACTCTACAGAAAGACATATTCACATAGCCACTATGATCTTGCACTCTACAGAATCACAGTGTTCCATGTCCACTGATCTCCTGAACTCTACAGAAACATACATTAATATGCCCATTGCCAATCTGACCTCTAGAGAATCAAACACTCACATGACCACTATTAAAAAAAATACTCGTTCCCATGTCAACTGCAAACTGAACTATAGAGAAACACACATTCACATGCCCACTGGAAAGAGTGCTGTCCTCATAAGCACACATTTACAGGCATACTGCATACTGAACTATACAGAAACACAACTTCATGTGCCCACTGCTATCCTGCACCCTACAGAAACACACATTCACATACCCATTCCCATCACTCCACTCTACATTAATACAGATTCACACACCCACATCTGTTCCTGTCTCTACAGAAAAACACATTCACGTCACCACTGTGCTCCTTCAATTCACAGACACAAAATCACATGTCCATTGCCATCACTTCACTCTACAGTAACACAAAATCATAGGCCTACTGCTATACTACTCTACAGGAACACACATTCCATTGCCCACTGCTGACCTATACTCTACAGAAATACACATTCGCATTCCTACTACCTAAGGCACTCTACAAAATCACAGTTCACATACCTATTACATAGTGCACTCTATAAACATATACAATTAAATGCCCACTGCCATCACTGCATTATACAGAAACACACATGCACAGGCATATTGCACTATAGGGGAACACAAATTCCAAAAACCACTGGTATCCTAAACTCTACAGAAACACATACACACATGTCCACTGCCATCAGTGCACTCTACAAAAACACACATTCACATGACCACTACCAACTGTCCACATTACCAAAACAAACATTCACATGCACACAGCTGCCCTCCAGTCTACAGAAACACACGTTCACATGCCACCTTCTATCCTTTACTCTATAGGAACACACATTCACATATCCAAAGAACACTGTACTATACAGAAACACACATAAACATTCACATTGCATAATGCACTCTAAGGTAACACACATTCACATCCTCACTGCCATCATCACTGCACTCTTTAAAAAAATCACAATCACAAACACACTTCTATATGACACTACAGAAATTCATAGTCCAATTCCCACTGCCGTCCTGCTCATTACAGAAACACACATTCATATGCCCACTGTATACTGCAATCTACAGTAACACACATTCAAATGCCATCTGAGGTGCTTCCCTCTACAGAATCACAAATCACATGCCGACAGACAACCTACACTTTACAGAAACAACACTCTCATGCCCCCTACCATCACATTACTCTACAAAGATAAATATTCACATGTCTACTACTATTCTGCACTCTTCAATAACACACATTCCCCTGCCCAGTGCTATCCTGCACTCTAAAGAAAAACACATTCTAATGCCCACTTCTATCCTGCACTCTAGAAACACTCATTGTCATGCTCACTGCTATCTTGCAGAGGAAAGAAACAAACATTCACATGACCACATATCTCCTGCACTCTAGAAACACATATTTTTTTAAAATATTTTTTATTACATCTTTTCCTCAATTACATTTCCAATGCTATCCCAAAAGTCCCCCATACCCTCCCCCCCCCACTTCCCTACCCACCCATTCCCAGGTTTTTTTTTTTTTTTTTTTTTGACCCTGGCGTTCCCCTGTACTGGGGCATATAAAGTTTGCATGTCCAATGGGCCTCTCTTTCCAGTGATGGCCGACTAGGCCATCTTTTGATACATATGCAGCTAGAGTCAAGAGCTCCGGGGTACTGGTTAGTTCATAATGTTGTTCCACTCATAGGGTTGCGGATCCCTTCAGCTCCTTGGGTAACTAAGCTACCCTACTACCCACATTTGCATTCCTAATGTCTTTGCTGGCCTTGAACTTGGTAGCCAGGAATGATTTTGAGTTTCTGATCTTGTTTTCTGTACTTTCTGAGTGTTGGGATTCCACTCAGCCACTACATTCGCTTTTATATATTGCTGATTGAAACCAGGGCTTTCTCCATGCTCTAGCAAGTATTCTACCTACCCTGCTACAGGTTAGCCTCTAAACTCTTTTTTTTTTAATTTTTAATATTTTTATTACATATTTTCCTCAATTACATTTCCAATGCTATCCCAAAAGTCCCCCATAGCGCCCCCCACTTCATATTAACATGCCCACTGCCATTCTGTACTTAACAGAAACAAACATATACATTCCACTGCATACTACACTGTACAGAAACCCACATAAACATGCCCACTGCATAGTGCACTCTACAGGAACACACATACTCATGATCACTGTAATCAATGTGCTCTAGATAAACACTCACATGCTCACTGCTATCCTGCACTCTTCAGATAGACACATTCACATGCCCAATGATTATTGCACTGTATGGAAGCACACATTCACATGCCTTCGGTCATCAATGAACTATAGAAAAACAAATATTCATATACCCACAGATCTCCTTCAGGCTGAAAAAAAAGCACATTACCATGCCCACTGGTATAATACATCCCACAGAGACAAACATTCCAATGATCACTGCCATCCTGCACTCTATAGAAACATATGCTCACATGCTTATTGCCTATTTCACTGTATAGAAACAAACACATACTTACCGACTCTTATCCTATACTCTACAGAAAAAACATTCACATGACTTCTGCATACTGTCCTTTAGAAACAGACATTCATAGGCCCACCATTATCCTGAACTTTACAGAAACACACGTTCAATTGCCAAGTGCATTTTGTGCACTATACAATAAGAAACATTCGCATGCCCCACTGCTGTCTTGCAATCTACACAACAAATATTTACATGGCCACTTCCTTTCTGCACTCTACAGAAACACACCTTCACATTCTTGGTGAATACTTCAGGGTACAGAAACACACATTCACATGCCCACTGCCATCATTGAACTATAAAGAAACAAACATTCACATGCCCACAGATCTCCTGAAGTCTGAGGAAAAATCATATTAACATGCCTACTGCTATACTACAGTCTACAGAAACACATCTTCCCATGCTCACTTCCATCCTGCACTCTATAGAAACATATTCACAAGTCCACTGTATACTATACACAACAGAAACATAAAAACATCTACCCACACTTATCCTGCACTGTACAGAAACACACATTCTCATTACCACTGCTCTTGTGCACTCTACTGAAATTCAAATTAACATTTCCACTCCAAACTACACTATACAGAAACACAAGTTCATATTCCTCAAACATAATGCACTCTACATGAACACACATTCACATTCTCACTGCTATCCTGCAGTCTACAGGAACACACATTCACATGCAAAATGCATACTAAACTGTATAGAAACACACATTCACAGTCACATTGCTATCCCACACTCTAAGATAAAACATATTCACATGCCAACTGTAAACTGCACTATTCAGAAACACACATAAACAGACCCTCTGCATACTGAACTATACAGTATCAAACATTCACATGCCGGATGCCATCTATGGAATGTAAGGAAGCACACATACACATCCCATTGCCAATGCTGCACTCTACAAAAAATACATTCACATGCTAACTGCACACTGCACCTTACAGAAACATACATTTAAATACCCATTGCTTGAATGCGCCCTACTGAAACACACATTGCCATGCAACAGACAACCTGCATTCTAAATAAACATTCACATGATCACTGCTAAACTGCATGCTACAGAAAGTCACATTCACATGCCCACTGCATAGTTCATTGTAAAGAAACACAAATTCCCATGCCCAATGCATATTTTACTCTACAGAAACACACATTCACATACCCACAAGCATTACTGCACTCTACCAAAAAGCACATTCACATGCACACTTCTATATTACTCTCTACAAAATCACACATTCCAATTACAAATCTGATACTGTTCATAACAAAACACACATCAACATGCCCACTGCCATTTTGGACTCTACAGAAACACACATTCACATGCCCAATGCTATACTGCCCTCTACAGAAAGACATATTCCCATGCTCACTGCTATCTTGTACTCTTCTAGATACACACATTCACATGCACAATGCATACTGCACTGTATAGAAACACACATCCACAGGCAAACTGATTATTGCACAGTGCAGATACAGACATTCACATCCACAATGCCTCAGTGAACTATAGAGAAACAAACATTCAAATGCCTACAAATATCGTGCCGTTGGAAGAAACACATATATACATGCCCACTTATATACTACACTCTACATAAACACACATTCCCATGCTCAATGCTATCCTGCACCCTATAGAAACACATATTCACAAACTCACTGCATATTCCACTCTACAGAAACAAAGAAATACCTACCCAATGTTATCCTACAGTCCCCAGAAACTCCCATTCGCATTCTCATTGCTGTCCTGCACATTACAGAAACACAAATTCACATTTTTTTTTTTACTGCAAATTGCACTTTATGGGAACACACGTTCATATGCCCAGAAAAAAAAAACTGCACTGTACATAAACACACACTCAAATGCCCATTGCAAAATGGAACATACAGAAACACATATCCACATGTCCAATGCTATACTGCCCTCTACAGAAACACTTACTCATATGCTCACTGCTATCCTCCACTCTTCAGATGGACACATTCACATGCCTAATGCATACTGAACTGTATAGAAACACACATTCATAGCCACACTGCTATCCCGCATTCTAAGATAAAAAATATTCACATGCCAACTGCATACTGCACTGTTCAGAAACACACATAAACAGGCCCTGTGCATACTACACTCTACAGTATCAAACATTCTCATTCCTGATGCCATCTATGAAATGTAAAGAAGCACACATATACATTCCTATTGCCAACGCTGCACTCTACAAAAAATACATTCACATGCTAACTGCACACTGCACCTTACAGAAACACACATTTAAATACCCATTGCTTGAATGCTCCCTACCTAAGTTCACATTGCCATGCGACAACCAACCTGCACTCTAAATAAACAAACATTCACATGCTCACTGCTAAACTTCATGCTACAGAAAGTCACATTCCCATGCACACTGCAAAGTGCACTGTATAGAAACACACATTCCCATGTCCAATGCATATTGTACTCTACAGAAACACACATTCTCATACCAACTCGCTTCACTGCGCTCTACCAAAAATCACATTCACATGCACACTTCTATATTACTCTCTACAGAAACACAAATTCGAATTATGACTCTGATACTGTTCACAAGAAAAAACACACATCAACATGCCCACTGACATTCTGGACTCTACAGAAACACACATTCACATGCACAATGCATACTGCACTGTATAGAAACACACATTCACAGGCAAACTGCATATTGCACAGTGCAGATACACACATTCACCAGCACATGCCTCAGTGAACTATACAGAAACAAACATTCAAATATCCAGCTAACAAATATCCAGCCATCTGAAGAAAAACATATTAACATGCCCATTTATATACTACACTCTACATAAACACACATTCCCATGCTCAATGATATCCTGATCCCTAAAGAAACACATATTCACAAGCTCATTGCATATTCCACTCTACAGAAACAAAGAAATACCTACCTACTCTTATCCTACACACCACAGAAACTCACATTCTCATTCCCATTTCTGTCCTGCACATTACAGATACAGAAATTCACATTTTCACTACAAATTGCACTTTATGGGAACACACATTCATATGCCCAGAAAAAAACTGCACTGTACATAAACACACACTCACATGCCCACTGCAAAATGCAACATACAGAAACACATATCCACATGCCCAATGCTATACTGCTCTCTACAGAAACACTTATTCACACGCTCACTGCTATCTTTCACTCTTCCAACAGACCCATTCACATGCCCAATACTTATTTCACTGTACAGAAACACACATTCACATGCCTTCGGCCATCAATGAACTATACAGAAACAAACATTCACATGCTCACATATCTCCATCAGCCTGAAAAAAGCTCATTAACATGCCCCCTGCTATAAGAAATACCACAGAAACATACATTCCAATGTTTGCTGCCATCCTGCACTCTATATAAACACATATTCACATATCCATTGCATACTGCACTCTACAGAAACAAACAAATATTTACCCACTCTAATTTTCCACTCTACAGTAACACACATTCCCATACCCACTGTTCTTGTGCACTCTACAGAAACACAAATGCACATTTCCAATGCAAACTAAACTCTACAGTAGCACATGTTAATAGGCTCAAAACGTATTGCACTGTACATAAACACAGAATCATATGCTCACTGCTATTCTACAGTCTACAGATACACACATTCACATGTCAATGCATACTGTACTGTATACGAACACATATTCACAGGCACATTGCATTCCTGCAATCTAATGAAACATGCATTCACATGCCAAAGGCAAAATGCACTCTAGAATATCACACATTCATGTGCTTGATGCCATCAATGAGCTGTACAGAAGCACATATACACATTCCCATTACCAACTCTGCACTCTATAAAAAATATATTCACATGCCAACTGTATACTGCACCTGACAGAAACACAAATTAAATGCCCATTACCTGAATGTTCTCTTCAGAAATACACATTGCCATGCAACAGCCAAACTGCACTCTAAATAAACACACTTTCACATACTCATTGCTAAACAACACTCTACAGAAACTCACATTCACGTGCCCACTGCAAAGTGCACTGTACAATAACTAACATCACATGCTCACTGCATATTGTACTCTACAGAAACACACATTTGCATACCCACTGGCATCACTGCATTTGACAGGAATGCAAATTCACATGCACACTGCTATATTACTCTCTACAAAAACACACATTCCAATTACCACTGTGATCCTGCTCATTACAAAACAGAAATCAACTTGCCCACTGCCATTCTGTACTCTACAGAAACACACATTCATATGACCACTTCTATACTGCCCTCTATAGAAACACAAATTCACATGCTCACTTCTATCCTGCACTCTACAGAATAAAAAAAATAAAAAAATAAAAAATAAAAAAAACCTACCCACTCTTATCCTACATTCTACCAAATCACACAATTCCATGCCCACTGTTGGCATGCACTCAAAAGAAACACACTTTCACATGCTCAAAATGTACTGCTCTCTACATAAACAAACATTCACATGCCCACTGAAAACTGCAACCTACAGAAACAAATATCCACATGCCCAATGGTATACTGCCCTCTACAGACACACACATTCACATGCCAACTGCTATCCCACACAGTATGTTAACAAAAATTCCCATGTTCACTGCTATCCTGCACTCTATAGAAACACATTCCCATTACCACTGTGATCCTGTACTTAAAAAAAAAAAACACATATTAACATGTCCACTATAATACAGCACTTTACAGAAACACATACTAACATTTCCACTGGCATCACTGCAGAGTGCAAAAATAACACATTCAGAGGTACACTGTTTTACTACTCTCTAAAGAACCACACATTCCAAGTTCCACTGGAATCCTGTCCATTATAGAAATACATACTTGTCCACTGCTATTCTGCATTCTAATAAATATATATACCCATGTCCACTGCAATCCTGCACTCTACAGAAACACACATTAACAGGCATACTGCACTGTAGGGGAACACAAATTCCAAAAACCACTGGTATCCTAAACTCTACAGAAACACATACACACATGCTCACTGCCATCAGTGCACTCTACAAAAACACACATTCACATGACCACTACCAACTGTCCACCTTACCAAAACAAACATTCACATGCACACAGCTGCCCTCAATTCTACAGAAACACACATAAATATGCCCACTGCTATCCTTCACTCTATAGGAACACACATTCACATGTCCAATGCACACTGCACTGTACAGAAACACACATAAGCATGCCCATTGCATAATGCACTCTACAGTAACACACATTCACATCTTCACTGCCATCATCACTGCACTCTTAAAAAACAATCACAATCACAAACATATGTCTATATGACACTAGAGAAAGACATACTCCAATTCCCACTGAGGCCTTGCTCATTACAGAAACACACATTCATATGCCCACTGCATACTGCAATCTACAGTAACACACATTCAAATGCCAGCTAAGGTACTTCCCTCCACAGATTCACAATTTCACAGGCCAACAACCTATACTTTAAAGAAACAACACTCACATGCCTCCTACCATCACATTACTCTACAAAGATGAATATTCACATGTCCACTACTATTCTTCACTCTACAAAAACACACATTCCCATGCCCAATGCTATCCTGCACTCTAAAGAAACACACATTCCAATACCCACTTCTATCTTGCACTCTAGAAAAACTCTTTGTCATGTCCACTGCTATCTTGCAGAGGAAAGAAACAAACATTCACATGCCCACATCTCTCCTGCACTCTAGAAACGCATATTAACATGCCCACTGCCATTCTCTACTTAACAGAAACACACATTCACATTCTCACAGCATACTGCAATGTACCTAAACCCACATAAACATGCCCACTGCATAGTGAACTCTACAGTGACACACATACTCATGATTACTGCCATTGATGCACACTACAAAAACATGAATTCATATGCCCACTGCTATCCAGCACTCTACAGAAAGACACACTCACATTCCTGCTTAATCCTTCAGGGTACAGTAACACACATAACCATGCTCACTGCACACTGTACAGAAACACATTCACCTGTGATTCTGTTAGCCTCTTTCAGCAGACCATGAAAACTCCTGAGTCTCAGTGGTCAGTCTCTGCAGTCCAGCTCTCCTCTTGAAGGAAAAGTGCACAAATATCTTGGGTTCGGACATGCCTCCTGGCTGAAGATGAAGGCACAAAAAAGGGCCTATCCCAGAAGCTGTGTAGCTTCTGCCTGTCCCAGAAGCTGTGTCGCTTAAGTAGTCAGCACTCTCTCCTGTGCAGACTAGTCTCTGAGGGATCTGGGATCCAAGATGTCTCCTCCATCTGTGCCTTTAGAGCCTACCTGTGTGGACACCTCTCCTCTGGCTGGGTGGGTGCCCAGATGTCTGGAGCCGGAAACAGGGTCTGTCCCAGAAGCTGTGTCTCTTCTGTAGTCCCCACTCTTACCTGCGCAGACTAGAATCTGAGGGATATGGGACACAAGATGCCTCCCTCACCTGCTCAGGCAGAGCCCTCCTGGGTGGACACCTCAAATCTTGCGGGGGAAGGATTTTCTTTTCTGGTCCCATTTACTTGGGCAGAAGAATAAGTTCTATAGGCTTCTTGTACCTTTATGGCCATCTCTTTCTTTAGGTTGGGGAAACTTTTCTTCTATGATTTTGTTGAAGACATTTTCAGGTCCTTTGAACTGGGAATCTTCATTCTCCTCAATTCCAAATATTCTTAGATTTAGTCTTTTCACTGTGTCTTGAATTTCCTGAATGCTTTGGTTTAGGAGTTCTTTATGTTTTGAATTTTCTTTGACAGTTGTGTCAATCTCTTCTGCAGTATTTCTATGCCTGAGATTCACTCTTTGATCTCTTGTACTCTGTTGGTGATGCTTACATCTGTAATTCCTGACTTCTTTCCTAGGTTTTCCATTTCCAAGTTTGCCCCCATTTGTGTTTTCTTTATTGTTTCAATTTCCACTTTTAGGTCTTGGATCACTTTATTCAATTCCTTCACCTGTTTACCCGTGTTTTCCTGTACTTTTTTTAGTGAGTTATTGATATCCTCCTTAAAGGCACCTATTATCTTCATGAGATAGGATTTGAGGAAATATTCCTAATTCTCAGGTGTGTTGTTGTATACATGGCTTGCTGTAGTGGGAGAACTGGGTTCTGTTGATGCCCAATATAGCTTCTGTTGCTTATAGTCTTGTCCTTGCCTTTCACCATCTCGATATACCTGGTGTTTGTTGGTATGAGAGACTGTCTGGAGTCTGCCTCTTTTATCCCTGTGTTACTTCAGTTCTCCTGGTAGGTCTGAAGCCATGGCTGTATACCACCTGTGGGGCCTTCCAACTGGGGGCACTTCACAGAGGCAGAGAACCTTTTAATCTGCAGTGCTAGCTATAGTAGATCTTCTGGGAGTCCTTCATACTGTTGGGTTTTCATTGGAGCAGTAAAGCTGTTCAACTGCTCTGAGTGCAGCTGATCCTCAACTGCTCTGAGTACAGAGGATCCTCAAGGATTGGTCAGGATATGGTTTATTCACTGGAGCAGACTAGCTTACTGTCTGCCGCAGCAGAAAGGACTGGGCAGAAAGTGCCTTTGAATATCCTGATGTATCGATTGTAACTGGAGATGAATTAGGTGACCAAGTTGGGGGGGGATTAAAAAATGATTTTACTGTCTTGTTGCTCTTAGTATCTCTGGAAAAATTGATGAAGGTAAAGAATGAACTATATGATAAAATTTAAAGGCTCCAGATGCAAATAAATAATTTAAAGGGTTCTAAATGTGCCCTTGTAGAGAATCTTCCCTCCAGCAGCAATAGGGCTTGAGTTCCAGAAAACCAAACTGAAGCCCTCTCTATAAGGTAGGCTGAATTACAGCAAACATTCAAGTCTCAGCCTGAGAGGAGGTCAGCAGTTAAAGTAATGGCATTAATTGGCAAAGAAAGGGATCCTATAACTTGGAATGTGGATGTATTGGAGGGCCTGTTGAAGCTGAGAACTTTGAATCATCAGATTCTCAAGGGTTTAGCCCACCTGACAAAGTAGTACCTTCAGCTCCACTCCTTGAAAATAATGACTTTTTCACATGAGGAAATTAATCTCTCGGAGTCTGATAAATCAGCAGTGACTTTCCCTGAAGAAAATGTTGGGCAAGACAATACTGATGTTCTTCAAGGCCCACCAATAGTTTCTTCTAGACCTATAACTACACTCAAGGCAAAACAGGCCCCGAGAAGGAAGATAGAAAGTGTAATACATGAAGAAATGCACAACACTACTAAGGACCTTAATGAGTTTGCTAATTAATTCAAGCATAAGTCTGGGGAATATGTGTGGGAATGGATTTTAAGGGTGTGGGATAATGGTGGAAGGAACATAAAACTAGATAAGGCTGAGTTTATTGACATGGGCCCTCTGAGTGGAGATTCTAGGTTTAATATGAAAGCTTGTATAATTAAAAAAAAATTGTCAGAAGTTTAATTGAATGGTTGGCTGAAGTGTTTATCAAAAGATAACCTACTGAAAAGGAGGTGGATAAGCCTGATATCCCTTGGCTTGTTGTTGATGAAGGGGTTTTAAGGTTCAGGGAAATTGCAATGCTAGAGTGGATATGTTGTGTAAAACCAGACCTCCACAATGGGAAGGCCCAGAATATATGCCCTTCACGAATCCTTTAAAATGCAAACTTGTGAAAGGGGCACAAGCACATTTGAAGGGTTTTGTTCTTGCCCTATTCCTTGTGCCAGATATTAGGGTTGGAGATGCTGCTGCTCATCTAGATGAAGTAAATGTAATGGGTGCAATTTGACTCCAAGGTAACAGGGTCCAGGTGGCAGCATTAAATTGGCCCTCATACCCTCCCTGCATAGCAGCTGCCACTAGTCATTAACAGCATAGCAAACTCTCTGTATTATCCTAATATGAGTAGCCAAGACTGCAGTGCTACTTAGTTCTGGGCTTTGTCAATGATCCACCCTATCTGTCTCCACCCATAGGCACGTTCCTTGCTGCCTCCACCATGCTATTTAGTATCTAGACTTTCCACAGCATGCTCAAGTATATAGCATAATCCCTTTTGTTTGACCATCAACCTACTTAGAACACAGACTCCCCCACATTCTCCTCCAAGGCCTATCAAGGGACCCATATCCTATGCCTGCACTTGTGGCTAATTCTACCAGCTCTTTCAAATAAGCTCTTTGCTTCAAGAAGAATCATTCCTAATTGCAACTACTCATAGGTTGCTTCTCTCCATCCCTCACCATCCCTTCAAGTACCTAGGTTTCCCATTTCCTCCTCCAGGGTCTAGTATGCCTGGAATCCCTGTCAATAGTGTTTTTCAAGACCCATCATATTTAGCATGGGTCGCACAATCATTGTCATGGTATAATATGGCCAGCCATTCCTGCACAGCAGCTGATCTCTAGGCTTCCTTTCTGGGGACAGAAACCAGGGGACTGCCCACAGTAGGCCTATATGGAGACATCTCAGTAGCCTGTGGGCAGCTATTTGTAAAACAGTTATTTACATTTCTCCTAACCTGGACAACAGCTGTATAGATTCATGTGTGTGTGACTGCTTTTCACTTGGTCTTGGTGTACATAATTATTCTATTATATCTGACTTTCCCATTTCTTTCCCCCTCTGCTCTGGTGAATTCTGTGAAACTAGATGTTCCTTAGCATAATGATTCTTAAACAATCTAAAATTGAGGCATAGGAGCACAGCACAGCCTTAATGGTCCAGGTGCATGCTGTATGCTCTACTCTTGGATATGATGTAATAATTGCACAATGGTAGTTTCAGAATAATATTTGACTTGCAAAGAATGCATGAAGAAATTATTAGAAAATGAAGCAGAATCAATATGGGACACTGAGAATGGAAAAAGCTTTTGAAGTTATGAAATAAGTTTGTTGTTGTTGTTGTTGTTGTTCTTCTTCTTCTTCTTCTTCTTTTTCTTCTTCTTCTTCTTCTTCTTCTTCTTCTTCTTCTTCTTCTTCTTCTTCTTCTTCTTCTTCTTCTTCTTCTTGTTATTCTTGTTGTTGTTGTTTTTGAGGAAGGGTTTCTCTGTGTAACTCTGCCTGTCCTGGAACGTACTCTGTAGACTAGACTGGCCTCAAACTCAGAAATCTGCCTGTCTCTGCCTCCCAAGTGCTGGGATTAAAGATTAAGTGTGTTTTATACAACATTTGAGAATGGTTCCTGGTCTCCATGGGATATGTATGGATAAAAAAGTATAGAATACATAAAATCATACATCAGTAAAATTAAGTCAAAACACTGGGACTCTTAGGAGAATCATTGTGTGCAATATATAGAAGCAGAAAGCTAACAGAACTGTTGAGTTAAAGGGTAACTTGACTCTCTGGCTACTGCCTGGCAGTATTGCCCATGTCATTTATCATTAGAGCTTCACAGGAAAATGCATGTAGCTAACCTCAGAGCTCTGAGTTATTGAAGTATAATAAATCTAAAGTTAAATTTTAAATAATGACAAGTTTGCAATTATTATTTTGGCTACAGTCCTGGGAATAGGGAAGCTTGAAACTTTGGGGAACAAATGTAATTCTTGAATCTTTGTAGGATGTGGCTATTCTTTTGAATTTGATTTGGCTATGATTATACAATGTCTTTTTTTCTACCTGCTTTGGGAGTAACAATAAAAGACTGCTGCAAGTTAAAGGCAAGAGAGAGAGATCATGAGGGGACAGTGTGAGAGAGTGTGTGTGAGTGAAAGGAGAGTGCATGGGGTATGTGTTAGGTGTGTTTGTGAGTGAAAGGAGAGAACACATAGGTGTGTAGGAGTATGGGAGTTCAAGAAAAGAAAACCTCACAGAGAATCAGAGTGCACAGGAGAGTGCAGAGTATATGTAGCCTCAAGAGGTGATCGAGCACACACACACACACACACATACACAGAGAAAGAGAGAGACAGAGACAGAGACAGAGACAGAGACAGAGAGACAAATAGAAAGCACAACATCAAGCCCTGAAATTTGCCTGTCAGCTTGTACCCGAAAAAGTTGTCTGGTGTGTTTATTATGTGCCTTCCAGATATGCCTGATTCCAGTTGAGAACTCTGATCCTGTATCAAGGCTGGACCCTGACACTTCTAAGGGTTCCACATATTTTGCTCTGACTAATTCAGTCTTCAATATAGACAAACTCTAGTCTTTAACCAGGACTTACCCTACTTGAAATAAACCAACAGTCCTGACTGTGCTGCTTCCCCCATGCCACTGGGTAACCAGATTTCACACCTCCTCCTTTAGGGTCTAGCCTGATTCATATTGTGTGGCCTCCCATCAATGGATCCATATTATGTGGCTCCCATCAACTGACTTGTTACACAGACCCTCCCATCTTCTTTCATTGTCTAGCCTGTATTCAACATCCTGTGCCTTGACCTAGTCTGATTTACTCCATTTGTGTTGCAGCAAAGCTCTAGGCTTCAAGTAGGATGCACCCAGAGCCCCCTTATGTGTTTACTCCACCATACCCCTCAACACCTAGACTTACCACACTCTCTAATGGGTACACTTTGATCCCTTCTGTGTGACTCCACTAGTACTTCATAGTCAGACTACACAGAACCTCATTCAGTGTCTAGACCGGTTTGAAATCCCATGCCCAGAACTAGTTTAAATATTCCTGCCTTTGTAGTAGTGAAGTTCTAGGCTACCTCATAGACACCCTCCCAGCAATCACAGCAGATGATGGCCTAGTAGGACCTCAATGGGAAAAGCCTTTGGTCCTGCGAAGATTATATGCCCCAGTACGGAAAATGCCAGGGCCAGAAAGCAGGAGTGGTGGGATGGGGAACAGGGGGAGGGGTAGAGTATAGGGGGCTTTCAGGATAGCACTGAAAATGTAAATGGAGAAAATATCTATAAAAAAATCTACCGGAATCTGCTCGGCTTGGGAGCACATTGCCTGAGCATCAGCCGCAGACATCTTGGTTCCAGGACCCAGCTGAGAGTATTCTGCACAGGTGAGAGTATGGAATACAGAAGCTAAAAGCTTCTGGGACAGGCGGGAGCCACAGAGCTTCTAAGGCAGTCCCCTTTTCTGGCCCCAGATAGCAGGCCACTTTTTCTGGCCAGAGGAAAGCAGTCCTCCCAGCATGAGAGTGCTTTGCCTGAGCATCAGGCACCAGGCGTCTTGGTTCTGAGACCCCGCCAAATGTATTCTGCACAGCTCCAGAGATAAACAGATGGCAAAAGGCAAATGTAAGAATCCTACTAACAGAAATCAAGACCACTCACCATCATCAGAATGCAGCACTCCCACCCCATCTAGTCCTGGGCACCCCAACACAACTGAAAAGCTAGACCCGTATTTAAAAGCATATCTCATGATGATGATAAAGGACATCAAGAAGGATTTTAATAACTCACTTAAAGAAATACAGGAGAACAGTGCTAAAAAGTTACAAGTCCTTAAAGAAAAACAGGAAAACACAACCAATCAGGTAGAAGTCCTTAAAGAAAAACAGGAAAACACATCCAAACAGGTGATGGAAATGAACAAAACCATACTAGACCTAAAAAAGGAAGTAGACACAATAAAGAAAACCCAAAGTGAGGCAACGCTGGAGATAGAAACCCTAGGAAAGAAATCTGGAACCATAGATGCAAGCATCAGCAACAGAATACAAGAGATGGAAGAGAGGATCTCAGGTGCAGAACATTCCATAGAGAACATCAGCACTACAATCAAAGAAAATACAAAACGCAAAAGGATCCTTACTCAAAACATCCAGGAAATCCCGGACACAATGAGAAGACCAAACCTACAGATAATAGGAGTTTATGAGAATGAAGATTTTCAACTTAAAGGGGCAGCAAATATCATCAACAAAATTATAGAAGAAAACTTCCCAAACCTAAAGAAAGACACGCCCATGAACATACAAGAAGCCTACAGAACTCCAAATAGACTGGACCAGAAAAGAAATTCCTCCCGACACATAATAATCAGAACAACAAATGCACTAAATAAAAATAGAATATTAAAAGCAGTAAGGGAGAAAGGTCAAGTAACATATTAAGGCAGGCCTATCAGAATTACACCAGACTTTTCACCAGAGACTATGAAAGCCAAAAGAGCCTGGACAGATGTTATAAAGACACTAAAAGAACACAAATGCCAGCCCAGGCTACTATACCTGGCCAAACTCTCAATTACCATAGATGGAGAAACCAAAGAATTCCATGACAAAACCAAATTCAAATATTATCTCTCCACGAATCAAGCCCTTCAAAGGATAATAACAGAAAAAATCAATACAAGAACGGAAATCACACTCTAGAAAAAGCAAGAAAGTAATCCCTCAAAAAACCAAAAAGAAAACCGCCAAAAGAACAGAATGCCAACTCTAAAAACAAAAATAATAGGAAGAAACAATTACTTTTCCTTAATATCTCTTAATATCAATGGACTCAATTCCCCAAGAAAAAGACATAGACTAACAGACTGGCTACACAAACAGGACCCAACATTCTGCTGCTTACAGGAAACCCATCTCAGGGAAAAAGACAGACACTACATCAGAGTGAAAGGCTGGAAAACAATTTTCCTAGCAAATGATTTGAAGAAACAAGCTGAAGTAGCCATTCTAATATCTAAATAAAATCGACTTGCAACCCGAAGTTATCAAAAAAGACAAGGAGGAACACTTCATACTCAACAAAGGAAAAATCCTCCAAGAGGAACTCTCAATTCTGAATATCTATGCTCCAAATGCAAGTGCAGCCACATTCATTAAAGAAACTTTAGTAATAAAGCTCAAAGCACACATTGCACCTCACACAATAATAGTGGGAGACTTCAACACACCACTTTCATCAATGGACAGATTGTGGAAACAGAAACTAAACAGGGACACATTGAAACTAACAGAAGTTATGAAACAAATGGACTTAACAGATATATACAGAGCATTTTATCCTAAAACAAAAGGATATACCTTCTTCTCAGCACCTCATGGGACCTTCTCCAAAGTTGACCATATAATTTGTCACAAAACAGACCTCAACATATACAAAAATATTGAAATCGTCCCATGCATCCTATCAGACCACCATGGACTAAGGCTGATCTTCAATAACAACATAAATAATGGAAAGCCAACATTCACGTGAAAACTGAACAACACCCTTCTCAATGATACCTTGGTCAAGGAAGGAATAAAGAAAGAAATTAAAGACTTTTTAGAGCTTAATGAAAATGAAGCCACAACATACCCAAACTTATGGGAAACAATGAAAGCATTTCTAAGAGGGAAACTCATAGCTCTGAGTGCCTCCAAAAAGAAACTTGAGAGAGCACACACTAGCAGCTTGACAACACATCTAAACGCTCTAGAAAAAAGGAAGAAAATTCACCCAAGAGGAGTAGAGGACAGGAAATAATCAAACGCAGGGGTGAAAACAACCAAGTGGAAACAAGAAGAACTATTCAAAGAATTAACTAAAGGAGGAGTTGGTTCTTTGAGAAAATCAACAAGATAGATAAACCCTTAGGTAGATTCACTAGAGGTCACAGGGACAACATCCTAATTAACAAAATCAGAAATGAAAAGGGAGACGTAACAACAGATCCTGAAGAAATCCAAAACAACATCAGATCATTCTACAAAAGGCTATACTCAACAAAACTAGAAAACCAGGACGAAATGGACAAATTTCTAGACAGATACCAGGCACCAAAGTTAAACCAGGATCAAGTTAGCAATCTAAACAGTCCCATGTCCCCTAAAGAAATAGAAGCCGTCATTAATAGTCTCCCAGCCAAAAAAAAAAAAAAAAAAAAAAAAGCCCAGGACCAGATGGGTTTAGTGCAGAGTTTTACCAGACCTTGAAAGAAGATATAATTCCTGTTCGGCACAAATTATTCCACAAAATAGAAGTAGAGGGAACTCTACCCAACTCATTCTATGAAGCCAAAGTTACTCTGATACCTAAACCACAGAAAGATCCAACAAGTACAGATAACTTCAGAACAATTTCCCTTATAAATATAGATGCAAAAATACTCAATAAAATTCTCACTAACTGAATCCAAGAACACATTAAAGCAATCATCCATCCTGACCAAGTAGGTTTTATTCCAGGGATGCAGGGATCGTTTAATATATGGAAATCCATCAACGTAATCCATTATATAAACAAACTCAAAGACAAAAAACACATGATAATCTCGTTAGATGCAGAAAAAGCATTGGACAATATCGAACACCCATTCATGATAAAAGTCTTGGAAAGATCAGGAATCCAAGGCCCATACCTAAACATGATAAAAAGCAATCTACAGCAAACCAGTAGCCAACTTAAAAAAAATGGTGAGAAGCTTGAAGCAATCAACTTAAATCAGGGACTAGACAAGGCTGTCCACTCGCTCCATACCTATTCAACATTGTACTTGAAGTCCTATCCAGAGCAATTTGACAACAAAAGGAGATCAAGGGGATTCAAATGAGAAAAGATGAAGTCAAAATATCACTTTTTGCAGATGATATGATAGTATATATAAGTGACCCTAAAAATTCCACCAGAGAACTCCTAAACCTGATAAACAGTTTCAGTGTAGTAGCTAGATAGAAAATTAACTCAAACAAGTCAATGGCCTTTCTCTACACAACGAATAAACTGGCTGAGAAAGAAATTAGGGAAACAACACCCTTCTCAATAGTCACAAATAATATAAAAGATCTTGGCTTGACTCTAAATAACGACGTGAAAGATCTGTATTATAAAACTTCAAGTCTCGGAAGAAAGAAATTATAGAAGATCTCAGAAGATGGAAAGATCTCCCATGCTCATGGATTGGCAGGATCAACATTGTAAAAATCTTGCCAAAAGCAATCTGCAGTTTCAATGCAATCCCCATCAAAATTCCAACTCAATTCTTCAACGAATTAGAAAGAGCAATCTGCAAATTCATCTGGAATAACAAAAAACCTAGGATAGCAAAAACTCTTCTCAAGGATAAAAGAACCTCTGGTGGAATAATCATGCCTTACCAAAAGCTTTACTACAGAGCAATTGTGATAAAAACTGCATGGTACTGGTATAGTGACAGACAAGTAGACCAATGGAATAGAATTGAAGACCCAGAAATGAACCACACACCTATGGTCACTTGATCTTCGACAAGGGAGCTAAAAGCATCCAGTGGAAGAAAGACAGCATTTTCAACAAATGGTGCTGGCTCAACTGGTTGTTATCCTGTAGAAGAATGCAAATTGATCCCTTCCTATCTCCTTGTCCTAAGGTCAAATCTAAGTGGATCAAGGAACTTCACATAAAACCAGAGACACTGAAACTTATAGAGGAGAAAGTGGGGAAAAGCCTTGAAGATATGGGCACATGGGAAAAATTCCTGAATAGAACAGCAATGGCTTGTGCTGTAAGATCGAGAATTGACAAATGGGACCTCATGAAACTGCAAAGCTTCTGCAAGGAAAAGACACTGTCAATAAGACAAAAAGACCACCAACAGATTGGGAAAGGATCTTTTACCTATCTTAAATCAGACAGGGGACTAATATCAAAAATATATAAAGAACTCAAGAAGGTGGACTCCAGAAAATCAAATAACCCCATTAAAAAATGGGGCTCAGAACCGAACAAAGATTTCTCACCTGAGGAATACCGAATGGCAGAGAAGCACCTGAAAAAAATGTTCAACATCCTTAATCATCAGGGAAATGCAAATCAAAACAACCCTGAGATTCTACCTCACAGCAGTCAGAATGGCTAAGATCAAAAATTCAGGTGACAGCAGATGCTGGCAAGGATGTGGAGAAAGAGGAACACTCCTCCATTGTTGGTGGGATTGCAAACTTGTACAGCCACTCTGCAAATCAGTCTGGCTATTCCTTAGAAAATTGGACATTGTACTACCGGAGGATCCAGCAATACCTCTCCTGGGCATATATCCAGAAGATGTCCCAACCGGTAAGAAGAACACATGTTCCACTATGTTCATAGAAGCCTTATTTATAATAGCCAGAATCAAGAAAGAACCCAGATGCCCTTTAATAGAGGAATGGATACAGAAAATCTGGGACATTTACATAATGGAGTACTGCTCAGCTATTAACAAGAATGAATTTAGGAAATTCCTAGCCAAATGGACAGACCTGGAGGTCATCATCCTGAGTGAGGTAACACAATCACAAAGGAACTCACAAATATGTACTCACTGATAAGAGGATATTAGCCTAAAACTTAGGATACCCAAGATATAAGATACAATTTGCTCAACGCATGAAACTCAAGAAGAATGAAGACCAATGTGTGGACACTGTGTCCCTTCTTAGAATTGGGAACAAAACACCCATGGAAGGAGTTACAGAGACAAAGTTTGGAGCTGTGACGAAAGGATGGACCATCTAGAGATTGCCATATTCAGGTATCCACCCCATAATCAGCTTCCAAAAGCTGACACCATTGCATACACTAGCAAGATTTTGCTTAAAGGACCTAGATATAGCTGTCTCTTGTGAGACTATGCCAGGGCCTAGCAAACACAGAAGTGGATGCTCACAGTCAGCTATTGGATGGATCACAGGGCTCCCAATGGAGGAGCTAGAGAACTTACCCAAGGAGCTAAAGGGATCTGCAACCCTATAGGTGGAACAACATGATGAACTAACTAGTACCACGGAGCTCTTGACTATAGCTGCATATGTATCAAAAGATGGATTTGTCGGCCATCACTGGAATGAGAGGCCCATTGGACACACAAACTTTATATGCCCCAGTACAGGGGAACGCCAGGGCCAAAAAATGAGAATGGGTGGGTAGGGAAGTGGGGGTGGGTGGGTATGGGGGACTTTTGGGATAGCATTGGAAATGTAATTGAGGAAAATACGTAATAAAAAATATTAAATGTTTAAAAAAAACTACCAAGATGAACTGCAATTTTGAACATCTATGCTCCAAATGCAAGGGCACACACATTCATAAAAGAAACTTTTCTAAAACTGAAAGCACACATTACTCCTCACACGATAATAGTGGAACACTTCAACACCACACTCTCAGCAATGAAGAGATTATGGAAACTGAAACTAAACAAAGACACAGTGAAACTAACAGATGTTATGTACCAAATGGATCTAACAGTTATTTATAGAGCATTTCATCCAAAAGGAAAATAATATGCCTTCTCAGCATCTCACAGTATCTCCTCGAAAACTGACCATAAATTTCATCACAAAACAGACCTCAGCAGATAAAAGATGCACCCTATCTGATCACACCCGAATAAGGCTGGTCTTAAATATTAATAAAAACAATGGAGGGTATTAATACACATGGACGCTGAACAATGCTCTACTCAATGATAACTTGGTCAAGGAAGAAATTAAAGACATTTTAGAGTTTAATAAAAAGAATGACACATCATACCCAAACTTATGAGACACAATGAAAGCAGTGGTAAGATGAATATTCCTAGCTCTGAATGCCTCCCGAACGAAACTGGAGAAAGCATACTCTAGCACCTTAAAAACATACCTGAAAGCTCTAGAACAAAAAGAAGCAAATACACCCAAGAGGAGTAGATGGCATGAAATAATCAAACTCAGGGCTGAAATCAACCAAGTAGAAAAAGAAAGATCTATATAAAGAATCAACAGAACCAGCAGCTGGTTCTTTGAGAAAATCAACAAGATAGATAAACCCTTAGCCAGACTATCCAGAGGTCACAGAGACAGTATCCAAACTAATAAAATCAGAAATGAAAAGGGAGACATAACAACAAAATATATCTGAAAATAATTATTCTGTTTTTTAATAATAACAGTTGAATATATTAAAATCATGTTTTACAAAAAAAGGTGAATAGAGGAAGAAACCACCATGGGATAAGCACCTTAAAATAATCACAATGTGGGTTGGTGGCCATGTAAGTTGGCTAACTGGAGTTAAGAGCAGCACAAATGAAACAAATTATATAATACTGTTATTGGCTGAAAAATAGACATAATAACATAGATGATACATATCTGACCAGATTTTGTTCTGATTAAGGCTTATTATAAAATTAAAGTTTATATGTGAGTGTTTTCATTCAGTTTTTGTTTGGTTTGGTTTTCTTTCATTGGGTAATCTCTATATTTACATTTCAAATGCTATGCTCTTTCTAGGTCTCCCCTCCAGAAACCCCTTATCCCATCTCCCCTCCCCATCCACCTGTGAGAATACTGGGAAACACCCACCCACTTTTGCCTTCCAGCCCTAGAATTCTCCTACACTGGGGTATTGAACATCCTTAGGCCCAGGGCCACTCCCCCCACTGAAGTCCAGCAATGCTATCCTCTGCCACATCTAAAGTCGGAACCATGGGTCCCTCCATGTGTATTCTTTGATTGGTGGTCCAGTCCCCAGGTACTCCAGGTGTCTGGCTTCTTGACACTGTTAATCATGTCACCCATGATGATGCAACCCCCCTCAGCTTCTTCAGTCCCTTCTCCAAGTCCTCCATCTGGGACCCTGTGCTCAGTCCATTGGTTGACTGCCAGCATTCACCTCTGTATTTGTCAGGCTCTGGCAGAGCCTCTAGAAGACTGTCATTTAAGGCTTCTGTCAGCAAGTACTTCCTGGCATCTGAAATAGCATCTGGGTTTGTCAATCGTATATGGGATGGATCCCGAGGTGGGCCAGCCTCTGGATGGCCTTTCTTTCTGTTTCTGCACCACACTTTGCCTCCATATTTCCTCCTGTGAGTATTTTGTTCCACCTCTAAGAAGCACTGAAGCATCCACACTTTGGTCTTCTTTTTGAGCTTCAAATGATCTATGAATTGTATCTTGGGTATTCTGAACTTTTGGGCTAATAGTCAGCTATCAGTGAGTGCATACCACGTGTATTCTTTTCTGACTGGGTTACCTCACTCAGAATGATATTTTTTAGTTCTATCCATTTACCTGGGAATTTCATGAAGTCATGCTTTTAATAACTGAATAGTACTCCATTGTGTAAATTTTCTGTATACATCACTCTGTTGAAGTACATCTGGGTTGTTTCAAGCTTCTGGCTACTATAAAAATGGCTGTTGAATCTGGTCTGCACCTTCCCTGGACCACCTTGTGCAGGCACTCGGCAGATGGTCTCCAGAGATCTCTCCACACCGCAGGTGCCCTAGTACACCCAGTATGTTAGGATCACTGGTGAGTGGAACACAACATCTGTTCCAAAACAACTGTGAGTGGCCTGTACCAGCAGGAACAGGAACACAAGAAATCTGTCTGACCAGCATCTCAGGTTCCTTCTAGTCGGTGCTGGTCTACCTTGGTTTCAAACACAGTGGTCAGCCCCAAAGTCCCCCAGAGAAGGTACCACTTCCAGGTTCTGTAACACACCAAGGATATTATGATTCCAGGATCCTAGGATCCCAGGAGATTGGTCACACCAGGATCTCAGTGTCTCAGAGGAAGATTGACTGCCAAGAACTCTGACACATCCAAAATCTCAGGATCACAGGATCACAGAGAAAGGTGGACTCAGAGAAGTTCTGACTCAACTGGGATTACAGGAAGAACAGGCTCCAACAAGATATATCGAGGACAAGGAGCACTTGAGATAATCAGATGGCTGGAGGCAAGCATAAGAATAGAAGCAACAGAAATCTAGGTTACTTGACACCATAACAACCTAATTCTCCTACCATAGCAAGTCCTGAATACGCCATCACACCAAAAAAGAAAGATATGGATCTAAAGTCACTTGTCATGACAATGATGAAGACTATAAGAAGGGCATAAATAACTCCCTTAAAGAAATACAGGAGAACACGTGTAAATAGGTAGAAGCCCTTAATGAGGAAACACAAAAATCGCTTATAGAATTACAGGAAAACACATCCAAACAGGGGAAAGAATTGAACAAAACCATACAGGATCTAAAATGGAAGTAGAAACAATAAAGAAATCACAAAGGGAGACAAATCTGGAGATAGCAAACCTAGGAAAGAAGTCAGGAGCCATAGATGCAAGCATTACCAAGAGAATACAAGAGATAGAAGAGAGAATCTCAGCTGCAGAAGATACCATAGAAAACTTTGAAACAACAATCAAAGAAAATGTGAAATACAAAAAAAAAAAAAAAGATCCTAACCCAAAATATCCAGGACACACTGAGAAGACCAAAGATAATAGATATAGACAGACGGGAAGGAAGATTTCCAAATTAAAGGGCCTGTAAATATCTTCAACAAAATTTTAGAAGAAAACTTCCCCAACCTAAAGAAAGAGATGCCCATGAACATACAAGAAGCCTGCAGAACTCCAAATAGATTAGACTAGAAGAGAAATTCCTCCCATCACATAAAAATCAAAACACCAAGTGCACAAAACAAAGAAAGAATATTAAAAGCAATAAAGGAAAAAGGTCAAGTAACATATAAAAGCAGACCCAACAGAATTACACCTGACTTCTCCCCCAGAGACTATGAAAGACAGAAGATCCTGAGCAGATGTCATACATACCCTAATAGAACACAAATGCTAGCCCAGGCTATTATATCCAGCAAAACTCTTAATTAACATAGATGGAGAAAACAAGGAAATCCATGACAAACCCAAATTTATACAATATCTTTCCACAAATCCAGCCCTTGAAAGAATAATAAATGGAAAACTCCAACACAAGGAGGGAAACTAAGCTCTAGAAAAAGCAAAAAATTAATCTTTAAACAAACCTTAATGAAGCCACATGAACAGAATTCCAACTCTAACAACAAAAATAACAGGAAGCAACAATGACTATTCCTTATTATCTCTTAATATCAAAGGACTCAATTCCCCAATAAAAAGATATAGACTGACAGACTGGTTATATAAAAAGGGCACAAAATTTCCCTGCATAGAGGAAACCCATCTTAGTGACAAAGACAAACAGTTACTCTGAGTAAAAGACTAGAAAACAATTTTCCAAGCAAATAGTCAGGAGAACCAGGCTGGAGTAGCCATTCTAATCTTGAATAAAATCGACTTTCAACCTCAAGTTATCAAAAAGACAAGGAGAGGCAATTCATACTCATCAAAGGTAAAATTTCCAAGATGAACTCTCAATTCTGAACATCCATGCTCCAAATGCAAGGGCAGCCACATTCAAAAAAGAAACTATAGTAAAGCTCAAAGGACACACAATAATAGTGAGAGACTTTAAAACCCCACTCTCATCAATGCACAAATCCTGGAAAAAGAAAATAAACAGAGACATGGTGAAACTAATAGAAGTTATGAAACATATGGATTTAACAGATATCTACAAAACATTTTATACTAAAACAAAAGGATATACCTTCTTCTCAGCACCTCATAGGACCTTCTCTAAATTTGACCATATAACTGGACACAAAATAGGCCTCAACAGATACAAAAATACTGAAATTATCCCATGCATCCTATCAGATCAACACAGACTAAGGCTGATCTTCAATAACAACATAAGTAATAGAAAGCCAACATTCAGTGGAAGATGAACAACACTATACTCAATGATAACATTGTCAAGGAAGAAATAAAGAAAGAAATAAAAGACTTTTTACAGTTTAAAGAAAATGAAGCCACAACATATCCAAACCTATGGGAGACAATGAAAGAAGTCTTAAGAGGAAAACTCATAGCTCTGAGTGCCTCTAAAAAGAAACTGGAGTGAGCATACACTAGCAGCTTGACAGCACACCTGAAAGCTCTAGAACAAAAAGAAGCTAATTCAATTCTTCTTGAGTTCTTTATATATATTAGATATTAGTCCCCTATCTGATTTAGGATAGGTAAAGATCTTTTCCCAATCTGTTGGTGGCCTATATGTCATATTGATGGTGTCTTTTGCCTTACAGAAGCTTTGCAATTTTATGAGGTCCCATTTGTCAATTCTCGATCTTACAGCACAAGCCATTGCTGTTCTATTCAGGAATTTTCCCATTGTGCCCATATCTTCAATGCTTTTTCCCACTTTCTCCTCTATAAGTTTCAGTGTCTCTGGTTTTATGTGGAGTTCCTTGATACACTTAGATTTGACCTTAGTACAAGGAGATAGGAATGGATCAATTCATATTCTTCTATATGTTAACCGCCAGTTGAGCCAGCACCATTTGTTGAAAATGCTGTCTTTTTTATCCACTGGCTGGTTTTATCTCTCTTGTCAAAGATAAAGTGACCACATCCAATATATATAAAGAACACAAGAAGGTGGACTCCAGAAAATCAAATAACCCCATAAAAAATGGGGCTCAGAGCTAAAAAATAATTCTCACCTGAGGAATACCGAATGGTTGAGAAGCGCCTGAAAAAATGTTTAGTATCCTTAATCATAAGGGAGACACAAATCAAAACAAACCTGGGATTCCACCTCTCACCTGTCAGAATGGCTAAGATAAAAAAAATCAGGAGACAGCAGATGCTGGCGAGAATGGAAGAGGAACACTCCTCCATTGTTGGTGGGATTGCAAGCTTGTACAAACACTCTGGAAATCAGTCTGGCAGTTCCTCAGAAAATTGGACATAGTACTACCGGAGGATCCCACAATACCTCTCCTGGGCATATATCCAGAAGATGTTCCAACTGGTAAGAAGGACACATGCTCCACTATGTTCACAGCAGCCTTATTTATAATAGCCAGAAGCTGGAAAGAACCCAGATGCCCCTCAACAGAGGAATGGATACAAAAAAATGTGGTACATTTACACAATGGAGCACTACTCAGCTATTAAAAAGAATGAATTTATGAAAATCCTAGACAAATGGATAGACCTGGAAGGCATCATCCTGAGTGAGGTAACCCAACCACAGAAGAACTCACATGATATGTACTCACTGATAAGTGGATATTAGCACAACAACTTAGAATACCCAAGATATAAGATATAATTTGTGATACAAATGAAACTCAAGAAGAATGATGACCAACGTGTGGACACTTTGCCCCTTCTTAGAATTAGAAACAAAACACCCATGGAAGGAGTTACAGAGACAAGGTTTGGAGCTGAGACGAAAGGATGGATCATCTAGAGACTGCCATATCCGGGGATCCATCCCATAATCTGCCTCCAAACGCTGACACCATCATACATTAGCAAGATTTTGTTGAAAGGACCCTGATATAGCTGTCTCTTGTTAGCCTATTCTGGGGCCTAGCAAACACAGAATTAGATGCTCACAGTCAGTTATTGGATGAATCACAGGGCCCCCAATGTAGGAGCTAGAGGAAGTACCCAAGGAGCTAAAAGGATCTATAGGTGGAACAACAACATGAACTAACCAGTACCCCCTGGAACTCATGTCTCTAGCTGCATATGTATCCGAAGGTGGCCTAGTCGGTCATCAGTGGAAAGAGAGGCCCTTTGGTCATACAAGCTTCATATACCTCAGTACAAGGAAACACCAGGGCCAAGAAATGGGAGTGGGTGGGTAGGGGAGTGGGGGGAGGGTATGGGGGACTTTTGGGATAGCACTGGAAATGTAAATGAAGAAAATACCTAATTAAAAAAAAAAGAAATTCCTCCCATTACATAAAAATCAGAACACCAAATGCACAAAACAAAGAAAGAATACTAAAAGCAGTAAGGGAAAGAGTTCAAATAACATATAAAATCAGACCTATCACAATTATGCCTGACTTCTCCCCAGAGATTATGAAAGCCAGAAGATCCTGTGCAGATGTCATATAGATCCTTAAGAGAACACTAATGCTAGCCCAGGATATTATACACAGCAAAACTCTCAATTACCATAGATGGAGAAAACAAGGTCATCCATGAGAAAACCAAATTTATACAATATTTTTCCACAAATCCAGCCCTTGAAAGAATAATTAATGGAAAACTGCAACACAAGGAGGGAAATAAAGCTCTAGAAAAAGCATGAAATAAATCTTTAAACAAACCTCAATGAGCCACATGAATAGAATTCCAACTCTAACGAAAAAAGTAACAGGAAGCAACAATGACTATTCCTTAATATTTCTTAATATCAATGGACTCAATTCCCTAATAAAAAGATATAGACTGACAGACTGATTATGTAAAAAGGGCCCAAAATTTCACTGCATAGAGGAAACCCATCTCACTGACAAAGACAGACACTTACTCAGAGAAAAAGACTAGAAAACAATTTTCCAAGCAAATGGTCACAAGAACCAGGCAGGAGTAGCCATACTAATCTTGAATAAAATCGACTTTCAACCTCAAGTTATCGAAAAAAAGAAAAAGAAAAGAAAGGAGAGACAATTCATACTCATCAAAGGTAAAATTTACCAAGATTAACTCTAAATTCTGAATATCTATGCTCTAAATGCAAGGGCAGCCACATTCATTAAAGAAACTATAGTAAAGTTCAAAGCACATGATGCACCACACATAGTCATAGTGAGAGGCTTTAACACCCCACTCACATCAATGGACAGATCCTGGAAAAAGAAAATAAAAAAAGACAAATTGAAACTAACTGAAGTTATGAAACATATGGATTTAACAGATATCTACAGAATATTTTATACTAAAAGAAAAGGATATAACTTCTTCTCAGCACCTCATAGTACCTTCTCCAACGTTGACCATATAATTGGTCACAAAACAGGCCTCAACAGATACAAGAAGATTGAAATTATCCCATGAATCCTATCAGATCACCATAGACTAAGGTTGATCTTCAATAACAACATAAATAATACAAGGTCAACATTCACTGGAAGGTGAACAACATTCTACTCAATGATGACATGGTCAAGGAATAAATAAAGAAACAAATTAAAGACTTTTTACCATTTAATGAAAATGAAGCCAGAACATACCCATACTTGGGACACAATGAAAGCAGTCTTAAGAGGAAAAATCATAGCTCTGAGTGCCTCCAAAAAGAAAATGTAGTGAGCATACATTAGGGGCTTGACAGCACACCTGAAAGCTCTAGAACAAAAAGAAGCTAATTCACCAAAGAGTAGATGGCAGGAAATAATCCAAATCAGGGCTGAAATGAAGCAAGTGGAAACAAAAAGAACTATATAAGAGTCAACCAAACCAGGAACTGGTCTTTGATAAAAGCAACAAAATAGATGAACCCTTAGCAAGACTAACTACAGGGCATAAAGTCAGTATCCTAATGAACAAATTCAGAAAGGAAAATGGAGATCTTACAACACAAACTGAGAAAATCCAAAAAATCGTCAGATCATATTATAAAAGCCATTACTCAACAAAACTGGAAAACCTGGATGAAATGAACAATTTTCTAGACAGATACCAGGTACCAAAGTTAAATCAGGATCAGATTAATGATCTAAACAGTTCCATATCCCCTAAAGAAGAAGAAGCAGTTATTAACAGTCTTCCAATAAAAAAAAAAAAAAAAACCCAGGACCAGATGGGCTTAGTGCAGAGTTCGATCAGACCTTCAAAGAAAACGTAATACCAATACTCCTCAAGTTATTCCATAAAATAGAAACACAAGGTACTCTACCCAATTCCTTTTATGCAGCCACAATTATTCTGATAAATAAACCACACAAAGACCGAACAATGAAAGAGAACTTAATTTCCCTTATGAATACCAATGCAAAAATACTCAATAAAATTCTCTCAAACCGAATCCAAGAATACATTAAAAGGATCATCAAACATGATCAAGTAGGCTTCATCCCAGGGATGCAGGGATGGTTCAATATCCAGATATCCATCAATATAATCCACTATATAAACAAACTCAAAGAAAAAAAACATATGATCATCTCATTACATGCTGTGAAAGCATTTGACAAAATCCAACACCTGTTCATGATAAAAGACTTGGAAAAATCAGGAATTCAAGGCCCATACTTAAGCATTTTAAAAGCAATATACAGTAAACCAGTAGCCAACATCAAACTAAATGCAGAGAATCTTGAAGCAATCCCACTCAAATCAGGGAGTAAGCAAGGGTGCCCACTCTCTCCCTAACCACTCCATATAGTAATTGAAGTCCTAGCCAGAGCAATTAGACGAAAACAGGAAAAAAAGGGGATACAAATTGGAAAGGAAGAAGTCAAAATATCACTATTCACAGATGATATGATGGTATACTTAAGTGCTCCCCAAAATTACACCAGAAAACTCCTAAACCTGATAAACAACTTCAGCTAAGTGGCTGAATATAAAATTAATTCAAAAATATCAGTGGCCTTCCACTGCATAGAGGATAAACAGACTAAGAAAGAAGTTAGGTAGACAACACCCTTCAAAATACTCCCAAATAGTATAAAATACCTTAGTGTGACCCTAACTAAGCAAGTAAAGCATCTTTATGATAAGAACTTCAAGTCTATTAAAGAAATTGAAGAAGATCTCAGAAAGTGAAAACATTTCACATGCTCATGGATTAGAAGGAGTAATATAATGGCCATCTTGCCAAAAGCTATCTACCTATTCAATGCAACCCAAATCAAAACTTTGACTCAATTCTTCATAGACTTAGAAAGAGTAATTTCCAAATTCATCTGGAATAATGAAATACCCAGGATAGCAAAAACTGTTATCAGCAATAAAAAAACTTCTGGAGGAATCACCATCCCTGACCTTAAACTGTACTACAGAGCAATTGTCATAATAGTCATTGGTATAGGTACAGTGAGAGGCAGGTAGATCAATAGAATAGAATTGAAGACCCAGAAATGAACCCATACACATATGGTCACTTGGTCTTTGACAAAGGAGATAAAACCATCCTGTGAAAAAATGACAGAATTTTCAACAAATGGTGCTGGCTCCACTGAAGGTTATCATGTAGAAGAATGAGAATTGATCCATTCCTATCTACTTGTACTAAGGTCAAATCTAAGTGGATCAAGAACTCCACATAAAGCCAGAGACAGTGAAACTTATAGAAGTGGGGAAAAGCCTCAAAGATATGGGCACAGGGGAAAATTCCTGAATAGAACAGCAATGAAATGTACTGTAAAATCAAGAATTGACGAATTGGGCCTTCATAAAATTGCAAAGATTCTATAAGGCAAAGGACATTGTCAAGAAGACAAAAATGACCACCAACATATTGGAAAAGATCTTCACTAATTCTGTCTGATAGAGGGCTAATATCCAATATATACAAAGAACTCAAGAAATTATACTCCAGATAAACAAATAACCCTATTAAAAATAGGGTACATGGTTAAACAAAACATTCTCAACTGAGGAATACTGAGAGTCTGAGAAGCACCTAAAATTTTTTTCGAAGTCATTAGTCATCAGGGAAATGCAAATCAAAACAACCCTGAGATTCTCCCTCACACCAGTCAGAATAGCTAAACTCAAAAATTCAGGTGACAGCAGATGCTGGTGAGGATGTGGAGAAAGAGTAACACTCCTCCATTGTTGGTGGGATTGCTACCTGGTACAGCCATTGTGGAAACCAGTTTTGTACTTGATCATGAAATTGGACAAAGTACTACCTGAGGACCCATCCATACCATGCCTGGGCATATACCCAGAAGATGCTCTAAATTCTAATAAGGACACATGCTTCACTATTTTCATAAAAGCCTTATTAATAATATCCAAGAGCTGGAAAGAACACAGATGTCCCTCAACAAAGGAATGGACACAGAAAATGTGACACATTGACACAATGGAGTACTACTCAGCTATTAAAAAATAATGAATTTATGAAATTTGTAGGCAAATGGATGGATCTGGAGTATATCATCCTAAGTGAGGTAACCCAATCACAACAGAACACACATGATATGCACTCACTGATAAGTTGATATTAGCACAGAATCCCAAAATATGTGAATACCCAAGATACAATTCACAAAACACTCAAGAAAGAAGAACATAGTGTGGATACTTCTCTCCATCTTAGAAGGGGGGAATAAAACACCTATGGAAGGAGGTTTAGAGACAAAGTGTGGAGTAGAGACTGAAGAAATGATCATCTAGAGACTGACTCACCTGGGAATACATCCCATTTACAATCACCAAACCCAGACAATGTTGGGGATGCCAACAAGTGCTTCCTGATAGGAGCCTGATGTAGCTCTTTCTTGAGAGGCTCGGCCAGTTCCTGACAAATACAAAAGTAGATGCTAACAATTATCCATTGGAATAAGCATAGAGTCCCCAATGAAGGACCTAGAGAAAGGAACTAAGGAGCTGAAGGATTTTTCAGTCACACATGAGGAACAACATTATCAACTAACCAGTACCCCTCAGACCTCCCATGGACTAAACCACCAACCAATGAGAACATGTGTTGTGACTCATGGTTGCAGCTGCATATGCCACAGAGGATGGCCTAGTCAGATGTCAATGGGAGGAGAGGCCCTTTGTCCTGTGAAGGTTCTGTGCTCCAGTGTGGGGGAATGCCAGGACCAGAAATTGGGATTGAGTGTGTTGGTGAGCAGGGAGAGGAGGTGGGGGAGAGGATAGAGGAGAGTGTTTTTCAGAGGGGATACTACGAAAGCAGGTAACATTTGAAATGTAAATAAAGAAAATATCCAACAAAAAGGAAGCATCCCTTGGCATATTGCTGAGCCCAGTCCTGAAAAAAAATCATCACAAGGAAATGATATTTCATAATCATTACTTTTGGCGATTCTCCTCAGGGCTTGAGTCTCATTCTATCTTTCTACCTTCCATCCCCACAGTACCTTTCTACCTCCAGTGCCCTCCCTCCCTTCCACTGTCTGAACACTCATGTTCCATTATTCTTTCCAATACCACTCTGATATAATAGCATTACATAATTTCTTTTGCAAGATGGAGATGCACTTAATTCCCTTTCCTGTTGACTTGTAAGGCAGACTCTCTGTTAATGTTCACTTTTATTATTAAGGGTCAAGGAGAAAGAAAGCAAACTGTCCACATCTGAGAAAACAGATGGTAGGTAAATCAGAGAAGCTGATACTAAGAAGGACAGGCAGGAAGTCAGAAAGGAGTTGAAAGACTTTGTTACAGCTCAGTTGAGATCACATCCACCTTCAGGAAAATCTCAACAGAACTCAAAGTTTTGTGGGGGATTGATGGTGATTTTCTCCTTGTATATTGCATTCATTATTTTCCTAATCTTGGAACTAGGTATCCAGCAAGAAGCAACTAGTAGGAGGAAGGATGGATTTTCTTCAATAGGTCAAAGGATAAGTGTGGTGGACAAGGGTAAGCATGGTGGCACAAGGTAAAGTAGTTGGTGATATTATGCTCAGCAGCCAGGAATGAGAGAACAAACTGGAGTCAAAGCTACAAAAACAAACAAACAAAACAAAACAAAACAAAACAAAACAAAACAAAACAAAACAAAACAAAACCTGAAAGCCCATGCTGGCCATATGGCCCAGCAGATAAAGGTGTTTTCCACTAAGCCTATGAACCTGACTTCAATCCTAGGGTCCCACAAGTGTCCTTCCCACATATCAACAAATAAATTCAATAAAAGAAAGGAAAATAAACAAAGCCAGAAGGCCTGCATGGCGATAATCACTTCTTACAGCTCCATCTCTCAACGGTTCTACAACCTTCTGAAATTCAATGTTCAGAAGCCATCAGCTGGGGAGGGCTTCAGAATCTAAGCAAAACCAACAGACACTGCTACAAAGCTAAGAAACTTTTGGTGTTAAAGATGAAACATTCTCTTCTGGTATTAATTCTCATAATAGCTTGCCCATTTGTGACTAAAATATTCAGAGCAGCAAAATTAATCTTACTCCACTGTCTGAATGATGGAGGAGCACATACCAGGGATGTGCAATTTCATCCCTTGGTCTCTACAGCAGCTTTTCAAAACATGACTGTTCAAGGATGTAAAATCTCATCACTTCTTCCTCAGTTTGTCCTCATCACTAGCTACCAAAGCTTGAAACCTTGTAGTTTACCCTTTTTTATCTTCTCATTCTGGAGCCAAATCTAAGTAACACAAGAGACTTCTTTTCCTACCTAACTTCCTTATTTAGCCAAAATGCTATTTTCTCAGGAGTCTACTATGAAGTTAGAGGTTTTTTTGTTTTTGTTTTTGTTTTTGTTTTTGTTTTGTTTTTTTGTTTTGTTTTGTTTTACCAATACCTGTTCTTTCCTTAGAATGTTTGCTGAACAAGAACTTCCTACCTTCCTTCCTTATTCCTTCCTTCATTCCTTCCTGCTTACATTCCTTCCTTTCTTTTTGTGACCAAATTCAAGTCAGCCTAGTGTTCCTTGCTAAAACAATAATTCACGACATAGCAACTAAAATGCTGTTAGCTAAAATGGCGCTTAGGTGCAGTACAGTCCAGTTGCTTGTCTTTAGAAGATAGAATAGCATATGAAAGGATGTATTCTTAAAGGATTGTGGGAAGAAAAGTTGGTGGAATTCACAGATTTTTATATTTCTTCATACAGTTTAGGAATGAAAGTTAAGCCATTTTCTTCCTTTCTGGAAAAGCACTATTTAGATGGCATTCTCCTTTGTCATGTACCCTCTAAATATCAGGGAACATTGGAGGCTCTTCTTTTCTATTTTTTTTTTGTGTCTACCCTATTATCAGTTTTCCATTGCATGTTCATTGAAATTGGCCAGATATTTTCTTCTTGATGCTTCCCATTGAGTATGACATAATGCAAGGTGGTATGTTTGTGTGTTTGTATGTCACTGTCAGGACAAGTTTAATGTGTCCTATGCCCTGTATTTGCATGTTTATAGAACTTAACATGTTGAGAGGAGGAGAAATGTAAGCACTTCTTTCCCCTCATGAAGGAGAGGCACCTAGAGTGTTAGTGTGTGTGTGTGTGTGTGTGTGTGTGTGTGTGTGTGTGTGAGAGAGAGAGAGAGAGAGAGAGAGAGAGAGAGAGAGAGAGAGAGAGAGAGAGAGAGAGAGAGAGACTGCCTCTGACTCTGTGTCTCTGTCAGTGTTATTGTCTATTATGTGTCTGTGCCTATGTCTGTGTCGGTGTCTGGGTTACAGGCAGGGTTTCTCTGTTTAGCCCAGGCTGTCCTGGAACTCAGTCGGTAGGTCAAACTCACTGAGATTTGTCTGACTATGCATCTGCCTCTGCCTCTGTCTCCACCTCTGCCTCTGCCTCCTCTGAGTACTAAGATTAAAGGCATGAAATACCAAAACTGAGCTCCAAGGAAGTTTTTGAAAAGGAAAATATTTAATTGGGACTGGCTCACAGTCTCAGTGGCTTAATTCATTATTGTCATGGTGGGAAGCATGGCTGTGTGCAGGCAGGCGTGAACTTGGAGAAGGAGCTGAAAAATCTTGATCCACAGGCAGCAGAAAAAGACTATGTGCCACACCTAACATAGCTAGGGTATAGGAGACATTAAGGATTGTCTTGACAGTGGCATACTTCCTCAAACAAGGCCACACCTACTTCAACATACTTTCTAATAGTAACAGTCCTTAAGGACCAAGTATTCAATCAGATGAGTCTATTGGGGCTATTACTGTAGAGATGAACCTTTCACCCAGACTCTTTGTTCTGAGAGTAACAACTCTTGAAACTGAAGTATTTCTGAATAAATGCCAAGACTAGAAGCTTTGACATGATCAACAATTAGCTCATAACTTAACTATCCATTTATTGTATTCTAAGCCAAACCAAGTGTTTGGCTACCTCTCCTCATTTTCATAGGAATGTTTCCTTCAGTGATTGTGGCAAATCTTTCAGTCTTATTTTCCAGAATCTTAGCTCTCCCATCCAGAGGTCATACCTTCCAATCATGCCTAAGCTCATTGACCATAGGCATTTTATCGATAGGTACTACGTCCACATAATACATAAGAGATTCTATCTATGTGAACCTATTCAAATTAACACAAAAGTATACTTCCTTTTATATCTCACACTTTGCTATGTAGTATCTATTGATAATGTACAAACCTTTAAATACTGGATAGGATCTTATTACTATCACCAGGGTTATTGATTCTGATTACAAATCTCTACCAGATGGTATCTAAGGAAGTGCAGATCGTCAAGTAGGGGTGATAGAGTTGAAAGTAAAATCATCAAAGATGATTCTTTTCAGAAGTCTGCTTTCGACAGCATGGGAATGAAGGGAGATCAAATAAAAAGACACATGCATTGTTTCTGTGGTAATACTTAATACAGTGTTGAAAACCAGGTGCTCATACTGAGATGGTGCAGCATAAAATACATTATCTATAGCCTAGCCAAATCTGAAGTCTTCCTTAATATGGATGGGTGGTCTGATATTCATGGGAGACCTGGTAAGCCTAGAAGTACAAAGTTAGAAGGCATGGAAGTCAGAGTAAAAGGCTGGAAAACAAAATTTCCAAGAAAAAGGTCTGAAGAAACAAGCTGGAGTAGCCATTCTAATATCGAATAAAATCGACTTCCAACCCAAAGTTATCAAAAAAGACAAGTCGGACACTTTATACTCATCAATGCTAAAATCTTCCAAGATGAACTCTCATTTCTGAATGCTCCAAATGCAAGGGCATCCACATTCATTAAAGAAACTTTAGTAAACTTCAAAGCACACATTGTACCACACACAGTAATAGTGGGAGACTTTAATATACTAATCTCAGCAATCCTGGAAACAGAAACTAAACAAAGACACAGAGAAAATAACAAAAGTTATGAAACAAATGTATTTAACAGATATTTACAGATCATTTTACCCTAAAAAAAATGGATATAACTTTTTGTCAGCACCTCATGGTACATTCTCCAAAATTGACCATTTAATTGATCACAAAACAGGCCTCAACAGATACATGAAGATTGAAATTATCCCATGCATCCTATCAAATCACCACGGGCTAATGGTGATCTTCAATAACAACATAAATAATAGAAAGTCAACATTCTCTGGAAGCTGAACAACACTCTACTCAATGATAACTTGGTCAAGGAAGAAATAAAGAACGAAATTAAAGACTTTTAGAGTTTAATGAAAATGAAGCCACAACATACCCACACTTATGAGACAATGAAAGCAGTCCTAAGAGGAAATCCCATAGCTCTGAGTGCTGCCAAAAAGGAAACTAGAGAGAGCATACACTAGCAGCTTGACAGCACACCTGAATGCTCTAGAACAAAAGGAAGCAAATTCACCCAAAAGGAGTAGAAGGCAGGAAATAAACTTAGGGCTACAATCAACCAAATGGAAACAAAAAGAACTATACAAAGAATCAACTAAACTAGGAGCTGGTTCTTTGAGAGAATCAACAACATAGATAAACACTTAGTCAGATTAACTAGAGGGCACAGGGAGAGTATCCTAATAAACAAAATCAGAAATGATAATGGAGACATAACAACAGAACCTGGGGAAATCCAAAACACCATCAGATCCTACTATAAAAGGTTATACTCAACAAAACAGGAAAACCTGGATGAAATGGACAAATTTCTACACATATACCAGGTATCAATGTTAAATCAGGATCAGATTAACGATCTAAACAGTCCCATATCCCCTAAAGGAATAGAAGCAGTTATTATTAGTCTTCCATTCAAAAACAGCCCAGGACCAGATGGGTTTAGTGCAGAGTTCTATCAGACCTTCCAAGAAGACTTAATTCCAATTCTCCTCATAGTATTTCACAAAATAGAAACAAAAGGTATTCTAAGCCATTAATTCTATGATGCCATAATTACTCTGATTCCTAAACCACAGAAAGACCCAACAAAGAAAGAGAACGTCAGACCAATTTCCCTTATGAATATCGATGCAAAAATACTCCATAAAATCCTCACAAACCGAATCCAACAACACACCAATATGATGGATGATCATCCAATATGATCAAGTGGTCTTCATCCCATGGATGCAGTGATGGTATATTATACAGATATCCATCAGCGTAATCCACTATATAAACAAGCTCAAAGACAAAAATCACACAATCATCTTGTTAGATGCTGACAAAGCATTTGACAAAATCTAACACCCCTTCAAGATAAAAGTCTTTGAAAGATCAGGAATTCAAGGCCCATGCCTAAACATAATAAAAGCAATATACAGCAACCCAGAACACAACATCAAACTAAATGGAAAGAAACTTGAAGCAATCCCACTAAAATCAGGGACTAGACAAGGCTGCCCACTTTCTCCCTACCTATTAAATATAGTACTTGAAGTCCTAGCCAGAGCAATTCGTCAACACAAGGTGATCAAAGGAATACGAATGGGAAAGGAAGAAGTCAAAATATCACTCTTTGCAGATGATATGATAGTATATATAAGTGACCCTAAAATTTCCACCAGAAACTCCTAAACCTCATAAATAGCTTGAGTGCAGTAGCTGGATATAAAATTAACTGAAGCAAATCAGTGGCCTTTCTGTACACAAAGGATAAAACAGGCTGAGAAAGAAATTAGGGAAACAACACTCTTTATAATAGTCAAAAATAATATCAAATACCTTGGTGTGACTCTAATTAAGGAAATGAAAGATCTGTATGATAAGATCTTCAGGTCTGTGAAGAAAGAAATCAAAGAAGATCTCAGAAGATGGAATGATTTCCCATGCTCATGGATTGGCAAGACTAATATAGTAAAAATAAGTATCTTGCTTAAGGCAATCTAATGATTCAATGCAATCCCCATCAAAGTTCCAACTCAATTATTCACTGAGTTAGAAAGGGCAATCTGCAAATTCATCTGGAATAACAAAAAAACCCTAGAATAGCAAAAAGTATTCTTAACAATGAAAGAACCTCTGATGGGATCACTATGCCTGACCTGAAGCTGTACTACAGACCAATTATGATAAAAACTACGTGGTACTGCTACAGCGAAAGCAGGGTAGATCAATGGAATAGAATTGAAGACCCAGAAATGAATCCACACACCTATGGTCACTTAATCATTTACAAGGGAGCTAAGACCATCCAGTAGGAAAAAAAGTCAGCATTTTCAACAAATGGTGCTCATGTAGAAGAATGAGAATTGACCCATTCTTATCTTCTTATACAAAGATCAAGTCTAAGTGGATCAAGGAATTTGAATTAAACCAGAGACACTGAAACTTATAGAGGAGAAAGTGGGGAAAAGCCTTGAAGATATGGATGGGCACAGGGGAAAAATTCCTGAACAGAACAGCAATGGTTTTTGCTGTAAGATCAAGAATCAACAAATGGGACCTCATAAATTTGCAAAGCTTCTGTAAGGAAAACTTACCATCAGTAAGACAAAAAAACCACCAACAGATTGGGAGACGATCTTTACCAATCCTAAATCTGATAGGGGATTAATATCCAATATATACAAGAACTCAAGAAGCTGGACTTCAGAAAATCAAACAACCCCATTAAAAATGAGGTACAGAGTTAAACAAAGAATTCTCAAATGAGGAATGCTGAATGACTGAGAAACACCAGAAAAAATGTTCAACATCCTTAATCATCAGGGAAATGGAAATCAAAACAACCCTGAGATTCAACCTCTCACCAGTCAGAATGGCTAAGATCAAAAATTCAGGTCACAGTAGATGCTGGCAAAGATGGGGAGAAAGAGGAACACTCCTCCATTGCTGGTGGGATTGCAAGCTTGTACAACCACTCTGGAAATCAGTGTGGCTGTCCCTCAGAAAACTGAACATATTACTATCAGAAGATCCAGCAATACCTCTCCTGGGCATACACCTAGAATATATTCCAAATTGTAATGACACATGCTCCACTATGTTTCATAGCAGCCTTATTTATAATAGCCAGACACTGGAAAGAACCCAGATGTCCCTCAACATAGGAATGGATACAGAAAAATGTGGTACATTTACACAATGGAGTACTACTCAGCCATTAAAAACAATGATTTTATCAAATTCTTAGGCAAATGCATAGCTCTTAAGGATATCATCCTGAGTGAGGTAACCCAATCACAAAATAACACACATGATATGCACTCACTGATAAGTGGATTTTATCTCAGAAACTTAGAATACCCAAGATACAATTTATAAAATACATGAATTTGAGAAGAAAGAAGACCACACTGTGGATACTTAGTTCATTCTTAGAATGGGGAGCAAATTACCCATTGAAAGAGTTATAGAGATGAAGATTGTACCTGAGACGGAAGGAAGGAACATTCACAGACTGCCCCACCCAGGGATCCATCCCATATACAACCACCAAACTCAGACACTATTGCATATGCCAGCAAGATTTACCTGACAGGATCCTGATATAGCTGTCTCCTTTGAGGCTTTGCCAGTGCTTGGCAAACACAGAAGTGGATACTCACTGTCATCCAATGGACGGAGCGCAAGGTCCCCAATAAAGGAGCCAGAGAAAGTACTCAAGGAGCTGAAGGGGACTGAAGCCCCATAGAAGGAATATCAATATGAACTAACCAGTACACTCAGAGCTCCTTGGAACTATATCTCCATTCAAAGAAAACACATGGTGGAACTTGTGGCTCTAGCTATATTTGTAGCAGAGGATAGCCTAGTCAATCATCAATGGGAGGAGAAGCCCTTGATCCTGTGAAGGCTCTATACCCCTATATAGGCGAATGCCAGGACCAGGAATGGGAGTGTTTGGTTTGGGGAGCAGGGGGAGGTGGGAGGGGATAGTGGATTTTTAAAGGGGAAACTAGGAAAGGAGATAACATTTGAATTGTAATATATATATACATATATATAATTATATTATATTATATTATATTATATTATATTATATTATATTATATAGAAAATACAAACTTCCAAAATATAATGATAATTATCCTAAAGGAACAAAAATGTGATTTATATATAAATTATATAAAAAATGAAGAGAGCAATACAATCATAAAGAAAAGAAGGCATGGTAAGGATTAGTTGCCTGGCTCTCATGGGCAGACCTAGTAATCATGGGAAACCTATAAACCAAGGAATACCTGAAAAGCATGGGAGGTCTTGTAAGGATGAGAGTTTCTATAAATATAGAAGACCTGGTAATTATATGAAGCCAGAAAGCCTGGTGTTCATGGGCAGTCCCAAGAAGCACGGCATTCCTAGAACCCAAGGACACTGAAAAGCATGCAAGGCTTAGAAAGTATGGAAAGTCTGAAAAATCTTCTTTGGCCTGTCATACCTGGGACGCCTGGAAATCTTAGGTGGTCTGGTAAGCATGAGCAGCCTATAAGCATTGGGAAGCCTGGGAAGTATGAGAATCCCAGAACCCATGGAAGACCTGGAAATTATGGAAGGACTGGTAAAGGTGGCAAGTCTTATAAACATGGCAGGCTCGGTAAGCCTGACAGGCCTGGAAATGTCAGCAGGCTTGATAAGGATGAGAAACCTCCAATAGGTGGAGGTCTAGTAAGCATGGGAGTCATAGAAACCTAGGAAGACCTGGAAATCATGGGAGGCCCATTAAGGATCGGAGGTCTGATAACCATTGGAAATCGGGTATTCTTGAGAGGCTTGGGAAGCTTGGAATTCTTGAGCATCCTGGCAGCAATTGGAAGGCCTAGGGACCATGGGAATTCTAGAACCAAAGAAACACCTGGAAATATTGGAAGAACAAATAGGGATGTGAGATCTGGATAAACATGTGAGCATAAGATGTGGGGGAAGCATGGAAGACCTGGCAAGCATCAGAGTCCTACTTGGCCAGTTAGGCTAGGTGTACATGGGAATGCTTGATAATATGACAATCTCAGTACACATGGAAAGTCTCAATAATGATCAGAGACTTATAAAGCACAGAAGCCAAGTGAAGTCTAATAAAAATGTGAGGTCTGGTACACAAATGAGGTCTAGAAACTTAGGGATGCCTAGAGAATATAGAAGACCTTGTGACCAAGAAGGGTATGTCTCCCTGGAATACCAGTTAAATTTGAGAGACCTGGGAAGCATGGAAGTTCTGAGAAATACTTGAGGCTTGCTAAGCCCTGGAGCCTTGAAAGCTTAGGAGGTGTGATAAGCATTAGAAGTCTGGTATGGACAGGGTTAGTAAGTATGGGAATGCTAGAATCCAAAAATGATGGAGAAAGCACTGGAGGTCTAGAAAGATTGGAAGGTGTAAAAATTCATCAGAGGACTGTTAAGTCTCTGAGACCTGGAAAAGGACTGCCAAGAATGAGATGCATCCAAGAATGGGGAAGCCTAGCAAGCAGGAGAGTCCTAGAACCTAGGGAAGACCTGGAAACATAGGAGACCTAGTAAAATTGGGGCATCTGATAGACACAAAAGGTCTGGTTAGCCTGAGATTCTTGAAAAAGTTAGGAGGCCCAGTGAGCAAGAGAAGCTTTGTCAGAATTAGGAGTCCTAGTAAACACAGAAATCCTAGAACTCATGGAAGACAGGGAAAGCATAGGAAGCCTAGAACTGATTGGCAACTTTGTATGCCAGGGAGGCCTGAGAAGCTTAGGAGGCCTGGACAGCATGATTAGCTTGTCAAGAATGGGATGTACTACTAACTATGGAAGACCTAGTACCAAAAAAAGACCTGGAAATCTTGGAAGGACTAGTAAGGATGTGAGTTCTGTAAATGTGAGAGGCCTGGTAAGCAAGCATAAGATACACAGGAATCATGGGAGATCAGGTAACTAATAAGAGTCTTGGATGGCAGGTTAGGCCAGGTGTATAGGAAAGCCTGGTTAGTATGAGCAGCTTAGTATACATGGAAGCTCTCAAAACCATGAAAAACCTAGTAACCACTTGAGGCCTAGTAGCCAAGTGAGGCCTAGGAATCATGTGAGGCCTGGCAAAGCAACTGAGTGCTCTTAACCAAGGGAGGCCTGGAGAGTATGGAATGCTTTGTAATCAGGTGGATCCTAGTACCCTGGTGGCTGGGTGAGTATGAGAGGGTTGGTAAGCACTGGAGATGTAGTAAATGTTCCTAGCATCCTTAGCCTGGGAGGGATAAAAGGCTTTTTCAGTACCTGGCATCCATGGGAGGCCCAGTAATGGTGGGTAACTGAAATATTCATATAAGGCATGGTGTACATATGAGTACTAGTAGACATAGGTGAATCCTAGTCAACTTAGGAGGCATCATAGGCACACGAAGCCTAGTATCCAAGAGAAATAAGGTAAAGACCTTGAAAGGACAACTCTCTGCTTCATCTAGAAAAGAAATGAAAAACTCAGGATAGCTAAAACAATCCTGAATTAAATAGGAACTTCTGGGAACTCCATTCCTAGTTCAAATTAGACTACAAAGCTATAGTAGTAAAATCATCATGGCATTGGCACAGAACCAGCCACATTGAACAAGGAAACGATATATGGGGACTTTTAAAGTTGGATAAAGTGAATTTTGTACCATACCATGGTTGTGAACCTATGAAGACCAAGGGTTGGAAGGTTATGGCTTAAACATGGTGTGTTCGTGTATCATGGTGAGCAGAGGAAGAGTTGTGACAGCATCTACAATCATGTGAGAGTCCAGGCTCTGAGAATGCCTGTTGGAGGTTATCTGGATTGCATAAAGTGACTTTGGAAGACCTACCTATCCTGGGTGCCACTATTCCTTGACTCTAATCTTGAACTCTACATAATGGAGAAAGTTATTGGAGTTCTTGCATTAAGGTGATCTCTTTCTACTGTAGGTGTGATGGGACCAGCTTCTTCAACATCCTGCAATGGAAGCCTAGAGACTCAAAGTCTGAGATAATTTAAACTGTTGCCCCTAAGGTGCTTTCATAAGGTCTTTTTAAAAAAATAAAATCACTGCAACAGGAAAAAAAAGGAAATTGCATAATACACACATAGGGAAGGTTAGAACATCACTATCCAATTTCATTACAATTTGCTCCCTATTATATTCAAAGATGAGGATTTTAAAATCTGTTGTTTTCTGAAAGTTACTCTTTTGTTGGAATCAAAACACACCAAAGTTATTCTGAATATGGCATGTCGGATATGGTTTTGGCAGGCAGAACTCTCACACCGCTGACACCTTTGCCTTAAAATTACACACTGCCTGGTAAAGGTCACACGTAAAGGAAAGCCAAGTCGTCCAACTGACCACTTCCAAGTATATCTACCATCTTTGGGGATCATCGTACCACACCTCATGGTGCATTCTTCAAGTTCTTGTTCATTGATAACTTGTGATCCAATTACCCCATATTGTTGTGTTCACAGCAAAGTTAGCCACTGTTGTTTATAAATGGGTGACAACCATGCCATAGGTATTAGCTGATTTTGTTCAAGAGTAGTTGTGGAAGTCAAGTCACAGATGATGTGCTGAAATCTCAGTTTTTTAAACACTGGTTGAAATATTAGTCCTTCTTCATTTCAAGAAAACCGATATTATCAACATATTCCATGTGGGTGGAAAGCCAGTTGTTTCCATGTTGTAAAAGCTGTTTCATGGTTCTGTTCCAGCATGGATTAAGATAAAGGAAAATCCATATTTTTAGTGTGGTATATACTTCTATCTCCTTTTGCATGACTAATAAGTCAGAAGACAATGCTAGACGATACATCAACTTCATATCTACTTCCTTGTAAAGTGCCACACTTGGATGTACCATCAAATTGCAAAAAAAGCCATTCAAAGCATCCGGTCTTTACAGCTTTTTAACCTATAGGTTTCTGCTGCCAAATAATAGGAGCACACAGTGTTCCTGTTAATAGTTGCTTTCATGATTCCTTCACACTGCTGAATACTCCATCCACCCAAAGCAGGCATGCTGCTGCCAAAACTTGAGGAACTTCCAAAGGTGCTATTGACAAATCCTCATCTGTGTACAAGGAACCAAACACTAAGTTCAGAAATAGTGTATCAATATCCTCATCTTTTTTTAATATTTTTTATTACTTATTTTGCTCAATTACATTTCCAATGCTATGCTGATGATTAAGGATGTTGATCAAAGTCCCCCATACACTCTAACCCACTTCCCTACCCACCCCTTCCCATTTTTTTGGCCCTGGCGTTCCCCTGTATTGGGCATATAAAGTTTGTGTGTCCAATGGGCCTCTCTTTCCAAGGATGGACGACTAGGCCATCTTTTCATACATATGCAGCTAGAGTCAAGAGCTCTGGGGTACTGATTAGTTCATAATGTTGTTCTACCTACAGGGTTGCAGATCCCTTTAGCTCCTTGGGTACTTTCACTAGTTCCTCCATTGGGAGCCTTGTGATCCATCCAATAGCTGACTGTGAGCATCCACTCCTGTGTTTGCTAGGCCCCAGCATAGTCTCACAAGAGACAGCTATATCTAGGTCCCTTCAGCAAAATCTTGCTAGTGTATGCAATGGTGTCAGCATTTGGAAGCTGATTATGGGGTGGATCCCTGGATTTGGCAGACTCTACATGGTCCATCCTTTTGTCACAGCTCCAAACTTTGTCTCTGTAACTCCTTCCAGGGGTGTTTTGTTCCCAATTCTAAGAAGGAGCACAGTGTGCACACTTTGGTCTTCATTCTTCTTGAGTTTCATACGTCTAGCAAATTGTATCTTATATCTCGCATATCCTAGGTTTTGGGCTAATATCCACTTATCAGGGAGGACATATTGTGGGAGTTCCTTTGTGATTCTGTTACCTCACTCAGGATGATGACCTCCAGGTCTATCCATTTGCCTAGGAATTTCATAAATTCATTCTTTTTAATAGCTGAGTAGTACTACGTTGTGTAAATGTACCACATATTCTGTATCCATTCCTCTGTTGTGGGGCATCTGGTTTCTTTCCAGCTTCTGGCTGGAACATAGTGGAGCATATGTCCTTCTTACAGGTTGGGACATCTTCTGGATATATGCCCAGGAGAGATATTGCTGGATCCTCCCATAGTACTATATCCAGTTTTCTGAGGAACTGCCAGACTGATTTCCAGAGTGGTTGTGCAAGCTTGCAATACCACCAACAATGGAGGAGTGTACCTACTTGTCCACATCCTCGCCAGCATCTGCTGTCACCTGAAATTTGATCTTAGCCATTCTGACTGGTGTGAGGTAGAATCTCAGGGTTGTTTTGATTTGCATTTCCCTGATGATTAAGGATGTTGATCATTTTTTCAGGTGCTTCTCAGCCATTCGGTATTCCCCAGGTGAGAATTCTTTGTTCAGTTCTGAGCCCCATTTTTAATGGGGTTATTTGATTTTCTGGGGTCCACCTTCTTGAGTTCTTTATATATATTGGATATTAGTCCCCTGTCTCATTTAAGATAGGTAAAGATCCTTTCCCAATCTGTTGGTGGTCTTTTTGTCTTATTGATGATGTCTTTTGCCATGCAAAAACTTTGCAGTTTCATGAGGTCCCATTTGTCAATTCTCAATCTTACAGCACAAGCCATTGCTGTTCTATTCAGGAATTTTTCCCCTGTGCCCATGTCTTCAAGGCTTTTCCCCACTTTCTCCTCTATAAGTTTCAGTGTCTCTGGTTTTATGTGAAGTTCCTTGATCCACTTAGATGTAACCTTTAGTACAAGGAGATAGGAATAGATCGATTCGCATTCTTCTACATGATAACAACCAGTTGTGCCAACACCATTTGTTAACAATGCTGCCTGTCTTCCACTGGATGATTTTAGCTCCCTTGTCGAAGATCAAGTGACCATAGGTGTGTGGGTTCATTTCTGGGTCTTCAATTCTATTCCATTGGTCTACTTGTCTGTCACTATACCAGTACCATGCAGTTTTTATCATAATTGCCCTGTAGTAAAGCTTTAGGTCAGGCATGGTGATTTCACCAGAGGTTCTTTTATCCTTGAGAAGAGTTTTTGCTATCCTAGGTTTTTTGTTATTCCAGATGAATTTGCAGATTGCTCTTTCTAATTACTTGAAGAATTGAATTGGAAATTTGATGGGGCTTGCATTCAATCTGTAGATTGCTTTTGCGAGATAGCCATTTTACAATGTTGAACCTGCCAATCCATGAGCACGGGAGATTTTTCCATCTTCTGAGATCTTCTTTAATTTTAATTTCTTTCTTCAGAGACTTGAAGTTTTTATCATACAGATCTTTCACTTCCTTAGTTAGAGTCACGCCAAGATATTTTATCTTACTTATGACTATTGAGAAGGGTGTTGTTTCCCTAATTTCTTTCTTAGCCTGTTTATTCTTTGTGTAGAGAAAGGCCATTGACCTGTTTGAATTAATTTTATATCCACCTACTTCACCGAAGCTGTTTATCAGGTTTAGGAGTGCTCTGGTGGAATTTTTAGGGTCACTTATATATACTATCATATCATCTGCAAAAAGTGATATTTTGACTTCATCTTTTCCAATTTGTGTCCCCTTAATCTCCTTTATTGTCGAATTGCTCTGGCTAGGACTTCAAGTACAATGTTGAATAGGTATGTAGAGAGTGGATAGCTTTGTCTAGTCCCTGATTTTAGTGGGATTGCTTCAAGCTTCTCATCATTTACTTTGATGTTGGCTACTCGTTTGCTGTAGATTTCGTTTATCATGGTTAGGTATGGGCCTTGAATTCCTGATCTTTCCAAAACTTTTATCATGAACAGGTGTTGGATCTTTTTGAATGCTTTTTCCACATCTAAAGAGATGATGATGTGGTTTTTGTCTTTGAGTTTCTTTATAAAATGGATTACATTGATGGATTTCCGTATATTAAACCATCCCTGCAAACCTGGAATAAAACCTACTTGGTCAGGATGGATGATTGCTTTAATGTGTTCTTGCATTCAGTTATCGAGAATTTTATTGAGGATTTTTGCATCTGTATTCATAAGGAAAATTGGTCTGAGGTTATGTATCAGAGTAATTGTGGCTTCATAGAATGAACTGGGTAGGGTTCCCTCTACTTCTATTTTGTGGAATAGTTTGTGCAGAACTGGAATTAGATCTTCTTTGAAGGTCTGGTAGAACTCTGGAATAAACCCATCTGGTCCTGGGCTCTTTTTGGCTGGGAGACTATTAATGACTGCTTCTATTTCTTTAGGGTATATGGGATTGTTTAGATCATTAACTTGATCCTGATTTAACTTTGGTACCTGGAATCTGTCTAGAAAATTGTCCATTTTATCCAGGTTTTCCTGTTTTGTTGAGTATAGTCTTTTGTAAAAGGATCTGATGGTAGTTTGGATTTCTTCAGGATCTGTTGTTATGTCTCCCTTTTCATTTCTGATTTTGTTAATTAGGATGTTGTCTCTGTGCCCTCTAGTGAGTCTAGCTAAGGGTTTATCTATCTTGTCGATTTTCTCAAAGAACAAACTCCTCGTTTGGTTTATTCTTTGAATAGTTCTTGTTTCCACTTGGTTGATTTCACCTTTGAGTTTGATTATTTCCTGCTGTCTACTCTTCTTGGGTGAATTTTAGTCCTTTTTTTCTAGAGCTTTTAGAGGTGCTGTCAAGCTGATAGTGTGTGCTCTCTCAAGTTTCTTTTTTGAGGCACTCAGAGCTATGAGTTTCCCTCTTAGAAATGCTTTCAATGTGTCCCATAAGTTTGGGTATGTTGTGGCATCATTTTCATTAAACTCTAAAAAGTCTTTAATTTCTTTCTTTATTCCTTCCTTGACCAAGGTATCATTGAGAAGAGTGTTGTTCAGTTTCCACGTGAATGTTGACTTTCCATTATTTATGTTGTTATTGAAGATCATTCTTAGACCATGGTGGTCTGATAGAATGCATGGGATAATTTCAATATTTTGTATATGTTCAGACCTGTTTTGTGACCAATTACATGGTCAATTTTTAGAGAAGGTCCCATGAGAAGAAGTTAAATTCTTTTGTTTTAGGATAAAATATTCTGTAGATATCTGTTAAGTCCATTTGTTTCATAACTTCTGTAAGTTTCACTGTGTCCCTGTTTAGTTTCTGTTTCCATGATCTGCCCATTGATGAAAGTGGTGTGTTGAAGTCTCCCACTATTATTGTGTGAGGTGCAATGTGTGCTTTGAGCTTTACTAAAGTGTCTTTAATGAATGTGGCTGCCCTTGCATTTGTAGCATAGATATTCAGAATTGAGAGTTCCTCTTGGACGATTTTACCTTTAATGAGTATGAAGTGTCCCTCCTTGTATTTTTTGATAATTTTGGGTTGGAAGTCGATTTTATTCGATATTAGAATGGCTACTCCAGCTTGTTTCTTCAGACCATTTGCTTGGAAAAGTGTTTTCCAGCCTTTCACTCTGAGGTATTGTCTGTCTTTATCCCTGAGATGGGTTTCCTGTAAGCAGCAGAATGTTGGGTCCTATTTGTGTAGCCAATCTGTTAGTCTATGTCTTTTTATTGGGGAATTGAGTCCATTGATATTAAGAGTTATTAAGGAAAAGTAATTGTTACTTCCTTTTATTTTTGTTGTTAGAGATGGCATTCTGTTCTTGTGGCTGTCTTCTTTTTGGTTTGTTGAGGGATTACTTTCTTGCTTTTTCTAGGGTATGATTTCCGTCCTTGTATTGTTTTGTTTTGTTTTGTTTTGTTTTTTCTGTTATTATCCTTTGAAGGGCTGGATTCGTGGAAAGATAATGTGTGAATTTGGTTTTGTAGTGGAATACTTTGGTTTCTCCATCTATGGTAATCGAGAGTTTGGCCGGGTATAGTAGCCTGGACTGGCATTTGTGTTCTCTTACTGTCTTTATAACATCTGTCCATGCTCTTCTAGCTTTCATAGTCTCTGGTGAAAAGTCTGGTCAAGTTCTGATAGGCCTGCCTTTATATGTTACTTGACCTTTCTCCCTTACTGTTTTTAATATTCTATCTTTATTTAGTGCATTTGTTGTTCTGATTATTTTGTGTCGGGAGGAATTCTTTTCTGGTCCAGTCTATTTGGAGTTCTGTAGGCTTCTTGTATGTTCATGGGCATGTCTTTCTTTAGGTTTAGGAAGTTTTCTTCTATAACTTTGTTGAAGATATTTGCTGGTCCTTTGAGTTGAAAATCTTCATCCTCATCTACTCCTATTATCTGTAGGTTTGGTCTTCTCATTGTGTCCGGGATTTCCTGGATGTTTTGAGTTAGGATCCTTTTGCGTTTTGTATTTTCTTTGATTTTAGTGCTGATGTTCTCTATGGAATCTTCTGCACCTGAGATCCTCTCTTCTATCTCTTGTATTCTGTTGCTGATGCTTGCATCTATGGTTCCAGATTTCTTTCCTACGGTTTCTATCTCCAGTGTTGCCTCACTTTGGGTTTTCTTTATTGTGTCTACTTCCCTTTTTAGGTCTAGTATGGTTTTGTTCATTTCCATTACCTGTTTGGATGTGTTTTCCTCTTTTTCTTTAAGAACTTCTACCTGTTTGGTTGTGTTTTCCTTTTTTTCTTTAAGGACTTGTAACTCTTTAGCAGTGTTCTCCTGTATTTCTTTAAGTGAGTTATTATAGTCCTTCTTGATGTCCTCTAACATCATCATGAGATATACTTTTAAATCCCGGTCTAGCTTTTTGGTTGTGTTGGGGTGCCCAGGACTAGGTGGGGTGGGAGTGCTGCGTTCTGATGATGGTGAGTGGTCTTGATTTCTGTTAGTAGGATTCTTATATTTGCCTTTTGCCATCTATTAATCTCTGGAGTTGTGCAGAATACACTCAGCGGGGTTCCGGAACCAAGATGTCTGCTGCTGATGCTCAGGCAAAGCACTCCCGGGACGGGCAGACTCCCCTCCGCTGGCCGGGATGTGGCCGGATGTCTGGGGCCTGTGCACAATACACTTGGCGGGGTTCCGGAACCAAGATGCCTGCTGCCGATGCTCAGGCAAAGCGCTCTCGCGCCTGGACCCTTTCCTCTGGCCAAGAAAGAGGCCGGATGTCTGGGGCCTGTGCAGAATACACTCAGCAGGGTCACCTGAACCAAGATGTCTGCTGCTAGCTCAGGCAAAGCACTCCCAGGCCAGGTGGACTGCTTTTCTCTGGCCGGAAAGTGGCCTGCTGTCTGGGGCCTGAAAAGGGGGCTGCCTTAGAAGCTCTGTGGCTCCCGCCTGTCCCAGAAGCTTTTAGCTTCTGTATTCCATATTCTCACCTGTGCAGAGTACTCTCTGTTGGGTCCCGAAACCAAGATGTCTGCTGTGGATGCTCAGGCAAAGCACTCTTCCGCCGGATAAAACCTTGCCAGTTTTAAGGGGACAGTTAGCAGTGTGTGTTGGGTCTCAGGATGTGCAAGTTAGAACAGCCTCAATATCCTCATTCTTAATGATCAGATTTACAACACCATGGTGTAATTCTCTCCAAGTACCTTTAAGAATGTTAACAAAGTAGCCTGACTGACATAAAAATACTTTGTGTAAAGACCATTTTCGCCCAGCCGGAGGACAGAGACCTGCCCTGCAGAGAGCGCCATCTTGGCTCCGGGACTCCCCGAACTTAGTCTACAGGTTAGAGTGAGGACCACAGAGGCAGACAGCTTCTGGGACAGGCGGGAGCCACAGAGCCGCTGAGGCAGCACCCTTTTGGGGCCGCAGACATCCGGCACCCTCCCAGTCGGAGGACAGTGACATGCCCTGCAGAGAGCGCCACCTTGGCTCCGGGACTCCGCCGAGCTTAGTCTCTACAGGTCAGAGTGGGGACCACAGGGGCAGACGGCTTCTGGGACAGGCAGGAGCCACAGAGCCGCTGAGGCAGCACCCTTTTGGGGCCGCAGACTTCCGGCACCCTCCCAGCCGGAGGACACAGACCTGCCCTGCAGAGAGCGCCATCTTGGCTCCGGGACTCCCCGAACTTAGTCTACAGGTTAGAGTGAGGACCACAGAGGCAGACAGCTTCTGGGACAGGCGGGAGCCACAGAGCCGCTGAGGCAGCACCCTTTTGGGGCCGCAGACATCCGGCACCCTCCCAGTCGGAGGACAGTGACCTGCCCTGCAGGGAGCGCCATCTTGGCTCCGGGACTCTGCCAAGCTTAGTCTCTACAGGTCAGAGTGGGGACCACGGGGGCAGACAGCTTCTGGGACAGGCAGGATCCACAGAGCCGCTGAGGCAGCACCCTTTTGGGGCCGCAGACATCCGGCACCCTCCCAGTCGGAGGACAGTGACCTGCCCTGCAGAGAGCGCCATCTTGGCTCCGGGACTCCGCCGAGCTTAGTCTCTACAGGTCAGAGTGGGGACCACGGGGGCAGACGGCTTCTGGGACAGGCAGGAGCCACAGAGCCGCTGAGGCAGCACCCTTTTGGGGCCGCAGACTTCCGGCACCCTCCCAGCCGGAGGACAGAGACCTGCCCTGCAGAGAGCGCCATCTTGGCTCCGGGACTCCCCGAACTTAGTCTACAGGTTAGAGTGAGGACCACAGAGGCAGACAGCTTCTGGGACAGGCGGGAGCCACAGAGCCACTGAGGCAGCACCCTTTTGGGGCCGCAGACATCCGGCACCCTCCCAGTCGGAGGACAGTGACCTGCCCTGCAGGGAGCGCCATCTTGGCTCCGGGACTCTGCCAAGCTTAGTCTCTACAGGTCAGAGTGGGGACCACGGGGGCAGACAGCTTCTGGGACAGGCAGGAGCCACAGAGCCGCTGAGGCAGCACCCTTTTGGGGCCGCAGACATCCGGCACCCTCCCAGTCGGAGGACAGTGACCTGCCCTGCAGAGAGCGCCATCTTGGCTCCGGGACTCCGCCGAGCTTAGTCTCTACAGGTCAGAGTGGGGACCACGGGGGCAGACGGCTTCTGGGACAGGCAGGAGCCACAGAGCCGCTGAGGCAGCACCCTTTTGGGGCCGCAGACTTCCGGCACCCTCCCAGCCGGAGGACAGAGACCTGCCCTGCAGAGAGCGCCATCTTGGCTCCGGGACTCCCCGAACTTAGTCTACAGGTTAGAGTGAGGACCACAGAGGCAGACAGCTTCTGGGACAGGCGGGAGCCACAGAGCCACTGAGGCAGCACCCTTTTGGGGCCGCAGACATCCGGCACCCTCCCAGTCGGAGGACAGTGACCTGCCCTGCAGGGAGCGCCATCTTGGCTCCGGGACTCCGCCAAGCTTAGTCTCTACAGGTCAGAGTGGGGACCACGGGGGCAGACAGCTTCTGGGACAGGCAGGAGCCACAGAGCCGCTGAGGCAGCACCCTTTTGGGGCCGCAGACTTCCGGCACCCTCCCAGCCGGAGGACAGAGACCTGCCCTGCAGAGAGTGCCATCTTGGCTCCGGGACTCCGCCGAACTTAGTCTGCACAGGACAGAGTGAGGACCACAGAGGCAGACAGCTTCTGGGACAGGCGGGAGCCACAGAACCGCTGAGGCAGCACCCTTTTGGGGCCGCAGACATCCGACACCCTCCCAGCCGGAGAACAGTGACCTGCCCTGCAGGGAGCGCCATCTTGGCTCCGGGACTCTGCCGAACTTAGTCTGTACAGGTCTGCTGACAGAGGATACTCAGAATCCCCAGAAGAACAACCTCTGAACAGAGACAACTATAACAACTCCAGAGATTACCAGATGGCGAGAGGTAAAGGTAAGAATCTTACTAACAGAAACCAAGACCACTCACCATCATCAGGACCCAGCACTCCCACTTCACCCAGTCCAGGGCACCCCAACACACCTGAAAAACTAGACCTGTATTTAAAAGCATATCTCATGATGATGGTAGAGGACATCAAGAAGGACTTTAAAGAACTACAGGAGAACATGGCTAAAGAGTTACAAGTCCTTAAAGAAAAACAGGAAAACACAACCAAACTGGTAGAAGTCCTTAAAGAGAAACAGGAAAACACATCCAATCAGATGATGGAAATGAACAAAACCATACTAGACCTAAAAAGGGAAGTAGACACAATAAAGAAAACCCAAAATGAGGCAACACTGGAGATAGAAACCCTAGGAAAGAAATCTGGAACCATAGATGCAAGCATCAGCAACAGAATACAAGAGATGGAAGAGAGAATCTCAGGTGCAGAAGATTCCATAGAGAACATGGGCACAACAATCAAGGAAAATGGAAAATGCAAAAAGATCCTAACTCAAAACATCCAGGAAATACAGGACACAATGAGAAGACCAAACCTACGGATAATAGGAGTGGATGAGAATGAAGATTTTCAACTCAAAGGACCAGCAAACATCTTCAACAAAATTATAGAAGAAAACTTCCCAAATCTAAAGAAAGAGATGCCCATGAACATACAAGAAGCCTACAGAACTCCAAATAGGCTGGACCAGAAAAGAAATACCTCCCGACACATAATAATCAGAACAACAAATGCACTAAATAAAGATAGAATACTAAAAGCAGCAAGAGAAAAAGGCCAAGTAACATATAAAGGCAAGCCTATCAGAATTACACCAGATTTTTCACCAGAGACTATGAAAGCCAGAAGATCCTGGACAGATGTTATACAGACACTAAAAGAACACAAATTCCAGCCCAGGCTACTATACCCAGCCAAACTCTCAATTAACATAGATGGAGAAACCAAAGTATTCCACGACAAAACCAAATTCACACATTATCTCTCCACGAATCCAGCCCTTCAAAGGATAATAACAGAAAAAAACCAATACAAGGACAGGAACCACGCCCTAGAAACAACAAGAAGGTAATCCCTCAACAAACCTAAAAGAAGACAGCCACAAGAACAGAATGCCAACTTTAACAACAAAAATAACAGGAAACAACAATTACTTTTCCTTAATATCTCTTAATATCAATGGACTCAACTCCCCGATAAAAAGACATAGACTAACAAACTGGCTACACAAACAAGACCCAACATTTTGCTGCTTACAAGAAACTCATCTCAGAGAAAAAGATAGACACTACCTCAGAATGAAAGGCTGGAAAACAATTTTCCAAGCAAATGGTCTGAAGAAACAAGCTGGAGTAGCCATTCTAATATCAGATAAGATTGACTTCCAACCCAAAGTCATCAAAAAAGACAGGGAGGGGCACTTCATACTCATTAAAGGTAAAATCCTCCAAGAGGAACTATCAATCCTGAATATCTATGCTCCAAATACAAAGGCAGCCTCATTCATTAAAGAAACTTTAGTAAATCTCAAAGCACACATTGCACCTCATACAATAATAGTGGGAGACTTCAACACACCACTTTCACCAATGGACAGATCATGGAAACAGAAACTAAACAGGGACACAGTGAAACTAACAGAAGTTATGGATCAAATGGATCTGGCAGATATCTACAGAACATTTTACCCTAAAACAAAAGGATACACCTTCTTCTCAGCACCTCATGGTACCTTCTCCAAAATTGACCACGTAATTGGGCACAAAACAGGACTCAACAGATACAAAAATATTGAAATTGTCCCATGCATCCTATCAGATCACCATGGACTAAGGCTGATCTTCAATAACAAAATAAATAATAGAAAGCCAACCTTCACGTGGAAACTGAACAACACTCTTCTCAATGATACCTTGGTCAAGGAAGGAATAAAGAAAGAAATTAAGGACTTTTTAGAGTTCAATGAAAATGAAGCCACAACATACCCAAACTTATGGGACGCAATGAAAGCATTTCTAAGAGGAAAACTCATAGCTCTGAGTGCCTCCAAAAGGAAACTAGAAAGAGCACACATTAGCAGCTTGACAACACACCTAAAAGCACTAGAACAAAAGGAAGCAAATTCACCCAAGAGGAGTAGACGGCAGGAAATAATCAAACTCAGGGGTGAAATCAACCAAGTGGAAACAAGAAAAACTATTCAAAGAATCAACCAATCAAGGAGCTGGTTCTTTGAGAAAATCAACAAGATAGATAAACCCTTAGCCAGACTCACTAGAGGGCACAGGGAAAGCATCCTAATTAACAAAATCAGAAATGAAAAAGGAGACATAACAACAGATCCTGAAGACATCCAAAACACCATCAGATCCTTCTACCAAAGGCTATACTCAACAAAACTGGAGAACCTGGATGAAATGGAGAAGTTCCTAGACAGATACCAGGTACCAAAGTTGAATCAAGATCAGGTTAATGATCTAAACAGCCCTATATCCCCCAAAGAAATAGAAGCAGTCATTAATAGTCTCCCAACCAAAAAAAGCCCAGGACCAGATGGGTTTAGTGCAGAGTTCTATCAGACCTTCAAAGAAGATCTAATCCCAGTTCTTCACAAACTATTCCACAAAATAGAAACAGAAGGTACTCTACCCAACTCATTCTATGAAGCCACAATTACTCTGATACCTAAACCACAAAAAGACCCAACAAAGATAGAAAACTTCAGACCAATATCCCTTATGAATATTGATGCAAAAATCCTCAATAAAATTCTTGCTAACCGAATCCAAGAACACATCAAAACAATCATCCATCCTGACCAAGTAGGTTTCATCCCAGGGATGCAGGGATGGTTCAATATACGGAAATCCATCAACGTAATCCAGTATATAAACAAACTCAAAGACAAAAACCACATGGTCATCTCGTTAGATGCGGAAAAAGCATTTGACAAGATCCAACACCCATTCATGATAAAAGTCTTGGAAAGATCAGGAATTCAAGGCCCATACCTAAACATGATAAAAGCAATCTACAGCAAACCAGTAGCCAACATCAAAGTAAATGGTCAGAAGCTTGAAGCAATCCCTCTAAAATCAGGGACTAGACAAGGCTGTCCACTTTCTCCATACCTATTCAACATTGTACTTGAAGTCCTAGCCAGAGCAATTCGACAACAAAAGGAGATCAAAGGGATACAAATTGGAAAAGATGAAGTCAAAATATCACTCTTTGCAGATGATATGATAGTATATATAAGTGACCCTAAAAATTCCACCAGAGAACTCCTAAGCCTGATAAACAGCTTCGGTGAAGTAGCTGGATATAAAATTAACTCAAACAAATCAATGGCCTTTCTCTACACAAAGAATAAACAGGCTGAGAAAGAAATTAGGGAAACAACACCCTTCTCAATAGTCACAAATAATATAAAATATCTTGGCGTGACTCTAACTAAGGAAGTGAAAGATCTGTATAATAAAAACTTCAAGTCTCTGAAGAAAGAAATTATAGAAGATCTCAGAAGATGGAAAGATCTCCCATGCTCATGGATTGGCAGGATCAACATTGTAAAAATGGCTATCTTGCCAAAAGCAATCTACAGATTCAATGCAATCCCCATCAAAATTCCAACTCAATTCTTCAACGAATTAGAAAGTGCAATCTGCAAATTCATCTGGAATAACAAAAAACCTAGGATAGCAAAAACTCTTCTCAAGGATAAAAGAACCTCTGGTGGAATCACCATGCCGGACCTAAAGCTCTACTACAGAGCAATTGTGATAAAAACTGCATGGTACTGGTATAGTGACAGACAAATAGACCAATGGAATAGAATTGAAGACCCAGAAATGAACCCACACACCTACGGTCACTTGATCTTCGACAAGGGAGCTAAAAACATCCAGTGGAAGAAAGACAGCATTTTCAACAAATGGTGCTGGCACAACTGGTTGTTAACATGTAGAAGAATGCGAATCGATCCATTCCTATCTCCTTGTACTAAGGTCAAGTCTAAGTGGATCAAGGAACTTCACATAAAACCAGAGACACTGAAACTTATAGAGGAGAAAGTGGGGAAAAGCCTTGAAGATATGGGCACAGGGGAAAAATTCCTGAATAGAACAGTAATGGCTTGTGCTGTAAGATCGAGAATTGACAAGTGGGACCTCATGAAACTACAAAGCTTCTGCAAGGCTAAAGACACCATCAATAAGACAAAAAAACCACCAACAGATTGGGAAAGGATCTTCACCTATCCTAAATCAGATAAGGGACTAATATCCAATATATATAAAGAACTCAAGAAGGTGGACTCCAGAAAGTCAAATAACCCCATTAAAAAATGGGGCTCAGAACTGAACAAAGAATTCTCACCTGAGGAATACCGAATGGCAGAGAAACACCTGAAAAAATGTTCAACATCCTTAATCATCAGGGAAATGCAAATCAAAACAACCCTGAGATTCCACCTCACACCAGTCAGAATGGCTAAGATCAAAAATTCAGGTGACAGCAGATGCTGGCGAGGATGTGGAGAAAGAGGAACACTCCTCCATTGTTGGTGGGATTGCAAGCTTGTACAACCACTCTGGAAATCAGTCTGGCGGTTCCTCAGAAAATTGGACATAGTACTACCGGAGGATCCAGCAATACCTCTCCTGGGCATATATCCAGAAGATGTCCCAACCGGTAAAAAGGACACATGCTCCACTATGTTCATAGCAGCCCTATTTATAATAGCCAGAAGCTGGAAAGAACCCAGATGTCCCTCAACAGAGGAATGGATACAGAAATTATGGTACATTTACACAATGGAGTACTACTCAGCTATTAAAAAGAATGAATTTATGAAATTCCTAGCCAAATGGATGGACCTGGAGGGCATCATCTTGAGTGAAGTAACACAATCACAAAAGAACTCACACAATATGTATTCACTGATAAGTGGATATTAGCCCAAAACTTAGGATACCCAAGATATAAGATACAATTTGATAAACGCATGAAACTCAAGAAGAATGAAGACCAAAGTGTGGACACTGTGCACCTTCTTAGAATTGGGAACAAAACACCCAGGGAAGGAGTTACAGAGACAAAGTTCGTAGCTGTGATGAAAGGATGGACCATTTAGAGACTGCCGTATCCAGGGATCCATCCCATAATCAGCTTCTAAACGCTGACACCATTGCATACACTAGCAAGATTTTGCTGAAAGGACCCAAATATAGCTGTCTCTTGTGAGACGATGCCGGGGCCTAGCAAACACAGGAGTGGATGTTCACAGTCAGCTATTGGATGTATCACAGGGCTCCCAATGGAGAAGCTAGAGAAAGTACCCAAGGAGCTAAAGGGATCTGCAACCCTATTGTTGGAACAACATGATGTACTAACCAGAACCCCGGAGCTCTTGTCTCTAGCTGCATATGTATCGAAAGATGGCCTAGTCGGCCATCAATGGAAAGAGAGGCCCATTGGACTTGCAAACTTTATATGCCCCAATATAGGGGAATGCCAGGGCCAAAAGAATGGGAATGGGTGGGTAGGGAAGTGGGGGGCGCTATGGGGGACTTTTGGGATAGCATTGGAAATGTAATTGAGGAAAATATGTAATAAAAATATTAAAAAAAAAAAAAAAGAGATACATTATTAAAAAAAAAAAACAATGTGGTACTGTAAAAAAAAAAAAAAAAAAAAAAAAAAAAAAAAAAAAAAAAAAAAAAGACCATTTTCGTCCCAGAACACGGATTTTTTTTAATTTTATTTTTAATATGTTTTATTACATATTTTCCTCAATTACATTTCCAATGCTATCCCAAAAGTCCCTCATAGCACCACCCACTTCCCTACCCACCCATCCCCATTCTTTTGGCCCTGGCATTCCCCTATATTGGGGCATATAAAGTTTGCAAGTCCAATGGGCCTCTCTTTCCAGTGATGGCCGACTAGGCCATCTTTCGATACATATGCAGCTAGAGACAAGAGCTCCGGGGTACTGGTTAGTTCATCATGTTGTTCCAACTATAGGGTTGCAGATCCCTTTAGCTCCTTGGGTACTTTCTCTAGCTTCTCCATTGGGAGCCCTGTGATACATCCAATAGCTGACTGTGAGCATCCACTCCTGTGTTTGCTAGGCCCCGGCATAGTCTCACAAGAGACAGCTATATTTGGGTCCTTTCAGCAAAATCTTGCTAGTGTATGCAATGGTGTCAGCATTTGGAAGCTGATTATGGGATGGATCCCTGGATACGGCAGTCTCTAGATGGTCCATCCTTTCATCACAGCTCCAAACTTTGTCTCTGTAACTCCTTCCATGGGTGTTTTTGTTCCCAATTCTAAGAAGGAGCATATTGTCCACATTTTGGTCTTCATTCTTCTTGAGTTTCATGCGTTTAGCAAATTGTATCTTATATCATGGGTATCCTAAGTTTTGGGCTAATATCCACTTATCAGTGAATACATATTGTGTGAGTTCCTTTGTGATTGTGTTACCTCACTCAAGATGATGCCGTCTAGGTCCATCCATTTGGCTAGGAATTTCAAAAATTCATTCTTTTTAATAGCTGAGTAGTACTCCATTGTGTAAATGTACCATAATTTCTGTATCCATTCCTCTGTTGAGGGACATCTGGGTTCTTTCCAGCTTCTGGATATTATAAATAGGGCTGCTATGAACATAGTGGAGCATGTGTCCTTCTTACCGGTTGGGACATCTTCTGGATATATGCCCAGAAGAGGTATTGCTGGATTCTCCGGTAGTACTATGTGCAATTTTCTGAGGAACCGCCAGACTGATATCCAGAGTGGTTGTACAAGCTTGCAATCCCACCAACAATGGAGGAGTGTTTCTCTTTCTCCACATCCTTGCCAGCATCTGCTGTCACCTGAATTTTTGATCTTAGCCATTCTGACTGGTGTGAGGTGGAATCTCAGGGTTGTTTTGATTTGCATTTCCCTGATGATTAAGGATGTTGAACATTTTTTCAGGTGCTTCTCTACCATTCGGTATTCCTCAGGTGAGAATTCTTTGTTCAATTCTGAGCCTCATTTTTTAATGGGGTTATTTGACTTTCTGGAGTCCACCTTCTTGAGTTCTTTATATATATTGGATATTAGTCCCTTATCTGATTTAGGATAGGTAAAGATCCTTTCCCAATCTGTTGGTGGTTTTTTTTGTCTTATTGATGGTGTCTTTTGCCTTGCAGAAGCTTTGCAGTTTCATGAGGTCCCACGTGTCAATTCTCGATCTTACAGCACAAGCCATTGCTGTTCTATTAAAGAATTTTTCCCCTGTGCCCATATCTTCAAGGCTTTTCCCCACTTTCTCCTCTATAAGTTTCAGTGTCTCTGGTTTTATGTGAAGTTCCTTGATCCACTTAGACTTGACCTTAGTACAAGGAGATAGGAATAGATCGATTCGCATTCTTCTACATGTTAACAACCAGTTGTGCCAGCACCATTTGTTGAAAATGCTGTCTTTCTTCCACTGGATGTTTTTAGCTCCCTTGTCGAAGATCAAGTGACCATAGGTGTGTAGGTTCATTTCTGGGTCTTCAATTCTATTCCATTGGTCTATTTGTCTGTCACTATACCAGTACCACGCAGTTTTTATCGCAATTGCTCTGTAGTAAAGCTTTAGGTCCGGCATGGTGATTCCACCAGAGGTTCTTTTATCCTTGAGAGGAGTTTTTGCTATCCTAGGTTTATTGTTATTCCAGATGAATTTGCAGATTGCTCTTTCTAATTCGTTGAAGAATTGTGTTGGAATTTTGATGGGGATTGCATTGAATGTGTAGATTCCTTTTGGCAAGATAGCCATTTTTACAATGTTGATCCTGCCTATCCATGAGCATGGGAGATCTTTCCATTTCTGAGATCTTCTATAATTTCTTTCTTCAGAGACTTGAAGTTTTTATCATACAGATCTTTCACTTCCTTAGTTAGAGTCACGCCAAGATATTTTATATTATTTGTGACTATTGAGAAGGGTGTTGTTTCCCTAATTTCTTTCTCAGCCTGTTTATTTTTTGTGTAGAGAAAGGCCATTGATTTGTTTGAGTTAATTTTATATCCAGCTACTTCACCGAAGCTGTTTATCAGGCTTAGGAGTTCTCTGGTGGAATTTTTAGGGTCACTTATATATACTATCATATCATCTGCAAAAAGTGATATTTTGACTTCATCTTTTCCAATTTGTATCCCTTTGATCTCCTTTTGTTGTCGAATTGCTCTGGCTAGGACTTCAAGTACAATGTTGAATAGGTATGGAGAAAGTGGACAGCCTTGTCTAGTCCCTGATTTTAGAGGGATTGCTTCAAGCTTCTCACCATTTACTTTGATGTTGGCTACTGGTTTGCTGTATATTGCTTTTATCATGTTTAGGTATGGGCCTTGAATTCCTGATCTTTCCAAGACTTTTATCATGAATGGGTGTTGGATCTTGTCAAATGATTTTTCTGCATCTAACGAGATGACCATGTGGTTTTTGTCTTTGAGTTTGTTTATATACTGGATTACGTTGATGGATTTCCGTATATTGAACCATCCCTGCATCCCTGGGATGAAACCTACTTGGTCAGGATGGATGATTGTTTTGATGTGTTCTTGGATTCGGTTAGCAAGAACTTTATTGAGGATTTTTGCATCAATATTCATAAGGGATATTGGTCTGAAGTTTTCTATCTTTGTTGGGTCTTTTTGTGGTTTAGGTATCAGAGTAATTGTGGCTTCATAGAATGAGTTGGGTAGAGTACCTTCTGTTTCTATTTTGTGGAATAGTTTGTGAAGAACTGGGATTAGATCTTCTTTGAAGGTCTGATAGAACTCTGAACTAAACCCATCTGGTCCTGGGCTTTTTTTGGTTGGGAGACTATTAATGACTGTTTCTATTTCTTTGGGGGATATAGGGCTGTTTAGATCATTAACCTGATCTTGATTCAACTTTGGTACCTGGAATCTGTCTAGGAACTTCTCCATTTCATCCAGGTTCTCCAGTTTTGTTGAGTATAGCCTTTGTTAGAAGGATCTGATGGTGTTTTGGATGTCTTCAGGATCTGTTGTTATGTCTCCTTTTTTTTTCTGATTTTTTAAATTAGGATGCTTTCCCTGTGCCCTCTAGTGAGTCTGGCTAAGGGTTTATCTATCTTGTTGATTTTCTCAAAGAACCAGCTCCTTGATTGGTTGATTCTTTGAATAGTTCTTCTTGTTTCCACTTGGTTGATTTCGCCCCTGAGTTTGATTATTTCCTGCAGTCTACTCTTCCTGGGTGAATTTGCTTCCTTTTGTTTTAGTGCTTTTAGGTGTGTTGTCAAGTTGCTAATGTGTGCTCTCTCTAGTTTCTTTTTGGAGGCACTCAGAGCTATGAGTTTTCCTCTTAGAAATGCTTTCATTGAGTCCCATAAGTTTGGGTATGTTGTGGCTTAATTTTCATTGAACTCTAAAAAGTCCTTAATTTCTTTCTTTATTCCTTCCTTGACCAAGGTATCATTGAGAAGGGTGTTGTTCAGTTTCCACGTGAATGTTGGCTTTGTATTATTTATTTTGTTATTGAAGATCAGCCTTAGTCCATGGTGATCTGATAGGATGTATGGGACAATTTCAATATTTTTGTATCTGTTGAGGCCTGTTTTGTGACCAATTATGTGGTCAATTTTGGAGAAGGTACCATGAGGTGCTGAGAAGAAGGTATATTCTTTTGTTTTAGGATAGAATGTTCTGTAGATATCTGCCAGATCCATTTGATTCATAATTTCTGTTAGTTTCACTGTGTCCCTGTTTAGTTTCTGTTTCCATGATCTGTCCATTGGTGAAAGTGGTGTGTTGAAGTCTCCCACTATTATTGTATGAGGTGCAATGTGTGCTTTGAGATTTACTAAAGTTTCTTTAATGAATATGGCTGCCTTTGTATTTGGAGCATAGATATTCAGGATTGATTGTTCCTCTTGGAGGATTTTACCTTTGATGAGTATGAAGTGCCCCTCCCTGTCTTTTTTGATGACTTTGGGTTGGAATTCATTCTTATCAGATATTAGAATGGCTACTCCAGCTTGTTCCTTCATACCATTTGCTTGGAAAATTGTTTTCCAGCCTTTCATTCTGAGGCAGTGTCTATCTTTTTCTCTGAGATGAGTTTCCTGTAAGCAGAAAAATGTTGGGTCTTGTTTGTGTAGCCAGTTTGTGTAGCCAGTCTATGTATTTTTATCGGGGAGTTGAGTCCATTGATATTAAGAGATATTAAGGAAAAGTAATTGTTGTTTCCTGTTATTTTTGTTATTAATTTTGGCATTCTGTTCTTGTGGCTGTCTTCTTTAGGTTTGTTGAGGGATTACCTTCTTGTTGTTTCTCGGGCGTGGTTCCTTTCCTTGTATTGGTTTTTTCCTGTTATTATCCTTTGAAGAGCTGGATTCATGGAGAGATAATGTGTGAATTTGGTTTTGTCGTGGAATACTTTGGTTTCCCCATCTATGTTAATTGAGAGTTTGGCTGGGTATAGTAGCCTGGGCTGGAATTTGTGTTCTTTTAGTGTCTGTCTAACATCTGTCCAGGATCTTCTGGCTTTCATAGTCTCTGGTGAAAAATCTGGTGTAATTCTGATAGGCTTGCCTTTATATGTTACTTGGCCTTTTTCTCTTACTGCTTTTAGTATTCTATCTTTATTTAGTGCATTTGTTGTTCTGATTATTATGTGTTGGGAGGTATTTCTTTTCTGGTCCAGTCTATTTGGAGTTCTGTAGGCTTCTTGTATGTTCATGGGCATCTCTTTCTTTAGATTTGGGAAGTTTTCTTCTATAATTTTGTTGAAGATGTTTGCTGGTCCTTTGAGTTGAAAATCTTCATTGTCATCCACTCCTATTATATGTAGGTTTGGTCTTCTTATTGTGTCCTGTATTTCTTAGATGTTTTGAGTTAGGATCTTTTTGCGTTTTACATTTTCCTTGATTGTTGTGCCGATGTTCTCTATGGAATCTTCTGCACCTGAGATTCTCTCTTCCATCTCTTGTATTCTGTTGCTGATGCTTGCATCTATGGTTCCAGATTTCTTTCCTACGGTTTCTATCTCAGTGTTGCCTCATTTTGGGTTTTCTTTATTGTGTCTACTTCCCTTTTTAGGTCTAGTATGGTTTTGTTCATATCCATCATCTGTTTGGATGTGTTTTCCTGTTTTTCTTTAAGGACTTCTACATGTTTGATTGTGTTATCCTGTTTTTCTTTAAGGACTTGTAACTCTTTAGCCATGTTCTCCTGTAATTCTTTAAGTGAGATATTAAAGTCCTTCTTGATGTCCTCTACCATCATTATGAGATATGCTTTTAGATCCGTGTCTAGCTTTTCTGGTGTGTTGGGGTGCCCTGGACTGGGTGAAGTGGGAGTGCTGGGTTCTGAAGATGGTGAGTGGTCTTGGTTTCTGTTAGTAAGATTATTACATTTACCTTTCGCCATCTGGTAATCTCTGGGGTTAGTTGTTATCGTTGTCACTGTTTAAAGATTGGAGCAGACTCTGTGTTCCACTCACCCGAAGTCTCAAAATCCTGTTCCGGGTGTCGTGAGTAGCTGGCGGGTGTCAGCTGACCCTGCGCTCTAGCTACCCAGGTGCTGGTCAGACCGGATGAGGCTTGTGGCCCTACTCAGGCCGGATTTCTGCCTCCCCAACCAAAGCAGTCTCAGTTCCCACGTGATTGGACTGGAGCAGAAGCTGTGTTCCACTCACCAGAAGTCTCAAAATCCATTGGCGGGGGTCGTGGGTAGCTGGCGGGTGTCAGCCGACCCTGAACTCTAGCTACCCAGGTGCTGGTCAGGCCGGAAGAGGAGAACACGGATTTTATTATCCCTATCATTCCCATCCAAAAACAAGTTCCGATAAGCATAATTAGATGAGATCTTAACCCTTTTCCAGTAGATGTAGTTGAGAACTTGATGTGGATACATTCCCTGGTTTTGAAGTCCATGAACGTTAGAGTTTGTTGCCAACCCCTCCGAACTGTTTCTTTTTCGCTTGCAACTGCCAGAAAGGCAGCTGGGTCCAGCTATGGCTTCTGGCTGTGGCTCCACCAGACTGAAATCCCTGCATCTCAAGACCCTGCTGATTAAAAGCCCCATTGATGAAAATTACTAGAATAGACTCTCACAGAGGCTTCTTGGTTGAGGCATTGCTGTAGTCTTCCAGTCCTGCCTAGACTTCTCTGGGTTTCTCTCCTACAGATTCTGATGTCACAGAGAAAGCAGGGCATTCTTCATTGTCCACATGTGCTTTGCATGATCACAGGCCCCGCATCCTGATAGCAAGCCCTTCCTCTCCCTCCTCCCTCCCCTTCCTTACTTGCAGGTCTGCCCCACCATCCTCCCATCTCCCATCCTCTCTCCTCTTCTCCTCCCTTCCCTTATTCCTAAATTCCTTCTTCCTTTCCTTTTCCCATTCTGCTCCTCCTTTCCCCTCACCTGTCCCTTTTCTCACTATTTCTAAATGGGCCATCCTATTTTGCTGAAGATGACCTCCATCAAACTTGAGAACCTAGTTCGCCTCGTTCTTCATCCTTGCCAGCTGAATTTTCTTTTCCTTAAAGAGAACAAGCAGGCCAAATCCATCCTGATGTGTGTTTAAGATTGTACATATTCCAACCCTTGACCCTGGACTATGAGAGAGCACTCAAATGTCTGTAGTATGGGAGATAATCACTTACTAACTGCTTTTAACAATATAAACAGTAAACATTGTTATTGCTAATTTTATTATTAGTCTTTTTTGATTAGTATTAATGACAACTATTTCATGCAAGTAGTTGTATGCCTATGTCAACAATTTCTGTGTATGCTTTGCCTATTCATATATAGAATTAAAAAATATATTGTTTTCTAAAGGTTCCTTATAAGTCCAGTTATTTGTTTAACATGCATATGTATGCATGTTTCATGGTTTTGTTTTACTGATTTGCATTTATGTATTAACTTTCTATGGACTCCTTACTGTTAATAAATGGCGATCTGTAAGAAGCCAAGGAAATGTTTAAATATTTCATTTTATTCCTCTGTGCTGGCAAACCATTCCCAGAGCCTGGTCAGCAAAGTCTATCGAGACAGAGCAAGGGGAACCAATGCCCAACACTCCTCCCACTGTCTGTGAGGTCATAGTTGTATTCTTTCTTATCACCACCTCTCCTCTCACAAGTTTGTCTTAACAAAACATCTTCTAACCTGTATCTCCTTCTGTAAAACATCCTCTCTACTGTGTCTACTTCAGTAAATCATCCTGTCACCCATGTGTTGGCCTCAGCCAAACCTTCTTTCACGTGCATCTTCAGTAGCAAAGCATCCTTTCACCAGTGTCTGCCTTAGCAAAACATCGTTTTACCTTTCTCTCCCAGAGAATCATCATATAATGTACCCGAATTTCCAAATAAATCGGAAATCTCAACTTCATAATAGTTTCAGGGGTAATAAAAAGTCACATTCTTAATTTGTTTGCTTTTAGTGATGCCTAGATGATATCACAAGAATAATTTGTGAGAAGAGTGAAGGTTTCACCACAATTAATGTTACTAGGAAGTATGATCCTGACAGTGACAGTATCAGTATTGGCTTGCAGTTGCAACATGAGCGTTTTACCCCACTCAAGGGCCATGCTCTTTTTGATAGATTCTTATATTGATTATTTTTCTCTAATACCTTCCGAAAAATGCTTAAGTTGTGAAAGTTTTTGTCTTCTCATAAGCCCATTACTTGTACAATCAATATAAATATTAAACCTATGGGGAAAATTTAAGCAGAGGTAGGACAGAAAGACTGGTGGGATGAGGGGATAAACAAAGCTAAGGATATATTTGAAAATTCACATGGAAACTTACTGTTTAAAGTCTCAAAAAAAAAAACACATTTAGCAGGTAGATGGCCTGTATGTCTACATAATGCTGAAATCCAAGCCAAAAATTAAAATCCCGACGCCAGGTATAAGATACTGCCATATGAAATTTTGTTCAGGTAGTCCCCAGAAATCTTGAAAATAAAACAGGTTCTTCACACTCTTTCTATTTGCCCACCATGAATATATGACAAGATCCTGCTACAAAAGACAACCCACATGTTGGTTGCAAAATATAGAGAAATCGAGCTGGAATGGTGCTGAAAACTTCCTTCCACCTAGTTAGTTTCATAGTTCTGGACTGTGGTATGCAGTATGCTGGCAGAGTAATGGCATCAACAGACTTACCCAGACATGACCCTTATGATGTACAATACCAATCTGCCAAGAAAGATGTATCCACCTACACAATAGTGGCATCACTGTTATAGGGATAGCCAGTGTATCTGTGATTGGATTTGAGGCCAGTTTCACAGGAGGATAGAAAATGCCTTTGGCACTAGGGGAGAATTTATTACTATTGTTTATGCAAAGTCTCAAGGTGTCAAGCTCCCTTCTAAGTATCTATGTTTATATCCATGGGGAAATTCTACTTTAAGATTCATTATGAGAAGCTCTTTTTGCAATAAACTACAGTGAGAAATAATATGCATAACTGCTCAAAGCACAATAATAAGAGGTGGTTGAATGGTATTAATATCTTGTTTAGGAATGAACCCTCATGGATCCTCAGAGGGAAAAAAAAGGATCAGAGAGTATATAAAAGCTGGACCATAAAGAGGAGGGTTATAAAATCTGTTTTCTTCACTACAGGACCACCAGGGCAGTCATGACTTCCCAACACCTGTGAGTATATGCAAAGTCTACCCATGACTAAAACCTCCCCACAGTAATCATGGGCCAGGGAGGGACCCATTCAACTTTTCCCTCCTTTGCTGAAATATTGGTGGGTTCTGAGGGAGAGAGAGTCATTATCTTCCATATATCCACTGAGCCAGATCCAGTCTCTTGCATCTGGCCTCCAAAAAAAATTTTTGAACTCATGTTCATACTGATAATCCTAGTTAATCTCTAGAATTCTCAAACACAAACAAAACCAATGTCTGTAACAGAACTAGGAGGATGGAAAGGTTTGTAGAAGTGGGCAGGAGTCTAGAAAGGTTAGGGAGATTATAGTAATCAGAATATCATTTATACATGTACAGAATGTCAATGCCACACTTCATGATGGAATTGAATGTAGTTTCATGGTTGCCACAGGATTCCATACCCAAGAAGGAAGGCTAAAAAAAAAAAGCCTAAAGGCAGCAGAACTGCTCATTGACAATAGTGATGACCTGGATGCTCATAGCTCTTGTCCGCGGAGGAAGAGAATGCAGTAGTGGCTATCTCTTGCTGGAAGTCTAAGGCAACATAACACAGCTTCTCTCTGATATTAGGCATGATTTCCTTCACAGCTGTGTTGGTGAACTCTAGCCACACGTGATCATGAACTTCTTGTGGTAGGCTGTCAGGTACAGGCCAGCTGGGTCCAGACACGGGATGGCACAAGGAGAGCAGAGGTCTCATAGATGTGCACATTGAATGTGACCCCATCTCTGGACTCCATCAAAATCCCAGTGGTATGACCAGAGGCATAGAGGAACAGCAGAGCCTGGGTGGCTACTTACATGGTTGTGGTTTTATAAGTCTCAAACATGATGTGTGTCATCTTTTCACAGTTGTCCTTAGGGCTCTAGGGGGCATGGTGAGCAGCAGAGTGTTCCCTTCGAAGACCACATGCAGTTTGTTGTAGAATGTTTGGTTCCAGATCTTCTCCATATTGAACCAGTTGGTGACAATATCATGATCCATGGGGTACTTCAGGATCAGGATGCCCCTCTTGCTCTGGGCCTCAGCACCCACAAAGGTGTCCTTCTCTCTCTTACCCACTGTGATGCCCTGGTGCCTAGGGCAACCCCAGAATGGAAGGGTAGATGGCCCTGGAGCATCATAAGAAGCAAACCGGGCTTTGCCCAGGCCAGAACCATTATTAACAAGGAAGGCAGTTAAATCATCATCCAGGGAGAACTGGTGGTGAGTGTGGACCTTCAATAGAGGAGCTGCTAGAAACCTGTGCTAGTGGGAGGAAACAGACAGTCTTAATCCATGTTCTCGTTAGGGGAATCTAGGTTGTTTCTGGTTTCTGGCTCTTGTGAACAGAGCAGCAGTGAGGACAGTTGAGCAAATATCTCTTGGGTAGGGTGAAGTATCCTTTGGCTATGTGCCCAAGAGTAGTAAACCCCCGAATTTGGGTAGATCTTTTCCCATTTTCCAGCGAAATGATTACACAGACTTTCATAGTACCTATATAAATTTTCAGTGCCACCATCGATGAATGTGCCCCTTACTGTATCCCCAGCATGGGCTGTCTCTTGCGTTGTTGATCTTAGCCATTCTGACAGGTGTAAAATAAAATCTCAAAGTAGTTATCATTTGCATTTCCCAGATGGCTAAGGATGTTGAACATTTAAGTGTTTCTCAACCATTTGAGTTTCCTCATAAGAGAATTCTACTTAGATCTACATCCAATTTTTAAGATGGATGATTTGTTTTGCTTGACATCTTCAGTTCTTTATATAGTTTGCATATTAGTTCTCTATCAGATGTGGAGTTGGTGAAAATATTTTCCAATTCTGTAGGCTGCCTTCCTGATGGAGTGATAGTATTCTTTGCCATACACAAACCCTTTTGTTTCATGAGGTACCATTTATTAGTTGTTTTTGTTTTTGTTTTAAATCTCACTTCCTGACTTAAAGGTGCTCTGTTTAGAAAGTCTTCTGTGCCAATGAGTTCAAGTCTATTCACCACGTTCTCTTCTATCACAGCAGTGTCTCTGGTTTTTTGTTTAGGTCTTTGATTTTCTTGTGGGGTTTTTTATTGTTGTTTTTTTGGTTTTTTTGTGCAGGATGCTAAGTGGATCTATTTGCATTCCTTTGACCAGCACCATTTGCCAAAGTTGTCCTTTTTGCAGTGTGTATTTATGACTTCTTTATCAAAAAGAAGGTGCCCATAATTGTAACGATTTCTCTATGTCTACAGTTTGGTTCCATGTTCAATAGATCTGTCTGGTTTTGTGTCAATATAATTTTGCTTTTATTATTCTAGATACAAAACCAGAATCCATATGTCTTCAGCATGCAAGAAATACTTCCTCTTCATTACAGCTTGAAATCAGGTATAGTGATACCTCCAGCAGTTCTTTTGTTGTTTGGGATTGTTTTAGCTCTATTGGAATTTTGGTGTTTCCATATGAAGATGAGATTTGTCCTTCCAACAATTGTGAAAATTTTGTGTTGGAATTTTGATGGGAATTACACTGAATCTGTAGATTGCTTTGGCGGGATGGTAATTTTTAGTATGCTATTTTACTGATCCACAAATATGGGAGAACTTATCATATTCTGCTATCTTCTTATATTTCATTCTCATTGTCTTGAAAATGTTACCAACCCATGTGGTATGTATCTAGAATAATTGTCTATTTATTTTCGATATTTCCAGTTTGCTGGAGTGAATCAAAGATTTTTACATACATTCTTATGGTTATTTGGATTTTTTTTAGTGTCTGTTCAATTTATTTCATTTGGATATACTCTCTGCCTGTTAGTTATTTTGGATACAGATGTGTTTATATTACTGATTTTCTAAATCAACTCTTTGTTTCATTGATTCTTTCTATTGTGCTCTTTCCTTAAACATAATTGATTTCAAACCTGAATTTGATTATGTCTAGCCTTCTAATCTTCTGGTTTTTTTTAACAATTTTTTATTTGTTATTTTTATTTATATTTCAAATGCTATCCCGAAAGTCTCCTATACCCTCCCCCCTACCTTGCTCTCCAACCGACCCACTCCCACTTCCTAGCCCTAGCATTCCCCTGTACTGTGGCATATAATCTTTGCAAGAACAAGGGCCTCTCCTCCCAATGATGGCCTACTAGGCCATCTTATGCTGCATATGCAGCTAAAGACACGAGCTCAGGTGATACTGGTTAGGTCATATTGTTGTTTCTCCAATAGGGTTACAGACCCCTTCGGATCCTTGGGTAATTTCTCTAGCTCCTCCACTAAGGGTCCTGTGTTCCATCCAATAGATAACTCTAAGCATCCACTTCTATATTTGCCAGGTACTGACATAACCTCACAAGAGACAGCTACATCAGGATCATGTCAGCAAAATCTTGCTGGCATATGCAAAAATAGTGTCTGTGTTTGGTAGCTGGTTATGGTATAGATCCCCAGGTGGGGCAGAATCTGATGGTCCTTCCTTCCATCTCAGCTCCAAACTTTATCTCTGTAACAACTTCCATGGGTATTTTGTTCCCCATTCTTAGGAGTGATGAAGTATCCATACTTTGGTCTTCCTTCTTCTTGAGTTTTATGTGTTTTGCAAATTGTATCTGGGTGTTCTAAGTTTCTTGGCTAATATCAACTTATCAGTGAGTGCATATAATGTGAGTTCTTTTGTGAGTGGGTTCTCTCACTCAGGATGTTATCCTCCAGATCCATCCATTTGCCTAAGAATTTCATAAATTCATTTTTTTAATAGCTGAGTAGTACACCATTTTGTAAATTTACCATATTTTCTGTATTCATTCCTCTGTTGAGGGACATCTGGGTACCTCTTTCCAGCTTCTGGCTATTATAAATAAGGCTGCTATGAATATAGTGGAGCATGTGCTCTTATTACCACTTGGAATATCTTCTGGGTATATGCCCAGGAGAGGTATTGCTGGATCTTCCAGTAGTAATATGTTCAGATTTCAGAGGAACAGCCACACTGATTTCCAGAGTGTTTGTACAAGCTTTCAATCCCATCAGCAATGGTGGAGTGTTCATCTCTTTCCATATCCTCACCAGCATCTGCTGTCACCTGAATTTTTTATCTTAGCCTTTCTTATTCGTGTGTGGTTGAATCTCAGGGTTGTTTTGATTTCCATTTCCCTGATAATTAAGGATATTGTACATTTTTTCAGGTGATTCTCAGCGATTTGGTATTCCTCAGTTGAGAATTCTTTGTTTAGGTATATTCCCCATTTTTTAAATGGGGTTATTTGATTTTTCTGGAGTCCAGCTTCTTGAGTTCTTTGTATATATTGGATATTAGACCCTATGAGATTTAGGATTGGTAAAGACCCTTTCCCAATCTGTTGGTGGCCTTTTTGTCTTATTGACAGTGTCTTTTTCCTTATAGAAGCTTTGCAGTTTTATGAGGTCCCATTTGGTGATTCTCGATCTTAGAGCACAAGCCATTGCTGTTTGGTTAAGGAATTTTTCTCCTGTGCCCATATCTACGAGACTTTTCCCCACTTTCTCCTCTATAAGTTTTAGTGTCTCTTGTTTTATGTGGATTTCCTTGATCCTATTAGTCTTGAGCTTTGTACAAGGAGATAAGAATGGATCAATTTGCATTCTTCTACATTATAACTGCCAGTTAAGCCAGCACCATTTTTTGAAAATGCTGTCTTTTCCCATTGGATGATTTTAGCTACTTTGTTAAAGATCAAGTGACCATATGTGTGTGGGTTCATTTCTGGGTCTTCAATTCTATCCCATTGATCTACTTGTCTGTCACAGTACAGTACCATGCAGTTTTTTACAACAATTGCTCTGTAGTACAGCTTGAGGTCAGGCATGGTGATTACTCCACAGGTTCTTTTATTGTTGAGTTTTTGCTATCCTAGTTTTTTTGTTATTCCAGATGAATTTGAAAATCGCCCTTTCTAACTCTGTGAAGAATTGAGTTGGAATTTTGATGGGGATTGCATTGAATCTGTAGATTGCTTTTGGCAAGATAGCCATTTTTACAATGTTGATCCTGCCAATCCATGAGCATGGGAGATCTTTCCATCTCCTGAGATCTTCTTTAATTTCTTTCTTCAGAGACTTGAAGTTCTTGTCATACAGATCTTTCACTTTCTTAGTTAGAGTCAAACAAAATTATCTTATATTATTTGTGACATTATAAAGTGTGTTGTTTCCCTAATTTCTTTATCAGCCTATTTATTCTTTGTGTAGAGAAAGGCCAATGATTCCTTTGAGTTAATTTTACATCCAGCTACTACATTGAAACTGTTTATCAGGTTTAGTTCTCTGGTGGAATTTTTTATGGTCACTTATATATACTATCATATCATCTGCAAATGTTGATATTTTGACTTCTTCCTTTCCAATTTGTATTCCCTTGATCACCTTTTGTTGTCGAACTGCTCTGGCTAGGATTTCAAGTAGTATATTGACTAGGTAGGAAGAAAGTGTGCAGCCTTGTCTAGTCCCTGATTTTAGTGAGATTGCTTCAAGTTTCTCTCCATTTACTTTGATGTTGGGTACTGGTTTGCTGTATATTGCTTTTATTATGTTTAGGTGTGGACCTTGAATTCTATATCATTCCAATACTATTATCATGAATTGGGTGTTGGATTTTGTCAAATGCTTTCTCAGCATCTAATGAGATGATCATGTGCTGTTTGTCTGAGTTTGGTTATATAGTGGATTACATTGATGTGTTTGTGTATATTTAACCATCCCTGCATTGCTGGGATGAAGCCTACTTGATCTTGATGGATGATCTTTTTAACGTGTTCTTGGAATCTGTGAGAAATTCATTGATCTTTTATTTTATCCTTTTTGTCGTCTTGTGGTTATTATATATCCTTAATGTTGACATGTTTTTCTTGTATGCAACTGAACTTGAATCCTGTTTCCCCATCCAGTCTGTTATTCTGTGACTTTTTTCCTTGGAGAATTGAGATCATAAATACTGAGAGATATCAATAAACAATAATGGTTGATTCCTATTATTTTGTTGGTGTGGTAGTGGTGGTAGTGTTGCTGAATGTATTGTTCCCTTCTTTTGATTTTGCTAGTCTGAGATCATTTATTCCCTGTGGTTTCATGGTTGTCATAAACCTCTTTGAATTGGAGTTTTCCTTCTAGCACCTTCTATGGGACTGGATTTGTAGATAATATTTTTAAATTTGATTTTATCATGAAAATTTTAATTTTCTACTTCTATAGAAATCAAAACTTTTGTTTTGTATAATAGCTTGGTCTGGATCCCATGGGCTCAACATCTGCAGCATATCTATCCAGGCCCTTTTGGCTTTTAGCATCTCCTTTCTGAAGTCTATATGTAACTTTGTCTTTTTCCCTTGGAGCTTTTAATGTTCTTTTTGTGTGTTTTTGTTTGTTTGTTTGTTTGTTTTTTTGGGGGGTCTGTGCATTTAGTGCCTTGATTATAATATGCTTAAGGGACTTTTTTTTTAGTCTAATCAATTTGGTGGTCTATATGCTCCTTGGACATTAATAATCATCTCATTTTTATTAGGTATTTTCTTCATTTACATTTCCAATGCTATCCAAAAAGTCCCCAAGACACTCCACTCCCCACTCCCCTACCCACTCACTCCCACTTTTTGGCCCTGGCGTTTGACTGTACAGGGGCATATAAAGTTTGCAAGTCCAATAAGCCTCTCTTTCCAGTGATGGCAACTGGGAAATCTTTTAATACATATGCAGCTAGACTCAAGAGCTCTGGGGTACTGGGTAGTTCATGATGTTGTTCCACCTATAGGGTTGCAGATCCCTTTACCTCCTTGGGTACTTTCTCTAGCTCCTCCATTGGGAGCCCTGTGATCCATCCAATAGCTGACTGTGAGCATCCACTCCCGTGTTTGCTAGGCCCTGGCATTGTCACCCAAGAGACAGCTATATCTGTGTCCTTTCAGCAAAATATTGATAGTGTATGCAATGGTGTCAGCGTTTGGAAGCTGATTATGGGATGGATCCCTGGATATGGCAGTCTTTAGATGGTCCATCCTTTCGTCACAGCTCTAAACTTTGTCTCTGTAACTCTTTCCATGGGTGTTTTGTTCCCAATTCTAAGAAGGGGCACAGTGTCCACACTTTGGTCTTGTTTCTTCTTGAGTTTCATGCGTTTAACAAATTGTATCTTATATCTTGGGTATCCTAAGTTTTTGGGCTAATATCCACTTGTCAGTGAGTGCATATTGTGTGAGTTCCTTTGTGATTGTGTTACCTCACTAAGGATGATGCCCTCCAGGTCTATCCATTTGCCTAGGAATTTCATAAATTCATTCCCTATAATAGCTGAGTAGTACTCCATTGTGTAAATGTACCACATTTTCTGAATCCATTCCTCTGTTGTGGGGCATCTGGGTTCGGGCTAGTATAAATAAGGCTGATATGAACATAGTGGAGCATGTGTCCTTCTTACCAGTGGGAACAACTTCTGGATATATGCCCAGGAGAGGTAGTGCTCGATCTTCTGGTAGTATTATGTCCAATTTTCTGAGGAATAGCCAGACTGATTTCCAGAGTGGTTGTACAAGCTTGTAATCCCACCAAAAATGAAGGGGTGTTCCTCTTTCTCCACATCCTCGACAGCATCTGCTATCACGTGAATTTTTTATCTTGGCCATTCTGACTGGTGTGAGGTGGAATCTCAGGGTTGTTTTGAGTTGCAGTTCCCTGATGATTGAGGATGTTGAACATTTTTTCAGGTGCCTCTCTGCCATTTGGTATTCCTCAGGTGAGAATTCTTTTTTTAAAAATTTTTAATATTTGTTATTACATATTTTCCTCAATTACATTTCCAATGCTATCCCAAAAGTCCCCCATAGCACCTCCCACTTCCCTACCCACCCATTCCCATTCTTTTGGCCCTGGCATTCCCCTATATTGGGTCATATAAAGTTTGCAAGTCCAATGGGCCTCTCTTTCCATTGATGGCCGACTAGGCCATCTTTCGATACATATGCAGCTAGAGACAAGAGCTCCGGGGTACTGGTTAGTTCATCATGTTGTTCCAACTATAGGGTTGCAGATCCCTTTAGCTCCTTGGGTACTTTCTCTAGCTTCTCCATTGGGAGCACTGTGATACATCCAATAGCTGACTGTGAGCATCCACTCCTGTGTTTGCTAGGCCCCGGCATCGTCTCACAAGAGACAGCAATATTTGGGTCCTTTCAGCAAAATCTTGCTAGTGTATGCAATGGTGTCTGCGTTTAGAAGCTGATTATGGGATGGATCCCTGGATACAGCAGTCTCTAGGTGGTCCATACTTTCATCACAGCTCCAAACTTTGTCTCTGTAACTCCTTCCATGGATGTTTTGTTCCCAATTCTAAGAAGGGGCACAGTGTCCACATTTTGGTCTTCATTCTTCTTGAGTTTCATGCGTTTAGCAAATTGTATCTTATATCTTGGGTATCCTAAGTTTTGGACTAATATCCACTTATCAGTGAATACATATTGTGTGAGTACCTTTGTGATTCTGTTACCTCACTCAAGATGATACCCTCCAGGTCCATCCATTTGGTTAGGAATTTCATAAATTCATTCTTTTTAATAGCTGAGTAGTACTCCATTGTGTAAATGTACCATAATTTCTGTATCCATTCCTCTGTTGAGGGACATCTGGGTTCTTTCCAGCTTCTGGATATTATAAATAGGGCTGCTATGAACATAGTGGAGCATGTGTCCTTCTTACTGGTTGGGACATCTTCTGGATATATGCCCAGGAGAGGTATTGCTGGATCCTCCGGTACTACTATGTGCAATTTTCTGAGGAACCGTCAGACTTATTTCCAGATTGGTTGTACAAGCTTGCAATCCCACCAACAATGGAGGAGTGTTCCTCTTTCTCCACATCCTCGCCAGCATCTGCTGTCACCTGAATTTTTGACCTTAGCCATTCTGACTGGTGTGAGGTGGAATCTCAGGGTTGTTTTGATTTGCATTTCCCTGATGATTAAGGATGTTGAACATTTTTTCAGGTGCTTCTCTGCCATTCGGTATTCCTCATGTGAGAATTCTTAGTTCAGTTCTGAGCCCCATTTTTTAATGGGGTTATTTGACTTTCTGGAGTCCACCTTCTTGAGTTCTTTATATATATTGGATATTAGTCCCCTATCATCTTTAGGATAGGTAAAGATCCTTTCCCAATCTGTTGGTGGTCTTTTTATCTTATTGATGGTGTCTTTTGCCTTGCAGAAACTTTGCAACTTTAAGAGGTCCCATTTATCGATTCTCGATCTTAGAGCACAAGCCTTTGCTGTTCTAATCAGGAATTCTTCCCCTGTACCCATATCTTCGAGGCTTTTCCCTACTTTCTCTTCTATAAGTTTCAGTGTCTCTGGTTTTATGTGGAGTTCCTTAATCCAGTTAGATTTGATCTTAGTACAAGGAGATAGGAATGGATCAATTCGCATTCTTCTACATGATAACCACCAGTTGTGCAACACCATTTGTTGAAAATGCTGTCTTTTTTTCACTGGATGGTTTTTGCTCCCTTGTCAAAGATCAAGTGACTATAGGTGTGTGGGTTCATCTCAGGGTCTTCAATTCTGTTCCATTGGACTACTTGTCTGTCGTTATACCAATACCATGCAGCTTATATCACAATTGCTCTGTAGTACAGCTTTAGGTCATGCATGGTTATTCCACCAGAGGTTCTTTTATCCTTGAGAAGAGTTTTTGCTATCCTAGGTTTTTTGTTATTCCAGATGAATCTGCTGATTACCCTTTCTAATTTGTTGAAGAATTGAGGTGGAATTTTGATGGGGATTGCATTGAATCTGTAGATTGCTTTTGGCAAGATAGCCATTTTTGCAATGTTGATCCTGCCAATCCATGAGCATGGGAGATCTTTCCATCTCCTGAGATCTTCTTTAATTTCTTTCTTTAGAGACTTGAAGTTCTTGTCATACAGATCTTTCACTACCTTAGTTAGAGTCACACCAATGTATTTTATATTGTTTGTGACTATTGAAAAGCCTGTTGTTTCTCTAATTTCTTTCTCAGCCTGTTTACCTTTGTGTACAGAAAGGCCATTGACTTGCTTGAGGTAATTTCATATCCAACTACTCCATTGAAGCTGTTTATCAGGCTTAGGAGTTCACTGGTGGAATTTTTATGGTCACTTATATATACTATCATATCATCTGCAAAGAATGATATTTTGAATTCTTCTTTTCCAATTTGTATCCCCTTGATCTCCTTTTCTTGTCTAATTGCTCTGTCTAGGACTTCAAGTACAATGTTGAGTAGGTAGGGATAGAGTGGACAGCCTTGTCTAGTCCCTGATTTAAGTGGGATTTCTTCCAGCTTCTCACCATTTACTTTGATGTTGGTTACTGGTTTCCTGTAGATTGCTTTTATCATGTTTAGGTATAGGCCTTGAATTCCTGATCTTTCCAAGACTTTTATCATGAATGGGTGTTGGGTTTTGTCGAAGGCTTTCTCTCAGCATCTAAAGGGATGATCATGTGGTTTTTGTCTTTGAGTTTGTTTATATAGTGGATTACGTTGATGGATTTCCGTATATTGAACCATCAATGCATCCCTGGGATGAAACCTACTCGGTCAGGATGGATGATTGTATTGATGTGTTCTTGGATTCGGTTAGGAGAACTTTATTGAGGATTTTTTGCATCGATATTCATAAAAGAAATTGGTCTGAAGTTCTCTATCTTTGTTGGTTCTTTTTGTGGTTTAGGTATCAGAGAAATTGTGGCTTCATAGAATGAGTTGGGTAGAGTACCTTCTGTTTCTATTTTGTGGAATAGTTTGTGAAGAACTGGGATTAGATCTTATTTGAAGGTCTGATAGAACTCTGCACTAAACCCATCTGGTCCTGGGATTTTTTTGGTTGGAGAATATTAATAACTGCTTCTATTTCTTTAGGGGATATGGGACTGTTTAGATCATTAACCTGATCTTGATTTAACTTTGGTACCTGGAATCTGTCTAGAAACTTGTCCATTTCATCCAGGTTCTCCAGTTTTGTTGAGTATAACCTTTGGTAGAAGGATCTGATGGTGTTTTGGATTTATTCAGGATCTGTTGTTATGTCTCCCTTTTCATTTCTAATTTTGTTAATTAGAATACTTAACAAAGGACTCTAGTGAGTCTGGCTAAGGTTTTATCTATCTTGTTGATTTTCTCAAAGATCCAGCTCCTCGATTGCTTGATTCTTTGAATAGTTCTTCTTGTTTGCACTTGGTTGATTGACCCCTGAGTTTGAATATTTCCTGCGATCTACTCCTCTTGGGTGAATTTGCTACCTTTTGTTCTAGAGATTTTAGGTGTGTTGTCAAGCTGCTAATGAGTACTCTCTCTGGTGTCTTTTTGGAGGCACTCAGAGCTATGAGTTTTTTTCTTAGAAATGCTTTCATTGTGTTTCTTGGGGTATGTTGTGGCTTCATTTTCATTAAACTCCAAAACGTCCTTAATTTCTTTCTTTATTCCTTCCTTGACCAAGGTATCATTGAGAAGAGTGTTGTTTAGTTTCCACGTGTGTGTTGTCTTTCTATTATTTATTTTGTTATTGAAGATCAGCCTTTGTCCATGGTGATCTGATAGGATGCATGGGACAATTTCAATATTTTTGTATATCTAGAGGCTTGTTTTGTGACCAATTATGTGGTCAATTTTGGAGAAGGTACCATGAGGTGCTGAGAAGAAGGTATATCCTTTTGTTTTAGCATAAAATGTTCTGTAGATATCTGTCAGATCCATTTGTTTCATAACCTCTGTTAGTTTCACTGTGTCCCTGTTTAGTTTCTGCTTCCATGATTTGTCCATTGGTGAAAGTGGTGTGTTGAAGTCTCCCACTATTATTGTGTGAGGTGCAATGTGTGCTTTGAGATTTACTAAGGTATCTTTAATGAATGTGGCTGCCCTTGTATTTGGAGCATAGATATTTAGAATTGATAGTTCCTCTTGGAGGATTTTACCTTTGATGAGTATGAAGTGCCCTTCCATGTCTTTTCTGATGACTTTGGGTGGGAAGTCGATTTTATTAGATATTAGGATGGCTACTCCAGCTTGTTTCTTCAGACCATTTGCTTGGAAAGTTGTTTTCCAGCCTTTCATTCTCAGGTAGTGTCTATCTTTTTCCCTGAGATGGGTTTCCTGTAAGCAGCAAAATGTTGGGTCCTGTTTGTGTAGCCAGTCTGTTAGTCTATGTCTTTTTATTGGGGAGTTGAGACCATTGATATTAAGAGATATTAAGGAAAAGTAATTGTTGCTTCCTTTTATTTTTGTTGTTAGAGTTGGCACTCTGTTCTTGTGGCTGTCTTCTTTTAGCTTTGTGGAGGGATTACCTTCTTCCTTTTTCTAGGACGTGGTTTCCGTCCTTGTATTGGTTTTGTGTTTTTTTTTTTTATGTTATTATCCTTTGAAGGGCTGGAATCATGGAAAGATAATTTGTGAATTTGGTTTTGTCGTGGATACTTTGGTTTCTCCATCTATGGTAATTGAGAGTTTGGCTGGGTATAGTAGCTTGGGCTGGAATTTGTGTTCTCTTAGTTTCTGTATAACATCTGTCCAGGCCCTTCTGGCTTTCATTGTCTCTTGTGAAAAATCTGGTGTAATTCTGATAGGCTTGCCTTTATATGTTACTTGATCTTTTTCCCTTACTGCGTTTAGTATTCTATATTTATTTAGTGCATTTGTTGTTCTGGTTATTATGTGTAGGGAGGAATTTCTTTTCTGGTCCAGTCTATTTGGAATTCTGTAGGCTTCTTGTATGTTCATGTCATTCTTTAGGTTTGGGAAGTTTTCTTCTATAATTTTGTTGAAGATATTTGCCGGTCCTTTGAGTTGAAAATCTTCATTCTCATCTACTCCTATTATCCGTAGATTTGGTCTTCTTATTGTGTCCTGGATTTCCTGGATGTTTTGAGTTAGGATCACTTTGTATTTTGTATTTTCTTTGATTGTTGTGCCAATGTTCTCTATGGAGTCTTCTGCACCGGAGATTCTCTCTTCCATCTGTTGTATTTGGTTGCTGATGCAATCTATGGTTCCAGATTTCTTTCCTAGGGTTTCTATCTCCAGCGTTGCCTCACTTTGGGTTTTCTTTATTGTGTCTACTTCCCTTTTTAGGTATTGGATGGTTTTATTCAATTCCATCACCTGTTTGGTCTGGTTTTCCTGCAATTCTTTAAGGGATTTTTGTGCTTCCTCTTTAATGTCTTCTACCTGTTTAGCAGTGTTCTCCTGTATTTCTTTAAGTGTGTTATTAAAGTCCTTCTTGATGTCCTCTACCATCATCATGAGATATGCTTTTAGATCCGGGTCTAGCTTTTCCGGTGTGTTGGAGTGCCCTGGACTGGGCAAACTGGGAGTGTTGGGTTTTGATGATGGTGCGTGGTCTTGGTTTCTGTTAGTAAGATTATTACGTTTACCTTTCGCCATCTGGTAATCTCTGGAGTTTGTTGTTATAGTTTTCTCTGTTTAGAGATTGTTCTTCTGGTGATTCTGTTAGCCTCTATCAGCAGACCTGGGAGACAGGCTCTCTCCTCTGAGTTTCAGTGGTCAGAGCACACTGAGAGCAGGCAAGCTCTCCTATTACAGGGAAGGTGCACAGATATCTGGTGTTTGGACCTCCTCCTGACCGAAGATGAAGGCCCTAAACAGGATCTTTTCCAGAACCTGTGTTGCTTTTGAGGGTCACAGAAGCTGTCAGCTTGTGTGGTGCACACTCTCACCTGTGCAGACTATGTTCGGTGGAGTCCCGGAACCAAGATGGCTACCGCCAATCTAGAGACAAAGCCTCCCGGGCTGGGTGGACACCTGTCCTCTGGCCAGGAAGGTGGCCGGATGTCTGGGGCCCGAAAAGGGTGCTGCCTCAGTAGCTCTGTTGCTCTCGCCTGTTCTAGAAGCTGTCAGCTTCTGTGGTGCACATTCTCACCTGTGCAGACTAAGTTCAGTGGAGTCCCAGAACCAAGATGGCTCCCATAGATTCTGAGGCAAAGGGCTCCCGGTCCGGGTGGACACCTGTCCTCTGGCTTGGTGGGTGGCCGGATGTCTATGGCCTGAAAAGGGTGCTGCCTCAAAGGCTCTGTGACTCCTGCCTGTCCCATAAGCTGTCAGGTTCTGTGGTGCACACTCTCACCTGTGCAGACTAACTTCCTAAGTTCAGGGGAGTCCCAGAACCAATATGGCTTCCGCAGATCCTGAGGCCAAGGGCTCTCGGGTCGAGCAGACACCTGTCCTCTGGCCTGGAGGGTGGCCGGATGTCTTGAGCCCGAAAAGGGTGCTGCCTCAGAGGCTCTGTGACTCCTGCCTGTCCCAGAAGCTGTTTATGTTTTCTTTGATTTCATTAAGGGATTTGCGATTTTTCTTTAAGCATTCATATTATATTCATGTGAAGACTGTTTTAAGGTCTTTTTCTTGTGTTTCACCTATGTTGGAATAGTCAGTGCCTTCTGTGGGCCTCTGATAGAGACACATTTTCCTGGCCTTGCTTCTACTCTGATGTCTAGGAGTCTGGCTTTGGGATGGTTATAGGTCTAGGTGCTCATACCTGGCTTCATTGTGTAGGTGTTTTGTTCCTTAGTTTCTGTTTCTTCTCTGGAGTTTAGGAGAAGGTCATGGCAAGATGTTACCTGAAACAGAATTTTTGTGAACCTGAACAATGTGGCCATTAGAGGTTTCAGGCAATATTTATTCCTGGGTATAGGCAGATGACACTTGTGGGACAGGTTAGTCAAGACTTCTGAGGGAGTTCATGGAGGGGAACAGAGCAGAGTGTTCCACCCAGATCTGTAGTTTACTCTTCTTTGAAGTACTAAACTACAGATCTGGTGTTGGCAATTTTGTGAGGTCTACATTCTTCCATCTGTCTTCACCCTTTAAACCCCCAAATGCCAGGTAAAAAAGAAAAAAAAAATAGAAAGAAAATGGATTGACATTATCATTGGACTACTTCTTGCTGATTCTGTGTGTCATGTTCCTTGGGGCAAGTTTGACCTTCTCCTTCAGGATACCTAATTTCTTCCTGATGTTCTTTGTACATGACTCCTTAGCAAACAACAACTAACAATAACCAATAGCAACTAACAACTACACCATTTCTTGGGGCCATGCATTTATATACCCTCTGAAAAATCCCCAGAATTCCAAATGTCACACAAGCACAGAAACCATCTGCAGCTGGAAAATCATGCATGTGCTAGAGCATGGAGCAAATCATAGTCAGCTGCTCTGGACAATCTGATGCAACCCTGTATCCCACACCTGGGATTAAAATGAAAACATATTCTTACAATATCTTTGTGTTTTAAAAAAAAAAAGGAACCAAAATTCCAAAATTGTCACTACATGAAGGCAGAATGTGCAGGAAGGTCAACCCAGCAGGGATCCTATAGTGGCTGTTGCAGTTGAGGGCTGGGATAAAGCAAATGGTGGGGTTAGAGTGGGTAACAGGGAAAGATATGAAGGATCCACAGGAGATGGCAGCAGGAGGCAGGGAAGACTGCCATGGGAGTTATGTTGCAGAGTGGGAGATAAACCTGGAGGATTTGATCTGTAGGAACAGAGAAAGATGTGAAGACCTGCAGTCAGACTACCTGGTTCCCTGACAGGAATGCCTTTTTCCTAATTTTTTTGAAAATGTAAACACTTCCTCATAAGACTGCTTCCAATGAATTCCGGTATTTTTATCATGTTATGTTTTCATATACACTTAGTTACAGGGATGTTTTTATTTATATTTTTGTTTCATTCTTGATTTCTTCTTTGATTCATTCATCATTTAATAGTGAGTTGCCTAATTCCATGTATTTGTGTATTTACTGAGTTTTCTTTTCCTTTCCTTTTATTTGTTTGTTTGTTTGCTATTGATTTTAATTTTTATTGCATTGTGGTCAGATAGAATACAAATATTGATTCCAATCTTATTTCATTTGTAAAGATCTGTTTTATGACTCCAGATGTGTTATATTTAAAAAAAAATACTTCCATGTACTGCTTGTGTAGAATGTGTATTCTTTGGTGTTTGGATAGACTATTCTATAGATATCTATAAGTTCATTGATGTATAATGTCAATAAAATTTGACACGACTCTATTCTTTTTTGTCCAGAATATCTGCATTTTAGAGATGTGGGTATTGAAAATATCTACTACTAATGAATATATGTCAATCTGTATTTAATCATGGTAGGTTTTTTTAAAAATATAAAATTGTGAATCTCTGGCTTTAATGCATGTAACTTTAGGTTTTTCTCCCTGATGTCATTGGTTTTCTTTTTTTTTTTTTTTTTTTTTGGTTTTTCGAGACAGGGTTTCTCTGTATAGCCCTGGCTGTCCTGGAACTCACTTTGTAGACCAGGCTGGCCTCGAACTCAGAAATCCGCCTGCCTCTGCCTCCCGAGGGCTGGGATTAAAGGCGTGCGCCACCACGCCCGGCCCTCATTGGTTTTCTTTTCTTTTTTTTTTTTTTTATGTGTCCTGTCTTATTGAACTCCTCGAATTCTTTGAAAAGATTTAGTACTCTTCTGTGAACTACTGTGTGCTCAAGGATATAGTTCTCTCTAATAACCATTTCTATATGACTTTTGGTTTTAGAGAGAAAAAAGCAGGTTGATCTTCAATATGTCTTGGTATTACTAAGGTGAGATGTAGCCTCCTTCAGCCTGAAGCAGGCTTGTGCAGACCTTGTTGCCACTGAGGTGGGGCCACCTGTAGTACAGCTTTCCGACTTGGCTGGCTTCTTTTGAAGTGACAACTGCCCTGCTCTTCTCTGAGATGCTGCTACCTGTTGAGAGGCTGAACCTGTCTTCCTGAGACATTCCTGAATAAGCAACAGCCTGGTGACCAAGTGCTGACAGCATGGTGACAAATCACCATGGTGACAAATGGAGTGGTGGGGGGGAGAGGGAATGGGCCTTCCCCTTTTTAAGCACAGTCTCTTAGTAAACTCGCAGGCCTTGATCAGAGAAAAATTGTCTTGGCTTCATTATTTCTCTCGCCGTCTAGTCTCTCTTTCGGCCAGGGCCTGCCTTACAGAAATACCCAGTTCATGTAGGCCACAGGCCTGCTTACTACTACAGTGAGATCTGGGTATGTGGAGTTCCTTTGTTTCGTTAGAGTATGTGATGGAAGGACCATGGTGGGGTAACAGATGTTAGCTTAGCCAGAGAAAATGGCTGAGTGGAATGAATTCAAATAGACAAAGGGCATTGTGGTAGTACGTAAGTTGCTTATCATGTGCCAAAGTGGGAGTGTAGAAGTAGATATGTCTTAGGGGAAATATTGGCTAGGATCAGAGGGTGCCTATAGTTTGAATGGTGGGTAGGGAGAATTCTGGTTCAAGCCTGATGCTCCTCCAGAGTAAAGGCAGTAAGGCCAGGTTCGGCAGGCATATTGGTTGGAGGCACCAGGGTAAATACTTTAGGTTGCAGAAAAGCCCTGAATGAGGTTGGAGTACTCACCAGGCTATGCCTGGAGAATGATATGGGAAGTCAGTGGTAGAGTAGAATTGTTGAAGAGGCACAAAGGGTCCTGTGGGTTGATGCAGACAGGGCATATCTTCATTCATTGTTTTTTTGTAAATATAAATATGCTTCCTCAGTAATGAATTTTCCTAGTTAATAATTCTCATCATCAGTTTTCATCTATTAACCTGAGTTTACCTACCTGGTCTCCCATTGTTCTTGATTTGTCTAGGATATTCTTATTGTCATTTTTGCTACATGTCACAAATGTAGAATGACTCTCCAGTGTCCTTTGGTTTCCTTTCCGATTTGGTGAGCTCACTGAGTTTTAGTGTTCATTTTACTTCTGTATTTTTGGGAGAAAATATTTTTTTTTATTTTTTTTTTAATTACATATTTTCCTCAATTACATTTCCAATGCTATCCCAAAAGTCCCCCATACCGCCCCCCACTTCCCTACCCTCCCATTCCCATTCTTTTGGCCCTGGCATTCCCCTATATTGGGGCGTATAAAGTTTGCAAGTCCATTGGGCCTCTCTTTCCAGTGATGGCCGACTAGGCCATTTTCGATACATATGCAGCTAGAGACAAGAGCTCCGGGGTACTGGTTAGTTCATCTTGTTGTTCCAACTATAGGGTTGCAGATCCCTTTAGCTCCTTGGGTACTTTCTCTAGCTTCTCCATTGGGAGCCCTGTGATACATCCAATAGCTGACTGTGAGCATCCACTCCTGTGTTTGATAGGCCCCTGCATAGTCTCACCAGAGACAGCTATCTTTGGGTCCTTTCAGCAAAATCTTGCTAGTGTATGCAATGGTGTCAGCGTTTAGAAGCTGCTTATGGGATGGATCCCTGGATACAGCAGTCTCTAGATGGTCCATCCTTTCATCACAGCTCTGAACTTTGTCTCTGTAACTCCTTCCCTGGGTGTTTTGTTCCCAATTCTAAGAAGGGGCACAGTGTCCACATTTTGGTCTTCGTTCTTCTTGAGTTTCATGCGTTTAGCAAATTGTATCTGATATCTTGGGTATCCTAAGTTTTGGGCTAATATCCACTTATCAGTGAATACATATTGTGTGAGTTCCTTTGTGATTGTGTTACCTCACTCAAGATGATGCCCTCCAGGTCCATCCATTTGGCTAGGAATTTCATAAATTCATTCTTTTTAATAGCTGAGTAGTACTCCATTGTGTAAATGTACCATAATTTCTGTATCCATTCCTCTGTTGAGGGACATCTGGGTTCTTTCCAGCTTCTGGATATTATAAATAGGGCTGCTATGAACATAGTGGAGCATGTGTCCTTCTTACCGGTTGGGACATCTTCTGGATATATGCCCAGAAGAGGTATTGCTGGATCCTCCGGTAGTACTATGTCCAATTTTCTGAGGAACCGCCAGACTGATTTCCAGAGTGGTTGTACAAGCTTGCAATCCCACCAACAATGGAGGAGTGTTCCTCTTTCTCCACATCCTTGCCAGCATCTGCTGTCACCTGAATTTTTGATCTTAGCCATTCTGACTGGTGTGAGGTGGAATCTCAGCGTTGTTTTGATTTGCATTTCCCTGATGATTAAGGATGTTGAACATTTTTTCAGGTGCTTCTCTGCCATTTGGTATTCTTCAGGTGAGAATTCTTTGTTCAATTCTGAGCCCCATTTTTAATGGGGTTATTTGACTTTCTGGAGTCCACCTTCTTGAGTTCCATATATATATTGGATAATAGACCCTTATCTGATTTAGGATAGGTAAAGATCCTTTCCCAATCTGTTGGTGGTTTTTTTGTCTTATTGATGGTGTCTTTTGCCTTGCAGAAGCTTTGCAGTTTCATGAGGTCCCACTTGTCAATTCTCGATCTTACAGCACAAGCCATTGCTGTTCTATTCAAGAATTTTTCCCCTGTGCCCATATCTTCAAGGCTTTTCCCCACTTTCTCCTCTATAAGTTTCAGTGTCTCTGGTTTTATGTGAAGTTCCTTGATCCACTTAGACTTGACCTTAGTACAAGGAGATAGGAATGGATCGATTCGCATTCTTCTACATGATAACAACCAGTTGTGCCAGCACCATTTGTTGAAAATGCTGTCTTTCTTCCACTGGATGTTTTTAGCTCCCTTGTCGAAGATCAAGTGACCGTAGGTGTGTGGGTTCATTTCTGGGTCTTCAATTCTATTCCATTGGTCTATTTGTCTGTCAATATACCAGTACCATGCAGTTTTTATCACAATTGCTCTGTAGTAAAGCTTTAGGTCTGGCATGGTGATTCCACCAGAGGTTCTTTTATCCTTGAGAAGAGTTTTTGCTATCCTAGGTTTTTTGTTATTCCAGATGAATTTGCAGATTGCACTTTCTAATTCGTTGAAGAATTGAGTTGGAATTTTGATGGGGATTGCATTGAATCTGTAGATTGCTTTTGGCAAGATAGCCATTTTTAAAATGTTGATCCTGCCAATCCATGAGCATGGAAAATCTTTCCATCTTCTGAGATCTTCTAGAATTTCTTTCTTCAGAGACTTGAAGTTCTTATTATACAGATCTTCCACTTCCTTAGTTAGAGTCATGCCAAGATATTTTATATTATTTGTGACTATTGAGAAGGGTGTTGTTTCCCTAATTTCTTTCTCAGCCTGTTTATTCTTTGTGTAGAGAAAGGCCATTGATTTGTTTGAGTTAATTTTATATCCAGCTACTTCACCGAAGCTGTTTATCAGGTTTAGGAGTTCTCTGGTGGAATTTTTAGGGTCACTTATATATACTATCATATCATCTGCAAAAAGTGATATTTTGACTTCATCTTTTCCAATTTGTATCCCTTTGATTTCCTTTTGTTGTCGAATTGCTCTGGCTAGGACTTCAAGTACTATGTTGAATAGGTATGGAGAGAGTGGACAGCCTTGTCTAGTCCCTGATTTTAGAGGGATTGCTTCAAGCTTCTCACCATTTACTTTGATGTTGGCTACTGGTTTGCTGTAGATTGCTTTTATCATGTTTAGGTATGGGCCTTGAATTCCTGATCTTTCCAAGACTTTTATCATGAATGGGTGTTGGATCTTGTCAAATGATTTTTCTGCATCTAACGAGATGACCATGTGGTTTTTGTCTTTGAGTTTGTTTATATACTGGATTACGTTGATGGATTTCCGTATATTGAACCATCCCTGCATCCCTGGGATGAAACCTACTTGGTCAGGATGGATGATTGTTTTGATGTGTTCTTGGATTCGGTTAGCAAGAACTTTATTGAGTATTTTTGCATCAATATTCATAAGGGATATTGGTCTGAAGTTTTCTATCTTTGTTGGGTCTTTTTGTGGTTTTGGTATCAGAGTAATTGTGGCTTCATAGAATGAGTTGGGTAGAGTACCATCTGTTTCTATTTTGTGGAATAGTTTGTGAAGAACTGGGATTAGATCTTCTTTGAAGGTCTGATAGAACTCTGCACTAAACCCATCTGGTCCTGGGCTTTTTTTAGTTGGGAGACTATTAATGACTGCTTCTATTTCTTTGGGGGATATAGGGTTGTTTAGATCATTAACCTGATCTTGGTTCAACTTTGGTACCTGGTATCTGTCTAGGAACTTCTCCATTTCATCCAGGTTCTCCAGTTTTGTTGAGTATAGCCTTTGGTAGAAGGATCTGATGGTGTTTTGGATGTCTTCAGGATCTGTTGTTATGTCTCCTTTTTCATTTCTGATTTTGTTAATTAGAATACTTTCCCTGTGCCCTCTAGTTAGTCTGGCTAAGGGTTTATCTATCTTGTTGATTTTCTCAAAGAACCAGCTCCTTGATTGGTTGATTCTTTGAATAGTTCTTCTTGTTTCCACTTGATTGATTTCGCCCCTGAGTTTGATTATTTCCTGCCGTCTACTCCTCTTGGGTGAATTTGCTTCCTTTTGTTCTAGTGCTTTTAGGTGTGTTGTCAAGCTGCTAATGTGTGCTCTTTCTAGTTTCTTTTTGGAGGCACTCAGAGCTATGAGTTTTCCTCTTAGAAATGCTTTCATTGCGTCCCATAAGTTTGGGTATGTTGTGGCTTCATTTTCATTGAACTCTAAAAAGTCCTTGATTTCTTTCTTTATTCCTTCCTTGACCAAGGTATCATTGAGAAGAGTGTTGTTCAGTTTCCACGTGAATGTTGGCTTTCTATTATTTAGTTTGTTATTGATGATCAGCCTTAGTCCATGGTGATCTGATAGGATGCATGGGACAATTTCAATGTTTTTGTATCTGTTGAGTCCTGTTTTGTGCCCAATTACGTGGTCAATTTTGGAGAAGGTACCATGAGGTGCTGAGAAGAAGGTGTATCCTTTTGTTTTAGGGTAAAATGTTCTGTAGATATCTGCCAGATCCATTTGATCCATAACTTCTGTTAGTTTCACTGTGTCCCTGTTTAGTTTCTGTTTCCATGATCTGTCCATTGGTGAAAGTGGTGTGTTGAAGTCTCCCACTATTATTGTATGAGGTGCAATGTGTGCTTTGAGATTTACTAAAGTTTCTTTAATGAATGAGGCTGCCTTTGTATTTGGAGCATAGATATTCAGGATTGATAGTTCCTCTTGGAGGATTTTACCTTTGATGAGTATGAAGTGCCCCTCCCTGTCTTTTTTGATGACTTTGGGTTGGAAGTCAATCTTATCTGATATTAGAATGGCTACTCCAGCTTGTTTCTTCATACCATTTGCTTGGAAAATTGTTTTCCAGCCTTTCATTCTGAGGTAGTGTCTATCTTTTTCTCTGAGATGAGTTTCTTGTAAGCAGCAAAATGTTGGGTCTTGTTTGTGTAGCCAGTTTGTTAGTCTATGTCTTTTTATCGGGGAGTTGAGTCCATTGATATTAAGAGATATTAAGGAAAAGTAATTGTTGTTTCCTGTTATTTTTGTTGTTAAAGTTGGCATTCTGTTCTTGTGGCTGTCTTCTTTTAGGTTTGTTGAGGGATTACCTTCTTGTTGTTTCTAGGGCGTGGTTCCTGTCCTTGTATTGGTTTTTTTCTGTTATTATCCTTTGAAGGGCTGGATTCCTGGAGAGATAGTGTGTGAATTTGGTTTTGTTGTGGAATACTTTGGTTTCTCCATCTATGTTAATTGAAAGTTTGGCTGGGTATAGTAGCCTGGGCTGGAATTTGTGTTCTTTTAGTGTCTGTATAACATCTGTCCAGGATCTTCTGGCTTTCATAGTCTCTGGTGAAAAATCTGGTGTAATTCTGATAGGCTTGCCTTTATATGTTACTTGGCCTTTTTCTCTTACTGCTTTTAGTATTCTATCTTTATTTAGTGCATTTGTTGTTCTGATTATTATGTGTCGGGAGGTATTTCTTTTCTGGTCCAGCCTATTTGGAGTTCTGTAGGCTTCTTGTATGTTCATGGGCATCTCTTTCTTTAGATTTGGGAAGTTTTCTTCTATAATTTTGTTGAAGATGTTTGCTGGTCCTTTTAGTTGAAAATCTTCATTCTCATCCACTCCTATTATCCGTAGGTTTGGTCTTCTCATTGTGTCCTGTATTTCCTGGATGTTTTGAGTTAGGATCTTTTTGCATTTTCCATTTTCCTTGATTGTTGTGCCGATGTTCTCTATGGAATCTTCTGCACCTGAGATTCTCTCTTCCATCTCTTGTATTCTGTTGCTGATGCTTGCATCTATGGTTCCAGATTTCTTTCCTAGGGTTTCTATCTCCAGTGTTGCCTCATTTTGGGTTTTCTTTATTGTGTCTACTTCCCTTTTTAGGTCTAGTATGGTTTTGTTCATTTCCATCATCTGATTGGATGTGTTTTCCTGTTTCTCTTTAAGGACTTCTACCAGTTTGGTTGTGTTTTCCTGTTTTTCTTTAAGGACTTGTAACTCTTTAGCCATGTTCTCCTGTAGTTCTTTAAAGTCCTTCTTGATGTCCTCTACCATCATCATGAGATATGCTTTTAAATCCAGGTCTAGTTTTTCAGGTGTGTTGGGGTGCCCTGGACTGGGCGAAGTGGGAGTGCTGGGTCCTGATGATGGTGAGTGGTCTTGGTTTCTGTTAGTAAGATTCTTACCTTTACCTCTCGCCATCTGGTAATCTCTGGAGTTGTTATAGTTGTCTCTGTTCAGAGGTTGTTCTTCTGGTGATTCTGAGTATCCTCTGTCAGCAGAGCTGGGAGACAGGCTCTCTCCTCTGAGTTTCAGTGGTTAGAGCACTCCCTGCTGAAAAGCTTTCCTCTTAAAGGGAAGGTGTACAGATATCTGGCGTTTGGACCTCCTCCTGGCCGAAGAAGAAGGCGGAAAACAGGACCTTTCCCAGATGCTGTGTTGCTTTGGCAGGTCACAGAAGCTGTAGGCTTCTGTGGTGCACACTCTCAGCTGTGCAGACTAAGTTCCTAAGTTCAGTGGAGTCCTGGATCCAAGATGTGCTCCCTGCTCCTGAGGCAGAGGGCTCCTGTGCAGGGCAGACCACTGTCTTCCAGCTAGGAGGGTGCCGGATGTCTGTGGCCCCAAAAGGGTGCTGCCTCAGCAGCTCTGTGGCTCCCGCCTGTCCCAGAAGCTGTCTGCCTCTGTGGTCCTCACTCTGACCTGTACAGACTAAGTTCAGCGGAGTCCCGGAGCCAAGATGGCGCTCCCTGCAGGGCAGGTCACTGTCCTCAGGCTGGGAGGGTGCCGGATGTCTGCGGCCCAAAAAGGGTGCTGCCTCAGCGGCTCTGTGGCTCCCGCCTGTCCCAGAAGCTGTCTGCCTCTGTGGTCCTCACTCTAACCTGTACAGACTAAGTTCGGTGGAGTCCCAGAGCAAAGATGGCGCTCCCTGCAGGGCAGGTCACTGTCCTCAGGCTGGGAGGGTGCCGGATGTCTGCGGCCCAAAAAGGGTGCTGCCTCAGCGGCTCTGTGGCTCCCGCCTGTCCCAGAAGCTGTCTGCCTCTGTGGTCCTCACTCTAACCTGTACAGACTAAGTTCGGCGGAGTCCCGGAGCCAAGATGGCGCTCCCTGCAGGGCAGGTCACTGTCCTCCGGCTGGGAGGGTGCCGGATGTCTGCGGCCCCAAAAGGGTGCTGCCTCAGCGGCTCTGTGGCTCCCGCCTGTCCCAGAAGCTGTCTGCCTCTGTGGTCCTCAGTCTTACCTGTACAGACTAAGTTCGGCGGAGTCCCGGAGCCAAGATGGCGCTCCGTGCAGGGCAGGTCACTGTCCTCCGGCTGAGAAAATATTTTTTATTGTTCATTCATTCTGATTGCTATTTGTTAGTTCTACGTTTTCCTGAGTGACCTAAGCTCTATTTCTTTTTATTTCACTTTATTTTTTATTAGATATATTCTTTATTTACATTTAAAAATGTTATCCCCTTTCCTAGTTTCCCCTCCCCCTACTCTATCCCCTTCCCTCTACCCCTGCTCCCCAACCCACCCACTTCCATCCCTGGTCCTGGCATTCCCCTATATTGGGGCATAGAGCCTTCGAAGGACCAAGGGCCTTTCCTCCCATTGATGACCAACAAGGCCATCCTCTGCTACAAATATAGCTAGAGCCACAAGTTGCAAGATGTGGGGTTTTTTTTTTGGTTTTTTTTTTTGTTTGTTTGTTTGTTTTGTTTTTGGAATGGAGATATAGTTGCAAGGACCTATGAAAGTACTGTTTAGTTCATACTGATGTTCCTCTTATGAGGCTTCAGACCCCTTCAGCTCCCTGGGTATTTCTGACTCATTCATTGGGGACCTTGTGCTCTGTCCAATGGATGACTGTGAGCATCCACTTCTGTATTTGTCAGACACTGGCAGAGCCTCACAGGAGACAGCTATATCAGGCTCTTGTCAGCAGGCTCTTGTGAGCATCTTCCTAGTGTCTGGGTTTGGTGGTTGTTTCTGGCGTGGATCCCCAATTGGGGCCGTCTCTGGTTTGTCATTCATTCAGGCTGTGCTCCGAACTTTGTCTCTATAACTACTTCAATGACAATTTTGTTCCCCATTCTAAGAAGGAATGAAGTATCTACACTTTGGTATTCCTTCTGCTTGAGTTTCATGTGTTTTGTAAATTGGATCATGGGTATTCTAATTTCTGGGCTAATATCCAGATATCAGTGAGTGCATATCATGTGTGGTCTTTTGTTATTGGTTTACCTCTTCAGGATTATAGCCTCCAGATACATCCATTTGCCTAATTATTTCATAAATTCATTGCTTTTAATAGCTGAGTAGCATTCCATTGTGTAAATGTACCACATTTTCTGTATCCATTCCTCTGTTGAGGGGCATCTGGGTTCTTTCCAGCTTCTGGCTATTGTAAATAAGGCTGCTATGAACATAGTGGACCATGTGTCCTTACTACAAGTTGGAACATCTTCTGGTATATGGCCATGAGAGGTATTGCTGGATCTTCTCGTAGTACTATGTCCAATTTTCTGAGGAACCACCTAACTGATTTCCAGAGTGTTTGTACAAGCTTGTTATGCCAAATCTAAAATATCTGCCATTTTGAAATGATTGGAAAATATTGCATATTTTCTCTTTTTATTACAGTGAAAGACTGTACTTATAAAATCTAAATGAAATATAAATATGCTTATGAAAATACACAGACATAGTCTTTAGTCATCTTTCAAAGGCTGTAGCTGTGTCTTTTCAATTCCAGGATTAATTAGGGTAGTGACACAAAGAACAAACCCTGTGTTCTGGAACTAACTGTGGAAAGGCAGTTTCCCTTGGCCTGCAGGGGCAGAGTCACCAGATACTGAGTGTTTCACATCCTGTGCTCATGCATCAAGAGAGCATCTCAACTTCATACCTTGATCTTGGTTTTTGTCAAGTGAATATTCCAGGGCTTTGATAGTTGAATTTTATATAAATGCAGAACTGGCATTGACACAAAATAATCCTTGTATTCCACTGTTGTAAACAGAGACCAACTCTGGAGGGATGAATAGCAATTAAATCTGCAGAGTTCTATTCTGGTGACATATAATATTATTGACCCCATCCTTTTGCTTCTATTTAATTGTTTTGCATTCTACTCACAGACAAGTTATATACTTTGTGGATTTTTGCAATAAATATGTGTTTTGAGTTGGTGTTGACTTTATTAGTGATTTTCATTGAAGTATAACTTCAAATCCATACATATTTCTCTTCTGCAAACAGTGCCTGTGACTGCATGTACACAGCACTACCCTGCAATCAAGAAAGAACAGGTTTTCTAACCTCCAAACCCCTTTATAGGAAAAACATCCCTTTAGAGACAGATACCCATCACCAGCTGCTTGCCAAGTATCCCTGACTTCTTTTGCTCTCTCATCCTGCTCCAGATTTCTCTGTTCTTCTTGTGCATAAGCTCGAAAACACTTCAGAAGACAGCCAGTCTCCCAAGTCACAAACCCTTAGATCACTATATGCCTGACATTCTGGCTTTTGTATGGTCCGTATCTTTGGTTCATGCCTCAATCCAAACACATTTCAGCTCTTTTTCTACAGTAATTTCCGTAGTGATTGAACCATTCCATACTGCTGGGGAGTGAAAGCCAGAATATAAACAACTGAAATTAAATGAGGAAGTTCCTGAAACTGACCAGATTCACTAGGCCACCCCCTCACTCTTTTTTTTTTTTTAAACTTGTTCATCTGTAGGCTTAGATTTTTCAAAACCTGCTTTAATATCCATTCTCAAATGCTTTGGCCCCCTTTTCTAGCCCACATCCAAAGGAAGGGGAGAAAAGATGGTAAAAGAATAAGGAGATGTGGGCCTGGTTAGAAGTAGTTCATTTTTTCCTATTTATTTATTTTTATTAGATATTTTCTTTATATATATTTCAAATGCTTTACAGAAAGTTCCCTATACCCTCCCTCCACCCTGCTCCCCTATGCACCCACCCATTCCCTCTTCTTTGCCCTGGCATTCCCCTGTACTGGGGCATATAAAGTGTGCAATAGCAAGGGGCCTCTCTTCCCAGTGATGGCCAACTAGGCCATCTTCTGCTACATATGCAGCTAGAGACACAAGCTCTGGGGGTACAGGTTAGTTCATATTGTTGTTCCACCTATAGGGTTGTAGACACCTTCAGCTCCTTGGGTACGTTCTCTAGCTCCTCCATTGAGGGCCCTGTATTCAATCCAATAGCTGAATGGAGACAGCTAAAACAGTGTACCTTGAGCAAAATCTTTCTGGCATATAAAATAGTGTCTGGGTTTGGTGGCTGATTATGTGATGGATCCCGGGATGGGGTAGTCTCTGGATAGTCCTTTCTTTTGTCTTACCTCAAAACGTTGTCTCTGTAACTCATTTCATGGGTATTTTGTTCCCTATTCTAAGGAGGAATGAAGTAACCACCCATTAGTCTTCCCTCTACTTGATTTTATTGTGTTTTTCAAATTGTATATTGGGTGTTCTATGTTTCTGGGCTGATATCCACTTATCAGTGAGTGCATATCTAATGAGTTCTTTTGTGATTGGGTTACCTCACTAATAATGATATCCTCCAGATACATCCATTTTTCCAAGAATTTCATAAATCCATTGTTTTTAAAAGCTGAGTAGTACTCCGTTGTGTGAATTTACCGCATTTTCTGTATCCATTCTTCCATTGCGGGACATCTGGGTTCTTTCCAGCTTCTGGCTATTATAAATAAGGCTTCTATGAACACAGTGGACTGTGTGTTCTTATTACCAGTTGGAACTTCTTCTGGGTATATGCCCAGGAGAGGTATTGCTGGGTCTTCCGGTAGTATTATTAGAGGTATTACTGGATCTTCCAGTAGTATTATGTCCAATTTTTTGAGGAACCTCCAGACTGACTTCCAGAGTGGTTGTACAAGCTTGCAATCCCACCAGCAATGGAGGAGTGTTCCTCTCTCTCCACATCCTCACCAGCATCTGCTGTCACCTGAATTTTTGATCTTAGCCATTGTGACTGGTATGAGTTGGAATCTCAGGGTTGTTTTGATTTGCATTTCCCTGATGATTAAGGATGTTGAACATTTTTTCAGGTGCTTCTCTGCCATTCGTTATTCCTCAGGTGAGAATTCTTTGTTTACCTCTGAACCCCATTTTTATGGGGTTATTTGAATTTCTGGAGTCCAGATTCTTGAGCTCTTTGTACATATTGGATATTAGTCCCCTATCAGATTTAGGATTGGTAAAAATCCTTTCCCAATTTGTTGGTGGCCTTTTTGTCTTATTGACAGTGTCTTTTGCCTTACAGAAGCTTTGCAGTTTTATGAGGTCCCATTTGTCAATTCTTGATCTTACAGCACAAGCCATTGCTGTTCTGTTTAAGAATTTTCCCCTGTGCCCATATCTTCTGGGCTTTTCCCTACTTTCTCCTCTATTAATTTAAGTGTCACTGGTCTTATTGATCCACTTAGTCTTGAGATTTGTACAAGGAGATAAGAATGGATCAATTCATATTCTTCTACATGAAAACTGCCAGTTATGCCAGCACCATTTGTTGAAAATGCTGTCTTTTTTCCGCTGGATGGTTTAACTCCCTTGTCAAAGATCAAGTGACCATAATTGTGTGGATTCATTTCTGGGTCTTAAAATCTATTCCATTGATCTACTTGTCTGTCACTGTACCAGTACCATGCAGTTTTTAATACAGTTGCTCTGTAATACAGCTTAATGTCAGGCATAGTGATTACACCAGAGGTTCTTTTATTTTTGAGAATATTTTTCGCTATCTAGGTTTTTATTCTTCCAGATGAATTTGCAAATTGCCCTTTCTATCTCAGTGAAGAATTGAGTTGGAATTTTGATGGGGATTGCATTGAATCTGTAGATTGTTTTTTTGCAGGATAGCCATTTTTATTATGTTAATCTTGCCAATCCATGAGTGTGATGGTTTGTATATCCTTGGACCAGGTAGTCACACCATCTGGAGGTGTGGCCTTGTTGGAATAGGTGTGATCTGGTTGGAATGGGTGTGTCACTGTGGGTGTGGACATAAGATCCTCACCCTAGTTTACTGGAAGTCAATCTTCCACTACCAGCCTTTGGATGAACACATAGAACACTCAGCTCTCTGTGCCATGCCTGCCTGGATACTGCCATGCTCTCACCTTGATGATAATGGACTGAACCTCTGAGCCTATAAGCCAGTCCCAATTAAATGCTGTTCTTTATAAGACTTGCCTTGGTCATGGTGTCTGTTCACAGCAGTAGAACCCTAACTAAGACAGAAGTTGATACCAGGGACTGGGTTATTGCTGAGATAGGCCTGGCCATGCTTTTATTTGAAAGAATGTGGATTTTGTGTATTTGGATTTGGAAAGCAGTGGAATGCTTTAAATGGGTCTTAATGGGTCATTCTAGTAGGAATAAGGAAAACTTTGTTGCATGGAGTAATTTGAACTGTGTTGACCTGGCCCAAGAGATTTCAAAGTAGAAGAATTTCAGAATGCGGCATAAAGACTGTTTTTTGTGGTATTTGGGTGAAGAATGTGGCTACATTTTGCCCTTACCTGAAAAGTCTGCCTGAGGCTAAGGTGAAGAGATTCAGATTAATTGCACTGACAAAGGAAGTTTCAAACAAGCTCAGCAGAGACTTTATTCTCTGGTTAAGTCTTACGAAGAGAAGTTTGAACAAGCATAACAAGCTTAGAAAGGATAGATATAAAATATATGGTTCGAGTATAAAAGGTGTACAAGGAAATGAAATGGCACAGAATCATGTGTTCTAGGAGATAACAGGTTAAGGGAGTGTGACCTTGGGGCAAGATCCTACCCAGCTATATTTAGATCCAGTCATGGTGGTACACACCTTTAATCCCAGGAGACAGGCTTGCTGATCTCTGCGTTCAAGGTCAATCTACAGAGCAAGATCCAGGACAGCCAGGATGAGGCAGTGAAGGATTTGGAAAACAGAAAGCCAGTGACAATGTAATAGTACAAGAGGGACATGTTCTAGTTCTTGCAAGCAGCAGAACTCGACAGCTTCAGCCATGTGGCTCTGGCTCTAGAGTTAAGAATAGAAGATGCAAAGATGCCAGAGCCATGGGATGTATGCTGAGGAAAGCTGCTAACTGGGAGTGGAACCAGCCCAGGAGAAAGCAGTTTGTTGCAATAAACAAAGAGGAAAAAGGAGTGGAGATCTGAAGACTGCTTTGACATCAGCCATAGAGATGCAGAGTTTGGAGTTTGCCCAGCTGCTTTCCTGTGTTTCTTTGGGGATAACAGTTAAGTGATTGGATGAATCTCAGAAAAGGCCTTGAACTTTGGAGTTTTAACATTGTTGAGACTGCTATAGACTATGAGGACTTTGAGAGGTGGAATAAATGTATTTTGCATTATCCTGTGTTTAAGTATGGACCCCATAGACTCATGTTTTTGAAAATGTCTATGGGGACCAGAGAGTGGAATGTGATGGTTTGGATATCTTTGGACCAGGTAGTGGCATCATCTGGAAGTGTGGCCTTGTTGGAATAGGTGTGACCTCGTTGGAATGGGTGTGTCATTGAGGGTGTGGGTATAAGATCCTCACCCTAGTTTACTGGAAGTCAGTCTTCCACTAGCAGCCTTTGGATGAAGACATAGAACTCTCAGCTCTGCCTGTGCCATGCCTGCCTGGATACTGCCATGCTCTCCACTTAATGATAATGGACGGAATCTCTGAGCCTGTAAGCCAGCCCCAATTAAATGTTTTTATAAGACTTGCCTTGGTCATGGTGTCTGTTCACAACAGTAGAACCCTAACTAAGACAATGAGCATGGGAGATCTTTCAATCTTCTGATATCTTCTTCAATTTCTTTCTTCAGAGACTTAAAGTTCTTATCATACAGATCTTTCACTTCCTTAGTTAGAGACACACCAAGGTATTTTATATTATTTGTGCCTATTTTAAAGGGTGTTGTTTCCCTAATTTCTTTCTCAGTCTGTTTATTCTTTGTGGAGAGAAAGGCCATTGATTTATTTGAGTTAATTATATATCCAGCTACTGCACTGAATCTGTTTATGAGGTTTAGGAGTTCTCTGGTAGAATTTTTGGAATCACTTACATATACTATCATATCATCTGTAAATAGTGATATTTTGACTTCTTCATTTTCAACTTGTATCCCCTTGATGTCCATTTGTTGTCGAATTGCACTGGCTGAACTTCAAGTACTATATATAATAGGTAGGGAGAAAGTGGGCAGCCTTTTCAAGTCCCTCATTTTAGTGAGATTCCTTCGAGTTTCTCTCCATTTAGTTTGATGTTGGCTACTGGTTTGCTGTATATTGCTTTTATTATGTTTAGGTATGGGCCTTGAATTCCTGATCTTTCCAAAACTTTCATCATGAAGTGGTGTTGAATTTTGTCAAATGCTTTCTGAACATCTAACGAGATGATCATATGGTTTTTGTCTTTGAGTTTGTTTATATAGTGGATTACATTGATGGATTTCTGTATATTAAACCACCCCTGAATCCCTGGGATAAAGCCTACTTTTCATGATGGATGATTATTTTGATGTGTTCTTGAATTCGGTTTGTGAGGATTTTGTTGAGTATTTTTGCATCGATATTCATAAGGGAAATTGGTCTGTGGTTCTCTTTCTTTGTTGGATCTTTGTATGGTTTAGGTATCAGAGTAATTGTTGCTTCATACAATGAATTGGGTAGAGTACCATCTGTTTCTACTTTGTGGAATAATTTAAAAAGAGTTGGAATTAGGTCTTCTTTGGATTTCTGATATAACTCTGCACTAAACCCATCTGGTCCTGGGCTTTTTGTGGTTGGGAGACTATTGATAACTACTTCTATTACTTTAGGGGAAATGGGAATGTTTAGATCATTAAATTGATCCTGATTTATCTTTGGTACCTTGTATCTGTTGAGGAAGTTGTTCATTTCATCCAGGTTTTCTAGTTTTGTTGAGTATAGCCTTTTGTAGTAGGATCTGATGAGGTTTTGGATTTCCTCAGGTTCTGTTGTTATGTCTCCTTTTTCATTTTTGATTTTGTGAGTTAGGATACTGTCCCTGTGCCCTCTAGTTAGTCTGGCTAAGGGTTTATCTATCTTGTTGATTTTCTCAAAGAACCAGCTTCTGGTGTAGTTGATTCTTTGAATAGTACTTTTTGTTTCCAGTTGGTTGATTTCAGCCCTGAGTTTGATTATTTCCTGCCATCTACTCCTCTTGGGTGAATTTGCTTCCTTTTGTTCTAGAGCTTCTAGGTGTGCTGTCAGTCTGCTAGTATATGCTGTCTCTAGTTTCCTTTTTGGAGGCACTCAGGGCTATGAGTTTTCCTCTTAGGACTGCCTTCATTGTGTCCCATAAGTTTGGGTATGATGTGGTTTCATTTTCATTAAACTCTAAAACGTCTTTAATTTCTTTCTTTATTTCATCCTTGACCAAGGAATAATTGAGTAGAGTGTTTTTCAGTTTCCACGTGAATGTTGGCTTTCTATTATTTATGTTGTTATTGAAGATCAGCCTTAGTCCGTGCTGATAAGATAGGATGTATGGGATAATTTCAATATTTTTCTATCTGTTGAGGCCTGTTTTGTGACCAATTATATGGTCAATATTTGAGGAGGGAACATATGTCGCTGAGAAGAAGGTAAATCCTTTTGTTTTAGGATAAAATGTTCTGTTGATATGAACTAAATCCATTTGTTTGATAACTTCTGTTAGTGTCCATGTGTCTCTGTTTAGTTTCTGTTTCCAGAATTTTCCATTGGTTAGAGTGGGGTGTTGAAGACTCCCACTATTATTGTGTGGGGTGCAATGTGTGCTTTGAGCTTTACTAAAGTTTCTTTAATGAATTTGACTGCCCTTGTGTTTGGATCATAGATATTCAGAATTGAAAGTTCATCTTGGTACATTTTACCTTTGATGAGTATGAAGTGCCCCTCGTCTTTTTTGATAACTTTGGGTTGGAAGTCAATTTTATTTGATATAAGAATGGCTACTCCAGCTTGTTTCTTGGGACCATTTGCTTGGAAAATTGTTTTACAGCTTTTCACTCTGAGTCTCTCCTTTTCCCTGAGGTGGGTTTCCTGTAAGCAACAAAATGTTGGATCCTGTTTGTGTAGCCAGTCTATTAGTCTATGTCTTTTTATTAGGGAATTGAGTCCATTGATGTTAAGAGAAATTAAAGAAAATTAATTGTTGCTTCCTGTTATTTTTGTTATTAAAGTTGGGATTCTGTATTGTGGCTTGTCTTCTTTTTGGTTTGTTGAAGGGTTACTTTCTTCCTTTTTCTAGGGTGTAATTTCTGTCCTTGTTTTGGTGTTTTCACTTTATTATCCTTTGAGGGGCTAGATTCGTGGAAAAATATTGTGTGAATTTGGGTTTATCACGTAATACATTGGTTTCTTCATCTATGGTAATTGAGAGTTTTGCTGGGTATAGTAGCCCTGGGCTGGCATTTGTGTTCTCTTAGGGGCTGCATAACATCTGCCCATGATCTTCTGGCTTTCATAGTCTCTGGTGAGAAGTCTGGTGTAATTCTAATAGGCCTGCCTTTATATGTTACTTGACCTTTTTCCCTTACTGCTTTTAATATTTTATCTTTATTTAGTGCTGATTATTATGTGTCAGAAGGAATTTATTTTCTCGACCAGTCTATTTGGAGTTCTATAGGCTTCTTGTATGTTCATGGGCATCTCTTTCTTTAGGTTTGGCAAGTTCTCTTCTATAATTTTGTTGAAGATATTTGCTGGCACTTTAAGTTGAGAATCTTCATTCTTATCTACTCCTATTATCTGTAGGTTTAGTCTTCTCATTGTGTCCTGCATTTCCTGGACGTTTTGAGTTAGAATCTTTTTGCATTTTCTTCGATTGCTGTGCCCATGTTCTCTATGGAATCTTCTGCACCTGAGATTCTCTCTTCAGTTTCTTGTATTCTCTTGCTGATGCTCACATCTGTGGTTCCAGATTTCTTTTCTTTTTCTTTTTTTTTTTTTTAAACAGAGTTTCTCTGTAGCCCTGGCTGTCCTGGAACTCACTTTGTAGACCAGGCTGGCCTCGAACTCAGAAATCTGCCTGTCTCTGCCTCCCAAGTGCTGGGATTAAAGGCATGCGCCACCACTCCCCGGCTACAGATTTCTTTCCTAGATTTTCTATCTCCAGTGTTGTCTTACTTTGCATTTTTTTTATTGTGTCTACTTTCCTTTTTATGTCTTGTATGGTTTTGTTCAATTCCATCACCTGTTTGGTTGTGTTTTCCTGTATTACTTTAAGGACTTCTACCTCTTTAGCAGTGTTCTCCTGTATTTCTTTAAGTGAGTTATTAAAATCCTTCTTGATGTCCTCTACCAGCATCAAGAGATATGATTTTATATCTGAGTCTTGCTTTTATGGTTTGTTGGGGTATCCAGCACTGGTTGAGGTGGGAGTGCTGGGTTCTGATGATGTTGAGTTGTCTTGATTTCTGTTAAGATTCTTAAGTTTGTCTTTCGCCATCTCTTAATCTCTGGAGCTAGTTGTTAATGTTGTCTCTGGTTAGAGCTTGTTCCTACTGTGATTCTGTTAGCCTCTGTCAGCAGACCTGGGAGTGTAGCTCTTTTCTGAGTTTCAGTGATCAGAGTACTCTCTTCAAGCAAGCTCTTCTTTTGCAGGGAAAGTACACAGATATCTGGCATTCATACCTGCCTCCTGGCTGAAGATGAAGGCCTGAAACAGGATCTTTCCCAGAAGCTGTGTAGCTTCTGTAGTCTGCTCTCTAACCTGCACAGACTAGTTACTGAGGGATCCGGGACCCCAGATGGCTCCCCCAGGTACTCTGCAGCAGAGCCCTCCACCCCCTCCCACTTGAGAGTATACCAAAAAGATTGCTGTGAGTCACTTTCAGGCAAACTACCAGCAAAAAAAGACTCTGAGTCCAGACCAGCTGCCTGGAAGAAGCTAGATTAGCCAAGCTGTCAGGAAGATGTTTAGACCAACTAAGTCACTTGGAAAGAACAGACTCCAAGTCTTTGAGTTGCTTTTAGGCTGGAAGTGTTTTCTGGTATCCACCCCCTTCTTTTGTGAGAAGTCTGGTTGACTGTGATTTGTGAAAGAAGCTGTGTGTTTTAGACATTTTTGCTCCTGTAAGGAACCCCTTACCCTTATTCACGTTAGTAACCCCAATAAATTCATAACTAAGCCAGGTTGGACTTCCTACTTTGGTCTGATACAGGATTCCTATCTGGAGTGTAAAGATACATGTGGTGTCTCCCAGGAAAAGACTTGCTACACAACATCTATCTCTCCCTTTACATCTCCATTCACTGATACTACCACAGTTTAAACCCCTGTGCTTTAGCTATAGGTATTTTGTTTTCCACTCTATATTCTCTGCATTTTCCAGTGGCCCTAGCCTGTGTTCTCATTTTCAGAAACTTCTATTTTATCCTGCAATATCACTGGAAAGTTTTATCCAAAATGTAGGACATATTTTTGCTCTACTGCAGTATCATAACTGACTACTCAACTCCTGTCCAAAGGATGAAAGCAAGCAAAGAATTACAGTCTGTTAGGAGGATCTGTGATCTAGTCCTAGCACTGGGTTCCTAATTTACCAAAGGCCTCACTAATAACCCAGAGTCTGAAATCTCCCTAGAGTCCTCCACTCATATGTGTACAACACTGCTCACAGTTCACTATATATTTAACACTTTTGTGCACATCAACCTATGACAGATTGTTAGGCAGACAGCAACATCCATATCCAAAATTAAAATCTTGTGTGCCAGCTTTCCCATATAAAGAATCTTGTCCCCACTGACAGCTACATACATGAGTCACTCTTCTCATAATAAAAAATCATCTCTCAGTAACAATGGTGAGAACTCTGAAGTTGCCAGCATTTAGGCTACTATTGTAAACAGTAGGATGTGTGATTTCCTGAAAACCCTATACTATGTCAGAGATCATCAGGAACTCCACCCCATTAAGGATAGGGGAGTAACTGAAGCCAGGATGAACTGGGATGCCCGTGATCTACACCATTGTATCTGTAGAGACATATTCTTCCCAGCCCTTGCTTTTCAGTTACAGAGGTGTTGAATTACATGGTGCTCCCTCTAGTTGTCCTCCTCACACAGCTGCACTACTTCCAGTGTTCCTTCATATTGTCTGTTGTCCTCAGATGTCTGTTGCTCATGCATCACCATCTCACCCACCAGTATTCCCTTGTCCCAGAGGAGAAGAATTGGGAGTGGGCAAAGAATCCATACCTGGCTCCTGAGAACAGCAAGCACCTTCAGACACTGACATGCTATGGGGTACAAAGGCAATACTTACCCAGAACCCATAGTGCTGGTACCTGAGACAGTTTTGTTCCATGTAATGGAGGATTATAGACAGAGTATTCATGTTCTCTCACAGTCCAGAGTTGATGCTCAATTCACTGATGAGATTGTATTAAAAGGTAGATCCCAGGGTTGTGATGTTACTCACCCCTAATACCAGCACTCTTGGGTCACAGATAAGTGAATCTTTGTGAATTCAAGGCAACTAGCCTGGTCTACATAGTGAGTTTCAGACCAGCAAGGTTCTATAGTGAGATCATGTCTAAACAAAGAAAAACACAAAACAATAGTACACACTTCGGAGGTAATTACAATTCTCTGGTGTCATAAGGGTAGGGAGCTTATAAATATAACTTGTGTACTTAATTTTGTAATATTTGCTAATTTATTCTTTATCTTCTACTTTATTTCTGAGTCCTTATGTTTTATAGATGGTTTATTTAATATACTTTAGTGCTTTCCTTTGAACTCATTTCTACATCCTTTTTGGATTCTGTTTTCAAGTCCTTGATTGTCTTTGCCATTTTTATCAGCATTGTGATTGTGTTTTCTTGGGCATCTCTCAGGTGTTTGTTCCCCTTAAGTTTCTTCTCCTTGATTTCATTAACCTGTTTCTTCGTGTTTTAAACTCCTTGAATTATTTTAGGAAGTTTATGATTGTTCTTTTGATTTCCATGTCCTAGATTTCTTTCATGTGGAGTTCATTCTTGTTTTTCTAATTCACATGGATTTCTCCAGCACTGGTAGACTTTGAAGAGAAGATACTGGCTTGATCTTTCATACTATATATGGTTTTTTGTTTTTTGTTTTTTTTTTTTTTGATGAAACATGGGTTTGTTTGCTTCTTTTGTTCTATCTTTGTTATGAGAAAAGCAGTTTGTGAAAGAAGAGATGTGTTATCCGGTTGAATATAGAGATTAAAACAGCTTTGCTAGAATGTATCAGGCAGACAAAGGTATCTGGGTTGGTCTTTACAAGAATCTTCTTGCTCCAAGTCTGTAGTATAGGGGAAGTTTTGGCTAGGTGAAAAGTTAGATATGGCATTTAAGAATATAGTTTTAGAGATAGGCAGAAAGGACCGATGAGCAAGCCTAGAGTTCCTTTGCAGTGTAGGCAGTGAAGGCCAGACTAGCATGATATACTGGTTGTGGGACCCCAGCTAGATCTGGCATATTACAGACAAAGGGTGGATGTTGAGGCAAAGTAAACTTGCCAGACTATAGACTGGAATAGTACATAAGAAGTCTGAGTGCCTAGTGGGAGGTTGGAGGTGGTACAGAAGGAACTTGTGGGTGCTTGCAGTTAGGGAGAGTCCAGGTTGAAACCTAAAGCTTGATGCTGCAAAGGCAGGTGTGACAAAACTATAACTGGGTATTAGTTGGAGGATCCTGGCTAGATCTGGCTGGAAGGCTGGAAAAAATGGAGGTAAAATGAGGTTGTCAGGGGTACTAACCAGTCAAGACCATGGACTTCCCATGTGGGAAGTCTGTGTACAAATGGGGTGGTAGAAATAGTGCATAAGGAACCTGTAGCTGGTTTTAGGGTGGGAATGTCCTGAATGAAGCCTCAAGGTTGTTATGACACAAGCTGGAGTGGTTGTCAGACAAGGCTGGACAAAGAGATATCAGACTCAAATTAAAGCCTGGAGGATATAGGGAATCTGGTTACTAAGCTTGGTGATGGGAGCCATGCAAAAAGATCATCTAGATTTCTGAGCCACACAAAAGAGATATGGAATATATGAGTACTGTGTGCCATGGTGGAGGCGATTCACAAGGGGCCTGTAGGTGGTGGTAGGTAAGGCAGGTCATGCATGAAGCCTAGTTCTTGGCTTCTAGGCACAGGTACTTAAATTAGTCTGGGGAAAAATATTTGGCACTTTGCTGAGGCCTAAAGTTCAGTTGTTATGCATGCTTGGGCAACTAGACTGGATCAGGGCCCTAGTCTGTAGGGCCACACTTGTTCTGGAAGCTTGAAAAATAGGTGTGATCAGGGGAGGCTGGGGTACTTACCAGGGCTATACCTTAGAAGGGAACATAGGGAATCTGTTCTAAGTATGGGGGTAGAATCGAGCTTAGCTGATATGTAGGCTGGGATGAGTAGAATATGCAGGGGAAATGCTATGAGGGACCCTATTAAAGGCTAGATTGGTTGCTGTAGCAGAGGTGGGGTGAACAGAGGAGGCAAGGGCACAGGATGTGCCCTATGCTAGACACTAGAGGAGAATGTGTGAAGTGTGTGAATCAACTTGTGTGTTGGAGACCATACAGAAGGCATCAAATCTAGACCCCAGATGAAGGCTTGGGAAGTCTGGATACCATGTTAGGTGGTGGGAGCAATACATAGAGACCTGTTATTGGTTACAAATAGGGAAGGTCCTCTCTGAAGCCCAGAGCTTGCCTGGGGCATACTAAAGTAGTCAGACTAGACCAGTGGAAAGAATGTTGGGTCCAGCAGAAGCCTGGAGGTGGGCTACTGGACAGGCCGGTGGCCAGATTAGGTTAGAACAGTGGTTGTAGGGCCCAAGTTAGACCTGATTGATTGCAGAAAAGGCATGGCAAGGGGAGTCAGAAGTTAGACCTTGGAAGACTTCCTAGAAATCTTGGTACCAAGCTGGGTGTTAGAGGCAGTGCAAAAGAAAAGTGTGACTTCAAGTCCTGAATGAAGCCTTCACCTTCCCTGTGCAAGTACAGGATGAGGTAGTCAGAGCAGGCAGTCAAGGGCATGTGAGACCCACTTAAGACTCTGGAATAAGATGTGGGGTGATTGGGTGCAGTGGTAGGTGTCATACTGAAGGAATCAGAACAGCCACATGAAGAGGATATGTTAAATCTGGGCAACAAGTTGGGTGGTTTGGGCAGTACAGAAGGTTCAGGCAGTACAGAAGGTATTTGTGGTTAGTTACAGGAAGGGTGGACCCTACCTAAAGTCTAGAACTTAACTCCTTCACAGGTGGGGTGGGCAGACTAAGCCAGGGCAAAGAATATGAGACATGGGTAGATCTGGCAGATTATAGGAGTGGCATGGATATGGAGGAAAAGAATACTCAACATGCTAAAGTGTGGAAGAGGAAATGGAAAATCTGCATCCTGAGTAGGATTGTGGAACCAGGGAAGAAGTGGTCTGTGGGTTGTTACAGGTATGCAGGAGTGGCAGCTGACAGAACCCTAGAGTTTAGCTGCTGTTCAGCCAGGATGGTCAAACTTAGCTAGGATATGGGTTGTGAATCCCATGCCAGACTCTGGAGCAGGATCTCAAAATTGTAGGTACAGAATGGGATGGTAGAGAGGTGCATAAGGAACCTGTGGCTGGTTGCAGATAGCACAGTAACTGGAAAAAGCCTAGTGTTTCTATGCAGCACAGATCAGAGTAGATAGACTAGGCTGAGTGGAGCATGAGATGTGGGACCCAGATTAAAAATAGGAGGAGCAGGTGTGGAGTCTGGGTAATGAGTAGGATGGTGAAGCCGTACAGAAGGCACTGAATCTGAGGAGTCATTAAAGTATAAGTGAGAATTCTGGGTACTGAGTAGGATGGTTGGAGTGGCATAGAAGGGGTCTGTGAGTGCTCATGAGTAGGGTGGGACCTGGCAGAAGTCTAGAGCTCAGCTGCTTCACAGGCAGGCTGGTCACACTAGGCCAGGACAAAATATATGGAGCATTGACTAGTTCTGTCAGGTTTCAGAAAAGTTGTGGGTGGAACTACCAGGATTATTCACACAGTTTATCCCCAGAGAAGGACATGGGAACTCTGGGAAACAAGTAGGGTGGTAGAGACTGCACAGAAGGGATCTGTGGATGGTTGTTCATAAGGAGGTACAAGTATAAGACTAGAGCTTTGCAGCCTCACATCAGGGTCAGACCAGGCTGGATCGTGGGATGTGAGAACCAGGCTAGACCTTGGAGGAAGAGATGGGGAATCTGTGAGGGTCCCACAGAAGGGATCAGGCTAGAAGTTGGAAGAAGAAATGGATGGATATAGAATAGCATACTGGAAGGGTGGCACAGAAGATATCTATGAATGCTTTCAAGTAAGGTGGGTCCAAGCAAAAGCCTTGACCTATCTATCTGTTTCATAGTTTGGGTGGTGAGATTAGTCCAACACAGGCAATTTGAGACCTGGGATAGCTCTGACAAGTTGTGAGAAAGGTCTGAATATGTAGGGAAGTTGTACTTGCTGGACTCTGGAGGAGGTTCAGGAAAGTCTAGATACTGGGTTAGGTGGTAGAGCCATCACAGAAGGGACCTGTGGATGGTGGCACATAGGGAAGATCATGGGTGAAGCAGGATCCTGAGCATGGCTGTGACACAGGCTGTGGTGGTCATATTAGACTGCATAAGGGGACATGGAATGCAAGTTATATCTTGAAGGGGCACATAAGGAGTCTGGGTACATAAGGAGTCTGAGTAGGGTTGTGCAACCACACAAAGGTGATAAGGCTAGATGCTGGAGGTGGATTGGTAAGGACTGAGTACATAGTGAGATGCTAGAGGCAGTCCAGAAGGGATCTATCTATAGGTGATGAAGAAGGATGGCTTCTCTGAAGCCTAGAGTTTGTCTGCCTCAGTGTCAAAAATTTGAGGATCCTGCTGAAGCCTAAGGCTTGACTGCTGTATAGGTGGGGATAGACAGACTGTGTCCAGACAATGATTTGTGATCCTGGCTAGATCTGGCATGTTGCAGAAAAGACATAAATGGGGTGTTTACCAAACTAGACACTGAATGAGGACATGGGTGGCCTGGGTACCTGGTGGGGTGGTGGAGGTAACCCATAGGGAACTTTGTGTGTTGGTAGGAAGGTGCTTGGTTGAAGTTTCCAGATTGGCTGTGGTGAATTATTGGACAGTAGAAATGGGATGGAGTGAGAGATGTGGGGCCCAGATCAGACCACAGAAGACATGTGTATCTCCATACTGAGTGGAGTGTTAGAATCAGCACATTGGGACCTAGGATGGTTCCTGGTGGAAGACCACAGAGTAGTGCTGCAGTTAGGAGTGGTCATACTAGGTCAGAACAAAGAATATGGGACCCTTTGGAAAAATAGAATTTAGATTCTTGGCAGACACAGCTAGCCTGACTAGGCCAATGCACTAGTTGTGGGACCATGGCTCGATCAGGTGAATTTTAGAATTGGTATGAATGGTCATGTGAGGTGCACTCATCAGGCTAGAACCTGGAGGAGGATATAGGAAACTGGGTACTGTATGTCCTGGTAGTCAGTGGATAGTTGCAGCTAGGGCAAGAGTACCTGTGCAAGCCTAGAACTGCAGTGCAGGAGAGGGTGGTAAGACAAGTCTGGAGCATAGGATGCAATGTCTATTCCCTTGAGGATGACATGAGGAGTCTAGGTACTAAGTTTGGTGATGGAGGTAGCCAAGAGTTGTCCTGTAGGTGGTTACAAATAAGGTGGTCCTGGAAGAAGCCTTGAGTTTCCTGTGCACAGGAAGATTTGGTGTGACTTGGCTGGATAAAGAGGCTTGGATAAGACCCAAGAACTTAGAGGAAGATATGGGAGCTTGAGTACCGAGTGGGGTAGTGGAGTCATGACGATAGGATCAGGCTAGACCCCTAAAGAGCGTGTGGAAAGTCTGGGTTCTTGATGGCCTGGAAGAGATAGTGCAGAAGGGTCTTGTGGGTGGTTTCAGGAAGGGAGCCTGTTTTGTGTACAGCCTAGAGATTATCTGTCTCACAATCAGGGGTGACTAGAATAGACAGCATCAAGAGATGTGAAAACCTATTATGCCTGATCAGCTGCTTCACAGGCAGGAATGGCTACAAAAGTCTCAGAAACTGGTTGTGGGGCTGAATGTAGATATGGCAAATTGGTCAAAGGGCATGGATGGGGTACCTTTGACAAGGATGATTAATATTTTGGTATTAATGACTGAGAGATGGGCTGCATCATGCTCAGCATTGATCAGAGTACTAAGAGGTTAATTATAGGGACCATGCTGAAACCTAGAGGTCAACTGTTCCCCAGACTGGGAGATCCATATTAGTTCATGGCCCTGGTTATGGGATCAAGGTTAGATCCAGTGGTAGAGAAAAGACTTAGGTGTTGAAGTTATGGCTACTTGCCACATTAGAACCTGGAAGGAGACATGGGAAGTTGGGGTAACTACTGGAGTGGTCTAGACAAGGCAAAGAGTACCTAAAGGGTACTGCAGGAAGTGGCACCCTGGCTAAAGCCCAGAGCTTGTCTGAGGCACAGGCCATGGTGGACTATTCCAGCACAAAGTTTAAGGGAATGGCTTGAATGGGGAAGTCAATGAAACTAACAAGGCTTCACAAGGAGGAGAACTTGGGAGTTCTGAATACCCAGTGGTGTGGTTGAAGCAGACCAGAAGGATGGTTGCAGTAAGAGTTGGTTCTGGTGGAGACCTAGAACTTGCCTTAAACACTGGCAAGGGTGATTAGACAAGACTGTGGCAGGGTTTGTGGGACCCAGGCAAGATGTTCGAGGAGGTCTTTGGGAGACTAAATACGTAGCAAGATAGTAGAAGCATCACAAGAGTGACCTGTGAGTGGTTGCAGTTAGTGGGGTCCAGGCAGAAGCCTTGGACTTGGATGAAACATAGGCTTTGCTTAGACTAGGATGTTGCAGTATTTGTGCTGCTCAGGCTAATCCCAGGAAGCAGATTTGGGGAGTTTTGGTACTGAATATGTTAAAGAGGATGACACAGAAAGCTAGATCTTGTGCTTTTCAGAATGATATGGAAAAGGAAGTCAAGAAAACTCATCAGGCTTGACCCTGGATGAAGATTTGGGAAATCTGGGTGTTACTGGTGTGGTGGAGCATGCTAAAAAGAGACCTGCAGATGGTTGCATGTAGGGTAGTTACTTTGGCAAAAGACTAGAGATTGTCTGTGTGGCAGTTGGGTCTGGACAGAACAGGATGAGACATGGGATGTGGGACCAATAATAGACCATGAAGAGTGACATAGAGAGTCTGTGTACCTTGTAGAGTGGTAGAAGGCAGTTCAAAAGGAACATGTGAGTGGTTTAGTTGAGTATTAAAGCCTAGAGTTTAACTGAAGAGCAAGTGATGTTGCCCAGCCTAGGACATGTCACAGGATATGGGACCCAGGCTACACCCTGGAGTTTGGTCACTGGTTTGATGGGGTGGGGCATATAGAAGTCATAAGGCTAGACCCAACACTAAGATGTGGTAAATCCTTGTACAGAGTGGTCTGTTGTATCCTGTGGGTGATTACTGGTTGGATATCCAGTAATCTAGAGCTTGACTGTAAAGCAGGTATTGATGGTGATTAGCCTGGGCTGTGGCATCCATGTTAGACTTTGGAACAGTACTTAGTTATTGCCCAGGTTGGTGGATCTACATAAATAGGACAAGGCTAGTCTCTGTAGGAGGATGTGAGAATTCTGAGTACTGAGTGTCATGTTGGAGGTCATGAAAAAAAAATAGATTATGGGTGGTTGCATGTATAACAAGTCCAGGTGGAAGGATGGAGTTTGGTTACATCTTAGGGGCATCAGGGTACAATAGACCTGGGCAAATACTGTGGAGCTCATGCAAGACCCTGGAAGAAGAACTGGGACGTCTGGGCAATGAGTGGCATGTTGAGGGGCATGGTAGAAGGTGTCTGTGGGTGCTTGCCTGTAGGGTAGGTCCTGGCAGAAGCCTATAGCTTGGCAGTATTAGTCAAAATACTCAGGGAAAATTATGTATATCCTGCTGAAGCTTAAATGTTAGCTGCTGTGCAGGGAAGTTTTGACAGACTAGCCCATGCCCCTAGTTTTAGGATCAAGGCTAGATTGGGTAGTAAATAGCTTGGATGTTGAGGATAGGCTACTGACCATATTAGGACCTGGAAGAGGACATAGAAAGTAGGTGTACCAACTGGAGTGATGAAGGTAAATGCAAGTCAGACCTGAAGGAGGTTGAAGGTGCGCCCATCCTGGCTGAAACCTAGAGTTTATCTGAGTCACAGGTGGTTGTGATCATACTAGTGTATGTAAAGAATGTGTGTTCCTGTGTGTAATGGCTATTCCTTGTGGTCAACTTGACTATATCTGGAATGAACCACAATCAAGAATTGGAGGGGTCACCTGTGATCCAGATCTTGAGGCTGTAATTCAAAAGTTTCTGATCTGGATCTTGGCATGGAGATCTTAAGGAACAGCAGCCATGAAAAGCTTAAGCTTTAGTCCCAGAAGACTGAGGCAAGGAGCTCTCCGAGTTCAAGGTCAACCTGGGACAAAGCAAGTCTCAGATCCAGGTATGGTGGTACACACCTTTAATCTGGGCCACACCTTCTGCTGGAAGCCTACATAGGGACATTGGAAGAAGCAAGATTCCCTCTTCTACATCCGTTGGAACCTACTTCTACAGAAGACCAGCTGAAACAACTAGCTTCCTGGAACTGAGAAACTTCTAGATTCTTGGACCTCCCATTCACAGCTGACCATTGTTGAGTTAGTTGGTCTACAGGTTGTGAGTCATCATAATAAAAATTATCTCAATATAGAGAGACATTCCATAAGTTCTGTGAGTCTAGAGAATACTGACTAATACAGAATGCAAGCCTAGATGTTGGCAAATGCAGTCTAGGTGGCCAGGCTGGACCAGGACACTGGTTGTGAAACCAGAGCTAGACCTAGCAGGTAGAAGGAAGGCTTCAGTGAGGAAATCAATGGAACCAACCAGGCTTGACCACAGAGGAGGACTTGGGAAGTCTGCCTAACAAGCCACCTGGTTGCAGTCACACAGAACAGATCAGGGCAGACCCTTGGGATGAATGGTATATTAGTCAAGGTTTTCTAGAGAACAGAACTGATAGAATGAATATGTATGAGATTTATTACAGTGCCTTACAGACTATGGTCCAGCGAATCCAAGAAATGCTGTCTACAACAGAAGGTCCAAGAAACCATTAGTTATTTAGTCTGCAAGGCTGGATGTCTCAGCTAGTCTTCAGTATACATCTGAATCTCAAAGAAGTAGGCTCTAATGCCAATGTGTCAAGAGCAGGAGCAAGCAGGTAAAGAACAAAAGCTTCATTTTCTGTTGTAGAAATGTTTAATCCCAAGTCGGAGGTTCTAACTCACATTTGACCAGTTTGTTTCTGAATAAACGCACACACACACACACACACACACACACACACAAACATACACACACACACACTTCCCATTTCTATCTGTACGCAGAGCTGATCCTGTGCCACAGCACCAGGAGCAAATCCTGTTTCACAGTGTGCAGAGCTGATCTTGTGCTGTAGCTTTCCATACCCAAATACACTGGGAGAGAGCAGGTCTACCAGGAGTGCAGACACACCTGTGAGCAAAGGTAAGACCACAATTTCTGCTCCGAAGGACCTGCCTGGAGCCCTCAGTGCACAGGAACCAGGAAGCATCCTGGGAAAGGATCCTTCCAGCTTCCATCTGTACCTGAAACTGATCCTGTGCCACAGCTTTACATACCTAAATCACTTCAGGAGAGAGGAGGTCTCTCAAGAGAACTGACACACAGGCTTGTAGGAGGGATGAGCAACAGTCATAGAAAGCAAGACCAGCTAACACCAGAGATAACCAAATGGTGAAAGGCAAGGGCAAAAACATAAGCAACAGAAACCAAGGCTACTTGGCATCATCAAAACCCAGTTGTTCCACCACAGTGAGCTGTGGATACCCCAACACACCAGAAAATCAAGAATCTAATTTAAAATCACATCTCTTGATGATGATAGAGGACTTTAAGGAGGACATAAATAACTCTCTTAAAGACACAGGAAAACACAGGTAAACAGGTAGAAGTCCTTAAAAAGGAAACACAAAATTCCCTTAAAGAATTACAGAAAAACACAACCAAGCCTTCCAGTCCACTCCAGCACCAGGGTTCCTTGCCCACTGAGTCTCTGGACACCCGCAAGGACCCACACAGGATCCCCCATGGAATCCTAAGACCTCTGGTGAGTGGAAAACAGCGTCTGCTCCAATCCAATCGCACGGGACCTGAGACTGCATTACTTAAGTTAGCAGATAACCCGGCCTGATCAGGGGCACAAGTCCCTTCCGGTCCACTCCAGCACCGGGGTTCCTGGCCCGGGGAGTCTCTGGACACCCGCAAGGACTCACACAGGATCCCCCACGGGATCTTAAGACCTCTGGTGAGTGTAACACAGTGTCTGCTCCAATCCAATCACATAGGACCTGAGACCGCATTAACTAGGGAAGCAGATAACCCAGCCTGATCAGGGGCACAAGTCCCTTCCCATCCACTCCAGCACCTGGGTTCCTGGCCGGGGGAGTCTCTGGACACCCGCAAGGACCCACAGAGGATCATTCATGGGATCCTAAGACCTCTGGTGAGTGGAACACAGCGTTTGCTCCAATCCAATCATGCAGGACCTGAGACTGCATTAACTAGGGAAGCAGATAACCTGGCCTGATTGGGGGCACAAGTCCCTTCCGGTCCACTCCAGCACTGGGGTTTCCTTGCCCACTGAATCTCTGGACACCTGCAAGGACCCACACAGGATCCCCCATGGGATCCTAAGACCTCTGGTGAGTGAGTGGAACACATCTTCTGCCAGGAGGCAGGTTGGAACACCAAATATCTGGGCACCTTCCCTGCAAGAGGAGAGCTTGCCTGAAGAGAGTACTCTGACCACTGAAACTAAGGAGAGATCTAGTCTCCCAGTTCTGCTGATAGAGGCTAACATAATCACCTGAGGAACAAGCTCTAACCAGAGACAACTATAACACCTAGCTCCAGAGATTACCAGATGGCAAAAGGCAAACATAAGAATCCTACTAACAGAAATCAAGACCAATCACCATCATCAGAACGCAGCACTCCCACCCCACCTAGTCCTGGGCACCCCAACACAACCAAAAAGCTAGACCCGGATTTAAACGCATATCTCATGATGATGATAGAGAACATCAAGAAGGACTTTAATAACTCACTTAAAGACGTGCAGAGAACACAGCTAAACAGGTAGAAGACCTTAAAGAGGAAACACAAAAATCCCTTAAAGAATTGCAGGAAAACACGACCAAACAGGTGATGGAATTGAATAAAACCATCCAAGACCTAAAAAGGGAAGTAGACACAATAAAGAAAACCCAAGGTGAGGCAACACTGGAGATAGAAACCCTAGGAAAGAAATCTGGAACCATAGATGCGAGCATCAACAACAGAATGCAAGAGATGGAAGAGAGAATCTCCGGTGCAGAAGATTCCACAGAGAACATCAGCACTACAATCAAAGAAAATACAAAACGCAAAAGGATCCTAACTCAAAACATCCGGGAAATAGAGGACACAATGAGAAGACCAAACCTATGGATAATAGGAGTTAATGAGAATGAAGATTTTCGAGTAGTCTGCACAGGTGAGAGTGTGCACACAAAAGCTGACAGCTTCTGGGACAGGCGGGAACCACAGAGCTTCTGAGGCAGCGCCCTTTTCGGGCTCCAGACATCCGGCCACCTCCCCAGCCAGAGGACAGATGTTCACCCAGTTGGAAGGTTTTTGCCTCAGGAACGGCAGGAGCCATCTTGGTTCCGGGACTCCACCGAAAAGTAGTCTTCACAGGTGACACTGTGCACACAGAAGCTGACAGCTTCTGGGACAGGCAGAAGCCACAGAGCTTCAGAGGCAGGGCCGTTTTTGGGGCTCCAAATCTGACCACCTCCCCAGCCAGAGGACAGGTGTCCACTCGGCCAGGAAGGTTTTTTGCCTCAGGAACGGCAGGAGAAGTCTTGGTTCCGGGACTCTGCTGAAGAGTAGTCTGCACAGGTGAGAGTGTGCACACAGAAGGAGACAGCTTCTGGGACAGGTGGGAGCCACAGATCTTCTGAGGCAGCAAACTTTTCGGGCTCAGGACATCCAACCACCTTCCGGTCCACTGCAGCACCGGGGTTCCTAGCCCGAAGAGTCTCTGGACACCCGAATGGACCCACACAGGACCCCCATGGGATCCTAAGACCTCTGGTGAGTGGAACACAGCGTTTGCTCCAATCCAATCACACAGGAACTGAGACTGCATTAACTAGGGAAGCAGATAACCTGGCCTGATTGGGGGCACAAGTCCCTTCCGGTCCACTCCAGCACTGGGGTTTCCTTGCCCACTGAATCTCTGGACACCTGCAAGGACCCACATAGGATCCCCCATGGGATCCTAAGACCTCTGGTGAGTGAGTGGAACACAACTTCTGCCAGGAGGCAGGTTGGGACACCAAATATCTGGGCACCTTCCCTGCAAGAGGTGAGCTTGCCTGTCAAGAGTACTCTGACCACTGAAACTAAGGAGAGAGCTAGTCTCCCAGTTCTGCTGATAGAGGCTAACATAATCACCTGAGGAACAAGCTCTAACCAGAGACAACTATATCAACTAGCTCCAGAGATTACCAGATGGCGAAAGGCAAACATAAGAATCCTACTAACAGAAATCAAGACCACTCACCATCATCAGAACGCAGCACTCCCACACCACCTAGTCCTGCGCACCCCAACACAACCGAAAAGCTAGACCCGGATTTAAAAGCATATCTCATGATGATAGTAGAGGACATCAAGAAGGACTTTAATAACTCACTTAAAGAAATAAAGGAGAACACTGCTAAAGAGTTACAAGTCCTTAAAGAAAAACAGGAAAACACATCCAAACAGTTAGAAGTCCTTAAAGAAAAACAGGAAAACACATCCAAAAAAGTGATGGAAATGAACAAAACCACACTAGACCTAAAAAGTGAAGTAGACACAATAAAGAAAACCCAAAAAGAGGCAAACCTGGAGATAGAAACCCTAGGAAAGAAATCTGGAACCATAGATGCGAGCATCAGCAACAGAATACAAGAGATGGAAGAGAGAATTTCAGATGCAGAAGATTCCATAGAGAACATCGGCACAAGAATCAAAGAAAATACAAAACGCAAAAGGATGCTAACTCAATATATCCAGGAAATACAGGACACAATGAGAAGACCAAACCTACGGATAATAGGAGTTGATGAGAATGAAGATTTTCAACTTATAGGTCCAGCGAATATCTTCAACAAAATTATAGAATAAAACATCCCAAACCTAAAGAAAGACATGTCCATGAACATACAAGAAGCCTACAGAACTCCAAAATAGACTGGACCAGAAAAGAAATTCCTCCCGAAACATAATAATCAGAACAACAAATGCACTAAATAAAGATAAAATATTAAAAGCAGTAAGGGAGAAAGATCAAGTAACATATAAAGGAATTACACCAGAATTTTCACCAGAGACTATGAAAGCCAGAAGAGCCTGGACAGATGTTATACAGACACTAAGAGAACACAAATTCCAGCCCAGGCGACTATACCTGGCCAAACTCTCAATTACCATAGATGGAGAAACCAAAGTATCCACGACAAAATCAAATTCACACATTATCTTTCCACGAATCCAGCCCTTCAAAGGATAATAACAGAAAAAAAACAAAAAAAAAAAAACAATACAAGGACGGAAATCATGTCCTAGAAAAAGCAAGAAAGTAATCCCTCAACAAACCAAAAAGAAGACAGCCACAAGAACAGAATGCCAACTCTAACAACAAAAATAAAAGGAAGCAACAATTACTTTTCCTTAATATCTCTTAATATCAATGGAATCACTTCCCCAATAAAAACACATAGACTAACAGACTGGCTACACAAACATGACCCAACATTCTGCTGCTTACAGGAAACCCATCTCAGGGAAAAAGACAGACACTACCTCAGAGTGAAAGGCCGGAAAACAACTTTCCAAGCAAATGGTCTGTAGAAACAAGCTGGTGTAGCCATCTAATATGGAATAAAATCAACTTCCAACACAAAGTTATCAAAAAAGAAAAGGAGGGACACTTCATACTCATCAAAGATAAAATCCTCCAAGAGGAACTCTCAATTCGGAATATCTATGCTACAAATGCAAGGGCAGCCACATACATTGAAGACACTTTAGTAAAGCTCAAAGCACACATTGCACCTCACACAATAATAGTGGGAGACTTCAACGCACCACTTTCATCAATGGGCAGATCGTGGAAACAGAAACTAAACAGGGACACAGTGAAACTAACAGAAGTTATGAAACAAATGGATTTAACAGATATATACATGACATTTTAACCTAAAACAAAAGGATATACCTTCTTTTCAGCACATCATGATAACTTCTCCAAAACTGACCATAGAATTGATCACAAAACAGGCCTCAACAGATAGAAAAATATTGAAATTGTCCCATGCATCCTATCAGACCACCATGGACTAAGGCTGATTTTCAATAACAACATAAATAATGGAAAGCCAACATTCACGTGGAAACTGAACAACACTCTTCTCAATGATACCTTGGTCAAGGAAGGAATAAAGAAAGAAATTAAAGACTTTTTAGAGTTTAATGAAAATGAAGCCACAACATACCCAAACCTATGGGACACAATGAAAGCATTTCTAAGAGGGAAACTCATAGCTCTGAGTGCCTAAAAAAAGAAACTGGAGATAGCACACACTAGCAGCTTGACAGCACATCTAAAAGCTCTAGAAAAAAAGGAAGAAAATTCACCCATGACGAGTAGACAGACAGCAGGAAATAACCAAACTCAGGGGTGAAATCAACCAAGTGGAAACAAGAAGAACTATTCAAAGAATTAACCAAAGGAGGAGTTGGTTCTTTGAAAAAATCAACAAGATAGATAAACCCTTAGCTAGACTCACTAGAGGGCACAGGGACAACATCCTAATTAACAAAATCAGAAATGAAAAGGGAGACATAACAACAGATCCTGAAGAAATCCAAAATACCATCAAATCCTTCTGCAAAAGGCTATACTCAACAAAACAGGAAAACCTGGATGAAATGGACCAATTTCTAGACAAATATCAGGTACCAAAGTTAAATCAGGATCAAGTTAACAATCAAAAAGTCCCATATCTCCTAAAGAAATAGAAGCAGTCATTAATAGTCTCCCAGCCAAAATGTCCCAGGACCAGATGGGTTTAGTGCAGAGTTCTACCAGACCTTCAAAGAAGATCTAATTCCAGTTCTGCACAAATATTCCACAAAATAGATGTAGAAGTAACTCTACCCAACTAATTCTATGAAGCTACAATTACTCTGAAACCTAAACTAGAGAAAGATCCAGCAAAGATAAAGAACATCAGACCAATTTCCCATATGAATATCGATGCAAAAATACTCAATAAAATTCTCGCTAACCAAATCCAAGAACACATTAAAGCAATCATCCATCCTGACCAAGTAGATTTTATTCCAGGGATGCAGGGATGGTTTAATATATGGAAATCCATCAACGTAATCCATTATATAAACAAACTCAAAGATAAAAAACACATGATCATCTCGTTAGATGTGGAAAAAGCATTCGACAAGATCCAACACCCATTCATGATAAAAGTCTTGGAAATATCAGGAATTCAAGGCCCATACCTTAACATGATAAAAGCAATCTACAGCAAACCAGTAGCCAACATCAAATTAATGGTGAGAAGCTGGAAGCAATCCCACTAAAATCAGGGAGTAGACAAGGCTGCCCACTTTCCCCCTACCTATTCAACATAGTACTTAAAGTCCTAGCCAGAGCAATTCGACAACAAAAGGAGATCAAGGGGATACAAATTGAAAAAGATGAAGTCAAAATATTACTATTTGCAGATGATATGTTAGGATATGTAAGTGACCCTAAAAATTCCACCATAGAACTCCTAAACCTAATAAACAGCTTTGGTGAAGTAGCTGGATAAAAAAATTAACTCAAATAATTCAATGGCCTTTCTCTACACAAAGTATAAACAGGCTGAGAAAGAAATTAGGGAAACAATACCCTTCTCAATAGTCACAAATAATATAAAATATCTTGGTGTGACTCTAACTAAGGAAGTGAAAGATCTGTATGATAAGAATTTCAAGTCTCTGAAGAAAGAAATTAAAGAAGATCTCAAGATGGAAAGATCTCCCATGCTCATGGAGTGGCAGGATCAACATTGTAGAAATGGCTATCTTGCCAAAAGCAATCTACAGATTCAATGCAATCCCCATCAAAATTCCTACTCAATTCTTCAACGAATTAGAAAGAGCAATCTGAAAATTCATCTGGAATAACAAAAAACCTAGTATAGCAAAACTCTTCTCAAGGATAAAGAACTTCTGGTGAAGTCACCATGCCTTACCTAAAGCTTTACTACAGGGCAATTGTGAAAAAAAAATGCATGGTACTGGTATAGTGACAGACAAGTAGACCAATGGAATTGAATTGAAGACACAGAAATGAACCCACACTCCTTTGGTCACTTGATCTTTGACAAGGGAACTAAAACCATCCAGTGGAAGAAAGAGCATCTTCAAAAAATGGTGCTGGCACATCTGGATGTTATCCTGTAGAAGAATGCAAAATGATCCATTCCTATCTCCTTGTACTAAGGTCAAATCTAAGTATATCAAGGAACTCCACATAAAACCAGAGACACAGAAACTTATAAAGGAGAAGGTGAGAAAAAGTCTCAAAGATATGGGCACAGGGGAAAAATTCCTGAATAGAACACCAATGGCTTGTGCTATAAGATCGAGAATTGACAAATGGGACCTCATGAAACTGCAAAGCTTCTGCAAGGCAAAAGACACTGTCAATAAGGCAAAAAGGCTACAAACAGTTTGGGAAAGTTCCTTTACCTATCCTGAATCACATAGGGGACTAATATCCAATATATATAAAGAACTCAAGAGGGTGTACTCCAGAAAATCAAATAACCACATAAAAAAATTGGGCTCAGAGATAAACAAAGAATTCTCACCTGAGGAATACCGAATGGCTGAGAAGCACCTGAAAAAATGCTCAACATCCTTAATCATCAGGGAAATGCAAATCAAAACAACCCTGAGATTCCATCTCACACCAGTCAGAATGGCTAAGATCAAAAATTCAGGTGACAGCAGATGCTGGTGAGTATGTGGAGAAAGAGGAACACCCCTCCATTGTTGGTGGGATTGCAAGCTTGTACAACCACTCTGGAAATTAGTCTGGTGGTTCCTCAGAAAATTGGACATAGTATTACCGGAGGATCCCACAATATCTCTCCTGGGCATATATCCAGATGATGTCCCAACCGGTAAGAAGGACACATGCTCCACTATGTTCATAGCAGCCTTATTTATAATATCCAGAAGCTGGAAAAAACCCAGATGCCCCTCAACAGAGGAATGGATACAGAAAATGTGGTACATTTACACAATGGAGTACTACTCAGCTATTAAAAAGAATGAATTTATGAAATTCCTAAGCAAATCGATGGACCTGGAGGGCATCATCCTGAGTGAGGTAACACAATCACAAAAGAACTCAAATGATATGTACTCACTGATAAGTGGATATTAGCCCAGAAACTTAGTATACCCAAGATATAAATTACAATTTGCAAAACACATGAAACTGAAGAAGAATGAAGACCAAAGTGTGGACACTTTGCCTTCTTAGAATTGAAAACAATCACCCATGTAAGGAGTTACAGAGACAAAGTTTGGAGCTGAAACAAAAGGATGGACCATCTAGAGACTGCCATATCCAGGGATCCATCCCATAATTAGCCTCCAAACGATGACACCATTGCATACACTAGCAAGTGTTTGCTGAAAGGACCCTGATATAGCTGTCTCTTGTGAGACTATTCCGGGGCCTAGCATACACAGAATTGGATGCTCACAGTCAGCTATTGGATGGATCACAGGGCCCCCAATGAAGTAGCTAGAGAAATTATCCAAGGAGCTAAAGAGATCGCAACCCTGCAGGTGCAACAACATTATGAACTAACCAGTACCCCAGAGCTCTTGACTCTAGCTGCATATGTATCAAAAGATGGCCTAGTTGGCCATCACTGGAAAGAGAGGCCCATTGGACACGCAAACTTTATATGCCCCAGTACAGGGGAACACCAGGGCCAAAAAATGGGAATGGGTGGGTAGGGAAGTGGGGGGGGAGGGTATGGGGGACTTTTGGTATAGCATTGGAAATGTAATTGAGGAAAATATGTAATAAAAAATATATTAAAAAAAATGTGTACGGGGCCTAGCAAACACAGAAGTGGATGATCACAGTCAGCTATGGATGGATCACAGGGCCCCCAATGGAGGAGCTAGAGAAATTACCCAAGGAGCTAAAGGGAACTGCAACCCTATAGTTAGAACAACAATATGAACTAACCAGTATCCCGGAGCTCTTGTCTCTAGCTGCATATGTATCACAAGATGGCCTAGTCGGCCATCACTGCAAAGAGAGGCCCATTGGACTTGCAAACTTGATATGCCCCAGTACAGGGGAACCCCAGGGCCAAAAAGGGGGAGTGGGTGGGTAGGGGATTGGGAGGGTGGGTATGGGGGACTTTTGGGATAGCATTGAAAATGTAAACGAGGAAAATACCTAATAAAAAAATAAAAATAAATAAATTAAAAATAAAAATGATTCCTGAAAACTATAAAAAAAAAATGTGTAGAGCAGAGTCTGGAGGAAAGGCCATACAAAGACTATCCCACCTGAGGATACAGTTACCAAACCCAGACATTATTGTGGATTCCAAGAAGTGCATGCAGAAAGGAGCCTGATATGGCTATCTCCTGAGAGGTCCGGCTACAGCCTTATAAATACAGAGGTAGATGTTAGCAGGCAACCATTGGACTGAGTGCAGAGTCTCCCCCCCCCAAAAAAAAAATAACAGCAGTGGCTTGTGCTGTAAGATCGAGAATTGACAAATGGGACCTCATGAAACTGGAAAGCTTCTGCAAGGCAAAAAACACCATCAATAAGACAAAAAGGCCACCAACAGTTTGGGAAAGGATCTTTACCTATCCTAAATCAGATAGGGGACTAATATCCAATATATATAAAGAACTCAAGAAGGTGGACTCCAGAAAATCAAATAACCCCATTCAAAAGTGGGGCTCAGAGCTAAACAAAGAATTCTCACCTGAGGAATACTGAATGGTTGAGAAACACCTGAAAAAATGTTCAGCATCCTTAATCATCAGAGAAACCCAAATCAAAACAACCCTGAGATTCCACCTCACACCAGTCAGAATGGCTAAGATCAAAAATTCAGGTGACAGCAGATGCTGGCAAATATGTGGAGAAAGAGGAACACTCCTCCATTGTTGGTGGGATTGCAAGCCTGTACAATCACTCTGGAAATCAGTCTGGTGGTTCCTCAGAAAATTGGACATCATACTACTGGAGGATCCAGCAATACCTCTCCTGGGCATATATCCAGAAGATGTCCCAACCAGTAATAAGGACACATGCTCCACTATGTTCATAGCAGCCTTATTTATAATAGCCAGAAGCTGGAAAGAACCCAGATGCCCCTCAACAGAGGAATGGATACAAAAAAATGTGGTACATTTACACAATGGAGTACTACTCAGCTATTAAAAAGAATGAATTTATGAAATTCCTAGGCAAATGGTTGGACCTGGAGAGCATCATCCTGAGTGAGGTAACACAATCACAAAAGAACTCAAATGATATGTACTCACTGATAAGTGGATATTAGCCCAGAAACTTAGTATACCCAAGATATTGAAAGACTCTAAGACTCCCAAGGGGAGACACTCACTTAAGCCTCGGGACAGCCGCGCACCCAAGAAGACACTGAGACTAAACTTAAGATGTAGAGAGTAAGATTTAATAAAGCAACAACAAGAAAGCACATAAAAAGCACATAGACCAGAGCTCCATAAAGCAACAGCAAGCAAATACATGAACTAGAGCTCTGGGGTCGAAACCCACACACCCAGCATGGTGTAGAGGAGATTCGACAACCGGCCCAAACTTTTCACAAGCTTTTATAGGAAGGAGGCAAGGGGGGAGCAGGGCAGGGAAAATACAGGTTTTACGTCACTAAGAGATTCAGCCAAGGGTTTTTCCAAAGTGCTTTTCGCAACCGCATCCCACACTTTGGCCATGTACTTGATTCATTGGAACTGAGGTTTTTACTCACACCCTTATCTCAAAAATGTCCCTGGAACAGTTTTCATTTGAGAGGGGGTCGGACTCCGGTGTGAGAGTTCAGAATGTACTCTGGGGTGAGAGTTCTGGTGGTCAGTAATTTTCCTCTTTCATTCCCCACTCCTTCTAGTGAGTAATTCTAATCTTAGAATTTCAGAAGTCTATATTTTTATGCGGAGAATACTGCATTTACTCTATTTTAACATGGGAACAAAAACAGAATAAGAAGCATTAGTAAACAGAACTAGGCAGGGGCCCTTTTAGCGAGGCTTGAGGGTCTGGGCACGATGTAGGTGCACGTAGATCAGATCTCTGGCTGGAACTGGTGAGATGTCCTTGGGGTACCCAGCTCGTTCACTGTCTCAGCTGTTGGGATCCCTGGAGCAATGTTGTCCGCGTACTCAGTCCAATTTTTCCCAGTTGTGACCAGACCACCTGCAAGCCTTTTAACTTAGCATACAGATCATTATTATAACAACATAGGTTTAAACACATCATTTAAGACTATAATGGGCATAGGAGTCTCATAAAGGATAAAACTGAATCAAGAGGAAGTATTTCTAGTACGTTTAAGTAGGGCATAGGGAAGGAACACCAAGTCTGTGCCAGTCTCTACGATTAATTTAGTCAAGGTCTGTCATAGAGTTTTAAACTAATTTATTTTATCTGTCCTGAGCTCTGAGGTCTATACACACAATGTAATTTTTATTTGACCTCTAAATGCTTGGCCACACCCTGACTTACCTGGGCAATAAAGCAGGGCTATTATCTGACACTATTGCTTTTGGCACTCTGAACCTTGGAAAAATTTTCTTCAATAATCTTCTTGATGACTATGTGAGCAGTCTCATTTATCCATTTTGAGAACGTTTTTTCTCAGTAAAGTTTATTTCTCAGTTGATGTCAGGTCTGTCTTTTCAAGGGAGGACTAGTTTTCTTTCTTTCAGTTTTTACCATTTTATACAGGGTTTCTTTTACCAGTCTTAATTTGTCTATAACTTGATAGTCTTCAGACTGCCAGGATCATTGCTCTTTGGGATGCCTGTTTTTGGCGGTTAGATCTGCCATCTGATTTCTTTTGTTCACAGCATCTTAGGTCTTTTTCTGTAGATGTCAACAGCTCTCTTTGTCTGTATATTGTTCCATACAGTGGCAAAAGCATACCTGCTGTCAGTGTAGACTTTTATAAAGCTTGTATCAAAGCCACAAGTTTAGCTTTTTGGGCTGAAGTCCCTTTAGGGAGGCTGCTGGCCTAGATCACTTGCTTTTTGTCCACTACTGCACTGCTGTCCCCGCCTTCCGCTTACCTTCAATCGTGAGGCTACTGCCGTCCGTGTACCAGCTCAAACTCTCAGGCCAAGGCTGATCTGATCTTTACTTGCCGAGGTAAGTAGCCCCCTCTGTTGGTAGATGGCCCCATGGATATGAGCTGCTTTTCATCAACTACTGCTGCTCCTGTGACAAAGCTGCTGCCATCTGTGTACCAGGCAGGCACACCTGGCCAAGGCTGATCAGTCAGATCTCTCCTTGTTCCAGTTTCCTCAGCCAGGACATCAGCACATTGATGTACAGGAGTGGAGTCATCCGCCAAGGAGCAGTAAACTCTGGTAGTGGGTATAGTCACATGCTGACCCAGAGTAAGCTTGTCAGCGTCTTTAACAAGCAGGGCTGCCTTTATGCTGCCAAAGGCTTTTTGGTGTTCCTCAGTCCAGGTGAATGGGACTTTTTCTTTCTGCAAAAGCCCGCCGTCCCCAGAAACTCACATACTTGGCGCGGGGTGGTGGGGGTTGGGATCAGCATCACAGTCTTTTTTCTGGCCTCGGTGAGCCACCGCTTTTCGTCGTCTCGGCACCTCGGTACGACATAACTGAGCTTTCTTGGCTGATACCCGGTACCCCAACTCACCCAGTTCATTCAGGAGCTTCTAGGAGGGCCAGAATTTCTTCTTTGTCTTTGATGTCTCTGCCTTTAGCCAACCGCAGGGCTTGGGTTAGTGCCAGGAGTTCAGCCTTCTGAGCCGAAGTTCCTTCTGCCAGAATATCAGAGCAGTGATGAGTAGGTGAAGACTCAGCAGGTTAGCAGGAGAAGCGAAGGTCACTTGTTCTGTCAACAAAAAGCTCTGATAATGTGTCCATCAGTCAGGGGAACAATTAGATCATGTTTTCCAGAGCATTAGTCAGCCATCGGTCAGGGGGCTGAACCACACTTTTAGGGCATGTGCCAAGTTTTGTCTCAGAGTCAGTTTATCTGCGTTCTTGACCAGAAGCCACTATGTGCAGACAAGCAGGTCATCTTACAGTCACCAGGTCTAATTTTCACAAGTATGCCACCGGTCTTTTTCAGGGTCCCAATCTCTGAGTAAGAACCTCTTTGGCAATACTTTTGTTCTCAGTCACATCTAGGAGTCCCAAAGTTAGGGACAACATTAGGGCAGTCTCAATAGCATCTAAGGCCATCCAAGGTTGTTCTTTTTATTTTTTATTTTTATACGAAGGGCTGTTTATCTTTTTAATTCAGCAAAACCTGGAATCCACAGTCTGCAAAGGCCTGCAGTGTCCAGGAACCTTTTAAACTTGCTTTGCACTGGTCAGTGGAGGAATATGAAACACAGTCTCTTTTTAGCTGCTTCAACAGGTAGACCACCAGTCTCTTTTAAGGACTCAGCTTCTGTGTTAGCACCCCTTCTGCTTTTTCTTTACTTTCAGCCACAAACAGGTGAAGGGTTTGGTCATGAGGGGGGGCTCCTCTTCTTTTTGTTAGGGCAGTCTCTCACTCAGTGCTTTTTTTCTTTAACAGATAACAGTAAACACTTTGATCTTCAGCCAAAAGCTTGCTTTTGTTGCCGGGTACTAAGTTTTCTAGCTTCCCTGACTTTTGTGGCCGGCATTTTATTTTTCTTATCTTTTTTTAAAAAATTTTCTGGCTCCCTGTTTTTTAACTGCAATGGAGATCTCATCTAATGTCTCTCTATATATATATATATCTTTTTTGTTCCTCTTTTTTGTCTTTGCTTACTTTGAATGTTATTTAATTATTACATCTATATTCTGTCACTTAACTTTTTTCATAGTTTACCTCTTTTTACTGTTAGGTCAGATTGTCGGGGCACTTTCTAGTCCCACAGAGACGAGACCTCATCAGAGCCTGGCAGTTAGACCCGTAGGTGCTCCTTACCTTGTATGTCTCCCTCACCGGAGCCCAGAACAGACTCACTGCCAGCAACTCAGGGCAGTGCCTGAGAAGAGAAAACACATGGGGCAGAGAAGGGAGTGCAGTTCTCACATCTAGCTACACCAGACCACTGATATTTCAAAATGAACACAATTTTTTCTGTTTACAAGAGACAGGATACAGGGGACAGGAGAATGAGCCTCTCTCCCACCCAGGAGGCAGGCAAAGGCTGAAAACAGATCCTTTGATGTGAAGAGCCCAGCGCCGAGTCTCCGCTGCGCGCCGGAATGCGGTGTAAACTCCTGGGAGTGGCAAACAAACGCTGGCAGGCAGAGGCAGCAATTTAACTATTTAACTACCTGATAGACACCTGGTGCTCTCTGCACTGCACTGTCTTTGGGGAGGGAGCACGCAGCCAGGCAGGCACAAGGGAGTGCGGGTAGACTCTGGGGGGGGACCAAGGGAGGGACGCGGCTGTAGTCGGCCCCTCCCCAGCTGTGGCAGGCTTTATGGCCACTTTATGGCCACTCTAGGGCTCCATTAGCATCTCGCAACTCGCTCACAGGGCACAGACAGCCTCTGCTGCTGCTGTGCCTGCAGAACTCAGAACCTCAGCGCCACTGTTGCTATTAAAGCCCTAACTGTGCCGCCAAGGCCGGAAATTTTTAGCCCAGCTTTGCATTTCAGAGCTCTTTTGAGCAGTCTGGGACTCACCAGCACTGAGTTTTTTTTCCTTTTAAAACCATTGCTGACAAATTCTGTCCTGACGTCAGTCCAAGTCTACAGTCGACAAAGGGTTAACACACACACACACACACAAGTCTGTCACGTGACAAAAACTACAAACAAGCACACCCGTCCACATCTGGACTTATACAACCAGCCAAACACTATTTTCTGACGGGGTCGGATTCCACATTGACTCCTTTTCCTGATAGGGGTGGGATTCCACATCCACTCCCACTCTGGCAGAGAGAACACTCTCTCTCTCCTTCACTCTGCCAGGCAACAGCCAGGTCTTTTTGACTGTTCTGTACCCTGGGCACTCCTTCCAGGGTCTCCCTTGGAACATCTTTTTGGGGTGCAGACTGTGAGGCCATAGACAGTCGTCCTCTCACAGCCACTAGGGTCCTTACGGTCCACAGTGGCAGTTGCCAGAATAAACCCACAATCTCAGAATACACAAATGCAGCAGTTCCACACCTACACACCCAGCAGATTGTCCCATTTCTAGAATAATAGCAAACACAACAAGAGCGGACACGAGACTTGAGACAAAAAGAAAAAACCAAAGCACGAGGTGGGACTCGAACCCACGATCTCGCAACCTGAAGCACGAGGTGGGACTCGAACCCACGATCTCGCACCCTGAAGCACGAGGTGGGACTCGAACCCACGATCTCGCACGGGGTCCACTAAGCGTCCTTAGTCCTCCCCTTGTCCTCCTGGGACGTCTCCCAGGGCGCACAGACGGTGGACACCTGGACACGTCTGTCCTTGTCCACACCCTACGCTCCTACCCGGAGCGCGGTCTCACTGTGCACATTGCACACTGAGCGTCTGCAAAACCGAAACTGCGATCGCACCAGATACAGAATAGCCTACCTGGCCTCTCAGAAACTAACAGAACACAGACACCAGACCAAAGCAGAACAGTAAATCTTACTTCTGAGTGGGTCCAGGACTTCTGGGTGGACGCGCTGATTCCCGGCCAACGCACCAAATGAAAGACTCTAAGACTCCCAAGGGGAGACACTCACTTAAGCCTCGGGACAGCCGCGCACCCAAGAAGACACTGAGACTAAACTTAAGATGTAGAGAGTAAGATTTAATAAAGCAACAACAAGAAAGCACATAAAAAGCACATAGACCAGAGCTCCATAAAGCAACAGCAAGCAAATACATGAACTAGAGCTCTGGGGTCGAAACCCACACACCCAGCATGGTGTAGAGGAGATTCGACAACCGGCCCAAACTTTTCACAAGCTTTTATAGGAAGGAGGCAAGGGGGGAGCAGGGCAGGGAAAATACAGGTTTTACGTCACTAAGAGATTCAGCCAAGGGTTTTTCCAAAGTGCTTTTCGCAACTGCATCCCACACTTTGGCCATGTACTTGATTCATTGGAACTGAGGTTTTTACTCACACCCTTATCTCAAAAATGTCCCTGGAACAGTTTTCATTTGAGAGGGGGTCGGACTCCGGTGTGAGAGTTCAGAATGTACTCTGGGGTGAGAGTTCTGGTGGTCAGTAATTTTCCTCTTTCAATATAAGTTACAATTTGCAAAACACATGAAACTGAAGAAGAATGAAGACCAAAGTGTGGACACTTTGCCTTCTTAGAATTGAAAACAATCACCCATGTAAGGAGTTACAGAGACAAAGTTTGGAGCTGAAACAAAAGGATGGACCATCTAGAGACTGCCATATCCAGGGATCCATCCCATAATTAGCCTCCAAACGATGACACCATTGCATACACTAGCAAGTGTTTGCTGAAAGGACCCTGATATAGCTGTCTCTTGTGAGACTAGGCCGGGACCTAGCATACACAGAAGTGGATGCTCACAGTCAGCTATTGGATGGATCACAGGGCCCCCAATGAAGTAGCTAGAGAAATTATCCAAGGAGCTAAAGAGATCGCAACCCTGTAGGTGCAACAACATTATGAACTAACCAGTACCCCAGAGCTCTTGACTCTAGCTGCATATGTATCAAAAGATGGCCTAGTTGGCCATCACTGGAAAGAGAGGCCCATTGGACATGCAAACTTTATATGCCCCAGTACAGGGGAATGCCAGGGCCAAAAAATGGGAATGGGTGGGTAGGGAAGTGGGGGGGAGGGTATGGGGGACTTTTGGTATAGCATTGGTAATGTAATTGAAGAAAATACGTAATAAAAATATTTTTAAAAAAAGATATTTGTGTTTCTATAGGGTGTGTTATCACATTGCACCTGTGAATATGTGTTACTGTTTAATGCAGCCATGGCAGTTGGCATGAGAATGTGTTTCTGTAGAGTTAAGGATAACTGTGGGCTTGTAAATTTTTTTCGGTAGAGTACAGTGATGAGAGTGAGCATGTGAATCCTTTTTTCTGTAGTGTGCACTGAAGGCAGTGGGCAGGAAAATGAGTGTTTCTGTAGAGTGAAGTATAACAGTGGGCCTGGGAATATGGGGTTCTTTAGAGTGTAAGATAGCTGTAGCAATGTAAATTTGTGTTTCTGTAGAGTGCATGTTGACAGTGGTCATGTGAATGGGTATTACTGATGAATGCAGTGATGTAAGTTGGAATGTGACTGTGAGTTTTTGTAGATTGTTCTCTGGCAGTTGGCCTGTGAATATATGTTTCTGTAGTGTGCAGTACATAATGAGTATGTGAAGGTGTGTGGTCAAGATATCAGTGGGCATGTGAATGTATATTTCTAGAGTGCTGTATGTAGTGAGCATGTGAATGTGTGTTTATGTAGAGAGCAGTACATGAGGTTCATGTGTTTGTGTGTTTCTTCAGAATGCAGGATAGCAGTGAACATTGCAATTAGTGTTTCTGCATTGTATAGTATAGCAGTGAGCCTGTGATTGTGTGTCTCAGTAGAGTGCAGAGAAGGCAGTGGGCATGTGAATGTGTATTTCTTCTATTCTGCAGGATAGCAGTCAGTATGTGAAGATGGGTTTCTGTACAGTGCAGTATGCTGTGGGCACTTGAATGTGTGTTTGTATAGAGTGCAGGATGCAGAAAGAATATGAATGTGTGTTTCTGTAGAATGAAGGACAGCAGTTTCCATGAAAATGTGTGTTTCTGTAATGTGTAGAATAGCAGTGGGCTTGTGGATGTGTGTTTTTGTAGAGTATAAGTACATCAGTGTACATATAAATGTTTGTTTCTATAATGTGTAGGATAGGAGTAAGTATGTGAATGTGTGTTTCTTTATACTGCAGTGATGGCAGTGGGTATGCTAATGTGTGTTTAAGTAGAGTGCAGTCATGGCAGTGGGAATGTGAATGTGTGTTACTGTAGAGTGCAGGATAGCAGTAGGCATGTGAATGTGTGTTTCTGTATAGTATACAATGGGCATGGGAATGTGTGTTTTTGTAGAGTGCAGGATGGCAGTGAAGATGTTAATGTGTGTTTTTTAGAGTGAAGTATGCAGTTGGCATATGAATGCGTGTTTCTGTATAGTGCAGAACAACTGTGTGCATGGGAATATGTGTTTGTGTAGAGTTGAGGATAGAAGTGGGTATTTGAACGTGCATTTCTGTACAGTGCAGTGATCACAGTGTGCATATGAATGTGTGTTCCTTTAGAATCCAGACAACACTGGGTATTTGAACGTGTGTTTCTGTACATGAAGTATGGCAGTGGGCATGGGAATATGTGTTTCTGTAGAGTGTAGGATATGCGTGGGCTTATAAATGTGTGTTTCTGTAGAGTACAGTGATTGCAGTGTGCATGTGAGTTTGTGTTTCTCTAGAGGGTATGATGTTTGTTTGTTTGTTTGTTTGTTTGTGAAAATGGGTTTCTGTAGAGTGCAGGACATCAGTGGACAAATGAATGTGTGTTTCTGTAGAATGCTAGATAAGAGTGGGCATTGAATGTGTGTTTCTGTAGAGTGTAGTATAACACTGTTCTTGTGAATGTTTTTGTAGAGTTCAATGATGGTATTGGCCATCTGAATATGTATTTTTGTGCAGTATGCAGTGGGTATGTGAATGTGTGTTTCTTTAGAATGAAGTAACACAGTTTGCATGGATATGTGTGTTTCTGTACAGTGCAGGACATCAGGGGACATGGAACTGTTTGTTTCTATAGAGTGTAGGAGGGGAGTAGGTATGTGCACTGTGTTTCTGTAGAGTGCAGATATGGCAGTGGGAATGATAATGTCTGTTTCTGTAGAGGGCAGTGATGGCAGTGAGAATTTTAATGTGAGTTTCTGTAGAATGCAGAGTAGCAGTAGGCGATTGAATGTGTGTTTCTGTAGAGTGCAGTATGCAGTGGGCATGTGAATGCATGTTTCTGTAGAGAGGAGGATAGTAGAGGGCATATGAATATGTAGACTACAGTATGGCAGTTGCATGGGAATGTGTGTTTCTATGGAGTGTAGAATAGGAGTTGGTAAGAGAATTTTTGTTTTTGTAGAGTGCAGTGATGTCGTCAGTGGGCATGAGAGTGTGTATTTCTGTAGAGTGTAGGATGGTTGTTGGTGGGAACAAGTGTGTTTCTATATAGTAAAGGACAGAAGTGGGAATTTGAATGTGTGTTTCTGTAGAGTGCAGGTTGGCAGTGGAATTTAGAATGATTTTTTTCTTTACAGTGTAGTGTACAGGGTGCCGGTGAATGTGTATTTCTGTAGAATACATTGATGGTAGTGGGGCTGTGAATATGTGTTTCTGTTGGGCGCATTGATTGCAATGGGCATGTGAAGGTGTGTTTCTATACAGTGTATTATGTAGTGGGCATGGTAATGTGTTTTTATGTAGAGTTCAGGATAGCTGTGGGCATATGAATGTGTGTTTCTGTAGAGTGCAGGATAGTAGTCTGCATTTGTATGTATGTTTCTGTAGAGTGTAGTATAGCAGTGGACCTGCAAATGTATGTTTCTGTAAAGTGTAGTATAGCAGTGGGCCTGTGCATGTTGTTACTGTAAAGTGCAGCCATGGCATTTGGCATGTGTATGTGTGTTTCTTCAGAAGGTAGGAGTGCAGTCACCACGTGAATGTGTGTTTCTATAGAATGTGGTATGCAGTGAGAATGTGAATGTGTTTTGCTATAAATTGCAGGACATATGTGAATATGTGAATGTGTGTTTCTGTAGAGTGCACTAGGCAGGGAACATGTGTTTGTGTGTTCCTTTAGAGTGCAGTATAGCTGTGGACATTGGAATGTATGTTTCTGTAGAGTAGAGTATAGTATAACAGTGGAAATATGAATGGGTGTTTCTTTAGAGTGCAAAACAGCTGTGGGCATGTGAATGTTTGTTTCTGAAGAATGCATGGATGGCAGTGGACATGTGGATGTGTGTTACTCTATAGTGCATTGATGGCAGTGGTCATGTGAATGTTTGTTATTATTGGGTGCAAGATAGCAGTGTGAATTGGCATGTGTGCTTGAGTATAGTGTAGTATACCACTGGGCCTGTGAATGTGTGTTTCTGTAGAGTGCAGGATAGCAGTGGGCCTGTAAATGTTTCTGTAGAGTGAAATGATAGTAGTGAGCATATGAAAGTGTGTTTCCCTAGAGTGAACTGAAGGCAGTGGGCATGTAAATGAGTGTTTCTGTAGAGTGAAGGATGGCAGTGGGACAGGGAATATCTGTTTCTTTAGAGTGTAATAAAGTAGTGGGCATGAAAATTTGTGTTTCTGTATTATGAAAGATAGCAGTGGGCCTTAGAATATGTGTTTCTTTAGAGTGCAGTATAGCAGCAGGCACATAAACATGTGTTTCTGTAGAGTGCAGTGACGGCAGTGGAATGTGACTTTGGGTTTCTGTAGCAATTTCTCTGGCAGTGGGCCTGTGAATATATGTTTCTGTATTGTGCATTACATAATGGGTATATAAATGTGTTTGTCAGTAGAGTGCAGGATATCAGTGGGCATGTGAATGTATATTTCTACAGAGTGCTCTATGTAGTGGGCATGTGAACGTGTGTTTATGTAGAGAGTAGTAGGCAGGGTTCATGTGTTTGTGTGTTTCTTCAGAGTACAGTGGGCCTGTGAATGTGTGGCTCTGTAAAGTGCAGTGAAGGCTGTGGGCATGAGAATGTGTGTTTCTGAAGAGAGCAGATCAGCAGTGGACATATGAATGTGTGTTTGTGTAGAGTGCAGGATAGCAGTGGACATGGGAATGTGTGTTTATAGAGTATAGGATAGGAGTAGTTTACTGAATGTGTTTTAATGCCCAGTGCAAGATAGCAGTGGGCGTGTGAATTTGCATATCTGTAGAGTGTAGGATAGCTGCTAATGTATAAAAATGTGTTTATGTAGAGTGCAGGCTGGCACGGGGAAATTGAATATGTGCTTCTGTTGAGTGATATATACAGTGGGCCTGGGAATGTCTGTTTCTGTAGAATGCAATAATGGCAGCGTGTATGTGAATGTTAGTTTATGTACAGTGTAGTAATTGGAATGTAAATGTGTGTTTCTGTAAAGTACATTTTCAATGGGCATGTAAATATGTTTTTCTTAAGAGTGCAGGATAGCAGTTGACATGGGAATATGTGTCTCACTAGAGTGTGGGATAGAGTTGGGCATGTGAATGTATCTTTAGAGTGCAGCAACCACTGGGCATAAGAAAGGTGTTTTTGTAGAGTGCAGGAGAGCATGGGAAATGGGACTGTTTTTTATGTAGAATGCAGTGATTGCAATGGGAATGTGAATATTTGTTTCTGTAAAGTGCAGCACAGCAGTGGGCATTGAAATGTGTGTTCCTGTAGAGTGTAGTATAGCAATGGGTATGTGAATGTGTGTTACTGTAGAATGTAGTATCCAGTAAGAATGTGAATGTGTTTTTCTGTAGAGACAAGCACAGATGTGGACATGTGATTGGAAGTTACTTTAGAATGCAGTGATGGCAGTGGATATGTAAATGTGTGTTTCTGTACAGTCCGGGATAGCAGTGGGCATATGAATGTGTGTTTCTGTAGAGTGCAGTACTTATTGAGAACATGATCCTGTGTTTCTGTAGAGTGCAGTATGCAGTAGACATGTGAATGTTTGTTTCTATGCAATGCAGCATGCAGTGGGCATGTGAATATATGTTTCTGTAGAATGCAGGATAGCAGTAGGCACGAGACTATTTTTATCTGTAGAGTGCAAGTTGATAGTGGCCATATGAATGTATGTTCTGGTAGAGGGCAGTGTGACACCAGGCATGTGTGTATATGGGACTGAAGAGTGAAGTATGCAATGGGCATATGAATGTGTGTTTCTGTAGAATGCAGGGGAGCAATGGACATGGGAAAATGTATTTCTGTAGACTATAAGATAACAGTGTGCATGTAATTATGTGCTTCCGTAGACTGCAGTGATGGCAGTAGGCATGTGAATTTTTGTGTGTGTGTGTGTAGAGTGCAGGAAAGCTGTGGGCGTGTGTATATATGTTTCTTTAGAATGAGTTGATGGTAGTTGGCATTTGAATGTATATTTCTATAGAGTGCACTACATACTGGGCATGTGAACTGTGTTTGCGTAGAGTGCAGTAGGCAGTAGGAATGTGAATGTTTATTTTTGTAGAGTGCAGGACAGTAGTGGGAATGGGAATGTGTGTATCTGTAGAGTGAAGTATGCACTGGGTCTGTGAATGTGTATTTCTGTAGAGTGCATTGATGTCACCGGGCATGTGAATAAATGTTTCTGTAGAGTGCAGTATGCAGTGGGCATGTAATGTGTGTAGAGTGTAATGTTTGTATAAAGTACATTTGCAGTGGGCATGTGAATGTGTGTTTCTTTAGAATTCAGAATAGCAGTGGGCATGTGAATTTGTGTTCCAGTACAGTTCAGTATACACTGTTCCCATAAATGTGTGATTGTGAGGAGTGCACTCTTGGCAGAAGGCATGTGAATGTGTGTCTCTGTAGAATACAGTATGCAGGGGACATGGGAATGAATATTTCTGTAGAATGCAGGATAACAGTGGGCATGTGAGTGTTACTGTAGTGTGCAGGTTGGCAGTGGCCATATGAATGTGAATTTCTTCAGTGGGCAGTGTGTCACTGGGCATGTGAGTATATGTGACTGTACTGTGAAGTATGCAATGGGTATACAAATGTGTGTTTCTGTAGAGTGCATGAAAGCAGTAAGCATGAGAAAGTGTATTTCTATAGAGTGAAAGATAACAGTGGGCATGTGAATATGTGTTTCAGTAGAGTGCAGTGATGGCAGTGGGCATGTGAATGTGTTTCTGTGTAGAATGAAGGACACTTGTGGGGATGTGAATGTGTGTTTCTGTATAATGCAGTGATGGCAGTGGGCATTTGAATGGATATTTCTATAGAGTGCACTATGTAATGGGCATGTGAACTGAGTTTGTGTAGAGTGCCATAGGTAGAAGAATGTGAGTATGTATTTCTGTAGAGTATAGGACATCAGTGGACAATGGAATGTGTGTTCATGTGGAGTAGTATAGCAATAGGACTATGATTTTGTGTTACAGTAGAGTGCAGTGATAGCAATGGACATATGATTTTGTGTCTGTGAAGTGCAGGACCACAGTGGCAATATGAATGTGTTTTTCTGTAGAGACAGGAACAAATGTGGGCATAAAGCTATGTTAATGTAGAGTGCAGTGATGGGAGGGCATGTGAAGTTGTGTTTCTGTACAGTTCAGTGTGCAGTGTGCCTGTAAATGTGTATTATGAGGAGAGCACTCTTGGCAGTGGGCATGTGAATGTGTGTTTCTCTAGAGTTCAGTTTACAGTGGACATGGGAATGAGTATTTCTATATAGTGCAGTTATAACAGTGGTCATTTGAGTGTTTCTGTAGAGGTCAGATTGACAATGACCATTTGAATGTGTGTTTCTGTAGATGGCAGATTGTCACTGGGCATGTGGATATATGTGAGTGTAGAGTGAACCATGCAATGGGCATATGAATGTGGGTTTCTGTAGAGCACAGGACATCAGTAGGCATGGGACACTGTGATTCTGTATAGTGAAAGATCACAGTAGCCATGTGAATATATCTTTCTGTAGAGTGTAATGATGGCAGAAGTCATGGGTGTATGTTTTTGTGTAGAGTGCAGGAGCAAAGAGGCAATATGCATATGTGTTTCTGTAGAGTGCAGTATGCAGTATTACTGTGAATGTGTTTTTGTGTAGAATGTAGGACAGCTTTGGGTATATGCATGTGTGTTTCTTTGTAGTGCAGTGATGGCAGTAGGTATTTGAATGCATGTTTCTATAGAGTGCACTAAGTAGTGGGCATGTGAACTGTGTTTGTATAGAGTGCAGTAGGCAGGAGAAATGTGAATGTGTATTTCTATAGAGTGCAGGACAGCAGTTCACATTGGAATGTGTGTTCCTGCAGAGTGAAATATAGCAATGGACCTGTGAATGTGCATTACTGTAGAATGCAGTGATGGCAGTGGTCATGATAAAGTGTGTTTCTTTTGAGAGGATTGATGGTATCTGCATCTGAATGTGTGTTTCTAGTAGTGCACTATGCAGTGGGTATGTGAATATTGTTGCTGTAGAGTACAGGATGTCACTGGGCATGTGAATGTGTGTTTCTGTAGAGTGCAGTGATGGCAGTGGTCATGGTAAAATGTGTATTTCTGTATAGTGTAAAATAGGAGTAGGCATATGAATGTGTGTTTCTGTAGAGGGCATCAATGGAATTGGGCATGTGAATGTGTGTTACTGTAGAGTGCAGAAAGTCAGTGGTCATTTAAATGTGTATATCTGTAGATTTCAGGGTGCCTTGGGCATTGCAGTGTGTGTATCTGCAGAATACAGGACAGCAGTGTCCTGTGAATGTGTGTTTCTGCAAAGTGCAGTATGGAGTGTTGTGAATATGTGCTTCTGTAGAGTGTAGTGATTTCAGTGGGCATATGACTATGGTTTTGTGAAGAGTGAAGGACAGCTATGGGCATGTAAATATGTGTTTCTTTGGAGTGAGGTGATTGCAGTTGGCATTTGAATGTATATTTCTATAAAGTGCCCTATGTAGTGGGCATGTGATAGAGTGTTTGCTTAGAGTGGGATCGGCAGTGGGAATGTGAATATGTGTCCCTGTAGGTTGGGAAAGTGCAGTGGAAATGTGTATCTGTAGAGTGCTGAACAGCAGTGGGCATCGGAATGTGTGTTTCTCTAGAGTGAAATATATTAATATGCCTGTAAATGTGTATTACTGTAGAGTTCAGTGATGGCAGTGGACTTGGTGATGTGCTTCTTTTGAGGGCCTTGATGGCAGAGGCATGTGATTGTGTGTTTCTATGCAGTGCATCATGCAGTGGGTATGTGAATGTGGGTTTCAGTAGAGTGCAGGATGGAAGTGGGCATGTGAACGTGTATTTGTGTAGAGCACAGGACATCAGTGGGCATGGGAATATATGTTTTTAGAGTGTTGGTTATGAGAAGGTATATGAATGTGTGTTTCTTTAGAGTGTAGTTATAGCTGTGATAATGTAAGTGTTTGTTACTGTATAGTGTTTGATGGTTGTTAGCATGTACAACAGTGTTTCTTTAGAGTGAAGGATAGCAGTGGGCATGTGAATGTGTGCTTCTGTAAAGTCCAGAATGGCAGTGGACATGTTTCTGTATGGTTGGGGAACAGCCATGGGAATGGAAATGTGTGTCTTTAGAATACAGGACATCAGTGAAAATTGGAATGTGTGTGCCTGTAAAGTGAAGTATGCAGTGGGCCTGTATTTCTGTAGAGTACACTGATAGCAGTAGGCATATGAATATGTGGTGCTATTGAGTGAATTGATGACAGCAGGCATGTGATGGTTTGTTTCTGTGCAGTATGCAGTGGATTATGAACTAGTGTTTCTGTAGAGTGCAGGATCACAGTGGATATGTGACTGTGTGTTTCTGTAGAGTGCAGGTTGGCTGTGGCCATATGAATGTGTGTTTCTGTAGAGGGCAGTGTCACACTGGGAATATGTGTATATGTAAATGTAGAGTGAAGTATGCAATGGGCATATGAAAGTGTGTTTCTGTACAGTGCATGATAACTTTGGTCATGTGAATGTGCATTTGTGCAGAGTGCAGGACATCAGTGGGCATTGGAATGTGTGTGTGTGTGTGTGTGTGTGTGTGTGTGTGTGTGTGTGTGTGTTTAGTAGATATTTTCTTTATTTACATTTCAAATGTTATCCCTTTCCTCTTTTCCCCTCTGAAAACACAATATCTCTTCCCCCTCCCCATGCTCACAAACCCACCCACTGCTGCTTCCTGGCCCTGACATTCCTCTACACTGGGGCATTGAGCCTTCACAAGACCAAGGGCCTCTCCTCCCATAGATGATTGACAAGACCATTCTCTGCTGCATATACAACTGGACCCATTGGTCCCTCCATGTATACTCCTTGGTTGGTGGTTTAATCCCTGGGATATCTTAGTGTACTGGTTGGCGGGAATGTGTGTTTTTAAAGTGTAGGTTAGGAGTAAGTAAGGGAATGTGTCCTTTTGTACAGTGCAATGATGGCTTTAAGTGTGTGAGTGTGTGTTTCTGTACAGTGTTGGATGGGTGTTGGCATGTACAAGTGTGTTTCTATAGAGTGCAGGATAGCAGTGGGCATGTGAATGTGTGCTTCTATAATGTGCAGAATGACAGTGGACATGTGAATGTGTGTTTCTACAGGGTGTGGTACAGCAGTTAGCATGGGAATATGTGTCTGTAGAGTTCAGGACAGCACTGGGCCTTGGAATATGTGTACATGTGGTGTGAAGTATGTAATGGGACTGTGAAATGTGTATTTCTGTAGAGTGTATTGATGGCAGTGGGCATGTGAAATGTGTTTCCTTTGAGTGCATTGATGGCATCAGGCATGTAAATGAGTGTTTATAGTGTCCAGAATACAGTCGGCATGTAAATGTGTGTTTCTGTAGAATACATTTGCAGTGGGCATGTGAATAGGTGTTTGTGTAGAGTACAGTATGCAGTGGACATGTGAATGAGTGTATCTGTAGAGTGCCGGATAACAGTGGGCACATGACTGTTTCTATAGAGTGTAGGTTGGCAGTGGGCATATGAATGTGTGTTTCTGTGGAGGGCAGTGTGGCACTGGAAATGTGTGTATATGTCATTGTAGAGTGAAATATGCAATGGGCATATGAATATGCATTTCTGTAGAGAGCAGGATGGCTTTGGGAACGTGAATGTGTGTTTCTGCAGAGTGCAAAAAATCGGTTAGCATGGAAATGTATATTTGATGAGTGTAGGATAGTAGTAAGTGAATATAGGTTTCTGTAGAGTGTATAGATAGAAGTGGCCATATAAATGTGTGATTCTCTAAAGTGTAGGATAGCAGTGAACATGTGAATGTGTGATTCTGTGGAGTGCAGTACTTATTGTGCATGTGATCGTGTGTGTCTGTAGAGTACAGAGTAGAGTGGCAAGTGAATGTGTGTTTCTGTAGAGAGCAGGACAACAATGGGCAAGTCAATGTGTGATTTTGTAGAGAGAAGAATGGCAATGTGCATGTGAACACGTGTTTCCGTAGAGCTCAGTGATCAGTGTATATGTGACTGTGTTTCATTAGTGTGCAAAGTAGCAGCGGACATGTGAATGTTTGATTCTATGCAGTGCAGGGTGCTGTGTGCCTGTGAATGTTTCTCAGGAATGCAATTTTGGCAGTGGTCATGTGAAATTGTGTTTCTTTTGAGTTTATTGATGGCAGTGGGCAAGTGAATGTGTGTTTCTGTAGAGTACAGTATGCAGTGAACATGTGAATGTGTGTTTCTATGCAGTGCTCTTTATAGTAGGCATGTGAATGTGTGTTTCTGTGGAGTGCAGTACACATTGGGCATGTGACGACGTGTTTCTGTGCAGGGCAGTGTACTGTGGGCATGTGAATGAATGTTTCTGTAGAGTGCAGTATGCAGTGGGCATGTAAATGTGTACTTCTGTAGAGTGCAGGATAGCAATGAGCATGTGAATGTGTGTTTCTGTGGAGTGCAGTACATATTGGCCATGTGACCATGTGTTTCTGTACAGGACAGTATAGTGTGGGCATGTGAATGTATGTTTCTGTAGAGATCAGGATAACAATGGGCATGTGAATTGTATTTTTGTATAGTGCAGAATGGCAGCGTGCATGTGAATATGTGTTTCTGTGGAGTGCAGTGATTACAGTAGGCATGTGAATATGTTTCTCATTAGAGTGCAGGATAGCAGTGGGCATGTGAATGTGTTTCTGTAGAGTTTAGATATGGAAGTGGGCATGGTAAAATATGTATTTCTGTATAGTGTATGAAAGCAGTGGGCATGGGAATGTGTGTTTCTGTAGAGTACTGTAAGAGGTGGGCATGGCAATGTGTGTTTCTATGCAGTGCTGTTTGCAGTGGTAATATGAATGAGTGTTTCTGTAGAGTGCAGTGATGGCACTTCAGATGAGACTGTGTTTCTATAGAGTACATTGATGGCAGTGGGCATGGGGTCATGTGTTTCTTAGAGTGTAAGATAGCAGTGGGCATTTGAATGTGTGTTTTTATAGAGTGCATTACATATTGTGTAAGTGATCATGTGTTTCTGTACAGTGCAGTATGCACTGCACATGTGAATGTGTGTTTCTGCAGAGAGAAAGAAAACATTGGGAATATGAGTGTGTAGGACAGCAATGGGCATTGGAATTTGTGTTCCTATAGAGTGTAGTATAGCAATAGGCCTGTGCATGTGTTTTCCGCTAGAGTGCAGTGATAGCAAGGGGCAAGTGTCTGTGTTTCTGTAGAGTGCAAGAGCACAGTGTCCATGTGAATGTGTGTTTCTTTAGAGTGCAGCATAGCATTGGGAATGCAAATGTGTGTGTGTGTGTGTGTGTGTGTGTGTGTTTAATTCAGTGATGGTAATGGGCATGTGAGTGATTGTTTCTGTAGAGTGCAGGACAGCAGTAGGTATTGGAATATGTGTTCCTGCATAGTGTACTATAGCAATAGCCCTGTGAATGCGTGTTACTCTAGAGTGTGGGATAGCAGTGGTCATGTGAATGTGTGTTTTTTTAGCATGCAGGATAAAAGTGGGCATATGAAGTTTTGTGTGTAGAGTGCAACTTTGCAGTGGTCATATCAATATGTGTTTCTGTAGAGTGCTTGATATCAGTGGGCATGTTTGAGTGGAGGTGCCTACAGAGACCATCGTATATTTTGACATTTAGTTACAGATTTTACAGAGTTCAGATGTGGGAAATGTGCCTGTGAATGTTTTTCCTGGGGAGTAGAAATGGGCACAGTAGGCATGTGAGTCCTGATACCTACCGATGCCACAAGTTGGCAGTGTACCTGTGAGTCCATGTAACCCCAGAGCAGAGTTCAGCTTGGAACTCTGAGTGTATGTGTCTGCAGTTTCATGGTTGTAAGTGGCTATAGTTGCACAAGGCCCAGTTTTTTTGTTTGTTTGTTTGGTTGGTTTTTTTGTTTTTGTTATATTTTCAAGTGTATTTGACAGGGAATGCAATTGTTTTTTTTTAATATTTTTTATTATGTATTTTCCTCAATAACATTTCCAATGATATCCCAAAAGTCCCCCATACCCTCACCCCCACTCCCCTACTCACCCATTCCCATTTTTTTGGCCCTGGCATTCCCCTGTACTGGGGCATATAAAGTTTGTGTGTCCAATGGGCCTCTCTTTCCAGTGATGGCCAACTAGGCCATCTTTTGATACATATGCAGCTAGAGTCAAGAGGTCTGGGGTACTGGTTAGTTCAGAATGTTGTTCCACCTATAGGGTTGCAGATCCCTTTAGCTCCTTGGGTACTTTCTCTAGCTCCTCCATTGGGAGCCCTGTGATCCATCCAATAGCTGACTGTGAGCATCCACTTATGTGTTTGCTAGGCCCTGGCATAGTCTCACAAGAGACAGCTATATCTGGGACCTTTCAGCAAAGTCTTGCTAGTGTATGCAATGGTGTCAGCTTTTGGAAGCTGATTATGGGGTGGATCCCTGGATATGGCAGTCTCTAGATGGTCCATTCTTTCGTCACAGCTCCAAACTTTGTCTCTGTAACTCCTTCCATGGGTGTTTTGTTCCCAATTCTAATAAGGGGCACAGTGTCCACACTTTGGTCTTCATTCTTCTTGAGTTTCATGCATTTAGCACATTGTATCTTATATCTTGCATATCCTAAGTTTTGGGCTAATATCCACTTATCAGGGAGTACATATTGTGTGAGTTCCTTTGTGATTGTGTTACCTCACTCAGGATGATGCCCTCCAGGTCCATCCATTTGGTTAGGAATTTCATAAATTCATTCTTTTTAATAGCTGAGTAGTACTCCATTGTGTAAATGTACCACATTTTCTGTATCCATTCCTCTGTTGAGGGGCATCTGGGTTCTTTCCAGCTTCTGGCTATTATAAATAAGGCTGCTATGAACATAGTGGAGCATGTGTACTTCTTACCTGTTGAAGGCCCAGTTTTTGATAGACATGTGAGATAAGATGCCTGCTGACATACGACATAGGTGTGCATTGGACATGTGAGTGCGGGTGCTGGTAGAGAGAAATGGATGCTATGGACATGGGACTGCAGTCACATATCAATTCTTGAGCTGGGTTGTTGACATGTTACTGCAGATTCCTTCACGCGCCAGACGTCATTGGTTTGTGAGTGCAGGTGTCTCTAGAGTACAGAGAGGTGCAGTGGGAGAGTTCATGCAGGGGTATGCAGAGGTCAGAGGGAACTGAGCATGTGAGTACAAGTGCTGCAGAGACCAGCAAAGGGCTGTGTGTGTAGGCATGTAGTTGCCTGTACAATCCAGGGAAGAGCTATGGGTATGTGAGTGCAAGTGCATGCAAAGGAAAGAGAAGGCAAGTGGACCTGGAGCCCAGGTGCCTGCAGAGGGCAGGTGTGACTGGACATGGGTATGGAAATACCTGCAAAGAACAAAGAAGTCAACATGTGAGTTCATGTTCCTGCTGAAGACAGGATTGCAGTTTACCCATGAGTGTATATGTCTCCAAAGGTCAGAAGGGGGAGTGTGGTCTGTGAATTCAGGTGCCTACAGAAGCAAGGAAAGGGAAGTGGGCATTTGAGTGCAGGACACTTCCGAGGGCTAAGTTAAGCAGTAGGTATTTGAGTGTCCATGCCTGAAGATGCCATGAATGCAGTGTGCATGTGAGGCCAGGTGCTAGTAGACACCAGGAGGGCAGTGGCCTTGTGAGCATAGTGAAGAGCCATGACCAGAAGTGGGCAGTAGACATGTTTGTTCAGATTCATACAGAAGCCAAGTAGTCACTGTGTATGTGACTGGAGTGTATGGAGTGCCAGAAAGGTGTAATTGGCAGGGGAGGCTGGGTAAGTGCAGGGGCATAGGTCATGTAGTTCATGTGCCTGCAGAGGCCAGAAAGGACTGGTTGCCATGAGTAACCCAGTGCCAGGAGAATGCAAGGTTTCAGTTGACATGAAGGTGTAGATTCCTACAGAGTCCAGGATTCCCATATCACAAAGATGCCTGCAGAGGCCAGACAAGGCAGTGGACCTGTGAGATCATGTTCATGGGGAAGGAACGGAGATGCAGTGGTAACATGGGTGTGTGTGCCTGCAGAGGCCAAAGAGTATCAGAGAGCATGTGAGTGCAGTGCCCTGCAGAATCCAGCCTGGCAGTGTGCCTGTGAATGCAGTTGCCTGCAGATCTACAGGAAGGGTTTGGTGAGTATGTGAGTGCAAGTGCCTGAAGATGCCAGTGGATGGCACTGTGTGTTTGAGTCCAACTACCTGCGGAGAGCAGAATAGAGCAGTTTGCATATCATTGTGGGTCCTGCAGAAGTCAGATGGCTACTGTGTGCTGCATTAGACTGCAGAAGACAAATGATGGGCAGTGGGCATGTGTGTGCAGGTGTCAGGAGGCCAGTGTCATTTGAGTGCAGCTAAGCACCAAGATCAGATGTGGGTGGTAGACATGCAGTTCATGCAGGCCCCTGTCCAAGACAGGCAGCCATTGTAATGTGAACACTTGTTGTGAAGAAGCCAGAGAGGGGCAGTGTGTAGGTAACAGATTGCAGAGGCATGGGTGTCAGTGAGTGTGACTATATGTGCCTGCAGAGGGCAGGGCAGTGGGCATGTGAGTGCTGTTGACTGTTACAGAACCTGGCAATAGGCATGGGATCATAGAAGCCTACAGAAGCCAGAAAGAGGCAAGGAGCATTTGTTTGCAGATGCCTTCAGGGGACAGAGAAGGGCAGTGAACCTGTGAGTAAAAGCCCCTGCAGTGGCCTGAGTGTGGCATTGGATACTTCAATGCAGGTGTCTGGGGAAGATGGTTAGGGACAGTAGGCATAAGAGTGGTGCTTCATGCAGAGAGGCCAGGGTGGTTAGTGGCCAAATGTGCTCAGGTGCCTTTCATAGGGCAGGCATGTGTTGTCAGTGTGAATAGAGATGCATGTAGATGCCCGAGATGCAGTGGGCATGTCAGTGCAGGTGTCTGCAGATGTGATAACTGGAAGGTTTCACTCTGAGTGCAGGTGCTTACAGAGGCAACAGAGAAGAGTTGGACATGGGACTACAGTTGCCTGCTGAGGACACAGGTGCAATGGGTTATGTGGGTGCAGGTGAGCAGAGATGTACAGTGGGCATAGGTGTGCAGGGAGCAGAGAGCAGAGCTGGGCCATGGACATGGGAGTTAAGATCCATGGAGAGAGCAGTGTCTTGCAGCCTCTATTTATGCACAGGTGCTTGCAGAGATCAAGTGAAGTAGACATGTGAATTCAGAAACCTGCAGAGAGCAGAGTGAGAAATTGTTCAGGAGAATGAAGGTTCTCTCAGAGAGACACAAAGTGCTATGAACATGTGAGTGCAGCTTTGCACAGAGGCCAGTGTGCCTGTGAGTTCATGTTCCTGCTGAGGATAGATTGCAATGGAGACAAAAGTGTAGGTGCCTGCTGATGTCTCCAGTTGGGGATTAACCTGTTAGTGCAGTTGACTGCAGGGGCCAGGGAAGGGACCTGGGCAAATAAGTGCAGGAGCCTTCAGAGGACTAGAGTATGTGGGGCAATGGGCTATACATAGACAGGCTGGTCTCCAGTTGAGTTGAGGTCTGAACTCTGGTAAAACCTGGTGAGTGGTAATTCCCACCTACATGGGACAGAAGGCATTCCCTCATGTCTTCTTGCCCCCTGGCTCCTGTTGAAGTTACCACCCCCACCTCCCCCACAAGAGAGGATAGTGGCTAGCAATCATGCACATAATGTCCCAAGCTTCTGACCTTCAGGCTAGACTCCTCCCAGTTACCTAGCAATAGCAAGATGACAAGTCCTCTATAAGAGGGGCTGCTTGGCCCACTACTCACTCTCTTAAGCTTTTACTTTCCTTACTCTCCCTCTTACTCTCTCTCTCTTACTCTTTTAAGCTTTTACTTTCTTTAGTCTCTCTCTAAGCCTTCTCTCTCTAAGCCTTCACGTTTCTTACTCTCTTTCTCTCTTTCTTTTCCCCCTTATCTCCTCTCGGCCACGGCCAGTCTCTCTCTCTCTCTCTCTCTCTCTCTCTCTCTCTCTCTCTCTCTCTCTCTCTCTCTCTCTCTCTCTCTCTCTTTATCCCTCTCTCTCTCTCTCTCTCTCTCTCTCTCTCTCTCTCTCTCTCTCTCTCTCTCTCTCCCTCTCTCTCTCTCTCTCACCTTCTCTCTTTCCCCATGCCTTTCTATAATAAAACTCTAAAACCATAGACTGCCTCTGTTCATCAAGGCCAGGACTAAGGACTCTCGCCTGAGTGGGAACCTCTCTCCCTCTGCCCTCTTCCCATATCTCCAGGGTGTGGTGCTGCTCTGGGGCCCCTATTCTGTTCTCAGCTTTTCTGCCTACTGTATCCAGCATTGGGATGCCAGAGACTGAAAACCTGGTACCAGGGGATGCCCCTTGTCCACCCCCTGCCGTGTGGGGTCAGTGGCTTCACACAGCCAGATGCCCACCCAGGGCTGTGTGAAAAGTGTCTGGCGGTCCTACCATGTCCACCTTCCCAGAGCACAGGAACTCTGGTGGGATGCGGGCTCCCCCCCCTTCCCCTACATCCACAGCCCTGCAAGGTTAAACTGTGGGTATTTGAGTGTCCATACCATGTCCATTTATCACAAAGGCATGTGACAGCAGGTCCAAGCCAACACCAGAGGGGTAGTGGTCATGTTGTGGAGCTAAGCACCAGGACAAGAGGTGGGCAGTACACATGTTCAGATTCATGCACAGGCCAGAAAGGTCCAGGGACCATATGTATCCAAGTGCCTGCAAGTGCAAGCTTTCAGTTACCAGAGAGGTATAGATCCTTGCAGAGATGAGGGTTTTAATATGCATGTAACTACAGGGGTCTGCAGAGGTCACAGGGAGAGATTGGTATGTAGTAGTACCATGTTCATGATGAGCCCAGGCTAGCAGGTTGCCATGGGTGTAGGTATCTCCAGAGCTCAGAGGTTGGATGTCAGTCTGTGAGTATAGCTGACTGCAGAGTGGTGAAACAGGGTATGAGCATGTGTGCAGTTGCCTGCTGGGGCCAGATGGCTTCAGTGTGCATGGAATTGCAAGTACCTGAAGCATGTCTATAAGAGTGGGTTCCTGCAGAGGTCAGAAAGAGGCAGTGGGCGGTTGTGTGTAGTTACCTGAAGGGGGTAGAGAAGGGTAGATTGCATGTGACTGTAGGTACCTTCAGAATCCAGCAAGAGGCAGTGGACATGGAAATATAGCTACCTGTACTGGCCAAAAAGGACCAGTGGGCATGTGAGTGCAGGTGCTGAAAGAGACTAAATGGTGCTTCTGTGCATGTGAGTACAGGCTTCTCCATAGGACAGGCTGGCAATGAGCATGTGAATGCATGTGCATGAACAAGACACATGGGGGCATTGGTCCTTGAGAGCAGGTGTCTGCTGAGGTCATAGATGTAGTTGGACTGTGAATGAAGATATCTACAGAGGCCTGTGTAGGCTATGGCTAAGTAAGTGCAGATTCTTACAGAGGGCAGATTGGGCCAGCATGTATGTGAGTGTAGATTCATACAGGGGCCAAAGTCAGTGGGCATATGTGTAGGTTTTGCTAATTGGAAGATAACAGTGGGCACGTTAGTACAGGTGCCTACAGAGTTTAGGGTGTTTGTGGACATGTAGGTATAGATACCTTCAGAGACCAGAGGTAGGCATTGGACAAGAAATTGCAGGTACCTGTAAAGAAAAGAGAGGCAGTGGACACGTGATTGTGTGACTGTTAATGCCAGGGTTCAGTGAGCATGTGACTGCAGGTAACTTCTGATGCAAGTGGGGCATTGTGTGCATTTGAGTACAGCATTCTTCAGAGAGCAGACTGGAGCAATGGGTATTTGAATGCATGTATCTGCTGATGCCATAAAGGCAGTGGACATACCAGTGCATGTGCCATCAGATGCCAGCAGGGTAATGAGTATGGGAGTGTAGCTAGCAAGGAAGCCAGAGGTGGGCAATAAACATGTTAATGCAGATTCTTGTGCAGGGCAGGTAGTAGTTGTTTATATCATTAGAGGTGTATGGATAGGCCAAAAATATACAGTGTGATGGTGAGTGTGGGTGAATGCAGAGGCCATTTTGGGGCAGTGCACTGTGAGTGCAGGTGCCTGCCGAGGACAGGGCATGATAGTAAGTATGTGACTACACTTGCCTGCAGGGAACAGAGGAGGGCAGTGGGCATGTGTGTCCAAGTACCTGTAGAGAGCAGAGTGGGCCCATGGAATATGATTATAGGTGGCTGCAGAGCCAGAGAGAGTAAGTGGCCCTTGTTTGCAGATACCTATATGGGGTAGAGTAAGGTGGGTTGCAGGTGATCTTAAATGTCTGTAGAGGGAAGTGGAGGGAGCAGTGTGCATGTGGCTGTAGGTACATGCTGAGGCCAGCATAGGCATCAGGCATGTGGGTATGTCCATCCAAGGGGCAGGATGACAGTGGTCAGGTAAGTGCAGGTATCTGCAGAGACCAGAGAGAAGAGTGGACATGTGAGTGCAGGTTTCTCCAGAGGCAACACAAGGTTGCTGAGTAGTCAAGATGTAAATTGGATAAAATAGTGTAGATTATTAGACCAGAGAGTGTAGCCGCCTGCAGCCACACTAACTGGGTTCCTGAGTGGGAGGCTGGAGCTGTATAGAAGGAAACAGGGAGAGAAATAATGGAGGCCAAGACGTGTTTTTGTTCAAGGCCCCCAAAGATTACTAAGAGTCTGTGCTTATACAGGGGGGAGGCCCATCCCCTGCCAATCCATTCTTGATGTCTGTTGCCAGCCTGTAGGCCAATCTGCCTGATGCTGTCTCCAATCTGCCTCTGCCAGATGCTCTCTCTGGAATATATCCAGGGCCTCTCAGAAGGTAGCAGTGTCTTAGAGAAGAGCAGCAGCAGGTGACAGAAAAATAGAGCCATCTAAGTCAGAAGGGTCCACCCCAGGTGGTCTCATTCTCAGTGGCAGCAAGGTCTGAATCAGCCTGCTTCAAGACTGGGGGAGGCTACAAGGGAGAGGTAGTGGGATTATGAGTTCAGATGCCTGCCTAAGCTGGAACTTGAAGGGAGGCCTGTGAATTCACATGCCTGCAGAAGCAAGAATAATGTCATGGACACATGAATTCAGGTGTCTGCAGGGTGGACAGGTGCAGAGTAGGCAAAAGAGTGCAGGTAACTATCTGTGTAGTGTAGAAGTGTATGTCAGTTTCCTGGAAATAGAAGTCCAGAAAGGGGCTGGTGAGATGGCTCAGCAGGTAAGAGCACCTGACTGCTCTTCCAAAGGTCCTTAGTTCAATCCCAACAACCACATGGTGGCTCACAATCATCAGTAACAAGATCTGACTCCCTCTTCTGGTGTGTCTGAAGACAGCTACAGTGTATTTATACGTAATAAATAAATAAATATTTAAAAAAAAGAAGTCCAGAAAGTTGTGAGCCTAACAATATGGAAGCTGGGAAACAAATTTGGGTCTCTGAAGTAACAGCAAGCACTATTAGTCACTAAAAATTCTCTTCTGCCCAATGACATCTTAAGAGAAGAGCCATTAGAATGTATTGTTTTTATCTGGCTCAGATAAGAGTGTCATGCCTTTTTGCAATAATAAGGTACAGGGAAAATTGAGCAAAAGGGCCATTCTGAGCCTTCGTTTTGTGTGTGGTTTGGATGTTGCAACATTCGACTTTAGTTTAAATTGTAGTTTATGGAACCTGTTGTTTTATGTTTTACCATTTTTCAACCAATTGGGAAGGTAATCATTAATAAAATTAATTGGTCTGTCCGTGAACAAAAAAACAAACAAACAAAAAAAAGTGTCATTCCTTTACCAGGGACCAGAGTTACAAGTCATATTTCCATATATTGAATCATCACTGCATCCCTGGGATGAAGCCTACTTGATCATGATGGATGATCATTTTGATATGTTCTTAGATTCAGTATGAAAGAATTTCATTGAGTATATTAATAATCTTTGGCCTAAAAGACTCCAGTGCTCTCAACATTGAACTACTATTGTTTATAGTCAGCCCACACTGAGATGGTCCTGAACCATACTTAACTCTATAGGAAATACATATAGGAGATTTATAAAAGAAAAAAAATGGCCTGTCTGTTTTATATGCTATTTGTCTGTTGGAAACTATAGAAACACATACACATTACAAATGGCTGCCTGTGGTCTGACAATTAAAAGCTTATCAATTAGTTGATACAGTTAAATCTTTCTGTGTTTATTTTCATTAAATCTAGTCTGTCTATAGTATAAATTTAGACAATGGCTAAAATATATAAATTAAAGGAAAATGATACCTTACCACAGTTATAAAAATCCATACTTTGAAAACTATAAATTAATCACTTTCAAAATTGTAAATGGTCTCATGTAAAGATAGCAACTTAACATAGGAACCATATGTTGTGTTCCTTTCATCTTTTCGTCTATCATACATTCTATGCTGACTGCAGTTGCCCCTCTCTTCCTCCCCATAGTTTCTTTCCTCTACCTCCCATCTCCCCAGATCCATCTCCCCTCAGAAAAGAACAGGCCTTCCATGGACATCAAGCTAATAAGTCATAACAAACCACAGTTAAGTCCAGGCACCTCCCATTATATCAAGGCTGGACAAGGTGACCCACTAGGAAGAAAAGGGTCCCAAAGGCAGGCAAAAGAGCCAAAGACAGACCTTGATCCCACTGTTAGGAATGCCACAAAAACACTGACCTACAAGACCATACCATATATGCAGTGGCCCCATACAGGCTGCCTGATCTCTGTGAGCTCACTTGGGTCCCGGTCAGTTGATTCTGTGGGACTTGTTCTTGAGGTCTCCCTGACCTCTCTGGTTCCTTCAAACCTTCCTCTCCCTCCTCCCCAGGACTTCTCAAGCTCTACCTAATATTTGGATGAGGGACTCTGCATCTGCTCCCAACTGTTGCTGGATGAAGTCTCTCTGTCCTCTCTGATGATGATCATGCTTGCTTCCAGTCCTAATACATCCTGCAGGCATGACAAACTATAGGTTAGAAGTTTTGTGGCTGGGTTAGTATCCCAATCCCTCTACTTGAGGCCGTGCGTGAAAAAACCAATTCTTATGTCTAATGCAACATGGTGTTCTCAAAGAAATTGTTCTTTGTGATGAATTTGACTTTATTTTTGTTGAGAATTTGTTTTATGTATTATTCTGTTTCTGTTTCAGGCATTTGGCTATGTAGGAACTTGTTTCCACAATGTCTAGCTTCATTTAAAGGTCATATTAGGTTGAAGTATTTTAGATCACCACTTCGTAAGCAACCATTCTAAATAAATTCTACTACAATAAACCTAGTCTACCAAAGTTTATAGATTTTTCATTTGAAGTAGATTTTATGTAATTCTGGGTCATGCTCATTGTTGCTAGATCTACATATAAGATGAGATTTAAACTATCTAAGCCTTCCAAAAATACTAGATATCTGTAAATCTGTATGTAATTACTCAATTTTCAAAACACTTCTACTCTTTTTGATTGTTTTGAAACTATATAAGGAACTATTGTCTGTGACTCAGAAGTTATATTTTTGTGAGGTCTTATCAACTGAAAGGTCTAAAGACAATCCTCTGACAAAAGAAACTGCACAACATGTTTGAGATGCTATGACATTACTCACAGGATAAACAATGTTCCTCTGGTATGCTGTTGGGAGCTATTAAGACAACACTACTGTCCTGATCTCTGAATTGGGCCTCTCCTCCAGAGAAGAAAAGGGGGTCAAAAGTGGGCCACCGACGCACCACTCCAAGAACAACCATAGAATGTTCCAGCCCTAAGCCAGTGCCAGATGTCCTGACCACAAGGTGTACCCTGATACCACCAAGTTCCTGCTTCCCCGTGTAGCTTCTAAAAGAAAAATTTTCACTGCCCCACCCCTCCTGCTGAGAAGTACCTATACTTCACCTTTTGATTGTGCATTTAATCCTTGATCATTGCTGAATACAGAAAGACCTTGATGCTACTCAGACTGCTTCTGTGTCATTCTTGCACTTGGTCTCCGTCCCTCTCTCCCCCCATTTGGTTCTTAGGAGAAGCTCCCCTCGAGACCCTCGAATAACTGGACCTGCTGGATGGGTCAGTATGCCTGACTTGAAAGTCACTTATATACCTCACATGCTTTAAAGAGGTTTTTTTTTTTTTTGGCAATAATTGATGTCTTTCAGTTAACCCACTCCCCCCCCCAAAAAAAAAAATCTTGGGCACAAATCAGATTCCCCAGGGTTAGTCTACCATTGTGAGACAATGGAGAAGGAGCCATCAGATGGTTAATTGGCATTGTCTTCAGAGAATATTTTAGAGACAAGGAGGAACATAGTCAAAACTGAAATAAAGTCATGCTTGGCATGGTAGCCTGTTCCTGGAATGCCAAAACACTAGCAGCAATGCTTCATGATGAAACACAGTCTTGAACCAATGAGATGCACTTGCTTGCTTGTTCAGTACTTCCAAGAGTAACTAAATGCATAGAGATTATGAAAAATGACTCCAGGGTAGAGAGAAAGCCCAGTAATCAAGAACATTGGCTGTTCTTTCAGAGGACATAGGTTTCTTTCTCAGTATCCACATGGCAGTTTATAATTGCTAATAGTTCCAGTTCCATGGGACGTGACTCTTATTCTGACCTTCATGACCATTGTATACATGTATGTGTGTGTGTGTGTGTATATATATATATATATATATATATATTATGCCTACATGTATATACATGCATATAAAACTTCTATACACATAATATTCAAAAAAGAAAAATGATTCTTATATTCAACTGTCTCACACTGAATAAATATGCTCTAATATTGGTCCCTAGGTGTAGTTTATTATATTTGGGACATAGACACATTCCACCACAAAGCTGAGGCATTAAGGCAAAAAGTGTGAAATACAATCAACCTGGCAGGAATGAATATAAAATATTGTTCAGTATCCACCAGAGAAGACTACTCTGATATGGGTGCAAACCAAAATCAAACGTGTGTTATTGCACTGACAACTACACTGAGTGTTTGGGATCCCAGAGTAGCCCTGAGTCTTTCTCAGAGTGAGCTTTTAAACACACAAACCATATCCCGTGTTGGCATACTTCTTTTAACAAGAACAGTTAGCCAGAACTCTAGAACCTAAAAGGCAAGGTTACTACATTTGCAAACTTTCTTAGAATGGATTTTATTAATTAAGCCTTTGTTTAAATTTTGTTGGTAGGTGCTATCTATGTGCTGAGTTTTAGAGCCTGAATGACACTTCCATCATGAAGTCAGTTGTGCTAAGGTCTGGGGCATACTAAGTCTGAGGCCTTGTTACATTTGCCACTGGTCTTAGTGAATGAGCCATAGACTCATCCTGCTCATATTTTACTGAAAGGATACATAATTGGGCATATATTTTAATATGTGGCTGCCCACTATTAATCCAGTCAGAAGGATAATTAAAGGTTCAGTCAGTGCTGAGTGCAGAATAGTTATCCAGGGGTCCAAGAGAACAGAGATTGGTAGCAATTATCTGATGTATATTTTTGTCTCTTTCTCTTTTTGAGATTTTTTGCCAACTGTGGCAAGATTATTTTAATCACTCCTGATCAATTATCATATAAACAACATTTTTGTCATAAATCAGACCTAATTTCCTTTATCTCATGAGTCTGAACCTCTCCAATTTTACAGTACCATTTCTGCAAGGGCATCTAACTATGGTTATAATTGAGAAAAATATTTTAATACCTCTGGATCCTGTTGAACCTGTCTACTTAGTTTGGAAAGAACAGAAGAGTCACATATAGTCAAACCATTATTAGTACATGCCAATCAAGTAGTTTTAGGGGGCTCAGTATTGTTGCTTTCATCTATATGAATTAACTCATAAGACAATATAGTAGACATCAGATTAAGTGGAAATTCCTAGATTTTATAAAGTTTTTGGATATTAGATTCATTTTGGCCTCTTCTACATCCTCTAACATTAATTTATGCTGTCCCCAGTCACAGTGAGTTACGTTAGGAAATGGACTGACTGTTCTCTTAATTCGTATCCCTGTGTATTATGGGGCTAGGGTGTGTAAGAATAACCAGCATTCCTGGATGATTTATGGCTGGGAATGATTAATGTTATCCCCAGAGTCCTTTCCTGTGGCACTGAGTCTGATTCTCTAGGTTTTTCCTGTTTTCCAAAGGCTGGAATCTTTTAAAGGAATTTTTCAGGAAGCCTCAGTTTTACAACCTCAATTTTTTTCAAACTCCTTTGTTCTGGCAAGTACAGGTTCAGATACAGGTCAACATGGCAGGAAACATGTTGGCATGTAGGTAACCATGGTGTTGAAAAAGCAGCTGAGAGTGCTACAGCAGGAAGAGATAGTAACACTGGACTGGCTTGAGCATGTGAAACTTAAAATCCACCCCCAGTGACACACCTCCTCCAACAAAGCCACATATACTCCAACAAGGCCCTACCTTCAAACAATACCACGCCCTATGAGACTATGAGGGCTGTATCCATTCAAACCATTACACCAAAAAAAAAAAAAAATCCACTAGTCAATATAGGGAAACAGAACTAACAGACATAAACACCAACATTATAAAGACAACCAGGGGTGACCACCAAACATTCATACTACTGAACAGACAGGAGGATACAGTGACTGTAAGAAGAAACCAAAGTGCAGCCATTTTGAATAAAACTTGTATTTTTGAATGGGAGGTGTCAAATAAAGTTTAAGTTCCCAAGACCTCCCTAAGAAACTGACATCCTGCATGACAGCAAGTGACATTTACATGGATAACTGACATCCAGGTTGACAAGTTGTGATATGAAGGCTATGCAAGTTGTCCTTCTACATTTGAATAAGCCAACCCAGGATAAATGTACCATGAAGACATGTGCCTAAGAAAGTCCCAATCTCTAAATCCTGATTGGTAGGATAACTTGGCATAGATGTTTATGGATTGGAATCATAAAATCACTTGTGGTGGTTTTAATATGCTTGGCCTAGGGAGCTGCACTGTTAGGAGGTGTGGCCTTGTTGGAGGAAGTGTGTCACTGTGGATGTAAATTTTGAGACCCTTCTCCTAGCTGCCTGAAGATAGTCTTCTCCTGAGTGCCTTTGGATCAAGATGTAGAATTCTCATTCCCTTCCCCAGCACCATGCCTGCCTGGATGCTGCCATGCTCCTGCCATGATGATAATTGACAGAAGCTCTGAACCTGTAAGCCAGCCCCAATTAAATTGTGTCCATATAAGAGTTGCCTTTGATCTCTGTTTTGTTTCCCAGTACTTTGCCTCTCCAGCTTCCTCCCAAATCTACCAAACTTACTGGGACCCCCTTCCTTTCTCCTTAGCCTGATGCAGCAGCATTTGGTCTCCTCACAAGCCCAAACTTTCCTCATGTGCCATGACTCATCACACCCCTCCTGAAGCAGGACAATCATTGAATAGGCTTGGGCACTAGCACAGACCCCAGTCACCTGCTGGAGGAAGAGGTCTGGACACTGTTTGTAGTGGCCTCCCTGTGGATGTTAAACCTAGAGAACTCTACCTGCTCTTCTGGTAGTTCAAGGGCTTTGAAGGGTCCCTGATCAAGCTCACCTTGAGACACACTCATGGTTTTGTGACCTTTGACAGCCCCAGCATTAACAGAAGCAGCCAAGTTCACATTCAATGGTATTCACTTTGATCTGGAGAACCCACAGACCCTGAGGCTAGAATTTGCCAAAGCCAACAGCAAGATAGCCAAGAGCCAAATAATAATGACACCAAATCCCACCAATGTCCCCCCTGCCCTAGGAGCACACTTGATCACAAGAGGCCCTTATGACTTGATGGGGGCTGCTATGATTCCTGCATCCCTACACCAGAAAGCTGACCCCAGCCATTTCACCAACTACATTAACCTACACAGCTGCCACTAGTGCTACTGCTTTGTCCCTACATGCTCAGATGCACTGGTCCCCCTCATCTGATATTACTCAGCAAGGATGGAAGTATTGCCAGTTCTGTTAGCAACTCAGTTTTGTTACCCTGGAGTTGGTTGTGGGTTGTGCAGGGCTGAAACAGGGCTCTGACTTCACTGCCACTCAAGGCCTGTACGGAACTTCTGCTTCCCTCTAGACACTGAATCTGAAGCCTGACTCAGGGAATGGCTCTTGTTTTCTTCCCCAGTTCTTCAAGGCTTCAGGAGGATCAGGGGACCTTACTGGGATACCTAGGCCCAGCTTACAGACATAACTGGGACCCACAGCCTGACCTCCTGCTCAAACTTGTTTCGATAGTTCCCCATCAAGGAAAAGGAATGTTTAATTTTGCATGTTGATGAATTGTTATACTTGTTATATATTGTGCATATGGTTTGTTCTCACACTGTCACCGTAGCAACATGTCTTGGAACTAGAGGCTGGTCAAGCCTATTCCTTTGATTCCTGCACCAACCCTGCTTCAGGTGGAGCTGAGTCTTGTGACCACATCTGCCTTAAGGTCCCCAGCTCCTAACACATGCATATACACTTGCAGACTCTATCCTCATTCAGCAGGAGATCCACAGCCTCTGAATTTCACTTCAAATCAGACTTCTGCAATATCTCCTACTCCAGGGGCCCAACAAGTCAAGTCTAAGAAGCCTTCCTTGTGCTTGCCTGCCTCAGTTTATCTCCCACTGTTCCTCGTTCCTCCTGAACTTTGAAACCAACAAAACCATGAAAAGTATTTCTGGATCCTGTATAATAAAATATATGGATCATAAGGGTTGTTCAAATGTATACCATTAATTATTGAAGAGACCTTATTGAGCCTGTTAGGTAATTTTAATGCTTGACACCTGAGGAAGAAAAGGGTTTCCATTCTTAACAACCAGCCTTTGGTTTAAGAATAATGAGATGGATGATAAATTGTGTGATTTTGTTTAATGTTACAAGCATGTCCTTGCTTTACCTTTCACATCAGCTCCACTGTTGGGTCATTTCATACATGGGCAACATCTGCAGGTAACTGTTGTAATTGGTGACTTTATGAGAATGTGAAGCTGGATCATAAATGAAATGCAAAATAAAAACCTAAAGTGACAAAAAAGAGCTGCATTGGCTATGGAGTCTGTTCACAGTAACAGAAAACCTAACAAAAACAGAAGTTGATACCAGGAGTGGGGTATTGCTGTGAGATCCCTGACCACACTTTTGTTTGGAAGAATATGGAGTTTTGGACTTTAGAAAGCAGTGAAATGCTTTATGTGTGGCTTAATTGGTCATGTTAGTAGGAATATGGAAGATACTGGTGTTGAGCATGATTTGAACTGTGCAGACCAAGCCCAAGAGGTTTCAGGGGAGACGAATTTTAGTATGTGGTCTAGAGACTGTTCTTGTGATATTTTAGTGAAGAATGTGGCTGCTTTTTGCCTTTGTCTGAAGAATCTACCTGAGGGTAAGGAAAAGAGATTTATATTAATTGCATTGACAATGGAAGTCTGGAAAAAGCCCAGCAGAAACTTTGTTTTCTGATTCAGCCTCATGAAAAGTGTTCTGATCAAGTTTACCAAGCTTAAAAAGGGAAAATATATAATATATGATTCATGTAATAAAAGAGCACCAGGAAGTGAAATGGAATTGAATCCTTTGTTCAAGGAGATAAACAGATTAAGGAAGTGATGATCTCAGGGCAAGATCCCACCCTGTATTGTTTATTGTTTATGTTTGCAGTTAAAAGAGTTATGTCATGTTGGGTGTGATTACGTGATTATTGTTTTCATTCTGACTTTTAATCTGGAATAAACTACAATCCAGAGATGGAGTGCACACTTGTGATCTAGATCTTGAGGCTGAAAAACACAGGCTTTTGTTCTGGATCTTGAGGACTAGTGGCCACAAAAAGCTTAGGTTCAAGCATGGTGGCACATGCCTTTAATCACAGGAGACAGAGACAAGCAGATCTCTTGAGTTCAAGGCCAACCTTGCACAGCACAAGCTCCAGGTAAAGAAAAGCTTAAGTCCACGTGTGGTGGTACATGCCTTTAATCCCAGCATTCAGGAGACAGGCATGCAGACGTTTGAGTTCAAGGTCAATCTACAGAGCAAATTCCAGGACAGTTACGCTTAAGCAGTGAAAGAGTTTGAAGACAGAAAGCTGGTGATAATGTAATAGAAGGGGGACCATGCTCCAGCTCCAGCAAACAGGAGAACTCAGCATCTTTCGTCATGTGTCTCTGACTTTAAAGTCAAGAATAGAAAGGACTACTGGGAAAAATCAATTTCTGGTTAGTTCGAACTAAGAAATTAGCAGTGATTATGAAGAGATCAACATCACTGAGGTCAAATCTTCTGGGAAGTATTTTCTGAGAACACAAAGAAGTTGTGGTCCAGAGATAGCTAAGGTTGTACCTCATGCTTCAGCTGGACTTGGTAATGTGTGAGAATCACCTAGGTGGTACTGGTTTTGAAGGCATGAAAGAGTCATGGAGAGCAACTGAGGCTTTACACTGTGAGAGGCCAGAGAAGGCTATTGGTGAAAGTGCAGCCACAGTTGCAGTTGACAGCCCAGGACTGGAGGGGTAGTGTAAAGAAGTTGAGATTTGGCACCAAGTCTTTTGGTGAAGCCTAGTTACAGTATAATATCCCAGTGTGTTTGGGAAAACAGTACCATGGTATGACCACCAATAACAATATCAGTAGTGGAAAGGAGTGAACCGAAATGCTACAGAGGGCAGAGCTGGAGATGTGACCCTTTGGAGGAGACCAGATGATCATCTATAGATCCCAGACATTGGAACAAGAATCTGTAAAGTTGAAGTTGCCTTGGATATCTGAAGATTTTAGGGATATGTCAGAGCTGTGGAATGCCTGTCAAGCAAAGCAGCAAATAGGACATGGAACCAGCCCAAGAGATTTTTGCTGTTGAATGCTGGATCTGCCAACAGCAGTCAACAAGAATAAAAGAGTTGGATATCTGAAGAGCACTTTGACATCAGGTGTGAAGATGTGGAGTTTGAAGTTTGCCCAGGTGGTTTTCTGTCTTGCTGTGATACCTAATGAGAATTGCCTTGGCCATGATGTCTCTCCTCAGCAATAGAAGCCCTAAGGCAATACTGTTACATTCTGGCCTAAGGTCACAGTTCAGCTACGAAGTCTGTTCTGCAGGCCTGATTGAACAGTTGCAGGCTAAGTATAATAAATTTTTGTCATCTGTTTAAATTACTTACAAAGATGAACTTTCACAATTGCAGTCAGCTCCCAAGTGTGTGGTGGTATAGTTGACTAGTCAGTTTTTGTTGTGTAGTTGAAATAAGGATTTTGGATTTTTGGGCCCCAACATTATATCTCACATGGATCCTGAACATTGAATCAGCAGCCATGTCTCACCTCTCCTATGTGTGTCCAAACAGAAGTATCCTGAGCCAGACTCATATCTGGAAGTGACAGACCAGGTGACTTTCTATTTTTTTTTCTTTTGGGGGTGGAGGTGTCAGACCCCTTTCATGCATCAGGCAGTGATTGTTCAAAGGGAACCTTGGGGACATGGAACAACTCAGATTCTGTACCTCCAGGAATCCCCTGACCATTGCATTCTTCCTTAGTCTACCCCTGGTGTCTTGATGTCTGGTCTCTGGAATCCCAGTGGAACCTCCAGAAACAATGTGGGGCATGCACCAGAAAAGACTGTTCAGACACCGGTTTAAGCCTATAAATGTCTTTATTTGCAGCCTGGTGACTGCAAGGAGTATTTGGGATCCCTGTGTAATACTGAGCTTTTCTCAAGATGAGCTTTTATGCATAAAAACAGTGTTCTGTGGTGACAGACTTCAGTTAACAAGAACAGTTAACCAGAAGCATAACCACAGAAGACAAAAAGCCAGGTTAGTACACTTAAGTGACTTTCCCAGAACAATGGACTTGGATGGATTAGGCCTTTGTTTTGTTTTTGGCAGGTGGTACTGTATTTGTGCAGTTTTGCGTGCTGAAGGGTACTTCCAACATGGAGTCAGTTGGGCTAAGGTCTGGTGGCCTTCTATGTCTAGGACTCTGTTACTATTCTAAAGAAAAGTTGATGTTTCTCAACCTAACTTAATACTGTTGAAACAATGGTCTCCCCCTTTAGAAGGGGGAATTTTCCCAGAAACTTTATTCTTGGAGAAGGAAAAAGACCCAGCTGGAGGAAGAACTTTACTTATGGAAAGAGATTTTACATAATTCTAACAACTTGTCAGGCCTTGTTTTAGTCACTATTTTATTGCTGTGAAGAGCCTTCATGACCTTATCAACTCTTATAAGAGAAAACATTTAACTGTGCATGGCTTACAGGTCCAGAGGTTTAGTCTGTTGTTGTCATGACAGGAAACATGGTGGCACACAATTAGATGTGGTGCTAGAGAAGTAGATCTACATCCGGAACTAAAGGCATCAAGAAAAGAGAGGCACTGGGTCTGGCTTGAGCCTCTGAAATGTAAAAACCCACCCCCATTAACACTTTTTCCAACTAGGCCTCAAATAGTACAAGGCCACAACTCCTAATCTTTCTTAAGTAGTGCCACTTCCTTATGGCTAAGCATTTAAATAAATGAATCTGTGGGGTGTCGTTTTTACTCAAACTATCATGGAACCCTTTACAGAATAAGACTGAGTCTCAGACAAGAAAGTGTCAATGATGCACAGAATCATACTTTGACTGAGACTTCATATCTCTAATTCTGTATTTAAGCATTAATCTCAATTCAGGACCCCAAGAACAGACTTCAAGAAGTCACTTATCCTTTTCCTAATGGCTATATTGATTAAATCTCCCTTTTCTGCCTTCCAATTAAAAAGTTTTTTAGAGATAAACTTCAGTCATGCATACTATCAATATTGTAAATTGTATAAAGTGTACTTTTAAGTTTTAAGTTGTGGTAGAGCGAGGTGGTTACTATTCTTTAGTATAATTAGTGCAAGATCCAAATATCTGCTTTATGTTCTAGTGACTAAGTTCCTCTGAAACATACTTTTTATACATATTTTCTTTATTTACATTTCAAATGTTATCCCCTTTCCTAGTTTCCTCTCTGAATGTCCCCTATACCCTCCCCCTGCCCTGCTCCCCAACCCACCCACTCCTATTTCCTGACCCTGGCCTTCCACTATACTAGGACATATAACCTTCGCAAGACCAAGGGCCTCTCCTCCCAGTGATGGCCGACTAGGCCATCTTCTGCTACATATGCAGCTAGAGACACGAGCTCTGGGAGTACTGGCTAGCTCATATTGTTGTTTCACCCATAGTGTTGCAGACCCCTTCAGCTCCTTGGGTATTTTTTCTAGCTCCTTCATTGGGGGCCCTGTGTTCCATCCAATAGATGACTGTGAGCATCCACTTCTGTATTTGCCAGGCACTGGCATAGCCTCACAAGAGACATCTATGTCATGGTCTTGTGAGGAAAATCTTGCTGTCATATACAATAGTGCCTGTGTTTGGTGGTTGATTATGGTATGGACCCCAAGGTGGGGCAGTCTCTGGATGATCTTTCCTTCCATCTCATCGCCAAACTTTTTCGCTGTAACTCCTTCCATGGTTTTTTTTTATTTCTCATTCTAAGAAGGAATGGAGTAACCACACCTTAGTCTTTCTTATTCTTGAGTTTCATGTGTTTTGCAAATTGTATCTTGTATATTGTAAGTTTCTGGGCTAATATCCACTTATCAGTGAGTTCATATCATGTGTGTTTTTTTGTGATTGGGTTACCTCACTCATGATGATATGCTCCAGATCCATCCATTTCCCTAAGAATTTCATAAATTCATTCTTTTTAATAGCTGAGTAGTGCTCCATTGTGTAAATGTACCACATTTTCTGTATTGATTCCTCTGATGAGGGACATCTGGGTTCTTTCCAACTTCCGGCTATTATAAATAAGGCTGCTACGAACATAGTAGAGCATGTGTCCTTATTACATCTTGGAACATCTTCTGCATATATGCCCAGGAGAGATATTGCTAGATCTTCTGGTAGTACTATGTCCAATTTCCTGAGGTACCGCCAAACTGATTTCCAGAGTGGTTGTAACAGATTGCAATCCCACCAACAATGTAGGAGTGTTCCTCTTTCTCTGCATCCTCACCAGCATCTGCTGTCACCTGAATTTTTGATCTTAGCCATTCTGACTGGTGTGAGGTGGAATCTCGGGGTTGTTTTGATTTGCATTTCCATGATGATTAAGGATGTTAAATACTTTTTCAGGTGCTTCTCAGCCATTTGGTATTCGTCAGTTGGGAATTGTTTAGCTTTGTTCCCCTTTTTTAAGAGGGTTATTTCGTTTTCTGGAGTCCAGCTTCTTGAGTTCTTTGAATATATTAGATATTCATCCCCTAATAGATTTAGGATTGGTAAAGATCCTTTCCCAATATGTTGGTGGCCTTTTTGTTTTATTGACAGTGTCTTTTGCCTTACAGAAGCTTTGCAATTTTATGAGGTCCCATTTGTAGATTCTTGATCTTACAGCACAAGCCATTGCTGTTCTCTTCAGGAATTTTCCCCCTGTGCCTATATCTTCAAGCCTTTTCCCCACTTTCTTGAAACATACTTTTGAGTACTTTGTAAATTAGTGTTGTGAGGAGAAGATGCTAAATGCTATTCAAAGAAAATGCCCTTGGTAGTGATTAGTTTGAGCTACTACTATAAAGACTGAGTGATTTTAATGATTATCACCAAAAAAATTATACCACAAGGGGGCAGTAACACGCAAAAAAGCTTGGTTTGATATGGCAGGCTAGGGGCTGGAGAGATGGCTCTTCTAGAAATCCTGAGTTCGATTCCCAGCAACTACTTGGTGGCTCACTACTATCTGTATGAAATCTGATACTGACTTCTTATATGTCTAAAGACATCTACAAAACTCATATACATTAAATAAATAAATCTTTTTTAAAAAAGAAAGAAAAAGATGGCTGGCTGTCTTGGTTTTGTTCTTCCTTTGTTGTTGTTTCTTATTTTTTTCTTCCTTCTTTTTGGCAGATTTTCTTGTAGCCCAGGTTTGCCTGGAACTCGCTATGTTGCTGACATGTTTGCATGTAAAAAGAAATCCCTTCCTTATTTAGAGGTGATGGTTTGGACAAAGCTTGTTGACAGGCCATATGTGAAGAGTAGAGTCTGGGTTTCAGAGCTCCAAAGAGCAGCAACAACAGAGGGTTTGCACAGTCCCAAGGCTTATTTATAATTAAGCACATTTTTGGTGTTGCTTTATGGAAATGCAAAGCAATCAGAATTTACATTAGCAAAATTTTGCTTACTTGGGTATATATATCTTAAAACTATGGGATTTGTAAAAACTTGACTGTGTCATTGATAAACTTTAGCTAATAAGCTTTGGTCTGCTGTGAAGAAAATAGCAACCTCGAATCCAAAATTCATTGGTTACTTTTTGTTCATTTGTATATCTATTAAAAATATACTGTAAAAGAAGGATGTTACACATAAAAGGGGAAGTAATTTGATTTCATTTATTCCATGAAGTTTTCCTTCAGAGTCATGCTAGATGAATGACCCGTCCAGCAGGTCCAGTTATTTGAGGGTCTCGAGGGGACCTTCTCCTAAGAACCAAATTGGGGGGGGAGGTGTAGACAGAGACAAGGGTCTTGTGCGAATAACGACACGGAAATGTTCTGGATTGCATCAAGACCCCCATGTATTGAGAAAGGCCCAAGGCTTAAATGCACAAGCAAAAGGGGAAGTACAGATACTTATCAGCGGGAGGGGTGGGGCAATAGAATTGCACATTCTTTAGGCAGTTATGCGGGGAAGCAGGAATTTGGTGGTATCAGGGTGTGGTTAGGACATCAGAGATGACTTAGGGCTGGAACATTCTGTGGTTGTTCTCGGAATCGGTGTGTCGGTGACCCGCTTTTGACCCACTTTTCTTCTCGAGGGGAGAGGCCTAATTCAGAGATCAAGAGTTGTCTTAATAGCTCCCAACAGATGAAAATACCTGCTAGTTAGTTTTCTTTACTATTGTGACATTCAAAGTTAAAATTTAAAACACACAAAATTTCTATAGCCTGCATTTCTGCCACATTACCTGCTAAGCTATATAATATAAATCATAGATGCTCAACATATTACTTATTTGATTGTCCTCTTTCACATTTAAAGAGACAATAAAATGACATACAAGGAACATTTTATATTTTGAAGAACATGTCTGCATTTTTGGTATTTGTTTGCAAAATTAATAGCTTTTCTGACTGAATCCTAAAAATCTTTCAAACCAAGCTACAAGTTGTACAAAAAAAAAAAAAAAACAACTCAGTTTAGACTTTAGTTTTAGTTTTATCTCAGTCACCAGATTTCATGAGGACTTCTCTGCCGGGAAAGATCCACTGGAGCCTTTTATATTGTCTCCAGTGACTAGAATTTAGCCAAGATCATCCTGAAGTGTATTCACGTCTCTCATTTTAGTGATTGGTAAGAAGTTGGCTGGAGTTCTGTTCCTATCTCTCTGCAAGGAGACTCCAAGCTCCTAACCCAACTGTGTCTAATACATTCCCCCCCCCCAAAGCTTCATAAAAACAAGAATTCCATTTTAGCCCAGGAAACAGGATACTCAAATGCTTATTAGAAAAAGTTCTGTCCCAAGGAGATTTTTTTATCCATACAAAGTCCCTAAAATGAATTTGTAGAATTAGAAATCATCTTTAATTAAACATGGTATAGATAAAGCCATCATGCAGCAATTCATTAACCTGATTTTATCATAGCTTCAAGAATAGGAGAAGGAATAAAAAAATGGACACAATACAACATCTAGATTAACAAAATGTGACATCTGTGTATTGGCTAGTAGGTTGCTAATTTTTCCACAGCAGACTGATGCTCACTACCCATTAGTCTGTCAGTAAGAAAGCCAAATATTTACATATCCTATTGTTTTAGATATATCCTCAAGTAAACAAACATTTTTACATTTAGAGTCTGCGTGCTTTGAACCTTCATAAAATACCACCCAAAATCATCTAGCTGTAGATAAGCTTCTGGACTGTACAAACCCTCTGTGCTGTTGGTGCTCTTTACAGCTCTCAAACCCAGACTCCACACCGGGCGGCTGGGCTGCCATCACTCACATATCCATCCTCTTCAACTGTATTCTTCCACAGATTTCCTCTTCTGAGTGATGACGATAACCCAATCTCTAAGTAAGTCATATTATAAGTCCACAAGCAAACTGATATTCTGAATATTCTGCTATATGTGCTATGATGGAAATTTATCACAAGCAGTCCAACCACATTACAAGTCTCTGTGTTTTTATATCTTCAAATCTCAGGGGCCTCTCCTTTGACCTGATTCAAGAGATGTCCTCCTTTATGACAACTATGACCCTAGAAAAATGATTGTGACTTGGACACAATTTCATACTTTCAAGTCCACATGGTGAGAATCAGTGTCTACAGTGAAAAGGAAATCAGAAGGCATTGTTGTGTAAGAGTAGCAAACTAATGCTGAAGAGTGAGACAGGCTGTGTTATATAGGAGCTGGGATAAAGACTGTTAGAGTCAAGGATGGCATGGTTATTAAGTTCTCATGACTAATTTCCCATCCCACCATATACTGTTTGGATTGGGTTGCTTCCACCACACTCAGAGACATTGAGAGGTGTTACTGAGGTATGGTATTTCCCACAACTGTGAATATATTAACAGAAATGAGGGGACATTCACCCAAGTGGGCTACAAGTTTGTAAAGCAAGGTCAGCTTGCAGGAGGCTACAACAGTCATAGCCTCCCAGGTCCTCATGCCAAGGTTAATCAGTATGGACATGAGGCAGCAAAGATCACTGTTTAGCTGGAGTAGGTGGATAACTCAGGCAGGACCCAGCTTCCACTCTACCCAATTTAGCTCATTTATTTACTAGAACTGAGGAAGAACATAACAGGCATCTCTTGGTACTCACAGAACTCTCATATCAAAAGGCTGGGAAAATCTCATTCACAGGTTTACTCATGGCTCTTGATTAATTCTTAGTCTAGCTAAAAGTTTTATTCATTGATTTGTGAAAAAACTTCATTTGTCTTCTTGTTCCATGTTTCTCAAGTATTAATTTATCTCACTCTTCTCTACCCTTACTTTTCTCTCTTCTGCTAAATAGAACTTACTCTTTTCTAATTTCAGAGGTATGTAATGTCATATTGTGTATTTAATGTCTTATAGTTTCACCTCTTATATTATCCCATACTCATGCCCAATCTCCCCAATGGGTCTGGGCCATGATATGAAACCCATGAGACTTCCCTGCTCTTGCTCACTCATTTTGTCGTTTTCTTGTTTTCCACAAGGCCTGTTGGCTCAGTAGGGAGCACTTCCTGAAATCCTTTCTGAATAATATCATTTATAGTAGGTATAACTGGAAAAACATGAATCCCTACTAGTTATTATATTAATGCATTGCTCTGTCCCTAGTAGTTCATTATCATATAATATGCCAATAATGTTTCCCTGAGTTATGCTACATAGATTTGAAAGTCTCTACTCAGATTGTCAAAGCAGAAGCATTGGTTAAAAACACAACTTGGCTATTCTAGGCATCTGGTATAATTTTGCTAATAGATAACACTATTTTATTGCTCTGAGTTTCATTTCAGGCATCAAATGGATTCTATTGTTGTGCAATTGATCTATTATTTTGTTTTTCACAGTTACTTTTCCATCTATACTTTAGTATTTACCAGAACCTATTCTACTTTGGAAAGGATAGTGAAAGATCCTGGCGGAATGTAAAAGGTCATAGAAGCCCTGAAATTGGTAAAATAGATTTTATTGTTAGTAGAATAGCTTCACTGATTTACAAAAATAAAGGTGCACAATGCTTTGGCAGCACCTCGAACATGTGTGTCTGCCAATGTTCTGTCTAGGTGTGTGCCCATTGCTGCACCTTCATTAGACTCTTTCCTTGTTTCCATCCCATACCCATTTCTTGAGGAATCAATCATTTTAGAATAGATATTGTTTAGATCTGGAAATTCCCTACTCCCCCCTTCTCCTTTCCCCCCTGAGGACCTATAAAACTGGGACCTCTTTCCCCTCGAGGTCGACTCCCTGCGTGGGATATGAGTCGTCCCCAGAGCCCTGGCTTTCCCCGAATAAAGCCTCATGTGTTTTGCAACAAGCTCAGTCTATCGTGAGTTCTTGGGTGTCCTCTATTGTCCTGAGGCCTGAGCGAGGGGCTTCTTTCAGAGTCTTTCAGTAGAAGTTTCAGTCACTGTAGCAGGAACAATTAAGTACCTGTGTGCACAAAATAATATAGATTAGTTACATTGCATAAAACTAATTGCTCTTCTTTTTATATTTTTTTTTTAGATTTATTTATTTTATTTTACTTTATGTGTTTGAGTGTTTTGTTTACATGTATATCTGTGAACCACATGTTTGCCTGGTGCCCATAGAGATCAGAACAGGGTGTCAAAGTCCTGGAACTGGAGTTTTGGACAGATGTGAGTTGCCATGTGGGTGCCTAAAATTAAACCCGGGTTGTGGAAAGCCTTCTGGGATACTGCTTGGCAGGAGTCTGACATTGGCCAAGGACAAGGAAAAGGGCTTCAGACAGGAATCTGACTTTGGAAGTAAACTCAGGCAGGAATCTGACATTAGGGCATAATAAGGAAGTAAGTTTAGGCAATAATCTAACTTTAGGCTGTAATAGAGAAGTAACATAAGGCAGGAATTTTAGTCTTAGGGTAGAACAGAACTTGGCTTGAGGCAAGATTTTGGGCTTGGACAAGGAAGTAGGCTTCAGTATTTCGGTCATTATGACAAGCCCTTTTAGACAACTGTCATGGGAGTGATCACAGGACTTTGCTTACTGCTTTGTTAGTTCCTTATTGTATTGCTCGCCCAAAATACTTGCATGTAATTAAAATGGTATAAAAAGTGGATTGGAAAAATTAAATTTGCCTTCAGTCTCAGAATTGACTGGGGTCATGCTACAATGTTGTCTAACTGTCTTTTTTCTTTTTAATCCTCACGCCCACACTGGAGAATCTGTTGACTGAGCAGACTTGGTCATATGGCGCCTCAATGGTGGAGCTCCAGTAATCAGGATACAGTGATGTACACCACAGGAATTGGAAGCATGTGTAAAAGAAAAGTAAAGAAGATTTGGGATAGCAGTGAATAAACCTTGTAGAAGGACAAGGTAAAGGTAAAATATGTTTTCGATATGTGTTTAGAACTATGTGAAAATCTAGAGAAGCGAAGGTAATTCTCATAGGTGCTTTTAATCTTGGACCCTGATTAGAGATAGATTACAACTGAGACATGAGAATGAGTTTCAGAAAAGGAGTCCTCTCTATCTGGGAATGATTTGGTGAAAGAGAAGGAAAATGAATGCACGCTGTTTCAGAGCTCTCCCTAGGGACAGGAGGAGGTCTGGAGATGTCCTGCCTCCTCTCTGGCTCCTACTGGAGGAATGCTTGGTTCTGGATCTCTTAGGAGGATATCTGGGTCCTTAGAGACGTCTAATTCTCTTTTCTCTTTGTATATTGTCTGTCCTTGGCACGCCAGTCTGTCCATGTCTGTAAAAACAGACTGTTTTATGTTAAGTCTGTGTTTTTGTTTTGTGGCTTAATTGACTGTTCTGTGTTTCATGTTCAAAAGAAAAAAGAGTTGAAACTTTATCTTCTGGTTGTTCACCCCTAACTGACAAAGAGAGAGAGAGAGAAAGAGAGAGAGAGAGAGAGAGAGAGAGAGAGAGAGAGAGAGAGAGAGAGAGAGAGAGAGAATGAATAAACAGTATGAATTAGCCTTTGGAGCCCTACACCTGTAGCTAGGAGTGTAGCACAGCTGGAGAAGCCCTGCCAGGAGCTTCTCTGAAAAGCCACTCTTAAAGGGACCAGCAGCTTCTCAAGTTCTATGGTAAGGGAACTGATGGTTTTTTTCTCCTAGAATAATATCTGTGCTTGTGATTATTGGATTCATCAGGTGCAAATGTGTTCCTCTTCTAAAATTACAGCTAGAAAGGTTAAGAATTTTGTTTAGTTTCATTAAGTAAATGTATGCAGCCTCTTCATTTTTGTTTCTGACTGGTTTTAAAAGTATAAATATCTTCTACACATTTTGTTTATAAGTTATTTGATATGGTTAAAAATTTGTAACATTGGTAACAGAAAGTTGGATTAAACTGATAACTCCGGGTTGAAGTAATTCAGAACTACAACATGTGGCATGAGTCAACCCATGGAAACAGATCTCTAAAGATATACCTAAATCGGGTAATATTTCATGTAATTCTTATCCTAGAGACCAGACTTATAAAAGATAGGATTTAGGGCAGTGTCTCTTTGAGGTATGCATTCTTGTGCAGGAACAGGCACCCAAACTTTGTAGCATGGAGGTGATTCACTTGGTGTTTTTTGGAGAGACTAGATTGTTGGAGTTTGAGTTTTGCTTTCCAAAGTTCTTGCGTGCTTTGAATGACCCAGGCTTGCTAACTGCAGTTCAAAAGTAGGAAGACACTTAAAAACTTTGTAACATGAAAGTAATACTTTTGGTGTTGATTTTTAAAGAGAATGGATTGTTTACACTGTTAAAATTAGGTTTTGCTTCTCAAAATTGTGGTTGTGCTCTGGTGTTACAAGAGAAACTTAAAATTCAAGCACAGGCTCAGGATTCTAACTTGCACATGTTTGTAATTAAGAAAAAATCCAGTAGGTGGAGATTGTTGCAGGGTTTGCAAAAGATTCATGAGGCTATGGAACTTGTAGAGGCATTACAAACTGGCCTGCCTACTCCATTATAGAATTATTATGGATTTGGAAGATCTTTCTTTATTCCTTTGCATCCTGATGATTGTAAAGGGTTTGCTTTTACTGACCTTGCTTGTAATTTTAAAGAACCCATGAAAGTTTTGCCTCAAGGAAAGGCTAATAGCCCTACATTATCGTAACCTCCCCCGAACCTGAAGCTGGCTGGGCCAGACCTCGATTTTGCTGCCACTAAGGAGATTACCTAGGGTGGAGCCTGCCTCCCTAGATCACTCTATTGTTCAGCCACTGTAGCTGTACCTCTTCAAGATACTGCTACCTGCTGGGAAGCCTGAGACCATGCCCTATCCTGCATGTAGTCACCTGCAGTTGGTTCCAGGCTCCAAGGGTGAATTGGCGGGAATGGGCCTCCCCCCTCCTTTATTCACCATTAAACATTTGAGCCTTGAGCAGACTAGCATGTCTTGGTTTCCTTTATTTCTCAACCCGCCTAGGTTCCCTCTTCTCTTTCAGCTCTGGTTGCCTCCCAGGCTCGAAACCGGACATGAAAGCTGCAGGCCAGCCCCAACATATTATGTAAAAAATTTTTGTCACTGCTTCAATACAGTGTATATTATTGATTATATGGATATTTTATTAGCTGGTTCCTCTGATGGAATTTTACTACAAGGCTTTGCTCTTATACAAAGAGCTTTAGAATTTTGGAGTAGTTGTTGCTCCAGAAAAGATCAAAGGCGAATTCCTTTTTCAATATTTGGAACATAAGTTATATCTTAAACAAATTTCAGCACAAAATTCCAAGTAAGGAAAGATAACTTACTTACTCTAAATGATTTTCAAAGTTTGTTAGGAGATATTAATTGACTAAGACCTCACCTTAAGCTTACTACAGGAGAACTTAAACCTCTATTTGATACCCTCAAGGGGAGTGAAAATCCTAATTCCCTTGACAATTAACAGGTGAAGGATGAATAGCTTTGCAGAAAGTAGAGGAAGCTATTACCCAACAACAGATACATTCTATAGACTATGATCAGTTGTTGGCTGCTTGCATTATTGCTACAACTCATGCACCCACAGCAGTCCTTTGGCAAAAGCGACCTTTAATGTGGATTCAACTTTCTTCATCTCCAAAGAAAGTTTTAACACCTTATTATGACGTTGTTGCTGTGTTAATACAGAAATGTAGGATAGAGTCAAAGAAATATTTTGGGAAAGAACCTGATGAAATATTTATCCCTTATTCCAAACAGCATTTAGATTGGTTATTGCAAAATACTGATATTTTGCCTATTGCATGTGCAAAATTTTTAGGCAAAAATGATAAAAATTATCCAAAAGACAATTTGTTTACAATTTGCCTCTATGCATGCTTTTGTTTACCCTGTAAACTTACCCATGAAGCCTATAGAGAATGCACTTACTATATTTACAGATGGCTCATCTAATGGGAAGGAGCATATGTGATTGGATCACATGTTCATTCTCTTGAGTTTCCCCCTGCTTCAGCACAAATAATTGAACGACATGCTGTAGCTGCTGTTTTCAAAATGCTGAAAAATCAAGCTTTTAATTTGTGTACCATCAGCCAATATATAGCTCATGGTTTACAACTACTTGAAACTGTTCCCTTTTTAGATACTGCTAATTCTCAAATTTTGCAATTATTTATGCAAACACAACTCAATTTAAGAGAACGTACAGTTCCTTATTTTGTAGGTCATTTAAGAGCTCATACTTGATTGCCTGGACCCCTTAGTGAGGACAGTGCCACAGAAGATTTGTACACCAGGAAAGTTGTAGGCCTTATACAGGAACAACTGGCCAAACAATCTCATTCTTTACATCATCAAAATAACAATAGCTTGAGACAATAATTTGGTATTTCTAGAGAATGTACATGTCAGATTATAAAGACTTGCACTGAATAAATTGAATTGTCCTCAGTTTCTACCTGTGCCACATAATGGTGTTAATCCTTGAGGATTTATACCTAATCAATTATGGCAAATGGATGTTACTCATATTTCTGATTTTGGAAAATTAAAATATGTACATGTGAATATTGACACCTTTTCAGGCTTTCTATTTGCAACTGCTTTAACATGAGAAGCAACTAAAAAACGTAATTAATCATTGTCTCCATTGTTTTTCTATACTGGGTGTTCCCTGTCAGATTAAAACAGATAATAGAACTGGCTATTGCAGTTGAACATTTGACACTTTCTGTCAACAATTTAACATTACCCATACTACTGGGATTCCTTACAATCCTCAAGGACAAGGCATTGTGGAATGGGCCCATGGAACTTTAAACAATATCTTCATAAAATAAAAAATGGGGAGTTATACCCCCCTGTACACCACAAAACTATTTAAATCATGCTCTTTTTATTTTAAAATTTTTTTAATTTGGATATGCATGGACATTCAGCAGCTGAGCGGTTTTTGTCATCCTCACACTTCTACTACGTATACTTCAGTGAATTGGAAGGATCCTATGACAGGCCAATAGCAAGGACTCGACCTTGTACTCATATGGGGATGAGATCACATTTGTGTTTTTTCATAGGAAGAAAATGAGGCTCAATGGTTGCCAGAGAGGCTGGTGCAACAAATGGAACAACCCCTCTTTCCCCTACTGATAATGATGATTCCTGCACATGGTGAAGCCCATTGGGCCTATGTTCCTGACCTACTACTGATACATCCAACAGTGTGTACCAGACCCGAGGTTCTTGTGACTAGTAATACTCAATTTCTTGGACCCCCTTGGACAAGGGATTCAATTTATAATAAGGCTGTGACTTTCAATGCATTGGGTGATGGGATCCCTATTTGCTTTGTGAAGAATAGTACAAATGATGGGTATATTTCAGTGTTTCCTCAAACGTGGGAAAAAAGGTTTCACAAACTGTAATTCAGATCATAAACATAGGCATGCCAAAACATTATAAGGGATTTGCCCTTGACCCTTATGAGCTACAACCTTGTGGATCTGTACCCACAGAGGATGTGGAACAGGCATTTAACAAAGTTATTATTTGGGAAGAATGTCTTAATCAACCCCCAATGTGGTTTAATGTTTCCAATATAATGCAAATTATTGATTGGGCAGGGAATCAGTTAGACATTGGCCAAAAGAGATGCCCATAGGCCTTTTGCAATCAGAAGCAGGCCCTTTCCAAAGGCATATATGGAAGTTAACTGTATCTCTCTATAAAGTTACTTTAGTTACAGATAAAATTGAGCCAGGATCTGGATTTCAAACAAGTGATAGTGCATGTGTTAAAGCTCACAATCTTTTCTTACTTGGTCATGTCAAAATTACTTTTGATTCTTCTACAGTATTTAATGTGAGTTGTATTGATTGTACACTTTCTAATTGTGTTAGTGTGCTGAAACCTGGCATGTCTGTTATGGTGGTCTATTAACCAGCTTTTGTTTTATTGCCTGTGAATATTACAGGAACTTGTTATTCAAAAAAAAAAAAAAAAAAAAAAAAAGCTTGCAGGTACTGAAAGAAGTGAGTCAGCTTTTAAGCAGAAACAAGAGGGCAGTAGGCTTAATTATTGCTGGTATAGCAGCTTTAATTGCATTGATAGGTAGCACCACTGCCTCTGCAATTGCTTTGACACAAGAAGTTAAGACAGCTACTTTTGTTAACTATTTAGCAAAAAATGTTACTAATGCTCTGAGTATTCAGGAGGATTTAGATAGGCATTTTGGGCAATGGATTGATGCTCTTTATATATAATACAATTCAAATTATTGAAGAATAGGTTCAGAGCCTGAAAGTGAGGAGCCATCTCAAGTGCCATGCCAATACCAGTGGAATTGTGTTACTTCTAAGGTTCACAACAACAGTCACTATAATTTGAAAAGGGTTCAAAGACACTTGCAGGGTATTTGGCATAATTCCAACACCTCTCTGGATGTCTTAGCCTTGCACACAGAGATTATGAATTTAAAGAATGCTGCTCCACTAAGCTTCGATGCTGCTGATGTTTCTGACAGGATTATTCATGGCCTGAAGTCAGTATTTCCATCCTGGTCAAGCTTCAAGAATGGCATATATGGCTTGATCATGCTAGCTCTTCTTGTCGTGGGAATACTCTTATTCCAGCCCATCGTGTTAAAGCTTGCCTTTAACAGCATCAATATGTTAGGGGCCCAAGTACATGGCTTGAAACTAAGAATGAACCCCCAAACAGAGTTTTTTTTTTAAGAATTAATTTTTATTAGGTATTTTCCTCATTTACATTTCCAATGCTATCCAAAAAGTCCCCAATACACGCCCCCCCCCCACTCCACTACCCACCCACTCCCACTTTTTGGCCCTGGCGTTACCCTGTACTGGGGCATATAAAGTTTGCAAGTCCAATGGGCCTCTCTTTCCAGTGATGGCCGACTAGGACATCTTTTGATACATATGCAGCTAGAGTCAAGAGCTCTGGGGTATTGGTTAGTTCATAATGCTGTTCCACCTATAGGGTTGCAGATCCCTTGGGTACTTTCTCTAGCTCCTCCATTGGGGGCCCTGTGATCCATCCAATAGCTGACTGTGATCATCCACTTCTGTGTTTGCTAGGCCCCGGCATTGTCTCACAAGAGACAGCTATATCTGGGTCCTTTCAGCAAAATCTTGCTAGTGTATGCAATGGTGTCAGTGTTTGGAAGCTGATTATTGGATGGATCCCTGGATATGGCAGTCTTTAGATGGTCCATCCTTTCTTCACAGCTCCAAACTTTATCTCTGTAACTCTTTCCATGGGTGTTTTGTTCCCAATTCTAAGAAGGGGCACAGTGTCTGCATTTTGGTCTTCGTTCTTCTTGAGTTTCATGCGCCAAACAGAGTTATTAATTTAACAGGCTGGCAAGCCAAGGACGGGTAAGATTCTACACCAGGGCCCTGCTGACCTAAGACAAAGGCATGTGCCAAAAGGCCATGTTTGTTCATAACACTAACAGGCCATGTTTGTTTATAACAAACATTAAAAGGCCATTTTTTGTTCATATAACAAAAACAAGCTTCTGCACATGTCTTGAGGACCCGTAAGGAAGGCATTCTTGTCAGAACAACCTAAGACAGGCTCAGCCTTGTTTATTAAATTAAAAGGGGGGAGATGTGGAAAACCTTCTGGAGTACTGCTTAGCAGGCTTCTGATATTGGCCAAGGAAAAGGAAATGGGCTTCAGGCAGGAATCTGACATTAGGGCATAATAGGGAAGTAAGTTTCAGGAAGAATCAAAATTTAGGCTGTAATAGGAAAGTAGGGTAAGGCTTTGTTAGTTCCTTATTGGTGGATATGTCACACATCACTGACTCCACAGACAAATAATTAATTAGTTACCTAATGAAGTGGCAATTTTTTGAACATGGATCTTTATGGTAATTCAATTTAACTAGCTTTAATAATCTAAATTCTATGTTTTACTACAAATTAAATTTTAAGGGGCTGTAGAGATGGCTCAGTGGTTAAGAGCACTGACTGCTCTTCCAGAGGTCCTGAGTTCAATTCCCAGCAACCACATCTGTAATGAAATCTGATGCCCTCTTCTGGTGTGTCTGAAGACAGCTACAATGTACGCATACATAAAGTAAATAAATATTTTTTTAAAATTATAATATAATAGGTGGAAAAAATTCTACATGCTTGTCAACTTGATACTGCTAACTACTAAGATATCTCAGTGTTCTCTAGAGCAGTGATGCTCAACCTTAATGCTTCAACTCTTTAATGCAGTTCTTCAAGTTGTGGTGACCCCTAACCATAAAATTATTTTCATTGCTACTTCACAGCTACAACTTTGCTATTGTTATGATTTGAAATGTAAATATTTTTGGAGATACGAGTTTGCAAGAGGGGTCATAACTCAGAGGTTGGGATCTACTGCTCTAGAGGAACAGATCTGATATATATATATATATATATATATATATATATATATATATATATATGTGTGTGTGTGTGTGTGTGTGTGTGTATGTGTGTGTGTTTGTATGTATATATATCCAAAATTTTAAAATAAATATACAGAAAAATATTTGTTACATTTATACATAATAAATATATAATGTTATATTTTATATATACTATATGTTATATATTATCTATATATAATATTATGAAGGTGGCATATTAGATTGGCCTACACAATATAGTCTAGGTAGTCCTACAATGTCTCTCTACATATGGGAGAATCTAAGAGCCTGATAACTGATCCACAGGGCTAGACACCTCAGCATTCCCAATCTGATATTGACAACCTAGACGATTTCTGGAGAGTTTCTGGTCTTTAGTCTGAAGAAACTGAGTTCTGATGGCAGCAAAAAATAATAGCAGTGGCAGCATGAGCAACAGAGTAGATGCACTCATAAATAGGAAGGTAAGGTAAGCAGACAAAGGCAGCACTAGTTTTCTCTTGGGCCTATTTACACCAGTACTGCAGCCAGAGGTGTTTCCCACTCATTCTGTCTTAGGATTTCAATTGCTGTGAAGATGTACCATGACCAAGACAACTCTTATAAAGGCAAACATTTAATTGGGGCTGGCTTACAGTTTCAGCAGTTCAGTTCATTATTATCATTGTGGGAAGCATGGTAGTATACAGGCAGACATGTTATCTAAAAGGAGCTAAGGGTTCTTCAACTTGATCCCAAGGCAGCCCAAAAGAACACTCTATCCTGCAGGCAGCCAGGAGGAGGCTCTCATTTCTCTTTGAGCAGAACCTGAGCATAGGAGCCTCAAGAGCCATCCCCATAGTGAGATACTTCCTCCACCAAGACCACACGTACTTCACAAGGGCATACCTCCTAATAGTGATACTCTCTCGGCCAAGCATATTCAAACAACCACATCTACTAAAGAGTAGTCTTTGTAATTTCTAACATCATGTTATCATCTGTGTCAATAAACTGGTACAGTATGAAGCTCTTAGGAGCTTATAGGCCTGTTAGTTTCCTAACATAGATGTTGGTGAGCTCCAGAGGCTCTTTCCTTGGCTTGACACTGGTTAGTGTTCATGGTTACATTTAGTCTTTCAGGAGAGACTAATTCTTTTTCTATGGCCTGGAACTAATGGGCAGGGAGGGGCTTGTTTTCAATCAGACTTTCAAAAACCTGGTTCTTTTGAATACACGATGAGGGGGAGTTTATTATCATTTATTCAGGCCTTTAGAAATCAAAGAATGAAGTTGAGTAGTCCAGTTTTAAGCCAAAAATCTGTATGTAATTTTTCAGGATTTATCATAGGCAAATATAGTTTGTTAGTTTGGAAGCTTTCATTAGTAAAGTTGCCCCTTCCAAGACACATTTTTGCCTAGCCAGTACATTACAGCCTCAGGAGAAGCTAAAGTGAGGAACTCAGACTCCTATGTGGAAATTACTCCTAATGAATATGTGCACTGTACTTGGAGGCCTACTTAATGATGGTGTCTGCTGGGTGAAGCTCAGCCAAGACTTTTACATTCCTCTGCTTTTGATCACCTTCTCAAAGGTTACCCTACTCTGCAACTTTAAATTTTGTGTAATGTTTAGCTAAAGGTTGAATAAAACTCACTCTTTGGATCAATACTTGTCTACTCCAAGTCTTTCCCTTTCACTTGACTGTAGCTACGTGAGTCCAAACTTCTTTTCAGGGATCCTTTAGGCCAGGGATTATTCTCCATTTATATTGATCATATGTATGTTTCATACTTGTTTCACTCCTTGTCAAAACATGGAACAATAAGAAAACTAATACCTTCTTTTATGAGTCTTGATTATATTATCAAAGAAAGTGAGTAATCAGCATAAGATTCTGAGGGTCACTGTAAAATATATCACATGCATTATGGCTTAAACTCTCAGAAATTTGGGCTGAGTATATAACTCAATGTTTGGAGCACTTTCCAAGCATGTGTGAGCTGCCCGAAGCTGCCTGCTCAGTTTCTATCAATTGTTTTATTCACCTCCCATGCTCAGAATACGTACGTCTTAACTGCCTTTTAGGGAACTAGAGCACTGTTCTAGATGACTTCCTCAAACTGTGTGGGATTGTCAGGTGTGACAGCTGTACTCTCTGTTGAGACTACTTAGGGAATGCCAAAAGTGTAAAAGTACTTGCATTTATATAGGAGTTGGTTATAAAAAGACAATAAAACCTTTATTGATGCCTGGACACAGACATGAGAGACAGGATGGGCAAGACAAGAGTTAGAAAGAGGTGAAATTAGAGCCCTTTCAGGAAAGGAAAGGAAAAAACAAAAATGTATCTCTAAGTTTTTTGTAAATATTTGTGTTTTACCCAAGCATTAGCTAAACATTATAAAAAAGTTAAAAGTTCCAGAATAGTGTAAGTGACCTTCTGGGTGTCAATAACCATACTTAGCCTATACAAATGTAGATAGAAGGATTAAAAGAGAGAATTTTTGGCCCTTGCCCTCCATGATCAGCTAGATTGCAAGAGATTGACAGGAATCTCTCAACAGTTGTGGCAAGGTCTCTTGTTTCAGGAACCATGAAGACCATACAAAGTGGACTCTAACCACTGTGCATTCTTCAGAGTCAACACAGAAAGACCTTCCTTTAATGCTTTCAAATAAAGCCAGCCACAGTTGAGCAAAGTGTTCAAATAATCATCAAACAAATGGAAAAGGTGATAAAATAAAGCGAAAGAGCCAGAGACTCCTCCCCAGTCTGAGTGATACCTGAGAACTAGATCCTCAACTGATCTTGATTTAAAACAATGGGTTAATTTTGGCCATCTGCATGGTCTAAAACACCCAATAGAAAAGTGTAGCTAAAGAGTAAAATCATCGAAGAAAACAAAACAAACAAACAAACAAACCAACAAAAACAAAACAAAACAAAACAGAATCACCAACTCTCTAGCATTTAGACTTAAATCCAAATGAGATGTTTTTAAACAGTTACCCCTCACTATTTTCTTCTTGATAATAAAAATGTTGTCATGATATAGGACATTACGACCTTGGCTCAATTTCAACACAGGAGCACCTCCCTACAATCCAGAGAGATGGGCCCACTGTTGTATTAACCCTAAAAAACCTAAATTATTGCTAAATATCATCTCTCCCTTTCTAGATGACATCTGAGAGGGATCTCACATTGATTTTAGCCACTCCAACAGTTTTAAAGTGCTTGAAAGCAAATCCTGGATTTATCACTCTCAACTCCAGCTTTGGTGACCAAGGTCAAGGTGACAAGAAAAAGCCCAAAGAATAGATGCTTTTGTGAGACTATCAAGAAACATACAAGTAACATTCTACAGACGGAGAAGGTTGTATTTATTAATTATATATATGCATAAAGTAATAATTAGTGAACAGAGAGGCCTTGCATGTAAAGAAGAGCTGAAAGGGGTAAACGGGAGGGGTTGGAGGAAAGGTAATGGCTAAATGTTATAATCTCAAAGACAAAATTTAAAAGAATGAAATAAATAAATTGGACCTCCATTCAGACATTTTAAAATGTCTTTTGTTCTGACTTCTGTTCTCTGCTTAGGTTTTAAATTATTAAGCTATTGTGTTACTTCTTGCTGGCTTCTATCAGGGTGGAACCAGTTTCTCTGTTTCAGAAGGCTTCAATTTCCCTTTTCTCCAACAATTTCTTTTTATAAGGGAGAAATTTAATGGAAAAAAGGGACATGTGAAGCAAGAAAAAAACTTAAAACTAAAATAAATTTAGAGTTTGTTTTGTTTGTTTATTTTGAGACAAAATCTTTTTCTATAGCCTAGGATGGCTTGGAACTCACCATGAGGTTCATGTTGGCCTTGAATATTCTGTGACTCCCCTGTCTCAGCCTCACAATTTCTGGAAAGGCACATAGTATTATACATGTATCAATCCCACTGACTTTTAAGTCTCAGAATAGTCATCAGTGGCTTGATGCTCTCTGTATTTCAGAATCATCAGGGTGTCAGCCCACTCCCTGGGTGGCAGGCCTGTTATCTCTGTCATGCAGAAAATGGAATCCTCATGTACTATTTATGAATATAAAATTTCACAACAATTTTGGGAACTGCTAGTGAATCTTCAAATAGTTAAACATAGAACTACCATATGGCCACGCTATCGTTCCTCTAATATAACTCTAGGAAAGAAAAATTAAAATGTATCTAAACAAAACATGTACAAATTTACACTAATATATAACAACATTATTCATAATAGCTCAATATAGAACAACACATGCTCATCAAAAGTTTAAAAAGTATAAACATGGCATGTCTAATGCATTAGTCGTATTTTCATTACCATAACACAAATCAACTTAAAAAGAGGATATAGTTTTGGAGGTTTCAATCCATATTCAATTGACCCCACTGTTTTGTGCATGTGATATCCAAGTGTATCCGTGCGTGTGTTCATAGGGTGAAAGTCAATTTGTTCCATAGCCAAGCCCACCCCCAGTGGCATACTTCCCCCAACAAGACCACACCTCCTAATAATGTCACTCCTTAGAAGTCTATGAATACCATTTCCTTTCAAACCACCACAACCACTATGCTTAATACAGGAGCTATCACCAAATGACAAGCACTCACTGGGTATACAAACGACACTAAAGGGCAGGCCTCATGCCCAGCAGTAGATGAGTAGATGTCTAACAGAGAATAAACTCAGCATCAGTTTTGAATATGTTTTGGTCCATAATTCTTTGTTTAAACTGTTGTGCTTTTTTTTTTTTACCTTGCAGGTTTTTTGCTTACATATTATGGTTTCTGATTATACATTTTCATGAGTTTGGGGTATGTGTGTGTTTCTCATGATTTCTTTAGGTTTTTGCTTTTTGTTTTCTATTCTGGTTTGAATTTTTTTTCTTGGTTTTTTGAGACAGGGTTTCTCTGTATAGCCCTGGCTGTCCTGGAACTCACTTTGTAGACCAGGCTGGCCTCGAACTCAGAAATCCACCTGCCTCTGCCTCCCAAGTGCTAGGATTAAAGGCTTGCGCCACCATGCCCATCTGGTTTGAATATTTTATTTGACTTTTTTTTCTAGAAAGTGAGAGAAAGAAGGCATGGAGATGGAGCAGTGGGAAAGTAGAAGGATCTGGGAGGAGATAAAGGAGGGAAAGCCATGATCAGAAAGCGCTGTGTGGTGCAAGTGTTTTTGCAGTTTTAAAATAAGAGGCAAATTTGAGCCTCAAAGAAGAGTTTGGATTCGACAGAATCTTGAGATTGTCAAACACTATGGGAACTTTTGAAGTTGGACTAAATGTATTTTGGATTAATGATATATGGCTCCAAGACTATGAGGCCAGGGTAGCTTAAATGAGATGTTTCCTATAAGTCTCAAGCATTTGAATATTTGGTCCTTAGTTGGTAGACTTAAGAGATATGACCTTGATAGAGGAAATTATTCTGCTTCCAGTGTGCTTTCAGCTTTTTTTTTCAGTTCATGACATTAGCTCTCAACTGCTGTTTCAGTTGTCTGCTACCTGCTCCCTCCACTTCAGCGTCATGGACTACTAAGCCTCTGGAACCATAACCTTAAAATAAATTATTTTTCCATAAGTTATTTTGATCATGAAGTTTTATTAAAGTAACATATCCAGAGTTAGTTCAATAGATTGGATCAATAATGTTAATACAAAAAAAAAATTAGAAGTGGTAAAGCACAACCAGTAAGCACTATCGGAGTTAAAATCAAATCTTTTATAGTCAATGTGTCAGTAAATTGGTGTTACAGACAAAATTGCTTATGCAATGTGGCAATTTCACTTGTAGATAGTTTGGAAAGTTTCATAAATCTGGCATTGGATAGTAAGCTTCATCAAGAGTAGAATTGTACACTTCAATTGTGACAGTTAGTGTTTGGTTTCAGACCCCAGAACAAGGGACTGAGGTGCATATCAAAACCGATCTGTGGGAACTATCCCCCTCTCCACTTGCCTAATCCTGAGAGTGGGATTTGTTCCCTTTTCTCTGGTCCTGATCCTGGGACCCCCAACTCCACCAACTACCAAGACCGTGGGCCTAAGAGTTTCAAGAAAGGCGGGCGTGGTGGCGCACGCCTTTAATCCCAGCACTCGGGAGGTAGAGGCAGGCAGATTTCTGAGTTCGAGGCCAGCCTGGTCTACAGAGCGAGTTCCAGGACAGCCAGGGCTACACAGAGAAACCCTGTCTCGAAAAACCAAAAAAAAAAAAAGAGTTTCAAGAAAAAGGTTTACTCCCTAAACTCCTTAACTTTATCTTCAGTCCCCTAATATCCAGGTGTTTTCTCAAAACCTGCATACAGGAAAGCTCCCAAACAGTTACTCACAGCCTCACAGACTGCTTTAATTGGACCTACACATTCCTACTCAGAGATGATCCCACAACCTGGACAGCAGGGAAACAAACAGTTCTTCCATGACATGACCAACATTCCAGCTCTTTTAGTCCAAATTCCAGAATTGTGTCCCAGTGTAAGCAGGGAATAGTCATAGATGATTACACCACATGATGTGTTTATAAAATGATAAAAAGAAATAGAATATGTTCTATGGATGTGTAGTCAGGAAAGGGATGTCTCAACGGGCCCATGCCAAGGCATCCCTTTCCCCCTCCCCCTCCTGAGTGACCAGCCACACGAGTTTATTCAGGGCATGGGGAGGAGAGTTAAGAGGGTAATAGGGGCAGAGAAAGAAGAGAGGGGGAGAGAGTAGAGAAGTAGAGGCCAGCCACGACCATGTGGAGAGAGGGGGAAGGGAATGAGGAAAGGAAGGGAGAAATGAAGAGCCAAGAGGGCAAAAAGTAGCAACTGGGAAGCAAGAGAGCAAGAGATCCAGAAAGGGAGGAGGGGGCAAGCAGCCCTGTTTATAGTAGGTCAGGCCTACCTGGATGTTGCCAAGTAACTCTGGGGTGGAGTGTAGACAGAATGCTAACACCACCCATTATTCACTGGTTTCAGACCCAGTACAAAGGACTGAGGTGCATATTTTAAATATCAAACCCTACCTGGCCTCCAGATTCTCTCATCATCCTTAAACTCCTTCCTGGCATACTCTGCCCCCAACCCTGAACTTTGCAGCCTAGGGGAACTTTTTGTCCCTTCTCTCTGTGTACACCCTCTCTCTTTCTCTCCCCCCTACCCCCACTTTCACCAAAGTGACTTCTGTGGCCTTGTCACAAATTCTAACAATTTAGATAGTGCATACTAATTTTGGGGCTTTATTTCAGTCTCATCAGAAACTGTTTTATTACTGTGGTGATCACATGCATTAATAACTCCATTTTGACAGTAGCAACAGACTTTTTTTCTAGTTTTTTCAGCCCCAAGTGTCAAACCCAGTAACAAATCCATTTCTTATATTCTTCTAGTCAGACAAAGTATACCAGACTTCAGCTAGAGCAATGGTTCTCAACCTTCTTAATGCTGAGACCTTTTAATATACTTCTTCATGTTGTGGAGACCCCAAGTATAAAATTATTACTGTTACTACTTCATAACTGTAACTTTGCTATTGTTATGTTATTGTGATGTAAATATCTAATATGTCAGATATCTGATATGTACCCCTGTGAAAAGGTGGTTTGCCCCTCCAAGGGGCTCACAACCCACAAGTTGAGAACCATTGATCTAGAGAAATATGAACCAGACCTGTGAAAATGGTCAAGTATTTAGCCCCAATTTTGTGAATCGAGGTCTTTTCATCTGGCCAGTACTTTTGTAGATGCAAGAGTCTGGGTTTGGATATTTCTGAAAGTGGCAACAACCACCTTTTCATTTAAAGCATATTTCCATTACAGCAATTGTTAGAAACAATGTTATTCATAAACAAGGCCTGTTGAGTCATGTTATAGGTATTTTCGTGTGAATGAAAATATCATGATCCACAGAAGGCAATAGTATGAAAAAGAAGGAGTAATAAATGCTCAAAACTGTGTTTCATGTGTCATCAATTTCTAAAATGGACTTACAGGCATGATATCTACAACAGCTCAGGCCATAGCAGGAATGAATTTGATGATCTCCTACAAGGTTTCAGCTTCTGTTATAGATTTTATAGCACTTAACCTTTATTCTTCCTACCAGTACCTCCATTAAGCATTAGAGAAAGGATTTGATTTTTCCTTCCTTTTCCTGAGATTCTGTTTTCTCTTTGTTGAACCAACCAAAAAAGGATGGGAAGGGGAAGAAATCAAAGAATTGATGTTCTACAAACATTTTCCACATGGGCCAAGAAATGCAGGCAAACAATTCTTAGTACATGTAGGATGCACTCTGATGTGGAAATATAATTTAATGTATGTATAACTGTCTAACATCATATTGATCCTCACTCCGAATGAGACACAACACCCACATGTCTCCAGTAGCCTTTGCCTGCATTGAGCTTGGTAGGTAGAGATTTTAGGCATCTATGCTTAATAGAGCGATCACAAGTATTTCAAAAAACAGCCCATCCTACTCAAGGGGTATTTATGGCATTAAACACAGGGTCCATGGCTCCAGTTTATAACTATTTTCTTCCTGAAAAGTACTCTGGTTGTGTTGAAGAAAAAAAGTAGAATCAAAGGACACAGAGGACAAATTATTCTGAGCCTTTAGAAGGAATTATTTTTATTATTATTATTTTATTTAGAAGGAACAACCTGACAATTATTTTTCATTCTGTATGGTATAGTAATGATTTATGCCTTATCAGACTGAAATACACATAATTTCAGTATTTCTTATTATTGTATTGTGGAGGTAAATTACCAATTGCTGACAGCATATAGTTTAGCCTTAGAAAAGGCTTTCATTCAGCAGCTATAGACAAATACTTCCCAGTTAAGAATGTTGCATTTTCGTTTATATTTATATTTGTATTATTTTATTTGTTTTCCAAGACAGGATCTCTCCCTGTAGCCCTGGCTGTCCTGAAACGTACTATGTAGACCAGACTGACCTCAAACTCAGAGATATGCCTGGATCTGCCTCCTGAGTTCTGGGATTAAAGGCATGAGCCACCACCATCCAGCTGAATGTTAAGGTATTTACCCTCCAATGAATTTGCTTGAGACAGCAGAAAATTTATTAATGACATTAATCATATGGTGGGAGGGGCAAGATAGGATCTTTACTGTTGTCATGTGCTTTGGACACTAGGGTTAGCAATGAATTCACAAAGGCCATATTGCCCAGAAAATCTATATTCTTCACCTCAGCATTTTATTTCTACATGGGGATACTGCCAGATGGATTGCTCATCTGGGTAAGGATGCACCTAAATACTAATAAATAACTCATCTATAGTGCTGTGATGGTTTGTATATGTTTGGCTCAGGGAGTGGTGGTGTGGCCTGATTGGAGTAGGTGTGTCACTGTGGGGGTGGGTTTGCTCCTGGTGTTTTTGGTGATCATCCCATGGTAGTGGCATCTCCAATACTCTTGGGTCTTCTGCTACAACTAGGCTTTACCAACAGCCTCTTATAGGCTCTCTTCATGGTTACAAGTCTCAACTTCTTTCCATAACCCCTTTAGTCCTGGGCCATTAATTACAACTGAGGCTGGACCTTCCCCAATGGCCTTCCACGGCCATTCACAATGCCAAGCCTCAGCTGTTATCCAAGATGCCTTTATGCCTTCAAAACCAGTAGTACCACGTGGGTGACTCTTACATATTACCAACTCCAGCTGCAGCAGAAGATACAACCTGGGCTATCTCTGGAGCATAGCTTCTTTCTGCTCTCAGAAAATACTTCCCAGAAGACTTCACCTCAGTGATGCTGGTCTCTTCTTAATTACCACTAGTGAGAGACCACACTGTGGGAAACCAGACCTTCAACAACTCTCACCCTGAAGATCCGGCTGACCCTTTGATAGGAGCAGTGTCACCCTCTCATTCTTGTCTCCACTTGGCACCTGGGACTGTTTAGATAAAGCCGGCATTCCAAGATAAACTGCAAGATGTTTGAAGCCTGCAATCAGCATCCGACCCAGACGCCCATCCCTTTCTCCGTACTTTTATTGTTCCCCCTTGGCCCCTCCCCCTATTTTATCCGGTTGTGTGCTTATAATCAAGGCTCCTAGCCTCCATTAAACAGACCTTGACAACTCTTTGCATGGTCTTGCTCCGTTTTCTCGCCCGTTTCTTTTTCAGGGTTGGTCCACCTCGATCCCACAAATAACTAGGTCCTGTGGGTCGGGATAACCACTAATTTCTTAGCTCCAGATAACCAGCATCAATTGTCACAGTAGTCCCTTCTATTTTTCACTCTAAAGCCAGACCCACATGGCCAAAGCTGCCGAGTTCTGCTACTTGCAGGAGCTGGAACATGCCCCCCTTGTTCTATTACATTATCACTAGCTTTCTGTTTCCCACCTGCTTCACTGACTAACTTTGACTGTCTTGGATCTTGATCTGTAGATTGACCTTGAACTGAATCCTTACCTCCTGGAACTAAAGGTGTGTGCTACTACCCCTGTGTACTACAATTTATTCTGTCCCACTCTATCCTTGAACTCAGACATCTCCTTGGCTTTGTCACCTGGCATTAAAGGTGTATACCAACATGGTGGACCTAAACTTAGCTGGGAGAGATCTTGCCCCAAAGTCCCACTCCCTTAATCTAGTATTTTCTAGAACTTAGAATTTAGTTCTATTCTACTTCCTGATGCCCCTTTAATTGAACTCTTGAACCATTTAGTTTGTATTTTTCCTTTCTCGGCTTGCTATACTTGTTTAAAATGTTCTTCATGAGTATCTTAGTCATGGTTTCAATTTCTGCACAAAACATCATGACCAAGAAGCAAGTTGGGGAGGAAAGAGTTTATTCGGCTTACACTTCCATACTGCTGTTCATCACCAAAGAAAGTCAGGACTGGAACTCAAGGAGGTCAGGAAGCAGGAGCTGATGCAGAGGCCATGGAGGGATGTTACTTACTGGTTTGCTTCCCCTGGCTTGGTCAGCTTGCTTGCTTTTTTTTTTTTTTTTTTTTTTTGGTTTTTCGAGACAGGGTTTCTCTGTATAGCTCTGGCTGTACTGGAACTCACTTTGTAGACCAGTCTGGCCTTGAACTCAGAAATCCACCTACCTCTGCCTCCCAAGTGTTGGGATTAAAGGCGTGCTCCACCAAGCCTGGCAAGCTTGCTTTTATGTGGAACTCAAGACTACCTGTCCAGTGATAGCACCACCCACAACGGGCCCTGTGCCTTGATCACTAATTGAGAAAATGCCTTGCAGGTGGATCTCATGGAGAGATTTCCTTAAGGCTCCTTTCTCAGTGATAACTCCAGCTTGTGTCAAGTTGACACACAAAACTAGCCAGTACAATGAAATGTAAAAAGAGAACAAAGTCTATTCTGGGCATTTCTGAGACTTCCTTTGTCAATGTAATTAATCTGGGTATCTTTACCTTAGCCTCAGGCAGATTACTCCGACTAGAGCAAAAAGTAGCCACATTCACCACTGAAACACCACAAAACAATCTTTATTCCACATACTGAAATTCTTCTTTTTTAAAACCTCTTGGGCAAGGTCAGCCCAGTACAAATCACTCTCAGCAACAAAATCTTCCATATTCCTATTAGGATGGCCCATTAAGCCCCATTTAAAGCATTCCACTCCTTTCCAAATCCAAAGTCCCTAAATCCACATTCTTCCAAAAAATACATGGTCAGGCCTATCATAGCAATACCCCACTTCTACTACTAATTTCTTTCTTAGTTAGGATTTTACTGCTGTGAACAGACAACATGACCAAGGCAACTCTTATAAGGACAACATTCAATTGTGACTAGCTTATAGGTTTAGAGGTTCAGTCTATTATCATCAAGGCAGGAACATAGAGGCATTCAGGCAGGCTTGGTGCAGGAGGAACTCTGCATATTCATCTGAAGGCAGCTAGCAGTGTACTGGCTTCTGGGCAGCTAGGATGAGGGTATCAAAGCCCACACCCACAGTGACATACCTACTCCAACAGGACCACATCTTCTAATCGTGCTACTCCCTGGACTGAGCATACACAAACCATCACAGGTTTGGAGATCTGAAGACCACTTTGATATCAGACATAGAGATGCAGAGTTTGGAGTTTGCCTAGGTATATTCCTTTCTTGCTTTTGGGGATTAGTTATGTGATTGGATGAATATCATAAGAGACTTTGAACTTTGGAGTCTTAAAATTGTTGAGACTGCTATAGACAATGGGGACCTTTGAAGTTAGACTACATGTATTTTGCATTATGCTATGATTCTGTATGGCCCCATAGATTCATATGTTCAAACAAGCCTACTGGGGCCTGGGAGTGGAATGTTATGGTTTGAATATGCTCAGGCCAGGGAGTGGCACTATTAGAAGAAATTGCCCTGTTGGAGTAGGTATGACCTTGTTGAAGTAGGTTTGTCACTCTGGAAGTGAGTTTTAATATCCTACTTCTAGCTGCATAGAAGCCAGTGTTCTCCTAGTAGCCTTTAGATGAAGATATAGAACTCTCAGGTCCTTTTGCACCATGCCTGCCTAGATGCTGCCATGTTTCTACCTTAATGATAATGGACTAAACCTCTGAACCTGTAAGCCAAACCCAATTAAGTGTTGTCCTTATAAGAGTTTCCTTGCCGGGCGTGGTGGCGCACGCCTTTAATCCCAGCACTCGGGAGGCAGAGGCAGGCGGATTTCTGAGTTCGAGGCCAGCCTGGTCTACAAAGTGAGTTCCAGGACAGCCAGGGCTATACAGAGAAACCCTGTCTCGAAAAACCAAAAAAAAAAAAAAAAAAAAAAAAAAAGAGTTTCCTTTGTCACAGTGTCTGTTCACAGCAGTAAAACCCTGACTAAAACAAGTGCATAAAGACATATGTTTGACATACACAGTCAGACCACACTGAGTGGGGCAAGATACCTAAAAGCACAGAAAAAGGAAAATCCTTTGAGTAATTGTTATTTTCAAGAAAATCTCAGGTCTAGCAGGGCACAAGGTTCTTATGAATAAATGTATTCTCACCTACTTCCAGTGTGGAATTGATATATTTGATTTTTGTGCTCCAACTTCCAAGATTTTGAGATGATTTTCAGGAGTTACTAGAATGTGCATGTTAAAATACAACACAAATTGGGCTATATTTCAGCTTAAAATCAACCAATTTGTCCCGCACTCACACAAGGTAAAGGAAAAATTACCCTGTAGAAGTTGTAACCTACAGCGTTTTGAGCTTTCCAACTACCCTGTGACTTCTGGGAAATTACCTCAGACAGTTCTCTACCTTCCTCCATCAGCTCCAGCCATGCCACCGTCCCAGCTGCTTCTCCTCATGCATGTAGGTCTTCTCTTAACACTGAGCCTCAGCAATTGTCATCACATTATCTGGAATGCATATTCTTCTTGAATGCTGCTGAAGGCCACACTCTCTCTATCTGCATGTTTTTATTCCAAACCCAGAGGTTCCTTGATACCTTTCCTGGCCACTCTGATTCTCTGAAAAGAATGCTTACCCTGGAATTTCATTTTTTTGAAGTTAGGCTTGTCATGCTCCCTCTTAACACTTAACAATATAAAAATATTTCATACTGACTTAATAGCTACCTGGCTATATGGCTCATCTCCCACACTAGGATGAGAAATCCATGAGGATAAGATCTGTTCATTTGCTTCCTCTGCTCATTGCAGTGTCCAAAACACTGCATGGCAGAGACCACTCACAGTGTTTATGGGACAGAGGTAAAACAAATGAACTGGGGCTGGAGAGATGGCTCAGCGGTTAAGATCACTGACTGCTCTCCAGAAGGTTCTGAGTTCAAATCCCGGTAACCACATGGTGGCTCACAACCATCCAAAATGAGCTCTGACGCCCTCTTCTGGCGTGTCTGAAGACAGCTACAGTGTACTTACATATAATAAATAAATCAATCTTTAAAAAAAATCAACTGAGTAAGAATCCATGGAACCGAGCATGTAAAATTAGACAGGTATGCCTGGGTCTAGCCATAAAGCTACCTACTAATGCACTTTGCACCACAGTCTAGGCTTGCAGGGCAGGATGAAGCAGGGCAACTGGAGGCATGGCCAACAGAAATCTTTAAAAGGTTGAAATGAGATAGACCTTTCCTCATACCAGGGTGCTTTTATACTTGTTAGAATGTGGGTCCTATTCCAACGCCTTTACATGATACGAACTGTAACTGTTGCTTTATTTACACAGATAGTGGGATGAGATGAGAGCCGTTTCCAAGCTCTTCAGATACACAGTTTGGGCAGATAGTTTCTCTGTAATACATATCTCTAGGCCAAAGCTTGCAAGCTTCTAGCCTCCATACAGTATAATCTTCCAAGCTGAATGATTCCATTCAACTTCTCTCAGCTTCTCAATATGTTGCTCTGCTTGGCATCATACAATGGTGGCAGACTGTTCTAATCTTCTGGCTCATTATCATTCTCTGGCTCATCCTGTCATCCTCTGTGTCTAGCTTTTTCTTTCTGCAAACTGTCTCTGTAAAAGTGTCCTGGGAAAGTTGCCTTGCAGGCACACATACCTACACCACCACCACCACCACCACCACCACTACAACCACCACCACCTGTGTTTAGCTCTAGCTTGTTCTCTCTCTGTGTGATGTTCTTAAGTTACCTCTCTTTCTGTGCCCTTCCAGCAACCTTGAGCAGGCTAAATCAGATCTTGTTTTGCCACAGTCGCCTAGCCCAGCTAGGGTTGAGTCTTCCAACCTAGGTGACATCTATAGTCCTGCCACATATGCAACTTACTGCAAGAAACCACTACCTGCTGAGCAGCTGAGCTTGTTTTCCAGAGGAGATTCTGGCAAAGTGGGGGATGGGTTTCACCCTTTAAATTCAGACATAAGAATTAAACATATGGCCTTGATCAAAAACTTTGTCTTAGTCTAATTTGTCTCTCTTCTGTCCTTCCCATCCATCCCCAGCTCTCCTTCCAGGTACCAACTTCTCCATGGACACTGGCAGCTACATCATTCCTGTGCTGTTCTCCTGAGATGGGTCTATCTTTTGTCTGAGTCATTCTGACAAACCGTGCTCTGATTTGTTAGTCTTCTCTCAATCAGAAGTCACTTGCAAACATAAAGGCTTCCTTCTACAAAATAAACTTACCTACATTGTTTGCTATTAAAGATGTAAGGGCCTGTCTGTATTCTAGCCAGATCATACAGTAATCCAGAATGTATACATAGACCAGCCAGATTACAGAGACCCAGAAGAACTTTGGCTATGATCGCTTGCCAGAGCAGCCATGTTATTGGGTATGAACTTATCAAAAGTCAAATTGGGGAGCCCTCTCAGCCAATCCAAGCTGCCCGGAGCAGCCTGCTATTGATAATCTTCAGAGGTCCGACTCGGGATATATGTGGGGGTTTCCCCACTAGGTTCTTTCACTATACCTGAGGGACCTCTATTCTACTACCACCTCTCCTCTACCTTCATCAGACTCTTGGAGGATAGAATCCCTTTTCCCACCCATCTTCCCTACTTGCTGAGCCATATGGGCCAAGCCAAGCTGCTTTGAACAGCCTGCTATCCCAGGGAGCCTCCTACTCTTCAGCACCTCTCCTCCACCTTCATCAGACTCCTGAACCATTCCTGAATTCTTCCCTTCCCCGACCCATCTTCAATGCTCTCTGAGCCCTCTGGGCCAAACCAAGCTGCCCAGAGCAACCTGTTATCTCAGGGGGAACACCATTCTCCTGCCATGTCCCCACCCAACTCCAGCAAACCTGAAGTTCCTGAACCATACAGACCACAGTTCTAGAACCATTAAACCCAAGGATACTCATCAGAGGTCTGCAAAACCAGGTCCATTGAGGTTAAGCCCCTCCCAAAACCTACTAAGAATAATAGAAATAGAAGAAGGTGAAGAGTCCCAACTCCAAGGTCCAAAAAAATATTCTCAGCAGAATTATAGAAGAAAACTTTCCCAACCTAAAGAAAGAGATGCCTATAAATATAACAGCTTATAGAATACCAATTAGATGGGACTAGAAAAGAAAATCCTCCCAGAAAATAATTATAAAAACACAGGATCTACAGAACAAATAAAGAATGTTAAAAGCAGCAAGGAAAAATGGCCAGGTAACATATAAATGTAAAAACAGGATCCATCATTGTGCTGCAAACAAGAAACATATTTCAGCAACAAATATAGACATTACCTCAGAGAAAATGGCTGGATTTTATTTTTCCAAACAAATGGACCCAAGAAGCAAGCTGATGTAGCTAATTTAACATCTAATTAAATAGACTATCAACAAAAATGAAACAAAAGGCACAGGGAAAAGCAAAAAAGACAGGGAAGGACACTTCATATTCATCAAAGGAAAAAAGTGGATCAAAATGATATCTCAATTCTGAACATCTATGCCCCCCAAACAAAGGTACCCACATTTGTGAAGGAAACATTGCTAAAATTTAATTCACACATAGATACCCACACATTAATTAATACTGGGAAACTTCAACACTCCTCTCATACCAATTTACAGGTCATTCAGATAAAGACTAAACAGAGAAAAAGTGAAACTACCAGATATTATGAATCAAAAGGACCTGACAGACATCTATAGAATATTTCACCCAAACACAAAAGAATAAACCTTATTCGCAGCACCTCATGGATCTTTCTCCAATATTGACCATATAGTCAGTCACAAGGGAAGCTTCAACAGATATAAGAAAATTTAAATAGCACATTGTATCTTATGAGACCACATGGATTACAGTGGTCTTCAACAACAACGGAAACACTGAAAAAGTTTATACACTCATGGAAATTGAACAACTGTCTACTCAATGATGTTCTGGTAAATCTCCAACCTAGAAAAGCTCGGGCAAAGAAATTATAACTCATTAAATAGGAATACAAACTACACTCCTAGGTTGGGCATATCTATCATTACATTACTATATTTACCATCTATGAGATCCCTTATAACTTGTGCTTTCTCCAGGCCACATGGTTCGTCTCGAGTGTCCTTACACCTCCTCCTCTCCCTCCTCCTCCATAGTCCTCTCTCTCCTCCTCTCTTCCTTCTCCTCCCAAATTTGCAGCTCCACCTTCCCTTCTACTGCCCAGTCACCTGCTCTAGCCTTTATTTTACAAGTTAAAATGGGGAGAAGGTACACCAGAAGTCACCAGTAATAAGCGATTCACTCCTCATCTCCAACAAGCCCCAGGATAGCAAAATTAGCATCAAAATAGATGACCAGGGCTATCCACAACAGGAAATTAAAGACTTTCTGGAATTCAATGAAAATGAAGGAGCAACATACCCAAATGATTGGGACCCAGTGGAAGCAGTACTAAGAGGAAAGTTCAAAACATTAAGTGCCTCCATAAAGAAATTAGAAAGTCCCCATACCAGCAATTTAAAAGTACACCTGAAAGCTGTAGGAAAAAAAAAAAAAGAAGAAGAAGAAGCAAGCGAGAGGAGCCCCTCGCTCAGGCCTTGAAGAAGTAACAAAATTCTAGGCCTTTAGGTCGAGGCTTGGGAATGTGACCTTTGTGACTCATTGCTCCAAGGTATGCTAATCATACCTTGATAGCGACATTCCTTCCTCCACCTACCTGCTTCCTGGGTTCAAAGAGTGTTCATTCAAAGAAAGTCACCCTGACCAACGCCAGAAACTGCCATGCAAATGTGCTATTGTTAGGGGCTCTTAGAAACTGAGAGTTAACCAAAACAATTACCAGGTATTCTGTGTGACTCTTGTGACTTTACACTTCCTTGTGACTCTTAACTGTTATCTTTGGTATTTTTCCAACAACGCCCTCCCCACTTCCTTGAGTTGTGGTTTCTTCCTTTAAATAACCCCTTATAGAGCTACTCGGGGCGCCATGGTCCTCTACCCCTGCGTGGTGTATGACCATGGGCCCGAGAACGCTCTCGAATAAAAATCCTCTTGCAGTTGCAGCAAGACCGTTTCTTGTGTGATTGGGGGTGTCGCCTCTCCTGAGTCAGAACGTGGGGGAGTCCTCACGTTGTGGGTCTTTCAGCCTCAGAACAATAGCGGACACCCAAGAACTCACAATAGACCGAGCTTGCTGTAAACTACATGAGGCTTTATTTGGGGAAAGCCAGAACTCTGGGGACGACTCATATCCCACGAGGGGTAGAGGAGTAGACCTCGAGGGGAAAGAGGACCCAGTTTTTATAGGCCCCCAGGGGAGAAAGGAGAAGTGGGAAGTAGGGGATTTCCAGATCTAAACGATGTCTATTCTAAAAGGATTGATTCCTCAAGAAATGGGTATGGGAGAGAAACAAGGAAAGAGTCTAATGAAGGTGCAGCACTCCGGATTGGCCCCGACTATGGTTGCTGGGGAGATTTCCTGACTTTTCCTAGCAACCAATATCACAAACACCTGGCAGCGAGGTGCAGCAATGGGCACACACCTGGTCAGAACATTGGCAGACACACACAGGTTCAAGGAGTGGCCAGAGCATTCTGCACCTCTATTTTTCTAAATCAGTGAAGCTAGTTCTACTAACAATGAAATCTATTTTGCCAATTTCAGGGCTTCTGTGACCTTTTACATTCTGTCAGGATCTTTCAAAACAAAGAAAACAATACAAAGAATCAACAAAACCAAGAGCAGGATCTTTGAGAAAATTAACAAGTTAGACAAACCTTTAGCCAAACTAACCAAAAGACAGAGAGACATTTCCTGAATAAACAAACTCAGAAATGCAAGTGGAGACCTAACAAGAGACACTGAACAAATTCAAAGAATCATTAGGTCTTGTTTCAAAAACCTGTACTCCACCAAAAGGGAAAACCTTAATGAAACGGATGGTTGTCTAGAAAGATATCTCATACCAAAATTAAATCAAGATCATGTAAACTATTTAAACAGCCCTTTAACCCCTAAAGAATTAGAAGCATTCATCAAAATCTCTCAACCAAAAAAGCCCAGGTCCATATGGTTTTAGTGCACAATTCAATCAAATAAGAGCTAATTCCAATACTCCTCAAACTATTCCACAAATAGAAACCGAGGGTACACTGCCAAACTCATTCTGTGAACCATACCACCCTTATTTCTAAACCACACAAAGACTAAAAGCAAAAAGGACAATTTCTTTTATGAACATTGATGCAAAATTACTCAATAAAGTACTCACAAACTAAATCCAGGAACACATAAAAAAATGATCCATCAAGAAGTAGGCTAGATCAGTGGCCCAATACCTGTCCAAATGTAACAGCATAGTTACCTCCCAGATGGTCCACAGTAACAAAAGACACAGGGGACTCTCTCACCCAAATTTCCACACAGGCTGGAACATGCACCCAGCCAAGCTGACAAGGGACTTACGCCCCACTTCCACCTCAACCCCCAAGCTCCACTTTCCTTGGGCACCTTTTCCTCACCAGGGCCAGATCAGTGGCCCAATATCTGCACAAATACTACAGCCTGCTAGTCTTCCAGGAACTCCGTAGTAACCAAGGGCACAGGACATCTTCAGTAAAAGGGACACAGGATTTCTGAAGTAACCAGAGACACAGAAGGTTACTCTAACTAGAGACATTGGAGCCCCACTCTAATGAGAGACAACACTGCCTGTCTCCAAGGAGATCAGCCCTAACTCAGATTATAGAGCTCTCTGCCTCCAAGGAGACCAGTTACAATCAGAGACACCCGGGCCAGTTAACACCAGAGTGAACCAAACAGCCAGAGGCAAGCAGAAGATCATATGTGACAGAACCCAGTGCAGTTTGGCACAATCAGAACCCAGTTCTTCCACCACAGCAAGCCCTGGATACTATAACATGACTAAAAAGCAAGATAGTGGCCTAATATCCCATCTTTCGAAGATGACAGATGCTTTTAAGGAAGATATAACAAACTCTATGGAAAGAAACAGGAAAACAAAGGCAAATATGTAGAAACAAACAAATTCCTTAAAGAAATACAGGAAAATATGAGCAAGCAGGTAAAGGAGTTGAATAAAAGAATACTAGAATTAAAGTTGAAATAGAAACAATAGAGAAAATACAAAACGAGGAAACCCAGGAGATGGATAACTTAGAGAATATACCTAAGGTGTTGAAGGGGTCTGCAAACATATAGGTGGAAGAACAATATGAACTAACCAGTACCCCCAGTGATTGTGTCTCTAGCTGCATATGTAGCAGAAGATGGCTTAGTCAGCTATCAGTGGGAAGAGAGGCCCCTTGGTCTTGCAATCTTTATATTCCCCAGTACAGGGGAACACCAGGGCCGAGAATTTGGAGTAGGAGGGTAGGGGAGCAGGGTGGCAGGATTGTATAGGGGACTTTTGGGATGGCATTTGTAATATAAGTGAAGTAAATATCTAATAAAAATTGAAAAAAAAAAGCTCCAAACCCAAAATGTCCAGGAAATACAGGACACAATGAAAAGACCAAACCTAAAAATAATAGGAATAGAAGAGGGTGAAGAATCCCAGCTCAAAGGGCCAGAAAACATCTTCAACAAAATTATAGAAGAAAACTTCCCTAACCTAAAGAAAGAGATGGTCATAAAAGTACAAGAAGCCTACAGAACACCAAATTGATTGAACCAGAAAAGAAAATCTCTCATCACAAAATAATCAAAACACTAAATGCACAGAAAAAAGAAACTATTAAAAGCTGTAAGGGGGAAGGCCAAGTAACATATAAAGGCAGACCTCTGAGAATTGCACCATACATTGCAAAAGAGACTCTAAAAGCTAGAAGATCCTAGAAAGATATCATCCAGTCCCTAAGAGACCATATACGCCAGCACAGGTTACTATACCCAGAAAAATATTGCAAAACCATACCAAATTTAAACAACATCATCTTTTTACCAATCCAGCACTACAGAGGATACTGGAACAAAATTTTCAATACAAGGAGGGTAACTACACCCAAGAAAACATAAGAAACTAAACATTTCACAACAAACCCAATAGAAGAGAATCATAAGCACAGAATACCATCTCCAACAACAAAAATATCAGGAACTAATAATCATCTGTCTTTAATATCTCTTAACATCAATGAGCTCAATTTTCTAATAAAAAAAACTCTGGCTAAAGACTGGGTATATAAGCAGGATCCAGCCCTTTGCTTCATACAAGTAATACACCTCAGTGACAAACACAGACACTACCTCAGAATAAAAGGTTGGAAAAAAGTTTTGTAAGCAAACAGTCACAAGAAACAAGCTGGAATAGTATGTGGCTGTGGGCTGTGAGAGAAAGCCTGGTAAGGTTGAGCTAAGGTTTAAAGCCATGGGGACCCTGAAGGGACAGTAGAAGCTTTGCCTGCTTCTGGAACCAGGCCCCTGCCATGTAGCCACATACCAACTTTAGAGAGGTTTGTGGCTTTCAGTCATATAAAGACAGCACCCCAAGCCCTCCCACATGTAAATGAGGTATCCCTGACCTCTTAGACCAAGCCAATAGTAAACACCTACTGTCATACTCTGACCCACCCCAAGACTGTATATAAGAATCCCATTGTGAAGAAAAAAAGGTGTATGAGAATTACTCTGTCATTATCTGAGAGCCTCTGTCATAAGTGTTGTAACACCACCACCAGGGAAAGGACATGCTTTCCCAAAACACCACAAGAAGCTCCCTACCACCTCTCTATGGCTAGTCAGCCTCTCATCAGCTCAGCCAGGTATGACTCAGAATAGAGCATCTTGGAGCAACAGAAGCTACAGCAGTGGTGAATGCAGCTGCAGTAGTGGAGACAGCAGAGACAATTCCTCCTTCCTGGTAGCATTCTCTCCCCTTCTCCTGAACCCTCAGACCTGTTTAGGCCAAAGATCTCCAGGGAAAGCTTACAGTACACAGGAACACATCATAGACATCCTAACATCCAAAAAAAATATTATTTCAACCACAAACAGTAAAAAAAAAAAAAAAAAAAAAAAAAAAAAAAAAAAAAGATGAGGAAGAATTCATACCCATCAAAGGAAAATCCATCAAAACAAAGTCTCAATTCTGAACATCTATGCTCCAAATGCAGGGCACCCACATTGTACTGGCTAGTTTTGTGTCAACTTGACACAGGCTGTAGTTATCAGAGAGAAAGGAGTTACAGTTGGGGAAATGCCTCCAGGAGATCCAGCTGTAAGGCATTTTCTCAATCAGTGATCAAGGGAGGAGGTCCCCTTGTGGGTGGTGCCATCTCTGGGATGCTAGTCTTCCTTCTATAAGAGGGCAGGCTGAGCAAGCCAGGGGAAGCAAGCCAGTAAGCAACATCCCTCCATGGCCTCTGTATCAGCTCCTGCTTTCTGACCTGCTTGAATTCCCGTCCTGACTTCCTTGATGATGAACAGCAGTATGGAAGTGTAAGCTGAATAAACCTTTTCCTCCCCAACTTGCTTCTTGGTCATAATGTTTGTGCAGGAATAGAAATCCTGACTAAGACACACATTCATAAAAGAAATTTTACTAAAGCTCAAAACACACATTGAACTTCTCACAATTATAGTGGGAGACTTCAACACTCCACTCTCACCAATGGACAGGTCATTGAAACAGAAAATAACAGAGACACAGTGAAACGAACAGAAGTTATGAACCAAATGGATTTAAAAGATATCTATAGAACATTTCACCCCAAAACAAGAGAATATACATTCTTCTCAGCTCCTCATGGAACATTCTGCAAAACTGATAATATAATTGTTCATAAAACAAGCATCAACAGATACAAGAAAATGGGAATACTCACATGAATTATATCAGATAACATCAGACTAAGGCTAGATGTCAATAACAACCAAAACAACAGAAAGTCCACATAATCATGAAAACTGAAAAACTTTCTGCTGAATGATACTTGTTCAGGGTAGAAATAAGAAAGAATTCCAAGAAGCTATAGAATTCAACTAAAGTGAAGACATATCATACCAAATATCATGAGGCACAATTAAAACAGCATTAAGTGAAAAATTCACAGCACTAAATGCCTTCGTAAGGAATTTTCAAGAGATTCTATACAAGCGAGTTAAAAGCACACCTAACAGCTCTAGAACAGAAAGAAGCAAAGTGCACCAAAGAAGAGAAGATGTCAGGATATTGTCAAGCTCAGGGCTGAAATCAACTGGTTAGAAACTAAGAGAATAATTCAAAAAATCAACAAACCAAGAGCTGGTTTGTTAAGAAAATCAACAAGATAGATATGATATACCCTTAGCCAAATTAACTGAAGGGCACCTAGACAGTATCCAAATTAACAAAATCAGAAATGAAAAAGAGACATAACAACAGAATCTGAGAAAATTCAAGAAAATCATCTGATGCAACTACAAAAGCGTTTAGCTCTACAAAACTGAAAAAATCTACATGGCTTTCTGTACTAAAGTCAAATCAAGGTCAGGTAAACTATCTAAACAGTCCTATAACACCTGACAAAATGCAGAGAATTATCAAAAAACTCCCAGCCAAAAAAGCCCAATGCCAGACCATTTTAATGATGAATTCTACCAGACCTTAAATAAGATCTAATACCATTACTCCTCAAACTATTCCACAAAATATAAACAAAAGAACCACTACCTATTTCATTCTATGAAGCCACAATTACTCTGATACCTAAATCACACAAAGACCCAACAAAGAAAGAGAACTTCAGAACAATCTTGCCTATGAATATTGGTGCAAAAATACTCAACAAAATTCTTGCAAACTGAATCTAAGAACACATCAAAACCTTTATTTACCATGATTAAGTAGGCTTTATCCTAAGGCTACAGGGATTGTTCAATATCTGCAAATCCTTCAACATAATGCACTATATAAACAAACACAAGGAAAGAAACTACATGATCATCTAATTAGATGCTGAAACAGCCTTCAATAAAATGTAACACTCATTCATGTTAAAAGACTTGGAAAGATCAGGAGTTCACAGCACATATCTAAACATAATAAAAGCCATATAGTGCAAATAAACAGCCAACATGAAATTAAATGAAGAGAAATTAGAGCAATCCCACCAAAGCCAGGGACAAGACAAGGTTGCCCACTCTTTCCTTATCTATTCAATACAGTACTCAAACGTCTAGCTAGAGCAAGTAGATAATAAAAGGAAATCAACAGGATGCAAATTGGAAAGGACTAAGGTAAAGTATCACTATATTCAGATGATATGACAGTATATATAAGCAACCCCCAAAATTCCACCAGAGAACTACTATAGCTGAAAAAATAGTTAAGGGAGCTGGAGAGATGGCTCAGAGGTTAAGAGCACCAGCTGCTCTTCCAGAGGTCCTGAGTTAAATTCCCAGAAACCACATGGTGGCTTAAACCATCTGTGAGATCTGATGCCCTCTTCTGATGTTTCTGAAGAAAGAAATGGTATAATAATATACATAATATAAATAAATAAATCTTTACAAAAATATAACTTAAACAAAGTGGTAAAAAATGGTCCTGGTCTAACAGGATGTCTACATGTAGAAAGAAAATTGATCCATATTTATAACTCTGCACAAAACTCAAATTCAAGTGGATCAAGGACCTGAACATAAAACAGGATGCTCTAAATCTGATAGAAGAGAAAGTGGGAAAGGCCGTTGAATGCATTTTTGCAAGAAAAATAGCCTGAACACCATACCAATGGCTCAGGCTCTAAGATCAAATATTGGTAAATGAAACTGAAAAGCTTTTGTAAGGCAATGGATACTGTTAAATGGCAAATCGGAAGCCTATAGATGGGAAAAGGGCCTACACCAACCCTACATCTGACAGAGGACTAATATCCACATTCACAAATAATCAAATAACTCAATTAAAATATGGAGTGCAGAGCTAAACAGAAAATTCTCAAAAGAGAAATCTCAAATGGCCAAGAAGCACTTAAAGAAATGACCAGAATCCTTAGTCATCAGGGAAATGCAAATCACAGCAACTCTGAGGTTCCATCTTATAAAATCCATCAGAAATGGTAAGATCAAAAAGTTAAGAGATAGCACAAACTGGCAAGGATATTGAGCAAGGGGAACATTCCTTGATTGCTAGTAGGAGTGCAAACTTGAACAATCTCTGGAAATCAATTTGGCAGCTTCTCAGAAAACTTGCAATAGTTCTATCTCAAGATCCAGCTATACCACTCCTAGGTATTTACCTGAAAGATGCTCCAACATCCCAGAAAGACACTTGGTCTGCAATGATTAAAGCAGGTTTATTTGTAGTAGCCAGAATGGATGGAACTTTGTTGTGTCTGGCCAGTAGATCACAACCTGGGTTCTAGCCTGGAAAGGCATTTTGGAAACCTGGAAGAGAAGAGGGGCTGGGCTGCGCGAGATAAGGAAGGAACCAAGACAAAGCTCTCTGTTCAAGGTTCAATTTTTACTATTCCGGCACTCAGTTATAAAGGAAGGGGGAGGGGCCCAATTCCCGCCAAATAATCTTGGGGTCCAGTAGCAGGGTGATCACGTGATGGCTTCGGAACAGCAAAGCAGCAGGTTCCAGCAGTGGGCGTGGCAGAACAATTGAGCAGGAAGCTCCATCCAGGTGTAAACATTGGAACCATTAAGGCTGGGGGAGGGGAGGCTACAGAACTTGAGTATATCATCCTGAATGAGGTAAAATATCCTAAAAGGATATACATACATGACAGGAGCATATTGTCCTCTGAGAGGCTCCACCAGCAGCTTACTAAGACAGATACAGACACCCACAGCAAAACAATGAATGGAGTTTGGGGACTCTCATGGATTTATATGGGAAAGGATTGTGGGTCAAAGGGTATAGAAACTCGCCAATGAGAAAAACACAGTCAACCAACCTGCACCCTTAAGGATCTTGGAGTCTGAACCACCAACCAAAGAACATATACGGGCTGAACCTAGGCCTTCCCACATATATCTAGCAAATGTGCAGTTTGACCTTCATGTGAGTCGCAAACAACTGGATCTGGACCTACCCACAAATCTCTTGCCTGTCCATGGGTTATCATTTTTCTAGTTGAGCTGCCTTGTTTGGCTTTAGTAGGAGAGGATGCACATAGCCTCCCAGAGACTTGAAGTACCAGGATAGAGAGATAGGCAATGGGCCCCCAGTCACTCAGAGGAGAAAGGGAAGTGGGAGAATTGTGGGAGGGAGGGAGGACCACGAGGATGGGTAAAGAGAAGGAAGTAAAGCAAATACTTGAAAAATATGAATAAAATTAAAATTTAAAAAGTCAAATTGGATGCTAAATACAACAAAACACTAATGCCAAAAATACCCATCTAAGCTAGCAGAAATGGGTCTCTGGAAGAGGAACTGCTGGTGTTGGTTTAGCAAAAACACATGATGTAGAAAAGAAAACTACAGCTGCCCTGGTGAGGTTTGCTTGTCTTGTGTCGTTTTTGATGCAATGAACTTGAATTGAGTCAATGCTTGGTAGGCAGTAAGCATCAACAAGATTTGACACCTTCTTTCAATGTCTGGAAGACCCTTGCTTCTTCCATGTGTGGCCGTGGGAAGAACTCAGCAGCAGAAACAAGAAATGCTCTTCTTTTATGAGGCAATAACAAAGTTTGTTAAAAGAGGAAAGAGAACACACTCAGAGTCCTCAGAGGGGCTTTGGAAACATGGGAAAGGAAAACAAAGAAAGCATGAATACAGAGACTCATACCCTGGATTCCACATGAATATATATATGGCAGAGCACTGAGGCACTTGGTTGGCATTGACAAGTCTTCTTCCCAGGAAGCAATCCTTTCCAATCAGCAGTATACAGTCAAAGGAATTAGTTGGACAAAGCCATGGTTCACAGCTATAGCCCTTTTGTATTTATAGAACTCTTCCCCAAAAGAGAGGTATAACTTTAATGTTTTTAAGAGCCTGCATTTAATGATGGTTACTAAATACTTTAACCTCCCTTTTAGCCCACCACCCACGAGAGGTAGCAGAAAAGAAGGGATACAGGGGAAGTGCACCTGTTTAGGAATAGTTCTTTGGAGCAACTTCCATCTATGTTTTCTGGAAATCAGTAGTTCAGTTCACAGGTCAGCAACTGCACCTCAATCTACATCCAAACACTTCATGGATACACCAGTAGGACAGTTCTATAGAGTTGGGCTAGCAAACCTGAATCAGTATCAGTGACACTAACTACCAGAAAGAGCCAGGCCTAAGCCTTGGCATGAGTCATCAAGAGGGACCAGGGCCAAGAGAACCCCAAGAAAAGTTCCCCACGGTGCCTCTCTCAAGAAAATACCATCAGCAAAGGCACAAGATCAAGAAGTGTTTAGCTATGTAAGTTAGCCAAACTCAGCCACCTTCACTGTTCATCTATCCCTTCTTACAATTCCTCCAAACATCACATGTCTATGGCCTTGCCACAGCATGTGTCTTGTCTCAGCATGAGTCTCCCTCAGCTGACATCACTCTGACAATCAGCTGGAATCCTCAGAAGTGGGAAGAAGCCAAAGGCCACCACCAGAAGTTCTCCAGTGAGTTTCTCCCCAGAGTCCCAATAAAGTCTAACTATAAATTGTAAGGCAGACCAACACACATATTTCATTAGTGAAGAGTCCCTCATCACACATCATCCTTTCACGTGCTTGTTTAGCAGAACATCCTTTCACCTGTGTCTGCTTCAGTGAAATGTTCTTTTATGTGTTTGCCTTAGCGAAACACCATGCAACACAACTGACTGTCCAAAGAACCCATACGTTTCCATTTCAGAGAGGTACACACATTTCCTTCAGGGTTAGCTCTCAGTTTTAGAAGAAAGGGAAAACTTGTTTGAATAAGAGGTACCTAGAAGGTGTCAGGAGCTATAGATTTTGTAGGGAGTCTAACCAGAAAGGGCAGCTTCCCTTTGCCTGGGCAAGTAATGGAGCCACCTGTGGCTTCAGGCAGCTGTGACAGAATATGGAAAGGAAAATTCTCTCTATATCATGGAGACTTGAGACACAATCAGCAGACGTCCCCTCACCCCAGGAAGGCAAGGACTATTCCAGCAGCAAAAGGAGAGTGACAAGACTGCTATTCCTGGATCCACTAAGGGTCCATTTCCCAGAAAGATACTTGCCCTTTGCCCAGAGCAAGCCAGGAACTCTTACTAGCTTTTTCAGGCTGCTGGCTATCACAGACACTGAAAAAAAAAGAAAAGCCTGAGATAGATGCAATGTTGATTTGTGGTTGAAACTGTCTAAGTAGTCCTTGTTGAAATGGCCTTTAGTGGCCCTTCAATGCACCTGCATGCCCTCACAAGGCCATTTTTTCCTGGGCCTTTCGTGTTCCCCCACCCCCCAAACCTACCCACCATGCTTCCTTATCTCTCACCACCCAGAGGCAGCCTTTCTTCTTGGAATTGCTCCTCCCAGGGTTACCTCTTTAATGTCTCCATCACTAGGTATGCATCGGTCCTTCTGGACTCCCAGGTCCTTGGGCCTCTCCTCAGGGTCCTCTGTGAATGGCTCACCCTGCCCACCCTTGCTGTATACCTCTTTTACACTGCTGTGTGTATCCTTCTTCCTGAATTCCTTAGTTTCCCTGAAAGCCAGAAGGTGCCACCATGCCTCACTCTGCTTCCACACCTCCCTTCCCAATCTATATTTCTTTCTTCACTCTGTCCCTCTTCCAGGAAGCCTCTCTCTGCCACCCCTCTCTCTTTGGCTTCCTTCCACCTCTCTCTGGGCAGTCATCTCCTTCTGTCCCCTCCTCCACAACCCATCTCCAGGTCCTTCTCCTCTCCCCACCAAGACCAGATCAGATAAGTCCCATTCCATTTTTAGATGACTGCTTATGATACTAGCTCACTTTTCTCACAGGATGAAATGACAGCTGTTCCATCCATCCCTTTTCCACCCACCAAACACCCAGCAAAGTGCTTCAGATAGCATGCCATACCCACAGAAGCCTGCATTCTTCAAGACAACTGGTATTCCTGCATTGAGCCGAGGACACACTCAAGATCAGCAACCTGAGCCCATCTGGAAATTACAACTTCAACTTTAATTCCAAAGAAATTAACTTTATTTCTACAGTTGTGATAATGCAGTAACAAATGGTTAGCAGTGTTTTACCAGGTCGTAGACATAGATATGGAAATCATCTTCAAACTTGATGAAGTATACAGTAGGCTTGGCTTCAACCTGGTGAATGACCATTCCGACCCTCCTGGAGCCGTCATCTTTGGTGTATTCCACGTCTTTTCCTACCAGGCCATCCACAAGCTCCAGGTCGATGTCTAAAGGAGGGGGATCACTGAACGCCTCCATAATACGGAGGTCACCCTCTTTATAATCATCCAGAAGCTGGTACATGTATAATACGGGATCTCTCTCATAAGTAATATAAAAGTTGCTATCCAAGATAGGCGCTTGGCCCAGGACCATCCCCCTCCACTCGTCCTTAGAGCCATGCTCACCCTCAAATATATGTTTCACTGCTTTGCCAATTATGGCATCAGCAAGGCTGGCATCGGTGACTCGGGATGATGCCACCTTGTCAGAAAGAACTTTTAGGGACAATACCCTCTTATCTGTGTGAAGTTCCAGCCCATACACACAGTCAATCCCATCATATTTCACCAGGTACAGGGAGGGGTTTACTGGCACCTGATCCAGTACAGTCCCTTTCCATTGTGTGATCGGCTCATCTCCTTCTTTCCACTCATGAGAAATTCTGCAGCCCACGATGTTCCTTTGGGGCAGGGCTGGAGATCTGCATCTCTGCCTCTTCCGACCAGCTCTTTTCTTGGTCAGTTTTGAACTTTCCATGTCCTGTTATTCAGCTTTGCTGTCCTTCTGCTTCCTGGATCCTGGAGGGCTCCAAGGCTGCAGTGTGAAAGGGGGAGAGACAGTTCACTATGGGGGTAAATGATGAACTTTTCCCAGTGTGTGCCTCCATGCTTTTTGCTGATCCCTAACTGCTGTTGCCAAGAACCTGAGGATGAAGCTTGAAACCTGTCCTGGCACCTGGTTCTGTGGTGCTGTCTCTGGCGTTCCCTAGCGCCCCTGTGAAGGAACTAGAGAGAGGAGAAGGGGTGGCTGGTGTCCAATAGAATCAGGAATCCCCCAACAGGGGAACAAGAGACTCTCCTCAGTGACTGGTTGTTCTGTTCCCAGAGACTAGGTGCTCTGCTGACTCCAGCGCCCTGCCCCCATAGGATAGTTGCAAATCGGTTTGGAAGTGCCTCTCCTTCAGTGTCCTGAGCTTCCCTGCCTGCTGCTCCTAGTCCCCTCTGCTTTCCCTAGCTGCTTCCAGGTACCCACCTCAGGGCTCCACCTAGTTCTTTCCAGAACCTCAGTCTGGCTCTGAAGGACATTTCCAGTTCCTGCTGCTCACTGCAGATCCCCCCCTTCCCCTTTGTCTTCCCCTGGGCGGGGGTTCCCATTGCTACTTTGTTTCTCCTGCGGGGCTCCGTCCCATCCCCCACCACCCCCACCACCGCCGCTCCAGGACGTCCACCTTTTAGCTTGCCTTTTCTAGCGTCCTGCTGCTAGAGATAGTGGCTGCCAGAGGGGTTCCGGACACCTTGTGGCCACTTCTGCTAAAAGCCGGAGGAGAGGCGAAGGAGTCCAGCCCAGGGATTGCTCGCCAGAGGTGAGAAGGGAAGATCTTCCTGCCGCCGGAGGCAAGAGTTGTGTGAGCCGGTTACTGGGCTGGTGAAGTGACTGTTGCTGGTGTCCTGGTGCTGCTGGTGTGCTCCCGGGTCCTTCAGCTTAGCTCTCTGGAGGCCAAGATCCTTTGCCACCTTGAGATTCAGCCAAAGGCTTCAGCTATAATAGTTCCCTCCCCTTCCCCCCCCCCCCCCCAGAGCAGCTTCCTGCTTGCAAAGAGTCCCCTCCCTACTACCTATCCCCTCCCACTGTTTTAAAGTTCTGTTCCACTAGAACAGAACTCAGGGTGATCAATTCGTTCTGGCTCCATGGTCTTTGCAAAACCGTTTTCTAACCTGGCCCGGAATCCTCCATTTTTTCTGCGATATTTATATCCTTTGGTTCATTTCTTTAGTTTAAATCCTTTCAGTGACCCTTTCATCTGCTTTTCATCTTTCAGGAATTTGTTTTAAAAACACAACACCCCTAGTCCCCCAATACACTGATAAAATTGTTCTGTGTACCCGAATTCTCTTTTCTTTCCATTGGAGAAACTTTGAAGGGAGAAATGTGCTAGCACTTTGTTTGCCATTTTGACCTAGTCTCAACCTAATTTTTACTGACCTTTCCCTGATCTTTCAATTGGATGGGGTTTTCGCCCCACCCCCTCCCCTTCTTTAAGGCTTTACTCTATTGAAAAAGAACTGTGGTTATAGCTATGTAAATTTCTTAAGACTGACATATAGAACAAAATCAATTTCAATCTTATCCTTTAGCTCCTAGGCCTCACAGCTTAATATTAAAATAATTTCATTTCCCCCTTTCCTGTTGGTGTTTTCTGAGGACATTACATAATTTAAAGCTAGTTTTTCTTTTTTATCTAATACATGATTATTGCTTATTTAATTGTATTACTGTCTTTGATGTGTAAAATTTGATTTTGCAGTGAATGTAGCTTTCTCTCAGTCTCTGAGGTTGTTTTTTTTTCCTTTTTTTTATTAGTTATTTTCTTCATTTACATTTCCAATGCTATCCCAAAAGTTCCCCATTCCCTCCCCACCACTGCCCCCCCCCCCCAGTCCCACTTCTTGGCCCTGACATTCCCCTGTACTGAGGCATATAAAGTTTGCATGACCGTACTGGTTAGTTATTGTTGTTCCACCTATAGGGTTGCAGATCCCTTTAGCTCCTTGCGTACTTTCTCTAGCTTCTCCATTGGGGGCCCTGTGATCCATCCAATAGCTGATTGTGAGCATCCACTTCTATGTTTGCTAGGCTCAAGAAAAGCCTCACAAGAGACAGCTATATCAGGGTCCTTTCTAGGCAAATGGATGGACCTGGAGTCTCTGAGTTTTAGAAGAATAGTTCCACAGGAGCTAGTAATAAAATATTCATCAGAATTTAAATCTTTGTGAAATGCCTTAAATTCTGAGGGGAAAAATAATCAATTTTTATTTTGTGAACTAAAACTAGGTCTACTTAACAAATATTGGAGTAATAGTTTACTATTTTATTAAATTGTCATAAATCTGTTCCTGAGTTCATATTTGGTTCATTAAAAATGTATGATATGAGCTGGGCGTGGTGGTCCACGCCTTTAATCCCAACACTTGGGAGGCAGAGGCAGGCAGATTTCTGAGTTTGAGGCCAGCCTGGTCTACAGAGTGAGTTCCAGGACAGCCAGGACTACACAGAAAAACCCTGTCTCGAAAAAACAACAACAACAAAACAAACAAACAAACAAATGTATGATATAGCAAAATCAAACACAGCAAATAGCCAGTAATCTGATCCAAAGCCCTATGAATAAATATTTAGGATGTACTGATAGTATGGTGGTCTGAAAGAAAACCTTTCCCATATACTCCCATAGGCTCACAGGGAGTGGAACTATTAAGAGGTGTTGCCTTGTTGAAGTAGGTGTTGCCACGATGGAGGAAGCATGTTACTGAAGATGGGTTGAGGTCTCAGAAGGTCAAGCCAGGCTTTAGTGGCTCTCAAACCTTTTCTGCTGTGGCATCTCTTCTCTCTTTTTCCAGCACCATGTCTGCCTGCATTCCCCAACCATGACAATAAAGAACTAAACCTCCTAAACTGTCAGCCAGCCTGTATTAGTCAGAGTTCTCTAGAATCACCGAACTTATTGGATGTCTCTATAGATAAGGAAAATAATTGGAATATTTACAGTCTGCTGTCCTATTAACCCAACAATGTGCCGCTGTGAATAGGAAGTCCAAGAATCTAGTAGTTGCTCAGTCCCATGAGGCTAGCTCTTTCAGCTGGTCTGTATAGACTGGAATCCTGAAGAAGTATGTTCCAACAAATGTGCTGGCAAGTGCAAGCAGGCAGAGAGGAAAGAAGCCTTCCTTCTTCCATTGTCCTTATGTAGACCTCCAGCAAAAGGTATGGCCCAGATTAAAGGTATCTACCACCAAGCCTGGACCGAAGCTGTTGTTTACTTGGAACTTGCTCTGTCCCAGGCTAGCCTTGAACTCAGAGATCTGCTTGCCTCTGTCACATGGTATCTGAAACACAAGCTACTTAATTTTTTTTTTTTTTTTTTTTTTTGGTTTTTCGACACAGAGTTTCTCTGTATAGCCCTGGCTGTCCTGAAACTCACTCTGTAGACCAGGCTGGCCTCGAACTCAGAATCTGCCTGCTTCTGCCTCTCAAGTGCTGGGATCAAAGGTGTGCGCCACCACGCCCGGCACAAGCTATTTACTTTAACTGCACAACTACTTTTAAGACAATGAAAACAATGACCAAATATTAAAAGAAGCATGATCATTTTGATTCAACATTTAATGTATAAGAGAATATTAACCTACTTACTTTTGTAAAAGCAGTCTATATCCAAGGCAATATAAGAGTGTGTTTATTCTGTCTTCATAACATAGCAGCCAATCAATCGATATGCCATAAGTCATATTTAGATAGATTATATCTAAAATTTACACCTGAGACGATTACCCTTAGAATCCTAACCCACAGTGAAAGAGGGCTACCTGGGCCTTAAACTGTCATTTAAAAAATAAATCATAAGCTTATTCTGGTATTTTCTCTTTAAGTATTTCCCTTTACAATGGATGCAGTTCCTTAGGGAATTAGCATCCATGAAATTCTTGCTCACCTCTTAGATTTAATGGCCTGGTGAAGTAGTTCAGTAACTAAAGCCACTTGCCTCAGTTCCCTCCCTGTGACCTCTGTGCTGGAAGGGGAGAAGGAAGCTTGCAAGTTGTCCTCTGACCTCCTCAGTTATGGTAAGGCACAAGTGTTCCCACTTCTCTCACATCCACACATACAAATAAAAATGAGGAAAAGCATCTTAATACTATAAGGGTCCAAAAATCACTGGAGGTAGACCCCAGGCTCAGATAGTATGCAAAAACAAAGAGCTTTATTCTGTAGAAACAACCAGCGTTTGGGGGTTAACAATTCTTTGAAATGGCAACCCCCACATAAAGGCATTCAGGCCTTCTTACAGGGAACTGGGGAACTCTCTAGAAGAATTAGGTAATCTAAAATTTCATTAGTGGTTGCTGGGGGGGGGTGTGGTTACAGGTAATGAGTGTTCTACATTCCTATGCCATGATCATTCAATCATTTGATGAACTAGGACTGCCCAGTGCATGAGAGGGTTTGATGATCTTGTTCTGGATTTTATGGTCTGTTCCTAGAGCTGGTGTCTTCTGACCTAAGCTTCTGGGACTTACTATGGTCTATTTTTGAAGCTGGTGCTTTATGGCCTTTTTTGAAATCAGGCCTGGTCCTCAAAATGGAGACAAATGAGGTCCTCAAATGGGGACAAGTGGGGTTATATTGTCCTTTCAACACTAATGCCGTTTTCTCCAGGCTAGATAATTATTGTCTGCCTGCTGGGGGACAGCCTCCATAGTGTCAGGTATTGAGGTGGGACACAACCTCTGGGCTTGTAACTCTCTTTCATGTTCTGAGGGCCAGAAACTGATGGCTTCTGGCAATTAAACTCTTTCTTGCTATTCTGGGGCCAAAAGCTGATGAGTTTTGGCAATTTCACAAAGGAAACGAAAAGGGGGGGCGGGCATACACACACAATAGCTGGGCCCAGCTACCTGTTTCAACAACTTCACAAGTGTATATACATTCCTTATATGCACACATATACCTACCTACCTACCCATATACGTATATATGCACATACATACATATAGACAAACATATATACATTCGGTGGATGGAGCAAAGCCTCAATAGCCACACTTTTCTTTCTCTCAACCTTTTTATACCTTCTCAGAACAATGTTTGTTAGAAAATTACCTCATAGATAAAATACTAAATAATATAGATATAAGAGGAGTTACAGAAGGATATCAATAATAAGTTCAAAATTTCATTCTATATTCTCATTATAAATTCATGTGGCCTTGCTATATCATAATGCACACCTGTGACTTCCTCCTTGGATCTGACCTAGAATGAATGTTTTTCCTTGATCAGGAGTCTGTCCTAAGTTTACTTCTCAGTGCAACTTATAAAAGTTCATTGCATTCCTTATTATTCAGCCTTTATGAACTATTCTATGAAAAGGGAACAGATTCTATTCTTTATTCTAACTTTATTACATCTTTCTGGCAAAACAACTAAAATCATCTCCTTAAATTTTCTTCCGAAAATGATTTGACTCAAATCAGGAATTCTATAAATTCATGAATTCATCTAAATTCATGAAGTTCATTTTCATGTTGACCTGCAGGAAATTTGCCCAATAGGGTGGGCTGATGCCCAGGAACTATTAGGCTATGTAATAGTGGCAGGAAAGGCACATCAGCAGTGAGGAGCAATACTGGGATGAAGTCTCTGGGGCTGTGCCTTTCCAGAGTGCACCCATTATAACCATGCAAAATGGTGGACCATTGCTAGGGAAGTAGCTAGGCCAGCAATTAGTAGATTAGTTTGATCCCCCAGTAATTGCCAATGCCAAACTAAATAATCATAGTCTGAGTCTCATTTTTGTGTAAACTCGTAGGGGATAGCTTAAATTGGTTGTACTCTAGACTTTATATGGGTGTAGTAGCTTCTGACATTACTAGAAGACACCATCTCATAAAAGTCCCTGCTTCTCTGACTATTATAATCTTTCTGCAAGAGGGAAATTATGACTAGTACTGGAAACCTAGTCATCTGCTCAGAGCTAGTGATGTCATGGATCTTGGAGGAAAACCTACAACTGTCATTTTACTAAACCAGCATAATCCCTAACTACATTGCAAGTATTTGTCCTTATCTCCACAGATAAGTGTAACCCTTACTCCTCATTAAGGTCATAGAAGCCTCTCTGAATTAGAGACCATTAGATTAAAAAAAAAAGCAAATAATTACAACAATTAGTCAAATGTGGAACACACCTTTAATCTCAGCACTAGGAAGGCAGAAGCAGGCAGTGAGTTCGAGGTCTGATTGGTCTACATAGTGTGTTTCAGGACAGCCTAAGCTACGTAGTGAGACCCTGTCTCAAAAAAAAAATTGCAAACAAACAAAAAACTAAATATAAAAGAGAACAACAACAAAAACCTAATGTATTACAAAATGTTTATAATGACCAGTTCTACTCAGTAGGAAATTTTGTATGTTTCCATTACAACTGAAATCAAAATCATTGCCATCTACACCTATAGGAACTTAAAAGGAAACAACCTTAGTTTTTCTGTTTGTTTGCTTATTTTGTTTTGAGACAGGGTCTCACTGTGTAGCTGTGGCTGTCATGGAACTCACTGTGTAGACTACTAGGCTGGCCTCAGATTCACAGAGGTCCACCTGCTGCTGCTGTCTGAGTGCGGGGAATAAAGGTGTGTACTTAGGCCTGGCTCATATTAGAGTATTATTTACATCATTTTTCAAATTTTCTATAATTTTTAAATAATTTCTTTTTGATACAAGAGAAGTTTTCTATTTTTTTTTATTTATTCACTTTACACCTTGCTCACTGCCCCCTCCCCATTACCCCCTCCCACGATTCTTTTTCCCATTCCCCCTCCCTTTCTCCTCTGAGCTGGTGGGGACCCCTGGGTATCCCCCCACCCTGGCACATCAAGTCTCTGCACACATCCACAGAGAATTATTTTGTAGAAGAATATTAATATTAAACAGAGTACTAGACAAGGAAGAATTTTCACAGTCTTTTTTTATATATAGATATTTTTTTCTTGGATATTTTCTTTATTTACATTTCAAATGTTATCTCCTTTCCTGGTTTCCCCCCTGAAAATCCCCTATCCCATCCCCCTCCCTCTGCTTCTGTGAGGGTGTTATCCCACCCACCCACCCACCCACTCCCACCTGAATTTTCACTGTCTTAAAGGATAGTACTCCACATTATTGGATAACATACTTCATGTTCCTTCAGGTAAATTCAAAATGTATGAATTCAGTAGCAAGAGAGAGTACCAAATATGCCACATCATCTCTGACAATCAATGGAGTTAGACGTGTCAATATTAGATTGCATTCACTTGTTATATCAACATTGGTTATAATAGCAAAATAGCTGAACAAAAAATGATAATATTCTACAAAAGAATAGTTGAATAGATTGTGGTACATACTGTGAACTATATAATATATAGGTACAAGGAAGATGGTTTACAGCTATTTTGTCAATTTGTAGTTATAAACTAATGTATATACTATAATCTCACATGTTAAAATATGGAAAAATTCAAAATATCTCTATGTATATTTTAAGTGGATATTGCTTCTAATATCATAGAATAGGATTTGGAAGAATTCATACTAGGAAATTAATATTGTTGAACATGATAGGAGGTGAAATAAAGAACACTGCAGATTTCTCCTGAGATTCTAGCAAATGAAAAAGAAAGTAGATTATTGTTCTAATTACATATAGGTTTTTTACTGTTATATATCAAAGTAAACTGTGTTGACTTTTAGTAACTTTGGCCAATGACTCAACAACTATAATTCATTCCTGCTACTGGAGATTTTATTTGGTAGCATTTGCGTCATTATATTTCCCATTATAAGGTGATGGGAGAAGAGGCTCTTGGTCCTGTGAAGGCTTGATGCCCTAGCATAGGGGAATGCTAGGGCAGTGAGATGGGAGTGGGTGGGTGGGTGGAGGAGCACTCTCATAGAAGAAGCAGTGGGAGGGGGGAAGGGATAGGGGGTTTATGGAGGGGAAACTGTTAAATGGGATAACATTTAAAATGTAAATAAAGAAAATAACCAATTAAAAAAAATAAGTTAAATCCTATTTAAATCCTTTTTATAAATGTATAAATTTTATGAAACTTCTATAGAAGTATGTTTTGCTATGTCTTATCAAAAGGACTTTACTGCTTTTTATTGTGCTCCATATTCCAGCATCTACCTTGCCCTGCCATCTTTCTTCCAATTTAATCATCCCAGTATAATTTTCCAGTATAATTTCAAGGATAACACTACATCCTTGAAAGATCCACTCTTCCCCTCTTGTCCCTTACTACCTACTTGACTTCCAAAACTATTCTGAATGGAACACACTTATCAAAAGTTTAAAAGCTAGCATCCACACATAAAGAAAATATGTAATGTTCCTCTTCCTGAGTGGGTTATCTTACATAGGATGGATGTTTCTAACTCCATATATTTAGCTGAGGTTTTTTAATTTTACTTTTCTTAACAGTTGAATAGTATTCTGTTGTGTGAATATACCATATTTTTCAGTATCTGTTCATCCACTAATAGACATCTAGTCTGTTCCAATTTCTTTTCTTTCTTTCTTTCTTTCTTCTTTCTTTCTTTCTTTCTTTCTTTCTTTCTTTCTTTCTGTCTGTCTGTCTGTCTTTTTTTCTTTCTTTCTTTCTTTTTTTCTTTTTGGATTTTCGAGACAGGGTTTCTCTGTATAGCCCTGGCTGTTCTGGAACTCACTTTGTAGACCAGGCTGGCCTCAAACTCAGAAATCTGCCTGCCTCTGCCTCCCGAGTGCTGGGATTAAAGGACTGCACCACCATGCCTGGTGCCTCCATACTTTTTAAAAAATCTTGTTGCTGTTGTTGTTTTAGATGGCATCTCACTATGTTTTGGCTGTCCAAGAACTCATCATGTTTGAGGTTGGTCTCAAAGAGATTTGCCTACCTGTCCCTTGAGGTCAGGCCTTGTGCACACAGATAAGCACTGGAGTAGCTAGGAAAGTTAAGCACACAGCTTACCTCATTTTCAATGAAATGAAGTATGAAGCAGTTCTTCCTGGAATGCAAGCAATGATGTAATTTTACAACCTGGTGAGCTTTTGCTGCCTGGTGAAACAGGCATTGTCCTTAACTTTAGAATTTACTTATCTTAGATATCTTTGACCTTTCCCCCCTAAATCATGAACACTGCTTTTAGGTCATAAAAGTCATTGTTATGGATAAAGCCTAAGTGACTTCCATGTTATCTTAGGGCCAGGCCAGTCCCAAAATCCACAGGCATGTTTACTTCAGTCATCCTAGACCCTAAATCACCTGTGCTATTTCTCAGGCAACAGTACCCATTCTTGTGAAAGAAGCCAGATGTACTTTGTAAAGAATCTCAATGTAAGCATGGCTTAAATTGCTGTGCACTTGGGATGGAGTTAATTGTTATCTGAATACTTTTCCCCCCAAATTGTGCTATGCTTAAATATGGATAAAATAAAATGACCTGAGCCAGACTCTAGAAGTCTTGTCCAGCACCAGTTATAATAAAATTCGTCTGAGCCAAAATTTCTTTCTTATCTCACCCTGATTATTTTCCCCCTGTATATTATGCCTGAAGGGGAATCATCTTACCTCTGCCTCCTAGAAACTGGGATTAGAGGTGTTTGACACCACTCATGATTTTACGATGTTCCCCAAGGAGGATATGTGATTTTGGTGTCCTATTTATGACTGAGCATTCATTAGCCCTTTGTTCTCTGCATTTTGACCAATTGGGGTTCTTTTTGTTTATAATCTTCATTTGAAAAAGGAAGCTTTTTCAATGAAGGCTTAGAGATGCACTAATCTATGCATGTAACTATTACGCCTTTAGGACTTGTTGAATACTAGGTCCAGTTAGCGGAGTAATTATATTATGTTCTCCACTAAGACCTATGACTCTGAAAAGATCAGCTTAGGAACTTTGGGAAGGCCAAGAAACACTTGCCCCTCCAGAACAGAAAGGCTAATTAACATTTCTCAGATCACAGGACTGGAAATAACCTGTGAGTGGGGACACATTGTGCAAGACTGACTGTTCCCCATCTTCAGACAAGGAAAGTCCTTGTCACCTCATTCCTTAAAAGACTGATCAGTTTTAAGGGTGCACTCTTCCCCCAATCATTGTGCTTAGTTGCTGATGCTCTATTCTGCTCCTGGAAATCATATAAAAACTCATCAAATGGGTAATGGGTGTCTCTACCTCTCCTTCGGGTCTGGGACTACCCCAGTGCACTGGAACAATAAATTCCTCTTGCTTTTTGCATCAATCCCAGCTCCACGTGGTTCACTCAGGGGGTCCCTGGTAAGCTAATGCTCCCTGGAATCTTACAGCTCTGGTCACAACTTCATGCCCTAATAATGGTGTCAGGTATAGGTAGCAAATAGGTTAAGTTTAAAAGCTGGAACCAGCATCTGAGGTGCCTAATTTAACATCAAAGCAGTCCTGGCCTCCAGGTTCTCAAAGCATCACTCAGTTCCTTCCTGTAACAGGGTATGGCTGGCATACTTCCCTCTCTACCCTGACCTTTCTAGCCCAGGGTCTGCCCTTCCCCCCAAAGGATCTTTCCTATATAATCCAGACATTTTGGCTATCTACTCTCTCTGCTCCTCTCTCTTGTCTCTGCCTCTCTGCCCTTTTTGCTCCTTTGTACTTCTGGCTTCCAGACTGCTTTACTTGGTTCCCCTTTTCCCTTCCCCTTCCCTTTCTTCCTACATAGTTCAAGGTCATGACCACTATGAACTCTCCCAGATGTGTTTGTGTGTTTCTGGCTGTGCTAGTCCACTTATCTACCATAAACTTTCTCCTCCACTATTCCAAGAACAATCATATCCTTTCCTTTTCATTTATTTTTTTTTCTCATTCATGGAGCAGGTCTTAACTCTCATAAAAAACCGGTGTTCCTGTGACAAATGTACCATTATTGGACCAGTGTGACCAAGCCAGTTCAGTCAGTCAACAGGTATCCCAGGGCATGAGCAAGGATTAAAAAGAAAAAAAAAAAAAAAACCCAGACAATTAGACAACACTGCAGCATGACCCCAGCCCGCCAGCCAGTTCTAAGGCTGAAGCTGGTTGATTACTTTTTCCAATCTGCTTTTATACCACTTTAAGTACATGCACAATAATAAGATCAGTTCAGGGTCAAGGAAAAAGCAAGGCAACAAACAAAATTCTGTAAACACCTTTCTAGGGTCTAGTCAGGATGACCAAGACAAAAGGAATGCCTCACACATCTCTGCTGAGCCTGCTCTGAGCTTTGCATAAACTCAAATGTAAATGTTCTTAATCTGTGCCTATTTCCTGAGTCCTGGCCCAAAGTCAGATTCTCACCTTGAGTTTACTTCTTTTGTCCTGGCACCAAGTTTCTGGAAGAAGCCCCCAAAAGCTCTTCACACCAGTGGACTTGTCTTGTTAGGACAGTAGGTTCACAGCTGGGTATGAGAGATGTTTACTTCTCTCCTATGGTAGTATCCATAGCGCTTCTCAGAATTATGAAAGCTAGCCAGTAGGGCTGAAACTTCCATGTAAGTACCAGCTTGATTTCTCCTTGTTCTGTGACTTGAGCATGTGGTATCTTCACAATAGGGTCTCAATGTCAGTTTCTGTAGAATAACAGCCAGCATAGGCCATAGCCAGTAATGATTGATAATCTATACAAATTCACTTGACAGCAACTGAAAAAGAACTAACTCATTTTTGGCATGGGTATTTTATTTGTTGGCCTATGTGCCTATGTGTTGGCTAATATGGGCATGGTCATTCTGTTACAGAGTAACTCAAGAAGTTGTTTGGTGTGTGTGTGTGTTCATATTTGGGGAAGCTTCCATACCAGTAGGTTTCCATATGACTTTTTCAAAAGGTCTTTAGTGTTAATTATTCCCTCCTGTTTCCATTACTTTTATGTTGCTGTATATCAGAGAGAGAAGAGTGCATCATTATGGATGAGGCAGTAAAGCAGATAGTCATGTTGACTGAAACAGTAAACAGAGGTCATATTTTCAACTGTAAACATGAGAAAGGAAGAATGAACTGGAAATTGCCATAGGCTTTAAACTCTCATAGCCCAACTCCAGTGATATACTTCCTTCAGCAAGATCACACCTTCTAAACCTACCCAAACCTCACCACTAACTATTCAAATACCCCATCCTGATAGGGGACACTTCTTATTCAAACTATCATATTCCAATCCCTTACCCTCATGAGGTCATGGCCATATCACAGTGCAAAATTCATTTGGTCCAACTTCACAAGTCACCAGAGTAGTTTAAAAGTCCTAAGTCTCCTCTGAGACTAAAAACTGTCACTTAATTGTAATCCACTCTATAATCAGAAAGCAAATTACACATTTCCAACAGATAGTGACACAGAATGTACATTGCTACTCCAAAAGGAAGTAATGGGGTGATAATGGGGGGAAAAGCAGGTCAAAGGAAAACCGAAAACCAAAACACAGGGGTAAAACTATGAAATCCCTTATCTCTATGCCCACTGTCTGTAACTTTAATTTCAAAGGGCTTATTGATGTGTTAGAATTGCGGGACATGGCTCAACAGCACACTAGGCCAAGACCTTTCCATGTGAAAGAGGTTTTATTGGGGAGAGAGAGAAGGTAGTGGCAGAAAGAGAAAAGGGGAAGAAAGAGTAAGGATGGGTGTTCTCTTTTTCTCCTTATTTATATGGAGAATGACATAAGGCAGGTAAAGTGGGTTGTGAGGGAAGTTGATGCTGGGAATATAGTGCCTACAGTCTTGGCAACCATTCTGCAGGTCGCAGGTCACACTGTTGCCTATGTGATGTCATATGTTTGGGATATCCTGATGCCAACACTAACAGGACTCTATTCCCCCACCTTTGATGCCTGCAATATACAGGTCTCTCAAGGATTAGATCTACCCAATGCATGCAACTTCCTTTACTAGAATGTCAGAGTTCTGGCATTTTCATGTACTTGACAATGCCAAGTTTGGGTGACAGTTTGGAAGGAACTTGGGCTTCCTTGAATCATATTAGGAGTAGAATTTTTATTCAGTTGTTTTCTAGAATCATGGAATGCCTTATACTTCTTTTTTGTTGTTGTTGTATTTGTTTGTTTTGTTTGTTTTTTGTTTGTTTGTTTTTCGAGACAGGGTTTCTCTGGGTAGCCCTGGCTGTCCTGGAACTCACTCTGCACACCAGGCTGGCTTCGAACTCAGAAATCTGCCTGCCTCTAACTCCCAAGTACTGGGATTAAAGGAACATGCCACAACAGTCCAGGGCTTTATACTTCTTTTTTTTTTTTTTAAGTAGGTATTTTCTTCATTTACATTTCCAGTGCTATCCCAAAAGTGGCCCATGCCCTCTCCCAAATCCGTTCCCCCCCATCCCAATTTTAGGCCCTGGTGTTCCCCTGTATTGAGGCATATAAAGTTTGCAAGACCAATGGGCCTCTCTTTCCAATGATGGCCAACTAGGCCATCTTCTGATATATATGCAGCTAGAGACACGAGATTCAGGGGGATACCGGTTAGTTCATATTGTTATTCCAGCTATAGGATTGCAGATCCCTTTAGCTCCTTGGGTACTTTCTCTAGCTCCTCCATTTGGGGCCCTGTAATCCATCCAATAGCTGACTGTGAGCATCCACTTCTGTGTTTGCTAGGCCCCAGCATTGTCTCACAAGAGACAGCTATATCTGGGTCCTTTCAGCAAAATCTTGCTAGTGTATGCAATGGTGTCAGCGTTTGGAGGCTGATTATGGGATGGATCCTCGGGTATAGCAGTACCTAGATGGTCCATCCTTTGTCTCAGCTCCAAATATTTTCTCTGTAAATCCTTCCATGGGTGTTTGGTTCCCAATTCTAACAAGGGGAAAAGTGTCCACATTTTGATTTTTGTTCTTCTTAAGTTTTTGTGTTTGGCAGATTGTATCTTATATATTGGGTATTCTAAGTTTCTGGACTAATATCCACATATCAGTGAGTACATATCATGTGAGTTCTTTTGTGATTGGGTTACCTCACTCAGGATGATGCCCTCCAGGTCCATCCATTTGCCTAGGAATTTCATAAATTCATTCTTTTTAATAGCTGAGTAGTACTCCATTGTGTAAATGTACCACATTTTCTGTATCCATTCCTCTGTTGAGGGGCATCTGGGTTCTTTCCAGCTTCTGGCTATTATAAATAAGGCTTCTATGAACATAATAGAGCATGTGTCCTTATTACAAGTTGGAACATCGTCTGGGTGCCAAGGAGAGGTATTGCTGGATCCTCAGGTAATAGTATGTCCAATTTTCTGAGGAATCGCAAACTGATTTCCAGAGTGGTTGTACAAGCTTGCAATCCCACCAACAATGGAGGAGTGTTCCTCTTTCTCCACATCCTCGCCAGCATCTGCTGTCACCTGAGTTTTTGATCTTAGCCATTCTGACTGGTGTGAGGTGGAATCTCAGGATGGTTTTGATTTGCATTTCCCTGATGATTAAGGATGCTGAACATTTTTTCAGGTTCTTCTCAGCCATTCAGTATTCCTCAGGTGAGAATTCTTTGTTTAGCTCTGAGCCCCATTTTTTAATGGGGTTATTTGATTTTCTGGAGTCCACCTTCTTGAGTTCTTTATATATATTGGATATTAGTCCCTTCTCTGATTTAGGATAGGTAAAGATCCTTTCCCAATCTGTTGGTGGCCTTTTTGTCTTATTGAAGGTGTCTTTTGCCTTGCAGAAGCTTTGCCATCTTATGAGGTCTCATTTGTCCATTCTCGATCTTAAAGCACAAGCCATTGCTGTTCTATTCAGGAATTTTTCCCCTGTACCCATATCTTCGAGGCTTTTCCCCACTTTGTCCTCTATAAGTTTCACTGTCTCTGGTTTTATGTGGAGTTCCTTGATCCACTTAGATTTGTCCTTAGTACAAGGAGACAGGAATGGATCAATTCGCATTGTTCTACATGATAACTGCCAGTTTTGCCAGCATCATTTGTTGAAAATACTGTCTTTTTTTCCACTGGATGGTATTAGATCCCTTGTCAAAGATGAAGTGATCATAGGTGTGTGGGTTCATATCTGTGTCTTTGATTCTATCCCATAGGTCTACTTGTCTGTTGCTATACCAGTACCATGCAGTTTTTATCACAATTGCTCTGTAGTACAGCTTTAGGTCAGGCATGGTGATTTCCCCCAGAGGTTCTTTTATCCTTGAGAAGAGTTTTTGCTATCGTAGGTTTTTTTTTTATTCGAGATGAATTTCCAGATTGCCCTTTTTAATTCGTTGAAGAATTGAGTTGGAATTTTGATGGGGATAACATTGAATCTGTAGATTGCTTTTGGCAAGATAGCCATTTTTACTATATTGATCCTGCCAATCCATGAGCATGGGAGATCTTTCCACCTTCAGAGATCTTCTTTAATTTCTTTCTTCAGAGACTTGAAGTTCTTATCATACAGATCTTTCACTTCCATATATATATATAAAATAACCATATATATATATATGGATATTCCATATCTATATCTATATATATATATAAAGATACAAATTAAGCTTGATTATTTAACATTTTAAAACACCATCTACAGCACACAATTTAATTATCTGTGCTGAAGCAGGGGGAAGCTCAAAAGAATAAGTGTGTGATCCAATTCACATATACTTTTCTCTCATAAGGTGGCTGATTTTAAACACAGCAAATGGGATGCATGTATGCATGAATTTATAGAAGATATTCAACATGTATAAAAACAATATTTTAACTTATCTTTGGGATAATGATTGTCAATTTTATTTAAAATGATGATATGCAATAGATCAAATATTAATATTCTGTAATAACCAAATTAATTGCTCTTTGGAACAAGGAATAGACACTTAGTCAGGTTTTTAGACACAATTTTTGTTATAGTTATTCCAAAATATATGAATTTATCTTACAATTCTTTCTCAGCACCACAGCGGCCTCAATAGGATGCTGAAATTTTACTTTGAGGTGAAAAAGGATAATTTTACAATAATGTTTTCTCTAGCCAAGAAATTGTTGTGGGCACATTTAATAACCAATAACTAAAATAGGCAGCTAATATTTAATTACCATTGATTATAATTGGTAACAGCTATAAAAGCTTTCTTTATATTCTGCAAGGCCTTTTGTTCTTTGCCAGTTACTTTGTGTCTCTTTTAATAGCACCTGACAAAGGCTTAAGTTCTCTTGTGGTGAGTTTAAGGTGAGGTCTTAGCCAACTAGCATCTTCTGGAAGCTTTTGAAAATAAAAATTTGAAGCAAATCAATTTTTCTTTCTTAGATTTTCATGACTGAGATTTTTTAGTATAGCTAAAAACCTAAGTACTAAAAGATATTGCCTCTGAATCTTAAGGAATCTACCCAGAAGTCAGGGAGAAGTGAGGTCCCAGGAACTTCCCCAGTTATGGTTTGCAAAACAAAAGAAATGTCACACAAACCTCCCTGAGGCTGCTCCAGAGCTGAGCTCTGTGTCTACCCAAGTGCAAACATTTCTCAGTCTGAATACTCTGCCAGAGACCTGGCCCAAAGATTATCCTTATTTTGAAGTATCTTTAAAGACCTGTTTTCCTGGGTTCGCTCCTGCCACATGTTGTTTAGAATGACTCTAACACTGAGTTACTAATTTTAAGCTAACTTTCTATTACAAGCAAAAGGCTGCCTGCGCCTTTAAGAGCTGCATTTGCAATCAGCTCCCAGTAGGGCTTTTCCAGTTACACTAGCACTTTTCTAAATTTTCACATAGCTCTAAACACATACACAAAACACACAAAACAGAAACCAACAGATCTAGACACATGCAACCCTTTCTCGTCTTCTACGAGCAGGCAAAAGAATTAGAACGGTAAGCTTCCATTTCATAAACAAAACATGGTCCCTCTCACCAATCTCCGGAGACTGCCAGATGTCTCTGGCTCTCTCTACTCCCCAGGTTGTCCCCTGGGGAGGTAGCGGTCTTCCTAGCACATCTGCTGACCACAGTCCTCCGGTCCTTACAGTCCAAAGGGACAGTTACAAATACCAAATGTGCATTTCAGAAAACCCCTTCGTCTATAAACACCAGAGAAACCAAACTCAGGCGGATCAAAACTCAGCCTGCACCATATTTTAGAGAAATGGGAGAAAACACAGACAACAAACCAACACAATGAGGACATGTTCGTTTCAGGAAACATAAGACAGACACTCAGAACAAAGACACCGGCCAGCACACACACAAGAGGGGTCCCCGATTTTCTCTCTGTCCCTAGGAGAGTTTCAAAATCCACTTTCCTCCCGCCTGATGCAGTTTCCAACTGTGGCTATCCGCCTGATTATTAAACACTTTTATTTCTCTCGCCTAAAAAAAAAAAAGCAGCTTCTGGAAGCTGTGGCCGACTGCCTGCCTGTTGAATTCTTAGTTCCCAATAACTCACTGCTGATCCTAAGTGAATCTAGCAAGCGGGTTTAGCACTGTTCCAGCTTAGCCCGTACCAACCTTCTCCAGTAAGAATTTTCTTTAATTCTTTTCTTCTTCCATGGAGGTCTAAACCAGCAGTGCTTCTTCCAAACGTCCTCTGCTTTTCTCAGGTACCACTTTGGGCGCCAAATTGTTGGGGCCGGCCTGCGGCTCTCATGTCTGGGTTCAAGCCTGGAAGGCATCTTGGAACTGAAAGAAAAGAGGGAGCCTAGGTGGGTCGAGAAATAATGGAACCAAGACAACTAGTCTGCTCAAGGTTCAAATGTTTTAATGGCAGACATGCTTTATAAAAGGGGGGAGGCCCATTTCTGCCAATTCATCCTTGGAACCTGGAACCAGCTGCAGGTGATGACATGCAGGATAGGGCGTGGTCTCCGGAAAAGATACGGGGGGGGGGGGGGGGGCGGGGGAGAGCTCTCAGCATGTAACAGTATCTTGAAGAGGAACAGCAACAGTGGCTGAACAATAGAGTGATCTAGGGAGGAGGGCTCCACCCTAGACAATCTCCTTAGTGGCAGCAAGGTCAAGTTCTGGCTCAGCCTGCTTTAGGCTTGTGGGAGACTCCAGGTCAGAAAACAGATACTCAGAACAGAGATGTCGGACGGCATGCACACATTCCAGAGGGGATCTCCTTACCTCCTAGTTGGTTCTCGGATGTGAGGGGTGGTTGTGTTTCCTGGGCAATGCACCAAATGAAAGACCCACAAAGTGAGGACTCCCAGGCATTCTGACTCAGGAGAGGAGCCACACCAAATCACTCACAAGAAATGGCCTTGATAAAAACCGCAAGAGGACTTTTTATCCCAGGCATGCTCTGGGGCCCACAGTAGTACACCATGCGGGTAGAGGACTATGGACCCAGAGTAGCTGGGAAACGAGCTATTTAAAGGAAAAAACCCACAACCCAAGGGGATAGGGAGGGTGTTATTGGAAAATGCCGAAAATACCAGTGAAAAATCACAAGCGGGTACTAAAAATCACAAGGAGAAACTCCCTGCTTCTCAAGATTGTTCTCAAGATTTTAATCTAACTTTTGTGGTCGGCCAGTTCCTGGAATAGGGTCACTGAACTAGCTAACCTACATTCTTGGTGCTAGGGGGCCTGAATTTTTCCTGGTCTTTCACTGTGTACTGGTCCAATTGATCCCAAGGCTTATTTACCATAACTATAGAGAGCTTCTAGATAGATGGGACAGTACCCTCTATTGAACAAGAAGGAAACCCTTCATGGTGGGTGCTCAGGATGTCATTGCTCATAGGACTGGGAGTGGCTGGAGTGGCTACTGGTACCTCTTCCTTGGTGCTACAAGGTCACCAATACCAGAATCTCAGGGCCACCATAATTCTGGACATTGAGAAGATTGAAACATTAAATTCGGGTTTAATTCCTCACTGTGGATGAAAACCCTAATCTCTACTTTATTGGGTACCATTTTTATTTTGCTGTTTGTGCTAACCTTTGGTCCTTGCGTTATTAACAAGCTGATTGCCTTTGTAAAAGAATAAGAACTGTGAAGCTGATGGTTTTAAGGCAACAATATGAATCCCTAGCATCAGGAGAGGAAGAACATGAGCTAGCAGAGCCTTCGTAATAAGGAGAGCTCCATGATTGGAGCTCATATAAGAAAAACAAGGGAATGAAGGGCCCTAAGGGATTTGCCAGTCTTACACTCCCCTACCTCTACAGCTTCTCCCTCCCTCCTGGGATCAAGGCTAGGCCAAGTTCCATTCCTCACCCACAGTTCTTGGGAGGATCCGGAACATTCTTGAGAAAAACTGCAGAATGTACTGACTGATAGTCACCTGACCCTTTGGCAAGTCCCAGGTAGAGTTCAAATGCATGCCATGTTTTGCCCATGCTTGCTAGCCAATAGATTTAAAGGTCAATATACTTAGCCAATAAGTTTAAACTGTAACCTTGCTGATGTAACCTGTGCCCCCTAAAAAGTATAAAAACTGCTTGTACTAGCCATTTCAGGTCCCTTTTTGGTCACTTGTCTGGAGGACATCTCAAAGTAAGTACCGACTGAGGGTCGAGTTCTTACAATAGCAGTGTCAGAGGAGATTTTAAAACAGCCTAGTATTGACTCTGTTGTATAGCTAGTAATAGTCACCCTTTCACTGATTAGTAATGAAAAGGAATGTGATGAACAAGAAAAAATACAAAATGTGCAGTTTGAGAAGAAAAAGAACTTTCAGGAAAAAGAGCTGAGTCCTCAAGGAGATAGAAAGTTTAAAGAAAAAGCTGATCCTGGATGGATCAAAGGACTAGTGATCTCAGGGCAAGACCCCACCCAGCTAAGCTTCCAACTTGTGACGAGGAATTCTTAAGTAGCAAAATCTGATGTAGATGTGATATAAAGAGGAGGCCATGTTCCAGTGTAAGACTCTGTTGAGTCTTAGCTTACTGGGGACTCACTGAATGAACAATGCAAAGATGGAAATCGATGATAAAAGCAAGAGAAACTTATTTTTCCAACATGTTGGGGTTGCCTTGCACATGGAGAGAGAGAACAACCATGTGCAGCTCATCCAGCAAGCCTTTATAAAGTTCTCCAGGCAGCAGCCATTAGGCACAATGTGATTGGTATGAAACACAGTTGTATATTTTGGTTACTGGTCTAGCCTTTGCATTCTAAAGCAGTTAGAAGCTGACACATTTAAAGTGATTTTTAGAATGGGGGAAAGGAAATGTTACTCTTAATATCCCTGACCTTGCCCTATGACTTCATACCAAGCCTGCCACACTAATCAGTTTGCTGTACTGGAAAAAATAGGACAGGTCATCACTATGTTTGGTTTCTAGTGATCTGTATCAACAATAATTTCCATTGCGATTTCTGGCCTGGATACAGCTGGCTCAAAACCCATATCCAGGCCAGAAATCGCAACAGAAATCAAGGTTATCTAAACATGTGTTTGTACCATATTAAAATTATGAATGTGAAAGAATAGTCACACATTACACTGATCCAATTCTCTGAAGAGTTTTGTAACTCCCCAAAAGGACACACAGCACTAGAAATGTTATATGTAGAATGACAGTTTGAAAATGATACATTTGGGGTTCCTTCCAGTTGGAGCCAGCACAGGGCCACCTTGTGTTCAAGCTTGGTGGACAGTCCCATGGTCCAAAGAGGACTCCCTATTCCCTGGGCACCCTAGCATGCCCAGGATCTTAGTATCACTGAGGAGTAGAATGCAACATCTGTTCCAACACAATTGGAAGTGCCTGGAGCCAGCAGGAGCAGGGACACAGGAGACCCCCCTCTCCCCCAACCAGTGGCTCTAGTTCCTTCTGGGTAGCTCTGGACTACATTGGTTTGGAACTCAGCAGATAGCCCCATGGTCTCCAGAGGAGGTACCACTTCCAGGCATTCTAACAAACCCAGGATCTTAGGCCCCCAGGATGCCAGGATCTTGGTCACACCAGGATCTCAGAGGAATCTTGACTGCCACGAATTCTGACACATCCAGAATCTCAGGATTGAAGGATCCCTTAATCACAGGATCACAAAGAAAGCTGGCCTCGGAGGAGTTTTGACTCAACCAGGATTACAGGAAGGACAGGCTCCAATCAGATATACCAAGGGCAGGAAGCACATGAGGAAATCAGATGGTTGGAGATAAGCATATTAACAGAAGCAACAGAAACCAAGGTTACATGGCATTATCAGAACCCACCTCTCCCACCATAGCAAGTGATGGATATACCATCACACCAGAAAAGCAAGATATGGATCTAAAGTCACTTCTCATGATGATGATGGAGGACTATAAAAAGGACATAAATAACTCCCTTAAAGAAATACAGGAGAACACAGGTAAACAAGTAGAAACCCTTAAAGAGGAAACACAAAAATGCCTTAAAGAATTACAGGAAAACTCATACAAAGAGGTGAAAGAATTGAACAAAACCATCCAGCATCTAAAACTGGAAGTAGAAACAATAAAGAAAACACAAAGGGAGACAACTATGGAGATAAAAAACCTAGGAAAGAAGTCAGGAGCCATAGATGCAAGCATCAGAAACAGAATGCAAGAGATAGAAGAGCGAATCTCAGGTGCAGAAGATACAATAGAAAACATTAACACAACAATCAAAGAAAATACAAAATGCAAAAATATCCTAACCCAAAACATCCAGTAAATCCAGGACACAATGAGAAAACCAAACCTAAAGATAATAGGTATAGACTAGAAGGAAGATTTTCAACATAAAGGGCCAGTAAATATCTTCAACAAAATTATAGATGAAAATTTCACCAACCTAAAGAAAGAGATGCCCATGAACATACAAGAAGCCTACAGAACTCCAAATAGGTTGGACCAGAAAAGAAATTCCTCTTGTCACATAAAAATGAAAGCACCAAGTACACAAAACAAAGAAAGAATATTAAAAGCAGTAAGGGGAAAAGGTCAAGTAATATATAAAGAAAGACCTATCAGAATTACATCTGATCCCCCCCACCCCCCAGAGTCTATGAAAGCAAGAAGATCCCGGACAGATGTCATACATAACCTAAGAGAACACACATGCCAGCTAAAGCTACTAAACCCAGAAAAACTCTCAATTACCATAGTTGGACCAAGATATTCCATGACAAAACGAAATCCATACAATATCTTTCCACAAATCCAGCCCTGCAAAGGATAATAAAGGGAAAACTCCAACACCAGGAGGGAAACTACACCTTAGAAAAAGCAAGAAAGTAATCTTTCAACAAACCTAAAAGAAGATAACCACATAAATATAATTCCAACTCTAACAACAACAACAAAAAAACAGGAAACAACAATGCTTCTTCCTTAAAATCTCTTAAGATCAATGAACTCAAGACCCCAGTAAAAAGACATAGACTAAGAGACTGCTTAGGTAAAAAGGAACCAATATTTTGCTGCATACAGGAAACCCACCTCAGTGACAATGACAGACACTACCTCAGAATAAAAGGCTAGAAAACAATCTTCCAAGCAAATGGTCTGTCTTAGTTAGGGTTTTACTGCTCTGAACAGACACCATGACCAAGGCAAGTCTTATAAAAAACAACATTTACTTGGGGCTGGCTTACAGGTTCAGAGGTTCAGTCAATTATCATCAAGGTGGGAGCATGGCAGTATCCAGGCAGGCATGGCACAGGCAAAGCTGAGAGTTCTACGTCTTCACCCAAAGACTGCTAGTGTAAGACTGACTTCCAGGCAACTAGGGTGAGGATCTTATGCCCACACCCAAAGTGACACACCTACTCCAACCAGGTCACACCTATTCCAAGAAGGCCACACGTCGAAATGGTGCCACTTCCTGGTCCAAGAATATACAAACTATCACATGGTCGAAAGAAACAAGCTAGAGTAGCCATTCTAATATCGAATAAAATCAACCTATAGTTTTCCAAAATGATAAGGAGGGAAACTTCATACTCATCAAAGGTAAAATTTACAAAGATCAACTCTCAATTGTGAACATCTATGCTCCATGAAGCTCAAAACACACATAGCACCAAACACAATAATAATGGGAGATTTCAACACCTCACTCTCATCAATGGACAGATGCTGGAAACAGAAACTGAACAGAGACACAGTGAAACTAACAGAACTTATGAAACAAATGGATTTATCAGATATCTATAGAACATTTTTTCCTAAAACAAAAGGATATACTTTCTTCTCAGCACCTCATGGTACTTTCTCTACAAAATTGACCATATAATAGGACACAAAAAGGGCCTCAACAGATATAAGAAGATTGAAATAATTCCATGCATCCTATCAGATCACCATGGACTAAGTCTGATCTTCAATATCAACATTAATAATAGAAAGCCCACATTCACGTGGAAACTGAACAACACTCTAATCAATGATAACTTGGTCAAGGAAGAAATAAAGAAATTTAAGACTTTCTAGAGTTTAATGAAAATGAAGACACAACATACCCAAACTTATGGGATACCTTGAAGCTGTCCTAAGAAGAAAATTCATAGCTCTGAGTACCTCCAAAAAGAAACCAGAGAGAGCATACAATAGTGGCTTGACATCACACCTGAAAGCTCTAGAACAAAAATAAGCAAATTCACCCAAGAGGAGTAGACAGCAGTAAATAAACAAAATCAGGGCTGAAATCAACCAAGTGGAAACAAAAAGAACTATACAAAGAATCACCCAAACCAAGAGCTGTTTTTTTTTGAGAAAATCAACAAAATAGACAAACCTTTAGCCAGACTACCTAGAGGGCACAGAGACAGCATTTTAATTAACAAAATCAGAAATGAAAGGGGAGAGATAACAAAAGAATCTGAGGAAATCTAAAAATTCATTACATCCTACTATAAAAGCCTATATTCAACAAAACTGGGAAACCTGCATGAAATGGACAATTTTCCAGACAGGTACCAGGTACCAAAGTTAAATCAGGATCAGATTAATGATTTATACAGTCCCATATCCCCTAAAGAAATAAAAACTGTCAGTAATAGTCTCCCAACCAAAAAAAGCCCAGGACCTGATTGGATTAATGGAGAGTTCTACCAAAAATTCAAAGAAGAAAACACCCATGGAAGGAGTTACAGAGACAAAGTTTGGGGCTGAGACAAAAGGATGGACCATCTAGAGACTGCCATATCCAGGAATCCATCCCATAATCAGCCTCCAACCACTGACACCATTGCATACACTAGCAAGATTGTGCTGATAGGACCCTGATATAGCAGTCTCTAGTGAGACTATGCTGGGGCCTAGCAAACACATAGGCGTATGCTCACAGTCAGCTATTGGATGGATCACAGGGCCCCCAATGGAGGAGCTAGAGAAAATACCCAAGGAGCTAAAGGGATCTGCAACCCTATAGGTGGAACAACATTATGAACTAACCAGTACCACGGAGCTCTTGACTCTAGCTGCATATGTATCAAAAGATGGCCTAGTTGGCCATCACTGGAAAGAGAGGCCCATTGGACACGTAAACTTTATATGCCCCAGTACAGGGGAACGCCAGGGCCAAAAAGTGGGAGTGGGTGGGTAGGGGGGTGGGGGGGGGAGAAGGTATGGGGGACTTTTGGGATAGCATTGGAAATATAAATGAGGAAAATACCTAATTTAAAAAAATTCAAAGAAGACCTAATACCAATATTCCTCAAACTGTTCCACAAAATAGAAACAGAAGGTCCTCTACCCAATTCGTTCTATGAAGCCACAATTACTTTGATACCTAAACCACACAAAGACTCCCCAAAAGAACAGAAACTTCAAACCAATTTCCCTTATGAATATTATATATATATACATATATATAACATATATATTATATATAATATATAATATATATCCCAAGTATATGTGTATATATGTATGAATATCATTTATATATTATATGTAAATTATAAAATATATGTATCATCAGACAAAAATCATTACTAGTGTATATTAATTCCTTTATTTTTATGAAGGTGAATATACTGTGTATGTAAAATGACCTATAACCATAATGTACTTATGGCAAAAATGTGTGATCTTTGTGTTTATATGTAAATTTGACCATGTAAGCTAGGAACACAGTATAGAATGGGCACTCTAAGGTTAGTGGTGAAGATTTTTATTGTAGGTAAGAGAACACCCAGAGACATCTGGAAGCGTCCAGAACAGTGAGAAAAAAAAATGGACACATGGCAGGAAAAGCAGGATATGGAGCAGTTATGCTAGTTATAAGGTAGAAGAGAAGCTGAGGAGTAAAAGCCATGACCTGGACCAGCTTGGGATTTTAGAGTAGAGGAGGGAGGGAGTGAGAAAGAACAGGATCCTAGCCCTAGCTTTGAGACCTTTAACAAGTGTGAATAGGAACTTAAATAACCTGGAGGACAGCATGGGCTTTGATATGGGATCACAGGTATCTGCCATTTGGAAAAGGAAGGAACTCCTTTTGGCTGCCAAACCAGTTTCTCTAGTTCCTGAGGAATTCTGGCTTTAATCTAACTACCAGCAATCATACCATATAGTTCAGTTTAAGACTACCTTAGATTAAAATTTGGACCAACTGGCCCTGTGCTTTGAGGGGAAAATGGGGTGCCCTCTAACTATTTGAGAAAGAATTCATAGAATTTCAGAAGGAATGTGCCTGAAGCAAGGAAAAAGAACTGAGGAACTAAAGAGGATGAAGAAGCCAGAAGACTTACCAAAAAAGAATACTGAAAGAAAAAGTGTGAGAAAGACTCCAGGCATAAAACAAACCTACCAACAAAATCAAACTAAACCAACCAACCAACCAACCAACCAACCAACCAACCAACCAACCAAACCTAAAACAACACCAGGCACATGAAGAAACCAGGAAACAATAAAGCTAGCATAACATAAACCGGAGGGCACACTAATAAATAAACAAAAAGAAAAATGAGCAGCAGGCTTCCACAGAATCTGCAGGTGGCAGGGGAGTTGTGTGAGCTAGACAGAAGGAAGCAGGAGCCCACCAGCAGCACCAGGACAAGCACGAGCCCACAAACAGCACCAGGACACCAGCAACGGTCACTTCAACTGCTCTGACACCGGCTCACACAACTCTTGATGGCCAGCACTCCCTGGGCTGGACGCCTTCACCTCACCTAGGGCTTTTAGCAAAAGTGGCCACAAAGTGTCTGGAGCCCCCTCTGGCAGCCACTATTTCTGGCAGCCGGACACCAGAAAGGGTAGGCTAAAAGGTGGGCTTCCTGGAGCGGTGGGGGGGTAGGGGGGAGGATGGGACAGAGTCCCACAGGAGAAACTAAGTAGCAGTGGGAAGAGGCACTCAGGGGAAGACAAAGGGAGCTGGGGGGGGGGTGATCTGCAGTGAGCAGCAGGAACTGGGAATGTCCTTCAGAGCCAGACTGAGGTTCTTGAAAGAACAAGGTGGAGCCCGGAGGTGGGTACCTGGAAGCAGTCAGGGAAAGCAGAGGGGACTGAGAGCTGCAGGCAGGGAAGCTCAGGACACTAAAGTGCAAGGAGGCACTTTACAGCTCTTCTGGACTTCCAAACCGATTTGCAACTATCCTATGGGGGCAGGGCGCTGGAGTCAGCAGAGCACCTAGTCTCTGGGAACAGAACAACCAGTCACTGAGGAGAGTCTCTTGTTCCCCTGTTGGGGTATTCCCAATTCTATTGGACACCAGCCCATCCCTTCACCACTCTCTAGTACTTCCTTCACAGGGGCCCTAGGGAACCCCAGAGACAGCACCACACAACCAGGTGCCAGGACAGGTTTCAAGCTTCATCCTAAGGTTCCTGGCACCAGCAGTTAGGGATCAGCAAAAGGCATGGAGGCACTCACTGGGAAAAGTACATCATTTACCCCCATAGTCAACTGTCTCTCCCCGTTTCACACTGCAGCCTTGGACCCCTCCAGGACCCAGGAAGCAGAAGGGCAGCAAAGCTGCCTAACAGGACATGGAAAGTTCAAAACTGACCAAGAAAAGAGCTGGTCGGAAGAGGCAGAGATGCAGATCTCCAGCCCTGCCCCAAAGGAACATCGTGGGCTTCAGAATTTCTCATAAGTGGAAAGAAGGAGATGAACCGATAACACAGTGGAAAGGGACTGTGCTGGATCAGGTGCCAGTAAACCCCTCCCTGTACCTGGTTAAATATGATGGGATTGACTCTGTGCATGCTGTGGAACTTCACAAAGATAAGAGGGTATTGTCCCTAAAAGTTCTCGCCAAGAGGGTGGCATCATCCCGAGTCACTGATTCCAGCTTTGCTGATGCCATAGTGGGCAAAGCAGTTAAACATTTATTTGAGGATGAGCATGGCTCTAAGGAAGAGTGGAAGGGGATGGTCTTGAGCCAAGCGCCTATCTTGGATAACAGCTTTTATATTACTTATGAGAGAGATCCCATATTATACACATACCAGCTTCTGGATGACTTTAAAGAGGGTGACCTACAAATCATGGAGGGGTTCAGTGCCCCCCCCCCTCATTTAGACATCGACGTGGAGCTTGTGGATGGCCTGATAGGAAAACACGTGGAATTAACAAATGATGACGGCTCCAAGAGGGTTGGCCTGATCATTTACCAGATTGAAACCAAACCTAGAGTGTACCTCATCAAGTATGAAGATGATGTCTATATACATGTCACTCACTTTGAGAAAGAGTTCTAATTATTTATCATGGCATTGCCACAGCTGTAGAAATAAAGTTAAAGTAATTTCTTTGGAAATTAAGTTGTAATTTCTAGATGGGCTCAGGTTGCTGATCTTGAGTGGGTCCTGGGCTCAATGCAGGCATACCAGTTGTCCTGATGAATGCAGGCTTCTGTGGGTATGGCATGCTGTCTGAAGCACTTTGTTGGGTGTGCTTGGTGGGTGGAAAATGGACTGATGGAGCAGCTGTCAATTCAGCCTGTGAGAAAAGTGAGCTAGTATCATAAGCAGTCATCTAAAAATGGAATGGGACTTAGCTGGTCTGGTCTTGGGCTGGGGCGGGGGGAGGAGAAGAAACTGGAAATGGGTGGTAGAGGAGGAGGCAGAAGGAGATGACTGCCCAAAGAGAGGTGGAAGGAAGCCAAAGAGAGAGGGGTGGCAGAGAGAGGCTTCCTGGAAGAGGGACAGAGTAAAGAAAGAAATATAGATTGGAACAGGAGGGGTGGAAGCAGAGTGAGGCATGGTGGCACCTTCTGGCTTATAGGAAAACTAAGGAATTCTGGAAGAAGGATACACACAGCAGTGTAAAAGAGGTATACAGTAAGGGTGGGCAGGGTGAGCCATTCACAGAGGATCCTGAGGAGAGGCCCAAGGACCTGGGAGTCCAGAAGGACCGATGCATACCTAGTGATTGAGACATTAAAGAGATACCCCTGAAATGAGCAATTCCAAGAAGAAAGGCTGTCTTTGGGTGGTGAGAGGTAAGGTGGCATGGTGGGTCGTTTTGTGGGATGGGGGAACACGAACTCCCAGGAAAAAAAATGGCCTTGTGAGGGCATGCAAGTGCATTGAATGTACACTAAAGGCCATTTCAACAGAGACTACTTGGACAGTTTCAACCACAAATCAACATTGCATCTATCTCAGGCCTTTCTGTTTTCAGAGTCTGTGATAGCCAGCAGCCTGAAAAAGCTAGTGAGAGTTCCTGGCTTGCTCTGGGCAAAGGGCAAATATTTTTTCGGAAATAGACCCTTAGTGGATCCAGGAATAGCAGTCTTGTCACTGTCTTTTTGCGGCTGGAATAGGCTTCCTGGGGTGAGGGGACATCTGCTGATTGTGCCTCAAGTCTCCATGATATAGAGAGAACTTGCCTGTCTATGTTCTGTCACAGCTGCCTGAAGCCACAGGTGGCTCCATTCCTTGCCCAGGCAAAGGGAAGCTGCCCTTTCTGGTTAGACTCCCTACAAAACCTAGAGCGCCTGACACCTTCTAGGTACCTCTTATTCAAACAAGTTTTCCGTTCCTTCTAAAACTGAGAGCTAACCCTGAAGGAAATGTTTGTGCCTCTCTGAAATGGAAACTTATGGGTTCTTTGATCAGTCAGTTGTGTTGCATGGTGTATCCCTAAGGCAAACACATAAAAGAACATTTCACTGAAGCAGACATAGGTGAAAGGATGTTCTGCTAAAGAAACACGTGAAATGATGTGTGATGAGGGACTCTTCACAAATGAAATATGTGTGTTGGTCTGCCATACAATTTGTTTTTTCTTTTTAATTAGGTATTTTCATCATTTACATTTCCAATGCTATCCAAAAAGTCCCCAATACATTCCCCCGCCCACTCCCCTACCCACCCACTCCCACTTTTTGACCCTAGCATTCCCCTGTACTGGGGCATATAAAGTTTGGAAGTCCAATGGGCCTCTCTTTCCAGTGATTGCCGACTAGGCCATCTTTTGATACATATGCAGCTAGAGTCAAGAGCTCTGGGGTACTGGTTAGTTCATAATGTTGTTCCACCTATAGGGTTGCAGATCCCTTTAGCTCCTTGGATACTTTCTCTAGCTCCTCCATTGGGGGCCCTGTGATCCATCCAATAGCTGACTGTGAGAATCCACTTCTGTGTTTGCTAGGCCCCGGCATTGTCTCACAAGAGACAGCTATATCTGGGTCCTTTCAGCAAAATCTTGCTAGTGTATGCAATGGTGTCAGCATTTGGAAGCTGATTATGGGATGGATCCCTGGATATGGCAGTCTTTAGATGGTCCATCTTTTCATCACAGCTCCAAACTTTATCTCTGTAACTCTTTCCATGGGTGTTCCCAATTCTAAGAAGGGGCACAGTGTCCACACTTTGGTCTTCGTTCTTCTTGAGTTTCATGCGTTTAACAAATTGTATCTTATATCCTGGGTATCCTAAGTTTATGGGCTAATATCCACTTATCGGTGAGTACATATTGTGTGAGTTCATTTGTGATAGGGGTGACCTCACTCAGGATGATGCCCTCCAGGTCCATCCATTTGGCTAGGAATTTCACAAATTCATTCCTTTTAATAGCTGAGTAGTACTGCATTGTGTAAGTGTACCACATTTTATGTATCCATTCCTCTGTTGAGGGTCATCTGGGTTCTTTCCAGCTTCTGGCTATCATAAATTAGGCTGCTATGAACATAGTGGAGCATGTGTCCTTTTTACCGGTTGGAACATCTTCTGGATATATGCCCAGGAGAGGTATTGCTGGATCCTCTGGTAATATTATGTCCAATTTTCTGAGGAATCACAAACTGATTTCGAGAGTGGTTGTACAAGTTTGCAATCCCAGCAACAATGAAGGAGTGTTCCTCTTTCTCCACATCCCCGCCAGAAACTGCTGTCACCTGAATTTTTGATCTTAGCCATTCTGACTGGTGTAAGGTAGAATATCAGGGTTGTTTTGAGTTGCATTTCCCTTATGATTAAGGATGTTGAAATTTTTTTCAGGTGCTTCTCTGCCATTCGGTATTCCTCAGGTGAGAATTCTTTGTTCAGTTCTGAGCCCCATTTTTTAATGGGGTTATTTGATTTTCTGGAGTCCACCTTCTTGAGTTCTTTATATATATTGAATATTAGTCCCCTATCTGATTTAGGATAGGTAACGATCCTTTCCCAATCTGTTAGTGGTCTTTTTGTCTTATTGACGGTGTCTTTTGCCTTGCAGAAGCTTTGAAATTTTATGAGGTCCCATTTTTTGATTCTCGATCTTACAGCACAAGCCATTGCTGTTCTATTCAGGAGTTTTTCCCCTGTACCTATCTCTTTGAGGCTTTTCCCTACTTTCTCCTCTATAAGTTTCAGTGTCTCTGCTTTTATGTGGAGTTCCTTAATCCACTTAGATTTGACCTTAGTACAAGGAGATAGGAATGGATCAATTCGCATTCTTCTACACGATAACTGCCAGTTGTGCCAGCACCATTTGTTGAAAATGCAGTCTTTTTTCCACTGGATGGTTTTAGCTCCCTTGTTGAAGATCAAGTGACCATAGGTGTGTGGGTTCATCTCAAGGTCTTCAATTCTGTTCCATTGGTCTACTTGTCTGTCGTTATATCAGTACCATGCAGTTTTTATCATAATAGCTCTGTAGTACAGCTTTAGGTCAGGCATGATGTTTCCACCAGAGGTTCTTGTATCCTTGAGAAGAGTTTTTGCTATCCTAGGTTTTTTGTTGTTCCATATGAATTTGCAGATTGCCCTTTTTAATTTCTTGAAGAATTGAGTTGTAATTTTGATTGGGATTGCATTGAATCTGTAGATTGCTTTTGGCAAGATAGCCATTTTTACAATGTTGATCCTGCCAATCCATGAGCATGGGAGATCTTTCCATATCCTGAGATCTTCTTTAATTTCTTTCTTCAGAGACTTGAAGTTCTTGTCATACAGATCTTTCACTTCCTTAGTTAGAGTCACACCAAGGTATTTTATATTGTTTGTTGCTATTGAGAAGCATGTTGTTTCCCTAATTTCTTTCTCATCCTGTTTATCCTTTGTGTACAGAAAAGCCATTGACTTGCTTGAGTTAATTTTATATCCAGCTACTTCATTGAAGCTGTTTATCAAGCTTAGGAGTTCTCTGGTGGAATTTTTAGGGTCACTTATATATACTATCATATCATCTGCAATGAGTGATATTTTGATTTCTTCTTTTCCAATTTGTATCCCCTTGATCTCATTTTGTTGTTTAATTGCTCTGGCTAGAACTTCAAGTACAATGTTGAATAGGTAGGGTGAGAGTGGACAGCCTTGTCTAGTCCCTGTTTTTAGTGGGATTTCTTCCAGCTTCTCACCATTTACTTTGATGTTGGCTACTGGTTTGCTGTAGATTGCTTTTATCTAGTTTAGGTATGGGCCTTGAATTCCTGATCCTTCCAAGACTTTTATCATGAATGGGTGTTGGATTTTGTCAAAGGCTTTCTCTGCATCTAACGAGATGATCATGTGGTTTTTGTCTTTGAGTTTGTTTATGGATTACGTTGATGGATTTCCTTATATTGAACCATCCTTGGATCCCTGGGATGAAACCTACTTGGTCAGGATGGATGATTGTTTTGATGTGTTCTTGGATTCGGTTAGCAAGAACTTTATTGAGGATTTTTGCATCGATATTCATAAGGGAAATTGGTCTGAAGTTCTCTATCTTTGTTGGTTCTTTTTGTGGTTTAGGTATCAGGGTAATTGTGGCTTCATAGAATGAGTTGGGTAGGGTACCTTCTGTTTCTATTTTGTGGAATAGTTTGTGAAGAACTGGGATTAGATCTTCTTTGATAGATCTGCACTAAACCCATCTGATAGAACTCTGCATTAAACCCATCTGGTCCTGGGCTTTTTTTGGTTGGGAGACTATTAATGAGTGCTTCTATTTCTTTAGGGGATATAGGACTGTTTAGATCATTAACCTGATCTTGATTTAACTGTGGTACCTGGTATCTATCTAGAAACTTGTCCATTTCATCCAGGTTCTCCAGTTTTGTTGAGTATTGCCTTTTGTAGAAGGATCTAATGGTGTTTTTGATTTCTTCAAGATCTGTTGTTATGTCTTCCTTTTCAGTTCTGATTTTGTTAATTAGAATACTTTCCCTGTGCCCTCTAGTGAGTCCGGCTAAGGGTTTATCTATCTTGTTTATTTTCTCAAAGAACCAGCTCCTCTATTGATTGATTCTTTGAATAGTTCTTGTTTCTACTTGTTTGAATTTACCACTGAGTTTGATTATTTCCTGCCATCTACTCCTCTTGGGTGAATTTGCTTCCTTTTGTTCTAGAGCTTTTAGGTGTGTTGTCAAGCTGCTAGTGTGTGCTCTCTCTAGTTTCTTTTTGGAGGCACTCAGAGCTATGAATTTTCCTTTTTTGAAATGCTTTCATTGTGTCCCATAAGTTTGGGTATGTTGTGGCTTCATTTTCATTAAACTCCAAAAAGTCCTTAATTTCTTTCTTTATTCCTTCCTTGACCAAGTTATCATTGAGAAGAGTGTTGTTTAGTTTCCACGTGTGTGTTGTCTTTCTATTATTTATTTTGTTATTGAAGATCAGCCTTAGTCGATTGTGATCTGATAGGATGCATGGGACAATTTCAATATTTTTGTATATCTAGAGGCTTGTTTTGTGACCAAGTATGTGGTCAGTTTTGGAGAAGGTACCATGAGGTGCTGAGAAGAAGGTATTTCCTTTTGTTTTAGGATAAAATGTTCTGTAGATATCTGTCATATCCATTTGTTTCATAACCTCTGTTAGTTTCACTGTGTCCTGATTAGTTTCTGCTTCCATGATCTGTCCATTGGTGAAAGTGGTGTGTTGAAGTCTCCCACTATTATTGTGTGAGGTGCAATGTGTACTTTGAGCTTTACTAAAGTATCTTTAATGAATGTGGCTGCCCTTGTATTTGGAGCATAGATATTCAGAATTGATAGTTCCTCTTGGAGGATTTTACCTTTGATGAGTATGAAGTGCCCTTCCGTGCTTCCTTTATTTATTTTTTTTTTTTGAAGAATTTGGGTTGGAAGTCGATTTTATTAGATATTAGGATGGCTACTCCAGCTTGTTTCTTCCTACCATTTTCTTGGAAAATTGTTTTCCAGCCTTTCATTCTAAGGTAGTGTCTATCTTTTTCTTTGAGATGAGTTTCCTGTAAGCAGAAAAATGTTGGGTCCTGTTTGTGTAGCCAGTCTGTTAGTCTATGTCTTTTTATTGGGGAGTTGAGTCCATTGATATTAGAGATATTAAGGAAAAGTATTTGTTGCTTCCTTTTATTTTTATTTTTAGAGTTGGCATTCTGTTCTTGTGGCTGTCTTCTTTTTGGTTTGTTGAGGGATTACCTTCTTGCTTTTTCTAGGATGTGGTTTCCATCCTTGTATTGGTTTTTTTTCTGTTATTATCCTTTGAAGGACTGGATTCTTGGAATGATCATGTGTGAATTTGGTTTTGTCGTGGAATACTTTGATTTCTCCATCTGTGGTAATTGAGAGTTTGGCTGGGTATAGTAGCCTGGGCTGAAATTTGTGTTCTCTTTGTTTCTGTATAATATCTGTCCAGGCCCTTCTGGCTTTCATAATCTCTGGTGAAAAATCTGGTGTAATTCTGATAGGCTTGCCTTTATATGTTACTTGACCGTTTTCCCTTACTGCTGTTAGTATTGTATCTTTATTTAGTGCATTTGTTGTTCTGATTGTTATGTGCTGGGAGGAATTTCTTTTCTGGTCCAGTCTATTTGGAGTTCTACAGCCTTCTTGTATGTTCATGGGCATCTCTTTCTTTAGGTTTAGGAAGTTTTCTTCTATAATTTTGTTGAAGATATTTGCCGGTCCTTTGAGTTGAAAATCTTCATTCTCATCTACTCCTATTATCCATAGGTTTGGTCTTCTCATTGTGTCCTGGATTTCCTGGATGTTTTGAGTTAGGATCTTTTTGCATTTTGTATTTTCTTTGATTGTTGTGCGGATGTTCTCTATGGAGTCTTCTGCACCTGAGATTCTCTCTTCCTTCTCTTGTATTCTGCTCTGATGCTCACTTCTATGGTTCCAGATTTCTTTCCTATGGTTTCTATCTCCAGTGTTGCCTCACCTTGGGTTTTCTTTATTGTGTCTACTTCCCTTTTTAGGTCTTGGATGGTTTTATTCAATTCCATCACCTATTTGGTCGTGTTTTCCTGCAATTCTTTAAGGGATTTTTGTGCTTCCTCTTTAATGTCTTCTACCTGTTTAGCTGTGTTCTCCTGCAATTCTTTAAGGTATTTTTGTGCTTCCTATTTAAGGTCTTCTACCTGTTTAGCAGTGTTCTCCTGTATTTCTTTAAGTGTGTTATTAAAGTCCTTCTTGATGTCCTCTACCATCATCATGAGATATGCTTTTAGATCTGGGTCTAGCTTTTCCCAAGTTTTGGGGTGCCCTGGACTGGGCGAAGTGGGAGTGCTGGGTTCTGATGATGGTGAGTGTTTTTGGTTTCTGTTAGCAAGATTATTACATTTACATTTCACCGTCTGGTAATCTCTGGAGTTAATTGTTATAGTTGTCTCTGTTTAGAGATTGTTGTTCTGGTGATTATGTTAGCCTCTATCAGCAGACCTGGGAGACAGGCTCTCTCCTCTGAGTTTCAGTGGTCAGAGCACTCTCTGCAGGCAACCTCTCCTCTTACAGGGAAGGTGCACAGATATCTGGTGTTTGGACCTCCTCTGGATGAAGATGAAGGCCCAAAACAGGCCCTTCCCAGAAGCTGTGTTGCCTTGGCAGGTCACAGAAGCTGTCAGCTTGTGTGGTGCACACTCTCACCTGTGCAGACTATGTTCTGTGGAGTCCCGGAACCAATATGGCTACCGCCAATCTAGAGGCAAAAGCCTCCCGGGCCGGGTGGACACCTGTCCTCTGACCAGGAAGGTGGTCGGATGTCTGGGGCCGAAAAGGGTGCTGCCTCAGTAGCTCTGTGGCTCCCACCTGTCCCAACAGCTGTTAGCTTCTGTGGTGCACACTCTCACCTGTGCAGACTAAGTTCAGTGGAGTCCTGGAACCAAGATGGCTCCTGCCGATCCTGAGGCAAAGGGCTCCCGGTCTGGGCAGAGACCTGTCCTCTGCCCAGGAGGGTGGCAGGATCACCTGAAGTCTTAAGATCCAGTGGCTGGTGTTGTGAGTAGCTGGCGGGTGTCAGCCGACTCTATGCCCTAGCTACCCCGGTGCTGGTTGGACCGAAGGGGCTGCCTTACAATTTATAGTTACACTTTGTTCGGACTCTGGGGAGAAACTCACTGGAGAACTTCTGGTGGTGGCCTTTGGCTTCTTACCACTTCTGAGGATTCCAGCTGATTGTCAGAGTGATGTCAGCTGAGGCAGACTCATGATGAGACAAGACACATGCTGTGGCAAGGCCCATAGACATGTGATGTTTGGAGGAATTGTAAGAAGGGATAGATGAACAGTGAAGGTGGCTGAGTTTGGCTTACTTACATAGCTAAACACTTCTTGATCTTGTGCCTTTGCTGATGGTACTTCATTTGGAGAGGCACCGTGGGGAACTTTTCTTGGGGTTCTCTTGGCCCTGGTCCCTCTTGATGACTCATACCAAGGCTGAGGCCTGGCTCTTTCTGGTAGGTAGTGTCACTGATACTGATTCAGGTTTGCTAGCTCAACTCTATAGAACTGGACTACTGGTTTATCCATGAAGTGTTTGGGAGTAGATTGAGGTGCAGTTGCTGACTTGTGAACTGAACTACTGATTTCCAGAAAATATAGATGGAAGTTGCTCCAAAGAAATATTCCTAAACAGGTGCACTTCCCCTGTATCCCTTCTTTTCTGCTACCTCTGGTGGGTGGTGGGCTAAATGGGAGCTTAAAGCATTTAGGAACCATCATTAAACGCAGGCTCTTAAAAACATTAAAGTTATACCTCTCCTTTGCGGAAGGGTTCTATAAATACAAAAGGGCTTTGGCTGTGAACCGTGGCTTTATCCAACTAATTCCTTTGACTGTATACTGCTTTCTGGGAAGAAGACTTGTCAATGTCAGCCAAGTGCCTCAGTGCTCTGCCATATATATATTTTCATGTGGAGTCCAGGGCATGAGTCTCTGTCCTCATGCTTTCCTTGTTTTCCTTTCCCATGCTTCCAAAGCCCCTCTGAGGATTCTGTGAGTGTGTTCTCTTTCCTCCTTTAGCAAACCTTGTTATTGCCTCATAAAAGAAGAGCATTTCTTGTTCCTGCTGCTGAGTTATTCCCAAAGCCACACATGGAAGAAGCAAGGGTCTTGCAGACATTGAAAGAAGGTATCAAATCTTGTTGATGCTCACTGCCTACCATGCATTGACTCAATTAAAGTCCATTGCATCAAAAACAACACAAGACCAGCACACCTCACCAGGGCAGCTGTAGTTTTCTTTTCTATATCATGTGTTTTTTCTAAACCAACACCAGCAGTTTCTCTTCTAGAGACCCATTTCTGCTAGCTTAGATGGGTATTTTTGGCATTAGTGTTTTGTTGTATTTAGCATCCAATTTGACTTTTTAAATTTTAATTTTATTAACTTTTCAAGTATTCACTTTCCTTCCTTTTCCCTACCCACCCTCGTGGTCCCTCCCTCCCTCCCACAGTTCTCCCACTTCCCTTTCTCTTCTGAGTGACTGGGGGCCCATTTTCTATCTCTCTATCCTGGTACTTCAAGTCTCTGGGAAGCTATGTGCATCCTCTCCTACTAAAGCCAAACAAGGCAGTTCAACTAGAAAAAAGATAACCCATGGACAGGCAAGAGATTTGTGGGTAGGTCCAAATCCAGTTGTTTTCGACCCACATGAAGGTCAAACTGCACGTCTGCTAGGTATATATGGGAAGGCCTAGGTTCAGCCCGTATATGTTCTTTGGTTGGTGGTTCAGACTCCAAGATCCTCAAGGGTGCAGGTTAGTCGATTGTGTTTGTCTTCTTAGGGAGTGTCTATACCCTTTGGCCCACAATCCTTTCCCATATAAATCCATGAGAGTCCCCAAGCTCCATTCATTGTTTGGCTGTGGGTGTCTGTATCTGTCTTAGTAAGCTGCTGGTGGAGCCTCTCAGAGGTCAACATGCAACTGTCATGTATGTATTTCCTTTTAGGATTTTTTTTTACCTCATTCAGGATGATATACTCAAGTTCCATCCATTCTTGCTACTACAAATAAACCTGCTTTAATCATTGCAGACCAAGTGTCTTTCTGGGAAGTTGGAGCACCTTTCAGGTATATGCCTAGGAGATGTATATCTTGGTCTTGAGATAGAACTATTGCAAGTTTTCTGAGAAGCTGCCAAATTTATTTCCAGAGATTGTACAAGTTTGCACTCCTACTAGCAATCAAGGAATGTTCCCCTTGCTCAATATCCTTGCCAGTTTGTGCTATCTCTTGACTTTTTGATCTTACCATTTCTGATGGATATAAGAGTTGTTGTGATTTGCATTTCCCAGATGACTAAGGACTTTGACCATTTCTTTAAGTGCTTCTTGGCCATTTGAGATTTCTCTTTTGAGAATTTTCTGTTTAGCTCTGCACTCCATGTTTTAATTAAGTTATTTGGTTATTTGTGAATGTGGATAGTAGTCCTCTGTCAGATGTAGGGTTGGTGTAGGCCCTTTTCCCATCTATAGGCTTCCAATTTGCCATTTGACACTGTCCTTTGCCTTACAAAAGCTTTTCATTTTCATGAGGTCCCGTTTATCAATATTTGATCTTAGAACCTGAGCCATTGTTATGCTGTACAGGCTATTGTCTCTTGCAAAAATGCATTCAAAGGCCTTTCCACATTCTGTTCTATAAGATTTAGTGCATCCTGTTTTATGTTCAGGTCCTTGATCCACTTGAATTTGAGTTTTGTGCAGAGTTATAAATATGGATCAGAGCCGGGGCATGGTAACACATGCCTTTAATCACAGCACTTGGGAGGCAGAGGTAGGCAGATTTCTGAATTCCAAGCCTGCCTAGTCTACAAAGTGAGTTCCAGGACAGCCAAGGCTACACAGAGAAACCCTATCTCGAAAAACCTCTCAAAATATGTAAGTAAATAAATAAATATATAAATAAGGATCAATTTTCATTCTACAGGTAGACCAGGACTATTTTTTACCACATTGTTTTATGTTGCTGTTGCTTTCTCTCTCTCTCTCTCTCTCTCTCTCTCTCTCTCTCTCTCTCTCTCTCTCTCTCTCTCTGTCTCTGTCTTTCTCTCTCTCTCTCTCTCTCTCTCGCTCTCTCTCTCTCTGTAAAGATTTATTTATTTATTTTATGTATATGCATACACCATTGCTGTCTTCAGACACAACAGAAAAGGGCATCAAATCTCATTACAGATGATTATAAGCCACCATGTGGTTGCTGGGAATTTAAATCAGGACATCTGGAAGAGCAGTTGGTGCTCTTAACTGCTGAGCCATCTCTCCAGCTACCTAAATTTGTTTCTCAGCTGTAGTAGTTCTATGGTGGAATTTTGAGGGTTACTTATATATACTGTCATATCATCTGAAAATAGTGATACTTTGCTTTAGTCCTTTCCAATTTGTATCCCCTTGCTTTCCTTTTATTGTCTACTTGCTCTAGCTAGAATTTTGAGTACTATACTGAATAGATAAGGAAAGAGTGGGCAACCTTGTCTTGTCCCTGGTTTTAGTGGTATTGCTTTAGTTTCTCTCCATTTAATTTCATGTTGCCTGTTTATTAGCAGTATATTGCTTTTATTATGTTTACAAATGTGCCATGAACTCCTGATCTTTCCAAGACTTTTAACATGAATGGGTGTTACATTTTATTGAAGGCTGTTTCAACATCTAATGAGATGATCATGTGGTTTCTTTCCTTGGGTTTGTTTATATAGTATATTATGTTGAAGGAGTTGCATATACTGAACAATCCCTGAATCCTTGGGATGAAACCCACTTGATCATGGTGAATAAAGGTTTTGATGTATTCTTAGATTCAGTTTGCAAGAATTTTGTTGAGTATCTTTGCATCAATATCTGTCCCGTCCAGCACGACCCAGTTATTTGTGGGTGCGAGGGGGACTGCAAACCTGGAAGAGAAATGAGCAAGAAAGAAGAGCAGAAACCAAGGAGGATTCCTGTCAATGTCTCAGTTTATTAGGCTGAAACACCAGGTTATAGGCACACAGCGAGGGGAAATAGGGAGGGGCTGATGGGAAATTAACAAAGAACAAAGAAGTGGGGATCTGAGGACATAAAGGCTGAATTCAGACTGCAGGCAGGAGGCACTCTGAGTCTTATCTCCAGAATGTAGATTCTACCACCTTAACTGTCCTGTGTGTCAGGCTGGGCTCAGCACATAACTCATGTCCTTAGAAGTCTTGGGAGTCAGGAAGAGATAAGGAAGAGGGGACTATAATTCAGTCTTTTAGGGTCTTTGGTGCCAGCATGAGATAGGGAGGAGGAGGCAACTGGCTCATCAACACAAGGCCATTTGGCTTATTAGGGTGGGAAGCTGTGAAAGGGTAACTTTCTCATGGTATGGTCTCCAGCAAATATCCATAGGCAAGATTGGTCTGAAGTTCTCTTTCTTTGTTGGGTCTTTGTGTGATTTTAGGTATCAGAGTAATTGTGGCTACATAGAATGAGATAGGCAGTGTTCCTTTTGTTTCTATTTTGTGTATTAGTTTGAGGAGTAATGGTATTAGATCTTCTTTGTGGTCTAGTAGAATTCTGCACTAAAACTGTCAGGCTTTTGGGTTGGGAGATTTTTGATAACTCTATGTATTTCCTTAGGCAATATAGGACTGTTTAGATAATATACCTGACCTTGATTTAACTTTAGTACAGAAAGCCATCTAGATTTTTCAGGTTTGTAGAGCTTTTGTAGTAGCTTCAGCTGAATTTTTTTTTTTAATTTCCTCAGATTCTTTTGTCTCCTTTTCATTTCTGATTTTGTTAATTTGGATACTATCTCTGCCCTTTAGTTAGTTTGGCTAAGGGTATATCATATATATCTTGTTGATTTTCTTTCAAAACCAGCTCTTGGTTTTGTTGATTCTTTGTACCATTCTCTTGGTTTCTCCCTGGTTGATTTCAGCCCTGAGCCTCCAACATCCTGACATCTACTCTTCTTTGGTGCACTTTGCTTCTTTCTGTTCTAGAGCTGTTAGGTGTGCTTTTAACTCACTTGTATAGCATCTCTTGAAATTTCTTCATGAAGGCATTTAATGCTTTGAATTCTTCATTTAATGCTGTTTTAATTGTGCCCATGATATTTGGTATGGTATGTCTTCACTTTAGTTGAATTCTATAACTTCTTGGAATTCTTTCTTATTTCTACCCTGACCAAGTGTCATTCAGCAGAAATTTTTTCAGTTTTCATGAGTATGTGGACTTTCTGTTGTTTTTGTTGTTATTTGCCACACACTCCTGTCGAGTCAGCTTGACAGGCCTGAAGCCTTAAAGCCACTCACGAGGCAGAGAGTTTCACAGAAACTCACCTCCTGGAGTTTGGCGTTCTCATTAACCCATATACTCATACCCTATTCCCGCGTTAGTCTGGTGTATGGATCCACGTGCTCTCTTTTAGCATTATCTTATTATAAGTGCCTTTTAAGATTGAATTCTGACATAGCTAAGCCTTCGCTACTGTTTCAATGTCCTAGAAAGTCCTTGAGCTGACCATGGGCTTGGAATTCAGTGAGAATGTTGCCTATTCAGTGACATTCAGAATTGCCTCTGGTATTACACTATCACTTTGAATAAAAGCTAAGTCACTGCCCTACACAGGAATTTACCATCATCTAGGAAGAAGGAAGTTTGAGACCTAAGGAGGAACCAGAGTAGATACTTAGAACTATAGATATCTGAGTTACACCCATACACACGTATTCACAATGGCCTAGGGGGAAGGTGGACTATACAATGGACTAAAATAGGAACTATGGCAAGGACACAAAGCCCTTGACCCTGGCTTCTAAGATTAAGTGGACCTTAGGTGAAGCTCTTTTTGATCCCAGTTGTTAACAATGAATTCTATCCCAGGTGGTTCCTGTCAGACCATCTGTGTTTGTATTCCTCTGTTTTGTGTAAGAATCCAGTAATCTCTTTGTACCTTGCTGGTGTGTAACCCAACTTTCCTTTTTTCTTCTGTATAAAAAATTTCATGCTCGATTTGACACATTACATTCAGATTCTACACAACCTCTCCTGTGTGATTCTGTCTGTCATTTCATCCAACGCTTTGCCCACCTGTGACTAGAGACCCGTTCCACGAATACAAAGGGGCCCAGAGGGTCTGCAGCAGCTATTGACATCTAGCCTTACTGATGTTATCTGATAGAATGCATGTGAGTATTCCCATATTCTTGTATCTGTTGATGCTTGTTTTATGACCAATTATATTATCAGTTTTGGGGAATGTTCCATGAGGAACTGAGAAGAATGTATATTCTCTTGTTTTGGCATGAAATGTTCTATTGATATCTATTAAATCCATTTGGGTCAAGACTTCTGTTAGTTTCACTGTGTCTCTGTTATTTTCTTTTTCAATGACTTGTCGATTGGTGAGAGTGGACTGTGAAGTCTCCCACTATAATTGTGAGAAGTTCAATGTGTGTTTTGAGCTTTAGCAAAATTTATTTTATGGATGTGGGTGCCCTTGCATTTGGGGCATAGATGTTCAGAATTGAGACTTTGTTTTGGTGGACTCTTCCTTTGAGGGGTATGAATTCTTCCTCATCTTTTTTTTTTTACTATTTGTGGATGAAATATTATTTTTTGGATGTTAGGATGTCTATGATGTGGGCCTGTGTACTGTAAGCTTTCCCTGGAGATTGTTGGCCTAAACAGGTCTGAGGGTTCAGGAGAAGGGGAAAGAATGCTACCAGGAAGGAGGAATTGTCTCTGCTGTCTCCACTAATGCAGCTGCATCCACCACTGCTGTAGCTTTTGTTGCTCCAAGATGCTCTATGCTGATTCATACCTGGCTGAGCTGGTGGGAGGCTGACTAGCCTGGGAGAGGTGGTGGGGAGCTTCTCGTGGTATTTTGGGAGAGCAGGCCCTTTCCCTGGTGTTGGTGTTACAACTCTTATGACAGAGGCTCTCAGATAATGACAGAGTAATTCTCATACACCTTTATTTCTTCTCAATAGGATTTTTATATACAGTCTTGGGGTGGGTCACAGTATGACAGAAGGTGTTTACTATTGGCTTGGTCTAAGAGGTTGGGGATACCTCATCTACATGTGGGAGGGTTTGGGGTTCTGTCTTTATATTACTGAAAGCCAGAAACCTTTCTAAAGTGGGTGTGTGGCTACATGACAGGGGCCTAGTTCCAGAAACTCCACTATACCCTCCTCCGCCCCTGCTCCCCTACCCTCCTACTCCAAATTATTGGCTCTTGTGTTCCCCTGTACTGGGACATAGAAAGTTTGCAAAACCAAGGGGACTCTCTTCCCATTGATGACCAACTAGGCCATCTTCTGCTACATATGCAGCTAGAGACACAGTCACTGGAGGTACTGGTTAGTTCGTATTGATATTCCACCTATAGAGTTGGAGACCCCTTCAGCTCCTTAGGTACATTCTCTAGCTCCTCCATTGGGTTTGGAGCTTTTTACACTTTGTATTTTCTATGCCTAGGATTCTCTATTCTATCTCTTGTATTCTGTTGGTAATATTTGCATCTGTAACTCCTGATATCTTGTCTAAGTTGTCCATCTCCTAGGTTTCCACATTTTGTGTTTTTTCTATTGTTTCTATTTCAAATTTTAGTTCTAAGAGTGTTTTATTCAACACCTTTGCATGCTTGCTCATATATTCCTGTATTTCTTTAAGGGATTTCTTTGTTTCCACATGTTTGTTTTTGTTTTCCTGTTTCTTTAAAGGGAGTTTGTTATATTTTCCTTAAAGGCATCTGTCATCTTTAAAAATGGGAAGTTAGGCCACTATCTTGCTTTTCAGTCATGTTAGAGTATCCAGGGCTTGCTGTGGAGGAAGAACTGGCTTCTGATTGTGCAAAATTGCATTGGGTTTTCCACATATGATCTTCTGCTTGCCTCTGGCCTTCTGGTTCACTGGTGTTAACTGGCCTGGGTGTTTCTGATTGTAACTGGTCTCCTTGGAGGCAGAGAGCTCTTTAATCTGAGTTAGGGCTGATCTCCTTGGAGACAGGCAGTGTTGTCTCTGATTAGAGTGGGGCTCCAATGTCTCTGGTTAGAGTAGACTTTCTGTGTCTCTGGTTACTTCAGACATCCTGTGCCCCTTTTACTGAAGATGTCCTGTGCCCTTGGTTACTATGGAGATCCTGGGATGTTTCCAGGCTGCAGTATTTGTGCAGGTATTGATCTGGCCCTGATGAGGAAAAGGTGCCCAAGGAAACTGGAGCTTGGGGTTTGAGGTGGACGTGGGGGGTAAGTCCTCTGTCAGCTGGGCTGGGTACATGTTCCAGCCTGTGTGGAAATTTGGGTGAGAGAGTCCCCTGTTTCTTTGGTTACTGTGGACCTTCTGGGAGGTAACTAGGCTGTTACATTTGGACAGGTATTGTGCCACTGATCTAGCCTACTTCTTCTGATGGATCATGTTTTTGGTGTGTTCCAAGATTAAGTTTGTGAGTACTTTATTAATTATTCTTGCATCAATGTTCATAAAAGAAATTGTCCTTAAGTTCCTTTTCCTTTTAGTCTTTGTGTGGTTTAGAAATCAGTGTGGCTATGGCTTCATAGAATGAGTTTGGGAGTGGACCCTCGGTTTCTATTTTGTGGAATAGTTTGAGGAGTATTAGAAGTAGCTCTTCTTTGAATGTCACATAGAACTGTGTACTAAAACGATCTGGCCCTGGGATTTTGGTTGAGAGGCTTTTGATGACTGCTTCTAATTCTTTAAGGTTTATAGGGCTGTTTAAATAGTTTACCTGATCTTGATTTAATTTTGGTATGTGATATCTGTCTAGACAATCATCCCTTTCATTAAGGTTTTCCCTTTTGGTTGAGTACAGGTTATTGAAGCAAGACCTAATGATTCTTTGAATTTGTTCAGTGTCTCTTGTTAGATCTCCACTTGCATTTCTGATTTTGTTTATTCAGTTAATGTTTCTCTGTCTTTTGGTTAGTTTGGCTAAAGGTTTGTCTAACTTGCTAATTTTCTCAAAGAACCAGCTCTTGGTTTTGTTGATTCTTTGTACTGTTTTCTTTGTTTCTAACAGATTGATTTCAGCCCGGATTTTTATTATTTCCTATCCTCTACTTCTGTTAGGTGTCCTTGCTTCTTATTTTTTTTTCTACAGCTTTCAGGTGTACTTTTAAATTGCTGGTATGGGAACTTTCTAATTTCTTTTTGGAGGCACTTAATGTTTTGAACATTCCTCTTAGCACTTCTTCCATTGGGTCCCATAAATTAGGGTATGTTGTGCCTTCATTTTCATTGAATTCCAGAAATTCTTTGTTTTCTATTTCTTCCCTGACTCAGAGATCATTGTGTTCTGGATAGCCCTGGTCATCTATTTTGATTGGAATTTTGCTGTCCTGGGGTATGTTGCAGATGAGGAGTGAATCACTTATCACAGGTGACTTCTTGTGTACCTTCTCCCCATTTTAACTTGTAAAATAAAGGCTAGAGCAGGTGACTGGGCAGTTGAAGGGAAGGTAGAGCTGCAAATTTGGGGGGAGAAGGGAGAGAGGAGGGGAGAGAAGACTATGGAGGAGGAGGGAGAGGAGGAGGTGCACGGAAAATGGAGCAGAACAATGTGACCTGGAGAAATCACAAGTTATAAGGAATCTCATACATGGGAAATATAGTAATGCAGTGATAGATCTGCCCAATCTAGAAGTGTAGCTTGTATTCCTATTAATTGAGTTGTGATTTCTTTGCCCAAGCTTTTCTGGGTTGGAGATTTACCAGAACATCATTGAGTAGACAGTTGTTCAATTTCCATGAGTTTGTAAACTTTCTCAGTGTTTCCGTTGTTGTTGAAGTCCACTTTAATCCATGTGGTCTCATAAGATACAAGGTTGTATTTTAATTTTCTTATATCTCTTGAGGCTTCCTTTGTGACTGACTATATGGTCAATATTGGAGGAAGATGCAGGAGGTGCTGAGAATAAGGTATATTCTTTTGTGTTTGGGTGAAATATTCCAAAGATGTCTGTCATGTCCTTTTGATTCATAATATCTGTTATTTTCATTATTTCTCTGTTTAGTCTTTATCTGAATAACCTATCAATTGGTATGAGTGGAGTGTTGAAGTTTCCCAGTATTAACGTGTGGGTATCTATGTGTGAATTAAGTTTTAGCAATGTTTCCTTTACAAATGTGGGTACCCTTGTTTGGGGGGCATAGGTGTCCAGAATTGAGATATCATTTTGATCCATTTATTTTCTTTGATGAATATGAAGTATCCTCCTCTGTCTCTTTTGCTTTTCCCTGTGCCTTTTGTTTCATTTTTGTTGATAGTCTATTTAATTAGATTTTAAAGTAGCTATATCACCTTGCTTCTTGGGTCCATTTGTTTGGGGAAAAAAACCAGCCATTTTCTCTGAGGTAATGTCTATTTTTATGGCTGAGATGTGTTTCTTGCTTGCTGCACAATGATGGATCCTGTTTTTACATTCATATGTTACCTGGCTTTTGCTCTTGCTGCTTTTAATATTCTTTCTTTGTTCTGTAGATTTTGTGTTTTGATTATTATTTTCTGTGAGGATTTTCTTTTCCGGTCCCATCTAATCGGTATTCTATAAGCTGTTATATTTATAGGTATCTCTTTCTTTAGGTTGAGAAAGTTTTCTTCTATAATTCTGTTGAGAATATTTTTTTGGACCTTGGATCTGGGACTCTTCACCTTCTTCTATTCCTATTATTCTTAGGTTAGATTCTCTCTTCCATCTCCTGCATTCAGTTGATGTTCACATCTGTTATTCCTGTTATCTGCCCTAGGTTTTCCATCTCCAGGATTTCCTCAGTTTGTGTTTTCCTTATTGCTTCTATTTCCACTTTCAAGTCTTACACATTTTTATTTTCTGTATGTCTTTAAGGGATTTGTTTCTTCTTTAAAGGCAACTATCATCTTTAGGAGATTGGATTTAAGGTCATTTTCTTGTTATTCACTTGTGTTAGAATATCCACAGTGTGCTGTAGTGGGGTGGCTGTGCTTTGGAGGTGTCATATTACCCTGGTTGTTGTTGATTGTGTCATTTCAGGGGCCTTTAGCCATACAGATGTTTTTTTGTGCCTGGCTGTTCTTGTTATAGTAGGTTTTGGGAGGGGCTTAACCTCAATGGACCTGGTGTTAAAGACCTCTGATGAGTGTCCTTGGGTTAATGGTTCTGGACCCCAGTGGTCTGTATGGTTCAGGAACATCAGGTTTGCTGGAGTTGGGTGGAGACATGGCAGGAAAATGGAGTTCTCCCTTAGAAAACAGGCTGCTCAGGTCAGCTTTGTTTGGCCCAGAGGGCTCAGATAGCAATGAAGATGGTTCGGGGAAGAGAAGCTTTCAGGAATGGTTCAGGAGTCTGATGAAGGGCAGGGGGTGTGGTAGAGGTGGTAGGAGAGTAGGAGGCTCTCTCGGATAGCAGGCTGTTCAAGGCAGCTTGGCTTGGCCCATAAGGCTCAGCATGCAGAGAAGGTTGGTGGGAAAAGGGATGCTATCCTCTATCATCCAGGTGTCTGATGAAGGTAGAGGAGAGGTGGTAGGAGAATAGAGGTCTAGAGGTCCCTCAGGAATTGCAGGCTGCTCTGGGCAGCTTGGATTGGTTGAGAGGGCTCCACAGTTTGACTTTTGATAACTTCATACCCAAAAACATGGCTGCTCTGGCAAGAGATCATAGACAAATTTTTCTGGGTCTATGCAATCTGGCTGGAATGTAGATATTCTGGATTACTGTCATGATCTGACTAGAATACAGACAGGCCCTTACACCTTTAATAGCAAACAGTGTAGGTAAGTTTAATTTGTAGAAGGAAACTGTTAAGTTTGCAAGTGACAACTGATTGAGAGAAGACTAACAAATCAGAGCAAGGTTGTCAGAATGACTCAGACAGAAGGATACACCCAAATCAGGAGAACAGCACAGGAATGAGGTAGCTGCCAGCATCTATTGAGAAGTGGGTACCTGGAAGGAGAGCTGGGGATGGATGGGAAGGATGGGAGAGACACAAATGAGTCCAAGACAAAGTTTTTGATCAAGGCCCAATGTTTAATTCATAAGTCTTAATTTAAAGGGGGGAACCCATCCCCCACTTTGCCAGAATCTCCTCTGGAAAACAAGCTCAGCTGATCAGCAGGTAGTGTTTTCGTGCAGGAAGCTGCATATGTGGCAGGACTATAGATGTCACCCTTGTTGGAAGACTCCACCCTAGCTGGGATAGGCGACTGTGGCAAAACAGGGTCTGATTTAGCCTTCTCAAGGTTGCTGGAAGGGCACAGAAAGAGAGGTAACTTAAGAACATCACACAGAGAGAGAACAAGCTAGAGCTAAACACAGGTGGTGGTGGTTGTAGTGGTGGTGGTGGTGGTGGTGGTGGTGTAGGTATGTGTGCCTGCAAGGCACTTTTCCCAGGACACTTTTACAGAGACAGTTTGCAGAAAGAAAAAGCTAGACACAGAGGATGACAGGATGAGCCAGAGAATGAGAATGAGCCTGAAGATTAGAACAGACTGCCACCATTGTATGATGCCAAGCAGAGCAACTTATTGAGAAGCTGAGAGAAGTTGAATGGAATCATTCAGCTTGGAATATTATACTGTATGGAGGCTAGAAGCTTCCAAGCCTTGACCAAGAGATAGTAATAACAGAGAAACTATCTGCCCAAACTGTGTATCTGAAGAGCTTGGAAAATGCTCTCATCTCATCCCACTATCTGTGTAAATAAAGCAACATTTACAGTTCATATCATGTAAAGGCTTTGGAATAGGCCCCACATTCTAACAAGGATAAAATCACCCTGGTATTTGTAAAGGTCTATCTCATTTCAACCTTGGAAAGATTTCTCTTGGCCATGCCTCCAGTTGCCCTACTTCACCCTGCCCTGCAAGCCTAGACCCTGGTGGGAAGTGCATTAGTAGGTAGCTATATGGCTAGACCCAGGCATGCCTGTGTAATTTTACATGCTCAATCCCATGGATTATCACTCAGTTTATTTGTTTTATCTCTGTCCCATAAACACTGTGAGTGGTCTCTGCCATGCAGTGTTTTGGACACTGCAATGACCAGAGGCAGCAAATGAACAGATCTTATCCTCATGGAGTTCTCATCCTAGTGTGGCAGATGAGCCATATAGCCAGGTAGCTATTAAATCAGTGTGAAATATTCTTATATTGGTAAGTGATAAGAGGGAGCATGACAAGCCTAGCTTCAAGAAAATGAAATTCCCTAGCATTCCCCTGTACTGGGGCATATAAAGTTTGCAAGTCCAATGGGCCTCTCGTTCCAGTGATGGCCGACTAGGCCGTCTTTTGATACATATGCAGCTAGAGTCAAGAGCTCCGGGGTACTGATTAGTTCATAATGTTGTTCCACCTAAAAAGTGGGAGTGGTGGGTAGGGGAGTGGGGGAGTAGGGTATGGGGGACTTTTGGGATAGCATTGGAAATGTAAATGAGGAAAATACCTAATAAAAATATATTTAAAAAAAGAAAAGAAAATGAAATTCCAGGGTGAGCATTCTTTTCAGAGAGTCAGAGTAGCCAGGAAAGGTATCAAGGAACCTTTGGGTTTGGAATGAAAACATGCAGGTAGAGTGTGGCCTCCAGCAGCAGTCAAGAGGAATATGCATTCCAGCTAATGTGGTGACAGTTGCTGAGGCTCAGTGGTCAGAGAAGACCTTGCATGCATGAGGAGAAGCAGCTGGGATAGAGGCATGGCTGAAACTGATGGAGGGAGGCAGAGAACTGTGTGAGGTGATTTTCTAGAAGTCATAGTGGAGTCAGAAAGCTCAAAACTCTGCAGGTTACAAACTCTACAGGGGAATATTGCCTTTACCTTGAGTGAGAGAAGGAGATATTTTGGCATTTGATGCAGGTAAGCGTATTATATTTAAATAGGATTGCGTTAGAAACACTTAACTTGTTTAACAACTGTTTTATTATTAGCCTAATATATTATTAGCCTAATATATTTATTAATGAAGTATATAATTACATCTTAGACCGATGTTTTGCTATTGATTGGGGTTAAAATTAGTTGTATTTCTTGTGTGTCTCCCAAGTATATCATGCAATTTGCTATTATTTACTGTGTGCATTCTAATGAGATTATTCTCAGTTTTCTGGATCTTTTAATGATTTTCTTCAGATAGACTCCTAAGGAGAATTGTAGATCACAGTTTCAGGTTTTACTTTCCAGATTTCGTTATCTGCTGCTGATGAAATGCCCAATGAATAATGAGAAAGTGATAGGAAAACGACAATAATTCTTTTGTTTTAGGCTTTAGCAGCTTTGAAACTCTCTAGGAAATTTATGTTAGAATTGCTGAGAGTTAAGAAATGGGTTTTTGGTAATGCACCAGTGGGTAGTGAATCTAACGTTTGTCACATATTAAAAGACATTTCACTGTTCAAATGGCTTTATGTACAATATAAGGCTTATACTTGAATTCTATCTGAGTAAATTAGAGATCCTTGTATACAGGAAATGTTCAACATGTGTGTGCAATGCATGACGCTATTCCCTACATTCCAAGCTAAACTGATAAAAATGGAAAGGTCTGCTTAGACTAACATTTATTGTTAAGCACACAGTCAATAAGTCTGACTTTGTGGATGTATTAGGATTAAACAGATATGTTCAGAATTTTCTTTTTCTTGGCATTACTGGAGGCAGATACCAGGCAGGCATCAATGACTTAGGGTTTCTATTGCTCTGAAGAGACATCATGATCATGCAACCAATGCTAAGTCTCATAAAAGAAGGCAATTAATAGGGGCTGGCTTACCGGTTCAGAGGGTTACTCCATTGTCATCATGGTGGGAAGCATGCTGGAACACAGGCACAGGTGCTGGAGAAGCAGTGAGAGTTCTACATCCAGATTGGCAGGCAGCAGGAAGAATGAATGGCACTGGTCCTAGCTCAAGCATTTGAAACTTCAAAGCCAGTGACACACCTAGTCCAACAAGGCCACACCTCCTTATTGTGCCATTCTCTATGAGCCTATAAGGGCCATTTTCATTCAAACTACCCCAGCCAGTGCAAAGACTTCTTTTCTTTTTAACAACCGGCCACCATACATCTCTTAATATCTTCTATTGCCTTAGAGAAGCAGGGTTATCTATGGAAGGCTATTATTCTTATGACTTACCTCTCTGAATTGCAACATAGTTCAACATGAAGCCATAGTTGAGTTTCAAAGGAAAATAGAATGCATTTTACATGTTTATAACTATTTGAGATACAGACACACTAATCACAAAAGATGGAGGTCAAATATCTATTTTATAATTGTCAAAACACAAATTGGACTACCTGCCTTCTGTACTTTCTTCCACATGCAGAGGATAACTGTAAACCACCTAGGGAAAAACACTTAAAGGTTTATTGCATGCCCAACTCTTCTCAACCTTATTAATGGAGAAAAATATTGACAGATATGATTTATTGAAATATGAATTTTATTGGACAATGGTGATACATAATTTGTGGCTAGAGAAAATATGATTTCACTTGGCACAGTTAGTAAATTGAACACCATGTCAAAGCCCAATTTTAAGTGGATTATAGTTTATGGAGTAAATACTTAAAATACTGTTTAATTCCGTAGACTTTTGAGGTCAACTGTGAACTCCCCACTTATCTCATCTCAGAAAGCAAAAACATATATTGAAAGATGTTGGACCCTCATCAAATGGGGCCATGACTCTTCTGACTTCCTGATAATCTTCCTGTCTCCATTGCAAAGAAAGTTTCACCATAAGAGAAGATAAATAAACTCACTTGTTTAAAGGGAACTTTTAAAAAGTGAGTATATGAGGCTGGATGTTGTGGAGCAGCCTTTAATCTCAGTACTAAGGAGGCAGAAGAAAGAATATCTCTGAGTTCAAGCACAGCCTAATCTACACAGAGAGTAACAGGTCAGAACTGGCTATTTAGTGAGACCTTGTCTCAAGAAAATAATAATAATAAGTATATGAATACTGTTTCTTTAACTAAAAAAGAAAATCTCAAAATTTTAAAAAGCATTAGGTAGAATATGTCAGACCTCCTTTCTTTCTTTTTATTGGATATTTTATTTATTTACATTTCAAATGTTATCTCCTTTCACGGTTTCCCCCTGGAAACTCCCTATCCCATCCTCCCTCTCCCTGCTTCTATGAGGGTACTTCCCCACCCATCCACCCACCCACCCACTCCCACCTACCCACCCTGGCATTGCCCTATACTAAGGCATCGTCAAGCCTTACCAGGACCATGGGCCACTCCTCCCACTGTTGTCGAACAAGGCCAACCACATACATGGTTGGGACCATGGGTCCCTCCATGTGTACTCTTTGGTTGGTGATCCAGTCCCCAGGGAGCTCCAGGTGATCTGCCCTGTTGAACTCTTCTTGCTCCCCCCAGGGGCTGCAAAACACCTCAGCTTCTTCAGTCCCTTCTTCAACTCCTCTATCAGGGACCCTGCGGTCAGTCCAATGGGTGGCTGTGAGCATCTGCCTCTGTATTTGTCAGCCTTTGGCAGACACTCTCAGGAGACAGCCATATCAGGCTCCTGTCAACAAGCACTTCCCATCATCCTCAATAGTGTCCAGGTTTGGTGACTGTATATGGGATGGATTCCCAGGTGGGGCAGTCTCTGGATGGCCTTTCCTTCAGTCTCTGCTCCACACTTTGTCTCCATATTTCCTCCTGTGAGTATTAGTAAGGATTTTATTGATGTAAACAGACAACATGACCAAGGCAAGTCTTATTTGGAAAATATTTAATTGGGGCTTGTTTACAAGATCATAAGTTCAGTCCACTATCATCAGAGTAGAAGCATGGCAGCTTCCAGGCAAACAAGGTACAGGAGCTGAGAGTTCTACATCTTCTTCTGAAGGCTGGCAGGCAGGTAAGACTGGTCTCTGGGCAGATAGGATGAGGGTCTGAAAGTCCCCACCAACAGTGATACACTTCCTCCATCTAGGCCACACCTCCGAATATTGCCAGTCCTTGAGTCAAGAATATTCAAATTCCCATATTCCACTCCCTGGACTCCATAGACTTGTTCAAATATATGAGTCTGTGGGGGCCATACCTAGACATAGGATAATAAAAAATACATTTAGTCTGACTTCCAAAGTCCCCATAGTCTAGAGCAGTTTCAACAATGTTAAAAGTTCAAAGTATCTTCTGATATTTATCCAATCACTTTACTATAACCCCTAAAGCATGACAGGAAACCAGCTGGACAAATTCCAAACCCTGCATCTCCATCTTTGATGTCAAAGCAGCCTTCAGATCTCCAACCCTTTTTTCATCTTTGTTGACTGCAACAATTGTTCTTTCTCATAGACTGCTTCCACTCCCTGCTAGCAGCTGTCCTCAGCAGATGTCCTACAGCTCTGAAATCTCAAACATCTTGGGGTCTCCAAGGCAACTTCGGTGTTACAGCTTCTTCTTCTAATGTCTGGGATTCACACATGGTCTTGTGGGCTGGTGTCACTTCTCCAGCTCTGCCCTCTGTAGCAATCTAAGCTCAGGTTGATGCACTCCACTGCCACTGCTGTTCTTGGTGATCATCCCATGGTACTAGCATCTCCAATACACTGGGGCCTTCTACTGCAACTAGGCTTCACCAATAGCCTCTCATAGGCTCTCTTCATGGTGCCAAGCCTCAACTTCTTTGCATGACCCCTTCAGTTCTGGGCTGTCATCTTCAATTGAGGCTGTGTTTTCCCCAATGTCCTTCCCTGGCCTCTCACAGTGCCAAGCCTCAGGTGTTCTTCATGACCCCTTCATGCCTTCAAAACCAGTAGTACTACCTGTGTGACTCTTACACATTACTAAGTACAGTCGCAGTACAAGGTATAACCTTGGCTATCTCTGGAACACAGCTTCTTTGTGATCTCAGAAAACACTTCCCAGAAGATTTCATGTCAATGATGCTAGTCTCTCCTAAATCACCACTAATTTCTTAGCTCCAGCTAACCAGCATCAATTGTCCCAGTAGTCTCCTTCTCTTGACTATAAATCCACAGACAAATGGGTGAATCTGCTTAGTTCTGATGCTTGCTGGGGCTGGAATATGGCTCCCTTGTTCTGTTATATTATCACCAGCTTTCTTTTTTAAATGAATTTATTCTCTGCCTAAGTTTGGTTATCCTGGAACTTGCTCTCTAGATTGACTTTGAACTCAGAGATCTGCATGCCGGTCTCCTAAACTCTGGGATTAAAGGTGTGATCCACCATACCTGGATTTAAGTTTTTCTGTACTTGGTACTTGCTCTATACCAGGCTGGCCTTGAATTTAGAGATAATCTTGCTATTGCTTCTTGGGATTAAAGGTGTGGTATTACCCTGCCTGGACCTAAATTTAGCTGGGTGGGATCTTGCCCCAAGGTCACCACTTCCTTACCTCAATTTAATATCTTTGAACACAGGATTCAGCTCCATCTCACTTCCTGGTGCCCCTTTAATAGTTGAACTGTATATTTTATTTTTTTTTCCTTTGTGAGCTTGCTATACTTGTTCAAAATGCTCATTGTGAGACTTAAAGAGAGAAAAAACAACTCTCTGCTAGGCTTTTGTGAGATTTCCTTTGTCAATGTAATTAATAAAAATCTTTTTACCTTAGCCTCAGTTCAGATAAGGGCAAAAAGCAGCCACATTCTTCACAAAAATACCACAAAAACAGTCTCTAGGCTGCATACTGAAATTCTTCTTTGATGAAACCTTTTGGACCAGATCTGCATAGTTCAAATCACTCTCAGCAACAAAGTCTTCCACATTCCTACTAGGATGTCCCATTAAGCCCCACTTAAAGCATTCCATTACTTTCCAAATCCAAAGCCTCAAAATCCACATTCTTCCAAACAAAGCATGATGAGACCTATCACAGCAATACCAATACCTGGTACCAACTTCTCTATTCTTCAAGGTTCTCTAGAGTTAAAGAACTTATGGAATGCCTCTATATATTAACAGAATTTATTTTGATGACTTAGTCTGTAGTCCAACTAACCCAACAATGGGCTGCTGTGGATGGGAAGTCCAAGAATCTAGTAGTTGCTCAGTCTCATGAGGCTAGTTGTTTCAGCTGGTCTTCTGTGGAAGTAGGTCCCAACAGATGTGCTGGCAAGTAAGTGCAACCAGAGAGTGAATCTTCCTTCTTCCAATATCCTTATTGTAGGTGTCCCATTAAAGGTGTGGCCCAAATTAATGTAGGGGGTGTTGGTGTTCTTTTCCATCATTATTTTCCCTATTGAGTGAGTAGACTAAACTAACAAAGAGAAATATTCCTTTGTTTAGAAGTTTCTACCTTCTGTTGTGTAAATTTTCCTGAAAATATGAACAAATATATGTTTACTCCAAGTAGGACGTTGAGTGAAACAAAGCCAACATCATTGCACCTGATTTTAGCTTAGTGAACCAAGAGTTTGTTGAGGTCATTGAAAGGAACACAGATGATTCAATGTCAACTCCATTACCAGGAAGCCTTACTCAGTGTTGATAATGATTAATGAAAACTATGTCCCTAGAGCTCTCTGACCAATGTGCAGGAATCCCCACTGAAGGAAACCCCTCACCCCTGCCTGCAATTGTTCACTACTTGTAGAACATTGGGGATGGCCATGTGACTTTTGTGAATTTCCAGAGATTCATGAGTCTTTTAAATTGTGATAGTCCTTGAGTTTTATAAACCCTCTTCCTCCTTCTAGGATGGAATATTTTAATCTGAAAGAACATCTAACAAAACCTTCTAATATGATCTTCAGAATGCCCCTGGGCATAGTAGCACAGTGTTCAGAGTTCATGATTCCTCAAGAAACAAATAACCCCCGTATCTGGTACCAACTTCTGTTTTAGGGTTTTACTGATGTGAACACTATGACCAAGGCATCTCTTATAAGGACAAAATTTAATTTGGGCTGGCTTAGAGGTTCAGAAGTTCAGTCCACAATCATCTAGGCAGGAGCATGGCAGCATCCAGGCAGGCATTGTACAGGAGGAGCTGAGAGTTCTACATCTTCATCTGAAGGCCACGAGGAGAAGACTGACTCCAATTTGGTTAGGAGAAGGGTCTTAAATCCCATGCCCACAGTGATACACTTCCTCCAATAAGGCCATACCCACAAATAGTGCTGCTCCCTGGGCCAAGCATATTCAAACTGCTATACACCTTATTAAACTGTTTTTGGAACTAAGATCTTCTCATTTTAATTCTCTACATGTATTAACAAATTTTCTCATTACAGCGATAAAATAACTTGAGAAAAGAACCTTAGGGAAGGAATACGGTCACAGCTTAGCCTCACATTTCAAAGTTATCGTTTACTACAGAGGAAAAACATGGGATCAGGATTTTAAGGTAGATGGTCACATTTTGACATTTTGTCCACAATCTGGAAGCAGAATGCTATGCTTATGCTCAGTTCCTCTAGTGGTTTGAAATGAGAATGGACCCCATAGGCTTATATATTTGGATACTTGGTTCCCAGTTGTTGGAACTGCTTAGGAAGGATTAGGAAGTGGTTTTATTAAAGGAAGTATATCACTGTAAGTGAGCTATGATGTTTCAAAAGACCCATACTATTTTATTATTGCAAGTTATTTTTCTTTACCTCCTTCATTTGATTTGAGATGTGAGCTCTCAGCTCTTCTTGCTTCCATACTCTTGTTCCAGTATCATGGACTCTAAACCTCTGAAACTATAATTCAAATTAAATGCTTTCTTCTGTAAGTTGCTTCAGGTATGGTGTTTACCACAGCAATAGAAAAGTAAGTCACACGGTTTTCTTTGTCCTCTTTATGTTGTCAAGGACCACAGCCCTCTGAATGGTGCTACCCACCTTTAAGGTGGGTCTTTCTGCCCCAAGTTACCTAAATTAGAATCTACCTCACAGACATCCCTAAAGGGTTATTTTCATGGTGCTTGTAAATATCTAGTTGATAATCAAGATTAACTATATGCTGTATAATAAGATGTAAAAATGTAAAGCAGATGATGTTACTTTCTTGTGTAAATACTCCAAAGACTTTGTATAACAGATGATATAAAAATTTTTATGATAGCCTAACTCTAATACTGGTAGATCATTTGTGCTTAATTAGAATGGCACTGTTTCTAGGCATGAAAACAGATTCTTTTTGTGGAAAGTGGAAAAGCAAAAGAGCAAACCTTGCTTTGTGGCCCAAAGTTTATCTGTATTTCATAAAACCTTATTTCTTATGATTGAATTTCTTTTATGTTTTGCTTTCTTGGATATTATATGATCAATGTTTGCCAGTGAGTTCATGAATTAAACAGATGCAGCAAAAGTCCTACCAAATAATGGCAAATGGATGAATGTACCTTAGTAACTGGGCAAAACAGTGTTAAGGTGTAAGGTTCCTTTATCTTACATTCTTGCTGAAACCAATCCAGGTTTAACTAGAATTTGATCTCACATTCTGAACACTTGGGGCTATACCCAGGTCCCTAACAGGCTAGAATAAACACATTTAATTGACTATACACTGTGTCTGAGCGGTCATCTCTGAGGAGCTCTTCATAGCATCTGGAGAATTTACAATTCAGTGATCATTCATGAAGTCATGCATTAACAAGTAGCCTATGTATGTCTACTGGTTGCCCTCACTTTGTCTCATGTATTATCTTTAGTATATTTGTGCCTTATGCTTTTTACATTTTAACCAAGCAGAAGCTTTATAATTTGTCACTATTTATAAGTGATGAAGAGAAAATGTATTGACATTATATGAGTATCTAGCAATGGATTTTCTTACATTAAGCAAAATTTAAATGTTATACTTACTTAACTAATATCTAGGACGTTAATTTTCTCCCTAAATATATTTAATTTATGTATGAAATTACCAAATAATGAATTTTAAACAATTTATATAATAATAAATTGCTAATTTTCTATCGTATACTTTTATAAATTGATAATGTATACATACAATTTTCTGTTATAATTTGCATAGATAAATAATTTATAGTAAAGCTGTATGTCAGGTATACTTGTTGGATGACAACTCTTTAATTTTTAACTTTCATTTTTCACTCATTTTTAGTCATAGATAAAATTTACTCTTTTATAAATTAATAAACACATATACAGATCCAATGTATTAAAATGATACAGAACATGTTAATGGTATTATATTCTCACAAAGAAACAATTGGGAAACATATTTTAAGAACTTCTTACTTTGAGGGTTGTTTTTCTTCTTTTTGAGAGTGTACCATTATGTAGCCATGACCCTCCTGCCCTAGTCTCTCCAGAGCTAGGATTCTAATTATGTACCACTATGCAAGGTTTAAAGTACTGCTCTGGGTTATTACTTATCTTTTTTTTTTTCTTTTTTTTTTAATATTTTTATTACATATTTTCCTCAATTACGTTTCCAATGCTATCCCAAAAGTCCCCCATAGCGCCCCCCACTTCCCTACCCACCCATTCCCATTCTTTTGGCCCTGGCATTCCCCTATATTGGGGCATATAAAGTTTGCAAGTCCAATGGGCCTCTCTTTCCATTGATGGCTGACTAGGCCATCTTTCGATACATATGCAGCTAGAGACAAGAGCTCCGGGGTTCTAGTTAGTACATCATGTTGTTCCAACAATAGGGTTGCAGATCCCTTTAGCTCCTTGGGTACTTTCTCTAGCTTCTCCATTGGGAGCCCTGTGATACATCCAATAGCTGACTGTGAACATCCACTCCTGTGTTTGCTAGGCCCCAGCATCGTCTCACAAGAGACAGCTATATTTGGGTCCTTTCAGCAAAATCTTGCTAGTGTATGCAATGGTGTCAGCGTTTAGAAGTTGATTATGGGATGGATCCCTGGATACGGCAGTCTCTAAATGGTCCATCCTTTCATCACCGCTACGAACTTTGTCTCTGTAACTCCTTCCCTGGGTGTTTTACTTATCTTTTGAGTGTTTGTGACAGCCACACTAATGTCGTCTGTACATTCTAAAGGTAATAAGTTTGTTTTGAATTTGAAAGCTTTTGCACTAAAAGTATTTCTTACTTATTGTGCTTTTCACAACCTTTCCAAGTTGATGTCTTTCCTGTCTTGACTTAAACATCACTTGTTCAAAGTTTTTTTGTTTTTGTTTTTGAGACAGGGGTTCTCTGTGTAGCTCTAGCTGTCCTGGAACTCACTCTGTAGACCAGGCTGTCCTGGAACTCAGAAGTCCACCTGTCTCTGCCTCCAAAGTGCTGGGATTATAAGTGTGTGCCACCACTGCAAGGATGTTTTTTTTTTTTTTCTTAAAACCCATGATCTTGTTGTTCTATTTTTCACTGTAGGACATCATGTGAATTATTTTTAATAGAATGTGGTGTGTGTCAGCTATTCGATGGATCACAGGGCCCCCAATGGAGGAGCTAGAGAAAATACCCAAGGAGCTAAAGGATCTGCAACCCTATAGGTGGAACAACATTATGAACTAACCAGGACCCCGGAGCTCTTGACTCTAGCTGCATATGTATCAAAAGATGGCCTAGTTGGCCATCACTGGAAAGAGAGGCCCATTGGACTTGCAAACTTTATATGCCCCAGTACAGGGGAACACTAGGGCCAAAAAGTGGGAGTGGGTGGGTAGGGGAGTGGGGGGGAGGGTATGGGGGACTTTTTGGATAGCATTGGAAATGTAAATGAGGAAAATACCTAATAAAAATATTTTTTAAAAAGTACGAAAAAATGTGGTGTGTGTATGTGTGTGTGTATTTAAATGTGTATAGCACATGTGTATACAAGTGCATGGCCTGAAGTCATTAGGGTGTTTCCTTCAATTTTGAGATAGAATCTCTCAATGAATTTCGAGTTCACAAATTTGTTCAGAAAACTCTAGTGGTTCTCATGTCTCCACCTCCCCAAGACTGTGACTACAGACGCAAGTTGCAATGCCCAGACTTTTCTTTGGATGCTGGGGACTCAGTCTCATGTTATTACATTGTACTGTAACTACTTTACTGGCTGAGACATCTCTATAGTCCCAGCTCATTTGTCAGTTTTAATCCAAAAAAAAAAGATCATCTTGAGCGCAACAACATTGTGTCTCATTCAGTTACATCCTAGTACCTTGAAAAGGATCTAGAACTGTGGTTCTTAACTTGTGGGTTATAACTCTTTTGACAGTCATATATCAGATACCCTGCATATCATATATTTACATTATAATTCATAATAGAAACAAAATTACAGTTTTGAAGTAGCAACAAAAGTAATTTTATGGTTGAGGTCACTATAGCAAAAGGAGTTGCAATGTTAGAAAGGTTGATAACTACTGATCTACAATATAGCCAGTAATTTGTTGAATCAATGCATCATTACATGAAATTACTATATTTAAAAAATTAACTTGAGTTTTTGCCTTAGCTTACCTCAAAGATAGGCTGCAATCTGTAAACTAAACAATCCTTTCCTCATCCAAGCTGCTTTTGGTCAGAGTTTTATCACAGGAGCAAAATGGAAATTATTAAAACAATCTATATCCATCAGGGAAATACAAATAAAAACATTTATGAATTTTCTAGCTGTAGTGGTTTAAATAAGAATGTCCCTCACAGGCTCATATATTTGAAAGCTTAGTCATCAGGGAGTAGAATCTTTGATAGGATTATGAGATACGGCCTTGTTGGAGTAGGTGTGGCCTTGATGGAGGAAGTGTGTCACTGTGGGTGGCTTTAGGTTTCAAAAGCCCATTGTAGGCCCAGTTTTCCATTTCTGCATGTGAATCAGGATGTAGCTCACAGCTACTGCTCCAGTTACATGCCTATCACCATGCTCCCTGCCATGATGATAATGGACTAAGTCACTGAAACTGTAGGCAAGCCCCAATTAAATGTTTTCTTTTATAAAAGTTGCCTTGATCATGGTGTCTCTTCACAGTAAGAGAATACTGACTAATCCAGACTTGAACAGACACCAGCTCACCACCATGCTAGTGGGACTCACTGTCACATGTGGCATAGGCCCAGAGTCCTCCTAGATTTTGCTCTAGCACTCACCTAAGCCATTCCTCTCAGCCTATCTCCATTACTTTGTGCTCTCCATTCTCTTCTATTGACCCATGGCCAATATGGCTGAGACATAGGTAGGTTGCTGCTGTTGAGGTACATGATAGAGAATGCCTTGGGGAACTGTGAGAGAAGCTAGAGAGGTTCCAGAGGAAAAGGAAGAGGCTGTTCCTCCCACTCCTTAGGTGGATTTTGTTCCCTGGATTTTTCTTGGATGTGATTTCATGACTCCTGTGTCAAGTATTTACATTCAATTCATAAGGCATGTTTATTCATTCACGTTAAATGCTGGAAGACAACTACAGAGCCCAGTCTGGTGGAAGGATAGGCTAAGTGTTTTCTTCAGTGTACCCTGAATCTGGCTATGGCCTTCTGCCTTGCTTTCAAGCTTTCTCAGATATAGTCTACAGTAGGTGCTAGGCATTTGTGTTGAAATTGGTCTGTCTTAAGAAAGTTCTCTGAAAGAGCTGCTCTGTTAATATTTAGCATGTGCTTGCTGGCTTTTATTTATGTTTTTCTGAACTCAAACAACCTTCCTTGAGTCGTTGCTTACTTTATTACATTTGTGAATAAAAACACTGAAACTGAAATAAAGTTGTCTACAGTATTAGATTGTATTCTGTTTCATTCTTTAAAGTCTTCAAATCCTAGGTGTTACAGACAGATCTGCATAGGACAACTAATGTTGACAGGCTGGCTGTGCCTTACTTCACCTTCTTGATTCTAGTCTCTTTAAATTCCCCTTAAACCTACCCTGTGCCTGCCCACCTCAACCTCTCCTTGAAGCCCATATCCATTCCCTTGGGATTCATCACTGTAGTGGCTATTCCTGGATGTCAGCTTGATTATACTTGAAGTGAACTACAATCCAGAATTGGAATGCTCACCTGTGAACTTGATCTTGAGGCTGGGAGATGCAAGTTTCTGACATGGATCTTGGCATGGAGATCTTGAATTATAGTGTCTATGAATCCCAGGAGACTAAGGCAAGGAGATCTCTTAATTCAAGGTCATTTGGAACAAAGCAAATCCCAGATTCAGGAATGGTGACATATATCTTTAGTCTGAGCCCCACCTTTTGCTGGAGACCTACATAAGGACATTGGAAGAAGGAAAATCCTCTCTTCTTCACCTGCTTGCCTTGTGCGACTGAGAAACTGTTAGATCCTTGGACTTCCATTCACAGCTGCTGCTGACCATTGTTGGGGAGTTGGACTACAGACTGTAAGTCATTGTCTTGGTTAGGGTTTTACTGCTGTGAATAAACACCATGACCAAGGCAAGACTTATAAAAAAACAACATTTAATTGGGGCTGGCTTACAGGTTCAGAGGTTCAGTCCATTATCATGAAGGCGGGAGCATGGCAGTATCCAGGCAGGCATGGTGAAGGCAGAGCTGAGAGTTCTACATCTTTATCCAAAGGCTGCTAGTGGAAGACTGACTTCCAGGCAACTAAGGTGAGGATCTTATACCCACACCCACAGTGACACACCCATTCCAACCAGGTCACACCTCTTCCAACAAGGCCACACCTTCAGATGGTGCCACTCCCTGGTCCAAGGATATACAAACCATCACATTCCACTCCCTGATCCTCATAGACTTGTTCAAAAACATGAGTCTATGGGGCCATACTTAAACATAGCATAATGCAAAATGCATTTAGTCCAACTTTCAAAGTCCTCATAGTCTATAGCAGTCGCAACAATGTTAAAAGTTCAACGTTCAAGGTCTCTTCTGAGATTCATTCAACTTAATTAACTGTAATCCCCAAAGCAAGGCAGGAAACGAAGTGGACAAACTCCAAACTCTGAATCTCCATGGCTGATGTCAAAGTGGTCTTCAGATCTCCAGTCCTTTTTCATCTTTGTTAACTGCAACAAACTGCTTTCTCCTGGGCTGGTTCCACTCCCTGTTAGCAGCTTTCCTCAGCATGTATCCCATAGCTCTGGCATCTTTAACATCTTTGAGTCTCCAAGGCAATTTCAATGTTACCGCTTCTTGTTTCAGTGTCTAGGATTCCACTTGATCTTTTGGATTCCTCCTAAGGGCTGGCATCACTTTTCCATCTCTGCCCTCTGTAGCACTCTAAGCTCAGGTTGATCCACTACACTACAGCTGCTGTTCTTGGTGATCATCCCATGGTACTGACATCTCCAATACACTGGGGTGTTCCACTCCAACTAGGCTTCACCAATAGCCTCTCATAGGCTCTCTTCAGGGTGCCAAGCCTCAAATCCTTTGTATGACCCCTTCAGTCCTGGGCCATCAACTACAGCTGAGGCTTCACCTTCTCCAGTGGCCTTCCCTGGCCTCTCACAGTGCTAATCCTGAGCTTCTCTCCATGATCCCTTCATTCCTTCACAAGCAGTACCACCTCAGTGACTCTAACACATTACCAAGTCCAGTCACAGCATGAGGTACAACCTTAGGTATCTCCGGAACACACCTTCTTTGTGCTCCCAGAAAACAATTTCCAGAAGATTTCACCTCAGTGATGCTGGTCTCTTCTTAATCACTGCTAATTCCTTAGCTCCAGCTAACCGGCATCAATTTTCCCAGTAGTTCCTTCCATTCTTAACCCTAGAGCTAGAGCCACATGGCTGAAGCTGCCGAGTTCTGCTGCTTACAGCAACTAGAACATTATCCCCTTGTACTATTACATTATCACTAGCTTTATGTTTTCTAAATCCTTCACTGCCTAAGCTTGGGTATCCTGGTTCTTGCTCTGCAGATTGACCTTGAATGCAGAGATCAGCATGCCTGTCTCATGGGATTAAAGGTGTGTACCACCATGCCTGGATCTAATTAAGTTGGGTAGAATCTTGCCCCAAGGTCCCACTCCCTTAATCTGTTGTCTCCTAAAACACAAGATTTTGCTCCATTTCACTTCCTGGTACTCCTTTGATACTCGAACCATATAATTAATATTTTTCTTTTCTAAGTTTGCTATGCTTATTCAAACTTCTCTTCATAAGACTTAACCAGAGAACAAAGTCTCTGCTGGGCTTTTTTGATACTTCTTTTCTCAATGCAATTGATCCAAGTCTATTCACCTTAGCCTCAGGCAAACTTTTCAGACAAGGGCAAAAAGTAGCCACATTCTTCACCAAAACACCACAAAAACAGTCTTTATGCCACATTCTGAAATTCTTCTCCTTTGAAATCTCTTGGGCCAGGTCAACACAGTTCAAATTACTCCCAGCAGCTAAGTCTTCCATATTCCTACTAGGATGACCCATTAAGCCCCATTTAAAGCATTCCATTGCTTTCCAAATACAAAGTCCCAAAATCCACTTTCTTTCAAATGAAAACATGGTCAGGCCTATCACAGCAATACCCCACTTCCGGTACCAACTTCTGTCTTAGTTAGGGTTTTACTGCTGTGAACAAACACCATGACCAAGGCAAGACTTATAAAAAAACAACATTTAATTGGGGCTGGCTTACAGGTTCAGAGGTTCAGTCCATTATCATGAAGGTGGGAGCATGGCAGTATCCAGGCAGGCATGGCACAGGAGGAGCTGAGAGTTCTACATCTTCATTCAAAGGCTGCTAGTGGAAGACTGACTTCCAGGCAACTAGGGTGAGGATCTTATACCCACACCCACAGTGACACACCCATTCCAACCAGGTCACACCTCTTCCAACAAGGCCCCACCTTCAGATGGTGCCACTCCCTGGTCCAAGGATATACAAACCATCATAGTCATCAACAAATTCCCTTACTATACAGAGACTACCCATAAGTTCTGTGACTCTAGAGAACCCTGACTAATACAATCACTAACTGCCACTAATGTACAATAATTCTGCCTCGCCTGCCCCCTAAGAGCCAGATCCTAAACCCTACCTAGAAGACTTCCAGAGTCAGTCTCCACTCCCCAACTGCTAGCCTATTATGTATACAACCCACTGACTTGATCTGGGACAGCTTATGGTTTGAACACAGAGTTGCAACCAGAAAATCAGATCCAGTACAAGTTGGGATCTGAATATTAAAATCCGGAGTGACTCAAAGAATGAGAACCAAGTATCATTCTGATGGTTGACAACTTGTCAGATAGGAGTAATATCAACCAAAGAACCAAATGCCCACCCAAAAGGCAAAAATAGATACACATACACCAAAGAACACCATAAGTGTCCTAACTCTAGATATTTAGGTCCCAATGAAAAAAAAAAAAACAAAAAAAAAACAAACAAACAAAAACATAAACAGTGACGACAATATGCCTCCACCAGAAATAAAACCCCTTACTATAATATTCCCTGAGAAAGAATAATTTAGATGAAGTATGTGGTAAGGACTTCAAAATAGCAATTATGAATATGTTCAAGGACCTTAAAAGGATATGAATAATTGTCTCACTGAGAACTCTGAAGAAAAAAGCAGTTGACTGAGGCAATGTAAACAATTCAAGCTATGAAAATAAAATATGACAAAGAAGTAGAATGACTAAATTAACCCAAACTGAAATAAGACTTGAAAATAAAAACTCAGGAAGTCAAACAAAAACCTCAGAGAAAAGCCTCATCAACTGATTTAATGAAGTGAAAGAATTTAAGGTCTGAGGAACATCGTGGAAGGAATGGATAGCTCTGACATTGGAAATATTAGATCTTAAAGATCTAGGAACAACAGTGTGGGTTGGTACCCAGGGGGTCCCCCTTCTTAGAGGACAAGGGGAGGGGGTGAAGGAGAGATTGTGGGGAAGAGACTGGGAGGAGGGGCAGCTGTGATTGGGATATAAAGTGAATAAGTAAATAAAATAAATAAGTAAATGGAAAAAAATCTAGACACAAAACATCAGACTATCTATCTGGAACACTATGTTTTGTTTTTCTTTGTTTTTTTGTGGTTTTTTTTTTTTGTTGTTGTTGTTGTTGTTCATTTTGGCTTTTTTTTTTTTTCAAGACAGAGTTTTTCTGTGCAGTCTTGACTGTCCTGGAACTTACTCTGTAGATCAGGCTGTCCTCGAACTCTGAAAATTTCCTGCCTCTGCCTCCCAAGTCCTGGGATTAAAGGCATGTACCACCACTGCCTGGTTTTATCTGGGACACTATGTACAGACCAAAATTTATGACTGATAAGTTTACAAAAAGGAGACAAAGCTCAGGTCAGAGGCACAGAAAATATTTTAACAAAATATCCTAGATATAGATAGTGCAAGAGTGAAATATCAAGGAGCAAGAAGCATATAGAATACACACCAGACAGGACTAGAAAAGTTCACACACACACACACACACACACACACACACACACACACACACTTTCCCATGACACATAATAATGAAAACACTTAAATGTACAGAACAAAGAAATGATATGAAATCTGCAAGGGAAAAGGACCAAGTTATATATAAAGTTAGGCCCATTATAATAAAACCTGATTTTAATGGACACTTTGAAAGCTCAAAGGGCCTGGGGAAATTGTCTACACATTATGAAAGACCAAAAATGCCAGCCAGGACCACAACACCTAGCAAACTATCAATTATAATCAGTGGAGAAATAAGACCATTTCCTGATTTAAAAAACAAATATTATTATATTTAAGTAATGTCTATCCAGCAATTCAATACTACAGAAGAAACTAGAAAGAAAATTTCTGCATGAAGAGAAGTGTAACTACACCCAGAAAGATGCAAGGAATACACAGCCCATTTAACCAAAATAAGTTTAAGCAAGAACAAGACAACAATAATAACAAAATAATAAGAATTAACAAACACTTCTCATAAATAACTCTCAATACTAATAGTTACAATTCTTCAATAAAAAGACAGGTTGACACTCCTGGGCATATATCCAGAAGATGCTCCAACTTGTAATAGGACACATGCTCCACTATATTCATAGCAGCCTTATTTATAATAGCCAGAAGTTGGAAAAGACCCAGATTTCCCTCAACAGAGGAATGAATACAGAAAAGAAGTACATTTACACAATGGATGACTACTCAGCTATTAAAAACAATGAATTTATGAAGTTTTTAGGCAAATGGATGGCTCTGGAGGATATCATTCTGAAGTAATTGAATCACAAAAGAACATACATATATTCACTCACTGATAAGTGGATATTAGCCCAGAAACTTAGAATATCCAAAATACAATTTGAAAAACATGAAACTCAAGAAGAAGGAAGACCAAAGTGTGGATACTTTGATTCTTCTTAGAAGGGGGAACAAAATACCCATGGAAGGAGTTACAGATACAAAGTTCAGAGCAGAGACTAAAGGACTTACTATCCAGATACTGCCTCACCTGGGGATCCATCCCATAAACAACCAGCAAATGCAGATCCTATTGCAGATGCCAACAAGTGCTTGCTGACAGGAGCCTGATATAGCTCTCTCCTGAGAAGTTCTGCTAGTGCCTGACTAATACAGAAGTGGATGCTCACAGTTGTCCATTAGACGGAGCACAGGGTCCCTAATAAAGGAGCTGGAAAAAGTACCCAAGTAGGTGAAGGGGGTTGCAGAACCATAGGAGTATCAACAACATGAATTAACCAGTAACCCCAGAGCTCCCTGGGAATAAACCACCAATAAAAGAAAACACAGGGAGGAACTCGTGGCTCTACCTGTAAGTGTAGCAGAGGATGGCCTAGTCGTTCATCAATGGGAGGAGAGGCTCTTGGTCTTGTGAAGATTATATGCTCCAGTATAGGGGAATGCCAGGGCCAGGAACCAGAAGTGGGTGCGTTGGGGAGCAGGGGGAGGGGGAAGAGGATAGGGGATTTTCGGAGGGGATTTTCAGAGGGGACTAGGAAATGGAATAACATTTGAAATGTAAATAAAGTAAATATCTAACTTAAAAAAAAGAAACACAAAAGACTTGCCCACAGCAAAAAAAAAGAAAAAAAGAAAAGAAAGAAAGAAAGAAAGAAAGAAGAAAGAAAGAAAGAAGAAGAAGAAAAAGAAAAAGAAAAAGAAAAAACAAGAAAACACAATCCTTAAAGAGAATAGATGAGATAAAATAAACTGAGGAATTAAACTAAAGTGATAGAAACAAAAACACTAACAAAGACAAAGAACCAATTAAATGAAGAATTTGGTTTCCTTTTTTAAAAGAAAGCAAGAAGGGCTAGAGAGATATCTCAGCAGTTAAGAACACTAGCTCATCTTCCGGAGGTCCTGAGTTCAATTCCCAGCAAACACATGGTGGCTCACAACCGTCTATACTGGGATCTGATGCCCTTTTCTGGTATGAGGGTGTACATGCCGATAGAGCACTCATACATAAAACAAATATATAAATAAGTCCTTTAAAGAAGCAGCAAGATTAACCAGCTTTTAGACAAATTAACTAAAAGAGAGTCCAAATGAATAAAATGAGATTATGAAGTCAGAGACACCACCACAATCATCTAGAAAATTCAAAGAACCATATAGACATACTTTAAAAATGTATATCTTACTATAGTGGAAATCCTTAAAGAAATTGATAGATTTCTTGATACATATGACCTACGCAAATTAAATTAAATTAAAGTAAACAATTTCAGATTGATCTATAAACATCTCTTAGTGAAACAGAATTAAACATCTCCTAACCCATGGTCCAGGGACAGATGAATGTTGCACAGAATTTTACAAGATTTTCAAGGAAGAGTTCATGCCAATATGCCTCAAATTATTTCACAAAATTTAAAATGAAGGGGTATGTCTTAATTTTTTCAAAGCCATTATTACTTGCCATGGACTGGACTCAGTTGGCCCCTCAACTTGTGGGGAACCAGGGTCCTGGTATTCAGGTGAGCAAGGAGTCAACAGGTGACATACAGACACAAACACAAGGGAGTGTTGATCTTAATTTAATTTCTCAAAGCGAGCATCAGACTTTTAATACAGAAGAAAATAAGGAAGTTAGGTGACACATCAGCCAAGATACATAGAGATTACCCGATGCTTAATGACTCTTTACACAAAACAGAGGAATGGATACATAAAGACTAGCAGGAACTAGGCAATATAACAACTGAGACAAAGTCAGCTATATCTAAGGTCAGCTATATACTTAGAAACCAGGTGTGGGGCTGGTGAGATGGCTCAGTGGGTAAGAGCACCCAACTGCTCTTCCAAAGGTCCGAGGTTCAAATCCCAGCAACCACATGGTGGCTCACAACCATCCGTAACGAGATCTGGCACCCTCTTCTGGAGTGTCTGAAGACAGCTGCAGTGTACTTATATATAATAAAAAATAAAAAAAATAAATAAATAAAAAAAAAAGAAACCAGGTGTGAGGTCGTCATGCTCCTGGGGGCAACGACTTTCACCCCCAAGTCATAGTTCTAATTAGGGAGTTCTGCTCTAACTAGCCTTCTCATGAATAATGCAATACTCTAGTCCCTCCTTAAACCACAGCCCAATCTTCTTCCTAAACCATTGTAAATTCCTGTATATGGGAGTGACTTGGCTGTTATTCTAAGTGGTTTTGTGGGGGACTTTCTTCTATTAAGTGATGTAGTCTGCCATACATAGCTATAATAAGAATTCTAAACTTATTTTGCTAAGCTTGCTCTGAAATTTTTAACTCTATGTAGTAGATAGTAATGCCTGATTTCTTTCATTAACTCTCTTCCAATACTGGAGGCAATTTGTGTGAATATGTAACATTCTTATTAAATTGTAAGCACAGGGTCAGCTCAAGGATTGCCTAGGAGATTGGTGGAGGTCAGAAAGCAAAGTTCAACCTAATTTAGGTATTTGACAAATCATTCATTGGAGGCACCTATAATAAAACAAAACTGAAAGAAAGCACACAGATCCATTCACCGACTAATGCAAGAACAAGTTTGGAGCATTTGTGCTATGTGAGGCCAATGCTCCAGGAGACTAAGTTTCTGTGAAACTTTTTTCCGTGGGTCTGCATCCAACCTTTTGGGCTTGCCATGCAGTTTTTACTGGAGTGGGTGTGGCAATTACTGTTACCAAAACCAGAAAAAGACTCAACAGAAAATTATAGACCAATATCCTTTATGATCATAAATACAATTCTCAAGAAAATACTTCTAAAACATATTCAAGAATACATCAAAAGTTATCAACCATAATAAAGTTGGCCTCATCTTGAAGATTCAGAGATGGTTCAACATATGTAAATCTAATACATATCTACCATATAAACAGACTAAAAGACAAGACAGAAGATCATTTCATTAGATGCAGAAAAAAAATTGTGTTTGTTTGATTTCATTTGCTTTTGGTTTTTTGAGACAGGGTTTCTCTGTGTATTCCAGGCAGTCTTGGACCTCATTCTGCAGACCAGGATAGCCTTGAACTCACAGAGATCCAACTGCCTCTGCTTCCCAGCTGCTGGGATTAAAGATGTGCTTTACTACCACTTTGCTGCAGAAACTGCCTAAGATTAAAATTCTTTCAAAATAACAGTCCTGAAGAAACTAAGGGTAAAACTGGATATACCTCCACACTATAAAGGCAGTTTACAGCAAGCCTGTATATAGCCAATATCAATTTAAATGGAGAAAAACTCTAAGCAATTTCACTAAACAGAGGAACATAAGGATGTTTACTCTCTCCATTGTGATGACTATTCTTGATTGTCAACTTGAGTATATTTGCAAGGAACTTCAATCTAGAAATGGAGGGCACACCTGTGAGCCCGATATTGAAGCATGAAGACAATGTGCCTTTGGTTTGGATCTTGACACTGGAGTCATACATAGGCTTTTGTGTCAGATCTTGAAGGGGCTCCAGAGAACCCTGACTAATACAGTGATAATGGCCTGAATCTCTGAACCTGTAAGCCGGCCCCAATTAAATGTTGTCCTTTATAATACTTGCCATGGTCATGATGTCTGTTCACATCAATAAAATCCTAACTAGGACAAGGAGCATAAACTGTCCTGAGGATTGGTAGAGTAAATATAGGATCTATGGTTGATTAGTTTCATGCACTATGGGCCTTTTTATTTAAGGAGGGCTCACAGCATGCTTTTTGGTCTAGAAGAGGTTTTAGATAAAATTTGTTATCTAGGTTAGAATCTTGTTCAATGATCTAATTCAGAAATAACTCTAAAACATGTTACTTTGCCATATTGAATAATTGGTTCTGATTTATGGATGAAGAAATCATTTTTTTAAATCTCTCCATTTAAATGGTATTGCTTGCCTATGCATTGTAGCACTACCTTGAGCCTTTGACCATCACCTTTCCTTTCTGTTAGTGAGTTCCTATAGAAATTTAGGTATTTTTAGCCATTTTTAAGATATTGATCCTGCCAATCCGTGAGCACCGAAGATCTTTCCATCTTCTGAGATCTTTGATTTCTTTCTTCAGAGACTTGAAGTTCTCATCATACAGATCTTTCACTTCCTTAGTTAGAGACACACCAAGTTATTTTATATTATTTGTAACTATTGTGAAGGGTGTTGTTTCCCTAATTTCTTTCTCAGCCTCTTTATCCTTTGTGTAGAGAAAGGCCATTGATTTGTTTGAGTTAATTTTATAGCCAGCTACTTCACTGAAGCTGTTTATCAGGTTTAGGAGTTCTCTGGTGAATATATAGTATATATATATATATATATATATATATATATATATATATACATATATATATATTCATAGTATATATATGTATATATATATATACATATATATATTCATAGTATATATACTATGAATTTATGAAATTCTTAGGCTAATGGATGGATCTGGAAGATATCATCCTGAGTGAGGTAACACAATCATAAAAGAACTCACCTGATGTGCACTCACTCATACGTGGATATTAGTCCAGAAGCTCAGAATATCCAAGATACAATTTGCAAAACACATGAAACTCAAGAATAAGGAAGACCAGAGTGTAGACACTTTGGTCCTTCTTAGAAGGGGAAACAAAATGCCAATGTAAGCAGTTACAGAGATAAAGTGTGAAGCACGGACTGATTGAATGATCATCCAGAGACTGCCCCACCTGGGGATCCATCCCCAAAACAAACACCAAAACTAGACACTATTGTGGATGCCAACAAGAGCTTGCTGACAGGAGCCTGATATAGCTGTCTCCTGAGAGGCTCTGCCAGTGCCTGACTAATACAGAAGTGGATGCTCACAGTCATCCATTAGAAGGAGCACAGGATCCCCATTGAAGGAGCTAAAGAAAATACCCAAGAAGCTGAAAGGGTTTGCATTCCCCTAGGAGGAACAACAATATGTACTCACCAGCACCCCCAGAGCTCCCTGGGACGAAACAACCAATCAAAGAAAATACAGAGAGGGACTCATGCATATGTAGCAGAGGATGACCTAGTTGGTCATCAATGGGAAAAGAGGCCCTTGGTCCTGTGTTGTTCTAAGCCCCAGTTAGGGGACAGACAGTTCTAGGAAGTGGGAGTGGGTGGGTTCTTGAGCAGGGGAAAGAGGGAAGGAATAGTGTTTTTGGAGGGGAAACTAGGAAGGGAATAACATTTGAAACCTAACTAAAGAAAATATCTAATAAACAAACAAAATAAACAAGTGTTGCCACATCCTTTAGGCATTTATTCTAGAAGTAGGAAAACTTATGCTCTCTGACAAGTCTTGTATGAGTATTGACTATTCATGATAGTTTCAAAAATGAAAACAACCTAAATATCTTCAACAACTTTGATAATTCATAAATGCAACACTAATCAGCAATAATAAAGAAGAAACAACAATTGAATAAGTTTCAGGGGCATTACAGAGAGTGAAAAAAATCCAATTTCAAAATGTCTATAATTCCTTTACAATGCATTATATAGATAATGAATTTATATAGATGGAGCACAAATCATTATTGCCAGGGATCAAGAAGATTTTTAATAATGTGGGTAGGAAGAGATAGTTTGAGAGGTTGGAATATTTCTATGTGCTAACTGCAATGATGTCTACACAAACCAAATATGAACTGAACTATATAACAAAAAGAAAAAAAACCTGATGAATACAAGTAAAAAGGTGCTTTGCTCTCAAGCAGGCTTCTGTTTAATTAATAATTCTTTGCCAATGTCCATAATTGAGATTCAATAAACTTGTGACAATGTAAAATGTTGTCATTGAGGGCCTGTTATTTTTAAATATTTTATTTGTGTTATTCTAAAGTTACCTATACAGATATCATTTAAACTTTTACCAAAGATGTCACCCACATACATTTTAAAAGAATTAAATAAAAACTTAAAGTCTACTGGTATTGCATGCTTTGGGATCATGAGCTAGACTTTGGCTGCTGATATATTTTGTTTGGCCAACAACATGTTGACCCACACAATGTTTCCAAACCACTTTTCAGTCATACTTTTAGAATGTAAAAATTTAAAAGATTTATAGCATGTTTGGATTTTAGACTTTCTGGGTTGGAACTGAGGACATGTTATTTTAAAAAATGTATTAAACATTGAAAAGGACACTTGTGGGAGATAGAAGAGAGTAATGGAAAGTGAATATAGTCAAAATAAGTGATATATTTAAACAAGGCAGCCTTATGAAACCCATTGCTTTATTCAATAAGTATACACTGATGAAAATTTTCTCAAGAAGTAAGTTCTGACACCTAAATTTGAGGACCAGAGCTTTAACAGATCCATAATATAGATGAAATTCTCAGGTCTTGCCAAGCACTGACAGGAATTAAAATGACTTAAGGCTGTGGGGTTTTTAAATTCAATTTATTTATTTTGTAAAGATCTCATCCCTCATGACACAAGTATGTATAAGGTAAACTATTTTGCAAGTCAATCAGTAGGTTGACTACTCAAAGGCAGGTTTCTTGGGGGATAGAAACAGTACATTCTATTTGTGTCTTTAGTTGTCATGGAAGCAAGCACAACAAAGCCACAGCAAAACTGGTCTCCTAAGGATGTCTGCTGACAAAATACCTAGATAAGACCAGAAAGACCTGTTGGAGATTCTAATTAAATGGGTATGTTATAAAGTGTGCCACTTAAAACCCAAGGATTCTGATTTTCAATGGTTATTAGTTTGCTAACTTTTCTGGCTTGGTCTTGTCCTCCTCTGTATCAGGTCTGATGTTGCCCCCATTCTAATTCATGTCCACCCTTAATAACAAGTAATTTTCCCTTTCAGTGACCAAGTTATCTACAATTGTCTTCCTGTTTATCACCACTACTGACATTGGTTCATGTTTATTTACTCATCTATATTACTAACTAACCCCCAAAGTCTCTAAACTATCCATTTCCTGCCGTCATATTGGTATGTCATTAAAATTAAAATACACAGTAAATTACATTCTTTGTACAATAAATTAATAATTCTTGAAGGATTCTAGTATGAAATTTGGATTCCCTTTGTATCCTGGCACTTGAGTTCTTTTCTGGCCATATCTTCAACCCTCATCAGTTCACATAGGAGGCCATAGACTTACTCAGAGAATCACTTATATGGCAGAAATAAATAATGATCATGTGTATCTGTTGTTATTACTCAAGTAAAATCAGAAGTTAAAATCCATGTGGTGCTTTCTTTAAGCTAATTTTCACAAAGATATGTATTTAGAGGTAGCATTTGCCTTTTCATTTGACAGGAGGAGATTGAAATAGTCTGGCTCAAATTTTCTTTCTACCATTTCTCTTATAACCAAATTATTTTCTGTGATCTCAAGATATGACTTTGAACAAACAACAACTGAGAAACAAGAGTGAGTTGCGTACAAATTCTAAGATAAAAATAATTACAACATTAAATTTTAATTGTGACTCTGACTTGGGTTCAAATTCCTATTTCCTCAGACTCTTTGGATACATCCATTTCTCTCCTCTGCCAGGCTTCTAGTTCTGCTATGGAAGACTCAACACCTAAGCTGACTGAAGCCACCTCAGATCCCACAGTTGTGCTAGGTGATAAGCTAAAAAGCAGCAATATGTCCAACAAGTTAGAGAAGGGAAAGTCAGGCAAGAAAGTTGGGTGGTCTAGTGACACTATTGACAATGAACACTTGGGCCGTCACTCATCCAAATGTTTTGTTTATGAAAAGCAACGTGCCTTTGGTGAAAGCTTCTCAGAAAGTGAAAAAGATGAAGACAATGGTGATGTACTCTGTGCTTGGGGTCATCAAAAGGGAAGACACAGCGATCTTTCAAGCAACCTGGCTAATACTACATCTTCAAAGCCTCAAGACCCATATAAATCCCTTCCTTCCTCCATCACTGACTAACGCCTCATTGTGTTTTTCCCATTCCTAAACCAGACTGAACTGCATGCAAGATGTCCATGTTGCTACACAGGGATTAAATGCTATTTGACTCTCTCTCTCTCTCTCTCTCTCTCTGTGTGTGTGTGTGTGTGTGTGTGTGTGATGGGGGGGATGTAACAATGAAGGAAAGCAGAGGGTGAAACATGGATCATATAGATCATTTATTTGTAAGCCCTGGTATGCCACAATTGCTGGTTAACCACATAGGGCTCTCAGTTCTCTAAGACATATCTGTTTACTTTTTTATGTTTAGACACCTGGACCATCTGTCCCTGTCTCTTCCTGGTCAGCCCATGGTCATCACATGTAACTCCATAACTTCTCCAAGTCACCACCATGTCCATACTATATTAGTTCCTTTTCTCATAGATGTGTCAAAATAACCAACAAGAAACAATTTAAGAAAATAAGAGATGATTTTGGCAATCAGTTTAAGGAAGACATTCCATCATAGCAGAGAAGATGTGGTGATAGAAATGGAAGAAACAGGAGGCTAGCTGGTCTCATTGCTTTTGCATTTAGTAACCAATAGGAGATGGGCTCAGATACTTCACTTACTTCTTTCATTCATTAGGCAATTAGATTAGGCCTCCCTCCTTCGATAACCAAAGAAATTAACATCTCCCTGGCCCCAAACATGTGCAAACATTTTTACTCAGGGTGTTTCTAGATTCTGTGAAATTAGCTATCAGTATAGGCTTGTCCACCCTTGTTAATTTGGCATGTAACCATGTTATTTTAAAAATATTATTTTAGCCAGGCAGTGGTGGCATATGCCTTTAATACTAGCACTCAAGAGGCAGAGACAGGTATTTCTCTGTGAGTTTGAGGCCAGCCTGATCTACAAAGTGAATTCCATGACAGATGTGGCTACACAGAGAAACACTGTCTCAAAAACAAAATGAAACATTATTTTATGTTTATGAATGTTTTGCCTTCATATATGCCTATGGAACTATGCTCATGAAGTGCCCTTGTAGGCCAGAAAATGGCATCAGATTTCCTGAAACTGTAGTTAATGATAGCTGTGAACCACTATCTGGGTGCTAGGAATTGAACCTGGGTCCTCTAGAAAAGATGCTAGTGCTTTTAACCAGTGAGCCATCTTTATAGCCTTCCAAATATATTACTTTTAAATTAGATCTTTTGCTCTTTGTGGTTGTCTTATAATACAGAATGTATTCATACTATCCAACTCCAAAAGTTCTTACACGCTTCAACAGTTCAGACATTATTTTAAAATTCAAAGTCCATGTCTTTTTGGAGACACAAGGCAATTCTTTTTCTTTTCTTTTTTTATTAGATATTTTCTTCATTTACAATTCAAATACGATCCCAAAAGTCCCTTATACCCTCTCTCCCCCCAACTCCCCTATACACCCACTCCTACTTTTTGGCCCTGGCGTTCCCCTGTACTGAGGCATATAAAGTTTGCATGACCAATGGGCCTCTCTTTCCAGTGATGGCCAACTAGGCCATCTTTTGATACATATGCAGCTAGAGACAAGAGCTCCAGGGTACTGATTAGTTCATATTGTTGTTCCATTAATAGGGTTACAGATCCCTTCAGCTCCATGGGTACTTTCTCTAGCTCCTCCATTGGGGGCCCTGTGATCCATCCAATAGCTAACTGTGAGCATCCACTTATGTGTTTGCTAGGCCCCAGCATAGTCTCACAAGAGACAGCTATATCAGGGTCCTTTCAGCAAAATCTTGCTAGTGTATGCAATGGTGTCAGGGTTTGGAGGCTGATTATGGGATGGATCCCTAGATATGGCAGTACTAGATGGTCCATCCTTTTGTCTCAGCTCCAAACTTTGTCTCTGTAAGTCCTTCCATGGGTGTTTTGTTCCCAATTCTAAGAAGGGACAACGTGTCCACACTTTGGTCTTCCTTCTTCATGAGTTTAATGAGTTTCGCAAATTGTATCTTATATCTTGGGTATTCTAAGTTTCTGGGCTAATATCCACTTATCAGTGAGTACATATCATTTGAGTTCTTTTGTGATTGGGTTACCTCACTCAGGATGATGCCCACCAGGTCCATCCATTTGCCTAGGAACTTCATAAATTCATTCTTTTTAATAGCTGAGTAGTACTCCATTGTGTAAATGTACCATAATTTCTGTATCCATTCCTCTGTTGAGGGACATCTGGGTTCTTTCCAGCTTCTGGCTATCATAAACAAGGCTGCTATGAACATAGTGGAGCATGTGTCCTTCTTACCTGTTGGAACATCTTCTGAATATATGCCCAGGAGAGGTATTGCGGGATCCTTCAGTAGTACTATGTCCAATTTTCTGAGGAACCGCCAGACTGATTTCCAGAGTGTTTGTACAAGCTTGCAATCCCACCAACAAAGGAGGAGTGTTCCTCTTTCTCCACATCCTCGACAGCGTCTGCTGTCACCTGAATTTTTGATCTTAGCCATTTTGACTGGTGTGAGGTGGAATCTCAGGGTTGTTTTGATTTTCTCAGGTGAGAATTCTTTGTTTAGCTCTGAGCCCCGTTTTTAATGGCTTTATTTGATTTTCTGGAATCCACCTTCTTGAGTTCTCTATATATACTGGATATTAGTCCCCTATCTGATTTAGGATAGGTAAATATTCTTTCAAATCTGTTGGTGGCCTTTTTGTCTTATTGACGGTGTCTTTTGCCTTGCAGAAGCTTTGCAATTTTATGAGGTCCCATTTGTCAATTGTTGATCTTACAGCACAAGCCATTGCTGTTCTATTCAGGATTTTTTCCCCTGTACCCTTATCTTCGAGGCTTTTCCTTACTTTCTCTTCTATAAGTTTCAGTATCTCTAGTTTTATTTGGAGTTCCTTGATCCACTTAGATTTGACCTTAGAACAAGGAGATAGGAATGGATCTATTCATATTCTTCTACATGATAACCGCCAGTTGTGCTAGCACCATTTGTTGAAAATTGTGTCTTTTTTCCACGGGATGGTTTTTGCTCCCTTGTCAAAGATCACGTGACCATAGGTGTGTGGGTTCAAGTTTTCTTCTATAATTTTGTTGAAGATATTTGCTGGCCCTTTACGTTGAAAATTTTCATTCTCATCTACTAATATCTGTGGGTTTGGTCTTCTCATTGTGTCCTGGATTTCCTGGATGTTTTGAGTTAGGATCTTTTTGTATTTTGTATTTTCTTTGATTGTTGTGCCCTTGTTCTCTATGGAATCTTCTGCACCTGAGATTCTCTCTTCCATCTCTTGTATTCTGTTGCTGATGCTTGAATCTATGGTTCCAGATTTCTTTCCTACGGTCTATCTCCAGCATTGCCTCACTTTGGGTTTTCTTTATTGTGTCTACTTCCCTTTTTAGGTCTTGGATGGTTTTATTCAATTCCATCACCTCTTTGGTTGTGTTTTCCTGTAATTCTTTAAGGGATTTTTGTGCTTCCTCTTTAAGGTCTTCTACCTGTTTAGCAGTATTCTCCTGTATTTCTTTAAGTGAGTTATTAAGGTCCTTCTTGATGTCCTCTACCATCTTCATGAGATATGCTTTTAAATCTGGGTCTATCTTTTGAGGTGTGTTGGGGTGCCCAGCACTGGGTGGGGTGGGAGTGCTACGTTCTGATTATGGTGAGTGGTCTTGTTTTCTGTTAGTAAGAATCTTACGTTTGCCTTTCGCCATCTGGTAATCTCTGGAGTTAGTTGTTATAGTTGTCTCTCGTTAGAGCTTGTTCCTCAGGTGATTATGTTAGCCTCTATCAGAAGACCTGGGAGACTAGCTCTCTCTTGAGTTTCAGTAGTCACAGCACTCTCTCCAGGCAAGCTCTCCTCTTGCAGAGAAGGTGCCCAGATATGTGGTGTTCGAACCTGCCTCCAGGCAGAAGTTGTGATCCACTCACCAGAGGTCCTAAGATCCCGTGGAGAGTCCTGTGGGGACCTTGGGGGTGTCCACAGACTCCCTGCTCAAGGTGCCCCAGTGCTGGAGCTGACAGGAAGGGACTTGTGCCTCTGGTCAGGCCGGGTTTTCTGCTCTCCCTAATTAATGCAGTCTCAGGTCCCTCACTATTGGATTGGAGCAGCAGTTGTGTTCCACTCACCAGAGGTCCTAGGATCCCATGGAGAGTCCTGTGAGGACCTTAGGGGTGTCCTCAGACTCCGCGATCCAGGTGCCCCAGTGCTGGCACTGACCAGAAGGGACTTGTACTTCCTCCATTTCTTATGTGGAAATATTATATTCACACCTCTGTGGGCTTGAAGGAGTATTCTTTCCATGACTCAGATTATTTGCATATCTGGTCCTCAGTGGAACTTTTTGAGAATTTTGTGCAGCCTTGTTGAAGGGAGTATATCACTGGGGGCAGGCTGTGAGAGCTCGTTAGCATGGTCCTACTTCCAGTCCTTGTTCTGCTTTGTGTCTGAAGTAATACCTGCTCCTGCTGTAATACCTGCTGTTTGCTGCCATGCCACCTCATGAAACTCCCCCCACCCCAACATGGATGATGGACTCTTACCCCTCTGAAACTATGAGCCAAAAGAAACTCTTTCTTCCATAGGTTACCTTGGGCCATGTATTTTATCACAGCAATAGAAAAATAGCTAATACATCATTCAGCTAAGGATTTTCTTGAGAGAAAAGTGATAATATGTATTAGAATGTCTGTCAAAATTGGTGTTCAAGAAATATCACAAATGTTCTGACTTGAACTTGAATATATATATTGTTACATGGGATTTATCTAAATATAATATTCCTGAACACTAATTTCATATTTGGAAATGCCGGGTGGAAAAAAATTGGTTATACTTCATTTTTATTTTTTATTTTATATTTATTTATTTATTTATTTTTATTGGATATTTTCTTTAGTTACATTTCAAATGTTATCCCTTTTCCCGGTTTCACTCCTTCCTGCAAACACCCTACCACATCCTCCCTCCCCCTGCTTCTATGAGGGTGTTCCTCCACCCATCTACCCACCCATCCACTCTCACCTCCCTGCCCTGGATTCCCCTACACTGTGGCATCTATCGAGCCTGCATAGGACCAAGGACCTCTCATTCCATTGATGCCTGACAAGGCCATCCTCTGCTACATATGCAGCTGGAGCCATGTGTACTCCTTTGTTGATGGCTTAGTCCCTGGGAGTTCTCGGGGGGGGGGAGGGGTCTGGTTGGTTGATTTTCTAATCCTGGCTCTTTATAGTTTTTGCTCTATTGATGTTTTCAAATTTAAATGTCACATCGAGTTGACTATAAATTCTTCCCACCATATATCTAGAACCAACTTGAAAAGGACCCTGACAAGTGATTCTCTCCACTCTTGTGGCTGTGAAGGTAGCTGGCATGAATCTATCACATCCAGGCCAAGAAAGTGGAAGCCACCAACACTGCTGCCTAATGAACTCATTGAAATGAAACTCATTCAGCCCCAGAGCCCTCCACTCCCTGTATGTTCACTCACTGCCCCTCTGCATCCTCCTGAGTCTTCCACTTTGCACTATGGGTATGAATAACAAGGTCATGGTCCACCTCCGAATGCCCTCAAGCCTGGACTAGAAACCAACCAAGGAAGACAGAAACAGTATTAACTAGTGTGACTAAAACCAATAACCCATTTTCCATCTTGACCTTTACTTGCTGAGGCAACTTAGAATGTATGGTTGTATGGAGAAAATAAAAGAGAGGAAATTTATCTTTTGAGGTGGAAATATAAACTTTACAATGCTATGCATGATCTGTGTGTAGGCTTCCTACATGCTATGAACAAGGGAGTTTCTATTGCAAAAATTGGGGCTGTAAAACCAAGGCTTCCTGAGAAATTCCTTTAAAAAGATTGTAGCCTTTAAAAAACAGGAAAAACCTGGGGAATCAGACTGTATGCCACAGGAAGGGACCCTAGAGAATAGAGTAAAATCATTCCCAAACAAAAATCAGCCAAGGTTGCTGCTTACACTTAGACACCCAGCCCATATAGGGATAGGAACAAACAAGACTGTCAGCCCATTGACTAACCTAACTCATTGTGACTGGGGTCAACCCAAATTAATGTTAGAGGATGTATAAGAGGCTAAAATGTGTCTAATATACAAAACTTTTATAAAACCTAGGCATTTCCTCTTATTCTGATGCCAGCTATTCTCTCTTATGAGTTAATTCATATGGATAACAGCAATAATACTGAGCCCCTGAGACTACTTGTAGGATATGGTAGTTTGAATATGCTTATCCCAGGGAGTGGCACTATTACGAGGTGCAGCCTTGTTGGAGGAAGTGTGTCATTGTAGAGGTGGGCTTTAAGATCCTAATCCTAGCTCAGTGGGACACAGTCTTCTCCTGTTTTCGTTTGTAACAAGATATAGAACTCTCAGCTACTCCAGCACCATACCTGCCTGGACCCTGCCATGTTTCCCCCCATGCTGATAGTGGACTGAACCTCTGAAACTGTAAGCCAGCCTTAGTTAAATGTTGTCCTTATGAGTTGCTGTGGTCATGGTGTTTCTTCAGAGTGATGGAAACCCTAAAACAGAAACTGGTACCAGGGACTGGGGTATTGATGTGATAGATGTGACCATGTTTTTGTTTGGAGGAATGTAGATTTGGGAACATTAGATTTGGAGAGGAGTGGAATGCTTTAAGTCGAGCTTAATGGGCCATACTAGTAGGAATATGGAAGGCTTTGTTGCTGAGGGTGATTTGAACTGTGAGAGCCTGGCTCCAGAGGTTTCAGAGGAGAAGAATTTTAGTATGTGGCCTAGAGACTATTTTGTGGTATTTTTGTGAAGAATATGGAGATAGATTAAGGGAGGGAGGCAAGATACCACCCAGCTAATCTTATTGTTTATGCATTTGCAGTTGAACAAGGGATAGTTATTTCTAGGCATTATTATTATCATCCTGTTACTGCATTCATTTGGATTTTTAATCTAGAATGAACTACATTACAGAAATGGAAGACACAGACTTTTAATCTTAATCTTGAGGAACATGAAAAGCTTGTGGCCATGAAAAGCTTTGGCTCAGGCATGGTGGTACGCACCTTTAATCCCGGTAGACAGGCAAGCAGGTCTCTGAGTTCAAAGTCAATCTACAGAGCAAGATCCAGAAAAACAAAGTTTAGGCAGTGAAGGAGTTAGCAAACAGAAAGCTAGTGTTAATCTAATAGAACAAGGGGGCCATATTCCAGGTCCAGTAAGAAGCAGAACTTGGCAGCTTTGGCCATATGGCTGTGGCTTTAGAGTGAAAACTTGAAGGGACTACTGGGGAAATTGATGCTGGTTAGGTGGAGCTAAGAAATTAGCAATGACTAAGAGGCGACTAGCATCACTGAGGTGAAATCTTCTGAGAGTGTTTTCTGAGAATACAACAAAGCTGTGTTCCAGAGATAGCTAAGGTTGTGCCTCGTGCTGCAGCTGTACTTGATAATGTGTAAGAGTCACCCAGGTGGTACTGGTTTTGAAGGCATAAAGGCATCATGAAGAACAGCTGAGACTTGGTACTGTGAGAGGCCATGGAAGGCCATTGGTGAAAGTGCAGCCTCAGTTGCAGTTGATGGCCCAGGACTGAAGGGGTCATGCAAAGGAGTTGAAGCTTGGCACCATGAAGAGAGCCTACGAGAGGCTTTTGGTGAAGCCTAGTTACAGGGGAAGGCCACAGTGAATTGAAGATGCCAGGATAATTGTTGGGGTTTGGGAATTACCTCACAAACCACACAGACACACCAATCTCAGTCAGATAGGGAGATTTTATTGAGTAGATGTGGACCTTTCCACGGAGATCTCTGACCCAGCCTGGTTAGAGGGTTCAGGCAAGGGGAGAGAATGTGAGAAGGGAGCGGGAATCACCTCTGCTGCCTTTGCTGCTGTAGCTACATCCACCTCAGTCTCCACAGTTGCCATTACAGTTGCTCTAAGATCCTGTACTGGTTGCTTCGCTTCTGCGCTGAATGGGGCTGGGCTGAGCTGGTGAGAGGCCTACTAGCCAGAGAGGAGTGCAGAGGTGCTTCTGGTGGCTTTTTGGGAGAGCAGGTCTCTTTCCAAGTGGCAGTTTTACAGCTGTTATGACAGAACCTCTCAGAAGACAGAGTAATTCTCACACACCTTTATTCCTTCTGGATAGGATTCTTATGTACAGTTTTTTTTTGGGGGGGGTCAAGGTCTGCCTGTAAGTACTTCCTATCGGCTTGGTCTGAAGGCTTGGAGATAACTTATCTGCATGTGGAAGGGCTTGGGGCTGCCCCTATGTGACTGATGGTCACAGACCTCTCTCTACAGGGGGTTGTGAGGGCCTGTAGCCACGTGACAGGAGCCGGGGCCCATGAATCTGGCAAAAACACCTTCCATTCATCAGGTTTACTGGGGCTTCAAGACTGTGCTCCACCAGGAACCTCACAGCCTTTCACAGCTCACTGCCCCACAAATATATGCCCCAGGGCTGGTCAACATGAGCCATGGTTCAGATTTGGGAACTGAACCCATGACCCTGAGTTAAGGTCCTTCAGGTTTTTTAAGCCCTAAATCCACAATTATCTGTGCCAAGTTATTCTACTAATCAGGATTTAGGGATAAGGAATTTCCTTAGGAACATGTCTTCCTTATACATTTATCCTGTTCCCATCAGTTGGGGTATTCAAATTGTGGCAGGGGATTTACCCACAAACATGTCTCTTTCTGCCAAGTAGAATGTCAGTTCCTGGGGAGGTCTTGAGAACTTAAATTTTACTAACTGATACTCAAAATTGAAGTCTTATTCCAAACAATTTGTCTCTTTTATGTTGGGGTCTATCCCAGGGGCAGCTTATACTATAAAAGCATATACACAGGTACAGGAAATGCTGTTGGGTGTTCGGTTTGGGTCCAAGTTTATTGTGTATAACTATACAAAACAATTCTAACTTCTATTGTGGTTGATTTCCGGGTACACAGAATATAACAAATTACATACTCAATCTTGGCATTAGAGTTTCCTAGTAACAGCAGGAACATATGTGAAAGTTTTCTTATAATGGCAGGCAATCCAGATCACAGCTACCTAGGCCTTAACATTTTACCTTGGCCTTAAAAATAATCCCAAGAACAGAAGCAGCAGTAGAGTCAATCAGAGCCTAGAGTCCTACAGAGGGCAGAGCTGGAGAAGTGACCCAAGACCTTTAGAGAAGCTCAGAAGATCATGTGTGGATCCCGAACGTTGGAACAAGAAGATGTGAAGTTTGAAGTTTCCTTGGAGATCCAAGATTTTCGAGATGACAGAGCTGTGGGATACCTGCCAAGAAAAGCTGCTAACAGGAAGTAGAACCAACCTAGGAGAAAGAAGTCTGTCACTGTCAACAAAAATGAAATGGTTTGGAGATCTGAGGAGAGCTTTGACATCAGACATGGAGTTGCAGAGTTTGGAGTTTGCCCAACTGGTTTTTGGTCTAGCTTTGGTCCAGTATTTCCTCACTATGAAATTTTGGAATGGTTCTGTGATATTGAAGGTATGTGATCTGCTTTTTGATTTTGATATTAAAAGGGATTACAGTTAATTGCATAAATCTCAGAAGAGACTTAGAACTTCAGTCTTTAACATTGTTGAGTCTGTTATAGACTATGGAGACTTTTGAAGTTGGACTAAATGTATTTTGAATATGCTTGTCCCAGGGAATGGCATTATTAGTGTGGCCTTGTTGGAGGAAGTATGTCACTTTGAGGGTAGGCTTTGAGATCTTCCTCCTAGCCTCCTGGGACACAGTCTTCTCCTGTTAGCATTCAGACCAAGGTGTAAACTCTTATTTCTTTTACCACCATGCAGGCCTGGCCACTGCCATGTTTCCCACCATGATGATAATGGACTGAACCTCTGAGAGTATAAGCCAGCCCCAGTTAAAAGTTGTCCTTTATAAGAGTGGCCTTGGTCATGGTGTATCTCTCTCTCTTTATTATTCTTTAATCTTTTAACATTTTGAATTGTTATTAATGAGTGCTTTATGTAGAGCAAAAATAACATTATTTTCCACATATATTCATTATTGCAACCTTTTTTCTTTTCTGTTTCTTATAATTTTTTAAAAATATATTTTACAGTCCAGTCTTTATCCCCCTCCCCGTCCACCCTCTGACAGTTCTTTATCCCATTCTTTCTCTCCACCCCCACCCCCATCAGCACACTAGACCTCCCCACTCCCTGGGGCCTCCAGTCTCTCTCAAGCCTTAGGTATATCTTCATCGACTTGAGGCCAGATCAGGCATTCCTCTAATGAATATGTGTTGGAGGCCTCATATCACTCAGTGTATGTTGCCTGGTTGGTAACTCAGTGTCTGAGAGTTCTTGGGGGCCCAGGTTTGTTGAGCTGCTAGTCTTCCTATGGGGTCAGCCTCCTCCTTAGCTTTTTCTGGCCTTTCTCTAATTCAACCACAGGGGTCTCCAGCTCTATCCATTGGTTGTTTGTAAGTATCTGCATCTGGCTCTTTCAGCTGCTTGTTAGGCCTCTCTGAGGACAGGCATGCTAGGCTCCTGTCTGTAAGCTTACCAGAGCATCAGTAATAGTGTCAGGCTTTGGAGCCTCCCCTTGAGCTGGATTCCAATTTGGGCCACTCACTGGAACTCCTTTCCCTCAGTCTCTTCTCCACTTTTTGTCTTGGCAGGTCTTTTAGACAGGGATAATTCTGGGTTAGAGTTTTTGACTATGGGATGGCAATCCCATTCCTCCACTTGATGCCCTGTCTTATTACTAGAGGTGGACTCTACAAGTTCCCTCTCCCCACTGTTGGGCATTTCCTCTAAGGTCCCTCCCTTTGAGACCTGAGCATCTCTCACCTCCCAGGTCTTTGGGACATTCTAGAGGGCCCCTCTACCTCTTACCTCCAGAGGTTGCCTGTTTCTATTTTTTCTGCTGGCCCTCAGGGCTTCATTCCTGATCTCCCCTCCTTTTCATGTTCCTCCTTCCCCATCCCTGTCCTTTTTCCCAATCAGGTCCCTGCCTACCCCCCACCCCTGTGATTGCTTTTGTCTCCCTCCTAAGTGGGATTGAGGCATCTTCACTTGGGCCCTTCAGCTTGTTAACCTTCTTGAGTTCTGTGGATTGTATCCTGGGTATTCTGTACTTTTTCGGCTAATACTCACTTATTAGTAAGTACATACCATGCATGGCCTTTTGGGTCTAAGTTACCTCACTCAGGATATTTTCTAGGTCCATTTGCCTGCAAAACTCATGATGTCCCTGTTCTTAATAGCTGAATAGTATTCCATTGTGTAAATAAAACACATTTTCTGCATCTATTCTTCTGTTGTGGGACATGTGAGTGGTATTCAGTTTCTGGCTATCACTTTCCAGTTTCTGACTATCACAAATAGGCCACTATGACCATTGTGGAACACATGCCCTTGAGGCATGGTGGGGCATCTTCTGGGTATATGCCCAAGAATGGGTATAGCTGGGTCTTCAGGTAGATCTATTTCCAATTTTCTGAGGACCCCCCAGATTGATTTTCAGAGTGGTTGTACCAGCTTGCAATCCCACCAGCAATGGAGAAGTGTTCCTCTTTCTCCAAATCCTCTCCAGCATCTGCTGTCATCTGAGTTTTTGATCTTAGCCATTCTGATTGGTGTGAGGTGGAATCTCAGGGTCATTTTGATTTTCATTTCCCTGATGACTGTGGATGTGTTTCTTACAGCATTGAGAACCACAACTAAGACAGTGGGCATATACTAATAGTTTGGCTAAATGTGCCTCTTCTGGTGTTATCCAAACTAAGTGGACAGGTTGATCAGGACCTATAGGTATTAAAAGTTTCCATTTCTGAATTAAAATAACAGTTAGATTTTTTTTCGGAAATGGTCCTACAAAAGTTGAGAGGCTTAGAGTTCTCATGAGACAAAGAAACCATGGTTTAGGGGAAAGCCTGTTTTTTCTATGCTAATTCATCAGGAGAAATTTAAAAAAATCTTGCCATGGCCTAATGAAAAACAAACAAACAAACAAAAACAAACAAAAAATTTCAAAAAGAGAAAGAAATAAAGACATAAATCAGATAATTGCTACCAGTTTCTGGTCTCTTGGTCCCCCTGACTAATTACTCTGCTATCAGTACTGTCTGGGCCTTTTAATTCTCATTTTGATTGGATTAATTGTGGTCCCCTGCATCTTAAACTATTTGAATATGTATGTATTCAATATGTATCAAATATGTATCAATTCAGTAAAATTAATAGTCCTTGAGATCACCCACACCTCTTTAGAGCAGGATGAGTCTGTGTGTGGTTTGACTCATTCACTAAGACCAGTAGGGAATGTAACAGGCCCCCCAGACTTAGTAGGCCCTCTGACCATAGTACAACTGATATAAATACCATTCAGATTGTAAAACTCAGCACATAGACAGAACCACCTGCCAGAAATAAAACAAAGGCCTAATCCATCAAAGCTCATAGTACTGGGAACGGCTCTAAAAGTAATTATATTTTATTTTATTTTTGGCTTCTGTAGTTCTTTTTATGGCTAACTATTCTTGTTAACTGAAGTATGCCGGCCAAGAACATGTTTTTGTTTGTTTGTTTGTTTGTTTGTTTCTATCTTGTGAATTAAACTGTACCCAAAAAAGGCTCAGGGCTATACTTGGATCTTGCACACCCAGTATAATAGCATCCTCCTTTTAAAGACCTCCTGTTGGCTTAAACACATATCCAAGCAATCGTCTTTCATAGATACTTCACAACCTTTCATCTTCATTTCTGCCAGGTTGATTATATTTCCCACTTTTTGTCTTAACACCTCAGCTTTGTGGTAGAAAGTGTCTATGTCCCAAACATAATAAACTACACCTGGTAATCAACATTAGAACACATTTATTTAGTGTGAGACTAAATATAAGAATCATTTTTCTTTTTAAAATGTTATGTATATAGGAATTTTGTATACATATATGTGCATGTAGGCATATATATACATACCATATGTGTGCAGTGCTCACGGAGGCCAAAGCAGGTATCACATTCCATGGAATTGGGACTATTGGCAGTTATAAACTGCCATGTGGTACTGGAAATCAAACCTATGTTTTCTTAAAAAGCAGCAAGTCTCTTGACTACTGGGCCTTCTTTCTATCCTGGAATCACTTTTTAATAACCTCCAGGCTTTTAGTTACTATTGGAAGGACTGGCACAAGCAACTCCATCTCATTGGTTCAAAATAGAGTTTCCTCATGAAGCCTAGGCTGAACTTGAACTTATTCTCCTGGTTCAGCTGTCCATGTGCTAGGATTCCAGGCACATGCAACCATGCCTAGCATGACTTTATTTCAGTTTTTTTGTCCATGTACCCCCTTGTCTCTAAACAATATTCTCTGAAGACAATGCCAAATAACCATTCCAAAATGCCAGTGGTAGAGTCACTCTGGCTACTCTGATTTGATCCCACATTTTTAGGGGGAGGGGTTAAGTGACTGATATCAATGAGTTAGTATCAATAACTCTTTAGGCCTAATTTTAAGCATTTGAGTTATAAAAGTGATTTTCATGTCAGGCATACCTGACATGAATTCTGTTTATTCTGTAAGTAATGTCCTAAAATCTCAAAAATGTTATTCAGTTTCCTTTGTCAGAAGATTTTATGTAGACTGTTCCGTTGGTAAGATCTTACAAAAACACAACTCCTGAGTAACAGACAATAATAGTTCCTATTATACATACATATATATATATATATATATACACATATATATACATATATGTATACATATATATACATATATATATGTATATACAATATCACAATGTTTATTATCAGAGTATATGCAGAGAGAGAGAGAGAGAGAGAGAGAAATGAAAGAATGTGATGTGTGTGTGCGGGGGTGGGGGGATTAACTACCTAACTAGCAAGACTTTCAGAATTGTGGGAAGCCACATATGCCATTACAAGATGGCGCTGGCTACCACTGCCAACGCCCTTAACTTCGAGTAAACAACCAATGTGCGCATGTGCTTAAGGCTTTCGCACCAAGTCACAGCCCATCCTGGGGAATGTAAATGAGGTACTGAAAGCACAACTAATCAGGTATAGACACGACACTCCTAGGCCTATATAAGCAGCGCCAGTTCTGGGGCTCGGGGTCTTTCACCTTCGCTATCAAGCTCTCCCAATAAACATGTGCAGAAGAATCCTGTTGTGGTGTCTTCCTTGTTGGCGAGTCAGGCATCCACACAGAATGGCAAGTTTTGATGCCTTTCAGACTGTAAGACACTCATAAGTCAGCATTACACCATACATGTCAAACCTTTGTATGGAAGCTTGGAGGGAGTCTAATGGCCCATAATTAGCCATTTTAAGTAGGTGTCAGTTTCAGAAGCCATTACAGACAAACAAACTATAGAAAAAAACTTTAGGTAGACCCATACAGTATGAAAAGACTCCATATTTTATATCAGTTGTTCCTTTCAAAGAGCAAAGTTAGAAGAATTTTTTTTTTTTTAGATTTATTTGGTTTATGGGCATGAATGGTTTGCCTATAAGTATATATGTACCATGTGCATGCCTGGTGGCCCTGGAGGTAAGAAAAGGTGTTGGGACCCCTGGAACTGGTGTTATGGAAGGTTGAGGGCTACCACATTGAGAATCCAATCCAGGTCCTTTGGAAGAACAGTACGTGCTCTTAACCATTGTGCTATCTTTCCAGCTCCCAAAGCATGTGTCAGTATTAGAAAAGATGAAGCACAACTTTAGTTCCAAAATAGAACAGAAAAAGAGAAAAAGAGAGCCGAGTTATGTATCCAGCTATGTGGATCAGAAGGCTTTCCTTATTAATGGTTCAGAATCCATATTCTTCATGAGTTGTCTCTTATCCACGTACTCCAGGTACTGCCATGTGTTTGTTTCTCTCTCTCTCTCTCTCTCTCTCTCTCTCTCTCTCTCTCTCTCTCTCTCTCTCTCTCTGTGTGTGTGTGTGTGTGTGTGTGTATGTATGTATGTATGTATAATCCTCACTGGAGTTAATGAAGATTATTCCTTCTGGCTCATGGTCACAGGAAGCAGGGCATGTTCTGACCTATTGTGTCTTGCTCAGGCTGTTTTTTTTTTTTAACTATAAACAACTTTTATTTTATGTCCTTAAGCTATCCCTGGCTGTTTAGAAGGAAATAACTGAGCAACACTACTTGTTTACTTTGCATGTATGAACATTACTTGATTTTTTCAGTAAATTTTGCATAATGTAGTTACATGGCTATATATGTTTCTCATCACAAATAAATTAATTGTATATAATCTGTTTAAAATAATTGCTTACAAAGTGGTGATTTAAAATACTTCAACATATTCTGATCTTTAAATGAAGTTAGACATTGTTGAATCAAGTTTCTACATAGCCAAACATCTGAAACACAAACATCAGAATATATAAAACAAATTTTCAACAACAACAAAAAAATCTCTTGTTGGTTGTCCTGTTGCTTTAGACATAAGAATTGAGTTCTTCTGTCAAGGCCTTAAGTTGGAGGGATTGGAACACCAACCCAGTAACAAAACCACCAACCTGCAGTTGTCATACCTGCAGAATTTGCTGGGATAGGAGCCTAGAATAATTGCCACCAGAAAAACTACAGAGACTTCATCCTGCAATGGATGGGAACAGATGGAGCTTGGGAAGTCCTGAGGAGGAGGGGGAGGAGGAGGAGGAGGAGGAGGAGGAGGAGGAGGAGGGAGGGAGGAATGGGAGGAACCAGAGGAATCAAAGACACTACAAGAACAAGGCCTACAGAATCAACTTACCCTAAGAGTAAAGTGGGATCACAGAGCCTATATGGGTCTGACCTAGGACCTCTGAATATACTTTATAGTTGTTTAAGCTCAGTGTTCTCATGGAATTCCTAAAATTGGGGAAGAGAACTGTCTCAGGCTCTTCTGCCTATGTTTGGGACCCTTTTCCTCCTACTGGGTTGCCTTGTCCCGGATTTATGTGAGAGTATGTGCCTGGTCTTATTATAGTTTATTATGCCTTAGTTTTTGGTTTGTTGATGTCCCTGAAGGGCCTGCTCTTCTCTGAGGGTAGATGGATCTGGGAAAAGGGAAACTATGGAGAAGAGACCAGCAGGAGGGTAGGGAGGGGCAACTGCAGTTGGAATGTAATATGTGATGGATGAATAAATTAAAAGGAACAAAAGAATTGGGTTCTTGTGTTACATTGCTATCTTTACATGAGAACAGTTACAATATCAACATAGATTAACTTTATTAGTTCTCAAATATGCATTGTTATAATTGTGGTGAGGTATCAATTTCTGTTTACTTTTATTTTTATCCATTGTGTAAATCTGTATTGTAGACAGAAAAAAAATGTATATATATACATATATATATGTGTGTGTGTGTGTATAATTTTTTTTTTCGAGACAGGGTTTCTCTGTATAGCCCTGGCTGTCCTGGAACTCACTTTGTAGACCAGGCTGGCCTCGAACTCAGAAATCTGCCTGTCTCTGCCTCCCAAGTGCTAGGATTAAAGTTGTGTGCCACCACTGCCCGGCTTCAGAATATATGTTTAAAATAAATGCAGAAAGAGTTCACATTATCAACTAAATGATAAGTTTTTAATTGTCAGAAGATCACAGGCAACCATTTGTGAAGTGTGTGTATCTGTGTGTAGTGTTATGGTTCCCAACAGAAAATACCATATAAAGCAGATAGTTTTTGGTTTTTTTTTTTTTCATATTTTAACATCATTTTACTATTTTTGCATACAGCATTTCATATTAAGGAGAAACATATGGTTAGGATTGCATGCATGATGCTGATGCCAGACACTGTTGCACACACCTCTGTTGCCAGCCCTGGGGAAGATGGGGAGTTTGAAACCTGCCTAGGCTACCCAGCAAGTCCTTGAGCCCCTTTATCAACATGCTATTTCCAGTCATGAGAGATGAATCTTCCTGATCTGATTACCTCCTAGAAGCCCTATCACTCCCTGCTAGTGTGGGATTTCACTACAGTGCAGGTTTTGGAAGCACACAAGCTTTGAAATGATAACAACACCTTCATACAACAAAGGTCTCTTAGGCTGAGGAACATAGCAAATCAAAGAAATGCTTGGGTGCTCTGCCTGACACTGAGGGAGATGCACAGACCACAAAGCCCACACTTCTCAGCACAGCACATTGCAGGATTAGTGTCTGAAGAACATTACTGTAGACAAGGCTCACACTCATTCTCCTTGACGCTTTGCCATATTCCTCTGGGTTTTCATAAAGTGAAGAAAATACAGTTTCTATCACCAGCAGCCTCTGAGGTGCCGGCATGAGCATGCAGTTGGTTGCCCCAACACTGGAAATAATTCTAGCTATGGGAGGGGCAACCCAAGTGCACTATTTTTTTAATTCTTTTTTAAATTTTTATTAGGTATTTTCCTTATTTACATTCCAATGCTATCCAAAAAGTCCCCAATACACTCCCCCCCAATCCCCTACCCCCCCCACTCCCACTTTTTGGCCCTGGTGTTCTCCTGTACATATAAAGTTTGCAAGTCCAATGGGGCTCTCTTTCCAGTGATGGCTGACTAGGCCATCTTTTGATACATATGCAGCTAGAGTCAAGAGCTCTGGGGTACTGGTTAGTTCATAATGTTGTTCCACCTACAGGGTTGCAGATCCCTTTAGCTCCTTGGGTACTTTCTCTAGCTCCTCCATTGGGAGCCCTGTGATCCATCCAATAGCTGACTGTGAGCATCCACTTATGTGTTTGCTACGCCCCAGCATTGTCTCACAAGAGACAGCTATATCTGGGTCCTTTCAGCAAAATCTTGCTAGTGTATGCAATGGTGTCAGCGTTTGGAAGCTGATTATGGGATGGATCCCTGGATATGGCAGTCTTTAGATGGTCCATCCTTTCATCACAGCTCCAAACTTTATCTCTGTAACTCTTTCCATGGATGTTTTGTTCCCAATTCTAAGAAGGGGCACAGTGTCCACACTTTGGTCTTCTTTCTTCTTGAGTTTCTTGCATTTAACAAATTGTATCTTATATCTTGGGTATCCTAAGTTTTTGGGCTAATATCCACTTATCAGTGAGTACATATTGTGTGACTTCCTTTGTGATTGGGTTACCTCACTCAGGATGATGCCCTCCAGGTCCATCAATTTGCCTAGGAATTTCATAAATTCATTCCTTTTAATAGCTGAGTAGTACTCCATTGTGTAAATGTACCACATTTTCTGTATCCATTCCTCTGTTGAGGGGCATCTGGGTTCTTTCCAGCTTCTGGCTATTATAAATAAGGCTGCTATGAATATAGTGGAGCATGTGTCCTTCTTACCGGTTGGAACATCTTCTGAATATATGCCCAGGAGAGGTATTGCTGGATTCTCTGGTAGTATTATGTTCCAATGAGGAACTGCCAAACTGATTTCCAGAGTGGTTGTACAAGCTTGCAATCCCACCAACAATGGAGGAGTGTTCCTCTTTCTCCACATCCTCGCCAGCATCTGCTGTCACCTGAATTTTTGATCTTAGCCATTCTGACTGGTGTGAGGTGGAATCTCAGGGTTGTTTTGATTTGCATTTCCCTGATGATTAAGGATGTTGAACATTTTTTCAGGTGCTTCTCTGCCATTCGGTATTCCTCAGGTGAGAAATCTTTGTTCAGTTCTGAGCCCCATTTTTTAATGGGGTTATTTGATTTTCTGGAGTCCACCTTCTTGAGTTCTTTATATATATTGGATATTAGTCCCCTATCTGATTTAGGATAGGTAAAGATCCTTTCCCAATCTGTTGGTGGTCTTTTTGTCTTATTGACGGTATCTTTTGCCTTACAGAAGCTTTGCAACTTTATGAGGTCCCATTTATCGATTCTAGATCTCACAGCAGAAGCCATTGCTGTTCTATTCAGGAATTTTTCCCCTGTACCCATATCTTCAAGGATAAAGCAGATAGATTCGTTTTTAAACAACCTTTTAGATTTGTTTACTATAGAGTTAACTGTGAAGCAGGACCATCTCAGTGTGGACTCAGTGTGTACAAGAATAGGTTAAATGCAGAGAGCAATAGAGTATTCCAGACCCAACAATTAATAACACCTATTATAACAGAGAAAATGAACTATACATATAATACCCAGATACCCCTGGCCTTTATTTCTAGTTGTGACTAAAGGAAAGAGTGAGAAAACTGAGACAAGCTGACTCCATGACAGGCTTCAAGCTGACAGTTCAGGAGACTAGGCCTAGATCTCGGTTTTCTAGAACTGGGTAAGTCCAACCAAGTCAGTTACTAGAAAAGCACCAGGCCTTGGAAAGCCAGTCAGAAAATAGGCTATTATCAGAAGCTGCCCTGCCACCAGCAACATTCAGCAACAGTCTCCAGGCTTCCCCAGCAACAGTCTCCAGGCTTCTCTAGCAACACTCTCCAGGCTTCCCTAGCAACAGTTTAGCTTTCAGTCTTCTGCCCCCACCCTCAGTAATGGTTCTGGAATGTTTCTAGAGATAGAGCCAACCAAATTAAGATATAGGTCACCTACCTCTTTCTGGAATTCCCCTAATGTGCTTTAATTGGGTCTGCAAGCCCCCCTGTGGTCTATATTTTGGTAAATGGGAGACCCTAGCATGAAGGACTACACTGCAGAATAACACACTCTTTGCTTTTTCATACTATTTGAGTCCAGAGTATCATCCTCTGGTGAATCATGGACCCATATAAGAGGAGCCTCCAGGCTGTTTCTAGGTCCACTAACATAACTGATGAATGTGTAAGTCAAAGCACACTCTCAAATCAAAGGAAAGGTCACAGGTTAGTGAAGAGAAACACCATTTCTAGAAATATTTTGTTCCTTTAAAATACTATTATCCTTCTAGGAAGAATTTATGTACAGCTCATCCAATTCCCTACCAAACACATAAGGTACAACAGAACAGAGAGAACAAGTCAGTGTTTTGATAGTGCAGAACAGTCAGCACAGACTTGATTAAAAAAACAAGTTTAAATTTACCAAGATGTTCACAGGTCTCAATACTCCAAGAAAATATAGTTATGTATTTGAACAAGAAAGAAAGGAAAATAACTTTATGTGACGTTAGAGAAGGGAGTGCTGAAGATAGGAGCAGATTTTAAATGTTCAGGCAGTTGAGAGATAGGTACCTCAATTTTTGTGTTTCTCCAGAAGGCTAAAATATTCTTGGTTGTGTCCTGGACAAGGTTGAAATTGCCAGAGATATTGTAATCTGAGCATCTACCAGGATCATCTTAATGGCCCTTTAAGGCCTCAAATAGCAAGAGTAGAGAACTCAATCTTTTTATGCCCCAATTTTAATGTATTTCTTCAATATCTTTTGGGTGTCAAGTCTTGGTGACAACATGTTGCAGGGATTAGCAGCTTTTGGAATTATCTAGAATGGACAGCTCTCTCAAAGTCTGCTTTGAATCCCACCTCCAGTGTTCTTGGTAATACTAGACAATGAACCATCGCATCTGTTCCTCCATTGGATTTATAATTCCACATTAAGAGAGCTTTGTTGAGGTTCATTAAAAAAAAGCTTCTTCCTTATTCTCAAAAGAATGAAATATGACTTGTAACTCTGGTCCTGGGTAAATGTATGACATTCTCATCTGATCCAAAGATAAAAACATAATCTGATGGACCTTGTCTTGAGATTTCATCCATCAGGCAGAAGAGAATTCTTAGTGACTAATAGTACTTATTGTTGTTCCAGAGGACCTGAATATGTTTCTCTGCTTCCATAGTATTATTTGTAACTCCACATCCATAGATCTGACACACATCTGGACTATAAAGGTAGGCACCTGAACTCACCTGCCCAATTCCTATCTGTGCCCTTTGTAGGTACCTACCCTATCATGCCCACTATACCTCCCTAGACTCTGCATGTACCTTCATTCACAGGATCACCTCATTCCCCTGACCTTGCAGGTATCTGTACTCATATGTACACTGGCCACCAGTCTGTCAACCATGTGACTAGAGACAGATTAAATTAACATGAGAAGACTTATAAGGGGCTAAAACTTGTCTAATATCCAAAACCTTTCCTCTAGGCACTTCCCCTTATTTTAATGTCAGCTATTCTCCTTTGCAGGTCAATTCTTCTAGATAGCAGCCATATTACTAACTTTGGAGACAACTTGGTGGGCATTTACCAATGGTTTGACTAGATATGCCTCTTCTGATGCTCTCTAAATTAAGTAGCCCTTACAGAAACAATTCTACAAATGTGGAGAGGCTTAGACATACTTCCCATTAGATAAAGGAAACTGTGTCTGGCTTTGGGAAAAAGTTGTTGTATATTAGGCATAATAATAATAATAATAATAATAATAATAATAATAATAATAATCTTGCAATAGTTGGAAAACAAACCTCAAAAAAACAGATAAAGAAAGATACAAAGTCATATAAATCAGATAATTGCTACTAGTTTTTTTGGTCCCCCTCACTAACTACTCAACTAATTATCAACACTGTTTGGGCCTTTAATTCTCATTCAGATTGAATTAATGGTGGGCTCCTTCATTTTAAACCACATGGCCAATTATGTATCAGTTCAGTAAAATTAATGGCTCATGGGATTAACTACAACTATGTAGATAAGGATGAGTCCATAATTTAACTCATTTACTAAGACTAGTGGGATATGTAACAGGGCCCCAGATTAAGTAGGCCCTGAACCCTATGACTGAAGTACCATTCAGGCTGCAAATCTCAGCACATAGACAGTACCTCCTACCAAAACTAAAACAAAGGCCGAATCCATCAAAGTCTATAGTTCTGGGAATGTTTCCAAATGTAGTAACCTTGCCCATTTGGCTTCTGGAGTTCTGCTTCTGGGAAACTATTCTTGTTAATTGAAGTATGTCAACCTGGAACATGTTCTTTTGTTTGTTTGTTTAAAAGCTCACCCTAAACCTGAGTGGTAGTGACAGACACCTTTAATCACAGCCTTCTGAAGTGGATCTCTGAGTTCAAGGCCAGTCTGGTTTACAGAGCAAGTTCCAGGACAGCCAAGGCTACAAATCAAAGAGACTAACCAAAACAAATCAAAACAATAAAACCTCATCTTGAGGGGCTGGTGAGATGGCTCAGTGGTTAAGAGCACTGGCTGATTGCTCTTCCAGAGACCCTGTGTTCAAATCCCAGCTACCACATGGTGGCTCACAATCATCTGTAATGAGATCTGATGCCCTTTTCTGGTGTGTCTGAAGAGAGCTACAGTGTACTCACATACATTAAATAAATAAATCTTTAAAAAGAAAAATTCATACTGAAAAGGACTTGGGGCTATGGTTGGATCCAGAACACAATAGTCCAACTCAGATATCCAAACTCATAGACTACACTTATTATACTTTTGGCCTTCCCAGTGTTTAATAGCCATTTTTTTTTTTGACTAGCCTCAATCACAACCTGTAAAACTTCTAATAAATCCCACTTTAATCCCACTTTAATATTCATTCTATCAGTTCTGTTCCCTGATTATAATATACACACATATAATGTACTTTGATAATATTACTTCCTATGTCATATCAATTAAAACTTCATGTTAATCAGAAATTTATATCATTTTTTCTTTTCTACCCCTCTGCTTTTAGTTATTTTCTTTTCTTTTGTTATCTTTCACTAATTTTTTCATGTTATGACCAAGTCCACTCAGTCAGTCAACAGGTTCTCCAGCATGGGAGTAAGGATTAAAAAGAAAAAAAGACAGTCAACATTATAGCGTGACCACAGTCAGTTCTGAGACTGAAGGCAAACTTAATATTTCAATCCACTTTTTATACCATTTTAATTACATGCAAGTATTTTGGGCAAGCAGTACAATAAAGAACAAAGCAGTAAGTGAAGTCCTGTGATTACTCCCATGACAGTTATTTAAAATGGCTTGTCATAATGACTGAAATACTTGAGCCTACTTCCTTGTCCAAGTCCAAAATCTTGCCTGAAGCCTAGTTCTGTTCTACCCTAAGACTAAAATCCCTGCCTTACCTTACTTCTCTATTACAGCCTAAAGTTAGATTCTTGCCTAAACTTACTTCCTTATTATGCCCTAATGCCAGATTCCTGCCTGAGCTTACTTCCTTGTCATGGCCAATGTTAGATTCTTGTCTGAAGCCCATTTCTTTGTCCTTGGCCAATGTCAGACTCCTGCCAAGCAGTACCCCAGAAGGCTTTCCACAGTGTTATAAAATCATGGCAACTCTAATCATGGAAGCAGTTCAGCTAACTGCAGATAGTCAACACTCCCTCTGCTCCTTCAAATCCAATTCCCCATTCTCATCCCTAGCTATCCAGTATACAATCTACTGTGGCCTACCATAACCATCATCCCTCATGTCCCCATCTCTAGTGGATCAAAGAGCTTTTCTTTAACTTTTCTTCCCCAATGGATTGTTTTATCCCAGCCTGGAACTCTAGTAGACATTCCCTGGGAACCCTTTTAATTCTAAAGATGCAAGGAGAAAGACTATTGACTCAAATCATCATGGCCCAATTAATTGAAGTTGCCTCCCTGTAAGGCCAGACTCAAGAGGTAAGCCTTGGACATAAGGAGTTAAGGGCTTTGATAGCTCATGAGTAGAGGGTTTCCAAATGGGAGATTTTGAAGGAAAAAAAGTCAGGATTGTAGAAGCAGAACATAATCATAACGAGTTAGTCATAATGACATGGTTGCAAGATGATCATGCCAAATTATTCATAGCAACAGGTAGTCATAACAAGGTAGTCATAGGTGGACACAATAATGTTCAGAAACAAAGGCATGGTTGTCATTCTCCAGAACAGACAGAACCAACTGTAGCTAAAGTTACAAGTAGGGCATAGCCCAATACTTAAGAAACAGTCTTAATCATGAGCAGAAATAAACCTGATTGTCTTTACTGTAAGATGACTTTCAAACCCAAGATGGAGGCAGGCTGGTTCATCAATCCAAAGATCACTCTAACCAGGGAAGAAGGCAGGCTAAGTGAAGATTTTTACCTATCCCTCTTCTCCTCCAAATCTAATCCCCTAGTATCATCCCTAGCTCTACAGCAGAGCACCTGCTTATGTCTCCCTTCTCCCTTGTCCTCACTCCAGTGAATCACACAAATACTTCACTCATAACTTCCCTCCCTCTATGCATTGTTTTATCTGAGCTGCCAATTCCAGCAAGCATTCCTTTGGTAACCCAAAGGCAACTCCAATGAGGGAAGTGAGGGAATTACCTCTAGATCTTCCCTTCTCCCTATGTTTCCCAAAATCCACCACCACCCCCCCCCCCCCGAGTCTCATACCCTGCTCTGCAGCAGACTACTTCTGCTGTATCGTTTCTTTCCTCTCTGTCCCCCTTTTCAGTAGACCGTGCCGATCTTCCCCTCCAAACTTTCTTCCTCTACTCATTGATAATCCCAGCCTAAAAGACCAGCAGGCACTCTCTGGAAACCACAGATCACTCTGATCAGGAAACAGGTAGAACAGTTGCAGATTTTCACCTCTTTCTCCATTTCTTCAAGTTCAATCCCTCATTATCATCCTCAGACCTTTTGTTATAGCCTTTCCACACTATATGCAATTCCCAAGGAACTAAGCAGATCCTGGTGGAACTTCCTGCTTTCCTCCCTCCTGTGGACCCCATAAGCTCTGACCTCTTAGCCCATTCTTTTTCCTAAGTTGTAGTTACTAATACCCAGAAACACATTTTACCTGGAACTCCTACTGGACATATGTATTAGGATCCCAAAAGAATTTTGTACCAGGCAACAAATAGTTACCACACTCTCCTAAGAACCACAGAGAAAATAGAAACCAAGGAACAAAACACCCACCTCACAAGAAGAAGACCAGGTATCAGGATGTAGGAATACAATCTTCCCAATCCAAGATGCCAAGACACCAGTGTCAAAACATAATAACAGCCTGAACAATACATCTCCACTACAGCCCAGCAACCCTACCACAGCAGGCCCTCAGTATTTCAACATAGCTATAATACAAGAAAAAGACCTTAAAATAAGTTTTATGAATATGAAGGAGGTACTGGCTAGTTTTATGTCAACTTAGCATAAGCTAGATTTGATAGAACCTAGTGGGGAAACCCCCACTCCACTCCCGATTTGGTGTGCACCCAAGAATCACGAACAGATGACCATCTTGATGTAAATACATGAGGATGTTTAATTACGGAGCTCCTGACCGACATGCATCCCACACAGGAGATAAAGGATGTCGGCCACAAGGCTCAAAAGCTAGGGGTTTTTATGGGGTAAGGAGCTTAGGGGTGTGGAATTCAGCATATCGACACACTATTGGCTTATTTAAACATTAACAGAAAGATTACATGTTAGCAAAAGGGCATCAGGACTTTGTTCCTGTGGGCTGGGGGCTTATCTTTGTTCACATAGCAACCAGTTGATATATGACTTTACCCGCAAGGGGCAGTAGACAGAGGGGAGGATCCCGCCAGGTGGTGTTGACCCAGACAAGATAGCCCTGCTTGTACAATCAAGCTGTTCTTAACAACAGCCCTGTCTGTTCTGCTTTGTTCTCGGCCCCAGGCCAGGGGCTCATAGACAACTTTTACATGAATCACAAGATACAAAATCTCATTTTCTTTCAGATCCATCAGAAATGAGGCAGCCTCAATTGAGAAAATGCCTCCATAAGATCAGACTATAATGCATTCTCTTAATTGTGATCAATAGGGGAGGGGCTAGGCCATTGTGTATGGCACCAGTACGGGAGTGGTGGTCAGGTGACCTTACAAAAGAAGGGTGAGATGGGTCTCTAGTTGGGCTGGTTATTGATTGGTCATTCCCCCAGTCTCTGCTCAGTCCCGTGTCCCAGCATTTCTTGTAGGCAAGATAAAGTTTGGGTTGAAAGTTTTGTGGGTGGGTTTGAAGTGGAAACTTCTAGTTTCTTTGGAAACTTAGTTATGTTTTGCTGGGGCACATAGGTGAAAAAAAAATGTCTTGCTAAAGTAAACAAGTGAAAGACCATTTTCCTGAAGCAGACAGAGATGAAAGGATGTTTGGATATAGCAAACAGGTGAAAGGACCTGTGACGAAGGAATATAAATATGATCCCACAGACAGTGGGAGAAGAGCACCAAACTTTGGTTTGGTTTGGTCCACTTCATTATTCTTCGCTAATGACACACATTATTGGTGTCATCTTACATAGTGTTGTTGGGCTCAATTTGTGATATTACTGCCATTGAGAAAAACTCACCTAAGAACTGCTTGTGAGGTTCCTGCAGCAACTTGTAGTTTCTACCCCTCCCTGGAATTCCTCTAGTGTGCTTTAAATGAGGCCTGCGGGCTCACTTGGGCATCTCCATCTTCGTAAATGGTAGTAGACCTGAGTAGAATAAAATGCTCATTGCTTTTGCATACTATTTGAGTCAATGTATCAGAGTTCTTTGGTGAATCATGGACACTTACATAGTTAAGGGTACAAGGAAGAGGTTACTGAATGAATATCTTTCCACAGCTATAGAAATCCACTGAGGCCAGGCATGTAATCAGGGGTGTTCCTGCATGGAGGCTCAGAGAAGCCATGTGTGAAGTTGTGAAAATGAAATCTAGATTGCCTCAGAGACCCTGATGTGTCGGAGATGCCAGAGCCATGGGATACCTGCTAAAGAGAGCTGCAGACCACAAGTAGAAATAGCCCAAGAGAGAGAAGTATGTTGTGGCCAACAAAGCTGAAAGGAGTTGGAGATCAGAAGAGCTTTTTTTTACCTCAGCCAAGGAGATACATTGTTTGGAGTTTGTCCTGCTGCTTTTCAGTTTTGTTTGGGACTAGTTTTTCTTCACTATGCTCCTTTTTTCTCCCTTTTGGAATCATAACGTGTAGTCTGTGCCATTGTATGTTGCAAGTACATAATCTGCTTTTTTATTTTTATTTTACAGGTGATTACAAATAAGAGATTGCCATGAGTCTCAGATAAGATTTTAAAATTTGGACTTTTAAACAAGTTTGAGACTGTTGTGAAGTATGGGGACTTTTGAAGTTAGAATGAAAGTATTTCTGGATTATGACTTGGCTACAAGCCTATGAGAGCCAGTGAGTGGAATGTGGTAGTTTGAATAAGAATGGTCTGTATAGGCTCATGTATTTGAATGCTTAGGGAGTTGCTTAAGGACAGTGTAACTTTGGAGGAAGTGTGCCTCTGGGTACTGGCCTGGGGGTTTCAAAAGCCCAAGCCAGGCCCAGTGGCTTGCTCTCTTCCTGCTGCCTGTCAATCCAGATATAGGAATTTCAGCGACCTCTCCAGCACCATGACAGCCTGCTTGCCAACATACTTTCCCCTATAATTATAGTAGAATTAACCTGTTTTCTGGTCCTCCATAAAGTCCTTTTCCCACAGACAAAGGCCCATTCACATGGTGGTGTGTGTGTGTGGGGGGGGGGGGCTAGAAAAAGGTTCCAGCTTGCTAAACTGGGAGTCATTCTCCTTATCTTTGGCAAGAGGAACTTGTGGCCCTCCATTAACATATGACTGTGGTGCCTATTAACTTGTCAAGGTAAATGTTAGCCTCTAGGCTCCCTCAGTTTACAAGCCTCATTCCTGCCCACAAGCTCCACCCCAACTCACAAGCTCCCTTTTCACCAGCTCATATAACCCTGAAAATCTAGCCCCTGTTGCATTTTCTCCTTGCTTTCCCAGAAAGAGAGCCTTGGCATTTTGGAATAAATTTTCCCTTTTCACCCTTGTTAGCATTCTGTCTAAGCTCCAGCCCACAGTTACCTGGCAACAGCCAGGTGTGCCTGACTCACTATAAAAAGGGCTGCTTTCCCCCTCCTTGCTCTCTTGATCCCTTGCTCTTCCACCTTCTTCCCTCTCTATGTGCTTATGGCTGGCCTCTACTCCTTTATTTCTCTACTCTCTCTCTCTCACTCTTCCTTTTTGCCTTTCTCTGCCTCTGTTAACCTCTTAACTCCCCTCCCCATGCCCTGAATAAACTATTGTATACTACACCTTCAGAGTGGCTGGTCCCTCTGGGGGAAGGGATGCCTCAGCTTGGGCCCCCTGAGACACCCCTTCCCTCATACCTCACCACACCTCCATATAACATACCCCCCCTTATCCTTTTATAATCACAACAACCTTGTTGGGGTTTCTTTACTGTGCCCATTTTCATTCACCTCTGAAATTGTAAGCCAGCCCCCATGAAATGTTTTTCTTTATTAGAATTGCCATAGTCATCACAACAATAAAATAGTGATTGAAACAGTTATCACACCTTAAAATGGAAGCGATAGCCCGTCCAACAGATACACAAATTGCAATATAGGAAAAAAAAAAAAAAAAAAAAAAAAAAAACAGAAAACTAATCAACATGAGTCCTGCAAAAGACCATATCAACTCCTCAACTACTTATTTCAAGTAAATTGAAATAGGCAACAAATGAAGATCTTAAATTGTGTAAGTTTTTCTGGTAAAAAAAAAAAATCATCACTGTCCTGAATGAGGACACAAATAAGCAGGTGAGTTAGAGGTGGGACCTGGAAGAGGAAAGTCGGCAGCATAGAGAAGGAAACAGTCAGCATAATGGATGAAGAAAAACTATCAATGTAGATGAAAAAATCAGCAACATGGAAGGAGTCAACAAAAAAATTGAGATTTTGGGAAAAAATTAGAAATATTTGAAATGAAACACTATGAATCAAACTGAAACTTAAAATGAGCTTGTATGGCTAATTTTCATATACCTTTCTCATTTTTATTAGTTGTGAATTCACAAAATGCATTTTGATTATAGTGGCCCCTCTTCTCTAATTCCTCCATCATCCATACCCCTACATCACCCACTCAAATTTATGCCTTTTATAAATGAAACCCATCAAGTACAGTTTGTGCTGCCCTTATATTCTTGCATGTATGGCCTTCATTGAAGCTTGGTCAACCTATCCATTATGACACCCTTAGAGAAAACTGGCTTCCCCTTTGCTGTTAATTATCAATTGCTAGTAGTTCCTCATCTAGAGGTAGAACTTCATGCCCACTTTCCCTCTCCATATTAGGATTTTGTACGGTTTGAATTTGTTCTGGTCTTATGAATAGGAGTTGGAGAACATGGTAGAGAGGGGAAATATGGGTGAAATAAGTAACATAACATTAAACACCTTTTGAAAAAGCCATATAAAAATCAGCTAACATAGAAACTTCTGAAAATCTATCCACACACATGGATGAGAAGAGTTTAAACTGAAACATCATATAATAGGGCAACAATGCTCATACTAGGTATCACAGGATAACGAATCTAAACCCAGTTCTAGAACAGCTTACCTAATTTAGAATTGTTAGCCATTGAGGTCCCACAGAACTATAAGTGTTACGGGTTATTGACAATGCTTTTGGTTACTTTCCAGAACTAGATCATAAGCCCTTATTGATGAAGCACAATCTACTTAGTCATAGAATAGGCAGAAATCAGGCTGTTATGTATCTAAATGCTTCGTTCTAGACATTTAAGAAAACAAAATTTGATCAGTTACTTGTATCTTCATGTAAGGCCTGAAAATTTGAAACTGCTAGGGGAAAACGAAAGGTAAATAGTTTAAGATATAGATATGGCAATTATTTTCTGAACAGGTTTCCAATAGCACAGGAAATGATCCCAAGAATAAACAAATGGGTTCCACAATGTTGAGAAGCTTCTTTAAAGCAAAGAATGTGATCACAAGTGTGTAAAGACTGTGATAAAGAATATGTTTCTAATATGCATCAAACAGGTGATTAATGTCTAGGATACATAAAGAACTGAAAACCTTAAATACCCCAAACCTAAATTATCCAATCAATAAGTTGGCTAGTGAACTATCAAATATTTTTCAATAGAAGGTATACAAATTGCCACTATAGTTAGTGATAGAGATTAAAACTACTTTGAGATTCTGTCTTATGTCAATTAGAATGGCTAATATCAAGAAAATAAATAACAACAAATGCTGGTGAACAGGTGGGGAAAGGGAAACTCTTATTGGTATAGCTACTATGAGAATAAGAATAGGTGTTTCTCAAACAAAACAAACAAAACAAAACACCAACAAATCTGAAGTAGACCCACCAAAGGACTCCTCTCTCTTGGTTATATATTCAAATGATTCTAACACCTACCTCACACTTGTACATACATATATATTGCTGCACTGTTCACAACAACTTGGAAATGGAAGCAGCCTAGATGTTCATCAATAGAATTATTAAATGCCTATGGAACATTGGGGATAGACCTTGTGAGTCTCACCTTCTTCCATGATGTACTGTTCATAGGCCCAATGTTATATAATTTTTATAGATGTAATCATAGCTACTCTGAGTTCATGAGTACAATCACCATGCTATGCCTGTAAGACATCATTCTAAGACACTTTGCCATTACCGTGGGCTTTTAAATCACACCCCCAACTATTCTTCATGAGCCTTCGGGAGGATGATACTCATGTTCTATTTGAGGCTGAACATTCAGTAGATACTTATTATTAGCACTCTGACAGTTGTGAGCCACTGTAATTACCAGCATTCATTCACTGCCCAAAAGATGTTTCTGTGCCCAGAGCTAATAGCAACAACCTAAGGGTACAAACATAGTCATTTAGAAGGCAATTTGACAAGCACCACATGTCCAATTTAGCAAAATAACAGTATCAGCTTCATCACTAGGGCTTATGGCCTCCCAGTATGGGCTTTTTTTTTCCCAGTCATGAGTTCCTGCCTATGGAGTAGGCTGCAAGTCCAATTTGAAAGTTGCTGGCTCCTCTCAACTCAGTAAAACTTGCCTGGAAAGTTGGTACTATAGCATATGGGGTCCACAGTTGGTACTCCTCCTGCCTGGCAGACTAGTGCTGTAGCATAGTGGGCCCAAAACTGAGTAGAATTGTTGATGACTCTACTCCAGAAAAATAGCACCTTACGACACTGGGAAATCTAGCTGTAATGGCTATTCTTGATTGTCAACTTGATTATATCTGAAATGAACTACAATCCAGAATTGGACGGACGGCTCACCAGTGATCCTAATCTGGAGGCTTGGAGATTCAAGTTTCTGACTTGGATCTTGGCATGGAGATCTTGAGGCATAGTGGCTATGAATTCCAGGAGATTAAGACAGTGAGATCAGATAATAATCTATTCATAATTTTGCTCAGCTTGCTTTCTTATGGAATCCAAGACTACCAGCCCAGAGATGGTACCACCTACATGGGGCTCTCCCCTCTTGATCACTAATTGAGAAAATGCAGCACAGCTGGATCTAATGGAGGCACTTCCCCAACTGATAACTTCAGCCTGTTTGAAGTTGACACATAAAACCAGTCAGTACAGGTAGCTAACAGCAAAAAAGCCACAACAAACAAAAACAATAAAAACAAAACAAAACAAAACAAAAATCCCAAAAATTCCAAAAATAAAAACAACTCCCCCACCAAAGCAAACAAACAAACAAAGAACAACAACAAAACCCTTACACCTCAATTTCAGCTTGATTTTGCTCTGTTCTGAGTGTTATGTTTTGAGACAAGATTGAATGTACCTATGCAATCCTCAGCCAAGCCTGGCCTTGACTTTGGTTCTCTCCATTCAGTGTTGGGATTACAGGTGTGTAGTAGTTCACCTGGCACTATATATGAAAATGTCATAACATGCCTCAACAACAGCCTCAACACTTTCAATGTTATAGCCTCATAAAAATATTGTGCATGGAAAAGCACATGATTACAAAATCAATTTGGATAGCCAATCATAATTGTCACCTTGATGAGATTTAGAATGGCTGTGACTATTTAGAATCACTTCTGACTTTGACCATAAAGATGTTCCCAAAATGTTTTGATTGAAGTAGGGATATCACCCTGAATATGGGTAACACCATCCTGTAGACTATAGACCTGAACTGAATGAAAAGAAGAAAGTGAACTAAACACTACCAGCATGTATTGCTCTGTCTGTAGGTGCAATGGGACAGCCTACCTCCTACTCATACTATGACTTTCAGATAAACTATACTTTCAAACTATAGGCCAAAATATTTGCTTACTTCCTTAGATTGCTTTGGTAGGATATTTTGTCATAGCAACAAGCATTGTCACAGACAGCTAATATGACATAAATTGGAATAATAATTACACAGCACAATTTGACAATGCTTACAAGTAATACTATTGATAGAGGAAAGAAAGAGGAGATATAAACACAGAAAAGTGGCGATATGGAGACCCAAACACAGTATCACTTTTCAAATAAAGCATATTTCAAACGAACAGCAACAATATCACAATTGTGTAAAGAATTAAAAGAAAACAAGTTAAACTTAGAAAGAATCTTTTGATGAAGGTTAAAAAAAGAATTGTAATTAGCTTGGCAAATGTGTTTCTCACAGCATATTGGATTAAAATTTCTAAAATCACTTCATATTTATGATAGAATTGAGTAAGTATATTGTACCTAAATAGAATAAAATTTCTTGTGGCTACAGGAATAAAATATATACAGTTGAGATAGCTGTTCTACTAGAATAAACTTCGTGGCTCTGGGTTAGAATCAGTTACCACTGCATGTATACATTTTAAAATATAAATACCAAGGAATAGCTGTGTATCTATACATATGTATATATTGTAATAGAAACATGCTTTTTCTTTGTTGTATGTTTCACATAGGCCTGGATATTGTCAAGCCTCAGAAAATGAGAACAATTAGATCTTGTGGAATTCCTTTAAAAAGAAAAGAATTTACTTCTCTCTGTCTCTGTCTCTCTCTTTCTCCATCTGTCTGTCTCCCCTCTCCCCAGGTGTGTGTGAGAGTTACATACATGTACAAACACTTTTGTGTATGCCATGTGCTTATGGAGGCCAGGTGCAGATGAAGGATTCCTTCAAGCTAGACTCACACATATTTGTGAGCGCCCCAATGTTTCCAACACTAGGAAACAAATTTAAATCCCCTGGAGAAATAGGGAGTGCTTTTTACTACTGAGCCATCACTCTAGTCCCAAGTTTCTTGTTTTTTACAGGATGAAATTCAGATTTTATATATGCTAGGCCAGACATGTACTGAGAAGAACATGCTTCATATTATTCCCAGGTGTTTGGATTTTGGACTGCTTCAGATTGTCCACAACAGCTGACTATGATTTGCCTCATGCTGTAGGAGAAGCATAGTTTTGCGAGCTGCTGATAATTTCTGTGATTGTGTGACCTATGGAATTCTGTGAAGGTTTTAGAGGGTACATAAATGCTAAGGCCCCGAGAGGATTTGTGGTTGTTGTTGGTCTTCATCCTCTCCTATATAGTGATAGAGGGTAAAACCAGGGGCATAGAGGGTGGGAAAAAGAAGAACCCACAAATTAGCTAAGACCAGCCACAAAAACCTATCTTTCTAATCACATCTTCATTTTAAAATGTCATTCTCCAATAGGAAAAAAACAGGGCTCATTGCAGAAGTTATTGGTTTTCAGTTCAAGTTCAAAGAAACAAGAGTTAGCTGCAAAATTAAGATACTGATAGAAAAGTAAAAGGTCAACCCAAAGGAAATTTCAGGGGTAGAAAATGGAAAAACTAAGTATTTGTATTCATTTCCTAGGAAGGTAGCAACAAATAGCCAGAAGCTACAAATCTTAAAAAAAAAATAATGATCTGGTAACTCACCATTCTAAAAGATATGTCTCTAAAACCAGAATGTCAGCATAGTTTCTGCTGTAGACTCTGAGGAATGATCTGTTTTATAAACCTACCTTAGATTCTAGTAATTATAAGAAATCATCATTGATTCTTAGCGTGTAGAAGTTTAACTTTAACCTGTAACCATTTTCACACAGTATACTTCACTGTCACCTGTGTGCACATTCAAAATTCCCTTTTATTGTATTATAGCATTGCATACATTCAGCATCTTTGTATTTTAACTGAATTACATATGAAAAAATATTATTTAAGAGTGAACTAATGGGGGCTGGTGAGATAGCTTAGAGGGTAAGAGGACTGACTGCTCTTCCAAAGGTTCTGAGTTCAAATACCAACAACCACATGGTGTCTCCCAACCCCCAGTCATGAGATCTGACACCCTCTTCTGGTGCATCTGATGACAGCTACAGTGTATTTATGTATAGTAATTAATAAATCTTTGGGCCTGAGCAAGCAGGGACTGAGTGAACTGGGTCTACCGGAATGAGCAGGGTTGACTGGAGTGAGCAGAGATCCTAAAACTCAATTCCTAACAACCACATAAAGGCTCACAACCATCTGCCCAGCTACAGTGTACTCATATACATAAAATAAATAAATAAATCTTTAAAAAAAGTGAACTAATTATCTCAGCAAGCAACTCCCACAGGCACTCCTTGGAAAGCTGCTAGCCACAATAGCCAGAGATTTAGATCAGTATCTTGCTCAACCATCATTAGAGAAGTTTCCTCTTCCAGGAGATGGGAACAAATACAGCACAGGTAGACATTATACAAAGAACACTTGGAACACTCAGTCATAATGGTATGTCTCCATAAAACCCCTCCCCTCAGAGCTCAGGGAACACTGCAGAAGAGCAGGCAGAATGAAAGCGAAAGCAAGAGGGGTTGGAGGACACCAAAAATAAATAAATAAATAAATAAATTTAGTCCTCTAAATATACAGAATCTATACACAAAAGAACTCACAGAAATAGAGGAAGGATGCACAGGGTCTACACCGAATGGGGTTCCATCACTGAAAGGAGAAGTGGGCACATGTCCCTATCCCTAACCCAGAAACTATTTCCAGTTGATAGTCACTCATAAATGAAAAATATGTTTTCTCTAACAAAGTCACACTGGGGATACAAACCACTCCTTTTTTTTCCTGCAAAATATTTTTATTGTAAAAACAGTCACCTGAGGTCGACAATGCAAATGTTATCTCAGGACATTTCCCCTTGGTTCCTGAACTTCCAAGTTCCCATCAGCATTTCTCAGGTTTTTTTGGTTTTTTTCCTTTTTTTTAATTATATATTTTCTTCATTTACATTTCAAATGCTATCCCAAAAGTCCCCTATACCTTCCCCCTGCCCTGCTCCCCTACCCACTCACTCCCATTTCTTGGCCCTGGCGTTCCCCTATACTGGGGCATATAAAGTTTGCTAGACCAAGGGGCCTCTCTTCCCAATGATGGCCGACTAGGCCATCTTCTGCTACATATGCAGCTAGAGACATGTGCTCTGGTGGGTACTGATTAATTCATAATGTTGTTCTACCTATAGGGTTGCAGACCCCTTCTGCTCTTGGGTACTTTCTCTAGCTCCTCCATTGGGGGCCCTGTGTTCCATCCTATAGATGACTGTGAGCATCCACTTCTGTATTTGCCAGGCACGGGTATAGCCTCACATGAGACAGCTATATCAGGGTCCTTTCAGCAAAATCTTGCTGGCATATGCAATAGTGTCTGGGTATGGTGGCTGATTATGGGATGGACCCTGGGGTGGGGCAGTTTCTGCATGGTCCACCCTTTTATCTTAGCTCCAAACTTTGTCTCTGTAACTCCTTCCATGGGTATTTTGTTCCCTATTCTAAGGAAGAATGAAGTATCCACACGTTGGTCTTCCTTCTTGATTTTCTTATGTTTTGCAAATTATATCTTGGACATTCTAAGTTTCTGGGCTAATATCCACTTATCAGTGAGTGCATATCAACTGACTTCTTTTGTGACTGGGTTACCTCACTTAGGATGATATCCTCCAGATACATCCATTTGCCTAAGAATTTCATAAACTCATTGTTTTTAATAGCTTCATAGTACTTCATTGTGTAAATGTACCACATTTTCTGTATCCATTCCTCTGTTGAGGGACATCTAGGTTCTTTCCAGGTTCTGGCTATTGTAACTAGGGCTGCTATGAACATAGTGGAGCATGTGTCCTTATTACTAGTTAGAACATCTTCTGGGTATATCCCCAGGAGAGGTATTGCTGGATCTAGCAGTAGTACTATGTCCAGTTTTCTGAGGAACGGCCAGACTGATTTCCAGAGTGGTTGTACAAGCTTGCAATCCCACCAGCAATGGAGGAGTGCTCCTCTTTCTCCACATCCTCGACAGCATCTGCTGTCACCTGAAATTTTGGTCCTAGCCATTCTGACTGGTGTGAGGTGGAATCTCAGGGTTGTTTTGATTTGCATTTCCCTGATGATTAAGGATGTTGAACGTTTTTTCAAGTGCTTCTCAGCCCTTTGCTATTCCTTAGTTGAGAATTCTTTGTTTAGCACTGTACCCCATTTTAATGGGGTTATTTGAATTTGTGGAGTTCAGCTTCTTGAGCTCTTTGTATACATTGGATATTAGTCCCCTATCAGATTTAGGATTGGTAAAAATTCTTTCCCAATCTGTTGGTGGCCTTTTTGTCTTATTGACACTATCTTTTTCCCCCTACTGAAACTTTGCAATTTTATGAGGCCCCATTTTTCAATTCTTGATCTTACAGCACAGGCCATTGCTGTTCTGTTTAAGAATTTTTCCCCTGTGCCTATATCTTTAAGGTTTTTCCCCACTTTCTCCTCTATAAATTTCATAGTATTTCTCTGGTTTTTATGGTCCTTTCAAACATGCTTACTGACTGCATGTATATGCTGCTTTGAAACAGACACAAATCCATCTGATAGTAAAACCAACCAAAATAAAAGGCAGGAACAAGCCAGGCTTGGTGGCGCATGCCTTTAATCCCAGCACTTGGGAAGCAGAGGCAGGTAGATTTCTGGGTTCAAGGCCAGCCTGGTCTACAAAGTGAGTTCCAGGACAGCCAGAGTTATACAGAGACACCTCTGTCTCGAAAAACCAAAAAAAAAAAAAAAAAAAAGGCAGGAACAAAGCCCAGAGCCTGGTTCTATTGTGCTTTTTTCCCACATTTCTGAAAGAGAGACCTATATAGCTCACACACTTTCAATACTAAAAAAAAAAAAAGCAAAATTAGTACTGTAACCACAAAGCAAAATACCAATGACTCTTCCATTCACAAGTTACTGAATCAAACCACAGGACATCTGCAGAATTATACAGGTTTTAAAATTTGAAAAGGGGGGGTGGGCTGGGTTTGAAAAGAACTCTGGAAAAAAAAAAAAAACAAAAACAGAACTTTCAGCTTGGTTTCCCACATTTGAAAACCTAGTTTAGTTACTGAAGCATGCCAGGGGCCAGAATGTGCACGGCACGTCCAGTGCTATGTAGTGAGCAGGCCTACAGCCTAATGGCTGCCTTCAAACATAAAGAAAATAACTACCAGTTCTCAAAGCAATCTCAGATGTTGGTCACAATTTAGAAATATCAACTGCTACTCTATTTCCATATATTGCAAAATGATTTCAGAAACAGATTAAACATACAATTGTTTTACAAAAATAAAAATTGTTTGGGGCTTCATAAACTCTGTAAAATACAATACCACTTTGTAAATCAAGATAATTTCACACACACACACACACACACAAAATTGACGATGCTTGCAGACCAGAAGTCTAGTCAAACTCTGATCTCTTCCAGATCTCTAAGACTCCACGTTCTCCTGGGAGGATTTTCTTAAGACTTTTCATTTTTGTCAGGTGGTAGTGGTGCCTAGGGAGGCAAAGGCAGATGGATTTTTGAGAATTCAAGGCCAGCTTGGTCAACAAATCAAATCCCAGGACAAGCAAAGCTACATAGGGAAACCCTGTTGGAAAATATAAGGGTTTCCTCAGATTTTTCCTTTTAGAAATAATGTAAAGCAAATAAAGTTATTTGTAAAAATATATTAGGAAAGTAGAAGCTTGTGGAATATGCCATTTCTATACTAGTGATGAATTTCAAATCGAAGCCTGAACAGTGGCAAGGGGCTAATTTTAAACATATATGTGACCATTAAAATTTTGTGCCTAAAAGATGTAAAAATATAATCACAACTATTTTATGAAAAATATTCATATAACGGTGGAGATACCTCTAAATTTAGTTCCTCGTAGATGTCAAATAAATATGCTTACCTACATCCATTAAACACTCATTCTCCATCTGTAAGAGCACCAGTGTGTTTAAATCAATCAAACAAGTAAGAAGGTAGGGCTTACGGTTATTTCAGTGACAGGGATATTGCTGCCACAGTAAAGTACCTCTTGGTATTGAGAAAAGAGAATAAAGAATTTCCAAACCAGTCCCAATGAGCAGTGGGACTCATGGCTCCAGCTGCATATGTAGCAGAGGATGGCCTAGTTGCTCATCAATAGAAGAGGACCTTGGTCCTGTGAAGGCTCTATATCCCAGTATAGGGGAATGCCAGGACCAGGAAGCAGGAGTGGGTGGGTTGGTGAGAGGGGTGAGGAGGTGGAGGGAGGGGAGGGGGGATTTTTGGATGGGAAACCAGGAAAGAGGATAACATTTGAAATGAAAATAAAGAAAATATCTAATAAAAAAAAAGAATTTCAAACCATGTTCTGTCACTAGTGTCTTAACAATTACATAGCATGCTTGGGGGAAAGCCACGGATATCAATCACATCGTACTCTCGTTCCCATCATTCTGTGCTTTTAGTTTTTCCATATCAGGGGGGAAATGTAATACAAGGTCTGTTAAATAAACATCTTTCCCAACGTACAAGGAAATAATCTAGAAATAAGGAAAGTAGAAAGTCAAGACCCTATCACATGTTTCTGCAAGTTTGTCCCTGTGATAGTGCAGAGGGGAGCAGAAAGCACAGGGCTGCTTTCTATAGGATACAGAGAGTCACAGAGGTTAAGACTGGACTGACCTCATGCCCAGCAAGCAGTAAATGGACAACACAAAAAAGAACTCAATGGCATCCCTTTTGTTTGTTTTATTTTATCTTATATTATTTTATTTATTTTGATGTTATTCTTTAGGTACTTGTTTGCTTCCCTAAGGAGAATCAAAAAAGGGGTAGGTTTGAATGGAACAGGAGGTAAGAGGGAGTGCAGAGGAGTTGGGAGGGGAAACCACAATCAGAATACACTGAAATAAACTTTAAAAAGAATAAATATTCATAGTTGCTTGGAGCTAAGACATAAATTTATCATTTAGTAGAAAACAGTTCTACCCATTGAAGTAATAAAATAATTGAAAATATTAAAGTATAATTCATAAACTTACCTTAATATCTATTTGTCCATAAAGAATAAATAAATATATAAATACAGTATAAGGAATAAACATTTGTTCTGTAACAACTCTATTAATAAGGGTATATTAGGGTTGAGAGAAATGGAAGAACACTGTTAGGCAATCACTACAACAATTATAATTGGAAAAATGCCATAATTTTTATGTGCTATAATTTGTGAGTAAAGGCTGTAGAAGAAGCAAGAAATTTTCACAATCTCATGGTATTTACTCAAAAGTGTTTAATAATTACAAAAAGAATATTATATTTACTATAATAAAAAGCTTTAACCTAGTGATTAAGATTAGCTAGTAATGAATCATATTAAGTAACTCCAATAAAATGTACTCACATATATGTAGCATGTTTTAAGTGCTGTTATTGCCAAAACTGCAAAACTTCTAATATAGTATGTAAGCCATCAGAAAAATAATAAACAATTTTAGGTTTACTTCAAAAGGCTCAATGTCATGAAATACAAGTAAGCACGGGGACATTTCCAGATGCTAAGGTAATTTGGAAACTAAATGCACTGTGGTGTCTCTGATTAGATTCTAGAACAAATAAAAGATGTAGATAAAAAAAAAAAGTTAGTGAAATGCCAGTAAGGAATGAATTTAATTGTTTTCCACAAGGGGGTAATTCCCTAGGTTTCCTAACTATGCTATGACTATGTAAAATGTTAACACTATAGGAGGAGTGACAGATAATATATGAGAACATGCTGTACCAATTTTTCATCTTTCTGTAAATTGTAAAATATTTCAGAAAAATAATTTGAAAAGTCAGAAATATATACATGCTTAAAGAAGGCACAAATACTAATTTTGGATTTATCAAAAGTCGGCCATCAGTGGAAAGAGAGGCCCATTGGTCATGCAAACTTTATATGCCTCAGTACAGGGTCTCGCCAGGGCCAAGAAGAGGGAGTAGGTGGGTAGGGGAGTGGGGGGGATATGAGGGACTTTTGGGATAGCATTGGAAATGTAAATGAAGAAAATACCTAATTAAAATATATATATATATATATATATATATATATATATATATATATATACCTACTGAAAAATTTTGATAGATTAATTAAAAACTATACATGGGTGTCAGCAGAAATAGTTATTATATTTATGTCAAATTTTATGTACTTCCAATGAATAAATTCATTTTACTCCATTTAAAAAAAAAAAAAACTTGAAAGCGGCGGTTGGGAGCGATGGTTCAGTGATTACTGGTTAAGAGAAATTGCTGTCCTTCTAAAGGACCAGGGTTCAGTTCCAGCATCCACGTCGAGAGGCTCAACTGTTGGTAAATCCAGTTCTAGGGAATATGCTGCCTCTGGCTTTCCTAGGCACGTGTACCCATACATACACATATCCTCATGTGCACATGCACACCTACATACTTACAAATAAAATCTTGATTACAAATTTAAAGAAAAAAAAAACTTCAAAGAGTAGATGATTACAATTCCAGGATGGTATAAAACTTTGCCAGACAAAACCACGTATGGAATTATTGAACACCAGGCATGTACATAGTGGGCCACTAAAACTAAATTCTTTAAATGTCAGTAACTAAAATGCTGTTTCTTCTTAATGCCACTTCCGAATTTCTGTTGGTAATATTTAGCCTTACAGTCTAGCATCCCTTTTATCTTCTTTCCCTAGTTTTGTGAATTTATTTGTGCAAGTCTTCACAAATATATCTCTCCCTCCCTCTCTCTCTCTCTCTCTCTCTCTCTCTCTCACACACACACACACACACACACACACACACACACACACAAGTCTGAGGAAAAACAAAGGAAACACACCAAAGGAAACATCAACTAAAAGATACACCTTTTAGTTGATGCTGCCCAAGAATAGTTATTATTCTGCAAAGCAAACTAGGCTATAGGAGAATTATTTGATAATCTTTAAAGTTAACATATTAAAAAAAACTTGTTTTCCCATATAACATGGTATTCTGTGGAAATATTCAGAACTGTTCTCTGCTTATTCTATTTTCTATTTCTTAGAGTTTGTCCTTGGAAGTAAATTGGAATTAGGATTGTTCAGAAAACTGTCTCAGTTGAGGGATTGTTTCCAAGTTCCATAAAAGTATCTTTCGAAGAAAATCCCATGTTTCTGATTGTTCCTAAAATTTGATAGTGTCATGACTTATGAAATAATGTTTTAATTGATATAGCTTTGCTTCTATGAAGTATAAACATTTATAAAACTGCTCTGACAAATTGAAATGAGGCCACTGACAACATTCTTTGCCCACACACAGAAAAGTAAGAATCTATTGGATATTGGGTTTACTATTTTAAGAAAGATGTATTCTCCTTAATTATTAGCATCTCCTTAATTATTAGCATTGTCTCCAAGAAAAGTTTTTAGAAACCTATTCATAACTAGGAGCTCACATTCATTTTGGATATCATTGACTGTATTAAGGTTAAGACAATTTTACCATCTGAAAAGAGAGTCATTGAAGATAAAACTGTATAAGTTCTATTTGGTGTGAAAGGTCTTAAATGCTATTCTTAAGAGAAGAGAAAACTTTATACATGAACTTCTTTTCTTTCTCTCTCTCTCTCCCTCTCTCCCTCTCTCTCTCTCTCTCTCTCTCTCTCTCTCTCTCTCTCTCTCTCTCTCTCTCTCTCTCTGTTTCCTTGAGGATCTATCATGGGCTTTAGTTTTTCATTCTGAGTATAATCATGGTCCACTGGATTCTGACCCAAGACATTGCCTCATTTGTCAGGAGCCATGATGGGACAAGCTAATAACTAGCAGGTGATCATCCTGAAGTGGCCTGTTTTGGATTATTATATAACCTGCAACAGGTAAGCCCTCATTAAGCAAGGCTGAGAGGGACTCATTTTAGGAAAGATTCCTGCTATTCATATGCTCTTCCTGTTATTATTAAACATATATAACAATCACTAAGTAGTAACACACCACTTTGGAGCAGATCTCTGCAAATCCACGAAAATGTACTATCTTGTAGCGATGCTATATAGACAAAAAGATATCTTAAGCCTTAATGATGACCCTATAAGAATTCCTAAAATTATACCTGTGATTATTAAGCTCTTTTATAACGGGAATGCTATTAGGTCCTTTTCTGGTAGTCAAAGCTGCAATGAGAACTGTCAGTCTCCCAAGTGTTACCAGTTAATTGATGGTAACCGGACTTTCTCCTACTCAGAACACATTCCAAGAGGTTGTAAAACAATTAACCAAAGGTCATAAAAAGGAAAGTAACAATTTATTATAGCTGCTAGGACAGAAGATAAAATATTGACTGGTTTTATCTATACAAAACATCACTTATAACTTAATTATGGTTCAGGGAACCTGTGGAGCTGAGACAAGTGATGGATGTTTAGCTAGATAATTACTTCTAATGGATATGCATGTAAACATTCTCTGGTGTAAACTTCTATTTCAATTTATGATTTGATTTTCTTTGTGAACTTTTGATGAACCATTTAACATGTGATCATGTATTCTGAATGATGTTTAAGGGCTGAGGACAAAGAGAAGAGTTAGAACTAGGGGACGGAGGTGAGAGGAACTGAGGTGAAAGAAGAACTGAGCTGAGAGAGAAACTGGGCTGAGGAGAAGTTTTTAGACAGAACTTTTAGATTAGGGGGAGAATGGAAAAAAGAAGATGTTGCAGAGAGGCAGAGAGCAGAAGGAGCAGGCAGGCTTCTCCTTACCAAGGGACAGAACAGGTCTCATGGTAAGGACAAGGCAAATGTAGTCTCATTAAAAGAAACAAGGCTTTTTTCTTACAAACATGGGTTTAATTCATTTAGCAATAAAAGGGTAGAAGCCTTTTCTTTCTGTATGTAATAAAGACTGGAGCACATTTTTTTTTCATCCAAAATGAGTGAGTTCTTTCTGCACCAGTGCTTAGTCATCTGCTCCATATGCATATGTAAGTATGGATGTGTGTGTAAGAATGTAATTATGAGAATGTATGCATGCATGCATGTGTGTGTGTAAGTATGTAATTGTGAGAATACATGCAAGCTGGGCCCAACTGGGTTTGAATGAAAATGAATAAATGAGCATGAATGAAGCTGAGTATGAATTTATGTGAAATCACTCATATTTGCTTATGTAAAAGTTTTTCCTTCTGCATGTGTTATTCTCTTCTCCTGGTTCAATAGAAGTCTATTGCTCCAAATTTTCGCCTATCCTGTCAAGCAAGAGGCATCTGGACAATAGGGGAAAGGATCTAGCAAATAATCCTTTACTTAATCTCCTGCTGTTTCAGGATGAGGTGCTAAGTGCCAGAGACTGCAGTTTCTGACCTCAGAGGATCACAGAAGGCAGGTCAGCTACAATAGCACAGTAACTTAGACTTAGATAAGTAAACTTTTTATTATACAGCAATCCTAAATTTCTCGTAAGACTAAGTCTTACCCTCCGCCTATGCTCTTCCCCATCTGCTGTCCCAAGAAGCACAAACAAGAAAGAAGAGCCCCACGCTGGGGCTGGCCCCAGGCACTCATTATTCCCAGATAGTTCCCCCTACAACTAAAAGTCCCTAGACCTGGCAGGAAAGTATTTCCCTGAAAAGAGAAAGGATTAGATCATACATAAAGGGAATGGCTTACTGGTTGCAGTCCAGCTAATCCAGCAATGGCTGACTGTGAATCTAGTAGTTGCTCAGTCCTACTTACAAAGCTGGATGTCTCAGCTGGTCTTCCGTTTGTGTTGGGGTCCTGAAGAAGTAGGTTCTAATGCCAGTGAAGGAATGGTGTGCTGGCAAGGCAGGGAAAAGCAGGCAAAGAACAAAAGCTTCTTTCTTCCATAACCTTATACAGGCTTCCAGCAGAAGGTGTGGCCCAGATTAAAGTTGTGTTCCTTGCTCCCCCTACCCCCGCTTCAAAATCCGAATTAAAGGTGTGTGCCTTCCTGCCTCAAGATCCAGGTGTTCCTACCTCAAAGGTCTGGCCTAGAAGGGGATCTGCCCACTTCAAACCAAGCAGAAAATCTCATAAAATCTCATAGATGTGCCCTCCATTTCTGGATTGTAGTTCATTCCAGATATAGTTGACAACCAAAAACAGCCATCACAGATACTATTAATGAAGCTGACACAGTAGCTTTTTTTTTTACTTTGGACTGAAAGAAGCAGGAAAGTATTGTGATTCCCTGCTAGACTGGTGCAGAAGACTGATGAAGAAAGCATATCCTCCACCTTACCCGTCACCAATAATTCCAAAGGAATCAAGAAGGGATGATGCCAGAAGGGTCCAGCTGAAGATGGATTTTCTATTCTAGTGATGAGATTCAATTCAGTCTTCTGCTTCACAACTCTATGGCACATAAAACTAGAAGAGTTAATGTTGTTCAGCACTAGGAATATTAGGAAACACCTAAACAGGGCAAGTACCTAAAAAATGAGAAAATTAAATACAATTCATATTTCTGTACCATAATACACAAAATATCCAAGATACAAATGAAAAAAATCATAACTTGAACAACTAAAAAAATCCAGATATTGAAAATGAGATACCAAATATTCCTCTGGAATCTTCCTCAAATGAAAAATTACTGAGATACTGAAAGTTATGGCATATTGACCAATGAGAGGCCAATTATAACATTACACTTTTCATCTGAAGCCATGAAGTTCAGTGGGAACACAGTTTTACAAGTATGAAAATTAATTCTACTTCATGAAATTTATATCTAACGAAAGCACAGGTTGGAAATGAAGAAGATACAAGACATTCCTCAAAGGAAAGAATAACATACACACACAGAAAGAGAATTCACTGCTAAAATATCTCCCTTAAACCTGGCAAAAGAAACTTATCCAAAAAGTGACATAATGGAATAAATTTTAGAACTGCAAAGAAGAAAGTATATTAGAATTAGTAACTGTGTAAGTAATAGATTAAGCTTTTCACTATGTGTTGTTCAAATCTTACTTTGTGGATGAACTACAAATTATTTAGTACTCTGCCTATAGACCAAGGAATTAAGATAATTATATTTTAAAATTGTAATGGAAAGGGAAATTTAAATGGAAGTGTTTCTACACAGTTATCAGCACCAGGCTCTAACCAACTCAGCTAAGCAGCCAGCTTCTACAAAGTGTTAAAAACAAAGGTTATATGTGGTTTTTGTGTTTGTTTGTTTGTTTGTTTGGGTTTGTTTTTGTTTTTGGAGACAGGGTTTCTCTGTGTAGCCCTGGCTGTCCTGGAACTCACTCTGTAGACCAGGCTGGCCTCAAACTCAGAAATCCATTTGCCTCTGCCTCCCAAGTGCTGGGATTAAAGTCGTGTGCCACCACTGCCTGGCTTATATGTGTTTATTACAGAAACTAGAAGTGCCTATAAGAGAGTTATATAGTGGTATATTCAATAGCAATATAAATAAATTTAAAGATATTTTTAATTATCCAAGTAACCCACAATAATGTAAAAAGAGATAAATAAAAAACACATGCAGGAAACATAAAAAGTCAAAAATGTCTATATAATTTTGAGTATAAAATTTCAAACTTTCAGCACATTAGGCATGTAAGAAAATTTTCTTAATAAAATGGGCCTATAATTTCCCCTATACTTTATTTTTCACCCACGGTCAGGAACAAGGAAAATATGTTCAAATTCATCACATTTCTCCAAGGCATTATTATAAGATTTAGCTAGTGGAATAAAGCAAATGAGATGAATACAAGTTGGGATGAAATCAATACAAACATGTTTTCATTAATAATACAGACAGCCATCCCAAAATTCAAGGAAAAGTATCTTAGAATATTAGTGTGCATAGTTACAAGAAGAGCACAAAACACAAGATTACATCAATCAGGACAACGAAAGTATTTGGGCTGATGTCAACACATTTGTAAATTTCTCAAGATAAAATTAAATACATAAAGAATAAAACTAACAGACATGTGTATAGGATCTTTAGATAGAAATGAAAAATTTTGGTGAAAGAAACTGCATATATATTAAATAAATGCATATGCTTTGCAGGCAAGATGATGACTGTGTGACTCTGGAAGACAGGGATCAGGCTAGCAAAGGACAAATTTTGTTCCATAATAGGGGCTCTGGTTCCTTTTGTTGTGTCACTAGTGTTCCAGGAGCCATCTCTAGAACTAATGCCATTTACATCAATGAGACCTTGGTCTCCACCCCACTTTTTCCTTCATAAGGTTGACTTCCACATTCGCTACAGCATTCCAACATAGGTGAGAACCTAAGGTTCTTGCAACACTTACCTGCAGAAAATAAATTCAGTAGAATGATGGCACCCTCTGAGGTGCAGATTTAACATTGGAAAAGAAGTCCATTTTGTTTCTCATATTTTCACCTGCTATGACTGGGTACCATCTTAGAAGGAGACTCAATATTTATAGAAAGGGACTTGAGAAAAAAGAAACAGCTGTAACAACTCAGGGAACTGTAGATATTTTGTCAGAGGGTCTAAGTAGAAGTACATACATGGCAGGCACAGTCATAGAAAAGAGTAGTAACCACATCCAGAACTTCAGGTTGTAAAAAGCATTATGGTTTCTCGTCTACTTTCCACTTTTTCGAAGTGAAAGTCTCATCATCTGAGAAGAATGTGGGAATTGATAGACATAAGCACATAGCCAGTGAAGTGCTTGGCCACTGAAGCTGCATTATTGCTGTGTGTGGTTTGTTGCCAGGTGGCAGTTTGAACTCTGAGCCTAAGACTAATGAATCACAGGATTTCTTCATTCTTGAGTCACTCTGAATGCTGTGTTTATTTCATCTATTCTCCAACACACTTTATAGTTTGGATATGGACCACTTCTGAATGGACAACTGGAGAATTTTAGAATGAATAGAAGCCCATCTCTGTTACAAGTTACAAAGTTCATGGCAGTCAAAATGCTCTCTCAGCACACAGATAGAGGGATCCTTTAAAGAAAATGTAGACCTGCGCGAGAAAAATGATCATTGAGCAGCATAGAGATAGCATACAGAACAGAGTTGAACAGCAAGACTGAAAAGACATGCTAAAAGAATCATTTACTTCATTACTTAGCACACACAAATATGAGAAGACTCAGGAGTAAAATTCTCAAAATCTTTGTCATTAAACAAACAAATGGAGACCTGAGATATTGCTCAGCAGGTAAAGGCACTGGCCATGTAGAATGAAGATCTAAGTTGAACCACCAGAACACACATGGTAAAGGGAAAGAACTGACTCCCTTAAATTGTTCTCTCATCTCCACACATGAGCTACGGCATGCACATCCACATGCGCATGCAAACACACACACACACACACACACACACACACACACACACACACACACACAAAAGCAGAGAGAGAGAGAGAGAGAGAGAGAGAGAGAGAAGTAAAGCATACAAATTGATAAAAATAAAATAAAATTGAATATTTTCTTTTTTAACTTTGATATCTGTAACTTTACTTCCCACTTAGTATATTCTTTGTATTGTGCTTAACTTTAGTATTTGTTTTACATATTTCTTTATCTAAAAGGACCTTTTTTATTTCTTGCTGGTTTTCCTTTCACTCTTACTCACATTCTCCTCTCCTCTTCCTCTTAATTTTACTTTTTCCTTTCTTAAGTTTATTTATTTATTTATTTATTTATATTTGGATTTTCGAGACAGGGTTTCTCTGTGTAGCCCTGGCTGTCCTGGAACTCACTCTGTAGACTAGGCTGGACTCGAACTCAGAGATCCGCCTGCCTCTGCCTCCCAAGTGCTGGGATTAAAGGCGTATGCCACCATGCCCGGCGCTTAAGATTTATTTTTTAATTTTAATTATGTATGTGTATGTGTTTGTGTTGGAATGTATGCACATGAGTACAGTTGCCCATGGAGGCCAGAAGAGGGGGTGAGATCTCCTGCAGCTGAAGCTACAGTTTTGGGCCCCTGACAGGGTTGTTGGGAACCAGTCTTTCTTCTATAAGAAGAGTATTAATTCTTAGCCCCTGAGCCACCCCTTCAACCCCCTTAAATTTTCATATATTTAACTTTGCTCTTTTCCTTTTCCCTTTTCCAGTCCTTTTCTTTGATCTCATTTATTTATTATTCATACCGTTTGCTTAATTAATTTTAACTTCATAAATTAATATGTATTATTCTTGACATGTTTCTCTCATTACTTGTAACAGCAGTTGTTTTTGGTTCATATATATATATGTGTATATATATATATATATATTTGTTTTATGTGTATTTTGCCTGGATGTATATATGTGTACCATATGTGTGCCTGGTGCCTCAGAGGTTGGAAGAAGGTTAGTTTCCCTGGTGCTGAAGTTACAGACAATTGTAAGTAGTCATGTGTGTACTGGTAATCAAACCCAGGTCCTCTGTAAGAGCAACCAGGGCTTTTAAGTACTGAGTTGTATCTCCAAGGTTATTGGCTTTGGTTTTAATTGCATGCTCGTATGAGGTTTGTTTTGATGTTCTCACTCTCAAGACAATTTGTTTTATCCATTCTGAATGACACTAAGGACTGAGCCTTCAAATGGAAGCTGTTTACTGGGAATACCCTCAAACAAAAAGATGATATGCTTATCCCAACAGATGTATAAATGCAAACATAGAAACACATTAAAAATGAAAAACCAAGGTGGCATGTTTCCTCCTAGAAATAACAAATCTTTAATAATCAAAGCCAAACATACTAAAATGGTTGAAATGTCAAAGAATCTAACAGTCTAATTTCCAAAGTTATATTATTGATGACTCCAAAGGGAATTTAAATATCTGGGTGAATTAAGTAAGAAAGTCCATTTGGGGTATATAGAAAAAGTCCTATCAATATGAATGAGAATTTTAGCAATGAAACTGAGATTCTGGAACAAAACAAAACTACTGGAAATGAAACTACTTAATAAGACAAATAAAAAGTGCAGTGAAAATCAATACAGTAGATGAAACAGAGGGAAATTATTATAGATAGAGGACAGTTAGACAGCAATATAAAAACAAAAGCAATCATGGCAACTACTTTCAATGATTAAGAGACAAAACCTAAGAATCCATGGGATAGTAGGATTTAAGATACAAATTAAAGGCATACAGAATCTGTTCACTGAGGTTATAGCACAAAACTTCCCAAATCAGGGCAAAGATATAGATATGCACTTCCAGGAGACATTTAAGGCACTAAATAGACATGATAAGTAAAGAACTTCTCCACATCACATTATAGTTGAAATGTTATGGCTATAGAATAAAGACATTATGCTAAAGTTGTAAGTACAAAATACCAATTCACTTGTAAAGACAAACTCAAAATAACATCAGGTATCTCAACAGTGATCCCCAAAGACAAAACAAAACAAAACACAAAACAAAACAAAACAAAACAAAACAATTATTTCTAACCCAGAAAGTAAACTGCCAAAAGTTGCATATTCAGCAGTTATCTTTAAAAGTGGTAGAGAAACCAAAATAAGATAAGCCTTTGAGATGACCACAAACCAAAGCAACTCATGAAGATGAAACCAGCAGTACAGAAGATAAGATACCTTACTGGATAGTTCTCCTGCTTTACAGCAAAGCATTAAAACAAGACAAAGAAGCAACAAAGCATAAAGCAGGATTTACTGAAATAGGATATGTGATATCACTAAGAGTGGGCATTGTGAAATAGAAGCAGCCCCAAGTTATAGCAAATAAGTCCCTTTAGTGCATTTTTAGAGATTTCTATCTAATTCTCCCCCATTTCTCCCCCTTAAGAGTGATTATTGCCAGCTCTCCTGTGTGTGTGTGTGTGTGTGTATTACATATACATTTATGTATACACATTATGTATACATACTTTTACCTGAAGAAAAACTCAAAAGTAAGAGGGGAATGGAACAATGAGATGATAGTAGGATGCTAAAGACTCAAAGTTCATCTTCAGTTTTCCCAGTGTGCTAGAACCAACTGTAGCTATTTATTAGAGTCTCTGGATTTTTAAGTGTGATTAAGTGGGCAATATAACATCTGTATCTTCTCTTTACTTGCACTGGTATAAGCAAGTTTCTGGGTACAAGATTGTACACTATCACCTGTCCCCCTATTTATCAGACATTTAGTAATCTTGTCCCTATTGAAGTTCCCATCTATCTACTATCTAATATATTATATACAAAGACAACAAGGGAAGGTAGTTGTGAACAAATGAGATGAACAGATAAGAACGAGGAAACAGTTAGTTGTATAGAACTCAGTAAATCATTACATCCCCAAGGCAAACAGGGGGAAATGAAAAGAGGTAGACATTATTTGAACTAATTAAGAAAAAAATGAACACAAAGTTACAGAAATCAGAGATATAGCTCAATAATAATGTGAAACATAAGATGACTTCACTCTCTAAATAAAGATGCAGGTTACCTGATTAGACTAAAATACAAAATTCAGGGCTTGAGAGATGGCTCAGTGGTTAAGAGCACTGATTGCTCTTCCAAAGGTCCTGAGTTCAAATCCCAGAGCCACATGGTGGCTCACCACCAACCATAATGAGATCTGGCGCCCTCTTCTGGTGCATCTGAAGACAACTACAGTGTACTTAGATATAATAATAAATCTTTAAAAAAGGAAGCTAAACAAAACCAAAATTCAACTCTTTCTTGTCTACACAAAGCACAGCTACTAGCAAAAGTGTACATAGACTTAAAGTAAAAGGATTGGTAATGATATACCAAGCAAATGGAAAACAAAAACAGGAGAAGCTACATCAATATATATAACAATTTTAAATAGGTATTCATTTCTTATTGTTAAACAGATAGGTCCAGATATAGTAATAGTGGGTGATTTTAATTCTCCACTCGTAACAATAATTAATCATCCAGACTCTTGTTTATATCAAGTGTCCTCTGTGGCAGGCTTGACTCCTAAGTCTATAACAGGGAGAAAGGAAAAGAGCAAGCAGTAAGGGGTATTAAAAAGATTGTGCCCTCTAAGAATAGATAGAAGGTGAACTACTTCGAATAGGGGTTATTATTATTTATCCTATAAAATAAAAATACCTACATGGGAATGGAAATCCAGAAGGTCATCCATGGAGAGAATGTTCTGCTCTGCCTGAAACTCTCAGTTGATAACACTACTATGACTGTTTCTGTGGGGCTTCTCCAGTACATTTCTGCAGAATGATTGTAAATATCTGATTTGCTGGTCAGAAAAGAAAAAAGTTGCAATAATGAATACACCTGGAAAATAATGTTATTTTTGCTTTACCTAAAGCATTCATTAATAACAATTCACAATATCAATTTTGAAAATATGATTAAAAATTTTAAAACAGCGAAAAATAACAAGTTAGAAAATCTAAAAGATATAGATAATAGAACAAATAAACTACTCAATTTGAACAAAGCAGATATGAACTACACGATCTAGTAGGTAGGTAGGTAGGTAGATATTATGTTTTAGTATATGATCCTTTCATCACCATCAGTGTCCAGTGCTACAAGTAAGTAAGATAACATGGTTTTACACACTTATTTTTCCTTTTATTAAGAATAGAAAATTTTCTGACATGATATATCCCAATCCTCTACCCTGCCCAGCTTTTCTTCACCTCCTCTCCCATCTGTATCTACTGCTTTTGGTCTCCAATTGGAAAACAAGCAGGCTTCTAGAGGATAGTAATATATAACATAATATAATATAATATAATATAATATACACTATAATATGACAAAACAAAACTAATGCATCAGAGTTGGACAAGATTTTAAAAAGGAGAAACAAAAGAGCCCCAAAGAAACCCACTTGCTTGAACATGCAGAAATCCCATAAAATCATTAAAGTGGTATGATGGCTTGTATATGCTTAGCCCAGGGATTGACACTATTAGAGGTTGTGGCCTTGTTAGAGTAGGTGTGTCACTATGAATGTGGGTTTTAATACATTTCTTCATCCTAGCTGTCTGAAAATGAGTCTCCTGATAGCAGTCTTCAGATTAAGATGTAGAACTCTCAGCTCCACCAGCACCATGCCTGTCTGTATGCTGCCATGTTCCCTCCTGATGATAATGAACTGAATCTCTGAACCTGTAAGCCAGCACCAATTAAATGCTGTCCTTATAAGAGTTGTCTTGGTCATGGTGGCTGCTCAAAGCAGTAAAACCCTAAGTAGTTAGATACATACCATATTGGAGAATATGATTTTAATTATTGATTAAAAGGTAAGTTCCTGAGTAATATTTCTGGATCTAGAAGAATGCCTGGCACTCGGGACTATGTTAAAGTTCACTAATCAATAGCTGTCTAAAACTAGCACCAGAAATAATATAATAAACATATGGTTAATATATAGCAGGGATCTTTCTGGCCAATAATAAATCCATACCATTCTACTATACACAGCCTTAACCACCATACTTTAAGAGTCAATCTGAACAGACCTGGCCAAGGCAAAAGGTTGTTTACTTTAACGTTTATAAAAGAAATATAATGAAACTTGCCATGTATGTTAGTTGAATGGTCTCATTATTCATTGCCAACTCTCATCCCCTGAGAACATCTTCTGCTTTTTGTTTTTTTTCACAATAAGCATTGCCTACTTGCTACACTGTATGCTGTGATGTTGATGTTTTGATATTGATCACAAGGACAGGACAGACATGAGGAGTCTGCACCAAAATCCTTTTGATACTATGGTAAATAATAAAGTTGAAATAGTGATAAACAGAAGGAAAGAAAATCCAAGGACTAAACAGAATTATCCCTGAATTTCACCTCTAAAGAGTTAATGCCAATGTTCCTCAAACCATTCCAAAAATAAAAATAAAAAGCCAGTGTTAGACTGATATTAAAACTTAGTTACCACTGTGCCCCTTCTTAGAAGTGGGAACAAAACACCCATGCAAGGAGTTACAGAGACAAAGTTTGGAGCTGTGATGAAAGGATGGACCATCTAGAGACTGCCATATCCAGGGATCCATCCCATAATCAGCTTCCAAACGCTGACACCATTGCATACACTAGCAAGATTTTGCTGAAAGGACCCAGATATAGCTCTCTCTCTCTCTCTCTCTCTCTCTCTCTCTCGTGAAACTATGCTGGGGCCAAACAAACACAGAAGTAGATGCTAACTGTCAGCTATTGGATGGATCACAGGGCTCCCAATGGAGAAGCTAGAGAAAGTACCCAAGGAGCTAAAGGGATCTGCAACCCTATAGGTGGAACAACAATATGAACTAACCAGTACCCCGGAGCTCTTGTCTCTAGCTGCATATGTATCGAAAGATGGCCTAGTCGGCCATTACTGGAAAGAGAGGCCCATTGGACTTGCAAACTTTATATGCCCCAATACAGGGGAATGCCAGGGCCAAAAGAATGGGAATGGGTGGGTAGAGAAGTGGGGGGAGTATGGGGGACTTTGGGGATAGCATTGGAAATGTAATTGAGGAAAATACGTAATAAAAAAAAGCAAAACTTAGTTACCACAAAGAATGAAGACTACAGATCATATTCCTTAATAAATATACATCCAATAAAATACTTTAAAAACTCAAAAATATATTTTAAAAGTCACACATCTCAATAAAATTATCTTCAATCAGCAATGCAAGCATGTTTCAATATATACAAATAAATAAAAACATACAATATATAAATAGTACCAAGATAAAACTCACTATCATCTCAATGGTAAAATACAACCTCTTTTCATGATATAAACAAGGTTTTATGAGTTTGATGATCATAACTCAAATTAATGAGTTCTACTACATATGATAAACTCATAAAATCATGATAGTATTGCAAAATTATTGAAACTATTTACTTTAAAATCAGGGACAAAGATGGATATAGACTTTTATCATGCTTATTCAGTAGAGTGTTGCTAATTCTACATAAAACAATAAGAGAAAGAAATGAAAAGAATTCTTTTTTTTTTTTTTTTTGCAGGGTTTCTCTGTATATCTCTGGCTGTCCTGGAACTCACTCTGTAGACCAGGCTGGTCTTGAACTCAGAAATTTGCCTTCTCCTGCCTCCCAAGTGCTGGGATTAAAGTCGTGTGCCACCATTTCCCAGTGAAAAGAATTCTTCTATCAAAGTAGGAGGTCAAATTACTTCTTCTTGCAAATGAAAAAACTGTATACTTTAAAGACTCAAATGTATGACCTTTAGATCTTAAAACTTATTCAGCAGTGTAGCTACATAATCAAAATGTTTTTCTATATACTGGGTGTGGGTTTTTAAAGTAACAATATCCCCCCATATGCTCAAATATTTAAATGCTTGACCATTAGTTGGTGGAACTGTTAGGGAAGGATTAGGTCATTGGGTAGGCTTTGGGGTTACAAAACATAATGCATTTCCCAGTTAACCTTCTCTCAGTCTCATACTTGTGGATAATGATGTAAGATTTCACCAAGTGCTCCAGAGATATGCCTATCTGCCTGTTGCTGTGCTCCCTACGATAGTGATGATGGACTTACCCTCTGAAATTGTAACCCCCCCAAAACTTCCTTCTATATGTGGCCATTTTCATGATGTCTTATTACACTAATAGAAAGTAGGGAGGACACTAGGTATTAACATTCTGAGAAATCAGAAATAAAGCCCATTCATAGTACCAAATCAATGTAGGAATATGACTATCCATGAATGTAAAAAACATCTGTAATGAAAATTATAAAGAATGGAAGAAGGAAACTGAAGTAGACACTATAAGATGGAAAGATATTGTATGCACATGAATCAGCAAATTAATATTATGAAATGACATTATTAACAAATATGATGTGAAGATTGAATGTATCACTATCAAACTCCCAAAGATAGTTGTGATGGTTTGAATATGCTTGGCCCATGGGAAATGGCACTATTAGGGGGTGTGTCCTTGTTGGAGGAAGTGTGTCACTGTATAGGCAGTCTTTGAGGACTTCTAGTGCTTAAGCTCTGCCCAGAGTGAAATGAGGCCCTCCTCCTAGCTACCTGGTAAAGACAGTTCTCTTCTGCTATCTTCATATCAAGATGTAGAACTCTCAGCTCATCCTCCAGCACCATGTCTGTCTGGACACTGCTGCATTTCCTGCCATGGCAATAAGGGACTGAACCTCTAAAACTGTAATCCAGCCCTAATTAAATGGTTCTTTTTTCTTTATAAGAGTTGCCTTGATCATGGTGTCTCTTCACAGCAATGGAAACCCTAAGTAAAACTATAGTCTTCACAGAAATAGAAAGAAAAGACTTCTAAAATTCATATGAAAGCACAGAAGACAGTGAAATCAATGCAATACTGAAGGAAAGAAAATGCAAACTTTATCACATAACCTGATTTGAAATTATACTGTATTTGCTACTAGAAATTTGCTACTATAATAGTAAAAAGTTCTTGGTTCTTGTACAAAAACAGGCAAGTAGACTAAGTGAATAGATGAGATAATCAATAAATAACCCACATAGCTACAGAAACCTGAGTTTTGGCAAAAGTTTCATAAGCATAGTCTCCACAACAATTAAAAGCTGTGAAAACTGGATGTTCATATGTGGAAGACTGAACCTAGAGAACTCTCTCCTACTCTACACAAAATTTTATTCAAAAACACGATGAACATCTTTAATATGTGCAGAAATTTTAAAAGTAGTATAGGGAAAATACATTAAGATGAACATAGGCAACAATTTTCTGAATAAGTCTCCAATAACTCAGGAATTAAGAGCTAGAATGGACAAGTGGGTTTCCATCCAATATCAAAAGCACAGCAACCAATTTACCAGATAGCTTACAAAGTGAGAGAAATCTCTGTCAGTTATTCTTCCAACAGAATATATTATTAATATTAATAATATATAAAGAGCTCAAACAGAGTAAAATAAACAATCCCAGCAGTACATGGCTAAATGAATTGAACAGATCATTCTCAAGGAGTAGAAACTGCGACAAATGTATACCCATTAGAGAAATTCAAATTAAAACTACATAGAGATTCTACTTCACTTCAGTTAATGTCAATTACCAACAAAATGGTAAATAGCAAACACTGCTGAGTGTATGGTAAAAATGGAACACTGATGACACTTTCTTGACAGGGTTTCTTTGTGTAGCCTTGGCTGTCCTGGAACTCACTCTGTAGACCAGGCTGGCCTGGAACTCAGAAATCTGCCTGCCACTGCCTCCCGAGGGCTGGAATTAAAGGCATGCGCCACCACGCCCAGCTCCTGATTACACTTTCAATAGTAATGTAAATTACACTTTCAACAGTAATGTAAATTAGTTAATGTACTATGGAAATCACTTTGCAGTTTTCTCAAAAGCTAATGGTACAACTTTGTGATAATCCTATAACACCTCTCTCTCTCTCTCTCTCTCTCCCCTCTCTCTCTCTGTGAGTGTGAGTGTGTGTTCAAAAGAACCAAACTTTTTATGAAGATATACCTGGACACTCATGTTCATTGTTACAGTATTTATAAAAGCCAAGTCATGGATTTATCCTAGCCTAACAACAATAGGTAAATGCATAAAGAAAATGTGATAGCATATGCGTGTAGGAAATTCTCAAACAATAAATATTAAATTAAAAAAATAAAAAATAAATTCTACCATGAAAAATAAGACCTTGGAGAAAGCATATAGAAGAAATAGGATCCTCTATATACATTAAAAAAGCTAGACACACATATACAAAGAAGTATATTCAGTTATATTCAGTTATACAAAGAATGAAATGAAAATTGATATGAAAATGGAGATAATAATGCTTAACAAATAAGACATTTTACATAAACATATGCTTTCTCTCATATGTAGAACCCAGATTTGAAAAGATAGAAGTATAGATTAATAATGACTATGTGGAGAAAGGACCAAATGATGGTGATGATGGTAAATATTAACATTGTGATTTTGGTACATATATGAAAATGATATAATAAATCCATTTTTTGCTATGGTCAATGTACATTAAACTATTGAAAACCTGATTAGGCTGGAATGAGTAAAGGATATCTGAATTTGAACATCTAGCTCAGTGGCATATCTAAGGAAGGCAAGCGAAAGGTGAAGAGTATACTAAACCTATTCAACGGAAGAGCAGCAGAAACATTCCTACATTTTATGAAATCCATAAATATGCAAGTACAAGAAGTGTTTATTTCAAATGGATCTGACCAAGAGAACCTCTTAATAGCATATTATGACTAAATGACGAAAAGTGCAGGTTAGAGACATAATATTAAATCTGTTGTTGTGTTGTTGTTATCATCATCATCATCATCATCATCATTAAATATAAAATCTATGAAACAAAAAGTTCCAAATCACATTTAAGAGCAAACTAATCAGCTGAAAAACATTTCTCACACCAGAAAGTTTCTTTTTTTAAAAAAATCATTTATTTCATAAGAACATGAGGTATTTCAAAGAGCACATATTTTGTAGAAATTAAACACACAGCATTGAGTTAAATCATTTCTACATATCACATGTGAACAAATATACTAACAGGAAGATATGGACTTGGAAAAAAAGGAACTCACAGACACATATAATTTCTTTAAAAAGTTTCTTAATTCAAAAAATTATAAATATCTACTAAAACCTTTCACTATTCATTTTCATATGAAAACATAAGTATCAAATTTAGTTACCTATCAGTAGCATACAAAAGTACACAGACAGGGTAAGAATTAGTACAGTACATAAACAAATTGAAAATATATCTGTATGCAAAACATGCTTCTCAAACATTGAGGTATTATTACAATACTTAGGAGTGAACTTCCTGAATAATACCGATCTCTTGGTGGGTGAATCAATTAAATTTACAAAGATGTCCCCTCATATATATCAAATGCCAAACCCCTTTTGTAGCATCTATTGGAATCTAATCTCTTGTAAAAAGGAGGAGTGGCTCTGGAAACTTGGAGTGAACCTGACTTCAATACCCTGTAAAGGTTCCCAACTGTCCTGAACATTCATGGCCAGCATGAAGCATTCACTGAGGTTAGAGGAAAGAAAGAAATTACCTAACAGCATCCTACTCCTGGGCTTTCCAAGGTACCACTAGAACTCCATCAATGACTTGCCCCTATTCAGATCCAAACTTAACAAGGGACCAATATGAAGGTAAACCATTTTTTATGTCAACACAATAGCTTTTTTTCAAGTTAACATGTGCAAAGTAACAGTAACTGTCCATTTAAGAAACATTTAGCACAGAGCATATTGTTTGATTTTCTGTAGCAACTGCTGTTGTCTTTCATACAGTTTCTTCCTTTCCACCAGGAGCTTGGACTCATCAGCCTGCAGAGTGTGGATGTACTCAGTGGCTTTTTTCAGGATGACCACCTTAGCGGCCTTCTCATTGTGCACCAGCTCAGGCACAAGATCCCTGAGGTTCAGGAAGCTGGAGCGCATAATGTCACGGCGTTGGCGCTCCATCCTGTTGTGGTTGCGGCGACGCTCGGTGTTCTCCCGGTCTGAGTTGTTCCGGGATCCCAACCTCGGAGCCTTTGGCCGGAAGACGCATTTGAGAGCTAGCGAAGCGTGGCTCCTGGGCTTCTTCTGAGGCCGTGCGTCCTCCCTGTCCACGTAGGGCAATGGTGGCGCGGCATAGTTGTGTTGCTCCTGAATGAGGTCGTAGCGCTTAAGGATCAGCTCGCTGGACTGCGCGCACCCGGGACTCAGCGCTGCGTTCTCCTGATGCGCCGCGGTGGGGAGCCTGGAGACAGTCTTGGAGAACTGTGTCTCCTCCAGCATGACCACATGGATTTCCTCTCCGCCTTCCTCTACAGAACCTGAGTTGCTTAGGAAGTCCTCTAGGGAACTGCTGAGCCCCTGGTGGTCACCGAGGCTTATCGCTGAGCCGGTGCTGGCGGGGATGGTGGGTACAGGCATAGGCTCGCGCTTATTCGCTGGGAAGAAGACCACAGCAGGGTCCACACACTCCAAGTCCAGGTGGGAAAGCTCTGTGAGCCAGGCTGCTTTCCCACGCCCCACACCTGCTGTCCCACTGCGCTCATGGCCAGCAGAGCTGGCGGCGGCTGCCGCTCCGGGGGCCAAGGTGCCTGCGCCGACGGCGAGGGACCGGTAGCCCCCTGGCAGCTTCTCGCTCACCACACTTTCTGGCTTCCCCCGATTGGAGAAGCCGCTCCACATGCAGTCCTGAAGGATGATCGGGTTGCTGGTGCAGCCGCGGAGTCCTCCCCAGCCGAAAACCTCCTCCTCGCCGGGGTTACTCCATAGGTCGGCCTCAGGCAGCAGCATCTCCGTGGCCCAGTTCACCGGCTCCAGGCTGTGCTCTGCCAAGGCACTGTCAGGTGACAATTGCGGGGTGGGCAACAGTTCAAACTTCTTCCAGATGTCCTCCCCTGGAGGCGTCGAGTTGTGACCACCAAAGTAGATGTCATCTTCTTCCGGGTAGAAGCAGGGTTTCAGCAAGTCAAACTCCAGGTCTGAGTTCTTGCAGATCATTCCGGGCATGGTGGATGTAGTGCAGCTGAGCATCCGATCGTCTCCACCTGACAACGAAAGACCTCTTTCTCCTTATTTCTTTTTAAATATGGGGGTGTTTCGGTCCCGTGGGAGGTCACATAGGGTGTGAGACCCAACCAACCTCCAACACTCTCCGGGGCTACTAGAAGATCTGATCTGAGGCTTTTCAGAGCTGCGAAGTTCTCCAGTGGGCTTTAGAGACAGACAGGTCTTCCTTGTGGCTGCTGCCGCCTGATTGCCCTTGTGCCTAACTAGGGCTCTCCTGGCTTCCACCCAGCTCTCAAGAGCATCTTCCCAGGAGCATCATGTCCTGTGCCTTCCTCCTCCACCCTCCTTTGAATCCACCCACCAGGTCCAGACAGTTGATTGTCACTTCATGTGAAACTTTCAAGGACAGACGGGCACTGATGATGCATTTCAAATCCCCAACGAAAGCAACTTTCCACCGAGATTAGTGTACACAGCAAGATCATCCTTCAGAAAAAAAAGGAGAAATGTGATCTCAGAAAAACAGAAATTGTGTGAATGCACGACCACTAGCTGAGCATTAAGAAGGTGCTTAAGAAAACCTCCGCTCAGAATTAGAAGAAACATAGCACAAACATGACTGCTCCTGAAAGACAATATCCCTTTATAAAAGTAGATATGCAAATGAGAAAAGGAAAAGAATCAAATATTAAGAGTACAACAAAATATAAAACGTGTCAAATGAGAGGAAGAAACAATCTCAGAGTATGTGGAACAAGAATAAAATTATAGTTATCACCCAATTATCACACCGAGTATAATAAGCTGAATTATCCAATTAAAAGACAGAGAATCTACTTGGGCTTAGATACATTCCAGAAACATGATGCTTACAAGAAAATAATCTCTCTGCAAATAAAGAGACCGAGTAAAAACATAGGAAATGATAATCCAAGCAAATATAATGGAGCAGGGGTAGCTTTATCATAACCAGCAAAATAGAATTTAAGACACAAAAAAGGCCACTATACACTGAACAAAAGATGGTTCATGAAGAAGATAGAACTAAGAGTTGGGAAGTAGGGGAATGTTTGCCTGGCATGTGAAAGGATCTGAGTTTGGTATCTGTCTGCACCACAAAAAGAAAATACCATTTCTATAAATGTGTACATTTTCAATGTTGAAGGCCCTAATTGTATGAAAACACAACTAATCATACTAGTCAAAGGCTTCATTAAAATAATAGGTGACTTCAATCCCCTATTCAAAGACACCCAAGTGAAAACAATAGATCTTCAAAACCAAAAATTAGCTAAGAAATGTCAGAATCACATACTACACATAGTAAGTTAATGTAAAGAGACATCTACATAATATTCCATTTAACAGCTGCAGTATACACATTTGATCACCAGCACATTACTAACATAAAGCATGTATTAATCTACAGAGAAATTATCATTGAATTGAATATAATAATGTATCATTTATAATCTCAATGGAATTAAAATACAAATCAATAAATAGCAAAAGAAAATGAATAACCTATTTATATATGCTGTAGTTAGATAACACAGTAGTTCATGATTGGTGAGTTATTTAAGAAGTCGAAGTAGAAATTATAAAATTCTTCTATCAAATGAAATTGGAAATAGCCTTAAGAGGGAAGTTTACATCACCAAATGTTAAATAAGTAATATATAGAGATTTTAAATAGATACTTGAAATGCATCTCAAGTGCTTATAAAAACAAGGTCACTTGCTCCACTACTATGTTCATAGCAGCTTTATTCATAATAGCCAGAAACTGGAAACAGTGTAGATGTCCCTCAACAGAAGAATGAATAAAGAAAATGTGGCACATCTACATAATGAAATAATATTCAGCTATTAAAAAAAGTCATCATGAGCTTTGCAGGCAAATGGATGGAACTAGAAAATATCATCCTGATTGAGGTAACCCAGACTCAGAAAGACAGGTATACTCACTTATAAGTGGACATTAGCCATAAAGTACAGCATACCCATGCTACAATCCACAGACACAAAGAAACTAGATAATGAGGAGGTCCCAAGGAAGGATGCATGACTCTTACTCAGAAAAGGGAAAAAAGTAGTTATCAGAAATGGATGAATGGAGGGAACTGGGAAGGAGAGTAGATGAGGAGGGGAACAACTGGGATCAGGATCAAGTGTGGGGAGGAAGGGGCAGAAGAGGGCCAGGCCAGAAAAAGGAAATGAGTAGTCAAGAGGATCTCTAGAACTAGCCAGAGACCTGGGATGCATGTGTATGCTTCTGGGAGTCTATGGAGGTGACTCTAGCAACTGGGGATATGGAGACTGAAATGGGCACCTCCTGTAGCCAAATGGGACTTTCCAGTGGAAAGAAGGGGACATAAACCCACCCACAAACCTTAGACCCCAAATTTGTTCTCCCTACAAGATGTGCAGGGATAAAGCTGGAACAGAGATTCAGGGAACGGCCAACCAATGACTGCTCCAAGTTGAGACCTACACCATGGGAGAGAACCAACCCTGGTCACTGATACCTTGCTATGCTTGCAGATGGAAGCCTATACCATAACTGTTTCCTGAGAAGCTTCACCCAGCAGCTGATGGAAACAGAAACATAGACCCACAGCTGAACATCAGGGAGAGCTCAGGGAGACTGGTAGAAGAGTGAGGGATAGAATTGAGCAAGCTGATGGGGTCAAGGACATCACAAGACCTACAGAGTCAACTAACCTGGGCCACGGGGGCTCACAGAAATTGAACCACCAGCGAAAAAGCATGCAAAGGCTGGACCTAGACCCCCAACACATTAGTAGCAGATGTGCACCTTGGTCTTCATGTGAGTCCCCTAACAAGTAGACTGTTGGCTAACTCTGACTCTGTTGCCTTCCATTGGATCCCCTTCCCCTATCTGGACTGCTTGGTTGTGCCTCAGTGGGAGAGGATGCACTTAGTCCTTCTAGAACTAGATGGGAGAGGGTGGGGTGGTACCCAAGGAAGGGGAGTTCCCCTTCAAGAGGAAGGCTAATGGGGGAAGGAATGTGGGAGTGTGGGGCTGGGAAGAGAGGAGGGGTGGGGTCTGTGATTGGGATGTAAAATGAATAAATAAATTTAAAAAAGACAAGGCTAAAACCAAATTCCAAATAAGTACAAGAGAAATAATAAGTAGTACAGCAAAATAGTACAGCAAAAGTAGAATAGAAACATGAAGACAGTACAAAAGTTAATGTTTAAAATGGTAGTTATTCAAAAAAAGATAATAATTTTTATTAAATTTAATGGAAGAAAGAGAAAAATAAGTAAAACTACTTTTAAAAACTAATACCAGACACCACTGAAATTCAGAGCCTCATAAGAAAACATTCTATTGAATTATATGTAAATATATTGGAAAATCTAGACGTGGACAGATCTTTGGGCATAGATGCTATAAAGACTGAACCAAAAACATAATGAGTAGTGATAGTGAAGCTGTAGGAACAAGTCTTCTAATAAACAAACAAACAAACAAACCAAAGACTTGATGGTTTCCCTCCTACACTTTAAAATAGAGATAATACCAATCAATGCCCCTTAAAAAATTTATAAAGGAAGAGAAGCAATAATAGCAAAAGTCATTCTATGAAGCTAATATGTCTGAATAAAACCTGAAATAATGTAACCAAAAAAATAACTTGTTCCAGTACCTCTTAAGAGTACAAATGCAGTATTCCTCAAAAAATACTTTTAAATCAAATTAAAAGCACATTAAAGATATCATTCACCTTGATAAAATTGGTTTCAAGTCAAGGCTGTATGAATGATTCAATATAAGAATTGGGGTAACTTGGTCTTGCAAACTTTATATGCCCCAGTACAGGGGAATGCCAGGGCCAAGAAGTGGGAGTGCATTTGAAATGTAAATGAAGAAAATGTCTAATAAATTTTTTTTAAAAAACTCTGAGAAAAAAAAAGAATTGGGGTAAACATAATGTAGCTCATAAGTAGAATCAAGTGTAAAAATTACATGACCACATCAATAGGCATAGGAAAAACCTTTCATTTAATTAAGTATCCCTTCACAATAAAAGGCACAAATAAATTACATATAGCAGGATTGTATCTGTATGTAACAAAGGCTTTATATAACAAATCCATAACCCAGCATCATACTGCACAGGGCAAAACTGAAATGTTGAAGTTCATACAAAAGCAAAAAGACTTCACATAGACAAAACAATGTAGTGGAACTGAGCAGAGGATCCAGAAATAAATACACTCTTGGCAAACTGATTCCCAATAAATGTAGCAAAACCATCTCTTGGAGAAAGGACATTCTTTTTAACACATTGTGCTGGGAACACAAGTTATCTGCATATACAGGAGACAATCAAGGCTCTTGTACCTCTTGCACAAAAAAATTATTCTAAAACAATTTGATATTAAATTTAGGATTTAAAACCTTAAAAGTGCATAAAAATATGAGGGAAATAGTCCAAGAGGGAAGTAATTCATGTGTAATGATTTCCCAACTAGAATGTCAATAGCTTAGGATACAAGCAAAAGTTGACAAATAAGATTATAACATATTAAAAACTTCTGCAAAGAAAAGGAACCAACAGAGTTAGGAGGTATGATAATGAATGCTAATTGTCAACTTCACAGAATCCAGAATCAGCTATGAGATGGGGCTTCTGGGCATGCCTTTGGAAGATTTTTTTTTCAAACATAATATTTTCTTAAAATACAGTATTTTAAAATACATATTCTTAAAATACAATATTCTTAAAATAATAATTTATTTATAATATTAAATAATATTTATTCTTTGAGAATTTAATACATGTATACAATGTATTTCAATCATATTTACTCCCCAGTCCTCCCTTCAAATTCTTCCTAGATCACCTTCCATGTCACCTTCCCCATTTTATGTCCTCATCTTTTTTAAGTAAGCACTGGAACAGTCCAGTTTGTGCTGCCTATACACACACACACACACACACACACACACAGAAGGGGGAGGGACTCACTGGAGTATTGTCAGCCTATTAAGGACCATATCCCTAAAGAAAAATTACTTATACTATACTAGCATCCATAAGCTGTCAGTAGCTCCTCACCTTGTACTGTGGTTTCTCATGGCTCTCCTTCAACTATGCCACAATGCTGACTGTACTGCACACACAACCACACCTCCTGTGAACTCATAAATGCCATGACTCTGTCATGTCCAGAAGACACTGTTTCACCTGAATCCTCCCAAACTCTGGCTCTTAAGATTTTTCTGTGTTCTCTTCTTTAATGCTTTCTGAACCTTGGGAGGAGGGTGTGATATACAGATGTTCCAATCCAAGCAAACAACAGACACTTGTTTTCTGCACAGGTGAGGCATGGGATTTTCTTGTTATTTTATTGTGATGGGAAGATCCAGTCAATGTGGGTGAAAATTGTTCTTGGGCAGGAGTTTTCTGGACTTTATAAGATCCAGAAAGTGAGCTTAATGCTAGCATGTATGCATTTATTGCTCTGTTTCTTGATTGCAGATGCAATGGGAAGAGTTCCCTCAAGCTCCTGCCTTTGTAATTTCCCCACCAGGAAGGATTATAGAATGAACTGAGAGGTAGAATAAACCCTTTCTCCCTTTTGTGGCTTTTGACAGATTATTTTGCCACAGCATCAGGAAAGAAATTATGACAAGGTGCAACCTCCAGAATGGGAGAGTATACTTGCTACCCATGCATTTGACACATGATATATAAAAACATAAAAATTTAGCAAGCCCTGCTACAATGATAATGATAATAATCATGATAATAATAATAATAATAATGATGTTTTGCTGCTTTAACTTAAAATAGTAGTAGTTGTAAGATTTTTCTGCTGTTGGTGGGATTGCAAGATTGTACAACCACTCTGGAAATCAGTCTGGCGGTTTCTCAGAAAATTGGACATGGTACTACCAGAGGATCCCGCAATACCTCTCCTGAGCATATATCCAGAAGATGTTCCAACTAGTAAGAAAGAAACATGCTCCACTATGTTCATAGCAGCCTTATTTATAATAGCCAGAAGCTGGAAATAACCAAGATACCCTTCAAGAGAGGAATGGATACAAAAAATGTGGTATATTTACACAATGGAGTACTACTCAGCTATTAAAAAGAATGAATTTATGAAATTCCTAGCCAAATGGATGGACCTGGAGGGCATCATCCTGAGTGAGGTAACACAATCACAAAGGAACTCACACAATATGTACTCATTGATACGTGGATATTAGCCCAAAACCAACAATGGAGGAGTGTTCCTCTTTCTCCACATCCTTGACAGCATCTGCTGTCACCTGAATTTTTGATCTTAGCCATTCTGACTGGTGTGAGGAGGAATCTCAGGGTTGTTTTGATTTGCATTTCCCTGATGATTAAGGATGTTGAACATTTTTTCAGGTGCTTCTCTGCCATTCGGTATTCCTCAGGTGAGAATTCTTTATTCAGTTCTGAGCCCCATTTTTTAATGGGGTTATTTGATTTTCTGGAGTCCACCTTCTTAAGTTCTTTATATATATTGGATATTAGTTCTCTATCTGATTTAGGATAGGTAAAGATCCTTTCCCAATGTGTTGGTGGTCGTTTTGTCTTATTGAAGGTGTCTTTTGCCTTGCAGAAGCTTTGCAGTTTCATGAGGTCCCATTTGTCAATTCTCAATCTTACAGCACAAGCCATTGCTGTTCTATTCAGGAATCTTTCCCCTGTGCCCATATCTTCAAGACTTTTCCGCACTTTCTCCTCTATAAGTTTCAGTGTCTCTGGTTTTATGTGAAGTTCCTTGATCCACTTAGATTTGACCTTAGTACAAGGAGATAGGAATGGATCAATTCGCATTCTTCTACATGATAACAACCAGTTGTGCCAGCACCATTTGTTGAAAATGCTGTCTTTCTTCCACTGGATGGTTTTAGCTCCCTTGTCAAAGATCAAGTGACCATAGGTGTGTGGGTTCATTTCTCGGTCTTCAATTCTATTCCATTGGTCTACTTGTCTGTCACTATACCAGTACCATGCAGTTTTTATCACAATTGCTCTGTAGTAAAACTTTAGGTCAGGCATGGTGATTCCACCAGAGGTTCTTTTATCCTTGAGAAGAGTTTTTGCTATCCTAGGTTTTTTGTTATTCCAGATGAATTTGCAGATTGCTCTTTCTAATTCGTTGAAGAATTGAGTTGGAATTTTGATGGGGATTGCATTGAATCTGTAGATTGCTTTTGGCAAGATAGCCATTTTTACTATATTGATCCTGCCAATCCATGAGCATGGGAGATCTTTCTATCTTCTGAGATCTTCTTTAATTTCTTTCTTCAGAGACTTGAAGTTTTTATTATACAGATCTCTCACTTCCTTAGTTAGAGTCACGCCAAGATATTTTATATTATTTGTGACTATTGAGAAGGGTGTTGTTTCCCTACTTTCTTTCTCAGCCTGTTTATTCTTCGTGTAGAGAAAGGCCATTGACTTGCTTGAATGAAATTCTTAAGTATGAAATTCTTAACTAATAAAGTACTTCTGTAGTGATAGTAAAACAACAACAACAACAACAACAACTAAGGTTATTTATAATGTTAAAATTGAGGGTAGATGATGAAAGAAGAATGGAAACAATAGAAGACAGAAAGATAGATGATTGATACATACACGGTGTCTTAGTTAGGGTTTTACTGCTGTGAACAGACACCATGACCACGGCAAGTCTTATAAAAAACAACATTTAACTGGGGCTGGCTTACAGGTTCAGAGATTCAGTCCATTACCATCAAGGGGGAAGCATGTTAGCATCCAGGCAGGCATGGCTCAGGAAGAGCTGAGAGTTCTATGTCTTCATCCAAAGGCAGCTAGTGGAAGACTGACTTCCAGGCAACTGGGTTGAGAGCCTTAAGCCCATACCCACAGTGACACACCTACTCCAACCAGGTCTCACCTATTCCAACAAGGCCACACCTCCAAATGATGCCTTCCCTGGTCCAAGAATATACAAACCATCACAACATGCTATAGTGATAGATGATTGACAGTAAATAGATACATATAGAGAGACAGACACACATACATGTGTAGAAAATGTGGAGGGAAATCTATTATAATGCCCTTTTATGTCTACATTCCAGGCCTTATGCCACATGTTTATGAGGTGAACATTATGTGTAATGGAAGGAGCAAAGAATTCTTTTTATTTCTAAGTCTTAAAAAAAAACTAACACCACTAAACTTATTTTTATGTTTATTACACATTTGTTTCACTATGAGTACACATTAGAAGTGATTTATCATACAACTTGTGAACAAATTTGATATTCTCTACTGAATGGGTTTAAAAGGAACATAAAACTGTAAAATACTAGTTTAATTCTAGTTCTAAGTTCTAAGTTATGATAACTAGAACAATAAACACCATGATGATTTTACTGAATTTTCCAAGTTGGATTTCACTATAGAAGTCTTTTTGTTTTTAATAACAGTTTATTTCAAGAAATGAAGGGCTACTTATAAAAGCCATTTTACCTTAAGTATTGAGAATAAATATGTATTAACACAAAACTCCTTCCTACTTAAAGTTATGCATTGAAGGAGATTAACTAATGTCAACTACAAATCTAGTGTCTTAAAAGTATATTACATAAATTCTCTATGTATCTATTATCTATTGCCTTTCTTTCTTTACTATATTATTTCCCTTACTACTAGTAAAAGGTATCTTTATTAGTTCTTTGAAAATTTCCTATTGTCTTTGAGATACTTTGCCTTCTAGTGTCTTAAATCTTAAATCACATACAATGTGTTCCATTTGCTTTTGTCATAAAGAGTTAAGCCAATATAAGGATGATACACAACACAACTCCATGTGACATTCATGATAAACATTTGGTACTCAGAACAGGAATGGTCAAATACTGCTTAGTGACAGAAATTCAAAATGAATTAGTTCTAAGGGGGCCCATGTTGTGGACAAACATAGACTTCTAGAATTCACTAAATGTTTCAGGTGAAGACTGCCATGCTGAGCTTCTAGAATTTGATGAACATAAAAACACTACTTGAGACTTCCAGAGCAGGTGAGGGAGGCATCTTGTGTCCCAGGTCCCTGAGAGACCAGTCTGCGCAGGTGAGAGTGCAGACTACAGAGGCAACACACTTCTGGGACAGGCCCAGTTTTGGGAATTCATTTTCAGCCAGGAGGCAGGTCTGAAGGCCAGATCTCTGTGCACCTTCCCTGCAAAGGAGAGCTTGCCTGCAGAGAGTACTCTGACCACTGAGACTCAGGAGAGAGCTGGACCCCCAGAACTGCTGACAGAGGCTAACAGAATCACAGGTGGAACAAGCTCCAGCCAGAGACAACTATAACAACTAAGGCCAGAGATTAACAGGTGGCGAAAGGCAAATATAAGAATCTTACTAACAGAAACCAGGAATGCTCACCTTCATCAGAAACCAGCATTCCCAACTCAGCCAGTCCTGGATACCCCAACACACCCGAAAAGCAAGACTCAGAATCAAAATGATATCTCATGATGCTGGGAGAGGACTTTAAGAAGGGCATTAATAATTCACTTAAAGAAATAAAAGAGAACACGGCTAAACAGGTAGAACTCCTTAAAGAATAACAGGAAAACACTGCTAAACAGGTAGAAGTCCTTAAAGAGAAAACCCAAAATTACAGGAAAACATAACCAAACAGGTGATGAAATTGAACAATACCATCCAATACCTAAAATGGAAAGTAGAAACAATAAAAACCCAAAGTGAGACAACTCTGGAGATAGAAACCCTAGGAAAGAAATCAGAAACCATAGATGCGAGCATCAGCAACAGAATACAAGAGATGGAAGAGAGAATCTAAGGTGCAGAAGATTCCATAGAGAACATAGGCATAACAATCAAAGAAAATACAAAATCCCAAAAGATCCTAATTCAAAACATCCAGGAAATCCAGGACACAATGAGAAGACCAAACCTATGAATAAGAGGAGTGGATGAGAATGAAGATTTTCAACATAAAGGGGCAGCAAATCTATCTTCAACAAAATTATAAAAGAAAACTTCCCAAACCTAAAGAAAGAGATGCACATGAACATACAAAAAGCCTACAGAACTCCAAATAGACTGGACCAGAAAAGAAATTCCTCCTGACACATAATAATCAGAACAACAAATGCACTAAATAAAGATAGAATATTAAAAGCAGTAAGGGAAAAAGGTCAAGTAACATATAAAGGCAGGCCTATTAGAATTACACCAGACTTCTCACCAGAGACTAGGAAAGCCAGAAGATCCTGGAAAGTTGTCATAGAGACCCTAAGAGAACACAAACGCCAGCCTAGGATACTATATCCAACAAAAATCTTAATTATCATAGATTGAGAAACCAAAGTATTCCATGATAAAACCAAATTCACACAATGTATTTACACGAATCCAGCCCTTCAAAGGATAATAAAAAGAAAACACCAACACAAGGACAGAAACTACACCCTAGAAAAAGAAAGTAATCCTTCAACAAACCTAAAAGAAGGTAGTTGTAAGAACAGAATTCAAACTTTAACAACAAAACACAGGAAGCAACAATTACTTTTCTTTAATTTCTCTTTACATTAATGGACTCAATTCCCCAATATAAATACATAGATTAACAGACTGGCTACAAAAACAGAACCCAACATTTTGCTACTTAAAGGAAACCCATCTCAGGGAAGAAGACAGACAGTATTTCAGAGTGAACGACTGGAAAAGAATTTTTCAAGAAAATGGTCCTAAGAAACAAGCTGAAGTAGCCATTCTAGTATCGAATAAAATTGACTTCCAACCCAAAGTTATCAAAAAAGACAAGGAGGGGCACTTCATATTCTTCAAAGTTAAAATCTACCAAGATGAACTCTCAATTCTGAATATCTATGCTCCAAATAAAAGGGCAGTCACATTCATTAAAGAAACTTTAGTAAAGCTCAAAGCACACATTGCACCTCACATAATAATAGTGGGAGACTTCAACAACCCACTGTCACCAATGGACAGATCCTGGAAACAGAAACTAAACTGAGACACATGGACACGAGCAGAAGTTATGAAAGAAATGGATTTAATAGATATCTACAGAATATTTTATCCTAAAACAAAAGGATATAACTTCTTCTTCTCAGCACCACCTGGTACCTCCTCCAAAATTGACCATATAATTGGTCAAAAAACAGGCCTACACAGATACAAAAATATTGAAATTATCCCGTGAATCCTATCAGATCACCACGGACTAAGGTTGATCTTCAATAACAGCATAAATAATAGAAAGCCAACATTCACGTGGAAACTGAACAACACTCTACTCAATGATTCCTTGGTCAAGGAATAAATAAAGAAAGAAATTAAAGACTTTTTAGAGTTTAATGAAAATGAAGCCACAACATACCCAAACTTATGGAACACAATGAAGGCATTCCTAAGAGGGAAACTCATAGCTCTGAGTGCCTCCAAAACGAAAATAGAGAGAGCATGCACTAGCACCCTTACAGCACACCTAGAAGCTTTAGAACTACAGGAAGCAAATTCACCCAAGAGGAATAGATATTAGGAAATAATCAAACACAGGGCTGAAATCAACCAAGTGGAAAGGAAAAGAACTATTCAAAGAATCAACCAAACCAGGGGCTGGTTCTTTGAGAAAATCAAGAAGATAGACAAACCCTTAGCCAGACTAACTAGAGGGCTAGGGACAGTATTCTAAAAAACAAAATCAGAAATGAAAAAGGAAACATGACAACAGAACCTGAGGAAATCCAAAACATCATCAGATCCTCCTACAAAAGGCTATACTCAACAAAACTGGAAAACTTGGATGAAATGGATAGCTTCCTAGACCGATACCAGGTACCAAAGTTAAATCGGGATCAGATTAATGATCTAAACAGTCCCATTTCCCCTAAAGAAATAGAAGCAGTCATCAATAGTCTCCCAACCAAAAAAAGCCCAGGACTAGATGGGTTTAGTGCAGAGTTTTAGCAGACCTTCAAGGAAGACCTAATTCCAACTCTTCTCAAACTATTACACAAAATAGAAAAAGAAGATACTCTACCCAATTCATTCTATGAAACCACAATTACTCTAATACTTAAAGCACACAAATATCAAACAAAGAAAGAGAACTTAAGACCAATTTCCCTTATGAATATCAATGCAAAAATACTCAATAAAATCCTCACTAACCGAATCCAAGAACACATCAAAATGATCATCCATCATGACCAAGTAGGCTTCATCTCAGGGATGCAGGGATGGTTTAAAATATGGAAATCCATCAACGTAATTCACTATGTAAACAAACTCAAAGACAAAAACCACAAGATCATCTCGTTAGATGCTGAGAAAGAATTTGACGAAATCCAACACCCCTTAATGATAAAAGTCTTGGAAAGATCACGAATTCAAGGAACATACTGAAACATAATAAAAGCAATATACAGCAAACCAGTAGCCAACATCAAAGTAAATGGAGAGAAACTCAAGTAATCCCACTAAAATCAGGGACTAAACAAGGCTGCCCACTTTCTACCTACCTATTCAATATAGTACTTGAAGTTCTAGCCAGAGCAATTCGAGATCAAAAGGAGATAAAGGGGATACAAATTGGAAAGGAAGAAGTCGAAATATCACTATTGGCAGTTGATATGGTAGTGTATATAAGTGACCCTAAAAATTCCACCATAAAACTCCTAAACCTGATAAACAGCTTCATTGAAGGTATAGGTTCATTATAGGTGGATATAAAATTAACTCAAACAAATCAATAGCCTTTCTCTATACAAAATATAAATGGGCTGAGAAAGAAATTAGGGAAACAACACCCTTCTCAATAGTCACAAATAATATAAAATACCTTGGCGTGACTCTAACTAAGTAAGTGAAAGATCTGTATGATAAGAACTTCAAGTCTCTGAAGAAAGATATTGAAGAAGATCGCAGAAGATGGAAAGATCTCCCATGCTCATGGATTGGCACGATTAATATAGTAAAAATAGCTATGCTGCCAAAAGCAATCTACAGATTCAATGCAATCCTCATCAAAATTCAAACTCAATTCTTCACTGAGTTAGAAAGGGCGATTTGCAAATTCATCTAGAATAATAAAAAACCTAGGATAGAAAAAACTATTCTCAAAGAACCTCTGGTGGAATCACCATCCCTGACCTCAAGCTGTACTACAGAGCAATTGTTGCAAAAACTGCATGGTAGTGGTACAGCGACAGACAGGTAGATCAATGGAATAGAATTGAAGATCCAGAAATGAATCCACACACCTATGGTCACTTGATCTTTGACAAGGGAGCTAAAACCATCCAGTGGAAAAAAGACAGCATTTTCAACAAATGGTGCTGGCACAACTGGTGGTTATCATGTAGAAGAATGCAAATTGATCCATTCTTATCTCCTTGTTCGAAGCTCAAGTCTAAGTGGATCAAAGTCCTCCACATAAAACCAGAGACACTGAAATTTATAGAGGAGAAAGTGGAGAAAAGCCTCGAAGATATGGGCACATGTTGAAAATTCCTATACAGAACACCAATGGCTTGTGCTTGTAAGATCAAGAATTGTTGAATGTGACCTCATAAATTTGCAAAGCTTCTGTAAGGCAAAAACACTGTTAATAAGACAAAAAGGCCACCACCAGATTGCAAAAGGATATTTACCAATCTTAAATCTGATTGGCGACTAAGATACAATATATACAAAGAACTCAAGAAGCTGGACTCCAGAAATCAAATAACCCAATTAAAAATGGGGTTCAGAGCTAAACAAAGAACTCTAACTGAGGAATATTGAATGGCTGAGAAGCACCTGAAAAAAAAATGTTCAACATCCTTAATCATTAGGGAAATGCAAATCAAAACAACCCTAAGATTACACCTCACATCAGTCAGAATGGCTAAGATCAAAAATTCACGAGACAGCAGATGCTGGTGAGGATGTGGAGAAAGAGCAACACTCCTCCATTGCTGGTGGCATTGTAAGGTTTTACAACCACTCTGGAAGTCAGTCTGGCAATTCTTCAGAAAATTGGACATAGTACTACCGGAAAATCCAGCAATACCTCTCCTGGGCTTATACCTAGAAGATGTTCCAACTGGTAATAAGGACACATGCAGCCTTATTTCTAATAGCCAGAAGTTGGAAAAAACACAGATGTCCCTCAACAGAGGAATGGATACAGAAAATGTGGTCCATTTACACAATGGAGTACTACTCAGCAATTAAAGACATCGAATTAATGAATTTCTTAGGCAAATGGCTGTATCTGGAGAATTTCATCCTTAGTGAGGTAACCCAATCACAAAAGAAGTCACTAGATATGCACTCACTGATAAGTGGATATTAACCCAGAAACTTAGAACACCCACGATACAATTTGCAAAACACAAGAAAATCAAGAATGAAGACCAAAGTGTGGATACTTTGCCCCTTCTTAAAATTGGGAACAAAATACCCATGGAAGGAGTTACAGAGACAAAGTTTGGAGCTACGATGAAAGGATGAACCATCCAGAGACTGCCCTATCCAGGGATCCATCCCATAATCTGCCTCCAAACCCAGACACTATTGCTTATGCTAGCAAGATTTTGCTTAAAGAACCCTGATATAGCTGTCTCTCTTGAGGTTATGCCAGTGCCTGGCAAACACAGAAGTGGATGTTCACACTCAGCTATTGGATGGAACACAGGTTCCCCAATGGAGGAGCTAGGGAAAGTACCCAAGGGGCTGAAGGGTCCTGCAACCCTATAGGTGGTACTACAATATGAACTAACCAGTACCCCCAGAGCTCCTGTCTCTAGCTACATATGTAGCAGAAGATGGCCTAGTTGGCCATCATTCGGAAGAGAGGCCCCTTGGTATTGCAAACTTTATATGCCCCAGTAGTGGGGAATGCCAGGGCCAAGAAGTGGGAGTGGGTGGGTAGGGGATCAGGGTGGGGGGAAGGTATAGGGAACTTTCGGGATAGCATTTGGAATGTAAATAAAGGAAATATCTAATAAAATAAAAAAAGGAATATGCCCTAAACAAACGAACAAACAAACAAAACCACTACTTGAAGTATAATGTTGATACCTGAATATGGGCAAGGTACAATTGTTACAAAAAACAGTTTTGTGTAATATTCTATAAGTCCTACATTATATTTTATGAAGCTATGTCTCTCCTTTTTGGATGGAAAAACAAGGGTCTATGTAGCTCATGCTGGTTTTGAGTTCACAATCTTCCTGGTCTATTTCTCCAGTACTGTAATTACAAGTATACCACTTCACCCAACAACAGCATTTCTTTTGAGTCCTAACTTTACACACATTCTATCTTTTCTTGAGTCTGGGTCACCTGTAGGTTATGCTGGACTGGAATTTGCTATGTAGCCAAGGATGATGTTGATCTTTCTATCTGATCTTTCTGATTCTGATCTATCTTCACTCCAGGTCTGGGATTACAGGCATATGCAATGCCAGGCCCAGACTATTTAGCTACAATTTTTTTTTTAAAAGTGTCTATTTAAGCAGATGCAGAAACCCTCAGCTAAACATTAGGTGGGGCTTGCGGAATCCTGCTGAAAACAAGATGGAAAGGTTGAAGGAGCCAGAGAGGTCAGGGACACCACAAGAAAACCTACAGAATCAACAAACCTGGGCCCATAGTGGCTCACAAGACTGAACTGCCAACTAGGAAGAATGCATGGGAAGGACCTAGGTCCTCTGCACATATGTAAGTTTGGTCTTTATGTGGGACACCTAATAATGGAATCAGGGGTTGTCTCTGTTGTCTGCCTTTGGCATCCTTTATCTTAACTGGGCTGCTTTGCCTATGCACAATAGGAGAAGGTGAACCCAGACTTACTGCAACTTGATATGTCAAGGCAGGTTGATAACCATGGGAGTCCTCCCCTTTTCTGAAGAAAAAGGGAGAGGGGAGTGGGGGAAAGGGGAGAGAGAAGAGGGATGTTGGGGAGGGGAGGGGAGAGGCTGGGAGGATGGAAGGGAGGGGAAATTGCAATTGGGATATAAAGTAAATAAATAGCTTAATAATAATAATGTTTGTTTAAGCTAACTTTTTCTTTTTAACCATGGACTATAGGATGAGTATCATTAAAAGTGAACCAATGCTTGCTATTCTCCTTTAGTTTTAAAATTACCTTCAAAAACCTCTATTTTTTCTAGTGCCACTTATAAGATACTGAATAACTCACCTTGTTAAATTAGTGTAGTGATAAAATGTGTTGTCATGAAACTGTTTTAGCTGATTTAAAGTTTTACCTTTAATGGCAAGTTTTTAATACTTTTCTAAATCAGTTTTCTAGTATCAGTTCTTAAATGACAAGGAGCAAGGGATAAACTCCAAAAAAGTTAGCTCCTTCTCTTCTAAGAAAAATCAACCCCTCTCTTAGAAGTTAAATAAGTGGTTTGTGTATGTGTTTGGAATATAGAAGTGAACATTCCAGGCTCTGTGGACTGTTTAGTCTCTATTGCAATTCAGCTTTTACCCCTGAAGTGGGAGGCAGCCTTAAGCAGTATGTAATTTAAAAATGAAGGAGCAGCTCAAAGTTGACCCCTACAGCAGCTGGCCAACCTTGCCTTAGAACTAACCTACTGTTATTAGTTAGTTACTTTGAAGAAACTTGTGTTTAGTCTGATACTATTCTTTTCACAGAATATATGCATTTAAATTGTTGTACTTAAAATCAGGAAAGGACGAAAAGAAATAAAGGTTCTCCAAACACAGTGTTTCCCTCACACTGCTGAGCTATGTGCTTTAGGCCCTGTGATTATAATGTTGTCATTAACACACATATATTTATACCTACAATATTGTCCCAATTTCAAACGCAAGCAGTAAACTAGGAAACCAAACCAAACCAAACCAAAACAAGAACCTAATCATTTCATCAATTAAAATGTTGCATGTCTAATGAGAAGAATAAACCTCAAGGACCTTAAAGTCACTTTTATTTTAATCATTATATTGCTTGTTCTGGTGACATATGATTTTCTTAACATTCGGGACAATTACTCAAACTCACAATTAAATAGGTGTTCATTCATGTTAAATAAATGCCAGTTTCATTTACAATTTCTTTTGAAAGGGAAATTCCCACTATGGTTGTAATAGAGAGTAAGCACTATTGAAATGCCATTTATTTTTGTTACTGTGGTAAAAATAATATGAAATCTGCTTTTAATCAAATTTCAGGGTAAAATACAGAACTGATAACTGTTGCTACAAAGTTACACCAAAGATGTGTAGAGCTTACTCACCTTGTGTAACAGAGCCTTAGATTCTTTGAAAACAATCCCCATTCATACCTCCATTCATCTCAGAGAACAGGGACAGCTTCTCTACTCTTTGCTGTTACAATTCTGAATACTTAAAAAATTTGATGTAAATGCAACCATGCAGTAATTTTATCTAAGTGAAAGTAGGCTTATTTGGTTTAGAAAAACATCCTCATTTTTTCCTGTTTTCTTATCAGAATAAAAGAAAGAGAAAAAAAAAAAAAAAGGCTGGGCACTGGTGGCGCACATCTTTAATCTCAGCACTTGGGAGGCAGAGGCAGGAGAATTTCTGAGTTCGAGGCCAGTCTGGTCTACAGAGTGAGTTCCAGGACAGCCAGAGCTAAATATATAGAGAAACCCTGTCTCTGAAAACCAAAAAAAAACCAACCAAACAAACAAAAAAAACCCCAAAAGCCCAAGGGCCTCTCTTCCCAGTGATGGCCGACTAGGCCATCTTCTGCTACATATGCAGCTAGAGATACGAGCTCTGGGGGTACTGGTTAGTTCATATTGTTGTTCCACCTATAGGGTTGCAGACCCCTTCAGCTCCTTGGGTGCTTTCTCTAGCTTCTCCATTGGGACCCTGTGTTCCATCTTATAGATGACTGTGAGCATCCACTTCTGTATTTGCCAGGCACTGGCATAGCCTCATATAAGACAGCTATAACAGGGTCCCTTCAGCAAAACCTTGCTGGCATATGCAATAGTGACTGGGTTTGGTGGCTGATTATGGGATGTATCCCCAAGTGGGCTATTCTCTGGATAGTCCATCCTTTTGTCTTAGCTCCAAACTTTTTCTCTGTAACTCCTTTCATGCATATTTTGTTCCCTATTCTAAGGAGGAATGAAGTATCCACCCATTGGTCTTCCTTCTTCTTGATTTTCTTGTGTTTTGCAAATTGTATCTTGGGTGTTCTTTGTTTCTGGGCTAATATCCACTTATTAGTCAGTGTATATCTAGCCCCAGTACAGGGGAATGCCAGGGCCAAGAAGCAGGAGAGGGTGAGTAGGGGAGCACGGTGAAGGGAGGGTATAGGGAACTTTCGGGATAGCATTCGAAATGTATATAAAGAAAAGGTCCAATAGTGACACTAGTATCATGGGGCTTTCAGGAACTTGGCCAGGGAACTGGATATGAGATTCAGGCAAAGTTTGAAGATTGGGAGAGGAGTAGGGTAAAATGAACTCAGTATGCTGCCACATAGGCCAGGCAGACAGATCTGGTACAAGCAGAACGAAAAAACCAGTGTTTGTGTGTGTTTGTGTGAGTTTGTGTATGTTTGTGTGTGTATGTTTGTGTGTGTGTGTGTAAATTTGTGTGTGTGGTTGTTGTCCTTGTTGTGGGAAATGTAAGTAGATTACCTGTGTTTCTATATTACCAGGGCTGCTTAGAGGTCCTTTGGTTGGGGGCTTGAGGGTGCTTTATTCTGAAATGTTCCAAAGCGAGGAAAGAAAGGCCTAGAAAAGGAAGTCATAATCATTGGCCACCAGTCGCTTGGCAACCAGAGGTGAGGGACTATGCTAGGAAGTTTGTCAGAACTTTTTATTTCTAAGTTGTCACAGACTGATCTCAGCATCCCTCCTATCTTCCACCCTCCTGGGGCTCTGGCAGCTACCATTCTGCTCTCAACATCAATGAGCTCAACTTCATTTTAGACTACATTTGAGGGAGCTCATGAAGCACTTGTCTTTGTGTGCTTTTTTAAAAATCATTTAAGAGAATGATCCCCATTCATATTGTTACAAACAAATTGTATTCTGTTTTATAGGTGAATAGTGTTCTGTCACGTATGGACCATATTTCTGTTTCTTACTTATTGTAAATAATAATACAGTACACATGGGAGCAAAGATATCTTTTCTATATGTGTCTTCTTTAGATTTATACATGAGATTCTTTGAAATCTTTTTGCTGAAATCTTTTTCCTCCTTTTCCTTCACATTTTTCTCAGTATCTAATACCTTCCACTTCTTTGCCTAGCAATTCCTTTTTAAAGATTTATTATTCTCTCATATACTACATCCTGACTGTAATTTCCCTTCCTTTATTTCTTCTCCTCTCCAATATCTCCCCTTTCCCCCCAGATTCACTTCTTCCCCTTTAACTTCAGAAAAGAACAGGTCTCCCAGGGATCTCAAATGAACAGGGCCTAACAAGATACAATAAGACTGGGCACAAAATGCTCATATTAAGGCTATCTGAGGCAGTCTCGTAGTTGGTAAAGGATCCCAAAGCAGGCAAAAGAGATGCAGACAGTCAAATTACCACTGATATGAGTTGCATAAGATCACCAAGCTACACAACATACAGGCTCCCTGATTGCCACTTTAGTCTCAGTAAGCCCCTATGAGTCCAGGTTAGTTGGTTGATTAGGTAGGCTGTGCTCTTGTGGTGTCCTCGACCTCTCTGGCTCCTCCAGTCCTTCCTCCCCATCTTCAGAAGGATTCCCCATCCCTGCCTGATGTTTGGCTGTGGGTCTCTGAATGTGTTTCCATCAGTTGCTGGATGAAGCCTCTCTAACTAGCAATTCTTAAAGGTGAAACCACATTATCATTTTGATGTGCACAGCTATGATGATTCTGATGATTGTAAGCATTTTCCAGAAAATCTTGACCATTTTCATGCATTATTTTTTGAATTGTCCTTATCAATTTTAATCTACTTTTCTTTTTTTTTTATAAATTTGTGGAATTCCTCATATATTCTTACAATCAATCCCTTGTAAGACATATCATTTGCAACTATTTCCTTTCATTATGCATGTTGTTTCTTTTTACATTTTTAAAAATTCTATTTAAAAAAACATAGTCTAGCTTCATAGCATATGCTGTCCTTCAACATAGCACATTGATCCTTGGCCTCTCAAGTATGGTCATATGGCCACAATCCTAGCTTGTTTTTATTATTTTCATTTGTTTCTTGTGATTTTATAGGTTATATATTTGTTCTCTTATGGTGCAGAGGAAGTTTTCAACTTGTTATAATTCCATTCTTTAGGTTTCACATATTTTTGGAAATTTGCCCAAAATCTATATACTTATTCAAATATCCTAAGCATTTTCATTTTATCCTAGGAGTTTTTAACTTTAACTAGTATATATAAGCCATCCAGTGTTTTTAATTGAGTTTTGAAATTGGTGAGAGCTAACAGTCTAGTTGCATTCTTCTGATTATGGATTTCCACTTACTAAAAATGACCTTTTTCAAGAGGCCAGAGGTTATGAATTTGAGAGCAAGGGCAGGAGTAAGCATATGGAAAGAGGTGGGGGGGGAGAAGAAATGGAAGGGGAAATGATATAATAATATTTTAATTAAAAAATAGAAAATAAATAAATATCCTCACTCCAGTGTATGTTCTTAGTATCATTATCAAAACTCAGCTATTTATACAAGTGAAGAGTTACTTGTGACATTAAATTCTCTTCCATTGGTCTAAGTAGCCAAGGGTGGACATGATCTTACAAGCCTCTTGCTTCAGATTCTTGGGGGCAGGGCCTGTAGATATGTTACACCAATAAAAGATATTATTGGTGTTTTGGTAAAGATTGTATTTTATTTGTGAAGTACATTTAGAAGCTTAACCAATTTTATATGTATTTATTCATTTTAAATTTAATTTTTTGGGAATTGCATATATGTATATAATATATTGTGATCATTTTCACCTCCTATTTCTTACCTCCAACTGTCCTCAGACAGTCCTCCCTTTGAACTTGATGTCTTTGTTCTATTTTCTTTTAATTTATAAGCCACTGAGTCCAATTAGTGCCATAAATGATGGGTGTGAGGCCATCCAGTGAATCAATGACAACTTGCCAATAACTATCCTTCCAGAAAAAATGTGCCTCCCCCTCCCTCCTCAGCTATCAACTAGAAATACCTTCTTGGCTACATGTAGGGCTTCATAAGTCCCTCCCCAATTCCTGTTGAACTTTTTACGAGCTTGATCTTGTACAAATCTTGTTCAGGTAACTACAGCTGCTGTGAATTCATAAGTGGACTGTCATGCCCAAAAGATAGCATTTTACAGCACTCTTTACTTTCCTCTGGTTTTTACAGTCTTTTTAACCTCCTTTTACATCATGTTCCTTGAGTCTGAGATTCAGCGAAGTTAATATACATGTTCCATTTAGAGCAAAACACATTCACTTTTTCTCAGCACTTTAACCAGTTGAGAGCTTCTGTCTTAGTCACTATCCATTGCAAAACAAAGCATCTTTTTTAGAAAAAAAATTATTTTATTTATATGTGTACACTGTAGCTGTCTTCAGACACACCAGAAGTAAGCATCAGATCCCATTGCAGAGGGTTGTGAGCCACCATTTGCTTGCTGGGACTTGAACTTGGAACCTTTGAGAGAACAGTCAGTACTTTTAACCACTGAACTATCTCTCCAGTCCCCACAACTTCTTTGATACAAGTTGACAGTACCACAAGTAAATGGGTATAAATATAAACATCAAAACTAGTTTGAAAACATGAGCATTTAAGAAAATTTAGAAAAATAATAGTAGTTTTTCCCTAATGTCTATGACCTCTGTGTGAGCTTTTAACCATGTTTACAATACCAGGTATGCCTTCCTTCCTGTGGAGCAGACTTCAAATCCAACCAGAAAATTGCTGATTACCCCATGGTATTTATACACTGTTGCATCAGTGGAAACTTGTTGACTGACAGATCATTATTGTACAATGCAGGACTTGTTGCTGGCAAAGACTATGGATAGTTTTTCTTCTTTGGTTGACTGCACAACATCTTCTGGCACTATAAATGTTAACCAGTAGGGAGGAAGTTTCCAACTCAGCTCAAGATTGATTTTCCTAAATCCCGAAGCTCTAAATGTGTTGTGTCTTCAGCAACAGGGTCTCACCATCTAGTTATGGTGAGCAACCAAGAGCATTGGCAATAGCCTGTGTTTTGTTTTCTTGGGGTTTGGAGGCCTCTATGACCAATAGTTAATAGGGAGTTACCTTATACAAAACACTGACACTATTTTATTAAGACAGGGTCCCCTATATACCAAGTTGGTTTTGAACTCACAAAGTAGTTAAGAATGACCTTGAACTTTCATCCTCTTGTCTCCCAAATAGTAATTACAGTAGTACACCACCACACCCTGTACATGCAGCAATGAAGACTGCATCTAGGGCTCCCTGCATGCTCAGCAAGCACTCTACCAAGTGAGCTATATCTCTAACAGATCCTTTTATATCACTTATTTGTCTAAATTTAGAACATTGGAGGTAGTTCCCCATTTTTGTATATTCTTCCATTTTTTTTATCACATTATCATAAGTTTCATTCTAGAGATCATTATCATATTTGGGTAACTTTATTTCTAGGTATTTTATATATTACTCAGTTATTATTACTATGGTTTTTGTTATGATATATTCACCACTAATTGCATTTCCTTTTATACTTCCATAGCTATTTGTCCACTGTATTGCTTTTCCTTGTGCTAAGGAAAACTAGCTTAGAGAGTAGTGTCCCCACTTTTAGTACAACAAAAAGAAAAGAAGATACAGAAAATGATATGAATAGAAGAGTTGCCCAAATCACCCTTCTTTGAAGTCTAAGCACCACACTTTGGAGAATCACCTCTAACTTGTGCAACAGAAAGAGAATTAAATCACCCATTGCCTTTGGATTCCAGTACTAGGTCCACCATGGTGAAAGTTAGTTTGGAATCCACTACTGTAACCAAAAGGCTAAAAAAAAAAAAAAAAAAAAAGCTGTGGATTGACACATGGGAAATGTATTATCCAGGTGACAAAGAAACTGCCCATGTTACTCATTATTCAAGGCTGGGAAGCGGGAAGAAAAATTACCATCAGACTTCATATCAAAGGTCAGTGTCAGAACCAATATGATAACCACCACCAATGAGCAGAGAAACAGAGGACTGATATTTGGACCAAACACTAAGATATAGCTTTTTAGATCTACTTGACATCAGGCAGATTCCTGGACACTAATGAGGTAGATTAGACTTTCAAAATACTTCACATCAGTTTTGAAGAGAACTTTGGGCAGTTTTCCTACCTGGTGCTGTAAGCTGCATCAACTCTGAAACTTATGTATGACTCGGTTTCCCATTAGTGTTGTTGACAAGTCTCACTGCTATCGTTAGTATTGTCAGAATCTAGACTCACCTGTTAGGTAAGCCTCTGGTCATACCTGTAAGAGATTATTTTGATGACATGAGCTGAAATGGGAAGACCCCTCTTGCCTATGGGCATGGCTTTTTGCTGGTCATAGAATCATGGAGTATGTAAAATAGAGAAAACAAGGAGACCACTAGCAAGCTTTCATTGTTCTCTATTTCTTGATTGTGGATGCAATATGATGTGTTGCTTCAAGTCCCTGCTGCCTTGACTTCTGTCATGATGGACATGCTAACTTGAACTGTGAGCAAGAATAAAACTTTTCTCCCAGTCAGCGGGGGCCATATTGGTTCTGGGACTCCGCCTAAAGTAGTCTGCACAGGTGAGAGTGTGCACTACAGAAGCTAACAGCTTCTGGGACAGGCGGGAGCCACAGAGCTTCTAGGAAAAGTCCTGTTTGGGGCCTTCATCTTCGGCCAGGAAGGAGGTCTGAACACAAGATATCTTGGCACCTTCCCTACAAGAGGAGAGCTTGCCTGCAGAGAGTGCTCTGACCACTGAAACTCAGAGGAGAGTACTTGTCTCCTGGGTCTGCTGACAGAGGGTAACAGAATCACCAGAGGAATAATCTCTAAACAGAGACAACTATAAAAACTAAATCCAGAGATTACCAGATGGTGAAAGGTAAACGTAAGAATCTTACTAACACACAACAAAACCACTCACCATCATCAGAACCCAACACTCCCACTTCGCCCAGTCCAGGGCACCCCAACACACCTGAAAAGCTAGACCTGGATTGAAAAGCATATTTCATGATGATGGTAGAGGACATCAAGAAGGACTTTAATAACTCACTTAAAGAAATACAGGAGAACACTGCTAAACAGGTAGAAGACATTAAAGAGGAAGCACAAAAATCCCTTAAAGAATTGCAGGAAAACACAATGAAACAGGTGATGGAATTGAATAAAACCATCCAAGACTTAAAAAGGGAAGTAGACACAATAAAGAAAACCCAAATTGAGGCAACACTGGAGATAGAAACCCTAGGAAAGAAATTTAGAACCATAGATGTGAGCATCAGCAACAGAACACAAGAGATGGAAGAGAGAATCTCAGGTGCAGAAGATTCCATAGAGAACATCGGCACAACAATCAAAGAAAATGGAAAATGAAAAAGATCCTAACTCATAACATCCAGGAAATGCAGGACACAATGAGAAGACCAAACCTATGGATAATAGGAGTACAAGAGAATGAAGATTTTCAACTCAAAAGACATCTTCAACAAAATTTTCAACTCAAAGGACATCTTCAACAAAATTATAGAAGAAAACATCCCAAACCTAAAGAAAGAGATGCACATGAACATACAAGAAGCCTACAGAACTCCAAACAGACTGGACCAGAAAAGAAATTCCTCCCAACACATAATAATCAGAACAACAAATGCACCAAATAAAGATAGAATATTAAAAGCAGTAAGGGAAAAAGGTCAAGTAACATATAGAGGCAGGCCTATCAGAATTACACCAGATTTTTCACCGGAGATTATGAAAGCCAGAAAAGCCTGGACAGATGTTATACAGACACTAAGAGAACACAAATGCCAGCCCAGGCTACTATACCCAGCCAAACTCTCAATTACCATAGATGGAGAAACCAAAGTATTCTATGACAAAACCAAATTCACACATTATCTCTCCAAGAATCCAGGCCTTCAAAGGATAATAACAGAAAAAAAAAATACAAGGATGGAAACCATGTCCTAGAAAAAGCAAGAAGGTAATCCCTCAACAAACCTAAAAGAAGACAGCCACAAGAACAGAATGCCAACTTTAGCAACAAAAATAATAGGAAGCAACAATTACTTTTCCTTAATATCTCTTCATATCAATGGACTCAACTCCCCAATAAAAAGATATAGACTAACAGACTGGCTACACAAACAGGACACAACATTTTGCTGCTTACAGGAAACTCATCTCAGAGAAAAAGATGGACACTACCTCAGAGTGAAAGGCTGGAAAACAATTTTCCATGCAAAAGGTCGGAAGAAACAAGCTGGAGTAGCCATTCTAATATTGAATAAAATCGACTTCCAACCCAAAGTCATCAAAAAAGACAAGGAGGGGCACTTCATACTCATCAAGGTAAAATCCTCCAAGAGGAACTATCAATTCTAAATATCTATGCTCCAAATACAAGGGCAGCCACATTCATTAAAGAAACTTTAGTAAAGCTCAAAGCACACATTGCACCTCACACAATAATAGTGGGAGACTTTAACACACCACTTTCACCAATGGACAGATCCTGGAAACAGAAACTAAACAGGGACACAGTGAAACTAACAGAAGTGATGAAACAAATGGACTTAACAGATATCTACAGAACATTTTATCCTAAAACAAAAGGATATACCTTCTTCTCAGCACCTCATGGTACTTTCTCCAAAATTGACCACATAATTGGTCACAAAACAAGCCTCAACATGTACAAAAATATTGAAATTGTACCATGCATCCTATTAGATCACCATAGACTAAGGCTGATCTTCAACAACAAAATAAAAAATAGAAAGCCAACATTCTTGTGGAAACTGAACAACACTCTTCTCAATGATACCTTGGTCAAGGAAGAAATAAAGAAAGAAATTAAGGACTTTTTGGAATTTAATGAAAATGAAGCCACAACATACCCAAATTTATGGGACACAATGGATGCATTTCTAAGAGGAAAGTCATAGCTCTGAGTGCCTCCAAAAAGAAACTAGAGAGAGCACACATTAGCAGCTTGACAACACATCTAAAGCTCTAGAACATAAGGAAGAAAATAAACCAAGTGGAGTAGACAGCATGAAATAATCAAACTCAGGGGCGAAATCAACCAAGTGGAAACAAGAAGAACTATTCAAAGAATCAATCAATCAAGGAGCTGGTTCTTTGAGAAAATCAACAAGATAGATAAACCCTTAGCCAGACTCAATAGAGGGCACAGGGAAAGCATCCTAATTAACAAAATCAGAAATGAAAAGGGAGACATAACAACAGATCCTGAAGAAATCCAAAACACCATCAGATCTTTCTACAAAAGGCTATACTCAACAAAACTGGAGAACCTGGATGAAATGGAAATGTTTCTAGACAGATACCAGGTACCAAAGTTAAATCAAGATCAGGTTAATGATCTAAACAGTCCTATATCCCCTAAAGAAATAGAAGCAGTCATTAATAGTCTCCCAACCAAAAAAAGCCCAGGACCAGATAGGTTTAGTGCAGAGTACTATAAGACCTTCAAAGAAGATCAAATCCCAGTTCTTCACAAACTATTCCACATAATAGAAACAGAAGATACTCTACCCAACTCATTCTATGAAGCCACAATTACTCTGATACCTAAACCACAAAAAGACCCAACAAAGATAGAGAACTTCAGACCAAATTCCCTTATGAATATCGATGCAAAAATCCTCAATAAAAATCTACCTAACAGAATCCAAGAACACTTCAAAACAGTCATCCATCCTGACCAAGTAGGTTTCATCCCAGGGGTGCAGGGATGGTTCAATATATGGAAATCCATCAAAGTAATCCAGTACAGAAACAAACTCAAAGACAAAAAACACATAACCATCTCGTTAGATGCTGAGAAAGCCTTTGAAAAAAATCCAACACCCATTCATGATAAAAGTCTTGGAAAGATCAGGAATTCAAGGCCCATACCTAACCATGATAAAAGCAATCTACAGCAAACCAGTAGGCAACATCAAAATAACTGGTGAGAAGCTGGAAGCAATCCCACTAAAATCAAGGACTAGACAAGCCTGCCCACTTTCTCCCTACCTACTCAATATTGTACTTGAAGTCCTAGCCAGAGAAATTCGACAACAAAAGGAGATCAAAGGGAAACAAATTTGAAAGGAAGAAGTCAAAATATCACTTTTTGCAGATGATAGTGTATATAAGTGACCCTAAAAATTCCACCAGAGAACTCCTAAACCTGATAAACAGCTTCGGTGAAGTAGCTGGATATAAAATTAAGTCAAACAAGTCAATGGCCTTTCTGTACACAAAGGATAAACAGGCTGAGAAAGAACTTAGGGAAACAACACCCTTCTCAATAGTCACAAATAATATAAAATACCTTGGTGTGACTCTAACTAAGGAAGTCAAAGATCTGTATGATAAGAACTTCAAGTCTCTGAAGAAAGATATTGAAGAAGATCGCAGAAGATGGAAAGATCTCCCATGCTCATGGATTGGCAGGATCAATATAGTAAAAATGGCTATCTTCCCAAAAGCAATCTACAGATTCTTCAACTATTACTACTTCAATCTACACAATTCTTCAACAAATTAGAAAGGGCAATCGGCAGATTCATCTGGAATAACAAAAAATCTAGGGTAGTAAAAACTCTTCTCAAGGATTAAAGAACCCTTGGTGGAATCACAATGCCTGACCTAAAACTGTACTACAGAGCAACTGTGATAAAAACTGCATGGTACTGGTATAGTGACAGACAAGTAGACCAATGGAACAGAATTGAAGACCCAGAGATGAACCCATACACCTATGGTCACTTGATCTTTGACAAGGGAGCTAAAACCATCCAGTGGAAAAAAGACAGCATTTTCAACAAATGGTGCTGGCTTAACTGGTGGTTATCATGTAGAAGAATGTGAATTGATCCATTTCTATCTCCTTGTACTAAGGTCAAATCTAAGTGGATTAAGAAACTCCACATAAAATTAGACACACTGAAACTTATAGAGAAGAAAGTAGGAAAAAGCCTCGAAGATATGGGTACGGGGGAAAAATTCCTGAATCGATCAGCAATGGCTTGTGCTGAAAGATCAAGAATCTACAAATGGGACCTCATAATGTTGCAAAGCTTCTGCAAGTCAAAAGATACCTTCAATATGACAAAAAGACCACCAACAGATTGGGAAAGGATCTTTACCTATCCTAAATCAGATAGCGTACTAATATCCAATATATATATAAAGAACTCAAGAAGGTGGACTCCAGAAAATCAAATAACCCCATTAAAAAATGGGGCTCAGCGCTGAACAAAGAATTCTCACCTGAGGAATACTGAATGGCAGAGAAGCACCTGAAAAAATGTTCAACCTCCTTAATCATCAGGGAAATGCAACTCAAAACAACCCTGAGATTCCTCCTCACACCAGTCAGAATGGCTAAGATCAAAAATTCAGGTGACAGCAGATGCTGGCGAGGATGTGAAGAAAGAGGAACCCTCCCCCATTGTTGGTGGGATTGCAAGCTTGTACAACCACTCTGGAAATCAATCTGGCAGTTCCTCAGAAAATTGGACATAGTACTACCGGAGATTCCCGAAATACCTCTTCTGGGCATATATCAAGAAGATGTTCCAACCAGTAAGAAGGACACATACTCCATTATGTTCATAGCAGCCTTATTTATAATAGTCAGAAGCTGGAAAGAACCCAGGTGTCCCTCAACAGAGGAATGGATACAGAAATCGTGGTACATTTACACAATGGAGTACTACTCAGGTATTAAAAAGAATGAATTTATGAAATTCCTAGGCAAATGGTTGTACCTGGAGGGCATCATCCTGACTGAGGTAACCCAATCACAAAGGAACTCACACAATATGTACTCACTAATAAGTGGATATTAGCCCAGAAACTTAGGATACCCAAGATATAAGAAACAATTTGGTAAACACATGAAACTCAAGAAGAAAGAAGACCAAAGTGTGGATACTTTACCCCTTCTTAGAATTGGGAACAAAACACCCATGGAAGGAGTTACAGAGACAAAGTTTGGAGCTGTGACAAAAGGATGGACCATCTAGAGACTGCCATATCTACTGATCCATCCCATAATCAGCTTCCAAACGCTGACACCATTGCATACACTAGCAAGATTTTGCTGAAAGGTCCCAAATATAGGACCCACTTAGCTGTCTCTTGTGAGACTATGCTGGGGTCTAGCAAACACAGAAGTGGATGCTCACAGTCAGATATTGGATGGATCACAGGGCCCCCAATGGAGGAGCTAGAGAAAGTACCCAAGGAGCTAAAGGGATCTGCAACCAACCAGTACCTTGAGCTCTTGACTCTAGCTGCATATGTATCAAAAGATGGCCTAGTCGGCCATCACTTGAAAGAGAGGCCCATTGGACTTGCTAACTTTATATGCCCAAGTACAGGGGAATGCCAGGGTCAAAAAGTGGGAGTGGGTGGGTAGGGGAGAGGGGCGGGGGGAGGGTATGGGGGACTTTTGGGATAGCATTGGAAATGTAAATGAGGAAAATACCTAATAAAAATATTAAAAAACAACTTTTCTCCCTCAAGTTGCTTTTGTCAGTGTGTTTTATCATAAAATTAGGGAAGAAACCGATGCAGAAATTGGTATGAGGAGTGGCGTCATTACTGTGATAAATCTGACCATTTGGTTCATAGGAGTTTGGAAGTGGTTTTCAGGAGGAATGTGGAAGACTTGGGATCTTTGATTAGAAAAGCTTATGAATTCTGTCATTATTGCTCAGTAGACTAGTCTGTTGAGAGATTGGAAGACAATAATACCAACAGAAATGTAGATGTTGGGAGCCTAGTTTATGTAGTTTTACATGGGACAAAGGACTAAGGATTAAGAAATGGTAGCTAGATACCACTCTTGGGCTATTCTAGCAAATAATATATCAGTATTCTGATTATGCTCCAAGAATTTCAGTGACATCAATCTTAAAGTTGATGGAATAAGTTGTTTTGCAGAGGAAATGTCAAGACAGGAGTGTTGCCTTCGAGATGGTGCTGAGAAAACATCTCTAACCATTAAAGTAATCCGCATCACCAAAAAAAAACCTCTTGTGTTACACTATAATAATAGAAAAGGTATCCTCCAGGCAAAATTCCCACTCCCAGAGATTCTATTTTGTGAAGATTGGGGTTAATTTAAAAAGAAAATATGTTGAAAGTTTCTCTTGCTCCTTTAAAGTAACTGTCTTAGAAAGTATCCTATTCATCTGCCCCCATCTCTTCTCTCCCGTGATGTGAGTACATCAGACACAACTGTAGCCCAAGAGAGCAGGCTATATTTCAATTTTGCAGCAGAACTTGGCCATTTTGTCCACATGACACTGGTTTTGTAGGATATAAGATTGAGTGGTGTCACAGGTTCAAAGGCCAATTGAAACCAATATGTAGTATGGTCAGAGTCCCTGTAGGGAGGTCTTGAGAAGCCATTGTATGAAACAGTGAGGGTAAAATCTGAGCTGTAGTGGAGCTCTCGGGGTGTTGGAGATACCAGTACAATCTCTCCTGAGGAAAGCATCAGGAATGAATTATAGTCAGCCCAGAAGAGATCGTATGTATGTTGAAGGCAGCCAAGCTGTGGAGACATGCAGCTACGTAAGTCTTTTGCAGCCTTAGTTGACTTAATCATAAGTCCTAGTTTAAGGACATATAGATACAGGAAGCAGTGTTTTTATGCTGGGTTTTGATCTTATTTTGGTCTCATTATTTGCTGCTTAGCTCTGATTCTTTTCATTTGAAATAAGAAATTTACAGTGTACCATTATTTGTTAGAAGCATGTAACTATTTTTCAGTTTATAGGAGTTAACAACTAAGAAACATTAGACTTTAAACTGTCTGAAGTATTAGACTATCAGGTCTTTTGTAGTTGGGTGGAATGCATTTTACATTATAACATGATCATCCGGTTATGGAAACCAAGGGTGGAAAGTTATAATTTAAAAGTATTCTATTTGGGTACCAAGCTGTCAAGGTGTAGAATTGTCAGGGTCAGTGTTAATTATATATTTAATGGAATATAGAATCACCTAGGAGCCAAGGCCTCTGACCATGACTTATCACATCTTGCTTACATAATTTAATGTGGAAAGACCCATTTTGACTATTTCCCAAGTGGTTAAAAAATAAAGAAAGCAAGCCTAGCACTATAAAATGTTTATAATTCCTTGTTTAACTATGGATACAATGTTACCAGTTGCTTCAAGCTCTTGCTATCTGGATGATAAATTCTCCCTTAAACTGTGAGAAAGAATAAAGCCTTTCTTTCTTATGCTGCCTTTATCAGAGTGTTTTATTACAGCAATAGAAAGAGGAACTAGGACATTAAGTCTCCATAAACATGGAAAGAACAGCTGTTTCTGCTCCTCTTTGTGTGATGGATCTTTACAATGGCTCAGGCCCTAGACAGAGACATGTGTACTCTAAGGACAGATGCAGTTTAAGCCCGAATTGTAAGGAACTACAACATGAGCCTGGATATGCTGTTGAGACAGTGTGCTTTTTAGTGGTTGTGAGATAAAGGCATGATCCATATCCAGTTCAGCATAAAACTGGGTAGTCAAGGGTTAGCCATTATAATAGTACTCCAGATTCCATTGGAATAGCAGAAAGCAATGCCACTTTAAGAGGAGTGTAGGTCAAGATAATAAACTCTGGCCAAAGAAACAATCAAATAAAAACCAAACAAAGCAAGCAGTCCAGTCTGTCACATTTCTATTCCACTCAGAACTACCTGTATCTCACCAGCAGAAGTCTGGGGTCACAGATATACCCCAGAAGTAAGCATACCAAAGCAGTGTGTGCATTAGCCCATCACCAGTGATATGCTGATATTAGTGGGTGATAGGCTCATATGGTGACAAACTAGCAAAGGCATTTCAAGTAATATAACTGTTTGGTTTTAGACCCTGGGAAAAGGGGCTGAAGTGTATTTATATCGTACATACCAAACCAGACCTGACCTTCAGATTCTTCCAATATCCCTCAGTCACTATTTGACATACCCTGTCCCCAACCCCGAATTTTCCAACCCTGGGGCTGAGCTGCCTTTCCCTATAAAATCCAGACATGTTGGCATGCTGGATTTTCTTTCTCCCTCCCCCTCTCTCTCCTTCTTTCACTCTGTGTGTATATTTTCTTTCTTCCTTCCTTCCTTTTTTTCTTTCTTTCTTTCTTTCTTTCTTTCTTTCTTTCTTTCTTTCTTTCTTTCTTTCTTTCTTTCTTTCCTTCTTTCTTTCTTTCTGCTGCCCATCTCTCCCCATGGAGAATCCCTTGGCCTCCTTCCTTGGGACCAGTGAACTCACCCAAGAACAGCTTTGCAATAAACCTGCATTTAATATAGTCTAATCTGGCTTATAATGACTCATTTCACCAGCAAAAAACTAACTTATCAATGACCACATCTTAAATGCAAAATACTGTGCTAGACAAGGGAGCAAAATAGACTCTTCATAAAGGAAGAAATTTAAATAAAATAAAATTTAAATGTCAAATGCTCAATATCATTATCTGGGGGCAAATGCAAATCAAAACTGTAATGACATAGCATCTTGATCTAATTAGAATAGCTATTATAAAAATATAACAAATTCTGGTGAATATGTGAAGAAAGAAACTCAGATACAATGTTTATCCAAGACCCTGAAGCAGGCATTTAGAAGCTGATATTGCTGAAAAGCATTGTCTCATCCCTTAGACCCACATGGTAAGTAAATGTAGAACAGAGTCCAGTATCTCTATTTTTATTTTGTACCTGTCTCCTTTACTTTGGATATCTTGTTTACTTCTGCAAATTGCTATGTTAATCATTAAAAGACTCTTCGTATAACCTGTCTTCCTTCAAGGCTAAAGGCACAGCAATAAGTCCTCCTAAACCAAAATATAGTCCTCTTGGATTCCAAAGAGTGAAACTTCAGAGGACACCCCCACTCTAACCCCTCCCCATGAAGACAATTATCCATGAGGGCAAGGCTGTAAATTATCCATGAGGGGAAGGCAAATAACCACTACCTGTGAGCTACTTTGTCCTCCCATGTAGTAAGGACTTCTTTTGCAGGAACTAGGCTGAAGCAATGATCAAGGAGAGACCACATTCAGACCCAGACTGCATAATTATACTACCTCTAGTTCTCTTCTATAGTGGCCACACATCTCTCTGCTTTTAGGCAGGTTTTAGCTCATTAACTGGAATATTAGAAACAAATGGCTTTAGCTCATTAACTGGAATATTAGAAACAAATGGCTAAGTCTAGCTTGTTGGGGCTGCTAGAGCCCAGGCTTCTATGTTACAAGTCTAGTACTAGTCTTGCTGTAGTTAGATCAAATGTACAGCAGAAACTAAAAACCTATCCATATTCAGGCCAGAGCTTCTAAATCCTCTTTGGTATTAGTGGATATCTGAGTGCTTGGGAGACAAATCTGAAGTTAAACCACATTAGTTACAGCATTGGAGTGAGCCTGGGGGAACATCTGCCAACCCCAACCCCAAAGAATGTAAAGTTCTAAAGTTCTAAAGCAACTAGACACTAGCTTTGGTGGCCAAAGTCTAGCTCGCCAAGAAATTCCTTTTCCCAAGGTTGAGCATTTAGACAAAAGCTACCATTCCATCAGGGGCTTGAAGAAAGTATCTACTTCCAAAAAAAGGAGTTATTCTCCTTATCTCCTGAAAGAGGGACATCACATGCCTCTCAATTAACACATGACTGTGGTGCCTATTAACTTGTCAAGGTTAACACTACCCTCTAAGATCTCTCAGTTCTTACTCACAACCTCCCACCCCAGTTTACAAGAGTCCTTTCTCCAGGTCAAGATTTAACCCTGGGAATCTTTACCCTGTTTCATCTCCTTGCATTTCCAGGAGACAACCTTGGCAGTTTGAAAGAAACTTTTCCCATTTTACCCATAGAATAGTAATGGTTATTTTGGTTTCTTTTCTGTGCCCATTTTCATTTAGCCAAGGTGACTATTTAACAGCTTCAGGCAGCATAGTAGTTCCCAAAAATGGGACTCTTGAACTATGCCATTGTTAGATAAAAAACTATGGCTCAGTGCACCAGACTAAGGTTTCATCCTGCAGTATCACACTGGAAGCTGAATGTGAGTATGTATCACTGAAATTAAAGGTCAGCCTTAGATCTAGCTCAGCCTTTGGCTATGTGGCCTAGAACATGTCTTCAAAATCATCATCCCAACTTGAAGGCCCCATTAGTGGACAGAGAGATCTGGTAGGAAAAAACCACCTTTTTGAAACTTAGTGATGATCAAATGAAACTTAACTGGTGGTTTGAATAAAAATGACCCCTTTAGGGCCATAGGGAGTAGCACTATTAGGAGATGTGATCTTGTTGAAGTGGTTGTGACCTAGAAGAAGTGTGTCTAAGATGCTCAAGGCTTAGTGTTTCTTCTACTTCCTACTGCATGGATGGAGAACTCTCAGCTCCTTCTCTAGCACCATGTCTTCTTGTCTGCTGTCATGCTTCCTGCCATAATGATAATGGACTAAACCTCTAAAGTATAAGTCAGCCCCAATTAAATGTTTACATTTATAAGAGTTGTAGTGGTCATGGTGCTTCTTCACAGCAACAAAAACCTTAAGAAATCTAACACTGAGCATATTCTAATGGCACCATCTCTATGCCTGCCTGTGGGTAGATATTGTGATACTTTGGTATCACCAAAATGGCTCCAGTATTCAGGAAAGATATATAACTGCAATCCATGGATCCTCACTTTGAGCATTGTTTGTGCCTGGTTGCAACCAGTACGTAACCTTAGCCAAAAGTACATTTCAGCAGAAAGTAACCCATAATAGCTTAGCCACATAACTAACTCAATAATTATTAGTACTAGTAGGCTGTGCAGTCAGGATGTGACACAACTTGGTGGCTTCTATGAACACAGGTTTGACATAGGCACCTTAAACTGGGTTTCTACCCCGATCTGAGCAGATGCCACCATGTCTGACAACAAACTGGCAACTGAATATTGCATCCAGGATGACCCTGATCACAGGGAGAAATTCATGGAAACAAACCTCTCTCTCTCTCTCTCTCTCTCTCTCTCTCTCTCTCTCTCTCTCTCTCTCTCTTCCCCTCTCTCCCTCTCTCCCTCCCTCCCTCCCACCCTCCCTCCCCCTCTCCCTCTCTCTCTCCCCCCTATCCCTCTCCCCCCTCTCCCTCTCCCCCTCTCTATCTCTGTATTCTGGTTTTGATTTTTAATTGTTTTTGTTGTTTGCATCTACAGAGTATTTGAAATAAACTTAGACTTGGATCACCCTCTAGTAGCTTAACCGGAAAACACATCAAGTAACATCAGAACCTAGCGCCATCTGGTGGTGAAATCATGGAAGAAATTACAACCAAGCACTTTTCTGCAAAGAGAGGAATAAAGAAAGCTGCATTGAAAAGATAGTAATAATTTGTCCTTAGAAACCAAGAGCTGTTGCACAACAACAAGCATCAAGAATTCTCAGGAAATGAATGACAATGATAATATATCTATACCTATATTATCTATATTATATGTATGTGCATGTAGGTATGTTCCAGAAATTAACCAGGAAGTTATAAGTGTGGAAAGCTCTAATAAGACATATTTAAATGAACTTTTAAGGAAATTCAGTAGGTTTAAAGAACACATGGATGCATGTTTTAGTACGCAGAAAAATTAAGAAGGCATGAAAGCAAAAATTGTAACCCTAGCTTCTGGCCTGTGCTGTCCGCTGGGGCAGATTACCAGCTTGTCTGCTACTCTGAAGACCCACAGCCTGAAGCCTCCCAGGAAGTCTGCTATAGCCAGAGCCATAGGCTGCCAGGATACCTGAAGCAAACCAGGGACACAGGAGGTGGGCTCCAGAGACACCCAGGCCAACTAACGCCAGAAATAACCAGATGGTGACAGGCAAGAGAAAGACCATAAGCAACAGAAGCCAATATATTTTGGAATCATCAGAATCCAGTTCTCCCACCACAATTGAATTCTGGACACACTAACACATCTGAAAATCTGGATGCTGACCTAAAATCCTATCTCATGAAGATAACAGCGTTCTTTAAGGAAGAAATAAATAACTCACTGAAAGAAATACAGGAAAACAAAGGTAAACAGAAGCCCTAGAAGAGGAAACAAATAAATCCCATGAAGAAATACAGGAAAACACAACCAAACACGTGAAGGACTTGAGCAAACAGTCTAAGACCTAAAAGTGGAAATAAAAACAATAAAGAACACACAAATGGAGGCATCCCTGCAAGTGGAAAACCTAGGAAAGAGGTCAGGAAATGTTGGTTTGTAAACTATGTTTAAGGAGATAAACAGATTAAGGGAGTGGTGACCTCAATACAGATCCCACCCTTCTACATTTATTCTTTAGAAAAGCAAGCAGATCTTAAGTTCAAGGTCAGACTGAAACAGAACGAACAAGTTCTCGGTGAAGAAAACCTTATGTCCAGGCATGGTAGTACATTCCTTTGATTCCAGCATTCAGGAGAGAATCATGCAGATCTCTGAGTTCAAGGTCAATCTACAGAGCAAGTTTCAAGACAGGCAAGCTTAGACAGTGAAGGAATTGGAAAACAGAAAGCTAGTGATAATGTAATAGAACAAGGGGGCCATGTTTCAGCTCCAACAAACAGCTGAACTCAGCAATTTTGGCTATGTGGCTCTGGCTTTTGAGTCAAGAATAGAAAGGAGTACTGGGACAATTAATGCTGGTAGGCTGGAGCTAAGAAATTAGTGTTGATTAAAAAGAGACCAGCATCACTGAGGTGAGCCCTTCTGGAAAGTGTTTTCTGAGCTCATAAAGAAGCTGTGTTCCAGAGATAGCCAAGGTTGTACCTGTGCTGCAGCTGGACTTCGTAATATGGAAGACTTGACCAGGTTATCTTTGGCTCGAACCCTGTGGAGGTTCCCAAAATCCCCAGAGGACTCTCCAAGCCGAAGTCGCCTTAGCACACACCCAGGAACTTGAGATCACTGGTGAGTGGAACACAACATCTGTTCCAAAGAATCCCAGAGAGTCTTGTGTCAGAAGGAACAGGGACAAAAACACCACCCGACCAGTGGCTGGGGATTCTTTTTGGTGGCTCCAGCCCTGCACCACCTTGGGCTTGAACTTGGCAGGCCCTAGCACACCCAGGATCTTAGGATCACTGAAACCAGTCTATGGAGGAAAATACGTGGACAGAAGAAGCAACAGAGCTTCTTGGAAAGGGTTTCTTCAGGCCTTCATCCTCAGCCAGGAGGTGGAGCTGAGACCCAGAAACCCTGGGCACCATACTTGCCAGAGAAGAGTCAGCCTCCAGGGAGGGCTCTGACCCTGGGACTCAGGAGGTGGATCTGAGCTCCAGACTTCTGGGCACCTTGCCTACAAGAGGAGAACTTGCCTGCAGAGAGTGCTCTGACCACTGGAACTCAGGAGAGAGTTGGACTCCCAGGAGTGCTGACAGAGGCTTACAGAATCACAGAAGAAACAAGCTCCAGCCAGAAACAGCTAGAACACCTAACACCAGAGATTACCAGATAGCTAAAGGCAAACGTAAGAATCTTACTAACAAAAACCAAGACCACTGGGCACCATCAGAACCCAGTACACCCACCACAGTGCGTCCTGGATACCCAAACACAAAAAGCAAGACTAGGATTTAAAACCATATCTCATGATGCTGGTAGAAGATTTTAATAAGGGCATTACTAACTCACTTAAAGAAATACAGGAGAACACTGCTAAACAGGTAAAAGACCTTAAAGAGGAAACACAAAAACCCCTTAAAGAACTACAGGAAAATACAACCAAAAAGGTGATGGAATTGAACAAAACCATCCAAGAACTAAAAATGGAAGTAGAGACAATAAAGAAAACCCAAAGGGAGACAACCCTGGAGACAGAAACCCTACGAAAGAAATCAGGAACCATAGGTGCGAGCATCAGCAACAGAATGCAAGAGGTGAAAGAGAATTTCAGGTGCAGAAGATTCCATAGAGAACATGGACACAACAATCAAAGAAAACGCAAAATGCATAGAGATCCTAACCCAAAACATCCAGGAAATCCAGGGCACAATGAGAAGAACAAACTTACAGATAATAGGAGTAGATGAGAACGAAGATTATTTTCGTTTTTTTTTTTTTTTTTTTGTTATTTGTTTGTTTTGTTCTTTTTGTTGTTGTTGTTTGAGACAGGGTTTCTCTGTATAGCCCTCACTGTCCTGGAACTCACTCAGTAGACCAGGCTGGCCTGGAACTCAGAAATCAGCCTGCTTCTCCCTCCCAAGTGCTGGGATTAAAGGCGTGTGCCACCACCGCCCGGCTTTTTTTTTTTTTTTTTTTTTTTTTTTTGGAGAATGAAGATTTTCAATTTAAAGGTCCAGTAAATATCTTCAAAAAATGTAGAAGTAAACTTTCCTAACCTAAAGAAAGAGATGCTCATGAACATAAAAGAAGCCTACAGAGCTCCAAATAGACTGGACCAGAAAAGAAATTCCTCCCTACAAATAATAATCAACAAATGTACTAAATAAAGATAGAATATTAAAAGCAGTATAAGAAAAAGGTCAAATAACATATAAAGGCAGCTCTATTAAAATTACACCAGACTTCTCACCAGAGATTATGAAAGCCAGAAGATCATGGACAGATGTGACACAGACCCTAAGAGAACACAAATGCCAGCCCTGGATACAATACCCAGCAAAACTCTCAATTACCATAGACAGAGAAACCAAGGTATTCCATGACAAAACAAAATTACACAGTATCTTTCCATGAATCCAACACTTCAAAAGATAATAAAGGGAAAACTCCAACACAAAGACAGAAATTAAGCCCTAGAAAAAGCAAGAAAGTAATCCTTCAACAAACCTAAAAGATGACAGCCACAAGTACAGAACCCCAACTCTAACAACAAAAATAACAGAAAGCAACAATTACTTTTCCTTAAGATCTCTTATTATCAATGGACTCAATTCCCCAATAAAAATATATAGACTAAGAGACTGGCTACATATACAGGACCCAACTTTTTGCTGCTTATAGGGAACCCACCTCAGAGACAAAGACAGTCACTACCTCTGAGTAAAAGGCTGGAAAACAATTTTAGAAGGAAACAGTCAGAAGAAACAATGGAGTAGCCATTCTAATATCAAATAGAATTGACTTCCAAGCCAAAGTTATCAAAAAAGACAAGGAGGGGTACTTCATACTCATCAAAGGAAAAATCTTCCAAGATGAACTCTCAATTCTGACTATCTACTCTCCAAATGCAAGGGCATCCACATTCATTAAGGAAACTTTAGTAAAGCTCAAAGCATATATTGCACCTCACAAAATAATAGTGGGAGACTTCAACACCCCACTCTCATCATGGGACAGATCCTGGAACCAGATACTAAACAGAGACATTTTGAAACTAACAGAAATTCTGAAAGAAATGAATATAACAGATATCTACAGAATATTTTATCCTAAAACAAGAGGATATACCTTCTTCTCAGCACATAATAGTACCTTCTCCAAAATCAACCATATAATTGGTCATAAAACAGGCCTCAACGGATACAAAAATATTGAAATTATCTCATGTATCCTATCAGATCACCATGGAGTAAGGCTGATCTTCAATAACAACATAATTAATAGAAAGTCAACATTCCCTGGAAGCTGAACAACACTCTATTCAATGATACCTTGGTCAAGGAAGAAATAAAGAAAGAAATTAAAGACTTTTTAGAGTTTAATGAAAATGAAGCCACAACATACCCAAACTTATGGGACACAATAGAAGCATTCCTAACAGGAAAACTCATAGCTCTAAGTGCCTCCAAAAGGAAACTAGAGAGAGCATACACTAGCAGCCTGACAATACACCTAAAAGCTCTAGAATAAAAGGAAGCAAATTAACCCAAGAGGAGTAGACAGCAGGAAATAATCAAACTTAGGGCTGAAATCAACCAAGTGGAAAGGAAAAGAACTATACAAAGAATCAACAGAACCAGGAGCTTGTTCTTTGAGAAAATCAACATGATAGATAATCCCTTAGCCAGACTAACTAGAGGGCACAGGGACAGTATCCTAATTAACAAATCAACAATGAAAGAGGAGACATAACAACAGATTCTGAGGAAATCCAAAACATCATCATATCCTACTAAAAAAGGCTATACTCAACAAGACTGGAAAACCTGGATGAAATGGACAATTTCTTAGACAGATACCAGGTATCAATGTTAAATCAGGATCAGATTAATGATCTAAACAGTCCCATTTCCCCTATAGAAATAGAAGCAATCAATAATAGTTTCCCAACCAAAAAAAAAAAAAAAAAAAAAAAAAACTAAAAAGACCAAAACTAAACTAAACAAACAACAACAACAACCAGGAACAAATGGGTTTAGTGCAGAGTTCTATAAGACCTTCCAAAAAGATCTAATTCAAATTCTCCTCAAATTATTTCACAAATTAGAAACAGAAGGTACTCTACCCAACTCATTCTATGAAGCCACAATTACTCTGATACCTAAACTACAGAAAAACCAAACAAAGAGTACGCCAAACTAATTTCCCTTATGAATATAGATGAAAAAATACTCAACAAAATTCTTGCAAACCAAATCCAAGAACACATCAAAATGATCATCCATTATGATCAAGTAGGCTTCATTCCAGGGATGCAGGGATGGTTTAATATATCGAAATCCATCAAGGTAATCTACTATATAAACAAACTCAAAGGAAAAAAACCACATGTTCCTCTCATTAGATGCTGAGACAGCATTTGACAAAATCCAACATCCCTTCATGATAAAAGTCCTGAGAAGGTCAGGAATTCAAGGCCCATAACGAAACATAATAAAAGCAATATATAGAAAACCGGTACCCAACATCAAACTAAATGGAGAGAAACTTGAAGCAATCCCAGTAAACTCAGGGACTAGACAAGGCTGCCCACTTTCTCCCTACCTATTCAATATAGTACTTGAAATCCTAGCCAGAGCAATTTGAGAACAAAAGGAGATCAAGGGGATACAAAATGGAAAGGAAGAAGTGTAAATATCACTATTTGTACATGATAAGGTAGTATATATAATTGACCCTAGAAAATTCACCAGAGAACTCCTAAACCTGATAAACAGCTTCAGTGAAGTAGCTTGATATAAAATTAACTCAAACAAATCAGTGGCCTTTCTTTACACAAAGGATAAACAGGCTGAGAAAGAAATTTGGGAAACAACACCCTTCACAATAGTCACAAATAATATAAACACCTTGGTGTGACTGTAGCTAAGCAAGTCAAAGATCTGCATGATAAGAACTTCAAGTCTCTGAAGAAAGAAATTGAAGAAGATCTCAGAAGATAGAAAGATCTCCAGTGCTCATGGATTGGCAGGATTAATATCATAAAAGTGGCTATCTTGCCAAAAGCAATCTACAGATACAATGCAATGCCCATCAAAATTCCAACTCAATTCTTTAATGAGTTAGAAAGGGCAATTTGAAAATTCATCTAGCATATCAAAAAAACCTAGGATAGCAAAAATTATTCTCAACAACAAAAGAACCTCTGATAGAATCACCATGCCTGAGCTCAAGCTATTGTGGTAAAAACTACATGGTACTAGTATAGCAACAGACAGGGAGATCAATGGAATTGAATTGAAGACCCAGAAATGAACTCACACACCATATGGTCACTTGAATTTTGACAAAGAAGATAAAACAATCCAGTGGAAAAAAAGACACCATTTTCAACAAATGGTGCTGGCTTAACTGGCTGTTATCATGTAGAAGAATGAAAATTGATCCATTCTTATCTCCTTGTACAAAGCTCAAGTCTAAGTGGATCAAGGAACTCTACATAAAACCAGAGACACTTAAAGTTATAGAGGAGAAAGTGGGGAAAAAACCTCAAAGATTTGGGCACAGGGGAAATATTCCTGAACAGAACACCAATGGTTTGTGCTGTAAGATCAAGAATCAAGAAACGGGACCTCATAAAATTGCAAAGCTTCTGTAAGGCAAAAGACACCGTCAATAAGACAAAAAGGCCACACCAACAGATTGGGAAAGAATTTTTACCAATCCTAAATCAGATAGGGGACTAATATCCAATATATATAAAGAACACTCCTCCATTGCTGGTGGGATTGTAAGCTGGTACAACCACTCTGGAAATCAGTCTGGTGGTTCCTCAGAAAATTGGACATAGTACTACCGGAGGGTCCAGCAACACATCTCCTAGGCATATATCCAGAAGATGTTCCAACTGGTAAGAAGGACACATGCTCCACTATGTTCATAGCAGCCTTATTTATAATAGCAAGAAGCTGGAAACAACCCAGATATCCCTCAACAGAAGAATGGATACAGAAAATGTGGTACATTTACACAATGGAATACTACTCAGCTATTAAAACAATGAATTTATGAAATTCTTAGGCAAATAGATGTATCTGGAGTATATCATCCTGAGTGAGGTAACCCAATCACAAAAGAACACACATGATATGCACTCACTGAAAAGTGGATATTAGCACAGAAGCTCAGAGTACTGAAGATGAAATTTGCAAAACACATGAAACCCAAGAAGAAGGAAGACTATATTGCTGATACTTTGATCATTCTTAGAAGGGAGAACAAAATACCTATGGAAGGAGATACAGAGACAAATTTGGGAGGAGAGACTGAAGGAATGACCATCCAGAGACTCCCCTACCTGTGGATCCATCCCATAAACTACCATCAAACCCACACACTATTGCAGATGTCATCAAAAGCTTGCTGACAAGAGCCTGATATAGCTGTCTCCTGAGAGGCTTTGCCAGTACTTGACAAATACTGAAGTTGATGCTCACAGTCATCCACTGGATGAAGCACAGAGTTCCCAATAAAGGAGCTAGAGAAAGGACCCAAGTAGCGAAGGGGTTTGCAGTCATAACAATATGAACTAACCAGTACCCTCAGAGCTCCCTGGGACTAAACCACCAATCAAAGAAAACAAATGGAGGGACTCATGGCTCTAGCTGCATTTGTAGCAGAGGATGGCCTAGTCAGTCATCAATGGTAGGAGAGGCCCTTGGTCCTCTGAATAGTCTATGCCGCAGTATAGGGGAATTTCAGGGCTAAAGCAGGAGTGAGTGGGTTGGGGAGCAGGGGGATGAGGAAGAGTATACAGGATTTTCAGAGGGGAATCTCAGAAAGGGGATAACACTTGAAATGTAAATAACGAAAACATCTAATAAAAATTTTAAAAAGATGTAGAAGGATGAATCTTTTAAGAATCGGGAGTTGGTTTGATAATTCACCAGCACCTTCAACTACTGAAACCCCTCTAGGTACTCTTTCTCCTGGGAGCTCAGAGAATATTGAAGTCACATGGTGGAAAGTACATTTCAAACTTAAAGCAACTAATGACTTTGATTATCTTTTTAAAATTAATTATTTTACTTTTTATACTCCATATTTTATTCCTTCCCCTGTGCACCCTCTGACTGTTCCACATCCCATACCTCCTCTCTACCGATGTATCTCCAGGTGGATGTCCCTACCCCCACCTGACCTCTAAACCCCCTGGTGCCTCCAGTCTCTTGAGAGTTAAGTACATCATCTCTGAATGGACACAGGCCCAACAGTCTTCTACTGTATGCATGGTGGGGGCCTCATATCAGCTGATATATGCTGCCTGCTTGGTGGTCCAGTATTTGAGAGATATCAGGGGTCCAGAGGAATTGAGACTGCTGGTCCTACTACTGGATCACCCTTCTCTTCAGCTTCTTTCACCCTTCCCTAATTCAATAACATGTGTCAGTTGCTTCTGTCCATTGGTTGGGTGCAAATATCTGCATCTGACTCTTTCAGCTGCTTGTTGGGTCTTCTGGAGTGCTGTCATGCTAGGTCCCTTTTTGTGAGCGCTCCCTAGCCTCAGTGATAGTTTCAGGCCTTGGGGCCTCCCATTGAGCTGGAACCCACTTTGGGCCTGTTGCTGGACCTTCTTTTCCTCAGATTCCTCTCCATTTCTATACTTGTAATTCTTTCAGACAGGAACATGTATGGGTCAGAGTTGTTACTGTGGGATGCTCCCACCTGCCTCATTTGATGCCCTGATTTCCTGCTGGAGGTAGGCTCCATAAGTTCCCTCTCCATACTGTCAGGCATTTCATCTAAGGTCCCTCCCTTTGAGTCCTGATAGTGTCTCACCTCCCAGGTCTCTGGTACATTCTGGAGGGTTCCCTCAACCTCCTATCTCCCAAAGTTGCCTGTTTCCATTCTTTCTGCTGGCTCTAGGGGCTTCAGTCCTTTTCCCTCAACCAATACCAGATTATGTTCTCCCCTCCCACCCTCGATCACTTTCCCTCCCAAGGCCCTTCCTTCCTCCCCACTTGTGATTGCTTTCTTCTCCTTCTCAAGGGAGACTGGAATGAGGCATCCTCACTTGAGCACTTCAGCTTGTTGAACTTTTTCAGTTCTGGGGGCTGTTTTTTTGGGTAGTTTGTAATATATTGGCTAATATCCACTTATTAGTGCGTACATACCATGCATGCTCTTTTGGGTCTGAGTTACCTCACTCAGGATGATATTTTCTAATTCCATTCACTTGCCTGCAAAACTCAAGATGTCCTTGTTCTTAATAGCTGAGTAGTATTCCATTGTGTAAATGAACCACATTTTCTGTATCCATTCTTCTGTCCTGAGACATCTAGGTTTTTTCCAGCTTTTGGGTCTCACAAATAAGGCTGCTATGAACACAGTAGAACATGTGCCCCTGTAGCATGGTGGGGCATCTTTTGGGTATATGCCCAAGAGTGGTATAACTGGGTCTTCAGGTAGATCTATTTCCAGTTTTTGGAGGAACCTCCAGATTGATTTCTAGAATGGTTGTACCAGTTTGCCATCCCACCAGCAATGGGGGAAGTGTTCCTCTTCCTCCACATCCTCTCCAATATGTGTTATCACTTGATGTTTTGATTTTTAGCCATTCTGATTGGTGTAAGGTGGATTCCCAGGGCCATTTTGATTTGCATTTCTCTGATCACTAACTGCTTTGTACATTTCTTTAGGTGCTTCTCAGCCATTCGAGATTCCTCACTTGTGAATTCTCGGTTCAGTTCTATACCCCAATTTTTTGATTGGGTTGTTTGTTTTTTGGTGATTAGCTTCTTGAGTTCTTTATATATTTTGGATATCAGCCCTCTATTGGATGTGGGGTTAGTGAAGATTTTTCCTAATCTGTAGGTTGCTGATTTGTTTTATTGACTATGTCCTTTGCCTTAGAGAAGCTTTCCAGTTTCATGAGGTCCCATTTATTAATTCTTGGTCTGAGAGCATGAGCCATTGGAGTTCTGTTTAGGAAATTTCCCATGGTGCCAATGAGTTCAAGGCCCTTTCCCACTTTCTCTTCTGTTGGATTCAGTGTATCTGGGTTGATGTTGAGGTCCTTGATCCACTTAGACTTCAGCTTTGTGCTTGGTGATAAATATGGCTCTGTTTTCATTTTTCTACATAGAGATAGTCACTTAGACCAGCACCATTTATTGAAGATGCTTTTTTCCCCATAGTATACTTTTGGCTTCTTTGTCAATGATCAATGTCCGTAAATGTGTGGTTTTACTTCTGGGTCTTCAATTCTATTGTATTCCATTGATCAATGTGTCTATCTCTGTACCAAAATCACACAGTTTTTTTTTTTTTAACACTATTGCTCTGTAGTAAAGTTTGAGATAAGGGATGGTGATTCTCCCAGCCATTCTTTTATAATTAAGAATTGTTTTCATTATTCTGTTTTTTTCCCTTCCCAGATGAATTTGAGATTTGTTCTTTCCATGTCTTTGAAGAATTGTGTTGGAATTCTTATGGGGATTGCATTGAATCAATAGATTGCCTTTTGTAGGACTGCCAATTTTACAATATTAATTCTGCCAATCCATGAGCATGGGAGATCTCTCCATATCTGAGATCTCCTTTGATTTATTTCTTTTTTATTAGCTATTTTATTCATTTACATTTCAAATGCTATACCCAAAGCCCCCTATAACCTCCTCCCGCCCTGCTCCCCAACCCAACCATTCCTGCTTCCTGAACCTGGCATTCCCCAGTACTGGGGCATATGATATTCACAAGATCAAGGGCCTCTCCTCCCATTGATGGCAGACTAGGCCATCCTCTGGTACATATGCAACTAAAGACACAGTTCGGAGGGCTACTGGTTAGATCATATCGTTGTTCCTCCTATAGGGTTGCATACCCCTTTAGCTCCTTGGGTACTTTTTCTAGCTCCTTCATTAGGAGCTCTTTGTTCCATCCAGTAGATGACTGTGAGAATCCACTTCTGTATTTGTCAGGCATTGGCATAGACTCACAAGAGAGAGCTATGTCAGGGTCCTGTCAGCAAAATCTTGCTGGCATATACAATAGTGTCTGGGTTTGGTGGTTGTATATGGGATGGATCCCCAGGTGAGGTGGTCTCTGGATGGTCTTTCCTTTGGTCTCACCTCAAACATTGTCTCTGTAACTCCTTCCATGGGTATTTTGTTCCCCATTCTAAGAAGGAGCGAAGTATCCACACTTTGGTCTTCCTTCTTCTTGAGTTTCATGTGTTTTACAAATTGTATCTTGAATATTCTAAGTTTCTGGGCTAATATCTGCTTATCAGTGAGTGCATATGATGTGTGTTCTTTTGTGATTGAATTACCTCACTCAAGATTGTTACCTCCTTCTAGCCTAGCAAGGCTGGCTGTGACCATCCACCTCTTAAGCAGAGCCACCTGCTGTGTTGCTCCCTTGTTGTGCCACTACCTGCCTGAGGCCCAATCTGCCTGAGGCTGAACCAGTTCTCTTCCAAGAATTTTCCGGAGTTAGCACAGAACTGCGATCTTGGCGAGTACCCACTAGAAGGCTGACTATCTACTTCAATGAAACTTTACATGGCTAGGGATAGGCCTCCCCTCTTCTTTATAAAGCATGTTTGCTGACATTAAAATTGAACCTTGATCAGAATGACTGTCTTGGTTTCATCTTTCTCTCCTGCAGCCTAGCTCCCTCTTCTCTTCCAGATTCCAAGATGCCTTTCCAGAACAGAACACAGACATGTGAGCCGCTGGCCAGACACAACAGATCTGGCGGGACTGAGAAACACCAGAGGACATTTAGAAGAATCACTGCTGGTTTTGGAGCTCCATAGAAGAAGAAAATAATTAAAGGAAATTCATACCGGAGAAGGTCGGTATGGGCTAAGTTGAAACAGCATTTAACCTGAGCGCTAATTCACTTAAGTTCAACAGTGAGGCTTATCAGGAGCTAGGAACATAACAGGCAGTTAGCCATAGCTCCCAGAAGCTACATTTTTGGTGTGAGAAAAGAAAGGGTTGACTCCGCTGAACTTAGGAACTTAGTCTGCACAGGTGAGAGTGTGCACCACAGAAGCAGACAGCTTCTGGGACAGGCGGGAGCCACAGAGCCACTGAGGCAGCACCCTTTTTGGGCCGCAGACATCCAGCCACCCTCCCAGCCGGAGGACAGTAGTCCGCCCGGCACGGGAGCCCTCTGCCTCAGGAGCAGGGAGCGCCATCTTGGTTCCGGGACTCCGACGAACTTAGGAACTTAGTCTGCACAGGTGAGAGTGTGCACGACAGAAGCTGACAGCTTCTGTGACCTGCCAAAGCAACACAGCATCTGGAAAAGTTCCTGTTTTGGGCCTTCTTCTTCGGCCAGAAGGAGGTCCAAACACCAGATATCTGTGCACCTTCCCTGTAAGAGGAGAGCTTGCCAGCAGAGAGTGTTCTAACCACTGAAACTCAGAGGAGAGAGCCTGTCTCCAAGGTGTGCTGATAGACAGTAATCAAAATCACCAGAAGAACACTCTCTAAACAGAGACAACTATAACAACTAACTCCAGAGATTACCAGATGGTGAAAGGTAAACATAAGAATCTTACTAACAGAAACCAAGACCACTCACCATCATCAAAACCCAGCACTCCCACTTCGTCCAGTCCAGGGCACCCCAACACACCTGAAAAGCTAGACCTGGATTTAAAAGCATATCTCATGATGATGATAGAGGACATCAAGAAGGACTTTAATAACTCACTTAAAAAATTACAGGAGAACATTGCTAAAGAGTTACAAGTCCTTAAAGAAAAACAGGATAACACAATCAAACAGGTAGAAGTCCTTAAAGAAAAACAGGAAAAGACAACCAAACAGGTAGAAGTCCTTAAAGAAAAACAGGAAAACACATCCAAACCGGTGATGGAAATGAACAAAACCATACTAGACTTAAAAAGGGAAGTAGACACAATAAAGAAAACCCAAAATGAGGCAACATTGGAGATAGAAACCCTAGGAAAGAAATCTGAATCCATAGATGCGAGCATCAGCAACAGAATACAAGAGATGGAAGAGAGAATCTCAGGTACAGAAGATTCCATAGAGAACATCGGCACAACAATCAAAGAAAATGGAAATTGCAAAAAGATCCTAAGACAAAACATCCAGGAAAAGCAGGACACAATGAGAAGACCAAACCTAAGGATAATAGGAGTGGATGAGAATGAAGATTTTCAACTCAAAGGACCAGCAAACATCTTCAACAAAATTATAGAAGAAAACTTCCCAAATCTAAAGAAAGAGATGCCCATGAACATACAAGAAGCCTACAGAACTCCAAATAGACTGGACCAGAAAAGAAATACCTCCCGACACATAATAATCAGAACAACAAATGCACTAAATAAAGATAGAATACTAAAAGCAGTAAGAGAAAAAGGCCAAGTAATATATAAAGGCAAGCCTAAAAGAATTACACCAGATTTTTCACCAGAGACTCTGAAAGCCAGAAGAGCCTGGACAGATGTTATACAGACACTAAAAGAACACAAATTCCAGCCCAGGCTACTATACCCAGCCAAACTCTCAATTAACATAGATGGAGAAACCAAAGTATTCCACGACAAAACCAAATTCACACGTATCTTTCCACGAATCCAGGCCTTCAAAGGATAACAGAAAAAAAAAAAAAATACAAGGATGGGAACCATGCCCTAGAAAAAACAAGAAGGTAATCCCTCAACAAACCTAAAAGAAGACAGCCACAAGAATAGAATGCCAACTTTAACAACAAAAATAACAGGAAGGAACAATTACTTTTCCTTAATATCTCTTAATATCAATGGACTCAACTCCCCAATAAAAAGACATAGACTAACAGACTGGCTACACAAACAGGACCCAACATTTTGCTACTTACAGGAAACTCATCTCAGAGAAAAAGATAGACACTACCTCAGAATGAAAGGCTGGAAAACAATTTTCCAAGCAAATGATAGGAAGAAACAAGCTGGAAGAGCCATCCTAATATCTAATAAGATCGATTTCCAACCCAAAGTCATCAAAAAAGACAAGGAAGGGCACTTCATACTCATCAAAGGTAAAATCTTCCAAGAGGAACTCTCAATTCTGAATATCTATGCTCCAAATACAAAGGCAGCCACATTCATTAAAGATACTTTATGTAAAGCTCAAAGCACACACTGCACCTCACACAATAATAGTGGGAGACTTCAACACACCACTTTTACCAATGGACAGATTATGGAAGCAGAAATTAATCAGAGACACAGTGAAACTAACAGAGGTTATGAAACAAATGAACCTGACAGATATCTACAGAACATTCTATCCTAAAACAAAAGGATATACCTTCTTCTCAGCACCTCATGGTACCTTCTCAAAAATTGACCACATAATGGTCACAAAACAGGCCTCAACAGATACAAAAATATTGAAATTGTCCCATGCATCCTATAAGATCACCATGGACTAAGGCTGATCTTCAATAACAAAATGAATAATAGAAAGCCAACACATACGTGGAAACTAAACAACACTCTTCTCAATGATACCTTGGTCAAGGAAGGAATAAAGAAAGAAGTTAAGGACTTTTTGGAGTTTAATGAAAATGAAGCCACAACATACCCAAATTTATGGGACACAATGAAAGCATTTCAAAATAGGAAAATTCATAGCTCTGAGTGCCTCCAAAAAGAAACTAGAGAGAGCACACATTAGCAGCTTGACAACACACCTAAAAGCTCTAGAAAAAAAGGAAGCAAATTCACCCAAGAGGAGTAGACGATAAGAAATAATGAAACTCAGGGGTGAAATCAACCAAGTGGAACAAGAAGAACTACTCAAAGAATCAACCAAATGAGGAGCTGGTTCTTTGAGAAAATCAACAAGGTAGATAAACCCTTAGCCAGACTCACTAAAGGGCATAGGGAAAGTATTCTAATTAAGAAAATCAGAAATGAAAAGGGAGACATAACAACAGATCCTGAAGAAATCCATAACACCATCAGATCCTTCTACAAAAGGCTATACTCAACAAAACTGGAGAACCTGGATGAAATGGACAAGTTTCTAGACATATACCAGGTACCAAAGTTAAATCAAGATCAGGTTAATGATCTAAACAGTCCCATATCCCCTAAAGAAATAGAAGCAGTCATTAATAGTCTCCCAACCAAGAAAAGCCCAGGACAAGATGGGTTTAGTGCACAGTTCTATTAGACCTTCAAAGAAGATCTAATCCCAATTCTTCACAAACTATTCCACAAAATAGAAACAGAAGGTACTCTACCCAACTCATTCTATGAAGCCACAATTACTCTGATACCTAAACCACAAAAAGACCCAACAAAGATAGAGATCTTCAGACCAATTTCCCTTATGAATATCGATGCAAAAATCCTCAATAAAGTTCTTGCTAACCCAATCCAAGAACACATAAAAACAATCATCCATCCTGACCAAGTAGGTTTCATCCCAGGGATGCAAGGATGGTTCAATATACGGAAATCCATCAATGTAATCCTGTATATAAACAAACTCAAAGACAAAAACCACATAATCATCTCCTTAGATGCTGAGAAAGCCTTTGACAAAATCCAACACCCCTTCATGATAAAAGACTTGGAAAGATCAGGAATTCAAGGCCCATACCTAAACATGATAAAAGCAATCTACAGCAAACCAGTAGCCAACATCAAAGTAAATGGTGAGAAGCTGGAAGAAATCCCACTAAAAACAGGCACTAGACAAGGCTGTCCACTCTCTCCCTACCTATTCAACATTGTACTTGAAGTCCTAGCCAGAGCCATTAGACAACAAAAGGAGAACAAGGGGATACAAATTGGAAAAGAAGAAGTAAAATGTCACTCTTTGCAGATGATATGATAGTATACATAAGTGACCCTAAAAATTCCACCAGAGAACTCCTAAGTCAGATAAACAGCTTCAATGAAGTAGCTGGATATAAAATTAACTCAAGCAAGTCAATGGCCTTTCTGTACACAAAGGATAAACAGGCTGAGAAGGAAATTAGAGAAACAACACCCTTCTCAATAGTCATAAACAATATAAAATACCTTGGTGTGACTCTAACTAAGGAAGTGGAAGATCTGTATTACAAGAACTTCAAGTCTCTGAAGAAAGAAATTAAAGAAGACCTCAGAAGATGGAAAGAGCTCCCATGCTCATGGATTGGCAGGAATAACATTGTAAAAATGGCTATCTTACCAAAAGAAATCTACAGATTCAATGCAATCACCATCAAAATTCCAAATCAATTCCTCAAGGAATTAGAAAGTGCGATCTGCAAATTCATCTGGAACAACAAAAAACCTAGGATATCAAAAACTCTTCTCAAGGATAAAAGATCCTCTGGTGGAATCACCATGCCTGACCTAAAGCTGTACTACAGAAAAATTGTGATAAAAACTGCATGGTACTGGTATGACGACAGACAAGTAGAACAATGGAACAGAATTGAAGACACTGAGATGAACCCACACAACTATGGTCACTTGATCTTCGACAAGGGAGCTAAAACCATCCAGTGGAAAAAAGATAGCATTTTCAACAAATGGTGCTGGCACAACTGGCGGTTATCATGTAGAAAAATGCGAATTGATCCATTCCTATCTCCATGATCTAAGGTCAAATCTAAGTGGATTAAGGAACTCCACATAAAACGCGAGACACTGAAACATATAGAGGATAAAGTAGGGAAAAGCCTCGAACATATGGGTACAGGGGAAAAATTCCTGAATAGAACAGCAAAGGCTTATGCTGTAACATCATCGACAATAGATAAATGGGACCTCATAAAGTTGCAAAGCTTCTGCAAGGCAAAAGACACCGTCAATAAGACAAAAAGACCACCAAGAGATTGGGAAAGAATCTTTACCTATCCTAAATCAGATAGCATACTAATATCCAATATATATATAAAGAACTCAAGAAGGTGGACTCCAGAAATTCAAATAATCCCATTAAAAATGGGGCTCTGAGCTAATCAAAGAATTCTCACCTGAGGAATACCAAATGGCAGAGAAGCACCTGAAAAAATGTTCAACATCCTTAATCATCATGGAAATGCAAATCAAAACAACCCTGAGATTCCACCTCACACCAGTCAGAATGGCTAAGATAAAAAATTCATATGACAGAAGATGTTGGCGAGGATGTGGAGAAAGAGGAACACTCCTTCATTGTTGGTGGGATTGCAAGCTTGTACAACCACTCTGGAAATCAGTTTGGCGGGTCCTCAGAAAACTGGACATAATATTACCAGAGGATCCAGCAATACCTCTCCTGGGCATATATCCAGAAGATGTTCCAACCGGTAAGAAGGACACATGCTCCACTATGTTCATAGCAGCCTTATTTATCATAGCCAGAAGCTGGAAAGAACCCAGATGCCCCTCAACAGAGGAATGGATACAGAAAATGTGGTACATTTACACAATGGAGTACTACTCAGCTATTAAAAGGAATGAATTTATGAAATTCCTAGGCAAATGGATGGACCTGGAGGGCATCATCCTGAGTGAGGTAACCCAATCACAAAGGAACTCACACAATATGTACTCACTGATAAGTGGATATTAGTCCAAAAACTTAGGATACCCAAGATATAAGATACAATTTGTTAAACACATGAAACTCAAGAAGAATGAAGACCAAATTGTGGCCACTGTGCCCCTTCTTAGAATTGAGAACAAAACACCCATGGAAAGAGTTACAGAGATAAATTTTGGAGCTGTGACGAAAGGATGGACCATCTAAAGACTGCCATATCCAGGGATCCATCCCATAATCAGCTTCCAAACGCTGACACCATTGCATATACTAGCAAGATTTTGCTGAAAGGACCCAGATATAGCTGTCTCTTTCGAGACAATGCTGGGGCCTAGCAAACACAGAAGTGGATGCTCACAGTCAGCTATTGAATGGATCACAGGGTCCTCAATGGAGGAGCTAGAGAAAGTACCCAAGGAGCTGAAGGGAACTGCAACCCTGTAGGTGGAACAACATTATGAACTAACCAGTACCCCAGAGCTCTTGACTCTAGCTGCATATGTATCAAAAGATGGCCTAGTAGGTCATCACTGGGAAGAGAGGCCCATGGGACTTGCATACTTTGTGTGCCCCAGTACAGGGGAATGCCAGGGCCAAAATGTGGGAGTGGGTGGGTAGGGGAGTCGGGGGGGAGTGTATTGGGATCTTTTTGGATAGCATTGGAAATGTAAATGAGGAAAATACCTAATAAAAATTAATTAAAAATATCTTTATTAGATATTTTCTTTATTTATAATTCAAGTGTTTTCCCCGTTACTAGTTTCCCCTCCAAAACCTCCCTAACCCATCCCTCCTCCCCCTGTTCACCAACTTATGGCCTCTGGTTTTCATGTCTTGGCATTCCCCTACACTAGGGCAACAAGCCTTCTCAGGATCAAGGGCCTCTCCTCCCACTGATGTCCCACAAGGCTGTCCTCTGCTACGTATGCAGTCAGAGCAATGGGTCCCTCCATGTGTACTCTTTGGTTGGTAGTTTAATCCCTGGTAGGTCTGGGGGTACTGGTTAGTTCATATTGTTGTTCCTTATATGACGCTGCAAACCCCTTCAGCTCCTTGGGTCCTTTCTCTAGGTCCTCCATTGGGGACCTTGTGCTCAGTATCATGTTTGGACGAGAGCATATACCTCTGTATTTTCAGTCACTGGCAGAGCCTCTCAGGAGACAATTATATCAGGCTCCTGTCAGCAAGCACTTGTTGGCATCCACAATAGTATCTGGGTTTGGTGAGTGTATATGGGATAGGTCCCCAGGTGAAGCAGTCTTTGGATAGTCTTTCCTTCAGTCTCTGCTCCACACTGTGTCTCTGTAACTTCTCCAATGGGTATTTTGTTCCCCCTTTTAAGATGGACTGAATTATACATACTTTGGTCTTCCATCTTCTTGGTGCTTCATTTAGTCTGTGAATCGTATCTTGGGTATTCAGAGCTTCTGGAAAAACCCTACATCTGATAGAGGGCTAATATGCAATATATACAAAGAACTCAAGAAGTTAGACTCCAGAGAACCAAATAACTGTATTAAAAATGGGGTACAGAGTCAACCAAAATTCTCAACTGAGGAACTGTCTGAGAAGCACCTAAAGAAATATTCAACATCCTTAGTTATGAGGGAGATGCAAATCAAAATGACCCTGAGATTCCACCTCACACCAGTCATAATGGCTAAAATCAAAAGCTCAGGTGACAGCAGATGCTGGAAAGAATGTGGAGAAAGACAAACACTCCTAGAACACTGCTGCTGGGATTGCAAGCTAGGTACAACCACTCTGGAAATTAGTTTGGCAGTTCCTCAGAAAATTGGACATAGTACTACCTGAGGACCCAGCTATACCACTCCTGGGCATATACCCAGAATATGTTCCCACAACTAATAAGGACACATGCTCCTCTGTGTACATAGCAGCCTCATTTATAATAACCAGAAGCTGGAAAGAACCCAGCTGTTCCTTAACAGACATATGGATACAGAAAACATGGTACATTTACACAATGAAATACTACTCAGCTATTAATAACAATGAAGTCATGAAATTCTTTTTTTTTTTTGACACTGGGTGTTTTATTAATTATCATATGATATCTGAAATATGCATTATTCCCCTTTATAAAATGTCCCCATTTACATATTTTACATATATTACAACATATATATTATGAATACTTATACAATATGTGCTAATTTCAAAAGTCTGTTGCATAAATACTTATAGTAAATTAAATAATATTTATTTGTACTGTATTCATTAGTATTTCTCTTCTTCATTCTCAAACATCTAAAAAAAATATCAATTAAGTATTTTATTATTATTTTTTTTTTGGTTTTTTTTGTTTTGTTTTTTTTTAATTTTTAATATTTTTATTACATATTTTCCTCAATTACATTTCCAATGCTATCCCAAAAGTCCCCCATAGCGCCCCCCACTTCCCTACCCACCCATTCCCATTCTTTTGACCCTGGCATTCCCCTATATTGGGGCATATAAAGTTTGCAAGTCCAATGGGCCTCTCTTTCCAGTGATGGCCGACTAGGCCATCTTTCGATACATATGCAGCTAGAGACAAGAGCTCCGGGGTTCTGGTTAGTACATCATGTTGTTCCAACAATAGGGTTGCAGATCCCTTTAGCTCCTTGGGTACTTTCTCTAGCTTCTCCATTGGGAGCCCTGTGATACATCCAATAGCTGACTGTGAGCATCCACTCCTGTGTTTGCTAGGCCCCTGCATAGTCTCACAAGGGACAGCTATCTTTGGGTCCTTTCAGCAAAATTTTGCTAGTGTATGCAATGGTGTCCTCGTTTAGAAGCTGATTATGGGATGGATCCCTGGATATGGCAGACTCTAGATGGTCTATCCTTTCATCACAGCTCTAAGCTTTGTCTCTGTAACTCCGTCCATGGGTGTTTTGTTCCCAATTCTAAGAAGGGGCACAGTGTCCACATTTTGGTCTTCATTCTTCTTGAGTTTCATGCGTTTAGCAAATTGTATCTTATATCTTGGATATCCTAAGTTTTTGGGCTAATATCCACTTATCAGTGAATACATATTGTGTGAGTTCCTTTGTGATTGTGTTACCTCACTCAAGATGATGCCCTCCAGGTCCATCCATTTGGCTAGGAATTTCATAAATTCATTCTTTTTAATAGCTGAGTAGTACTCCATTGTGTAAATGTACCATAATTTCTGTATCCATTCCTCTGTTGAGGGGCATCTGGGTTCTTTCCAGCTTCTGGCTATTATAAATAGGGCTGCTATGAACATAGTGGAGCATGTGTCCTTCTTACCGGTTGGGACATCTTCTGGATATATGCCCAGGAGAGGTATTACTGGATCCTCCGGTAGTACTATGTCCAATTTTCTGAGGAACCGCCAGACTGATTTCCAGAGTGGTTGTACAAGTTTGCAATCCCACAAACAATGGAGGAGTGTTCCTCTTTCTCCACATCCTTGACAGCATCTGCTGTCACCTGAATTTTTGTTCTTAGCCATTCTGAGTGGTGTGAGGTGGAATCTCAGGGTTGTTTTGATTTGCATTTCCCTGATGATTAAGGATGTTGAACATTTTTTCAGGTGCTTCTCTGCCATTTGGTATTCTTCAGGTGAGAATTCTTTGTTCAGTTCTGAGCCCCATTTTTTAATGGGGTTATTTGACTTTCTGGAGTCCACCTTCTTGAGTTCCTTATATATATTGGATATTAGTCCCCTATCTGATTTAGGATAGGTAAAGATCCTTTCCCAATATGTTGGTGGTTTTTTTGTCTTATTGATGGTGTCTTTTGCCTTGCAGAAGCTTTGCAGTTTCATGAGGTCCCACTTGTCAATTCTCGATCTTACAGCACAAGCCATTGCTGTTCTATTCAAGAATTTTTCCCCTGTGCCCATATCTTCAAGGCTTTTCCCCACTTTCTCCTCTATAAGTTTCAGTGTCTCTGGTTTTATGTGAAGTTCCTTGATCCACTTAGACTTGACCTTAGTACAAGGAGATAGGAATGGATCGATTCGCATTCTTCTACATGAAAACAACCAGTTGTGCCAGCACCATTTGTTGAAAATGCTGTCTTTCTTCCACTGGATGGTTTTAGCTCCCTTGTCGAAGATCAAGTGACCGTAGGTGTGTGGGTTCATATCTGGGTCTTCAATTCTATTCCATTGGTCTATTTGTCTGTCACTATACCAGTACCACGCCGTTTTTATCATAATTGCTCTGTAGTAAAGCTTTAGGTCCGGCATGGTGATTCCACCAGAGGTTCTTTTATCCTTGAGAAGAGTTTTTGCTATCCTAGGTTTTTTGTTATTCCAGATGAATTTGCAGATTGCACTTTCTAATTCGTTGAAGAATTGATTTGGAATTTTGATGGGGATTGCATTGAATCTGTAGATTGCTTTTGGCAAGATAGCCATTTTTAAAATATTGATCCTGCCAATCCATGAGCATGGGAGATCTTTCCATCTTCTGAGATCTTCTATAATTTCTTTCTTCAGAGACTTGAAGTTTTTATTATACAGATCTTTCACTTCCTTAGTTAGAGTCACGCCAAGATATTTTATATTATTTGTGACTATTGAGAAGGGTGTTGTTTCCCTAATTTCTTTCTCAGCCTGTTTATTCTTTGTGTAGAGAAAGGCCATTGATTTGTTTGAGTTAATTTTTATATCCAGCTACTTCACCGAAGCTGTTTATCAGGCTTAGGAGTTCTCTGGTGGAATTTTTAGGGTCACTAATATATACTATCATATCATCTGCAAAGAGTGATATTTTGACTTCATCTTTTCCAATTTGTATCCCTTTGATCTCCTTTTGTTGTCGAATTGCTCTGGCTAGGACTTCAAGTACAATGTTGAATAGGTATGGAGAAAGTGGACAGCCTTGTCTAGTCCCTGATTTTCGAGGGATTGCTTCAAGCTTCTCACCATTTACTTTGATGTTGGCTACTGGTTTGCTGTAGATTGCTTTTATCATGTTTAGGTATGGGCCTTGAATTCCTGATCTTTCCAAGACTTTTATCATGAATGGGTGTTGGATCTTGTCAAATGCTTTTTCCGCATCTAACGAGATGACCATGTGGTTTTTGTCTTTGAGTTTGTTTATATACTGGATTACGTTGATGGATTTCCGTATATTGAACCATCCCTGCATCCCTGGGATGAAACCTACTTGGTCAGGATGGATGATTGTTTTGATGTGTTCTTGGATTCGGTTAGCAAGAACTTTATTGAGGATTTTTGCATCAATATTCATAAGGGATATTGGTCTGAAGTTTTCTATCTTTGTTGGGTCTTTTTGTGGTTTAGGTATCAGAGTAATTGTGGCTTCATAGAATGAGTTGGGTAGAGTACCTTCTGTTTCTATTTTGTGGAATAGTTTGTGAAGAACTGGGATTAGATCTTCTTTGAAGGTCTGATAGAACTCTGCACTAAACCCATCTGGTCCTGGGCTTTTTTTGGTTGGGAGACTATTAATGACTGCTTCTATTTCTTTGGGGGATATAGGGCTGTTTAGATCATTAACCTGATCTTGGTTCAACTTTGGTACCTGGTACCTGTCTAGGAACTTCTCCATTTCATCCAGGTTCTCCAGTTTTGTTGAGTATAGCCTTTGGTAGAAGGATCTGATGGTGTTTTGGATGTCTTCAGGATCTGTTGTTATGTCTCCTTTTTCATTTCTGATTTTGTTAATTAGATTGCTTTTCCTGTGCCCTCTAGTGAGTCTGGCTAAGGGATTATCTATCTTGTTGATTTTCTCAAAGAACCAGCTCCTTGTTTGGTTGATTCTTTGAATAGTTCTTCTTGTTTCCACTTGATTGATTTCGCCCCTGAGTTTGATTATTTCCTGCCGTCTACTCCTTTTGGGTGAATTTGCTTCCTTTTGTTCTAGTGCTTTTAGGTGTGTTGTCAAGCTGCTAATGTGTGCTCTTTCTAGTTTCTTTTTGGAGGCACTCAGAGCTATGAGTTTTCCTCTTAGAAATGCTTTCATTGCATCCCATAAGTTTGGGTATGTTGTGGCTTCATTTTCATTGAACTCTAAAAAGTCCTTAATTTCTTTCTTTATTCCTTCCTTGACCAAGGTATCATTGAGAAGAGTGTTGTTTAGTTTCCATGTGAATGTTGGCTTTCTATTATTTATTTTGTTATTAAAGATCAGCCTTAGTCCATGGTGATCTGATAGGATGCATGGGACAATTTCAATATTTTTGTATCTATTGAGTCCTGTTTTGTGCCCAATTACGTGGTCAATTTTGGAGAAGGTACCATGAGGTGTTGAGAAGAAGGCATATCCTTTTGTTTTAGGGTAAAATGTTCTGTAGATATCTGCCAGATCCATTTGATCCATAACTTCTGTTAGTTTCACTGTGTCCCTGTTTAGTTTCTGTTTCCATGATCTGTCCATTGGTGAAAGTGGTGTGTTGAAGTCTCCCACTATTATTATGTGAGGTCCAATGTGTGCTTTGAGCTTACGAAAGTTTCTTTAATGAATGAGGCTGCCTTTGTATTTGGAGCATAGATATTCAGGATTGATAGTTCCTCTTGGAGGATTTTACCTTTGATGAGTATGAAGTGCCCCTCCCTGTCTTTTTTGATGACTTTGGGTTGGAAGTCAATCTTATCAGATATTAGAATGGTACTCCAGCTTGTTTCTTCATACCATTTGCTTGGAAAATTGTTTTCCAGCCTTTCATTCTGAGGTAGTGTCTATCTTTTTCTCTGAGATGAGTTTCCTGTAAGCAGCAAAATGTTGGGTCTTGTTTGTGTAGCCAGTTTGTTAGTCTATGTCTTTTTATTGGGGAGTTGAGACCATTGATATTAAGAGATATTAAGGAAAGTATTTGTTGTTTCCTGTTATTTTTGTTGTTAAAGTTGGCATTCTGTTCTTGTGGCTGTCTTCTTTTAGGTTTGTTGAGGGATTACCTTCTTGTTGTTTCTAGGGCGTGCTTCCCGTCCTTGTATTGGATTTTCCTGTTATTATCCTTTGAAGGGCTGGATTCGTGGAGAGATAATGTGTGAATTTGGTTTTGTCGTGGAATACTTTGGTTTCCCCATCTATGTTAATTGAGAGTTTGGCTGGGTATAGTAGCCTGGGCTGGAATTTGTGTTCTTTTAGTGTCTGTATAACATCTGTCCAGGCTCTTCTGGCTTTCATAGTCTCTGGTGAAAAATCTGGTGTAATTCTGATAGGCTTGCCTTTATATGTTATTTGGCCTTTTTCTCTTACTGCTTTTAGTATTCTATCTTTATTTAGTGCATTTGTTGTTCTGATTATTATGTGTCGAGAGGTATTTCTTTTCTGGTCCAGCCTATTTGGAGTTCTGTAGGCTTCTTGTATGTTCATGGGCATCTCTTTCTTTAGATTTGGGAAATTTTCTTCGATAATTTTGTTGAAGATGTTTACTGGTCCTTTGAGTTGAAAATCTTCATTCTCATCCACTCCTATTATCCGTAGCTTTGGTCTTCTCATTGTGTCCTGTATTTCCTGGATGTTTTGCGTTAGGATCTTTTTGCATTTTCCATTTTCCTTGATTGTTGTGCCGATGTTCTCTATGGAATCTTCTGCACCTGAGATTCTCTCTTCCATCTCTTGTATTCTGTTGCTGATGCTCGCATTTATGGTCCCAGATTTCTTTCCTAGGGTTTCTATCTCCAGTGTTGCCTCATTTTGGGTTTTCTTTATTGTGTCTACTTCCCTTTTTAGGTCTAGTATGGTTTTGTTCATTTCCATCATCTGATTGGATGTGTTTTCCTATTTCTCTTTAAGGACTTCTACCAGTTTGGTTGTGTTTCCTTGTTTTTCTTTAAGGACTTGAACTCTTTAGCCATGTTCTCCTGTAGTTCTTTAAAGTCCTTCTTGATGTCCTCTATCATCATCATGAGATATGCTTTTAAATCCAGGTCTAGCTTTTCAGGTGTGTTGGGGTGCCCTGGACTGAGCGAAGTGGGAGTGCTGGGTCCTGATGATGGTGAGTGGTCTTGGTTTCCATTAGTAAGATTCTTACGTTTACCTCTCGCTATCTGGTAATCTCTGGAGTTGTTATATTTGTCTCTGTTCAGAGGTTGTTCTTCTGGTGATTCTGAGTATCCTCTGTCAGCAGACCTGGGAGACAGGCTCTCTCCTCTGAGTTTCAGTGGTTAGAGCACTCCCTGCTGACAAGCTTTCCTCTTAAAGGGAAGGTGTACAGATATCTGGCGTTTGGACCTTCTCCTGGCCGAAGAAGAAGGCTGAAAACAGGAACTTTCCCAGATGCTGTGTTGCTTTGGCTGGTCACAGAAGCTGTCAGCTTCTGTGGTGCACACTCTCAGCTGTGCAGACTACGTTCCTAAGTTCAGAGGAGTCCTGGATCCAAGATGTGCTCCCTGCTCCTGAGGCAGAGGGCTCCTGTGCAGGGCAGAATACAGTCTTCCAGCTGGGAGGGTGCCGGATGTCTGCAGCCCCAAAAGGGTGCTGCCTCAGAGGCTCTGTGGCTCCCGCCTGTCCCAGAAGCTGTCTGCCTCTGTGGTCCTCACTCTCACTTCTGCAGACTAAGTTCGGCGGAGCCCTGGAGCCAAGATGGCGCTCCCTGCAGGGCGGATCACTGTCCTCCGGCTGGGAGGGTGCTGGATGTCTGCAGCCCCAAAAGGGTGCTGCCTCAGCGGCTCTGTGGCTCCCGCCTGTCCCAGAAGCTGTCTGCCTCTGTGGTCCTCACTCTAAACTGTACAGACTAAGTTCGGCGGAGTCCCGGAGCCAAGATGGCATTCCCTGCAGGGCAGATCACTGTCCTCCGGCTGGGAGGGTGCCGGATGTTTGCGGCCCCAAAAGGGTGCTGCCTCAGCGGCTCTGTGGCTCCCGCCTGTTCCAGAAGCTGTCTGCCTCTGTGGTCCTCACTCTCACCTCTGCAGACTAAGTTCGGCGGAGCCCCGGAGCCAAGATGGCGCTCCCTGCAGGGCGGATCACTGTCCTCCAGCTGGGAGGGTGCTGGATGTCTGCAGCGCCAAAAGGGTGCTGTCTCAGCGACTCTGTGGCTCCTGCCTGTCCCAGAAGCTGTCTGCCTCTGTGGTCCGCACTCTCACCTCTGCAGACTCGAAGTCATGAAATTCTTAGGCAAGATGGTGGAACTAGAAACTATCATCCAGAGTGAAGTAACCCAATCTCAAGGAAAACACATAGTCACACTCACTACTTCTATTTCTTTAAGGGTTATGGGACTGTTTAGATATTTTATCTGATCCTGATTTAACTTTGGTATTTTGTATCTATCTAGAAAATTGTTCATTTCATACAGATTTTCCATTTGTGTTTAGTATAGGCTTCTGTAGTAGGATATGATAATTTTTAAAAATTCCCTCAGTTTCTGTTGTTATTTCTCCCTTTTCATTTCTGCTTTTGTTAATTTGGATACTGTCTCTGTGCCCTCTGGTTAGTCTGACTAAGTATTTATGTATCTTTTTTAATTTCTCAAAGAACCAGCTCCTGGTTCTTTTGGTTCCTTATGTAGTTCTTTTATTTCTACTCATTTGTTTTCAACCCTGAGTGTGAATATTTCCTGCCATCTACTCCTCTTGGGTCCATTTGTTTCTTTTTGTTTTAGTTTCCAGGTGTGCTGTTAAGTTGCTAGTGTATACTGTCTCCAGTTTCTATTTGGATGCACTGAGAGATATAAGGTTTTCCTCTTACCACTTCTTTCATTGTGTTCCATAACTTTGGGTATGCTGTGCCTTCATTTTCATTAAGTTCTCTTTTTTTGAAGGATTAATCATATTTTTGTTTCTTTTAATTTTATTTCCAATACAGCCATTGCTTTCTTCCTATTCCCTCTCTCACAGTTCCTTATCCCATTCCACCTCCCCCCTGTCTCCAAGAGGATGTTCCCCTACCTCTGTACTCCCTGAGGTATCAAGTCTTTCAAGTGTTTGGAACCACTTTACTCACTGAGGCAAGACCAGGCAGTCCTCTGCTATATCACAGGCCTCAAACCAGCTGCTACTCGCTGCCTAGAGATCTCAGTATCTGAGAGATCTCAGGAGTCCAGGTTACTTGAGACTGCTGGTCTTCCTATGGGGTGTCCCTACTCCACAACTTATTCCATCCTTTCCCTAACTCAACCTTAGGGGTCCGGACCTCAGTCCAATGGTTGGGTGTATGTATCTGAATCTGTCTCAATCAGATGCTTGTTGGGCCTCTCAGTGGTCAGCCATGGTAGACTCCTGTCTGTAAGCACACCATAGCATCAGTAATCATTTTCACTAAATTCTAAATGGTCTATGATTTCTTTATTTTGTCCTTGACCAAGTTATCATTGAGTAGGGCATTGTTCAGCTTCCATGTGTATGTGTGCTTTCTCTCTTTCTCTTGTTTTTCTTGCTATTGAAGACCAGTCTTAGTCCATGGTGATCTGATAGGATGCAGGGGATTATTTCAATCTTCTTTTTTTTTTTCTGTTGAGGCCTGTTTTGTGACTGATTATATGGTCAATTTTGGAGGAGGTACCATGAGGTGCTGAGAAGAAGGTATATCCTTTTGTTTTAGGATGAAATGTTCTATAGATATCAGCTACATCCATTTGGTACACAACTTCTGTCAGTTTCACTGTGTCTCTGTTCAGTTTCTATTCATTGATGAGAGTGAGGTGTTGAAGTCTCCCACAATTATTGTGTGAGGTTCAATGTGTGCTTTGAGATTTAATAAAGTTTCCTTTATGATTGTGGGTACCCTTGCATTTGGAGCAAATATGTTCAGAATTCAGAGTTCATCTTCATGGATTTTTTCCTTTGATGAGTATGAAGTATCCTTCCTTATCTTTTTTGACAATTTTTGGTTGAAAGTTGATTTTATTCGATATTAAAATGGCTAATCCATCTTGATTCTTGGGATCATTTGCTCCGATAATTGTTTTCCAGCCCTTTACTCTGAGGTAGTGTCTGTCTTTGACACTGAAGTGTGTTTCCTGAATGCGGCAAAATTCTGTGTCCTGTTTATGTAGCCAGTCTGTTAATCTATGTCTTTTTATTGGGGAATTCAGTGTATTAATGTTAAGAGATATTAAGGAACAATGATTATTGCTTCTGGTTATTTTTGCTTTTAGAGGGGGAATTATATTTGTGTGGCTATCTTCTTTTGGGTTTGTTGAAAGACTTCTGCCCAGGATCTTCTAACTTTAAAAGACTTTGGTGAGAAGTGTGGTATAATTCTGATAGGTATGCCTTTATATGTTATTTGACATTTTACCTTACTGCCTTGCCACACCCGCTCCAGTGGAAAGTGTGTGACAAGCCCAAAACTTGGATGCAGTTCTGAGGTAGTTTCATGGAAACTTACTCTCCTGGAATCTTGGCATCCCATAGCATAAATGCTCCAAACATGTCCCTACGTCAGTTGATTAACGAATCTCTGTGCTTTCCTTCAATATTGTTTTATTATAAGTGCCTCCTAGGAATGATTTGACATATAGCTAAGGTAGACTAGCCACCACCTGTGTTTCAATATCCTAGCAAATCATTGAGCCGACCTTGGGTTTTAAATTTAGTAAGAATGCTACTCACTCAGACGAAATGCCAGGTGAACATAGCTAAACAGGTAAAAGTCATTAAAGAGGAAACAAAGTTCCCTTAAAGAATTACAGGAAAACACAACCAAGCAGGTGAAGGAATTGAACAAAACCATCCAGGATCTAAAAAATGGAAATAGAAAAAATAAAGATATCACAAAAGGAGACAACCCTGGAGATAGAAAACCTAGGAAAGAGGTCAAGAGTCATAGATGCAAGCATCACCAACAGAATACAAGAGATGGAAGAGAGAATTCCAGATGTAGAAGATATCATAGAAAACATTGACACATCAGTCAAAGAAAATGCAAAACACAAAAAGCTCCTAACCCAAAACATCCAGGAAATCCAGGACCCAAAGAGAAGGTCAATCCTAAATTTAATAGGTATAGAAGAGAGCAATGATTCCCAACTTAAAGTGCCAGTAAATATCTTCAACAGAATTATAAAAGAGGGAGGTTTCATCTGATCTCAATATGGAGACTTCTGGAAGCAAGAAGCAGAAAGCAGAAGAGCTGAGGGAAGAAGTGGAATGTCAGATGTTGAGTCAACTGAGCATGTCTTCTGCAAAGACTAAAGCAATGGGTGTGTGTGTGGGGAACAACAGCAACAAAAAAATCAGAGAAAGATAATAGTTGTAAATCAGAGCGGGGGGGGGGGAAGCTCAAGACACTGAGACATCAGGGCCCACTTGTAGGATGCTTGAATTGAAGAATGTTCCTGATTCAGCCAAAGAGACCAGGATGAAGACATCTCACAAAACAAACAAACAAACAAAAAACCAAAAACCCAACCAACCAAACAAAAAAACCCTGAAGACTGAACAAGGGAGAGAATCTCAAGGTGTTTTTCCTTGAAATTGTCACTGTACCAGAGGAGCAGATACCTGCCCTAATTGATCCTCCTATGCTCTATGAGGAAGTCAGCACCATGGTTGTGACTACTCCTGCCTAAGAGGCAGTATTGACATCTTGGGCCAGAATTACAGCCAGTGCTAAGAAGTTCGAGGCAGTGCCAGCCAATGGAAAATCAGAGCTCTATGGGGAAGTGTGGTGTGTAGTTCCTGAGAATTCATGTGTTTGGGTTCTGCTGCAGTTCCATGATGGACAAGCCTGGGTACCTGATAAGAAATGGAATGTGATTGCCCTCTTCCTGATTCTGGCGTCCATATTTCCACCCACACACCTGGAGGACAAAATGCTGTGCCCTAAGTGTGTCTACAGGAACAACATCTTAATTAAGATCCTTGAAGGAAAAAAGATACCAGGCTACAACAGACCACTCTGTACAAGGATTTACCACATCTTAGTGTTGGATCTTGCCTTATCCCTTCTATATGCCCCACCCCATTAAACCAGTGACCAAACGCCAGGGTGTAGCCTGGGTCCCGTATCCTGTGATATGGACTATGCTGGGCACCATCACTTGTTCTTCAGTTAAACTCTAGGCTAAACCACTCACATGTTCCTTCTGAACTGTCTTCCACCAATATACAAGGACCACAGACTCTCCATTTCACTCTCTGTGGTCTATTATGGGTCCCACATCCAATGTCTCAGCCTGTTCTAACCAGACCCAACTTCCACACAGCCATTCCTGCCTGTGAAGCAGCTGAACAGACATAATAGGTTTTAACATCTCTTGACACTGTCTATTCTAGTCACCCCTGATTGTGAAACAGATAAACTCTAGGCTGTACACAAAACATGCTCCCTTCCTGCAACCACCCACAAGACCCTTCTCTTCCATGCCACCCAGAACCCAGACTTTCCACATCCTCTTTAGGGGTCTAGCCTTATTGTATCTTCATGACTTCACTACCCCACTCAGTACTCAGACTCCCATATCTTCCTCTAAGTTCTTGGGTCCCACAACTCTTTATCCAGCCAGGTTGCACCACAACTTCCTGTGCACAAGAAACTCAAGGCTTCTCCCAGGACCACCTTATCTGTAACCACCTACAGGACAACTCTTGGCTACCTCCATCACAAAACTCAGTACCTAGACTACTCATGTCATCCTCAAGGGAATGGGCATTGCATCCCATGCCCCAGACTTGTCTTACCACCCTCACCTGCACTGCCGCTCTAGGCTTCCACAGGTACTCTTGCCCTAGCAGCCAACCATCCACTGACTACCAGGACACACAGTACCCAGTTTCCTATATCCTCCTCCAGGTTCTAGCCTGATGAGTGTACCTCACATGCCCATTCATACCTATTCTAAAATTCACCTGATCGAGCCATGGTCCCACAACTAGTGCATTAGCCTCGTCAGGACAGCTGTGTCTGACAAGAATCTAAATTCTAGGTTTCCAAAGGGTCCCATATTCTTTGCTCTGACCTATTATGACCACTTCTAACTGCAGCACCACTCTGTGGTCTTCCACCAGGAACCATCCTACCTACAACCAACCTAGGTCCCTATGTGCTGATTCTAACACTCCTATCAGTATGGAGATTCACATGTCTTCTGTGGTCCACTCTGGGCCCCTCATATCTCACTCAAGCCTATTTTGACTGTCCCATAATTCACCACAGCCAACCTGGAAACTTCAACAAAGCACCTTCCTACCTTAAACGCCCACAGTTCCCTTATGGACTACCTCTAACACCCCACTAGGTACCCAGGCCTCCCCACGTCCTCCTTCAGTGTCTAGCTTGGTAAACACCCCATCCATGTCTTTTCTGCAACATGCCAGATCTAGCCAGGATCACAAATCATTGTCTGGACACAGTCTGTCTAGCCCCACCTATACAGCAGTCAAGCCTTAGGCATCAGCAGGATCCTCAAATTTTTGACACTGAGGCAGACAACCTCTAGGCTTCAGAGAAGACTCATCCTTCTTCAACACCTATAGTCCCTTCTGGACTGCCTCTAGCATCTCACTATGTACTCAGTCCTTACAAACCCACCTCCAGAGTCTAGCCTTATCACTTTTGTGTGTCTGCACAACCCTACTCAGACTCCTTATGTACCCAGAATCCTTATGTGTCCCTTCAAGATATAACTTGCATTCCATGTCCCCTTATGCAGTCTAATATGATCACCACAGCCTGTGTCACAGTCATGCTCAAGATCCTGCTTCACACATGATCTGCCCTATGTGCCACCACCCACAGGTCCCTTCTGTGATGGCTCTACTACCTAACCCAGTACCTAGACTTCCCTGAACCTCCTCCAGAGTCCAGCCAATACAACTTCCCTCCATATTCAGACCTTTCTCACAACTTGTCAGAGCTATTCCAGGTCTCAAATTTCTTGTCCTGGACTAATCTGACCACCCAACGTATGAACAGATAGATAGGTCAAGGCTTTTGCTGGGAACCACCCTACTTGAAAGCACTCATAGATATCTTTTCTGCCACCCCTTCAGTATGCTATTCTATATACATCCATACCTTCTTCCAACTTCTAGCCTGATCCCTTCTGTGGGACCCTCACCATGCCACTCACTATACAGATTCCCTGTGGGAGCCATGAGCAATTGCCATTACAAGATGGCGCTGGCTTCCACTGTGCCTAACCAGTAAACAAACAATGTGCGCAGGTACAAGAGTGAATTTGTGCCAAGTCACTGCCCATCTCGGGGCATAGCAATGAGGCGATGGGCAAGCAACAAATCAGGTGCTGACACGCTGCTCCAAGGTGTATATAAGCAGCACCATTTTCCGGGGTTCGGGGTCTTCCTCCTAATGAAGCAATAAAGCTTTGCTGCAGAAGAATCTGGTTGTCCGAGTGTGTTCTTGCTGGCGAGAAACTAGCTCGGGACAATTGGCACCAAGAACCCGGGTAAGCCATATCATCGCCAGGTGCTGAGGGGACCCTCCATTCTCGGGGCGGATTCAGAACTGCAGGACGTGTTACGCTCTGTAAGGTATGTTCAGTCTTGAACTTTCTCCAGCGTTAGAGGCTTTTTTGTTTGTTTTCATGGGGCTTGTTCTTTTTCTTTTGGTTGTGTTCTGCTTTCACTGGTGGAACTGCTGACTGATTCTCGGTCGAGGACAGGCACAGTTAGATAAAAGAGCAGTATGGGAACCTCCCACTCCGTGGTGACTGCCTTACGGTCGGTCTTGAGGCAGTGTGGCCTAAAAATCGCCACTAAGACTATAGAGGGCTTTGTTAAAAGATAGATTGAGTAGCGCTGTGGTATGTGTGCTCAGGGTCATTAACTATCGCCTCCTGGGAGAAACTGAGAGAAGATCTAGTTAGGGAACAGCAGAACGGCAAACTTAAAGCAGGGACCATGCCATTGTGGAAGCTGGTAAGATCGTGCTTAAAAGATGAGGATTGTCAGCAAAAGGTTGAGGCAGGACAGAGGTTCCTGGAGGAGGTCCAAGACACTCTATCAGAGACAGAGCGGGGAGAGAGATTAGGAGTTCAGAGGAAACAAGGTGCACCTAAGAAAAAAAGCCTTTCAAAAGACCTTGAGCCCGAGGAAAAGAGAAATAAGGGAAAGTATGCCCTGGGAGAGCAAAAGGAGAAGAGAGAGAGAGAAAAAGGAAAAATATAAAAAGAGAAAAAGAAAAGAAAAGAAAATATAAAGATACAAAGGATAATATAAAAAATGAAAAACAAAAAAAAATTAAGTCAATTTACCCTCTTCTCGAGGACTTAGACTAAAGAGGCAGCCTTCATCAAAGGCTTAAAGATAGCTCTCAGGGCTACTGTGCCTCCTCTACCTTCTCTGGCAGTATTCCCAGAAGAAGGAGATAAGGAAGTAGAGTCTGAACATGAGAGAGAGAAAATAAGTTTTAGAAAAGCAGTTATCCCGTGTTTCGGATCTTTTAGCAAAAAAAGAGAAAAAATGAAAATAAGCTATTTCAGAGCTCTCCTAGGGACAGAAGGAAAACAGGAGACGTCCTGCTTCCTCTCTGGTTCCTATGGAGCTATTCTTAGCTCTGGTTAGGATAACTGTGTCCCTTTGAGACACCAAGTTCTATTCCCTGTCTGTCTATTATCTGTTTTTGGTGCACCAAATTGTCCATATGTCTGTCAATTCATGTTTGTTTTTGTTTTGTTGTTTAAATGATTGTTGTTCTGTGTTTCATGTTGAAAAATATAACTGGTTAAAACTTTATCTGCGACATCCAGCACCCTTCCAGCCGGAGGACAGTGACCTGCCCTGCAGGGAGCGCCATCTTGGCTCCGGGACTCCGCCGAACTTAGTCTGTACAGGTCAGAGTGAGGACCACAGAGGCAGACAGCTTCTGGGACAGGCGGGAGCCACAGAGTCGCTGAGGCAGCACCCTTTTGGGGCCGCAGACATCCGGCACCCTCCCAGCCGGAGGACAGTGACCTGCCCTGCACGGAGCGCCATCTTGGCTCCGGGACTCCGCCGAGCTTAGTCTGTACAGGTCAGAGTGGGGACCACGGGGGCAGACGGTTTCTGGGACAGGCGGGAGCCACAGAGCTGCTGAGGCAGCACCCTTTTGGGGCCGCAGACATCCGGCACCCTTCCAGCCGGAGGACAGTGACCTGCCCTGCAGGGAGCGCCATCTTGGCTCCGGGACTCCGCTGAACTTAGTCTGTACAGTTTAGAGTGAGGACCACAGAGGCAGACAGCTTCTGGGACAGGCGGGAGCCACAGAGCCGCTGAGGCAGCACCCTTTTGGGGCCACAGACTTCCGGCACCCTCCCAGTCAGAGGACAGTGACCTGCCCTGCAGGGAGCACCATCTTGGCTCCGGGACTCCGCTGAACTTAGTCTGTACAGGTTAGAGTGAGGACCACAGAGGCAGACAGATTCTGGGACAGGCGGGAGCCACAGAGCCGCTGAGGCAGCACCCTTTTGGGGCCACAGACATCCGGCACCCTCCTAGCTGGAAGACAGTGGTCTGCCCTGCACAGGAGCCCTCTGCCTCAGGAGCAGGGAGCACATCTTGAATCCAGGACTCCACTGAACTTAGGAACTTAGTCTACACAGCTGAGAGTGTGCACCACAGAAGCCTACAGCTTCTGTGACCTGCCAAAGCAACACAGCATCTGGGAAAGGTCCTGTTTTCCGCCTTCTTCTTCGGCCAGGAGGAGGTCCAAACGCCAGATATCTATACACCTTCCCTTTAAGAGGAAAGCTTGTCAGCAGGGAGTGCTCTAACCACTGAAACTCAGAGGAGAGAGCCTGTCTCCCAGGTCTGCTGACAGAGGATACTCAGAATCACCAGAAGAACAACCTCTGAACAGAGACAAATATAACAACTCCAGAGATTACCAGATGGCGAGAGGTAAAGGTAAGAATCTTACTAACAGAAACCAAGACCACTCACCATCATCAGGACCCAGCACTCCCACTTCGCCCAGTCCAGGGCACCCCAACACACCTGAAAAACTAGACCTGGATTTAAAAGCATATCTCATGATGATGGTAGAGGACATCAAGAAGGACTTTAAAGAACTACAGGAGAACATGGCTAAAGAGTTACAAGTCCTTAAAGAAAAACAGGAAAACACAACCAAACTGGTAGAAGTCCTTAAAGAGAAACAGGAAAACACATCCAATCAGATGATGGAAATGAACAAAACCATACTAGACCTAAAAAGGGAAGTAGACACAATAAAGAAAACCCAAAATGAGGCAACACTGGAGATAGAAAACCTAGGAAAGAAATCTGGAACCATAGATGCAAGCATCAGCAACAGAATACAAGAGATGGAAGAGAGAATCTCAGGTGCAGAAGATTCCATAGAGAACATCGGCACAACAATCAAGGAAAATGGAAAATGCAAAAAGATCCTAACTCAAAACATCCAAGAAATACAGGACACAATGAGAAGACCAAACCTACGGATAATAGGAGTGGATGAAAATGAAGATTTTCAACTCAAAGGACCAGCAAACATCTTCAACAAAATTATAGAAGAAAACTTCCCAAATCTAAAGAAAGAGATGCCCATGAACATACAAGAAGCCTACAGAACTCCAAATAGGCTGGACCAGAAAAGAAATACCTCCCGACACATAATAATCAGAACAACAAATGCACTAAATAAAGATAGAATACTAAAAGCAGTAAGAGAAAAAGGCCAAGTAACATATAAAGGCAAGCCTATCAGAATTACACCAGATTTTTCACCAGAGACTATGAAAGCCAGAAGATCCTGGACAGATGTTATACAGACATTAAAAGAACACAAATTCCAGCCCAGGCTACTATACCCAGCCAAACTCTCAATTAACATAGATGGAGAAACCAAAGTATTCCACGACAAAACCAAATTCACACATTATCTCTCCACGAATCCAGCCCTTCAAAGGATAATAACAGAAAAAAAACCAATACAAGGACAGGAACCACGCCCTAGAAACAACAAGAAGGTAATCCCTCAACAAACCTAAAAGAAGACAGCCACAAGAACAGAATGCCAACTTTAACAACAAAAATAACAGGAAACAACAATTACTTTTCCTTAATATCTCTTAATATCAATGGACTCAACTCCCCGATAAAAAGACATAGACTGACAAACTGGCTACACAATCAAGACCCAACATTTTGCTGCTTACAAGAAACTCATCTCAGAGAAAAAGATAGACACTACCTCAGAATGAAAGGCTGGAAAACAATTTTCCAAGCAAATGGTCTGAAGAAACAAGCTGGAGTAGCCATTCTAATATCAGATAAGATTGACTTCCAACCCAAAGTCATCAAAAAAGACAGGGAGGGGCACTTCATACTCATCAAAGGTAAAATCCTCCAAGAGGAACTATCAATCCTGAATATCTATGCTCCAAATACAAAGGCAGCCTCATTCATTAAAGAAACTTTAGTAAATCTCAAAGCACACATTGCACCTCATACAATAATAGTGGGAGACTTCAACACACCACTTTCACCAATGGACAGATCATGGAAACAGAAACTAAACAGGGACACAGTGAAACTAACAGAAGTTATGGATCAAATGGATCTGGCAGATATCTACAGAACATTTTACCCTAAAACAAAAGGATACACCTTCTTCTCAGCACCTCATGGTACCTTCTCCAAAATTGACCACGTAATTGGGCACAAAACAGGACTCAACAGATACAAAAACATTGAAATTGTCCCATGCATCCTATCAGATCACCATGGACTAAGGCTGATCATCAATAACAAAATAAATAATAGAAAGCCAACATTCACGTGGAAACTGAACAACACTCTTCTCAATGATACCTTGGTCAAGGAAGGAATAAAGAAAGAAATCAAGGACTTTTTAGAGTTCAATGAAAATGAAGCCACAACATACCCAAACTTATGGGATGCAATGAAAGCATTTCTAAGAGGAAAACTCATAGCTCTGAGTGCCTCCAAAAAGAAACTAGAAAGAGCACACATTAGCAGCTTGACAACACACCTAAAAGCACTAGAACAAAAGGAAGCAAATTCACCCAAGAAGAGTAGACGGCAGGAAATAATCAAACTCAGGGGCGAAATCAATCAAGTGGAAACAAGAAGAACTATTCAAAGAATCAACCAATCAAGGAGCTGGTTCTTTGAGAAAATCAACAAGATAGATAAACCCTTAGCCAGACTAACTAGAGGGCACAGGGAAAGTATTCTAATTAACAAAATCAGAAATGAAAAAGGAGACATAACAACAGATCCTGAAGACATCCAAAACACCATCAGATCCTTCTACCAAAGGCTATACTCAACAAAACTGGAGAACCTGGATGAAATGGAGAAGTTCCTAGACAGATACCAGGTACCAAAGTTGAACCAAGATCAGGTTAATGATCTAAACAACCCTATATCCCCCAAAGAAATAGAAGCAGTCATTAATAGTCTCCCAACCAAAAAAAGCCCAGGACCAGATGGGTTTAGTGCAGAGTTCTATCAGACCTTCAAAGAAGATCTAATCCCAGTTCTTCACAAACTATTCCACAAAATAGAAGCAGAAGGTACTCTACCCAACTCATTCTATGAAGCCACAATTACTCTGATACCTAAACCACAAAAAGACCCAACAAAGATAGAAAACTTCAGACCAATATCCCTTATGAATATTGATGCAAAAATCCTCAATAAAGTTCTTGCTAACCGAATCCAAGAACACATCAAAACAATCATCCATCCTGACCAAGTAGGTTTCATCCCAGGGATGCAGGGATGGTTCAATATACGGAAATCCATCAACGTAATCCAGTATATAAACACACTCAAAGACAAAAACCACATGGTCATCTCGTTAGATGCAGAAAAAGCATTTGACAAGATCCAACACCCATTCATGATAAAAGTCTTGGAAAGATCAGGAATTCAAGGCCCATACCTAAACATGATAAAAGCAATCTACAGCAAACCAGTAGCCAACATCAAAGTAAATGGTGAGAAGCTTGAAGCAATCCCTCGAAAATCAGGGACTAGACAAGGCTGTCCACTTTCTCCATACCTATTCAACATTGTATTTGAAGTCCTAGCCAGAGCAATTCGACAACAAAAGGAGATCAAAGGGATACAAATTGGAAAAGATGAAGTCAAAATATGACTCTTTGCAGATGATATGATAGTATATATAAGTGACCCTAAAAATTCCACCAGAGAACTCCTAAGCCTGATAAACAGCTTAGGTGAAGTAGCTGGATATAAAATTAACTCAAACAAATCAATGGCCTTTCTCTACACAAAGAATAAACAGGCTGAGAAAGAAATTAGGGAAACAACACCCTTCTCAATAGTCACAAATAATATAAAATATCTTGGCGTGACTCTAACTAAGGAAGTGAAAGATCTGTATAATAAAAACTTCAAGTCTCTGAAGAAAGAAATTATAGAAGATCTCAGAAGATGGAAAGATCTCCCATGCTCATGGATTGGCAGGATCAACATTGTAAAAATGGCTATCTTGCCAAAAGCAATCTACAGATTCAATGCAATTCCCATCAAAATTCCAAATCAATTCTTCAACGAATTAGAAAGTGCAATCTGCAAATTCATCTGGAATAACAAAAAACCTAGGATAGCAAAAACTCTTCTCAAGGATAAAAGAACCTCTGGTGGAATCACCATGCCGGACCTAAAGCTCTACTACAGAGCAATTGTGATAAAAACTGCATGGTACTGGTATAGTGACAGACAAATAGACCAATGGAATAGAATTGAAGACCCAGAAATGAACCCACACACCTATGGTCACTTGATCTTCGACAAGGGAGCTAAAAACATCCAGTGGAAGAAAGACAGCATTTTCAACAAATGGTGCTGGCACAACTGGTTGTTAACATGTAGAAGAATGCAAATCGATCCATTCCTATCTCCTTGTACTAAGGTCAAGTCTAAATGGATCAAGGAACTTCACATAAAACCAGAGACACTGAAACTTATAGAGGAGAAAGTGGGGAAAAGCCTTGAAGATATGGGCACAGGGGAAAAATTCCTGAATAGAACAGTAATGGCTTGTGCTGTAAGATCGAGAATTGACAAATGGGACCTCATGAAACTACAAAGCTTCTGCAAGGCTAAAGACATCATCAATAAGACAAAAAAACCACCAACAGATTGGGAAAGGATCTTCACCTATCCTAAATCAGACAAGGGACTAATATCCAATATATATAAAGAACTCAAGAAGGTGGACTCCAGAAAGTCAAATAACCCCATTAAAAAATGGGGCTCAGAACTGAACAAAGAATTCTCACCTGAGGAATACCGAATGGCAGAGAAGCACCTGAAAAAATGTTCAACATCCTTAATCATCAGGGAAATGCAAATCAAAACAACCCTGAGATTCCACCTCACACCAGTCAGAATGGCTAAGATCAAAAATTCAGGTGACAGCAGATGCTGGCGAGGATGTGGAGAAAGAGGAACACTTCTCCATTGTTGGTGGGATTGCAAGCTTGTACAACCACTCTGGAAATCAGTCTGGCGGTTCCTCAGAAAATTGGACATAGTACTACCGGAGGATCCAGCAATACCTCTTCTGGGCATATATCCAGAAGATGTCCCAACCGGTAAGAAGGACACATGCTCCACTATGTTCATAGCAGCCCTATTTATAATAGCCAGAAGCTGGAAAGAACCCAGATGTCCCTCAACAGAGGAATGGATACAGAAATTATGGTACATTTACACAATGGAGTACTACTCAGCTATTAAAAAGAATGAATTTATGAAATTCCTAGCCAAATGGATGGACCTGGAGGGCATCATCTTGAGTGAGGTAACACAATCACAAAGGAACTCACACAATATGTATTCACTGATAAGTGGATATTAGCCCAAAACTTAGGATACCCAAGATATAAGATACAATTTGCTAAACGCATGAAACTCAAGAAGAATGAAGACCAAAATGTGGACACTGTGCCCCTTCTTAGAATTGGGAACAAAACACCCAGGGAAGGAGTTACAGAGACAAAGTTCAGAGCTGTGATGAAAGGATGGACCATCTAGAGACTGCTGTATCCAGGGATCCATCCCATAATCACCTTCTAAACGCTGACACCATTGCATACACTAGCAAGATTTTGCTGAAAGGACCCAAAGATAGCTGTCTCTTGTGAGACTATGCAGGGGCCTAGCAAACACAGGAGTGGATGCTCACAGTCAGCTATTGGATGGATCACAGGGCTCCCAATGGAGAAGCTAGAGAAAGTACCCAAGGAGCTAAAGGGATCTGCAACCCTATAGTTGGAACAACATGATGAACTAACCAGTACCCCAGAGCTCTTGTCTCTAGCTGCATATGTATCGAAAGATGGCCTAGTCGGCCATCACTGGAAAGAGAGGCCCATTGGACTTGCAAACTTTATATGCCCCAATATAGGGGAATGCCAGGGCCAAAAGAATGGGAATGGGAGGGTAGGGAAGTGGGGGGCGGTATGGGGGACTTTTGGGATAGCATTGGAAATGTAATTGAGGAAAATATGTAATAAAAAAAAACAGTGGAAAAAAAAAACTTTATCTGCTGGCTGTCCATCCTTTAACTTGTTTAAAAGCAGTCTCAATTTGTACAGCAGAAAGTGATATAAGCATTGTGGCTGGGAGCCAAGTACAGCTGAAAAAGCCCTGCTGAGGGCCGATTGCAAATGGAGCTCTTAAAGGGGCAGGCAGCCTTTTGCTTGTAACAGAAAGTTAGCTTAAAATTGGGAACTCAAGGTTGGAGTCTTTCTAAACAACATGAACAAACACAAGAAAACAGGTCTTTAAGGATACTTCAACATAGGGATAATCTTTGGGCCAGGACTCTGGCAGAGTGTTCAGATTGAGAAAAGTTTGCATTTGGGTTGAGGCTGAGCTCAGAGGGGAGCAGCCTCAGCTCGCCTTGTGTGGCACTTCTTAGAGCCTTATTACAGACCTAGCCAGATGTTGTTCTAAATAAAATTTAAATTCAAAGTTTATAAAAGGTCAATTAGGCTGTGAAATTTAGCAATACATTGTGATTTGACTTGCCTACTTTATATAAAGTTATAGTGTACGGAGTTTGCTTACATGCATAAGTGTCTTTTCCTTGTTCCAAACAGCCATTAATTTGGTTATTGCAGAATATTGAAAAAATTATTTCATGCATGCATGCATTCCATTTACTGTGTTTAAAAAATAGCCTTGACTCATGAGGTGTTCAATCTCACTTGAGAGCTGCGGTGAGGGTGCTGTGGCCACAGGGTTAACAGTGGCACCTCCGCCTTGTTGATAGCTACTGGCTTTTCATTCTGAGTTGATTACCTGGACCTATGGTTAAGGGAAATACAATTGCCGATTCAGCCACCAGAGATATGTTTTTATGTTTGGCAAATGGACGTCACGCATATCCCAGCTTTTGGTAAATTACAATATGTACATGTGTCCATTGATACCAGTTCTGGTGTCCTACATGCCTCTTCCTTGACAGGGTAAAATGCAGTTCATGTCATATCCCACTGCTTAGAGGCTTGGGCTGCATGCGGCAAGCCTCTAGTGCTGAAGACAAACAATGGTCCTGCATATACTTCTTCTAAATTTAGTCAATTTTGCAAACAAATGCAAGTGAAACATATTACTAAATTGCCCTATAATCCACAGGGCCAAGGCATTGTTGAAAGAGCTCATCGTACTTTGAAACAATATTTACAAAAACAAAAAGGGGGGATAGAGGCTATGACGCCAAAGATGGCTCTATCCCTTATAATATTTACTCTTAATTTCTTAAAACTGGATAATGCTGGGAGATCACCAGCTGAAAGGCACGGACAATGGCCTCAACCGCCCAATGAAATGGTCAAGTGGAAGAATGTCCTTGATAATAAATGGTATGGCCCTGATCCCATACTAATCAGCTCCAGGGGAGTTATTTGTGTTTTTCCACAGGGCAAAGATAATCCACTTTCGGTTCCGACGTGACTGACAAGGAACATGAAAGATCAAGATGAATCCCAAGATGACCCTGTTATTCTTACTCCTGATGATTGAGATCAGGATAAGTATGCTTTTGTGGGCCATAGTAAGATCATGGCCAGTACCTTTACCGGTACATTCCAATTCTTCTACCTTCCCTTTGTTTTTGGCAACTGAATATTTTTAAAGAAAAAGATTATCTCGAATTGGGCAGATTCCATTAGCCAAAATAAAGTGAGCTCTGGAGTGTTATTTAATGCTTTAATGCAAGTTGCTCAAGGAGCACAGTCATGCTCAAGTGATGTTGGAAATAATGTAACTTCACCTATAAACATCACCATGATTATGTAAAGGGAAATGCGACTATTCCCAAAAGATCATGATTGCCTGTTGGCAATGCTACTGCTATATGCAGCGTGCCTTGGTGCCATCCAGACCTTGCATTTCCTATAGTTTTTTCACCTTGTCAATCAAATATTTTTCCTCGGAAAGAAATAGCAAAGGGTTTTGTTTTGTCACCACCATTAGATTTTGCTGTAATGAATGATAAAGGAGATGCTACAGGAAAAGAAAATATTTGGCCATATTACCAATAGATTTTAAGTAATGAGGCAGGTGCTGCTAGTACCAGTTTGTCAGCCTTTTCACTGTGACTGGAACCTTTCATGAGATATTGAATGTTTCTGCCACACTTTCCATTATCTCTGCTCATTTAGATAATGTGACATCTAATAGAGTTATCAGAAATATGACTACTTCTCCAGTAGAAGTCTGTGTTAATCCTCCATTTTTCTTTATATTGGCTGAATTTCAAAATAATACAGAATGGCTAGATTGTACAAATGTCACTTGTTTTTTGACGCAATGCTAGAATAGAACTAATTTCTTAGCCTTAGTGATACATTTACCAACCTTTGTCCCTATTGAGGCATATCCAAAGAAGTTCCCAATCATGAGTCTTGTTCGGCAAAAGAGAGATTTTGGGATCACAGCTACCATTGTTACTGCCATTTCAGTGTCCGTGGCATCAGCGGTTACCGCAGGAATTCTTATGGCCAATCAAGTTAATACTGCTGACACCATAAGTCAGATAGCAGGAAAAAAAAAAGTCTGAGGCATTGCTTACCCTGCAAAGGGTGGATTCTCATATCACCTCAGGATTAATGTTAGTGAATCAAAGAGTAGATATTTTACAACATAACATAGAACAGATGATGGATGCCATACAAATGAGTTGTGTGGCATCAACCCCACATGTGTGCATTACTCCCATTAGGTATATTAACAATTCTTTCATTAAAAGTACAGATTTGTCAAATTATCTGAAGGGGAACTGGTCGCAGGAGTTGGAAAGGTTGCAGACGAAGCTGCAGATACAGATCCTGGACCTTAATGGAACCAGAGTGAAACCAGTGACCCTTGGAGACTTCACCTCTTGACTTACCTCTGCATTTTCTTAGTTTAAGGAATGGGTGGGGGCAATTTTATTTGGTGCTGCCATCTGCTGTGGGCTTGTGTTCATGCTCTGGTTGGTTTGCAAGCTCAGAGCCCAACATAAACGTGACAAGGTTGTCATTGCTCAAGCACTTGCGGCCATTGAACAAGGGGCCTCCCCTGAAATCTGGTTATCTATGCTCAAGAATTAGTCGGCGTTTGAGTTCTTCATTTTTTGGCTGGCCTCTTTTGTAGAGTTTGCCCTAGGTCATTTAGTAGTTACTGTCACATAGCACTGCGGTATCCAGGGATGGGCAACTTTTCTCATGCACAGATCCCCCTAAGACATGGGGCCAGGTGGCGATAGGGTTACCCTATGACGGGAAAGGCTGTGACATTAGAGGAACGACCTAAGACAGGAGCCACAGCGGATGGACATAATTGCACAGACCTAGTCCAGCCTCATTTTAATAAAACAAAAAGGGAGAGATGTGGAGAGCCATGAGCAATCGCCATTATAACATGGCACCGGCTTCTGCTGTGCCTAACTGGTAAACAAGCAATGTGTGCAGGTGCAAGAGTGAATTCATGCCAAGTCACTGCCCATCTTGGGGCATAGCAATGAGGCAATGGGCAAGCAACAAATCAGGTGCTGACATGCCACTCCAAGGTGTATATAAGTAGCACCATTTTCCGGGGTTCGGATCTTCCTCCTAATGAAGCAATAAAGCTTTGCTGCAGAAGAATCCGGTTGTCTGAGTGTGATCTTGCTGGCGAGAAACTAGCTCGGGACAATTCCCCATCTCTTCCTCCAAGGTCTAGCCTGGTTCTCACATCCCATGATCCAGCCTGATCTGACCCTGATGTGAGGCTGCAAAGCTCTAGTCTTATACTTGTACCTCCTTATGAACAACCATCCACAGATCCCTTCTGTGCAGTCTCCACCACCCTACTTGGTTCCCAGAGTTCCCATGTCTTTCTCCCGGGATTAGCTATGTGAATACTCCTGGCAGCTCCACCCACAACTTTTCTGAAACATGACAGAACTAGTCAATGCCCCATATATATTGTCCTGGCCTAGTATGACCAGTCTGCCTGTGAAACAGCTGAGCTCTAGACTTCTGCCAGGACCCACCCTATTCACGAGCATTCACAAACCCCCTCTATGCCTCTCCAACCACCCCACTCAGTACCCAGACTTCTCACTTATACTTTAAAGACTTCTCAGATTCAATTCCTTCTGTATGACTTCACCATCATACTCATTACCCAGACTCCACACATGCCTCTCCTATTTTTAATCTGGGTCCCACATCTCATGCTCCACTCAGCCTAGTCTATCTACTCTCATCTGTGCTGCATAGAAACACTAGGCTTTTGCCAGGTACTGTGCTACCTGAAACCAGCCACAGGTCCCTTATGCACTTCTCCACCATCCCATTCTGTACCTACAATTTTCAGGTCCTGCTCCAGAGTCTGGCATGGGATTCACACCCCATATCCTACCTAAGTCTGACGATCCTAGCTGAACAGTAGCTAAACTCTAGGGTTCTGTCAGCTGCCACCCCTGCATACCTGGAACAATCCACAGACCACTTCTTCCCTGGTTCCACAATCCTACTCATGATGCAGATTTACCATTTCCTCTTCCACACTTTAGCATGGTGAGTAATCTTGTCTTCCATATCCATGCCTCTCCTGTAATCTGCCAGATCTACCCATGTCTCATATTCTTTTCCCCGGCTTAGTCTGCCCACCCCACCTGAGAAGGAGTTAAGCTCTAGACTTTAGGTAGCGCCCACCCTTCCTGTAACTAACCACAAGTACCTTCTGTACTGCCCGAACCACCCAACTCTTTGCCCAGACTTAACATATCCTCTTCATGTGGAAGTTCTGATCCCTTCAGTGTGACCTCTACCACTGCACCCAATCACTCCACATCTTATTACAGAGTCTCACATGGGTCTCACATGCCCTTGGCTGCCTGCTCTGACTACCTCAGCCTGTACCTGCACAGGGAAGGTGAAGGCTTCATCCAGAACTTGAAGTCACAGGTTTCTTTTGCACTGCCTCTAACACCCAGCTTGGTACCCAGACTTCTAGGTAGTCTTCCAAGGTCTATCCTGGTCTGAACTTCTGGCAACCCTTGCCATGCCTTTTCTAGCCTAATCTGGCCACTGGCCTGCCTAGCAGCCCACCTCCAGGCTTCTGCTGGGCCCCACATTCTTTCCACTGGCCTGGTCTGACTACTTTTGCAAGCCTCAGCCAAGCTTCTCTGGGCTTCAGAGAGGACCTTCCCTATCTCTAACCAATAACAGGTCCCTATGTATTACTTCCACCACATAACGTGGTACCCAGACTTCCCAAGCCCTCATCTGGGGTCTATCTTTGATGCCTTCTGTACGGCCTCCAACACCCAAGTTGGTTCACACACTTTACACATTCTCCTCTAGGGTCTAGCATAGGGCACTTCCTGTGCCCTTGCCTCCTCTGTCCACCCCACCTCTGATATAGCAACCAATCTAGCTTTCAATAGGGTCCCTCAAAGCATTTCCCCTGTCTACTTTGCTCATTCCAGACTACATATCTGCTAAGCTCGATTCTACCCCCATAGTTAGAACGGATTCCCTATGTTTCCTTCTAAGGTATAGCCCTAGTAAGTACCACAGTCTCCCCTGATGACATCTATTTTTCAGGCTTCCAGGTCAGGTGTGGTCCTACAGACTAGGGCCCTGATCTACTCTAGCTGCCCAATCCTGCATAGCAACTGACCTTTAGGCCTCAGCAAAGTGCCACATCTTTTGCCCCAGACTATTTTAATTATCTGTGCATAAAAGCCAAGATCTAGGCTTCATGCAGGACCTGTCTTACCTGCAACCACCTACAGGTCCCTTGTGAGCCACCTCCACCATGGCACCCAGTACTCAGATTTTCCATATCTCTTTTGTGTAGCTCAGAGATCTAGATGAACTTTTTTTGCATGGCTCCCATCACTGAGCTTAGTAACCAGATTTCCTATATCCTCCAGGCTTTAATTTGAGTCTGATATCTCCTTGTCAAGCTTTGTCTGACCACCACTCCAGCTTGTGTCATAACAACATTAATGCTTAATCCAGGACATTTCCTACATAAAACCAGCTACAGGTTCCTTATGCACTATTTCTACCACCCCATTTGTACCCAGACTTCCCACATCATGGTCCAGGGTCTCGACTGGTGAGTACCCCTGACCACCTCATTTTACCTCCTTTTTTTCCAGTCTGCCAGATCTAGCCAGGATCCTCCAACTAATACCCAGTTCTAGTTTTGTCACATCTGCCTTTGCAGCATCAAGCTCTAGGCTTCAATCAGGACTCTCCCTAACTGCAAGCACCCACAGTCCCTTCTGCACCACCTCCAACATCCCACTAGGCACTTAGACTTCTTATGGACTCTTCCAGTGTATAGTCTGGCAAGTTTGCTTTGCCTCAACATCTACCCTTTTTCTGTAATATGCCAGATCTAGCTGGGGTCCCACAACCAGTATATCATGCTAGTCTGGCCTTCACTGCCTACACTTAAAAGGAACTCTAGGCTTGGTCATGGGTCCTTCCTGCCTATCTCTAAAACAATATTCTTAAATGTCATATCTAACGTTTCACCTAACCAAAACTTCCCCTATACTACAGATTTGGAGCAAGAAGATTCTTGTAAAGACCAACCCAGTCACCTTTGTCTGCCTTCCCAGACACATTTGTCTGCCTGATACATTCTAGTAAAGTTGTTTTAATCTCTATACTTAACCTGATAACACAGCTCTTCTTTCACAAACTGCTCTTCTCATAACAAATATAGAACAAAAGAAATAAACAAACCCATGTCTCATCACAAAAGGATATACAGTATGAAATACTAAGCCAGTATCTTCTCTCCAAAGCTTACCAGTGCTGGAGAAATGCAAGTGAATGAGAACAAGAATGAACGCCACATGAAAGAAATCTAGGATATTTAAATCAAAAGAACAATCATAAACTTCCTAAAATAATTCAAGGAGTTTAAAACATGAAGAAACAGGTTAATGAAATCAAGGAGAAGGAACTGAAGGGGAAAAAACACCTGAGAGATGCCCCAAGAACACAATCATAAGGCTGATAAAAATGGCAAAGGCAATCAAAGACTTGGAAACAGAATCCAAAAAGGATGTAGAAATGAGTTCAAAGGAAAGCGCTATAAGTATATTAAATCAATCAGCTATAAAACATAAGGACTCAGAAATAAAGTAGAAGATCTAGAATAAATAAGCAAATATTAAAAAATTAAGTACACAAGTTATATTTATAAGCTCCCTACCCTTATGACACCAAAAAATTCTAATTACCTTGGAAGAGTGTAATATTGGTTTGTGTTTTTGTTTATTTAGACATGATCTCACTATAGAATTTTGCTGGTATGAAACTCACTATGTAGACCAGGCTAGTTGCCTTGAATTCACAAAGATTCACTTATCTATGACTCAAGAGTGCTGGTATTAGGGGTGAGTGACATCACAACCCTAGGATCTACCTTTTAATACCATCTCATCAGTGAGTTGAGCATCAACTCTGGACTGTGAGAGATCATGAATACTCTGTCTATAATCCTCCATTGCATGGAACAAAACTGTCTAAGGTACCAGCATTCTGGGTTCTGGGTAAGTATTGCCTTTGTACCCCATAGCATGCCAGTGTCTGATGGTGCTTGCTGTTCTCAGGAGCCAGGTATGGATTCTTTGCCCACTCCCAATTCTTCTCCTCTGGAACACGGGAATCCTTGTGGGTGAGATGGTGATGCATGATCAACAGACATCTGAGGACAACAGACAATATGAAGGAACAATGGAAGTAGTGCAGCTTTGTGAGGAGGACAGCTAGAGGGAGCACCATGTAACTCAACACCTCTGTAACTGAAAAACAAGGCTGGAAAGAAGATGTCTCTTCAGATACAGTAGTATAGATCACGGGCATCCCAGTTCATCCTGGCTTCAGTTATCCCCTCTCCTTAATGGGGTAGTGTTCCTGATGATCTCTGTTATACTTCGATGAAAATCACTAATAAAGTCAACACCAACTCAAAACACATATTTATTGCAAAAATCCACAAAGTATATAACTTGTCTTTGAGTAGAATTCAAATCAATTAAATAAAAGCAAAAGAATGGGGTGAATGGTATTGTATGTTACCAGAATAGAACTCTGCAGATTTAATTGCTACTCATTCCTCCAGAATTGGTCTCTACTTAAAACAATGGAATACAAGGATTATTTTGTGACAATGCCTGGACTACATTAATATAAAATTCAACTATCAAAGCCAAGGAATATTCACTTGACAAACACCAAGATCAAGGTATGAAGTTTAGATGCTCTCTTGATGCATGAGCACAGCATGAGAAACACTCAGTATCTGGTGACTCTGCCCCTGCAGGCCAAGGGAAACTGCCATTCCACCATTAGTTCCAGAGCACAGGGTTTGTTCTTTGTGTCACTACCCTGATTAATCCTGGATTTGAAAAGACAGAACTACATCTTTTGAAAGATGACTAAAGACTATATATGTTTATTTTCATATGTATATTAATATATCATTTAGATTTTATAATTGCAGTCTTTTGCTATAATCAAAAGAGAAAATATGCAACATTTTTCCAATCATTTCAAAATTTAAGTGGAATGGCAGATAATGTAGGTTTGGGATAGCAAGCTTGTACAAACACTCTGGAAATCAGTTTGGCAGTTCCTCAGAAAACTGGACATAGTACTAACAGAAGATCCAGCAATACCTCTCCTGGGCATATATCCAGAAGATGTTCCAACTAGTAAGATATACACATGCTCCACTATGATCATAGCAGCCATATTTATAATAACCAGAAGCTGGAAAGAACACAGATGTCCCTCAACAGAGGAATGGATACAAAAAATGTGGTACATTTACACAATGGAGTATTACTCAGCTATTAAAAATGAATTTATGAAATTCCTAGGCAAATGGATGGACATGGAGGGTATCATCCTGAGTGAGGTAACCCAATCACAAAGGAACTCACACAATACGTACTCACTGATAAGTGGATATTAGCCCAAAAACTTAGGATATCCATGATATAAGATACAATTTGCTAAATTCATGAAACTCAGGAAGAACGAAGACCAAAGTGTGGACACTTTGCCCCTTCTTAGAATTGGGAACAAAACACCCATGAAAGGAGTTACAGAGACAAAGTTTGGAGCTGTGTTAAAAGGATGGACCATCTAGAGACTACCATATCCTTGCTGAAAGGACCCTGATATAGCTGTCTGTTGTGAGACTATGTCGGGGTCTAGCAAACACAGAAGTGGATGTTCACAGTCAGCTATTGGATGGATCACAGGGCTCCCAATGGAGAAGCTAGAGAAAGTACCCAAGGAGCTAAAGTGATCTGCAACGCTATAGTTGGAACAACAATATGAACTAACCAGTACTCCCAGAGCTCCTGTCTCTAGGTGCATATGTATCAAAAGATGACCTAGTCAGCCATAAGTGGAAAGAGAGGCCCATTGGTCCTGCAAACTTTATATGCCTCAGTACAGGGGAACTCCAGGGCCAAGAAATGGGAGTGGGTAGGTAGGGGACTGTGGGGGAGTGTATGGGGGACTTTTGGGATAACATTGGAAATGTAAATGATGAAAATACCTAATAAAAAATTTAAAAAAAAGAAGAAGCCAGTCAAGTCGGAAAGCTGTACCACAGGTAGCCCCACCTCTGTACCAGCCCGCTATAGGCTGGAGGAGGCTACATCTCACCTTAGTAATACCAAGAAATATGGAAGGTCAACCTGCTTTCTTCTCTCTAAAACCAAGGGTCATATAGAAATGATTATTAGAGAGAACTATATACTTGAACAAGCAGAAGTTCACAGAAGAGTCCTAAATCTTTTCAAAGAATTCGAGGAGTTAAACAAGACAGGACACATTAAAAAATTCAATGACATCAGGGAGAAAAAGCTAAATTACATGAATCAAAGCCAGGGATTCACAATTTTCTATTTAAAAAAATATACTATGATTAAAGACAGAGTGACATATATTAATTAATAGTAGATATTTCCAATACCCACATCTCTAAAACGCTCTAAAATTCTAAAATTTTCTCTAAAATTCTTGACAAGAAAGAATAGAGTCGTATCAAATTTTATTAACATTATACATCAATTTGCTTATAGATATCTACAGAATAGTCTATCCAAACACCAAAGAATACACATTCTACACAGCAGTACATGGAATTTTGTTGTTTTTTTTTTAATACAACACATCTGGAGACATAAAACAGATCTTTACAATGAAATAAGATTGGAATCAGTATTTGTATTCTATCTGAACACAATGCAATAAAACTTAAAATCAATAGCAAACAAACAAGCAAATAAAAGGAAAAGAAAGGAAAACTCAGTAAATACACAAATACATGGAATTAAGCAACTCACTATTAAATGATGAATGAGTCAAAGAAGAAATCAAGACTGACATCAAAATATGAATAAAAACATTCCTGGAAATAAATGAATATGAAAACAGAACATGATGAAAACCCTGGAACACATTGGAAACAGTCTTATGAGGAAGTATTTACATTTAAAAAAATTAGGAGGAAGGCATTCCTAACAGTGAAGCAGGTAGTCTGACTGCAGGTCTTCACATCTTTCTCTATTCCTACAGACCAAATTCTCCAGGTTCATCTCCCACTCTGCAACACAACTCTCATGGCAGTCTTCCCTGCTTCCTGCTGCCATCTCCTGTGGATCTCTGTTACCCACTCTAACTCCACCGTTTGCTTTGTCCCAGCCATAAACTGCAACAGTCACTATAGGAACCCTGCTAGGTTGACCTTCCTGCACATTCTGCCCCCATGTAGTGACAATTTTGGAATTTTTGTTCCTTTTTTTAAAATATTATTATTAGGTATTTTCCTCATTTACATTTCCAATGTTATCCCAAAAGTCCCCCATACCTTCGCCTCCACTCCCCTACACACCCACTCTCACTTTTGGACCTGGAATTCCCCTGTATAGGGGCATATAATTTTTGCATGTCCAATGGGCATCTCTTTCCAGTGATGGCCAACTAGGCCATTTTTTGAAACATATGCAACTAGAGTCAAGAGCTCCGGGGTACTGGTTAGTTCATAGTGTTCTTCCACCTATAGGATTGCAGATCCCTTTAGCTCCTTGGGTACTTTCTCTAGCTCCTCCATTGGGGGCCCTGTGATCCATCCAATAGCTGACTGTGAGCATCCACTCCTGTGTTTGCTAGGCCCTGACATAGTCTCACAACAGACAGCTATATCAGGGTCCTTTCAGCAAAATCTTGCTAGTGTATGCAATGGTGTCAGCGTTTGGAGACTGATTATGGGATGGATCCCTGGATATGGCAGTCTCTAGATGGTCCATCCTTTTATCTCAGCTCCAAAATTTGTCTCTGTAACTACTTCCATGGGTGTTTTGTTCCCAATTCTAAGAAGGGGAAAAGTGTCCACACTTTGGTCTTCGTTCTTCTTCAGTTTAATGTGTTTCGCAAATTGTACCTTATATCTTGTGTATTGTAAGATTCTGGGCTAATATCCACTTATCAGTGAGTACATACCATTTGAGTTCCTTTGTGATTGGGTTACCTCACTCAGGATGATGTCCTGCAAGTCCAACCATTTGCCTAGGAATTTCATAAATTCATTATTTTAATAGCTGAGTAGTACTCCATTGTGTAAATGTACCACATGTTTTTGTATCCATTCCTCTGTTGAGGGGCATCTGTGTTCTTTCCAGCTTCTGGCTATTATAAATAAGGCTGCTATGAAAATAGTGGAGCATGTGTATATCTTACTAGTTGGAACATCTTCTGGATATATGCCCAGGAGAGGTATTCCGGGATACTGTGGTAGTACTATGTCCAATGTTCTAAGGAACCGCCAGACTGATTTCCAGAGTGGTTGTACAAGCTTGCAATCCCACCAACAATGGAGGAGTGTTCCTCTTTCTCTACAACCTCGCCAGCATCTGCTGTCACCTGCATATTTGATCTTAGCCATTATGACTGGTATGGGGTGGAATCTCAGGGTTGTTTTGATTTGCATTTCCCTGATGATTAAGGATGCTGAACATTTTTTCAGGTGCTTCTCTGCCATTTGGTATTCCTCAGGTGAGAATTCTTTGTTTAGCTCTGAGCCCCAATTTTAATGGGGTTATTTGATTTTCTGAAGCCCACCTTCTTGAGTTCTTTATATATATTGGACATTAGTCCCTTATCTGATTTAGGATAGGTAAGGATCCTTTCCCAATGTGTTGGTGCTCTTTTTGTCTTATTGATGGTGTCTTTGCCTTGCAGAAGCTTTGCAGTTTCATGAGGTCCCATTTGTCAATTCTCAATCTTACAGCACAGGCCATTGCTCTTCTATTCAGGAATTTTTCCCCTGAGCCCTTTCTTCGAGGCTTTGGCCCACTTTCTTCTCTATAAGTTTCAGTGTCTCTGGTTTTATGTGGTGCTCCTTGATCCACTTAGATTTGACCTTAGTACAAGGAGATAGGAATGGATCAATTCGCATTCTTCTACATGATAATTGCCAGTTGTGCCAGCACCATTTTTTGAAAATGCTGTCTTTTTTCCCACTGGATGATTTTAGCTCCCTTGTTGAAGATCAAGTGACCATGGGTGTATGGGTTCATTTCTGGGTCTTCAATTCTATTCCATTGGTCTACTTGTCTATTGCTGTACCCGTACCATGTAGTTTTTTTTTTAATCACAATTGCTCTGTAATACAGCTTTAGGTAAGGCATGGTGATTCTACCAGAGGTTCTTTTATCCTTGAGAAGAGTTTATGCTATCCTTGGTTTTTGCTATTCCACATGAATTTGCAGATTGCTCTTTCTATTTTGTTGAAGATTTGAATTGGAATTTTGATGGGGATTGCATTGAATCTGTAGATTGCTTTTGGCAAGATAGACATTTTTACAGTGTTGATCCTGCCAATCCATGAGCATGGGAGATCTTTCCATCTTCTGAGATCTTCTTTATTTTTTTTTCTTCAGTGACTTGAAGTTCTTATTTTTTTTTACCCACATTCTAACAAATATCTTTATTTTTTAAATATTTTTATTACATATTTTCCTCAATAATATTTTCAATGATTTCCCAAAAGTTCCCCATACCCTCCCCCCTATTTCCCTACCCACAAATCCCATTTTTTTTTTTTTTGGCCCTGGCGTTCCCCTGTACTGGGGCATATAAAGTTTGCATGTCCAATGGGTCTCAATCTGTAGTTTGCTTTTGGCAATATAGCCATTTTTACAATGTTGATCCTGCCAATCCATGAGCATGGGAGATCTTTCCATCTTCTGAGATCTTCTTTAAATTCTTTCTTCAGAGACTTGAAGTTCTTATCATACAGATCTTTCACTTCCTTAGTTAGAGTCACGGCAAGATATTTTATATTATTTGTGACTATTGAGAAGGGTGTTGTTTCCCTAATTTCTTTCTCAGCCTGTTTATTCTTTGTGTAGAGAAAAGCCATTGACTTGTTTGAATTACTTTTATATCAGGCTACTTTATGGAAGCTGTTTATCAGGTTTAGGAGTTCTCTGGTGGAATTTTTAGAATCACTTATATATACTATCATATCATCTGCAAATAGTGATATTTTGACTTCTTCTTTTCCAATTTTTTCCACTTGATTTCCTTTTGTTGTCTAATTGCTCTGGCTAGGACTTCAAGTACAATGTTGAATAGGTAGGGAGAGAGTGGACAGCCTTGTCTAGTCCCTGATTTTAGTGGGATTGCTTCCAGGTTCTCACCATTTACGTAGATGTTGGCTACTGGTTTGATGGAGATTGATTTTTTTGTAAGAAATAATTTTTCTAATTAGGTATTTTCCTCATTTACATTTCCAATGCTATCCAAAAAGTCCCCAATTCATACCCCCCCCCACTCCCCTAACCACCCACTCCAAATTTTTGGCCCTGGCATTCCTCTGTACTGGGGCATATAAAGTTTGCAAGTCCAATGGGCTTCTCTTTCCAGTGATGGCCGACTAGGCCATCTTTTGATTCATATGAAGCTAGAGTCAAGAGCTCTGAGGTACTGGTTAGTTCATAATGTTGTTCCACATATAGGGTTGCAGATCCCTTTAGCTCCTTGGGTACTTTCTCTAGCTTCTCCATTGGGAGCCCTGTGATCCATCCAATAGCTGACTGTGAGCATCCACTTCGGTGTTTGCTAGGCCCCGGCATTGTCTCACAAGAGACAGCTCTATCTGGGTCCTTTCAGCAAAATCTTGCTAGTGTATGCAATGGTGTCAGCGTTTGGAAGCTGATTATGGGATGGATCCATGGATATGGCAGTCTCAAGATGGTCCATCCTTTTGTCTCAGCTCCTAACGTTATCTTTGTAACTCCTTCCATGGGTGTTTTGTTCTCAATTGTAAGAAGAGGCAAAGTGTCCACACTTTGGTCTTCGTTCTTCTTGAGTTTCATGCGTTTAGCAAATTGTATCTTATATCTTGGGTATTCTAAGTTTCTGGGCTAATATCCACTTATCAGAGAGTACATATCATTTGAGTTCTTTTGTGATTGGGTTACCTCACTCAGGATGTTGCCCTCCAGGTCCATCCATTTGCCTAGGAATTTCATAAATTCATTCTTTTTAATAGCTGAGTAGTACTCCATTGTGTAAATGCACCACATTTTGTGTATTCATTCCTCTGTTGAGGGGCATCAGGGTTCTTTCCAGCTTCTGGCTATTATAAATAAAGCTGCTATGAACATAGTATAGCATGTGTATATCTTATGAGTTGGAACATCTTCTGGATGTATGCCAAGGAGAGGTATTGCTGGATCCTCCTGCAGTACTATGTCCAATTTTCTGAGGAACCACCAGACTGATTTCCAGAGTGGTTGTAAAAGCTTGCAATCTCACCAACAATGAAGGAGTGTTCTCCCTTCTCCACATCCTCGCCAGCATCTGCTGTCACCTGAATTTTTGATCTTAGCCATTCTGACTGGTGTGAGGTGGAATCTCAGGGTTGTTTTGAGTTGCATTTCCCTGATGATTAAGGATGTTGAACATTTTTTCAGGTGATTCTATGCCATTCGGTATTCCTCAGGTGAGAATTCTTTGTTCATTTCTGAGCCTCATTTTTTAATGGGGTTATTTGATTTTCTGGAGTCCACCTTCTTGAGTTCTTTATATATATTGGATATAAGTCCCCTATCTGATTTAGGATAGGTAAAGATCCTTTCCTAATCTATTCGTGGCCTTTTTGTCTTATTGACTGTGTATTTGCCTTGCAGAAGCTTTGCAACTTTATGAGGTCCCATTTATAGATTCTTGATCTTACAGCACAAGCCATTGCTCTTCTTTTCAGGAATTTTTCCCCTGTACCCATATCTTCGAGGCTTTTCCCTACTTTTTCCTCTGTAAGTTTCAGTGTCTCTGGTTTTATGTCGATTTCCTTAATCCACTTAGATTTGACCTTAGTACAAGGAGATAGAAATGGATCAATTCGCATTCTTCTACAAGATAACCACCAGTTGTGCCAGCAACATTTGTTGAAAATGCTTTCTTTTTTCCACTGGATGGTTTTTGCTCCCTTGTCGAAGATCAAGTGACCATAGGTGTGTGATTTCATCTCAGGGGTTCTTTTATCCTTGAGAAGAGTTTTTGCTATCATAGGTTTTTTGTTGTTCCAGATGAATTTGCACATTGCCCTTTCTAATTCCTTGAAGAATTGAGTTGGAATTTTGATGGGAATTGCATTGAATCTGTAGATTGCTTTTGGCAAGATAGACATTTTTACAATGTTGATCCTGCCAATCCATGAGCATGGGAGGTCTTTCCATCTTCTGAGATCTTCTTTAATTTCTTTCTTCAGAGACTTGAAGTTCTTGTCATACAGATCTTTCACTGTCTTATTTAGAATCACGCCAAGGTATTTTATATTGTTTGTGACTATTGAGAAGGGGGTTGTTTCCCTAATTTCTTTCTCAGCCTGTTTATTCTTTGTGTAGAGAAAGGCCATTGACTTGCTTGAGTTAATTTTATATCCAGCTACTTCACTGAAGCTGTTTATCAGGCTTAGGAGTTGTCTGGTGGAATTTTTAGGGTCACTTATATATACTATCATATCATCTGCAAAGAGTGATATTTTAACTTCTTCCTTTCCAATTTGTATCCCCTTGATCTCCTTTTGTTGTCTAATTGCTCTGGCTAGGACTTCAAGTACAATGTTGAATATGTAGGGAGAGAATGTACAGCCTTGTCTAGTCCCTGATTTTAGTGGGATTTCTTCCAGCTTCTCACCATTTACTTAGATGTTGGCTACTGGTTTGCTGTAGATTGCTTTCATCATGGTTATGTATGGGCCTGAATTCCTGATTTTTCCAAGACGTTTATCATGAGTGTGTGTTGGATTTTATCAAATGCATTCTCTTCATCTAAGGAGATGATACTGTGATTTTTGTCTTTGAGTTTGTTTATATAAGGGATTACGTTGACGGATTTCCATATATTAAACCATCCTGGCATCCCTGGATTAAAATCTACTTGGTCAGGATGGATGACTGTTTTAATGTGTTCTTGGATTCAGTTAGCGAAAATTTTATTGAGTATTTTTGCATCGATATTCATAAGGAAAATTGTTCTGAAGTACTCTATCTTTGTTGGATCTTTCTGTGATTTAGGAATCAAAGTAATTTTGGCTTCATAGCATGAGTTGGGTAGAGTACCTTCTACTTCTATTTTGTGGAATAGTTTGTGCAGAACTGGAATTAGATCTGCTTTCAATATCTGATAGAACTCTGAACTAAACCCATCTGGTTCTGGGTTTTTTTTTTTTTTTTTTTTTTTTGTTTGGGAGACTATTAATGACTGCTTTTATTTCTTTAGGGGATATCGGACTGTTTAGATTGTTAACTTGATCCTGATTTAAATTTGGTAACTGGCATCTGTCTAGAAATTTGTCCTTTTTGTCCAGGTTTTCCAGTTCTGTTGAGTATAGCCTTTTGCAGAAGGATCTGATGGTTTTTTGGATTTTTTCAGGATCCGTTATGTCTCCCGTTTCATTTCTGATTTTGTTAATTAAGATGCTGTCCCTGTGCCCTCTAGTGAGTCTGGCTAAGGGTTTATCTAACTTGTAGATTTTCTCAAAGAACCAGCTCCTCTTTTCTTTGATTCTTTGAATAGTTCTTGTTTCCACTTGGTTGATTTCTTGAGTTTGATTATTTCTTGCTGTCTAACCCTCTTGGGTGAATTTGGTCCCTTTTTTTTCTGGTGCTTTTAGGTGTGTTGTCAAGCTGCTAGTGTGTACTCTCTCTAGTTTCTTTTTGCACACACTCAGATCTATGAGTTTCCCTCTTAGAAATTCTTTCATTGTGACCCATAAGTTTGGGTATGTTGTGGCTTCATGTTGAATAAACTAAAATGTCTTTAATTTCTTTCTTTAGTCCTTCCTTGACCAAGGTATCATTGAGAAGAGTGTTGTTCACTTTCCATGCGAATGTTGGCTTTCCATTATTTATGTTGTTATTGAAGATCAGCCTTAGTCCATGGTGGTGTGATAGGATGAATGGGACAATTTCAATATTTTTGTATCTTTTGAGGCCTGTTTTTTGACCAATTATATGGTCAATTTTGGAAAAGGTGCCATGAGTTGCTGAGAAGAAGTTATATTCTTTTGTTTTAGGATAAAATGTTCTGTGGATATCTGCTAAGTCCATTTGTTTCATAACTTCTGTTAGTTTCACTGTGTCCCTGTTTAGTTTCTGTTTCTACGATCTGTTTATTGATGAAAGTTGTGTGTTGAAGTCTCCCACAATTATTGTGTGAGGGGCAATGTGTGCTTTGAGCTTTACTAAAGTTTCTTTAATGAATATGGCTGCCCTTGCATTCGGAGCATAGATATTCAGAATTGAGAGTTCCTCTTGGAGGATTTTACCTTTGATGAGTGTGAAGTATCCCTCCGTGTCTTTTTTGATAACTTTGGGTTGGAATTCGATTTTATTCGATATTAGAATGGCTACTCCAGCTTGTTTCTTCAGACCATTTGCTTGGAAAATTGTTTTCTAGCCTTTCACTCTGAGGTAGTGTCTGTCTTTTTCCCTGAGATGGCTTTCATGTAAGCAGGAGAATGTTGGGTCCTGTTTGTGTAGCCTGTCTGTTAGTATATGTCTTTTTATTGGGGAATTGGGTCCATTGATTTTAAGAGATATTAAGGAAAAGTAATTGTTGCTTCCTATTATTTTTGTTGTTTGAGTTGTCATTCTGTTCTTGTGACTGTCTTCTTTTTGATTTGTTGAGGGATTATTTCTTGCTATTTCTAGGGAGTGGTTTCCGTTCTTGTATTTTTTTTTCTGTTATTATCCTTTGAAGGGCTGGATTCGTAGAAAGATAATGTGTGAATTTGGTTTTGTCATGGACTAGTTTGGTTTCTCCACCTATGGTAATTGAGAGTTTGGCTGGGTATAGTAGCCTGGGCTGGCATTTGTGTTCTCTTAGTGTCTGTATAACATCTGTCCTGATCTTCTGGCTTTCATAGTCTCTGGTGAAAAGTCTGGTATAATTCTGAGAGGACTGCCTTTATATGTTACTTGACCTTTTTCCCTTACTGCTTGTAATATTCTATCTTTGTTTAGTTCATTTGTTGTTCTGATTAATATGTGTCGGGTGGAATTTCTTTTCTGGTCCAGTCTATTTGGAGTTTTGTAGGCTTCTTGTATGTTCATGGGCATGACTTTCTTTAGGTTTGGGAAGTTTTCTTCTATAATTTTGTTGAAGATATTTGCTGGTCCTTTGAGTTTAAAATCTTCATTCTTGTCTACTCCTATTATCTGTAGGCTTGGTCTTCTCATTGTGTCCTGGATTTCCTGGATGTTTTGAGTTAGGATCTTTTTGCGTTTTGTATTTTCTTTTTTTTTTTTTAAGGCAGAAACTTCTCTATTCAAGAGGTACTCATCATAATCAAGCTATTAATTTAAACATACCTTTAAATAATGTATTAATACATTAAAAATTATTCTACAGAGTAGTCATCTCATGAGTGCACATTTATCATGTGATAGAACTTATCTTTTCTTCCTTCCTCCCTTCTCCTCCTCACCTTTCTCTCATTCTCTCTTCTCTCTACAGATTTCTATGTTCTTTTTTTTTTATTTTTAATATTTTTTATTACGTATTTTCCTCAATTACATTTCCAATGCTATCCCAAAAGTCCTCCATACCCCCCCCCACTTCCCTACCCACCCATTCCCATTCTTTGGCCCTGGCATTCCCCTGTATTGGGGCATATAAAGTTTGCAAGTCCAGTGGGCCTCTCTTTCCAGTGATGGCCGACTAGGCCATCTTTCGATACATATGCAGCTAGAGACAAGAGCTCCAGGGTACTGGTTAGTTCATCATGTTGTTCCCCATATAGGGTTGTATTTTCTTTGATTGTTGTGCCGATGTTCTCTATGGAATCTTCTGCACCTGAGATTCTCTCTTCCATTTCTTGTATTCTGTTGCTGATGCTCGAATCTATGGTTCCAGATTTCTTTCCTAGGGTATCTATCTCCAGCGTTGCCTCACTTTGGATTTTCTTTATTGTGTCTACTTCCCTTTTTAGGTCTTGGATAATTTTATTCAATTACATCACCTCTTTGGTCGTGTTTTCCTGCAATTCTTTAAGGAATTTTTGTGCTTCCTCTTTAAGGTCTTCTGCCTGTTTAGCAGTGTTCTCCTGTATTTCTTTAAGTGAGTTATTAAAATCCTTCTCAATGTCCTCTACCATCATCATGAGATATGCTGTTAAATCCGGGTCTATCTTTTTGTGTGTGTTGGGGTGCCCAGGACTGGGTGGGATGGGAGGTCTGCGTTCTGATGATGATGAGTGGTCTTGGTTTCTGTTAGTAAGATTCTTATGTTTGCCTTTTGCCATCTAATAATCTCTGGAGTTAATTGTGATAGTTGTCTCTCATTAGAGCTTGTTCCTCAGGTGATTCTCTTAACCTCTATCGGCAGACCTGGGAGACTAGCACTCTCCTGAGTTTCAGTGTTCAGAGTAATCTCTGCAGGCAAGATCTCCTCTTGCAGGGAAGGTTCCCAGATATCTGGCATTTGAACCTGCCTCCTACCAGAAGTTGTCTTCCACTCACCCAGAGGCACTAAGATTCAGTGGAGAGTCCTCTTGGGACCTTGGGGGTATCCTCAGACACTGCACCCAAGGTGCCCCAGTGCTGGCGCTGACTGGAAGGGACTTGTGACCCTGGTCAGGCCGGGTTTTCTGCTTCCCTAATTAATGCAGTCTCAGGTCCTGCGGGATTGGATTGGAGTAGAAGTTGTGTTCCACTTACCATTGGTCCTAAGATCCCGAGTGTCCTGTCGGGACTTTGGGTGTGTCCGCAGACTCCTCGCCCAAGGTGCCCCGGTGCTGGCGCAGATCGAATGGGCCTTTTTTTTAACAGAGAAATATTTTAAGAATATGTTTTTATTTTAATCCCAGGTGCAGGATACAGGGTTGCCTCAGATTGTCCAGGGCAGCTGACTATGATGTGCTTCATGCTCTAGCACATACATGAGTTTCCAGCTGCAGATAGTTTCTGTGTTTGTATGACTTTTGGAATTCTGGGGATTTTTCAGATCGTATATAAATGCATGGCCCCAAGAAATGGTGTAGTTGGTAGTTGCTATTGGTTATTGTTAGTTGTAGTTTGTTGAGGAGTCATGGTCAAAGATGGAAGAACAACAGGAAGAAATTAGATATCCTGACAGAGAAGATCAAACTTGCCCCAAGGAACATGACACACCTAATCAGCAAGAAGTAGTCCAATGATAATGTCACTCCATTTCCTTTCTATTTATTTTCTTTTTTTTTACCTGTCATTTGGGGATTTAGAGGATGAAGAAGGATGGAAGAATGCAGAACTCACAAAATTGCCAACACCAGATCTGTAGTTTAGTACTTCAAAGAAGAATAAACTACAGATCTGGGTGGAACACTCTGCTCTGTTCCCCTCCATGAACTCCCTCAGAAGTCTTGACTAACCTGTCCCACAAGTGTCAGCTGCCTATACCCAAGAATAAATTTTGCCTGGAACCTCTAATGGCCACATTGTTCAGGTTCACAAATACTGATTTAGGTAACATCTTGCCATGACCTTCTCTTAAACTCCAGAGAAGAAACAGAAACCAAGGAACAAAACACCTACACAATGAAGGCAGATATGAGCACCTAGACCTATAACCATCCCAATGCCAGACTCCTAGACATCAGAGTAGAAGCAAGGCCAGGAAAATGTGTCTCTTCCAGAGTCCCACAGCTTCACCACAACAGGCACTGACTATTCCAATATAGCTGAAACACAAGAAAATGACCTTAAAACAGCCTTCATATGAATATAACAGAAATGCTTAAAGAAAAATCATAAATCCCTTAATGAAATCCCAGAAAACATGAACAAACAGGATAAGAAAATAAATAGAGATTTAAAAAGGGAAACACACTCAATTTTAAAAATGAGGAAATTCTGGGAAAAATAAATTTGGAAAGGAGAGCAGGAACTATTAAATACAACTGAATATAAGAAATAGAAGAGATAATATCAAGAATTGAAGTACAAAATTAAAAAATGGATACTTTAGCCAATGAAAATGTTAGTTCTAAAAAAATCTCTTGGTATGAAATATCCAGGAAATTTGAGATCCTATGAATAGACCAAGTGTAACAATACTAGGAATGGAGGAAAGAGACAAAATCCAGCTAAAAGGCCCAGAAAATATCTTAAACAAAATTATGAGAAAATTTTCCTAGTCTAAAAATGAGATAATTATCAATGTACAAGGACCATACACACCACCAGATTGACTAAATCAGAAAAAAAGTCCCCTAAGAAGATTATAATCAAGGCACTAAATGCACAGAACAAAAAAGAACATTAAAAGCTCCAAGGGGAAAAGACCAAGTTACATATATACTTCAGAAAGGAGATGCTAAAACCAAAAGGGTCTGGGCAGATATGCTGCAGATATTGAGCCCCCAGGCTCCAGAACAAGCTATTATACACAACAAAAGTTTTGATTGCTATAGAAGTAGAAAATTTAAGAAGTCATGATAAAATCAAATTTAAGCATTATCTACAAATCTAGTCCCATAGAAGGTGTTAGAAGGAAAACTCCAATTCAAAGAGGTTTATGACAACCATGAAACCACAGGAAGTAAATAATCTCAGACTAGCAAAATCAAAAGAAGGGAGCAATACATTCAGCAACACTACCACCACTACCACACCAACAAAATAATAGGAATCAATCATTATTGGTTATTGATATCTCTCAATATTTATGATCTCAATTTTCCAATAAAAAGGTCACAGAATAACAGACTATATGGGGAAACAGGATTCATCTTCGGTTGCATACAAGAAAAACATGTCAACATTAAGGATATACAATAACCACAAGACACCAAAAAATACTTCAGGCAAATGGACCTAAGAAGTAAGCTAGCATAGTCATTTTAATATGTGGTTAATAAGACTTTAACCCAAAACTAATAATAAGAGATAGGAAAGGACACTACCTAATTATCAAAGGCAAAATTCACTAAGATGACATTTCAATTAATATCTACATCCCAAACATAAGAGCAAGTTTGTAAAAGAAATACTACTAGAGTTTAAATCATACACTGACTCTCACATACTGATAGTGAGAGACTTCAGTACCCCACTTTCACCAATACAGGTTATCCAGACAAAAACTAAACAGAGAAAAGCTAGAGATAACAGACATAATAAGCCAAATGGACTGAAAATTTTTATAGATCATTTCACCCAAACACAAAAGATTATACCTTCTTCTCAGCATCTAACAGAACGTTCTCAAAAATTGACCACATACTCAGCCACAAAGCAAGTTTCAAGAGATACAGGAAAGTTGAAATAACTTTAGGTATCATATCAGAAAAATATGCTTTAAAACTGGATATGAACAACGACAAAAAACAATAGAAAGCTTACCAACTCATTGATATTGAACAACTCTCTACTGAATGTATAAAGATAGAAATAAGAGAGAACTCGAAGGAGCCTCACACCACCACAGGGAAAGCCAAACTTCCCCGAGGATATATTCCCTGAACCTTGATCTCGAATTCGGGGATATTTGAAGACACACAGTGTGATATGTTATGCTGAGAGATGCATTATGCTTTATGGATAACTTTTACATATAGTCTGAAGTAAGAGTCAAGATTTTAAGCTCTACTAAAAACAAATCAAGGTCAGCACCGGGTCACCTTGAGCACGAAGTCGGCTGACACCCCCAAGGTCCCTAGAGGACTCTCCACAATATCTTAGGAACACTGGTGAGTGGAACATAACTTCTTTTCTATTCCATTCAAGCAGGACCTGAGACAGCATTAGGAAAGCAGAAAACCTGGCCTGACCAGGGTCAAAAGTCCCTTCTGAACAGCACCAGCACTGGGTCACCTTGGACGTGGAGTTGGCAGACACCCCCAAGCTCCCTGGAGAACTCTCCACTCAATCTTAGGACCACTGACCAGACAACTCCATGCTCCTCAAAGGAGACACCACTTCCAAGCACTGTAACAGGCCCAGGATCTTTGACAACAGGATCCCAGGATAAAAGGAGCTTGGTCACACCAGTATTTCAGGGTCTCAGAGGAACTTGACTGCCAACAACTCTGACACACAGAGAATTTTAGGTTGACAGGAGCCCACAAGCAAAGGATCACAGAGAAACCTGAACTCTGGGGATCCCTGAATCAACTGGGACTATAGGAAGGACAGGCTCCAATCAGATATATTGAGGTCAGCAAATACTTCAGATAATAAGATGGCAGGAGGCAAGCATAATAACAGAAACAACAGAAACCAAGGTTACTTGGCATCATCAGAAGCAAACTCTCCCACCATAACAAGTCCTGGATACACAATCACACCAGAAAAGCAAGACATGGATCTAAAATCACTTCTAATGATGATGGAGGAGGAACTTAAGAAGGAAATACAGGAAAACCTAGGTAAACATCTAGAAGCCTTTAAAAAGGAAACACAAAAATGCCTTAGAGAGTTACAGAAAAACATGATCAAACAGGACATGGAAGTGAACAAATCATACAGGATCTAAAAAGGGAAATAGAAACAATAAAGAAAACCCAAAGGGAGACAACTTTGGAGATAGAAACACTAGGAAAGAAATCAGGAACCATAGATTCGAGCATGAGCAACAGAATACAAGAGATGGAAGAGAGAATCTCAGGTGCAGAAGAGTCCATAGGGAACATGGACAAAACAATAAAAGAAAATGCAAAATGCAAAAAGTTTCTAACTCAAAATATCCAGGAAATCCAGAACACAATGAGAAGACCAAAGCTATGGATAATAGGAGTAGATGAGAATGAAGATTTTTCAGCATAAAGGGCCAGCAAATATCTTCAAAAAATTATAGAAGAAAACTTCCCAAACCTAAAGAAAGAGATGCCCATGAACATACAAGAAGCCTACAGAACTCCAAATAGATTAGAGGAGAAAAGAAATTCCTCCTGACACATAATAATCAGAACAAAAAATACACTAAACAAAGACAAAATATTAAAAGCAACAATGGAAAAAGGTCAAGTCACATATAAAGGCAGGCCTATTAGAATTACTCCAGTCTTCTCACCAGAGACTATGAAAGCCAGAAGATCCTGGACAGATGTTATACAGACACTTAGTGTCTGTATAACACAAATGCCAGCCCAGGTTACTATACCCAGCCAAACTCTCAATTACCATAGATGGAGAAACTAAAGTATTCCATGACAAAACCAAATTCACACAATATATTTTCATGAATTCATCCTGTCACAGGATCATAACAGAAAAAAAAAACAATACAAGGATGGAAACTAAGCCCTAGAAAAACAAGAAAGTAATCTTTCAACAAACATAAAAGAAGACAGCCACAAGAACAGAATGCCAACACTAACAAAAAAAAAAAATAGGAAGCAACAATTACTTTTCCTTAATGTCTCTTAATATCAATGGACTCAGTTCCCCAATTAAAAGACGTAGACTAAAAAGACTGGCTACACAAACAGGACCCAACAGTTTGCTACTTCGAGGACACCCATCTCAGGGAAAAAGACAGACACGACCTCAGCGTGAAAGGCTAGTAAACAATTTTCCAAGCAAACAGTCTGAAGAAACAAGCTGGAGTACCATTCTAATATCGAATAAAATTGACTTCAAACCCAAAGTTATCAAAAAAGACAAGGAGGGGCACATCATACCAATCAACTGTAAAATCTTCCAAGAGGAACTCTCAATTCTGAATATCTATGCTACGAATGCAAGGGCAGCCACATTCATTAAAGAAACTTTAGTAAAGCTCAAAGCACATATTGCACCTCATACAATAATAGGGGGAGATTTCAACACCCCACTTTCATCAATGCACAGATTGTGGAAACAGAAACTAAACAGGGACACAGTGAAACTAACAGAAGTTATGAAACAAATGGATTTCACAGATATCTAGAGAACATTTTATCAGAAAACAAGAGGATATAGATTCTCGGCACCTCACTGTAACTTCTCTAAAATTGACCATATAATTGGTCACAAAACAGGCCTTAACAGATACAAAAATATTGAAATTGTCCCACCCAACCTATCAGATCACCATGGACTATGGCTGATCTTCAATAACAACATAAATAATACAAAGCCAACATTCATGTGGAAACTGAACAACACTCACCTCAATGATTACTTGGTCACAGAAGGAATAAAGAAAGAAATTAAAGACTTTTTAGAGTTTAATGAAAATGAAGCCACACCATAACCAAACTTATGGGACACAATGAAGGCAGTCCTAAGAGGAAAACTCATAGCCCCGAGTACCTCCAAAAAGAAACTAGAGGGAACATACACTAGGAGCCTGATAGCACACCTGGAAGCTTTAGAACTACAGGAAGCAAATTCACCCAAGAGGAACAGATCCAGGAAATAATCAAACTCAGGGGCAAAATCAACCAAGTGGAAACAAGAAGAACTATTCAAAGAATCAACCAAACGAGGAGCTGGTCCTAGAGAAAATAAAAAAGATAGATATACCCATAGTCAGACTCACTAGAGGGCACAGGGACAGTATCCTAGTTAACAAAATCAGAAATGAAAAGGGAGCCATAACATCAGATCCTGAAGAAATCCAAAATGCCATCAGATACTTCAAAAAAAAAAAAAGGCTCTACTCAACAAAACAGGAAAACCTGGATGAAATGGACAAATTTCTAGACAGATAATACAAGGTACCAAAATTAAAACAGGATCAGATTAATGACCTAAACAGTCCTAAACACCCTAAAGAAATAGAAGCAGTTATTAATAGTCTCCCAACCAAAAAAAGCCCAGGACCAGATGGGTTTAGTGGAGTTCTATCAGACCTTCAAAGAAGATCTAATTCCAGTTCTTCTCAAACTATTCCACAAAATAGAAACAGATGGTAAGCTACCAATTCATTCTATGAAGCCAAAATTACTCTGAGACATAAGCCACAGAAAGACCCAAAAATATAGAGAACTTCAAACCAATTTCCCTTATGAATATTGATGCAAAAATCCTCAATAAAGTTCTCGATAACCGAATCCAACAGCACATAAAAATAATCATCCATCCTGACCAAGTAGGGTTCATTCTAGGGACACGGGGATGGTTTAATACACAGAAATCCATAAACTTAATTCACTAGATAAACAAACTCAAAAACAAAGCTACATGATCATCTCATTAGATGCTGAGAAAGCATTAACATTCATGATAAAAATCTTGGAAAGATCAGGAATTTAAGGCCCATATCTAAACATGATAAAATTCAATCTACAGCAAACCAGTATCTAACATCAATGTAAATGGTGAGAAGCTGGAAGCAATCCCACTAAAACCAGGGACTAGACAAGGCTGTTCACTTTCTACCTACCTATTCAACACTGTACTTGAAGTCCTAGCCAGAGCAATCGAGATTAAAGGAGATCAAGGGGATACAAATAGGAAAGGAAGAAGTTAAAATATCACTATTGGCAGTTGGTATAGTGACAGACAAGTACACTGTTCACTAAAAAAAATAAAAATAAAAAAATAAAATAAAATAAATAAAAAGGAACTTCAAGTCTCTGAAGAAAGAAATCAAAGAAGATCTCAGATGATGGAATGATCTCCCATGCTCATGGATTGGCAGGATCAACATTGTAAAAATGTCTATCTTGCCAAAAGCAATCTACACATTCAATGCAATCCCCATCAAAATTCCAATTCAATTCTTCAATGAATTAGAAAGGGCAATTGGCAAATTCATCTGGAATAACAAAAAACCTAGGATAGCAAAAACTCTTCTCAAGGATAAAAGAACCTCTGGTGGAATCACCATGCCTGACCTAAAGATGTACTACAGAGCAATTGTGATAAAAACTGCATGGTACTGGTATAGTGACAGACAAGTAGACCAATGGAATAGAATTGAAGACCCAGAAATGAACCCACACACCTATGGTCACTTGATCTTTGACAAGGAAGCAAAAACCATCCAGTGGAAGAAAGACAGCATCTTCAACAAATGGTGCTGGCACAACTGGCAGTTATCATGTAGAAGAATGCAAATTGATCCATTCCTATCTCCTTGTACTAAGGTCAAATCTAAGTGGATTAAGCAACTCCACATTAATCCAGAGACACTGAAACTTATTGAGGAGAAAGTAGGGAAAACCCTCGAAGATATGGGTACAGGGGAAAAACTCCTGAATTGAACAGCAATGGCTTGTGCTGTAAGATCGAGAATCTACAAATGGGACCCAATAAAATTGCAAAGCTTCTGCAAGGGAAAAGACACCGTCAATAAGACAAAAAAAGCCACCAACAGATTAGGAAAGGATCTTTACCTATTCTAAATCAGATAGGGGACTAATATCCAATATATATAAAGAACTCAAGAAGGTGGACTCCAGAAAATCAAATAACCCCCTTAAAAATGGGGCTCCGAGCTAATCAAAGAATTCTCACCTGAGGAATACCGAATGGATGAGAAGCACCTGATAAAATGGTCAACATCCTTAATCATCAGGGAAATGCAAAGCAAAACAACCCTGAGATTCCACCTCACACCAGTCAGAATGGCAAAGATGAAAAATTCAGGTGACAGCAGATGCTGGCGAGGATGTGGAGAAAGATAAACACTCTTCCATTGTTGGTGGGTTTGCAAGCTTGTACAACCAATTTGGAAATCAGTCTGGTTGTTCCTCAGAAAACTGGATATAGTACTAACGGAGGATCCTGCAATACCTCCCCTGGGCATATATCCAGAAGATGTCCCAACGGGTAAGAAGGACACATGCTCCACTATGTCCATAGCAGCCTTATTTATAATAGCCAGAAGCTGGAAAGGACCCAGATGCCCCTCAACACAGGAATGGATACAGAAAATGTGGTACATTTACACAATGGAGTATTACTCAGCTATTAAAAAGAATGAATTTATGAAATTCCTAGGCAAATGGATGGACCTGGAGGATATCATCCTGAGTGAGGTAACCCAATCACAAAGGAACTCACACAATATGTACTCACTGATAAGTGGATATTGACCCAGAAACTTAGGATATCCATGATATAAAATACAATTTGCTAAATGCATGAAACTCAAGAAGAACGAAGACCAAAGTGTGGACACTTGCCCCTTCTTAGAATTTGGAACAAAACACCCATGGAAGGAGTTACAGAGACAAAGTTTGGAGCTGTGTCAAAAGGATGGACCATCTAGAGACTGACATATCCAAGGTTCCATCCCATAATCAGCTTCTAAACGCTGACACCATTGCATATACTAGCAAGATTTTGCTGAAAGGACCCAGATATAGCTGTCTCTTGTGAGACTATGCCAGGGCCTAGGACACACAGAAGTGGATGCTCACAGTCAGCTATTGGGTTGATCACAGGGCCCCCAATGGAGGAGCTAGAGAAAGTACCCAAGGACCTAAAGGGATCTGCAACCCTATAGGTATAACAACATTATGAACTAACCAGTACCCCGGAGCTCTTGACTCTAGCCTCATATGTATCAAAGATTCCCTAGTCGGCCATCACTGGAAACAGAGGCCCATTGGACTTGCAAACTTTATATGCACCAGTACAGGGGAATGCCAGGGCCAAAAAGTGGGAGTGGGTGGGTAGGGGAGTTGGCAGAAGAATATGGGGGCCTTTTGGGATAGCATTGGAAATGTAAATGAGGAAAATACCTAATAAAAAAGTGTTAAAATTTTTAAACAAAAAACAGACAGACAAAAAAACCAAAAAAAAATATTTAGTTGGTTATTTGATTTTTAAATTTTGGATATATCTCATATTAACAATTTAACATCACATACAAAATCTCTAAACAAAACAAAGAAATATAACCCAAGAAGATATCTTGGGTGCGAACTTGACAGAGGGTGCCAAGGTCCCCTGAGTACTCTCCATGCAGTAGGTGCCCTAGCACACCTAGGATCTTAGGATCGCTGGTGAGTGGATTCAACTTCCGTTCCAAAGAATCCAGGAGGGCCTTGTGGCAGAAGGGTCAGTGACAAAGGAACCCTGCCGTACCAGTGGCTGGGATTTGTTCCAGTCTGCACCAGCCTCGTGCCATCTAGGATACGAACTCAGTGGAGGGACCCAAGGTCCCCAGAGGACTCTCCATGCCACAGGTACCCTAGCATATCAAGGATCTTTAGATCACTGGTGAGTGGTAAGCAACATCTGTTCCAAAGAATCCTGGAGGGTCTTGTGCCAGCAGGAACAGGGAAAATGGAACCCTGCCCAACTAGATGCTAGGATTCCTTCTAGTGGCTCCAGCCCCACACCATTTTGGGCATGACCTGGGCCAGCCCTAGCACACCTAAGATCTTGGGATCACTGAGACCAGTCTACTTAGGAGAACACGCGTGAGGCAGAAGCAACAGAGCTTCTTGATCAGGGTAACTTCGAGCCTTCATGCTCATCCAGGATGCAGAACTGAGACCCAGAACCCTGGACACTACCCTTGCCAGAGAGAGTTGGCCTCCAGAGAGTGCTCTGACCCTGAAACACAGGGGGTGGATCTGAGCTCCAGACTTCTGGGCACCATCCCTTCAAGAGGAGAGCTTGCCTGACCACTGGGACTCAGGAGAGAGGTGGACTCCCAGGAGGGCTGACAGAAGCTTATAGAATCAGGAGGAACAAGCTCCAGACAGAGACAGCTGGAACATCTAACACCAAAGATTACCAAATGGTGAAAAGCAAATGTAGGAATCTTACTAAGAGAAACCAAGACCACTCAGGCTCATCAGAACCCAGTATGCGCACCACAGTAAGTCCTGGATACCCCAACACACCTGAAAAGCAAGACTCAAATTTAAAATCATATCTCATGATGCTGATAGAGGATATTAAGAAGGGCATTAATAACTCACTTAAAGAAATAAAGGAGAAGAATGCTAAACAGGTACAAGCCCCTAAAGAATTACAGGAAAATACTGGTAAACAGGTAGAAGTCCTTAAATAGGAAACACAAAAACCCTTAAAGAATTATAGGAAAACACAACCAAACGGGTGATGGAATTGAACAAAACCATCCAAGATCTAAAAGTGGAAGTAGAAACAATAAAGAAAACCCAAAGGGAGACAAATCCAGAGATAGAAACCCTAGAAAAGAAATCAGGAAAAATAGATGTGAGCATCAGCAACAGAATACAATAGATGGAAGAGAGAATCTCAGGTGCAGAAGATTCCATAGAAAATTTGAAAAAAAAAAGAAAAGAAAATGAAAAATGCAAAAAGATCCGAATTCAAAACATCCAGGAAATCCAGGACACAATGAGAAGACCAAACCCAAGGATAATAGGTGTAGATGAGAATGAAGATTTTCAACTTAAAGGGCCAGTAAATATCTTCAAAAATTATAAAAGAAAACTTCCCTAACCTAAAGAAAGAGATGCCCATGAATATACAAGAAGCCTATAGAACTCAAAATAGACTGGACCAGAAAAGAAATTCTTCCCGACACATAATAATCAGAACAACAAATGCACTAAATAAAGACAGAATATTAAAAGCACTAAGGGAACAAGGTCAAGTCACATATAAAGGCAGACGTATTAGAATTACACCAGACTTCTCACCAGAGACTCTGAAATCCAGAAGATCCAGGACAGATGTGACACAAACTCTAAAAGAACACAAATGCCAGCCCAAGCTCCTACGACCAGCAAATCTCTCAATTATCATAGATGGAGAAACCACGGTATTCCATGGCAAAACCAAATTTACACAATATCTTTCCATGAATCCAGCCCTTCAAAGTATAAAAAAGGGAAAACTCTAACACATGGAGGGAAATTATGCCCTGGAAAAAGAAAGAAAGTAATCTTTCAACAAACCTAAAAGAAGACAGCTGCAAGAACAGAACTCCAAATGTAACATCAAAAACAGGAAGCAATAATTGCTTTTCCTTAATATCTCTCAATATCAACGGACTCAATTCCCCAATAAAAGACAGATTAAATAAATGGCTATGTAACAGGACCCAACATTTTGCTAGATATAGGAAACCCACCTCAGGGACAAAGACAGACACTACCTTAGATTAAAAGGCTGGAAAACAATTTTCCAAGTAAATGTTCTGAAGAAACAAGTAGGAGTAGCCATTCAAATATCGAATAAAATTGGCTTCCAACCAAAATTTATCAAAAAAGACAAGGATGGGCACTTCATACTCATAAAAGGTAAAAATCTTCCAAGATGAACTCTCAATTCTGAAAATCTATACTCCAAATGCAAAGTCATCTACATTCATTAAGGAAACTTTAGTAAAGTTCAAAGCACACATTGCAACTCACACAACGATAGTGGGAGACTTCAACACCCCACTCTCATCGTTACACAAATCCTGAAAACAGAAACTATACAGAGACACATTGAAACTAACAGAAGTTATGAAACACATGAATTTAACAGATATCTACAAGACATTTTATCCTAAAACAAAAGGATGTGCCTTCTGCTCAACACCTCATGGTACCATCTCCAAAAGTGAGCATATAATTGGTCACAAACAGGCCTCAAAAGATAAAAAAATATTGAAATGATCCCATATATCCTATCAGATCACCACTGACTAAGGCTGATCTTCAATAACAACATAAATAATAGAAAGCCAACATTCACATAGAAGCTGAAGAACACTCTACTCAATGATACTTTGGTCAAAGAAGACATAAAGAAAGAGATTAAAGACTTTTTAGAGTTTAATGAAAATGAAGCCACAACACACCCAAACTTATGGGACACAGTGAAAGCATTCCTAATAGGGAAACTCGTAGCTCTGAATGCCTCCAGAAAGAAACTAGAGAGAGCATATATTAGCAGCTTGACAACACACCTGAAAGCTCTAGAACAAAAGAAAGCAAATTCACCCAAGAGGAGTAGAAGGCAGGAAATAATCAAACTCAGAGACGAGATCAATCAAGTGGAAACAGAAAGAACTATACAAAGAATCAACCAAACCAGGGGATGGATCTTTGAGAAAATCAACAAGGTAGATAAATCCTTAGCCAGACTAACTAGAGGGCGCAGGGACAGTACCATAATGAAGAAAAACAGAAATTACAAAGGAGACATAACAGAACCTGAGGAAATCCAAAATATCATCAGATCCTATTACAAAAGTCTATACTCAACAAAACTGAAAAACCTGGATGAAATGAACAATTTCCTAGACAGTTAACAGGTACCAAAGATAAATCAGGATCAGATTAATGATCTAACAGTCCCATTTCCCTAAAGATATAGAAACAGTCATTAATAGTCTCTCAACCAAAAAAAAAAAAAAAAAAAAAAAAAAAAAGCCCAAAACCAGATGGGTTTAAGGCATAGTTCTATCAGACCTTCAAAGAAGACCTAATTCCAATTCTCCTCAAACTATTTCACAAAATAGCAACAGAAGGTACTCTACCCAATTCATTCTATGAAGCCACAATTACTCTGATACTTAAGCCACACAAAGACCCAAAAGAGACTTCAGACAAATTTCCCTTATGAATGAATATTGATGCAAAAATAATCAATAAAATCCTCACAAACCGAATCATGAACACGTCAAAACAATCATCCATCAAAATCAAGTAGGCTTCATCCCAAAGATGCAGGGATGGTTTAATATACAGAAACCCATCAATGTAATCCACTATAAAAACAAACTCAAAGACAAAAACGACATGATCATCTTATTAGATGCTTAGAAAGTGTTTGACAAAATCCAACACCCAATTCATAATAAAAGTCTTGGAATGATCAAGAATCCAAGGCCCATACCTAAACATAATAAAAGCAATATACAGCAAACCAGTAACCAACATCAAACTAAATGGAGAGAAACTTGAAGCAATCTCACTAAAATCAGGGAGTAGACAAGGCTGCCCACTTTCTTCCTACCTAGTCAATATAGTAGTTGAAGTCCTAGCCAGAGCAATTCAACAACAAAAGTTGATCAAGGAAATACAAATTGGAAAGGGAGAAGTCAAAATATCAACATTTGCAGATAATATGATAGTGTATATAAGTGACCCTAAAAATTCCAACAGAAAACTCCTAAACCTAATAGTTTCAGTGTAGTAGCTCAATATAAAATTAACTCAAAGGAATCAGTAGCCTTTCTGTACACAGAGGATAAGCAGGCTGATATAGAAATTAGGGAAACAACACACTTCATAGTAGTCACAAATAATATGAGATACCTTGGTGTGACTCTAAGAAAGTGAAAGATTTGTATGACAAGAACTTCAAGCCTCTGAAGAAAGAAATCGAAGATCTCAGAAGATAGAATGATCTCTCATGCTCATGGATTGGCAGGATTAATATAGTAAAAATGGCTATCTTGCCAAAAGCAATCTACAGATTCAATGCAATCCCCATCAAAATTCCAACTCAATTCTTCACCGAGTTAGAAAGGGAAATTTGCAAATTCATCTGGAATAACAAAAAAACCTAAGAAAGCAAAAACTCTCCTCAACAATAAAAGAACTTCTGGGGTAATCACCATGCTTGACCTCAAGCTGTACTACAGAGCAATTATAGTAAAAAATACATGGTACTGGTACAATGACAGATGAGCAGATCAATGGAAAAGAATTGAAGACCCAGAAATGTACCCACACACCTATGGTCACTTGATCTTTAACAAAGTAGCTAAAATCATCCAATGGAAAAATATAGCATTTTCAAGAAATGGTGCTGGCTTAACTGGCAGTTATCATGTAGAAGAATGCAAATTGATCCATTCTTATATCTTTGTACAAAGCTCAAGACTAAGAGGATCAAGGGACTCCACATCAAGCCAAAGATATTGAAATTTATAGAGGAGAAAGTGGGAAAAACCCTTGAAGATATGGGCACAAGGGAAAATTTCCTAAACAGAATAGCCATGGCCTGTGTTGTAAGATCAAAAATCGACAAATGGGACCTCATAAAATTGGAAAGCTTCTGTAGGGCAAAAAAGATACTGTGAATAAGACAAAAAGGCCACCAGCAGATTGGGAAAGAATTTTTACCTATCCTAAATCTGATAAGAGACTAATATCCAACATATACGAAAAGCTCAAGAATTAGAACTCCAAAAATTCAAATGACCCCATTAAAAATGGGGTACAGAGCTAAACAAAGAATTCTCAACCAAGGAATACTGAAGGGCTAAGAAACACTTGAAAAAATATTCAACATTCTTAATCATCAGGAAAATGCAAATCATAACGACCCTAAGATTCCACCTCACACCAGTCAGAATGGTTAAGATCAAAAATTCAGGGGACATCAGATTCTGGCAAGCATGTGGAGAAAGAGGATCACTCCTCCATTGCTGGTGGGATTGCAAGAATGTACAACCACTCTGGAAATCAGTCTGGCGGTTCCTCAGAATACTGGACATTGTACTACCGATAAATCCAGCGATACCACTCCTGGGCATATACCCAGAAGAAGTTCCAACTAGTAATAAGGACACATGCCCCACTACATACATAGTAGGCTTATTTACAATAGCCAGAAGCTGGAAAGAACCAGATATCCCTCAACAGAGGAATGGATACAGAAATTGTGGTACATTTACACAATGGAGTACTACTCAGCTATTAAAAACAATGAATTTTGTCCCTTCCGGTTGGCACCAGCACCAGGGCACCTTGGGTACGGAGACTGAGGACAACCCCAAGGTCCCTACATGACACTCGGGATCTTAGGACCAATGGTAAGTGGAACACAACTTCTATTCCAATCCAATCACGCGGGACCTGAGACTGCATTAATTAGGGAAGCAGAAAACCCGGTCTGACCAGGGTCACAAGTCCCTTCCAGTCAGCACCAGCACTGGGGCACCTTGGGTGCAGTGTCTGAGGATACCCCCAAGGTCCACAGAGGACTCTCCACTGGATCTTAGTATCTCTGGTGAGTGGAACAAAACTTCTGGTAGGAGGCAGGTTCAAATGCCAGATATCTGGGAACCTTCCCTGCAAGAGGAGATCTTGCCTGCAGAGATTACTCTGAACACTGAAACTCAGGAGATACCTAGTCTTCCAGGTCTGCCGATAGAGGCTAATATAATCACCTGAGGAACAAGTTCTAACTAGAGACAACTATAACAACTAACTCCAGAGATTACCAGATGGCAAAAGGCAAACATAAGAATCTTACTAACAGAAACCAAGACGACTCACCATCATCAGAACACAGCACTCCCACCCCACCCAGTCCTGAGCACCCCAACACACCCAAAAAGATAGACCTAGATTTAAAAGCGTATCTCATGATGATGGTAAAAGACATCAAGAAGCACTTTAATAACTCACATAAAAAAATACAACAGAACACTGCTAAAACGGAGAAGATCTTAAATAGGAAGAACAAAAATCCCTTAAAGAATTGCAGGAAAACACTACTAAACAGGTGATGGAATTGAGTAAAACCATCCAAGACCTAAAAAGGGAAATAGACACAATAAAGAAAACCCAAAGTGAGGCAACGCTGGAGATAGAAAACCTAGGAAAGAAATCTGGAACCATAGACACGAGCAGCAGCAACAGAATACAAGAGATGGAAGAGAGAATCTCAGGTGCAGAAGATTCCATAGAGAACATCGGCAAAACAATCAAAGAAAATATAAAATGCAAAAAGATCCTAACTCAAAACATCCAGGAAATCCAGGACACAATGAGAAGACCAAACCTATGGATAATAGGAGTAGGTGAGAATGAAGATTTTCAACTTAAAGGGCCAGCAAATATCTTCAACAAAATTATAGAAGAAATCTTCCCAAACCTAAAGAAAGACATGCCCATGAACATACAAGAAACCTAAAAAACTCCAAATAGACTGGACCAGAAAAGAAATTCCTATTGACACATAATAATCAGAACAAAAAATGGAATAAGTAAAGATAGAATATTAAAAGCAGTAAGGAAAAACCGTCAAGTAACATATAAAGGCAGGCCTATCAGAATTACAGCAGACTTTTCACCAGAGACTATGAAAGCCAGAAGAGCCTGGACAGATGTTATACAATCACTAAGAGAACACATATGCCAGCCCAGGCTACTATACCCAGCCAAACTCTCAATTACCATAGATGGAGAAACCAAAGTATTCTACAACAAAACCAAATTCACACATTATCTTTCCTCGAATCTAGCCCTTCAAAAAATAATAACAGAAAAAACTAATACAAGGATGGAAACCATGCCCTAGAAAAAGCAAGAAAGTAATCCTTCAACAAACTAAAATGAAGACAGCAACAAAACAGAATGCCAACTTTAACAACAAAAATAATAGGAAGCAATAATTACTTTTCATTAATATCTCTTAATATCAATGGACTCAACTCCCCAATACAAAGATATAGACTAACAGACTGGCTACACACACAGGACCTAACATTTTCTGCTTACAGGAAACTTATCTCAGGGAAAAAAACAGACACTACCTCAGAGTGAAAGGCTGGAAAACAATTTTCCAAGCAAATGGTCTGAAGAAACAAGCTGGAGTAGCCATTCTAATATCGAATAAACTCGACTTCCAACCCAAAGTTATCAAAAAAGACAAGGAGGGACACTTCATACTCATCAATGGTAAAATCCACCAAGAGGAATTCTCAATTTTGAATAGCTATGCTCCAAATACAAGGGCAGCCACATTCATTAAAGAAACTTTAGTAAAGCTCAAAGCACACATTGAACCTCACACAATAATAGTGGGAGACTTCAACACACCACTTTCATCAACAGACAGATTGTGGAAACAGAAACTAAACAGGGACACTGTGAAACTAACAGAAGTTATGAAACAAATGGACTTAACAGATATCTACAGAACATTTTATCCTAAAACAAAAGGATATACCTTCTTCTCAGCAGCTCATGGTACCTTCTGCAAAATTGACCATGTAATTGGTCAAAAAACAGGCCTCAACAGATAAAAAAATATTGAAATTGTCCCATGTATCATATCATACCATCATGGACTGAAATCCATCAATGTAAACAAATTCAAAGACAAAAAAACAGATGATCATCTCCTTAGACATGGAGAATACATTCCACAAAATCCAAAACCATTCATGAGAAAGTCTTGGAAAGATCAGGAATTCAAGGCCCATACCTAAACATGATAAAAGCAATCTACAGCAAACCATTAGCCAACATCAACATAAATGTTGAGAAGCTGGGAGCAATCCCACTAAAATCAGGGACTAGACAAGGCTGCCCACTTTCTACCTACCTATTCAACATAGTACTTGAAGTCCTAGCCAGAGCAATTCGACAACAAAAGGAAATCAAGCGGATACAAATTGGAAAGGAAGAAGTCAATAAATCACTTTTTTATGTATATATAATTGACCCTAAAAATTCCACCAGAGAACATCTAAACCTGATAAACAGCTTCAGTGAATTAGCTGGATATAAAATTAACCCAAACAAGTCAATGGCCTTTCTCTACACAAAGAATAAACAGTCTGAGAAAGAAATTAGGGAAACAACACCCTTCTCAACAGTCACAAATAATATAAAATACCTTGGCGTGACTCTAACTAAGGAAGTCGAAGATGTGTATGATAAGAACTTCAAGTCTCTGAAGAAAGATATTGAAGAAGATCTAAGAAGATGGAAAGATCTCCCATGCTCATGGATTGGCAGGATCAATATAGTAAAAATGGCTATCTTGCCAAAAGCAATCTACACATTCAATGCAATCCCCATCAAAATTCCAATTCAATTCTTCAACGAATTAGAAAGGGCAATCGGCAAATTCATCTTTAATAACAAAAAACCTAGGATAGCAAAAACTCTTCTCAAGGATAAAAGAACCTCTGGTGGAATCACCATGCCTGACCTAAAGCTGTACTTAAGAGCAATTGTGATAAAAACTGCATGGTACTGGTATAGCGACAGAAGTAGACCAGGGGAATAGAATTGAAGACCCAGAAATGAACCCACACACCTATGGTCACTTGATCTTTAACAAGGGAGCTAAAACCATCCAGTCTAAAAAAGACAGCATTTTCAAAAAATGGTGCAGGCACAAATGGTAGTTATCATGCGAACTGATCCATTCCTATCTCCTTGTACTAAGGACAAATATAAATGGATCAAGGAATTCCACATAAAACCAGAGACACTGAAACTTATAGAGGAGAAAGTGGGGAAAATCCTCGAAGATATGGGCACAGGGGAACAAGTCCTGAATAGAAGAGCAATGACTTTCACTCTAAGATCAAGAATTGACAAATGGGACCTCATAAAACTGCAAAGCTTCTGTAAGGCAAAAGACACAGTCAATAATACAAAAAGGCCAGCAACAGATTGGAAAAGTATCTTTACCTATCCTAAATCAGATCGGGGACTAATATCCAATATATATAAAGAACTCAAGAAGGTGGACTCCAGAAAATCAAATAACCCCATTAAAAAATGGGGCTCGGAGCTAAACAAAGAATTCTCACCTTAGGAATACCGAATGGCTGAGAAGCACATTAAAAAATGTTCAGCATCCTTCATCATCAGGGAAATTCAAACGAAAACAACCCTGAGATTCCATCTCACACCAGTCAGAATGGCTAAGACGAAAAATTCAGGTGACAGCAGATTCTGGTGAGATGTGGGGAAAGAGGAACACTCTTACATTGTTGGCAGGATTGAAAACTTGTACAACCACTCTGGAGATCACTCTGGTGGTTCCTCAGAAAATTGGACATAGTACTACCGGAGGATCAAGCAATACCTCTCCTGGGCATATATCCAGAAGATGTTCCAACTGGTAAGAAAGACATTTGCTCCACTATGATCATAGCAGCCTTATTTATAATAGCCAGAAGTTGGAAAGAACCCAGATGCCCCTCAACAGAGAAATTGATACAAAAATATGTGGTACATATACACAATGGAGTACGACTCAGCTATTAAAAAGAATGAATTTATGAAATTCCTAGGCAAATGGTTGGACCTGGAGGATATCATTCTGAGTGAGGTAACCCAATCACAAAAGAATTCACATGATATGTACTAACTGATAAGTGAATATTAGCCCAGAAACTTAGAATATCCAAGATACAAGATACAATTTAGGAAACACATGAAACCCAAGAAGAATGAAGACCAAAGTGTGCACACTTTGCTCCTTCTTAGAATTGGGAACAAAACACCCATGGAAGTAGTTACAGAGACATAGTTTTGAGCAGAGACAAAAGGTTGGGCCATCTAGAGCCTGCCATATCCAGGGATCCATCAAATAATCAGCCTCCAAATGCTGACACCATTGCATACACTAGCAAGATTTTGCTAAAAGGACCCTGATATAGCTGTCTCTTTTGAGAATATGCCGGGGCCTAGCAAACACAGAAGTGGATGCTCACAGTCAGCTATTGGATGGATCACAGGACCTCCATTGGAGGAGCTAGAGAAAGTACCCAAGGAGCTAAAGGGATCTGCAACCCTATATGTGGAACAACAATATGAACTAACCAGTACCACAGAGCTCTTGTTTCTAGCTGCATATGTATCCAAAAATAGCCTAGCTGGCCATCAGTGGAAAGAGAGGCCGATTGGTCATGCAAAGTTTATGTGCCTCAGTACAGTGGAATGCCAGGGACAAAAAGTGTGAATGGGTGGGTAGGGGTTTGGAGGGGAGGGTATGGGAGACTTTTGGGATAGCATTGGAAATGTAAATGAGGAAAATACCTAATAAAGATATTTAATAACCAATGAATTTATGAAATTCTTGGGCAACTGGATGTATCTGGAGGATATCATCCTGAGTGAGGCAACCCAATCACAAAAGAACTCACTAGATATGCACTCACTGATAAGTGAATATTAGCCCAGAAACCTAGAATACCCAAGATACAACTTCCAAAACACAAGAAAATCAAGAAGGAAGACCAACTCATCGATACATCATTCCTCTCTAGAATAGGGAATAAAATATCCATGGAAGGAGTTGCAGAGACAAAGTTTTATGCTAAGACAAAAGGATGGACGATCCAGAGACTGACCCATCCGGGGGTTGATCCCATAATCAGCCACCAAATGCAGACTCTATTGCATATGCCAGTAAGATTTTGCTGAAAGGACTATGATATAGTTGTTTCCTGTGAGGCTTTGCCCGTGCCTGGCAAATACAGAAGTGGATGCTCAAAGTCATCTATAGGATGGAACAGAGGGCCCCCAGTATAGGAGCTAGAGAAAGTAACCAAGAGCTGAAGGGGTCTGCAACCCTATAGGCATAACAACAAGATGAACTAATCAGTATGCCCAGAACTCCTGTCTGTAGCTGCATATGTAGCAGAAGATGGCCTAGTTGGCCATAATTGGGAAGAGAGGTCCCTTGGTCTAGCAACCTTTATATGCTCCAGTTCAGGGGAAAGCCAGGGCCAAGAAGTGGGAGTGAGGGTGTAGGCGGGGGGGGGGGAGTGTATAGGGGACTTTTGGGATAGCATTTGCAATGTAAATGAAGAAAATATCCAATAAAAAAAGAAAAGAAAAAAATCAAGAATCCCTAAATGGGACCTCATAAAACTGTAAAGTTTCTATAAGAAAAAAGACACCACCAATAAGAGAAAAAGGCTGCCAACACTTTGGGAAAGGATCTTTACCAACCCTAAATCTGATAGGGTCTCATATCCAATATATACAAAGAATTAAAGAAGCTGGACTCCAGAGAAATCCAATATCTCCATTTAAAAATGGGGCACATACCTAAACAAAGAATTGTCAACTGAGGAATACCAAATCGCTGAGAATCACCTGAAAAAATGTACAGCATCCTTAATCATCAGGAAAATGCAAATCAAAACAACCCTGAGATTCAACCTCACATTAATCAGAATGTTTAAGATCAAAAATTCAGTTGACAGCAGATGTTGGCGAGGATGTGGAGAGAGGAACACTCCTCCATTGCTGGTGAGATTGCAAACTGGTATAACCACTCTGGAAATCAGTGTGGCAGTTCCTCAGACAATTGGGCATAGTACTACCAGAAGATCTAGCAATCCCTCTCCTGGGCATAAACCCAGAAGATGTTCCAAGTGGTAATGAGATCACATGCTCCACTATATTCATAGCAGACTTATTTGTAATAGCCAGAAGCTGGAAAGAACCCAGACGAATGGATACAGAAAATGTGGTACACTTACACAATGGAGTACTACTCAGCTATTATAAACAACGAATTTAAAAAATTCTTAGGCAAATGTATGGATCTGGAGGATAACATCCTGAGTCAGAGAACCCAATCACAAAAGAACTCACATGATATAAAGTCACTGATAAGTGGTTATTAGCCCAGAAACTTAGAATACCCAAGATACAATTAGCAAAGCACATGAAACTCAAGACAAAGGAAGACCAAAGTATGGATACTTTGTCACTCCTTAGAATGGTGAACAAAATACCCATGGAAGGTATTACAGAGATAAAGTTTGGAGCTGAGATGGAAGGAAGGACCATCAGAGTCTGCCCCACCTGGGGATCCATACCATATTCAACTACCAAACACAGACCCTATTGAATATGCCAGCAAGATTTTGCTGACATGACCCTGATGTAGCTGTCTCTTGTGAGGTTATGCCAGTACCTGGCAAATATAGAAGTGGATGCTTAGAGTCATCTATTGGATGGAACACAGGGCCCTTAGTAGAGGAGCTAGAGAAAGTACCCAAGGAGCTGAAGGGGTCTGTAATCCTATTGGAGGAACAGCCATATGAAGTAACCAGTACCCCCTGAGCTTGTGTCTCTAGCTGCATATGCAGCAGAAGATGGTCTAGTAGGCTATCATTGGGAGTAGAGGTCCTTGGTCTTGCAAAGATTATATGCCCCGTTACAGGGGAATAGTAGGGCCAGGAAGTGGGACTGGGTGGGTTGGAGAGCAGGGCAAGGGGAGGGTATAGGGGACTTTTGGGATAGCATTTGAAATATAAATGAAAAAAATATCAAATAAAAAATTAAAAAAAAACCAAAAGATTAGAAGGTTAGACATAATCAAATTCAGGTTTGAAATCATTTATGTTTAAGGAAAGAGCACAATAGAAAGAATCAATGAAACAATGAGTTTATTTAGAAAATCAGTAATATCAACAAATCTTTATCCAAAATAACTAACAGGCAGAGAGTACATCCAAATGAAATAAATCAAACAGACACTGAGAAAATCCAAATAACCATAAGAATATATTTGAAAAATCTGGACTCCACCAAATTGGAAATATCTAAAAGAAATAGATAATTATTATAGATACAGACCACATGTGTTGATAAAATTTTAAGGACAACGAGAATGAAATTGAAGAAGATATCAGAATATGATAAGATCTCCCATATCTGTGGATCAATAAAAATAGCATACTAAAAATTACCATCCTGCCAAAGCAATCTACAGATTCAGTGTAATTCACAGCAAAATTCCAACACAAAATTTTCACAGATGTTGGAAGGACAAATCTCATCTTCAAATGAAAACACCAAAATTCCAATAGAGCTAAAACAATTCCAAACATTAAAAGAACTGGTGGAGGTATCATGATCCCTGATTTCAAGTTATAAAACAGAGGAAGTATTTCTTGCATACTGAAGACATACGGATTCTGGTTTTGCATCTAGAATAATAAAAGCAAAATTATATTGACACAAAACCAGACAGATTTATTGAACATGTAACATAATTGTAGACATAGAGAAATCGTTACAATTATTGGCACCTTCTTTTTGATAAAAAAGTCAGAAATACACACTGCAAAAAGGACAACTTTGACAAATGGTGCTGGTCAAAGGAATGCAAATAGATCCACTTAGCATGAGGCACAAAACAAACAAACAAACAAACAAACAAAACACACACACACACACACACACACACACGAACATCAAAGACCTACACATAAAACCAGAGACACTGATGTGATAGAAGAGAAAGTGGTAAATAGCCTTGAACTCATTGGCACAGAAAACTTTCTAAACAGAACACCTTTAAGCCAGGAAGTGAGATTTAAAAAAAAACCTAATAAATGGTACCTCATGAAACAAAAGGGCTTGTGTAAGGCAAAGGTCACTATCACTCCATCAAGGAGGCAGCCTACAGAATTGGAAAATATTTTCACCAACTCCACATCTGATAGAGGACTAATATGCAAACTATATAAAGAACTAAAAGTGTCAAGCAAAACATATCATCCATCTTAAAAATTGGATGTAGATCTGAATAGAATTCTCCAATGAAGAAACTCAAATGGTTGAGAAACACTTAAAGAAATGTTCAACATCCTTAGCCATCTGGGAAATGCAAATGAGAACTACTTTGAGATTTCATTTTACACCTACCAGAATGGCTAAGATCAACAATTCAGGTGCAGCTCATGCTGGAGATACAGTAAGGGCCACATTCATTTATGGTGGGAGTGAAAACTTATACAGGTACTATGAAAGTCTGTATGATCATTTCGCTGGAATATGGGAAAAGATCTACCCAAAATTGAGGTTTACCACTCTTGGGCACATAGCCAAGGATGCTTCATCCTACCCAAGAGATATTTGCTCAACTGTGCTCACAGCTGCTCTGTTCACAAAAGCCAGAAACCAGAAACAACCTAGATTCCCCTAAAGAGAACATGGATAAAGACTGTCTAGTCTGTACCTCCCACTAGCACAGGTTTCTAGCAGCTCCTCTCTTGAAGGTCCACACTGACAACCAGTTCTCCCTGGATGGTGATTTAACTGCTTTCCTTGTTGACAATGGTTCTGGCCTAGACAAAGCCTGGTTTGCTGGTTATGATGCTCCAGGGCCATCTTCCCCTCCATTCTGGGGTTTCCCTAGGCACCAGGGCATCACGATAGGTAAGAGACTGGAGGATACCTTTATGGGTGTTGAGGCCCAGAGAAAGAGAGGCATCCTGATCCTGAAGTACCCCATGGATCACAACATTGTCACCAACTGGTTCAATATAGAGAAGATCTGGCACCAAACATTCTACAACAAACTGCATGTGGTCCTCGAGGGGAACACTGTGCTGCTTACCATGCCCGCTAGAGCCCTAAGGTCAAATGTGAAAAGATGACACACAATGACACACATTATGACCACAACCATGTAAGTAGCCATCCAGGCTTGCTGTTCCTCTATGCCTCTGGTCATACCACTGGGATTTGGATGGAGTCCAGAGATGGGGTCACACCCAATGTGCACATCTATGAGAACTCTGTTCTCCTTGTGCCATCCTGTGTCTGGACATAACTGGCCTGTACATGATACCCTACCACATGTAGTTTACAACCACGTGTGGCTAAAGTACACCAACACAGCTGGAAAGGAAATCATGCATAATATCAGAGAGAAGCTGTGCTATGTTGCCCTAGACTTCCAGCAAGAGATGGCCACTGCTGCATTCTCTTTCTCCATGGACAAGAGCTATGAGCATCCAGGTCATCACTATTGTCAATGAGTAGTTCTGCTGCCCTTAGGCTTTTTTTAGCCTTCCTTCTTGGGTATGGAATACTGAGGCAACCATGAAGGACATTCAATTCCATCATGAAGTGTGACATTGACATTCTGTACATGTATAAATGATATTCAGATTACTATAATCTCCCCAAACTTCTAGACTCCCACCCATTTCTACAAACGTTTTCATCCTCCTAGTTCTGTTTCAGACATTGGTTTTGATTGTTTGTGTTTGAGAATCCTAGAGTTTAACTAGGATTATCAGTATGACCATGAGTTCAAAACTCTTTCTTGGAGGCCAGATGCAGGACAATGGATCTGGCTCACTGGATATATGGAAGATAATGACTCTCTCTCTCCCTCATAATCCACCAATATTTCAGCAAAGGAGGGAAAAGTTGAATGGGTCCCTCCCTGTCCCATGATTTACTGTGGGGAGGTTTTAGTCATGGGTAGACTTTACACATACTCACAAGTGTTGGGAAGTCATGACTGCCCTGGCGATCCTGTAGTGAAGAAAACAGATTCCATAGCCCTCCTCTTTATGGTCCAGATTTTATATACTTTCTGATCCTTTTGTTCTCTGAATGATCCATGAGCGATCATGCCTAAACAAGACATTAATACCATTCAGCCATCTCTTATTATCGTGCTTTGAGCAGTTATGCATATTATTCCTCACTGTAGTTTATTGCAAAAAGGGATTCTCTGAATGAAACTTGAAGTAGAATTTCCCCATTTATATAAACATAGATACTTAGAAGGGAGCTTGACACCTTAAGACTTTACATAAACAACAGTAATAAATTCTCCCCTAGGTACAAAGACATTTGCTATCCTCCTTTGGAACTGGCCTCAAATACAATCACAGATACACTGGCTATCCCTATAACAGTGATGCCACTATTGTGTAGGTGGACACATCTTTCTTGGCATATTGGTATTGTACATCATACGGTTCATGTCTGGGTAAGTCTGTTGATGCCATTACTCTGCCAGCATACTGCATAGCAAAGTCCAGAACTATGAAAGCTAACTAGCTAGCTATCTAGCAACATATTGGGGGAAAAGGATAAGGTTCTACCCTGATCTGCCCAGCGGGTAATGGAGGATTGACAATCAGACCAGGGCGGGATAATTTCCTCTTCATCCTCCCCACCACAATGGGGGTTTATTCTAGGCTGACAAGGATGTTTCCTGTCTGTAAAATTAGGTGGAAGGAAGGTACCATTAATCCAGATTGCTTCTTGCAAAAAAGTATAATTATATTTTACCCTATTTCTCCCTACACTCTCCTGTTGATTCTTCACCCAGTCTGTACGTTTTCCATTAAACCACCCCAAGGCTCGGCTCGTGAGCTGAATGCAGTCTCCTCTTTGGTCAAATTGAAAGCAAAGGGAACCCTGTTCAGGTAGAGAATGATTCTCTCCCAGCAGTGCCCAGGTAGGATCATATAGTAGGTATGGCAGATCTAAACTTTTATTGGTTGTAAAGAATTTGGGGAAAACAGCTGCATCATGACGGACAGGCATGGGCTTTGGGAAGGCAGATGAAATTGCCCATCTGTATTCTCCCAATATACTAGGAACCCAAATCCACAGAGGCATCACGAGGGCTAGAGGTAGTTTCCGAGGGATCCATCTGGGAGTCATTTTCAGGTGTCAGAATTCTTGGTGTCAGTCGTTCCGGCAGCCAGTATGAGTTGTCTTCTTCCTGCGGGAAAACACAAACAGCTCCCCTGGATCTTATTAAAATAGGATCCGGGCCTTTCCAGAGACCAGTCAAAACATCTTTCCATTTTACCATCTCTTTTGGCCTATCAGGCTCTGAACAGTGAAGTTCGGCCGCATTATGGCCTTGGGCATCAAGATTTAAAAAATTAAGAGTGAAGAGTACCATGGAAACAGCTACTCTTGGTACTGAGGGTAGAGCCTCCTTGACTCCCCCTTTTTGTTTAATTAAGTAGGACTTGAGAGTGCGATGGGCATGTTCTACAATACCCTGCCCTTGAGGATTATACGGGAGACCAGTCATATGAGTCACATACACCTGGTGGCAGAACTGTTGAAATTTTTGAGAAGTATAAGCTGGTCCATTGTCTGTCTTAAGGAGTTTGGGTTTTCCCCAAGGACTCCATGCCTCGAGGCAGTGTTGAATCACATGCGAGGCCTTTTCTCCTGTTAGAGGTGTAGCAAACATGATGCCAGAGCAGGTATCAATAGAAACATGTAGATACTGAAGTCTTCCAAAGGAAGAAATATGAGTAATATCCATTTGCCAGACCTGTTAAGGCCTTATGCCACGTGGGTTTATTCCCACATGAGGGATAGGTAAGAATTCACAGCAATTTTGGCATTGAGTAACAATTTCTCTAGCTTCTTTTCTAGTTAATGCAAAGCAGCGGCATAAAGTTTCAGCTGTCACATGAAATTGTCTGTGAAATTCTTTTGCAGCTTCTGCCTGGGAAGACAGAGCAACAGCCATAACCTTAGTGGCTTTGTCCTCCAAATCATTTCCCAGAGACATAGGGCCAGGGAGGCCCGAATGTGCCCTGACATGAGTAATATAAACAGGGAATCTTCTATTTAATAAGACAAATTGTATTTGTTGAAAAAGGTTGGCAACTTTACTGGAGGGTTTTATTACCCCAGCTGTCTCAAGGAGATTAACTGCATTAACTACATAGGAAGAATCAGACACAATAGTAAGCGGTCCTGGGAAGGCTTCAAGAACCTCCAGTACCACTAAACATTCCACAACTTGAGGTGAGGTTTCATTATATTGCTTAGATACTATTTTACCATTAGTCACATAAGCACCTATACCAGTTTTTGATCCATCAGTGTACACTACAATCCCATCTGTGAATAGGCTTTTGGCTGTTACTTGTGGAAACACTATAGCCTGACTCAGGGCAAACTGTAAGATTGGATGCTTAGGGTAATGATTGTCAATCTGTCCTGAAAAGGAAGTGACTAAAATTGCCCAATCATTAGAAGTAGCTGCCAAGGTCTGAACTTGTGCAGCAGTATAGGGCACAATCAAGAAATTAGGGTCTTGTCCAAAATGAGTAATAGCCACTTTTATCCCTCGAAGCGCAAGTTGCGCAACTGCATTAGGATACCAATCTATTATTTTAGCAGGAGATGCATTTGGATGAACCCATAATAAGGGTCCATTTTGCCACAAAACTGCAGTTGGCAACTGGGCTGTCTTAAAGACACACTAATCAAAAGGTTGTGACTCATCAATGCACTGTAATTGAGCCTTTTCCAAAGCATTTTCTACTGTCTGCAAAGCCTGATTGGCGGCAGGAGTAAGGGCCCTAGGGGAGGAGATATGAGAATCCCCTTCCAAAATATCGAATAAAGGTTTCAACTCAGCAGAGGAAATCTTTAAAAATGGTCTCAGCCAATTTATATCTCCCAATAATTTTTGGAAATCATTTAAGGTATGTAAATGTTCTCTGCTAATCTCTAATTTCTGAGGAACTATTTTTTCAGGATAAATGATCGATCCCAAAAATAAGCCAATTTCTGCAATTTGAACCTTTTCTGCAGCAACTTGTAATCCCCACTGCCCCAATGTTTTAATTAAAATTGGATATGAAATCTGTAGTATTGTTAAATCTTTATGGCACATGAGGACATCATCCATATAGTGGATCAAAAGTAGGGAAGGAAACTGGTTTCTTATAGGTTCAAGTGCTAATTGCACATATAATTGGCACATAGTGGGGCTATTGGCCATGCCTTGAGGCATAACCTTCCATTGAAATCTTTTATCAGGTTCTAAATGATTAATAGCTGGTATAGTAAATGCAAACCTCTGTCTGTCTTGTGGGCACAAAGGGATGGAAAAGAAACAATCCTTAATGTCTATAATTATTATCTTCCATTGCTTAGGTAAAGCAGAGAGCAAAGGTAGCCCTCCTTGAACCGAGCCAAATAAACGCATCTGTGCATTAATGGCTCTCAAATCATGGAGAAGTCTCCACTTTCCTGATTTTTTCTTTATCACAAAAATAGGAGTATTCCATGGTGAAGTAGAGGGTTCTAAATGACCAAGCTGCAATTGTTCATTAACCAACTTAGTGTCAGCTTCCAATTTTTCAGAGGATAGAGGCCATTGAGGAACCCATATGGCTTCCTCTGTGAGCCAGGGTATAGGCATAGAATCCTCAATGGCCCTTAGGAAAAACCCAGGCCCTGCCTTCCTATATTACCTTCTTGTGGGACTGGTTCTAATCTTCCTTGCTCTTTTCTTCCTAATCCCTCCCCTTCCTTGTAACCCATTCTCTTCATAATCCCAACAGCTTGTTGAGAATACTCATTGGTTAATGTTAGTCCTAGGCCCTGTAAGATGTCTCTCCCCCAAAGGTTAACAGGAAGATGGAGGACATAAAGAATGAACCTTCCTGATTGGCCTTCTAGAGCATGCCAGATCAAGGAGCGTGAGCTGATAGTGGGGCTGGCCTCATACCCTAGTCCTTGTAAGGAATGGGATGATTGAGTGACAGACCATGCCTTAGGCCACCAACTGGAGGAGATAATGATCTTATCAGCCCCTGTATTATTGCCCGCACTTTTGTTCCCCCTGGTAAGAACACGCTCAGGGCAACCGGAATCTTCTGGGGCACAAGCTTTATTGCTTACCCCTTCAGGAGCCAGAGAGAGAGAGAGATAGAGAGATCCATCCAATGGCGGAAACCCGTCCCTTTTATGGAGGACTGTCCTCCGCCTCGGACGTGTCGCTCCCTGATTGGCTGCAGCCCATCGGCCGGAGTTGTCGTCACGGGGAAGGCAGAGCACATGGGGTGGGAAACTACCCCGGCGCATGCACAGATGGTTTATTTACACAGGTGCCAGTGCCATCAGCGCCATCTTGTAATGGCGAATGTGAGGGCGGCTCCTTACATCTCCCCCTTTTCTTTTATTTAAGAGCAATAGGCCACCCATTCTAATGAGAGTGGAGATAGAGGTCAAATCCCCAGTGTGCAAAATAGGGGCTTTACACAAAACCTCCTCCCAGGCTCATCACCCGAAGGGGTCTTGGTCCGCTCCCATGTCGTTTTTCCTGGGGGAAGGACACTTGGACACTCAACCTTCTTGAAAGATGACATGTCTCCCTAGAATAGGCTCATATATGCTGCAGAGCCCTTCTACTGCAGTGCTTAGTCGTGCAACTCTCTCGGGCTGCTGAAGCACACTCACTCTATCCCGTGCAATGAGACTAGCCTCGTGGGGTGCAAGAGCTGAGTGGCCAGCGACCTATTGCTTAAGCATAAATAACCATATATCAGGGGAAGAACCATGTTCTAGTGCTGCAAGCGCCTGGGAAATAACCACCTTGCCTCTCCTAGTTTGGGCCTTAAGCTTACAGACCAACCAGAGAAGCAACACTAATCCACAGCAAAGAACAGCTCCAAATAATCCCACCCCCACCCATTCTTTAAAGAAGAAAAATGTTGAGAAGATAGTCCTTAGGTCAGGGACAGGTCCAAGTGCGTGGGGCAAGTCTCAATTTTCGAAGAGTCTGTTCAAATTTAGCCGTCCAATTCTGTATCTCCCAATGCTGCTCTCCCTTTGTTGTTGTCGCCCTGGACATCACCAAGATGAGGGACATCAGCATTTCCTTGGTCAGTCTGGATTTTTCGGGTGAGTCTTTCTGGTATCCAAAATGGGTTGTCTTCATTCTGTGGAAAAACACAAACAGCTCCCCTGGATCTTATCAAAATAGGATCCGGTCCTTTCCATTTGTTACTTAAAACATCTTTCCATTTAACCATTTCTTTGGGCCTATCTGGCTCTGAACAATGACGTCCAGCCGCTGTATGGCCATGCATCAAGATTTAAAAAATTGAGTGTAAAGAGTGCCATAGACACAGACATTCTTGGTACTCGGGGTAGAGCCTCCTCGACTCCCCCTTTCTGTTTTATTAGATAGGATTTGAGGGTGCGGTGCGCCCGCTCAATAATACCCTGTCCTTGGGGGTTGTATGGAAGTCCAGTCAGGTGGGTTACGTCCATCTGACGGCAGAACTGTTGGAATTTTTGAGATGTATAAGCTGGTCCATTATCAGTCTTAAGTAGTTTAGGTTTCCCCCAAGCACTCCATGCCTCAAGGCAATGTTGAATCACATGTGAGGCCTTTTCTCCGGTTAAAGGAGAGGCAAACAAAACTAATTGTATCTACTGAAAAATATTGGCAACTTTACTGGAAGGCTTAATCACTCCAGCCACTTCTAAAAAATTGAGGGGTTCTAAAAAGGTTTTTAAAACTTCTAAAACCACTAAACATTCTACCACTTGAGGTAAATTTTCATTATATTGTTTGGATACTACTTTACCATTAGCCACATAGGCACCTATGCCAGTTTTTGATCCATCAGTATATACCACAACCCCATTTTTAAGTGGGTTTCTTACTGTTATTTGTGGAAACACAACAGATTGATTTTGGGCAAACCGTAAAATTGGATGTTTTGGATAATGGTTATCTATTTGTCCTGAAAAGGAGGTAACTAAAACTGCCCAATCATTGGATGTGGCTGCCAAGGTTTGAACCTGTCAAAAGTCCAATCTCTCTGCTCTGGAGTCAAAGCAGCAGCGTTTGCTCAGGCCTGCGTTTGTGCAGCCTCTTGCCATAGAGCTCTCCATTCCATATATTTGCCCATACTGGGGAGAGCGGCTTTTGCAATCATTTGCCAGTCTGCAGGAGTTAGTGCCATGCTGGCAAGCCTGTACTCTACCGGAGCATGAACACACCCACCCTCGGCTCCTTCAAAGACCGGAAATGCCTGTTGTATCTTCCTTTGTGCCTCTCTTGAAATGAACGAGTCCGCGCACTGCCTCTCTGCACAGGGCTGACACACTACTCAGGGCAGGGGCTCCGCATAGGGCAGAGGTGCACTATGACCTTGAAGCCGACTGCCCAGAGGCCGAGCAGCAAGCTGGACTTTGCCAGCCGCTTTTGGCTTTTTTCTTGACCTATAAGCTTGCATTTCTCTCTCATAACGAGCTGCTCCCTCCTCCAAGTCTGTTTCCTCAGAAGGGCTAATTTCTTCATCTGATTCACAGCTACTAAGAACTGGCTCTTTAAACTCATCTCTTTTCTCCTCTTTCCTTCTAATCTCTCCCCAGGTATTTTTCCCTGACATTAACTTTTCTTTTTTCCTTTGTTTTTTCTCCTCTTTCCTTCTAATCTCTCCCCAGGTATTCTTCCCTGACATTAACTTTTCCTCGGGTTCAAGACCCGTGGAAAGGCCTGTATGCTTATTTGGTGCACCATGTTTCCTCTTTTTTCTTGCTCTCTCTCCCCGCTTTACTTCTGATAGACTGTCTTGAATTTTGTCCAGAATTCTCCACCCTGCCTTAACCACTTGTTGACATGTGAAAAGAAATAAAAGGGCTTTTAACACTAGAGAAAGTTCAAGACCAGACATACCTTGTAAAGCTGTAACGCGTCTCACTGCAATTCTGGTTCCACTCCGTCCCCCAGCTGAAGAGTTCTGAATCCACACCGGATCCTTCTCAACAGTCTGTTTTGTGGGAACACTTCATTACCACAGTTCCCCAGCTGAAGAGTTCTGAATCCACGCCGGATCCTTCTCAACAGTCTGTTTTGTGGGAACACTTCATTAACCGCTCCTTCCCCGTGATGTAGTAGCTCCCAGGTTTCGGCGCCATTTATTGCCCGCGCTTTTGTTCCCCCTGGTAAGAACACGCTCAGGGCAACCGGAATCTTCTGGGGCACAAGCTTTATTGCTTACCCCTTCAGGAGCCAGAGAGAGAGAGAGATAGAGAGATCCATCCAATGGCGGAAACCCGTCCCTTTTATGGAGGACTGTCCTCCGCCTCGGACGTGTCGCTCCCTGATTGGCTGCAGCCCATCGGCCGGAGTTGTCGTCACAGGGAAGGCAGAGCACATGGGGTGGGAAACTACCCCAGCGCATGAACAGATGGTTTATTTACACAGGTGCCAGTGCCATCAGCGCCATCTTGTAATGGTGAATGTGAGGGCAGCTCCTTACACTGTATCTAGAATTCCCGTAAAAGTTTTCCCTTCTATATTCAACTCTGAGGGTCTGGAATTAAGGTCAACCATTAAATAAGCAGAATCAGTCCCAGAAGAGCCAAACTTCGTGGTGTCTCTAGGGGCTCCGGGAGAAGGAAAATGATCATGTAAGCTTGAGAGGATAATCAATTGAGCAATCTTGTCACCTGAGGAGATGGAAAAAACACCTTGAGGGCAAGAGCAGAGAACTTGAAGTTCTCCTGTGTAATCTTGGTCTATTATTCCAGGGTGAACAATAAGTCCCTTTAAGGTTAAGGGGGACCGACCCAAAATAAGGCCAACACTTCCCACGGGTAAGGGGCCTTTATAATCGGTGGGGATAGGCTGCACACCCATCTGCGGCATTAGCATGAATTGGGTGGTGGAATGCAGGTCCAACACTGCTGAGCCCTATGTTGATCTGAGGATGGAGGCATCCGCCTTTTGTTCATTGGAGTCCCATATTTTTTGGGGCCCTGAGACCTGGGGCCCTGAAGCCCGTTTTTTGAACTGTCCTCACCTTGAGGCTGCAGCAGCCTGCCTTTGATATCCCTAACTAAGCGACACTCACTGGCCCAGTGATAACCTTTCCCACACTTAGTACACAGTCCTGGCACTTTCCTTTTTGTGAAGGCCTGGCACTCCCTTTTTAAATGTCCTGGTTTGCCACAGTTATAGCAGATCATGCGATCACCTATACCTGGTCGCCTTTGGCCCTGCAGGATGGCAGCCGCAAGACTGGCATTAGTAAGCAGGCCTCCAAGCTTAAGACACACCGTTAACCAGTCCTGTAATCCCTTACTCTTTCTAGGTGTAATTGCTGCTCTGCATTCTTGTGTAGCTTGTTCATAAACGAGCTGTTCTATTAATGTTATGGCTTGCTCAGGGTCACCAAAAATTCTCCCTGCTGCTTCAGTCATTCTAGCTACAAAGTCTGAGAAAGACCCCTGGGGACCTTGGATGATCTTTGTTGAATGTCCCCCTGATTCCCCTTTTTTAGAAAGCGCCTTCCAGGCCTTAATGGCGGCAGCTGAGATCTGAGCATATGCTCCCCAATTATAACCTGTCTGATTGGTGGCGTACTGTCCTTGTCCTGTTAATAAATCAAATGTCCAGTTTCTCTGATCCCCCTCTGCAGCAGCATTAATCTTAGTTTGTGCTTGGGAGACATCATACCATAATGCTTTCCATTCCATGTATTGCCCCATATTAGGGAGTGCAGCCTTCACTGTTGTCTGCCAGTCTCCTGGAGTCATGGCCAGAGTGGCAAGCCTTTCAACTTGAGATACGGTAAAGTTAGCACTGACTCCATAATTACGTACAGACTCGGCAAGTTCCTTTATCTGAATATACTCCACAGGCGCATGTACACGTCCTCCCTCAGCACCTTCAAAGACTGGAAATGCCTGATATAGTTTTTTCTGTTCCTCTCTAGAGAGGAAAGAATCAGAATAGAAATTCTCCACATAAGGTGGAGGAGCACTAGGACCAGAAAGCCGAGAGGTGGCCTGCCTTGTGCCCCCAGTAACTTTTAGTTTTTTCTCTGATTTCTTCACTCGCCTTTCATCTGGATGGTATCTTTCTTCTTCATAGAGAGCTGCCTCATATTCTAACTCCTCTTCCTCAGAGGGGCTAAGTTCATCTGTTTCTAAACTATCAAGCCCCAAAGCTTCTAACTCCTTTACCGGATAAAGGCTTTTCTTTTTTGGGGCTTTCTCCTTCTTTTCCTTTTCCTCTCCCTGGGCGTGCTTTCCCAAATCTCTCGCTTCCTCAAACCCAAGGTCCTTGGAAGGGTTTTTTTTTTTTTTTTTTTTTTTTTTTTTTTACGTGCACTTCTCCTTCTTAGAGCTCCTAATCTTTCACCTCGCTCTGTTTCTGACATGCTGTCTTGTAACTCCTCTAATGTCCCTTGTCCTGCCTTCACTGATGGGCGGCCTCTCTCATCCTCTAGGCATGATTTTATGAGTTTCCAAAGCAGCATAGTCCCTGCCTTTAATTTCCCATTATGTTGTTCCCTAACTAAGTCTCCCCTTAATTTCTCCCAGGAGGCAAGAGTTAACGACCCTGAATATGCATACCAAGGTGCTACGCGATTGACCTCTTTAACAAAACACTCCAAGGTTCTTGTAGAAACTTTTAGCTCTCGCTGCTTTAAGACAGACTGCAGCACTGTGATCACAGAATGTGAGGCTCCCATAATGCTCCTTTATCTACAGGAGGGGCTTAAATACAGGAGAGGCACTGAGGGCTATGTACGTCTGTCTGACTATGCCTAGAGGCAGTTGAAAATCAGCACCACCCCCGGTGAGTGCAAAATGAAACCAAAAGGAATAGGATTAGTGCTGCCAAAACAAAAACAAAAGCTTCCACTGCGCCTTCCAATTGAGGAGAGAGATGAGAGAGATCAAAGCCAAACATGCCTCTCAGAGCTTACCTTCTTCCTACAGTTCTGAATCCTCTCCACGGAGCGGAGGGCTTCCCTTGGCGCTGGGCGATGGTGAGGCGTTCCCGGGTTTCAGTGCCAAATGTCCCGTGCTATTGTCCTCGCACGGAACTCGCATGGAACACAGGATCCTTCTGTAGCAATTCTTTATTGCATATTGATGAGGTAGACAAAGAGCCTCAGAAAGGCGCTGCTTATATACACCCTGGCGTGGTGTGTCCACACCTGACTGGTCGCTTACCCACGATCTCATAGACACACCCCGGGGCAGGCTATGACTTGGCGCGCATTTACTCTAGCACATGTGTACATGCTTGTTCTTTGTTTAGGTGGCATAAGGCACTGCGGAAGCCGGCGCCATCTAGTGATGGCAAATGTTATCGCAGCTCTCCACAGATTATTCTTGTGATATCATCTAGGCATGACTAAAAGCAAATTTAGGAATGTGATTTTTATTACCTCTGAAACGATTATGAAGTTGAGATTTCTGATTTCTTTGGAAATTCCAGTACATTATATGATGATTCTCTGGGAGAGAAAGGTAAAACGATGTTTTGCTAAAGCAGACACAGGGGAAAGGATATTTTTCTACTGAGATGCACATGAAAGAAGGTTTGGCTGAGGCCAACACATGAGTGACAGAATGATTTGCGGAAGTAGACACAGTTGAGAGGATGTTTTACAGAAGGAGACACAGGTTAGAAGATGTTTTCTTAAGATAGATTTGTAAGAGGAGAGGTAGTGTTAAGAAAGAATATAACTGTGACTTAACAGACAGTGAGAGGAGTGTCTGGCATTGGTTCCCCTTGCTCTGCCTCGATAGATTTGCTGACCAGGCTCTGGGAATGGTTTGCCAGCACAGAGTAATAAAAAGAAATATTTAAACATTTGACTTGGCTTCTTACAGAATGCAATTTATTAACAGTAACGAGTCCATAGAAAGTTAATACGTAAATGCAAATCAGTAAAACAAAACCATAAAACATGCATACATATGCATGTTAAGCAAATAACTGGATTAATAAGGATGGTTTAGAAAACAATATATTTTTGAATCTATATATGAATAGGCAAAGCGTACACAGAAATTGTTGACGTAGGCATACAACTACTTGCATGAAATATTGTCATTAATCCCAATCAAAAGAGACTAATAATAAAATTAGCAATAACAATGTTTACTGTTTATATTGTTAAAAGCAGTTAGTGATTATCTCCCATACTACAGACATATGAGTGCTTTCTCATAGTCCAGGGTCAGGGGTTGGAATTTGTACAATCTTAAACACACATCAGGATGGATTTGGCCTGGTTGTTCTCTTTAAGGAAAAGAAAATTCAGCTGGCAAGGATGAAGAACTAGGTGAACTAGGTTCTCAAGTTTGATGGAGGTCATCTTCAGCATGCCTCATATGAATATTCCACTTACCCCCAATTACTGGGCCTCCCATGGATGCCAGATACTGAAAAAGGTACTGAAAAAGCCTTTTAGTCCTCCCAGGCTAAGGAAGCTAGGAACATTTACTACATCTCCAGTGCTTACCAACCCTCTCATACTCACCCAGCCACCAGGATACTCGGATCCACCTGATTACAAAGCCTTCCATACTTTCTAGGCCTCCCTTGGTTAAGAGCACTCAGTTGCTTTGCCAGGCCTCACATGATTACTAGGCCTCATTTGGCTACTAGGCCTCAAGTGGTTGCTAGGTTTTTCATGGTTTTGAGAGCTTCCATGTATACTAAGCTGCTCATACTAACCAGGCTTTCCTATACACCTGGCCTAACCTGCCATCCAAGACTCTATTAGTTACCTGATCTCCCATGCTTCCTGTGTATCTTATGCTTGCTTACCAGGCCTCTCACATTTACAGAACTCACATCCTAACTAGTCCTTTCAAGATTTCCAGGTCTTTTTTTGGTACTAGGACGTCCATAGTTAGTAGTACATTCCATTCTTGCCAAGCTAATCATGGTGTCCATGCCTCCTAAGCTTCTCAGGCCTCCCTGGCATACAAAGTTGCCAATCAGTTCTAGGCTTCCTATGCTTTCCCTGTCTTCCATGAGTTCTAGGATTTCCGTGTTTACTAGGACTCCTAATTCTGACAAAGCTTCTCTTGCTCACTGGGCCTCCTAACTTTTTCAAGAATCTCATGCTAACCAGACCTTTTGTGTCCATCAGATGCCCCATTTTTCTAGGTCTCCTATGTTTCCAGGTCTTCCCTAGGTTCTAGGACTCTCCTGCTTGCTAGGCTTGCCCATGCTTTGATGCATCTCATGCTTGGTAGTAATTTTCCAGGCCTTAGAGGCTTAACAGTCCTCTGATGAATTTTTACACCTTCCAATCTTTCTAGACCTCCAGTGCTTTCTCCATCATTTTTGGATTCTAGCATTCCCATGCTTACTAACCCTGTCCTTATTCACCAGACTTCTGATGCTTATCACACCTCCTAAGCTTTCAAGGCTCTAGGGCTTAGCAAACCTCAAGTATTTCTCAGAACTTCCATGCTTCCCAGGTCTCTCAAATTTAACTGGTATTCCAGGGAGACATACCCTTCTTGGTCACAAGGTCTTCTATATTCTCTAGGCATCCCTAAGTTACTAGACCTCATTTGTGTACCAGACCTCACATTTTTACTAGACTTCACTTGGCTTCTGTGCTTTATAAGTCTCTGATCATCATTGAGACTTTCCATGTGTACTGAGATTGTCATATTATCAAGCATTCCCATGTACACCTAGCCTAACAGGCCAAGGTAGGACTCTGATGTTTGCCAGATACCCCATGCTTCCCCCCATATCTTATGCTCAACAGCATAAGATGTTTATCCAGATCTCACATCCCTATTTGTTCTTCCAATATTTCCAGGTGTTTCTTTGGTTCTAGAATTCCCATGGTCCCTAGGCCTTCCAATTGCTTCCAGGATACTCAAGAATTCCAGGCCTCCTAAGCTTCCCAAGCCTCTCAAGAATGCCTGATTTCCAATGGTTATGAGACCTCCCATCTTTAATAGGCCTCCCATGATTTCCAGGTCTTCCTAGGCTTCAAAGACTCCCATGCTTACTAGACCTCCCCATATTGGAGCTTGCTCATCCTTATCAATCCTACTGACATTTCCAGGCCTCTCAGGCTTACTGGGCCTGCCATGTTTAAAAGACTTGCCACCTTTACCAGTCCTTCCATAATTTCCAAGTCTTCCATGGGTTCTGGGAATCTCATACATCCCAGGCTTCCCAATGCTTATAGGCTGCTCATGCTTACCAGACCACCTAAGATTTCCAGGCCTCCCAGGTATGACAAGCCAAAGAAGTTTTTTCAGACTTTCCATACTTTCTAAGCCTTCCATGCTTTTCAGTGTCCTTGGGTTCTAGGACACCCATGCTTCTTGGGACTGCCCACGAATACCAGGCTTTCATAGGATTTCATAGTATTACCAGGTCTTCCATATTTATAGAAACTCTCATCCTTACAAGATCTCCCATGTTTTACAGATATTCCTTGGTTTATAGGTTTCCCATGATTACTAGGTCTGCCCATGAGAGCCAGGCAACTAAAACTTACCTATATGTATATATATAATATATATATATAATATATATATATATATATATATATATATATTACATTTCAAATGTTATCTCCTTTCCTAGTTTCCCCTCCAAAAATCCACTATCCCCTCCCACCTCCCCCTGCTCCCCAAACAAATCACTCCCATTCCTGGTTCTGGCATTCCCCTATATAGGGGTATAGAGCCTTCACAGGATCAAGGGCTTCTCCTCCCATTGATGACTGACTAGACCATCCTCTGCTACAAATATAGCTAGAGCCACAAGTTCCACCATGTGTTTTCTTTGAATGTAGGCATAGTTCCAAGGAGCTCTGAGGGTACTGGTTAGTTCATATTGATGTTGCTTCTATGGGGCTTCAATCTGCTTCAGCTCCTTGGGTACTTTCTCTGGCTCCATTATTGGGGACCTTGTGCTTTGTTCAATGGATGACAGTGAGCATCCACTTCTGTATTTGCCAGGCACTGGCAAAGCCTCAAAGGAGACAGTTATATCAGGATCTTGTCAGCTAAAAGTTGCTGGCATATGCAATAGTGTGTGCGTTTGGTGGCGGTATATGGGATGGATCCCTAGGTGGGGCAGTCTGTGGATGTTCCTTCCGTCCACCTCAGTTACAATCTTTGTCTCTGTACTCCTTTAATGGGTAATTTGTTCCCCATTCTAAGAAGCAACAAATTATCCACACTTTGCTCTTCCTTCTTCTCAAACTCCTGTTTTTTTTTTTTGTTTTTTTTTTAATTGTATCTTGGGTATTCTAAGTTTCTGGGCTAATATCAGTGAATACATATCTATGTTCTTTTTTGATTGGGTTATCTCACTCAGGATGATATCCTACAGATCCATCATTTTGCCTAAGAATCTGATAAATTCATCATTATAATTGCTGAGTAGTACTCCATTGTGTAAATGTACCACATTTTTTCTGTATCCATTCCTATGTTGAGGGACATCTGGGTTCTTTCCAACTTCTGGCTATTACGAATAAGGCTGCTATGAAACATAGTGGAGCAAGTGTCCTTATTACAAGTTGGAATATCTTCTAGGTATATGCCCAGGAGAGGTATTGCTGGATCTTCTGGTTGTACTATGTTCAGTTTTCTGAGGAACAGCCACACTGATTTCCAGAGTAGTTGTACAAGCTTGCAATCTCACCAGCAATGGAGTAGTGTTCCTCTCTCTCCAAATCCTGGCCAGCATCTGCTGTCACCAGAATTTCTGATCTTAGCAATTCTGACTGGTGAGAGGTTGAATCTCAGGGCTGTTTTCATTTCCATTTCCCTGATGATTAAGGATGTTGAACATTTTTTCAGGTGTTTCTCAGCCATTCAGTATTCCTCAGTTGAGAATTCTTTGTTTAGTTCTGTACCCAATTTTTAATGGGGTTATTTGATTTTCAGTAGTCCAGCTTCTTGAGTTCTTTGTATATATTGGATATCAGTCCAATATCAGATTTAGGATTGTTAAAGATCCTTTCCCAATCTGTTGGTGGCTTTTTTATCTTACCGACAGGGTCTTTTCCTTAGAGAAGCTTTGCAATTTTATGAGGTCCCATTTGTTGATCCTTAATCTTACAGCACAAATCATTGCTGCTCTGTTCAGGAATTTTTTTCCATGTATCCATCCGCATCTTCAAGGCTTTTCCCCACTTTCTTGTCTATAAGTTTCACTGTCCCTGGTTTTATGTGGAGTTCCTTGATCCACTTAGACTTGAGCTTTGTACAAGGAGATAAGGATGGGTCAATTTACATTATTCTACATGATAACTGCCAGGTGTTCCAGCACCATTTATTGAAAATGCTGACTTTTTAACCACTAGATGGTCTTAGCTCCCTTGTCAATGATCAAGTGACCATAGGTGTATGGATTCATTTCTGGGTCTTCAATTCTATTACATTGATCTACATGGCTTTCACTGTACCAGTACAATGTAGTTTTTATCACAATTGCTCTGTAGTACAGCTTGAGGTCAGGCATAGTGTATTCTACCAGAGGTTCTTTTATTTTTGAGAATACTTTTTGCTATCCTAGGTTTTTTGATATTCCAGATGAATTTGCAAATCTTGGTGAAGAATTGAGTTGGAATTTGGTGAGGATTGCATTGAATCATTAGATTGCCTTCAACAAGATAGTCATTTTTACTATATTAATCCTGCCAATCCATGAGCATGGGAGATCTTTCCATCTTCTGAGATCTTTTTTGATTTCTTTCTTCAGAGACCTGAAGTTCTTTTTTTTTTTAATTAGGTATTTATTTCATTTACATTTCCAATGCTATCCCAAAATTCCCCCACATGCTCCCCCACCCTCTCCCCCACCCACCAACTCCCAATTCTTGGCCCTGGCATTCCCCTGTACTGACGCATATAAAGTTTGCATGACCAATGAGCCTCTCTTTCCACTGATGGCCAGCTAGGCCATCTTCTGATACATATGCAGCTAGAGACACGAGCTCAGGGTGTACTGGTTAGTTCATATTGTATTTCCACCTATAGGGTGCAAATCCCTTTAGCTCCTTGGGTACTTTCTCTAGCTCCTCCATTGGGGGCCCTGTGATCCATCCAATAGCTGACTGTGAGCATCCACTTCTGTGTATGTTAGGCCCAGGCATAGTCTCCCAAAGTTCTTATAATATAGATCTTTCACTTCCTTAGTTAGAGTCACACCTAGGTATTTTATATTATTTTTGAGTATTATGAAGGGTGTTGTTTCCCTAATTTCTTTCTCATCCTGTTTATCCTTTGTGTAGAGAAAGGCCACTGATTTGTTTGAGATAATTTTATATCCAGCTACTGCACTGAAGCTGTTTATGAGGTTTAGGAGTTCTCTGGTGGAAAATTTAGGGTCACTTATATATACTATCATGTCATCTGCAAATAGTGATATTTTGACTTCTTCCCTTCCAATTTGTATTCCCTTTATCTCCTTTTGTTGTCCAATTTCTCTGGCTAAGACTTCAAGTACTAGATTGAATAAGGAAGAAGAAAGTGGGCAACAATGTCTAGTTCCTGATTTTAGTGGGATTGCTTCAAATTTCTCTCTATTTAGTTTGATGTTGGTTACTGGATTGTTGTATATTGCTTTTATTATGTTTAGGTATGGGTCTTGAATTCCTGATCTTTTGGAGACTTTTATCATGAATGAATATTGGATTTTGTCAAATGATTTGCCAGCATCTAACAAGATGATCATGTGATTTTTGTCTTTGAGTTTGTTTATATAGTGGATTATGCCGATGGATTTCCATATATTATACCATCACTGCATCCCTTGGATGAAGACTACTTGATCATGATCATGATCACATCATATTGATGTGTTCTTGGATTCAGTTTGCGAGAATTTTATTGAGTATTTTAGCATAGATATTAATAAGGGAAATTGGTCTGAAGTTCTCTTTCTTCATTGGGTCTTTGTGTAGTTTAGGTATCAGAGTAATTGTGGCTTCATAGAATGCATAAATTAGAATACGTTTTGTTTCTATTTTGTGAAATACTATGAGGAGAATTGGAATTAAGTCTTCTTTGAAGGTCTGATAGAACTCTGCACTAAACCCATCTGGTCCTGGGATTTTTTTGAATGGGAGACTATTAACAACTGCTTCTATTTCTTTAGGAGATATGAAACTGTTTAGATCATTGATCTGATCCTGGTTGAACTTTGGTACCTGGTATATGTCTAGAAATTTGTCCATTTCATCCAGGTTTTCCAGTTTTGTTAAGTATAGCCTTTTATAGTAGGATCTGATGATGTTTTGGATTTTCTCAGGTTCTGTTGTTATGTCTCCATTTTCATTACTGATTTTGTTCATTAGGATACTCTCCCTTTGCCCTCTAGTTAATATGGCTAAGGGTTTATCTATCTTGTTGATTTTCTCAAAGAATCAGCTCCAGGTTTGGTTGAATTTTTGCATAGTTCTTTTCATTTCCACTTGGTTGATTTCAGCCCTGATTTTGATTATTTCCCACTGTCTACTCCTCTTTGGTGAGTTAGCTTCTTTTTGTACTAGAGCTTTCAGGTGTGCTGTCAAGATGCTAGTGTATGCTCGCTCCAGTTTCTTTTTGGACGCACTCAGAACTATGAGTTTTCCTCTTAAGACTGCTTTCATTGTGTCCCATAAGTTTGGGAATGTTGTGGTTTCATTTTCATTAAACTCTAAAAAGTCTTTAATTTCTTTCTTTATTTCTTCCTTGACCAAGTTATCATTGAGTAGACTGTTCTTCAGCTTCCAGTGAATGTTGGCTTTGTATTATTTATGTTGTTATTGAAGAACAGCCTTATTCTGTAGATATCTGATAGGCTGCATGGGATAATTTCAGTATTTTTTTATATGTTGAAGCCTGTTTTCTGACTAATTATATGGTCAGTTTTGGAGAAGGTACCATGAGGTGCTGAGAAGAATGTATATCCTTTTGTTTTAGTATAAAATGTTCTGTAGATATCTGATAAATCCATGTTTCATAAGTTCTGTTGATTTCACTGTCTCTCTGTTTATTTTCTTTTTCCAGGATTTGTCCATTGATGACAGTGGGGTGTTAAAGTCTCTTGCTATTACTGTGCATTGCAATGTATGCTTTGAGCTTTACTATAGTTTCTTTAATGAATGTGGCTGCCCTTGCATTTGGAGCATAGATGTTCAGAATTGAGAGTTCATCTTGGTAAATTTTACCTTTGATGAGTATGAGTTGCCTCTACTTGTCTTATTTTTTTCATAACTTAAGGTTGAAAGTCGATTTTATTCCAAATTAAAATGGCTAATTCAGCCTTGTGACCATTTGTTGGAAAATTGTTTTCTAGTCTTTTACTGGAGGTAGTTTCTGTTTTGCCACTGAGATGGGTTTCCTCTATGCAGTGAAATTTTGGGCCTTGTTTACATAAACAGTCTGTCAGTCTATATCTTTTTATTAGGGAATTGAGACCATTGATATTAAGAGATATTAAGGAATAGTCATTGTTGCTTCCTGTTATTTTTGTTGTTAGACGTGGAATTCTGTTCATGTGGCTTCATTAAGATTTGTTTAAAGATTAATTTCTTGCGTTTTCTAGAGCTTAGCTTGTCTTTATTATCCATTGAGTTTTCCATTTATTATCCTTTCAAGAGTTGGGTTTGTGGATAGATATTGTATTGGTTTTGTCGTGGATTACCTTGGTTTCTCCATCTATGGTAATTGAGAGTTTTGCTGGATATAATAGCCTGGGCAAGCATTTGTGTTCTCTTAGGGTCTGTATGACATCTGCCCAGCATCTTCTGGCTTTCATAGTCTCTGGGGAGAAGTCAGGTGTAATTCTGATAGGTCTGCTTTTATATGTTACTTGACATTTTTCCCTTACTGTTTTTAATATCCTTTCTTTGTTTTGTGCATTTGGTGTTTTGATTTTTATGTGATGGGAGGAATTTCTTTTCTGGTCCAAACTATTTGGAGTTCTATCGACTTCTTGTATGTTCATGGGCATGTCTTTCTTTAGGTTGGGGAAGTTTTCTTCTATAATTTTGTTGAAGATATTTACTGGCCCTTTAAGTTGGAAATCTTCCTTCCTGTCTATACCTATTATCCTTGGGTTTGGTCTTCTTATTGTGTCCTGGATCCTGGGTATTTTGGGTTAGGATCTTTTTTGTTGTTGTATTTCACATTTCCTTTGACTGTTGTGTCGATGTTTTCTATGGTATCTTCTGCACCTGAGATTCTCTCTTCTATCTCTTATATTCTCTTGGTAATGCTTGCATCTATGGTTCCTGACTTCTTTCCTAGGTTTTCTATCTCCAGATTTGTCTCCCTTTGTGATTACTTTATTGTTTCTACTTCCATTTTAGATCCTGGATGGTTTTGTTCAATTCTTTCACCTGTTTGGAAGTGTTTTCCTGTAATTCTTTAAAGGATTTTTGTGTTTCCTCTTTAAGGGCTTCTACCTATTTACCTGTGTTCTCCTGTATTTCTTTAAGGGGGTTATTTATGCCCTTCCTATAGTCTTCATCATTGTCATGACAAGTGACTTTAGACCCATATCTTTCTTTTCTGGTATGATGGTGTATCCAGGATTTGCTATGGTAGGAGAGTTAGGTTCTTTTTTAAAAATTTTTTTTTTAATTTTATGTTTATTGCCTGCATGTAGCTCTGTGTAAGGGTGACTGAATCTCCTGGAACTGGAATTACACATAGGTATGAGCAGCTATGTGGGTGCTAGAATTGAACCTTGGTCCTTTGGGAGTCAGTGCTCTTAACCACTAAACCATCTCTCCAGCCTGGAGAGTTAGGTTCTTATGATGTCAAGTAACTTTGGTTTCTGTTGCTTCTATTCTTATGCTTGCCTCCAGCCATCTGATTATCTCAAGTGCTCCCTGCCCTTGATACATCTGATTGGATCCTGTCCTTCCTGTAATCCTGGTTGAGTCAGAACTTCTCATAGTCCAGCTTTCTCTATGATCCTGTGGTTCTGGGATCCTGTTATCCTGAGATTCTAGGTGTGTCAGAGTTCTTGACAGTCAATCTTCCCCTGAGACCCTGAGATCCTGGTGTGACCAATCTCCTGGGATCCTAGGATCCTGGAATCCTAAGATCCTTGGTGTGTTACAGTGCCTGGAAGTTGTACCTCCCTTTGGGGACTGTGGGGCTTACCTCTGTGTTTGAAACCAAGGTAGACCAGCATCAACTAGAAGGAACCTGAGCTGTCGGTCGGGCAGGTTTCCTGTGTCCCTGTTCCTGCTGACAGTGGCCAATCACAGTTGTTTTGGAACAGATGTTGTGTTCCACTCACCAGTGATACTAACACCCTGGGTGTACTAGGGCACCTACGGTGTGGAAAGATCTCTGGAGACAGTGGGACCCTCTGCCGAGTTCCTGCACAAGGTGGTCCGGGGCAGACACAGACCAGAATCAGCAGCCATATTTATAATAGCCAGAAGCTTGAAACAACCCAGATGTGCTTCAACAGAGGAATGTATACAGAAAATGTGGTACATTTACACAATGGAGTACTATTCAGTTATTAAAAGCATGACTTCATGATATTCCCAGGTAAGTGGAAAGAACTAAAAAATATCATTCTGAGTGAGGTAACCCAGTCAGAAAAGAATACACATGGTATGCACTCACTGATAACTGAATACTAGCCCAAAAGTTCAGAATACCCAAGATACAATTCATAGACCATATGAAGCTCAAGAAGAAAACCAAAGTGTGGATGCTTCAGTGCTTCTTAGAGGTGGAACAAAATACTCACAGGAGGAAATATGGAGACACAGTGTGGTGCAGAGACAGAAAGAAACTCCATCCAGAGACTGCCCCACCTCGGGATCCATCCCATATACTGTTGACAAACCCAGATGCTATTTCAGATGCCAGGAAGGGCTGGCTGACAGAAGCCTTAAATGGTAGTCTCCTAGAGGCTCTGCCAGAGCCTGATAAATAAAGAGGTGAATGCTGGCAGTCAACCAATGGACTGAACACAGGGTCCCAGATGGAAGACTTGGAGAAGGGACTGAAGAAGCTGAGGGGGTTTGCGGCATCATGGGTGACATGATTAACAGTGTCAACAGGCCAGACCCCTGGAGCACCTGGGGACTGAACCACCAATCAAAGAATACACATGGAGGGACCCATGGCTCTGACATCAGATGTGGTAGAGGATAGCCTTGTTGGACTTCAGTAGGAGGAGTGGCCCTGGGCCTGTGCATGTTCGATACCCCAGTGTAGGGAATGCCAGGGCTGGAAGTCAGAAGTGGATGGGTGTTTCCCAGTTCCCTCATAGGGGGAGGGGAAGAGGGAGGAGAAGGAGGAGGGGAGATGGGATAGGGGGTTTCCTGAGGGGAGACCTAGAAAGGGGATAACATTTGAAATGTAAAAAAAGAGATTATCCAATGAGTTAAAAAAAGTAAAGAAGAATGAGAATCGATCCATTCCTATCTTCTTGTACTAAGGTCAAATCTAAGTGGATCAAGGAACTCCACATAAAACCAGAGACACTGAAACTTATAGAGGAGAAAGTGGGGAAAGCCTCGAAGATATGGGTACAGGGGGGACATTCCTGAATAGAACAGCAATGGCTTGTGCTGTAAGATCGAGGATTGACAAATGGGACCTCATGAAACTGCAAAGCTTCTGCAAGGCAAAAGACACCGTCAATAAGACAAAAAGACCACCAACAGATTGGGAAAGGATCTTTACCTATCCTAAATCAGATAGGGGACTAATATACAATATATATAAAGAACTCAAGAGGGTGGATTCCAGAAAATCAAATAATCCCATTAAAAAATGGGGCTCAGAACTAAACAAAGAATACTCACTTGAGGAATACCGAATGGCTGAGAAGCACCTGAAAAAATGTTCAACATCCTTAATCATCAGAGAAATGCAAAACAAAACATGGGTAGGGGAGTGGAGGGGAGGGTATGGGGGACTTTTGGATAGCATTGGAAATGTAATTGAGGAAAATACGTAATAAAAAATATTTAAAAAAATAAAAACAAAAAAATAAAACTGAATGAAAACGCACACATACAAACTTTATTTTTATAATAGGCCTTAACCAGAACAAGATCTGGTCATATATATATGATCTATGTTATTATGTCTATTTTTCAGCCAATAACACCATTATATAATTTGTTTCATCTGTTCTGCTTTTAACTCCAGTTAGCAAACTCACATGGCCACCAACCCACATGGTGATTATTTTAAGGTGCTTATCTCATGGTGGTTTCTTCTTCTATTCACCTTTTTTTTTTTTTTTTGTAGAACATGATTTTAATATATTCAATTGCTAATATTCAAAAAACAGAATCATTATTTTAAGATATATTTTGTTGTTATATCTCCCTTTTCATTTCTGATTTTATTAGTTTGGATCCTGTCACTGTGACCTCTGGATAGTCTGGCTAAGGGTTTCTCTATCTTGTTGATTTTGTCAAAGAACCAGCTGATGGTTCTGTTGATTATATAGATCGTTCTTTTTCTACTTGGTTGATTTCAGCCCTGAGTTTGATTATTTCATGCCATCTACTCCTCTTGGGTGTATTTGTTTCTTTTTGTTCTAGAGCTTTCAGGCATGCTGTTAAGGTGCTAGAGTATGCTTTTTCCAGTTTCTTTTGGGAGACATTCAGAGCTAGGAATTTTCCTCTTACCACTGTTTTTTGTGTCCCATAAGTTTGGGTATGATGTGTCATCTTTTTCACTAAATTCTAAAATGTCTTTAGTTTCTTTATTTCTTCCCTGACGAAGTTATCATTGAGTAGAGCAATGTTCAGCTTCCATGTATACAAGTACTTTCCATTGTTTTTATTGGTATTTAAGAACAGCCTTGTTCTGTGGTGATCTGATAGGGTGCATCTTGTATCTGATGTTTTGGTACAAATTATATGGTCAGTTTTAGAGGAGATACTGTGAGATGCTGAGGAGGTATACTCTTTTCCTTTTGGATGAAATGTTCTATAAATACCTGTTAGATCCATTTGGTTCATAACTTCTGTTAGTTTCACTGTGTCTTTGTTTATTTTCTGTTTCAATGATCTGTTCATTGCTGAGAGTGTGGTATTGAATTTTCCCACTATTATAATGTGAGGAATGATATGTGCTTTGAGCTTTAGTAAACTTTTTTTTATGAATGTGAGTGCCCTTGCATTTGGAGAATAGATGTTCAAAATAGAGAGTTCTTCTTGGTATTATTTTATTAGATATTTTCTTCATGTACATTTCAAATACTATCCAGAAAGTCCCTCATAACCTCTGCCGCCCTGCTCCCCATCACACCCACTCCCATTTCCTGGACTTGGCATTCCCCTGTACTGGGACATATAATCTTTGGAAGACCAAGGGCCTCTCCACACATTGATGGCCTACTAGGCCATCCTCTGCTACATATGCAACTAGAGACACAAGCTAGGGGGGTTACTGGTTAGTTTATATTGTAGTTCCTTTCTTTGTTTTGTTTTGTTTTGTTTTGTTTTGTTTTGTTTCTCAAGAAAGGTTTTCTCTGTGTACCACTGGCTGTCCTGGAACTCACTTTGTAGACCAGGCTGGCCATTAACTCAGAAATCTGCCTGCCTCTGCCTCCCAAGTGCTGGGATTAAAGGTATTTGCCACCAATTCACGTCCTTGTTTTTCCTTCTATAGGGTTGCAGATCCCTTTAGTTCCTTGGGTACTTTCTCTAGCTCCATTATTGGAGCACTGTGTTCCATACTATAGATGACTGTGAGCATCGACTTCTGTATTTGCCAGGCACTTGCTTAGCCTCACAGGAGACAGAGACTATATCAGGGTCCTGTCATCTAAATCTTGCTGGCATATGAAATATTGTCTGGGTTTGGTGGTTATATAAGGGAAGGATCCCTAGGTGGGGCAGTCTCTGGATGGTCCTTCCTTCCATCTCAGCTACAAACTTCTCTGTAACTCCTTCAATGGGTAATTTGTTCCTCATTCTAAGAAGGAACGAAGTAACCACACTTTGGTCTTCCTTCTTCAATTTCATGTTTTTTACAAATTGTACCTTGGGTATTCTAAGTTTCTGGGCTAATATCTACTTATCAGTGAGTTCATATCATGTGTGTTCTTTTTTTCACTCTAATTTTAATAGGTATTTACTTAATTTACATTTCAAATGCTATCCTGAAAGTCCCCTACACCCTCCCCCACCCCCACGCTCCTCTAACAACCCACTCCCACTTTTTGGCCTGGTGTTTCCCCTGTACTTGGGCATATAAAATTTTCAAGACCAAGGAGCCTCTCTTCCCAATGATGGCTGACTAGCCTGTCTTCTGCTAAATATGCAGCTAGAGACAAGAACTCTGGGGGTACTGGTTAGTTCATATTGTTGTTCCACTTATTGGGTTACAGACCCCTTCAGCTCCTTGTGGCATTTCTCTAGCTCTTCCATTGGGGCCCTGTATTCAATTCAATAACTGACTGTGAGCATCCACTTCGGTGTTTGCCAAGAACTGGCATAGCCTCACAAGAGACAAGTATCAGGGTACTTTAAGCAAAATCTTGCTGGCATATGCAATAGTGTCTGCGTTTGGTGGCTGATTATGGGATGGACCCCCAGGAGGGGCAGTCTCTGGATGGTCCATCCTTTTGTCTCAGCTCCAAACTTTGTCTCTGTAACTTCTTCAATGGGTGTTTTGTTCCCAATTCTAAGAAGGGGCAAATTGTCCACACTTTGATCTTCCTTCTTCTGGAGTTTCATGTGTTTTGCAAATTGTATGTTCGGTATTCTAAGTTTCTGATCTAAAATCCACTTATCATTGATTGCACATCATATGAGTTCTTTTGTGATTAGCTTACCTCACTTAGGATGATGCCCTGCAGAAACATCCATTTGCCTAGGAATTTCATAAATTGATTGTTTTTAATAGCTGAGTAGTACTCCATTGTGTAAAAGTACCACAATTTCTGTATCCATTCCTCTGTTGAGGGGCATCTGGATTCTGTCCAGTTTATGGCTAAGATAAATAAGGCTGCTATGAACATAGTAGAGCATGTGTTCTCATTACCAATTGGTACATCTTCTGGATAGATGCCCAGGAGAGGTATTGCAGGATCCTCCAGTAGTACTATGTCCAATTTTCTGAGGAACGGCCAGACGGATTTCCAGCATGGTTGTACCAGCTTGCAATCCTCCCAACAATGGAGGAGTGTTCCTCTTTCTCCACATCCTTGCCAGCATCTGCTGTCACCTGAATATTTTTAAATTAGGTATTTTCTTCATTTACATTTCAAATGCTAACCCAAAAGTCCCCCATACCCTCCCACCCCAATCCCCTACCCACCCACTCCCACTTCTTGGCCCTGGCGTTCCCCTGTACTGAGGCATATGAAGGTTGCAAGACCAAGGGGCCTCTCTTTCCATTGATGGCCGACTAGGCCGTCTTCTGCTACATCCCTGGGATGAAGCCTACTTGGTCATGATGGATGATCATTTTGATGTGTTCTTGGATTTGGTTTGCTAGGATTTTCTTGAGTATTTTTGCATTGATATTCATAAGCGAAATTGATCTAAAGATCTCTATCTTTGTTGGGTCTTCATGTGGTTTAGGTATCAGGGTAATTGTGGATTCATAGAATGAATTGAGTAGAGTACCTTCTGTTTCTATTTTGTGGAATAGTTTGTGGAATAGTTAGGTCTTCTTTAAGGTCTGATAGAACTCTGCACTAACTCCAACTGGTACTGGGCTTTTTTTTTCGGGGGGGGGGGCGGTTGGGAGACTATTAATGACTGCTTCTATTTCTTTAGGGGATTTAGGACTGTTTAGGTCATTAATCTGATCCTGATTTAACTTGGGTACCTGGTATCTGTCTAGAAATTTGTTCATTTCATCCAGGTTTTCCAGTTTTGTTGAATATAGCCTTTTGTAGAAGGATCTGATGGTGTTTTGGATTTCTTCAAGATCTGTTGATATGTCTCCCTTTTCATTTCTGATTTTGTTATTTAGGATGCTGTCCCTGTGTGCTCTAGTGAGTCTGGCTAAGAGTTTATCTATCTTGTTGATTTTCTCAAAGAACCAGTTCCTCGTTTGGTTGATTCTTTCAATATTTCTTTTTGTTTCTGCTTGGTTGAATTCGGGCCGAAGTTTGAGTATTTCTGGCTGTCTATTCCTCTTAGGAGAATTTGCTTCCTTTTGTTCTAGAGATTTTAGGTGTGCTGTCAAGCTGCTAGTGTTTGCTATCTCTATTTTCTTTTTGGAGGCAATCAGAGCTATGAGTTTTCCTCTCAGGAATGCATTCATTGTGTTCCATAATTTGGGTATGTTGTGGCTTCATATTCATTAAACTCTAAAACGTCTTTTATTTCTTTCCTTATTTCTTCCTTGACAAATTTATTGTTGAGGAGAGTGTTGTTCAGTTTCCACGTGAATGTTGACTTTGTATTGTTTATGTTGTTATTGAGGGTCAGCCATAGTCCATGGAGATCTCAAAGGATGCATGGGACAATTTCAATATTTTTGTATCTGTTAAGGTCTGTTTTTTAAAAAATATATTTTATTACATATTTTCCTCAATTACATTTCCAATGCTATCCCAAAAGTCCCCCATACCCTCCCCTCCAACTTCCCTACCCACCCATTCCCATTTTTTTTGGACCTGGCATTACCCTGTACTGGGGAATATAAAGTTTGTGTGCCCAATGGGCCTCTCTTTCCAGTGATGGCTGACTAGGCCATCTTTTGATACATATGCAGCTAGAGTCAAGAGCTCTGGGGTACTGGTTAGTTCAGAATGTTGTTCCACCTATAGGGTTGCAGATCCCTTTAGCTCCTTGGGTACTTTCTCTATCTCCTCCATTGGTGGCCCTGTGATCCATCCAATAGCTGACTGTGAGCATCCACTTCTGTGTTTGCTAGGCCCTGGCATAGTCTCACAAGAGACAGCTATATCTGGGTCCTTTCAGCAAAATCTTGCTAGTGTATGCAATGGTGTCAGCATATGGAAGCTGATTATGGGGTGGATTTCTAGATATTGCAGTCTCTAGATGGTCCAACCTTTTGCTTTTGCTCCAAACTTTGTCTCTGTATAGCCTTCCATGGGTGTTTTGTTCCCAATTCTAAGGAGGGGCACAGTGTCCACACGTTGGTCTTCATTCTTCTTGAGTTTCATGAGTTTAGCAAATTGTATATTATATTTAGGGTATCCTAAGTTTTGGACTAATATCCACTTATCAGTGAGTACATATTGTGTGAGTTCCTTTGTGTTTGTGTTACCTCACTCAGGATGGTTTGATCCACTTTGTCTTGAGCTTTGTATAAGGAGTTGAGTATTGATCAGTTCACAATTTTCTACATGATATCCCACAGTTGAGCCAGAACCATTTTTTGAAAATGCTATCTTTTTCCACTGGATGCTTTTAGCTCCTTTGTCAAAAATCAAGTGACCATAGGTGTGTGGGTTCATTTCTGGGTCTTCAATTCAAGTCCATTGGTCTACCTGTCTGCCAATGTACTAGTACCATGCAGTTTTTAATCACAATGGCTCTATAATACAGGTTGAGATCAGGCATGGCGATTCCACCAGAGATTCTTTTATTGTTGAGAATAAGTTTTTACAGTAGGTTTTTTTTTTATTCCAGATGAATGTGCAAATTGCCCTTTCCATTTTGATGTAGAATTGAGTTGGAATTTTGATGGGGACTGCACTGAATCTGTAGATTGCTTTTAGCAAGATAGCCATTTTGACTATATTAATCCTGCCAATCCATAGCATGGGAGATCATTCCATCATCTGAGATCTTCTTTGATTTCTTTCTTCAGAGACTTGAAAGTCTTTTTTGAAAATTTTTTATTAGATATTTTCTTCATTTACATTTCAAATGCTATCCCAAAAGTCCCCTATACCTTCCCCCCACCCTGCTCCCCTACCCACTCGCTCCCACTTCTTGGCCCTGACTTTCCCCTGTACTGGGGCATATAAAGTTTGCTAGACCAAGGGGCCTCTCTTCCCAGTGATGGAAGACTAGGCCATATTATTATCTACATATGCAGCTAGAGATAGGAGCTCTGGGGGTACTGATCAGTTCATATTGTTGTTGTTCCACCTATAGGGTTGCAAGTTCATCTTGGTAGATCTTAGCTTTGATGAGTATGTAGTGCTTCTCCTTGTTTTTTCGTTTGTTTGTTTTTTGTTTTAATTCTGTTTTGTTTTGTCTTATAACTTTGGATTGGAAGTCAATTTTCTTCAATATTAGAATGGCTACTCCAGCTTGTTTCTTCGGACCCTTTGCTTGGAAAATTGTTTTCCAGCCTTTTACTCTGAGTCCCTGAGGTGGGTTTACTTGATGCAGTGAAATGTTCACTCCTGTTTATGTAGCCAGTGTGTTTGTCTATTTCTTTTTATTGGGGAATTGATTCCATTGATATTAAGAGATATTAAGCAAAAGTAATTGTTACTTCCTGTTATTTTCTTTGTTAGAGTTGGTATTCTGTTCTTGTGGCTATCTTCGTTTTGGTTTGTTGAAGGATTATTTTCTTGCTTTTTCTCGGGCATAATTTCTCTCCTTGTGTTGGAGTTTTCCCTTTATTATCCTTTGATGGGCTGGATTCATGGAAAGATATTGTGTGAATTTGGTTTTGTCATGGAATACTTTGGTTTCTCTGTCTAAGATAATTGAGAGTTTTGCTGTGAATAGTATCCTGGGCTGGCATTTTTATTCTCTTAAGGTCTGTATAAGATCTGTCCAGGATCTACTGGCTTTCATAGTCTCTGGTGAGATGTCTGGTGTAATTCTAATATGTCTGCCTTTATATGTTACTTGACCTTTTTCCCTTACTGCTTTTAATATTCTATCTTTATTTGGTGCATTTGGTTTTCTGATTATTATGTGTTGGGAGGAATTTCTCTTATGGCCCAGTCAATTTGGAGTTCTGTAGGTTTTTGTACATTAATGGGCATCTCTTTCTTTAGGTTTGGGAAGTTTTTGTCTATAATTTTGATGAAGATATTTATGGCCCTTTAAGTTGAAATCTTCATTCTCATCTATACCTATTATTCTTAGGTTTGGTCTTCTCATTGTGACCTGGATTTCCTGGATGTTTTGAGTTAGGTTCGTTTTGCATTTTTCATTTTGATTGTTGTGTCCATGCTTTCTCTGGAATCTTCTGCACCTGAGATTCCCTCCTCCAACTCTTATATTTTTTTTGCTGATGCTCACATCTATGGTTCCTGATTTCTTTGCGAGGATTTCTAGCTCCAGTTTTGTCTCCTTTTGTGTTTTCTTTATTTTTTCTACTTCCATTTTTAGATTTTGGAATGTTTTGTTCAATTCCATCACCTGTTTGGTTGTGTTTTCCTGTAATTCTTTATGGGATTTTTGTGTTTCCTCTTTAACGACTTCTACCTGTTTAGGAATGTTTTCCTGTAATTCTTTGAGGGATTTTTGTGCTTCCTTTTTAAGGTCTTCTACTGTTTAGCAGTGTTCTTTTGTATTTCTTTATGTGAGTTATTAATTCCCTTCCTAAAATCCTCTACCAGCATCATATGATATGATTTTAAATTTGAATCTTGCTTTTCAGGTGTTTTGGGGTACCCAGGACTCGCTGTGGTGGGAGTACTGGGTTCTGATGATGCTGAGTGGTCTTGGTTTCTGTTAGTAAGATTCTTAAGTTTACCTTTTGCCATCTGGTAATCTCTGGTGTTAGATGCTCTAGCTGTCTTTGGCTGCAGCTTGTTCCTCCTGTGATTTTGTTAGCTTCTGTCGGCACTCCGGGGAGTCCAACCCTCTCCTGAGTCCCAGTGGTCAGAGAACTCTCTGCAGGCAAGCTCTCCTCCTGCAGGGAAGTTGCACAGTGGTCTGGAGCTCAGATATGCCTCCTGGTTGAAAGTGAAGGCTTGAAGGTACCCTGTCCAAGAAGCTTTGTTGCTTTGTGGCCTGTGTGCTCTTGTGCGCTGATTGGTCTCTGAGATACCCAGGATATAATATGGTACTCTCACCTGAGTCACCTGCAGTGTGGAGAGTTCTCTGGGGACTGTGGGACTGTCTGCTGAGTTCATGCCCAAGGTGCCCCGGGGTTGGTGCAGACCAGAATGAACCCCAGCCACTGGTCGAGCAGGTTTCCTGCGTCCCTGTCCCTGCTGACACATGCCCCTCAAGGTTATTTTGTAACAGATGTTGTGTTCCACTCACCAGTGATCCTAAGATCCTGGGTGTGCTAGGGCGCCTGCTGTGTGGAGAGTCCTTTGGGGACTGTAGGACCATCAGAGTTTGTGCCCAAATTTGGTAGATTTTTCCTTTGACCAGTAGGACGTGTCCTTCCTTATCTTTTTTGATACGTTTTTGTTGAAAGTTGATTTTATTCAATATTAGAATGGCTACTCCAGCTTTTTTCTTGGAACCACTTACTTGGAAATTTGTTTTCCAACCTTTTACTCTGAGGGAGTGTTTGCATGTGTCAATGGGGTGTGTTTCCTGTGTGCAACAAAATTCTGGGTCCTGTTCGTGTATCCAGTCTCTTATGCTATGTCTTTTTGGGGGAATTGAGTGTTAACATCAATTAACATTGATGTGATGTTAAGAGATGTTAAGGAAAAGTGATTACTTCCTGCTATTTCCTGTTATTTTTGTTGTTAGAGGTGGAATTCTGTTTGTATGTCTATTGTCTATTTTTTTTTTTTTGGAAGGAAGGAAGGAAGGAAGGAAGAAAGGAAGGAAGGAAGGAAGGAAGGAAGGAAGGAAAATAAATTATGGGTCTACAGAGGATTTTATATAGAGAAACCCTCTCTCAAAAAAACAAACAAACAAACAAAAAAGAAAAAGAAAGAAAAGAAAAGAAAAGAAATTGTTAGATGCAGAGAACTCAATAAAGGGTATTAAGCCTGAGTCAGAGGTGGTGGGAGAGTGGGGGCTGAGGAAAGTAAATATATGACCTAACACCCCGTGCCTTAGCATGCCTGTTGCTTTCTCTAGCCTCCATTGAGTCTTTTAGGAAAATTTGACAGGATAGCATTGAGACTGGTGAGGGAGAGGGAAGGAAAGAAGAGGGGGAAGGAGGGGGAAGAAAGAAAACGAGTTAAGTATTTAGTATCTTTTAAAACACAGAAAAGCATGATTATATAATGCAGTGAGAGCAGCAGGTTTTGTTCTGCCTCCACACCGTTCTTTTTTTTTTTTTTAGTTATATATTTTTTTAATTTTTAATATTTTTATTACATATTTTCCTCAATTACATTTCCAATGCTATCCCAAAAGTCCCCCATACCCTCCCCTCCAACTTCCCTACCCACCCATTCCCATTTTTTTTGGACCTGGCATTACCCTGTACTGGGGAATATAAAGTTTGTGTGCCCAATGGGCCTCTCTTTCCAGTGATGGCTGACTAGGCCATCTTTTGATACATATGCAGCTAGAGTCAAGAGCTCTGGGGTACTGGTTAGTTCAGAATGTTGTTCCACCTATAGGGTTGCAGATCCCTTTAGCTCCTTGGGTACTTTCTCTATCTCCTCCATTGGTGGCCCTGTGATCCATCCAATAGCTGACTGTGAGCATCCACTTCTGTGTTTGCTAGGCCCTGGCATAGTCTCACAAGAGACAGCTATATCTGGGTCCTTTCAGCAAAATCTTGCTAGTGTATGCAATGGTGTCAGCATATGGAAGCTGATTATGGGGTGGATTCCTAGATATTGCAGTCTCTAGATGGTCCAACCTTTTGCTTTTGCTCCAAACTTTGTCTCTGTATAGCCTTCCATGGGTGTTTTGTTCCCAATTCTAAGGAGGGGCACAGTGTCCACACGTTGGTCTTCATTCTTCTTGAGTTTCATGAGTTTAGCAAATTGTATATTATATTTAGGGTATCCTAAGTTTTGGACTAATATCCACTTATCAGTGAGTACATATTGTGTGAGTTCCTTTGTGTTTGTGTTACCTCACTCAGGATGGTTTGATCCACTTTGTCTTGAGCTTTGTATAAGGAGTTGAGTATTGATCAGTTCACAATTTTCTACATGATATCCCACAGTTGAGCCAGAAACATTTTTTGAAAATGCTATCTTTTTCCACTGGATGCTTTTAGCTCCTTTGTCAAAAATCAAGTGACCATAGGTGTGTGGGTTCATTTCTGGGTCTTCAATTCAAGTCCATTGGTCTACCTGTCTGCCAATGTACTAGTACCATGCAGTTTTTAATCACAATGGCTCTATAATACAGGTTGAGATCAGGCATGGCGATTCCACCAGAGATTCTTTTATTGTTGAGAATAAGTTTTTACAGTAGGTTTTTTTTTTATTCCAGATGAATGTGCAAATTGCCCTTTCCATTTTGATGTAGAATTGAGTTGGAATTTTGATGGGGACTGCACTGAATCTGTAGATTGCTTTTAGCAAGATAGCCATTTTGACTATATTAATCCTGCCAATCCATAGCATGGGAGATCATTCCATCATCTGAGATCTTCTTTGATTTCTTTCTTCAGAGACTTGAAAGTCTTTTTTGAAAATTTTTTATTAGATATTTTCTTCATTTACATTTCAAATGCTATCCCAAAAGTCCCCTATACCTTCCCCCCACCCTGCTCCCCTACCCACTCGCTCCCACTTCTTGGCCCTGACTTTCCCCTGTACTGGGGCATATAAAGTTTGCTAGACCAAGGGGCCTCTCTTCCCAGTGATGGAAGACTAGGCCATATTATTATCTACATATGCAGCTAGAGATAGGAGCTCTGGGGGTACTGATCAGTTCATATTGTTGTTGTTCCACCTATAGGGTTGCAAGTTCATCTTGGTAGATCTTAGCTTTGATGAGTATGTAGTGCTTCTCCTTGTTTTTTCGTTTGTTTGTTTTTTGTTTTAATTCTGTTTTGTTTTGTCTTATAACTTTGGATTGGAAGTCAATTTTCTTCAATATTAGAATGGCTACTCCAGCTTGTTTCTTCGGACCCTTTGCTTGGAAAATTGTTTTCCAGCCTTTTACTCTGAGTCCCTGAGGTGGGTTTACTTGATGCAGTGAAATGTTCACTCCTGTTTATGTAGCCAGTGTGTTTGTCTATTTCTTTTTATTGGGGAATTGATTCCATTGATATTAAGAGATATTAAGCAAAAGTAATTGTTACTTCCTGTTATTTTCTTTGTTAGAGTTGGTATTCTGTTCTTGTGGCTATCTTCGTTTTGGTTTGTTGAAGGATTATTTTCTTGCTTTTTCTCGGGCATAATTTCTCTCCTTGTGTTGGAGTTTTCCCTTTATTATCCTTTGATGGGCTGGATTCATGGAAAGATATTGTGTGAATTTGGTTTTGTCATGGAATACTTTGGTTTCTCTGTCTAAGATAATTGAGAGTTTTGCTGTGAATAGTATCCTGGGCTGGCATTTTTATTCTCTTAAGGTCTGTATAAGATCTGTCCAGGATCTACTGGCTTTCATAGTCTCTGGTGAGATGTCTGGTGTAATTCTAATATGTCTGCCTTTATATGTTACTTGACCTTTTTCCCTTACTGCTTTTAATATTCTATCTTTATTTGGTGCATTTGGTTTTCTGATTATTATGTGTTGGGAGGAATTTCTCTTATGGCCCAGTCAATTTGGAGTTCTGTAGGTTTTTGTACATTAATGGGCATCTCTTTCTTTAGGTTTGGGAAGTTTTTGTCTATAATTTTGATGAAGATATTTATGGCCCTTTAAGTTGAAATCTTCATTCTCATCTATACCTATTATTCTTAGGTTTGGTCTTCTCATTGTGACCTGGATTTCCTGGATGTTTTGAGTTAGGTTCGTTTTGCATTTTTCATTTTGATTGTTGTGTCCATGCTTTCTCTGGAATCTTCTGCACCTGAGATTCCCTCCTCCAACTCTTATATTTTTTTTGCTGATGCTCACATCTATGGTTCCTGATTTCTTTGCGAGGATTTCTAGCTCCAGTTTTGTCTCCTTTTGTGTTTTCTTTATTTTTTCTACTTCCATTTTTAGATTTTGGAATGTTTTGTTCAATTCCATCACCTGTTTGGTTGTGTTTTCCTGTAATTCTTTATGGGATTTTTGTGTTTCCTCTTTAACGACTTCTACCTGTTTAGGAATGTTTTCCTGTAATTCTTTGAGGGATTTTTGTGCTTCCTTTTTAAGGTCTTCTACTGTTTAGCAGTGTTCTTTTGTATTTCTTTATGTGAGTTATTAATTCCCTTCCTAAAATCCTCTACCAGCATCATATGATATGATTTTAAATTTGAATCTTGCTTTTCAGGTGTTTTGGGGTACCCAGGACTCGCTGTGGTGGGAGTACTGGGTTCTGATGATGCTGAGTGGTCTTGGTTTCTGTTAGTAAGATTCTTAAGTTTACCTTTTGCCATCTGGTAATCTCTGGTGTTAGATGCTCTAGCTGTCTTTGGCTGCAGCTTGTTCCTCCTGTGATTTTGTTAGCTTCTGTCGGCACTCCGGGGAGTCCAACCCTCTCCTGAGTCCCAGTGGTCAGAGAACTCTCTGCAGGCAAGCTCTCCTCCTGCAGGGAAGTTGCACAGTGGTCTGGAGCTCAGATATGCCTCCTGGTTGAAAGTGAAGGCTTGAAGGTACCCTGTCCAAGAAGCTTTGTTGCTTTGTGGCCTGTGTGCTCTTGTGCGCTGATTGGTCTCTGAGATACCCAGGATATAATATGGTACTCTCACCTGAGTCACCTGCAGTGTGGAGAGTTCTCTGGGGACTGTGGGACTGTCTGCTGAGTTCATGCCCAAGGTGCCCCGGGGTTGGTGCAGACCAGAATGAACCCCAGCCACTGGTCGAGCAGGTTTCCTGCGTCCCTGTCCCTGCTGACACATGCCCCTCAAGGTTATTTTGTAACAGATGTTGTGTTCCACTCACCAGTGATCCTAAGATCCTGGGTGTGCTAGGGCGCCTGCTGTGTGGAGAGTCCTTTGGGGACTGTAGGACCATCAGAGTTTGTGCCCAAATTTGGTAGATTTTTCCTTTGACCAGTAGGACGTGTCCTTCCTTATCTTTTTTGATACGTTTTTGTTGAAAGTTGATTTTATTCAATATTAGAATGGCTACTCCAGCTTTTTTCTTGGAACCACTTACTTGGAAATTTGTTTTCCAACCTTTTACTCTGAGGGAGTGTTTGCATGTGTCAATGGGGTGTGTTTCCTGTGTGCAACAAAATTCTGGGTCCTGTTCGTGTATCCAGTCTCTTATGCTATGTCTTTTTGGGGGAATTGAGTGTTAACATCAATTAACATTGATGTGATGTTAAGAGATGTTAAGGAAAAGTGATTACTTCCTGCTATTTCCTGTTATTTTTGTTGTTAGAGGTGGAATTCTGTTTGTATGTCTATTGTCTATTTTTTTTTTTTTTTGGAAGGAAGGAAGGAAGGAAGGAAGGAAGGAAGGAAGAAAGGAAGGAAGGAAGGAAGGAAGGAAGGAAAATAAATTATGGGTCTACAGAGGATTTTATATAGAGAAACCCTCTCTCAAAAAAACAAACAAACAAACAAAAAAGAAAAAGAAAGAAAAGAAAAGAAAAGAAATTGTTAGATGCAGAGAACTCAATAAAGGGTATTAAGCCTGAGTCAGAGGTGGTGGGAGAGTGGGGGCTGAGGAAAGTAAAGATATGACCTAACACCCCGTGCCTTAGCATGCCTGTTGCTTTCTCTAGCCTCCATTGAGTCTTTTAGGAAAATTTGACAGGATAGCATTGAGACTGGTGAGGGAGAGGGAAGGAAAGAAGAGGGGGAAGGAGGGGGAAGAAAGAAAACGAGTTAAGTATTTAGTATCTTTTAAAACACAGAAAAGCATGATTATATAATGCAGTGAGAGCAGCAGGTTTGTTCTGCCTCCACACCGTTCTTTTTTTTTTTTTTAGTTATATATTTTTTTTAATTTTTAATATTTTTATTACATATTTTCCTCAATTACATTTCCAATGCTATCCCAAAAGTCCCCCCTAGCGCCCCCCCACTTCCCTACCCACCCATTCCCATTCTTTTGGCCCTGGCATTCCCCTATATTGGGGCATATAAAGTTTGCAAGTCCAATGGGCCTCTCTTTCCATTGATGGCCGACTAGGTCATCTTTCGATACATATGCAGCTAGAGACAAGAGCTCCGGGGTTCTGGTTAGTACATAATGTTGTTCCAACAATAGGGTTGCAGATCCCTTTAGCTCCTTGGGTACTTTCTCTAGCTTCTCCATTGGGAGCCCTGTGATACATCCAATAGCTGACTGTGAACATCCACTCCTGTGTTTGCTAGGCCCCGGCATCGTCTCACAAGAGACAGCTATATTTGGGTCCTTTCAGCAAAATCTTGCTAGTGTATGCAATGGTGTCAGCGTTTAGAAGCTGATTATGGGATGGATCCCTGGATACGGCAGTCTCTAAATGGTCCATCCTTTCATCACAGCTACGAACTTTGTCTCTGTAACTCCTTCCCTGGGTGTTTTGTTCCCAATTCTAAGAAGGTGCACAGTGTCCACACTTTGGTCTTCATTCTTCTTGAGTTTCATGCGTTTAGCAAATTGTATCTTATATCTTGGGTATCCTAAGTTTTGGGCTAATATCCACTTATCAGTGAATACATATTGTGTGAGTTCTTTTGTGATTGTGTTACTTCACTCAAGATGATGCCCTCCAGGTCCATCCATTTGGCTAGGAATTTCATAAATTCATTTTTTTAATAGCTGAGTAGTACTCCATTGGGTAAATATACCATAATTTCTGTATCCATTCCTCTGTTGAGGGGCATCTGGGTTCTTTCCAGCTTCTGGCTATTATAAATAGGGCTGCTATGAACATAGTGGAGCATGTGTCCATTTTACCGGGTGGGACATCTTCTGGATATATGCCCAGGAGAGGTATTGCTGGATCCTCCGGTAGTACTATGTCCAATTTTCTGAGGAACCGCCAGACTGATTTCCAGAGTGGTTGTACAAGCTTGCAATCCCACCAACAATGGAGGAGTGTTCCTCTTTCTCCACATCCTCGCCAGCATCTGCTGTCACCTGAATTTTTGATCTTAGCCATTCTGACTGGTGTGAGGTGGAATCTCAGGGTTGTTTTGATTTGCATTTCCCTGATGATTAAGGATGTTGAACATTTTTTCAGGTGCTTCTCTCCCATTCGGTATTTCTCAGGTGAGAATTCTTTGTTCAGTTCTGAGCCCCATTTTTTAATGGGGTTATTTGACTTTCTGGAGTCCACCTTCTTGAGTTCTTTATATATATTGGATATTAGTCCCTTATCTGATTTAGGATAGGTGAAGATCCTTTCCCAATATGTTGGTGGTTTTTTTTGTCTTATTGATGGTGTCTTTAGCCTTGCAGAAGCCTTGTAGTTTCATGATGTCCCACTTGTCAATTCTCGATCTTACATCACAAGCCATTACTGTTCTATTCAGGAATTTTTCCCCTGTGCCCATATCTTCAAGGCTCTTCCCCACTTTCTCCTCTCTAAGTTTCAGTGTCTCTGGTTTTATGTGAAGTTCCTTGATCCACTTAGACTTGACCTTAGTACAAGGAGATAGGAATGGATCGATTCGCATTCTTCTACATGTTAACAACCAGTTGTGCCAGCACCATTTGTTGAAAATGCTGTCTTTCTTCCACTGGATGCTTTTAGCTCCCTTGTTGAAGATCAAGTGACCGTAGGTGTGTGGGTTCATTTCTGGGTCTTCAATTCTATTCCATTGGTCTATTTGTCTGTCACTATACCAGTACCATGCAGTTTTTATCACAATTACTCTGTAGTAAAGCTTTAGGTCCGGCATGGTGATTCCACCAGAGGTTCTTTTATCCTTGAGAAGAGTTTTTGCTATCCTAGGTTTTTGTTATTACAGATGAATTTGCAGATTGCACTTTCTAATTCGTTGAAGAATTGAGTTGGAATTTTGATGGGGATTACATTGAATCTGTAGATTGCTTTTGGCAAGATAGCCATTTTTACAATGTTGATCCTTCCAATCCATGAGCATGGGAGATCTTTCCATCTTCTGAGATCTTCTTTGATTTCTTTCTTCAGAGACTTGAAGTTTTTATTATACAGATCTTTCACTGCCTTAGTTAGAGTCTCGCCAAGATATTTTATATTATTTGTGACTATTGAGAAGGGTGTTGTTTCCCTAATTTCTTTCTCAGCCTGTTTATTCTTTGTGTAGAGAAAGGCCATTGATTTGTTTGAGTTAATTTTTATATCCAGCTACTTCACCGAAGCTGTTTATCAGGCTTAGGAGTTCTCTGGTGGAATTTTTAGGGTCACTTATATATACTATCATATCATCTGCAAAGAGTGATATTTTGACTTCATCTTTTCCAATTTGTATCCCTTTGATCTCCTTTTGTTGTCGAATTGCTCTGGCTAGGACTTCAAGTACAATGTTGAATAGGTATGAAGAAAGTGGACAGCCTTGTCTAGTCCCTGATTTTCGAGGGATTGCTTCAAGCTTCTCACCATTTACTTTGATGTTGGCTACTGGTTTGATGTAGATTGCTTTTATCATGTTTAGGTATGGGCCTTGAATTCCTGATCTTTCCAAGACTTTTTATCATGAATGGGTGTTGGATCTTGTCAAATGCTTTTTCCGCATCTAACGAGATGACCATGTGGTTTTTGTCTTTGAGTTTTTTTATATACTGGATTACTTTGATGGATTTCCATATATTGAACCATCCCTGCATCCCTGGGATGAAACCTACTTGGTCAGGATGGATGATTGTTTTGATGTGTTCTTGGATTCGGTTAGCAAGAACTTTATTGAGGATTTTTGCATCAATATTCATAAGGGATATTGGTCTGAAGTTTTCTATCTTTGTTGGGTCTTTTTGTGGTTTAGGTATCAGAGTAATTGTGGCTTCATAGAATGAGTTGGGTAGAGTACCTTCTGTTTCTATTTTGTGGAATAGTTTGTGAAGAACTGGGATTAGATCTTCTTTGAAGGTCTGATAGAACTCTGCACTAAACCCATCTGGTCCTGGGCTTTTTTTAGTTGGGAGACTATTAATGACTGCTTCTATTTCTTTGGGGGATATAGGGCTGTTTAGATCATTAACCTGATCTTGATTCAACTTTGGTACCTGGTATCTGTCTAGGAACTTCTCCATTTCATCCAGGTTCTCCAGTTTTGTTGAGTATAAGCTTTGGTAGAAGGATCTGATGGTGTTTTGGAAGTCTTCAGGATCTGTTGTTATGTCTCCTTTTTCATTTCTGATTTTGGTAATTAGGATGCTTTCCCTGTGCCCTCTAGTGAATCTGGCTAAGGGTTTATCTATCTTGTTGATTTTCTCAAAGAACCAGCTCCTTGATTGGTTGATTCTTTGAATAGTTCTTCTTGTTTCCACTTGGTTGATTTCACCCCTGAGTTTGATTATTTCCTGCCGTCTACTCCTCTTGGGTGAATTTGCTTCCTTTTGTTCTAGTGCTTTTATGTATGTTGTCAAGCTGCTAATGTGTGCTCTCTCTAGTTTCCTTTTGGAGGCACTCAGAGCTATGAGTTTTCCTCTTAGAAATGCTTTCATTGTGTCCCATAAGTTTGGGTATGTTGTGGCTTCATTTTCATTGAACTCTAAAAAGTCCTTAATTTCTTTCTTTATTCCTTCCTTGACCAAGTTATCAATGAGAAGAGTGTTGTTCAGTTTCCACATGAAGGTTGGCTTTCTATTATTTATTTTGTTATTGAAGATCAGCCTTAGTCCATGGTGATCTGATAGGATGCATGGGACAATTTCAATATTTTTGTATCTGTTGAGGCCTGTTTTGTGACCAATTATGTGGTCAACTTTGGAGAAGGTACCATGAGGTGCTGAGAAGAAGGTATATCCTTTTGTTTTAGGATAGAATGTTCTGTAGATATCTGCCAGATCCATTTGATTCATAATTTCTCTTAGTTTTTCTGTGTCCCTGTTTAGTTTCTGTTTCCATGATCTGTCCATTGGTGAAAGTGGTGTGTTGAAGTCTCCCACTATTATTGTATGAGGTGCAATGTGTGCTTTGAGCTTTACTAAAGTTTCTTTAATGAATGTGGCTGCCTTTGTATTTGGAGCATAGATATTCAGGATTGATAGTTCCTCTTGGAGGATTTTACCTTTGATGAGTATGAAGTGTCCCTCCCTGTCTTTTTTAATGACTTTGTGTTGGAAGTCAATCTTATCAGATATTAGAATGGCTACTCCAGCTTGTTTCTTCATACCATTTGCTTGGAAAATTGTTTTCCAGCCTTTCATTCTGAGGTAGTGTCTATCTTTTTCTCTGAGATGAGTTTCCTGTAATCAGCAAAATGTTGGGTCTTGTTTGTGTAGCCAGTTTGTTAGTCTATGTCTTTTTATCGGGGAGTTGAGTCCATTGATATTAAGAGATATTAAGGAAAAGTAATTGTTGTTTCCTGTTATTTTTGTTGTTAAAGTTGGCATTCTGTTCTTGTGGCTGTCTTCTTTTAGGTTTGTTGAGGGATTACCTTCTTGTTGTTTCTAGGGCGTGGTTCCTGTCCTTGTATTGGTTTTTTTCTGTTATTATCCTTTGAAGGGCTGGATTCGTGGAGAGATAATGTGTGAATTTGGTTTTGTCGTGGAATACTTTGGTTGCTCCATCTATGTTAGTTGAGAGTTTGGCTGGGTATAGTGGCCTGGGCTGGAATTTGTGTTCTTTTAGTGTCTGTATAACATCTGTCCAGGATCTTCTGGCTTTCATAGTCTCTGGTGAAAAATCTGGTGTAATTCTGATAGGCTTGCCTTTATATGTTACTTGGCCTTTTTCTTTTACTGCTTTTAGTATTCTATCTTTATTTAGAGCATTTGTTGTTCTGATTATTATATGTCGGGAGGTATTTCTTTTCTGGTCCAGTCTATTTGGAGTTCTGTAGGCTTCTTGTATGTTCATGGGCATCTCTTTCTTTAGATTTGGGAAGTTTTCTTCTATAATTTTGTTGAAGATGTTTGCTTGTCCTTTGAGTTGAAAATCTTCATTCTCATCCACTCCTATTATCCGTAGGTTTGGTCTTCTCATTGTGTCCTGTATTTCTTGGATGTTTTGAGTTAGGATCTTTTTGCATTTTACATTTTCCTTGATTGTTGTGCCGATGTTCTCTATGGAATCTTCTGCACCTGAGATTTCTCTTCCATCTCTTGTATTCTGTTGCTGATGCTTGTATCTATGGTTCCAGATTTCTTTCCTAGGGTTTCTATCTCCAGTGTTGCCTCATTTTGGGTTTTCTTTATTGTGTCTACTTCCCTTTTTAGGTCTAGTATGGTTTTGTTCATTTCCATCATCTGTTTGGATGTGTTTTCCTTTTTTTCATTAAGGACTTCTACCTGTTTGATTAGGTTATCCTGTTTTTCTTTAAGGATTTGTAACTCTTTAGCAGTGTTCTCCTGCAATTCTTTAAGGGATTTTTGTGCTTCCTCTTTAATGTCTTCTACCTGTTTACCAGTGTTCCTTTGTATTTCTTTAAGTGTGTTATTAAAGTCCTTCTTGAAGTCCTCTACCATCATCAGGAGATATGCTTTTAGATCCGTGTCTAGCTTTTCCGGTGTGTTGGGGTGCCCTGGACTGGGCGAAGTGGGAGTGCTGGGTTCTGATGATGGTGAGTGGTCTTGGTTTCTGTTAGTAAGATTATTACGTTTACCTTTCGCCATCTGGTAATCTCTGGGGTTAGTTGTTGTCGTTGTCACTGTTTAAAGATTGGAGCAGAAGCTGTGTTCCACTCACCAGCAGTCTCAAAATCCTGTGGCGGGGGTCGTGGGTAGCTGGTGGTACCCCGGTGCTGGTCCAGCCGGAAGAGGCCTGTGGTCCTACTCAGGCCGGTTTTCTGCTTCCCTAACTAATGCAGTCTCAGGTCCCGCGCGCAATTGGATTGGAGCAGAAGCTGTGTTCCACTCTCCAGAAGTCTTAAGATCCTGTGGTGGGTGTTGTGGGTAGCTGGCAAGGGTCAGCCGACCCTGCGCCCTAGCTACCCTGGTGCTTTTCTGACCGGAAGAGGCTTGTGGCCCTATGTAGGCCGGATTTCTGCCTCCCCAACCAAAGCAGTCTCAGGTCCCGCGTGATTGGACTGGAGCAGAAGCTGTGTTCCACTCACCAGCAGTCTCAAAATCCTGTGGTGGGGGTCGTGGGTAGCTGGCGGGTGTCAGCCGACCCTGCGCTCTAGCTACTCCGGTGCTGATCCGGCCGGATGAGGCCTGTGACCCTACTCAGGCCAGTTTCTGCTTCCCTAACTAATGCAGTCTCAGGTCCCTCGCGCAATTGGATTGGAGCAGAAGCTGTGTTCCACTCACCAGAAGTTTTAAGATCCTGTGGCGGGTGTTGTGGGTAGCTGGCGAGTGTCAGCCGACCCTGCGCCCTAGCTACCCCGGTGCTTTTCTGACCGGAAAAGCTGTCTATTGTCTTTTAGGTTTGTTGAAAGATAACTTTTTTGCTTTTTCCAGGGTGTAGTTTCCCTCCTTGTATTGGTGTTTTCAATCTATTATCCTTTGGAGGGATGGATTTATGGAAAGATATTGTAGAAATTTGGTTTTGTCATTTAATATTTTGCTATCACTGTCTATGGTAATACAGAGTTTTGCTGGGTAGAGTATCCTGGAATGACATTTATGTTCTCTTAGGGGCCTTATAACATATGCCCAGAATCTTCTAGCTTTCATAGTCTCTTGTGAGAAGTCTGGTGTAATTCTGATAGCTCTGTCTTTATCTGTTGCTGGATCTTTTTCCCTTGTTGCTGTTAATATTCTTTCTTTGTTTTGTTCATTTGTTGATTTCATAATTATGTGATGGAAGGAGTTTCTTTTCTGATCAAAACTATTTGGAGTTCTGTAGGTTTCTTATATGTTCATGGGCATCTTTTTCTGCTGGTTAGGGAAGTTTTTTCTTTTTTCTTTTAATATTGTTTATTAGGTATTTTCGTCATTTACATTTCCACTGTTATCCCAAAAGTCCCCCATACCTGCCTCCCACTCCCCTACCCATCCACTCCCACTTTTGTCACTGGTGTTCCCCTGTACTGAGGAATATAACATTTGCAAGACCAATGGGCCTATCTTTCCACTAATGGCTGACAAGGCCATCTTCTGATACATATGCAGCTAGAGTCAAGAGCTCAAGGGTATTGGTTAGTTCATATTGTTGTTCCACCTATAGAATTGCAGATCCCTTTAGGTCCCTGGGTACTTTCTTTAGCTCCTACTTTGGGTCCCTGTAATCCATCCAATAGCTGACTGTGAGCATCCACTTCTGTGTTTGCTAGGCCCCGGCATATTCTCACAAGGGACAGCTATATCAGGGTCCTTTCACAAAAAAATCTTGCTAGTGTATGCAATGGTGTCTGCGTTTGGAGGCTGATTATGGGATGGATCCTTGGATATGGCAGTCTCTAGATGGTCCATCCTTTTGTCTCAGCTCCAAACTTTGTCTCTGTAACTCCTTCCATGGGTGTTTTGTTCCCAATTCTAAGAAGGGGCAAAGTGTGCACACTTTGGTCTTCATTGTTCTTGAGTTTCATGTGTTTAGCAAATTGTATCTTATATATTGGGTATTCTAAGTTTCTGGGCTAATATCCACTTATCAGTAAGTACATATCATTTGAGTTCTTTGTGATTGGGTTACCATACTCAGGATGATGCCCTCCAGGTCCAACCAGTTGCCTATGAATTTCATGAATTCATTCTTTTTAATAGCTGAGTAGTACTCCATTGTGTAAATGTACCATAATTTACCAAAATTGCGTATATGTACCACATTTTTTGGATCGATTCCTCTGTTGAGGGGCATCTTGGTTCTTTCCAGCTTCTGGCTATTATAAATAAGGCTGCTATGAACATAGTGGAGCATGTGTCTTTCTTACTTGTTTGAACATCTTCTGGATATATGCAAAGGAGAGGTATTGTGGGATCCTCCTGTGGTACTATATTCAATTTTCTAAGGAACAGCGAGACTGATCTACAGAGAGGTTGTACAAGCTTGCAATCTGACCAACAATGGAAGAGTGTTCCTCTTTCTCCACATCCTCAACAGCATCTTCCGTCGCCTGAGTTTTTGATCTTAGCCATTCTGACTGGTGTGAGATGAAATCTCAGGGTTGTTTTGCTTTGCATTTCCCTGATGATTAAAGATGCTGAACATTTTTTCAGGTGCTTCTCATCCATTCAGTATTCCTCATGTGAGAATTCTTTGTTTAGCTCTAAGCCCCATACTTTAATGGGGTTATTTGATTTTCTGGAGTCCACCTTCATGAGTTCTTTATATATTTATATTGGATATTAGTCCCTTATCTGATTTAGGATAGGTAAAGATCATGTCCCATTCTGTTGGTGGCCTTTTTGTCTTATTGACAGTGTCTTTTGGCTTACAGATGCTTTGCAGTTTTATGAATTCCCATTTGTCAATTCTCGATCTTACAGCACAAGCCATTGCTGTTCTATTCAGGAATTTTTTCCCTGTGCCTATATCTTCGAGGTCCCACCCCCCCCTTTCTCCTCTATAAAACTCAGTGTCCCTGGTTTTATGTGGAGTTCCTTGATCCACTTAGGTTTGACCTCAGTACAAAGATTTAAGAAAGGATCAATTCAAATTCTTGTACATGATAACCACCAGTTGTGCCAGCACCATTTGTTGAAAATGCTGTCTTTTTTCCATTGGATGATTTTAGCTCCCTTATCAAAGATCAAGTGACCATAGGGGTGTGGGTTCATTTCTGGGACTTCAATTCTATTCCATTGGTCTACTGGTGTGTTGCTATAGCAGTACCATGCAGTTTTTATCACAATTGCTCTGTAGTACAGCTTTGGGTCAGGCATGGTGATTCCACCAGAGTTTTTTTATTCTTGAGAAGAGTTTTTGCTATCCTAGGTTTTTTGTTATTCCAGATGAATTTTCAGATTGCTCTTTCTAATTCGTTGAAGAATTGAGTTGGAATATTGATGGGGATTGCATTGAATCTGTAGATTGCTTTTGACAAGATAGCCATTTTTACAATGTTGATCCTGCCAATCCATGAGCATGGGAGATCTATCCATCTTCTGAGATCTTCTTTAATTTCTTTCTTCAGAGACTTGAAGTTCTTATCATACAGATCTTTCACTTCCTTAGTCAGAGTCACGTCAAGGTATATTATATTATTTGTGACTATTGAGAAGGGTGTTGTTTCCCTAATTTCTTTTTCAGCCTGTTCATTTTTTTGTGTAAAGAAAGGCCATTGACTTGTTTGAGTTAATTTTATATCCAGATACTTCACTGAAGTTGTTTATCAGGTTTAGGAGTTCTGTGGTGGAATTTTTGGGGTACTTATATATACTATTATATCATCTGCAAAAAGTGATATTTTGACTTCTTCCTTTCCAATTTGTATCCCGTTGATCTCCTTTTGTTCTCGAATTGCTCTGGCTAGGACTTCAAGTACAGTGTTGAATAGGTCGAGAGAAAGTGGGCTTCCCTTTCTAGTTCCTGATTTTAGTGGGATTGCTTCCAGCTTCTCACCATTTACTTTGATGTTGGCTACTGGTTTGCTGTAGAATGCTTTTTATCATATTTAGGTATGGGCCTTGAATTCCTGATCTTTACAAGACTTTTATGATTAATGGGTGTTGGATTTTGTTGAACGTTTTCTCCTTGTCTAAGGAGATGATCATGAGTTTTTTGTCTTTTAGTTTGTTTATATAGTGGATTACATTGATGGATTTCCATATATGAAACCATACCTGCATTCCTGGAATGAAACTTATTTGGTCAGGATGGATGATTGTTTTAATGTGTTCTTGGATTTTATTGAGTATTTTTGCATCGATATTGATAAGGGAAATTGATCTGAAGTTCTCTATCTTTGCTGGATCTTTCTGTGGTTTAGGTATCAGAGTAATTGTGGCTTCATAGAATGAGTTTGATCGAGGACCTTCTACTTCTATTTTGTGGAATAGTTTGTGCCGAACTGAAATTAGATCTTCTTTCAAGGTCTGACAGAACTCTGCACTAAACCCATCTGGTCATGGGCTTTTTTTGGCTGGGAGACTATTAATGACTGCTTATATTTCTTTAGGGGATATGGGACTGTTTAGATCATTAACTTGATCCTGATTTAAATTTGATACCTGGTATCTGTCTAGAAATTTATCCATTTCATCCAGGTTTTCCAGTTTTGTTGAGTATAGCCTTTTGTAGCAGGAACTGGTAGTGTTTTGGATTTCTTTTTTTTTTTAATATTTTTTTATTACGTATTTTCCTCAATTACATTTCCAACGCTATCCCAAAATTCCCCCATACCGACCCCCCACTTCCCTACCCACCCATTCCCATTCTTTTGGCCCTGGCATTCCCATGTATTGAGGCATATAAAGTTTGCAAGTCCAATGGGCCTCTCTTTCCAGTGATGGCCGACTAGGCCATCTTTCGATACATATGCAGCTAGAGACAAGAGCTCCAGGGTACTGGTTAGTTCATCATGTTGTTCCCCCTATAGGGCTGCAGTTCCCTTTAGCTCCTAGGGTACTTTCTCTAGCTTCTCCATTGGGAGCCCTGTGATACATCCAATAGCTGACTGTGAGCATTCAATTCTGTGTTTGCTAGGCCCCGGCATAGTCTCACAAGAGACAGCTATATCTGGGTCCTTTCAGCAAAATCTTGCTAGTGAATGCAATGGTGTCAGTGTTTGGAAGCTGATTATGGGATGGATCCCTAGATATGGCAGTCTCTAGATGGTCCATCCTTTCATCACAGCTCCAAACTTTGTCTGTGTAACTCCTTCCATGGGTGTTTTGTTTCCAATTCTAAGAAGGGGCATAGTGTCCACACTTTGGTCTTCATTCTTCTTAAGTTTCATGCGTTTAGCAAATTGTATCTTGTATCTTGGGTATCCTAAGTTTTGGGCTAATATCCACTTATCAGTGAATACATATTTTGTGAGTTTCTTTGTGATTGTGTTACCTAACTAAAGATGATGCCCTCCAGGCCCATCCATTTGGCTAGGAATTTCATAAATTCATTCTTTTTAATAGCTGAGTAGTACTCCATTGTGTAAATGTACCATAATTTCTGTATCCATTCCTCTGTTGAGGGGCATCTGGGTTCTTTCCAGCTTCTGGCTATTATAAATAAGGCTGCTATGAACATAGTGGAGCATGTGTCCTTCTTACCGGTTGGGACATCTTCTGGACATATGCCCAGGAGAGGTATTGCTGGATCCTCCAGTAGTACTATGTCCAATTTTCTGAGGAACGGCCAGACTGATTTCCAGAGTGGTTGTACAAGCTTGCAATCCCACCAACAATGGAGGAGTGTTCCTCTTTCTCCACATCCTCGCCAGCATCTGCTGTCACCTGAATTTTTGATCTTAGCCATTCTGACTGGTGTGAGGTGGAATCTCAGGGTTGTTTTGATTTGCATTTCCCTGATGATTAAGGATGTTGAACATTTTTTCAGGTGCTTCTCTGCCATTCGGTATTCCTCAGGTGAGAATTCTTTGTTCAGTTCTGAGCCCCATTTTTTAATGGGGTTATTTGACTTTCTGGAGTCTACCTTCTTGAGTTCTTTATATATATTGGATATTAGTCCCTTATCTGATTTAGGATAGGTAAAGATCCTTTCCCAATCTGTTGGTGGTTTTTTTGTGTTATTGATGGTGTCTTTTGTCTTGCAGAAGCTTTGCAGTTTCATGAGGTCCCACTTTTCAATTCTTGATCTTAGAGCACAAGCCATTACTGTTCTATTCAAGAATTTTTCCCCTGTGGCCATATCTTTAAGGCTTTTCCCCACTTTCTCCTCTATAAGTTTCAGTGTCTCTGGTTTTATGTGAAGTTCCTTGATGCACTTAGACTTGACCTTAGTACAAGGAGATAGGAATGGATCGATTCACATTCTTCTACATGATAACAATCAGTTGTGCCAGTACCATTTGTTGAAAATGCTGTCTTTCTTCCACTGGATGGTTTTAGCTCCCATGTCGAAGATCAAGTGACCATAGGTGTGTGGGTTCATTTCTGGGTCTTCAATTCTATTCCATTGGTCTACTTGTCTCTCACTATACCAGTACCACGCAGTTTTTATCACAATTGCTCTGTAGTAAATCTTTAGGTCTGGCATGGTGATTCCACCAGAGGTTCTTTTATCCTTGAGAAGAGTTTTTGCTATCCTAGATTTTTTGTTATTCCAGTTGAATTTGCAGATTGCACTTTCTAATTCGTTGAAGAATTGAGTTGGAATTTTGATGGAGATTGCATTGAATCTGTAGATTGCTTTTGGCAAGATAGCCATTTTTACAATGTTGATCCTGCCAATCCATGAGCAAGGGAGATCTTTCCATCTTCTGAGATCTTCTATAATTTCTTTCTTCAGAGACTTGAAGTTTTTATCATACAGAATCTTTTCACTTCCTTAGTTAGAGTCACACGTAGATATTTTATATTATTTGTGACTATTGAGAAGGGTGTTGTTTCCCTGATTTCTTTCTCAGCCTGTTTATTCTTTGTGTAGAGAAAGACCATTGATTTGTTTGAGATAATTTTATATCCAGCGCCTTCACTGAAGCTGTTTATCACGTTTAGGAGTTCTCTGGTGGAATTTTTAGGGTCACTTATATATACTATCATATCATTTGCAAAGAGTGATATTTTGACTTCATCTTTTCCAATTTGTATCCCTTTGATCTCCTTTTGTTGTCAAATTGCTCTCGCTAGGACTTCAAGTACGATGTTGAAAAGTTATGGAGAAAGTTGACAGCCTTGTCTAGTCCCTGATTTTAGAGGAATTGCTTCTAGCTTCTCACCATTTACTTTGATGCTGGCTACTGCTTTGCTGTAGATTGTTTTTATCATGTTTAGGTATGGGCCTTGAATTCCTGATCTTTCCAAGACTTTTATCATGAATGGGTGTTGGATCTTGTCAAATGCTTTTTCCGCATCTAACGACATGATCATGTGGTCTTTGTCTTTGAGTTTGTTTATATACTGGATTACGTTGATGGATTTCCTTATATTGAACTATTTCTGCATCCCTGGGATGAAACCTACTTGGTCAGGATGGATGATTGTTTTGATGTGTTCTTGGATTCGGTTAGCAAGTTCTTTATTGAGGATTTTTGCATTAATATTCATAAGGGATATTGGTCTGAAGTTTTCTATCTTTGTTGGGTCTTTTTGTGGTTTAGGTATCAGTGATTGTGGCTTCATAGAATGAGTTCGTTAGGGTACCTTCTGTTTCTATTTTGTGGAATAGTTTGTGAAGAACTGGGATTAGATCTTCTTTGAAGGTCTGATAGAACTCTGCACTAAATCCATCTGGTCCTGGGATTTTTTTGGTTGGGAAATTATTAATGACTGCTTCTATTTCTTTGGGGGATATAGGGCTGTTTAGATCATTAACCTGATCTTGATTCAACTTTGGTACCTGGTATCTGTCTAGAAATTTCTCCATTTTATCCAGGTTCTCCAGTTTTGTTGAGTATAGCTTTTTGTAGAAGGATCTGATGGTGTTTTGGATGTCTTCAGGATCTATTGTTATGTCTCCTTTTTCATTTCTGATTTTGTTAATTAGGATGCTTTCCCTGTGCCCTCTAGTGAGTCTGGCTAATGGTTCATCTTTCTTGTTGATTTTCTCAAAGAACCAGCTCCTTGATTGGTTGATTCTTTGAATACTTCTTCTTTTTTCCTCTTGGTTGATTTTGCCCCTGAGTTTGATTATTTCCTGCAGTCTACTCCTCTTGTGTGAATTTGCTTCCTTTTGTTCTAGTGCTTTTAGGTATGTTGTCAAGCTGCTAATGTGTGCTCTCTCTAGTTTCCTTTTGGAGGCACTCAGAGCTATGAGTTTTCCTCTTAGAAATGCTTTCATTGCGTCCCATAAGTTTGGGTATGTTGTGGCTTCATTTTTATTGAACTCTAAAAAGTCCTTAATTTCTTTCTTTATTCCTTCCTTGACCAAGGTATCATTGAGAAGAGTGTTGTTCAGTTTCCACGTGAATGTTGGCTTTCTATTATTTATTTTGTTATTGAAGATTAGCCTTAGTCCATGGTGATCTGATAGGATGCATGGGACAATTTCAATATTTTTGTATCTGTTGAGGCCTGTTTATGAACAACTATGTGGTCAATTTTGGAGAGGTACCATGAGGTGCTGAGACGAAGGTATATCCTTTTGTTTTAGGATAGAATGTTCTGTAGATATCTGCCAGATCCATTTGATTCATAACTTCCGTTAGTTTCACTGTGTCCCTGTTTAGTTTCTGTTTCCATGATCTGTCCATTGGTGAAAGTGGTGTGTTGAAGTCTCCCACTATTATTGTATGAGGTGCAATGTGTGCTTTGAGCTTTACTAAACTTTCTTTAATGAATGTGGCTGCCTTTGTATTTGGAGCATAGATATTTAGAATTGATAGTTCCTCTTGGAGGATGTTACCTTTGATGAGTATGAAGTGCCCCTCCCTGTCTTTTTTGATGACTTTGGGTTGGAAGTCAATCTTATCAGATATTAGAATGGCTACTCCAGCTTGTTTCTTCAGACCATTTGCTTGGAAAATTGTTTTCCAGCCTTTCATTCTGAGGTAGTGTCTATCTTTTTCTCTGAGATGAGTTTCCTGTAAGCATCAATATGTTGGGTCTTGTTTGTGTAGCCAGTTTGTTAGTCTATATCTTTTTATTGGGGAGTTGAGTCCATTGATATTAAGAGATATTAAGGAAAAGTAATTGTTGCTTCCTGTTATTTTTGTTGTTAAAGTTGGCATTCTGTTCTTGTGGCTGTCTTCTTTTAGGTTTGTTGAGGGATTACCTTCGTGTTTTTTCAAGGGCGTGGTTCCCGTCCTTTTATTGTTTTTTTTTTCTGTTATTATTTTTTGAAGGGCTGGATTTGTGGAGAGATAATGTGTGAATTTGGTTTTGTCATGGAATACTTTGGTTTCTCCATCTATGTTAATTGAGAGTTTGGCTGGGTATAGTAGCCTGGGCTGGAATTTGTGTTCTTTTAGTGTCTGTATAACATCTGTCCAGGATCTTCTGGCTTTCATATTCTCTGGTAAAAAATCTGGTGTAATTCTGATAGGCTTGCCTTTATATGTTACTTGGCCTTTTTCTCTTACTTCTTTTAGTATTCTATCTTTATTTAGTGCATTTGTTGTTCTGATTACTATGTGTCGGGAGGTATTTCTTTTCTGGTCCAGTCTATTTGGAGTTCTGTAGACTTCTTATATGTTCATGGGCATCTCTTTCTTTAGATTTGGGAAGTTTTCTTCTATAATTTTGTTGAAGATGTTTGCTGGTCCTTTGAGTTGAAAATCTTCATTCTCATCCACTCCTATTTTCCGTAGGTTTGGTCTTCTCATTGTGTCCTGGATTTCCTGGATATTTTGAGTTAGGATCTTTTTGCATTTTCCATTTTCTTTGATTGTTGTGCCGATGTTCTCTATGGAATGTTCTGCACCTGAGATTCTCTCTTCCATCTCTTGCATTCTGTTGCTCATGCTCGCATCTATGGTTCCAGATTTCTTTCCTAGGGTTTCTATCTCCAGTGTTGCCTCATTTTGGGTTTTCTTTATTGTGTCTACTTCCCTTTTTAGGTCTAGTATGGTTTTGTTCATTTACATCATCTGTTTGGATGTGTTTTCCTGTTTTTCTTTAAGGACTTCTACCTGTTTGATTGTGTTATCCTGTTTTTCTTTAAGGACTTGTAACTCTTTAGCAATGTTCTCCTGTAATTCTTTAAGTGAGTTATTAAAGTCCTTCTTGATGTCCTCTACCATCATCATGAGATATGCTTTTAAATCCAGGTCTAGCTTTTCCGGTGTGTTGGGGTGCCCTGGACTGGACGAATTGGGAGTGCTGGGTTCTGATGATGGTGAGTGGTCTTGGTTTCTGTTAGTAAGATTCTTACGTTTACCTTTCGCCATCTGGTAATCTCTGGAGTCGTTATAGTTGTCTCTGTTTAGAGATTGTTCTTCTGGTGATTCTGATTACCGTCTATCAGCAGACCTGGGAGACAGGCTCTCTCCTCTGAGTTTCAGTGGTTAGAGCACTCTCTGCTGGCAAGCTCTCCTCTTACAGGGAAGGTGCACAGATTTCTGGTGTTTGGACCTCCTCCTGGCCGAAGAAGAAGGCCCAAAACAGGACCTTTCCCAGATGCTGTGTTGCTTTGGCAGGTCACAGAAGCTGTCAGCTTCTGTGGTGCACACTCTCACCTGTGCAGACTAAGTTCCTAAGTTCAGCGGAGTCCCGGATCCAAGATGGCGCTCCCTTCTCCTGAGGAAGAGGGCTCCCGTGAAGGGCGGGACCACTGTCCTCCAGCTGGGAGGGTGCCAGATGTCTGTGGCCCCAAAAGGGTGCTGCTTCAGCGGCTCTGTGGCTCCCGCCTGTCCCAGAAGCTGTCTGCCTTTGTGGTGCACACTCTCACCTGTGAAGACTAAGTTCCTAAGTTCGGCGGAGTCCTGGATCGTTCTCAGATATCTTGCATGTCCCAGAGTGTGAGCGCTGACTTGCCAGCAAGAGCGATGCCACAACAGGATCCTTCCGTACACATTTATTGGGAGAGCTTGATTGCAGAGGCGAAAAAAATTGTGTTTTGGATTTCTTAAGGATCTGTTGTTATGTCTCCCTTTTCATTTCTGATTTTGTTAATTAGGATGCTGTCCCTGTGCCCTCTAGTGTGTCTGGCTAAGGGTTTATCTATCTTGTTGATTTTCTCAAAGAACCAGCTCTTCGTTTGGTTGATTCTTTGAATAGTTCTTCTTGTTTCCACTTGGTTGATTTCCCCCCTGAGTTTGATTATTTCCTGCCCTCTACTCCTCTAGGGTGAATTTGGTTCCTTTTTTCTTGAGCTTTTGGTGTGTTCTCAAGCTGCTAGTGTGTGCTCTCTCTAGTTTCCTTTTGGAGGCACTCAGAGCTATGAGTTTCCCTCTTAGAAATGCTTTCATTGTGTCCCATAGGTTTGGGTATGTTGTGGCTTCATTTTCATTAAACTCTAAAGAGTCTTTAATTTCTTTCTTTATTCCTTCCTTAACCAAGATATCATTGAGAAGAGTGTTATTCAGTTTCCACATGAATGTTGGCTTTCCATTATTTATATTGTTATTGAAGATCAGCCTTAGTCCATGGTGGTCTGATAGGATGCATGGGACAATTTCAATATTTTTGTATCTGTTGAGGCCTGTTTTGTGACCAATTATATGGTCAATTTTGGAGAAGTTCCCATGAGGTGGTGACAAGAAGGTATATCCTTTTGTTTTAGGATAAAATGTTCTGTAGATATCTGTTAAGTCCATTTGTTTCATAAATTCTGTTAGTTTCACTGTCTCCCTGTTTAGTTTCTGTTTCCATGATCTGTCTATTGATGAAAGTGGTGTGTTGAACTCTCCCACTATTATTGTGTGAGGTGCAATAATAGTGGGAGAATAGTGTGAAGTGTTTTAGAGCTTATGCACAAGAGGGACACAGAAATTTGGTACAGGACGTGGAGAGCAAAAGAAGGGCAGGATACATGGCAAGAAGTTGGTGATAGGTATCTGTCTCTACAGGGATGTTTTTCCTATAAAGAAATTTGGAGGTTGGAAAACCTGTTCTTTCTTGATTGTGGGGTAGTGCTGTTTACATATAGTCACAGGAACTGGTTGCAGAAGAGAAAAAAAAGTATGGATTTGAAATTATACTTCAATGAAAATAACTAATAAAGTCAACACCATCTCAAAACACACATTTACTGCTAGTATCAATAAAACATATAAGTTGTCTTTGAATAAATAGTAATTCAATTAAATAAGAGCAAAAGAATGGGGTGAATAAATGATATTCCACGTTTGCAGATTTAAATGCTATTTAGGCCTCCTGAGTTGGCTCCTATATTCAACACAGCAGAATCCATGGACTGCTTTGTGCCTGGTCTATAGCAAAACAAAGGAATATGTAATTGACAAAATGCAAGATTAAGGTATGAAGTTAACATGCTCTGTGCAGGCACATTGTGTGTGAAACACTCAATTTGTGGTGACTGTGCCCCTTCAGGCCACAGGAAACTGCCTTTCTATAGTTAGTTCCAGAACACAGGGCTTCTTCTTTCTTTCACTACACTGTTTGATCCTGGATTTGAAAAATGAGACTATATCTTTTGAAAGATGACTGAAAACTGCCTCTTTTCATATGCATGCTTATATTTAATTTACATTTTATAAGTGCAATCTTTCCACTCTAACAAAAAGGAGAACATATGCAACATTTATCCATTTTTTTGAAAATTTAAGTGACACGGCAGATATCTTAGAAATATAACTTAGGTGTGTGGGCAGTGGACCATGCCACCAGTCTGAAAACCTAGTAAGGTCGAGCAGATTTAGAAATCCTGGCAATCATAATTGATAATGGTAGGTGGTCAAATCCACTCCAGACCAGGTTCATATCCTGGAACATGTGACCATGAAACCCTATTAAGAGGACTGTGACAATCTGTCATGTATGGACAACATCGAAGCCTTTCCACATGCAGATGATGCATCCATAGCATCTCAGACTAACCCAATAGAAAGCATCTACCTTTACATCCCAACCTACCATAAAATGCTAATAAGATCCCTGTCCACAAGGAAAAACATGCATGGGTTATTTCACCAAAAATCCTCTGACAGTGCCTGTCTTATCGATCTGTTATACTCCAGGGAAGCATATTCTTTCCTGAAGCTTTTATCACTGGAAGCTGCTTGAGCCTACCACAGCCACTTCCTGTTTGGTGGCTTGGACCTTGGCTCCTAGCCACCCATGCATCTGGCTGCCTGCCACTGAGTCTGGGCTAGTGGCAGCAGTTGGTCAGTCTTGGAAGAGGCCCTGCAGCCTGTCTTGCTCCAGCTCCCTCATGGAAATCTGCAATTCTTTGGCCACTCTGGCCAATCCATAGTCCTGTAGATCCCCTGGGATAGTGCCTGGTATGCAGACCAGAATAGGTGACTGAGAAAAACACAGAACTATGAACTGATCAATAGCAATTGGAATAAATGAACAATAAAAATAATTTTCCTTAACAAATTCAAAAGTAAAAGGAACACTAAATCTCAAAGAGCTCATCAAATCTTAAAGAAAACACCCTTTACATTTGTAGCATATAATAAAAATGACAATAAGTATATTCTAGACAAATAAAGAATAATGGGAGACCAGATAGGCAAACTCAGGGAAAGAGATGAAAACTGATTATGAGAAAAGTTAGCTAGGAAAACTCATTACTATGGGACCATATCTATGTTTTAAACAGCAGTGAATGAGGACATCCCTTACCTATATTCACCCACAGGCTTCTTTGTGCAGCATCCACAACCTTACTCCACCCCAAGACATTCCATATCATCCTCCAGGTAAAGCCTGGTGATTACTCCAACCTCATCCAGGTCTTTTCTGTAACCTACCTGATTTATCCTGGTTCCCATAAACAGTGCCCCAGCCTAGTCTTCACTCTGGAGGAGCACTAGGCTTGGGCCAGGATTCTACCTACTCCCACATTCCCACCTTGGCACAGGACAAGCAAACAATGTACCAATACAGTGCCCTAAGTCCATCTGAATTCATTCCACCCAGTCATTTTGTTTGGCTAACTCAACACACTTCTGGGCATAACACTCCCATTCACCTTCCTCAGTATATTCCATCCATCACATACACTGAACGAACAAAGGAATGCCACATGACCAGATCTGACCTTAAGAATACCAACAAATATAAAAGATCAACCCAGTATTTTCCCTTCAAAACCAAAAGTTGTGTTGAAATGCCTACCTATGAGAATTACATAAGCAAACTCCAGCACACAGAACTTCAAAGAAGAATCCTAAATATTTTCAAATAATTCAAGGATTTAAATAAGGCAGGACACATAGAAAAGGCTCAATGATATCAAGGAGAAAAGGCTAAAGTTACATGCATCAAAGTCAGGGATTCCCAATTTTATATTTAAAAAAAATCTACTAGGATTAAAGACAGATTAAAGTCAATTCATGAATAGTAGATTATTCTGGAGTCACCTATTTTGCGGTCACCCCCACAGTCCCCAGAGGACTCTCCACGGGATCTTAGGATCACTGGTGAGTGGAACACAACATCAGTTCCAATCCAATCCTGCAGGACCTGAAACAGCATTAAGGAAGCAGAAAACCGGCCTGACCAAAGGCACGAGTCCCTTCTGGTCAGCGCCAGTACTGGGTCACCTTGGTCGCGGAGTCAGCGGACACCCCCACAGTCCCTAGAGGACTCTCCACGGGATCTTAGGATCACTGGTGAGCAGAACACAACATCGGTTCCAATACATTTGTGACGGTCCTGTGAGAGCAGGAACAAGGACACCGGAGCCCTTCCTGACCAGAGACTCAGGTTTACCTTGGTTTCAAACAGACCAGACAGCTCCACAGTCCTCAAAAGAGACACATTTCCAGGCACTGTAACTTGTCCAGGATCTTAGGACAACAGGATAACACGAGCTGGGTCACACCAGTATTTCAGGGTCTCAGAGGAGCTTGACTGCCAAGAACTCTGACACACCCAGAAACTCAGGTTCACAGGAGTGCACAATCAAAGAATCACAGAGAAAGCTGGACTCTGAGGAGTCCTGAATCAACTGGGATTATAGGAAGGACAGGCTCCAATCAGATATATCGAGGGCAGCAAGCACTTGAAATAATCAGATGGCAGGAGGCAAGCATAATAACAGAAGCAACAGAAACCAAGGTTACTTGGCATCATCAGAACCAAACTCTCCCACCATAGCAAGTCCTGAATACACCATCACACCCAGAAAAGTAAGACATGGATCTAAAGTCACTTCTCCTGATGATGATGGAGGACTTTAAGAAGGAAATACAGGGAAACACAGGTAAACAGCTTGAAGCCTTTAAAGAGGAAACACAAAAACCCCTTAGAGAGTTACAGGAAAACACTACCAAACAGGTAGATTATCTTAACATCCAAGTTCTCTAATAGATACATCAACTGAACAAAAAATAAAGAAACATCAAAATTTATTGACATTATACATCAATGAACTTACAGATATCTTCAGAATATTCTATCCAAACACCAACAAATACACATTCTACTCAGCAGTACACAGAAGTTTTTTTTGTTTTGTTTTGTTTTTGTTTTTGTTTTTGTTTTTTGTTTGTTGTTTTTTAAACACAACACATCTGGGCATATAAAAGAGACCATCACAAATTTAATCAGTTTGGAACAAATCTTTGTATACTATGTGATAACAAGCAAACAAATAAACAAAAACATACAAAAATATTACCCAAGCTCCAAGTAAATACTCAAATATTTGGAACTAAATTTGATATTAAATGGTGAATGAGTCGAAGGAGAAACCAAGAGTGAAAAAAGTACAAATAACAATATTCCAGGAACTAAGGGAATATGAAAACAGAACATAAGAAAACTTCTGGGACACATTGTAATCAGTCTTATGAGGAAATATCTACATTAAAAAAATTAGAAAGAGACAGGCCACTCCTGCCATGGAATCAGCTAGGCTGACTGCAGGTCTAAACATCTCCCTCTGTTCCTATAGATCAGATCTTCTAGTCTCATCTCCAGTTCTGCAACACAACACCCATGACAGTCTTCCCTGTCCCCCTGCTGCCATCTCCTGTAGATCCACAGGTCCTTTCCTCCTACCCACTCTACCCCAAACAGTTGCTTTATCCTAGCCCACAACTGCAACAGGCAGTATAGTAGACCTATTGGAGTGACCTCTCTGCACTCTCTGCTCCCACATAGTAACAATCTTGGCATTGTGGTTCCTTTAAAAAACAGAGAGATAATATAAGAATATGTTTTTATTTTAATCCCCAGTGTGATATGTGGCTGCTTCAGATTGTGCACAGCAGCTGACTATGATTTGCCTTGCTGTCTAGGAGAGGCATGATTTTCCCAGCTGCAGATAGATTCTGTGATTGTGTGACATTTGGAATTCTGGGGAATTCTCTGAGATATATATATATATATATATATATATATATATATATATATATATGCCCCAAGAAGTGGGTTGGTTGTTGGTTGGCTGTTGTTGGTTGCAGTGTGTTGAGGAGTCATGCACAAAGAATAAAGAACAACAAGAAGAAATTAGATATATTGACAGCAGAGATCAAACTTGCCCCAAAGAACATGACACCCTTATGCAACAGGAATTAATCTAAAGGTAAATTCACCCCTTTCCCTTCTATTATTTTTTACCTAGCACTAGGGAGTTGAAATGATGAAGAAGTGTTGTGGATAGCCCTGGGGCTAATTATATTTGACATCAATTCTATTCTTCCGTGATGGACTGAGAACAAGGAATGAGTCAGCACTCAGGTAATTTCCTGTAAACCTGCTTCCCACCTAAATTTGTCAAATAAAAGAGAGTTGATGACTGGGCAGACAAAGGGAAGGTGAAGCGGAAGGTTGGGAGAGAGAAGGAGAAAATGGAAGAGGGAGAGAACACAGAGCAGGAGGAAGAAGAAGTAAGACGGAACAGAAGCACATGGCCTGGAGAAACCACAAGTTCTAAGGGGTCTCATAGATGTGAAAGATGGTAGTGTAGCAGTAGATCTGCCCAATCTAGGCACACAGCATGTATTCATATTAATTGAGTGATATTTTCATTGCCAGGGCATATTTGGGTTGGAGATTTACTGCAACAAAATGGTGCCCAAGATATTGATTTGAATTCAACTAACCTGAGATTAAACTTCTCTGCCCCCTCAATCCCTGAATTATAACCTGTTGATACTGAACTATGGGAAATTTCACCTGCAGTTCAGAACCAGATAGGGAATATTAGTCACTGACTCCAAGTAGAGAGAGCAGTGATAATCGCCTGTTATGAAAAGGTATTAATTAATAAAAGTCTGTGGCTCCAGGTAGAGAGCATAATAGATAGATATTATAATAGGAATTAATTAAATATATGTCTGTGGTTCCTGGTAGAGAGCACAACAGATAAATGGTTATAAAAAGGATGGCTGCTCTAGGCTGAGAGATTAACAATTAAATACTATCTGCTTCCTATAGGCAGATATTAGTGGAAGTTTAAATTAATTGTTTTAAAGATGGTATAAAGATTTATTGCTCTAGTAAGTCTTACAGGAGACTCATATTCTGTCTAATGTGGACTTCACGGGAATTTTGGGTTTAAATTCTGTTTGACAAGCTGCCTCTTATAAGCAGGTATACATAGAAAAGGAGAAGAGAGGAGAGGAGAGGAGAGGAGAGGAGAGGAGAGGAGAGGAGAGGAGAGGAGAGGAGAGGAGAGGAGAGGAGAGGAGAGGAGAAGCAAGGCAAGGCAAGGAGAGGAGATGAAAGGGGAAAGGAAAGGAAAGGAAAGGAAAGGAAAGGAAAGGAAAGGAAAGGAAAGGAAAGGAAAGGAAAGGGGAAAGAGGAAAGAAGAGGAAATAGGAAAGAGGAAAGAGGAAAGAGGAAAGAGGAGGAAAGAAAGAGGAAAAGAGGAAAGAGGAAAAGAGGAAAAGAGGAAAAGAGGAAAAGAGGAAAAGAGGAAAAGAGGAAAAGAGGAAAAGAGGAAAAGAGGAAAAGAGGAAAAGAGGAAAAGAGGAAAGGAAAGGAAAGGAAAGGAAAGGAAAGGAAAGGAAAGGAAAGGAAAGGAAAGGAAAGGAAAGGAAAGGAAAGGAAAGGAAAGGAAAGGGGAAATGAAAGGGGAAAGGAAAGAGGAAAGGAAAGGGGGAAAGAAAGAGGAAAAGAAAGATGAAAGGAAAGGAAAATAGAAGGGTGAATCAATTGTTCTAAAGATGGTATAATAAAGTTTGCAAGAGACTCATATTCTGTCTAACGTGAGCTCCACAGGAATTTTGGGTTAATATCCTGACATGACAAAATAGAAAGGCCTAAATATACTAAACTGTGTGTGATTTTGTGGTTATTTTATTGTTCCTCTGGGACAGAGGGCAAGCTACAGGTTTTCCTGGTTACTAGCTGAAGGATAGGATGATTTGGGGAAAAGGTTTTGTCTTTGTGTTTTTGGAAAAGGTGATTAGTGTCTATACACATTCCAGGACTGTATGGATCAGATATGATAGAGGGAGACCCCCTGAAGAATTAGATTCCAGAGAATCAAACAAAAAGGTTGTTTTGATGATACTAAAATTTTGTTTTGATATTTATATATTATAGAATATACAGCCTTGGTGAATTTCACCATCAGACATGCAGAACTGACCTGTGTGAACTCCTGATATCTTGGTTTTTCATCCACATTCAGTCAAGACAGACATCAGAGACTAATACAATCATTGGTGAAGCCTTCTTTTTTTTTTTTTTTTTTTTTTTTGGTTTTTCGAGACAGGGTTTCTCTGTGTAGCTCTGGCTGTCCTGGAACTCACTTTGTAGACCAGGCTGGCCTCGAACTCAGAAATCCGCCTGCCTCTGCCTCCCGAGTGCTGGGATTAAAGGCGTGCGCCACCATGCCCGGCGGTGAAGCCTTCTTAAGGCCAATCAATTCCCTCATTTTACCTACCATTCACCCTCCCTTCAAAATATCTCAAAGCCCATATTAAGCTTGAAGAAGTTATGAAGAGTTGTCATCCCAGTTCCCTAGGCTTTGGGACTGGAGGTGGCTATTATAGGTTGTCTTTGATACTAAAAATTTTGAAGTACACCCAGTCCTTCTATTGCTGTTATTATAAACAGATCTGAGATGTTTAAGTCTCTAAGTTAAAGGCCAAAAATGAAATTCATGGCTCTGAGTTTATTGTTAGGGTGTTTTCAGTTATTCTAATGAGAAAAGGCTGAGAGTAGGTAACATAGAACAGTCCAGATTACTTCACATAGATAGTTTGTTTTCAAAAATGTCAGAAGTCCACAGAATGTGATGTTTTATGTTATTTATTCACTTGTTGTTGAGACTACTCTGCTCCTGACAGCTTTCCCATAGCCAGGTCACCTGTCGTGGATTCAAAGAAGAAACTGAGCATCTTTAAGTTACTCCAGTTGGAACGAAACAGCCACTAAGCAAGAATTTTCATTTCATCTACAGACATAATACTGTCCAAAGAAAGGATACAATTACAGGTTAGGACAGCTTGATTCTGCAGAGACAGAGTAGGGTAGTCCTTAATATTCCTGTTTCTCTAAGTCTGTCAGCTGACCGTGGCCAGTAGGTTGAAGACCAATGCTCCAATGTGTTAAAGTAAGGGACTGTCCAAGTGATCAGCAGTCTTTACAAATTGGATAAGTTTTGGAAGCTGTGTGTTGGGCTTCCTATATATTTTCAGTGAATATCAGTTGTTATTGGATTTCTGATGAGGCTGAAAAACTACAGTCTCCTAGCCAACCCAGGCTTTTTACTTTGAGAGGAAGAGTTTTGAGAGAATGGTTTTTAGATGGCATTCAATCTAAAACTAAGACATCGCCAGGTGCAGAACTACAGTGAGGATAGATGACAGAGGTTCTACTTAATTAACAGAGGTTAGATCTCTTGTACTTTATAAATTACAAAATAGTAATAGTTATGTTCAATTGTATCTGAGATAAAATAGTCCTTTAATTGGACAGAAAAGGGGAAGTGTGGTGGATAGCTCTGGGGCCAATTATATTTGATGTTAATTCCACTTTCCTGTGAGGGACAGCAAACAAGGAAAGAGTCAGCAATCAGGTGATTTCCTGAAAACCTGCTTCTTACCTTAGTTTGTCAATTAAAGAAGAGTTGATGATTGGGAAGATAAAGGGAAGATGGAACAGAAGGTTGGGATAGTGAAAAAGGAGAAAATGGATGAGGGAGAGGACACAGAAGAGGAGGAAGGAGAAAAGCAGAGCAGAAGCATATGGCCTTGAGAAACTGCAAGTTCTAAGGGGTCTCATAGATGTGGAAGATCTGCCCAATCTAGGCACACAGCATGCATTCATATTAACTGAGTAGTATTTTCATTGCTGGGGCATATTTGGATTGGAGATTTACTGTAACAGAAAAGAGTAGAAGAAAGTAGAACCCACAAAGTAGCCAAATGCCAGTGACACCCCCATTTAAAGAAGACTGGAAAAGCATAACCTGGTGGAACACTATGTTCTATTCCCTTCTGTGAAATCCCTCAGAAACCTAGCCTATCTCAGTACCCAAGTGTCTGCTCCCAAGATCCAGAAATACATTTTACCTGGAACCCCAATGGCCACAAATTTCAGGTCCACAAAAAACTCTATTTCAGGCAAAATCCAGCTATGACTTTCTCTTAAAGTCCAGACAGGAAGCATAATCCAAGCAACAAAACACCATCTCCTGAACCATAAAGACAGGAGCATGATGTCCTCTGACAAGTACCACCCAGAAGCTGACTCAGACAGATATAGACGCCCATAGCCAAATATTTGATGGAGCTTGTAGACTCTTATGGAAGATTAACAGGGAGGATTGCAGGCCCCGAAGGGGATAGGAACTCCACAGGAAGACCAACAGGGTTAACTATCCTGAATGTGGGGCTCTCAGAGTCTAATCCACTGTTGGGAACTAAAAGGGGGGCCCAGGGGAAGTTGGGAAGACCCACACTCCGCCAGAGTTTTACTTATTCTGTGGTTTTTCAGGCATGGGAGAGCTCCCATACACTTTCCACTCAGCCCTCGGTGGGCATTCAAGCCTCTGACTCACTCTTCAGGGGGTGACCAAGGGGCAGCCCTACCTGGGATTCCTGGAGCTACTTTCCTAAAGCCACTGGAGTTATGGGAGAGAAGGATGAGGAAATAGAGGTTCCCAACACCTGCAAGAGCAAGGGCAGCAGATCTTGACTGGAGCACAGGAAGGGCTTCTAACAGGAGATTAGAAACGGCTCATTAGGCAAAAGCCTGTCCCATCCTCCAAGAGCATTGGGCCCTGATAAGCAGAGACATTCTATGGTTTTAGAGCTTTACTATAGAAAGGCGGAGAGAAAGAGAGAAAGTAGAGAGTAAGAGAGAGTGCCACAGACCCTCTGGGTCCCGTGCCTGCGTAAAACGGTTCTCTAGAGTAGATGGGCAAAGATTAGGACATGACAGACAGACAAACACACAAGAGAGGTGTTGAATCTGAATGTAATCTTCTGGTCAAACTTAGACTAATTATATTACAGCGAATATCATCAATTGTAAAACATAACAGATACGGCACATTGAAGTTTCCCAGGTGCAAAGGGAGTGACTGCAAAGTTTACGCTAGGGATCAGCATCCCTCCAGATGTAAGAGGAGTGACTTCAAAAGGACTATGTTTATCTTAGAGATTAGCACCTGCTCAGGGTCAGCACTGAGTTTTGCACTTTAGAGTTAATTGGGCTAGAGGGGTTTTAACTCTTGCCTGGCCTCAGGAATAAAGTAGTGTCAAGGACTTAGGCCTTGTTAATACTTATCTATGTCTGGAGAATTCCCATTTATCAGTATAGTAACTTAATTTTCTGTTGGCACGGAATATAGTCTGTAATAAGAATTTCTATCTCAGTGAGAATTCCAGTCTCTTTCTGTAGATAGCTGATTTAATGACTAGTACTTAATTGGTTATTGAATAGGTTAAACTCCTTGTTTAGATCTGGAATCTAAGAACACTGGGAAAAGGCTCTAGCTAATGTTAGAATACAATCTTAAAAGGCATTTACTATAAGGTAATGCTTAATAGAGTGCACGTGAGTCTATACATTAGACTAACGGTGAGTGGAGGATTAATATTATGATTTATAAAAATTAGGGGAGAAGAATGTCACACTTCAGGAAGAGAGTTCCCTTTGAAACCCATTGCTTCATCGGTCAGTTTCCCAGCTTTCGCTATGTCAAACTGACTCAACCAAAGTACGTGACAAGAGAGGAGAGAGGAGAGAAGACAGAAGACAGAGAGGAGAGAGGGGGTGAAATTTAGGGGTAAGAGGAAGACAAGTAGGAGAGTGAGAAGTAAGAGAGCAAGAGAGCAAGCAGAGGCTGAAAAGCTTTTTTATGGTCTTTACAGTTGCTAGGTAATTGGGGAGGAGTTTAGCCTGAAGGTCAGAAGCTTGGACCATTGCCTACATGACTTCTAGCCATGCTTCTCTTGTGGGGGCTGTAACTTAGGCAGGGGCTAGTGTCCCAGGAGCATGAGTGAATGCCTACCGTGTCATGAAGGTGAATTATCACCCTTCAGGGTTCAAACCTCAGCTCAACTGGAGATGAGCCTGCAATTTGCCACAAACCACCAACCAAAGAATATACATGGGCTCAAACTAGACCTCCCCACACATATATAGCAGATGTGCAGCTTGTTCTTCATGTGAGTCCCGAATAACTGGAACAGGGTTGCTAACCCAAAAGTTGTTACCTATATGTGGAATAGTTTCCACTAGCTCAACCAGAGGGAGTCCCACAGGCTCAGAGGAAAAGAGAGGTAGGATGGGGGAAAGATTGTAGGAGGTGGTGACACAGAGAGAGGGGAGGAGAGGGGGAGGGGGAGAGAGAGGGAGAGGCAGAGAGAGAGAGAGAGAGAGAGAGAGAGAGAGAGAGAGAGAGAGAGAGAGAGAGAGAGAGAGTAAAGCCAACTAACCAATCCACAACAACAAAAAACCCACCGGCCCAAAAAAAGGCACATATCAACACCTAAACCTATAACTTTCCCCAAATCAGATTACTAGACACCAGGGTAAAAGCACATCCAGGACAATATGCCTCCACCTCAGCCCAACAGCCTCACCACTGCAGGCAATGAATATTCCAACATAGCTGATACACAAGAAAAAGACCTTATTATGAATATGATATAAAAGCTTAAAAAGGGGGTCACAAGTCCCTTCCAGTCGGCACCAGCACCGGAGCACATTGGGCACGGAGTCTGCAGACACCAACAAGGGCCCCACAGGACTCTCCATGGGATCTTAGGACCTCTGGTGAGTGGAACACAACTTCTGCCCCAATCCAATCGAGCAGGACCTGGGACAACATTAATTTGGAAAGCAGAAAACCCGGCTTGACTAGGGTCACAAGTACTTTCCAGTCAGCAACAGCACCAGGGCACCTTGGGTGTGGAGTCTACAGACACCCCCAAGGTCCCCAGAGGACTCTCCACGGGATCTTAGGTCCTCTGGTGAGTGGAACACAACTTCTGCCAGGAGGCAGGTTCAAACGCCAGATATCTGGGCAACTTCCCTGCAAGAGGAGAGCTTGCCTGCAGAGAGTACTCTGACCACTGAAACTCAGGAAAGAGCTAGTCTCCTAGTCTGCTGATAGAGACTAACATAATCACTGGAGGAACAAGCTCTAACCAGAGACAGCTATAACAACTAACTCCAGAGATTACCAGATGGCAAAAGGCAAACGTAAGAATCTTACTAACAGAAACCAAAACCACTCACCATCATCAGAACACAGCACTCCTACCCCACCCAGTCCTGGGCACCCCAACACACCCGAAAAACTAGACCCGGATTTAAAAGCATATCTCATGATGATGGTAGAAGACATCAAGAAGGACTTTAATAACCCATTTAAAGAAATACAGAACACTGCTAAACAGTTACAAGTCCTTAGAGAAAAACACGAGGCCGGGCATGGTAGCACACACCTTTAGTCCCAGCACTCCCAAGGCAGAGGCAAGCAGATTTCTGAGTTCGAGGCCAACCTGGTCTACAGAGTGAGTTTCAGGACAGCCAGGGCTATACAGAGAAACCCTGTTTCAAAAAAAAAGAAAAAAGAAAAAAAATCTCTTGAGGCCGGACATGGTGGCAAACACATTTAGTCCCAGCACTCAGGAGGCAGAGGCAGGCAAATTTCTGAGTTCGAGACCAGCCTGGTCTACAAAGTGAGTTCCAAGACAGCCAGGGCTATAAAGAGAAACCCTGTGTCAAAAAAAAAAAAAAAAAAAAAAAAAAAAAAAAAAAACCATGAAAACAAAACGAAACAGGTAGAAGTCCTAAAGAAAAACAGGAAAGAACATCCAAACAGGTGATGGGAATGAACAAAACCATACTAGACCTAAAAAGGGAAGTAGAAACAATAAAGAAAACCCAAAGTGAGGCAACTCTGGAGATAGAAAACCTAGGAAAGAAATCTGGAACCATAGATTTAAGCATCAGCAACAGAATAGAAGAAATGGAAGAGAGAATCTCAGGTACAGAAGATTCCATAGAGAACAACAGCACAACAATCAAAGAAAATGCAAAATGCAAAAAGATCCTAACTCAAAATATCCAGGAAATCCAGGACACAATGAGAAGACCAAACCTAGAGATAATAGGAGTAGATGAGAATGAAGATTTACAACTTAAAGGGACAGCAGATATTTTCAACAAAATAATAGAAGAAAACTTCCCAAACCTAAAGAAAGAGATGCGCATGAACATACAAGAAGCCTACAGAACTCCAAATAGACTGGACCAGAAAAGAAATTCCTCCCGGCAGATAATAATCAGAACAACAAATGCACTAAATAAAGATAGAATATTAAAAGCAGTAAGGGAGAAAGGTCAAGTAACATATAAAGGCAGGCCTATCAGAATTACACTAGACTTTTCACCAGACACTATGAAAGCCAGAAGATCCTGGACAGATGTTATACAGACACTAAGAGAACACAAATACCAGCCCAGGCAAGTATACCCAGCCAAACTCTCAATTACCATAGATGGAGAAACCAAAGTATCCCACGACAAAACCAAATTCACACATTATCTTTCCACGAATCCAGCCCTTCAAAGATAATAACAGAAAAAAAAACCAATACAAGGACAGAAACCTCGCCCTAGAAAAACCAAGAAAGTAATCCTTCAACAAACCAAAAAGAAGACAGCCACAAGAAGAGAATGCCAACTCTAACAACAAAAATAATAGGAAGGAACAATTACTTTTCCTTAATATCTCTTAATATCAATGGAGTCAATTCCCCAAATTAAAAGAAATAGACTAACAGACTAGATACACAAACAGGACCCAACATTTTGCTGCTTACAGGAAAGCCATCTCAGGGAAAAAGACAGACACTACCTCAGAAAATAAAGGCTGGAAAACAATTTTCCAAGCAAATGGCCTGAAGAAACAAGCTGGAGTAGCCATTCTAATGTCGAATAAAATCGACTTCCAACCCAAAGTTACCAAAAATGACAAGGAGGAACACTTCAAATTCATCAAATGTAAAATCCTCCAAGAGGAACTCTCAATTCTGAATATCTATGCTCCAAATGCAAGGGTAGCCACATTCATTAAAGAAACATTAATAAAGATCAAAGCACACATTGCACCTCACACAATAAGAGTGGGAGACTTCAAAACAACACCATCATCACTGGACAGATCATGGAAACAGAAATTAAACAGGGACACAGTTAAACTAACAGAAATTATGAAACAAATGGACTTAACAGATATCTATAGAACATTTTATCATAAAACAAAAGGATATAACTTCTTCTCAGCACTTCATGGTACCTTTTCCAAAATTGACCATATATTTTGTCACAAAATAGGCCTCAAGAGATACAAAAATATTGAAATTGTCACATGCATCCTATCAGACAACCATGGACTAAGGCTGATCTTCAATAACAACATAAGTAATGGAAAGCCAACATTCATGTGGAATCTAAACAACAACTTCTCAATGATACCTTGGTCAAGGAAGGACTAAAGAAAGAAATTAAAGACTTTTTAGAGTTTAATGAAAATGAAGCCACAATATACCCAAAGTTATGGGACACAATGAAAGCATTTATAAGAGGAAACTCATAGCTAGGAGTGCCTCCAAAAAGAAACTAGAGAGAACACAGACTAGCAGCTTGACAACACATCTAAAAGCTCAAGAAACAAGGAACCAAATTCACCCAAGAGGAGTAGACCACAGGAAATAATCAAACTCAGGGGCAAAATCAACCAAGTGGAAACAAGAAAAACTATTCAAAGAATCAATCAATTGAGGAGCTGGTTCTTTGAGAAAATCAACAAGATAGATAAAACCTTAGCAAGACTCACTAGAGGGCACAGGGACAGCATCCTAATTAACAAAATCAGAAATGAAAAGTGAGACATAACATCAGATCCTGAAGAAATACAAAACACCATCAGATCCTTCTACAAAAGGCTATACTCAACAAAACTGGAAAACCTGGATGAAATGGACAAATTTCTAGACAGATACCAGGTACCAAATTTAAAGCAGGATCAAGTTAACGATCTAAACAGTCCCATATCCCCTAAAGAAATATAAGCAGTCATTAATAGTCTCCCAACCAAAAAAAGCGCAGAACCAGATGGGTTTAGTGCAGAGTTCTATCAGACCTTCAAAGAAGATCTAATTCCAGTTCTGCAGAAACTATTCCACAAAATAGAAGTAGAAACTATGCTACCCAACTCATTCTCTGAAGCCACAATTACACTGATACCTAAACCACAGAAAGATCCAAAAAAGGTAGAGAACTTCAAACCAATTTCCCTTATGAATATCGATGCAAAAATACTCAATAAAATTCTTGCTAACCCATTGGTCTACTTGTCTGTTGCTATAATGACGCAGATATAAGGTACCAGATATGGCTGTCTCTTGTGAGACTATGCCGGGGCATGGCAAACACAGAAGTGGATGCTCACAGTCAAATATTGGATGGATCACAGGGGCCCCAATGGAGGAGCTAGGGAAAGTACTCAAGGAGCTGAAGGGATCTGCAATCCCATAGGTGGAACAACAATATGAACTAACCAATACCCCCCCCCTGAAGCTCATGTCTCTAGCTGCATATGAATCAGAAGATGGCCTAGTCAGCCATCAGTGGAAAGAGAGGCCCATTGGTCGTGCAAACTTTATATGCCTCAGTACAGGGGAATGCCAAGCCAAGATGTGGGAGTGGGTTGGTAGGGAGTGGGTGGGGGAGCATGTGGAGGACTTTTAGGATAGCATTGTAAATGTAAATGAAATAAATACCCAATAAAAAAATATGAAAAAAATTCTCCCTAACCGAATCGACGAAATTATTGAAACAATCATCCAACCTGACCAAGTAGATTTTATTCCAGGGATGCAGGGATGGTTTAATATATCGAAATTGATCAATGTAATCCATTATATCAACAAACTCAAAGACAAACAACATCATTATCATCAACTTAGAAACAGAGAAAGCATTTGAGAAAATCCAACACCCTTTCATGATAAAAGACTTAGAAAGGTCAGGAATTCAAGGCCCATACCTAAACATGATAAAAGCATTCTACAGCAAACCAGTAGCCAACATCAAAGTAAATGATGAGAAGCTAGAAGCAATCCCACTAAAATCAGGGACTAGACAAGGTTGCCCACTTTCTCCCTACCTATTCAACACTGTACTTGAAGTCCTAGGCACAGCAATTCGACAACAAAAGGAGATCAAGGGTATACAAATTGAAAAAGATGAAGTCAAAATATCACTTTTTACAGAAGATATGATAGTATATATATAAGGGCCCATAAAAATTCCACCAGAGATCTCCTAAACCTGATAAACATCTTCAGTGAAGTAGCTGGATATAAAATTAACTCAAACAAGTCAGTAGCCTTTCTGTACACAAAGTATAAACAGGCTGAGAAATTAGGGAAACAACACCCTTCTCAATAGTCACAAATAATATAAAATAACTTGATGTGACCCTAACTAAGGAAGTGAAACCTCTGTATGATAAGAACTTCAAGTCTCTGAAGAAAGAAATTAAAGAAGATCTCAGAAGATGGATAGACCTCCCATGCTCATGGATTGGCAGGATCAATATAGTAAAAATGTCTATCTTGCCAAAAGCAATCTACACATTCAATGCAATCCCCATCAAAATTCCAACTCAATTCTTCAACAACTTAGAAAGAGCAATCTGCAAATTCATCTGGAATAAGAAAAAACCTAGGATAGCAAAACTCCTCTCAAGGATAAAAGAACCTCTGGTGGAATCACCATGCCTGACCTAAAGCTGTACTACAGAGCAATTGTGATAAAAACTGCATGTTACTGGTATAGTGACAGACAAGTACCAATGGAATAGAATTGAAGACCCAGAAATGAACCCACACACTTGATCTTTGACAAGGGAGCTAAAACAATCCAGTGGAAAAAAGACAGCATTTTCAACAAATGGTGCTGGCACAACTGGTGTTTATCATGTAGAAGAATGTGAATTGATCCATTCCTATCTCCTTGTACTAAGGTCAAATCTAAGTGGATCAAGGAACTCCACATAAAACCAGAGACAGTGAAACTTATAGAGGAGAAAGTGGGGAAAAGCCTCAAAGATATGGGTACAGGGGAAAAATTCCTGAATAGACCAGCAATGGCTTGTGCTGTAAGATCGAGAACTGATAAATGGGACCTCATAAAATTGCAAAGCTTCTGTAAGGCAAAAGACACCATCAATAAGACAAAAAGGCCACGAACCGATTAGGAAAGGATCTTTACCTATCCTAAATCAGATAGGGGACTAATATCCAATATATACAACGAACTCAAGAAGCTGGACCCCAGAAAATCAAATAACCCTATTAAAAATGGGGCTCAGAGGTAAACAAAGAATTCTCACCTGAGGAATACCGAATGGCTGAAAAGCACCTGAAAAAATGTTCAGCATCCTTAATCTTCAGGGAAATGCAAATCAAAGCAACCCTGAGATTCTACCTCACACCAGTCAGAATGGCTAAGATCAAAAACTCAGGTGACAGCAGATGCTGGCGAGGATGTGGAGAAAGAGGTACACTCCTCCATTGTTGGTGGGATTGCAAGCTTGTACAACCACTCTGGAAATCAGTCTTGCGGTTCCTCAGAAAATTGTACATAATAGTATGGAAGGATCCTGCAATACCTCTCCTGGGCATATATCCAGAAGATGTTCCAACGGGTAAGAAAGACACATTCTCCACTATTCATAGCAAACTTATTTATAATAGCCAGAAGCTGGAACGAATCCAGATGCCCCTCAACAGAGGAATGGATAAAAAAAAAAGTGGTGCATATACACAATGGAGTACTATTCAGCTATTAAAAAGAATGAATTCATGAAATTCATTGGCAAATGGTTGGACCTGGAGGACATCTTCCTGAGTGAGGTAACCCAATCACAAAAGAACTCAAATGATATGTACTTACTGATAAGTGGATATTAGCCCAGAAAATTAGAATACCCAAGATATAAGATACAATGTGTGAAACACATAAAACTCAAGAAGAACAAAGACCGAAGTGTGGACACTTCACCCCTTCTTAGATTTGGGAACAAAACACCCATGGAAGAAGTTACAGAGACAAAGTTTGGAGTTGAGACAAAAGGATGGACCATCTAGAGACTGCCATATCCAGGGATCCATCCCATAATCAGCCTCCAAACGCTGACACCAATGCATACACTAGCAAGATTTTGCTGAAAAGACCCTGATATATTTGTCTCTTGTGAGACTATGTCGGGGCCTAGCAAACACAGGAGTGAATGCTCACAGTCAGCTATTGGATGGATCACATGGTCCCCAATGGAGGAGAAAGTACTCAAGGAGCTAAAGGGATCTGCAACCCTATAGGTGGAACAACGATATGAACTAACCAGTACCCCTGGAGCTCGTATCTCTAGCTCATATGTATCAGAAGATGGCCTGGTCATCCATCAGTGTAAAGAGAGGCCCATTGGTCGTGCAAACTTTATATGCCTCAGTACAGGGGAATGCCAGGGCCAAGAAGTAGGAGTGGGTGGGTGGGGGAGAAGGTAGAGGAGGGTATGGGGGACTTTTGGGATAGCATTGGAAATGTAAATAGGAAAATACCTAATAAAAATAAATTTTAAAAAAGAGCTTAAAGAGGATATTAATAAATTTCTTAAAGAAATCCAAGAAAACATAAACAAGGTAAGGAAATAAATAAAATTGCTCAAGACTTGAAAAGGGAAACAGATTCAACTTAAAAAATGAGGAAATTCTGGAAATGATAAATATGGGAAACAGAAAAAGAACTAAAATATATAGCTTAATACAAATGATGGAAGACATAATCTCAAGAATTGAAGTATAATAGAAAAAATTGATACTTCATTCAAAGAAAATGTTAATTCTAAGAACCTTCTCGTATGAAACATTCCACAAAATCTGGGTTACTATGAATAGACTAAATTTAAGAATAATATGAATGGAGGAAGGAGAAGAAACCCAGGTAAAAGGGACAGAAAATGTTTTAAACTAATAATAGGAGAAAAATTCCCTAGCCTAAAGAAGGAGATATATCAGTGTACAAGAAACACACAGAATAAAGGCTATACCATAAAAAAAAAGGAATCTCAGCACATATAATCGATGCACTTAATGTACAGAACCTAGAAAGAACATTAAAAACTCCAAGAGGAAAAGAACTAGTTACATAAAAAGGCAGACTTCTCAATTCAGATGCTACAAGCCAAAAGGGCCTGGGAGATATGCTGCAAACTTGGACCACAGGTGCCAGCCTAAGCTACTGAACCTCACAAAACTTTTGATTACCATAAAAGGAGAAAATTCTAAAACAAACAAACAAACAAAAACCATGGTAAAATCAAATTTAAGCCATATAATATATAAATCCAATCCCATAGAAGATGCTAGAATCAGACTTCCAATCCAAAGATGTTTATATAGCCATGAATTCACAGGGAGTAAATAATCTTAGATGAACCAAACAAAAAACAAGGGAAACATGCTCACACTACTACTATCTCCACCACCACCACCAACATCAGCAGCAGCAAAATAATAGGAATCAACCATTATTGGTCATTTATATCCCAGAATATTAATGATCTCAAATTCTAAAATAAAAAAGTCACAGACTAACAGAATGGATGGGGAAACAGAATTGATTCTTCTAAGGCTTACAAATAACCTATGTCAATATCAAGAATAGACAATAACCTCAAGAGGTCAAAAAAGATATTTCAACCAAATGGACATGAGAAGTAAGCTATCATACTCATTTTAATATGTGGTTAATTAGAATTTAACCCAAAACTAATCAGAAGAGATAGGAGAGGGTACTACCTACTTATCAAAGGAAAAATTCATTAAGGTGACATTTAAATTAACATCTACATCCCAAACATAAGGGCAAATTTGTAAAATCAATACTACTACAGCTTAAATTACATACTGATTCCAACAAACTGATAGGGTGGCACTTCAGTACTCCACTCTCAACAATAGGCAGGCAGGCCATCCAGAGAAAAACTAAATAGAGAAATGCTGGAGCTAACAGACATTATAAGCCAAAAGGACTAAACATGTGTGTGTGTGTGTGTGTGTGTGTGTGTGTGTGTGTGTGTGTACACATATACTTTTCAACCAAACACAAAAGAATATATCTGTTGCTTAGCATCTCAAAGAACATTCACAGAAATTAACAACATACCCAGTCACATAAAAGACTCAACAGATACAAGAAAATTGAAAATACTATCTGCATCCTATCAGACCACCATGCTTTATTTAAAACGTGACATAAACAACCACAAAACAACAGAAATCTTACCAACTCTCTACTGAATAAAAATTTATGAAGAAAAAAATATGAGAGAAATTAAAGATTTTATAGAACCAAATGAAAATCAATGCACAGCAATATACAATCTTAGATACATGAAAGAAATTTTTTAAAAGTACATAGCACTAAATACCTACATAAGAATTAATTAATTAGATAATTGCACTTTTAAACCCAGAAACATCTCATACTAACAATGTGACAGCATGCCTGAAAGCTCTAGAACAAAACAAAGAAATCAAGCCCAAATGAAGTAGAAGGCTAGATATATTCAAACTAAGACCTGAAATCGATGAAGAACAAGAAAAGAGAACAATAGAAAAACATCAATAAAATAAAGTGTTGGTTCACAGAGAAAATCAGTAAGATCAACAAACCCTTATTGAAATTTTTTAAAAAAGCCAAAGAGAATATCCAAATGAAACAAATCAAACAGAGAAAGGGAGCTCACACCAAGAAAATCAGGATAAACATAAGGACACAACTGGAAAACTTGAACTCCACCAAACTGGAAAAATCTAAAAGAAATAGATAATTTTTCTAGATACATGCCACTTACCAATGTTAAATATCACTTAAGGTTGATAAATTAGAAAAATCAAACCAGATAAGCAATTTAAACGGACTTATAAAGCATATGAACTAGAAGCAGTCAATAAAAATCATGCAAAAGAAAGAAAAACAACAACAACAAAAAAAAAACCACCCACAAAGGAGAAGAAAAGAAAGAAAGAAAAAAGAAAATGAAATCCAGTCAATGAAAAGACAGTTTTGTACAAAATTCTACCAGACTGTCAAGGAAGAGTTACTGCCAATAAGCCTAAAAACAATTCCAGAAAATATAAATCGAAGTGACATTGTCCAAAAAATTTTTCTGAGGCCACAGTTAGTTATTCTGATACCCAAACCACATAAAGACTCAACAAAGAGAGAATTACAAAGCAGTTTTCCTCATGAACATAGATGCAAAATATACTCAATAAAATACTTGCAAACTGAATTCAAGGACACATCAAAAACATCATTTGCCATGATCAAGTATGCTTCATTTCAGAGATGCAAAATGGTTCAACACATGTAAACCTATTAATGCAATTTACCATATAAACAGACTGAAAGACAAAACTATATGAGCACCTCATTAGATGCTGAAAAACCCTTTGAAAAACACATCTTCATGATAAAAGTCCTCAAAAGATTAAGGATACAAAGGACACACCTAAACATAATAAAGGTAGTTTACAGCCAGGCCATAGCCAACTTGATCAACTTAATGGAGAGATACTCAAAGAAACAAGACAAGGCTGTCCATTCTCTCCAAAACCTATTTTTTATGGTGTTGGGCACTGGGATATGCAAAGACAGTCTGGTCTCCAGTACAGCTGAGATGGTAAACCCTGGGACCCAGTGGTTACAATTCACCTACATGGGATGGAAGGAGTTCTCTCATGTCACCTGGAACCCTGGCTCCTGTCAAAGTTACTGCCCCCTCAGCCCCACAAGAGAAACATGGTTAGTAGTCATGTAGGCAATGTCCCAAGCTTCTGACCTTCAGGCTAAACTCCTCCCTAGTTACCTAACAAGAGTAAAATAAAGCAGCCCACTATAAGAGGAGCTGTTTGGCCCCTCCTCACTCTCACACTCCTCTCTCTTTGTCTTCTCCTCTATCTACCTCTCACTCTCTAGCCTTTCTTCTCCCCTTCCTCTCCTTTTCCCCCTTCTCTCCTCTTGGCCATGGCAGGCCTCTGTCTCACTTTTACATTCTCTCTTTACCCTTGCCTTTCTATAATAAAGCTCTAAAACCATAGACAGTCTCTGCTCATCAAGGCATGCTGCGCAGACTCTTGCCTGTGTGGGAACCTCTCTCCCTCAGCCCTCTCTCCCATAACCCTGGAGCACAGGGTGTTGCCCCGGGACCCTGTTCACGGGCTCCCCCTTATCCACTCCCCGTTGAGTGGGGTCAGTGGCTTAGATGCCCACCCGGAGCCAAGTGGAAAGCACCTGGCAGCCCTCCCGTGTCCACCTGCCTAGAGCATAGGAGGAACTCTGGCTGGACATGGGCTCTCCTCCCTCCCCCCTCCTTCCCCTACCCCCCATTTAGTTCCCACATTATGGTACTTGTAGCGATAGTCTCAGCAAAGACAACTAAAGGAGATCAAGGCAATATAATTTGGAAAAGAAGAATTCAGATTTTCCCTATTCACAGATGATATGATAGGACATACAGATGACCCAAAAAGTTCCACCAAAAGGTCCACCAAGGAACTCATACAGCTGATGAACACTTTCAGAAAAGAGTGTGGATACAAGATTAACTAAAAAGAAAAACAATAACCCTTCTATATACAAATGAAAAATAGACTATGGAAAAGAACCAGGGACACAAGGCCTTTGACAATAGCCTCAAATAACATAACCCATCTTGGGGGTAATGCTAACCATAAAAGTAAAAGACTTGTATTCATAAAAATTTAAGACATCTAAGAAAGAAATTGAAGGATATCAGAAGATGGAAAGATCTCACAGGTCCATGTATAAGTAGAATTAACATAATAAAAATGGTTATCCTACCAAAGCAATCAACATATTCACTGCAATTCATATCAAAATTCCAACACAATTCTTCACAGATCTTAGAAGAACTAATTTCAACTTCAAATGGAAAGACCAAAACGCCAATAGGACTAAAAGAAATTCCAAACAACAAAAGAACTGCCAGAGGTATCACTATCCCTGATTTCATGTTGTACTACAGAGGAAGCATTTCTTGCATGCTGAAGACATATGTATTCTCTGTTTGCATCTAGAATAATAAAAGAAACAAAACCAGACAGATTTGTTGAACATGGAATCTAATCCAGAGACACTGATGTGATAGAAGAGAAAGCGGTGAATAACCTTGAACTAATTGGCACAGAAGACATTCTAAACAGAACACCTTTAGGCCAGGAAGTGAGATTTAAAAAACTAATAAATGATCCCTCATGAAACAAAAGGGCTTGTGTAAGGCAAAGGAAACTATCACTCCATCAAGGAGGCAGCCTACAGAATTGGAAAATATTTTCACCAACTCCACATCTAATAGAGGAGTAATATGCAAACTATATAAAGAACTGAAGATGTCAAGTAAAACAAATCATCCATCTTAAAAATTGGATGTAGATCTAAATAGAATTCTCCAATGAGGAAACTCAAATGGTTGAGAAACACTTAAAGAAATGTTCAACATCCTTAGCCATCTGGGAAATGCACCTGTCAGAATGGCTAAGATCAACAATGCAAGGGACAGGTCATGCTGGGGATACAGTAAGGGGCACATTCATCGATGGTGGGACTGAAAATTTATATAGGTACTATGAAAGTCTGTGTGATCGTTTCGCTGGAAAATAGAAAAAGATCTACCCAAAATTGGGGTTTACCACTCTTGGACACATAGCCAAAGGATACTTCATCCTACCCAAGAGATATTTGCTCAACTGTGCTCACTGCTGCTCTGTTCACTAGAGCCAGAAACCAGAAACAACCTAGATTCCCCTAAAGAGAACATGGATAAAGACTGTCTGGTCTGTACCTCCCACTAGCACAGGTTTCTAGCAGCTCCTCTCTTGAAGGTCCACACTGACTACCAGTTCTCCCTGGATGATGATTTTACTGCCTTCCTAGTTGACAATGGTTCTGGCCTGGGCAAAGCCTGGTTTGCTGGTTATGATGCTCCAGGGCCATCTTCCCCTCCATTCTGGGGTTGCCCTAGGCACCAGGGCATCACAGTGGATAAGAGACAGAAGGACACATTTATGGGTGCTGAGGCCCAGAGCAAGAGAGGCATCCTGACCCTGAAGTACCCCATGGATCACGACATTGTCACCAACTGGTTCAATATAGAGAAGATCTGGCACCAAACATTCTACAACAAATTGCATGTGGTCCTCGAGGGGAACACTGTGCTGCTCACCATACCCCCTAGAGCCCTAAGGTCAATTGTGAAAAGATGACACACAACATGTTTGAGACTTATAAAGCCACAAGCATGTGAGTAGCCATCCAGGCTATGTTGTTCCTCTATGCCTCTGGTCATACCACTGGGATTTGGATGGAGTCCAGAGATGGGGTCACACCCAATGTGCACATTTATGAGACCTCTGCTCTCCTTGTGCCACCCTGTGTCTGGACATAGCTGGCTTGTACATGACAGCCTACCACATGAAGTTCACGACCACGTTTGGCTACAGTTCACCAATACAACTGGAAAGGAAATCATGCCTAATATCAGAGAAAAGCTGTGCTATGTTGCCCTAGACTTCCAGCAAGAGATGGCCACTGCTGCATTCTCTTCCTCCAGGGATAAAAGCTATGAGCATCCAGGTTATCACTATTGTCAATGAGCAGTTCTGCTGCCCTTAGGCTTTTTTTAGCCTTCCTTCTTCGGTATGGAATCCTGTGGCAACCATGAAACTACATTCAATTCCATCATGAAGTGTGACATTGACATTCTGTACATATATAAATGATATTCAGATTTCTATAATCTCCCTAACCTTTCTAGACTCCCGCCCACTTCTACAAACCTTTCCATCCTCCTAGTTCTGTTTCAGACATTGGTTCTTTTTGTTTGTGTTTGAGAATCCTAGAGTTTAACTAGGAATATCAGTATGGCCATGAGTTCAAAACTCTTTCTTGGAGGCCAAATGCAGGACACTGGATCTGGCTCACTGGATATATGGAAGATAATGACTCTCTCTCCCTCAGAACCCACCAATATTTCAGCAAAGGAGGGAAAAGTTGAATGGGTCCCTCCCTGTCCCATGATTTACTGTGGGGAGGTTTTAATCATGGATAGACTTTACATATACTCACAGGTGTTGGGAAGTCATGACTGCCTTGGCAGTCCTGTAGTGAAGAAAACAGATTCCATAGCCCTCTTCTTTATGGTCCAGATTTTATATACTTTCTGCTCCTTTTTTTCCTCTGAGGATCCATGAGGGTTCATGACTAAAAAAGACATTAATACCATTCGGCCATCTCTTATTATCGTGCTTTGAGCAGTTATGCATATTATTCCTCACTGTAGTTTATTGCAAAAAGGGCTTCTCTGAATGAATCTTAAAGTAGAATTTCCCCATGGATATAAACATAGATACTTAGAAGGGAGCTTGACACCTTGAGACTTTACATAAACAACAGTAATAAATTCTCCTCTAGGGCCAAAGGCATTTTCTATCCTCCTGTGGAACTGACCTCAAATCCAATCACAGATACACTGGCTATCCCTATAACAGTGATGCCACTATTGTGTAGGTGGACACATCTTTCTTGGCAGATTGGTATTGTACATCATAAGGGTCATGTCTGGGTAAGTCTGTTGATGCCATTACTCTGCCAGCATACTGTATAGCAAAGTCCAGAACTATGAAACCTAACTAGGTGGAAGAAAGTTTTCAGCTCCATTCCAGCTCGATTTCTTTATATTTTGCAAGCAACATGTGGGTTGTCTTTTGTAGCAGGGTCTTATCATATATTCATGGTGGGCAAATAGAAAGAGTGTGATGAACCTGTTTTATTTTCAAGATTTCTGGGGACTTCCTGAACAAAATTTCATATGGCAGTATCTCATACCTGGCATTGGGATTTTTTTTTGGGGGGGGGGAGGCTTGGATTTCAGCAGCAGTATTATGTAGACATACAGGCCATATACCTGTTAAATGTGTCTTTTGAGACTTTATCACTTGTATTATAAACAGTAAGTTTCCATGTGGCTTTTCAATTATATCCTTAGCTTTGGTTATCCCCTCATGCCACCAGCTTTTCTATCCTATCTCTGCTTAAATTTTCCTCATAGGTAGAATATTTATATTAATGATTGTACAAGTAATGGGCTTATGAGAGGACAAAAACTTTCACAACTTAAGCATTTCTGGGAACCTATTAGAGAAAAAATAATCAATATAAGAATCTATCAAAAAGAGGTGGCCCTTGAGTGGGGTAAAACACTCATGTTGCAAATGAAAGCCAATACTGATACTGACACTGTCAGGATCATACTTCCTAGTAACATTTATTGTGGTGAAACCTTCACTCTTCTCACAGATTATTCTTGTGATATCATCTAGGCATGACTAAAGGAAAACAAATTAAGGAATGTGACTTTTTATTACCTCTGAAACTATTATGAAGTTGAGATTTCTGATTTCTTTGGAAATTCCGGTACATTATATGGTGATTCTCTGGGAGAGAAAGGTAAAATGATGTTTTGTTAAAGTAGACACTGGTGAAAGGATATTTTGCTACTGAAGATGCACATGAAAGAAGGTTTGGCTGAGGCCAACACATGGGTGACAGGATGATTTGCTGAAGTAGACACAGTAGAGAGGATGTTTTACAGAAGGAGATACAGGTTAGAAGATGTTTTGTTAAGACAGACTTGTGAGAGGAGAGGTGGTGATAAGAAAGAATACAACTGTGACTTAACAGACAGTGGGAGGAGTGTCGGGCATTGGTTCCCCTTGCTCTGCCTCGATAGACTTTGCTGACCAGGCTCTGGGAATGGTTTGCCAGCACAGAGGAATAAAAAGAAATATTTAAACATTTGACTTGGCTTCTTGCAGATTGCAATTTATTAACAGTAAGGAGTCCATAGAAAGTTAACACTTAAATACAAATCAGTAAAACAAAACTATAAAACATGCATACATATGCATGTTAAACAATTAACTGGATTTATAACAAACCTTTAGAAAACAATATATTTTTAAATCTATATATGAATAGGCAAAGCATACACAGAAATTGTTGACGTAGGCATACAACTACTTGCATGAAATACTTGTCATTAATACTAATCAAAAGAGACTAATAATAAAATTAGCAATAACAATGTTTACTGTTTATATTGTTAAAAGCAGTTAGTAAGTGATTATCTCCCATACTACAGACATATGAGTGCTTTCTCATAGTCCAGGGTCAGGGGTTGGAATATGTACAATCTTAAACACACATCAGGATGGATTTGGCCTGGTTGTTCTCTTTAAGGAAAAGAAAATTCAGCTGGCAAGGATGAAGAACTAGGTGAACTAGGTTCTCAAGTTTGGTGGAGGTCATCTTCAGCAGAATAGGATGGTCCATTTAGAAATAGTGGGAGAAGGGAGAGGTGAGGGGAAAGGAGGAGCAGAATGGGAAAAGGAAAGGAAGAAGGAATTTAGGAATACAGGAAGGAGGAGAAGAAGAGGGAGGAAGATAGATGGGCGGATGGTGGGGCAGACCTGCAAGGGAGGAAGGGGAGGGAGGAAGAAGCCTCTGCGAGAGTCTATTCTAGGAATTTTCATCAATGGGGCTTTTAATCAGCAGCGTCTTGAGATGCAGGTATTTCAGTCTGGTTGGGGTCACAGCCAGAAGCCATAGATGGGCCCGGCTGCCTTTTTGGCAGTCACAAGCGAAAGAGGAGCAGTTCGGAGGGGTTGGCAACAAGCTCTAACGTTCATGGAACTGAAAACCAGGGAATGTATCCACATCAAGTTCTCAACTACATCTACTGGAAAGGGGTTAAGATTTCATCTAATGATGCTTATCAAAACTTATTTTTGGACGGGAATGATAGCGACATTAAAATCCATGCTCTCAGAAGAACATGGTGTTTACACAAAGTATTTTTATGTCAGTCAGGCTACTTGGCTAACGTTCTCAAAGGTACTTGGAGAGAATCACACCATGGCGTTATAAATCTGATCAAGAATAAGGATATTGATACCCGGTCTCTGCACTTTGTGTTTGGTTCCTTGTACACGGGTGCAGATTTTTCAATAACACCCCTGGAAGTTCCTCAAGTTTTGGCAGCAGCATGCCTGCTTCGGGTGGATCGAGTATTTCAGCAGTGTGAAGGAATCATGTAAGCAACTATCAACAGGAACACTGTGTGCTCCTATTATTTGGCAGCAGAAACCTATAGATTAAAAGCTGTAAAGACAGGATGCTTTGAATGGCTTCTTTGCAATTTGATGGTACATCCAAGTGTGGCACTTTACAAGGAAGTAGATATGAAGTTGTTGTATCTTCTAGCATTGTCTTCTGACTTATTAGTCATGCAAAAGGAGATCGATGTATATAACACACTGAAAATATGGATTTTCCTTTATCTTAATCCATGCTGGAACGGAACCATGAAACAGCTTTTACAAGATGCAAACAACTGGCTTTCCACCCACATCGAATATGTTGATAACATCAGCTTTCTTCAAAGTGAAGAAGGACTAATATTTCAACCAGTGTTTAAAAAGCTGAGATTTCAGCACATCATCTGTGACTTGACTTCCACAACTATTCTTGAACAAGATTGACAAATACCTATGGCATGGTTGTCACCCATTTACAAACAACAGTGGCTGATTTTGCTGCGAACACCAGAATATGGGATAATTGGACCACAGGTCATCAATGAACAAGAACTTGAAGAATGCACCATGAGGTGTGGTACAATGATCCCCAAAGATGGTAGATATACTTGGAAGTGGTCAGTTGGACGACTTGGCTTTCCTTTACGTGTGACCTTTACCAGGCAGTGTGTAATTTTAAGACAACAGTGTCAGTGGTGTGACGGTTCTGCCTGCCAAAACCATATCTGAAATGTCATATTCAGAATAACTTTGGTGTGTTTTGATTCCAATGAGAGAGTAACTTTCAGAAAAACAACAGGTTATAAATCCTCACCTTTGAATATAAAGAGGAGCAAATTGTAATGAAATTGGACAGTGATGTTCTAACCTTCCCTATGTGTATATTCTGCAATTTCCTTTTTGTAAACCTAGGAAATGCAGAAAACAAGTAATCTTACCAATCATTAGACTGTAAGCATTTTACAAGTATCAAATGGCTCATTTAATATGAAGGCTGTGTGAGGAAGACCAAAAACAAATTCATTATTCTTTGGAGTCTAGTACCACCAGATGTGACTGCTTCCCTCCATCACCTTATTTCCATGCATTTCTGAAGAAAACCTTTACTTCCAAAAAAGTATTTGTCAAATCAAATCAAATAAAGCTAGTCTTCTGATTTAAATTTACCGTCAAGAGCCAAGCTTGGAATGGAAATAAGAGACTATATTTGCAAGGTAAAACATCTCAATGAACTTGTAAAGTAGATTTGGCCCTAGCTAAAGTTGAGACAAAATAAAATCATTCCATTGCTGAAACTGTTGTGAACCAATGCATTCATTATGACATTATTAAAAGATGTAAATCATTGGTTAAAAGGGAATATTTGAGATAACTCACTGTCTGTGTGGGCTTTCAAATAACCAAATAGTGTCAAATTTGGGTTTGGAAAACATTTACTGCTATCTCTAACTATATATTCACACATACAGGCATTTATCATATACTTAAATTTCATGCCATATCCTGGATAAGCAAGTGAATTATATATGCAATATATTTACATAGAAGTATATATACTTATGTAATATATCTATGTATTGATGTAAGTGTAAATACCAAGAATCCAATTTTTGAAAGGGATAAAAAAGATAGCAAATGGAATATAGGCCTTCATGATATCTATCATCTGGCTATGAAGATATGAGCTGTACCATAGTATCCTGATCAATTTTTCTACCTTAGTTTCTTTTCCTGTTGCAAGAACTCCAATAACTTTTTCCATTATATAGAGTTCAAGACTAGAGTCAATGAATAGTGGCACCCAGGATAGGTAGGTATTCCCAAGTCACTTTATGCAATCAAGATAACCTCCAACAGGCATTCCCAGAGCCTGGACTCTCACATGATTGTAGATGCTGTCACAACTTTTCCTCTGGTTAGCATGATACAGGAACACCCACTTTTAAGCCATAACCTTCCAACCCTTGGTCTTCATAGGTTCACAACCATGGTATGGTACAAAATTCACTTTATCCAACTTTAAAAATCCCCATAAATAGTTCCCTTGTTTAATGTGGCTGGTTCTGTGCCAGTGCCATGATTATTTTACTACTATAGCTTTGTAGTCTAATTTGAACTGGGAATGGAGTTCCCAGCAGTTCCTTTTTAATTTCAGGATTGTTTTAGCTATCCTGAGTTTTTCTTTTCTTTTCTAGATGAAGCAGAGTTGTCCTTTCAAGGTCTTTACCTTATTTCTCTTGGATACTAGGCTTCGTGTGCCTATGATGCCTCCTAAGTTGACTAGGCTTCACCTATGTCTACTAGTACTCACATGTACACCATGCCTCATATGGATATTCCAGTTACCCACCATTACTAGGCCTCCCATGGATGCCAGGTACTGAAAAAGCCTTTCAGTCCTTCCAGGCTAAGGAAACTAGGAACATTTACCATATCTCCAGTGCTTCCCAACCCTCTCATACTCACCCAGCCACCAGGGTACTAGGATCCACCTGATTACAAAGCCTTCCATACTCTCCAGACCTCCCTTGGTAAAAAGCACTCGGTTGCTTGCCAGGCCTCACATGATTACTAGGCCTCATTTGGCTACTAGGCCTCAAGTGGTTGCTAGGTTTTTCATGGTTTTGAGAGCTTCCATGTATACTAACCTGCTCATACTAACCAGGCTTCCCCTATACACCTGGCCTAACCTGCCATCCAAGACTCTATTATTTACCAGATCTCCCATGCTTCCTGTGCATCTTATGCTTGCCTACCAGGCCTCTCACATTTACAGAACTCACATCCTTACTAGTCCTTTCAAGATTTCCAGGTCTGTCTTTGGTTCTAGGATTGCCATAGTTACTAGGCCTCCCCATTATTGCTTGGCTACTTATGTTCCCCAGGCCTCCTAAGCTTTCTAGCACTCCCAAGATTGCCAGGCTCTTAAGTGTATCAGAACTCCCAATAGTTCTAGGTCTCCCATGCTTTCCAGGGATTGCACGGGTTCTAGTACTCCCATGTTCACTAGCCCTTCCAAAGTTTGCCAGGCTTCTCCTTTACATTGGGCCTCCTTCCTTTTCCAGGAGTCTCGGGTTAACAAGTCCCTTGTGTTTATCATGCCCTCTGTACCTACTAGGATTCCTGTGTTTCTGGGTCTACCTTGGGTTCAAGGACTCTCCTGCTTACTAGGCTTTCTATGCTTGGATGTTTCTCATCCTTATCAGGACTGCTAAACTTTCCAGACCTCCCAGATTTAACAGGCATCTGATGTATCCTCTCAGTCCTCCCATTTTTTCTAGGCCTCCAATGCTTTCCATGTTGTTTTTTTTGTGTTCAAAGATTCAGATGCTTACTAGATTTCCACATATTGGCCAGGCTCCTAATGCTGATCGGGCCTCATGTTTATTAAGCATCCTTCCATGCTTGCCAGGTCTTCCTTGGGTTCTAGGATGCCTGTGTTTACTAGACCTCCCCATATTCAGAGGCTTCTCATTCTTACTAGAACTCTAAGCTTTCCAGGCCTTCCCCTGACTTACCAAGACTCCCATATTTTTCAGACATTCCATCCTAACTATGTTTCCCAATGTCTGGGATCCCAATGTCTGTAATCAACACATGATCTTCTGGGCTGGTATCTCTTTTCCAGATATGCCCTCTATAGCACTCTAACCACAAGTTGATTCCACTTCACTGTGCTGTTCTTGGTGATTATCCCATGGTACCTGCATCTCCAATACACTGGGGTCTTCCACTGCATCTAGACTTCACCGATGCTACTCATCAGCTATCTTCATGATGACAGACATCAAATCCTTTGCATCATTTCTCAGTCCTAGTCTATCAACTGTAACCTTCACCAATGGCCTTCCATGGCCTCTCATAGTTCCAAGCCTCGGCTACTCTTCATGACACCTTCATGCTTCAAAACCAGTACCACATGGGTGACTCTTACACATTACCAAGTATAGCTGCAGCACAAGGCACAACTTTGGCTATCTCTGGAACATAGCTTATTTGTTCTTTTTTCAAAAAACACTTCCCAGAAGATTTCACCTCAATGATGCTGGTCTCTTTTTTATCACCACTAATTTCTTAGCTCCAGCTATCCAGCAACAATTAGCCCAGTATTCCCTTCTATTCTTGACTCTAAAGCCAGAGCCATATGGCCAAAGATGCTTGCAGGATCTGTAACATGAACCCCTTGCTCTATTACATTATCTCTAGCATTATGATTTCTAACCTTTTCACTGTCATGAGCCATCATACAACAATCTAATTGGTAGTAGGTGATGTTCCTGAAATGACTTAGCTTTAGATTGTATCTACAACAAAACTCTGACAGGCATTGCCCAAGAATAAATCATTTTAGGAAAGATTCCTGCTATTAATATGCTTTTCTTGTTATTATTAGACATATATAACAACCACTATGTATTAGCCTACCCCTTTTTGAGCAGATCTCTGCATATCTATGAAGATGTACTGTCTTGTTGCCGTGTTATATAGACATATATATGACTTCTTAATTCTTAGTGATGATCCTATAAAAATTCCTAAAATTATATCAGTGATTTTTAAAGCCCTTTTATAGTGGGACTGCTATTAGATTCTTTTCTGATAGTCAAAACTGCAAAGATAACTCTGTCAGTCTCCCATGTGTCACCAGTTAATTGCTTCTTAGATAGTAACCAGACTTTCTACTACTCAGAGAGAGCAGAAGGAGCAGGCAGGCTTCTCCTTATCATGGGACAGAACCGGTCTTTTCTTAAGAACAAGGTAGGCTTAGTCTTATTAAAAGGAACAAAGCTTTTTTCTTACAAACTTAGGTTTAATTCATTTAGCATTAAAAGTGTAGAAGTTTTTTCATTCTCTATGCAATAAAGATTGAAGCTCATTTTTCCTCCGTAATGAGTGAGTTCTTTCTGCCCTTCTGCTTGGTCTTTTGTTCCAAAAGTGTATGTATATGTGTGTGTGTGTATGTGTGTGTGTGTGTGTGTGTAAGTTTATAATTGTGAGAATGTACTCAAGCTGAACCAAACTGGTTTGAATGGAAATATACAAATGTGCATTCATGAATTTGTATGTGAGTTTATGCATATTTGCTTATGTAAAATTTTGCATTCTGTCAACGTTATTCTCTTCTGGTTCAATAGAATTTTATTGCTCCAATGAAAAGAGTGTGAGAAAAAATTTCCTTTCCCTGCTTAGTATCTTTCTGCTCCCCCACCCCTTTTCTTAGAGAGCTTTCATAGGTAACTTTTTACAACTTAGTAATAAACATTATAATCACTTTTCAAAGTTTCCCTTTTTCTTCCTGCTGACTTCTACTAGCAAGCTGAAAGTTAAGAGCTGAGCAGTTACTGCTGAGATAGAACAAAGGCCTCATATTCCTACTAGGATGGCCCATTAAGCCCCATTTAAAGCATTTCATTGCTTTACAAATCCAAAGTCCCAAAATAGACATTCTTCCAAACAAAAGCATTGTCAGGTTTATCACAGCAATGTCCCAATCCCTGGTACCAATTTCTGTCTTAGTTAGGGTTTTACTGCTATGAACAGACACCATGACCAAGACAAAACTTATAAGGACAACATTCAATTGGGGCTGTCTTACATGTTCAGGGGTTTAGTCCATTATCATCAAGGCAGGAACATGGCAGCATCCAGGCAGGCATGGGGCAGGCAGAGCTGAAAGTTCTACATATTCATCTGAAGTCTCCTAGTGGAAGACTGACTTCCAGGCAGCTAGGATGAGGGTCTTAATGTCCACACCTACAGTGGCACACCTACTTCAACAAGACTTTACTTCCTAACAATGCCACTCCTTGGGCTGAGAATACACAAACCATAACAGCCATGAAGATCTCTGAATTCAAGGCTAAAATAAAGAACAAGTTCCAGGATAGCCAATCTTATGCAGTAAAGGAATTGGAAAATAGGAAGCTATCCATAATGTCAGAACAAAGGGACCATGTTCTAGCCCCAGCAAGAAACAGAACTCAGAAACTCCAGCCATGTGCCTCTGGCTTTAGAGTCCTTAATAGAATGTACTACTGGGACAATAGATGCTGGTTAGCTTGGTCTAAGTAATTAGCAATGATTAAGAAGAGACCAGCATCACTTGGGTGAAATCTGGAAAATGTTTTCTGAGAACACAAAGATGTTGTGTTCCAGAGATAGTGTTGTACCTGTGCTGCAGCTGTACTTGGTAATGTGTAAGAGTCACCCAGGTGGTACTGGTTGTGGAAAACAGCTGAGGCTTGGCACTGTGATAGGCCATTGGTGAAGGCACAGCCTCACTTGCAGTTGATGTCCCAAGACTGAAGGGGTAATACAAAATTGTTGAGGTTTAGCATCATGAAAAGAGCCTATAAGAGGCTATTGGTTAAGCCTAGATGCAGCAGGAAAACCTCAGCATATTGGAGATGTCAGTACCATAGGAGGATCACCATGAACATAAGCAGCAATGGAGAGGTATCAATCACAGCCTATAGTGCTACAGAGGGCAGAACTGGAGATGTGTATCAAGCCCTTTGGAAGAGCCCAGAAGACCTTGTGTTGATGATCCCAGGCATTGAACCAAGAAACTATAACATTGAAGTTGCCTTGAAGATCCCAAGATATTCCAGATGCAAGAGCCATGGAATATCTTCTGAGAAAAGCTGCTAAAAGGGAGTAGAACCAGCCAAGGAGAAAGAAGTTTGTTGCAGTCCACAAAGATGAAAAAGGTGTTGGAAATCTGAAGACCACCTTGTCATCAGACAAGTATATGCAAAGTTTGGAGTTTACCGAGCTGTTTTCCTCTCTTGCTTTGGGGATTATAATTAAATGATTAGATGAGTTGCAGAAAAGACTTTGACCTTTAGACATTTAACAGTGTTGAGACTGCTATGGACTATGGGGGACTCTGGAAGTTGGACTAAATGTGTTTTGCATTATGGTATGTTTAATGCTATGTTTAGGTATGGCCCCCATAGACTCATATGTTTGAACAAGCCTATGGAGGTCAGAGAGGAGAATGTGATAGCTTGTATATTCTTGGCCGAGGGAGTGGCACTATTATGAGATGTGGCCATGTTGGAGTGTCAAGAGCCATTTTCCTGCTCCTCTGAAGCTGGGAAAAAGCAGAGTAAATGTCTGCCTGTTAAGTAGAGTTAAGGCAGGTCAGAGTCTTCTGGCAGATTTCTGAGCTTGATGATACATGGAATGTTAGGAGGAGATAGACTTGATGCTCAAGGCAAGGTCTGAATGTTTTATTGACCTTGGTGGAAGGAATAGGGAGGCCTCTGGAAAAGAACAGATATCCTGTGTCTATGTCAGCAATTGTGTCTGCTAGCTTAGATTTGCTTCTCACAACACTGTGGGATATAAAAAGGTTATGTAAAATAAACTTGTGGTTGCTTCTGTATTCAGTGACAATCCTCCCAAATCTATCTCTTGCCTCTGTGTATTTTTTTCTACATTTCTTACCTTTAATCCTAACCCTCATGGACTGTTCCATTCCTGCAGGGGTCTCAGGCATAGTTGGTGCCTGAACTGTGGGGCTCTGAGAGTTAGGGGTCAAGTGAAAGATACAGAAAAAAGTAAGCACTAGGAAAAAGTAAAGGTGAGGTCACTATTTCTCAGAAATAAAAGTCATAGGAAAGTTCAGAAAATGGAGCTTGGAAAAAGTAAGGAAGCTCAGAAAAAAAAACAAAGTAAAAAATATGAAATGGAAACAGTCACATATTTTTCATGCAAATGCTTAAGTATATGCTTCACATTCACAGGGCTAAAGAAGGGTAACAGTAATTACATATATTTTTTTTTTTTTTTTTAGATTTCTAGTGAAGGTTTGTTCTTGGTTTCCTGTAGAAGGTACAGTAAATTTAGCAAACTTGAAGAAGGTTGGAGAAAGATTTCAAGACTATTATAATGTACATGGACCAGGTATAATGCTTGTAGATACCTTTAGTCTCTGGACCTTGATTGGGATAGTTTTAAATCCTAGACATGAAAGACAGAAGTGAATTTCAGGGAAGCAGTTGCCATTCAGGAATTCTTCAATGAATGAGGGAGAAAGTGAAACTAAGCCATTTGCTCCTAACCTGAGCCTATATATACTGAGCCAGCATTTGAGATGCCACCTTATCCTCATAAGAGCAGGAGACCCTAGATGTGAGAGGGACTGAGTAGCTGGAGAAGGAAGCTGCTGGATATCATGAGAAATAGACTTCTTTGCCACTTGTTGACTTGGCAAGCCTGAAATTCCTTCCAAAGGTATGTGAGTTACAGAAGAAGTGCAGCAATTGCAAATTGCTTTCATTTCATTGTCTGTGCAAGTATAGCAGTTACAGGCTCAGAAAGCTCAAGGGAAGTTCTTAGAACCATTAGAATGTATTCCAGGGCTGAGAACTAGGAAAACCCCAAGCATTATAGCCGTGCTGAACTCCCCCCCCCAGAAGAAAATGTAATATATATGTGTGTGTGTGTGTGTGTGTGTGTGTGTGTGTGTGTGCATATATAATATGAGAAATAGAGTTCTTTGCCACTTCTGAGGACAAAAGTGGCAAAAGATGATGAAGACAGATCATCTTTTGCCACTTTTGTCCTCAGAAGATGATCTGTCCTTGATAAGTACATACATATTAATACATATATGTGTATATATAAATTATCCACACTAAATATTAATTATACATTAAGTATAAATTGTACAGAATAAATACAGATTATATATATTATGTACAAATTATGTACATTAAAAATAAATTATATTTTTATATGAAAATGATATGTTGTAGGTTAAAAATGGGGTTCTGCATATAGCCCAAGGGCTTGGGCCACTGGACAAAGTGGGATGCAGGAAGTCTGACTGTTCAACCCACACTGCCACCTGGTGGGCGTCAGGCTGTGAGAAGCGGCATGACCCTGCTCTGGGAAGTGGGATAGCACAGTCTGAGGTCCCATCAGGCCTGCTGGAATTGGCTCAGGGTCCCCGGGCCTACTTGCAGGCTGAGGACTACAGGTTCTCAGGCTCTCTGATATCCCAGATGCCCCATGGGCCCTAGCCCAGGGAGAAGGGAAAGGGGCAGGAGGAGAGAGCTCCCACGGGTTCTGCGGGGAGGAGAGTCCTTGGCTTGCTCGGGCTGACAACTTGCTTGAGTTGGCTTGGCTGGGTGGGCAGCTTGGTGGTGGTAGAAGTGGCTGAGAATGCAGGGAGGCCTCCTATGGGAGGTTAGACACAAGGCTCAATAGGGGAAGACCTGCGCCATTGCTCCAGCACAGCAGATCCCGATGAGAAGAAGCAGTCCATGGTTTTAAGGCATTTATTTTAGAAAGGCAGAGAGAAGGAAAAGAGTAGAGAAGTAGAGGCCAGCCATGGCCACATGGAGAGAGAGGGCAAGAAGATGGGGAGAGAGGGGGAGCAAGAGGGCAAGAGTAAGAGAGAGAGGAGCAAGGGAGTAAGAGCAAGAGGGTAAGAGAGTAAGGCAAGAGAGTAAGAGAGGGAGGAGGGAGCAAGCAGATCTTTTCACAGTGGGCTGTGCCAGGTAACAGTGGGGGTGGAGTCTGGACAGCCTATGTGACTGAAGGTCACAGAATTATTGAGCTGGGTCCTCATGTCAGGAGCCCAGTGTCTGGGAGCATGGCAAAGGGCCCTTACATCCCTTGCAGATTAATCTGCTGGGTCTCCAGGGTTTAAACCTAGCTTGATCAGAAAACAGGCTGCTTTTCATGGTCCCACAATATGTCAAAGAATAAATTATATGTTAAAATGTGTTAATATGAAATATGAGTTAAATCTATAAAATATGAGTTAAGAATTTATATAAAAATTCATAATTTCACTTGTCCTCGTGTTCTCATGCATATAAAAGATTTATTCCCTCAGCTACAACTCCAGTTTTAGAGCTCAGAGCCATTGCAGCTGTATTTAAAAAGTTTGAATGCCTGTTCTTTTAATTTGTACACTGATAGTCAATATATTGCCAAAGCTTTACAAGTTTTAGAAACTGTGGCTTACATTGATACAACTAATAACCATATTCAAGATACTTTTTCTCAAATACAATGATGTCTTCAAGCATTCACCCAACCATGTTATGTAGGTTGTATTTGAGCTCATTTAGTACTCCCGAGGTCTCTTGTAGAAGGCAATACTATTGCAGATAAAGCCATTCAAATGATAGGTCTTTCACAAGTTGATCTCACACAATAATCATATGCTTTGAATCATCAAAATAGTCAAACTTTAAGAAAACAATTTCACATATCTAGGGAAGCTGCATGACAGATTGATTGTCAATGTTTCTTCTGTCTTGAACATTACTCAGTACTTCATTATGTTAGGTTAATCCTAGAGGCCTAGTTCCTAATAAGTTGTGACAAATAGACATTACACATATAACCTGAATTTGGTAGGTTAAGATATGTGCATGTTTCCATAGATAATTTTTCAGGTTTCATTATGGTCACTGACCAAACAGAAAAAGCCACTAAGCATGTTATCTCTCATTGATAAAAATGCTTTGCCATGGAAAGACAACCTAACATGATTAAGATCAATAATGGGAACATGTATATAATTCAAGCTTTCCAGTGCTTCTGTGCCCAAGTGTCCATTATTCATAAAACAAGTATTTCAAACAATCCACAAGGACAGAGAATTGTGGAACAAGCCCATGGAGCTGTAAAAAAACAGTTACATAAAATAAAAATGGAGAGTTGTATACTCCTTCACCACAAAACAGTTTATTTTAAATTTTTTGACCTTGTATGCCAAATCACTCTGCTGCTGAGCATCTATGGCATCATACAACTCAGCATACTTATGCCCAGGTGAAATACAAGGACCCGCTTACTGGCATATGACATGGTCCTGATACAGTATTCATAGGGGGATGAGGGCATGCTTATGCTTTCCTACAGGATGCTCAAAGTACCATACCAAGTGGCTTCTTGAGTGTTTGGTTCACAGTGTGGAAAAAGCAATTGACCATACCTATGATGTTGATGCTGATGCTGATGCTGATGAGCGACTTCCTGATGATTTCTCAAACAAACTCAGATGACTGGCAAAAAGGACTGTCTGCAGGACATTGGTGGTCTGGCTCAACATCACCACAGACTTATATCTGGAAGCTTGCTTCATCTATGAGAGGTGAGGGTGAAAGGACAAGGATAATTATATGCACGAGGGAGCACAACATCTATACCAAAACCAACCTCATGTCCCTTGACAGGTTTTGTGATGCCTTGTGTATCCTTGCCTCATGTATTGATGATTGGGCAAATGAATGCTTCTATGTCTGAAGATTTGTTTAAGGTACTCTGTGATAATTGCACTGCTATTAATTGTGTGGGTCCATTGCTAGGCAGTGCCAGGTTATGGTATTTCATCAACCTTCATTAATTATGCCTCCAGTAAATGTTTCAGGACCTTGGAGGCTTACCAGTGTTGTATGAAGTTGAAAAAGCTTTGAGTAGACCTAAAAGAATGATACCTGTCTTAGGGGTTCTCTCTAGAGACTCAAAACTTATGGAACATATATATATTCCATATATATATATATTTATTGTAATATTTGTAGTCCAACTAATCTAACAATGGGCAGCTGTGAATTGGAAATCCAAGAATATAGTAGTTTCTCAGTACCACAAGGCTAGTTGTTTCATTTGGTTTTCTGTAAAAAGAGTTTCTAACAGATGTGCTGGCAAATAAGTGCAAACTGTCTAAGAAGAGGGAATCCTCCTTCTTCCAATGTCCTTATGTAGGCCTCCAACAGAAGGTGTGGCTCAGATTAAAGGTGTGTACCATGACACCTGGATGTAAAACTTGTTTTGTCTCAGGCTGACCTTCAATTCAGAGATCTGCTTATTTCAGTTTCCTGAAATTAAAATTAGACCTTGGGTCTAAGATGTTTTTCATGGCCACTATGCCTCAAGATCTCCACGTCAAGATCCAGTTCAGAAACCTGTCTTCCAGCTTCAAGATCTGGACCACAGGTGTGCCCTTAATTTCTGGATTTTAGTTCATTCCAGATGTAATCAAGTTGACAATCAGAAATAGCCATCACAATAGCTTAATCATTGCTAGAATTATTGCTATAATATCTATTATAGTCTCTGCTATAGTGCTTCAGTAGCTATAGCCTTGTCTCAATCTATTCAAATGGCTGTATTTGTTAATGATTGATCTAAGAATGCTACCTTAGCTTTAGGAATGTAAGAAGATATATGTAACTAGCTAGAACAAAAGTTCAATGTGTTATATGAAATAATACAGTATTGAGATGAAGTTCAAAGGATAAAGGTGAGATATTTATAATGTCATGTAGACTACCAGTGAATTTGTATTACCTGTAAAGTATAAGAATGTAAACAAGGTTGGGACTGGGTATGTTTGCATCTTAAGGGTGTCTGGCATTATGCTAACATTTCCTTGGATCTAATTTAATCACATCAAGAAATTTTGAATCTAAAAGATGCTAACCCCCTGCAATTCAATGCTGCAAAATTTGCCTCTGATTGTTTCAAGCAATTAAGAAAGATCATACCTTCATGATCTTTGTTTACTCATTTGGTCTTTTCAGTACTTTCCTTGGGTGCTGTAATGGTTATAGGATTATTCCTGTTACCATTTGTGGTTAAGTATGCCCTCTATTCCATTTTGAACATCCATGCAGATCCCCATCACATACAGCTCAAAACTGTTACCGAATGGGTTACATCCTTCATTGGAGAGGCTGGTAGTCAAACATGGATAAGATTCTCTCAGAGGTGGATCAACCTAAGACAGAGCATGAATGCTAGAATTCAGGTGCTGATGACAGGTAAGGTCCACACTTCCTGAGGGGACACTTAAGATAGACATGGTCTTTGTGTGCCAATAGTTGGGACACCTTTGGCTTGTATAAAACAAAAGGGGGATATGTCAGGAGCCATTTGCCTGCTTCTCTAAAGTAGAGTAAAAGGAGAGAAAAAGTTTGCCTGATAGGTAGAGTTAAGGCAGGCTAACGTCTACTGGCAGATTTCTGGGCCTGATGACACATGGAATTTTAGGAGGAAATAGACTTGAGGGTCAAGGCAAGGGGCTATTTACCTTTGTAGAAGGAACAAGGAGGCCTCTGGATAAGAGCAGATAGCCTATGTATATGTCAGCAATTGTTTCTTCTAGCTTGTGGTTTTGCTTCTCACAGCACTCTGGGGTATAAAAAGGCTATGCAAAATAAACTTGGGGCTGCTGCAGTATTTAGTAACAATCCTCCCAAATCTATCTCTTGTCTCTGGGTCTTCTTTTTGCCTTTCCTATCTTTAATCCTCAATCCCCCATCAGGTACTGTTCAACTCCTGCAGGTGGGCTTCAGCAATGGAGTAGGTGCAACCTTGTTGGAGTAGTTATGTCTCTGTGGGTGCTGAAAGGGTCTTCAACCTGATAGGTGGAACAACAAAATCAACTAACCAGTACCCCCAGAGCTCATGTATTTAGCTTCATATGTAGCAGAAGATGGCCTAGTCGGCCATCATTGGGAAGAGAGGCTTCTTGGTCTTGCAAACTTTATATGCCCCAGTACAGGGGAACACCAGTGCCAAGAAGTGGGAGTGGGTGGGTAGGGGAGCAGGGACGGATGGTATAGGGAACTTTCGGGATAGCATTTGAAATGTAAATGAAGTAAATACCTAATAAAAAAATTGGAAAAAAACTTTTAAAAAGGTGTACATCATAAATGCCATGTAAAATAAAAATTTCACCACATGTAAAAAAAAAAAAGACCCTTATTCTAGCTGCTTGGAAGCAAGTATTCTCCTAGCAACCTTCAGATGAAGATGTAGAACTCTGAAATCCACCTGTTCCATGCCTGCCTAGATGCTGCCATGCTCCCACCTTGATGATCAATAATAGACCGAACATGTAAACCAACCCTAATTAAATGTTGTCCTTATAAGACTTGCCTTGGTCATGGTGTCTATTTATAGTATTAGAAACTGAACTAAGACACCAGGACTCAGTTGCTTACCAGGCCTCCCCCATGCTTACTAGGCCTTACTTGAATATTAGACCTCAAGTGGATTCTGGGCCTTCTATAGTTATGACACTTTCCTTGCATGCTATGCTTCTCATATTAACAAGGTAACACATGTACACTTGGCCTAACATTCCATATAGGAATTTATGCTTACCAGGTCTCCCATGTTTCCCATGTATCTTATATAATTATTAGTTATTCCATGATTTTTAAGTCTTTCTTTGTTTATAGGATTCCCATGGTTAGTATGCCTCCCCATTCTTGTCAGGCTATTCATGCTTTCCAGGATGCTCAGACATAGCAGGACTCCAATGAATATCAGACATCCCATCCTTTTTAGGTCTCCCATCTTTCCAGGTTGTCCTTGGGTTCTAGGAATTCAGTGCTTATCAGGCCTGACCATGATTACAAGGCTACTAATGTTTATCAGGCATTCAAGGCTTACAAGGCCTCCCATGCTATCCAGGTATTTCTTAGGTTGTAGTACTCACATATTTACTATGTGCCTTAGTTAGGGTTTTACTGCTATGAGCAGATGCCATGACCAAGGCAACCCTTACAAGGACACCATTTAATTGAGGGTGGCTTATAGGTATAGAGGTTCAGTCAATTATCATCAAGGTGGGAACATGGCAGCATCTAGGCAGACATGGTGCAGGCAGAGCTGAGAGTTTTATATCTTCATCTGAAGCCTGCCAGGGGAAGACTGGCATCCAGGCAGCTAGCACAGGAGTCTAAAAGCCCATGCCCACAGTGACACACCTACTTCAACAAGTCCACACTTATTCCAACAAGGCCACACCTCCTAATAGTGCCAGTCCCTGTGCCAAGCATATACAAACCATCATATTAGGCCTCCCCATGATTGGAGGCTTCTCATTTATACCAGGACTTCTAAGCTTTCCAGGCCTCCCAGGCTTACCAAGACTCATGGTTTTCAGACCTACCATCTTAACTATGCTTCCCAAGCTTTACAGGCATTCCATGGGTTCTAGGACTCCCATGCTTACCAGCACTTTCTATGCTTCCTAGCCTACTAATACTTATCAGTCCTCTTAAATTGTCCAGGCCTCACAGGCTTACCAGTCTTCCCATGTTTATCAAATGTCTCAACCTTACTAATCCTCCCATGCTAAACAGGAGCTTATGCTTACTAAACCTGCCATGTTTTTCAGGTCTTCTTGGATTCTAAGGTTACTGTGACTACTGAGCCTCCACGTGTTTGTCAGGTTTCTCATGCTTAACATGAAGTGGACACTTCTGATTTCTTTGGAAAGTCAGTTATGTCAAATGATGATTTGCTGGAGCACACAACCTGAAAGAATGTTTTGCTAAAGAAGACACTTGCAAGAATGTTTTGCTGAAGCAGACAAAGGTGAAAGAATGTTTTGATAAAACAGATAGGAGAATGTTTTGCAGAAGCAGCCACAAGTGAAAGGATGTTGTGCTATAGCAAACACATGAAAGGATACATGATATTTAGAAGGAATATAAGTATGAGCCCCACATGCAGTGAGAGCTCAATCAATTGTTTTCCTTGCTCTGCCTACGTAGTCTTCCCTGACTACACACATGTATTGATTTGTCTTACACTGAGTTGCTAAGCCTCACGTGTGGTGTCTTCATAGAGATAAACTCGACAAAGATCTTCTGAGATTCCCGTGGCTTTTTACAACTTCCACGGAGAACTTGGGCCAGTTGGTGAGTCTTGCCGTTTCTTCTAGATGTAACTTCTTTTGCTGATTCCTGTGTGATGTCTGCAGAGTGGACTGGACTACAGCTGCTGATTCCTATTTGGTGTTTGCTAGTGGACTGGACTGATATCAATAAAGATTGGAATCCCCCCCCCAAAAAAAATTATCTGTAAACAGGTCTACTTCCCCTGTGTTCTAATAGCCTTTCTTTTCCATTACCTCTGGTGGGTGGTGGTCCAGAAGGGAGGTTGAACACTTATTAAAGTAAGTTTTTAAACAACTATGCCAACACTACCAGGCCTCCTAAACTTGTCAAGTCTCCCATATTTATCAAGTCTCCCATGCTTCCAAGGCCTCTCATACTTACTAGGTCTAAGGTGGTCACTAAACCTCAATGTGTAACTAGGCCTGACATTGTTACTACACTTCCCTTGGTTACTAGGTATCATGGACTTATTATGCCTACTATGGTTACTACGCTTCACCTGGTTACTAAGCCTCACATGGTTATTGTACCTCGCATGATTACTAGACTTCCCATGAATGCCAGTTCCTGACAAGGTTACCAGGTCTCTCATGTTTACCAAGACTATCACTCTATCTAGCCCTCTTAAGCAAAAAAGGTCTCCCATGCTGACCAGGCCTCCTAAGCATTCCAGGCCTCCCAGATTTAACCGGCATCAAACATTTACCAAATCTCACATACTTACAAAGCCTCTCATACTTATCAGGCCTACCATGGTATTGGGCACCACTTGGTTATGTGGTGCTTCTATATTCTCTAGGCCTCCCTTTGTGGCAAGGCCTCATTAGCTAACCAGGCCTCCAAAGTTTACAAGACCTCCATTGGCTTCTAGTCCTCAAGTGAATTCGAGGCATCCTGATTATTAGACCTTCCTTGCATACTAAGTTTCTTGTATTAACCACTATTCTCATGTATACCTGTCCTAACAGGCCATCTCAAGACTCTTATACTTACCAGTTCTCCCATATTTCCCATGCATTTGATGCTTACCAGAATTCCCATGTTTATCAGTACCTCGAATCCTTATTAGTCCTTCCAAGATTTCCAGGTCTTTCTTTGATTCTAGGACTCCCTTGTTTAGTTGGCCTCCCCATGCTTGCCAGGCAACTCATGTTTTCTAGGTCACCCAAGCTTTGCAGGTCTCCCAAGCATACCAGGCAGTCTATAATTATAGGACCTCCCCATTTTTCTAGGTCTTCCATGCCTTCCAGGTTCCATGGGTTCTAGCATTCCCATGCTTACTAAGCCTCCCCAATTTTCCAGGCTTCTTGTGCAGTAGGGCCTCCTAAGCTCTCCAGGTCCCTCATGCTTACCAGGCCTCTTGTGTTTATCAGATTTTCAATCTTTTAGGCCTCCAATGCTTTTCAGGTCTTTCTGGGGTTCTAGGACTTCTGTGCTTACTGGGCCTTCTAAAGTTTTCAAGCCTTCTAGATTCAGCAGGGCTTAAACATTTGCCTAATATCCTACCTTTACCAGGCATCTCATACTTACCAGAGCTACTAGGGTACCAGGCCACACTTGATAATGAGGCCTGACATATTCTTCGGGCCTCCCTTCATTAGTTGGCCTTAGTTGCTAATTAGGCCTCACACATTTGCCATACTTCCCTTAGTTACTAGGCCTCACATGTTCACCATGCCTCTCATGTTCACTAGGCAGCATATGGTTATTCCACCTTCCCTGGTTACTAGGCCTCCCATGGATACCATGTACTGACAATTATTCCAGGCCTCCAATGATTAAGAGGCCTATGATGCTATCTAGGCCTCTTATGATAGCCCCATGCATATCAGGCCTCTGAAGATTTCCAGGCCTCTCGGGCTCAGGAGGCCTGAAATAGTCATCAGATGTCTCCAGGCCTCTCATACTTATCAGGTCTACAATGGTTTCTAGGCATCAATTGATAACTAGACATCACATACTTCCCAGACTCCCCTTGGTTACTAGGCTTCATGTGCTTATCATGCCTCCTATGGTTACCTGGTTACTAGGCCTTACATGTTCACCAGGCCTCACAGGGTTTATTCCACCTCCTACGCTTAGTAAACCTTCCATGAATGCAGTGTCCTGACATGTTTACCAGGTCTCTCATGTTTATCAGGCCTATCATGCTATCTATGCCACTTAGGTGAACCAGGCCTTTGAAGCTTACCAGGCCTCCTGAGCTTTCCAGCCCTCTTAGGCTTAGCAGGCCTCAAACATTTACCAAATATCCCATGTGTTAAGACCTGCTCTTCTTAACATAACTTTAGCTATTTTATATTCAGTGTCCATTTTGCTCATAAGATGAAATTAAATTCAAGTTCTCAAGCTATACTTCCCTAAAGTAATAATCAACACCTGACAGTGAAGAATGCTACTAATAAACCCCAAAAAGTTATGGTTGAATCACTTGTACCCTGTTATCTCAATGTTCTGTAAAGACCATGTTCACTACCTGTCCACCCTCCTTAATTCACTCAGGATGAATCAGCTTAAAGGTTGGCTGATAATACTTTGTCTAGATAGCCAAAAATGTTGTACCACATCACTGATTGCCTTTGAGCTTTCAAACCTACTTTTTGTTGTTTGTTTGTTTTTTTCATATAAAAAGCCTGCCCTGAGGGCAAACAGGTACCACAATTAGGTGTTTCCTTCTTGTGGTCATGGATATCCAGCATTATGGTGTGTGCTCAATAAACTATTCTTGCTTAACTGAGATTGGTGTTTGTATGTTTTATATGGCAATTCCCTGACCCCAATATTGGGTATGTTGGCTGGCAATCAATGCCCCCTACCCTGGAACACTCCTCAGTTATTGCTAATGAACCAAATAGTCTCCTTCTGAGAGGAGCGAAGTTTCCTCTACCTGTGTAGTTGTTTTTCTTGTTTTGGCTTTGTTTGTGGTTTGTTCTTGGAAACCCAAAGGAGGAGGGCTGGATGCAAAAAACATCTCCTTGGGTCAAGAGGAGATCAGAAGATGTCCTGCTTCCTCTCTGATTCCCATGGAGAGAATGCCTGGCTCTGGTTCTGAGTCCCTTTGGTGGGACATCTGGTCATCTAATTCTCTCTCTCTCTCTCTCTCTCTCTCTCTCTCTCTCTCTCTCTCTCTCCCTCTCTCTCTCTCTCTCTCTCTCTCTCTCTCTCTCATATTCCCCAACTCTATTGTTCGACCTTACCATGCCTTTCCACGTCTGCCAGTTTATGTCTGTAGTTTCATTTTATTACTTGATTGGTTGCTCTGTGTTTCATATTTAAAGGAAAATGGTTAAAACATCATCTGCTGGCTGTTTACCCCTTGGCATAGTTTTAATTTATTTTAAGATTTTTTTTATTTAGAAAAGAGTGGCTGAATTGTGATAATCTGGTACCTGCAGCTAGGAGTCTAGAACTTTTGGAGACACCCTGCCCCCTGCCTGGGTCAAGCTGGCAGCAGACCAGGAGCAACTTCACATGAAAAAAAAAAAACAAAAAACAAAACCTGATGCTAGTAAAAAACAAAAAAATCTCTGTGCTCATGAGATTTGGATTCAAAATATAGCAAAGTTCAAATTTTATCTGTCTATTTTAAATGTATAAATGTATGTGGCCACTACATCTTTATTTCTGACTGATCTTAAATGTATTGTTCTGTATGTCTTGGTTATAAAATATTGTTGATAATTTATAATGTATTGGTGGTAACTTTTTCATCTGCTTTGTGTGTTTTCAGTGTGAGTAACTCTTTCTTTCCTTTTGGCTCACAAAGGGTTAGCGATCCTGAGCAGGGAGGAGCTCCTGGCTAGCTTGCTAGAGAAAGGAATGCTAGCAAGAAATCCTTTACCTAATTCCCTGATGCTATATAGCATGTGTTGATGGTCAGAGCCAGTAGTTTTCAGCCACAAAGTAAGCAAGAGAGAGTGTTACATTTCCACAAGATCCCTAGTAGTTAGAGAGTTTCAAGGTTGGAGATCATCAGTCTTTTAGCCTTCATCCAATTCTGTGTCCAACCTCAGCTCCTTCTAGAGGCAGGTAGATCTCCAGTATGTGGTTAAGAATCTGTAAATCTGTAATAAAAATGGCATAAAAACAAACACTTCAGGGGTGAAGCCATTCTGGGCAACAACATACAGTATGAGCCAATCCAGGGAAATGGGTCTTTGAAGATACTTTTGAATCGGAATGATATTTTTATGTAACTTCTGTTATAAAAAACCAGCCTTCAAAAATACAGTATTTAAAAATGTTTCTTTAATGAGATATTAAAGTTGCATCTTCCTGTGTTCATATACAACACTGGCAGCCAAAATTTGTAACATGAAAATAATGCACTTGATATTGATTTTGGAGACCCTGGATTGTTTAAACTGTTAAAAACTTTGCTTTGTCTTCTAAAAATCATGGCTATGCTCTATGACTTCACTCTTAAAAAAAAAAAAGGTATCTTATTTTGATATTGCAAAAGAAACTTCAAAGATTATAGTTAACATCTTGGTTCTGGGACCCCACCGAGTGTATTCTGCACAGGCCCCAGACATCTGGACACCTTCCTGGCCAGAGGAAAGGGGTCCGAGCGGAGAGGGTGCTCTTTGCCTGAGTATTGGCAGCAGACATCTTGGTTCCGGGACCCCGCCAAGTGTATTCTTCACAGGTGAGAGTATGGAATACAGAAGCTAAAAGCTTCTGGGACAGGGGGGAGCCACAGAGCTTCTAAGGCAGCCCCGTTTTCGGGCCCCAGACAGCTGGCCACTTTCTCGGCCAGAGGTTAGGGATCCGACCGGCCCGGGAACATTTTGCCTGAGCATCTGCAGCACACATCTTGGTTCCGGGACACCACCAAGTGTATTCTGCACAGGCCCCAGACATCCAGCCACTTTCCTGGCCAGAGGAAAGGGGTCCGAGCAGAGAGGGAGCTCTTTGCCTGAGCATCAGCAACAAACATCCAGGTTCCGGGTCCCCGCCGACTGTATTCTGCACAGACCCAGAGATTACCAGATGGCAAAAGGCAAACGCAAGAATCCTACTAACAGAAATCAAGACCACTCACCATCATCAGAAGGCAGCACTCCCACCCCACCTAGTCCTGGGCATCCCAACACAACTGAAAAGCTAGACCCGGATTTAAAAGCATATCTCATGATGATGGTAGAGGACATCAAGAAGGACTTTAATAACTCACTTAGAGAAATACAGGAGAACACTGCTAAAGAGTTACAAGTCCTTAAAGAAAAACAGGAAAACACAACCAAACAGGTAGAAGTCCTCAAAGAAAAACAGGAAAACACATCCAAACAGGTGATGAAAATGAACAAAAGTATACTAGACCTAAAAAGGGGAGTAGACACAATAAAGGAAACCCAAAGTGAGGCAACGGTGGAGATAGAAACCCTAGGAAATAAATCTGGAAAGATAGATGCGAGCATCAGCAACAGAATACAAGAGATGGAAGAGAGAATCTCAGGTGCAGAAGATTCCATAGAGAACATCAGCACAACAATCAAAGAAAATACAAAACACAAAAGAATCCTAACTCAAAACATCCAGGAAATACAGGACACAATGAGAAGACCAAACCTACAAATAATAGGAGTAGATGAGAATGAAGATTTACAACTTAAAGGGACAGCAGATATTTTCAACAAAATAATAGAATAAAACTTCCCAAACCTAAAGAAAGAGATGCCCATGAACATACAAGAAGTCTACAGAACTCCAAATAGACTGGACCAGAAAAAAATTCCTCCTGACACATAATAATCAGAACAACAAATGCACTAAATAAAGATAGAATATTAAAAGCAGTAAGGGAGAAAGGTCAAGTAACATATAAAGGCAGGCCTATCAGAATTACATCAGACTTTACACCAGAGACTATGAAAGCCAGAAGAGCCTTGACAGATGTTATACAGACACTAAGAGAACACAAATGCCAGCCTAGGCTACTATACCCGGCCAAACTCTCAATTACCATAGATGGAGAAACCAAAGTATTCCACGACAAAACCAAATTCACACATATTCTTTCCATGAAACCAGCCCTTCAAAGGATAATAACAGAAAAAAAAAATACTAGGACAGAAATCACGCCCTAGAATAAGCAAGAAAGTAATCCCTCAACAAACCAAAAAGAAGACAGCCACAAGAACAGAAAGCCAATTCTAACAACAAAAATAACAGGAAGCAACAATTACTTTTCCTTAATATGTCTTAATATCAATGGACTCAATTCCCCAATAAAAAGACATAGACTAACAGACAGGCTACACAAACAGGACCCAACATTCTGCTGCTTACATGAAAGCCATCTCAGGGAAAAAGACAGACACTACCTCAGAGTGAAAGGCTGGAAAAAATTTTCCAAGAAAATGGCCTGAAGAAACAAGCTGGAGTAGCCATTCTGATATCGAATAAAATCGACTTCCAACCCAAAGTTATAAAAAAGACAAGGAGGGACACTTCATAAAATCCTCCAAGAGGAGCTCTCAATTCTGAATATCTATGCTCCAAATGCAAGGGCACCCACATTTATTAAAGACACTTTAATAAAGCTCAAAGCACACATTGCACCTCACACAATAAGAGTGGGAGACTTCAACACACGACTTTCATAAATGGACAGATCGTAGAAACAGAAACTAAACAGGGACACAGTGAAACTAACAGAAATTATGAAACAAATGGACTTAACAGATATCTATAGAATATTTTATCCTAAAACAAAAGGATATAACTTCTTCTCAGCACCTCATGGGACCTTCTCCAAAATTGACCATATAATTGGTCACAAAACAGGCCTCAACAGATACAAAAATATTGAAATTGTCCCATGCATCCTATCAGACCACCATGGACTAAGGCTGATCTTCAATAACAACATAAATAATGGAAAGCAAACATTCACGTGGAAACTGAACAACACTCTTCTCAATGATAACTTGGTCAAGGAAGGAATAAAGAAAGAAATTAAAGACTTTTTACAGTTTAATGAAAATGAAGCCACAACATACCCAAACCTATGGGACACAATGAAAGCATTTCTAAGAGGGAAACTCATATCTCTGAGTGCCTCCAAAAAGAAACTGGAGAGAGCACACACTAGCAGCCTGACAACACATCTAAAAGCCCTAGAAAAAAAGGAAGAAAATTCACCCAAGAGGAGTAGAGGGCAGGAAATAATCAAACTCAAGGGTGAAATCAAACAAGTGGAAACAAGAAAAACTATTCAAAGAATGAACCAAATGAGGAGTTGGTTCTTTGAGAAAATGAAAAAGATAGATAAACCCTTAGCTAGACTCACTAGAGGGCACAGGGACAACATCCTAATTAACAAAATCAGAAATGAAAAGGGAGACATAACAACAGATCCTGAAGAAATCCAAAACACCATCAGATCCTTCTACAAAAGGCTATATTCAACAAAACTGGAAAACCTGGATGAAATGGACAAATTTCTAGACAGATACCAGGTACCAAAGTTAAATCAGGATCAAGTTAACGATCTAAACAGTCCCATATCCCCTAAAGAAATAGAAGCACTCATTAATAGTCTCCCAGGCAAAAAAAAAGCCCAGGACCAGATGGGTTTAGTGCAGAGTTGTACCAGACCTTCAAAGAAGATCTAATTCCAGTTCTGCACAAACTATTCCACAAAATAGAAGTAGAAGGAACTCTACCCAACTCATTCTATGAAGCCACAGTTACTCTGATACCTAAACCACAGAAAGATCCAACAAAGATAGAGATCCTCAGACAAATTTCCCTTATGAATATCTATGCAAAAATACTCAATAAAATTCTCCCTAACTGAATCCAAGAACTCATTAAAGCAATCATCCACCCTGACCAAGTAGGTTTCATTCCAGGGATGCAGAGATGGTTTACTATACAGAAATCTATCAACGTAATCCATTATGTAAACAAACTCAAAGACAAAAATCACATGATCATCTCGTTAGATGCGGAAAAAGCATTGGACAAGATCCAACACCCATTCATGATAAAAGTCTTGGAAAGATCAGGAATTCAAGGCCCATACCTAAACATGATAAAAGCAATCTACAGCAAACCAGTAGCCAACATCAAAGTAAATGGTGAGAAGCTGGAAGCAATCCCACTAAAATCAGGTACTAGACAAGGCTGTCCACTCTCTCCATACCTAATTCAACATTGTACTTGAAGTCCTAGCCAGAGCAATTCGACAACAAAAAGAGAACAAGCAGATACAAATTGGAAAAGATGAAGTCAAAATATCACTTTTTGCAGATGATATGATAGTATATATAAGTGACCCTAAAAATTCCACCAGAGAACTCCTAAACCTGATAAACAGCTTCAGTGAAGTAGCTGGACATACAATTAACTCAAACAAGTCAATGGCTTTCTCTACACCAAGAATAAACAGGGTGAGAAAGAAATTAGGGAAACAACACACTTCTCAATAGTCACAAATAATATAAAATATCTTGGCGTGACTCTAACTAAGGAAGTGAAAGATCTGTATGATAAAAACTTCAAGTCTCTGAAGAAAGAAATTTAAGAAGATCTAAGAAGATGGAAAGATCTCCCATGGCTCATGGAATGGCAGGATTAACATTGTACAAATGGCTATCTTGCCAAAAGCAAACTACACATTCAATGCAATCTCCATCAAAATTCCAACTCAATTCTTCAACGAATTTGAAAAAGCAATCTGCAAATTCATCTGGAATAACAAAAAACCTAGGATAGCAAAAACTCTTCTTAAGGATAAAAGAACATCTGGTGGAATCACCATGCCTGACCTAAAGCTTTACTACAGAGCAATTGTGATAAAAACTGCATGGCACTGGTATAGTGACAGACAAGTAGACCAATGGAATAGAATTGATGACCCAGAAATGAACCCACACACCTATGGTCACTTGATTTTCGACAAGGGAGCTAAAACAATCCAGCGGAGGAAAGACAGAATTTTCAACAAATGGTGCTGGCACAACTGGTTGTTATCATGTAGAAGAATGCAAATTGATCCATTCCTATCTCCTTGTATTAAGGTCAAATCTAAATGGATCAAAGAACTTCACATAAAACCAGAGACACTGAAACTTATAAAGGAGGAAGTGGGGAAAAGCCTTGAAGATATCAGCACAGGGGAAAAATTCCTGAATAGAACAGCAATGGCTTGTGCTGTAAGATCAAGAATGGACAAATGGGACCTCATGAAACTCCAAAGCTTCTGCATGGCAAAAGAACCCGTCAATAAGACAAAAAGACCACCAACAGATTGGGAAAGGATCTTTACCTATCCTAAATCAGATAGGGGACTAATATCCAATATATATATAAAGAACTCAAGAAGGTGGACTCCAGAAAATCAAATAACCCCATTAAAAAAAATGGGGCTCAGAACTGAACAAAGAATTCTCACCTGAGGAATACCGAATGGCAGAGAAGCACCTGAAAAAATGTTCAACATCCTTAATCATCAGGGAAATGCAAATCAAAACAACCCTGAGATTCCACCTCACACCAGTAAGAATGGCTAAGATCAAAAATTCAGGTGATAGCAGATGCTGGCTAGGATGTGGAGAAAGAGGAACACTATTCCATTGTTGTTGGGATTGCAAGCATGTACAACTCTGGAAATCAGTCTGGCAGTTCCTTAGAAAATTGGACATAGTACTACTGGAGTATCCAGCAATACCTCTCCTGGGCATATATCTAGAAGATGTTCCAACAGGTAAGAAGGACACATGCTCCACTATGTTCATAGCAGCCTTATTTATCATAGCCAGAAGCTGGAAAGAACCCAGATGCCCCTCAACAGAGGAATGGATACAGAAAATGTGGTACATTTACACAATGGAGTACTACTCAGCTATTAAAAAGAATGAATTTATGAAATTCCTAGCCAAATGGTTATCATCCTCATCATCCTGAGTGAGGTAACACAATCACAAAGGAACTCACACAATATGTACTCACTGATAAGTGAATATTAGCCCAAAACTTAGGATACCCAAGATATAAGATAAAATTTGTTAAAGGCATGAAACCCAAGAAGAACGAAGACCAAAGTGTGGACACTTTGCCTCTTCTTAGAATTGGGAACAAAACACCCATGGAAGGAGTTACAGAGACAAAGTTTGGAGCTGTGACGAAAGAATGGATCACCTAGAGACTGCCATATCCAGGGATCCACCCCATAATCAGTCTCCAAATGCTGACACCATTGCATACACTAGCAAGATTTTGCTGAAAGGTCCCAGATATAGCTGTCTCTTGTGAGACTATGCCGGGGCCTAGCAAACACAGAAGTGGATGCTCACAGTCATCTATTGGATGGATCACAGGGCTCCCAATGGAGGAGCTAGAGAATGTACCCAAGGAGTTAAAGGGATCTGCAACCCTATAGGTGGAACAACATTCTGAACTAAACAGTACCCAGGAGCTCTTGAATATAGCTGCATATGTATCAAAAGATGGCCTAGTCGGCCATCACTGGAAAGAGGGGCCCATCGGACACACAAACTTTATATGCCCCAGTACAGGGGAACGCCAGGGCCAAAAAATGGGAATGGGTGGGTAGGGATTTGGGGGGGAGGGTATGGGGGACTTTTGGGATAGCATTGGAAATGTAATTGAGGAAAATACGTTATTAAAAAAAGATTACAGTTAAATATATAAAGCTATGGGTCTTTTTTAAATGTGTTAAATGTTTTATTGTAGTGTCATTAATATATGATGGTTTTAATAAAATAACTAATGGTGATTAAATCATAATGACTTTAGAAAGTTAGAATAGACAAAGGCAATCGAATTATGGGCCCATGAAGGGGGACATTCTTATGGTGATGTCTATGAATCTGGTAATGAAAATGGTGGATATGGTAGCAGAAGGTTTTAAAATAAAACTGAAATGGATTACAGTTCTTAGAGGAAAGAGAATGAGGAACTGCCAGGAAAGATGCAGGTTACTTTGAGATGGTTGTTCCAAATGCATTAGAGGGACAGTAAAAATTTGCTACAGAAGGAATGATGGTCTATTAATCGGAAAAATTACTGCAGCTTAAACAGAAAACCCTCCTTGTTTAGGACTATCATAGCTACAGTTTTCAGAGAATACAGCAATTAATGCAATATGTATATTAGATATACATCCCTGAGATATTTTTATATGCTATAGCCTTTTCTCTTTCTTTTCATCACTTCAGGTATATTTTGCTCTGTAAATTATGGTAATATCAGGACTGAAAATTAAGAAATTTGTTAATTTAAAATTTTAAGAAGTTTATAGAATTAAAAGACTAAGAGTCACTGGCTCTTGAGTTTGCTTGAGCTCTGGCAAGACTCCAGCAAGCCCAAGTGCTCTCTCAACCGAGATGGTTGCAGTTTTTCCTAACTTATTTTCTTTTCCTGTCCTGACGTTGGTTTCAGATTAAATTGACTCATATGAGAAACTGTTGTTTTTATTTATGTGTTTATTTATATGTATTTATTATACTAGAATAGCTTCAATTCAAAACTATAATTTTAAGGTTCAAGCCCAAAAAGGATTTATAGCCAGTAACCTTGAAGATGATCAAATCCTTTAATATGTTTAGAAATAGATTTAGAATCATGCTAAGTACTGATGCAGTTAATTTCAAGATTAAAGCTTTATTTCTTCTCCTGTTTTATGCTTGAAATATACAGTTTAGAGCAGATAACTATGAACAAGTGAAGGTTGTTTAATTCAAATATGTTAGGTAGGTACTAGCCCTCAAACAAGTGAGAGAGCTGCTGAATATAGCATTTAATGTTTAAACTTACCATGACAGACAGAGACTACCAAACAGTGACACACACACACACCACATACACGCACACACAAGGTCTCCAAAAAGATTTGGCCACAGCGACAAAGGGCACTACCTGGATTGTGGTATGATAACCACTGGGCATAACTGCTCCAATGACTTGACTGCTGCCAGGGCCCAACCTGAACAGGACAAACAGAGAACACTGGAGCATTTATTGCCACATGTTGCCAAGACAAGATGAGGACAGTCTCTCCCATGTCCCTCCTCCACAGAAAAAAAAAAGCCTCTTCATCTTCTGGGTCTGATTGCCTTAGCCCTTGGTGCCATAGAGACACAGAAGCCTGGGATAACTGTCTGGGTAATAAAATACGGACTAGTCTCTGTTACTTTAATTTATCCTTCTTCAGATCCTTGATCACATTGATAGCTAAGTTAACTGTAGCCCGACAGCTAGAAAACAACAGGCAACTAGCTCCTTACCTCAAGGTAATCCACTACTGTGATAGTTCATTAGTCAATTCATTAGTTAAAAGTACTAGCTTTCTTACTAAAAAGGGCAAACAGGTTTGCCTTGTCCACAATCTTCATATTAAATGACTTCTCTCCATAATGAGCTGCCTATGTCTTACGACAAAGAATTAAATAGAAAAAGTTAGTTTAAGGTCTGAGGATCTAAAAAGATGTTTAAGAATCTAAAAAGGTGCTTTAAGATATATAAATTCAAGTTATAAATGTATAAAACATAGTTTAAGATATATAGAATAAAGAGGGAAATGTTTCATACTTCCCCCATGTTATATATAATAAGACTTCAAAAATCAGAATTTTAACATTAATCAAGAGTTCTGATAAGCTAATGGAACACTGGCAGTTTACAATTATTCACAAGCTCAAGATTTTAAATTCCCTTTGGTTTCTTCTGAATATAGACTTCAAGGTGCTTCTCTTTATACTAAAACACTTTCTGTTCAATCTGTATATCTACCCCTCTGGACTGAGAAAAAGGACTATCCCATGCCTATAGCTTTTACTGGGTCTCAAAGGCATAACTCTATTCCTGTTGTCTTACAGATACCTGTTAACTACTATTTACTAAAGTTCACATAAGTTTCAATGAATCAAATAGTCATGAGATTTGTATCCACCTGCCACAGATCAAATGACCTCTGGATAAGCACATCTCCTTGTTCTTGAAAATGGGATTTTTTCCCTCGGCCTGGGGATTCCTTACCTTCCCCCAGTTACTAGACAGTTTTAACTCTAGTCCATAGAGCATATATTTGTCTCAGCAGATTTTCACCTGGTTGACAGATTTCATCCAGGGATGATCTAGATGAATTCTGGACCTGCTGAAAGCTGTTGCTAACCTGTCTAGCTGATATGATTCCTCCTATCATCTAAATCAGCTAATCAGATGCTTCTGATAAATGCTCCATTGTCCAGCCTTTGACTAGCATTTCTGCCTTCCTGGTCCCATTTGACAACATCCTAACATCAGCAGGAAGCAGTTACAGAAGTAAATTATGATGTCCATTGTCTCACCTTACAAGCTGAAATACTAAGTCAAAAGGAACGCCCCTAGGCCCATGCTGAAAAGAATCCCATTTTCTGATCCTGACTACCCAAGAGCCATGAAGTGGGATGGAAATATCAGGCCTGGGACTAGCAATGGGTCATCATACAACAGCGACAGGACCCACTAAAAATCATACTAGTAAAAGACTTTGGGGACTAGTGTTCTCTTTTGTGTTGTCTTGGGCTACTGAGACATATGCTACAGTACAACGCATATGAACTTTGATTAGAAATACGCACAGGTACCTAACTACTAATATCACTGCCTATGGCTACCCCACCCTCACCTTTGATATACCTTTCCCTCAAATTGAATCCCTGATTGGGGGAATAGATATGTATTTTAGTGTTATATGGGGGTGAAACATTAGGTCACTGGGCAACTGATAAGGATAATTATATTCAGTTACAGAGGGTTGAGGGCCACCCTGGAAAACTGGAAAAAAAATCAACCCTGTTCAAATTGAGATTAAATAATGTAGGGAATAGTACAGGGAAACAGAGGATGTGTTTTTGATAAGGCCACCTGTTGAGAACAATTATATCCCCTATGGGAATGCTCATTACAACCACCTGGAAGAAGAAGAAAAAAAGTTCTGTCCCCACCTAGACAAAGGACAAATGACCCAATATATACTTTTGGTCTGAGAGTGCCAGAAAGGGGCCCTCTTTGGCACAGAAAAGAACAGTCATCCCTCATCTGCCCAGACATGGACTTGGTTACCTCACTGACCACCATAGCATGCTCTGGGTACTGTCATCTCTGCCTCTGACGTTCCTGCCCCAGTACAAGCTTTGCTGGAGACCAACGCTGCCAGCCAGACTCCAGTTGGTGGGCATATCAATGCTACACTCAGCTTGTTTCCAATGCATGGGATACAGGGAAGACTTGGGGACTCTGTCTTTATGCATCAAGTAAGGACCCTGGAATGATGGTCACCATCCAGAGATGTCAGGACACCAATATCAGGATCTTAGACATCATTAATCCCGACAAAGTGTTCAAAGACAGCCTCAAAGCAAAGTCAACTACCCAGCAATTTGTTTCTGCCACTACACGACTGATAGGCCTTTCCCCAACCATGGTCATCTCCCCCTCTACCCTAAGAGTTCTTATTCTTCCTTAGAAACAGAAGATGGTCTTGAGGATGTGAAACCTGGGCCCCAAGATGAAAAGTGGATCACGACCCTTACAGGTCATGATCTTACAGGTCATGATTGATACAGGTCAGTATTAATGATTCAGAAAGTAATTACCAAGACTTGTAATCCATTGGTATTAACTCTCAAATATTGGGACTCTTTCCCTCTCTATTCTGACTGGGAATTTGGACGGACCTGGGGATTCAGAGCTTTTGTGACAGGAAAAGACTTGAGAAAATTTTTAACAGTCGAACAATTGGCAAAACCCTAGGCCCAGTGGAACCTCTAGAACAAATCTCAAAACCTAGTTCTGTGACAAAAATAAGTGTTGCAACTTCCCACGGCCTGGGTTAGAATATCACCACCACCACCCCCAGGTATTTCTTAAGAACATCCCATATTCTCAGACTGCGTTCCCTCTTTTGAGGTCCCTAGGGCTGCTTAAAGCAAAACTGTAGAAGACTAACATAGAAGCACCTAAAGGCACTTAACCTTTCCTCTTATTTATCAGTAACTTATTTCACATAAAGGCAAAAGCCTGAAGTCTAAGTGCTTCTTCATGTAGTAGCATGGAGGGACAGCAAGGCCTGTAACCCAGCCCTTACTCTGAGAGCTGCACCCATTTTAATGCCATGTTTATTGGAATGGGTATTGCAGGATCAGCAGCAATGGGAACTGCTGTTCTAATTACAGGGCAACAGAATTTCAGCTGTTAAATGAACAGGTGGACAAAATCTGGCTCATCCACATTGAGCCAACTCAGTATTGGAACAGCAGATGGACTCTTTAGCTGAAGTGACCCTGAAAAAATCATTGGGCATTAGACTTGCTGTTTCTCAAGGAAGAAGGACTATGTATGATGTAAGGAAGCAATGTTATTTCTACACCAATCATTCTGAGGGTAATTAAGAACACTTGGTTGAAGTTGGGGAACAAGAAAGACAAAATATGAGTTGTTTTGAAAGGTATTTCAATTGGTCTCCTTGGTTAACATCTCTTATTACTACATTGGTAGACACTCTGTGTATATTACTGCTAGTTCTAACCTGTGGGCCATGTCTTATCAATGTGCTCAAGATTTTCACTTGGAAAAGGATCTGAATAGTTAAATTCAGTCTTAAAAGGACTCACTATAATTCTTTAAAGTATGGAGTCAATGATTTGATTCTAAGGTACAAGCTCAAGGGGAGAATGTTGAGACCTGCTCCTTTTAACGTAACTGTAGCCACTTTGTATTCAGTGTATATTTTCCCATAATGTGAAATTAAGTTCAGGTGCTCAGGCTCTACTTTCCAGAAGTAATTATCAATAGCAGACAGTGAAGAATGCTACTAATAAGCCAAAAAGATTTGGTTGAATCACTCATACCCTGTTATTTCAAATTTCTGAAATGTACAACTTCCCACTTACCTCACTCAGGACCAATCAGCTTGAAGGTTGGATGATAATACTTTGTCTACATAGCCAAAACTCTACCATGTTAATGATTGCCTTCAAACTTTCTTTTTTTAATTAGATATTTTCTTTATTTACATTTCAAATAGTATCCCCTTTGCTGGACTCCCCTCTGAAAATCCTCTCCACCTGTTCACCAACCCACCCACACCTGCTTCCCTCTCCTGGCATTCCCCTATACTGGGGCATTGAGCCTTCACAGGACAAGGGCCTCTCCCCTCGTTGATGTTCACAACGACATTCTCTGTTACATATGCAAATGAAACCATGGATCCCTCCATGTGTACTCTTTGGTTGGTGGTTTAGTACTCTTTGGTTGGAGCCCTGGGGTTACTGGTGGGTTCTTTCTTTAGCTCCTCCATTGGAGACCCCTTGATCAATCAATGGTTAGCATCCACCTCTGTATTTGCTAGGCACTGGAAGAGCCTCTCAGGAGACAGCTGTATCAGGCTCCTAACAACAAGCACTTATTGACATCCACAATATGGTCTTTGATAACTGCATATGGGATGGGTCCCTAGGTAGAGCAGTTTCTGCAAGGCCTTTCCTACAGTCTGTGCTCCACAATTTGTCTCTGTATCTCCTCCCATGGGTATTTTGTTCCCCCCTTCTAATAGAGGACTGAAGTATCCACACTTTGGTCTTCCTTCTTCTTGAACTTCGTGTGGTCTGTGAATTGTATCTTGGGTATTCTGAGCTTCTGAGCTAATATCCACTTATAGTGAGTGCATAACAGTGTCCTTTGCCTTATAGAAGCTTTGCAATTTTATGAGGTCTCCTTTTTTTTCCAATTCGTGATCTTAGAATTGTGTTTGAGACTTTTACCCACTTTATCTTCTATTAGATTCAGTGTATCTGGTTTAATATGGAGGTCCTTGACCCACTTGAACTTGAGCTTTGTACAAGGAGATAAGAATGTATAGACTTGCATTCTTCTACATGGTGACTGACAGTTGAATCAGCAATATTGTTTGAAATGCTGTCTTTTTTCCACTGGATGGTTTTAGCTCCTTTTTAAAAGATCCAGTGCCCATAGGTGTGTGGGTTCATATCTGGGTCTTCACTTCTATTCCATTTATCTACCTGCCTGTCACTGTACCAATACCATGCACTTTTTATCACTAATGCTCTGTAGTACAGCTTGAGGTCAGGGATGCTGATTCCCCCAGAAGTTCTTTTATTGTTGAGAATAGTTTTCCCTATCCTGGTTTTTTTGTTATTCCAGATTAAATTTGTAGGCAAAAGGAGGATACCATCCTGAGGGTGGTAACCTAATCACAAAAGAACACACATGATATGCACTCACTGATAAGTGGATATTAGCCCAGAAGCCCAGAATCTTGGAATACACAAAATACAATTCACAAACCACATAAAACTAAAGAAGGAAGATCAAAGTATGGATACGTCCATCCATCTTAAAAGGGAGGAACAAAATACCCATGGGAGGAGTTACAGGCACAAAGTGTGGAGTAGAGCCTGAAGAAATGACCATCTAGAGACTATCTCACCTGGGGATCCATCCAATAAACAAGCACCAAACCAAGACATTATTGTGGATGCCAACAAGAACTTGCTGACAGGAGCCTGGCATAGCTCCACAAATCTATGGTCACCTGATCTTTGACAAAGGAGCTAAAACCATCCAGTGGGGAAAAGACCAAACTTTCAACAAATGGTGCTGGCTCAACTGGCAGTTAGCATGTAGAAGAAAGCAAATCAATCCACCTTTCTCTCCTTGTACAAAGCTCAAGTCCAAGTGGATCAAAGATCTTCACATAAAACCAGATATACTGAAACTTATTAAAGAGAAAGTGGGGAAAAACCTCGAAGATATGGGTGCAGGGGGAAAATTCCTGAACAGAACACCAATGGCTTGTGATGTAAGATCAAAAATTGAAAACTTGGATCTCATAAAATTGCAAAGCTTCTGTAAGGCAAAGGACACTGTCAAGAAGACAAAATAGCCACCAACAAATTAGAAAAGATCTTCACCAATCCCACATCTGATAGAGGGCTAATAGCCAATGTATACAAAGAACTTAAGAAGTTAGACTCCAGAGAAACAAATACCCTATTAGAACTGGGGTTCAGAGCTAAACAAAGAATTCTCAACTGAAGAATACCAAGTGTCTGAGAAGCACCTAAAAAAATGTTCAACATCTGTAGTCATCAGGGAAATGCAAATCAAAACAACCCTGAGATTCTACCTTACACCAGTCAGAATAGCTAAGATCAAAAATGCAGGTGAAAACAGATGCTGGTGAGAATGTGGAGAAAGAGGAACACTTCTCCATTGCTGGTGGAATTGTGACCTGTTACAACCACTATGGAAATTAGTTTTGTGTTTCCTCCGAAAATTGGAAATATTACTACCTGAGAACCCAGCTATACCACTCCTGGGCATATACCCAGACAGTGCTCCAACATTTAATAAGGACACATATTCCACTATGCTCATAGCAGCCTTATTTATAATAGCCAAGAGCTGGAAAGAACCCAGATGTCCCTCAACAGTAGAATGGATACAGAAAATGTGGTACATTTACACAATGGAGTACTACTCAGCTATTAAAAAGAATGAATTTATGAAATTCGTAGGCAAATGGATGGATCTGGACTATATCATCCTAAGTGAGGTAACCCAACCACAACAGAACACACATGATATGCACTCACTGATGATTAATGGGTATTAGCCCAGAAGCCCAGAAGCTTAGTATACCCAAGATACAATTCACAAAACACATGAAACTCAAGAAAGAAGAACATAGTGTGGATAGTTCTATCCATCTTAGAAGGGGGGAACAAAACACCCATGGAAGGAGGTTTAGAGACAAAGTGTGGAGTAGAGACTGAAGAAATGTCCATCTAGAGACTGACTCATCTGGGGATCCACCCCATTTACAATCACCAAACCCAGACACTGTTGTGGATGCCAACAAGTGCTTGCTGACAGGAGCTTGATATAGCTCTCTCCTAAGAGGCTCTGCCAGTGCCTGACAAATACAAAAGTAGATGCTCACATCCATCCATTGTACTGAGTATAGGGTCCCCAATGAAGGAGCTAGAGAAAGGACCTAAGGAGATGAAGGAGTTTGCAGCCCCATAGGAGGAACAACATTATCAACCAAACTATGCCTCAGAGCTCCCAGGGAATAAACCACCAACCAATGAGCACACATTGTGTGACTCATGGCTCCAGCTGCATATGCTGCAGAGGATGGTCTAATCAGATGTCAATGGGAGGAGAGGCCCTTTGTCCTGTGAAGGTTCTATGCCCCAGTGTGGGGGAATGCCAGGGCTAGGAAGTGGGAGGGTGTGGGTTGGGGAGCAGAGATGGGGGGGGGAAGGGTATAGGGAATTTTCACAGAGGAAACTAGGAAAGGGGACAGCATTTGAAATGTAAATGAAGAAAACATCTAATAAAAAAGAAGCCAAAAAAAAATAAAACATTTCTTAAGAAAATAGGGGGTCACCTTGGGCGCTGAGTCCGTGGACACCCCCAAGGTCCCTAGAGGGCTCTCCACATATTCTTAGGACCACTGGTGAGTGGAACACAACTTCTGTTCCAATCCAATCACAAGGGACCCGAGACAGCGTTAGGGAAGCAGAAAACCTGGCCTTACCAGGGTCACAAGTCCCTTCTGGTCAGTGCCAGCAACGGGTCACCTTGGAGGTCATCCCCAAGGTCCCTAGCAGACTCTCCATGCAATCTTAGGACCTCTGCTTAAATCTAAGTGGATCAAGGAACTCCACATAAAACCAGAGACACTGAAACTTATAGAGGAGAAAGTGGGGGAATGCCTCAAAGATATGGGCACAGGGGAAATTTTTCTGAATAGAACAGCAATGGAATGTGCTGTAAGGCAAAAGACACTGTCAATAAGACAAAAAGGCCACCAACAGATTGGGAAAGGATCTTTACCAATTCTAAATCAAATAGGGGAGTAATATCCAATATATATAAAGAACTCAAGAAGGTGGACTGTAGAAAATCAAATAACCCCATTTAAAAATGGGGCTCAGAGATAAACAAAGAATTCTCACCTGAGGAATACCAAATTGCTGAGAAGCACCTGAAAAAAAATGTTCAGCATCCTTAATCATCAGTGAAATGCAAACCAAACCAACCCTGAGATTCCACTTCACACCAGTCAGAATGGCTAAGATCAAAAATTCAGGTGACAGCAGATGCTGGTGAGGATGTGGAGAAAGAGGAACGCTCCTCCATTGTTGGTGGGATTGCAAACTTGTACAACTACTCTGGAAATCAGCCTGGTGGTACCTCAGAAAATTGGACATAGTACTACCGGAGGATCCAGCAATACCTCTCCTGGGCATATATCCAGAAGATGTACCAACTGGTAAGAAGGACACATGCTCCACTATGTTCATAGCAGCCTTATTTATAATAGCCAGAAGCTGGAAAGAACCCAGATGCCCTTCAACAGAGAAATGGATATAGAAAATGTGGTACATTTACACAATGGAGTACTACTCAGTTATTAAAAAGAATGAATTTATGAAATTCCTAGGCAAATGGATGGACCTGGAGGGTATCATACTGAGTGAGGTAACCCAATCACAAAAGAACTCACATGGTATGTATTCACTGATATGTGGATATTAGCTCAGAAACTTAGAATACCCAAGATACAAGCTGCAAAACACATGAAATTCAAGAAAAAACAAAACCAAAGTGTGGTCACTTTGCCCCTTTTCTTAGAATTGGGAACAAAGCACCCATGGAAGGAGTTACAGAGACAAAGTTTGGAGCTGAGACAAAAGGATGGGCCATTTTTGGATAGCTCTGGAAATGTAAATGAGGAAAATACCTAATTAAAAAAAATAAAATAAACCAACACTTAAAAGTAAAAATTGGAAAAAAATTAACAATGATAAGGGCTGAAGAAATGGCTCAGTGGTTAAGAGCATTGTCTGCTTTTCCAGAGGTACTGATTTAAATTCCTAGGTAAACACGTGGTGGCTCACAACCATCAATAATGGGATCTAATTCTCTCTTCTGGTGTGTCTGATGATAGTTCGGTGTACCTATATAAATTGAATAAATACATCTTTAAAAATGCAAAAAAAGGGATGGACCATCTAGAGACTGCCATATCCAGGGATCCATCCCATAATTAGCCTCCAAACACAGACCCCATTGCATATGCCAGCAAGAATTTGCTGAAAGGACCCTGATATAGCTGTCTCTTGTGAAGCTATGCCAGTGCCTGGCAAACACAGAAATGGATGCTCACAGTCAGCTTTTGGATGGAACACAGGGCCCCCAGTGGAGGACCTAGATAAAGTACCCAAGGAGCTAAAGGGGTCTACAACTCTATTGGTGGAACAACAATATGAACTAACCAGTATCCCCAGAGCTTGTGTCTCTAGCTGCCTATGTAGCAGAAGATGGCCTAGTTGGCCATCATTGGGATGAGAGGCCCCTTGGTCTTGCAAACTTTATATGCCTCAGTACAGCGGAACTCTAAAGCCAAGAAGTGGGAGTGGGTGGGTAGGGGAGTGGGGGGAGGAGGGTATGGGGGGACTTTTGGGATAGCATTTGAAATGTAAAATAAGAAAATACCTACTTTAAAAAATAAACAGAAAAAAAAATAAACAGATTTAAAAAAGAAAGAAAATAGGGCATTAAAATGGTTTTTTTTAACCTGAAAAAAAAATTACAGTGCAAAGAAAACTGATTAGTAATTTTAAAAAATATTGCCTTAAAATGTGACAGTGTTTCTTGTGATATTTCATAATACTTAATTTTGGTGATTCTCCTCAGGGCTTGAGCCTCATCCTACCTTCCTACCTTCCATCCCTACAGTACCTTTCTACCTCCAGTGCCCTCCCTCCCTTCCACTCTCTCAACACTAATGTTCCATTACTCTTCCCACTACCACTCTGATATAATAGCATTACATAATTTCTTTTGCGAGATGGAGATGCACTTATTTCCCTTTCCTGTTGACTTGTAAGGCAGATGCTCTGTTAATGCTCACTTTTATTATTAAGGGGCAAAGAGAAAAAAGCAAACTGTCCCTGTCTGAGAAAACAGATGGTAGGTGAATCAGAGAAGGTGATACTAGGAAGAAAAGGCAGGAAGTCAGAAGGGAGTTGAAAGGCTTTCTTACAGATCGGCTGGGATCACATCCATCTTCAGAAAAATCTCAACAGATCAGAAAAATCTCAACAGAACTCAATGTTCTGTCGGGGATTGATGGTGATTTTCTCCTTGTGTATTGCATTCATTACTTTTTCTACTCTTGGAACTAGGTATCCAGCAAGAAACAACTAGTGGGAGGAAGGATTTTCTTTCATAGGTCAAAGAATATGTGTGGTGGACAAGTGTAAGCATGCTGGCACAAGGTAAACTAGTTGGCGATATTATGCTCAGCAGCCAGGGATGAGAGAACAGACTGGAGTCAAAGCTAAAAAAAAAAAAAAAAAAAAAAAAAAACCTGAAAGCCCATGCTGGCCAAATGGCACAGAAGACAATGGTGTTTTCCACTAAGCCTATGAACCTGAGTTCAATCCTAGCATCCCACAAGTGTCCTTTCCACACAACAACAAATAAATGCAATAAAAGAAAGGAAAATAAACAAAGCCAGAAGGCCTGCATGGCAATAACCACTTCTTACAGCTCTATCTCTCAACGGTTCTGCAACCTTCTGAAATTCAATGTTCAGAAGCCATCAGCTGGGGGTGCTTCAGAATCTAAGCAAAACCAACAGGCACTGCTACAAAGCTAAGGAACTTTTGGTATTACAGATGAAACGTTCTCTTCTGGTATTAATTCTCATAATGGCTTACCCACTTGTGTCTAAAATATACAGAGCAGCAACATTAATCTTAGTCCACTGTCTGAATGATTGAGGGGCACATACCAGGGATATGCAATTGCATCCCTTGGTCTCTACAGCAGCTTTTCAAAGCATGACTGTTCAAGGATGTAAAATCTCATCACCTCTCCTTCAGTCTGTCTTCATCACTAGCTACCAAAGCTTAAAACCTTGTAGTCCGCCTTTTTTTTTTTTTAATCTTCTCATTCTGAGGCCAAATCTAAGTAACTCAGGAGACTTCTTTCCTACCTAACTTCCTAATTTAGCCACAATGCTATTTTCTCAGGAGTCAAATATGAATTTAGAGTTGTTTTTCTCTTGCCCCAAAACCTGGTCTTTCCTTAGAATGTTTGCAGAGCAAGAAAATCCTTCCTTCCTTCTTTCCTTCCTTCCTCCCTTCCTTCCTCTCTTCCTTCTTTCCTCCCTTCCATCCTTCTATTCTTCTTTCCTTCCTTTCTTTTTTGTAACCAATTTCAAGTCAGCTAGTGCTCCCTGCTAAAACACTAATTCACAACATAGCAACTAAAATTCTGTTAGCTGTCTGTAGAAGATAGAATAGCAAGTGAAAGGATGTATTCTTTTTTTTTTTTTCAAAAAGAAATGCCTGTTTTATTTACTTCATTTTTTTCTGAACATATAATCATATATGCAGTGCTTAATCACTTATGTCTTACAAATTTAGGGGAGTGAACTATTATTAATCCTCTTTAAGAAACAAATATTTAAAAAAAACAAAAGAAAAGAAACAAAGAAACTCTATCTGGAAAATGTTCTAAGAGTTAATTAATATACAAAATGTTGACATACTTCAGTGTAGCTGATAATATTCTTTTTCTTTAAATATTTTTTATTACGTATTTTCCTCAATTATATTTGCTATCCCAAAAGTCCCCCATAACCTCCTACCACTTACCTAACCACCCATTCCCATGTTTTGGCCCTGGCGTTCCCCTGTACTGTGGCATATAGAGTTTGCGTGTCCAATGGGCATCTCTTTACAGTAATGGCTGACTAGGCCATCTTTTGATACATATGCAGATAGAGTCAAGAGCTCCGTGGTACTGGTTAGTTCATAATGTTGTTGCACCTAGAGGATTGCAGATCTCTTTAGCTCCTTGGATACTTTCTCTAGCTCCTCCATTGGGGGCCCTGTGATCCATCCAATAGCTGACTGTGAGCATCCACTTATGCGTTTGCTAGGCCCCGGCCTAGTCTCACAAGAGACAGCTATGTCAGGGTCCTTTCAGCAAACGCTTGCTAGTGTTTGAAGTGGTGTCATCTTTTGGAGGCTAATTATTGGATGAATCCCTGGATATGGCAGCATCTAGATGGTCCATCCTTTTTTCTCAGACCTAACTTTGTCTCTGTAACTCCTTCCATGGGTGATTGTTTCCAATTCTAAGAAGGGGCAAAGTGTCCACACTTTGGTCTTCATTCTTCTTCAGTTTCATGTGTTTTGCAAATTGTATCTTATATCTCAGGTATTCTAAGTTTCTGGGCTACTATCCACTTATCAATGAGTACATATTGTGTGAGTTCCTTTGTGATTGGGTTACCTAACTCAAGATGATGTCCTCCAGGTACAACCATTTGCCTAGGAATTTCATAAATCCATTCTTTTTAATACCTGAGTAGTACTCCATTGTGTAAATGTACCACAATTTCTGTGTTCATTCCTCTGTTGAGGGACATCTGGGTTATTTCCAGCTTCTGGCTATTATAAATAAGGCTGCTATGAACATAGTGGAGCATGTGTCCTTCTTACTGGTTGGAACATCTTCTTGATATATGCCCAGAAGAGGTATTTCGAGATCCTCCGGTAGTACTATGTCCAATTTTCTGAGGAACCGCCAGATTGATTTCCACAGTGGTTGTACAAGCTTGCAATCCCACCAACAATGGAGGAGTGTTCCTCTTTCTCCACATCCTCGCCAGCATCTGCTGTCACCTGAATTTTTTATCTTAGCCATTCTCACTGGTGTGAGGTGGATTCTCAGGGTGGTTTTCGATTGCATTTCCCTGATGATTAAGGATGATGAACATTTTTTCAGGTGCTTCTCTGCCATTCAGTATTCCTCAGGTGAGATTTCCTTGTTCAGCGCTGAGCCCCATTTTTTAATGGTGTTATTTGGTGTTCTGGAGTCCACCTTCTTGAGTTTTTTTATATATATTGGATAATAGTCGCATATCTGGTTTAGGATAGGTAAAGATCCTTTCCCAATCTGTTGGTGGCCTTTTTGTCTTATTGATGGTGTCTTTTGCCTTGCAGAAGCTATGCCATTTCATGAGGTCCCATGTGTCAATTCTATTCAGGAATTTTTCCCCTGTGCCCATATCTTCAAGGCTTTTCCCCACTTTCTCCCCTATAAGTTTCATTGTCTCTGGTTTTATGTTAAATTCCTTCATCCACTTTGATTTGACCTTAGAACAAGGAGATATGAATGGATCAATTCACATTCTTCTACATGATAACAACCAATTGTGCCAACACCATTTGTTGAAAATGCTGTCTTTTTTACACTGGATGGTTTTAGCTCCCTTGTCGAAGATCAAGTGACCATAAGTGTGTGGGTTCAATTCTGGGTCTTCAATTCTATTCCCTTGGTCTACTTGTCTGTCACTATACCAGTAACATGTAGTTTTTATCACAATTGCTCTGTAGTAAAGCTTTATGTCAGGCATGGTGATTCCACCAGAGGTTCTTTTATCCTTAAGAAGAGTTTGTGCTATCCTAGGTTTTTTGTTATTCCAGATGAATTTGCAGATTGCTCTTTCTAATTCGTTGAAGAATTGAGTTGGAATTTTGATGGAGATTGCATTGAATGTGTAGATTGCTTTTGGCAAGATAGCCATTTTTACAATGTTGATCCTGCCAATCCAAGAGCATGGGAGATCTTTCCATCTTCTGAGATCTACTTTAATTTCTTTCTTCAGAGACTTGAAGCTTTTATCATACATATCTTTCACTTCCTTAGTTAGAGTCAAGCCAAGATATTTTATATTATTTGTGACTATTGAGAAGAGTGTTGTTTCCCTAATTTCTTTCTCAGCCTGTTTATTCTTTGTGTAGAAAAAGGCCATTGACTTGTTCGAGTTAATTTTATATCCATCTACTTCATTGAAGCTGTTTATCAGGTTTAGGAGTTCTCTGGTGGAATTTTTAAGGTAACTTATATATACTATCATATCATCTGCAAAAAGTGATATTTTGACTTCTTCTTTTCCAATTTGTATCCCCTTGATCTCCTTTTGTTGTCGAATTGCTCTGGCTAGGATTTCAAGTACTATGTTGAATAGGTAGGGAGAAAATGGGCAGCGTTTTCTAGTCCCTGATTTTAGTGGGATTGTGTCAAGCTTCTCACCATATACTTTGATGTTGGCTACTGTTTTGCTGTATATTGCTTTAATCAGGTTTAGGTATGGGCCTTCCTGATCTTTCCAAGACTTTTATCATGAATGGGTGTTGGATCTTGTCAAATGATTTCTCCGCATCTAACGGGATGATCATGTGGTTTGTGTCTTTGAGTTTGTTTATATAAAGGATTACATTGATGGAATTCCGTATATTAAACCATCCCTGAATCCCTGGCATAAACCTACTTGGTCAGGTTGGATGATTGCTTCAACGTGTACTTAGATTCACTTAGCGAGAATTTTATTGAGTATTTTGCATCGATATTCATAAGGGAAATTGGTATGAAGTTCAATATCTTTGTTGGATCTTTCTGTGGTTTAGGTATCAGAGTAATTGTGGCTTCATAGAATGAGTTGGGTAGAGTTCCTTCTACTTCTCTTTTGTGGAATAGTTTGTGCAGAACTGGAATTAGATCTTCTTTGAAGGTCTGGTAGAACTCTGCACTAAACCCATCTGGTCCTGGGCTTTTTTTGCCTGGGAGACTATTAATGACTGCTTCTATTTCTATAGGGAATATGGGACTGTTTAGATTGTTAACTTGATCCTGATTTAACTTTGATACCTGGTATCTGTCTAGAAATTTGTCCATTTCATCCAGGTTTTCCAGTTTTGTTGAGTATAGCCTTTTGTAGAAGGATCTAATGCTATTTTGGATTGCTTCAGGATCTGTTATTATGTCTCCCTTTTCATTTCTGATTTTGTTAATTAGGATGTTGTCCCTGTGCCCTCTAGTGAGTCTAGTTAAGGGTTTATCTATCTTGTTGATTTTCTCAAAGAACCAACTCCTCATTTGGTTAATTCTTTGAATAGTTCTTCTTGTTTTCACTTGTTTGTTTTCACCCCTGAGTTTGATTATTTCCTGCAGTCTACTCCTCTTGGGTGAATTTTCTTCCTTTTTTTCTACAGCTTTTAGATGTGTTGTCAAGCTGCTAGTGTGTGGTCTCTCCAGGTTCTTTTTGGAGGCACTCAGAGCTATGAGTTTCCCTCTTAGAAATGCTTTCATTGTGTCCCATAGGTTTGGGTAAGTTGTGGCTTCATTTTCATTAAACTCTAAAAAGTCTTTAATTTCTTTCTTTATTCCTTCCTTGACCAAGGAATTATTGAGAAGAGTGTTGTTCAGTTTTCACGTGAAAGTTGGTTTTCCATTATTTATATTGTTATTGAAGATCAACCTTAGTCCATGATGGTCTGATAGGATGCATGGGACAATTTCAAGACTTTTGTATCTGTTGAGGCCTGTTTTGTGACCAATTATATGTTCAATTTTGGAGAAGGTCCCTTGAGTTGCTGACAAGAAGTTATATCCTTTTGTTTTAGGATAAAATGTTCTGTGGATATCTATTAAGTCCATTTGTTTCATAACGTCTGTTAGTTTCACTGTGTCCCTGTTTAGTTTCTGTTTCCACGATCTGTCCATTTATGAAAGTCATGTGTTGAAGTCCCCCACTATTATTTTTTGAGGTGCAATGTGTGCTTTGAGCTTTAATAAAGTGTCTTTAATGAATGTGGCTGCCCTTGCATTTGGAGCATAGATATTCAGAATTGAGAGTTCCTCTTGGAGGATTTTACCTTTGATGAGTATGAAGTGTCCCTCCTTGTCTTTTTTGATAACTTTGGGTTGGAAGTCGAGTTTATTTGATATTAGAATGGCTACTCCAGATTGTTTCTTCATACCATTTTCTTGGAAAATTTTTTTCCAGCCTTTTACTCTGAGGTAGTGTCTGTCTTTTTCCCTGAAATTGGTTTCCTGTAAGCAGCAGAATGTTGGGTCCTGTTTGTGTAGCCAGTCTGTTAGTCTATGTCTTTTAATTGGGGAATTGAGTCCATTAATATTAAAAGATATTAAGGAAAAGTAATTGTTCCTTCCTATTATTTTTGTTGTTCAAGTTGGCATTCTGTTCTTGTGGCTGTCTTCTTTTTGGTTTGTTGAGGGATTACTTTCTTGCTTTTTTTAGGGCGTGATTTCTGTCCTTGTATTGTTTTTTTTTTTTTTTTTCTCTTATTATCCTTTGAAGGGCTGGATTCATAAAAAGATAATGTATGAATTTGGATTTGTCCTGGAATACTTTGGTTTCTCCATCTATGGTAATTGAGAGTTTGGCCGGGTATAGTAGCCTGGGCTGGCATTTGTGTTCTCTTAGTGTCTGTTTAACATCTGTCCAGGCTCTCCTGGCTTTCATAGTCTCTGGTGAAAAGTCTGGTGTAATTCTGATAGGCCTGCTTTTATATGTTACTTGACCTTTCTCCCTTACTGCTTTTATTATTCTATATTTATTTAGTGCATTTGTTGTTCTGATTATTATGTGTCGGGAAGAATTTCTTTTCTGGTCCAGTCTATTTGGAGTTCTGTAGGCTTCTTGTATGATCAAGGGCATGTCATTCTTTAGGTTTGGGAAGTTTTCTTCCATTATTTTGTTGAAGATATTAGCTGGCCCTTTAAGTTGAAAATCTTCATTCTCATCTACTCCTATTATCCGTAGGTTTGGTCTTCTCATTGTGTCCTGTATTTCCTGGATGTTTTGAGTTAGGATCCTTTTGAGTTTTGTATTTTCTTTGTTGTGCCGATGCTCTCTATGGAATCTTCTGCACCTGAGATTCTCTCTTCCATCTCTTGTATTCTGTTGCTCATGCTCCCATCTATGGTTCCAGATTTCTTTCCTAGGGTTTCTATCTCAAGCGTTGCCTCACTTTGGATTTTCTTTATTGTGTCTACTTCCCTTTTCAGGTCTAGTATGGTTTTATTCAATTCCATCACCTATTTGGTTGTGTTTTCCTGCAATTCTTTAAGGGATTTTTGTGTTTCGTCTTTAAGGTCTTCTACCTGTTTAGCTGTGTTCTCCTGTATTTCTTTAAGTGAGTTATTAAAGTCCTTCTTGATGTCCTCTACCATCATCATGAGATATGCTTTTAAATCCGGGTCTATCTTTTCGGTTGTGTTGGGATGCCCAGGACTAGGTGGGGTGGGAGTGCTGGGTTCTGATGATGGTGAGTGGTCTTGATTTCTGTTAGTAGGATTCTTACATTTGCCTTTCACCATCTGGTAATCTCTGGAGCTGGTTGTTATAGTTGTCTCTGGTTAGAGCTTGTTCCTCAGGTGATTATGTTAGCCTCTATAGCAGACCTGGGAGACTAGCTCTCTCCTTAGTTTCAGTGTTCAGAGTAATCTCTGCAGGCAAGCTCTCCTCTTGTAGGGAAAGTGCCCAGATATCTGGTGTTCGAACCTGCCTCCTGCAGAAGTTGTGTTCCACTCACCAGAGGTCTTAAGATCCTTTGGAAGGTCCTGTGAGGAACTTAGGGGTGTCCAGAAACTTCGTGCACAAGGAATCCCGGTGCTGGAGTGGATCGGAAGAGACTTGTGCCCCTGATCAGGCCGGGTTATCTGCTTCCCTAGTTAATGCAGTCTCAGGTCCCAAGCGATTGGATTGGAGCATATGCTGTGTTCCACTCACCAGAGGTCTTAAGATCTGTTGGGGGATCCTGTGTGGGTCCTTGCGGGTGTCTGGAGACTCCCCGGGCCAGGAATCCTGGTGCTCGAGTGGACCGGAAGGGGAAAGGATGTATTCTTAAAGGATTGTGGAAAGAAAAGTTAGTGGAATTCACAGGTTTTTATATTTCTTCACTCAGTTTAGGAACGAAAGCTAAGCCATTTTCTTCCTTTCTGGAAAAGCACTATTTAGATGGCTTTCTTCTTTGTCATAAACTCTCTAAATATCAGGGAATATTGGAGGCTCTTCTTTTCTATTTTTTAGTGTCTACACTATTTTCAGTTTTCCATTGCATGTTCATTGAGATTGGCCAGCTCTTTTATTCTTCATGCTTCCCATTGAGTATGAGATAATGCAAGATGGTATGTTTGAGTGTTTGTATGTCACTGTCGAGACAAGTTTTATGTGTCCTATGCCCTGTATTTGCATGTTTATAGAATTTAAAATGTTGAGATGATGAGAAATGTAAGAACTTCTTCCCCCCTAGTGTGTGTGTGTGTGTGTGTGTGTGTGTGTGTGTGTGTGTGTGAGAGAGAGAGAGAGAGAGAGAGAGAGAGAGAGAGAGAGAGAGACTGTCTGATTGTGTCTGTGTTGGTGTCTGTGTCTGTGTCTGTGTCTGTGTCTTTGTCTGTGTCTGTGTCATTGCCTGTATTTACAGGCAGGTTTCTCCGTGTAGACCAGGCTGTTCTAAATCTCAGTCTATAGGTCAAGCTGTCCTCAAACTCAGTGAGATTTGCCTGCCTCTGCCTCTGCCTCTGCCTCTGCCTCTGCCTCTGCCTCTGCCTCTGCCTCTGCCTCTGCCTCTGCCTCTGCCTCTGCCTCTGCCTCTGCCTCTGCCTCTGCCTCTGCCTCTGCCTCCTTTGAGTGCTAGTTTTAAAGGCATGTACCACCAAATCCCAGCCCAAGGAATTTTTTAAAAAGAAAAATATTTAATTGGTACTGGCTCACCATTTCAGAGTTTTAAGCCATTATTGTTATGGTGGGAAGCATAGCAGTTTTCAGGCAGGCATGGACCTGGAGAAGGGGATGGAAGTCTACATCTTGATCCACAGACAGCAGAAGGAGACTGAGTGCCACACCTGACATAGCTTGGCCATAGGAAACATTAAAGATTGTCCTGGGAGTGACATACTTCCTCCAACAAGGCCACACCTACACCAACAAGGCCATATTTCCTAATAAAAACAGTCCTTATGGGCCAAGTATTCAAATAGATGGGTCTATTGGGGCTATTCTAGTATAAATGAGCCTTTTCACCCAGACTCTTTCTTCTAAGAGTAAGGACTCTGAGACTGAATTATTTCTGAATCAGTGCCTAGGCCAAAAGCTTTGGCTTGTTCAAAAACCACCTCATAACTTAATTACCCATTTATTCTATTCTAAGCCAAACCAAGTGTTTGGTTACCTCTCTTCATCTTCATAGGAATGTTCCCTTCAGTGCTTGTAGCAAACCTCCCAGTCCTGGCTATTTTCCAGAATCCTAATTCTCCCTTCAAGATGTCACACCTTCTAGTCATTCTTCAGCTAATTTACCATGAGCTTTTTATTAATAGCTGATGCTTTCACAAAGTATATAAGAGATTCTATCTATGTGGTCCTATTCAAACCAACACAAAAGTATACTTCGTTTTATATTTCATGGCTAGCTGTGCAATATCTATTCATATAGTAAAATGCCTTTAAATCCTGGATAGATTCTTATTACCAACACCAGGGTTATTGGTTGCAAATCTCTACCAGATGGTGTCTTAAGGAGTACAGATACTTAAGTGGGGATAATATAGTTGAAAGAAAAATCATCAAACGCTAGATTTTTATTAGAATTGTTTCCAACATCCTGGGAATGAAAGGAAATCTAATAAAAGTACACATGCAAAGAGAAGGTACTCTACCCAATTCATTTTATGAAGCCACAATTACTCCACATAAAACCAGAGACAATGAAACTTATATAGGAGAAAGTGGGGAAAAGCCTCGAAGACATGGGTACAGGGGAAAAATTCCTGAATAGAATATCAATGGCTTGTGCTGTAAGATCGAGAATCGAAAATGGGTCCTCATAAAATTGGAAAGCTTCTGTAAGGCAAAAGACACCGTCAATAAGACAAAAAAAACCACCAACAGCTTGGGAAAGGATCTTTACCTATCTTAAATCAGATAGGGGACTAATATCCAATATATATAAAGAACTCAAGAAGGTGGAGTCCAGAAAATCATTTAAAAATGAGGCTCAGAGCTGAACAAAGAATTCTCACCTGAGGAATACCGAATGGCTGAGAAGCACCTGAAAAAATGTTCAACATCCTTAATCATCAGGGAAATTCAAATCAAAACAACCCTGAGATTCCACCTCATACCAGTCAGAATGGCTAAGGTCAAAAATTCAGGTGACAGCAGATGCTGGTGAGGATGTGGAGAAAGAGGAACACTCCTCCATTGTTGGTGGGATTGCAAACTTGTTCAAGCACTCTGGAAATCAGTGTGGTGGTTCCTCAGAAAATTGGACATAATACTACAGGAGGATCCCGCAATACATCTCCTGGGCATATATCCAGAAGATGTTCCAACTATAAGAAGGATAATTGCTCCACTATGTTCATAGCAGCCTTATTTATAATAGCCAGAAGCTGAAAAGAACCAAGATGTCCCTCAACAGAGGAATGGATACATAAAATGTGGTACATCTACACAATGGAGCACTACTCAGCTATTAAAAGAATGAATTTATGAAATTCCTAGGCAAAGGGATGGACCTGGAGGACATCAGCCTGAGTGAGGTAACCCAATCACAAAGGAACTCACACAATATGTACTCACTGATAAATGGATAGTAGCCCAGAAACTTAGACTACCTGAGATATAAGATACAATTTGCAAAACACATGAAACTGAAGAAGAACGAAGACCAAAGTGTGGACACTTTGCTCCTTCTTAGAATTGGAAACAATCACCCATGGAAGGAGTTACAGAGACAAAGTTTTGAGCAGAAACAAAAGGTTGGACCATCTTGAGACTGCCATATCCAGGGATCCATCCCATAATCAGCTTCCAAATGCTGACACCATTGCATATACTAGCAAGATTTTGCTGAAAGGATCCAGATAGAGCTGTATCTTGTCAGACTATGCCGGGGCCTAGCAAACACAGAAGTGCATGCTCACAGTCAGCTATTGGATGGATCACAGGGCCCCCAATGTAGGAGCTAGAGAAAGTACCCAAAGAGCTAAAGGGATCTGCAATCCTATAGGTGGAAGAACAATATGAACTAACCAGTACCCACCTGGAGCTCGTGTCTCTAGCTGCATATGAATCAGAAAATGGCCTAGTCGGTCATCAGTGGAAAAGAGAGGCCCATTAGTCCTGCAAACTTTATATGCCTCAGTACAGGGGAAAAACAGTGCCAAGAAGTGGGAGTGGATGTGTAGGGGAGTGCGTAGAGGAGTGTGTGGGGGAATTTTGGGATAGCATTGCAAATGTAAATGTAATAAATACACAATAAAAACATTTAAAAAAAAGATTTGAAGACCCAGAAATGAACCAACACACCTATGGTCACTTGATCTATGACAAGGGAGCTAAAACCATCAGCATTTTCAACAAATGGTGCTGGCACAACTGGCAGTTATCATGTACAAGAATGAGAATTAATCCATTCTAATCTCCTTGTACTATGTTCAAATCTAAGTGCATTAAGAACTACATATAAACCAGAGCCACTGAAACTTATAGAGGAGAAAGTGGGGAAAAGCCTGGAAGATATGGGTACAGGGGGAAAATTCCAGGGGGAAAATGGCTTGTGCTGTATGATTAAGAATCGACAAATGGGTCCTCATAAAATTGCAAAGCTTCTGTAAGGCAAAAGACACTGTCAATAAGACAAAAAGGCCCCAACAGATTGGGAAAGGATCTTTACCAATCCTAAATCAGATAGGGGACTAATATCCAATATATATAAAGAACTCAAGAAGGTGGAATCCAGAGAATCAAATAACCCCATTAAAAATGGGGCTCATAGCTAAACAAAGAATTCTCATCTGAGGAATACCAAATGGCTGAGAAGCACCTGAAAAAATGTTCAGCATCCTTCATCATCAGGGAAATGCAAATCAAAACAACCCTGAGATTCCACCTCACACCAGTCAGAATGGCTATCATCAAAAATTCAGGTGACAGCAGATGCTGGTGAGGATGTGGAGAAAGAGGAACACTCCTCCATTGTTGGTGGGATTGCAAGCTGCCGTAACCACTCTGGAAATCAGTGTGGTGGTTCCTCAGAAAATTGGACATATTACTACCGGAGGATCCTACAATACTTCTCCTGGGCATATATCCAGAATATCTTCCAACTGGCAATAAGGGCACATGTTCCACTGTGTTCATAGCAGCCTTATTTATAGTAGCCAGAAGCTGGAAAGAACCCAGATATCCCTCAACAGAGAAATGGATACAGAAAACATGGTACTTTTTCACAATGAAGTACTACTCAGCCATTTAAAGAATGAATTTATGAAATTCCTAGGCAAATGGATGGACCTGGAGGGTATCATCCTGACTGAAGTAACCCAATCACAAAGATCTCACATGATATGCACTCACTGATAAGTGGATATTAGCCCAGAAACTTAGAATACCCAAGATACAAGTTGCAAAGCACAAGTAACTCAAGAAGAACGAAGACCAAAGTGTGACCAAAGTGATGAAAGTCACTTTGCCCCTTCTTAGAATTGGGAACAAAACACCCATGGAAGGAGTTACAGAGACAAAGTTTGTAGCTGAGATTAGAGAATGGACCATTTAGAGACTGCCCCATCTGGGGATCCATCCCATAATCAGTCTCCAAACGCAGACCCCAATGCATATGCCAGCAAGATTTTGCTGAAAGGACCCTGATATAGCTGTCTCTTGTGAAGCTATGCTGGTGCCTGGCAAACACAGAGGTGGATGATCACAGTCAGCTATTTGATTCAACACAGGGTCCTCAATAGAGCACCTAGAGAAAGTACCCAAGGATCTAAAGGAGTCTGCAACCCTATATGTGGAACAACAATTTGAATTAACCAGTACCCCTGAGCTCCTGTCTCTACCTGCATATGTCGCAGAAGATGGCCTATTCGGCCATCATTGGGAAGAGAGACCCTTTGGTCTTGCAAACTTTATATGCCTCAGTACAGGGGATCTCCAGGGCCAAGAAGTGGGAGTGGGTGGGTAGGGGAGTGGGGGAGGAGAGTATGGGGGACTTTTTGGATAGCATTTGAAATGTATATGAAGAAAATACCTAATTTAAAAAAAGTACACATGCAGTATTTCTATGGTAATACTTGTTAGGGTGTTGAAAATTGGGAGCTGATACCGACATTGTGCAGTGTAAAAAACTGTCACTTCTGTCTCTGACCAGCAGAAAAGAGCAATGACAAAGCATTCTTCTCAAAGCAGTATATTCAGGAACCTTTCAACATGCATGCAGGAAAAAAAAATATCTCTCCCTCTCATCCCCAATAGCAATCCCTTATATAACCCCTCTACCACGCCCCATCAGCCCAGTCCATGTAACAGCAGTTCATTGTCCAGAATCATCACTCATCATATGGTCTGATCTTGCATCATGGTTCACCTGCGCAGTTGTCACGATGGACGTGGCTTATTTTCAGGTGTATGAGGAAGTCAGGTGCAAGTCATAAGACTTGGCTGCAGTCCCCAGCACCATCTTGGGACTGCTGCCACACCTGCTCCTCACATCTCCCCCTTCTTTACTTATTGGCAGAGAGGATGCCTGTTTAGGTTGCCCCCTGTGGCAATGCCCCTTACCCATCATCGGGAGACAAACAGCGTTGGTTTGATCCCTGTCTTGGGTTGATGACATGCCCAGGGAGTCTTACCCGTCATTGACTACTTCTCTCACATGCCAAGCCACACTTGAGGAGATTATCCTGTTTCCACTGCCGCAAAAGCCTGTATCATCAAGGCTTGGGCTCTCTGCTGATGACTCTGCATGCGGCATATGCACCAGAAGGCCAGGACGCTGATGAGAATTGGGCACATGGCAAGTCCACCAATGCCAGCCCACTCTTTCAGGTGGGAGACTGCTGTGGCGATCCAGCTGGCCAATCCTTCAGCCATGGACATGTTGACACGAGTGGAATTAATATAGACGATGGACTGTCTCAACAAGGGATATGGCTGCAGCCATGGCTGCGGTGGCAGAAACTGCTATAGCAGTGACAATGGCCGCAGCAATGCCAAAAATCCCTTTTAGGTCTGAACAAAGTCATAGCAGAAGGAGCCTGAACAGGCCAGGGTACAAAATGAGGCATCCTAGTAACAACAGCTAAATGATGCAAAGATGCATTCCAGCACATACTACAAAAGCAATTATTACTACTACAATTAATTATACTATCCTCATAACTACCATTATAAACAATAAACACAAAAGGAGGCAACATACAAACAAGCATAGCCTGAAAAGAAACATTCCTCCCTCCAGCAAATTGAAATACAGAAGACTCAAACACACTAGAACCATTCCAATAAAAACTTGCATTGCCCCAGGCCCCTCCCGCCACCATGCTTAAGGGGGAAAGATCAGTGCAACTACCATTTATCCCACATAACAACCATACATTAAAAGGATTACTAGCTCCTACTTGAGCTGGATTTTGATATGTCCAATTATACCCTGAAAAGGAAGTGTTATGGACTATACCTATATAAGGGGAAAAGAAATAATTCTTCGCTGCCCAAGCTACTTTTGTAGATTGATAGCCGGTCCAAGGTGGAAGGGAATCATGAACACCCTACAAAAGGGAGCCCATCTAGGTTGGGAGGATATAGTGCCATTGCCCTTGGATAAACTGGCAGGCTACACCGCTCGAATACAGGCAGCATTAGCTTTAGTAGAACTCTTAATTGGCATATCAAACCATGCTGCAGTCTGATTATACAGCTGAACACAGTCACTCATCTGTGAAATATTTTGAATCATCTGAAAACACAACAATCCCTTTACCTGAAGCTGCATAGATTCCTGCACTGGAGCTATCTCTTCATCCCATAGTAAAAAAGGCAATTGTAGCGAAGCATTAAATGTAAAGAATTTAGGAAACACTTGCACCGAATGTGTCAATGGCATGGGTGCCTTCTCGCCTGTCTGTAAGGAGGCAAAAATAATGCCAGAGGCTGTATCTATGGAAACATGAATATATTTTAACTTTCTAAACTCAAGAAAATGGGTAACATCCATTTGCCACAAATGTAGGGGGCACAATTCCCAGGGGTTAGCCCCCACACTGAATTGAGGCAATAAAGGGGTACAGGTTTTGCACACCTTCACAATCTCTCTTGCCTCTGCTCAAGAGATTTTAAATCATGATGACAAAGTCTTTGAATTAACATGAAATTGTGCATGAAAATCACGTGCCAAATCAATAGATGAGTCCATTAAAAAGGCCATGCATTTTCTGGAAGCTTTATCAACTATATCATTCCCTTATGCAAGGGGTCCTGGCAATCCAGTATGAGCACGAATATGTTGAATAAAAAAGGGTGAATGCCAATTCACAATAATTCCTTGCAACTTAATAACTAATTCTCCAATGGTAGATCTCATATTTATTTTGCCTACTATCTCCAAACACTGCATCATATTTACAACATATTGGCTGTCAGAAATCAAATTAAAGGGACCTAGAATGAATTCAAATACTTTAATCACAATTTGCAATTCAATGACTTGTAGAGATGCAGGGGGAAACTGAATGGTAACTGGGGATGATCCTGTTATTAAATAGGCTCCTTGTCCTGTTTTAGAACCATCTGTAAAAACAAAAGAAGCATCTGGCATCTCTAGCTACTACACGAGGAAAGGTTACTGGATGTACTTTAACCAACTGTAATATTGGATCCTTGGGGTAATGATTATCTATAAGTCCTTGAAAACTAAACCTCAAAATAGCCCAATTATCCTCCGTGGCTGTTAACACTTCAATTTGCTTAGCATTATATGGTACTATTAGACTTTCAGGTGCAACTCCAAAAAACTGCATGCTTTGCTGTATACCAATCAGAGCCAACTGAGCTACTGAGGCAGGATAATAAACAAGTGTCTTGGCTGGGGAGATTTTGGGGTGTATCCATAACAGGGGAGCTCCCTGCCATAAAACCCCAGTGGGTTGCGACTCTGTTTGCAGTATGCACAAGATAAACTGTTTGGACTCATCTCGGCGTTTCAAGGCAGCACTCTGAATATGCTGTTCTACTAACAAGAAAGCCTTCCTGGCAGCATCAGTAAGATATCTGGGAGAATTTAAATCTGTATTGCCTGGTAAGATATCATATAATGGCTGTAATTGTTTATTGGTCAAAGAGAGATAGGGTCGGACCCATTGAATATCTTCCAATAACTTTTGAAAAATTATTCCGGGTGCATAATCCATCTGTGTGAAACTGAATCTTTTGAGGGGACACATATTTTGCCGTAATTTTTGTTCCTAAATAATTTACTACAACATCCTTTTGCACCTTTTCTGGGGCCTCTACTAAATTCTGTTCCTTCAACTGTGTTACTACAAAGCTATAAGCTTCATCAAGCAAGGCATCCCTGGGAGTGGCAAGAAGTATATCATCCATATAGTGATAACACTTCACGTTTGGAAATCGCTCTCAAACTCCTTTCAGAGCTGCATCAACATAGAGTTGACACATAGTGGGGCTGTTCACCATCCCTTGTGGCAGAACTGTCCACTCAAACCTTTTATCAGGTTCAGCATGATTTTGGGAGGGGACAGTAAAGGCAAATCTTAACATATCATTTGGATGCAACGGGATAGAGAAAAAACAATATTTAATATCTAAAACGATAATGGGCCAATTTCGGGGCAAGGCCGAAGGCAACGGCAGTCCCCTCTGTACTGGCCCCATCAAGATCGTTTTCTTATTTATTTCCCTCAAATCATGCAAAAGTCTCCATTTTCCTGATTTTTTCTTTATAACAAATACTGGAGTATTCCAGGGAGATGTAGAGGGCCGAATATGTCCCAACTCCAATTGTTCTTGTACCAGCTCTTTCGCGGCTTTTAATTTTTCTGAGGGGAGTGACCACTGAGGAACCCATACTGGATCCTCAGTCTTCCATGTAATAGGTAATGCTCCCTCAGTGGCCTCTAGGAAAAACCCAGTCCAGCCCAATCATTCTTTTTGTGAACAGGCACTGGAGAGGTTCTTCTACCTTGCAGAAATTGCCCTAACCATTTTCCGGGAATATATCCCATGTCCAGCATCATATCACGGGCCTTGCTGCCATAGCCTCCTTTATTAGTCAGAACAAAGCCCATCTGAGAGTCATCATATCACGGCCCCACAGAGAGACCAGAACAGCCAACACATATGGCTGAAACTGTCCAGAATATCCTTCTTCGTCCTTCCAATATAGGAAGCAGGAACTCATTTTGGGCATCTGAGCATACCCGAGTCCTCTCAGAGCTTGTTCTGACTGTTGCTTAGGCCAACCAGAAGGCCAATCTCTGATACTGATGATACTACGATCAGCACCAGTATCTAGGAGACCAGATATAGCTTTTCCTTCAATCCTGAGCTTCAATAGGCGTCGGGTATCAAGATTTAGAGAACAAAATATATTGGAGGTCCCAGTAGAGCCAAATCCCTTGTCTCCCTGTTCTGAATCTTTGGCTGGAAATTGAGAGTGACAGCTGGGCAAAAGGAGCAATTGAGCTATTCTATCACCAGGGGAAATGGCAACGATGCCTCTAGGGGAAGATACCATAATCTTAACCTTTCCTGTAAAATCTGAATCAATTACTCCTGGATGAACTATTAATCCTTGCATGGTAACAGGGCTCCTTCCCAAAATCAGTCCTACCGTATCAGCTGGCAGTGAGCCTTTAAAATCTGTGTCCACCAGCTGGACTCCCATGCAGGGTATTGATATGAGTCGGGTGGTGGAACAGAGGTCAAGTCCTGAACTCCCTGTTGTTGCTCTCCCGGGTGACTCCATTGCATCGGTGGCCTCAAACTGGGCCATCACTTGGCTACTGACCCATATATTTGAGGGCCCTGGGGTCAGAGACCCCTTTTTAAGTTTTTTCGCCGGGCACCACCATATCTGGGAGCAAGAGGCTGTCCATGAATATCTTTAACTGACCTATACCCACTGACCCAATGATTTCCTTTTTTGCATCTAAGACATAACCCGGGCACTTTTGGTCACGGGTTTCTGGCACCACTCAATTGTGGGCATTGATGTTTCATGTGGCCTGGCTGTCCACATTTAAAATAGTTATTATTCTGCTGGCCACCTTTTCCTTGTGACATCGGTATGACAGCGGTAGCCAGACCAGAATTAGAAAGATGTCCTCCTATTTCTCTGGATATTTTCATCCAGACTTCTAATCCTTTACGCTTATATGGATTAATTGCTCGCCTGCATTCTTTGGTGCACTGTTCAAAAATCAGCTGCTTCAGTAGAGGCATGGCAGCATCAGTGTCTCCAAAAACGCTGCCTCCTGCCTCTACAAGACCAGCCACAAAGTCAGCAAAGGGCTCTGTGGGCCCCTAAACAATCTTGGTCAGGTTCCCATTCACCTCTCCTCTATTCGGAAGAGACGCCCATGCTTTATTCCCTATGTTATTAATTGGCTCATACACTTGGATGGGATAATTAGTTTGAGCTGCTACAAATCTCCCTTGTCCCAGCAGCATGTCTTGATTCCACGCTGGCTGGCCATTGCCAGTGTTGATTGCTGCTTGCTCGGCAGCAAACTCAATGAAAAATGCCTTCCAGTGTAGATATTGGCCTGATGACAAGCAGGCATGAGCCAGGTTCTGCCAATCTCTTGGAGTCATGCAGTAGAGGTGCAGGTTCTCTAATTGCACTTTTACAAAAGCAGCTCTGACACCGTAAGTATGAACCCCTTCCGCTAATCTTTGAACAATCTTCCAATCAAGTGGCTCATGATAATGACCTCCCTGAGCATTCTGAAATACAGGAAAGCACTGGGATCAGGATTCCCAGTATTCCCTCCAGGATTCTGGATGCAGACTACACCCCGATGCTCCATCAGGGGCATATGAAGGCAGCCACGGCGGCCGTGGCACCAAAGGTTCTACCTTCATTTTCACTTTCTCTAGACTGTCGGCTATGCTCCCAGGTCGTCCTCAGACATATCCCCATCACTAGAACTTCCTTCTGCCTCTGACTTTTGGGATTGCTCCTCTCTCACCTGATTCAGTGCCTTATTTCCCTTTTGGAGTTCTGCTCCACATCTTTCCTTATCCTTGATACAATTCCGTACTAGCTTCCACACTGGCAGCACCCCTTTAGTGAGAACTCCCTGTTCTTCTGCAAACTTCACGTCCTTCCCTAACTTCTCCCAAATGGGCCCTTTAAGATGTCCTGATACGGGGAACCAAGGAGTGACCTGATCCACTGCTTTTAAAAAGTTCTCCAGGGCCTCCTTTTTCAGCCTGATTGCTTTCACTTTCAGCAAGTCCTTAAGGGCTTGGCACACTGTTTGACCTGAGGTTGAATTTTGCTTGGTGCAACTTGTTCCAAAACTGGGAGCCTTATCGTCTCAACCAGAGAACTTAACTTGTCCCACTCACCTGGGAACTTACCAGCTAGCTGCCCTGACTGTGGTGAGTTCTGAACGTCCCCATACGGGCCACCATTTGTCGATTCTGTCTCTGACCAGCAGAAAAGAGTGATGACACAGAGTTTGTCTCAAGGCAGTTTATTCAGGAACCTTTCAACATGCATGCAGGAAAAAAAAATATCTCTCCCTCTAGCCCCCAATCGCAATCCCTTATATAACCCCTCTACCACGCCCCATCAGCCCAGTTCACATAACAGCAGTCCATTGGCCAGAATCATCACTCATCATATGGTCCGATCTTGCATCACAGTGCACCTGCACAGTTCTCACAATGGACGTTGCTAATTTTCAGGTGTATGAGGAAGTCAGGTGCAGGTCATAAGACTTGGCTGCAGTCCTGGGTGCCATCTTGGGACTGCTGCCACACCCACTCCTCACAAAAAACATTACAATCTACCATGTTTACCAGATCGTCTTTGGGTTCTAGTTCTCCCAGGATTACTAGGCCTGCCCTTAGTAGTCAGGCTACTAATCCTTACCATGCCTCCTAACTGACCACTCATCCATAATAAGGGAGACTTGAGATTTGGCTAGATGTTTTCCTATAGTAAACATGTAAAAGAAGGTGTGATGTTTAGAAAGAATATAAATATGACCCTACAGACAGTAGGAAATCAAGCACTGGGTTGCCTTGCTCAGTCACCCTAATTTTCACTGATGACATGCATATATTGGTTCCCCTTACATTGTGTTGCTGAGCTTTGTTTGTGGTGACTTAATATAGAGAAACTCACTAAAGAACTTTTTGTGAGGTTCTTGAAGCTTTTTGCCACTTCAGCAGACACAGGCTGGTTGGAAAGCCTCACAGTTTCTTCTGGATTGAACCGCCCTTGCTGATTTGTTTATGGTGCCTGCCCAGTGGACTGGATTGCAGCTGCTGTTTAATGTTTGGTATTTGCAGGTTGTAAAATACATATGCCTACAGGTGGTGCCCAACATGGCTTAGGCATAATGGGCATTTCTGCTTCTAATGTGGTAGACGAAATGGCAGATTATGAGAGTTAGCGATGTTGCTTTGGATGTTGGCAAAATGTCAACTACTGCCACTTGGTGGTCTCCTACTGTGTTCTCAGGAAGGTTTTATGGTTTTGCTTCATAGTCTTCATGTATACCATTTTGGAAAAGATGGAACATCAGATGGTTCATTCAATTCTTCTATATTAAAAAGGATTGCAGAGTTGACTATGCAAGTATAGAGTTTCCAAGTAGAAGTAGAAATACTTGAAAAACAAAAGAGCCAGTGGGAGAAGAACAACAGAATTCAGACTTGGTCACTGAGACTAGGAAAGTACTGCTCAATGAAAAGGGGAAGCAAACTAGGCTGGAAGGTAAATTGCTTTCTTCCCTGCTCCAAGTACTTTCACTACCAGGTGCCCAATGTAACTCAGTGAGACAATGGGCTGGGAAGAGCAGGATGTGCCACAGGACAACACATTAGTGTGCAACCAAGTGCAGCACCAAAGGATTTGCTTGGAACTACACAGGTACCTTAAGACTTCCCAGTCTTTGTGCAGCATATGCCTGCTAATGATGGTGAACAGGCTTATGAGTAGTCCTGGAAACCGATAGAATTGCTAAATTTAAAGCATTTAAAGAGGTATTGTATTAATAGCATTTTCTGTGTGATAAGGAAACATTAAGAACTGGACTACTGAGAAAACAGTTATCCCCCAGGATTCAAAAGGAATGGTGTCAGCTGTTCTAGAAGCTGGCCAACAATAGCAATTGTTGTCCTGGTGGAGGCATGAAGCCACAAAATAGAGCAATGTATTTAGCAATGGGGATAAATTTTACTACAGACCAAATGCTTGGGGAAGGGTGTTATGCTAAGGTAGAAGAACAAATCTGATCTGCTGATAACATAATGTCATATTGCAGCTTTAAGAGTTTGGGATATGTTCCCAATTCTAAGAAGGGGCAAAGTGTCCACACTTTGATCTTCGTTCTTCTTGAGTTTCATGTGTTTTGCAAATTGTATCTTGTATCTTGGGTATTCTAAGTTTCTGGGCTAATATCCACTTATCAGTGAGTACATATCATGTGAGTTCTTTTGTGATTGGGTTACCCTACTCAGGATGATGCCCTCAAGGTCCATCCAAACTAACCAGTACCCCTGGACCTCATGTCTCTAGCTGCATATGTAGCAGAAGATGGCCTAGTCGGCCATCATTGGGAAGAGAGGCCCCTTGGTCTTGCAAACTTTATATGCCTCAGTACAAGGGAACACCAGGGCCAAGAAGTGGAAATGGGTGGGTAGGGGAGTGCGGAGGAGGTATGGGGTGTGGCCTCCCTTCCCCCAGCCTGGAACCTGCTTGCTCAAGGGTGGAGCTACCGGCTCATTCGTCCTGCCACGCCCACTGCTGGAACCTGCCTTTGCTGCCTGGAGGCACACACGTGTTCGTCCTGCTACTGGACCCTGAGTTACTTGGCGGGATATTGGGTTCCCTCCCCCTTCCTTTATAACTGAGTGTCTGGAAATAGTAAAATTGAGCTTTGATCAGGATGTTGTCTTAGCTCCATTGTTTCTTCCGCCCCGTCTAGATTCCTCTCTTTTCAGCGAACTGCCATTCTCAGTTGAACCGTTCGTGTTGTGGACTGCGGGCAGGCCGCAACAGTTGGCGCCAGAACTGGGACCTGAAGAATGGCAGAGGGATGCTAAGAGAAACGACTGCTGTGTGGAGCTCCACAAGAAAGGAAAGGATCTTCGTATTGGAGGAGCATCGGAGCAACGGACAGGTACACATGCTAGCGCTAGCCTAAAATTTCAGTTTTGTAAAGTGTTGCTGAGGATGCGGTAGGATACGAATCAAGTTTGAATCAGTGCTGACCCAACACTGTTTCTGCTTGGGGTCAGTAGTTCGTTAATCGGAACTAGATACAGAGACAGGCGGTGTGCCGCAGCTTTTTAGAAAGCTGCTTAGGTGGAAGAAGGAAGGGTTCAAAGTCATGGCTCTTTTAGATAAGATAGATAGCTGTTGTCCATGGTTCAAAGAAGAAGAAACGATAGATTGTGGAACCTAGGAGAAAGTTGGTGAGGCCCTGAATATCGCTCAGACAGATAATTTTACCCTAGGTCTCTGGGCGCTTGTAGATGATGCTATAAAAGATGCAACTTTTCCAGGGCTAAATCGCCCTCAGGCGGAACTTGTGGTATCTCAGGAGGAGTGCCTATCAGAGAAGGCCTCCTCAGAAAAAGATCTTCTTAACTCAAAATTGATAAATGTGGTTCCTATCCTAAATAGTAAAATTTAAGATAAGATATAAAGCAATGCCTCTTTATTAAAGCGTTAAAGCTTGCTTTAATAGGTATTCATAGGTATTAATTGATATCCAAACTTCGTAATATGATAGTAATGCTTCTAATATTGATTTTAACAGTGATAAATTGTTTTAAACATAGGTTTTGCTTTCCCAAAGTTGTAGATATTATCCTAACCTTGCACAAAAACTTAAAAATTATGGTTAAAACTGCCATTGTTCCATTGACTGCAGCTTGCAGTTTGATTGCAAATTTAAGATTAATGCTCAGATTGAAAAGTATTTTACCTTAGAGTCAATACAGGGCTCTGGGCAGTCCCAGAGCGGCTTGTGGCCCTTTCTTTTGTTTTGCAAACAATGCCTAATAAAGTTTTTCCCTGTGTTCAAGAAAATTTCTTTTTAACAGTGTTACAGATCTATTCAGATGTTTAAAATAATGCTTAAATTCAAAGATTTTTGCTTCTAGTAAACTGGTAATCACTAGAAAATTTTGCCTCTACGTATGGCTAATATAGCTTTACATTATGTAAGAAAAATGTTTATTGTTTCTGCTTCTTTACAAGAAGCCAAAAGTTTTAATCTTTCAGTATATATTGTTTCCTAAGTGGAAAGTATTTTATTAACTAATGCTTCTCAAGGGAAGTTTACCTTAAATCCTTGCTTGTCATTTTTCCAGTTTAGACTAGCTTCTAGCCTTTTAACTTTATGGCAATAGTACATCAGAGACTGTATATTCAGACTTAGTAAAATTAGTCATTTAATAGAGTCATAATGATTTTTCACTCTTCTTCAGTGTGACCAGCCATTCTAACTCAATCTTAGACTGGTCTAATATTCAGTTCAATTATTAGAGATTCCTATATTCTAAATTACCTAGCAAAGTTAATTCAGAGCATTTCCCCCAAGGTCACCAAAGGCTCATCTTGCCTTCACCTTATTTGTCCTAAACTTTTTGCAAACTGACATTAAAGGTCAGTCTGCAGCGAAACGCCACTGGCACCCAGTTACTTCTAATTTGAGATTAACTTTAGCTTTACAATTTGCATCTAAATAAAGTACCTTGACTTCTCCAAACAGAAAATTTACATTGCTACACTCTCATTGTTTAGAATTCTTCCTTTTCTCAAGCAGGTCAATCTACATTCTCCGGTTCTCCGCCCCTAAGAGCAAACAGGTGGTACTGCTAATCTCCCTTCCAAGGACATCCCAGCATGTGGCTTTTCAGTCTAAGATAAGATTTAGATTTACCAGGAGAGCTAGGGAAGTAGAAATTTCATATATATTTACAGAGATTAGTTCTTATTTTGATAGAGATGGGCTTAGACCCTTAGCTGGCCTCTGGCTTTTCACCCTTGCTGTTACTGCAAGGTGTCCTTAGTTCCTCAGGCTATTGGGAATACAGGTATGAAGAGGAAAGACTTTCAGCTCCTATTTTAACCAAAATTAATGGTGTTAATACTGACATAATTTTTGTCTAGGCCTTGCTAAATCTGAGGTTGACAAGTCTCATATAGAGACCGCGCATAACTCAGAACTGTGCTACTGATTCATAATCATATGAATACAGTATGGGTACCGCTTGGCGCAGGAGATTACTGCGGAGGGAAGGTCCAGCTTGACCATTTCTGAGTTCCCTGTGCGACACACCTGATTTGAAAGAGGTTGGTATCTGACTCCAGCTAAAAACCAAAAATACTTAAGGCTCTGCCTCCCCTCCCGAAAAGATACCAAGAGCCACAGATGTGAGTTGTTATAATGCTCACGGGAGGAATCAGGTCAATGTCCACCCAAGTCAAGGTTAAAGGCCCACTCATCTATGGATGAAAAGAATCATTTGATCACCTCTGTTAAGCATTGCCTATTTAAACTTAATTAATAGGGGGGAGAGAGGTTGGAGACCTTGCTGAGGTCGTAAGGGCAGGCCCTTCACTGCCTCCCACCCAAATAAAAAAGCCAACTGGCCTTGTACTAAAGAGCTGGTCTTACCCCCTTCTCACTGTTTCCCCTGCCTGTCACCCAAAATTGCGGAGGATTATCAGCTCAGTGTTATTCTAAATTTGTTTAGTTAAACTCAGCCAGGGTTCCAACACCCTACTTAAAATGCAAACAGGTAGCTACCTATTCAGCACTAATTAGCATTATAAAGTCAGAGCCTATTCTGTTAAGTGGTTTACTAGGATAATAAAGACAGTCTTAGCCAAATACAGTTTACCATTAGAAAAGTTAGGGAATCCCACGGAAACAGGTTTTTTCTTTAGCCCTAAGAACTCAGGCAGAACTATTGAACATAGATAATTTTTCTGCCTCAGGCCACCCCCTTTTTTATTTTTGTTTTGTTAACTAATGGGAGGAAATGTGGCCTCCCTTCCCCCAGCCTGGAACCTGCTTGCTCAAGGGTGGAGCTACCGGCTCATTCGTCCTGCCACGCCCACTGCTGGAACCTGCCTTTGCTGCCTGGAGGCACACACGTGTTCATCCTGCTACTGGACCCTGAGTTACTTGGCGGGATATTGGGTTCCCTCCCCCTTCCTTTATAACTGAGTGTCTGGAAATAGTAAAATTGAGCTTTGATCAGGATGTTGTCTTAGCTCCATTGTTTCTTCCGCCCTGTCTAGATTCCTCTCTTTTCAGCGAACTGCCATTCTCAGTTGAACCGTTCGTGTTGTGGACTGCGGGCAGGCCGCAACAATGGGGTCTTTTGGAATAGCATTTGAAATATAAATGAAGAAAATACCTAATAAAAAGAAAAAAAGATTTGTCTGACAAAAGCAAAAAAAAAAAAAAAAAAAAGAGTTTGGGATATGAATGAGTAGCCTGATAAACAATCTATCTCATTTACTAAGGTAATGCAGGGTTCAGTGGAAGCATTCACAAACTCCTTACAGAAATTGGATTCAGCTATAAATATAGCCATATCAGACCCTGAAACCAGACAGTCATTGATAGCAATTCTGGCTTTTGAGAATGCAAACACTGGATGGAACAGAGCAGTCAGACCACTGAAAACATGAGGATCCCATATATATTAATGTATAAGGAAGTCAACTGGCATTGGTTATCATGGGCATAATACAAAGATCATAGGGCAAATCATAGATATAAATATCAGGAACCAAAGTGCTTGATGTTTTAATTGGGGTAAATTTGGTTATTTCCAAAGAAATTGTAAGGCTAAGAGTCAGACTTAGTCATGACTCTAGAAATTATGGTAATCATAGAAAAGAAGGAACATGTTCTGATTGTTATGAGCCACAAAGACTTCTAGGGTATTGTAGCCAGTGTGGAAAGGACACATTTTGGTCAAGGGATTGGTGGTTCAAGAGATATATACAAGGTAACTTCTTGACATCAGGAAACAAACCTAGGGGCCAGTCAGCTCTAGGCCCCAAAGCAAGCAATACAAACAATTTTCCTTTGGCCAGTCAGAAGGTACAAAACAGGCAAGAAAATCAAAATTTAGTATTTACTACCAAATTCTCCTACCACCTATGCCCATATATTCTTCTGAAACAGAGGATCCTGAACCATACAGACAGGAGCCTGGCATGTCTTGGGAAGCATGGGAGACTGGGTAAATGTTTGAGACCAGCTAAGCCTGGGAGGCCTGGAATGCTTTGGAGGCCTGGTAAGCATTAGAGGCTGGTTTGCCTACGAGGGCTAGATAGAATGATAGCCCTGGTAAACTTCTCAGGACCTGGAATTCATAGGAGTCCTAGTAATCATGGGAGGTACAATAACCCTGTGAACCCTGGGGAGCATGTGAGGCTTAGATACCAGGTGAGGCCTATTAACAACAGGAGGCATAATAAGCACATGAGGCCTATTAACCAAGAGCAGTCTGGGAAGCAGTCAAGCACTAATTAGCAACTGAAGCCTAGTAACCATGATACACCTGGTAAGTTTGAGAGACCTGGTAAGCATGGACAATTAGGTAAGTTTGAGGCCTGCTAAGCTCTGGAGGCCTGTAAATCCCAGGAAGACTAGTAAGCATGGGAGGTTTGCTAACCATAAGAGGCCTAGATAGCATGACATCCCCTTAAAAGAGGAGAGACCTACTACAGTTTTCAGAACCTGGCACTCATGAGAGGCCTAGTAACCTTGGGTCTTGGAATAATCATGTGAGGCCTAGTAACCAGGTGAAACTGAGTAACCATAGTAGACATCATAAGCCCATGGGTGCTAGTAACCAAGGGAAATGTGGTCACATTGTGAGGCCTAGTTAGCAATTGAGTCCTAGTATCCATGGTAGATCTGGTAAGTATGAGAGGCCTTGGAAGCATGGGAGGCCTGGTAAATGTGGGACACCTGGCAAGATAAGGATGTGTGTTGTGCATGGTAAGCATAGGAAATCTGAAAAACATAGGGAGTCTCCACAATCACGGTAATCTTAAAACCCAAGGAAGTCCTGGTAAACATAGTCCTGGTAGGCCTTGTAAGCTCAGGAGTCCTGCTTAGCCTTAGAGGCCTAATAAGGCTGGGAAGTCTGCAAAGTTTAGGAGGCCTGATAAGTATTAGTAGGCTGGCAAGCATGGAGTGTCCTAGAACCCAATAAACTTTGGAAATCTTGGGATTTAGTTAGAATGTGTTGTCTGAAAAACATGGGATCTTTGGTAAGCCTGGCAGGCCTGGAAAGCTTAGGAGATCTGGCAATAATGACAAGACTCCGATCATGGGAAGGCCTGGTAATCATGGGTGTCCTAGAAACCAAAGATGCCCTGGAAAGCATGGGGCGCCTTGAAATGATGGCAGTCCTGTAAACAAGGGAGATCTGGTTAGCCTTGGAGGCCTGGATACCTCAGGAATGCTGAGAAGGATAAGAAGCCTCTAAGCATGGGGAGGCCTAGTAAGCATCAGAGTCCTAGAACCCAAGGAAGACCTGGAAAGCATTAGAGGCTGTGTAAGATTGGCAAGTCCCATAGACATGAGAGGCCTGGAAAACTTAGGAGGTCTGATAAGTATTAGTAGCCTGGTAACCATGTGCAGAGCTAGGCATGGGAGACCTCAAACCCAAGGGCCTCCTAGAAAGCATGGGAAGCCTAGAAAGAACAGGATAGCCCTTCCGGTCCACGCCAGCACTGGGGTAGCTTGGGCGCAGAGTCTACAGACACCCACTAGGTACCCACAGGACACTCCACGTGATATTAAGAACTCTGGTGAGTGGAACACAGATTCTGCTACAATCCAATAACGCAGGACCTGAGACTGCATTAATTATGGAAGCAGAAAACCCGGCCTGATGAGGGGCACAAGTCTCCTCCAGTCCACACCAGCACCAGGGTAGCTTGGGCGTGGAGTCAACAGACACACGCAAGGTACACACAGGACCCTCCATGGGATCTTAAGACCTCTGTGAGTGGATAACAACTTCTGCCAGGAGGCAGGTTCGAACACCAGATATCTGGAAAACTTCCCTGCAAGAGGAGAGCTTGCCTGCAGTACTCTGAACACTAAAACTCAGGAGAGATCTAGGCTACCAGGTCTACTGATAGAGGCTAACATAATCACCTGAGGAACAAGCTCTAACCTGACACAACTACAACAACTAATTCCAGAGATTACAAGATGGCGAAAGGCAAATGTAAGAATCTTACTAACAAAAACCAAGACCACTCACCATCATAAGAATGGAGCACAAACACACCACCCAGTCCTGGGCACCCCAACAAACCTGAAAAGATAGTCCCTGATTTAAAAGCATATCTCATGATGATGGTAGAGGACATCAAGTAGGACTTTAATAACTCACTTAAAGAAATACAGGAGAACACTGCTAAACAGGTAGAAGACCTTAAAGAGGAAGCACAAAAATCCCTTAAAGAATTACAGGAAAACATGACCAAACAGGTGATGGAAATGAATAAAACCATCCAAGACCTAAAAAGGGGAGTAGACACAATAAAGAAAACCCAAAGTGAGGCAACGCTGGAGATAGAAACACTAGGAAAGAAATCTGGAACCATAGATTCGAGTATCAGCAACAGAATACAAGAGATGGAAGAGAGAATCTCAGGTGCAGAAGATTCCATAGAGAACATCAGCACAATAATCAAAGAAAATACAAAACGCAAAAGGATCCTAACTCAAAACATCCAGGATATCCAGGACACAATGAGAAGACCAAACCTACGGATAATAGGAGTAGATGAGAATGAAGATTTTCAATTTAAAGGGCCACCTAATATCTTCAACAACATTTTAGAAGAAAAATTCCCAAAACCTAAAGAAAAAGATGCCCATGAACATACAAGAAGCCTACAGAACTCCAAATAGACTGGACCAGAAAAGAAATTCCTCCCGAAACATAATAATCAGAACAACAGATGCGCTAAATAAAGATAGAATATTAAAAACAGTAAGGGACAAAGGTCAAGTAACATATAAAGGCAGGTCTATCAGAATTACACCAGACTTTTCACTAGAGACTATGAAAGCCAGAAGAGCCTTGACAGATGTTATACAGACACTAAGAGAACACAAATGCCAGCCTAGGCTACTATACCAAGAACACATTAAAAAAAAAAAAAACCATCATTGAAGACCCAGAAATTAAGCCACACACCTATGGTCACTTGATCTTCGACAAGGGAGCTAAAAACATCCAGTGGAAGAAAGACAGCATTTTCAAAAAATGGTGCTGGCACAACTGGTTGTTATCATGTAGAAGAATGCGAAATGATCCATCCCTATCTCCTTGTACTAAGGTCAAATCTAAGTGGATCAAGGAACTTCACATAAAACCAGAGACACTGAAACTTATAGAGGATAAAGTGGGGAAAAGCCTTGAAGATATGGGCACAGGAGAAAAATTCTTGAATAGATCAGCAATGGCGTGTGCTGTAAGATCGAGAATTGACAAGTGGGACCTCATGAAACTGCAAAGCTTCTGCAAGGCAAAAGACACCATCAATAAGACAAAAAGACCACCAACAGATTGGGAAAGGATCTTTACCTATCCTAAATCAGATAGGGGACTAATATCCAATATATATAAAGAACTCAAGAAGGTGGACTCCAGAAAATCAAATAACCCCATTAAAAAATGGGGCTCAGAACTGAACAAAGAATTCTCACCTGAGGAATACCGAATGGCAGAGAAGCACCTGAAAAAATGTTCAACATCCTTAATCATCAGGGAAATGCAAATCAAAACAACCCTGAGATTCCACCTCACACCAGTCAGAATGGCTAAGATCAAAAATTCAGGTGACAGCAGATGCTGGCGAGGATGTGGAGAAAGAGGAACACTCCTCCATTGTTGGTGGGATTGCAAGCTTGTACAACCATGTTGGAAATCAGTCTGGCGGTTCCTCAGAAAATTGCACATAGTACTACCGGAGGATCCAGCAATACCTCTCCTGGGCATATATCCAGATGTCCCAAATGGTAAGAAGGACACATGCTCCACTAAGTTCATAGCAGCCTAATTTATAATAGCCAGAAGCTGAAAAGAACCCAGATGCCCCTCAACAGAGGAATGGATACAGAAAATATGGTACATTTACACAATGGAGTACTACTCAGCTATTGAAAAGAATGAATTTATGAAATTCCTAGCCAAATGGATGGACCTGGAAGGCATCATCTTGAGTGAGGTAACACAATCACAAAGGAACTCACACAAAATGTATTCACTGATAAGTGGATATTAGCCCAAAACTTAGGATACCCAAGATATAAGATACAATTTGCTAAACGCATGAAACTCAAAAAGAATGAAGACCAAAGTGTAGACACTGTGCCCCTTCTTAGAAGTGGGAACAAAAAACCCATGGAAGGAGTTACAAAGTTTGGAGCTGTGATGAAAGGATGGACCATCTAGAGACTGCCATATCCAGGGATCCATCCCATAATCAGCTTCCAAACGCTGACACCATTGCATACACTAGCAAGATTTTGCTGAAAGGACACAGATATAGCTCTCTCTTGTGAAACTATGCCGGGGCCAAACAAACACAGAAGTGGATGCTCACTGTCAGCTATTGGATGGATCACAGGGCTCCCAAATGGAGAAGCTAGAGAAAGTACCCAAGGAGCTAAAGGGATCTGCAACCCTATAGTTGGAACAACATGATGAACTAACCAGTACCCCGGAGCTCTTGTCTCTAGCTGCATATGTATCGAAAGATGGCCTAGTCGGCCATAACTGGAAAGAGAGGCCCATTGGACTTGCAAACTTTATATGCCCCAATACAGGGGAATGCCAGGGCCAAAAGAATGGGAATGGGTGGGTAGGGAAGTGGGGGGGTATGGGGGGACTTTTGGGATAGCATTGGAAATGTAATTGAGGAAAATACGTAATAAAACAAAAACAAACAAACAAAAAAAAAACCATCCATCCTGACCAAGTAGGTTTTATTCCAGGGATGCTGGGATGGTTTAAAATGTGGAAATCCATCGACGTAATCCATTATATAAACAAATTCAAAGACAAAAACCACATGATCATCTGGTTACATGCTGAGAAAGCATTTGACAAAATCTAACACCCATTCATGATAAAAGTCTTGGAAAGATCAGGAATTCAAGGAACAACCTAAACATGATAAAAGCAATCTACAGCAAACCAGTAGCCAACATCAAAGTAAATGGTGAGAAACTGGAAGCAATACCATTAAAATCAGGGACTAGACAAGGCTGCCCACTTTCTCCCTACCTATTCAACGTTGTACTTGAATTTCTAACCAGAGCAATTCGACAACAAAAGGAGATCAAGGGGATTCAAATTGGAAAGGATGAAGTCAAAATATCACTTTTTGCAGATGATATGATAGTATAAATAAGTGACCCTAAAAATTCCACCAGAAAACTCCTAAGCCTGATAAACAGCTTCGGTGAAGTAGCTGGATATAAAATTAACTCAAACAAGTCAATAGCCTTTCTCTACACAAAGAATAAACAGGGTGAGAAAGAAATTAGGGAAACAACACCCTTCTCAATAGTCACAAATAATATAAAATATCTTGGCTTGACTCTAACTAAGGAAGTGAAAGATCTGTATGATAAGAATTTCAAGTCTCTGAAGAAAGAAATTAAAGAAGATCTCAGAAGATGGAAAGATCTCCCATGCTCTTGGATTGGCAGGATCAACATTGTAAAAATGCCTATCTTGCCAAAAGCAATCTACAGATTCATTGCAATCTCCATAAAAATTCCAACTCAATTCTTCAACGAATTAGAAAGAGCAATCTGCAAATTCATCTGGAATAACAAAAAACCTAGGATAGCAAAAACTCTTCTCAAGGATAAAAGAACCTCTGGTGGAATCACCATGCCTGACCTAAAACTGTAGTACAGAGCAATTGTGATAAAAACAGCATGGTACTGGTATAGCGCCAGACAAGTACACCAATGGAATAGAATTGAAGACCCAGAAATGAACCCACACACCTATGGTCACTTGAACTTCTACAAGGGAGCTAAAACCATCCAGTGGGAAAAAAGACAGCATTTTCAACAAATGGTGCTGGCACAACTGGTGGTTATCATGTAGAAGAATGTGAATTGATTCAGTTCTATCTCCTATACTAAGGTCAAATCTAAGTTGATCAATGACCTCCACATAAAACCAGAGACACTGAAACTTATAGAGGAGAAAGTAGGGAAAAGCCTCCAAGATATTGGCACAAGGAAAAAATTCCTGAACAGAACAGCAATGGCATGTGCTGTAAGATCGAGAATTGACAAATGGGACCTCATGAAACTGCAAAGCTTCTGTAAGGCAAAAGACACTGTCAATAAGACAAAAAGGCCATTAACAGATTGAGAAAGTATCTTTACCAATCCTAAATCAGATAGGGGACTAATATCCAATATATATAAAGAACTCAAGCAGGTGGACTCCAGAAAATCAAATAACCTGATTAAACAATGGGGCTCAGAGATAAACAAAGAATTCTCACCTGAGGTATACCGAATGGCTGAGAAATACCTGAAAATATGTTCAGCATCCTTCACCATCTGGGAAATTCAAATCAAAACAACCCTGAGATTCCACCTCACACCAGTCAGAATCGCTAAGATCAAAAATTCAGGTGACAGCAGATGCTGGTGAGGATGTTGAGAAAGAGGAACACCCCTCAATTGTTTGTGGGATTGCAACTTGTACAACCACTCTGGAAATCAGTCTGGAGGTTCCTCAAAAAATTGGACATAGAACTACCGGAGGATCCAGCAATACCTCTCCTGGGTATATATCCAGAAGATGTCCCAACCAGTAAGAAGGACACATGCTCCACTATATTCATAGCAGCCTTATTTATAATAGCCAGAAGCTGGAAAGAACCCAGATGCCCCTCAACAGAGGAATGGATACAGAAAATGTGGTAATATGCACAATGGAGTACTACTCAGCTATTAAAAATAATGATTTTATGAAATTCCTAGGCAAATGGATGGACCTGGAGGGCATCATCCTGAGTGAGGTAACCCAATCACAAAAGAACTCACAGAATATGTACTCACTGGTAAGTGGTATTAGCCCAGAAACTTAGGATACCCAAGATATAAGATACTATTTGCTAAACGCATGATACTCAAGAAGAACAAAGACCAAATTGTGGACACTTTGCCCCTTCTTAGAATTGGGAACAAAACACCCATGGAAGGAGTTACAAAGTTTGGAGCTGTGATGGAAGGATGGACCATCTAGGGACTGCCATATCCGGAGATCCATCCCATAATCAGCTTCCAAACGCTGACACAATTGCACACACTAGCAAGATTTTGCTGAAAGGACCCAGATATAGCTCTCTCTTATGAGACTATGCTGGGGCCTAGAAAACACCGAAGTGTATGCTCACAGTTAGCTCTTGGATGGATCACACGGCCCCCAATGGAGGAGGTAGAGAAAGTACCCAAGGAGCTGAAGGGATCTGCAACCCTATATGTGGAACAACATGATGAACTAACCAGTACCCCACAGCTCTTGACTCTAGCTGCATATGTATCAAAAGATGGCCTAGTCAGCTGTCACTGGAAAGAGAGTCCCATTGGACTTGCAAACTTTATATGCCCCAGTACAGGGGAATGCCAGGGCCAAAATTTGGGAGTGGGTGGGCAGGGGTATGGGGGGAGGGTATGGGGGACTTTAAGGATAGCATTGGAAATGTAAATGAGGAAAATACCTAATAAAAATATTTTTTTAAAGAAAAGGTATAAGTTACAATTTGCAAAACACATGAAACTCAAGAATAATGAAGACCAAAGTGTGGACACTTTGCCCCTTCTTAGAATTGGGAACAAAACACTCATGGAAGGAGTTACAGAGACAAAGTTTGGAGCTGAGACAAAAGGATCGACCATCTAGAGACTGCCATATTCAGGGATCCATCCCATAATCAGCCTACAAATGCTGACACCATTGCATACACTAGCAAGATTTTGCTGAATGGACCCTGATATAGCTGTCTCTTGTGAGACTATGCCGGGGCCTAGCAAACACATAAGTGGATGCTCACAGTCAGCTATTGGATGGATTACAGGGCCCCCAATGGAGGAGCTAGAGATAATACCCAAGGAGCTAAAGGGATCTTCAACCCTATAGTTGGGGCAGCATTATGAACTAAGCAGTACCCCAGAGCTCTTGACTCTAGCTGCATATGTTTCAAAAGGTGGCCTAGTCAGCCATCACTGGAAAGAGAGGCCCATTGGACCTGCAAACTTTAGATGCCCCAGTACATGGGGAACACCAGGACCAAAAAGTGGGATTGGGTGGGGAGGAGGGTATGGGGGACTTTTGGGATAGCATTGGAAATGTAAATGAGGAAAATACCTAATAAAAAATTTAAAAATAAAGAAAGAACAGGATAAACAAATAGGCCACATAAGCCTAGGAGACAGTGAAAGCTCAGAAATCCTGATAACAATGAAAAGCCTTCAAGCATGGGGAGGCCTATTAACATGGGAGTCTTAGAACCCAAGGAAGACCAGGAAACCATGGGTAGCTTAGTAAGAATGGGAAGTGTAATAAACATGAAAGCTGGTAAGCAAGCCTGAGCAGCCTGGAAAGCTTTGGAGTTCCTATAAGCATGAGAAGCCTGGCAAGTCTGGGGATGCCTAGTAAGCACGGGAAACCTAGAATGCATGGAAGACCTAGAAAGCATGGAATGACTAGGAAGGATGCAAGGTCTGGTAAACATGGGAGGCTTGGTAAGCATAACGATATATGAGAAACATTGGATAGCTTTTACAAATGAGTCCCAGATGGTATTTGTCCAGATATACATGAAAGGCCTGCTTAATATTAGCTTAATACTCATGGAACAACTCATAACCAGATTTGGTTGATGAAGCTAGGCAGATAGTTCCCACAAAATCACACCATTCAACAGGTCTCATGTGGGAGGTTGGTTAAGGGAAAGTGTTACAGAGGCTGTCTCTGGGATAAGGAAGGAAAGAAAGAGATGGGGGAAGGGATAACATGGCTATTTATCGGGGCTTTTCTGCATGTGCAAGAGTACATGTAATGGGAGACAATGTATTTGTTATCTCTGGGCATCTGCTACGCACACTCCAGTGAAGTCTGCTTGGCAGGCCAAGAGGCCTGGAAGCACTCACAAGGCAGGGAGATTCAAGGAAACTCAACCTCCTGGAACCAGGCATTCTCATAACCCATATACTCATACCCTATCCCCACGTTAGTCTGGTGTCTGGATCCATGTGCTCTCTTTTAGTATTGTTTTATTATAAGTGCCTTTAAAGATTGAATTCTGACAGAGGTAAGCCTCCACCAGTGTTCCAACATCCTAGAAAATCCTTGAAGCCGACAAACTTGGAATTCAGTAGGAATTCCGTAAGAATGTTACCTATTCATTAACATTCAAATTTACTTCTATTAGAGACAGTGAAACTAATTAGGCATTGCAAAGAACAGAGCTGGAATAGCTCATTGCTGATCTGCAGAGTGATTACTTAGGACACTAGCCAGTCTTACCCAAACAAGGGAATACACAATGGCCTATCAAATAGGTGGGTTTACCATGAAAGAGTTAAGGAATCCCCCTGAGACAGGTTTCTTCACTAGACCCAAAGAAACAGCATAATCAGGCATTTACTAAGAACCCCAGGTGTTGGGCTTAACAATAGACTAGCATTACACCTGGTTCCCTTCTTAGAGGCAGTGGCCTTGTCCCTGCCTTCTTTTGATGTATACATTCCTTTTATATTGTGTCACTGTAACTCAGCAGATGTATCACGCCCGGTTTCTTGTCGCTCTTCTGTATAAATAGTATGATCTCGACTTGAAAATTTTTCATTCAGATTCTACACAATCTCTCATGTGATTCTGTCTGTAGTTCATTCACCGACTCCTTATCCACCTGCAACCAGAGACCCTTTCTACACAGACAGGGACCAAAATGCTCTGCAGTAGGCATCTAATAATAACATGTTGCATCATTACTGATCCCTATGAAATGACTTTGAATATGATTGTCAGCTCTTTGTGAGTCTCTTTTGCTGTCCATGGATGTACCTGATTTCTAACAGTTCTCTCTTTTTCTTATGATAAAGACAATAATTTAAAAGATGAGTGATATTGAGGCAGGGTTATGGGTCTCAGATTTCTTTTTTTTAATTAGATATTTTCTTCATTTACATTTCAAATGCTATCCCCAAAGTCCCCTATACCCTCCTACCACCCTGCTCCCCAACCCACCTACTCCACCTCACCGGCCCTGGCATTCCCCTGTACTAGGGCAAAGAATCTTCTCAAGACCAAGGGCCTCTCCTCCAGTTGATGGCCGACTAGGCCATCCTCTGCTAAATATGCAACTAGAGACACAGCTCTGGGGGATACTGGTTAGTTCATATTGTTTTCCCTCCTATAGGGTTGCAGACCCCTTTAGCTACTTGGTTAATTTCTCTAGCTCCTTCATTAGGGGCCCTGTGTTTCATCCAATAGATGACTGTGAGCATCCACTTCTGTATTTGCCAGGCACTGGCATAGCCTCATAAGAGAGAGCTATATCAGGGTCCTGTCATCAAAACCTTTCTGGCATATGCAATAGTGTCTGGGTTTGGTGGTTTTATATGGGAAGGATCCCCAGGTGGGGCAGTCTCTGGATGGTCCTTCCTGCTGTCTCAGCTCCAAACTTTGTCTCTGAAACTCCTTCCATGGGTATTTTGTTCCCCATTCTAAGAAGGTGGGAAGTATCCACACTTTGTTCTTCCTTCTTCTTGAGTTTCATGTGTTTTGAAAATTGTATCCTGGGTATTCTACATTTCTGGGCTAATACCGGCTTATCAGTGAGGGCATATCATGTGTGTTCTTTTGTGATTGGGTTACCTCACTCAGGATGATACCCTCCAGATCCATCCATTTGCCTAAGAATTTCATAAATTCATTGTTTTTAATAGCTGAGTTCAGAAGTTTAGTCCATTATCATCAAGGCAGGAACATGGCAGCATCCAGGCAGGCATGGTGCGGGTCGAGCTGAGAGCTCTACATCTTCATCTGAAGACTGGCAGCAAAATACTCAATTTCAGGCAATCAAGTACTCCATTGTGTAAATGAATACATTTTCAGTATCCATTCCTCTATTGAGGGACACCTGGGTTCTTTCCAGCTTCTGGCTATTATAAATATGGCTGCTATGAACATAGTGGAGTATGTGTCCTTATTACAAGTTGGAACATCTTCTGGGTATATGCCCAGGAGAGTTATTGCTGGATCCTCCAGTAGTACTATGTCCAATTTTCTGAGGAACCACCTGACACAGATTCAATGCAATCCCCATCAAAATTCCAACTCAATTCTTCACAGAGATAGAAAGGGCAATTTGCAAATTCATCTGAAATAACAAAAAACCTAGGATAACAAAACTATTCTCAACAATAAAAGAACCTCTGGTGGAATCACCATGCCTGACATTAAGCTGTACTACAGAGCAATTGTGATAAAATAAAAACAAAAACCAAAAAACAAACAAACAAAAAACTGCATGGTCCTGGTACAGCAACAGATAGGTACATCAAAGGAATAGAACTCTAGACCCATAATTCAACCCACACACCTATGGTCACTTGATCTTTGACAAGGGAGCTAAAACCATCAAGTGGGAAAAAGACTGAATTTTCAACAAATGGTGCTGGAACAACTGGCAGTTTATATGTAGAATTCTAATCGATCCATTCCTATCTCCTTGTACAAAGCTCAAGTCTGAGTGGATCAAGGAATGCCACATAAAACCAGAGACACTGAAACTTATAGAGGAGAAAGTGGGGAAAAGCCTCGAAGATATGGGTACAGGGGAAAAATTCCTGAACAGAACAGCAATGGCTTGTGCTGTAAGATCAAGAATTGAAAAATGGGACCTCATAAAATTGCAAAGCTTCTGTAAGGCAAAAGACACCATCAATAAGACAAAAGAGCCACCACAGATTGGGAAAAGATATTTACCAATCCTAAATTGGATAGGGGGACTAATAAATATCCTATATATATATTGAGTTATATATATATATATATATATATATATATATATATATAAAACTCAAGAAGCTGGACTCCAGAAAATCAAATAACCCTATTAAAAATGGGGTACAGAGCTAAAAGAAGAATCCTCAACTGAGGAATTCTAAATGGCTGAGAAGCACCTGAAAAAAATGTTCAACATCCTTAATCATCAGGGAAATGCAAATCAAAACAACCCTGAGATTCCACCTCACATCAGTCAGAATGGCTAAGATCAAAAATTCTGGTGACAGCAGATGCTGGAGAAGATGTGGAGAAAGAGGCACACTCCTCCATTGCTGGCGGGATTGCAAGCTGGTACAACCACTCTGGGCCTCAGATTTCTTAAACTGCTTTCTGCTGCCCAGGGACATTGTCAATTTTGCAGTGCAGTTGATCCTCACCATCAACACGCAGGCTCCTCTGTGGGCAGCTGTTCGTAATCCTGTGAAAGTATCTGATTAATAATTTAGTTTGAAAATTTGTTTTTGTCCTTGGATGAATGTGAGGAAGAAGTTGATGAAGCAAGGTGCAAATAATACGGTAAAAAAATGACAGGAAGGGGAGTCAGGAAAGGCAGTATCCATTTCCATATGAGCTTTTCAAAGCCCCAGGGATCAGAAACATTGAGATGTTTCTTCCCTTTTTGGTGGTCTTTATTATACCTGACTGGTTAATGTAGAAGTAGCATTCTTTTTGGAGACAAAAAAAAAAAAAAAAAAAAAAAAGCAGAATCCACCCTTTTCAGCTATTAAGAATGTCTAGTCCCCATCAGATTTGAAGTACCACTGCTGCCAGGGAATCAATCTGTCCTTGGAGACTGAGTATGGTTTAGGCCACCTGTTGAAGATCATTGATAAACTAGAAAGAGAAGTGATGGTATAAGGTTAGGGAGGTGGCCAGTCCTGCTGTTCCTGTGGTAACACCTGCAGTTATTCCTGCAATAGCAGGGGGGTAGGATTTGAATTGCTGTTTTGTAATGCCAGGTAGCTATTGAATCCACAGCCAGAATTGGTAGGGGCTACTCTCAATGGATTATCTCTAATTTAGGGAAAAGAAACACCAGTGTACAAACTCCTGGCCAGCTGGCAGGTAGATGAGCATACACCTTATTACCACAAACAACCAATGTGTTCTGGACTGTAGGACACCATGGAAGAGGTCATGTATAGAGAGTTATGTTTTTATTATAGCCTAGGGAACTTAATTTTCCTACAGAACATGTCCCAGATGACTTAAAACAGTCTGCCAAGCCAAAGAGGGAGCTATAGAAAAGGTAGGGGGTTGAAACAACACCAGGGTCAGGGTAGTTAGTGAAAGATAAAGCGAGGCTATTTGACACTGGATGTCTTAGTTGGGGTTTTACTGCTGTGAACAGACACTATGACCAATGCAAGACAATATTTAAGTGGGGCTGGCTTACAGGTTCAGAGGTTCAGTCCATTATCATCAAGGCAGGAACATGGCAGCATCCAGGCAGGCATGGTGCAGGTGGAGCTGAGAGTTCAACATCTTCATCTGAAGACTGGCAGCAAAATATTCAATTTCAGGCAGTTAGGACAAAGGTATTAAACCCCATGCCCACAGTGACACACCTACTCCAACAAGGCCAAACCTCCTGATAGTGCCACTCCCTGGCCCAAGCATATACAAACCATCATACTAGAGAAACTATAAGTGGCAATTGTGAGCCAGTTCCAGATGGCACACACAACCAGCAATCTCCAAAAGCAGCCAGGTAGGTGACATTAAGGAGCTGATGGGCCAAGGTCAGAGTCTGGACCAGAAGGAAAAATGGCAAGTTAGAAGTATTTAGTAAAGGGAATGTCAAAGAAGTAATAACCTTGGAGGAGTATTTATTTACTTCTCCTATTTCTTCTGTCTCTGGGGTTGGATAATTGGGACATATTTTCTCTGGATATGAATCATCCTTATTGGGAGCCCCAATTAGTTAGTGTGGTAGAGTTTACCAACAATGTCCATTTCCCATCTGTGATTCCATGGGTCCTGGATATAGAAGAAGAGAGTCTTGCATCATTTATAGAAGAGGTGATTGATCTGTAATGCTAACATATGTAATTGGCAAGACCAATATTGGCAGCCCAATTAGCATCAGGACCATCCATAGACAGCCAAAGGCTGTTTACAATCAGCTCCTGAACCCAGAGATGACATAATTTCTAGGCAACCGTGCAGTTCCTGTGTCTGTTGCCATGGCATCTGTCTTACCCCCCCCACACACACACACAGACATCCTGTGCATGCATTATCTGCATCACAGCCCAAATAAAAGACATGTACTCTGACCCATAGCTCTCTCTTCTTCACTTCTTCTCCCTCACTCCCCTCCCCCTGAGACACCTCTGTTAATAAAGCTTCTTACATGCACCATTTCATCTAACAGCCAGCCCCACCCTCCATATTTGTCTGGTCATTCCTTACAACAATCCTTTGTCTTGTCAAAAAGGAAGCAATATTTATATATTTAGAAAGAATGATGGGTATAGGGATGATGGAAATTCTGATTGGCTCCTGGCATCTGGCTCTAGAGCAATTCTCTGGTTCTATTTGGAGAGTCTGTTTGTCTTAAGCAATGATTTCTTGAACTTTGAATCTTCATGTATAAGGGTTACCATGGGTAGAAATGAACAGCAGAGGGAGGAGGAAAAACCTTATGCAATACAATAGCTGCAAGAGTGAGCCTCATTTTATTGGAATTGGGCACAAAGTGGTTGGTCCTGATGTCTTATGAAGCTCAAGAGAGCAGAGTCCTGTCGGGGTTTATGTCTAAGATGATGAGTAATTTTGACGTGGAGAGATGATGGTTTTGTGGTGAGACAGGTGAACCAAAGAGAGAGGTCACAAAAATGTACCTTGAAAAGGCCCTGCCATTTAAGGGAAAGGCATGGGGGAAAATGATCAGAAAGGATAGAAGGACCTGATCCCCAATTCTGATAGGGAGTAGACAGGAAATAGTATATGACCATGGTAGATGATGGTCAGTAAAGTTCCATAGGAGGAAGCAGAGAAGACAGAGAATGGGAACAGGTGAGTGGTAGAGAGAGGAGAGACTTTGGGCACAAGACCGGGAGTCAGGACCAGTTGTCCATACATGAGCTCAAAGAGTTAGATGAAAAGAGGTCAACTGTGGAAAGCCCATAGCCTGAAAAGATCCAGTGACTGGCATTTTACCCAATCTAGGTAAAGTTCCTGTGATAAGGGTGGTTTTTAAAATAGTAGTCAGTTGGTCCTATCTTTCCTGCGGACTGGGGGTGGTACAGAAATATCTAATAATAATAAAAAATAAATAAAACAAAAAGAAAATACCAAGGGACATTGGGGGCTTTAGATAGAGTTTGAGAAACTTGGGAGGTGAATTCAGGACCATTGTCTAACTGGAAGATTGGGATTCCCAAGTCTGAGTGGGGATGTGAGGAGGCTGGGATTCTAAATCAAGGGATGATCTCATGGAGGAGGAGATCAGACTGTCTGACCTATTTTGTTGGTGATGGGGAATGCCTCCACCCACCCTGAGAAGCTGTCCACCAAGGCCAGGACATACTTACCATGTTTGACAGTGGGCATGTGAGTAAATTCAAGTTCCCAGTCAGTCCCAGTTAGGGAACCTCTAGCCTAGTGGGTAGGAAAAGGATACCTGGAGTTAGGGGTCTAACAGCAGACTGATTTTGCAAGAGGCAGTAATAGATTTTAATAAACACGAGTTCTCAGGGGTAGGAACAAAGTAATGTAAGGCTTGTTTGTTGGAATGAAAGAGTTGGTGTAGATAGGAGAGAGTTTGACAACTGTCAGGAGATTGTAACTTGAGAATGTCCTATGGTGGGTGAAAGGATTCTGGGCCCACAAGAGCCAAAGCTTTAGCTCCCTGGTCAGCCCAGGTGGTTGTTTCCCTTAGAGATAATAAAGTTGTCCATCTAGTGGGACTGGTAGTGGATAATTCCAATAGCTGTCAGGAGATAGAAGGCTTTTAGCATGACCATAATTTGGTCCACATTAGTTATTGATCCTCCTTTTGTTGTAGTACAGGAGGATATAGAAGGCATATTTAAGAGTCTGAGTCTATATAGATATTTAGGGATTGTCCCTATACCAATTGAAAGGCTATTGTAATAGCTATTGGTTTAGCCTTTGGTTAGTAGTGTGGGCACTATAGATGCTAGTCCTTTCGGCTCCTTTATGTATAAAAGAGCTGCCATCTTTGTATCAGGTATAGATGGTCTTAGACAATGTGACCTCCTTTATGTGTGAGGCATGGGATAATACTTCTTCTAAGGTTTCAGTGCAGGAGTGTGATAGAGAGTGGTCAACATTTAGTCAAGGAAAAAAGTTTGAGATATTGAGAGGTGGGCATGATTGAAAAGTAAATGTGGAGTCTTCTATTAGTGCTACCTGAAAGGAAAGAACCTTGGAGGGAGGTAGGGTTTCTAAGCCATTGTAAATTAAGAGCTGGGACATGTTATGAGAGAAGATAGTGATAGGAGATCCAAAGGTTAGGTTTTTTTGTTTTGTTTTGTTTTGGGGGGGGGTTGATTCTCAAATAAGGAGCTTAGCAAATGTTAAAGCACATATACGAGGTGCCCATCTCTGAATGGTCAGGTCTAATTTTTTTTGACAAGTATGCTATGAGTGCAAAGGAAGGTCCTAGTTTGTGACCTAGAATTCTAAGGATATGTCCCTCTTTTTCTGTTACACAAAGGGAGAAGAGATGGGTTAGGTTTGGGAAGTGTAAGGCTGGGGCCCAAAGGAGGACCTACTGGAACCTCAGAAAGGGCTTAGTAACAGATTTAAGAAGAGGTTACTGAGTGGGGCCCAGGTTGATTTATTTAAGGGGCAGGAAAGGAGGGAAAAGGAAGGAACCCAGAAATGTAAAATGCCAGCTATTTCTATGAATGATAAAATCTCTTTAGTAGAGGGGACTGCTACAGACTGAATTAGATGTTTTCTATCTAAGGTAATGGCTTTGCGGGTTGGAGTAATTGCTAGTCCCAAGTAGGTGAATTGAGGGGTGGAAAATTGGACCTTAGAAGGTGACCAAGACCTTTATAGCCTTGGCTGGACAGGAAATCTAGAAAAACAGAGCTGATAGTCTGGCTAATTTCTAGAGAGGGACTGCAGAGAAGAATATCATCAATGTAGTGAATAATCAGAGAGAGAGAGAGAGAGAGAGAGAGAGAGAGAGAGAGAGAGAGAGAGAGAGAGAGAGAAGCCAGGACCTAACCAAGTAGATATGGGCTATCCTGGCATCCCTGAGGGAAAACAGTCCAGGTAGAGGCAAAGATATTTTATGACTGGACATATAGGGGAATAGAGAATAATGCATCCTTGAGATCTAGGACTGAGAAATGAGAAGTACTTAAGGGGATGGTGGAAATAAGAGTGTAAGGGTTAGCCACAACTGGATGGGGAAAAGACACTGCAGAATTAAGGAGCCAGAGATCTTGAACCAGGTTATAGGTTCAGTAGGGTTTCTAAACCACAAGTATAGGGGTGTTAAAAGAGAATGAAGTAGGACAGAGACTGTTTTTTTTTCCTTAGGAGGTCAGAGATGAGAGGCTTAAGTCTCTGAGAGAGAGAGAGAGAGAGAGAGAGAGAGAGAGAGAGAGAGCGCTCCATGATGCCACCTGCAGCAGCCTGAGCTTAGGTGATCTACGAGGTAGGGTCCTGAATTGGATGACAACAAGAGAATGGTGTTTAGCCACAGAAGAGTTATGGATGTCCCAGACTCAGGGGTCCACCTGGGAGGCTGGCAAAAGAAATGGCATGTTAGAGCCAGTAGGTTGGGTAGCTAGAAGAAGAGAGGGGTTGCTGGTGAGCTTGAGTTCAGATGAATGTTGGAAACAAAAGAAATAGAGGATCCTACTTTGGCTAGAAGATCCCTTCCTAATAAGGGGATGGGGCACATTGGTACCACCAGGAAAAATGGTGAGAAGAACACCCCTAAATACAACTAAATGGTGGGGTCTGGTGAGGTTGGTAAGGCTGTCCCCTTACCCTGACAATAGGAAAATGAGGAAAGATGGGTCTCCAAAAACTCTGTCAGGATCAAGTAAGTGGCCCCAAAGTCCAAAAGAAAGGAGATGGGCCACCCTGATACCTTAATGACTACCCAGGGCTACCTGTTAGTAATGGTAGTGGTTGGGTCAAGGGAACTTGGGACCCTTCGTTTGTCCATGGCCAAGCCTAGAGTATTAGCTGCAGGGTGGTCTGAAAGTGATGTTCCTGTGCCATGAGCTTTCATGGGTTTTTCATGCCCTGTGGCTTACGTGGGTTAGAGCAGGCCTATTCGCAGCGATCCTGCTGACCACACTTGAGATATAGAGACCTGGTGGTTTCTGAGTCTTAGGAGACCAGAGAGCCTGGGTAGCAGCTGGAGCTGGTTGTACAGTCTTGGACAGTATATGGTATTTTTGTTTGTGGGCCTTCTCCTCTCTTCCATGGTAAACTTTAAAGACTAGTACTAAGACATGTGTCTGGGGAGTTAGAGGTCCTCTCTCCAAGTGTTAAAGCTTGGCTCTAGTATCAAGGTAGCTTTGGGAAAAGAAATGGTTCATCAGGAGTTGTTTATCTTCTAGATTTTCAGGGTCTAGATTAGTATATTTTAAGAGGGCCTTTGTAAGGCACTCTAAAATTTGAGACAGATTTTCCTATTTGTCCTGCATGACCTCTTGGAATTTTCCAGTTTATTAGCTTAATGGCAGCCAGGAAGCAAGTTGTAAATTACACTAGCTAAAATGCCATGTGGAGTATTATAGTTCCATTGGGGATAATGGTCCAGTACCATCTCAGACCAAATCAGGTGTGCCACACTGGTTTAGTGTATTTCATTTGCATGTACTCTAGCCTGCTTCCAAACACACCTATGCTTCTTGGGAAGTAAGTTGTTACTGAGAATCATGTATATGTCATGGAAAGTCAGATTATAAGATTGAGTGATATACTGAAATTCTTTAATAAAGGTAGAAGAGTAAGAGGTATAGGACCACAGTCGTTTTTTTTTAATCTGAGAAACTTCACTTAACAGAAAGGGGACATGTACCCTAACTACACCATCTATACCACAAAGGAAGAACTGAAACTGTGCTATGCTGAGTGAGGGAAGGGCTCCAGAGGGAGGTTGGCTGCAGAGCAAGAGCTAGTAGTTTGAAGACTTAAAGTAGGTGCTAGCATGGGATGGTTATAGTGGCCTGTAGCTAGTGAGGGAGAGGAGGAATCTGGAGAAGCTATATGCAGAGAGGATGCTGAGGAGGCTGGGGAGTAGGGGAAGCTGATGAAGCTTGGGAAGCAGAGGAGGCTGGAGAGACTGGTCAGGAAGAGTAAGGAGGGGACTTGTTAGCTTGATCAAGCATAGTGGAAGAGAGAAAGTTTGGAGTGAAGGTAAGAAAAAAGCCTCCCTTCTATTTTCCAGATCACTGGCAATAGGGGTGAAGCTTCCTTATAATAATAGGATCAAAAGTACTATTAGAGGCCATTTAGAGTAGTTATTTAGTGAGTATTGGAGTCAAATCTGATTGCAAAGGTGTATGAGTCTAGAAGTCTAGGTCAGGCATTAGTTTTAGAGGGTTGAAGTTTTCCAGGAGGAATCCCACTTGGGAACCTGGAGGTATGGACAAAGATGAAATTCCCATGGGTGAGGAAAAGAGGTTATTATTTTCTATCACTTCTGGTGTCCCAAGGGTAGCAAAGATAATAACAAAACACTTGTGGTACAAACTGGCTTACTGGATCATCACATGGTAACCAGGGACCTATAGGCCATATGCCTAGGAAATGCAGAATACCAGTCATGGGATTTTGAGAGAAAGGGGAGGAGCATGTCATGAGAAAAGAGAATTTTTGCCCAAGGGAAGAGGTCCTAAGGTGGGGAATCAGCAAGAAGGGTCAGCCATGAAGCTCATGACTGGTGGTCCTCTATCTCCAAGGACACCAGAGAGGTACTGGGAACTCAACATTCACTCCCTCAGGTTCAGTGGTGCATTTATGATGACCAGGGAGGAAAACACACTAATCTTCAGGTGTTTGAATGCAAATATCTAGTGATCTGATAGTTGGAAAGTGAGCCCAAGTATCAGGTAGGCTTGGAATAAGGCCTGTGGGTTTATAGCACATGGCAGGGTGCACAAGGCAGAACCATGAACCCACCAATAAGCAAATCTAAGTCTACAAGGCAACACTAATGGAACTAAGTGGCCAGTTCCAGCAAAATCACACCATCTAACAGGTCTCACATCAAAGATTAATTAAGGGAAAGAGGTCCAGAGGCTGCCACTGGGAGAAGGAAGGGAAGAAAGAGATAGAGTAATGGAAAACATGGCTTTTTATCTGGGTTGTGGCACATGGGCAAGAGGACATGAGACAGGGGTGACAATATGTTGCCTCTGGGCAGCTAATGATGACATGTCCTGTTGTCTCACAGCCTAGGAGCTTGCTGTGAAGATGCATTATTGTCAACACTATCATAGAGTCCCTTTCAGGGGTCCATTGATGTGTTAACACTGATAAGCTTGGGAGATTGGGTCAATATTTGAGGCCTGTAATGCCTTGGAGGCATGGAATGCATAGGAGGCATGGATCACCTATAGCAAACACAAGAAGCCTAGTAAACTAGTCAGGACATGACATTCATGGGAAGCCTAGTTATCATGGGGGGTACAATAACCATGTGAGGCCTGATGAACATGTGAGGACTAGTAATCAATTAAGGCCTAGCAGCCATAGGAAGCATAATAAGCATATGATACCTAGTAACCAAGGGGAGCGTAGTAAAGGTGTGAAGACTAGTAACCATGGTAGACCTGGTATGAGAGGTCTGGTTTAGGAGATATGGGAAGCTTTCTCAGCCTGGGAGGCCTGGAAAGCTTAGGAGACCTGGCAAGCATGGGAGGCATAGCTCACTAAGAGGCCTGGTAAGAAAGGCCTGGTAACTTTGTCAGGACCTGGCATTTGTGGGAAACCTAGTAATCGTGGGAGGTGGAATAATCATGAAAGGCCTGGTAACCATAGGAGGACTAGTGACAAGGTGAGGCCTAATAACCATAGGAGGCATGATAACCATTCAAGGCCTGGTAACCAAGGAGGTCTGGTAAAAGATATGAGGGCTAGTTAGCAACTGAGGCTTAGTAACCATGGTAGACCTGGTAAGTATGAGAGACATTATAAGCATAGGAGGCATGGTAAATTTGAGAGGGCTGGTAAGCTTAGCAAGCCTGGGAACCATGAGAAAGCTGCCAAGAATTGGGAGGGCTAGTTATCATGGGAGTCCTAGAACCCAAGGAAGACCTGGTAATCATGGTAGGCCTCATATGCATAGGAGGCCTGGTTAGCATGGGAGTACTAGTAAGCATGGGAGGTCTGGTAAGCATGGGAGGCCTGGAAATTTTAGAACACCTGATAAATATGAGAATCATGGAAAGTATGTGAAGGCCTGGTTATGGGGCAAGTGGACCATGGTACCGGACTGGAGACCTGGTAAGGTTGAAACCAAGTGAGGCCTAGTTAACCATGTAAGGCCTGGTAAACATAGGAGGTCTAGAAACTGTGGGAGGCTGATAAACATGGTAGGCATAGTAAACAAATGTGGCATAGTATTCATGGGAGGCCTGATAAACATGTGAAGCCTAGAAACCAAGTGGGGCCTAGTGACCATGGTACACATGGGAAGTTTGAGAGAGCTGGTAATCATAGGCAGCATGGGAAACATGGGAGGCCTAGGAAATGTGGAAGGCCTGGTAAGTGTGTGAGGGCTAGTAAGCCAGGGAATCCTAATAACCATCAGAGACTTGGTAAACATGGGATTCCTGGTAAATTTGAGAGGCCTGGTAAACACTGATGTCCTACTAAACATAAGAATCTAAGAAAGTACGGGGGGCCTGGTAAAATTGAGGCCTGTAAAACTTGCGAGGTTCGGTAAATATGGAGGACTATAGAAGGACTTTCTCAGACCTGGAAGTGGTATAAATAATGACATGGAAGGTTTTAATTAAGTTGAAAACTTAGGTCTTTCACATAGGTGAAAGGATGTTTTCCTGAAGCAGACCCAAGTGAAAGGATATATTGCTATAGCAAACATGTGAAAGGAAGCATGATGTTCAGGAAAAAAATCATATATATATATATATATATATATATATATATATATATATATATATATACACACATATGTGTGTATTTATATATGTGTGTATATATATGTGTGTATGTATATATATGTGTGTGTATATATATATATAAAACCCCACAGACAGTAGGAAATCAAGCATTGGTTTATATTGCTCTGCCTCGCTATTCTTCACTAATAACATGAATATCTTTGTCCACCTAACAATGTGGTGACACCATAGAGGAAAACTTTTCAAAGAACTTCTCATGGGGTTCTTGTGGCTTCTTGCTAATTCAGGGGCCTCAGGAGCTTTGCTGTTTCTTCTGCTTGCTGTTTCATGTGTGGTGACTGCCAAGTGAACTGGACTGAAGCTGGTGGTTCAAGTGTGGTGTCTGTCAAGAGGACTGGACTGCAGCTGCTGATTCAGTATTTAGTGTTTGCTACTGGACTGAACTGCTGGTATCCTGACAATGAAGATTGGATCGGCCCCCAAAGAACTATTTATGAACTACTTCCCCATGCCCTAATAACTTTTTTACTACCTCTAGTTGTTAGTGGGCTAGAGGGGAGGTTAAACACCTATAAAAATAGGTTGAGAAATATGTATACCTACAACATACCTTCATACAGTGTGAAGAATGTTACACCAACAGGAGACCTAGTGAGCATGGAAGACCTGATAAACCTGGGAGGCCTAGAAAGCATGGGCGACTTTGTAAACTAGGAAGAGCTCATAAACATGGCAGACCTGATAAATTTGGGAGGCCTGGGAAGCCTAGAAACCATTAGAGACCTAGATAGTATGTTAGGTCTAAAGAGCACGAAAGGCCTGGGAAACATGGGAGACATAGTAACCTAGTGAGGTCTAGTAACCGTGGTATGTCTGGTAAGAATGGGAGACCTGGAACACATGGCAAGCCTGTTTAACATGGGAGGTCTCAGAATTATAAAAGCCATTGGAGACACGGAAGTCTGGGAAACATGGGAAGCCTAGGAACCATGGGAGGCCTGGTAAGCAAGTAAGGCCTGGTAAATATGGGAGGTCTGGGGAGCCTGGGAAGTCTAGTAAATATGAGAGGGCTGTAAGCATGGTAAGTCTATTAAGCATGGGAGGCCTGGTAAGCATAAGAGACTTAGCAAGCATTGGAGCCTTGGTAAACATGGTGAAAGTATGAAGCTCTGTGTTAGTATTGTCACTGTATGACAGCTGCCATTTTACTAGGGCTTGAACACTGCTGTGACAGTGGTCGTGTGGAGTTCCTGGGTGCCTGAGTCCCACTGGTCCCAGTTACTTCTGGTGTTGTGGCAGATGTTGTGTCCTTTAAATTCAAGCCAAGGGCTTAGATGTGTTCTCTCTCTCTCTCTCTCTCTCTCTCTCTCTCTCTCTCTCTCTCTCTCTCTCTCTCTCTCTCTCTCTCTCTCTCTCTCTCTCCTTCAGGTTACCAATACCAAACACAACCCATGGGTTGGAAACTTATTATTAAGAAGACAGGCTGCCATTGTTCCCTCTTCTATAACCTTAAATAGCCCATATATTTGTGGATGTCAATCTTGTGATGATATTTTGGACTCACTGTTTGTGGTTTTCAGGCTAAATATCAGCTCACGCAAAAGAATCCAGGTTGCAGTATCAGCTCCCAAGTCTTTTCTGTGTCCCTGGCCAGTCAGTCTGCTGTTCAAATCAATAAAGTTGCTCTGCTTAAGAAAACTTGGTGTGTCCTGAGGGTTGGATTTTCACTAGACTCAACAACACTTAGAAACCCTTAAAAAAAAAGATATATTTATTTATTGTATGTATACTGTAGCTGTCTTCAGACATACCAGAAGAGGTCATTAGATCCCATTACAGATGGTTGTGAGCCACCATGTGGTTGCTGGGAATTGAACTCAGGACCTCTGGAAGAGCAGTCAGTGCTCTTAACCACTGAGCCATCTCTCCAGCCCCTAGAAAGTCTTCCAAAAAGGAAATTTGAAGTACTCTAAACTGTCAAGACATTGAAATGGAACTCTTTCTTGAGTACACACTCATGCCTTGGTTATGTATTTTTCCTTTTGCTAAGGGCAAGTCTCCCTGCCTTCCTCCTTGCCTCCCCCAACCACATTTATAATAAAAACTTTGCCTTAATAAATTCCAACTCTGCTTCAACTGACTCATCTTAAAATTCATCCCCACACATGCTCAAAAATCCCAACTTCAGCTGGTCTGTGAAATGACCTCCTTTGGCTACTATAGATGGCAGCACAGATCTCTATCTCCTGCTTCTGCTGCTGCAAGTGGTGCTTAAATTTCTCTCTCTCTCTCTCTCTCTCTCTCTCTCTCTCTCTCTCTCTCTCTCTCTCTCTCTCTCTCTCTCTCTCTCTCTCAAATTAATTAATTACTTTATTTAGTTACATCCCAAATGTTGCCCCTCCTCTAGTCCTCTCTCAGAGAGTTCTTCCCCTGATCCCCCCCACTTCCTTCACCTCTGAGAGTGTGCCTCCTCCAGCATGCCCCCTATCTGTGGTATCATGTTACTATAGGATTAGGTACATCCTCTCCCACTGAGGCAAGACAAGGCAGTCCTCTGCTATATATGTGCCAGAGCCTCATACTAGACTGTATATGCTCTTTGGTTGGTGGCTTAATCTCTGGGAGCTCTGAGGGATCTGGGTTGGTTGATACTGTTGTTAAAAATCCCCTTTAGTTCCTTCAATCCTTTCCCCAACTCTTCCATGGGGTCCCCAACCTCAGTTCAATTGTTGATTGTCTCTACATTTGTCTCAGTCAGCTGCTGATAGAGTTTCTTAGAGGACAGCTATGCTGGCTCCTGTCTGCAAGCAAAACATAGCATCAGTAATAGTGTCAGAAATTGGTGCCTGCCCATGGGATGGATGCCAAGTTGGGCCAGTCACTGGATGGCCTTTCCTTCAGTCTCTGCTCCATTTGTGTTCCTGTATTTCCTTTAGACTGGAACCTTCAGAATTTTCAACCCAAAAGAGTTCCCGTCTAAAAGAGATGCTTAAATTTTCATGGGTTTGGAACAGACCTTGGGCACGAAATCTGCATCCAGTCCCACAACACCCAGAGGAAGATCTACTCCCAGGTACTCAAATATGCCCAGGATCATAGGATCAGAGGTGAAGAGGACACAACATCTGCCACAATGCCAGAAGTAACTGGGACCAGTGGGACTCAGGCACCCAGGAACTCCACACAACCACTGTCACAGATTACTCCCAGTCTGAGCTGGTGCCCTGAGCAGAACTTGGGTGTGAACTCCACAGCCAGTCCCACAACACGCAGAGGAAACTCCACTCCCAGGTGCTCTAACATGCCTAGGTTCACAAGATCCCAGGAGCTTGGTCACACCAGGATCTCAGGATTACAGGATCCCAGAATCAAAGTATCACAGACAGATGAAACCTGAGGAGTTGTGACACAACCAGGATCACAGGCTCCAGTTAGATATAGTGAGGGCAGGTAGCACTACAGATAATCAGATGGCAGGAGGCAAGTATAATCATCAGGGAAATGCAAATCAAAACAACCCTGAGATTCCACCTCACACCAGTCAGAATGGCTAAGATAAAAAATTCAGGTTACAGCAGATGCTGGCAAGGATGTGGAGCAAAAGGAACACTCCTCCATTGCTGGAGGGATTGCAAGCTTGTACAACCACTCTGGAAGTCAGTCTGGAGGTTCCTCAGAAAATTGGACATAGTACTACCGGAAGATCCAGCAATACCGCTCTTGGGAATATACCCATAAGAAGTTCCAACTGGTAATAAGGACACATGCTCCACTATATTCATAGCAGCCTTATTTATAATAGCCAGAAGCTGGAAAGAACCCAGATGTCCCTCAACAGAAGAATGGATACAGAAAGTGTGATACATTTACACACTGGAGTACTACTCAGCTATTAAAAACAATGGATTTATGAAATTCTTGGACAAATGGATGTATATGGAGGATATCATCCTTAGTGAGGTAACCCAATCACAAAAGAAGTCATTAGATATGCACTCATTGATAAGTGGATATTAGCCCAGACACCTAGAATACCCAAGATACAATTTGCAAAACATAAGAAAATCAAGAAAAGGGAAGACCAATGGGTGGATACTTTGTTCCTCCTTACAATAGGGAACAAAATACCCATGAAAGGATTTACAGAGGCAATGTTTTGAGCTAAGATGGAAGGATGGACTATCCATGTTCTACAAAAAAAAAAAAAGAAAGAAAGAAAGAAAGAAAGAAAGAAAGAAAGAAAGAAAGAAAGAAAGAAAGAAGAAAAAAAGAAATCATAGTTTTAGCTGCACCTTCTCTCAAGAATTAAAGGGACGGTATGCCAACGTGGAAAAAATAACCCATGGATCCATTCCATAATCAGTCACCAAACCCAGACACTATTGCATATGCCAGCAAGATTTTGCTGTAGGGACCCTGGTATAGCTGTCTCGTATGAGGCTATGCCAGTGCCTGGCAAATACAGAAGTGCATGCTCACAGTCATCTATAGAATGGAACACAGGGCCCACAATGGAAAAGCTAGAGAAAGCAGCCAAGGAACTGAAGGGGTATGCAACCCTATAGGTGGAACAACAATATGAACTAACCAGTACCCCAGAGCTTGTGTCTCTAGCTGCATATGTAGCAGAAGATGGCCTAGTTGGCCATTACTGGGAAGAGGGGCCCCTTGGTATTGCAAACTTTACATATGCCCCACTACAGGGAATTACCAGGACCAAGAAGTGGGAGTGGGTGGGCAGGGGAGCAGGGCAGGGGGAGGGTATAGGGAACTTTTGAAATTTGAAATGTATATAAAAAAATATCTAATTAAAAAATCAACTCTCAACCAAAAGTTATCAAAAAAAGATAAGAAAGGACACTTCATATTGGCCAAATGAAAAATCTGCCAAGATGAACTCTCAATTCTGAGCATCTATGTTCCAAATGCAAAGGCACCAAATTTATAAAAGAAACTTTACTAAAGCTCAAAGCACACATCACACCCCACACAATAATAGTGGGAGACTTCAACAAACCATGATCAATGGACAGATCATGGAAACAGCAACTAAACAGTTACATGGTGATACTAACGGAAGTTGTGAACCAAATGGATTTAACAGATATCTATAGAACATTTCATCCAAAAGCAAAAGAATATGCCTACTTCTTAGCACCTCACGGCACCTTCTCCAAAATTGACCATATATTTGGTCACAAAATCAGGCCTCAACAGATACAAAAAGATTGAAATAATCCCATGCACCCTATCAGATCTCCATGGACTAAGGCTGATCTTCAGTAACAACATAAATAATAGAAAACCCACAATACATGTGGAAGCTGAACAACACTCTTACTCAATGATAACTTGTTCAAGGAAGAAATAAAGAAAGAAATTAAAGGATTTTTAGAATTTAATGAAAATGAAGACACATCATACCAAAACTTATGGGACACAATGAAAGCAGTGATAGGAGGAAAACTCATAGCTCTAAGTGGCTCCAAAAAGAAATCGAAGAGAGCTTACAGTAGCAGCTTGACAATACACCTTAAAGCTCTATAACAAAATGAAGCAAATACATCCAAGAGGAGTAGAAGGCAGGAAAGAATCAAACCAAGTAGAAACTAAAAGAACTATGCAAAGAATCAACAAAACTAGGAGCTGGTTCTTTGAGAAAATCAACAAGATAGATAAACCCTTAGCCAGACTAACCAGAGAGCACAGAGACAGTATCCAAAATAATAAAATCAGAAATGAAAAGGGAGACATAACAATGAAATATATCTTAAAATAACCATTCTGTTTGTTGAATAGCAACAGTTGAAAATATTAAAATCATCTTCTACAAAAAAAAAAAAATCATGGTTTTAGCTGTACCTTGTCTCAAGAATTAAAGGGATGGAATGCCAATGTGGAAAAAAAATAAGTGCAAAGTAGTTAAACTCCGTGTCATACTATTCCCCACAGCTTCCTGAGGATTTCTTTTTTCAGAGATTATCTACTCAAGCAAAATTAGATCATTATCCAAATTGTTACATGTATATTAGTAGCAATGGAAGCTATGAGAAAGGGCCCCTGCCCCATGGTCCTCTTTAGACCCTACCTTCCATTTCCCTAGTAATAGTAGGTAATATTCCCTCATAACACAAGAAAAGCAAACAAGCTTTGCCACTTGTGGTCAAAATAATAGAATGCCTCTAGACCAAGGTAGAAATATGTCATTCTAATGTGAGAACATTACATAGTACTGTCTTCTCTCTTAAGAATTAAGCCAACTATGCCTATCAATCATCTCCCCAAGGTCCATCCTCTCCCCAAGGAAAGCTGACTAACCTAAAGATATACTAAGGAGAAGGGAGGAATAATTATCTCCTTAAGAAAATATACTCAGTCACCTTTTCTAGAAACCGTATGTATAGTTACTGACAATGAAGAAGTAACAAAATTCGAGGCTTTTGGGCTCAGGCTTGGGAGTGTGGTTTTTGTGGCTTAGCGCTCCAGGTGCTGGTCATAAAACAGATAGCAACATTCCTTCCTCCACCCACCCACTTCCTGGGTTCAAAGAGTGTTCATTCAAAGAATGGCACCCTGACCATTACTGGAACCTACAATGCAAATGTGCTATCTTTAGGGGCTCTTAGATTGTTAGGGGCTCTTAGAAACTGTCTTGAGAGATAACCTGACACTTGTGACTTTATACTTCCTTGTGACTCTTAACTGGTATTTTTGGTATTTTCCAACAACGCCCTCCCCACCTCCATGAGTTGTGGTTTCTTCCTTTAAATACCCCCTTACTCAGCTACTCGGGGTGCCATGGTCCTCTACCCCTGCGTGGTGTATGACCATGGGCCCGAGAGCGCTCTTGAATAAAAATCCTCTTGCAGTTGCAGCAAGACCGTTTCTTGTGGGTGATTTTGGGGTGTCGCCTCTCCTGAGTCAGAACGTGGGGGAGTCCTCATGTTGTGGGTCTTTCAACAGCATCTACAATGCACACACCTCCCCACTTTCCTTGGTTAGTTGGAAATGCAGAACATTTTCTTTCACGTCTTTCTATCTCTTTTTTTTTTTTTTTCAAGCACTGGCATAAGCTTGGGCATGCTTTGCCTGATGGTCTGGGATTTCTTAGACTCTCTTTGAGGCCCCCTGCTCACCTGCTTATACTTGTGTTTCGTGTAAGCAATTTGCTAACCTCAATTGTTGAGCTTGCCTGCATTCTTGGATCATAACTCAAAAAGCACAATGTTCTCTTTCTTCCCTTTCTACATTTCCTTCCTCCCAGGAGCTAGGAAGCTTGCCTATTTTTTTTCCCTTGAAACTTGCTGAGGACAGTATACAATGACAATGATTGCCTGCAGTAGGCTGGCTGGAAACATCTCAGAAAACCATGGCAGCTCCTTGTAGAAAAGGATGGTGTCTGGGACCCTGAGAAGCAGGAGACAGATCCCTCCAGGGGACATACCATCTGAAATAAGGGACTGCCTCCAGTAGGCCGGGATGGAGACATCTCAGTAGCCTGCAACAGCTCTTTGTAAAAAACACTTGTTCCCATTTCTCCTAACCTTAGCCCTGGACAATGGCTATATAGATTTCATTTGTGCATGACTGCTTTTCATTTGGCCTTGGTGTGCATAATTATTCTATTATATCTGACTTTCTTACTTCTTTCTTCTTCTACTCTGGTGAATTCTGTAAATCTAGATGTTCCTTAATGTAATGATTCTTAAACAATTAAAAATTGAGGCATAGGGGCACAGCACAGCACAGTCCTAATGGCCCAGGTGCATCCTGTGTGTTTTCATCTTGGAAACAATGTAATAACTATACAATGGTAGCTCCAGATTAATGCTGACTTGCAAAGAAAGTTTGAAGAAATTATTAGAAAATTAAATAGAGCCAACATTGGGACCCCAAGAAAGAAGAAAACTATTGAAGTTATGAATTAAGCTTTGCATAACATTTGAGAGTGGTTCCTGGATAAGCAAGTATAGAATATGTAAAATCTTATATTAGTAAAACTAAGTCAAAACACTGGGACTCTTAGGGGAGTCATTGTGTGCAATGTGCAGAAGCAGAAAGCTAGTGGAACTATTGAGTTAAGGGTTAACTTGATTCTTTCTGGCCACTGACGAGAAGCTTTGCCCATGTAATTTATCATTAGAGCCTCACAAGAAAATGCAAGTAGCTGGCCTCAGAGCTCTGTGCTCTGAAGTATAATAAGTTAAAGTTTAAATAATGATAAGTTTGCAATTATTATTTTGGCTATAGGCCTGGGAATAGGGAAGCTTGGAACACTGGGGAACAATGGTAATTCTTGATCCTTTGTTGGACATGGTTATTTTTTTGAATTTGATATGGCAATGATTGTACAATGTCTTTTTATTTTTACCTGCTTTTGGAGTATCAGTAAAAGACTGGGGCAAGAAAAAGGCGAACATGCATGAGAAGAGCATGTGAGAGTGAGTGGAGAGAGAATGTGAAGAGTGAGTGGAGAGAGAATGTGAGGCATGTATGGAGTGTGTGTGTGTGTGTGTGTGTGTGTGTGTGTGTGTGTGTGTGTGAGTGTGAGTGAAAGCAGAGTACATGTGGTTTGTGTGTGAGATGTGTGTGAAGAGTGTGTGTGAGAGTGAAAGGGGAACACACAGAGGTGTGTATGAGCCTGGGAGTTCAAGAAAAGAAAAGCACAGAGGAGAAAAGCCAAGAGCACAAGAGAATGCAGAGTGTGTAAAGTCTCAAGCTGTGAGCAGATGAGAGAGAGAGCAGAGAATGAGAGAGAAGAGAGACAAACTTTAATCCTTGAAAAATTGCCTGTCAGCTTGTACCCAAGAAAGTAGTCTGTGTATATTTATTATGCACCTTCCAGATATCTCTGCTTCCAGGTGAGAACTCCGATCCTGTGTCAAAGCTTGAACCCCACAGAAACTCCAGTAAAACTGCTCTTGAACTTCCTTCTTGGTTTGTTTCTAAATTCTAAGTTCTTTTCCTAATGAGACTAAGAGTGCCAAAGAGGAAACCCCAGTCTTTCTGGAAATGGAACCACACAAGAGAATTTCAGGTTGAGCCAGTATAAAGCAGAATTGGAGTTTATTAAAAAATGAAAGAAAAACAGCATTAAAGGGAAGGCTTACCAGTTGTGAGAGCTTGCTGCTCTTCCAGAGGAAGGGAGTTAGTTCTCAGCATCCACATCAGACAGCTAACAATCACCTATAACTCCAGCTCCATGGGATCAGAGTCCATTTTCTGGACTCCACAGGCACCCACACACAGGTGGACAAATGAGCAAACTGGGACACAGAAATAAATAAATAATAAAACAATCCATTTTTAAAAGAAAGACATTACTAAGGAAGGAAGGCCCTTAGAGGAAACATTAAGGCACATCTACAAACCCAGGTGTGGTCTTTTCAAAGAGTTAGATTTATGTGTCTTAGCATTAGACTTAGCTACCATTTGGTTTCACTTGTTACGTTTCAGCAGGTGGTTAATTTATTTTCCTTTTACCCCTCCTCACTAAATAAGTTTAGAGTGCTAAAGAGATAGAAAGCCTTGGAGTACTGAAGGTAAACATTGCCACCCCCTTGAATTTAGACCCTACCTTCCATTTTCCTGGTAACACTAGGAAGATACACCCTCTACTATTCTGTATGATGTGAATTTCCATATGAAAAGGTAGAGGAATCTTAATTTTGTTGAAGGCTAGTAAAAAAAAAAAATATACTACTTCATAGTTTAAAAACAGACTGTAAGTTCGATCTCTGGCCCTGGGTGGAGACCTGCCATTCCAGGGTACTCAGAATATTTCATATTACCTTCTCCTCCTTTTAAGTGGTAATCCAGCTTGGTCTGTGGTTCACATTGCCAGGAGTCCATCTCCTCGCCTTCCTACCAGAGTAAATATGATTCACCTGAACACATGTCAAAGCTATAGGAAGACTATATATACCCTTTTTGCTATAACATCCAAGTTCCTCATGGCAGCCCCTCCCTCACTGCAGCCACTTGCAGTTCTTCCATCATATAGCACTTCAGAGCTCACCAGCTTTTTGGTGCTACAGAAAAATGTTAACTTTTCCTTTTTAAAAGATCATTTTCTTTTGAATGCTGGCTGAAATGGAAAGCATATTTATCCTGGAACTCTAGGCTTTTTAGGTCTCACTCTGAAGTTCCCTATCCCATCCTGCCAGATGACTGATTGCTGGTCTGCATTACAAAATATATATCTTTCACTTTGGCATCTTCACCCTCTGAGTGTAGCTGCTAAGATTTACAGTTTGCCTGCCTAATTAGCTTGCCTTTTAAAAAAATTTTGTCTCAGACACCAATGAAATTTCCCTCCACTTTCCTTCTGAGTCCATTTTAAAATTCTTTTTTCCCTCATTTCATTTTTTATTAGATATTTTCTTCATTTACATTTCAAATGCTATCCCAAAAGTCCCCTATACACCCCCCCACCTTGCTTTTAAAATTCTTTATCAAAGAGAGTAAGAACTCAAGAGAACACATTGAATTTGCCATAACAAAAAACTTTAGTATAGGTTTCTTCCTAGAAGTATGTCATACGTCTTTTCAATGATTTACATTTCTTTAGCTAGTGAGTCTTCTACAATAGATTGGTAGGTGGCTCTTTCTCATAGGCCCAGTTTTCCATTACATGAGTGATGCTTACTCTTTCTGGAGTAAGCAATACTCTTCCTTTCCCAGTAGAACTACGTAATACAATTTCATCCCAGCCTCTTTGGCATTAGAAATTTGAAGGGAAAATAAGTAGAGGAGACAGATTTATTCAGTCTGGAGAGTAGAAAATAGGTAGCCACTGTCTCAAACACACCATTTTCCAATGAAGCCAAATTCTCAGGTCGCTTTGTGGGAGAACGAATGTAAAATGCCTGGTTATGCATGTGCAAATAGAATTCTAGTGCTCAGGCCCAATGCATGACCTATTTGAAAGTTTACAAGGCTGAACCTTCCCATATCATATCATGGACTCTGGCATTGCCACTTTTGCAAGTCAATTAGAATTTAGAACATCAGGTGTTAGCATTCTGTCTAAGCTCCACTCCTCAGTTACCTGGCAACAGCCAGGTAGGCCTGGCCTACTATAAAAGGGGCTGCTTGTTCCCTCCTCCTGCTCTTGCTCTCTTGCTCCCCCCTCTCTCCTTGAGCTCATGCACAGCCTTTATTCTCTCCCCCCTCTCTCTTTCTCTGCCTCTACAACCCTCTTAACTCCCCTCCCCATGCCCCAATAAACTCTATTCTATACTATACCATTGTGTGGCTGGTCCCTCAGTGGGGAAGGGATGCCTCCGCATGGGCCTGCTGAGACATCTCTTTCCCCCATGCCTCACCACAGCCCCATAGAATTTATTCTATATCTCTTTATCTTTTTATAAACATATCATCAGGTGAAGAAGATGGTTATTACAAGATTCGAGGAAGCAAAGGAGATGGTAGCAAGTCTCTTTAAAATTCACTGTTTATGTTGTATTTGAAAAATTATTTTTTTAAAAAAAGGATGATAAGTCATTTTTCCTTCCTGCAAAGCATATTTAGATGGCTTTTACACTTCCCATACAAGCTCTAATGATTATTATAAGTTATATGAATTAAAATATATAATTACTCTGATGATTAATATAAGTTTGTGCATTTTTTGTTCTGTTATACCATTTGGGATGGAATCCAGAGTCATTAACATTCTAGGCAAGCACTCCACAATTGAGTCACCACGTCAGCCCCTCAGTATTTCTCCGTATAACATTTTAGGGACAGTCTAAAACTAGTGTCAGAGTTACTGAAAAAAAAAATTCAGGTAGTTCCTAGAGCATAGCACTCTTGAAAATAATACTTCGTCAAAGCTAAGAGGATCTCACTGAATCAACAAGGATGAAGTTCCTTCTTTCCAATGCCTATTAAGAATAAAGTATACTGAGGGCCACAGGCCTCACCCGGCCGGATCAGCGCCAGGGTAGCGGGAGCGCAGGGTTGCCTGACACCCGCCAGCTACCCACGACCCCCGCCGCAGGATTTTGGGACTGCTGGTGAGTGGAACACAGCTTCTGCTCCAATCCAATTGCACGGGACCTGAGACTGCATTAGTTAGGGAAGCAGAAACCAGCCTGAGTAGGGCCACAGGCCTCATCCGGCCGTATCAGTGCCGGGGTAGTGGGAGCGCAGGGTTGCCTGACACCCGCCAGCTACCCACGACCCCCGCCTCAGGATTTTGGGACTGCTGGTGAGTGGAACACAGCTTCTGCTCCAATCCAATTGCGCGGGACCTGAGACGGCATTAGTTAGGGAAGCAGAAACCGGCCTGAGTAGGGCCACAGGCCTCACCCGGCCGGATCAGCGCCAGGGTAGCGGGAGCGCAGGGTTGCCTGACACCCGCCAGCTACCCACGACCCCCGCCGCAGGATTTTGGGACTGCTGGTGAGTGGAACACAGCTTCTGCTCCAATCCAATTGCTCGAGACCTGAGACTGCATTAGTTAGGGAAGCAGAAACCGGCCTGAGTAGGACCACAGGCCTCATCCGGCCGGATCAGCGCCGGGGTAGCGGGAGCGCAGGGTTGCCTGACACCCGCCAGCTACCCACGACCCCCGCCGCAGGATTTTGGGACTGCTGGTGAGTGGAACACAGCTTCTGCTCCAGTCCAATCACGCGGGACCTGAGACTGCTCTGGTTGGGGAGAGAGAAATCCGGCCTACATAGGGCCACAACCCTCTTCCGGTCAGAAAAGCACCTGGGCAGCTGGGGCGCAGGGTCGGCTGACACTCGCCAGCTACCCACAACACCCGCCACAGGATCTTAAGACTTCTGGTGAGTGGAGCACAGCTTCTGCTCCAATCCAATTGCGCGGGACCTGAGACTGCATTAGTTAGGGAAGCAGAAACCGGCCTGAGTAGGACCACAGGCCTCATCCGGCTGGATCAGCGCCGGGGTAGCGGGAGCGCAGGGTTGCCTGACACCCGCCAGCTACCCACGACCCCCGCCGCAGGATTTTGGGACTGCTGGTGAGTGGAACACAGCTTCTGCTCCAATCCAATTGCGCGGGACCTGAGACTGCATTAGTTAGGGAAGCAGAAACCGGCCTGAGTAGGGCCACAGGCCTCACCCGGCCGGATCAGCGCCAGGGTAGCGGGAGCGCAGGGTTGCCTGACACCCGCCAGCTACCCACGACCCCCGCCGCAGGATTTTGGGACTGCTGGTGAGTGGAACACAGCTTCTGCTCCAGTCCAATCACGCGGGACCTGAGACTGCTCTGGTTGGGGAGAGAGAAATCCGGCCTACATAGGGCCACAACCCTCTTCCGGTCAGAAAAGCACCTGGGCAGCTGGGGCGCAGGGTCAGCTGACACTCACCAGCTACCCACAACACCCACCACAGGATCTTAAGACTTCTGGAGAGTGGAACACAGCTTCTGCTCCAATCCAATTGCACGCGGGACCAGAGACTGCATTAGTTAGGGAAGCAGAAAAACGGCCTGAGTAGGACCACAGGCCTCTTCCGGCTGGACCAGCACCGGGGCACCGTCAGCTACCCACGACCCCCGCTGCAGGATTTAGAGACTGCTGGTGAGTGGAACACAGCTTCTGCTCCAATCTTTAAATAGTGACAACGATAACAACTAACCCCAGAGATTACCAGATGCCGAAAGGTAAACGTAATAATCTTACTAACAGGAACCAAGACCACTCACCATCATCAGAACCCAGCACCCCCACTTCGCCCAGTCCAGGGCACCCCAACACACCGGAAAAGCTAGACACGGATTTAAAAGCATATCTCCTGATGATGATAGAGGACTTCAAGAAGGACTTTAATAACACACTTAAAGAAATGCAGGAGAACACTGATAAAAAGGCAGAAGACAATAAAGAGGAAGCACAAAAATCCCTTAAAGAATTGCAGGAGAACACTGCTAAAGAGTTACAAATCCTTAAAGAAAAACATGATAACATAATCAAACAGGTAGAAGTCCTTACAGAAAAACAGGAAAACACATCCAAACAGATGATGGAAATGAACAAAACCATACTAGACCTAAAAAGGGAAGTAGACACAATAAAGAAAACCCAAAATGAGGCAACACTGGAGATAGAAACCCTAGGAAAGAAATCTGGAACCATAGATACGAGCATCAGCAACAGAATACAAGAGATGGAAGAGAGAATCTCAGGTGCAGAAGATTCCATAGAGAACATCGGCACAACAATCAAGGAAAATGTAAAATGCAAAAAGATCCTAACTCAAAACATCCAAGAAATACAGGACATAATGAGAAGACCAAACCTACGGATAATAGGAGTGGATGAGAATGAAGATTTTCAACTCAAAGGACCAGCAAACATCTTCAACAAAATTATAGAAGAAAACTTCCCAAATCTAAAGAAAGAGATGCCCATGAACGTACAAGAAGCCTACAGAACTCCAAATAGACTGGACCAGAAAAGAAATACCTCCCGACACATAATAATCAGAGCAACAAATGCTCTAAATAAAGATAGAATACTAAAAGCAGTAAGAGAAAAAGGCCAAGTAACATATAAAGGCAAGCCTATCAGAATTACACCAGACTTTTCACCAGAGACTATGAAAGCCAGAAGATCCTGGACAGATGTTATACAGACACTAAAAGAACACAAATTCCAGCCCAGGCTACTATACCCAGCCAAACTCTCAATTAACATAGATGGAGAAACCAAAGTATTCCACGACAAAACCAAATTCACACATTATCTCTCCACGAATCCAGCCCTTCAAAGGATAATAACAGAAAAAAACCAATACAAGGACAGGAACCACGCCCTAGAACAACAAGAAGGTAATCCCTCAACAAACCTAAAAGAAGACAGCCACAAGAACAAAATGCCAACTTTAACATCAAAAATAACAGGAAACAACAATTACTTTTCCTTAATATCTCTTAATATCAATGGACTCAACTCCCCGATAAAAAGACATAGACTAACAAACTGGCTACACAAACAAGACCCAACATTTTGCTGCTTACAGGAAACTCATCTCAGAGAAAAGGAGAGACACTACCTCAGAATGAAAGGCTGGAAAACAATTTTCCAAGCAAATGGCATGAAGAAACAAGCTGGAGTAGCCATTCTAATATCTGATAAGATTGACTTCCAACCCAAAGTCATTAAAAAAGACAGGGAGAGACACTTCATACTCATCAAAGGTAAAATCTTCCAAGAGGAACTATCAATCCTGAATATCTATGCTCCAAATACAAAGGCAGCCACATTCATTAAAGAAACTTTAGTAAAGCTCAAAGCACACATTGCACCTCATACAATAATAGTGGGAGACTTCAACACACCACTTTCACCAATGGACAGATCATGGAAACAGAAACTAAACAGGGACACAGTGAAACTAACAGAAATTATGAATCAAATGGATCTGGCAGATATCTACAGAACATTCTATCCTAAAACAAAAGGATATACCTTCTTCTCAGCACCTCATGGTACCTTCTCCAAAATTGACCACATAATTGGTCATAAAACAGGCCTCAACAGATATAAAAATATTGAAATTGTCCCATGCATCCTATCAGATCACCATGGACTAAGGCTGATCTTCAATAACAAAATAAATAATAGAAAGCCAACCTTCACGTGGAAACTGAACAACACTCTTCTCAATGATACCTTGGTCAAGGAAGGAATAAAGAAAGAAATTAAGGACTTTTTAGAGTTCAATGAAAATGAAGCCACAACATACCCAAACTTATGGGACGCAATGAAAGCATTTCTAAGAGGAAAACTCATAGCTCTGAGTGCCTCCAAAAGGAAACTAGAGAGAGCACACATTAGCAGCTTGACAACACACCTAAAAGCACTAGAACAAAAGGAAGCAAATTCACCCAAGAGGAGTAGACGGCAGGAAATAATCAAACTCAGGGGTGAAATCAACCAAGTGGAAACAAGAAAAACTATTCAAAGAATCAACCAATCAAGGAGCTGGTTCTTTGAGAAAATCAACAAGATAGATAAACCCTTAGCCAGACTCACTAGAGGGCACAGGGAAAGCATCCTAATTAACAAAATCAGAAATGAAAAAGGAGACATAACAACAGATCCTGAAGACATCCAAAACACCATCAGATCCTTCTACCAAAGGCTATACTCAACAAAACTGGAGAACCTGGATGAAATGGACAAGTTCCTAGACAGATACCAGGTACCAAAGCTGAATCAAGATCAGGTTAATGATCTAAACAGCCCTATATCCCCCAAAGAAATAGAAGCAGTCATTAATAGTCTCCCAACTAAAAAAAGCCCAGGACCAGATGGGTTTAGTGCAGAGTTCTATCAGACCTTCAAAGAAGATCTAATCCCAGTTCTTCACAAACTATTCCACAAAATAGAAACAGAAGGTACTCTACCCAACTCATTCTATGAAGCCACAATTACTCTGATACCTAAACCACAAAAAGACCCAACAAAGATAGAAAACTTCAGACCAATATCCCTTATGAATATTGATGCAAAAATCCTCAATAAAGTTCTTGCTAACCGAATCCAAGAACACATCAAAACGATCATCCATCCTGACCAAGTAGGTTTCATCCCAGGGATGCAGGGATGGTTCAATATACGGAAATCCATCAACGTAATCCAGTATATAAACAAACTCAAAGACAAAAACCACATGGTCATCTCGTTAGATGCGGAAAAAGCATTTGACAAGATCCAACACCCATTCATGATAAAAGTCTTGGAAAGATCAGGAATTCAAGGCCCATACCTAAACATGATAAAAGCAATCTACAGCAAACCAGTAGCCAACATCAAAGTAAATGGTCAGAAGCTTGAAGCAATCCCTCTAAAATCAGGGACTAGACAAGGCTGTCCACTTTCTCCATACCTATTCAACATTGTACTTGAAGTCCTAGCCAGAGCAATTCGACAACAAAAGGAGATCAAAGGGATACAAATTGGAAAAGATGAAGTCAAAATATCACTTTTTGCAGATGATATGATAGTATATATAAGTGACCCTAAAAATTCCACCAGAGAACTCCTAAGCCTGATAAACAGCTTCGGTGAAGTAGCTGGATATAAAATTAACTCAAACAAATCAATGGCCTTTCTCTACACAAAGAATAAACAGGCTGAGAAAGAAATTAGGGAAACAACACCCTTCTCAATAGTCACAAATAATATAAAATATCTTGGCGTGACTCTAACTAAGGAAGTGAAAGATCTGTATAATAAAAACTTCAAGTCTCTGAAGAAAGAAATTATAGAAGATCTCAGAAGATGGAAAGATCTCCCATGCTCATGGATTGGCAGGATCAACATTGTAAAAATGGCTATCTTGCCAAAAGCAATCTACAGATTCAATGCAATCCCCATCAAAATTCCAAATCAATTCTTCAACGAATTAGAAAGTGCAATCTGCAAATTCATCTGGAATAACAAAAAACCTAGGATAGCAAAAACTCTCCTCAAGGATAAAAGAACCTCTGGTGGAATCACCATGCCGTACCTAAAGCTCTACTACAGAGCAATTGTGATAAAAACTGCATGGTACTGGTATAGTGACAGACAAATAGACCAATGGAATAGAATTGAAGACCCAGAAATGAATCCACACACCTATGGTCACTTGATCTTCGACAAGGGAGCTAAAAACATCCAGTGGAAGAAAGACAGCATTTTCAACAAATGGTGCTGGCACAACTGGTTGTTAACATGTAGAAGAATGCGAATCGATCCATTCCTATCTCCTTGTACTAAGGTCAAGTCTAAGTGGATCAAGGAACTTCACATAAAACCAGAGACACTGAAACTTATAGAGGAGAAAGTGGGGAAAAGCCTTGAAGATATGGGCACAGGGGAAAAATTCCTGAATCGAACAGTAATGGCTTGTGCTGTAAGATCGAGAATTGACAAGTGGGACCTCATGAAACTACAAAGCTTCTGCAAGGCTAAAGACACCATCAATAAGACAAAAAAACCACCAACAGATTGGGAAAGGATCTTCACCTATCCTAAATCAGATAAGGGACTAATATCCAATATATATAAAGAACTCAAGAAGGTGGACTCCAGAAAGTCAAATAACCCCATTAAAAAATGGGGCTCAGAACTGAACAAAGAATTCTCACCTGAGGAATACCGAATGGCAGAGAAGCACCTGAAAAAATGTTCAACATCCTTAATCATCAGGGAAATGCAAATCAAAACAACCCTGAGATTCCACCTCACACCAGTCAGAATGGCTAAGATCAAAAATTCAGGTGACAGCAGATGCTGGCGAGGATGTGGAGAAAGTGGAACACTCCTCCATTGTTGGTGGGATTGCAAGCTTGTACAACCACTCTGGAAATCAGTCTGGCGGTTCCTCAGAAAATTGGACATAGTACTACCGGAGGATCCAGCAATACCTCTCCTGGGCATATATCCAGAAGATGTCCCAACCGGTAAAAAGGACACATGCTCCACTATGTTCATAGCAGCCCTATTTATAATAGCCAGAAGCTGGAAAGAACCCAGATGTCCCTCAACAGAGGAATGGATACAGAAATTATGGTACATTTACACAATGGAGTACTACTCAGCTATTAAAAAGAATGAATTTATGAAATTCCTAGCCAAATGGATGGACCTGGAGGGCATCATCTTGAGTGAAGTAACACAATCACAAAAGATCTCACACAATATGTATTCATTGATAAGTGGATATTAGCCCAAAACTTAGGATACCCAAGATATAAGATACAATTTGATAAACGCATGAAACTCAAGAAGAATGAAGACCAAAGTGTGGACATTGTGCACCTTCTTAGAATTGGGAACAAAACACCCAGGGAAGGAGTTACAGAGACAAAGTTCGTAGCTGTGATGAAAGGATGGACCATTTAGAGACTGCTGTATCCAGGGATCCGTCCCATAATCAGCTTCTAAACGCTGACACCATTGCATACACTAGTAAGATCTTGCTGAAAGGACCCAAATATAGCTGTCTCTTGTGAGACGATGCCGGGGCCTAGCAAACACAGGAGTGGATGTTCACAGTCAGCTATTGGATGTATCACAGGGCTCCCAATGGAGAAGCTAGAGAAAGTACCCAAGGAGCTAAAGGGATCTGCAACCCTATTGTTGGAACAACATGATGTACTAACCAGAACCCTGGAGCTCTTGTCTCTAGCTGCATATGTATCGAAAGATGGCCTAGTCGGCCATCAATGGAAAGAGAGGCCCATTGGACTTGCAAACTTTATATGCCCCAATATAGGGGAATGCCAGGGCCAAAAGAATGGGAATGGGTGGGTAGGGAAGTGGGGGGCGCTATGGGGGACTTTTGGGATAGTATTGGAAATGTAATTGAGGAAAATATGTAATAAAAATATTAAAAAAAAAAAAGAATAAAGTATACTATACAGTACAAGGACACTGAGGAAGGAATGTATAGTACTGAATGGGGTCTTGGAAAGCCTTACAGAAAGGTTGCAACAAATTAGCATGTGAAAGAAATCAAGGTTATTGAGAAGATTTCTAGGGGTCCACATGGGATTTAATAATAAAAATATGGAAACATTTGTATAGTATAAAGGCTGTTAGCCTGTTTGACTGGAAAGTCCCATAGCTACCCATCTAGAAGCCAACCAATATACCCATCCTGCTCCAATTGTGCTTCAGTCCTCTCTGCTTCTGCTCCAGCCATCAGCTCTTAATCAAAAGCCACACTCCTTTCTCATACAAAAAAAGCTATTAGCATAGTAGGAGAGGTTCCACACCCTTCTCATTCTGAAGCAATCAGCAGCCCAGCAGCCAGGGTCAATCTCTTAGTGGTACCTTTTGGCCTGATTGAGGGCTGCATGACCTCCTCCAAAGCAATTTGCTTTTAAACATGATAATCTCCGAAAAATCATCTTTTGGGGCAGGTAAGGAAGCAACAAGCATAGAAAGCAGGTATTGTGGGCTATAGAAATGACAACATAAATCCTGCCAGCACCTGGAACTGCCAGCACAGCTTTTAACAATTGAGAATACTAGGACACACCATTGCCAGTTGATACACTATGCATGGGGATAGGTTACCCCAACAGTGGATAGAGAAGAAGGTTGGGAACCCTTCATGTTCCCACATCCCACTAATGAATGTAACCAAAGCAAGTGGTAGAAAGACCAGACTGTTTTCAGACACTGAGATAAGGGACAGTGGTGCAGATTTTACATATCAAAGCAGACCTGGCCTCCAGGTTCTCCCAGACTCTCAGTCCCTACCTGGTATACCCTGCCCCCAAACCTAATCTTTCTAGCAGAGAGGCTGGGCACCCCTTCCCCGCAGACATTTTGGTCTCTCACTGTCTCTCTCCTTCTCTCTCTGCTTGCTCTCCCTTTCTTTTTCTTACCTCTCTCCCCATGGTGACTTCCACAGCCTCAGTCCTTGGGGGCCAGTGAACTCACCTGAATACAGCTTCCCAATCAACTTGAATTTATTATAATTTAATCTGGTTTAAATTGGTTCATTTCACCCTTGAAAAAGTAACCCATCTGATGGTGCTGAAAATGGGAGGAGCTGAGTGGCCACACTGGTACTGCTCCTTTCCCCCTGTTCTCCACTGGAAACATTGTTGGTATTCTGTCTGGACTCCAGGACCACAGTTAACTGGCAGCAGCCAGGTATGCTCCTTCCCATAGTTACCTGGCAACAGCCAGGTAGGCCTGGCCCACAATAAAAGGAGCTGCTTGGCCTCTTCTCCCTCTCTTACTATCTTGCCTCTCTTATATATTGCACCTTGCTCCCCCTGTCTCCCCATTCCCTTCCCCCTCTCTTTCGACATGGTCATGGCTGGCCTCTACTTCTCTACTCTCTCCCTCTCTCTGCCATTCTCTGCCTCTACTACTCTCTTAACTACCCTCCCCATGCCCTGAATAAACTCTATTCTATGCTATACCATCCTGTGGCTGGTCTCTCAGGGCAAAGGGATGCCTTGGCATGGGCCTTCTCCCACACCCAGATAGAACATATATTAATACTGCTTTATCTTCCCCCCCCCCGTTTTTTTAATTAGGTATTTTCCTCATTTACATTTCCAATGCTATCCCAAAAGTCCCCCATACCCTCCCCCCCACTCCCCTACCCACCCACTCCCACTTTTTGGCCCTGGCATTCCCCTGTACTGGGGCATATAAAGTTTGCAAGTCCAATGGGCCTCTCTTTCCAGTGATGGCCGATTAGGCCATCTTTTGATACATATGCAGCTAGAGTTAAGAGCTCCGGGGTATTGGTTAGTTCATAATGTTGTTCCACCTATAGGGTTACTGATCCCCTTAGCTCCTTGGGTATTATCTCTAGCTCCTCCATTGGGGGCCCTGTGATACATCCAATATCTGACTGTGAGCATCCATTTATTTTTATTATTACAAGAAACATCATTTTTCTTTGGACTCTGTGAGTACCCATACTGAGCTACTGCCTCTCTTGGTTCAGAAGCCTCTCTAGGTTTCCTCTACCAAGTAGAGTCATGACTGTTCCCAAACAAAGACCAGGTCTTTGTGTTAGGGGAAACTTTGATACAAAGATATTTGGTCTGAGGTTACCACCACCATATAAACCATTTGATCCCAGACTATCAAATGAAACATTTCCATATTCTGGCAAAGTCTAGGAGAATGGGTGCCATGGTATCTAAAACAAAAATTTATCTAAATTGGTCTGAACTTCCTGTTGTGTTTTACAAAAAGAAGGGAGAGCCAGGATATGTTTGGTAGAGCCAGGTATGGTAGGAGGGGTGCCTAGGCAGACCCATGCTGAGGCATCTCCTTCCCACTGAGGTACCCACTGATGGGTATAGTATAGAATAGAGTTTATTTGGGGCATTGGAAGGGGAGATTAGAAGGGAGTAGAGGCAATGAAAAACAGAGGGAGAAAGAGAGGGGGGAGGGGAAGGGGGAGAGGGAGAGAGAGTGAGTCCAGGAACACATAGAGACATGGAAGGAGAAGGGGAGAGAGGAAGAAAGGGTTAGGGAGTCAGAGAGAGTAAGAGGGTAAGAGAGGGAGGAGGGGACAAACAGCTCCTTTTATAGTCAGCCAGGCCTACCTGACCATTGCCAGGTAACTGGTGGGCAGAGCTTTGTTTAATTAAAACAGGAGAAACTAGAAAGAGTTGATGGTGAAGCAGGAGTAGATTTGTTGTGATCTTTTTCTACTTTATGCTGACTTTGGACTGATGTGTCTCTGGGAAACTTAAGAAAATGGGGATAGGTATGTTGGTCCAGTCTTAGAAGTGTTGGCTGTTCCTTGTTGCTCAGGGTCTGTAGAAACATGTGGGTAAAAGGAGCAGGTCCAGTAGAAGTGTCTGTATGTGAGAATAGATTGGACCATCTGTGGGTTGCTTCTCTGGAGCTGTCCTGGATGTAGATTTTGAGTAAATTCCTGAACTCGACAAAATGCTGAAACACATACACATGTATTAGAAGTAGAGAATAAAGTTAAGTATGGTTGGGAGAAAAAAATTCTTAGGTGCACATTTGAAATCTGTAGATCCTGGTGGTTGGGATGAAGTGAGTCCCAATCCCAGGGAACATGAAAGTAATTGCACCCTCTGGAATGTGTAGCAAGTGGGAACTTAGGCTATTCATTCATAGGTGTACTTATCCAGATAGAGTCTATTTGATCAATTCGAGGTAGATCTGAGTGTGTTTCTTGGAGCTTATAAGTTTACAAAAGACATAAACTTGTTAACAACATAAACAGTCTTTAAGGTGAGCTTAAGGAAGAAAAAAACCTTTTATGGATCAGAAAGAGCAAGAAGGCTTTGTTTCTTCTGTTGAGGAGACTGAATATGTATAAATTTAGCAAAATGAGAAACATTTTTAAGTTTGCATTTAAAAGACAACTAAAGGAAACTCAAACCCTTGATGTTGTGAATATGATAGTTGATCATATAGATTTAGTATGAGAAGTGCCTTAAGTCTATAACTAAAGGAAACTTATATTTGTAACTATGATAGCTAGTAGTATATTTAACATTAGAAATACTTTAAGTCTATAGTTAAAGGACAATCAAATAAAACTTACATTTGTAACTGTATTTTACCTATGTGAACAGACGTCATGACCAAGGCAACTCTTGTAAGGACAACATTTAATTTAGGCTGGCTTACAGGTTCAGAGGTTCAGTCCAATATCATCAAGGCAGGAGCATGGCAGCATCCAGGTAGGAAGGTCCAGGAGGAGCTGAGAATTCTACATCTTCACCTGGTGGCTGCTATCAGAATACTGGCTTTCAGGCAGCTAGGATGAGGGCTTTAAAGCCTACACCCACAGTGACACAACTATAGGGCTAAGCATATACAAACCATCACAGTAACTATAATAGCTGATATTATAGATTTAGCATGAGAAACACTTTAAGTCTATAGTTAGATGGCAATTAAAGTAAACTTAAAATTTGAACTTATGATTATAAAAATTGGATTGTATAGTGAATATTTTATTAGAGCTAGGCTAATTTATAAGAACTCTATTGGTTAATGTTAGGACAGTGCCATAACAAGGAGAAGAGATATGAAGCATTAGTCACTGGAAACTTAGTTTAAATAAGGAAGTAGCAGAAGGTCACATCTGTGAAAGGTTACTTCTGAACTTGTGTATTATTTATAATGAAGCTTGTGAGCAAGGCAAACCTGTCTGTCTTTTTATAAGATATTGAAAGACCCACAACATAAGGACTCCCCCATGTTCTGTCTCAGGAGAGGTGACACCCCAAATCACTCATGAGAAACGGTCTTGATGCAAACTGCAAGAGGTTTATTCGGGAAAGACCAGTGCACTGGGGACAACTCGTATCCCACGCAGGGGTAGAGGAGTCGACCACGAGCTCAAGGGGTAAGGGGTTTATAAAGGCGCAAAAAACACAAACACCTGGCATCCTGGGAAAATGGGGCAAGTCCTACTCCCTGCCATTAGTGAGGTCTATTTTGGTCACAGGTCTAGGGGCTTAAATTATTTTTCACTCTCTCTCCGAATCTTTCAATATCTGGTAGTCTTAACTAGTTAACAAATTGACTAATGAGCTAATAAGGCGGTGCATTACCTTGAGGTATGGACCTAGAGGACTGTTTTCTAGCTATCAAGATGAAGTTAGCTTAGCTGTCAATGTAGTCAGAAATCTGGGAAGAACAAATTGTAGTCAGATGACATGTATTAATTAAAATGACTGAGGTTGGTCTACAATTCACTACCTAAACAGGTCTCCATCACAACTTGGGCAGAGTCAGTTTGTCCATTAGGCCCAGAAGATCAGGAGAAGCTTTTTCATGTAGAGTAGGAATGTGGGAAAAATTGTAGTGCCAGGGAAATGTTAGCAATCCCCCCCCCACAAAAAAAACAGACAGGAGCTGATCTGATGCAACTCACAGCAGGGTCTTTAGTATATTTGAGCTTGCACAGCCCCACCCCCAGCTCCCAGTGAAGCACCTTCATGCAGGACATTTTTTTGTTTTTGATTTTGTTTTTGTTTTTGTTTGGTTTTGGAGGGGAGCCCAAAATATATATTGGGACAAGGATTTATAGTAAGCAGCAAGTGCAGGGTAAGTGTGCAAGCATCTAATTGGAAAGCTACTCAAACCTTTAACATAATTGGCTCATGCTGGGAGTCATATCATAAACTTAATTTCTGCTCTCCTCTGCATTGGTGGTCATTAGGCAAGGAGTGGCCTTGTAACCTGGAGTGCAGGTTTGTTTGGGGAATAAACTGGAGATTCTTGTCTTGGTCGGGGTGTAACCTGGAAATGCTGGTCTTGTGGAGGGTATAACCTGAAGATGCTGGTCTTGTCAGGGTGTAATATGGAGACAGGAACTCTGGGTATCTTCTGTTTGTCCACAGTTTAAGCCAAGCCCTGGTAGTGGGCAAGGCAATGGAGCAATGTTTCTCAGTGGTTATCATATCACAATCCAGGAAGTCTTGTCTCTGTGTTCATATCTTTCCAAAGACCTTGGGGGGGGGGTGTCTTTATCTGTCATAATAACCTTAAACATTTAATGTTACATTTAGCAGATTTGCTCTTCCGGCCGGACCAGCACCGGGGTAGCTAGAGCGCAGAGTCAGCTGACACCCGCCAGCTACCCAGGACCCACGCCACAGGATTTTGAGACTGCTGGTGAGTGGAACACAGCTTCTGCTCCAGTCCAATCACGCGGGACCTGAGACTGCTTTGGTTGGGGAGGCAGAAATCCGGCCTCAGTAGGGCCACAAGCCTCTCCGGTCAGAAAAGCGCAGGGGTAGCTAGGGCGCAGGATCGGCTAACACTCGCCAGCTACCCACAACACCCGCCACAGGATCTTAAGACTTCTGGTGAGTGGAACACAGCTTCTGCTCCAATCCAATTGCGCGCGGGACCTGACACTGCATTAGTTAGGGAATCAGAAAACCGGCCTGAGTAGGACCACAGGCCTCTTCCGGCCGGACCAGCACCAGGGTAGCTAGAGCGCAGGGTCGGCTAACACCCACCAGCTACCAACGACCCCCTCCACAGGATTTTGAGACTGCTGGTGAGTGGAACACAGCTTCTGCTCCAATCTTTAAACAGTGACAGCGACAACAACTAACCCCAGAGATTACCAGATGGCGAAAGGTAAACGTAATAATCTTACTAACAGAAACCAAGACCACTCACCATCATCAGAACCCAGCACTCCCACTTCACCCAGTCCAGGGCACCCCAACACACCTGAAAAGCTAGACACGGATCTAAAAGCATATCTCATGATGATGGTAGAGGACTTCAAGAAGGACTTTAATAACACACTTAAAGAAATACAAAGGAACACTGGTAAACAGGTAGAAGACAGTAAAGAGGAAGCACAAAAATCCCTTAAAGAATTGCAGGAGAACACTGCTAAAGAGTTACAAATCCTTAAAGAAAAACAGGATAACATGATCAAACGGGTAGAAGTCCTTACAGAAAAACAGGAAAACACATCCAAACAGATGATGGAATTGAACAAAACCATACTAGACCTAAAAAGGGAAGTAGACACAATAAAGAAAACCCAAAATGAGGCAACATTGGAGATAGAAACCCTAGGAAAGAAATCTGGAACCATAGATACGAGCATCAGCAACAGAATACAAGAGATGGAAGAGAGAATCTCAGGTGCAGAAGATTCCATAGAGAACATCGGCACAACAATCAAGGAAAATGTAAAATGCAAAAAGATCCTAACTCAAAACATCCAAGAAATATAGGACACAGTGAGAAGACCAAACCTACGGATAATAGGAGTGGATGAGAATGAAGATTTTCAACTCAAAGGACCAGCAAACATCTTCAACAAAATTATAGAAGAAAACTTCCCAAATCTAAAGAAAGAGATGCCCATGAACATACAAGAAGCCTACAGAACTCCAAATAGACTGGACCAGAAAAGAAATACCTCCCGACACATAATAATCAGAACAACAAATGCTCTAAATAAAGACAGAATACTAAAAGCAGTAAGAGAAAAAGGCCAAGTAACATATAAAGGCAAGCCTATCAGAATTACACCAGATTTCTCACCAGAGACTATGAAAGCCAGAAGATCCTGGACAGATGTTATACAGACACTAAAAGAACACAAATTCCAGCCCAGGCTACTATACCCAGCCAAACTCTCAATTAACATAGATGGAGAAACCAAAGTATTCCACGACAAAACCAAATTCACACATTATCTCTCCACGAATCCAGCCCTTCAAAGGATAATATCAGGAAAAAAACAATACAAGGACAGGAACCAACGCCCTAGAAACAACAAGAAGGTAATCCCTCAACAAACCTAAAAGAAGACAGCCACAAGAATAGAATGCCAACTTTAACAACAAAAATAACAGGAAACAACAATTACTTTTCCTTAATATCTCTTAATATCAATGGACTCAACTCCCCGATAAAAAGACATAGACTAACAAACTGGCTACACAAACAAGACCCAACATTTTGCTGCTTACAGGAAACTCATCTCAGAGAAAAAGATAGACACTACCTCAGAATGAAAGGCTGGAAAACAATTTTCCAAGCAAATGGTATGAAGAAACAAGCTGGAGTAGCCATTCTAATGTCTGATAAGATTGACTTCCAACCCAAAGTCATTAAAAAAGACAGGGAGGGACACTTCATACTCATCAAAGGTAAAATCCTCCAAGAGGAACTATCAATCCTGAATATCTATGCTCTAAATACAAAGGCAGCCACATTCATTAAAGAAACTTTAGTAAAGCTCAAAGCACACATTGCACCTCATACAATAATAGTGGGAGAATTCAACACACCACTTTCACCAATGGACAGATCATGGAAACAGAAACTAAACAGGGACACAGTGAAACTAACAGAAATTATGAATCAAATGGATCTGGCAGATATCTACAGAACATTCTATCCTAAAACAAAAGGATATACTGAAAGACTCTAAGACTCCCAAAGGGAGACACTCACTCAAGCCTCGGGACAGCCGCGCACCCAAAAAGACACTGAGACCGAACTTAAGATGTAGAGAGTAAGATTTAATACAGCAACGACAAGAAAGCACATAAAAAGCACATATACCAGAGGCCCTGGGGTCGAAACTCATGCACCCAGCATGGTGCAGAGGAGATTCGACACCCAGCCCAAATTTTCACAGGCTTTTATAAGAAAAGGGCAAGGGGGGAACAGGGTGGAGAAAGTACAAATTTACGTCACTAAGGGGTCTTGCCAAGGGGCTTTACATAACCAAGGGGTCGTGTCCTATATTTTGGCAATGTACTCGATCTATTGGAACATTCTGGGGTAGTACCAGGAGGCCCCTATCTCAAAAATGTTCTTGGAACAGTCCTCAGTTAGGAGGGGTAGGACTAGGTTTTGTTCCAGGAGACCCTTATCTAAAAAATGTTCCTGGAATAGTTTTCAATTGGGAGGGGGTACCTTGGGGTAAAAAGTTCAGGAGTGCTCCGGGAACAGTCTCTGGATGGGAGGGGTAAGAGAGTTCAGGAAAAGTTCAGTTTTTCCTCTTTCATTACCTTCTTTTCAGCACCTCATGGTACCTTCTCCAAAATTGACCACATAATTGGTCACAAAACATGCCTCAACAGATACAAAAATATTGAAATTGTCCCATGCATCCTATCAGATCACCATGGACTAAGGCTGATCTTCAATAACAAAATAAATAATAGAAAGCCAACCTTCACGTGGAAACTGAACAACACTCTTCTCAATGATATCTTGGTCAAGGAAGGAATAAAGAAAGAAATTAAGGACTTTTTAGAGTTCAATGAAAATGAAGCCACAACATACCCAAACTTATGGGACACAATGAAAGCATTTCTAAGAGGAAAAATCATATCTCTGAGTGCCTCCAAAAGGAAACTAGAGAGAGCACACATTAGCAGCTTGACAACATACCTAAAAGCACTAGAACAAAAGGAAGCAAATTCACCCAAGAGGAGTAGACGGCAGGAAATAATCAAACTCAGGGGCGAAATCAACCAAGTGGAAACAAGAAGAACTATTCAAAGAATCAACCAATCAAGGAGCTGGTTCTTTGAGAAAATCAACAAGATAGATAAACCCTTAGCCAGACTCACTAGAGGGCACAGGGAAAGCATCCTAATCAACAAAATCAGAAATGAAAAAGGAGACATAACAACAGATCCTGAAGGCATCCAAAACACCATCAGATCCTTCTACCAAAGGCTATACTCAACAAAACTGGAGAACCTGGATGAAATGGAGAAGTTCCTAGACAGATTCCAGGTGCCAAAGTTGAATCAAGATCAGGTTAATAATATAAACAGCCCTATATCCCCCAAAGAAATAGAAGCAGTCATTAATAGTCTCCCAACTAAAAAAAAGCCCAGGACCAGATGGGTTTAGTGCAGAGTTCTATCAGACCTTCAAAGAAGATCTAATCCCAGTTCTTCACAAACTATTCCACAAAATAGAAACAGAAGGTACTCTACCCAACTCATTCTATGAAGCCACAATTACTCTGATACCTAAACCACAAAAAGACCCAACAAAGATAGAAAACTTCAGACCAATATACCTTATGTATATTGATGCAAAAATCCTCAATAAAGTTCTTGCTAACCGAATCCAAGAACACATCAAAACAATCATCCATCCTGACCAAGTAGGTTTCATCCCAGGGATGCAGGGATGGTTCAATATACGGAAATCCATCAACGTAATCCAGTATATAAAAAAACTCAAAGACAAAAACCACATGGTCATCTCGTTAGATGCGGAAAAAGCATTTGACAAGATCCAACACCCATTCATGATAAAAGTCTTGGAAAGATCAGGAATTCAAGGCCCATACCTAAACATGATAAAAGCAATCTACATCAAACCAGTAGCCAACATCAAAGTAAATGGTGAGAAGTTTGAAGCAATCCCTCTAAAATCAGGGACTAGACAAGGCTGTCCACTTTCTCCATACCTATTCAACATTGTACTTGAAGTCCTAGCCAGAGCAATTCGACAACAAAAGGAGATCAAAAAGATACAAATTGGAAAAGATGAAGTCAAAATATAACTTTTTGCAGATGATATGATAGTATATATAAATGACCCTAAAAATTCCACCAGAAAACTCCTAAGCCTGATAAACAGCTTCGGTGAAGTAGCTGGATATAAAATTAACTCAAACAAATCAATGGCCTTTCTCTACACAAAGAATAAACAGGCTGAGAAAGAAATTAGGGAAACAACACCCTTCTCAATAGTCACAAATAATATAAAATATCTTGGCATGACTCTAACTAAGGAAGTGAAAGATCTGTATAATAAAAACTTCAAGTCTCTGAAGAAAGAAATTATAGAAGATATCAGAAGATGGAAAGATCTCCCATGCTCATGGATTGGCAGGACCAACATTGTAAAAATGGCTATCTTGCCAAAAGCAACCTACAGATTCAATGCAATCCCCATCAAAATTCCAAATCAATTCTTCAACGAATTAGAAAGTGCAATCTGCAAATTCATCTGGAATAACAAAAAACCTAGGATAGCAAAAACTCTTCTCAAGGATAAAAGAACCTGTGGTGGAATCACCATGCCGGACCTAAAGCTTTACTAGAGAGCAATTGTGATAAAAACTGCATGGTACTGGTATAGTGACAGACAAATAGACCAATGGAATAGAATTGAAGACCCAGAAATGAACCCACACACCTATGGTCACTTGATCTTCGACAAGGGAGCTAAAAACATCCAGTGGAAGAAAGACAGCATTTTCAACAAATGGTGCTGGCACAACTGGTTGTTAACATGTAGAAGAATGCGAATCGATCCATTCCTATCTCCTTGTACTAAGGTCAAGTCTAAGTGGATCAAGGAACTTCACATAAAACCAGAGACACTGAAACTTATAGAGGAGAACGTGGGGAAAAGCCTTGAAGATATGGGCACAGGGGAAAAATTCTTGAATAGAACAGTAATGGCTTGTGCTGTAAGATCCAGAATTGACAAGTGGGACCTCATGAAACTGCAAAGCTTCTGCAAGGCTATAGACACCATCAATAAGACAAAAAAAACCACAAACAGATTGGGAAAGGATCTTCACCTATCCTAAATCAGATAAGGGACTAATATCCAATATATATAAAGAACTCAAGAAGGTGGACTCCAGAAAGTCAAATAACCCCATTAAAAAATGGGGCTCAGAACTGAACAAAGAATTCTCACCTGAGGAATACCGAATGGCAGAGAAGCACCTGAAAAAATGTTCAACATCCTTAATCATCAGGGAAATGCAAATCAAAACAACCCTGAGATTCCACCTCACACCAGTCAGAATGGCTAAGATCAAAAATTCAGGTGACAGCAGATGCTGGCGAGGATGTGGAGAAAGAGGAACACTCCTCCATTGTTGGTGGGATTGCAAGCTTGTATAACCACTCTGGAAATCAGTCTGGCGGTTCCTCAGAAAATTGGACATAGTACTACCTGAGGATCCGTCAATACCTCTCCTGGGCATATATCCAGAATATGCCCCAACCTGTAAAAAGAACACATGCTCCACTATGTTCATAGCAGCCCTATTTATAATAGCCAGAAGCTGGAAAGAACCCAGATGTCCCTCAACAGAGGAATGGATACAGAAATTATGGTACATTTACACAATGGAGTACTACTCAGCTATTAAAAAGAATTAATTTATGACAGCATACACTAGCAAGATTTTGCTGAAAGGACCCAAATATAGCTGTCTCTTGTGAGACGATGCCGGGGCCTAGCAAACACAGGAGTGGATGTTCACAGTCAGCTATTGGATGTATCACAGGGCTCCCAATGGAAAAGCTAAAGAGAAAGTACCCAAGGAGCTAAAGGGATCTGCAACCCTATTGTCGGAACAACATGATGTACTAACCAGAACCCCGGAGCTCTTGTCTCTAGCTGCATATGTATCGAAAGTGGCCTAGTCGGCCATCATTGTAAAGAGAGGCCCATTGGACTTGCAAACTTTATATGCCCCAATATAGGGGAATGCCAGGGCCAAAAGAATGGGAATGGTTTGGTAGGGAAGTGGGGGGCGCTATGGGGGACTTTTGGGATAGCATTGGAAATGTAACTGAGGAAAATATGTAATAAAAATATTTAAAAAAAACAACAAAAAAACATTTAGCAGATTTCTGACAAGATTGAGAGCTAGTATGCATTGAGAATATTTGAGTTAGACGATCTGTGTTTGTTTAATTATTTGTTTTAAATTGTAATTGGCAAAGAGAGTATTTTATGACTTAATAATAGTAATGTCACTAGCAAGAACAAGGCTAGATGTATATTTAAGGCAGTGATCTTTAACCTTATTACTGCTTTATAATTTTGAATTAATATTAAAACTTTTCTTTATCAAGGCAGGATAGAAATCATATGATAACCTTCTCTTAATTGAAGTATATTTGGAGACTGTAAGTCAGGCAGTTTTAAGGTGAGGAGACAGTGAGGTAGAAACTGCCCATAACAAAGACAGTGGATAGTTATGGGACTGCCTTTACCCAAGACAGAGCTCATGCTCTAGCTAGCCATCTGACTGCCCTTAGCTAAGTTGGTGCTGAGCTAGCATAGGAAAAACTTATTTGCCCACAACAAAGATGACACTGAAGCTACAACCAGTCATATGACCGCTCTTAGCTAAGATGTTGTTGAAGCATTAGCTCTACCTATGGAGAAAAGTCATGTTTTATACCTTAGAATGGAGCGGCAGAAGTGTGACTTTGTATATTAGAATGGAACAGTAGAAGAATGGCAGAGACAAACATAAAAACTAATCTAAGTGATGCAGTGTGAGGGGCATGCACTGTGACTTGGCAGCAGGAGGTCTCAGATGCAGCTTAGCTTAGCATCAGCAGGGCACAAGCAGGGTAGTGGGAGAGATTGAGCATTTTGGGGTGAGAGGTGGCACCTGGAGCTGTGCTCTGTCTGCCAGCAACTCCATTCCAGCACAGCATGCCACACAACCCATTGGGTCAGGTCGGGCAGGGAATAAGAGAGCAAGGTGGAAAGCAGAGAGCAGAGGCTATCCTCAGCAAGGGCAGCAACAGAGTCCAAGGGACCAGGGAACTGGGAGCAAAGAGTAAAGAAATAAAGCAGTGAGAGAACGAGGGAGAGGGGGAAAGCCTATATAGAAATCTTTCTTTTTTCAGATTATTGGCAAGAGAGGTGTAAAAAAGTTTTAAAGCACTGTTAAGCAGCCATGTAGAGTTATTGCTTTGTGGATAATGGGCCAAATTTAGCCTGTCAGTTTGGAAGCCTTTAAGAGTAGGAGGCTTCCCAGTAGGGATCCTGGGTGTGGTGCAAAGACATACCCTTTCTGGGTGAGAGTGAAAGTTATTAATTACCCCTACCTGTAGCCATCCAGTGGCCATGGATGAACTGGGTTTACCTGAAAGGTAAGCTGGAAATAAAAAAGAAAAAAGGGGTGGGAGGGGGCAAGAGAAGAATGAAGCCAAGGTTATGATCAAAGCTCCAATTTTAATACTCAGCACTGTGTTTATATAGGGCAAACCCACAGACCCCATCCTTTGTTTCAGCTGGATTATGTTGCAAAACAAGGTGAGCAGGCAGTCTATTCTTCTAAGTTCCTGTAGGAAGTTGCACATGCAACCAAGGCAGATGACTCCACCTGAGGCATGATAAGGTCCATTGTGACAAGCACTCAAGGTCTGTTCATCCTGCTCAAGGCTGAAAAAGGCCTGCTCAAGGCTGGGAAAGGCCTGCTTAAGGCTGGGAAGGCCATACCTACCAGTGTTCTGAGGATAAATTAATAACTAGAAAATGGAGACAGCCAAGCCAAATCATCAAGTTGTCATAAGATGAGTGGGGCTGAGCTCTATCTAGACCAGCATCCTGAGTGATGGTGGGGGAATGGTTTACCCAGGCCTGGGATTTCACAGTAGTGAGAAAGGACCATCTCAAAGGAGAGAGGAAAATCTCACCCAAGGGAAACTATCATACAATGAGGGTTTCGTGAGAAGGACTGTAAATGTATCCATCCTCAAGGAAACCACAGGATGGCTTGGAACTCAACAGCCCTCCCTGGTGATCAGGGGGCATTTATACACTGACCAATATTGGGGAAGGGAGCTTACCAATTCACTAGTGTTTGGATGTATAGATAGGCTTATTGAGCTGGAATTTCATGTAGTGGTGGTAGTAGATGTGAACCTGTGAGTTTCTAAATCCAAGCACCAATGTGTTTTATAAAAACAATGGAGAGCCAGGATATGTTTGGTATGGCCAGGTATAGTGAGGTAGTAGGGGTGCCCCAGCAAGTCCGTGATGAGTCATCCCTTCCCACTGAGGTTCCAGCCATAAGATCTGTATAGCATAGAATAGAGTATATTTGGGATGTGGGAAGGGAATATGAGAAGGGAGTAGATGGAGAGAGAGAGACAGAGACAGAGACAGAGACAGAGACAGAGACAGAGACAGAGACAGAGACAGAGAGACAGAGAGAGAGAAAGAAGAAAAAGAAGAAGAAGAAGAAGAAGAAGAAGAAGAAGAAGAAGAAGAAGAAGAAGAAGAAGAAGAAGAAGAAGAAGAAGGAGGAGGAGGAGGAGGAGGAGGAGGAGGAGGAGGAGGAGGAGGAGGAGGAGGAGGAGGAGGAGGAGGAGGAGGAGGAGGAGGAGGAGGAGGAGGAGGAAGAGGAGGAGGAGGAGGAGGAGGAGGAGGAGGAGAAAAGGAGAAGGAGAAGGAGAAGGAGAAGGAGAAGGAGAAGGAGAAGGAGAAGGAGAAGGAGAAGGAGAAGGAGAAGGAGAAGGAGAAGGAGAAGGAGAAGGAGAAGGAGAAGGAGAAGGAGAAGGAGAAGGAGAAAGAAAAGGAGAGAGAGAAAGAGGAGAGGCTGGCCAGAAATGCTGCAGGAAAACCTCAGTTGGGTCCTTGATCAGCAGGAAAAAATTTGGGGGTCAGGTGGTTACAGGCAAGCAAGGAGTTGGCACAGAGGGTAACAAACAGACGTGGACACAAGACAGTGTGTATCTGAATGTATTTTTTCTAAGCAAACACCAGACTTGTTTTCTATTTTCATTAGATATTTTCTTCATTTACATTTCAAACGCTATCCTGAAAGCCCCAATACCATCCCCCCACCCTGCTCCCTTACCCACCCACTCCCACTTCTTGGCTCTGGCATTCCCCTGTACTGGGGCATATAAAATTTGCAAGACCAAGGGGGCTCTCTGATGAACAACTAGGCCATCTTCTGCTACATATGCAACTCGAGACACGAGCTCTGGTGGTACTGTTTAGTTCATATTGTTGTTCCATCTATAGGGTTGCAGACCCCTTCAGCTCCTTGGGTACATTCTCTAGCTCCTCTATTGGGGGCCCCGTGTTCCATCAAATAGATGACTGTGAGCATCCATTTCTGTATTTGCCAGCCACTGGCATAGCCTCACACTAGACAGCTATATAAGGGTCCTTTCAGGAAAACCTTGCTGGCATGTGCAATAGTGTCTGTGTTTGGTGGCTTATTATGGGATGGATCCCCAGGTGGGGTAGTCTCTGGATGGTCCATCCTTTCATATTAGCTCCAAACTTTGTCTCTGTAACTCCTTCCATGGGTATTTTGTTCCCTATTCTAAGGAGGAATGAAGTATTCACGTGTTGGTCTTCCTTCTTCTTGATTTTCTTGTGTTTTGCAAATAGTATCTTGGGTATTCTAAGTTTCTAGGATAATATCCACTTATCAGTGAGTGCATATCAAGTGACTTCTTTTGTGATTAGGTTACCTCACTCAGGATGATATCTTCCAGATACATCCATTTGCCTAAGAATTTCATAAATTCATTGTTTTTAATAGCTGAGTAGTACTCCATTGTGTAAATGTACCATATTTTCTGGTATCCATTCCTCTGTTGAGGGGCATTTGGGTTCTTTCCAGCTTCTGGCTATTATAAATAAGGCTGCTATGAACATAGTGGAGCATGTGTCCTTCTTACTGGTTGGAACATCTTCTGGGTATATGCCCAGGAGAGGTATTGCTGGATCTTCCCGTAGTACTATGTCCAATTTTCTGAGGAACCACCAGACAGATTTCCAGAGTCGTTGTACAAGCTTGCAATCCCACCAGCCATGGAGGAGTGTTCCCCTTTCTCCACATCCTCGCCAGCATCCGCTGTCACCTGAATTTTTGATCTTAGCCATTCTGACTGGTATGAGGTGGAATCTCAAGGTTGTTTTGATTTGCATTTCCCTAATGATTAAGGATGTTGAACATTTTTCAGGTGCTTCTCAGCCATTTGGTATTCCTCAGTTGAGAATTCTTTCTTGAGCTCTGTACCCCATTTTTATAGGTTATTTGATTTTCTGTAGTCCAGGTTCTTGAGTTCTTTTTATATATTAAATGTTAGTCCCCTATCAGATTTAGGATTGGTAAAGATCCTTTCCCAATCTTTTAGTGGCCCGTTTGTCTTATTGACAAGTGTCTTTTGCCTTACAGAAGCTTTGCAATTTTATGAGGTCCCATTTGTTGATTCTTGATCTTAGCACACAAGCCATTGCTGTTCTGTTCAGGATTTTTTCCCCTGTACCCATATCTTCGAGGCTTTTCCCCACTTTCTCCTCTATAAGTTTTAGTGTCTCTGGATTTATGTGGAATTCCTTGATCCACTTAGATTTGACCTTAGTACAAGGAGATAAGAATGGACCAATTCACATTCTTCTACATGATAACTGCCAGTTGTGCCAGCACCATTTGTTGAAAATGCTGTCTTTTTTCCACTGGATGGTTTTAGCTCTCTTGTCAAATATCAAGTGAAGTTATATATGTTTTAATAAAGTATATATTGCATATTGCTTAAAACATGTTAAACAGATTTATCTTCTCAAATTTTAATCATTTGCTTAGAATTGAAGGCCTTCAGACACCTCCAGTGCTTTAAATGATCTGTACATTGTTAAATATTTATTCTTATATCCATAGATAAATGTGGACTTTACCCCTTGTTAAGGAAACTTCTATTTGCAACAGACAGATCAAGTGGAAACTTCTGGTTTCATTAGAAAGTCACTTATGTCAAATGATGTTTTGCTGCAGCACACAGGTGAAAGGATGTTTTGCTCTAGCAAACATGTGAAAGAATGCATGATGCTTAATATAATTATGACCCCACACACAGTGGGAGCTTGAGTATTGGTTTATTTTTCTCCTCTTTGCTTGCTAGTCTTTGCTACTGACATGCATATGTTGGCTCACCTTATATTGTGTTGCTGAGCTTCACTTGTGGTAACTTTATAGAGAGAAACTCACCAAAGAATTACTTGTAAGGGTCCTTTGGCTTATTCCCACTTCCACAGACTTGAGCCAATTGGCAAGCCTTGTGGTTTCTTCCAGATCAAACTGTCCTTGCTGATTCATGGATGGTATCTGCTGAGTAGACCAGACTGCACCTGCTGCTTCATGTGTGATGTATACCGAATGAACTGGACCTCAGCTGCTGATTCATGGTGTTTGCTAGTGGACTGGACTGAGAACAGTGAAGATTGGAAACGTCCCAAAGAACTATTTCTAAACAGGTCCACTTCTCCTGAATCCTAAAAACCTTTTTTTCCACCATCTCTAGTGGGTGGTAGGCTAGAGGGGAGGTTGGACCCTTACTAAAGTTGGTTGAGAAAAATATACACCTACAGAGACTATTACAGAAAAACTAGAACTAATCAAAGCACAGATATATGGATACCCAACTCAAGAGATACATCTACAAAATACTCCTGAAGCTAAGGCTCAGGGAACATTGTAAAAGAGGGGTCAGAAAGACTTAAGAAACAGAATATCAGGGACTTTGCTGTGAGAATATTTCTGCAGTAACAGAAGCTGCAAAGTCACCAACTTGACTGCCAAAAATGTGGCTTATTGTTTCATCTGGTCTTCTGTAGAAGTAGGTTCTAACAGTTGTGCTGGCTAATAAGTGTTAGCAATCAAAGAAGAGTGAACCTTCCTTCTTCCAATGTCCTTATGTAGGCTTCCAGCAGAAGGTGTGGCTCATATAAAAGGTGTATACCACCATGTCTGGATCTGGGACTTGCTTTTTCTTAAGTGTCCCGAGCTATGGTTCTCCCCGGCAAGAACACACTCGGACAAACGGATTCTTCTGCAGCAAAAAGTTTTATTGCTTTTTCAAGACGGAAGACCCAGACCCCGGAAAATGGCGTTGCTTATATAGCCCTCAGCCATGGCGTTTCAGCACCTGATGTGGCGTGTCAGCTCCTGATTTTTTGCTCGCCCATTACCCCATTACTACGCCCCGATATGGGCAGTGACTAGGCGTGAGTTCACTCTCGCACTTGCACACAAGGTTTGTTTACTAGTTAGGCACAGCGGAGGCCAGCGCCATCTTATAATGGCGATTGCTCGTGGCACAGCTCTCCACATTTCCCCCTTTTTATTTTATTAAAATGAGGCTGGACTAGGTCTGTGTAATTATGCCCATCCGCTGTGGATCCTGTCTTAGGTCGTTCCTCTAATGTCACAGCCTTTCCTGTCATAGGGTAACCCTATCGCCACGGGCCCCTTGTCTTAGGTTGATCTGTGCATGAGGAAAGTTGCCCATCCCTGGATACCGCAGTGCTATGTGACAGTAACTACTAAATGACCTAGGGCGAACTCTACAAAAGAGGCCAGCCACCAATGTCAACTAATTCTTGAGCATAGATAGCCAGATTTCGGGGGAGGCCCCTTGCTCAATAGCAGCAAGTGCTTGAGCTATCACAACCTTGTCATTTGTTTGTTGGGTTCTGAGCATGCAAACCAACCAGAGCATGAACACAAGTCCACAGAAGGTGGCAACACCAAATAAACCTACCCCCACCCATTCCTTAAAATAAGAAAATGCAGATGAAATCCAGGAGAAGAGGCCCTCTGTCAATGACAGGTCCACTCGCGTTGAGTTGATCTTTAAAACTGCCACCCTCAGGGCCTCAAGAGTCTCATCGAATCCCTCAGGCCAATTTCCTGCAAGATACAAGAAAAGCTGTCTAGACAGATTAGCTGCATGAGTAAAATTTTCATATTGGACACTGGTAATACACAGAGCACCCAATTTTCTTTCACAACCCAACTGGGCCATCTGGTATAGGACGCCTATCTGTTCCTGTGCCAGGTCAAGGCGCTGATTCAAAATCATCAGCCCTCCCTTTAACTTGGTACTAGCAGAAGTTTGGACAGTGATGGCATCAGTCAGATCTGCTGAAAGCTGATTTAATTTTGTGCCTGATTGAACCGTACTAGCCATAGCATACCCTGCAGCTGTAGCAGCAGCTGCACTGGCTAAAATTGCTATGATTACGGCAGCAGTAATGCCAAAATCTCTTTTTTGTCGAAACAGGGATAAGTTGGAGGGTGTTTCCACCGGAATAGGGATCCAACGTGGGATCCGTGCCACCATGGCACGGGTGTCCTTTGTTACGTCCCAACACTGAGAAATCCAACAAGAATCATTGGAACAGACCTCAAATGAATCATTTGAAAGAATAAATAAGAAAGGGGGGTAAACACAGACTGGGGTAGGTGGATAATTAATCTGGTTTACCAAAGTTTTTATTGAACCCAGTGATCCCTACACTGTTATTAGTATATCCATAAGAGTCCAGGGAGGCAGCATGTATTCCCCAATACTGAGCAAATCTTGAGATGCCAGTAAAAGAAGCCTTTCCAACTGCTCCTCCCTGGATAAAGATCAAAGGATAGAGTTCTGTACAATTGCCATTGACTCCACAAAGCACCCACTTGTGAAAGGGATGCATTCTAAAGTCCTGTATGAAAAGTCCCTTTTTTCATAATAAATTCCTTCTCTGCGTCAGCCATCATGTTGGGAGAAAAGGAAAAGGTTTTACTCTGATCTGCCCAACGAGTGATGGAGGATTGACAATCAGACGAGGGCAGGATCAGCCCTTCATCTTCCAAGCTACAATGAGGGGCTATTTTTGGTTGGTGGGGACGTTCTTTGTTTGTAAAGTTAGGTGGTAGAAATGTACCATTAACCCAAATTGCCTCCTGCCAGAAGGTCCGATTTGTAAAGGTTATTTCTGCGTTGAAAGTATCTTGGGTTGTGCTCACCCAACCTCCTCGGTGCTCATTAAACATCCCCAAAGCTCGAGCTGTGAGGTTAATACATTTTCCTGGTCCATTAATTTGAAAACATAAAGAACCCTGTTCTAATAAAGAGTGATTTTCTCCTAATGGTGCTCGGGTGGGATCATAGGGTAAATATGGTAAATCTAATGTTTTATTAGTAGTAAAAATTTTGGAAAAATTATAGCATCATGGCGAACTGGCATTGGTTTAGGGAAAGTTGAGAGAATGGCCCATCTCTGTTCGCCCATCATACTAGGAACCTGAGACAAGTTCAGCATTGTCAGGATCAGGAGCAGTCCTCGGGAGGTCAGCATCTTCCACACCATCCTTGATTACTATCTTGAGGGTGAGTCGTTCTGGCAGCCAAAATGGGTTGTCTTCACTCTGTGGAAAAACACAAACAGCTCCCCTGGATCTTATCAAAATAGATCTGGGCCTTTCCACAGACCTGATAAGACATCCTTCCATTTCACCATTTCTTTTGGTCTATCAGGGTCTGAGCTATGTAGATCGGCTGCAGAGCGACCTTGCTCGTCAAGATTCAAAAAATTAAGTGTAAAGAGTGCCATAGATATAGCTACTCTTGGCACTGAGAGCAGAGTCTCATCAACTCCCCCCTTTTGTTTTATAAAATAAGACTTGAGTGTACAATGGGCACGTTCCACAATGCCTTGTCCTTGAGGATTATAAGGAAGGCCAGTCAGGTGAGTGACATCCATTTGATGACAAAATTGCTGAAATTTAGAAGAGGTATATGCTGGCCCATTATCAGTTTTAAGAATTCTGGGCTTGCCCCAAGCACTCCACGCTTCTAAACAGTGCTGTATAACATGAGAGGCTTTCTCACCTGTTAAAGGTGTAGCAAACATAACACCAGAGCAGGTGTCAATGGAAATATGTAAATATTGATTACTTCCAAAGTAGGAAATATGAGTGACATCCATTTGCCAGAACTATAATGGCCTGATGCCTCGGGGGGTTACCCCTAAATGAGGAGTAGGCAGAAATTGACAACAGTGACAATGCCACGAGCTTCCTTCCTGGTTAAAGTGAAACGGAGGTTAATGTTTCAGCCATCACGTGGAAGCGTTTATGAAACTCCCTTGCAGCCTCTGCCTGCGAGGACAGAGCAGCAGCCACGATTCTAGTGGCTTTGTCTGCCAAGTCATTTCCATGAGACATGGGGCCAGGAAGGCCAGAATGAGCCCTAACATGAGTAATATACACAAGATGTCTTCTATGTAACAGGGCTGACTGAATTTGCTGAAAAATGTGAGAAAGCTTGCTAGAGGGTCTAATTAAGCCAGCAACTTCAAGCGTATTAACTGCATTAACCACATATAAGGAATCAGATACAATATTGAGCGGTCCCGGAAAAGTTTCAAGGACCTCTAGAACTACCAAACACTCTACAACCTGGGGTGATGTCTCATTATATTGTTTAGATGTTACTTGGCCATTTACTACATATGCACCTATACCAGATTTGGATCCATCTGTATACACTACTACCCCATCTGGAAGTGGGTGTTTGGCTGTTATTACTGGAAACACTATGGCTTGGCTTAAGGCGAACTGTAAAATTGGATATTTTGGATAATGATTATCAATCTGTCCTGAATAGGAGGCAACCAAGACTGCCCAATCGTTAGTTGTTGCTGCCAGGGTTTGAACTTGAGCAGAAGTATAAGGTACAATTAGCATATGAGGTTCTTTCCCAAAATGAGTAATGGCTGCTTTTATCCCCCAAAGTGCAAGTTGAGCAACTGCATTAGGATACCACTCAATGATTTTTGCAGGGGAAGCAACTGCATTAGGATACCACTCGATGATTTTTAGGATGGACCCACAATAAGGGTCCATTTTGCCACAAGACTGCTGTTGGTAACTGTGCAGTTTTTAATATGCACAATTCAAATGACTTCGACTCATCAATGCGTTGTAATTGAGCACATAGGGCGGAGGTGAATGATACCTCTGCACATAGGGCAGAGGTGCACTAGGACCCAGAGGTCGAGGGCCCGGAGACCACGCAGTGATTTGACATTTGTCTCTAGCTGCTTTTGCTTTCTCTATGTTATTCTGTGACTGATTAACTCATTTTTCTTCTGGCTGGTATTTTTCTCCCTCATAGCCTGCCGCTTCTTCCTCTAAGTCTGTCTCCTCAGAGGAGCTAAGTTCCTTATCCGATTCTGAGCTACTGATAGCTAGTGCCTTGTACTCGTCTAATGGTGGGTAGAGGCTCCTTTCCTTATGTGCCTCCCCAGCTCAATCTCTCTTCTTCTCTCCCTTTCCATCCCTTTTTCTAAGCTCTCCCAGGGCATTTTTTCCCTTATATTTCATTTCCTCGGGCTCAAGGCCCGTGGGAAGGCCTTTATTCTTCAGTGCACCTTGTTTCCTCTCAACTTTTAATCTCTCTCCCGGCTCTGTCTCTGATAGACTGTCTTGAATTTCGTCCAAAACTTTCTGCCCCGCTTCAACTATTTGCTGACAATCCTCGTCTGTTAAGCACGATCTCACCAGTTTCCACAACGGCATGATCCCTGCTTTAAGTTTGCGGTTCTGCTGTTCCCTAACTAGATCTCCTTTCAGTTTGTTCCATGAGGTGACAGTTAATGACCCTGAGCAAGCATACCATGGTGCCACACGGTCTATCTCCTTGACAAATCCCTCTATAGTCTTAGTGGCGATTTTCAGGCCACACTGTTTCAAGACCGACCATAAGGCCGTTACTACAGAGTGGGAGATTCCCATACTGGTCGCTGTCCAGGCCTGACTGTGACTGAGAACCAGTCAGCAGTTCCAGCGGTGGAAGCAAAACGAAACCCAAAGGGAAGGAACAATCGCTGTGAAAACAATCAAAAGGGCGTCTAACTCTAGAGAAATTTCAATACTGTACATACCTTACAGAGCCTTAGTGTCCTGCAGTTCTGATTCCGCCCCACGAATGGGGGATCTCCCTTGCGCTGGTGTGATGGTATAAAGTTCCTGGGTTCCTCCGCGCCACTTGTCCCGAGCTATGGTTCTCGCCGGCAAGAACACACTCGGACAAACGGATTCTTCTGCAGCAAAAAGCTTTATTGCTTCTTCAAGAGGGAAGACCCAGACCCCGGAAAATGGCGTTGCTTATATAGCCCTCAGCCATGGCGTTTCAGCACCTGATGTGGCATGTCAGCTCCTGATTTGTTGCTCGCCCATCACCCCATTACTATGCCCCGATATGGGCAGTGACTAGGCGTGAGTTCACTCTCGCACTTGCGCACAATGCTTGTTTACTAGTTAGGCACAGCAGAGGCCAGCGCCATCTTATAATGGCGATTGCTCGTGGCACGGCTCTCCACACTTAAGCTGACCTTGAATTTAGAGAACTCCATGCCTTAGTCTCCTAGGATTAAATGCATGTACTACCTTGCCTGGGCCTAAGCTTTTCATTGCCACTATGCCTCAAGATCTCCATGCCAAGATCCAAGTCAGAAACTTGTGTCTTCTGGCCTCAGTATCTGGATCAAAGTTATGCTCTCCAATTCTGGGTTGTAGTTCACTCCAGATGTAGTCATGTTGACAACCAGGAATAACCATTACACTGTGGAAAGCTCAACAGATTATAAAGGTGTTCCTTGAGTGACAAGGCCTAGGGTACCAGTAGATGGAGTCAGGGGACAAGATGTCACATGGTCCCCAGGATGAACTACAGGTAGGGTTGTGAATGTCTCTACTTAAAATTCCAATTGTAGGACTCCATGTGATACATGGTGTCAGAGTAGTGGAGCAGGTGGGTTGGCTGGCAGGTGGGCAGTGAGCCTGGTTATAGGTGTTCTTACCTGGGTTCTGGATTGCAGGATGCTATGATGTATGGAGTGACATAGTGGGAGATCTACTTTTTTATCCCACTGTTGTCTTTCAGACAGAGAGGAAGCTTCTAATCTACCATCTTCTTCAGAAGACAAATATGAGTTATATCCTTTAAGTGAAGACTTTTTTATTCCATGAATCCTACCACAAGAAAAAGAAAAAGATGTCAATTGAATCTACCATTTCAATAGGGTAAATGAAACAAATTATTGCATTCAATGAAACAGGATTGTATTAGTTAATACCAAAAACCTGCATTTGAGAACATGTTACACCTATTCACAGTAAAACTCTCTCAAAGAAAAGCACAGAACCAACTCAAATGAGTGATGTTTCATTTAGAGAAATAATAATTTCTAAGCTATATTTAGAAAATACTTCTTAAGCCAAATTTCTCCTGAAACCAATACCAGAGAAATTCGTCTTAAAGAAACAGTGAGAGGCCAAATCTTTTAAATTTAGACTTCATTTTAGAGAATCTGACCTAAGTTTGAACTCTAATAAACTAGAAAGCTAGTATCTAGCATTAGTTTCCAAGTTAACCCCAACAAATCCCAAATCTAGCTCTAGTGTCTAGGCTAACCCCCAACAAGACCAGAGTCTCCAGGTTATTGCCCCGAGAAATCTGCACCCCCAGGTTACAAGCCCACCCACTGCCTAAAGACCATCAATGCAGATAAAAGTAGAAACTAAGTTTATGATGTAATTCCCAGCTCCAGCCAATTATGTTAAAGGCCATAGTAACTTCCCAATTAGATGCTTTGCACACTCACCCTGTGCTTGCTGCTTACTATAAAGCCTTGCCCGGATAGATATTCTTCTTCTTTGGGCTCCTCTGGCCCCCACCAAAACTATCCTGCATGACAGCGATGTGCTGGGTGGGTGGGGCAAGTAGCTCTAATAGAATAAAGACCCTGCTGTGAGTTGCATCAGATCCCCAAAAGAACTACTCGCACTTCCCTGGCACTACATTTTGGTGTATTGGCCAGGAAGTACCCCATGACACACCAATCTGGACTACCTATCTGGAGAGTACTGAAGCCAGCAAAATTAGTTTAGGTAGTATTTGTGTTTTTGTGTTTGTAATACTGCGCTAAACTTCCTGCTTCTTGCCCTTCTGAGTACTGAATTTGTCTGAGCTTCCTGTAAGATCTGCAGTGTGGAACAGAAGCAAGCTTGTGTAAAGATAAATGTGGTAGTTCTTCCAGCCATGCTGAGATGATTTATTTGTGAGGAGCCTAGTAGCTTGTATTGCCATGATAATTCTTCTAGGTTTGAGCCATGCTGAGGAATCTGTCTGAGTGTCAGAAGTTTTCTATGTGGTCTGAGCAGGTGAGTACTTGTGCAGTGGCACAAAAGCTTGTGATTTGTATGGCAGCTAATTTGTCTGAATGTTAGAAACTTTCTGTGATATCTACAGAGTGGAATGAACGCTTATATAAAGATAAATGACTCATGTTGCCATGGTGATTTTTCCAGTCTGAGTGAACATCTGTGCAATACTACAAGTTGTCATGTGTGTGAACCCCATTTTCTGGTTTATTCTTGTTACTTGTTATTGCATGCTGTATCTTTTTCTTCCAGGTCTGAGTGATGCCACATCCATCTTGTAAGCACAACCTCTTAGTGCCGGCTGGACCTTTTTCTGGTTTGATTTTTATTGTTGGCTGTCTCTGTTCACAGATGCTGAGTGGTATCACATCTGTCTTGTGTGAGCATCACCTTCTGGTTGGTTCTTGTTACTGCTGGCTGTATCTTTTTCTGTTCTTGATTGGTTTTGGATTCTGGTTGCGGCTTTCTCTGTCCACTGATTCTAAATGGTGCCACATCTTTCTGGGAACAATGCCTTGAATTTGTTTCTGTGGCTGGTTGTGATTAGGACAGACATGTCTGAGAACCATGGCCACAGAGGGGCCAGGATACTTCCTGAACCTCGGTTTGGGTGGGCATGTGCTCAGGGGGCTGAGACGTTTGCCTGCCTGGGAACAAGGCCTTGATTTTGTACCCATGGCCAGTTGCAGTTAGGTATAGATGTATCTTGGAACTGTGGCTATGGCAGGGCCAGGGGACATCCTGAGTCTCTGTATGGGATAGGCATGGGCTTGGGAGAGCCAAGAGATGCCTGCAAATCTGGCTCTCTCTCTCTCTCTCTCTCTCTCTCTCTCTCTCTCTCTCTCTCTCTCTCTCTCTCTCTCTCTCTGTGTGTGTGTGTGTGTGTGTGTGTGTGTATGTGTGTGTGTGTGCCACTTTCTGGTTGTTTCTTGTTTCTGCCTGATAGAGAGGGTAGGTTATATTTATGTTTTTGTGTGTTGTGTTTATGTTTTTCATTACGAGGTGACTTTGATGGACATATTATTAACATGAGACAGGCTGGAGAGATGGCTCAGTGATTAAGAGCACTGGCTACTCTTCCAGAGGTCCTGAGTTCAACTCCCTGAAACCTCATGGTGGCTCACAACCATCTGTAATGAGATATGATGGCCTCTTCTGGTGTATTTGAAGACAGCTACAGTGTACTCATATAAATATCATGAGACAGGCTACCTCTATCATACTCTACAGGTTTCTTTCACCACAGAAGAGTCCAGGAAGCTGGCTCCCAGCATAACAGGGGAGCCCACCAGTAACCAAGCAGCTATTGATGCTTGTTTCCTTCTAACTCAGCTATACTGGGATTTTAACACCATTGAAGATAAAAAGAGACTCTTGGTCTACCATCAGGCTCTGCTGACAGGTCTCAAGGTGGCTGCGAGATGGCCCATGAATTTGGCCAAAGTATATGACATTAGGCAATGAGAAAATAAAAGCACTGCAGCTTTTTTAGAGAGGATTATGAAGGCATTTTGACAACAGATACCCATGGACCCTGAATCATCAGAAGAAAAGGCACCAGTTCCTCTAGCTTTTATTAATCAGGTAGCACCAGATATTAAGAAAAACCTTCAGAGGTCTAATGGCTTGTATATGCTCTGCCTATAGACTGGCTCTATAAAAAGGTATGATCCTGTTGGAGTAAGTGAGTCACTGTGGGTGTGGGCTTAAGACCCTCATCTGAGCTACATGAAAGCTGACATTCTGCTATCAGCCTTCAGATGAAGATGTAGAACTCTAAGTTTCTTCCTGTACCATGCCTGCCATGTTCCTGCTTTGATGATAATGGAATGAACCTCTGAACCTGTAAGTCATCCCCAATTGAATGTTGTCCTTTATAAGACTTGCCTTGGTCATGGTGTCTGTTCACAGCAGTAAAACCCTGACTAAGACAGAAGTCAGTACTGGGAATGGGGTATTTCTCTGATAGGCCTGACCATGATTTTGTTTGTAAGAATGTGGGTTTGGGACTTCAGATTTAGAAAGCAGTGGAATGCTTTAAGTGGGGCTTAATGGGCTATCCTAGTAGGAATATGGAATATTTTGTTGCTAAGTGTGATGTGAACTGTATAGACCTGTCTCAAAATGTTTCAGTAAATAATTTAAATATGTGACCTAAAGACTGTTTTTGTGGTATTTTGATGAAGAACGTGGCTGCTTTTTGCCCTTGTTTGAAAAGTCTAGCTGAGGCTAAGGTAAAGAGACTCATATCAATTGCATTGATAAAAGAAGTCTCAAAAAAGCCCATCAGAGACTTTGTTCTCTGGTTCAGTCTCATGAAGAACATTTTTGAACAAGCATAGAAAGCTTAGAAAGGAAAAATATAAAATATATTGCTTATTAAAAGAAACCAGGAAGTAAAATGAAGCTGAATCCTGTGTTCATATATATTAAATTGAATGAGGGAGTAGTGGGTAAGATCACACCAAGCTAAATTTAGGTCCAGGCATGGTGCTGCACACCTTTCATCCTAGGAGAAAAAGTTAAGCAAGTATCAAAGTTTAAGGCCAGCCTGGAAGAGAGCAAACTCTAGGTAAAGAAAAGCTTAAGTCCAGGCATGGTGGTACACACATTTAATCCCAGGAGACAGACATGCAGATCTCTGATTTCAAGGCCAATTCACAGAGCAAGATCTAGGACAGTCAGGCTTAGGCAGAAAAGGAGTTAGGAAACAGAAAGGTAGTGATGTCATAGAACAAGGAGGCCATGTTCCAGTTCCTGCAAGCATCAGAACTCGGCAGCTTCAGCCATGTGTCTATGGCTTTAGAGTGAAAAATAGAATGGACTACAAGGACAATTGATGCTGGTTAGCTGGAGCTAAGAAATTAGCTGTGATTAAGAAGAGACCAGCATCACTGAGGTGAAATCTTCTGGGAAGTGTTTTCTGAGACCACAATCTGTGTTCCAGAGATAGCCAAGGTTGTACCTCATGCTGCAGCTGGACTTGGTGATGTGTAAGAATCACCCAAGTGATACAGGTTTTAAAGGCATGAAGGCATCATGAAGAGCATCTAAGGCTTGGCATTGTGAGAGGCCATGGAAGGCCATTGGTGAAGGTTTAGTCTCAGTTGCAGTCGATGGCACAGGACTAAAGGAGTCATGCAAAGGATTTGAGGCTTGGCACCATGAAGAAAGCCCAAGAGAGGCTATTGGTGAAGCCTAGTTGCAGTGGAAGACCCCACTGTATTGGAAATGCCAGCACCATGAGATGATCTCCAAGAACAGCAGCAGCAGTAGAGTGGATCAACCTGAGCTTAGAGTGCTATAGAGGGCAGAGTTGGAGAAGTGATGCCAGCTCTTTGGAAAAGTCATGAGGATGGATCACGTGTAGAGTCCACACATTGAAACAAGAATCTGTAACATTGAAGTTGCCTTGGAGACCCCAAGATGTTCAAGATGCCAGAGCCTTGGGCTATCTGCTAACAGGAAATGGAACCAGCCAAGTAAAAGAAGTGACTCATCTCCAGCCTCCCTTCTTGAATGTCCCAAGATAACTTTTCAGCTGCCCTGTTGCTTGACTCTGACCTCTGTAGAAGGCCCTCTTCAGAACAGTTTGGCCCACATCCATGAGACCAAAATACCCCTTGATGGATGAAGAGGTAATATGGTTCACCAATGGCAACAGCCTCATTCAGGCTGGACAGAGGTATGCTGGAGCAGTGGTGTCTCAAACACTGAGATCATATAGGCAGAGCCACTCCTGGCAGGGGTTTCAAACCAGAAAGCTGAACTGGCAGCTCTACCCAAGGTGTTACTGCTGAGAAAAGACAAGATATAGATGGCTGATGTGCCTATGCTACCTCCAATATCTGTAGGGTTATTTATAGGGAGAGAGACCTTCTGATGGCAGAAGGAAGGACTAAGCTCCATCCAAGAGGGCAACAAGATAGCCCAGTTTGTCGATCTAGAAATTGGGCCCTGCATGCCCTTGATCGCCCTAGACCCAGGAGATCCCACACTCTCTGACTGGACAGAAGATGTGATCTGGGCCAAAAACCAGCCCATGTCTCAGTGTCATAAGAGATGATTGAGGACATCTAAATACAATCTAATTGTAACAGAGAAAACGGACATATGCATACTGTGTTGGCTTGTATATGCTTGGCTCAGGAAGTGGCACCCTACCTTCCTACAAGTGAGTCTTCCACTAGCAGCCTTCAAATGAAGATGTAGAACTGTCAGTAACAAAGTCTTTCATATTATAAAAGATATCTCATTAATCTTTATTTAAAGCATTCCACTGCTTTCTTTTTTTAATTTTTAATATTTTTATTACATATTTTCCTCAATTACATTTCCAATGCTATCCCAAAAGTCCCCCATAGGGCCCCCCACTTCCCTACCCACCCATTCCCATTCTTTTGGCCCTGGCATTCCCCTATATTTGGGCATATAAAGTTTGCAAGTCCAATGGGCCTCTCTTTCCAGTGATGGCCGACTAGGCCATCTTTCGATACATATGCAGCTAGAGACAAGAGCTCCGGGGTACTGGTTAGTTCATCATGTTGTTCCAACTATAGGGTTGCAGATCCCTTTAGTTACTTGGGTACTTTCTCTAGCTTCTCCATTGGGAGCCCTGTGATACATCAAATAGCTGACTGTGAGCATCCACTCCTGTGTTTGCTAGGGCCCTGCATCGTCTCACAAGAGACAGCTATATTTGGGTCCTTTCAGCAAAATCTTGCTAGTGTATGCAATGGTGTCAGCGTTTAGAAGCTGATTATGGGATAGATCCCTGGATAAGGCAGTCTCTAGATGGTCCATCCTTTCATCACAGCTCCAAACTTTGTCTCTGTAACTCCTTCCATGGGTGTTTTGTTCCCACTTCTAAGAAGGGGCACAGTGTCCACACTTTGGTCTTCATTCTTCTTGAGTTTGATGCGTTTAGCAAATTGTATCTTATATCTTAGGTATTCTAAGTTTCTGGGCTAATATCCACTTATCAGTGAATACATATTGTGTGAGTTCCTTTGTGATTCTGTTACCTCACTCAAGATGATGCCCTCCAGGTCCATCCATTTGGCTAGGAATTTCATAAATTCATTCTTTTTAATAGCTGAGTAGTACTCCATTGTGTAAATGTACCATAATTTCTGTATCCATTCCTCTGTTGAGGGACATCTGGGTTCTTTCCAGCTTCTGACTATTATAAATAGGGCTGCTATGAACATAGTGGAGCATGTGTCCTTCTTACCGGTTGGGGCATCTTCTGGATATATGCCCAGGAGAGGTATTGCTGGATCCTCCGGTAGTACTATGTCCAATTTTCTGAGGAACTGCCAGACTGATTTCCAGAGTGGTTGTACAAGCTTGCAATCCCACCAACAATGGAGGAGTGTTCCTCTTTCTCCACATCCTCGCCAGCATCTGCTGTCACCTGAATTTTTGATCTTAGCCATTCTGACTGGTGTGAGGTGGAATCTCAGGGTTGTTTTGATTTGCATTTCCCTGATGATTAAGGATGTTGAACATTTTTTCAGGTGCTTCTCTGCCATTCGGTATTCCTCAGGTGAGAATTCTTTGTTCAGTTCTGAGCCCCATTTTTTATAGGAATGAATCGATTCGTATTCTTCTACGTGTTAACAACCAGTTGTGCCAGCACCATTTGTTGAAAGTGCTGTCTTTCTTCCACTGGATGTTTTTAGCTCCCTTGTCGAAGATCAAGTGACCATAGGTGTGTGGGTTCATTTCTGGGTCTTCAATTCTATTCCATTGGTCTATTTGTCTGTCATTATACCAGCACCACGCAGTTTTTATCACAATTGCTCTGTAGTAAAGCTTTAGGTCTGGCATGGTGATTCCACCAGAGGTTCTTTTATCCTTGAGAAGAGTTTTTGCTATCCTAGGTTTTTTGTTATTTCCAGATGAATTTGCAGATTGCACTTTCTAATTCGTTGAAGAATTGATTAGGAATTTTGATGGGGATTGCATTGAATCTGTAGATTGCTTTTGGCAAGATAGCCATTTTCACAATGTTGATCCTGCCAATCCATGAGCATGGGAGATCTTTCCATCTTCTGAGATCTTCTTTAATTTCTTTCGTCAGAGACTTGAAGTTTTTATTATACAGATCTTTCACTTCCTTAGTTAGAGTCACGCCAATATATTTTATATTATTTGTGACTATTGAGAAGGGTGTTGTTTCCCTAATTTCTTTCTCAGCCTGTTTATTCTTTGTGTAGAGAAAGGCCATTGATTTGTTTGAGTTAATTTTATATCCAGCTACTTCACCGAAGCTGTTTATCAGGTTTAGGAGTTCTCTGGTGGAATTTTTAGGGTCACTTATATATACAATCATTTCATCTGCAAAAAGTTATATTTTGACTTCATCTTTTCTAATTTGTATCCCTTTGATCTCCTTTTGTTGTCCAATTTCTCTGGCTAGGACTTCAAGTACAATGTTGAATAGGTATGGAGAAAGTGGACAGCCTTGTCTAGTCCCTGTTTTAGAGGGATTGCTTCAAGCTTCTCACCATTTACTTTGATGTTGGCTACTGGTTTGATGTAGATTGCTTTTATCGTGTTTAGGTATGGGCTTTGAATTCCTGATCTTTCCAAGACTGTTATCATGAATGGGTGTTGGATCTTGCCAAATGCTTTTTCCGCATCTAACGAGATGACCATGTGGTTTTTGTCTTTGAGTTTGTTTATATACTGGATTACATTGATGGATTTCTGTATATTGAACCATCCCTGAATCCCTGGGATGAAACCTACTTGGTCAAGATGGATGATTGTTTTGATGTGTTCTTGGATTCGGTTAGCAAGAACTTTATTGAGGATTTTTGCATCAATATTCATAAGGGATATTGGTCTGAAGTTTTCTATCTTTGTTGGGTCTTTTTGTGGTTTAGGTATCAGAGTAATTGTGGCTTCATAGAATGAGTTGGGTAGAGTACCTTCTGTTTCTATTTTGTGGAATAGTTTGTGAAGAACTGGGATTAGATCTTCTTTGAAGGTCTGATAGAACTCTGCACTAAACCCATCTGGTCCTGGGCTTTTTTTGGTTGGGAGACTATTAATGACTGCTTCTATTTCTTTGGGGGATATAGGGCTGTTTAGATCATTAACCTGATCTTGATTCAACTTTGGTACCTGGTATCTGTCTAGGAATTTCTCCATTTCATCCAGGTTCTCCAGTTTTGTTGAGTATAGCCTTTGGTAGAAGGATCTGATGGTGTTTTAGATGTCTTCAGGATCTGTTGTTATGTCTCCTTTTTCATTTCTGATTTTGTTAATTAGAATACTTTCCCTGTGCCCTCTAGTTAGTCTGGCTAAGGGTTTATCTATCTTGTTGATTTTCTCAAAGAACCAGCTCCTTGATTGGTTGATTCTTTGAATAGTTCTTCTTGTTTCCATTTGGTTGATTTCGCCCCTGAGTTTGATTATTTCCTGCCGTCTACTCCTCTTGGGTGAATTTGCTTCCTTTTGTTCTAGTGCTTTTAGGTGTGTTGTCAAGCTGCTAATGTGTGCTCTCTCTAGTTTCTTTTTGGAGGCACTCAGAGATATGAGTTTTCCTCTTGGAAATGCTTTCATTGCGTCCCATAAGTTTGGGTATGTTGTGGCTTCATTTTCATTGAACTCTAAAAAGTCCTTAATTTCTTTCTTTATTCCTTCCTTGACCAAGGCATCATTGAGAAGATTGTTGTTCAGTTTCCACGTGAAGGTTGGCTTTCTATTATTTATTTTGTTATTGAAGACCAGCCTTAGTCCATGGTGATCTGATAGGATGCATGGGACAATTTCAATATTTTTGTATCTGTGAGGCCTGTTTTGTGACCAGTTATGTGGTCAATTTTGGAGAAGGTACCATGAGGTGCTGAGAAGAAGGTATATCCTTTTGTTTTAGGATAGAATGTTCTGTAGATATCTGCCAGATCCATTTGATTCATAACTTCTGTTAGTTTCACTGTGTCCCTGTTTAGTTTCTGTTTCCATGATCTGTCCATTGGTGAAAGTGGTGTGTTGAAGTCTCCCACTATTATTGTATGAGGTGCAATGTGTGCTTTGAGATTTACTAAAGTTTCTTTAATGAATGTGGCTGCCTTTGTATTTGTAGCATAGATATTCAGGATTGATAGTTCCTCTTGGCGAATTTTACCTTTGATGAGTATGAAGTGACCCTCCTCCCTGTCTTTTTTGATGACTTTTGGTTGGAAGTCAATCTTATCAGATATTAGAATGGTTACTCCAGCTTGTTTCTTCATACCATTTGCTTGGAAAATTGTTTTCCAGCCTTTCTTTCTGAGGTAGTGTCTATCTTTTTCTCTGAGATGAGTTTCCTGTAAGCAGCAAAATGTTGGGTCTTGTTTGTGTAGCCAGATTGTTAGTCTATGTCTTTTTATTGGGGAGTTGAGTCCATTGATATTAAGAGATATTAAGGAAAAGTAATTGTTGTTTCCTGTTATTTTTGTTGTTAAAGTTGTCATTCTGTTCTTGTGGCTGTCTTCTTTTAGGTTTGTTGAGGGATTACCTTCTTGTTGTTTCTAGGGCGTGGTTCCTGTCCTTGTATTGGTTTTTTTCCTGTTATTATCCTTTGAAGGGCTGGATTCGTGGAGAGATAATGTGTGAATTTGGTTTTGTCGTGGAATACTTTGGTTTCTCCATCTATGTTAATTGAGAGTTTGGCTGGGTATAGTAGCCTGGGCTGGAATTTGTGTTCTTTTAGTGTCTGTATAACATCTGTCCAGGATCTTCTGGCTTTCATAGTCTCTGGTGAAAACTCTGGTGTAATTCTGATAGGCTTGCCTTTATATGTTACTTGGCCTTTTTCTCTTACTGCTTTTAGTATTCTATCTTTATTTAGTGCATTTGTTGTTCTGATTATTATGTGTCGGGAGGTATTTCTTTTCTGGTCCAGTCTATTTGGAGTTCTGTAGGCTTCTTGTATGTTCATGGGCATCTCTTTCTTTAGATTTGGGAAGTTTTCTTCTATAATTTTGTTGAAGATGTTTGCTGGTCCTTTGAGTTGAAAATCTTCATTCTCATCCACTCCTATTATCCGTAGGTTTGGTTTTCTCATTGTGTCCTGTATTTCTTGGATGTTTTGAGTTAGGATCTTTTTGCATTTTACATTTTCCTTGATTGTTGTGCCGATGTTCTCTATGGAATCTTCTGCATCTGAGATTCTCTCTTCCATCTCTTGTATTCTGTTGCTGATGCTCGTATCTATGGTTCCAGATTTCTTTCCTAGGGTTTCTATCTCCAGTGTTGCCTCATTTTGGTTTTTCTTTATTGTGTCTATTTCCCTTTTTAGGTCTAGTATGGTTTTGTTCATTTCCATCATCTGTTTGATTGTGTTTTCCTGTTTTTCTTTAAGGACTTCTACCTGTTTGTGTTATCCTGTTTTTCTTTAAGGACTTCTACCTGTTTGATTGTGTTATCCTGTTTTTCTTTAAGGACTTGTAACTCTTTAGCCATGTTCTCCTGTAATTCTTTAAGTGAGTTATTAAAATCCTTCTTGATGTCCTCTACCATCATCATGAGATATGCTTTTAGATCCGTGTCTAGCTTTTCCGGTGTGTTGGGGTGCCCTGGACTGGGCGAAGTGGGAGTGCTGGGTTCTGATGATGGTGAGTCGTCTTGGTTTCTGTTAGTAAGATTATTACGTTTACCTTTCACCATCTGGTAATCTCTCAGGTTAGTTGTTATCGTTGTCTGTTCAAAGATTGGAGCAGACTCTGTGTTCCACTCACCCGAAGTCTCAAAATCCTGTGGCGGGTATCGTGGGTAGCTGGCGGGTGTCAGCTGACCCTGCACTCTAGCTACCCCGGTGCTGGTCAGGCCGGAAGAGTCCTGTGGCCCTACTCAGGCCTGTTTTCTGCTTCCCTAACTAATGCAGTCTCAGGTCCCGTGCGCAATTGGATTGGAGCAGAAGCTGTGTTCCACTCACCAGAAGTCTTAAGATCCTGTGGCGGGTGTTATGGGTAGTTGGCGAGTGTCAGCCGACCCTGCGCCCTAGCTACCCCAGTGCTGTTCTGACCGTAAGAGGCTTGTGGCCCTACTGAGGCCGGATTTCTGCCTCCCCAACCAAAGCAGTCTCAGGTCCCGTGTGATTGGACTGGAGCAGAAGCTGTGTTCCACTCACGAGAAGTCTTAAGATCCTGTGGCGGGTGTTATGGGTAGTTGGCGAGTGTCAGCCGACCCTGCGCCCTAGCTACCCCGGTGCTGTTCTGACCGTAAGAGGCTTGTGGCCCTACTGAGGCCGGATTTCTGCCTCCCCAACCAAAGCAGTCTCAGGTCCCGTGTGATTGGACTGGAGCAGAAGCTGTGTTCCACTCACCAGAAGTCTCAAAATCCTGTGGAGGGTGTCGAGGGTAGCTGGCGGGTGTCAGCCAACCCTGCGCTCTAGTTACCCCGGTGCTGGTCAGGCCGGAAGAGCTTCCACTGCTTTCTAAATCTAAAGTCCCCAAATCCACATTCTTCCAAACAAAAGCATGGTCAGGCTTATCTCAGCAATCCCTCAGTCCCTTGTACCAACTTCTATCTTAGGGTTTTACTGCTGTGAACAGACATCATGACCAAGGCAAGTCTTATAAAGGACAACATTTAATTGGGGCTGGCTTACAGGTTCAGAGATTCAGTCCATTATCATTAAAGTGGGAACATGGCAACATCTAGGCAGGCATGATGCAGGCAGAGCTAGGAGTTCTATGTCTTCATCTGATGACTGATAGTGGAAGACTTACTTCTAGGAAGCTAGGTTAAGGGTATTAAGCCCACATTCACAGTGACACACCTACTACAACAAGGCCACACCTCCTAATAGTGCTACTTCCTGAGCCAAGCATATACACCCATCACACATACTGAAAAAGATCCATTGTGCTTCATACATGGAACCCCAGAGAATAAAGGACTTAGTCTGTCAGCCATGTTGGGGCAATGGGCAGACAGTCTAGTCTCCAGTCCAGCTGAGGCTGTGAACCCCAGAGAAACCCAGTGGTGATAATTCACCTACAGGGGACAGAAGGAGTTTCCTCATGTCTCCTGGACTCCTGGCTCCTGTCAAATTTACCACCCCCACAGCCCCCACAAGAGAAGCTGTGGCTAGTAGTCATGTAGACAATGACCCAAGCTTCTGACCTTCAGGCTAGACTCCTCCCAGTTACCTAACAACAAAAGATAACAGCCCACTATAAGAGGGGCTATTTGGCCCCTCCTCACTCTCTTAAGCTTTTATTTTCCTTACTCTCTCTTTCTTACTCTCTAGCCTTTCTTCTCTCTCTCTCCTTTTCCCCTTCTCTCCTTTTGGCCATGGCTGTCCTCTCTCCTTTTACCTTCTCTCTTTCCCCCTGCCTTTCTACAATAAAGCTTTAAAAACATAGACTGTCTCTGTTCATCAAGGCCCACTGTGCTTGGATGATGGGATAGGCTTTCTTCTAATGAGCCACTTCTAATCTCCCGATGGAAGGCCTTCCTGTGCTCCAGCCATGGACTCTCACCTGCATAGGAACCTCTCTCCCTCTGCCCTCTCTCCCGTATCCTCAGGGCCTAGGGTGTCACCCCAGGGCCCCTTGTATCAGGGGCTGCCCCTTGTCCACCCCCCGCAGAGTGGGGTCAGTGGCTTAGATGCACCCCCCCCCGGGATGAGTGGAAAGAGTCCAGTAGTCCTCCTGCATCCGCCTGCCCAGAGCACAGGAACTCTGGCAGACAAGGCTCTCTCCCTCCCCCCTCTTTCCCTACACTCTCCATGCCCCACAAGTCCCACATCAGGATTAGAGATTCCAATTCAAAAGTAGCTGAAATTGTTAAAAACTGTAAGGCCTGTCAATTGACTAATGCAGTTGCCAATGAGAAGAACCCTGGTATTCAATACTGGAACACCAAGCTAGGAGTCTGTCGGGAAATGGACTTCACAGAGGTAAAACCAAGAAAATTTGGATACAAGTATTTGCTGGTATTTATAGATACATTTTCAGGATGGACTGAAACTTTTCAAACTAAGCATGAGACAGCATAGATGATAACAAAGAAACTACTGAAAGAAATTCTTCCAAGGTATGGTTGTCTTAAACTTATAGGGTCAGACAATGGACCTACATTTGTGTCCCAGGTAAGTTAAAGTTTAACTAATATTCTGAGGATTGATTGAAAACTACACTGTGCTTACAGACCCTAAAGTTCAGCAGAGGTAGAGAAGATAAATAAAACCGTAAAAGGGACCTTAAGTTATTTCCCTTTAAGCGGCACCTGTGCTCAAGACATGGGGATTGATTTCTGGCAGGTCAGGAGGAGTTGAGATTCACTCTTTGGGTCCCTTTGTTCTAGGAGGTTAGATGGCATAGTCTTTCAGAACCAGGCTAAAACATTACCTGTGCTCCCATTTCAGTTAGTAAATCTTTCCTAGCCATATATAAGAAATTGAGCCTTCATGTGAAAGTACTGATAAAGTAGGTTTTCTGAACCTGAAACGGACACCAAGAAGTGGAATGAGAATTCATGTTAGAGGTTCCTGTATCTGTGAGGAAAAACAGTTCTGTCAGACACTTCTGAGTTACTCTATGCTCAGCCTGATATGAAATAACCCTTCATTTGGAGACTGCCGGAGGCCTTGGACCACTTCATTCAAGAACCATAACAAAAACATACTTTTGTTTATGCTCCCTTTGGCCCACGAGAGAGATAACCCTCCAAAATCTTAGCTTCCCACAATAGAGCATGGTGTCTTTGGAGATATGTTGCAGGCTAAGGTAAGAAGCTCTGTTTCTTATGGCCAGATATTGCACACTGACAAAAGGCATGTAAGAGTGTCCAACTGAATATCTCATGGGGCCCTTGGGATGTAATTAGGCTACCAGGAGTTGACACTGTCAGTCTTCATTTATATTTTTCATTTTGTAGAATTTTATGATCTCTATCATTAAAAAAGCAAAACAGAACCAACCAACCAGCAATAAAAACAAACCTGAGATAGCCTCTTGGAGGAAGTAATTAATGGAAACCTCATTGTTTATTTTTATAACTATCTTCCAGTACTTGGGGACACTTGTGTGATGAATTCATCCTCAAGTGTTGGAGATAATAAAGGCATATTTAATTATGGACAATCTTATATTCTCAAAGAAGGCTGTCAGTTTTCATTTGGTCTTTAACTATGATAGCCAGCATGGTGTTTTGAGAGTTCTGATGCTATTAGCCCTAAGGCCCTCAACCAACCAGCTGTATGATACTCATTTCCAACTCCATCTCACCATTATATTTTAAACTGGGATCTAAAGTGATGGCATCAAGGATCCCTTCTAGGCATTTATAGTCACTTATAACATGCAAGCGTTCTGCAAAATGGTGGGTTGCTTCAGTCACCTTATACATCTTAGATTTTGCTAAAGTTTGCCCCATTGTTATTGTAAAAATTTCTCATGTCAGATCAGAGGTGTTATATTGTCTGGCTAAATCAATCAGGGCAATTCACAGAGCTTCCTAAACCTTATTTTATCTCTCTTAGGTTGTCAATCATTGTAAAAAAAAAAAAAAAAAAACAGTACCTGATCCACAGTGTGGCAGTGTTCTGAGTTGGCTACCTGTTACAAGAAACAAAGGTGGCATTGCTCTTGGGTATTTAAATTGTTCTGCATATGGAACAGCTGTCCCCATGGAGGGCACTGAGACATATAGCACCTGACACAAATCTACTTAGAACAAATTTAAGCAATTTTTTAAATATCAAAAAAAGCCTATACATATAGCATTTCATGTCATGGTTTTCCCCATCAGTAAAATGATATTTTACAACATGTTATGTTCTGGAAAATTTCTCCATTATTTATCTCATATTATAGCAAACCTGTCATATAGAAAAATGTTAGCCTATTTGTTACTAGGGTTTGCAGATGAAATTTATTCCAATTCTACAGGATGAATTCAAAAGTATCCTGCTGGCACTGACTTCTGGTTCCCCATCTGAAGTGAAGATGTACCCTGAATCTGAAGCATGCATCTTTGAATCATTCAACACTAAGAGGAGGTGCTCTGGGAGGTGTTGTCCCTGGTGGGGACCTTTCTTCTCCTTAGATTCTGGGGTGTTGAAATTATGCCAGAGGTCTTATGCACATGACCTTCCAAGTCCATAACAAGATACTACAACCAAATTTGGCTTCTAAAGTCTTGCATTATTACAGGAAATAATTCAATTAATACACAAAGAGCTGCAAAATGAAAATGTCATGAAAGGAGGAATGCTGTTTCTTGTGTAACAACATTAATAAACTACCTGTCATCTTGGTACAAGACAATCCTTGTGTAGACAGTTTAAGCATATATCCATATTTTAAACTTGATACAGAATGGTCAGGCTGGAGAGATTGCTCAGTGCTTAAAAGTGCTTGCTGTTCTCCCAAAGACTCAAGTTCTGTTACTAGCACCCACATAAGATGGCTTACAGCCATGTATAGCTCCAGCTCCAGGAGATCCAATTTCCTGTTCTGGCATCTGAGGACACCTGCACACACATGGCATATGTGACATATACATACATAAAAACTATAATTAAGTATCAATTAAATTTATAGGGCCAGAGTATAGCTACAAAATATTACATTTCCCAACAGACATCTTTACCTAAGTAATGAAATGTTACATTTTCAAAGGTCCTTAGTTTTAACCTCTTCTTGTCCCACTCAGGTGCAGTAATCTCCAACCCCAATAAGCCTTGAAAGGAACACACAACTCAGTTGTAATACTTATAACCTGCATTCTGAGATTGAGCAGATTTATCTCTATACTACTCTATTTCCCCACTATGAGATCCCTTGGTACTTACAGCTTTTCCAGGCCATAAGGTTCTACTCCATCTTCCTTCTACCTCCTCTTTCTCCAACTTCTTCTGTCTCCTCTGTATCCTCGTCTTCCCCTCTCCTTCCTCTCTTTCCCCTCTCTAAAACCTCCAGCTCCACATTTCCATTCCACTGCCCAATAATAGGCTATATCCATTATTTGACCAGTTAATTTGGGGAATGCTTCACATGAATTCACCTGAGTATGTGAAACACTCCTCGTAGAGGTAGACCCTCTTGAGGAAGTGGAATTAACATCAAAATACAAACAGCACTAGGGTAGTCCACAACACCACTGCTCATGTCTGCTTATTCCCACAATCAAATTTACACTAAAAAAGGAGCAAGCTTTTCTCTCTCTCTCTCTCTTTTTTTTTTTTTTCATATTATGGAGTCCACCTTCACCTTCATTTTCATCAAAAACCTCAGTAACCACAGTAAGCAGTAGCTTTAATTATTTCAAAGCCTGTTTTTCATGATGGTTATTAAATACTTTAACCTCCCTTCTAGCCCACTACCCACCAGAGACAATGAAAAAAAAGATACAGGGGAAGTGGACCTGTTTAGAAATGGTTCTTTGGAGCAACTTCCATTTGTGTTGTCAGGAAGGCAGCATTTTAGTTCACAGGTCAACAGTGGGCAGCTCGATCCACTTGCAAACACTTCATGGATATACTGGCAGTCCCGTTTGGTAGAGTCAGGATAGAAAACACAAATTAACAGTGGTGGCACCACCTAGCAGGCACTGCCAGAAATCAACCAAATCAGCAGGAGGGACCAGGACCAACAGGAATGTCAGGAAAAGTTCTTGGCTACGCCTCTCTCAGCAAAACAAAGAACAGTGAGACCAACAAGCATTGCACAGCTCTACCAGCAAGCCCCAAGCTTCTCTCACATTCTGTTGAGTCCTAGTTATACTTCCTCCAAACATATTATGTCCTTCACAGGTCTTGCCTCAGCATGTCTGACTTAACAAAACTCCATATGATTCTGTATCAACTGACATCAATCTGCCAATCAGTCCAAGTCCACAGAAGCAGCAAGAAGCCACAACGTACCACGAGAAGTTTTTTGTTTTCTTTTGTTTTTCATGCAATTGTCTCTATGGAGTCCCAACAAATGAAGCTCAACAACACAATGTAAGATGGATGAATACATGTATGTTGGTAGCAAAGAATCCTTCATCACATATCCTTCTTTCACCTGCTTGCTTTAGCAAAACATCCTTTCACCTGTGTCTGCTTCAGTGAAATGTCCCCTCAGATGTCTGCTTTAGCAAAACATCCTTCTACTTATGTCTGCTTCAGGAAAACACTCCATCACTTGCTCCTTTCAGCAAAACACCATCCAACACACTGACTTTTCAAAGAAACCTTATGTTGGGCAGGTTATTGGTTGACCAATCCTTCAGTCTCTGCTCCATCTTTGTCCCTGCATGTCTTTTAGACAAGACAAATTTGGGGTTCAAAGTCTTGTGGGTAGGTTGGTGTTCTTATACCTCCACTGGGGGTCTTGCCTGGCTACAGGAGATGGTCTCATCAGGTTCCATGTCCCCACTGTTAGGCACCTAGGCTAAGGTCATCCAAATTGACTGTTAGGGGCTACCCCCATCCCAGGTCTCTGGGACTTCCTAGAGAATCCTCTCACCCCTGGCAGCTACAGATTTCAATTCATTTTCCTGCCTGCAAGTCTAGCAGCCGTGAACCCTGTCCTGCCCTATCAGAGCTCCATCTTCCTTCTGGTCCATACCTCCACCTACAGTCACAGATTGACACACCACTCCCCTATTGTGTGCCTCCCAGGAGACCTGATCCAACCCAGGGCACATAGCTTTACCTGCCTCCCAGGAGGGCTTCTCCAACCCAGCACACTCAGAAACTACCAGTTCAGCCAACACCAAAGATGACCAGATGGTAAAAGGCAAGCTCAAGAACATAATCAACAGAAGCCAATACAATATGGCACCATCAGAACACAACTCTCCTTCTACAGCAAGCCCTGGATGTCCTAAGGCACTTGAAGATTAAGACTGTGACCTTGGCTTTGCCAGTGCCAGACAAAAACAGAAGTGGATTCTCACAGTCATCCATTGAATGGAGCACAGGGTCCCCAATGAAGGAGCTACAGAAAGTATCCAAGGAGCTGAAGGGGTTTGCAGCCCCATAGGAGGAACAACAATATGAACTAACCAGTACCCCCAGAGCTCCCTGGGGCTAAACCACTAATCAAAGAAAACATATGGTGGAACTTGTGGCTCTAGCTATATTTGTAGCAGAAGATGGCATAGATGGTCATCAATGGAAAGAGAGGCCCTTCATCCTGTGAAGGTTCTAGGCCCCAATATAGGAGAAGACCAAGGCCACGAACTGGGAGTGGCTGGGTTGTTGAGCAGGGGGGTCGGGAGGACAGGGAATTTTTGAAGGGGAAACTAGAAAAGGGGATAACATTTGAAATGTAAATAAAGAAAATATCTAATTAAAAAAGAAGAAGAAAAAAAAACTGTGACCTTAAATCTTATTTCATGAATGATAGAGGTCTCTAAACAGGATATAAATAAATCTTTCTTTCCCATTTTTATTAGATTTTTAAATTACATTTCAAATGTTAGTCAGGAATGGTGGTGCACACCTTTAATCCCAGCAATCAGTAGGCAGAGGCAGGCAGATTTCTGAGTTTGAGGCCACCCTGGTCTACAAAGTGAGTTCCAGGACAGCCAAGGCTACACAGAGAAACCCTGTCTCAAAAAACCAAAAACCAAAAAACCAAAACATTTCAGATGTTATATGCTTTCCTAGTTTCCCCTCAAAAACTCCCCTATCTCCTTCCCCTTCCCCCAGCTCCCCAATCCACCCACACCCATTTCTGATCCTGGCGTTCCCCTATAATGGGGCATAGAGCCTTCACAGGACGACGGGCCTCTCCTCCCATTGATGACCATCTATGCCATCCTCTGCTACATATATAGCTAGAGCCACAAGTTCCACCATGTGTTTTCTTTGATTGGTGGTATAGTTCCAAGGAGCTCTGGGGGTACTGGTTAGTTCATATTGATGTTTGTCCTATGGGATTTCAAACCCCTTCAGCTCCCTGGGTATTTTCTTTAGCTCTTTCATTGGGGACCTTGTGCTCCATCCAATGGATGACTGTGAGTATCCACTTCTATATTTTCCAGGCACTGGCAGAGCCTCACAGGAGACAGCTATATCAGGCTCCTCTCAGCAGGCTCTTGTTGGCATCTGCTGTAGTGTCTGGGTTTGGTGGTTGTTTATGGGGTGGATCCCCAAGTGGGGAAGTCTCTGGATGGTTGTTCCCTCAGGCTTTGCTCCGAACTTTGTCTTTGTAAACTCCTCCTGTCTTAGTCAGGGTTTCTTTTCCTGCACAAACATCATGACCAAGAAGCACTTGGGGAAGAAAGCATTATTCATCTTACTCTTCCACACTGCTGTTCATCATCAAAGGAAATCAGTACTGGAACTCAAACATGTCAGGAAGCAGGAGCTGATGCAGAGGCCATGGAGGGACATTCTTTACTGGCTTGCTTCCCTTGGCTTGCTCAGCCTGCTCTCTTATAGAACCAAGACTACCAGCCCAGAGATGGTACCACCCACAAGGGGACCTCCCCCCTTGATCACTAATTGAGAAAATGCCTTACAGATGGATCTCATGGAGGTATTTCCATAACTGAAGGTCCTTTCTTTGTGGTAACTCCAGCCTGTGTCGAGTTGACACACAAAACTAATGATTATGCCTCCCATGGGTATTTTGTTCCCCATTCTAAGGAGGGATGAAGTATCCACACTTCAGTCTTCCTTCGTTTTGAGTTTCATGTGTTTTGCAAATTGTATCTTATATCTTAGGTATTCTAAGTTTCTGAGCTAATATCCACTTATCAGTGAGTGCATATCATGTGTGTTCTTTTGTGATTAAGTTACCTCATTCAGGATGATATCCTCCAGATCCATCTACTTGCCTAAGAATTTCATAAAATCGTTGTTTTTAATAGCTGAGTAGTGCTCCATTGTGTAAATGTACCACATTTTCTGTAACCATTCCTTTGTTAAGGAACATCTGGGTTCTTTCCGGCTTCTGGCTATTATAAATAAGGCTGCTATGAACATACTGGAACATGAGTCCTTCTTACACGATGGAGCATCTTCTGGGTATAGATAGGCCCAGGAGTAGTATTACTAGATCTTCTGGTAGAACTATGTCCAATTTTCTGAAGAACCACCAAACTGATTATCAGAGTGGATGTACAAGCTTGCAATCCCACCAACAATGAAGAAGTGTTCCTCTTTCTCCACATTCTCGCCAGCATCTGCTGTCACATGAGTTTTTGTACTGAGCCATTATGACTGGTGTGAGGAGAATCTCAGAGTTGTATTGATTTGCACTTACCTGATGATTAAGGATGTTGAACAATTTTTAGATGCATCTCAGCCATTTGGTATTCCTCAGGTGAGAATTCTTTGCTTAGCTCTGTACCCCATTTTTTAACAGGGTCGTTTAGTTTTCTGGAGTCCAACTTCTTGAGTTCTTTATATATATTGGATTTTAGACCCTATCGGATTTAGGATTGGTAAAGATCTTTTCCCAATCTGTTGGTTGCCTTTTGGTATTATTGACAGTGTCTCCTGCCTTACAGAAGCTTTGCAATTTTATGAGGTCCCATTTGTCTATTTTTGATCTTACAGCATAAGCCATTGCTGTTCTGTTCAAGAATGTTTCCCCTGTGCCCATATCTTTGAGTATCTTCCTCACTTTCTCTTCTATAAGTTTCAGTGTCTCTGGTTTTATGGGGAGTTCTTTGATCCACTTAGACTTGGGCTTTGTACAAGGAGATAAGAATGGGTCAATTTGCATTCTTCTACATGATAACTGCCAGTTGAGCCAGCCCCATTTGTTGAAGATGCTGTCTTTTTTCTACTGGATGGTTTTAGCTCTTTTGTCAAAGATCAAGTGAACATAGGTGTGTGGGTTCATTTCTGGGTCTTCAATTCTGTTCCAATGAAACGCTTGTCTATCACTGTACAAGTACCATGCAGTTTTTATCACAATTGCTCAACAGTACAGCTTGAGGTGTGGAATTGTGATTCTATCAGAGGTTCTATTATTGTTAGGAATAGTGTTTTGTATCCTAGGATTTTTGTTATTCCAGATGAATTTGCCAATTGCCCTTTCTAACTCTGTGAAGAATTGAGTTGGAATTTTGATAGGGATTTTTATTGAATCTATAGATTGTTTTCAGCAAGATAGCCTTTTTGACTCTATTGTTCCTGCCAATCCCACATGGGAGATCTTTCAATCTTCTGAGATCTTCTACAATTTCTTTCTTCAGAGACTTAATATTCTTTTTTATTGGGTATTTATTTCATTTATATTTCCAATGCTATCCCAAAAGTCCCCCACATGCTCCCCCACCCACTCCCACTTCTTGGCCCTGGCATTCCCCTGTACTGAGGCATATAAAGTTTGCACGACCAATGGGTCTCTCTTTCCACTGATGGCTGACTAGGCCATCTTCTGATTCATATGCAGCTAGAGACACGAGCTCCAGGGGGTACTGATTAGTTCATATTGTTGTTCCACCTATAGGACTGCAGAGCCCTCCAGCTCCTTGGGTACTTTTCTCTAGCTCCTCCATTGGGGGCCCTGTGATCCATCCAATAGCTGACTGTGAGCATCCACTTCTGTGTTTGCTAGGCCCCAACATAGTCTCACAAGAGAAAGCTCTATCTGGGTCCTTTCAGCAAAATCTTGCTAGTGTATGCAATGGTGTCAGCATTTGGAAGCTGATTATGGGATGGATCCCCGGATATGGCAGTCTCTACATGGTCCATCCTTTCGTCACAGCTCCAAACTTTGTCTCTGTAACTCCTGCCATGGGTGTTTTGTTCCCAGTTCTAAGAAGGGGCAAAGTGTCCACACTTTGGTCTTTGATCTTCTTGAGTTTCATGCGTTTAGCCAATTGTATCTTATAACGGGTATTCTAAGTTTCTGGGCTAATATCCACTTATCAGTGAGTACATATTGTGTGAGTTCTTTTGTGATTGGGTTACCTCACTCAGGATGATGCCCTCCAGGTCCATCCATTTGCCTAGGAATTTCATAAATTCATTCTTTTTAATAGCTGAGTAGTACTCCATTGTGTAAATGTACCACATTTTCTGTATCCATTCCTCTGTTGAGGGGCATTTGGGTTCTTTCCACCTTCTGGCTATTATAAATAAGGCTGCTATGAACATAGTGGAGCTTGTGTCCTTCTTACTGGTAGGAACATCTTCTGGATATATGCCCAGGAGACGTATTGCGGGATCCTCTGGTAGTACTATGTCCAATTTTCTGAGGAACCACCAGACTGATTTCCAGAGTGGTTGTACAAGCTTGCAATCCCACCAACAATGGAGGCATGTTCCTCTTTCTCCACATCCTCTCCAGCATCTGCTTTCACCTGAATTTTTGATCTTAGCCATTCTGACTGGTATGAGGTGGAATCTCAGGGTTGTTTTAATTTGCATTTCCCTGATGATTAAGGATGTTGAACATTTTTTTCAGGTATTTCTCAGACATTCGGTATTCCTCAGGTGAGAATTCTTTGTTTAGCTCTGAGCCCCATTTTTGTTTTTCGAGACAGGGTTTCTCTATGTAGCCCTGGCTGTCCTGGAACTCACTCTGTAGACCAGGCTCACCTCGAACTCAGAAATCTGCCTGTCTCTGCCTACCGAGTGCTGGGATTAAAGGCGTGCGCCACCACACCCAGCTTTTAGCCCCATTTTTTAATGGGGTTAATTGATTTTCTGGAGTCCACCTTCTTGAGTTCTTTATATATATTGGATATTAATCCCCTATCTGATTTAGGATAGGTAAAGATCCTTTCCCAATCTGTTGGTGGCCCTTTTGTCTTGTTGATGGTGTCTTTTGCCTTGCAGAAGCTTTGCAATTTTATGAGGTCCCATTTGTCAATTCTCGATCTTACAGCACAAGTCATTGCTTTTCTATTCCTGAATTTTTCCCTTGTGCCAATATCTTCGAGGCTTTTCCCCACTATCTCCTCTATAAGTTTCAGTGTCTCTGGTTTTGGACTTGATAATCTTATCATACAGATCTTTCACTTCCTTATTTAGAGTCACACCAAGGTATTTTATATGATTTGTGACTATTTTGAAGTGTTATTTCCCTAATTGCTTTCTCAGCCTGTTATCCTTTTTGTAGAGAAAGGCCAGTGATTTGTTTGAGTTAATTTTATATCCAGCTACTGCACTGAAGTTGTTTATCAGGTTTATAGTTCTCTGGTGGAATTTTTGGGGTCACATATATGCAATCATATCATCTGCAAATAATGATATTTTGACTTCTTCCTTTCCAATTTGTATTCCTTTGATCTTCTGCTGTCTAATTGCTCTGGCTATGACTTCAACTACTATATTGAATAGCTAAGGAGAAAGTGGGCAGCCTTGTCTAGTCTCTGATTTTAATGGGATTGCTTCCAGTTTCCCACCATTTAGTTTGATGTTGGCTACTGGTTTGCTGTATATTGAATTTATTATGTTTACGTATGGGCCTTGAATTCTTGATCTTTCTAAGAATTTTATCATGAAAGGGTGTTGGACCTGTTGAATTGTTTCTCAGCATCTAATGAGATGATTGTGTGGCTTTTGCATTGGAGTTTGTTTATATCGTGGATTGCATTCATAGATTTCCCGAATATTGAACCATCATTGCATCCCTCAGATGAATCCTACTTGACCATAATGGATGATCGTTTTGATGTGTTCTTGGATTCTTTTTGCTAGAATTTTATTGTGTATTTTTTGCATCAATATTCATAAGGGAAATTGGTCTGAAGTTCTCTTCCTTTATTGAGTCTTTGTGTGGTTTAGGTATCAGCGTAATTGTGGAATCATAGAACGAATTGAGTAGAGTAGCTGCTGTTCCTATTTTGTGAAATAGTTTGAGGAGAATTGGAATTAGGTCTTCTTTGAAGGTCTGATAGAACTCTGCACTAAACCCATCTGTTCATGGGCTTTTTTTTTTTTTTTTTTTTTTTTTTTTTTTTGGTTTGGGAGACTTTTAATGACTATTTTCTATTTCTTTAGGAGATATGGAACTGTTTAGTTTGTTAATCTGTTCCTGATTTAACTTTGGTACCTGGTATCTGTCTAGGAAATTGTCCATTTCATCCAGTTTTTCTAGTTTTGTTGAGTATAGGCTTTTGTAGTAGGATCTGATGATTTTTTTGTATTTCCTCAGATTCTGTTGTCTCCCTTTTCATTTCTGATTTTGTTAATTAGGATACTGTATCTGTGCCATCTAGTTAGTCTGGCTGTGGATTTATCTATCTTGTTGATTTTCTCAAAGAACCAGCTCTTACTTTGGTTGATTTTTTTGTACAGTTCTTTTTGTTTCCACTTGGTTGATTTCTGCCCTGAGTTTAATTATTTCCTGCCATCTACTCCTCTTGGGTGAATTTGTTTCCTTTTGTTCTAGAGCTTTTAGGTGTGCTTTCAAGCTGCTAGTGTATTCTCACTCCAGTTTCTTTTTGGAGGCACTCAGAGCTATGAGTTTTCCTCTTAGGACTGTTTTCATTGTGTTCCATAAGTTTGGGTATGTTGTGGCTTCTATTTCATTAAAAGCTAAAAGTCTTTAATTTCTTTCCTTATTTCTTCCTTGACTAAGTTATCATTGAGTAGAGTGTTGTTCAGCTTCCACTTATATGTGGAATTTCTATTATTTATGTTGTTATTGAAGGGCAGCCTTAGTCCATGTTGATCAGATAGGTTGCATGGGATTATTTCAATATTTTTGTATCTGCTGAGGCCTGTTTTGTGACCGATTATATGGTCAATTTTGGAGAAGATACAATGAGGTGCTGAGAAAAAGGTATATCTTTTTTTTTTTTTTTTAGGATGAAATGTTCCATAGTCTATAGTTATCTATTAAATCCATTTGTTTCATAACTTCTGTTAGTTTCACTGTATCTCTGTTTATTTTCTGTTTCCAGGATCTGTCCATTGATTAGAGTGGGGTGTTGAAGTCTCCCAATATTATTGTGTGAGGTGTAATGTGTGCTTTGAGTTTTAGCAAAATTTCTTTAATGAATGTGACTGCCCTTGCATTTGTAGCATAGATGTTCAGAATTGAGAGTTCATCTTGGTAAATTTTACGTTTGATGAGTAAACAGTGTCCCTCCTTATTTTTTTAAGAACTTTAGGTTGAAAGTTGATTTTATTCGATATTAGAATGGCTACTACAGTTTGTTTCTTGGGAACATTTGCTTGGAAAATTGTTTTCCAACCTTTTACTCTAACATAGTATCTGTCTTTGTCCCTGAGGTGGGTTTCCTATATGCAGCAAAAAGTTGGGTCCTGTTTACGTAACCAGTCTCTTAGTCTATGTCTTTTTATTTGGGGAATTGAGCCCATTGATATTAAGAGATATTAAGGAAGAGTCGTTGTTGCTTCCTGTTCTTTTTTGTTGTTAGAGTTGGAATTCTGTTCATGTGACTATCTTCTTTAGGTTCGTTAAAAGATTACTTTTTTGTTTTCTCCCTAGCTTAGTTTCCCTCATTGTGTTGAAGTTTTCCCTTTATTACCCTTTGAAGGGGTGGATTCATGGAAAGATATTGTGTAAATTTGGTATTGTCATGGAATACCTTAGTTTCTCCGTCTAGAGTAATTGAGAGTTTTGCTGGGTATAGTAGCCTAGGCTGGCATTTGTGTTCTCTTTGGGTCTATATGACATCTGCCCAGGATCTTCTGGCTTTCATAGCCTCTGGGGAGAAATCAGGTATAATTCTGATAGTTCTGCCTGTATAAGGTACTTGACTTTTTTCCCTTACTGCTTTTAATATTTTTTCTTTGTTTTGTGCATTTGGTGTTTTGATTATTATGTGACAGGAGGAATTCCTTTTCTGGTCCAAACTATTTGGAGTTCTGTAGGCTTCTTGTATGTTCATGGGCATCTCTTTCTTTAGGTTGGGGATTTTTTTTTCTATAATTTTGTTGAAGATATTTACTGGCCCTTTAAGTTGGAAATCTTCCTTCTAGTCTATACCTATTATCCTTAGGTTTGGTGTTCTTGTTGTGTCCTCGATTTCCTGGACGTTTTGTCTTAGGATCTTTTTGCATTTTGCTTTTCTTTGATTGTTTTGTAAATGTTTTCTATGGTATCTTCTGTACTTGAGAGTCTCTCTTCTATCTCTTGTATTCTGTTGGCTATGCTTGCATCATTGGCTCATGACTTCTTTTCTAGGTTTTCTATTTTCAGAGTGGTCTCCCTTTGTGATTTCTTTACTTTTTCTACTTCCATTTTTAGATCCTGGATATTTTTTTAAATTCTTTCACCTGATTGGATGTGTTCTCCTGTATTTCTTTAAGGAAGTTATTTATGTCCTTCTTATAGTTTTCCATCATTATCATGAGAAGTGACTTCAGATCCATATCTTGCTTTTCTGTTGTGATGGCATATCCAGGACTTGCTATGGTGGGAGAGTTTGGTTCTGATGATTCCAAGTAACCTTGGTTTCTGTTGCTTCTGTTCTTATGCTTGCCCCCGGCCATCTGATTATCTCAAGTGCTTGATGCCCTCAATATATCTGATTGGAGCCTGTCCTTCCTGTAATCCCAGTTGATTCAGGACTCCTCAGAGTTCAGCTTTCTCTGGGATCCTGTGATTCTGGGATCCTGTGAACCTGAGATTCTGGGTATGTCAGAATTCTTGCAGGTCAAGCTTCCTGGAGACCCTGAGATCCTGGTGTGACCAAGCTCCAGGTATCCTGGAATCCTAAGATCCTGGGCATGTTACAGCACCTGGAAGTGGTGTCTCCTCTGGGGACCATGGGGCTGTCTGCTGTGTTCAAAACCAAAGTATTCCAGCACTGACCAGAAGGAACTAGAGCTGCTGGTCAGGCAGGGCTCCTGTGTCCTTGTTGCTGCTCTCACAGGCCTGTCACGGTTCATTTGGAACAGATGTTGTATTCCACTTACCAGTGACCCTACCATTTACCAGTGATCCTAGGTGTGCTAGGGCACCTTCAGCATGGTGAGTCCTCTGGGGACCAGGGGAGTTTGCACTCAAGGTGGCCTGGAGCTGGCACCGACTGGAAAGTACCTGAGTCTATGGCCAGGAGGGTTTCCTGGCACAGGCCCATTATGGTTGGTTTGGAACAGATGTTGTCTTCCACTCACCAGTGATCCTAAGATCCTGGGCATGCTAGGATGACTGCAGCATAGAGAGTCCTCTGGGGACCATGGGACCCTCTGCAGAGTTCATGCCCAAGGTGTCCCTGAGATGGCATCGACCAGAAGGGCATAAACAAATCTTTTAAGGAAATACAGGAAAACACAATCAAACACATTAAGGAAATGAAAATGAATAAAATGGTCCAAGAAAAAAATTGAAATAGAAGCCATAAAGAAAACATACATGGAGACAACCCTGGAGATGAAAAACCCATTAAAGAAAGCAGGAGCTACAGACACAAGCATCACCAACAGAATATAAGAGATGGAAGAGAGAATCTCAGGAATAGAAGGTATCATAGAAGATGTTGATACACCAATCAAAGAAAACATCAAACACAAAAAGTCCCTAACCCAAAAATTCAAGAAATTTTGGACACTATGAAAAGACCAATCCTAAGAATAATAGGAATAGAAGAGGATGAAGATTCTCAGCTCAAATGGCCAGAAAACATCTTCAACAAAATCATAAAAGAAAAATTCCCTATCCTAAAGAAGGTATTTCTGAATAAAACACCTTTAGCACAGGCACTAAAATTAGCAATTAATAAATGGGACTTAATGAAACTGAGAAGCTTCTACATCTTGTTCCAAAGGCAAACAGGAGAAGACTGACTTCCAGGCAGCTAGGATGAGGGTTGTAAAGTCCATGCCCATGGTGGCACACTCCCTCCAACTGGGCCACACCTCCTAGTAGTTCTACTCTCTGGACTGAACATATACAAACCATCACATTCCAACTCCTGGGCCCCATAGGCTTGTTCAAACACATGAGTCTAAGAGGGACATACCTAGCCATAGAATAATATAAAAGTACATTTAGTCCAACTTCCAAAGTACCATAGTCTATAGGACACTGTTATTTGAAGAAAGTATTTTTTACCAAATATACATCTGACAGAAGATCAATATAAAAATATTATGATTTTATATTTTACATAATATACATGTATTATATAAAACATAAATTTTATAAGAAAAATAGCCTAATTAAAATGAGGTACAGATATAACAGAGAAGTCTCAATAGAGGCAACTCAGGTGGCTGAGAAACAAAGAAATGTTCAACATCCTTAATCATCAGGGAAACACAAATGAAAGTTACTCTGAGAGTTCATCTTATACCCAACAGAATGTTTAAGATCACGAAAATGAAAATGGAGCTCTGGGGACCACACATGCACCACTCACCTCTGCAGGCAGACCAGATGGGGAGGTATGTGTATGTGTGTGTGGGGTGATTCAACTAGGATGGATGGTCAAGCAGGATTCCAGCCTGGTTAGTTTTGGAAACCCCCAAAGGTTTACATGCAGAGGCAGAACACTTCAGGAGTTCTACACATCTCCTCTGAACTGAGGAGCAAGGCTAGATCTAGACAATGGGGCTCAGAGGACCAAAGCCTTTGAACAGAAAATGTGTCCTGCCTACAAGATGTGCAGGGACAAAGATAGAGCAGAGTTTGAGAGAATGACCAACCAATAATTGCCCCAAGTTGAGACCCATCCCAGGAGCAAGAACCAATCCCTGACACTATTAATGATACTGTTATGCTTGCAGACAGAATTTTAGCATAACTGTCATCTGAGAGGTTCCAACCAACAGCTAATGAAAAGAGATGCAGGGATTCACACCCAAACAGTAGATGGAGCACAAGGAATCTTACAAAAGAGTTGGAAGTAAGACTGAGGAACTTATAAAGAACAGTGACTCCACCTGAAGACCAACAGAGTTAACTAACCTGGACACTTGCAGACTCTCAGAGACTGAATCACCAGTTAAAGAATCACCAGTTAAGAAGCACAGGCTGGACCTAGGCCCCTTGCATGTTGCAAATGAGCATCTTGATGTTCATACTGGTTCCCCAAACAACTGGAGCAGGGGCTGTCCCTGAGCCTGTTCCCTACCTGCCTGCCTGTGGACCCCACACTCCTAAATGGACAGCCTTGTCTGGGATCAGTGGTAGAGGATGTACCTAGTACCTCATCACCTTGGTGTGCAGGGAGAGGTGAGTGGGTTGTGGAGATGTGGTGGGTTGACACTCAGAGGGGGCTTCCCCTAATGGGAATGAAGGGACTTACATGAGGAGGTACTGGGATGAAATCAAGGCCTGATAATTGTGTTGTAAAGTGAATAAATAAATACATTTAATTTTTTATAAAGAAAAAAGATAAGGAAACTGAGAACATGACAGCTCATTCTGGTGAGGATGAAGAGTAAGCGAAACATTCATTCATTGTTGGTGGGAGGGCAAACTTGTACAGACACTATGAAAATCAGTATGACAGTTCCTCAGGAAGATGGGAATCTATCAACCTCAAGATCCAGCTATACCACTCTTGGACATATACCCAAAGCATGCTTCATCCTTCCACAAAGACACTTGCTCAGCCATGTTCATTGCTGTTCTATTCATAAGAATCAGAAAGTGGAAACAACCTAGATTTTCCTCAACCAAAGAATAAATAAAATGTGGTACATCTACACAATGGAATATTACTTAGTCACTGAAAAAAAATGATACCATGAAATTTGCAGACAAATATGGTATGTATTCACTTATATGTGGATATTAGCTGCAGAGTCAATGATAACCAAATAACAATCCATAGAACTATATAAGGTAGGTATAGAATATGGGACTAGAAGAAACAGATATATCTCCATAGGTGTCTTTAACTCATTGGCACAGGAAAAGTATTCTCAGCTCTTCCAGCACCATGTGTGCTTAGATGCTGCCATGCTTCCTGCTATGATGAAAATGGACTGAACCTCTGAATCTATAAGCCAGCCCCAATTAAATATACTTTATATATAAAAAAAGCAGAGGTCATGGTATCTGTTCAGGGCAGTAAAACCATAACTGTTTGTCTAGATGACCGACTCTTGATGAGAGTGGGGTATTATAATGTCCTGCTATCAGTGTGTGAGAGTCAATGTGTAATTCTAGTTGTAGAATGGTTTCTTTTATGATTCTGGGTATTCTTGTGTTTAGGCACATATATTAAGAATTGCAATATCCTCTTGGTGGGTTTTCCCTTGAATATGTAATGCCCTTCTATATCTCTTCTTAGTTTTGGTTTGATGATAAAACTTAGGAGTGAAGGCTCTATGTAGGCACCAGATTGACATTTCCATATTCACTGAGTTGTGTATGTGTTGCCTTCAGCAATGGGGCCTTGCTGTCAGTTTGTAGAGAGCAATCTATAGACTTGGCAACAGTCTGGGCTTTTTGGGGATTCCTAATCAGCTCCTTTAGACAACAAATCAATTGGAAGTAATCTAGACCTGATACTGGAAGCATCATTTCATGACAATAGATGGTCAGTTAGGCTTTTGTCTCTCTCATTGTTTGGCAATTCCTATTGTATCTCCTTCACATATGTATATGTTTTAGGAACTTTCTACTTTATTAGGATTTCATACTAACCCTCAAATGCCCCTGAATTTTAGCTGACTCTTCCCACATTCCCTTGTAAAAACCTCCTTACTACTTCCTCTGCAAACATAAACCTCCCATTCCAGAATCTAACTTAGTATTTCCTGGTAGAACACCCTGTTTTCTTTCTAGTTGTGAAGCCCTTCCATGACCTGAGCTCATTCCCCTTTCTGTTTTTTATTATATATTTTATATATTTACATTTCAAATGAAATTTTCAATATCTTTCGGCAAGATGAATTCATTTCATGTAATGCTTTCTATCTACTGTTAGTAATTTTCCTCCTAATTAAGTAGATTTTAATATAAATGTACTTTCTTTGATTTCAAATTAATATCCAAAGACTCCTCAAATGGCTCAGTGGATAAAGGAGCCTACTGTCAAGTCTGACATCCTGAGTTTGATGCCCAGGACCTACATAGTAGAAAGAGAACTAATTCCTACAAATTGTCCTCTGATCATCGTATGCACATAGTAGCATACAGGCATCCATACACATGCACAGATGCATAAGAAATAAGTAAATAAAGATGTATCACAAGCCAAGGAGATATTACAGCCAGTCTGAGAACTCACGGAAGGAGAAAGCAGATTTTCACAAGTTGTCCTCTGATCTCCACACACATGGGCACCCACAGCCACAGCTCCTCACAGATACTTACACAGATAATGCATAAAATATAATAGAAGGATCATGACAAAATAACATGTAATCAAAATGCTAAGTTAATGCTCATAAGATGTAATTGTCCCTCATTTTTTTCATATCATTCTAACAAGTTAGGATATATTCTTACCAAGCTTGCCAATTTCTGCCCTTTAAATTATTTATGTTGCTCACTTACACTGCTAGAATAACGCTGGTCGTGTTTAGTTTCACAAACTTATTAGTGGTCTTTGGTTCCTCTGTGTTAAATCCATTGTCTCTGCCTTTCCTGTCTTTCTGTGGTTGATTTGAAAACTTTGTGCCTTTTCATTTGGGCTATGAGTGTTTTACCTTGTAAGCTTTCTCAGTGGTTGCTCTGGGATTCACAGTATACATAAGTGACTTCTCACAGTCCACCCAGGTACATGTTTCATCACTCATTATTAATCTCTATGCTTTCTCTTGTCTACACTGGGTTGAAGTGCTATTGTTCAGTCCTCAGCTGTGTGCTGTCATCTCAATTCTTTCCTTGGGCCCATACTGCAGGGTTTTAAAATTTCTTATTTAGATTTTTCCAATCCTTAATGTCTTTTAAAATAAAATCTCTTTTATTGCTGAGATTTCATATTTTGTCTCATTCTAGGTTGCTTGTAATGGCTAAATGAAGCATGTTTGTGATGCTTCCTCTTAAATGTTGGTTAGATAATTGCAGGATCTAATTCATATATTTCTTGAAACAATTTGATTGCCTCATCTCATTTGAACTGTCATTTTCCTTTTCTTTAATGTTTTCCAGATATTTTATTTTTTGTGGCAAGGGTCTCTGCTCCTAGTCTTTTAATTAAGCCACCTGCCTCATTTAAGTGGAGCATGAAGATCCTGGCCACCACTTTTAGGAAAGATAACTTTCAGAACCTTTGCTATGCTAGTTTGTTTGTTTAGTTTATTAAATCTTTGAAAAGAATTGTTGATTTTCTTTTTATGCATGGTAATATTTAGCTCGTGCATGTGTCTGTGCACTAGATGTGTGCCTGTCATCCTAGCAGGTTAGAAGAAGGCATCCAGATCCCCTGGAGCTGGAATTATGAGTGATTGTGAGCCACCATGTGGGTTCTGGGAAGCAAACTGATGTATTCTGCAAGGGCAACACATGCACTTAACCACTGAGCACCTTTCTAGGCCTGTCTCCTTGGTTTATATGGTAGCACAGGGGCTCCAAGTCTTTGGTGGTGACAGATGGCAAAAGTAGATGAAATCATTTATTCAGGCTCCGGTCCAGCTTTCCATGCTACACATAGTCTTTATGTCATATGACATATGTTTCTCTTGGTTATGAATATATGTATATATATTCATATATATATATATATATATATATATGCATAAGAACATAGAATGTTAGTGCTAAGATATTGTGTAGAATATTATCTGCTTTTTGTTACATTTCCTGTGATTCTAGTGATTTGACTATAAAAAATTACAAAGATAAAAGGCCATTTTTATCTCATCTTAAAAAGTGTGTTATACACCATCACATCCTTCTACAAAAGGCTATACTCAACAAAACTGGAAAACCTGGACGAAATGGACAAATTTCTAGACAGATACCAGGTACCAAATTTAAACCAGGATCAAGTTAACGATCTTAACAGTCCCATATCCCCTAAAGAAATAGAAGCAGTCATTAATGGTTTCCCAACCAATAAAAGCCCAGGACCAGATGGGTTTAGTGCAGAGATCTATCAGACCCTCAAAGAAGATCTAATTCCAGTTCTGCACAAACTATTCCACAAAATAGAAGTAGAAGGTACTGTACCCAACTCATTCTATGAAGACATAATTACTGTGATACCTAAACCACAGAAAGATCCAACAAAGATTGAGAACTTCAGACCAATTTCCCTTATGAATATCAATGCAAAAATACTCAATAAAGTTCTTGCTAACCGAATCCAAGAACACATTAAAGCAATCATCCATCCTGACCAAGTAGGTTTTATTCCAGTGATGCAGGGATGGTTTAATATGCGGAAATCCATCGACATAATCCATTATATAAACAAACTCAAAGACAAAAACCACATGATCATCTCGTTATATGCTGAGAAAGCATTTGACAAAATCCAACACCCATTCATGATAAAACTCTTGGAAAGATTAGGAATTCAAGGCCCATACGTAAACATGATAAAAGCAATCTCTAGCAAACCAGTAGCCAACATCAAAGTAAATGGTGAGAAGCTGGAAGCAATCCCACTAAAATCAGGGACTACACAAGGCTGCCCACTTTCTCCCTACCTATTCAACATTGTACTTGAAGTCCTAGCCAGAGCAATTCGACAACAAAAGGAGATCAAGGGGATACAAATTGGAAAAGAAGAAGTCAAAATATCACTTTTTGCAGATGATTTGATAGTATATATAAGTGACCCTAAAAATTCCACCAGAGAACTCCTAAACCTGATAAACAGCTTCAATGAAGTAGATGGATATAAAATTAACTCGAACAAGTCAATGGCCTTTCTCTACACAAAGAATAAACAGGCTGAGAAAGAAAGTAGGTAAACAACAACCTTCTCAATAGTCACAATTAATATAAAATACCTTGGCATGACTCTAACTAAGGAAGTGAAAGATCTGTATGATAAGAACTTCAAGTCTCTGAAGAAAGAAATTAAAGAAGATCTCAGAAGATGGAAAGATTTCCCATGCTCATGGATTGGCAGGATCAATATAGTAAAAATGGCTATCTTGCCAAAAGCAACCTACAGATTCAATGCAATCCCCATCAAAATTCCAACTCAATTCTTCAACGAACTAGAAAAAACAATCTGCAAATTCATCTTGAATAAGAAAAAACCTAGGATAGCAAAAACTCTTCTCAAGAATAAAAGAACCTCTGGTGGAATCACCATGCCTGACCTAAAACTGTACTACAGAGCAATTGTGATAAAAACTGCATGGTACTGGTATATCAACAGAAAAGTAGACCAATGGAATAGAATTGAAGATCCAGAAATGGACCCAACACACCTATGGTCACTTGAGCTTTGACAAGGGAGCTAAAACCATCCAGGGGAAAAAAGACAGCATTTTCAACAATTGGTGCTGGCACAACTGGTGCATATCATGTATGAAAATGAGAATTGATCCATTCCAATCTCCTTGTACTAAGGTCAAATCTAAGTGGATCAAGGCGCTCCACATAAAGCCAGAGACACTGACACTTATAGAGGAGAAAGTGGGGAAAACCTCGAAGACACTGGCACAGGGGAAAAATTCCTGAATTGAACAGCAATTGCTTGTGCTGTTAGATCGAGAATCGACAAATGGGACCTCATAAAATTGCAAAGCTTGCTCTTTCCCTATTATATTCTTGCCTTTCTCTTGCCTCTTGCCCCCTTACTCCCAATTCCCTTTCCCCCTCTCTCCACGTGGCCATAGCCGGCCCCCATTTCTCTACTCTCTCCTTCTCTCTGCCTTTCTCTGCCTCTGTTACCCTCTTAACTCTCCTCCCCATGCCCTGAATAAACTCTATTCTATACTAAAAAAAAAAAATTGCAAAGCTTCTGCCAGGCAAAAGACACCGTCAATAAGAAAAAAAGGGCCACCAACAGATTGGAATAGTATCTTTACCTATCCTAAATCAGATAGGGGACTAATATCCAATATATATATAAAGAACTCAAGAAGGTGGACTCCAGAAAATCAAATAACCCCAAAAAGTGGGGCTCAGAGCTAAACAAAGAATTCTCACCTGAGGAATACAAAACAGCTGAGAAGCACCTGAAAAAATGTTCAACATCCTTAATAATCAGGGAAATGCAAATCAAAACAACCCTGAGATTTCACCTCATACCAGTCAGAATGGCTAAGATAAAAAATTCAGGTGACAGCAGATGCTGGCAAGGATGTTGAGAAAGACGAACACTCCTACATTGTTAGTGGGATTGCAAGCTTTGACAATGACTCTGGAAATCAGTCTGGTGGTTCCTCAGAAAATTGGACATAGTACTACCGGAGGATCCCGCAATACCTCTCCTCGGCATATATCCAGAAGATGTTCCAACTGGTAAGAAGGACACATGCTCCACTATTTTCATAGCAGACTTATTTATAAGCGAGAAGGTGGAAAGATTCCAGATGTTCCTCAACAGAGGTATGGATACAGAAAATGTGGTACATTTACACAATGAAGTACTGCTTAGCTATTAAAAGAATGAATTTATGAAATTCCTAGGCAAGTGGATGGACCTGGAGGGCATCATCCTAAGTGAGGTAACCCAATCACAAAAGAACTCATACAATATGTACTCACTACTAAGTGGATATTAGCCCAGAAACTTAGAATACCTAAGATATAAGATACAATTTGTGAAACACATGAACCTCAAGAACGGAGACCAATGGGTGGACACTTTGCCCCTTCTTAGAATTGGGAACAAAACACCCATGGAAGGAGTTACAGAGACAAAGTTTGGAGCTGAGACGAAAGTATGGACCATCTAGAAACTGCCATATCTGGGGATCCATCCCATAATCAGCTTCCAAATGCTGACACCATTGCATACACTAGCAAGATTTTGCTGAAAGGACCCAGATATAGCTGTTTCTTATGAGACTATGCTGGGGTCTAGCAACCACAGAAGTGGATGCTCACAGTCAGCTATTGGATGGATCACAGGGCCCCCAAAGGAGGAGCTATAGAAAGTACCCAAGGAGCTGGGGGGATCTGCAACCCTATAGGTGGAACAACAATATGAACTAACCAGTGCCCCCCGGAGCTCGTGTCTCTAGCCATATATGTATCAGAAGATTGCCTGGTCAGCCATCAGTGGCAAGAGAAGCCCATTGGTCATGCAAACTTTATATGCTTCAGTACAGGGGAACGCCAGGGCCAAGAATTGGGAGTGGGTGGGTGGGGAAGCGTGTGGGGGAGCATGTGGAGGACTTTTGGGATAGCATTGGAAATGTAAATGAAATAAATACCCAATTAAAAAAAGAAAAAAGTGGGACATAGATCATGGATTTATTGATGCTGGTAACATTAGGAATTGAGACAAAAGATATGGCAAACCCCTCAGGTCTATCTTCCAGGTCTGGAAATGAAATAGAGGAGATATATATATTCAGTCTTAGTCCTTGCCACCACTGACCAGTCATTGTCTGAGCATCTTTCTCACCCTGTAGAGTCATCTGGCAAGCTTTGAAAAGTGTATGCAATCTCTTTCTGGGAGACAAGATCCCCTTCAGGCTATGGCCCTTTCCTTCTCCCAGCATGAGATTCTTGGGGTAATTCCCATTTGTTTATGATCCATTGTTTCAATAGAGTGATAGTCAGGTTGAAAACCAACGTGTCTCTTCAGAATATCTTCTTCGATGCCCAGCTTGATACACCTAGAATGAAGTATTTAAGAATTGGACCACACATTACTGTTGTGGGATATAGTTACAAATTCTTTCCTCAAGATTGAGTATGTGCATAAGTTATTATTAAAAACATTGGGGCCAGGGGAAGCCTGCATGTACCACAGCACATCTGTGGAAGTCAGAGGACAAAGTTTTAGAGGTGGGTCCTTTCTTCTCACCCTATTTCCAAGGCAGGCCCTTCCTTATTGTTCCTGTTGACAGGATGTGTACTCCAGGCTAGCTGACCCATGACCTTCCTAGCTATTGTGTTTCTGCTTCCCTTCTTATGGCAGGAGAGTTGGAACTTCAAATGCTTGTTACCCCATTTTGCTTTTCACATGGGTTTTGGGGTTCAAACTCAGGTCATTGGGGTTTTATGGCAAACACCTTTATCTTCTGAGCCATCTCTCTATCTTAAATTACTGGAAACTGTTTTGCATACAACATCGATCACTGCTTCTCTATTTATTTATGGTTCCATTAAGTTGTGTGGTGAGGCCATGATAGATGTTTACTGTGGCCTCCCTTCCCCCAGCCTGGAACCTGCCTGCTCAAGGGTGGAGCTACCGGCTCATTCGTCCTGCCACGCCCACTGCTGGAACCTGCCTTTGCTGCCTGGAGTCACACACGTGTTCGTCCTGCTACTGGACCCTGAGTTACTTGGCGGGAAATTGGGTTCCCTCCCACTTCCTTTATAAACTGGGTGTCTGGAAATATTAAATTGAGCCTCGATCAGAACTTGTTGTCCTGGCTTCATTCTTTTCTTCCGCCCCGTCTAGTTTCCTCTCTTTTCAGCCTGAACTGCCTTTTTCAGTTGAACCGTTCGTGTTGTGGACCGCAACAGTTGGCGCCAGAACTGGGACCTGAAGAATGGCAGAGGGATGCTAAGAGAAACGACTGCTGTGTGGAGCTCCACAAGAAAGGAAAGGATCTTCGTATCGGAGGAGCATCGGAGCAACGGACAGGTACACATGCTAGCGCTAGCCTAAAAAATTTCAGTTTTGTAAAGTGTTGCTGAGGATGCGGTAGGATACGAATCAAGTTTGAAGCAGTGCTGACCCAACACTGTTTCTGCTTGGGGTCAGCAGTTTGTTAATCGGAACTAGATACGGAGACAGGCGGTGTGCCGCAGTTTTTTAGAAAACTGCTTAGGTGGAAGAAGGAAGGGTTCAAAGTCAGAAATTTTTTAGATAAGATAGATAGCTGTTGTCCATGGTTCAAAGAAGAAGAAACGATAGATTGTGGAACCTGGGAGAAAGTTGGTGAGGCCCTGAAGCGAGTTAAAGTTTGAGATTAAGCTTCAGAGGCTGAGTCTCTTAAGATATTTCTAGTTTAGATAATGATTAATGTGGTTCCTATCCTAAATAGTAAAATTTAAGATAAGATATAAAGCAATGCCTCTTTATTAAAGCGTTAAAGCTTGCTTTAATAGGTATTCATAGGTATTAATTGATATCCAAACTTCGTAATATGATAGTAATGCTTCTAATATTGATTTTAACAGTGATAAATTGTTTTAAACATAGGTTTTGCTTTCCCAAAGTTGTAGGTATTATCCTAACCTTGCACAAAAACTTAAAAATTATGGTTAAAACTGCCATTGTTCCATTGACTGCAGGTTGCAGTTTGATTGCAAATTTAAGATTAATGCTCAGATTAAAAAGTATTTTACCTTTGAGTCAATACAGGGCTCTGGGCATCCCCAGAGCGGCTTGTGGCCCTTTTCTTTTGTTTTGCAAACAATGCCTAAAAAAGTTTTTCCCTGTGTTCAAGAAAATTTCTTTTTAACAGTGTTACAGATCTATTCAGATGTTTAAAATAATGCTTAAATTCAAAGATTTTTGCTTCTAGTAAACTGGTAATCACTAGAAAATTTTGCCTCTACGTATGGCTAATATAGCTTTACATTATGTAAGAAAAATGTTTATTGTTTCTGCTTCTTTACAAGAAGCCAAAAGTTTTAATCTTTCAGTATATATTGTTTCCTAAGTGGAAAGTATTTTATTAACTAATGCTTCTCAAGGGAAGTTTACCTTAAATCCTTGCTCTCACCCAAAAGATTCAGAGACAGTATCCTTTTATTATTTAGTGTTTTAGTTTACTACAAAAGGTTTTATAAAAAAAAAAAGCTTTTATAATTGTTGTTAATTGGTAATTAAAAATTAGTTGTGCCCAAGACAATTCTTTGGCCAGAAAAAACATTATTGTAAAGTCATTTTTCTCATCCTCCCAGCCGATCGTTGGCCACGTGGGCCCAACTAGCTGCTGTGGGGCAAAGTCTTAAGACACACAGTTGCCCCTATTCCAGCACAAATAATCTGGTTGTGTGCTGTAGATGGTGTTTTAAAATGCTGAACAATCAAACCTTAATTTATATATTGATAGTCAATGCTATATCTCTGAGCTCATAATTACTTAAAATTGTTCGTCCCTCAGATACTATTAATTCTCAAATTTACAATTGCTTATACATATTTTTAGTTAATAAATAAATAAATTATGCACGTGTGACTCTTAATAACTTTTCTAGCCTTCTAGTTACAACCGTTCCTTAAGAAAAATAATTGAAAGTGCAATTAGTCACTGCCCCTTTACAGCCAAATATTTAAAATGTTTTGTCCAAAAAGTTATTAATTCAAAAGGTTAGATATTGTAAAAATTTAAACTTTAACCTCTTAAAAGACAAAAGAGAGAAATTGTATCCCCATATATACTATTTAGTGCATTTCCATGCACACTATTTAAAACATACCTTTATTTTCAAAATTTGAGATTAAAATGTCAAATTTAATAAATGCTTTTTAATATCTTAAAAGGATCTACTTATTGGCTTATAAATTGATCCTAAAACAGCTACCTTATTAGAAAAGAGAAAAACAGGTTCTCTCCACAGAACTCTACAGAAGCATATTGGTAATTCGTGTGCTGAGCTGACAGGTAAGTTAACTCAGTGTCCTGATTAAAAGGACTAAAAGATTAAATTCATGTTTTAGATCCATCCTTGCTTGTCATTTTTCCAGTTTAGACTAGCTTCTAGCCTTTTAACTTTATGGCAATAGTACATCAGAGACTGTATATTCAGACTTAGTAAAATTAGTCATTTAATAGAGTCATAATGATTTTTCACTCTTCTTCAGTGTGACCAGCCATTCTAACTCAATCTTAGACTGGTCTAATATTCAGTTCAATTATTAGAGATTCCTATATTGTAAATTACCTAGTAAAGTTAATTCAGAGCATTTCCCCCAAAGTCACCAAAGGCTCATCTTGCCTTTACCTTATTTGTCCTAAACTTTTCGCAAACTGACATTAAAGGTCAGTCTGCAGCGGAACGCCACTGGCACCCAGTTACTTCTAATTCTTATGCATTGGTAAAATGGAAGGACGCCCTGACTAATAAATGGAAGGGTCCAGATCCAGTTCTAATCTGGGGAAGAGGCTCGGTTTGTGTTTTTTCACGAGATGAAGATGAAGCACGGTGGCTACCAGAGAGATTAATTCGTCAGGTAAACACAGATTCTGTCTCTCCTCGTAAGTATCATTCTAAAGACTAAAATTCCTCTTTTGCTTAAAATTCAGCTGGAAACTGAAGCTCCTAAAAAAAGCTGTTTTCCTGCTACTCTCTGAGCCGGCTCCCCCACAGGAGGCTGGAGACTAGCCTTAGCTTTACAATTTGCATCTAAATAAAGTACCTTAACTTCTCCGAACAAAAAATTTACATTGCTACACTCTCATTGTTTAAAATTCTTCCTTCTCTCAAGCAGGTCAATCTACATTCTCCGGTTCTCCACCCCTACGAGCAAACAGGTGGTACTGCTAATCTCCCTTCCAAAGACATCCCAGCATGTGGCTTTTCAGTCTAAGAGAAGATTTAGATTTAACAGGAGAGCTAGGGAAGTAAAAATTTCATATATATTTACAGAGATTAGTTCTTATTTTGATAGATATAGGCTTAGTCCCTTAGCTGGCCTCTGGCTTTTCACCCTTGCTGTTACTGCAAGGTGTCCTTAGTTCCTCAGGCTACTGGGAATAACAGGGATGACGAGGAAAGACTTTCAGCTCCTATTTTAACCAAAATTAATGGTGTTAATACTGACATAATTCTTATCTTGGCCTTGCTAAATCTGAGGTTGACAAGTCTCATATAGAGACCTCGCAATAACTCAGAATTGCGCTACTGATTCATAATCATATGAATACGGTATGGGTACCGCTTGGCGCAGGAGATTACTGCGGAGGGAAGGTCCAGCTTGACCGTTTCTGAGTTCCCTGTGCGACACACCTGATTTGAAGGAGGTTGGTATCCGATTCCAGCTAAAAACCAAAAACACTTAAGGCTCTGCCTCCCCTCCCCAAAAGATACCAAGAGCCACAGATGTGAGTTGTTACAATGCTCACGGGAGGAATCAGGTCAATGTCCACCCAAGTCAAGGTTAAAGGCCCACTCATCTATGGATGAAAAAAATCATTTGATCACCTCTGTTAAGCATTGCCTATTTAAACTTAATTAATAGGGGAGAGAGAGGTTGGAGACCTTGCTGTTGTAAGAGCAGGCCCTTCACTGCCTCCCACCCAAAAAATAAAAAAGCCAATTGGCCTTGTACTAGGAGCCAGCCAGTCTTAACCCCTTCTCCCTGTCCCCCTGCCTTTCACCCAAAATTGTGGATAATTTTCAGCTCAGTGTTATTCTAAAATTGATTAGTTAAACTCAGCCAGGGTTCCAACGCCCTACTTAAAATGTAAACAGGTAGCTACCTATTCAGCACTAATTAGCATTATAAAGTCAGAGCCTACAGCCCAGCGCTGCTATTCAGTCAGTGCTTTAAAGACAGTCTTAGCCAGATACAGTTTACCATTAGAAAAGTTAGGGAATCCCACGGAAACAGGTTTTTTCTTTAGCCCTAGGAACTCAGGCAGAATTATTGAACATAGATAATTTTTCTGCCACAGGCCACCCCCTTTTTTATTTTTGTTTTGTTATCTAATGGGGGGAAATGTGGCCTCCCTTCCCCCAGCCTGGAACCTGCCTGCTCAAGGGTGGAGCTACCGGCTCATTCGTCCTGCCACGCCCACTGCTGGAACCTGCCTTTGCTGCCTGGAGTCACACACGTGTTCGTCCTGCTACTGGACCCTGAGTTACTTGGCGGGAAATTGGGTTCCCTCCCCCTTCCTTTATAAACTGGGTGTCTGGAAATATTAAATTGAGCCTTGATCAGAACTTGTTGTCCTGGCTTCATTCTTTTCTTCTGCCCCGTCTAGTTTCCTCTCTTTTCAGCCTGAACTGCCTTTTTCAGTTGAACCGTTCGTGTTGTGGACCGCGGGCGGGCCGCAACAGTTTACAAATTTTATGTTGAAATCTCATCCTTCAGCATTTTCTCTTTTGCTTCATATTGCATATATTTTAGTTCTTCAGACAATACAGCCTTTCCTACAGTTCTACTTCCTTACAACAAAATGGTAGTAGTAGCAATCAATCCCATTAGATAACTTTATTCTTACTTGGTACAACCTTTATTAGTCCATCTCACTAGAAAGAACAAGGAACCAAATATGTATACTAACTGATATACACACATTGTTAAAACTTTTAGTAAACATTAGCATGAGTATCTCTAACAAGCTTCAGATGCATTCAAGCTTGTCTTTCTGGCACTATTCCATCATGATGTGGAGAATGTTTGCATTTGTCTTTTTATTATCCATTCCTCACACAAAAGGTGAGAATTCTGCCCCTCCCATTCATTTAATTATATTATTACTTTACACACACGCGCACACACACACACATTCACATACACACATTATATATATCACACACATGTTATATATATATATATTTATACATTTATATTTATAAATGTAATATATTATATGTGTCCTGTGCTCAAGGATGAGTTCTGGTTCTAAATAGACCTTGTTTCCTTGAGAGAAATTAATCCTACTGTGCTTGGATATGGTATATTCTATAATTATCATACAGATTAAAGTGACTAGTGATGCTCTTCATATTACCCGTCACTTTTCTGGTCATCTGCTCCCTTGATTTATTAATTAGTAGAAGAAGAATTTTGAAATCTACCACTACCACTATGGATATTTCCATAAGTTTCCAGATAGAGACAAACATATGAATTGTCATAGCCACTTGGAGACTTGACCTCTTAGTCTCTGTGCAGTGCCTTTGCTTTAGCCCTAGTCATTTTTTCTTGCTCTGATGTTTGCTTCACTTAAAATTAATATAGCTGCTGTGTCTTTTTTGGAGGATTAACACCAGCACTGTAAACCTCTATCCATCCCCCTTTTAGTCTTTAAATTGAATGTGAATATGAATATCCTGAATAAAAATTTTAGGCACCTTTTGTAAGTCACTCTGAATTTCCATGTCTGTAAGAGGAGCATGGGAACAATCACCATTTAAAGTGAATTTTATATAATTGACCCTATATGAATCATATTTAATATCGACTATTAATTTCATTTATTTTTCTTGTTATTTCTTTGTGCCTCTCTTATTTTAGACTATTCCGGCTTTAATGAACCTCATGTGATCAGTACTTACACTCATTATATTCATTATAATGCTTTTAAAATTGATTTGCTGGGCTCCCTGGACCTAAGCCCACCAACAAATAACACTATACTACACAGTACCTACCGCTTATATCTAACAACAAAGTGCTCCCAAGTGCTTCTTAATGTTCCAGATAGTCATTTCTCTCATTCCTATAAGTACAATCATACATTGTTCTTCTTAGTCACATTTTACAACACACAAGTTTAAAAACTCTAAAACAGCACCATGTAATTCCATTAATACATTTACTGACTCTTATTCTTTCTCTATGGTAAAATCTAAGTTAAAAAATATCTTTACTTATTACTGTAATTTTTATTTTAGCCACAACTTTTAAAATTTACTTCCAAAATAATAGCTTTCCATATGAAGTATATATCAAAATTAAAGTCTTAATCATGATTATTTTCCTTGTGGTTTTTAAAACAATTCTTTCAGGGCAGTTTTATTATGGATAAATTTGTTTTATTTTTATTTATCTGAGAAAGTGTTTTATTTCTTTCTTAATGAATGAGTCTTAATGAACACTGGTTATAGAACTTCTAGAAAGTGTGTCATTCTCTGAATGAACACATTAAGTAATACACTCACCCCTCTGTTCTTTCACATGAGTTGCTATGAGAAATCTGCTGTAATTCTGTCCCATCTTACTCTAGAAGTGAGGTTACTTGAAGTTCTGGAATACTCATTCAAGATTTCCCCATTATCAGTTGATTTCTACAGTTTGAATATGATTGAAGTTGTGGTGTATATTTGCAAGTTATGTATTTATTAGTGGTATATACAATTATTTTCTTTTTATTTCTCATAGATCAACAAAAGTTTTGTAAGGTGTGTGTGTGTCTGTGTGTGTGTATTTGTGTGTGTAGCTTCTCATATGCTAGGGCTTCTCACATGCTACAAAGTGAGCCACTACTGAATTACATCTCCAGCCCTATGTTTTGTAGTTGTCACATGCTCAGGCATTCAGTTTCATCCCCATTCACCATCTTGCTTCTAAAAGTATCTCAGTTTGGTACGTTTCTTTTGACCCTAACACTATCTTCAGCATACCAATCTTGTCCATGTCCATCAAATTCTACTGAGGATACTTTCACAGACATTTGCCATTTGTCACACTACATTTGATTTCTCATATTTTCTTTTAACTCATTTCAGAACCGCCCACGTCTCACCTTTTCTCTTGGATGCTGTCTAATTTTTTACGGGATCCCTTAGCATAATAGTTATTTCCTTAAATTCCTCCTTGTTCCAATGTCTGTGTCACATAAGAAATGTATTTATCACTTGCTCTGTCTCCTCATTCTCTATTTTTATTTGTCCTTTTTTTTTTCTTTTGTGACAGGATCTCACTGTGTAGCACCAGTTGTACAAAAACTCAATATCTAGACCAGGCTGGGTTTGAACTCACAGAGATGTACCTGCCTCTGCCTCCCCACAGTTGGCTCTTTCCTTTGAGAAGTAGGACTCAACTGAATGCTGATGTATTTTGAACATTCATGCTAAAGATATCTGTGTTTGACAGTGCAGTAGCAGTAAGCCAGAGGCTTCTGATTCCACTAGAATACCTGCATCAATTTTTCTCTCCAGAGTATGCTCTTCCCAAGGAATTTAGAGAGTTCTCATGTTGGAACACATTAGGCTGCAATCATCTGTAATTTCCTTTGCATTAGGTTGGTGTGAGACAGTGACAACTAATGGACACATGACTGAATCTCTGTCTGTAGGAGGGACCAGAACCCTGGGCTGTGATCTTCAAAGGTGTTTCTCTGGTGATGTTGCTTTCGCTTCATGCTCTCTTTTCTTTCTCTAGACACAGTGTTCTCACATTTTTTCTCTAGGATGTGACTTCTCCTGAATGTTCTTTAGATAAGGCAGGGTGGCCAAAGGCGACTAATGCAAGCAGAATAACTGTTCTCCACCTAGGATGAGGCTATGACAAAATGCTTTCCATGGAGAGTAAATTTTCATTTGGGAGAGGCTCTGAGGGAATTTGACATCAAGTATTCCTTTCAATTGTCCAGGAAAAGCAAGGCATCTTGGAGCACTATCGCCCAAGCACTCTTGAGCAAGAACCAACAGCCTGCAAGTATCAGGGTATTTTGCAGTCCTCCAAATTCCATCCTCCATTCTATTTACCTCCTCAGCCTTCCTATTAGTTAGGGAGGCTGAGGCCTCTCCTCTAGGATGGAAATCTCAACTGTTTACGCTGTGTACTGTAGCTGTTCAAGATTCCATGAATCCAGTGTTATGCCCAGTTCTCAGGAACCCCAGAAGAATGCCAGGAATTGCGAGTCCAATGCAAAAGCAAACAGAGTCTTTATTACAAGTGTCTGACTCAGATCACAAGCCTTTCCCACTCCACAGGTTAAGAATGAGATGCTCATGTCCAGGGGCTTGAAGTATATATCTGTGCATATGCATAAGCTGGGATCCTTGAACTTTGGGGTTATGTGACTGGGGAGGTGACAGGAGAGTGCCATCCTTCAAATCTGGTAACCTTTTCAGACAGAGGGATGGAACCATGCAGTTGGAGAGGGTCCTTCCTGACCTGGGAAAAGTAACTTATTGTGCTATCAGAAGCTAGTGCATTTTTACAACCTGGTCACAGCTGTCTGGGAACACTTCATTGCCCCTCTCCCATAGTCCAAGAGTAGGCTTTTAAATCATGTCAAGGATATTGGTTCCTGCTTCCTTCAAGGGCAGGGGAAAGGGAGTGCTACCATGAAAGGGGAAAGGGGGAATTGCAATATTCTGGCGCCAGGCTGGGTCCTTTCTGTTTGTCCTCTCCAAAGTCCAGAGGCATCTATGGGGGGGGGGTGAGGAGCATTAGCTTCTCTAGCCCTGCGACGCAGCAGGGAAATGCAGAGGCAGGCTTTCTGTGTCTCTTCACCAGCATAACTCTAATCTCCATCCATTGCCCTGTCCAAGAATGCACAATGACTCCGTTTCTTCTTGTAAGGGCAATTTCGTGTCTCTGAGCATATTAGAGCTTCACAAAAATTCTTACTTGTGGCCATGTTTGTGATATACCTTAATCAGTACATTCCCCATAGGTTATTCAGATCATGCTCAGCACAAAAAGCAATGAAGAGTGAAGGTACGGATCTGAGAGACCCAGGAGGGATTGTGGAAATGTATGAGAAGGGGGTTCCAGAACACAGTAAATTCTATTTTCATTTAATTTTGTCACTTGTAACATAAAGATAAAATTTTTGAGATTTTTTTTGCCTTTTTATTAGATATTTTCTTTATTGACATTTTAGATGCTATCCCGAAAGTTCCCTATACCCTACCCTGACCCTGCTCCCCTACCCACCCACTCCCACTTCTTGGCCCTGGCATTGCCCTGTACTAGGGGATATAAAGTATGCAAGACCAAGGGGCCTCTCTTCCCAATGATGGCCAACTAAGTCATCTTCTGCTACATATGCAGCTAGAGACATGAGCTCTGTGGGTACTTGTTAGTTCATATTGTTGTTCTACCTATAGGGTTGCAGACCCCTTTAGCTTACTTTCTCTAGCTCCTCCATTGGGGGCCCTGTGTTCTATGTCTTTCATAGCTATAATATACTGAAGTTCTAATCATAAACTTAAAATTATTTAAAAGCTTCAAAATGAGCAATTACTCAGTTATCAATTGTTGCCCATTTAGAGTAATTATTTGTATTTATTAATGAACAGAAAACATTTAATTGGAGCTGGTTCATAGTTTTAGAGGCTTAGTCCATTGTCACCATGGAAGGAAGCATGATGGCCCTCAGTTAGACATGGTGCTGAAGAAGTAGCTGAGGGTTCTTCATCTGGATCCACAAGCAGTAGGAACTGAGAGAGAGAGAGAGAGAGAGAGAGAGAGAGAGAGAGAGAGAGAGAGAGAGAGAGAGAGAGAGAGAGAGAGAGAGAGACTGGACCTCCCTACCCCTTGTGACACATTTCCTCGTACAAGGTCACAGATTCCAATAGTGCCACTCCCAGTAAGCCTATTGGGGACATTTTATTCAATCCACCACAGAGATTTAATTAATACCCTAAGTCTCTCTGATATAAAAAATTTTTCATATAATCTCCACCAATGCTTGAATGTACATTGATATATAGTTGCAAACATTCTCAGAAAAAAAAAGGATCTATTTTAAGATAGATGTAGGAAGCAAACTTTCATAGAAACTTACAATCACAGGTGAATGCAAATAGTCAAATTTTTAAGAAGTTAAAAATTCCTGAACCTTATTTTAGTGTCCCTAAAACTTGAAAGAAGGTTGGAAACCACTCCTAATTATTAAACAAAGGTGTCTGAGCTCTGATACAACTATAACCAATTACATTGTCCAGTCAAAGAATGGGCACAAAATTGTATGTGCATGAGCACACTTTTACAAGTTCATTCACATACAACAACATAGGCATAAATGTGGGGACCATAATTTTAACCTCTAACTCATGGCATTCAAATGTATAAGAAGTGTCTTCAACATATAAGAGATCAGTATCATTGTCATTCCTTGCATGGATGGAGTGATATTGTGAAAGTTTAAATGTTTTTTTTTTCATTGCTGAAGCTTTTTTTTAAAAAAATATTTTTTTATTACGTATTTTCCTCAATTACATTTCCAATACTATCCCAAAAGTCCCCCATACCCTCCACCCCACTCCCCTACCCACACAATCCCACTTTTTGGCCCTGGGGTTCCCCTATACTGGGGCATATAAAGTTTGCAAGTCCAATGGGCCTCTCTTTCCAGTGATGGCCGACTAGGCCATCTTTTGATACATATGCAACTAGAGACAAGAGCTCTGGGGTACTGGTTAGTTCATAGTGTTGTTCCACCTATAGGGTTGCAGATCCCTTTAGCTCCTTGGGTACTTTCTCTAGTTCCTCTATTGGGGGCCCTGTGATCCATCCAATAGCTGACTGTGAGCATCCACTTCTGTGTTTGCTAGGCCCCGGCATAGTCTCACAAGAGACAGCTCTATCTGGGTCATTCCAGCAAAATCTTGCTAGTGTATGCAATGGTGTTTAGGTAAGGACTTCGAATAACCTGGTACTTTTTCTTGACTGACTAAGGGCCTGGCTGTATAAATAGGACCTGGTACAAAGGCATGGCATTGTTGAAGAGCAGGTTGAGTCTTGCATACAATGGTGCAGAAAACGGGAACTTTTGGGGTACACTTATAGAGATAAAGACCTCAGGCATATTCATAATTCTAAAGAACATGATCTGGCCCTAGGGATGTTAGTTACTATATGTAGAAAACTAGAGATGACTGCTTCTAGAGACCATGGGGAAAATGGTAGCTGAGGTACTGACTAATGAGGCATAGGGGCCATAGCAACGAGACACTGTCATGAAGTCTTTGTGCAACTTGGTCATAACAGTGATGCTTCCTAGGAAGATTGGGGGGGGGAGAGTACCTGTGTCCTTGCTAGGTACAAATGAGACAAGTCAATATCCTCGAGTTGCCTCATCTTAGCTTGGTAGTCAGTCTTGAGCTCTACATATCTAAAGTTTCCATGGAGGCTGAGGCTTCCCTGCAGAATAAATTGTTACTTCTCAAGCACTGATCCCATAGAGGGTGGCAAGACCTTCAGTGAGTACTGAGATAGGAGGTGGCATTTTCTTTAATAGTATAGCAATTGGTAAATTGTCTATGATCTAGTAAATAACCTCCAACTCACATACATTCAAACAACTCAGGTTAACAAACTAAACTCCAGTAAACAAATTAGAAAAGAAAAGAAAGCCCATAGCATCAAATAGGAGAGGACTTGTTGAGAAGAATTTCAACTGGAAAAAGGAAAACGAGAGAAGGTAGGGTGTATGTGAATGTGTGTGTGTGTGTGTGTGTGTGTGTGTGTGCCCTCATCTCTTGCCCATGTTGACTCTATTTAAGTATGAGCTCACTGGAGATCCTAATAATTTATCATAACCTCAGAGTCCAGTGCATAGCACAGCACATACTTGGAGATGACCTTTAGGGAACACAGGCAGCTTTGATAGACTGTTTCAATGGAGTCAATGAAAAGGTCTCTACATCACTTTAATATGCAGCCACTCATACTGGTACAGACCTGGAGCCTTCTCAACAGCTGAAAATGAAATGAATAGTGGTGGGCATTGGATCAACAAACTTCATGTGCCATGGTAAGAATAAGGAACCCAGACAGGTCCAAGACATGGGTGAAAGTGATTTGGGACCTTCCCATGGCCTGTTTGGATGCTGGGCCCACCTGCCCATGGTGCTATCTCTCTAAGGAGTAGAGTTTGGAAGCCATATGGCAAGAAAGAGCCAAAAAGTATGAAGAAAGGACACAGCAGAAGCACTGATGGCAGATGATCCAGGACCTCAAAATCTGCTGGTGTCATTACCACTGAGGAACACTTGGTGTCAGTGTCCAACGCACTAGTCCTTGAGCTCAGCAAAAGTGCTTAGAGAGGCACTCGTTGCTCTTTGTGGAGGACCACGGTCCAGTTCCCATCACCCATGTGGTGATTTATAGCCACCTGTAACTCCAGTTCAAGGTCATCTGACACCCTCTCCTAAACTCCATGGGCAGTAGGCATACATGTGGTTCATATACATGCATGCAGTCAAAACACTCATACACATAAACACTCACACACATAAAATAAAATAAATAAATCCTTTTTAAATGTTAGGGAAACCTTTAAGAAGATGATTTTTTCATTTTTAATTTTTTTAAAAATTTTGTATTCTCATATCAAATTTATTCTAGTTCTTAAGGATGCATCATAATGGGTAGCCAAAGAAACTGAAGGAAAATAGAGAATATTCTTTGATGATTGTCTTAGTTAGGGTTTTACTGCTGTGAGCAGACACCATGACCAAGGCAACTCTTATAAGAACAACATTTAATTGGGGCTGCCTTACAGGTTCTGAGGTGCAGTCCATTATCACCAAGGTGGGATCATGGCAGCACCTAGGCAGGCATGATACAGGCAGAGCTGAGAGTTCTACATGTTCTTTTGAAGGCTGCTAGAAGAATACTGACTTCCAGGCAGTTAGCATGAGGGTCTTAAAGCTCACACCTACAGTGACTTACCTACTCCAACAGGGCCACGCCTTCTAATAGACCAAGCATATACAAACCATAACATTGATATTAAGCAAAGAGAAACTTACAAGGGTATCAGGAATAGAGAAAGAAAGACATTTGTTTCTGCTTCAAATCCTTGAGGAGATATAACAGGTTGGAGCTCTCTATCTTATCCCATAATCAAAACCCAAGCACTCCTATGTCTAAGTAGAGCTATTAAAGAATTTGAAACTCTGATTTGATTCTCTGACTCTTCACAGCTTACTCTTTCTCCAGCCAGTGCTTGAACCTATTACTACCATTGTCTCTCTCCTGAGAATAAGTTCCACAGCATTATAATGCAAGCTCCTGCTAAGAGAATATCTGAGGATATTGCTTGTACTTTAGTGGAATAAGGATTTTTTTTGCAAAACAAAAACAAAAACAAACAAACAAAAAGTCCTTAGCTACTAGATTGCTAGGTTCACAAGAAAGTAAAATTACTCTCATAAACTACTTTATTCGGTTATTTTTATTTTGTTTTGTTTTTATCATAATCTGAGCAAAAAGTGCAAATAGGTGGCGTTCCTTCTTTGGACTCCAATGCACTAGTGAAAATCATATTATCTAGGAAATTGAATCCATATCCCCAAGGATAGAAATGTTGGCTGTAAATTAACAAGGAGAATTTTAGAGTAGCTAGAGTATGACAAAGCAGATGTAAACAAAGCATAGTCATCAGAGAGCAAAATTAAGTAGGATTCCTGAGAGAGGAGGGAAAAACATTGCCTCAGCTTAATGACTACCCCTTGCTTCCAGGCAATGGGCTTAGGCACTAAGCTCTCAAATAGCTTTCAGCTTGTTTCCCATCCTGTCACTCTGTGTCATTGCTTGTGTCATACTCTTTGAACTCTGGGCCCACTGAGATTTGCCCTGTACAACAAACAGGACCCCAAAGGTGCCTGGCAAGGTTAGCATGTAAAAACAGTGAACTCTCCGACATTATAGACAACAGTAAGCCTTCACTTCACATTCATCCCTACATCTGGGGCTCTGGGATCTATGAGAAATTACCCACAGTTACTGTCAAATCTATGGAGAGAATGCTCTATTCTAGAAATCTCTGAATCAGGAACTCCAACAAAGCTGTTTCACTAGGACTTTGCCAGTCACTAGTGCTGGAAGCACTAGATTCACTATTTTGCTGTCTGCTGCTTGCTATGTGCTCTTTTACTTAGATGCCTCACACAAGGGAGAACATGCTACTTCACCTGGGCCTCTCAATTGGGAACTCTGTTGGATACTCTCCCCCCAATTAGATAACGCTATCTGCTATTTGCTATTTGTTATTTGACTTTTGCTTGATTCATGCTTTATAAACTTACTCATTTAAAACCATCATAGAAACTTACTCATTTAAAACCATCATAGATCAGTCTGAAGATCAGTGGTTCTCAGCCTGTGGGTCTCATCCCCTTTGGCAAATCTCTATGGTTCATAATAGGAGCAAAATTACAGTTCTGAAGTAGCAACAAAAATAATTTTATGGTTGGGGTCACTACAATATTAGGAACTGTATTAAAGGGTCACAGCATTCAGAAGGCTAAGAACCACTGCTCTAGATAGAATGGAATCATAGCTTGTCTGTGGGAAATCTTGGTTGTTGGATCTATTTGACATCAGCATATTTGGAAAAGTAGTTTTATCTGCTTTTGCAGTGGGAACAAAGGCTGTACAAATTATTTTATTCAAGGTAACTATTATTTCTGATAACTATCTGGTTTCTTAGTTCTATGGATTTGACATTCAAAAAAAAAAAAACTCCTCCTCATGTAGATGAGAAACACAAACCAACTTATTTATAGATGTGATAATTTTAACAAGAAACGTTCCCATTGGCTTGTGTATTGACTTGGTTCCCCAGTGGCAGTAGAACTATATATTTTCCAGGATGTAAAGTCTTGCTGCATGTGGTACACTACTGGAGGGAAGGCCATGAAATCTTACAGCTTTGCCTCAATTCAAGTTTGCTGTATATGCTTCCTATGTGAGCAACAGAGGAATAAATCTCAGCTACCTGCTTCTGCTCTCATGCCTTCTCTGCCATTGAGGATATCTAACCCTCTAAAACAATATGCTAAAGTAAATTCTCCCTTAAGTTGACTTTGGTCATGATATTTTGTTACAGCAACAGAAAAACTTACTAATCTAATATGTGTGATACACACACACATACACACATATATACACATATAAATAATGTATATCATGCTGGAAATAATAAAAAAAGAAATCATCAATGTGATTTAGCCAGCAATATATGATTTGATCATACGGTAGAAAGATGGTTTTCTGACTAGAGTGGTGGTTAATCCATATGTTCACATTCTTGTCTGAATAACAAACCACCCCAAATTTAGCATATAAAAAATAGTCAACTCTAAAGATGGGATATGAAAGTCAGGTATTCACAACACATGTGATTTTTTTTTCCTAGTCTTTCTGTGACCTCAGTTGAAAAACCTGACTGTGTCTAAGGGTTGGATCCACAGAAGGGGCATTCAATTAACTAATATCCCTGCAGACAATATTAAGAGGACTGACATTTGGAGGTGCATGATGGCTCTGGGAGACTGCCTGGCACTCAGGCTCCACACTTGATGACTCAGGCTCTGAGGAGAGCTTCTTGTAAACAAGGTAGATGTCACATCACTTTCTATGACCAACACACAGAATTCATGTTGAGTCATTTCTGCCATACTCTATTGATTAGCAGTTGAGTCATAAGCCTATCAGATTTGAGTGGCTAATTAAGCTGCATCTCCTGTCGTGGGAGCTGAAACCTTGTGTAACATCATGAGGCCTGAAAGATAGTGCTATGGACAATCTATTGGATGGAACACAGGGCCCCCAATGGAGGAGCTACAGAAAGTACCCAAGGAGCTAAAGGGATCTGCAACCCTATAGGTAGAACAACAATATGAACTAACCAGTACCCCCCAGAGCTCCTGTCTCTAGCTGCATATGCAGCAGAAGATGGCCTATTCGGCCATCACTGGGAAGAGAGACCCCTTGGTCTTGCAAACTTTATATGCCTCAGTACAGGGGAACACCAGGGCCAAGAAGTGGGAGTGGGTGAATAGGGGACTGGGTGGGGGAGGGTATGGGGGACTTTTGGGATAGCATTTGAAATGTAAATGAAGAAAATACCTAATTAAAATATTATATATATATATATATATATATATATATGAAAATGTAGTTCTCTACTGTGGCTTTCAGGTAGCTGGTTGTGTGTCGCTCAGTTTCACTCTACCACAGACACACAACTGGGAACATTGACATTGTTAATAGGTAACAAATAGCTTATTACAATTGCTGCAAGATTGAAGCCATATGGTTATCATGTAGAAGAATGTGAATTGCTCCATTCTTATCTCCTTGTACAAAGCTCAAGTCTAAGTGGATCAAAGAACTCCATGTAAACCAGAGACACTGAAACTTATAGAGGAGAAAGTGGGGAAAAGCCTCGAAGATATGGGTATAGGGGGAAAATTCCTAAACAGAACAGCAATAGCTTGTGCTGTAAGATCAAGAATCAACAAATGGGACCTCATAAGACTGCAAAGCTTCTGTAAGGCAAAAGACACTATCAATAAGATAAAAAGGCCATCAACAGATTGGGAAAGGATCTTTACCTATCCTAAATCAGATAGGGGACTAATATCGAATATGTACAAAGAACTCAAGAAGCTGGACTCCAGAAAATCAAATAACCCTATTAAAAATGTGGTACAGAAAAATGTGGTACAGAGAATTCTACACAAAGAATTCTCACCTGAGGAATACCAAATGGCTGAGAAGCACCTGAAAAAATGTTCAACATTCTTAATCATCAGGGAAATGCAAATCAAAACAACCCTGAAATTCCACCTCACACCAGTCAGAATGACTAAGATCAAAAATTCAGGTGACAGCAGATGTTGGCGAGGATGTGGAGAAAGAGAAACACTACTCCTTGCTGGTGGGATTGCAAGCTTGTACAGCCACTCTGGAAGTCAGTCTGGAGGTTCCTCAGAAAATTGGACATAATATTACTGAAAGACCCAGCAATACCTCTCCTGGGCATATAGCCAGAAGTTCCAACTGGTAATAAGAACACCTGCTCCACTATGTTCATAGCATCCTTATTTATAATAACCATAAGCTGGAAAGAACCCAGATGTCCCTCAACAGAAAAATGGATACAAAAAATGTGGTACATTTACACAATGGAGTACTACTCAGCTATTAAAAACAATGGATTTATGAAATTCTTGGACAAATGGATGTATATGGAGGATATCATCCTTAGTGAGGTAACCCAACCACAAAAGAAGTCATTAGATATGCACTCACTGATAAGTGGATATTATCCCAGAAACTTAGAATACCCAAGATACAACTTGCAAAACACAAGAAAATCAAGAAGAAAGACCAACGCGTGGATACTTCATTCCTCCTTAGAATAGGGAAAAACAATACCCATGGAAGGAGTTACAGAGACAAAGTTTGGAGCTAACATGAAAGGATGGACCATCCAGAGACTACCCGACCCTGGGATCCATCCCATAATCAGCCACCAAACACAGACACTATTGCATACGCCAGAAAGATTTTGCTGAAGGGACCCTGTTATAGCTATCTCATATGAGGCTATGCCAGTACCTGGCAAATACAGAAGTGGATGCTCACAGTCATCTATCAAATGGAACACTGGGCCCCCAATGGAGAAGCTAGAGAAAGCACCCAAGTTGCTGAAGGGGTATGCAACCCTATAGGTGGAACAACAATATGAACTAACCAGTACTCCCAGAGCTCATGTCTCTACCTGCATATGTAGCAGAAGATGGCCTAGTCAGCCATCACTGGGAAGAGAGGCCCCTTGGTATTGCAAACTTTATATGCCCCAGTACAGGGGAATGCCAGGGCCAAGAAGTGGGAGTAGGTGGGTACGGGAGCAGGGCAGAGGGAGGGTATAGGGAACTTTCGGGATAGCATGTGAAATGTATATTAAGACAATATCTAATAAAAAAAATGGAAAAAAATTCAGGTGACAGCAGATGCTGGCAAGGATGTGGAGAAAGAGGAACACTCCTCCATTGCTGGTGGGATTGCAAGCTGGTACAACCACTCTGAAAATCAGTCTGGTTGTTCCTCAGAAAATTGGACATAATACTACCGGAGGATCCAGCAATACCTCTCCTAGGCATATACCCAGATGATGTTCCAACATGTAATAAGGACACATGCTCCACTATGTTCATAGCATCCTTATTTATAATAGCCAGAAGCTGGAAAGAACCCAGATGTTCCTCAACAAAAGAATGGATACAGAAAACGTTGTACATTTACACAATAGAATGCTACTCAGCTATTAAAAACAATGAATTTATGAAATTCTTAGGCAAATGGATGGATCTGGAGGATATCATCCTGAGTGAGGTAACCCAATCACAAAAAAAAAAAAAAAAAAAAAAAAAAACCACACACACATGATATGCACTCACTGATAAGTGGATATTAGCTCAGAAACTTAGAATACCCAAGATACAATTTGCAAAACACATGAAACTCAAGAAAGAAGACACCTGGGGGTGGTGGCACACGCCTTTAATCTTAGCACTTGGGAGGCAGAGGCAGGTGGATTTCTGAGTTCAATGCCAGCCTGGTTTACAAAGGGAGTTCCAGGACAGCCAGGGATATTCAGAGAAACCCTGTCTCGAAAAAAAAAAAAAAAAAAAAAAAAGAAGAAGAAGAAGAAGACGAAGAGAAGAAGAAGACAAAGAGAAGAAGAAGACAAAGAGAAGAAGAAGAAGAAGAAGAAGAAGAAGAAGAAGAAGAAGAAGAAGAAGAAGAAGAAGAAGAAGAAGAAGAAGAAGAAGAAGAAGAAACACTAAAGTGTGAATACTTCATTCCTTCTTAGAATGGGGAACAAAATACCTTTGGAAGGAGTTATAGAGACAAAGTTCGGAACAGAGACTGAAGGAACGACCATCCAGAGACTGCCCTACTTGAGGATCCACCAGACCCAGTCACTATGCAGATGCCAACAAAAGCCTGCTGACAGGAGCCTGATATAGCAGTCTCTTGTGAGGCTCTGCCAGTGCCTGGCAAATACAGAAGGAGATGCTCACAGTCATCCATTGGACGGAGCACACGGTCCCCAATGAAGGAACTAGAGAAAGTATCCAGGGAGCTGAATGGATCTGAAGCCCCATAGGAGGAACATCAATATGAATTAACCAGTAACCCAGAGCTCCTTGGAACTATACCACCAATCAAATAAAACACATGATGGAACTTGTGGCTCTAGCTATATATGTAGCAGAGGATGGCCTAGTTGGCCATCAGTGGGAGGAGAGGCCCTTGGTCCTGTGAAGGCTCTATTCCGCAGTATAGGGGAATGCCAGGACTGGGTATGGGAGTGGGTATGTTGGGAGCAGGGGGAGGGGGAGAGGATAGGGGATTTTTGGAGGGGAAACTAGGAAAGGGGGTAACATTTGAAATGTAAATAGAAAGTAAGCATACTAACCAACATGAGTGCTTCTGCTTTCTTCAGTGAGGGAGAACTCAGGCAGAAACTGGTGGTCTCCCCAGTGATGAAGGACAGGACAGGAATGCTGCTAAGTTTTATCAGAAGGGATTCTGCCATGCTGTAAATGAGGAAGAAGCTTAACAATGTTTGATTAAGTTAGCTCAGTGAGGTCCATACAAAAACAAGTTGTGTTGGTTTGAATATGTATGTCTTCCATAGACTCATGTGTTTGAATGGTTGGTCCATAAAGAGTAACACTATTAGAAGGGGTGGCCTTGTTGGAGGAAGTGTGTCATTGTGGTGACAGGCTTTGAGGTCTCCTATGCTCAATCTATGGCCAATGTGGCACATAGTCTCCTTCTGTTGCCTGTGATCAGGACATATAACACCCAACTCCTTCTCCAGCACCATGTCTGTCTACACGCTGCCATGTTGATAATTGACTAAAGCTCTGAAATATAAGCCAGTTCCAATTAAAAGTTTTTCCTTGATAAGAGTTGTAGTGGTCATGGTGTATCTTCACAATAGAAACCCTAACTAAAACACAAATGCTTTATATTTTAACTTAAATGTGAACTCTATACAGTGGATTTCATTGAAGCAATGGATAGAATGATCGGTATCAGAAGGCTTGGTCAAGGCTTAGGGGATGTTAGGCATAAGACAAAATTTCAGTTATAGAGCAGAAATAAGTCCAAAAATCTATTATTGTGACTAAATTTAATAATACATTGTTTAATAATTTCTGAGAGAGGGGTTCTAGAGTAAATGGAAGACTTTAAGCTGACTCCATATGTCACAGTCCATGCTTGAATAACAAAGAATAGTTTCTATTGCAGAGAGAAAAGGTGAAAAATCACAAAGCAAGGGTGATAGGTGACCTGAGAAAAGAAATAAAACTCAGCAAATGAAAGGGGCATCACAAGGCTCCTGCCACATGATGCTAAAGTGGAGGAAGAAAAAAAATAAAGAATCGTCATCCATATGGTAAGTCAGCGGCATGGTTAAAAAAAGAAAGAAAGAATGGTGGACAGGATGAGCCTATAGTTTTCAGAAACCAGAAATTAATCTGGGTTTCTTATTGAGACAGCTAATCTTCTGGTATGGATCAACTGTGGAAAGTAGATACATTTTGACATGCTGCATGTCTGGAGGACTGTGGCCATGTGGCCATGTGACATCTTGAAGGCATGCTTATTCCTATAAGAACTAAGAACAAAGAACAATCCCAAGGCAGGGATCCTAGAATCAGCCTATCAGAACCTCTAGCTGGGAAATGGGAACAGGAAGGCAGGAATGGTTAGAGGTGAGATGAACTCAAACCAAGGCAACCACAGATTTAGACAGATGGTAAAGGTTGCTTGGTTTGTGGTTCTGCCCGATTTTGATAAAAAGCAAGTTAACCATAGCAGAGACCAATGGCTCCAAGCTAGTGGTTTAGTATTCTTCACAGTCTTCTCTCTGAGTGGTACCATGTATTAAGGCCACAAGGTGTGTATTGCTCACTTCTTAGACTTCAAAATAACAACAGAAGAAATTGCCATCACAACAGATATGCAAATGATAGCACAGAAACATGTAAAAACAAAGTATACAACTCCTCTAAAAGATCATAAATCTTTATCAAATTTAATGACACAAATATTTAAAAATGACAGATGAGGAACTCAAAACTTTATTTGTAAAACTTATCAGTGACTTCAAAGACAATATGAACAAGTACATAAAATATATAAATAAGTTCAAAACACAATAAGAAGCAACTGCATATACACACAGAGAACAATCAGTTAGCTACCTTCTTCCTACTATATCCAGAAATCAACTCAAAGTGAATCAAATACTTAATAAAGGGAAATGTGATAAATAATTCACAAAAATAAAGAAAACTTCTTTTGTGTCATTGTCTTAAGCAAAACTTTTTTTTTTTTTTGACACCAAAGCACAAGTAACAGAGGAAGAATATATCTGGATCATAAAGTGAGGCCCTATGTGGAATATATCTTAATAAAAGAAACTAATGCAGATTTGTTGTGGCTAGTGATAGAGTGCTTACCCAGCATTTATAAAAGTCTAATTTCATTGACTTCTTTTGTCAGCTATATTTAGTTCTATCCAAGGTGACTGGGCTATCTGGCCTCTGGTTTCCTGCCCTCCCGGCAGTACCAAAGGTGGCTTCCTCTTGTGTCATGGGTCCCAGGGTGGAACAACCATTGGTTAGCCACTCCCCACAGCCAAATATTAGACAGAGCTCCAGGAATCCTGTAGAAGAGCCGGAGGAAGGATAGTAGGAGCCAGAGGGGTCAAGGACACCACAAGAAAACCAACAAAATCAACTAACCTGGATTCATTAGGGGCTCACTGAGACTGAACTGACAATCAAGGAGCTTGACTGGGTCTACCCTAGGCCCTCTGCATAAATGTTATGGTTGTGTAGCTTAGTATTTTTTGTGGGATTCCTAACTCAGGGAGGGAGGAACTATTTCAGATACCTTTGGCTGCTTTGGGGATCCTTTTACTCCTATTAGGTTGCCTTTTCCAGGCTTAATATGAGGAAAGGTGCTTAGTCTTCTTTCAACTTGTTATGTCATGTTTGGTTGATATTCCTGGAAGGAGGCCTTCCCTTCCCTGAAGAGAAAGGGAGGAGGAATGGATGGGGAGGGAGGAGGTGGATGGGAATGAACTGGAAAGAGAGGAAGGAGGGGAAACTGGTGGGATTATAATATATGAGAGAATAAATTGGTTTAAAAAAAAAGCCTAAGAACAAACCCGAGGACCACAAAATGGGAAAAATAAAAACAAGGAAGCCAGAAAAAAAATACATAAAGCCTGTGAGGTAGCCCAGCAACTAATAGCAACCCCCCCCCACACAGATACATATATACACACACCATATATATTTAATATAGGTATAATAATGTATGCATATACATATATTTATGTATATATACATACATATATACATAAATAATAATATTAATACATGTATAATACATTATATATATATATCCTATGCATATATCTCTTCATAGTTTGCTACAGCTATTCTTCACAATATTTATATTTCATGGTGAAGCTCCCATTTAAGATTCAGTCAGCTCTTAAAACTTGCTTTGAAGTAAAAGGAGATAATTTCATAAGTTTATTGGAAAGGCCTAGGATGAATGTACCTGGATTTGTAGAAGCTTTTAGTTTGGATTTTCCATCCTATAGAACAAAGTTACACACAGACATGTGTGAGTTCATTAGGTATGTGTACTATGCCTCTGGTGAGAGTCACTTCAAGAAAGTGGAAAGTAATATATTTGAATAGTAATTTAATTCCAATCCAACACTTTTGAGTTATTTGCTATAAGTAGGTCTCAGAAACACACTGTGGGGTTGACTTTTGCTTCACAATCCAACCAGAAATTTCTTCTATGAGATGCTGTGTATAGAATATTAAAGTTGTCACTCCTTTCAGTTCTAACAGTGTTTGTGTTCTCTATTTTGTGGCCCTTGTATTTGATGTAAATATCAATGTTTATATCATTACAATATGCCTATATGATTTCTTTGCCTAATCCTTGTAGTTCTATAGGGCCATCCATTTGTGACTTTTTGTTTTCCTTTTTTTTTTTTTTTTGAAGAAAATTTCTAGTTTAGCATAGGGACATGTGTAAGGAAATGGGAATTTCTATCTTTTCCTCTATATTCCCACATCTACTCCAAGAGTTTCTTTTATTAGCTGTTTTGTTTAATATGAATGTGTAATTGTGGGGTGTAGATAACTAAATTCAGTCCTCACAGGTCAGGTTATACAGGGTTTGCCATCAGTAGCATATCACCTACCAGGTGTTTATTCGAGCAACATCACATTATTAGATGCTATCTTATAATACCAGATAAATACACAGGGAATGGGTGGTTCTGACATTCTTAGAGTCTCTGCCATAAACCAATTATAAGCTGGAAGACAATGTCAAGCAGATAAAAAGACATGTCACTTTCTATTTGTATTAAAATACCCAATCTTTCAGTAATTCAAGTTATTAGGTCCTATACACAGTTGGAAGTGCTGTTTGTTCTGGTTCTGGGGTTTTCCCCCCTCCCCTTAGAATACGATGAACAGGAGATTTTGATGTTTTGGTTTTCTTTTCCTCAGCAAACCAGAAAAGACAGGGGAAGGAAGGAGGAGGAGAGGAAAGAATGAAGGAGGGAGCAAGAGAGGGAGGGAGGGAGGGAGGGAGGGAGGGAGGGAGGGAGGGAGGGAGGGAGAGAGAGAGAGAGAGACCTGGGTTCTAAAGGACCTGGGTTCAGTTCCTCCCACCCACATGGAGACTCACAACCATCTATAATACCATTTCTAGGGCACCATACATATATATGGTACACAAACCTACATACATGAATACAAAACACCCATATATATGCATTTTTAATTCCAAAAACATAAATAAATAAAGAAGGCCTGAGAGCAAGGAAAATAGATTAGTGGGTGGGAAAGGGAAGGGGGAAAATTACATAATTATATGTCTTAGTTAGGGTTTTACTGCTGTGAAGAGACACCATGACCAAGGCAACTCTTATAAGGACAACATTTAATTGAGGCTGGCTTAAAGGTTCAGACGTTTAGTACAGTAACATCAAGGCAGGAATATGGTAGCATCCAGGCAGGCAATGTACAGGAAAACTGAGAGTTTTATATCTTCATCTGAAGGCTGCTAGCAGAACACTGACTTCCAGGCAGCTAGGTGTAGGGTTTTAAAGCTCACACCACAGTGACACACCTACTCCAATAGGGTCACACCTATTCCAACAGGGCCATACCTTCTAATAGTGCCACTCCCTGGGCTGAGCATATAGAAACCATCACATTATATATTAATTTTAAAAAGAATTTTTAAAATCATGTTTCAGTACACCCTTCTATGTATATGTTCATCTGAATACATTAAAGAAGTTAGAATAAGGTCTGCCTTGTCTTTCCACAACTCACTCTCAAAGGACGACTTGGAGTCCTATCAACACTAGAGTAAGTCTCCTTGGAGAGAACATTTCCCTCAGGACCCAATCACCTTCAAAAGCCTCAGTCTCTTACAGGTTGGCAATCACTGAATGCTGAGAATCAGTCTTTCATATGTTAATTATTTAGGAGAAAAACGAATCCAAACCAATAACCTTTCAAAAGAGACCTTACAATTAATAGAAATTACATAGACCAAAACATAATTACAACAGGCTAGAAAACAGAAATAGCATACATTAAGCCTTAAACACTGGCTATGACCAGCAGCTTTCTACACTGTTCCCATTTACCTGCTGTCTTCTCTGCAAGGTCTTGACTTTATTCTGAATTCTGAATGCCCTGTTTAGCGTCTAACAGATTAATGTAAACTACTGAGGAAGAGGGGAATTCTAATTCCTTTTATACTGTGGTCAGGGATCATTATGTGCACCAATGTGAGAAAGGATTTAAGAGAAGGTAGTCAGTGTTTTCAACTGTAAGAGTTTTAGTATTTCTGGATGTATGTGCTGTATGCAGCTACTCAACAAATTATTGTTACAGTAAATTGAAGAGCCTTTAAATTTTAAGCACATTTAATTCGTGTGACAAAAGAAAGAGAAAATCAGCACAACAAAAAACAACTGAAAGTAAATACAATAAAATGTTTCAAAAGGTCTCTTGCATTTTAATTTAAAAGCTGTTAACTTATTCATCTTTGTTGAGATGATACCAAGATGACTAAGATATTTCTACTTGTATGTATTGTTATCCAAACATGAAATAATCCAGAACACACAGTACCATCCCATTGCTCAGGCTAAGTGAACTGAGGTCTGAGACAGACATTGGCAACATGATGAATAATAATAAGATAGCTTTGGAACAGATTCGAGAGGCAAAAACCAGTTAGTTACATGATGCCAAAGTCCCCTAAGTTGACTGAAGAGGAAGTATAGATAGCCACCAGGTTAATGACCTATCTATCATAAGTCTCTTTGGCTTGGCTTTCTATGTCTCTGTTTCAGTGTCACTGACACTAAAAACAAACTTATCTTGACTCACCCAGGCTCTGTGGTAAAATTCTGTGGACCCCTAACAGGATCAAGGTTTACTCCTCATAGCCTAAATGCAGCTGTACCATCTGCTTTTTGAGAACAGGAAGATTTGTTTGACAACTTTTCTGAAAAGGAATTTGTTTTCCAAGGTTTGTGTCCTTGGGTGGGGGGGCAGTGGTCCTTTATGGACTATGCAGTTTCTGATGGAAAGGATAGCAATCAGAAGCTGAACTGAATGAAGCAGTGAGGATTCTTTCAGGGAAAAGCATGAGTCTCATGATGAATTGCTAAAAAAACTGACAAAGACAGACAAACCCAGGCAGTTGCTAATGGTGGGGGAGACTTAGGGAGGGAGGAACATCTCAGATTAGAGGGAAGAAATGTTCATTTTCTATGAAGTCTGCAGTATCAACAGTTTTCAATACTATCTTATAAAATCTTTGTTTGACCATGATAGCCTATATATGGCCATTGCATGCTACAAGGTTACTGAGCAAATACTAACAAGCAAACAAACTAACAAAACCAACAACAACTTTCTGAGCACTCATAGAATCCCACAAGTGGCAGAATCCACACCTGACTTCATATGATTGGAAGTAGTCCAAAGACAGTTACATTCAAAATGTATAAAGTCATCTTTAGGTTCTGTGTACCAGGAGCATGTGAAACACAAGTGAATTTCACATTTAGACCTGTGTCCCTTCATTAGAATATCTCATTAACATGTATGTAAATATTAGCAATTCTGAAAGAAAAGTTCAAAACTGGAAATGCTTCCTCTGGTCAGTGGCAGTTCAAATAAGGGAAGCTTGATTGTTTCCAGGCAAGCACTTTACTATTGCTATATCTACAGCATCTTCAACTTGTATGTCTCATAAACCTTAAATAGAAGGTAAAAACTTAATATTAAAACCCCTAGGGCTAAATTCACTGTAAGATCATCAGTTTTGCATATTTCACACTTCCAGAAATTCCTATTTCCACAAAACAGAAAGGGTTTTGAATTGAGTCAGGCCTGAACTAGAAACATTTCATATTATATCAACAGGGAATGATTTAATTAGCCATCTTGCCCACAATTCTGCACTCCAGAGTTTGCAGCCAGGCTAACCTTCAATTCTGGGTTAAAGTGTCCTTTCCATTGTGTCTTAGAGTAAAACATGACATTCTTCATGAGATAGTCCTCCTTTTGACAATACTGTTTCCACCTACACAATATAAAAATCCACTAGGACATAACACCTCAGTAATGTGCCAAGAACCATGGGTTTCACAGTAGCAGGACTTCTTTTGAGCTGTAAGGCTTACAGCCCATCTTCCTAGCACTTCTCAAGTGCCAGAAAAGCAGACCATTCACCTAACAAGGAGAATGTCTTTTCAGGACATTCTATGTCTTACCTAATAGGACATCTGGGACACCTTTTGTTGAGACTTCTTTCATCATTTCCCCAAATTCTGAAACTCAGTTCAGAAAGAGTAGTTTTCCAGAATTGCTTGTGGGGTTGCAAAGGTCTGCCTTAAAACCAGATGCAACTCCCACTAAGGTGGAAATTTCATTTCAGGGCTTCCCTCGGAGCTGGCAGTGGAGAAATATAAAGACCAAAAGCAATTGTCACAAGAAACTGCCTCCTGATTGTGTCTTACAAAGGACTTCACTGATCTTAACAAGTGAGAAACAAGGCTTCTTGTGTTTAAGAATACTGGCGATATGGAGGTTCCCCCTTGGGTTCTTAGTCTGGTTAGGAACACGTATTTTAACAGACTCAGAATAAAGGTTAAGGGCAATGTTATTAGCATCTGAGAGAAAAGCAAAAGTGCAGGCAAGCTGTAAATCTTGTCAGGTGCCTGAAGGAGGGAGATGGAGACAGAAAAAAAGGGAAAGGGGGCATTTTCAAGACAGGTCCGCAATCAGCCTTGTGTTGCAGAAGAATGTAGGGAGGCAGCTCAGAGAAACAGTGCCCAGAGAGTCAGCAAAAGCTCAGTATCTGAAAGAAAAAGATAAAGAAGAAAAACAAGTTACACTTCTCAGAAAAGATAAACACCGAGGCTCTGCCCAACTCTGTGAATTTCCACTACAACATAAAACAAATGTCCTCACTCTCAGCCAGTTTCCAATAATGTCCTTCCTCATTTCTTTCTCAAATCCTCTGATGACAGTCGTCTCTGCGGCCTTTCTAACATCACTCTGCTCTTCCACATGTCCACCAGAGTATTTCATTAAGCTCTGCTTACAGGGCTGGGATGTAGCTCAGCTGGGAGAGTGCTTGTCTGGCATACACAAATGAAGTCCTGTGTTTCTCATTCATAGCACCACTAAACCATGCATGGTGCTGCATGTAGACCCAGTACTTGGGAGGAAGAAGCAGATGGATCAGAAGTTCAGTATAATCATTGCCTATAGTAAGATCAAGGCCAGCCTGGGATGCATTAAAAACAAACTAAAACTTAAAAAAAAACAAAACAAAAAACCCACACTGCTTATAGCATCTGAAGGCTTCTCTAGCATGCTGCTCCAAATTCTTTCACATCCCTCCTACAGATCATGCAACCATTTTTAAAAGGACCACAAACAAGTTCAAGTGTTTCAATATCAGTTTTCTGCATTAGTTACTTTTCTTATGGCTTCGACCAACTATCTGACAAGAGACTAGGAGCTACGGAAGAAAAGGAAGGTTTATTTTGGCTTGTGGTTTGAAATACAAGTCATGATGGTGGGGAAGGTGAGGCAGCTTGAGTGGTTCTCAGATGTGGCAGCAAGCTTGTGCGGTGACTGGTCTCATTGCTTCTGTAGTCAGGAAGCAGTGGGAGATGAATGCTGCTGCTCAGCTTGCATTTCTGTTGTTTATTGTTTATTCAGTTTAAGATCCCAGCCCACAGTAGGTTGCCACCCTCTTTTAGAATGAGTCTCCTCTCCCTGGTTAAATATCTCTGGAAATGTCCTGGAAGACTCATCCTGAAGTTTGTCTGCTAGATGGCTGTAAGGCCCATTGAGCTGACAATTAAGACCAACCAGCATAGTGCTGAAGCAAATAACTTTTGGGTTGAAAATAAACCCAACACTTGGCTCTTAACTAAATGAAATGTATTTACCTCCATTAATTTTTCCCTAATGTTGAAAACATATGTCATTTAAATTTTATTAATTTGATTGTGTGTGTGTGTGTGTGTACCACAGCTTTCATGTGAAGGTCAGAGAACAACTTGCAGGAATTAGTTCTCTCCTTCTACCTCTGAGGACTGAATTTAGGTCATCTGGCTTGGTGGAAAGTAAGTGCCTTTACCAACTGGACTATCTCACTGTCTCAAACTTTGCTTGGCTTTTCTTTTCATCTCTTCCTCTTCCTCTTCCTCTTCTTCTTCTTCCTCTCTCTCTGTCTGTCTCTGTCTGTCTCTGTCTCTGTCTCTCTCCTTTCTTTAATTTCTTTCCTTTCTTTGGGACTCTGTTTGTCCTGAAACTCTCTACATAGACCAAGCAGAGTTTGAACTCAGAGACTCACAGATCCACCTGACTGACTGGTAAATGCTGGGCTTAAAGGCATGCACCACCACACCTGTCTTCCATTCATTTCTTTCTTTTATTAAAAACAAGATATGTTTACTTTTATTTTATTTTTACTTATTATTGTTATTTTATCTGTATGGGTGTTTTGTCTGCATGTATATCTGTGCACCACAAGCATTTCATCCTTTGGAAGTCAGAAGACGGGATTAGATACCCTGGAACTGGAATGACAGAGTCACCATGTGGGTGCTGGGAATTGAACTCAGATCCTGTGGAAAGTGGCTAGTGCTTGTAACTGCTGGGCCATCTCTCTACCCTCCTCCCCCATTCATTCAGTGTTTGCTCCATACCAGAAAATTATTTTCAATGATTTCTGAACAGGAAAAAATAGATAATATTACCTCCTTCCTAGACAAACTTTCCTGAGACCACATGGGTGAAAAGAATGCATAACTGTTTTCTCTGTAGTGCTTTAATTACCAGTGTTCCTTTGTGTTCATTCTCCAGAGCCTGGAACCAAAGCTGTGTCATCATGTGTGCCTGCAGTGCCTAAAAAGGTTCAACCAAAGTCAATTCTCTAAAGGCTATGGAGCATTGTAAACATCCTGTAATGTATATTTGCAATTGTACTGGTTACTTGTGAATTGGCAATAATGTATGTTAAATGAGTTGTCACCTGTGGCATGAGTATGAGAAGCCTACTCTGGCACAGCTCTGGTGCAAGTAAACAAATGCTATGACATCAAATGGCTGCAGGAATGTCACATTCCTAAAACAATGTTCCACCTCACTCCACTCTTACCTTTAGCTCTTGCATCCTTTCCAACTCCTATTCCATGATGTTCCCTTAGGTTAGGGAAAGTGATATGGATGTCACATTTACTCCCGAGCATTCAAGAATCTCATTTTGGCAGATTGACCAGTTGTGAGTCTCTAGTTATCCACAATAAAAGGAAGCTTCTCTAGCCAGAGGTGATAGCAGCACTAATATCTAAGGTAGAAATGAAATATTTAGAAGTCAATATGATAGGCATATCATGTTCATTATCAGTAGCTTCCCCAATGTGATCTCTGACATCCCCAGTCATGGGCTTTTACCAGATATGGATTCCATACCTGCAGAGAATTTTAAAATCTGATTAGAAATAAGTTACTAATTTGCCACTATTTCACCGGTGGGCACTTCTTCTCTAGCCGATTAGGAATACATCAGCTTCCAAACGCTGACACCATTGCATACACTAGCAAGATTTTGCCAAAAGGACCCAGATAGAGCTGTCTCTTGTGAGACTATGCTGGGGCCTAACAAACACATAAGTGGATGCTCATAGTCAGCTATTGGATGGAACACAGGGCCCCCAATGGAGGAGCTAGAGAAAGTACCCAAGGAGCTAAAGGGATCTGCAACCCTGTAGGTGCAACAACATTATGAACTAACCAGTACCCCGGAGCTCTTGACTCTAGCTGCATATGTATCAAAAGATGGCCTAGTCGGCCATCACTGGAAAGAGAGGCCCATTGGACAACCAAACTTTATATACCCCAGTACAGGGGAACGACAGGGCCAAAACAATGGGAATGGGTAGGTAGGGAAGTGGTGGGGGGAGGGTATGGGGGACTTTTGGGATAGCATTGGAAATGTAATTGAGGAAAATACGTAATAAAAAATATTAAAAATTTAAAAAAGGAATACAGCATGCTGGGTAATACTTTTGATGGCAGTTATCTCCCAAGAGCCTGCCTAGTACTTCCCAGTACTACATGCCCTAGCCCATAAGGAGGAAACATGCATTTCAATTTCAACTTGATTTTTCGATGTCCTGTGACCAAAATGTACAATATCTTCAAGAACGGATCTTACTTTTTTTTTTCTTGTTTGTTTGTTTTTTGTTTTGGTGAGCAACCAATGCACATACAAATGCTTATATTGTTTGGGAAGCTCTGTATACTCGAGCCAGTAAGTCATAGAGTGTTAGCCTGTTCCTTGTACTGGGATTTTTTATTTAATAAACTATGGCTTCTTTTCTAATTTTGCTTTTTAGCTATTTTTCCTATTGTCAGAATTCCTTGTAGATGTTTTGTATAATCTTAGGTTTGCTTGATTCTTAACTTTGCCCACTTCTCTCCATAATCTCCTTGCACCTCCCTGTCTAACCTTTACTTTGATATCACATATATTTAGTGGCTTCTTCTTTTCCTCTTTTAACTTTCTAGTGTGTCAGCCTCATGCACCCTCACTCCCACATAAATACATATTAAAAATTGCCAGCTGGGATTTGCACATGAGGAAAAATACACAGCATTTCTCCTTCTTGCCCTGGGATTCCTCGCTTAAGGTACTATTTCTCAGTTCCATCCATTTTCCTGAAAATTTTAACTTTTCTTATAATGATTTCTGGAGGAATCACTATAATCTCTTATATATTAAATAATGTCATCTGTAGATAGGATTTTTTTTACTTCTTTCCTGTTTGTATTCAATCCACTCCCATTTCTTATCTCATTGCTCTAGGTAATACTTTAAGCACTATATTGAGTAGGAGAGGAGAAAATGAGCATCTGCATCTTGTTCCTGGATTTAGTGGAAATGTTTTGAGTATCCCTTGTTTAAGTTGATGTTGGCTGATGGCTTGCTGTCTGTAAGTTTCACTTTTCGTGTTGATGTAAATGCCTGTCCATTCCTACTCCCTCCAGTATTTTGGTACGGATGGTGGTTAAATTTTGTCTAGGAATTTCATAAATTCATTCTTTTTAATAGCTAAGTAGCATTCCTTTGTGTAAATGTACCACATTTTCTGTATCCATTCCTCTGTTGAGGGACATCTGGGTTCTTTCCAGCTTTTGGCTATTATAAATAAGGCTGCTATGAACATAGTGGAGCATGTGTCCTTCTTACTGGTTGGAACATCTTCTGGATATATGCCCAGGAAAGGTATTGCTGGATCCTCCGGTAGTACCATGTCCAATTTTCTGAGGAACCGCCAGACTGATTTCCAGAGTGGTTGTACAAGCTTGCAATCCCACCAACAATGGAGGAGTGTTCCTCTTTCTCCACATCCTCGCCAGCATCTGCTGTCACCTGAGTTTTTGATCTTAGCCATTCTGACTGGTGTGAGGTGGAATCTCAGGGTTGCTTTGATTTGCATTTCCCTGATGATTAAGGATGCTGAACATTTTTTCAGGTGCTTCTCAGCCATTCGGTATTCCTCAGGTGAGAATTCTTTGTTTACCTCTGAGCCCCATTTTTAATAGGGTTATTTGGTTTTCTGGGGTCCAGCTTCTTGAGTTCGTTGTATATATTGGATATTAGTCCCCTATCTGATTTAGGATAGGTAAAGACCCTTTCCCAATCTGTTGGTGGCCTTTTTGTCTTATTGACGGTGTCTTTTGCCTTACAGAAGCTTTGCAATTTTATGAGGTCCCATTTATCAATTCTCGATCTTACAGCACAAGCCATTGCTGGTCTATTCAGGAATTTACCCCCTGTGCCCATATCTTTGAGGCTTTTCCCCACTTTCTCCCCTATAAGTTTCACTGTCTCTCGTTTTATGTGGAGTTCCTTGATCCACTTAGACTTGACTTTAGTACCAGGAGATAGGAATGGATCAATTCGCATTCTTCTACATGATAAACGTCAGTTGTGCCAGCACCATTTGTTGAAAATGCTGTCTTTTTTCCACTGGATGGTTTTAGCTCCCTTGTCAAAGATCAAGTGTGTAGGTTCATTTCTGGGTCTTCAATTCTATTCCATTGGTCTACTTGTCTGTCACTATACCAGTACCATGCAGTTTTTATCACAATTTCTCTGTATTACAGCTTTAGGTCAGGCATAGTGATTCCCCCAGAGGTTCTTTTATCATTGAGAAGAGTTTTTGCTATCCAATGCCTGATCAGGGTGGGAATGTCTTTAGTATTTCTCCATTAGCATGATGGATTTAGAAATATTTTATTGAAATGATTTGGTAGCGTGATTTTTTTTACAACTTTTTTGTATCTTTAATTGATTTTAGTTTCAGGGAAATGTTGTCTTTGTCAGTGGAATTTGGAAGTACTTTTTCTTTCTTGTATGTTTTATAGAACAATTTTAGAGATTAGTGTTGATTCTTTATTAAGGGACTAGAAAATTCTGTCATGAATTTAGACCTGAAGGTTTTATTAGTGGGGAGATTTATTTATTACTTCTGCTATCACTTCAAGAATTATAGATACACTTAAGTTATTTATCCCATCTTTCATTTAATTTTGGCAGATCAGATACATCTAGCAATTCATCTATTTCTTTTAGATTTTCTAATTGACTACAGATATTTAAAGTACTCCCCCAGTGATTTGTTTTTTCAGATTTCATTAGTATCTATTATAATCTTTCCCTTTTCATTTTATTAATAATGATCAACTCTCTTGATCTTTTTTATTGTATATTTTCTTTATTTACATTTCAAATGTTATCCCCATTCCTGGTTTTCCCTCCTAAAAGCACCTTCCTCCTACCCCTTACCCCCTCCCCATTCTCCCCAACCCACCCACTCCTGCTTCCTGGCCTTGGCATTCTCCCACACTGGGGCATAACTCTCTTGATCTTTTGGTTCATTTTGATTCATCTCTTTAAGGTCTTTTTACTATATTTCCTTTTCCTTTTGTTTACCTTTTTCAAACAAACAGCTCTGTTTCAATGGTTCTATTATTTGTTGTTTCTATTTAATTATTTTCTATCTTGCTACTAATTATGTCTTTCCCCGTACTACTTCTCTCTCTCTCTCTCTCTCTCTCTCTCTCTCTCTGTGTGTGTGTGTGTGTGTGTGTGTGTGTGTGTGTGTGTGTGTGTGAATATTTCCAATATCTCATTGTTGTGTTGCTTATTTGATCTCTTTGATTTTCTCCTGTATGCAGTTAGAACTATGAATTTCTTTTAGGACTGCCACCATTTTATCATAGGTTTTGTCAGGACTTATTTTCCTTTTCTTTAATTCCAGGAATTCTCTGGTATTTTTCTCAAATTCTTCAATGACACATTTATCTTTCTATTGTGTGTTGTTTAATCTCCATGGTTCTGCATGTTCGTAGTTTTTTTTTTTTTTGCTATTGACTTCCTCTTGCTTTATTTCACAGCAGAGGGGTAGACTGAAGTAAACTACTTCAATTTTCATATATTTATGGGCTTCGCTTTGTGTCATGATATGTGAACAAGTTTGGAAGATCTATCATCTGCTGAAAATGTGTCTTGTGGAGTGTTTGGATGGACTACTCTGTAGATGTCTCTTAGGTTCATTTCATCTATGACATAATTTAACTCGGATGCTTCTCTGCTAATTGTTGATCTTCATGTCCTGTCAGTCTGCAAGAGTGGGGTATTGAAATCACTATTGGGGGTAGTCTGTAATTTTGTATCTAGTAGTATTTGTTTTGAGAAAATGCGTATGTCTGTGTTCACTGCATATTATTTAGATTTGTAAAGATCACTCTGAAGTGACAGTTTTAGACTCTCCTGACCACCATTTTTGGTTTTTTTGTTTTTTATTTTTGTTTTTGTTTTTTTACTTCTGACTACCTTTGGTTTTAAGTCTGTGTGTCAGCTATTAGGATGGCAATACTCACTGTTTCCTGGCTTCATTTGCTTGGAATGTATTTCTCCATCCTTTCACCCTAAACTAATATGTATTTTTGATGTTTGGTTGTCCTTTTTAGGCAACAAGCAGAAATATTTTGCCTTTTAATTCAACCTGTTATTCTGTGTCTTTAGATTTTGGAATTAGGGCTGTTAATGTTCAGAGTTATTGTTAGAAGTTTATGTTGACTCCTGTAATTTTGTAATGTTTGGCCTTTTACTAATCCTCCTTTGCTTAACAAGAGTTCTAGCGTAATTTAGTGTTCACTGGAGTTGTTGGATGAGATTATAATTATGTTTACTCTGAAGAATTCCTTCTGGTATTCTCTGTCAGGCTAGCTTACAGATTATGAGTTCCTGTAGCCTGTTTTTATCATGGAATCTCTTTCTTTCTCAATCAACCATGAAAGATCATATTGTAGTCTGAGTTGGTATTTACTTTGTAACTGAACTTAACCCTTTGGAGTTTTGAAGTTTATATTGAGAAAGCCATTGTTATTCTGAAAGTCTTTCCTTTATCTCTATTCTATATCATCTATATCTTGTAGCTTTCCACATACTTTCTCTTTTCTGCATAGTGTTTTAACTGTGAGGTGCTGTGAGGACTTTTTTATCTTTATCGTGTCTACTGCTATTTATACCTCTTATATGTGGACTTGGATAGTTTTCTGCTGTACTTACTGAAAATATTTTTGGGTTGGAAGGATGCACCAGCAGTTAAGAGCACTGGTGTTTCATCCAGAGTTTAGAATTCAAATCCCAGCACCCATATGGTAGATCATGGTGTTTATAACTATAGTCCCATAAATCTTTAGAAAATATTTATATACCCTCAGCATAGAATTTTTCTTCCATGCTTGTAGTCTCTAGGTTTATTCTTTTGATCATGTCCCCAAGATCTTGTATGTACCTTTTATACATGCTTATTATCACTGTCTTTGGCTGAATCTATAAATTCTTCCACTTTGTCTTCAAGGCCTGATATTCTGGGTTTTTTTTTTTTTTTCTATCATCTATTATATTGGAGTGACTCCTACTGGGCTTTTATTTGATTTATTTTTTTAATATATTTTATTACGTATTTTCCTCAATTACATTTCCAATGCTATCCCAAAAGTCCCCCATACCCTCCCCCCTCTCCCCCATTTCCCTACCCACCCATTCCCATTTTTTTTTTTTTTTTTGGCCCTGGCGTTCCCCTGTACTAGGACATATAAAGTTTGTGTGTCCAATGGGCCTCTCTTTCCAGTGATGGCCGACTAGGCCATCTTTTGATACATATGCAGCTAGAGTCAAGAGCTCCGGGGTACTGGATAGTTCATAATGTTGTACCACCTATAGGGTTGCAGGTCCCTTTAGCTCCTTGGGTACTTTCTCTAGCTCCTCCATTGGGAGCCCTGTGATACATCCAATAGCTGACTGTGAGCATCCACTTCTGTGTTTGCTAGGCCCCGGCATAGTCTCACAAGAGACAGCTATATCAGGGTCCTTTCAGCAAAATCTTGCTAGTGTATGCAGTGGTGTCAGCGTTTGGAATACTACTCAGCTATTAAAAAGAATGAATTTATGAAATTCCTAGGCAAATGGATGGACCTGGAGGGCATCATCCTGAGTGAGGTAACACAATCACAAAGGAACTCACACAATATGTACTCACTGATAAGTGGATATTAGCCCAAAACTTAGGATACCCAAGATATATAATACAATCTGCTAAGCACATGAAACTCAAGAAGAATGAAGACCAAAGTGGGGTCACTGTACCCCTTCTTAGAATTGGAAACAAAACATCCATGGAAGGAGTTACAGAAACAAAGATTGGAGCTGTGACGAAAGGATGGACCATTTTATTTGATTTATTGAACCTATTGTTTCTAGCATCATTTTCAGTTTGGCTTTCCTTCAGTATTTCTCTTTATTATTATTTTTGTATCTTTCACCGACTTCTTTATTTCAATCTGGTGATTATTTTGTGTGTATTTACTTGGCATTTATTTAAGAGTGTATTCTTTATCTCTTTTATTTACTTGAATATATTTATCATCATTATTTTTAATTCTTAATATGGAATTTTATCTGAATCATTTATTGTGAGCCATTACTTCGGGATTTATAGATTTTTGAGGAGATGTGTTACCTTGGTTTTTCATATTATTTGTATTTTCATGTCATGACTTGAGCATTTAAAGTTAGATAATTGCTTGTGGTATTTCTGTTGCTTTACATCATATCATCTTTCTTCTTGCACTGATCATGTTTAACATGTCCACAGTCGTTCCATAAAAGCTGAATATTACTTAAAACAAAAGTCACTGTTCAGTGGTGAACATAACTACATGATTAAGGTAACACTCTGTTATAAAATAATAATCACTTAAATATCAATTATTTAGAAAGTAAAGGGTTATTGATAGCACTTTGTATAGTAGTAGATTACGTTTCTATGAGTATAAATAGAAAGAAAAGAAAAAATCTTAAAAGCAAAATTAAAATGGGCTATGTGGTAGGACTAGTTATCAGCATTAGATTGATAGATAAGAAAGAATGGGGGTAGGGGAATGTAAGAGAAGGAAAATGTAAAAAAAAAAAAGGCAAAATGGGAGGTATGGGTGATATGAACATTCTGACTAAAAGTAGACTGAAAAGAAAAGGGGGTAAAGAAATTCAATCAGTTAGCACAGGCCCATATTTTCTCAGAATGATGAGATGCAGAGACTCTAAAAACTGGGCAAGCCTGTGTACTCTGAGACTAGAAAAAGAAAAGGGAGTAGAGAGGAGAGACAATGATAACACAAGAACAGTATGAGAGCTGGCTAAAATGACCTTGTGTGTATCTTGGGGGGAAAAGTGATATAAGGGCTGAAGAAATTTGTGTGAGGATACAGTGTATGAAAAGTGAATGGTTTAATTTTGAATTGTATCTGGGGAGTCTCTGTGTTCCTTCTCTGACCTTGCTCTAAACTATAATCCATGTTGTTTTTCTCCAGTTAGGTTCATTCTTTGAAGGCTCCCCAGTGCTGCATCCTTATGATGTCCACTCAAGCAAATTAACTCTGTTTCATATGCTGGCACTGACTGAAGTGGTATTAATCCAACAGCCATTGTAGCAATAAGTAATAGCTGGAGCACTATTTGGGTTTGGTGCACTATTGTTAGGTTCCTGGTTGAGGTTCTGAGAGCAGTATCTGGTGTGATGGTTCACAAGCTTGCTTGAAAGAATTCTGTAGATTCCTTGCATAAAGCCATGATGGCTAGTCTGGTAGGAGTGATGGATAGCTATGCTGGCCAGGCCAACAGAAGCAGTGGTGGTGGTATTAGTAGTCACAAAATCTGAGACTGGGAAAAGGTCCAGAGCACATTAAGCAAGTGATTTATGCAAAAAGGAACAGCAGCAAGCCAAGCAATACAATATTCCTATTTCTTTTATCATCCTAACTATTATCAATCATTCATTCAGACATGATTTCTAAACCACAGTCTTCAACAAAAATCACAGATGAATTTTGTCTAAAATAAAGGAACCCACAAAGGGAATTTTTTTGAGAGAGGTTTAAAACAGGCTCTGCCAGTCAAATTGGAATTTGTTCTTATCTAAATTATACTGGATAATGAAAGAAACCTTTTGCAGCACAGTGAAAACTTAATCTCTCCAATTATGAAGATTTGGTTCAAGTAAAGTGGGAGGTATGAGTAATCAAGTAGTCATAACAGATATGAATAATAAAATGGACAATATAATTATCATTTGCAGCTTTACTGAAGCCATCAAGATCTACATTCTTATAATTTAAGAAAAACATACCAAGGTAATTTTCAAATATCTCAGAAAAGTTCTAAGGTATTTCTTTCTCTCTCTGCTTTTACATATATTTGTAGTGCATAAAAATATTTAAGAAATATCTTCTAAAGACTTAGTGTTGGCAACAATGTTTTTAGAGGAATAGAAATGTTTCAAGTTCATTTACCTGGGGTTATCAAGTGTCAATCTACCCCAGGCCAAGTCACTAGGGGATCTGGATTCTAGAATAATCACAGGCACCAAGGAATGTAGAGACCTCAGAAACCATCGGACTGAGGCACATCCCCAACATATCCATTGACTATATGTAAGGTGGCCTTCCTCCATCTCCCCCATATCCTCTATACTCCTTCTTCACTTCCCAATGGTGAAGGATGCTCCTCCCCACAACCTCTTCCTACATGCCTTTTGTTTTTCCAGGTGATTTCAAATTCTCTCCCCTTGGACCTCTCCTCCAGACTCTGTCTGGTACTATACTAATGTAATTATCAAGAGATAATCTGTGTCCCAGTGTTCAAAATCACATCCCAGATCCTGTATTTGTTTTCATCTCAGATTCATTCAGCTCTTCATATCCTGGAAGCTCATTACAGATTTTGTGGGTAGATTCTAAATTTTCAGTTATTATTTTAGAAATTCCTTTATAATACTCTCTACCACAGCTCCTTAATGGAGATGGTTCATATGGTTCTACAATCATTGGCATAGGATACCCACTAATTATGTTGAAATGAGATAAATCTTCAAATTAAAAGAATTCATAGGAACATCATTGGTTAAAGAAGGCCAAAACTGTTCTTTGTATGAATTTTGAGAACTGATTGTTTTTATAGTGACTTTTGTTAATTCAACTAATGCAGAACAATGGGGAAATAAATACTAAGTTTCAAATAACTCATTCTAAAGGGAAGTATCCTTGTAACCCATTAAGAGATGTACTAAAATTTCATTAGGGACAGATGTAGCATGTTGAATATACAGTTTGAACTACTGTTGAGGCACTTTCCAACAAATTACTTACTCTAAAAGATTATTATTGCTTTCTTTGGTGCTCATTGAGTTAAAGCAGGATGTACTCTGGAAGATGCAATTTCATTATGTCACAAGCATTGATGGTTTGGGGAATATACTTTACAACTCTTTTGTACCATGTGTCTTTTTTCATTTTGGAAACATGTTAGACCTGAAGAAAGATAATGATAGAATCCCACATTAAATAGAAAAGACTACTTTAGGACATTCAGTTCCATACACTAGAGACATGTTTCATGGGTTAACTTACTATTTTTGCTTCTTTAGTAGTATATTAGAATGTTCAGAGACACTGATGGTGGACCATTGTTTGGGCAATGGATAACAGCTAACAATTACAAGATCTGTTGACTATTTTGAATAGGCAGGCCAGAGAAAATTGTCATGCACTATTCCAAAAGCATAGAGACTATGTGAATGTTAATTGTTTTGAGCTTGATAAATGGCAGTGTTCTAATTACAGCTGTTGAGTTCATCCATCTGAGGAGATTTAAACCCCAGAAAATGAGCACTCTCTGATATGAAGATTGGAGGTAACTGTATATCCAGCCTCAAACACTATCCTTGTTCATCCTCTAAGTTAGAGTCATTAGCAGATTAAATTAATGACCAATTCTTTTTTTAATTATCAATTCTTGATGTGTATTTATAATGTCTCCTTTAGAAGGAGTCAACTAACCTGGACCCTTGGGGTTTCTCAGAGACTGAACCACCAACTAGAGAACATACACAAGCTAGACATAGGCCTCCTGGCTCATATGGAGCAGATGTGTGGCTTGACCTTCAAGTGGGTCCTGAACCACTGGGACAGAGACTATCCCCCAAACCACTGCCTGTCTGTGGGATATGTTTTACCAGCTAGGCTGCACTGTCTGGCCTCAGTGAGAAAGGAAGCACCTAGCCTCGCAGAGATTTGAAGTGCCAAGGTAGTGGGATGAATATCCAGAGCTCCCCTACCAGCTCAGAGGAGAAGGGGAGAGGGTATATGGGAAGGATTGTGGGAGGGGGTAATCAGGAGAGGGACAGTGAGTGGGATATAAAGTGAATACATAAAAAATAAATAAATAAAATTTTAAAAAAGGAAGAAAGAGCCAGGCACTGGTGGTGCGTGCCTATAATCCCAGCACTTGGGAGGCAGAGGCAGGTGGACTTCTGAGTTTGAGGCCAGCCTGGTCTACAGAGTGAGTTCCAGGACAGCCAGGGATACACAGAGAAACCCAGTAGCAAAAAAGTAAAAAGAAAAAAAAGGAAGAAAGAGAGAGAAAGAAAGAAAGAAAGAAAGAAAGAAAGAAAGAAAGAAAGAAAGAAAGAAAGAAAGAAAGAAAAGAAAGAAGAAAGAAAGGATGGATTACCACTCTTGAGTATATACCCAAAGGATTCTGCATCCTACCACAAGGACACTTGCTCAACCATGTTCATTGTTTCTCTATTCGTAATAGCCAGAAATTGGAAACAACCTAGATGTCCCTGAACAGAAGAATGGATAAAAGAAATGTGGTACAATTATACAATGTAGTATAATTACTCAGCTCTTTTAAAATGACATCATTAAATTTGAAGGCAAATTGATAGAACTGGAAAACATCATCCTGAGTGGGGTAACCCAGACCCAGAAAGATAAATATGGTATGTATTCACTTATATCTATATATTAACAATTGAAATGAAATGAAAAGCTACCATCCACATACCTAGAGAGATTAAGCAAATAGGAAGGGATTGGGGGAAGTGGGGGGACACATGAATCTCCATAGTGAAGGAGAAATAGAACTGACTTTATGGGTGGACTGGGGAATAAGGAAATATGAGAAGGGAAGGAGGAGGGGAGAGAGGATTGAGGGAGGGGATAAGGGGAAAGACAGCTAGAACTGAATGGCATTTGAGGGATGGTATGGAAATGTAGAGCAGTGGAAACTTCCTATAATATATGAAGGTCATTCTAATGAAGTCTCCAAATAATGAGGGAGATGAAATCCAACTGACCATCTCTTGTCATCAAATGAAGTATCCAGTATTGGGACTCGGTTTCATCCAATTGGGCTGTTGGCTGAAAAGGGTCACATGAAAATTCCCAAACAACCCAGGCTGATGCCAAGACAATAGTTTGCTCTCCAGAAATCAATAGCAAGGCCTCATTGCTGAAGACAACACTCACATAAGCCACTCAACATGGAGTGGTTAAGCTGGCTACCAAAAGGGAAACAGAGGCCAATCCAACCATAAAACCTTTGATCTATGATCTGTCCTGCTACAAAGTATGCTAGAGCAATGGTGTCACAAACCTTGGAGAGTAGCCAACCAATGTCCGATTTAACTTAATGCTCACTCCACGAGATGGAACCTATATCAACACTATTTGAGTGACCAAGAACCAGAGACTAGAAGGTCTAGAGACGTAGGGTAAAACTAAGTGCAACTGGTCAAAAAAAAGGTAACAATAAAATGCCTTCTAATGACATTCTTCTATACTCATAAATTGATGCCCTATTCAGCCATCACCAGAGAGGCTTCTTCCTGCAGCAGATGGGAAAAATATAGAGTCTTACATCCAGATAACATACCCCCTCATACACACACAGAGTGAGACCTTGGAAAAGACAGCTCTAAATGGATTGTCTCCATCAAATCCCTCCCCTCAGAGTTCAAGGAACCCCACCAAAAGAAAGGCAGAAAGAGCAGGGTAGACAGATAGAACAGAGGACACCAGAAAAACAAGGCTCTCAAAAACAACTGAGCAAAGCTCATATAAGCTCACAGAGTCTGAAGCACAGGCCTGTACTAGGCCCTCTATATGTTGTGCCATTCAGTTTAGTACTTTTATTGGACTCCTGAATGTGAATGAGTGTCTGATTCTCTGATGCTTGTGCCTTCTCTTGAGTCTTTTTTCTTTTTCTGTTGGCTTGCCTTGCCCAATTTTGATATGATGGGTTTTGTTTTGTCTTATTATAAAATTATTAAAAAATTATTTTGTTATGATTTGTTACTTCCTAGAAACCTGCTCTTCTCTAATGATAAAAAGGAAGTGGATCCAGACAAGGGAGAGGTAGGAAGGAACTGGGGTGAGGAGAAGGAGGGGAAACTGTATTCAAATTATATTGAATGAGAAAAAAAAATGTATGTTTAATAAAATGGAAAAAAATAAAATTAGTAACAATTAAAAATAAAATATCCATTTATCAGAGAGAGAGAGAGAGAGAGAGAGAGAGAGAGAGAACATATTGTTCTTGCAGAGTACCCAAGTTCAGTTTCCAGCACTCATATTGGGAACTCACAACTGCCTGTGACTCTAGGTCCAGGTAATCAGACACTATTTTCTGGCCTCCGTGGTCACCTGTACTATGTGTACTTATTTGCAATTACATAATTAAGCATCATTAAATAGGGGATGCAGAGATAGCTATGTGGTTACAACCATTTGTTATTCTTCCAGAGGAATCTGGGTTGAATTGTTGGCAGCCATATGATGGCTCACAAACATCTGTATCTCCAATTCCAGGGTATCTGTTGTCCTCTTTTTGTCCCCACAGGCACTGCATATACATGGTATGCAGACATACAGGCAGGCTAAACACCAATACATATAAAGCAATGATAAAGTAAATCTTTTAAAATATAAAACAGCAAAATTGATGGTAAAAAGCAGAAAAATATTTATTCAAATATTAGGAAGATGGTCCAAGAGATACAGTGATACCCTTCCACCATCTTCAAAATCCTATCTAAGGATCGAGGGATGTGCGTATCTAGGCACTCATAGTCACAGTCACGGTGTGGTTCTGTCCACCGCTGGCTCACCCTTGTCTGGGTTTCAGTTTCTCCAGCAAAGCAATCTGACAATCTCTTCTAGGAGACAAGCATGACCTCTGTCTGGTACCAGACTTTAACATTTTGCTCCTCCCAGCATGTGCTTCCTGGGGGAAATTCCAATTTGTTGGAGTCTAGAATTTCAAAGCCTGACCAAGGCATCACTCCTCAGGAAAGCAGGTTTACCTTAAGTTACTCTAAAATGATATACAGACTAATTATTACTGTAATGATTTAATGTACTTTTTCTTCCCAGAATTAAAATCCTCTAGCACTCAGAGCTTTGGCTTTCCACTCATCCTCTTGTCTTAGATTCTAGCAAAAGCCTAAGTATGTTTTGTTTCTGTTACTTTAGGCTCCCTCCCCCAAGTCTCTCTCTAATGTTTCCTTTGATGATTGTTTGCTTATGGCTGACCTTCATCCTGGCTTAACTTAAATGGCATAGCCTTTAATTTATCTTTTCCATCTCCCTCCTCAGGCAGCTGACAAAATCTACAGCTTGCTTACCCTGGGGTTTTTCTTTGTCTTCAAACTTCCTTTAGAGTCTATTAAGTGCCTTTGTCAATGAGACTAAGGACTAGAGATCTGACTTTCTCAGCATCCTATAGTTACTATGATAGGACTCCCTAAATTTTCTGGTAACACTTCTGATTTTGTTTTTCAGTACCTTTCAAAGATTTAAGCTGGATCATCTCTTTAATGAGAAAGGACCCTATAATGACTATGCAAATCTGAAGAACAAACTTACACAAAGTTATTTTCAACACAAAAGCACAGCTCATACTTCAAAGGGAATATAAAATAGTATATTTTGAGCAGGGTGTTAGTGGCATACACCTGTAATCCCAGCACTTTGGAGGCAGTGGTACTCAGATCTTGGAGTTTGAGGCCAGCCTGGTCTACAGAGTGAGTTCCAGGGTAGCTATGTCTGAACAGAGAAATCTTGCCTAGAATCACCACCCCTCAAAAAAAAAAAAAAAAAAAAAAAAAAAAAAAAAAAAAAAAAAAGGATAGTTAATTTAAAGTCAAACAGAAATGACTATGGCCTGGGAACACAAATCACAAGTTCAGGCATTCCTAAATATCATATTACAACATGGTGACAGATTTTAGAAGTGCTACAGGGCTTTAGGGGTTTACTTTCAGCTTGCTAGCCCACCCCTACTTTTGGATATGCTTTTGTGCCTTAATAAACCATTTCTATTATTATTTCTTTTTTTTTTTTTGCTTTTTTATTGGGTGTTTATTTCATTTACATTTCCAATGCTATCCCAGAAGTCCCCCACACCCTCCCACACCCACTCCCCCACCCACCCACTCCCACCTCTTCACCCTGGCGTTCCCCTGTACTGAGGCATATAAGGTCTGCACGTGCAATGGGCCTCTCATTCCACTGATGGCCAACCAGGCCATCTTCTGATACATATGCAGCTAGAGACACGAGCTCTGGGTGGGTTGAGGGGGTACTGGTTAGTTCATATTGTTGTTCCACCTGTAGGGTTGCAGATCCCCCCAGCTACCTGGGTACTTCCTCCAGCTCCTCCATTGGGGGCCCTGTGATCCATCCAATAGCTGATTGTGAGCATCCACTTCTGTGTTTGCTAGGCCCCAGCATAGTCTCACAAGAGACAGCTATATCAGGGTCCTTTCAGCGAAATCTTGCTAGTGTATGCAATGGTGTCAGTGTTTGGAGGCTGATTATGGGATGGATCCCCGGGTATGGCAGTCTCTAGATGGTCCATCCTTTCGTCACAGCTCCAAACTTTGTCTCTGTAACTCCTTCCATGGGTGCCTTGCTCCCAATTCCAAGAAGGGGCAAAGTATCCACACCTTAGTCTTCGTTCTTCCGAGCTTCATGTGTTTCACAAATTGTATCTTATATCTTGGGTATTCTAAGTTTCTGGGCTAATATCCACTTATCAGTGAGTACATATCATGTGAGTTCTTTTGTGATTGAGTTACCTCATTCAGGATGATCCCCTCCAGGTCCAACCATTTGCCTATGAATTTCATAAATTCACTCTTTTTAATAGCTGAGTAGTACTCCATTGTGTAAATGTACCACATTTTCTGTATCCATTCCTCTGTTGAGGGGCATCTAGGTTCTTTCCAGCTTCTGGCTATTATAAATAAGGCTGCTATGAACATAGTGGAGCATGTGTCCTTCTTACTGGTTGGAACATCTGGATATATGCCCAGGAGAGGTATTGCGGGATCCTCCGGTAGTTCTATTACTATTTCTAACCATGGATCCCTAGCTTAATTCTTTGCCATGAGACACAAAGAACCTAGTGTGCTAGTTGATTTTTGTTAACTTGACACCAACCTAGATATATTTGGAAACAGGGATCTTAATTGAGAAAACATCTTCTTCCAAATTGGACATAAGCAAGTCTGTAGAGCATTTTCATGATTAATGATTTGATGTGGATGGGCCAAGCCCATGGTGGTGGTGGGGAATAATGCCATCCCTGAACAGGTGGTTTTAAGTTATATAAGAAGGTAGTAAGCAGAATTCTTGCATTGCCTCTGCTTCAGTTCCTGCCTCCAGATTCCTGCCCTGACTTCCCTTAATGATGGAGTGTGACCAGAGAGTTGGAGGCAGAGATAAACCCTTTCCTCCCAAGTTGCTTTTGCTAGTGGCATTTTACTACAACAGAAACTATAGCTATGATACCTGAATAGTTCAGCATGTAGCCTGAGAAATCTGTAACCTATTAAATAACTTAATATTACTTGTGACAAGAGTAGGAACAAAAGGCCAGACATATGAGAAGTCAATATTCCATAGGTTTATGGGCATAACTAAGCCTTATTTCATAATCAGAAAGGGAAAGAGGAGTCTAGTAAGAGTTACATTTAATATTGTTCGATGGGAATATTATTTAAATTTAATCTATCTAGTTGTATTATAGGGTATCCTAAATACTCACTTAGTCAAGAAAATGGGTTCTTAATATTAAAACACCATGAATATTGATTTATGGTTTTGAAAATTTTAAATAAGAAGAGTTAACACAAATCTTTAAGTATCTATAAAAAGAGTAAACTGCATTCTGCTTAATACATGTGGACATTGAGTTTTTCCATCACAGTTTGTTAAAAACACTTTGATTACTCTGGTGTATGTTGGCATATTTGTCAAATATCTGAAGGCTGTAGCTATGTGCATTTATGTATCAATCTTATCTTTTTGCCATTTGATCTCCATGTCTGTTTTTGTGTCAATACCATGCTATTTTTATTACTATATCTTTTATAACATAGCTTGGAATGATAATAGTGCCAGCATTTTTCTTTTAGTTCTGGATTGCTTTGGCTACCAAGGGTCTCTTGTGTGTGTGTGTGTGTGTGTGTGTGTGTGTATATATATATATATATATATATATATATATATATATATATATATATATATATATTCTATTTCTGTGAAAAATGTTGTAGGGATATTGACTGGGCTGACATTGACATTGAATCTATAAATTGCTTTTGGTATAATGGTCATTTTTACAGTGTTCATTTTACCAATCCCTGAGCATGAGAGGTCTTTTCTTCTAGTGCCTTCTGCAATCTTTTTCTTCAGAGATTAAAACTTTTCATTGCAGCTCTTTCAGCTCCTTAGTTAAGTTTATTCCTAGCTATTTTTGAGGCTATTGTGAAGGTGTTTGTCCCCATGATCTCTTTCTTTGCCTGTTTGTTGTTGATATATAGAAAGGCTACCAATTTTTGCAAGTAGATTTTTGTATCCTGCCACTGAGCTGAATTGCTGATCAACTCTAGAAATTTTCTGGGGGAATTTTGTGATATCTTATGAATAATATTATATCAGATACAAAATGGGATAATTTGTCAAATACGATTAGGAAAACTGAATGTGTAGGTATAAAACTGTGGAATTAGGCCCATATCTATCTTCTTCCATGAAATCAACTCCAAAGTGGACCTCAGTGTCAAACATGAAATACAAATCCCGAGAAATAAAAATATAGGTAGCACCCTATATATTATAGATAGAGGAAAGAATTTTCAGAATAGGACTCCATTTGCCCAGATATTAGTATCAACAATTGACAAATGGAACCTCTTAAAACTAAAACACTTCTGAATAGCAAAGTAAATAATCAATATAGTGAAGAAGTGGGAGATAATCTTGTCTAGCTATACATCCGAGAGAGAATTAATGTCCAGCCTATATAAATACCTCAAAAAACAGTCAAGAAAACAAGCAACACAATAAAAATAATGGGCTTGGATCTGAACAGAGTCCTCAAAAAATGAAATAGAAATGGCTAAGAACTATTTTTTAAAATGTTCAACAATATCGTTAACAATTAAGGAAATGCATGTTAAAACAACTTTGAGATTTCATCTTACCCCTAGTCAGAATGGGAAAATCAGCAAAACAACTGGCAACCAATGCCGATGAGGTTGTAGGGAAAGAGAAACCCTCACTCACTGTTTGTAGGCTTGCAAACTGATGCAGTCACTGTGGAAATCAGTGTGGAGAATTTGCAGAAAGCTAAAAGTAAATTTACACTGTGACTGAGCTATACCATCCCTGGCATAAGCCCAAAGCACTCAATGTTACTCCAGATACTTGCTCATTCATGTTCACTGCTGTACTGTTCACAGTAGTTCTCTTTACTATGTCATGCATGTTCCTGGGCCTATACATGGAACACATTTTTCATTTGGGGTATAAGCTTACAGAAACAAAAAGCTGGATAGCATTAAGGATATAAAATGTGACATATTCCAGGAGAAAACAGATTTAATTCTCTTTCTTTTTGAAGAGGAATTTTAATTCCCTAATGAGTTCACACAAATATTTGTCCATGTCTAGCTTATTGTGCTATTCCTTGGACCTCTCTTTCTCTGACCTCTAAGGTTTATCTGGAGAGTGATGAACCCAGGATTCTGTTCCAGACACTTAAAATGGGTGTATAAATTGCTAGAATCACTGGTATAAAGAAGAGGGAGAGATTTGACTGGTACTTTATCTCTAGGATGAAACAAAAGTGACTCAGTCTCACATAGGCAATATCGTGTTTGTTGAAACTGAGCCAAATACCTGAGCAGCAATACCATGTATCTGAGCATCAATCTTCTTATCAATAATAAAACCATTATGAGACATGGTATAACACTTCATATGGACTAAAGACATGCCTGAGTAGTGTTTTTGATCCATAATAGAGCTATCAGTAACAAAATCATCTATGGAAAGTGGGTTTCTTGAGAAAGTTTTCTCAGATTATCTCTTTGAGATCTCATTAATTGTTTTACCCACCCATCAGACTTGTCTCCAGGCATGGTGCAGATTACACTGTATCCCAAATGTCTTAGAAGCTCCCTAAGTGATGGTCACCTTGAAGGACAAGATGTTGTTATTGTGTAGACTCTTATGGAGTCCAAACCTGTGAATAATTTAATTCACTAATGACTTTACAGTCCCTGAAGCATTTTCTATACTTCAGGAAAACACTTCCAACCAGTTGATGAAGGGATCTACTTATACCAGGAGATGCCCTGGTATGTCCTAGAACTTGGGTATATGAGTGCAACCTACCTGTAAGTCTTCCCAGAGGTACTCACATGTGACAAGTTGAGTCTGTTCCCAAGTAGAAGATTTGTTGGAGAGTTTTAAGAATTTTTTCATGGATTGGCCTCATCTGGTAGTAATGCTAGCCTCCTATCTGGAGTTATCCCGTGGCTTCATAAAAGGGCCAGTTTCGTTTCCCAGAGTACCGTGGATGTGGATTCTGCCCAAACTCAAGGTGCTTCATTTTGTTTCAAAGTAGAGGACTTCTAGAAGTGACTTTGGGTACATGGTCAGCCAGACTTTTCCTCTGAAGTCTCATCAAGCCTGTTTCGATGTTCTCTGAATTGCATCAATGCAATTTCAGAAGAAAGGAAGACTGGGTGGGCTACCTATGAACAGAAAGTTGAAAAATTCAGTAGTTGATAAGTAGTTCTAGAGAGCTGGAAGTCTCAACTGGTGAAGAAGTAGGCTCTAATGTATGTGAAGGAATGGACTTGCTAGTGAGGCAAGAGCAAGCAAGCAAAGAGAACACAGGCTTCTTTATTCCATGTCCTTATACAGGCTTCCAGCAGAAGTCATTACTCAGATTAGAGGTGGGTTTTCCTAGCTCCAAAAATCTGGATAAAAGGTATGTCTTCCTATCTCAATGATATAGATGAGAAGTAGATATTCTCACTTCAAATTAAGCAAAAAGTTTCACACAGATGTGCTCTCCACTTTTGTGTTTTAGTTAATTCCAGATGTAGTCAAGTGACAACCATGAATAACCATCACAAGTCTACCCCTTGTCAACTTGACACACAGTCATATCATAATTAATTTCCAAATAAAAACAATAACCATGTCATAGCCTGTGGTCTCCCTTCCCCCACCTGCTTGAACCTGCTTGCTCAAGGGTTGAGCTTCCTGCTCATTCGTCCTGCCACGCCTACTGCTGGACCCTGCCACTGTGCTGCTTGGAGGCACACACGTGTTCGTCCTGCTACTGGACCCGAGATTGTTTGGCGGGAAATCGGGTTCCCTCCCCCTTCCTTTATAACTGAGTGTCTGAAAATAGTAAAATTGAGCTTTGATCAGAATGTTGTCTTAGCTACATTTCTTTCTCTCGCCGCCTAGCCCCTCTTCTCTTCCAGGTTTCCAAAATGCCTTTCCAGGCTAGAACCCAGGCTGTGATCTGCTGGCCAGACACAACAATAGCCATATGATATAGCTATCCCGGGTACAATTTCGCATGTATTATATATTTTTAACCAGGTTACAATTACTCCTAACATGATATATCTATTTCTTATACAGCCTCAAACACATTATAAATGTAGAATAGGTGGCAATGTAACTTGAGGGACATTCTTTTAGTATCTCAAACTTAAATATGGGGGCTGGAGATACGGCTGAGAGGTTAAGAGCACTGAATGCTCTTCCAAAGGTCCTGAGTTCAATTCCCAGCAACCACATGGTAGCTCGCAACCATCTGTAATGAGCTCTGATTCCCTCTTCTGGTGCGTCGGAAAACAGCAACAGTGTATTCATATACATAAAATAAATTAATAAATATTTTTAAGAACTTAAATATGATGAGCATTGGTATTCTCTTAATTTATGTTATATCACATGATAAAAATGGAGAAAAGAAAACAAAACTCTGTGTCAACACATTCTTAACAAAAATACATGTCAATTGTAATTCTCATTTCTGCAACTGGCCTTATTACGGCCTTAGCTGAAATTTATAACTACTTTCCTCTACCACCTTTTGTTTGGGTTACTATTGCTGTGATGAATCACCATGACCCAAAGAAAGTAGAGGAGGAAAGTATTTCTTTGTCTTATATTTCCACATCTATAGTCCATCACTGAAAGAAGTCTGGGCGGGACTTCAAACAGGGTGGGAACCTAGAGGCAGGAGGTGATGCAGAGGCTGTGGAGGGGTGCTGCTTACATCCTTGCTCCCCATGACTTGCTCAGCCTGCTTTCTTTTTTTTTTTTTTTTTTTTTTTTTTGGTTTTTTGAGACAGGGTTTTTCTGTATAGCTCTGGCTGTCCTGGAACTCTGTAGACCAGGCTGGCCTCAAACTCAGAAATCCGCCTGCCTCTGCCTCCCAAGTGCTGGGATCAAAAGCGTGCGCCACCATGCCCGGCACAGCCTGCTTTCTTATGGAACTCAGGACCACGGGTTCCCTGATTCATAAAAGAACAGTTCAATAAGGGAAGCACAGAAGAGAACAGGAAGTGGGGTGAAATAATAAACTCTCAAAGCCTGCCCTCGATGACACATTTCCTCCATCTCCCAAGGGTTCCATACCTTCCCACACAGTGCTACTAACTAGGGACCAAGTATTCAAGCACAGGAGTCTATGGGAGACATACATCATATAAATCTCTACAGTGTACCCCAATCCCTATATTGCCATGCCTATCTTATGATGAAAAATGAATTTAATACAACTTCAAAGTTCCACATACTCTTTAGCAATATCAACACTGCTCAGGAGTCCAGTCCAAAAGCCTCCTTTTTGACTCAAGGTAGTCCCTTAACTATGATCCCTCTGCAAAACACACACACACACACACACACACACATTCATTCTCTCTCTCTCTCTCTCTCTCTCTCTCTCTCTCTCTCTCTCTCTCTCTCTCTCTCTCTCCCCTCTCTCTGCATAAGTCCAAGTTGTGTCTTAGTGAAAGGGCAATCTTCACACAAGGCATCTCATTCCATTTTTCCTTTTCTGTTCTTTTAAGTGAAACTTGAACACATATCTATTAGGGATGCTCAAGACTGAACAGTTCATTAGCACCTTTTTCATGTGACAGCGAATGCAAGTGGTCCATGTTGTAGCAGGAAAAAACAAAAACAAGAGCTCTTAAAGACAGTGTCAGCTGGTTCCATAAGAATCATTCATTTGCCAAGGATATTTTATGGGTACCATTCTCTGTTGTAAGTTCCAGCTAAATAGTCAGTCATTACTTTTTATTCCAGCACCAGGTGACACATTTGCTCTTGCCACTCCCAACTCTTCAAGACCTGCTCCTTAATCAAACTCACTTAGGTAGCCTCTGCAGACCATCTCTTTTATACATAACAGTTCTGCCACCCTCATGGGAAGGGCACAATTGGAAGGTGGATGAGAATATAAGGTTACATCATAAGCACACAAGAGTACATCTGTGTGGGATGTAGGCCATAGGCCTGATAACATTATCAAACATATGCCTCTTCTTCAAATGATGGGGGATACTTCACACCCAAAGAAAATTGCTAACTCATGGTAACATTTATGGAGATTCTGTATGAAAGGCATAAGGTACTCAAGGTGGCCTATGTTTCATCTCTACCATGCCCTGTACACAGAAATGAGATTACAGATGAAAGAAGACAGTATCTCTGAATATCTGGCTTAGTCTGGATTTTTCTGGTTCTTTCTGATGTTACATAATGTCATTCTGTATGTTGCCTTTTTGTTTTAGGGTTTTAGTGCAGTTCTAAAAGGAAGACTAAAGAATAGTAATAGAAGAGAAGCTAAGGGGGGAGACATTGGGAGGAAACAAACTTATAAGAAAAAAATATACAAAAACCAGATGTAATACATGTTTATAACATAGAGCTGCTGAAAGTACTATATGCTAAAATAGACACTATGCTACAAAACTCTAGATGGATGTTAATGAGCAAAACAGAGTAGAGGCCATAGACCTACACAAGAGCTTTTCAACAGGCTATTGAGCTGACAGGATTTGCTGCTTTATCTAATTCTTTTGATGGTGAAAGAACAAGCTACAGCCTAGACACTCTGTGAGCTGGTCTCAGGACATGCTTAGGGTGCACAAACATATGGGAGACATGTTTGTCTACACATGACAGTGGGAGGTGCAGAATGACTTCCAAGGGATTGGCATGTGCATTATGTACATTATGTGCATTATGTACATTATGATAATAATGTATTCAGAAATGCTCCTGTTGATAGTTTGGGTAGCATCACTGGCTCCTTTCAGAAGGTGTTTGTAGTTACATGACTACTGAATATGTCTCAACCTTTTTTTGGCAAAGTTGTCATCTATGAGGGGATAGACTTTTAATTAGTCTCATCCTCCCTTATGGCTGTGGTGCACCTTGCAGTGATATGAGAGCAGCTCACCCATTTTCCCTTTTCCTTAGAAAACAACTCTAATTGTAAAGGGCTACTAAAACTGATACTTCCATCTAGAGGTCTCCAGTTTATACTCAGATCATGGTAGGTATTCAGAAAAATGCCAATTGCTTCTTTTTTTAAGGCGTGTGGATCAAAGAAGTACTAATGAATAAGGAGTATCATAGAGGAGTGTCATGAGAGCCCTATTGCCTGAAATATACACAAATAGGTTTGTGTCTTTCACAATGTCAGAGGGAACCGAATAACAATAAATTCACAAGGGTTAGAAGCTTTAATGACAACATTTTGTCATATAATCTGTCTACCTTGAGATCTTGGCTGAGGCCAGTGCAGGCTCTTTTATTTTAATTTTAATTTCTAATATTACTCTCACATCACATATCACATAGTAAATACATCTCTATTTATACGTAGAATAGATGTGGGTTATAGAATTAGTACAGGCTTGAAAAGGCTGCAACCAAGTGAAAGGAAGCTCAGAAGTAGACTGAGAAAAAGTCTGTGTTGATAAGATAACAAACCAGACAAGTATTGGGCAAGAGCTCCTGCTGGAGCTGCTGAAATCAGATCTGACAAAACAAGCTTCAGAATGCTCTTGCTAGGTGAAATGCTGAATTAGGGTATGGAGCAAGAAACAGGTCAGGAGCAGGAAATTGGAAGTCAGGGCCAGATCTAGACAGGTGAGTGGGTAAACTGGCAGTCAATTAAGTAGGCGACATCAATTGTCAGGGACAGAGCTGAGCCCAACCTCTGGGAACACTTGTGAAGTCCTTGGTCCTTGATGCATACACCAGGTATTGGACGATAGGTTGGTGTGGGGCCATGTCATTGCAGTGTTAAGTGCCCCTTATGTAGGAGTTTGTGCAGGTTAGCTTTGGTGACTTGAAACAAACTATAGTGCCCTGAGGGAGAAGGAACCTCGGTTGAGGAATTGCCTCCATCAAATTGTACATAATTACACAGGCATTATGTTGATTAATGATTGTTATAGGAGGGTTCAACTCATTGTGGGTAGTGCCACTCCTGAGAAGGTGGATCTAGGCTGTATAAGAGAGCAGTTTGAACAAGCCATGAGGAATGAGCCAGAAAGTAGCACCCTCACATGATCTCTGCTCGAGTTCCTACCTCCAGATTCCTTCTCTGAGCTACGGTTCCCACTTCCCTCAATGATGCACTGTGACACAGAATTATAAGCTAAATTAACTGTTTACTCCCCCAAGTTTGATCTTGGTCAGCATTTCATCATAGCAACAGAGAAGCAAAGTAGCACAAAGAGACACCCTTTCCTTGGCCTGACCTATTTGAGAAGTTCTTGGGCCTGTATGGGTCCACAAAAGGCAGCTTATTTTCTGGCTGAGCTAGGTTTAAACCCCAGAGACCCAGCCGGTGTACCTGCAATGGACAGAAGGCCCATTTGCCATGCTCCCAGACACTAGGGTCCTGACACTGAGGTCCCACCTTCATAATTCTGTGGCCATCAGTCACTTACAGCAATGCCCCAAGCTCCTGGTATTCTGTCTGGACTCCACCCACTGTGGGGAGGAGCAAGAGCCAGGTATGCTCCTCCCCACAGTTACCTGGCAACAGCCAGGTATGCTCCTCCCCACAGTTACCTGGCAACAGCCAGGTATGCTCCTCCCCACAGTTACCTGGCAACAGCCAGGTATATTCCTCCCCACAGTTACTTGGCAATATCCAGGTAGGCCCGGCAGCCCACCCCCTTCTCCCTCTCTTGCTCTTACTCTCTTACTCTTGCCTCTTGCTCCCTTGCTCCCCCTCTCTCTGCATTCCTTTCTCCTCTCTCTCCACGTGGCCAGGTCTGGCCTTTGCTTCTCTACTCTCTCCTTTCTGCCTCTACTATACTCTTAGCTCCCCTTCCCCCCATGACAATAAATGTCTTAAAACCATGGACTGCCTCTTCTCATCAGGATCCGCAGTGCTGGAGCAATGGAGCAGTTCTTCCTCTAAAGAGCCACATCTAGTCTCCCACAGGAGACCTCCCTGTGTTCTCAACCACAGTCACCACCAAGCCAAGCAACCCCCAAGCAAGCCTAGGACTCTCTTCCCCACAAGAACCAGCCGGCTCTCTCCTCCCTGCCCTTTTCCCTTCAACCCTGGGCTAGAGCCTGCCGACAGGCCCCCACTCTGTTCTTAGCTCTTCCACAACATCAAGCAGCATCTGCAGTGTCCAAGAACCTGAGAACCTGTCATCCTTGGCCTCCGTGCAGGCCCAGGGACCCCCGAGCCAATTCCAACAGGTCTGCAGGGACCTCACACTGTGCTTCCCCACCCCTGAAGCAGAGTCCTGCCCCTTCTCACAGCAGACACCATTTTAACCCACAGACCTCGTTTCCCTGATACAGTTTTATAAGTACATGTGCTCCAGTGGTTTTAATTCTGCCCAATAAATTTATAGTGTGGCTCCCTTTCTATTCCCAGGAATAAAGCATTTATCAACCTATGCTGCATGGGAGCAGGGTGTCTGACAGAAGAAATAATACTTATTCTAACCCTTGTGGATTTATTATTCAGTCCTCTCGGACATTGTGAAAGACACAAACCTGTTTGTGTATGTTTCAGGCAATAGGGCTCTCATGAAACTCCTCTATGCCACTCCTTATTCATTAGTATTTCTTTGATCCACAAACCTTAAAAAAAAAAAAGAAGTAATTGGCATTTTTCTGAATTATTGTTCAGGTCCTCAGTGGTATCATTGTTTCCCCCAGATTTTGTGCTGGGCTAGCATCAAATCACATGGCCTTCCAGATCCAGCCACTTCAACGTGCAATCCCCTTCTGACAACTGGGTAGTGTGTGCTTTTCTACCTAGGCACACACTAAATAACTCATAGAGCAGGAAGGATGTTCGGGCACACTCCTGGCTCCTAGACTCACAAGAGGCAGGAATGGAAAACAGAAGGAAGGGCTTAATGAGTTCTCCCATAGAAACTTGTCTAGTTTCAAATCCTTCAGGTTCACAAGAGAAGAGGAGATGTAAGGACAGCATAGATCACACCCCCACTTATAGGAGTAAATTGGAGTTCGGACCTTAGCAAGAATGGAGGATAATGAAGTTAAAGCAGGAATGAAATAGAACATTGGCTCTCTCCCATGGGTGGGTCTCAAGTTGGCTCAGTCATTGATTGGCCATTCCCTCAGTCTCTGCTCCATTTTTGTTCCTGCACATTTTGGAAGCAATACAAATTTTGGGTTGAAGGTTTTCTGGGTGGGTTGGTGTCTACCTCTGTTCACTAGAAGTCCCATTTGGCTACAGAGAGTGATTCCTTCAGGCTCCATATCCACTGCTGCTAGGAGTCTCAGATAGAGCCAACCCTTGACACTATTAATGATACTCTGCTGTTATTGCAGGCAGGAGCCTAGCATAATTGTCTCCTGATAGGCTTCATACAGAAGCTTATGGAAACAGATGCAGAGAACCACAGCCAAACAATAGGCAAAGCTCGGGAAGTCTTGTGGAAGAGTGAGGGGGAAGAAATGAGGGAGTCAGAAGGGTCAAGGACACTACAAGAAGATCTACAAAGCCAACTAACCTGGGTCCATGGGGGCTCACAGAGATGGAACCACCAAGCAAAGAGCATGCATGGACTTGAACTAGGACTCCTACACATTTTTAGGAGATGTGCAGGATTATCTCCACATGGGTTCCCTAACAACTGGGTTGTCTGACTCTGTAGCCTCCCTTTGGATCCCTTTGCCCTTAGCTGGACTGCCTTGTCTGGCTTCATTGAAAGAGGATGAATTTAGTCCTGCTATGACTTGATGTGCTAGGGCAGGTTGGTACCCATAGGAAGAATGGGGAGAAGGGTGGAAGGGGTGTGAAGGTGGGACTGGGAGAAGAGGAAAAAGGGAAGGGTACTGTGATCAGGATGTAAAATGAATCAATTAATATAAAAAAAGAAATAGAACATTGGTTCAATTCTTAACTAATGCCCCAATATGAAGCAGAAAATAAGGTGCTTTGAGTTTGATAGAGGTTGTCTCTCTTGCATCAAGTCACTTTTAACTCAGCAATAAGATGTCAGATACTCACTGTCACACAAAGTTTCCACTGAGTCAGGGGCCTCTGGTTTCATCTTTCCCTAACTCCAACGACAAAATTCACAAACAATGGAATAATGAGCTTAGAAATAAGTTTCACTTTAGATCTGAATAGGATGCCAGAGCCCCTGTATAGCAGGAATGGACCCCCAGAAATGTGAAAACATTGAGAGTTGCCACCTTAAAACTATTAAGGATTTACTGCATGGAAGCATGGAGGAGGGCTAAGCTGGTTGCCTAGTTTGCCCATTCATAAGGTATCCAGGTGTCTCTAAGTTTCAGTCATGTCCTCACATACAGGTTACAGGAAAGATGGTGATTTAGTGCAAGAAATATAAGAAACAAAACCTTCTTTTGGACATCTCTGGCCTCTGTCAAAGTCAGAACCAAAGACATTTTGGCTTAGATAATTCTGGCATCTCTAGCCCTTGGCAAGGATAAAACTCATAGGGCCAAGGATATTACTGTCTACTGACTGTTAGACAAGGAAACACTGTTCACTTTTGAGGTACCCTACCTTTCACCCTTCCCTTCAATTCCTATCTCATGACCTTATGAAGATAGTACATGCTTTATAACATGTCACCATTCAATGAGAAATGGATTGCTAATGATTCAGAGAATAAAAGAGAATGGAATTCCCCAATGGGGATTTTGTCTTTTGTGCATAATGGGCATTTTGCCTGCATGTATGCATGTGTATCATGAGTGTGCAGTATCCACAGAGGCCAGAGAAGGCATAAGGTCCCCTGGAACTGGAGTTACAAGAGGTTGTGAGATACCACATGGTACCCAGGTCCCTTGAAAGAGAAGACAAAGCTCTTAACTGCTGAGGAATGGCTCAAACCAGTTTTTTTTTTTCCAGTCAGCTCATGGAGCACACACCACACTTTTATACCCTTCTAATTTGCTTCAAATGCTGAACAACCTTGAACAGTCCACATTAAATTCTTTGGAAGCTCCAGTGATTTATTTCACTTGCTCATTGCCAACTTTCAATGGTTAATCACTATTCTTCTTGTCTTGTCTTTAAGGCACTTGCCTCCTTTGCAAAAGTTCTTGAGCCACCACTGCATAGTACATTCCTTAGATCTTTGGCCCAAGGCAACGTTGATGTTTTGACTTGTTTCTGCTGCTTTATGACTGATTCTGGGTTCACTTAAGAAAACTTCTCAAATTTGCTCTTTGTCTAACCATATTTCCATACTGTAAAGTAAATATGAATACACAGCAAACAATAAGTTATAAGCAAAAGAAAAATACATGGACTGTGGGCCTGTGTAACAGAGGGTTTCCATAGAGACCTCTAGCCTGGCTGGGTAGGAAGGTTAAGGCAAAGGGGAGAGACCTGGAGCAGGGAGGGGAATTGACTCTAATGCCTTTGCTGTTGCAGCTTCCTCCATCTCAGTCTCTGCTAGTGCTGCCTCAGTTGCTCCAAGATGCTGCAAGCATCGCCCTACTCTGAGTTGGCCTGGCTGAGGCTGACTAGCTAGCGAGGAGTGCTGGGGTGTGGGGTAGGAGAGAGCAGATCTCTTCCTAAGCCTCAGTGTTATGGCTCTATGACAGAACCTCTCAGAAGACAGAGTAGTTCTTGCACACCTTTATTCCTTCTGGATCGGATTCTTATGTACAGTTTTGGGGTAGGTCAGGGTCTGACAGCAGGTACTTCCTATCAGCTTGGTCTGAGGGCTTGGAGATAATTTATCTGCATGTGGGAGGACATGGGGTGCTGCCCCCATGTGACTGATGGTCACAGACCTCTCTACAAGGGGGGTCTGTGGGGGACTGTAGCTACATGACAGGAGCCAGGGGCCCAGGAGTGTTGCAAAACACCTACTGTTCTCTGCAGGGTTATCCCCTGCGGGGTCACCTGCAGGGTCACTGGGGTTTTAAGCCTGAGCTTGAGGAGGGACCAGGCTGCCTATCACAGCCCACCACCCGACAATGGACAATGTGGATTAAAATTATGTGTAACATCAATAAATCTGTTAAGAATGCATTCCAATATAAACAATAAGTTTTCACAATGTCAATATTGCAGGTACTTCAGCACCAAATCAATACTAGAAAGCATAACACCCAAATCCTTAAATCCTTTACAAGTCTCAGATTCAAACCACTTCACTAGTGAGATAAGAAAGAAACAAATGTGTCAGGTACATCATGTTTTAGTCAGTCCCCAGAAAACACCTTGTACAACAGCTTCTGTTTACTATAAAATTTTAAAATTAATCCTCGTTTCTTCATTTCGGCTAAATGCTGCTGAAAGGGAGAGAGAAAACTCAAATATATACAATACAATTTCAATAATTAATGTTAATTTAAGAAAACCATTCCCCCCTCAGACTATGCTATCCATCCTTTTCTAGTCCATGCCATTGTTACCTTGTTGTCTCCTTTCCAATCCTTCAGAAAGCAAAGTATGTGGTCACGAGTCAACATTCATACCTTCTGTGTTACTTTATATCAAACTGTCCATGAAACACCATTTTCGCTCATTAATTTTCTGATCACAACATCATTATATTTTGTAATTTTGACCAAAAGCATTCTGTTTTTACTTATAGGTGTTTTGTGTGGGGGGGGGGTGTGCAAGACTCTTGGGTAGGGCAGGTAAAGAATAGGAGAGAACTCAACTGTAACAGGGTACTTTGGCTCACAGAAATGGGGAAATATAAATAAACAAAGAAAATTGACTTATTTAAGAGTTTGTCCGGACAGGAGGAACAGAGTTCTAGTTTCCTTCAGTCATTCCTGTTGTAGACTTAACATTTTATAAAAGAGATGAAATAAAAGTCAAGAAAAAGAGAGAGAGAGAGAGAGAGAGAGAGAGAGAGAGAGAGAGAGAGAGAGACCAGACACACATACACAGACAAACATTGAACAGGGAAATAAGCTATCAGAACCCTGTAAAGTATCCCCTGTCATACAAAACAGGATCTTCCATTGTTGCCACCAGGGATTTGCCCTACCTTGGCCCAGGATGTGATTCCTGGAGAAACCTCAATGTTCTGAGGACACTGTCAGAGGGAGAACCATGAATGAGTGTCTTCCATAAGACTGTCTCCTGCACATCTAGAGACTCAACATAGGACCACAGCTACTACTCAGAATCTTACACAATTCCAACATCTGCATCACCTTCCATTGGCACACATTGGCTTTTACCACACATCATGTCTCCAGACTTTCTTGGTACTCAATATACAGTAGAATTTTGGAGAATGTCCTTGGTATTTGTCATTTGATCATAGACTATGTGTCTCTAGTATCCCTAGCAGAATGCTGATGTGATGCAGTTCTGATGCTATTTTGACTCTTTCAACCAGATTAGGTCCAAAATCCAAACTCTGTTTTACCTCTTTGGGATGATTTGTCAATTTTCAGCTTCGTTGACCCAAAACGGAGAAAAAAGGCTGGTGTGTTAGTGTTGCATGAGTTTTAGGGACAAACTATGGCTCCTGCCAACCACAACGTAGTAGACTCTGCAATCCTTTGACCAAACTGACAATTAAAGGCAAGATACAGTGGAAAGAGGAAAATGGAGATGTGGCCAATCTAAGAAAAAAAAAAAGCCAATAAAGTGCCCAGTGACACCCAAGTCCATGCTTGGGGCAGTACCATGACATTGGGTAACCATGGCAAGAGGAATGCTTCGTTAACCATTCCTGGTCAAAATATGAGGTATGTTCCTCTCTGGCTGGAACAAGAGCTATATTTTCTGATGCTGAGATCGGAGTCTTATTCTAATAATAATTACTTGCTTATTGTTTCAGGGGGCTGATAGCCATAGAAAAGAGGCAAAGTGTCTCTCTTGAGAATATCAGCTCTCCTTCAAGGGGATTATGTGAACTTGGCTTACACACACACACACACACACACACACACACACACACACTGTAATCAAGCTCTAGTCTGATACTTAGCTGGTGGTTTGTGTCATAGTTATGTACGCAGTCTTCTATAATGCAGCTTTGGGTCAATCCTGGCCATGTGTAATTTAACATACAGCTTGACTGATACATGGAGAGGATCTGTAGATCCAGTTGTTAAACTCGCTCTACTGTAAATTTCATCTTCATTTTCTCTGAATTTCAAAAGCCAGTTTACCAATCTCCAACCTGAAGGCTTGTCAGTCTAGTCACTCATGAAAAATACTGCAAGTCCACCAGTGGGATTTCTCCAACTGGGCTTCATAGGAAGACTTTCACATTATCTTTATCAGGTATCAGTTCTTCCTGGAAAACTAGTCTTATCAGTCTATCAGTATACCAAAACAGAAAGGGAGCAATAACTAGGAATAGTTCCTTTTAAATAATCCATTAAGAAAAGGGTACAGGACAGGCGGGAGCCACAGAGCCGCTGAGGCAGCACCCTTTTGGGGCCGCAGACATCCAGCACCCTCCCAGCCGGAGGACAGTGACCTGCCCTGCAGGGAGCGCCATCTTGGCTCCGGGACTCCGCCAAACTTAGTCTGTACAGGTCAGAGTGAGGACCACAGAGGCAGACAGCTTCTGGGACAGGCTGGAGCCACAGAGCCACTGAGGCAGCACCCTTTTGGGGCCGCAGACTTCCGGCACCCTCCCAGCCGGAGGACAGTGACCTGCCCTGCAGGGAGCGCCATCTTGGCTCCGGGACTCCGCTGAACTTAGTCTGTACAGGTTAGAGTGAGGACCACAGAGGCAGACAGCTTCTGGGACAGGCGGGAGCCACAGAGCCGCTGAGGCAGCACCCTTTTGGGGCCGCAGACATCCAGCAAACTCCCAGCCGGAGGACAGTGACCTGCCCTGCAGGGAGCGCCATCTTGGCTCCAAGACTCCGCCGAACTTAGTCTGTACAGGTCAGAGTGAGGACCACAGAGGCAGACAGCTTCTGGGACAGGCGGGAGCCACAGAGCCGCTAAGGCAGCACCCTTTTGGGGCCGCAGACATCCGGCACCCTCCCAGCCGGAGGACAGTGACCTGCCCTGCAGGGAGCGCCATCTTGGCTCCGGGACTCCGCCGAACTTAGTCTGTACAGGTAAGACTGAGGACCACAGAGGCAGACAGCTTCTGGGACAGGCCGGAGCCACAGAGCCGCTGAGGCAGCACCCTTTTGGGGCCACAGACATCCGGCACCCTCCTAGCTGGAAGACAGTGGTCTGCCCTGCACAGGAGCCCTCTGCCTCAGGAGCAGGGAGCACATCTTGGATCCAGGACTCCACTGAACTTAGGAACTTAGTCTGCACAGCTGAGAGTGTGCACCACAGAAGCCTACAGCTTCTGTGACCTGCCAAAGCAACACAGCATATGGGAAAGGTCCTGTTTTCCGCCTTCTTCTTTGGCCAGGAGGAGGTCCAAACGCCAGATATCTGTACACCTTCCCTTTAAAAGGAAATCTTGTCAGCAGGGAGTGCTCTAACCACTGAAACTCAGAGGAGAGAGCCTGTCTCCCAGGTCTGCTGACAGAGGATACTCAGAATCACCAGAAGAACAACCTCTGAACAGAGACAACTATAACAACTCCAGAGATTACCAGATGGCTAGAGGTAAAGGTAAGAATCTTACTAACAGAAACCAAGACCACTCACCATCATCAGGACCCAGCACTCCCACTTCGCCCAGTCCAGGGCACCCCAACACACCTGAAAAACTAGACCTGGATTTAAAAGCATATCTCATGATGATGGTAGAGGACATCAAGAAGGACTTTAAAGAACTACAGGAGAACATGGCTAAAGAGTTACAAGTCCTTAAAGAAAAACAGGAAAACACAACCAAACTGGTAGAAGTCCTTAAAGAGAAACAGGAAAACACATCCAATCAGATGATGGAAATGAACAAAACCATACTAGACCTAAAAAGGGAAGTAGACACAATGAAGAAAACCCAAAATGAGGCAACACTGGAGATAGAAAACCTAGGAAAGAAATCTGGAACCATAGATGCAAGCATCAGCAACAGAATACAAGAGATGGAAGAGAGAATCTCAGGTGCAGAAGATTCCATAGAGAACATCAGCACAACAATCAAGGAAAATGGAAAATGCAAAAAGATCCTAACTCAAAACATCCAGGAAATACAGGACACAATGAGAAGACCAAACCTACGGATAATAGGAGTGGATGAGAATGAAGATTTTCAACTCAAAGGACCAGCAAACATCTTCAACAAAATTATAGAAGAAAACTTCCCAAATCTAAAGAAAGAAATGCCCATGAACATACAAGAAGCCTACAGAACTCCAAATAGGCTGGACCAGAAAAGAAATACCTCCCGACACATAATAATCAGAAAACAAATGCACTAAATAAAGATAGAATACTAAAAGCAGTAAGAGAAAAAGGCCAAGTAACATATAAAGGCAAGCCTATCAGAATTACACCAGATTTTTCACCAGAGACTATGAAAGCCAGAAGATCCTGGACAGATGTTATACAGACACTAAAAGAACACAAATTCGAGCCCAGGCTACTATACCCAGCCAAACGCTCAATTAACATAGATGGAGAAACCAAAGTATTCCACGACAAAACCAAATTCACACATTATCTCTCCAGGAATCCAGCCCTTCAAAGGATAATAACAGAAAAAAACCAATACAAGGACAGGAACCACGCCCTAGAAACAACAAGAAGGTAATCCCACAACAAACCTAAAAGAAGACAGCCACAAGAACAGAATGCCAACTTTAACAACAAAAATAACAGGAAACAACAATTACTTTTCCTTAATATCTCTTAATATCAATGGACTAAACTCCCCGATAAAAAGACATAGACTAACAAACTGGCTACACAAACAAGACCCAACATTTTGCTGCTTACAAGAAACTCATCTCAGAGAAAAAGATAGACACTACCTCAGAATGAAAGGCTGGAAAACAATTTTCCAAGCAAATGGTCTGAAGAAACAAGCTGGAGTAGCCATTCTAATATCAGATAAGATTGACTTCCAACCCAAAGTCATCAAAAAAGACAGGGAGGGGCACTTCATACTCATCAAAGGTAAAATCCTCCAAGAGGAACTATCAATCCTGAATATCTATGCTCCAAATACAAAGGCAGCCTCATTCATTAAAGAAACTTTAGTAAATCTCAAAGCACACATTGAACCTCATACAATAATAGTGGGAGACTTCAACACACCACATTCACCAATGGACAGATCATGGAAACAGAAACTAAACAGGGACACAGTGAAACTAACAGAAGTTATGGATCAAATGGATCTGGCAGATATCTACAGAACATTTTACCCTAAAACAAAAGGGTACACCTTCTTCTCAGCACCTCATGGTACCTTCTCCAAAATTGACCACGTAATTGGGCACAAAACAGGACTCAACAGATACAAAAACATTGAAATTGTCCCATGCATCCTATCAGATCACCATGGACTAAGGCTGATCTTCAATAACAAAATAAATAATAGAAAGCCAACATTCACGTGGAAACTGAACAACACTCTTCTCAATGATACCTTGGTCAAGGAAGGAATAAAGAAAGAAATCAAGGACTTTTTAGAGTTCAATGAAAATGAAGCCACAACATACCCAAACTTATGGGACGCAATGAAAGCATTTCTAAGAGGAAAACTCATAGCTCTGAGTGCCTCCAAAAAGAAACTAGAAAGAGCACACATTAGCAGCTTGACAACACACCTAAAAGCACTAGAACAAAAGGAAGCAAATTCACCCAAGAGGAGTAGACAGCAGGAAATAATCAAACTCAGGGGCGAAATCAATCAAGTGGAAACAAGAAGAACTATTCAAAGAATCAACCAATCAAGGAGCTGGTTCTTTGAGAAAATCAACAAGATAGATAAACCCTTAGCCAGACTAACTAGAGGGCACAGGGAAAGTATTCTAATTAACAAAATCAGAAATGAAAAAGGAGACATAACAACAGATCCTGAAGACATCCAAAACACCATCAGATCCTTCTACCAAAGGCTATACTCAACAAAACTGGAGAACCTGGATGAAATGGAGAAGTTCCTAGACAGATACCAGGTACCAAAGTTGAACCAAGATCAGGTTAATGATCTAAACAACCCTATATCCCCCAAAGAAATAGAAGCAGTCATTAATAGTCTCCCAACCAAAAAAAGCCCAGGACCAGATGGGTTTAGTGCAGAGTTCTATCAGACCTTCAAAGAAGATCTAATCCCAGTTCTTCACAAACTATTCCACAAAATAGAAACAGAAGGTACTCTACCCAACTCATTCTATGAAGCCACAATTACTCTGATACCTAAACCACAAAAAGACCCAACAAAGATAGAAAACTTCAGACCAATATCCCTTATGAATATTGATGCAAAAATACTCAATAAAGTTCTTGCTAACCAAATCCAAGAACACATCAAAACAATCATCCATCCTGACCAAGTAGGTTTCATCCCAGGGATGCAGGGATGGTTCAATATACGGAAATCCATCAACGTAATCCAGTATATAAACAAACTCAAAGACAAAAACCACATGGTCATCTCGTTAGATGCAGAAAAAGCATTTGACAAGATCCAACACCCATTCATGATAAAAGTCTTGGAAAGATCAGGAATTCAAGGCCCATACCTAAACATGATAAAAGCAATATACAGCAAACCAGTAGCCAACATCAAAGTAAATGGTGAGAAGCTTGAAGCAATCCCTCTAAAATCAGGGACTAGACAAGGCTGTCCACTTTCTCCATACCTATTCAACATAGTACTTGAAGTCCTAGCCAGAGCAATTGGACAACAAAAGGAGATCAAAGGGATACAAATTGGAAAAGATGAAGTCAAAATATCACTTTTTGCAGATGATATGATAGTATATATAAGTGACCCTAAAAATTCCACCAGAGAACTCCTAAGCCTGATAAACAGCTTCGGTGAAGTAGCTGGATATAAAATTAACTCAAACAAATCAATGGCCTTTCTCTACACAAAGAATAAACAGGCTGAGAAAGAAATTAGGGAAACAACACCCTTCTCAATAGTCACAAATAATATAAAATATCTTGGCGTGACTCTAACTAAGGAAGTGAAAGATCTGTATAATAAGAACTTCAAGTCTCTGAAGAAAGAAATTCTAGAAGATCTCAGAAGATGGAAAGATCTTCCATGCTCATGGATTGGCAGGATCAACATTTTAAAAATGGCTATCTTGCCAAAAGCAATCTACAGATTCAATGCAATCCCCATCAAAATTCCAACTCAATTCTTCAACGAATTAGAAAGTGCAATCAGCAAATTCATCTGGAATAACAAAAAACCTAGGATAGCAAAAACTCTTCTCAAGGATAAAAGAACCTCTGGTGGAATCACCATGCCAGACCTAAAGCTTTACTACAGAGCAATTGTGATAAAAACTGCATGGTACTGGTATAGTGACAGACAAATAGACCAATGGACTAGAATTGAAGACCCAGAAATGAACCCACACACCTACGGTCACTTGATCTTCGACAAGGGAGCTAAAAACATCCAGTGGAAGAAAGACAGCATTTTCAACAAATGGTGCTGGCACAACTGGTTGTTATCATGTAGAAGAATGCGAATCGATCCATTCCTATCTCCTTGTACTAAGGTCAAGTCTAAGTGGATCAAGGAACTTCACATAAAACCAGAGACACTGAAACTTATAGAGGAGAAAGTGGGGAAAAGTCTTGAAGATATGGGCACAGGGGAAAAATTCTTGAATAGAACAGCAATGGCTTGTGCTGTAAGATCGAGAATTGACAAGTGGGACCTCATGAAACTGCAAAGCTTCTGCAAGGCAAAAGACACCATCAATAAGACAAAAAATCCACCAACAGATTGGGAAAGGATCTTTACCTATCCTAAATCAGATAAGGGTCTAATATCCAATATATATAAGGAACTCAAGAAGGTGGACTCCAGAAAGTCAAATAACCCCATTAAAAAATGGGGCTCAGAATTGAACAAAGAATTCTCACCTGAAGAATACCAAATGGCAGAGAAGCACCTGAAAAAATGTTCAACATCCTTAATCATCAGGGAAATGCAAATCAAAACAACCCTGAGATTCCACCTCACACCAGTCAGAATGGCTAAGATCAAAAATTCAGGTGACAGCAGATGCTGGCGGGGATGTGGAGAAAGAGGAACACTCCTCCATTGTTGGTGGGATTGCAAGCTTGTACAACCACTCTGGAAATCAGTCTGGTAGTTCCTCAGAAAATTGGACATAGTACTACCGGAGGATCCAGCAATACCTCTCCTGGGCATATATCCAGAAGATGTCCCAACCAGTAAAAAGGACACATGCTCCACTATGTTCATAGCAGCCCTATTTATAATAGCCAGAAGCTGGAAAGAACCCAGATGTCCCTCAACAGAGGAATGGATACAGAAATTATGGTACATTTACACAATGGAGTACTACTCAGCTATTAAAAAGAATGAATTTATGAAATTCCTAGCCAAATGGATGGACCTGGAGGGCATCATCTTGAGTGAGGTAACACAATCACAAAGGAACTCACACAATATGTATTCACTGATAAGTGGATATTAGCCCAAAACTTAGGATACCCAAGATATAAGATACAATTTGCTAAACGCATGAAACTCAAGAAGAATGAAGACCAAAATGTGGACACTGTGCCCCTTCTTAGAATTGGGAACAAAACACCCAGGGAAGGAGTTGCAGAGACAAAGTTCGGAGCTGTGATGAAAGGATGGACCATCTAGAGACTGCCTTATCCAGGGATCCATCCCATAATCAGCTTCTAAACGCTGACACCATTGCATACACTAGCAAGATTTTGCTGAAAGGACCCAAAGATAGCTGTCTCTTGTGAGACTATGCAGGGGCCTAGCAAACACAGGAGTGGATGCTCACAGTCAGCTATTGGATGTATCACAGGGCTCCCAATGGAGAAGCTAGAGAAAGTACCCAAGGAGCTAAAGGGATCTGCAACCCTATAGTTGGAACAACATGATGAACTAACCAGTACCCCGGAGCTCTTGTCTCTAGCTGCATATGTATCGAAAGATGGCCTAGTCGGCCATCACTGGAAAGAGAGGACCATTGGACTTGCAAACTTTATATGCCCCAATATAGGGGAATGCCAGGGCCAAAAGAATGGGAATGGGAGGGTAGGGAAGTGGGGGGCGGTATGGGGGACTTTTGGGATAGCATTGGAAATGTAATTGAGGAAAATACGTAATAAAAAAAAACTGTGGAAAAAAAAAAGAAAGAAAAGGGTACATATATTCTCTTCAAGACTCATTACTTTACAATTTGGAAGAGCAAACTCCATCCTCTTCAATGGGTATTTGGAAAGACAAAGGAAAGAATAATTTGTTTTTCTCAAGGAGACCATTCTAGCTTAGAGGAAAGGTATGTTACATGAGTCCTGTGAGCAATGGGTCTTTCACTGCAAGGACATTATCAGCAGTAAATAAATATGTCTGCATGTCAGCAACCTCAGGAATAAATACCTTCACGTCTCACCAACTCTGACATGATGGAATTGGAGTTACCATGCAGAAGAGAGCCCTCCTTCACTTGCTGGGAGATGGAAAAGATCCACAATGCTCTAGTTAGCTGAAAGACAAAGAGTTGTGCCTAGCAACAGATGATGTTCTCTCCCATTTTCAGATCCTGGATAATACACAGGCTACTTTCATAAACTTAACTCTTAGTTTAAAAGTGATCCAGTTAAATAAATCTGCAGCAGAGGGTCCCCTGGACTTCTGTGGCTCCATTCCAGAACCCTGTGACTCCCTACTTCTAAAGTCTGCCCGCTTAAACATTAAGTCTACCCTGAACTTTTTGGCATCTCCTCCACTCTGGACTCTACACAATAGCCTCTTTGAGAAGAATGCCCCTGGCCACTCCTTTGTAATACATTGTACTTCAGCATCTTTATCGCTTTCCCTCTTGCTGAAACACTGCAGACTGCAACTAAAACAGGACGCTTTCTAAGCAAAATAATCCAATACCAAAAAGAGAAGAGGGTTCTATCAATCAGTGGTTAAACGTCTGATGTGCATTTAAGAAACAACAGAAGGTTGTTTCCAGTACCTACTTCAGGCCTCTTCTTGAAACTCAGGATGCCACTACTTGACGAATACTGTATAGCAGCAGAGATTTTCAAGGCAAAAAAAAAAAAAAAAAAAAAAAAAAAAAAAAAAAAAAGTACAGATCTGGGTCTAAATGGATAAGCTAACAGGCAAAAATTTTGAGAAAGTATACATGTCCACCCCTCCATTCCAGGCAGCAAATATGGGGACCACACACACACACACACCGGGGAGGGGGACAGAGGGAGAGAGGGAGAGGATGAACAGACAGACGCACAGACAGACAGACCGACTCAGAGGCTGACGCAGAGACTGAAACAGAGAAAGACCAACAGAGACACTCAGAAGGACAGAGAATGGCCCCAGGACGGTGAGAGGAGCTTCTTTCTCAGTGTCCAACACTGGAGACACGTGACTCTAATCAGGCCAACAGTGTATCTAACTAGGAGGGCTGGGCTATTCACTCCCCTCCACTCCATCTCCGGCAGTTCTGCTCTGTGTGCCTTAGACACAGCTGTGGTGCAGGGAAGCCTTCTCTCTGCCGGTGTGGTGTCCAGAACCAAGCCGCTGTCATGAGCAGGAACTTGCCCCCCGCAGCCAAAGGAATGGACAGAAAGAGGTTCCAGGGGGACAGCAGGGTCACCCACGGTCCCTCCAGAGTGATCCACATCCACAGTCTTCCCACCAGTGTCACGGAAACAGAGATTCTCTGTCTCGCGCTGCCTTTTGGGAAGGTCTCCAACCTACTGTTTCTGAAGGCGAAGAACCAGGCTTTCATGGAGATGAGCACAGAGGAGTCCGCCAAAGCCATGGTCAACTACTACACCTGGATGACTCCTGTGCTTCGTGGGCAGCCCGTTCACATCCAAGCCTACACACCCCACTGCAAGGAGCTCAGAGTAAGCAACACCCCCAGCCAGGTGGCTGCCCTGAGTCAGGTGGGTGCCCTTAGCAGGGAGGCTGCCTGCAGCCAGGTGTCTGCCCCCGGCCAGGCTGCTGCCTCTGGCCAGGCTGCTGCCCCCAGCCAGGTGGGTGCCCAGCTATGCCTGCCATCTGACGACCCCTACCAGGCGTGGAATGTGGCCCCGGCCACCCCTGCCTCTGCTGTGGACACGGGGTTAGTGGTGGGCGGGCAGGGCACTGTGCTCAGGATCCTTGTGGACAACTTCTTCTACCGCGTGACCTTGGAAGTGCTGCACAAGCTCTTCTCCAGGTTTGGCACAGTTCTGAAAATCATCACGTATACCAAGAACAACCGGTTCCAGGCGCTGTTACAGTATGCTCACTCGATGAGTGCCAAGTGTGCCAAGCTGTGCTTGGATGGGCAGAACATCTATGACGCCTGCTGCACACTGCGCATTTCCTTCTCTGGGCTCACCAACCTCATAGTCAAGTACAACAACGACGAGAGCCGAGACTACACACGCCCAGACCTGCCCTCAGATGAAAGTCAGCCCTCGCCGGTCCAGGTCCAGAACATGGCCTCAGCCTTCACTGCACCTGTCATGACCACAGCTTCTCCCTATGCAAGCACTGCATCATTTCACAACTTTGCAGCTCCTCAAGCTGCAGGCTTGGCCATCCCGGAAGCGTTGAGAGCCCTGGCCCTGAAAGCAATACCAGAAGTGGCTGTGGAATCATCATCATCAGCAGCAACAGGAGGAGCACTGGCAGCAGAAGCAGCAATAGCAACAGCAGCAGCAGCACCTGGGGCAGAGAGCTCAATGGTCACCTCAGGCTCCCCAGGGGTGGGGAACCCTGTCCTCCTGGTTGCCAACCTCAACCCTGAGAAAGTCACACCCCAAAGCCTCTTCATTCTCTTTGGTGCCTACGGCGATGTGCATCGAGTGAAGATCTTGTTCAACAGGAAGGAGAACGCACTAGTGCAGATGGCAGATGGGAGTCAGGCTGAGCTGGCCTTGAAGCACCTGAATGGGCACAAGCTGTATGGGAAGGCTCTCTGCATCCTGCCATCGAAGCACCAGAGCGTGAAGCTGCCCCGGGAGGGCAAGGAGGACCAGGACCTCACCAAGGAGTATGTCAACTCCTGGCTGCACCGCTTTAAGAAGCCTGGATCCAAGAACTTCCAGAACATCTTTCCGCCCTCAGCCACCCTGCACCTCTCCAACCTACCCTCCTCGGTATCTGAGGAAGAGCTCAAGAACCTCTTCTCCAGCAGCGGGGGTGCTGTCAAGGCCTTCAAGTTCTTCCCCAAGAACCACAAGATGGCGCTGATCCGGATGGGCTCCATAGAGGAGGCTATCCAGGCTCTTATAGACTTGCATGGTCATCCCCTAGGCCAGAACCATCACATGCGAGTCTCCTTTTCCAGGATCACTATCTAGAGGACCCGGCTGGGCTCACTGCAGACAGCTTCCACCACTAGAGAAAAGGTCACTTTAAAAGGGACTGGAGTGACCTTAACAGAACAGAGATTTGAGTTCTGGCTTTAGAGAGAGATCAGTGCCTAACTTGATTTTAGAAGAACTGACTATGGCCAGCTTGCTGGCCAGGTGAGGGCCTAAGCAGCCACATTTTCCCCAGCAAAGGCAGGGCACTGCCCTGTGGCGCTCCAGACATTTGGCCAGAGCAGGTGCTCTGGATTTTAGAACTGGCACTTTCCTGCCCTTGAGACCTGCCTGCCCACCCCCCTCCCCCCAGGCTACGGCTATAGTTTGAAGATGAAATGAACCCCAGAGACTTGTGTGTTGGATTTTGTGGGAGAGCCTTAGTGGAGGAGGTCAGTCTCTGGGGAACTGGCCTTGAGGCTCTCTAGCCCGGCCCCTCTTCCTGTTCCTGCTCTGCTGTTTCCGGACTACACATGTAATGCCAACAGCCAGCCTCCTGCTCTTGTTCAGGCTCCTGTTCCTGCTACCATTCCTTTGCCATCAAGGTGAGACAAACCCCCATACCCTTCCCCACTCCTCCTTTATGGCTGGGTGTTTGTTCTTAAGCAAGGAAGCAAGTCACCCATACAGAAAGAGATTGGAGAGGGGCATCACTGTGAAAAACCTGACCATGTGGCATGGACAGCTGTTCAACTGGTCTTGGGGAGGAATATGGAAGAGTTTGTAACTTTGGCCTGAAAAGGGTCTACAGTGCTCAGAGAGGAGCTACATGGGCCATTCTGGTGGGGGCTTAGTAGGCCGGGATGACAAGAGGAAGCCAGATGTTGGAGGCCCAGCTTGTGGAGTTTCAGAGGGGGAATAAGACTCCTTTGGGAACTGGGCTGGGGTCATTTGTGTGACATTCTGGCAAAGACTCAAGCTGCACTTTGCCTGTGTCTCGAGAACCCCAGTGAGGCAGAATTCAAAAGTAATAGGCTAATTAGTTTGTTGGGAGAAGCTTAGAGACAGGAAGGCACTCAGGCTGTGTCCTGGTTACTGCTCAGTGCTCTCACACGGGTCTGCAGAGACAAGAGAGCAACAAGCGGAGCAGAAGGGCGTGGACAAAGCACAGATTGTTAAGGAAAGAAACAGAGTCCAAAGATACAGACCAAACACAGCTGTCCTCTTTGAAGTAATGTGCCCCAGTACAGAGAAGGAAGCCTTGCAGTCTACACTGGCACAGTAGGGATGGTGCCCAGAGGGCAAGGCCCTGCCCACTGAAGGGCTAGCACTAAAAAACGTGCAAATGTATGGGGAAGGAGAGGCACCGATGGTGTCTTCTGCTCAAAGAGACCACCACCCCAGAAATCCATCTGCTCTGACTGAACCACCAAGGTGGACAGAGGTCACTACTGCTTTGGTCTCGGGGGAACATAGGACATCTCAAGCCGATGTGTCAACATCCTCCTGCTGCTGCTGGCTTTGCAGGCAAGCGGAATTCAAGGCCCAGAGATAATAGAGCTTTGGGTCAATGGTCAATGTAGCCTCTGGGACCAAGTAGGCAAAGTGTGGCAGGCAGCGGGATCATATTCCCTGCGAGGAGGCCCCTGGTTTCTGTTGCAAAGCTGTGGGGGCAAAGCCTTGTTCGAAGAAGAGAGACCAGGAGGTGGGGGATGCCAAGAACATGGCAGGGCCATCCCCGGAGACAAGCTAATGGCAAAGAGTAGAGCCAGCCCAAAAGAGTGTCTACATGTGCCACTTTCCAGATGTCAGAGCTGGAGTCATAGGGCCAAGCAAGAACTCTGGAACCAACATGGTTCTCACAGGAGCCCCAGGTCATTAATGGGCATGAAAGGGCAGCAGGGTTTGGTGCATCCCTTGCTGGGTTTCAGTCTTGCTTTGGTCTGATCTTTCTTTGCTTTGTCCCCAGGTGTGCCACTGTGTGTTGGAAGTATGTAACCCGTCTTTGATTTTACAGGGACTCACACAGCCAAGATATGGCCCTGAGTCTCAGGAGAGACTTGGACTCCTGAACACCTTTGGAACTGTTAAAGACCACGAGTGCCTTTGATGTTGGAATGGTGTGGCTTGCATTATGCAGTGGCCATGAGACTACTGGGGAGCCGGGAGCTGAACACCCTGGTCAGAGTGCTTGTTCCTCGGCTCGCATGGCTCTTCTGGAAGGTGGCAGCTCTTTCAGAGGTCGGACGTTGCTGGGGAAACTGAGTCAGTTGGGACCAGGTCTTGTGCTTCTGTAGCCCAGGCCAGCTTCTTATCCCCCTCTCTGCTTCATGACTTGGGTGCAGGGTGACCAGTCACCTCACACCACTGCCACCGTGCCTTCCATGTTGCAATGAACTGTATCTCCTTGGACTGCAGAGACAAATAAACCTTTCCTGCATTAAAACTGCTTCTTGCCTCATATTTGATCACAGCAGTGAGGGAAATAACTAACACAGCTACACCCCCATCTTAAGCACCTGAGCTGAGGCTGGGCTCTCCTCCAGGAGAACTTGCACTCCTGCCTGATGGCTGGGGTTGGCAAGGCCTTAAGGCAGCAGTTTTCAACCTGTGGGTCCTGACACACCCCCACCACACCCCTGTCCCTCACCCCCACCCACACACACAAACACCCTGGAGGGCAGGGCTGAATGGCCCTTTCACAGGGGCCATCTAACACCATCTGGATACACAGATTCTTATGATTCATGATAGTAGCAAAATTACAGTTATACAGTGGCAACAAGGGTAACTTTATGGTTGGGGGTCACCACAACACATACTGAAGGCTCCTACCATTAGGAGAGTTGAGAGCCGCTGCCTTAGGGAGCTGGGGAAGGCAGCAGGGGCTCCATGAGACAGCTTAAACTTTCAAATGCTAGCTATCATTTCAGCAATTGCTCTTCAAACTGCTTCCTCGGTTCTTGCCACTGCCTAGGTGAAAATAAGCCAGGCTTATCACTGCTCAGTTAAAGATGAGCCAGTGGTAGGGGCCTCAGGTGACACAATGATGAAGAGCAAACAGATGAGAGTAAATACTACCAGCTGTGCCTCCCTGACCCAACGTTAACAACCACTAAAAGGTGAGTTCATGGTGATAAACGGGGTGAGCTATCTCCTATCTCAAGCACGCATCCTGCCTTTTTGGACCTCACGGGACAGCCTCTAGCTGACTACAGAAGTTGGCCTGACCAGGCGATAACAGAGGCAGGAGGTTAATCATTGCTTCTTTGGTTGTCCCAAGGAAGTGGAACATTTTTTTTGTGCTTGAGGCTCAGGTCAACCTAAGCAGAATGAGGATTTCCTGCCCCACTTTAATAAATGCCCCAATGGCTAAAGAATTGGGGTGTCTGGTTCCTTCTTCTCACCTGGTGCATTTGTCTGTGACACTCCAAGGTTTATCTTTCTACTTGGACTGGTGTAATTAGAGAGTATAACATGATCTTTTAGTGACAGGGTCTTAGGAACCGGCAGCTATTGTACTGTTATACATGGGCAGTTTAGCTAACAGCTTTGATCAGGCTTTGGGGATTTATAGCCTCATTCCCCTTCCTTTTTCCCCACCCCATTTCTCCTTCCATTGTATGTATGTAAATGTTATCAACCAACCTCCCTATCCCCATCAACATGCTCACTGTTCCCTAAAGGCCTCCACCCCGTCCCTGATGTGATGGAATCTATCCCTCTGGAGTTATAAGTCAAAAGAAACCCTTTCTTCCTTAAGCTTCTTTTTGCCAGGCTATTTTATCACAGTAACAGAAATTTACTAATATGCTATGATTAATTGACCATTTAATGTAAGCACTGCATTGTGGAATAGGATACAAAGATAAATCCTCACACTAACAATGCTCAGAGGCAGATCTATGAACAAATCACTTTAATAAATGCTCCTTAAATTTTGTCAGATTAACAGAAACTAGAGGCAAGCTCAACTGAGCAAATGCCTCCATCAGACTGGCATGTAGACAGGCCAGGGGACACATATTCTTGAATGATGATTGGTATGGAAGACTTCACTGGGAGTGGTACCATCCAGGGCAGGTTAAGTATTGTTCCTCCATGACTTTTGCTTCAGTCCCTACATCAAGGGTTCTATCTTGTGATCCTGACTTGGCTTCCCTCAGTTATGGACTGGCTAGGAAGTACAATCCACACAAACCCTTTCCTACATAGTTACTTTTGGACATTTTAGTTTATTACAGAAACAGAAATCAAGCTACAACAAGAGCCTTGCTGTCAGAATGGACCCGCACAGGAACCCAGCCCCTTGCCAGAGAAACAAGTGAGTGGGCAATCAAGTAGTGACAAGGGATAAGGAAACCAAGGGGAGTGACAGAAGGGAAAATGCAAACATTTATGTCCTGGGGAGGCCCATACAATCAGGGGAACAGGGCAAGAAAGAAAGGGGAGGAGAAGGGGAAGGAGGGGGAGAGAGTAAGAGAGAGACAGAGAGACAGAGACAGAGACCAGACAGAGACAGAGACAGAATGCCTCAGGCCACAATGTGGGCCAGGATATCATACCGTGTGTGAGTGCATCCATCATAAGTTATCATAGCCCCTGCATTGAACTCTGACTACAGGAAAACTGGAGAATCACACCTTGGTCACTTTAGTAAAATTGCCTAAAGTTGCCTAAGATCAGAATTGCCTCCACCATCACAAAGAATGAGGCAGAGACCACAGGAGAGGATAAGACAGCGTTCATTTAATAAAACCCAAGTAGAAAGATAAACCTTGGAGTGTCACAGACAAATGCACCAGGTGAGAAGAAGGAACCAGACACCCCAATTCTTTAGCCATTGGGGCATTTATTAAAGTGGGGCAGGAAATCCTCATTCTGCTTAGGTTGACCTGAGCCTCAAGCACAAAAAAAATGTTCCACTTCCTTGGGACAACCAAAGAAGCAATGATTAACCTCCTGCCTCTGTTATCGCCTGGTCAGGCCAACTTCTGTAGTCAGCTAGAGGCTGTCCCGTGAGGTCCAAAAAGGCAGGATGCGTGCTTGAGATAGGAGATAGCTCACCCCGTTTATCACCATGAACTCACCTTTTAGTGGTTGTTAACGTTGGGTCAGGGAGGCACAGCTGGTAGTATTTACTCTCATCTGTTTGCTCTTCATCATTGTGTCACCTGAGGCCCCTACCACTGGCTCATCTTTAACTGAGCAGTGATAAGCCTGGCTTATTTTCACCTAGGCAGTGGCAAGAACCGAGGAAGCAGTTTGAAGAGCAATTGCTGAAATGATAGCTAGCATTTGAAAGTTTAAGCTGTCTCATGGAGCCCCTGCTGCCTTCCCCAGCTCCCTAAGGCAGCGGCTCTCAACTCTCCTAATGGTAGGAGCCTTCAGTATGTGTTGTGGTGACCCCCAACCATAAAGTTACCCTTGTTGCCACTGTATAACTGTAATTTTGCTACTATCATGAATCATAAGAATCTGTGTATCCAGATGGTGTTAGATGGCCCCTGTGAAAGGGCCATTCAGCCCTGCCCTCCAGGGTGTTTGTGTGTGTGGGTGGGGGTGAGGGACAGGGGTGTGGTGGGGGTGTGTCAGGACCCACAGGTTGAAAACTGCTGCCTTAAGGCCTTGCCAACCCCAGCCATCAGGCAGGAGTGCAAGTTCTCCTGGAGGAGAGCCCAGCCTCAGCTCAGGTGCTTAAGATGGGGGTGTAGCTGTGTTAGTTATTTCCCTCACTGCTGTGATCAAATATGAGGCAAGAAGCAGTTTTAATGCAGGAAAGGTTTATTTGTCTCTGCAGTCCAAGGAGATACAGTTCATTGCAACATGGAAGGCACGGTGGCAGTGGTGTGAGGTGACTGGTCACCCTGCACCCAAGTCATGAAGCAGAGAGGGGGATAAGAAGCTGGCCTGGGCTACAGAAGCACAAGACCTGGTCCCAACTGACTCAGTTTCCCCAGCAACGTCCGACCTCTGAAAGAGCTGCCACCTTCCAGAAGAGCCATGCGAGCCGAGGAACAAGCACTCTGACCAGGGTGTTCAGCTCCCGGCTCCCCAGTAGTCTCATGGCCACTGCATAATGCAAGCCACACCATTCCAACATCAAAGGCACTCGTGGTCTTTAACAGTTCCAAAGGTGTTCAGGAGTCCAAGTCTCTCCTGAGACTCAGGGCCATATCTTGGCTGTGTGAGTCCCTGTAAAATCAAAGACGGGTTACATACTTCCAACACACAGTGGCACACCTGGGGACAAAGCAAAGAAAGATCAGACCAAAGCAAGACTGAAACCCAGCAAGGGATGCACCAAACCCTGCTGCCCTTTCATGCCCATTAATGACCTGGGGCTCCTGTGAGAACCATGTTGGTTCCAGAGTTCTTGCTTGGCCCTATGACTCCAGCTCTGACATCTGGAAAGTGGCACATGTAGACACTCTTTTGGGCTGGCTCTACTCTTTGCCATTAGCTTGTCTCCGGGGATGGCCCTGCCATGTTCTTGGCATCCCCCACCTCCTGGTCTCTCTTCTTCGAACAAGGCTTTGCCCCCACAGCTTTGCAACAGAAACCAGGGGCCTCCTCGCAGGGAATATGATCCCGCTGCCTGCCACACTTTGCCTACTTGGTCCCAGAGGCTACATTGACCATTGACCCAAAGCTCTATTATCTCTGGGCCTTGAATTCCGCTTGCCTGCAAAGCCAGCAGCAGCAGGAGGATGTTGACACATCGGCTTGAGATGTCCTATGTTCCCCCGAGACCAAAGCAGTAGTGACCTCTGTCCACCTTGGTGGTTCAGTCAGAGCAGATGGATTTCTGGGGTGGTGGTCTCTTTGAGCAGAAGACACCATCGGTGCCTCTCCTTCCCCATACATTTGCACGTTTTTTAGTGCTAGCCCTTCAGTGGGCAGGGCCTTGCCCTCTGGGCACCATCCCTACTGTGCCAGTGTAGACTGCAAGGCTTCCTTCTCTGTACTGGGGCACATTACTTCAAAGAGGACAGCTGTGTTTGGTCTGTATCTTTGGACTCTGTTTCTTTCCTTAACAATCTGTGCTTTGTCCACGCCCTTCTGCTCCGCTTGTTGCTCTCTTGTCTCTGCAGACCCGTGTGAGAGCACTGAGCAGTAACCAGGACACAGCCTGAGTGCCTTCCTGTCTCTAAGCTTCTCCCAACAAACTAATTAGCCTATTACTTTTGAATTCTGCCTCACTGGGGTTCTCGAGACACAGGCAAAGTGCAGCTTGAGTCTTTGCCAGAATGTCACACAAATGACCCCAGCCCAGTTCCCAAAGGAGTCTTATTCCCCCTCTGAAACTCCACAAGCTGGGCCTCCAACATCTGGCTTCCTCTTGTCATCCCGGCCTACTAAGCCCCCACCAGAATGGCCCATGTAGCTCCTCTCTGAGCACTGTAGACCCTTTTCAGGCCAAAGTTACAAACTCTTCCATATTCCTCCCCAAGACCAGTTGAACAGCTGTCCATGCCACATGGTCAGGTTTTTCACAGTGATGCCCCTCTCCAATCTCTTTCTGTATGGGTGACTTGCTTCCTTGCTTAAGAACAAACACCCAGCCATAAAGGAGGAGTGGGGAAGGGTATGGGGGTTTGTCTCACCTTGATGGCAAAGGAATGGTAGCAGGAACAGGAGCCTGAACAAGAGCAGGAGGCTGGCTGTTGGCATTACATGTGTAGTCCGGAAACAGCAGAGCAGGAACAGGAAGAGGGGCCGGGCTAGAGAGCCTCAAGGCCAGTTCCCCAGAGACTGACCTCCTCCACTAAGGCTCTCCCACAAAATCCAACACACAAGTCTCTGGGGTTCATTTCATCTTCAAACTATAGCCGTAGCCTGGGGGGAGGGGGGTGGGCAGGCAGGTCTCAAGGGCAGGAAAGTGCCAGTTCTAAAATCCAGAGCACCTGCTCTGGCCAAATGTCTGGAGCGCCACAGGGCAGTGCCCTGCCTTTGCTGGGGAAAATGTGGCTGCTTAGGCCCTCACCTGGCCAGCAAGCTGGCCATAGTCAGTTCTTCTAAAATCAAGTTAGGCACTGATCTCTCTCTAAAGCCAGAACTCAAATCTCTGTTCTGTTAAGGTCACTCCAGTCCCTTTTAAAGTGACCTTTTCTCTAGTGGTGGAAGCTGTCTGCAGTGAGCCCAGCCGGGTCCTCTAGATAGTGATCCTGGAAAAGGAGACTCGCATGTGATGGTTCTGGCCTAGGGGATGACCATGCAAGTCTATAAGAGCCTGGATAGCCTCCTCTATGGAGCCCATCCGGATCAGCGCCATCTTGTGGTTCTTGGGGAAGAACTTGAAGGCCTTGACAGCACCCCCGCTGCTGGAGAAGAGGTTCTTGAGCTCTTCCTCAGATACCGAGGAGGGTAGGTTGGAGAGGTGCAGGGTGGCTGAGGGCGGAAAGATGTTCTGGAAGTTCTTGGATCCAGGCTTCTTAAAGCGGTGCAGCCAGGAGTTGACATACTCCTTGGTGAGGTCCTGGTCCTCCTTGCCCTCCCGGGGCAGCTTCACGCTCTGGTGCTTCGATGGCAGGATGCAGAGAGCCTTCCCATACAGCTTGTGCCCATTCAGGTGCTTCAAGGCCAGCTCAGCCTGACTCCCATCTGCCATCTGCACTAGTGCGTTCTCCTTCCTGTTGAACAAGATCTTCACTCGATGCACATCGCCGTAGGCACCAAAGAGAATGAAGAGGCTTTGGGGTGTGACTTTCTCAGGGTTGAGGTTGGCAACCAGGAGGACAGGGTTCCCCACCCCTGGGGAGCCTGAGGTGACCATTGAGCTCTCTGCCCCAGGTGCTGCTGCTGCTGTTGCTATTGCTGCTTCTGCTGCCAGTGCTCCTCCTGTTGCTGCTGATGATGATGATTCCACAGCCACTTCTGGTATTGCTTTCAGGGCCAGGGCTCTCAACGCTTCCGGGATGGCCAAGCCTGCAGCTTGAGGAGCTGCAAAGTTGTGAAATGATGCAGTGCTTGCATAGGGAGAAGCTGTGGTCATGACAGGTGCAGTGAAGGCTGAGGCCATGTTCTGGACCTGGACCGGCGAGGGCTGACTTTCATCTGAGGGCAGGTCTGGGCGTGTGTAGTCTCGGCTCTCGTCGTTGTTGTACTTGACTATGAGGTTGGTGAGCCCAGAGAAGGAAATGCGCAGTGTGCAGCAGGCGTCATAGATGTTCTGCCCATCCAAGCACAGCTTGGCACACTTGGCACTCATCGAGTGAGCATACTGTAACAGCGCCTGGAACCGGTTGTTCTTGGTATACGTGATGATTTTCAGAACTGTGCCAAACCTGGAGAAGAGCTTGTGCAGCACTTCCAAGGTCACGCGGTAGAAGAAGTTGTCCACAAGGATCCTGAGCACAGTGCCCTGCCCGCCCACCACTAACCCCGTGTCCACAGCAGAGGCAGGGGTGGCCGGGGCCACATTCCACGCCTGGTAGGGGTCGTCAGATGGCAGGCATAGCTGGGCACCCACCTGGCTGGGGGCAGCAGCCTGGCCAGAGGCAGCAGCCTGGCCGGGGGCAGACACCTGGCTGCAGGCAGCCTCCCTGCTAAGGGCACCCACCTGACTCAGGGCAGCCACCTGGCTGGGGGTGTTGCTTACTCTGAGCTCCTTGCAGTGGGGTGTGTAGGCTTGGATGTGAACGGGCTGCCCACGAAGCACAGGAGTCATCCAGGTGTAGTAGTTGACCATGGCTTTGGCGGACTCCTCTGTGCTCATCTCCATGAAAGCCTGGTTCTTCGCCTTCAGAAACAGTAGGTTGGAGACCTTCCCAAAAGGCAGCGCGAGACAGAGAATCTCTGTTTCCGTGACACTGGTGGGAAGACTGTGGATGTGGATCACTCTGGAGGGACCGTGGGTGACCCTGCTGTCCCCCTGGAACCTCTTTCTGTCCATTCCTTTGGCTGCGGGGGGCAAGTTCCTGCTCATGACAGCGGCTTGGTTCTGGACACCACACCGGCAGAGAGAAGGCTTCCCTGCACCACAGCTGTGTCTAAGGCACACAGAGCAGAACTGCCGGAGATGGAGTGGAGGGGAGTGAATAGCCCAGCCCTCCTAGTTAGATACACTGTTGGCCTGATTAGAGTCACGTGTCTCCAGTGTTGGACACTGAGAAAGAAGCTCCTCTCACCGTCCTGGGGCCATTCTCTGTCCTTCTGAGTGTCTCTGTTGGTCTTTCTCTGTTTCAGTCTCTGCGTCAGCCTCTGAGTCGGTCTGTCTGTCTGTGCGTCTGTCTGTTCATCCTCTCCCTCTCTCCCTCTGTCCCCCTCCCCGGTGTGTGTGTGTGTGTGGTCCCCATATTTGCTGCCTGGAATGGAGGGGTGGACATGTATACTTTCTCAAAATTTTTGCCTGTTAGCTTATCCATTTAGACCCAGATCTGTACTTTTTTTTTTTTTTTTTTTGCCTTGAAAATCTCTGCTGCTATACAGTATTCGTCAAGTAGTGGCATCCTGAGTTTCAAGAAGAGGCCTGAAGTAGGTACTGGAAACAACCTTCTGTTGTTTCTTAAATGCACATCAGACGTTTAACCACTGATTGATAGAACCCTCTTCTCTTTTTGGTATTGGATTATTTTGCTTAGAAAGCGTCCTGTTTTAGTTGCAGTCTGCAGTGTTTCAGCAAGAGGGAAAGCGATAAAGATGCTGAAGTACAATGTATTACAAAGGAGTGGCCAGGGGCATTCTTCTCAAAGAGGCTATTGTGTAGAGTCCAGAGTGGAGGAGATGCCAAAAAGTTCAGGGTAGACTTAATGTTTAAGCGGGCAGACTTTAGAAGTAGGGAGTCACAGGGTTCTGGAATGGAGCCACAGAAGTCCAGGGGACCCTCTGCTGCAGATTTATTTAACTGGATCACTTTTAAACTAAGAGTTAAGTTTATGAAAGTAGCCTGTGTATTATCCAGGATCTGAAAATGGGAGAGAACATCATCTGTTGCTAGGCACAACTCTTTGTCTTTCAGCTAACTAGAGCATTGTGGATCTTTTCCATCTCCCAGCAAGTGAAGGAGGGCTCTCTTCTGCATGGTAACTCCAATTCCATCATGTCAGAGTTGGTGAGACGTGAAGGTATTTATTCCTGAGGTTGCTGACATGCAGACATATTTATTTACTGCTGATAATGTCCTTGCAGTGAAAGACCCATTGCTCACAGGACTCTTGTAACATACCTTTCCTTTAAGCTAGGATGGTCTCCTTGAGCACGATTCTCCTAGTAAAATACAATATTCTTGTCCTTCAGTTTTAAAGAGATTACAGTTATGGTGGGGAGCAATAGAGACTCGTTCGGGTTTGATCACTGTGGCTCGTTTTCAATATCATTAATGTTCTTGGCAGTGAGCACATGACTTGGTTTGCTTTGCAGAATTATAAACATATGTTCCCATTTTAAATACCAATTATTTTTGCTTTCTTGTTTGTGTACTATTTCTCTTATGCCTCACTTTAGTAAAATAGATGTTAGGGGAAATGCAAAAGGGTAGTAAATGCAGGGGTACTCTTTAGGCCACTCATAATTTCATTATGAGTTTTAAAACTAAAATTCCATGAATTTTCCCTCTTCTTCATTTTTGACAACTGTTTCTTCTATCTCTTTTTTCTGTTCTAATGAGCTGCTCTTACTGGATCCAATAGTTCAGATTTTCCTTCTGGCAAGATTATTTATGCTTTCCTGGAGAAACTCTTCTTTATTCCACAAAGAATTCCTTCATCACCTTCTACTCTGTTTCTACATGCAGCTTATTATATCAACTCCAATGCATTAGGTCAGAGGGGCTTCAGACATTGTACATGCTGATACTAACGGATTTCAGCATGTTTAAATTTGCCAATCACATCTTTAAAATTTTAAATTAAATTTTGATCTTACCTACTAGTGCTCCATTTCCTATCCCTCCTGGGTCTCTCAGATCCATACTTTCACTCTTCATTGCTTTCTGTGCTGAGCATGATCTGTATAACCCACAGGGAATGTACTGATTAAGGTACACCACAAACATGGCCACAAGTAAGAATTTTCAATCAGCTCTAATATGCTCAGAGACAAGAAATTGCCAGCCCTTACAACAAGAATGTGAGTCACTGTACATTTTTGGACATGGCAGTGGGTGGAGATAGGAGTTATGTTGAATTCCTGGAATCTTAAACAGCTACAGTACACAGCATATAGCAGTTGAGATTTCCATCCTGGAGGAGAAGCCTCAGCCTCCCTAACTGATAGGACGGCTGAGGGGGTAAATAGGATGGAGGATGGAATACCCTGTTACTTGCAGGCTGTTGGTTCTTGCTCAAGAGCTACTTGGGTGATAGTCCTCCAAGATGGCTTACTTTTCCTGGACAAGTGAAAGGAATACTTGATGTCAAATTCCCTCAGAGCCTCTCCCAATTGAAAATTTACTCCCTATGGAAAACATTTTGTCATAGCCTCATCCTAGGTGGAGAACAGTTATTCTGCTTGCATTAGTCACCTTTAGTCACCCTGCCTTATCTAAAGAACATTCAGGATAAGTCACATCCCAGGGAAATAATATGAGAAAGGAAAGAGAGCATGAGGTAAAGGCCATATCACCAGAGAAACACCTTTGAAGATCACAGCCTAGAGCTACAGTCCCTCCTACAGAGATTCAGTTGTGTTAAGTATACATTTCTCTGCCCCCACTATCATAGAGCCATTAGATTGGTAATAAACTATTTTCTCATTTTTTTTCTCAGCCAAACGAGTTGCACTGACCTGAGCCAATGGTTGGGTTATTTTTTGCTTTCTCTTAGAAATCCATGCAGACAAACACAGGAGCGGATGCTCACAGTCAGCTATTGGATGTATCACAGGGCTCCCAATGGAAAAGCTAGAGAAAGTACCCAAGGAGCTAAAGGGATCTGCAACCCTATAGTTGGAACAACATGATGAACTAACCAGTACCCCGGAGCTCTAGTCTATAGCTGCATATGTATCGAAAGATGGCCTAGTCGGCCATCACTGGAAAGAGAGGCCCATTGGACTTGCAAACTTTATATGCCCCAATATAGGAGAATGCCAGGGCCAAAAGAATGGGAATGGGTGGGTAGGGAAGTGGGGGGCGCTATGGGGGACTTTTGGGATAGCATTGGAAATGTAATTTAGGAAAATATGTAATAAAAAATATTAAAAATTAAAAAAAGTACATCCCAAAAAGCTTTGTATAACTTGTAAGAATCCAAGTGAGTGAAAGATTTCTCCCTGTACAAATAATTTACCAGTACTGTTGTTTCATGGAGATTTCTTCAGTTCAGGCTTTTTTTCTGCAAGATGTTCATTTATTCACTCAATAAATAAATGTTAAGTATGGGTGGTATGTCAAAAAAAAAAAAAAAAAAGAAAAAAAGAAATCCATGCAGAGTAACAGGGTGGACTGAACTGTTCCAAATGCTCATTGAGAAGGAAACTATAACCTCCATGTACCTACACTTAGATAGCCAGGAAATTTGTCACTACTGAGTGAATAAAAAGTTTAAAACACAAATCTTTGTCATAAAACCTGCCCTGAAAGAACTCTTAAAAAACAGAAAAAAATAATATAAATCATGAAGTTGGGTTTCCATAAAGTCAGTCAAGGAACAAATTAAAATAAATGGCATCTTTTGTATCTTATATATTTTTGTATTCTGAAAGATGACTGAACAATATACAGTGTTATAGCTAGAGAATTAGTAACATGTATGTCAGGAACATACAGAGTAGCCAGGAACACTATGCTATTAGGTACTATTACTACAAAGTAAGTGATGCATTGTTATTTGATGGTGTACTTAAGGTAAATATGTATATTGGAAGGTGTCTTAGTTAGTATTCTACTACTTGAGGAGACACCATGATCAAGACTATTTCTAAGAGAAAACATTTATATGAGGCCTTGATCACAGTTCTAAAGGGGTTAGTCCAATATCAATTGTTAGTATCATCATGATAAGCAGGCAGGCATGGTACTAGAGAGCTAGTTGAGAGTTTTGCATTTTCAGGCTAAGAGAAAGAGCACATGCACACATGCTCATGCATATGTGTACGTGTACGTGTGTGTGTGTGCGTGTTTGTATGAGAAAGAGAGAAAGAGGGAACAGGGCCTGGTTTGCACTTTTGAACCTCAAAGACCACTCTCAAAACACATTTCCTCCAACAAATCCATACATTCTAATCCTCCAAGCATTTAAACCTATGAGTCTATCGGGGAACATTCTTATTCAAACCACCACAGAAAGTCTATGGAAATCACACACATACACACACATACAAAAAGCTATTTTAGTACAATACAACTAATATTATAATAGTGACACTAGTGGAATCACATAAATTGTTCAGTTAAAGTCAGACAATCTTTGGCTAGAGAGATGCTCAGTAGTTAAGAGCACCTGTTGTACTTGTGAAGAAATTGGGTTCAATTACCAGCATCTATATGATGGTTCACAACTGTCAATAATTCTATTTCCAGAACATACATAATACACAGACATATATGAGAGCAAAACCATTCATACACAAAATAAATAAATTTTAAAGTAAAATAAAAATAATACCAAAGAGGTAAAAATTGGAGCAATCAGAAACAAAGAAAACACAGAGAGAGTAAGAAGAAAGTGTTTGCCAGTGACTATGATTCACATGGATCAGATTATAACAATGCTCATTTAAAATGGACATGGTATTGGTACTCCCAAAAAAGCACTAGAATTCAGGGTAGATTATTAGAAAGTTATAATTGGTAGGTAAGGCATTCATGCTCAATATAATGACTGGTTTTTTTTTGGGGGGGGTTCATTGTTATTGTTAAAAAAAGGATGAAGAAAGCCTCACTCCAAAGAGAGGCACAGTGGGTACATTAATTTCAAATGAAGCGGATGTCAGATTAAGAACTGGCTAAAAGGAAAGATAAATGTTATAAAATAACAAAGGGGTCAATCATGCAAAAGGACATATTCCCAAACATATGTGCCTAACATTAACAACCGCTAAAAGGTGAGTTCATGGTGATAAACGGGGTGAGCTATCTCCTATCTCAAGCACGCATCCTGCCTTTTTGGACCTCACGGGACAGCCTCTAGCTGACTACAGAAGTTGGCCTGACCAGGCGATAACAGAGGCAGGAGGTTAATCATTGCTTCTTTGGCTGTCCCAAGGAAGTGGAACATTTTTTTTTTTGTGCTTGAGGCTCAGGTCAACCTAAGCAGAATGAGGATTTCCTGCCCCACTTTAATAAATGCCCCAATGGATAAAGAATTGGGGTGTCTGGTTCCTTCTTCTCACCTGGTGCATTTGTCTTTTAGAGACAGGGTTTCTCTGTATAGCCCTATACATCTTGCAAGTAGCTCTGTAGACCAGGCTAGTCTCAAACTCAGACATTCTCCTGCCACTGCATCCTGAGTATTGAGATTAGTGCTGGTATTAAAGGCATGCACCACCACCTGGTTACTTCAAATATTCAAATATGCAAAAGACAAGATTGTCAGTGGTATAATGTGCTACGCTATGAATATTGTATAGATATGTATTTAAATGCTGAATGGATTTATTTGTAAAAACTTAAGGGCTTATAAAAATTTAAATTAAAAAACTTCTGGGGGCCAGAGAGATGGCTCAACAGTTAAGAGCACTGGCTGCTCTTCCAGAGGTCCTGAGTTCAATTCCCAGCAACCACATGGTGGCTCATAACCATCTGTAAAGGGATCTGATGCTCTCTTCTGGTGTGTCTGAGGACACCTACAATATTTTTTCAAAAAACTTCTGAATCTGAAAAATAAATGTATATTTTACTGTCTGCCATTTATATCTCAAAGAAACTTCAAAGCTATGCTTTATTAAGTAAACATCTAAAAAGTTTAGCTGGATCTTATCCAACATTAAGGGATACCTGAAGTGGAAACTTCTAGTTCTTTGGAAGTTAGTTATGTGAAATGATGTTTTTCTGGGCACACAGGTGAAAGGATATCTTGCTAAAGCAAACACATGAAAGAATGTTTTCCCAAAGCAGGCATAGGTGAAAGGATGTTTTGATATAGGAAATACGCAAAAGGACCCAGGATGAAGGAGTAAAAATATAACCCCAGACAGTGAGACATAAGCACTGAGCTTTGGATTGATTTGCTCTGCCTTGCTATTCTTCACAAAACACGTGCATATATTGGTTCACTTTACATAGTGCTGTTGAGCTCAACTTGTGGTAAAGCTGCCATTGAGAGAAACTCGCCCAGGAACTGCTCATGAGTTTCCTGTGGCAGCTTGCTGCTTCCACGGCCTTGCCTTAGGCTGGCTGGCAAGCCAGGTGGTTTCTTCAGGATTGAACTACAGCTGCCTGGTGTCTCCTTGCTGAAAAAACTCGACTATAGCTGCCATTTTGTGCCTGGTGTCTGCTTGCTGAAAGAACTGGACTATAGCTGTTGGTTCATTCCTGGTGTAGGCTATTGTGGTAAATATGTAAAAGCTGCTCTATGCTCCCAGTGGGTGTTCATAATCTGCACCCCTCCCCAAAATCTCTAGACTCATGAGTGAAAGTCCACATTCTCAGCATTATTTTTAATATGCTGTACTAGCTCAATGGCCAGGCTACTCCTGAATCTCCACGTGGTTAACAGACTCCCCTCCAATATTCCTGAGTTAATATTTGCTAAATCTATATTTCACCTCTGCTATCCCAGACCCAATCAGGGGAGTAGTCCCTGGGGCCACTTTCCTGGATTCTTATATGTCAGTGTGCTCTTAAGTCTGATCTTTCTGTTTCCCTGTCATGGCAATTCTGTTCCTTTTCTCCTCTGTTTCTTGCCCAGGAATCCTAAAAGTCCTGCCTCTGTCCTCCTGACCAGCCATTGGCCACTGGCTCTTTATTGACCCTTCAAAAAACCAACGGTTGGCAGGGACCTGCATGCGAACTTACATGTTCAAACCCCCAACAGTCTGCCTGCTTAGAGGACTGATCTGCAGCTGCTGAATATTATTTGGTGTTTGCTACAAGACTGAACTGCTTCCCAAGAAGATTGAGCTTGCCCCAAAAGAACTATTGCTGAACAGGTCCACTTCCCCCATATCCTAATAACTTTTCTCTTCTACTACTTCTGCTGGGTGCTGGGATAGAGGAGAGGTTGAACCCTTATTAAAAGTAGGTTGCAATAAATGTATGCCTACATATACCAGTAGATTTTATTGGTTGTAATTTGTTTTCTATCCTACCAACTGAACAATCTCCCTATGGCAATGTCTTTCCTTATACATATTGTCAGGTTCTACACAAAGTTATACAAAGGAAAGAAATATAATGGAAACAGTCCCTCAGAGCTCATTGCCTAATGGAAGTAGTATAAAATAACCCAAGAAACTACAATAACTTCTTATATGTTTTTATTTTAGGTTAAATTCAGGATCACCTTGAAACTGGATACTAAAGGAGTAAGATGTGAGGTATACATGGAGAGCTGTAGCTGTATCCTAACTGTTGTGTCTTCTGTGGCTAAGTATCCTTGAAGCAACAATTAGGTTTTTCTTGCTATGTTAGAAACCAGGCACATCTCCAAAGTCTCCAATGGAGGGTCTGCATTCTCAAAGAATCTTGACTTCATGATAATATCATTTGCATTCTAATCCCGCCTTGTAGGCCTTACAAGAATATAATGGAGAGAAATAACCTTAAAAAGAAAGCCTGCTCTGTGTTCTCAGAAAATTGGAACTAGCTCTACCTCAAGACACAGTTATACTAGTCCTGGGCATATATCAAAGGACACTTCATCCTATTACAGAGACACTTGCACAACTATGCTCCTAGTAGCTTTGTTCATAATACCTAGAAACTGAAAACAACCCAGATAACCATCAACCAAAGAATAAAGAAAATGTGGTACATTTACACAATGGAGCTGTTAAAAATAATAACATCATGAAATTTACAGGCAAATGGATGGAACTAGAAAAAAATCATCCTGATTGAGGTAACCCAAACCCCCCCAAAAATGTGTAGATACTCACTTATAAGTTGATATTAACTGCAAAGTAAAGGATAATCATGCTACAATTCACAACATTATGAACTAACCAGTACCCCGGAGCTCTTGACTCTAGCTGCATATGTATCAAAAGATGGCCTAGTCGGCCATCACTGGAAAGAGAGGCCCATTGGACACACAAACTTTATATGCCCCAGTACAGGGGAACATCAGGGCCAAAAAAAAAAAAATGGGAATGGGTGGGTAGGGAAATGGGGGGGGGGGGGTAGGGGGGACTTTTGGGATAGCATTGGAAATGTAATTGAGGAAAATACATAATAAAATATAAAAAAAAAAATCATGCTACAATTCACAGACCCAGAAAGGCTAAGTAACAAGAATGGCTCAAGGAAGGGATACATGTATCTCCCTAGGAAAGAGAGATAGAATAGATATTGTGAGTAGACTGGGCTGGCTATGGATAAGAACAAGAAGTATCAGGTGGATCGAGGATTGAGTGAGAGTCAACTGGAATGAGGGGTGTGCAATTTGGAGACAAGCTAGAAACCTAGTGCAGTGGAAACTCCCAGGGATCTATTAGGATGACTCTAGCTAAGAACCCTAGCAATGTGGGATAAGGAACCCAAACTATCCATCTCTTATAGCCAGGCAATACTTCCAGTAGAGGGTTTGGGACACTAATCCAGCTACTAGAACCAAACATTACTTACCCCGTCCCCAAAGCCAATGAAATGATGCCTAATGATATTCTGCTATACTCAGAGATTGATATCTAGCACAACTGTGATCAGAGAGGCTTCTGATAGGTTATTTCTCCACTGGTGAAATGAGCCAATTCAAGTCAGATTATGTTATGTTAAAGGCAGGTTTAATGGGAAGCTGCTCTTAGGTGAGCTCATTGGTCCCAATGGCTGAGGCCAGGGAAGTCCACATGGGGAGGGAATGTGCATAGAGAGAAGAGGAGGAGGAGGAGGAGGAGGAGGAGGAGGAGAAGGAGGAGAAGAAGAAGAAGAAGAACAACAACAACAACAACAAGAACAAGAAGAACAAGAAGAACAAGAACAAGAACAAGAAGAACAAGAACAAGAACAAGAACAAGAACAAGAACAAGAACAAGAAGAACAAGAACAAGAAGAACAAGAAGAATAAGAAGAACAAGAACAAGAACAAGAACAAGAACAAGAACAAGAACAAAAAAAAGAACAAGAACAAAAAAAGAACAAGAACAAGAAGAGAGAGCAAGAGTGAGCATAAAATGTCTGGATTATATTTTGAGAAGCCTCTGGGGGGGGGCGGGTAGGGCTGCCTAGCCCCTGTGCTGGAAAGTTCAGCACTGGGGGAAGGGTATGCCAGGTAGGAACTGAGAGATGCTGGGAGATCCTGGAAGCCAGGTCTGCTTTGATATGTAAAGTATGCACCTGAGTCCCTTGCCCCAGGTTCTTAAAACAAACATCCCAGCCTTTTGTTGATAATAAATGGCAGACATTGCTGCACAACTTCGTTTGGGGGGGAACCTAAGAAAATTGGGATGCTGGTCAAATCCTAGGAGAATTGGTGGTTCCATTGCTGTCCAGGATCTATAGGATCATTTGCTGCTAGGAAAGTGCAGACACACTAGAAGTGTCTGTGAGGGTAGACCAGAGCACCAGTGGGTAACTATTTTGGAATTTTCCTGGTTGTAGGTTCTGAGAGAACACCTGGATTTTAGGGCCAGAAGATAAAGTTAAGGAGTTCAGAGAAAAAACCTTTTTCTTGGGTGTACATTTGAAATTCTTATGCCCATTGTCTTGGTAGTTGGAGGAGGGGTAGGGATCCCAGGACCAGGGAAAGAGAAATATATCCCACCCTCAGGTATATGCACTTGAGTCCATTTGACTGTGGAAGGTAGATGCAAGTGAATTCCCTAAAGCTTACAAGAAGCTTCTTAGAAACTTTCATATCCTCAGACCTTACATAAACTTTACCTATCCAATTATTTACCATGAGACATGGGTTGTTGATCACTGGGTTCAAACCGCTTAGAGACCTGAAAAGGATATATTGTATCTAAATGGCCTGTGTGTCAATTAAAACGACAGACTTACCCATTACCCAGACAGTCACCAGACCAGGTTCCTGTGATGTTGATGACTTGTGGGGGACACAGATCCCAGGGAAGGATCAATCTTTGGCTGCCAGGCCTGGCAAATCTGAGAAGCCTTCCTGTGGACAAGGAAGATGGGAGACTGACCTTGCTTTGACTTAAGCAACCTGAGGCATGCCAGGTGTCCCTGTTTGTCCACAGTTCAGTCCTGGCCTCAGCAGCAGGCAGGGCAGTGCAGCAGTCTTTTTCAGTGGTTATTGTACCATGATGCAGGTAGAGTCATTTCTTGTTGTGCCCATATCTTCTTGGAGACCTTGGGGGAGGGGGTGACTGCTAGGATTTGAGAGCCTCTGTCATTTTAAGCATCTCAAGATTTTATATGTCATATTTAGCATATCTCTGACAGGTTTAAGGGCCAGTACTTGTTGAGCATATCTGGATTAGAGCAGTCTATGCCTGTATCTAGTTATCATCTCAAAACTGTACATCTAGCAAACATAAAGCAGGAGGCTAAATAAAGCTTAATAACATTAGCAAAAACAAGGGCAAACATATTTATGGAAGTAATCTTTAACCTTTTTAATGTTGTAAACTTTTTTTTTAATTATTTTTATTATATATTTTCTTTATTTACATTTCAAATGTTATCCCCTTTCCTGGTTTTGTTGCAGGGAAATATTTTAAAAGTACAGCAAGTTCCTGCACTACACCCTGCTACTCTCAGTCGTGGAGGTCTCGCTGGCTAGTTCTTATCTCCCGGAGACTCTCTGACTCAGAGCTCCAATATCTCTCCACCTAACTCACTAAGTTCCTATTGGCAGGTCATTACCATGCCAACCCCATGCTTCAAAATCCCCATGGCCTTTGTGGTGCACATCAGGCAGACCCATGCTTTGCCACTGTAACTTTCTGTTTTGAACCCAGATGAGCTGCCATCGGTAACTCAATCACTGGGCAGAACCACTAAAATCCTAATCTTGTAAGCCTTAAATCTTAATCCTCCAGTGGCGAATCCTGACATATCTGCCATTGAAACAGGGAGACACTGGTAATTATATCTTGTCCTCCCACTATCCCCATCCAAAAGGGCCCCCTCTCCCTCCTGCTTACTCTCTTCCCCTATCTAACCTGGAAGTCCTGCCAACTCACCCAGGGATTGGCTCCTTTATTCATTAGAGGATGGTTCACAAGAAGTCATCTGAGTACATGACTCATTCCTTGTTAACAACCTCTCCCAGGAAAGCAGAATTAGTATCAAAATACAAGTTACTACGGGGCTATCCACAACATGGTTTCCACTCCTGAAACCCCCTATCTCACCCCCCTCCCGTGCTTCTATAACAGTGTTTCCCCCAACCACCCACCCACTCCTGCTTCCCCACTCTTTCATTCCCCTACACTGGAGCATTGACCCTTCACAGGACCAAGAGCCTTTACTCCCATTGATGTCCCACAAGGCCATCCTCTGCTACATATGTGGATGCAGCCATGGGTCCCTCCATGTGTACACTTTGGGTGGTGGTTTAGTCCTTGGAAGCTCTGGTTGGTTGATATTGTTGTCCATCCTATGGGGTTGCAAACCCCTTCAACTCCTTCAGTCCTTTCTCAAACTCCTCCATGGGGACTCCATGCTCAGCCCAATGGTTAACTGCAAACATCCACCTCTGTATGTGTCAGGCTCTGGCAGAGCCTCTAAAGAGACAGCTATATCAGACTCCTGTCAGCAAGCACTTGTTGGCATCCACAATAGTGTCTGGGCTTAGTAACTGTATATAGGATGGATTCCCAGTTGGGACAGTCTCTGAATGGCCTTTCCTTCAGTCCCTGCTCCAGACATTGTCTATGTATTTCCTCCCATGGGTATTTTATTCCCCCTTCTAAAAAGGACTGAAGTATCTACACTTTGATCTTCCTTCTTCTTGACCTTCATGTGGTCTGTGAACTGTATCTTGGGTATTCAGATCTTCTAGGCTAATATCTATATATAAGTGAGTGCATATCATGTGTGTTCTTTAGTGGTTGAGTTACCTCACTCAGGATGATATTTTCTAGTTCCATCCATATGCCTAAGAATTTCATAAATTCATTGTTTTTTTTTTTTACTAATAAAAAATGGTATTTACTTAGAAGCATTCAGAATGTCAACAAAACAGCCGCAATGTTTGTTTGTTTGTTTGTTTGTTTTTTGCAATTACAGAGTGGTATTCAGTTAACAGAACAATTATCTTCGTATAAGCTGCATCAGAGACAACTGAAGATGAAAAAAATAAAACCCAAAAATAAAACCAAAAGAAAAACAAACAAACTACTGTCCCCATATATAACTAATTTGTGCTGTGCACCAACAAGAACCTGCTTTAAATTTCCATGCCAATTTACAACCCCCAGACTGTACCAGGCAAGGTTAGTGGCTATTGAAAATACCACCAGGACAGGGCTATCTAAAAACACATTCGGTAGTGTGTTAACTATACAAAAAAAAAGACACTGTACAGTTTAAAAACAAATCTTACACAGCCTTACATTTCAATTTTTTTCTTTAAAAGGAGTGAGTTGTGTACAGGGGGGTTAAATGCTTTATAGACAAGAAAAAAAACTGCGCTAGAACCAACTTATTCATCATCTTCATCATCTTCATCTTCCTTTTCCTCTTCCTCATCCTCATCCTCTTCATCCTCCTCATCATCTTCCTCTTCCTTCTTTTTCTTGCTCTTTTCAGCCTTGACCACCCGCTTTTTCGCTGCATCAGGTTTTCCTTTAGCTCTCGTACTTATCCTTCAGCTTGGCAGCCTTCTTCAAATCTTCAAATTTCCCCTTTTCTTTAGTAGACATGGTCTTCCAACTCTCTGAGCACTTCTTGGAGAACTCTGAGAAGTTGACAGAAGCATCTGGGTGCTTCTTCTTGTGCTCCTCCTGGCAAGTTTGCACAAAGAATGCATTTGAGGACATTTTTGCCTCTTGGCTTCTTAGGATCTCCTTTGCCCATGTTTAGTTGATTTTTCTCCGCGAGGCAGAGTCTCCCAGTGCCCGTCCTGCTCGCAATTGCCCCAGCGCTGCCTCTGTGGAGCTCAATGTACTGCAATGGCTGTGAGAACGGGAGCCAGATGACAAATTCATTGTTTTTAATGCTGAGTAGTACTCCATTGGGTAAATGTACCACATTTTCTGTATCCATTCCTCTGTTGAGGGACATCTTTGTTGTTTCCAGCTTCTGGCTATTATAAAGATGGTTCTTATGAACATAGTGGAGCATATATCCTTGTTATATGTTGGAGGATCTTTTGCCCACAGAGTGGTATAGCTGGATCCTCAGGTAATACTATGTCCAATTTTCTGAGGAAACTCCAGAATTATTTACAAAATGATTGTACCAGCTTGTAATCCCACCAAGAATGGAGGGGTGTTCCTCTTTCTCCATATCCTCACCAGGATCTACTGACACCTGAGTTTTGACCTTAGCCATTCTTGCTGGTTTAAGGTGGAATCTCGGGGTTGTTTTGATTTGCACTTCCCTGATGGTTAAGGATGTTGAACATTTCTTTATGTGCTTCTCAGCCATTTGGTATTCTTTAGTTGAGAATTATTTGTTTAAGTCTCACCCCATTTTTAATAGGGTTATTTGGTTCTCTGAAGACTAACTTTTTGAGTTCTTTTATATATTGGATATTAGCCCTCTATAGGGTGCAGGGTTGGTAAAGATCATTTCCAAATCTGTTGGTTGCCATTTCATCCTATTGACAGTGTCCTTTGCCTTACAGTAGCTTTGCAGTTATATGAGGTCCCATTTGTCAATTCTTGATCTTAGAGCATAAATCATTGGAGTTCTGTCCAGGAATATTTTCCCTGTGCCCATTTGTTTCAGGTTTCTTCCCCACCTTCTCTTCCACGAGATTCAATGTATCTGGTTTTATGTGGATGTCCTTGAACCACTTGGACTTGATCTTTGTACAAGGAGATAAGAATAGATCAATTTGCATTCTTCTACATGTTGACAACCAGTAGAACCAGCATCATTTGTGGAAAATGGTGTCATTTTTCCACTGAATGGTTTTTTAGCTCCTTTGTCAAAGATCAAGTGACTATAGGTGTGTTGGTTCATTTTTGAGTCTTCAATTCTATTCCGTTGATATACCTGCCTGTCTCTGTAACAATACCATACATTTTTTAATCACTGTTGCTCTGTAATACAGCTTGAGGTCAGGGATGGTGATTTCACCCAGAAGTTCTTTTATTGTTAAGAATAGTTTTTGCTATCCTGGGTCTTTTCTTATTCCAGATGAATTTGCAAATTGCTCTAACTCTATGAAGAATTGAGTGAGAATTTTGATGGAGATTGCATTGAATCTATAGATTGCTTTTGTCAAGATGGCCATTTTTACTATATTTATGCTGCTAATCCATGAGAATGAGAGATCTTTCCATCTTCTGAGATCTTCTCTGATTTCTTTCTTTAGAGACTTAAAGTTCTTGTTGTACAGATCATGTACTTGCTTGGTTAGAGTCATTCCAAGGTATTTTATATTATTTGTGACTATTGCAAAGGGTGTCATTTCCCTAATTTCTTTCTCAACCTGTTAATCCTTTGAGTAGAGAAAGGCTACTGATTTGTTTGAGTTATTTTTATATCCAGCCACTTTCCTGAAGTTGTTTATCAGGTTGAGGAATTCTCTAGTGGAATATATGGGGTCAATTAAGTATACTATTATATCATCTGCAAATAATGATAGTTCGACTTATTCATTTCCAATTTGTATCCACTTGATCTCCTTTTGTTGTCTAATTGCTCTAGCTGGGACTTAGAGTACTATATTGAATAGGTAAGGGAGAAAGTGGTCAGCCTTGTTTAGTCCCTGATTTTAGTGGGATTGCTTCTCCATTTAGTTTGATGTGGTATACTGGTTTGCTGTATAATGCTTTTACTATGCTTAGGTATGGGCTTTGAATTCCTGACCTTTCCAAGACTTTTATCATGAAGGGGTATTGGATTGTGTCAAATGCTTTCTCAGCAGCTAATGAGATGATCATGTGGTTTTTGTCTTTGAGTTTGTTTATATAGTGGATTACATTGATGGATTTCCATATATTAAACGATCCCTGCATCCCTGGGATGACGCCTACTTGATCATGATGGATGATTGTTTTGATGTGTTCTTTGGTTTGGTTTCCTAGAATTTTTTATTTAATTTTTTATTAGATACTTTCTTTATATACATTTCAAATGCTATCCCAAAAGTTCCCTATACCCTCCCCCGGCCCTGCTCCCCTACCCACCCACTCCCACTTCTTGGCCCTGGCGTTCCCCTGTACTGAAGCATATAAAGTTTCCAAGACCTAGGGGCCTCTCTTCCCAGTGATGGCGAACTAGGCCATCCTCTGCTTCATATGCAGCTAGAGACACGAGCTCTCGGGGTACTGGTTAGTTAATATTGTTGTTCCACCTATAGGGTTGCAGACCCCTTCAGCTCCTTGGGTGCTTTCTCTAGCTTCTCCATTGGGGGCCCTGTGTTCCATCTTATAGATGACTGTGAGCATCCACTTCTGTATTTGCCAGGCACTGGCATAGCCTCATACAAGACAGCTATAACAGGGTCCCTTCAGCAAAATCTTTCTGGCATATGCAATAGTGTCTGGGTTTGGTGGCTGATTATGGGATGTATCCCCGGGTGGGGTATTCTCTGAATAGTCCATCCTTTCGTCTTAGCTCCAAACTTTGTCTCTGTAACTCCTTCAATGGGTATTTTGTTCCCTATTCTAAGGAGGAATGAACTATCCATCCATTGGTCTTCCCTCTTCTTGATTTTCTTGTGTTTTGCAAATTGTATCTTGGGTGTTCTATGTTTCTGGGCTAATATCCACTTCTCAGTGAGTGCATATCTAATGACTTCTTTTGTGGTTGGGTTACCTCACTAAGGATGATATCCTCCAGATACATCCATTTGTCCATGATTTTCATAAATCCATGGTTTTTAATAGCTGAGTAGTACTCCATTGTGTAAATGTACCACATTTTCTGTATCCATTCTTCTGTTGAGGGATATCTGGGTTCTTTCCAGCTTCTGGCTATTATAAATAAAGCTGCTATGAACACAGTGGAGCATGTGTCCTTTTTACCGGTTGGAACCTCTTCTGGGTATATGCCCAAGAGTGGTATTGCTGGATCTTCCAGTAGTATTATGTCCAATTTTCTGAGGAACCTCCAGACTGACTTCCAGAGTGGTTGTACAAGCTTGGTTTGCTAGAATTTTATTGAGTATTTTTGCATCGATATTCATAAGGGAAATTGGTCTAAAGTTCTCTTTCTTTGCTGCTTTGTAGTTTAGGTATAAGTGTAATTGTGGCTTGTGGCTTCATAGAATGAATTGTAGTGTTCCTTCTGTTTTGTGAAATAGTTTGAAGAGTATTGGTATTAGTTATTTCTTTAAAGGTGTAATAGAATTTTGCATTAAACCCATCTGGTCCTGTGCATTTTTGGAGGGAGGGGAGACTATTAATGACTGCTTCTATTTCTTTAGGGTTATGGGGGTATTTAGATCATTTATCTGATCCTGATTTAACTTGGGTACCTGGTATTTGATTAGAAAATTGTCCATTTCATCTTTTCATCTGGATTTTCCACCTTTGTTGAGTATAGGCTTTTTTCTGTAGGATCCGATGATTTTTTTTTTATTTCCTCAGTTTCTCTGGTTATGTCTCCCTTTTCATTTCTCATTTTATTAATTTTGATACAGTCTCTGTGCCCTCTGGTTAGTCTGACTAATGGTTTATCTATCTTGTTGATTTTCTCAAAGAACCAGCTCCTGGTTTGGTTGATTCTTTGTATAGTTCTTTTTGTTTCTACTTGGTTGATTTCATCCTTGAGTTTTATTATTTCCTACATTATGCTCCTCGTGGGTGTATTTGCTTATTTTTGTTCTAGAGCTTTCAAGTGTGCTGTCAAGCTGCTAGTGTATGCTCTCTCGCCAGTTTCTTTTTAGAGACCCTCGGAACTATGAGTTTTCTTCTTAGCACTGCTTTCATTGTGTCCCATAAGTTTGGGTATGCTGTGCCTTCATTTTCATTGAATTCTAAAATGTCTTTAATTTCTTTATTTCTTCCTTGAACAAGTTATTATTAAGTAGAATCTTGTTCAGCTTCCATGTGTATGTGGGCTTTCTATTGTTTTTGTTGTTATTGAAGACCAGCCTCAGTCCGTGGTGATCTGATAGGGTGCATGGTATTATTTCAATCTTCTTGTATCTGGTGAGGCTTGTTTTGTATCTGATTATATGTTCAGTTTTGGAGAAGGTAACATGAGGTGCTGAGAAGAAGGTATATTGTTTTGTTTTAGGATGAAATGTCCTATAGATATCTGCTAAATATATTTGGTTCATAACTTCTGTTAGTTTCACTGTGTCTCTGTATAGTTTCTGTTTCCATGATTTCTCCATTGATGAAAGTGGGGTTTTGAAGTCTTCCACTATTATTGTGTGAAGTACAATGTGTGCTTTGAGCTTTTGTAAAGTTTGTTTTATGACTGTGGGTGCCCTTGCATTTGGAGCGTAGATGTTCAGAATTGAGAGTTCATCTTGGTAGATTTTTCCTTTGAAGTGTATGAAGTGTCCTTCCCTATCTTTTTTGATAACTTTGGTTGAAAGTCGATTTTATTCGTTATTAGAATGGTTACTCCATATTGTATCTTGGGACCATTTGCTTGGAAAATTGTTTTTCAGCCCTTTACTCGGAGATAGTGTCTGTCTTTGTCACTGAGGTGTATTTCCTGTATGCAGCAAATTGTTGAGTACTGTTTATGTACCAATCTGTTAGTCTATGCCTTTTTATTGGGGAATTGAGTCCATTGATATTGAGATATTAAGGAAAAGTGATTGTTGCTTCCTGTTATTTTTGTTGTTAGACGTTTAATTATGTTTTGTGGCTATCTTCTTTTTAGTTTGTTAAAAGAAGATTAATTTCTTGCTTTTTTCTAGGGTGTTGTATCCCTCCTTGTGTTGGGGTTTTCCATCTATTACCCTTTGTAGGGCTGTATTTGTGGAAAGATATTGTGTAAATTTGTTTTTGTCATGGAATATCTTGGTTTCACCATCTATGTTGAGAGTTTTTCTGGGTATAGTAGCCTGAGGGGCGGGGGGGCAGGTGCATTTATGTTCTCTTAGGGTCTCTATGACATCTTCCCAGGATCTTCTGGCTTTTAGAGTCTCTGGTGACAAGTCTGGTGTAATTCTGATAGGTCTGCCTCTATATATTACTTGACCTTTTTCCCTTACTACTTTTAATATTCTATCTTTGTTTTGTACATTTGGTGTTTTGATTATTATGTGATGGGAGGAATTTCTTTTCTGGTTCAATCTATTTGGAATTCTGTAGGCTTCTTGAATGTTGATGGGCATTGCTTTCTTTAGGTTAGGGAAGTTTTCTTCTATAATTCTGTTGAAGATATTTCTGACCCTTTAAGTTGGCAATCTTCACTCTCTTCTATACCTATTACCCTTAGGATTGGTCTTCTCATTTTGTCCTGGATTTCCTGGATGTTTTGGGTTAGGAGCTTTTTGCATTTTGCATTTTCTTTGACTCTTGTGTTAATGTTTTCTATAGTATCTTCTGCACATAAGATTCTCTATTCCATCCCTTGTATTCTATTGGTGATGCTTGCATCTATTATTTCTGATCTCTTTCCTAGGTTTTCTCTCTCCAGAGTTGTCTCTCTTTCTGATTTCTTGATTGTTTCCATTTCCATTTTTAGATCCTCAATGGTTTTGTTCAATTCCTTCACCTGTTTGGCTGTGTTTTCCTGTAATTCTTGAAGGGATTTTTGTGTTTCCTCTTTAAGGGCTTCTAGCTGTTTACCTGTGTTCTCCTGTATTTCTTTAAGGGAGTTATTTATGTCCTTCTTAAAATCTTCTACCATCATGACATGTGATTTTAAATCCAAATCTTGCTTTTCTGGTATATTGGGGCATCCAGGACATGCTGTCATGGGACAAGTGGGTTCTGATGATGCCAAGTAGCCTTGGTTTCTGATGGTTCTCGAGCTTGCCTCTTGCCATCTGGTTATCTCTGATGTTAGTTGATCTTGCTCTCTCTAACTGGAGCTTGTCTCTTCTGTGGGCCTGTGATCTTAGGTGTGTTATCACTCCTAGGGAGACCAGCTCTCTCCTGGGCAGGGATTGGGTGTGGAGGCCTATGTAACAGCCTTAGCTCTGGGGTACAGATGGAGACTGGAAGGATCCTGTCTCCAGCTGCTCCACTGTTCCCGTGTCCTGTGAACTCCTGGCCCATCCCACTCTGGACAGTTATTGGAGCAAAAGTTGTAATCTCATCTCTGAGTTTTGGAGTGAAAGCACTTCTGGGAGACCAGCTCTCTCCTGGCAGGATTTGTGTGTGGCGGGCTGTAGGATAGCCTTTGCTCCTGGGTGCAGATGGAGACCTCTATTGTAAACTTCTAAAGTAATATTAAAATAAACCATCTTTCAAAGAGTAAAAATATAGAACAATATTGTAAATAATTTGTTAAGACAGTATAGAAATAATGTAAAAATCTTAATTCAAAAGTGTCTTTTGGAGACCTGCTTTCTTGGTCAGCTCATGTCACCTGTTGCTGCCCTTAAGCAAGATAGTGGTAAAGCCATAATTCAACCTTCCTTATCCCAAAATTAAGATGGTGACCAGTCACATGCTGTTTACCTAGTAGGTATACTTTCCTAGTGTAGGTATGGTAGATGATTTAAAATGAGCAGGGTGGTCATTCACCATCACTGTTGCAATCACCACTGATGCTGTTAGTGCTACAGCAGCTACCACCAGTGCTAGGGGCATAGAAGAACAGGAGGGAGGTGGGAGCGGGAGGTGGGGGAGAGTTGGGCTAGGTGGCACCTGGAACCCTGTACTCAGAGCAGTAAAGGGAAAGTAGGAAAGAGAGAGCACAGTTTCAAAAAAACTGAACATAGGAAGTTCAGACCAATTTGAATAAATTTTGTTTTAGATCATGCAGCACCCATCTTCCCAGCATTAGCCAGTGATCCCAATTCATAGTCTGATATGAAAGATTTTTTTAAGGAGACAATAACCTCAGATAAGATACCTCTGTATCTAAGGCTCCCCCAAAACAAAGACCTGGTCTTTGTTTGGATGGAGCTAACTCTGGCATGGCTACAACACAGCAGAGAGAGCAGGAGGGTCCTAGACCCTAATAGGCTACCTGGGGATGGGTACTCACAGAGTACAAAGAGATGGTGTCTACAGAAGAGAAGTATAGAGATAGAAAAGTGGTTACCATGTGGGCAAAAAAGACATGGGCCATTGGGCTGAGGACTCAACTTCTCCAGGGTGCAGCACCATCTGATATGTTATTTCTCTGCCAGTGAAATGAGCCAAATTGTGCCAGATATGAAAGGCTATTGGTTATTGGGAAGCTGCTTTCAGGCAGTTGACTTCACTGGCCCCAAAGACCAATGCCAGGGAAGTTGCAATGGGGAAAGGGGGGTTATAGGAGAGAGATAGAAAGAGAGAAAGGGCACATGCCCTGAGAGAAAATACAAGGAGGATCAGGAGGAGGAGGAGTAGAAGGAGGGAGGGAGGGAGGGAGGGAGGGAGAGAGAGAGAGAGAGAGAGAGAGAGAGAGAGAGAGAGAGAGAGAATGCACAAAGAGAGACTGAGAGTACAAAATGTCTTAATTATATAGGGCTCTGAGAGAAGGGTAGCCCAGCCCCCAGGCTGGATAGTTCAGGGCTGGGAGCTGATATGCCAAGTGGGGGCCGGGGGATGCTGGGAGAATCTGGAGGCCAGGTCCGCTTTGATATGTGAAATATGCATCTCAATCCCTTTCCCCAGGGTTTGAAATCATCCAGCAGCTGATGGAAACAGAAGCAGAGATCCACACCCAAATATTAGGTGGAGCTCCAGGAATCCTGCAGAAGAGGAGAAGAAAGAATTGTAAGAGCCAGAGGGACCAAGGACTCCACAAGAAAACCCATAGAATCAACTAACCTGGATTCACTGGGGCTCATTGGGACTGAATCAACAATCAGGGAGCATAGGTCTTATCTAGGATATATCTAGATAAAGAGATAGAGAGATAGATGTATAGATATGTTATGATTGTGTAGCTTGTTTTTTTTTTTTTTTTTTTTTTTTTGTGGGAAGAGAGGGAAGAAGGGTTGTTCCTGATGCCACTGCTGGCTTTGGGGATCTTTTTCTTCCAACTGAGTCACTTCATCCAGCCTTAATATGTGGGGAGATACCTAATCTCATTGCAACTTGATAGGCCATGTTTGGTTAATATTCTGGGACATCTGCCCTTTTCTGAAGGGAAATGGAGGAGTGGAGAGAGAGGGAAGAGATGGGAAAGATGGAGGAGATGAAAATTGGAGGGAGGGGAACTATGGTGGGGATGTAATATGTGAGAGAATAAATTAATTTAAAAAGGGAGACCCTGGTTGTTGGGATAACCTACACAAACTGTATCAGCTGGCTAGAAAAGTAAGTCCCCAGCTTTATCAAATGTTGATTGCTGTGTCAGTGGCACAACGCTAACAGGATATGTAAATGTTTGTCATTTCCTCACCTGTGCCAAAAGAGATTATCACATTAAAAAGCAAGTTGCAGTGGGGGAGGTCACAAAAGGTCACCCTCACCCTCAGTCTGGCCAAAAGGCAACACTAAGGCTCAGCCCTGCTGTAAATAGCTTTTCTGTATAAGAAAAGAGTGTGGATTTTAATAAAGAAAGAGCTGATGGTTGGACATGAGGCAGGACAACTGGGCAGACATACAGAAGCAGGAGACAGAAGCATGAACTGGAACAGAGCATGGAGGTAGAGCAGAGAGGGAGCCACATGGCCAGGAAGCAGTGACAGGGAAGTGCTGTTAAGTTAGATGGGCTAGCTGAAGTACTGCCACAGCAAAAAGGCCAATAGTCTTCTACTACACAGATGTCTGTCTTGCAGGACCCCTGAAGGCCCTGAAATACCTGCTCATCAATATTTGGGATGGGGCAAAAGGTCACCTCACTGCCAGGAATATGTTACCCACATCATAAACTTTCATGAAAGTCATTTAAAATCTGCAAATCTGAGTCCAAAGGGCTACTAGATCTGGGTCTGTCTATTCCAATCTCTTTCTGGAGTGTATACTTTGCTTTTCTAACTAAAATTATGTTTAACCTGTCTGTGTCACTCAACTGAATTTTTTCCTTCCAGAAGATGAGAACCAAGAAGAGGGTCAAGCATCTTGGCCATGCTATTTTAAGAAGCAGAGACAGACAGGTCTCTATACGAGTTTGAGAACAGCCAGGGCTACATAGAGAGACCCTTAAAAATCAAACAAAGAACCAAGAAAACCTTGTACCAGTAACAGGGAGAGGATTCCAAAGCCTCCTGTAGGTGGTAACTGGCATATATCCAAAAAAAAAAAAAAAAAATCAGTTATCTGGGTGGAGAAGAATAAAAGCTGTCTGAAAAATAGAAACATAATCAGCCTACATGATTACTTGGAGACCAAAGAATACATGGAGTGTGGGATGGGGAATTACTAGGGCCTTAACAGCAGACTGTAAAGTATGTATTTATGTGGCTGGCTCTTCCTATAGATTTTAATATTACTGGGGAAACTGAAGTTGCTTTTTAAGGCTCTTATTATCATCAATCACAGAATTTAGAAATGGAATGAAAGGGAAGCTCAAGGACAATTTTGTTAGAATTTAAAGAGGAAAACATAGTATAGTTTAAGTAAAAATGCTGGCAGCTGCCAGAAGAAGAGATGGAGAAAAGGTCATAAGATGGGTGCAGAATAGAAATAGATAGTTTATTAAGGAAAACAAAAGCCTTCCCAAGAATGGAATTAGGCTAGTCAGCTGAGGATAGAATTGCCCCACCAAAATAAAAAAAAAAAAACAAAAAAAAAACAGAAAAACATCTGGCCATGTGATGTATGCTCTTTTATAGTCCTCTTGCCTTTCTTGTTTGTACTTTAAGGATTTTGTTCCTTTGGTGGTGCCAGGGAAGGAAGGGATTTCAAGTGTACTTCTGAAAGCTGACTTTTTCAATTCTTACTCTCCTATCACACAAAGACTGATGAACAAGTAATTAATCTAATTAATATTGGAATCTTAAATGTCTAGGACAGTATTGAATATACATGCCCTTCATAATTGTTAACTGAATGAGCAAATGCCATGCTATAAAACTATTCAATATATTTGGACAATGTCTATGTCTCAGACTACTTAACAGAAATTCCCTATATTTCTAAATAAACTAGCATAGGCCTCTGCAGAAATAATTACATAAGCACATAGATCTCTACGATTAAAACAGCAGTAATGGGTAGACGCTCAGTGGAGAATGGGCTCAGTGGTAGAACATATTTGTAGCATGCAATAGGCACAGAGTTCCATCCCAAAACCACTTTTAAAAAATCCCAAAACAACAAATACCTTACGACTCCATGATAACACATAGTGTATACTCAATAAAACTAACTTGTATTCTGATTAGGATTTTAGCAGTAGAGTCAGAGCATTTTCAATCATAGTGGCTAAACTGTTACCATTTTGCTGAGCTGTATGATAAGGCAGGAGTTTCAATTTTTAATTCCACATTTCAGAAATAGGGAGACAAATAAGTTCCCATAGTTTGTAGAAAATATGAATGAATAGACTACTGTGGACATTTTTCTCATAATCCAAAACCACTGTATATGAATGTGAGAAATCACAAGGGCTGTAACAAAGGAGTAAAGTTCTTCAGGTATAACAAACTTCTGCTTTAAGTGGTGGTTATTAGTTTTAAAATTCCCACACATTTCAAATGTTTTAGGTAATCTTCATGATAAGAAGAAATATAATACAGACACCATGACCAAGGCAACTCTTATAAGGACAACATTTAATTGGGGCTGGCTTACAGGTTCAGAGGTTCAGTCTATTATCATCAAGGCTAGAGCATGGCAGTATACAACCAGGCATGGTGCAGGAGGAGCTGAGAGTTCTACATCTTTCTTTAACTGAAGGCTGCTAGCAGAATACTGGCTTCCAGGCAGCTATCATGAGGGTCATAAAGCCCATGCCCACAGTAACATACTTACTCCAACAGGGCCATAACCTGTAATAGTGACACTCCCTGGGCCAACTATATACACATATCATCAGAGAACATACACAAAAGGAAATGAGAAAGGAATAAAAATATGTCATTATCTTTTAAAGTAACTACTCATAAAGGCAGGTGGTAAAAGCAGAAATGGGAGAGAAGAATGTTATAAATCATACAAAAATTCCCACTAAAATGCATTACTAATTTTTCATATATGTTGAAAATGTGCATAGGTGTAGATGTATTAGCCTGTGCATGCATTTTTGGATGCCAGATGTTAACCTTGGATATCTTCCTTTACCATTCCCACCTTTACTTTTTGAAACAGAGTAATCTTTCATTGAGTCTAGAGTTCATTTTGCCTGGATTGGCTAGCTAGAAAGGTTCTGGGATCCACCTGTAGCCACCCCTGGTTGAGATTAGAGGTGTGTAGTGCTACACCTAGCTTTTATATAGGAGTTTGATATGCAAACTCAGATCTTTATTCCTGGACAGCAAGCACTTTACCCATAACTCATCTTCCCAGCCCTATTAATTCTTTTTTTAAAAAAAGATTTATTTATTTATTTATTTAATGTATATGTATACACTGTCGCTGTCTTCAGACAAACCAGAAGAGGGCTTCAGATCTCATTACAGATGGTTTCTGGGAATTAAACTCAGGACTTCTGGAAGAGCAGTCGGTGCTTTTAACCACTGAGCCATCTCTCCAACCCCCTATTAATTCTTTATGTATAAATTTGAAAACATATCCAACTTGGTTGTAGGCATAAAGTTTTTGCAACCTACTTTAATAGTGTTCAAACTTTCCTCTAGCCCACCCCCACCAGAGGTAGTAGAAGAGAAAAGTTATTACAACACAGGGGAAGTGGATGTGTTTAGAAATAGTTCTTTGGGGGTGAGTCCAGTTTTCATTGTCAGGATACCAGCAGTTCAGTCCAGTAGCAAACACCAAATATAAATCAGCAGCTGCAGTTCAGTCCACTTGGCAGTCTCCATACATGAACCAGCAAGAGCAGTTCAATCCAGAAGAAACTGCTAGGCTCACCAACTGACTCAAGGCTGTGAAAGTCACAAAAGGCCTCAGGAACCTCAAGAGAAGTTCATTGACTAGATTCTCTCTATGGCATCACCACAAGCAAAGCTCATCAGTGCAATATAAAGTGAATCCATACATCTGTGTCGTTAGCAAAGTACAGCAAGGCAGAGTAAAGCAAACCAATGCTCTAGCTCCCACTGTCAGTGGGGTCATATTTATATTCTTTCTAAACATCACATGTCCTTTCATGTGTCTGCTATAGCAAAACATCCTCTCACCTGTGTACCCCAGCAAAACATCATTTGACATAACTGACTTTCCAAAGAAACCAGAAGTTTCCACGTCACTTGGTCTTCAACTGGCAATGGCATTTTGTAAAGGCAGCCTTGCTAGAGGAAGGACTTCATTGGGAGTAGGCTTTGAGAGTTTATAACTGCATCCCACTTACAGTTTGCTCTCTATGCTGTGTGCTTGTGGTTGAAAATGTGATTTTTTTTTCAGATTCTTGATCTAACCTCTTCCTTCTCTTCTTCTCCCCTCTTTCTCGCCTCCACTGCTTGAGTAAACTCTTCCTTCAGTTGCCTTTGGCCATGGTGTTTTACCATAGCAACAGAAAACTAGCTAATCATGCAATTTCTTTTCACTTTTAATACTTTTCTTTTTAAAATTAGATATTTTCTTTATTAACATTTCAAATGTCATACCCTTTCCTAGTTTCCACTCCGAAAATCCCCTATCCTCTCCCCCTCCCCCTCCTCCCCATCCTACCCACTCCCACTTCCTGTCCCAGGCATTCCCCTGTACTGGGGCATAGAACATTCACAGGACCAGGGGCCTCTCCTCCCATTGATACTAGTCTGTACTAGGCTATCCTCTGCTACATATGCAGCTAGAGCCACTAGTCCCTCCCTGTGTTTTCTTTGATTGGTGGTTTAGTCCTAGGGAGCTCTGTGGGTACTGGTTAGTTCATATTATTGTTCCTCCTAGGGGAATGCAAACTCTTTCAGCTCCTTGGGTACTTTCTCTAGCTCCTTCCTTGTGGACCTTCTGCTCCATCTAATGGATGACTGTGAGCATCCACTTCTGTATTAATCAGGCACTGAAAGAGCCTCTCAGGAGACAGCTATACCAAGCTCCTGTCAGCAAGCTCTTGTTGGCATCTGAAATAGTGTCTGGGTTTGCTGTGTTTATGGGATGGATCTCCAGGTAGGGAAGTTTCTGGATGGTCATTCCTTCAGTCTCAGCTCCAAAAATTGTCTCTGTAACTCCTTCCATGGGTATTTAGTTCCCCTTCTAAGAAGGATAGAAGTATCCACACTTTGGTCTTCCTTCTTGATTTTCATGTAGTCTGTGAATGGTATCTTGAATATTCAGATCTTCTAGGCTAATATCTATATATCAGTGAGTGCATATCATGTGTGCTCTTTTGTGGTTGAGTTACCTCACTCAGGATGATATTTTCTAGTTTTATCCATTTGCCTAAGAATGTCATAAATTCATTGTTTTTAATAACTGAGTAGTACTCCACTGGGTAAATGTACCACATTTTCTGTATCCATTCCTCTGTTGAGGGACATCTGGGTTCTTTCCAGCTTCTGGCTATTATAAATAAGGCTGCTATGAACATAGTGGAGCATGTGTCCTTATTACAAGCATCTTCTGGGTATATGCCCAGGAGAGATATTGCTGGATCTTCCTGTAGTACTATGTCCAATTTTCTGAGGAACTGCCAAACTGATTTCCATTGTAGTTGTACCATCTTGAAATCCCACCAGCAATGGAAGAGTGTTCCTCTTTCTCTATATCCTTGCCAGCATCCCTCTATCACCTGAGTTTTTGATCTTAGCCATTCTGACTGGTGAGAGATGGAATCTCAGGGTTGTTTTCATTTGCATTTCTCTGGTGATTAAGGATGTTGAACATTTTTTTAGGTGCTTCTCAGCCATTCAGTATTCCTCAGGTGAGAATTCTTTGTTTAGCTCTGCACCCCATTTTTAATAGGGTTATTTGGTTTTCTGGAGTCCACCTTCTTGAGTTCTTTATATATATATATTGGATATTAGTCCCCTATCGGATTTAGGATTGGTAAAGATTCTTTCCCAATCTGTTGATTGCTGTTTTGTCTTATTGACAGTGGCCTTTGCCTTATGCTTTGCAGTTTATGAGGTCCTATTTGTCGGTTCTTGATCTTATAGCTCAAGCCATTGGTATTCTGTTCAGGAATTTTTCCCCTGTGCCCATATCTTCGAGACTCTTCCCCACTTTCTCCTCTATAATTTTCTCTATAAGTGTCTCTGGTTTTATGTGGAGTTCCTGATCCTTGATCCACTTAGACTTGAGCTTTGTACAAGGAGATAAGAATGGATCAATTTGCATTCTTCTACATGCTAACTACCAGTGACCATATTTGTGACTTATTATCAGTAAATTTTTTTCATACTTACCTTTTTTAATGTTTTTTTTCAAAATTATTTAGTTAGTTAGCAGGGGTGAAGCTTCTAATTGGGTACTAGCTCCATTTCTCCATGTTTAATGATATAAGTAAGTGCTGTCTTCAGTAATAGGGCCTTATCATCAAACTGTAGAGAGAAACCAATAACCTTGACAATAGGCTGTGATGTTTGATAGGTTCTATGGGACCACTATGGCCAACAACTTAATAAGATGTAATCCATTCCTGCCAACAACTTAATAAGATGTAATCCATTCCTGCCACTAGAGGCTTTACTTGGTAACATATTTCTATCTGGGGCAGTGTCTCCCTTATTATATGCTGATTCCATTTAAATTTCATTAATAAATGTATATATTTTAGGAAGCTTTTACAGTAGTATTTTCCATTTCATTTTTCCAAAGGCCTTTAGTATTAGTTGTTGCTCCCTGTATTCCCTTTTACCCTTCCCTCCCATCCCTATTTAATTCTCCTATTCTAGTTTCCCCTTTCTCTCTCCATAACAATATATTCTATTCCCCTTCCTGGGAGATCTTCTCCTATCTCTGGGCCATTTCTGAGTATCTAACCTTTGTTATTACTCAGATTGCCGCACATATATAAAAATCTTAGAACTATGAACCACATATAAGAGAAAACATGCAGTATTTGATTGCTGGGGTCTGGTCTACGTTACTCAGGATGATTGTTTCTGTCTGCATCCATTCACCTTCAAATTTCATAATGTTATTTTTCATAACAGGCCGATAATATTCCATTATATAAATGTACCACATTTTCATTATTTATTTGTAGTTGAAGGACATCTATGTTATTTACAACTTTAGGCTCCTATGAATACAGTAGAAATGAACATAGATGAGCAAAGATCTCTGTAGTAAGACGGAGAGTCCTTTGGGTATATACCCAAGTTGGATCTTTAGGTTAATGAATTTTTAGTTTGAAAAACCTCCACAGTGATTTCTGTAGTAGCTGTGCCAGATTTTACTCCCATCCTTTATGAATAAAGCAAGTGTTGTCATTTGTATGCTACTAGGTGGAAAAAAAGTAATAGTAAACCACAGCTACAAGCCCTGTAACCTATAACGGTGAACTGCCAATAAGTGTGATGATGTAATGGTAGCATAAATGTTACATGAGTAACCAAACAGTTTTTGTAAATTAGACTTAAGCCACAGCCCATGAGATGGAACTCATTCCTGACAACACTAAATTGGCCAAGAATATGTGACTAGATAGGTCATGAACATAAGAGAAAACCTATTAGGATAATTCTGCTAAAAATTCCTAATGGCATATTGCTACGCCCATGAATAAGTGTATCACTTAACCCTCATCAGAAAAGATACTTCTTGTAGGAGATGTGAAGTAACACAGAGATCCACAACTGGATAGTGTGTAGAGGGTGAGAGACTTTGAAGTACTTAGTCCTAAATGAAATGTCTTCATCAAACCCTTTCCATCTAAGCCCCAGGGATCTACATATATAGAAGACAAGTCACCAACACCCAATAGGCCAATTAAAGACACAATTAATAGTGAGAAAAGAAAAATGTTTATTTAACGCAGCTAGTGCTGGCTAGTTTTGTATCAACTTGACACAAGCTAGAGTTACCTGAAAGGAAGGAACCTTGACTGAGAAAATAACTCTATAAGATCCAACTGTAAAATGTTTTCTTAATTAGTGATTGATGAGGGAGGGCCCACCTCATCATAGGTGCTGTCATCCTTGGAACAGTTGTTGTGGGTTCTATAAGAAAGCAAGCTGAGCAAGCCTGTAAGTAGCACCCCTCCTTGACCTCTGTCTGTATCAGCTCCTGCCTTGAAGTTCCTGTCCTATTTGAGTTCCTGTCCTGACTTCCCTTACTGATGAACAGTGATGTGAAAATCTAAACCAACTAAATACTTTCCTTCCCAAGTTGCTTTGGTCATGTTTCATTACAGCACTCATAACCCTAAAAAGGACACAGCCACAATAGAAAGAGCAACAGGGGCATCTAGTGATCCCCCAAATCAAACCAAACTTAAGGGTGCTGACATGAGGTTCAGGTTTAAACAGAGGGTTAGAGTTATGCATAACTAAGGAGTTACAGAGAAGTTTGGTGGTGCCAAACATGGCCTATGGTGTGGGCTGAGATATCTATGGCATTTTATGAATCATTTGCACAGTACCAACTGTAGGCATACATTTATTGCAACCTACTTTTAATAAGGGTTCAACCTCTCCTCTATCCCACCACCCAGAAGAGGTAGCAGAAAACAAAAGTTATTAGGATATGAGGCAAGTGGGCCTTTATAGCAATAGTTCTTTGGGGGCGAGCTTGATCATCTTTAGCTGCAGTTCAGTCCTATAGCAAACACCAAATATGGTTCAGCAGCTGTAGACCAGTTCTCTAGACAGGCAGACACCAGGCACAAATCAGCAGCTACAGTGCAGTCCTTTCATCAAGAAGACACCAGGCAGCTGCAGTTCAATCCTAAAAAACCTGCCAGAGTCACCAACTGGCCTGAGGAGAGGCCACAAAGGCAGCAAGCTGCCACAGGAGCTTTAAGAGCAGTTCTTGGGCAAGTTTCTCTCAATGGTGGTGTTACCAAGAGTTGAGCTCAACAATGCTATGTAAGACAAACCAATACATGCATGTGTTTAGTGAAGAATAGCAAGGTAGAGCAAACCAAACCAATGCTATATGCTTGTCTCCCGCTGTCTGTGGGGTCATAGTTATATACCGTCATCAAGTGTTCTTTATTTAATGTATTTGTTATATCAAAACATCTTTCACCTGTGTTTGCTTCAGGAAAACAGCCTTTCAGCTGTATGCCCCAGCAAAATAGCATTTGATGTAACTAACTTTCTGAAGAACTAGAAATTGCCACTTCAACCAATTTTTTCATGCTTCTATAATGCAGGATTTTATGAGCATGATCCCATGGTTGAATAAAGCCCAGGTAAGCAAAGGGCTTCTAGACTTTCTGGTGTTTCTGACTTTTATATGTCATTCTCTGGAATCTCCTCTACTCTGTTCACTGTTCTGGGTCTTTGCTTTTTCCTTTATGAAGTCATCTATATAGCCTTTTACCTTGTGCTCAAGGCCAACCCACACACAAGGGTCAAGGAATTAGGGAACAATTTTCAGCTGCTTGAAATTCTTTTGAATTCCACCCCAATAATGGTTGGGAGGTTTGTTTCGTGGTGTCAGTCAGTAACATGTTTATGTTCTGGCTGGTTTTACCAGTGCTTCTTACTGGGGATGCTTAGATTCATAAACCTACGTCAGAGTTTTCCTGTATCTTAAAGGAAATTATGAAGTAGAAATTATTAAAGGAAAATGAATTTATAGTTTAGCTAAATGAGGGGAAAAAAACAGGCTAGGACACCTCTCCCAACATGTACTTGGGAAGGAGTATGGTCTCCTTATGTAGGCACATTGTATACACCTCCTTTTTCTGCTCTTCACTATTAATGAGGCTTCTTTAATTGGTTTATTGAGGACTGGAGTCCAAACCTGACTTGTTGGGGAATAGGGTATGAGCCCTAAATCTGGTAACATGACCTTAGGCCAAGTATAAAGAATTAACTCAAAATGGCTCACAGACCCAAATGGAAACTCTTCAAAGAATACAAAGGAAGAAAGTTTCCAGGTGGTAGTTTCCTTCTGAAAGACTACACTTCCTAGCTTTCCTTGAGGATACCAGAAGTAATTTCTGCCCCTATTGCATTCCATCTTCCCCTGTAGGCATTTTGGCCATCCATAGATATGGGTGAAAAAGGTTCCCTTCTCTTTGAGTAAACATGATCCCTCCTAAGGTCAAACCGAGCCTCTCTTTCTTTCTGCTTCCAGTCTCTTTACACATGCTTTTAAATAATCTAACAGTGGCACTGTGTTTGGTAATTGCTAGGCTTCAAAGGGATTTTGGAGACATCTCAGTGCCTGTGGCTCCTCCCAGTACTTCTCACTCTGCCCCATACCCTAAACCTCTTCCTCTTGGGGGTTGGGCTTCCACTTCCACCCACAAGCTTCTCTTTCCTATATAATTCAGCCATCTTGGTTGAGCTCTCTTGGCTCCTGGCTGGCTCCTCTCCTGGATCTTTCTTAGTCTACTTGCTCTTCTTTCTTTTTCCTTGCTCTCCCCACAGTTTGGACTCTTCCAGATGCCACTGGCTGTTCTCTCTCTCATATCTACAAGAAACCTGCTCCTCAAACACCTAGGAGTAGTCATGTCTGTTTTTCCATTCAGTAATAATTTTGAGACACAAAACTTAATGCAAAGAAAGGAAAAATAGATATATTGAATTTCATCAGAAGTGTAAGAGCTATTAACCTTTAGTTTTCTGTTAAATACTATAAAACTTGATTTTAGGACAAAGAATTCAAATATTTTTTTTCTCCTCAAACTTGTCTTGTAAAACCTATTTATACAAATATTTTAATCCTCTCTACATAGAAAAACCTTCAATTATGTAAAGGACCCTGCTGCATTCCAAGAATTCTATGTCCTGGAGCAAGTGACCCAGTGACCTCTGTCCCCTTCTTCTTCAGGTCCCACATGCCCTTTCTTTTTAAAATAGCCAACTGAATGAGACTGTGAGGACCCCAGCCAGTGAGGAAAAGATGCAGTCACTACCTGAGTTTGAATAGAAAAAACTACACTTCCTGTTTTCTTGTGTTTGTTCTTCTGAGCACAGCCTGTTGGTCACAAGTGCCTTGTTGAGCACTTCAATTGCCACGGTGGTCTCTCTTTGTGACACGCACCAAAACTTAACTCTAACAAAAAGTACTGCTAAAGAGATGACAATGGAACCAATAGAATGTGAAACAGTATTTATGTGAATGAGAAATCCTGGAAAGAAGCTGTGCTTACAAAAACTGACTGATTAGAATGGCAGTGATGAGGGGAGGTTGGAATGTTGCTGATCCAGAGCCTAATTATACACTATTTGGAGCTAGCTTTAGCTCACTGAATATTCATCTCTTGTCCATCTCTGTTTCAGAGCAAACACTTTGTGATTAGTATTAAAAAACTTTTTGGAATCTACTAATTTAGCAGACTACTAGCTTCTGAAAGAATGGCATAAACCCTATTTGTCTCCAGTTAAGGACCAGACCTGATTTAACAGAAAAATAAAAAAGGCTGTAAGGCATGAGCTCCAGGAACAGACCCTATGTCCCAGAAACTATGCCATAAGTCACCAGAGCTCCAGGGACTGACTGTAAGATCTAAAACAAAATCATAAAGCCCTCTCCCAAAGAACAGCCTAGGGATAAACACAAAAAATAAAAACAAATTTTTAAAAAAGGGGAGATATCTTATCTCAGAATGGGCCATCTGTGCTGGGCAGCCCTATCTCACCCTATGGTTAAAACATTCATGACATAGGAATGCAGAACACTGACCACCTATAACCCCTAGCACCCACCAATGAAATTCTAGATTACCAAATCCTTCTAGAGACACTATGCTCCTTTCTTCTAGTCTGAGACTGATACTGTGCATCCAAAAGAATTGGAACTTCCCCAGGACTCTCATGGGAAAGTTGGAAAAGGCTGGGAGTGTCACTGCTTCTGGAGGAGGTGCATCTGTCCTAGCAAGAGATTTATCACAATTTGAAAATATTCAAACCACTTACAGGACAGGCTGCAGTGGAGATGAAGATGGGAGAACTGACCTCTGTCAGAACTGCTTAGTTATGCACACCTCTTGCCCTCCCTGTAACCCTAAACCTCATGTGCTGACCCTGGAATACAGACTTGCGGGAGAGCATTGGATCTCTTTATCCCTGTTCTTAATGTGCCCACACTGAATGGCTATCCCTCTTTCCTGATTCACACTATTGATTTGTCTCTCCATTTTTTAACTGTCCTATTAAAGATGAGTACTCAATCCTAGTATGTTATAATTTCCAGGGTTCAGGTTCTGACCCAACTGTGATACCAGGACCTCTCTCCAGGAAATATAAATAACTCCTTAATATAAACTTAATAATAATAAGTTAATATAATAGTTATAATAACAACTTAATATAAAACAATCAAATGACCTAATTAAAAACTGAGCCAAAGACTTTAATAGGAAGTTATTAACACACCAGCTGAGCTAGCCAGGGAAACAGTTTAACTAACTAAAGACCACTCTCTTTTCTCCTCCAAAAGCAATTCCAAAGTCTTATTCCTGGCTCTGAAACAGCACCAGCTGGAGCCTTCCCCTCTGCCCCTCCCCCGACTTCATCTCCTGTGAATCCCACAGAATTTTCCCTCCTAAATGCCCTCTGGCTACTCATTGATTTATCCGAGCCCCCAAAATAGCAGACAGTGCTAGTGTACAGGCAATTCCACTGGCCTCCACTCAAGGACCAAGCAATTGCTTACATCACCATCTGCAGCTGCCACCAGGTGCGCCAGGTGTGTGCTACAGATAAAAGGAATGAGAGCCACCGTGCTGGCTCACTGTCTGCATTCCTTCTCTCTGTTCTCTGTGCATGCCCACTCTGTTTCCTCTCTCTGCCCTCGGGGCTCTTTCTGCTCCCTGTCTATCTGCATGTCTACATGTCTACTCATCTGCCTCTAACCCTTCTTCAGGTCTTCACTCCTCCCTCCTCCCCACAATAAACCTCTTTTGCACCAAATCTGTTGCGCAGCATCTCAGGGGTACACTTTAGCAGGGGCCCACCAAAATTACTCCCCCATAACATTATATTTCATAATATTGATGCCATGATTTGGATGGGCTCTTCTGATGTCTAATCACACTGGGGTTCCACCTGCCTGTTACACCTGCAACAGATTTGTTTTCTGGTCCACTGATTGCTAGGCACTCCATGCAACAGCTATAATTAGTGAGTTCTCTCTACCTCAGATTAAATGCTTCTCTGAGTCTGACCATTTCCCTGAAATGAAGCTTCATTTCTCCAGCAATTTCTTACCCTCTAGGTTTCTCTTAAAAATCCTGGTATCAGGTAAACCATGTCTGCCCAGGCTTAGCCCTGGCCCTTGTCCACTGGATGATGAGTCACTGGACAGGTTGTGCCTTCTCACTTTGGCCTCCCTTGGGTCCCTGTGATGCTTTGGACTCAGGCCTTGGACTGCTCTCATCATACATGTGAACTGCATCATGGTACGCCTAACTTCTAATCTTGTGGAATCTGGTCTCAATATACAACCCAAGCGATTGGGAGAACATGAAAAAATTCTTCTTTCATTATTCCTTTTTCCTTATTCTAAGCTGTTTGTTTCTGCTGGACTCCCTCCCCACACTGTCTAAATGTCTTACCTGTAAGTTTACAACAAGTCAGAGCTGGATAGGAACAGAAGCTGCAGTGCACTTAACATGCTCACCTATTCTCACTGCAGCATCTACAAACCACTCCAGAAATATGTACTGATCGTTTGTGAATTGATTCCACATTCTACAGTCGGATTCTTTAGCCCTCTGTCCTTCTCATGACTCTGGCTTTCACAGTCTGCCCACATGGATCACATGCCCATCCCCTGCTCCTGGCTTTCTGCAGCCTAAGCTAAGCATGCCCCTTCTCTCCTTCATGGACTCAGATTGTCTTTTTCTTTTCTTTTCTCTTCCTTTCCTTTTCTTTTCTTTCCTTTTTTTTTTTTTTTTTTTTTTTTCGAGACAGGGTTTCTCTGTGTAGCCCTGGATGTCCTGGAACTCACTCTGTAGACCAGGCTGGCCTTGAACTCAGAAATCCACCTGCCTCTGCCTCCCAAGTGCTGGGATTAAAGGCGTGCTCCACTACTGCTCAGCTGGACTCAGACTTTATTACAGCATCTTGGCTTCATCCAATGGCCCAAAGTTGGCACACCTGATTTCCAGATTCTCACTGCCACGGAAAACTGATTCCCAAATACCTTGTATCTAAACTTGCTTTGCTCTATGCTTAAGGTTCTACTTCCCTACTCTTAAAGGTTTTCATCTCTGATTTCTTTGCGCTCTGCTCTCAAAAACAATTAAGATTATGCTATAAATGCTTATCTAAAGATTTGTAAATTGCTCCTTGAGTGTGTTTTAAAATTTATATAATCTGCAACAATATTTGGCTTTAATCTCATACTAAAAGTCTTATGATTAAAATCTATACACGGATACATGGATACACACACAAATATATATATGCATATATGTATATATGTAACTTGGATTTAACTCTGTGTATATATGTACATATAACTTGGATGCAATTCTTATTTGAAAATATATGTATCTACTTGAAATACAAATGTTTTAAACAGTTCTCCATTTCAGCTGGTGACCTCACCAGGATGTAAATGGCCACACACACAGTTTGCAACCTGCCATGAGATTTCCTCATCGTAAGATGACCACATGGTATAAAGAAACAATTAGAAAACTTCTCTGTCCTACTGAGCCCTTAGTCTATTATTGTATCTACTTTTAGACCCAGAAAGCAACACCAAATTTCAAATATTTTAGATTGGTATAGTCTTTTGTATGATGGTAGAAATTCAAAATTATATGCTACAACATACTGTATATGTGATTCAACTCTAGTTTACAGGATACTCTATGCTAATAAACTTTTAAGATTATAAAGGCCTATTTAGATTAACAAAAACAAATTTAAGATGTGTGTCTAACTACTTATGTCTACTAATTGTTCAACATTAAGCTGCTAGAAAATTTAGATAATTAACAACATATGCTGATAAATAAGGTATATTTGATCATCAAGAGCTATAAACTCCTAATGCCTAGTCAGGTTCACAGCAATATTTGTCTAGATTCTTTGTCTTTTAAGTTTTAGCTCTTTGGATAAACTAAGCCATACAGAACACTATAATGCCCTATAATGGTAAAATATAATAAGATCAGATCAGTAAAGTAGCTTGTCTTTCTATGGACTGTGTCTATGATTAAATGTTTCATTTTGATACTAGAAGAGCTTCAATTCAAAATCATGATTCTTTAAGGTTCAAACCTAACAGGGATAGAACATAAAGTCCTAGTCTCATGAAGCTATTATTATAAACTGTTAAGGATCCTAAGAAATGCAAGTTGGTAGTCAGTCACCTTATAAATGATTGGATCCTTTAACATGTTCAGAAATATATTTGTAGTCATGCTAAGAACTGATGCAATTATTTACAAGAATAAGCCTTACTAAGCATCATGCATACATTTTCCAGATTAAGCCTAGGATAAGTAAGTAGGAAAAAAAAGCAAAGTTTGTCTACTCACATGTACTTTAGATAGACAGGTGATCCTCACACATGTCAGAGACCTGCAGAATATGGCATTTAAAATATTTAATAAAAAAGCTTTTTGTGATAGACACAACAACTCCTGGCAGCACTATTAATCTCCTCCAAAGAAGATGATGGGTACCTAAGAACTCCATCTGAAGCTTGCTTTCAATGTGACAAAACTGGTCATTGGGGCTGTACACTGTCCTTTGCCTCAAATGTTGGCAGCATGCTGTTCACACTGGACAAGTAGGACACTGGGGAGTTGATTGTTCCACTTTGCCTAAACAAAGGTAGGTCTGTCCACCCAAAAATCTCTGTTTCACAGGCATGGATATCAAGTCTTCTGGGTGTGGTAGGCAAAGATAGACCCCTCACCAACCACAGAGAAACTTTGTGTGATTGTTAAAGTCACAGGTAAATCTCTGTCATTTTTACAGACTCAGAAGCTGTTTGCTTTTCACTTCCTGGTGAAATTTATCCTTCCTTGGTCTCTTATGGGTTTGAAGACTAGACTAGTTTAATAGCAGAGACCAAGTTTTCAGGGGCCCTCTGGGTTCTCATGTGTAAAAATCTAGCCTCAAGCCTCACTCTCCTAGAGCTGCTACTATTAGGTCTAGGCACAGTTTATCTCATTATCAGACTCAGAAAACAGGTTTCAAAGTAACTTTTTATTCTTCCTTTATCTAAAGCAACCCACTTTACTTTTTACAATGGCTGTTCCCAGTAATCAACCAGCTGTGTCTCACTCATGGTGAATAACTGAATAGGAAAAGAGTATGAAGTTTATGTAAGGTCTAAGGTTGTGAAGCTTAAGATGTAAGAATCTAAGGAAGTTTTAGGGTCTAAGAAGGTACTTTAAGGCTGGTAATTGCAAGTTATGAAGGTTGGAGGACATGAAAGCTTAAATGATGATGAGAAAGTGATTTAAGGTACATAAAAGGAATAAAAAATGCATCAAATTTCTTCCCTTCCCTATACTACTGTTATATAAAAATTACAAAGTTCAGAGTTTTAACATTAATCAATGAACAAGCTATTTTTAGTCTAACTTCAAATAATATTTCTACTATATGATCCACTATTATCACAGTCATAAGCTCAAGGTTTTAAATTTCCTTTGGTTGTCTTCTAGGTATAGGTTTAAAAGGGCTCCTCATTGTGCTAAATCTATAACAATCCAGTCTTCAGGATAGAGGGAAGAAGCCCTTCTTTCATAGTCTGAGGTCATACTGAAAATCAAGATCTAGTGAGCTTTTGTCCCTTCTGTTCCAGGGAAGGTTTCTGTCTACCTGTAGCTCACCTTAAAGAGTGTTCATACTTTTAACCCGAAATCATTTCCCAATCCTCTACTATGACACAAAAATGTGAGTCTACTGCCTTTTTCTACAATGTAGGTTTCAATGTAAATTACAAACAACAGTGATGCTAACATGTCTAAAACTCATCACTTTCTGTAAATGTAAAAAAGAATTTTGAAAGCTTCAGGGAATGGATCTCTTGAATCCACCTCTCATGGGTTAAATAGACTCCAAATAAATACCACTTATTGTCTATTCCTGAAGGTGAGATTCCTCCCTCCTTTCCCTGGTCTTGGGACTCCCCTCCAACTGCCAAGACAAACTTTTTAACTTTATTTGTCATAATATGTGTGTGTGTGTGTGTGTGTGTGTGTGTGTGTGTGTGTTGCTTCACAATTGGCATCCAGAACAGCTCCAAAGTGACTAGCCCCAGGTGGTTCAGCCGTACAGACTGCTTCAACTGTGCCTGCACTTTCCTACCTCCAGATGATCCCACAGAGCATGAATTGCTGAATCAAACAGCCAGTTCTCCCAGCACTTGGTGAGCATCCCAATTTTCTTAGGTTCCCCCAAGATGCTGTTGCCCCCAGACAACAGGAAGCAGTCTAAAGAACACAACACCCACATTTCTCCCTCATCACCACCCTTTCCTAATTTCTCAATTTTAATTAAACCAAAAGGGAAGGCAGTATATGAGCAATTCCACTGCTCTCAGGAAACTAGCAACTGCTTACATCATCATCTGTGGCCACTACCTCTGCCAGGTGTGCCAGGTGTGTGCTGCAGATAAAAGGACTGTCAGCTACCCAAGCTCTCTCTCTCTCTCTCTCTCTCTCTCTCTCTCTCTGGATTCCCTCTCTCTTACTCTCTGCACATGTCCTCTCTCTGGCCCCTCTCTCTACCCTCTTCTCTCTCTCTCTCTCTCTCTCTCTCTCTCTCTCTCTCTCTCTCTCTCTCTCTCTCTCTCTCTCTCTCTCTCCTCCCTATCCGTCTGCATGTCTACATGTCTATCTGCCTCTATCCCTTCCCCAGGTGCTTACTCCTCTCCCCTCTCCCAATAAACCTCTTTTTCACCAGATTTCATGGAAGGCATAATTTCTCAGGGGTACACCTTAGTATGACCCCACCAAAGCTACCCCCTTGCTGCATTACATTTCACAATAGGCAGCCCCCTGCTACCTAACAAGCCATTCCTGCCAGGGAACTAGGTAGGCTGACTACAAGGTATATAAGACATACTAGGTATATCGTCATCTCTCTGTTCCTCCAGATCCAAGTCTCATCCCCAGCTCTGTAGCAGAGCTGCAATCCCCTTTTCCTCTCTAACCCCTTCCCCAATTGATCACAAAGATCTTCTCCTCCAACTTCCCTTCCCCCATCTCATTCCATTATCCTAGCTTCCAACACCAGCAGACATTCTCTGGAAACATACAAGCTGAACAGGCCTGAGAACCACCAAAACTAACTGAAGACCTTCACTCCCCTTCCTCTCCTGTAAATCTAATCCCTCAGGCTCATCCCTACCTCAGCAACAAAACTTTTGTGAAGTCCCCCCCTGCCCCAGTTCATACCTCCTGTGGATCCCTTAAACTTCGCCTTTCCTTGCTCATTGCTTTTTCCCAGCCCCACACTCCAGCAGGCACTCCCTGCTAAAGCCACGGGCCCCTTCTGCCAGAGAAGATGACAGCCTGACTGTAGATCTTCCCCTCTCCCTTTGTTCCTCCAGATCCAGTCTACCTGTCTCATGCCCACAACTATAGCATACCTTCTGAGGTGACCTTTCTTTACTGTCTACCCTCACTCCAAGGAGGCTAAATAAGTAGATCCTGTTTGAACATTCAGCTTTCCTCCATCCTGTGCATCCCTTCAGACCCCTAGCCTACCCCCATTACTACAAGACAGTTCCCAACGCCCAGAATTATAATTTACCTGGAAACCCAAGTGGCCATACCTATTAGGTCCACAGAAAATTTCCTGCTAGGCAACACACAGCCATCATGCTCTCCTAAAATCCAGAAAGGAAACAGAAAGGAAGAAAACACCTACCCAACAAAGACAAAACCAGGAATCAGCACCAATACCTATAATTATCCCAATCCCAGATGCCTTAGACATCAACATAAATACATATTCAATAACAGCCAGGGCAGTATGTCTGCACAAGAGCCCAGCAACTCTACCACAGCAGGCCCCGAATCTTCCAAAATAGCTGAAGCCCAGTACAAAGACTTTAAAACAGCCTTATGAAGATGATGTAGATCTTTAAAGACAAAAATGAATAAATTCCTTAAAGAAATCCAGGAAAACACAAACAGTGCAATGAAATTAATAAAATTATTGAAGATGTAAAAATGGAAATAAAATCAATAAAGACAATTCAAATTGAGGGAATTCTGGAAAAGAAAAATTTAGGAATTCAAACAGGATCTACAGAGGCAAGTTTTACCAACAGAATACAAGAGCTGGAAAGAGAGAATGAAGATACAACAAAAGAAATGGATAAGGGGCTGGAGAGATGGTTCAGTCATTAAGAGCACTGACTGTTCTTCCAGAGGTCCTGAGTTCAATTTCTAGCAACCACATGGTGGCTCACAACCATCTATAATGGAATCAGATGCCCTCCTCTGGTGTGTCTGAGTTCAGTGACAGTGTACTCATACATAAAAAATAAATTAAAATATTAAATCTTTAAAGAAATGGATACATTGGCTAAAGAAACTGTGAAATCTAGAAAACCCCTGGTACAAAACAACTAAGAAATCTGGGACACTATGAAAAGACTAAAGCTAAGAATACTAGGAATAGAAAAAGGAGAACATGCCCAGATCAAAGGCCCAGAAATTATTTTCCACACATTTATAGAAGAAAACTTTCTTAACCTAAGGTTAAAGGTACAAGAAACATACTGTACAACAAATAGACTGAACCAGAAGAGAAAAGTCCCCTTGACACATAATAAAAACACTAAACATACAGAACAAAGAGTATTAAAATTGCAAGTAACATATAAATGCAAATCTATTAGAATTACAATTGACTTCTCAATATAGACACTTAAAAGCCAGGGAAGCATGAACAGAGATATGCTGTAGATTTTAGAGACCATAGATGCCAGGCTAGAATACTATACCCAACAAAACTTCCAATCACGATAGATAGAGAAAATAAGATATTTCATGATGAAGCCAAATTTAAACAATATTTATCTACAAATCCAGGAGGTGCTAGAAGGAAAACTCAAACCTAAAGGGTTTAAATACAACCATGAAAACACAGAAAATAACACACACATATACACACACACACACACACACACACACACACCACTACCACCATCACCACCAACAACAACATAACAGGACTCAGCAGTCATTGCTGTCTATTAATATTAGTGGTCTTGATTCCTCAATAAAAAGACTAACAGAGTTAATGTGGCATCCTATCTGATCACTGTGGGTTAAAGCTGGGTATAAACAACAGAAAGCTTACGAAGTCATAGAAGCTGAACAGCCCACTACTGAATGAAAAGTCAGACAAACAGAAATTAAGAAAGAAATTAAAGACCTAGAATTGAAAGAAAATGAATACACAACATACCCAAACTTACAGGACACAAAAAGTAATTTTAACAAGCAAATACATAGCACTAAGTGCCTACATAAATAATTGGAGAGATCTCATACTAGCAACTTAACAACACACCTGAAAGCTCTAGGGAAAAAGAAAGAAATCACACCAAAAATGAGTAGATGGCAAGATATATTATTCATACTCAGGTCTAAAAGCAATAAACTAAAAACAACAAAAAAATACAAAGAATCAAATATAAAAAGAGTTGGTTTTTGAAAAACTAAGATGAGCTAAGAGGCAGAGAAAGAAGATACAAATTAACAAAATAAGAAAAGAAAGGGGGGCATAGAAGCAGACACCAAGGAAATCCAGAGAGTCATAAGGACATACTTTAAAAACCTGTACTCCACCAAATTGGAAAATCTAAAAAAAAAAAAAAAATCTCAAAATCACTTACTAAAGTTAAATTAAAATGAGATAAACAATTTAAACAGACCTATAGCCCATAGTGAAATAGAAGCAGTCATTAAAGTTTGCCCAGTTTAAAAAAAAAAAAATAGCCTAGAGCCAGATAGTTTTAGAGCAGAATTCTACCAGACTTTCAGTGTAGAGTTAATGGCAATACTACTCAAATCATTCTACAAAATAGAAACAGAAATAATATTGCCCATTTCATTTTATGAGGCCCCAGTTACCTTGATACCCGAACCACAAAGAAAGAAAGAAAATTATCGACCAATTTCCCTTATGAACATAGATGCAAAAATAATAAAATACTTGCACACCAAGAACAACATCCAGAGATTCAGAGATGGTGCAGTATATGAAAATCAATACATTTAATTCATCATATAAACAAACTAAGGAAAAAAGTGCACATGATTATCTCATTAGATATATAAATGGCCTTTGTAAAAAATCCAACATCCTTTCATAATAAAAGTCCTGGAAATATCAGGGATACAAGGAACACACCTCAACAAAGGTATAACTATTGTGCTGAAATATTCACGAAGCAATCATACCAGGGTCTTTATTCACAAGCTGGAGCTTGGGGCTCAACTCACTAATGACCCACAGAATGATTCCAGTGGAGAAAATCTCTGAACACTCATCGGGAAAAGGTTTTATAGAAAACCACAAGGAAGGGGTGAGTGTTTCTAGCGTGGCAAGCATTTAATTGGGGTGCTACTATGGCTTTTAGCATAATTGGCTGACACTAGGAACCAAACCATAAACTTGACTTATGCTTTCCTCTAAATTGTTGGTTATTAGGCAGGGGTGGTCTTATAACCTGGAGGTGTAGATTTGTTGGAGAATAACCTGGAAACCAGTCCTGGACTTTGGATTTTTTGGGGGAAGCCTGGAAACTGGAGCTAGGTACCGGCCTGTTAGTTTACTTGAGTTTAACCTTAGGTCAGGTTTTCTAAGATGGAGTCTGAATCCCCAAAATTTGATCTCTCTTAACAAAGGCAATTTACAGCAAGCCCATAGCCAAACTAAATCCAGAGAAACTCACAACAACTCTACTAAAATGAAGAACAAGACAAGGTTGTCCACTCTTTCCATACCTATTCAATATAGTATTTGAAGTCTTAGCTAGAGCAATAAGGCAACTGATATAAATAGGAAAAGGAGAAGTCAAAGTATTTTTATTTGCAGGTGATGTGATAGTATACATAAGTGACCCCCAAAAAACATTCCAGAAGGAAACTCATACAGTTGAAAAACACTTTCAGCAAAGTAACTGGCTACAAAATTAGAAGCAGAAAGTGTGTGAGAGTCAGAGTGGGTAGAGGACACCAAGAGAACAAGGCTCAGATAAACTCACAGAGACTGAGACAGCATGCACAGTCTGCCACTGTCCTCTGTGGTTATATTATGTCTTCCACTTTAGTGTTTTTATGGGACTTGGGAGTGTGTGAATGAGTAGGTCTCTTATTCTTGTGCCTTCTCTGTGGGTTCTTTTCTTTTTCTGTGGGCTTGTTTTGTCCAACTACAATGTGATGAACTTTGTTTATGTTATTATATTTTATTTTGTTATGTTTTGTTATGTCTTTAAAATATGTTCCTTTTTATTTTTAGATTTTTTACTAATTTATTTTCGCATATATTACATCCAGACCTCAGTTTTTCCCTTCCCTCCTCTCCTTCTAGTCCCTTCCTTGCCATCTACTCTCCCTTCAGAAAAGGGCAGGCCTCCCAGGGATATAAATCAAGCATTGCATATCAAGTTGCAATAAGACTAGGCACCTCCCAGCATATTAAGACTGTCTCTTCTAATGAGAGACAGAAAGGAAATGGATCTGGGTAGGACCACAGGCCTCTTCCGGCCGGACCAGCACCAGGGTAGCTAGAGCGCAGGGTCGGCTGACACCCGCCAGCTACCCAGGACCCCCGCCACAGGATTTTGAGACTGCTGGTGAGTGGAACACAGCTTCTGCTCCAGTCCAATCACGCGGGACCTGAGACTGCTTTGGTTGGGGAGGCAGAAATCCGGCCTCAGTAGGGCCACAAGCCTCTCCAGTCAGAAAAGCGCCGGGGTAGCTAGGGCGCAGGGTCGGCTGACACTCACCAGCTACCCACAACACCCGCCACAGGATCTTAAGACTTCTGGTGAGTGGAACACAGCTTCTGCTCCAATCCAATTGCGCGCGGGACCTGAGACTGCATTAGTTAGGGAAGCAGAAAACCCGGCCTGAGTAGGACCACAGGCCTCTTCCGGCCGGACCAGCACCAGGGTAGCTAGAGCGCAGGGTCAGCTGACACCCGCCAGCTACCCAGGACCCCAGCCACAGGATTTTGAGACTGCTGGTGAGTGGAACACAGCTTCTGCTCCAATCTTTAAACAGTGACAACGAAAACAACTAACCCCAGAGATTACCAGATGGCGAAAGGTAAACGTAATAATCTTACTAACAGAAACCAAGACCACTCACCATCATCAGAACCCAGCACTCCCACTTTGCCCAGTCCAGGGCACCCCAACACACCGGAAAAGCTAGACACGGATCTAGAAGCATATATCCTGATGATGGTAGAGGACTTCAAGAAGGACTTTAATAACACACTTAAAGAAATACAAAGGAACACTGGTAAACAGGTAGAAGACAGTAAAGAGGAAGCACAAAAATTCCTTAAAGAATTGCAGGAGAACACTGCTAAAGAGTTACAAATCCTTAAAGAAAAACAGGATAACATAATCACACAGGTAGAAGTCCTTACAGAAAAACAGGAAAACACATCCAAACAGATGATGGAAGTGAACAAAACCATACTAGACCTAAAATGGGAAGTAGACACAATAAAGAAAACCCAAAATGAGGCAACACTGGAGATAGAAACCCTAGGAAAGAAATCTGGAACCATAGATACGAGCATCAGCAACAGAATACAAGAGATGGAAGAGAGAATCTCAGGTGCAGAAGATTCCATAGAGAACATCGGCACAAAAATCAAGGAAAATGTAAAATGCAAAAAGATCCTAACTCAAAACATCCAAGAAATACAGGACACAATGAGAAGACCAAACCTATGGATAATAGCAGTGGATGAGAATGAAGATTTTCATCTCAAAGGACCAGCAAACATCTTCAACAAAATTATAGAAGAAAACTTCCCAAATCTAAAGAAAGAGATGCCCATGAACATACAAGAAGCCTACAGAACTCCAAATAGACTGGACCAGAAAAGAAATACCTCCCGACACATAATAATCAGAACAACAAATGCTCTAAATAAAGACAGAATACTAAAAGCAGTAAGAGAAAAAGGCCAAGTAACATATAAAGGCAAGCCTATCAGAATTACACCAGATTTCTCACCAGAGACTATGAAAGCCAGAAGATCCTGGACGGATGTTATACAGACACTAAAAGAACACAAACTCCAGCCCAGGCTACTATACCCAGCCAAACTCTCAATTAACATAGATGGAGAAACCAAAGTATTCCACGACAAAACCAAATTCACACATTATCTCTCCACGAATCCAGCCCTTCAAAGGATAATAACAGAAAAAAACCAATACAAGGACAGGAACCACGCCCTAGAAACAACAAGAAGGTAATCCCTCAACAAACCTAAAAGAAGACAGCCACAAGAACAGAATGCCAAATTTAACAACAAAAATAACAGGAAACAACAATTACTTTTCCTTAATATCTCTTAATATCAATGGACTCAACTCCCCGATAAAAAGACATAGACTAACAAACTGGCTACACAAACAAGACCCAACATTTTGCTGCTTACAGGAAAATCATCTCAGAGAAAAAGATAGACACTACCTCAGAATGAAAGGCTGGAAAACAATTTTCCAAGCAAATGGTATGAAGAAACAAGCTGGAGTAGCCATTCTAATATCTGATAAGATTGACTTCCAACCCAAAGTCATTAAAAAAGACAGGGAGGGACACTTCATACTCATCAAAGGTAAAATCCTCCAAGAGGAACTATCAACCCTGAATATCTATGCTCCAAATACAAAGGCAGCCACATTCATTAAAGAAACTTTAGTAAATCTCAAAGCACACATTGCATTTCATACAATAATAGTGGGAGACTTCAACACACCACTTTCACCAATGGACAGATCGTGGAAACAGAAACTAAACAGGGACACAGTGAAACTAACAGAAATTATGAATCAAATGGATCTGGCAGATATCTACAGAACATTCTATCCTAAAACAAAAGGATATACCTTCTTTTCAGCACCTCATGGTACCTCTCCAAAATTGACCACATAATTGGTCACAAAACAGGCCTCAACAGATACAAAAATATTGAAATTGTCCCATGCATCCTATCAGATCACCATGGACTAAGGCTGATCTTCAATAACAAAATAAATAATAGAAAGCCAACATTCACGTGGAAACTGAACAACACTCTTCTCAATGATACCTTGGTCAAGAAAGGAATAAAGAAAGAAATTAAGGACTTTTTAGAGTTCAATGAAAATGAAGCCACAACATACCCAAACTTATGGGACGCAATGAAAGCATTTTTAAGAGGAAAACTCATAGCTCTGAGTGCCTCCAAAAGGAAACTAGAGAGAGCACACATTAGCAGCTTGACAACAAACCTAAAAGCACTAGAACAAAAGGAAGCAAATTCACCCAAGAGGAGTAGACAGCAGGAAATAATCAAACTCAGGGGCGAAATCAACCAAGTGGAAACAAGAAGAACTATTCAAAGAATCAACCAATCAAGGAGCTGGTTCTTTGAGAAAATCAACAACATAGATAAACCCTTAGCCAGACTCACTAGAGGGCACAGGGAAAGCATCCTAATTAACAAAATCAGAAATGAAAAAGGAGACATAACAACAGATCCTGAAGACATCCAAAACACCATCAGATCCTTCTACCAAAGGCTATACTCAACAAAACTGGAGAACCTGGATGAAATGGAGAAGTTCCTAGACAGATACCAGGTACAAAAGTTGAATCAAGATCAGGTTAATGATCTAAACAGCCCTATATCCCCCAAAGAAATAGAAGCCGTCATTAATAGTCTCCCAACAAAAAAAGCCCAGGACCAGATGGGTTTAGTGCAGAGTTCTATCAGACCTTCAAAGAAGATCTAATCCCAGTTCTTCACAAACTATTCCACAAAATAGAAACAGAAGGTACTCTACCCAACTCATTCTATGAAGCCACAATTACTCTGATACCTAAACCACAAAAAGACCCAACAAAGATAGAAAACTTCAGACCAATATCCCTTATGAATATTGATGCAAAAATCCTCAATAAAGTTCTTGCTAACTGAATCCAAGAACACATCAAAACAATCATCCATCCTGACCAAGTAGGTTTCATCCCAGGGATGCAGGGATGGTTCAATATACGGAAATCCATCAACGTAATCCAGTATATAAACAAACTCAAAGACAAAAACCACATGGTCATCTCCTTAGATGCGGAAAAAGCATTTGACAAGATCCAACACCCATTCATGATAAAAGTCTTGGAAAGATCAGGAATTCAAGGCCCATACCTAAACATGATAAAAGCAATCTACAGCAAACCAGTAGCCAACATCAAAGTAAATGGTGAGAAGCTTGAAGCAATCCCTCTAAAATCAGGGACTAGACAAGGCTGTCCACTTTCTCCATACCTATTTAACATTGTACTTGAAGTCCTAGCCAGAGCAATTCGACAACAAAAGGAGATCAAAGGGATACAAATTGGAAAAGATGAAGTCAAAATATCACTTTTTGCAGATGATATGATAGTATATATAAGTGACCCTAAAAATTCCACCAGACAACTCCTAAACCTGATAAACAGCTTCGGTGAAGTAGCTGGATATAAAATTAACTCAAACAAATCAATGGCCTTTCTCTACACAAAGAATAATCAGGCTGAGAAAGAAATTAGGGAAACAACACCCTTCTCAATAGTCACAAATAATATAAAATATCTTGGCGTGACTCTAACTAAGGAAGTGAAAGATCTGTATAATAAAAACTTCAAGTCTCTGAAGAAAGAAATTCTAGAAGATGTCAGAAGATGGAAAGATCTCCCATTCTCATGGATTGGCAGGATCAACATTGTAAAAATGGCTATCTTGCCAAAAGCAATCTACAGATTCAATGCAATCCCCATCAAAATTCCAACTCAATTCTTCAACGAATTAGAAAGTGCAATCTGCAAATTCATCTGGAATAACAAAAAACCTAGGATAGCAAAAACTCTTCTCAAGGATAAAAGAACCTGTGGTGGAATCACCATGCCGGACCTAAAGCTTTACTACAGAGCAATTGTGATAAAAACTGCATGGTACTGGTATAGTGACAGGCAAATAGACCAATGGAATAGAATTGAAGACCCAGAAATGAACCCTCACACCTAAGGTCACTTGATCTTCAACAAGGGAGCTAAAAACATCCAGTGGAAGAAAGACAGCATTTTCAACAAATGGTGCTGGCACAACTGGTTGTTAACATGTAGAAGAATGCGAATCGATCCATTCCTATCTCCTTGTACTACAGTCAAGTCTAAGAGGATCAAGGAACTTCACATAAAACCAGAGACACTGAAACTTATAGAGGAGAAAGTGGGGAAAAGCCTTGAAGATATGGGCACAGGGGAAAAATTCTTGAATAGAACAGCAATGGCTTGTGCTGTAAGATCGAGAATTGACAAGTGGGACCTCATGAAACTGCAAAGCTTATGCAAGGCTAAAGACACCATCAATAAGACAAAAAAAACCACCAACAGATTGGGAAAGGATCTTCACCTATCCTAAATCAGATCTAATATCCAATATATATAAAGAACTCAAGAAGGTGGACTCCAGAAAGTCAAATAACCCCATTAAAAAATGGGGCTCAGAACTGAACAAAGAATTCTCACCTGAGGAATACCGAATGGCAGAGAAGCACCTGAAAAAATGTTCAACATCCTTAATCATCAGGGAAATGCAAATCAAAACAACCCTGAGATTCTACCTCACACCAGTCAGAATGGCTAAGATCAAAAATTCAGGTGACAGCAGACACTGGCGAGGATGTGGAGAAAGAGGAACACTCCTCCATTGTTGGTGGGATTGCAAGCTTGTACAACCACTCAGGAAATCAGTCTGGCGGTTCCTCAGAAAATTGGACATAGTACTGCCGGAGGATCCAGCAATACCTCTCCTGGGCATATATCCAGAAGATGTCCCAACCGGTAAAAAGGCCACATGCTCCACTACGTTCATAGCAGCCCTATTTATAATAGCCAGAAGCTGGAAAGAACCCAGATGTCCCTCAACAGAGGAATGGATACAGAAATTATGGTACATTTACACAATGGAGTACTACTCAGCTATTAAAAAGAATTAATTTATGAAATTCCTAGCCAAATGGATGGACCTGGTGGGCATCATCTTGAGTGAGGTAACACAATCACAAAAGAACTCACACAATATGTATTCACTGATAAGTGGATATTAGCCCAAAACTTAGGATACCCAAGATATAAGATACAATTTGCTAAACGCATGAAACTCAAGAAGAATGAAGACCAAAGTGTGGACACTGTACCCCTTCTTAGAATTGGGAACAAAACTCCCAGGGAAGGAGTTACAGAGACGAAGTTCATAGCTGTGATGAAAGGATGGACCATTTAGAGACTGCTGTATCCAGGGATCCATCCCATAATCAGCTTCTAAATGCTGACACCATTGCATACACTAGCAAGATTTTGCTGAAAGGACCCAAATATAGCTGTCTCTTGTGAGACGATGCCAGGGCCTAGCAAACCCAGGAGTGGATGCTCACAGTCAGCTATTGGATGTATCACAGGGCTCCCAATGGAGAAGCTGGAGAAAGTACCCAAGAAGCTAAAGGTATCTGCAACCCTATTGTTGGAACAACATGATGTACTAACCAGAACCCTGGAGCTCTTGTCTCTAGCTGCATATGTATCGAAAGATGGCCTAGTCGGCCATCACTGGAAAGAGAGGCCCATTGGACTTGCAAACTTTATATGCCCCAATATAGGGGAATGCCAGGGCCAAAAGAATGGGAATGGGTGGGTAGGGAAGTGGGGGGCGCTATGGGGGACTTTTGGGATAGCATTGGAAATGTAACTGAGGAAAATATGTAATAAAAATTAAAAAAAAATGTATTTGAGTATATAAACATGTACTTATTACTGCAACTCTTTCCTCCAGGTTTTCACATCTGGACTTAAATGGTCTACAGGCCTCTGAAAAAAAAAAAAAAAAACATCCAGTGGAAGAAAGACAGCATTTTCAACAAATGGTGCTGGCACAACTGGTTGTTAACATGTAGAAGAATGCGAATCAATCCATTCCTATCTCCTTGTACTAAGGTCAAGTCTAAGTGGATCAAGGAACTTCACATAAAACCAGAGACACTAAAACTTATAGAGGAGAAAGTGGGGAAAAGCCTTGAAGATATGGGCACAGGGGAAAAATTCTTGAATAGAACAGTAATGGCTTGTGCTGTAAGATCGAGAATTGACAAGTGGGACCTCATGAAACTACAAAGCTTCTGCAAGGCTAAAGACACCATCAATAAGACAAAAAAACCACCAACAGATTGGGAAAGGATCTTCACCTATCCTAAATCAGATAAGGGACTAATATCCAATATATATAAAGAACTCAAGAAGGTGGACTCCAGAAAGTCAAATAACCCCATTAAAAAATGGGGCTCAGAACTGAACAAAGAATTCTCACCTGAGGAATACCGAATGGCAGAGAAGCACCTGAAAAAATGTTCAACATCCTTAATCATCAGGGAAATGCAAATCAAAACAACCCTGAGATTCCACCTCACACCAGTCAGAATGGCTAAGATCAAAAATTCAGGTGACAGCAGATGCTGGCAAGGATGTGGAGAAAGAGGAACACTCCTCCATTGTTGGTGGGATTGCAAGCTTGTACAACCACTCTGGAAATCAGTCTGGCGGTTCCTCAGAAAATTGGACATAGTACTACCGGAGGATCCAGCAATACCTCTCCTGGGCATATATCCAGAAGATGTCCCAACCGGTAAAAAGGACACATGCTCCACTATGTTCATAGCAGCCCTATTTATAATAGCCAGAAGCTGGAAAGAACCCAGATGTCCCTCAACAGAGGAATGGATACAGAAATTATGGTACATTTACACAATGGAGTACTACTCAGCTATTAAAAAGAATAAATTTATGAAATTCCTAGCCAAATGGATGGACCTGGAGGGCATCATCTTGAGTGAAGTAACACAATCACAAAAGAACTCACACAATATGTATTCACTGATAAGTGGATATTAGCCCAAAACTTAGGATACCCAAGATATAAGATACAATTTACTAAACGCATGAAACTCAAGAAGAATGAAGACCAAAGTGTGGACACTGTGCCCCTTCTTAGAATTGGGAACAAAACACCCAGGGAAGGAGTTACAGAGACAAAGTTCGTAGCTGTGATGAAAGGATGGACCATTTAGAGACTGCCGTATCCAGGGATCCTTCCCATAAGCAGCTTCTAAACGCTGACACCATTGCCTACACTAGCAAGATTTTGCTGAAAGGACCCAAATATAGCTGTCTCTTGTGAGAAGATGTCGGGGCCTAGCAAACACAGGAGTGGATGTTCACAGTCAGCTATTGGATGTATCACAGGGCTCCCAATGGAGAAGCTAGAGAAAGTACCCAAGGAGCTAAAGGGATCTGCAACCCTATTGTCGGAACAACATGATGTACTAACCAGAACCCTGGAGCTCTTGTCTCTAGCTGCATATGTATCGAAAGATGGCCTAGTCGGCCATCATTGGAAAGAGAGGCCCATTGGACTTGCAAACTTTATATGCCCCAATATAGGGGAATGCCAGGGCCAAAAGAATGGGAATGGGTGGGTAGGGAAGTGGGGGGCGCTATGGGGGACTTTTGGGATAGCATTGGAAATGTAACTGAGGAAAATATGTAATAAAAATATTAAAAATTTAAAAAAAAAAAAGGAAATGGATCTGGATGGGAGGGGAAATGGGGAGGAACTGGGAAGGGTAGAGGGAGGGGAAACTGTGATCAGGATATAATGTATGAAAAAAGAATCTATTTTTAACAAAAGGGAAAAAAGCAAGTTCTATAAAGATCCAGAAAAGGTGAAAACTTACTAAATATTACTTGTCAATATGGAAGTGTGAATAGTAACTACAAGATCCTACTACACAGCAGTTACTATTACGAGGGACATGAACAGAAGGAATCTTTCATGAAAATGTAAGAAAATTAGAATCCTGTGCTATTGCTGCTGGGAATGGTGCTAAGGTGAATGTGGAAAACACCATGGCAGTTCTTCAAACATTTAAACTTAAAATATATCATGTGTTCCAGAATTTGCACATACACAAATAAACCCCTTGAATCTGAAATCACAGGTTTACACAGATATATTTGTACACCAATGTTCCTAAAAGACGTTTCATTCAATAGCCAAAGATAAAATCCTAATATTCATGGAAGAATCAGAGGGAAAAAAAACAAACTTGTTTCATGCACCATTTCTTTTGCACCATCAATACAAGAGAGAACAACATAGAAATGGCTGAAAATATTTAATATTTTAAAAAATATTTTTGATCAGATAGATCTGTTCATTTCATCTGTTTCTGATAGTCTTTGATTGAAAATTAACTCATGTTTTGATTTTGAACTCCCTTCACTGATTCCCTAGCACAGTAAAAATAAAATTAAATTAACATGTCTTTACATAGCTATGTGAAGTGGCCATTCACGTCATTCCTAACCTCACCTTCTACAAGTCTTCCTTCCCATTGTTATCAGCTATAATTCTCACATCCAACGTTCTTGAGAGGGCATCCTGAAACTCTTTTACATTTACCAATTGATATACTTCAGGGTCACTTCCCCAGGCAAGCCACAGAGCTACCAATTTTTCACATAATCAAATCCCCATCATATACTTCCATTTCCTTGGTCAAATCTTGAGAGCATTTCATCCCATGCACTGTCTTTCATGCGGTCTCACACTTGATCTTATGATCTGTCTTCTACTTACCCTGTGTGTGATTATTTATCACTTTCTCAGTCTTGGGATGAATGCTATGAGCTCAGATCTTCCTTTTCCATTCCCTGTTGTATTTATTGAATATAATAATACCTTGCACATAGCTGGTATTGTAAATTTGTCACTCTGCCAGCCTTTCAGCAACTCAGTGACAGCAGCTTATGTCATCACATGCCAGAGCCAGGTGCCCTGCATTTCCACTGTTGCAACTCTACAAGGCACATTTCTTCTGTCCTAGGAGTTGCTAAGCAACATGTACTCCTGTTAAAAGGTCCAGCCACTCCAGATCACTCTCGCTGTCTTGTTCATTTTCTCCTGGTCTCTCTGTCTTTCTCTAGCCTGTCTTTCTCTGTCTCTGTGTCTCTTTCTGTTTCTGTGTGTGTTTCTCTCTGTGTGTCTTTCATGGTCCCACTCTGAGAAAGCCTTTTCAATTCGCCAAGGTACTCTTCCTTCATTGCTTTATCCTAATAGGTGGGACTTGATCATTGTTGAAAGAAATTAACTATTCTAAATATATGTGCATTGTGTAAAATTTGAATAGATGTTAGATAAGTGATGTTAGAATGAAGATAAGAATGGTCTGCTGTTCAGGCCATGCCGACTTGTAAAAGGTTCCTTTTTACAGCCACAGTTGCTGTAAGGATTGCCAAGCCTCTTAACAACAGCCAGTCTGTAAACATAAAATCCCCATCCAACAGACTCCCCAGGTACCCAGATTTCAGAAGAAAGGCAGGCACATTCTCTCTCTCTCTCTCTCTCTCTCTCTCTCTCTCTCTCTCTCTCTCTCTCTCTCTCTTTTTCTTTTCTTTCTTTTTTTTTTTTTTTGGGCAACATCAAAATAACTTTTATTTGGTAAATCAAGCAGCCAACTTCACAGAGTAACAAAATAGTAATCTTGACAAATATTTAATACATGTGTAAACAAAACAAAGCAGCATTGCTTTCAAAATAGATAGAGCTGTCGATATAAAACAAAAAGCTTCCAGAGACTCAGCTCACTCTACGCCTTTGTGTTAAGAGGCACAAAAATGCACTTAGGCTTGCTCACTTCTAAGACAGAGCCAAAGAAAGCTTTTGCTAATGATTTCTTCCTCAAGCTCTGTGACTAGAAAATGTAGCTAGACTGCAGAGGCGGGGTAAGTCGGGGAGAGGTAAGTCGCCTTCCAAGAGGAGTAAACGGGGGCTTCAGAAGCAGGGGACATTTCTAGTCACTCTAAAAATCTTGGTAAGCTTCATAATGAGTGAGGTAGCAGCCATGCAGGCTTAGGGAAAGCGCTGTGACAGCAGCGGGGCAGCCTCTGCATCAGGGGGGAAATGGGAATTTACTGAAGAATGGCAAGGTCAGTGGGGGGTCAAAACAGTGCAGACAGGGGACAGGAGAAGAGGTAGGCAGGAGCCAGAGCCCTGGGGCCTCCCTTAGCAGTAAACAACAGTCTGTCCTCCTCAGAAGCATGCTTTAGTGACACAGAAAACTACTGCCACAGGCAGAGCTGGAGACACTGGACACAGGTCTAAGACAGTTCTTAAGTTTACCATGCTTATATGAGTCTGCATTTCATAAACGGGACTTTCCACCAGAACAAGTGGGACAAATATGCTTTCCACACCTAAAGGAACAGTACAGCAGGGTAAAAAGTGTGATGTGGCAAAAAAAAAAAAAATTCACTGAAAAGACCCATCAAAATAGGAGCAAACAAAAGATACTCACAACCTCTGTCCCTCCCTTAGTCTTGAGAGGCCAAGACCTGGGGATAACCTCTTCCCATTTTTTCATGGAATCTAGGGAAATTTCAGTAAACTGAGGAAGGAAAAAATGGAACAGGGACATCTATCTAAGGAACTAATCCACACTGCCTCTTTTGTTTCCTGTGTAATTTGGAACTCACTGAAGAGGCCAGGCTGACTTTGAACTCTAGATCTTCCTGCCCCAGCCTCCCAAGAGCTCTTATTACCAGTGTGTGCTACCACACCCAGCAAGATAAGATACCTTTAAAGAAAGGAACAGGACCCTCAAGAGTTTTTGAGACCAGTGTCTATAACCAGCACGCACCCAAATTCCTTGAGGGATGGGCAGTGGCAGCTGGTCACCAGGGCTGGAGGACAACAGGTGGCAGGGGCCAGTCTCAAGGACACAGCCCTAGAGATGTACAGAAAGAGCTAACACTCCTGAAGCTATTGAAGACCAATCCTCAGAGGGTGCTCTACAGTTCTGACAGCTGTGAAGGTCTTTCTCCAAGACCTATGAGAATGGACACCCTCCCACTCTGCTTTGTGGGACTGAATTCTCATCAGAGCCTCGCTCATGCTGTCTGTCTACCTTGGCATTGGGGTCTGAACTCTCCTCAGTGCTTCCACCATGCTACTCTCACTTCGCACACCCAGAAGATGAATAACTCTTTGAATAAACTTAGCTATAAGGAAAACCTCAGTGTCTCTCTTGAAGCCTAAACCAGAGACCTTATAGATGAAATTCACTCCCAGTATACAAGTGTTAAGAAACTTGTTTTTGTTTTTCCTACCAAAGGTGGATAGCAGCAAGGCAGGATGGCACTCACCTTTAATCTCAGCACTCACAAGGCAGAGAGGTAGGTGAATCTCTGAATTTGAGATTAACTTGGTTGACATAACAAGTTCCAAGTCAGCCAGAGCTACATAGTGAGACAGTTTAAAAAACATAAACAAAGGCAGTGGTGGCGCACGCCTTTAATCCCAGCACTTGGGAGGCAGAGGCAGGCAGATTTCTGAGTTCGAAGGCCAGCCTGGTCTACAAAGTGAGTTCCAGGACAGCCAGGGCTATACAGAGAAACCCTGTTTCGAAAAACAAAAACAAAAACAAAACAAAAAACCAAAAAAGAAAAAAAAAACATAAACAAAGATGAGTGGTGCTGGTGCACACCTTTAATCCCAGAGAGGCAGAGGCAGGTGCATCTTGGAGTCCAAGGCCAGTCTAGTTTACAGAATGAGTTCTAGGATAGCCAAGGCTACACACCGAAACCCTGCCTTGAAAAACAAACAAACAAAAAAGGACCAATGTTCCTTGAGTCTCCCTTACTTTGTAAGACATTGGTGTTAAAATGTTTTAATCCCCCCACTTGGTAAGCCTTTTATTAACACAAGGGCCCTGCTACATTCCCAGAACTTGATGCCTCCAAGTAGCCAACCACTTAGGCTTTTATTCCTTTTTAGGGCAGCTTTCCAAATGAACCTCTTGGAAGCAGACTGTTAGTCTGAATCTCCCTCAATAACAAACAGCCAAGTTACCCCTTAAGTTAGTGATATTTTGGCTGTGTGTACTTGCTAGCCTGGTTTGGGTTGTGGTACACATTTATGGGGGAAAGAAATGTCTTGTTGGAGTACTTTTCCTTTATTCATATGCTTCTCTGTGTAACACTATTCTTTTCCAACACCAGTGAGGAAACTTTTTCATAGAGCTGAGTAGGGCTAACTAAGCATAGTGGGACATGCTTGTAATTCCAGCATTCATGAGACTAAGGTAGAAAAATAATAGAAACTTCAGGGCTAGCTTGAGCTAGCACCCACATGGCAGTTCACAACCATTTGTAACTCTTGCTTCCGGGTATCTGGATGCATTCTTCTGGCTTCCATGAGCACAAGTACTACATGTGGTACACAACCATAATGCAGACAAAACATTCATACACATAAAAAAAAATGAGGGACTTTTATAAAACCAGAATGCATGAAATGAAAACTCAGAGAGCATTATGTTGTAAAATAGAATCAGGCAGACATGTAATTGCATCAGGCATTAGGGAAAGAGATGGCTATATCAGAGGCACATATGGGAATCCCATTTTTAATATCACAGCTGTCCCTTCTGATGCTGCATACTAAATGGGATACAAAATCAACAGAATTTCCCAGGAAGAGCAGTTACTTACAAAGATAGGGCTTGCTTTCCCTCTGGGGTTTATCATGGTGAAAAGCCATGAAATACCACAGAGACTTACAAAATATATTTTTTTCTAGAAGTATTTTTCTTGTTAACTACTATTAATATAATATTTGGCATACAAAAGGATACAAGCTGGGATTGTTTTTAGGAAGATAGGGATTTTGATACTTTATCATGGACAAGATTTAAACTCTTGTTATAGACTAGAGCTGTTACAGCTAGGGCTATATCTTTCCTATCAGAAGAAAGTGCTATAGCCCAACACTAGATCCCCCTAATTGTTCCTTAAAGGACCCATATAGTCTTGCCACACTCTAGGGTAATCCTTACCACTGTCTTTTGTAGAAACACTTATCAATAGACAGTAATTTACACAGGACCCCTCTCCAAAAAGAAGAATTACTGCTCCTCTTTTTATCACTTCCTGTTTTGTTCTATCATGGAAAACAAAGTACTTTTCTCTCTTATACGGTTTATACTAAAAGTTTATAACACATGGTCCTGGCAGTTGGTGGAGCATAGGCCCAAGATCAAGGAAAGAGGAAAAGATCTTACCCTCAGTAAAAGGTAGGTAGGTAAACAGGGTGTTGATTGGCAGTACTTATCTGGAGTCCATTTGACCTGTGACAGGATTTGATTTGGAATTGATCCAAATCAATTCCCTGATGCTTACAAGAATTTTTTTGTTTATAAAAAGATATACATTTTAGCAATGTTAGCATTACCACTGTTTATACTCTGTACCGAAATCTACACTGTACAAAGAGCAGTAGACTCACAGCTTTAAATCATAGTAAAAGCTTGGGAATCCAGAAATGATTTTCAATTTTGGTTAAAAGCATGAACACTCTTTCCTATATTCAGAAGACCAGGTTATATAAATTAGACAGATGTTTTTAGCATAACAAGAAGCACTTTTAAGTCTATATTTAGAATACAACCAGAAAAAAAAAAGTTAAAATATTGAGCTTGTGACTATGACAATATTAGAAGACCTTTACCAGAGTTAGAGTAATACCTTATCTGAACTTCATTGATTATTAATAAAACTCTGAATTTCTGAAGCATTTTTCACTTTTTCGTTTTGTTTTTTTCAAAACAGGGTTTTTCATGTAGCCCTGGTTGTCCTGGAATTAGCTCTGTAGATCAGGCTAGCCTCAAACTCACTGATATCCAGCTGCCTCTGTCTCCTGAGTGCTGGGATTAATTTAGACATGTGGCACCACTCCTGGCCACATTTTTCATTTTATATATACCTTAAATCACTTTATTTTATGCTATTATTTACCAGGAGACACAGGTGGCTAATTACTGACAGCTGTCATTGTAAAACAAGTTCCTTTAAATAAAGGAATAATAAAACATTACTTTGATACCTGTTTTGTGAGTTTCTTGTTTTTTTGCAGTCTGGTAGCAAGGTAAGCTGGTTTGTCTTTGTCAGCTGAAGGTCTAAGAAAGTGAGGCTTGAGGCCTGATTTTTACTTATAAAGAGAACTGAGAAGGAAGCTCATGCCTTGGTTGCTGCTCTTAACCTCACACAAAGTTCTTGCTCCCCTAGTCATCAAGGCCAGAGCCCCAAGAAGGATAAATTTCACCTGAGTAAGCAGGAAGTACAGAGCAAGCAGCTTCCAACCCTATTAAAAATGATACTCATTGGCTACCTGGAAAGTCACCCTAGGTTCCTCCATGGTTGTTGAGGCATTAGTCTTTGAGCCCTGGTCCCAGAAGATCTGACAGACTTTCCTGTGGAGCAAGAACTTAGGAGGACTATCTTACTTTGGCTAGGCGAAGTAGGGCAATCACCTCTCCCTGCTTGTCTACAGGACAGAGTCCTGGCAGTGGTTGAGGTAGAGGGTAGTTTTTCACCCAATGCCCACTTTCTAACATTTAAAGCAAGCTCCAGGTAGAGTTCTTCTGTGCCCATCATCTTTGGAGATTATCAGTGCTGCCAGGAATCAATGTGTCTCTCTATCATGAAAAAGTTTTTTATTAAATATTTTAAATGCCATATTCTAAAGACCTCTGAAGTGTTTTCGGGCCATCTAATATGTATATCTAAATAGACAAACTTTGCTTGTTTCTAGTTACTTGCTTTATACTTAACTCTGAAAACATATACAGAAGGCTAAATAAAGCTTATTCCTGTACTTAGTATGGTTGACTACAAGTATAGTTCTGAACACATTAAAGAATTTGATAATTTATAAGGTGACTGATCATTAACTTGCATATCTTAATTATCCTTAATGATTAGTAGCGTATATAAGGTTAGAATTTTGCAGCTTTATCCCTGTTAAGTTTGAACCTTAAAAATAACAGTTTTTGAATTGAAGCTATTTTAGTATCAAAATAAAACTTTTAATCACAGATTAAAAGTTGGTAGGGAGACTGGCAACCTTACTGAACCCTTTACAGTGCACTCTATAGGTGAAAAGGCAAAAAGTTTTATTCCAGACTGCTAAGGTTGTTTCCCACCAAAGCACAGTAAAGTGACAGGGGAAAGATTTTTCAGGGTTAAATGGAACCAGAAGATATGGGCTTGTGAGCTAGGACTGAGGGAGCCTAGAGGACATATCGCATTGACCTTGACAAGTTAATAGGCACCACAGTTATATGTTAATGGAGGCCACAAGTTCCTCTTGCTAGAGATAAGGAGAATGACTCCCTTTTTAGCAAGCAGAAACATTCTTCCAGCCCCTGAGGGAATGGAACCTTTGTCTAAATTCCTGACCTTGGGAAAAAGGACTCTCTCTCTCTCTCTCTCTCACTCTCTCTCTCTCTCTGACTAGACACACACTATAAAAGATTGCAGTTTTGTTTTGTTTTTTGGTTTTTTTTTTTTGTTGTTGTTGGTTTTTTTTTTTTTTTTGGTATAGCTTAGTTTATCCAAATAGCTAAAGCTTAAAGTAAGCAAAGACAGAGAAGCTAAACAAATGTTACTGCACACCTGAGTAAATCTTAGGAATTTATATATCTTGATTATGAAATATGTCTTATTTATCTAACAAATTTTATTTGTCAAATATAACTTATTTATGAAACATACATTGTTATCTAAATTTTCTAGCAAGTTGGTGTTCGACTAGCAAAGACATAAGTAGTTAGACATGCATCTTAAATCAACTTTTGTTAATCTTAATAGACCTTTACAACTTTAAAGGTTTATTGTCATATATTATATATTCTATATAAGAGATGAATCACATATATAAGATGCTGTAGCAAATTTAAATTCCTATGTATAGATTTTAATTATAAGACCTTTGTTAGAAATTTAAAGCCGAATTTTATTACAGATTTTACAGATTCTTTAACCACTCACAATGTAGAACCTTAGAGATAGGAGACTTAGGGATCATTTGCTTGTGTAATGGTAGAAGTTGTTATAATCTGCAACAATTTGGAACTTGAATGTGTGCCATCTTTGGCCATTGAGTTATACTGAGGCCAAGCTGTTCAGTAAGACACCAAGGCTTTAAGGAAAATTTTTGAGTCCAAGAAAGAAATTTAGTCCAAGAAGAAAATGAGGAAAGACAGGGAAATGAACTCCAGTATAGGCAACTAAGAGACAGAGAACAGTGTAGCCGTAAGGGTCAAGGAGGAACAGGCAGAACTCCAGCCGAGGAAAGGTTCCAATATTGTAGAACCACAAGGGCAGAGAGAAGCTGCAGGATTTTGCAGGCAGCTCTGAGGAGGAGGCAAGGAAACTTGCAATGTATGAGCCCAGAAGGGCACTAAGAGAGATAGATGAGGCAGAACACAGCCAGAGGCAGAAACATCTGAGAAAGTCCAAAGAGAACAAGATCCTGAACCATGTGGGGAGAAGGGAAGGAGGAGGGGGGAGGGGGAAGGGGGAGGGGAATCAGCTGCAGCAGCTAAGAGGCCAAAGGTATAAAAGTACATTTGGGAGAATCAAGTTCAGCAGCCTGGAGGTCAAAGGTACAAAAAAAGAGGGCAGGTAACCAAAATATCTGGATTATATATAGGGAGGAACCTCTGGGAGAAGGGCAGCCCAGCCCCTGGGCTGGAAAGTTCAAAGCTGGGGGCAGGGTATGCCAGGTAGGAACTGAGGGATGCTGGGAGAACCTGGAGACCAGATCTGCTTTGGTATGTAAAATAGACACCTCAGCTGCTTGTCCTGGGTATGAAACTTATATATATATATTTATTAGATATTTTCTTTATATAATTTCAAATGTTATCCCCTTTTCTAGTTTCCCCTCCGAAAATCCCCTATCCCTTTCCCCCTCCCCCTGCTCATCAACCCACCCACTCCCTCTTCCTAGCCCTGGTATTCATGGGACATAGAGCCTTCACTGGACCAAGGGCCTCTCCTCCCATTGATGACCAACTAGGCCATCCTCTGCTACATAAGCAGCTGGAGCCATGAGTCCCTCCATAGTTGGTGGTATAGTCCCAGGGAGCTCTGGGGGTACTGGTTGGTTCATACTGTTGTTCTTTCTATGGGGCTGCAAGCCCCTTTAGCTCCTTGGGTCCTTTCTGTAGCTCCTTCATTGAGGACCCTGTGCTCAGTCCAATGGATGGCTGTGAGCATCCACTTCTGTATTTGTCAGGCACTGGCAGAGCCTCTCAGGAGACAGCTATATCAGGCTCCTGTCAGCAAGCTCTTGTTGGCATCCACACTAGTGTCTGAGTTTGATAACTGTATTTGGGATGGATCCCCAGGAGGGGCAGTCTCTGGATGGTCTTTCCTTCAGTCTCTGCTCTGGATCTGAAACTTAACAATCACCTTTGATTTATCACTTCCTCTGTCCCTCGAATTTTATACCTATACCCATATACAAATAAGTATATGTGTAATTTTTTTTCTTGACTATTTGAATATAACTTAAAAACCTTATAGTCCTTATTACTCAATAATTTATTAGGGTTTTAGGAGTAAATATAACCATCAAAATAAATAAGTTTGAGTGGAAATTCCATATATATATATATATATATATATATATATATATATATAACTAGAATCACTAATTTTCTCAATATCTTTTATTCTTTTGAGATACAGTTTCATGAAGTTTGGACTGGTATCAAACTCACTATGTAGTCAAGGCTGTCCTTGTACTCCTGATCATCCTCTGTCTACTGTCTACTTCCTAAGTGCTGGGATTATAGTCCTGGGCTACCATGTCCAGCTCCAATAATATATTTCATACTATTTGTACTTCTGGAATCTCCATCAGAACCATACATTATGTCTGTCATGCTACTTTAGATGGTTCCTTCTTGAGCAATCTTCTTAGGACTTATTTTCTATGCCTTATATATTTCAAAAGTTTGGAACAGTTTTAGTATAGATTGCCTCTCATTTTGGGTTTGTCTGAATATTTTCTCAAAAATCATTGAGATTAGGCATAATTATTAATAATACACAAAAATATTATAGCAATCTTTTGGACTTAGGAGATAGCTATGTCAATAAACTGCTTGATGTACAAATAGCAAACATGAAGACCTCAGTTCCATCTACAGAACCCATGCATTAAAAAAAAAACTGAGTAAGCTATATAATTCCTGGGCATATACCCAAAGGATTCTGTATCTTGCTACATATATATCTGCTCATATGTGGCCAATGCTATTCTATTTGCAATAGCTAGGAAGTTCAGGGAAGGAGAGGGAATACAGGAAGGATAACCAACACTAAAGATCTTTGAAAAAGCCATATGGAAACCAACAATTTTAGAAATTCCCTTCTCTCTCTCTCTCTCTCTCTCTCTCTCTCTCTCTCTCTCTCTGTGTGTGTGTGTGTGTGTGTGTGTGTGTGCGCGCGCGCGCGCGTCTGTACAGTTAAAATCATGTTACCACATACAGGGGGGTAATGCTTCACCTATATGCTTGAAGCTATCAAATAAAAAGCATAGTGCCAGGTGAGCTCCCTTTGATCAAAGCCATCCTATAAACACCCCAAATAATATAGGTTTTTGTAATTGCTCTCAGTTAACTCAGCAAAGTCATTAATAGTCTTATCCAGCTATGAGTCTACAATAATGATTGGTCTTGTAAAATATACCAATATTGGTATAAATGCTATGGGAATAACCAATGAGTTTCTAATTAGATTTAAGGCCCATCCCACAAGATAGTACTTATACCTGGCATTATTAAATGGGCAAGACCAGGTGGCTGGGTAGGTGGTAGGCCCTAGGAAGATGCCTGCAACTATTAGTTTGCTAAATATGAACAGTGTCAACACTGTCTTCTAACTAGTTATCTTCATCTCCATAGATTAGTGCAATTCTCAGCCCCCATTAGAAAAGCTTCTGTCTTACTTAGATTTTTCTATTGCTGTGAAGAAACACCATGACAGAAAAGCAAGTTGGGAAGGAAAGGGTTTATTTGGCTCACAATTCCATATCAATGTTCATCAAAGGAAGTCAGGACAGGAACTCAAGCAGGGCAGGAACCTAGAGGTAAGAGCTGATGCAGAGACCATGGAGGGGTGCTGCTTACTGGCTTGTTCTCCATGGCTTGCTCAGCCTGCTTTCTTATAGAACCCAAGAAATATCACCAGCTCAGAGGTGGTACCACCTACCATGGGCTGAGCCCTGTCACTTCTGTTATTTACTAAGAAAATTCCATACAATTGGATCTTATGGAGTCATTTTCTCAATTGAGGTTCCCTCCTTTAAATAACTCTAGCTTGTGGCAAGATGACATAAAACTAGCCAACAGAGATTCCTTTTGCAGTAATGGTGGTTAGTATAGAGATTTTATGGGAGGTCAACAATAAGGAAAGACACACAAAGGAACAAGTAGCTTAAGATAAAGAAGCCTTAACTTGGGAGGAAACCTGCAAAGTGTGTTTTTGTAATAATTAGAACCCATCACCCACTTGCAAGTTTAGTAATAGGTTAAAAGAGGAGAGGGCAGGGAAGGAAGTTGATCTACATTTTTGAGCATGTATGGCTATTACTAGGCAGTGAGTAGTCGGTTAAATGATGTTAGGTGATCTGTAAACATCTTTCCCAGAAGGGAGAGCACAGTTCAATAAAAATGGAGTTTTACTAAATGGCATGGACATGGCTACAATTTCTGACTTTGGTTTATTTGTTTTGAGACAAAGTCTCACTCTGTAGCCCTGGTTGGCGGCCTCAAAATCACAAAGCTCCACTTGCCTCTAACTCCTGAGTGCTGGGACAAAAGGTGTGCACTGTGTGTTAAAAGTGGCTTCCAGTGTCCGGACCAGGGCTCGGGCCACTGGGCAAGGCTGGACCAGGAAAGTCTGACTGCGCACACCCCACGTCACTACCGGGCAGGTGTCAGGCTGTGAGAAGCCACAGGACCCGGCTCCAGAGGTGAGGAAGGGCAGTCTGAGGTCCCTGCGGAACTGCCAGAGTTGACTTGGGGGTCCTGGACCTGCACAGAAGCCAAGGATGACAGTTTCTCGGGGTCTTGGGCACCACAGATGCCACTGAATGCCATAGAAGAGCTGAGAATGGAGTGGGGCCCTGCAAGCAGGCTCTAACCCAGGGCTGAAGGGAAAGGGGCAGGAGGAGAGAGCTCCAGCTGGGTCCTTTGGGGAGGAGAGTCCTTCCTGCATGAAATTAGATGCACAGCTCTTTAGTGGAAGACCTGCTCCATTGCTCCAGCACTGCAGATCCCAATGAGAAGAGGCAGTCCATGGTTTTAAGGCATTTATTGTAGAAAGGCAGAGAAAGAGAGAGAGTAGAGAAGTAGAGGCTGACCACGGACAAGAGGGTGAGAGAGAAGCAAGCAGGAAGCAGGAGTAAGAGTAAGAGAGAGAGAAGGGGTCAAATGGCCCCTTTTATAGTGGGCCAGGCCTACCTGGCTGTTGCCAGGTAACTGTGGGGGTGGAGTCCAGACAGAATACCAGGGACTTGGGGCATTGCCCTATGTGACTGATGGCCACAGAATTACGGAGCTGAGGCCTCTCATCAGGAGCCTAGTGTCTGGGAACATGGCAAACGGGCCTTCTGTCCCTTGCAGAGTTATCTGCTGGGTCTCTAGGGTTTAAAGATAGCTCGACCAGAAAACAGGCTGCCTTTCATGGTCCCATAGTACACCACCATACCCTGCTCTGACTTTTTAAAAAATATATTAAATATGTAGAAAAGGAGGTGAAGTTGTTCTCAGAACTGTTTGTTTGTTTGTTTTGTTTTGTTTGCTGGGCAAGAGTGGCCTTCTTATCTGGAGGATAAACAAGAATTGTATGTGCAAATTTTAAAGATTAGATCATCTCAAAATGTTTATGTACACGCACAGAGATCCAAAATACATCCATTCATAATATCCTTACTCATGCATACATCTTAAAATCTGGTATATAGCACCCCATAAGCTTAAGAGCTGTTAAGCAGCCACAGACCTTATCACAGATAATTTATATACATGTAACATTTGATAAATAATGACACATTTAAATAACATTTAACCAGTGAGGGGGCAAAGGATTGTGTGACACTTTTATATCTCAGCAGTTTGTAGGACTTTCCCAAGTGTTCATTGTATAAGGGGAAGCACAGCTGGAAATTGGGTCAGTTTATCACCCCCCCCCCAAGAACATCTTATTTATTGCCTCTTGGCTAAAAGTTATATTGCACAATGTTAGGATGGGCATGCCAAGGATAAGATCAGAATAAGAAAGGAGTATGGCTGAAGGCATCCCTGTAGTCTAGAGATGTAGTTTAGAAGTCTGCAGATTGAGCACAGATTAAATTTTTAAATGTAATTTAGGGGAATCAGCAATGATGGAATCCCTGATCACTCACTTCACCATGGCAACCTAGTATGTGAAGAGATTCTGTAGGTGGATGCTGATGGGTTTCTTGCTGAGAGATCCCTGGAGGCAGATCCTGATCCAGGAGGCCACATAGAGGGACCGGCTGTCATGATGTTAGACCAGGCTGGGGAAAACAAGAGTTGTAAGCAGAAAGAATTGGGGAGAATCAGCAGAGACGCTTTCAGAAAAGAGCTGGGTAGTGATTATAAGCTACTATGGCACATTCAGAGTGGGAGTAGCAGTACAAATACAATGAAAGAGAGCCTAAGTTACATTATCTGACTAGGGCAGGGAGTTAGGAAGATTTTTATAGGCAGTTGCCTCTCAGTCAACAGGATAAAAGAAGGTTTTCTGGAGAAGTACATCTTTAGTAACAGGTTTTGGAAAGCAGCCTAAAATTGGCAGAACACGGATTTTGTGATTGATAAAAATCTTGAGCAGGACAAACTAATAGTGATGTTTTAGTTAGGGTTCCTGTTGTTGTGACAAAACTACATGACCAAAAGTAATTTGGGGAGAAAGTTTATTTTTGCTGACAACTGTCAGGTCACACTTCATCACAAAGAGAATTCAGGGCAGGAAGTCAAACAGGGGAGGATACTGGAGGCAGGAGCTGATGCAGAGGCCCTGGAGGGTGCTGTTTACTGACTTGCTTCCCCTGGCTTGCTCAGCCTGCTTTCTTATAGAACCCAGAACCATCAGCCCAGAGGTAGCATCACCCACAATTGGCTGGGCCTTTCCACATCAGTAAAAAAAAAAAAAAAAAAAAAAATACCACAGGCTTGCCCACAGGCTAATCAAAATCAAGTGTGGGCATTTTTTTTCAATTGAAGTCCCTTCTTCCAAAATGACTCTAATGTCTATCAAGTTACCATAAAAACTACCCACTACAAGGGTTTCAGATTCAGAGAACTGGCTAGGGGATTTTATGTAGAAGGTAAAACTGAAAGGCAGAGCAGGATGGTAACAGCTCAGATGCAGGAAGCCTTAGTCCATATTCCATGCATCAATGCAGGGCCACCACATGTAGTCTTTTTGAGTATGGAGTTAAATGTATACCCACTGGCCACCATAGCTATTGTCAAGCAATACTGTGGCCAAGCTATGTTTTGTAGAAAAATATTGAGGAGACTTGCCAAAAGAAGCTCTAGGTGGTTAGAGAACTGCTGGTACATGGCAGAGAAGGAAGGGTTAAGACAGGAGATCCCTGCCACTCAAAAATAGGCTACAAGCAAGCAGTGCCAGCACAATCAATGGCTCTTTTCAATAAGAGGGCCGATCTACAGGGGAGAGATTTCTCCACTGCTCCTCTCTAAGGAAATCAATAATTCAGTCTAGGGGGAACTCTCCACCAGCATTTCTGATGGTCAGAAAAGAAAAATAAATAAGAGCCGGGCGTGGTGGCGCGCGCCTTTAATCCCAGCACTTGGGAGGCAGAGGCAGGCGGATTTCTGAGTTCGAGGCCAGCCTGGTCTACAAAGTGAGTTCCAGGACAGCCAGGGCTACACAGAGAAACCCTGTCTCGAAAAACCAAAAAAACCAAAAAACAAAAAAAAAAAAGAAAAATAAATAAAATAACCCTTCAATACTCACCCAAGGTCAGGTCAGCCAGTAGTAGGTCCAAGGAATGCAATGCACATATGATCTCTGCTGCACTGGCTCAGGAGGAGAAAACAGGGAAAGGAGCAGGGGATGGGGAGCCTGTACAGGGGCTACCCAGAGGAGCCACCAAATACAAGGTTGGTGAGAAGGAAAAACAGACAGGGTATCAAGCCACTTAAGATAAGGCCGTCTTTCTAACAGACAAACCAGAGCCACCTTATCAGCTGGGTTAGTAATATGAGAGAGGTGGGTGGAAAAGAAGGTTAAAAGGTTTCCATTTGGGGCCTGCAGTTGAGCATTACTAGGATAACCAGTGAGTAATCTGTTAAAAGATGTTAGGTGATCCAAAACATTGGCCCTGGCTGGCTGTTACTAAGGATCAGTGGAGCCGGACAGTGGGGAATCTAGAGAAACAAGCTAATTTACTTCTAGAAACCAAACTACATTAGATACTAGAATCATCACAGTTCAGCTCAAATGGAGGAGCTTTACTAAATGGCACAGCACTGGCTAACACAACTAGTCAAAATGCAAAGAATAAGTGACTGTGCAGTGACAAACTCTAATTAGGAGATGTATATTGCATCCTGATGTTTCAAAGAGCATTGAGAAAGAGGGGGCAAAAAGACTGGAAGAGTCAGAGGTTAGGGAGGACTGCTTACTGGGAAATCCTGTTTTGGGTACAACATGGAGTTGTGATACACAGAATTCCCAGTGGCTGTGGTTGCCTCCACAAGACCTACACAAAATCAAGCCAGTCAAACTTCTAGTGTGGACAGAGAAGGGGCTCATGGAGTCTTACCTTTAGCCATATTTTGAGAATGTATAAATGTACAAGTGATTATAGAATCCTATTGGCTAATTTCTGTGTTATTGTCTCTTAGACAATTATTTCCAAGTGACTGCAAAATTATACTTTTCTAATGATAACATTTATTTTCATTAAACAGAATTTTAATGTAAAATGACACTCTTTCCTTAGTTACTCAGAACACAGATTCTTAATTTTTATTTTATTCATTAATGAATGACTATTTATAAGTTATTATGAATAAGTTATTAATAATAACTTATTAATATCATTATTTGTCCTGATGCTCAAATTGCCCAACTTTAGGCAGTATGTGCTTTATTTAAGCCAGTTCCTCTGTCCTTTCCGGAGCTGTAGGCTTAGATTTTTCAAAAGCTACTTTAATAAGGGTTCTTAAATGCTTTGACATCCCTTATATTTCACCACTCTGGTCCTAGCATTGATAAAAAGCAGGCAGAAGTAATGGAAAAGAAAGGTTACTAGCAAACAGAGGTTGTGAATCTGTTTAGAAATAGTTCACTGGGGCAATTCCAATCTTCGTAGTCATATGCCTAGCATATGGGAAACCCTAAGTTCTGTCCATAGCATCAGAAAAGATGTCTTTAGGTATTCGGTGCATGTCTTCCCACTGGTTTTTACTTGCATCTCAGAAGAAAATTATTTTCTTCATGAAAAGGAACTTATTTTGTCTAAAAAGCAATGTTTCATAACATTTTTTGTCCTGGATCCAGAAATGTAATCAAGAAAGAGAGGACAAAAATGTATTTAGGTTGTGCCATGTCAAAAATTAGTTGTTTTAGTCTAGTTCCAGAACAATAACATAAACTCACTTTACTTGTTTTTTCCCACTAATATCCTGGAAATAATTCAGGAGATGTTAAAATAGAGAACATAGATTAGATAAGAGCCTTAGGACCTGAAATTGATTATGGTTACTTTCCTGGGAATCTCTATCATTTATGCATCACTGGCTGGATGCCTCAGATGTGTGTATTCAGGAAGCTATCAACAGGGGACACACACACACACACACACACACAGAGAGAGAGAGAGAGAGAGAGAGAGAGAGAGAGAGAGAGAGAGAGAGAGAGAGAGAGAGACAGGGAGACAGAGAGACAGAGAGACAGAGAGACAGAGACAGAGAGCCAGAAAGATGGAGACAAACAGAGGGAGAGAGAAGCAGAGAGACAGATCCACACACATACACATAAGAAATCTCTCTATAGACAAAGATCTAAGAAATGAAAACCCAAGAAGAGAGATCCATATCCAGCATCTGTAACCAGGTAGTTTGCCTGAGTCACTGTACAAGCAGTGTAGGGGAAGAGAAGGCAAATTGGCATTCTTTAGTCATACAGTCGAACAGTAAGTGATAGGGAATGACCTACCCACAGCTATAACAGAAAAACTTAGGTACGTTAAGAGACTTCCTGCTAGCTTCAAAGGAACAGAACAACTTAGGTACATTAAGAGACTTCCTGTTCGCTTCAAAGGAACAACAGAAAAGGCAGTTTACCAGCACTGGAAGTTCCAACTGGCCCAGTTGCTTATGACTCTCTGCTTAATTGCAAAAGGCAGCCCAAGGCTGCCCAGGGTCTTTTGATCATCCATCCAATGGAAGACAGACACTTCAATTCAGTGGATCCTGGTCCTACCTTCACTGACTTATAGCAACCCTTGTTAGGTGCCTCCTGCCTCTGTTAACCCAGTGGCAGAAGATTAGTTAGGCCTAGGCCTCCTGACTCTCCACCCATACTTGTGTCTCCTGGTCCTGCATTTAGTGATGTAAGGTAATGTAGCCCCCACCAACATAGCAAGAGAGAGTGCAAAGCTCACTGGTACTGGGTGTCTGGAAAACAGAACAAATCAAAAGCCTTTGTGTCGTTGGTCTAGATTCTACATAATCTACTTAATGATAGTGGCAAGGAAAAGCAAGCATCCTTCTTGCAGTGGTACCAGCAAGAACTCAGAGGTCAAAGAAAAAAAGAATTGTGTGTAGAAACCTTAAGGGACATGAGCTACTAAACCAAAATACTTAACATTGGATTTCTACAAAACCAGATGACCTCAACACAATAAAGGCTATGCATGAAAAGCTCGCAGCTAACACACTAAACAGTGTAATACTGAGAGCTTTTTCTTTTAGGTGAGGAGCAAGACAAAGATGCTCATTCTTTTCCACTCCTACTCAACACAATGTTTTAAAACTTACTTAGAGCAACTGTCCAAAAAAGAAACGAAAGTATATAAAATCAAAATGTAAGAAATAAAATAGAGGGCTGCAGAGATGGCTTAATGCTTAATAATACCTGTTGCTCTTGCAGATGATCGGATATGATTCCCAGCACCCATATGGCGATTCACAAGCATCCATAGGTCCAGTTCCAAGGGGTCTGACACATGCATGTGGCACACTTCTGTACATGTCAGCAAAACATTCATACACATAAAATATATAAATAAATAATTAAAACTGTGAAAACAAGTAAAAACTTCCCTATTTGAAGATCTTATGATAACATGTATAGTAAACTGTCCTGACAACATCTTAACAAAACTGTTAGTGATAAACAAATTCAGTGATGTTGCAGAATACAAAAATCAACATAAAAAAAAATCTATGTAGTTCAGGTCAGTCACAGTAGCACACACCTTTAACCCCAGCACTTGGGAGGCAGAGGCAGGTGGCACTCTGTGACTTCAAGGCCAATCTGGTCTACAAAACAAGTTTCAGGTCATATAGAGCTACACAGTGAGACCTTGTCTAACATACACACACACACACACACAAACACATAAACACACACATATACAAACTTACTATGAGTTTCTATGTACTAAGAATAAACTATCTAGAAATGAAATCAGGAAGACAATGTCATCTATAGGAATACCAAAAAGGCTAAATTATGCAAGATTAAACTTAAGAGGAGGAAAGCTTTTTGTTTTTTTTTTTTTAACTAGAAAACTTCAATGAAACAAACATATGAATGGGCATGTTCACACTTCAGAAGACTTAATGTCATTAAAGTATCCATAATACCAAAAGCAATCTAAGATTCCAGTGTAATTCTTGTCAAATTTTCAGTGACATTTTTCACAGAATTTGAATATAAAATTACAAAATTAATACAAAATCTTAGAAGACTGGCCTGTTTAAAAAGTACAGAACTGGAGCATTACACTCCTGGTCTCACAGTGTAACCATGATCCTATGCTACAACGAGAGAGAGCAGAGATTCTAAAGAGAGACACAGCTGCTGCTCCATTCTGCTTTCAGGCCACTGAAACAAAGGACTCAAAAGAATGAAGATTTACCAAAGAAGCCCACACTGGGGGAAAGGAGGAGCTAAAGTTCTTGTGCCAGTCAGAGGAATTGACCTCCCAACAAGACAGTACTTTTGACACCTTACCTTACAGTCACATTAACATGTGTGATTTTTGACTGACTCCTGCCTTTTGATTCACTCTCTCCCTCACCTCTGTGTGTGTTTCTGTTCTACACGAGTCTGTGTGTGTTATGTGTATGTGTATGTGTGCCCATGCATGTGTTGAACATTTTCTTCTATAATGCCCCACTTTATGTTTTGAGACAGGGTTTGTCACTAAACCCGGAGCTTTCCAAGTGGCCAGACTGACCAGCAGGTCTCCAGGCTCTTCCTATCTCCATCTTCCAGTACTAGGGTTTCAGATTTTTAAATTTAATTAATTTATTTATATTCCAAGTGCTACCCCCTCCCAGTCCCCCCTCACAGGGTTTCTTCCCTCATTCCTCCTCCTCTTCACCTCTGAGAGGGTGCCCCTCCTGGTATCCCCTCACTCTGGTGCATAAAGTCTTTGCAGGATTAGGTGCCCCCAGAGACTGAGCTACCAACCGAGGTGCACAAATGGCCTGGTCAGTGGTCCCTGGCACATATGTAGCAGGCCCAGCTTGTTATGTGGGTATTGGTGTTCTGAACGCAACTTAGGTTTCCTTAGAAAACACTTTACACACTGAACCACCTCCCCAGTTCCCCTTTCACCTCTTCTATAAAAGTAAAACACAGCTAGAGGAAAAGTAGAGGGAAAGTAAGATAAAGTCACTGCATCAAGGAGAAGATTGTGTGATCACAGATAGAAAGCCCTCACCAGAACTTAACCATGGTGGTTCACTGATCGCTAAATTCTAGCTTCCAGGATTATGGGAACATAGGTTAATCCTGTCAAAGCTACCCAATCTGTAACAGTTTGGGTATAGCAACTTGAGAAGATTAAGAAACTAAGGCATGTACTACATGTAACAAACCATATTTAGCATTTACAAGCTGAACATTTTAATATATCAATGAAGAACTAAATAAACAAAGAAGCATTCATGTTTAGGGATTGGAAGAGGACAATTCTCCACAATTTTATCTTAAGTTTAATAAAATTCCTACAAGATAAACTTATTCTGACAAATTATATGGAAAAGTACAGGTGTCAGACTAGTTTAAGCAAACTTTAAAACAAATAGAGTGTAAAAAGGTGGATGGAGTGATGGACTAGTACTTAAAAGCACTTGTTCCTCCTACCTGGGTTCTATTCTCAGAACCCATAAGCCATTGTACTATCTTCTGTAACTCAAGTTCCAGGGGATCCAATTGCCTTTCCTGGTCCCCACATTTACCTGGCACACATGTGCTGTAAAGATATACTTGCAGGAAAAACAATCATACATATAGAATAAAATAACTGAAAATTTATAACTAAATAAAAAGTGAAGAATAATTCTGGTTGACACACTAAGACCTAGAATATAGGTGCTGTACTCATGAGTATAGACACATAGGTCAATAGGACACAGTAGAGAACTCAGAACTAAATCTACTCTTATATTTTCAACTGAGTTCTGACAATGGTTCAGGAACAATTTAATGGAGAAATAGTCCTTTCAATAAAATGGTGTTTGGGGGCAAAAGAACATACAATTGAAACATGGGGAAGGAAGGAGGGAGGAAGGGAGAGAGAGGAGGGAAGGGGGAAAAAGAAAGGGAGAGAGAACAAAACTAAATCTTTCCTAGAAATTCACTAAAATGAGCCATTTTAAAACTTTGAGATCAATAACTAGGTAAAAACTAAAAGAAAATGTTTACAAATCAAATATCTAGTAAAAATTATAATATGATGTATAAATGACTCTCAAAAATTAACAATAAAATGGCCAGGCAGTGGTGGCGCATGCCTTTAATCCCAGCACTTGGGACGCAGAGGCAGGTGGATTTCTGAGTTCGAGGCCAGCTGGGTCTACAAATAGGAAAAGACAAAAGGTGTACAAATTGCATATAAACACAAAAGAAGTTCCTGGAATTTGTTATGAAAGAGACACAAATTAAAACCACAATGAGATTATTAGTACACATTTAACAGAACTTTCAGAGTAAAAATGTGCAATAATATCGAATGCAAAGAAGTATACAGAGAAATAGATTGTTAATACAAAACTAAGCATGAAATAACTATATTTTAGAAATTGTACTCTTTATTTTGTGTTTATCTTGAAGACTTGTGTTAGTACAGAAAATTGTACACAAATGTTTGTATTATATTTATTTGTTATATTAGAAATTAGAAATTAACTGACATGACCTTCAAATGTAGTTCATACACACCATAGGATGCTATTTAATAATGAAAACGAACCCAAGCAACACTTTGGACGGTGACTATGCTGAATAAAAACTGTTGACCTAGAAAGCTAATCAAAATTTATTTATCTGACAAAATTTCAGGTTTATTTTTATAAATTTGTTTCTATGTGTTTGTGTGTATGTCTGTCTGCATAGGCACCGTGTGCATATTGTTCCTGTAGAGGCCACTAGAGGGCAGAAGACTCCGTGATGCTGGAGCTAAGTCGCCTAAGGGGTTGTTCATTCCTCTGTGAATACTGGGAAGCAAAACCTAGTCCTTTAGGATGAGTGCATGTTTTTAACCTCAGCATTTTTATTTTAAATAACACACAGAGGCTTTTTCATTTTGTTTTGTTTTTGTTATTTTTTTTTCACACTGCTGATGTCAGATAGGACACAGCTTTTGGCAACGTATGACGCTCCTTAAGAATCAATGCAGAGTGCATATGTAGCAGAAGATGACCTAGTCGGTCATCATTGGGAAGAGAAACCCCTTGATCTTGCAAACTTTATATGCCCCAGTACAGGGGAACGCCAGGGCCAGGAAGTGGGAATGGATGGGTAGGGGAGCAGGGCAGAGGGAGGGTATAGGGAACTTTTGGGATAGCATTTGAAATTTAAATGAAGTAAATATCTAATTAAAAAAAGAATGGATAAAACATTAAAAAAATAAAGAATCAGTGCAGACTTTAGGAAGTCCATTTTTCGAAAGTTAATCTTTAGTAAAAATAACTTAAAATATTTTTTGAGATTATAATATGATTATATCATTTTCTTCCCTTTCCTCTCTCCAAATATTCCCATGTACCCCACCTCACTCTCTTTCAAACTGATGGTCTCTTTTTCTTTAACTGTGGTGTGTGTGTGTGTGTTTTCAGGGATGACCGGTACTGCATAAACATTGGGGAGCACTTCCAGGAGGAAGACTTTCTCCCACTCTTAGCACCTTTAGTTGCCTGTTTTTTTTCCCTAGGGGTGACAGCTCCTGGGCTATTCCACTTGGATGGCCTTGTGGCTTTTTTGGACATCATTACTGTTATTTTACCCCTCTCTCCTTCTCCTGTATTTATCCACCCCTTAGAGGGCTTCCACCCTGTTTTTCCTGTTTTTACTTTCAGGTCACATGTATCCCTCTCTATTCCCTCCTACAAACAATCCATCTTAATTTCCCTGTTTCTGTAGTTTCTCTAAGTTACACACTTACAACTGAAGCTTTGGATCTGGGAACCACAGGTGAAGGATAGCATGCAATGCTTGTCTTTCTGGGTCATAGTTACCATACTAAATATAATTATTTTTTAGTTCCAACCATTTGTCTGAAAAGTTGATGATTTTATTTCACTTTACAGATGAATAGTATTCCATATGTACCACAATTTCAATAACCATTCACCAGTTGAAAGACATTTATGTTGTTTCTATTTCCTAGTTATTGTGAATAGAGCAGAAAGGAACATGGAAGACCAACTATCTTTGAGCATATGTCATATAAAGCTGAGTCATGTGGGAGATTTATTTTTAGCATCTATCTATCTATCTATCTATCTATCTATCTATCTATCTATCTATCTATCTAATTTGGTTTTGTCACACTGTTTTCCACAGTAGCTAGACCAACAGAGAATAAAGGTTCTCTTTCCCCCACTTTCTTTCCAGCATTTGTTGTTGGTTGTTTTGTTGATCTTTGCTATTTTTATTGGGGCAAGAAAAATCAAAATTGTTTGGATTTGCATCTCCCTAATTACTAGGGATGGTGAACATTTGTTGAGATATTTTTAGCCATCTTTATTTTTTCTTTTGAGTACTCTCTCTTTACATCCCAGACCCATTTTTTAAAATGTGTCATTTCCCACAACTTTTTGGTTTTTGAATTCTTTATGTATTCTAGATATTAATCCACTGTCAGATACACAGATGGCAAAAGTCTCCCATTCTTTGGGCTTCTTTACCCAATTGATTGATTGTTTCTTTAATTTTGCAGAAGCTTTTAGCTTTATGAAGACCCACTTGTCCATTATTGTCTTTAATTTGGGGTCAAATGAAATCTTATTCAGGAAGTCATTTCTTACATGTATGTCATGTAGGGTATTGCCTATGCTTTCTTCTAGTAGGTTCAGTGTTTCAGGTTTCACATTTAAGTCTTTGATCTAGTTAATTTTTGTGAAAAGGATAGGTGGTCATTTGAATAAGAATGGCCGCCACAGGCTCAAAGATTTGAAAGCTTGGTCACCAGAACATGACATTACTTGACCAGGATTAGGAGTTGTTGCCTTGTTGGAGTAAGTGTGTCACTGAGGATGGGCTCTTAGGTTTCAAATGCTCAAGCCAGGCCCAGTGTCACTCTGTTTTCCTGCTGCCTGGAGGTCCAGATGTAGAACTCTCAGCTACCTCTTCAGTACCAGGTCTGCCTGTGTGCCACCATGCTCCCCACTCCCCATAGATATAGTGGACTAAACCTCCTGAACTGTAAGCAAATCCCAATTAAATGTTTTATTTTATAAGACTTTCCATGGTCATAGTGTTTATTTATAGCAACAGGAATCCTAAGACAGAATAGATTATGGGGGTTGTTGAACATTCAGTTTTCCCAAAACCAGTTGTTGAAGACACTGTCTTTTCTCCAATGTATGTTTTGGCATCTTTAACAAATACTAGGTGGCTAAAGTTCCGTATACTCATGTTTGGGTCCTTGTCTTTGTTCCTCTGTTCTATTTTACTTTGTGCCAGTGCCAAATTACTATGCCTCTGTAACATATCTTAAGACCTAGAATGGTATTGTTCCTTTAGTTCTTGGTCATTTTGGTTATGCAGGATCTTTTGTGGTTCCAGTTGGATTTTAGAATAGATGGATTTTTTTATATTTTGTTTTTGTTTTCTATTTCTGTGATGCATGAGATAGGGTTTTTGTTTGAGATTCTATGAGTAGATTTTGGTAGACTGCTCATTTTTGCAATATTAATTCTATTAGTCTATGAGCAAGTGATGTTTTTTCCATTTTCTAGTGTCTTTTATCTCTTTGACTAGAGGTTAAAGTTTTCATTGTGGAAGGACTTTACACCCTTAGTTAAGTTTATTTCTATTTCTTTAAGGGAATTGTGAATGAGAGCGTGTACATGATCTCTTTCTCAGTATGTGTGTTTTTCATACACAGAAAAGTTATTGATTTGTGAAAACTGATTCTAAATCATGACAGTAAGGTAAATTTATTATTTTTAGAAGTTTCCAGGTAGAATTTTGGGATCTCTTATGTATAATATAATGTCATCTATAAGTACAGATGGTTTGACTTTTTTTTCCTATTTGTATCTGTTTAATTTCCTTCTCTTGTTGCTTCAGCAAATGTTTTGAGCACAATATTGAAAAGAAATAGGGATAATGGACATTTTTTATTTCAATGGGATTGCTTAAATGTTTTCTCTATTAAGTATAGTGTTGACTATGGTTTCTCATGTGTGTGTGTGTGTGTGTATGTATGTATGTGTGTGTTTTGGTGTAGCAAGTTTTTCTTTCTCCTTCAATGATGGCAGATATTTTTGGTGGCTGTGTGTGTGTGTGTGTGTGTGTGTGTGTGTGTGTGTATGTATGTGTGTGTTTTGGTGTAGCAAGTTTTTCTTTCTCCTTCAATGATGGCAGATATTTTTGGTGGCTGTGTGTGTGTGTGTGTGTGTGTGTGTGTGTGTGTGTATGTATGTGTGTGTTTTGGTGTAGCAAGTTTTTCTTTCTCCTTCAATGATGGCAGATATTTTTTGGTGGCTATATTACTCTAGGTCATAGCCTTTTATGACTTAAAATGTATATTGCAGTCAGATGTTCTGACTATCAAAGTTTCACTGAGAATTTAAGTATTAGTATGATGTATTTTTCTTTATATGTGTCTTCTTTCTTTCCTTGCACCTTTCAAGAAATTTTGTTGTTACGTATACTTAGCATTTTAACTATAATATGCTATAATATGGCATAGGGATATTTTTTCTTGTCTTGTCTATTTGATATTCCCATGTGCTTCTTTTTTTTTTTTTTTTAGAGAAACGTTGTTGTTGCTGTTTAATGGTAAAGCTCAGTAGACTCCAGCACCAGGACTGGCATAGAGTCAAAGCAGCAGGGACGGCTGGGTGACCCCAGGGAGCCTCACATGGCGAAGAGGATGAGGAAGGCGACCATCAAACAGAAGAGTCCCATGGCCTCAGACAGGGCAAACCCCAGAATGGCATAGGAGAAGAGCTGCTGCTTGAGAGACGGGTTCCTGGCATAGCCAATAATCAAGCTACCAAACACTGTGCCAATGCCAGCCCCTGATCCAGCCACACCAACTGTGGCGGCCCCAGCACCAATGAACTTGGCTGCTGTGTCGATGTCCCGGGAAATGACACTGGTCTGGAATTCCCGTCGGGCCACCTGGAGAGGGGAGCTGCTGCAGGAAGGCTGTTTAGATGGGGCCTCTGGTCTGCTCAGGAGGGAGGCAGACACAGGCCTGATTAGACCCCTGGTACAGGAGCGAATCAGAACTGGAGAAATGAGCAGTGCCTTGGTGGTCTGCATTTTTCAATCTGCACTCCCACTCCCCTGCAGCCCCTGCTCGGCCCACAGCACACTCCCTGCTCAAGGTGACTGACTCACCTCCCCCCCATGTGCTTCTTGTATTTGTATGAGTATGGTTTTCCTGAGCTTGGGAATTTTTCTTCTATGATTTATTCCATTGACTTTGGATTCTTCTACTTCATCTATTCCTATAATTTGAAAGTTTAGTCTATTCATGGTATCCCAAACTTCTTCCATGTTCCTTTTTAAAAAGTTAATATTCTTCTTGATCTTGTTTAGAGTCTGTACTCATCTTTAAGTCCCTGTATTGTATTGTCTACTTGATCCATTCTATTTGTAAGGCTTTTCCTTGATTTTTCTAGTTGGGTTATTGAGTTTTTCAGTTCTATTTTCTTCACAACTTGAGTTCTCTTCAATGTTTCTATTTATTGAATTCTGTTTTCAAATCCTGGATTGTCTTCATTTCCAGCAGCCTTACATTTGTGCTTTCTTGGAAATCATTCAGGCCTTTGCTCTCCTTAAGTTAATTAAGCTGTGTCTTCTTTAATTTCTGAATTCTTTTAATTTATGAGTGTTCTTTTAAATTTTGTGTCCTACAGTTCAGCTCAGTAATTCTCATTAGCAAACATTTATATGGGATTGTTGGGGGCTTTTGTGTGTGTGTGGGGGGGTACTGTCTTTCTCTTTGATGTTTGTCTTTTTTAAAATAAGTTTTGATGTTTATTAAAATTTTATTTATTTTTATTTCATGTGTAGTGCATGTATGTGTGTGTGTGAGGGTGTCAAATTAGAGAGAGCTGTGAGCTGCCAGGTGGGTACTGGGAATCAAACCTGGATCCTCTCAAAGATCAGCCCGTGCTATTAACCTCAGAGCCATCTCTCCAGCCCTGATAATGTTTGTGTTTTTGCAATGAGATCTAGGCATGTAAACTTCTTTTGTTAGTTCAGAGTCTGATATGGAAAGAACAGGTTGGGGCAGAAGAGAGGATGTATAGCTTGGGTTGTGTCTGGAGATTAGATATGTCTTAGATGAAATGAATTTAGGTGGACACAGGGAACTGTTGTTGGTAGACTGGTTGGTAGACTGTGTGTCTTTGTCCCAGCCTGGAGCTTGGGCTGGGTGGGAGTAGGGATGTGGGTGTGGGGAAGGTTCATAGAGTGTAGGGTCAGGTGTACCTCTCTGGCTAGACTGTGAAGAAAGATATCTATTTCTAGTTTTAGATCTTTTAAATTATGTTTTTTTTTATGTTATATGTGTGGGTATTTTTCCTGGATGTATTCCTGTGGACCACATATTTTTAATGCCCCAGAAGCCAGAAGCACATACTAGATTCTTTGGAACTGAATTTACAAATGTAAGCTGACATGTAGGTGCCAGGAATTAAACGCTGGTCCTCTGGAAAGACAGCTAATGCTCTTAACCACTAAGCTATCTCCCCGGCCCGAAAATGTTTTTTTTTTTTATTTTTAATTATATGTATCCATTTTTCTGTATGTAGCTATTTGGACATAAGTTTAGTGTCGGCAGAGGCCAGATCAGCAAGTTGAATTCCATGGAACTGGAGTTAGAGTCAGTTATGAACCTCCTGATGTGGATGCTGGACACTGAACCCAGGTCCTCTGACAGAGCAGTATGCACTCTTAACTGCTAAGCCATTTCTTCAGTCCCAATTTCCTTTATACGGAAATGTAAAAATAATAAAACATTAGAAATATTGGACAGATTTGTGGTACCAATGGGTAGTTACTGAAATGATGGTATATGAATCTGTACTCATCATGTACTGAAAGCATGAAGAACACTGATGAACGCATGTAAAACTGGAGAAATTGGATTAAGATTGGAACATATTGTTAGATATGTGGTACATGCCTTGAAATTCAGTACTTTGGAGGCAGGGGCAATTTGATCTCTGAGGTTTTGAGAACAGTCTGATTTACATGGTGAGTGTCGGACTAGCCATGGCTACAAGGTGAGATACTGTCTAAATAAATTCTGGGACATAGTGTCAATAAAAATATCCTAGTTGTCATTTTACAGTATCTTTAGGAGAAACCAACAAAAGGGAAGAGTGATCTCTACCATATGTATAAGTAGATCACAACTGTAAATATCTACAATTATTTCAGTTAAGATGTCAGTAATAAATACACGTATGATTCTGACTTAGAGTTCTCTGAAGTAGTGCAAGGAGCACCTAGGGCATCAATTTGTTCTTAGAAAATAAACCAGTGCTCAGTTATTAATAGGGAAAGGCAAACAGTCACAATAACCACTTGGAAATGGTTCCCACAGTCAAAATCTGGGACAATTTGAACTTAAAATAACATAGATAATGGTAAACTATTAAATAAAGATACATGAATCCAAAGTTATAGCCATAAAAGGAATATTTTTATAATTATAATTTTTATTATCCAAACTTCTTATCTCATAAATCAATAACTAAAAATATAGAGTTAATCTGATACTTTGCTATATTAGGCAGGGGTCTCTAGAGGAATAAATCTAATAGAGTGTATATATTTCAAAATGGCTTTGTTGGATTTGCTTACATAGTAAGACTGGGTATGCAAACAATGATTGTCTACACACTGGAGAGGCTGAGAACCCAGAAGCTACTCAGTCTGTAAATCTGAATGCCTCAGTAGTTCAAGTCTGTCACACAAAAAAAACCAAAACAACAAAACAAAAAAACCCAAAACAACAACAACAACAACAAAAAACAAACTAGAAAATGTTTATAGTTTCTGCAACTCCAGATACAGAGGATCTGATGCCCTCTTCTGTTTTCTGTGGGTACCCACATGCACTCAAACAAATGTAAACCACATCAATAAAGAAACAGGAGTGTGGCAGACCCTTTTTGGTCCCTGTCTGGGTAGAACAGGTCTCTGGTTACAGGTGGACAAGGAGTTGGCAAATGACAGACAACATAAACACAAGAGGTTGTGTAGAATCTGAATGTATTGTCACAAAGTGAACACCAGTCTTATATAATACAGAAAATAATGGGGGTAAGATATCACAGCAGGCAAAGTACATTGAAGTTACCTGACACAAAACAAAGGAATGATTTCAAAAGGACTTACCAGAACCAGGTAATATGTACAGTAAAGATGAAACAGCTCTGCTTAGGGTCAGCTAATGACAGCTAAGGATTTCACACCCTAGTCACAATTTGTGCTACTCCTTTGAGCCTTGTGAAAGCTAGCACCAGAGGGTTCTGCTCTAGCAGACCTTCTCATGAATAATGCAATGCCACAACCCCACTATTTCCTAGGCCTTGATAAATTCTTGCATATGAAGGTAACTTGGCTGTTCTTTTAAGTATCTGTGGAGAATCTCCATTTGTCAGAAAAATTCACCAATTTGCTTCTAATATGCAATGTAGCCTGCTATACCTGGCTGTAGTGAAGATTCCTGTCTCAGTGGGATTCCTTAACTCTTTCCTGGTTAACCCACCTATTAGCTAGGCCATTGTGTATTCCCTTCTTTGGGTGAGACTGGCTACTGTCCTAAGTAATCACTCTGCAGAATAGCCCTGAGCTATTCTAGCTCTGTTCTTTGTAATGCCTAATTAATTTCACTGTCTGTACTAGAAGTAAATTTGAATGTTACTGAATAAATAACCTCACTGAATTCCTATTGAATTCCAAGTTTGTCAGCTTCAAAGATTTTCTAGGATGTTGGAACCTTGGCAAAGGCTTAGCTATGTCAGAATTCAATCTTTAAAGGCACTTATAACAAAATAATACTAAAAGAGAGCACGTGGATCCATACACCAGACTAATGCAGGGATAGGATATGAGTATACGGGTTATGAGAACGCCAAGGTTCCAAGAGGTTAAGTTTCTATGAAACTCTTTGCCTCATGAGTGCTTCCTCTTGGCTTGTCAAGCAGACTACACTGGAGTGTGTATAAGCATAGGAGCAGCATAGACTCTTTTGGTCTCAGCTTCCAGCCTCATAAAGCTCCAAGGCAGAGTAGGCACTTAGGCATACAACATGCAGCCAACATACTGTACAGATTCTAGAGTGGATACAATGTGTAGTTTCTAAACAACAGGGTATTTAGTACATACCCACTAAGATGACTCCTGCCTATACTCAAAAGAAGGAGCAATAAGTGGGTAACAAATACACTAAATCATATGTGAGTACCTCTCTAGACAACCCCAGAAGTACTTTTATAATAGTTGATGTTTTTCAAAAGGACTGAAAAAGTGGTTCAGCAGTAAAGATGCTTGCTGGTAACTCTGAAGGTATGAGTTCAAGTTTCAGGACTCCTATCAATAAACACACATACACACATGTACACACAAAGTTATTAAATATTAAAAAATAAATGTATCATATGTCTGTATACAAAATAATTCTTGAGACACAATAAAGGGAATCGGAATAATCTATGAGAAATTTATGAGCAGAGGAGACAAAATATCCCAGGTTGGCATCAATTCTACATGTTGTGGGATGCTACTGACAACAGAACTGTCTTCCATAATCAGTATTTACCACTTCAGTTAATGGGGAAAGAAGGGATATTTAAGGGTGTCTGAAAGGGGATTCCCACAGGTTGTATCATATCACAATTTGTTCTTTTCTTTCTATATAGGGCCTTAATATTGCTTTTATATGTTTTATATGTTTAGATATTAGCATTAACTATTGTGAATAGTAAAAATGATCTGTGTGTCATGCTTCAAGAAGTTTTTACATTAAGGAAAGACTAAGGGCCTGACATTTTAATTTACAAAACTCGTAAAAAAACAAAACAAAACAAAACAAAACTTCGTTGTTAGGATGAATATAGCCTGTATGTAAAATCTTCTGAGTCACAACAAGCATTAAGTAAGAGCATGTTATAATTATTCCTCTTATTGGATTGCCACATCAATGGAAGGACCAAATGGCCATAATGATACATAGTTTTAGAATTTAGATACCTTGATGTATATCCTATTAGCTGTCATTCAGAGAAGCTTAAAACAAGAATAGGAGCAACTTAATGACAAGAATATAAAGTGTAATAGGCCAAAAGGCCACAGGATGTTTCATGGTTTCCCCCTTAAATAATCCATCAGACAATGTGCACAGTGTCTTCTATGTCATCACAGATAGGCCTGTCATCTTCCATCCTATATTGTAAGGGGAATCTTAACACATGAACTTCATCTTTCCTCACCTCATACTCTCTTCCCTCTTCATACTATCTTCCTTTCATGCCCAGCACTGCTCTCCGTGCTAAGAGAAAACTGGACAAAATCCACTGTCTAGGCCATTATCTTTTCTATGCATAGTAGTGCCAAACATCAATGTATACCAACATCACATGATTGTGGTAATAGATCAAGAGCCCTCATTCTCTTAATCACTTTTTAAAACAAGATTGGTGATGTTGCCATGTCCTGTCCTGCTCCCAAGTTATTGTTGAGTGCTAATGTTTCAGCACAACATGACCCTCAGAACCATGAATCCTAAAGGGAGATATGCACAAGGCTGGGCTTTTCTGTCCTCAGATGTATTGTGGGAAAGCTCACAAAGCATTACCCCTCCCCAAGTCTTTACAGACAATTAAGGGATACAGGGGAGAAGAATAGTAAGTCCCCACCCCTCTCCAAGAGGGAGTTAATGGTTCCTCATGAGAACCAATTAAGTGTTTTTCATGAGGTCATACCCTTCTCTAGATATACACGCTGTAAATAGTTATGGGGAGAGATATTTCCTCCCAGTGGTGTAGCTACATGTAAATTGTTCACCATCCTATAAATAACCTCAGTTACCAATCTATACCTGAATATAATTATTTCTTTGTTTGCTATTGGTACCCAATCTGGGCTGAATACATATTTGTTCTTCTCACTAGGAAAAGCTCATAAAAAACAAGTTTCAGGCTCAAGCAATCTTTCTGCTTCAGCCTGCTAGCAGTACATCGCTGACACATCACATCACCCTGTGAGGCCCCAATTCTTAGACTAGCTAATAAATTGCAGGTTTCATCTTAAGTGCATGTATCCCTGAAATGGTTCTGATAATAGCATCATCATATAATCTTGTTCTTCCTCCAAGATGAGATCTTCAGGGACCCAAAGGCACACGACTTCTTTTGAAAAACAAACTAATATCCTGAATTAGTTACATGACAGTATGGAGAGAGAAGATCTTAGGAACCCTGGAATTCCTGTCTTCCCAGACTACCTATAGATAAGGAAATGGGAGGCAGAGGCAACATTGTTACTATTTTTTCCCTATTTTTACATCTACTTCCAGGGCTTCTTTTATTTATGAGGTACCCTGTTCAATAGGACTACATAACTAGGGACTGTAAGCAACTAAAGTCAGTCCTCACAGGTCAGATTATGCAAGGTGGCACCAGAAGTGGCATATCACCCTCTAGTGTGTATCATGAACAACACCATATTACTGATGTTTTTCTGTAAACTTAGAGAGATTCAAATGAGCTGAATGATGCTGGTTTCCTCAGAGTCCCTTGGAAATAGTCAGTAGCCAGTTCTCTATAACACACATTTCAAGAATTCTAACGAGAAGAAATAGCATGAAACAACAAAGACCTGTCTCTTTTTCTCTTTTTTTGGGATTTTTATACTGTTTTGTTGGACTAAATCAGCAAGCCTTTTATATCAAAAAGCCCAGGATACCCTCCTTTTTAATGTTTAATTCTGTGCTAAGTGAAATATGTGTTTAGCATATTAAGAAAAGGGCCGGGCGGTGGTGGCGCACGCCTTTAATCCCAGCACTTGGGAGGCAGAGGCAGGCGGATTTCTGAGTTCGAGGCCAGCCTGGTATACAAAGTGAGTTCCAGGACAGCCAGGGCTATACAGAGAAACCCTGTCTCGAAAAACCAAAAAAAAAAGAAAAGACATAGGAGACAGTATGGATAGTGGGGTAGAATGCTATGAAACATTGTCTTCTGGGCATCTTTTGACCTATTGACCTACATAAAACTAGGTCTTTCAATATTTCAGCAGTTAACGCTCAATGAGGGACAGTCAAGTTTCTTCAGTGATATAACCACTGATAAGCTGCACGTTTTCCAGTAAACAATGTACAATGATCATGCAAACAAACTTAATTAAACTCACTTGGTCACAGCAACAAAACAAATGACCTGAAAATACAAGGGGACTTATTAGAAAGAGGTAGGAATTCAGCAAGAGTGGAGAGAGATGAGAGATGGATCAAGACAACAATAACCAAAATGCAATGTGTGTATGCATATATATGTATATATATGTGTGTGTGTGTGTGTGTACACATGCATGCAAGTGTGTGTGTGTGTGTGCACATGCATGCAAGTGTGAGTGAGTGCGCACGACTGCTAAATAATAATAAAGAGAAAGAAAAGAAAAGAAAGGAAAGGAACCTCTATTGGGCCTGTAGTCTCAACTCCTCAGTAGATTGAAGTAGGAGTATATCTTGCGTCTAGAATCCCAAGATTAGCAAAGATACTCTAGCACAACTCATCTAAATAATAACAGCAACAACACTACATCATAAAAGAAAGTATGAAGGGAAGGAAGACACTCTTGAGCAAATCTTTTATTTGAATTTGACATATGAAGAGAAAAATGACGTGAGTGTGTTGTGACTAACTACAGTTTGTCCTCATACTGTGAATTGACTCCTCCTTCCTTACTGCTACATAGTGAAGCAGGTTTTTTATATCTAGAAATGAGCAAGTAATTCTAAGCTAAATTCTTGTGGATCCTCTATGTGTAACCACATAGACAGCAAAACAAGAGACTACAACAAAATGGAAGTATTCACAGAAAAGGGAACAATTGAGATACCCTGAACATTCATATCAAGATAGGGACAAGCTATGGATTGTCTTAGTCTGTTTTCTGTGGCTATAACAAATAACACCGATCTTGGTACCTATTTACAAAAACAAATATGCTCATTTACCTCAGAGGTTTGATGACAAAAAAAATCCAAGATTGGATGGCTCTACTGTCATGACCTGGGAACCATAGTCATGCTCCATACCATCATAATGGTGGGAGCAGTGCCACACCCACTTCAGTGAAGTCTATATTGCAAGTCCAAAAACTTGGCTGTAGTCCTGAGGCAAAATGTGTCATGGAAGCTTGTCTCTTGGAGAGTCTCTGGTGTCCCATAACCAGATTTGTCCCTGCAATAGTGTGGAGGGTCTTGTATGGTTTCTTGCAGAATTTTACTGGATAAGAGCTAAAAATCTCAGGGCTAGTTCAACAAAGTAAACTTAGAATAACAGCCAAGTCACTCCCATATGCAGGAATTTACAATGGTCTAGGAAGAAGATGGGTTGTGTTTTAAGGAGGAACTAGAGTATTGCATTATTCATGAAAAGGTCAGCAAGAACAGAACCTCCTGGTGCAAGATCTCACAAGGCTCAGAGGAATAGCATAAATTGTGACTAGGGTGTGAAATCCTCACCTGGCTCCTAGTATGGCTGAGTTTAGAAAGAGCTACCTTTTATGTCAGTTGCAACCACTGCCTGATTCCTGATAGTCTTTATGTATGCATTTCTCTGTTTTGTGTCAGATAACTTCAACGTACCTTGGCTGATGTGTCACATAACTTCTTTGTTTTCTTCTATAATATAAATCTGATGCTTGATTTGAGAAAACACATTCAGATACAGCACTATCTCTGGTGTCCGTGTCTGTTTGTCACTTTCCATTGACTCCTTGCCCACCTGAGTATGGAAACCCTTATTCTCCCACGTGTTGAGGGACCAACTGAGTCCAGTCTGTGGCAAAGTAGGAGTCAAAGACAGGAAAGGAGCCCATCTTAGTCTTTTCTTAGAAAACCATTTTCAAGGAACAAATTGTAGTCCTGTGAGAACTACCTTAAATTTCTCCAAAGAGGAATCTCCATTGGTGGATTGAATTACATTCATCTCTTTTTAAAAATAATTTATTTTCACACTCCATATTCTATTTCCTGCCTCTCCATATACCTTCTGACTGCTCCACATCCCACACCTCCTCCCCACCCCCTGTCTCCACGTGGATGCCTCACCCCCACTCCACCTTACCTCTAAACTCCCTGGGACCTCCAGTCTCTTGAGGGTTAGGTGCATTTTCTCTGAATGAACACAGACCTGGAAGTCCTCTACTGTATGTGTGTTGGGGGCCTCATATCAGCTAGTGTATGCTGTCTGTTTGGTTATCCAGTGTATGAGAGACCTTGGGGGTCCAGATTAATTGAGACTGCTGGTCCTCCTACAGAATCTCCCTTTTCTCCTCAGCTTCTTTCAGCCATCCCTAATTCAACAACAGGGGTCAGCTGCTTCTGTCCATTGGTTGAGTGCAAATATCTGCATCTGACTCTTTCAGCTGCTTGTTGGGTCTTTTGGAGGGCAGTCGTTCCATTTTTGTGAATGCTCCATAGCCTTAGTAATAATAGCGTCACACATTGGGGCCCCCCCTTGAGCTGGATCCCACTTTGGGCCTGTTGCTGGTCCTTCTTTTCCTCAGGCTCCTCTTCTTTTCCATCCCTCTAATTCTTTCAGACAGGAACAATTATGGGTCAGAGCTGTGACTGTGGGATGGCAACCCCATCCCTCAATTGATGCCCTGTCTTCCTGCTGGAGGTGGGCTCTATAAGTTCCCTCTCCCTACTGTTAGGCATTTCATCTAAGGTTCCCCTCTTTGATTCCTGAGAGTCTCAATAGTACTAAATCCAGACACACAATTTTCAGCATAAATCTTTAATGAATAAGTAATATCCAGGGTATATAAAAATTTTAAAAGGATGATACACACCACTCTGGACAAAATAAATCATATAGGCTCTGCAGATTAGAAGCAGAATTGGAATTTTCTACTGAATTGGAATGATATACAGGAAGTCTTAGGGTGTGGTTCACATGTTACACTTCTGCTTTAGGCTGAATCTCAGTAAAACAGACTACTAAATTTAATTGTTGATCTCTGTGCAAATTTTGAGTACATATATTCTATATATGGACATATATTGACGTGAAATAATGATGTAACACACAAAAGTACCTTCTATCTGTCAAGCATTGAAATTAAAAGTGATTGTCATTATGTACATTTCAGCCTTAATAAGAAAGTTTATATAAAACACAGCTATTTCTTGTTTGAATGAAAATGAGGACATGCCTACTCCTAGGTGTGGTTGAAAGGAAGGTTTTGTTGTAGATATGAGGGAGAGCACTGCCAGACGCATTTGGAAGGGTCCAGATTGAACCAGGCCAGTGGGATGGACCAGGCCATGAGTGGAGAGGGGAAATTCAGAAAGGAACTAAGAAGCCAAGAGGCCCAAGAGAGCACACAGGAACCAACAGAGACCAAGCGAGTGCATTGTCAAAATGGCAGTTATATAGGAAAAAAGAGAAGTTGTGAGAAGGTATCCTCAGGGGTTGAAGAGGTTTATAGGTACCCAGGGTGACTCTGTAACAGATACTTGTGAGTGGGGAGTGAGAGGGCCTAGATGCTTGCATAGACCTTGATATACTTATAGACACCACAGGTATAAGTTACTGGTGATGCCTTATGTCCTTTTTGTCAGAGATAGGAAGAATGATCCCTTTAGCAAATAGGAATTATCTATCTTAAGTCCTCAAGGGCATTCTAGCTTTTCTCTAAACGACAGACTTTGGTAAAAGGAATTTCTTGAGACCTAACATTGCTAAGGTGAGATATACAGAAATGTATATTTTCCATTTGATTAACACAAAAATGGACAAATAACTTACCAGTGGTTTTAAACTTCTTGACCTTTCATTTAGGTACATGTTGTTACAATTTCTATGCAATAACTTATCAAAAATTAATAGATGAAATTCATTAAACTTACATTGTTCTTATGCTTCAAAAATCTATTTATATGTGCATATACAAATACATGGCCCCGGATATGCACACAATATACATTCAAGTTTATCAACAAAATCCCAATCAAAATATTAGATATATTTTTCTAATTTAAATATATTCATAGAAATGGTCTCAATTGTCCTCTCCATCATTTCCTCATATCTTTCTATCTCCCTTCCCCCACTCTTGTGTCTTAAAGCTTTATGACACATCCTCTCTAACCATCATTTTGACATCACATGTACTCCCTACTGCTCTGGAATTACTGAACAGTGTTGGACATCAGGTCATTTGGTCATGGTAGGTTGAGGGTACCTGCTAACTATACCAGTAAATAACTACTATTTCTTGAAATATAGTTTTGACACTGATTTTTATGTTTAACTTAATTACACTGACAAATAAGACAAAACTCAAATAGTGAAGGATCATAACAAAAACGTACTAATTTGTCAGTGAGTCAAGCGACTTGTATAAAATTGCATAATAGTTAAACAAACAAAAATAAGATGTCTCTTCAATTCTGCATTATACTCTATTTACAATGTAAGAGTTATAGACATAAAATTGATTTTATTTTAAACAGCCTTGTTAACATTTTATATCTTTTAATTATTTTTAGAAAGTCAATAAAATAATAAATCTAACACTGGTTTCATGATATCTACAATACAGTGTAAATGCCCACACCATGGTGTACATTCATACTAATAGTATAACGTCACTGAGGATATACCTAAGAAAGAGGTGTATCCATCCCATAGTATTTCCACAAAACATACACAAAAGAAATAAATATCATAAGTAATAGTAAAGTGTCATAAAATAATTAAGTATTCACTTGAGTATTTTTATATTTGTTGTTAGTATAATTTCCTTCATTGTAAGTTCACATAATGTTATTGATGAGCTGAAATGGGTTTATACAACTTGCCTACAGAAACTGATTTCTATTCCATCTATTTCTGCATTTTGAAATGTCAGTGATTCTAAATTTGATTTTTTTTTTAAATCTTGATAATGGACTAAACCTCTGAAACTGTAAGTCACAATCTAATGAAATCTTTTCTTTTTAAAGAGTTGCCTTGGTTATGGTATTTCTTTTTTTTTTTTTTAGATTTATTTATTATATGTAAGTACACTGTAGCTGTATTTCTTAATGTGTTCCTGGCACATTAAGTCACTGCAGGACTAGGTGCATCCTGTCCCACTAAGGCCAGACAAGGCAGCTCAACTAGGGAACAGGATCCACAGGCAGGCAACAGAATCAGAGACAGCCCCACCTCCAATTGTTGCAGGAAATAGAATAGTGACTAAGACACTGTCTTGCTCCTTGTGGCATCTTTAACATGCCACAAGGATGTTAAAGATATGCTCTGGGATTTACTGCTCAGGAGTGTCACTCTTCACAACAGGCTGGGAATTCCTACATTATTTGCCAGCCAAGAAACTGCCCCACAGGCTTGCCTATGGCCAATATTCTTGGAGACATTTTTCTCAATTGTGATTCCCTCTCCTTACATAACTCTAGTGTCTGTCAAGTTGATGGAAAAACTAACAAAGAAACAAACCCGGGTTCATATACACATGATTTATTTTGACAAAGTGTCAGCCACTGTGCCAGGTTTTAGGAATGTTCTCAGTAAGAAAATTCAATCCATAATGCCAAGCCCGGAAATCTAGAGAAGGCAAGAGAGATGAACATCCTTCTGTTGAAAGAGCAGTGTGTTACAGTGAACATAAAGGAGTACTGAATCTCTAAAGAGGTCTTTGTACATGCTAACACACCTCTCTGAGACTTGGCTTTCTCATCTATAAAGTTGTTATGATAATTTTCATGATTTTTCATAATTCTGTGTTAATACAGTGATGCAATTGGATACAAAGTGTTTAGCTCAGTGCCTGGTAGCTGTGAAATTATTATCACTTTTAGAGATTGCTATTCCTACCATTATCATCTCTGTTTAACATGGCTTTACTTGTTAAGGGCACAGTTTAAGATTTCAGTATACCCTACTTTATAGCTTACTAATGTGATATTAATTCATTAGCAACTAATGCCAAATAGAAAGAATCTATTCTGGTCTACATAACAATAATATGCTTGGATATTTCCAAGCTCATATTCCTTGAAGTGATGTCCAGCATTTTCTCTGAAGAGATAGTTGTTATTTGCCATGGGTAAAAGCTCAGGTCATTATAACTTGAATCCGATACATTTGATAAATGTGGTACTAAGGTGTAACCTTCCTCCTCATCTGTCTGGACCAATGCTATACTCCAGGGAAAAAAACAGACTCATTGTGTCTGTCTTATAATAGATCAACGTTAAGGGAAGCCCCGGAGTTCCACCCTATTCAAAAGCCATGGGTAGGAGATATGGAGCTGGTGGTGGTGTCATCACTGTGATTACTGTATGACTTTTCTCTGCATAATGAAGTCCTGAGCCTACATTATATTAGTGCTGTGAGGAAATACAATGAGTAGCATGGTTTGACTTGTTTTGTGACCAGAAGAAAGGAAATGATATCAGTTGCGAAGTCCCTCCTTCCAGTGTACAACTGTACGATTTTGGATAAGTTCTTTGGGAAGTCAGTGTCTTAACTGAGTCCTCCTCAGAATGTCTGAAAAGATTCCCCCAAATCATATGGTAGCTGCTTTCTTCCTCAGGAGTTTCCTGTAAACAAGCTTCCAACATTGAAAAATCTTTCCACTAGACCGCTGCTCTCTGCAATGTGCTCCAGACACAACTTGATCTAGCAGAAAAAGGCTTTCTGCTCTTCTTTGTCTTTTGAGAAGTTACCAGTTTCATGAAGTTCCCTATCCATATATTTGATTTACACCTTTTTTTAAAAGTTAGTTCATCTGTGGTAATAATAATGAATGTTCCTTGTCTTTCATTCATTAAAATATCGACTTCTCTACTTCTGCTTTTAAAACTAATGTATCTTAGCTGAGGAGTTTTGTGTTAGCCTTGACGAAACAGTGAGAAAGTACTTCCAAAAATGTTCCAATAGGCACTGTGTTAGATGTTCATGCTTGGATGTAGAAATAAATACAATTAATTTTATTTGTTAATAGAGACAAAAATTAAAAAAGAAATTACATATGTGCATGGTCTATGTGACAAAAGAAATTAGGATACTTGTACCTCACATAAGTTGAGATTGCTAATTCATTTAGATAGCTTCCTTAAAAAAGACATTTATAAATGGAAACTTGAAAGGACAGTAAATAATTTCTAGTAGAGAGATGAATGTGGATTTTACAGCTGGTGGGAACAACATATCTGATTTCATAAATATGTCACAGAGAGCTTGTTTCACATGAAGAACAGGTTTTGATCTTAGATTCCTGTGATAGTTCATCTCTATTGTCTACTTGACTGGATATAGAATTACTTAGTGTTGTGGTTACTTCCTGGGTAGCCAGAAACATAGCTCTACTGGGGTTCTCCTTTGCTAGGTGACTTCACTTTGCATCATGTTGACAAAATGTAAACAGCACAGTTAGGATACTCAAGATTCCAAAAATGAAACATGACTCTAATGTTGGGGGTGAATATATAAAAGGGGGAAGCTGTGAAAGGTGAGTGTGCTAACATCTCCAGCTAAATTCTCTCTGGTACCATCCTCACACATAAACCTCCAATGGGTACCAGTGACAACATCCTCACATATAAACCTCTAATGGGTACCAATGACAAATCAAAGTAATAATGAAAACTGCAATGACAGATCAAAGTAATAATGAAAACTGAAACAGGTTGAAATTTCCTATGTACCTTATGGGATGTACTCTTCAGTTATTCTCTGACTTCTGTTAGCTAAAACCCCTTGCTCTTTATTTTGAGAAATAGACACAAAATAGCTGTTCAGAGGCTATTATTTCTACTTCGGTAAACATTTTTGCCATAACAAAACTCCTGCTCATGGTCTTCAGATGCATAGGCTAAGATTCTAATCCACCAATGACAGGAAAGGCAAAATTTTACAGTGACTAGCCCATAAATGTAAAAACTATGGCTTGGGGCCCAGCTTTTCATAGTTAGGTAACAGGGTCCACAACTATAACAAACCTTAGTTTTCCAACTCTCTGAGGGGTGCCTAGCCTCTTAATGGTCTGAGTTCTGCAATAAAGGCATGGTTTCACAAAAATCAAACTTTGTGAGATAAATGAATATAGTTAGCTTTTTTTTTTTTTACAGAATGCTGGTGAGGGGTTACATGCAGGAGTATGGGTCACCCCCCCAAACAGCTACATCACCAAAAAGTCCCACCCCATCATGGATGATGACCTTTTGAAAAACTGCATTGTGGAGTTACACTTTCAATTAACCTTTCACAACCATAGGCCTGACTATCACTGTACTAGTCTGCTTTAGTTGCCATGGCTACAGTGTACTGTTCAAGATAGCATCTTGTTATGAAAAGGCACACTTAGGAAACACACTGCTGAGCATAAACATGAAGGAGTTTCCAGAAAGCTTTACCTGAGGATATTAGCACACTGAAATTATTTTGTTTTACAGCTTGTTTCCTTTTTAAATATTTACCCATAAAATTAGAATCATGTTTCATCATTCGAATCTTGTGTGTCCTAACTGTGTTGTTTAGGTTTTGTCAGGTCAACACAAACTAGAATCATCTGGGAAGAAGGAAATCTCATTTGAGGGACTGTTTCCTTCAGCTTGGCCTGTGGGCATGTCTGTGGGAGTATTTTCTTGATGGATGTGATATTGGAGGGCACAGTCCACTACAGATGGTGTCTGGTTGTGGTAAGGGTAGGTGGTCCTGAGTTGTATAAGAAAACAGGCTGAGCAAGACATAAAGAACACCTCAGAACATGGTCACATCTCCATGGCCTGCATCAGCTTCTGCCTGCAGGTTCCTGTCTTGACTTCCCTCAGTGATAAAATGCATCACCTAAGTCAAATAAGCCCTTTCATCTTGAAAATGCTTTTGGTCAGTGTTGTACCAAAACAACAGAGAAGTAAATTAGTACACTAACTATACAATGGCAACTAAAAGTTAGTTCCCTAGAGGCAAATGGGAACATTGTACATTGTGGCCAATAGTTTTGCTACTACATTTTTTAGCTACTTGAAATTTTTATATAAATGAAAGCAAAACAATGAAATATGCTATTAACTCACACAACAACAAATCTCAACCATAATGAAATGTTCGTAAAAATAGGGACTCACAGCCATTAAGAATGCCACCATTCAGAAATCTCCCCAGCCAATCACTACTATGCTTCTGTATCCTTTTAGGTGTTAAACATATGTGTCTCTGTACACAGAATCCCACATAGTTTTCATTTCAAGAGCTACCTTTTCATATCTGGTCTTAGAAGATGAATACATAATTTTTTCCTCATGAATGACCACCTCTTATTACCACTCAGCACACTTGATGGCAGCCCCCTTAGTGGCACACACTGTCCAATGCCCAAAACTACAGTGGTCCAGATCCCATGAAGTATAGATGTATTTTGATGGAGTAAAAAAGACAAGCCTTCATACAGAGAAGCACAACTTCTTCCCTAAACTCCCACTCCCTTTACCCCTGCTTTCATAATAGATTTAAAATTATTTCCTTAATTGTTACTAACTTGAAATGCATCCAAATCTGAGAGCTTGCTTTAACCATTTATCGTTCCCACAGAGCCAGCCCATGCTGGACCACTCTAGCATGCCAATAGCGTTTTCCCTCTTTGTGATTTAATGCTCTTTAGCCTAGGGGAGGCATTCATTCTGAAGTTATAGTGAAAATATCAAAGAAGCCTGTTGCTTTAGGAGTGTGTATTGATTTGATTAGCTGGAGAGTAAAAAGCAGATATTGAGGCAAAGAGAATGGTTTCATAACAGAAACTATTATATATGTTTTCTACTTTGAGTGCATTTTTTGTATACAAATATCTTGCTGTCTCTTGTCTGAACTTAGGAAAGAATAATGTACTCTAGTGGGATAAGATCACAGGTATTAGGTTCAGGCCAATGCTGTCAGCATTGGTGGGAAGATACAGACCAACACAAATGCCAGTATACTAAAAATCCCCCAGAACTTAGACACTTACAGTCAGGTGAAACTAGATTGTTTATTGTGCTGCAGAAAATAGTTTTAGGGAAGTCACAGTACAACCAAGTTAGTGAGCTTATTATATAGAGACAAGTATTAATATGTTTTTAGAAATGCAGAAGCAGGGAGAGAGGCCCTGAGAGAGAAGCATGCAGAAAAAGAAGGAAGGAAGGAAGGAAGGAAGGAAAGAAAGAAAGAAAGAAAGAAAGAAAGAAAGAAAGAAAGAAAGAAAGAAAGAAAGAAAGAAAGAGAGAGAGAGAGAGAGAGAGAGAAAGAGAGAGAAAGAAAGAGAGAGAGAAAGAAAGAGAGACAGCGAAAGAAAGACACACAGACACACAGAGAGAAAGAGAGACAGAGACAGAGAGAAGAGAAGGACAAGACACAGCCCCAAAACAAATCTGTAGGCTTTCTCAAAAGATAGCTAGCTGTGCTTAAGTATCAATTATAAATTACAAAATTAAAATTTATAAAATATATGTATATAAATTCTGTGACATTCTAAGTTATCACGATTAAAGTATATGGTTTATAACAAGGTTTAAAGACTAAAAAATATTTAAAAATTAAAGCTTAAAAACTAAATAAGAATATATGAGCTGGTTTGTCTCTATAACTTTAATAAGTGGATCTGAAGACTATCATTCTGAGTGAGGTAACCCAGAACAAGAAAAGCAAAGTTCTCATGTTGCCTATAATTTGTGGGCATTAGCTTTAAAATTTCAGAAACAAGTGTTCATTTGGAATACATATAGAGGTCAGGAAACAAGTAATGAGCCACCGGGAGAAGGGCTTTCAAGAGAGGGATGATAAACAGCACTGGTATAAAAACTTAAAGGAGATTAATGGAACAGGAAGGGTTGAATTAGGGTGCGGAATAGGTAGACAGGCATAGGAGGGTATATGGGGAGGGATAAACAACTCTAAATACGTTTTGAAAGTTGTAAATAGTATACTAGCATTACCTTAAATGTTCTTTAAGTGTTAAGGTCAATATCTATGTATGAAGAGGGTTTTTTTTTTTTCTTTTTATGGGACAGAGTAGAGTTCCTTCCTTCTTTCCCAATGTTTCTGCGCTATTGGGAATAAAACCCAGGATATTGCAGATACTTGGAAGTATTCTATAATAGCATTGCATGTCAGTCATTATCTTCATGTAAAAAAAGAAAGAAAAAACTCAGAGTAAGTTGTTGAAACAGAACTGTTCAGAATGTTGAGATATCACTCTGCTTGATACAGTTTCTACCAGACTGTCAACAAACTTCTGTGTTTTTGTATTTTCGAAGGTTTGAAGCATACATTGCAATCCAGAAATGAAAGGACAAGTGATTAAATTATTAGAAATTATGCTTGTATTATCAAAATACCTCATGGAACTATATATTTTGCTCAAATATACTATCTACAACAGTAATAAAAGCTCCCATTTTATGTTGAGAAAACTACAATAACTATTGGGAAACAACCCTACATTATTCTTTAAAAACTAAATCACATGCTTAACCTCTGATTGCCATTTACATTTTCCCTTTGATATGAGATTGTTATTATTATTATTATTATTTTGGAAACCAATACAGTTTAGCTGTAATTTGCAATATTTTAGCCAAAGCAGTAACTATGCTAAATTACAATGTGTTGGAAAGTAGTGGCCATGACCATTATTTTCAAAGAAGCTATTGTGCAGAGGGGAGGAAATATGTTCAGCGTGGACTTAATGTTCAAGCTCAAGGACCTGCGTAGTAAAGGTAAGACAAAACTCAGGAAAGAAGAGATAGAAATTATGAACACCTTTCTGATGTGGATTTATTTAACTGGGTAATCTTTTAACTGAGTATTATGTTTTGAGGAAGTATCATATGTATTATGGAATATCTGAAAATGGGAATGAATTTCATTCTGCCAAGCACAAGATTTTTGTCCTTCAATTGATTTGAGTGTTGTCAGACATTTAGTATATCCCAGCAAATGAGTAAGGGTTCATTTCTGGATGGTAACTGCAATTCCATCATGTCAGAGTTGCTGAGATGTGGCATTTATTCCCTGCAAATATATCTTGACTGAAAAAAATCCCCACACATCATGACCTCACATAAAACATACTTCCCCAAAGCTAGAAGTATTTCCTTGATACAAGACAATGTTCCTTCTGTCTTTCTAAATGTCCACTGCAAAGTTTGGAGTCTGCTACTCTAACAACAAAGGAAAGAAACCACAAAGCACAGTTTGAAGGACTCTGTAAATGGAGATCCTCCCCGCTTTTTGCCCTGCTACATATCTGTTCTGGTATATTCCTGAGAGATAGAAAAAGACGAGTTGTCCAGGAAGAGCTGTTACCTGGTAAAGAGTATGTGAAAGTCTTCCTGTGAAGCCCCAGCTGGAGAAATCCCACTCATGGACTTGCAGTATGCCTTCACGAGAGACTAGACTTACAAGCCTCCAGGCTGGAGATTGGTAACCTGGCTTCTGAAATTCAGAGAAAATGAAGATAGAACTGTTTACAGTGGAGCGAGTTTAACAACTGGATCTACAGATCCTCTCCACTTATCAGTCAAGCTTAATGTTAAATTACACATGGCCAGGATTGACCCAAAGCTGCATTATAGAAAAGACTGTGTACATAACTATGACACAAACCACCAGCTAAGTATCAAACTAGATCTTGATTACAGTGTATGTATGTGTTGTGTGTGTGTGTAAGCCAAGTTCACATAACCACCTTGAAGGAGAGCTGATATTGTCAAGAGAGAAACTTTGCCTCTTTCCTATGGCTATCAGCCTCCATGAAACAATAAGCAAGTAATTGATATTACAACAAGACTCTGATCTCAGCATCAGGAAATGTAGCTCTTGTTCCAGTCAGAGAGGAACATACCTCATATTTTGACCAGGAATGGTTAACGAAGCATTCCTCTTGCCATGGTTACCCAATGTCATGGTACTGCCCCAAGCATGGACTTGGGTGTCACTGGGCACTTTATTGGGTTTTTTTCTCTTAGAGTGGCCACATTAAGTAAATCTCCATTCTCCTCTTTCCACTGTATCTTGCCTTTAATTGTCAGTTTGGTCAAAGGATTGCAGAGTCTACTACGTTGTGGTTGGCAGGAGCCATAGTTTGTCCCTAAAACTCATGCAACACTAACACATTGGCCTTTTTTCTCCGTTTTGGGTCAACGAAGCTGAAAATTGACAAATCATCCCAAAGAGGTAAAATAGAGTTTGGATTTTGGACCTAATCTGGTTGGAAGAGTCAAAATAGCATCAGAACTGCATCACATCAGCATTCTGCTAGGGATACTAGAGACACATAGTCTACAATCAAATGACAAATACCAAGGACATTCTCCAAAATTCTACTGTATATTGAGTACCAAGAAAGTCTGGAGACATGATGTGTGGTAAAAGCCAATGTGTGCCAATGGAAGGTGATGCAGATGTTGGAATTGTGTAAGATTCTGAGTAGTAGCTGTGGTCCTATGTTGAGTCTCTAGATGTGCAGGAGACAGTCTTATGGAAGACACTCATTCATGGTTCTCCCTCTGACAGTGTTCTCAGAACATTGAGGTTTCTCCAGAAATCACATCCTGGGCCAAGGTAGGGCAAATCCCTCGTGGCAACAATGGAAGATCCTGTGTTGTATGACAGGGGATACTTTACAGGGTTCTGATAGCTTATTTCCCCATCCAGTGTGTGTGTGTGTGTGTGTGTGTGTGTGTGTGTGTGTGTCTGTCTGTCTGTCTGTCTGTGTGTCTGTCTGTGTGTCTGTCTGTCTCTCTTTCTATCTGTGTGTGTGTGTTTCTTGACTTTTGTTTCATGTCTTCTATGAAAATGTAACCCTGCAACTGGATAGCAGTGGGAAAGTAGGGCTCTGCTTCTCTCCCATGTCTAGGCAAACTCATAAACAAATCTTTTGTTCATTACCTATTTATATTTCCCAGTGTCTTTAAGAAACATTTTGGCATATTTAATTACATTAACTATGTGTGAATATGTGCATTTGAGTTCAGTTGCCTGTGAAATCCAAATGTGATATTTTAGGTTCCCTGGATCACACAAAATTCTGAATTTCCTCTAGGTGATTGGAATTAACTCAAATCCTGTGCTGGAAACTCATACTCTTAACCTGTCAGCCATCTCTATAGCCCCTACTCTATTTTATAATCCGGGCAAAGAATGCACTGTCTCTGTGAACAGAAGTATCCTGTAACAGTTGAACACTAGTTCATTTCTGAGTTTGTTCCCATGCAACCTACTTCCACTCGGGGTGGGGTGGGGGAACACTGAAAATTAAAGTAAGAATTTAAATACAATTTTAAAGAATATAATTACATGAGGATCTGAAAGCTAATAGATAGAATGGATATATCATGTACACTCCAAGCATAAAGAAGTTCAGAAATCATGGAGTTAACTAATGACTTTAAATTCAGCACTCTGGACCCTCAGAAAAGAGGGTATCATTGTTGATCAGGAACTCAAGGGCACCCTGATCTTTACAGGAAAACTATCTTGACAAAAAGAAAAGTAAGAATGAAATGTCAGAAAAAGGAAAATAAAAGCAAAAATGAAGAAAAAAATTTAAATCTGGAGTGCCTAGATTAATATCAGACAGGGCTACCATTGCCAACAGGAGCCATTGACAAGTTGTACTTTTACCTCCACATCTGGCATCAGCAAGACAGATTTTAGTGATAAAGTGGAGGCCAATTAGTATTGTTCTTCATGACCTCTAACTGGTGTAAACAGGATCCAATAGGAATCAGAGTTCCTAGGGACACAGTGTCAACTGATGCAGTAGGATTTGGCGTCCTATAATCACTTTGCAAAGCAGTTAGTGAGGTCAAATGGAAAAGTGAATTTTACTCTACCAGTCTGTGTTGAGACGGACTGAGACTATGTTTTGCATTCATCCCCACAGGATCCTACAGAAGTTGAACATACATTACTATATAACCTCCAACAGACTCTATGGCTAATTCACATAAACAACATCCAGAAAGCCTCTAAAATACTCCCAGGCCTGGAACTATAGCAGAGTAGTCCACTGATTTCCCAATACTTGATAAGTCCTATGTGCCATTCCTAGAACCACAAAAACAATGTGCTTTGAGATAATTTTAAACTATGTAGTAATCCTATTCACATATTATATACTCAGCATGTTCAGAATTAACTAAGGAAAACATGATCAATCTTGCTATGCTTTGGAGTAACAACTATAATTAATTCGTCCAATCTCAATTGAATACACAGCCTGGATTGTAATATGTTTCATATTTTTCCTTTGTCACTATTCATGCCCCTGACTCCAAACAATGTATGCACATGGGTGTGTGCGATGTGGTGACCATTCATGGAAGCAGCTAAGGGACTGAAAGCAATGCCTCCTAACTCCACAAGATACATTAGAAGCAACATGTAGGCATAGAGTGATAAGATCTGATTGAGGCTCTGTGTGCTGCTCTGAGTCTGTAAGGGCAGAAAAAGTTTCCTCCCTTATGAGACTCCTCTAAAAGACAAATTAAGACTTAAGTTCCCCATCCCTTGTTGTTAGTGTATTTGCTGTGCTGTGTCACTGTATGAAGACTATGGCTTTTGTTCCCTACGAGTTTCACATTCGACTCTCTTGGATTAGATTTCTTCTTGATCAGAATGAGAGACCCAAGTGCTTCTGAATATATCAGGCCTTTTCTTGTGTAAATGACAGCAAATCTTTTCTTCTTTATGGGACATCACACACCTAGGCATATAGTTATATAACATAGGTATGCAAACCAAATCTTTACTAATGATAAATCATAAAAAATTTATTGCAGAACTACTCCTTGCTATAATATATAATTTATCCCTTATTGACTATGAAAGCACATTTCTGTATTGATTATATAAAGGTAATTATTATTTTATATAAATAATTAAATCTTGGGTATTAAATAACGAGGCCATAGAAGATCTTTGTTTTTCAGCATTGACAGTCACTTTGGTTTCCCAATCATCAAAGCTTAGAATGTCACTTTGCATGGATACATATTATGACAAAATGACCGCAGTATACTTAGGGTCATTCAGAAAGTGCTGGAACTTCTGTACTAATTTCAAACCATTTAGTGATTTTTTAAAAAATGAAATTCAAATCAGCAACTCAAACAGCAATTTTAAAAACCAAATATTCTAACATTCTAATCTAAAGATATACAAGTCTGTTACTTAATGTGAAGAACACTAAAATCTTTAGGAGCTGAGGAGATGACTTAGTTGGTGAAGTGCTTCCCACAAGCATGGGGACTTGGGTTCAGATCACCATCATCCAAGAAAAACAAATGGGGTGTAGTGGTTCATGCCTGCTATCCCAGTGCTGGAGAGGCATAGACTAGAGAGGATTCCTGGGACTTGATGGCCAGATACTCTTGACAAAGTGGTGAGCTCCAGGCTCAATAAGAGACCTCCCAAAAAGTAAGTAGCAAGTGATAAAGAAGACACTAATGTAGACAGGAATGAGAGGACTCCCTTGTTGAAGATCTAGTTTGGAAACTCACCATGCAATAAGGGGCTGAATGAAATAAATGGGTTCATCTATGAACAGGAATGAGTGAAGAAAGCAAGAGATGCAGTTATTATACAAAAATATCCTATTTCTGCCAATGAGCAAGTTTTCTGTTTTTGTTGTTGTTAGCAGTAGTGGTATGTATACGTGGTGGGAGGCTCAATAGGTTTGACCCCCATGGACTCACGTGTTTGAATGTTGGCCCACAGAGAATAGCACTATTAGGAGGTGTGGCCTTGTTGGAGGAAGTGAGTCACTGTGGGGATGAACTTTGAGGTCTCCTAGTGCTCAAGCTCTTCCCAGTGTAGCTAGCCTCCTATACTTCTCCTAGTGCAGAAGAGAGTCTCCTTCTGCTGCCTTTGGGCCAAGGGTAGATTTCTCAGCTCCTCTAGCACACTGTTTGCCTGGCTGCTGCCATGCTTCCTGCCTTGATGATAGTGGACTGAACCTCTGAACCTGTAAGCCACCCCCAATTAAATGCTGTCCTAATAAGAGTTTCCTTGATCATGGTGTCTCTTCACAGCAATAAAACCATAACTAAGATAGGTGGTGGATGAGAGAGAGGTGGGAATAATTCCATAGCCTGGCATACACTAAGCAAGGTGCTCTACTCTAAGATTTAATATGTGGAATTAAATTTCTTTACAAATGAATCCTATGTGTGACATTTATGGAAGAAATCATATTTAATTATATTCTTTGACGCAAAATTGAGAAAGTGAGAGTTTCTGCTCCTAACCAAATATCAAAAAACTACAACAGATTCCAATAATCCCCTTAATTTTAAGTCAGGTAAAGAAAAACAGAAGCTACTTTGAGACTTCATCTTACACTTGTCATAATGGCTAAGATCAGCAGCACATTTGTTTTATTGGTCAGGATGTGCATTAATAGGAACACCCATACATTTCTAGTGGGAATGCAAACTTCTACACCCACTATCTATATCAGTGTTGTAGTTCCCAGAAGATGGGATGGATCTACTTAAGATCCAGCTATACACTTGCTCAAATATGCTTATTGAGGTTTTATGCACAATAGCCAGGAATTGAAAGCAACATAACTCTCCCTCAACTGAAGAATGGATAAATAAAATGTAGTACATCTACACAGTGGAGTATTACTTGGCTGTTAAAAATATGACATTATAAAACCAGGTAAAGGGTCAGAACTCGAAAAAAAAAAACATCCTGAGCGAGATAACCCAGACATAGAAAGTTGAATATGGTATGTATTAACTTATATGTGGAGATTAGCTGTTAAGTCAATGATGACTAAGTTAGAATCCATAGAAATACAGAGGGTAGGTATAGAGCAAGGGACTAGAAAGAACAGATAGATTTCTTCAGAAAAGTGAAATAGACTAAATATTTATCAATGGATGGAGGGGTCTGGAATAGGAGAATCATGTGGGGACTGGAAGGGCTTAATAGGAGGAAATATGAGGAGAGAAAGCTAAAATTAAAGGGCATTTGGGGATAGTATGGGACCCTGTTACAGCATAAACTTACACACACACACACACACACACACATATGTGTGTGTGTGTCTCTGACAGACAGAGACAGAGGGAGAGAGAGAGAGAGAGAGAGAGAGAGAGAGAGAGAGAGAGAGAGAGAGAGAGAGATGATTTAAATGAAATCACCAAATAATAGGGGAGAAAGTGTCTGTTTTAGTTAAGGTTTCATTACTGTGAAGAGACACCATGACAAGGAAAACATTTAATTGGGGCTGGCTTACAGTTTCAGAGGTTTAGTACATTACCATCACGGGGTGGGGAGTGGCAGCTTCCAGACAGATACATCTAGACAGACATGATGCTGGAGGAGCCAAGAGTTCTATATCTTGATCCAAAGGCAGCCAGGAGGAGACTGTCTTCTGCAGGCAGCCAGGAGGAGGCTTTCTTCAACATTGGGTGGACCTTGAGTACTAGGAGACCTCAAAGCCCACCTACACAGTGACACAATTTCTCCAACAAGGTCACACCTACTCCAACAAGGCCACACCTCCTAATCATGTCACTTTCCATGGGCCAAGCTTATTCAAACCACTACAGTGTCCCAACTGGACTTTCCTTGCCATCAAATGAAGTTTCCAGTCATGTGATTGGTTTATATATAATTGAGTTATTGGCCAATGGGGTCACTTAGGAATCCCCAAACAATTCAGGCTGTTGCAAAAAGTACAGAATGTTCTCAAAACAACTGAGCACAAGGGCCCATTGTTAAAGTAAACACCTACGCAACCCATTAAAAATGGAGTTATTGACTGGGTACCTACGTAGAGCCTTTACTCCTATGTTCCAGCTTCTTCGTTATAGGAATGTACTCTGCATGCCCTTAAAAGAGAAATGTAAACATCAAGCCAGTTATAATGGTATAGTATCTGCAATACATACGGGGCAATGATGGTAAAAAGGTTGTAAGAGTAAACAATCAATTAAGGCTCACTAAATTAAATGGAACCCATACCTGATACTGCTTGAGTGACCAAAAACCTACAACTAGATATCTCAGGGGACTTATACAAAACCAACTAGTACTGCTCTTTAAAAAAAGAAAGAAAAACTGTAGTGATAAAATGACTCCTAATGATTTTCTGCTATACTCATAGATAGTGACTTCTTTGACGATCATCAGAGAAGCTTCCTCCTGCAGCAGATGGGAATAATACAGAGACCCACAGCCAGACATTATAGGGAGAATGAGACATCTTTGAATATTCAGTCCTAAATGAGATGTCTCTATTAAATCCCTCCCCTTAGAGCTCAGGGCAACCCAGGGAAGAGGAGGCAGAAAGAATATAAGAGTCAGAGGGGATGGAGGACACCAAGAAAACAAAGTCCTCTAAATAAACATGAGTAAAACTCGTATGAACTCACAGAAACTGAAACAACATGTACAGAGCACGCATGGTTCTGCACCAGGGTGCCTGTGTATATATCATAGCTTCCAGTTAAATGATTTTATGGAATTCTTGAGTATACAAACCAGTGGGTCTCTGACTCTTGTGCCTTCTCTTGGGTTGTTTTGAGGTCTGTTTGCCTTGTCTGACTTCAATGTGATAGTTTTTGTTTTCTCTTATTGTATTTTATTTTATGATATTTTTAAAAAGTGAATAAGTGCAAACCTAGAAACTAGGGGTAAATGTTAACAACTAAACTGTCACTTATACACTCTGGGAGAGGTATCAACTACTCCAGGGAAAAATCTCATGTTCAGGAATAGTTGACCAACAAATAATGAATTCCACAGGTTTTTTTGTTTGTTTGTTTTCTTTTGTTTTGTTGTTGTTGTTGTTTGTGTTTTTTGTGTGTATGCTGTTATTTGTTTACAGTTTGGTGGGGTTTTTTTTGAGGGGGATGAGATGCTATTTTTTGTCTTCTACATTTTGGACATTTGTTGCATTGGGTTTTTGTTTATTTTTTGAGAAAAACTTAAATTTGGGTGAGTAGGGAGGGGGAAAGGATCTGGATAAACTTTGTATGATCAAAATATATTAAATTTAAAAATAGTTTCAAATAATCAAAACAAAATAAATTCATGAGATAGTTATAAAAATAGATATAAACAGAAACTGATACAAAAATCCATGCATACTAAAACAACAAGATACAAAGCATTATGGCTTCTCTTTCCCTGGTCACTTTCAAATCCCATTAGAAGCTATGTTTTTAGCAGAGCATACATAAGGCTGAGAAGTACCTGCTGACATGGAAGTCCAGGAGAACAATATAGTTTTCCAGTGACTGAGACTCAGGGAAGAAAAACCAAGTTATTATAAATGAAGGTTCACTGCAAGTGAAATGTATTATGTACCTGACAACACTTTTGGAATCATAATCTCATACATTTTAGCATCTGATTTGTTTGCTTGTTCAGATATGAGCTCTTTGAAGTTTCTTACATTTAGATAATGGAATATTCTCAGGTTTTTTGTTTATTTTTTGTTGTTTGTTTTTTTTTTTTTTTTCTTCTTCGAGACAGGGTTTCACTAATGTTGCTCAGGCTGAACTCAAACTCACAATCCTCCTGCCTCAGCTTTCCATATAACTGAGATTACAGAGATATACACTTGTACCCAGCTTTCATTAAAAACAAACAAACAAACAAAACAAAACAAAAAACATTCAATATAGATTGGTTGAAGTACAATTCTAGCCTGAAACTTTCTTAACTCTGTACTTGAAGGCAGGTATCTTTTTCTGAACCTTTTTTTCTTCATTAGTGAAATTGGAATAAAGAGATCCAGGCTCTCTCTCTCTCTCTCTCTCTCTCTCTCTCTCTCTCTTTCTCTCTCTCTGAGAGGGGGAGGGGGAGGGGGAGGGGGAGGGGGAGGGGGAGGGGGAGAGGGAGAGGGAGAGGGAGAGGGGAGATCTTCCTACTGTTGAATTAGAGTGATGCCCAAGTACATGGCCCTCAATACTAGACAAGTGTGATTCATAATAGCTTATTAGTCACAATCTAGAGTATGACACTCCAGCAGGAACACACGGGGCTGCACTTAGAAACACAGTGGAAAAACAGGGCAGTTGGAGGCAGGCTTATAACACTTGGAGGTTGGGGTGGCCCCCCTTTCCTATGGGAAGATGTGCTTATCTTATCTGAGTAATTCTCTGGGCAGGAAGAGACAAGCAGCCTGCTATACAGGGATGAGCAGGAACTGTGTCTGCTCCCTCTAATAAAGATGCCTATTTGGCTCCAGGATCTTATCCATGGACACAAAGTACGAAATCATGATTATGCCACCAGAAACCCTTCTCAGTGCTAATGCTTGTCAAAGCAGTAAGCATACACAGCTTATCCCACAGATGCACAAAGTATCTACATGCGATTGAAAATCTTTCTTCTATGATCCTTGATGATCTCAAGAAAGAGACACATGAATGTAAATCAAATACATCAAGAACAGTTCTTCCCACATAACTGAGATTACAGACGTGTATAAATGTGCCCAATTGTGTGTGATGACGCTGGTGTTGAAGGCTATCAGATAAAAGCAAGGCTATCAAAGGAAGCTCAGGAAGTAAATATTCATTTGGTGTCCTGCTCTAGAGAACATTTGGGCAATTTGTGAAAATTCAGAACACAGCTATTTGCTCAAAAATTAGCCCTGAAATGTATAACCTTAGAAAATGAAAGGAAAAAGAAGAAAATTTCTTCCCAAACAAATGACAAAAGAATAATGCCAAAATAAGATCCTTTGGTCATAACAACTCTACCTTGGTGCTTACTAATAAAGCACCTCCCTAGGACAGGCTGGACAGAAAATTTCAGATTTTACAAAAGAAAATGCAATGCAGATCTTCTGTGGGCAAAATACATATGTGTGAGCCTTTACTTTTTGAGTTCATTCATTTTCAACTTTAAAGAACCCATGTCATTTCTGGAGTTGCTTGGCAACCTTTGGTCATATGTGTATCTTTATTTGGGAAGAGTGGGGCCTGGCCCCTCAACCTTGTAGTTCATCATAACCCATTAGTGAATCAACATTTCTTTGTCTTGTTTGGTATCTTTTGGTGGTGTGGAGATGATAAAACACAGGCCCACCCTCCAGGGATTTAGGGGAAAGCTTCACAATATGGAATTATACCAGCCTATAGGTAGCATAAACTGTGTCTATACCTAATGTACCAGCCTTTGTGCTTAAGTATGCCACCAAATCTGCTACTATCCTACCAAACCTGAAGTGTAGCTTTTTAGGGTGTCTGTTTAATAGGAGCTATGATTCATAAAAGTCAGATAACAAACAGTTAAGGTGTGCCCCTTAGCACTTGACATGGTTTTCCATGTCACATGTTATACTGTTATACTCTCTGCAAATTTTTGGGGGCATTTCTTCAGTAATCACTCTCATTCCTAGTTTACACTGAGAACATTATGATGCTCAGCAGCTAATGACTTGCCCCGGGTCGAAGTATACAGTTAAGGTTATGTAACAAAACACTTTTAACTGGGTAGCTTGCAAAGAATCAAACATTTATACATTACAGCTTGGAGGCTAAGTCTATTATTCTAGCAACAAATTGTGTATGTGTTCAGGATTCATGTTCTTGTTCACAGTGCCTTCCAACTGAGTCCTCATAGATTGTAAGGGGTGAACCTTTTTTTTTTGCGGGGGGAATCTCCCCTTTTGATCTAATCACTTTCCTAAGTTTCCAACTCCTAATAATATGTCTAACGCTTGAAGTTAAGGTTTCAAGGCTGGGGATACAGCTTACGTGCATAGTATTTGCACAGCATGCATAAGGCCCTGGGTTCAAGTCCTAGCATCAGAGAAAAAGAAAGAAAAAAGAGGGAAGGTAAGATTCCAGTGTATTTGGAAGAGAAGGCACATTTAGGCTATAGTACCATGTTATAGTGGTATGCCTCTACTTGCTGCCTTTCTTGGTTTTACAATTGTTTGTGTTAAGGATAGAATTAGAACCTTATATACATTAAGCACACACTACCATAGAGGTCCAACACAGCCCAAATTGACTGGGCATTTATGTAAGTATTTACTTTATTATGGAGGTTGGCTTAAAATTTTTGAGTTCAAGCAATTCTCCAACCTGTTTCCAAATTGCCGGTTTCACACTATGATCTGAATCTAATCTAATCTAATTTATATAAATATCCATCTAGCTATCTATCAGATTCCTATGATTAGTCGTCCTCTGTTTGGTTTTGTGTATAGTGTGTGTTATGTTGTAGTGTGTATATATGTGTGTTGTGTTGCAGTGTATGTCTGTGTGTGTGCCTGTGTGTCTGTTTATGTGGTGTATGTACATGTTCATGTGTGTATGCATGCATGCATGTAGAGGCGAGAGATCTCAACACTGGGTGACTTTCCTCAATTGCTCTACACCAACCAAAGGTAGAGGAAAAGAAAGGTTATTGGATAAGGGAATGTGGATCTGTTTAGAAGTAGTTCTTTGGTGGCAATTCCAATCTTTGTTGTCAATATATCAGCAGTCCAGTTCAAAACATCAACCATGAATCATTAGTGGCAGTCCAGTCCAATCAGCAAACACCAAACACAAAGCAGCCAGAATACCACAGGAAGTACTTTGGCATTTTTCTCCGTACAAACTTACAGCAAGTGAAGATCAGTGAAAACCAGCAAAGCATTGTAAAGCAAGCAAATGCAAGAGCTTCTTTCACTGCCTATTGGGTTATATTTATACTCTTTCCAAACATGACAGTTCCTCTCAAGTGTCTGCCTCAGCAAAACATCCTCTCAGAAGACAGCTTCCAGAAAAACATCACAAGACACAACTGTGTCTCCAAAGAAACCAGAAACTCCAGCCCTATGTTCAATTATCACACCAATAAGCAAGACAAAATTCCAGAACTGGACCTGATAACATTATAAGTTTAATGGACAGTGAAAAACAGTTATCTGATCATTTCCATTCTTTCACATGGTCCTTGGCCATAGAGAAAAGCATCCATATTTTATAGAACTGAAATTCAAGGATATATGACTTGTTCTTAGTCCTAGTGTGATCCCACAAGATCTGAAAGTTGCCCTTGTTGTTCTGAAATATGTTTCTGACCCAAGTTGTCTCTATCAGAGAACCTGGGTCTGCCTAGGAGAACCTTGATAGTTCTGAAAATGATCTTAAGAAACTCCACTCTTGAGTTTGACCAGCAGGTTCTTTAAAGGCTTATCCCTCCCCATGTTTCTCTTATGTTCACTAGGTTTGGAGACTGTGCCCTAGACTGGGTATGAGGACCTTGGGTACACACTATGTTAATTCCATGCTTTCTATATGGTTAATCCCATGGTTTCTATTTCCAGGGAATGACACAGCTCTTTGCAACAGTAGTAAATGAATCTTCATTGATCATTTATTCATGAGTGTTCCCATAAAAACTTTCATTGTGGCACAAATGACCTTATATAAAAATTAAGTGGTCTACTATTCTAAACAGATGTTGACAAGAGTAGGGCATGTGTTTGAGGGACAAAATCATTTCCCTTGTCAAATTGGGTTCAAATATCCAAATGGCCAGAACCTGAGAACTAATTTACAGCTCTATCAGCTAAACAAAAGGTATGTGTTGAGATTCAGGCTTCAGTGGGAAAGTGTGGTATAAACCCCTTGAGATGCTTTCAGTTTAAAATAATCTCACCATGACGTAGTTAGTTTGAACAAACTTCCTTATATTTTCAGGCAAAGAAAGCATATACTTTGCAAATTTGCTTTTAAGGTTTTCCTTAACAATAAACACATTTTACCCATAAAGATTAAGAATGGTGTAAACAATATACCCACCTTCTCTCTCTCTTGATGTTCTATTCCATGCTTTCAGTTACATGCCCTACATTCATTGTATATACAATTTTATAGACATTATATTCAATGTATTATAATACATACATTGTTTCTCGGGACAAATTTTGCCTTCTATTACACCTGTGTCAAACTCTCATGGCTTAGCTACTGTACTTCTGCAAATGGGTAGTGTTTTGTTTTTGGTTTTTGTTTTTGTTTTTTGTTTTTTGTTTTTTGTTTTTGAATCCTAAAGCAAAGTTCCTGATATCAGCTTCAATTTGGAAAGCAATTCCCTCTTTTTCTGGCTCTCCATTGTTACATTCCCTTTACTACAGTTTAAACCCTAAGCCTTGTACTGGCTGCCAATTTCAGAATTTTCAGGTCTAGGAACCAGAACAAAATTCTCCTTAGGTTTTAGTCCTTAATTATTCTCAGCAATGTATGGATAAGAACAGTTTAATCTACCGTATTATTTTTGAATTGTTATACTGTTTGTTAGTGAAGAATTGTGTACTTATGAAGCAGACTTAATCAAATAAACATTGTGTGTGCCAGTTTAAAAAAAAGAACAGTTTAATCATCTGAAAAGGACTCAGAAGTACTCCCCTATTTTTATATATAACACTATATACAGAGGGTCGGGCATTACGGCACGTCAAGACTCTCTTCATCCCCTCTCCACTGAAACCCTTCTTTCCAACAATCTCCCTCCTGCTTTAAAGGTTTTTTTTTTCTTTTGATCCATAGACTTTAACCAAGGGAAGGAACCTCACATACCCCTCCCCCACCCATGACCACATGGTGACAGGGCCAGTCTTATGCAGGTCTTTTTCAGATAACCATAGCTGCAGTGAATTCATGAGGGCACATGAAAGTCTGCGTCATGTCCAGGAACAGTTTCACAGCACCTCTCCTAATCTCTTGATCCTACATTCTATTAGCCCCCTCTTCCAATGATGTTCTCTGACTCCAGGAGAGGGGGAGGGAAAGGTGTGATATACAAGGTCCATTTAGGGCCAAATATACCACAGTTATTTAGGCACAGCACTTTAAGCAGCTATCTATCACATTGTAAGTCTCTGAATTAATCACAACCCATAGCAAAAAGAAGCTTCTCTGAAGGGGGTCAAAAGCTGCACTAGATATGTACTTCAAAAGCAGTTTAATAAACATATTCATTTAGCAAAGCAACAGTAGTAGTTTCTCTTCTAGGACCTATGACTTTACTAGCTATTGGCTTTTCCTAGAGGTTTATGGTACCAGCCATGATTCCCTCCTGAAAAGTTGACCTGATATTAAATCATAAAGTGCTTGGTTTATCCCCATATCACTATAGCACCAGCATGCATATCTGGTCAGACATTCTATGACTGTAGTTCATAGGATTCACAGCTGAGTAGGTATATTGTTTTGCTTTCTATTGCTATGATAGACAGAATGATCAAAATGAACATAGGGAACTCTGGGCTAACCCACAGGTCACTCCAGCCAGGAAAGCAGGTGGACTTGCTGCAAATCTTCACCTCTCTCCTTTCCTCCAGACAAAATTTATGAGCTGCGCCCACAGATCTGCAATAGAACACTTGCTGCAATCTTTCATTGTGCCCCTGCTCTCATCTCCTGTAGATTCCATAAATATTCCCGTTCTAACCCTGCTTCCTCCTTGTTATTTGACCGCAGCCTTAATCCAGCAGGCATGCCCTGTTAACCTAAAGGTCACTCCAAAGAGGTGAAGCAGGTAGGCTAACTGCTTAAAGACTTTCTAGAATTAAATGAAACTGGATACACAACAAACCCAAGATAGGACAAAATGAAGGCTGTTCTAAGAGGCAAGTTCATAGCACTCTGTGCCTACATTAAAAAAAAAAAAAAAAAGTAAAGAGATCAAAGAGATCCCACTCTAGCATCTTAACAGCGCACCTGAAAGCTCTAGAACAAAAAGAATAAACCACACCCGAAAAGGAGTAGGTGGCAAGAAATAATCAAACACAGGAATGAAATAAATAAAATGGAAAAAAAACAGAGATTGATACAAATAATCAGTGAAACAAAGAGTTGCTTTTTTGATAAAATCAACAAGAGAGACAAATCTTTATCCAAATTAACTAGAAGGCAAAGAGGGAATATCCAAATTAACATAATTAGAATAGGAAGAGAGACAGGACTTGACCATCCCAATTTTCATAGGTTCCGCAAAGACAATGCAGCTAAAGATCACGATGACCCTTATTTCTGCCTCACCATCACCTCTTTGTAGTTTTTCATTTTTAATCAAACAAAAATGGAAAATGGAGGAATGCTAACATTTCTTCCAGGCTCTGTTCAACAGCTACCTAGCAACAGCCAGGTAGGAGCCTAGCTATCTACAAAAGGATTCTCTCTCTCTCTCTCTCTCTCGCTCTCTCTCGCTCTCTCTCTCTCTCCCACTGTGTGTGTGTGTGTGTGTGTGTGTGTGTGTGTGTGTACTCCCAGCTGGCCTCTTCCCTTTTTTCTCTCTCCTCTCACTTTCTATCTTCTGTCCCCTTACTTTCTCTGAGTCCACTCTATTTTCACACCCCTGCCCCCATTCCCATGCCTCAGATAAACTTCATTTTATACTAGACTTGTCCTATGACTGGTACCTGAGGGAAGGAGGTGCCTCAACATGGGGCCCCTGAGGCACTTCCTCCCGCCATGTCACTACAATTCAAAACATATTAGTTTCTATATAAACATTTTTGGGTTTATTTCTATTTTTTCTATGCCCGTGGAGACTGCCACTATACTTTTTATTGGTACTCTATAAACTATGTGGATTGCTTCTGGTAGACTGGCAATTTTTACAATATCCATCTTACCAATCCATGAGCCCTGGGTTGTTTTTTGGGTTTTTTTTGTTTTTTGTTTTTGTTGTTGTTTTTTTGTTTTTTCTATTTTCTAGTGTCTGCATTCTCTTCCGTGTTTTAGAATTTCTTTACCTTCCTTGGTCAGGCTTAATGTAAGGTATATGCATTGAGGCTATTTTGAACAGACCCCCCCCACCCCTTTTCTTTCTCAGTATGTCTGTCACTGGTATAGAAAAGCACTTCGGATTAATGTATATTGATGTAGTTTCCTGCCACATTGCTGAAAGTGTTTATCAGTTCTTTAGAGTTTTGTTTTATGACTTGGGCTTTTGTTTGTTTGTTTGCTTTGCTTTGTTTTTTTTTTGCCTTTATGGTATTTTATGTTTAAAATCATACCATCTGCATTTCTGCACTTTGACTTTTTACTTTCCCTTTAATTCCTTCTCTTGTTTTACTGTGCTCTTGCTGAGATTTCTCTCACTATATGGAAAGGTAGAGGAGTCAATGGAAACATTTTTCTGCTACCTGATTTTAGTGCAACCACTTTTCAAAAGCTTTTGTCATGTAACATGATTTTAGCTATAGGCTTATCATATTCAAACGTTAATGTTGAGATATGTTGTCTTAAGTCTTATTCTCTCTAGCACATGTTTTGGTTTTGGTTTTGATTTTTTTTTTTTTTTTGAGACAGAGTTTCTATGTGTAGTCCTGGTTGTTCTGAAACTCACTATGTAGACCAGGCTGGCTTCAAACTCAGACAACCATCTGCCTGCTTCTACCACTCAAGTTCTGGGATTAAAAAACTGTGCCACTACTACCTGGTCTTTCCAGGACTTTTATCATGAAGGAGTGTTGAACTTCATTCAATATACTTTTGTGCATCTATGACATAATCAAGTCTTTCTGTCCTTGAGTCAATTTGGGCTATGATTTATACTAATTATGTTGAACCAGCCCTCTAGTTTAGAATAAATCCAACTTGCTCATGCTGAAAGATATTTTTGATCCGTTCTTGAACTTGGTTTTGAAAGTGTTTTATCGAGAATTTCTGTGCATACGTATATCAAAGAGATTGATCTAGAATTTTATTTTTGTGGTTGTAAATTTATCTGGTTTTAGTTTCAGGATTATACTGGTATAGAACCTTTCCAGCCTTCTCTATTTTTTAAAATAATTTGAGAAGTAAGAAGTATTTATCCTAACTAATTTTTGAAGGTCTGGTAAAATTTGGTAGACATGGCATCTGGATCTGAACTTTTTTCATTTGGGAGAATGTTTGTTTTTTGTTGTTGTTGTTGTTGTTGTTGTTTTGTTTTGTTTTACTGATTTGATTTTATTGTTTTGTGTCTATTTAAATTATTAAATTAAATTATCTGCTTAATTATTTGTTTAATTTTGGTAGGTCAGAGTCTTTGTGTTCTCAATCAATGTCTGTTGTATTTTTCCTTTTTAAGTATATTTTTATTAATTCATTGAGAATTTCATTCCTCTACTTAACCCCTTCCAGACCTACCCTTCACCTTAACACCGATCTTTTTAAAAAATAAACTATGGGGTCAATTTTTGTTGTTCTTAGATATACTCATGGGTATAGGCCATGCACTGGAGCATGGACCACATACCAGGGACAATACCATTAATGAAAACTGCATCTTCTAACGAAACCATTACCTGTCCATAGTTGGGGGCTTGTGAGCTTCTCCCCATCCATTCTAGAATACTGTCCTACTTGATCCTGTAGGCCTTATGTATGTGACCACAATTTCATGAATTTGACTTCAGTGATCCTGTCATGGCCAGAAGACACAGTTTTGTTCCAGTCTTCTCTGACCTCTTGATCTTACAATTTTTCTGCCCAATCTTTCTTGATGGTCTGAGCCTTGGAGTTAGTGTAGACACCCTATTTGTCAGCTAAGCTTTCCATAGACATTAATTCTTTGTACTTTGATTTGTTTTGAGTTTCTATGCTAACCACAGTACATAGTGTAAAGAAACTTCTCTTATGAGATCTGTGAGTTATGGTAAACTATGGGGAAAGAGACATAAATTTAGAGGTTAGTTTAATAACATTCCCATTTAATAGAATAAAAGTTGGCTTATTATTGGAGTCTGGGAACACCCAATCATAGGTTCTTGGCCAGATCTATAGTGACAGGAAGGTGTCTCCTCCTATGTTGTGGGCCTTAAATCCAATCAAATAGTGGCTGGTTATCTCCATAACATTCATGTTACTGTTGCACCCATGGGCCTAACTTGTCATTTTATATAGCTCATAGGTATAACAGCTTGATGAGATTGTTGATGATTTCCTTTCTAGGTTACATACAACTTCCAGTACTATGAAAGTTATCCAGGAGGAAGGAAGCTTCTTGGTTAGTGCCAATTTTATTTCTCCATGTACTGTGCATAAAGTGTCTTCAGCAATAGGATCTTTTCAAGATCAAATAGGGAATCAAGAGCAGTGGCAATAACCTATATTGTTTTTGGAGTCTCTAGGACACCTTCAACTAAAAACTGATGGATAGTTTCTTACACCTGAAACTGGGGTTTTTACTTGTCAAGCTCTTGAGAGGATTAATGTTACCAGAGTATAGTAACTATAATTATACTTTGGGGGTCCTTCAGGTCCTGAGTGACTTTGGACTTCCGCTCAGCCTGGTTGCAGAAGTGGCTTAGTGTGTGTCCTAATCTCTCTGTGTGTAGGTAGGCCTGTTCTGCAAACATGTTCTGCCAGATCCTTGGGCAAGCCAAGAAGCATGCCAGCTTGATTCCTCTCTTCGTATTTATTGGAGCTGGAGGTACTGGAGCAGCACTGTGTGTGATGTGCTTGGCATTGTTCAATCCAGATGTCAGCTGGGTCAGGAAGAACAACCCAGAGCCTTGGAACAAACTGGGTCCCAATGAACAATAGAAGGTCTACTCACTCGTAGACTACAGTAAACTGAAGAAAAAAGGCCCAGACTTCTAAACTATGAAGTTCACTGTAAAGCTGCTGATAATGAAGGTCTTCCAGAAGCCATCCGTACAATTTTCCACTTAAGCAGGAAATATGTCTCTAAATGCATGAAATCATGTTGACTTTTTTGGAGTTTATTACATTGATGAATAAATCTCTGAAACTTGAAAAAATTTAAACTTTGGGGGTGGAAGTGAGAAAGTGTCTCTTAGTGTAACAGACCTTGTCCTAGAACTCACTTTGTAGACTAGGCTGGCCTCAAACACACAGAGATCTGCCTGTTCCTGCCTACAGAGTGCACAAGTCAGCCAGAAGTCAGACACTAAATTTAAAGTAGTGTGAGTAGCCAGTAGCTGGCCTGCTAGTGAGTCTGTGCTCTCCATGTTTATGTGGCTCATCATAGAGACACTGGTAGTATTGGTGCTCACTGTCTAATGTGCTAACCAATTACAGTTGATAGACTTCTATTATATCCATAGTTGCTCATATACAGTAAAGCAAATCCTGTTCCCTGAAACTGACTCTGGAGTGGTTCATCTTTGTGCTATTTACCAGCCCATGTGCACTGCAGTCTTGTTTGGGAATGCCCCAGTAATGACTACAATAACGTTGAACCAGTTTTTTTTTTTCTTTTGGTTAGTTTGGTTAATCAATCAAGTTTATCAATCGTGTTGATCTTTTCAAAGAGCCAACTCTTGGCTTAATTATTTGTGTGTGTGTGTGTGTGTGTGTGTTTTCCTTGATTTCTATCCTGATTATGCTGGTTAGTTTTTTGTCAACTTGACAGAAGCTAGGTTCATCTAGGAAGAGGGAATCTCAGTTCAGAAAATAAATCCATCAGAGCAGCCTATAGAGAGATGATTGGTATGGGAGAATATAGATCATTGTGGTTGTTGCCACCCTTGGTGAGATGGCCCTGAATTGTATAAAAAAGCAATTTGAATTAGGCATGGAGAGCTAGTCAGTAATCCATGTTTCTTAATGGTTTCTGCTTCATTCTCTACCTCCAGGTCCTGTATAGGAATACTTACCTACTTCCTGTCCTAATAGTTCTCCATGAGCAACTTGATAAGGACATGTAAGCCAAATAAACCCTTTTCTCCTCATGTTCCTTTGTTCATAGTGTTTGTCATAGTAATAGAAAGCAGAGTAGGACACCAGTTTTAATTATTTCTCTCCATTTACTACTTCTGGATTTGGCTCGTCCTTGTTTTATCAATGTCTTTGTTCCTCTGATATTTTTGATGTTTACTTTTACATTTAATTCCAGGAATTTAAATTTTTCCTTTTTAATTCTTTGTTGACCTATATGTCACTCAGTAGTATGCTGTTTATTATGTCACATGTTTTTATTGAGTTTTAAGCCATCCTAGTAGACCATGGTGCTATATGTGTATGAACGGATGTCTACAGGATGGTCCAGTAATGGCTTCTAAAACAAGAGTCTGCCGAAAATGTCGAGAAGAGGACTGAGGGCCAAGGAGAGCTGAGTCAGTGTAAAAAGAGAGTGAACCAGGGATAGTCAGTTGAGATTAGTAAGGCTGTGAACTTTCTCTACCATTATTTCATATGGTTTTTGATATATAAAGGGGAATCTTGAATTTTTTAAGATCTCAATACTCTACCTCTGTGACACTGGGATGTTACCTAACTTCTCTTGATCTTAATTTCTTCCTTGCGTAGAGAAACACATTTTTTAAAATATTAAGTGTTCAAAGAGAAAATATGTATGTGATATGCATGTGTACTGCATATCACTAATTTACTATTATTTGTATTGAATCTAATTATTTTAACTAATTCAAAAACATCTTGTGTCCTCAGTTGTTACAGATACGTTATAGCTCATCACAATATCTTTTCTCAGAGAACAGCAATACATTATGTAAATAACATGTATCAGTGATACATAGTTAAAACACAATTCCAAACAGAGGCACTCAAATGATTGAGATCAAGGGACTACTGTAGTAAATCGTGACATAAACTGCAATATGCTAGTTACTGCTAACTGCCAAATAGAATGAATCAGATATCCTTGCCCTAAAAGTAAATCACAGCTGATTAGAAGTCTGCTTAGTACCTGGTGTACACACACACACACACACATGCACTCCAGTGACAACATAAAACCCTACACACATTGCCTAAAACAGTATTTGTATATTATGTTCACATTGCATGTTTTTCTTATTTGTAATTCATGCATAGCAATATTTATTTTTAAATTATACAGTGAAAGGGATGAATGATTCATAAACCAATGAGGATTTAACAATTTATTTGCAGGAACTAAATGTATTCAGTCAGAAAATATTTATTGAGTGAATATCATGTGTCAGAACTTGTTCTAAGTCCAATATCACAGAGCCAGTGAGTATGAAAGTCACTTTACAATTCTGAGTTCATTGGCTCCAACCTTAAAGCATGCTTTCATTTATAGCCAGAAAGCTACTTCTCATGGTTCTTTCATCTGTACTTCTTAAAATCAGCTGGTCTCTAGAGACATAATTTTCTATTGCTTTTTGATAAGGAAACTCAGAAGAAAAAGCTATGCCCAATTGCATATACTTAAGAGTCTAATTAAAAGTACCTTCTTTTCTCAGGTATCACCTATTTCAGAGACCTGTACTCTTAGGTTTGGGGCCCCACTATGAGACAGCCTAAAAACAAGTGATTGCAGGCAGCTTCAATCAATACTGAGCAAAATATCTCCCTTTCAGAAATGGCCCCAATACTGTGGCTCTTGCTTTCTAAGTTGTCGTTTCCTTGACACAAAAACAAATCAGGATTATTGACAGGTTGGCCTGTTCATTTTGACACACCTTATTTGAGATTTCAGTGAGACTGATTTGGTCTTTCTGGGCATGCCTAGCCCTGCCGCATGCCTGGATTTTCCAGGTGTGAATCACTGGGAAACAAGATGACTGTTTCCTTGGGAATTATACACGCTGCTACATATAACATATATGAGGCACTACAATAGGTAATGGAAAACGAATCAACTCTATTATCAGATTATTTAAGTAAATTATTCTGGGCACTACAAACACTTAACATTTAACATGTAACAAAGCCAATCGAAACATCATCAAATCTATCTTGTATGGTATAGTTTTTTAGCAAGATGATTGGATAAAAGCAAGACAAAAGAGAATCTACTTTTCGTCACAGCCTTTAATACGTGGTTAGGAAATTGAAGTTCCAAATGTCTAAATACTTATTCAAGATTGCATAGTATTAATTGGTAGGAATGTGATTGGAATGTTGATACATGTTAGAATCAACTTCAAGATTAATTGTTACATCATGCAGAAGAGAGAAAAGTGACATATTTTCCAATGAACATGGCATTTCTAAATAGGGGAGACATTGTCCAAGTTATAAACTGTACATCACTAAAAAATTCTTTTAACAAATGGTAGTATTCAAAGAAATGATTCATTAGACAGGACATGGGAATAGTATGAACACATTGGTCAGTTATCCTGAAAAACCTGCATACAAGTCTAAATTCCACCTTGGTCTTTAGTTAACTTTCCTATAATTGGTATTAATACTAAAAGCTTATGAGAACTAAAGGGGATTTAATATTTAACATAGGGTGTAGCCCTTAGATTCTTTCAGCCAATATTGGATGACTTAAATGCTTGTCTTTTCTGTTAACTCTAGGTATCACAATACTTGTGACATCATTCTCGGTCTCTGTTTAGACACAACTTAAATTTTAAATTTACATTTTTGGGTGTGTGTGACATTAAACTGAAAGCAGCTATAAAATTGTTTTGAACTGTCTAATAATTATTGTGAATCTATCCAATAGAATAAAATGATCATGAAAACTATTCTTTTAAAAAATAGGCATTCTTCCCCCATTATTTGAATAGGTAAATAACAGTATTGATATGTCAAGTTCTGCAAACAAGATTCCATTGACATTTTGATTGGGGCCATATTAAACTTGCCAGTTACATCCCTTGTGCCCTACAGTAAATGTTCTTCAAGCATTATCATTATCATTAGGGGACTGACTTACTTTTGCAAATTAGCATGCCTTTCTCCCATCTCTCTATTACACTGTCTTGCCAAAACACTGAAATTGAAGGGGCATAACTAGTTGTGAAATTGTTGAATTATTAAAAACAAAAACCAAACAAAAAACCAAATACCAGCACATAGGTGAGACATGGGAATCCTATTTATAGATGGTAGAGATCCTTATAACATAGCTAGAACCTGGGCAATTGATAATTTGAAATTCTGAGAACACATCCATATCATTCCAGTCACGACTTCTATTATCCCTAACTCACAAAACTGTCTCTCCATTTATTATGCAAATTTTTCCAAATTTCCAACATTCCTTGTTAATATTATCACTTTTCCCATTATTATATTGGGTCTTGCTGATGCACATTAACTCTCCTGATATTTTAGATAGTTAACACTTCACTCTATATTTTGTAAAACTCATTTGTATCAACACACTTGATGCTTTTTTCTGTGTTTTGTCATGTTAAACCTCTATCTTTGTCAAGAAATGATACTTCTTTTCAAAAACGTACCATATTTTTTATTGTTCTTTCCTTCCATCCTCCCTCCTTCTAGACTCTTCCTATTTTATAGGGTCTTGATTCCCAAGTGCTGGGATTATACACATGTGCCATAAAACTCCAGTAAATTGGTGTCTTTTTTCTATATTTATTTTCAGTGGAGAGGATTTCATAGTTTCCATGTGAATGTTAGCTTTCGATTATTTATGTTGTTATTGAAGATCAGCCTTATTCCATGGTGATCTGATAGGATGCATGGGACAATTTCAATATTTTTATATCTGTTGAGGCCTGTTTTGTGACCAATTATATGGTCAATTTTGGAGAAGGTACCATGAGGTGCTGAGAAGAAGGTATATCCTTTTGTTTTAGGATAAAATGTTCTATAGATATCTGTTAAATCCATTTGTTTCATAACTTCTGTTAGCTTCACTGTGTCCCTGTTTAGTTTCTGTTTTCATGATCTCTGAATTGATGAAAGTGGTGTGTTGAAGTCTCCCACTATTATTGTGTGAGATGCAATGTGTGCTTTGAGCTTTACTAAAGTTTCTTTAATGAATGTGGCTGCCCTTGCATTTGGAGCATAGATATTCAGAATTGAGTCCCTCTTAAAGGATTTTACCTTTGATGCGTATGAAGTGTCCCTCCTTGTTTTTTTGATAACTTTGGTTAGGAAGTTGATTTTTTTTAAAGGTGGGATGGCAGTTTTATTAAAGGATTTACCCTAAGCACACTCCTAGCGCCTAGTCCTGAGACTACCCACACCCACACTCATCGACTACCATGTCTTCATAATGTCGGAGAATGACGTTCTTATCACTATCTTTATAGAGCATGGAGATGGGCGAGAGCTTGGTGGGGACACAGACAGCCTTGGGGACCTTGGGGTCAGCCATATGCACCAGAGCCTGCATGAAAGCATAATTGGAACTATTTAAATATGTGGTCATTGAGAAGGGGCACTCTCCATGACAGTAATTTGCCATGAACCCCTTAGGGGCAATGATCCACTTGTGCCAACTCAGGTCCTAGAAGTTGATGAACAGCTGATGACGGTGGCAGAAGTCCCTACAGAAACCCTTGGGGACAGGGATGGCCGCCCTCCATTTTCTGGAAGAAGGATGACAGTGTTTAGGGTTGAGGGTTACCACCAGCAGGGAGGCATGGAGAGAGCAGATCAGCTGGACACAGGGGTTCTCAGGCTGGACAGTTACCCCGGAGTATCTGTCCTCTTTGACCAGAATCTGTAAGTGTAAGTCCAAATTATTCAGTCGGTTGCTGTTCCAATCCTTAAGCACACCCTGCAGGTTGAACTGGAGCAGACCTTGAGGCCCAGGGACAGACCGCAGAAAAAGCAAATATTTTATTCGATATTAGAATGGTTACTCCAGCTTGTTTCTTCAGACCATTTGCTTGGAAAATTGTTTTCCAGCCTTTCATTATGAGGTAGTGTCTGTCTATTTCCCTGAGATGGGTTTCCTGTAAGCAGCAAAATGTTGGGTCCTGTTTGGGTAGCCAGTCTGTTAGTCTATGTCTTTTTATTGGGGAATTGAGTCCATTGATATTAAGAGGTATTAAGGACAAGTAATTGTTGCTTCCTATTATTTTTGTTGTTAGAGTTGGCATTCTGTTCTTGTGGCTGTCTTCTTTTAGGTTTGTTGAAGGATTACTTTCTTGCTATTTCAAGGGCATGGTTTCCACCCTTGTATTGTATTTGTTTGTTTGTTTGTTTGTTTGTTTTTTGTTTTTTTCTGTTATTATCTTTTGAAGGGCTGGATTCGAGAAAAGATAATGTGTGACTTTGGTTTTGTCTTGGAATACTTTGGTTTCTCCATTTATGGTAATTGAAAGTTTGGCTGGGTATAGTAGCCTGGGCTGGCATTTGTGTTCTCTTAGTGTCTGTATAACATCTGTCCAGGATCTTCTGGCTTTCATAGTCTCTGGTGAAAAGTCTGGTGTAATTCTGATAGGCCTGCCTTTATATGTTACTTGACCTTTCTCCCTTACTGCTTTTAATATTCTATCTTTATTTAGTGCATTTGTTGTTCTGATTATTATGTGTCTGGAAGAATTTCTTTTCTGGTCTAGTCTATTTTGAGTTCTGTGGGCTTCTTGTATGTTCATGGGCATCTCTTTCTTTAGGTTTGGGAAGTTTTCTTCTATAATTTTGTTGAAGATATTTGCTGGCCCTTTAATTTGAAAATCTTCATTCTCATCTACTCCTATTATCCATAGGTTTGGTCTTTTCATTGTGTCCTGGATTTCCTGTATGTTTTGAGTTAGGATCTTTTTGCATTTTGCATTTTCTTTGATTGTTATGCCGATGTTCTCTATGGAATCTTCTGCACCTGAGATTCTCTCTTCCATCTTTTGTATTCTGTTGCTGATGCTCGCGTCTATGGTTCCAGATTTCTTTCCTAGGGTTTTTATCTCTAGCTTTGCCTTTCTTTGGGTTTTCTTTATTGTGTCTACTTCCCTTTTTAGGTCTAGTATGGTTTTGTTCATTTCCATCACCTGTATGGATGTGTTTTCCTCTTTTTCTTTAAGGACTTCTACCTGTTTGGTTGTGTTTTCCTGTTTTTCTTTAAGGACTTGTAACTCTTTAGCAGTGTTCTCCTGTATTTCTTTAAGTGAGTTATGAAAGTCCTTCTTGATGTCCTCTACCATCATCATGAGATATGCCTTTAAATCCGGGTCTAGATTTCCAGGTGTATTGGGGTACCCAGGACTGGGTGAGGTGGGAGTGCTGCGTTCTGATGATGGTGAGTGGTCTTGGTTTCTGTTAGTAAGATTCTTACATTTGCCTTTATCCAGCCAGTAATTTCTGGAGTTAGTTGTTATAGTTGTCTCTGGTTAGAGATTGTTCCTCTCGTGATTATGTTAATCTCTATCCGCAGACCTGGGAGACTAGCTCTCTCCTTTGAGTTTCAGTGGTCAGAGCACTCTCTGCAGGTAAGCTCTCCTCTTACAGGGAAGGTGCACAGATATCTGGCGTTAGGACCTGCCTCCTGGCAGAAGATGAAGGCCTGAAACAGGGCCTGTCCCAGAAGCTGTGTAGTTTAGACCTGTCACAGAAGCTGTTAGCTTTGGTAGTCCACACTATCACCTGCCCAGACTAGTCTCAGAGGGATCCAGGAACCAAGATAGCTCCCCCAGGTGCTCGTGCAAAGCCCTCCCGGGCGGGGCAGACACCTCTCCTCTGTCAGGGAAGGTGCCCGGATGCCTGGAACCTGAAACAGGGTCTGCCTCAGAAGCTGTCCTCTAGGGACCTTGGGGGTGTCCGTCGACTCAGCACCCGAGGTGACCTGGTGCTGACGCTGACCTGAAGGGATTTGTGACCCTGGTCAGGCCGGGTTTTCTGCTTCCCTAATGCTGTCTCATGTCCCGCGCAATTGGATTAGAACAGAAGTTGTGTTCCACCCACCTGTGGTCCTAAGATCTCGTGGAGAATCCTATAGGGGAACTTGGGGGTGTCTGCCAATTCCGTGCCCAAAGTGCATTGATTTTTATTATATAAAGAAGAGTTTTTTTTTCACAAAATCATCTTTCTTTTGATTCTAATCTTATTGCAACCAAGAAAATATAGTAGAAAAGAACATTTTAAAACACTGTATTTCCTCTTTTCCTTTCTAGTTTCTCAGCCTGTGCCAATATTCATTCTCACAAGGGTGCACAATGTAAACATTAGAAGCTAGAATCCCCACAGTAGATATCATGTTGTATTTTTGTTTCTGAGCCTGCATTGCTTTGCTCAATTTTTCCAGGCCCAAACATTTTAATTCTTTTTTATGGCCAAAGAAAATTGTGTTAAATATATGTACCATATTTTCTTTATCTACTCATATGTTGGTAGACATCAATGACATCAGCTAGATGATGATCATGGGCTACATGTTTATCTTCATATACTGTATATATATATATATATATATATATATATATATATATATAAACATATATATATAGGCATGTCTGTAGGTGATATATCTGAGTCATATATAGTTCCAGTTTTAGCTTTTTCTTTAATTAGATTTTTTTTTAATTTACATTCCAAATGTTATCTCCTTTCCTGGTTTCTTCTCTGAAAATCCCCTATCCCCCCTCCCCCTGCTCACCTACCCACCCACTCCTGCTTCCTGGCCCTGGCATTCCCTTATACTGGGGCATAGAACCTTCGCAGGACCTCTCCTCCCATTGATGACCGACTAGGCCATCCTCTGCTACATATGCAGCTAGAGCCATGAGTCCTACCATGTGTTTTCTTTGGTTAGTGGTTTAGTCCCAGAGAGCTCTGGGGGTATTGTTTAGTTCATATTGTTGTTCCTCCTGGATTTCCATACTGTCTGCACCAGTTTGCACCCAACCCTCAGTGAATAAGGGTTCCTCTTCCTCCACTACCTCACCAGCATTTGTTTTCATTTATGTTCTTTGTGATTGCTATTCTGACTGTGGTGATACGGAATTTCAAAAGACATTTCCATCTGCAGTTCCTGAATGGCTTTTTAATTTTTTTGACATTTGTTTCTTTTGTTTTTCTTCAAGCATATTGGCCCATTTATTGACTGGCTGTATTATTTATTTGATGTTTAATTTTTGCTGTTCTTTATATGTCCTAGAATCTAGATACTATCTACATATTTGAAGTATAGCTGGAAAATGTTTTCTTTCATTCTCAGGCAATCTGTTCACAGTGATGATATTTTCCTTGACTGTAGGGAAGCTTTCATGTTATCATATCTGTTTATTCTCAGGTTTTTCTTGGTGTTATTAGGGTTCTGTTTAGAAAGTTCTTGCCTCTTTTGAAGTGCATTCCCTGTTTTTCTTTAGCAATTTCAAACTTCAAGTTCTAACAAAAGTCTTTTATCAATTTAGAATTTAGTTTTATATAAAGCAAGAGATAAGGATTGTGCTTGCTAGTTTCATGTTAACACAAGATAGTCATTTGGAAAAAAAGGCAACTCAATTGAGAAAATGTCCTCACTAGATTGGCTTAAGGGCAAGCCTGTAGGATATTTTCTTAATTGATAATTTATGTGGGAGAGCCAAGTTCAATGAGGGTGGAGCCACACCTGGTCTGGTGGTCCTGAGTGTTTTAAGAAAGCAGACTGAGCAAGCCATAGGGAGCAAGGCAGTAAGCAGCACTCTTCCATGGTCTTCTCTGCTCCAGTTCTTACCTCAAGGTTTCTGTTCTGAGTTCCTGTCCTGATGCCCTTGGATGACTGGACTATAAGCTCTACTATGAAATAAATCCTTTCCTTTTCAAGTTGTCCTTGGTCATGGTGTTTTATCACAGCAATAGAAATCCTAAGACAGACATTTCTATCATTTCTGTGGGATTTTTCCATAACAGAACTGACCATGTGTTTCAGAAAGGATTGTGGTGGTATTTGAACTTCAAACTGGAAAAGGCATTGAGTGCTCAGAACTCATTGGACTGTTCTACGGAAGTTTGAAAAATTAGATTGTTGAAAGCAATGCAGTCAATAGAGGTCTGGCTTGGAAAGTTTCAGAGGGAAGTTTAACGATTACCTTAAAGATTATTTATGTGATATTTTTGGATAAAGAATATATAGTGTCAGTGACCTGGTACCTGTGATTAACAGAGATCAACACCACTGAAGAAATCCTTTACTGGACAATTGGTGCTGATTAACTAGAGTTGAGAAATTAAGTTGCAGTCATTGAGGATTGTAAATTTGAGAGTATTTCCTTGGGGTCTGTACAGGGAAGCTGTGTTCCTGATGCAGGCATTGTATTTCATGCTGGCAGTAAAACCTGGTAGTGTAAGTACCTGGTTGGTACTGGTTTTCAAGTTGTATAGTAGTCATAAAGACAGCTAAAGCTTGGCATTGTGTGGCATGGCTGGTGTCCTTGAAGAGAGCCCATAGGAGGCTACAGCTCAGTTGTGACAAGGACTCCAGCATTTTGGAAATGCTAGGACAGTGGGGACAACCCCCCAAGGACAGCAGCACTTGTGGAGTGGAACTGGCCTGATTTACCAGACAAACTGTATACTGGAAATGGATTTGTCAAGCCCTTTGGTGACACCCAGAAGAATGTGGGGGAATCAAAGACATTGGACTCTGAGTTAGTTACACCATTGGAATTTCATTTTGCTGTGTTCAAACTGTAACAGTGCTCTTGTTCTTCACTCTTGGAATAAGTATTTAACTTCATTCTTTGCCTTTTTTACAGGAGCCCACAGTTAATAGACTTTAAAATGTGAGAGAGTTTGGATATTTTGAAGAGGTTTTGAATGTTGAAAGAAATTACAAATGTTTTAAAGATACTGAACTTTTAAAGACTGTGCAACTTTTAAAATTATTGATGTTTTCTATTGTGATGTATATATTAATATGCTTTCTTGGGGGAAATGAGAAAAGAAAGGTTTTAGCTGCATAAGGCTGTGTCTTTGTGTCAAGTTAAAAAGGGGTCAATTATGTTGGCTACTTTAATGTCAGCTTGACACAAAATAGAATCATTTGAGAAGAGGGAACCTCAACTGAGAAAATTGGTCAGTGAGGCATTTTCTTGATTGATGATTGACTTGGAAAGGACCAGATAATTGTGGGCAGTGCCATGCCTGAGCTGGTGGTTCTGGGTGGTATCAAAAAGGAGGCTGAGAAAGACATAGGATGCAAGTCAATAAAGCAGCACTCCTCCATGGTCTCTGTTTGAACTCCTGCCCTGACTTCTCTGGATGATGGACTTTAAGCTGTAATATGAAATAAAGCATTTTCTTCCCAAATTGTGTTTGGTCATAGTGTTTAATCATAGCAAAAGAAACTAAAGACATAGATCCAATTTAATTCTTTGATACAACTGGATATTCCATTTTTCCAGCAGTATTTACTAAAGTGACTGGATTTTTCCACCTTATTCTTTTGACATATTTGTCAAAAAGTTAGGTGGCCATAGCCTTATACATTTATATGTTTTTCTATTATGTTCCATTACTCTATAGGTCATTTTTCTGCCAGTATCACATCTTGATCATTACATTATAGTTCAAGATCAGTTATTCCAATATTTCTTGCAATGTTTTTTCTGATTATGATTTCTTTGTTACCTGTAGTCTTCTGTGTTTAGATCTCAATTTTATGAGGTTTTTTTTTCTCTGTGAATAGTGACTTTGGAATTTTGATGGAGATTGAATTTCATGGAATCTGTAGATTACTTTTGTTAGTACAGCCATTTCCAGAATATTAATTGTGATAAGCTAGGAATTTGAAAGATCCTTCCATTATGTATTATATTCGATTTCTTTCTTTAGGGTTTTATAAGTGCTTATCATAGAAGTCCTTTGCCTCATTGGTTTGGTTTACTCCTAAAAAATTTTTGAAGCTACCATTAATGCTGTATTTTTCCCAAAATTCTTAGTAAGTTTGTTATTGGTAAATAGAAAGGTTACTGATTTTTTTTTATACTGATTTTGTAACTTATAACTTTACTGAAAGTGATATCCCATTGAAAGGTTTTATAGAGTTTGTAGCATAGCTTCAGTGTGAAATTATGCCATTCATCTTCAAATAGTGAATTTAACTCCTTCCTTTCCTGTACTATTCTTTTTATATTTCCTTTGGTTTATCATTCTAGTTAACAAGGAACGCTCCAGTGAATTAGAACAGAGAGACGAAATGCTTTGGTTTTCCTCATTTGATATATGCTGAGTAGAAGTTTGTTGTACACAGTCTCTATTATGCTGAGTCATGTCCTTTCGAGTCATTATTTAGACAAGAACTTTATTATGAAGGCATCATAACTTTAACAAATTTCTTATCTGAATCTCATGAGAAGATTGTGTGATTTCTGTCCCTAAGTCAATTAGCACAGCATACTACTATACTTAGTTGTTTTTGTATGTTGAGCCAACCTTGTATCTACTGGATGAAATCAATTAGGTTGTAAAATATGATCTTAATGAGTTCCTAGATTTGTTAAGAAAATTCCCATCTATGCTCATGGAAATTTGTGTACAGGGTTCTTTTTAAATCATGTTTTTAGCTGGGAGCGGTGGCACATGCCTTTAATTTCAGAACTTGGGAGGAAGAGGCAGACAGATCTCTGTGAGCTTAAGGCCAGCCTGGTCTGTATAGCAAGTTCCAAGACAGCCAAGGCTAGATAGAGAGATCCTGTCTAAAAACAATTTTTATTGGGTATTTATTTCATTTATATTTCCAATGCTATCCCAAAAGTCACCCACACACTCCCCCACCCACCCACTCCCACTTCTTGGCCCTGTTGTTCCCCTGTACTGAGGCATATAAAGTTTGCACGACCAATGGGCCTTTCTTTCCACTGATGGCTGACTAGGCCATTTTCTGGTTCATATGCAGCTAGATACACGAGCTCCAGGGGGTACTGGTTAGTTCATATTGTTGTTCCACCTATAGGATTGCAGGTCCCTTCAGCTTCTTGGGTACTTTCTCTAGCTCCTCCATTGGGAGCCCTGTAATCCATCCAATAGCTGACTGTGAGCATCCACTTCTGTTTTTGCTAGGTCCCGGAATAGTCTCACAAGAGACAGCTCTATCTGGGTCCTTTCAGCAAAATCTTGCTAGAGTATGTAATGGTGTCAGTGTTTGGAAGCTGATTATGGGATGGATCCCCGGATATGGCAGTCTCTAGATGGTCCATCCTTTTGTCACAGCTCCAAAAATATAGTTTATTTATCCAGTTTTGTATCAGGCTAACTCTGGCTTTATAAAATGATTTTGGTCACGTTCTTTCCCTTTCTATTTTGTGGGGCAGTTTGAGAGTCTTTGGTAGTTTATCTTCCTTAAAAGCTTGATAGAATTTAGCAGTGAATTTATACTTCCAAAATTTACTTGGCACAGAGTAACCATTTCCACTGCAAAACTGAATGAATGGGAACATAGTGAATTAAGACTGAAAAAGAGCAACAATAAGACACCAAAAGCAGGCCAAACACCAAATTCTGCAGCTCCATGTCTAGCATCTGGGGCATCTGATAGCATCAAATCAGCTCCACAGGGCTTAGATAGCTGTATATCAAGTCTTGTTGCCTGAAACACACACAGCCTCTATCTTGGGCTACTTCCAGTCCCTACAGTCCGCCTTCATGGCAGATATTCAATGACTCTGACATCTCCAATATCTTAAAGCTCCTACTATAACCCAGGCTTCACTATTAGAGCTTCATGAAATGCCTCTGAAGTCCTCCTTTCAGGGACTCTGACCTGCCACACATTGCCTTGCTTCTGTGGCTCTTTAGCTATGTGGAACACAGACTACATGGTTCCTCATTCTTCCATACCACCAAAACCATAGTAGCAGGCCAAGTAGTCACAGTGGCAGGAGAATTAAGCAAGCTGATTATATTTCATCCAGATTATAATACATGAATCAGAGAAAGAGAGAGGAAACTGGAAGTGGGAATGAGCTATAAACTCTCAAAGCCTAATGATGTACTTCCTCCAGGAAACCTTCCTTCCTAAAGGTACCACAGCATTCCCTAGCAGTAAAACAAACTGAAGACCAGATTTTCAAACAAACAGGGCTATGGGGGACATTTTACATGCAAGTCCCCATAACAATATTACTGGAGTCTGTTAGAACAACCCTCCTTTCATCTCCAGTTTTGCTAAGTTGAGTACTTTCTCCTTTTTCTTGGTTGGTTTAGCTAGGGGTCAAGCACATTAGACTCTTAAGGGAACACATTCTGTTTTTTACTAATTCTGCTTTTTAGTCAGTATTTTTTTTTAATGCTCGACAGATGATGTTACTTAGCACGACTTAGGTATTTCAAATGCTAGATTCCCACTGGCTGGTCACTACCACACTAACACCCATGCTTCAAATCCCTCATGGCCTTTGTAGCGCACCTCAGGCAAACACACTCTTTGTGGCCATACCTTTCTTTCTTGAGCCCAGATGAGCCACCGCATGAAGAAAACATAACACAAACTTAGTTCAGAAATGACAGTAACTCAATGGTTGGACTCAACAACTAAAATTCTAATCTTGTAAGCCTTGTTAAATCTAAATCCTCTGGTGTCAAATCCTGATGGATCTGCCAGTGAAACCAGGAAACACTCATAACTATATCTTGTCCTCATACTATCCTTGTCCAAAAAGTACCTAACTCTCTCCTGCTTCCTCTCTTTCTCCATCCAACCCAGAACTCCCTCCTACTTGCCCAGTGATTGGCTCCTTTTATTCATTAAGGGATTGTGATTCACAAGAAGTCACCTGAGTACATGTGATTCACTCTTTGTATGTAGCTCCTCCCAGTAGAGCGGAATTAGCATCAACAAACAAACAGCACCAGGCCCATCCACAATAACTAACCAATGCTAAAATTCCATGAAATAAATGACATCTTTTGCAACTCAATAATCTGTAATGATGAAAGAAATATAAGGTAGTATGTAATCCTTTCACTACATACATCAATCATGATATTAGATGTAATTTGTAGTGGCCTTTGTGCAAACTCCACATTTCCATAAACAGTCTAGATCAGTGGATTGCAACCTATGTGTTTCGGGAGTCAAGAACCTTCTCACAGGTATCACTTAAGACCATCCTTCATATCAGACATTTACATTATGATTCATAAAAGTAGCAAATTTACAGTTATAAAGTTAAAAACAAATATTTTTATGGTTGGAGAGTCATCACAGTATGAGAGACTGTATTAAAGGGTCACAGCATTAGGAAAGTTGAGAACCACTGTTCTAGATGGTTATGATAAACTCCTACCAACTTCTCTATTCAATGAAATCCCAAGTTTTTATTTATCTTTTTCAGCCAGATAAAGCTGTTTATGATGAACAACAAACAATCCTACACATTAGGGGCAGACCTGTGCATTCTTCACCTATGTTATCTTTATCTCTCCCCCCCCCCCCCCCGTAGGGCTTCAGCTGTGCCACTTTTTTCTCTTCATCATCCATATGGCAACTTGAAATATGTAATGAAGAAGACACAGGCTGAGGTGTGCTTGTCCATTTCTTAATCTTATTTTACTGTTTTTCTGACCTACATTTTCTTCATAAAATTGAAATGAAAATAGGCATTGTGGCAGAGATGTAATCTCTAATAAGAAATTATACTTATCAACATGATAATTTATTATTCTTGAATAGAAAGAAGATATTGAGTAACACAAAGTAACCGTATTTGGCAAGAAAATAATTTTCCTTTTAACAAATAAACAAAAGAGGGGTGGAAATTAAAATAAATAAAGAACCAACCAATGCACTACAACAACTGCCCACTAAAATACAAGTTTTATAAAAATAAAAACAAAACAAAACAAACAAACAAAAAACAAAAAACCATCCACAACCTACCCTTCTCAGGGATGCATTGTTTTCTCTGTCCCCTCTTCCTGTATATTTTCCTCTCCTCTGAGACTAAGGAGTTTCTGTCCTTTGCTGCATTCTTGGGATTAAGGATAAGCTCTCTGAACCTTCCTGGAAAGGATTTAGAAGAGGAAGAAAAGCCTGGAGTCTCAATCAAGGTTGCTGGGGTCAGTAAGGCCCACCTACCTGTTTACTCATGCTATGCCAGGTTCACCATGCAACCTATTTGTGCAAAGTGCTAACACTGAATTTTATTTTGAGGAGAATACCAACTAACAACATTAATACAAAGTCTAAAACATTCTGAACCTAATATCATTTGTCATAAAGGAGTAATAATTTTAAACAATTAAATGAAATATATCTTTTATTCAAAAGTGTATCGATCCAAATGATCTTAAGTAGAAAAGAATAGCTAGATTCATTTTATGCTGCTGAAAAATGGAGAATCATGACCAAGACCATCAAAGGAACATACAAAGTTTCATTGGCTTCATGTGGATTTTAATGACTGCAAAGACTGATAAGATGATTCAGATGCAGACATGCCTTATATTTGGACTGTTTTTCTGAGATGATGGACCACATGAGTTGTGATGAGAATGTAGATTTACCTGAAAATGGATGGAGCAGATAATGATACACAAGATATGGATGTTGAAAAAGGGGGCCAGAGATGAAGTAAGAAATATTGTCATCACCTGAACTTTTAGAAAAGAAAATGACTTTGAAAGATTTCATAATTGACCGACTTGATAGTTTTAAAGGCTGATGCTGTATTTACTTCCTTTAACCTATTTTTCAATCTAGCGATTTCTTTTTAAAGGTTCACTGAGGGTTGACAATGTACCATTGTATGAGAACAATTTTAAATCGTCTAAGGCAATATTTTTATGCATGAATATTTCCCAGAAATCCATGACGCTGTTCAGATCCTAGGCAACTGGGACAGCATCCGTGATGAATAAACACATTTCACTCAAGTCTCTTCTCCTTCCTAATAATTACTGCTGTGCTAGCAAGCACTCAGCCTACAAAAAGATAACTAAGCTTTAGATTTTAAGGTAAGGACTTTAAAAGGACTGCAAGATATTAAACTGATATCCTGCCATTCTTCTGGTGTTTATTATCAAGATTGTTACAATAAAGTTTTTCCCCCAAAACTGTCCTTCCCGTTATTGTACATCATTTGTTAGTGTTATGTGGTAAATGTCCTAAGTTAGATGGTTTCTGATGCCTATACATTAGTCATTGTTTGGCCCTTGAGTTTTTGTAATTCTTAGAATGAACAACTAAGAAAGATGTTCATTGCTACTTGAGAGTTTATATATTTTAGACAAGATTTATATTTGAACTGCTGGTTCAGTACAACACATGAGTGAAGATTTTTGTATATCTTGTTTTGATCTCAGCTTCTACCTAGGCTGAAAAACTTCAATTTATGTTAACAACTGTAGGGATTTTTAAAAAATGACTACATTCTTTCCCACAAGCTTCTTAAAAATTTCTTGGCTGCCGTTTTAAGAGTATAGTTTATTGCAGTTGTATGCATTTACTAGAATGGAGTTCTTATTTTGGAGGGAGAATTTGGGGCTATTTATCTGAAAAAGAGGCTTGTGGTACTGATACAAAACAAACAAACAAACCTTTTAAAGCACATCTGTAGGGCTGGAAAGATGGCTCAGAGGTTAAGAGCACTGGCTGCTCTTTCAGAGGTCCTGAGTTCAATTCCCACCAACCACATGGTGTCTTACAACCATTTGTAATGGGATCTGGTGTCCTCTTCTGGCACATAGGTGTACATACAGATAGAGCACTTATATACATAAAATAAATAAATCAATCTTAAAAAATAAAGTGTATCTGTAATGGAAAAACTGTACACAACACTTTGCAGCAGCTTGAAATAAAACTAAATGTATTACTCTTGTATTAAAAAAATACTTTATTTGGCCTGATTATTCCATTTCATACTGGAGATTGATGGTATAACCAATCCTCTAGAAAAGTGAAGGAATAGAGACGTGAGCAAACAATGCATAAGCAGAACAATGTATCTTATTCGGTGCTTAATCTACTACACTAGAAATGAAGGCAGGCCGGTGCTGTGATCAATTTGAAAAGTAGAATTCTGCACACCTTTTTTTATTTCACCACTTTCAATGCAATTTTCTTTTTGAGACATTGTCTTATTCTGTAGCCCTGGCTGATCTTGAACTCACATTGATCTCCCTGCTGCAGTCTCCTTTAGTACTGAGAAAGAAATCAGGGAAACAACAGCATTCACAGTAGCCTCAAATAATATGGAGTATCTTGGGGGTAACTCTAATAAAGCAAGTGAAAGACATATATGATAAAACTTCAAATCTTTGAAGAAAGAAATTGAAGGTTTCAGAGGGTGGAACTATCTCCTATTCTCATGGATCCGTAAAATTGACATAGTAAAATTGGTCAGCCTACCAAAAACAATCTACAGATTCACTACAGTCCCCATCAAAATTTAGATACAATTCTCTACAGACCTTGAAAGGACAATACTCAACTTACTATGGAAAAACAACAACAACAAAAACAAACAACAAACAACAACAACAACAACAGAACCCAAGGATACATTGGTAAACCTATCCTGAAAAATAAAAGAACTGATGAGGGTCTCACCATTCCCAATTTCAAGTTGTACTACAGCGTTATAGTAATAAAAATAGCATGGTATTGGCAAAAAAGTCATGCTGATCAATGGAATCGAATTGAAGAATCAGACATAAATCTACACACCCATGGTTACCTATTCTTTGTTTTGTTTTGGTTTTTTGTTTTGTTTTGTTTTGTTTTAATAAAGAAGCCAAGAAAAGAGAAAACTAAAACTACACACTGGAAAAACGAAAGCATCTTCAACAAAAGGTGCTGGTCAAACTGGATGTCAACAAGTAGAAGAATGCAAGTAGACCCATATTTATAATCTGGCACAAAACTCATGTCCCTATGGATCAAAGACCTCAACATAATTACAGATATATTGAACTTGATAGACAAGAAAGTGACAAATACCCTTAAATACATTGATACAGAAGACAACTTTCTGAACAGAACAACAATAGCACAGGCACTTAGAACAATGATTAATAAATTTGACCTCATAAAACTAAGATGACTCAGTAAGGAAAAGGAGACTGTCAATAAGACAAAATGGTAGCCTACAGAAGGGGAAAATATTTTCACCAATGCTATATCCAATAGAGGAGTATTATCCAAAATATACATAAAACTCAGGAAATTAGATATAAAAAAAATCCAATAACAATCGGGTATTGGTCTAAATATAGAATTCTCAACAGAGGAATCCCAAATGGTTCAGAAACACATAAAGAAAATTTCAACATCCTTAGCCATCAGGGAAATGCAAATTTAAACAATGTTGCGATTCCATCTTACATCTGTTAGAATGGTTAAGACCAAAACCTCAAGCTATAGCTCATGCTGGTGAGAATGTGGAGTAAGGTAACACTTCTCTGTTGGTGGGAGTGCAAACTTGTGCAACTACTTTGGAAATTAATATGGTGGTTCCTCAAGAAATTGGGAATCATCCTCAACACCCAGCTATACCACTCCTGGGCATTCATCCAAAAGATGCTCGAGCATCCCACAAGGACACATGCTCAACTATGTTCATAGCAGCTTTATTTGTAATAGCCAGAAACTGGAAACAACCTAAATATCCCTCAACTAAAGAATGTATAAAGAAAATGTGGTATATTTACACAGTGGGACACTGCTCACTATTAAAAGCAGGCAATTGGATGCAACTAGAAAAAAAATTATCCTAAGCGAGGTGACCCAGAAAGTCAAATATTCATTTATATGTGGATATTAGCTGTTAAGTAAATGATAATCAAGCTACAGTCTACAGATCCAGAGAGGTTAGGTAAAGAAGAGCAGTCTATGGAGAATGCATGGACCTCCCTGGGAAGGGGAAATAGAATAAGTTTGGTGGCTAGCCTAGGGGAAGATGGGAACTGGAAAAGGAAGGATCAGGTGTAGAGGGGAGGGCTCAAAGAGGAGAGTATGAGGAAAATCAGCTGGAATTGGGATCATTGCGGGGTGGTATGGAAACATAATTCAGTGGGAAATTCCTGGAGTCTATGACAGTGACCCTAGTGCACCTGTTAGCTTGATGCTTTTGTGGAACTCCTAACAGTGGTAATGGGTTCCTTTCCAACTTTTCTGCCTGTTCTTGGAACTCTTTCTCCTATTGGGTTGCCTTGCCCAGTCTAGATATGAGGCCTATTGCCTTGCCTTATTGTATTGTTTTCTGTCATGTTTGGCTTTCCTTTACTGGAGCCCTGCACGATTGGAAAGGAAATGGAAAAGAAGTGGATCTGGGGGAAAGGATAGGTATGTGGGAGAAGGACCTGGGAAGAGTAAACGGAGGGAAAGCTGTGGCACCGTATTATATTGTAAGAGAGGCAGATATACTTGTTTTTTTTAATTATTATTGGGTATTTATTTCATTTACATTTCCAATGCGATCACAAAAGTCCCCCACACGCTCTCCCACCCACACCCCCACCCACCCACTCCCACCTCTTGGCCCTGGCATTCCCCTGTACTGAGGCATATAAGGTCTGCACGAGCAATGGGCCTCTCTTACCACTGATGGCTGACCATGCCATCTTCTGATACATATGCAGCTAGAGACAAGAGCTCTGGGTGGGGTGGAGGTACTGGTTAGTTCATATTGTTGTTCCACCTATAGGGTTGCAGATCCCCCCAGCCGCCTGGGTATTTCCTCCAGCTCCTCCATTGGGAGCCCTGTGAGCCATCCAATAGCTGATTGTGAGCATCGACTTCTGTGTTTGCTAGGCCCCAGCATAGTCTCACATGAGACAGCTATATCAGGGTCCTTTCAGAAAAATCATGCTAGTGTATGCAATGGTGTCAGCCTTTGGAGGCTGATTATGGGATGGATCTCTGGGTATGGCAGTCTCTAGATGGTCCATCCTTTCATCTCAGCTCCAAACTCTGTCTCTGTAGCTCCTTCCATGGGTGCATTGCTCCCAATTCCAAGAAGGGGCAAAGTGTCCACACTTTGGTCTTCGTTCTTCCCGAGCTTCATTTGTTTCACAAATTGTATCATATATCTTGGATATTCTAAGTTTCTGGGCTAATATCCACTTCTCAGTGAGTACATATCACGTGAGTTCTTTTGTGATTGAGTTACCTCATTCATGATGATGCACTCCAGGTCCATCCATTTGCCTAGGAATTTCATAAATTAATTTTTGTAATAGCTGAGTAGTACTCCATTGTGTAAATGTACCATATTTTCTGTATCCATTCCTCTGATGAGGGGTATCTGGGTTCTTTCCAGCTTCTGGCTATTATAAATAGGGCTGCTATGAACATAGTGGAGCATGTGTCCTTCTTACCGGTTAGAACATCTTCTGGGTATATGCCCAGGAGAGGTATTGCTGGATCCTCCGGTAGTACTATGTCCAATTTTCTGAGGAACCGCCAGACTGATTTCCAGAGTGGTTGTACAAGCTTGCAATCCCACCAACAATGGAGGAGTGTTCCTCTTTCTCCACATCCTCGCCAGCATCTGCTGTCACCTGAATTTTTGATCTTAGCCATTCTGACTGGTGTGAGGTGGAATCTCAGGGTTGTTTGATTTGCATTTCCCTGATAATTAAAGATGCTGAACATTTTCTCAGGTGATTTTCAGCCATTCGGTATTCCTCAGGTGACAATTCTTTGTTTAGCTCTGAGCCCCATTTTTAATGGGGTTATTTGATTTTCTGGAGTCCACCTTCTTGAGTTCTTTATATATATTGGATATTAGTCCCCTATCTGATTTAGGATAGGTAAATATCCTTTCCCAATCTGTTGGAGGCCTTTTTATCTTATTGAAAGGGTCGTTTGCCTTACAGAAGCTTTGCAATTTTATGAGGTCCCATTAGTCTATTCTCAATCTTACAGCACAAGCCATTGCTTTACTATTCAGGAATTTTTCCCCTGTGCCCATCTCTTCGAGGATTTTCCTGACTTTCTCCTCTATAAGTTTCAGTGTCTCTGGTTTTATGTGGAATTCCTTAATCCACTTAGAATTGACCTTAATACAAGGAGATAGGAAAGGATCAATTCACATTCTTCTACATGATAATTGCCACTTGTGCCAGCACCATTTGTTGAAAATGCTTTCTTTCTTCCACTAGAGGGTTTTAGCTCCCTTGTCAAAGATGAAGTGACCATAGGTGTGTGGGTTCATTTCTGGGTCTTCAATTCTATTCCCTTGGTCTACTTGTCTGTTGCTATACCAGTACCATGCAGTTTTTATCACTATTTCTCTGTAGTACAGCTTTATGTCAGGCATGGTGATTCCACCAGAAGTTCTTTTATCCTTGAGAAGAGTTTTTGCTATCCTAGGTTTTTTGTTATTCCAGATGAATCTGCCGATTGCCCTTTCTAATTCGTTGAAGAATTGAGTTGGAATTTTGATGGGGATTGCATTGAATCGGTAGATTGCTTTTGACAAGATAGCCATTTTTATTATACTGAACCTGCCAATCCATGAGCATGGGAGATCTTTCCATCTTCTGAGATCATCTTTAATTTCGTTCTTAAGAGACTTGAAGTTCTTATCATACAGATCTTTCACTTCCTTAGTTAGAGTCACACCAACGTATTTTATATTATTTGTGACTATAGAGAAGGGTGTTGTTTCCCTAATGTCTTCCTCAGCCTGTTCATCTTTTGTGTAGAGAAAGGACATTGACTTGTTTGAGTTAATTTTATATGCAGATACTTCACTGAAGCTGTTTATCAGGTTTAGGAGTTCTCTGGTGGAATTTTTAGGGTCACTTATATATACTATCACATCATCTGCAAAAAGTGATATTTTGACTTTTTCCTTTCCAATTTGGTATCCCCTTGATTTCCACAATCTGTCCATTGGTGAAAGTGGTGTGTTGAAGTCTCCCACTATTATTGTGTGAGGTGCAATGTGTGCTTTGAGCTTTACTAAAGTTTCTTTAATGAATGTGGCTGCCCTTGTATTTGGAGCATAGATATTAAAAATTGAGAGTTCCTCTTGGAAGATTTTACCTTTGATTCGTATGAAGTGCCCCTCCTTGTCTTTGATGACTTTTGGTTGGAATTCAATTTTATTAGATATTAGAATGGCTACTCCAGCTTGTTTATTCAGACCATTTGCTTGGAAAATTGTTTTCCAGCCTTTCATTCTGAGGTATTGTCTGTCTATTTCCCTGAAATGGGTTTCCTGTAAGCATCAAAATGTTGAGTCCTGTTTGTGTAGCCAGTCTGTTAGTCTGTGTCTTTTTATTGGGGAGTTGAGTCCATTGATATTAAGAGATATTAAGGAAAAGTAATTGTTGCTTCCTATTATTTTTGTTTTTAAAGTTGGCATTCTGTTCTTGTGGCTGTCGTTTTTTAGGTTTGTTGAAGGATTACTTTCTTGCTTTTTCTAGGATGTGGTTTCCATCCTTGTATTGTTTTTTTTTCTCTTATTATCGTTTAAAGGGCTTTATTCGTGGAAAGATAATGTGTGAATTTGGTTTTGTCGTGGAATACTTTGGTTTCTCCATCTACGGTAATTGAAAGTTTGGCTGGGTATAGTAGTCTGTGCTGGCATTTGTGTTCTCTTAGTGTCTGTATAACATCTGTCCAGGATATTCTGGCTTTCATAGTCTCTGGTGAAAAATCTGGTGTAATTCTGATAGGTCTTCCTTTATATGTATGTTACTTGACCTTTTCCCCTTACTGCTTTTAATATTCTATCTTTATTTAGTGCATTTGTTGTTCTGATTATTATGTGTCAGGAGGAATATTTTTCTGGTACAGTCTATTTGGAGTTCTGTAGGCTTCTTGTATGTTCATGGGCATCTCTTTCTTTAGGTTTGGGAAGTTTTCTTCTATAATTTTGTTGAAGATATTTGCTGGCCCTTTAAGTTGAAAATCTTCATTCTCATTTACTCCTATTATCCGTAGGTTTGGTCTTCTTATTGTGTCCTGGATTTCCTGTATGCTTTGAATTAGGATCTTTTTGCATGTTGCATTGTCTTTGATTGTTGTGCTGATATTCTCTATGGAATCTTCTGCACCTGAGATTCTCTCCTCCATCTCTTGTATTCTGTTGCTGATGCTCGCATCTATGGTTCCAGATTTCTTTCCTGGGTTTTCTATCTCCAGCTTTGCCTGAATTTGGGTTTTCTTTATTGTGTCCACTTCCCTTTTTAGGTCTAGTATGGTTTTGTTCATTTCCATCACCTCTTTGGATGTGTTTTCCTCTTTTTCTTTAAGGACTTGTAACTCTTTAGCAGTGTTCTCCTGTATTTCTTTAAGTGAGTTATTAAAGTCCTCCTCGATGTCCTCTACCATCATCATGAGATATGCCTTTAAATCCGGGTCTAGATTTCCAGGTGTGTTGGGGTACCCACGATTGACTGAGGTGGGAGTGCTGGGTTCTGATGATGGTGAGTGGTCTTGGTTTCTGTTAGTAACATTCTTATGTTTGCCTTTCACCATCTGGTAATCTCTGGAATCAGTCGTTATAGTTGTCTCTGGTTAGAGCTTGTTCCTTTTGTGATTCTGTTAGCCTCTACCATCAGACCTGGGAGACTAGCTCTCTCCTGAGTCTCAGTGGTTAGAGCACTCTCTGTGGGCAAGCTGTCCTCTTGCAGAGAAGGTGCACAGATAAATGTTGATTGGATTTGCCTCCTGGCAGAAGATGAAGGCCGGAAACAGGGCCTGTCCTAGAAGCTGTTAGCTCTGTAGTCCACACTCTCACCTGTGCAGACTAGTCTTGGTGTGATCCTGGAAGAAAGATGGCTCCTGTGGATGCTCCGCCAAATCCCTCCGGGGAGGGGTGGACACCTCTCCTCTGGCAGGGAAGGTGTCCAGATGTCTGGAGCCCGAAATGTGGCCTCCCTTAGAAGCTCTGTGTCTCCTGCCTGAACCAGAAGCTATTAGATTCTGTAGTCCACACTCTTACCTGTGCAGACTAGTCTATGCAGGATCCAGGAACCAAGATGTCTCTGGCAGATGTTCCAGCAATGGCTTCCAGCAGGTGCCTCTCCTCTGGCAGGGAAGGTGCCCAGATGTCTGGAGCACGAAACGGGGTCTGCCACAGAAGCTCTGTGGCTCCCACCTTTCCCAGAAGCTGTTAGCTTCTGTAGTCCACACTCTCACCCGTGCAGACTAGTCTTGGCAGGATCCGGGAAGGGAGATGGCTCCCGCGGATGCTCTGGCTGCAGATCTACTTTCAATGAAAAGTGAGGAGTGTAGAAGTTAAGTCCAGTTCTGCCTCCCAGCCCAATGCTCCCTGAAATAAGATTCAGACTCAAAATATATTTAAAAAATACTTTGGCCATATAGAGAGACTCTTCTCTGACTATATATAGCAAGATATTCCATTTTTTTCTAGCCTACATTTTGCCACGTGGCTGGTTACCTACCTGTGCTCAGGTACCATGTGTCCCACTTGTCATCTTCCCAGAGATTCTCCTGCATGGCTCTATCCCAGAATCCTTTCTTCACCTGCATGTCCCATTTTCTACTTCCTGACCAAGCCACAGGCCATAGGCTTTTTAATTGACAGGTGATTCATCCACATAATACACAAGATATTCTCTTGATAGAGGAGCAAAAGACCAGTTATGATCTGCAAAGAAGTCTCCGCAGCTGAGCTCAGCTTCAACTGCACAGCACCCTGGAGTCAGAGGGGCAAGCAGAAGCCTCCAGCAAATGGCAGGCAGACAGGTCTCCTGAGAAGAGACTGACGGACTTCCTTCAGAGCACACCCACAGCACTCAAAGCCTCATACCCAGTTACAGGTTTTAGTAAGAGACTCATTGCTCCACTGGACAAAACAACTGAGATGAATTCCATTTTGTCATTGGTCAGAAACTGAGTGCCATGTTGAGAAGCAACCTATTGTTTTAGGCTATGTTAGGGGCCTGAAAACAGATGACAGCCACTGTCAAATAACCTGCTAGGGCTGTAAGAGTCAAGCCTGGGAGCCAGTTATGGGGAACAAGAAAACCAGGTGTTGACAAACTGAAAAGAGGTTCAGCTCAGGTAATAAAGTGCATAGAAAAAGGTAGCCCTGCCCTCCAAGGATAGAAGAAACCCTCCACTGGGAATAACCCTGGAGTTTGGTGGCCTTGAGCCTGTGCTCAATGCTTAGATTCACCTCTTGAGCCATTTACTATTGTAGAACTCTAGCTCACTAAAGCCCAGTGGAATGCTCAACACCCAAAACTGAATCCCCCAGGTCCCCAGCCAGCAGAGTGGTAAATTCTCTGGGGCTATGGCAAATATATTGGGCTTATCCTGTGCAAACATCAGTGCTATAGTTGCTTCCCAGGTGCTCAATGCATTTAGGAAACAGGCCTAGCTAGAGCACCAGGCATCCTGGAAGTTATGATTTGGAGATGTTTGGGAAGATGGAATAAGGAACAAGGCTCACAGACTACACAGGCAAAAGTGGTCAGCATAGACTCCTGGTTTATGAAAAAGGGTGCTACTAAAGTAAACACAGTTGCAGTATCAACTGGATACTCTTCCTGTCCAGGCTCAACGTTACCATAAAGCACAAGAAAGCAAGAGTCCAGAAGTTCAACTGATACCATTCATAGAAATGGCAGTAGGTACTTTTATTTGTCCTTTGTTTTCTTCCTTATTTTCTTTTTACTATGCATTAGTAGTATTTTCTCTTTTTTTATTAGTTTGGGTTTTTTTGTTGTTTTTTTTTTAATTAGATATTTTCTTTATTTACATTTCAAATGCTATCCCGAAAGTTCCCTATACCCTCCCCCTTCCCTGCTCCCCTACCCACCCACTCTAATTTCTTGGCCCTGGCGTTCCACTGTCCTGGGGTATATAAAGTGTGCAAGACCTAGGGGCCTCTCTTCCCAATGATGGCCAACTAGGCCATCTTCTGCTACATATGCAGCTAGAGACATGAGCTCTGGGGGTACTGGTTAGTTCATATTGTTGTTCCACCTATAGGGTTGCAGACCCCTTAAGCTCCTTGGGTACTTTCTCTAGCTCCTCCATTGGGGGCCCTGTGTTCCATCCTATAGATGACTGTGAGCATCCACTTCTGTATTTGCCAGGCACTGGCATAGCCTCACAAGAGACAGCTATATCAGGGTCCTTTTAGCAAAATCTTGTTGACATATGCAATAGTGTATGGGTTTGGTGGCTGATTATGGGATGGATCCCCAGGAGGGGTAGTCTCTGGATGGTCCATCCTTTTAACTTAGCTCCTAAGTTTCTCTCTGTAACTCCTTCCATGGATATTTTGTTCCCTATTCTACACAGGAATGAAGTATCCACACGTTGGTCTTCCTTCTTCCTGATTTTCTTGTGTTTTGCAAATGGTATCTAGGGTATTCAAAGTTTCTGGGCTAATATCCACTTATCAGTGAGTGCATATCATCTGGGTTCTTTTGTGATTGGGTTACCTCACTCAGGATGATATCCTCCAGATCCATGCATTTGTCCAAGAATTTCATAAATTCATTGTTTTTAATAGCTGAGTAGTACACCATTGTGTAAATGTACCACATTTTCTGTATCCATTCCTCTGCTGAGGGACATCTGGGTTCTTTCCAGCTTCTTGCTATTATAAATAAGGCTGCTATGAACATAGTGGAACATGTGTCCTTATTACCAATTGGAACATCTTCTGGATATATACCCAGAAGAGGTATTGCTGGATCCTCCGGTAGTACTATGTCCAATTTTTTGAGGAACCACCAGACTGACTTCCAGAGTGGTTGTACAAGCTTGGAATCCCACCAGCAATAGAGGAGTGTTCCTTTCTCCACCTCCTCACCAGCATCTGCTATCACCTGAATTTTTGATCTTAGCCATTCTAACTGGGGTGAGGTCGAATCTCAAGGTTGTTTTGATTTACTTTTCCCTGATGATTAAGGATGTTGAACATTTTTACAGGTGCTTCTCAGCCCTTTGGTATTCCTCAGTTGAGAATTCTTTGTTTAGCTCTGTACTCCATTTTTTAATGGGGTTATTTGAATTTCTGGAGTCCAGCTTCTTGAGCTCTTTGTATATAATTGATATTCATCCCCTATCAGATTTAGGATTGGTAAAAATCCTTTCCCAATCTGTTGGCGGCCTTTTTATCTTATTGACAGTGTCTTTTGCCTTACAGAAGCTTTGCAATTTTATGAGGTCCCATTTGTCTATTCTTGATCTTACAGCACAAGCCATTGCTGTACTGTTTAGGAATTTTTCCCCTGTGCCCATATCTTTGAGGCTTTTACCCAATTTCTCCTCTATAAATTTCAGTGTCTCTGGTTTTATGTGGAGGTCTTTGATCAATTTAGACTTGAGCTTTGTACAAGGAGATAAGAATGGATCAATTCAAATTCTACATGATAACCAGCAGTTGTGCCAGCACCATTTGTTGAAAATGCTGTCTTTTTTCCACTGGATGGTTTTAGCTCCCTTGTCAAAGATCAAGTGACCATAGGTATGTGGATTCATTTCTGGGTAGTAGTATTTTCAAGACCAATGTATTGAGTACGCTGCTACCTTACTTTTTAAAAAAAATTGTTTTATTTATATACATTCCAAATGTTGCCCCCTTCCCAGTCCCCAGTCCAAGAGTTCTTCAGACCCTTCCTCTTCCCCTTTGACTCTGAGAGGGTGCTCCCTTACCCACTCTGTCACTCCCCACCTCACCTCCCACCTTGGGCATCCCTCTTCCCTGGGACATCATGTCTCTACAGAATTAGGTGCATTCTCTCCCACCGAGATCAGACAAGGTAGTACTCTGATACATCTGTGCCTGGGTCCTTGGAACAGCCCATGGATGCTCTTTACCAATATACTTTTAGTAGTATTCTTCTTTATCATATTTTACATTTTTTAATATTTTAATCTTTTATTCTCCCTCACATATTTGTTTACACATTTTCCCATTATTTGGCAATATTTTTCATTCCTTTCCTTTATGCAGTTTTCTTTGATATTCCTGTTTTCCTTTTCAATATTATTATTGTATTTTCAGTTATATTTTGATGCAATCTTATTATTTTTTTATTTTATTTATTTATTTTTTTTATTACATATTTTCCTCAATTACATTTCCAATACTATCCCAAAAGTCCCCCATAGCGCCCCCCACTTCCCTACCCACCCATTCCCATTCTTTTGGCCCTGGCATTCCCCTATATTGGGGCATATAAAGTTTGCAAGTCCAATGGGCCTCTCTTTCCATTGATGGCCGACTAGGCCATCTTTCGATACATATGCAGCTAGAGACAAGAGCTCCAGGGTTCTGGTTAGTACATTATGTTGTTCCAACAATAGGGTTGCAGATCCCTTTAGCTCCTTGGGTACTTTCTCTAGCTTCTCCATTGGGAGCCCTGTGATACATCCAATAGCTGACTGTGAACATCCACTCCTGTGTTTGCTAGGCCCCGGCATCATCTCACAAGAGACAGCTATATTTGGGTCCTTTCAGCAAAATCTTGCTAGTGTATGCAATGGTGTCAGCGTTTAGAAGCTGATTATGGGACGGATCCCTGGATACAGCAGTCTCTAAATGGTCCATCCTTTCATCACAGCTACGAACTTTGTCTCTGTAACTCCTTCCCTGGGTGTTTTGTTCCCAATTCTAAGAAGGTGCACAGTGTCCACACTTTGGTCTTCATTCTTCTTGAGTTTCATGCGTTTATCAAATTGTATCTTATATCTTGGGTATCCTAAGTTTTGGGCTAATATCCACTTATCAATGAATACATATTGTGTGAGTTCTTTTGTGATTGTGTTACTTCACTCAAGATGATGCCCTCCAGGTCCATCCATTTGGCTAGGAATTTCATAAATTCATTCTTTTTAATAGCTGAGTAGTACTCCATTGTGTAAATGTACCATAATTTCTGTATCCATTCCTCTGTTGAGGGACATCTGGGTTCTTTCCAGCTTCTGGCTATTATAAATAGGGCTGCTATGAACATAGTGGAGCATGTGTCCTTTTTACCGGTTGGGACATCTTCTGGATATATGCCCAGGAGAGGTATTGCTGGATCCTCCGGTAGTACTATGTCCAATTTTCTGAGGAACCGCCAGACTGATTTCCAGAGTGGTTGTACAAGCTTGCAATCCCACCAACAATGGAGGAGTGTTCCTCTTTCTCCACATCCTCGCCAGCATCTGCTGTCACCTGAATTTTTGATCTTAGCCATTCTGACTGGTGTGAGGTGGAATCTCAGGGTTGTTTTGATTTGCATTTCCCTGATGATTAAGGATGTTGAACATTTTTTCAGGTGCTTCTCTGCCATTCGGTATTCCTCAGGTGAGAATTCTTTGTTCAGTTCTGAGCCCCATTTTTTAATGGGGTTATTTGACTTTCTGGAGTCCACCTTCTTGAGTTCTTTATATATATTGGATATTAGTCCCTTATCTGATTTAGGATAGGTGAAGATCCTTTCCCAATCTGTTGGTGGTTTTTTTGTCTTATTGATGGTGTCTTTAGCCTTGCAGAAGCTTTGTAGTTTCATGAGGTCCCACTTGTCAATTCTCGATCTTACAGCACAAGCCATTACTGTTCTATTCAGGAATTTTTCCCCTGTGCCCATATCTTCAAGGCTTTTCCCCACTTTCTCCTCTATAAGTTTCAGTGTCTCTGGTTTTATGTGAAGTTCCTTGATCCACTTAGACTTGACCTTAGTACAAGGAGATAGGAATGGATCGATTCGCATTCTTCTACATGTTAACAACCAGTTGTGCCAGCACCATTTGTTGAAAATGCTGTCTTTCTTCCACTGGATGTTTTTAGCTCCCTTGTCGAAGATCAAGTGACCATAGGTGTGTGGGTTCATTTCTGGGTCTTCAATTCTATTCCATTGGTCTTTTTGTCTGTCACTATACCAGTACCATGCAGTTTTTATCACAATTGCTCTGTAGTAGAGCTTTAGGTCTGGCATGGTGATTCCACCAGAGGTTCTTTTATCCTTGAGAAGAGTTTTTGCTATCCTAGGTTTTTTGTTATTCCAGATGAATTTGCAGATTGCACTTTCTAATTCGTTGAAGAATTCATTTGGAATTTTGATGGGGATTGCATTGAATCTGTAGATTGCTTTTGGCAAGATAGCCATTTTTACAATGTTGATCCTGCCAATCCATGAGCATGGGAGATCTTTCCATCTTCTGAGATCTTCTATAATTTCTTTCTTCAGAGACTTGAAGTTTTTATTATACAGACCTTTCACTTCCTTAGTTAGAGTCACGCCAAGATATTTTATATTATTTGTGACTATTGAGAAGGGTGTTGTTTCCCTAATTTCTTTCTCAGCCTGTTTATTCTTTGTGTAGAGAAAGGCCATTGATTTGTTTGAGTTAATTTTATATCCAGCTACTTCACCGAAGCTGTTTATCAGGCTTAGGAGTTCTCTGGTGGAATTTTTAGGGTCCCTTATATATACTATCATATCATCTGCAAAAAGTGATATTTTGACTTCAACTTTTCCAATTTGTATCCCTTTGATCTCCTTTTGTTGTCGAATTGCTCTGGCTAGGACTTCAAGTACAATGTTGAATAGGTATGGAGAAAGTGGACAGCCTTGTCTAGTCCCTGATTTTAGAGGGATTGCTTCAAGCTTCTCACCATTTACTTTGATGTTGGCTACTGGTTTGCTGTAGATTGCTTTTATCATGTTTAGGTATGGGCCTTGAATTCCTGATCTTTCCAAGACTTTTATCATGAATGGGTGTTGGATCTTGTCAAATGCTTTTTCCGCATCTAACGAGATGACCATGTGGTTTTTGTCTTTGAGTTTGTTTATATACTGGATTACGTTGATGGATTTCCGTATATTGAACCATCCCTGCATCCCTGGGATGAAACCTACTTGGTCAGGATGGATGATTGTTTTGATGTGTTCTTGGATTCGGTTAGCAAGAACTTTATTGAGGATTTTTGCATCAATATTCATAAGGGATATTGGTCTGAAGTTTTCTATCTTTGTTGGGTCTTTTTGTGGTTTAGGTATCAGAGTAATTGTGGCTTCATAGAATGAGTTGGGTAGAGTACCTTCTGTTTCTATTTTGTGGAATAGTTTGTGAAGAACTGGGATTAGATCTTCTTTGAAGGTCTGATAGAACTCTGCACTAAACCCATCTGGTCCTGGGCTTTTTTTAGTTGGGAGACTATTAATGACTGCTTCTATTTCTTTGGGGGATATAGGGCTGTTTAGATCATTAAGCTGATCTTGATTCAACTTTGGTACCTGGTATCTGTCTAGGAACTTCTCCATTTCATCCAGGTTCTCCAGTTTTGTTGAGTATAGCCTTTGGTAGAAGGATCTGATGGTGTTTTGGATGTCTTCAGGATCTGTTGTTGTCTCCTTTTTCATTTCTGATTTTGTTAATTAGGATGCTTTCCCTGTGCCCTCTAGTGAGTCTGGCTAAGGGTTTATCTATCTTGTTGATTTTCTCAAAGAACCAGCTCCTTGATTGGTTGATTCTTTGAATAGTTTTTCTTGTTTCCACTTGGTTGATTTCACCCCTGAGTTTGATTATTTCCTGCTGTCTACTCCTCTTGGGTGAATTTGCTTCCTTTTGTTCTAGTGCTTTTAGGTGTGTTGTCAAGCTGCTAATGTGTGCTCTCTCTAGTTTCCTTTTGGAGGCACTCAGAGCTATGAGTTTCCCTCTTAGAAATGCTTTCATTGCGTCCCATAAGTTTGGGTATGTTGTGGCTTCATTTTCATTGAACTCTAAAAAGTCCTTAATTTCTTTCTTTATTCCTTCCTTGACCAAGGTATCATTGAGAAGAGTGTTGTTCAGTTTCCACGTGAAGGTTGGCTTTCTATTATTTATTCTGTTATTGAAGATCAGCCTTAGTCCATGGTGATCTGATAGGATGCATGGGACAATTTCAATATTTTTATATCTGTTGAGGCCTGCTTTGTGACCAATTATGTGGTCAATTTTGGAGAAGGTACCATGAGGTGCTGAGAAGAAGGTATATCCTTTTGTTTTAGGATAGAATGTTCTGTAGATATCTGCCAGATCCATTTGATTCATAACTTCTGTTAGTTTCACTGTGTCCCTGTTTAGTTTCTGTTTCCATGATCTGTCCATTGGTGAAAGTGGTGTGTTGAAGTCTCCCACTATTATTGTATGAGGTGCAATGTGTGCTTTGAGCTTTACTAAAGTTTCTTTAATGAATGTGGCTGCCTTTGTATTTGGAGCATAGATATTCAGGATTGATAGTTCCTCTTGGAGGATTTTACCTTTGATGAGTATGAAGTGTCCCTCCCTGTCTTTTTTAATGACTTTGGGTTGGAAGTCAATCTTATCAGATATTAGAATGGCTACTCCAGCTTGTTTCTTCATGCCATTTGCTTGGAAAATTGTTTTCCAGCCTTTCATTCTGAGGTAGTGTCTATCCTTTTCTCTGAGATGAGTTTCCTGTAAGCAGCAAAATGTTGGGTCTTGTTTGTGTAGCCAGTTTGTTAGTCTATGTCTTTTTATCGGGGAGTTGAGTCCATTGATATTAAGAGACATTAAGGAAAAGTAATTGTTGTTTCCTGTTATTTTTGTTGTTAAAGTTGGCATTTTGTTCTTGTGGCTGTCTTCTTTTAGGTTTGTTGAGGGATTACCTTCTTGTTGTTTCTAGGGCGTGGTTCCTGTCCTTGTATTGGTTTTTTTCTGTTATTATCCTTTGAAGGGCTGGATTCGTGGAGAGATAATGTGTGAATTTGGTTTTGTCGTGGAATACTTTGGTTTCTCCATCTATGTTAATTGAGAGTTTGGCTGGGTATAGTAGCCTGGGCTGGAATTTGTGTTCTTTTAGTGTCTGTATAACATCCGTCCAGGATCTTCTGGCTTTCATAGTCTCTGGTGAAAAATCTGGTGTAATTCTGATAGGCTTGCCTTTATATGTTACTTGGCCTTTTTCTCTTACTGCTTTTAGTATTTTATCTTTATTTAGAGCATTTGTTGCTCTGATTATAATGTGTCGGGAGGTATTTCTTTTCTGGTCCAGTCTATTTGGAGTTCTGTAGGCTTCTTGTATGTTCATGGGCATCTCTTTCTTTAGATTTGGGAAGTTTTCTTCTATAATTTTGTTGAAGATGTTTGCTGGTCCTTTGAGTTGAAAATCTTCATTCTCATCCACTCCTATTATCCGTAGGTTTGGTCTTCTCATTGCGTCCTGTATTTCTTGGATGTTTTGAGTTAGGATCTTTTTGCATTTTACATTTTCCTTGATTGTTGTGCCGATGTTCTCTATGGAATCTTCTGCACCTGAGATTCTCTCTTCCATCTCTTGTATTCTGTTGCTGATGCTCGTATCTATGGTTCCAGATTTCTTTCCTAGGGTTTCTATCTCCAGTGTTGCCTCATTTTGGGTTTTCTTTATTGTGTCTACTTCCCTTTTTAGGTCTAGTATGGTTTTGTTCATTTCCATCATCTGTTTGGATGTGTTTTCCTGTTTTTCTGTAAGGACTTCTACCTGTTTGATTATGTTATCGTGTTTTTCTTTAAGGATTTGTAACTCTTTAGCAGTGTTCTCCTGAAATTCTTTAAGGGATTTTTGTGCTTCCTCTTTATTGTCTTCTGCCTGTTTAGCAGTGTTCTCCTGCATTTCTTTAAGTGTGTTATTAACGTCCTTCTTGAAGTCCTCTATCATCATCAGGAGATATGCTTTTAAATCTGTGTCTAACTTTTCCGGTGTGTTGGGGTGCCCTGGACTGGGCGAAGTGGGGGTGCTGGGTTCTGATGATGGTGGGTGGTCTTGGTTTCTGTTAGTAAGATTATTACGTTTACCTTTCGCCATCTGGTAATCTCTGGGGTTAGTTGTTATCGTTGTCACTGTTTAAAGATTGGAGCAGAAGCTGTGTTCCACTCACCAGCAGTCTCTAAATCCTGCGGCGGGGGTCGTGGGTAGCTGATGGTACCCCGGTGCTGGTCCAGCCGGAAGAGGCCTGTGGTCCTACTCAGGCCGTTTTTCTGCTTCCCTAACTAATGCAGTCTCTGGTCCCGCGTGCAATTGGATTGGAGCAGAAGCTGTGTTCCACTCTCCAGAAGTCTTAAGATCCAGCAGTCCCAAAATCCTGCGGCGGGGGTCGTGGGTAGCTGGCGGGTGTCAGGCAACCCTGCGAGCTCCTGCTACCCCGGCACTGATCCGGCTGGATGAGAGCAATCTTATTTTTAAAAAACCTGCCATTATTGTTTTATTTTTAATTTCCCTTCATAACTACTTTTTTTTGCTTCATAATTATTTAACTTTGTTCCTAACTTACTCATTATTGGAAAAAAAACTTTTTATTTTTGCTGTTCTTTTTCTTTTTACTTATTGTTTTATTGCATTTATTAATTCATTTTTGTGTATATATGCACACACAAATGTCACAGGATCCATGTAAATGTTCATGGAAAACTTGCAGATTTTGGCTAGTTGCTAGAGACTGGACTCAGGTTTCAAAGTGCCTTCATTTTTTTTCTATCATTTTTTATCATTTTCAACATTGTTTTTCCTTTATTTTTCAATTTTCCTTGCCTCCTTCCCTGTATTCATTCATTTACTATTTCTACATTCAACATAATTTATTACTATTATTAATAATACAAAAATTGGGGACATGGGTCCTGAGCATGTCATTTTTTTTATCCTAAATTATTTTATTTTTTATTGGTTATTTTATTTATTTTCATTTCAAATGTTATTCCCCTTCCCAATTTTCCCTCCACAAACTCCCTATCCCAAACCCCTTCATCCCCTGCTTTTATGAGAGCTCCCTCACCCATCCATCCACTCCCACCTCACCCACCTAGCATTCTCCTATGCTGGAGCATCAAGACTCCCCTGGAACAAGGGCCTCCCCTCCCATTGATGCCAGATAAGGCAATCCTCTGCTACATATCCGGCAGGAGCCATGGGTCCCTCCATGTGTACTCTGTGATTGGTGGTTTAGTCCCTGGGTGTCTGGTTGGTTGTTATTGTTGTTCCTCCTATGGGGTTGCAAACCGCTTCAGCTCCTTCAGTCCTTTCTCTAACTCCTCCATTGGGGACCCCGTGCTCAGTCCTATGCTTCACTGCATGCATTGCATCTGTATTGGTCAAGGTCTGGCAGAGTCTCTCAAGGAACAGCCATACCGGGCTTCTGTCAGAAAGCACTTCTTGGCATCAGCAATAGTATCTAGGTTTGGTGTCTGCAGATGGGATGGATTTCTAGGTGGAGCATTCTCTGGATGGCCTTTCCTTTAGTCTCTACTCCAGTCTTTGACCCTGCATTTCCTTTAGATAAGAACAATTCTGTGTTAATATTTTTGAGATGGGTGGGTGGCCCCATCCCTCAACCGGGGATCCATGCCTAATCTCTCGATATGGTCTCTACAGGTTCTCTTTTCCCTTTTTTGGGTATTTCAGTTAATGTCATCCCCACTGGGTCCTGGAAACCTCTTGCTTTCTTGGTCTCTGGGACTTTCTAGTGGCTATCCCCAGTTCCCCAACCCCCACTGCTACATACCTCTGTTTAATTTCCAGACCCTCTGTACTTCTCCCCACCCCACCCCTGCCCCTGTATCCTCCCACACCTGATCCTGACCCCCTTTCCGCTCCCTCTCCCCCTCCTTCCCAGGTCCCTCCCTCCCTCTACCTCCCATGATTATTTTGTTCTCCCTTCTAAGTAGGACTGAAGCATCCACATTTTGGTCTTGAGCTTCATATGGTCTGTGAGTTGTATTAATACAAAAATTTTAATTGAAATATAATTACATCATCTCCACCTTTATCTTTCTTCCCTATAGCCCCTCCCATGTTCCTTCCTCCAGCCCCCATACTCTCAAATTGATAGCCCCCTTTTCTCTGATCAGTAGTCCTAAACACACACAAATACACATATAAATGTAAATACAACATTCAAATGTATTTTTTGTTGTTTGTATGCATATTGTTTGGGGATTGATCATTTTGTATATAGCTAAATAGGGTGCTCATCCCTGTGAGAGATTAATTCTTTGTCTCTGAGACATCATTAGTTGCCTGTAGTTCCTTGTCTAATGGCTGAACAACCTGAAACTTTCCCCTTTCTGAATTAGCATGTCTACATGGAGTCATTTTTAGGAAACACAGCCTCGTAGCAAACTTCCTGGTATTATGGCTCTTATACATTTTCTACTCCCTCTTCAGCAATGTCGATGTTTCCTGAGCCACAGACTCAAGAGCAGTGCTATGATACATCCATTGGGGCTAGAGTCCTTACAATATGCTGATCTCTACATTGTATCCAATTGTGTTTTTCTGTAATGGTCTCCATTTCCTGTATAGACAGGCTTCTTTAATAAAGGTCATAATTACATTGACTTGTGGGTGTGAATATAAAAGAGTAAGTTGTAGAATGTAGTTATACTGGTTGAGTATGGTGACAGTAGTAGATTCTCTTCTAAGATCCATGATCTCAAAAGTCCTGTGTATCTGGATAGGTTTCTTGTACCAGGCATAATTTCCCTCCTGAGTGAGCTTTAAGTCCAATAAGCTATTGGTTCCTATAAACATATGAGTGTCACATATCATATCTTTATAGATATGTAGCCATGCTGATCATTGTTGTAGTTCATAGGTGTCAGAGCTGGGTAGGATTATTAATAGTTTCCTTCTGTTGGCAGCTTTTAGAGTAATTTCTAGTACTATGGAAGTTATAAGCTTTCAGATTATATCCAGCTCAAATCATACAAGTCTTGTGTTCTAAGGACTTCAACAATAGGGAGTTATCTGAAACCTGTGAAAGGGAACCAAAGGTAATAGCAATAAGTGTATATTCTTTGGGGAGTCACTTGGACTATCTTGGACCACAACCACTGAAAAGGAAGTTACTCATGCCTGGCACCAGGATTTTGCTAATGTATAGTTCTTGTTGGGAGCAATGTCAATCCAAGTGGCAAAGGGCCCTGCTCTCCCTCTCCCTCCCCTCCCCCTCCCCCTCTCCTTCCCTTTCCCTCTCTCCCTCCCCTCCCTCTCCCCCTCTCCCTCCCTTTCCCTCTCTCCCTCCCTGTGTGTATGTGTTTTTATATAATGAGTTTTTGGTAAATATAAATAAAACCTAAATAATCCAATTTTAAAAATGGGGTACAGAGCTCAACAGAGAATTCTCAATAAAGGAATCTCAAATTCCAGGAAACACATAAAGAAATGTTCAAAGTCCTTACTCATCAGGGAAATGTAAATCAAAACAACTCTGAGGTTCAATCTTATACCCATCAGAATGGCTAAGATAAAAAAAAAAAAAAAACTCAGGAGATCCCATATGCTGTCGAGGATGTGGAGAAAGGGGAACACTTCTTCATTGCTGGTGGGAGTGCAAACTGGTCCACCACTTTGGAAGTAAATTTGACAGTTTCTCAGAAAACTAGGAATAGTTCTACATCAAGACCCAGCTATACCACTCCAGGGCATATACCCAAAAGATATTCCAATATCTCACAAAGACATTTGCACAACTATGTTCATAGCAGGTTTATTCATAATAGCCAGAAACTGGAAACAACCTACATGTCCTTTAATTAAAGAATGGATAAAGAAGATATGGTACATCTATACAATGGAATACTATTCAGCTATGGAAAACAAAGACATCATGAATTTTGCAGGCAAATGGATGAAACTTGAGAATATCATCCTGAGTGAGCTAACCCAGTCCTCAAAGGGCATGAATGGTATGTACTCATAAGTGGATAGTAACATAAAATACAGGTACCATGCTACACTCCACAGACCCAAAAAAGCTAAACAAGAAGAAAGGCACAACCAAGCATGTTTGAATATCACTTAGAATGGTGAATAAAATATTGATAAGAAGCAGATGGAGGGAGGAAACTGGGTGGGAGGGGAAATATGGAGGGGAATGGGGGACTCAGGATCAGATGTGAGGAAGGACAGGAGAGATGGCTATCTGGACATGAAAATGAATGGAAATCTGCAACCGAATGGGATAGGGGACATCTCCAGGATTAGACAGAGCCCTGGGATAAGGGAGGTGCCCAGGAATCAATGGGGATGTGTTGGGCAGTGGGTGTGGGGGAATAAAGGGAGTGGGAGAAAACCTGAGTCCTGCCAGAGTTCTGGTGCTCTGGGCAGGTGGACGCAGGAGGACTGCTGCACGCTTTCCACACAGCCTCCGTGGGTGTCTGGCTGTGGAGAGCCACTGGACCCCAGCTTGGTCGGGGATGGATAAGGGGCAGTCCTAGGTAACAGGTTCTCAGTCTTGGGCATCCCAGACACCATTTGACACCACAGAAGAGCTGACAACAAATGGGAGCTCAGGGGTGGCTCAGTCATCCCCAGGGCCGAAGGAAGGAGAGGGCAGGGGAGAGGGGGCACTGGGTGGTTCCCACACAGGCGAGAGTCCTCAGTCCATCTGGGCCATGGCTGGAGCACAGGAAGGCCTTCCAGCAGGAGGTTAGAAGTGGCTCCTTAGGGGAAAGCCTATCCCATCTTTCAAGCACAGCGGGCCTTGATGAGCAGAGACAGTCTATGGTTTTAGAGCTTTATTGTAGAAAGGCAGGGAGAAAGAGGGAGACTGGCCATGGTCATGTGGAGAGAAGGGGAAAGGGAGGGAGAGGAGGGCTAGAGATGAGTGTAAGAAAGGTGAGAGCTTAAAGAGAGAGAGGAGGGTCCAAGCAGCTCCTTTTATAGTGGACTGGACTATTTTGCTGTTGCCAGATAACTATGGGGAGGACCATGCCTTCTATAGTCAGGTAACTGTGGGGGTAGAGTCTAACCAGAATGCCAGGAGCTTGGGACATTGTCTGTGTGACTGATAGTCACAGAATTATGGAATTGGGGGCTCTGTAGTGTCAGGCACCTGTCTCTGGGAATGTGGCTTGCTGTTCTATCCCTTGTAGAGTTTTCTACTGGGTCACCAGAGGGAGCCTCATTCAACCAAAATAGGCTGCCTTTCAGGGCCCCACAGGGGTGACCTTAGCTGTGATTCACAACATTGAGGATACGGAATCTGAAGAGGCCACATCCTGTAGCCAGAGAGGAATCCCAGTAGATCTATAGACACACCAACACATCCACAGAACTTTCAATCCAAAATTTATCCTGTCTACAAGTAATGCAGGGATAGGGGATGGAACAGAGGCTGAGGGAGTAGCCAACCAATAACCAACACAATGTGAGACCCATGGGTAAGCACCAGTCCCTGACACTATACTACCAGGAGATCCAGCAATACAACTCCTGGGCATATACCTAGAAGATGTTCCAACATATAATGAGGACACATTCTCCACTAAGTTCATAGCAGCCTTATTTATAATAGCAAGAAGCTGGAAAGAACCCATATGTACCTCAACAGAGGAATGAATACAGAAAATGTGGTACATTTACACAATGGAGTACTACTCAGCTATTAAAAACAATGAATTTATGAAATTCCTAGGCAAATGGATGGACCTGGAGGGCATCATCTTGAGTGAGGTAACCCAATCACAAAAGAACACATATAATAAATGGATATTAGCTCAGAAACTCAGAATACCCAAGATATAATTTGCAAAACACATGAAACTCAAGAAGGAAGACCAAAGTATGGATACTTTGATCAGTCTTAGAAGGGGGAACAAAATAACCATGGAAGGAGTTACAGAGACAAGTTTTGGAGCTGAGACTGATGGGATGGATCCACCTGGGGATCCATCCCATAAACAACAACCAAAACCAGACACTATTGTGGATGCCAACAAGATCTTGCTGACAGGAGCCAGATAAAGCTGTCTCCTGAGAGGCTCTGCAATTGCCTGACAAATACAGAGGTGGATGCTCATAGCCATCCATTGAACTGAGCTCAGGGTCCCCAATGAAGGAGCTAGAGAAAGATCCCAAGGAGCTGAAGGGGTTTGCAGCCCCATACAAGGAACAACAATATGAACTAACAAGTACCCCCAGAGCTCCCTGGGACTAAACCACCAATCATAGAAAACACATGGTGGGACTCATGGCTCTTGCTGCATATGTATCAGAGGATGGCCTAGTCATTCATCAATAGGAGGAGAGGTCCTTGGTCCTATGAAGGCTCTATGCCCCAGTATAGGGGAATGCCAGGACCAGGAATGGGAGTGGATGGGTTGGGGAGCAGGGGGAGGAGGGAGGGGATAGGGGATTTTCGGAGTGGAAACTAGGAATGGGGATAACATTTGAAATGTAAATAAAGAAAATAGCTAATAAAAAATAAAAAATATGTACAAACAGAAAAGGAACTATCAATTTGTTGTTAACACTGCCCTATAATTGAAAGTTCCTAAAGATGACATTAGAAAACTTTTAGTTCTGATAAACGCTTACATCAGTTTAGCAGTGTACCAATACAAAAGCAAACTACAAATGTGGACAATCAAGAAGGACCTCCTCCCAAGAACTCTCTCATTCTCAATAGTTCCAGAACAAATGCAAAATGTCTGGTAATTAACTTTATCAAGAAGATGAAAAAATCACTAAAATAAAAACTTTATGATACAAAAGAGAGATTGAAGAAGTCAAAGTTGTCCATATTCATAGATTGGAAGAATTAATATTGTGATAAAAATTTAATGCAGTATCTAAATACCAATGAGAATCTCCAAAAAAATAAGAGAAAGCATTTTTAAAATGCATAACTAGCCAAAGTAATTCTAAGCAGAAAGAATAATTATGGAGCCATTCAAATATCTGAACACAAGTTATACTGCAGAGCTACAGAAATTTTCCACCCATAAAAATATGAAATTTGCAGGTAAATTGATGAAATCGGGAAAAACAATACTGAGTGGAGTAACCCAGACGTAGAGTGAAAAATGCTACATGTTCTCCCATACATGTAGATGCTCGTCACTTGACATTTATGGGTTTGATTTGGAGTACTTATAGAAGCTAGAGAAGTAGAAAGGGGTCATTGAGGGGGGGTGCATATATGTATTTACATATTCATATAAAAATGTTTAATTGGAGTTGCCCTACACAGGACATATTCATCCAAGAATGCACAGGTTGATAAAGAAAAATCCCAGACCAAGGTACAGGATGCCACCCTTTGAGCTGTTGTTGCTTTTCTTACTTGTGCATCAGAACTTGATGGTAATGATCTGTTGCATTATTAAGGGAATTATAGAGAAAGGATAGAGTGCTAGTAGCAAAAGCTATAAGAACAGTTACTTCTCTTAAAGGCTTGAGCCCTACTCCTGGAATTATCCTTCAAATTTCTACCTTAACAACTGCTGGGAAACTACTAGCATGGTCTTGGTCTGATGTAATGTTCACATCCCCCGCCCACCACCCCAAGTGATGGAGCTCATTGGCCACTACTAGAATTTAATGGCAACAAAAGCAAGGAAAACTGAGCTGCCAATTATTTTCAAATACACTAATAGGTAATACCTCCTTTCCAAAACACAATCCATAACTGTTGTTATTATTGTCATTATGGCATATCCTGTGCGCAGATATTCTCATTTAAAAATGTTCTGTGCAAGGCATTTAGCTAATTTTTCATTACCTTTTTCACCTTCACAATATATTTAACAAAACGTCATATTTTTCATCTTTACATATGGGGCAGCTAAGATTAAAGTAAGAGCAAAGTCTCATTGTCAGTGGAAACAGGTGTTTTTTAGAGTGCCAGCTTAATTAAAACCACCATTTTGCACTAAAAGTATCCAGGAGAAATGGCTGTTTCAAGGACTAGAACAAGGTTAAGTACAAATATCTGAGAGCATCTTGTTGCATCAGAGTGTGAAAGCATCCAGAGCAAGTTGGAAGTTGTTCAAAGAACATAGAAATCCTTGCCACTGAACTTCCAGTGGACAAAAGTGTGCCCCACCTCTTCCAACAAGGTCACATGTTCCCAGGTTTCTAGCAATCCTTTCTAAACAGAGCAAGTAGAGGGAGAGTCAAATATATGAACCTGAGTGGGGTATTCTCATTCAAACCACCACACTACAGAAACAGAGAGCAAAAATGCAGCTGGTATGAAATCAGCAGACATATACTGCTCAAAGGAAAGAAAATTTCAATTAGATAGGAGTAATACATTCGAAAGATTCATTGTATAGCATGGACTATATACCTTAAAATGGGTTACACCATTGCAAAACCATGAAAGTGGGTTTTTGGACTATCATTAATAGTGACAGGTATATAAGGTAAGTCACATGTTAATTAGCATGATTAATTCTCCTAATATATAGACTTAGGAACGTCTCATTGCAGATGATAAGCATGGGTGAGATAGGCTTACTACCTAAATAAACAAATAACAGCAAATTTTCTTAAAGTAGGGAAATGAAAGTGGTACGGAAGGCCTCAGTTTTCAGAACACCATGAAGCAGCTTCATTAAAGAAGCCTTACTAAATATCAAAAGGGGATTGATTTTTTAAAATGGAAATCAGGATGTTTCAATGTCCAAGTGAAAACAATGTTGGAGTGGAGAGACCTGGGAACACATCCTTAACAGACTGGGCAGAACAGACATAGAGTTGCAGGAATAGTGATTTGATTTCACAGTCACAGGTTGTGCTAGCATACATTTGGATTGTGTGACAATACATTATTTATCTCCATGAATGTCTTTTATGTAATTATCTCTGAGAGCAGCCAAAAAGGGGGGTACAGTGGTAGGATTAGTCTCGGATCTAAGAAACACTAAGATTGGAGTGAGGAACTTCATAATGGCCTTCTAAAGAAGAAACTGACTTCTGTCCATCCTGTGAGAGGTTTGGAAGCTGATGTTTGAGTCTCAGGTAAGATCCCAACTTTGCCTCATCTCTGGGTGAACCTAACCTAAGAATTCAAGAGATCCATGGCCAACATCAGACTTTGGGACCCAGAAAACAACTCTGCACTGTTTAAGCCCCCATGTTGAAATTAATTTTTCTTGTAGCTGCAGAAAAATTTGTTACTGTCCCTGTGTAGAGTGGGGCTGAATGTTTAGGCATAAGCAGCAATCCTGGCTGATTACTGGCTGGGAATGATTGACTCTTATCTCCAGGGTCCTTTCCTGTGGCATAGAGTCTGATTCCTGGGTTTTTTCTCTGTCCTGAAGGCCAGACTCTTTGAAAGGAAAATTTTAGGAAGCTTCAGTTCTAAACCCAATTGCTGCAATGGAAACTTCCTTGTTTCTGACAACTAGGGAATCCATAGGCAAGGCACACAGCAACATTGTACTCCTCACTTAAAACACAAATCCTCTTATCTGTTTTTTTTTTTCTCTCCATACAACCAGGCATTTAAAGTGGGCATCAGCAAGTAGGGGTCACAGTAGCTAACGTGTTCCTTGTGTCTATCTTCCCCAGTTTCCAGTCCAGGCCTGAGGGTGGAAGGAGTTAGACCATGATTCTGTATTCATACCCAATATACTGGTTGGAAGAAGAGGGGCAGAAAGTGGAAGGGCCCTGGGGCCAATGGCACCTTAATTTCAGTGGGTCCACAGTCCAGAGACATTCCATTTGGCGAGCATCATCTGTGGCTTTCCAATTTCTTGGCCTGGGTGTGATCAGGATCCATGCTGTAATGCCAGCTGTCTTCATAGCCTTAGGACTGGAGAGAATCACTTATAGGTACCTTCCCAAGTTGGTTTCCGTGCCATTTTGGTTACTGTCTGAATGCACCAAACAGTATTAATGGACTCAAACATGGGGAAGCTGTGCTGAACTCAGAGGCCAGCTGGATCTCTCAGATACTCTAATGAATAGCCTGTATTGGAGGACTGGGGGTCTATGGTGACTTGAAAAAGGAATGGTTAGAGTTCTGCCAACTGCTGGTCTCTGAGCCTGGGAAGCAGTGTGTGTGTGTGTGTGTGGGGGTGTCTTGCAAGCATAATCTTTAAGGGGATAAATCCTTTCCTGTACAAGATACAGTAAGCTCAAAGCAAAGCAAAGGAAGGAGGCTGTCTTAGTCAGGGTTTCTATTCCTGCACAAACATCATGACCAAGAAGCAAGTTGGGGAGGAAAGGGTTTATTCGCCTAACACTTCCATACTGCTGTTCATCACCAAAGGAAGTCAGGACTGGAACTCAAACAGGTCAGGGAGCAGGAGCTGATGCAGAGGCTATGGAGGGATGTTCTTTACTGGCTTGCCTCCCCTGGCTTGCTCAGCCTACTCTCTTATAGAACCCAAGACTACCAGCCCAGGGATGGTCCTACCCACAAGGGGCCTTTCCCCCTTGATCACTAATTGAGAAAATGCCTTACAGTTGGATCTCATGGAGGCATTTCCTCAACTGAAGCTCCTTTCTCTGTGATAACTCCAGCTGTGTCAAGTTGACACAAAAATAGCCAGTACAGAGGCCTACCCATCCTTCTCTGGACTCTAATGAGAATTTTGTTAGTATTTTTCTTTTTAAATGTTCTATTTATTCTTCTTACCTGGACAAAACTCTGAGGTCTATAAGAACAATGAAGGTTTCAATCTACGTCTGAAGCCTTTGCTATTAATTGAGAGGTTTTCACTATGAAAGCTGGGCCATTGTCAGACTTCATTGCTAGTGGAAGGCCAAATCAGGACACCAGGTCCTGGAGGAGCTTCTTAGCTACAATGTGAGCATTTTCAGGCCTAGTAGGGGAATACTTCTTTCCATCCAGAAAAAAAGGTATCTATTAAAAGCTAGCAAATACTTTTATTCTCTCAGAAAACGCTTGATCTTGGTAAAGTGAGTTTTCCCAGAATTCATCGGGGTATCTGTCTCTCATTCTGACGGTTTCTTGGGAAAGGGCTCTCTGTTTTGAATTTACTTTCGCACAAAACTGGCATCTGGCTGAGTTATACTTCACTAGGCTGTGCAGCCTAGGTGTAACACACCTTGGTCTGGGAAACTCAGAAAGTTTTGTGGACCCTGGATGAGAAGCCTGGTGAACTTCAGGTCCCAGAGTCCTGTCAGTTAGTTGCTTCTGGGGAAATGATCCTTCCCTCTGCTGTCCTCCACCAACCTTAGGGTTTGAGCTGTCCATTTCTTCTTCACCATGGAGTCTCAGGCAGTACCATGTTTGTGAAATGTCATCAGAATATCAATAGGTCCCGCTGGTCTGAGGACTGTTTGTCAGGCAGCCAGGTCAGCAGCCTGGCAATGGAGGAGAGAAGTTTGTAGTGAAGCCAAATAGCCTCTAGGAGGGCCAAGAAATTTTAATGGCCTTTGTCCCAGCAGTGAGAAGTCCTCTTTCTATATAGATCATACTGTGGACATGCCTGGTAGTAAAACCATGTGGTCTGACAGACTGTGTATTTTGTGGTGGACTTTCCTTCTCTACATCTGACAGCCTGGGCCAGATCTATCACTTCTGCTCTCTGTCGAGAAGTACCTGGCTTGGGCCCAAATAGATTTCATTATAGTAACTACTGAAGCTCCCAGATACCTGGTTTCATCTTTCTTCTCCTGACAGTCATGGACATGCACCTGTATCATCAGGCAAGAGGGTGGCTGAACTGATAGAGGTGGGTTTCTCAATCCTACTTGAGGGTAGGCCAGGAGGAGGAATGGTACTGTGTCACACAGTCATGAGACAGCCAGGATTCTAGTCCTTCTTAGCACACAGCACCTATTCTGTCATGGGGTCCTGGAAGTAAATGATCCTGACCCCAGAGTCGACTTGTTTGCTTTCTTTCATTAGACTAGCAGTAGCCACAACAGATCTTAGACAGATGGGCTGACCAGTGGCCACAGGGTACAACTGTTTGGACAGGTATGTCACAGGACATTTTCATGCCCCCAACGTTTAGGTTAAACCTCCTGAGTTTAGTCTCAGTTGAGATTATGGGCTAGTGTCACACAGGTTTGCTGGTCTATCTCAGCATCACTACAGGCAGAAATATCCAGCTGTACCTTAGAAAACTTGAACCTGTCTTTAGTCTTTGGAGTTGGAATCTGAAGGATGGCAACAATCCTACTCTGAGACAGTTTTTTTTTCCTCCCCTCAGCTGGTAGCCTAGATATGTAAGCTCTGATATTTTAAGCTGCCTTTCTTACCTGATATATGGTAGCCCATGTTGTGTAGCTCCTGCAGCAATCCCTCAGTGGCCCTTTTATATTCTATGTTCCCAAGAAACCTCAAAGGAAGGGCAGAGGGGTTGCATTCTGAAATCCTGGGGCAACCTTATCTTGGTGTGTCTCCTGCTGTAAATTCCCCCTGTGTCTGTCCATTTGAAAGCAAAGATGGGTTGACTCACCTCTGCCAATGAGAGGATAAAGAGTACATCTTTCCAAAACCATGTACATCTGTTTCTCTGAATGAATGACACTCATGGGAATGGAAGGCCCCGTGTTTCCTCATAGGCAGGAGAAGTATGTTCCTGTGTGACAGCCAAGGCTCCCTGATGTCTGTCTCTTTAACCACCCAATATGGAGGACAGCAATTTCCCCCTTTTGTTGTCAGGGTCACTGGGTCTTGTTTATTCTGGGCTGAAGAAGTGGAATAAGTATAGAGCCTGGTCTTAGGGAAGTCCTGGGGGTTGGCTTCTGACAGTGGGTAAGTGTCTTAGTCAGGGTTTCTATTCCTGCACAAACATCATGACCAAGAAGCAAATTGGTACCAGCAGAGTGGGGTATTCCTGTGACAACCTGACCATGTTTTGGGGAGGACTGTGGAAGGACTTTGGAACTTTGGGCTTGAAGATCCATTCGTTGTTAAGAGCTCTTTCAGATGTTGTGTAGGAGCTTGGAAGATAATGTTGAGAACAGTGCAGAAGATGGAGGCCTGTTTTGTGAAATTTCAGAGGGAAAATTAAAGACTCTCTTCAGGGCCATTGCTGTTTTTATTGTGAGGATTTTGTTGTTCTGGTTAGCTGGGGCTGAAGAATCAGCTGTGATTAACAAGATACCAGAACTACTAAAGTAAAAACTTTGCATTACTGGGACTATTGATGCTGGTTAGCTGGAGCTAAGAAATTAGCGGTGATTAAGAAGAGACCAGCATCGTTGAGGTGACATCTTCTGGGAAGTGTTTTCTGAAAGCACAAAGAGGCTGTGTTCCAGAGATAGGCAAGGTTGTACTCCTTCTGCAGTGGGACTTGGTAATGTGTAAGGGTCACCCAGGTGGTACTGGTTTTGAAGGCATGAAGGGGTCACACAGCAGCTCAGACTCGGCACTGTGAGAGGCCATGGAAGGCCATTGGTGAAGGTGCAGCCCCAGTTGTAATTGAAGGCCCAGGACTGAAGGGGTCACACAGTGTTTTGGAGATGCCAGTACTACGAGATGACAACCAAGAGCAGCAGCACAGTGGAGTACAGGCATCTGGAGCCCAGAGGACGACGTGTGTGCTACAAAGGGCATGGCTGGAGAAGTGACCCAAGCCCTTGGAGGAGCCCAGAAGATCGTGAGTTGGATCCCAGACGTTGGAAGGTTGGAGATTGATTTTTGCTTTGATTGTGACTGTCCCCTGATATTTTCCCTCTTGAAGGACGAAACTGTTTTAGTGGAGCCCACAGTTAAGAAACTTTTAATTGTAAAAAGACTTTGGATTTTAAAAGAGGTGGATATTTTAAAGAGATTGAAATTTTAAGAATATGTAGACTGTGGGACTTTTAAAGTTATTTAGATCTTCGGGATGAATAAGAATGTAAGGGTTGAGGCTTACTAGTGATGTGTTTGTGTGTCAAGTTGACAAGGGGTCAATTGTACTGGCTATTTTTGTGTCAACTTGACACAGCTGGAGTTATCACAGAGAAAGGAGCTTCAGTTGAGGAAATGCCTCCATGAGATCCAACTGTAAGGCATTTTCTCAATTAGTGATCAAGGGGGAAAGGCCCCTTGTGGGTAGGACCATCCCTGGGCTGGTAGTCTTGGGTTCTATAAGAGAGTAGGCTGAGCAAGCCAGGGGAGGCAAGCCAGTGAAGAACATTCCTCCATGGCTTCTGCATCAGCTCCTGCTTTCTGACCTGCTTGAGTTCCAGTCCTGACTTCCTTTGATGATGAACAGCAGTATGGAATTGTAAGGCGAATAAACCCTTTCCTCCCCAACTTGCTTCTTGGTCATGATGTTTGTGCAGGAATAGGAACCCTGACTAAGACAGTAAGAAACCAAAAATCTTATCATCATAAGAGATGGGGGCTTTCAGTTTATGCACAAGATCTTGTCTCAATTGTTCTATGACCTTAAGCATCCTTTAAGCTAACTCCAGCAACTGGGACCTACATTTCCTTTAAAATTAAAAAAAATATATAAAAATTTTAATATCTTTGGCTGAATGGGTGATGACTTAGTTAGGGTTTTACTGCTGTGAACAGACACCATGACCAATGTAAGTCTTACAAAGGACAATGTATAATTGGGGCTGGCTTACAGGTTCAGAGGTTCAGTCCGTTATCATCAAGGTGGGAACATGGTACCATCCAGGCAGACATGGTACAGAAGGATCAGAGAGTTCTACATCTTCACCTGAAGGCTGCTAGCAGAATACACACTTCCAGGACTAAAATTATAGCCCACACCCATAGTGTCATACCTACTCCAACTAGGCCACCCCTACTCCAACGAGGCCACAACTCCAAATAGTGCCAGTCCCTGGCTGAAGCATATACAAACCATCACAGGTGACAAAGGAAATCTTTCAGTAGCTGTCTTTAAATCTTTAAAAGAAAGGTTCTAGTGAAAGTTGTTTAAAGTCTTCTTGATCAGTGCTGGATAAAGTTCTATCTAGGCTACAGTAACTGGCTGTGGTCTGTTGAACCCCATGGTACCCTACCAGTCCAGGGATATTATAAAGATTTTTAAGAGAATGGTGGGTTTTACAGATCATTAAGAATTCACAACTGAGGAATACCAAATGCCTGAGAAGCACCTGAAAAAAATGTTCAACATCCTTAATTATCAGGGAAATGCAAATCAAAACAACCCAGAGATTTCAACTCACACCAGCCATATGGCTAAGATAAAATATTCAGGTGACAGCAGATGCTGGCAAGGATGTGGAGAAAGAAGAACACTCCACCATTGTTGGTAGGATTGCAAGCTGGTACAACCACTCTGGAAATCAGTCTGGCGGTTCCTCAGAAAATTGGACATTTTACTACCAGAGGATCCAGCAATACCTCTCTTGGGCACATACCCAGAAGATGTTTCAACTTGTAATAAGGACACATGCTCCACTATGTTCATAGCAGCCTTATTTATAATAGCCAGAAGCTGGAAAGAAGCCAGATGTCCCTCAACAGAAGAATGGATACAGAAAATGTGGTACATTTACACAATGGTGTACTACTCAGCTATTAAAAACAATGAATTTATGAAATTCTTAGGCAAATGGATGGATCTGGAAGATATCGTCCCGAGTGAGGTAACCCAATTACAAAAGAACTCACATGATATGCACTCACTGATAAGTGGACATTAGTCCAGAAACTTAGACTACCCAAGATACAATTTACAAAGCACATGAAACTCAAGAAGAAGGAAGACCACATTGTGGATACTTTGTTCCTCCTTAGAATGGGGAACACAATACTCATGAAAGGAGTTACAGAGACAAAGTTTGGAGCTAAGAAGAAAGGATGGACTATCCCGAGACTGTCCCACCCGGGCATCTATCCCATAAGCTTGGTAGCCCAGACACTATTGCATATGCCAGCAAGATTTTGCTGACAGGATCCTGATATAGCTGTCTCCTGTGAGGCTATGTCAGTGCCTGGCAAATGCAGAAGTGGATGCTCACAGTCCTCTATAGGATGGAACACAGGGCCCCCAATGGAGTTGTTAGAGAAAGTACCCAAGGAGATGAAGGGGTCTGCAACCCTATAGGAGGAACAAAAATATGAACTAACCAGTACCCCCAGAGCTGTGTCTCTAGCTGCATATGTAGCAGAAGATGGCCTAGTCAACCATCAATGGGAAGAGAGGCCCTTGTTCTTGCAAAGATTATATGCCCCAGTACAGGGGAATGCCAGGGCAAGGAAGTGGGCGTGGGTGGGTTGGATAGCAGGGAGGGGGTATAGGGGACTTTCAGGATAGCATTTGAAATGTAAATGAAGAAAATATCTAATAAAAATTGTTTTTGAAAAAAAATATGATCTAAAAAAAAAAGTGGTATGAATCAAGAAAGAGAACGGAATAGAACTTTATTTCCTTCGAACTTTTCTCCTGCCTGGAGCTGCTTAGACAGGCATGGATTGGAGCTCAGGGAATGCTCAGAAGTGGGGAACAATTTCCCTCACCCAGTACATTCCATACACTGACCAACCCAGACCCTGACCAGCAGTCAAGCAACAAAACTGGTAGGGTTCCTTCTCCTGGATTGGGACAGGTGGAGGATTTTGCAGTTTCTCAGAGTGACCTGGCAGAGCCCAAAGGATTTTGGTCCCCAACAGAAGAGGACACAGGTCTTATGGTGGATTGGAGTAAGGTCATACACAAGAGAAAGCAGGAAAACAAGGCCAATCCAGGAAAACAAAACTGACAGAAACACACACACACAGAGTAAAAATATCCATGGCTGACCACCATACATTCATGCACCTAAACAGAGAGAAGGAGCCAGTGACCTCTTATGGATCTCAGAGACTGGATCAGCAGCTGTATCTGGCCTCTTCTATCTATTCAAAATTACATACCTTAACCAGACTTGCTCTGGATGTGACGGCTCATGGAACATTATCACTTGTTTCAATGTGTGGTGAAGGTGTCAGAACCCTCTGAAGCATTAGGCAGAGAGCGATTAAAGAGAGCCCTGGGGACCTGGACCATCTCAGGTACCCCTAGGAGTCCCCTGACCACTGCACTCTTCTTTAGTCTCCAGAGCTTTTGGATCCCATATGTCTCTGGGATGTCCATGGAACCTCCAGAAATGTGGGGTATCACCAGAGAAGACTATTCAGACATAGATTTAAACCAAGAGAAACTTTGTATCACTGGCCAATGACTACAATAATTGTTTGGCACCCCAGTGTAGAACTGAGCCTTTCTTAGGGTGAGCGTTTAAGCACACAAACCATGTTCAGGATTGACATCCATCAGTTAACAAAAGCAGTTACTCAAGTGTAGAAGTACAGAAGGCAAAAAAGCAAGGGTAGTACATTTAGGGAATTTCCCAGAACTGTGGACTAGCTCTGTTTTCATTTCTGGCAGGTGATGCTGTCTATATGGTGAGTTTTCCAGCCTGAGTGGCACTTCCATCATGGTGTGCTCCTACCCCAATGAGTGACTGAAAGACTTTTAGGGTCAAGTCAGGCTTTCCTACAATCTCTTCCTTTCAAAAATCTTGCATTTGGCAGTACTCATGAAACTCACTCATTCTTTTCAAATAAAGGGACTGAAGCAGATGATAAAAAAATACAACAGGAGGAACCAATGAATGGATGCATCTGCTAATTCACCTCCTTAATTGTTTAGGTAGAGAACATGAATGTCTAAAAGCCTCCCCATGCTATTCACATACTCCTATGCCTTGTGCTATACCAGCACTGCCTGCACAGGCTTTACCTGGTGACTCCCAAGGGAACCAGCCAGCCCACAGTAGGTCTACGTTTTCAGGCTACACTAGATGGGTACATTCTGGCTGAGTTTCCTTAGCGAGTTTTCCACAAACAAGCCCATCTGTACCATCTCCAAATGCCCTATTACTAGTTCTGCTTAAACAGTTGTTGTACTGGCCCTGCCTGAACTGGGCCAGACTCTCACATCAATCACATAGAAAAAAGAAAGATGTGGACATGCTGAAGTCATATCTTAGAAGTAAAAACAATATGAACAGTCAAAACAGCATCTTCAACGCACCAAATCCTGAAGATGTCATTACCACATGTTCTCCAGTATACTGGCTTTGTGGACAAGAAAAAGAAAAATATCAGAAATAATGGACATCATACATCTAATGAGCTTGAGAGATATCTGTGTGCATATTACAATATGCCAAAGACTATACACATATACAACACCTCAGGAAATCCTCCTAAAACAGACCACATCCTCGAATAGAAAATAAACCTTAACCCAGTTAAAAAATTGAAATAACTCAACGCATCCTATGTGCCTACCCTGGAATGGAACCTAAAATGAGGGCCACAGGAATTCCCAGTACTTTAGCACATACAAGCCCACAGAGATTAAACAACCTTGGAACATAAAAAAAAAAAAAGAATGGAAAGAATCTTTGAATTAAATTAAAACAAAAGAACACAAGAACATCTTCAGATGCATATTAAATATACTTCCATGAGCAATATAATTAGGTCTAAACTCCTATATTAAAAAACGTCAGAATGAGGACAAATAACTGGCCAAATGAGGCAACTCAAGATTTTGAAAGATCAAGAACAAACCAGACAGAAGTCAAGTAGATGGTGAGAAATAACAGAAATTGGAGAAGAAATTAAAGAAATAGAAACAAAGTAATTCAAAGAACCAACAAATCTAAAAGCTGTTGTATTTGTTTGTTTTCTGTTTGTTTTTTGATTGTTCTTTTGTTTTGGTTTGTTTTTTTGCAAACATAAATTAAGATAAGTTAAGATTGACATTTTTTTCCCAACTCACCAAATGAAAGAAAAAGATAAAGCGAACAGATGAACAGGGAACCACTTAAACAAACTCCAAGGAAATTCAGAGTATTGAAAGGCAATACTTAAAAACATGTGGTTCATTAAGTGAGAAAATCTAAAAGAAATGGATGAATTAGTACATTCATGTGAACCAGGAAAGTTAAACTATGAGAAGATGAACATTTTAAACAAAGAGGATATTGAAACAATTTAAAAAATCCTTCTACCTAATTAATGTCTTGGCCCAGATAGATTCACAGCCGAATTCTAACAGAGATTCAAAGATCTACAACCAACTTTTGAAATATTTCAAAACTGGGACCAAATCAGCACTTACACATGCCTTCCAGGGAGCCATATTACTCTAACCACAGAACCCTCTAAAGACACAACAACAACAACAACAACAACAACAACAACAAAGCATAGTGTAAGCCAATATGCCTTAGCAATATCGACTAAAATTCCTTTCATAGGATCCTTGAAAACAGAACACAGCTTGTATTTAAAAAGATCATATGCTCTGTGGGGCCAGGAAGCCAACTAGGCCAGCATGGTAGGCTTGGCACACACACTAACATAAGCTTGCACATGCGCAGTAGACCTACTCTGACGGGTGCCACTGCAAAAAAGCAATGGTGACAAGTGACATGGGAGAAATGGAGGAGCTGAGCCATGCATGCAGCACATGCACTGTGGGGGAGAGGTGGAACTTGAGATGTGACTGCAGTGACTACAGTGACTAGAGAGAGAGAGCGGGCTGAGGTTGATGGTGGATTATGTATTGTCTGGTGGGACTGACAGGCTGGTGTGCAGCATCACGGACCTTAAGCAGATGCAGGCTCAGAGTCTGAACAAGCTGCCTGGGCTAAAGATCACCCTAGATCTTGGCAATGATGGAAATCCTAGATGAGGAACAGGGAACTTTCTGGATGGATGTCCTCCAAGGACCACCATGTCCTGGGATGCGGCAGAAGTCCATTTGTGGGTTAATGGCCCTGATGTGACTGAGGGGTGAGTTGATGTCTACAGACTGTGTTGTCACCTGATGACATATGGATAATCATGTCCTATGGATATCTACTGCCTGGTTCGTGTCTTGGGGGCTATGCTAACCCCACCTCATCCCCCACCCCCGGGGAACATACTAATGTCAGCAACCTGCTCAGCCTCCTGAGAACATAGTGAGGATATGGTCCTGGCTGCGGCTGTGGGACTTGTCTGGTTCCATGGTCTTAATGACACTGGGGCTGTCTCCAATACCAGGGCCTGAGCTACCACCAAAGACCATGTGGATGTCTGCTGTCTGTGGCAGCCTGAAGCCTTGTTCATGTCTGTGGACAATGAAGAGAGGGTGGTACGCATCCACGCTGGTGGCCTGTGCTGCCACCCGTGTCCATGGTGATGTCTGGCCTATATTGCCACAGAGGGCCATGTGTGGGTCCGTGGTCTTATTGTGGCCAGGTCTGTGTTGATGTCCAGGTTTTATGCTACTATTGAGAGCCATGCAGATGTTCATGATATATGCTGTAGCGGGAATCTGCGTTGATATTCTTGGTACATGCTTCCACCAAAAGTCACATGGCTGCTATTGGGGGTCATAACTTTGAGTGGTTTTCTCTGCCATCCAAGGTCATGGTGATACCTTCTCTGTGTTGACACAGAGGGCCATGTCTCAGTGTGGTCTGAGTTGCTGTTGAAAGCCAAGTGGATATCCACAGTTTATGCTGCAGCTGGAGCCACACTGATTTCTATGATCTCAGCTGCATCAGAGGGCCTTACCCGGGTTCCTGGTACTACTGCAACTGGGAGTTCTGTTCCTGGTCTGTGTGATGTCAGACACCATATGGAAACCAATACTCCATGCTCCCTTGGTCCACAATGAGCAAATAAACTAATTTCACAGTGCAGATACACAGTTGAGAAAGACAGACATGGAAGAATTATGTGACAACCCCTATCTTCACCATGACAGTTACCCCTCTTCAAATAGCAAAGGTCTAGAGAGGAAGCCATCAGACTGAACTCTTAAAAACTGTGACAGGATGCTGGGATGTCACTCTCCAGAGTACATGACTTCCACCAGGGTTGCAGGAGGGAGAGGACTCACCTCCATCTAGGGAGCAGGCATCTGAGAGTTTGAACATATCCCAGTGGACTCATAGACAACAGAAATTGGATTTTTTTTTTTCCTGGAGGCATTGGTAACAATGGTAAAGGAAGGACATGGACGGACTGGGAATCAAATGTGAGAGTAATCTGTGGTATGAAATCACCAAAGAATCAATTTTATTATTTGTTATACGGGGGAAAAACAATCATATATCACTTTCAAGCCGTCTTTATGCCGAAAATGTCAGGAGAGTTCCTCCACAGAAGCCAATGAGTGTAATAATTAATAGACTGAAGAGAAAACTTACATGATCATCTCAAAAGATACAAAAAAAGGCCTTTCACAAAATTCAATATATCTTCATGGGAAGGACACAAGAAGATGAAAAGAATTCTCATGGGCACAGCAAAAACAACAGTGTGAAAACGACCATTATACCAAAGGCAATGTAGAGAATTGATGCAATTCCATTTAAAATTCTCATGGCATTCTTCAGAGAAAACTTAAAAACACTTTAATTGATTTGGAAACACAAAAGAGCCCAGGGAGTAAAAGCAATCCAAGGGGTAGGAAGGGGGATGCTGGATATAGAACCATTCAGATTTCAAGAGACATTGCAGATCTGTGGTGATAAAAACAGCATTATCCTAATACACACAGACACGTAGATCAATGGAACCAAAGCGAAAATCCAAGCATAAGTCTAGGTAACTACAGGTACCCGATTTTCTAAAAAGCTAGAAAATACACCCTGGAGAAGAGACAGCATCTTCAGCCTCTAGGCTGGGAATGCTGGATGCAGATACACTGAAGAATGAGATTACACCAATATGTATCACTCTGCACTAAAACTAACTCCAAATGTATGAAGGTCCTGAAAGTGAAACCTGAAGTGATGGAGGAGAGTAGGAGGTGCCCTACAAGGTATGGGTGTAGGAAAAGACTGTCTGGATGGAACCCTGGTTGCCCAGGAATAAAGGCCAACAACTGACAATGAGGACCGAATAAAGATCAAAAGATGTTGTACAGATACAGAAACAATGGAATGAAGAAGAAGCCCACTGACAAGGAGAAAATCCTTATTTAATGTCCTCAATGGACAAACAACTTCAAGATATAGGAATTAGAAAAGCAAATGTCACAGTTACAGAATAGGCTAAAGATATGAACAGTGTACCCTTAACAAATAATGGCCAGAAATAATTTTAAAAACATTCAATACCCTTATCAATGAGAGAAATGCAAACCTACCATGAGCTCTCATTCTTAGCTCACTGGAATGGCTCAGTTTAAGAAAGCCACTGGGTAGAAATGCTGTGGGGAAGTGAGAGTTCTCCTTCATCACGGGTGGGAGTGCAAACTGGTTGGGGGCACTCTGGAAACCAGTGTGAGGGATTCTGCTAAAGCTACACGTCCTACCACAAAACCCAGTTGTGCCTCTCCATGGCACATGCCCAAATGCCTGGATGTGCTACCCCACACATGCTTGCTAAGTGACGTTCATTGCTGATCTAATCAGAGTCCTCAAAATGACTTAACTATGCTTCAACTGATGAGTGTATAAATGTTGGACGTTGTCCACGGGATATATTTACTTATCCTTACTTAATCTTCATTTAATCCTTTTATTAATTTAGTTATTCACTTCATAGTCCTATTACATCTCCCTTCTCAACTCCCAGTCCCACCCTTACAAATCTCTCCCCCATTACCCCCTCCTCTTGGCCTCAGAGAAGGGGAAGCTGACCCTTAGGTACCACTTCAACCTGGGACATGAAGTCCCAGCAGGACAAAGTGCATCCTTGCCCACTGAGGCCCAACCTGTCAGTCCAGGTAGGGAAAGGAGATCCAATGGGAGTAAACAGAGTCAGAGACATTTCCTGCTCTAATTGTTAGGGGGAGACCAAACTGCACATCTGCCACTACTGTCTAGGGGCCTAGATCCTCTACATTCAACACAGCTAGTGCCACCTAAGTAAAGAGTATCACAACAGAGAAAATGCACCATTAGGTTAGTCTGGTACATCAAGTCTCCACAAGGAGCGGCACACCCTCTAACACTGAGGCTAGACAAGGCAGTCCATCTAGAAGAACAAACTCACATACAGGCAATGGGTTTTTCAGATAGCCACCCTGTTCCAGTTGTCTGGGACCAACATGAAGACCAAGCTGCACTTCTGCTACATCTGAGCAGGGAGGCCTAGGTCCCACCCATGAACGATCTCTGGTTGGTAGTTCAATCCCTGAGAGCCCAAAGGGTCCAGGCTATTGGCCTCTGCTGAGCTTCCTGTGGAGTTTATAGCCCCTTCGGAGCCTACAATCCTTCCTCCTATTTTTCTATAAGTGTCCACAAGCTCCATCCACTGTTTGACTGTGGGTGTCTGTATATGTCTGGGTCAGCTGCTCTGTGATGTCTCTCAGACTCCTGTCTGCAAGCATAACAACGTATCCTTAATAGTGTCAAGGATTTGTGCTTGCCCACAGGATAAGTCTCAACTTGGTCCAGTTATTGGTTGGCTGCTCCCTCCGTCTGTGCCTTATCCCCAATAAATGCATTTCTTGTAGACTGGATGTTTGGGTTGAAAATTTTGTGAATGTGTTCATGTCCCTATCACTCCATCGGGATTCCTGCATGACCTCAGGATGTAGCCTCCACAAGCTCCATATCTCCAATGTTGTGAATCAAATCCAGGGACAGCCCCAATGATTCTTGGGTGCCTCCCTTATCTCAGGTCTCTGTGTCTTCCAGGAGATGCCCAACAACCACCAGTCAGTTCCAGTTTTCCATTCATACTCATGGCCATCTGGCCATCCCCCTGCCCCTCTCCATACCCTCCCAGAACCAGCCCCTCCACTTCCCTCCCTCCATCTGCCTTCCAGAATCATTCAATTTCCCCCTTCCCAGTGAAACTCATGCATCCTTACTTGAAGGGAATTTTCTTAATTAGTGATTGATGTGGAAGGGCCCACCTCATTCTGGAGGGTACCATTCCTTTGTAAGTTATCTTGTGTTCTATAAGGAAGCAGGCTGAGCAAACTATGAGGTAGCAAGCCAGGAAATAGTGTTCCCCAGTGGCCTCTGCATTGGTTCATGCATCTGCCTTGATTTCCCACACTATCTTCCCTCAGTGACAGAGAAAGAGAGGTGGGGAAGGTATCAATAACACTTGGGATGTTTGAAAATGCTATAGTAACTTTATTTTATAGTTCATTAAAATGAAAGCTAGATATTAATTCAAAAATACAAGATGAAATAAAATATCATGTAAATGTATGTGTAAGATATATGTGTGTAAGTCTATACATACTCATATGAATATAAAGTTTTTAGAAAGTTAATTCAATTAGAGTGAAAATGCTCCTATGGAGAACAATAGACTATCTATCAGAAACCTGAGTGTCAGGCAAAGCAAACTTCCCTTCTAGTTACTGATTAGGGGGTTGAAAAAAGCCCCAAAGCTACTAAAAGTTGTTGCCATTGTCTTTATTTGTCTCACAGGACTTTAAACTAAAACAGTTGTTGAAGCTTCCCCAGATTTCAGACGCTGAACTGTGTCTAACCAGGAAGCCCCCTCTTTGAGGGCTAGCTGTCACAGAACTGGAATGAGCTATTCAATCTTCCTGGGGACAAAAATCTATCAATACTCCTATCTAGCTATAACATTTACAGATCAGAGCAATAGCCAACATGGCAAGATATCCCAAAAGATGCAATAGTGGACTTATCTTCTTGATGTAATCAATAGCTCTCGAGTTGGACGTAAAGACAAGGTGCAAAGGAGGGAATGAATGCCTGTTTTGTCCCCAGTACCTTTGACTGGTGGTCATGGAAACTAGAGTAGAACCTATTACTACCAGTTTGCTAAACCTGTATCTTTTCTAAATGCATAAGAAATGCTGATCCCTAAAACTCAGTAGTAAAAAGTGCCACTCCTCCCCCTCATCAAAGAAGGTTAATTTTCACCAGAGGGAGACCATTCAGAAATTCATAACTCTTCAAAAAGCAGAGAACAAATGACTGTGGTATACACAGCCACAATTAAGCCATCTAGAATGCAACTCTCCCATGAAGACTCAGGGCACACTGCAGAGGAAAGCTGGGAAAGACCATAAGAGCTGGAGGACTACTCTGTCTTCTGGGAGGCACAGCCTACTGCATATGACAGGGGAGCTGGTCCAATGTAGCCTTAACAATATGATTACCTGAAAAGGGGCCAGCACAATGACCCTGTCACTTGTCCAGCCAACATGGCTGTAGGCAGTCTCACAAGTGCTACCCTTCAATGAAGAGCGACAGGGAAGAACTTCAGCAGCATAACCATTGCTGAGAGCTGAAGACTAAGTCTTTTGCACACCTGAGGACAACTGGTAGGTCATATAACTCTTGGTGGTCTACTCTGAAGACATAAACCTCTAAGCAGTAGAAAATAGACTCATCAATCTGTATTTGTATAAAACAGGTATGGATAGATGGACGGATGTATACATGTGGGCACATATATATATATCAGTTAATAATCATAATAGAAGAAGAACATGAAGAGGAAGACAGGCATTAGAGAGGGGGCTGTACAGGATGAATGGGGTCAGCACAGCAGGAAATGATGCACATGATGTCCATACAGAACTCACGTACAAACTTCTGAAATAGATTACATTAACAGCTACAACAGTGTGGAGTAGTATGGAGTCAAGCCTATGACCACCAAAATCATAGGATTCTCTACTGCAGGCATGCTGATTCACATTCAGAGGGACCCACTGCTCCTCCTCCTGCTCTGAGCTCCTTGCTTTTCTGTGTTTTCTCTTTCTTTGTCCTCTTGGAATAGCCAAGGTACTTTGTGCACATTTATGAATCAGGCTTTCCCTTCTCTTTGTTTCTTTTATGACAAACTGGTTATGGACTAGGACCTTGGCATCTTCTCTATCAAGCACTCTACATGAAATATGGTAGGCTTTCCCAGCAGGTCTGGAAAATCAACATACTTCATACTGAAACATAATTTCCAACATGCTCATCTACAAATCATAGGTGACATCATCTGCCATGCAAACTCAATAGGAAGTCAATAGGAGTTGGAGGACTGAGAAGTCTGGGGCAGAGGTCCATGGGCACAGGCATTAAGAGGACTGAGAAGTCTGGGGCAGTGGTCCATGGGCACAAGCATCTAGTATACCTGCAGCCATTAGCACAATATAATCAGAGGTCCAATTTTCAATGCTGTAGTCAACATATGTACTCATATATGTCTTTTCCAGTATATCAACCTCATTTTTTTTATGAATATAGCACCTTAATGGAAAAATATACATTGTCTGAGTAAAAATAAACAAATAAGTATCCTTAATAAGTATCATAGCCCATTGTTTCAACTTGTTTGGAAATCAAAAGATTATATTCATGGCATGCAAGCACAGACGAGTTGTTTCCAATATCAACATGGAATTCTGTGGAGCCAGGATGGTACCTTAGTCAATAAAGTGCTTGGCATGCAACTATAAGGATGCGAGTTCAATCCCTGTAAGTTTTGTTAAAAAAAAAAAAAAGCCACGTCTACAGGAACATAGTTGAGGTCTCGATGCACGCCAGGGAGAAGGAGATTTGGGGACATCCATGTTTACTTACAAGTTCCAGACCAATAAGAGACCCAGTGTCAAAAATAAGGTAAGATAAAATAAAATAAAATGAAATAAAATAAAATGTGTATAACATCCCAGGGTAAGCAAGAGGTTGTCTTCTGTTCTCCATACAAAATGAAGTACACATGACCCCCAACCCAACCATGCTGTATAAGTCTGAGAAAGAAGAACAGATTGTACAGATTTGATGAAAAGTCTATGCAATGGATTGTCAGAGTCCTCACCTTAGACCCAGCCCTGGGACTTCACGCTCTGTGGTTAGAAGGATGTGCTCCTAGCAATCTCCCTAGCTTTCGCTTAATAATCTAGGAACATGGAATGGAGATCACAGGGATCCTACAAAGTTGTCAGTGAAATGTGAAAAACATCTGGCCCATGGTCAGACCACAAGTAAAGAACTGTGCAGCTTCTCATACCACAATTAAAAGGAAAACGGGCTGGTGAGCTGAATCCGTGCTAAAGGCCACCAAGTCTGATCCCCTGAGCTTGATCCCTTGGACCCATCCAATAGTTACTATCTGATTCCCACACGTAAGCTAGGACATATGTTCCCATCCTGGAAATAATAATAAAAAACAAAAAACAGTTAAACAAATTAATATGAGGAACTGAAAGGAAGGTGGTTTCCTATAAAATTAGGAACCTATAAAGAATAGAATGGCTCTTGAAGTCCTAAAATCAGTGTGTCCTTCTGGGATGGGGGCTGATCACTAAAACCTTTGGTGGAAGTACAGGATGGTTTATGACCTTTCTCCCTAGTAGTTATGGTATTTTGGAAAAGTGAGAATAAGACTGGTGACCATGCCTTTTCCTGTGTTTTAAATAACCCAAAAGATAGAGAGGAGACCAGTTAAATGCTGTTTCTCCATCCAGGCTGAAATTCCCAGAAGACAATGCTGGATCAAGCTGCCTTTGGAATGTAGGACAGAGCACTCCAGAGCAGGTTACTGTTGTTGTTGCTACACAAAACTTTCTGAGGAATTAAGACAGATACATTGCCCATATGTTTTTTTTAAAGACCTTCAGATTTTCTTGGATATTTTCTGTATCTATATTTCAAATGCTATCCCGAAAGTTCCCTATACACTCCCCCCCCCCCGCCCTGCTCCCACCCACTCCCACTTCTTGGTCCTGGCATTCTCCTGTACTGGGGCATATAAAGTTTGCAATAGAAAGGGGCCTCTCTTCCCACTGATGGCCGACTAGGTCATCTTCTGCTACATATGCAGCTAGAGACATGAGCTCTGGGGGTACTGGTTAGTTCATATTGTTGTTCCACCTATACGGTTGCAGACCCCTTCAGATCCTTGGGTGCTCTTTCTAGCTTCTGTATTCCATCTTATAGATGACTGTGAGCATCCACTTCTGTATTTGTCAGGCACTGCCATAGCCTCACAAGAGACAGGTCCCCATATGTTTTAACCTCTGACATTATTTATCTTAACATCCTGGTTATCAAATGAGATTTCACTCTTGTGAAACAGCTGCTAGCAATCACAAGCCTGGTGGCTTCTGAGGGTGCTGGAGGGTTCATTGCACCCAAGCCTTGTCAGCAGGGTGCTTGATAAATAGGATATATGTTGATGGTGCTTGTGAGGGATTTGGGGAAGAGATGATACCCTGACCTTATGTGGGACACAGAAACCAACCTTGAAACAAGGACCTGTGCCCCTCAAATGCAGGTAGGACATTTTAATGAGTACAGCAAACAAAAATGCATTTTTGAGAAGAAAAATACCTTAGTCTGGAATCTTGCTACACTCAAGGCTGTACCTGATAATCAGAAACCATAGTCATAACTCAATAAGCCAAATACAGTCCTAGAACTCTGTATTAACTGGACAGTATATAAGCTAAGACCAAGAGTCATCCTCAACTGTGCACATCTGGAGAAATGCCACTTTCAGCTCTCCTGTTGCTGGAGAGTCTCCCCCAGGCTCCTGACCCTCAAATCAAAGACTGCTCTTAGAGACTGGACCTGACCTTCAGCTAAGATACATCATGCAGCTGAGGAGCCTTGGGAAAAATAGCTTAGGACCAAAGTTAGAATTTATGCTATGAGTCTTGCATAGTGACTCTCAGCACAATAAAATATACCTTTTGGTAAACTAACTATGCTGATATAGCTTCTTGCTCAAGATGTATAGAGCAAGTATTCCATCTCTTTGACTGTTCAGGGGATTGTCTTCTTTCTGTAACACAGTGGGACTCAGTGTAGACTTTGGTAGCCTTTGAACAATGGGATTGGAGATAATGTTTAATCCAAGGGGATTCTGAGAGGCTGAGGACTGGAATTCCTGAGTGAGCTGAGGAGCCAAGCAGCCAGAACAAGGGAAGGCACAGAGACAGGAGCTGGGGGAAGCTCAAGGAGACTCCCTGAGCTGGGCAGTCCATTCTATGAACCCTAGAATTTGATCTCATGTGCCTATGTAACAACTGCTAGATACTGAAAAGCTGCATAGCTGTGAATCTTAATGTTATCCTTGCCCATATGCAATGGATGCTCTCTGCTTCCAAGGGATTTTTAAAAGATTGTACAGAAGAAGATAAATGCAATGCCTATTGCAGCATGGATGATGAGCACCGTCTCTAAAGATTAGTCTCAGGTTTATGATGTTTGTTGGTAAAATGTGGCTTTTCACTCAGTTTGTTTAATACTAGAAATTGTTTCCAGTCTACAAATTATCACATCATTCATAAAGGCACAGAAGAGTCTCTGAATATAGACTGTAATACAATGGGAATCCACATAAGGAATGCTGGGGTCTTTTGTCTTCTAGTCATTGCATCCCTGGGGAAGCATTTGCTGAATTACCTACTGGAGATCCACTATAAATCCACTGCCATCCCTGAGGGAAAGCAAGAGTGGAATATGGATGTTTGGTGAAAGGCAGACAATCCTATCTTCCCTGGTGACAAATAACACACACACACACACACACATACACACACAGGAGCGGGGAGAGAGCTTCACCAGGGTTAAACAATCTTAATTTAGGCATTTCACAGACTCAAGAAGAAAGATCACAATGATCCTTTGGGATCCATGGAACTTTGTTCACAATGTTTCTTTCAGTGGATGTCTTTCCAGTCAATGGTAGACACTAGGTTTCAGGGACCTTGTTGGCTCAGAGGAAGAAAAAGTATGTTTCAGGCTAGCACTGAGCCTTACACTTCCCGCCATCATACAGACAAGAGTGCACCAGGACCAGTCACTGGAGTTAGGGTAACTAGCCTTTCAAATTGTGCACTGAGCTGTCAAGGTGTTATTGCTGGGAACCATCTAGGAACTTGGAGGCTTTTAAAAAAGAGAACAGGGAGGAAAAGAGGGGAATATGATCAGGTACTGGGTGTGGGTAACCAGGACTGAAGCCATGAGGGCCAGCAGAAAGAATCCTAATAGGCAACCTTGGGAGGTAGGAGGTGGAAGGGCCCTATAGAATGTATCAGAGACCTGGAAGGTAAGAGATGATCAGGACTCAGAGGAAGAAAACTTAGATGAAATGCCTAGCTGTGTAGAGAGGGAACTTGTAGAAAGACGGGGCATCAAGTAGAGGGATGGTTGGCATCCCACAGTCAAAGACTCTGACCCAGAATTGTTCCTGTCTGAAAGAACTGCGGGGACAAAATATATAAGAGCCTGAGGGAAAGGAGGTCCAGTGACAGGCCCAAATTTGGATCCAGCTCAAGGGGAAGTCCCAAGGCCTGACACTATTACTGATGCTATGGTGTGCTTACAGACAGGAGTCTAGCATAGCTGCCCTCTGAGAAGCCCAACAAGCAGCTGAAAGAGTCAGATGCAGATACTTATGGCCAACCAGTGGATAGAAGCTGCTGACCCCTGGGGGTTGAATTAGGGAAAGGCTGGAAGAAGCAGAGGAGGAAGGAGACCCCATAGGATGATCAGCAGTCTCAACTAATCTGGACCCCTGAGACCTGTCAGACAGTGAACAACCAACCAGGCATCATACAGTTGCTGGTTCAAGGCCCCCAACACATATACAGCAGAGGACTGCCTGGTCTTGCCTCATTGAGAGAAGAGCCTAATCCTTGAGATACTTGAGTATCTCTCCTAGGGAGAGGGGAGGTCTTGTGGAGTCGGGAGGACATCCTCGTGGAGATGGGGGAGGAGGAATGGGATGAGGAACTGTCAGAGAGTTGACTGGTAGGGGCATAACAACTGGACTGTAAAAACAGATTAAAGAATAATAATAATGAGAGAGAGAGAAAAAATATATAGATGTTTATTTCAGATTGCCCTTGAACTCGTGATCTTCCTGCCTCTATGTCTTTCAGTAAATCCTGGTGGTTGTCACACTACAACCTGCTTGTAGAAGAATGCAAATTGATCTTTATATACCACCTTATACACACATCAAGTCCAAGTAGATCAAAGACCTCAACATGAAACCAGATATACTGAACCTGATAGAAGAGAAATTAGTGGATACCCTTGAATGCATTGGCACAGGAGAAAGTTTCCTAAATAGAACACCAATGGCTCGGGCTCTAAGATCAACAATTGATAAATGGGACCTCATGAAACTGAAAAGCTTCTGTAAGGTATAGGACACTGTCAATAGATCGAAATTGCAACCTACAGATTGGGAAAAAAAACTTTACTAACCCTATATCTGATAGTGGGTCTAATATCCAAAATAAGTAAAGATCTCAAGAAGCTAGACTCCAAAACACCAAATAACCTACTAATTGAAAAATGGGGTACAGAGGAAAACAGAAGATTCTTTTTCTTATTAAATTTGGCAATACAAATTGATACATACATACATATATATATATATATATATATATATATATATATATGATATTTTTATTTACAATTCAAATGTTATCCTCTTTAATTGTTTCCCCTCCAAAACCGCCTATTCCATCCCCTCTCCCCCTGCTTACCAACCCACCGTCTCCTGCTTCCCTGTCTGGGCATTCCCCTACACTGGGGCATAGAGCATTCACAGGACCAAGGACCTCTCCTCCCATTGATGTCTGACTAGTCCATCCTCTGCTACATATGCAGCTGGAGCCATGTGTATTCTTTGGTTGGTGGTTGAGTCCCTGGGAGCTCTGGGGGTACTGGTTGGTTCATATTGCTGTTCCTCCTATGGGGCTACACACCCCTTCAGCTCCTTCACTCCTTACTCTAGCTCCTTCATTGGGGACCCTATGCTCAGTCCATTGAATGGTTGAGAGCACCAAATTCCTTATTTGTCAGGCACTGGCAGAGCCTCTCAGGAGACAGCTACATCAGGCCTCTTGTCAGCAAGCACTTGTTGGCATCCACACTAGTGTCTGAGTTTGATAACTCTATGTGGGATGGCTCCCTAGGTGGGGCAATCTCTGGATGGCTTTCCTTCAGTCAAAACAGAGAATTCTTAACAGAGGAATCTCAGATGTCTAAGAAGTGCTTAAAGAAATGTTCAACTTCCACAGAGTTCTGGGAAATGCAAGTCAAATTGAGCTGAGATTCCACATTATGTCAATCAGAATTGCTAAGATCAAAAACTCTGGTGACTGCACATGCTAGTGAGAATGTGGAGAAAAAGGAAAACTCCTCCATTGCTGGTGGATTGCAAACTGGTACTACCAGCCACTCTGGAATTCAATCTGTTCTTGACTAAGAAAATTGGAAATAATTCTATCTGAAGACCCAGCCATACCACTCCTGGGCATATACCCAAAGATGCTCTACCATACCACAAAGAAGCCTGCTCTACTATCTTCATAGCAGCCTTGTTCATAATAGCCAGATGCTGGAAACAATACAGATGCCGCTCAACCGAAGAATGGATATAGACATTGTGGTTCATTTACACAATGGAATACTATACACCTATTAAAAAGGAGGATATCATGAAATATGCAAGCAATTTAATGGAACTGGAAAATATCATCCTGAATGAAGTAACCCAAATCTAAAAGGACATGCATGGTATTCAGTCACTGGTAAGTGGATATCAGCCAAAATGTACAGAATACCCATGATTCAGCCCACTGTCTGTATGAAATTTAACAGTAAGGAAGGCCCACGTGAGGGTGCTTCAATCCCATTTAGAAGGGGGAACAAATTAACCACATGTGGCAGAAGGAAGGAAGTGTCTGGGAGGGATGGGGAGGGGAAAGGGGGGTCAGGATCAGGTGAGTGTGTCAGGGAAGACAGAAGAGAAGCCCAGAGGGCCAGGAGAAGTACTGGAAATATCAGCTGCTGGGGTGGGAGGTGGCGAGACTCTCTAGAATGTCCCAGAGACCTGGGATATAAAATGCTCCCACGACTCAACAGGGTGACCTTAGTTGAAATGCCCAACAGTGGGGCAATAGAACCTGAAGAGTCCACTTCCAGTATATACTCAGGACCTGGTGGAGGAATGGGGTCACCAGCCCACCTTCAAATTTTTTGACCCAGAATTGTTCCTGACTACAACAAATGCATGGACAAAAGTGGAGCAGAGACTGAAGGAAAGGCTGTTCAGTGACCAGCCCACCTTGGGTATCATCCCATGGGCGGTCACCAAATTCCTCCACTATTGCTGATGCTATGTTTGACACTCTAATGCTTGCACACAGGAGCCTAGAGATTAGACTTTCCTCTAAGAGGCTCTAGCAGGAGCTGACTGAGACAGATGCAGATACTTATACCCAACCATTGGACCAAGTTGTTGACCCCTATGGACGAGTTAGAGAATGGATTGAAGGGGCTGAAAGGGATGGCAACCCCATAGGAAGAACAACAGTGTCAACTAACATGGACCCCTGGGAGCTCCCAGAGTCTAAGTCACCAACCAAAGAGCACAGACAGCCTGGTCCACGGCCCCAGCACATATCTAGGAGAGGACTTCCTTGTCTAACCTCAGTGGGAGAGGATGAGCCTGATCCTGTAGAGACTTGATGCCCCAGGGAAGGAGGATGGGAGGAGGTGTGGTGGGTGGGTGAGTATATTCTCTCAGAGGCAAAGGAGTGGGAGAAGGGGGTGAAGAATTCTTTGGAGGGGGTACTAGGAAGGAGGGCAACATTTGGAATGTAAATAAAGAAAACAATTAAAAAAAAACAAAAAACTACAAAAAAGAGACTAGACTGCACAGAAGTACACGAAAATGGAAATTATCTTTCCATGACATCAGTAATCCTTACCAAAGTGAACTCTTTTCCCCAAGAAGACAGCTGTGAATATCATCAAGCTAAACCACAGCAGACTGCATCTCTGTAAAAACAGCCAAAATTACTGTACCCAGGGCAAGGTGGTTTCAAGTTAGCGCAGGCTTGCCAAAGATGTGTTGGGGGAGACTTTTGGCCCCTCAGAGTTTTACAAGTCTAATGGAGGAAGGAGAGAAAGCTCAGAGAAAATAACTCGCTGTGGTGAAAATTTTGTGTTTACTTTAGACCCTGGTATCCTGCTTCCCATCAAGAGGTCATGTGAGCAAAGTACAAGGACCTTTGCAATCCCCAGATGCAAAGCGCTGGGCCAGGGCAATGGCTCACTGCTTAAAGTGTTTGAGGCTCAAGCATCAGCTCCTGAGATCTGATCCCCACCACTGGCTAAAAAGTCAGGCTGCAATCCCAGCGCTAGGGAGACTAGAAAACACACTATGAATTCCTGGTGCTTTCTGGTCTAGTACAGACACATCTTAGAAAACCTGTCTCTGAAATCATACTGGTGGGAGAGTAATGGAAGCAATGGAGGGAGATACCTTTGCCCACCTTGGACCTACACCTATTCAGAGGTCCATGTCCACACACACTCACATGCACACGAATAGGTGCACACACACTTGCAAAAATCACCTGTTCAGAGGTACAACACCGACACCTATACACAGACACAGACACACACACACACACACACACACACACACACACACACACACACACACACGTTTATTTTCAAGAATCCTAAATCCCTAGATGCTCATTTGTATGAGGCCAGAAAGGGGCACAGGATGTGAGGATGGAGGCTCTTGACATGGGATCCAAGAATTCAGTGGGTGCTGCCCTAGAAACAGCTTGCAAGGAGGTTGAAATGAGGGTCTTAACAAGAAGTCCGGGGTTCACTGACTGCAAACTGTGCAAACCGAGAACAGGGGTCATGTGCAAGTGTTTAAGGCAAGGGCTGAACCAACATGGTCGACAAATGCAGAAGGGAACCTGTTGAAGAAGGCGAGCTGCATGTGACTCAGCAAAGATTCTTCTGGCAAGACTCTCATTGGTCATTCTGGGGACACCAGGCCTTCTGCCTATAAATAAGGCAGTGCAGTTCATGATGGGAGCTGAGTGTGAGGCGCGGGCCTCGACCCCTCTGCTTAGGCGATTCTCAGGGAGGGCCTGGCCCCCTCTGCCTCCAGGTCTGGCTGAGACCCACACGTGGTGAAGACCCTGTGCAGCCAAGTCACAGTTGTATGCACCTCCCCAGCGCACTGGCAGCAAGAAGCTTCCCAGTGCCAGCGGTGCGGGGCGCCTGCGCAGTGGGCCGGCGGCGTCGCGCTTTGCGGGAGTCGGGAGACCCCCGCCTCCGCGCCCCCGCCCCTCGCCCTCCGCCGCGCGCGCGCACGCGGTCCCGGCCACGCGCGCGCACGCGCCTCACCTCGCTCAACCCCTGGCGCAGCAGCAACGGCGGCGGCGGCGGCAGTGGTGGCGGCGGCGGCAGAGCGGGCGAGCGCGCGCGAGATCGCGGCGATCCGGAGGGCGGGGGCCGCGCACGGTCCACTCCGGGGCTGTGCGGAGGCGCGGGCTCTGGGCTCCCGGCTCCGGGCGGCGGAAGCGGCGCCTCCAATCAGGCGGCGGGCTCGCGACCCTCGGCGCGCCCGGCCGGTGCTGCCCGCCCCGCGGACTGACTGACGCGCCGGCTCGCCCCCGCCCCCGCGCCCGCCCCCGCCTCGTCTCCGCCGGCTCGGCACAGACTCCGCTTCGCTCCACTCCGCTCTCCTCTCCTCTCCTCCAGCCTCGCCGGGCCCTCTCCCTGCCCGCGGGAGCTCCTCGGCTGCGCGGCGGCAGCGGCCCGCTCCCTAGGCAGCTGCAAGCGACCTCAGAGGCGGCGGCGGCGGAGGCGGCGTCGGGGAGGATGAAGTGCAAGCCGAACCAGACGCGGACCTACGACCCCGAGGGCTTCAAGAAGCGCGCCGCGTGCCTGTGCTTCCGCAGCGAGCGCGAGGACGAGGTGCTGCTGGTGAGCAGCAGCCGCTACCCCGACCGCTGGATCGTGCCGGGAGGGGGCATGGAGCCCGAGGAAGAGCCGGACGGCGCGGCGGTGCGCGAGGTGTATGAGGAGGCGGGAGTCAAGGGGAAGTTGGGCCGCTTGCTGGGCGTCTTCGAGCAGAACCAGGACCGCAAGCACCGGACCTACGTGTTCGTGCTCACCGTCACCGAGCTGCTGGAGGATTGGGAAGACTCGGTCAGCATCGGCAGGAAGCGCGAGTGGTTCAAGATCGAAGATGCCATCAAGGTCCTGCAGTGCCACAAGCCCGTGCACGCCGAGTACCTGGAGAAACTGAAGCTGGGCGGCTCCCCTACTAATGGGAACTCGGCCGCCCCGTCCCCGCCAGAGAGCGAGCCCTAGTATGTACCGCTCCCGCCCGGACTCCTGCCTGTCGCCTCCCCGCACTTGCCTCCTGCTTGCCAGGGGAGCACCTCTCCTGCCCTGTGCGCCCGCCTGCACGGGCAGGAGGGAGGCTTCTTTTGTTTCCTTGGCAGGCAGACCTCTGAATCACGCTTGCAAACTGTCTCGGTTGCCAGGCGCTGTTTGCAGACAATTTGCACGTTTTTCAGATGCTTTTCCAATCGCTTCTTGGTGACACTGTAAAAATCTTGCGGTCAGCCACAGCTGCATGGGATTTTGTGAAAGGTGCCTTAGCTGCTTGCTCTGCTCTTCTCGGAGGGTGTGCGTTTTAGTGTGTGTGTGTGTTCATGTGTGTGTCTGTGTGTGCTTGCGTGCCTATCTGCTTTTTGATGTTTTTGTTTGGATGTTTTTTTTTTTTTCCCCTTTAAACAGCCTTATGTTTTTGTGTGTGGGTGTGTGCGCGCGCTTTTGATGTCAGGCTTCTGTTTTTTGTTTTTCTTTTTTTTTTTTTCTTAGTGGAGCGGCCTTTAGAGTCCTACCAGCTGGTGAGGGGTGTGTGTTCGTGGGCATCTTTTTATGTTTTTTCTTTATTTTCTCATTCACAGCCTTCACACTGAATATGACTGGATGGTGTCTCTTCACCAACATTCTAAATGTGCTCTACAAACCTGTAATAAATATACATGGATGCTGACACTAACTTAAACATTTTATTCTATAGGTTACCTTAAAAAATAACTTACTAAACTTAGAATTGCATATCATCAATTTTCTCAATTGGTACTGTTACATAAATCCATTGAAGTAAAATAGGTGTAGTCATGAAAGTGATACTGTCAAAGAAGTGAGTACAAACCTGCTTACCAAAAACAATTGCTTTTATAAACCAAGCATTTAATTTCATGCCCTCAATAATAATAAATTATTGACCATAGTTTTCACTACTCAGTAATCTCAATCACTGAACAGGCATTCTCAGTAATCGCAGTCTTAAGAGTCTACCCCTATCCAAGAGATATGAATTATTGCTTTATTTATGTATTGTGTACATAAAAATACCTTTTATCCAAAACATGCCACACATATGTTGGAAGTTTAACTACAATATGGCATTCTAGACATAATAACACAGTATCCTATTTTGACTTTTGAACTCTAATTGAGACTGTTGATTTAAGCAGTTTTCATTAGCATCCTATAAACATACATTGTTGCATTCAAAAGTATTTGAATTGATCACTGAGATTTTCTTTGGGATCCACGTAGGTTGTTCATGCAATTTTCAACCTTCCAAATCCTTTCCATTTTCATATTTCATACCAAAAATAATACCAGTGAACACACTTTAAATTCAATTTTATGTAGACAGTTAGATATCCTTCCTGATGTTCAGTCTAGAAAAGTAAAGATTGAAAGCATTTAAATAGAATAATTCCAAGAAATGCAGACCAAGCAGCTGACTCAGAAAGAAGGCAAGTCGTGTCTACATCTTACAGTCTCCAAAGTTGGACCAGCAGCTGGGATTTTTCTCCTTGGTGTGGTTACTTAGTGCCTACACATTTTGTGTGTTGCATGCAATGAAGATGTACAGCTGAAATTTCAATTGATCCCCTTCCCTCCAAGTCCAGAACACTAATGAAAGATAATTAAGACTCTTATACACAATTATAGGAATTTGCTTTCAGCATGTTCTCTTAAAGGGCTGATCCCACTCCCCCCCCACCCCCCACCCCCCACTGGACAAGTGCCTATGCTTATCCTTTAAAAAGCTTGAAGAAGCCATGCTGAAGTGGAAATCATTTTGATATGTTTGATGCAGGCACAAGGTGTATTAGAAACCTATGTTTTGTCAATCAGATCATTTCTGCAAGAAGTAAGGGCTTGAAATGCAGCTACATATAATTCCTTGATCTGGTTTCATTTGAGAGAATTGATGTAAGGCTTTATTTAGAAGCATCAGTAAAACCTGAAGTGGGCAAGAACAAGAACAGGCAGAGTGTAACATAGCAGTATGGGCGGCAGTGCTTCTGGGACACGTGTATTAACAGGCTCTGTCTGGATCTGGCGTTGCTTCTTTCTTTCCTTGCTTCCTGTTGAATGGGGTTCCTTTATAGAAAGAACAATCTCTCCCTCAACAGTTGTTAACTGGGGAAGGGAGCTGAAATTGCTTAGAACCTATACAATACTAACAGCTAGCCAAAGTGTTTTTTTTTTCCCCCAGAGTTCTTTTTGTGGAATATGAACTCCCTGAAGATTAGAACCCAACCTGAATCCAGCCTAACTCCAGGGCCTCAAAAGAGGGGCTAAAATTCGGAGATATTTGTTATTGACTCACACATTAGAAATGTCTACTACCAGTGAATTTCCAAATTTTCTCTTTTAAGCTTTATAACAGACCCAGGGGCCTTTATTTCTTTAGCCTCTCACCCGTGCTTACAGTGGAACTTCAAATGGATAATTCACTGCAAGCTTTTCCAGTAGAAAGGGTTGATGAACCATACTAAATCCTCAGTAAATATTTGTTGTTTAGACTCTACAGGAATGGACAAACCCGTAAAACCTTTATTAATCAGATTATCTTTTTTTAGGTGAATGGAATAAATGTTATTCAGATTTACTTTGAGAGAATCAAGTATGTGAACCCAGTGATGAATGGAATTGTGAAGCACAGGTGAGCTCTTTGACACCCCCAAGGACACAGCTCATCCTATGCTTTTGGACACTTCTTTCCTGGTATTAACAATGGCTACTCTTCAGGTTGTTGCACTACCACTGTATCTGTACAGAATTCTATTTGGCACCTGTGGCCTTTGTGTGCTTTTGTTTGTATTTCCCATCAGATTTGACCGTGAATGCAAAGAACTTGCTTTCTTAGTCTTTTTATATCTAGCATAGATTACTTGATATATGGTAGGCGTCACTGAATATTTGTTTAATATTTTGTAATGATAATGAATGGTGAAACATCCCCCTTCTAATATCTCTAGCATATATGTGGCTTTTGTATTTCAAGGCAGCTGTGAGATAGGAGCAAAAATGTTGTTCATATGTCTGTGTTATCCCAGACATTATGTACCTCCTACATTTGCCAAAATTTTGACCTAAATTTGACTGTGCCTCTTGACATAATTTCTCCTCTATAGAAAATGCAGGAGACAGAGAAACAGTTTACTATATATCAAACAGATGAGATTCTGGAATCTTCAGCCTCCAAGAAAACACAGGACAGATGATCCAGTTTCTTCAGTATATTAGTTAGTCACAAGGATGAAAGGAAAAGGTGGAGGCTGAACCTGTGGGTTGAGAAAGGCTTCAGAGAATGATCAGTTACCTATATGGATCTTATCTTGATCCTGATTTGATCAAACTAGAAATGAGTGAATTTATCAGACAACTAGAATACTTTGAGGATTGGCTGGATATTTTCATGTTGATTATTATAATACTATTGTTATATTGGAATCAAGAATTCTTATCTGCATTCAAATATTTACAGTTGAAATGATATAATGTCTGGGATTTGCTTCAAAATATGTCTTGATATTAAATACACTGGACATAACTCAAACAAGATTGGCGTTTAAGATCGTCTAAGCTGAGTGATAATTAAACGATGTTCATTATATATGTTCATCTCTGCTTTTGTATGTTTGACATTTTCCATAATAAAAAGTTAATCAAAATCATTGGAAATGCCGGAGTCCTTATAATTAATCTAGGATGTAATGTTGGGGAAAAACAATGAGGAGGAAAAAGTTTATAGCTTGGTTTTTAAATATTGGCTCCAGGATACTACTTCTGGTCGAAGATGCCAAATTCACAGAAATAAAAGGTGACATGCCCTGGAATGGCTAGTTACACCCTTGGTATAGACCACTGCTTGGAGTTTTTGTTTGTTATTTTTTTTTATATATACTTTATTCTACTGAAACAGGAACAGTTAAACTTACAACTATTGGAAAATGGTACAACTATTGGAAAATGGTAGTTGTAGTTGATTTTACTATGTTGAGAATAGATTCCGATGCCATTTGCATTCTGGTTCATAGCAACGTGAAGTCAAGGGCAGGGTCTCCAGGGAATAATTTTATAAAAATTCACATTACTCTATTTTAAAAGGTTCTCCAGGAAACACAACTCATTAGTTTTAGATGTGTATGCTGTACACTGTGTCCAATATTTTATTTGAAGGCAGGCAAAACAAGAAAATAAGCAGTTAGGATTCCTGACTGAAGATCATCGTTTGAGTTCTGTAGTGGTTCAGATTCTGCAAAAAACCTGAAGACAATTAGGTCCAAGGTACTAATAAACAGACTAGGGTCCGTCCTGACATTTGGGGGTTAAGGAACAGGAAATGCAGCTCAGGCAACACTGCAGCCTCCTGTCAAGGATGAAGATTTCCTCTGTAGTAGTTAAGTGTTTCTGATCCCAAGAGCAAGGAGATGCCCTGAATCAGCTGTTGTCTGGAAAAGGGGGAGATAAAAGTCTTACCTTGAGGTCTTTCTCATGCTAGCTGGCTAATGCTTTCAGTAACCAGGGTACCCAGTGAGAAAGCATCATGATTTACCTGTGTAACTTGTTTCCAAGTTCAGGTCAATTGATTTGAGAGTTAAAATTTGGAGGCAGCCAGACCCATGGAAAACTTGAGGTGGTGTTAGTGGTAAAAATAGTGCTTTGGGGCTCAATAGGCTGTGGCTCAAAGCTGACTTGACCTGTAATGGCCTGTGTCAGGTTATGTCTGTAGTCTCCCGTTTTCCCATCTGTAAAATGTACCAGGTATTTTTAGTTCATACTTTTGCAAGCCACAAGTGCAGTATACTGGGGTATTCCCTGTACCCACCCTGTTCTGTCGTGTCACAGATCTTAGCCCACTCTTATTAGCCTTAATCAACTGAACTGTAAGGTCTCCTGACTCTGAGACTCAAACTGGGTTCTCCCTTATTCCCAAAGTCTGGAACGTGGTACTCGTGGTGCCTGTTATATTATTTATTTAATAAATTTATATAATTTTATTTATATAAACTTATATATATGTATATATGTATTATATCAATGATTTTGTCAACTAGTATTTGCCAAAGAAATAAATCCCCTAACAGTTCAAAACAACACTGTAACTATATCAGGGATTTGATTTCTAGGAATTAAGAAAGCTGAGACCTTGTAAGACACTATGATCTGTGAGTGTATTTCTCTTTACTCAAGAGAATGCTTTATAAATCATGATTTTATTTTCTTAGAATTTTCCATTCTCTAATACATTTTTTTAACTTCTTAGCTTCACAACGTGTATTATGTGATTTTTTTCATTAGGCACAAAATTAGCCCTACACAGCTGTGTAAGATAACTAACTCCATGATTCTTCATAAGATTGAAGGATGTGGTATTTACTAAATACCCTTGGTTTTTAGTCAGCATAACAACTGCTGAATAGGCACAAAGATGCTAGTTATATTAGCTTAATATATAAGTGACATAGCAATCAGAATGTAGGAACAAGCTCATCATACATACAGTGTCAAGGCCTGACTTACTGGATACAGGAGCCACTTTTAGATGTAATGAGCTTAGGACTTAAAATACTACAAAGGATGAGGCACAGCATTCACAGCTCCTTTGGTTTGTGTCTTAACTATCCTAAAATACAAAGGCCAAATGATGGTGGTTGTAATGCAAAGTGTAGGATACTCTGTTGCAGAGAAGCCACTGTGGAGTGGTTTTACATCCTGCAGCTCCCAGGCCTCATCAGAAACTTTGCTAATGAAAAACTGGTTCATGACAGGCTCCTGGGTGGGGGTGGGGGAGAGAAAGGGGAGTCACTTAAAGCTTTGCATCTTCTATTCCTGAGATGGTTACTACAAGTTGAAGACTCAGATTGTATACAGTAACAAAGATGGTTCACCTGATATAGCCACTTTGAAAATACAGAATGAACTTTAATACAAAATTTGCTTCCAATATGCTATCACATCTAGATCAACCAGGTGCTTGGAGGTTCATTACTTACACAAAGAGTATTTGAGTGGGGGAGTAGGGTGGTTGTGGAGGGGCAGCAGGGTGGGTGTGGAGCTGGGGAGCTTAGAGACCTTTAAAGCTGGCCTGACATTTCTAGAGAAGGGAAGGAGACAGAGTTTTTATTGAGCTTATGCCACAGGACTAGGGTATTGGTTCCAATGCCCAGCTGGCAGTTTGGATGGTGTGGAGCTCTACTGGTCAGCAAAGGAAAGAGCTCTCTGTTTTTATCTTAACTTGTAAGCATGAAGCAAAAGAGACATACGGTTTAGATGCTGTCAGCAGCCAAGCATGTAAAAGACTTTATTATAATTTCTCCTTGATTTTGGTAAGTAAAATATCTGAAAAGCAGTTCCCTTAATTAAATTTGGGATTACAGACCTGCTAGTATAGTGAAAGTGTCATCTGCTAGTATAGTGAAAGTGTCATCTGCTAGTATAGTGAAAGTGTCATCTGCTAGTATAGTGAAAGTGTCATCTGCTAGTATAGTGAAAGTGTCATCTGCTAGTATAGTGAAAGTGTCATCTGCTAGTATAGTGAAAGTGTCATCTGCTAGTATAGTGAAAGTGTCATCTGCTAGTATAGTGAAAGTGTCATCTGCTAGTATAGTGAAAGTGTCATCTGATGACTGGGAGTAGAGTGTTCTCACCCGGCATGTATAAAGCTGGGCATTCTATTGTCGACATTTGAAAAAATAAAGTTCATTACAACAAAGGAAAATGAGTTATTTGATATCAACAATGTCTGAAACTCTGAACCCCCCCCAAAAAAAACCCAAAAAACCCAAAAGCCCTAAAAACAAACAAACAAACACCGAGTGTCTTGATTCAGCCCTGATTTACAATTCAGGCACCTATTGAATTAGCTACAATATGAGAGTTAACTTAAGTTTAATCTTTTTAATTTTTTTCAGGGTCATCCTTGTTAAGTGATGACAAGTTCCTGAGAAAGTGTCTGTGTTCATAATATGCCCCAACTCTTATTTTTCTTCATTCACTTGAACTTAAAGAGGTCTCTAGGTAGACAACGAATTTGGAAAGGGAGTGACTTCATTCAGCACAGAATCTGACAAAAGAACTGAAGATAAGGGTTATCTATTCTCACCAGCTCATCTGATCGGTCACAGGCCCCAGCATCTTCATTCAGTCTTAAAGCAAAAGGTTTGGTAGCTACAGTAACTTGAGAGTACTAATTCTAAGACTTAGTTAAAGCTGTAAATCAGAGGGCTATGTGCTAAGGATCTGTGAAAACCTCTTTGCAGGAAACACTGATATGAAGCCAGCAATCGCCCCTCTAAAGACAAAGAACACTAGTTTTTCGTGTGTGTTAGGTATAAAACAGTAGACTACAAATGGCTCTCAAGGACCAGAACAGATAGGAGAGTAGGGTGCTAAAGCTTCTCCAGTAATGGAGTCTCGAGCAAGCATGGAATTAATAAGAGTTCTTGTAGTATTTACAGCCTTTGCTGAAATGATGAACATTTTTTGTGCAATAATGACATAAATGAGACAGTAGAATTTATAGGTGGATTATATATTGCCTCCAGAAGTGAGAAAGGCCTAAAAGATGTTAGTTTTAATGCAGTGAGGACTAAGAACATCAGTGTCAGGGAGAATGCATCTCCCAGTTTCCCAAATAATTAAGAAATTTAAGGCATTGTGTTACATGTGCACCAAGGGCCCATCCTTTTCATAGGAGCTGCCTTTTTGAGAATTTGTATAGTCAGTTGTTCATATCCAAAAGTTCTGTTTCCATGGTTTTTGCAACAGTGAATCAAAAGTATTTTTAAAAGCTGCACCTGTACCCAACAGGTACAGGGATCTTTTTATCTTGTCATGATTCCTTAAATAGCACACACATAACAACTATTTAACATAGTATTTAAAAATGATTTAAATTAGATGATGGACATAGATTTATATGCAAACAGCATGTCATTTTATATAAGGCATTTGAGCATGTGAGAATACCTCAAGGGAAGAAACAGCGATCCTGGAACCAATTCTCCGTTGATACTGAGGGATAAATGTATGTCCCAGGTATTTTTACAGGATCGTTTCAAACAAGAGTATATATGCTCCTGATCTTATCCACAAAGGGTGCTTGAGATAGAAAAACTGATGATCTACTTTCAGGGTATCTCCCTTTTGGGACAAAACAGAAAACTGTGGCCAAGAGGCTGTTGATATAGGCATTGAACAAGATACAACAACCAAACTTGTATTAATTTGGATTGAGCCCTTAATTTACATATGGGTAATATTATTCCTAGGGGTCTTAATGGGTGAACCCATGGCATTAAGGGTATGATAACCAAGGAAATTCACTCACACAAGTTTAAGAGCTGGAAAAATTGGGCAGTTCAGTGGAAAAATAGTTGAAACAATCCCTTCCTTGCCTAAATAGTTCTTGTATAATGGTTTCAGTCCTTAAAGGTCCTATTTAATTATAGTCTGGGGCACAGTAATTATGTAGTTGAGAAGCAAGTTAACTATGGGCTTCCATTTCTTAAAAACCATTGTATAATGTGAAAGATTTGATCTAATTTTGATTGCTCAGTGAGTCGAAACATCAAAAGAGGGTACATAGAGTCAGGTTTCTTATCAGCTGGTCTAGATACGAGCAGGTAAAGAATGGAGAGAGGTTTAAAGATTTACAGCAGAGATGGCTATGATAGCGTGTACCTCTTATCACAGTACTAGAGAGACTCAGGCAGGTAGATGGTGAGGTGCTAAGGCCATCCAGCATTACATAGCAATAGTCTGTCTCAGAAGGTGCAGACTAACAAAACAGAGCCATAATACCAACCAATACTTTGCAGCAGTCAACCTAATAAAAAGAATGATGAAATTCTTTGTGAGCCTCCCCATCAGAAACCTCAATTTAATTATACCTTGGAGCTTATACCACATCTGTTTTGTTTACTTAGGTAAGGATTACGTAGATAAGACTAGAATCTTAATTTAACTGTAACTTCTAGTAAGGTGTAGTGAGAATTCTGGTTTCTTTAAAAACACAATAATATCATGGGAATCTGTTTTCATTTTAATCCCAGATATGGGATATGTGGCTGGATCACAGCAAGTGACTATTATTTGCCTTAGGCTTTAACAGAGGCATGGTTTTGCCAGTTACAGATAGTTTCTGTGAGTGTGTGACATTTGGAAATCTGGGGACTTTTCAGAGAACATATAAATGCTAGAGCCCTGATAGGGGGTGAGCTGGTTGGCCTGTTAGTGTTGGATTCTGTAAGTTTCAAGTTGTCAAGCAGTGTGCAAAGAGGTGAAGATAAGAAATTAGATATCCTGATTGTAATCAAACTTGCCCAAAGGTACTCAATGCTCCTGATCATCAGGAAGTTGTTTAATGATATCATTGCCCCCTTTACCCTCTATCCTTTCTTTTCTACCTAGTGTTAGGGGGTTTAAAGTGTGGAAGAAGAGGGGTGGAAAATGATGGAAATAAAAAGAACCCACAAAATAGCAGAAGTCAGGCTACAGTAAGGTTACTGAATCCATGTGGATGACAGGTCTCAACTACAGAGTGGAAGATGGACAAAGTGGTTAATCATTTTTGCAAAGGAAGTTTTCTCTGACCATCTAGAGTTGTTTTCTTTCCATAGCCACATAATTGATAGGAAGAAAGCAAGCATTCTATCATTTCTAAGGCTACTAATTTGACTAGCTTCTTATATCCCCTGATGCTTATCATTAAAGGATCCCTTTTTCATGGGTGTTCCTATGGGTCACAAACTGAAATTATGGATCATATGCAATGTTTATCTTCAAAGAGGCAGAGGCTTCATCAGAACTGTCTGTGCACTTAGACTACTACCACATTGTTTTTTCTTGCTACAGGGTAGAACTCTGTATGTAGTCCAGGCTGGAATGGAACTCTGTGTGTAGCCCAGACAGGCCTGGAGCTCTCTATGTAGCCCAGGCTTGTCTGGAACTCTCTATGTAGCCCAGGCTGGTCTATAACAACCCTCCTGCCTCTGTCTCCTAAATTCTGGATTTACAAGTATGAGGCAATATCCCTGACAAAACACTGTTGTTAATTGTGCACTTAGACTACACCACATTGTTTTTTCTTGCTACAGGGTAGAACTCTGTATGTAGCCCAGGCTGGAATGGAACTCTGTGTGTAGCCCAGACAGGCCTAGAGCTCTCTATATAGCCCAGGCTTGTCAGGAACTCTGTATGTAGCCCAGGCTGGTCTGTAACAACCCTTCTGCCTCTGTCTCCTAAATTCTGGATTTACAAGTATGAGGCAATATCCTTGGCAAAACACTGTTGTTAATTGTCTCTTTTTCCCATAAGGGCCGGCAGACATGGTGCTAGAACAGTATCTGAGAGCTTACATCTGATCCAGAAGCAGGAGACAGGGTGGGGGTAGATAGGTAGGTACAGAGAAACATAGAGTCTAATTCTGTAAGTTCTATCACTCTAGAGAATCCTAATACAATGTCCATGTAGATAATATACTATCCTCATTTAAAGGCAGCTCATTGTATATTTACCAGCTTTGCCAGACATATATAGTGCCAAGGTGCGGACAGAAAATCAGAAAATATACAATGATTATGGTGGTTTGAATGAGAATGGCCCCCATACACTCATATGTTTGAATACTTAGTTCTCAGTTGGTAGAACTGATATATATATATATATATATATATGTATATATATATATATATATACATATATATATATATATATGTATATATATGTGTGTGTGTGTGTGTGTGTATGTGTGTATGTGAGTGTGTGTGTGTGTGTGTATGTGTGTATGTGAGTGTGTGTGTATATATATATATGTATATATACATGTGTATGTGTGTGTATGTGTGTGTGTATGTGTGTATGTGAGTGTGTATGTGAGTGTGTATATATATATATATGATTTATTGGGATGACTTACAGAGTATTGTATAACTAAGCCCACAATGGCAGGCTGTGAATGGAAGGTTCAGGAATCCAATAGTGCTTAGTCCCACAAGTAGAATGTGCTGGCAAGGCATGCTACGCACACTCCAGTGAAGTCTGCTTGGCAGGCCAAGAGGCCTGGAAGCACTCACAAGTCAGGGAGATTCAAGGAAACTCAACCTCCTGGAACCAGGCATTCTCATAACCCATATACTCATACCCTATCCCTACGTTAGTCTGGTGTATGGATCCACGTGCTCTCTTTTAGTATTATTTTATTATAAGTGCCTTTAAAGATTGAATTCTGACATAGCTAAGCCTTCACCAGTGTTGCAACACCCTAGAAAATCCTTGAAGCCGACAAACTTGGAATTAAGTAGGAATTCAGTGAGAAGGTTATCTATTCAGTAACATTCAAATTTACTTCTAGTAGAGAGTGTGTAGGCATTACAAAGAACGGAGCTGGAATAGCTCAGGGCTGGTCTGCAGAGTGTTTACTTGGGACAATAGCCAGTCTCACCCAGTCAAGAGAATTCACAATGGCCTATGGAATAGGTGGGTTTACCATGAAAGAGTTAGGGAATTCCCCCCCCCCCCCAGGTTTCTTCACTAGGCCCAAAGAAGCAGCATAATCAGGCATTTCTAAGAACCCCTGGTGGTGGGCTTAACAATAGACTAGCATTATACCTGGCTCCCTTCTTAGTGGCAGCAGCTTAGTCCCCGCCTTCTTTTGATGTATACATTCCTTTTGTATTGTGTCATCTCTCCTGGTTTCTTGTTGCTCTTCTGTATAAAAAGTTTGATGCTCGACTTGAAAAATTACACTCAGATTCTACACACTCTCTCCTGTCATATCTGTTTGTCATTCATTCGTCAACTCCTTCACTCACCTGCAACCAGAGACCCATTCTATACAGACAGGAGACAAAAGGGGCTGCGGCAAAGGCAGGGACAAGCAGGCAAAGAGCAAAAGCTTCTCTCCTCTATGTCCTTATATGGACTTCCAGCAGAGGATATGGTCCAGATTAAAGGTGTGTCTTCTTCCCTCAAGATCTGACCAAAGGTGTGTGTCTTTCTAACTCAAAGGTCCAGACTGAAAGTGGACCAAACAAAACATAGCCCTCTATTTATGGGTTGTTCTTCATTCCAGATGTAGCCAAGTTGACAACCAAGAATAGCCATCACAGACAGTAAAATGATAATTTTGGCCAAAAGCTGTAAGCTCCCTGTGATCTTTATCACACTACTCCCTCCAAAAAGGTGACACCAGGACAAAGAGACCAGGAGATAACAACACAAGTTATGGGGTATTTTTTTCTATTAGGAGTTAAGTGTAGATTCCAGCTCTGTGATCTTAAAACTTCACAGCTTTATCCAGATATGCCTAGAATTGAAAGTCTCATTCAAACTTCCTTTAAATCAGAAAAGAGATCAGAAACTCTGATGACAGCCTTCCGGGAGAGAGAGGGCATATCTCACATTGTCTTGTGTTTATATCACATAGTCTTCTATAACTCCAATTAGTTGTGGTTTAGGTCTTTGTCTATGTGGCAACATACATAGGTATGAAGATGCAATAAAAGAGCTATTCCTTGATGAGTAAAAATCTAAGATGCCAGGCTAGGGGCATGGCTCAGTTGTGAAAGTGCTTGTGTTAGAAGTATGAGGATTTGAGCTAAATCCCTAGTATGTGCCTGATGTAGTGATGTCTTTTCACAGCAATGAAACCAGAAGACAGAAGAGGAAGACTGGAAAATCCCTTAGGCTCACTCACCAGCCACTCTAGCCTAATTGATGAGTTCCAAGCTAATATTATAGGTATTCTGTCAAAAGTGGGTTGGCTGTATTTCTGATAATGACACCTGAAGTGGTTGTACTACAATGTCTACTGGTACATTCACACATGTACACATGTACCTGCAAATTATTTACACAATTCTCCATTTATAAAGGGATGTATTGCCTTTCCTTTTTTGATGAGACTATTCATTCCCAATGTGTTTTGCTGCTTCTTTTCTCTTTAGCCATTTCACTCTGTATAAATGTCAGATTGTGAGATCATCCAATGGAAGGGCTTCAGCTTCTTGGTCTTTTCAAATAGAATTGCCATTACACTGAATGAAATATGGTAGACTTGTCTGTCAAATTAAAATTAATGTTTGCATTGACACTGACAAGAAAAGCCATTCTTCAAACCAAGTTACTATAAATTTATTTTTCTCTGTGTCTTGTGACACTACTTTATCAAGTGTTATGAAAATTATATTATGCGACTGTGGAGTATCTGATGACTAGAAATTGAACTCATTTTTCTTTGTCTAGTCTCACAGTAACTATACCAGTTCTCATTGTGCACTAAAATGTCAAACTAAAATGTAAAGTGCATCATCCCTGTGGCGTTTGCTTCATCTATATGTGATGTGTACTTAATTATTTTGAAAAGTAAATCATGGTAACTCTAAAATCAAATTCCTTGGAAGTTGAATAATATTATTAAACAAACATAAAATTAAAATGTTATTATTTCTATGGCTAGTCCTACACCCAGAACCTTTCTATAGAAAAATCCCTAATGCTAGGGGGCATTTCAAAGTCAGACACACCAGTTCTAAGAGTTGGTACTGCTCAGGGATAAAAGTGCTCTTGATCAAGGCCATTCAATAAACCAGAAAGAACGTGTTCCTGAACAAAGAAATAATTTTAATTTCCCCTACCTCAGTCAGGACAATGAAAGAAAAAAAAATGAGCTAATTTTTGCTTGATTCTTTGACAGCAGAGACATTCAGCTTCTGTTCTGTGAGGATTTAATAGGAATTAGCCACATAGCTCTTCCTATAGAAAAGGGCAACTTTGTAACAAAATAACTGTGAAAAGAACCTGTGGGATTCCAAACTCCCTGTCTTAAGGCACACCTTCCCCAGAGAAACTTCTTAACTAGGCACTTGCAAGAACAGTTGTAACAAAATAATATATATCAGAGGAGAGGTGCAGTATACCTTTTGAGGTTCTAAGACTAAATGGTTCCTAAGATGATATTTTATATGTACAAACAAGTGTAGGAAAGGCGGATTTAGGAGAGAGAAGAAAGCTTAGGGATTGAGCATTATTCATATAATGAAGACTTTTAAAATTTTGCTTTTTAAAATATTGAGATGGGGCTTTAATGAATTCAAAAGCAGAAGCATCAGTGAACACACTGAATGCATTGGTCCACATGAAAACACAACACTTAAAACAGTAAGGTGATAGACAGTAAACTTGTCTTTAAGATGGAGATATTACTTCTGGTTTCCATCTGCTCCTGGAGCTAACCCTATGCCACAGCTCTCTGTACCCAAATCCCCATTGGGATAGAGCTGGACTCCCAGGAGTGCTGACACACAGGCTTACAGGAGGGACAAGTCACAGTCAGAGACAGCAAGACCAGCTAACATCACAGAGAGCCAGATGTTAAAAGGCAAGGGCAAGAATGTACGCAACAGAAACTAAGGCTACTTGGCATCATCAGAACCCAGTTCTTACACCACAGCAACCCCTCGATAGTCCAACGCAAGCAACTCAAGCAAGACTCTGACTTAAAATCACACTTCATGATGATGATAGAGGACTTTTAAAAGGACATAAATAACTCCCTTAAAGAAATACAGGAGAACACAGGTAAACAGCTAGAAGCACTTAAAGAGGTAACACAAAAATCCCTTAAAGAATTACAGGAAAACAAAACCAAACAGGTAAAGGAATTGAACAAAACTATCAAGGATCTAAAAATGGAAATAGAAACAATGAAGAAATCACAAAGGGAGACAACCCTGGTGATAGAAAACCTAGGAAATAGATCAGGAGTCATAGATGCAAGCATCACCAATAGAATATAAGAGATAAAAGAGAGAATCTCAGGTGCAAAAGATACCATAGAAAACATTGACCCAATAGTCAAAGAAAATGCAAAGAGCTCCTAACCCAAAATATTCAGGAAATCCAGGACACAATGAGAAGACCAAACCTAAGGATAATAGATATAGAAGAGATAAAGATTCCCAACTTAAAGGCCAGTAAATATCTTCAACAAAATTATAAAGAAAACTTCCCTAACCTAAAGAAAGAGATGGCCATGAACATACAAGAAGCCTACAGAACTCCAAATAGACTGGGTCAGAAAAGAAATTCTTCCTGTCACATAATAGTCAAAACACCAAATGCACAAAACAAAGAAAAAATATTAAAAGCAGTAAGGGAAAAAGGTCAAGTAACATATAAAGGCAGATCTATCAGAATTACACCAGATTTCTCACCAGAGACTACGAAAGCTAGAAGATCCTGGGCAGATGTTATACAGACCCTAAGAGAACACAAATGCCAGCCCAGGCTACTATACCTAGCAAAACTCTCAATTACCGTAGATGGAGAAACCAAAATATTCCATGATAAAACCAAAATTACACAAAATCTCTCTACAAACCCAACCCTACAATGGATAATAGATGGAAAAGTCTAACACAAGGTGGGAAACTACACTATATAAAAAGCAAGAAAGTAATCTTCTTTCAACAAACCCAAAAGAAGATAGCCACACAAACATAATCTACCTCTAACAACAAAAATAACAGGAAGCACCAATCACTATTTCTTAATATCTCTTTAACATCAATGAATTCAATTCCCCAATAAAAAGACATAGACTAACAGACTAGATATCTAATAAATACAAAAACTCAAGAGGTTAGACGCCAGAGAACCAAATAACCCAATAAAAATGGGGAACAGAGCTAAACAGAGAATTCTCAACTGAGGAAACTCAAATGGCTAAGAAGCACCTAAAGAAATATTCAATATCCTTAGTCATCAGGGAAATGCAAATCAAAACAACCCTGAGATTCCACCTCACACCAGTCAGAACTACCTGAGGACCCAGCTGTACCACTCCTCTGCATATACCCAGAAGTTGCTCCAAGGTGTAATAAGGACACATGCTACACTATACTTATAGCAGCCTTATTTATAATAGCTAGAATCTGGAAACAACCCAGATGTCTTTCAACAGAGGAATGGATAAAGAAAATGTGGTACATTTACAGAATGGAGTACTACTCAGCTATTAAAAACAATGACTTCACAAAGTTCACAGGCAAATGGATGGATCTAGAAAATATCATCTTGAGTGAGGTAACTCAGTCACAAAAGAAAACACATGGTATGTACTCACTGATAAAGGGATATTAGGCAAAAAGCGTGGAATACCCACAATACAACGCAGGGGCCACTTGAAGCTCAAGAGGAATGAAAACCAAAGAGTAGATACTTCAGTCCTACTTAGAATGGGGAACAATATACTCAAGGGACGTTAAGGGTGGGAGGAGGAACTTGGAAGGAAGAGAGGAGGCAGAGGGGGAAAAGAGGGACAGAATTAGGTATGGGAGGAGATGGAGAAGGTGTACAGAGGGTCATGAAATTGATCAGAGGTGTGTAGCAATGGAGGACAGGGAACTGGGGATAGCAACTAGAAAGTCCCAGATGCCAGGAAGGCAAGAGCCTCCCAGGACCCCATGGGGATGACATCAGCTGAAATAATCCATAAAAGGGAGGGAGAACCTATTGAGACCATATCCAGAAGTTGGGAATGATTCCTCCCACACCCTTCCAGGTTGAGGGATGGGGCCACCCACCCATCTCCAAAATGTTAACCCAGAGTTGCTCTTGTCTTAAGGAAATACAGGGACAAAGAGTGGATCAGAGATTGAAGGATAGACCATCCAGAGACTGCCCCACCTGGGGATCCATCCCACATGCAGACACCAAACACAGACACTATTGCTGATGCCAAGAAGTGCTTGCTGACAGTAGCCTGATACAGCTGCCTCCTGAGAGGCTCTGCCAGATCCTGACCAATACAGATGTGGATACTCGCAGATAACCATCGGATTAAGCACAGGGACCCCAATGGAGGAGTTAGGGGAAGGACTGAAGGGGTCTTATATAGCATCAATGGGAGGGAAGGCCCTTGGTCCTGTGAAGTCTTGATGCCCCAGTGTAGAGGAATTGTAGGGTGTTGAGGCAGGAGTGGGTCAGTAGGTGGGGGATCACTCTCATAGAAGCCGAGTAAAGGGGTGGGATATGGGTTTTACAGGGGAAAACCGGAAAAAGGGATAACATTTGAACTGTAAACAAATAAAATACCCAATTAAAAAAAAAGATGGAGATATCTTATTACTGAAGAAAGAAAGGTTCTGAAAAAAAGGTAAGACACATAGAAGGAAACTGTACCTAACTTTTTGTGAAGTACTTCATATGTGTTCTCTCTCTCAGGTCTCAGAGATCATTTTAAAGAAAAGAATGTTATCCTCATTTTATGAATGAAAAATTTAAGACCCATACAAGGTTTTTTTCTTTCCCATTCAAACTTACAGCTATTTTGTTACAGTGACAATAATTATACTCCACCATTTGCCCATTTTCTTTCCTGTTTTAAAAATCACAGCTTTCTAATGTTTATATTCATTTCCTAACATTTTCTAGCCCATTCTTTCCCTGACTTCTTAGGTCTCTAGATATACACTGATAAATCTTTTAAATATGATAAACATTTAGAAATACATATGTGTTGTTAGTCTATGTTAGGGCTTAGGATGCCTCCATATTTTGAGTCCCTATGTAATGTACTGTATCCTAGTAGGTAAACTATCTATAGTGGTTTGAATATGCTTGGCCCATGGAAAGTTACCCTATTAGGAGGTGTGGCCTTATTGGAGGAGGTACAACCTTGTTAAAGGAAGTATGTCACTGTGGAGGTGGGGCTTTGAAGTCTCATAAATATGTTCAAGTCTTGCCAATGTGATCCAGACCCTCCTCCTGACTGCCTGCAGAAAACAGTCTCCTCTTGGCTGCCTTTGGATCAAGGTGTAGAACCATCAGCTCCTTTAGCACCATGTCTGCTTGCACGATGTTATGCTTCCTGCCATAATAATGGACTAAACCTCTGAAAATGTAAGCCAGCCCCAATGAAATGTTTTCCATTATAGGAGTTACCTTAGTCATGGTGTCTCTTCCCAGCAATAAACTCTGAGACACTCTCCAAAAACTAATTTTTAGGAGTACACTTTCATAACATACACTTGATTCTCAAAGGTTCACAGCAGTTGAGCCTCAGTCAGTGAGAGAGTACACTGATCATAGCAGAGTAATAACCCAATGAATGTAGCTCATGTCCTGTTTTTTGTTCATACATGGTACCTACCCATATTGTGGAATATTATTCCATGACCGTCTTCTGATTTTGAGGGCTGTCTCAGTAGCAAATCCCAATTTTCCCATTTTTAATATTTCTCAAATTTTAGGGACAATATCATTCAAAATGCGATTATGCTTTTTAGTGAATGTAGAGAGGGAGAAGGAACATCGCTTATGAAGTAGCTGCAGCTGCAGGGGCAGGTAGAAATACAAATGGTGCACTGTGAGAGAGCTACAGTATTTCCCCTGCTAGACTTCTTAGTCTGGTTGTGTAAGTAGAGTCCACTTTATTACTTTCTGAAAGCTCTCTACTGTACTGAAACTTGGATTCTGTCCTACTAAACCTTCTCATATCCTTAAAACCAGAGACTTTTATTATCAATTAAACTTTGCTTTATCTTTGATTTTTTCCATGCTAGTTGTAAACATACACATTATTCATTTCATTCTTTTGATTATTTCCTTCACAGAGTGAAAGGCTGCTAATTTCAAGAGAGAAGAGGCTGTGCATTTCTGTTAATTATGACATTCTGTGTATCTAGACCCTAGATTTGTTGATAAATGATTGTTACAAAATAACTGGGCTGCAAGAAGAGTTGGGGATATTTATTCTAGACAACACATTTGCTCTGTCTTAAACAAGGTTCAAATCAAGCTAGATTGCAAATCCCAGAATCTAGAAGATGAGTAGGACCAACCAAGATTCTAGCAAAACTGAGATGCTGTGCCAAAATGATATGAAAGAAAATAGGTCCAGGATTCCTTTCTAGGTCATAAGACAAAATGGTCTCCAGAACTCAGCATTAACTGGAGGAGGAATAGAGGACTTAGGAAAAGAGAAGAAAACTTAGAGGTAGAATATCATTCAGATAATAAAGGTGATATGGAACACTGAAAATATGATGTTGTGGACATCTTTCAGAAACTCCCTAAACCTTGGCTGCAGCTTCTGCAATATGTATCCTGCACTGGAGAAGTACAGCAAAGCAGTTATTGCTGCTGATAGCTGCCATTCTTTTTTTAATTAGATATTTTCTTTATTTACATTTCCAGTGTTATCCCCTTTCCTGGTTTTCCCTCTGAAGACCCCTTCCACTATCCCTTCCCCCTTCCCCCTGATCTCCAACCCACCCACTCCCTCTTCCTAGCCCTGGTATTCATGGGACATAGAGCCTTCACTGGACCAAGGGCCTCTCCTCCCATTGATGACCAACTAGGCCATCCTCTGCTACATAGCAGCTGGAGCCATGAGTCCCTCCATAGTTGGTGGTATAGTCCCAGGGAGCTCTGGGGGTACTGGTTGGTTCATACTGTTGTTCTTTCTATGGGGCTGCAAACCCCTTCAGTTCCTTGGGTCCTTTCTCTAGTTCCTCCATTGGGGACCCTGTGCTCAGTCCAATGGTTGGCTGAGAGCATCCACTTCTGTACTTGTCAGGCACTGGCAGAGCCTCTCAGGAAACAGCTATATCAGGCTCCTGTCAGCAAGCTCTTATTGGCATCCACAATAGTGTCTGGATTTGGTGCTTGTATATGGGATGGATTCCCAGGTGGGGCAGTCTCTGGGTGGTCATTCCTTCAGTCTCTGCTCCACACTTTGTCTCTGTAACTCCTTCCATGGGTAATTTGTTCCCCCTTCTGAGGGAAGATCAAAGTATCCACACTTTGGTATTCCTTCTTGAGATTCATGTGGTTTGTGAATTGTATCTTGTGCATTCTGAGCTTCTGGGCTAATATCCACTTATCAGTGTGTGCATATCATGTGAGTTCTTTTATAATTGGGTTACCTCACTCAGGATGATGCCCTCCAGATACATCCATTTGCCCAAGAATTTCATAAATTCATTGTTTCTAATAGCTGAGTAGTACTCCATTATGTAAATGTACCACATTTCCTGTATCCATTCCTCTGTTGAGGGGCATCTAGGTTCTTTCCGGCTTCTGGCTATTATAAATAAGGCTGCTATGAACATAGAGGAGCATATGTCCTTATTACATGTTGGAACATCTTCTGGGTACATGCCCAGGTGTGGTATTGCTACCATTCTGATTTCTAAACTGGCATAGTGTCAGTGGAGCCCAGTGTAGGCCTGAAGTTCCATCTATATTTGCTAACAGTAGGGCAGAGTAAGGTGGTTTGAGACAGAGCTGGATGGCACTTCATTTCTATGATCCCTCCAAAATTGTTATGTCAGCAAGACCCAGAATAAAGTAGAATTTCTTTCTTCTCCTGACAGTTATTAAAAGGGATAGAGCTAGTGTACCTGGATCCTGTGACCCACTGTCTTCAGTGATCATTGCTGAGTGAACAAAAGAAATAAAACGGAAAGGAAAGGAAAGGAAAGGAAAGGAAAGGAAAGGAAAGGAAAGGAAAGGAAAGGAAAGGAAAGGAAAGGAAAGGAAAGGAAAGGAAAGGAAAGGACTGCTCCTAGGTATGGTGGGGAGAATGCTTATCATGGATAAGTGAAAGAGCAGAGGCAGACACATCTGGGAGAGTCCAGAGTGGTCATGACCCTGAAGAGTGTGGGAGAGGGAAGAAGAAGGGAGAGAGGGGAGCCTAGTGCAGCAGCCAGGATGCCAAAGGTACAAAAAAGGTGGGTAACCAAAATAGTCTGTATTATATAAGGAAGAGTCTGGGGGGAGAGGGTAGGTAGCCCCTGCACTGGAAAGTTGAGGGTAGGGGGAATGGTATGCTGGGAGCAGCTGGCAGCCAAATCTACTTTAATATGTTAAATAGGAGCCTCAGTTGGTAGTCCTGGGTTTGAAATAACTAAAAGGGTAATTTCTACCTGCACACAGTGGCAGTGCAGAAGAGTCAGAAAATATGAGGTGGTGTTGAGACATACATATGAATGTCCGCAGGGCTGAGCAGAAAACAACATAAACCCAGCAGTGAGGATAAAGAATATGGTGCAAAGCAGTGCTAGTTCATGAGGCCTTGTATTGTAAGATGTTTCCAAAGAGTATGAAGCTAAAAGAGTTTGAATAAATAATGAATTGAAAAAGCAAAACCTTAGCAAAGGCACAGCAGTGTGCAATGTGGATTGAGAGAACAGGAAAAACCTCAAGAAATTAACATTGGACACTCTCATTTTAAGGTTTCAGAAAGCTAAAATGTTATGAGCATGATATGCCAGAAACATAAACTCACATGTTTGTATGTTTCCACACTGTCAGAATTTAATGATAACAATACATTCACAAAGGTGAGCTGTTCTTTTTTTTTAATTTTTAATATTTTTATTACATATTTTCCTCAATTACATTTCCAATGCTATCCCAAAAGTCCCCCATAGAGTCCCCCACTTCCCTACCCACCCATTCCCATTCTTTTGGCCCTGGCATTCCCCTATATTGGGGCATATAAAGTTTGCAAGTCCAATGGGCCTCTCTTTCCATTGATGGCCGACTAGGTCATCTTTCGATACATATGCAGCTAGAGACAAGAGCTCCGGGGTTCTGGTTAGTACATCATGTTGTTCCAACAATAGGGTTGCAGATCCCTTTAGCTCCTTGGGTACTTTCTCTAGCTTCTCCATTGGGAGCCCTGTGATACATCCAATAGCTGACTGTGAGCATCCACTCCTGTGTTTGCTAGGCCCCGGCATCGTCTCACAAGAGACAGCTATATTTGGGTCCTTTCAGCAAAATCTTGCTAGTGTATGCAATGGTGTCAGCGTTTAGAAGCTGATTATGGGATGGATCCCTGGATACGGCAGTCTCTAAATGGTCCATCCTTTCATCACAGCTACGAACTTTGTCTCTGTAACTCCTTCCCTGGGTGTTTTGTTCCCAATTCTAAGAAGGTGCAGAGTGTCCACACTTTGGTCTTCATTCTTCTTGAGTTTCATGCGTTTAGCAAATTGTATCTTATATCTAGGGTATCCTAAGTTTTGGGCTAATATCCACTTATCAGTGAATACATATTGTGTGAGTTCTTTTGTGATTGTGTTACTTCACTCAAGATGATGCCCTCCATGTCCATCCATTTGGCTAGGAATTTCATAAATTCATTCTTTTTAATAGCTGAGTAGTACTCCATTGTGTAAATGTACCATAATTTCTGTATCCATTCCTCTGTTGAGGGACATCTGGGTTCTTTCCAGCTTCTGGCTATTATAAATAGGGCTGCTATGAACATAGTGGAGCATGTGTCCTTTTTACCGGTTGGGACATCTTCTGGATATATGCCCAGGAGAGGTATTGCTGGATCCTCCGGTAGTACTATGTCCAATTTTCTGAGGAACCGCCAAACTGATTTCCAGAGTGGTTGTACAAGCTTGCAATCCCACCAACAATGGAGGAGTGTTCCTCTTTCTCCACATCCTCGCCAGCATCTGCTGTCACCTGAATTTTTGATCTTAGCCATTCTGACTGGTGTGAGGTGGAATCTCAGGGTTGTTTTGATTTCCATTTCCCTGATGATTAAGGATGTTGAACATTTTTTCAGGTGCTTCTCTGCCATTCGGTATTCCTCAGGTGAGAATTCTTTGTTCAGTTCTGAGCCCCATTTTTTAATGGGGTTATTTGACTTTCTGGAGTCCACCTTCTTGAGTTCTTTATATATATTGGATATTAGTCCCCTATCTGATTTAGGATAGGTGAAGATCCTTTCCCAATCTGTTGGTGGTTTTTTTGTCTTTTTTTTTTTTATTTTTATTACATATTTTCCTCAATTACATTTCCAATACTATCCCAAAAGTCCCCCATAGCGCCCCCCACTTCCCTACCCACCCATTCCCATTCTTTTGGCCCTGGCATTCCCCTATATTGGGGCATATAAAGTTTGCAAGTCCAATGGGCCTCTCTTTCCATTGATGGCCGACTAGGCCATCTTTCGATACATATGCAGCTAGAGACAAGAGCTCCAGGGTTCTGGTTAGTACATCATGTTGTTCCAACAATAGGGTTGCAGATCCCTTTAGCTCCTTGGGTACTTTCTCTAGCTTCTCCATTGGGAGCCCTGTGATACATCCAATAGCTGACTGTGAACATCCACTCCTGTGTTTGCTAGGCCCCGGCATCGTCTCACAAGAGACAGCTATATTTGGGTCCTTTCAGCAAAATCTTGCTAGTGTATGCAATGGTGTCAGCATTTAGAAGCTGATTATGGGACGGATCCCTGGATACAGCAGTCTCTAAATGGTCCATCCTTTCATCACAGCTACGAACTTTGTCTCTGTAACTCCTTCCCTGGGTGTTTTGTTCCCAATTCTAAGAAGGTGCACAGTGTCCACACTTTGGTCTTCATTCTTCTTGAGTTTCATGCGTTTAGCAAATTGTATCTTATATCTTGGGTATCCTAAGTTTTGGGCTAATATCCACTTATCAATGAATACATATTGTGTGAGTTCTTTTGTGATTGTGTTACTTCACTCAAGATGATGCCCTCCATGTCCATCCATTTGGCTAGGAATTTCATAAATTCATTCTTTTTAATAGCTGAGTAGTACTCCATTGTGTAAATGTACCATAATTTCTGTATCCATTCCTCTGTTGAGGGACATCTGGGTTCTTTCCAGCTTCTGGCTATTATAAATAGGGCTGCTATGAACATAGTGGAGCATGTGTCCTTTTTACCAGTTGGGACATCTTCTGGATATATGCCCAGGAGAGGTATTGCTGGATCCTCCGGTAGTACTATGTCCAATTTTCTGAGGAACCGCCAGACTGATTTCCAGAGTGGTTGTACAAGCTTGCAATCCCACCAACAATGGAGGAGTGTTCCTCTTTCTCCACATCCTCGCCAGCATCTGCTGTCACCTGAATTTTTGATCTTAGCCATTCTGACTGGTGTGAGGTGGAATCTCAGGGTTGTTTTGATTTCCATTTCCCTGATGATTAAGGATGTTGAACATTTTTTCAGGTGCTTCTCTGCCATTCGGTATTCCTCAGGTGAGAATTCTTTGTTCAGTTCTGAGCCCCATTTTTTAATGGGGTTATTTGACTTTCTGGAGTCCACCTTCTTGAGTTCTTTATATATATTGGATATTAGTCCCTTATCTGATTTAGGATAGGTGAAGATCCTTTCCCAATCTGTTGGTGGTTTTTTTGTCTTATTGATATTTAGCCTTACAGAAGCTTTGCAGTTTCATGAGGTCCCACTTGTCAATTCTCAATCTTACAGCACAAGCCATTACTGTTCTATTCAGGAATTTTTCCCCTGTGCCCATATCTTCAAGGCTTTTCCCCACTTTCTCCTGTATAAGTTTCAGTGTCTCTGGTTTTATGTGTAGTTCCTTGATCCAATTAGACTTGACCTTAGTACAAGGAGATAGGAATGGATCGATTGGCATTCTTCTACATGTTAACAACCAGTTGTGCCAGCACCATTTGTTGAAAATGCTGTCTTTCTTCCACTGGATGTTTTTAGCTCCCTTGTCGAAGATCAAGTGACCGTAGGTGTGTGGGTTCATTTCTGGGTCTTCAATTCTATTCCATTGGTCTATTTGTCTGTCACTATACCAGTACCATGCAGTTTTTATCACAATTGCTCTGTAGTAGAGCTTTAGGTCTGGCATGGTGATTCCACCAGAGGTTCTTTTATCCTTGAGAAGAGTTTTTGCTATCCTAGGTTTTTTGTTATTCCAGATGAATTTGCAGATTGCACTTTCTAATTCGTTGAAGAATTGAGTTGGAATTTTGATGGGGATTGCATTGAATCTGTAGATTGCTTTTGGCAAGATAGCCATTTTTACAATGATGATCCTGCCAATCCATGAGCATGGGAGATCTTTCCATCTTCTGAGATCTTCTCTAATTTCTTTCTTCAGAGACTTGAAGTTTTTATCATACAGATCTTTCACTTCCTTAGTTAGAGTCACGCCAAGATATTTTATATTATTTGTGACTATTGAGAAGGGTGTTGTTTCCCTAATTTCTTTCTCAGCCTGTTTATTCTTTGTGTAGAGAAAGGCCATTGATTTGTTTGAGTTAATTTTATATCCAGCTACTTCACCGAAGCTGTTTATCAGGCTTAGGAGTTCTCTGGTGGAATTTTTAGGGTCACTTATATATACTATCATATCATCTGCAAAAAGTGATATTTTGACTTCATCTTTTCCAATTTGTATCCCTTTGATCTCCTTTTGTTGTCGAATTGCTCTGGCTAGGACTTCAAGTACAATGTTGAATAGGTATGGAGAAAGTGGACAGCCTTGTCTAGTCCCTGATTTTAGAGGGATTGCTTCAAGCTTCTCACCATTTACTTTGAAGTTGGCTACTGGTTTGCTGTAGATTGCTTTTATCATGTTTAGGTATGGGCCTTGAATTCCTGATCTTTCCAAGACTTTTATCATGAATGGGTGTTGGATCTTGTCAAATGCTTTTTCCGCATCTAACGAGATGACCATGTGGTTTTTGTCTTTGAGTTTGTTTATATACTGGATTACGTTGATGGATTTCCGTATATTGAACCATCCCTGCATCCCTGGGATGAAACCTACTTGGTCAGGATGGATGATTGTTTTGATGTGTTCTTGGATTCGGTTAGCAAGAACTTTATTGAGGATTTTTGCATCAATATTCATAAGGGATATTGGTCTGAAGTTTTCTATCTTTGTTGGGTCTTTTTGTGGTTTAGGTATCAGAGTAATTGTGGCTTCATAGAATGAGTTGGGTAGAGTACCTTCTGTTTCTATTTTGTGGAATAGTTTGTGAAGAACTGGGATTAGATCTTCTTTGAAGGTCTGATAGAACTCTGCACTAAACCCATCTGGTCCTGGGCTTTTTTTAGTTGGGAGACTATTAATGACTGCTTCTATTTCTTTGGGGGATATAGGGCTGTTTAGATCATTAACCTGATCTTGATTCAACTTTGGTACCTGGTATCTGTCTAGGAACTTCTCCATTTCATCCAGGTTCTCCAGTTTTGTTGAGTATAGCCTTTGGTAGAAGGATCTGATGGTGTTTTGGATGTCTTCAGGATCTGTTGTTTTGTCTCCTTTTTCATTTCTGATTTTGTTAATTAGGATGCTTTCCCTGTGCCCTCTAGTGAGTCTGGCTAAGGGCAAGATCCAACACCCATTCATGATAAAAGTCTTGGAAAGATCAGTAATTCAAGGCCCATACCTAAACATGATAAAAGCAATCTACAGCAAACCAGTAGCCAACATCAAAGTAAATGGTCAGAAGCTTGAAGCAATCCCTCTAAAATCAGGGACTAGACAAGGCTGTCCACTTTCTCCATACCTATTCAACATTGTACTTAAAGTCCTAGCCAGAGCAATTCAACAACAAAAGGAGATCAAAGGGATACAAATTGGAAAAGATGAAGTCAAAATATCACTTTTTGCAGATGATATGATAGTATATCTAAGTGACCCTAAAAATTCCACCAGAGAACTCCTAAGCCTGATAAACAGCTTCGGTGAAGTAGCTGGATATAAAATTAACTCAAACAAATCAATGGCCTTTCTCTACACAAAGAATAAACAGGCTGAGAAAGAAATTAGGGAAACAACACCCTTCTCAATAGTCACAAATAATATAAAATATCTTGGCGTGACTCTAACTAAGGAAGTGAAAGATCTGTATAATAAAAATTTCAAGTCTCTGAAGAAAGAAATTATAGAAGATCTCAGAAGATGGAAAGATCTCCCATGCTCATGGATTGGCAGGATCAACATTGTAAAAATGGCTATCTTGCCAAAAGCAATCTACAGATTCAATACAATCCCCATCAAAATACCAAATCAATTCTTCAACGAATTAGAAAGTGCAATCTGCAAATTCATCTGGAATAACAAAAAACCTAGGATAGCAAAAACTCTTCTCAAGGATAAAAGAACCTCTGGTGGAATCACCATGCCGGACCTAAAGCTCTGCTACAGAGCAATTGTGATAAAAACTGCATGGTACTGGTATAGTGACAGACAAATAGACCAATGGAATAGAATTGAAGACCCAGAAATGAACCGACACACCAATGGTCACTTGATCTTCCACAAGGGAGCTAAAAACATCCAGTGGAAGAAAGACAGCATTTTCAACAAATGGTGCTGGCACAACTGGTTGTTAACATGTAGAAGAATGCGAATCGATCCATTCCTATCTCCTTGTACTAAGGTCAAGTCTAAGTGGATCAAGGAACTTCACATAAAACCAGAGATACTGAAACTTATAGAGGAGAAAGTGGGGAAAAGCCTTGAAGATATGGGCACAGGGGAAAAATTCCTGAATAGAACAGTAATGGCTTGTGCTGTAAGATCGAGAATTGACAAGTGGGACCTCATGAAACTACAAAGCTTCTGCAAGGCTAAAGACACCATCAATAAGACAAAAAAACCACCAACGGATTGGGAAAGGATCTTCACCTATTCTAAATCAGATAAGGGACTAATATCCAATATATATAAAGAACTCAAGAAGGTGGACTCCAGAAAGTCAAATAACCCCATTAAAAAATGGGGCTCAGAACTGAACAAAGAATTCTCACCTGAGGAATACCGAATGGCAGAGAAGCACCTGAAAAAATGTTCAACATCCTTAATCATCAGGGAAATGCAAATCAAAACAACCCTGAGATTCCACCTCACACCAGTCAGAATGGCTAAGATCAAAAATTCAGGTGACAGCAGATGCTGGCGAGGATGTGGAGAAAGAGGAACACTCCTCCATTGTTGGTGGGATTGCAAGCTTGTACAACCACTCTGGAAATCAGTCTGGCAGTTCCTCAGGAAATTGGACATAGTACTACCGGAGGATCCAGCAATACCTCTCCTGGGCATATACCCAGAAGATTTCCCAACCGGTAAAAAGGACACATGCTCCACTATGTTCATAGCAGCCCTATTTATAATAGCCAGAAGCTAGAAAGAACCCAGATGTCCCTCAACAGAGGAATGGATACAGAAATTATGGTATTGTCTTCTACCTGTTTACCAGTGTTCCTTTGTATTTCTTTAAGTGTGTTATTAAAGTCCTTCTTGAAGTCCTCTACCATCATCAGGAGATATGCTTTTAGATCCGTGTCTAGCTTTTCTGGTGTGTTGGGGTGCCCTGGACTGGGCGAAGTGGGAGTGCTGGGTTCTGATGATGGTGAGTGGTCTTGGTTTCTGTTAGTAAGATTATTACGTTTACCTTTCGCCATCTGGTAATCTCTGGGTTTAGTTGTTGTCGTTGTCACTGTTTAAAGATTGGAGCAGAAGCTGTGTTCCACTCACCAGCAGTCTCAAAATCCTGTGGCGGGGGTCGTGGGTAGCTGGCAGTACCCCGGTGCTGGTCCAGCCGAAGAGGCCTGTGGTCCTACTCAGGCCGGTTTTCTGCTTTCCTAACTAATGCAGTCTCAGGTCCCACGCGCAATTGGATTGGAGCAGAAGCTGTGTTCCACTCTCCCGAAGTCTTAAGATCCTGTGGCAGGTGTTGTGGGTAGCTGGTGAGTGTCAGCTGACCCTGTGCCCTAGCTACCCCGGGGGCTTTTCTGACCGGAAGAGGCTTGTGCCCCTATGTAGGCCGGATTTCTCCCTCCCCAACCAAAGCAGTCTCAGGTCCCGCGTGATTGGACTGGAGCAGAAGCTGTGTTCCACTCACCAGCAGTCTCAAAATCCTGTGGCGGGGGTAGTGGGTAGCTGGCGGGTGTCAGCCGACCCTGCGCCCTTGCTACCCCGGTGCTTTTCTGACCGGAAGAGGCTTGTTAAGGTGAGCTGTTCTAATAACAATTTTTCATATAATCTGCCTACCTTAGTAGTGTGACCAATGTAAAATAAAAGTTCTTCTATTTTAATTAATTTATTTCATATATATGAGTGCTCTATCTGCATGTACATCTGTATGACAGAAGAGGGCATCAGGTTCCATTACAGATGGTTGTGAGCCACCATGTTCTTGCTAGAAATGAAACTCAGGACATCTGGAAGTCAATGCTTTAATCCATTGAGCCATCTCCCTAGTCCCCAAGTTTTTATTCCAATATTAATTACTAATACTAACCCTCAAATAACACATCACACATAATATGGAATAAAGAATGAATATAAGTTAAAGAAGCTGCAGCAGAGTTTAAGAGGTTTCAGAAGTGGACAGAAGAACTGTGTATTGATAAGATAATGAACCAGATAGATGCTAGGAGGGAGCAGCTGAAGCCTAGTCTGAGAGCAAAACTGCAAACTCAGCGTCAAAGTCAAATGTAGTTTGAAGCAGAAAACTAGACAGGAGCAGGGAATTGTGGGCCATATTCAAGCAGATGAACAGGTGGACAGGCAGGCAATTTAACGGGGAGTGTAGGGGACAAAGCCAATGAGACTCTGCAGGAAGATCCAGGAAGACCCAGTCCTTGATAAACACAGTGAGTAGCAGGTGTGTGTCTACATTATTGCAGTATTGCGTATCCATCATTTCATGAGGTCCACATGAGGAAATTACGATTCCTTAGTCTGGCATCCCTTTTTTTTATTTTTTATTAGATATATTCTTCATTTACATTTCAAATGCTATCCCAAAAGTCCCCTATACGCTTCCCCCATCCTGCTCCCCTACCCACACACTCCCACTTCATGACCCTGGCATTCCCCTGTACTGGGGCATATGAAGTTTGCAAGACCAAGGGGCCTCTCTTCCCAATGATGGCTGACTAGGCCATCTTCTGCTACATATGCAGCCAGAGACAAGAGATCTGGGGGTACTAGTTAGTTCATATTGTTGTTCCACCTATAGGATTGCAGACACCATCAGCTCCTAGGGTACTTTCTGTAGCTCCTCCACTGGGGGCCCTGTGTTCCACCCAAGAGATGACTGTGAGCATCCACTTCTATATTTGCCAGGCACTGGCATAGCCTCACAAGAGACATCTATATCAGGATCCTTTCAGCAAAATCTTGCTGGCATATGCAATAGTGTCAGTTTTTGGTGGCTGATTATGGGATGGATCCCTTGGAGAGGCAGTCTCTGGATGGTCCATCCTTTTGTCTCTGCTTCAACTTTGTCTCTGTAACTCCTTCCATGGGTATTTTGTTCCCCCTCCTGAGAAGGATCAAAGTATCCACACTTTGGTATTCCTTCTTGAGATTCATGTGGTTTGTGAATTGTATCTTGGGAATTCTGAGCTTCTGGGCTAATATCCACTTATCAGTGAGTACATACCATGTAAGTTCTTTTGTGATTGGGTTACCTCACTCAGGATGATACCCTGCAGATCCATCCATTTGCCTAAGAATTTCATAAATTCATTCTTTTTAATAGCTAAGTAGTACTCCATTGTGTAAATGTACCACATTTTCTGTATCCATTCCTCTGTTGAGGGACATCTGGGTTCTTTCCAGGTTCTGGCTATTATAAATAAGGCTGCTATAGAGCCTTAGTGGAGCATGTGTTATTATTACCAGTTGGAACTTATTCTAGGTATATGCCCAGGAAAGGTATTGGTGGATCCTCCAGTAGTACTATGTCCAATATTCTGAGGAACTGCCAGACTGATTTCCAGAGTGGTTGTACAAGCTTGCAATCCTACCGCAATGGAGAAGTGTTCCTCTTTCTCCACATCCTTGACAGCATCTGCTGTCACCTGAATTTTTGATCTTAGCCATTCTGATTGGTGTGAGATGGAATCTCAGGGTTGTTTTGATGGGCATTTCCCTGATGATTAAGGATGTTGAACAGTTTTTCAGGTGCTTCTCAGCCATTTGATATTCCTCAGTTGAGAATTCTTTGTTTAGCTCTGTGCCCCATTTTTAAATGGGGTTATTTGATTTTCTGGAGCCCAGCTTCTTGAGTTCTTTGTATATAGTGGAAATTAGTCCCCTACCAGATTTAGGATTGGTGAAAAATATTTTCCTAATCTGTTGGTGGCCTTTTTGTCTTATTGACAGTGTCTTTTGCCTTACAGAAGCTTTGCAATTTTATGATGTCCTATTTGTTGATTCTCGATTTTACAGCACTAGCCATTGGTGTTCTGTTCAAGAATTTTTCCTGTGTGCCCATATCTTCGAGGCTTTTCCCCAGTTTCTCCTCTGTAAGTTTCAGAGTTTCTGGTTTTATGTGGAGTTCCTTAATCCACTTAGACTTGAGCTTTGTACAAGAAGATAAGAATGGATCAATTCTCATTCTTCTCCATGATAACCGCCAGTTGTGCCAGCACCATTTGTTGAAAATGCTGTCTTTTTTCCACTGGATGGTTTCAGTTCCCTTGTCAAACATCAAGTGACCATAGGTGTGTGGGTTCATTTCGGGGTCTTCAATTCTATTCCATTGATCTACCTGTCTGTTACCATGCAGTTTTTATCACAATTGCTCTGTAGTTCAGTTTGAGCTCAAGCATGGTGATTTCCCCCAGAGTTTTATTTTTTTTTTCATTTTTTTATTAGGTATTTTCCTCATTTACATTTCCAATGCTATCCCAAAAGTCCCCCATACCCACCCCCCACTCCCCTACCCACCCACTCCCCCTTTTTGGCCCTGGCGTTCCCCTGTACTGGGGCATATAAAGTTTGCCAGTCCAATGGGCCTCTCTTTCCAGTGTTGGCCGACTAGGCCATCTTTTGATACATATGCAGCCAGAGACAAGAGCTCCGGGGTACTGGTTAGTTCATATTGTTGTTCCACCTATAGGGTTGCAGTTCCCTTTAGCTCCTTGGGTACTTTCTCTAGCTCCTTCATTGGGGGCCCTGTGATCCATCCAGTAGCTGACTGTGAGCATCCACTTACGTGTTTGCTAGGCCCCGGCATAGTCTCACAAGAGAGAGCTATATCTGGGTCCTTTCAGCAAAATCTTGCTAGTATATGCAATGGTGTCAGCGTTTGGAAGCTGATCATGTGATGGATCCCTGGATATGGCAATCACTAGACGGTCCATCCTTTTGTCACAGCTCCAAATTTTGTCTCTGTAACTCCTTCCATATGTGTTTTATTTCCAATTCTAAGAAGGGGCAAAGTGTCCACATTTTGGTCTTTGTTCTTCTTGAGTTTCATGCGTTTAGCAAATTGTATCTTATATCTTGGGTATCCTAAGTTTCTGGGCTAATATCCACTTATCAGTGAGTACATATTGTGTGTGTTTCTTTGTGATTGGGTTACCTCACTCAGGAAGATGCCCTCCAAGTCCATCCATTTGCCTAGGAATTTCATAAATTCATTCTTTTTAATAGCTGAGTAGTACTCCATTGTGTAAATGTACCACATTTTTTGTATCCATTCCTCTGTTGAGGGGCATCTGGGTCCTTTCCAGCTTCTGACTATTATAAATAAGGCTGCTATGAACATAGTGGAGCATGTGTCCTTCTTACCACTTGGAACATCTTCTGGATATATTTCCAGGAGAGGTATTGTGGGATCCTCCAGTAGTACTATGTCCAATTTTCTGAGGAGGCGCCAGACTGATTTTCAGAGTGGTTGTACAAGCTTGCAATCCTACCAACAATGGAGGAGTGTTCCTCTTTCTCCACATCCTTGCCAGCATCTGCTGTCACCTGAATTTTTCATCTTAGCTATTCTGACTGGTGTGAGGTGGAATCTCAGGGTTGTTTTGATTTGCATTTCCCTGATGATTAAGGATGTTGAACATTTTTTCAGGTGCTTCTCTGCCATTCGTTATTCCTCAGGTGAGAATTCTTTGTTCAGTTCTGAGCACCATTTTTTAATGGGGTTATTTGATTTTCTGGAGTCCACCTTCTTGAGTTTTTTATATATATTGGATATTAGTCCCCTATCTGATTTGGGATAGGTAAAGATCCTTTCCCAATCTGTTGGTTGTCTTTTTGTCTTATTGATGGTGTCTTTTGCCTTGCAGAAGCTTTGCAATTTTATGAGGTCCCATTTATCGATTCTTGATCTTACAGCACAAGCCATTGCTCTTCTATTCAGGAATTTTTCCTCTGTACCCATATCTTCAAGGCTTTTCCCTACTTTCTCTTCTATAAGTTTCAATATCTCTGGTTTTATGTGGAGTTCCTTAATCCACTTAGATTTGACCTTAGTACAAGGAGTTAGGAATGGATTGATTCACATTCTTCTACATGATAACAGCCAGTTGTGCCAGCACCATTTGTTGAAAATGCTGTCTTTTTTCCACTGGATGGCTTTAGCTCCCTTGTCAAAGATCAAGTGACCATAGGTGTGTGGGTTCATTTCTGGGTCTTCAATTCTGTTCCATTGGTCTACTTGTCTGCCACTATACCAGTACCATGCAGTTTTTTATCACAATTGTTCTGTAGTACAGCTTTAGGTCAGGCATGGTGATTCCCCCAGAGTTTCTTTTTTCCTTGAGAAGAGTTTTTGCTATCCTAGGTTTTTTGTTATTCCAGATGAATTTGCAAATTGCCCTTTCTAACTCTGTGAAGAATTGAGTTGAAATTTTGATGGGGATTGCATTGAACCTGTAGATTGCTTTTGGCAAGATAGCCATTTTTACTATATTGATCCTGCCAATCCATGAGCATGGAAGATCTTTCCATCTTCTGAGATCTTATTTAATTTCTTTCTTCAGAGACTTGAAGTTCTTATCATACAGATCTTTCACTTCCTTAGTTAGAGTCACACCAAGGTATTTTATATTATTTGTGACTATTGTGAAGGGTGTTGTTTCCCTAATTTTTTTCTCAGCCTGTTTATCCTTTGTGTAGAGAAACACCACTGATTTGTTTGAGTCAATTTTATATCCAGCTACTTCATTGAAGCTGTTTATCAGGTTTAGGAGTTCTCTGGTGGAATTTTTAGGGTCACCTATATATGCTATCATATCATCTGCAAAGAGTGATATTTTGACTTCTTCCTTTCCAACTTGTATCCCCTTGACCTCCTTTTTTTGTCGAATTGCTCTGGCCAGGACTTCAAGTACTATATTGAATAGGTAGGGAGAAAGTGGGCAACCTTGTCTAGTCCCTGATGTTAGTGGGATTGCTTCCAGCTTCTGACCATTTACTTTGATGTTGGCTACTGGTTTACTGTAGATTGCTTTTATTATGTTTAGGTATGGGCCTTGAATTCCTGATCTTTCCAAGACTTTTATCATGAAGGGGTGTTGGATTTTGTCAAATGTTTTCTCAGCATCTAAGGAGATGATCATGTGGTTTTTGTCTTTGATTTTTTTTATATAGTGGATTACGTTGATGGATTTCCGTATATTAAGTCCTTCCTGCATCCCTGGAATGAAGCCTACTTGATTATGATGAATGATCATTTTGATGTGTTCTTGGATTTGGTTTGTGAGGAGTTTATTTAGTATTTTTGCATCAATGTCCATAAGGGAAATTGGTTTGATGTTCTCTTTCTTTGTTGGGTCTTTATGTGTTTAGGTATCAGAGTAATTGTGGCTTCATAGAATGAATTGGATAGAGTACTTTCTGTTTCTATTTTGTGGAATTGTTTGAGGAGAATTGGGATTAGGTCTTCTTTGAAGGTCTGATAGAACGCTGCACTAAAAATCCATCTGGTACTGGGCTTTTTTTTTTTTTTTCTTTTTTTTTTTTTGGCTGGGAGACTATTAATGACTGCTTCTATTTCTTTAGGGCATATGGGACTGTTCAGATCATTAATCTGATCCTAATTTAACTTTGACACCTGGTATCTGTCTAGAAAATTGTTCATTTCATCCAGGTTTTCCAGTTTTGTTGAGTATAGCCTTTTGTAGAAGGATCTGATGGTGTTTTGGATTTCTTCAGGATCTGTTGTTATGTCTCCCTTTTCATTTCTGATTTTGTTACTTAGGATGTTGTCCCTGTGCCCTCTAGTGAGTCTAGCTAAGGGTTTATCTGTCTTGTTGATTTTCTCAAGGAACCAACTCCTCGTTTGGTTAATTCTTTGAATAGTTCTTGTTTCCACTTGGTTGATTTCACCCCTGAGTTTGATTATTTCCTGCTGTCTACGCATCTTGGGTGAATTTTCTTCCTTTTTTTCTAGAGCTTTTAGATATGTTGTCAAGCTGCTAGTGTGTGCTCTCTCTAGTTTCTTTTTGGAGGCACTCAGAGCTATGAGTTTCCCTCTTAGAAATGCTTTCATTGTGTCCCATAGGTTTGGGTAAGTTGTGGCTTCATTTTCATTAAACTGTAAAAAGTCTTTAATTTCTTTCTTTATTCCATCCTTGACCAAGGTATCACTGAGAAGAGTGTTATTCAGTTTCCACGTGAATGTTGGCTTTCTATTATTTATGCTGTTTTTGAAGATCAGCCTTAGTCCATGGTGGTCTGATAGGATGCATGGAACAATTTCAATATTTTTGTATCTGTTGAGGCCTGTTTTGTGACCAATTATATGGTCAATTTTGGAGAAGGTCCCGTGAGGTGCTGAGAAGAAGGTATATCCTTTTGTTTTAGGATAAAATGTTCTGTATATATCTGTTGAATCCATTTGTTTCATAACTTCTGTTAGTTTTCCTGTGTCCCTGTTTAGTTTCTGTTTCCAGGATCTGTCCATTGATGAAAGTGGTGTGTTGTAGTCTCCCACTATTATTGTGTGAGGTGCAATGTGTGCTTTGAGATTTACTAAAGTTTCCTTAATGAATGTGACTGAGTCTGGCATATCTTATGCGTTCTTGGTCTTCATTTTCCTGATAAAACAACTACATGCCCTTGTGGTTCTAATTCTTCACAATAAACTTCAATGGTGTCTCCCTTTCTATTCCCAGGCACAGGTTGTTTTCCAATCTTTTCTGGATCAGTAGTTGCTTAACCAGTGATACAATTTCTGGGTCTACCCAGAGCCAATAATTATCCTTCTCCCTCAAAATGGAGTAAAAAATTGCTTGTAAAATGGGCAGGGCACAGCCTGAAAAACCACTATGGAGTAACTTAGAGTACACAGCTTGATCTCAACAATGCAGATACTGAAATATCACATTGAAACATATTATACAGAAATAGATGTCCCTCTACTATGCATTAAAAATCTAGAGGCTATAGCTAAAGCTTAGTAGTAAAACATGTACCAAGCTTTCTCAAGGTTCTAGGTTCCATAACCAGAACTACTGAAAAATTAATTTAATGCATGCATATATGTAATGATCATAGTTAGCTTTTCTGTTTCTTTTTACATCTGAATTATCCAACAAGGTTGCACCTATTTCAACAAAGTCACAGCTCCTAATAGGACTACTGCTATGTGCCATGCATTCAAACACATGAGTCTATGGGAGCCATTCCTCTTCAAACCACCACAGTATCTTGCAGACAGTCACATTTTTGCTGTGGCTCTCACACTGCTCCCTCTGTATGGGAGCAGGAAAGAGTGCTCTCCTGTTACCTTCTCATTAAGATTGTATTGTTACATATTAAAATGTCTAACTTTAGATCTCAGTCAACATTTATTACTTCTGTAATAATTTTATCACTAAATACCATTTCAACATATCAACCTCAATAATAGCATACACTAACCATTTCTTTAAATATAAATGTTATAGACAGATTGATGGAAAGAGCCAGAAGAACTGATTTTAATGTGCTGTGTATGAGAAACACATTTGATAATATAGTGGATAAGGTAGTTATGTAAAAACATATAGCATGAATGTATTAACTGAAACAAAACAAGTGGCTTGGCTAATACATGGTAAAAAACTCATTGTAAAAGTTACTAGAGGTAAGGAAGGAACAGCCCATTAATGAGGCATTATGAACATGTACACATATGCACAAAGGACAGAATTTCAAAATCCATGAAGAAAATAAATGTATAGAACTGACAGGAGAAATGAACAATTCATAAATATAGTGGAGAAACTTCCTGCGGTATCATTCTCAACAACTAGACTTATTAGTTGAAAAAAAAAAGCAGCAATCTTGTAGAGGAAGTTAACACTATAGACCAAAGGCATGTAATTGAAATTTATAGGATATTTACCCAGGACATAGGAATGCACATCACGGTTCAAGAATGCTTAGAATATTTACCAAGGTAAATTGTATTCTGGATCATAAAGTTCCTACAATTTAAAAGAATTACAATCATATTGTGTTCCCTCCACAACATCCTACCATTAACACAATATCAACAGGGCTTCAGCAAACAAGCAGTTGTCAGGTCAGGTTGTAACACAAGTCTCAGATCTCAGTACTCAGGAGGGAGAGGCAAGCAGATCTCTTGAGTTTTGGGCCAGCCTTATCTACAGAGTAAACTCCAGGGAGAGTCAGATCTACACAGAGAAACCCTTTCTTTTTTTAAAATTAGGTATTTTCTTCATTTACATTTCAAATGCTATCCCAAAAGTCCCCCAGGCCCCCCACCCCCCACTCCCCTACCCACCCACTCCCACTTCTTGGTTCTGGCATTCCCCATACTGAGGCATATAAAGTTTGCAAGACCAAGGGACCTCTCTTCTCAATGATGGCCGACTAGGCCATCTTCTGATACATATGCAGCTAGAGACATGAGCTCCGGGGGGGGGGGTACTGGTTAGTTCATATTGTTGTTCCACCTATAGGGTTGCAGACGCGGTCAGCTCCTAGGGTACTTTCTCTAGCTCCTCCATTGGGGGCCCTGTGTTCCATCCAATAGTTGACTGTGAGCATCCACTTCTGTGTTTGCCAGGCCCCGGCATAAACCCCAAATAGGTAGGCAGGCAGGCAGGCAGGCAGGCAGGTAGATAGATAGATAGATGCCTCACTGGCTAGGGTCAGCAGGATGACTTGGCAGTTAAAGGCACCTTCATCCAAGTCTAATGACCTGACTTTCATCCCCCAGACTCACCTGGTAAAGACAACAAGCAATTTCTACCTCAGACCTCCACTCTCATGCCCTGGCATGTGAACATACATACATACACCAACACACACACATATCACACTGTGAATAAATCTAAATGAAATAAAAAAATTTGAAGTATTGAATTATAAATGAGAGGGCTAACTACGAGACATGTTTTATTTTAAACACAAGCTAAAGAGGAAGGAACAAGCATACAGAGTAAAGTCTTTCCTACCACTTCCTAGACAAAAATCCTGAATATAACCAAGTCTTAGCTAAATACACATATAATTCTTACTAAAAGAATAATTATCAATTACAACTACTCAATATACTATGTCTGCATTACAGACAGAAAAAAATGTGTAAACATACAAAACATTAAAAAGCAAGAAAACCTACAATCTGAACAGATAACGCAAGCATTAAAACCACTCTCCAATATGACACAATTAATGGAATTTGGACAGAGAATTTTTTTTTAAACTACAATTCTTGATTTTTGAGATCAAGGGTTTTCTTTTTTATGTACAACATAAGAATAAGACTATAATCTATTTCTCTTTAGATTTGTTTCTGATTTATTCACATAGCATGATCTTCAGTTCCATCTAAACTGTCAGAAATAGCAGGCCTTCATATTTTGTGAATTTTAAAGCCAATTAGTACTCTACTGTGAACATTTTTATAAGTATTCATTAACAAATAAACAATTATGCTTTCTCTTGGCTAAAACAGCACAGGTTGGGGAGACTAAGAGTGCTGAATGGTGCTTTCTCCCTTATAATAAGATGCCATCTTGGACTTTGCCTCCAGTGGCCATGGCAACCACAGCAGAACAATAGATGATAGAGCTACATCTATGATAATGGCATTGGAGCTTCTGACACTCCCTAGCTGTGAAAGATCCCAGCTATTGTTCCTCTGCTCCTTCCCTCAGCTGCAAGTGATCTTAGGAGATATTAGATTTTGTAGAGATCAAAGGTTAATAAAAGAAGTGATACAGCTTCCATGGCATCACCATGCACTATGGGGATGGTCATTTCTATGATTACACTGTTTTGGAGTCACCCACATTCCTGTAAGTAACCCTTATACTCTGTAAGCAAGCCCGGTAAACTCATGGGTCTCACCAAATTGGACTTTGGTGAAACTGTACTTTCATGTATCACTGGTTCAAATCTGGGGTAAAGAGGCATATGTTTATATCTCTTCAGGAAAAGTTAATACAAGAATCGAGGGAGAGATAGAATGGAGTTGATTGATTCGATTCTGTTACACTTGGAAACAAGAAGCTCTGGGGTACTATTGTTTAGTAAGGTCACTAAGGAAAACAACTAAAAAAACTAGAATAGAATTTTGAATGGTTTCATCATACAGAAATAACAGATGGGTGATGATATATATTTATCCTAATTTATGGTGTACATATGTGATAAAACAACACATGGCATCCAATATAGTTATTTTTGTTTTAGATATCAATTTTGGGTGTAACTTTAGTTGAGATGAGAAGCCCCAGTCAGAAGGTAAACCAGAGATCCTCATGAAGACACTGGTATTTCTACCCTGAGGCTAAGCCCACAAGACCTCTCAAGCCTCAAACCAAATTTCAGGTTTTGATGATGAGACAATGACTCTCCCAGGGAACAGGGGGTTGTTTTAGAATTTATCTTTATTTTTGATATAAACTCTAAAAACATTTAAAATTAAATAGTAAGTTTAGCATACAATTTAACATTTGGCTATTTTTGAAGAGTCTTTTGTATTATAAATTACCAATTTAGGCCTTTTTCTTTTTCAGATCATCTTACATGTTAATTAAAGCAAGTCACTTATGTATTTATTTTTTAATGGAATTGGTCAGGTTAAGTATACAAGATGAACCAGTTTTGAGGTAAAAATATTTCCCCTCATTTTACCAAATACTTCCATGGTAGTAATTGTCCCATGAGAAGCTAGCTAGTGTACCAGATGCTGCTTTTTCTCCCTTTTGGAAACTTTCTTCCTCATATTCATATATAACTCTTTTGCTTCTGAAAACTTTCTTATGGTACCTAAGGAATGCACATAAAGGGGGTTTATTAGAATGGCTTACAGGCTTTGGTCCAGCTAGTCCAACAATGGCTGCCTCTGACCAGAAAGTCCAGGAATCCAGTAGGTATTCAGTACACAAGACCAGACATTTCAGTGTACATCTGAATCCTGAAGAGGTAGGCTCCAATACCCCTGAAATGAGAGTGAGGGCAAGCAGGCAAAGAGGAAAAGTTTCTTTCTTCCAAATTCTTTATTTAGCCTGCCATGAGAAGGTGTGGCCTAGATCTAGAGAGGATCTTCTGACCTCACATAGTCTAATAAACTACAAAATCCCCCACGGATATGCCCAGTGACTTGGGTTTTTAGTTAATTACAGATGTAGTCAAGTTGACAATCAAGATTTTCCATCACAAAAATACTTAGAACCCCAAACAGACCTGATGAGAGAAGAATTAATTCATAGTACATGTTATGCTGTGCTTTTTCTTCCAGGAAAAATAGATGCCATCCTAGACTTTGCCCTGGTAACCATGACAACTAAAGCAGAACAAAACAGTATTAGCCAGGCCAATTGCAATGAGCAACTGATATTCCCTAGGGAGGATCAATAGCCTATGATCTGGAATTCTATATAGTACCCCCTTCCCTAGCTGAGAGTGATCTAGGGAGATGTCACACTAATTGAAAAGGGACTCAATGATGTAACTTCCAAGAAGTCACCATTCATGATGGGGTGGGGCTTTGCAGTAATTCTGCTGTTTTGGGGGTTACCTATGCTTCTGTAAGTAACACCTCATTCATGTTCTATGAACAAGCCCAATGAAGTCATTGGTCACACCAAGTTGGATTTTGATAAAAATCATACTTTCAGCCTGTTGTTGTTTCAGCTATCTTTTAAAATATGAAGAGATATAAGAACATTTCAAAACTAGCATAAACTACAGGATTTCATGAACACTGTCTGGGGGACCATGAAAAGTAGTCTATTTTCTGATTAAGCTAGGTTTAAACCCTGGAGACCTAGCAGGTGTTTCTGCAAGTGACGAAAGGCCATTTGCCATGCTTCCAGACACCAGGCTCCTGACAGAGGCCTCAGCTCCATAATTCTGTGGCCATCAGTCATGTAAGGGCAATGCCCCAAGCCTCTGGTATTCTGTCTGGACTCCACCCCCACAGTTACCTGAAAACAGCCAGGTAGGCTTGGCTGCTTGTGTCCTCCTCCTTCTCTTACTCTTACTCTCTTGCCTCTATCTCTTGTCCTCTTATTGCCCCTTTCTCCGAATTCCTGTCCCCCTCTCTCCAAGTGGCCCTGGCTGGCCTCTACTTCTCTACTCTCTCCTTCTCTCTGCCTTTCTCTGCCTTTACTACCCTCTTAGCTCCCCTTCCCAGACACTCATCCCTACAAAAGGTATTTAACCTCAGGCCAGCCCCGAGAAAGTGGGGTATGGTCTCACTCATCACAGCTCTCCCTCATGACAATAAACACCTTAAAACCATGGGCTGGTCCACCCTAAAAATAAAACAAAACAAAACAAAACAAAAAAAACATGGACTGTCTCTTGTCATTGGGATCTGCCATGATGGAGCAATAGAGCAGGTCTTCCTCTAAAGAGTTGTGCACCTAATCTCATGCTGGAGGCCTCTCTATGTTCTCAGCCACAGCCACCACCAAGCCAACCCACCTGAACAAGATAAAGACTCTTGAACCAACTTTGGCTGGTCTGCTGGGACCTCAGAATACACCTCCCCACCCCTGGAGTGGGATCCTGTGGTTTCTCACAGCTTAACGCCTGCCCAACTGCATGCAGTCAAACTTCCTGTGTCCACGTCCATCTCCATAAGTGGCCCTAGCCCTATGGCAGGCAGGATGCAGGCCACCATTTTAACCCACAACCAACCCAGCACTGAAATAGACACTTAAAAGAAAATACGGAGCACTGGGTCACCTTGGGTGCAAAATTGGCAGACACACCCACGGTCCCTAGAGGACTTTCCACGCAATCGTAGGACCACTGACCAGACAGTTCCATGCTCCTCAAAGGAGACACCACTTCCAGGCACTGTAACACGCCCAGGATCTTTGACAACAGGATTCCAGGATAAAAGGATCTTGGTCACACCAGTATTTCAGGGTCTCAGAGGAACTTGACTGCCAAGAATTCTGACACACCCAGAATCTCAGGTTCACAGGAGCCCACAAGCAAAGGATCATAGAGAAAGCTGGACTCTGAGGAGTCCTGAATCAACTGGGATTATAGGAAGGACAGGCTCCAATGGGATATATTGAGGACAGCAAGCACTTTAGATAATCAGATGGCAGGAAGCAAGTGCAAGAACAGAAGCAACAGAAACCAAGGAACTCTCCCACCAAGGCAAGTCCTGGATACACATCACACCAGAAAAGTAAGACATGGATCTAAAGTCACTTGTTATGATGATGATGGAAGACTTTAAGAAAGAAATACAGTAAAACACAGATAAACAGCTAGAAGCCTTTAAAGAGGAAACACAAAAATGCCTTAGAGAGTTACAGGAAAACACGACCAAACAGGTGATGAATTGAACAAAAACATCCAGGATCTAAAAATGGAAGTAGAAACAATAAAGAAAACCCAAAGGGAGACAACTCTGGAAATAGAATCCCTAGGAAAGAAATCAGGAACCATAGATATGAGCATCAGCAACAGAATACAAGAGATGGAAGAGAGAATCTCAGGTGCAGAAGATTCCATGGGGAACATGGACACAACAATCAAAGAAAATGCAAAATGCAAAAAGATCCTAAATCAAAATAGCCAGAAAATCCAGGAAATAATGAGAAGACCAAACCTATGGATAATATGAGGAGATAAGAATGAAGATTTTCAAATTAAAGGGCCAGCAAATATCTTCAACAAAATTATAGAAGAAAACTTTCCATACCTAAAGAAAGAGATGCCCATGAACATACAAGAAGTGTACAGAACTCCTAATAGACTGGACCAGAAAAGAAATTCCTCCTGACACATAATAATCAGAACAAAAAATGCACTAAATAAAGAAAAAATATTAAAAGCAGTAAGGGAAAAAGATCAAATAACATATAAAGGCAGGACTACTAGAATTACTCCAGACTTCTCACCAGAGATTATGAAAGTCAGAAGATTCTGGACAGATGTTATACAGACACTAAGAGAACACAAATGCCAGCCCAGGCTACTATACCCAGCCAAACTCTCAATTACCATAGATGAAGAAACCAAAGTATTCCATGACAAAACCAAACTCACACAATATTTTTCCATGAATCCAGCCCTTCAAAGGATAATAACAGAAGAAAACCAATACAAGGACCGAAACTAATTGCTAGAAAAAGCAAGAAAGTAATCCTTCAACAAACCTAAAAGAAGACCGCCACAAGAACAGAATGCCAACTCTAACAATAAAATAATAGGAAGCAACAATTATTTTTCCTTAATATCTCTTAATATCAATGGACTCAATTCCCCAATAAAACGACATAGACTAACAGACTGGCTACACAAACAGGAACCAATATTTTGCTGCTTACAGGAAACCTATTTCAGGGGAAAAGATCAACACTACCTCAGAGTGAAAGGCTGGAAAACAATTTTCCAAGCTAATGGTCTGAAGAAACAAGTGGGAGGAGCCATTCTAATATTGGATAAGATAGAATTCCAACCCAATGAGACTGCATTAGTTAGGGAAGCAGAAACCGGCCTGAGTAGGACCACAGGCCTCATCCGCCGGATCAGCACCGGGGTAGCGGGAGCGCAAGGTTGCCTGACACCCGCCAGCTACCCACGACCCCCGCCGCAGGATTTTGGGACTGCTGGTGAGTGGAACACAGCTTCTGCTCCAATCCAATTGCGCGGGACCTGAGACTGCATTAGTTAGGGAAGCAGAAACCGGCCTGAGTAGGATCACAGGCCTCATCCGGCCGGATCAGCGCCAGGGTAGCGGGAGCGCAGGGTTGCCTGACACCCGCCAGCTACCCACGACCCCCGCCGCAGGATTTTGGGACTGCTGGTGAGTGGAACACAGCTTCTGCTCCAATCCAATTGCACGGGACCTGAGACTGCATTAGTTAGGGAAGCAGAAACCGGCCTGAGTAGGACCACAGGCCTCATCCGGCCGGATCAGCGCCAGGGTAGCGGGAGCGCAGGGTTGCCTGACACCCGCCAGCTACCCACGACCCCCGCCGCAGGATTTTGGGACTGCTGGTGAGTGGAACACAGCTTCTGCTCCAGTCCAATCACGCGGGACCTGAGACTGCTCTGGTTGGGGAGAGAGAAATCCGGCCTACATAGGGCCACAACCCTCTTCCGGTCAGAAAAGCACCGGGGCAGCTGGGGCGCAGGGTCGGCTGACACTCGCCAGCTACCCACAACACCCGCCACAGGATCTTAAGACTTCTGGTGAGTGGAGCACAGCTTCTGCTCCAATCCAATTGCGCGGGACCTGAGACTGCATTAGTTAGGGAAGCTGAAACCGGCCTGAGTAGGACCCACAGGCCTCTTCCGGCAAGACCAGCACCGGGGTACCGTCAGCTACCCACGACCCCCAACGCAGGATTTAGAGACTGCTGGTGAGTGGAACACAGCTTCTGCTCCAATCTTTAAACAGTGACAACGATAACAACTAACCCCAGAGATTACCAGATGGCGAAAGGTAAACGTAATAATCTTACTAACAGAAACCAAGACCACTCACCGTCATCAGAACCCAGCACCCCCACTTCGCCTAGTCCAGGGCACCCCAACACACCGGAAAAGCTAGACACGGATTTAAAAGCATATCTCCTGATGATGATAGAGGACTTCAAGAAGGACTTTAATAACACACTTAAAGAAATGCAGGAGAACACTGCTAAACAGGCAGAAGACAATAAAGAAAAAGCACAAAAATCCCTTAAAGAATTGCAGGAGAACACTGCTAAAGAGTTACAAATCCTTAAAGAAAAACAGGATAACATAATCAAACAGGTAGAAGTCCTTACAGAAAAACAGGAAAACACATCCAAACAGATGATGGAAATGAACAAAACCATACTAGACCTAAAAAGGGAAGTAGACACAATAAAGAAAACCCAAAATGAGGCAACACTGGAGATAGAAACCCTAGGAAAGAAATCTGGAACCATAGATACGAGCATCAGCAACAGAATACAAGAGATGGAAGAGAGAATCTCAGGTGCAGAAGATTCCATAGAGAACATCGGCACAACAATCAAGGAAAATGTAAAATGCAAAAAGATCCTAACTCAAAACATCCAAGAAATACAGGACACAATGAGAAGACCAAACCTACGGATAATAGGAGTGGATGAGAATGAAGATTTTCAACTCAAAGGACCAGCAAACATCTTCAACAAAATTATAGAAGAAAACTTCCCAAATCTAAAGAAAGAGATGCCCATGAACATTCAAGAAGCCTACAGAACTCCAAATAGACTGGACCAGAAAAGAAATACCTCCCGACACATTATAATCAGAACAACAAATGCTCTAAATAAAGATAGAATACTAAAAGCAGTAAGAGAAAAAGGCCAAGTAACATATAAAGGCAAGCCTATCAGAATTACACCAGATTTTTCACCAGAGACTATGAAAGCCAGAAGATCCTGGACGGATGTTATACAGACACTAAAAGAACACAAATTCCAGCCCAGGCTACTATACCCAGCCAAACTCTCAATTAACATAGATGGAGAAACCAAAGTATTCCACGACAAAACCAAGTTCACACATTATCTCTCCACGAATCCAGCCCTTCAAAGGATAATAACAGAAAAAAACCAATACAAGGACAGGAACCACGCCCTAGAAACAACAAGAAGGTAATCCCTCAACAAACCTAAAAGAAGACAGCCACAAGAACAAAATGCCAACTTTAACAACAAAAATAACAGGAAACAACAATTACTTTTCCTTAATATCTCTTAATATCAATGGACTCAACTCCCCGATAAAAAGACATAGACTAACAAACTGGCTACACAAACAAGACCCAACATTTTGCTGCTTACAGGAAACTCATCTCAGAGAAAAGGATAGACACGACCTCAGAATAAAAGGCTGGAAAACAATTTTCCAAGCAAATGGCATGAAGAAACAAGCTGGAGTAGCCATTCTAATATCTGATAAGATTGACTTCCAACCCAAAGTCATTAAAAAAGACAGGGAGGGACACTTCATACTCATCAAAGGTAAAATCCTCCAAGAGGAACTATCAATCCTGAATATCTATGCTCCAAATACAAAGGCAGCCACATTCATTAAAGAAACTTTAGTAAATCTCAAAGCACACATTGCACCTCATACAATAATAGTGGGAGACTTCAACACACCACTTTCACCAATGGACAGATCATGGAAACAGAAACTAAACAGGGACACAGTGAAACTAAGAGAAATTATGAATCAAATGGATCTGGCAGATATCTACAGAACATTCTATCCTAAAACAAAAGGATATACCTTCTTCTCAGCACCTCATGGTACCTTCTCCAAAATTGACCACATAATTGGTCACAAAGCAGGCCTCAACAGATATAAAAATATTGAAATTGTCCCATGCATCCTATCAGATCACCATGGACTAAGGCTGATCTTCAATAACAAAATAAATAATAGAAAGCCAACCTTCACGTGGAAACTGAACAACACTCTTCTCAATGATACCTTGGTCAAGGAAGGAATAAAGAAAGAAATTAAGGACTTTTTAGAGTTCAATGAAAATGAAGCCACAACATACCCAAACTTATGGGACGCAATGAAAGCATTTCTAAGAGGAAAACTCATAGCTCTGAGTGCCTCCAAAAGGAAACTAGAGAGAGCACACATTAGCAGCTTGATAACACACCTAAAAGCACTAGAACAAACGGAAGCAAATTCACCCAAGAGGAGTAGACGGCAGGAAATAATCAAACTCAGGGGTGAAATCAACCAAGTGGAAACAAGAAAAACTATTCAAAGAATCAACCAATCAAGGAGCTGGTTCTTTGAGAAAATCAACAAGATAGATAAACCCTTAGCCAGACTCACTAGAGGGCACAGGGAAAGCATCCTAATTAACAAAATCAGAAATGAAGAAGGAGACATAACAACAGATCCTGAAGACATCCAAAACACCATCAGATCCTTCTACCAAAGGCTATACTCAACAAAACTGGAGAACCTGGATGAAATGGAGAAGTTCCTAGACAGATACCAGGTACCAAAGTTGAATCAAGATCAGGTTAATGATCTAAACAGCCCTATATCCCCCAAAGAAATAGAAGCAGTCATTAATAGTCTCCCAACTAAAAAAAGCCCAGGACCAGATGGGTTTAGTGCAGAGTTCTATCAGACCTTCAAAGAAGATCTAATCCCAGTTCTTCACAAACTATTCCACAAAATAGAAACAGAAGGTACTCTACCCAACTCATTCTATGAAGCCACAATTACTCTGATACCTAAACCACAAAAAGACCCAACAAAGATAGAAAACTTCAGACCAATATCCCTTATGAATATTGATGCAAAAATCCTCAATAAAGTTCTTGCTAACCGAATCCAAGAACACATCAAAACAATCATCCATCCTGACCAAGTAGGTTTCATCCCAGGGATGCAGGGATGGTTCAATATACGGAAATCCATCAACGTAATCCAGTATATAAACAAACTCAAAGACAAAAACCACATGGTCATCTCCTTAGATGCGGAAAAAGCATTTGACAAGATCCAACACCCATTCATGATAAAAGTCTTGGAAAGATCAGGAATTCAAGGCCCATACCTAAACATGATAAAAGCAATCTACAGCAAACCAGTAGCCAACATCAAAGTAAATGGTGAGAAGCTTGAAGCAATCCCTCTAAAATCAGGGACTGGACAAGGCTGTCCACTTTCTCCATACCTATTCAACATTGTACTTGAAGTCCTAGCCAGAGCAATTCGACAACAAAAGGAGATCAAAGGGATACAAATTGGAAAAGATGAAGTCAAAATATCACTTTTTGCAGATGATATGATAGTATATATAAGTGACCCTAAAAATTCCACCAGAGAACTCCTAAGCCTGATAAACAGCTTCGGTGAAGTAGCTGGATATAAAATTAACTCAAACAAATCAATGGCCTTTCTCTACACAAAGAATAAACAGGCTGAGAAAGAAATTAGGGAAACAACACCCTTCTCAATAGTCACAAATAATATAAAATATCTTGGCGTGACTCTACCTAAGGAAGTGAAAGATCTGTATAATAAAAACTTCAAGTCTCTGAAGAAAGAAATTATAGAAGATCTCAGAAGATGGAAAGATCTCCCATGCTCATGGATTGGCAGGATCAACATTGTAAAAATGGCTATCTTGCCAAAAGCAATCTACAGATTCAATGCAATCCCCATCAAAATTCCAACTCAATTCTTCAACAAATTAGAAAGTGCAATCTGCAAATTCATCTGGAATAACAAAAAACCTAGGATAGCAAAAACTCTTCTCAAGGATAAAAGAACCTCTGGTGGAATCACCATGCCGGACCTAAAGCTCTACTACAGAGCAATTGTGATAAAAACTGCATGGTACTGGTATAGTGACAGACAAATAGACCAATGGAATAGAATTGAAGACCCAGAAATGAACCCACACACCTATGGTCACTTGATCTTCGACAAGGGAGCTAAAAACATCCAGTGGAAGAAAGACAGCATTTTCAACAAATGGTGCTGGCACAACTGGTTGTTAACATGTAGAAGAATCGAATCGATCCATTCCTATCTCCTTGTACTAAGGTCAAGTCTAAGTGGATCAAGGAACTTCACATAAAACCAGAGACACTGAAACTTATAGAGGAGAAAGTGGGGAAAAGCCTTGAAGATATGGGCACAGGGGAAAAATTCCTGAATAGAACAGTAATGGCTTGTGCTGTAAGATCGAGAATTGACAAGTGGGACCTCATGAAACTACAAAGCTTCTGCAAGGCTAAAGACACCATCAATAAGACAAAAAAACCACCAACAGATTGGGAAAGGATCTTCACCTATCCTAAATCAGATAAGGGACTAATATCCAATATATATAAAGAACTCAAGAAGGTGGACTCCAGAAAGTCAAATAACCCCATTAAAAAATGGGGCTCAGAACTGAACAAAGAATTCTCACCTGAGGAATACCGAATGGCAGAGAAACGCCTAAAAAAATGTTCAACATCCTTAATCATCAGGGAAATGCAAATCAAAACAACCCTGAGATTCCACCTCACACCAGTCAGAATGGCTAAGATCAAAAATTCAGGTGACAGCAGATGCTGGCGAGGATGTGGAGAAAGAGGAACACTCCTCCATTGTTGGTGGGATTGCAAGCTTGTACAACCACTCTGGAAATCAGTCTGGCGGTTCCTCAGAAAATTGGACATAGTACTACCGAAGGATCCAGCAATACCTCTCCTGGGCATATATCCAGAAGATGTCCCATTCGGTAAAAAGGACACATGCTCCACTATGTTCATAGCAGCCCTATTTATAATAGCCAGAAGCTGGAAAGAACCCAGATGTCCCTCAACAGAGGAATGGATACAGAAATTATGGTACATTTACACAATGGAGTACTACTCAGCTATTAAAAAGAATGAATTTATGAAATTACTAGCCAAATGGATGGACCTGGAGGGCATCATCTTGAGTGAAGTAACACAATCACAAAAGAACTCACACAATATGTATTCATTGATAAGTGGATATTAGCCCAAAACTTAGGATACCCTAGATATAAGATACAATTTGATAAACGCATGAAACTCAAGAAGAATGAAGACCAAAGTGTGGACACTGTGCACCTTCTTAGAATTGGGAACAAAACACCCAGGGAAGGAGTTACAGAGACAAAGTTCATAGCTGTGATGAAAGGATGGACCATTTAGAGACTGCTGTATCCAGGGATCCGTCCAATAATCAGCTTCTAAACGCTGACACCATTGCATACACTAGCAAGATTTTGCTGAAAGGACCCAAATATAGCTGTCTCTTGTGAGACGATTCCGGGGCCTAGCAAACACAGGAGTGGATGTTCACAGTCAGCTATTGGATGTATCACAGGGCTCCCAATGGAGAAGCTAGAGAAAGTACCCAAGGAGCTAAAGGGATCTGCAACCCTATTGTTGGAACAACATGATGTACTAACCAGAACCCCGGAGCTCTTGTCTCTAGCTGCGTATGTATCGAAAGATGGCCTAGTCGGCCATCAATGGAAAGAGAGGCCCATTGGACTTGCAAACTTTATATGCCCCAATATAGGGGAATGCCAGGGCCAAAAGAATGAGAATGGGTGGGTAGGGAAGTGGGGGGCGCTATGGGGGACATTTGGGATAGCATTGGAAATGTAATTGAGGAAAATATGTAATAAAAATATTAAAAATCAAAAAAAAAAAAAAAAGAAATGCCCTGCAGTGGGGAGAGGGAACTTGTAGAGTCCTCCTCCAGTGGAGGGACAGGACATCAAGTGGAAAGATGGGGTTGCCATCCCACAGTCAAAAGCTCTATTCCAAAATTGTTTCTGTCTGAAAGAACCTCAGTGACAAAAATGGAGAAAAGACTGAGGAAAAGGAGATCCAGTGACAGGCCCAAATTGGGATCCAGCTCAAGGAGAGGCATCAAGGCCTGACACTATTACTGGTGTGCTCACAACAATGGGCCTATCATGACTGCCTTCTGAAAGACCCAACCAGCAGGTGAAAGAGTCAGATGCTGAAATTTACATGCAACCAATGGACAGAAGCTGGGAACCCCTGTGGTTGAATTAAGGAAAAGCTGGAAGAAGCTGAGGAAGAGGGTGACCCTGTAGAAGGACCAACAGTCTCAATTAACCTGTACCTCCCAGGATCTCTCAGACACTGAGCCACCAACCAGGCAGCATACAGCAGCTGATATGAAGCCCCCAACACATATACAGCAGAGGACTGCCAGGTCTGGACTCAGTCAGAGAAGGTACATCTAACCCTTAGAAGACTTGAGGCCCCAAGGAGTAGGGAGGTCTGGTGGGGTGGGGTTAGGATGGTGGGGACATTCTCTTGGAGATGGGCATGGGGGGAGGAGGTATGGGATGTGGAACAGTCAGAGGGTGGACAAGGAGAGGGATAAAGTCTGGGAAGAGAGGCCACTTGGTTTTGCAAACTTTATATGCCTCAGTACAGGGGAACACCAGGACCAAGAAGTGGGAGTGGGTAGGTAGGAGAGTGGGGGAGAGGGTATGGGGGACTTTTGGGATAGCATTGGAAATGTAAATGAGGAAAATACCTAATAAAAATATTTTTAAAAATGAAAAAAAAGAGAATAACAAAAAAAAAAAAAAAAGAATTCCAACCCAAAGTTATCGAAAAAAGACAAGGAGGGGCACTTCATATACATCAAAGGTAAAATCTTCCATGAGGAACTCTCAATTGTGAATATCTATGCTCCAAATGCAAGGGCAGCTACATTCATTAAAGAAACTTTAGTAAAGCTCAAATCACACATTGCACCTCACATAATAATAGTGGGAGATTTCAACACCACACTTTCATTAATGGAGAGATCCTGGAAACAGAAACTAAACAGGGACATAGTGAAACTAAAAGAAGTTATGAAACAAATGGATTCAACAGATATATACAGAACATTTTATCCTAAAACAAAAGGATATACCTTCTTCTCAGAACCTCATGGTACCTTCTCCAAAATTGACCATATAATTGGTCACAAAACAGGCCTCAACAGATACAAAAATATTGAAATTGTCCCATGCATCCTATCAGATCACCATGGACTAAGGCTGATCTTCAATAACAAAATAAATAATAGAAAGCCAACATTCACGTGGAAACTGAACAACACTCTTCTCAATGATACCTTGGTCAAGGAAGAAATAAAGAAAGAAATTAAAGACTTTTTAGAGTTTAATGAAGATGAAGCCACAACATACCCAATCTTATGGGACACAATGAAAGCATTCCTAAGAAGAAAACTCATAGCTCTGAATGCCTCCAAAAAGAAACTAGAGAGAGCAGCTTGACAACACACCTAAAAGCTCTTGAACAAAAGGAAGCAAATTCACCCAAGAGGAGTAAACAGCAGGGAATAATCAAACTGAGGGCTGAAATCAACCAAGTGGAAACAAAAAAGAACTATTCAAAGAATCAACCAAAGGAGGAGCTGGTTCTTCTAGAAAATCAACAAGATAGATAAAACATTAGCCAGACCCACTAGAGGGCACAGGGACAGCATCCTAATTAACAAAATCAGAAATGAAAAGGGAGACATAACAACAGATCCTGAAAAAATCCAAAACACCATCAGATCCTTCTATAAAAGGAAAACCTGGATGAAATGGACAAATTTCTAGACAGATACCCGGTAAAAAAGTTAAATTAGGATTAGTTTAATGACCTAGACCGTCCTATATCCCCTAAAGAAATAGAAGCAGTCATTAATAGTCTCCGAACCAAAAAAAGTCCAGGACCAGATGGGTTTAGTGCAGAGTTCTATCAGACCTTCAAAGAAGAACTAATTCCAGTTTTTCTCAAACTATTCCACAAAATAGAAACAGAAGGTACTCTACCCAATTCATTCTATGAAGCCACAATTACTCTAATATCTAAACCACAGAAAGATCCAACAAAGAAAGAGAACTTCAGACCAATTTCCCTTATGAATATTGATGCAAAAATACTCAATAAAATTCTTGCTAACCGAATCCAAGAACACATCAAAACAATCATCCATCCTGACCAAGTAGGTTTCATTCCAGGGATGCAGGGATGGTTTAATATATGGAAATCCAACAACGTAGTCCACTATATAAACAAACTCAAAAACAAAACCCACATGATCATCTCATTAGATGCTGAGAAAGCATTTGACAAAATCCAATACCCCGTCATGATAAAAGTCTTGGAAAGATCAGGAATTCAAGGCCCATACCTAAACATAATAAAAGCAATCTCCAGTAAACCAGTAGCCAACATCAAAGTAAATGGGGAGAAGCTTGAAGCAATCCCACTAACATCAGGGACTAGACAATGTTGCCCACTTTCTCCCTACCTATTCAATATAGTACTTGAAGTCCTGGCCAGAGCAATTCGACAAAAAAAGGAGGTCAAGGGGATACAAGTTGGAAAGGAAGAAGTCAAAATATCACTATTTACAGATGATAGGATAGTATATATAAGTGACCCTAAAAATTCCACAAGAGAACTCCTAAACCTGATAAACAGCTTCAATGAAGTAGCTGGATATAAAATTGACTCAAACAAATCAGTGGAATTTCTCTACACAAAGGATAAACCGGCTGAGAAAGAAATTAGGGAAACAACACTCTTCACAATAGTCACAAATAATATAAAATACCTTGGTGTGACTCTAACTAAGGAAGTGAAAGATCTGTATGATAAGAACTTCAAGTCTCTGAAGAAAGAAATTAAAGAAGATCTCAGAAGATGGAAAGATCTCCCATGCTCATGGATTGGCAGGATCAATATAGTAAAAATGGCTATCTTACCAAAAGCAATCTACAGATTCAATGCAATCCCCATCAAAATTCCAACTCAATTCTTCAATGAATTAGAAGAAGCAATCTCCAAATTTATCTGGAATAACAAAAAACCTAGGATAGAAAAAACTCTTCTCAAGGATAAAAGAACCTCTGGTGGAATCACCATGCCTGACATTAAGGTATACTACAGAGCATTTGTGATATAAAGTGCATGGTACTGGTATAGCAGCAGACAAGTAGACCAATGGAATAGAATTGAAGACCCAGAAATGAACCCACACACCTATGGTCACTTGATCTTTGACAAGGGAGCTAAAACCATCCAGTGGAAAAAGATAGCATTTTCAACATATGGTGCTGGCAGAACTGGTGGTTATCATGTAGAAGAATGCAAATTGATCCATTCTTCTCTCCTTGTACTAAGGTCAAGTCTACATGGATCAAGGAACTCCACATAAAACCAGAGACACTGAAATTAATAGAGGAGAAAATAGGGAAAACCTTTGAAGATATGGGGCACAGGGGGAAAATTCCTAAACAGAAAAGCAATAGCCTTTGCTGTAAGATCAAGAATCAACAAATGGAACCTCATAAAATTGCATAGCTTCTGTAGGGCAAAAGACACTGTCAATAAGACAAAAAGGCCACTAAAAGACTGGGAAAAATTTTTACCAATCCTAAATCTGAAAAGGGACTAATAGCCAATATATACAAAGAGTTCAAGAAGCTGAACTCCAGAAATCCAAATAACCCCATTTAAAAATGTGGTACAGAGCTTAACAAAGAATTCTCAACCGAGGAATATGGAAAGGCTGAGAAGCACTTTTAAAAATGTTCAACATCCTTAAATACCACGGAAATGCAAATCAAAACAACCCGAGATTCCACCTCACACCAGTCAGAATGTCTATGATCAAAAATTCAGGTGACAGCAGATGATGGAGAAGATGTGGAAAAAGAGGAACACTCCTCCATTGCTGGTGGAATTGCAAGCTTGTACAACCACTCTGGAAATCAGTCTGGCGCCTCCTCAGAAAATTGGACATAGTACTACTGGAGGATCCCACAATACCTCTCATGGGCATATATCCAGAAGATGTTCCAAGTGGTAAGAAGGACACATGCTCCACTATGTTCATAGCAGCCTTATTTATAATAGCCAGAAGCTGGAAAGAACACAGATGCCCCTCAACAGAGCAATGGATACAGAAAATGTGGTACATTTATACAATGGAGTACTACTCAGCTATTAAAAACAATGAATTTATTAAATTCCTAGGCAAATGGATAGATCTGGAGGGTATCATCCTGAGTGAGGTAACCCAATCACAAAAGAACTCACATGATATATAGTCACTGATAAGTGGATATTAGCCCAGAAACTTATAATATCCAAGATACAATTTGTAAAACACATGAAAATCAAGAAGAACGAAGACCAAAGTGTGGACACGTTGCCCCTTCTTAGAAATGGGAACAAAGCACCCATGGAAGGAGTTACAGAGACAAAGTTTGGAGCTGAGACGAAAGGATGGACCATCTAGAGACTACTGCACCCGGGGATTCATCCCATTATCAGCCTCCAAACCCAGACACCATTGCATATGCCAGCAAGATTTTTTGAAAGACCCTGATATAGCTGTCTCTTGTGAGGCTATGCAGGTGCCTGGCAAACACAGAAGTGGATGCTCACAGGCAGCTATTGGATGGAACACAAGGCCCCCAATGGAGGAGCTAGAGAAAGTACCCAAGGAGCTAAAGGGGTCTGCAACCCTATAGGTGGAACTACATTATGAACTAACCAGTACCCCCAGAGCTTGTGTCTCTAGCTGCATATGTAGCAGAAGATGGTCTAGTCAGGCAGGCATCACTGGGTAGGAGAGGCCCCTTGGTCCTTGAAACATTATATGCCCCAGTACAGGGGAACATCAGGACCAAGAAGTGGGAGTGCTTTGTAGGAGAGCGGGGTGGGGGGGAGGGTCTGGGGGTCTTTCAGGATAGCATTTGAAATGTAAATGAAGAATATACCAAATAAATAAATGGAAAAACCAGAAAATATCTAATAAGAAATATGTATATATATATATACAAGAAAATAACATTGCCCAATAAGTAATCCATCAAACCTTTATATTAATAGTAGAAAAAGGAAAGAAAAAAAAAAACAATTCAACCGACCAGACCAACAAACTCACTAAATTATTAGAATTAGAAAATATATGTAAAAAGTCTTACCAAATATGTACATATTCTACACTCACCAATGAAGTGTCAGAACACCAAATTCTAGCAATCAAGAATGAGATAGCAACAAGGAAATAGATGTACTGAGTTAGTAAACAAAGTCCAATTAACTATTTGTTGTCTCCAAGAAATGGACTACAATAGCAAAGAGACCCCCCTGACAGAGATTGAAAGAATGGAAGTCTGCCATATGTATGGAAGGCCAAGACAAGCTGCTGTGGCTATTTTGATATCTGGTATAAATGTAAAAGTTGTCAGAGGAGATCAATAAGGGCACTATATGTAAATAAAAAGGATAATAAATGCATAAAGATTATATAACAATTGAAAATACATATACAGAAACTATTGAGGCTCCCAATCTCATAAAATAAACTCTAATGCACATAAAATATGAGAGGACCTGATACAATAACAGTGTGTGATTATAACTTCAAAACCCCATTTCCATCTTTAGATGGGTCATCCAAATTAAATTCAATTAAGAAACTGGGGTTACATTATTTAATAGATCAAATGGGCGTAACAGAGTATATTCCATCCCTTAGAAACCTGGAACCATCTCTAAAATAAATCTCACTCTAGAACAGCATATCTTAAATACAAAAGATCAAAAGCTGTGTTTTTTATCATTTCAATTGTAAGATAAGTTAAAGAAATGACACAAGTACATAGAAATCAAATAGTGTACTCTTGAATGATCTTGCAGCTCACTGATGAAGTCAGAGAGTAAATTTTAAAAATTCCTAAAACCAAAGGAAAATCAAATCTCAGCTTACTACAACCTCTGAGATACAGTCAAGGCAGTTCCCAAGAAAAAAGTTTGTAACTCTAAGTGTTTCCATTTTAAAATATCAGGTCGATCTCACATAAATAATCTAATAATGAATCTTATAATCTTAGAAAAAAAAAAAGCCTGACCACAAAGCATCACACACAAATCACAAATCACATATGGTCATCTCCATAGAGAACAAGTCCTTGACAAAGTACAACATTCCTTCATGATATAATTTTCAACAGGATATACTTTCAACATAACATTACTTTTATTTAGCAAATCTTTAGCAAACATTATACAAACTAGGGAAAAACTAAAAGTGTTTCTTCTAAAATCATGAAGGAGACATGAAGGAGATGAAAAAGCCCACTCTTATTCAATATAATGCTCAAAATCTTTGGTAGAGAAATAAGAAAATAGAAATAAAAAGAGATAGTAATAGGAAAGCAAGAAGTCAATTATCTCTATTTGCAGAAGTCATGCTCCTATAATTAATACCCTTCACAGTTTACCATCACTAAAGAAAAAGGAAGTTTCAGACCGAAGGAGAAACCAGAATAGATACTTAGAACTATAGCGGAGTTACACCCATACACACATAGATAGATAGATATAGGAAACATAGATACCCATATGTAAAAGAATATTTACAATGGTCTAAGGGGAAGGTGGACTATACAAAAGACTAAAATAGGAACTATGGCAAGGGCGCAAAGCCCTTGACCCTGGCTTCCAAGATTAAGTGAATCTTAAGTGGAGCCCTTGTTGATCCCAGTTGTTAACAATAAATTGTATCCCAGGTGGATCCCGTTAGACCTTCTGTGTTTACATTCCTCTGTTCTATGTAAGATTCCAGTAACCTCTTTGTACCTTGCTGGTGTGTCACCCAACTTCCTTATTGTCTTCTGCATAAAAAGTCTGATGCTCAATTTGAAAAAATACATTCAGATCCTACACAACCCCTCTTGTGTGCATCTGTCTGTCAATCCATCCGACGCTTTGCCCACCCATGACTAGAGACCCGTTCCACGCAGACAAAGGGGCCCAGAGAGTCTGCAACACTGGTAAACTCTCTCACCAAAAGCACTGAGAAAGACACTAGAGCATAGAGAAGATTTCCATTTTCATTAGTTGTTAGAATTAATATTGTGAATTGACTATACTAGTAAAAGAAGTTTACAGATTCAAGGCACCCACTTCAGAATACTAATGATATTCTCCACGTAATTACAAAAAGCAAACCTAAAGTTTGGATGAAAGCACAAAAACTCTGTAAACCCCCCAAAAGTATAAAGAGCAATGCTTGGAGGTTTCTTAATATATAATTTTAATACACTGGAAACAAATATACAAAAACTGACCTATAGATCATTGAAATGGAATACAGGACCAATATATAAACCTGTATAGCAACTATCACCTAATCTTTGAGAAAGGTGCTGAAAATATACATTAGCCAAATAGTTTTTACAAGAAGTTATACTAGGAAACATAGATACCCATATGTAAAAGAATAAAAATAGATCCCTACCACTTTCTCCACACAAAAGCCAATTCAAAGTGGACCAAAGACCTTAATGTACGACCAGCACTGTTAAAACTGCTTTAAGAAACGGAAATGTTGGCACAACACTTATAAAATATGAACAGAAGCAGGGACTTTCTAAATAGAATATCAATAGTGTGGGAAATAATCCCAAAATGGACAAAAAAGGAATGGATGAAATTAAAATACTTCTGTAAAGCAAAAGTAATAAAAGAATACGCAGCATACAGAATAGACAAAAATTCTTTCCAAACTATATATCTCTGATGGTGGATTAATATTTCAAAATCTATAAAGAACTCAAAGTTTTGTTGCATTCTATTGGGTTCCTTTCCTTCTGTTGGATTGCCTTATTAAACTTTGATGTGTTGGTTTTTGTTTTATCTTATACTTTATTTTGTTGTGTTTTGTTATTTCTTTAGAAACCTTTTTAACTACTGAGAGACAGGCAGTGTATCCAGATGGAAGGGAGGTGAGAAAGAACGGGGAGAAGGGAAACTGTAATGAGGCTATATTATGTAAGAAAAGAATCTATTGTCAATGAAAAGGAAAAATAAACAACAACAAAACTACTAAATCCCAGAACACATAGCAAAACTATCTTGGAACATGGAACTTGATTTATCAGTTAAGATTATATATTGCTCTTGCAGAGTACTAAGTTCACTTCTCAGCATCCATGTCATGTTGCTAGCATCTGCTTTTAACTCTAGATCTATGGGATCTGAAGCCCTATTCTGGCTTCTATGGGACATTGCATTCACTTGCGTGCACACACACATACACATCACACACACACACACACACACAATTTTGAAATAAAATAAAAATTTAATTTTTAGGATATATGTATCTTTTTATTTAAATTTTTAATTTAAAGTATTGTCATATACTACACTTTGATCCATTTTTTTTCTTTACCCACTTCCATATTGACCCAACTTCATGGTATTTCTTTCAAAAGAAAAAAGAAAAATGCACAAGATAAAACAAACAGAGAAACAAAGCACAAACAAACATGTAATCTGTTTTTTTTTTTTTCCCAGTCACACCATTGGAGAAAAGGTTTTCCTTCTCCTAGCAAATGTCGGTTGTAAATATCTTTTTGGTTAGGGATAGGACTTTGTGCTCACTTCCCCTGCACTACTCTTGGATAGTGTTTGACTTGAAATTGTGCAGGACTTCGGATGCTGTCACAGTCTCCATGAGTTCATATGTGCATCAGCCCTGCTGTATCTAAAAAGCACCGTTTCCTTGGAGATATTCATCACCTCTGGCTCTTAAAATCTTTGGTATATGTTATGTTAAAAGAGAAGAATATGAACACAAACAGTTGGATCAATGATAAATATCTTGAACTTACAAGCTACAGGTCCTGAGTAACATATATAATGGTAGATAAAGAGAACTAACTTTACAAAATTAGTCGTCTTGGACTTGTATATGTGGGCTGTGTCATGGACAGATCTTCTACACACATCACATAAGTGTATACTCACAAAATAATGATAATAATAAAAATAACAAAAGAAAAAAGTAACACTCATTATACTGGATCACATAAACAATCATCTAACCATAATTAAATACTATTCAATCAATAAACAGAAGCAATTAAACATTTGCATGCTTCATGACTTAATTTTTGCTAAGTAAAAAGTTTGCACAAATGAGAACTAAACACTATTGCTCAGCACTGTATTCCTAGCACCCAGCATAGTGTTTGACATGTAGGTAAAGCTTAATAAACTTACTTCAACAGAGAGATTAATAAAACAGAGAAAACTACTTTTGAGTCTTGACTTCAAATTTTTAAAAAGTGCTTAACATTTCCAAGTCTCTTTTCCCTAAATGCTTGTAATAGCACTAATTTCCTTGAGTTATAGGAATATTTTAAAGAAGATAATGCTTGCAGAGCACTTATAAGCATAGCTAGTAGTATGGATTCAATCAAATTAGCCCTTGTCAGTACATAAAGGCTACAAACTATCAAAAATGGAATGCATATTAGTAAAACTTAAACAACACATAGTATTCATTCTTATATCAGATATGTAGATTAAATGGACCCTATTCTTTTATTATTAGATGTTTTCTTCATTTACATTTCAAATGCTATCCCCTTTCCTAGTTTTCTCTCTGAAAATCCCTTATATATTTATTCTTATTTCATCTGTCTGAGTGTTCTGCATGCATGAATAAACGAGTACTATGTGTCTACCTAGTGCCTTGAGGGGACAGAAGAGGGTGATGGAATCTCTGGAACTATAGTTAGATGGTTGTGAGCTGACTATGATTGGTGGTAATTGAATCTGTGTCTTTAGCAAGAGTAGCAAGTGTTCTTAGCTGCAGAGGCATTTCTCTAGCTGCAGAAATAAAATTAATCCTTAAAATGTTTAATAAAATCTTATTCTATTATACTGTAACAAATTGGATTGGTTTCCAAAGGAAGGAATACAAAACAAAGGAAGGAAAGAATATCTCAAAAACATTTAACATGCTTACTCATCAGGAAAAATAAGCTAAAACTGAACCGAGGCCAAGCATGGTGGCATACACCTTTAACTCCAGCACTGCGGAGGCAGACATAGAAAGATCTCTGGGAGTTCAAGTCCAGTCTGGCATACATAGTTTCATGCCAGCCAGTGCTGCCTAGAGAGATCCTGTCTTATAAAATAAACAGTAAAACATTTACCATGTAGGGAAAGAGAAGTCCTTATATTTTGTTGGTGGGACTGTAACTAATGCACTTATGGTGGAAAAGAGTATGGAGGTATCTCATAAAACAAACAAACAAACAACCCAAAATCTAAGGAGATTTAGAGTAGCTATATCACTACTTGGCACATATCCAGAGGACTCTGTACCATAGAGGTACTTGCATATCCATGTTTGCTTATACACTATTCAGAGTAGCTAAGAAATAGAACTACTCTAGAGGTATGTCAACACATGAATAGATAAAAATGTGATATATATATATATTCAATGGAATTTTATTAATTATAAAGAAAAATAAAATGACATGACATCCACAGGAATATGGCTGGCTGGAGCTAGAGATAATGATTAATTTGCTTTAAGTATCTCTCATATACAAATTTTAGATTATACATACTAAAATATATGTACATATATGCATATACATGTGTGCAAGCAAGAGATGAAAGTAGAAAGGAGACTTGGAGAAGGAAAGAACGCATATAAAATTGGAATAAGGTTGGACCAAGAAAAGGCAATAGTTTATGTGATATGAAGACAGAAACAAGGAATAATTTTTAAGGATAAAAGGGACTAGCAAAAAAGGGAGGTAAAAAAGAGGGGGAAGTGGTAGAAAGATGGAATTAGTAGAATGTATAATGATGCACATGTGTGAAAATGTGACAATGACATATCATATGGCAACTAAAAATAATAATTTAAAATATGAAATAAAATTACTTTAAGAAAATGGTGATTGCGATTTCACATATTCAAATATAAAAAAGGAGATAAAACACATTAACAAATAGGTAATGTATATACAGTAGGAACTCAAGATATATAATGAAACTCCAGAATTAAAAAAGCTAATGGAAATGGAGAAATCCTTTTCTAGATCCATTAAGAGACTAGAGTCTCATTGTCCTTCCCACCTAATGGAGCAACAATGTTCCTACTAGATACCATAGGCCAACGAATAAAAAACTTGGAATGGGTTATTTCTTTTGGAGCTATTGGCCACTGAGGTCGCACAGACACCCTGAACATTATAAGCTGTTGCTAATACCATTGGTTACCCTCCAGAACTTGACAATAAGACTTTGCTGCTGAAGATGCTACATACTTGAGTCATAGAACATGATGAAATCAAGCTGGTACTGACTTGGAAGCTTCATCCCTATGGACTAACATTCAGAATGTTGGTAAGTGCTATGCATATTATCAGAGGAAAAGGGTAATCATAAATATTACTCAGTTGTGAGCCTTGTGATCTACAATAATAACCAATCGGAGAAGATATACTAAACAGTACAGTAGTGGCACAAACAAGATGGGAATAGCCAACTACATTGTGATTGGATTTAAGTCCCACTCCATAAGATGGAAGCCATAACTGGCATCATTATCAGGCCAAGAAGCTATGGTTTGATAGGTTATAGGCCCTTATGGAGAACCTACCACTATTATTCTGCTAAATGGACACACTGTTATAACAACAATGAATGATTTAGCATTATACATATAGATAACTGCATGTCCTAACCCCCATTATAGAAGCTTCTATTTGCGGTAGATGGTGACTAACACGAAGGACCCACACCTGGCCAAAGTACAGAAACTAAGAGTATACAGAATTTTCAACCCTAAATAGAATGTGTATACTTCACCCTCTCCTCTAAAAGCTCAAAAATTGCTGTGTAATAGTGGGCAGAAGGGGTATAAGAGGCATACGTGGTAGAATAATACAAGAAATGGTGTCTTCCAGTCATAGCAAGACTGCTACACATATGGACTTACAGCATGGAAAAGACTTGTGCAACTCAATAGAGATCAAATTTCATCATGTAGTGGGGATTTTTTCTCAAGGTCTCACACCTAGCTGAGGAGCTATTGCCAATTGTTAGCTTTTGGGAGAAGGAAAGTCAGTTCTCTCTAAGAATGTAACCTTTGGTAAGCCAATCATGCTCTATTGGAATTCCAAGAACCTATGAAAAGTAGAAATTGGACTTGATGGATTTAACAACAATAACAAAATGACATACAGTTACAGTGAGTAAGGAAGGGGGAAGATATGGGATGATTTGGGGGGAGGGGTGAATATGATCAAAACATAAGCAAATTTTTTAAAGAATAAAAAAGAGACTCTAAATATATGCCCAAGTAAATGATCAAATAAATGTATGGCAATGTAAACTATCTAAACTGAAAGCATAAAGGAAAGTTTGAGTACAACATACAAGAGGTGTGGGATAATTCTTAAAGTCATAACAGATAGCAATACCAAAAGAGAAACAGAAAATCTATTTAAAGTAATAATGATAAATTTCCAAAATTAATGTTAGACATCAAATTGAAAACACAAGACGACTACACAAAACCCAAATACATATACCTATGTATAGCACATTTAACAGTAAAACATAACAATGAGAAATTAATGAAGGAACGTAGAGGAAATAAAATACCCTAACTTTTCAGAACTACAGGTGAGAATTACATTGCCTTTTTATTTAGCAGTAATTTAAGCAAGACACATATAATAGGTTACTTTATTCTTTGGAAATAAATCTAAATTTCCTAAAATTCTATGTCTAGAAAAATTATCTTTCAAAGGGGGTGTAATACATGTATTTTAATGTGAATAAAAACTGAGGGAACTAGTTATCTGTTATGTTCAGAATAGAATTGGTAATGGTTGGGGGGGGGGTTGTTTCAAGACAGGGTTTCTCTGTGTAGCCAGGAATGTCCTGGAACTCACTCTGTAGACCAGGCTGACCTCAAACTCATAGAGATCTGCTTGTGTCTGCATCCCAAGCTGATAGTCAAGACATGTGCCACCTATGCCTGGTGATAAGTAGAATTTCTAAATAGAGAAAAAAATAATGTATCTCAGAAATTTGGATTGCATAAAAAAGATTGTAACTATAGACAGGAAATCAAATTAGGATTTTTATCTTTCTTAAGCTTAAGTGTTCTAATAGGCAACTTTGTTTAAGGTAATAACAATACATTGATTTATTATAATAGTTATTATGAAATGAAGGACTAAAGTGCCATAAAAGGATAAAAGGACAAATTGGTGGTATTCTCAGATACCTGTACTAATCCATAAAGTTGGAAAGATTATGTGAAAATATATTTATATTAGCTGTAAAAATAGCAGTACTAGGAAAGCCATGAGAAAAACATTTTAAAAGAAATACATTTCATATGGGAGAAAAGAAAAAAATATGATTATGTATAATCGAACAAGTACGGTGGGTGGGAAAACATTTGTAAATGATATGCACCAAAGAAGCATATCAATAATCTTTTAAAATGTGTCATTGTATATTAAAATAAACTTAGGAAATCATTAACTTCCAGCATGACAGCATGAGAAAAAATGCAGACCTGCTTACAAAGGAAACTGGTAAACATTAAAAAAACAACAACAAACACCTGTACATAAGAACAGCACTCAATGGTCTCAGAAAAGGAGAGAGAGAGAGAGAGAGAGAGAGAGAGAGAGAGAGAGAGAGAGAGAGAGAGAGAGTAAAGCAATAATAATTAGAGAAGAAGAGGTCATGAACTTGAGATTTGAGATTTGAGAGGAAGTGGGGAGGATGCAGGATGAGTTGGAGGGAATAGAGGAAGGGGTGGAAATGATGTAAACACAGTCTTTATGTGAGTGGGTAGAGGAGCAATCTCATAGAAGCAAAGGGGAGGGGAAGAGGGAGGATGAGATGGAGGGGTTGAGGTAACCAGGAAAGGGGATATCATAAAACATTTAAAAATAAAAATTAAAAAAACTCTCTAAGAATGTCCCTAGAGTCATACATAAAATGATGGGAAATTTTTATTGAAAGATATATGAAAATTCAGTAATGAAAGGCAGAGTCTGTGGTGTTTGAACTAAGATGGCTCCTTCCATGGCCACTACTTAGGTAAAGCCTTAAAGAGCTCCTAGCCCCAAGTTGGAGGGCACTTTTATTTCTTTTTAAATTTATTTTTATTTTTTATTAGATATTTTCTTCATTTACATTTCAAATGCTATTCACAAAGCCCTCTATACCCTCCCCCCACCCTGCTCCCCAACTCACCCACTCCCGCTTCCTGGCCCTGGCATTCCCCTATACTGGGGCATATGATCTTTGCAATACTAAGGGCCTCTCCTTCCATTGATGACTGACTAGACCATCCTCTGCTACATATGCAGCTAGAGACACGAGGTTTGGGGGTACTGTTTAGTTCGTATCGTTGTTCCTCCTATAGGGTTGCAGACCCCTTTAGGTCCTTGGGTACTCTCTCTAGCTCCTCATTAGGGGCCCTGTGTTCCATCCAATAGATGACTGTGGGCATCCACTTCTATATTGGCTAGGAATTGGCATAGACTCACAAGAGAGAGCTATGTCAGGGTCCTGTCAGAAAAATCTAATGAGCAACAAATATTGGCAACTTTTCTTCCCACCCATCAACTGTTCCTGAAGTTAAAGTTCACAGCAATTACAATTTTGCGGAAAGAATCCATTTTCTTTCTGAGCATCATTGACTTGGGCAATGGAGGCTGTTCTTGAAGTACAGGAGTGGAGATCTCACTCTAATTAGCACTTGAGCCTAAGTCAGTTCTTCTCTGCTCATGAAAACTTTTGCAGCGGTATGGAAAAAGCAGCACTGGATAAAGCCTCCTTATCCCCTTTCTATACTACACTTACATATTATATACTGATTGTTGCAGGGTATACGGATCCAGATCCAGGAACAGTAACATTAAAATACCAAGAGAGGTAAGAAAGGAAACTAGATACAATTTAAAAAGGTTATAGTCAATCATCCCCACTCTATTGAACACATCTAAAAAGCTGAACTATTTTCAAATAGAATAAACACACACACACACACACACACACACACACAAGACATAGTAAAGATATAGAAAGCCACAGAGAAAGAGTAATTCTTGAAAGCAGCAGGAGAAAAAAATCTGACTTGTTATTTCTACACACAGCTTAGTAAGATTTACTCTTGACTTTCCAGAAGTAACAATGAAAGCAATCAACCAACCAACCAACCAACCAACCAACCAATAGGCTGACATATTCAAAGTACTCAGTCCAAAATTAAAGAAAAAACATTCTTTGAAACTAGAATCATGTGCAAATCAAAGCAACATTTTTAATTTTTTTTATTCCTTACATTCATTACATCCAGACTGCTGGTTCTCCTCCCTCCTTTTTTCTTGCTCCCTCCCTCCCTCCATGTCCTCTTTTCCCTAGATCCACTCCTCCTTTTCCCTTCAGAAAAAGGCAGGCCACCCAGGGATACCAACCAAACACAGCATAACATGCTACAATAAGACTACACACACCCTCATATTAAGGCTGGATAAGGCAACCCAGTAGGAAAAAAGACCGCCAAGTGCAGGGTAAAGAGTCAGAGATACCACCCACTCCCATCCCACAAGAACACCAAGTGACACAACCATAACACATATGCAGAGGACCTAGCTCAGACCCTTACAGGGTTCATGATTATCATCAAAGCAACATTTTTAGTGATATCAAAATAAAAACCATTAACAGATCAACACAAACTGAGAACTTTGTACTAGAAAAATTAAAAAGTAGATCTCAAAATGAAACCATATGATCATTCAAATCTATTAGAATAAACAAGGTGCATCTGGATGGTGTCTAAGTTAATGTGCCAAACTGACTGGCATATTAAGTGCCTAGATAAAGGTTGTTTCCGGGTGTGTCTGTAAGAATATTTCTAGCTGATCTTAGTACTCAAACTGACAGAGAATTCAACAGCTTTCCCTCCTCCCTGTGAGCTGGTATTATCAGGTATGTCCAGAGACTGAACAAAAACTGATGGATAATTTATTTTCTTTGCCTGTCTGCTGAACTAGTTCACTTGCTGTTTACTGGTGCCTACACCCCTGACCTTTCAGTTTTCAGAACACCAGTTTCCATGGGGCACCTGCTTACAGAGGGCAGATGGTGGAATGTCTTGTCCTTCATAATACCATGAGCCAATTCCTCTTAATAACTTACAAATATCTTCTGTGTGCTCCACTTCTCTGGATAAACCTAAAAAATAAAGATCTGAGGACAAATTGTGGTTCTAGACAAACAATGCTAAAGGCAAGTTTTCTGAATTAGTGTGCAGGTACTCATAATCTTATGTTGGGAGCACAGAATGAAGGTTCTTGTGACTCCAGGCGTCCAGAGAAACCAGGAGTGTTAATCACATAGGGTTGTCCCCTTAAAGGAATGGTGGTAAAACCCGTTCTTTTATCCAAAAGGCTAGAAAGTAGAGTTGATAAATAGCATGGTGGTTTGTATTATCCTTGGGGCCATGACATATCAAGCTCCTACAACCAGGACCAGAGGCAGTAGTAATGTAGGTGACCCTTATACTCAGTGGCTCCTCAAGATCCCACAACCAGGGATATATATATATATATATATATATATATATATATATATATGTGTGTGTGTGTGTGTGTATAATCACACTTACATTATCTGTATAGCTAGAGGCTCCCCCAAGCTGTACCAGGACCAGAGGTGGATAATAAGATAATAGTGCCAATTAACTTTATACTATCTGTATGAACCAGACCCGGCTAGATCCTTCCCGAGGCCCTTAAGCAATTGCAGACAGCCTACCTCTAGAACCCATCTGCATAGAAGAAATGACATGTGCCCTTTGAATTTCGATGAAAGTGTGCTTTCTGTGCACCTGGAATTGTACTTTACTGGTAAACTTTCCCCCCAAAACTTTACTGTGTTTGAATTTTTTGGGAATAAACCATAGTGCATCAGATCTTCCACCATAGTGCATCAGATCCTCCAAAGTCTTGATCCAGTTCAACAAGTTCAACAAAGTCAGCCTGAACTGAGTTTTCATTCTCACCTCTTCACAATTTGTTTCACTGCTGGCCCCAGCTACCTGCAAGGCCCCCCTAATTATGAAATTTAAACATTTAAACATTAAAAATTTAAACTCTAGACTGTGGGAATGACAATACTCCTGGTTCATGGCATAACTTGACAAAAGAAATTATATTTGTTTACTTTTTGTTGTTGTGATAAAAAAAAATGACCAAAAGCAACTTCATGTGGTGGTGGTGGTGGGGAAGAATGTAGTTTTGGCTTATGGTTCTGGAAGAGTCCCTCATGACTGGGGAAGCATGATAGGAGAAGGCTGAAACAGAAAGCTAAAATTGCATACCATCAACAGCAAACACAGAGCAGAGAGAGCAAACCCGAGGTAGGGAGAGGTTACAAACTCCCAAAGATCACCTCCAGTGACATATTTCCTCCAGCAAGTCTATAATCCTGAAAATCCCATAAGGTCTTCTAACAGTGCCACCTACAGTGGGTCAAGTGCTCAAATATCTGAGCCTATGTGGGAGATTTCTCACCCAAACTACTACATTCTACTTCTTGGCTCACATGGGCTCATAGCCATCTCAGATGTAGTTAGTCAACTCCAAAAGACTACATAGCCTGTCACAGTCTCAGCATTGTTGAGAAGTCCAGTCTCTTCTGAGACTCAAGGTAATCTCTAACTCTAAGCCCCTGTAAAATCAAAAGCAAACTTTATACTATCACTATGAAATGGCACAAAATGTACACCCCATTCCAAACCAGAGGAATGAAAACAGACTGAGGAAATACTGGAACAGAGAAGACAAATATCAAATATTGGATCTAGCAGGGCAAATATCAAATCTTGCGGCTCCATAACTGGTGTCTGCAACTTCAGTTCCCAAAGGCTTTAATGGCTCAGTGTCTTCATCTCTGTTGCCTGTAATATACAATGTTTTCTTGAACTGATTCCACTCCCTGTATCAAGTTCCCCTTGGTAGATGTTTCATAGGTCTTACATCTTTAAATATCTTGGCTCTACATCCAACTCAAGTTACACACATAAACCTCTGTGCTATGAACTCTCAGGGTCCGTGGCCTCTATGTCCCTTCTCATAGTGACACTGTTGCAAGCTGCTGGGGCTTCAGCATCTCTCTGAAGCCACACAGGAAGAATGTATAACCCCTTCACTCTTATTCTTTTGTGTCTCCAAATCCAATGCCACATGAACAATACTGCCAAGTTCATCTGCCAGCTTAGGATGGACTCTGATTGTATTGAACCATATTAGTTGCAGCTTTTGTATGTTGAAACAATCGCTTTCTTGGAGTAATAGATCCCTTGGATATGTTAGAAGTTTGGGTGGAAGCTTGCCCTGGTGGCACCCTTTTCATTGTTCCAGTGCAAAGAAGGAAGCCTCTCATTTAAGCCTCTAACTTCCTGAACAGTTAAAGCCTCTCTTTTTTTCATATGCCTCATCTGTAACATTAAGCTTCTTAATGCTTGTCTTCTCTCTAGACTGTACATTCTGTATTTATTTCTGCTCTTTTTCACTATAGACCTGCATAAGTATGAATAATAACCATGCCACAGACTCAACATTATGCAATCTTGAAATTTCCATCAGCTGTGGGGAGAATTGTGAAAAAAGATATCAACAGTGGGGTATTGCAGGAAATATTTTTTAAAAAATGAACCTGCCAACTCTCAGCGGGACAAGGCCACGCTCCCGTGCTCCTGCTGCCGCCTACAACTCTCCCCTGCGCCAGGTGATCTCACTGGCTCAGTCTTTCGCCCGACAACTTGCCAGTCCTGCGAGGCCACATAGCTCCCATCGGGCCATCTCTTGGACGTTCCTGAGTTCCTCTCACTTTCATGCAACTTCCCACACACCCCTGGTTAGCCATCTCAACACCTAATTACCCAGCAGAATCATGACTCTTAATGCTTAGCCAATCAGATTTATGTATCAATAATAACGCACTTTACAAGATGCCAATACAATAATTTCAGAGCCAAATGATAATGATAAAGCTTTAACCCAATTATTCTAACCTTTTGATAACACCTTGTCAGCCTCCATTCTGGGTCTCCTTCTCCTCCTCAGACCTCTCTCCCTGTCTCCTCAACTCCTTGCTCTGCCTCCCTTCTGTCCAATCACAAGCCTCCCACTGCCCTAATGTGATTGGACAGGGAAAATCCTGCAACAGTGGAGGACGAACAAGGAAGGCATGGTCATGCCTGCACACAATCTTAGCACTCAGAAGCCCAGGGAATGATTGTGAATTCAAACCAGCCTGTGCTGTATAGAAAAGCTAGATCTCAATAATGCACCACCACAACAAACAAGAGTGAGGGAAAATGGTGACAAATACAAATGTCTGGATCACATGAATTTAGGGACACACACTCAGGTGGTACAGGTATTGCATTTAATGTAGACTTAGTAGGGTAAGGGGTCTCACTGTTTACTTGCTTGTCTGGAACAGGGATCAAAAAGTGGCTTACAAGAAAACTGGGAACAACGGGCCTGTCTTGGATCATTATAGAGAAAAAGATAGAAAGACATAGGGAAGTTGATGTATAAATGTCATTTCTTACCTAGCCACGTGTACTGGGATGGTCAGAAAACATACTTTCTCTAAAACTGTGAGAATTTGTGAGAAACCCCAAGGTATTCGCATTAGTTACCTTGGTATGGCTGAGAGGGAATACCTGACAGAAACATCCCATTTCAGCTTACACTTTAAGAGGCTCTGAGTTTACCATGGTAGACAAGGTGTGCTGGAGCAGCTCAGTTCATAACTGTGGACATTTCACATGGTGGCAGACAAGGAAGCAAGATGGGGCTAGAACCAGCTATAGCTTTCTGAGGCCTGCCCCTAATGGCCTATTTCCAGACGTTAGGCCCCTCCTTCTAAAGGTTCCTTGCTCAAAATAGACATGCTTGCTAAGGAAAAACATTCAGAACATGATCCTCTGAAGAATGATCAGATACTAATTGTAATAGAATCCTTAAAGAACACTAATATCTTTCTTGTTTTCTATAAGCCAGATATTACAGTGGAAACTGCAGCTAGTCAATTAGAAAATATAAATAGATGAAGGTCATGGGGTCTCCGAATAGGAGCTTCAGGGAAACGTACTCAGCTTTCAAAAATATATGGTAAGTGTGATGGTGTTTATATACTTGGCCCAGGGACTGGCACTTTTAGAAGATGTGGCCCTGTTGGAGTAGGTATGGCCTTGTTGGAGTAGATGTGGCACTGTGGTGTGGGCTTTAAGACCCTAATCCTAGCTGCCTGGAAGCCAGTATTTTCCTAGCAACCTTCAGATGCAGAACTCTCAGTTCCTCCTGCACCATGCCTGCCTGGATGCTGCCATGCTTCCTGCCTTGATGATAATGGACTGAACCTGTGAACCTGTAAGCCAGCCCCTAATTAAATGTTGTCCTTATAAGAGTTGCCTTGGTCATGGTGTCTCTTCACAGCAGTATATCCCTAAGACAGTAAGCAAGGCCACTGTAATGGACAGCAGAATCAAAGCAGCAATTACAATGGTTAAATGTACACAAAGTTCGATGTTGGCTATATCACCTGGCATTTTTAATATTATTTGATTTTGGAATCTAATTACTATGAGGTCTGGTAAGCACTTGGATAAAAGAGCACCTTTTAATATCAGGTGCTGACATCTTTCACAGAAACATCTGTACATGAATGCTCATAGAAGCAATGTATACAATAGGGGAAATATAGAAACAGCCAATATGTTTACTGACCGATGAATACATGAACTAAATGTGATATATCCATAGAACAGGATGGTATTTTAAAATAAAAAGAGAGTTTCAAAGTCCTTCATTATCTACACATTGTTCAGTTGTGGGTCTCTGTGTTTCCATCTACCACAAGAGGAAGTTTCTCTGATTACGGCTGAGTGAGGCAGTGATCTATGATTATAGCAGAATGTCCTCAGGACTCATTTTTACTGCTATGTTCTACTATCAGAAAAGTAGTATTTTGTTTTCTTCTGGGCCCACAGGCTGTCTAGTCTTAGGTTCTTGACTTCCTGAGCAATGTCAGACATGGGTTCCATCTCATGGAGTGAGCCTTGAATCCAACCACAGAGTGGTTGCTTACTCCCTTGACTTTTGTGCCACTATTGTGCCAGTGCATCACGAATGCAGGTTAGCATGGTTTATCATAGGTGAGTTGGTGGTTACTCTTTTCCTTTGGAAGTGTGCAGAGTATCTTCCCATACCACAAATACTAGTCAGAAGGAGTAAAGGCTCAGTCTTAAATGAGATGTCTTTATCGTCAAACCTCTCCACTCAGGGTTCAGGGAACTATGCAGAAGAGGAAAAATGCAAGAACCAGGGCAAGTATATGACACCAAAGAAGCAGTGTCTTACAGACACAAGAAGACTGGTATATACATGAACTCATAGAAATTGTGGTAGCATACTCAAGCCTAAGCCAGATAGGGTCCCAGTGCTGATAGAAGTATACCCAAGGTTCCATCCCTATCCTAGAAGCTATCTCCAATTCACAACTGTTCTCAAAAGAAAGATTAACTTTCTCCAATATAGTCTCTTAGTATACAAATCACACTTAAGGGAATTCCCCAAACCTAGCAGTAGAAGGACAATACAAAAATGAACTCAACAGTATTGGGGGTGGCAGTCTCATAATGTTTTGTCTGGGTTTATTTTATTTTATTTTTGCCTTACATATTATATATTGTTTTCTGATTTCATGTTTTTATGGATGTTTTGTGTTTCTCTGTCCATCCGTCTAGCTGTCTGAGAATGTGTGTGTATGAATGTTTTTCTTGTCCTTTTTAAAACATTCGAGTTTGTTTACCTGTTTGAGAGAGAGAGAAAGAGAGAGAGAGAGAGAGAGAGAGAGAGAGAGAGAGAGAGAGAGAGAGAGAGAGAGAGAGAGAGAGAGAGAGAGAGAAATAAGGCATGGAGATGGGTGAGTGGGAAGAACCTGGAAGAAGCTGGAGGTTGAGAAACTGAAATGAGAAAATATTGCTTGAAAAAGTCTTATTTTCAGTTAAAAATAAATGAAATAAAATGGACCACTGATATGTGCAATAACACAGACTTTGAGACATTATACAAAGTGAAAGAAGCTAGCTACTAATGGCAACATTTTGAATGATTCCATTCACATAAATGGACTAAAATACATATAAAATTAGAGCTTTTAAGCAGCTAAGTAATTATGGATGATTGTCAGGATGACAGATAACTGGGATGTATATAGAACTTCTTTTACAGAATATGTAAGTGTTCTAAGTTAATTACAGTGATGAAAGTAAACACCTGGGCTGGAGAGATGGCTCAGTGGGTAAGAGCACCCGACTGCTCTTCCAAAGGTCCGGAGTTCAAATCCCAGCAACCACATGGTGGCTCACAACCATCCGTAACGAGATCTGACTCCCTTTTCTGGATTGTGTGAAGACAACTACAGTGTACTTACATATAATAAATAAATAAACCTTTAAAAAAAAGAGAAAGTAAACACCTATTAGAATGGTAAGAGCATCTATACACCTCAAATGGATGGGATGATGATAAGTTCTTTTAAAAGATAATTTTATATTGTGTTCTATAAATCTATCTACAATTTAAAGGGTGTGGGTAGGTTAAAAACAAAGTGATAGAAATATTAACCAATGGGACAGGATGGATAACCCAGAAATAGGAGTGCAGCTAAATAACTAAAATTCTCCAAGAAAAATTTCCATATAGACACACCAATTTGTGCAACTAGCTGTTTGCACACAAACTGTTGTTCACTAGCTGTTGTTCACAAAGGCTAGGCAAACCAAGTAATATGCTTGGTTTAGCATCCTAACAGGAAGATACACAGAAGGCAAGAAGGAAGGAGTTGGCAATAGCAGCCCCTCGGTTAGTTGGGGAGAGAAAAGGAATTAAGTTCAGGCCTTAGAACTGAAAAACAGCATCAGATCCCCAATGTTGTAATCCACTGGCAAACAGAGCCTGTAACTTATGCCTCCAACCTGTACCTACAGACTGAGCATCTAGAACTGCACTAACTATTCAGACAAGTGACTGGCTCTATGAACCTTCAGCAAAAGAACAGGGAGTATGACTCCACCTGCTTGAGATCCAGTCCCAGGCAAAATCCAAAAGCCCCAGGTGTAGAGACAAGAACACACAGAGGGAGTTTCTAGACCTGTTTGGTATTAGAGTAGACTCAAGTTTTGGCTGCTTTATTTCTAGTTCTGGAGTGAGTGAGAAACTCAACTACTCTCCATATTGTCTAGGTTCCTATGGCCATGAGATTAAACTTTAACCCCATGTATTACTGGTCTTGATCTCCAAAAAATTGCTTCCATTATTCATCCACAACCCTCTGGCAGTATAACTCTCCTTAGTCTAGTGCTTAGAGGAATCTCCAGCCTGTCTCAGCACCAGGCAGAATCCTGTGGAGCACTATTCAAGGCCTTGATTCTATGAAGTGCTAATTTGGTCTCAGCATGCTAAAGGGTGATGTAGCACAGCAGCAGAGTTCATGCCTTCCATGCAAAATTCCTGAGTTTAGTTCCCAGTGGGAAAGTGAGATGGAAAGTGAGTGGGAAAGTAAGAAGAAAGAGAATGGAAAATAAATTCAAAGAACTTTAAGGGAGCCACACCCCTCACTTAATGATAAAAATAAGGTGCTGTTATACACTGAGGCAAGAATAGGCAGTATGTGAGCCACCCACCAGGCAGCATACATGAGCTGGTCTGAGGCTTCCAAGACATGTACAGCAGAGGACTGCTTTGTTTTGGCCTCAGTGAGAGAAGATGCACTTGACCCTCAAGAGACTTGAGTCCCCAGGGAGGCCTGGTGAGGAGGGCCACATCTTCTTGGAGATAAGGGGAGAAGAAAAGGGATGAGGAACTATGAGAGGGTGGACCAGGGGGGGCAATGACTGGACTGTAAAAAAATATTAATATATATTATATACATACACACATAATAGCCACTATGGATGAACTCTTACATGGAGTTTTCTGGGGCTCACTGACTACCATGCTTAGTAAATCCCAGGCCAGTGAGAGACTGTGTGTGGAAAAACAACTTGTGGATAGTTTCTAAGGAACAAGACCCAAAGTTGATTTCTGGCTTTTACTTACACATGCACTTGTACACACACACACACACACACACACACACACACACACACACACACACCAAATGAAAAGTTAGAGAAATCTAAAACCTTGTGTATTTCTAGTGGAAATATCAAATGGTGAAGCTACTATAGAAAATAGCAAGGTGAAGAATTAACTGGAGATTAGTCAGTGGAGCTCTATGTAAGTGTATTTTCCTAACATATATGACAAGCAGTAGTATAAATATTGTTGAGGAGAGAGCTAGGAAAGATAGAAAAGATAAATTCAAAAAGTACAATGTTGCAGTTATACAGAATGAGTAAGTGTAAAAATTCAATGCTCACCCTGGTAACCATAACTAGTCATGTGGCATTGTATGATGGATATTTATTGAGAGTAGATATTTGGTACTCCTTTTAAATTATTTTTTAGAAAGGTAAGTTTTTAAAAGTTTTATTCATTTATTATGTACACAGTGTACTGCCTGCATATATGCCAGAACAGGTGCCACATCTCATTTCAGATGGTTGTGAGCCACCATGTAGTTGCTAGGAGTTGAATTCAAGTTCTCTGGAAGAGCAGTTAGTGCTCTCAGTCTCTGAGAGAGAGAGAGAGAGAGAGAGAGAGAGAGAGAGAGAGAGAGAGAGAGAAAGACAGAGAGAGACAGAGAGACAGAGAGAGAGACACACACAGAGAGAGACAGACAGAGACAGACAGAGAGACAAAGAAGAAAGAGAGAGAAGGGAAGAAAGGAAGGATGGGAGAATGGAAAGAAGGAAGAGATGGATGAAGGGAGGGAGGGAGAAAGGAAGAGAGGAAAAGAGAAAGGGAGGAAAGGAAGGAGGGGAAAAGGGAGGGAAGAAGGAACTCAGGCAGGCACACAGGTAGACCTACTGTATTGTATTCTTACTAAAAATAAAAAAAATAAATCAGGTTTTAGAAAAGTGTTTTTACATCTATGTTCATAGAACCATTACAGTAGCCATGAGATGGAAGCAAACCAAGGTGCCTTTTGATATAGGAACAGATAAATAAAAGTAATTGTATAGATAACAATTAGGAATTATTCAACCTCTATCGGGATAGAAACCTTGACACATGTTACAACTCAGATAAATTCTTGTGATCCATCTTCCCAAGGAAATGAACCAATCACAGAAAAATAGATCGTATGTAACTCCACTTATATGAGCTACCTATATTAGTCAAGTTTATAGAAACAAAATAGAATGGTATTTTTCAGAGGCTTGGTGTCAGAGGGCATGGAGTATCAACAGATATATAAAGTTTTAATTTGCAAGATAAAAAAGAGCTGGCTGCATAGCAATGAAAACACAATTAATACTCCTGAATACTTAAAAATGTTTAAATTGGAGATCTCAGGGATAGACTATTTGTTAAATATATAGAAGCCAAAATATAAGCAAATAAAATAAAAAGAATGTGAGAAAGAGGAAAGATGTTTAAGATGGCATTTTAACATTACATTTATTTTATCAATATTTAAAACAAGGTGGAATTTGTAATGATTAGATATTTCTGGCTCTTGTATCAGACTCAATGTTTAAACCTAGATGATCATATTATCAGGCAGAAATCCAATTACTATTAAGAAAACTGTAATTCCATATATTATCTGAAGCAATAACATTTATTATTTTATATTTTCTAGCAAATAACAAATGTAAAGAATTATAAATATGTTGGTTGACAAAATGTGTATCTGAACTATGATAATAGCTAATGTTCAAAATATGTCTGATTGAAGTAGTAACTAATCTTTACTGAAAGTAGTGTCAAGCAAGTTGACAGATTTGCCTGGAAACACATCATTTTAGATCTGGTTTATGCCATAAAATGGATGACAAAGGCTGTATTAGCAAAGTATTGGGGCTGGAGAGATGGCTCAGTGGTTTATAACATTGGCTATGCTTCCAAAGCATTCAAGTTTTATTTCCAGTGGTGGTTCATAACTGTATTTACCTTCAGTTCTAGGTGACTGGGCACACTCTGCCAGCCTCCACATGTACTGGGTATACAAGTGGTACATGGACATACATGCAAGCAAAACACACAAAATAAAAGCAAAACATTATGTTAGTTCAGAGGATGGCACCAGAATAGGCCAGACGATATGCACCATGAATGTTGTGGAACCCTGTGGTGAAGGAGGCATTTCAATGCTACAGCCATTCTATATTCAGCAGCTACGTTCTGCAGGGAAGATGGAGCAACGTGGAAAGTCTATGTCCCCTGAATTCAGAGAGGTGAAAAGAAACTGATTTACAGGAGCCTCTTTCAAAATGGTATTGTAGCAGCATCTCAAAGAGCATACTGTCTTACCATGTTTTTGGAGGAATACATGGCATTCCTACATTTTGCGGGGCAAACTGGTTGAACCTTGCTTATATAGTGCATATACAACTTTGTCAGTGTTCCAGAGCAGAGGAGATATACTGGATGCTGGGAATGAGCTGATTTTGACATGTTCACTGGAGTCTTATTTCATTATGTTTTAATTACCCAGTTGTTTTTGCTTCAAGTCCCAGATTGCTACCAGGCAGTTAAAAATACAGCGGACTCCTCAAGAGTCCACTCCTTTTACCCTACACAATATTGTCTTGTACAGGGGTAAATGTACTGTCATTGCAACTGAACAATATTATTTAAATAGAGAGATCAAAATTTAAACTTGCTTTTCACTGGTAGTTCCAATTTCAATGTGAAATAAAGTAGGAACTCATTTTAATAAGTTAACGCATCCATAGGAGATTCCTTTTACACTTAACACACTGCATACTTAATGGAGTTTAATCATCTTTAATGACAAACTTTCACAAAATTTCTTTAACATAAGAAGTTTTTTCTTATTAATAGCACATATGGGAGAATTACTATATAACTTGATAATGTTGATGAGATTTCTTATTTCTAAGAGAGAGAAAAACTGAGACAGGTGAGAGACTGCTAGAGAAAATAAGATTTTCCATTGTAAACAGAGTAACAGAATATCTTTCAAAAGTGGCTGTGGATATAGCTAGAATTTGGGACTCTTTTGGTAAGTGAAAAGGTGGCTATTTGAACTAGTCTGTGAAGAGTTCAATACACCTGTACCCTCAAAACTCACTTAATCCTAGTAAGGTTTTCAGAGGCTATCAGGATTAGATCATCAAGTGTGTTAGGCCATTCAGAAGTGACGAGGACTAGTCATTATGGCAGAGCTCCCATTATTGGATCCTATGACCATGTAAGGAAAAAGGCCAGAAGACATTTCCATTCTCTTAGTCTCAATTTCCTTCAGTCCCCCTCTCCTCCCTCCCTCTCTCCATCCCTCTCCTTCTCTCTAGTCTCATTTATACAATGCCCCATGTTTCCTTAGGACTATATCAGCAAAAGAAAGAGCCAGCTCAACTTATATCTCCAAAATTAAGTCAAAACCAATTTTTCTTCCTTAATAATTTACTCAGTCTATAGACTTGTGTTATTAGCAACATAAACCAGATTGCGTACTCTCAAAATCTATGACTTCTCATTTCTAAAATTGTAGAAAATAATGCTATTTACTTTGGGGGTTAAATTTTATATATTTGTCTATATGTGTGGGAACATTTAGTGATTGGTATATCATAAATGCTCAGTAAATCAAAGTATTTCTGGACCACAGGTTTTTTTATGTCTTATTTTTATTAAAATTACCCCAAACTGTATCAGCAGCATAGGAACTGCTAAGCTATGCCTCCTAGGTGCCTAGATCATCACCTCGTCCTGAGAGTTAAATGTCACGTTAACTTCAGGAAAACAGAACATTTCAAAAAGCTCTTTATGTTGGTTAGGGACTAAATTAATCTAATATGACTAATGACCTTATAAGAAGAGGAGATTCTGAATACTCACTGATAAGTGGATATAGGCCAAAAAGTACAGAATACCTAGGATACAACTTACAGACTGACAGTAAGAGGTGTAACAAGTAGAAAGGCCTCAGTCCCACTTAGAAGGGAGAAGAAAATAATCACAGGAGGCAGAGGGAGGAAGAGATCTGGGTGAGAGAGGGAAGGGGAAGAGGAAAGGGGAACAGAATCAAAGTATATGGGGGACTTGAGAGAAACCCAGAGGGCCAAGAGAATGAATGGAAATAAGCAACCCCGGGGGATGGGAGTGGGGCGACTCCCTAGAAAGTACCAGAGATCTGGAATCTCAGGACTCATTGGGGGTGACCTTAGCCAAAATGCTTAACATTAGGGGGAGGAAACTTAAAGGGTCCATCTCCAGTGGATAGACAGGGCCTCAAAGGAGGGACAGGGTTACTAACCCACAGTCAAAATTTCTGACCCAGAATTGTTCCTGTCTAAAAGAACTGTAGGGACAAAAATGGAGAAGAGACAAAGGAAAGGCAGTCCAATGACTAGCCCAATGACTAACCTCCATCTCATAGAGGGGGCACCAAAGCTTGACACTATTACTGATGCTATGATGTGCTTACAGACAGGACATGGCATGGCTGTCTTCTGAGAAGCCCTACCAGCAGCTGACAGAGGCAGACGCAGATACTTACACCCACCTATTGGATTGAAGTCAGGGACCCCTATGGTTGAATTAGGGGAAAAACTTAAGAAGTTGAAATGAAGAGTGACCCTATGGGAAGACCAGCAGACTCAACTAACCCAGACCCCAGGGAGCTCCTAGAGACTGAGCCACCAGCCAGAGCATACAAGAGCCAGTCTGGGGCCCCTGGCACATACAGAGAAGAGGTCTGTCTGGTCTGGCCTTAGAGGGAGCAGATGCTCTTAATCCTTGAGAGACTTGATGCCACAGGGAAGGGGGAGGCCTGATGGGGGAAGCACTCTTTCAGAGGCAAGGAGGAATGTGGGAGAGGGGACTAAGGGCAGGCAACTGTTGAAATGTAAATAAATAATAAAAAAACTCAAAGTATATTACACAAAGAAAAAGAGAGATACCAAAGATGGTTCATGCCCATAGGAAAAGTGAGAATACAGAAGAGTACCTAAAACTCAAGCAGAGAGTCCACAGAAAAATTCAATCCTGCCAATACCTCAATTTTGGAATTTCATATTCTACAATCTCTGAGCCGTTAAATTTCTGATGTTTATGTAACCTGTTTGTAATGTTTTGTTATGGTAGTGCTAGCTCACACACTGTATTTCTGTCTTTCTAGAATGACAGCAGAGAATATGCCCAACTCATCAAACTTCAAGGTACATAGTCTAGTCTGTAGTAGGTTTATAATCAATATGGATTCACTATACCAATGAAATAGAGTTGGAGAAGGGCTACCCTTTATTGACATCTGCATTTGGCAGAAAACTAGATGATGGGGGTTGTGAGCTAAGAGAAAGGGGATGTGGATTCAGATGACATGAATTTGATTTAGACACAGCTTCATTGCAAAGGGTCCTAGCCTTTTCTTTGGAGTGAGCTGACTCACTGAGCAGCCTGGGATCAGACTGCCTGATTCATATCAGTTTCATTATTAGCTTCCACTGTGACCATGGAAACAGCTTTTCATAGCTTTCTCATGATTCATTCTCTTTACCTACCACTGAAATAATGATGGCTGTCCCATCTTAGAGCATGTAAAATTAAGTGAGACAACGCGAACAAGGCTCATCTGAACTCACAGAGACTAACACAGCATGCACAGGGCCTGCATGAGTTTGCACTACAGTCCTTTGTGCTTATATTTTGGCTTCCGAGTTAGTGTTTCTATGGGATTCCTGAGTATGTGAACAAGTGTGTCTCTGATTCTTGTGCCTTGTCTTGGGCTCTGTGTCTTATTAAACTTCATTGTGATCACTTTTGTTTTACTTTTATATTTTACTTTGTTATGTTTTTTAAATTGAATGAATGAGTAAATGAATGAATAAATGAATGAAAACCTAGACACTAGGGTAAAGGTTAATAGCTGAACTGTCACTTAGGACTGCTAGGAGAGGCAAACTCAATTTTCTCAAATGGTGTGACACTGTATATCATTCACTCTAAGGTAAGACCAACATATAATGGACTCCACAGTTTTTGTTTGTAGTTACAGTCTGATGGTGTTCTGTTTTGTTTTGTTTTGTTTTCCTGTTTGGGTGTTGTTTTATTTTGTTTATTTTGGGGGATTTTGTATTGGGATCTTCTAAAAGAAAGAACCTAAAGTTGGATAGGTAGGAAAGGTAGAAGGTCTGGAAGGACTTGAGGGGGAGGAAGAATATGATCAAAATATATTTAAAACTTAGATAACAAACAATAGTTAGGTAAAACAATAACACATTTAAATACTTACAGATGTACGTGGCCCAGAAAAAAAAAAAACAGTCCACAAAATGTTAACACTTAGAAGATATCTCAGTATTACTGAATGAAGTATAGAAACTAAAATCTTTGGTGATTATTATTAACCTATGGCCAATTGTGGCATGTAAATTAATATATTCATTATAGAAATCAGTGTAGATAGTCTTCAAAAGATTAGAAGTAGAACCATCATATGACTCAGCAACTTTATTGAGTATATATACAAAGGAATTTAAATAAGTATATTAAAGAGACATCTGCACTTATATGCTTATTTTAATAGTATTTACAGTAGTTGAAATATGGTCTCCAGCAAGACACAAATGAATGAATGGATGGATTTTAAAATGTGGAATACATATATATATATATATATATATATATATATATATATATTCAATGTATATGCAATATTATGCCACTAAGAGTGGAGTCACCTCATTTGCAGCAACATGTATGGAGCTAGAAGACACTATGTTAAGTGAAATTAAGCAAGCATAAGAAACAATTTATGTTGTTAGAATAGTTGATCACAGGGGCTGAGGAGGCTCTTCTGTTGGTGAAGTCCTTTTATTACAAGTATGAAGACCTGAATTTGATCTCCAGAACCACATAAAAGAGTCTGGTGTGGTGTCACACTCCTGTAATCCCAGAAATGGGGAAGTGGAGATAGACAGAGCCTTGGGGCAAAGATAGCCATGTTCAGACATCTTAATGGCCTCCTGTGTGAACATCAGGCCAATGTATCAACAAAAGCTGGATAGAACAACACCCAAAGTTCTCTTCTGACCTACACACATGGATACATATGCCCATGTACGCAAACATGATGGCGAAGTAGAGAGTAGAAGTGTAGATATTAGAGGCTATGAAGTACAATGCCCCTTCCTAGTGGGATGGATACACAGAACTCAGATAATGCAGAGCTAAATACAGAGGTTGGGAAGTGGTTCTAATGTTCCACAGCATAGAGACTTAACAGTAGTCTATAACAATTAATTATTCATTTCAATAAAACTAGAAAATCTATAGACTGTCAACACATAGACTAATTTTAATACCATGATTTGATTGTGATATGTTGTATAATTTCCAAATTATAATTCCATAACTTATAAATAAGTACAAATATTATCAATTAAAAACTAAAAGTTGTAGCTGGAGATGTAGCTCAGTTGTTAGGGTATGCATGTGGAATATGATGTGCTTACAGACAGGAACCTGGCATGGCTGTCTTCTGAGAAGCCCTACCAGCAGCTGACTGAGGCAATATTCTGCCATGCAGGAAGCCCGAGATTCAGTCCTCAGCACCACATAAACCAGGCTTGGTGGTACACACTTATAGTCCTAGAACTAGGGAGTATAAAAGTATAAAATACACTTGTAGTCATTGCACAAAATGAAATAATATAATAATAAATAATATAATGATCACAGGACTGTCCCATATCTCTGTAACTAATCAAATGTATAGATTGTGAGTCATTACAATTTAGCTTCCTGGCTCCATATAAAAGGAAGCACCTTAGAATTTAAAGTCAATTTAGCATTTTGTGTTAATTTTTATAGATAAACCTCTGAAAGTGGCTGAATTTTCCTAATGTGTGTGTGTGTGTGTGTGTGTGTGTATGTGTGGTGGGTGAATATGTAAACAGGTGTGCGAGATATAAGTGGAGACTTGAGGAGGATGTTGTATATCCTTCATGATCACTCAGTTCATCTTATCATCTTGCTCCCTTGAGACATGTTCTGTCACTGAAGCTGGATCTTACTGTTTTGGGGCTAGATTGGTAGTCAGCAAGCCCCAGAGGCTCCTCTGTCTCTTTGCTGACCCAGTACAGTGGTTGTAGGCATGTGTGACCTCATCTAGCTTGGGATCTGAATGGAGGTCTTCATGCTTTCTCAGCAAGTGCTCTTTCCCACTGAGCCATCTCTTCAGTCCCCAAATTTCCTTCTTTTAAAATTATCCTGGAGTGCCTCATGTTTGCCTTGCATGTATCCCATCTCAAAACACTACATTGCCTCTGGATTTCTTTCTGGCTCTGAGAGGTGTAACTACTGATATAAGAATGCCTGTAGCATTTCACAATCTATGAAATGCAAATACTAGGATGAGTAATTGCAAAGAGTTTGATGATATCTCTCATTTGAAGAATAATTCAATTGTGGGGTAATATGAAATTTCTCATTTTGTTTTGCTGTTAATCAAAAGCCAAAATCTACTAAATAAAAGCATTTAGCATTCTGAAAACTAAAGTTTTCTAAAGACAAATATCTCATAGTTCTGCATAATATGTAGTCTTTATAATTTCAAAGTTCTCTGTATCTTCTTTGGCTGGGAATGAGAAAAATCATTCCTATTATCCAAGCTTTCATTTTTGCCCATTTTTCTTATTTATGAATCATAAAGGTGCTAAAGAATGCATGATTATACAGAGTCCTATAGAGTCATTCATATCATATGAAGTAAACTGGCAAAGTCTATCTGAATCTATGTACTTTAGAGGCTAGAGGTCTTAATGAAGAGGAGAGGAATAACAAGAGACAAAATATGTCTCACACACACACACACACACACACACACACACGGACGGACGCACAAACGTGTCCATATCCTCCAGTACCCACCCCATGGGATCAAGTGTCCTTCTGAAAGGCAGAACAGGAAGAACTATCATGCCACTCAGAATGGCTGGGCAGAACATGCCAAAGTTTTCTTCTGACCTGCACATACACACATACAGACACATGAACACACATACAGAAAGTTAATCACAAAATGGGGAGTATATTAGAGGCTATGAAGTGCCCCTTCATAGTGGATAGATTGAACTCTGTCCACCTTTACAAGATTAATTTCATCTTAGTGCCTGGAAAGACCAAAACAATACTAATTAACAGTCCTGTAGGTAGATATCAGATATCTAAATGAATCCATGGGGCTCAGTTCTTTTCAGAGATTTTAGGAGAGACTCTCCCATTTTTTTGAAAAATTTAGCTTCTAGAGATTTTGCAAATTCTTCACCTTCAAAGCAACCTCTTCTTTTAATTGTTATACTTCCTTTTTATCACTGACCTATGTGCAATACTTTAATAAGACACTTCTGATTATATTATGCCTATCTGGATAACAGAAGACAGTGCTGCCATGTTAAGATAATTGATTTAATCACATATGCAAAGTTCCTTTGAAAATATTCCCACTGGGTCAGGTAGTGAAAGTACATGTCTTTAGTCCCAGAAGGCAGAAGGCAGAGGCAGGCAGATCTCTATGAGTTTGTGGCCAGTCTGGTCTACAGAGCAAATTCCTGGATAGCCAGAGTAACACAGAGAAAGCCTGTCTTCCGTGTTCCCATTAAGTCTCAGGCAGGCTGAGATCAGGCTTCTCTTGATTTCATCTACTTACAAACAAAACATGATTTGTGGGACTGGTGTACAATGTGGAAAAGGGAGATTACTTAAATGTGATGGGAGAGCGGATCAGTCTGGATTGCATCTGAATGAAGTGGGCCATTCCTATCCATATATTTAAAAATCCTGCCCTGCCCATAAGCAGACTACAAAGGAACAAAATCTCAGAGATTCTCCCTTATGGGTGTGAAGTCCTACTATCTCCTTTCTAGGTATCCACCCCCCCCCCATTTTAAATAGTCTTACTCATCACATCTAGGTTAGACATGATATCTTCTAGGAAAGCTTTGCTACACCCCAACCCAAGTCCTGGCTCAATGGCCTACTCATTGTTCTAACAAAAGCCTCTCTTTCCCTTGTCATACTCCTAATTTCTGCTTCTTAAATCTTAAAAGCATTGCAAAATTATGGTATTTCAGCACATTTATATAATCTTACATTATCTACTTACTTTTTTTTTTTACCAGATAATTTTTTTTAACTCTCTCCAAATGTTGACCATTTCCTCTGTGGTAAAATAATAGTCAAATATCAATTCAGTTTTTAATTTTTGCTGAGCCACTTAGAGTCAATTCCCATGTTTTAATTTGGACACCCACCCCCAATCCCTGTGAATGAACTAAAGGCTCTATGTTAAAAGCTTGGTACTCAATTGGTGACTATAATAAATGGTGATTGAATCATGAGGAGGGTGCTAACTCTATCGATGGATTAATGCATTGATGAATTGAAAGCTAAATATACTACTAGGAGGCAGGCCCTGGTTGAAGGGTATTGCTCACTGGAGGTATATGCACTTGAAATGCTGGACACCAGACACTTAACCTATCTGCTTCTACTTCCTGGACCCCAGTTGGCTAAGCATTTCTGTTCCACTATGCTCTTTCCACCAAGATGCTATGCTACCAATTTCCAGATACTTTTTTTTTTCCGTTCTTTTTCTTATTAGGTATTTTCTTCATTTACATTAAAAATGCTATCCCTTTTCCTAGTTTCCTCTCCGAAAATCCCCTATACCCTTCCTTCCCCCTCCCCCTGTTCCCCAACCTACCCACTCCTGCTTCCTGGTCCTGGCATTCCCCAATACTGGGGCATAGAATCTTCGCAAGACCAAGGACCTCTGTTCCCATTGATGGCCAACTGGGCCATTCTCTGCTACATATGTAGCTAGAGACACGAGCTCTGGGGAGTACTGATTAGTTCATATTGTTGTTCCACCTATAGGGCTGCAGATCTCTTCAGCTCTAGCTCCTTCATTGGGGACCCTGTGTTCCATTCAATAGATGACTGTGAGCATCCACTTCTGTATTTGCCAGGCACTGGCATAGCCTCACAGAAGACAGCTATATCAGGGTCCTGTCAGCAAAATCTTGTTGGCATATGCAATAGTTTCTGGGTGGACTCCAGACAACCAAATAACTCTATTAAAAATGGGGTACAGAGCTAAACAAAGAATTCTCAACTGAGGAATACTGAATGGCTGAGAAGCACCTGAAAAAATGTTCAACATCCTTAATCATCATGGAAATGCAAATCAAAACAACCCTGAGATTCCATCTCACACCAGTTAGAATAGCTAAGATCAAAAATTCGGGTGGCAGCAGATGTTGGTGAGGATGTGGAGAAAGAGAAACACTCCTCCATTGCTGGTGGGATTGAAAGCTGGTAAAACCACTCTGGATATCAGTTTATCGGTTCCTCAGAAAATTGGACATAGTACTACTAGAAGATCCAGCAATACCTCTCTTGGGCATATACCCAGAAGATGTTCCAACTTGTAATAAGGACACATGCTCCACTATATTCATAGCAGCCTTATTTATAATAACCAGAAGCTGGAAAGAAACCAGATGTCCCTCAACAGAGGAATGGATACAGAAAATGTGGTACTTTTACACAATGGAGTACTAATCAGCAATTAAAAACAATGAATTTATGAAATTCTTAGGCAAATGGATGTATCTGAAGGATATCACCCTGTGTGCGGTAACCCAATCACATAAGAACTCACACAGTATGTACGCATTGATAAGTGGATATTAGCCCAGAAACTTAGAATACCGAAGATACAATTTGCAAAACACATGAAATTCAAGAAGAAGGAAGACCAATGTGTGGATACTTTGATCCTTCTTAGAATGGGGAGCAAAATATCCATGGAAGGAGTTATAGAGACAATGTTCGGAGCAGAGCCTGAAATTTATACAATTCATAACCATACAAGAAACAAAATCAACCAAAGGTTAAGAGAAACCAAAAATCAGTAACCTTAAGTTTCTGCTTTCAGAAAACTAAAGGAAGAATAAAAATAAACCTAGACAATGAAATTTAAAACAAGCAATGCTGGAAAAGTGAAAATTGTTAAAGTTCACAAAACATTCAGTAAAACTGATAAATCCCTAATGAAGCCAAAAGATAAAAAAATAAACAAAATAATAAAACCCACGAAAATAGATGCCAATTACTAATTTCAGAAACTAAGCATGGGCTATCACTAATCCAGAGGGTGTGGCATTGTTAAAAATAGAGCATTAGATAAGAAACAAATATAGTCAGCTGATCTTTCACACACAAAAATCAAGGTATCTAAGTAAAGAAAGCACAGGATTAAAAAAAATTTGAGCTGAACCAATTCAACATTTACACTAAAAAAGAATCTATACACATAGCCTAAAAACTTTTCCCGAAGTAATTGAAAATATATCAGAATTAAATGTATACTAAACTAATATAAAATTTCTGGTAGTATCATTGTCATATAATAAGAGTAGACTTCACTTTATAAGAAACTAGAAGCAATGCCAAGATTCCTCTGTTGAACACCTTTTAATGCTGTTTATACCTTTTAGCAAGCTAAGATAAACTATATGACACTAAATATTCTAGCAGCAGGATATGGGATAATAGAGATCTGCTCTAAAATGTTCACAGTCTAATTATCAGAAGCTTTTCACCTTATTTTTTAAGGCAGATACCATACAGAACAACAAAAGAATTTAGCAGAGTCATCCACACCATGCTTGTTTTGCAGCTACCAAAGATGCAAGATTTAAAGGGTTACAGATGGAGTCTTGCATCCATTTCTGGGCAACATGACACAGAGTACAAGTTCCTGAAAAGAGGCCATAAGAGGCCACCTTGAGATTGGGAAGGTGAAGGCTATGTTGTAAAGAAGATCCCAGGATATTGGAGGTGTCAGGGCAATGGGACATCCATTTAGTAAAGCTGCAGGCATAAAGTGAAGTCTACTCAAGAGGCTATGTGTGCCACAGGTGGCAGAAGAGGGGAAGTGGGTCCACACAAACCTTTTGGAATACAGACAATTCTATTATGATCCTGAGCCACCAGACATGGATCTGAAAAATCTAGCATTTGCTCTATTCCTTATTATGCCCCCAATCCCTCCCTTTGGGGATAGAAATGTTTATTCTGTTCTATTGTATGACAGGGACATATAACTTGCTTTTTCATTCTTGTAAGAGTTAAAGAGCTCACCTTGAATCTCAGTTGAGAATTGGTGAGACTTGAACTTCTTTCTTTTATAAATTTTATGACATTTTTTGTGCATGTGTATATGTCCACATGCCAAAGTATGTGAGTTAAGGTCAAAGAACAGCTCGTGGGAGTGACTTCTCTCCTTCTGTTCTGTGGGTCCTGGGGTTCAAATTCAGCTTTTCAGGCTTGGAAACAGGTGTCTTTCGCCACTAATCCATCTCATCAGCCCCAGGCTTTAGACTTAATAAATGTTAGAGGTATTAAAAACTATGGAGATTTTGGAAGTTGAACTGAATGCATTTTGTAGCATGAGATGGCCATGAGTCTATAGGGACAAGGGTGGAAGTTTATGGCTATAAAGTAATGGTTTGAGTGTCAAGTTGGCAAAGAGTTGAGTATGATTGTTAATAATAGTCATCAACTTGAAAGAATATACAATCACAAGTCTCTATGAATGCCTGTGACACATTATCAAAATTAGTTTTGCCTCTGGCCATGCCTATGAGGGATTTTTTTTTTTTTGATTAGGTTAACTGAGGTGGGAAGACTTGAGTACTGTGGGGATACCAATCCATGGGCTAGGGTCTGAGACTGAAAAAATCAAGAGAAAGGGAGCTGATCACGGGCAGTCATCTGGCTCTGCTTACTGACTGCTGATTCAATGAAACCAGCTGCCTGAAACTCTTGCTGCCATTATGTCCCAGTCATGACCTATCCTGGGTCGATGAGCACAAAGAACATTCCTTTACATTGCTTTTGTCAGGGTACAAAAGACAAGTAATAGAAGGTTTGAAAGGTAGGCGAAATCCCTGCTGGCATGCCACATGACATTGTATACTTAACACAGCACTCAAGGCAACTTATAGTAACATCTCTCACATCATTTTTCTCATTGATTTTTCAATTTGAAACGCTGTATATTGGTATTTCCTTTTCTATCATATACTCTTACTTGGAAGTTCTGAGCCACTGTTCAAAATTTCTTTTTTGTCTGAACTACCTCCCCAATCCTTTCCTATATATATCTTCTATTTATGCATTAACAGATAGCTGGAGGAGCAACATTCACCACACTATAATACAATTTTTCCTGGGTGTGTTTGTGTCTACCACTCTATTGTGTGGATTTAGAGTGCAAGAGCTTTATTTCTGATGTTTTCTCTAGTTCATTGTGTGGTAGGTGTTTAATAAATATCTGCTCAATGTACAGTGTCAGTGAGGTGTAACCAGAGAGTGTGAGTACAAGTGGGGGGAAAGGAACGACAAGTTAAAATTAAAGTGATTTTCTTTTTTTAATTACAAAATATAGCAAAACAAAATATAGTAAGAAACAACCCAAAACTATTACATCAAAGTTGGATAGGACATACCAACAAAAGAAAAGCAGCCCAAGAGAAGGCACAAGAATCAGAGACCCACTAATTCATAAACTCAGGAATCCCATAAAAACACTAAACTGGAAGCCTCAACATACACACAGAGGACCTGTTCCAGACCCCAGAGGTCCTGTGTATGTTGTCTCCACATGAGCTTTGCTCATATTGATTTAGAGGACTTTGCTTTCTTGGTCCTCCACTCTTTCTGGCTCTTATACTTTTAAATCAAGGCAATTGTCAATCCACACATTCTTTGATTTGAGTCTGTACTACCAGCTTCATAGCTTAGGGTCCTGGATAAAAACCTTTCTGAGCCTCTCCACACACCATGTACCAAGTTGTTTCACAGGGTCAGACAGCCTGGTTCACATAAACTTCATAACTAACCTTCAGTGTATCCATGGCAAATGCCTGACCCTTTTGTACTTCGATGTCCTCATATGGAAGATAAGTTTAGTAGTAATTCTTCCCTGACATAAAATTTTGTTATGATTAAATGGGGTAAAATTTAAGGCTATATATGAAAAACCTAAACCAGGGGAAATCTGAATGTAATTCCTCTAAAGTAGGGAATAAGATTAGTTATCCAGTCTTTCTAATTGTGGGGTTTTGTTTTTTGTTTTTTGGTTTTTGGTTTTTGGTTTTGTTTTGTTTTGTTTTGTTTTTTTTTGACAGAGTTTCTCTGTATAATCTTGGGTGTCCTGGAATTTGCTCTGTAAACCAGGTTGGCCTAGAACTCAAAAAAAAAAGAAGAGTTTAAAACAAAGTACAAAGAAATTGAACATGATGCTAGAAGGTGGAAGATTTTCCAATGTGCCAGAGGATAGTCTATTTAATTCATATTGCTTGAAAAACTTGATATGCACATTTAGAAGAAACTAAGTACCTGACCTTCAGCCTATACAAAAGTCAATTTAATATACATGAAAACTCTTAATGTAAGGCCAATAACTTTGAAACTACTGTTGGAAAACATTGGAAATCCTTCAAAAGATTCGAATTGGCAAAGACTTTATGACTAGTTTTCTAATGGCTCAGGAAAATACCAATAATTAATTAATTAATTAAGACATTTCATTTATACATCAAATTAAAAAGCTTTCACACATTCCTAGAATGAGAAATGTCCATTGGAGTTGTTGATCAAGGTAGTTCAAGAGACTCCCCAAACTTTTATAGGTTATTGTTTTTGCCCTTGGTTGCTTCCCAAAGGTTGAAGGTGAGTCTCTACTGCCAAAGAGCTCAAACTTTGGACACCAAACTCAGACGAATAGAGTTAGATCTAACTTGAAAGCTCTCTTTTTGTGGCATAACTATCATAGTACTAGAAGATACTATGCAAGATGCCAAGAAAAAGAAGCAGTCAGTAGCCCCATCCATTTGTGATGTCCATGAACCACAACAATGACCAACATGGCAAGATATCTCTAAAGGTGCAATATTGGTATGATTAGTGTTAAGACACATTTTACAGGAGGAAAATCATGCCTAGTACTATAAACCTAGCCAACTACTCAAAGCTGTGAAGTTATGGATCATATTTAACACACACATACACACATACACACACACACACACACACACACACATCAAACTACTCCCACTATTTTACTAGACAAACATAATTCCTAACTTCATTCTGAAACGTATCCTTATACCAACCAATAGTGTAATTCTCACCTTCACATCAAAACTTCTTTTTGCAGCAAAAAGAAAACCATTACAGAAAACCACAACTATTCATACTGTGAGACCAGAGGAAGCCTGCCCCTCCCCCAGATACATCTACAACACAACACAACACAACATTTGTACCTAAGGCCCACATAGTAACATAGCAGAAAAGGGAAATGGAAATATCCTAAGAGCCACAGACCAAAAACCAAAAACCAAAAACCAAAAACCAAAAACCAAAAACCAAAAACCAAAAACCAAAAACCAAAAACCAAAACCCTTCTGTGAGACTGAGTTGTCTAGAAATGACAGGAAAGCTATACCATGCTAGCTGAACAGATGGCTGCCTGAATGATGACAATACCAATACACATGCTGACAAGGAAGGGCGAAATTTCAAGGGGTCCCACTCCTAGACAAAATCTACACGTAAATAATGATTGCTAAGAGAATGAGAATTAGTTTCTCGCAGGGATGAGCTCCCTAATTGGTTATCCAGCACAAAGTACTGAAATGAAGCAACACCACAGAAGCAACACCACATAGAATTAGCAGGTTGTATGTATGTGTGTATTTATGTATGCATGCAAGTATGTAAAACAAGAAAAAGAGGGAATGAATTTGAGAGGGCGGGGAGCATAGGAGATGTTGGAGGGAGGGGAACATGGAAGACCTTGCAGGGAGTAAAAGAATGGAAGAAGTGATGTAATTAGATTCTAATTAAAATTAAACAAATGTGAATATAAAAAACACTCAATATTTAATGCCTTGCGTAAAAATAAATAAGTACACTTGTTTAAAAATACCTTTTCACAGATAAGGAAATAACTGAATGAAAAGGTATTTTATAGAATGGGAGAAAAATTTTGTCAGCTGTTCAAGGGATAAGGGATTAATATCTGGAATATATTAAAAACTATAAAAACAAATAAACAAAAATCTCTAAAGAAATGAATGACACAATGGAAAAATGGACAGATGAACTCTATACAAATAAAACATATTTATGTATATGTATATGCATAAAACTATGTGAACCAGCTATCTTACAATAGAAGCATCTGCCTATCCATGCTTTCTATACAATTATTCATATGGGTCAAGTTATGGAACCAGTCTAGGTGGTCACCGATGAATGAATGGACAAAACATGACTTATAGTGCCTTACTATTTAGCCATATAGAAAATGAATTCATATCTTTGCAGGAAAATGGATGGTATTTTAGATAATCATATTCAGTGGTATAAGCCACACTCAGAAATAGTTTCTCCCAATTACAGAACCTATATTAAAAAGAAAAGGCGTGACAGTAGAACGGGGTTTATTTGGAAAGAAGTCAGCCAATGTGAGAAGGCAGAAAATATGAGAGGATTACAGGGAATGCATATCATTAAAATATGTTATATCACACATAAATCTCACAATAAAATCATATTTTATATAATTAATACATTCTAAAATGTGTTTGGAAGAAGAAAACCAACATTGTTATCATTAAATGTTGAAATGACAGAATTAAAAATGTAAACCTCAAAACTGAAATTCTTGGTTACAAAGAAGTCTCCACACTAACAAGGAATCAGTTCTCTAGGGTCTTTCGGCTTTGTTTTTTCTTTGTTTGATTTGTTTTGCGGTCTATACCTACTCTATCCTAGCCTGAAGTCTTTTGGAGGTGTGGAAGGTGCATCTACTTTGCATTTGCACTAGACTAATTAAATTTAAATTTTTCACCTTAACTGAGGGGAAACATTTGAGGAAAAGATTCTACTTAAGTTAGCTTTTCTTCACCCAGCATCCAGAACATTTCGTAAATTTTAGCATATAAGAAAACTAAAAGTAAATCCAAATAAAATGTTTTAAGATTACCAAACCTTAGTGAAAGTATTTCAGAATACATGAAATAAATCCAGTTCCTTTTGTATTAAATATTTTAAATATATTTTCGTATTTATTCTCTACTATATTGAAATAGAATAGTATTTTTCTCCTTTTCCATATTTATTTATATACAATCATATACATATACAATTATTCAGAACTAAAGGCACAGGTTTTCGATACCAACACAAAAGTTTATCAGGACTAAAATTTAGAAAAGGGGGGGGGGGTGGCTGCAGATACACTGCACCAACACGTCGCACTAGCCAGTGTCACTTTAACAGTAAGTAAAGCACCTTGGCCTCTTTTGCAACAAGTGACTGGTCTTTGCACTTCGAAGAAGCAAAGAAGTAAGCTAGTAAGTTGTTAAGACTTGAGCTTCCCATTCTTTCTCCCCTCAACAGGGTCAAGACTCTTAACTTTGGCTTTTATGGCCAGAGGGGTTGCGGGTGGGGGTGGGGACAAGAGTGAGGCAGAATAAAGAACACAGCCACAACCACAACCAAAACCAAACCGCACAGCCAAGGAAGAATCGCTGCTCTCTCCCCGCCCCCTACCCCCAGCTACCTTGAATCTGGCCCCACAAGAGCACAGCAACCTGGGGTCCATGGTGAGGTCTGGAGTCTTTTGGAAGCTGCTGAGGCAAAGCCCTTTTGCAGAGGAAAAAAAAAAAAAAAAAAAAAAAGGCCAGGGGCGCGAATGCACAGCTCCTTGCGCCGCCTGCCTTTACCAATGACCTAGCCCGTGCACTCAGCGCAAGCGCTGGGAGGCGCTCGGGCAGCGCGGGGCCTAGGCCCTAAAGGCTCCTAAACCAAGCTCCTGCGGAAAGCTCCATGTCCAGGGTTGTAGAGGGGCGCTGCGACTGAGGCGCGGCGCAGGGTTGGGGGCTGTGCCCCTGCAGCCTCCCCAGTGCAGGATTACAGCTGCGGATTCTGCAGGAAGGGGCAGCGCCTGCGCCTGCACTTCGCAGCCTCCGCCCTCCTTGCTCCACTTGGTGAGGGGAGCATCACCGCTCACAAGCTAGATTCCGCAGCAGGTGCACTGGGTCTGATTCCCTTTACTGCTCTGCTCTGCCTGGACCACAAGACATTTTCCTGAAGGTAAAGTCCACGGACAAGTGGCCTCACTCTCCCGCTCATCCACTTTTGTTTTGCGATTCTGCACATTCAATATTTGTATGGTCAATGTTTTGTCTTTTGAAGTGGTTTACCCTTGCAAACTCAGTTCTTTGATGCGGTTTTTTTTGTTTGTTTTTGTTTTTAAAAAGCTGTTTGTCACGTTTGTCCGTCGTCTCCTAAGAAGGCAGCGCTTGTGTGCTTGCGTGCGCGTGCGTAGATTTTCAACTTCTTTACTCGAAGGAGCTGAAATCAGAAGTGGCCATTTTTATAGTATGGTACACTCAGTATAAGTCTGTGATTTAAAATACATAATAAAGAGCTGAGAAACAGGGTGTGAGGGGTTTAAAGGAGTTGCAGAGATTGTGAGAAGGTTGTAAATTTAGAAGCAAATGATTTTTATTTAAACATTCTTGCTCCTCTTTAGTTTTTAAAATCATGTAAGTAATTTTGAAAAAGTATTGCGATTTCAGTAGAAATAATCTGTAAAAGTTTCACACAGGAAATATGTACAAATAATAATATCATGGGCAGGTTATGTCAGAAACATAAAGTGAAATTTTTCCTTTCTATAAAGTCAAAGTTTGATGGATAACAATTAAACTTACAACTATGTCAACTTCATTGGGTTTGGTTTACTAAGTACTTATGATTTCAATCTATAGTTGTGGGCATATTCTCAGATCACATGATACAATTCACACAATGAAATTGTGCATGTATATGTATATCTACATACATAAATGTGTGTCTATGTGTTAACAGGATGGTTAAGAAAAGGTTAAAGAGCTTACAGAGTCCAAAAGAGGCAATATTGAAGGTATACACAGTGAGCTTTATTAATAAAAGGTATGGAAAAGTGTCTTTAGGTGCCAGGTACAAAATTTTAGGAACAAATGACATGATAGTGTATTGTTGTAGGCACAGAATTGTCAGATTCCAGTGACAGGCCTGTTTGAATGTCAATTTCAGGAGAAACTGAGCTTCAGCTAGAGGCTTGGTCCTTTGTTATGGCAGTTTTCCTGGCTGGAACCCATGGCCAGTGACCAAGTGATAGGTCAGTGTATGTGCCATAATCTTGCCTTGGGATGCTCCTTCTCCCATAGACAAGGTGAATGAATTACATTATTTGTCGGTCATGTGTGTTTGATAAGGTCTGTAGCCTGGTGTTGTTCATATGGTTTTGCGATACCTGTCTGTCCATGTTTCCATGATTTGATTTAATAAGTTCACAGGTGGTTGTAGCTTACTTGTGTACAAATAAGTTATTTATCAGACTGTACCTTATAATTTGTAAATATTGTTTACTTGCATAAAGGAGAAAAAGAGTCATCCTGCTTTGACATTTGAACTCAAAGTTGAGGAAACGATTGTGTTATAAAGTAAAATGCCCCAGGGCAAGGTACAGCTTGGAAGTTATTGTTCAATACAATTGGGAGTGACTTAGCCCAGGGTACCACTGCTTTCCACAACTCAGGGTACTCTTTAAACAATTAAATACGTGTTTCAATATATGTAGTTAACGCCTTTCATTTGCTGATGTTAATCAGTATTTGGAAGTCGATCTTTACTCTAATCTCATCATATTTGCACGTTAATTGACTTAGTAATGTGGAAATTGTGTCTTGCTAAATTTGGAGAAAACAATGCAAAGGAATGAACTGCACTACTTTTCCCAAGGGGGGGGGGAACAGGGCTGAAAAGACTGTTACTTGCTGAAAGTCAGGTGTTAAGAGTTAGAATTAAGAGTCTTCTAAGCCCATCTGATTGAGCTCTAAATTATGCACTCTCTACTTGTCTCCCACTGCATGTTTTTAGGTAGCCACATCTTTATCAGAAAATGGTGTTACTGTTTCACTAAGATTAGAAATCTAAACTACTGGTGATAATTCAAGGAGAATTGAATACAATCATCCACATCTTTTAGGAGAATCATTCATGCACTCCTAAATGAGTAAAATAATGATTTGGAAATTAGAAGTGGAAATTTAAATTTCCAAATTTATGTAATAATTAGTCTAAACAATCAATCTTTTCAGTTCATACACACACTTGTGCACACACACACACACACACACACACACACACAGAGAGAGAGAGAGAGAGAGAGAGAGAGAGAGACAGAGATCTCCATGGATTAATCTGATTTATTAACATGGGTTTTCTGTTTTGTAAAACTGAGTGAAATTCAACAGTAGGTATAACTCTGTCATATCCTAGTCTTTTTCTACTCATGCGAACATAGTATAATATTAGGAAATATATTAATTTATTCATTGTAGCTATAATTTGAAGGGGAGCATATGATTAATATTTAATGGATTTAACCAGATTGTTAAATTTTCTGAATTAGTAGTTCTCGTATTCTTGGTCTGTCTTTTACCACCATAATACACAATTTTGTGTCTGAAATTCTCAGGAGCGAATGTTTCAAAAACTTTATTCTGTGTTAATCATGTAAGATCCACAACAAAGTCAGAAATGATACTTCTGAATCTAACAAAACAGTAATTCTGCGATGAAACATAACTATCATTTTAATATAGATTCATGACAATTGAGGTCAAGGTTTATGTAGAAATGATTCATGAAATGTTTGCTTTTCAAAGCATCTTTGATTTTAGATGTGCCTAGTATTAGGTTCCAAGTCAAGTATATTTTTGTCAATTCTTCTTTTCTTTCATAGTTTATTTTTATTTTTCTGGTACCTTTTTGCGTTCATTTAAGGATAACGTTCAAATAGGGGCATGTATAATTATAAGGCTCAAGTTAATGACATTTTACAAAACTGAATATATGCATGTAATAACCACCTAAGCAATGATTTAAGACACTTTTGACAACTCAGGAAACCATGTTATTTCTTTATTAGCTATTACTCATAAAAGTGAACATCTATTATGACCTATGTTAGTATAAATTTGTTTTGGCTGTTTTTGTACTATAGACAATTTTTTTGTAACTTATGAATAATTTTATGTGTGGTTTAATTTGCTCACTACTAATGTTTTGAAATCTGTCCATTTTGTTACATGTAAAGATATTTTATACCACAGTTTGTGCATTAAATTATTGATGGATATTTGAATTGCCACTTGTGACTATTTCCAACAATGCCACTGTGAAGACTATACATGTCTGTCATATATAGACTTTGTGTGGTGAGCAGAATTCTACAACTGTCCTGTGTGACCCTTGTCTTTGTTGTCATCTCCTACTGAGCACAATCTTTGTATAGGCTAAGAGGTCTCTCTTGTGATTATGTTAGGCTTATGGTGAAAAAGGGAGATTTTGTAAATGTAAATAAAGTCACAAACCAGTTGCCTTTACAGGAAGGATATAATTTGAGTGGGGGCAGAACTAATCAAGTGAAATCTTAACCTAGCCAGTGCAGGCACTTAAAAAGGTGGTCAAAGCTTTAGAACTAGGCTGGAGAAAAGGCTGGAGGCTTTTATGGAGATAATAGAGAAAGCCTAAATCATCTCGGAAAATCCCTTAATTGTCTTGGGCAGAAAGTTGACATTAGCTTTGTATTTTTGAGCTCCTTCCTGCCCTCCCATTCATTCTCATATTAAACCACAATTCTTATAGATAATATGTCATTGTTGTGTGCTATAATATTAGGCAAGGTAACCTATCATTTTAGTTTCACTCATGCACAATTCATGAAGCTCTATATTCCAGAAGTTGTACTGGATGGATGATAAGCAGGACTCAGATATGTGTGGTGCAATTGGGATGAGTTTTGGAATAGAAGTGACAGTGTAAGAGAATGTTGGATGGTGTAAACAGCTTTTATATGTGAAACAACCTGGATTCTGGGATCCTGAAGACAGATTGATAGGGAGAATTCCAAGATGGCCCCTAAGGATCTTGTGCCACCCTCTCTTGTCAAATAAGAAGAGTCTGTGATATATAATATGATGAGAAGTTTTATGTGTGAGAAAGGAGATTTTCCACAAATATATCTAGGTTCCATCAGTGGTCATTCATTTAAGGAGGTTATTCTGAGTAGACCAGGACTAAGAAGGTGAGATTTTAAATTGAACTGTGCTCATCATGAAAGACTGTATCTATAGGAAGAAATATGGAGAGGAGGTGTTGTGGGAAGGAACTGCATGAGGTCTCTAGGATATATGACTAGAACCAAATTCTGTCCCCAAACTCATTAAACTTAGAAATGTGTTCCTTCTCATAGAAGTGACACTTGGGTGACTGATTCCACCCTGTCACTGCATAGACCACCCATCATGGCCAGTATAGATCTTTGAACTTTCAGTACTGCGAACTAATAAGTGGCCACTGTATTAAGTCATTCCATTTGTGGCTGTTACATAAAAGAACAAACACACATTGAATCACTGGGTTATAGAAAATGCATAAGTTCTACTTAAATACATACTGCCAAACAGTTTTTCAAGTTGAGGTACCAGCTTACATCCTCAAAAGTTCTTTATAGCCTCTTTCACTCTTGAGGATGGAAGATTTTTTGTTTTCCAATTTGTAGCAAAAGTTTGGAGCAGAATTTTATTTATAAGTCCACTGAACGTCGTATCTTGTGAATTACCTATTGAAATTATTGTGGTAATGTTTAATTGCATTCTTCTTGATTTGTTGTTTATGGTGTGTGCTTAGTCAATGGTTTCCTTAATTATTAATGATTTTGTGTCCTATATAATGTTTCAGATATAAGCTTTATATTGTGGAATTGATTTTTCGTGTATGACTCTTGTTAGATAACACATTTATGTCTATGGCTTCATGACCAATTAGTCCAGCCCTGATTACATTCATTTTTGCCTGCCGTTCCATCCTAGGCATTGCTCTGCTGGTTTTGCTGTGGGTTGATCCCTTAGGTGTTACTTGTTTGTGAATTCTTTATTCTTTGTTGCTCAATCTGTTTTTGTGTGAATAAAGATATCCATATCTTTATTCCTATAAAAATAAACTATTTGTATACACAAATAAGAGTAAAAGTCACTCAAATTTCTTATTCTGAATGACTTCGCCTGATATTGAATTTCTGTTAAAAATGTATATTTTATAATCAGTTCCCCAATTTCCACTGATAAATAATCCCTTGCCATTTTCATTGTGTGTCATTCCGTTGTGCTTTGTATATAATTCTGGTGAGAATTTTGCTTTGAATTATATAATATCATTTTACTTATTATCAGCTAATTAAACTGTGGATGATGGGCAGCTCCATATTGAGTTGTTTAACTGAATTGTGGGGGGTCTGGAAAATTTTGGCAGCATAGAGTACTCCACATTAACAAAAAATTCAATATCAAATGCATAATGAGTGTGATAGGGGTTTGGGACAGAGTTCACCTGCCTCAAACTGCATTTTGGACTTGGTTCAAAACACAGCAGGTATGTACTTTTGCATCACATAGTGGTCTTACTGGTACCTGGAACACATCAGCTCAGATTGGTGCTCATTATGGATTACAATACTCTAATGACACAAAGATTTTTTTTTTGCTCTTACAGAATCATTACAGTTTAATTATTTAAAAGGTTAAACGTTTAATATTTTTATAATTATGTCTCAGTGTATCTAATATTAGCTTCTCTTTAGATTATTTAGTTAGAATGTTTGATTTTTTAAATTACCTTTGAGTTTCATAAAATGTACTTGGCTTATTTAGTTTAGAATGTTTGATTTTTAAAATTACCTTTTGAGTTCTGGCTTGAGTTTCATAAGATGTACTTAGAACTTCATAAAATATACTTGTATGATTTAGTTATGACGTTTGAATTTTAAAATTATCTTTTGAGTTTCTGACTTGAAATTCATAAAATGTACTTGGAATTTGCTTAGAATTGCAACAGAATTTCTAATAATTTCTCAAATAGCTCTAAACCTACTCCAAACATTTTCAATTATCACAAATTTATGCTTCATTTTTATATAAAGCAGCATTCTAGTCATTGACAATTAGAAAGTATTGATAAACTCTGAAAATATTTGAAGATGTTCTATGTTCCGAAATATCAAATATTCAGTGAAGATTTGATTCTTTATGCAAAAATAAATAGGGCTATCCATCCTGTTAGTATGAAAGTTTACAATCATCATTAGTAAGTGACATGATTTTATGTAACTAGAGAACTATTTAAAAATAAATTTATGATTTATTATTAGCGGGAACCATGAACAGAAAAAGTTTGCAGAAGCTCTGTTCTAACCCACAGTTAGCCATGCTGCACCTTGGATTAATGGCAGTTTGCTTTAATCTCTTTCAAGAATGATACAGTGATTTCTGTTCAAGAATCTTGTGAGATTTTATTATTTTGTACTTGATACTTAGTAGTGGTACAGGAAATGGCATTTTAATTTTTTCTTTATGTTATTTCTGATCTTAGTATAGAGAAATATAATTCAGTTTTATAATATTGATTTTATAGGTCATGACTATATTAAATTAATTTATTCTAATATTTGATATGTGCAGGCTTTACATTTTATACAAATACTTTCTCTTTTAAAGTTGGATAATCTTGTTCCAAAAAGACCTGATAAATGTATGTTGTAGGCAGTATTCTACTGCTGTGAAGAGACACCATGACCACGAGAATTCTTTTAAAGGAAAGCATTTATTTGGGGCTTGTGTATAATTTCAGAGATTTAGTCCATTGTTAGAATGGTGGCAAGCATGCAGGCAGATGTACTGATGCAGAAGTAGCTAAGAGTTCTACATCTGAATCCACAGGCAGCAAGAAGAAAGAGACGCTAGGCCTCACTAAAAGCCCACCCACTGTCAGAGACACACTTCTTCTAAAAAGGATCAGGCAACAAGCCCACAGGCAGCACCTGCACGTGCATGTGTGTGAGTGTGTGTGTGTGTGTGTGCAGACACACACACACACACACACACACACTTCCACATATATGGACTATCATTGTCTGCTATTTTAAAATCTGTACTAAATGATTCCAGGTCCCAACCGGTCCTATTTTGATTTACTATTTTAATGTTTCACTTGACACTATATTTCCCTCGTTTTTCAGATGCAGTATTTTTCTTTCATGTATTAGGTACTTTCTGCTCCATTCTGGTTTTGTCCATTATATTCAGTTGTCCAGATCAGAAGGTTTGAGTATGCATTTCCTTCCCCATTTCATTCTAGTGTGTACCCAGTTTCAATTTCATTGCATTCTGCTCTCTGTTTCAAATCCATTTGCCATTCCACCTTATTAGACACACTAAACACCATTCTATTCTATTTTTGTGTCCAAGTCCAGTTGCTAATCCATTCTTTTAAGTGTCCCATTTGTTTCTGCTAAAATTATAAATGAGCATAGACTTATACCAAGAATTTCTTCCTCAGGATTTATTCACAATAAAGACATATTTGAGTATATGAGCAACTTTTAGTGAGTGTGGTGATGTATATCTCACACTGATATGAAAAAATAGAGAGAGCATACATATTGGTCAGTACAAAAATTTTGAAAACATGTTTCCTCCCTAAATACTTCATTGTTGGACAGAGTCTCATGCAGCCCAGGGTGCTCTTCAAAGTGAAAGCCTCCTCTCACCCTTCCCTAGTACAACAATCACCAGGGTGAGACACCACACCCAGATCTTTGTCATCATATATTCATTGACATGGAAAATGTATTTTCTGGAAAGCCCCCAAAGAATTTACAAACAATACTTATGCATGAATAATTCTATTTTCATAAAACTAAGAAATATGTATAAATGGCCAGTCTACAAAGATATAATTGATGTTTCCCAGTATTAGATTGTAGGCATGAGAAAATTTTGGTGCTGGTTTTGGTATATTTATTTTTCTGTTTCGGGTTACGAAAAACAACAGTCCTGGTGTAGTAATTTAAAATGTGTATAAATATTAAACTTTAAAATCCATGTGGAGAAAAAAAAAACTAGAAGAGGATTTCAAGTCAGTTAATTCATCAGAATCTTAGACGGTCTGACCTGTACCTTGGTGCAAGACAAAGAAAAGCATCTTACAGGAAAATTGTAAAACTCGGCCCGGTGTTTGGGACCTGATATTCCTTGCCGAACATTTTAAATCCAAGACAATGTACTTCACCATTGCCTTTGAAATCCTTTATCTCTCAGCAAACTTAAACTCTACCAGACTCTTTACCTGGGTCACCTGGTTACTTAAAGGGGAGCAGTAAGGTCATACATGGCTTAGGAGATGGAACTTACTGGTTGGCATGTGGTAAGTCTCTAAAGTGATTCCCGGACCAATCACAAAACGTCAAAACTCAGTTAGGATGTTGCAGGTAATTCCTGTAGATGTTCCGACTTAGGTCAGGGTGGAAGGATTGTGAAATTCAGACTATTGACCTTGGGAAGTGATGGGGGTGGGTGCAGGTGCGGTGGGAATGGCAGAACACACCAGAAACCACTAGAAGTTTTCCTGGCCTCCTCTGGCCCAGCAGGACGCATTGCCAGGTGGAGGGAGGTCCAGCTGGAAAACTCTAGGAAGTTGGCGAGAGTAGCAACAGATTACTCAGAGCTGACCAATCAGAGGCCAGAATTTGGCCAATCCCAGCCACTCTCCCATTTTATCAGGCCAGTCCTATGCGCTCCTCCATTGTGTGTAGTCCCTACCCAGCATCCTCGCTGGCTCTCGGGAAGCCATTTGAGCGTGCAAAGCTGAGCGAAGCGTTTCTCCGGACGCTGTTGGACCGACATGGCCAGCTCTTCGTCTCCAGAGAGGGAGCTGGAGACCCTCAGAGACACTGACGAGTCCGAAGGTGAAGCCCCGGGGTCTTCGGGGCCCAGAGGCCGAGGTGCAGGCAGCGCGCTGCATCTCCGGAGCCTCGAAGCCGAAATGGCAGCGGCCTGTGTCACCTCCATGGCTGGTGAGGACCTGGGGACATTTTCTGAGCCTGAGAGTCAGCATGGCAACCCTGAGGGTGGCGGTGGCCCAGACCTAGAACTTGGACGTGCTAGGCCCATGATGAGAAGCCAGAGTGAGTTTGGCCTGGCCCTGAAAGATGGCGGGAAAGCTGACCAAGGCGACCAAGGCAGGAAAGGCGGGAAAGGCAGCAGCGGCTCCCCGCCTCACACCAAGAGCAGTAGAAAGAGGAAGCAGCCCAACCCCAACCGGAGCCTAACGGCCCAACGTGCAGCCGGGCCTCTGCTTCCCAGAGCTGGAGCATCTCCTGCTACGCCCCAGCCAAAGTCTTCTCTGAGCCCTAGGCCTGACCGCAGCCACCATTTTGATCTTCCAGTGGGGAACCTAGAAGCCCCGGGGCCTACCCTCAGGAGCTCCACCGCACGGGGCTCGGGGTCTACTCCAGTCCCCAAGGCCCTCCGCTGTGCCGAGTCCAGCCATGCCGGGAGTGACCAGTCCAGCTCTGCTGGCCGAGAACTGCGTCAACAGGCCAGTCCACAGGCTCCCGATGATGGTGGTGGTGGTGGTGGTCCGGACCCCAGAGGCAGTGGGACCCCCGAAGGCTGGGTCCTCCGTTCCCGAGTTGTACCTTTCGGTCGTAGGAGCAGTGCATCGGAGGTCAGCCCCGAAGCCCAGAGCACAGGCTGGAATTTACGTCCTCGTCCTCGGAGCAGTGCATCAGCGGTCAGCCCCGAAGCTCGCCCGGAAGCCCAGAGCGCAGGCAGGAATTTACGTCCTCGTCCTCGGAGCAGTGCATCAGTGGTCAGCCCCGAATCTCGCTCAGAAGCCCAGAGCGCAGGCTGGAATTTACGTCCTCGTCCTCGGAGCAGTGCATCAGTGGTCAGCCCCGAAGCTCGCTCAGAAACCCAGAGTGCAGGCTGGAATTTACGTCCTCGGGCCACTCCACGAGTTCCTGTTGCTCCCAGCAGTACCACGAGGTCCAGTTCTGATAGAGGCAGCAGCCGTGCCACACGGAGCCGAAGCCGAAGCCGCAGCTGCAGTACACCCAGGCTCGGCTCTGACCATCGACAGAGCCATAAAATAAAGATGAGGCTGAAGCTGGAAGTGGAACCAGAGCCGGAATCAGAGGCAGAGCAAGAAGAGCAAGAGCTGGAGCCAGAACCTGGCCCTAGCAGCCCACCACAAGCGAGCCGTTCCTCCTCTAGGCTTACAGTCCCAGGGAGATCCTCCCTAGCAGCCGAAGACTCTCCTCCAAGGCGCCCAGTTCGTATGCGAGCCTCTTCCCCTTCTCCTCCTGGTAGGCTCTATCCTTTGCCCAAGCAGTATTTTGAAGGTTCCCGTTCTCCCTCCTCATCTTCCAGTGAGTCCCCCAGTGTTTCAAGTTCCCATTCTCCCCTCAATAAGTCACCAGATCCAAGCTCCTCACCTCCATTAAGCTCTCTCTCTGGTCCTAATCCCTTTTTGCTGGCCTTGATAGCTGACCTGAATAACCTTGATTCTTCCTCTCCCAGAGTGCCAGGGGAAGAAATAGAGGCAGCCCCTCACACTCATGAAGAGGAAGATAAGAAGTATAGGGGATGACCCGTACTCCCATACTTTGCCCTTGCTGTAATTCATTGTGAGGGTTCTCCCAGATGCAGAAAAGGAATTGGCACTTATCCCCTGTTGGTTGTATGATCTGTGAGGTTTCTAGGGGTTCTACCTATTCACCAGTAGTCTGGGAAGTTTTGAAGTTACCTGTTTCCCTCACCCCAAGTATCTAGCACTTATAAGGACTTTGGTTCCATTCAGTACCCCCTTTTATCTTTCAAACAGCCTGCATTGTTTGTTGTTGGGTTTGGGTGGGGTTTTTATTCCAAGTTGCTCTTCTGTAATTAAGTATTTTAATAAAGTAAGTTTTATTTTAAAATTTTAATCTCTTTATTGTGGTACAATTACTTTTAGGATTTTGTTTGGAGAATTAAGAAGTACCAGTATCATGCTAGCTGACTTTTTGCAAGGAATGAGGGGAAAATATCCCACTGTCTGAGATGGAGCTCTGCCCAACAAGTTACTACTTAAGACCACCTGTATAGCTTCTTAGCCATAGGTGATTTGTAAACTTAGATAAAAACCTATGAAGAGTCAGAAAAGGGGGAGGGTAGCATGATCTCAAATGGGAAGGGAAAAAATGGAAAGTGGGGAGGCCGGGAAGAAGACGGAGGGGGAGGAGGGGAGGAAAGGATAGCTAAGGTCCAGTGCCTGAAGATAGGGGATTTCATTTCTATAGTAAAACGGTATTTATATGTTGGAAGTGGGTAGGGAGAGGAGGAAAAAGGTGAGTGGGCTTTGGGAGCTCTGGGATGAGGCTCAGTCATAGGACTAAGGTACTGCTAGTCATCAAGTATGTGAGCATGTGTTGATTAAAACTACCATTATGAAAAATCTTGGTACGTATGAGAGGCAGACATTTGGAGAGAAATGCATGAATAGTGTTTTCTTAATCATTGAAATTGTGTGGTATTTGGTGGTTTACGGTTTTCACTTTGATGATAGAACTACTATAACAGTAATTAGCAGCTCAAAAACTTGAGCTGGAAGCATAGGAGATTAAAGATACAGTAAAAAAAAATGTAAATAAAAGCAGAAAAATCCTCCCCTGCCCCATCTCATTACTCTTCTCTCTTTTTTTTCTGGTATATGACCCATTACAAGAATAAACCCTAGCTAGTCCTGACCCTTTATGTTTTAGAAAGTAACTCTTTTGGTTTGTTTGTTGAGACAGGGATTCTCTGTGTAGCCCTGGCTGTCCTGGAACTCACTCTGTAGATCAGGCTGGCCTCGAACTCAGAAATCCGCCTGCCTCTGCCTCCCGAGTGCTGGGATTAAAGGCATGCGCCACCGCTGCCCTGCTAGCAAGTTATTCTTAAGAAGCACTGTTAGTACTCTAGGTCCTAATGCTCTGCCACTTTTGAAGAAACAGTTTCACATGTCCTCATTCCCTCAGGCTGCTTCCAGGGATTTCAGATTTCTGGTCTCAGTCCTTCCAAAGGTACATGTGATGCACGGAACACACACACACACACCCTCATGTTTAGGCCTCCCAAAATAGTCATGCAGATAGCTTTTGTAACAAAGGGCAGATAAAGCTTTAATATATAGGCTGAGGCATTCTCAGGGTTGGGTGTGAGACATCTCATGGAAAAATGGAAAGAGGAAATTGAGAAAACATGGGTCAGGACATTTATTTGTACTTTTCTATAGACCAAAAAGGTTAGTGTCTTGCCAATGTGTACAGAAACTTGTACCTTCAAACCAAGAATTTTGAGAATTCTACTTCGGTTGTGCTGTTACTCCAGCACCTGTAGTGTCTGTTTAACTTCTCTTGTACTTGACTAGTATGGAAAACTCAAAGCCTTTCCAGGTTCAGCTGTTAATTGCCAATGGTAGGCTAATTTGTGTTTCTCCCCTTATCCTTTCAGAAGCTGTTCCAATATAGCTGCCTCTCAGTAGGCACAGGTAATTGATTCCAGGAACCCAACTGGCAAAAACAAAATCAAAACCAAAAAACAAACAAAAACTCCATAAATGCTCAAGTAATTTTAACAAGTGAAATAGTAACCAATTATTGTGCTTGGAGTCCTGGCTACTCAAGAGGAAACTGAAGGGGATTGCTTGGGCCCTGGAGTTTGAGGTCAGCTTGGGCACCAGAAGGAGACCATAATCCTAGAAGAGGGAAAGAGCATACAAAATTTATATTAAACCTGTGTATATCTCCCACACTTAAATATTCTCTAAGTTACTTAAAATTCTAAATTCAGTGCTAAGTAAGAAGGTACAAATATTGTTTGGGGAATAAGGGAAATGCTCTCATATTTTTTACAGATACATTATGTTTTGATAATGTAGTTGGTTGGATCTGTGAGTGCAGATCCCACAGGCACAGAGTGTTGACAGTTTATCTTTCCCTCTAGCATAGATACTGATATCATACACATAATGTGATGGGTAATACTTTTTTCTTTTCATATGCACCTGAATCCTTAGCTACTAAGTGGTATCTTATAGCCTAGATTTGTTGAAAATATCTGTGCACTAGTTAGGTTTTGTTTTTTGTTTTTTTTTTTTTTTTCTTGTTTTTTTTTTTTTTTTTTTAATATCAGCTTGACACAACTGAGAAGAGATAACACAGCTGAGAAGATGCCTCCATAAGACTGGCCTTCAGTGGCCTATAGGACATTTTTTTTTAAAGACAGGGTTTCTCTATATAGCCCTGGCTGTCCTGGAACTCACTTTGTAGACCAGGCTGGCCTCGAACTCAGAAATCCACCTGCCTCTGCCTCTCAAGTGCTGGGATTAAAGGCGTGAGCCATCACGCCTGGCCAGGACATTTTCTTGATTAATGATTTATGTAAGAAGGCTCAGCTCACTGTTGTGGGTTGGGGTGAGGGTGTACCACCCCTCAGCAATAAGCTTTGCTCCATAGCTTCTGCTCTGACTTCCTTTGATGATGGATCTGTGGTAACCCAAATTACCACCCCCACAGTTGTTTTGTGTCATGGGGTTTTATCACAGCAATAGAAAACCCATAATAACATGCTGTAGTGGCTATTCCTGGTTGTCAACTTGACTATATTTGGAATGAACTACACTCCAGAATTGGAAGGCTCACCAGTGACCCTTATCTGGAGGCTTGGAGATCCTTATCTGGATCTTGGTATGGAGATCTTGAGCCATAGTGGCTATGGATTCCAGAAGATTAAATCTCCGAGTTTAAAGAGATTTAATCTGGGCTACACGTTTCATCTGGGATTAAAGGTGTGGTGGAACACACCTTTAATCTGGGCTCCACCTTCTGCTGGAGACAATATAAGGACATTGGAAGAAGGGAGTCTAGCTCTTGCTCCTTCACCTGTTTGCTGTGTGAGACTGAGTAACTGCTAGATCCTTGGACTTCCATTCACAGCTGCGACTGAACCATTGTTGGGAATTGGGCTGCCGACTGTAAGTCATCAATAAATTCTTTTACTATATAGAGACTACCCATAAGTTCTGTGACTCTAGAGAACCCTGACTAATACACATGCATTATGCTTTGTTCTCTGTATTTGTTTTGTTTTTATGTGGACTTGGGGCTAGAGGCAGAGGTTGAGGAATCAGGGAGTCCTTAGAGCCACAGCTGCCACCAATTTCTCTACTCCCAAGTGTCCTTACTTCTTGAACAATGTGCCGGATGATACCAACAGTATGTGTAGTCAGGCTGTTTATATTTCTATAAATAATGTGGATTCCATTATCTTCACTAATGGAATAATGTAGAGAAAGGTAATACTTAGATTTAAACATGAGAATAAAAACTCACTAGATATATGTGCTATAAAATCTTTAAAACAACTAAAACAAATAACAGAGGACATAGGAGTTTTGTTGTTTTTATTTGTTTGTTTGTTTTCAGATAGTGTCTTATAGCCCAGGTTGTCTTCGAATTTGGTATGTAGGCAAAACTGGTCTTCAGCTGAGCTTCCTGCCTCCATCTGCAGAGTACAAGACAATAGGCATGTGACAGCAATATCTACTTTCTATGGTGCTTGGTCAACTCAAACTTCATATGGAAAGTTTAAAAATCCAGGACAACAACATTAATTCAAAGTCACATGTGAAAATAATTTTAACATGTTATAATTTATTATAGAGAGACTATTAAAATATCTATGCCAGAAAATGTCTAGAAAGGAGCAACAATTGGGACTGCAAGATGACTTGGCTGGTAAAGGCACTTGCTTCCAAGCTTGAATACCTGAACTTGATCCATGGGATGCACATGGTAAATGGAGAAAACTGAATTCAGCAGATTGCCCACCCACACACATACATGCACACACAGATAAATAAATAGGATTAAAAATGTAGGAGAATGTGGCTATACTTAGTTCTGGTGCTGTAGCTGTAGCTTTCTTTTGTGTCCCTGCCTTTTCAGGATGGTCAGTCTTCAGAAATAGCTATGACCTGGGAAAGGGGACTTAAATGGTCCATCTCAAACTCCTGTCCCACTCACAAGTGGACACAGCTTTCACCTCAACACTTCTGTTGGAGAAATTATCAGGAATATCTGTAAGACATTGTAGTCTTTCTCTGAAGGTTGCTCACCAGTCAGTCATCTATAATGTATAGGGCTGCTTTTATGAATATGTAGCCTGTGCAGTCATATAGGTCTCCACTTACTATGAGGTCATATTGCCATGAAATTCCTAACGATGTTTAAACAAATGGTCCTACAAAAATGTTTCCCCTTCTGAACAAGTTACCATGTATTCAAGGGTGGCTTCAAACTCTATTTATAGCTTAGGATAAACTTGAACTCCTGATGATCCTCCTGCCTCCACCTTCTGAGGGTTGGAACTACAGGCATTTGCCACCAATACTGGGTTGGAGATTTTATTTTTCTCTGGACTTCACAAATTATGTGGTCAATGCTAATACCGTAGTTTGTAGTTTAAAAAAACAATCACCAGAACCCCAAGAAGTAGAAGAAAGTGGGCAGGAATAAAAAATAAAAATGGCATTATACAAGTGAATGCCGAATGACACAAACTATGTGGAGTACTGAGGTCAGACAGACCTGGGGTTGAAAGGTAGCCAGCTTTCTGCCTTGCTGTGTGACCTTGAGTGAGTTTCACAATCCTTCCTCTTCTTCCCTGGTTCTCCTTGACCCCTCTTTTTTTTTGGTCTCCAATTGAGTCAGTAATAGTATCTGCTCACAATCAAGTTATGTAGGAGAATTCTATCCTAATCCTAGCCATCAACTCTGGCTATGGTTCATGTATTTCTTCTGTTTCCAGAGACCCTTGATTTTAACCACATCAGAGCCCTCATTTAAACCATTTGTAAATATCTTTCTATGGACCTACCTAACTACTGAAGTACAAGAATTTTGCCGCTTCAAGATTGATTGGGGATTTATTTTTTCTGTGTCCTCAGATCCCATAAAGAGTTATTTATTGAAACAATGTACTTGCTTACCAAAATAAAATGCACAAATGCTTTTCAAAATTAGTTTTTGAGGGGCATATGAACAAGCTTTTCACCTACAGAAAAAAAAGGCAGAGGAAAAAGACCTGTATCTTGTACCTGATTCATTTTTTAGAATCAACAAGAACCAGTGTTGGAACTAGGTTGTGGCTCAGTTGGTAAGTTCTTGTCTAGCATACATAAGTTTCAGGGTTCTATCCCCAGAACTTTGTAAACCTGGTATGGTGGCACATTCCTGGAGGTGGAAATAGGAGGATCAGAAGTTCAAAGTTATCCTTGACTACATAGTGAATTTAAGGTCAGCAGTGATTCTTTTCAGACTGTAAATTGTCCCAGCAGACTCTGTCCTATCCATAGCTTTTTACTTTACTTTGAGAGAGAAGGATGACTGTAGCCCCTGAGTGGACCCCAAAGTTGCACCATCTGTTAGGTACCACCCATTCAGCACATACTAAACACTAACTCCAGAGTAGAAGCGGAGCCACCCTGTAAGTTTATTGGTCTGAACTGAGGCCATAGGGGCACATGGACATATTAAAATCCTATCAGGAAAAGTAAGACCAAGAATTTATTGGACATTGATGATCAAGGAAAGTGTGTAATTCTTTCATATGGACCTACTAAGGACACCTAACAGTGCAATGACATGGCCCTGTACCAACTTGTTATCTGACAGCCTGTGTGTGCATCAGGGACAGAGGATTTTCTAGCTGTTCCTATTGCTTCTGCTTGGCTTGGTCTACTGCTAGTGACACTGCTTCCTTAACTGCTCATGTGTCCACCTATTTGTCCCTCTAGACCTAGGTCCAATCTACCATTTCCTATTCCTGCCCCATTGCCTTATCCAGACCCACTTCCAACTATCACTTAGTAACTGAACTCAGCAGCTTCTCACACCTGATTCCAGCGGTTCAACAGCAGCAGCTTTCCCCCATCCCAGCACTGGTCTAGTTCCTTGTCTTACCTATGCAGACTTTTTCTCAGTCTACTTCTGAAACCTCTTGAACCTTTATTGTGTGGCCTGTAATATGTAATATTAGTAATTAAGTTAGGAATTAAAAAAAAAAGACCCAGAGCGACCTAGACCATGATTCCAAGGTGGGCAGAGTATAAGGCAAAATGCTGTCATGGAAACTGCTGTGCTTTGTGGATTTGTTGTGATTCGGTACACCCTGACCTTGTAGAAAGACAAATGTGTTCCTGTTCATCTTTGTTTCTAGTGTAATTTACTCATGACACTGGGCTACACGAAAGCCAGTCTCTTCAAACAAACAAGCACAACTGTGTTCATTATATTTTCACTTCATAATACAGTTGGGACCTTTGGTACTTTGGTACTCTTGTTACCCATTTAGTCTCAGATACTGCCTTAAACATGATGTCACAGATTTCTAAACACATTATTACTGATGCTTTGTTTAGTGTTTGTGAGAAGCCAGCTAATTATATCACTTTATTTTATAAGCAAGAGGTTTAAAATAATTATCTGTCTTTTAATACTACTACAGGGTGTGTGTGTGTGTGTGTGTGCTTGCAGATCAGAGATCAAATTTGGGTATCATTCTAGATCTCTCCACCTTGCTTTCTGACACAGGGATAAACACAGGGACCTGCAGCTCTCCAATTGTACTAGGCCAGCTGTCTGGGGAAAGCAATTAACAGACTGAGCTATCATCCATTCCTTTTAAAACTTAAGAAATTTAAATTTTTCCTTCAATATATTTTGATAATATTCTTTTGCCTCTCTCAACTCCTCCAGGTTCCTCCCTACCTCCCTAACACCATGTTCATTCTGGTTATTTCCCCAAGAAAGAGGGGGAGCAAGGAGAGAGAACAGAAAAGGAAAAAGAAAAGAAAATGGAAATAAACCCTAAAAAAAAATAAGACAAAAAAATGCTAGAACAAGGTGAGCAATTAATGCACGTCGTCCTGGGCAGAAGGCCTATCCTGGAGTGTGCTTGACATACCCAGTAACACTCCATTGAAGAAAACCGGTTTCCCCTGTGCCAGCAGGTAACAATTGCAAATAGCTTCTTGGTTAGTGGTGGTACCCCAGACCCACTTCTTCTTCTCCATGCTGGGACTCTGATCTGCCTTGAGTCGATGCAAGTCTTGTGGATGCTGTCACAGTCTCTGAGTTCAGATGTACATCAGGCCTGTTGTGTCTGCTGGACACTGTTTTCCTTGGAGGCATTTGCCATTGCCTGTCGTTCTTACAGTATTCTATCTCCTCTTCTGAATACATCCTAAGCCTTGAGGCTCCAGAGAGGTTTCATAAAGATGCTCTATTTAGGGCTGGGTTTTCCAGAATCTCATACTCTGTGCAGTTGTGTGTCTTTGTGTTAATTCACATTATCGAAAGCCAACCCCAGTATGGGTGACAGGTCACAAAATCTGGGAATCTGGAGCATACTGCACAGCCTGCAGTCAACTGAACAGGTTGTTCTTTCCAGGAGCCTGGGTTGGTCTAAACTTCTTCCAGGCAACTTGTCTGGTTCATAGTTTTGTTTGTTTGCAGTTCAGTTTCCATTCATCTGAGAGGGTCTCTTAGCTTCTGTTGTTTACTCTGATAGGGAGTGACCTAAATAGGGAGTGGCCTAGTGATTCTGGTCATGTTCTGGGTCTTGTTGAAGTTATTTTGAGTGTTTTATCGTCATGCTTAAAGAGCCTCCCTGAAGGATAGAATATTTTAATCAGAGGAAATGTGTTGTGTGTGTGTGTGTCTGTCTGTCTGTCTGCCCCTGTGTGTGTGTTCCTTTCATATATGCATTGGGGTGTGTGTGCCTGTAGAGGCCAGAAGAGAATGTTAGATCCCCTGAGAAGGGAGTGGGTGCTTCCACCTAAACTGGATCCTGTGGAAGAGCGGCAACTACTTTTAACCTGTGATTCATCTCTCCAGACCCTTGACATCATTTAAAAATCTATGGAATGTTTCCTCTGTCATTTGGCTAGGTGTTTATCAGTTTTTCCTTACAGAGATATTTTTAGTTTCATTGATTGTTTTAGTGTTTAACTGTAACAATATTCACTGTAAGCTTGTTTATTCATACACTTATTGCATTTTATTTCATTGATTATTTTTCGTGATCTTTATTCCTTTTTTTTTAAGGCTTGTTTTATTTTAATGACTGATCCACATGAGGCCGGCCAGGCCGCTATGTACAGACATGAGGGAAGCTTTATTTCTTGGTCTCCTCCTCCTTGGACAGAGTCTTGATGATCTGTTCCTTCTTGGCCTGGAGGCGCTCCTCCCGGAGCTTTCGTGCTTCCTTGGTCTTAGACCTGTGAGCCTCAGCCTGGTCAGCCAGGAGCTTCTTGCGGGCCTTGTCTGCCTTCAGCTTGTGGATGTGCTCCATGAGGATGCGCTTGTTTTTGAACACATTCCCTTTGACCTTCAGGTACAGGCTGTGGTACATATGGCGGTCAATCTTCTTGGATTCCCGGTATCTCCTGAGAAGTCAGCGAAGGATCCTTATCCTTCTCATCCAGGTCACCTTCTCTGGCATCCGAGCATTGGCAGTGCCCTTCCTCTTCCCTATGCCCATATGCCTGCCCTTCCGTCGGGCCAGGGTGTTTTTCCAGCAACGAGCCCGGGAATGGACAGTCACAGGCTTGCGGATGATCAGCCCATCTTTGATCAGCTTCCTGATCTGCTGACGGGAGTTGGCATTGGTGATTTCATTGGTCTCACTGGGATCCAACCAGACCTTTTTCCTGCAGCGGAGGACACTAGAGGCAAGCCTCTTCTGTAGCCTGAGCATACTCATGACTGTGGCCGCAGCAGCAAAAGGCCTGATCTTTATTCTTTAATCTGCTTTATTTATATGCATTGTCTGTTTTATAGTTTTGTATCCTAAGGGAGAAACCAAGATGATCAAGTTCTGGTTTTGTTCCCTCTGAATGTTTATTGTGTTAAAAATGTTTCAAATTTTCTTTTCTTTTTTTTTTTTTAAATAAGACCTTAGTATATTACCCCTTTTGGCCTAAAACTCACAATGTAGGCCAGACTGGTCTTGAACACTTACCTGATCCTCCTGAGGTAGCTTCCAAAATACTGGGATTACAGTCCCTCATCCCTATACTTGGTCTCATTTGATTTCATTCTAAACTCAATGATTGCTTAGAATTGTGTTGTTCAAGGAACTATGAGACTTATATATACTACACATATAAGAATGTATTATCTAACCAGTTGTGGTGGCACACAGCTTTAATTCCAGCACTCAGGAGACAGAGGCAGGTGGATCCCTGTAAGAAGGCCAGCCTGGTCTACAGAGCAAGTTCCAGGGTTATACAAAGAAATCCTGTCTCAAAAATAGAAAATAAATAAAAAGAACATGTTATCTAAACTCATTGTTTTTATAATAATTTTCATTTAGTCTTTGAAAGTTTCATACATTAATACGAAATACCTTTTGGCAGTAAAGACAAAATTTTACAAATTTCAGGTCACACTCCACCACAGAGGGAAGTTGGAGAAAGAAAATAGAGGCAGGAACTGGAACAGAAGCCATAGAAGTGTGCTGTTTGTGGGCTTGTTCCTAATGTCTTGTTTAGCTGCTTTCTGAAAGAATCCAGGACCACCAGCCAGGGAGGCACCACCCACAATGGGCTGGACTCTACTTCCATCAATCATCAATCAAGAAAATGCCCCAGAGACTAGCCAATCCTATCGAGGCATTTTCTCTATCAAAATTCCCTCTTCCCAGATGACTCTACCTTGTGTCAAGTTGACTTAAAAGTAGCCAGCACACTTCTCCAAGCATGGTTCAGTGTAATAGTAACTCTTATTTGCCTGATGTAATTGTCATGTCCAAGGCTTACTGCCTCCATCTGCTAACATAGGCCTAGTCCTAGTAGCTTCCAGACTCTGTACAATCTAAACTAGGCCACAATGTTTTCAGCCTCTGAGACTTGCTGCTGAATAAGCTCACCCTTTCTAGTACTTTCTGATTTCTGGCTAGCTAGTTCAACTCAGATACTCTGGCTCAAACTCCTCTCTAAACTGACTCAGTCTGGCTTCTCTGGATTTCTCCCGAGTTGCTCTGCTTGGCCTCAAACTAACTCTGGGAATCTGTGCTAATCTTCTGGCTCCTTCTCATTCTCCGATTCATTCTGTCCTCACCTGTGTCTAGCTTGCTCTCTGTTCTCTGCCTGCAACCTATCTCTGTACAACTGCCCTGGTAAAACTGTCTCCTTCTTCTCTGCACTGCTCCTTAGGTAGCTTACCTTTCCTCTCTCATGAGAGTTGGACTTACTCTATTCTGGCAAGTATTTCACTGATTTATCACTTTGACACTCAATTAGACATCGTTTTCAAATATGGTATTTTCTTGTGCCAGTGTTTGGAGCACGTGTTTGAGATTGTAATGCGTTCTTGGTTAATTGTTTCCTTCTTTTTCTCATCTTATTAAGTGTGACTTGAAGTTTATTTTGTCAGAAATTAGGATAGCAACATCATCTTGCTTCCTGGTTCCATTTGCTCTGAATGTATTTTCCGTAGTTTTGCTCAAATATGCTGCGTGTCTTTGAAGCTAAAAATGAGCTTCCTATAGACAACACACAGGACCCTGTTTCTTAATCCATTTGTCTAACCTCTTTTTGGATTGGGAGTTGAGGCCATTATTATTTAAAGTTATTAAAAGATGTGTATTGATTGTTGTCATCTTCTTTCTTTTTTTAATCTGTTTGTGTTCTTAGTCCTATTTTGTTTTCAGTAATTATAACTTCTTGGCTATGTTTATTCCTCTCTTCAATCCAAAATATTGCTTCCAGTCTTCTCTGAAGGGCTGGTTTAGTGGACAAGAATTCTTTTAGCTTGTTCGTATAATGGAACATTTTTTTCTTTCTCCTTTCACCATGGCAACTACTGCTGTGCAAAGTAGTCTGCATTAGCATCTTTGATGTTTTAGAATTTGGAGTGCATTACTCTATCTCTTCTGATTTTTACAGATTTCACTGAAAAGTCACCTGTATTCTGGTGGATTTGCCTTCATATGTTGCTGTGAGTTTTCACTTCCAGCTTGTAATAACCTTTCCTCAATCTATATATTTGGTGTTTTAACTATATAACTATATTACTTGGGAGGGGGTTCTTTTCTAGTCCCACCTAGTTGGTGTTCTTTGTGTTTCCTATATAGGCACTGAATGTGTCTTTCCTTAGACTGGGGACATTTTCTTCCTATTTCTTATTAAATGATTAACTTGTTGACAGTCTATGCCTTTGATCCTTCCTCTGTGCCTACAGTTCACAGATTTGGTGATTTATGGTGTCCCAAAGTTCTTGAATATTTTGAGTATTAAAAGATGTATTTGACTATGTGGTCCAGCCCTCTACTTTATTGCCAAGCTCTGATATTCCCTGTTCTAATTGATCTGTTCTACTGTCAAGGCCCCTGACTTTTTCAATTGGGTTACTGAATTTTCTGATTCTGTATTCAACTCAGCCATAATTTTCTTCAGTTTTTCTCTTCTTTGGATTCATTTGTTTTTCAAATGCTAAACTGACTTTATCTGCTGTGTCCATGCATGGCTCCAATAATGAACCTGTCTCAAATGATGAAAAAAATGAAGAGAAGACATACAGATGGAAACATGGACAGAAATGGCAGATTCAGATGCTTTGGGCCCTCAGAGCATCCACAATACTCTGGAATTATATAGAGTTGAACAAAGAGAGAGGATTATTGCATATATCTGAACAAGGAGTTGGAGTTATTACAGACAGATAAACAAGGAGACAGGCTTATTATATACAGCTGGTCTATGGAGACAGGTTTAGCCAATCTCAGTAGGAGCAGTCTCTATAGGGGAAGAAAGCTATGGTGGACATTTTCTGCACACACTGCCAACTCTCACCCAGCTCCCCAAGGAAGGCTTTGCCATCCCTCTGAACCTGAGGCTATTAGGAACTAACATCATGCATTAACTCAGGACTTCACTAACTCAAAAGAGATTTCTCAACTCCCTATATCTTCCTCTTCCTTATTTCTTAGATGTGCAAGGCAGATCTTCACACTTAGTTCAGGGGCAGTTCACTACAGTGTTCCATACTGCACTATGAGGATGGTAAGAAGAATGATCCTAACTGCCACTGTACCTAAGGAAAGCAAAAGAAATGATTTTAGCCCATTTAAAGGAGTAAAGCCTTGAAGCTCATTAGGGAAAGGCAATTTTGCAATATTATTAGCAGGCAACCCCAATCTGATCTTAAGCTTTTTTTTTGTCCTGAGGTGCCAACATAATTGGGCCACATCCAGGCTATCATTATTGTGGGAACAACCCCCCAGGAGGTAGCTCCCAATTAATTCCCAATTATCCTGTCTAAATCACAGGCCTGGAGTTGGCCCTGAATAGTTAAGCTGAGTTCACTGGAACTCCCCCCCAAAACAGAGGGAATCATTAGTACAGACAGGTATTGAAGGATGTAATCAAAGTACTGGATGTACAATCATTGGCCCAATAGGCTTCTCCTCTGAATTGACCTTACCTGCATGGATACAATTACTAGGTATGAAACCTTTAAAGCCACTGAAAATTTCCCTTTGCCTCTGCTTGGCACGTAAGTCCATCTATGCTTCAGAGCCAAGTATGACACTCAGGTCACAGTCATGGTACTTAGATAGCACATGCCTAGATAACTGGTCCCAGAGCCAATGAGGTTGCTGTTGTCTCAGCATCTGCTAGCTTTCACCATGGGCCTCTCTTGTTGTGGTCTCCTATAAGTCAGCCTGCCACTTTGGTCCACTCCACTGTCCGGAGCCAGCCTGCTGTTTGCTTGTCTTTTGCCAAATGCAAAAGAAAAACAGTTAAATCAAGACAAATAAGAGAATGTATTCAAGTTCCTCAGCCCCGTATCAATTTCTCAGTTTCTCTTCTATTATTTTCCCAAGTAGCCAAATTTATCTTCCCTGCTCCCTGGAAATTAAGAGGATGCCTCAAAACTGATGAATCACAATGCTTCTACTTCACTTCCCAGGTTTCCTAAAATCTCCCTCAAAGCATCAATGTATAACTAGCTATCTATAGATTTTATTTATCCCCAAACTTTCTTTCAAAGTGCTAATATGTATCTGCCTATCTTCAGTTTTTCATTTATCCCAAAACTTGCTTCCAAAACACTGAACTATAACAACTTATCTCTAGATTTTTTTATCTCAAAAAATCTCTTTTAAAGTACTAACATAAAACTATGGATCTCCAGCCTATTTGTAAACAGATAAATGCCTATCTAGATTTTCCTTGTTGCCGATCTCTAGGTTCTACTTCTTAATATATACCTGCCTATTTATATATATTCTGTGTGTCCCAATATTTTACACCCACTGCTTTGAATTACTCCATCTGTTCCTTTATTTGTTCCTTTACAGAGTTTCCCCCTGTAGGGATATCACTTTCCACATCCATGCAGAGCTCCAGGATGCCAGTGGTGGATCTGAGTGGGCTGAGAGAGAGAATGAAGGAAAGACAGATGAGAAGAAATGCTTGAATTGGGTGGTCTTGGATCTCTGATGGAGAAACTGCAGCACCCTAAAATACTCAACATGTTTATTATATAGAGTTGAATAGAGAGTTGGAGTTATTTCAGGCATCTGAACAAGGAAGTAGAGTTATTACATACAAACAAATAATCTCCCTCTGAGCCTTGTAAGGGTTGGAGACTGCCATTTCCCCATGGGTCAGGGGCTTTTTAGTCCCTTCGTGTGTGTACTCATGGCTTTCTCCATCCTTGCACTCATCATTTTCTTCAGCCATATTTATTGATGGTGCTGTCATTGATTTCTACTCATTTATTCACATTCTCTTTAAGTTCATATAGGTGTTCGTGTTCACTATGAACTCTGGATTCTTTGAGTGTGTTTATAATTTTTTTTTTAATTCTATGTCTCTTGGTGCTTAGTGGTTAAAATGAGATGTTCTTTCAGAGGAGTAGGGCTCAATGCTTAGATCACATATGACAGCTTGTAACCATCCATAATATCCATTCCAGGGGACCTGATGCCATCTTCTGATCTTTGCAGGTCCCAGGTATGTATGATACACAAATAAACAGACAAAACACTCATACACATCAAAATAAAAATAACTGAAAAAAACATTAAATCTGCATCCTGTATCCATCTATGTAATTCATATTGGAGAACATTTCTGTGGACCTACCAGTTTTTGTGGTGGACATAATTTCCTGGCTGGCCTTTTATACTGTTTTGTGGGTTTTTGATGGTCCTGGCCATGTAGACCATATGTTTGATATGAGATCCCAGTCTGCTACTGTTAATGATAATCTGGTTCTCTTTTTGTCATTGCCCAAACTTGGTTGATTTCAGATCAAGTAGGAAGAGTTTATACATAATCCCTTCAGATGTTTAACTTTGACCATAAAGACAGGTTGTTTCCAACTCAGTAGTAATCAAGAAGGCACAAAAATGCCAGCTGGGTCTGGGCATGGAAGAGCATGGAGGTAGATGTGTCTACCCAGCTGAGGGTAGAGTTGAAAGGTGACAAGGAGCAAGAGAGCTGGGATGGATTCACAGATAGAATGTGCAAGTGGGATTCCTGGATGGGCTAGGACACTAGGGGTGCTGCCAGGCAGGAGCTAGCCCAGAATTCAGTGAGAGTGTGCTTATGTGGGTGCCACTTCCAGCTTGTCCTGGGCATGGAGGAGTTGTGCAGAGGAGAGGAGAGATAGCTCTGGGTTAGGATATGGGTGTCTCCTGCAGAGAGTGTAGGGGTAGTACCCTTTTCTCTTCTTAAATGTCAATGTGACAGAATTGATCCCTGGAGTTGAGGCTGGTTTCAAACTTCCTCCCCTGCCTTGACCCTCTGGCATACCTGGATTATAGATATATACTGCCACACCTGCTTGCATCCCTTCGGTTTCTGTTCACATACTTTAATTGTAGGCACAACAAAGCAATTCCTTTTTGTAAAAAGATCATACTCTGCCTGGCTTCCCAAACATCAAATCTTTTCCTCCTTATCTCTGGAGTTCCATTTTACTACTTCTGGCTGAATCTTACTTCCTGTTTAGTTGCCAAGTTTCATGGCATTTTCTCTGAGAAGGATAGTGTTCCCTCCTAGGAGCTGAGCCTGCAGAGCTGAGTGAAGCATCATATGGGTTGAATATACCTGGAGATAATAAAATTTCTGACCCAGTGTTGCGAGTGGTTTTCTGAAACTGTAAAATTAGGGGCCTTAGATAATTCGAATGGCTTTCTATTTATGTGTCTAATGCTTTGTAGAGAAAACACAAAGAATTCACAAGTCTCTATTTGAAACTCAATGGAGGCTCTTTCTTCACCTATCAGCCATACTAGTGTTTGAGCGAGAAATAGATGAAGTTACTTGTAAATAGTCTTGGAAAGCAGAATGTTCTTGAGAAAGGATTCCTTCAGGGTATATTAGATAATTTGTATTCTTTTAAATATAAATTTTATTGTATGTATTCAATGCATACAGCATAGTGTTATGGGATACAAATAGATAATAAAGTACTTTAGAGAAAGAAGTGAATATATTCACCAACTCATATGTTTTCTGATTTTAAAAACTGGGAGCCAAAGCAGTTGGTTTTGGTTTTGTGATAGAACAGCAATAGCGTTCTTCATATCTGGTACTCACTTCTATTTCTGCTCCTTACTGCGAATGACGTGTTTGACTTAATCATGTTCAGCCTCAGTTTTTATGGGATCTTTTCTATCAAGCGCCACCTGATTTTTAAGATAGAATAGTTTATGTGGAGAAGTAATTCCAATTGCCCTGATTTGATCATTACATGCTGGATTTCTGTATCACTATACTACACTGCATTCCATTAAGATGTACAGTAATTTCAGGTTAATAAATATTTGCGAGTAATTTTTAAAATGTGCACAAGGTATCATGGGGACATAATGGAGCCACCTACTCAGAATGGCTTTTGCAGTCTTCCATGTTTTCTTTATATTACCCAAGAAATGGAGCTTAAGTTTGACAGAATAGACTAAAAGAAACTTTCTTTCTTTTTCTTCTTTTTAAACCAACTCTGGCCAGAGCCCCTATCTATCCCTTCAGCACTGGGCCCAAATAGGTCTAAATTCCCAGAAATTCTGGCATGCTTCTTCATATTGCCATGTAGATCTGGCCAGACAGTATTTCATCAGTCTTTTTATACAGTGGATGTTAGAGGAGCTTTTAATCTCTTTTCCCCTCCTTAGAAAATTTTAAATGGACTTTATATTTTTAGAACAAGCCTTTTAATTCACATAAAAATAAAGACAGCAATACAAAGGTCCCATCCACTTTACCCTATCTTACATTGGTGTGACACATTTATTATAATTAACCTTCATTAATTATTTTTATTATTTAAAACAATTTTTGTTTTATGTTTTAAAAATTGTTTTAAAACGACGTTTTTATTAATTAAAATGCTTTTTAATTTAAATAGGATGTTTTCCTCCCCCAAGTCCTTTCCAATCCACTCCCCTCCATATTCCCCAACTTTAAGTTCTTTCTCAAAAACAAAAAAAAGCCCAATATAAAAAAACCCCAAACCAAGAAAACACACCCAAAAGAAAAACAAAACAAAACAAAACAAAAACCCTACCAAGCCGTAACCAAATAAAAACACACACAAAAACTGCAGCGTCCATCATATGTTGGTCAGCTTCTCCTGAAGATGAGGCCTGCCCTGGTTAGTATACCCAGTCTCACTCTATTGGAGAAAACTGATTTTCCCTCTCTCATCAGGAATAAAGGACAGCTCTGTTGTTAACCTTTACCCTAGTCGCTAGGTTTTCCTTCCTTCCTTCCTTCCTTCCTTCCTTCCTTCCTTCCTTCCTTCCTTCCTTCCTTCCTTCCTTCCTTCCAATATATATATAACATAATACTAGATAAAACAAAAACTAACCCATCAGATTTAGACAAGACAAACCAACAGAAGGAGAAGAGCCCCAAGAGAAGGTACAAGAATCAGAGACCTACTCATTCACACACTCAGTAATGCCATAAAAACACTAAATTGGAAGCTATCATATATACATAATATATATTGTGTAGACCCATGCAGAATCTATGCTTGCTGCTTCAGTTGGAGGAACTTTTGCTAGCCATTTGAAGTCAGCTTGTATTGGACAAACAAATTCAAGCCTGGATCTTGAAAGAGCCCGACCTATCCTTCCAGTATATATTTTATATATTGTAAGTGTAAGCTATATGTTTCTTAAATCTCTCTCTCTCTCTCTCTCTCTCTCTCTCTCTCTCTCTCTCTCTCTCTCTCTCTCTCTCTCTCTCCTTATTTGACTTCCTTGGCACTGTGGAATATAGGGTAGTTCTGTGTTAGGGTACCAGGTCCCTTGGAACTGAAGTTACCGACAGTGGTAAGCAGTCATATGGATGCTGGGAATTGAACCTGGGTCCTCTGGAAGAGCAGCCTAGTACTGAGACATCTGCTGAGGCATCTCTCTAGCTCCTGTCCCACTTGTATGCTTTTTTGAAGTTTGGTTATCTATGTCAAGAAGGATAATGTGTACATTATACTCATTTTTTATTTTCAGAATTTTATGAAGATTAATTAGAACATGGTATTTTCAAAGAAAATTGTTGGGCTGGAGAGATGGCTGAGCAGTTAAGAGGACTTGCTGTTCTTGCTAAGGACTTGGGTTGGGTCCCAAACACCTATATGGGAGCTTACGAGCATTCTTAACTCCAGTTCCAGGGGATTTGGTGACATAATACACTGCCTGCAAATGCACACAAACATGTCAGTGCGTGCATGCTCACGCAAACACACAAACGCACACAGTGTTTGAACTCTCTCTCTCTCTCTCTCTCTCACACACACACACACACACACACACACACATTTTTTAAATGAAGTGATGTCCCATCCACACTTGAGCTTATGTCCCTTGCTCACTCACATACTGCATACTGCGTGGACTAAGGTCCTTTCTTATGTCCCTGCTCACCTCCATACTGCATACTGGGTGGACTAAGGTCCTTTCTTATGTCCCTGCTCACATGCATACTGTGTGGACTAAGGTCCTTTCATATATCCCTGCTCACTCACATACTGCATAGTAGGTGGACTAAAGTCCTTTCTTATTCCTCTGCTCACATTCTGCACACTGGTTGGACTAAGGTCCTTTCTTATGTCCCCTGCTCTCTCACATACTGCATACTTGGTGGATTAAGGTCCTTACATATGTCCCCTACTCACGTACAGCATACTGTGTGGACTAGGATACTTTCGAGGTCCCCTGCTCACTTACATACTTCATAATGGGTGGACTAAGGTCCTTTCTTATGTCCCCTGCTCAGTCACATGCTGCATACTCTGTGGATTAAGATCCATTCTTTTGTCCCCTGCTCACTCACATACTGCATACTGTGTGGACTAAGGTCCTTTCTTATGTCCCTACTTATATATTGCATAGTGCGAGGACTAAGACACTTTCCTATCTCCAGTGCTCACTCCAATAATGCATACTGGGTTACTTTCTTATGTCCCTGCTCACTCACATACTGCATAGTGGGTGGACTAATGTCCTTTCTTATGCACCTGATCACATACTGCATACAGGGGTGCACTAAGGTCCTTTCTTAAGTCCCCTGCTCTTTCACATACTGTATACACGGTGGATTAAGATCCTTACATATTTCCCCTACTCACATACTGCATACTGCGTGGACTAAGATTATTTCGAGGTCCCCTGCTCACTTACATACAGCATAATGGGTGGACTAAGATCCTTTCTTATGTCCCTGCTAACTCACATACTGCATACTGTGTGGACTAAAGTGCTTTCTTATATCCCTGCTCACATACTGCATACTGGGTGGACTAAGATCCTTTCTTATGTCCCTGCTAACTCACATACTGCATACTGTGTGGACTAAAGTGCTTTCTTATATCCCTGCTCACATACTGCATACTGGGTGGACTAAGATCCTTTCTTATATCCCTGCTCACTCAAATACTGGAAACTGGGTAGACTAAGGTCCTATCTTATGTCTCTGCTCATTCACATACTGCATACTTGGTGGACTAAAATCCTTTCTTATGTCCCCTGCTCATTCATATACTGCATACTTGGAGGACAATGGTCATTTCTTATGTCCCCTGCTCACATACTGCATACTGGGTGGACTAACGTCCTTTCTTATGTCCCCTGCTCCCTCTCATACTACATACTGCGTGGACTAAGATCCCTTCTATATCCCTTGCTCACTCACATAATGCATACTGTTTTGACTAAGGTCCTTTCTTTTGTCCTGCTCAGTCACATACTGCATACTGGGTGGACCAAAGTCCTTTCTTATGTCCGTGTTCATTAAATATTGCATAATGGGTAGATTAATGTCCTTTCTTATTTCCCTGCTCACACACATACTGCATACTGTGTGGTCTAAGGTCCTTTCTTATGTCTCTGCTCACTCACATACTGCATACTGTGTGGACTAAGGTCCTTTCTATGTCCCCTGATCACTCACATACTGCATACTGTGTGGATTAAGGTCCTTTCTTATGTCCCTGCTCACTCACATACTGCATACTGGGTGGACTAAGGTCCTTTCTTATGTCCCCTGCTCACTCACACATTGCATACTTTATGGACTAAGATCCTTTTGCACATGTTATTTGGAGGCTTTCCAAGAAAAAAATCTTCTTGGAAAGAAAGGCACGGTTAGTAACAGGTTTAGCTTAAGAAGATAAGGTACCTTTTTAGAAGAACAGCCTTATGTTTCTGAGATGTGAATTCTTATTCTGACCAGCCATCCATACTTAGATTCTAAAAGGGAGAGTTGGCCTCCAAGTAACCTCTAAGGAATACAGTTTTACAATTTTTATTATGGAAAATTTCAAACATATACAAAAGTATAGAGAATAATGAATTCTCAAACATCTATCACACAGCTTCAACAATTATCAAGTCAGAGTCAGTCTTTTTCATCTATGTACAATTGTATACCACCCTGATTATATTGAAGCAAATAACAGTAGCATCTCTGTAAATTTTCAGTACAGTTTTCTAAAAGATAAGAGTTTCTTTAGAAAGCACATCCACACAGTACATGTCACAAATAGAAACTGCAGCAAATAAGAATGTGTGGTTTTATTTTAACGTCTGTAAGATATGGGGACACAATACATTTCACTGGTACCATGAGGAAGGGCGTTAACACTAAGTTGGAGTTCAAGCCTTTCCAAATCTAATGGTTTATAATGAACAAGCGAGACACAGCCACCAGCCATATCAGAACCTCTTTGGAACCCTTAGGATGAGCTGAGTAAGAGTGTTGACATCACACACCCTGTGACAAAACTCTGAAATGTCCTTGTCCTTGGCATAAAGTTATTCTTCTGGAAAGAGTCAAACTGAGCTTCCTCATTTAAATTCTTTATTTTGCATTCCCCTTTACAGCAGTCTCTTTCCCTGAAGCCTTTCTAAGGGACACCAATTTAGCACTCACTCTCCTCTGCATAAGCATGCAGAGAGCTTGTGGTACTGAGGAGCCAGCCAGACCATTGTACTAGGAAAGGGATGAGAACCACAGCCAACTGAAAAAGTGAGAGAGGTAAAAGACACTTAAGCAACTAAATGGCACAATTAGCTCTGAAAACTGCTTCAGTAGCAGTTTTTTTTTTTTTCGTGCTCATCATCAAATAATACAGAATATTGAATCTGTAAACAACAACATCAACAACAACAAAAACAACCCCAGAATTTTCTGCAAGGAAATGTTAAGGTGACATTTCAGAAGTGGAGCACTGCAAAAAAATTAAATGTATTATTCTTTGTATATTAATTTAAAATTTATTTTTTATAAAAACTCACAATAATAGGTTTTCATTGTAATGTGTTACAATTACCTTTATACCAAGTGATACTTTTTGAATAAAATTTTAAGCAAATTAGCAACAGTACAAAAACACTAAAGTTGTTAGGTGAAGGACTAATTCTATAAAATGTTACCCTAAATGATGACATAATATTAAAACTGTGCCAGCCATTGTGTGGTATGACATATAAATGAATACTAACTCTTGTTCTGGAACATCTCAAACTGTCCTGAAATGTTTCTGCAACACCGAATACACATGAGCTACACACATGGTGCTTAGACAGCGGATACTCTACTAGCACCAGATTGGGAGGGAAATGTTTAGCCACAAAGAGATTACAAAATACTAATAGAATCAAAGACCTCCAGTGATGCCAACCATATTTCAAGTAGTGTCTTGGATGCAGAATATGCAGAGTAAGGAAAAATAGTCATTGCTCTCAAAGGTGTAATGAAGAAAGCAGACACATCAGAAAAGCACAACAAAAGGCTATAGGTGCTGAATTAAGTCCGTTCACACACAATAGTACAACAACCAGAGCAAAAAACGTTGGTAAGATAGACAGAGGAGTGTTCCAAGATGTAGAAGGAAAACCAGAATGAGCGGTCTCCTTGGGAACCTTAATGGTGCTCCGGTGAACTTGACAATACCACTGGATACTGGGTTCACATCAATGATGATTTCAGTGTGATCTTGAGCATGCCTCGGTTCATCTGGAAAAAGAAACAAACATACATTTAACAAGTATATATTTACAATTCTTGCAATGGACAGACTAAGTGCACCTGTCACTTGGTCTTTAGAAAGCCCTCGCAGGCTCTAAGGCAAGTGCAATGTAGGCATAAGCACATGCATGCACACAAACACCTTCCTATAAAAATTATGAAACCAGTGTTTATCAAATGGAAAGTAACAATGAAAATACAGAAAAAAATGATAAATTCTACTGTTAAGACTAGAGATAATTCAGGCTGATAGCCACATAGTAAATAAACTGTTAACTGCTACACAGAAGTAAGTGTCTTAATCTAGTTAAAAAAGAGTATCTCATTGAGAGATATTTATGCAATATCTATGTGCATTATCTACAACAACGGATTTCACAGAAAACCTGTGTGCAGGGATGATTTGGTAACTTGGAAGAAATTACAATGTAAGAACTAACACCAGGGCAGTATCCTTTACCTCCTGGTCTCTCATAAAAACGTCGTGTGGCCATACTGAATTCTCATAGTTCTGCCTGCTCAAAAATGTTTAAACATGTTCAGTACAGTGTAGTTCCTTGAGAGGGATACCAGGAAAATATTAAGCCTGAAGATACAAATTCTGGCCAGGGAAAATTCTCTTCTTATAGAAACCTTTGTAAATGAACCCATACTGCTCAATGATAAACCTTTTATATCAATCCTCTAAAATCAATCTGTACAAAGTAATAAAGCAAAGGTATTATAAAAGTACATTTCCTATTTCTAGTTTGTTTCTTTAAAGTACAGAAAAGGTTGTCTGTTTCCAGTATACATACAAACTAATATTAACATAAACCTATATTAACATGTTTCCATTTTGTACATCTGGAAGAACAAAATATTCTATCCTGGAGTTGTGGGTGGAGCTCAGTGGCCTGCTACATGATCAGCATGCATGAAGATCTGGGGAAAAACATTCCTGGTTACCAAGAGAACACTTCAAGAAATGGGAAATAAATTTCTAATTTGTGTCTGCAAATTATCTGTTGGGAATATTCCTTCCTTTTCCTCAAAGATGGATGTAAAATTTGGCTGTATATTTCAGTATACATATAAATAGTATGTAAAATGACTTAGCACTCTCACAAGGAAAAAATACCCAGTTTCGAAACAGGTTTTGGAAGACTGACTGGTAGAAATTAATATATTATCCCTGGAAACCTGTTCACATCTGGGACTATTGACAAAACCTTAAAGATAAAAATCATTTCCTAGGAGTTTGTAATTCCTCTGACATGTCTATGTTTCACAGAACACTAAAAAGTTTTCAATGATGTCGAAACCCAAGCCTAAAGAAACCTAGTAATTTTTAAAGGGGGGAAAGTCACAGTATATTTTTAGGCAAACAATTCTTAATAATGAATTATGAATACATTTTGATTATGCAAAATATATAATTTAAAAATGCAAGAAGAGGACCTGCAAGATGGCCCAGTGGGTAAGGTACTTGCTGCCAACCACTGACTACATGAGTTCTGTTCCTGGGACCCACCTGGTGAAAGAAGACACCACCACTCCCTCACATAGTTCTCTGACCTCCACAGCTATACAAGGGCATTCTCACACCCACCCAAACACATACACATGCATGTATATATATATATATATATATATATATATATATATATATATATATGCATGAGGGCTATTTATGCATATATATGCACATGCATACCCACACATACATACAAATAAAATTTAATTTTAAAGGTTGATGCATTGCTGACTCTAGTGATACCAAGTACAAGCAAAGCTTCCAATGCATTTCTAAGGCTTTTATAAAAAGAAATATCCAGAAACCCAAATCCATTTTATATGCTAGATCCATGGAGAACTTAAGGTTAACTGACATGAAATCACAGAATCTATTAGAAACTTTTTAACTAGCAAATGACATTTTGATTAGAATTAAAAATAAGTGCTTCAAATTAGTCATATAATTTTTCCTTTGATGAGAGATCAAGATATATTTTGGAAATTAGGCTTTATGTTTTAAATGTGCAAGAAATTTTTTTCTTAAAGGTAAACCACATTTCTTTAGAAAAATGCAAGGACCCCACTTTTAGAAGCTTAAAGCAGTATGAATTTTTAAATAACTCCAGCCCAATGGAGAAAAACATTTGAATACTCTGAATATTAAGTTGCACAATAAGGCAGTAAGAACCGGGATACATACAGTTCAAAACCAAAATTATCTCTGGTATTAAAAGACAGAAGAAGAATCCCAGTATTGTGATAAGGAGTTAGAAATAGAGTGTGAATTTCAGGAGCTGGATATTGATGTACTTCATGTGTTCCTGAAATACCAATTGATTCACACATTGATATGTATATGAACTAAATGAAAACCATCTTTTTATAAAGATGATGCTCAAAGTTTTAGCAGTAGTTATGTTTTAAAAATAATTTTGAGAGCAATGAACTGGGACTCTCTTTATTAAACACCCTTCCTCGAGGCTCAGGGATCTATGGGGAAGCGGACTCAATGGAAAGATTGTAGAGTCAGAAGTGGTATATGATCCTAGGAAACAGCATCCTCTGGACACATCAGGGTTGATGTGCACATGTGCTCACAGAGCCTGTGACAGTTAGTATAAGGCCTGCACGAATCTGAGCCAGGAAAAGAATCTCAGCATGGAGAAGGGGAAGGGAGTAGAAAGTCCCAGCCCTAACCATGAAGCTCTTTGCAATAGGTACTTTCTGGGACAGAGAAAATCCTGTGTCTCTAAAGGAGTTACACTGTCTACCAACTCAACTCCTGGGTAGGTCTCTTGTTCAGGGAACAGGTGACAAACACAAAACAGACTCCATGTTATTTTGTGTGCTTTTATCTTGCTGTGATTTGCTGTCTTTTTGTGGGTTTTGTTTGTTTTCTTGGTTTTGTTTTTAAGCAAGAAGGAACACAAATCTGAGTGTGGGTAAGGATGAGGAGGACTGGGGACAGGGCAAAGTGTATGATCAAAATACATTCTATGAATTGTTTTCTGTTTGCAAAATAATAAAAAGTAAATAGCTCCAACTCAAGTGAGGTTAGTTCTTTTACATGGTTATTAATTCCCCAAGTACATTCATCATTCTCATCTATGATGTTTCTTGAAAACACTCAAATATGGAGTGATCTTTCCAGTCTTAAAACAGTCTTTTAAAAGGCTTTCTAGATACCTAAATAGGCATGGCAGGAGAACCTGATCAGAGCTTTAGAAGAGAATGTGGAATGACTTACAAGTGACTCCTTATTTGAAACAAGTATCAAGGTAAGAACAAGAACAGTAGAGCAACCAAAAGGTTTGTGGTAAAGAATGAAATGTTTACTCTGGGTCTATGAGATAAGTGGTCCCCATGTCTTCACAGTTGGAGAACAGCTGAGCAGCAAGAATATAAACTCATTCATGATTTAAATAGCTACAAATATGCGATCACATTAAAGATTCCCACTCCCGTGGTAACTGACAGGGAATTTAACCTGGGACATCAGTAAATTCAAGTATAAATTACTTTCCTTCAAAATGGACATACAGGGAGAAAAACTATCATTTTTAATGAGTATCCAGAAGTGTGCTGGTCATTGGAAGCTGCTGGATGCACAGGCTAAAACAACAGAATAACCACAATTATCCTGAAAATAAGTAACTACTTAGCAATTCTCTAGAAATATCCATTCTACCAGTTTGTAAATTGTATAGGGCGTTTTAAGTCAGCAATAAAAAAATCCTCAGCTGTAATTTTTTTCTTGAAAATTAAAATGGTTTTTGGTCATATAAAAAAAAAAACCCCACGAAGTTCCTTCTCTGGGCCTGTTTGATGGCATTTTGGATGCTAAAAGTACTGTCTACAAAAAGGAAACTGTGTAAAGCACCAGTTGTTCTTTTTCTTCATTTATTTTCAAACAAATCATCTGAGTCAAAGTCTACCAAGAATGGGCCACTGCCAAGAAGCAAGGCTGTGAAGAGGAAAACAAGAGAGAGAGAGAGAGAGAGAGAGAGAGAGAGAGAGAGAGAGAGAGAGAGAGAGAGAGAGAGAGCAGGAACCAAAAAAAGAAGTCCCCCTCCCACGGTGCGCGGGCCCTTCACCAGTGGATAAAACTAAAGGTCCCTTCACTAGGAAACAAACCAGAAGAAGCCCTACAAAAAAATTGCGCACGCACACTATGCACAAACACATGTAAAGGCTGTTTAACGGGGGAAAAACCCATCCAAACAAAAATATTACAGAGCAGACTGGCGCAAGAGTACACACCAATGCACAGGTGAACACACACACACACACACACACACACACACACACACTAAAACGCACACCCTGCGAGAAGAGCAGAGCAAGCAGCTAAGGCACCTTTCACAAAATCCCATGCAGCTGTGGCTGACCGCAAGATTTTTACAGTGTCACCAAGAAGCGATTGGAAAAGCATCTGAAAAACGTGCAAATTGTCTGCAAACAGCGCCTGGCAACCGAGACAGTTTGCAAGCGTGATTCAGAGGTCTGCCTGCCAAGGAAACAAAAGAAGCCTCCCTCCTGCCCGTGCAGGCGGGCGCACAGGGCAGGAGAGGTGCTCCCCTGGCAAGCAGGAGGCAAGTGCGGGGAGGCGACAGGCAGGAGTCCGGGCGGGAGCGGTACATACTAGGGCTCGCTCTCTGGCGGGGACGGGGCGGCCGAGTTCCCATTAGTAGGGGAGCCGCCCAGCTTCAGTTTCTCCAGGTACTCGGCGTGCACGGGCTTGTGGCACTGCAGGACCTTGATGGCATCTTCGATCTTGAACCACTCGCGCTTCCTGCCGATGCTGACCGAGTCTTCCCAATCCTCCAGCAGCTCGGTGACGGTGAGCACGAACACGTAGGTCCGGTGCTTGCGGTCCTGGTTCTGCTCGAAGACGCCCAGCAAGCGGCCCAACTTCCCCTTGACTCCCGCCTCCTCATACACCTCGCGCACCGCCGCGCCGTCCGGCTCCTCCTCGGGCTCCATGCCCCCTCCCGGCACGATCCAGCGGTCGGGGTAGCGGCTGCTGCTCACCAGCAGCACCTCGTCCTCGCGCTCGCTGCGGAAGCACAGGCACGCGGCGCGCTTCTTGAAGCCCTCGGGGTCGTAGGTCCGCGTCTGGTTCGGCTTGCACTTCATCCTCCCCGACGCCGCCTCCGCCGCCGCCGCCTCTGAGGTCGCTTGCAGCTGCCTAGGGAGCGGGCCGCTGCCGCCGCGCAGCCGAGGAGCTCCCGCGGGCAGGGAGAGGGCCCGGCGAGGCTGGAGGAGAGGAGAGGAGAGCGGAGTGGAGCGAAGCGGAGTCTGTGCCGAGCCGGCGGAGACGAGGCGGGGGCGGGCGGGCGGGCGGGCGGGCGGGGGCGGGGGCGAGCCGGCGCGTCAGTCAGTCCGCGGGGCGGGCAGCACCGGCCGGGCGCGCCGAGGGTCGCGAGCCCGCCGCCTGATTGGAGGCGCCGCTTCCGCCGCCCGGAGCCGGGAGCCCAGAGCCCGCGCCTCCGCACAGCCCCGGAGTGGACCGTGCGCGGCCCCCGCCCTCCGGATCGCCGCGATCTCGCGCGCGCTCGCCCGCTCTGCCGCCGCCGCCACCACTGCCGCCGCCGCCGCCGTTGCTGCTGCGCCAGGGGTTGAGCGAGGTGAGGCGCGTGCGCGCGCGTGGCCGGGACCGCGTGCGCGCGCGCGGCGGAGGGCGAGGGGCGGGGGCGCGGAGGCGGGGGTCTCCCGACTCCCGCAAAGCGCGACGCCGCCGGCCCACTGCGCAGGCGCCCCGCACCGCTGGCACTGGGAAGCTTCTTGCTGCCAGTGCGCTGGGGAGGTGCATACAACTGTGACTTGGCTGCACAGGGTCTTCACCACGTGTGGGTCTCAGCCAGACCTGGAGGCAGAGGGGGCCAGGCCCTCCCTGAGAATCGCCTAAGCAGAGGGGTCGAGGCCCGCGCCTCACACTCAGCTCCCATCATGAACTGCACTGCCTTATTTATAGGCAGAAGGCCTGGTGTCCCCAGAATGACCAATGAGAGTCTTGCCAGAAGAATCTTTGCTGAGTCACATGCAGCTCGCCTTCTTCAACAGGTTCCCTTCTGCATTTGTCGACCATGTTGGTTCAGCCCTTGCCTTAAACACTTGCACATGACCCCTGTTCTCGGTTTGCACAGTTTGCAGTCAGTGAACCCCGGACTTCTTGTTAAGACCCTCATTTCAACCTCCTTGCAAGCAGTTTCTGGGGCAGCACCCACTGAATTCTTGGATCCCATGTCAAGAGCCTCCATCCTCACATCCTGTGCCCCTTTCTGGCCTCATACAAATGAGCATCTAGGGATTTAGGATTTGGGTGATTCTTGAAAATAAACGTGTGTGTGTGTGTGTGTGTGTGTGTCTGTGTATAGGTGTCGGTGTTGTACCTCTGAACAGGTGATTTTTGCAAGTGTGTGTGCACCTAACTATTCGTGGGCATGTGAGTGTGTGTGGACATGGACCTCTGAATAGGTGTAGGTCCAAGGTGGGCAAAGGTATCTCCCTCCATTGCTTCCATTACTCTCCCACCAGTATGATTTCAGAGACAGGTTTTCTAAGATGTGTCTGTACTAGACCAGAAAGCACCAGGAATTCATAGTGTGTTTTCTAGTCTCCCTAGCGCTGGGATTGCAGCCTGACTTTTTAGCCAGTGGTGGGGATCAGATCTCAGGAGCTGATGCTTGAGCCTCAAACACTTTAAGCAGTGAGCCATTGCCCTGGCCCAGCGCTTTGCATCTGGGGATTGCAAAGGTCCTTGTACTTTGCTCACATGACCTCTTGATGGGAAGCAGGATACCAGGGTCTAAAGTAAACACAAAATTTTCACCACAGCGAGTTATTTTCTCTGAGCTTTCTCTCCTTCCTCCATTAGACTTGTAAAACTCTGAGGGCCCAAAAGTCTCCCCCAACACGTCTTTGGCAAGCCTGCGCTAACTTGAAACCACCTTGCCCTGGATACAGTAATTTTGGCTGTTTTTACAGAGATGCAGTCTGCTGTGGTTTAGCTTGATGATATTCACAGCTGTCTTCTTGGGGAAAAGAGTTCACTTTGGTAAGGATTACTGATGTCATGGAAAGATAATTTCCATTTTCGTGTACTTCTGTGCAGTCTAGTCTCTTTTTTGTAGTTTTTTGTTTTTTTTAATTGTTTTCTTTATTTACATTCCAAATGTTGCCCCCCTTCCTAGTACCCCCTCCAAAGAATTCTTCACCCCCTTCTCCCACTCCTTTGCCTCTGAGAGAATATACTCACCCACCCACCACACCTCCTCCCATCCTCCTTCCCTGGGGCATCAAGTCTCTACAGGATCAGGCTCATCCTCTCCCACTGAGGTTAGACAAGGAAGTCCTCTCCTAGATATGTGCTGGGGCCGTGGACCAGGCTGTCTGTGCTCTTTGGTTGGTGACTTAGACTCTGGGAGCTCCCAGGGGTCCATGTTAGTTGACACTGTTGTTCTTCCTATGGGGTTGCCATCCCTTTCAGCTCCTTCAATCCATTCTCTAACTCGTCCATAGGGGTCAACAACTTGGTCCAATGGTTGGGTATAAGTATCTGCATCTGTCTCAGTCAGCTCCTGCTAGAGCCTCTTAGAGGAAAGTCTAATCTCTAGGCTCCTGTGTGCAAGCATTAGAGTGTCAAACATAGCATCAGCAATAGTGGAGGAATTTGGTGACCGCCCATGGGATGAAACCCAAGGTGGGCTGGTCACTGAACAGCCTTTCCTTCAGTCTCTGCTCCACTTTTGTCCATGCATTTGTTGTAGTCAGGAACAATTCTGGGTCAAAAAATTTGAAGGTGGGCTGGTGACCCCATTCCTCCACCGGGTCCTGAGTATATACTGGAAGTGGACTCTTCAGGTTCTATTGCCCCACTGTTGGGCATTTCAACTAAGGTCACCCTGTTGAGTCGTGGGAGCATTTTATATCCCAGGTCTCTGGGACATTCTAGAGTGTCTCGCCACCTCCCACCCCAGCAGCTGATATTTCCAGTACTTCTCCTGGCCCTCTGGGCTTCTCTTCTGTCTTCCCTGACACACTCACCTGATCCTGACCCCCCTTTCCCCTCCCCATCCCTCCCAGACACTTCCTTCCCTCTGCCACATGTGGTTAATTTGTTCCCCCTTCTAAATGGGATTGAAGCACCCTCACGTGGGCCTTCCTTACTGTTAAATTTCATACAGACAGTGGGCTGAATCATGGGTATTCTGTACATTTTGGCTGATATCCACTTACCAGTGACTGAATACCATGCATGTCCTTTTAGATTTGGGTTACTTCATTCAGGATGATATTTTCCAGTTCCATTCATTTGCTTGCAAATTTCATGATATCCTCCTTTTTAATAGGTGTATAGTATTCCATTGTGTAAATGAACCACAATGTCTATATCCATTCTTCGGTTGAGCGGCATCTGTATTGTTTCCAGGATCTGGCTATTATGAACAAGGCTGCTATGAAGATAGTAGAGCAGGCTTCTTTGTGGTATGGTAGAGCGTCTTTGGGTATATGCCCAGGACTGGTATAGCTGGGTCTTCAGATAGAATTATTTCCAATTTTCTTAGTCAGGAACAGATTGAATTCCAGAGTGGCTGGTAGTACCAGTTTGCAATCCACCAGCAATGGAGGAGTTTTCCTTTTTCTCCACATTCTCACTAGCATGTGCAGTCACCAGAGTTTTTGATCTTAGCAATTCTGATTGGCATAAGGTGGAATCTCGGCTCAATTTGATTTGCATTTCCCAGAACTCTGTGGAAGTTGAACATTTCTTTAAGCACTTCTTAGACATCTGAGATTCCTCTGTTAAGAATTCTGGTTTGACTGAAGGAAAGCCATCCAGAGATTGCCCCACCTAGGGATCCATCCCACATAGAGTTATCAAACTCAGACACTAGTGTGGATGCCAACAAGTGCTTGCTGACAAGAGGCCTGATGTAGCTGTCTCCTGAGAGGCTCTGCCAGTGCCTGACAGATAAGGAATTTGGTGCTCTCAACCATTCAATGGACTGAGCACAGGGTCCCCAATGAAGGAGCTAGAGTAAGGAGTGAAGGAGCTGAAGGGGTGTGTAGCCCCATAGGAGGAACAGCAATATGAACCAACCAGTACCCCCAGAGCTCGCAGGGACTCAACCACCAACCAAAGAATACACATGGCTCCAGCTGCATATGTAGCAGAGGATGGACTAGTCAGACATCAATGGGAGGAGAGGTCCTTGGTCCTGTGAATGCTCTATGCCCCAGTGTAGGGGAATGCCCAGACAGGGAAGCAGGAGACGGTGGGTTGGTGAGCAGGGGGAGAGGGGATGGAATAGGCGGTTTTGGAGGGGGGAAACAATTAAAGAGGATAACATTTGAAATGTAAATAAAAAATATCATATATATATATAATATATATATATATATATATCATCTTGTATTGCCAAATTTAATAACAAAAAGAATCTTCTGTTTTCCTCTGTACCCCATTTTTCAATTAGTAGGTTATTTGTTGTTTTGGAGTCTAGCTTCTTGAGTTCTTTACTTATTTTGAATATTAGCCCCATTATCAGATATAGGGTTAGTAAAGTTTTTTTTTCCCAATTTGTAGGTTTAATTTCGATCTATTGACAGTGTCCTATACCTTACAGAAGCTTTTCAGTTTCATGAGGTCCTATTTATCAATTGTTGATCTTAGAGCCCGAGCCATTGGTGTTCTATTTAGGAAACTTTCTCCTGTGCCAGTGCATTCAAGGGTATCCACTAATTTCTCTTCTATCAGGTTCAGTATATCTGGTTTCATGTTGAGGTCTTTGATCTACTTGGACTTGATGTGTGTATAAGGTGGTATATAAAGATCAGTTTGCATTCTTCTACAAGCAGGTTGTAGTGTGACAACCACCAGGATTTACTGAAAGACATAGAGGCAGGAAGATCACGAGTTCAAGGGCAATCTGAAATAAACATCTATATATTTTTTCTCTCTCTCTCATTATTATTATTCTTTAATCTGTTTTTACAGTCCAGTTGTTATGCCCCTACCAGTCAACTCTCTGACAGTTCCTCATCCCATTCCTCCTCCCCCATCTCCACGAGGATGTCCTCCGGACTCCACAAGACCTCCCCTCTCCCTAGGAGTGATACTCAAGTATCTCAAGGATTAGGCTCTTCTCTCAATGAGGCAAGACCAGGCAGTCCTCTGCTGTATATGTGTTGGGGGCCTTGAACCAGCAACTGTATGCTGCCTGGTTGGTTGTTCACTGTCTGACAGGTCTCAGGGGTCCAGATTAGTTGAGACTGCTGATCATCCTATGGGGTCTCCTTCCTCCTCTGCTTCTTCCAGCCTTTCCCTAATTCAACCCCCAGGGGTCAGCAGCTTCTATCCACTGGTTGGCCATAAGTATCTGCATCTGACTCTTTCAGCTGCTTGTTGGGCTTCTCAGAGGGCAGCTATGCTAGACTCCTGTCTGTAAGCACACCATAGCATCAGTAATAGTGTCAGGCCTTGGGACTTCCCCTTGAGCTGGATCCAAATTTGGGCCTGTCACTGGACCTCCTTTCCCTCAGGCTCTTATATATTTTGTCCCCGCAGTTCTTTCAGACAGGAACAATTCTGGGTCAGAGTCTTTGACTGTGGGATGCCAACCATCCCTCTACTTGATGCCCCGTCTTTCTACAAGTTCCCTCTCTACACAGCTAGGCATTTCATCTAAGTTTTCTTCCTCTGAGTCCTGATCATCTCTTACCTTCCAGGTCTCTGATACATTCTATAGGGCCCTTCCACCTCCTACCTCCCAAGGTTGCCTATTAGGATTCTTTCTGCTGGCCCTCATGGCTTCAGTCCTGGTTACCCACACCCAGTACCTGATCATATTCCCCTCTTTTCCTCCCTGTTCTCTTTTTTAAAAGCCTCCAAGTTCCTAGATGGTTCCCAGCAATAACACCTTGACAGCTCAGTGCACAATTTGAAAGGCTAGTTACCCTAACTCCAGTGACTGGTCCTGGTGCACTCTTGTCTGTATGATGGCGGGAAGTGTAAGGCTCAGTGCTAGCCTGAAACATACTTTTTCTTCCTCTGAGCCAACAAGGTCCCTGAAACCTAGTGTCTACCATTGACTGGAAAGACATCCACTGAAAGAAACATTGTGAACAAAGTTCCATGGATCCCAAAGGATCATTGTGATCTTTCTTCTTGAGTCTGTGAAATGCCTAAATTAAGATTGTTTAACCCTGGTGAAGCTCTCTCCCCGCTCCTGTGTGTGTGTGTGTGTGTGTGTGTGTGTGTGTGTGTGTTATTTGTCACCAGGGAAGATAGGATTGTCTGCCTTTCACCAAACATCCATATTCCACTCTTGCTTTCCCTCAGGGATGGCAGTGGATTTATAGTGGATCTCCAGTAGGTAATTCAGCAAATGCTTCCCCAGGGATGCAATGACTAGAAGACAAAAGACCCCAGCATTCCTTATGTGGATTCCCATTGTATTACCGTCTATATTCAGAGACTCTTCTGTGCCTTTATGAATGATGTGATAGTTTGTAGACTGGAAACAATTTCTAGTATTAAACAAACTGAGTGAAAAGCCACATTTTACCAACAAACATCATAAACCTGAGACTAATCTTTAGAGACGGTGCTCATCATCCATGCTGCAATAGGCATTGCATTTATCTTCTTCTGTACAATCTTTTAAAAATCCCTTGGAAGCAGAGAGCATCTATTGCATATGGGCAAGGATAACATTAAGATTCACAGCTATGCAGCTTTTCAGTATCTAGCAGTTGTTACATAGGCACATGAGATCAAATTCTAGGGTTCATAGAATGGACTGCCCAGCTCAGGGAGTCTCCTTGAGCTTCCCCCAGCTCCTGTCTCTGTGCCTTCCCTTGTTCTGGCTGCTTGGCTCCTCAGCTCACTCAGGAATTCCAGTCCTCAGCCTCTCAGAATCCCCTTGGATTAAACATTATCTCCAATCCCATTGTTCAAAGGCTACCAAAGTCTACACTGAGTCCCACTGTGTTACAGAAAGAAGACAATCCCCTGAACAGTCAAAGAGATGGAATACTTGCTCTATACATCTTGAGCAAGAAGCTATATCAGCATAGTTAGTTTACCAAAAGGTATATTTTATTGTGCTGAGAGTCACTATGCAAGACTCATAGCATAAATTCTAACTTTGGTCCTAAGCTATTTTTCCCAAGGCTCCTCAGCTGCATGATGTATCTTAGCTGAAGGTCAGGTCCAGTCTCTAAGAGCAGTCTTTGATTTGAGGGTCAGGAGCCTGGGGGAGACTCTCCAGCAACAGGAGAGCTGAAAGTGGCATCTCTCCAGATGTGCACAGTTGAGGATGACTCTTGGTCTTAGCTTATATACTGTCCAGTTAATACAGAGTTCTAGGACTGTATTTGGCTTATTGAGTTATGACTCTGGTTTCTGATTATCAGGTACAGCCTTGAGTGTAGCAAGATTCCAGACTAAGGTATTTTTCTTCTCAAAAATGCATTTTTGTTTGCTGTACTCATTAAAATGTCCTACCTGCATTTGAGGGGCACAGGTCCTTGTTTCAAGGTTGGTTTCTGTGTCCCACATAAGGTCAGGGTATCATCTCTTCCCTAAATCCCTCACAAGCACCATCAGCATATATCCTATTTATCAAGCACCCTGCTGCCAAGGCTTGGGTGCAATGAACCCTCCAGCACCCTCAGAAGCCACCAGGCTTGTGATTGCTAGCAGCTGTTTCACAAGAGTGAAATCTCATTTGATAACCAGGATGTTAAGATAAATAATGTCAGAGGTTAAAACATATGGGGACCTGTCTCTTGTGAGGCTATGGCAGTGCCTGACAAATACAGAAGTGGATGCTCACAGTCATCTATAAGATGGAATACAGAAGCTAGAAAGAGCACCCAAGGATCTGAAGGGGTCTGCAACCGTATAGGTGGAACAACAATATGAACTAACCAGTACCCCCAGAGCTCATGTCTCTAGCTGCATATGTAGCAGAAGATGACCTAGTCGGCCATCAGTGGGAAGAGAGGCCCCTTTCTATTGCAAACTTTATATGCCCCAGTACAGGAGAATGCCAGGACCAAGAAGTGGGAGTGGGTGGGAGCAGGGCGGGGGGGGGGGAGTGTATAGGGAACTTTCGGGATAGCATTTGAAATATAGATACAGAAAATATCCAAGAAAATCTGAAGGTCTTTAAAAAAAACATATGGGCAATGTATCTGTCTTAATACCTCAGAAAGTTTTGTGTAGCAACAACAACAGTAACCTGCTCTGGAGTGCTCTGTCCTACATTCCAAAGGCAGCTTGATCCAGCATTGTCTTCTGGGAATTTCAGCCTGGATGGAGAAACAGCATTTAACTGGTCTCCTCTCTATCTTTTGGGTTATTTAAAACACAGGAAAAGGCATGGTCACCATTCTTATTCTCACTTTTCCAAAATACCATAACTACTAGGGAGAAAGGTCATAAACCATCCTGTACTTCCACCAAAGGTTTTAGTGATCAGCCCCCATCCCAGAAGGACACACTGATTTTAGGACTTCAAGAGCCATTCTATTCTTTATAGGTTCCTAATTTTATAGGAAACCACCTTCCTTTCAGTTCCTCATATTAATTTGTTTAACTGTTTTGTTTTGTTTTTTATTATTTCCAGGATGGGAACATATGTCCTAGCTTACGTGTGGGAATCAGATAGTAACTATTGGATGGGTCCAAGGGATCAAGCTCAGGGGATCAGACTTGGTGGCCTTTAGCACGGATTCAGCTCACCAGCCCGTTTTCCTTTTAATTGTGGCATGAGAAGCTGCACAGTTCTTTACTTGTGGTCTGACCATGGGCCAGATGTTTTTCACATTTCACTGACAACTTTGTAGGATCCCTGTGATCTCCATTCCATGTTCCTAGATTATTAAGCGAAAGCTAGGGAGATTGCTAGGAGCACATCCTTCTAACCACAGAGCGTGAAGTCCCAGGGCTGGGACTAAGGTGAGGACTCTGACAATCCATTGCATAGACTTTTCATCAAATCTGTACAATCTGTTCTTCTTTCTCAGACTTATACAGCATGGTTGGGTTGGGGGTCATGTGTACATCATTTTGTATGGAGAACAGAAGACAACCTCTTGCTTACCCTGGGATGTTATACACATTTTATTTTATTTCATTTTATTTTATTTTATCTTACCTTATTTTTGACACTGGGTCTCTTATTGGTCTGGAACTTGTAAGTAAACATGGATGTCCCCAAATCTCCTTCTCCCTGGCGTGCATCGAGACCTCAACTATGTTCCTGTAGACGTGGCTTTTTTTTTTTTTTTTAACAAAACTTACAGGGATTGAACTCGCATCCTTATAGTTGCATGCCAAGCACTTTATTGACTAAGGTACCATCCTGGCTCCACAGAATTCCATGTTGATATTGGAAACAACTCGTCTGTGCTTGCATGCCATGAATATAATCTTTTGATTTCCAAACAAGTTGAAACAATGGGCTATGATACTTATTAAGGATACTTATTTGTTTATTTTTACTCAGACAATGTATATTTTTCCATTAAGGTGCTATATTCATAAAAAAAATGAGGTTGATATACTGGAAAAGACATATATGAGTACATATGTTGACTACAGCATTGAAAATTGGACCTCTGATTATATTGTGCTAATGGCTGCAGGTATACTAGATGCTTGTGCCCATGGACCACTGCCCCAGACTTCTCAGTCCTCTTAATGCCTGTGCCCATGGACCTCTGCCCCAGACTTCTCAGTCCTCCAACTCCTATTGACTTCCTATTGAGTTTGCATGGCAGATGATGTCACCTATGATTTGTAGATGAGCATGTTGGAAATTATGTTTCAGTATGAAGTATGTTGATTTTCCAGACCTGCTGGGAAAGCCTACCATATTTCATGTAGAGTGCTTGATAGAGAAGATGCCAAGGTCCTAGTCCATAACCAGTTTGTCGTAAAAGAAACAAAGAGAAGGGAAAGCCTGATTCATAAATGTGCACAAAGTACCTTGGCTATTCCAAGAGGACAAAGAAAGAGAAAACACAGAAAAGCAAGGAGCTCAGAGCAGGAGGAGGAGCAGTGGGTCCCTCTGAATGTGAATCAGCATGCCTGCAGTAGAGAATCCTATGATTTTGGTGGTCATAGGCTTGACTCCATACTACTCCACACTGTTGTAGCTGTTAATGTAATCTATTTCAGAAGTTTGTACGTGAGTTCTGTATGGACATCATGTGCATCATTTCCTGCTGTGCTGACCCCATTCATCCTGTACAGCCCCCTCTCTAATGCCTGTCTTCCTCTTCATGTTCTTCTTCTATTATGATTATTAACTGATATATATATATATATATATATATGCCCACATGTATACATCCATCCATCTATCCATACCTGTTTTATACAAATACAGATTGATGAGTCTATTTTCTACTGCTTAGAGGTTTATGTCTTCAGAGTAGACCACCAAGAGTTATATGACCTACCAGTTGTCCTCAGGTGTGCAAAAGACTTAGTCTTCAGCTCTCAGCAATGGTTATGCTGCTGAAGTTCTTCCCTGTCGCTCTTCATTGAAGGGTAGCACTTGTGAGACTGCCTACAGCCATGTTGGCTGGACAAGTGACAGGGTCATTGTGCTGGCCCCTTTTCAGGTAATCATATTGTTAAGGCTACATTGGACCAGCTCCCCTGTCATATGCAGTAGGCTGTGCCTCCCAGAAGACAGAGTAGTCCTCCAGCTCTTATGGTCTTTCCCAGCTTTCCTCTGCAGTGTGCCCTGAGTCTTCATGGGAGAGTTGCATTCTAGATGGCTTAATTGTGGCTGTGTATACCACAGTCATTTGTTCTCTGCTTTTTGAAGAGTTATGAATTTCTGAATGGTCTCCCTCTGGTGAAAATTAACCTTCTTTGATGAGGGGGAGGAGTGGCACTTTTTACTACTGAGTTTTAGGGATCAGCATTTCTTATGCATTTAGAAAAGATACAGGTTTAGCAAACTGGCAGTAATAGGTTCTACTCTAGTTTCCATGACCACCAGTCAAAGGTACTGGGGACAAAACAGGCATTCATTCCCTCCTTTGCACCTTGTCTTTACGTCCAACTCGAGAGCTATTGATTACATCAAGAAGATAAGTCCACTATTGCATCTTTTGGGATATCTTGCCATGTTGGCTATTGCTCTGATCTGTAAATGTTATAGCTAGATAGGAGTATTGATAGATTTTTGTCCCCAGGAAGATTGAATAGCTCATTCCAGTTCTGTGACAGCTAGCCCTCAAAGAGGGGGCTTCCTGGTTAGACACAGTTCAGCGTCTGAAATCTGGGGAAGCTTCAACAACTCTTTTAGTTTAAAGTCCTGTGAGACAAATAAAGACAATGGCAACAACTTTTAGTAGCCTTGGGGCTTTTTTCAACCCCATAATCAGTAACTAGAAGGGAAGTTTGCTTTGCCTGACACTCAGGTTTCTGATAGATAGTCTATTGTTCTCCATAGGAGCATTTTCACTCTAATTGAATTAACTTTCTAAAAACTTTATATTCATATGAGTATGTATATACTTACACACATATATCTTACACATACATTTACATGATATTTTATTTCATCTTGTATTTTTGAATTAATATCTAGCTTTCATTTTAATGAACTATAAAATAAAGTTACTATAGCATTTTCAAACATCCCAAGTGTTATTGATACCTTCCCCACCTCTCTTTCTCTGTCACTGAGGGAAGATAGTGTGGGAAATCAAGGCAGATGCATGAACCAATGCAGAGGCCACTGGGGAACACTATTTCCTGGCTTGCTACCTCATAGTTTGCTCAGCCTGCTTCCTTATAGAACACAAGATAACTTACAAAGGAATGGTACCCTCCAGAATGAGGTGGGCCCTTCCACATCAATCACTAATTAAGAAAATTCCCTTCAAGTAAGGATGCATGAGTTTCACTGGGAAGGGGGAAATTGAATGATTCTGGAAGGCAGATGGAGGGAGGGAAGTGGAGGGGCTGGTTCTGGGAGGGTGTGGAGAGGGGCAGGGGGATGGCCAGATGGCCATGAGTATGAATGGAAAACTGGAACTGACTGGTGGTTGTTGGGCATCTCCTGGAAGACACAGAGACCTGAGATAAGGGAGGCACCCAAGAATCATTGGGGCTGTCCCTGGATTTGATTCACAACATTGGAGATATGGAGCTTGTGGAGGCTACATCCTGAGGTCATGCAGGAATCCCGATGGAGTGATAGGGACATGAACACATTCACAAAATTTTCAACCCAAACATCCAGTCTACAAGAAATGCATTTATTGGGGATAAGGCACAGACGGAGGGAGCAGCCAACCAATAACTGGACCAAGTTGAGACTTATCCTGTGGGCAAGCACAAATCCTTGACACTATTAAGGATACTTTGTTATGCTTGCAGACAGGAGTCTGAGAGACATCACAGAGCAGCTGACCCAGACATATACAGACACCCACAGTCAAAGTGGATGGAGCTCGGGGACACTTATAGAAAAATAGGAGGAAGGATTGTAGGCTCCGAAGGGGCTATAAACTCCACAGGAAGCTCAGCAGAGGCCAATAACCTGGACCCTTGGGGCTCTCAGGGATTGAACTACCAACCAGAGATCGTTCATGGGTGGGACCTAGGCCTCCCTGCTCAGATGTAGCAGAAGTGCAGCTTGGTCTTCATGTTGGTCCCAGACAACTGGAACAGGGTGGCTATCTGAAAAACCCATTGCCTGTATGTAAGTTTGTTCTTCTAGATGGACTGCCTTGTCTAGCCTCAGTGTGAGAGGGTGTGCCTCTCCTTGTGGAGACTTGATGTACCAGACTAACCTAATGGTGCATTTTCTCTGTTGTGATACTCTTTACTTAGGTGGCACTAGCTGTGTTGAATGTAGAGGATCTAGGCCCCTAGACAGTAGTGGCAGATGTGCAGTTTGGTCTCCCCCTAACAATTAGAGCAGGAAATGTCTCTGACTCTGTTTACTCCCATTGGATCTCCTTTCCCTACCTGGACTGACAGGTTGGGCCTCAGTGGGCAAGGATGCACTTTGTCCTGCTGGGACTTCATGTCCCAGGTTGAAGTGGTACCTAAGGGTCAGCTTCCCCTTCTCTGAGGCCAAGAGGAGTGGGTAATGGGGGAGAGATTTGTAAAGGAAGGACTGGGAGGAGAAAAGGGAGACAGGATGTAATAGGGCAATAAGGTGAATAAATAAATTAATAAAAGGATTAAAAATAAGTAAACAAATACCGTGGACAATGTCCAACATTTATACACTTATCAGTTGAAGCATAGTTAAGTCATTTTGAGGACTCTGACTAGATCAGCAATGAAAGTCACTTAGCAAGCATGTGTGGGGTAGCACATCCAGGCATTTGGGCATGTGCCATGGAGAGGCACAACTGGGTTTTGTGGTAGGACATGTAGCTTTAGCAGAATCCTTCACACTGGTTTCCAGAGTGGCTACACCAGTTTGCACTCCTAACAGCAATGAAGGAGAACTCTCATTTCCCCACAGCATTTCTACACAGTGGCTTTCTTAAACTGAGCCATTCCGAGTGAGCTAAGAATAAAAGCGCACGGTAGGTTTAGTTGGCATTTCTCTAGTTGATAAGGATATTGAAAGTGTTTTAAATTATTTCTGGCCATTATTTGTTAAGGGTACCCTGTTCAGATCTTTAGCCTATTCTGTAACTGTGACATTTGCTTTTCTAATTCCTATATCTTGAAGTTGTTTGTCTATTAAGGACATTAAATAAGGATTTTCTACTAGTCAGTGGGCTTCTTCTTCATTCCATTGTTTCTGTATCTGTACAGCATCTTTTGATCTTTATTCGGTCCTCATTGTCAGTTGTTGGCCTTTATTCCTGGGCAACCAGGGTTCCATCCAGACAGTCTTTTCCTACACCCATACCTTGTACGGCACCTCCTACGCTCCTCCATCACTTCAGGTTTCACTTTCAGGACCTTCATACATTTGGAGTTAGTTTTAGTGCAGAGTCTAATCTCATTGTAGAAGATGCCGGGAGAGTTCCTCCACATAAGCCAATGAGTGTAATAATTAGTAGACTGAAGAGAAAATTTACATGATCATCTCAATAGACACAAAAAAGGGCCTTTCACAAAATTCAATATATCTTCATGGGAAGGACACAAGAAGATGAAAAGAATTCTCATGGGCACAGCAAAAACAACAGTGGACCTCTGTAGCATCCCAGGACATGGTGGTCTTTGGAGGACATCCATCCAGAAAGTTCCCTGTTCCTCATCTAGGACCAGACAATACATAATCCACCATCAACCTCAGCCCCCTCTCTCTCCCTCTCTAGTCACTGCAATCAATGCAGTCACATCTCCAGTTCCACCTCTCCCCCACAGTGCATGTGCTGCATGCATGGCTCAGCTCCTCCATTCCTCCCATGTCACTTGTCACCATTGCTTTTTTGCAGTGGCACCCTTCAGAGTAGGTCTACTGCGCATGTGCAAGCTTATGTTAGTGTGTGTGCCAAGCCTACCATGCTGGCCTAGTTGACTTCCTGGCCCCACAGAGCATATGATCTTTTTAAATACAAGCTGTGTTCTGTTTTGAAGGATCCTATGAAAAGAATTTTAGTCGATATTGCTAAGGCATATTGGCTTACACTATGCTTTGTTGTTGTTGTTGTTGTTGTTGTGTCTTTAGAGGGTTCTGTGGTTAGAGTAATATGGCTCCCTGGAAGGCATGTGTAAGTGCTGATTTGGTCCCAGTTTTGAAATATTTCAAAAGTTGGTTGTAGATCTTTAATCTCTGTTAGAATTCGGCTGTGAATCTATCTGGGCCAGGACATTAATTAGGTAGAAGGATTTTTAAAATTGTTTCAATATCCTCTTTGTTTAAAATGTTCATCTTCTCATAGTTTAACTTTCCTGGTTCACATGAATGTACTAATTCATCCATTTCTTTTAGATTTTCTTACTTAATGAACCACATGTTTTTAAGTATTGCCTTTCAATACTCTGAATTTCCTTGGAGTTTGTTTAAGTGGTTCCCTGTTCATCTGTTCGCTTTATCTTTTTCTTTCATTTGGTGAGTTGGAAAATAAATGTCAATCTTAACTTATCTTAATTTATGTTTGCAAAAAAACAAACCAAAACAAAAGAACAATCAAAAAACAAACAGAAAATAAACAAATACAACAGCTTTTAGATTTGTTGGTTCTTTGAATTACTTTGTTTCTATTTCTTTAATTTCTTCTCCAATTTCTGTTATTTCTCACCATCTACTTGACTTCTGTCTGGTTTGTTCTTGATCTTTCAAAATCTTGAGTTGCCTCATTTGGCCAGTTATTTGTCCTCATTCTGACGTTTTTTTAATATAGGAGTTTAGACCTAATTATATTGCTCATGGAAGTATATTTAATATGTATCTGAGATGTTCTTGTGTTCTTTTGTTTTTATTTAATTCAAAGATTCTTTCCATCTTTTTTTTTTTTTTTATGTTTGAAGGTTGTTTAATCTCTGTGGGCTTGTTTGTGCCAAAGTACTGGGAATTCCTGTGGCCCTCATTTTAGGTTCCATTCCAGGGTAGGCACATAGGATGCGTTGAGTTATTTCAATTTTTTAACTGGGTTAAGGTTTATTTTCTATTCGAGGATGTGGTCTGTTTTAGGAGGATTTCCAGAGGTGTTGTATATGTGTATAGTCTTTGGCATATTGTAATATGCACACAGATATCTCTCAAGCTCATTAGATGTATGATGTCCATTATTTCTGATATTTTTCTTTTTCTTGTCCACAAAGCCAGTATACTGGAGAACATGTGGTAATGACATCTTCAGGATTTGGTGCGTTGAAGATGCTGTTTTGACTGTTCATATTGTTTTTACTTCTAAGATATGACTTCAGCATGTCCACATCTTTCTTGATGTGGTTGATGTGAGAGTCTGGCCCAGTTCAGGCAGGGCCAGTACAACAACTGTTTAAGCAAAACTAGTAATAGGGCATTTGGAGATGGTACAGATGGGCTTTGTCTTAGTCAGGGTTTCTATTCCTGCGCAAACATCATGACCAAGAAGCAAGTTGGAGAGGAAAGGGTTTATTTGGCTTACACTTCCATGCTGCTGTTCATCACCAAAGGAAGTCAGGACTGGAACTCAAGCAGGTCAGGAAGCAGGAGCTGAGCAGAGGCCACGGAGGGATGTTCTTTACTGGCTTGCCTCTCCTGGCTTACTCAGCCTACTCTCTTATAGAACCCAAGACTACCAGCCCAGGGATGGTCCCACCCACAAGGGGCCTTTCCCCCTTGATCACTAATTGAGAAAATGCCTTACAGTTGGATCTCATGGAGGCATTTCCTCAACTGAAGCTCCTTTCTCTGTGATAACTCCAGCTGTGTCAAGTTGACACAAAAATAGCCAGTACAGGCTTGTTTGTGGAAAACTCGCTAAGGAAACTCAGCCAGAAGCTACCCATCTAGTGTAGCCTGACAACGTAGACCTACTGTGGGCTGGCTGGTTCCCTTGGGAGTCACCAGGTAAAGCCTGTGCAGGCAGTGCTGGTCTAGCACAAGGCATAGGAGTATGTGAATAGCATGGGGAGGCTTTTAGACATTCATGTTCTCTACCTAAACAATTAAGGAGGTGAATTAGCAGATGCATCCATTCATTGGTTCCTCCTGTTGTATTTTTTTATCATCTGCTTCAGTCCCTTATTTGAAAAGAATAAGTGAGTTTCATGAGTACTGCCAAATGCAAGATTTTTGAAAGGAAAAGATTGTAGGAAAGTCTGACTTGACCCTAAAAGTCTTTCAGTCACTCATTGGGGTAGGAACACACCTGACTCCATGATAGAAGTGCCACTCAGGCTGGAAAACTCACCATATAGACAGCATCACCTGCCAGAAATGAAAACAGAGCTAGTCCACAGTTCTGGGAAATTCCCTAAATGTACTAGCCTTGCTTTTTGCCTTCTTTACTTCTACACTTGAGTAACTGCTTTTGTTAACTGATGGATGTCAATCCTGAACATGGTTTGTGTGCTTAAACGCTCACCCTAAGAAAGGCTCAGTTCTACACTGGGGTGCCAAACAATTATTGTAGTCATTGGCCAGTGATACAAAGTTTCTATTGGTTTAAATCTATGTCTGAATAGTCTTCTCTGGTGATACCCCACATTTCTGGAGGTTCCATGGACATCCCAGAGACATATGGGATCCAAAAGCTCTGGAGACTAAAGAAGAGTGCAGTGGTCAGGGGACTCCTAGGGGTACCTGAGATGGTCCAGGTCCCCAGGGCTCTCTTTAATCACTCTCTGCCTAATGCTTCAGAGGGTTCTGACACCTTCACCACACATTGAAACAAATTATAATGTTCCATGAGCCGTCACATCCAGAGCACAGTGTGGTTAAGGTATGTAATTTTGAATAGATAGAAGAGGTCAGATACAGCTGCTGATCCAGTCTCTGAGATCCATAAGAGGTCACTGGATCCTTCTCTCTGTTTAGGTGCATGAATGTATGGTGGTCAGCCATGGATATTTTTACTCTGTGTGTGTGTGTTTCTGTCAGTTTTGTTTTCCTGTATTGGCCTTGTTTTCCTGCTTTCTCTTGTGTATGACCTTACTCCAATCCACCTTAAGACCTGTGTCCTCTTCTGTTGGGGACCAAAATCCTTTGGGCTCTGCCAGGTCACTCTGAGAAACTGCAAAATCCTCCACCTGTCCCAATCCAGGAGAAGGAACCCTACCAGTTTTGTTGCTTGACTGCTGGTCAGGGTCTGGGTTGGTCAGTGTATGGAATGTACTGGGTGAGGGAAATTGTTCTCCACTTCTGAGCATTCCCTGAGCTCCAATCCATGCCTGTCTAAGCAGCTCCAGGCAGGAGAAAAGTTCGAAGGAAATAAAGTTCTATTCCATTCTCTTTCTTGATTCATACCACTTTTTTTTTTAGATCATATTTTTTTCAAAAACAATTTTTATTAGATATTTTCTTCATTTACATTTCAAATGCTATCCTGAAAGTCCCATATACCCCCTCTCTGCTATCCAACCCACCCACGCCCACTTCCTTGCCCTGGCATTCCCCTGTACTGGGGCATATAATCTTTGCAAGAACAAGGGCCTCTCTTCCCATTGATGGTTGACTAGGCCATCTTCTGCTACATATGCAGCTAGAGACACAGCTCAGGGGGTACTGGTTAGTTCATATTTTTGTTCCTCCTATAGGGTTGCAGACCCCTTCATCTCCTTGGGTACTTTGTCTAACAACTCCATTGGGGGCCCTGTGTTCCATCCTATAGAGGACTGTGAGCATCCACTTCTGCATTTGCCAGGCACTGACATAGCCTCGCAGGAGACAGCTATATCAGGATCCTGTCAGCAAAATCTTGCTGGCATATGCGATAGTGTCTGGGCTACCAAGCTTATGGGATAGATGCCCGGGTGGGACAGTCTCGGGATAGTCCATCCTTTCTTCTTAGCTCCAAACTTTGTCTCTGTAACTCCTTTCATGAGTATTGTGTTCCCCATTCTAAGGAGGAACAAAGTATCCACAATGTGGTCTTCCTTCTTCTTGAGTTTCATGTGCTTTGTAAATTGTATCTTGGGTAGTCTAAGTTTCTGGACTAATGTCCACTTATCAGTGAGTGCATATCATGTGAGTTCTTTTGTAATTGGGTTACCTCACTCAGGATGATATCTTCCAGATCCATCCATTTGCCTAAGAATTTCATAAATTCATTGCTTTTAATAGCTGAGTAGTACACCATTGTGTAATTGTACCACATTTTCTGTATCCATTCTTCTGTTGAGGGACATCTGGGTTCTTTCCAGCTTCTGGCTATTATAAATAAGGCTGCTATGAACATAGTGGAGCATGTGTCCTTATTACAAGTTGAAACATCTTCTGGGTATGTGCCCAAGAGAGGTATTGCTGGATCCTCTGGTAGTACGATGTCCAATTTTCTGAGGAACCGCCAGACTGATTTCCAGAGTGGTTGTACAAGCTTGCAATCCCACCAACAATGGAGGAGTGTTCTTCTTTCTCCACATCCTCGCCAGCATCTGCTGTCACCTGAATTTTTTATCTTAGCCATATGGCTGGTGTGAGTTGAAATCTCTGGGTTGTTTTGATTTGCATTTCCCTGATAATTAAGGATGTTGAACATTTTTTCAGGTGCTTCTCATGCATTTGGTATTCCTCAGTTGTGAATTCTTAATGATCTGTAAAACCCACCATTCTCTTAAAAGTCTTTATAATATCCCTGGACTGGTAGGGTACCATGGGGTTCAACAGACCACAGCCAGTTACTGTAGCCTAGATAGAACTTTATCCAGCACTGATCAAGAAGACTTTAAACAACTTTCACTAGAACCTTTCTTTTAAAGATTTAAAGACAGCTACTGAAAAGATTTCCTTTGTCACCTGTGATGGTTTGTACATGCTTCAGCCAGGGACTGGCACTATTAGGAGTTGTGGCCCAGTTGGAGTAGGGGTGGCCTAGTTGGAGTAGGTATGACACTATGGGTGTGGGCTATAATTTTAGTCCTGGAAGTGTGTATTCTGCTAGCAGCCTTCAGGTGAAGATGTAGAACTCTCTGATCCTTCTGTACCATGTCTGCCTGGATGGTACCATGTTCCCACCTTGATGATAACGGACTGAACCTCTGAACCTGTAAGCCAGCCCCAATTATACATTGTCCTTTGTAAGACTTACATTGGTCATGGTGTCTGTTCACAGCAGTAAAACCCTAACTAAGTCATCACCCATTCAGCCAAAGATATTAAAATTTTTATATATATTTTTTTAATTTTAAAGGAAATGTAGGTCCCAGTTGCTGGAGTTAGGTTAAAGGATGCTTAAGGACATAGAACAATTGAGACAAGATCTTGTGCTTAAACTGAAAGCCCCCATCTCTTATGATGATAAGATTTTTGGTTTCTTACCCACTGTCAGAAGAAGCCAACCCCCAGGACTAGCCTACGACCAGGCTCTATACTTATTCCACTTCTTCAGCCCAGAATAAACAAGGCCCAGTGACCCTGACAACAAAAGGGGGAAATTGCTGTCCTCCATATTGGGTGGTTAAAGAGACAGACATCAGGGAGCCTTGGCTGTCACACAGGAACATACTTCTCCTGCCTATGAGGAAACACGGGGCCTTCCATTCCCATGAGTCTCGTTCATTCAGAGAAACAGATGTACATGGTTTTGGAAAGATGTACTCTTTATCCTCTCATTGGCAGAGGTGAGTCAACCCATCTTTGCTTTCAAATGGACAGACACAGGGGGAATTTACAGCAGGAGACACACCAAGATAAGGTTGCCCCAGGATTTCAGAATGCAACCCCTCTGCCCTTCCTTTGAGGTTTCTTGGGAACATAGAATATAAAAGGGCCACTGAGGGACTGCTGCAGGAGCTACACACCATGGGCTACCGAATATCAGGTAAGAAAGGCAGCTTAAAATATCAGAGCTTTGGGGCTGGTGAGATGGCTCAGTGGGTAAGAGCACCCGACTGCTCTTCCAAAGGTCCAGAGTTCAAATCCCAGCAACCACATGGTGGCTCACAACCATCTGTACCGAGATCTGGCGTCCTCTCCTGGAGTGTCTGAAGACAGCTACAGTATACTTACATATAATAAATAAATAAATCTTTAAAAAAAATATCAGGAGGGAAGCAGAAACCAGCCTGAGTAGGGCCACAGGCCTCACCCGGCCGGATCAGCGCCAGGGTAGCGGGAGCGCAGGGTTGCCTGACACCCGCCAGCTACCCACGACCCCCGCCGCAGGATTTTGGGACTGCTGGTGAGTGGAACACAGCTTCTGCTCCAGTCCAATCACGCGGGACCTGAGACTGCTCTGGTTGGGGAGAGAGAAATCCGGCCCACACAGGGCCACAAGCCTCTTCCGGTCAGAAAAGCACCTGAGCAGCTGGGGCGCAGGGTCTGCTGACACTCGCCAACTGCCCACAACACCCGCCACAGGATCTTAAGACCTCTGGTGAGGGGAGCACAGCTTCTGCTCCAATCCAATTGCGCGGGACCTGAGACTGCATTAGTTAGGGAAGCAGAAACCGGCCTGAGTAGGACCACAGGCCTCATCCAGCCGGATCAGCACCAGGGTAGCGGGAGCGCAGGGTTGCCTGACACCCGCCAGCTACCCACAACCCCCGCCGCAGGATTTTGGGACTGCTGGTGAGTGGAACACAGCTTCTGCTCCAATCCAATTGCGCGGGACCTGAGACTGCATTAGTTAGGGAAGCAGAAACCGGCCTGAGTAGGGCCACAGGCCTCACCCGGCCGGATCAGCGCCAGGGTAGCGGGAGCACAGGGTTGCCTGACACCCGCCAGCTACCCACGACCCCCGCCGCAGGATTTTGGGACTGCTGGTGAGTGGAACACAGCTTCTGCTCCAGTCCAATCACGCGGGACCTGAGACTGCTCTGGTTGGGGAGAGAGAAATCCGGCCCACACAGGGCCACAAGCCTCTTCCGGTCAGAAAAGCACCTGAGCAGCTGGGGCGCAGGGTCTGCTGACACTCGCCAACTGCCCACAACACCCGCCACAGGATCTTAAGACTTCTGGTGAGGGGAGCACAGCTTCTGCTCCAATCCAATTGCGCGGGACCTGAGACTGCATTAGTTAGGGAAGCAGAAACCAGCCTGAGTAGGGCCACAGGCCTCACCCGGCCGGATCAGCGCCAGGGTAGCGGGAGCGCAGGGTTGCCTGACACCCGCCAGCTACCCACGACCCCCGCCGCAGGATTTTGGGACTGCTGGTGAGTGGAACACAGCTTCTGCTCCAATCTTTAAATAGTGACAACGATAACAACTAACCCCAGAGATTACCAGATGGCGAAAGGTAAACGTAATAATCTTACTAACAGAAACCAAGACCAGTCACCATCATCAGAACCCAGCACCCCCACTTCACCCAGTCCAGGGCACCCCAACACACCGGAAAAGCTAGACACGGATTTAAAAGCATATCTCCTGATGATGATAGAGGACTTCAAGAAGGACGTTAATAACACACTTAAAGAAATGCAGGAGAACACTGCTAAAAAGGAAGAAGACAATAAAGAGAAAGCACAAAAATCCCTTAAAGAATTGCAGGAGAACACTGCTAAAGAGTTACAAATCCTTAAAGAAAAACATGATAACATAATCAAACAGGTAGAAGTCCTTACAGAAAAACAGGAAAACACATCCAAACAGATGATGGAAATGAACAAAACCATACTAGACCTAAAAAGGGAAGTAGACACAATAAAGAAAACCCAAAATGAGGCAACACTGGAGATAGAAACCCTAGGAAAGAAATCTGGAACCATAGATGCAAGCATCAGCAACAGAATACAAGAGATGGAAGAGAGAATCTCAGGTGCAGAAGATTCCATAGAGAACATCGGCACAACAATCAAGGAAAATGGAAAATGCAAAAAGATCCTAACTCAAAACATCCAAGAAATACAGGACATAATGAGAAGACCAAACCTACGGATAATAGGAGTGGATGAGAATGAAGATTTTCAACTCAAAGGACCAGCAAACATCTTCAACAAAATTATAGAAGAAAACTTCCCAAATCTAAAGAAAGAGATGCCCATGAACATACAAGAAGCCTACAGAACTCCAAATAGACTGGATCAGAAAAGAAATACCTCCCGACACATAATAATCAGAGCAACAAATGCTCTAAATAAAGATAGAATACTAAAAGCAGTAAGAGAAAAAGGCCAAGTAACATATAAAGGCAAGCCTATCAGAATTACACCAGATTTTTCACCAGAGACTATGAAAGCCAGAAGATCCTGGACAGATGTTATACAGACACTAAAAGAACACAAACTCCAGCCCAGGCTACTATACCCAGCCAAACTCTCAATTAACATAGATGGAGAAACCAAAGTATTCCACGACAAAACCAAATTCACACATTATCTCTCCACGAATCCAGCCCTTCAAAGGATAATAACAGAAAAAAACCAATACAAGGACAGGAACCACGCCCTAGAATCAACAAGAAGGTAATCCCTCAACAAACCTAAAAGAAGACAGCCACAAGAACAAAATGCCAACTTTAACATCAAAAATAACAGGAAACACCAATTTCTTTTCCTTAATATCTCTTAATATCAATGGACTCAACTCCCCGATAAAAAGACATAGACTAACAAACTGGCTACACAAACAAGACCCAACATTTTGCTGCTTACAGGAAACTCATCTCAGAGAAAAGGATAGACACTACCTCAGAATGAAAGGCTGGAAAACAATTCTCCAAGCAAATGGCATGAAGAAACAAGCTGGAGTAGCCATTCTAATATCTGATAAGATTGACTTCCAACCCAAAGTCATTAAAAAAGACAGGGAGGGACACTTCATACTCATCAAAGGTAAAATCCTCCAAGAGGAACTATCAATCCTGAATATCTATGCTCCAAATACAAAGGCAGCCACATTCATTAAAGAAACTTTAGTAAATCTCAAAGCACACATTGCACCTCATACAATAATAGTGGGAGACTTCAACACACCACTTTCACCAATGGACAGATCATGGAAACAGAAACTAAACAGGGACACAGTGAAACTAAGAGAAATTATGAATCAAATGGATCTGGCAGATATCTACAGAACATTCTATCCTAAAACAAAAGGATATACCTTCTTCTCAGCACCTCATGGTACCTTCTCCAAAATTGACCACATAATTGGTCACAAAACAGGCCTCAACAGATATAAAAATATTGAAATTGTCCCATGCATCCTATCAGATCACCATGGACTAAGGCTGATCTTCAATAACAAAATAAATAATAGAAAGCCAACCTTCACATGGAAACTGAACAACACTCTTCTCAATGATACCTTGGTCAAGGAAGGAATAAAGAAAGAAATTAAGGACTTTTTAGAGTTCAATGAAAATGAAGCCACAACATACCCAAACTTATGGGACGCAATGAAAGCATTTTTAAGAGGAAAACTCATAGCTCTGAGTGCCTCCAAAAGGAAACAGGAGAGAGCACACATTAGCAGCTTGACAACACACCTAAAAGCACTAGAACAAAAGGAAGCAAATTCACCCAAGAGGAGTAGACGGCAGGAAATAATCAAACTCAGGGGTGAAATCAACCAAGTGGAAACAAGAAAAACTATTCAAAGAATCAACCAATCAAGGAGCTGGTTCTTTGAGAAAATCAACAAGATAGATAAACCCTTAGCCAGACTCACTAGAGGGCGCAGGGAAAGCATCCTAATTAACAAAATCAGAAATGAAAAAGGAGACATAACAACAGATCCTGAAGACATCCAAAACACCATCAGATCCTTCTACCAAAGGCTATACTCAACAAAACTGGAGAACCTGGATGAAATGGACAAGTTCCTAGACAGATATCAGGTACCAAAGTTGAATCAAGATCAGGTTAATGATCTAAACAGCCCTATATCCCCCAAAGAAATAGAAGCAGTCATTAATAGTCTCCCAACTAAAAAAAGCCCAGGACCAGATGGGTTTAGTGCAGAGTTCTATCAGACCTTCAAAGAAGATCTAATCCCAGTTCTTCACAAACTATTCCACAAAATAGAAACAGAAGGTACTCTACCCAACTCATTCTATGAAGCCACAATTACTCTGATACCTAAACCACAAAAAGACCCAACAAAGATAGAAAACTTCAGACCAATATCCCTTATGAATATTGATGCAAAAATCCTCAATAAAGTTCTTGCTAACCGAATCCAAGAACACATCAAAACAATCATCCATCCTGACCAAGTAGGTTTCATCCCAGGGATGCAGGGATGGTTCAATATACGGAAATCCATCAACGTAATCCAGTATATAAACAATCTCAAAGATAAAAACCACATGGTCATCTCCTTAGATGCGGAAAAAGCATTTGACAAGATCCAACACCCATTCATGATAAAAGTCTTGGAAAGATCAGGAATTCAAGGCCCATACCTAAACATGATAAAAGCAATCTACAGCAAACCAGTAGCCAACATCAAAGTAAATGGTGAGAAGCTTGAAGCAATCCCTCTAAAATCAGGGACTAGACAAGGCTGTCCACTTTCTCCATACCTATTCAACATTGTACTTGAAGTCCTAGCCAGAGCAATTCGACAACAAAAGGAGATCAAAGGGATACAAATTGGAAAAGAGGAAGTCAAAATATCACTTTTTGCAGATGATATGATAGTATATATAAGTGACCCTAAAAATTCCACCAGAGAACTCCTAAGCCTGATAAACAGCTTCGGTGAAGTAGCTGGATATAAAATTAACTCAAACAAATCAATGGCCTTTCTCTACACAAAGAATAAACAGGCTGAGAAAGAAATTAGGGAAACAACACCCTTCTCAATAGTCACAAATAATATAAAATATCTTGGCGTGACTCTAACTAAGGAAGTGAAAGATCTGTATAATAAAAACTTCAAGTCTCTGAAGAAAGAAATTATAGAAGATCTCAGAAGATGGAAAGATCTCCCATGCTCATGGATTGGCAGGATCAACATTGTAAAAATGGCTATCTTGCCAAAAGCAATCTACAGATTCAATGCAATCCCCATCAAAATTCCAAATCAATTCTTCAACGAATTAGAAAGAGCAATCTGCAAATTCATCTGGAATAACAAAAAACCTAGGATAGCAAAAACTCTTCCCAAGGATAAAAGAACCTCTGGTGGAATCACCATGCCGGACCTAAAGCTTTACTACAGAGCAATTGTGATAAAAACTGCATGGTACTGGTATAGTGACAGACAAATAGACCAATGGAATAGAATTGAAGACCCAGAAATGAACCCACACACCTATGGTCACTTGATCTTCGACAAGGGAGCTAAAAACATCCAGTGGAAGAAAGACAGCATTTTCAACAAATGGTGCTGGCACAACTGGTTGTTAACATGTAGAAGAATGCGAATCGATCCATTCCTATCTCCTTGTACTAAGGTCAAGTCTAAGTGGATCAAGGAACTTCACATAAAACCAGAGACACTGAAACTTATAGAGGAGAAAGTGGGGAAAAGCCTTGAAGATACGGGCACAGGGGAAAAATTCCTGAATAGAACAGTAATGGCTTGTGCTGTAAGATCGAGAATTGACAAGTGGGACCTCATGAAACTACAAAGCTTCTGCAAGGCTAAAGACACCATCAATAAGACAAAAAAACCACCAACAGATTGGGAAAGGATCTTCACCTATCCTAAGTCAGATAAGGGACTAATATCCAATATATATAAAGAACTCAAGAAGGTGGACTCCAGAAAGTCAAATAACCCCATTAAAAAATGGGGCTCAGAACTGAACAAAGAATTCTCACCTGAGGAATACCGAATGGCAGAGAAGCACCTGAAAAAATGTTCAACATCCTTAATCATCAGGGAAATGCAAATCAAAACAACCCTGAGATTCCACCTCACACCAGTCAGAATGGCTAAGATCAAAAATTCAGGTGACAGCAGATGCTGGCGAGGATGTGGAGAAAGAGGAACACTCCTCCATTGTTGGTGGGATTGCAAGCTTGTACAACCACTCTGGAAATCAGTCTGGCGGTTCCTCAGAAAATTGGACATAGTACTACCGGAGGATCCAGCAATACCTCTCCTGGGCATATATCCAGAAGATGTCCCAACCGGTAAAAAGGACACATGCTCCACTATGTTCATAGCAGCCCTATTTATAATAGCCAGAAGCTGGAAAGAACCCAGATGTCCCTCAACAGAGGAATGGATACAGAAATTATGGTACATTTACACAATGGAGTACTACTCAGCTATTAAAAAGAATGAATTTATGAAATTCCTAGCCAAATGGATGGACCTGGAGGGCATCATCTTGAGTGAAGTAACACAATCACAAAAGAACTCACACAATATGTATTCATTGATAAGTGGATATTAGCCCAAAACTTAGGATACCCAAGATATAAGATACAATTTGCTAAACGCATGAAACTCAAGAAGAATGAAGACCAAAGTGTGGACACTGTGCCCCTTCTTAGAATTGGGAACAAAACACCCAGGGAAGGAGCTACAGAGACAAAGTTCGTAGCTGTGATGAAAGGAAGGACCATTTAGAGACTGCCGTATCCAGGGATCCGTCCCATAATCAGCTTCTAAACGCTGACACCATTGCATACACTAGCAAGATTTTGCTGAAAGGACCCAAATATAGCTGTCTCTTGTGAGACGATGCCGGGGCCTAGCAAACACAGGAGTGGATGTTCACAGTCAGCTATTGGATGTATCACAGGGCTCCCAATGGAGAAGCTAGAGAAAGTACCCAAGGAGCTAAAGGGATCTGCAACCCTATTGTTGGAACAACATGATGTACTAACCGGAACCCTGGAGCTCTTGTCTCTAGCTGCATATGTATCGAAAGATGGCCTAGCCGGCCATCAATGGAAAGAGAGGCCCATTGGACTTGCAAACTTTATATGCCCCAATATAGGGGAATGCCAGGGCCAAAAGAATGGGAATGGGTGGGTAGGGAAGTGGGGGGCGCTATGGGGGACTTTTGGGATAGTATTGGAAATGTAATTGAGGAAATTATGTAATAAAAAAAAAAAATAAAATAAAATGAGATAGCTTTAAAAAAAAAAAAATATCAGAGCTTACATATCTAGGCTACCAGCTGAGGGGAGGAAAAAAAAAACTGTCTCAGAGTAGGATTGTTGCCATCCTTCAGATTCCAACTCCAAAGACTAAAGACAGGTTCAAGTTTTCTAAGGTACAGCTGGATATTTCTGCCTGTAGTGATGCTGAGATAGACCAGCAAACCTGTGTGACACTAGCCCATAATCTCAACTGAGACTAAACTCAGGAGGTTTAACCTAAACATTGGGGGCATGAAAATGTCCTGTGACATACCTGTCCAAACAGTTGTACCCTGTGGCCACTGGTCAGCCCATCTGTCTAAGATCTGTTGTGGCTACAGCTAGTCTAATGAAAGAAAGCAAACAAGTCAACTCTGGGGTCAGGATCATTTACTTCCAGGACCCCATGACAGAATAGGTGCTGTGTGCTAAGGAGGACTAGAATCCTGACTGTTTCATGACTGTGTGACACAGTACCATTCCTCCTCCTGGCCCACCCTCAAGTAGGGTTGAGAGATCCACCTCTATCAGTTCAGCCACCCTCTTGCGTGATGATACAGTTGCATATCCATGACTGTCAGGAGAAGAAAGATGAAACCAGGTATCTGGGAGCTTCAGTAGTTACTATAATGAAATCTGTTTGGGCCCAAGCCAGGTACTTCTCCACAGAGAGCAGAAGTGATAGATCTGGCCCAGGCTGTCAGATGTAGAGAAGGAAAGTCCACCACAAAATACACAGTCTGTCAGCCCACATGGTTTTACTACCAGGCATGTCCACAGTATGATCTATATAGAAAGAGGACTTCTCACTGCTGGGACAAAGGCCATTAAAAATTCTTGGCCCTCCTAGAGGCTATTTGGCTTCACTACAAACTTCTCTCCTCCATTGCCAGGCTGCTGACCTGGCTGCCTGACAAACAGTCCTCAGACCAGCGGGACCTATTGATATTCTGATGACATTTCACAAACATGGTACTGCCTGAGACTCCATGGTGAAGAAGAAATGGACAGCTCAAACCCTAAGGTTGGTGGAGGACAGCAGAGGGAAGGATCATTTCCCCAGAAGCAACTAACTGACAGGACTCTGGGACCTGAAGTTCACCAGGCTTCTCATCCAGGGTCCACAAAACTTTCTGAGTTTCCCAGACCAAGGTGTGTTACACCTAGGCTGCACAGCCTAGTGAAGTATAACTCAGCTAGATGCCAGTTTTGTGCAAAAGTAAATTCAAAACAGAGAGCCCTTTCCCAAGAAACCGTCAGAATGAGAGAAAGATACCCCGATGAATTCTGGGAAAACTCACTTTACCAAGATCAAGCGTTTTCTGAGAGAATAAAAGTATTTGCTAGCTTTTAATAGATACCTTTTTTTTCTGGATGGAAAGAAGTATTCCCCTACTAGGCCTGAAAATGCTCACATTGTAGCTAAGAAGCTCCTCCAGGACCTGGTGTCCTGATTTGGCCTCCCACTAGCAATGAAGTCTGACAATGGCCCAGCTTTCATAGTGAAAACCTCTCAATTAATAGCTAAGGCTTCAGACATAGATTGAAACTTTCATTGTTCTTATAGACCTCAGAGTTTTGGCCAGGTAAGAAGAATAAATAGGACATTTAAAAAGAAAAAAACTAACAAAATTCTCATTAGAGTCCAGAGAAGGATGGGTAGGCCTCCTTCCTTTGCTTTGCTTTGAGCTTACTGTATCTTGTACAGGAAAGGATTTATCCCCTTAAAGATTATGCTTGCAAGACACCCCCCCACACACACACTGCTTCCCAGGCTCAGAGACCAGCAGTTGGCAGAACTCTAACCATTCCTTTTTCAAGTCACCATAGACCCCCAGTCCTCCAATACAGGCTATTCATTAGAGTATCTGAGAGATCCAGCTGGCCTCTGAGTTCAGCACAGCTTCCCCATGTTTGAGTCCATTAATACTGTTTGGTGCATTCAGACAGTAACCAAAACAGCACGGAAACCAACTTGGGAAGGTACCTATAAGTGATTCTCTCCAGTCCCAAGGCTATGAAGACAGCTGGCATTACAGCATGGATCCTGATCACACCCAGGCCAAGAAATTGGAAAGCCACAGATGATGCTGGCCAAATGGAATGTCTCTGGACTGTGGACCCACTGAAATTAAGGTGCCATTGGCCCCAGGGCCCTTCCACTTTCTGCCCCTCTTACTTTTTCCAACCAGTATATTGGGTATGAATACAGGATCATGGTCTAACTCCTTCCACCCTCAGGCCTGGACTGGAAACTGGGGAAGATAGACACAAGGAACACGTTAGCTACTGCGACCCCTACTTGCTGATGCCCACTTTAAATGCCTGGTTGTATGGAGAGAAAAAAAAATAGATAAGAGGATTTGTGTTTTAAGTGAGGAGTACAATGTTGCTGAGTGCCTTGCCTATGGATTCCCTAGTTGTCAGAAACAAGGAAGTTTCCATTGCAGCAATTAGGTTTAGAACTGAAGCTTCCTAAAATTTTCCTTTCAAAGAGTCTGGCCTTCAGGACAGAGAAAAAAACCTGGGAATCAGACTCTATGCCACAGGAAATTACCCTGGAGATAAGAGTCAATCATTCCCAGCCAGCAATCAGCCAGGATTGCTGCTTATGCCTAAACATTCAGCCCCACTCTACACAGGGACAGTAACAAATTTTTCTGCAACTACAAGAAAAATTAATTTCAACATGGGGGTTTAAACAGTGCAGGGTTGTTTTCTGGGTCCCAAAGTCTGATGTTGGCCATGGATCTCTTGAGTTCTTAGGTTAGGTTCACCCAGAGATGAGGCCAAGTTGGGATCTTACCTGAGACTCAAACATTGGCTTCCAAACCTCTCACAGGATGGACAGAAGTCAGTTTCTTCTTTAGAAGGCCATTATGAAGTTCCTCACTCCAATCTTAGTGTTTCTTAGATCCGAGACTAATCCTACCACTGTACCCCCCTTTTTGGCTGCTCTCAGAGATAATTACATAAAAGACATTCATGGAGATAAATAATGTATTGTCACACAATCCAAATGTTATGCTAGCACAACCTGTGATTGTGAAATCAAATGCTGTCATAACCACAGTGTACACTATACTCCAAACTCCAAGTCTGCTCCATGATGGTGTCTCTATGTCTCTCATGGTCGACTCAGTGGTGGAAAACCCTACCTTCTTTTCTTCCCAAAGCTCATGGAGCCTCTTTACTCTGTCAGTGCAGGGATCAGCCTTGCCCAGTCTGTTAAGGATGTGTTCCCAGGTCTCTCCACTCCAACATTGTTTGCCCTTGGACACTGAAACATCCTGATTTACATTTAAAAAAATAGTTCCCCTTTTGTAATTTAGTAATTTGTAACTTAAGCTGCTTCATGGTGTTTTACTTTTCAAAATCATTCTCTTTTGTAATAATGGAATGGTATTTTGTGGTATTTTGAAAACTGAAGCCTTTAGTTCCATGTTCTTTTTTTAATTTTTTCCTTTGGTAGCTACACTAAAAAAATCTTATTTTCCTTGAATAAAAATAGTTTTAACTCTTTCTTTTTGTTGTGGACAATTTTAGTTATCAACTTGACTACCTATGGAATCAAGTATAATCCAACCAGCTGAGTAAGCTGGAAAAGGGTTTTTCTTGATTGGATCATTTGAGGTGAGAAGGTCCTCTCTAATTCTGGAAAATTTGAACTCAGGACACCCACCCTCAATCTGGGACACACCTTCTGGTGGTAGTCCTCATCAAAGGACATAGAAGAAGGAAGAGTTTACTTTTTGCCTATTTGCCCTTTTCAGATTATTATTATTATTATTGTAAATTTATAGCTCACTTAAAATACTCTTAGTGAAATTAAAACTTTATCATTGTTGAGGCATGCTGTTAAAATAGTATTTAAAAATGATAACATGAATTTTAGGTAGCAGTATCCATATAAATCAACAGTAGAGCAATTTACCCCTAAAGAAGAAGAAAAAAAGTGGAGTAAAGATTTATAAAATAACAATAAATTATCAGACCACCAAAAGGTCATTCTTTTAAAATACAAATAAAACAACTGACTTCTAACCATTAAAGTGACTTGGTAGAAATAAATTACCAATCCTGGACTTATGAGTATTTAGAATTATTGAGCTTCTCTTGGGGAATCTTGTGGAAGAGTGTGAGGAGAGGAGGACTGAGGGATCTAGATGGGTCAAGAGCACCACAAGATGACCTACAGAGTCAACTAACTTGGACCCTTGGGGCCTCACAGAGACTTAAGCACCAACCAAAGAACATACAGAAGTTGGATCTAGCCCCCTACCCCACATTTGTAGCAGATGTGCATCTTGTTCTTCTTATGAGTCTTTCACATGTGATGGATGAGTTTCCAAAGCAAGATTAACAAAGTATGTCATTTCATCACTTCTGTTCCCTTTCTTTACTTCATCCTTCTGGGATTTCTTACTTACCTCAACATTGGTGATTTTGAACAGCTTTCATTTTTTCCTCTTGGCAGTGCTTAGATTGTACAACATGGCATCGTCCTCCAGGCTGCAACCATGAGTTTTCCCAGTCAAGTTGTACAGATGTCTGATCATGTTAAGCAAAATGAGTAAGTCTCACCTCTACTTATGCCTTTTATCTCACACACTTCAAAGAAACTTTGACCTGAGCATTGAGATAATGTATTTCTGAGACACATGAGTGGGACAAGCCTGTGGGTCTCTGTGCAGGTGATGACTAGTATTAAAAAGGTTAAAATAAATATAAATAATGTGTTATTTAAAAATATTTATTTATTTACACTCCATATTTTATTCCCACCCCCTTGTCCACCCTCTGACTGTTCCACACCCCATACCTCCTCCCTGTACCCCTGTCTCTACAAGGATGTCCCCATCCCCCACCCCACCTGACCTCTAAACTCCTTGGGACCTACAGTCTCTTGAGGGTTAGGTGCATCTTCTCTGATTGAACCCAGACGCAGCAGTCCTCTGCTATATATGTGTCAGTAGCCTCATATCAGCTGGTATATGCTATCTGTTTGGTGGTCCAGTGTTTGAGAGATCCTGGGCATCCAGGTTAATTGAGACTGCTGGTCCTCCTACAGGGTCACCCTCCTCCTCAGCTTCTTACAGCATTCCCTAATTCAACCACAGGGGTCTGCAGCTTCTGTCCAATGGTTGGGTGCAAATATCTGCATCTGACTCTTTCAGCTGCTTGTTGAGTCTTCTGGATGGCAGTCATAATAGCCCCCTTTAATATATATATATATATATATATATATATATATATATATATATATACTTCAGATTTTATTCCCCACCCCGGTTCACACCTCCTCTGCACCCTGTCTCTATGTGGATATCACCACCCACCCCCACCTGACCTTTAAACTCCCTGGGGCCTCCAGTCTCTTAAGGGTTAGGTGCATCATTTCTGAATGAACATAGACCTGGCAGTTCTCTACTATATGTGCGTTGGGGGACTCATATCAGCTGGTGTATACTGCCTGGTTGGTGGTCCATTGTTTGAGAGATCTCAGGGGACCATATTTATTGAGATTGCTGGTCCTCTCTTTTGATGAGTGCTCCATAGCCTCAGTAATAGTGTCAGGCCTTGGGACCTCCCCTTGACCTGGATCCCACTTTTGGCCGGTCACTGGACCTTCTTTTTCTCAGGCGCATCTCCATTTCCATCCCTATAATTCTTTCAGACAGGAACAATTATGGGACAGAGGTATGACTGTGGGATGACAACCCCCTCCCTCACTTGATGGCCTGTCTTCCTATTGGAGGTGGGCTCTGTAAGTTCCCTCTCCTTACTGCCAGCCATTTTATCTAAGGTCCCTCCCTTTGAGACCTGAGATTCTCTACCTGCCAGCTCTCTGATGCATTCTGGGGAGTCCCCCCAATCGCCTATCCCCCACGCCCACCCCCAAGGTTACCTGTTTCAATTCTTTCTGCTGGCTATCAGGCCTTTAGTCCTTTTCCCTTCCCAATACCAGATCAGATTCCCCTCTTCCCCACCCCCTGTCCACTTTCCCTCCCAGGTCCCTCCCTACCTCCCCACTTGTTATTGCTTTCTTCTCTCTCCCAAGTGGAACTGAGGCATCCTCACTTGGGCACTTCAGCTTGTTGAGCTTTTTTAGTTCTGTGGACTGTATCTTGGGTATTCTGTACTTTTAAAAAAAAATAATATTCACTTTTTAGTGAGTACATACCATGCATGTCCTTTTGGGTCTGAGTTACTTCACTCAGGATGATATTTTCTAGTTCTAATCCATTTGCCTGCAAAACTCAGGACGTCCTCATTCTTTTTTTTTTTTTTTTTGATTTTTAATATTTTTATTACATATTTTCCTCAATTACATTTCCAATGCTATCCCAAAAGTCCCCCATAGCGCCCCCCACTTCCCTACCCACCCATTCCCATTCTTTTGGCCCTGGCATTCCCCTATATTGGGGCATATAAAGTTTGCAAGTCCAATGGGCCTCTCTTTCCATTGATGGCCGACTAGGCCATCTTTCGATACATATGCAGCTAGAGACAAGAGCTCCGGGGTTCTGGTTAGTACATCATGTTGTTCCAACAATAGGGTTGCAGATCCCTTTAGCTCCTTGGGTACTTTCTCTAGCTTCTCCATTGGGAGCCCTGTGATACATCCAATAGCTGACTGTGAACATCCACTCCTGTATTTGCTAGGCCCCAGCATCGTCTCACAAGAGACAGCTAAATTTGGGTCCTTTCAGCAAAATCTTGCTAGTGTATGCAATGGTGTCAGCGTTTAGAAGCTGATTATGGGATGGATCCCTGGATACGGCAGTCTCTAAATGGTCCATCCTTTCATCACAGCTACAAACTTTGTCTCTGTAACTCCTTCCCTGGGTGTTTTGTTCCCAATTCTAAGAAGGTGCACAGTGTCCACACTTTGGTCTTCATTCTTCTTGAGTTTCATGCGTTTAGCAAATTGTATCTTATATCTTGGGTATCCTAAGTTTTGGGCTAATATCCACTTATCAATGAATACATATTGTGTGAGTTCTTTTGTGATTGTGTTACTTCACTCAAGATGATGCCCTCCAGGTCCATCCATTTGGCTAGGAATTTCATAAATTCATTCTTTTTAATAGCTGAGTAGTACTCCATTGTGTAAATGTACCATAATTTCTGTATCCATTCCTCTGTTGAGGGACATCTGGGTTCTTTCCAGCTTCTGGCTATTATAAATAGGGCTGCTATGAACATAGTGGAGCATGTGTCCTTTTTACCGGTTGGGACATCTTCTGGATATATGCCCAGGAGAGGTATTGCTGGATCCTCCGGTAGTACTATGTCCAATTTTCTGAGGAACCGCCAGACTGATTTCCAGAGTGGTTGTACAAGCTTGCAATCCCACCAACAATGGAGGAGTGTTCCTCTTTCTCCACATCCTCGCCAGCATCTGCTGTCACCTGAATTTTTGATCTTAGCCATTCTGACTGGTGTGAGGTGGAATCTCAGGGTTGTTTTGATTTGCATTTCCCTGATGATTAAGGATGTTGAACATTTTTTCAGGTGCTTCTCTGCCATTCGGTATTCCTCAGGTGAGAATTCTTTGTTCAGTTCTGAGCCCCATTTTTTAATGGGGTTATTTGACTTTCTGGAGTCCACCTTCTTGAGTTCTTTATATATATTGGATATTAGTCCCTTATCTGATTTAGGATAGGTGAAGATCCTTTCCCAATCTGTTGGTGGTTTTTTTGTCTTATTGATGGTGTCTTTAGCCTTGCAGAAGCTTTGTAGTTTCATGAGGTCCCACTTGTCAAGTCTCGATCTTACAGCACAAGCCATTACTGTTCTATTCAGGAATTTTTCCCCTGTGCCCATATCTTCAAGGCTTTTCCCCACTTTCTCCTCTATAAGTTTCAGTGTCTCTGGTTTTATGTGAATTTCCTTGATCCACTTAGACTTGACCTTAGTACAAGGAGATAGGAATGGATCGATTCGCATTCTTCTACATGTTAACAACCAGTTGTGCCAGCACCATTTGTTGAAAATGCTGTCTTTCTTCCACTGGATGTTTTTAGCTCCCTTGTCGAAGATCAAGTGACCATAGGTGTGTGGGTTCATTTCTGGGTCTTCAATTCTATTCCATTGGTCTATTTGTCTGTCACTATACCAGTACCATGCAGTTTTTATCACAATTGCTCTGTAGTAGAGCTTTAGGTCCGGCATGGTGATTCCACCAGAGGTTCTTTTATCCTTGAGAAGAGTTTTTGCTATCCTAGGTTTTTTGTTATTCCAGATGAATTTGCAGATTGCACTTTCTAATTCGTTGAAGAATTGATTTGGAATTTTGATGGGGATTGCATTGAATCTGTAGATTGCTTTTGGCAAGATAGCCATTTTTACAATGTTGATCCTGCCAATCCATGAGCATGGGAGATCTTTCCATCTTCTGAGATCTTCTCTAATTTCTTTCTTCAGAGACTTGAAGTTTTTATTATACAGATCTTTCACTTCCTTAGTTAGAGTCACGCCAAGATATTTTATATTATTTGTGACTATTGAGAAGGGTGTTGTTTCCCTAATTTCTTTCTCAGCCTGTTTATTCTTTGTGTAGAGAAAGGCCATTGATTTGTTTGAGTTAATTTTATATCCAGCTACTTCACCGAAGCTGTTTATCAGGCTTAGGAGTTCTCTGGTGGAATTTTTAGGGTCACTTATATATACTATCATATCATCTGCAAAAAGTGATATTTTGACTTCATCTTTTCCAATTTGTATCACTTTGATCTCCTTTTGTTGTCGAATTGCTCTGGCTAGGACTTCAATTACAATGTTGAATAGGTATGGAGAAAGTGGACAGCCTTGTCTAGTCCCTGATTTTAGAGGGATTGCTTCAAGCTTCTCACCATTTACTTTGATGTTGGCTACTGGTTTGCTGTAGATTGCTTTTATCATGTTTAGGTATGGGCCTTGAATTCCTGATGTTTCCAAGACTTTTATCATGAATGGGTGTTGGATCTTGTCAAATGCTTTTTCCGCATCTAACGAGATGACCATGTGGTTTTTGTCTTTGAGTTTGTTTATATACTGGATTACGTTGATGGATTTCCGTATATTGAACCATCCCTGCATCCCTGGGATGAAACGTACTTGGTCAGGATGGATGATTGTTTTGATGTGTTCTTGGATTCGGTTAGCAAGAACTTTATTGAGGATTTTTGCATCAATATTCATAAGGGATATTGGTCTGAAGTTTTCTATCTTTGTTGGGTCTTTTTGTGGTTTAGGTATCAGAGTAATTGTGGCTTCATAGAATGAGTTGGGTAGAGTACCTTCTGTTTCTATTTTGTGGAATAGTTTGTGAAGAACTGGGATTAGATCTTCTTTGAAGGTCTGATAGAACTCTGCACTAAACCCATCTGGTGTTGGGCTTTTTTTAGTTGGGAGACTATTAATGACTGCTTCTATTTCTTTGGGGGATATAGGGCTGTTTAGATCATTAACCTGATCTTGATTCAACTTTGGTACCTGGTATCTGTCTAGGAACTTCTCCATTTCATCCAGGTTCTCCAGTTTTGTTGAGTATAGCCTTTGGTAGAAGGATCTGATGGTGTTTTGGATGTCTTCAGGATCTGTTGTTACGTCTCCTTTTTCATTTCTGATTTTGTTAATTAGGATGTTTTCCCTGTGCCCTCTAGTGAGTCTGGCTAAGGGTTTATCTATCTTGTTGATTTTCTCAAAGAACCAGCTCCTTGATTGGTTGATTCTTTGAATAGTTTTTCTTGTTTCCACTTGGTTGATTTCGCCCCTGAGTTTGATTATTTCCTGCCGTCTACTCCTCTTGGGTGAATTTGCTTCCTTTTGTTCTAGTGCTTTTAGGTGTGTTGTCAAGCTGCTAATGTGTGCTCTCTCTAGTTTCCTTTTGGAGGCACTCAGAGCTATGAGTTTTCCTCTTAGAAATGCTTTCATTGCGTCCCATAAGTTTGGGTATGTGGTGGCTTCATTTTCATTGAACTCTAAAAAGTCCTTAATTTCTTTCTTTATTCCTTCCTTGACCAAGGTATCATTGAGAAGAGTGTTGTTCAGTTTCCACGTGAAGGTTGGCTTTCTATTATTTATTTTGTTATTGAAGATCAGCCTTAGTCCATGGTGATCTGATAGGATGCATGGGACAATTTCAATATTTTTGTATCTGTTGAGGCCTGCTTTGTGACCAATTATGTGGTCAATTTTGGAGAAGGTACCATGAGGTGCTGAGAAGAAGGTATATCCTTTTGTTTTAGGATAGAATGTTCTGTAGATATCTGCCAGATCCATTTGATTCATAATTTCTCTTAGTTTCACTGTGTCCCTGTTTAGTTTCTGTTTCCATGATCTGTCCATTGGTGAAAGTGGTGTGTTGAAGTCTCCCACTATTATTGTATGAGGTGCAATGTGTGCTTTGAGATTTACTAAGGTTTCTTTAATGAATGTGGCTGCCTTTGTATTTGGAGCATAGATATTCAGGATTGATAGTTCCTCTTGGAGGATTTTACCTTTGATGAGTATGAAGTGTCCCTCCCTGTCTTTTTTAATGACTTTGGGTTGGAAGTCAATCTTATCAGATATTAGAATGGCTACTCCAGCTTGTTTCTTCATGCCATTTGCTTGGAAAATTGTTTTCCAGCCTTTCATTCTGAGGTAGTGTCTATCCTTTTCTCTGAGATGAGTTTCCTGTAAACAGCAAAATGTTGGGTCTTGTTTGTGTAGCCAGTTTATTAGTCTATGTCTTTTTATCGGGGAGTTGAGTCCATTGATATTAAGAGATATTAAGGAAAAGTAATTGTTGTTTCTTGTTATTTTTGTTGTTAAAGTTGGCATTTTGTTCTTGTGGCTGTCTTCTTTTAGGTTTGTTGAGGGATTACCTTCTTGTTGTTTCTAGGGCGTGGTTCCTGTCCTTGTATTGGTTTTGTTCTGTTATTATCCTTTGAAGGGCTGGATTCGTGGAGAGATAATGTGTGAATTTGGTTTTGTCGTGGAATACTTTGGTTTCTCCATCTATGTTAATTGAGAGTTTGGCTGGGTATAGTAGCCTGGGCTGGAATTTGTGTTCTTTTAGTGTCTGTATAACATCCTTCCAGGATCTTCTGGCTTTCATAGTCTCTGGTGAAAAATCTGGTGTAATTCTGATAGGCTTGCCTTTATATGTTACTTGGCCTTTTTCTCTTACTGCTTTTAGTATTCTATCTTTATTTAGAGCATTTGTTGTTCTGATTATTATGTGTCGGGAGGAATTTCTTTTCTGGTCCAGTCTATTTGGAGTTCTGTAGGCTTCTTGTATGTTCATGGGCATCTCTTTCTTTAGATTTGGGAAGTTTTCTTCTATAATTTTGTTGAAGATGTTTGCTGGTCCTTTGAGTTGAAAATCTTCATTCTCATCCACTCCTATTATCCGTAGGTTTGGTCTTCTCATTGTGTCCTGGATTTCTTGGATGTTTTGAGTTAGGATCTTTTTGCATTTTACATTTTCCTTGATTGTTGTGCCGATGTTCTCTATGGAATCTTCTGCACCTGAGATTCTCTCTTCCATCTCTTGTATTCTGTTGCTGATGCTTGTATCTATGGTTCCAGATTTCTTTCCTAGGGTTTCTATCTCCAGTGTTGCCTCATTTTGGGTTTTCTTTATTGTGTCTACTTCCCTTTTTAGGTCTAGTATGGTTTTGTTCATTTCCATCATCTGTTTGGATGTGTTTTCCTGTTTTTCTGTAAGGACTTCTACCTGTTTGATTATGTTATCCTGTTTTTCTTTAAGGATTTGTAACTCTTTAGCAGTGTTCTCCTGCAATTCTTTAAGGGATTTTTGTGCTTCCTCTTTATTGTCTTCTGCCTGTTTAGCAGTGTTCTCTTGCATTTTTTTAAGTGTGTTATTAAAGTCCTTCTTGAAGTCCTCTATCATCATCAGGAGATATGCTTTTAAATCCGTGTCTAGCTTTTCCGGTGTGTTGGGGTGCCCTGGATTGGGCGAAGTGGGGGTGCTGGGTTCTGATGATGGTGAGTGGTCTTGGTTTCTGTTAGTAAGATTATTACGTTTACCTTTCGCCATCTGGTAATCTCTGGGGTTAGTTGTTATCGTTGTCACTGTTTAAAGATTGGAGCAGAAGCTGTGTTCCACTCACCAGCAGTCCCAAAATCCTGCGGCGGGGGTCGTGGGTAGCTGGCGGGTGTCAGGCAACCCTGCGCTCCCGCTACCCTGGCGCTGATCTGGCCGGATGAGGCCTGTGGCCCTACTCAGGCCGGTTTCTGCTTCCCTAACTAATGCAGTCTCAGGTCCCGCGCAATTGGATTGGAGCAGAAGCTGTGCTCCACTCACCAGAAGTCTTAAGATCCTGTGGCGGGTGTTGTGGGTAGCTGGCGAGTGTCAGCCGACCCTGCGCCCCAGCTGCCCCGGTGCTTTTCTGACCGGAAGAGGGTTGTGGCCCTATGTAGGCCGGATTTCTCTCTCCCCAGCCAGAGCAGTCTCAGGTCCCGCGTGATTGGACTGGAGCAGAAGCTGTGTTCCACTCCCCAGCAGTCCCAAAATCCTGCGGCGTGGGTCGTGGGTAGCTGGCGGGTGTCAGGCAACCCTGCGCTCCCGCTACCCCGGTGCTGATCCGGCCGGATGAGGCCTGTGGCCCTACCGACGTCCTCATTCTTAATAGCTGAGTAGTATTCCATAGTGTAAATGAACCACATTTTCTGTATCCATGCTTCCATTGTGGGACATTTGGGTTGTTTCCAGCTTCTGGCTATCACATAGTGGTAGGTAGCTTTATGTGCTTGTGGTTCTCTCCTTTTGGCTTTGTTTTTAGATGCTTAATATCTTGTCTTTTCTTTGGTGTAGATACCTTCCTTGTGTTGGAGTTTTCCTTCTAGGATCCTCTGTAGGGCTCGTTGGTAGATAGATACTGTTTGAATTTGGCTTTGTCCTGGAATATTTTGGTTTCTCCATCTATGTTGATTGAGCATTTTGCTAGGTATTGTAGCCTGGGCTGGCATTTTTGTTCTCTTAGAGTCTGCATGACCTCTGACCAGGCTCTTCTTACTTTCATAGTCTCTGTTAAGAAGTCTGGTGTGATTCTACTAGGTCTACCTTTGTATGTTACTTGGCCCCGTTCCCTTGCAGCTTTTAACATTCTTTCTTTGTTCTGTGCATTTACTGTTTTGATTATTATGTGACAAGAGGATTTCTTTTTCTGGTCCCATTTACTTGGTGTTCTATAGGCTTCTTATACCTTTATGGCCATCTCTTTCTTAGGTTGGGAAAGTTTTCTTCTACAATTTTGTTGAAGACATTTTCAGGTCCTTTGTTCTTCTCTATTCCAATTATTCTTAGATTTGGTCTTTTCATTGTGTCCTAAATTTCCTAGATATTTTGGGTTAGGAGGTTTTTTTTTTTTTTATGTTTTGAAGTTTCTTTGACAGTTGTGTCAATCTTTTTCATTATATCTTCTATACCTGAGATTCTCTCTTCTATCTCTTGTATTCTGTTGGTGATACTTACATCTGTAATTCCTGACCTCTTTCCTAGGTTTTCCTTTTCCAGGTTTGCCTCCATTCATGTTTTCTTTATCGTTTCTACTTCTTCTTTTAGGTATTGGACAGCTTTATTCAATTTCTTTGTCTGTTTGATTGTGTTTTCCTGTATTTCTCTAAGGGATCTATGTGTTTCCTCTTTAAGGGCTTCTACCTGTTTACCTGTATTTTCCTGTATTTCATTCAGTGAGTTATTTATATACTCCTTAAAGGACTCTACTATCTTCATGAGATAGGATTTTAGGTCAGCTTCCTCAGGTGTGCTGGCATATTAATGGCTTGCTGTGGTGAAAGAACTGGGTTCTGCTGATGCCCATGTATATAGGCTTCTGTTGCTTATGGTCTTGTGCTTGCATCTCACCATCTGGTTATCCTGCTGTTTGCTGGTCTGGGTGACTCTGTCTGAAGTCTGCCTCTTTTGTCCCTTGGTTGCTTCAGGTCTCCTGGTAGGCCTGTGGCCCTGGCTGTAGAAGACCACCTGTGGAACCTTCCAACTGAGGGCTCTTCAGAGTGACAGAGAAGCTGCTGATCTGTTGCCCTGGCTGTAGTAGATCTCCTGGGAGGCCTTCAGACTGTTAGATCTTCAGAGGAGCAGTCAAGCTGTTGTCCTGTGTGAAGATGTTCTCCACGGGGACCTATGGACTGTGGTTTCTGTTCCCCCATGTGCAGCAGCACTCCTGGGAGGCTTTCAGTCTGTTGGGTCAGTTGCCCTGCATGCCACAGAGCCTCCAGAAGGTCTTTAGACTGTGGTGTCTTTTGTCCAGTTGCCCTGTATACAGAGGAACTCCTGGGATGCCTTCAATCTGTGGTGTCTTCAGGGGAACAGACAAGCTGGTGATCAGTTGCCCAGCTGCTCTGAGTGCAGCAGATCTTCTGGGATGGCTCAGGATATGGTGTCTTCAGGGGACCAGATGAGATAGCAGTCTGCCCCCAGCAGAAAGGACAGGGCAGAGGAGAGTGGTATTTGGTGGGCAGGGGTTTTGGTGGGTGATGGATCCCAAGTCCACTGGCCTCCCAATGGGAGCTCTAGGACTTGGGGAGCTGGGTCTTACCAACTGCTCTGAGTGCAGAGAATCCTCTAGGATTTGCTGAATCATGATATGGTGTTTTCAGGGGAGCAGACCAGCTAGCAATCTACCCCAGCAGAAAGAACTAGGCAGAAGGGCAATAATTTGTTCTTATTGTTAAGAGTCTTTCTGATGGGCTTTTCCCCTGTACATAAGCAAAAATGGTGAGAGATGGGCTGATTCGATTCCTGAATTCAAAGCTAGTTTACTCTGCCTGCTGTTCTAGTTGCTTTGTGGAAAAAAAAAAAAAGAACACTATCAAGCAGCCAACTGAACCCCCCTTATAATACTGCTGCCCATTTTGAGAAGGCTTGGTTGTGGCCTGGCCAGCAACTGTTTCAAGTAGCTTTTGAGGACTTTGCCAGAAACCTTTTGCTTCATGTTTACTTGCTAAATATGGACTGTTGTAAACTGGTGCAAAAGAGACAATGGATGCTTGGTGTGAATGTAATCCTTTGTTGACTTGAAGGCTACTGTGATTGGTATAAACACTCCTTGTATAGCTACAGAAGCAGGTTGTTCAGCTCACTTAGTGAGCCAGCCAGGAGGCACCCTTCTGTACTGCCTCCCCTGGTTTGCAATGTCAGGCAAGGACAGCTTTTATAGAGTGGAATTGTGCTAGCTATTTTTGGTATTCATCATTAGTACAGTTGGCAATAGGAGGAAGAAGTGGACATGACATTGATAGCCACAGAAGAATCACCATGACACAAAAAGAAGGAACTAGGGAATGGGAAGAGACCTAGGGATACAGAATAGAAGACTTTAAATAGCCAAGGACTGAATGTGTTCCAAAAAGTTTCTTACAATAAAGCAAGTGCAAAGGGTCTCAGTTAACACTGGCCAGTATGAAGAGCTAGTGAATCCTGAAACCTAGACTCAGAAGCCACAATGCTATTCACTGTCAAGGGCTGACAAGTCCTGAGTTCCTAGACTACACAGGAGCTGTAACACTTGTAGGGAAAGCATCGTAGAATCTTAAGGACACAGAAGAGCTGGAAAACCATAGTGGACCATCTGCAGCTGCTCTTGTCTGTCTGCTTTTTCTGCTTTGTATTGACAGGTGACAAGGAATATAAACTCTGCCAGAGACCTGCTACTCTTCCTCTACCAATGATTGCCACCCCAGTAAAACAAAGGACCTCAACAGAGGATGGTTAACACTTCCATCATAATGTGAACAAAATTGGCAAGTGAAAGAATACATTTACATTTGCATTCTTCCTATATTTCTTCCTTCATTTAGTGATTTGTCTTCCTATCTTTCTAAAAATGTTTCCATAGCAGAATTTTTAAAGATCTATATTTCATTGTCATATATACATACACACACACACACACACACACACACACACACACACATGTGAGTAAAGTTGTTTGTGAAGTCTAGAAGAGGGTATCAGATCCCCTGGAGTGATATGTAGTTAAAGGTTTCTGTGAACCATCTGATATGGGTGCTGGGATCTGAACTCTGGTCCTCTGAAAGAGCAGAATATGCAAGTAACTCTAGCCCTCTGTAGTAGATTATCAAGATTAAGCATACTCCAATAAATATTTTCGAGTTTGTTTGGCTTGTTTGCATTTGCAGGTGTCTTGATTGATCCTGTCCTTCTAGAAGTATGTTTAAGCAGATATGAAATTAATAGTTAAGAATTTCTTTATTTTGTCATGCAGAAATGCATAATATATCCTTTGAGAGTACATGGTTTCCAACAAAAACACATTGCTATTCAGTTTGGTACAGTATTCTATTGGTATGCATGATGAATAATGACATATAGTCAAATTATCATTTTTCTGTCTAAAAGTTTTATATATTTCATTTCAGAAGTTTATGATGATCTTAGCATGTATCTCTTTTGATTTATCTATCAAAATATCATTCCACTTCTCGATTATCTGTATGTCTTGTATAAATTTGAGATATTTCAATTAATGACTCTCTCAAATATTCCATTTTACTTTCTTTCCCTCTCTTTCTGGAACTTAGAAGAGACATGTTATCTCCTATGAAACCCCTTCTATCTGTTTTATCTCTATTTTTCAAATTGAGCATTTCTATTCATCTTATGCAAACTCTGTCTTCTATCATGCTCATTCTACCAAGTTTTTACTTATTTCAATTAATATTAATTTTTCAGTTTTATAGTTTCATTTTGGTCTGCCAATATTGCCCAGTGGATAGGGAAACTTGCTGCCAAGCCTGATGAGCTAGGATCCATCTCCAGGACCCACATGCCAGGACCCACATGTTGAGAACCAATTCCTGAAAGATGTACTCTGACCTCTACAGGTATACTGTCACTTATACACACACACACACACACACCAACTAAATAAAGGTTAAAATGTTTAGCTTAGTCCTTTTTAATGAATTCCATTTATTTTATTTATTTTTACTCTAATTTTTTTAAAGATTTATTTATTTTTATTTTATGTATATGAATGTTTTGCCTGTATATATGTCTGTGCACCACATGCATGTCTTGTGCTCATAAAGGGGACTGGGTGGGGTTAAGAGTGGGAATGGTAACAGGAAGGATCAGGTGTGAGGAGGATAGAAGGAGAGGGAGTTGGGAGAGGCAACTGATTTGACAGGGGTATCTCTGAGATGAGCTAGAAACCTAGGGCAATGGAAACTCCTAAGTATCAGTGAAGGTGGCCCTACCTGAGACTCCTAGTGATGGGGATATGGAGCCTGCACCAGCCATCTCCTGTAACCAGGTAAGATTTCCAACGGAGGGATTGGGATACCAACCCAGCTACTAACATTCTACCTACAATTTGTCCTGCCTGAAAGATGTGCTAGGGTAAGTGTAAAAATTGTGGGAACAGTCAACCAATAACACGCCAGTTTGAGACCCATACCATGAGAAGGTCCCTGAGGGCCAGGAGCCAGAGGCTGGATAGCCCAGGGACCTATGATAGAACCAAACATGAGTAGCAAAAAATGTCACTGAAATGATCCCTAATGATATTCTGTATACTCATAAGATCAGTGCCTAGCATAACTGTTCTTTGAGAGGTTTCACCCTGCAAGTGATGAAAACAGATGTAGAAAGCCACAGCCAACCAAACATTATGCAGATCTGGGAAAATCCTGTAGAAGAGAGGGAAGAAAGATGGTAGAAGCCAGAGTGGTCAAGGACACCACAAGAAAACCAACAGAATCAACTACCTTGAACCCATAGGGGCTCACAGAGACTGATCTGCCAACCAGGGATCCTGCATGGGAGTGACCTAGAACCTCTGTACATATGTTACATTGTATAGCATGATCTTCCTATGGAACATCTAACAGTGGGGGGAAAAGCTATCTCTGAATCTCTTGCCTGACTTTGGAACCCTTTTCTCCTACTAGGTTGCCTTGTCTAGTCTTACTAGAAGAGGAGGTGCCCAGTCTTACTGAAACTTGATATGCAATGACTAGTTGATATCCATAGAGACTGGCCTTTTTCTGAAGAGAAATGCAGGAGGAATGGGAAGGGTGGGGAACTGGGAATCAAAGGGAAACTGCGGTTGGAATGTAAAATAAATAAAATTAAAATAATAATAAAAATACAAAAAAAAAAGAGGAGAGGGGCACCTCTGGCCAAATATGGTAGCACACAATTGTAACATCACTCAAGAAATTGAAGCAGAGAGATTGTGACTTTGGAGCCAGCATAGGGTAATAAATAAAACTTTGTTGCAAATTCTACCTAAAGGAAACAGAGAACTCAATAAAAGTAAACAATAAAGAGGGAGGAAAGGTACATTAGAAGGGCTAACAAGTAAATGCAAAAGATAGCAACAAAATAAATGTGAAAGCCTATGGGCCTGGGTACCAGAGGTTTTCCGTGGAGATCTCTGTCCAGGCCAGGTGCGAGGGTTCCAGTGAAGGGAAGCTAATGCAGGCAGGAAGACGAGGTCTCTGCCACGCCTTCAAGGTTGAACGAAAAACTGACTATCCAGTGAGGAGTGCAGCAGGACCTCGGGTGGCTCTTCGGGAGAGAAGATCTCTTCCCAAGTGTTACATACAGCTCTTGGAACAAAAGACTCAGAGGAAGGAATAGTTCTCGCATACCTTTAACTCCCTAATCCTGATTTATATACAGTTCTGGGGGTGATTCAGGGTTTGTCAGCAGGGACCTCTCATTGGCTTGGACTGAGAGTTTGGGGAAACCTTATTTGCATGTGGGAAGGCTTGGTGCTGTTCCTATGTGGCTGAAACCCATGCCTCTCCTGTGAGGGCTGTGGGGGTGGTAACTTCAACAGGAGCCAGGGGTCCAGGAGACATGAGGGAATGCCTTCTGTCCCATGTAGGTGGAAATTACCACTACCAGGACCTCAGCTCAACAGGAGACCAGGCTGTCTGTGCATAGCCCATTGCCCCACAAAAGCCTAGAAGAAGAATCAATAAGTTTCTGAAATTATGAGAAAAAGTACAGTGCAATAACTTTGAAGAATGAAGTTTCATGCAAAATCCTTAGCAATATATAGCTAAGTGAATCAAATATCACATGTAAGAAGGGTGTTTGAGCATTTACAGACATCTGGAGGCTAGAGATTTACAAGTGTCTTCTTCAGCCACTCTCATGCTAGAGAGACTCTCCTGTCTGTGCTTACACAGTGCTGGAACTATAGATACACCCTTCTTCTGTACCTGGCTTTTTTATATGAGTGCTGCGGGTCCTAACTCAGGTCACAACTGAGCTATCTCTTACTTTTCACACACACACACACACACATACATGCCATGGCAGACAATATATGGAGTTCAGAGGACAACTTTTAAGCACAACTCTCTTTCCACCAGGTAGGTCTAGGAATTAAACTCAGATTCAAGCACTTTTACCCACTATGCCTTTTTCCTCCATAAATGGATATTTAGGCAAATGGAAAGATTCTCCTAATTTTAGATAAGAATGTTCAATATCTTTAAAATGTCAAACCTCCCCAGATAGAATTTTAAATTTAAAACAATTCCAATAAAATTACGCACATACTTTTTTGTAATTTGAATTAAAATATAAATTGGTGGAAATAGACAAGTACTAATTTTATATGGAAAAATAAAAATTTTACAATCTCCCTGGAAACATGAAAATAAGAAAAGCAACAAAGTCCTAGCAGGTATAATGTAGATTACAGAGCCTCTATGATTAAAATAATACAAATATGGCTTAAAACTACCAGTAAGCATAGAATAGAATAAATACATAGAAAGAACTCTAAATGCATGATGAAAGTGTCAATTTATTGCACTGGAACAAAGATAACCTTTTATGTTGGAGTTTATGGCATATGCTGAAGTATATTACATTAGGCTGAGGCAGGAGGATCAAAAACTCAAGACTGAGCTACATAATAATTGAAGATATAAATAAAAATAAGCAAGCCTTTAAGACAATTGTTTGACAATGACATAGATATTTGTGAAAGAAACAGAGACACTATACATTTCAACAATGTTAAGTAGATCAGTAATCTAATTGCAACAAAATTGTTACAAAAGCTAATGGAGTTTCCTCTAACCTGATAGAGAAAAGGTTCTAAAACTGTTAGTCAAGAACCGGATGCAATGGAAAGGAAAATAAAAGATTTGAGAAATGTAACTATATAACTCTTCTCAAAAACATAATTTCTTGCTGAAAGGACCCAGATATAGCTGTCTCTTATGAGACTCTGCTGGGGCCTAGCAAACACAGAAGTGGATGCTCACAGTCAGCTATTGGATGGATCACAGGGCCCCCAATGGAGGAGCTAGAGAAACTATCCAAGGAGCTAAAGGGGTCTGCAACCCTATGGGTGGAACAGCATTATGAACTAACCAGTACCCCGGAGCTCTTGACTCTAGCTGCATATGTATCAAAAGATGGCCTAGTCGGCCATCACTGGAAAGAGAGGCCCATTGGACTTGCAAACTTTATATGCCCCAGTACAGGGGAACGCCAGGGCCAAAAAAATGGGAATGGGTGGGTAGGGTAGTACCCCCCCACCCCGGAGCTCGTGTCTCTAGCTGCATATGTAGCAGAAGATGACATAGTCAGCCATAATTGGAAAGAGGGGCCCATTGGACATGCAAACTTTATATGCCTCAGTACAGGGGAACGCCAGGGCCAAGAAGTAGGAGTGGGAGGGTGGGGGAGTGGGTGGGGGAGTGTGGGGGGGACTTTTGGGATAGCATTGGAAATGTAACTGAAATAAATACCTAATAAAAAATTTTTAAAAAACAAAAAACCATAATTTCTTCATGATGTAAAAAAGGAGAACAGCATAAGCAAATTTTAAAAAATGTAATGGCATGTCAGCTAAAAGTTAAATGCACTGGCTGCTTTTCCAGAGGACCTTTTCCAAAAGCATTCATATGGTGACTAGCAAATGGCTCTAATTCCAGTTCCTTAGAAGCCAATACCCTCTTCTGGCCTTTGTGGGCACAAGCACACATGTGGTACCTAGATATACACATAGGTAAAACATCAGTACACATGGAATAAATCCATAAATAGAAATTAAAATTTTGAGGACAAACTGGAAGGAAACATTCTCAGCATAAATAATGAACAAGAAGTTACTATTTTGAATATATACAGAATTCAAGGAGAGAAGAGAGATTTTTGTTTCTGAAATCACACTGTTAGTGTTTTTCAAATCAACAGTAAGATGTTGGCTCTGTTATTGTCAAATACAAACAGAACTTGTGGCTAGAGAGATGGCTCAGTGGTTAAGAGCAGTTGCTGCTCCTCCAGAGTCTGGTTCCCAGCATCACATGGCAGCTTACAACTACCTAGACACACACACACCGCCGCCCCAGGCTCCCACACTCAGATGCACATGCAAACACATGCACACACACACACACACACACACACACACACACACACACACACACATGTATATGCACACATGTGTGTAATTTTAAAAATAAAAGGAAACATTTAAAAACAGAACCAGTGCATTCTGTTTAACTCTTTCACAGTAGAGAATTGTATAGTATAGCTAAGTTTAATGAGTTACTTTTTAGTAGTATCCATGACTCTCATGTATTAACATATATGCATATATTAACACTCAGTGTGAATCAGTTACCATTGACTGCTTTAGGAGAAAAGAAGGAAGAAAGCACATCCCCTGAGAGGATGTACATATTTTAATGCATCTACCTGTCCATTTATCATCCATCTATCCATGTACCTATCTACCTACTTATCCTCATCATCTTTTCTTTTCCTCCCTCTTTATTCTTCTCCCCACTCCCTCCCTTTTACTTTCATTTGTGTTTCTGGTAGTCATCTCACAGTCACTTCATAGATGGCCCCTGTTAAATCCTGTGTTACCACTGCTGTAAACAGCAGTGACCTCCAGCAGATAATTATCAGTCTTCATCTCAGCTTCATGAAATCTCAGCAATTTGACACACAGTGACAAATTCCATCTGGTTAATTTGACACACAGTGACAAATTCCATCTGGTTAATTTTTTATTTCTTTTTGGGCCACTATTTGTCAGTTCCCCTTGACCGAAAAGGAAAGGAAAGGAGAACAGAAAAGAAGAAAAGAAAAGAAAAGAAAAGGAAAGGAAAGGAAAGGAAAGGAAAGGAAAGGAAAGGAAAGGAAAGGAAAGGAAAGGAAAGGAAAGGAAAGGAAAGGAAAGGAAAGGAAAGGAAAGAAAGGAAAAGAAAAAAAGAGTCATCAACCCCTTCTTTTCTTTTCTTTTTATTTCTTTCTTCCTTTGTTTCTTTCTTTCATCCTTTCTTCTTTCTTTTCTTTCTTTTCTTTCTTTTCTTTTTCCCCCTCTGCAAATCTTTGATGCACTGTAAATCCACTGAAAATATAAGTGAAGACATCTTTTGTATACCATGCTTCCCTTCTTCCTCCCCTCTCTGTGTTAGCTAGCTCCCAGTGATAGCCTGCCATGAGTTATGCTTGCTCACATACACCTTATGCAGCCACTTTCCAAAGTGACTCTGGGCCTGGCTCTGTGATCGTATTATATAGTGACATAACGTTGAGTAGTTTCTAAGTGCATCTCTTAAGAAAGCCTAGCAGCTTCTCATTTGGCAGCATGGGAGTGCTAGTTGCCTTCTAAGAAGTTCAGGTACCCCATTGTATAGTTGATGTGGGAAATTCACTTGGTAAGGGACAGTTTCAATTGAGTCTGGTTCTCCAGGTTACCCCTCCTAAGGACCCTGAAATTTACTGTAAGAGGCTCAGACTTTCCAGACTAGTTCAATCTTCAGATTACAATATCAAGTGAATTGAAAAAACAAACAATAAAACAGTGGGTGATTCAAAGCCATTATCTATTCATAATTTTGCCAATTCTGCTCCACCCTCACCCATACAAATATACATTTTTCTCTAAAAATTTCCTGTTCATTAGAGAAAAATATCTGTTCTATCTTGCTTCTATGGTCTAATTATGTGCATCCTAGTGGATGAGACTATGCCTTACAAAAGAGGTACAATGGAGCTGTTTCTTTCTTCTATCACACCAAGATGTACAAAGACGTTCTATTTATGAGGAATGAACCCTTATCAGACACTAAATCTTTTAAAAGAACAATTTAATTCTATTTCTCCCCTCCCTTTTCTCCATATTTGATGCTTTTGTCTTCAACTTCCCAACCTCTAAGACGTTAAGTAATGAATGTATACTGTTTATAAATGACTCAAAGTGTTTTTATTACAGCAGCATGTTTAGAGTAAGATGCTTTCCCTTACAAGGCCTTCTCATTCTATTCTCATCATACTCCACACATTTTGGGCTTTCACTGTGATAGACACATGCCCTAAAGGATGTGCCATCCTTACCCACAATTATCTCTCTCACAGTGTTACATGCAATTTTATGGTCCAACTGCATTATTAAGAACTGCCATCTGTCACAGATGTTTCTGTCATTGACATGGATTACATAGATATCTAGGACATCAAATTCTTTCACATATGGTGCTGTAATTTCATTTGAATTTGGAATATATATTGTAGAGGAGTAAGTGTTACACTGTGATTTTTTTCTCACAGTTGTCATATAAGTGTCTGTTTGCATTCCCATTTCCTTCATTCAGATGACTCTTTGTCCATGACTCACTATTCAAAGTTATATAGCTATTTTATGACCTATGGTGCTGAAGTGATATATGCTTTTCATTAATATTAAATGCATATATGTATATAATATATTGTGATAATATTCACCTCAGTTACCCTCTCTTATCTCATTCCCACCCCTGCTGATCACATTGTTCCTGATTAGTCTGCCTTCTAATTTCATTTTTTTTTCTGTCTGTGCAGGTCTTATGCCAGTGGTCCTGACTGGAACAGCATGCCATGTGCAGAAGACAGCATTTCAAAGCACTCCTCTCCATGTTCCTAATATCAAAGTCTGTCCACTCTTTCGTTCATAATGTTCCTCAGGTTTGGAGAAGCAATCTTGATGTCCTCTTTAGGGCTGAGAGCTCAAGTCACTTGCTTTCAGCACATCAACCAGGTATGAGTCTCTACATATACCATCCTCCAATATATATTTTTTTTAAAAAAAGAACTTTCTCTGGTCCAGGTTAAAAGCAACAATAATCCATGGATATAAACATAAATATTTAGAAGGCAATTTGATTACATGTCAAAAGCACATTACAGAGTCTACTTCTAACCCTTAGGCCCTGTACTGTATAAGCAATTGCTTCTGATTAATTTCCTATTGTTACTATATGGAATTTCCACAAACATATGGAATGTAGGGAGATTAAACTCCCTACATTTATTATCTTTCATTGCCAGATTTCAGTACTCACCCTGAGCTGCCCTTGCAACTCTGATTCAGTATAAGGGCTTGCCAGACTTCTCATGAAAAGTCTTGTCCAGAGCAGGAGAGATTTAAACATATGCTTTGATAATAGCCACGTTGAAATGAGTTCTCTCCTTTACTATGCCCACATTCCCTATAAATGCTATATGATCATACCATTTTCTAAGGCAGTATGAATATGACACAGAATAAATCTGACTTTACATAGATCTTACTCTGCTTTAAGCAACTCTGTTAACTACCATGTTGACATATTGAGTCAGGTGGGGATAAGGGCTAGAATGAAATGTTTCATTAAAGGAAAAGAGAATCTTGTGTGAAAGTTATTTTCGTTAAAGTAGAAGACAGGGGTGGTAGCGCACGCCTTTAATCCCAGCACTCAGGAAGCAGAGGCAGGCAGATTTCTGAGTTCAAGGCCAGCCTGGTCTACAAAGTGATTTCCAGGACAGCCAGGGCTATACAGAGAAACCCTGTCTTGAAAAAAAAAAAGTAGAAGATGGGGAAGAGGTAGAAATTAGAATATTTGGGGGCAGAATACTTAAGTGGGCTGGGAAACACACTGAAAACTTCAAGTGTTTGGATTCTAGTGTTTAGAAAAACAAATTGGGGTTTAGAAATGTCCAGGAACAGCAATGTTTTTCTGGCGTGTATCAATTACACATTAAAGAATGTGTAGTTCATTAGTTCTCCACCATAGGCAGAGGGGCAACAAAATGTTCCCCTGTCTCATTAAGGAATGAAAAAAGGGACTTCTGTTGGAGTAGTTTGACCAAGAGTGAGCACCAATTTAAATTTTCTACGTCTCTCCCTAAGTCTTTTGCCTGTGGCCCATGGCCTCTCTATGTTGCTTGTCTGTTATATGTATCTGATTGTCCCCTGTTGCCTGTTTCTAACAAAGGGCTTTGCTTTGGATGTATTGAACACTATAGGAAATACGGTATGGAGAAGAAATGAAGAATTCCTTTATTCAGGTCTACCCAGCATTCCTAATAAACAGGCACTCATAGTGGATTTGGGAATTGCAAAATAAATTCACATTCCTGCATCCTACTCAGAAGTTCCTGAAGCAAAAGCCATGAAAAACCCAAGTGTATAAGCCTTATCTTTGATGTTACAGGTTGTTTATGGCCTGGCCTCGGACAAGAAATAGAACAAACAACTGGAAATCTTGAACAGATTTTTTTTTAAACAGGGGAAGTATTTACTTTAGTGGTCTCAACTGACCCAGGACAGCACTCAGTATGAGCTCAACCTATAGCCACGAGTTGCTTCTAATATTTGTGTAATACTTGTTTTTTCTTAAAAGATTATATTCAATCTGTTTGCTACTTTCAGCCAATGAGTCCCACAACACACACATATCCACACATATACTATTATAGGTAAGAAGCATGAAATAGTACATAATTTAAGAGTAAACCTGTGCATTGGCTTAGGTCATTTTTTAAAAATCCCCTGCATAGTAAGATTGACTACATTGTTTCCTTACAGGCAAGTTAAACTTGAACAGGCTGAGTACACAGTAGAATTGCAGTTAACTATATAATCTTAAGTGACCTCATGGTATATCATTAACTTGCTTGCAAGGTCTACCAAAAGTTCAGTTTCTTCGAATGAAATAGATATTTCTAGAAAATGCACCATTACATTGCATCACTTACATGAATCTAATTCCTTGAGCTTGATGTCCCACGATGCCCTTGCCTCTCTTTATCTCTTCGTTGGTTATCTACTTCACTCGTCTAGAGAAGATAAAGACCATGAACAAGCAAAACCATGTCTCCATTCCTTCTCACAGTATTCCAAATTACTCATCAAGCATCCCTAGACACCTGGAAGTTTCAAAAAGCTGGCTCTTTTCTCCAAAGCTAGACAGCTTCTAAGCTCAGCTTTGAAACTCCTTCATTAATTAAGCATATCCTCAATTGGTATATCCAGACTTTCTGTTGTAAACAGGAGGATCTATGGAGCTGGAGAAAGCTAGCCATGTAAAGCAGGTGCAGACTAGGTAATAATTTCATTCTACATACATTATTGCATGTTCAGTGTGCTGTATATATTGTTAAAAAGCCTTATATGGATTTTGGGGGTTGAGCAATAATAACATTTAAATAAAACACCTACAATATTTGACATTATGTTAGTAGATGATTGCTATGTTATAAAAACCAAAGATAGGAAAACAGAGAAGAAAAATTGGAGGTGCTAATTGGATATAGGAATAACTTTTTAGAAGACAAATAAGAGATATGAATAAGCTGTATGGTTTTCAAGGAGTTATGTGTGGGGACCTTTCTGGCAGAAGTAATAGATAATGATATGTGTAATCCTTAGATACAAATGAAGAAAACTGCTGTCTGAGAACTGGGAGTATAGCCAGTGAACAAGCAGAAAGTCATAGGATGGGGGGCGGGGTGGACTAAAGGGAAAGACTGTAAAGCTTTGTAGGCCAGGGGGAGAGATTTCCTACAGATTGGTTATTTCCTACAGATGTTGGTTATTTTTAAAAGCCAATAGTGTTTTCCCTGCTGTCTCTCCCTGCCAATAACCTTGGTGGGGGTTGAGATTAAAATACTAACAACCTTTGCTAAAGGAAAGGGATTGGACTGAAAGGAAAACATGCTCTTACATTGGATGTCTGATGACAGCTTTAAGTACCATAGTGAAGAAAAGGCAAAAAGCCTCTTAGAGGACTTTAGCAACAGTTCTCTCCTGTTTACACACATAGAGTTCAAAGTTTCAGTAACCTGAGCTCGAGTAGCATGTCAGGCTCCATAATTCTAGTAACAGGATACATTTTTGGCACCATGTGTACTAGTAGCAAGATCTTACAATTTTCCTTCTAGAATACTTTTTTTTAACATCGAAATATAAGAAAACTCTTCCTCTGCATCTAGTAAAAAGTAACCTAGACCTTAAATGTTCCTCCTAGTTTATTTTCTGGAATAGACATTTATGATATGCTTACACTAAGGCTTGCATTATATGTTCATAAAATATTTGTTAAGATTTATCTTACTTTGTGTGTGTATGCGTGTGTATGTTTGCATGCGTGTTCATGTATGTGATTGCTAAGGAGACTAGAAAAGGGCATCAGCTCTCTTTGAGTTAGAATTCCAGTTCTGAGCTACCTGACCTGAGTGCTGTAGTCCAAATTCAGGTCCTCTGGAAGAACATCAAGTTCTCTTCATTGCTGAGATATCTCTGCATTCACTCCTTTAAATTTTTTAATATTTATAATGTTAATATCATATTATATATTACTGTTAGTAATGTATATTACTCTACATTATTTTAATATAGAGTATTAATAATAATTAATAATATAGAGTAGATTATCCGATGAATATCATGGCCATTTAGCTAAGAGAATCATGTTCTACAACACTAAGAAATACATTAAAATTTATCATATGACCCAAATATATATATCCTTAGCATATGCTTAAGGGACTTGACTTTCTACTCCATGGATACTTGCTAGACCATGTTCATCAATATTTTATATTCACAAAAGCTGGGAAATTCAAACAACCTAAATGTCTTTGAACTGACAAATATATAATAAAACTGTGCTAGTGTAGACCATGGAATACTATTCAGCTGTAAAGAAAAAAATGTAATCATGAACTTTGCAGGCATTTGCAGGACTGCAAATTGAGTGAACTGTTAATGTAGCTGTTTCCTCAGAGATTGAAAGATTCCATCCTTCAGGGAAGTTTCTTAATCAGGAGGAAAACAATTCAGAACAGCTTCAGGAAGTTCGTGAAACTGACCAGATTCAGTGGGTTCTTTTTGTCCTGGGGTAAACAATAAAGACTGCTGAGAGTCCCTCTCAGACAAATCAAGCTACAAATTAATTAACCTAAGACTAGACCTGCTGCCCGGAAGAAGCTGAAACCAGCCCAGCTGCCTGGAGTTTTAGAGCAGCGGAGTCACTTGGAAAGGAAAACCTCCAACCTGTTGAGCTGCTTACAGATTGTGCAGTGTGCTCCAGATTCCCATTTGTCCCCCACACTGAGGTGAGCTTTAGTGATGCAGTTGTCTTTGAGTCATTTCTGCTCCTGTAAGTAGCCAGACAACTATATTCCTATAAGTAACCCCAATAAAACTTATTGGTTCACCGAGTTGGACTTTGGTGATATCCACACTGTGGGTTGTCACAGGCTCCCTATCAAATCAATAGATGTGTATTGAATCTTCTCAGGAAAAAAATCATGTCACACAAAAGTAAACCAGACCCACAATGAGAAACACCACATGGTCTTTCTCATCTGAGGTTCCTAGCACCAAGTCTTCAAATGGCAGCATATAGCCTGAAATAACTGCAGAGACCAGGAAAATAAAAAGAGAGGATTGTGGCAATGGGGATAGAGAGGGCGAATAGTCAGGCACAAATCATCTGTAATGTTTGGGTATCTCTTTGGGACCACACTAGTCAACAGTTTCAAAAGAAGTAACATTTCTTGTCATTGGCCTTTTTATGTTTCCCTATGCTGTCTAGTATGGACATTGTCACCTCATTATAGAATTACTCCACTTACATTTTTAATATATAAATATAGGTATATATTTTAGGATGCCTGTATGGAAATATTTCCATGCAGTCTTTTCAAAAAGTCTTTAGTGATAATGATGCCTCCCCTTATTATATGCAGTCATTAAAGTTATTCTTGCCACACAATAACTTATCATATATATTCAAAAATCTATGTTACAAATGTCTAATATTTATGCACACCATTCCTTCAATGGAGTATAATTATCCCGAAAAATAAAACAGTTAACCACCACTCACACCAAAGCACACTGATACAGCAGAGTTTCATCTCAGATAAAGCCTTCTATCTTGGGAGAAGCTTATTAAGTCACACAATGTTCCAAAGGGAGCTGAAGCTGAAACATCCTGTACTGCAGGGAAGCTGGTTATGCTCGGCAAGTAAACAATCGCTTCAGGAAGGTCCTCCGCAATTGACGAGATTCACTTTGTCCTGGCAGGGTTGCTATTGCTGTGATGAAACAACATGACCTTGAGAAAGGAGTTGATTTGGCTGACACTTTCATATCACTGTTTATCATCGAAGGAACTCAAATAGGGCCGGAATCTGGGTGCAGGGCCTGATACAGAAGTCATGGAGGAGTGCTTCTTATTGGCTTGCCCCTCATGGCTTGCTCAGCCTGCTTTCTTTTTTATTTTTATTTTATTTTATTTTACTTATTCACTTTACATCCCACTCACTACACCCCTCTAGGTCACCCCTCCCACAATACTTCCCCCTCCCCTCTCCCCTCTCCCCTTCTCCTCTGAGTAAGTGGGGGACCCTCCCCCCACCCCCGGTTATTCCCCTAATCCTAGCACTTCAAGTCTCTGCAAGGCCAGGTGTTTCCTCTCCCACTGAGGCAACCCAGCTAGAATATATCTCACATACAGGCAACAGCTTTTGGGATAGCACCCATTTCAGTTGTTCAGGACCCACATGAAGGCCAAGCTACACATCTACATATGAGCGGGGAGGCCTTGGTCCAGCCCGTGTATGCTCTTTGGTTGGTGGTTCAGACTCTGAGAGCCACAAGGGTCCAGGTTAGTTGACTCCATTGGTCTTCCTTTGGAGTTCCTATCCCCTTTGGTGCCTGCCTCCTATTCTTCCATAAGAGTTTCTAGGCTCCATCCACTGTGAATGTCTGCATCTGTCTGAGTGAGCTGCTGGGTGGAGCCTCTCAGAGAACAGCCATGTCTGAAAGCATAGCAGATTATCATTAACAGTGTCAGGGATTGGTGCTTACCCATGGGATGGGTCTCAAGTAGGTCGTTCCCTCAGCCTCTGCTCCATCCCCTGTCTCTGCATTTCTTGTAGACAGGATCAATTTTGGGTTGAAAGTTTGTAGATTGGTTGGTGTCTCTGTTGCTTCACTGGGGTTCCTGTATGGCTACAGAAGATATCAGCCTACTTTCTTATAGAACCCAAGACCACAAGCCTAGGAATAGCACCACCCACAGTGGGTTGGGCCCTCCCGCATTGATCACTAATTGAAAAAATGTCCTACAAATGGATCTCATGGAGGTATTTCTCCTTTGAAATAACTCTAGCTTATGTCAAGTTGACATAAAAAAAGCCAGGACAGTCCCTCACTCTCCAAGCTGAGGTGTCTAGAAGAGACTTAGATCAGCCTAGCAGCAAGCAGAGACAAACTTAACTACGTAGAAGTGAAGACCAACTTCCTGAAGGGGGCACTATTAAACCTGTTTAGCCACCTTCAGGTGCTCCAGGGTTCCAAAGTTTGTGAGCTGTCACCCTTGCTGGCTTTGCACCATTTCTGCCTCTTTGAACAACCCCTATAAAACTTACTCATTCATCAAGATGGACTTCTGCGCTATTCTTACTTTGGTTTGCCATTGATTTCTTATCTGGGTGAGTAGATATTTTGTTCATGTCTACTTGAGAATGATGTCACACAGCACACACACTCCATAATTTGAGCACTCCTAGAAAGGATAATTGATTTCTTCATGAATACTCTGTAACTTGTTATCCTCACCTCAGAAATAATCTGCTTATTATATTTTGCTTCTCAATTGTTTATTTTCAACTAGCTTGTGTTTGAGCTTTAATAATTTCTTCATCAGGTTTTTCCTGCCACTGATGCCTTCCTTAATTTCATTCAGGGTATTTTTCAGATACATTATTTCCACGCAGGTTTTATTTGCATTTATTCTGTGGAAATTATGGAGTAGTGAATCATTCACTCTTCACTGCTTTCTTAAAGCATGTCAAGTTTCCCTAAAACTATTGCTATAAAATTTCATTAAAAATTTTGTTCAGGTTAGCTCTTTACTCTGATCATTAAGCAAAGCCATGATTTCTGGTGACCTCTTGGCACCCATTGGCATGCAATGGTACACACATTGAAAGTCTTGGTATTTATATATTTTTTAATTTTTTCTTTTTTTTTCTTTTTTTATTACATCTTTTCCTCAATTACATTTCCAATGCTATCCCAAAAGTCCCGCATACCTTCCTCCCTATTTCCCTACCCACCCATTCCCATTTTTTTGGCCCTGGCGTTCCCCTGTACGGGGGCATATAAAGTTTGCATGTCCAATGGGCCTCTCTTTCCAGTGATGGCCAACTAGGCAATCTTTTGATACATATGCAGCTAGAGTCAAGAGCTACAGGGTACTGGTTAGTTCATAATGTTGTTCCACCGATAGGGTTGCAGATCCCTTCAGCTCCTTCTGTACTTTCTCCAGCACCTCCATTGGGGGCCCTGTGATCCATTCACTAGCTGACTGTGAGCATCCACTTCTGTGTTTGCCAAGCCTCGGCATAGTATCACAAGAGACAGCTATATCTGGGTCTTTTCAGCAAAATCTTGCTAGTGAATGCAATGGTGTCAGCATTTGGATGCTGATCATGGGATGGATCTCTGGATATGGCAGTCTCTAGATGGTCCATCCTTTCGTCACAGCTCCAAACTTTGTCTCTGTAACTCCTTCCATGGGTATTTTGTTCCCAATTCTAAGGAGGGGCATAGTGTCCACACTTTGGTCTTCATTCTTCTTGAGTTTCATGCGTTTAGCAAATTGTATCTTGTATCTTGGGTATCCTAAGTTTTGGGCTAATATCCACTTATCAGTGAGTACATATTGTGTGAGTTCCTTTGTGATTGTGTTACCTCACTCAGGATGATGCCCTCCAGGTCCATCCATTTGCCCAAGAATTTCATAAATTCATTCTTTTTAATAGCTGAGTAGTACTCCATTGTGTAAATGTACCACATTTTCTGTATCCATTCCTCTGTTGAGGGGCATCTGGGTTCTTTTCAGATTCTGGCTATTATAAATAAGGCTGCTATGAATATAGTGGAGCATGTGTCCTTCTTACTGGTTGGGACATCTTCTGGATATATGCCCAGGAGAGGTATTGCTGGATCCTCCGGTAGTACTATGTCCAATTTTCTAAGGAACCACCAGACTGATTTCCAGAGTGGTTGTACAAGCTTAAAATCCCACCAACAATGGAGGAGTGTTCCTCTTTCTCCATATCCTGGTCAGCATCTGCTGTCACATGAATTTTTGATCTTAGCCATTCTGACTGGTGTGAGATGGAATCTCAGGGTTGTTTTCATTTGCATTTCCCTGATGATTAAGGATGTTGAACATTTTTTCAGGTGCTTCCCTGCCATTTGGTATTCCTCAGGTGAGAATTCTTTGTTCAGTTCTGAGCCCCATTTTTTAATGGGGTTATTTGATTTTCTGGAGTCCACCTTCTTGAGTTCTTTATATATATTGGATATTAGTCCGCTATCTGATTTAAGATAGGTAAAGATCCTTTCCCAATCTGTTGGTGGTCTTTTTGTCTTATTGAAGGTGTCTTTTGCCTTGCAGAGCTTTGCAGTTTCATGAGGTCCCATTTGTCAATTCTTGATCTTACAGCACAAGCCATTGCTGTTCTATTCAGGAATCTTTTCCCTGTGCCCATATCTTCAAGGCTTTTCCCCACTTTCTCCTCTATAAGTTTCAGTGTCTCTGGTTTTATGTGAAGTTCCTTGATCCACTTAGATTTGACCTTAGTACAAGGAGATAGGATAGGATTGGATTGATTCGCATTCTTCTACATGATAAGAACCAGTTGTGCCAGCACCATTTGTTGAAAATGCTGTCTTTCTTCCACTGGATGGTTTTAGCTCCCTTGTCGAAGATCAAGTGACCATAGGTGTGTGGGTTCATTTCTGGGTCTTCAATTCTATTCCATTGGTCTACTTGTCTGTCACTATACCAGTACCATGCAGTTTTTATCACAATTGCTCTGTAGTAAAGCTTTAGGTCAGGCATGGTGATTCCACCAGAGGTTCTTTTATCCTTGAGAAGAGTTTTTGCTATCCTAGGTTTTTGTTATTCCAGATGAAGTTGCAGATTGCTCTTTCTAATTCGTTGAAGAAGTGAGTTGGAATTTTGATGGGGGTTGCATTGAATGTGTAGATTGCTTTTGGCAAGATAGCCATTTTTACAATGTTGATCCTGCCAATCCATGAGCATGGGAGATCTTTCCATCTTCTGAGATCTTCTTTAATTTCTTTCTTCAGAGACTTGAAGTTCTTATCATACATATCTTTCACTTCCTTAGTTAGAGTCATGCCAAGATATTTTATATTATTTGTGACTATTGAGAAGGGTGTTGTTTCCCTAATTTCTTTCTCAGCCTGTTTATTCTTTGTGTAGAGAAAGGCCATTGATTTGTTTGAGTTAATTTTATATCCAGCTACTTCACCGAAGCTGTTTATCAGGCTTAGGAGTTCTCTGGTGGAATTTTTAGGGTCACTTATATATACTATCATATCATCTGCAAAAAGTGATATTTTGACTTCATCTTTTCCAATTTGTATCCCTTTGATCTCCTTTTGTTGTCGAACTGCTCTGGCTAGGACTTCCAGTACAATGTTGAATAGGTATGGAGAAAGTGGACAGCCTTGTCTAGTCCCTGATTTTAGAGGGATTGCTTCAAGCTTCTCACCATTTACTTTGATGTTGGCTACTGGTTTGCTGTAGATTGCTTTTATCATGTTTAGGTATGGGCCTTGAATTCCTGATGTTTCCAAGACTTTTATCATGAATGGGTGTTGGATCTTGTCAAATGCTTTTTCCGCATCTAACGAGATGACCATGTGGTTTTTGTCTTTGAGTTTGTTTATATACTGGATTACGTTGATAGATTTCCGTATATTGAACCATCCCTGCATCCCTGGGATGAAACGTACTTGGTCAGGATGGATGATTGTTTTGATGTGTTCTTGGATTCGGTTAGCAAGAACTTTATTGAGGATTTTTGCATCAATATTCATAAGGGATATTGGTCTGAAGTTTTCTATCTTTGTTGGGTCTTTTTGTGGTTTAGGTATCAGAGTAATTGTGGCTTCATAGAATGAGTTGGGTAGAGGTCCTTCTACTTCTATTTTGTGGAATAATTTGTGCAGAACTGGAATTAGATCTTCTTTCAAGGTTGGTAGAACTCTGCACTAAACCCATCGGGTCCTGGGCTTTTTTTGGCTGGGAGACTATTAATGACTGCTTCTATTTCTTTAGGGGATATGGGACTGTTTTAGCTCCTTAACTTGATCCTGTATAATTTTCGTACCTGGTATCTGTCCAGAAATTTGTCCATTTCGTCCAGGTTTTCAAGTTTTGTTGAGTATAGCCTTTTGTAGAAGGATCTGATGGTGTTTTGGATTTCTTCAGGATCTGTTGTTATGTCTCCCTTTTCATTTCTGATTTTGTTAATTAGGATGTTGTCCCTGTGCCCTCTAGTGAGTCTAGCTAAGGGTTTATCTGTCTTGTTGATTTTCTCAAAGAACGAACTCCTCCTTTGGTTAATTCTTTGAATAGTTCTTCTTGTTTCCACTTGGTTGATTTCACCCCTGAGTTTGATTATTTCCTGCCATCTACTCCTCTTGGGTGAATTTTCTTCCTTTTTTTCTACAGCTTTTAGATGTGTTGTCAAGCTGCTAGTGTGTGCTCTCTCTAGTTTCTTTTTGGAGGCACTCAGAGCTATGAGTTTCCCTCTTAGAAATGCTTTCATTGTGTCCCATAGGTTTGGGTAAGTTGTGGCTTCATTTTCATTAAACTGTAAAAAGTCTTTAATTTCTTTCTTTATTCCTTCCTTGTACAAGGTATCATTGATAAGAGTGTTATTTAGTTTCCACGTGAATGTTGGCTTTCTATTATTTATGTTGTTATTGAAGATCAGCCTTAGTCCATGGTGGTCTGATAGGATGCATGGGACAATTTCAATATTTTTGTATCTGTTGAGGCCTGTTTTGTGAACAATTATATGGTCAATTTTGGAGAAGGTCCTGAGATGTGCTGAGAAGAAAGTATATCCTTTTGTTTTAGGATAAAATGTTCTGTAGATATCTGTTAAGTCCATTTGTTTCATAACTTCTCTTAGTTTCCCTGTGTCCCTGTTTAGTTTCTGTTTCCAGGATCTGTCCATTGATGAAAGTGGTATGTTGAAGTCTCCCACTATTTTTGTGTGAGGTGCAATGTGTGCTTGAGCTTTACTAACATGTCTTTAATGAATGTGGCTACCCTTGCATTTCGGGCATAGATATTAAGAATTGAGAGTTCCTCTTGGAGGATTTTACCTTTGATGAGTATGAAGTGTCCCTCCTTGTCTTTTTTGATAACTTTGGGTTGGAAGTCGATTTTATTCGATATCAGAATGGCTATTCCACCTTGTTTCTTCAGACCATTTGATTGGAAAATTGTTTTCCAGCCTTTCACTCTGAGGTAGTGTCTGTCTTTTTCCCTGAGATGGGTTTCCTGTAAGCAGCAGAATGTTGGGTCCTGTTTGTGTAGCCAGTCAGTTAGTCTATGTCTTTTTATTGGGGAATTGAGTCCATTGATATTAAGAGATATTAAGGAAAAGTAATTGTTGCTTCCTTTTATTTTTGTTGTTAGAGTTGGCATTCTGTTCTTGTGGCAGTCTTCTTTTAGGTTCGTTGAGGGATTACTTTCTTACTTTTTCTAGGGCGTGATTTCCGTCCTTGTATTGTTTTTTTTCTGTTATTATCCGTTGAAGGGCTGGATTCGTGGAAAGATAATGTGTGAATTTGGTTTTGTCGTGGAATACTTTGGTTTCTCCATCTATGGTAATTGAGAGTTTAGCCGGGTATAGTAACCTGGGCTGGCATTTGTGTTCTCTTAGTGTCTGTATAACATCTGTCCAGGCTCTTCTGGCTTTCATAGTCTCTGGTGAAAAGTCTGGTGTAATTCTGATAGGCCTGCCTTTATATGTTACTTGACCTTTCTCCCTTACTGCTTTTAATATTCTATCTTTATTTAGTGCATTTGTTGTTCTGATTATTATGTGTCAGGAGGAATTTCTTTTCTGGTCCAGTCTATTTGGAGTTCTGTAGGCTTCTTGTATGATCATGGGCATCTCTTTCTTTAGGATTGGGAAGTTTTCTTCTATTATTTTGTTGAAGATATTTGCTGGCGCTTTAAGTTGAAAATCTTCATTCTCATCAACTCCTATTATCCGTAGGTTTGGTCTTCTCATTGTGTCCTGTGTTTCCTGGATGTTTTGAGTTAGGATCCTTTTGCATTTTGTATTTTCTTTGATTGTTGTGCCGATGTTCTCTATGGAATCTTCTGCACCTGAGATTCTCTCTTCCATCTCTTGTATTCTGTTGCTGATGCTTGCATCTATGGTTCCAGATTTCTTTCCTAGGGTTTCTATCTCCAGCGTTGCCTCACTTTGGGTTTTCTTTATTGTGTCTACTTCCCTTTTTAGGTCTTGTATGATTTTGTTCATTTCCATCACCTGTTTGGATGTGTTTTCCTGTTTTTCTTTAAGGACTTCTACCAGTTTGGTTGTGTTTTCCTGTTTTTCTTTAAGGACCTGTAACTCTTTAGCAGTGTTCTCCTGTATTTCTTTAAGTGAGTTATGAAAGTCCTTCTTGATGTCCTCTACCATCATCATGAGATATGCTTTTAAATCTGGGTCTAGATTTTCGGCTGTGTTGGGGTGCCCAGGAGTAGGTGGGGTGGGAGTGCTGCGTTCTGATGATGGTGAGTGGTCTTGATTTCTGTTAGTAGGATTCTTACGTTTGCCTTTCACCATCTGGTAATCTCTGAAACTAGCTGTTATAGTTGTCTCTGATTAGAGCTTGTTCCTCAGGAGACTCTGTTAGCCTCTAACAGCAGACCTGGGAAGCTGGCTCTCTCCTTAGTTTCAGTGGTCAGAGTATTCTCTGCAGGCAAACTCCATTCTTGCAGGGAAGGTGCCCAGATATCTGGTGTTTGAACCTACCTCCTGGCAGAAGTTGTGTTCCAATCACCAGAAGTCTTAGGATCCGGTGGGGAATCCTGTGTGGGTCCTTGAGGGTGTCCGGAGACTCCACTAGCAAGGCACCCTGGTGCTCAAGTGGACCGGAAGGAACTTGTGCCCCAGCAGAGGCCGGGTTGCCTGCTTCCCTAGTTAATGTAGTCTCAGGTTCCACACGATTGGATTGGAGCAGACACTGTGTTCCACTCACCAGAGGTCTTAGGATCGAGTGGGGAGTCCTGTGTGGGTCCTTGCGGGTGTCTGGAGACTCCACTGGCAAGGCACCCGAGTGCTCAAGTGGACAGGAAGGGACTTGTGCTCCAGCAGAGTCCGGGTTGCCTGCTTCCCTAGTTAATGCAGTCTCAGGTCCTGCTCAATTGGATTGGAGCAGAAGCTATGTTCCACTCACCAGAGGTCTTAGGGTCCCGTGGGGAATCCTGTGCGGGTCCTTGCAGGTGTCCGGAGACACCTCTGGCAAGGCACCCTGATACTCGAGTAGACCGGAAGGGACTTGTCAGTCTTGGTATTTATTCCGGTCTTCACAATTCACTTTGTGCCTGTCCTTCCCATAGTTTAATGAAGCTGCTTAATTTTTATATGTGTAGTCACGCCTGCTATTTCAGCACTGGATCATGTGCAAACCTGCTGTTACTGTTTGAACACTAAAGGTCTAGTTTTTACCAAACCTCAGCTAGCATTGCATTCAGAATGAACTGGGAGAGTACATAAGACTAGGCTAGTGTCTTCCTACAAGTCACATTCTATGGTGTAGCTATAGACATATTTTCTAGCTTGTTTTAATTCTCCTTGGCTCTGGGAAGAATGATTGTAGAAAAATTGGCTTCAGGTTCTTCAGCCAGGCTTGTGGACATCAATACCACAATTCTATGTCAAACTTTTATACTAATCATCCATGACTAGTGGATTGAACTAAAAGTCACACTGCTGCAGGCAGTCTACTACTGACATGGACTCATGACACAAGACTCATAACTAACACTACTGATGCTGCCTGAAATAGAATTCCAACACATGGGTTGGGACTGTGCATCTCTACTTGCCGGAAGGGATATTCTAGTGGCTCTCTCCATGGGCACTGAGCCTGAGATTAGGGATTGTTAGAGCCTGCTCAATTTTTTTGTTTGTTTTATCTGCCTTGCATTAAATTACAAAGTAAAAATCTTGCCTTGTTCCCATTGTATAACTGCAGTGAATATACTCTTGCACCATGCTACACTGCCTGAGCCTGATGTAATGTTAGTGAAGCCAAACCCCTTGCCATCAAGGGTAACACCTAACTGAATATCTCGTTCCCACACCTGCAAAGGCTCACACAACCTCATGGGTGCACAAAGGCAAATGCTACAGCTGCAGATGGTAGCTTTGTCTATGTTTTTGTCTTGGGGCTTGCCAACCATTTACCTGATGTGCGTCTTTGCTTCTTCAGCGTTCTCCTGTATGTACCAACCTGTATGACTCCACCTTATAGAGCACAAGTCATTTCTTGATGCCAAGGAAGGCCTAAAGACATCATCTACAATTTAGTGTGTAGAGCTATCAGTGCTTTTGAAGTTAGAACCCATCAGTCACAAGTATTAAGCTAAACAACCTAACAAATAGGGTCACAACTGTAGAAATGTGAGCAATTCTTGGGAGAGGTGCATGTTCCAAGTCTAGAAGTGACATGGGCCAAAATGTAAGACTGTTTCACCAAAGATTACTCTATCCAACAGATGCTAGGGCAAGTCTAAATTCCATTCCTTTGAGCTCTGGCCTGGATAGAGGTGCTTATTTTCTACCTAGATTTGAGTGACTTCCCAGTGGAACTCCAAGGCAAACTACTGTGTTAGCATTTTGCCTTTCTTTCCAGCAGGTAGAGTTTTGTTCCCAATTCTGCTGTACAAGGGTGAGAGAAGAGTAGTATAGCCACTCCCATGGCTACAAGGCTATGCAGTGTCTGCAGCTCTGTTTGTGGATACCAGCTTGATGTAGAGCTGTCAAGAACCAGCTTCCCTGTGGTGGACCTACTACTGGATTTCAAGTATAAAGTCTAGACTTAATTCCTTTCCCCAACCCTGGATGAGAGGTGTCTCTCCCAAAGTTACTTGGATTTGAGTGAGGAGTGACATGGGCAACTCTTTCTTTGCTGTCTTCAATGTGTCTTTTCTTATAATTATAATAAAACCAAGTACTATGGTTAGAAGTCCAAGCCCTAGAATCAGAAAATGAGGGTCACAGGAGGCTGGGAAATTAAAAAGTACTGAAGCAGATGTGACATTATTCATTACAAGTACACAGTCCACACATAGCCATATAGGTTGACACATAGAGGGAAATCTCAGGAAGCAAAGATATAAATGAGGTAAAAGCTGGCAAAGACAAAGACAAAGTTGAAGATGAAGATATTCAACTGTGACCCCAAGGACATATTTATATACAATTTTCACCTAAGAGACATTTTGCCAGGGGTTGGTTATCTAACAGAATACATCATTGCTTAATCATAGTTCCCAACTCAGACTTCCCTGGATGTCCAGTATATTTATCCATATCAGTGCCATGTTATATAAGTATTATTGGCCCTTATGGCCTTCTGTTTCCTTCATATGGTCCCTTTACTGACACTTCCATCGATAATACATTACAAATATATATAGACTAAACAAGATCATTATACATGACACATCCAACTCCTCAAGAGGTAATTACTGTTTTATAAGATTTATTTATTAATGTATTTTATGTATATGAATATTCTATCTGCATGACAGAAGAGGGTATCAAATCCGATTACTGATGGTTGTGAATCTCCATGATGTTGCTGGGAATTGAACTCAGAGCTCTAGAAGAGCAATCAATGCTCTTAGCCACTGAGTCAACTCTCCACCCCACAATTACTGTTTTATTGTTTACTGTTTCCTCCATACCAATTTTCTTCATATACACACACTTTCAGAAGTCTTTTTCTGGGAGTGTATTGTGTGTGGTGGCCATGAGAATGTGCTCCTGTAGAAATATAACCTCAGAGAGCATAATTGTCAAAACACTACAGCTATTTTGCTTGTAAATGCACTACTAGGTTGTGCTGAAGCCATCCCTATTGAAGGGCCAGTTGTAGCAGGGACCCATTCTTAGGGGGTGGGGGGGATGTCTGCATGAGAGACAATGGTCTTTTCTGACAGTCAACTTCCTATTAAAATTCCTCAAGGGCTCTGTAAAATATTTTATAGACTACAGAGAAATCTAATATATTTCCACTCAACCTCAATCTCAGGCAGGTTTCTTGGTCTTGTGGTGAATTTTTGGTTATATGACTTACTTTTTTAATCCTTGCATATTTATTCTTGTTTTGTATCTTTGTTTTATTATCTATTAAATTTGTTTAAGAATTTCATATATGGCACTATACTTACATCATTTTACCCTTCGTTCTCTAACTCTTGTGCCCTTACTCCCACTCAAAATAGTGTCATATCCTTTTTAATTAGTGTTGATATATGTAATATGCATATACAAATATAAAAATACCTGCTGGTTCCATTTAGTCTTGCTCTAGTGTACTTGGCCTTAGGAATTACCACTTGGGATTGGATAACCTATGAGGGGCTCATGCTTGAGTAAAACTGATTCTCTCCCTTGACACTCATTGACTGCCTGCAGATCTTTATCTAGGGGTGGGTCTTATGAAATTTTTCCCCTCTAGATTGGTCCTTGTGCTCACAGATAACTACTATGGCTCTTGGAATGTTAAACACACAGGGTTGTTCTTTCAAGGGAAGGGATTCATAACCTGCTATCTTCTCAGGATTCTGGGAGTGGACATTGCTAATAGCCTGGTGATTTGTATGGCTAAGGCCAAACCAGATTCTTTCCCTGGACCCTTTTGTGAACTTATGTGACTTTTCCTTAGTCAATCTATAGAACGTATCTTTATGGAAGGTGTCATACATACTTTATAAAGAGTTTTGATGTAGTCACATCTGTTCTTTATTTAGCTTACTTTGTTCCTCAAGATTTATGCATGCTTTATTATGCACTCAGGACTGAATTAATTATCACCAGGAAAGTTTTCACCAAATTGTGCTGTGCTAAAATATGCCTAAAATAAATGTCTCGGGGTCAAACTCCTAAAGTTTGAGCCAACATTGGCTATTTAGTTATGCTGAACCAAACTGCCTTCTTGCCTCCCTGGGCTCTTTATTCTGTTCCCATGGTGGTCAAAGAGACCTGCCCAAATGTTGTGGCAACCATACTGTTGAGATTTCATTAATGCAGCTTCCCTATCTAGAAGATGATATTGCTTTTAAATCTTCTGGCTCTTGCAATCTTTCTGCTACACTTTTTCAAGTTTGCTTTAGCCTTAGGTGTAGAGGTTGAATTCTAGATGTTTTGGTTGCAGTTGGGACCACACAGACATTTAGGCTCGACATTTTAATGACCAGTTGTGGGTCATTTTCACACTATTAATTTCCATGAGATATCTCTTGGCATACTTGCTATTGACATATAGAAAGGTTACCAATTTTTAAATATGATTTTATATTGCAACACTTTGCTGAAACCAGTAGTCTTTCTAGAGGTTTTCTTTGGGAATTTTTAAAATCTCTTTTGTATATCATCTTCTGCAAACAGGAATAATTTGACTTATTTTGCTATTTATATCTGTTTAATTTCCTGCTCTCGCTTATTGTTCTCATTAGTGCTTTAAGCATTATATTACAAAGAATCAGGGATAGTAGACTGTCTCATTCCTAATTTTAATGACATTGTTTTCAGTTTTTCTCCTTTTAGAATAATGGATGCTGTGGGTGTGTTACATATAGCCACTATCATGTGAGATATAACCCCCTCAGTACTACTTTCTCAAAGACTATTATTAAGAAGCATGTTGAGCCGGGCAGTGGTGGCGCACGCCTTTAATCCCAGCACTTGGGAGGCAAAGGCAAGCGGATCTGAGTTTGAGGCCAGCCTGGTTTACAGAGTGAGTTCCAGGAAGGCCAGGGCTACACAGAGAAGCCCTGTCTTGGAAAAGAAAAAAAGAAAAAATAAGAAGCATGTTGAATTTTGTCAAAGGCCTTTTCTATATTGATTGAGATAATCACATTGGTTTATGCACATGTATATGGTTTATTACATTTAAATGTACATATGTTGATTTATCCCTGAAACTCCAGTAATAAAGCCAGCTTGATCCTGGTGGATGATCTTTGTTATATATGCCTATATTCAATTATTTTCAAGTATTTTATCAAGGATTTTTGCATCTATGTTTATAAGTGATATTGGCCTGCAATTTTTTTTTTTTTGGTCTGTTTTGGTTTTGGCCTCACTGGGTTCTGCTTGGTTTTGGTATCAGAGTCACAGTGGTTTCCTAGAAGGTGACAGAACTGTTCTTTTTCTTTCTGTTTAAGTAATTTGAAAAATTGTAGTTCTTTGAATGTATATTTTTCTGTTATGACTCCATATGAACCTGGACTTTTATTGGTCAGAAGGTTCCTTATTTGCTCTGGGTCTGTTTAAGTTGTTGGTTTCCGCTTGGATTAAAATTGGTGGTTCAGATGAATTCGTACAAGTCTACATTTCAAACTTAATGGAGTTTAGAGTTTTTAAAAATTATTCCCTTATACTATTCTGAATTTCTTTGGTGTCTGTTGTAAAAGACCCCTACTCAACTCTAATTCTGTTATGTGAGTCTTCTCTTTCATTTGAACGTTAATTGTGCCAACAGAGTATCAGTTGTCTGAACATGGTCATGGCATGATGTAAAGTGAATACATAAAAAAATTAAGTTAAAAAACAACAAACATGGAATCACGTGCGAGGAGATTTCTGAGTGTTCGTGAGAAAACTCTAAGAAACGAAGACAAAAGTCTGGTGACCTGAGTTTCTTCAGAAACAAGGAATTGTTCTTGGATTATGCTTTTGTGCCCCTCTCAGGTGTAGCACAAAAGAGTGAGTTTACATCAGATTATTCATTCCGAATGGCTATTTTTATTTGTTTGTATTATTATTTATTTATATGGAAAAACATTTTGCTTTATGCTGCTTGTATCCATATGTTGTTTGTCCTTGTAATTGTACACATTACTCATGTGACTCCTCTTAACCCTCAGAATATAAATTGTCTGATGCTTTGAATAAAGCTGGCTATTGCATGAGACTTATTCTGCCTCCTTTATCAGCTCTGTTCTCCTGGGTTCTACAGCCTTTAGAGTAGTGACAATCAGTCTTGATTATTTTTTCAAAGAGCCACCTCTTATATTTGTTGATTTCTTCTATTACCTTTTTTGTTTCTCTTTTATTAATTTATGCTCGAATTTTTACTATTTCTTCTCATCCACTGGACTTGGGTTTAGTTTGTTCTTGTTTTTCCAAATTCTTATGTCATGTCATTAACTCATTTATTTATGCTCTTTCTTTTTTTAGTAGGCACTTAGAGCAATAAATGTTCCTTTTAGGATTGCTTTTATTGTACCCCAGAGGTTTTGCTATGTTGCATTTTCCTTTTTATTTAATTTGGGAGTTTTACATTTTCTTTCTTGATTTCCTCTTTGACCAATTTTTTTCATTCAATTTTTTAATATCCATAATTTTGTATCCTTACTAGAGATTGTTTATTTTTAAACTTTATTGATTTGTGGTCAGAAAGAATATACAAAGTTATTTCAATTTTTCTTTATTTGTTGAGCTTTGCTTTGTGTCCCAGGATACAATCTATTTTAGGGAAACTTCCATGGACTGCTGAGTAGAATAGATAGCCTTTAGCCTTTAGTGTTTGGTAGAATATTCTATAAATATCTGTTATGTCCATTTGATTTATGATGACATTTAATTCCAAATTTTCTCTGTTTTTTTTCTAGATGAACTATGAGGTATTGAAATCACTTCCTATTACTGAAATGGGAATAAATTTGTACCTTGACATCTAATACTTTGCTTTTTATGAAACTGGATGTATCAGAGGTTGGTACATACATGTTTAGGATTGTAATGTCTTCTTTGTTAATTGTTCTTTTGATCAAAGTGAAGTGTCATTCTATATCTCTTCTGAATAATTTTAGATTGACATTTATATTGTCATGTATTAGGATAGCAACAACTTTTTGTTTCTTGGTCCTATTTGCTTAGACTAATTTTTTTCATACTTCACTCTCAAGTAGCACCAATCCTTGAAGGTAAGATGAGGGTATTTTTTTCCAAGAAAACAAACAAACAAAAAAAACAATAAGTTTTCTTTGTTGATATATTCAACCATCCTCTGTATTTCTATTGGGGGAAATTAAGGCCATTAATATTTAAAGCTATTGTAAGGTGTGTGACAATTGCTGTCATTTTGCTCTTTAATTTTGCTATTTCTGTTCTTAGTTTTATTTTGTGTTTTGATAATTATAACTTCATTTGTTTTCTTTCCAGAGTCTCTTGAGTATGATTACCTATTTTCTCTCTAGTCCAAATATTGCTCCCAGTAGTCTCTGTAGTGCTGGATTGCTGGGTGTGAGTTCTTTCAGATCGGTTTACATGGTAAGTTGCTATTTTTTTCCTTAAACTATGGCAGATAGTTTTGCTGGGTAAAGTGGTCTGTATTGCCATCTGTAGTCTTTTAGAACTTGGAATCTATTATTCCCAGTCTGCTGGCTTTAAAACTTTCCATTGAGAACTCAGTACTTATTCTAATGGGTTTGCCTTCATGTGAGACTTGCGTTTTTTCTAGGAGGAAAAGAAGAAAGAGGCATCCCATGATTTGAAGTGAGTTAAGAAACTGTGGGGGAAAAGGGTGTCTGAGGAAGATTTAGACTAATCATGGAACTGAAACTCTGGACATGTTTGTGAGGGGTTTTCTACTTTAGGTTAATTGAACTGAGAAGACCCACCCTAAATAGGAGTGGTTCCATTCCATGGGCTGATGTTCCAGACTGAATAAAACAGAGAAAGGGAGCTGAGCACCAATATTTATCTCTATCTCCTGACTGCAGGTGCAAGATATCCAGCTATCTCAAGTTTCTGATTCCACATCCCCGCACCTTGATGGACTCTGACTGTGAGTCAAAATAAACCCTTCTTTCCTTAAGTTGATTTTGTTATGCATTTTGACACAGCAAAAGACACAAACCCAACACAAAATATTTCCTCTCAAATAGGCAATATATTTGTACTGAGATGCATTATTTTCTGAAAACAACAAAGAGCAAAACAGAACACACAACAGAGGATTGGAGAAGAGAGATTGACAGGCAAATTTATTCTAAACATGTTATATGAATGCATGGAATTTTCAAACAATAAAAAATAATTATTTGAAAAAAGAAAACAAGTGACAACTGCAGCCAAGGAACCATGTGTAAACTGATGCAGCCACTATATAAGTAACTATGTAGATTTCTCAAAACACTAGAACTTAAATGGCCATATGACCCAGTCATAGCATTCTTAGGTATATATGTCTAAGGGATTCAAAGAGATACTTGAACACCCACATTTAATGCTGCTTATTCATAATAGCTAGGCAATGGAATTAGCCTAGATGTCTATTAACAGACAAATGAGCCAAGAAAATATACTACAAGTATACACTGATTTTTTTAAAAATTAATTCATTCACTTTACATCCTGATCACAGGTGCCCTCCTTCCTCTCCTCCCAGTCCCTCCCTCTCACCTTCCCTCCCTTTAATGCCCCCCCTCTCTCCTCAGAGAACAGGAGGCCTCCCATGGATTCCATCCTGAGTGAGATAACCCAGATCCAGAGAGATAAACATAGTACGTGCTCAATTATAAGTGGAAATTAGCCACAAAGAAAGGATAATCATGCTATAATCCACAGACTAAAGCTAAATAACTTTGTAACTCCTTACATGGGTATTTTGTTCTCCATTCTAAAAAGTAACAAAGTATCCACACTTTGGTCTTCCTTCTTCTTGAGTTTCATGTATTTTGCAAATTGTATCTTGGATATTCTAAGTTTCTGGGCTATTATCCGCTTATCAGTGAGTGCATACCATGTGTGTTCTTTTGTAATTGGGTTACTTCACTCAGAATGATATCCAAGTTACAGAAACAAAGTTTGGAGCTAAGACAGAAGGAAAAATCATCCAGAGACTGCCTCACCTGGGGATCCATCCTATATACAACCACCAAACCCAGACACTATTGCATATGCCAGAAAGATTTTGCTGACAGGACACTGACATCGCTCTCTCTTGTGAGGCCATGCCAATGCCTAGCAAATACAGAAGTGGATGCTCTCAGTCATCTATTGGATGGAACACAGGGCCCCTAATGAAGGAGCTAGAGAAAGTACCCAAGGAGAGGAAGGGGTCTGCAACCCTATAGGAGGAACAACATGATGAACTAACCAGTACCCCCTCCCCCAGAGTTGTGTCTCTGGCTGCATATGTAGCAGAGGATGGCCTAGTCAGTCATCAATGGGAGGAGAGGCCCCTTGGTCTTGGGAAGATCATATGCCCCAGTACAGGGGAATGCCATGGCCAGGAAGTGGGAGTGGGTGGATTAGGGAGCAGGGTGGGGAGAGGGTATAGGGGGCTTTTGAAATGTAAATGAAGAAAATATCTAATTAAAAAAGAAAAAAGTTTCACATACAAAAGAGGAGGAGGAGGAGGAGAAGCAGCAAAACAAGAAGGACCTGAAGAAGGATGCTTGAATTTCACTGAGACAGGGAAATAAAATAAACATTGGGGATAGGTGGATGGAGGGGACTGGGTGAAAGAGGAGATGTGAAGGAAAACAAGAGGGATCAACTGTTGGGAGGACAGAGGAAAAGAGAACTAGAATCAGTGGAGGTGGAGGCATTTCTGGGACAAGCTAGAAAGCTAGGACAATGGAAACTCACAGGAGCCTATAGGGGTGACCCTAGGTAAGACTCCTAGAAATAGGTGATATGGAACTTGAAACAGCCACCTCCTGTAACTAGGTAAGACTTCCAACAGAGCAATGGGGACACCAACCCAGCAACCAAACCTTAGATCCACAATTTGTCCTGTCTACGCTGATATGTATGTATGTATATATATCTTCTTCTTTATTCTAGAGGTTTCTTCTGGAATATTTTTAAAAGAACTATATAGTATAAAAGAAAATTTTCAAATGGAAGAGTGAGATTCTCACATTGCTACTTTTCTGCATGATTCATATATTGTTCAAGAACTAACATAATGGAAATATGTACAGTTTACACTTTACTCTGTAGCCATTGTTGTTACAATTATAGTAAATCTTTGTTCTAAGCAAATAATATATATTTATGGTGAATCTTAATCTTTGGTAATTAATAAGTATCCTACATAACCAGTTTAAGATGAAACAATAAAATATTACTCAGAATATTTTTCTTTTTTCATAATAGTCAAAAATAAATAAAATATCTTGGTGTAACTCTAACCAAGCAAGTGAAAGACCTATATGACAAGAACTTCAAGTCTATGAAGAAAGAAACTGAAAAAGATACCAGAAGATGGAAAGATCTCCCATGCTCATGGGTTGGTAGGATTAACATAGGGAAAATGGCCATCTATAGATTTAATGCAAATTCTCATTAAAATTCTAACACAATTCTTTACAGACCTTGAGAGAACAATTCTCAGCTTCATATGGAAAAAAACAAAAGATCCAGGATAGCTAAAACAATCCTGTACAATAAAGAAACTTCTGGAGTTATCACTGTCCCTGACTTCAAGGTGTACTAGAGAGCAACACAAACAAAAGTCACATGGTTTTGATATAGAAACAGACAAGTTGATCGATGGAACCTGAAGACCCAAAAATAAACCCACGCACCCATGCACACTTGATTTTTGACTAAGAAGCCAAAACCATACTATGGAGAAGGGAGAGTATCTTCAACAAATGGTGCTAGTCTGGCTGTATGTCTTCATGTAGAAGAATGCAAACACATCCACATTTATTACCCTGCACTGAGAGACCAAATCTTTTGGGTTCAGACTCCATCTTTTTTTTTTAAGTATGCAGTATTATTTACTTTTATATTTCTTTGATAAAAACAAACAAATAAATCTTAAAAACAAGCTGAAGTAGCCATTTTAATATCAAATAAAATCAACTTTCAACTAAAAGGTATCCAAAATGATAAGGAAAGACAGTTCATACTCATCAAAGGAAAAAATCTACCAAGAACTCTCAATTCTGAACATCTATGCTCCAAATGCAAGGGCACCCACATTTATAAAAGAAACTTTACTGAGGAATACTGGCTGCACTTATTAAAGGATGTATTTACTTGCTTCTAGAGTGATGGAAGTCCATCACGATTGGGGGAGTAGTGGTGTTGCATGAAGGCATGGCAGTTGGTGCAGCCAGAGATATTAAGGAATTGTAATTGTTGCTTCCTGTTATTTTTGTTGTTAGAGGTAGAATTGTATTTGTGTGGCTATCTTCTTTTTAGTTTGTGGAAAGATTACTTTCTTGCTTTTGTTTAGGGTGTAGTTTCCCTCCTGGTGTTGGAGTTTTCTGTCTTATTATCCTTTTAGTTTTGGTCTTCTCATTGTGTCCTAGATTTCCTGGATGTTTTGGGTTAGAAGCTTTTTGCATTTTGCATTTTCTTTGACTGTTTGGTCAGTGTTTTCTATGGTATCTTCTACACCTGAGATTCTTCTATCTTGTATTCTGTTGGTGATGCTTGCATCTATGACTCCTGATCAATTTCCTAGGTTTTCTATCTCCAGGGTTGTCCCCTTTGTGATTTCTTTATTGTTTCTATTTCCATTTTTAGATCCTGGGTGGTTTTGTTCAATTCCTTCACCTGTTTGGTTGTTTTCCTGTAATTCTTTAAGGGATTTTTGTGTTACCTCTTTAAGGGCTTCTACCTTTTTACCTGTGTTCTTCTGTATTTCTTTAAGGGAGCTATTTATGCCCTTCTTAAAGTCCTCTATCATCATCATGAGATGTGATTTTAAATCAGAGTCTTGCTTTTCTGGTGTGTTGGGGTATCCAGGGCTCTCTGTGGTGGGAAAACTGGGTTCTGATGATGTCAAGTAGTCTTGGTTTCTGTTGCTTATGTTTTTGCCCTTGCCTCTCACCATCTGGTTATCTCTGGTGTTAGCAGGTCTTGCTGTCTCTGACTGTGGCTTGTCCCTTCTGCAAGCCTGTGTGTCAGATCTCCTGGGAGACCAGTTCTCTCTTAGAGGAATTTGGATATGGAGAACTGTGGCCCAGGGTCATCTCCAAGGTTGAGACAGAAACCAGAAGGATCCTGTCCCTGGCTGTTCCTTGGATCCTGTGTCCTGATGGCTCTGGGTGGATCCCTTTTGGGGAAGGAATTTGAGCAGAAGTAGTGGTCTTACTCACAGGTATGTTAGCACTCCTGGGAGACCAGCTCTCTCACAGTAGTATTTGAGTATGCACAGGGTCAGCTCCAGGCGCAGAAGGAAACCAGAAGGATCCTGTCCCAGGGTGCTCCCAGGTTTCTGTGTCCTGAGGGCTCTGGGCCCTATACAGATTTTTTTTTTAAAGCAGAAAACAAAAGTCAAAGCAAGACATTTGTAAAAAAAAAAAAAAAAAAAAAAAAAAGTGATGGAGCTCAAAACTTAAGTGGCAAAAGGAAAAATAACATATTTGCTCTGTTGCTCACATCCAAGATTTTAATTTTCTGTTCTACTTGATATATATGTATAGTTGTGAATATAGGCCATGAAACTAGAAAGGAGACTTTGGGAGAAGAAGGAAAGACCTTAAGGCAGAGGAGAAAACATATATCAAAATAGAAGGGGAGTATGGTTGTGGTTTGAATGTGCTTGGCCCATGGGAAGTGGCACTATTAGGAGGTGTGGCCTTGTTAAAGTAGGTGTTGCTTTGTTGGAGGAAGTGTGTCATTGTGTAGGCAGGCTTTGAGGTCTCCTATTGTTGAAGCTTGGCCCAAAACCCAGAAGAGAGTTTCTCCTGGCTGCCTGCAAGAAGCCATCCTCCTCCTGGCTGCCTTTGGATGAAGATGTAGAACTCTCAACTCATCCTCCAGCACCATGTCTGACAGGATGTTGCCATGCTTCCCACCCTGATGATAATAAACTGAATCTCTGAACCTGTAAGCCAGCTCCAATTAAATGTTGTCCTTTATAATAGTTGCCTTGGTTACAGTGCCTCTTCACAGCAATGAAACCCTAAGCTATCATCAACATGAGGAAGATAACTAGTGGATCAGTGCTGCATGATGAGTAGGGAAAAAAAAGAAAGAACATGATGTAATGGTAACTTTGCATATGAAATAATAACAAAGTAAGACAGTTGTGGATATACTCAATTGGTAGAGTATTTGCTAGCATAAGTGGAGCATTGGGTTCAGTCACCAGCATCTCATAAAATGGGAATGGTGGCACATGTCTGTAATCCAAGCACTTGGTAGGTGGAGGTAGAAGAATCACAAAATCAAAATCATCCTCTTCAGCACAGCAAGTTCAAGGACATTTATATATATATATATATATATATATATATATATATATATATATATATATGTGTGTGTGTGTGTGTGTGTGTGTGTGTTATATGTTATATATGTTATATATTATATATTATATAATACATATAATATGAAATTGTGCCTCAGAATTAAATTTAATGGGGTTGGAGAGATAACTCAGCACTTAAGAGTACTCCATGGTCAAGATCAGGAATTCAAGGCCCATACCTAAACATGATAAAAGCAATCTACAGCAAACCAGTAGCCAACATCAAAGTAAATGGTGAGAAGCTTGAAGCAATCCCACTAAAATCAGGGACTAGACAAAGCTGTCCACTCTCTCCATACCTATTCAACATTGTACTTGAAGTCCTAGCCAGAGCAATTCGACAACAAAAGGAAATCAAGGGGATACAAATTGGAAAAGATGAAGTCAAAATATCACTTTTTGCAGATGATATGATAGTATATATAAGTGACCCTAAAAATTCCACCAGAGAACTCCTAAACCTGATAAACAGCTTCGGTGAAGTAGCTGGATATAAAATTAACTCAAACAAGTCAATGGCCTTTCTCTACACAAAGAATATAAAGGCTGAGAAAGAAATTAGGGAAACAACACCCTTCTCAATAGTCACAAATAATATAAAATATCTTGGCTTGACTCTAACTAAGGAAGTGAATGATATGTATGATAAGAACTTCAAGTCTCTGAAGAAAGAAATTAAAGAAGATCTCAGAAGGTGGAAAGATCTCCCATGCTCATGGATTGGCAGGATCAACATTGTAAAAATGGCTATCTTGCCAAAAGCAATCTACAGATTCAATGCAATCCCCATCAAAATTCCAACTCAATTCTTCAACAAATTAGAAAGAGCAATCTGAAAATTCATCTGGAATAACAAAAAACCTAGGATAGCAAAAACTCTTCTCAAGGATAAAAGGACCTCTGGTGGAATCACCATGCCTGACCTAAAGCTTTACTACAGAGCAATTGTGATAAAAACTGCATGGTACTGGTATAGTGACAGACAAGTAGACCAATGGAATAGAATTGAAGACCCAGAAATGAACCCACACACCTATGGTCACTTGATCTTTGACAAGGGAGCTAAAACCATCCAGTGGAAGAAAGACAGCATTTTCAACAAATGGTGCTGGCACAACTGGTTGTTATCATGTAGAAGAATGGGAATCGATCCATTCCTAACTCCTTGTACTAAGGTCAAATCTAAGTGGATCAAGGAACTTCACATAAAACCAGAGACACTGAATCTTATAGAGGAGAAAGTGGGGAAAAGCCTCAAAGATGTGGGCACAGGGGAAAAATTCCTGAATAGAACAGCAATGGCTTGTGCTGTAAGATCGAGAATTGACAAATGGGACCTCATGAAACTGCAAAGCCTCTGCAAGGCAAAAGACACCGTCAATAAGACAAAAAGACCACCAACAGATTGGGAAAGATTCTTTACCTATCCTAAATCAGATAGGGGACTAATATCCAATATATATAAAGAACTCAAGAAGGTGGACTCCAGAAAATCAAATAACCCCATTAAAAAATGGGGCTCAGAACTGAACAAAGAATTCTCACCTGAGGAATACCGAATGGCAGAGAAGCACCTGAAAAAATGTTCAACATCCTTAATCATCAGGGAAATGCAAATCAAAACATCCCTGAGATTCCACCTCACACCAGTCAGAATAGCTAAGATCAAAAATTCAGGTGACAGCAGATGCTGGCGAGGATATGGAGAAAGAGGAACACTCCTCCATTGTTGGTGGGATTGCAAGCTTGTACAACCACTCTGGAAATCAGTCTGGTGGTTCCTCAGAAAATTGGACATAGTACTACCGGTGGATCCAGCAATACCTCTCCTGGGCATATATTCAGAAGATATCCCAACCGGTAAGAAGGACACATGCTCCACTATGTTCATAGCAGCCTTATTTATAATAGCCAGAAGCTGGAAAGAACCCAGATGCCCCTCAACAGAGGAATGGATACAGAAAATGTGGTACATTTACACAATGGAGTACTACTCAGCTATTAAAAAGAATGAATTTATGAAATTCCTAGCCAAATTGATGGACCTGGAGGCCATCTTCCTGAGTGAGGTAACACAATCATAAAGGAACTCACACAATATGTACTCACTGATAAGTGGATATTAGCCCAAAACTTAGGATACCTAAGATATAAGATACAATTTGCTAAACACATGAAACTCAAGAAGAATGAAGACCAACGTGTGGACACTTTGCCCCTTCTTAGAATTGGGAACAAAACACCCATGGAAGGAGTTACAGAGACAAAGTTTAGAGCTGTGACGAAAGGATGGACCATCTAGAGACTGCTGTATCCAGGGATCCGTCCCATAATCAGCTTCCAAACGCTGACACCATTGCATACACTAGCAAGATTTTGCTGAAAGGACCCAGATATAGCTGTCTCTTGTGAGACAATGCCGGGGCCTAGCAAACACAGAAGTGGATGCTCACAGTCAGCTATTGGATGGATCACAGGGCCCCCAATGGAGGAGCTAGAGAAAGTACCCAAGGAGCTAAAGGGATCTGCAACCCTATAGGTTGAACAACATTATAAACTAACCAGTACCCTGTAGCTCTTGACTCTAGCTGCATATGTATCAAAAGATGGCCTAGTCGGCCATCACTTGAAAGAGAGGCCCATTGGACATGCAAACTTTATATGCCTCAGTACAGGGGAACACCAGGGCCAAAAAAATGGGAATGGGTGGGTAGGGAAGTGGGGGGGGGTATGGGGGACTTTTGGGATAGCATTGGAAATGTAATTGGGGAAAATATGTAATAAAAAAATTAAAAAAAAAAGAGTACTCCATGGTCTTGTAGAGAACCCAGTTTAGGTTCCCAGAACCTATATAGTTGCTCACAAACTCTTATAACTCCAGTTCCAAGGGAAGTGGCACTCCCTTCTGAATTCTGCAGGCACCAGGCACATACATGGTATACAAATGTACATGCAGGCAAAACATTAACATATTTTTGTATGTTTGTTTAAACATTTTTCTGAGAGTTCTACATGTGGATAAACAAGCATCAGGAAGACAGATCGAAACTGAAACTGGATTGGACTTCTGAATGCTCAAAGTTCACACCCCAGTGACACACCTCCTCCAACAATGCTACAACTTCTAATCATTCTCAAGAAATATAACTCTTGACTATGCATTCAAATATATGGCCTTATGGGGGCCATTCTTATTCAAACCACTATAGGAGTTCATGAGAAATAAGCAATAAATTGAATCCTGTCTACAGCTAAACTCACACTTACTTTTTATGAACACGGATAATTCCATGCCCATTTATTGATCTTTAGTTCATGGCTGGATTCCACATAATTGGCACATGGAATAACCATAAATTAGGTTCGTGGAATGTGAAATAAGAGCTATCATAATGCTATCATAATGCAGGTTGTTAAATGGAAACCTTGAAAGAGCTCCACTCTCTGCTGCTGTCGAGAGTAAAAGATTATAAATGAGCTGGGTGGCAATATTATCACATATTTGTTTAATCTCTAGTCTCTGTTCTACATAAATAATGTAGGCCTTGGTGAGTGTATTAGAATAGTGCATACCTAAATTATGAATAGACCTGCTAGCACCTTCTGAGGCAAATATGTTTGCCATCTTGTACTGCTATAATGGAATACCTCAGGCCGGGTAATTTGTTAAGAAAAGAAACACATTGGCTCACAGTTCTAGAAATTGAGAAGTCTAATATAAAGGTGAGAGTATTCTTGCTATGTCCTGGTAGAAGATCATCTCCATGGTGAGATAAAATGAGAGAAACATTGAATCATTACATAGAAAACAATCACACCTGAAACATCAGTCATTTTCTGCAGTGAAGGGAAACAGTGCTGTGTGCACTAATGTATTAGCTACTATGAGTAAAAGTAGAAAGGAGAAAATCAGCACAAGACTAGTCACTGTTATTGGGATCATGGTGAGAGCAGTATTAATAGAAGTCGGGTAGAGCTCAGATAGCTTGGCTAAAGGTAGAATGATAAGAGACATAAGGAAACACAATGGGATCACTCAGAACAGTCTCAACTCACAGGAGCCAAAACCACTGGGCCCCTGCAAACCAAGCTAGTTTATGTTCTTTGGGGAAGGAAGATGATAAAAGGGAAGGATGGAGGAAAGGAAAAGAAAAGAGATACAGTATTAAATACTGAATGGCTATTAAATAAGGGAGAAATTGGGACATGAATAAAAGAGGAATGAATGGCCAACAAGTGACTGGCCCAAATTGGGATCCATCTCATGGAGAGGCACCAAACCCTGACAATATACTGATGCCATGTTGTGCTTGAAGACAGGAGCCAAGCATGGCTGTCCTCTGAGAGTCTCTACCAGCAGCTGACTGAGACAGATACTGATATTTACACCCAACTATTGGATTGAAGTCAGCGGACTCCTATGGCAGAATTAGGGGAAGGACTGAAGGAGCTCAAAAGAATAGTAAACCCATAGGAAGAACAACTGTATCAACTAACCTGGACTGCTGGGAGCTCCCAGACACTGTCACCAACCAGGGAGCATACACGGGCTGGTCCATGGCCCCCAGCACATACACAGAAGAGGACTAATGTGTCTGGTCTCAATCTAGTAGAGACTTGATGCCCCAGGGAAGGGGGATGCTGTAGGGGGACACACTCTCAGAGGCAAAGGGGAAAGAGAGGTGGAAAAACTCTGTGAGGGTGAATGGTAGGGGGAAACATTTGGACTGTAAATAAATAAAATAATTAATTCATAATAATTTTTAAAAAGGAATAAATGTTAAGGGGAGAGAACTGTGGCCTAGTCTGTTTGCTATTCTCTATTTTGAGTTTCCAGGCATTTGTTCCCTGGCTCACTAAAACCTATGGGTCTTCCTTTGCAAGGTTAGGTAAGAGATGCTGATCATACCTGCAGGGGAGAGTCGTCCTTCATTGTGCCTTAAGGAAAATGTTGCAAGTACTGTTCTTGCCTCTGGGACTTCCTTTGGGAGACTGGGTATAGATGCTGGTCAGGGGAACAGACAGTTCTTCACAACTTGACTCTCAGATGCTATTTACAACTCTGCACTCTTTTTGTAGCATTAGATTGTGAATGTTGGTCATGCCTCTGTGTACTCCTTCCTGAAGTTTGTTGCATTTCTTGCAACCTGGCTTTGACCAGGTTGTAGTTCCTGAAAACCATGCACTTGTGTTTCAACCCTCCTCACCCCACATAATCTAGTTCTACTGACTAAGTTTCAGCATATAACTATCATTTTTCCAGGTCTTCAGATCACAGAGAGTCATGGGTGGAGAACATACACAAAAAAGTTCTTTTACAAATGGCATTCTGAGTCTGTTGTAGTCAGGTTGTTGGTCCCTAGAAGAGAGGGTTTACTTGGTGTCTACTAAGGCTGAGACCGTGGGCTTTCTGTCCAGTTTTCTTTTCCTGCTCCTGTCATCGAGGAGCTACAAGGATGGCTCAGCAGTTAAGAACACATACTGTTCTTGCATAACTCTCAAATTTAGTTCCTAACACCAACCTCAGATAGTTCCCAACATCATCTAACTCCAGCTCCAAGGTATCCACCACCCTCTTCTTCTAGTCTCTGTGGGCAACTGCACTCATGTACACACACATACACACACACATACACACACACACAATTGATCTATTTATGTATTTATTTATATTTTTCAAATAATATAAAACAAAAACAAATGCATTACAATTTAAAAAGGCAAACAAACAAAAGAAAAAGAGCCCAAGGCAAGGCACAAGAGTCAGGGTCTCCATAAAAACACTAAATTGGAAGCCATAAACTATACTCAGAGAACCCGGAGCAGACCCCTGCAGGCCCTGTGCATGTTGCTTTGGTCTCTGTGTGTTCTTATGAGCTTTACTTGTGTTAATGGGGCCTTGTTTTCTTGCATACGCACAATTTTAAAGTGTCTACATGTCCATCAGTGAAATTGCACTACAAGCATTCTGAACCTATCTGGCTTAAGCTGCCATTCCCATTGTCTGCTTAGTTTGGTACTTCCCAAACTAAGCCAAGCTCTCTGAGAAGGGTCATAGACATTCTCTCCTGCTTGGTAAACCTTCCTGTTTTATTTTTCCATAAAATATAGAGATCTGAGGCTGGAACTCACCTCTTCTGGTAACTGTCATCCAACTCTCCACATTTTATTCTGGGGAAATTTTAACAAGAATGTGCTTGTGTATCTGATCCAGCTATATTTAACACTGGGAGATGTGATGGTGAAGTAGAAAACAGTTAGTCATACTATAGTGCACAAAACAAATTTCAAAATAGAAGATGGAGCTTTTGAGGAGTGTCCCAATTAAAGAATTAACTCAAGCATTTCAAATTCAACCTTGGCACCTGAGGTCCTGAAAGGGAAGTAGACTGTGGGGGCCTGATCTGTGTGGCTATAATTTGGCAACTGCTCATGAAGACAAAAGTGCTTGCCAAAAGAAGGGCCTCTGGAAGTGTGCACTAGAATCAGAAGCTTTCTTGTGGATTACCAATCCAACAGCCCTTGGGTCATCATAGGTCTCCGCTAAATCTCTCAGCTCCTCCCAAACCAAAGTCCTCATCTTAACATCTTGCATGTTCCATGGCCTACCAGCTCAGAAACACATGTCAAGTCTCCACCAAGTTACTGACTCAGAGCCAAGGAGAAGGGATCACAGTCTTATTTATGCACAGACCCTCTAAACCCAATGCTAATCTGAGGCAGTCAGCACTGCCTTCAATCTCATGCCATTTTCTCACTCCAGGTTCCTTATGCACTGGGTGATTTCCAACATGGGTGTCTTACCAACGATGTCTCTGAACACAGAACCTGACGTCTACATGCAATCATGGCCTCTCAGTTGCTTATTAAAGCAGATGTCTTAAAGTTTGTAAGGTACTTTTGGGCTATCCCCTCTGTCTCACAAGGCTTTTTGCTGCCACCTTGTGACTTCTGACCTTTCTGCAACTGAGATAGAACTCTGTGCATGTTTCTGGGATGGAAGAAAAGACTTGGGGTGGGTGTCCCCTGTGATACTGGTAAACCAATATTTACCCAGTATTTACAAAAGCTACTGTTGTTTCCAGCAAAACCACAGTGGGAATAGAGGAAGTACTGCAAACAGGAGTCACTGTAAATCTTTTCTGGCTGCTTCAGCATAAACACTAATCAGTTACACTTCAACTTACATACATATTAATTGAGGCTCTCTTAAAAGACCTTGTCACCAGGCTTCATTCTTATTTGTGAGAATTTTTCTAGGTGATTGTAATATATCTTGGACAGGGTTCATCCAAAAATAGATTGTAGTAAAAACTATTGGAAATTCTACCTTAAGGGTGGCAAAATGTGAGTATAAGAGGTTCTAAGTCCCGTATCCTGTGCAGATGGTATACTAGTAAAAAGAATGAAATCTACCATGAACAAAACCAAGCACACTTTTGTGGGGGGAACGTAAGCATGGAGACAGCCTGTGGAACAGTATGGTGCTGGGAGGCAAGGGCTAGAGATAAGTAAATTAGTGGGAGAAGAAAATGACTGTGAGTGACTGTGTGTCCAACTCAGTGGGAGAGAATGCACACATGGCATTTGGAGGGAATTGGGTTCCATATCCAGCACTTGTAAAAGAAAAGATAATGATTGTAAGATATGCCAGGGATTCCAGTGGAGGGACAAGAACCATTGGCAGCACAAAGGACTGCCTGACCCTCAGAGACTTGAAGTTCCAGGGAGTGGAGATGTCTGGTAGAGTGGGGGTTGTGGGGGAGGACATCCTCTTAGAGACAAGGGAGGAGGAATGATGAGGAACTGTCCTGTTGGAGGACAGAGCTGGAGGGGGATAATAACTGAACTATTTAAAAAAGATTAAAGAATAATAAAAAGAAAAGAAAAGAAAGAAAGCCACAAAACAGAACTGGCACCAGCAGCCAGAAGCCTATGGAGGAAGGTTATGGGGGCTTCATCCGTGGGAGTTCTCCCATTGTAACAATGTAACTGTGACCACAAAGATGTAAAATGGTCCCTAGGACATCCCATGCTGGGGATGAGAACAGCTTGGAGCCCTTGTTTCTGGACGTGACCTTTCCCCCAGGAAGAGAGTTTTATAACCACAGCTAAATCTACACATGTGTATTTCCTAGATTTGGAATCTTTTCTATAAAATAACTATACTGATGCAGGAGAGAAAGTGAGAAAGGATGAACCTTTTCTCTCCTTAGTTCTGGAAAACTCTGTCACTGTATCCATTTCCTTTCCTAACAATTTTTGTCTTCCAGGTCTCTCAAGAAGGGAGCAAGTCGTGGACCTCATACTCTTTTTCTATCAACATGAGCCTTATAGGCATTTATGACTGAGTCCTTGGTGACTGTCCTGGCTTACTCTCCTGAGAACTAGGAAGAGTGATTGAGTGGGAAAGAAACGAGGCTTTGCACAGTGTGGCTTATTCTTATATTCTCAGCACCTAGGAGGCAAGAGGATTTCTAGCCTAGCAAAACAATGAGATCCAAAGTCAGTGGGAGACCTGCTCTCAAGAGAATAAGGTGGAGAGTGAGAACTGATAACTGACATACTCCTCTGATCCTCACAACTCCACAGATGTGCACACAGTCATGTACATCTGTATACACGTACATATACCAACAACTACACACATAAAACTATAAAAGAAGTAAACTGTGTGTGTGTGTGTGCACACATGAGCACGCGTACGCACGTGTGTGTGTGTGTGTGTGTGTGTGTGTGTGTGTGTGTGTGCACGCGCACTAAAATTAAATTTTACAAACACCTAAGGCTGGGGTGGATACAGGTAGAGCAATCAGCACTTTCTTTTTTTTTAAATTTTTTTTATTTTTTAATATTTTTATTACAGATTTTCCTCAGTTACATTTCCAATGCTATCCCAAAAGTCCCCCATAGCGCCCCCCACTTCCCTACCCACCCATTCCCATTCTTTTGGCCCTGGCATTCCCCTATATTGGGGCATATAAAGTTTGCAAGTCCAATGGGCCTCTCTTTCCAGTGATGACCGACTAGGTCATCTTTTGATACATATGCAGCTAGAGACAAGAGCTCCGGGGTTCTGGTTAGTACATCATGTTGTTCCGACAATAGGGTTGCAGATCCCTTTTAGCTCCTTGGGTACTTTCTCTAGCTTCTCCATTGGGAGCCCTGTGATACATCCAATAGCTGACTGTGAACATCCACTCCTGTGTTTGCTAGGCCCCGGCATCGTCTCACAAGAGACAGCTAAATTTGGGTCCTTTCAGCAAAATCTTGCTAGTGTATGCAATGGTGTCAGCGTTTGGAAGCTGATTATGGGAAGGATCCCTGGATACGGCAGTCTCTAAATGGTCCATCCTTTCATCACAGCTACGAACTTTGTCTCTGTAACTCCTTCCCTGGGTGTTTTGTTCCCAATTCTAAGAAGGGGCACAGTGTCCACACTTTGGTCTTCATTCTTCTTGAGTTTCATGCGTTTAGTAAATTGTATCTTATATCTTGGGTATCCTAAGTTTTGGGCTAATATCCACTTATCAGTGAATACATATTGTGTGAGTTCTTTTGTGATTGTGTTACTTCACTCAAGATGATGCCCTCCAGGTCCATCCATTTGGCTATGAATTTCATAAATTCATTCTTTTTAATAGCTGAGTAGTACTCCATTGTGTAAATGTACCATAATTTCTGTATCCATTCCTCTGTTGAGGGACATCTGGGTTCTTTCCAGCTTCTGGCTATTATAAATAGGGCTGCTATGAACATAGTGGAGCATGTGTCCTTTTTACTGATTGGGACATCTTCTGGATATATGCCCAGGAAAGGTATTGCTGGATCCTCCGGTAGTACTATGTCCAATTTTCTGAGGAACCGCCAGACTGATTTCCAGAGTGGTTGTACAAGCTTGCAATCCCACCAACAATGGAGGAGTGTTCCTCTTTCTCCACATCCTCGCCAGCATCTGCTGTCACCTGAATTTTTGATCTTAGCCATTCTGACTGGTGTGAGGTGGAATCTCAGGGTTGTTTTGATTTGCATTTCCCTGATGATTAAGGATGTTGAACATTTTTTCAGGTGCTTCTCTGCCATTCGGTATTCCTCAGGTGAGAATTCTTTGTTCAGTTCTGAGCCCCATTTTTTAATGGGGTTATTTGACTTTCTGGAGTCCACCTTCTTGAGTTCTTTATATATATTGGATATTAGTCCCTTATCTGATTTAGGATAGGTGAAGATCCTTTCCCAATCCGTTGGTGGTTCTTCTGTCTTATTGATGGTGTCTTTAGCCTTGCAGAAGCTTTGCAGTTTCATGAGGTCCCACTTGTCAATTCTCGATCCTACAGCACAAGCCATTACTGTTCTATTCAAGAATTTTTCCCCTGTGCCCATATCTTCAAGGCTTTTCCCCACTTTCTCCTCTATAAGTTTCAGTGTCTCTGGTTTTATGTGAATTTCCTTGATCCACTTAGACTTGACCTTAGTACAAGGAGATAGGAATGGATGGATTCACATTCTTCTACATGTTAACAACCAGTTGTGCTAGCACCATTTGTTGAAAATGCTGTCTTTCTTCCACTGGATGGTTTTAGCTCCCTTGTCGAAGATCAAGTGACTGTAAGTGTGTGGGTTCATTTCTGGGTCTTCAATTCTATTCCATTGGTCTATTTGTCTGTCACTATACCAGTACCATGCAGTTTTTATCACAATTGCTCTGTAGTAAAGCTTTAGGTCCGGCATGGTGATTCCACCAGAGGTTCTTTTATCCTTGAGAAGAGTTTTTTGCTATCCTAGGTTTTTTGTTATTCCAGATGAATTTGCAGATTGCACTTTCTAATTCATTGAAGAATTGATTTGGAATTTTGATGGGGATTGCATTGAATCTGTAGATTGCTTTTGGCAAAATAGCCATTTTTACAATGTTGATCCTGCCAATCCATGAGCATGGGAGATCTTTCCATCTTCTGAGATCTTCTATAATTTCTTTCTTCAGAGACTTGAAGTTTTTATTATACAGATCTTTCACTTCCTTAGTTAGAGTCACGCCAAGATATTTTATATTATTTGTGACTATTGAGAAGGGTGTTGTTTCCCTAATTTCTTTCTCAGCCTGTTTATTCCTTGTGTAGAGAAAGGCCATTGATTTGTTTGAGTTAATTTTATATCCAGCTACTTCACCGAAGCTGTTTATCAGGCTTAGGAGTTCTCTGGTGGAATTTTTAGGGTCACTTATATATACTATCATATCATCTGCAAAAAGTGATATTTTGACTTCATCTTTTCCAATTTGTATCCCTTTGATCTCCTTTTGTTGTCGAATTGCTCTGGCTAGGACGTCAAGTACAATGTTGAATAGGTATGGAGAAAGTGGACAGCCTTGTCTGGTCCCTGATTTTAGAGGGATTGCTTCAAGCTTCTCACCATTTACTTTGATGTTGGCTACTGGTTTGCTGTAGATTGCTTTTATCATGTTTAGGTATGGGCCTTGAATTCCTGATCTTTCCAAGACTTTTATCATGAATGGGTGTTGGATCTTGTCAAATGCTTTTTCCGCATCTAACGAGATGACCATGTGGTTTTTGTCTTTGAGTTTGTTTATATACTGGATTATGTTGATGGATTTCCTTATTTTGAACCATCCCTGCATCCCTGGGATGAAACCTACTTGGTCAGGATGGATGATTGCTTTAATGTGTTCTTGGATTTGGTTAGTGAGAATTTTATTGAGTATTTTTGCATCAATATTCATAAGGGATATTGGTCTGAAGTTCTCTATCTTTGTGGGGTCTTTTTGTGGTTTAGGTATCAGAGTAATTGTGGTTTCATAGAATGAGTTGGGTAGAGTACCTTCTGTTTCTATTTTGTGGAATAGTTTGTGAAGAACTGGGATTAGATCTTCTTTGAAGGTCTGATAGAACTCTGCACTAAACCCATCTGGTCCTGGGCTTTTTTTAGTTGGGAGACTATCAATGACTGCTTCTATTTCTCTGGGGGATATAGGGCTGTTTAGATCATTAACCTGATCTTGACTCAACTTTGGTACCTGGTATCTGTCTAGGAACTTCTCCATTTCATCCAGGTTCTCCAGTTTTGTTGAGTATAGCCTTTGGTAGAAGGATCTGATGGTGTTTTGGATGTCTTCAGGATCTGTTGTTATGTCTCCTTTTTCATTTCTGATTTTGTTAATTAGGATGTTTTCCCTGTGCCCTCTAGTGAGTCTGGCTAAGGGTTTATCTATCTTGTTGATTTTCTCAAAGAACCAGCTCCTTGATTGGTTGATTCTTTGAATAGTTCTTCTTGTTTCCACTTGGTTGATTTCGCCCCTGAGTTTAATTATTTCCTGCAGTCTACTCCTCTTGGGTGAGTTTGCTTCCTTTTGTTCTAGTGCTTTTAGGTATGTTGTCAAGCTGCTAATGTGTGCTCTCTCTAGTTTCCTTTTGGAGGCACTCAGAGCTATGAGTTTTCCTCTTAGAAATGCTTTCATTGTGTCCCATAAGTTTGGGTATGTTGTGTCTTCATTTTCATTGAACTCTAAGAAGTCCTTAATTTCTTTCTTCATTCCTTCCTTGACCAAGGTATCATTGAGAAGAGTGTTGTTCAGTTTCCACATGAAGGTTGGCTTTCTATTATTTATTTTGTTATTGAAGATCAGCCTTAGTCCATGGTGATCTGATAGGATGCATGGGACAATTTCAATATTTTTGTATCTGTTGAGGCCTGTTTTGTGACCAATTATGTGGTCAATTTTGGAGAAGGTACCATGAGGTGCTGAAAAGAAGGTATATCCTTTTGTTTTAGGATAGAATGTTCTGTAGATATCTGCCAGATCCATTTGATTCATAATTTCTGTTAGTTTCACTGTGTCCCTGTTTAGTTTCTGTTTCCATGATCTGTCCATTGGTGAAAGTGGTGTGTTGAAGTCTCCCACTATTATTGTATGAGGTGCAATGTGTGCTTTGAGATTTACTAAAGTTTCTTTAATGAATGTGGCTGCCTTTGTATTTGGAGCATAGATATTCAGGATTGATAGTTCCTCTTGGAGGATTTTACCTTTGATGAGTATGAAGTGTCCCTCCCTGTCTTTTTTAATGACTTTGGGTTGGAAGTCAATCTTATCAGATATTAGAATGGCTACTCCAGCTTGTTTCTTCATACCATTTGCTTGGAAAATTGTTTTCCAGCCTTTCATTCTGAGGTAGTGTCTATCTTTTTCTCTGAGATGAGTTTCCTGTAAGCAGCAAAATGTTGGGTCTTGTTTGTGTAGCCAGTTTGTTAGTCTATGTCTTTTTATCGGGGAGTTGAGTCCATTGATATTAAGAGATATTAAGGAAAAGTAATTGTTGTTTCCTGTTATTTTTGTTGTTAAAGTTGGCATTCTGTTCTTGTGGCTGTCTTCTTTTAGGTTTGTTGAGGGATTACCTTCTTGTAGTTTCTAGGGCGTGGTTCCTGTCCTTGTATTGTTTTTTTTTCTGTTATTATCCTTTGAAGGTTCTGGATTCGTGGAGAGATAATGTGTGAATTTGGTTTTGTCGTGGAATACTTTGGTTTCTCCATCTATGTTAATTGAGAGTTTGGCTGGGTATAGTAGCCTGGGCTAGAATTTGTGTTCTTTTAGTGTCTGTATAACATCCGTCCAGGATCTTCTGGCTTTCATAGTCTCTGGTGAGAAATCTGGTGAATTTTTCTGATAGGCTTGCCTTTATATGTTACTTGGCCTTTTTCTCTTACTGCTTTTAGTATTCTGTCTTTATTTAGAGCATTTGTTGTTCTGATTATTATGTGTCGGGATGTATTTCTTTTCTGGTCCAGTCTATTTGGAGTTCTGTAGGCTTCTTGTATGTTCATGGGCATCTCTTTCTTTAGATTTGGGAAGTTTTCTTCTATAATTTTGTTGAAGATGTTTGCTGGTCCTTTGAGTTGAAAATCTTCATTCTCATCCACTCCTATTATCCGTAGGTTTGGTCTTCTCATTGTGTCCTGGATTTCTTGGATGTTTTGAGTTAGGATCTTTTTGCATTTTACATTTTCCTTGATTGTTGTGCCGATGTTCTCTATGGAATCTTCTGCACCTGAGATTCTCTCTTCCATCTCTTGTATTCTGTTGCTGATGCTCGTATTTATGGTTGCAGATTTCTTTCCTAGAGTTTCTATCTCCAGTGTTGCCTCATTTTGGGTTTTCTTTATTGTGTCTACTTCCCTTTTTAGGTCTAGTATGGTTTTGTTCAATTCCATCATCTGTTTGGATGTGTTTTCCTGTTTTTCTGTAAGGACTTCTACCCGTTTGATTATGTTATCCTGTTTTTCTTTAACGATTTGTAACTCTTTAGCAGTGTTCTCCTGCAATTCTTTAAGGGATTTTTGTGCTTCCTCTTTACTGTCTTCTACCTGTTTACCAGTGTTCCTTTGTATTTCTTTAAGTGTGTTATTAAAGTCCTTCTTGAAGTCCTCTACCATCATCATGAGATATGCTTTTAGATCCGTGTCTAGCTTTTCCCGTGTGTTGGGGTGCCCTGGACTGGGCGAAGTGGGAGTGCTGGGTTCTGATGATGGTGAGTGGTCTTGGTTTCTGTTAGTAAGATTATTACGTTTACCTTTCGCCATCTAGTAATCTCTGGGGTTAGTTGTTGTCGTTGTCACTGTTTGAAGATTGGAGCAGAAGCTGTGTTCCACTCACCAGCAGTCTCAAAATCCTGTGGCGGGGGTCCTGGGTAGCTGGCGGGTGTCAGCCGACCCTGCGCTCTAGCTACCCTGGTGCTGGTCCGGCCGGAAGAGGTCTGTGGTCCTACTCAGGCCAGGTTTTCTGCTTCCCTAACTAATGCAGTCTCAGGTCCCGCGGGCAATTGGATTGGAGCAGAAGCTGTGTTCCACTCACCAGAAGTCTTAAGATCCTGTGGCGGGTGTTGTGGGTAGCTGGCGAGTGTCAGCCGACCCTGCGCCCTAGCTACCCCAGCGCTTTTCTGACCGGAGAGGCTTGTGGCCCTACTGAGGCCGGATTTCTGCCTCCCCAACCAAAGCAGTCTCAGGTCCCGCGCAATTGGATTGGAGCAGAAGCTGTGTTTCACTCACCAGAAGTCTTAAGATCCTGTGGCGGGTGTTGTGGGTAGCTGGTGAGTGTCAGCTGACCCTACGCCCTAGCTACCCCGGCGCTTTTCTGACCGGAGAGCCAATCAGCACTTTCAATCCTGACTATTAAGAACACAATTTGGTTTGATTAAGAAAACGATTTCCCTCTATTAGCTGAAGCTCAGCAAACACCCTGTTTCAGCATTTCAACTCTCTGATCAGTATCCAACAGAAAAGTGTGGGTCAGGAAAGGAAATATAAGGAGATGGCCACAGTGGTAAGTGCTGATGATAATAATCCTAGGAGTTCAAATCTCTGCTGGGAAGGCAATGGATGGATTAACAATAACATAGCCAGATTGAGAGGCTTTTACCAATTTACTCGCCAAACAAATGGTCCAGTTAAGAAATATGAGGAGAAAGAGCCACAAACACCCGCTGCTTGCTATTTCTAGTGGAGGGAAGCTATGGTTTCACACAAAACCTTTGAACATTTGATCTTTCCAAACCACACAACTCAGTTAACTGCATGGTTTTATGTCAAAGCCCTGTACCTTTAGCACTGCCCTCCTGGGTGGACTCAGATCATCCTGTGTACCTCTTGTATCTTCCACAGATGTTTTAAGTTAATTCACTAAAAAGAAAGGAGAGAGAGAGAGAGAGAGAGAGAGAGAGAGAGAGAGAGAGAGAGAGAGAGAGAGAGGAGGAAAGAAAGAGAAAGAAAGGGAAAGGAAAGGAAAGGAAAGGAAAGGAAAGGAAAGGAAAGGAAAGGAAAGGAAAGGAAAGGAAAGGAAAGGAAAGGAAAGGAAAGGAAAGGAAAGGAAAGGAAAGGAAAGGAAAGGAAAAGAGAAGAGTCTCTAAGGACTCTGGACATTCATTTTTCTGATCACATCTTCTTTTCCAACCGGCACACTTTCAAGCAAGCCTTACAGTCTTACTTGTCCCTCATATGCATCAGAACCTCATCAGACCTGTTGTACTTTATGTTAAAAGACTTGCTCAATTTCAGCATGTTGGATCCTAAGTGTTAAGAATTATTGTCTGCAAGAATTCTGCAAATCTGAAGCCCTTGGTTACCTGTGGTTGACTGAGGCATTAGGTTTTTCTTTCCTCTGTCTCTTACTAGGTCAAGCTCTCAGCCAACCTTTAGCACCTTTATCTTTACCCAGTCCCCTTGAGACTGACACTGGTTAATGCTATTTAGTTTCAATGATGTTTGGGGTAACCTCTTGAAGTAAAGAGACCTTTACTCAGGGAACACGACAAAGGTATTGGAGGTGTTGGTTAGTAGTTGGGAAAGCTGCAGATAAAGGGGCCACTCACTGTGAACGCAGCCAAGGACTTAATCCTTGCACTAAGACAGAGACAACATTAATACTACTTAGACTAATACCAGTAGAGGCTGGCAGGTCTCTGTTGTCATGCTCTGGCAGTTCTTCCTCAGGAGTTTCAGGGAGATGAGAAGAATACTATGAGGGAGTAGTATTAGATATTAGATGAGCAGAGAGATAGGAGGATTCTTTTATGCCAGAGCTACCAAGTGAGTACTCATGGAATCATCTGCTCTTGAACTGTGAGGATGCCACAGAATACCATTCCTACCATCAGTTCTGACAGGGTCCACACAGTGGTGGCTGATAAAAATGCTCACTCACCTCCCTATAGAGCTCTCAGGCTCTCAGGCTGGTGAGGTCCTACTTTAGGAAATCAAGGAATTTATCACCAGCTAGGAAAGGGACCCATTCCCTGCCAGGCATTAACAGAGGGGGAACCCTGAACAGAGGCAGTCTCATGGAATCTGATCTCTGCTGTCAACCATGGTGGCTCCAACTAAGGCTTTCTTATTGATGTCTCCTTCACTTCTTTCCCTGAGAGCTCTCTGTGAGGCTTGAACTCATCCAGACAGGAAACCCTCAAGGCAGTAGAAATCCAGATGTCACGGACAATGCCTCTTCTGATAAAAAATGTGTGACAATACAGATGGTATGTTGCTAGCCAGTGAAGTTTACACAAGGCTGGAATTCCAGAAAGTGTACTGGGGGTTACCTCATCTATTATTTACTGCCTGGATATCAAACCTTACTCTTTAACCTACTGGAGTTCTATCTAAGTTCATGCATGTGATCCAAAACTTCTACCAATAAATCCTTATTCGTACAGACTATCTAGTTATTCCTGAGGCCCATATAAACAAAGACACTATTGTCAAACAAAAAGTTCAAGGGATAAAGAGACTGCTTTCCAAAAGCCAAAAGCCAAAAAGCCAGGCCTCTCTTTGGGTAACATTAATCCTTAAGGACTTTCCTTGGACAATGAAGGGTCCATCACCTTAGAGCCCAAATAAATACCAGGGGTTTCCCCAGATTTTTACTGCAGTATTCATTCTGAACCTTTGTGCCTCAGCAAGATGCTCAGAAGATCCCTAGAAGAAACATGTTGTCACTGGAAAGTCATAAAGGGTTACATCAAAAATTCTATGTAGTAATGATATATGGATTTAAAGCAGATACAAGACAGTGATCCTATATGTTACAAATTCTTAGAGGATCTTTATCCTTAAAGCCAGAGGGATAACCATTTGGGAGATTATTCAGCAAGGTAATAATGCTTTCTGTCATTCCTACGGATGATACAGCACTCATACTTGAAGAGCATCAGAGCCATGGTAACATTCAATGCTCTAGCTAGTGTCCATGTTCCACCGAAGTGTGAGACACAAATGAAGATAGACCATCACATTCCTCTCTTTGTGTATGAAGTGAGTAGTTAAATATGATGCAGTGGCAAATGGGGAAGGGCTGAGTATGTGGGGAGGACAATGTACTCTCTATGTGTTCACTGTGGACTAAATTAACATTCATGTGCTCAAGCTGTAACCACTAATGAGATCTGCAGATAAGGCTGAAAGAAGATGATTACTATTATATCAGATAAGAAGGGAAGTAAACTAATTCAAACAATTAGTGTCCTAAGAAGAGATGCTGGAGGGTATATGCCCAGGAAAGTGTTCTATTAACTGAGGTGATCCAAATTCAAAAAGAAAGGAAACAATGCATGAATTTTTCATATGTGATCCTAACCTGCCATGCATATGTGTGTATATTTAGATGGGTGTGAGTGCAGGTAAAGGCTAAACAAGCCATAAAGTTGACCAAGAGAGGGAGGAAAAGTTCTGGGGAGAGGGAAATGGTGAGGCCTCATGAGTGGCATTAAAGAGGAAAGGAGGCTGGGGAAACAGTACATAAGGGAACAAGTGGGCAGAGATGGCAAAGCAAAGAATTCCCTGAGGCAACCTAATACGTCACATGGTAGGTAAGTTAAAGAAATAAATAAAGGAAAGAAACAAAGAAAAAATCCTTTTCTACTTATTCTCAGGCCCAACCAGAGAGAAATAAGGGCAAACCCAGCTGTTTATCTGCTGGTCTTTTCTGGACAATGGCTAGGGGTTAGCGCTTCTAAGAATCAGTCGTCTTCGTAAAAATGATTCCTGATTTCTCATCAGAGATCAGTATACATCACACTCAAGAGGAATAAAACAGGCCTTCCCATGTCTTTTAATACCAATGATGTGTGGGATGCAAGCACTCTCTGCAGGAAGTTGACATTATCCTAGTGATGAAAGAATAAAAGGTCCTGTCAAGTTATGACTTCAAAGTGTATAGGGATAAGCAGAAGTCTACATTACAGACATTATGGGTAGTTATGACTTAGAGGAGAGGCCACATAGGAGATCTCTGGGGGCAGACTTCGCCACAACACTAAAAATGTTCCTATTATGAGTGTGGCTTACTATAGGAAAAAATTCTTACATATCTGTACTCTGCGGCTAAATATTTCTCTCTTCAAGGAGCATAGAATATTCAGACCAATCATCTCTTGCAAAGGTACTGAGAATCAGAACACTATGAGGAATATCATTTTCATCATTAGAAAATCTTAATTTTGATTTTATAATTGATATCTAACTAAGCACATTAGTAATTATTGGGTATGATTTCATAATAGGTATAATTATCAAATCAGGAAAATTAGCATTTTTATCTTCCCAAATACTATGATTTATATGTGTAGCAAACCTTTAAACTCAATTTTGCCCAGTTGTTTTGATTTGTATAATTCACTACTGTAGATTTTATCTCTTCAGTCATTCTACAGGGAGGGCTAGAGGAACTCACTCATAACTGTTTGGTACCCACTGTTCACTCTCTCCCTTTCCATCTTCCCTTGCCTTCCTAACCTCTGCTTCCTTCTGGATTTTTCTCTAGTCCTGTGTGATCAGCTTTTAATTGCCTCCCCCAAATGAAGGAAATCATGCAACATTTGTCTTTATATTTGGCTTATTTTGTAGAACATAATGTTTTCCATTTGGATCCATGCTGCTGCATGTGACAAGAATCCATCCTTTTAAATTGATGAATCATATTCAATTGTTTATATGTACCATATTTTAAAGAGCTGGTTGTATGACAGAGGGTGACCATGGCATTAATGTCAGGGTCTGACAGTTAAATCCTCTTTCATCTTTCCCTTGTCTATTCTCAGGGTTTTCAAGGCTTTAGTAAGCTGTTCAGTCCTAGGCTAAGCCATGTCTGCTGCTCCAAACACATTGTTTGTTACACCTTAAGGAACAAGGCAAAGAACCACTTGGGGATTTATAAGCTCTTCTCCAGCTGGTATTGACTTTCTTTTTTTCCCATTTTATTTTTTTTATTAGGTATTTATTTTATTTACATTTCCAATGCTATCCCAAAAGTCCCCCACACGCTCCCCCACCCACCCACTCCCATTTCTTGGCCCTGGCTTTCCGCTTTACTGAGGCATATAAAGTTTGCAAGACCAAGGGGTCTCTCTTCCCAATGATGGCCGACTAGGCCATCTTCTGCTACATATGCAGGTAGAGACAGAAGCTCAGGGGTACTGGTTAGTTCATATTGTTGTTCCACCTATAGGGTTGCAGACCCCTTTAGACACTTGGGTACTTTCTCTAGGTCCTCCACTGGGGGCCCTGTGATCCATCCAATAGCTGACTGTGCGCATCCACTTCTGTGTTTGCTAGGCCCCAGCATAGCTTCACAAGAGACAGCTATATCTGGGTCCTTTCAGCAAAATCTTGCTGGCATATGCAATGGTGTCTGTGTTTGGAGACTGATTATGGGATGGATCCCCAGGTGCGGCAGTCTCTAGATGATCCATCGTTTCGTCTCAGCTCCAAATTTTGTCTCTGTAACTCCTTCCATGGGTGTTTTGTTCCCAATTCTAAGAAGGGGCAAAGTGACCACACTTTGGTCTTCGTTCTTCTTGAGTTTCATGTGCTTTGCAACTTGTATCTTGTATCTTGGGTATTCTAAGTTCCTGGGCTAATATCCACTTATCAGTGAGTACATATCATGTGAGTTCTTTTGTGATTAGGTTACCTCAGACATGGATGATACCCTCCAGATCGATCCATTTGCCTAGGAATTTCATAAATTCATTCTTTTTAATAGCTGAGTAGTAAAAAGTACCATATTGTGTAAAAGTACCATATTTTCTGTATCCATTTCACAGTTGAGGGGCATCTGGGTTCTTTCCAGCTTCTGGCTATTATACATAAGGCTGCTATGAACACAGTGGAGCATGTGTCCTTATTGCTAGTTGGAAGATCTTCTGGATATATGCCCAGGAGAGGTATTGCTGGATCCTCCGGTAGTACTATGTCCAATTTTCTGAGGAACCGCCACACTGATTTCCAGAGTGGTTGTACCAGCTTGCAATCCCACCAACAATGGAGGAGTGTTCCTCTTTCTCCACATCATCTCCAGCATCTGCTGTCACCTGAATTTTTTACCTTAGCCATTCTGACTGGTGTGAGGTGGAATCTCAGGGTTGTTTTGATTTGCTGGATTCCATAGGGCCAGTGAGCATTTAATTTCACATATGAAGTCTTATTAGAAACCTTGCATTTTTAAATCACAGATCAAAAAAATCACACACAGAGAAACAGACACACACAGAGGGAGACAGACAGTCAGGCAGAGATGCATCCAAGTAGAAGGAATATAGAGAAGCATGGAAGTCGAGGTTAGTGTTATAAATGGAGAGGACCCAACACAGTGAATGAAGAGTAAATGAAGAGGACCCACCCCAGGAAAGACAGTCCACCTTCTCTGTGCAGCCCAGAGATGATTTTATAATCACCTTTCGGCACAGCTGTAACACAAAACCTATTCTTTTGCTATTGCTAAATTAGCCTCATAGCCACAGTGATCTCTTTCTTAAATCACTAAAATTCATTTTGACCTCCTTGAGACAACCTCTGTTGCATGAAGGATGCAGATTCATGGAAAATTCAGTTACTGTTTCCTTACACTCCCATATCTACGCTCCCTGCTTATTTCTGTATTAAATTATCCGAGTCAGAGAATCCAACTCTGTAAATTCACTGAGCATTTGTCTCAGCATTGGCAAGAAAGCAAATAAAAAATAAAGAGTATTGGGTCTGGAGAGATGGCTCAGTGGTTAACAGCACTGACTGTTCTTCCAGAGGTCCTGAGTTCAATTTCCAGCAACCACATGGTGGCTCACAACCACCTGTAATGGGATCTGATGCCCTCTTCTGGCATGTCTGAAAACAGCTACAGTGTACTCACATACATAAAATAAATAAATAAATCTGTAAATAAAAATAAAAATAAAGAAGTATGGCCCTAGGCCATGGGATCACAGAATAGTGGGGACAAGTGCATTCTTTTTCTTCCATCTACAACACAACACTCCAGATCTCCCAGCCCACACCCACTCAGTCTCAAGCACACATTTTCTTGGAATATCCAATAGAACACATGAATTCAAAGCTGGGTGGTGGTGGCACATGTCTTTAATCCCAGAACTTGAGAGGCAGAGACAAATGGATCTTTGTGAGCTAGAGGCCAGTCCAATCTACAGAACTAGCTTCAGGATAGACAGAGAAACCCTGTCTCAAAAAAACAAAACAAAACAGAAAAACATCCCCCCTCAAAATAAACCAAAACCAACCAACCAGACAAACAATGTAACCAAAAAGATTAGTTAAGCATTTTCGGTGGGTATAAAGGCCAGTTGATTGAGGCATAGATGGCTTTATTGCCTTTCCAGTTGCTCTTTATTCCATGCCCCAGGCTAAGAAGATGAAGGTATCTGGAGAGCCCCTTCTGAAAGCAGAGGGCAAACTAAGCTCTAGAGAATATTGGAGTTCAAAGGCCTGGGGATGCTCAAAGAAAAAAATAGGTGACAGCTCTCACCTCTAGCATATGGTGATGTCTGAAATCTATGAAGGCAGTTACGTAGACACACAAGCATGATCTATGCATAAAAGCTCATCTCATAGTTCTGCCATGCTCAATTCTGGAGTTCACCGGGCCCACAGAGAAAGTGGGATACGGAGGCAAGATTACTGCCTGGAGGTGCAGCTCTCTTCTTCAAAAAAGAGAACTAAGATTTCTGCTGAATCCTTATTGGGGGATTTTAGGAAATCAGCATTAGTGGGAAAGATGTGGTGATGTCATCGGGGCAGGTAGCTCGTGCTTCAGGACTATGGGATGAGCAAAGAAGATCAGCTGAGGTCCCTCTATTCAGCACAGAAACTAACTAGCAACACAGGCTTCTTTATGTCTGCCTTTGCCCCTACTATTAGACTATAGAAAGGATCCCAACCTAAGTCTGTATATGTCTTGGAGGTGTGGCTGGCTCAGTTGTACCCTGTGTACCTGACACGCATGAGACCCTGGTCTCCATTGTCATCATCACGTGGAGAGGTTGCTCTCTTTTGGATGTTGATGGTCTCTGACGTTATCTGGATCATTCTTTTCCTAATGTTCCTTATTGCTGGGTCTTTCAGCCTTGTCTGAAAATGTCAAACTCAAGGCCATGCTTCAATTTACTGAGTAAATAGCAATCAGAGTGACTCAGCACACTGAAGACATGGCATTGCAAATGCTTTCAGTTTATGTCACTGAGCTAAAGCTGACATTTGTTTCCACGCATTTAGTAGCCTCCGTAGTTTAAAAAAGAAAACATATCACAGCAAACATCTTTGTATGGTTACCATAAGATGTTTACTGTACAATACAAGTTTGCTCTATACATGCATCCTTGTGTAAAGTGTATATAATACATATCTATGTGTATGTCAGGATATAGCACCCAGGGCCTTCTGGATGCTGCTTTTGCTCTTCTCTACTAGCTTTTCTATCTAATTCAAAACGTTTGCTTTTAATCAAAGGATATAATTAAATGTGTATTAGTAATTTATAATATATGATACAAACCATCAGCACAGATCAGTTATAAGGCACAGAGTGGCATCAGCAGCACTTGGTTTAAATGACAGACATTTTGTAACGTACAGACCTTTCGTGTGTCCTTTCCCAGACACAACGTGTGTGTATACATGTGCTATGTATACACACCTCTATGCCCTGGCTTTGCCCCCTCTTAAATGCTGTCACATGAGGTCATACTCTATTGCTGCTGACACGCTACTTTTGCTCACGCTTGTGAAAGTCATTTATCTTGGTGCGAACAGCAGTAATTTCTTCAGTTTGATTGCTGCAAAACTTCCATCTCATGAATGTTTCAGAACAACCACATTCTAATGGCAGGTAATATAGTCCTTGTCACAGTATGAGGCACACTGACATTCTGAAGAAAACAACGTGTGAGGGTGAATTTACATTTTGATTTTTCCTATATGCATTTAACTGTATACATTTTGACAAAAAGACTTGAGAGCCACAGAGTAATTATTATTTCCCCCGCACATCATTCAGTTCATTTGTGTCATTTGAGGTTGCACAGGAAGTAATGTGTGTGGCACTTCACCACAGTGCTGAGCAATATGACGACCAATATAGCTACAAAGCGACTCCAGGCTGGTTAGCACATAATATGAGGACACTGGACAAGGGGATGACTCACTTCCTGGATATGATGAGCCATAATGAAAACTCATCTTGCTACCTAGAATGGCACTCCATTTAACATTGTATTTTTTCTAGAACCTTCCTTCCAAGTAATATTTTTCAGTTGACTGCAGGTTGCTGAAACCATGGAAAGGAAGACTGCTAATAGAAAAGCTATTATAGAACCACTATGCCAAATGCTGCATTACATAATTATTTTGATGGATATATTGAATCTTAAAAATAATTTAGAGAGAACTGACATTTTATAGTACTGTTGCCCAACTAATGTACAAAGAATATTTCTCTGTTTTTGAACATCAAATTGGTATCCATGTTTGTTTGCCAGAGGCTATAAGTGTAAGAACAGGGTGTTCCTGGATTCAGTTTCTTCACTAGGCTCTGGGGAAAATCATCTTATGCCTCTGGGCTAAATTTTGGCCACAGTTTGTTTGTGTCTAAATTTTCCCAAGCTGGCCTGAGGCCTTGCCATACTTCCAGATTTACCTAATTCCAACTTGCACCTATATCTTAAGTTGATTTTTTTTTTTTTACATTAGCACCTGAATTTTAAGTAGCAAATTTTGTTTTAGCTTGCTTGGTCTGCTGTAACAAAGCTCTATCACTGAGTAGGAAAAAGACATGAGTTGTTTATCTTGAAGTCCAGGAGGCTAGAAATATGAAATCTTAGCAGGCTTGGTTCCTTCTGGGTTGTGGATGGGAATTGGTTTTGCTTCTTGCTCCTTGTTTCCTACATAGATGGCTATTTCTTCCTGTGATCTTTCCTTCAAGTTTGTCTCTGTGTTCTAATTCTTCATCTTCAAAAACTCTAGGGTCAATTCTAATTAGATCCCCTGAAGTTCTTAGAGTTGAAATGTTTCTATTTCCAAAAAGGCTCATCCTGAGGAACGAAGGAAGACCCTTGTCATAGCAGAAGCACCATTCAACCTACAACAGTAGTACCTCTGAACAGGTTTGCCACCTTTTGCATTATATTTATTTTGTGATTTTGCATCAATCATCAATTTATTGTCTCCCAGCTCTAACTGCATACTCTATGAAAACACTAAATTAAGCATCTTTTTTTTTCATGGACAATATTAAACTGCCCCAGTAGAGGGCAGTGGAGGGACACAGAAAGAAGGTGAGACTGTCTTCCCTTTCTAGCAGTAACAGTGATTCCTTGATGAAGAGTTGCAGCTATTTGATGTCCCCACAGCCACTGGTCCAGAACAGAGGATCACTCATAGCAACATTGTAATGTCTGTATGAAAGTAATTAGCAGCCCTCTCAACAGACAAACAAGAGAACAGCAGCCTGTTAACTTTGAGCCCTCCTAAGAGCTGCTTTTTCAATTGTCCCCACTGGGATCAGCTGCACCCTGGCTCATACAGCTTCTCTGCCAAAATTATGCCTTGTACCGTAAGGGATCTAATCTCCCACAGTGGATTTCCTTCCTTCTATCTACCAGCACTAAGGGATAATTTAGCACGTTCTTTCAGCTCATTATTACTCAGGATCATTGCTTAATTATATGAGTGAAAGGCACACTGATGAATCTGCTATGTATGCCTGATTAGACCCACCCCTATTTTTGATACTTTGGTTAGAATACATTATTCATTTTTTATTACTTTTAAAACTATAAATATGTTTGCAAATTACATATGTATGTAAATATATGTATTCATATATATTCAGTTATATAAATGTGTGTATTTGTATGTATACACACATTCATTCATATATATTATCCAGTTGCCATGTTTTGTTTTTATTCCAGTGCTAGGATTTGAACCCAGGACTTTGTACATAGTAAGCAACATTACCACTAAGATACATCCCCAATTGAGAAAACATACTTTAAGAACTTAAATGTAGAATTTTTTTGTTATAGCAAAGTCATTTACAACAGTATGAGTAATAACAAATTTGTTTCTCTTCTGCAACCTTATACTTCCATTAATCTTCTCATCCACTGAATTAAGATGTACAAAAGAATTGTTAAAGGGAATTCCTCCATTTCAAAAGGAAAGCTTTTACTATTTTACTATTTTGTATGGTATTGTGGATTTCTGTTTGCTGGTTTGCTGGTGATGTTGAAATTAGAACCCAGTGCTTAGAGCATGCAGGCAAAGCCCTACCACCAAACTGCACCTTAGCCTTCTTATGGTTTTTTAGCAATTTGTGGAGAATATAGAGTTCTTTTCACTTCTTAGGGATATGAAAAGCTTAAGATTTAAAGGTAGCTTGAGATTTGTCACTTTTTATTATTTATTATTGCTTGAGATGATCTCCATGTTATATTTGGCTAACATAGTCGGTTTGATATGATTTTGTAAATGATCAGCCTTTGGCCATGACATATCCCTTTATCTGCATGATAATGAGTTTTTGAGCTAATAATTCTCCCCCAGAGTTGTGTCTCTAGCTGCATATGTAGCAGAGGAAGGCCTAGTCGGCCATCAATGGGAGGAGAGGCCCTTGGTCTTGCGAGGATCATATGCCCCAGTACAGGGGAATACCAGGGCCAGGAAGCAGGAGTGAGTGGGTTGGGGAGCAGGGCAGAGGGAGGGTATAGGGGGCTTTGGGGATAGCATTTGAAGTTAAATGAAGAAAATATCTAATAAAAATATTAATTAAAAAATAAAAATAATAATTCTCATCATTATTTTTCATCTATTTCCCTGAGTTTGGCTGACCTGGTCTCCTGTCTTCATTTGTCTGGAATATGCATGTTGTCATTTTTTGTCTATATGTTACAAATGTAAATTGAGTCTTCTTTCCTGTATTACTTGGTTTTCTTTAAGATTTGATGAGCTCAGTGAGATTTGGTGGTCATTTTACTTTTGGATTCCTTGGGGGAAATTATTTTTATTGTTCATTTATTCTGATTGCTATTAGTCAGTTCATAGTTCTTCTATATTTTCTTGAGTCACCTAAGCTGTATTCCTAAAATCTCTCCTATTCCACTGAAATTTTGAAATAATTGGATAAATATTGCACATGGTCTTTTTATTACAGTGGAAGACTGCACTTACAAAATCTAAATGAAATATGAACATGCATATGAACATGGACATGCATAGTCTTCAGTCATCTTTCAAAAGATTTAGCTGTCTTTTAAAATCCAGGCTCAATCAGGCTGGTGACACCAAGGAGAAGCCCTATGTTTTGGAACTAACTGTAAAAAGCAGTTTCCCCTTGCCTGCAGGGGCACAGACACCACAAATTGGGTGTTTGACATGTTGTGTGCCTGATCTTGCTCTTTGTCAAGTGCATATTCCTTTGCTTTGACAGTTAATTTTTATAAAAATATAGACCAGGCATTGTCACAAAATAGTCCTTGTATATAGTGTTGAATATAGGGACCAACTCAGGAGGAATAAATGGCATTTGAATCTGCAGACTTCCAATCAAGTGACATGGAATATTACTTATTCACCCCATTCTTTAGCTCTTATTTAATTGAATTACTTTCTACTCAAAGACAACTTATACATTTTATTGATTTTGCCAAGAGATATGTATTTTGAGATGGTACTGACTTTATTGGTTATTTTCACTCAAGTATAATTTCAAATCCATACATTTTTCTCTTCTGTAAACAATGTGTGTAAATAGCACTGTTGTGTCCAGATTTCAAAAACCCCAAAGAGACCAACCACCAGGAACCATAACTTGGATGCAAGCACATAAGGTTGTTTATTTATGCTCAAGCTTGGGTCACAAACCTTCCCTGCACAACAGGTTAGGAGAGTGACACTTGGCTCTAGGAGTTTAGGGTTTATATTAGGAAAAGTTTGCAAGCTGGGGCTCTCAAGGCTTGGCATTACATGATTGGGTAATGGGTAAAGGAATGTTAACCTTCAAACTGATAGCATTTGTTCAGAACACAAGGGAAGAACTCACATCTAAAAAGAGGTATCTTGACCTGGGAAAGACTTATGCTTTTTTAGCCCACTCTGTTGTTACCTACAGCTGCTGTGTTTATTTTGCTACTGTCAGGGACATTTCGTGATTTTTCTCAGACCTTAAGGGTAGAAGTCATATCACCCCAATGACAGCAGCTTAAAATAGAGTTTAGAAGACAAGATGGAATCTGTCCTGCTGCTTTCTGCCTCTTCAGCACTACCCCACAATCAAGAAAGAACAGGTTTTCCAACCTCCAAATCCCTTTATAAGAAAAACATCCCTTTAGAGACAGACAACCATCACCAGCTGCTTGCCAAGTATCCCTGCCCTTCTCTTGCTCTCCACATCCTGCTCCAAATTTTCCTTTCCCCTCTTTTGCCTTAGCTCTAAAACACTTCAGAAGACAACCATCTAGCCAATCTCCCAAGTCACTACCTACCTGTCCTTCTAGCTTCTGTGTGCTTTGTATCTTTGGTTCATGCCTCAATCCAAACATGTCTCAGCTCTTTTTGTATAGCAGTTTCCTCAAATATTGGAACATTCCATCCTGCAGTGGAGTTAAAGCCAGAAGATAAACAGCCCCAAATAATAAGAGGAAGTTCCTGAAACTGACCAGATTCATTAGGCCTCTTCCTCCCTCCCAAAAGTATAACAAAAAGACTGATGTGAGTGGTTTTCAGACACCCTACCAGCAAAGAAGACTGAAACCAGACCAGCTGCCTGGAAGAAGCTAGATCAGCCAAGCTGGCAGGAAGATGTTTAGACCAACTGAGTCACTTGGAAAGGATAGTCTCCAAGTCTTTGAGCTGCCTGTAGGCTGGAAGTGTTCTTTGGTATCTACCCCCCCTTTTTTGTGAGAAGTCTGGTGGACTGTGATTTGTGAAAACAGTTGTGTGTTTTAGACATTTTTGCTCCTGTAAGGAACTGCTCACCCATATTCATGTAAGTATCCCCAATAAATTCATAGCTAAGCCAGGTTGGACTTTGGTACTATTCCTACTTTGGTCTGATACAGGATTCCTATCTGGAGTATAAAGATACATGTGGTGTCTCCCAGGAAAAGTCTTGCCACATAACAGCTATTTCTCCCTTCACATCTTCATTCACTGATACTACCACAGTTTAAACCCCTGTGCTTTAGCTATTGGTATTCTGTTTTCCATTCTGTATTCTCTGCATTTTCCAGTGGCCTTAGCCTGTGTGCTCATTTCCAGAAATCTCCATTTCATCCTGCAATATCACTGGAAACCCTTATCCAAAATGTAGGACATATTTTTGCTCTACTGCAGTATCATCACTGACTACTCAACTACTGTCCAAATGTTTCACTACAGTCTGTTAGGAGGATCTGTGATCCAGTCGTAGCACTGGGTTCCTAATTTAGCAAGACAGCATTAATGCCCTAGAAGCTGAGATCTTCCTGGGGTCCTTCACTCATGTGTACAACACTGTTCACAGTTCACTATATATTTGTCTATTCTGTGTACACCAGTCTATGACAGCTTGTTAGCTAGACAGCAATATCCGGATCCCAGAGGCAAATCTTGACTGTCAGCGTTCCCATATGAAACATGATGTCCCCACTGACAGCTACAGTATTCACTACTCACGCATGAGTCACTGTTCTCCTAATAGAAAATAATCTCCTGGTAGCCATAGTGACAGCTCTGCAGTTGCCAACAATCAGGCTACTACAGTGAACAATAGGATGTATGATTTCCTGAACACCCTCTACTGTGTCAGAGATCAGCAGGAACCCTACCCCGATAAGGACAGGGGAGTAACTGAAGCCAGAATGGATGAACTGGGATGCCGGTGATCTGCACCACTGTATCTGAAAAGACATCCTCCTCCCAGCCCTTGCTTTTCAGTTACAACTCACTCACACAACTGCACTCTTTCCAGTACTCCTTCATATTCTCTGTTGTTCTCAGGTGTCTGTCTCTAATATGTTACCATCTCCCCCACCAGTATTCCCCTGTCCCAGAAGAGAAGAATTGAGGGTGGGCAAAGAATCAATACCTAGCTCCTGAGAACAGCAAGCACCTTCAGACACTGGCATGCTATGGGGTACAAAGGCAATACTTACCCAGAACCCAGAATGCTGGTACCTGAGACAGTCTTGGTGCATGCAATGGAGGATTATAGACAGAGTATTCATGATCTCTCACAGTCCAGAGTTGATGCTCAATTCACTGATGAGATGGTATTAAAAGGTAGATCCTAGGGTTGTGATGTCACTCACCCCTAATACAGGCAAGTATTATACAAGTGGGTCTTTGTGAATTTAAGGCAATCAGCCTGGTCTACATAGTGAGTTCCAGACCAGCACGGTTCTATAGTGAGATCCTATCTAAATACAAATAAATAAATAAGATTTGTCAGAGGTAAGTTAGGATTCTCTGGGATCTGGCACCCTAACCACCCAGTTATCACCCAGGCCCAAACTGAGGGCTCTGAGTTGGCCCACCCCAAATCTATATAATCTAAGAACTGCTGGGACATATGAAGGGCCAGTCCTGTTCATCCAAAGCTTCAGGATCTCCATGACACAGGGCAACAAGATAACCAGGGGGAGTCCTGATGAGGATGTCACAGAAGACGGAGGTCTTGCCAATGACTCATTGCAATGAACATTTGCAAGTGAAGATGTGTGGACAGAGGGATATATTGTGGGACACACTTTGACATACTACAGCTTCCATAATGAGATGTTTTCTATGCTTTGTTTTTTGTTTGTGTGTGTATGGGGACATGGGGCTGAATGTAGAGCACCATCTGCAACAGTAACACGAAAACTCTGCACATTGACTATGAACGTGAATTCAGGAGGCGGGTTTATCTTACACCATTACCTCAGTCTGGAGGTTCCTCAAAATATTGGACATAGTACTACCGGAAGATCCAGCAATACCTCTCCTGGGCACATACCCAGAAGTTCCAACTGGTAATAAAGACACATGCTCCACTATGTTCATAGCAGCCTTATTTATAATAGCCAGAAGCTGGAAAGAACCCAGATGTCCCTAAAAAGAGGAATGGATACAGAAAATATGGTACTTTTACACAATGGAGTACTACTCAGCCATTAAAAGGAATGAATTTATGAAATTCCTAGGCAAATGGATCAATCCGGAGGGTATCATCCATGGTACATTTACATAATGGAGTACTACTCAGATATTAAAAAAACAATGAATTTATGAAATTCTTAGGCAAATGGATGGATCTGGAGGATATCATCCTGAGTGAGGTAACCCAATCACAAAAGAATTCACTTGATATGCACTCACTGATAAGTGGATATTAGCCCAGAAACTTAGAATACTCAAGATACAATCTGCAAAACACAAGAAAATCAAGAAGAAGAAAGACCAATGTCTGGATACTTCATTCCTCCTTAGAATGGGGAACAAAACACCCATGGAAGGAGTTACAGAGACAAAGTTTGGAGCTGAGGTGAAAGGATGGACCATCCCTAGACTGTCCCACCAGGGGATCCATCCCATAAACTGCCACCAAACCCAGACACTATTGCATATGCCACAAAGATTTTGCTGAAAGGACCCTGTTATAGCTGTCTCTTGTGAGACTATGCTGGGGCCTAGCAAACACAGAAGTGGATGCTCATAGTCAGCTATTGGATGGAACACAGGACCCCCAATGGAGGAGCTAGAGAAAGTACCCAAGGAGCTGAAGGGGTCTGCAACCCTATAGGTGGAACAGCAATATGAACTAACCAGTACCCCCAGAGCTCGTATCTCTAGCTGCATATATAGCAGAAGATGGCCTAGTCAGCCATCACTGGGAAGAGAGGCCCCTAGGTCTTGCAAACTTTATATGCCCCAGTACAGGGGAAAGCCAAGGCCAAGAAGTGGGAGTGGGTGGGTAGGGGAGCAGGGCAGGAAGAGGGTATAGGGGACTTTCAGGATAGCGTTTGAAATGTAAATGAAGAAAATATCTAATATAAATGGAAAAAAAGAAAGGTTTTGCCATGCCCCTGAGCCTGACACAAGGAAGGTTTTGCCAATTTTCTTGGGCTTATGGCATCCGGATACTTGATGTGACTGTACTCATGAGAACAACACACATTCACTCAGGGCCTCCTCCACTCTACACATGGTAATGGCATACACACTATATCAAGGCCACTCAGGTTAAGAGAGTGTTGACTGCTCTTAGAAACACTTCTTCAAGACACTACATCTGACTCGTGGTCCAAAAACTAATCTATAGGAAAGGACACATTTTAAGGTATCCTGAAACAAAACTTTAAAATGTTTTCCTTATTTCTAAGGGTAAAGGGGGATTCCACATTAAAGATGACTTTTCCTGTACTGGGGATGCAGAGCTTGTCAACCCATACATAAGGCTGTGGCTTCTATCTGGCATTTCAGCAGTGTGGCCACCAGGTGGCAGCATAATCCCACGCATTGTGTGTCCTAGAGGAAGCAGCTCCTTGCCTGCATCCTTCATAAATCTCTGATCAACTCCCACGTTTGGCTTTGTAGACTATTCACACAGGATGCAGCAGTAGCTATTTAATGTCTTTGGAAGAGTGTGGTGGAGATAAAATATTTGACATCTACTCTACGCTTGGAGTCTCCACGGAAGATACAAGGTTCCAGTAGAAGTCTAAAGGGAAATAGATCAATTAGGCCTGTCAGTCAAAGTCCTCTGGGTATTTGAGGCACCGAGTGGCCACGGTGGAGGTAGCACCCCCACGACTGTTCTGCATCAGGGACATTCTCTACACTTAGGATATGTGGTTGGCAGAAGAGGCTGGATTCTAAAGTACCCTCTAGTCTTACAGTATGAGATGTGTGAGCTGGACATGGTCTCAAAGACCCAAATCCAGTCTTTCTGCACTGCATAATCCATCCCCCTCAAGAACAGAAGGACTGGGTCCCTTGGCTTCTAGAAGTGCTGTGAAGAGATTGCCCTTTGGAAATTCTCATTCACTGAAAAAGAGCAGTCATGTACAAGCGTGAAGTCCCACAGCTTCATGTATGCAATGACTGTCATGTTAGGAAGCATACAAACCTTATCCCTAGCTGGATTTCAAGAAGGCCATCTCAGTCGTAGAGTTCTCAGTGAGGTCACCTGGCCCTTGTGCTGGTGTTCGTGCTGACTAGTTTTATGTACCTTGACACAAGGTAGTATCATTTTAGAAGAAGGTCCATCAGCTGAGGAAATTCCCTCATAATAATTAGCCTCTGGAGAAGCCTCTAGGGCACTTTCTTGGTTAACAATTGATATAGGAGAGCCCTGGCAAGGGTGATGCCACACTGGACTGGTGGTCCCGGGTCTATAAGAAAGCAGGGTGGGGAAGCTATGAGAAGCAAGCCATTAGAAGCACCCCTCTGTGGCCTCACATCAGCTCCTGCCTCCAGGTCCCTGCCCTGTTTGAGTTCCTGTCCCGACTTCCTTGTGATGTGAAAGTATAACCCAATAAACCCTTTCCCAACCATCAATCAAAACCCTGAGACAAATTGTTTGGCATCTCCTATCTACTCCTGCATCTTCTCTCACAAGTCTTAAGAGAGGGGGCATCCCCAATAGCCCTTTGCAATAGATAAGTTGTAGTTCAGAGTCACCTTCCATGGGGAAGGTAATGCTACCTTTGTTTTGCTTGGGGGTAAATTTGGGGAGTGGAGAAAGCCATGGGTCAATGAAGTCCAGAGTGAGTCTGTGCTGTCAACATGGATATGTCTCAGGCTCAGAGGGATGCCATAACCTTCCTAGAGGACCGAATGCAAGTATTGACAATGTGTGCAGAAAATGTCCACAAGAGCTTCCTCTTTACAGCCTTAATATTGCTTCTAACCCCACCACTGGATATTTACAGTGTAACATCTGTTCCCTACAGAGACTGCTCCTGCAAAGATTAAATAGACCTGTCCCAATTGATACAGCTGTATAATATAACCCCTGCTTCCTCTTTTATCTGTATGCAATAACCCTGATTTCTTGTCCAGATGCATACAATAATCCTGTCTCCCTGCTCAACTATATATAATAAACACAATGAGCTTCAAGTGTGCCTCAATCTCGCCAGCTGAGAGCCCAGACCACTCAATCCCAGATTCCTGTCCTTGTATCTGATTTTTCTTCATTCCCTGGATGCCCCAGTCAAGTGTGTCCCTAGAGCCATGCTGGATGCTGCAGATAAACCAAGGCTATTTTGAGTCTCAAATTTTAAGTAAAACTATATAATTCTAAAGGCAATCGTACCCAAAGGCATGCTGTGCAGTAAGTGAACAAGCCCCTCACGAGCAGACATGTTTGCCTTCTTCCTCCCTATATCACTAGGGCCTCTATGATAGGCCCTATAGACAGATATGTATTCAACGATCAAATAAATGCTCACCTGTAGGTGACAGATGAAAGCAGCAGAAATTCCCTCAGATGTCTCACAAGAGGCTGCTGAGGTTAGGTCATGGTCCTTTGCAGTGGACCATGAAGTTAGTCTGGCCTAGCTGCCTTGAAAGGCATGCTTCATAAGTTTTTCAGTTCCATCTGTGATTTTTTTCCAGTTAGTTCCTAGACTGTATTATTGGTTAAAGCACACTGAAACCTATGAGTTATTTAGAAAAGGTATAAATTTCCCAGGTCTGCTGGAGAGCTATCTGAACCTCAGAGTATATCAGAAATAAGCAAGTACCCTAATACTAATACTGATACTCTCCCAAGGCTTCCACAATTCCAATGGCTATTACATACCTATATTCTTTAAGACTTTCAGGATTTTGCTTCTGTATGGTTTTGTTTTTAGAAAGGTTTTGATAGGTTTTAAGATAGGTTTTGCTTAATATTAAAAGCCATAGATTAAAATGTGTTTTCATCTCCTTTGAGTGTATAAAATTCATTTTCTCTAATTAACACATTTATTATTAATGTTTTTACTTATTCACTTTACATCCTTCTCACTGTCCCAATCTCAGTCACCCCCTCCTCTTCTTAGCAGGTGGGGGCCTCCTGGGTATCCCCCTCACCCTGGCACATCAAGTCTCTGTGAGACTAGGCACATCTTCTCCCACTAAAGTCAGGCAAGGCAGCCCTGCTAGAAGAACATATCCCATGTACTCAAGTGATCGCTCATGCTGGTGAGGATGTGGGGCAAAGGGAACATTCCTCCATTGCTGAGGGGAGTGCAAACTTGTACAACCACTTTGGAATTCAATTTTGCAAATTCTGTCTGTTTCTATTTGCCCACTTTTTGCTGTAAAGGTAACATTACACTTTTTCATTGTTTCTTTATGAGAAGTATATTGTTGTGTAGTTGCCAATTGTCATAGCCCATCTAATTTTATACAGGAAAAATTTCTGAAGATGGGGGTAAAACTTGGTAGTAAGTAGCTTGTCTCGTATTTCCAAGGATCCCTGTGATGAGAAGCAACTACCACCTGAACCCCCCGCCTCCCTTGGGAATAATGACTAGGAATGGAAAGGGAAAAATAAATCAATATTTTGTTGCTTAATATGTCTCAGCAGCTCCACAGTCATTTATTTCTTCATCTAAAAAGTCCTAAACAACTCTATGAGGCAATATGAGCTTCATTTTTAAAAAGAGAAGAATGTGGCAATGAGTAATCGTCCTGAGGTCATAGAGCCAGGATGAAACAAAAAATTCACACTTTGTCTAAGATACCAGTTGTGTCCACAGAACAATCAACTCAACATATTATCCTAGATCATATGGGCCTGATAATATTGTATTTTCTACAATTCTGTCTTCTGAAAGTCCAGTACTTCAACTAAAATTTCAGGATTTATGTACCCCAAACTATGAAAACTGTTGAGAGAAAAATTTTAAAAATACATGAATTAATAAAAAGTCCTAAAATATATACATATACAAAATGATCTTAAATCGAGGTATCATATAAGAGGATGACAATATCCCAACTAGACATCATATGCTATCAAATAAACTGCCCATTCTAGGAATGGCTTACATATTTTTTAAATCAAATTAGCCAAATGGGTCCAAAGATCCTTCACCACAAACATTAGACTATTGCCAGTGATATGAATTATCCTTCACAAGCTGACAGTAAGATCCTACCTATTGCAGAAGACATCTTGTACGTATGCCATCAAGCATGGAGAAACCTAACTGATACTCAACTGGAAGCTTTGGCTCTATTGGCTAAGGTTCATAGTGGTACAAAGCATTATGCATATTACTGGAGGGAAAATATTCATTAGTCAGTCTCACCTAACTACAAACCGTATGACCTACTTACAACAGAGACTTGCCTACAAGGTATGGCTACTGGTACAATAGAGTTATGAAAGTTACAGGAGTAACAAAACTTTTTTGATGGATTTTGAGGCTTGGATCATGAACCCATAAATATCTGGAGCTGTTAATGAACCCAAGAACCTCAACCTAATATGTCATGAGCCCTAGGGAAAACTTATTACTATTTTTCTGCAAAATTGACATATCAATAAAATGGCCCCTACTAACATACTACTATAGATTGGTACTTCACTCAGTCCTCACACAGAGAAGCATCTTTTTGTAGTAGATGATAATAACCCAAAGATCCACAAATAGATAACATGAAGAGAGTGAGAGATTTTGGTGTGTTTGGCCCTAGATGATATGTTTATATCACGTTCCTTTTCTCAAGGATCAGGAGGGGGTGGAAAGATTGTAAGAGCCACAAGTGATAGATGACTTCAAAGAAACTGTCTTTCAGACACAAGACCAATTCACATATGAGCTCATAAAGACTGTGTCAGCATATGCAAGATTGGCATAAGCTCAAGTTTCAACAAAATCCCATGGATGGAGGAATAGAAGTAGGTACAAAGTTCTATCACTATCCAAGAAGCTAGTTGTAATTAATACCATCTGAAAGATGGAGAAACAGTTTTTCCCCCCAGTGGAGTGAAACTAGGTGTATCACACTTCAGGGTATGTCTCATAGTCATGAATAGCTGGTGAACATAAATAGGACTCCATGTTTGTTTTTTTAAAGAGAAAGAATATAATTTTGGGTTGGCAGGAAGGTGGAGAGTGATGTGGGAGGAACTGGGAAAGGAGAAAGAATATGATCAAAATTTGCTGTATGAATTTTTTTTAAATGAGAATTCAACTTGGTGGGAAAATGTAATATTGTTAATATGCTAATATTCTCCAAAGTGCTTTAAGGATTAAATGGAAATCCTATAACAGCATTAGCTTGTTTCTTTGCAGAAATTAACAAAGGAATCCTTAAATTATAAGACAATTCAAGGGACCAAGATTATATAGAATAAAGTTGATAAAGAGAATAGTTTGAGAAGGTTCTTACTCTGTGGTGTCAAAGTTACAATAATGAGTATTCAGTGATACCAGTTTAATGATAAACATAAAACTCAATGAAATAAAAGTGATTTTTATAAAAATGAACTTTAGCAAAGAGCTTGCCTTAGTTCTATTCTATTGCTGTGATGGGATGACCAGGCAACTTATACAAGAAAAAGCTTATTTGATGCTTACAGCTCACAGAGTCTAGGACTATCATGGCAGGGAGCATGGCCACATAGCAGGCATGGCACTGGAGCAATAGTTGAAAATTTTAAATCCTTATCAGTCAGTGGGAGGCAGAGTAAGCTAATTGCAAATGGAATGGAATTTTGAAATCTCAAAACTTACTTCCAGTGACACGGCTCCTCCCATAAGACCACACCTCTTAATCCTTCCCAAACAGTTCTACCAACTGAGGACCAAATATTTAAACATGAACCTATGGGGGTCATTTTCATTCCAACTGCCACAGAGCTATTAGCAATTAATATATACCAGTAGAGGAAGAATTCGTTTTCTTTAAGAGTGTTGCCCATGGTAAATACATCATGCTCTCGTGCAGTGGCTCTCAATCTATGAGTCACCACTATTATGGAAGTTATGGGGGTTGCATATCGGATATCATGCAAATCAGATATTTACATTATAATTCATAACAGTAGCAACATTACAGTTGTGAAGTAGCAATAAAAATAATTTTATGGTTTGGTATCACCACATGCAGAACTGTATTAAAGGGTTAAAGTTTTAGGAAGACTGAGAACTACTCTACCAGAAGGCCACACTTCCTAAAAGCAATATGAATTTCACCTTGTCCTCCCTTCTGTTCCATCCCTTTTGTAATAAGGCCACTAATTCCATCGTAAGTTCGCTACCATCATGATCTAACCTGTTTCTAATCACTGCTCAGTCTCTATCTGCCAATACTGTCACAATGTGGGAAGCAGGGAGCTTGGGCATATAAATATAAATAAAATATTGAGTCCATAACAGTATCCTTTCTACTTCTTTGACTGAATTCCCCACCAAAATTGGTGGCCTTTTATGGGAGTAACAAACTACTCACTTTTAAAATTGGAATTTAGTCCCATTCCATGACATAAAGCCTATTGGACATGAGATTAGATGGGTCATAGGCCTAGGAAAAAGACAAATACTATTATTCCACTAAAGAAACATAGCAACAAAATGACTCCTCATGACATCCTGCTATACCCATAGATCAGTGCATAGCTCAGCCCACCTCAGAAAAGCTTCTTCTTGCAGTAGATAGAGATTAAGTTGGAGACCCACAAGTGAAGAGAATGAGGGACTTTGGAGTACTGAGCCCTAAATGGGATGTCTTCATCAAATCCATCCCCTCAGGTGTCAGGGGTCTCTGCAAAGAGGAGGACAGATTTAAAGAGGTGACAGATGACTCAAAGGAAACTGTATCTTCTTGTCACAACAGGACCGATATGCATATGAACTCACAGAGACTGTGACAGCATGTACTAAATCTGCACAGGCTCAAGACATAAAATCTCACAACTGAGAAGGGGATGTGGACACTGGGTCCCACACCTAACCATGAAGCTTTTTGTAGTTCATATCTGCTGGGAAAGGGAGAATCCATTTTCTCCAATGGAGTGTCATTGGCTATAGAAACCACACTTCAGGACAGTCCCTATACCCAGGAGTAGTTGGACAACGCAAAATGAATTCCACGTATCTTTGTGAACATTTTTGTTTGATTTTGTTTTATTTGTGCATATATATATATGTGTGTGTGTGTATACATATACATATATGTATATATCTATATGTACATATATATGTATATATATATACATATATATATATATATCCTATTGGTCTTTGCTAGTTTGTCTAGATTTTTATTTTGCGGGTTTTTTTTTCAAGAGAGAGTGAGTAAATTTGATAAGGAGGGGGGGTGGGAAAGACCTGGGAGGTGTTGGAGGGAAGAGAAGAACATGTTCAAAATATAGTGCATAAAAAATGTTAAATTAAAAAAGAATCGCAGAGCTGTAATTAGCATATTCTGGGAGTCAGCAACAAATCAAACAATGACAATGGCTACGAACAGGGGTATGCTCCCTTTCAGTGACAAAAGCACACCCACATGCGATTCTCTCTATTCATTTAAAAACTGTTCTCTTTGTCTACAAAGTGACACCTAAGTCCTCTAACTCCTAAACTTCAATCATGACATTTTTATGATTGATGTTTCTCTTCTATATCCTACTTAAAACCATCCTTGAGGAGATTCATTATCTTGCAGTGGTGCTGGCACTTGTCAATCTCAGATATACCGTTTGTAGTTTTAACTATGGGAAGTTAAAGGCATCTTTAACTTTATGGTAAATTTGAAGTTTTGCTGGAAGACATAGTTGAGTTAACATCAAAGTAATGCTACACCTACACCCTGCTGCTAAGGATCTCTAGTTTGCCCTCTAGTGCTCACATCATAATGTAGCTCCACTGCTCTTGCCCCAAAATGACCTAACTATTACCATCTCCACTTTACATATGAGGCAATTGAAGAAATTAAACATCATGCATTTGCTTGGCAAACACTCTTCAGGTGCTCATTCTAGAAAATAGAAATATAACAATAAACAAAATAGCTATTCTGGTGCTCATATTCTTAAGGGAAAAGTGTGAAATAATCAAGTAATCTAATAAATATTATGACTTCAGTGAAGAAGTGATTCTTGAAAATAATAGATAAAAACCCCAAAGAAATAAAAAGATGAAGCAAAGACAAAATATGTACAAAACTATAGCTTCAGCAGAAATCGAATCGGATGCTACAGGAGTGAATGCAAACTGTTCTGCCTTACACAAAATTATTCAGTGCAATCAAGTGTCTCCTGAGGTGATGTTGTTGAAACACTTTTAATAAAAAATATGCATCCCTCTTAAAAGTAGATTTTTATAAAACTTATTTGTAGTTTTAATATATCCACATAGACATAAGATGGAAAATATTCATTCACTAGAAATTTTTGTTTTACAATGTACTGTGTATAAAAAGATATTATATTTTTATTTAGACTAGATATTGCTATATTGTTTAGGCTAGCCACAGCCCTTTGGGTTCAAGTCATTCTCCTACTTCAGCAGCTTAAGTAGCTAAAATCTAAAATCCAAAATCTCTGCTAATCAGCACTGAGAATGAATAAGTGAACAAGGAAGACAAGGTCCTTGCTTTCAGGCTTAGTGATAAAGAGCAAATACACAAGGAAGCAATTTTGTGGACTAGATACCTTTAGAAAGTAGTCAGTGCTCTGATGGTAGCAGAACAATGGTGATAGAAAGGGTGTCAGTATTTTAATGGTTCAGAAAGCACTGAGGGGATGACATTTGAGCCAGACCTAAGGAATATAAATGTGATCAACCATGCACAGATCTTGGAGGAAAGAAGTCCCAAACTGTAGTCTAATAAATATAAACCTCTATAGGGAAACCAAGCTTGTTGGCCAAACATGAAGAATTGAAAGAAGATTCATGGGGTTAGGATTAGTGATAGGCAGTTGTATCTTAGTTGGAAAAGCTAGACAGGGATCATATTACACAATGGGTGAGGTTAGCCTTAGCCAACCAGAGTTGGTTTTATTTTAGGTAAAATGGGAAGACCTCTAGGGGGTTTAAGCATGAGTACATTCTAGTCTTTTTGGGATTTTGAACTGACTACTCTCAGTTGCTAAATACAAATAAGAGCTAGAGGAGTACTAGCCTGGAACATTAGGAGGAGTGACTCTTGTAATCAGAGGGAGTATAAAATGTTAATGAGGGAAGCCTCATTAAATTCTCAGGCAAGTGGATGGAACTAGAAAATATCATCCTGAATGAGGTGACCCAGTCACAAAAGAACACACATGGTGTGTACTCACTGATAAGTAAACATTAGGGAAAAAGCTTGGAATACTCATGATATAACTCACAACCATATGAAGCTCAACAAGAAGTAAGGCCAAAGTGTGGATGCTTCAGTCCTACTTAGAAGGGGGAACAAAATAATCACTAATCACAGGAGGTAGAGGGTGGGAGGGACTTGGGAGGAAGAGAGGAGGGAAAGGGGAAAAAAGAGGGGAAGGATCAGGTGTGGGAGGAGACAGGAGAGATGTACAGAGGGTCAGGAAATTGAATAGAGTTGTGTAGCAATGGGGGATAGCCAACTAGGGGAGGCCTCCAGAAAGTCCCAGATGCCAGGAAAGCAAGAGGTTCCCAGGACCCAATGGGGATGACATTAACTGAACTACCCAACAAAAGGGAGAGAGAACCTGTAGAGACCATATCCAGAGGTTAGGTACAGCCCCCTGTTGAGGGATGGGGCCACTCACTCATCTCAAAACATTTAACCCAAGATTACTCCGATGTAAAGGAAATACAGGGACAAAGAGTGGAACAGTGACTAAAAGAAAGACTATCCAGAGACTCCTCCACCTGGGGTTCCATCTCATATTCAGACACCAAACCCAGACACTATTGCTGATGCCAAGAAGTGCTTGCTGACAGGAGCCTGATATAGTTGTCCCCTGAGAGGCTCTGCTAGATCCTGACCAATATAGATGCAGATGCTCGTAGTCAACTATCCAACTGAGCAGGGGGTCCCCAGTGGAGGAATTATAGGAAGGACTGAAAGAGCTGAAGGGGTTTCCAACCCCATAGGAAGAACAACAATACGAACCAACCAGACCCCCAGAGCTCCCAGGGACAAAACCACAGCCAAGGAGTACACATGGTGGGACCCATGGCTCCAGCTGCATATGTAGCAAAGGATGGCCTTGTCAGACATCAATGGGAGGAGAGGCCCCTGGTCCGATGATGACTCCATGCCCCAGCCTAGGGGAATGCTAGGGTGCAGAGGCAAGAGTGGGTGGGTGGGTAGGTGGGTGAGCATCCTCATAGAATCAGGGGGGAGGAGGATGGGATAGGGGGTTTGCAGAGGGGAAACCAGGAAGGGGGATAACATTTGAAATGTAAATAAATAATTTTTTAGAAAAAGTTTCTTCTTCTCCACACTCTCTTCTCATATGCTCCACATCCAGGAAATGCTGTGGAAGAAAAGGCAAAACTCCAAGATTCAAAGGGAAAGAGCAAATCTTCCTCAGTTGGTGGAGCTATAGTTCCCAAAGGGTAAAGTAAATCTGTGTCAAGTCATTCTTCCTGCTCTGCAGTCTTCTGTCAGGAAATGAAACACGATGAGAAAGAGCAGTGACTCCTCACTGGAGGGCCAAAAGTCTAAGAGCCAGGGCAGCAAAGGCTCCCAGAAGGAGGTGGAGAGGAAACATGGGAGAAATTCCCTATAAAGAGTTGTAAAAGAACTCAAACTGAAGCTCTACTTGCTTGGATCTGATTCTACTTAGTCTATCAAATATTTTGAGGACAAAATACACTTCTTAGGTATATAAAAATATCAAGGAATAAATGAAAGTAATGAAAACATATCCATTTATAGTAAGACAAAATAGCACTGAGAAGCAAAAATGGGAGGATACCAAGAGCTTGCTGGCTAATCAGGGAAGGCTGGATCAGTAAACTCTGAGCTCAGTTAAAGGCCCTGTCTTGGAAAAGTAAAGTAAACCAGGCCTGGTGATACAGCCCCAGGACTCAGGAGACAGAGGCAGGGGGATCTCTGTGAATTCCAAGCCAGTCTGATCTATATAGTGAGTTCCAGGCCAGCTAAGGATATTTGAACAGAACTTGTCTCATAACAACAAATTTAGAAAACAATTGATGAGGACTCCTGGCATGAACTTCTGGCCTTAATATGCAGGCAAACCAACCAACCAACACACACACACACACACACACACACACACACACACACTTTCAGCAATGCGGCCATACCTTAAAATTCATGTCTTCAAATGCACATATTCTGAGACAAGGAAGAACAAAAGATGCTTTTATTTTTTATGAGGAAATCCACCAAAAAAAATCTGAGGAAGAGTTTTATGTATTTAAGTTTTTCTAATTTTATGTTTAGGTAATGCTTTAAAATACTCCATATTTAAAATGCTTCCCACATGTCATTAATTCGCAGATGTCTTATGGACTTTTATAAAAGCAAGTATACTTTGGGAATGTTACACATTAATATTTACTTCCAGCTGCATCATCTTCAAACATCAAAGGAAATCATTCTTCCTCAAACAATCACGTGTACAAACTATTGCTCATGTTGCTGAGTGAGCTGTGGGCTCTCCCTTCAGCACAGGAGGGTGTGGCAATTTAACTGCACTAAGTCCTGGCTCTCCTTGTACTGACCTGGAAATGTTATAAAGATTTTAGGAGAAACATAGCTAGCTGGCTTATCTATACTGTATATTATGTAGGTTGCACCCACTAGAAGACAAATTTTTCTTACCACATTTACGGTCATTCTAACATTTTTTCATCTTACCTTCTTATGTGTTTTCTGTAACAAAAAATCCTATCACATGTTTTACATGAGAATTAAAGATCTATGAAGTAAAGATGACTATGCTTGTGACAGAAGAACAAATCTGAATTTTACAGATGAAATGTTGTCATTTCCTCAGTCTCAACCATTGACTGTGTGTATGTACAGAAAAGATGGAAAAGTTCAGTCATTATTATTTTGCCTGAAGAAAGGAGGACTATTTTAAACCCATTTCCCATTCCTGGATGTTTAATACAGCATAGCTCTTCTCGATTGACAGGATCATCATTCTTTTAGTTTAGTGGAAGCGAAATTAGTCAGAATTGATTTTTGGGAGACTTACTGATTAAGTAATTAATTAATAAAATTTTATTTATTCATTCATAAACCTCTGGAGATATGAGATTGGAAGGTGAAACGGCTCAGAGTAGCTGCGGTCTGCAGTGCCTCTTAGCTTGTTATCTCTATCAGATGCATCACAGTCTTCCTCAGGTGTCCTCATTTGTACAGTTCTTAGAAAATAAAGACTGGGAGATACAAATACAAAAAATAAAATAAAATACTCCAAATTATTTTAATATAGTAAAACAATCTTGAATGTTAAATTCTAAATAGCAATTTGAATAGTGTACAGATATATAATACAGGCTGAAGAGACAGGTCAGTGGTTAAAGTCACTTGCTGCTCTCAGGGAGGCCCTGGTTCAGTTTCTAGCACTCACTCACATGGCAGCTCATAACTGTCTATAACTCTAGTTCCAAAGGAAAAAGCCATTTATAACAAATAATTAGAATAAGTTTTTTTTCATGTAAATGTGGAATCACATTGTTTTTATATTTATCTAAAACTAGATGCATATGCATATGTGTATGCATAGATATGTATTTTAAATGAACTTATAAATGCCACTTGGAGTGACAATGCTCCCCAAAGAGCCATAAAGTAACAAAAATCCCAGAGATAGATGTGGGAAACCTCCTTTCAAGATATCGGTCAAGGTGTCCAAGAGACTCCCAAAACAATACACAGTATTGCTGTTGTTCTTTTTGCCTCCCAGAACTTGAAGGTAAGAGCCCAGTGATAAAGATACCACACACTTTAAACAAGGAACTCTGGAGAATCAGGTTGGAATTGATCTGGAAGCCCTCCATGAGGATTACCTCTTATAATATTAGAAGGCACTACACAACCTGCTGAAGGAGAGGAGCAAAGAGTAATACAACCCAGCTACAAACCCTGTGAACCACAAGGACTGAACTGGCAAGAGGGTCACAATGAAGCAACAGTGTATCTTATTTGTGGGATAAGCAACAACTCTCTAAGGACTTAGGATCCACTGAACAGAAGGGCACTCATTCCTGCTACCTGAAATCTAGCCAACCACTCACAGTTCTCTCACAGACCAGAGAATGGAACCTACTATTGCTAGCCTCCTAAAACCAATATAGTCTCTATTTTCTAAATGCTTGTGCCCATACTCATATATAAGTATAGCTCTTACCTCTCATCAAAGAGGGGTAAGAAGCATCATTTTGCAACAGAGAGAAACTATTATAGAGACCCACAACTGGTCAAAATGTTGAGAATTAGTGGTCGTGGGGTGTCCAGTTCCTACTGGACACCTAGAATGCAAACCCTACATCTAGGCTGAAGGCAGTGGGCAGTAGGCAGCTGACAGCAGGCAGCAGGCATATCAACTGGAGTAGCAAGCTGAGAGATCACACCTGGAACCACAAGCCTGGAGTGGAGAAAGCAAACTGGAAATGGTGCTCATCTTTAAACTCTCAAAAGTAGCTGAAGATCAAGTGGTCAAGCAATTTGAGCCTATAAGAAACACTCTCATCCAAATCAGCACACCACCACAATATTTTGTCATTTATTGACATCTTTGAAAATTCTATAGCTGATTACTGAGCTGGAGGAATGAAACAGTAACACCAATGGTCACACACAATATAGAAGATCATCTTGAACCCTATTCCCGTGGATGGCCATACATCCAAGGATATATTTGCAGCACAAAATGGACTTGATGAGTGAGGAAAGGAGTACACAAAGTTAATTGCATAGGGGAGAAAAGATAGCACTGGGGAGAGGCAGAGGGGGTATTATCAACACACATTGTATAAAATTCTTTATGAACTAAGAAAAACTATATACTTATTCAGTGATACTGGAGAATTTAACTTCCAGATTAGCCATTTAAGAATATTAAAGCGGTCATTCTCTAGTGAAAACCATGAAGTATCACTGTAAAATGAATAAACATTACAAATGCCCATATATCTATCTGACACAGCAACTTCAAATAAGCTGTTTTTAAAACCATCAAATAGTAGAAGAGCTGATGTGAATGAAAATATTTTTTTTCTGAAAATGAGAGATATTAATTAACAAAGAGAGAAAATCTTAGGGTTATTTTGATTTGTATTTCCCTAATAACTAAGGATGTTGAAAAAAAATTTTAGGTGTTTCTCAGCCATTCGGTATTCCTCAGTTGAGAATTCTTTGCTTAGCTCTGTACCCCATTTTTTATTAGGGTTATTTATTTCTCTGGAGTCTAACTTTTTTTTCCTTTTATTTTAATTAGATATTTTCTTCATTCACATGTCAAATGCTATCCCCTTTCCTAGTTTCCTCTCCAAAAGTAACTTCTTGAGTTCTTTGTATATATTGGATATTAGCCCTCAATCAAATTTAGCATCAGTAAAGATCCTTTCCCAATCTGTTGGTGGCCTTTTTGTCTTATTGACAGTGTCTTTTGCCTTACAGAATCTTTGCAATTTTATGAGGTCCCATTTGTTGATTCTTGATCTTTACAGCACAAGCCATTGCTGTTCTGTTCAGGAAACTTTCCCCTGTGTGAATATCTTCGAGGCTCTTCCCCAATTTCTCCTCTATAAGTTTCAGTGTATCTAGTTTTATGTGGAAGTCCTTGATCCACTTGGACTTGAGCTTTGTACAAGGAGATCAGAAGGGATAACTTGCATTCTTCTACATGCTAACTTCCAGTTGAGCCAGCACCATTTGTTGAAAATGTTTTTTCCACTGGATGGTTTTAGCTCCTTTGTCAAACATGAAGTGACTATAGGTGTGTGGGTTTATTTCTGGGTCTTCAATTCTATTCCACTGATCTACCTGCCTGTCACTGTACCAATACCATGCAGTTTTCAAAACCTCAGGTGACAGCAGATGCTGGTGAGGATGTAGAGAAAGAGGAATACTCCTCCATTGCTGGTGGGATTGCAAGCTGGTACAACCACTCTGGAAATCAGTTTGGCGGTTCCTCAGAAAATTGGACATAGTACTACCTGAGGACCTAGCAATACCTCTCCTGGACATATACCCAGAAGATGTTCCAACAGGTAATAAGGACACATGCTCCACTATGCTCATAGCAGCCTTATGTATAATAGCCAGAAGCTGGAAAGAACCCAGATGTCCCTCAACAGAGGAATGGATACAGAAAATGTGGTACATTTACACAATGGAGTACTACTCAGCAATTAGAAACAATTAATTTATGAAATTCTCAGGAAAATGGATGGATCTGGAGAATATCATACTGAGTGAGGTAACCCAATCACAAAGAACACACATGATATGCACTCACTGATAAGTGGATATTATCCCAGAAGCTCAGAATACCCAAGATACAATTCACAAACCAAATGAAACTCAAGAAGGAAGACCAAAGTGTGGGTACTTCAATTCTTCCTAGAAGGGGGAACAGAATTCCCATGGAAGGAGTTACAGAGATAAAGTGTGGAGCAGAGACTGAAGGAATGACCATCCAGAGACTGCCCCACCTGGGGATCCATCCCATATACAATCACCAAACCCAGACACTATTGTGGACGCTTGCTGTCAGGAGCCTGATATAGCGGTCTCCTGAGAGGTTCCACCAGTGCCTGACAAATACAGAGGTGGATGCTCACAGCCATCTACTGGACAGAGTACAGGGTCCCCAATAAAGGAGCTAGAAAAAGTATCCAAGGAGCTAAAGGGGTTTGCAGCCCCATAGAAGGAACAGCAATATGAACTAACCAGTACCTCTAGAGCTCCCAGGGACTAAACCACCAACCAAAGAGTACACATGGAGGGACCCATTGGTCCAGCTGCATATGCATCAGAGGATGGCCTAGTCAGACATCAATGGAAGGAGAGGCCTTTTGTCCTGGGAAGTCTGTAGGCCCCAGTGTAGGAGAATGCCAGGGCCAGGAAGTGGGAGTGGGTGGGTTAATGAGCAGGGGGAGGGGAAGGGGATGAGGGAAGGGGATAACATTTGAAATGTAAATGAAGAAAATATCTAATAAAATAAAAAAGAAATAGAAACTGTAAAAGAGAAAAAAATTGTGTGCCTAAAATATATAGGAATACTATAAAAAGTTAATGAGTGATCCTTTGATTTGAGCAAGCCAAAGACTAAGTGGATTTGAACATGAGGCAGCCTATTTTTTTTAATCTAAGAGGCAGAAAGCAAAATAAATAATAAAAATAAATGTTTTATTATATTATATATTATTTATTTAGTAAAAATAAAAAATACAAGTAATGAGAGGAACTGGGTAGATTTATAGAACAATCTCAAACACATACTGTGGAAGTCACAAAAGGAAAAAGAACAGAGGAACCTGAAAAAAAAGTCTAAAGAATAATGGCTGGATACTTCTGAACTGAGAAAGGAAAATTACAAATAGGAATCTTAGCAACTCCAGGGGTGAAGTGAAGTCATCGAGATCTACATAATGGTCCAGGAGTTTGGGGTACGAGGTGAAATTCAGTAGAAACAGTATAGAAGCACTGCAGTTTTCTTTTCTTTTTCTTTTCTTCTTTTTTTTTTTTTTTTTTTTTTTGCAGGTGGGTATTTTTTTAATTAGGTATTTATTTCATTTACATTTCCAATGTTATCCCAAAATTCCCTCACACGCCCCCCCACCCACCCACTCCCACTTCTTGGCCCTGTTGTTCACCTATACTGAAGCATCTAAAGTTTGCAAAACCAATAGGCCTCTCTTTCCAATGATGGCCAACTAGGCCATCTTCTGATACATATGCAGGTAGAGACATGAGCTCCGGGGGGTACAGTTTAGTTCATATTGTTGTTCCACCTATAGGGTTGCAGATCCCCCCAGATCCTTGGGTACTTTCTCTAGCTTCTTCATTGGGGGCCCTGTGATCCATCCAATAGCTGACTGTGAGCATACACTTCTGTGTTTGATAGGCCCCGGCATAGTCTCACAAGAGACAGCTCTATCTGGGTCCTTTCAGCAAAATCTTGATAGTGTATGCAATGGTGTCAGCATTTGGAAGCTGATTATGGGATGGATCCCCAGATATGGCAGTCTCTAGCTGGTCCATCCTTTCGTCTCAGCTCCAAACTTTGTCTCTGTAACTCCTTCCATGGGTGTTTTGTTCCCAATTCTAAGAAGGGGCAAAGTGTCCACACTTTGGTCTTCTACATCTTGAGTTTCATGCGTTTAGCAAATTGTATCTTGTATCTTGGGTATTCTAAGTTTCTGGGCTAATATCCACTTATCAGTGAGTATATATTGTGTGAGTTCTTTTGTGATTGGGTTACCTCACTCAGGATGATGCCCTCCAGGTCCATCCATTTGCCTAGGAATTTCATAAATTCATTCTTTTTAATAGCTGAGTAGTACTCCATTGTGTAAATGTACCACATTTTCTGTATCCATTCTTCTGTTGAGGACCATCTGGGTTCTTTTCAGCTTCTGGCTATTATAAATAAGGCTGCTATGAATATAGTGGAGCATGTGTCCTTCTTACTGGTTGGAACATCTTCTGGATATATGCCCAGGAGAGGTATTGTGGGATCCTCCGGTAGTACTATGTCCAATTTTCTGAGGAACCACCAGACTGATTTCCAGAGTGGTTGTACAAGCTTGCAATCCCACCAACAATGGAGGAGTGTCCCTCTATCTCCACATCCTCGCCAGCATCTGCTGTCACCTGAATTTTTGATCTTAGCCATTCGGACTGGAGTAAGGTGGAATCTCAGGTTTGTTTTGATTTGCATTTCCCTGATGATTAATGATGCTGAACATTTTTTCAGGTGTTTCTCAGCCATTCGGTATTCCTCAGGTGAGAATTCTTTGTTTAGCTCTGAGCCCCATTTTTAATGGGGTTATTTGATTTTCTGGAGTCCACCATCTTGAGTTCTTTATACATATTGGATATTAGTCCCTTATCTGATTTAGGATAGGTAAAGATCCTTTCCCAATATGTTGGTGGCCTTTTTGTCTTATTGAAGGTGTCTTTTGCCTTGCAGAAGCTTTGCAATTTTATGAGGTCCCATTTGTCAATTCTCGATCTTACAGCACAAGCCACTGCTGTTCTATTCAGGAATTTTTCCCCTGTGCCCATATCTTCGAGGCTTTTCCCTACTTTCTCCTCTATAAGTTTCAGTGTCTCTCGTTTTATGTGGAGTTCCTTGATCCACTTAGATTTGACCTTAGTACAAGGAGATAAGAATGGATTAATTCGCATTCTTCTACATGATAACTACCAGTTGTGCCACCACTATTTGTAGAAAATGCTGTCTTTTTTCCACTGGATGGTTTTAGCTCCCTTGTCAAAGATCAAGTGACCATAGGTGTGTGGGTTCATCTCTGGGTCTTCAATTCTATTCCATTGGTCTACTTGTCTGTCGCTATACCAGTACCATGCAGTTTTTATCACAATTGCTCTGTAGTACAGCTTTATGTCAGGCATGGTGATTCCACCAGAGGTTCTTTTATCCTTGAGAAGAGTTTTTGCTATCCTAGGTTTTCTGTTATTCCAGATGAATTTTCAGATTGCTCTTTCTAATTCGTTGGAGAATTGAGTTGAAATTTTGATGGGGATTGCATTGAATCTGTAGATTGCTTTTGGCAAGATAGCCATTTTTACTATATTGATCCTGCCAATCCATGAGCATGGGAGATCTTTCCATCTTCTGATATCTTCTTTAATTTCTTTCTTCAGAGACTTGAAGTTCTTATCATACAGATCTTTCACTTCCTTAGTTAGAGTCATGCCAAGGTATTTTATATTATTTGTGACTATTGTGAAGGGTGTTGTTTCCCTAATTTCTTTCTCAGCCTGTTTATTCTTTGTGTACAGAAAGGCCATTGACTTGTTTGAGTTAATTTTATATCCAGCTACTTCATTGAAGCTGTTTATCAGGTTTAAGAATACTCTGGTGGAATTTTTAGGGTCACTTATATATACTATCATATCATCTGCAAAAAGTGATATTTTGACTTCTTCCTTTCCAATTTGCTACACAAACAGGACCCAACATTTTGCTCCTTACAGGAAAGCCATCTCAGGGAAAAAGACAGACACTACCTCAGAATGAAAGGCAAAAACAATTTTCCAAGCAAATGGTCTGAAGAAACAAGCTGGAGTAGCCATTCTATTATCTAATAAAATCGACTTCCAACCCAAAGTCATCAAAAAAGACAAGGAGGGACACTTCATACAGATGAAAGGTAAAATCTTCAAAGAGGAACTCTCAATTCTGAATATCTATGCTCCAAATACAATGGCAGCCACATTCATTAAAGAAACTTTAGTAAAGCTCAAAGCACACATTGCACCTCACCCAATAATAATGGGAGACTTCAACACACCACTTTTGTCACTGGACAGATCATGGAAACAGAAACTAAATAGGGACACAGTGAAACTAACAGAAGTAATGAAACAAATGGATCTAACAGATATCTATAGAACATTTTATCCTAAAACAAAAGGATATACCTTCTTCTCAGCACCTCATGGTACCTTCTCCAAAATTGACCATATAATCAGTCACAAAACAGGCCTCAACAGATACAAAAATATTGAAATTTTCCCATGCATCCTATCAGATCACCATGGATTAAGACTGATCTTCAATAACAAAATAAATAATAGAAAGCCAACATTCACGTGGAAACTGAACAACATTCTTCTCAATGATACCTTGGTCAAGGAAGGAATAAAGAAAGAAATTAAGGACTTTTTAGACTTTAATGAAAATGAAGCCACAACATACTCAAACTTATGGGACACAATGAAAGCATTTCTAAGAGGAAAACTCATAGCCTCCAAAAAGAAACTAGAGAGAGCACACACTAGCTGCTTGATAACACACCTAAAATCTCTAGAACAAAAGGAAGCAAATTCACCCAAGAGGAGTAGACAGCAGGAAATAATCAAACTCAGGGGTGAAATCAACCAAGTGGAATCAAGAAGAACTATTCAAACAATCAACCAAACGAGGAGCTGGTTCTTTGGGAAAATCAACAAGATAGATAAACCCTTAGCCACACTCACTAGAGGTCACAGGGACAGCATCCTAATTAACAAATCAGAAATGAAAAGGGAGACATAACAACAGATCCTGAAGAAATCCAAAACACCATCAGATCCTTCTACAAAAGGCTATACTCAACAAAACTGAAGAACCTGGATGAAATGGACAAGTTTCTAGACAGATACCAGGTACCAAAGTTAAATCAGGATCAGGTTAATGATCTAAACAGTCCTATATCCTCTAAAGAAATAGAAGCAGTCATTAATAGTCTCCCAACCAAAAAAAGCCCAGGACCAGATGGGTTTAGTGCAGAGTTCTACCAGACTTTCAAAGAAGATCTAATTCCAGTTCTGCACAAACTATTCCACAAAATAGAAGTAGAAGGAACTCTACCCAACTCATTCTATGAAGCCACAATTACTCTGATACCTAAACCACAGAAAGACCCAACAAAGATAGAGAACTTCAGACCAATTTCCCTTATGAATATCGATGCAAAAATACTCAATAAAATTCTCGCTAACCGAATCCAAGAACACATCAAAACAATCATCCATCCTGACCAAGTAGGTTTCATCCCAGGGATGCAGGGATGGTTCAATATACGGAAATCCATCAACGTAATCCAGTATATAAACAAACTCAAAGACAAAAACCACATGGTCATCTCGGTAGATGCGGAAAAAGCATTTGACAAGATCCAACACCCATTCATGATAAAAGTCTTGGAAAGATCAGGAATTCAAGGCCCATAACTAAACATGATAAAAGCAATCTACAGCAAACCAGTAGCCAACATCAAAGTAAATGGTAAGAAGCTTGAAGCAATCCCACTAAAATCAGGGACTAGACAAGGCTGCCCACTTTCTCCCTACCTATTCAACATTGTACTTGAAGTCTTAGCCAGAGCAATTCGACAACAAAAGGAGATCAAGGGGATACAAATTGGAAAAGAAGTCAAAATATCACATTTTGCAGATGATATGATAGTATACATAAGTGACCCTAAAAATTCCACCAGAGAACTCCTAAACCTGATAAACAGCTTCGGTGAAGTAGCTGGATATAAAATTAACTCAAACAAATCAATGGCCTTTCTCTACACAAAGAATAAACAGGCTGAGAAAGAAATTAGGGAAACAACACCCTTCTCAATAGTCACAAATAATATAAAATATCTTGGCATGAATCTAACTAAGGAAGTGAAAGATCGGTATGATAAAAACTTCAAGCTCTGAAGAAAGAAAATTAAAAGAAGATCTCAGAAGATGGAAAGGGATACAAATTGGAAAAAAGAAGTCAAAATAGCACTGCAGTTTTCTTAACAAAGATGTATCTCATTAGAAAATAAAGCTGCCATATTATCATCTGCCACTTAGTAACTGGGAAAATTTCTGGGAAGTATATTGTTATGTGATTTAACCATAGAGAGTACTGACACTAATATATAAAATATAAAAATAAGTGTTTACGAGACCATACTGTTAGAAATAAATGATTCAATATGTGTGTACATAGGAGATAATATGTACGTTTCATGTAGGTAAGAACTTAAATAATTTCTGTAGATACTATTCCCTCAGCAAACAATAGATTTCCTCCTAAAGAGTGCAAAATAGAAAAGAGTAGTGCTGAAAAAGTCCATCGTTACAATGGGAAAACTTAATTATCTTCAGACAAGTGAACATGGAGTCAGGTGCTTCAAAGTGATAAGTCATGTTACTAAGATACATGCTTGCGCAGTGTGCTTCATAACTGTCAAAATCATCATCAACAAGCAAGGAAATTTAAAAACCCCTCACAATTAGAAGGAGTCAATGGATACATAACTAATCTCAGAAAACATATATAAAGGCCACACTTTAATAAATGGTAATGTGCCAATAATGATTAGCTTTAAGTATACTTTTGTAAATGTCAGATGTTATTATGAGAGGAAATGGAAACAGGGCATAGGAGAATTCCGTAATATTTTCACACCCTTTCTATACATTTAATTCTATCAATTAATTTTATGATGTGATAAAATACCATGACCAAGGCACTTTATAGAAGGAAAAGTTTCTTTGGATACAGCAGATTGATAACAACTTATAACATAGACCTTGGTTATTAGACCTACTGTTCTTAGATTCAGACACTTTTTAAAATTCCATTGAATACAAAGGCCTGTCTTGAAAAGCCATGTGGCTATCTACTTATATTTCTGTATTGATTTCAAATTAACCATTTCAGACACAGTATATTGTCATCAGTAAGTTTATGACGCCCAAAATCCTTTTGAGACTGGAGCAGTGACATGCAGTTCTAAAATATACATAGTGCACTGCCTTTACTCACAAAATGCTGAGAATTATTAGGCAATTGAAGTAGGACACTGGCTAGACAGTACAGCTTAGTAGAGCCTCCAACGTGGCCTCCATCATCAGACTCTCGCACCTAACCGAGTCCAAAAATATAGAAATGAATCTTGGTTTCAGAAACTGGAGAGAACAGGCTGTTGGAAAGAGATTTGCTTGCACTTGACATCCGTACAACATCCCCACAAGCACAGACAGCATCTGGAAGTATTTAACATGGGAAACGGACAGGGCGGGACTGCTCATGCTGTTTTCAATGTCAGCACACCATCAGGTGTGGTCAATAGGCTGTGAAGTTTGAGTTCAAAGCACTTGCTGGCATTTGGAAAGGCCCCACAGTGATTTTGCTTTCAAAAACAGAACAAAGCTTCCAGAAACAGTTTTGAAAAACAAAGATCACTAATAGTTCTCCCTTCCCCACTGTTGTGCACCTGCATCTGGAATTTTCTTCATTTTCAAAAAGCAGTATGCTCCATTCAATACTTATAATCTTACACTTGCCCTGCTCCAAGCTGTCATTTTATTCTCAGTAGGGTGTTTTATGCCTAGATGAGTTGTATGTAGGAGAAATAAATCATTTTCACAAGAAAAAATAATGTTCAATATATTCACAAATAAACATTTAGGAATTACTCATGAAAAGAAAAAAATCTCAGGTTTCAAATGTTTATTAAAAGGTTTTTTTTTAACCCCAACCAGAGAAGCAGGTAGGGTAACTTAAATAATTTCTGTAGATTCTATTCCTTCAGGAAACAATAGAATTCCTCCTAAAGAGTGCAAAATACAAAAGAGTAGTGGTGAAAAAGTGCATCATTACAATGGGAAAACTTAACAAACTTTGGATGAGTGAACAAGAGCTTTATCTCTCCCTCCTCCACCAAATGGAGTCCCCCAGTTTTACCCTTAGCTCACTAGCAAGCCTCCTACCAAAGCATCCCTTCCCTCATCTACAGTGAACCCCACAGACCTTCCTCCCCAAGCTGCCTTCCTGTTACTCACCGCTTTATCCCACCCCCAAAGTCCAACAGGCATGAACTAAGTGCAGATCATTAAGTCTCCCTCTCTTCCTTCATACCCAGTTCTCCAGTCTCATCTCAACCTCTGCAGCAGAGCAGTCTTCTGTGGTTGCCTCCACAACCTCTCTGCCCTCATCTTCAGCAGATCACTCATATCTTCTCCTTCAACCTTCCTCACTACTCCTTCTGTTTCTCCAGCCCCCAACTCCAGCAGCCATTTCCTGGAAACCCTCAAACAAAGTCTGCCAGAGAAGCAAGTAGGCCTGTGAGGCAGGTAGGTGAGCTTCAGATCTTCAATTTCATGTCTCTCTTCCAAATCCAATCCCTCTATCTCATCTCCAGATCTGTAGCAGCCAACCTGTGGGGGCCTCTCCTCATACTCTGGCCCCATTCCAAGGGTACTAAATGGATCTTGGTGGGAAAACCCTGCTTTCTTCCCTCCTGTGGACAACCTCAATCCCCCTTTTAGCTTATCCTCATTCCTGTCAGCTTCCAATACCAATAAATATATACCCCCCAAATTCCAGTGGACACATCTTCTGGGATGCTAGGATCCCAGAAGACTTTCCTACCAGGCCACATACTCTCCTAAGAATCAGAGAGGGCAACAGAAATCAAGGAACAAAGCACTCACCCCAAAAAGACAAGACTAGATATCAGCACTGAGAATTACAACCACCCAAAACCCAGATGCCTAGACACCAATGTAAAAGCTTAGTCAATTACAGCCAGGACAATATCTCCATGAGAGAGGAACAACCCTACTATGGTAGGCCATGAGAAATGAACTATAGCTGAAAAACTATGTAAGGACATTTTAATATATGTATGGATATGATTGAGGTTCATAAAGAGGAAATTAAAACATCCTTTTAAGAAATCTATGAAAACACCATCAAATAGTGGAAGGAAATGAATTAAACAGTTAAAGATCTGAAAGTGGAAATAGAATCAATAAAGAAAACCCAAACTGAGGGAAACACAGAAATGAAAATGTTATGATCTCAAACAGAAACCATAAGATGGAAGACTCGCAGCTATTGAAGACATGATAGATTCAATGGAGACCTTGTCCAAAGAAAACATTACATCTAAAAATCTCCTGGTACAAAACATCTAGGAAACCTGAGACTCCATGAAAAGACCAAATCCAAGAATAAGAATAGAGGAAGAAGAAACACAGCCCAAAAGCCCAGAATATTTTTTCTTTTTTCTTTCTTTCTTTTTTGTGTTTCCTTGTCTTTTTTATTCACTTTGCATCCCAATTGCTGCCCACACTTCTGGTCGGTCACCCCCTCTTACAACCAGCCACCCTTCCACCCTAACTATATTTTCAACAAAATCATAGAGGAAATGTTTTACTCTCCTAAAAAAGGAGGTGCCTATATAAAGGCCCAAAAAACATATAGAACACCAAATAGATTGGACCAGAAGAGAAAGTCCTTTTAGAACATAATATTCAAAACACTAAACATATAGAACACAGAAAGAATATTAAAAATTACAAGGGAAAAAGACCAAAAAATATAAAGTTAACCTATGAAGAATTACACCCAACTTGCTAATGGAGACTCTAAAATTCAGAAAGGTCTATACAGTGTTTTGCAAATTCTAAGAGACCACAGATGCCAGCTCAGACTACTATACACAGAAAATTTTTCAATCACCATAGACAGAGAAAATAATAGCAATAATAGAAAGCTAATGTGAAACTAAAATTAAGCTACATGTATCTTTAAATCCAGTTTTACAGAAGAAGCTAGAAGGAAACATTCAACCTACAGAGCTTAAAAACACCCAAGAAATAAATATACATACAGATACACACAAACACATGCACACACACACACACACACATCATATATATATATATATATATATATATATATATATATATATATATGCTGACTAACAAATGGTAAATATAAAGCCTAACCCAGCCACAAGCCCTTTGACCTATAATGGTGCTCTGCATGCAAGATATGCTAGACCCTTATTTATAATAGCCAGAAGCTGGAAAGAATCTAGATGTCCCTCAACAGAGGAATGGATACAGAAAATGTGGTATATTTACACAATGGAGTACTACTCAGCTATTTAAAACAATGAATTTATGAAATTCTTAGGCAAATGGATGGATCTGGAGGATATCATCCTGAGTGAAGTAACCAAATCACAAAAGAACTCATATGATTTGCACTTACTGATAAGTGGATATTAGCCCAGAAACTTAGAATACCCAAGATACAATTTGCAAAACACATGAAACTCAAGAAGAAGGAAGACCAAAGTGTGGATACTTCATTCCTTCTTTAATGGGGAACACAATACTCATGGAAGGAGTTACAGAGACAAAGTTCAGAGCTGAGATGGAAGGAAGGACCATCCAGAGACTGCCCCACCCGGGGATCCATCCCATAAACAACCACCAAACCCAGACACTACTGCATATGCCAGCAAGATTTTGCTGACAGGATCCTGATATAGCTGTCTCTTATGAGCCTTTGCCAGTGCCTGGCAAATACACAAGTGGATGCTCATAGTCATCTATTGGATGGAACACAGGGACCCCAATGGAGGGGCTAGAGAAAGTACCCAAGGAGCTAAAGGGATCTGCAACCCTATAGAAGGAACAACAATATGAACTAACCAGTACCCCCCCCCCTCAGAGCTTGTGTCTCTAGTTCCATATGTAGCAGAGGATGACCTAATCAGCCATCAATTGGAGGAGAGGCCCTTGCTCTTGCGAAGATTATATGCTCCAGTACAGAGGAATGCCAGGGCCAGGAAGTGGGAGTGGGTGGGTTGGGGAGCAGGGCAGGGGGAGGGTATAGGGGACTTTCAGGATAGCATTTGAAATGTAAATGAAAAATATCTAATAAAAAATTGAAAAATATGGACAAATTAGAAAGAGGTGATTAAAATAATTAATTAATTTTAACCATACAGATCCTTTGCATATATATTATGGCTTTGGGTATTGTGTTTTTATGGATTTCTGAGTGTGAGAATGAGTGTTTCTCTGTGTCTATGTCTTTCTTGTGACTTTTCTTTTCTTTTCTTTTCTTTTTTGTACCATACAAACCCAACATGGTAATTTAATAAGTTTTGCTGGAGCTACTTACTGAGGTACAGGTGAAGAGTCACTGTAAAAGCTACTAAGAAGCAGGTGAAGCTGACCACAGCATGGACGAAGGCTCCTGGAAGCTGGAAGGCTGGAACTCTCTGCACAACTTGCAAGTAGCTCTACATGTTGACAAATCTCTTCCAGGTAGCAAGGCTGGTCTTGGTCTCTTCAGTAGTCCTTACTACAATACAACCTTGGGGAGTGATGGCCCTGTGCACTTGGTCAGTTTCAGGAACTTCCCGAAGCTGATGAATTCTTTACTTCCTATGTCTTACTGAGCTTTACCATGAAATATTTCAACTCAGAGGAAATTGCTATACAATAAATGTAAACTACCTTTTCTTGATCCTGGAAGCCCTAATGGGACCTCAAATTCAAATTGTTCAAAGTGTATAAATTTCCCCCTTACATGGAAACTTATAAAGCTTTTTTCTACTTCAATTTATAGTTAATTATCAATTTTTAAAAGCTATGAGAGTCATATTTGAATCTTCTATTACACTATTAATTGGCTCTAGAGTTTAGGTCTAAAATATCATTCATAGTTTGCTTTCTTCTCTTTTCTCACCTAAGCCTAAGTCTGAGGAAAGAGCAGTTTACAAACCATGCAGCCCTTCATTCAGAAGAGGTACATCATGAGCAAGCTCTATTTGTGGACAGGAAGCTGAAGTGGGCATATAGTTTGTAGGGCTAGAGTTTCGCATTCACCTCTTTTGAATGTGGTCTGATCAGTTGTCATCTCACGGCTACCTGAGGCTCAGCGCTATTTCTTTTTTTTTTTAATTAGGTATTTTCCTCATTTACATTTCCAATGCTATCCAAAAAGTCCCCCATACCCTCCCCCCTCCCCTACCCACCCACTCCTACTTTTTGGCCCTGGCATTCCCCTGTACTGGGGCATATAAAGTTTGCAAGTCCAATGGGCCTCTCTTTCCAGTGATGGCCTACTAGGCCATCTTTTGATACATATGCAGCTAGAGTCAAGAGCTCCAGGGTACTGGTTAGTTCATATTGTTGTTCCACCTATAGGGTTGCAGATCCCTTTAGCTCCTTGGGTACTTTCTCTAGCTCCTTCATTGGGGGCCCTGTGATCCATCCAATAGCTGACTGTGAGCATCCACTTCTGTGTTTGATAGGCCCCGGTATAGTCTCACAAGAGACAGCAAAGTGGGTCCTATATCTGGATCCTTTCAGCAAAATCTTGATAGTGTATGCAATGGTGTCAGCATTTGGAAGCTGATTATGGGATGGATTCCCGGATATGGCAGTCTCTAGATGGTCCATCCTTTCATCACAGCCCCAAACTTTGTCTCTGTAACTCCTTCCATGGGTGTTTTGTTCCCAATTCTAAGAAGGGGCACAGTGTCCACACTTTGGTCTTCGTTCTTCTTGAGTTTTATGCGTTTAGCAAATTGTATCTTATATCTTGGGTATCCTAAGTTTCTGGGCTAATATCCACTTATCAGTGAGTACATATTGTGTGAGTTCCTTTGTGATTGTGTTACCTCACTCAGGATGATGCCCTCCAGGTCCATCCATTTGCCTAGGAATTTCATAAATTCATTCTTTTTAATAGCTGAGTAGTACTCCATTGTGTAAATGTACCACATTTTCTGTATCCATTCCTCTGTTGAGGCGCTCTTGTGACTTTTCTTGAGCTCTTTTCCTTCTCTTTGTTTTGTCATATCATATCATGTGTTTGTTTTTATCATATCATATCATATCACATTATAGTATATTTTTATCCCTTAGATGCCTGGTTCTTTTGTGATAAGAGACTGAAAGAAAGAGAGTGAATCCTGATGGAAGAGGGGGTAGGGAGGACTGGGAGGTGTAGACTAAGGGTGTAATGGCTATTCTTGCTTGTCAACTTGACTATATCTGGAATGAACTACAGTCCAGAAATGGAGGGCACAATTCTGAGAGATTTTCTGTTTGGTTTGAAGTGTGTCAATCCACTCCTAGTCCCAGTCATTGAGGCAGAACAACCTACCTTTGATCTGGATCTTAAAGAGGAAAGACACACATGTTTAATCCAGATCTGGAGGCAAGGAAGGCACAGCTTTGATATGGGCCATACATTCTGCTGTAAGTCTGAATAAAGACATATAAGAAGGAAGGCTTTCTCTTTGCCTGCTTTCCCTCACCTTGCGAACACATCCATTGTTTCACTGGCACTGGAGCCTGCTTCTTCATTTCCTGCATATACAGAATATCACCTGAGATATCAGCCTCATATCTGATATGAGGAACTACTGGATTCTTCATGTTCCATCCACAGCCAGCCATTGTTGCATTAGCTGGACTGTATCCTGTAAGTCATTGCAATAAACTACACACACACACACACACACACAGAGAGAGAGAGAGAGAGAGAGAGAGAGAGAGAGAGAGAGAGTCCATAACTTCTAGATAACCCCGACTAATACAGAGGGGAATTCATAATGAAGATAAACAATATAAGAAAAAAAAACATTTTCCATAAAAGAAAGCTAAATTGGTTTGCATAATCTCCCAGCTCTTTTTCTCCCCTGACCATTTATCCAAGTTAGCATCTTAGAAAAGCTGAGTCCCAAAAATAATAAATTAAAAAAAATAAAAACAAACAAACAAAAAAAGAAAGAAAGAAAAGCTGAGTCCCTTTCTGTGGTTACCTGCATTAACTAAACTGACTTTAAATGTTACATATCAGTAGAAAGGTGAGAGAAATGAAGCCAGGCTATCTGTTGAAAGGTGAAATTAATCAAGAATGTAAACATAATAATCAACAATAGGAGGCACCCCTGTCAAAAGTGCAATCATCTGTCAGGAGGTAGGGACTGACTTAAGTAGGGATCATGCACTGAAAATAAAATTTGCTTTGTGTAAAGGAACCACATTTTCTGTATCCATTCTTCTGTTGTGGGACATCTGGGTTGTTTCCAGCTTCTGGCTATCACAAATAAGGCCTCTATGAACATAGTGGAACACGTGCCCCTATGGCATGGTGGGGCATCTTCTGGGTATATTCCCAAGAGTGGTACAGCTGAGTCTTCAGGTAGATCTATTTCCAGTTTTCTGAGTAAACTCCAGATTGATTTCCAGAGTGGTTGTACCAGTTTACAATCCCACCAGCAATGGAGGAGTGTTCCTCTTTTTTTTTTTTTGTTTCCCTTTTATTGTAGATAATTTTTTCTCTGACAATATATATTCATTACAGTCTCCCCTCCCTCTGCTTCTTGTAGTTCTTCCACATCTACCCTCCCATCCAAATGCACCCCTTCCTGTCTCTCATTCCAAAACAGGCTTCTAAGGGAATATAATATAATATAAATCATCACATCAGAATAGAACAAAAGAAACAAACAGAAAGAAACAAACCCAAGAAAGTGGTTTAAAAAAATCAGAGACCCACTCGTTCACATTCAAGAATCTTATATAAATAGTAAACTGAAAGCCATAATATACACACAAAGGATCTGTATGTTATAAAGAGAGAAGAAAATATGGCAAAAAAATAGTTTTTGAAAAAGAAAAGCTGACATGACACCAGCTCAACTTCACCACATTTAGTGAGTTGTGTAAGTGTTGTCTTAAGCAATGGAGCCTTGCCATCAATTTGTAGAGAGCCATCTTGTCAACAGTATAGGTTGCATAAGGGTTCCCATGGGACCCTTTTGGCCAACAGCTCAAATAGATGTAATCCAATCCCAGTGCTGGAAGCTTTGTTTGATGAAAAGAGATGGCAATTTGGGGCTCTGTTTCCCCCATTATTTGAGGATTTCATTTAGATAACCTTCATGTGTATATATTTTAGGACATCTCTACTGTATTATATTTTCAAACTAACCCTCAAATGGCCCTTAATTTTAGCTTTCTTTTTTTTTAATATTTTTATTACATATTTTCCACAGTTACATTTCCAATGCTATCCCAAAAGTCCCCCATAGCGCCCCCCACTTCCCTACCCACCCATTCCCATTCTTTTGGCCCTGGCATTCCCCTATATTGGGGCATATAAAGTTTGCAAGTCCAATGGGCCTCTCTTTCCAGTGATGGCCAACTAGGCCATCTTTCGATACATATGCAGCTAGAGACAAGAGCTCCGGGGTTCTGGTTAGTACATCATGTTGTTCCGACAATAGGGTTGCAGATCCCTTTAGCTCCTTGGGTACTTTCTCTACCTTCTCCATTGGGAGTCCTGTGATACATCCAATAGCTAACTGTGAACATCCACTCCTGTGTTTGCTAGGCCCCGGCATCATCTCACAAGAGACAGCTATATTTGGGTCCTTTCAGCAAAATCTTGCTAGTGTGTGCAATGGTGTCAGCGTTTAGAAGCTGCTTATGGGATGGATCCCTGGATATGGCAGTCTCTAAATGGTCCATCCTTTCATCACAGCTACGAACTTTATCTCTGTAACTCCTTCCCTGGGTGTTTTGTTCCCAATTCTAAGAAGGGGCACAGTGTCCACACTTTGGTCTTCATTCTTCTTGAGTTTCATGCATTTAGCAAATTGTATCTTATATCTTGGGTGTCCTAAGATTTGGGCTAATATCCACTTATCAGTGAATACATATTGTGTGAGTTCTTTTGTGATTGTGTTACTTCACTCAAGATGATGCCCTCCAGGTCCTTCCATTTGGCTAGGAATTACATAAATTCATTCTTTTTAATAGCTGAGTAGTACTCCATTGTGTAAATGTACCATAATTTCTGTATCCATTCCTCTGTTGAGGGACATCTGGGTTCTTTCCAGCTTCTGGCTATTATAAATAGGGCTGCTATGAACATAGTGGAGCATGTGTCCTTTTTACCGGTTGGGACATCTTCTGGGTATATGCCCAGGAGAGGTATTGCTGGATCCTCCGGTAGTACTATGTCCAATTTTCTGAGGAACCGCCAGACTGATTTCCAGAGTGGTTGTACAAGCTTGCAATCCCACCAACAATGGAGGAGTGTTCCTCTTTCTCCACATCCTCGGCAGCATCTGCTGTCACCTGAATTTTGATCTTAGCCATTCTGACTGGTGTGAGGTGGAATCTCAGGGTTGTTTTGATTTGCATTTCCCTGATGATTAAGGATGTTGAACATTTTTTCAGGTGCTTCTCTGCCATTCGGTATTCCTCAGGTGAGAATTCTTTGTTCAGTTCTGAGCCCCATTTTTTAATGGGGTTATTTGACTTTCTGGAGTCCACCTTCTTGAGTTCCTTATATATATTGGATATTAGTCCCTTATCTGATTTAGGATAGGTGAAGATCCTTTCCCAATCTGTTGGTGGTTTTTTTTGTCTTATTGATGGTGTCTTTAGCCTTGCAGAAGCTTTGCAGTTTCATGAGGTCCCACTTGTCAATTCTCGATCTTACAGCACAAGCCATTACTGTTCTATTCAAGAATTTTTCCCCTGTGCCCATATCTTCAAGGCTTTTCCCCACTTTCTCCTCTATAAGTTTCAGTGTCTCTGGTTTTATGTGAAGTTCCTTGATCCACTTAGACTTGACCTTAGTACAAGGAGATAGGAATGGATCGATTCGCATTCTTCTACATGTTAACAACCAGTTGTGCCAGCACCATTTGTTGAAAATGCTGTCTTTCTTCCACTGGATGTTTTTAGCTCCCTTGTCGAAGATCAAGTGACCGTAGGTGTGTGGGTTCATTTCTGGGTCTTCAATTCTATTCCATTGGTCTATTTGTCTGTCACTATACCAGTACCATGCAGTTTTTATCACAATTGCTCTGTAGTAGAGCTTTAGGTCCGGCATGGTGATTCCACCAGAGGTTCTTTTATCCTTGAGAAGAGTTTTTGCTATCCTAGGTTTTTTGTTATTCCAGATGAATTTGCAGATTGCACTTTCTAATTCATTGAAGAATTGATTTGGAATTTTGATGGGGATTGCATTGAATCTGTAGATTGCTTTTGGCAAGATAGCCATTTTTACAATGTTGATCCTGCCAATCCACGAGCATGGGAGATCTTTCCATCTTCTGAGATCTTCTATAAATTCTTTCTTCAGAGACTTGAAGTTTTTATTATACAGATCTTTCACTTCCTTAGTTAGAGTCACGCCAAGATATTTTATATTATTTGTGACTATTGAGAAGGGTGTTGTTTCCCTAATTTTTTTCTCAGCCTGTTTATTCTTTGTGTAGAGAAAGGCCATTGATTTGTTTGAGTTAATTTTATATCCAGCTACTTCACCGAAGCTGTTTATCAGGCTTAGGAGTTCTCTGGTGGAATTTTTAGGGTCACTTATATATACTATCATATCATCTGCAAAAAGTGATATTTTGACTTCATCTTTTCCAATTTGTATCCCTTTGATCTCCTTTTGTTGTCGAATTGCTCTGGCTAGGACTTCAAGTACAATGTTGAATAGGTATGGAGAAAGTGGACAGCCTTGTCTAGTCCCTGATTTTAGAGGGATTGCTTCAAGCTTCTCACCATTTACTTTGATGTTGGCTACTGGTTTGCTGTAGATTGCTTTTATCATGTTTAGGTATGGGCCTTGAATTCCTGATCTTTCCAAGACTTTTATCATGAATGGGTGTTGGATGTTGTCAAATGCTTTTTCCGCATCTAACGAGATGACCATGTGGTTTTTGTCTTTGAGTTTGTTTATATACTGGATTACGTTGATGGATTTCCGTATATTGAACCATCCCTGCATCCCTGGGATGAAAACTACTTGTTCAGGATGGATGATTGTTTTGATGTGTTCTTGGATTCAGTTAGCAAGAACTTTATTGAGGATTTTTGCATCAATATTCATAAGGGATATTGGTCTGAAGTTTTCTATCTTTGTTGGGTCTTTTTGTGGTTTAGGTATCAGAGTAATTGTGGCTTCATAGAATGAGTTGGGTAGAGTACCTTCTGTTTCTATTTTGTGGAATAGTTTGTGAAGAACTGGGATTAGATCTTCTTTGAAGGTCTGATAGAACTCTGCACTAAACCCATCTGGTCCTGGGCTTTTTTTAGTTGGGACTTAATGACTGCTTCTATTTCTTTGGGGGATATAGGGCTGTTTAGATCATTAAGCTGATCTTGATTCAACTTTGGTACCTGGTATCTGTCTAGGAACTTCTCCATTTCATCCAGGTTCTCCAGTTTTGTTGAGTATAGCCTTTGGTAGAAGGATCTGATGGTGTTTTGGATGTCTTCAGGATCTGTTGTTATGTCTCCTTTTTCATTTCTGATTTTGTTAATTAGGATGCTTTCCCTGTGCCCTCTAGTGAGTCTGGCTAAGGGTTTACCTATCTTGTTGATTTTCTCAAAGAACCAGCTCCTTGATTGGTTGATTCTTTGGATAGTTCCTCTTGTTTCCACTTGGTTGATTTCGCCCCTGAGTTTGATTATTTCCTGCTGTCTACTCCTCTTGGGTGAATTTGCTTCCTTTTGTTCTAGTGCTTTTAGGTATGTTGTCAAGCTGCTAATGTGTGCTCTCTCTAGTTTCCTTTTGGAGGCACTCAGAGCTATGAGTTTTCCTCTTAGAAATGCTTTCATTGCGTCCCATAAGTTTGGGTATGTTGTGGCTTCATTTTCATTGAACTCTATAAAGTCCTTAATTTCTTTCTTTATTCCTTCCTTGACCAAGGTATCATTGAGAAGAGTGTTGTTCAGTTTCCACGTGAAGGTTGGCTTTCTATTATTTATTTTGTTATTGAAGATCAGCCTTAGTCCATGGTGATCTGATAGGATGCATGGGACAATTTCAATATTTTGGTATCTGTTGAGGCCTGTTTTGTGACCAATTATGTGGTCAATTTTGGAGAAGGTACCATGAGGTGCTGAGAAGAAGGTATATCCTTTTGTTTTAGGATAGAATGTTCTATAGATATCTGCCAGATCCATTTGATTCATAATTTCTCTTAGTTTCTCTGTGTCCCTGTTTAGTTTCTGTTTCCATGATCTGTCCATTGGTGAAAGTGGTGTGTTGAAGTCTCCCACTATTATTGTATGAGGTGAAATGTGTGCTCTGAGATTTACTAATGTTTCTTTAATGAATGTGGCTGCCTTTGTATTTGGAGCATAGATATTCAGGATTGATAGTTCCTCTTGGAGGATTTTACCTTTGATGAGTATGAAGTGTCCCTCCCTGTCTTTTTTAATGACTTTGGGTTGGAAGTCAATCTTATCAGATATTAGAATGGAGACTCCAGCTTGTTTCTTCATACCATTTGCTTGGAAAATTGTTTTCTAGCCTTTCATTCTGAGGTAGTGTCTATCTTTTTCTCTGAGATGAGTTTCCTGTAAGCAGCAAAATGTTGGGTCTTGTTTGTGTAGCCAGTTTGTTAGTCTATGTCTTTTTATCGGGGAGTTGAGTCCATTGATATTAAGAGATATTAAGGAAAAGTAATTGTTGCTTCCTATTATTTTTGTTGTTAAAGTTGGCATTCTGTTCTTGTGGCTGTCTTCTTTTAGGTTTGTTGAGGGATTACCTTCTTGTTGTTTCTAGGGCGTGGTTCCTGTCCTTGTATTGGTTTTTTTTCTGTTATTATCCTTTGAAGGGCTGGATTGGTGGAGAGATAATGTGTGAATTTGGTTTTTTCGTGGAATACTTTGGTTTCTCCATCTATGTTAATTGAGAGTTTGGCTGGGTATAGTAGCCTGGGCTGGAATTTGTGTTCTTTTAGTGTCTGTATAACATCAGTCCAGGATCTTCTGGCTTTCATAGTCTCTGGTGAGAAATCTGGTGTAATTCTGATAGGCTTGCCTTTATATGTTACTTGGCCTTTTTCTCTTACTGCTTTTAGTATTCTATCTTTATTTAGAGCATTTGTTGTTCTGATTATTATGTGTCGGGAGGTATTTCTTTTCTGGTCCAGTCTATTTGGAGTTCTGTAGGCTTCTTGTATGTTCATGGGCATCTCTTTCTTTAGATTTGGGAAGTTTTCTTCTATAATTTTGTTGAAGATGTTTGCTGGTCCTTTGAGTTGAAAATCTTCATTCTCATCCACTCCTATTATCCGTAGGTTTGGTCTTCTCATTGTGTCCTGTATTTCTTGGATGTTTTCAGTTAGGATCTTTTTGCATTTTACATTTTCCTTGATTGTTGTGCCGATGTTCTCTATGGAATCTTCTGCACCTGAGATTCTCTCTTCCATCTCTTGTATTCTGTTGCTGATGCTCGTATCTATGGTTCCAGATTTCTTTCCTAGGGTTTCTATCTCCAGTGTTGCCTCATTTTGGGTTTTCTTTATTGTGTCTACTTCCCTTTTTAGGTCTAGTATGGTTTTGTTCATTTCCATCATCTGTTTGGATGTGTTTTCCTGTTTTTCATTAAGGACTTCTACCTGTTTGATTAGGTTATCCTGTTTTTCTTTAAGGATTTGTAACTCTTTAGCAGTGTTCTCCTGCAATTCTTTAAGGGATTTTTGTGCTTCCTCTTTACTGTCTTCTACCTGTTTACCAGTGTTCCTTTGTATTTCTTTAAGTGTGTTATTAAAGTCCTTCTTGAAGTCCTCTACCATCATCAGGAGATATGCTTTTAAATCCGTGTCTAGCTTTTCCAGTGTGTTGGGGTGCCCTGGACTGGGCGAAGTGGGGGTGCTGGGTTCTGATGATGGTGAGTGGTCTTGGTTTCTGTTAGTATGATTATTACGTTTACCTTTCGCCATCTGGTAATCTCTGGGGTTAGTTGTTGTCGTTGTCACTGTTTGAAGATTGGAGCAGAAGCTGTGTTCCACTCACCAGCAGTCTCAAAATGCTGTGGCGGGGGTCGTGGGTAGCTGGCGGTACGCCGGAAGAGGCCTGTGGTCCTACTCAGTCCGGTTTTCTGCTTCCCTAACTAATGCACTCTCAGGTCCCGCGCGAAATTGGATTGGAGCAGAAGCTGTGTTCCACTCACCAGAAGTCTTAAGATCCTGTGGTGGGTGTTGTGGGCAGCTGGCGAGTGTCAGCTGACCCTGCGCCCTAGCTACCCCGGTGCTTTTCTGACTGGAAGAGGCTTGTGGCCCTATGTAGGCCGGATTTCTGCCTCCCCAACCAAAGCAGTCTCAGGTCCCGCGTGATTGGACTGGAGCAGAAGCTGTGTTCCACTCACCAGCCGTCTCAAAATCCTGTGGCGGGGGTGGTGGGTAGCTGGCGGGTGTCAGCCGACCCTGCGCTCTAGCTACCCTGGTGCTGGTCCGGCCGGATGAGGCCTGTGGCCCTACTCAGGCCGGTTTCTGCTTCTCTAACTAATGCAGTCTCAGGTCCCGCACGCAATTGGATTGGAGCAGAAGCTGTGTTCCACTCACCAGAAGTCTTAAGATCCTGTGGCGGGTGTTGTGGGTAGCTGGCGAGTGTCAGCCGACCCTGTGCCCTAGCTACCCGGGTGCTTTTCTGACTGGAAGAGGCTTGTGGCCCTATGTAGGCCGGATTTCTGCCTCCCCAACCAAAGCAGTCTCAGGTCCCGCGTGATTGGACTGGAGCAGAAGCTGTGTTCCACTCACCAGCAGTCTCAAAATCCTGTGGCGGGGGTGGTGGGTAGCTGGCGGGTGTCAGCTGACCCTGTGTCCTAGCTACCCCGTGCTTTTCTGACCGGAAGAGGCTTGTGGCCCTACGTAGGCCGGATTTCTGCCTCCCCAACCAAAGCAGTCTCAGGTTGCAGGAGTGTTCCTCTTTTTCCACATCCTCTCCAACATGTGCTCTCACCTGTGATTTTGATCTTAGCCATTCTGACTGGTGGGAAATGGAATCTCAGGGTCATTTTGATTTGCATTTCTCTGATTGCTCAGGACTTTGAAAATTTCTTTAGGTGTTTCTCAGCCATTCAAGATTTCTCAGTTGTGTGGTTCATTTACACAATGGAATACTACTCAGCTATTAAGAGCCAGGACATCCTGACTTTTGCAGGCAAATGAATGGAACTAAAAAACTTCACCCTGAATGGGGTAACTCAGACCCAAAAGGACATGCATGGTATGCACTCACTGATAAGTGGATATTAACCAAAAAGATGAAAGAAAGAAAGAACCCATACAGAATATACAAGATACAGTCCACAGAATTCAAAAGGCTCAACAAAGCTGAAGTGCCCAAGTGAGGATGCCTCAGTCCCACTTGGGAGAGAGAAGAAAGCAATCACAAGTGGGGAGAGATGGAGGGAGGGACTTGGGAGGGAATGTGAACAGGGTGGCTGGGTAGTAGGGAGGTAGAGGGGAACCTGATCTGATATTGGGTAAGGGAAAAGGACAGATGCCCTGAGGGCCAGCAGAAAGAATGGAAACAGGCTTCAGGAAATAGGAGATTGGGGTGACCTCCCAGAATGCACCAGAGACCTGGGAGGTGAGAGACTCCCAAGACTCAAAGGGAGGGACCTTTGATGAGGTGCCCGACAGTAGGGATAGGGAACTTATAGAGCCCACCTCCAGCAGGAAGACAGGGCATCAATTGAAGGATGGGGTTGCCATCCCACAGTCACACCTCTGTCCCATAATTGTTCCTGTCTGAAAGAATTACAGGGATGGAAATGGAGAGGAACCTGAGGAAAAGAAGGTCCAGTGACAGGCCTAAAGTGGGATCCAGGTCAAGGGGAGGTCCAAGGCCTGACACTATTACTGAGGCTATGGAATGCTCACAAAAAGGGATCTAACATGACTGCCCTCTGAAAGACCCAAGCAGCTGAAAGAGTCAGATGCAGATATTTGCACCCAACCAATGGACAGAAGCAGCTGACCCCTGTTGAATTAGGAAAGGCTGAAAGAAGCTGAGGAGAAGGGTGATTCTGTAGGAGGACCAGCAGTCTCAATTAATCTGGACCCCCTAGATCTGTAAAACACTGGACCACCAAACAGATAACATACACCAGCTGATATGAGGCCCCCAACACACATACAGCAGAGGACTTTCAGGTCTGTGTTCATTCAGAGATGATGCACCTCACCCTAAAGAGACTGGAGGCCCCAAGGAGTTTAGAGGCCAGGTGGGGTGGGGGTGGGGGCATCCACGTGGAGATGGGGTGGGTGAGGAGGAGGTGTTGGATGTGGAGCAGTTGAAGGGTGGATGGGGAGGAGTAGGGAATGGAATATGGAATGTAAAAAATGAATTACAAATAAAATTAAATTTAAAAAAGAAAAGAAAAATTGTTGTGGATCTTAAATTTAATGTTTTAATTTATTTTGGACTGATATGTGTCACTGATGTGAGATAGGCCTCCAATCTGATTCATCTGTGTGTGCTTATCAAATGATCCAAGCACTGTTTGTGGATAGAGTGTAATTGCTGGACTGAAGAAATCAGTTTTGGTGCTTTATGACATGGCAGGTGATTGCCATTAACAGAACAGAAGGGAAGAATTTGAGTAAGCAATGATAAAAGTTTAAGGTAATGGCTCAGAAACGTTCTTGAGTTAATCTCTACCCAATGTACACATGAGTCAAACATCACAGTGTGCAAATGTGTATGTACAAATATGTACAAATATTACATAAGTCAAAACAGAAAAAAACCCTACAGTTCACTTCTGGATCAGGAATTATGGCTTTAATTAGGAGGTAACGTAGCAGCAAGTGCCTGTGGCAGGAGAATCACTTAAGCCCAGAAGTTTGAAGTCAACCTGAGCAACATAGTAAGATCCACCCCTCATAGAAAAAGAATGCATATGTGACATCAATATAATTTTTTCTTTTGGACATCTGCAAGTAATGTAAAGGGTTTGGCCAGTACTAAGGATGGTTTTGTTTTTACAGCCCAGAACCTCACAGAGGGATGCTTAAATATGTAATGAAGTCTGAGTGAGATTTTGTTGGTTGAGCCTTATGTCTCCTTTCAGTTTTGCATTGTTCTTCTACAAACGGAAATAAACCTGTAGCAGGCAATATCAGCTTAAAGTGAGGTCCAGCTAATTGGTGTTTGTGCATTAAGAATTCCTAAATAAACCAATAGCTCTTCATCAATAACAAAGCCAAAAGTGTTGTAGAACCAGACAGACATAGCACATATCCAAGTGTCAAATAGGGTTTTCTAAAAGCCTCTTGTCCCTTCTAAAATTCATTTGACCTATTCAAAAATACTTGTTTTATGCTGGAAAATCATTAGCCTCTAAGGGTTATACCTGAGAGTGCACTAGCAAATTAAAAATTGCTTTTTATAACTTCCAAAGTAAATGTCATTCTGGAGATTGCATTTCATCAGGTGCTCTTTCCCTTTTATCAGAGGGCTCCAATAGACAAGAGTCATAGCTGGTGTCATCAGCTACTGAGACTTATTCTGCTTCTAATGCTTAAAGGGTTTAGACTCTAATATGCTCATCGGAAGCAGAAAATAAACATGCTTCTCACTAACCTGACTTCTTCCCTTCCATGACTGAGATGATCCCCCAGGAATCTTTGAAAGTATAAGAAGTTTATTATACATCTTATCAAAGACTGCTTGTTTGTGTCTACCAATTCTCATCCCCAAGAGGATAGCATTTAGAAGCAAAGCCAGTGGTAGATAATCAGGTACAGTAGAAGCTTTCAAAGGTAATGCTCGCCCCCATAATGTAATCTCTGCCCTTAAAATGAGACAGGAAAACAGAGCTTATCAAGTGTAGGCAGAGGCCAGAGGACTTTCCCATAAAATGGTGAGGAAACACCCTAAAGGCAAGAATAAACCCTCCCAAGACACTGTGTCTATAGTATTTGAATCTGAGGCCTCCTACCTTTTCAAACTGGGGGGGGGGGAATGTTTGTCAAAGTCACACAGTCTATTGCAGTTTCTATTAGAAGCCTGAACTAAGACACACCTATGTGTAAATTGTACTAAAAATTAGAAGCAAGATTAGAAATTAATCCACTTTTTATTGCAAGCCACTAGCAGTAAATTCAGCTCATGCAGTGCTAACATCACAGCCCTTAGAGATTATTTCTGGAACAGAAGGAGAGTAGGTGCTGTTTCAGGACAAAGTTGTCGATCCAACCCCTTTCTGTCTGGTTTATCTAAAGCTTTGGCTTCCCATTTGACAGACAGAGGAATGTAACCTGCTGATAATCTTGGCTCACCTTAATGCTCACCTATAATGGGAGGAATCAACTGATTTGATTGAATATAAGACCTATTCCATGAGGAAAGGAGCAACCCATGCCTGTTATAGTAAGCCTGACTAACAGTCCATGTCTAGGGAAGTTGTGGTCCCGGCAGGGAGTATATTACTGCTGTTTAAATTGATACACCATCTAACCTCCTTCTAAATATCATTGCTTGTGCCCATAGGCAACACTGCTACCAGCCTTAATCAGAAAAAAAAAACAACCTTGTTTTCACAATGAACAATGGTGAGTATAGAGAATCAAACTCAGAATGCAGAGAATAAGCAATGGTTATGGCTGTAGTCCTAAACAAGACATTTGTGCCACTGTCTCCAAGGCTCAGGAACATTGCAGAAGAGGAGGCTGAATGTTAAGAGCAGGAAGATAGGGTGATGGGCTGCAAAATGCTATTCTCTGTGCTATTGTAACCATTAATCCACAATCACTGGAGTCACCTGCAGTGGGCTCACACAAGTCCAGCCTATTAACAGTAAATCAAGGAAAGAGATGGGGCTCACAACGCCCTACTTTTCACCTTTTAACTATTGGATATTGACAGATTTGGAGAGAGGAGGAACCACTGTCTTTAACTGCTGGCTCCATTTCTGAGTTCACTGTGATCAAAAGGGTAGCTCCAAACCCATGGCCACGCAGAAATCCCTGGTTAATCTCAGTTGGCAACAAAACAAATTAATAGATATTACCACAGAAAGGAGAAGGTAGATATGGCTGTAACAAGTACTTTTCTGACTGAGCTATCTCCCCAGCACATCTCGCCTCCTTTTTTTGGAGATCTGAAGTTTAGACCTAGAACATCACATAGTGCTTTACCACTGAGCTATATCCATAACCCCCTCCCCTCCCAATCCTGTGAACATTCCCAAAGCAAATGAAATCTTTCAATGGAAAAGATAACTGCCCCTCTGTTTGTTTTATGAGATGGCCCAAATTACATAAATGTATGAAGAAAATATGGTATATTCACAATGGAAACCACTTAGCCATAAGGATGAATGAAATCCTGACACAGCAGCATAGACACAACCAGAAAATGTTACGCTGAGCAAACCGACTGAGATGCTGAAAGGCAAATGTGTATTCAGTAATTTAAGGGACTCAATCATTTAAGCTTGTAGCTAAAAATAAAAGAACAGTAGTTACTAGAGGTGGGAAATTTTAAGAAATGGAAGAAATTAAGAGGGATTTTAAAATAGTCTTTTAGTTCTTTAAGATTTTTGTACCATATGTTTTGCTCATATTCACTCTCTTTAAGAGGAATTTTAAGGACAAGGAGGGGTGCTATTCAGAGGTCCAGGGCAAGAGTAAGAAAACGGCATATTGACACAATAGCTAATAAATGCATGGGAATATCATAGTGAGGATAATTTATGCAATTATAACATATTAATAAGTATTTTGAAAACATACCACCCAGAGCTGGAGAGATGGTTCAGTGGGCAAAAGTCTTACAGTGCAAGCCTGATGACATGAGCCCATTGTTGAATTAGAGAAAGGACTCCATCTCCAAAGTTGTTTTCTGACCTCTCTATATGCCATGGCACATGTGCAACATTGCACATACATGAAGACACACATATGTATGCATGCACACACACACACATATGATGAATAAAAGTTTTAAAAACACATCATTTACCTATTCATAGGAGTTTTTATTTAAGAAAATGCTCTGCTACCTATTCAAAAATTTACACATTATCTAGAAAGACACACAATACATTCATAATAGAGCCTATTTTATATTCTTCACTCTTAATGGTACATTTAACCAGGCATTGTCACTACTTGCATAATTTCTAAAACTAGATTTATTTATTTTAAGGTAAACATGAATAAACCATATTTGTGTAGCCTGATATTAAATAGTCTGAAGAAAACAATATGCAGCAAGGTGTTTGTAGAAAATAAGACTATTTGTAAGACAACAAAAGAACATATTTAAACCCTCTGCAAGAATGTCAAATTTCTGGAAAAATATATGTCAATACATTTCGAAAAAAATGCATGGACAATTCTGCATAAAAACAGAGAGGGCTTACTAGGTGAAGAAATGGGGCCAACAGGAAGGGGGCAGGGATGCAGGGTAGTAGAAGTTGGGGAGGAAAATCAACAAAAATAAAGTATGTGTAGAAATGCTATAATAAATCCCTACAAATGCTAATTTAAAGCCTAATAAATGGTCCTCTTTTGGAGATCAAGAGTACACAGTCAGGGCAAGGCAAAAGACTTTAAAGCATTTTTGTGTAGTTTAAATTATGCTTATATGGTCTTCTTTCTTTTTATTAACTTATTATTCACTTTACCCCCTGATCACACCCCTACTTTCTCTCCTCACACCCACCCTCCCATCTTCTTCCGCCATCCCCCCCTCCTCTTCTTTTCAGAGATACTAGCCTGCCCTGACATATCAAGCACATTTTCTCCTACTGAGGCCAGACAAGGCAGTCCAACTATGGGAGAAGCATCCAAACCAAAGGCAGGCAACAGAGTCCATGTCAGAGATGCCACCCCACACCCCCACTCCAATTGTTAGGGGATCCACATGCAGACCAAGCTACATATGTACATATGTGTAATGGACTTAGATCCAGACCTTGCATGCTCTTTGGTTGGTGGGTCAATCTCCTCGAGCCCAGATGGGTCCAGGTTAGTTGACTCTATAGGTCTTCTTGTGGTGTTCTTGACTCCTCTGGCTCACTCAATCCTTTCCCAAACTCTTCCACAAGACTACCTGAGCTTTGCCTAATTTTGGCTGTGTTTCCATCAGGTTCTGGATAAAGCCTCTCAGAAGATAGTTACGCTAGGCTCCTGTCTGCAAGTATAGCAGAGTAACAGTAGTAGTGTCAGGAGTTGTCTGTCTCCCATGGGGTGGGTCTCAAGTTGGGCCAGTCATTGATTGGCCATTCCCTCAGTCTCTGCTCCATCTTTATCCCTGAACATCTTGTAGGCTGAGCAAATTTGTGATCAAATTTTTTTTAGATGTTTGGTGTCCTGGTTCCTCCACTGTAAGTTCTGCCTGGCTACAGGAGGTGGCCACTTCAGGCTCCATATCCCTTGCTGCTAGGAGTCTCAGCTAGGGCCACCCCCATATCCTCCCAAAAATCTCCCTTGTCCCATATCTCCAGCTTCTCCCAGAGATGCCCCTCCACCAATTTCTCTTCTCTCCCTCAGCCCTCTCAACTCTACCCCGTTCTCCCCACACCTGATTCCCATTCCCATTCCCATTCCCCTTTACATCCCCTTTCTAACCCAGTTCCCTCTCTCCGTCTTCCTCCAGTCTTATTTTCCCTCTAAATGAGATTCAAGCATCCTCCCTTGGGCCCTCCTCATTACTTAGCTTCTTTGGGGCTGTGGATTGTAACATGGTTATCCTGTATTTTATGGATGATATCCATTTATAAGTGACTACATACCATGCATGTCTTTCTGGATCTGGGTCACCTCACTCAGGATGATATGTTCTCATTCTGTCCATTTGCCTGCAAATTTCACAATGTTCTTGTTTTTAATAGCTGAGTAGTATTGCTTTGTGTATTTTCTTTATCTGTTCTTTGGTTAAAGAACATCTGAGTTGTCTTTAGTTTGTGGCTATTGCAAATAAAGCTGCTATGAGCATAGTTGAACAAGTGTCCTCATGCTATGGTGGACTTCTTTTGGGTATATGACCAGGAGTGGTATAGCTAGGTCTTGAGGTAGAAGTATTCCTAATTTTCTGAGAAACTGCCTAGTTGATTTCCAAAGTGGCTGTACCTGTTTGTACTCCCACCAGCAATGGAGGAGTGTTCCCCTTGTCAGCATGTGCTGGCCCTTGGGTTTTTAATTTTAGCTATTCTGCCAGGTGTAAGATGGAATCTCAGAGTAGTTTTCATTTGGATTTTCCTGATGACTAAGGATGTTGAACTTTTTTTAAGTGCTTCTCAAACATTGGTGATTCCTCTGTTGAGAATTCTGTTTAGCTCTGTACCCTGTTGTTTTTTTTTTTTAAAAATTGGGTCATTTTGATTGTTGGTGTCTAACTTCTTGAGTTCTTTATATACTTTGGATATTAGCTCTCTGTTGGAAAAGGGGTTGTTGAAATTTTTTTCCCATTCTATAGGCTGACATTTCGTCCTATTGATAGTATCCTTTGCCTTACAGCTTTTTAGTTTCATGAGGTCTCACTTACCAATTATTTATCTTAGTGCCTGAGCTATTGGTGTTCTGTTCAGGAATTTGTATCCTGTACCAATACATCTATTTCCACTTTCTCTTCTATTAGATTTAGTGTATCTGGTTTTATGTTGAGGTCTTTGATCTATTTGGACTTGAATTTCGTGCAAGAATGATTAATATGGATCTATTTGCATTCTTCTATATGTAGACCTCCAGTTAATTAAACTAGCATCATTTGTTAAAGATGCTTTCTTTGTTCCATTGTATGGGTTTGACTTTTCTGTTAAAAATCAAGTGTCCATAGGTGTGTGCATTTATTTCTGGGTCTTTGATTTGAGACAGGGTTTCTCTGTGTAACCCTGGCTATCTAGGAATTTTCTCTGTAGACCTGGCTGGCCTTGAACTCACAGAGATCCTCCTGCTTCTGCCTCCCTATGCTGGGATTAAAGGTATGTACCACCACTATTCAGCTTATATTCTTCTTATAATAGGGAGCAAAAGTATTTTAATTGAAGGTAGCAAGGCTTGTTGCTATAATAAAACCAAGGCCTACACATTTGTTTCCAATTTTCCAGTGTTTCCTTCTTTGTACCTAAACTTAAGACAAATGGTATTCCAGATACCATGACTCTGTAACCCCTTAACATAATACTTACCACTATTTGCTGACCTAAACCTATGGCTTCCTTTTAGCTCCATGCCAGAAGAAAAAAAGAAACTAGAGGATCTCATGAAATGACTTCTCCATCTCATCTACATCCTGAAATGGATTCTATATTAAGTCCTAGATCATTTGATGTAAGGATATGGCAAGAACAGCAATTCACACACAAGATAATAAAATAATTAACTCACTTCTAATGAGTAGATATGGAGGATATGAAGACTGTGTGTATATACTCCAAAAGGGAAAATACACTCATCTTCTTGAAAGCTGTAAGACTAATAGAGGTGGATGGAAAAAGGCAGACAGATGAGACATATGGCACAGATGCCTACATTTTGAGCTACAGTGTACAGGTGTAGGATTTTCCATGGAAATCACATTCCTTCTCATCATTGTTCAGCTTCTGACAGCTAAAGCACATACTGAACTATCATCGAAGGCATAGTAAATTAGTCCCCCATTTACTGTCATCCTATTTCTACAGGTTTCTACTATTACTGAGAGTTGAGTAGGACAGGATGAAGACACAATGGACAAAGACTAATAGGAGTCCTTCATTTCATCACTCTTCCTATCTCTCAACCTCTCCAACCCAAACAAAGCCATTTAAATAGCATATACATCCTATCAAGATGCAATAAAATGTGCTGTTGCCAAAAATAAATTATGATAAAATTGTCTAGTCCTATTGATATAGGAACAACTGGGGACAAATGTAGAGCTTAGTTCCCTCCATAGCTCTAAGTCTACATATGCTTTGGATGTTTGTTTGGTTGGTTGGTTTTGGTTTTTCGAGACATGGTTTCTCTGTATAGCCCTGGCTGTCCTGGAACTCACTTTGTAGACCACGCTGGCCTCGAACTCAGAAATCCACCTGCCTCTGCCTCCCAAGTGTTGGGATTAAAGGCATGCACCACCATTGCCAGGCTTCTTTGGATGTTTTTTAGGATTTAAAATATTTAAATGTTTTACTTTGCTTTGTATTAGCTTCTATTCACTGAATAAAGTAATAGGTTTCATACTGACATTTTCACTCAAGTGCATCATGTACTTTGACCCAATTTCCCTCACCTTCAGTGTTACTGATGACATAGCATTCATTTCTATAAAGATTAGGCAGAGGGTATCTGAATCATGGGGATCCCAGAACAGAAGCTGAGGCATACTCATAGTATTTAGTTATGGCATACTCATAGTATTTAGTTATACACTCTTGGGTCTAAATTCAACAGCTTCTGGAAAAATCAAAACTGCATAGAGTTTGATTGACCCACTCTCTGGTCATCTGATGATTTTGCCACCATCTCTAGCACAGTGTCAATGAATTAAGTAGAATAATAGCTGAAAAAAGGAGGAGAAAGCAGACATAGTTTGAGTACCCATTGCCCCTATCACCTACCTTACCCACCCCAACCATTCATATCGTTAGGTCTCTTCACACTTACTAGTCCAGGCACCAGCAGCAACAGTAAATCATGGCATGACTCTAGTAAGAAACAGGGTGTAGGCAGTGCTAGAAAGGAATCCTAATAGCACATGAGTATCTTTGATCTCAGTGAAAGTCAACGAGGTTTCTGAACCTCTCATTCTCTGAAGCCCATTCCCTCACATCTTCTCTTGAGATTGCTCCTCCTAACATAATAGGCACAGTTCACATACTTGCTCATTTCTGGTTTATGGAAGTTTCCTCCCATGGCCTCTCTACTTCTAATCTCCTTTCTTTTTCCTTTGAGATTTTTTTCCATTGGTCTTTCTGGGAGAAAAAAAAAAACACAAAACATTAGTCTCAAGGTTTTTCATCTTGCTAAGCATAAAAGTACTCGGGCCCCAAAAGATGAACAATTAATATATAGTATTTGCTTGGGTAATACTATCTTCTTCACTCAGGGTAACACTAAAAAAACAGATAAAATCATATGTGTGATAGCTGTGACTATTGGTATGTTTGAGAAATATGTGTACAAGTGCACAAATATTCCTAATATGTAATATTGCTTTAGTATTCTACAAGCTGATGAGAAATGGTCTATTATCTGTGAAAATGCACTTTGACCTCCTGAATGAGAACACTGACACAGAGGTACAGGTCTCTGGAATGAGGCACAGTGAAAAGGGGCTGATGACTGAACAACTGAGGAACGGTGGGGTCAAAGACCCCCAAAACCTTCACCTTAATAAAAGCAAAGCACTGAGGAGAAGTATTTTCCCAAATCTACATTTTCAGAACTTTTGAATTTATCAAAGGTTTTTAATAATCCAAGGAACTTTTTCCAAGAAAACTTCATTGAAGCACACGCCCCCCCCCCCAGCCCCTGCCACCAAAATTCTGTTTTCAAAACATCATCATCACTTCACACGACTTACATGATTCACTCTTACTTAATACATCTTAGGGTCTGTCTCATGAAAAAGTGTTTCTTTATATTTTAAAAATAAAAAGAGCAGATGTATGCTTAGAGAAAGATAAAGTAGTTTAACAAAATAGAGTTGCCAGGGCCAGGATAGATAGTAATATAGAACTCTCCAGTGATCATCCTCTTAGATACCAGCATCAAAACTACCCATGTACAAAATGGCTCCGTGAGAATTAAGGAAACCAGGTAAGGGACCAAAGCACCAGAGTACAGCACAGAATAAGAAAGGGAACATAAAAAGAAGTAGAAAAGGCAGGTCTGCATTACCTATGTCATCTGTCCCTCAATAGCAATTCAGAGTTTAAGAGAGATGCATGCTATGTGAAAGATGGGAAGTGAGCAATACATCTTTCCTTCAAAGTCTGATGCTGGAGTAATTCCACTAAAGCCTACTACCAGGCAATAGTCCATGGCCCCAGACTCTAAATAGCCTCTAGGTCTGCTACTGCACCAGGATAGACACCACAAAACCAGAGTCTAGCTTTGCACATCTGAATTGATCTACTTAACTGCTGTTCTGGTTTCAGGAGATCAAACTCTAGATTACTTTCAATGCTAGACAAGTCCCAGTGATGCCAGGCCACAGGTCCATAATATCTCCACACAAGTCTCAACAGCTTCAGATATGTCCTAGGACACAAATCAGCCCAGACCCAAATTGGCCCATACAGCTCTAGGCTATAAGCCCGCTCTAGTGATACATCAACACATCTAACCTCAAAAACCAAGACAGCATCCAGGTACACAAGGTGTCTAGTAGTAAAGTGGATACCCTCTAGGCTAGCCTCTGAGGACACATGGCACAGGCCGGTCCTCACACATTTAACTACTCAGTCCGTCTCTATACACTCAACCTTCAAACTGCAGCTTAGCCTCTATTGACCCAAGTGCCAGGCCATTCCTACAACCTCAGACTGTAGTCCAGGATGCACAGCAATTAACCCTAGCCTACCATCTGTGATCCCAGGCTTTGTACAATTGCCTACAGATGTAGGCTCCATAATTGTCTAGGCACAAGACTGACTATAAACACCAGGGTTATACAGGGTTCAGGTCTATTCCATTGGTCCTAGTTCTAGGTCAGCTCCCACAGACTGAGATTCTAGGACCATCCATAAAGGTACCGGTTCTAATCCAGACTCCATGGGCCCAAACTCAGGCTTTCCTCCCAGTTTTGAATTTCAGTTCCCCTTCTAGAGGCTAGTTAACCCTCGACTACACACACCACTACCATCACCACCAACACCACCACCACCATTAAAATAACTGGAATCAATAGCTTTTGTTACCTCTCAATATCAGTGATCTCAATTTTCCAGTAAAAGGACACAGACTAATGGAATGGATGAGAAAACAGGATCCATCCTTCTGTTGCATCCAAGAAACATGCCTTAACATCAAGAATAGATATCACCTCAGGGTATATACAAATAACAAATGGACCAAGAAAGAGATTAGGAAAATACCTTTCACAGTAGCCTCAAATAATACAAAATATCATGGGGTAACACCAAACAAGTAAATGAAAAACTTATATGATAAATCTTTAAGACAGTAAAGAAAGAAATCAGAGGATGGAGAGAACTCTCCAGCTCATGAATCAGTTGGATTCACATAGTAAAAATGTCCATCCTATAGAAAGCAATCCACAGATTCAAGGCAATTCCCATCACAAAACCAATACAATTCTTCAGAGATCTTGAGAGGACAGTCCTCAACTTCATATGGAAAAAGACAAAAAGCCCAGGATAGTTAAAACAATCCTGAACAGTAAAAGAACTCTTGAAGGTATCACATCTATGATTCCAATTTGTACCACAAAACTATAGTAAAGAGCTAGTTGATTAATGGAATAGAAGTGAATCTAAATCCACGCATTTGTGTTCACCTGATATTTTTTATAAAGGAAAGTGTTCAGCTTCATATGAAAACACACATGGGGCAGGAAAGATGGCTCAGCGGTTAAGAGCACTGTCTACTCTTCCAGAGGTCCTGAGTTCAATTCCCAGCAACCACATGGTGGCTCACAGCCATCTATAATGGAATCTGATGCCATCTTCTGGTATGTCTAAAGTCAGCTACAGTGTACTCATATACATAAAATAAATAAATCTTATAAAAAGAAAAAGAAAACACACACACAAAGCCAGGATATCTAAAACAATCCTGAATAATAAAAGAAATGCTGTAGGTATTACCATCCCCAATTTCAAGTTGTACTACAGAGCTATGGCAATAAAAATAAGGTATTGATATAAAAACAATCATGTTGATCAATAGAATCAAATTGATGACCCAGACATAAATCTATACACATATGGATACTTGATTTTTTACAAAGTAGCCAAAACCACACAATGGAAAGAAGAAGAAAAAAAAAAAAAAAGACAGCATCTTCGACAAATGGTGCTGGTCAAACACCCTGAATAAAACTCAACTCTGTGTGGAACAAAGATCTCAACAACAACAACAACAAAACAAACAGACTCAGAGCTGGATAGATGGCTCTGTGATTAAGAGCACTGGCTGCTCTTCCAGAGTTCCTAAGTTCAATTCCCGGCAACCACATGGTGGCTCATAATCATCTATAAAGGTATCTGATGCTCTCTTCTTGCATGTACATGCAGATAGAACACTCATATACATAAAATAAATTTTTAAAATCTTTTTAAAAAAATAATAGGTATAATAAATCTCATAGAAAAAGGTGGGGAATAAGCCTTGAACACATTGGTACAGGAGACAACTTTCTGAACAGAACACCATTAGCACAGGCACTAAGATCAACAATAAATGGGACCTCATGAGACCAAAAACTTTTTACATGGAAAAGCACACAGTCATTCAGATCAAGCAGTGGTCTACAGAATGGGGAAAGATTTTATCAACTACACATGGTGTAGAGGGCTAGGATCCAAAATATATAAAGAACTAACAACTAGATATCAAGAAAACAAATAATCCAATTAAAAAATTCGGTATAGACCTAAGTAGTTTTATAAAGAAGAAACTCAAAGTGCTGAGAAACACGTACAGAATTGTTCAATATACTTAGGCATCAGGGAAATGCAAATCAAAACCACTTTGGGACTTCATCAGAATGGCTAAGATCTATAAAACAAGTGACAGCTCATGCTGCTGAGGATGTGGAACAAAGGGGAACACTCATCAATTGCTGTTGGGAGTGCAAACTTGTACAGTGCAAACTTGGAAATCAGTGTGGCAGTTCCTCAGGAAGATGGGGATCCGTCCACCTCAAGATCTGTGTGTATCACTCTCGGGCATATACCCCCAAATTGCCTCATCCTACTCCAGAGACACTCGTTAAACCTCATGCATTGCTGCTTTAGTCATAATAGTCAGCAATGGGCAACAACCCAGATGGATGTCCTTCAACAGAAGAATAAGGAAAATGTGGTACATTTACACAATAGAGGATTACTCAGCCATTAAAAATTAAATCATGAATTTTTCAGGGAAATAGAACTACAAAAGATCATCCTGAGTGAGCTAACCTATACTCAGAAATATAACATGTAATTACTTATATGTGGATATTAGCTGTTAATGATAATCAAGCTACAATCTGTAGAAACATAGAGTAAGAGACTAGAGGGAACAGAAGTCAATAAGAAATATAGAATAGGTCTTGCAAAGAAAGAGAAACCTAATAGATAACAATGGATGGATGAACGAAGGGGTGCTGCTAGATAAGAGATCAAATGGGGAGGGGGAAAGAAGAGAGGATTGAGGGATAGAATACGGGATTAAATAGCTAAAATTAAGGAACATTTGGGTGGTAGTATGGAAACCTAATAATAAAATAGAAGCTTCCTAAAATATGTAAATATATGAAAACAATCTAAATGAAATTATCAAATAATAGGGGAGACCGAGTCTCAAGTGGACACCTCTTGTCACCAAATGAAGCTTCCAGTACCGAGATTGGGTTATATCCAATTGATTGTTGGCCAAAAGGGTCCCGTGGGAACCTCCAAACTACCCATGCTGTTGCCAAGACAATAGCTTCTTCTCTGTGAACTGATATCAAGGTCCTATTGCTGAGGACACCACCAACACAGACCACTGAACATGGAAAGGCCAAGCTGGTGCCTACATAAAGCCTTCTTCCCTACTTTCTGGTGTCTTTGGTACAGGATGATAGTCTGCCGGCTACCAAAAAGTCAACATCAAGCCAGCCATGAACCCTTTGATCTGTCTCCACCATTATTTGGTAATTTCATTTAGTTTGCCTTCATATGTTTATATATTTTGGGGAGTTCTACTTTAGGTTTCCATACTACCACTCAAATGTTCCTTAATTTTAGCTATTTATTCCTGTATTCTTTGATTTATAATCGTGTTCTGCCTGCAAGATATGCCAGGGCAATGATGGAATAAAGCTTGTGAAAGTAACCAACCAACATCTGAATTGACTTAAGGCCCACTCCATGAGATAGAACCCGTACCAACACTGCTTGGGTTACCATAAACTTGAGACTAGATAGCCCAGCGACCTAGGATAAAACAAAATACTGTTGGTCTAAAAAAAGTAAATAACCAACAACCCACCCACTACCACCACATAGTGACATATTGATTCCTAAGCATATTCTGCCTTACTCATAGATGTGTTTCTTGTTCTGCTATCATCACAGCAGATGAAAACAGATATACAGACCCAAAGCCAGAGAGAGTAAGAGAAAACTCAGAATAACCAGCCCTAAATGGCATATTTCCAGTAAATCTCTCCCTTCAGAGCTTAGGAAACCACATAGAAGAGGAGTCAGAAAAGGTATTAAAGAGGCAAAGAGGAGACAATGTGTGGTGTGGAGCAGAGACTGGAGGAAAGGCTACCCACAGACTGCCCCACCTGGAGATCCATCCCATATAGTCACCAAACGCAGACACTGTTGTGGATGCCAACAAGTGCATGCTGAAAGGAGCCTGATATAGCTGTCTCCTGAGAGGCTCTGCCAGAGCCTGACATATACAGAGAAGGATGCTCACAGTCATCCACTGAACTGATCATGGAGTCCCCAGGGGAGGAATTAGAGAAAGGACCAAATGAATCAGGAGGAGAGGGGATTGGATAGGGGGGTTCTGGGGCAAAAATCAGGAAAGGGGAGAACATTTGAAATGTAAATAAATAAAATACCCAATTTAAAAAAAAAAAAGAGTCAAAGGGGATGGAGGACACCAAGAAAACAAAGCTCTTCTATGACGTTCATATGAATTCAGAGACTTCAGAGCAAGTATAGGGCCTGCATGGGTCTGCACCAGGTCCTCAGTATATATTATGGCTTCCACTTTAACATTTTAATGGCGCTCTCAAGTGTACAGAGTGGGTCTCTGACTCTTGTGCCCTCTTGGGCTTTTCCCTTTTGTTGGCTTATCTTGTCCAACTTTGATGTGATACTTTTTATCTTTTATATATTTTATTGTGTTAGGTTTTGTTTTATTTTACTGGAGACAGGTTTTCTTTGTCCTTGCCTTGGCTGTCTTGGAACTAGCTCAACAAACCAGTCTTGCCTCGAACTCACAGAGGACTGCCTGACTCTGCCTCCTGACAATCTATTGAGAGGAGAGAGGGGAGAGGGGGGAGGGGGGAAGGGGAGGGGGGAGGAGAGGAGAAAAAGGAAGAAAAGGTAAATAAATACATCAAAATCCCAGAGTCAGAAGCAAGTTCAAATGCCCATTCTTCTTCCAACCATACTTTAGATGATGATACAGCCTATTGTGTGATTCTGGGAAGGAAGGTGGACTTTTCTCTCTCCCCTTCTTCCCCAAACCAAGTAATGTTTCCTTGCCTCTTACCTGGGCAAGCAGATCCTGTATCCATACACCTTTCTCATGATCCTTTGTTTTTCTCAGAGGAAGGTTTAAGAGAAATGTCTTTTACTTTAGACTTGAAGAAAAGGTGCTAAACTGAAACTTTTTTTAAAAAGGAAATCCATACAATTGACACCTAACATAGTCCTGCCAGCTATTTTGACAGCTCAGAGCTTATTAAATAGGGACAACTAACCAGGAATTCTCCATGAAGTTTCACAGGTATCCAGAAGTCATAAGGGTAGAAGATAATGCTTTTTCTGAAAAGCTCAAGAACCAGGGGTTTAAACTTTGGATGTATTTCTGTAGACAAAGTCCATCTTCAAGTTTGTTATGTACTTATGCCTATCCAAGGAATGCTGAAGAAAATGCTAAATAGGAACCCCAATTTGTTCTCCCACTTTAACTTATAACCTATCACAATTCCCCATCTTCCTTACATAACATAGCTTTCATCATCTCTTATAATTTGTACAGTTTTGAAATCACTAACTTTATATGCAAAGCACACATAAATGAAAATTTATTCTTTAAGATTAAGAAAATAAATACATAAACATACAAATATATAAATAGGGGGGTATTCCATGTCTCACACACACAAAAAAAGGTCAACTTTTTGTATTCATCAAAGGACTTCCTAGGTTTTCAGTTCTGGCTATTCAGAAGACAATGAGCCAAGTAAAGCGTTCAAAGGGAGCTCCATCTTTTCTCAGTGAAGACAGTAATACTAGAGCATTTTAAGGGAAAGCATGCTGTGCTTTGAGATGGGAGGAGAGACAGCGACTTGAAACTGGTTGTCATGAGAATACTGAACAGAAGAACAGTAAAGCCTGAATTGATTTCTAAGTAGATATGTGAGCAAAATGATGCTAAGGAATAGATCCACATATATTCAGTCCTGTGAGCATCAACTGTTGAGAAAGAAATAACTGAGTTAATTTATGGGAAATGTAAAGAACAGATAGGAATGAACAATGACGAGCACATGCCCCTGCCCTAAATCAGGTTCCATCCCACAGAGAATGTGATAAAACTAGTCAATAGCTAGGCAGGTACTGAGACATGCTGGGCTTCTTTAACTAGTACCTTAGTAAGAGCTGTTTATTAGTAGTGCTGTCTGAGACAGAATTCAGAGGAGCCTCTGGCCCCATCCCTCAGGGATTAAAGTAGAGCTCTAGATTACAGCCATAGAGAATAAAAGATAAAAATTCTTTCTTTTCACACTTTCCTAATCTCCAAAGCATTGAAGATCTTTAACAAAAAAAAAAGCATCATTCATTTGCAATATTGTCCCGACACTTAAATATAGTATAGAATTATAGAGAAGACATACTGGGCTGGGGGTACAGCACAGTGGTAGAACACTTGCTTACTCTCAGCACAAAATAATAATAATAATAATAATAATAATAATAATAATAATAATAATAATAATCTAAACAAAAAAGCAGGGAAAGAAAACAAGAAATCATCCTGTGAACATAATTTAGTTCAAGAAAGAGCTCTATACTTCCTCCCAAACAGCAAGGTTGTCTCCCAGAGACCTAAGCCCAGAAGAGCCCAACTGGACACATAAATCAAGTGAGCCCAGAATGAAGTCACCCCAGGACTCCATATGTTCTGCTACCATGGACCAGTATTTTCTTGTTTTGTTTTTTTTTTCCAAAGTCACAATAAAAATGACATAAAAATGTATCTCCAGAAAGCATCTTATCTCAGTATTGGGGGCTATAGTTAAGTTCTACTGACCCATGCTAGGATACCAGTACCAGAAACATTTTTACAAGCTGAGGAGTTCAAAAATGGGGCAAGAGATTTAAACAATGCTTAAGATAACCATTTCATGGTATTTTAAATTACTTTTTAAAAATATTAAGATGGGATCCTAGCATTTTGTTTATAGAGTACAAAGGGCTCTTATATGTTAAGCATAAGCACAATATATTTTTTAAAGATAAGGAACAGAATCTGTAAGTTGGGTCGATCACTGCCAGCTTTAACAGAGTTTTCTATAGCTTCTTGGGAAACCTGAGATAGCAACAACTTCACTATTATCTACATGTACAGGACTGGGCAATCATACCCTCATACTCCTTGTACAAGATACTCCCATTTGTCTCAATCAGAAGGATGCTCATAGGAAGAAAATTATAAGGGACACAGGAAGGCTGAGGTACAGTGTGATTCACTAGTTCATTGACAAGGCTCTGAATGATGGCATGGTTGGGTGAATTGAGACCATAGGGTAATACCCGAGTACAGATTCCTTTACAGTAATTTGGGGTATAGAGACGAGGAGCAATGATCCAGTGATCCCAGCCTAGTTGGTGGAAGCTGACCTTGTAAGGATGGAGGGAACACTGGTTATTTACAGACCCATCACGTTCCTGAGAAGGACAAGAGGCATCAGATTCAATGCTGCATGCTTGCCGGACACTCCGCACGAGAAAAGAAGATTCCCTATCACTTAACTCCTCTTGGCCTCTTGCAAGAAGTTTAGCCTGAACTCGATCATCAGTGTCATTGAAATAGAGTAGCAAGAAGGCAACATCCAAGGATGTCATGCCATGCCACCGGAACTCACGAGTCTCATTGCCTTTTTGCTGCTGACACATGAAGCGGAGGCGAAGAACACTCCGTCCCTTGCGATTCCAGAGCTTCTGCTGAATACAATGTGTAATATCTATCTCTGTCCAGGCTTTAGACATGGGAGAAGGCTTTGAGGAACCTGATTTAGAAGAAGGTAAGTGCTTGGTCCCGCATTTAGGAACCCAAGTTTCCACATGGCAGGAGAGATGGTAATTAACTAGATGAAGTTGATGGCGGTAAACCACAGTGGCTCTGATTAGTTCGTATGCTACCTGGTTTGATGCTAGAGGAAAGTCCAGGGTCTGTACATGCCAGGAACCTGCACAAATGTGAAAGAACAGGGTGGACCATTAGTGTCTCAGTTGAACATCCCTTAGAAAACCTCTGAATGTAAACTGAGAGTTGCAATTAGCCCTAAAATTAGCTCATGATATAATGCATTTTATCATTTATTGAGCACTTACTAGTGTACCCTCTAGTAATACAGAGATTCTTTAATATTAAACAGTCTTCTGAGATAGTAATTATCACTATTTTGTAGATAATGGCATTGAGGCTTACAGAAATCATCAAAGGACATTTGGGGAAAGATGGGGCTGAAGCTTAGCATGACCAAAGTCCTGGATTCTATCCCCTGTACTACAAAAGAATGCATGCAGCCAGCACCTGTTAAGATTTAAACCCAAATCTGTTGGTATTAAACATAAATCCATCTTACTTTTGGACTATTAACACTGAAAACTCAAATATAGAATTATTTTGTTTGTCTACTGTATATATGGGAAACCAATTATATTACCAGTTGACTTTAAAAAGCGACCAACTAATAACTATCAGAACAAATATAAGAAAGGCTTCTCATGTCACATCACTATACATATGTAGCTTTAGGCTGGAGGTGAGCAGGAATCTAGCATTGGGTGCTATGGCTGCCACTAAACAGTTTTACCATCTTTACATCTCTACCTTGCCCCAACTTCAAGAACTGCTTCTGAATCTTTCCCTTCTTTGGTCATTTGCCCTTCAGCTCAATCTCTCCTGTTCCTTCAGGTTTGGCTCATTCTTTTTACTATCATGCCTCTGGATTATCACTTCAATATGAACCTTGATTACATGAATATTTCTATTTATTAAGAAACCTGACACAAACTGCATGCAACCTAGGTTGAAAAGCTTTAATCCAAATTGTAGTACTGGCACTCTGTAGCCAAACCATGACCAGAATATTTTCTATGGAAAAAAATATATTTCCAAAAATAAATAAGTAAACAGATAAATACTTATCTAAGGCTCTGTCTACAGAGCTTTGAACGTCTCCTTTTTCTGGAACAGGTTAACAGTAGACTAGAAAAATCAGACAGTACAGGGAAAGCCTTCTCTTGTTTTGGAACATCTTAGTGTATCCATGAATTATTCACCTAACTTTCTTGTTCCACTGAATTTGTAAGCCTGAAATTCTTCAAGAGGACAGTCATTTTCAACAAAGAAGCTCTTTAATGTCTTGGTGTTCAAAAATATATTTAGAAGTTCCCATTCCAACTTTTGCCTAACACACCCTCAAGTTTGTAGCACTGGCCTCCATTCTCAGGATGGAGACTCAAGCTACTCCTTATAGTGGTTCCCTCAAGTAATCCCACATTCCCAGATACAGTTTTCCAAGAGTCCCACCCATACACCTGCCCCACCCTGCAAAGGAACCCCACCCAAACCTCTAGCAGGCTGTCTGCCAAAGAACTGCCCTTTCTTTTCAGCCCCTGACATCACATGTTTCCTGAGGCAGGGTGGGGCTGCTGAGAACCTGAGCCAGGAAGGGTCTATGGAGAACTTTTCAAGGGAAGAGATGACTCATACATCCAGTGGGACTGAACTTGACATCTACTTCTGGATCTGTCTACAGACCCTAGATGCCACTTGTCCCACAGTCAGCCCAGGATACTTGCAGTCCTACCCATCTTCTTTATAAACCTCACATCAGCAATGTTTGATTTGTGCAGCTTTCTGCTGCAATTAGGAATGAACCCAGGTCCTTTCTCAAGGCCTGTTGAGTCTCTGCCTCTCAGTTCTGGTCCTCTCAGTCCCACAAGGTTCCAGCCCCGCTAATCTTGCCTTTCAAGTGGGATATGCTTGTTTCCCACCCTCCAGGCCTTTTCCTGTTCCTGTCTCAATCAGATTCTCTCTAGTTTCCTCAGCTAGAATACTTCTTCAACGCTGTTTTTTTTTTTTTTCCTTCCTGCTGCCCCTCCAGAAGGAGACAATTTTAGCATCCACTATTATGAGACATTTCACTTGCCACGATTTGCAATTATTTAGGGCTTTGCTTATTTATCTCCCACATAAGAACACGTGTGCTGAGAGCAGGTGCTGTGTTTATCTTAGTCACATCTTTTATGCACAGCATTCAGTAGTTGAATGCAATTTGCCGAGTGAATCTCCACCACCAAGCCATGTTCTCTCTAAATAGTGGGCCTCATTACCTATATGCACACTCTGCTTACTGCTTTCCCAAGTACCATCTCGGATATTGCCTTCACATTAAGGCCTCCTAAAATTTCTGTCTCCCTCATTCTGGGCAGTGAGTTATTCTTCAAAGCACTCTTCATATTTTAACATCATTATGTGATTGTTTATCCATTATTCAATACTAGGAATTCCTAGAGGCTAGAGAAGCAGTTATTTGCCTCTATATACCAAACCCAAAGGCAGAAACTTGTGCTTAATTAAAATCTATTACTGAGGATTTATCATGGTGTGGTAATTAAGACTACAGACATTGTTGTTTCAGAGTCTGTTTGATATCTACGTCTGTCAATTACTACTGGGCAGCATTAAAGCTTCCGTTTCTTCGCCTATAAATGATTATACCACCAACCTCCTCTCATAGTGGTATTAAAACTGATATTTGCAAAGTCATTTTTCAGTGCCTGATGCACATAAAGTTAATAGTAAGGCATAGTTAGGAAAATATTGGTTATTTTACTTGAAGGAAGGAAAGTGAATCCTGTTTGTTAGTAGCTTGCAGAGCAGTGAAAGCCCCACACTGAGCTCATCAAGTTGCCAAGAACTCATTGAAGCTGATGGCTGTCTGTATTCGCTAGAGAGCTCTGTACTATAGGAGTCTGGGGAGAATATCTAGTTCAGATACTCAAACAGAATAGAGCATGATGTGGATAACTAAGTACACGTGGGACTGTGGAACCAAAATTCCAAAGATGTGCCATGAACCAAATTGAAAAAGTGGTTGCTACAAGGGTGGTGGCATAGTGCATTCAGAATGAGACAATCTAGAGTTTAAATCTCTCATCTCAGCCAGCCACTGTCTGCAGAATATTTGCAAGTTACTTTTAATTTCATTGTACCTTTTTCTTATCTTTAAAATTAAGCTGATGTCTACCCCATGACAGCAAATGGTAGTGCCTGTCATTAGGATGAAATACAGTAATAGGGGGTGGTAGGGTCATGCATGAACCTTCAGATGATTGCTTGTTTCTGTCCTGTCTGAGGCCACATGAGTTTTCCTAGCTCAGTAGCATTCAGTCTTTGTCTTCAAAGAGCACCCACCCCCATAAATAGGCCTCCACAAGAATGCAGCTGGGTATTTCTTAATTAGTTTAAGAGGTATAACAATTTGTAAAATACAGTATTTAGCTGCCCTGTGGCCGGGAAAAGATTGCTCAGTAGGACCTCAGGCAATTTTTTTTTCTCTCATGGTGTGGCTTGAACCAGAAATTGGCTTGGGACCAGCTTTGAAATCTTACAACCCTTTGAAAACCATGCTTGACCAACCAGTCTACTCACTAATCGAAAACACACCAAAACTCCTTTCCATCTACACATCTCTCCTCTTCTCTCCCTTGTAGGGTTATATGGGGGTGTAAAAACTCACCTCTGGGAGGCCTTACTGTGTTGGCCGACGGCTTTACCAGCCTCACCATTTTCGCTCCAATCGTGCGGTTCTCCCTCGGATGGCCATGCGGGTCAGCCGAACGATGGTATAACTTGAGCATGTACCTCAGGGGATAGCCTTGGGGCCACTGCTTCATCTCCTTGCCAGGGGCATCTTTGGCCAGATTCAAAATCGAGGGCAATGTAGGGTCGTCAGCAAGGAGGGCGGTGGAGGGCCACCCTGGCTTTGCCATTTGGACCCTTTGTTCCATAAAAAGCACCATTCCCCACAAAAGAATTCTAAAAATTGTGAGAAGGGCCATCTTGCAAAGCTTGGTGCTTTTCAACAGATTCCTAACCAAGTCCAAAGAACATCAGTCTGACCTCTTCCACATCCTGGTTTAACAAATACCAAAGACGGGGCAAGAAATAAAAAGAAACGCCGACTGGCAGACCCTATCTTACTTCCTGTGGGAGAATCTTCTGGGCCAAAGCGAGTCTCCTGACTAGGCTTCTTGGCATGAAAACAAACAGAAAAAGCAAGTGGGACAAGGCAGCATGCCCTTCCCACTCCCCACTGGTGGGAAGTACACACTAGTTCTCAGACAGGCTAAAGTAACCGAGGAGAAGAGGCCCATTCCAGGAACCTGGCCTGCACCCAATCTAATAGGTTAAAAGGAAGCAGCTTTACCCCGAGCTGCCACAGATTTAAAGGCAATCCCTCAATCAGGCCTTAAAGGGATAGAGGCCTCCTGTTCCCATCCAACTTGTAGACCTCTTAGTGAAGCATTTCATAGAAATGTCGTGTGCTTCTGACTTGTGGTGAAACGACGAGGGATGGTTATTAATAATAGAAACTGAAATCTGCAAAGGGGGACTGGGAGTGGAGAGAAACAACATTTGGAATGTAAATAAATAAAATAATTATTGATGCTGCTGATGATGATGATGATAAAATCCATAAAAAAGAATGTAAACTCCTGTTTCCAGCCTCTTTCACACACTATGTGGGGATAAGGTCTCAACAGGTACTCCAAAAGGTTTATTGAAACACTAAAATGTGAAAATCATGGTGTGGGTGTGGCTACTTGAGCTTCAAGAAGAGTCCCTGCCAGTAGTTCTCAATACTGGCTATACATTGAAATCAGCTGACCAGCTTCAACACTTCTGCTTCTCTGAATATCATTCCTGGGGATTCTGCTGTAATGGGTCTGAGATGTTACCAGGCCAGGAGATTTTTTTTTTTTTTTTTTTTTTTGGTAAGTTCACAGGTGCCTGTAATATGTACTTCAATTTGAGAACTCCAACTTCGAATTTTCTGGTTTACGGTGGGAAAGGCTGAGAAACCCAAGGCAATGGGAGATGAATTTGTGGGAGCATGTCTGAGCTCGATGCCTAATGGGAGGCAACAGGGCTAGGCCAGTTGGTTTAAGTTGCCCTGGGCAACAGTTATATTGAAAGAGGTGGTAGGTTATGGACTTACTGCCCCCACTCTGTTGGTGGTTTGGTGAGAACATGAGGGCAAGTCCTGAGTGTGGTGAGTCAGGCCTGACTTGCGGGAGACACCTCATACTGTGAGGTCTAGGAACAGGCAACATTATCATGCAAGAAGCATTGGCTGTTGTTTAATTGCATGTTGTTTTTTGGGATTTTTGCTTGTTTGTTTCTCTTTGAGTTTTACAAACCAGAGATCAAAGGTTTCATCCTTTTTTGAGTCCTACTATGCCATGAATTCATAGAGTGTAGGTTCCAGCAGCAGTTGGTCCTCCTCAAATGTGCTTTTGTCTCGATAGATCAGACTAGAACTTCAGGTGAACACAGGTTACTTGCTCTTTTGGCTTTCTAGTTGAATATTGTTCTTTGGGGTTTGGATAGCATACAAAATCATGGGTTTCATTGTGCTATCTCCTACATGTATGTCACTATACTTTGCTCATATGTAAACCCCCTTGAATCTCCTCCAACAAGTAGTCTGCCCTAGGCTCTCAAATCATGAGGAAAATGTGATATTTGTCTTTCTGTTTTCCCTCATTATCATGTCTTGTTTCCCCACCTCTTCATCTCTTTCTATGCTCTGCATATGAAAAAGAATAATAAAGATGATGTTGAAGTCTGGCTTATTTCTCTTAATACGATGGTCTCCAGTTCATGTATTTTCCTCCAAAGGCCATACTTTTGATCCTTTTAAAAAAGATTTATTTTAAATTTTGTGTACGTACAGGTGAGTACATGGACTCACAGAAGCCAGAAGGGAAAAATCACAGAAGGTTGTGAGCCTTCCAATACAATGTGCTGAGACCTGATGGGATTCCTCCTGAAGAGCAGTGCACGCTCTTAAGCACTAAGTTATCTTTCCAGCCCCACCATTGATCTTCTTTACGTCCGGATAAAATGTGTGTGTGTGTGTGTGTGTGTGTGTGTGTTTTCACAGGTATATCACATTTTCTTTATCCATTCAACTGTTGATGGACATTTGTGACTTCTTTTTCCTGGCCATTTATTTTTCTTCATAAATTTCAAGAACCTTGGCTTTTATGGTACTTGATATGTCCAGCAGGCAACTTAATTTTTTCTTGACAATAATATCGCCCTTACCATGCTCGTTTATAAGAATGCCTATATCATAATGGAACAATGCTGTAGAGTTTTCTCCTTTTGCCATAGTATTCCTTGTAATGCACCTGGGCCATTCAGTCTCTATCAGTCATCTTTCTTTTATATTTCCAAAGGCAAATTCCAGGTCCATCACTTGTTGGATTGATACTGGGGCAATTTTCTCTTTGCTTCTAATCTCCTCATGGAAAACAGCCTCTCAGTCTTCTAAGAGGCAAAATGAAATTTTGTGGAGATTGATGGAATTAATTCATATAGAACACTTATAAGAGTGTCTAGAACAAAGTAAGTGCTGAATGTAGGTCAGTTTTCATTATCTGTGATCCATGCTGCATGCCTCCTAAAGCTGGGGCTTACCCAGATGGGTTTATTCCAGCTTGGTTGGTTGTAAAGAGGCAGCCAATAAGCCCCCTCAGCCTTCAGTATCCTCCCACCCATCCCTCTCATTTTCTTTCTGTGGTATGAGAATTGAACTTGGCCTTGGCAAATGCTAGGCAGGCACTGTACCACTAACTTACAACCAAGGGCATCATTTAATTTTGAAACAAGGTCTTACCAAGTTGCCCATGCTTACCTTGAACTCCCTCTGTGACCCAGGCAGGCCTTGAACTTATGGTCCTACTGCATAGCTATGGTTACAGATCAGTGCCAAGAGTCCCGACCTCTTCCCTGTCTCAACCACTTCTCAGTCTTCCTACTGTTGTCTTCACTATTTGGCCCTTGCCTTTAATTAAAATATATATCTTATATTGGATTCTACATAATAATATGAACAAATAGGCTAACTAGCAAAGGGTCCATGTAAGGGTTTGATCATGATTTTCTTTGATGTATCAGTCTTATATAGGAATTATATCAGCCAAGAACATCTCCATAACATTTTTTTTGTACTGAGAGTCTGACATGAAAATTAAAAAAAAAAAAATGTAGAACAAGAGAACATAACACACTGGAAAGAGTATCATTGAGGCTTAAACTCATGGTCCTTCCTCCATGAGGCTGTTACTTAGCTTTTTTGCATGTTTTATTAATTGTACATCAGTATTGTTAGTAACCCTTTACTTTTAGAATTTAAATGAGATATTTATTTATTTGATATTTTCTTTATTTACATCTCAAATGTTATTCTCTTTCCTAGTTTCCCCTCCGAAAATCCCCTATCCTCTACCCCCTCCCCCTGCTCCCCAACCCACCCACCCCTGCTTTCTGGCCCCAGCATTCCCCTATACTGGGGCATAGAACCTTCACAGGACCAAGGGCCTAAATGAGATATTTATATAAATGAGAAGTTATATAAAGTATATGGCAACTAGATAATCTTCAATAAGGTCTGTCTATCATTAATGGCCTTAAAGTATATAAAAATATACCTGACTGAAAAAAATATATTCTCAGAGCCATTGAAACATTTAAAAAGGGCTGAGTATGGTGCCCCCCACACTTGTAAACCCAGGTAGATTACAAATTCCAGATCAATCTTGGCTACAGAACTGATACACTGTCTCACGGGGAAAAGGTTCATCTTGTTTTCAGAAAAAGACCCTCAAACAAATCTCTTCTGATTATTTGAATGAAAAAGGAAGGAATTTAACATAAGTATTTCCTAGAAACGCACCCTGGTTGGCCCAATGCATGCTACTATCCCAACCCCCAGAAGAGGGCACTAACTATCTTTCTAGCTCTACAGTTCTATGCAGTTAGGGTAGGTGTTGCATGTGAACTAAAAAGCAGTGGTTCTCAACCTGTGGGATGCTTGACCTCAAGGGTCACCTAAAACCATTGGAAAATACATTCCCATTATGATTCATGACAGTAGAAAATTTTCAGTTATGAAGTAGCAATAAAAACAATTTTATGGTTGGGGGACAGTATTAAGGGGTCCCAACATAAAAATCTTCACTAAACCCACATCCGATTGAGAGCTAATATCTAAAATATATAAAGAACTCAAGAAGTTAATCACCAAAAAAACAAACAACCCAATCAAAAAATGGGGTATAGGAATAAACCGAGAATTCACAACTGCGGAATCTCAAATGGCTGAGAAGCACCTAAAGAAATGTTCAAAGTCCTTAGTGATCAGAGAAATGAAAATCGAAACGACCCTGAGATTCCACCTTACACCAATCAGAATGGCTAAGATAAAAACCTCAGGTGACAACACATGTTGGTGAGGATGTGGAGAAAGAGGAACACTCCTCCATTGCTGGTGGGATTGCAAACTGGTACAGCCACTCAATCTGGAGGTTCCTCAGTAAATTGGACATAGTACTACCAGAAGACCCAGCAATACCACTCTTGGGAATATACCCAAAAGATGCCTCAACATGCCACAGGGGCACGTATTCCGCTATGTTCATAGCAGCCTTATTTGTGATAGCCAGGAGCTGGAAATAATCTAGATGTCCCACGACAAAAGAATGGATACAGAAAATGTGGTTCATTTACACAGTGAAATACTACTCAGCTATTAAGAATGAGGACATCCTGAATTTTGCAGGCAAATGGGTAGAACTAGAAAATATCATCCTGAGTGAGGTAACTCAGACCCGAAAGGACATGCATGGTATGTACACACTAATAAGTGGATATTTGCCAAAAAAAAAAAAAGTACAGAATACTCATGATACAGTCCACAGAACTCACAAAGCTGAAATACCCAAGTGAAGATGCCCCAGTCCCACTTGGGAGGGAGAAGAAAGCAATCGTAAGGGGGAAGGGAGGCATCTGGGAGGGATCTGGGAGGGAAAGTGAACAGGGCTGGGGGGGGGGTGATCTAGTATGGGGTGAGGGAAAGGAACTGAAGCCCTGAGGGCCAACAGAAGGAATGGAAACAGGCAACGTGGGGGGGGGGGAGGTTGAGTGGACACTCCAGAATGCACCAGAGACCTGGGAGGTGAGAGGCTCTCAGAACTCAAAGGGAGGGGCCTTAGATGAAATGCCCTACAGTAGGGAGAGAGAACTTATAGAGCCCACCTCCAGCAAGAAGACAGGGCATCAAATGAGGAAGGGGGGCATCCCAAAGTCACAACTCTGACCCATAATTGTTCCTGTCTGAAAGAATTACAGGGATGGAAATGGAGAGGAGCCTGAGGAAAAGAAGGTCCAGTGACAGGCCCAAAGTGGGATCCAGCTCAAGGGGAGGCCCCAAGGCCTGACACTATTACTGAGGTTATTGAGAGCTCACAAAAAGGGATCTATCATGGCTGCCCTCCAAAAGACCCAACAAGCAGCTGAAAGAGTCAGATGCAGATATTTGCACCCGACTAATGGACAAAAGCAGCTGACCCCTGTTGTTGAATTAGGGATGGCTGAAAGAAGCTGAGGAGAAGGGAGATTCTGTAGGAGGACCAGCAGTCTCAATATGGACCCCCCAAGATCTCTCAAATACTGGGCCACCAAACAGACAGCTGATATGAGGCCCCCAACACACATACAGTAGAGGACTTCCGGGTCTGTGTTCATTCAGAGATGATGCACATAACCCTCAAGAGACTGGAGGCCCCAGGGAGTTTAGAGGTCAGGTGGAGTTGGGGGGTGGGGACATCCATGTGGAGATGGGGTGGGGTGGGGAGGAGGTGTGGGATGTAGAGTAGTTGGAGGGTGGATGGGGGTGGGGGCAATAAAATATGGAGTGTAAATAAATTAATTAATAAAAAACAAAACAAATAAAAAACCTTATCATGTCTACATATGCTAACAAAAAAAAACAAAAAACAAAAAACAAAAACAACTGGGGTGGGAGGTCCCAACATTAGGAAGGCTGAGAAGCATTAAAGGATATTCACCAGTCCTCCATGTGAGAAAAGACTAACTGGATACATGGGTCAATTGAGGAGACTGGTCACTGTAAAATAGTGTAAGCAGCAGGAACCTTTAATGCGCACTGTGAACTCATTTATTTTTTTCAAACTGCACAGTATTAGGCACACTAGTAAAAAGTCTAAGACTTCTAAAGAGTAGATTGGTACCCAGTTTCTGGGAACAAGGCTATTATAATCAGTGCCCATGTGTATATAATGGCACTCTTTCTTCACACAATTATAATTTACGCTTTCATAGCTGTATTCATTTTACAAATATCAAACAAGTACTTTCTATATTATTTTTAAAAATATGCGAAGATGCCTTGGATTCAGATTCCAGCTTTAGCACTTAACTTGCTAAATATTTTAAGACAATTGACTTACTCTCTGTTCCGTATTTCCTCATCTAAGACCAAAGATAATAGTAACACTGTTTTAGAGGGCGGTTGTGAGGATGAAGTAATGTAATAAGCATTCTGAAATCTAGATACTACTTCCCACTCGGAGAGTACAGAACTGAATCAGAGAAGTGCTCTATCTGGAGCACTCTCAGGCAATTTTCAAAATACAGGGGTCAGCTGGGAGATGCCAATATAACAGAGTTTCTCTATCAAGAAGCTAACACCTGGATAAGGAATCAATACAGGAATCAATATGACTTTTCTTCTGATTACTGCTTTGATTTCCTAGAAGATGATTTCCTAGATATACTTAAAATTTAAAACTCCAGTCCAAACAGAAGAATACTGTATATGTTACAAAAGTATTTATTGATTGCAACTGGGCTACATCCTTTTACATAACCATGTGAATCTGTCAACTAGGTACCATTTCCACTTACAGTTGTAAAACTTGAGAACCAAAAAAAGTAACTAAAGTAAAGTAACCAAAGTTCCATGCTGTTTGAGTAGTGGAAATCTGCTAAAATTTGGACTCTTAGGAGGCTGATTTCAAGTACCTCTGCTCCTTGAACCCTATGGTTACTTTACAATCTGTGAATGTGCATTTACTGCCATATGGAGACTCCCTTATCCGTTAGTCCCACAGATAATCCTAAACATAGCACTAAAATGTAAATCTGTGAAGTCCAATATTGTACTTATATTCACCTTTGTAATGCTTAATAATTTTCTTGTAAAATAGGTCTATGGGCAAATTGTTGTGGAAAAATTACACTGAGGGAAAGCTCTTGCATTTGGAGGTAGAGAAAACAGAAGCAGTCTCATTCCACCATTGTTCTCAGTGCTTTTGGAGAAAAGCATTGTTTCTGGTTTGAAGAAGTCTGTGTGACCCTTACCATCTCTAAAAGTTCTAGAGGCCCCAAGAAAACAAGTCCTTCCTTTCCATTCATGTATGGGAAAAAGGGTCACTGATCCCATGAGTGGGGAAGGGACATTGTCCCAGCCTTCTTAGCCTAGAAACCGCATTCTTACTAAACTGTTGAGACCTCATGAGTGTATCACCATCCCCTTTGATATATCTGTTGGTGTCATCTTTGTTCAGCTTTTAAAGAAAAATAAATGTAGAATCTTTGAGGACTTCATAACCAGTCTCAAATCTGCAATAAAATCTTGTCTTTCTCTCAAAATTCGGTCTCAAGGTTGATGTTGAAAAGGAAAAGAACTTGAGCATAATAAAGCACATAAATTAAGCACTTGGGACCAATAGCAGAAGTATGAGAAATTTCTAATGGTCATTTTCTTACTATAGACAAATCTTTGTCTCTGTCCTACTGAGTTAGCTACAGCTGAAAATGCCTCCAGCTTGTTTTTTACTTCCTATGACTGGAACAAAATTGAGAAACTGTTGTTTCTCTCTTTCACTGGCCCTAAGTGTTCCCTTCACCTACTTCTATGGTAAAACTTCCTGTGTGACTTGTGTAGACCTGGGAGACAGAATATCTGGGACATGACCACTGAGAGTCATGAGGTTTGGAGTCACACATCCCTTATCTCAGCTTTTCAATCTTGGGCTCTGAGGTTTAGCTGTAATGAAAGCTCTATTCTTTCTCTATCTCTGTTTCTCTCTGTCTCTCTGTCTCTGTCTCTCTCTGTCTATGTCTCTCTCTCACACACACACACATACACACAGTAACTGAAAGTTGAAGTAAACAAACTTATCAACAACTGAATTAGCTCTAGATAAATTAGTTTTGTAAACTTGGAGACAAACCAAAACTTCAGACAAATACCTAAGTAGACCTCAAATTGTTTGGATTTTCAGAAAGATGATATTTTATTGTGCCTTTCTTTTTGTCTCTTCATGGTTTTCCCCCCGTGGAAATATTTTTAAAACTTTTTATTGATTCTTTATAAATTTCATATCATGCACCCAAATCCCATTCATCTCCCAGCCCCTTTGTACCCATCCTCTGTCTTTGCAACATCCACCCCCAAAGGAAAACAAAAAGTAAAAATAGAAGCATCAACAACAAAAAATAACAAACAACAAAAAACAACTCTGGTGGAAGTTGTGGTTTGTCATAGTGTGTTACACAGTACACCCTTTTGCACAAACAACTTTACTTGCAAATGTTCATTGCAATGAGTCATTAGTCTGGTTCCAGGCCTCTGGCTTCTGCAACAGTATTAATACTGGATCCTCACCTGGACTCCTCTTGGATATTCTGTTATTCTGTGTCATGGAGATCCTGCATCTTTGGTTCTACAGGACTGGCTACTTCATATGCTCTAGCATGTCATAGCTGGGTTAGATATTGGGGTGGACCAATTCAAAGCCATGGTCCTGGGCCTGGGTGGTAGCTGAGTTAGTCAGGTGAGTGGTGTGGGGACTGGGCCAGCTCTCTTGCTTGTTACAGCCTGCAAGGGGCTGGACTGGCTCTCCTTTACTCATGCCACCAGGGCCAGATCTCCAGCGTTGTCTAGGTGGGCATGGCTGGTGAGGAGCTGGACCAGCTCTCCCCCACACATGCCTTCTGGGAAGGCTCACCCATGCCTAGGTCACTCGGGCCAGCTCTACCGTACTGCCCAGGTGAAGTGCAGTGCCACTCTCCTGAATGCTGTAGCTGGTCCTCCTGTTCTGATGCCCTTACAGCAAGGTCTCTCACATTGTCCAGGAAAGGAACAGAGCCAGCTCTCCCAACAGCTGATGAGGGGCAGGGCCAGCTTTTCACAACTCTTGGATATCAAGATGTCCCTAGGAGGTAGTGCAGACCAGGGATGTCCACATGACCTTTGGTGGTAACATGGACCAAGGACATTGACACAGACTGCTGCTGCTTCAGAGCCATGGACCCAAACATGGCCCTTGGTGGCAGCATGGTCTGGAACCTTACCATGGCTTTAGGTGGCACCACAGGCTACTCACATCAGGCTATTCCTCACCACCCTTGTGTTTTTAGTTCCTCCTCTCTTCATAGTGCACAAACCACTCTGTTTCTCTTTCACTCCCAACTCTCTACTGCACACTTGCTCATCATAATAGTGCCCTGAGTGCCACACAGCAATGGGCATGCCTCTAGGTGTCTTCAGTGTCATGTGGTGTGTTTCTCTCCTGTGGGAATCTTAAGGAGAAACCAGAGGACAAAGTGAGAACAAGGAAGTACACTACTCATTTGCATCAGAAAAGATGAAAATAAGAACATAGTTGAGATCTTCTTAGTCATCAGTCTTTCAGAGTATCTACACAGCAGACACTAAGTTGACTCCCAAACTCAGAACAATATCCCTCTATAACAGACAAGTACAAGCTTTAAAAGGAATTGATCTCACAGGTAAGTATTTAAAATTATGTTAAGTGCTAGAGAGATGGCTCAGTGGTTAAGAGTAGGCGCTTTTCTTTCAGTAGACCCAAGTTCCATTCCAGGAACATGCACAAACATAAACATACCTACACACACACACACACACACACACACATACAATTAAAAATAAAATAATTAAATCTTGAAAATTATGTTAGAGTGATATACAGGAAAGTCATGGACTATTGTAGGAATATTGGGTAGCAGGGGAGAGGGGTGGTATTTAAGATACAGTTTAGTCAGATAAGTCTAGATAGTTACAGTGAAAAATGTTATGTAAGCTAAGATATGAAAGTAATGTAGAAGTTCAGCAGATGAAAAGTTTACAAAAGATGCTACAGACAGATAATATAACAACATAAAGAGTCTGAAGTAAAAAGGATCTGAAAATCCCAAGAGTAAAAAAGAAAAGTTTGGCATGGGCCTAGAACATATATGTCAAGGCTGAAGAGTGCACTAGGGATAAAAATATGGAAAAGAAAGTCTCCAGAATAATCAAGTCCTTATTACCATGTTTCAGATCGTTTAGAGGATATATGTGGGACAGGATCTTAAGACTTCTGGTGAGTGGAGCACAGCTTCTGCTCCAATCCAATTGCGCGGGACCTGAGACTGCATTAGTTAGGGAAGCAGAAACCGGCCTGAGTAGGGCCACAGGCCTCATCCGGCCGGATCAGCGCCGGGATAGCTGGAGCGCAGGGTTGCCTGACACCCGCCAGCTACCCACGACCCCCGCCGCAGGATTTTGGGACTGCTGGTGAGTGGAACACAGCTTCTGCTCCAGTCCAATCACGCGGGACCTGAGACTGCTCTGGTTGGGGAGAGAGAAATCCAGCCTACATAGGGCCACAAGCCTCTTCCGGTCAGAAAAGCACCGGGGCAGCTGGGGCGCAGGGTCGGCTGACACTCGCCAGCTACCCACAACACCCGCCACAGGATCTTAAGACTTCTGGAGAGTGGAACACAGCTTCTGCTCCAATCCAATTGCACGCGGGACCAGAGACTGCATTAGTTAGGGAAGCAGAAAACCGGCCTGAGTAGGACCACAGGCCTCTTCCGGCTGGACCAGCACCAGGGTACCGTCAGCTACCCACGACCCCCGCCGCAGGATTTAGAGACTGCTGGTGAGTGGAACACAGCTTCTGCTCCAATCTTTAAACAGTGACAACGATAACAACTAACCCCAGAGATTACCAGATGGCGAAAGGTAAACGTAATAACCTTACTAACAGAAACCAAGACCACTCACCATCATCAGAACCCAGCACCCCCACTTCGCCCAGTCCAGGGCACCCCAACACACCTGAAAAGCTAGACACGGATTTAAAAGCATATCTCCTGATGATGGTAGAGGACTTCAAGAAGGACTTTAATAACACACTTAAAGAACTACAGGAGAACACTGCTAAACAGGCAGAAGACACTAAAGAGGAAGCACAAAAATCCCTTAAAGAATTGCAGGAGAACACTGCTAAAGAGTTACAAATCCTTAAAGAAAAACAGGATAACATAATCAAACAGGTAGAAGTCCTTACAGAAAAACAGGAAAACACATCCAAACAGATGATGGAAATGAACAAAACCATACTAGACCTAAAAAGGGAAGTAGACACAATAAAGAAAACCCAAAATGAGGCAACACTGGAGATAGAAACCCTAGGAAAGAAATCTGGAACCATAGATACGAGCATCAGCAACAGAATACAAGAGATGGAAGAGAGAATCTCAGGTGCAGAAGATTCCATAGAGAACATCGGCACAACAATCAAAGAAAATGTAAAATGCAAAAAGATCCTAACTCAAAACATCCAAGAAATACAGGACACAATGAGAAGACCAAACCTACGGATAATAGGAGTGGATGAGAATGAAGATTTTCAGCTCAAAGGACCAGCAAACATCTTCACAAAATTATAGAAGAAAACTTCCCAAATCTAAAGAAAGAGATGCCCATGAACATACAAGAAGCCTACAGAACTCCAAATAGACTGGACCAGAAAAGAAACACCTCCCGACACATAATAATCAGAACAACAAATGCTCTAAATAAAGATAGAATACTAAAAGCAGTAAGAGAAAAAGGCCAAGTAACATATAAAGGCAAGCCTATCAGAATTACACCAGATTTTTCACCAGAGACTATGAAAGCCAGAAGATCCTGGACGGATGTTATACAGACACTAAAAGAACACAAATTCCAGCCCAGGCTACTATACCCAGCCAAACTCTCAATTAACATAGATGGAGAAACCAAAGTATTCCACGACAAAACCAAATTCACACATTATCTCTCCACGAATCCAGCCCTTCAAAGGATAATAACAGAAAAAAACCAATACAAGGACAGGAACCACGCCCTAGAAACAACAAGAAGGTAATCCCTCAACAAACCTAAAAGAAGACAGCCACAAGAACAAAATGCCAACTTTAACAACAAAAATAACAGGAAACAACAATTACTTTTCCTTAATATCTCTTAATATCAATGGACTCAACTCCCCGATAAAAAGACATAGACTAACAAACTGGCTACACAAACAAGACCCAACATTTTGCTGCTTACAGGAAACTCATCTCAGAGAAAAGGATAGACACTACCTCAGAATGAAAGGCTGGAAAACAATTTTCCAAGCAAATGGCATGAAGAAACAAGCTGGAGTAGCCATTGTAATATCTGATAAGATTGACTTCCAACCCAAAGTCATTAAAAAAGACAGGGAGGGACACTTCATACTCATCAAAGGTAAAATCCTCCAAGAGGAACTATCAATCCTGAATATCTATGCTCCAAATACAAAGGCAGCCACATTCATTAAAGAAACTTTAGTAAAGCTCAAAGCACACATTGCACCTCATACAATAATAGTGGGAGACTTCAACACACCACTTTCACCAATGGACAGATCATGGAAACAGAAACTAAACAGGGACACAGTGAAACTAAGAGAAATTATGAATCAAATGGATCTGGCAGATATCTACAGAACATTCTATCCTAAAACAAAAGGATATACCTTCTTCTCAGCACCTCATGGTACCTTCTCCAAAATTGACCACATAATTGGTCACAAAGCAGGCCTCAACAGATACAAAAATATTGAAATTGTCCCATGCATCCTATCAGATCACCATGGACTAAGGCTGATCTTCAATAACAAAATAAATAATAGAAAGCCAACCTTCACGTGGAAACTGAACAACACTCTTCTCAATGATACCTTGGTCAAGGAAGGAATAAAGAAAGAAATTAAGGACTTTTTAGAGTTCAATGAAAATGAAGCCACAACATACCCAAACTTATGGGACGCAATGAAAGCATTTCTAAGAGGAAAACTCATAGCTCTGAGTGCCTCCAAAAGGAAACTAGAGAGAGCACACATTAGCAGCTTGACAACACACCTAAAAGCACTAAAACAAAAGGAAGCAAATTCACCCAAGAGGAGTAGACGGCAGGAAATAATCAAACACAGGGGCGAAATCAACCAAGTGGAAACAAGAAAAACTATTCAAAGAATCAACCAATCAAGGAGCTGGTTCTTTGAGAAAATCAACAAGATAGATAAACCCTTAGCCAGACTCACTAGAGGGCACAGGGAAAGCATCCTAATTAACAAAATCAGAAATGAAAAAGGAGACATAACAACAGATCCTGAAGACATCCAAAACACCATCAGATCCTTCTACCAAAGGCTATACTCAACAAAACTGGAGAACCTGGATGAAATGGAGAAGTTCCTAGACAGATACCAGGTACCAAAGTTGAATCAAGATCAGGTTAATGATCTAAACAGCCCTATATCCCCCAAAGAAATAGAAGCAGTCATTAATAGTCTCCCAACTAAAAAAAGCCCAGGACCAGATGGGTTTAGTGCAGAGTTCTATCAGACCTTCAAAGAAGATCTAATCCCAGTTCTTCACAAACTATTCCACAAAATAGAAACAGAAGGTACTCTACCCAACTCATTCTATGAAGCCACAATTACTCTGATACCTAAACCACAAAAAGACCCAACAAAGATAGAAAACTTCAGACCAATATCCCTTATGAATATTGATGCAAAAATCCTCAATAAAGTTCTTGCTAACCGAATCCAAGAACACATCAAAACAATCATCCATCCTGACCAAGTAGGTTTCATCCCAGGGATGCAGGGATGGTTCAATATACGGAAATCCATCAACGTAATCCAGTATATAAACAAACTCAAAGACAAAAACCACATGGTCGTCTCTTTAGATGCGGAAAAAGCATTTGACAAGATCCAACACCCATTCATGATAAAAGTCTTGGAAAGATCAGGAATTCAAGGCCCATACCTAAACATGATAAAAGCAATCTACAGCAAACCAGTAGCCAACATCAAAGTAAATGGTGAGAAGCTTGAAGCAATCCCTCTAAAATCAGGGACTAGACAAGGCTGTCCACTTTCTCCATACCTATTCAACATTGTACTTGAAGTCCTAGCCAGAGCAATTCGACAACAAAAGGAGATCAAAGGGATACAAATTGGAAAAGATGAAGTCAAAATATCACTTTTTGCAGATGATATGATAGTATATATAAGTGACCCTAAAAATTCCACCAGAGAACTCCTAAGCCTGATAAACAGCTTCGGTGAAGTAGCTGGATATAAAATTAACTCAAACAAATCAATGGCCTTTCTCTACACAAAGAATAAACAGGCTGAGAAAGAAATTAGGGAAACAACACCCTTCTCAATAGTCACAAATAATATAAAATATCTTGGCGTGACTCTTACTAAGGAAGTGAAAGATCTGTATAATAAAAACTTCAAGTCTCTGAAGAAAGAAATTCTAGAAGATCTCAGAAGATGGAAAGATCTCCCATGCTCATGGATTGGCAGGATCAACATTGTAAAAATGGCTATCTTGCCAAAAGCAATCTACAGATTCAATGCAATCCCCATCAAAATTCCAAATCAATTCTTCAACGAATTAGAAAGTGCAATCTGCAAATTCATCTGGAATAACAAAAAACCTAGGATAGCAAAAACTCTTCTCAAGGATAAAAGAACCTCTGGTGGAATCACCATGCCGGACCTAAAGCTCTACTACAGAGCAATTGTGATAAAAACTGCATGGTACTGGTATAGTGACAGACAAATAGACCAATGGAATAGAATTGAAGACCCAGAAATGAACCCACACACCTATGGTCACTTGATCTTCGACAAGGGAGCTAAAAACATCCAGTGGAAGAAAGACAGCATTTTCAACAAATGGTGCTGGCACAACTGGTTGTTAACATGTAGAAGAATGCGAATCGATCCATTCCTATCTCCTTGTACTAAGGTCAAGTCTAAGTGGATCAAGGAACTTCACATAAAACCAGAGACACTGAAACTTATAGAGGAGAAAGTGGGGGAAAGCCTTGAAGATATGGGCACAGGGGAAAAATTCCTGAATAGAACAGTAATGGCCTGTGCTGTAAGATCGAGAATTGACAAGTGGGACCTCATGAAACTACAAAGCTTCTGCAAGGCTAAAGACACCATCAATAAGACAAAAAAAACACCAACAGACTGGGAAAGGATCTTCACCTATCCTAAATCAGATAAGGGACTAATATCCAATATATATAAAGAACTCAAGAAGGTGGACTCCAGAAAGTCAAATAACCCCATTAAAAAATGGGGCTCAGAACTGAACAAAGAATTCTCACCTGAGGAATACCGAATGGCAGAGAAACACCTGAAAAAATGTTCAACATCCTTAATCATCAGGGAAATGCAAATCAAAACAACCCTGAGATTCCACCTCACACCAGTCAGAATGGCTAAGATCAAAAATTCAGGTGACAGCAGATGCTGGCGAGGATGTGGAGAAAGAGGAACACTCCTCCATTGTTGGTGGGATTGCAAGCTTGTACAACCACTCTGGAAATCAGTCTGGCGGTTCCTCAGAAAATTGGTCATAGTACTACCGGAGGATCCAGCAATACCTCTCCTGGGCATATATCCAGAAGATGTCCCAACCGGTAAAAAGGACACATGCTCCACTATGTTCATAGCAGCCCTATTTATAATAGCCAGAAGCTGGAAAGAACCCAGATGTCCCTCAACAGAGGAATGGATACAGAAATTATGGTACATTTACACAATGGAGTACTACTCAGCTATTAAAAAGAATGAATTTATGAAATTCCTAGCCAAATGGATGGACCTGGAGGGCATCATCTTGAGTGAAGTAACACAATCACAAAAGAACTCACACAATATGTATTCATTGATAAGTGGATATTAGCCCAAAACTTAGGATACCCAAGATATAAGATACAATTTGATAAACGCATGAAACTCAAGAAGAATGAAGACCAAAGTGTGGACACTGTGCACCTTCTTAGAATTGGGAACAAAACACCCAGGGAAGGAGTTACAGAGACAAAGTTCGTAGCTGTGATGAAAGGATGGACCATTTAGAGACTGCTGTATCCAGGGATCCGTCCCATAATCAGCTTCTAAACGCTGACACCATTGCATACACTAGCAAGATTTTGCTGAAAGGACCCAAATATAGCTGTCTCTTGTGAGATGATGCCGGGGCCTAGCAAACACAGGAGTGGATGTTCACAGTCAGCTATTGGATGTATCACAGGGCTCCCTATGCAGAAGCTAGAGAAAGTACCCAAGGAGCTAAAGGGATCTGCAACCCTATTGTTGGAACAACATGATGTACTAACCAGAACCCTGGAGCTCTTGTCTCTAGCTGCATATGTATCGAAAGATGGCCTAGTCGGCCATCAATGGAAAGAGAGGCCCATTGGACTTGCAAACTTTATATGCCCCAATATAGGGGAATGCCAGGGCCAAAAGAATGGGAATGGGTGGGTAGGGAAGTGGGGGGCGCTATGGGGGACTTTTGGGATAGCATTGGAAATGTAATTGAGGAAAATATGTAATAAAAATATTAAAAATCAAAAAAAATATATAAAAAAAGAGAATATATGTGGGCAAAAAAAGAAAATTCGTTTGAGGACATGATAAATTCAAATGCATGATAGAAAGTAGACTGTAGATACCATTTTGAAGCTTAGCAAAATCTAGAAATACAAAGCTGCAAGTTGTTGGCATATACGTGTGTGTTGACAACATGAAAACTGTTGGTTTTATTTCAAGAAAGTATAGAGTGGGAAAATGAGAACGTCCCCAGTGAAATTCTAGACAAGTCTAACTTTTATTGCCGTGGGGTTTCTCTAGCTATCAAGCTAGACTAGACTGTGATACTCTTTCGTGAATCTCTAATGTAGCTGGGATTACAAGTATGTATCACCATACTTGGCTTTAGTCTATCATTTTGTTTTGTATTGTGTAGGAATGGCATGTGTATATGATCGTGTGAGTATGTGCACATGTGCATGCAGGTGCATGTGTGCATGGATAAAGGGTCCAGAGGTGAATGCTGACTGTCTCCTCATTGTTCTCAACCTTATTATTTTTGAGATATGGTCTATCACTGAACGTTGTGATAGGTTGATTTGACTGCACATGTCTTTATCTTCCCAGTTACAGACATAAACCACTGCACTCTTCTCTGTGTGTGTGTGTGTGTGTCTGTCTGTCTGTCTGTCTGGTGGATTTTTACTGACTAAGGAGTTGCCTCAGCCCCTAATTATACCATTCTAATATTAGATACAAGTAAGAGGATCAAAGATGGAAAAGAGCCAGGAGAGTGTTAAGCTCAGAAGCTATAGAAAGTCAATGGTTAACTGTTCAACTGTATACAGAAGCAGAGGAGAACTACTGATAATTTTATTTAGTATCAAGGACATTGATAACCTAATTTAAGGATGTATTTGTTAATGTGGTGGTTACCCTTACCTGATAAGTTTTTGTTTTCCTGTAACTTTAATAGTCTTTCACTTTGATCATATCTAAATTGTCTTTAGTTTTATATGACACCATCTTTTTAGTATTATATGACTACTGAAATAACATTTCTAAAACAAATATCTAATCACAGAATAGTCCTTTATAACATGTTTCAATTATCTCCATCTAGCTTCATGACACAGTTGCAAACTCCTTTAAATAACAAAGAAGTCCCTTTCTGATATGACATACAACTATCTCTCTAACCTCATTATGTTTAAAATTGCACTCTGAAAATATTTAAGTCAAAGCATTAACCATCTTTGAACCAACCAAGATCCCCTTTAATTCTGCCCCCACCACTGTTTCTCATCCTGTTCATTTTTCTTAAATGTCTTCAGTTGATGTGATCAACAAAATTTGCCAAATAGATGGGTGAATGAGGTTACCTCCATTTCTAGGCATATTTTGAGAAGTGCTTTGTAGTTGTACAGGGTAATGATGTTTATTTGGAAACCTGAAGAGGAATATTTTGTTTTTTATGTCTATTTTTTAGTTCCTTGTAGGTGTGCAATATTGTAGGCTTAGATTTTTCAAAACCTACTTTAATAAGGATTCTTTTTATATATATATATATTATTACGTATTTTCCTCAATTACATCTCCAATGCTATCCCAAAAGTCCCCCATACCCTCCCCCCACTCCCCCATTTCCCTACCCACCCATTCCCTTTTTTTTTTTTTTTTTTTTTTTGCCCTGGCGTTCCCCTGTACTGGGGCATATAAAGTTTGTGTGTCCAATGGGCCTCTCTTTCCAGTGATGGCCGACTAGGCCATCTTTTGATACATATGCAGCTAGAGTCAAGAGCTCTGGGGTACTGGTTAGTTCATAATATTGTACCACCTATAGGGTTACAGGTCCCTTTAGCTCCTTGGGTACTTTCTCCAGCTCCTCCATTGGGAGCCCTGTGATCCATCCACTAGCTGACTGTGAGCATCCACTTCTGTGTTTGCTAGGCCCCAGCATAGTCTCACAAGAGACAGCTATATCAGGGTCCTTTCAGCAAAATCTTGCTAGTGTATGCAATGGTGTCAGCGTTTGGAAGCTGATTATGGGATGGATCCCTGGGTATGGCAGTCTCTAGATGGTCCATCCTTTCGTCACAGCTCCAATCTTTGTTTCTGTAACTCCTTCCATGGATGTTTTGTTCCCAATTCTAAGAAGGGGTACAGTGACCACACTTTGGTCTTCATTCTTCTTGAGTTTCATGTGCTTAGAAGATTGTATTATATATCTTGGGTATCCTAAGTTTTGGGCTAATATCCACTTATCAGTGAGTACATATTGTATGAGTTCCTTTGTGATTCTGTTACCTCTCTCAGGATGATGCCCTCCAGGTCCATCCATTTGCCTAGGAATTTCATAAATTCATTCTTTTTAATAGCTGAGTAGTACTCCATTGTGTAAATGTACCACATTTTCTGTATCCATTCCTCTGTTGAGGGGCATCTGGGTTCTTTCCAGCCTCTGGCTATTATAAATAAGGCTGCTATGAACATAGTGGAGCATGTGTCCTTCTTACCAGTTGGAACATCTTCTGGATATATGCCCAGGAGAGGTATTGCTGAATCCTCCGGTAGTTCTATGTCCAATTTTCTAAGGAACTGCCAGACTGATTTCCAGAGTGGTTGTACAAGCTTGCAATCCCACCAACAATGGAGGAGTGTTCCTCTTTCTCCACATCCTCGCCAGCATCTGCTGTCACCTGAATTTTTGATCTTAGCCATTCTAACTGGTGTGAGGTGGAATCTCAGGGTTGTTTTGATTTGCATTTCCCTGATGATTAAGGATGTTGAACATGTTTTCAGGTGCTTCTCAGCCAATCGGTATTCCTCAGGTGAGAATTCTTTGTTCAGTTCTGAGCCCCATTTTTTAATGGGGTTATTTGATTTTCTGGAGTCCACCTTCTTGGGTTCTTTATATATATTGGATATTAGTCCCCTATCTGATTTAGGATAGGTAAAGATCCTTTCCCAATCTGTTGGTGGTCTTTTTGTCTTATTGACGGTGTCTTTTGCCTTTAATAAGGATTCTTAAACTCTTTAAACATTCTTATAGCCCACCACCCATCAGAGATAGTAGAAAGGAAAGATTAATAGGGCAAAAGGGGATGCGGTCCTGTTTAGAAATAGTTCTTTGGGGTGATTTCAATCTTTGTTGTTAGGATATCAGCAGTTCAGTTCTTACAAATCACCAAAGGCAGTTTGATTTAGTAGAAATTGCAAGGTTCTGTCAATCTGCCCAAGTCTGCAGAAGCTGCGAAGCTATGAGAAATTCTTTGGTGTGTTTCTCTCTACAAAGTCATAACAAGAAATGCTCAGCAAAGAAGGAAAAGTGAACCAATGCCACAGTGTCATCAGTGAAGACAATCAGCGTCAGCAAAGCCCAAGGAAGACTATCAAAGAGTAGCAAGGCGAACCAATGCAAGAGCAGTGTCCACTGTTGAGGTATACTTACTTATACCCTTTTCTGAGCATCACTTATCCTCTCAAGTGTCTGTTCCTGGAAAATGTAACATGCTCTTTCTCCAGGCAGCTTCCAGAAAAACAGGATGTATCTGTTCCCAGCAAAAGTTCCTCTCACATGTCTGCTTTAGCAAAACATCCTCTCATAAGACAGTTTACAGAAAAACATCACATGATACAACTGAGTCTCCAAAGAAACCATAAATTTCCACTTCACAATATATTGTGATTGTATTCACCCATTATTACTCTCTGCTACATCTTCTCCTCTCCCTCTGAACAAACCCCTTCTTCTTTCCACCAAGGTACCCAGTGGCTATGCCATTAGAGAAAATGATTCCCTATCCTTTTAACAACCATTAACTCCTCTGGAATGGATAGGACTTCATAAATATCTTGTATCTCCATGATGAACAGTTGGAGGGCAGAATATAGTATAAGTATCCATAAGTGCTGTGTATTCATGGTTTCAGTGGCAATATCATATCTAGATGGCAGACTTTTATGATACTCTTATCAATCTTTTGGCTCTCAAATTCTTTCTCTTCTCTTTTATATAATGTCTCTGATTGTTGAAGATAGAGGTGATAAACATGTTCCATTTAAGGCCGACTGCTCATTAATTACTTATCCTTAGTACTTTGACCAGATATGTCTCTATATTAACTATAATCTTTTTTGGGGGGGGGAAGGAAGCTTCACTGGCCTAGGTTGAGAGCCACAACAATCTATGGATATAAACATAAATATTTAGAAAGCAGCTTGACAATATGCTTATTTTATGGAACAACAGTAGTGTTTTCCTCGCTTGGGCCTAGGCCTTCCCCACAAGGCTTTTGAGCAGGTATACAATATCAGGTGTGCGATCTCTTTTATGTGACAAGCCTCAAACCCAATCATAAACTGGTTAGTTATCCCCAGTGAAGAACTGGAGTTTTCACTGAGTCTTTGTAATCCTCCCTTCATTCTTCCATCACTCTTATTAGTCTGTACTGAGACTATACTTCTTATGAGTTTTATTTTCTTGAGCAAGTGATGCTCCTGATAGAGACAGAGTGTTCAAAACACAGAAATTATAACTGGAAGGCAGCTGGTAGAAAACAACTAACAGTATCATTTTGCTCAGAACTGATGTCATGATACCACTGGAACAAAACCAAGCCAATCTAATGCTGTCCTAATACAGGGAGAAGGTTGAATCCTAGCTTAAAATAAACTTTTAGAAATTTGAATCATCCTATTGTGTCTACAAAGCCATTAAGATCACTTACATTCCTTATCATAAACTCTCGAGGTAGAGAAATAAGTGAAAGACAGTAGGGGAAGCATTCACACTATTTCTGAAGATAGGATACCTCCATTTCATGGTGATAGAGAGATTAGGGGATTAGGATCCCCCAGCAGAGCCAAATCCATGAAACAATTTGTCCAAGAAAACTCCCAGGCTTTTCATAATACTGATGGAGAGATGGGGGAGGTCTGGCTCACAGGTTTCATAAAACTGGTAAGCAAGCCAAGAAAATTCCACATCTGACAGCCCTTTCTGGCAGCCCCTTTTAGGCCTAGCCAGGAGATCAAAACTACATAGTACTGTGGGTGTGTTCTGGTCTGGCTATGGTTAGTGTTTTTTAGATCTCAAGTCACAAGACTTTTTACTCTTCTACAAGGGCATGGGAGATAGAAAGTACAAACTTCACATCTCATTATCTTTTCCCCCAATACTCTAAGCCCTCTCAACTACTCATTTGGGTTTTGATGTTGTGGGCTGGCTGATTATGGGACCTACTTTTTTTTATGAGTACACTGTAGTTGTCTTCAGACACACACCAGAAGAGTGCATCAGATTCCATTACAGATGGTTGTGAGCCACCATGTGGTTTCTGGGATTTGAACTCAGGACCTCTGGCAGAACAATCAGTGCTCTTAACTGCTGAGCTATATCTCCAGCCTGGGGACCTACATTCTTATGGTTGCTAGACAAGTACTCTACCACTGGGCTATATTCCTGGCATCACTGACCAATTCCACCAGGTTTTATTGTTGTTGTTGGTGGTGGTGGTGGTGGTGGTGGTGGTAGTTTGGTTTTATTTTTAGGAAACAAGAAATTAAATAATTGGTTGGGGAAAATGCTCAAGAAAATAAGATACAAACAAGTACTGTGGGCTTGTTTAAACCATGATCCATAAACTTTGTTAAATGAACGTTAAGGGAAAATGGATGTTGGGCCCACTTTGTTCATATTCAACTTTTGCTGAGATACTAGGTATATACCCTTTAAAATGCCCCTCACTGGGTCTTAGTTTTCTTATGTATACAGACATAAGGGGAGCCAATTTCACCCATATACATATTAAAGTTCTATGAAAAGACAGTCAATCAAAGCAAATCCATTTCTTTATTTTGGGAACTTATGGGGTCCTAGGTAAGTCATATTTGGATGGACAAAGATGGAGTACTAGTGGTTGAGTTTAGGAAAAAGTGGTAAGAATATCTTATAGATGAAATATATAATGTGCAGGATCACTAGATAAAAAGCTATTCTTTATCTGGGGACCACCTCCTATATGGACAAGCTGAGTTTGTAGGTAATATGTCAGTCATCAAGGAAACAGGGCCTATAATAGATAATATGTCATTGAGGGACATAAAATGACTTTTTATAACATATAGTCTGGTTTCCTTATACTTTGCTCAACTTTGCACTTGGTTAGTTTGCATGTGACACTTAACTTTACCCATATTTAATCACTTTCCTTGCCATCCTACCTTGATTTCCACCAGTGAATCAAGGTGTTATGTAGATGAGTTATTATTTAGAAACTATGATATACTGAAGATATGTTGATAAAAATGATGGGGGAGAGAGAGAAGAGGGACAGAGAGAGAGAGACAGACAGAGAGAGAGAGAGAGAGACAGAGACAGAGAGAGAGAGAGAGGAGAGAGAGAGAGAGAGAGAGAGAGAGAGAGAGAGAGAGAGAGAGAGAGAATAAGATCAAAGAGGAACTCAAGGAAAGCACTCTAATGACAAGTATGGTGGTATATGTCTATAATCCCACAGTCCTATCCCAGCTATTGGAGAAGAGGTAGGTGAGTTGATAAATCAAAGTTAGGCCAGTTTGAGCTATACAATGACACACTGTCAAAACAAAACAAAACAAAACAAAACACCACAATGAAGGTAGTGTTTGTTATCTTTCAAAGGGGGTAAGGTTTGTATTTAATTTGTGAAATTGTAGACTAGAATTCACAACCTTTGTCAAGAGTAGAATTTGGTTGGAGGATCCAGTTGTTTTGAGCCACCTAAGTTAGAAACCGAGAACATGAATTTAGCTGGTATAGCATGAGCAGAGCTTAGAGAATTGGAAAAAAAATCATATTTACCATGATCCCATGTGATATTTATATTATTTAACCACCAATGGAAGATACTCTACAAATAGTCATCCTAACATGCTTTTTAATGAATATTTCTAGCACTGGGAAATATGTTTCTATCTCCCTTTTTAAAAACCAACAAATGTCTAGTTTCCTATTCAGATTTTAACTGACTCCTTCTCCTGCTATTTCAGCCTATTCTGTTATTTCAGGGGATTCAATGATCTTCACGTGGCCAAAACCTGTCTGCTTCCTCCTTGACATTATAATATTCCTTATGTTTTCCCCTTTGAAACACTTTTACCTGCAGGCTACTATGAACCAACACACATGAGGCTCTTATCACCCTTCTTACATTCTCATGACCATCTTTTCCTGTCAAGACCGCATTCCCTCTTAGCTTATGCAGAATAGGTCTCCCTTGTGTTTCTCACTCCAATCCTCATTTCTCTCCTTATATATTCTTTTTTAGCCACCTCATTCTTACATGGACCATCGTTCTAAGTATGCTTTAACCTTATTCCAATCTCAATGAGCAATTATTGTTTTTTCCCACCAGTGGACATTCTTGCCTGTTTTCTGACTGCTGCCTGTCCTAACCACACACGTCTTCTTCCTGGAGCTAGTTACCCATAGTTCAGTCCCTCCCATTATTGGTTTTATCACTTTCTCAACCTGCAGTTCAGTTACCCTTGACTGCCCTTTCTTCTTTACACTTTGTAATTAGTACCTAGATCCTATGAACTTTACTTTTGCATACTATCTGAAACCTGTTGACATTTTGCAACTTCTATTGTTACCACTGAAAACATGGCTCTCATCATTTCTCCTGGAATAATTATAATGTCCCCTTTATGTAAGATAGAAAGAAGTGTCATAAAAAATACATATACAAGAAATGTGATTCTAGTTAAGGTGCTGATATCGGAATAAGATATTGGAAACTGGATGAAAATAAATTTCTATACAGGGTATAAGATTTGGATAAATTGTGTTCTAGTGTTTTATGTAGAATATAAGTTGAAAATAATGAGTAAATTTGGGTATTTTCAGTTTTATGAGGTTCCATTTATTAATTATATTTCTTAGTGCCGGAGCTATTAGTGTTCTGTTCAGAAAGTTGTCTCCTGTGCCAACATGTTCAAGGTTATTTTCCACTTTCTCTTCTATTAGATTTAGTATATCCAGTTTTATGTTGAGGTCTTTAATTCACTTGGACTTGAACTTTGTACAGGGTGATAAATATGGATCTATTTGCATTCTTCTATATGCAGACATCCAGTTAGACTAGGGACATGAACATTTAGATCATTTAGATCATGACTCTGAACCCAGACTGCCTGAATTTAAATTTCAGTTACAGTTATTGGCTCTGTGACCTCAGACAAATTATCTAACTTCTTTGAGCCTCTGTTTTTGTTTGTAGTTTTTGTCTATATTACAAGCCCAATAAATTTACCTACATAATAAGAGTGACATGTAAATTAAATGAGTTCAGTCCTTTAGTTTTTTTTTTTTTTGAGTATTTGCTAAACAGTAATCATTATACTTTTGTCATTTCCATCGAGGCATAAACACTAGCACCTTTGTCTAAGTTGGGGTCACAAATTGGCAGCTTGCAGGCCATGTTTTATTAGAACCACATGGTGTTTAACTGTTCTTATTTGCTTACCCCATCCAATTTGGTACAAATTCTGCTGTTCCCTTGGATTCACCTGTTTGATTCACTTGTCCGGTCCTAGAATCTTTGTATTTGCAATCTTGAGCAAGCACATCAATTTCTTGATCCAATCAAAAAGAGCCCCCACAAGCTTGGAGTTCACTGCCACTCACATAATTCTGCATGGACCAATTCCTCTAGGCCCTCCTCCTCATACTTCCCAGTTCTCTGGTAGACACTACTCTACTTTCAGTTTCCACAATGACCCAATCAGGGAATTTTTTAATTAATTAATTTACTTTTTTGCTTTGTTTTGTTTCTGAAGCAGCAAAAACACTTAGCATGGCCTTGAGCTTGACTTGTCTGCATTTTTCCTGTGAGTCCCTTTCATGTAGGAATGGTGATGTCAGTATGGCTAATTTCTAAAACAGTGTCTCGCACAAAGACTTTTCAATAAATACTCATTAATAAATTAACTGAATAAATGAAGGACATAAATGAATAGCTTAAGAGGCTCCTGTTGTCAGCAAAGAAGAGGCCCCTACAAAGAAAGCTATATGGTTTCTCTAAACTTAGGAAGCTATCACAGAGAGTGCTCTGGGCCAGGCTGGGAGATTTAAAGAGTTCTCTTTAACCCATTTCCTTTAGGGGTCACATCTTCCCTGACAGTAAAAAATAGGAATGAAATAATGAGACTTGGCCAAAATCAAAAGAAGCAGCTTGATTCCTGTTGCCTTTGTAAGCAACTTAAAAGTTGTCAGGATAAGAGCTGAAGTTTCCTGAACTGGAGAGACATGCTTTTTTTCTGGGGAAAAAAAAAGCCCAGAATTCACAAAAATTGCCCCCAAACAACATTGCATCTTAAGATGTGATGTGCATCCATACATTCCTTTGTTAGTATTCAAGGCCTTGTGACCCATGACACGAGTTCAAAAACAGAGATGACTGCTTAGCTTTACTCTACTCTCTTCTAGAAAAATGTACCTTGGAATGGTCTGTGCCCACTGGGGAGGAATGGTAATAGTTGCCACACATCACTCATGGTGAGACCATGGGATTTGGAACCAGATAAAGCTTGATAGGTATCTATGGCAAACAAACTTTAAGTGGTAAAATCGCCATCTTTTGGTTTTAGTTCCCTTGTGTAATACCATGCCCTTAAGTGTGGCTGCAACCTGATTTAGTTCTAACCAATTGAGTATGGCAAAGGTGTTGTAACTTTCTGACATTCTTACATTGTATAACAATCTTGCCAGAAAGGTCACTCTTTCTAGTTTCAAAGAAGCAAACTGCTACAAGGAACTAAGCAATGCTTACATAAAGGAAGACATTGGGAATTCATGGATCCTACACCAGCATATTTTTAAAATAGATTGTTTTCCTTATAATGATTATAGTGTTCCCTTCTCCAACTCCTCCCTGGTCCTTTCCATTTCACCACCTACTCAAATCTACACTCTGTTTCTCTCTCTCATCAGAACACAAACAGGCATCTAAAAATAACATAAACAAACAACCAAACCAGAATCGGCCAACAAAACAAAATAGTCAAAAACAAAAACAAACAAACAAACAAAAGCACAAGAAATACAGACGCTGAGACATACATTCACACAAACAGAAAACCCATAAAAACAGAATTTGAAACCTTGATATATAAGAAAAAGATCTGTCAGAAATAAAAATAAACATTCCCAGATAAAGCATTGTGAGACAAAAAGATCCTCCAAAAATACCATTGAGTTCATTTTGTGTTGATCATGTGTTGGTTATTTACTGCTGGGCGTGGGGCCTGTCCTTAAGTGTGATTTGTATGCCCAGTGAGATTCCATTAGAGAAAACTGATATTTCTTTTGTGAGCTCTTATCAGGTGGAGATAGCTTCTGGGTTAAGGATGGGAGCTCATATCCACTTCCTCTCTCAGCCCTGGGACCCCATCTGGCTTAGACCTGTGCAGACCCTGTATATACTGCCCCAATCTCTTGTGAGTTTATACATACATCAGTCCTGTTGTATCTAGAACGGTGGTATCTTCCATCCATACTGGCTATTACAGTCTTCCTGCCTCCTTTTCTGCAGCCAACATCTTGATTGTGACTTTGTAGCACCTAGAAGTAGAGGATTCAGCAAGCCATATCTATATTTGTTTGTTTGCTTATATTGTTTTGTTTTTATTTTAGTTTTGAGACATGGTCTCATTATGTATTCCAGACTGCTCTTGAACTAACTATCCTCCTGCCTTGGCCTCTCAAGTGCTGGGATGAGAAGTATAAGACACCATATTAGGCTCTAGACCTAGAGTTTTACAAAACTTTATCACATAAAAATTATCTGCCACCAAGCAGTAGTGGCACACACCTTTAATTCCAGCACTTGAGAGGCAAAGGCAGGCACATTTCTGAGCTCGAGGCCAGCCTGGTCTACAGAGTGAGTTCCAGGACAGCCAGGGCTATACAGAGAAACCCTGTCTTGAAAAAAAAATTATCTGCCATTTTAAGTGGCTACATTTGTGGTCACTTGTCATCTGTCTTTGAAAACTCCCACAGTCCTACCACTACCTACTGATATGGCTCTGGCTATGTGTCTGCCACTCTCTTTGCTTTCACCCATCTATCTGTAAAACAAGAAGTGAGGACTATAGTTGCTTGCCATGGCTCCCTCTCAAGAGACCTTTAGAATATAATGAATGTAAGAAATAATTGTTACTTTCCATCCTGGTCTCACCAATGTTCAGGGCTAAACCAAGTGACTTTGAGAAAAAGAAAAGTAGAGAACAACCAGTGAAAACCTTTTGAGTTTGTGGAAATGAGCAGTGGCTTGTTTGATGCCCTGTTGGTAAATACCATTTCATGAAGTATAATCCCTGGAGGCATACAAAAAGACTGTAAGCTATCTGAAAGATATCTTAGAAATCCCCAAGACCTCTGCTTCTTTTTGACCTCCAACTATCCAGAAGGCCAACATAATGGCTCGCCCTTTCTCTCTCCCCACTTTCTCCTAAATCCTCGACTTTCAGAAGCCAGTTCCAAAAGTGTTCTGTTGGTAGCCCCATTACTTCCTCAAATCACTGTCCAAGGCCATGGAAGTTACAGAATGGACTGAAATGGTCATGTGGAGCAGAAGACTGTTGAAGGATTAAGTTTATTTGAAAAGAGACCAGTAGTAGCCCCCCATATCCATTCCATCCCATGGATCTAAGTTAGAAAGAAAACATTTGCTTCATTCTAGAAGCCACCAGGCCATGCACACAAGTTGATCATTCAACTTGCTCTTCCTTGAAAGTATTCTCTGGTTTCCTCAAACAGTGGTTTGAGGCCTTTTTAGTTCAGAGTCATGCTTATATAACAGAAAAATCCCATAATATGATGGCATCTAATACTTATATTCTGAATATCATTCTAAGCTCATGGGTACACATGAATTTATTAATCCATTGAATCCCCAATCCACAGAATTTAATAAAAGATAAGAAAACAATCAAAAATAATCTTAAGAATGAAATGGCATTATCACATCTGGCTTATTGATGAGAATATCAAACTTCAGGACCTCTTGCTATTATGTGTACTCCTAATCTCATGGTAGGCATTGTTTGCTCCATCTAGTTGCCCCTCTAGACTTTAAGCTCCAGAAGAATCACAGTTCATATACAATGAATATACAGCACAGCACTTAGTAACTGTCTTGTCTAATTAATATTTACTGGATAAATAAGTAAATGAACACGTAGCAAAAATAATACAGAATTTAGGGTAAGAAATGTAAATTTTTAATGTAACTATGAGCTAAAGATTTTTTGTGATGCTACGCAAGTTGTTAACAGTTCAACCTTTTACATCTAAATAGCATAATAATCACACAGGTGGGCTCTGCAGCCAGCTTACCAACTTTCAAAATAAGTCGCTTTTACTATTATTTATGTGACCTTCAGCTGGATCTATACCTTTTCTTGATCTCGGTTTCCTAATTTTCATCAAAATGAGCACAGGGACCCCAATGGAGGAGTTAGGGAAGGGACTGAAGGAGCTGAAGAGGTCTTATCTGGCATCAATGGGAGGGGAGGCCCTTGGTCCTGTAAAGGCTTGATGCCCCAGTGTAGAGGAATGCTAGGGTGTTGAGGCAGGAGTAGGTGTTGGGGGGCACCCTCATAGAAGCAGGATAAGGGGGGGATGGGATAGAGACTTGGCAGAAGGGAAACAGGGAAAGGGGATAACATTTGAAATGTAAATAAATTTAAAAAATAAAGAAAAAAAGGAAGAAAAAACATTAGAGTAATTGTAATGTGTAGGCCATAGTGTTGCTAGGAAGGAACTGTAATTTACTAAGCATAGTTTTAAAACCCTGCTTGAAACATTGCATGTATCCAATGAATTTTAGTCATCAATGTTTTGTGTGTGTGTGTGTGTGTGTGTGTGTGTGTGTGTGTGTGTGTGTGTGAAGCTAGATAGTGGCATGTGCCTATTATTTAAGTACTTGGGACCCCAAGCAAGAAAACTCCAAGTTCAAGACCAGCCTGGGATACATAATGAGACCATGCTTTAATTAAATAATAAAATAATAATTAGGATAAGAAACTATTTACCTCATCAGGTCATCCTGACGATCCAGTGAGGTGACAAGTGTAACAATACCCTTTGTCCTGGCAAGCCAAGCATTGATGCTAAAGCTTAGGCAATGTCGTATTTGTCGTCTTCAACTTCTTTTTCTTTTTCTTCTTCTTCTTCTTCTTCTTCTTCTTCTTCTTCTTCTTCTTCTTCTTCTTCTTCTTCTTCTTCTTCTCCTTCTCCTTCTCCTCCTCCTCCTCCTCCTCCTCCTTCTCTTCCTCCTCCTCCTCCTCTTCCTCCTCCTCCTTCTTTCTGCAGACTTTCTTGTGAAGTTCAAGTTCCACATATTTTAGTTTTTCATTTGTAAGTGAACAAAAATGCCCAAGGAGTCCAGAGAAAATGATTGAGAGTACTTCTGCCAGGGTTAAGAGGCTCATGACTCCTACACTAGAGTGTGAGTGAGACTATAGGTTACAGCCTCTGCTTGTTAATTGTTAGCTCACCCTGTAAAAAGCCAGGAAACAGTCAGTACTTGTCCAAAGGAGTCCCTGGGCACCAAAAGAAATGGAACTACATCAAGCAGCATGATAAAGAGAAAGCAGAGGTGCAGCCTGAAAGGAAAGTTTCTGTCCTATATTTCTTAGGTAGTCACTAAGAGAGCAGAGTGGCCAGAGGATGATGCAAATGAAGGGCTCAGAGACCCTGAAGGGGAAGTGGGGTTGGGGACAAAGAGTCAGGCAGCCACAGCCATAGCAACTCTAGTTCCCAGGAAGAGAGTGGTTAGGAAGGAAGCAACTACTCATTGCTCTAACCTTCTTACCATAGCGCATAGGAAATGCCTGAGATGACTTTACACTACCAGGAGTTCCACAGACAAGGGTGGCTACATTTGTATAGCCTGTACACTTGCTTTGCTATGCCTGGGACAAGTACTTCACGTCTCAGTGAGGGCAATGGAAGGTCAATCACTTCAATTGAGCAAAGCACATTTTTTTTTTTTAATATTGAGGAAAGTGTGAAGCATCTGAAGAATTGCCACTTGTGTTTTCAGAACCCTTTGCTGCTAGCAGCTGCTGCTGAAGATTTAAGGGTGAGGGGATTGTATAAAAGTGACAGGGAAGGAAGGGACAGAGAGCTTTCTGTAGATCTGGACTGAAAGACTGAGCTCAGGGAAGATGTGATGAATGTAAGAGTGTACAAATGCACAGTGGCCTGGGCAGGATGCAAACACTGAGCTGATGGGAAGCTAACAGAGCAATTATAGTATTTTCTTCTTGTTTTGCAGTGCTCACCATGACAAGTACAGGAGCACAGGGGCCCAGAGACAGTCCAGTGAGGCTGCTGAGCAAGACCTTAGTGTAATTTTAAAGCACCCAGAAGATCCCAGTCTGGATAGAGAGCAGTGCTTCATATCATATGTAATTTTAATGCAATTACTACAGAATATACTGATAAAGGTACCTGGGTAGCTGCTTCACTGTCTCACACCACTTCTATTGCTTCTTATGTAGATGCTTTATCCTCTTAATTGCCTCTTCCTTTCCTGAACTCACTTCACTACATTCCACACCCCTGATGGAACTCAATGACTAGTCTCATGCAATGAACAGGGTTGCCACATCGAATGAGAGGCAGTCACACTGAGTACCAAAGTCCATCCCAACCTAAATCCATTCTGTTCTCAGCGTGGTACATAGAGAGGATACCATGTGCATCTTGGATCCTGTGAGTGAAGAAGAACCCATTTGTGTCTAATGAATATAGAGGTTCCATTCTCCCATAGTGAACCTCACAGGCTCTCCTTGGCCAACTTGAAAAGAGGGGTAGGGTGACAAAGTCCAGCATTCAGTAAACAGACAGGGCTAACTCAAGATGCCAGAGTGCTGGGTGCAGAAGACACCCAGAATCTATCTGTCCTCTACCAGACATTTCTCAGACCCAAGTTAGAAAAGCTCCTGGATCACCCATCCCTACCTTCTCTGACTGCTCTCCTCTCCCCAGTCTTCCTGCTAAGATTTTTCCACCCAGCTTTCAAGAAAACTAGGTCATACTTGGACACTCTCTGCTTCTGCAGGCACACAGTTTCATTTGAGTGATTGCCTTTCCAGCTGGTGAAGCAAGCTTGATTCCTTGTGACTTCTTGCTTCTCATGTAACTCCTGTGCTCAGGATCACTAGACAGGCTGGATAGCACATGGGGTATTTCCTTCACATATGTGAACACAACTACCAACATTTTCCTTGATCCCCAGTTAGCTATCTCTTTTTAATTTCATCTACTTCAACCACTCCTTCTTGGTACTAAAGGAGTTGCCATTTATCTTAATATCCAATAATGGATATATATATATATATATATATATATATATATATATATATATATACTCATTTTGGGAAAGCAGGCTTTCATTCAGACCTGTGAGACTTTTAGTGAATCTCTTTGCCTCTCTAAGTCCCAAATTCCCAATGTATAAAATAGTTCACTTCAGGTAACAGACTGTTTCACAGCTTGCCAGATACAGTGACATGGTTATCCTTAAGTCATCATGAATATTTTCTCAAAATATTTAATAAATATAGTTATTTAAGGGATGCAGTGAACATATATCTAAAGGAATTAAAAGGCAGTATGTTGAAGGGATACTTGCATTCCTGCATTCATCACAGCACACTTCAAAATGGCCAATATTCAGAATGTGCTTAGAGGTATCTACCAATATATCAATCAATAAATAAAATGATATAGATATAGATACGGATATAGATATATAGGTATAGATATATATAGGACAAAGATGGTTGATGGTATACTACTTAGGTCATTTGGCATAAGATGTATCTAAAGGGCATTGTGATAAATAAAATAAGCCAAGCATTTGTAACTGAAAAACAATCTTCAAGAGATAAGATATTTAGTTAAAGATAACTTTACAATGTCTGATAGGCATGGGGGAAATTCAAGCTAAGATGAACATTCACAGTGCTCATTTTCAATAACAATGACAACGTAACAAAGAAAATTACTACATGAATAAAAGATGTAGCAGAATGTCTGTTCACACTTAGCTCTATTCAAAGAAACATTGGTGGTCAATGATATCCCTCATGACTTTAATTCAATGGTGAAGAAAGAGGCAAGATTGTGATTATGATAATGTATCTTCTATCAATTGTTCTTCTTTTCATGATAGTAAGTGAAGAAAGAGACAGCAGAAAGCAAGCCCTGGTTTATTATGATCACCAAGGGAAAAGATTTTCTTCTGAACTTTTTTGTTTGACACTGAAGTGTAAAGTATTTACTCATGAGAGAGATAATACACCAGAAAATATCTTATGTATAGTTTCTAATAATATGTCAGCAATATATACTGTATTTGGCACAGCCGGAGTTTATCATCTGAAGGCTTAACTATCAGCATTTTTTGTAACAGGATTTCTTTGAGTGGCTTAAAATGTCCCACAAATGCTTCAGCTGCCAAGAGTTTGAGTCTGTGGATTTTTGTTCTTATTGGAAAACATGTCACATTAAAATTATATCCATATACTATGATTACATGTGAAACCAGGTGAAGTACAGAGTAGATTCATTTGCTACAAACTTCCAAGGTCTATTTTACTACAAATATCTAAAACAATCTGCCAAAGCCACCAAGTAATTATTGCCATTTTTAAAAATTTCAGCTTGCACATTGAGTTTTCTCACTTTTTATTAAAACAAGCTACATTTTCCAAATCTTAACAATATGGTTGTCTAAACAAGACCTGAATAATGACAGACTCTACTGGCAGGCCAATGTGAATGGAGGCAATTGCTTGAGGCCTTGCCCCTAGATGATGAACTACAGGTACCTGTAACAGTTGCTGAGAAAGAAGAAATTAATCTTCCTAAGGGATGATTTCCATAATTGGTTATCAAATATCAAGACATTGGCTCTAAAACATATAAATACAAGAAACACAAAAGAGACTCACCAGGTTATATTTATTTATTCATTACACACATACACACACACACATATTTTACACACACATATGTGTGTGTATATATGCATATATGTATATATATATATATATATATATATATATATAACAATGATAATAAAAGGAAAAAGAGGAAATTGAGAGGGATTGAGGGTGGGGACTTTGGGAAAACTGGACAGAGGAGAGGGGCAATAATATAATTATATTTAAATTAAAAATAAAACATAGTTTAAGGATAACAAGGTGGCTCAGCAAGTAGAGGCAATGGCTTCAACATCTGAGGACCTTGGACATTGCATGGTAGGAGGGGTTGACTCCTGTAGGTTGTTCTCTGATCTCTATTAGTGTGTGGTGGCACATGTGTCATGTCCCCTACAAATAAATAAATAAATACATAAATTTTAAAGAGAAAAAAGGGACATCAAACCTGACTGATAACTCCAGTATTTCTTTAGATATGACACATTGCAAAGAATCTATTATCATTATAGCTGATTAACTTTGAAAGTCAGTTTTCTTGTTTTTAAGTAAGACTTATAATCGATCCATATCTATCTTGAAAGCATTGAAAATAATAACCCATATGATATAAATTGGGAGGTAGGAACCTCTTCCAGTCCAAATATATGCATATGTTCATAAGGTTCTCTTAGAATATGTTTAAGATGGCTGGGCGTGGTGGTGTACACCTTTAATCCCAGCACTTGGGAGGCAGAGGCAGGTGAATTTCTGAGTTCAAGGCCAGCCTGGTCTACAGAGTGAGTTCCAGGACAGCCAGGGCTATACAGAGAAACCAAAAAAAAAAAAAAAAGAATATGTTTAAGAAAAATATATAATAAAATAAAATTCTGATTGATACCACATTAAGGTTTTAAGTTATTATGTCAGCTATGCCTTATTGAAAAATTAATGGGTCTGTTCCCCCAAGAAATTGATAGGTGAGAATAATTTTCTTTTCCTTTTTTGAAAATAGATTCTTTTCTCACAAAATATATCCCAATTATAATTTCCCCTCCCTCTACTCCTCCCAGTTCCCCCCTCATGTCCCCATCCCTCTAGGACACATGCTCCACTATGTTCATAGCAGCCTTATTTATAATAGGCAGAACCTGGAAAGAACCCAGATGCCCTTCAACAGAGGAATGGATACAGAAAATGTGGTACATTTACACAATGGAGTACTACTCAGCTATTAAAAAGAATGAATTTATGAAATTCCTAGGCAAATGGATGGACCTGGAGGGCATCATCCTGAGTGAGGTAACCCAATCACAAAGGAACTCACACAATATGTATTCACTGATAAGTGGATATTAACCCAGAAATTTAGGATACCCAAGATATAAGATACATTTTCTAAACGCATGAAACTCAAGAAGAATGAAAACCAAAGTGTGGACACTTTGCCCCTTCTTAGAATTGGGAACAAAACACCCATGGAAGGAGTTACAGAGACAAAGTTTGGAACTGAGACAAAAGGATGGACCATCTAGAGATTGCCATATCTGGGGATCCATCCCATAATCAGCTTCCAAACGCTGACACCATTGCATACACTAGCAAGGTTTTGCTGAAAGGACCCAAATATAGCTGTCTCTTGTGAGACTATGCCGGGGCCTAGCAAACACAGGAGTGGATGCTCACTGTCAGCTATTGGATGCATCACAGGGCTCCCAATGGAGAAGCTAGAGAAAGTACCCAAGGAGCTAAAGGGATCTGCAACCCTATAGTTGGAACAACATGATGAACTAACCAGTACCCCGGAGCTCTTGACTTAAGCTGCATATGTATCAAAAGATGGCCTAGTCGGCCATCACTGGAAAGAGAGGACCATTGGACTTGCAACCTTTATATACCCCAGTAAAGGGGAAAGCCAGGGCCAAGAAGTGGGAATGGGTGGGTAGGGGAGTGGGGGGGGGGGGTGGTATGGGGGACTTTTGGGGTAGCATTGGAAATGTAAATGAAATAAATACCCAATTAAAAAAAGAAATAATAAAAGAAAAGAACGGGCTGCTAAGAGATAACAACCAAAAATGACAAAAAGAAAATATAATAAGATGAAGCAAAACCATTCAATAGAGAAAATTGTGAGTAGGGCAGTAGAGCCCAGAGAAGATATGCAAGCTCTGCTCTACAGAATTTTTTAATCACCTTGATTTTTGAGGTTACAACAATCCTTTTACATTTATCCTTTTCCTACCCTCCACTCAAACTCTTCCAAATTCATGTCCTCTTTTTTCACTAGTTGTTATTGTATGCATATGTGTCTATATTCTAAATATAAACTGCACAGCCTGTGTAATGTTACTTGTTCATATGTTTTCAGGGCTGACCATTTGGTATTGGATAACTAACTGGTGTACTCTTCCCTGAGAAAGACTGTTTCTTCCACTCTCAGCATTCTTTATTTGTCTGTAGTTCTTTGTATAGAGTTGAAACCTCATGAACTTTTCCCCATCTACGTTGGTATGTTCACTGGTATCATCCTTTTCTCTGCTCATGTTTGGGCAGCCGTCTTGGTAAGACTTTACAGGTATAGCTCCTCATGTTACTAGGAAACACAATCTCACAGCAAATTCCCTAATCCTCGGGCTCTTCCAATCTTTCTGCTTCCTCTTCTGCAATGGTCCCTGAACCTTAGATGTGGAAGTGTTTTGTAGATGTATCCACTGCACCTGGGTTCCACAACTCTGTATTTTGATTGGCTGCAGTTTTCTGTAGTAGGCTCCGTCTGTAATACCTGGAAGTTTCCTTGATGAGGGGTGAAGGCAACACGTATCTGTGGGTATAAGAACTGTTTAGATTGTTGTTAGGGATTATGCCGGTTTAGCAAAGTAGTAATTCTAGGTTCTACACCAATACCCATGATGTCATAGCCCTGAGTAGTTAGCTAGCTTTCCAGGCATGCTTTCCCTCTTACTTATTGAGTCTTAAGTCCAACTAGAGAGCTGTTAGTTCCTATCAATCTATGTGTGCCACTCCTGCCCTCTTAGGATTATCATGCCATATTGGTCATTGATGAGGTTTGTAGGCATCATGGCTATGGAGAACTGTTGGTTGCCTCCCTCCTTGCAAGGTGCCACCTGGTACCATGAAAACTCATCCTTAGAGAGGAAGCATTCAGTTAAGTTCCAGCTTAGCGGCCTCTGGGCCCTGTTTCTGAAGTGTATGGTGTTTTCAGCAAAAGGTACTTAACTTCCACGTCTGGGACAATAACTAAGGGCAAAATCAATAGGTTGTATGTATGTATTGAGAGTCTCTTGGACAGCCCTGGACAAAAAAACAAAAATCCAAAGGAGCTTCTTATGTCTGATATTGTGGTTTTTATTAAGTGGGTCTTTGGCTCTTGGATATATACCATCAGTTCAGATGAGAAAAGTTCATTAAAATTACATATGCATATTTGTATGTAGAATAACATGTTTTATAGGGTTTTGGAGTAAAGAGTTAATGGCATGATTCCTTATGGCTTTTCCAGTCATCTTTACTGTTATTTTACCTTCTTCCCCTTCTTATTTACTCTCCCCCCTCCCTAAAGAACTCCCCCTTTCCCATTTCCCCATTAGATCATTTGTACCTCACTATCCCATCTACTGTCCTCCCTCCTTTTTCTGTATTTTGATCTCTCGTTCACCATAAACTGCCCTTCTTTTCCAACTTCCCTGGTCAGATTACTATTACCGTCCTATTCTTTTCTTGCTCCCCATCCCACCTATCCTGGCAATGATCCTTTACTTTCATGGTCTCTGCAGTTACTCTAGGATACATACTTACATGAGAAGATTTAGAGCCAGGTGGCTCTAATGAGAAAGAACATGTGGTGTTTGCCTTTCTGAATCTAGGGTACTGCACTTAATATGATCTTTTCTAGTTCATTTTTCTTTACAAATAAATAGTATTCCATAGCGCATATGTACCACATTTTCATTAGCCATTCATCAGATGAAGGCTATTTAGATTCCATTTCCTAGGTATTGTGAACATGGCTGAGCAAGTATCTGTGAAGTGCTATGTCAGGTCCTTTGGGAAAAACAACCAGGAGTGGTATGGCTGAGTCATAGAGTAAGATTTAGTATTAGCTTTTTGAGAAGTCTCCACACTGGTTTCCATACCATAGTGACTGTACCAGTTTGCAATCCCACTAACAGCAAATGAGGCTCCCCTTTCCCCCGCATTCCATCCAGAACTTGTCCATAGTTTGAATTTTTTGTACTTCCCTAATTGCTAAGATCAATGAACATTTTTTGAGATACTGCCTAGTCATGCTTTTCTTCTTTTGAGAACACTCTGTTCAGGCCCCAGGCCCACTCTTTGGATGCTACATTTGGTTTATTGATGCTTTGTGGGTTTTTTTTTTTTTTTTTTTTTAGTTTTTATTTTTACAAAAAGATTCTCAGTAGTAATCTGCTATCCGATGAAGAGCTGGCAAAGATTATTGCCCATTTTGTGGGCTTCCTCTTCCCCCTATTGGCTGTTTCTTTTGCTGTGTGAAAGCTTTTTAGTGTAATAAAGTTGTACATGTAGGTTGTTAACCTTATTTCTAGGACGAATGGAGTCCAATTCAAGAAGTCATTTCCTACACCTCTATCACGTAGGACACTGACTACTTTTTTTTTTTCTAGCTGTTTGAGTGTTTCAGGATTCACTTTTAAAAGACATTTGGAGTTAGTTTTATGCACAGTGACAGATATGATCTAATTGCATTCTTCTCCATGTGGTCACCCAGTTTTCCCAGCACATTTTTTAAAAGACACTTTCTTTTCTCCAAAGTATGTTTCTGGTATCTTTTCAAATATGAAATTGATGGAGTTAAGTGTATTCATGTTTGAGTCTTTGATTGTGTTCCATTGAACTTCATGTTTGTTTTCCTGCCAGTGGCATACAATATTTATTAGTATGGTACTGTACTGTGCCGTGAGATCAGTGATTGTAATCCCTATAGCAGCCTTCTTTTTCTCAGAATTGTTTTGGACACTATGGTCTTTTATGTATCCATATCAATTTTAGGATAGTTGTTTTTCTCCTATTTCTGTGAAAAATGAGATGGGCATCTTGATCAAGATTGCATTGAATCTATAAATAGCTTTTAGTAGAAGGGTAATATCTACAATGTTAACTTAATCAGTACACGAGTGTGGGATCTTTCAGCTTCCTAATGTCTTTATCTCTTTATTCAGAGGTTTGATGTTTTCATTATAGAACTCTTCCACTTCCTTGGTTAGGTTTACTCCTAGATATTTTATTTCCTTTGAGGCTACTATGAATGGGAGTGTGTCCATGATCTCCTTCTCTGTGTGTTTATTGTAGGTGTACAGAAAAGTTATTGATTGTGCAAGTTAGTCTGTATCCTGACATATTGCTTAGTTTGTTTATTGTTTTAGAAGTTTTCAGGCAGAAGTTTTGTGATATCTAATGTATAATATCATGCCACCTGAGAATATGGACAGTTTGACTTCTTCAATTCTACATTTGCATCCCTTTTTCTTCTCTTCCTGATTTCTATAGCTAGTATGAGGCTATCCTGTAACCAAAGTAGACAACTACTACCAACTGTTCTACGTGCCTGCAGCTAGGTTTTCTTTTGTACCCAGATGGGTATACTGATCATGTGTACTTTACAGGGATATAATGTGGAAAATATAGCACATTTTCTAAAGGTAGATGCTTAGAACATCAAGGAGAAGGTCTCTGAATAAAACTTGTTTAAGCTTTAAGTTTAAATAAATTAATTCATGTGGAATATATGTGACCTATTTTAATGTTCATCAGTAGTCTCTCTCTCTCTCTCTCTCTCTCTCTCTCTCTCGCTCTCTCTCTCTCGCTCTGTGTGTGTGTGTGTGTGTGTGTGTGTGTTGTGAATATTTAAGGAAATTCTAGAGGAAAAAAGCTAAGAAATTAAACAGGCACCTCAGCAATACATAAGCAGCCCTGTGCTTTAGATTTTCTGGTATAAAAAAAAATGGGATGCAGAGTGAACCCAATAGGGAGGGAGAAGAAGCAAGAAAAACTGCAAGAAATCACAAGTAAGAAAAGTTCTGGCAAAGTGACTATAAACTTCTGTGGGACTAGAATAAATCTAATAAGTGAGGCAGTGTGTCTTTCTTTCATGGCAAGGAAGAGCAAAGTGTTAAAGGAAAGCTCATCTTCCTCTTCCTTACTCATTTCCTTCTACTCAACCACAGTAAACAAGAGACAAAATAGGAAATTAGTTGTATCCGCAGATGAACAATTCAATGGGTGCTCAACTAAAGTGTAGGCTGATTTGTTGAGAATGAATTTCCTTTTAAAAGTACAAAAGAAAAAAGTTAATGGTAAGAGAAAGAGCCAGGTATCTAGCTTACTTGCTTTAAAAGTTGCTCTGTTTTGAGGCTGGAAAGAAGGCTTAGAGGTTAAGAGCTCTTACAAATCTTGCAGAAGACCTAGGTTCCTAGGTTTGGTTAACAGTACCCATGACGTGGTAGCTCACAAATGTATAACTGTTTGTTTTCAACTCCAGTTCCATGAGATCTAAAGCCATGTCTCTGTGTGTGTGTGTATGCATACATACACATATATGGGCAAATCACTTATAAACATAAAGATAACTAAAAATAATAACATGACCCCCTTTAAAAGTTACTCTGGCACAAAGCAGTAGCTCAGTTGTTAGAGTCCTGGCCCAGTATGTGTAAAGACCTTGCTTTGGTCTCTAGCAGCACATAAAACTGGATACATTGACATATGCCTCTAATCACAACACTCAGGAAGTGGATAGAGGGTCAGAAATTCAAAAGTTGTTCTACCCTTGCATAGTATTGATGTCTGGATCTCAGCTAGTAGTGGGATGCTGAGGCCAGATTATCACTTGAACCAAGCATCTGAAGAATGGGCAGTACAACATGAGTCTGCCTCAAAATATTTACCCTAATGCTAGTTATAGTTTTTAATTTGCCATGTTAATGTTGTATCCTGCTACCCTGTACAAAGTGCTTTTCTGGTCTAAGAATTTTCTAATGGAGTTTTTAGGGTCACTTAATTTTTGGAACATATATGCAAAATAGCTTTTTGCCATCTGACTTCCCTTCTTGTATTTCTTCATCTTATCTTACTATTTTGCCACATGAACTATTGCCTGTGATTCTGAAGTTTCTATAAAGCCTACTTAACGATGTACCATACAGCATTTCTTCGCAACTCTGCATTCAGTGACACCATGCTGGCAACTTAAAATCACCCACACTGAGAACATTTTACAAGTGGCAAATTTGACAAAGAAAGGCCTTCCCTGCCCGCAGAAAGCTGGATGTTAAATATTTACCAGTATACTTTACCTCCTTTCATTCTCTGTGGATTTCATCTCAAGTGGAACACCACGAATTCTCTCCATATTTCCATGCCTCTGACTGGTATTCGTTTGTACTGCTTTGTAATCAGCTATTACCTTTCACCTTTACCTTCCATAGTCACCTCTATTTTCTGCCTATTTTAAGAGCATGCTACAATTCACAGACTCAAAGAAACTGGGGAATAAGGAGGGTCCAAGGGAGAAAGTGTGAATCTCACTCAGGAGAGGGAGGCAGGAGAGGGCTAGGGGTGACAATGGAAATAGATGGGTGGCATCTCTGGGACTAGCTTTAGACCTGGAAATGGGGAAGCTATGGAGAGTCTATGGGGGTGACTTTAACTGAGATGCCTATCAGTGGAGGATAGAGAAACTGAAGTGGCCACCTCCTGTAGCCAAGTAGGGCTTCCAGTGGAAGGACGGTGACATCAACCCACCCACAAAACCTTCAACCCCAAATTTGTCTTGCCTACAAGATAGCAGAGATAAAGATGGAGCAGAGATTGAGGGAATGGCCAATAAATGATTGGCCCAATTTAAGACCCATCCCATGGGAGAGAGCCAACCCCTGACACTATTAAAGATACTTTGTTATGCTTGTAGACAAAAACCTAGCATAACTGTCTCCTAAGAGGCTTTATCCAGTAGCAGATATAAACAGATGCAGAGACCCACTGCCAAACATTAGGTGGAGCTCAAGGAGTCTTGTGTAAGAATTGGGAATAGAATTGAGCAAGCCAGAGGTGTCAAGGACATCACAAGAAGACCTACAGAGTGAGTCAACTAACCTAGGCCCATGAGGGCTCACAGACACTACAACCAAAGAGCCAACCAAAGAGCATGCAGGGGCTGGACCTAGCCTCTCCCACATTTGTAGGGCCTTTGGGCCTTTAAGAAAACGAGTCCCAACCCCTTTTAAATGTGAAGAGTAGAAATATCATCTTCACTATGATAGAGGAAAGACCATGCTGGCAATATGCAGTTACTCATATATTTACACAGAAAAGGTGTTTTTATCAAACATTCATTATACTGAGGATCCTGCCATAAAAAAATGCCTCACTTCAAGAACCTCACAGTCGTTAAGGCAGACTGATCAGTAAAAACAGCATAATCAGATACGATATGTGCTGATATATGTATAGTACTATGTAAAGCCAGGGGAGATTAAGAAAAGAAAACATTATTTTTAATAAAAGTGTGGGGATTATTAACATTTCCACAGAAGTAACATTTGGATTGAGTATTGAAACAGACATTCTTAAAGTCAAGGAACCGTGGATGAACACTGTGGTATTGGAAACAACAGATTTAGTATGCAGGTAAGGGGGATGGGAGGCACATTGTAGTTCCAAGTTCTAAGACTTTGTAGTGTTGAGCAAAAAAATGGAACTTAATAATAGTATTAATAGTGGAGCTGCATGGAGTAAAACATAAGCTAGAGAATCTCTAAGGACTGGATAGAAAGGAATGGATTAAAGTGTTTTTCAAAGTACCGTCATGTGGCTGAAGCAGTTCCAAATGTTCTCTGTTCTAATGCCCAAGGTTCAAATTCCCAAGAGAGGACATGTTTGGCACAGCTTGTATTGCATGTACAACTATACCCTGCCTAGAATTAAACAAAACACCTTCGTTGAAATACCACCAAGACTGTATCCCATAGGAGAGTGACACTTCCCTGGAAAGGAAAATCACTATAAGAATCAGAATAGTTAGGAATGTATATTAGTTGAACAAAAGCAAACTACATTTAGAGGAATGTGTTTTCATTTAAATGGAATTTCTGGCTATAGGAATCTATTCTAAGTTCTAGGTTTTGCTTACAAGACTTCCTTTCATTCTTGTGGCTTTTACCTGGCAGCTTCTAAAATGAACTTGGCACCTAAACTATAGTAGCTCTTCCTCCTCCCTAGGTTTCTGCTACCCTAAAGGTAGTAAGAAGGTTTCTAATCTTGCCTTATGGTCAGTCTTATAGTTCTCAACTGTTCTCCCAAATTTCTGTCATTCTTTCTTACCTTTCCTAGGGTAAAAACTAGAAAATATCAACCCTAAAGTACTGAGAATGGGACAATTTCATTCACACACTAGACTTTAATCTTTGAAACATTAGTGCTGAGCAAGAATTGGAAAGGGCTGAAAAATCCCAGCAACAAATCAAGGGCAAAAGAAGTAGCTCTACACTATAACTGGGCATTCATTAAGTTGTTTTGTTCCAAAACTCCATGGGGGGTAGTTTTAAAATGAGTTTTCCATGGACTTAGTTAATTATTACAGATGTTTTCTTATGACCTTGTTGCTTTTTTGAACTAAATGCGCTTGCTGTTGTTGTTTTAGGGTAGAATCATGTTATGTTTGAGCTCACAGCATGTGTGGGGGGTATGGTATGTGGACTTTCAAAGTAGCGCGTGAGTGCAGGGTGAATGCACATGCCTTCAAGTCTGGTGACTCTAGTTTAGACATTTTGTTTTTGAACGTTTGCGTAGGTGAACCTTGTGTCTGAAATGAAGTTGGAGATAGATGCTGACTCATAGAGCTTATACCTTCTCAAGTCCATTTATGCTGGTGATTAGTCATTTTGATGAAGAGATACCTTGTTAGCTAGCATTAGGCTAGAAATAGGTAGCAAATAAACCATAGAAACATAGCAACTAGATTAAAAATATTGTATCTGCCATGCAATTAGAATGTACTGGGAAATATCTAGTTTGAGGCATACACCTCGCCCTTCTATAGACAGAACAATTCTCTAAAAGCTTCTCCTACTTTAAAATGCAGGAGCTTCTATTGACCCTGAACATTACTTTTGTATTTTCTTTTTTATATTTTTTTTAGTACTGGAATTTCATCAGTCTTTGAGACTTTGGCCTATGGTCTTTTGCATGGTTATTAAGACAAGTAACCTGCCACCATGTAATGGGATTAAGACAAGATTTGTCTCTAGCCATAACTGATCTGGTTTACTCAGACTATGATTAACTTACATAAAAATACACTTTGAGAGTACTCTGGAGCCAGTGTGAATGACCATGACTATCTTTTCCATCTGGGCACAATAGAGACACAAAGGGAGGCCACCTAAGAACCTATTCTGGTTTTCTCAAATGATCAAGACATGAAGATGTCAGATAATGTCCTAAACTCTGCAGCTATACAGTAGAAAAATGATTCACATCTTGTAAATCTCACAAAAGATGTAAAACAGTAGTTTTCAATTACACCTTCCATCAGAATCACCCGGTGTGTGTTTTGGGGAAACATGTCTTCCCACAGACATATTGAAAAGTAAGTAAAAACTGTTAGAAACAATGTTCTCAGAACTTGAGATGATTTTTAAAATCTAAGAAAATGCTTATTTAAAATAAAAACACAACTATATAATGGAGGAAAGCTTTGTGGCATTTTCCTTTTTAAGCACCAGTTTTTGTCTATATCCCTAGCATGGGATCATAGACCCTAATTCCAGAGGGAGAAGAGGGGTCTTTCTTTGTAAACTACTGATGGTAAAGACAGACCGATCGACAGACAGACAGATATGGATGTGTTTTAACCTGGTTAGGAGCTACCTTGAAGGATAGACCAAGGAATACATCTCTTTTTCTCTCACTTAGAACTCCAGCTAGAAAAACATATGTTGAAAACATATGTAGAAAAACAGATTTTCAAACTTACAGAAGATTGTATAAGCCTGGGAACAAGAACAGGAAAGACATTCTTTAGAACATTAGGACACTCAAAAGAACCATGAACAATGGGGAATTTAGATGATTACAACCACACTGGAGGCAAAGCACATGATTTTAAAAAGGTAAAATTGTCCTATCCTTTTACCTTCAGCTCATCCTTAGGCCTAGCTGAAATAACTTCATTTGTTTTAAAATAGATGTTTTAAAAAAATCTCTGTCAAAAGTTTAGCTTAATGCAAGTTAAAAAGTAGACCCTGGGGCTGGTGAGATGGCTCAGTAGTTAAGAGCACCGACTGTTCTTCCAAAGGTCCTGAGTTCAAATCCCAGCAACCACATGGTGGCTCACAACCATCCGTAACGAAATCTGATGCCCTCTTCTGGTGTGAGTTTGAAGACAGCTACAGTGTAATTAGATATAAAAATAAATTAAAAAAAAAAGAAATACACTCTTTGGTGAATATATGCAATATGCCAAATTGTACATCAACAGATGTAGCAAAAGTGGTACTCAGAGGGAAATCCTTAGCTACTAATAGAAGATGGAAGGAAGGACCATCTAGAGACTGCCCCACCCAGGGATCCATCCCATAAACAACCACCAAACCCATATTGCATATACCAACAAGATTTTGCTGACAGGACCCTGATATAGCTGTCTCCTGTGAGGCTATGCCAGTACCTAGAAAATACAGAAGTGGATGCTCACAGTCATCTATTGGATGGAACACAGGGTTCCCAATGGAGGAGCTAGAGAAATAACCAAGGTGCTGAAGGGGTCTGCAACCCTATAGGAAGAACAACAATATGAACTAACCAGTACCCCCCAGAACTTGTGTCTCTAGCTGCATATGTAGCAGAGGATGGCCTAGTCAGCCAACAATGGGAGGAGAGACCCTTGGTCTTGCAAAGATTCTATGCCCCAGTATAGGAGAATGCCAGGACCAGGAAGTGGGAGTGGGAGGGCTGGGGAGCAGGGGGAGGGGGGAGGATATAGGAGATTTTCAGAAAGGAAACTAGAAAAGGGGATAGCATTTGAAATGTAAATGAAGAAAACATCTAATTTTTAAAAAAGTAGTACTCAGAGAAATTCATAGCTACTAATAGAATATTTCAAATAAATAACCCAATCATTACTGGAAATATAATGTGAAGAACAAAATAAGGCAAACACTAACAGAAGAGAGAAAGAATAGAAAACACAGAGGATAAATTACACAAAAAGAGGGAATCAGTGAACCCAAAAGTTAGTTTTGGGGAAAAAAAATCACTGAAAGTAATAACTCTTAAGCTATTCTGTTAACAGCATGAAGAGAGAAGACACAAATAAGTAAGATAAAAAGTAAAGTCAGGAAATTACTACCAGTTCTAAAAAAGGATTTAAAAAAGAGTATTATGATTAGGTATGATAGTACATGCCTATCATCCTAGCATTCTGATAACCAAGGCATGAAGATAGTGACTTATATGACAGCATGAGTGATAGCAATATCTGGTCTCACTAAATAAGTAAAGAGATAGATAGATAGATAGATAGATAGATAGATAGATAGATAGAAAATCATAATGAAATAAAATGGCACTATGATCATATCACCAAAATGTTAGCTAGCTTAGAAAAGTATAAATTACTCAAAACAACCTAAACCAATTAAGAAATAAGTAAAAAAAAATATCTCAATACATCCACAAAACCAGAAAACATTGAAATAACTCCCAGCAAATAACAATATATGGCTCATGGCTTCAAAAATGAATATCTCAATCCGGGCGTGGTGGCGCATGCCTTTAATCCCAGCACTTGGGAGGCAGAGGCAGGTGAATTTCTGAGTTTGAGGCCAGCCTGGTCTACAGTGTGAGTTCCAGAACAGCCAGGGCTACACAGAGAAACCCTGACTCAAAAAAAAAAAAGAATATTCTCAGTCATAGACAATTGAATATTATCCATCTCAAACCCTCCCAATACATAAAAGATGAGAGATCACTTTACAAACTTAGTCTGTGAAGCCAGCACTATCCAGATAACACATCTAGACAAGATAACAAAAGAAAATATCAAAGTAATATCCCTAGTAAATATTCAAGTGCAATTTTCAATAAAATAATAACAAAGAATTATATGCCACAATGAGGTAGGATTTAACACAGGAATAGAATAGTGTTCAATATAAGAAAATCAATCAATGAAATATATCATATTAGTAGATGATATAGGAAAGCCCACATGGTCATTACCATACACTTGGAGAAGGCATTGGGCCAAATTCAGTTACTTTCTCGATGCAGGCAGAAGAGGCTTCTTAAACATGCCATGTTCAGGGTATTTAGGGAAAACTTCAGCTAATCAATAATGAATGGTAAAAAGATTAAAATCATTTCCATTAATATCAGGAACAAAGCAAGGATGCCCACTAAAAACTACTAAATATTACTGAAAGGAAATGAAATTACCTCTACTTAAAAGTAAATAGACATCTTATGCTCATGGATATAAAGACTTAATCTTGTTTCATTAGAGAGGTTCAATGAAAAATCACAATGAGATACCTTTTGATACCTACATCAATGATTTTAAGATAGAAAAACAAAGCATAAAGCATATTGAAGTGATGGGAAGAAATTAAAAACCTTCATTCATTGTTGATAGAAATGGAAAGTTACTCAATATTAGTGGAAAATAGATTGCTAGTCTCAAACATCTAAATTTAGAATTACCATATGACCTAGTAATTCTATTCTTAAGCACATATCCAACCGAAATGAAAACACATTTCAAACACATATTCTATACTAATGTTCACTGCAGCATTATTTTTCATGGCCAAAGGATAGAAAACATCAACAGATGGATGAACAAAATATGTAGCATATACACAATAGAATAGCATCTAGCCATGATAAAAGAATACATTCTGCTACATACTATAATATACATGCACGTGGAAAACATGTAAGATAAACTAGACACAAATGAAAATGTTTTCATTTTATTTGTGCACAATAGTTGAAGTAGGCAAACTCACAGGATCAGGACTTACATTAGTAGTTATGAGTGTCTGAGGAAAGGAGTTTATGTGGAATTATTGCTTCATGCTTACATAGTTTCTGTTTTGTTGATGAGAATGTTTTGAAGGTGCACAATGGTAACCATTGCACAACGTTGTGACTATAACAATGTCACTGAATTGTACACTTACACAGGGAGGAAAGTGGTGATTTAATTGGACAAGAAAATATGAAAATAAAAGTAACTTCCCAGTACAAAATCAAGACCCCAAAGGTGAGAATGCAAATGCAAACCTGTCTAATGTATGCATTAGACAATGGTTGCATTAGGGGGAAGCGATTACAAAGTCAAAGGAGGTCAATGGTTGCATTAGAAGGAAGAGATTATAAAGGGCCATGAGATGGAGGAGCTAGAGAAAGTACCCAAGGAGCTAAAGGGATCTGCAACCCTATAGGTGGAACAACATTATGAACTAACCAGTACCCCCCGGAGCTCTTGTCTCTAGCTGCATATGTAGCAGAAGATGGCCTAGTCGGCCATCACTGGAAAGAGAGGCCCTTTGGACTTGCAAACTTTATATGCCCCAGTACAGGGGAACGCCAGGGCCAAAAAGGGGGAGTGGGTGGGTAGGGGATTGGTGGGGGTGGGTATGGGGGACTTTTGGGATAGCATTGGAAATGTAAACAAGGAAAATACCTAATTAAAAAAAAACAGAGTCAAAGAGAAAAAAAAAAAAAAACAAAGGGCCATGAGAAAATTTGGGGAGTGGGTATAAGCAATATAATAATAATAGCAATGCACCCATATATGTGTGAACTATTAAAGGTACATTTTAATATGTACAGCTTATTTTATACCATTTTTACATCAACAAATTCTTTTTAAATGAAAACTCATTAAAAACTAGTTTAGTTGACAATGGTGTCAATAAGATAGATGATAGATTTAGTTTCCACTGAGTCAGGCATAGATACCCACCTACACTCTTAACCCTCAATGATGGAAGCAGACAGTTTATGAGTTTGAGGCCAAACTGGACTACGTAGGTTATATAGTGAGACCATTTCTCAAAAACTAATCTCAGATATGTTGTTGAGCTTATAAACTAGTATGTGAGAGACTTTAAATCAAATCATAGCATAATTATAACATGAGATATGTTTTTAGCAAGAAAAACTTAAGATCTTGGAAATATTAATATAAAATATCAAGCCTTTTCTAATATGGAAATAATTAACCCTTTCCTAAGCAAATGATCTTTGAGTGATGAATAAATTGGCTTAAATTATATATTAATAAATATGGACATATAGGAAGGAAGCAGATTCAATACAAAGAACTTTTTTTTAAGTAGAAAGATTGAAGTATGGCTAAGGCATGGTCATTGGCAGAGCAGTAATAGAAATGTCTGAAAAGATAGTCAGATCATGTAGCCTTTTACATACCATATTATGATTGCAGTCTTTGAATTAAGACAAGTACAGAGCCATTGAAAGGTTTTAAACTGTAGGATAATGTAAGAAGATGTGAACTATAAAGAAACATAGTAGATGTGATATGATGAATGCACTGGAGGACAAGAAAAGAATCAGAGGCATCAGTCTGGAGGCTTTTGTAATTTAGGATCCAGATAAGATGATAATGGCTTGGTCTACAGAAGATGTAAAAGAGCTGGCAAGAATTAGACAAATTAGACATTCTTTAATAAATTCAATATCAGAGTGGCCTTAAGTAAAAATTACATTCAGTAGTAATTCTTATGAAACTACAGCCTTCAGATTAAATTGCCCCAATGTCTATGTTGGCTTTACTGGAACATAGCCATTCCAGTTGTTTATGTGTTTCTATGACGTGTGTGTGTGTGTGTGTGTGTGTGTGTGTGTGTGTTTGAAATTGACACATTATGTGGTCCAGAAAGCCAAAGGTATTTACTGTCTTTTTGCAGAGAACTTTGCTGACCTCTGATCTAGGATTACGTGTTATATACCTGACTTGAAAGTCTAAATGAAGTGGTGGTCAGTGAAAGGAGAAGTAAAAAAGACAGAATACAAGCAATGCAGCATCCTGGGGAAAGAAGAGTGGTTATTTAATGGGAACATAAGTGGTCCTCAGAGAGTGAAGTAGGGCTGAAATTTGAGACAACAGTTGAGGGTGCCAGATTCAGAATACGAGGCTAGTAGAAAGGGACAGAGAGATCCCTTTTTGTGTTTGCAGCATTTTCCTGAGTAGCTGACTCAAGGACAGTAATATTGTGAAGCAAAGTGGCCTAGGACTCAACTGGAATCAGAAGTCAAACTATAATGTGCTTGTTCTTTGCACACACCAAGACTTGTTTAAAGCATTGATATGTGCGCTGCTCCTTTACAGTGGCTGTGAGTCAGGCACTCGCCTTACAAGATCTGTGTAGTTGAGAAAACTGAGGCACAGAAAGGAAATACTATAGAATGTGAATGCAGACAGACAATCTACTTCTCATCATTAATCTGAACCTAGATGAACTCAACAAGAAACTGAGCTTGAGTGATAGGGTGCAATCTGGAGAAATGATCTTTGGATGTTTGACTTAGAAACCACAGTTTCACCTTGTTAAACACCCTAAGGTTTGGCATGGTCAGTATTCATGGCGTAGTGTTTAGTAGGGATTTTGTGATTAGGATAAATCAGTGAGCATTAGATCTAAGGGATGTGTGTGTGTGTGTGTTATTTTGTATATGTATGTATATGTGTGTATATGTGTATTATATGTGTAGGTGTGTATGTATATGTATAAAGCTTCTAAGAGAAAATTTCTCAATACCAGGTCCTCAGATGTCAACAGTCCCCCTTCGTATACCAACTGCTTAGTTCAAGGAATTCCTTTTTTTCCTCACTTGACAAGTTGCTGACATTGGGACACAGCTACCCCACCTCTCTGCCCTAGATTGAGATAAACCTAGCCCAATAGCCATCTCCCCGCCCCCTCCCTATTTTCAACACTGTTGAGAGGCTGTCCAGCCAAAAAGAAAAAACAAACAAACAAACAAACAAAAAACAAACAAAAATCCCAAACAAACAAAAGGCGAAGAAAAAAAGGAACGCCAAAACAAAGGGAAAGCAAGCAAGCAAACACAAAGCAGACCTCTAAATAAGAATCTGCGTTAAATCCCAGCAAGGCATAGTGCACACCTTTAGTCCCAACACTCAGGAGGCAGATGCAGGAGGATCTCTATGGGATTGAGGCCACCCTGGTCTACAGAATGAGTTCCAGAACAATCAGGGCTACACAGAGAAAAAATAAATTCTTATTGGTCTGGGTCCCAGAATGAAAGATTGAGCCCTTGTGCCATCCTGGTTTTAGGGTTATTTACCCAGTCACCTTTTTGTTCTCTTAGTTAGACTTCTGAAATCTCTCTGCTTTGCCTCAGGCTCAGTCTGCCTGTACTGCTGAGTCTCCTTCCTGTCTGCTGATCTCTGATCTGTTTCCACCTTATGTTGATTCCAGTCACCAGGGTTACAAGCTGTTTGGCTTTACTCTGCATTTGCTTGGGCTGAAGGTTTGCCCCCTTCTGATAGTCTTCCCATCTCTCTTTCCTCAGATCTTCCTATTGACCATGAACCAGGGTAAGGCTATAGGGAATCCTTTTCATTTAAGAGAAGCAAAAAACTGTGTGGTGGGTAGGCAGAATCATTGTCATTCTCAGACCTACCCGTCTTTAGACTGTCTATTTTTAAGCACAGAGCCTAATTCAATCAGTACACATTACATATATAAATTTAGGATTCTGAATCTAAGTCCAAATCACAACCTAGGATAGTACAGCAGCAGCTTGAGTTTTGTTGTTATAGTTGTTACAGAAAAAAATAGAGGGCTTTAAAATTAGGTCCCATTGTATCGTGGTGTGACTACCAAAAAACAATGAGAATGTAGTGCATATACCATTACCGTAGGATGGCCACCACAAGAAAGATGATCAACATGCCTCATGGCCATGTGGGCTATACTGGGTGTTACAGTTTGAAATATAGTTTATACTGATTGATAAACAGTAGCATCCCAGTGTCCAGTGCCTTCTGAATGCTTCCTCTATTCCTGTAATGATTCCTTGGACCCTAGACCTCTCCACTTCAGAAAATAATGAATTAGTCCCAGGCCCAATTCAGAGTTTATAGGAACTGCTTCAGTGTCTCAGCTTTAATGTCTATTTCTTAAGTGGCATAGTATATGTGTTGGATAACATTTAAATTATCATCCTGTGTCCTGCTGTATTTCATCCCGATGAGAACACACCAGATAAATTTGACAACAATAATGAGGAAAATCAATGTTTTAGAAGCAGCAATAAAATGTAGCTTCCTGCTAAATATTTCATAGGCATTAATTTATTTGAGTGTCATTATAACCCCATGAGGCAGAAACATTACTTCTGTTTATAATAGAGAAAATGCATTTCAAAGAGTTAAAGACTCTCAGCTTCACGGAATATAGATAAAATCCATGTTATTCATTTCCATTTATATGATGTTTGCTGCTTAGAAAAATCAATATAGACTTGACACTGATAATTGGTTGCCTAGGGATCAGGCATTAGGGATGAATGGATTACAAGGATGTTTAAGATTTCTTTTCAGAATCATGAAAATTGTTCCAAGTTGATTGTGTTTGTGGTTGTCTAACTGTGATTAAACTTACAGCTCTGACTTTGGAATGTGGGCAATATAGCAGCTAATCCTCCAACATCTACCTTAAGGCATATGTTAGCACTCACATTGAAATTTTTTTATACCATAGATTTTATTTTGTTTTTGAGATTATGATCACAACATTTATGCCTTCCATTTCCTCCCTCTAAACCCTCCCATATACCCCTCTCTGCTTTCTTTCAAATTCATGAACCCTGTTTTCACTGATTGTAATTGTATGCATTAGTAATTATTAATTAGAAAATAGAGTAGGTTTCTTTATGGCACTTTCAAACAAAATTTGGTACTGTTAATCCTCTTCCTTCCTGTCTTCACACTCCCCACTGACCTCTTTCCCATGACCTTTCCCAGTAGCTTTCTTTTAACTTTCATGTGTTCATTGGCCTCCTGTTCTCAACAACTCTTCCTTCTCTTGTGGTTCCATACACATATACAAACAGACCTTGAAAGCTGTCTTTCTGAGTCTGTATTAACTTGATGAGTATAATAATTACTAGATTGAGAAATTTTACTACAATTTTCATAACTTCTCTCTTCAGCTGAATAAAATTCAATTTTATATATGTACTACAAGAAACTGAAGCTCAAATATAAGCTAGGTACTCAAGGCTGATGGATACTACATGACTCTCTATATGGTTCCCTATGACGGACATAACATCACATGTGTAGCACTCCATTATTGAACACATAACCTATATCTAACCTTAAGGATACTCCGAATATGCACAATGAAGAACAGAATATTTTTTTTTTACAGTCAGGGAATGAGTAGATCATATCTTCAAGGAATGTTAATATCACAAAAGACAGAAACACTATCGATGTTCTAAATCAAAGGAAAGTAAAGGTACATGACATCAAAATTCAATACCAGAATCTAAATGGCTTTCTTTGCTGGCAGAGTAAACAGAAAATGCTACAAATAGTAGCTTAGAGCTCTGAGTAGAATATGAAATGTTCTAGATCTAAAGTCAATTATATACTATATATCAGTGTTTAAGGGTCAGGGACACATATATCATATTCTCAAGTTGCTCACAAAAACTATATATGTATATATAGATAATAAATTAAAAAATTGATAGGTATAGTGAGCAAACAAAGCAAGTGGGAAAAGCCTTATCAATAAATCTTAGTAAACTGCATGTATGTTATCTTTATATAATTCATATTTTTATTACATTTCTATATTCTGAAATTGTATTGACATAAAAGATTAAAACTAGAACTCATTTTACATTTTCTCCTGCTTACAAGCCCACTCCCTGCTCAATTTTGTGGTGGCTACCAGGGTTTCCGAATAGTGAAGGATGTAACTTGTGGATTTGTATGTATTGGTAAATATTCATGAGCGTTCTTTCAGAATTGATCAGTGAGAATTTCCTGTATGCCAAGCACTAGGCTATATGTGTGCTCAGATCCAAGGCAACAATACAAAGCCTCATGACCTCAGAAGATCGGGAGCTGAGAACAAATGCTATAATTGGAAATGTGCACAGATTCCAGGAGAAGTTAGAGAACAGATACCTTATTCAGCTATGGGTGAGGATCAGAAGAAGCAAAGGAATGTGGAGAGGTCAGACAACATTGGCTAGAGAAGATCTTTAACTTACACCTTATAGGGTTTAGTATGGCAAGCAATGAGAAGGGTTAACATTCTTGACAGAAAGGAATTAAAAAGTAAAGTATATATTAAGAACACATTCTCAAAAGCTGGTGTGTGTGTGTGTGCGTGCGTGTGTGTGTGTGTGTGTAACAATAATTATGAAAAGAAAAGGCCATGAATTTTACAGCAAGCAAGGAGGGATATATGGGAGAGTTTGGAAGAAAGGGAGGGGATAATTGTGAAATTATATTGTAACCTCATAAAATAACAAACTATTTTTAAATTAGAATGCCTTCCAAATAAGCCCCAAATTACCCACTTATTAATTCTGTCTAGGTTTTTTCCTGGTCACAAGGGGCTGATGACAACTGCCATCTAGAACAATTACTCATCATTCATTTACAAAAAGTGATTTAGGCCACAATTACAAAAAATTTACAGAAAATGATTTAGGCCACAACTTAGCATAGAAAGGGGACCCAATAAGTATTATCTTGATTCACATCCTTTTCAGGAGGCTAAAAGCTTTAATGAGGGTTGTCCGGGTACATGGCTGAGAATACAGAGAGAAGGGAAACTGTGATACTAAGCAAATTTGTACTTTATCCCAATAACATTGCACAGTTTTCATGACTTACTCTTTATTTCTGCTTTTTAAAGGCCCTCTGGTGTGGAGATGACTCAGGTTAAGAACTGGGCCAGGAAGACAGTGAAGAGGTTGTTTATCTGATGAGAGTCTGACACAGGGTAGTAGGGCAGGGTGGTGACTAAGGAAAAACATTCAAAACGTGCAGTAGAAGAAAAAGTCAAGGCTAAATTCCACATGTCTGACTTAAACATCAGCATGGATGTAGTCTTTATCCTCTATGATAGGAATGGATTTTGGAAGTGGGGTATAGAGACAATGAGTTGTGTTGTAGCTATAATAATCTTTAAGAGGCTATGAAATATCCCAACAGAGATGTCTAATAACAGGCAGGATGTACAAGTCTGAGATTTGCTTTTGTATAGACACACAAAGCAAATTTTACTATTTTCTACCCTGAGGCCTTTTAACCATGTACCTCTAGTTTTATTTCCTCCATTATCAAATAAAGATGATGATCAAAGTGTTCTATAGAAGTGAAAAGAAACATTCAACAAAGTCCAATACATGATACAAGTGCCAATTCTTTCAAGAAGATTTGATGCTGACGGGTATTCTTGAGACACTTTCAAAGAAATCTCCCCCTCTAGAGTCATAAAAGGGGCCTAAATCCATAAAAATCAGCTCTTTTTATCATAATATTATATTTTCCTCCTCTCCTAACTCATCTAAACTAAATATAATTGGATCAAAGACTCTAAAATAGGATACAAGACATGGACATGCTCTGGAAGACATCAGAGCTGAAATGAAAGGCGATGGAGACCAATCGCTGAGGTATCAGTCAATAGTTCTAGAGGGAGCGGGGTATGCCACTTTCTTGAGATTTAACCAAACTAGATACAATGATTGGGTGTTGGACTATCTTTAGGCAACTTTGAAAGCCATTTTGCAAAGCACTTGGTTATCATCTATCTTTATGGAGGTAGGTAGGTAGGTGTTTGGAAGCAACTAAAAGAAGCCAGCCACACAGTAGGCACTTGACCTGTTGGTAGCACAGATTACTTTTTCTGTGTGAATACTTAGATGCTCATCTGCAAAAATACACCATTTCTCCAATGGTCTTGTCTCATAGCTGCTATAGAATTCCTCACAGCTCTCTAGATTTCTTTCAAGGCAACAGATGTATAATTCACTCTTCCTACTGCAAAACTGATTGTCTCAGCAGGATGTGAGCAACCTGGGAAGGGACCACATGGTTGTTTTAATTTGTTCACCATGGCAGACATTTATCCAAGCTTCACTCTGGCCTGTGTTCTCTAATTTCAGATCAATTCTATGTACCAAACAGTTGATGTGTGTTCCCACTACTGTGGAGCTGCCTACTGCCATGCCTTGGACTATGCCCCCCCAAACCAAGACCCAAAATCATTTCCTCCTTCCTTGTTCTGTCAAGTATTTTGTCACAAAATTTATAAAAATAATAGGAATATATACTCTGTGCTATTTTATGTTAGAAGTATATAACTTATTTAATTTTCTAGGGACTTTGAGTTAAGAGGTCGCCTATGTAGACGTGGTCACATCAACAAGCAAAGCAACTAATACAATACAAATTCTTTTCTTTGAAAGTAATGAAGACCTCACATCCCTCAGTTTTGAAATAGAAACTTAAATGCTTCTAATATTTACCTTGCAAGGCTATTACAGGGACTGGATGAGATTATACACGAAAAGCACATATCTACAACACTGATTTAAAAAATCTTTTTACTGGCTTAGGTGTAGATCAGTTGGAAAGTGTTTGTTTAGCATGCCCAAGGCTCTGTGTTCTATCCTCAGGGTTACTAATATTCTTTGCCAATATAACCTCTATGTGCAAGGTTCTGATGTCATAAAACAGTAATCTCATACAAACATGCCTAGTCATAAGGAGTCAACACTGTAATGGATGAGTGTGACAAGCAAAATAATCAAATGAGTAATATGACTGGCAGCATTCATCACTATGGCAACAAATTAGACAGAGTAGGCAGATAGCAAATGCCAGTCAGATGTAGTTTCCTTATGGAAAAAAAAATGTGGGGGGGAGTACAAAAAGGATCATGCTGGCTTACCATTTTAGATGACAAGGAAGTAAAAACTAGGGGGAAAGATTCCAGACAGGACACTGTGATAATAAGTCTTTGTGAGGAAAGGTGAGGACTTGGATGACAGGAAATAAAGAGGAAAACACTGATTGACATCTGACCTCTCAGTATATGCCTTTGGGAGCATTTCTGAATTTCTACAGTCTATATGAGTCATCCTACTTATTTTTCAGTTCTTTTTTTCTCATGTTTTCTGAAAAGAGCTTTATGGGCTGGAGAGATGGCTCAGCAATAAAGAACTCTGTTCTTGCAGGGGACCTGAACTTGGTACCTGGCATTGACATTGTTGGCTCACAGCTGCCTGTAACTCCAGCTCCAGGGGAACTCTTGACATCTGTAGGTACCAACACACACACACACACACACACACACACACACACACACAGGCACATTCACATCCACACTGTTGAAAATTAACATGCTGTTAGATGCACTGTTTGCTTCTTGGTTCAGTGACAGTCAACTTCTTGCTCTGTCCTTACATGGCATAGAACAGAGGGGCTGAAGACTCTCTCCTATCTTATATTTATAAAGGTACTAATCCTATTTGTGAGGACTGGACACTCCATGCTATAGTATCCTACCAAAGTTGGTGCTCTGAAACCTATCTCACTAGGAGTTAGGCTTAACATGTGAATTTAGGAGAGGGGCACATGAGCATTTAGTCTCGATAACATATTGTGTTAAGCATGTTATATGGATTATTTAATTTTCACAGCAACTACAATGTAAATAACACTGTTAGTCCCATTATTCAAATGAAGGAAGTAAACGTCACATCACAGAGTCATTAGTGGCAATGAGAGATGCAAGTATGAAATTATTTCTTCCTGTGTCATAACATAACCAGACAAGAAAAGGAAGTCCCAAGGACTGAGAATCAGGTGAATGTGCATATTTAATGGGATGACCATATCTGCCCATTGTGTATCTTTTTGCTTATTATTTTATTGCTATTTATATTACATCCCAACCATAGCTTCCCCTCTCTTCTCTCCTTCTTGTCCCTACCTCTCACCTTCCCTCCCAACCTCCATCACCCCTTCTCCCCTTCTCCTCAGAAAAGGGGAAGCCTCCTATGGATACCAACCAGCCTTGACATATCAAGTTGCAATAATATTAGGTGTATACTCTTCTATCGAGGCTAGACAAGTCAGCCCACTTAGGGGAAAGGGATCAAAAGGCAGGCAATGCAGTCATAGACAATCTCTGATCCTGCTTTAGAAGTCCCACATGAAGTCCCACCTGCACAACTCTTACATATGTGCAGAGGACCTATGTCTGTCCTATGCATGCTTTCCAGTTGTCATTTCCGTCTCTGTGAGTCCCTGTGGACCCAGGTTTTCTTGTGGTGTGCTTGACCCCTCTGGCTATTTCAATCCTTCCTCCCCCTCTTTCACAGGATTCTCCAAACTCCACTTAACATTTGTCTAAGGGTCTCTAGAGTTGTTTCCATCAGTTGCTGGGTGAAGCCTCTCAGATGAGTTATGCTAGACTCTTGTCTTATAGTAGAGCAGAATATCTTTAATAGTGTCAGGGGTGGGCTCCTTTGCATGGCATGATCTCAAGCTGGGCCAATTACTAGTTGACATTCCCTCAAATTCTGTTCCAACTTTTACATCTGCACATCTTGAATATAAGACAAATTGTGGGGCTAAGGTTTTATGGGTTGGTGTCCACATCCCTGCATTGGGAGTCTTGCCTGGTTACAGAAGATGGCCAGTTCTGATTCCATATGCCCCCAGTTGTTAGGAGTCATAGCTAGGGTCATTGTTGTAATAGAATCTCAGGTCGTCTGGACAGACCACACCAGGCCAGTGCAGTTCAACATGAGAGAGGTTTATTGTGGGGGAAGTGGGCAAAAGGGGGCAACATAGACGAAGGGAGAAAATAGGGAAGAGAGAGTGTGAGGGTCAAAAGGGTCTGTCTTTTATTTAGGCTGTGACATAACCGCTTGCCACAGGTAAACAGAGATGGACGAATGTGTGGCAATTGCCATGGTAACAGATGCTGGAGTTCTGTTCCCTATGAGTGACATCACTGTCATCACTGGATTCAGAAGCAACTTGCATCCATAAAGCTGGTTCCTGATACTAACAGTCACCCTCATAGATTCTTGGGAGTTTCAACAGTCCTGGGTTGCTAGGTCATCCAAGAGATGCCCTTTCCTAATCTAGTTGTCTCTCCCAGTACTATCTATCTCCTTCCATCCTCCCTCACCTCATCCCTCCTGTTCCCATCCTCACTCCCTACCCGATCCAGTTCGCTATTTGCACCCATGTGTCTAATCTATTTCCACTTCTCAGTAACATTCAAGCATCCCCATTGGGCTTTCCTTGCTACTTAGCTTCTTTGGGTTGGTGGTTTGTAGCATGGCTATCATGTGCTTTATGATTAATATCCACTTACAAGTGAGTACACACTATGTTTTTCTTCGTTTGGATTACTTCACACAGTATGATATTTTTTAGTTCCATCCACTTACCTACAAATGTCACTATGTCATCTTTTTTAAAATGGCTGACTAATACACCATTGTGTAAATATAGGAAATCAAGGGTGTTTCCAGTTTCTGGATATTATTAATAAAGCTGCTTAGAATATAATTGAGCAGGTGTCCTTGTGGTATGGTGGAGCTTCTTTGAGAAATATGCCTGGGAGTGGTATAGCTATGTCCTGAGATACAACTATTTGCAATCTTCTGAAAAACAGACAAATTGACTTCCAAAATGGTTGTACACGTTTGCAGTCCCACCAGCAATGGAGGAGTGTTCCCCTTGGTCCACATAATCACCAGTATGTGCTGTTCCTTGTTTTTTTTTTTTTAATTATTAGATATTTTCTTTATTTACATTTCAAATGTTATACCATTTCCTGGTTTCCCCTACAAAACTCCCCTATCCCCTCCCCCTCCCCCTGCTCAATAATCCACCCACTCCCACTTCCTGGCCCTGGCATTCTCCTACACTGGGGCATCAAGCCTTCACAGGATCAAGGGCCTCTCCTCTCACTGATGTCTGACAAGGTCACCCTCTGCTACATATGTGGCTGGAGCCATGGGTCCCCCCATGTGTACTCTTTGGTTGGTGGTTTAGTCCCTCAGAACTCTGGGGATACTGGTTGGTTCATATTATTGTTCCTTGTATGAATCTGCAGACCCCTTCAGCTCCTTGGGTCCTTTCTTAGCTCCTCCACTGGGGATCCTGTACTCAGTCTAATGATTAGCTGTGAGCATCCACTTCTGTATTTGTCAGGCACTGGTAGAGCCTCTCAGGAGACAGCTATATCAGGCTCCTGTCAGTGAGCACTTCGTGGCATCCACAAAAGAGTCTGGGTTTAGTGACTGTATATGGGATGGATCCCCAGGTGGGACAGTCTCTGGATGGTCTTTCCTTCAGTCTCTGTTCCACACTTTGTCTCTGTAAGTCCACCCATGGGTATTTTGTTCCTCCTTTTAAGAAGGACCAAAGTATCCACACTTTTGTCTTCCTTCTTCTTGATCTTCATGTGGTCTGTGAATTGTATCTTGAGTATTCCGAGTTTCTGGGCTAATATCCACTTATCAGTGAGTGCATACCATGTGTATTTTTTGTGATTGGGTTACTTCACTCAGGATGATATTTTCTAGCTCCATCCATTTGCCTAAGAATTTCATAAATTTATTGTTTTTAACAGCTGAGCTCCATTGTGTAAATGTACCACATTTTCTGTATCCATTCCGTTGTTGAGGGACAGCATTTTCAACAAATGGTGCTGGTTCAACTGGTGGTTAACATGTAAAAGAATGCAAATTGGTCCATTCTTATCTCCTTGTACAAAGCTCAAGTCCAAGTGGATCAAGAACCTCCATATAAAACCAGATACACTGAAACTAATAGAAAAGAAAGTGGGGAAGAGACTTGAACACATGGGCACAGGGGAAATTTTCATGAACAGAACACCAATATCTTATGCTCTAAGATCAAGAATCGACAAATGGGACCTCATAAAAGTGCAAAGCTTCTCTGTAAGGCAAAAGACACTGTCAATAAGACAAAAAGGCCACCAACAGATTGGGAAAGGATCTTTACCAATCCTAAATCAGATAGGGGAATAATATCCTATATATATAAAGAACTCAAGAAGGTGGACTACAGAAAATCAAATAACCCCATTAAAAATGGGGCTCAGAGCTAAACAAAGAAAACGTAACTGAGGAATACCGAATGGCTGAGAAGCACCTGAAAAAATGTTCAGCATCCCTATTCATCAGGGAAATGCAAATCAAAACAACCCTGAGATTCCACCTCACTCCAATCAGAATGGCTAAGATCAAAAATTCAGGTGACAGCAGATGCTGGCGAGGATGTGGAGAAAGAGGAACACTCCTCCATTGTTGGTGGGATTGCAAGCTTGTACAACCACTCTGGAAATCAGTCTGGTGGTTCCTCAGAAAATTGGACATAGTACTACCGGAGGATCCAGCAATACCTCTCCTGGGCATATATCCAGAAGATGTCCCAACCGGTAAAAAGGACACATGCTCCACTATGTTCATACCAGCCTTATTCATAATAGCCAGAAGCTGGAAAGAACCCAGATGTCCCTCAACAGAGGAATGGATACAAAAATATGTGGTACCTTTACACAATGGAGTACTACTCAGCTATTAAAAAGAATGAATTTATGAAATTCCTAGCCAAATGGATGAACCTGGAGGGCATCATCCTGAGTGAGGTAACCCAATCACAAAGGAACTCACACAATATATACTCACTGATAAGTGGATATTAGCCCAGAAACTTAGAATACCCAAGATGCAAGATACAATTTGCAAAACACATGAAACTCAAGAAGAACGAAGACCAAAGTGTGGACACTGCCCCTTCTTAGAATTGGGAACAAAACACCCATGGAAGGAGTTACAGAGACAAAGTTTAGAGCTGAGATGAAAGGATGGACCATCTAGAGAGTGCCATACCCAGGAATTCATCCCATATCAGCCTTCTAACGCTGACACCATTGCACACACTAGCAAGATTTTGCTGAAAGGACCCTGATATAGCTGTCTCTTGTGAGACTATGCCGGGGCCTAGCAAACACAGAAGTGGATGCTCACAGTCAGCTATTGGATGGATCACAGGGCCCCCAATGGAGGAGCTAGAGAAAGTACCCAAGGAGCTGAAGGGGTCTGCAACCCTATAGGTGGAACAACATTATGAACTAACCAGTACCCCGGAGCTCTTGTCTCTAGCTGCATATGTAGCAGAAGATGGCCTAGTTGGCCATCATTGTGAAGAGAGGCCCCTTGGTCTTGCAAACTTTATATGCCCCAGTATGGGGAACGCCAGGGCCAAGAAGTGGGAGTGGGGGGGAGGGGAGTGGGGGGGGAGGGTATGGGGGACTTTTGGGATAGCATTTGAAATATAAATGAAGAAAACACCTAATTTTAAAAAAAGGAAAAAATGGGGAAGACCTTCTTGACATTTAGAAACAAGTTAGCACATTTCTCCTTCTATTTATTTTTTTAAATAAAATCTGAGAAACAAGAAGAAGAAGAAGAAGAAGAAGAAGAAGAAGAAGAAGAAGAAGAAGAAGAAGAAGAAGAAGAAGAAGAAGAAGAAGAAGAAGAAGAAGAAGACAGAACAAAAATGTAAAGCTTCTGGGTAAAAGACACTGTCAATAGGACAAAATGGCAACCAACACATTGGGAAAAGATCTTTACCAACCCTACATCTGAAAGAGGGCTAATATCCAATATATACAAAGAAATCAAAAAGTTAGACTTTAGAGGAATTCATGGTTTAGAAGCACCTAAAGAAATGTTAGGCATCCTTAGTCATCAAAGAAATACAACTCAAAACAACCCTGAGATTCCACCTCACTCCAGTCAGAATGGCTAAGATCAGAAACTCAGGTGACAGCAGATGCTGGCGAGGATGTGGAGAGGATGTTGGTGGGATTGCAAGCTTGTACAACCACTCTGAAAATCAGTCTGGCGGTTCCTCAGAAAATTGGACATAATACTACCTAAGGACCCAGAAATACCACTCCTGGGCATATATCCAGAAGATGCTCCAACATGTAATAAGGACACATGCTCCACTATATTCATAGCAGCCTTATTTATAATAGCCAGAAGCTGGAAATGCCCCTTGAGTTTTTTATCTTAGCCATTCTGATGGGTGTAAGATGGAATCTCAGAGTCGTTTTGATTTGCATTTCTCTGACAACTAAGGATGTTGAACATTTCTTTAAGTGCTTCTTGATTAGAGATTCCTTTGTCAAGAAATCCCTCTTTAGAGCTGTACACTATTTAATTTGGCTACTTGTTTTGTTGATGTCTAGTTTCTTGAGTTCTTTAAATATTTTGCATGTTAGCCCTCTGTCAGATGTGGAGTTGGAAAAAAATCTTTCCCCATTCTGTAGGTTTCCATTTTGTCCTTTTGACAGTGTCCTTTGTCTTACAAAAGGATTTCAGTTTCATGAGGTCCCATTTATTAGTTGTTCTTAGCCTGGGCTATTGGTGTTCTGTTTAGGAAGTTGCCTTCTGTGCCAATATATTCCAGGCTACTACTCCCCAGCTTTGCTTCTGTTAGATTTAATGTATCTCGTTTTATGTTGATGTCTCTGATCCTCTTGGACTTGAGTTTTGTACAGGGTGAAAGATATGGATCTATTTACATTTTTCTACATGCTGAATATCCAGTAATTCCAGCAACATTTGTTGAAGATGCTTTCTTTTTTCCATTGTATAATTTTGGTTTCATTTTAAAAAATCCATTGTCCATAGGTCTGTGGATTTACTTCTGGATCTTTGATTTGATTCTGTTGATCAACCTATCTGTTTTTATGCCAATGCATTGTTTTATTACAATTATTACGTAGCACAGCTTGAAACTAGGAATGGTGATATCTCCAGACACTCTTTTATTATGCAGGATTGTTTTAGCTATCCTCATTTTTTATTTTTCTGTATGAAGTTGATTATTGTTTTTTTAAGGTCTGTAAAAATTGTGTTGGGATTTTGAAGGCGATTGTGTTGAGCTTGTAGATTGCTTTTGGTAGGATGGCCATTTTTTTTCTATCGTTATCATACTGATCCATGAGCATGGCAAACCTTTCCATCTTCTGATAGCTTCTTCAGTTTCTTTCTTCAAAGATTTAAAGTTCTAGTCATACAGGTATTGGTTTGAGTTACACCAAGATATCTTATGTTATTTGTGGCTATTGTGAAGGGTGTTGTTTTTCCAATTTCTTTCTCAGCCCATCAGCCCATTTATGATTTGTATATAGATGTGTAACTGGTTTTGGTTTTGTTCTTTTAGTTAATTTTGTATCCAGTCACTTAGCTGAAGGTGTTTATCAGCTATAGGAGTTCCCTAGTAGAATTTTTTGGTATTACTTATATATACTATCATAGTACCTTGAACAGAATACTTTGACTTCTTCCTTTTCAATTTGTATCCCCTTGACTCCTTTAGTTGTTTTATTGCTCTAGCTAAAACTTCAAGTACTATATTGAGTAGATACAGAAAGAGAGAGAGTGGGAAGCCTTGTCTTGTCCCTCATTTTAGTGGAATTGCTGTATTTAACTTGGTATTGGCTATCGGCTTGCTACATATTGCATTTATGTTTGTGTGTATCCCTGATCTCTCCAACACACTTAACATGAATAGGTGTTAGTTTTGTCAAAGGCTTTTTCAGCATCTACTTAAATGATCATGTGTGGTTCTTTTGTTTTTGTTTTTGTTTTTTTAGTTTGTTTATGTAGTGGATTACATTGATGGATTTCTATATATTGAACCGTCTCTGCATCCCTGGGATGAAGCCTACTTGATCATGATGGATGATCGTTTTGATGTGTTCTTGGATTCAAGTTTGCGAGTATTTTTGTTATTTTCCCATCAATGTTCATAAGGGAGACTAGTCTGAAATTTTTTCTTTCTTAGTTAAGTCTATTTGTGGTTTATGTATCAGAGTGATTGTGGCCCTATTAAATGAATTTGGCAGTGTTCCTTCTGTTTATATTTTCTTGAGTAACTTGAGGAGTATTGATATTAGCTCTTCTTTGAACGTCTGGTAGAATTGTGCACTAGCAATCTTTTTAACTGAAGATAAAATTCTCTTGATTACTTATGTGGATTACTTGTAAGAAGATGAGCAAGAAATAGCTTAGGGGGTTGAAATTTGAAATTCCTTCTCCGACTACTTCTCAATTCTTATTACCCATTCAAACACATACACCTCCTAATTCTGTAAATTATAATTTGACTCACTGTCTTAATACAGGATTATTTTATATATTTTTAGAGTTCTTTCTGTGTTGTATTACTCAAGACAACTTTATAATATTTACAATACTGACACTATCTTGCAATATGCTTCATTTATTCAACATTATAAAGTAAACTTTTTATGGTGCATATTTCATTTTTATATTGGCCTCATATCAAGTTGCTTAACATATCAATATTTTCAGTTTCTCATTATTAAAAGTAGTAATGCCTTTGTGACTTTAGATTTTTATTTTCCTTCTACTAAAATGAACCTTTGGAAAAGAATCCCCAGAAAGGAATTGCAGCATGAACAAACTTGATGGAAATTATTAAATGCCTTCTCAAGGAGTCGGAGCTTTTGAGTTGCAGTTGTGTTTGTGGAAGCTCATCACGGGTGATATTTTAGTTCACATACGTTTTATTTATGTTTCACTTTAGTCTCAGTCTTTATCATTTCAATGACATATATACTCAAAATATACAGAAAGTGTAAAGAAAAAATAGCAGTGAGGAATAGATTTTAAAATTTCTTTCAGCTATATTTATGTCCTGAGAATCCCAGCAGGCTGGGATTCCATTCCTTTCAGGTCCATTTTTCTAAATGGGATGACAGGTGGAAATCTGCTCAATTACGGCTGAACTGAAGTAGGAATGTTAGGTGATGGTTCAGTGAGCATCAGTCAGCACTGAGGGCCCAGTGGCACATGTTTCTAGAAAACAGAAGGTAGGCTCTCATTTTGGATGAATTTTAAAAGCTCCTGAGTAGCAAGGTATCTACCTTTGTAAATATCTATCTCCCTGTCTTAAGTTGCTTTTCTATTCTATTGGTGTGAAGAGATGCCATGACAAAGGCAACTTATAAAAGAAAGCATTTAATTGGGGGATTGCTTACAGTTTCAGAGGGTAAGTCCATGACTATCATGTGGGGAACACGGGAGCAGGCAGGCAGGCATGGTGCTGGAGCAATACCTGGGTGCTTATACCTGAGGTAGATAAAGGCGGAGAGAAACAGCCTGATATGGGCTTTTGAAACCTCAAAACTCATCCCTAGTGACACAACTCCTCCAACCAGACCAACGAAAAGGGTTGCAACCCCTTTTGTAGCTAAATGACCCTTTCACAGGGGTCACATATCAGATATCCTACATATCAGATATTTACATTATTAGTCATAACAGTAGCAAAATTATAGCTATGGAGTAACTAACAGCATTAGGAAGGTTGAGAACCATGGTCTTAGATTGAGGGTTTTATAACTGGGTGACATTGATGATTACATTTGTCCTCTGGTAGACATTCATATCACCTTCCAGCACCATGAATGCTAGGCAGTGGAGGTGAGAACCTCTTTCATGTTTGAGAAGTCATTTATCCATCCTAGCTCTGACCAAACTCCCATGTTTCTCTTTTCAAATGTAACCATGCTAGAGGAGATGTCACTGAATGCAAGGACTCTAGTATATAAATTTAGGTTCCTAGAATGATTCACATCAAAATCAGACTCTAACCCAGCAAATGTGTGATTCAGAAAATGAGCAACAATTTTCATTTAACTAATCGTGATTCATGATTGAAATGCACCCTGCTCCCAATTAAAATATGACAAGAACCCTCCCGCACCTCCTACTGAATTTTTTGCTTTTATTGAAAATAGATTTTTTTCTCACATAATATATCCTGATTAGTTTCCCTCTCTCTACTACTCCCAGTTCCCTCCTCTTTTATCCAAATCTATCCCCTTTCTGTCACTCATTAAAAAGAAAAAAAAAAACAGGCTTCTAAGGGACAATAATAAAATGAAGTATAATAAAAGAAAAACACACTGGAATTGGATTAAACAAAAGCAGAAGGAAAAGAGCCTAAAATCGGGCACATGTTCCAAGGTCTCTCTCATTCTACATAATGTCTGGCTGTGGGTCTCTGTGTTGACTCACATCTGCTGTAGGAGCTGAAGCTTCTGTGCTGATGGCTTAGCAAGGCACTGATCTATAAGTAGAGCAGAATGCCATTAGGTTTTTTTTTTTTTTTTTTTTTATAGACAGTACTATTTGGTTTTACCCTAGGCTATGATGCACTGCTGTCAGTTTGCAGAGAGTAAGCAATGTGTAGACTTGGGGACAGCATGGATGGTTTGGGTGTTCTCATGGAAGCCCCAACAACTCAATTAGATGTAACCTAATCCCAAAACTAGAAGCTTCATTTGGTGACAAGAGATGACCATTTGGGGTCATGTCTTCTACATTATTAGGCAATTTCGTTTAGATCAACTTATATATATATGTCTAATATATTAGTTTTCTATATTACTCTTCAAATGGCCCTTAATTTTAGCTGTCTCTCCCAATATTCTCTCCCTAATCCCACTCTTCCCTCACCCTCTTCACTTGACCCACCCATTCCAGTCTTTCCCTGCCTCAATCCATTCATTAACTATATATTTTCCCTTTCTAACGGAAATTTACCTGTCCCCACCTAGTCTCTTCTCCATATGTAACCTCTGTGGTCCTGTGAATTATAGTTTGGTTATTACTGATTTAGAACGTAAGATCCAGATATGAGTAAATACATGTATTTTTATTTCTGTCTGGGTTCCCACACTCAGGATATTTTTTTTTCTAGTTCCATCCATTTAACTGTGACTTGTATGATTTAATTTTTTAAATGCCTGGGCAATACTCCATTGTGTAAATGTACCATATTTTCTTTATCTGTTGTTCTGTTGAGGGACATCTAGGCTGTTTCCAATTTCTGGCTATTATGAATAAAACAGGAATGAACATGTTCGAGCAAGTGTGCTTATGGTAAGATGAAGCATCCTTTGGGTATATGCCCAAGAGTGGTATAGCTGGATCTTGAGGTAGATAGATTCCCATCTTCCTGAGGAACTGCCGTACTGATTTACATAGTGACAGTACAAGTTTGAAGTCCCATTAGCAATAGATGACTGTTCTCTTTATGCTACATCCTTGCCAGCATGAGCTGTTACTTATTTTTTGGTCCTGGTAATTCTGATGGGTATAAGATAAAATCTCAAAATACTTTTGTTTTGCATTTTCCTAATGTCTAAAGATGTTGATCATTTTCTTTTTAGTCTTGCTCAACCATTTGAGATTCCTCCATTGAAAATTCTCTGTTTAGATCTGTACTCCATCTTAAAGTTGGGTTGTTTTCTTAATATCTAGTTTTTGTGTTCTTTATGTATTTGGGATGCTACCACTCTGTACAATGTGTAGTTAGTAAAAAATATCTTCCCATTTGGAAGAATGCCACTTTGTCTGAATGATGGTGTCCATTGTTGTGTACAAGCGTCTCAGTTTCATAAGGTCCAACTCCTTAATTGTTAATCTTAGTGCCTGTGCAAACAGTTTTCTATTCAGAAAGTCTTTTCTTTTTTTTTTTTTTTTTTTTTTTTTGGTTTTTTGAGACAGGGTTTCTCTGTGTAGCCCTGGCTGTCCTGGCACTCATTTTGTAGACCAGGCTGGCCTCGAACTCAGAAATCCGCCTGCCTCTGCCTCCCAAGTGCTGGGATTAAAGGCGTGCGCCACCATGCACGGCTCAGAAAGTCTTTTCATATGCCAATGAATTCAAGATATTCCCAACCTTCCTCTTTTATCATGTTCAATGTATCTTGACTTATGTTGTGCTCTTTAATCCTTTTGAAGTTGAGTTTTGGGCAGGCTGGTGAGTATTGATTTTTCTGCAGATAGCCGTGTAGTTAAACCAGCGCCATATTTTGAAGATACTGTCTCTTTAGTGTGTATTTCTGGTTTCTTTATAAATAAAATCAGATATCTGTAGGTGTATAGATTACTGTCTATGTCTTCCATTTGACTCTCCTTACAGAGGGGTGTGTTTATTGTGCCAGTACCATGCTGTTTTATCACTGTAGCTCTGTAGTCCAATTGGAGTTTGGGATGGTGATCCAGCTACTTTACTGAAAGTGTTATCAACAGAGGAGTTTGCTGGTGGAATTTTTTGGACCAATTGTCGATACTACCATATCATCTGCAAATAAATTTACTTTGATTTCTCCTTTTCCAGTCTGTGTCCTCTTGATCTCCTTCAGCTGTCTTACTACTACTCTAGCTAAGACTTGAAGTACTATATTTAATAGGTATTGAGAAAATAGACAACCTTGTCTTGTTCCTGATTTTAGTGGAGTTATTTTGAGTGTCTCTCCATTTAAGTTGATGTTGGCTAGTAGCTTACTATAAAGTGCCTTTATTATGTTCAGATAAGTCCCTTATATCCCTAATCTCTCCAGGAGCTTTACCATGAAGTCATGTTGTATTTTGTCAAAGGCCTTTTCTGCATCTAATGAGACAATCATACAGCTTTTGTCTGTTTATATGGTGGTTTACATTTACTGATTTACATATGTTGAGCCTTCCCTGTGTTTCTGGGATGAATCCACTTGATCATGGTGGATGATCTTTTTGATGTGTTCGTGGATTCAGCATGCAAGTGTTTTATTGAAAATGTTTGCACCTATGTTTATAAGGTAAATTGGTCTGCAATTCTCTTTGTTGGGTCCCTATGTGATTTAGATATTAGGGTAAATGTGACTTCATAAATTGAGTTAAACAATATTCCTCCCTTTTTCTATTTTATGGCATAATTTGGAGAATATTGGCTCTTCATTCTGGGCCAAGGTCATCTGGCCATGCCCTTATTTGTTTGGGAGTTTTTAAATTACTGTTTCTATTTGACTAGGGGCTACAGATCTGTTTAAAGTGCTTATCTGGTCTTGATTTACCCTTAACTTTGGTTTGTTTTAAAGTATGTCCTTATGATTCCCTAGATTTCCTCAGTTTCTGTTATTTTGTCCCCCTTTTCATTTCTAATATTGTTAATTTGGATATTCTATCTCTACCTTTTACTTAATTTGTATAAGCGTTTATCAAACTTACTGATTTTCTCATAGAACAAACTTTATTTCAATTATTATTTGTATTGGGGTTTTTTTTTTTTGTTTGTTTGTTTCCGTTTATTGATTTCAACCTCAAGTTTGATTTGTTTGTTTGTTTGTTTTGGTCCTGAACTCCTTATGTGATTTCTTCTTTTTGTTCTAGAACCTTTAGGTGTGTTAAGTTGCTAGTATGAGATCTCTCTAATTTTTTCCATGTAGGCACTTAGGTCTATGAATTTTCCTCATAGAACTACCTTCATTGTGTCTCATAAGTTTGGATATGATGTATATTCATTTTAATTTAAGAAGTCTTTGATTTATTTCTTGACCCAGTTTTCATTCAGTAGACAACTGTTCAGTTTCCATGAGTTTGTAAGTTCCCTGTTGTTGTTGACAATCACTTTTGATCCCTGATGATCTGTTCCGGGAAATATTTAAAAAGAACCTGCACATTCCCATGCTTAAGCCTCTGCCCTGAAGGCCTGGCCAGCCATGTATTGGTGGGCAATGGCCAACCTGTTTTTATCTCATGGAGACTCTCTGGCCCGGAGCTCCCAAAACGTCTCTACCCAGCTCACTAGGTCTCGACTGGCAGGTTGCTACCACGCCAACCAAGTGCTTCAAATCCTGCAAGGCCTTTGTGGTACACCTCAGGCAGCTTTGCTGCCATACCTTTCTCTCTTGAAGCTGGACGAGCCACAGTGTGAAGGAAAACACAACACAAACTTAGTTCAGAAACGACGGTAACTCAATCTCTGGGCACAGCAACTAAAATCCTAATCTTGTAAGCCTTATTAAATCTAAATCCTCTGGTGACGAATCCTGAGGGATCCACCATTAAAACCTAGAGACACTTGTAGCTACATTTTGTCCTCACACTGCTATGCCTGTCCATAAGGACCTAACTCTCTCTACCTTTCTCTTTTCCTCCTTCCAACCTGGAAGTCCCGCCTACTTGCCCAGTGATTGGCTTCTTTATTCATTAGGGCATTGGTTCACAAGAAGTCACCTGAGTACATGACTCACTCCTTGTCTGCAACCCCTCCCAAGAGAGCAGAATTAGCATCAAAATACAAACAGCACCAGGCCCATCCACAGCAATGGTCAAATAGGATATCAAGTGTTATTTCTTCTTCTCCTTCTCCTTGTATCCTTTGAGACTTGCTTCGTATCTGAGTGGTCATTTTTGGAGAAATTCCATGAGGTGCCAAATAGAAATTATATTTTTGAGAGTGTTTGGTTGAAGTGTCCTGTAAATATCTTTTATAACAGTAATTAACTCCAGCATTTTTTCTGTTTAGTTTTTGTCTGAATGATCTGTATATTGATGAGAGTGGGGTGTTGAATTATCCCACTATCAGTGTGAGGGGATCAATATGTGATTTAAGCTGTAGTAGTGTTGCTTTTGTGAAGTTTATTGCCCTTGTTTTTAGTGTAGAGATGATATAAAGATGATATAAATTGCAATGTCCTCTGAATGGAATTTTCCTTTGGTGAGTTTGTAGCATCCTTCTTGTCACTTCTGATTAGTTTTGTTGAAGTCTATTTTATCAGATATTAAAATGGCTACACCAGCTTGTTTCCTTAGGTCTATTTGCTTTTCCCATTCCTTTACCCTGAGGTGATGTCTGTCTTTGATGTTGTGTGTTTCTTGGATACACAGAGAAAAAGCAGTTTACACATCCATTAGTTGGTGTCTTTTTATTGAGGAACTGAGACCATTGATATTGAGAGATATCTACAGGAAGTGTTGATTGATTCCTGTTATTTTGTTGTTGGTAGTGGTATGTATTTGTGAGTGTGTATATGTTTCCCTTCGTTTGATTTGTTAGTCTGAGATTCTTTATTCCTGGCGGGTGTTTTTTTGGGGCAGAGAGGGTAACCTATTTAGGTTAGAGTTTTTCCTTTTAGCTTCTTCTGGAGGGCTAGATTTGTACATAGATATTTGGTTCTATCATGGAAAGCTTCTTTTCTCTATCTACAGTGACTGAAAATTTTGCTGGATATAGTAGTCTGGGCTGGTATCTGTGATCTCTTAGATCAGCACATCTGTCCTGGCCCTTCTGACTTTTAGGGTCTCCATTGAGAAGTCAATGGCTGAGAAACACTTAAAGGGATGTTCAACACCCTTAGTCATCAGGGAAATGCAAATCAAAACAACCCTGAGATTCCACCTCACACCAGTCAGAATGGCTAAGATCAAAAATGCAGTGACAAGAGATGCTGGCGAGGATGTGGAGAAAGAGGAACACTCCTCCATTGTTGGTGGGATTGCAAGCTTGTACAACCACTCTGGAAGTCAGTCTGGTGGTTCCTCAGAAAATTGGACATGGTACTACCGGAGGATCCAGCAATACCTCTCCTGGGCATATATCCAGAAGATGCTCCAACATGTAATAAGGACACATGCTCCACTATGTTTAAGGCAGCCTTATTTATAATAGCCAGAAGCTAGAAACAACCTAGATGTCCCTCAACAGAAGAATGGATACAGACAATGTGGTACATTTACACAATGGAGCACTAATCAGCTATTTAAAACAATGACTTCATAAAATTCACAGGCAAATGGATGGAACTAGAAAATATCATTCTGAGCAAGGTAACCCAGACAAAAAAGAACACACATGGTATGTACTCACTGATAAGTGGATATTAGCCTCAAAACTCACAATGCCCATGATACAACCCACAGACCATATAGAGCTTAGGAGGAAGGAAGAGCAGGGTATGGATGCTTCAGTCCTGAATTGGAGTGGGGGATACAGGATGATCACAGGAGGTAGAGGGGGACCTGGAAGGGAGAGAGGAGGGGGAGGAAATAAGGGTGCAGTATCAGGTACTGGAGGAGACTGGAGAGAAGTACAGAGGATCAGGAAATTGAATAAAAATATGTAGCAGTCAGGGATGAGGAAGTGGGGATAGCCAGTGGAGGGTCCCAGATGCTAGGGAAACGAGAGGCTCCCAGGACCCAGTGGGAAGGACTTTAACCAAAATGTACAGAGAAGGGGAGATAGAGCCTGTAGACACCATCTCCATGGCCCTGGGTCGAGGGATGAAACCACCCACCCATCTCAAAGTTTTTAACCCAGAAATGTTCCTGTCCAAAGGATGAACAGGGACAAAAATAAATGGAGCAGAGACTGAAGCAAGGGCTATCCAAGGACCGCCCCACCTGGGGATCCATCCTGTGTGTAGACACCAAACCCCAACACTGTTGCTGTTGCCAAGAAGCACTTGCTGACAGGAACCTGGTGTGGCTGTTCCCTGACCAATGCAGATATGGATGGTTGGAGCCAATCATCAGACTGAGCTTAGAGACTCCGGTGGGTAAGCTGGGGGAAGGATTAGAGGAGCAGAGGGGGACTGCAACCCCATAGGAAGAGCAACATCGGCTGGACCCAGTGCTCCCATGGACTATACCACCAACCAAGGAGTGCACAGGGAGGGATCCATGGCTCCAGACACATAGACACATATGTGGCAGAGGATGGCATCAATGGGAGTGGACACCCTTGGTCCTGTGGAGGATTGATCCCCAGCGAACGGGGATGCTGGAGCAGTGGTGTAGGAGTAGGGGAGTACCCTCATAAAGGCAGAGGGGAGGGGGTATAGGGCAGATGTGGGGTGAGGGGTTGGTAGAGGGGTAACCAGGAAGGGGGATATCATTTGAGATGTAAACAAATGGAATGATTAATAAAAAAAATCAAGACAAAAAAGTGTTTTTCTTTCAGCTATAAAAAAGAAGTCAATTGTAATTCTAATATGTCTGCCTTCATATGTTACTCAATCACTCAATCTATTTCTCCTTACAGCTTTTAATAGTCTTTCTTTCTTCTGTATGTTTATTGTTTTAGTTATTATATGCTGAGGGGACTTTATTTTCTGGTTCAATTTATTTGGTATTCTATATGCTCCTTAAACATTGATAGTGAAACCTCCTTTAGGTTAGGTAAATTTTCTTCTATGATTTTATTAAAAATACTTCCTGTGGTAGCTGGGGAGATGGCTCAGTGGTTAAGAGCACTGACTACTCTTCCAGAGGTCCTGAGTTCAATTCCCAGCAACCACATGGTGGTTCACAACCATCTGTAATGGCTTCTTCTGGTGTGTCTGAAAACACCTACTCTGTGTGTGTGTGTGTGTGTGTGTGTGTGTGTGTGTATGTGTCTGTCTGTCTGTCTGTCTGTCTGTCTGTCTGTGTTTTCAGACACACCAGAAGAGGGTATCAAATCCAATTTCTTCTATCATGTCTTTAATGCCTGAAATTCACTCTTCCCTCTGTTGGTGAGGCTTACTTCAGAAGTTTCTGTTGGAATCCTTAATTTTTTTAATTTCTAGATTTTTCTCAGTTTGGGTTTTCTTTTTTTTTTTTTTTTGGTTTTTCGAGACAGGGTTTCTCTGTGTAGCTCTGGCTGTCCTGGAGCTCACTTTGTAGACCAGGCTGGCCTCAAACTCAGAAATCCGCCTGCCTCTGCCTCCCGAGTGCTGGGATTAAAGGCCTGTGCCACCACGCCCGGCTCTGGGTTTTCTTTATTGATTCTATTTTCACTGCCCAGTCTTGAACTGTTTCATTTTCTTCCATTCTTTGTGTTTTCATAGATTTCTTTTGCGGATTTACTAATTTCTTTGTTAAGGACCTCAATCATATCCATAAATAGTGTTTTAAAGTCTTTGTCTTGTGCTTTAGCTATGTTACAATAATCTGGGCCTACTATGGTGGGGTTGCTGGGCTCTAGTGAAGATGGGTGTCGTGGCTATTATATTTTTGTACTGGTGTTTAGGCACCCAGGATTGGGGAAGTTGTAATTCTAGTTGTTGATATCTGGACTGTCTTTGTTGGGTCGGTGTTTTGTTCCTTGGTTTCTGGTGTCCTCTATGGTTCTTAGTAGTGTGTGGCTACTGCAGGTCCCTTGTAAAATGTGTTCCTAGGCATTAGGTGCTATTTAGGAATGGGGAGTAGCTAGGAGGGCATGAGGGAGGAAAGCACGGAGCTAGGGATGGTACTAGGGGATTGGATTTGAGGAGAGGGAGGGGGAGGATCTGAAGCTTGCCTACCTGTTTCTCTGGCAGGCTTGGCTGGAGAGTTTCCAGAGGCGGTCTGCTAGAGTTGGGGACTGGACTAACAGGATGAGTGGGGACAGAGATTGGAGAAGAAGATCTGTGCAATCCTCTAGAGATAGGAGCAGAGAGGGCAGGCAAGCTGCACCAGGTGTTCTGTTGAGATGGAAGGAAGATTGAGGGATTGCATTTGCAAGAACTAGGGGAGAGGTGAAGCTCTGCAATCATCCCACCTGCTTCCCTGGCAGGAATGCCCTATGGTTTTCCAGGGACTATCTCCTTGATTACTGAGGGATGGGCTAAAGAAGTGCGAGGGGGAGGAAGTTTAGAGGGGAAGATTTATGTGGTGCCCTGGAGATGGGGGAAAGGGAGAGGGAGGGTGCAACGGGTGGTCTGCCACAAACTGGGGCTGAGACTGAAGTATGGGATTTGGAGCAGTGGAGGGAGAAGTGATCATTAGCACGTGTTCTCAAGCCTGGGAGGGAAATCTGGTTTCCCCAGTTAATAGTTCTGTGACCTTTGGCAAGGATTTTCACTGCGCTACCCTGCAATCTCTCCCACCTGCCAAAGAAAATTATAGGAAAACCTTACCTTTAAGGTTGCCTCAAGGGTTCAAGGAAGCAATATAGTCAGTGTGCCTTGAGCAGTGACTGCCACACAGCAAGTACGGAAGAGGGAAGCTTGGATCCCAGTCCCAGTCTGCTGGCCTCTGAATATCTCCTCTCTCCATTACCTCAAATGGCCCTCTTCAAACTAGCATATGCTGTTACCACACCCTGTGTAGCCACACAAAGTATTTGCTTGTTCTGTTTCTCATGCTGAGCCTTGAGTATTGGCAATGGCAAGATTTAAGAAAATTATCCCTTAACCAGCTCTTGGCTGTGGGAAGAGGACTTCTTGTATTTCTCTATTCATAATTCTTGATCACCAGTTCACTGGCAGTGCTCTCGATGAAATGAGGGTCTTTACAAAGTTACATCACAGAGCTATACCCCTGGCTGTAGGGCATGATCATTTGCCAGTAAGCAAGCCAATGTCCTACGTTCTGTGTCAAATTATGACCTTCCAGAGCTGAGTAAGCCTCCTCACCTCTCCTTTTTTCCTCTTTTCATTTTCTCAAAGGCCAGAAAAATTAAGTTCCTTGTTTTAGGTCAAGTATAATTGGAACATTTAGGCAAGAAGGTACTAGTATTTAATAATCACAAGAGTTAACATTTATGAATCACTTAGTATTCCAGACATTATTCTCAGTGTTTCATATCCACCCTTGTACTTAATTCTTATAACCTCCTCCGAGCTAGGTACCATTCCCATTTGTTAGAAGAGGAATGTAGGTACAGTGGTTAAGTAATCAGCTGATAGGCATCAATCTAGGGACTGCAAGATGCTGGGATTTTATTCCAGGGCCCTAAAGCCTACACATACAATAACGCTACACTATCTCCATTAATAGGAATGGTGTAATTAGTAGCCGGAGGCTAATGCTGGTATCCAGCAAAGCCCTGACACATAGAAAGCATTTATTACATAATTGTTGGAATGTTGGATGAAGTGTTCACTATGTCTATTTACCATGCAACCCAGTTAACAATTATACATTTAACCAAGTAAATTGATGTCTTGTTATTAATTTGTCTAAATATCAAATTAAACTATTTTCCTGGACTTGGCCTTCAGTGTGGCTCCATATAATTTAATCATCTGCTTAAAATGCACAACAGAGCCATTCATTCATCCTTAATTGATTGGGAACATTTTCTAGAGGCCAAATTACTATACTATCTCTAGCAATACAGAGATAAATAGGACTAAGGTCTAACAGTGTTGTGGAGGAAACGTTACACACACACACACACACACACACACACGATGATGTAGTCTGAGCAGGGTGATAGGTAGGAGCTGGAACATGAAAGAATATAAAAGTGCAAATATAGAGATAGCACTTTTGCTTCCCAGCATGCCTTTTTCTGGTAAAACAGTCTTGTTCCATCTAGATGTATACATTACCTAGTTGTGGTCAAAGGAATCTGTTTCTCTGGCCATTGTGTTTGGTTTCGGTGATCACTCATTTTTTGGATATTTCACTAGGAGTATTTGAGAAAATAGGTCTATGTTTCCAGTGAGGTTGCTAAGTGGTAATTTAGAAATCTAAAGTCCTTGGTTCTCAGTATCTTGGTGTGAGTGTGTGTGTGTGTGTGTATGTGTGTGTGTGTGTTTTGATTAATTGAAGAAGAAATCCTCGAAATCATGAGGCCTGAAGTAAGTGTTACAATTTTGAGCCAGGCATGATGATACAACATTAATGCCAGCACTTGAGAGGCAGAGGCAGGTTGATCTCTGAGTTCAAGACCAACCTGGTCTATATAGGGCCAAGGCTACACAGAGAAACTCTTGTTTTGGAAAAAACAACAACAAAGAGGTGGTAAAAGTTAAACAAAGGAAAGGGTACTTCAAGGAGTGGGAGGAGACAGAGAGAGCAGGTGGGGAGGATCTGGGTGGAGTTGTGGGCAGAGGAGAAATACAATGAAGTTATATTGTATGATAAAAATGTTAATGTCCAATATAAGGGATAGTGTACAAATTTTGTGTAGCCAGATGGCAAAGTGACATTTGGTGGAGGCTGTCAGAACATCTGGACTGCTATGTTACTATTATGACAGTGGGCTGGGAATGTGGCTTAGTGGTGGAATACATCCACTGCATATGAGAAGTCTCAGGTTCAATGTGTAGTACCACACATGCACGAAAGGGTTAAACTCCAAAGAATTGAACCACAGAACTAATTTTTAAAGATTACAGCAACTATTTCTTACATGCCCTATGTACAAACTAGCCAAACGTTTCCATCCTCCTCTGGCTATTAGTTCTGTAGTATCATAGATCAGTATAGAGAGTCAATTGAGACAGCTTTATAAGCAGAAATTTGGTCTGTTTCACTATTTCAGGATCCCTTTAAGATTCGAGGTCACTAGAGGAGCTCTTTCTTTTTTTGGAGGGGGGTTGAGACAGGGTTTCTCTGTGTAGCCCTGGCTGTCCTGGAACTTACTTTGTAGACTAGGCTGGCCTCGAACTCAGAAATCTGCCTGCCTCAAAAGAAATATTTGAAAACAAAAATCCAGAATCCTTTCTAGAAACCTACCTAATCATTACTAGACAAAGCAACTGTTTATTCTTTCCTTGTTGGGCTAAGTCATTATGAATTTGGGATAAGAGAATAATTATTTTGTCAAGTGGTGGTGGCACATGTCTTTAATCTCAGCACTTGGGAGGCAGAAGCAGGTAGATCTCTGAGTTCAAGCCCAGCCTGGTCTATAGAATGAGTTCCAGGACAGCCTGGGCTACACAGAGACACCCTGTCTTGAAAAGCTAAAAAATGAATTAGAATAATTATTTTCTTCAAGTAAATATTTCATAGGTAGATTCATTTCTACTTAAAGCAAAATAAGTAACCACAAAGAAGAGAGTGTTTCTATATCTACTTGGGAGATAATGACACGTGAACAAATACACACGCTTCCTATCCTTTACCCACATGTCTGTCTATAATTTACATCACCTATGTCTCATTTGTCACTTCTTTATTATGATTTTAATGAATCTATTTACTTATTTTGAGGCAGGATCACATAATGTCACCCAAGATGGCTTCAAACTCGTGGCCTCACACGGTCCTCCGCCTTCCAAGCTAGCCAAGACTGGAGTCATTTATCACTGAACCAGGCTTCTGTTACTAATTGTTGGTGGAAGTACATGCATCTATGTGTATCGTGTGTGTGTGTGTGTGTGCCGTAGCACTGTAGCAGCAAATGCCCCTACTCACCAAGCTATCTGCCAGGCCTCATATATATTTCTTTTGGCTGTCAGCTATGTACCTTTCCAGAGCAAGGCAAAAGGATGGATTTTTTTTTTTAAAAGAAAAGTGCTGACTTTTTGGCACTACCATGTGTGATTTTCTTTTCTTTCTTTCCATATCTGGAAGAATCAACAGAAAAAGGTTAGCATGCACTCAGATTTTATTTTATGAATGACTGAATAATGACTCCCTGAAAACAGCATTTGAGGAACAGAAGAGATTGGTGAGCACTCAGCATCAAGCAAAAGCTGGCCTGTGAGCTGAGTACCAAGAAGAGCTTGCCTTCCAGCCTACGTATAAGATCTGAACAGTTCATGTAACTTTGGCATCCTTGGTATGAGGAAGGAGTCAGGCACTGGCCGAAGCTGCTCTAGAGCAAAGGTGAACCTTTCTCAGAGCTCAGCTGAACCAGGACTAAGTGCCTGAATTCCCCAAATTCAAACTGAGATGATCCTAGTATGCTTAGAACACATGCCAATAAATATGAGACACACACAGAGAGACAGACACACGCAGAGAGACAGAGACACAGGGAACAGATTGCTCAGCTTAAGAGGAAGAGACTCAGAATCTATACTTTTAAACTCAATACCAAGCAATGACTCTTCAGCCAGTTAGTATTGTTGTTTTCAATGTATCAAAGAATGGCATGATCTAACAGCCACACTTAGAATGTTGTACTCTTTACAACACTATCCAAAGAAACATAGAGGCCATATATCTTTAGCAGTTACATTCTAACAAGGATTTATTTAACTAAAATGGTGTCTAGGCTATAGCATTTTGTATACTAATGTTAAATTAGTATACAGAATTAGTTTAATTAAGAGGTAACAAATCTCAGCCATAAATCTTTCTCTAGCCCTAGGCGAAATTCCCTAGGAATTAGATAAACACTCTTTAGTAGGATAGTCTACTTAGAGTTGTCCTTTGCTATCCTTCCCCACCCCCAACTGCCTTACATTCCTAGCTAACAAATAATTCAAAAGGAGGAGCTTGCTGTTTTCAGAACCTGCATAAGAATAATATGTGCAATGTCAAAATATTTTCTTTCCTTTCCACTGATAATTATCATGGCCCTAGATCTCTCTCCATGAGAAACAGCCAGGAGAGTCAGGCTAAGGTAAATGAAGAAAGATGGAAAATGCCCTAAAATCTAAGTACAATACAAGTACAGTAAATCTTGCTAGTATAACTAAAGATGAAAATCTTTTGGGCTGGGGGTTTAGTGCAGTAGTAGAATACTTCCTTAGTAGGCATGGGGCCCTGGATTCGAGTTCCAGAACTAAAAGAACAATTTACAAAACACTTTTTGGTTTTATTTTTAATAAGATTTGTTTTGCTAAAAAAATAAAAAGAAAGGAAGAAAGAAAAAGAAAAAAAAAGAAACAAAAGAAAAAATGAGGGAAAAAAAGCCACCCGCACGTCCCTTTTTGCCTAAGAAACATCTGTGGCCACAAACACTAGAAATTTTGCTGTAGCATTTGGGAGATAATTAAAAAGGCAGCGAACCTACTCTATCTTCGGTTTCATCTATCAAATAGTAATTATTCTAGCATATTTTTTCTCAAGGATGTGATGAAATTTAAAATTATCATTGCACCTAACTTCAAGGGGCATTTCAATACACATGCCTAGCTCAATCCCTTTAAAACCACATGGTTGCTGGGCTACTCAGAGTCCCTGTTACATAGACATATGAACATAAGCAATTGGAGGTGCATTCAGAAACAAATGCATACAGAAGCTCAGAAGACAATACGGAATTGTCATGTAGAAGACAGACACAAAGAATGTATAGCTAAGGGTTGGGTAGATATATTTGGAGGCGGGAGTAGTGAATATAAAATTCTTTTCCTTCTACTTTCAAGTTAAGAACCAATTGATAGAGGAAAAAGATAAAAATATCAATTTATAACTGTTAAAATATGTTTGGGAAGATAGGGAACAGAAAGGTTGTCATTATTAGTTTCTCAATGGATCTATTTGGCTATATGTATGCATAAATACCCCTATTACATGAAAGGAGAGAAAACACAAATTGTGTTCATCAAAAGTCCTGCCCAATGGAAACACTATGAGAGTGAAATAGACGACACTGATTACCCCTTCCACTGCAAAAGAGAAAATTACAATATACAGATGATTAAGATCATTATCCCAGGGAGCTTCTCTACCCTCTTTACCTATCTTCCTCCCCCAGCCTTTGACTTTATCTAGTGGAACCCAGGCCCTCACATGATGCCTAGCACTCTATCACTACTGAGGCACACCTCCAGCTCTCTATGTAGGTTTGAAGTACAAAGTACATAGGTCACTTTAGGCTCTTGAAAATCCGTGCTTCAGAAGGAGACTAGAGACCGGTGCGTGCAAGTTTTTAAGTAGTTCACAGGAACACTGTTTTAGTCTTCTTCCTTCTCCAAAGGTAAACTGAAGAATAAAAGAATATATATATATATATATATATATATATATATATATATAATTTTATTATATATTTAAATTAGTTAACCCTATGATGCATTTTGAGCATTCCATTCCCACCTCCCCCTAACCCCTAGGGGATACATTTTCAACTCAGTTTTGTGTCTTCTTTTGCAACCCATTACATTCAATTTGTGCTGTCCACATACTCATGGATGTGGGCCATCCACTGGAGCATGGTCAGCTTGCAAAGGGGCCATCCCCTTAGAGGAATCTGACTCTACTTCCCCTGGTAGCCATTACCAGTTAGTAGATCCTCAGTTAGGGGAAGAGGCTTGATCTCCTCCCACCCTCCATGCTGGAATGCTGTCAGACTTGATCCTGAACAGGTTTGTGCAGGTAAAAGGAGATAGAATCACCTAGCCTGGTCTCTTCTAACTGTTCCATTTGGTATCCTTCTCGACTTTTAAATATTGTCATAATATTATAAATATTTTATTATTTTTAAGATTGTGTGTGTGCATGTAACTGCAGGTGGCCATGATTGCCGGAGATTTGGGATCTCCCTGGAGGTAGAGTTAAAAATAGTTATGAGCTGCCAGAGATGGGTGCTGGGAACCAAACTTGGATCCTCCGCAAGAGTGGCCAGCACTCTTAGCTCTGAACTATGTCTTCAATCCCTAGCATAATGTGTTTAATTATTATCACAATATAGGATTCCACATAAATCCTTTTTTTAAAAAAATTTGATTTCTCTGGGTGAGATTATCTATTCCAAGTCACTTTAATTACAAGCCAAATGTGTTATTACCAGTCATCACTCCTCTGTGTCTACCCACATATTAGAGTTTCCATTTTTTTGTCCAGAGGCAATCTTTTTTTTTTTTTTTCTGGTTTTTTGAGACAGGGTTTCTCTGTATAGCCCTGACTGTCCTGGAACTCACTCTGTAGACCAGGCTGGCCTCGAACTCAGAAATCCACCTACCTCTGCCTCCCAAGTACTAGGATCAAAGGCGTGCACCACCACACATGCCCGGCTTGTCCAGAGGCAATTTAACATTGAGTGAATTCATCATATGTGTTCTTCCAGCGTGTGTGCAAGAATACATGATGGCTGTTCTCTATTGCTGTATTCTCATCTGATTCCTTTCTATCATCAAGGCTTTGCTCACAAATGAACGTGGATGTGTATGTATGCATGTTTGTAAATTACAGAGCAAGCCGAGAAATTAAGTAGCTCAACCCTTACAATTTTACAAAAAAGAAAGCTGACTTGGTTAATACCACATTGCTAGTTAATGGCATAACCATCTTAGAGTTCAGTTTTCTCCTGTCAGACATGGTAGTACATTCTTGTTTTTCCAGAACTATGAGCTCAAGTTCAGCCCTCTCCTATATAGTGAGAGTCTTAAAAAAAAAGGGGGGGGGGTAAAAAAGGAAGGAGCAATGTGTTTTTTTTTCCAGCAAAGCTGAAAGATGATATCTCCATTATATGTACAAGATGTCTACTATTTCTGTGTTATTTATGCAAAGAATGAAATAATTCATTTCCCCCTTTAATGTTGAAAAGGAAAAGACGAAGAACGCAACAGCCTTGTGGAGTATGGCTTGGAAGGCAAATAGTCTGGTTCAAGGCTAGCTTAGCTTTGTTTCATATTAAGGTCAAGAGGAGTTTTCCTTTTTTCTTTCCTAAAGTGTTTTCATATGTATTATTTCATCTTAGTCTCTCAATAGGTCTCAGAGGCAGGAAAGTCAGAGCTTGTTAGCAAAAGTTTACAGATGAAGAAAATAAGACGGCAAAGGCTTAGCTCAGTGATTTGTTCAAGGCCACCTTTCTAATTAGTGACAAGGCCAGGGCTTAGAAGTATGTCTCCTGCTCACAAATACCTTCAGGTCTTAGACAACCAAATTCTGATAGTCCTCAGGTAGTGAGCATACATACTCCAAACGGAACTTTACAGACTGTTAACATGCTAACTGCTGAGTTGCACTAAGTTACAGTCAGAAGTGTTGCTCGGTTTCAAAGTGAGATAGAGCAAATACATTACAGCTTCAGTCGACACACAACTTAAAAACCAACAAATTGGGGCTGGGGATGCAATTCAGTGACAAGAGTGACTGTCTAGCATTCTTAAGAGGCACTGGTTGTACTACTTAGCACTGCACTCATACACTCGTACACACACACATACACACGTCAAGTTATTTTAGTCTCTAGTATAAGAACATTAATCCCAAATGAGGGGTGAGGGGATACATCTCAAGATAGAGCACTTGCTTGTCATGAACAAGGCCAGAGGGTCTATCCTTAGTGCCAAAAATCCATTCAAAAAAGGAATCAGCAAGTTGAGATGGCATTTTCTGACTCCTAGTAACATGATCATGGTTTTTTCTAAGGGTTGTGTAAATGTTTGATTATGGCTTCTTATCTCTAAGGATGTATGGCAGATTATAAACATCCAAATGACCATTATGAGAAAATTCCTTGGCATAGGACAGGCAGCAGGATGCTTAAGACCCCGTGAGGAAGTGGGAGCAGAGGGTGAACATCTGAACTGTGGAAAGCTTTCTATGGAAGGAAGGGGCCAGATAGTGTTTGCTGTCACGAGGAAGAAAGTACATGGGCATGGGAAAGGATACTCAAAAGCAAGACACAGTAAGAATGTACTGTTGACTCAGCCTTGGCTTGTCAACACTTTCCCTACTAGTGTGAAGCCGTTTAAAAAGTCACTTCCCACTTGTGGCTGCAGAGAAAACACCTCCTGAGAGGGGAGATAAACTGCTTAGGTCAAGGCTGAGAACTCAGCACATGATGAAGTAAAACATGTATCTCTTAAAGACTGTTTCTGTAGCTGTTAGGGCTATTCTAAAAGCCAGAGGAATAGGCTCAACCAAGAACAGAGGATTGGATAGGTTTCAGACCCCATGTATAAGCGGATTCATCCAAAAGGCACACTATTAATTGGCCAGCTTATCAATAGGTGTTCTTTCGAGTATCTTTGTTTTCCGATCGTCCTAACTTTGTAGATCCCTGGGTTGGCCATCTCCATGAAGCAAGTGCAAGGCAATGTCAGGACTCCCAGATGACTGGAGCACACACACTCACAGTACTCCCATAGACACCAGTAGGCAGCTAGCTTGTGGCTGAGCCTGGGCAGGGGACATCCTCACTTCTCCTTTATTTAAACTATGTTCCTAGGTAAGGTTTATGACTCCACATAACTAGTGTGTACTGGAAGCAGTCTACATGCACAACCCCACTGTGTTTGCTGGTCCTGGGTGTATATCACTTTTCACCCCTGTAGGCAAGGTCTACAGGTTAGCACCTTGTAAGCACCCCTCCCCCCCACCCTTCAGGACTTGGGTCTCAGCACCCTCAGAAAAAGGCAGTCGGAGAGCCATGAAGGCTCTAGTCAGAAAAGTGCACTCAGCCACGAGGGCCCATGCACACTGACTTACACCTCGGTTCGCTCGGGCTGAAGGAGGGGCGGGTAGCTCGGCAGTAAAGAGGAGGACCAAAGAGGGGGCCTACTTGAATGAAACAATGTAACAGTTGATGTGAGGCCTCGCCTTGCTCCCACTTCTCAGCGATCCTATAGGCGAGGTCGCAGTGCCTGCCCCTCCCCATTGCTCCGTTTTCTTGTCCATTAAGCACCATCCCTCCGCCTCTCTTTCCTTCTTTTCTTTTTTCCCCCTTCTCCTTCCCCCTCCCTCTCCCCCTCTCTCCGGCTCCGTGTCATTTCCTCCTAGAGCTCACAAGCTGCCTGCGAGCGTCTCCAGCCGGGAGAGTAGGCGGAGCGGGGCGGCGCGGCGCGGCGCAGGAGGACGATGGTGGCTGAGCTGCTGGGGGCGGAGGCTCCGTAGCCCCCGCGGAAAAGGAGCCCGGCGGTGCCTGCCCAGCCCGAGCCGAGGATGGAGAGCCGGCCGGGGTCCTTCCAGTACGTCCCGGTGCAGCTGCAAGGGGGGGCGCCCTGGGGCTTCACCCTCAAGGGGGGCTTGGAGCACTGCGAGCCGCTCACGGTGTCGAAGGTAAGGAGCGGTGGCTCGCTCCTCACGGCGTCCAACTTTTGAATGGGCTAGCGGGTGCGCAGAGTGCGCGGGGTGCGGGCCTCAGCCCCACTTGGCGACTTGGCCAACCGGAGCCCGAGGGGCTGCAGCCACACGGAGGGGGGTCCTGCGGCCGAAGCAGACTGCAGCCAAGTGTGCGGCCGGAGGATGGGAGCCGAGGCGCCCGGCCCCCGCCGGAGCTTTGCGTGCAGTCACACTCCCGGGGCACCGGGGCAGCCTCGCTCCCCCCCCCACCCCTCCACGGCGAGGCGGCCACTCACCTCCGTGTGGGCTGCAGGAAATGGCGGCTGCTGGGGGTTCTCCTTGCTTTGGAGGCCCCTGAGCCGGGCAGGACAGCGAGGGGCTGAGGGCACGGGCGGGGGCGCTCCGGGCGGGCTCTCCCGGCTCTCCCTGTGGCTGTCCCGCCCGAGGCAGGTTGCTGGGCTGGGGTCTGGCGCGGAGCTGCCGGTGAGGCATCGCTGGGTTTTCCGCAGCCTCTCTTCCCACAGCCCGGACGCGTACACTCGGGTTCAGAGCTGGGGCGTTGATGCTGCCGGTTCCCCCTCGGCCTTTCCCTCCCTCCCGAGTCGTGCCCCGCGCCAGAGAGATTTCTTGCACGCTGCGAAGTGTGGAGGGAACTTTTGTGCCATGGAGCACACAGCTGTGCTGAAGCGGCCACTAGGGTTGCTTTGATTTAAGAGCCTGTGATCAGCTGGAACTAAGTTGCAGCGAGAGGCCAGGGGAGAGAAGCACTCCTAAGAGGTCTGGAACCCCAAACCCAGGCTTCTTCCGTGAGCGTGAGGGTGGAGGATGGGGGCGGGGGGGGGGACACAGTTGGAGATGTTACTGGGAAGAGTGGCTTGTAAGGCTGCTCACCTTGGAGCACAAGATTGCCAGGTGGAGGGACTTCATGAACTTTAACCCACTTTTCTTGTTTCTCTTACAAAGTCAGTTCGCTAGCGAGCCATTCCAATGCGTGGGGAAAGCAGTTGCGATTGTAGATGGAGATTCTGGCGGGGGGTTGGAAAAGAGCTAGCTTTTTAAAGTAGCAAATGTAGCTATAGGGGTTCTTTTTGTTTCCCATGTTAACATAGCAGCTGAGCTCTGAAAGTTACTCCCCTCCCCTCCCCCACCCCCCACCGCATAACAAACTATGCTACTTTCTCCATGCTCTGGAATGGCTTTGCTAGCTAACTTGTGTGTCTTTAAGGTGTTGGGACAACGCGTTGCTCAGGAGTGAACCAGTCAGCTCTGACTGTCTGAAGGTGTATTGAGGCAACATTTTGAGGGGATTGGCCGGGACCTCGAAGAGGAGCTTTGGCCTCCCCAAACCAGGCGATCTTCAGCCAGTATAACCAGATTGAGATAGATGGTTTTGTGATCTACCCTCACATCCTGCCCTTTAACACCCTTCCTGTAATATTCTCTGGAGCAAACCACTTTTTAAACAAACAAACAAACAAACAAACAGCAATGACAACACCCTATTAAACAGCCCCTTTGGGGAGGGGATTCTTAGCTCTGAAGAATTTCCACTAATCAAGCTCTTCCCCTGTCTTTCCACCAAGGTCATAATAGGATATGTAGCCCTGTCTGGCAGCCGCACCCCCACTGCACCCCCACCCCCCACCGGCTTTCTTTTTCTTCTCAGGTGGCCCACAGACTTTCCAGTCTGCCTAGACCCTGGAGAGGTCATTTCTTCGGCTTTGTCCAGGCTGACCTAACCTGCCAGGCACCTCTGAGAGTGCTTGATGCTGTGGTCTAGAATTATTTTGTATGCACATAGGAGCATGGCAGGGCACGGTGTTACTAAGTATGGGGCAGCCAGCAACTTGTGGTCTGGCTGGGGGATTATTTGAGGATATATGAGGGTTTTCTTGGCCACAGTGCTAAGGAAGTGCCTCGTGTGTGGAGAGGCAGGGTGCCTTTTAATGAGTCCCTTTCTGCTGAATATACACTTGGCCCCTATTATATGAAAGTTTATTATTGTATACATGAATATGCAGGAATAAACGCCAGGTATAACTGGGTTGGCCAGGACATCACATAAAGTTTGTGTGTGTGTGTGTGTGTGTGTGTGATGCTTGCAGTCTCCTCCTCTTGACAAAATACTATTTGGGATATTTCATTTTTCTACCTTAGTGTGTTTCTTTTTATGCTTCAGAACAATATAGCTTCCTCCCCTCCCGTAGCTTTTTAAGTCTGTATCCAATGGTGAGAATGGACTAGAAATTGAATTGGTAAATGAAAAACAACCAACCAACCCTCTGTTTCTCTGGATTCTAACTCTTACCCTGTCATTCTTTTTTTCTGGAATCCTGCAAATATCCCTTGCCTTTCCTGGGCCTTGACATCCCTAGATCTAAAATGAATTTGAAGTGGGCAGTCTTTAAATGGTACTATGATGGTTTGGTAGTGAATCCATCGCCATAAGCCCGGCATTCTCCATATAGTGAGGAAGGAAGATGGCTGTTTCATTTGCATCCTATACTACTGTGTGCACAGTGTGCTTCTCACCCCCTTACTCTGTCACCCTATCCCAGCCACACTGTGAGAGCACAGACAGTCAGGGAAGGTTACAGAACCGCTGATGAAGAAACTGACTCTGGTGCATTTAGTGGCTTGCTTCGGTCTGTTGTGAAGTAAATCAAAGGCAGGCTCTCAGCCTCTTTATTTTCCGTGGCCTAGAGAGTATCTTGATTCTTCCGGTAGTACTACAAGCTGAGAGGGAGAATTGACTAATGACTTTGAGGGCCATCTCTAGTCTGCTCAGCCTCTAACTCCGGTAATGCTTTCCCTGCCGAGAAGTCATCCAGGGCCACTGTGTTTTAGGTGTACAGTAATGAAGTCTGGGCTGTTTTGGTAACTGAGTAACTTGGGCTCGTGAAAGAGAGACTAGCCAAGAGTCATGATGCAAAATGGCAGCAAACCTCCTTTGCCCAGAACGGGAAATACAAAGGCAGTTTGAATTCAGGTTGATGTTGCTGTATACCTGCTTGGGAAAGGTATAGACAGGGAGATGGAGGCATTTAAGAAAAAGTGAATAGTAGGAGGAGAAGGCGTGGAAGAGAAAAGCTAACTTTTCATCTGTTGTGGACAGACCTTTAAGACCAGGAAATGGTCGGGTTAGGAAAATTGTCAGTGGAACTAGCCAATACGGTTTTCTGGATGTGTAGAATTCAGCTGCCTGATTTATCCAGAGTTGTAGAGCTATGTGTTGATGATCAAGTGGCCAAAAGGGACAATATGTTAAAGTCCATCCTGTTGATTATCACAAGTTTTAGGGAGTAGCTTGTGATTTTTCTGTATGTTATGGTAGTACTACGGAAGTGATGATATACGAGAGAAGACGACCATGAGAGAGTGGTTCCACGATCTGATCTTAAAATGACTTGTTTCTTTGGCTAGCTTCCCATACTAGACCAGGGTAGGTATTGTCTGAATGAAATGGGGATCTTTTTCAAATCATATGTGTCTGTCTTAGTGTAGTGTCCTTGTCTACAGTACAGACAGTCATTCATGGAGTTGACTCTCTGAATAAAATGATTTCTTTGCAGGGAGGGGATAAGTGAACTTTTGCAAAGTTCTGGCACCAATGAATTTGAGGCCTCAGAGACTCAAGCAGTGTTTGTGGGTATGGGGGCATGGAAGAGAGAGAAGGATGGAGAAAACGGAACTGCAGCCTAAGGTTCCTGTGTTAATGTCTAGTTGTTTTCTTTCTTTTTCAAGACAACCGTTTCTCTGTGTAGCCCTGGCTGTCCTGGAACTTGCTCTGTAGACCAGGCTGGCCTCGAACTCAGAAATCTGCCTGCCTCTGCCTCCCAAGTGCTGGGATTAAAGGCATGTGCCACCACTGCCCAGCTCATGTCTAGTTCTTAAAAATGTGCCTCGAAGTTAAATAAGCATATGGAAAAGAAAGGATCAGGGACCAGTGGTTAGGATGCAGGGAAAGGATGGGGATAACTAGGGTAAAAAGCACAGGTTAGAAGACTGTGCTTACCTACATATTTACTTTTTTTCTGGCCAGTTTTTGGTAGGTGTCTCAATTTGGCACAGTGAGGCAAGTGGGAGCTAGTTGCTATTCTTTAACAAAGTAGGGTGGAGTAGGAGCACAGTCTAAAGGAAAAAGCCTATGGATTGTACACAAATATCCCTCTGTCATTTTTACCCATGTAGATATAAGTCACTGTTTACAAAGTGCCAGTAGGCATACCTGTCCCATCTTCATTATCACAGAGGATGTGGGGAGATTTGGTAAACCCTTTGCTATCCTTGACCTTACAGAAAGGCAGGGCCTGCTCTTTAAGTTCTTTGTCAGCTCCAGTGGTGCTCTCTCTCTCCGATCTTAGTTCTGGATGTACAAAAAAAAAGCAGTTGAAACTGGGCCGAATGATCAGATTGATATTTTCTTGTGACTGGAAGTAAATTTGGCTGTGACTTTTGAGTTCTTGTTAGATGTAGAGGTTGTATAAACAGTGATATACCTTTCAAATCTTTCCAGCTATGTTATAGGTCAGACCTAGCTCCAGCCTCAGTCCCAGCCCCAGCCCCTGCCCAAGTCAAGGGCCTGCAGTCCCAAGGGTATTTTTACAGGATATGTTGATAGGAGATGAATGCAGCCTGATTGCTTATATGGATCCCTCCCTGATCTTTCCCACTAGAATCCACAAAGACACCTTCTTCAGTTTCATGGCTTCTGCCTTACAGAAAGGACACCGCATGGAACAGGAATCTATCTAAGGGGTTTAAGATGGGGGTAGAACAAAAAGACTGTATGGTATGTCTCACAAAGCCTTGTCCTAAGTAATTTGCATACATAGCATTTTAGGTCCGTCTTACATACCTAGTACCCTGCTGATAACCATGTTTGTTCCATGAAGGAAAAAGGTTCATGCCTGTTGTAGGGTTTTCCCTCTTCAGAACCTCAAAGACAATACGTTTAACTCCATCTGGAAGACACTTGAGCATTGTTCTTTAAACAGTTAAAACATTTCTCCCTTGCTTCTCTCAGAACACTCCCCAGGAATTTCTTTAAAGAGAAAAAGACAGTTTCGGACGGAGACTACTAGTTATGGGGTAATTATCATGAGAGAACACGATTATGTTTATGGTTAGGCTTCTTCCAAACCAGAGGAAAATGTGCTGACCCATCTGGGAGAAGTTAATGAAGAGCAGCAGAGATTGCAGGAAGGTGTGCTCTCAGTGCCCACTGCCCCCTGTGCCAAAGGGCAGGCTTAACTAAGGCTTGCTGTACTGCTGGTAGGGACCTAGAAACAGAGTTTCAGAGTCTTTAGAAGTCACCTTGTTTAAGATCATTTAAGGAACCTGCTGTGGAGAGTCTCTGATTATGTTCTTCACTGGTCATGGGGGATCATGTGTATATTTAAGCCTGCCTTCGTCACTGTTGTCAGGTTTAATCTGTGGACAGTTGGGTTTTTATTTATTTATTTATTTATTTATTTATTTATTTATTATATGTAAGTACACTGTAGCTGTCTTCAGACACTCCAGAAGAGGGCACCAGATCTCGTTACGGATGGTTGTGAGCCACCATGTGGTTGCTGGGATTTGAACTCTGGACCTTCGGAAGAGCAGTCGGGTGCTCTTACCCACTGAGCCATCTCACCAGCCCCAGGTTTTTTTTGTTTGTTCGTTTGTTTGTTTTTTGATCTATGCTGAATTGCAAACATTTCTCTTTACCTCTTATCCATGGGGCTAAGCCCTGCAGTCTTGGAGCACAGAGAACAATGGTGCTTCCTCTGTTTTAGAACAAAATGGCATGCTTCTTTAACTTTTCCTTATGGGGTCTGCGGTTCAGCCTCTCTCTCCCCCTGTGCTTTCTCAATGCTTATGAGATCTGAGGTTACTTCTTTCACTCGGAATTCACTACATCTTGTCCATTGTTCTCTCCCTTCCCCTCCCCTCTTCAAATTTCTGGTGCTGAAGATCAAACCTAGGACATTGCCTAGTAGACAAGTGTTCTACTACTGAGCTAAACATCCCTATTCCTTGGGGCTCTCTTAAGTTATGGAGTCCATACACAGTATAGCCATCTCCTGGAGACAGTTATGAAAATTAAGTAAGACCTTTTTTTGTGCCGAGAATTGTTATCTAGCTACAGACCATTTTAAAAACATATATCTGAAGGGGGCTGGCTCAGTAGTTAAAGGGGCTTATAGCTCTTGCAGATGACCGTGGTTTGATTCCCATTATCCACATAGCATCAAATCCATATAACAGGTCCAGATCTCTTGCCCTTCTTTTGACCTCGTCAGGTTCCTGTATATACACATGTTCATGTGCATGCTCATACGCACTCATGTGATGTTTTTGGTAGCAGTGTCATAAGACACTGTCTCTGTGTCCTTTAAGTAAGCAGTGAGGAAAGTCATATGACGAAGTGTATGTGTGTGTGCGCGCGCGTGTGCGCGTGCGCATGCGCATGCGTGTGCTTGCAAGTGCCCATCCACACGTTTATATGTATGTTGGGCAGAGGCACATGTTGTATGTCTTCCTGTTGCTTTCCACTATATTTTTTGAGACAGGGTCTCTGAATCTAGAGCTCTTTCATTGCCTGGACCACTTGGCCTTTGAGTGTCTGGGATCTGCCTATGCCTGACCCCACCCCAGTGCTTGGATTATAGGTATGCACCAGCACACCTGGCTCCTTATGGTTACACAACCAACACTTTTTCTACTGAACTATCTCCCCAGTGACATATAATACATTTTTGAGTGACACTTTTCATCTCCTACCATTTATGTGGAATTCCCCCTGCCCCTATCCCAGAGCAGCTTTGAGAAAGACAACTTCAGGGAAGATGAGAGAGGGCTTACATGAAGTATATATGTCTAAACAAAGACATTGTTAAGTTAACAGAGTAGGAAGTGGTATTTAATACATGTTGCTAGAATCAAAATTCCATTTTTTTTTTTTACCTCTCTGAACTTTTCTTCTAGGAAAAGTAATCAACTCCAAAATTGAAAATACCAGCCATATGCCATATGTGATATGTAAGTAGTCTTTAACACATGCACGCGCACGCGCACACACACACATACACATACAATTATGTGTGGGGGGGTATACATGTGTACGTGTGTATGTATGTATGTATAGCACTGATTATAGTGGCTCCTGCAACTCTCGGTTTCTAGGGTCTGGATTCTTTTTTTTAGAGTTGAAATAGCCACAGAAGTCACTCCTGCTGGAGGTCTCTATTCACAGGCTTTTAAAAGTCTATCTTCCCATGTTTCCCCACTTCTCACTGGATCTGGGAAATGCTTTTCTTTACTCCTAAAGTCTAGACCAGGGAGAAGATTGGAGCAGGGCTTAATTTTCCTTGTTGGAGCCTGAGGGTTCTAAGGGAAGGGAAATTGAAGTCTAGAGAACATGTCCATGGCGACACTTGACAATTAATAGTTGTTAGGTTCATTCAGAACAATTCTAGACAGGCTATTTAATCCATAGTGTATGAGCAATGACATTATTCAACATAACCTTACTGTGATGTTGATTTGTAGGAAATGGTATTCTGAGCTCCAAGATGCTTACTTACACAAGGTATTCTTGGAAAACAGTTCATCTATAAGTGATGGTAAAGTACTCTAGAGAGTTCTAGGACATAGATCTGGGCGACTTGGGGTTTCTCTTGCCATTAGTGCTTAATGTGTTCATACCCTCAATATTGGGACCAGGTATGTGTTATATTTTCCTGGATACCAAACTGGTAGGTTTACCTTCAAGTTATCTTGGAACTGTTTTATTCTGGGTGTGTTGATAATGAGATCACTTTTGCTTAGCATCTATAAAACCAAATATTTTGTTTTCTGGTGCTCCCTGAAGTATTTATTACTGACATTCTTTAATTATGTTGTCGATGAGTAAATTGGAATACAATTTCTCCTAGCTAAGGACCAAGGACAAGGGTGAAGTAAACTTTGTCTCTTCATGTCCCTTAGCCACCTTCAGTATAAATAGGCGAGTGGAAACATTGCCGTGTATATTAGTTTTGCAAGAGATGACCTGTTTCTTCCTCACACCATACTGGCATGTTTATTTGGGCAGAGCCATCTTGCTGGGGTACTGAAGTGGCAAGGATCAAGATGACTTGAGCTCTCAAAGTAATTTCTAACCCCTCCCATGGCTCTTCACTTCCACAGCCTCCTGTTTCAGTGTAAGTCTGTGCCTGTGCTCTGGGACAGAATGATGACTTCCTCAGAGGAAGAGACCCATTTTTCCTTCTTATAGCTGTCTATCTTTATTTCATGTCCAGTCCTTGATTTCCAGCCTGCATCCACAAGCACTGGTTGTTTAAGGCCTCCATCTTGGACTCTCACTCAAGTGCCATTGGCTCTTTGCTTCTTTGTTCATTGACTGCCCTGCCTGCTATCTAAAACCCATTTTCTCCTTTTGGTTACAGTGAGTACTTCTACTTTGCTATAGCAGCTTTGTCTGTCGTGGCTTAGGCATGCTCTGGTAGGTGATGAGAGAGGCTAATTGAGGCCAGTAAGTTTGAAATCGTTCAGTAAATTAAAGTAGAAACAGAGGGAAGATTTCTCACACTTCATCTTTTTCTGTCCTGTTTGGGTTAAGGACAAGTCTTTTGTCACCTTCCGTTACTTGGAAATGCTTAGCAATTTCCTGAGTAATCTTGGCATGTTCCTTTCACCTCTTTGCCATCTTTTTTTTTTTGGTAAGAACGTTCAGGGTGTAAGTCTCTACTTTATGGAAGGGCTTGAGTGTTCTTTCTTGTTCTGGCTGTGGCAGTGTGAAGAATGACTGACAGCAGGCAGCTCTTACAGAACACCACGTTTCTCTACACTCCTGCTTCCTATCTTTACAGAAGTGGCTATTTCCTGGTGTGTTCTCAGAGACGGGCATGGTCTGCTAACTTTCACTCAAGTCTTTTAATGTTACCTCTCAAAGAATGTGGGAGGTAGGAGTCATTTGACAGGACCAAGGGTTAAGCCCACTGAAGAACAGATTCTTTGAGGTATCTTCTGGCCCTCATTCTAATGCCACCCAACAGATTTCTAGCTGTTTTGCTTTTCTCTTCCTGTAAGCCCCCGGCAGGAAAGTTTCGAACGGTTCTCCTATATTTATTGCCTTTCACGGTCTATCAGAAACTGATCTTTCTTTTGAGAAGAGGGGGTTGGAAGTAGGAGCTAGAAGCAAAGCTGGTTTGACTAGTCATTCAGGAAAAGGGTTAGATACTCAAGGCTACAGCCTCATCTTTGCTTATGACAAGCTAAAGCCTTGTCTTTACTGGGCTGTCTTACTGTTTTCCATTTCTGTTTGTGTGTGTGTTTAAGTAAAAGTCCCCCCTCCTCAAACTTCCACAGGCAAGTAGCTTTTAATGGCCTCTCTCTCTAATTGAAAGTCTGAGTGTTGATGTTTTGACTACAGAGCAGGGAGTGTGTGTCAGACCTGACTCATGGTCTTTGGAGAAATTGACTGTGACTCTGGGGCTTTCTTAATTTAAATTGTTAATTAAGAAAGGTCAAGACCATAGGCTGAAACATGGATCAGGCAAGGAGCTGGATCCTTCCAGGTATTTACAGAGTGGACGACCTGTAGTTTGGGCTGGAGTTTAGCAATCTGTTGGATGTAAAGGGTGGTCAGAGCCTACACAAGAGGGGGATTACAAACCTTGAGAATCTGCTGTGGGGCGATTATGTTTGTTTCACGTATTGAGCATGTGTTCTCCTTTAATATTTATAGCAGGTCTTTGAGGCAGATATTGATCTCAGTTATGCAAATGAGACCCAAGAGAAGTTAAGTGACAGATTTGAAATTCTATGCTAAGTGGGAGAGCTAGTATTGAAACTTAATTTGGGAAGCAGAGGTGTAGTTTCAGCACCACCACAGTGTTATTTTATTTTTAATCATTTATTTTGATTTTTTCAGTGTTCTGGATAGAACTCAGGCCTTTGTATATGCTATGAAAGCTCTACTACCACTGAGCTAAACCTCTGGCATTCAAACTTCTGGCTTATTCCAAGTCTCATTTTCTTTTTTCCAATGCCACACTTATATATCTTAAAAATAAGGAGAATTGGGTGGGAGAAAGAAGAGGAATGAGAAATGAAATTAAATGAAGTTTGGTAGTGTTATCAATATTGTACCTCAGGGGTTAGGGTCAAAGGAAACTTTGTGTTTTAAATTTTTTCTTGTGTGTATCCTGGCAGTGCTGTGGATAGAACCACACATACACTCACATGCTTGGGGCATGCTAAGGGATCAGTCAATCGATCTACAAACTGAGTCATCCCAGTCCTGTTTTTTTTTTTTTTTTTTCAAAACCAGTTCTTTTCTGAGCTACAGCTATATCTGTAGCCTTCAGAAGATCAGAATCTTAATCTTATGGCTGAGTCTTTTAAGCAAGTCATATTCCTTGTTGTGTCTAGATTTTTATAATTCTCAAATAAAAGTTAACAAATTTGTATGGTCTAAGAACAAGAAGACAAAAAAAGTAGCCAGGAATTTGAGAGCAGGGAGTGGCATATGGAAGGGCTGAAGGGGGGAATATAATTAAATTATAATCTCAAAAGTAAAATAAAATGAACTGGTATGGTTGTTCCACTAGAGATGGTTCCCTTAATCCTTTAGTTCATAAAATACCAGAGGTATATGTGATTGAAGAAGGAAATAGAATACTGCCTAGGTGTCCTTATTAAGCTAAAATTCTTGTCAAAGAATTCTGAACTTAAACAATAAAATGTTTGAGGTTGCCAGATGTGTATGCAATGGCAGGACAATTTTAGTGTGATATCTGTAACTGCCAGAGATAGAAAGACAAGACATGATTTCTGCCTCATGTCTAAATAGCTGGAGCTTTAAAAGGCTGTGTTAAACCTTGCTTGGTTGTCCTGAAACCTCTCAATTAAGACTTCAATCAGTCAATCAATCAATCAGTCAATCAGTCAATCAACTAGTCAACCAGTCTACAGGTCAATCAGTCAACACAGATTTGTTGAACACTTTGCAGAGTGCCTAGCCCTGAACTACAGAATTCAAGAGATGACCACCAGAGTAGACCTGATCTTTGGATTCTCAAAGAGATGACAAGTTTATTGAAGTTTATTTATATATTGTTTCCTGGACATAACTATTTACTGTATGTCCAGGGAACAAAAAGCTTTGGGTGCTGAGACTAGAATAAAATCTAATAAGATCTGTTCATGGATCAGTGTTGGAAGCTTTGTGGGAAAAATAAAAATTGAAGCTGGACCTGTGGGGTACTTAGGTAATCTTGGGTGGTAGAAGAGTGTTCATTCTAGTTGGATGAATGCCTTAAAAGATGCAGGCAGAATTAATGTATTTAAACCAGGCATCCAGTGTAGTACCAGTCACATAACTGCTTGCCTGAGGAGAGACCTAAAGTGAACAATAGATAGGAAGAGAGGGTATGAAACAACCTGGCAATATGCTGACAGTGTGTTAGATGTTATCAGGGGTTAGTGATATCGTATACCACTGAAAGGATGAAGCAGAAGTTAGCAGCTATTGGAGGTGATGCCTCTATTTCAAATGTAGAAGAATGGGATTGGAAAAGGGAAGCAGTATGTATTTTAGTTTTGGATCTTCTGATACTGTTTATGGGGCAATCAAGCTAGGGAGCCTAGTAGGCAGATGGGGACAAGGAAAAAGGGTTTGTTTATATTTGTTTATTTAGGGGTTTGGTAAATTGGAATCATTCTGTTAGGAACTCTATTGTCAACACAATTTTCTAATCTATTGATCTGTAAATTAGTTAATTGCCAGGCAGCCCCATGCCCCAAAGACATAGGAAACTGGCTGCTTTGTGATTTAATGAGCATTCCTACCTTTGTCTTGTTAGTGTCTCTGATCTGCAGGAGGCCTAGTCCTTAGAGGTGTTGCTAGCTGGAATTCTTTTTTATATAAATAGAACATTCAATGTTCTATAGTAAGAAAAAAGCAAACAAACAAAAAATTCCAAACCTCAGATGGACATCATAAAGTGGATTGAGGCTTCTAAAATATATCAGTTGACTTTGCCAAGATGTTTAAGGATTGTTTTCTGTATATATAAAACAAAATGTGGTGGCTTGGTGAGGCAAACCTCAAACTACCGGAGTTTCAAGTTTCTGTTCGATTTTGATTGTTAGAAGCATTCTCCTCTCTGCCTGGCATGAGCTATTATTAATCTGTGAATGTCATTGTTTATGTTTTCAGAATAGTAAGAGTTCTCCAATATGAACTTTAAAAATATTGTTCAACTTCTGTGTGGGATTTCATTGCCTAGGTGGTATCTTTACCGCCCTAAAATAAAAGAGGAGATGGGGATTCATCTCACAACTTCTTTTGCTGTAAATCTGGCTGGAAAAACGTTTTATCATTGAAACTTTGACAACTTGGGAGTGATTAACTATAGCACTGATGTTCTTTATCTTTATACTTAATAGAATGCCTTAGAAAGATTCAATTTGTGTGTAGATGTACCTGCCAATTTGAAGACCATCCTACATCTTCTGCTTCCCGCCCCTTCATGAATCGACTTTCTAGCTCATTACTACTCTTGTGCAACATCAACTGCTTTTCTTCACTGTATGAAACTAAATTCAGAACTTTGTAAAGATGCTTGTACTATGGCAATAGGTCTAAACCCATTCCCAACTCTGTAGCTGAAACAACACTGTTTGCTCTAAGGTTAATGGGCGTGTAGGTTCTTTAATTTGCCTCCTTTTTCTGACCAGGTAAAATAACTTGTAATTTATATTTGAAATCCATTCAAATACCTAGTTGCTGGGGAGACATTTTTTTTTTTTTTTTTTTTTTTGTGGCAAAGCTTGCTTGAGTGCTAGGCTCTTACAAGAGCTAGCTTGCTGACTGCTCTGCAGAATGAGCTGGGGTGGGAGGGTAACTTTCTTCTTCTGCATGGAAAGGGCTCACTATGTAATTTTTGAGTTTTCTCCATGCCCTTGGCTGGAGAAATGTGCAGTGTTCTGAAACCTACCCAGGCTCTGTACCTACTGGATCTGCTTAAAGGAAGGTTTTGGCTCTTAGCCCTGTTCAGCTGCAATAGGGTTTGAGTTACAGACTTTCCCTTGCCAGCCCCTAATAAAAACCAAAGGAGTGAAGGGCAGAACCAGAGAGAGTTAATTTCCACTGCAAAGACCCACGTAAGGTGCTTCTATCTCCCATACACTAGGTTGGAGTCCTACTTTAAGGCTGAACTCTACTTTAAGACTGTAAGTGATGGTGATCTGGGACAGGCCCCTGATAATCAAGGTTTGCCCTACACTGCATCTTCTTTTCCCCTTTCTTGTTTCTCTTTCCATCTTTTTCTTCCTGCTCTGTTTGCAGCTTAGAGCAGGCTGAGATTCGAGCAACCAAGTCAAGTGTTACTCCTGGAGAAGAAGAAACACTCAGTCTGTCGTCCTTCCTTTCTTCTAAACTGGGAATTTTACAGAAGCTTCTCCCACCCCAGCCTGCCAGCTCACAAAGCCAAGCTCAGGACAAAATCTAGGAGTCTCAAATGCTATTCCTCTCTTTGACCATCCTCATCCCCTTGAAATTATTTAATCGTTTTCTGCTGCCAGTAGAGTGAAGCCCAGACTACTTTTGCTGGGTATTACAGACCATTTTCCTCTGACTCTAGTCTTACTTTTTATTTCTACTAGATTCCAGGTTTTCAGGGAGAATGGTATCATCTCTGTTCTTCTTCTTCTTCTTCTTCTTCTTCTTCTTCTTCTTCTTCTTCTTCTTCTTCTTCTAAGATTTATTTTTTTATTACATGTTTTCTTCATTTACATTTCAAATGTTATCCCCTTTCCTAGTTTCCTCTCTGAAAATCCCCTATACCCTCCCCCCACCCTGCTCCCCTACCCACCCACTCCTGCTTCCTGGCCCTGGTGTTCCCCTGTACTGGGGCATATAAGGTTTGCAAGACCAATGGTCCTCTCTTTCCAGTGATGGCCGAATAGGTCATGTCTCTAGCTGCTACATATGCAGCTAGAGACATGAGCTCTGGGGGTACTGGTTAGTTCATAATGTTGTTCCACCAATAGGGTTGCAGACCCCTTCAGCTCCTGGTTACTTTCTCTAGCTCCTTCATTGGGGGCCCTGTGATCCATCCAATAGATGACTGTGAGCATCCACTTCTGTATTTGCCAGGCACTGGCATAGCCTCACAAGAGACAGCTATATCAGGGTCCTGTCATTTCTGTTCTATTCTTAAGCTCCTCACTGGGAAACACTGCCTTTTGCCATCTCTACCCTGCCATCTCCTTCTGAGGCCATGCTTTACACTGTAATCCTCTACTTCCTCTCTTCTCTGCATTCCTATGTGGGGTCCAACCACTGTGAGCACCAGCTCTCCAGGACATCATCCAGATGGCTCCAGGTGGAAAGGACCAACTTCCCCTAGAAACTGTGTTGAACCTCAAATCCACATGTTAGCTACAAATGGAGGGAACATATGATAATGGTAGGGGAAGTTAAGAAGGACCCCTCATGTGCAACCTGATGTGTGAAGAGGGGTGACAGTAGTGGGGGATGAGGGTGTCTCTAGGCTGCCTGGTTTGCTGAATATGTAAATTGTGTTCCCCAGGTTGGCATTGAGGAGTGAGGATTATAGCATTCATTAAAATGTTGGGAAATGTTATTGTGAGACTTGTAACACAACAGCCATTCTGCCTGTTACTCTGTGTTCAGAGTGGGTAAGTAATTTTTGTGCTTGACTCAAGCACTTCAGCACTATCTGAGATTTGAAGACTTTAAATCAGTGTGTGTATGTGTGTATGCATATATGTGTGTGACTGTGTATGTGTGTGTTTGTGCAAGCGCATGCGTGCACGTGTTTTGTTACCTTTGCTTAAACAAGCCCAAACGTGTTCTATTTCACTGGCCTTGGTTATGAGTCACTGTCTGGTATTTATACATAATGCCTTAAGTGTCTTCGTTATTTGACCATGACATTCCTTTTCTCACTGTTTCACTCAAAGCCGAGAACACCAAGAAAGGAAAAAAGGAACTGACTAATGAGGTTTAATGTCATTGGTGCTTGTCTGTATGACGGTCAGGTTATCTCAGGGCAGTAAGGGGACAGGTTAAGAATCAGTGTTTAAAGAGCCAGGGACAGCACAGTAACACCAGGAGTGCTGAGTTTGCTACTGACCAGTCTACTGCTGCTGAGCGTGTTTTACAGGCGCGGACTTTCAGAGCTGGTCTGTCAAGGGACCCCAGGAAGCATATATCCTTATCCGAATCTCTTGTAAGTATGAATGAAGTATGAATAATTAGAGGCATTCTTAACTAGGAAATGATTGGATAGTTGCATATATTGAAGGGAGATTCGGATAATATTACCATGCTCCTTACTTCTACATTTTTATGGAAGCAGATCTCTAAGGGTGAGAGAATGGTAAACCCCATCTGGGGGCACCTTAGTTATCAAAGGGACAGAGCATTGGATAGGAAGGACATTGCTGTTAGCATGGTCATTTAGAGGCCAGACAGCCAGTAAATCATTTAAGAAGGAATTAAAGGTTCAAAGGGCAGGAGAGAATTCTTTGGGTGACCTCATAGGTGCTTGAAAAATCAAAGGGCTAGCTGATGTGCTTTTATGTAGTGAAGGCTGGTTTGAAAGGGCAAGGGAATAGAAACGCACAAAAGGAAATTGGCATTGCAGCTTTTAATGTGCTCAGGAGCCTTAACTCTGGGCTGGGGATGATCAAAGATCCCGTTAAGTAAGTATCTTTTGTGTTCTTGAGATTATGCCTGCATATTCATTATAATATCATCCCTGCCATGAATTCAGTCACAGTGGCACAGATGAAAAAAGTAAGGTCCAGAGAGGCAAAGCCTTGCTCTTCCAGTAGAGCTGGAATCTGAACCCACGTGTAACCAACTGCAAATCACGTGCTTGTCTTATGACCCCGTCCAGTTTTGTTTCAGAGATCCCATGTGTATACTTCATATTATCGTTCTGATCCCACTGTTCACTATGGTGAGGCTGTGTTGTTTGCATTGTAACATCATACAAAGTTGCGTTTCACAGACAAGTCATTTCAAAACTTTCTTGGGAAGCTCAATTAGGACACAAATTAGGGTGCATGGGGGGCAGTGGCGGTACAATGCATGAGAAATGTGTAGTAATGTCCCTTTTCATAGACATGGGGCAGAAAGGTCTCATTACCTTGCCAAAATTCATCCAATCAGTAATTGGCTCAGTATTCAAATTTTGATTTTTCTCTTTGTTCCAGTTCTTTCCAGTGCTCCTGGTGTTTCTCAAAGTGGGAAGTTAATTAGTAAACAACACTGGGTTTGGCGTTCTTGTGCCCTCTGGGTCTTTTTTTTTCTCTTTTCTTTTCTTTTCTTTTCTTTTCTTTTCTTTTCTTTTGTTTTCTTTTCTTTTCTTTTTCCTTTTCCTTTTCTATCTTTGCCAACAAATTTAAAATACTGGTAGCCTCCTTCTTTCCCTTGCTTCCTTCCTCTTCCTTCCCAGTCTTCTTACTGGGGCAGTTTAAATTATCTTAGAGGTGTGATAAATGTTCATGGACCAAAATTAACAGTGTAGAAACAGACACATCTTACTTCATCCCTGTCCCTAAACCACCTACGTTTTCCTCCCAGAGGCAACTGCTGATATCAATTCCCTATGTCCCCTGTGTGGGCTCACACACATACGTGTGTGTTCAGTGCTTCCATTTTCTTCTTGCCTGTGTCTTCCTTATTCCTTTTCCATGTGACTGATGCCTACATGAAGACCAACTTTACTGACATTTCCCCAGACTCCATTCTTGATTTCCTTGTACATTACTTGAAGACTGCTTACCATGAAAAGGCAGGCAAGGAAACGTTTCCTGCTCGTTTTGATCTCCTATCTCTCTAGTTTTAGTTCCCCCAACTGCATTTATTTTTATTGTGCCTTTTCATAGTATCTCTCTATATACCCAGGCAAATGTTACACACACACACACACACACACACACACACACACTCTTGCTTCTTCCACAAAAGGGAATATATTGAAACAGTCTTCTGTGCCTTTTTTTCCCACTTGCACATTTGTACATCCTGGAGGTTTTTCATTATCAGTATACAGAGAGCTATCCTCCATTTAAAACAGCTATTATCTGTAATTGTCCTACCAACCCTTAATGTCTTTTACCATTTGTATTGTTTCCATTATACTATATTGACTTGATTGCCCCCCAAATCCTGTTGCTAGCATAGCTTCTGTGGCAGTGGATGGCCTTGGTTCTCCACCTTCTCACTGTGTGCATTCCTCTGTTTAGCCCCTACATGCTGTCTCTGTGTCTCTGCCCCTCCTGCCTCAGCCTCGTCCATCTTAAAGTTACCATTAATTACACTTTGTACTTTTTGAATCACTCAGTGAAGAAATCTCGTGACTCCCAAGTCCTTTTTCAGTTATCTGGTGGGCAATGTTTGCTTGGATATTATTTCTTTTCTTTTCCCCCTGTAAGCTTTAAAATGTCTAAAACGGAACTTGTTATTTTCTTCTTGCAGAAGTGCCGTAGTCCTTGGCCTCTTCACCTCCCACTTGGTTAGATTGAAATCTTGGAGTCACCACTTACTCATCCCTGTATCAGGTTCATTATCACATCCTGTCAGGTCTTTCTTCCTTCAAAATAGCCGTTTCAGTTCTTGCTCCTCCCACTCTCCCGCAAGCCCTTGTTACTTTATGTCTGGATTTTTGGACTGCAGGCTAGCTTCCCTGCTTCCAGGCTCACCCCCTTTAAATGTATCCTATAGGTCATTTCCTGTATTTGAGACATGCAGTAACCCTTGTCTGTACAGGGAAGCTGAACTCAGTGGTTGATCTCTGAAGTTCTTCCTGCCTCTGACGTTTCCTTCAGAAATTGTTGAAATCGAGTATCTCAGCCTCCCACTGCTGCCAAGCCTTTTTTTTTTTCCTCTTTAGTGCTTGCTGGAATTACATTCTTCCTAGAATTGGTACCTAAATCAACTCCCATAGAAAAGTCTTAGAGGAAAGGCCAGCCACACTGACCCCTGTCTGAGTGTTCCTGGCATTCCAGTTTTGCTTGGCTGTGTTTTTCTTGCATACTCCACTAACAAGAAGCACTCTACAACAAGCCAGGGCTTTGGATTGTCATGTAGCTATAATTTGAATACATCTTCTAAAGCTAACGATGCCTAGTGATCTGCCTTCACAGTACCTGATTAGTATTTCCCACAGTCATTGTTATATACTTGCCCCACATGTGACAGCTCACAATTTCCTGGACCTGCTGAGTGCTCTGCTCTTGCTCACTCTCTCTCTCTTTCTTCCCCTGCTTGCCTTGTGGGACTGAACAACTGGTAGATCCTTGGACTTCCATTCACAGCTGCTGCTGACCATTGTTGGGAGTTGGACTACAGACTGTAAGTCATCAACAAATTCCCTTACTATATAGAGACTCCCCATACGTTCTGTGACTCTAGAGAACCATGACTAGTATAGAAGTTGGTACCTCAAACACATTCCTAATCCCACCTGCCTACCAACATTCAGCCTAACGTGAGGCCATCATTTGATTCTTTCTTCCACTAACCCTGCTTTCTTTACTTTTCCTCAGATACTCGCCGTTTTCATAAAGGATGTTTTTTTTTGTTTTTTGTTTTTTTATGGTGCCAGAGGTGGAACCCAGGGCCTATATACCCAGAGCTAAATGAGGAACAACGGAAAAAAGGAAATGTTTTATTGCATTGTTTATCTGCACTCTGATTTTTTCTCTCCTTTGCTCTTAACATTTATTACTACTCTTTACAGATACAAATTCTGTGTTTTTGATGGTATAAATGTTTCTTTACTCAATCTACAGACTAGAGCGACAGAGATAGACAGATATGCAAACTGACAGATGTGTGAAGTGGTGTGGTGGTATCTTTTGGAGAAGTAAACTTTTTTAACGCAAAAAAAAAAAGAAAACCCTTTAAAATTCTGTATCCTACAGAATATTTTCCTTTTCCTCTCCTACTCTTTATCCCTTGCCTTTCTCGTTTCCATGTTTCTCTCCCACACATGCATAATTTCATAGTGACTGGCTTCCCATGAGTATTTTGTAAATGGCTTCTCTCTGAAGTTGGCCAGTGTCTTAGGTTGAATGAGATATGCTTATCTAGTGTATTTGTCAAAAACCTCCTCTCCTCCCCAGACAGACAGACAGACAGGCCGATTCAGTTAGTAACATATCCTGCTGTAAAAGGACCAGGATGCTGCTGCTGCTAATTCCCTGTATGGGCCAGTTTAATTACATTTCAGAAGTCAAGAAATATTTAAGTAGTTCCAGTTGCAGCACTCCATTTCACTAAGTATTAACCATAAATCACTAGTGGGTCCTTAAAAATTCCTGTTGATGTACTGGGGCTGCTATTTTACATCAATCTAAGTAACGTGCATAAGGGTGTCTAGTTCGGTCCAGCAGAGTAAAATTGTCCTCTTGATTTTTCTCTCTGGGTCCATGTTTTTGTCAACCTCACCCCCCCCCCACACACCCTGTGCAATTTTCGCATGGCCCCCTTTTCTTCTCCCTTTACATATTTCACCAGGTTCTTTAAGGGACTGGTTGTGATTATTACCAAACCATATGGGAACCACACATTTTAGTTTTTCCTCTACTGTCTGGAGTAGAAAAGCACAAAGATTACTTTTTAACTATTGAAAGGCTTAGGATCAGGTAGCCCGTCTTAATTTCACCATCCAAGACAGCTAAAGCTAGTAACCTTTTTTCTTTTCATTCAGCCGACACCTGAATCCATTCCTCCAAACAGGTGATACTAGTTACTGAGGTATATATATTCGTATGCAGCCTTTATGACCCAGTATGTTTTTAACTAACAATATTCTGTATTAAAGTGGTCTGGGAGTCGTTATGCATAGTTGCCTCTTCAAGACTGGATTGTGCCTTCTGGTTATAATCCTTTTGCGTACAAAATAAGGACAGTGATGTTGTTCAACCTTTACTTTTTACATTTGACACTTCAGAAAGTATATTTGTGGTAATCAGCTTTTGTAAGAAATATGTGAGAAAATGGGATTATAGAGAGCAAATATTTATTTTGGTCACAGTTTTAGGGGTTTAATCCATGATTCGTTGGTCCTGTTGCTTTAACCCATTCGTGACACACCACAGAAGTAGCTCTTGGTGGATCCAATCCATTCATCTCATGGCTAGAGTGTATGTCTGTGTGTATGTGTGTGTTGTCTGAATGTATAAGAAGGAGAGAGGGAAGTGGATGGGAAGAATGAGAGAAAGTAAAAGAGACCAGGGTCCCATAACCCTCTTTTGGCATCCCTTCAATGGTATAAGGACCTCCCACCAGACCCTACCTCTTAAAGTTTTCACCACCTTCTAATAGCACCAAATCAGAGAATAATTCTTTAGCACATAGGCCTTTGGGGGACACTTAAGGTCCAAACCATGGCATTATTAATATGTCTTGTTAAATTTTTACATTCATCTAACTTTTTATTGCAGTGAGAACACTTAAGATGTATACTATGAACAAATTTAAGTGGAAAATATAGAAACAACAGGCATTATGTATAGTGGACCTCCAGAAAGGTATTCATTGTATACAGCTACAATATTGTACTCATGGAACTGAAGCTCCTCCCGCCCCCATCCCTGACAGCCACCATTATATACCATTTCTCTAGCTTTGGCTGTTTTAGATACTGAAATCAAGTAGCATTTCCTCTTGCATGACTGGATTTTTATTTCATCTAGCTTAAGGTCTTCCATAATCATCTAGATCAATTTCTTTCAGAAAAGCATTCCATTGTGTAGTGTATAGAATTCTCCTTATCTATATATACATCGGGGAGCATTTACATTGTTTCCACATCTGCTTTATCATGAATAGTGCTGTAGTTAACATGGGAAAGCAAATATCTCTTTCAAGGTCTTGGTTTAAGTTCTTCTAAATGAATACCTGAAAGGTGAATTTCTGGATCATATTTAGTTATGGTCTATGGTATACCACTATGTTCTATTCTGTTTTGTATTCTCTCCAACAGTGTACAAGTGTCTGGCTTCTCTATTTTCTATTTTTTAAACTGATTAGTCATCTCCTCCATGTTTTCATATTCTTGTATACCTTCTTTGGAGAAATGTCTACTCAGATTCTTAGCTTTTGTGGTTTTTTGGTGGGGTGGTGGTGGGGACAGGGTTTTTCTGTGTAGCCCTGGCTGTCCTAGAAAATGTTCTGTAGATCAGACTGGCCTTGAACTCACAGAGATCCTCCTGCTTTTGTCTTCATGAGTGCTGGGATTAAAAGTGTGTGCTACCACTGTCCAGGTAGCCCTTTTTTTTTTTTTTTTTAAAAAAAAGATGTATTTATGTATTTGAATACAGTGTCTCTGTCTTCAGACACACCAGAAGAGGGCAACAGATCTCATTACAGATGGTCATTGCTGGAAATTGAACTCAGTACCTCTAGAAGAGCAGTTAGTGCTCTTAACTGCTGAGTCATCTCTCCAGCCCATAGCCCATGTTTTTTCATGAGAAAAGATCTTGGTAGTTGCACACACTGACCTGGAATTTTACTTTTACTATCATCCAAGTTTGGGTCATTTCAAATCAAGGTATTTGGTGTTAAGCTCTGTATATATTTTGGATATCAATCCCATAACAGAGAAAGCGTTTGCATTCTGTTCACTGCCCTTTTCTTCTGTTTCTTTTGTTATGCAGAAGATTTATAGGTTTTCTTTTTTTCTTTTTTTTTTTTTTTGGTTTTTCGAGATAGGGTTTCTCTGTATAGCCCTGGCTGTCCTGAAACTCACTTTGTAGACCAGGCTGGCCTCGAACTCAGAAATCCAGCTGCCTCTGCCTGTGCTGGGATTAAAGGCGTGCGCCACCACACCTGGCTTCAAAGTGTCTTCTTGATACCATTGTCAAAGAACAAGATTTTCTTTCTGGGCTTCTAAATTAGTTCATTGCTGTGAACCAGAAATGAGGATTTATTTCTGGGCTTCTATAATGGTTCATTGTTCCGCATGTCTCCTTTTATGCTGCTACCATTGCAAAAAACTACTGTTTTTTGTAGTGTAAATTGAAGCCAAGGTACGTATGTTTCCAGCTTTGTTTTTTTTTTTCTCATCTTTTATATTATTAGCATATATTCATTGTACACAGTGATGGGTTATATGATAACATTTTCACTCAGGTATATCATGTTTTACTTAACCTAACTCCATTTTCATATATTTTCCTGCAGATTATAGGAATTTGTTTTTATTTATGGCTAAATAAAAAGTATATCATGTATATGTACCACATTTTCTTAGTTCATTTATCTGCAGATGACCACCTAGTATAATTCTATAATTTGACTATTATGAATAGTGCCCTACAAAACTGAGTGTGGTGTTTTTTTTTCCTTTTTTAAGATTTCTTTTTTTTTTTTTTGTATTCATGGCCCTAGGCAAGTCATTATGAATTTTATCTATCTATTTTCTATTTCTATAAAATATGCTATTGAACGTTTAACAGATTGAAAGCCCTTGCTTTGTTAGTGTTGATTAGTTTTCTTTTTCAACTTGACACAAGTTAGAGAACTTCAGCTGAGAAAATGGCTCCCTCACATTGCCCCGTGGGCAAGCATGTAGGGCATTTTCTTGATTATTGGTGTGAGAGAGCACAGCTCACTGTAGGTCATTGTCACTCCTAAGCTGGTTGTCCTGGGTTCTATAATAAAGCAAGCTGAGGAAGCAAGCAAGCCAGTAAGCAGCATCCCTCCATGGCCTCGACTTCAGGTCCTGCCTCCAGGTTCCTGTCCTCAGTTCCTTTGATCATGGATTGTGATTGGGACAACAGAATGTAAGCTGAAATATAATAAACCCTTTGACCCTAAGTTGCTTTTGGTTGTGATGGTTATCACAGTTATCAAAACCACACTAGAGTAGCTAGTAGAGTCATTTTGACAGCATTAAGTCTTCTATGTATTAGCATGGAATGTTTTACCATAGAATGCTTTTACCATTTACTTGTAGCTTCTTTTATCAATATTTTTGTGTTCTTTAGGGTATAACTCTCACTTTTATTTTATTTTGGTTTTTCAAAGGCAAATGTGTTTTCTATATAGCCTTGAACTCACTCTGTAGACCAGGCTAGCCTCAAAGTCAGAGATCTGACTGCCTCTCCCTCCTGAGCGCTGGGATTAAAGGCATATGCCACAACCGCCTACCATACATTTCATTTGCTTATTTATATTTTGTCTTTAAATATTTTGTTCTTGACATCAACACAAACAAGATGGACTTACTTTCTTTTCTATATGTCCTTGTTAGTATGTAGAAAGAGCATTCATTTAGCATGTTGAATTTTATTTATTTGACTTTTTTGAGACAAGATCTCACTGTGTAGCCCAGACTGTCCTGAAACTCACTGTGTATCTCAGGTTGTCTGCAGACTTGTGGCCATCCTTCTGTCTCACCCTCCCAAGTACTGAGATTACAGGCATGCACTTCCATGTCCAGACATATGTTATATTTTATAACTTTTGTAACTTTACAGATTTTATTTTTTTCTATGATTTCTCTGTATGTGTGGGTAGTAGTTAGAATTTTCTACATACATGATCTCCTATTATCTGTAAAGAGAGACAATTTTTTTTCTTTTAAATTTCCTTTTCTTGCCTGGCAATCTAGTACAGGATATCTACTACTGTATTGGCTAGGAGTGGTAGAAACAGATAGCCTTGCCTTACATGAAAAACATTCACCATTTTCAACATTCACCATGATCTAAGTTGTAGACTTACAAAGATTTTATTATGTCAAAGTAATTTCCTTCTATTCCTAGTTTGTTGAGAGATTTACTCATGAAAGCCTATTAAATATTATGTAACTTTACAGGTATTAACATCATAATGTAATTTTTATACTTCATTCTATTAATGTACATCATGTTTATTGCTTTGTATATTTTGAGTCACCCATGGTCATGGTGTATCATTCTTTCAATGTGCTATTTATTGACTTGTTGAGAAGTTTTACATCTTTATTAACTGGGAATATTGTCTGTGTTTTGTTGTTATTTATTTTATATTACGATTGATTGGTTGGCATCAGTAATTCTAACCTCATGAATTGAATTTGTAATTGCTCCTTCTGCTTCAGTTTTTAGGAAGAGTTTCAGAAAGATCAGCATCAATTGTTTTTAAAAGTATGGTAGAATTAACCAGTAGATTCATTTGACTCTGGGATTTTGCAATGCTTTAGGTTTGTAATTATTTCTAAATATTAAAACAAAACAAAACAAAACACCGTTCTTCTTTACCCAGCCATGGTGGTGCATGCCTTTAATCCCAGCACTTGGTAGACAGAGGCAAGCTGATCTTGTGAGTTCAAGGCCAGCATGGTCTACAAAGTGAGTCCAGGACAGTTAGGGCTAGTTACACTGAGAAACCCTGTCTCAAAACAAAACAAAACAAAACAAAACAAAACATGGTCTACAAAGTGAGTCCAGGACAGTTAGGGCTAGTTACACTGAGAAACCCTGTCTCAAAACAAAAGAAAAGAAAAGAAAAGAAAACAAAACAAAACAAAACAAAAACAAAATGTTCTTCTTTGAGGGCCTAGAGAGATTGCTTAGCGGTCAAGAGCGCTTGTTGCTCTTCCAGAAGCCCTGGCTGGCTTTGGTTCTCAGCACCTACTTGACAGCTAACAACTGTCTGTAACTCCAGTTCCAGAAGATCTGTCGCCCTCTTTTGGCCTCCAAGGGGAATAGACACACATTCAAGCAAAATACCTATATACATAACAAAGAACTCTTAAAAAATAATTTATTCTTTAACCCATTGGTCCAAGAGTGTGCTTGTTTGTAAATTATTTATAAAATTTCTAGTTATGTTTCTGCTATTTATTTCAAATTTTAACACATTGTGCTTGAAAACATAATTAGTGTAATTTTAATCTTCTTTAACTAGTTCTTACATTGTGACCTGGAATGTTGTCTATCCTGAGGAATGTTCTAATAGGCACTTGAGGAGAATGTGGGATCTGATGATGTGAGTGGAATGGCTGTATTTCCATTAAGTCTGTTTAGTCTGTAGTATTGTTCAAGTCTACTATTTATGTCTTGAGCATCTATGTCAACATTCTACCCCTTGCTGAGTGTGCGTTATTGAAGCCTCATGCTATGGCAATATTGTTATTTCTCCATTTTGGGGCCTCTCTTATGCATATATATTTATCATCACTAAATCATCCCAATTAATTGACATCACTCCCTCACCTCCTTTCTGTCTTCTGACAGTTTGAGGCCTAAAGTCTGTTTTGTTTGATGTAAACATAGTCATTTCTGGATCATTTTTTTTCTGTCTCATCATTTTCAGTTTATGTATTTTCTTAAATCAACAGCAAGTCATTTATAGATGGCAAATGTAGGTAGCCATGCACATATATGGGTGTGACACCCACAGATTCAACCAAGCAAGGCTTGAAAATATTCACAAGAAACTTAATCTGTAATAAATATGTTTTAGTTTCATTTTTTCTTATTGTTCTTAATCATTACCATTTAACAAATTGTATTTGCATAATGTTTATATCATATTACACATTATAAATAATCTGGAGATGATTTATAGTGTTGATGTGCATAGGTTATACATTGACACTGTATTTTTCTTTAACGTTTTGAGCATCTGTAGATTTTGATATATATGTATGTATGTATGTGTAGAGGAGGGGAACATTCTGGAATAAAGTGGCTGTAGACACCATGGGATTACTTTAGTGAATCTTGCTTTTTTATACTTTCAGCCATTCTGCATATTTTGATTGGGGAATAAGTGATTTCTTTTTTTTAATGAATTAGGTATTTTCTTCATTTACATTTCCGATGCTACCCAGTAAGTCCCCCAAACCCTCCCCCTCCTCTCCCCCTCCCACTTCTTGGCCCTGGTGTTCCCCTGTACTGGGGCATATAAAGTTTGCACGACCAATGGTCCTCTCTTTCCACTGATGGTCGACTAGGCCATCTTCTGCTACATATGCAGGTAGAGGCACGAGCTCCGGGGGGTACTGGTTAGTGCATATTGTTGACCCCTTTAGCTCCTTGGGTACTTTCTCTAGCTCCTCCATTGGGGGCCCTGTGATCCATCCAATAGCTGACTGTGAGCATCCACTTTTGTGTTTGCTAGGCCCCGGCATAGTCTCAGAAGAGACAGCTATATCAGGGTCCTTTCAGCAAAATCTTGCTAGGGTACGCAATGGTGTCAGCGTTTGGAGGCTGATTATGGGATGGATCCCCAGGTATGGCAGTCTCTAGATGGTCCCATCGAATAAGTGATTTCTATTTAGAGTAATTATTGGTAGGAAATGATGTAGCATTGCTATTTCATGTTCATTACATTCATTCTAACTTATAGATTGTCTCTATTTTTTGTTTTGTTTTGTTTGTTTTTCCCTTTTGGTAACCTCCATTGTATTTTATTTGTTATTCTTTTAGTATGAATGGCATTTTGTTCTTTTTTCCTTTTGTGCATTTTTATAAGTATGTTCTTTGTCATTGGCATAGGTTTATATAAACTACCTTGCAATTTTAACCAATATAACTTATGTCTTAATGTTTTCATTGGTGTAAAGAGACACCATGACCAAGGCATCTCTTATAAAGGCAAACATTTAATTGGGGCTGGCTTACAGTTTCATAGGCTCAGTCAATTATCATCATGGCAGAATGCAGACAGACATTGTGCTGGAGGAGCTGAGAGTTCTACATCTTGATCTGAAGGCAGCCAAGAAGAGACTGGCTTCCACAGGAAGCCAACAGGAGGGTCTCTTCTGCATTGGGCAGAGTTTGAGTACTGAGATCTTAAAGCCCACCCCCACAGTGTGGCACACTTCCTCCAACAAGGCCACACCTACTCCAACAAGGCCACATCTCCTAATAGTGCCACTCCCCATGAGCCAAGCATATTCAGACCACCACAGATGATAACAACTTAGTTGTATCACTTATAAAAACTACACACACACACACACACACACACACACACACACACACACACACATATATATGTTTAATGATTGACATATATTTTTAATGTTTCTCTTAATGTTTATACTAGGATTCAAGGTGACCTGCCTAATAATTTCATATTACAGATTCTCTTTATTTGTCTTCACCAGTGACTTTCATGTATTTCTGTATTTCTGCTTGTTGTTCTTACATTTTGCCTACTCTTTTAATATTTAAGGCAGATCTTTCAATAGTCCATTCTCATTCATATCTGTATTCTTCACCCAGTTCTCATCCTGCCCCCCTTCCTCCAACCCTGTCTTTTCCTCTTCTGTATTGCCTTTATTTTACCAGGTATAGTATTCTTATTTGGCAGTTTTTTTTTTTTTAAATCATGCCATACTTTGAATCTGTATGGCACATTCCTTTTTAACCTGTAAAGTCTTTCTTCTGAAATCAACTGATAATCTAATGGAAGTTGCCAAGTATAAGATACGTTGTTTCTCTTTCAAATTTATCTCTTCATTTTCTTTGGATAATAATTAAAATGTGTCTTGGTGAGGATTTCTTCACATTTATTCTATCTGCCCTTCATTGACACTCTATATATGAATTTCTTTTTCTACATTTGGGAAGTTGTGGATCATTAGTTTTTAATGTGTTTTGGGGAAACCTTTCCATCTTCTCATGGAACTTCTGTAATGCATATATTGGTCTCATTAATGGTGTCCCATGAGTGCCTTAATCTCTCTCTGCTCTTTCTTTTATTCTTTTGCTTCCCCGATGGATTCAGATGGGATAATTAACTTTGAGTTTGATAATTATTTCTTCTGATTGAACTAGTCTATTGTCGAACTTTTCTAGTGAATCTCTCAATTTAGCTACCATTCTTCAGACCCAATATTTCTGCTTATTTTTCCCATTTCTTTGTTGAAAATTTGACTTTGTATATGTATCCTGACCATTTCCTGTATCTTTATGCTGGTTATTTTGATGCTGACGGGTAAATCAGGTACCCCTACTTCATTTGGTTTATTTGTGCAGATTCATTTTGTTCTTTTGTTTAAAATTTATGTTCCTAGAATTTTTGTGTTACTCTCTGGTCATCAGATAGACAATTACTTCTTGTAATGTAGTCCTTATACATCAATTAGCTCAACTTTAGATTCTTATGGCTTTCAAGCATTTGTATTAATCTAATCTGTATTCTTTGCTGTTAGTGCCTTCAAGGATTTATGCATACACCAAGTCCAGTTAGCAGCCTGGCATAATGAGATCGAGGCTAGTGTTCTAGGACAACTCCAGAAAAACTGCATCCATAGACAGTATTCATCTCTTCTCCAGCTAAAAGAGAAACTCCAGTTTTTGTTTTGTTTTGTTTTTTCCTGTTTGCTCTGTGTTATGCCTGTTGGTAGCACTATGGCAACTGCCAGCATAAACTGTCATCTAGGATCACAGTGAACCTGGCAGTTAAAGAGGATTCTAGGTTCTGTTAGCTCTTCAGATGGAAGAATATTATCACTGAACTACAAGATGCGTTAGAAGAGTAGTAGAGTCAATAGTAGATGTGTCTCCTAAAGAAGTTGGGGCATTGGGTAGGTGCCCAACACTCTTTCCTTAAGGGAGAAGCTGAGAGTTTTTCATCTGTTGGCCCCTGTACTCTCTGAGGGGAATGCTTGAGACGACTATCCTTAACTACTGTCTCTAGTCTCACTGATCACAAAGTAGCTACAGTGCCCGTTCCCACCAGCACTGTAATATAAAGCTATGCTGTTCTTTAAAACAGCTCCCTGGAAAAGGTGCAGTGTTAGATACATGCTCCCACTTTGTCTTCTTGGGGAGAAATTATAAACTGGGAACTTTTCTATCAAATATATAATATAGTGCAATAGGTAATGATTATGAGAGGATGTTTCAGATTCTCTGCCAGCTTTGAGGTAGCCATTCTCATAGCCACTTACTCATAGCCACTTCGTCCAGGAGTGGCTCAATTATTCATGGCTTTTTTTCTTTACCTTTGTTTGTTTGTTTGGTCTGTTGTATAAATGTGTGTGTGTGTGTACATTTACATGTGTGCATGTGCATCTATTGCAGGCAGGGAGGTCAGGAGGACTCCTGGAGTTGTTCATTCCTTCTGTCATGCAAATGGCTGGGATTAAGCTCACATTCTCAGACTTGGTGGCAAGAGCCCCTGCCCATTGAGCCATCTTGTTATTCCTTCCTGAATTTCTTGTGAAGGAGTTTGTTGCTATTTTGCTGTTGAATTGGGGTGAAGATTAGGATGAGAAAGTTAAGGGCTCCCTATTCTGTTGTCTTCTTGATACTATTCTGTATATTGATCTCTAGTGGGTGGATAGTAGAAGTGTTTTCAATTTTACTAGCATGTTCAGTAGGATTGTCGAAGGGGTATTGAGGAAGCAACTTGATTTTGTATTTTATGCCTTGATTGAGGAATAGGTAATATACAATAAAATATTTTCAAATGCACATAGAATTTCATTAAATTTAACAATTCCTATGAAACTATTATTGTAATTCATATATCTATGAGATTCCAAAGTTTTCATCTGTCTTTGTATAATCTGGAATTTTTGATATATTTTTCTCCTTTCTAACATTGCAATCAAACCTAGAGCCCTAAACATTGTTGATTCCCTGTATTTGATTCTAGAAGTTATATAATTTCAGTTCTTTAGCTTAAGTTTGGGGGCTGTAATTTTTGTATGCTGTTTTGTTTTGTTTTGTTTTGTTTTTGAATGTTGGGGACTGAATATACAGGACTCACACATGCTAGGTGAGTACCCTACCACTGAGCTACATCCCTGGCTCCTAGATTTCTGAGACAGGGTCTCAGTATTTTGCCCAGGCAGGTCTCTCAATTTAACTGCCTGTGCCTCCTCAGTATTGAAATTATAGGTTGTGTGTCATTGTGTCCAGTTGTGTGTGCCTCACATCTAGTAATTTTAGTAGTATTTGTTCAAGTGATTAACTTGTCTCTATTTATTTTCATTGGTTCTATTCCCAAACAAGGTTTTATTTTGGAAATGTTACATGTTTATCCTCCTGTTGATACCACTCTATCATTAAATGAAGCACTCTTCCAATGCTGTCTTTAAAGGTGATTTGTTTACTCTCACTTGTTTGATTCTCCATATAAACGTAAGAATCAGACTTTTGATCTTTATTTTAAAAGATTGTTGGTATTATGATTAGGGTTGTGTTTTGTCAGTAGATCAAGTTGGGAGAGTTTCCGTCTTAATGATCCTGACTCTCCATGTCTAATGATTGATAGGTTTACATTTGCTTAGATGCTATGTTGTTAGTCACAGCCATGCTTCATAGTTTTTTCCTACTGGGCTCAGGCATATTTTGTTAAATTTCTTCCTAAATATGTTCATATTTGATGCTATTATCAGTGACCTGTATTTAAATTTTCACTTACTGTTTATTCCCACTATGTAGAAATATATTCAACTTAATCTAACTTATTTCACTTATTAGTCCTGGTTTCATTTTCATAGATTCCTTGGAGTATTTTTTAACATAAATTGTTCATATCATGTCCAAACAAAGACAGGTTTACTTCCTTTCTAATCTATATCTAAATGGGGTCCATTTAGCCCGCACATAGCATCTCATTTCATATCATTTTCATTTCATTTTCTGGGAACACTTAGCATGATATTTAAGTATACAATATGATATTGTTATCTGTAAGTACAATGAAATCTAGAACTGATTTCTAGAAAACACCCTGCTTGTATAACAGATATTTTATGCCAGTTGATTAGCACCTTGCTAGCCCCTAACCTTCCTATTCTTCATTTCTGTGTGTTTGACTATTTTAGTATCTCACGGAAGTGAAATCACTGTGACTGATTTATTTATGTGGGTGTTTGCCTACACATCTGTCTGTGCAATACTTGCAGGCCAGAGGAGAGTGTTGGCTCCCCTGGAACTGAAGTTACCAATGTTGTTAGTCACTACATGCATGCTGCAAACTGAATGCAGGTCCTCTAGAAGAACAAATACTTTTAGTGGCCTAACCATCCTTCAATCCCCTTGTTATATTTCTGCTTACTCATTTATTTTTGTGAGAGGGGGTATGTGCCACAGCACGTGTAGAAGTGCGAGGACAATGTGCTGTGTCCTTCTACTATGTGGATAGTGGATTAAATGTAAGTAGTCAGGCTTCTCAGTGACTGCTTGTGCCCACTGCACCATCCTTCTTACAGGACAAATACTAGTTAATCTCTTGTGTGTGTGTGTGTGTGTGTGTGTGTGTGTGTGTGTGTACATTTAGGTGTGTGGTGACATTTTAAATTCTGCTTACCTGTTCATGGACGCTTATTTACACTGTTTAACTTGTCTTAGACACCAAGTTCCTCAGTAGTAGTATGAGGATCATGGTAGTACAAATCTATAGTTCTTGTGATGATTAAATGAGATAGTACGTACATTTTTTTTCTAGAAAAGGACTTGGCAGGAATAAAATTCTTCATTTTATGAGCCTTGTTCTTTTTTAAAAAAAAGTCATCCCTGTTTTGGTTTCTGCCATCAAACAATTTATCTATATTTTAAAAAGGGAAATATATTAATATAGTTAAGCTTTTCTCTATCTTAGGTTTGATATATTCTCTAAATTTACTAATTCAATAAAATTGATATTTATTGGATTCATTATAAATTTATCATTGTAAACATTTTTTGAGCTTATTCAGCTCATTGCGATCATCCCTGGAATATAGTAATCAGAACGACAATGAGCCAATGATGAGACTTGAGGGGACAGGGTAAAGTCAGGGAGAGAGGGAAAATAGCATACATTTCCCCTGCTTTTTTACAATTTCTGACTTGGCTAGAGCAATAAATTGTTTTAGTTCAAATAGCATTTGGTGCTTTTTGTTTCTTTAGGAGACAGTGTAGCATGACTTCTAAATCTCTTTCCTGTTTAAAACTGATACCTTGGAACCTATGGAGATCCTGACCCTATCCAAACATAGAATGTTATCACCTCATATTTGTGCCTACTGAGCCACTGACACTATAGCTAGAGTATTTGGGCAGGCTCTTGTTTGTCTCTCGACATATAATTGTAAGGATCTAGGGTTATAGAAGAGTCCCACTACCTCTCATCCACTGCACTCTCATCTCTGCTTCTCTTAGTAAGCATCCTCACTAGAAATATATGCATATTTAGAGGATTGTGTGCCAGTCTTTCCCCTGCCCATACCTGACCTGCAGTGGAGTCCAGATCTGAATTGTCTTAGTGTGTGTTACTTCTGCATTTTATGTAGGAATGAGTAATTTATAGAGCAAAGAGCTTTCTTTCTTTTTCATAGGTGTGGAAAAATGATTGTTGCTTTCCAGAGTTCTGAGCCTGATTTTAGGTAATAAGTATGTCAATATAAGAAACAAGAACAGCAACAAGAACAAGCAAAACAAGAACAACAAAAACCTGTTTACTCTGTGAAAGTCAGAGGAGGATGAAAGGGAGGGTATGCAGGGAGGGAGACACAGAGCAACAGGAATCCTGGACACTAGTTACCTACTTTCTTGAGCTAGGCCCCATCTCCTAATTTTTTTTAGAATGTCCCTAAATACTACCAGCAGCACCTATAGGGTCAGTCCTTGAACAGTGAGCCTGTGTGTGTGTGTGTGTGTGTGTGTGTGTGTAGGGGGAGAGGGGGTATTTCAGATTCAAATCATGAGGCCTCCTCTTCAGAAAGCCACTAATCTCACCGTAGGGGACCCCTAGGGTCATGGCCTCTTCTAACTAAAGTACCTCCTAGAAGCCTCATCTTCAAATGCCATGAGATATTAATTGGGGGGGTAAATTCCTGACATATGAATTGGGAGTGGGCATTCAAACCATAGCATATATAGAACAAAAAGTATGTATTGTTGCTATGTAGAATGAAAATAAACAGCTTATAGCAGGTCATACTTCTGTGTTAGGCTTGCTATTATTTTACTGTAACTTGGAAGATGTGTAATGAAAGTAATTTTGCAGCTTAATGTGGTCTTAAATTTAAATATCAGCTGCCACCAGAAAAAAGAAAGGAATTTACCAATGAATCTCAAAATAGCTTGGTAGATGGAGGTAGGGTAGAGATAAGGGAGAGGCTTGTGTCCATGTATGAGTTCCATGTGAGAATTTAGTATGAGAGGACAAGAAACACCCTAGTGGCATTACTTTTAAATTGTCCCAGTGTTCCTGTACACACAGGGCCCTAAGTGTCTCCTAACTGATTTTCTCCCAAGCTGCATGTGCATTTGGTAAATATTCTAGGACACTGGTCACACGTGAAAATTACATTCCTGAGCTTCCTTTTGGCGTTGGCTGGCAGATTGACTATTTGAGGCAGTTGTTCAGTTCTTCTGGGATGGAGAATTGAAAGACAAAGGATGCATGGTCTCTGACCTCAGGGGATCTTACCGTGCATCACCATTCACAGAAGACAGGGAAGACGTCACATACTGCACTCATTACTTGAATCCTAATCTGAACCATTACCATCCCCACACACTGTGGCTTCTATTAAGAGCAGAGATTTGCCCTAACTGGTGGTGATTTGCAATGGTGGCTGGGTGACTCTGCTCAAACAGGAAGGAAGAACCAAAGATAGCAACATCCTGTAGTTGAGGGTTGGAGGCACATTGTACGAGACTCTCCTCCTTCCTGTGTGTTCCAGACTCACTGGTTCCATCACAGAAATATCTGGGTCTATTTCCTGACCAGGGGCAGTCTAGATAACTGGGGATCCAAAGTTTCCATTAACCCTCTCTGATCTGAAGTACTTAAGGAGAAAATCCCAACTGCCCAATTGATTACTATTACTTTGCTTTATACAATACCCGTGATACTATTTTTATTATCTCTATTAGTGTGTTTATGAGTTCTTATAAAGCTAAATCTTGAGTTACAAAACCTAAGCATTCCAAATAATTGAAAGTCATTAGCGTTTACCTGATTCTATATTGTCTATAAACCATCAACTATTTTTTTCTCTATTACTGATAAAAACCCATTGCTTTGAAATGTTGACAACATGGAATTTGAAGCCCTTCACATTTGAATTAAAGTGTACTGTATTTTGCCTTCTGTAAAAATAAGGGTGGACTTTGGTAAAGAAGTTGCTTACAATGTTGATGTCCCAGTGAACAAACACCAGATACTGATTAATGTACATGCCTAAGGTCACACAGTTGGAAAGTGTTAGAAAATGGCGTTTGATCTCAGGCTGGAAACTTCCAGGTTCCTTAGTCCTAATGACTATGTTGAAATTAAATCAGTTTAGGCCATCTTAGTTATTTTTATGATTTGCTTCTTCAGCTGAGACAGAAGAAGAAAGTATGTTATGTGTTACATTTAGTCACAACAAGGTCACGATTATTCCAGGACGCCATACATACAAGGAAAGGGTCAAGTTGGGATTATTTTGGACACAAGCAAGGTGTATCTTTTAGACATTGTCTTGGTGCTTAGACATGACAGAAGTTCTATATTTATTGGGAGACAAATTCTAAACAGTAACATGAACTTCCACAATTTTCCTGGTGTCCCCAGTCACAGATAATCTCTATTTCTGCTCTTTTGGTTCCAGTGGATGCACAAACTAGTAACCTAGTTTCCTTGGACTTCTTCCTTATCCTCTATTTGGCTTTGGCCTGCCTGTTCACTTCTTCCTCCAGTTGCGTGTCAGGGTTCAGATGTTTCTAAGAAGATGGCTTTCTGATCAATGGGGCTAAGGCTACTTTTAAATATGGTCTTTGAAATTAATTCTTAGTTGCTTAACACTTAGTCAGTGCCTTCTTCATGGCAGCATTTGGAATAGAACAAGAGAAAGATCCTTTGAATGATCTTCTACCTAATAGACAGACATCCATGAGAGCCATAAGAACAACCTAGAAAAATTGAATCTGCCAGTTGATTCCTTCATGAACCAACTTTAGGACCCTCTAGATCATTGCTTCCAAAACTTTGCTGTGCATTTAGCCCACCTAGGGGAGGGATATTCAAATGTAGACCTTGATGAAGTCTAGATGGAACCATGTAGCCTAACACATTTGTACGTGAAGTTAGTGGTACTGGCTCAGAGATGATTCTTTGAGTATAAAGGACACATGCCATGGATGATGTCCTATATAGTACAAGTACTTTCTGGTTACGAAATTAACATATTGAAAGTTTTTGATTTGATTATATATAGTCCAGAATTATTGCTGGACAATATCATAGAAAAATCAGCTAGAAATTGGGATGCTGGGAGTTCAGAATGCTCTGTGGGAGTCTGTGTAACACGTTAGTATGACCAGAAAGGTGGTTCTTAGTGCAGCGTGGAGGGTGAGTATAGGCAGCAAAAACAAAAGGAGATCTGGTTCCAAGACTGTTATGGGATCTGGGCAATGAGAGGGTCATGACCTGGAGTGTGACTGTGCCAGTGGAAATGGGCAATAAGGCCTGGGTGGAAGATAGGTCAGTTACCAAAAACCTCCAAATAATGCAGCACTTTCACGTCCTGCAATAGCCCTGAGGTGAAGGGCACTCTAGTGGCTGAGGGCACTTTCCCTGTGCACCATTTTGTTTCATCAGCACAGCAAATCTGGGAGATTGGTGGTCACTTTCACCCACCCCTGCTTTACAAATGTCAGTTGCTGAGGAAAGCCCAGCCTAACTGCAATTGATAAGGCATGGGATAAGATGGTAAAACTGTTCATTTTGATCTTTATAATTTTTCTCATTAACATAGTAAAATATTTGACACAAAAGGTGACTTAGATTTGAGATTATACTTCGCAGGCATATTATCTTTAATAAGGCTTAAGGAGACTATGTATTTATCCTCCTTATGGGAGGTGGCGCTGCACACCTTTAATCCCAGTAATTGGGAAGTACAGGCAGGCCAATCTCTGTGAGTTTAACATCAGCCTGGTCTACAGAGTGAGTTCCAGGACAGCCAGGGCTATGCAGAGAAAACCCTGTCTCGAAAAACAAAACAAAACAAAACAAACAACAAAAACAAAAACCAGACCACCAAATAACCTGCCCCCCCCAAAGCAATTCTTCTTGCTATTCTTTTAAAACTTTTAAATAGCCCATCATGTAGATGCATCATACTTTAATTTACTAATTCCATGAAATCAGTCATTTATGTTTCCTTATTTTTTGTTTTGATATCAGAATAAAAATGTGGAGAACATCTTTAAGTATATATCCTACCCAAGCATTGGATAATTTATCTGAAGCCTTAGCATGTCTTTTAAAAGTCTTTTTACTCATTTACAATGGACTGATTTAATGCTTCAGTAAAGGATCAGATCAGCTAAGGACTTAAGGAGGGTACCCAAGTATCTCTTGCCTGGATTAGCAAATGATCTTTCAGTGGGGCTCCTAGTTCAGACAGTCACCTCTTGGAACATTCATCTGCATTGCAGTGTTAACACTGATCTTACCTTGACTACTCAATAAAAGATGTGACTGTCCATTGGGCTCTCAACCAGGGTAGAGGTACAATGCAAGAAAAAAAGAAAAAAGAAAAAGCCCAGGTACTGCATGTGAAAGGTTTATTTGTTCTTTGGGGAAAGAGACCAGAAACATGGGGAAATTAAGGAAAAAGTTGAACCAAAACCTGGCTAGTCTGTGGGGGGAAATGGATATATTGCTGATATAATGGAGGGTGTTATTGTGTCTTTTTTGCTAATCAATCTTTTCTGTGGTTATTTGTATCTGGAGGTAGAGAGGGTAGAGAGAGTTCAAGTAATTAATTTCTCATGGGACCTTGGGATTCATATTTATCTGTTAATTGAAGATAATAGTGTGGATGCCAACAAGTGCTTGCTGACAGGAGCCTTATATAGCTGTCTCCTGAGAGGCTCTGCCAGTGCCTGACATGTACAGAGAAGAAGGATGCTTGCAGCCATCCATTGGATGGAGCACATTGTCCCCAGTGAAGGAGCTAGAGAAAGTAACTAAGGAGCTGAAGGGGTTTGCAGCCCCATAGGAGGAACAACAATATGAGCCAGCCAGTGTCTCCAGAGCTCCCAGGGACTATACCACCAACCAAAGAGTACACACGTAGAGACTCATGGCTCCAACTGCATATGTATGTAGCAGAGGATGGCCTTGTCAGTCATCAATGGGAGGAGAGGCCCTTGATCTTGTGAAGGCTCTATGCCCTAGTGTAGGGGAATGTCAGGACAGGGAAGTGGAAGTGGGTGGATCGGTAAGCAGGGGGAGAGGGGATGGGATGGGGGTGTGTGGAGTGGAAATGAGGAAGGGATAAAATTTGAAATGTAAATAAAGCAAATATCGAATAAATAAAAAAAAGAAAAAAATAGTATGGATTATATGGAGACATTCTGATTCGCACAATTGATTCAAGACACTAAGTACTTAGTGCTATATGTAACATATAGTCATTTGCAGTAAGAACTACATAGCAATGTTATGAATATCATATATTTGAATAAAAGGCTAAGTTTTATATATATATATAATTACATATAGTTATATTATGTTATGGTAAATATAAATGATACTATAATCATATACTATTCAATGAATTTATAGAAATATATATAATATAGAGTGATATTTATAAATGTATGGTGATGGCCCAGGACTTGAAGGGGTCATGCAAAGGAGATGAGGTTTGGCACTATAAAGAGAGCCTGTGAGAGGATATTGGTGAAGCCTAGTTACAGAAGAAGACAGCAGTGTTTTGGAGATGCCAGTACCATGAGATGACCACCAAGAACAGCAGTAGCAGTAGAATACAGGCATCTGGAGCCTAGAGGATGAGGTGTGTGCTACAAAGGGCAGAGCTGGAGAAGTGACCCAAGCCCTTGGAGGAATCCAGAAGATCGTGAATGGATCCCAGAAATTGGACGATTGGAGTGTGATTTTGCTTTTGACTGTGCCCTGATATTTTTCCCTCTTGAAGGAAGTATTTTAGTGGAGCCCACAGTTAAGAGACTTTTCATTGTAAAAAGACTTTAGATTTTTAAAGAGATTGGAATTTTAAAGGGATTGACATTTTAAGAATTTGCAAAGACTGTGGGACCTTTAAAGTTATTTAGATCTTTAAAGTGAATAAAATTTGAAATGTAAAGAAAATATCTAATAAAAAATAAAAATTTAATAAAATAAAAAAATAGTATGGAGTATATGGAGACATTCTGATTTGCACAAATTGATCCTTTGCCTTCTTATCCAAGCTAGCTGCTGCTCTCTTAGTAAGTAAGCAAACACGTGCAGAATTTTCCTCTTCAGACATTCTAGTTCTCTTACCTTTCTTTCACCTTGTCTCCAGAGCTTGGCATCCCTTTTTGTTTGCTAGCCTCTAAAACTGCCCCCTACCTCTTTGGTTAGCTGGAGTAGGACTTGGAGACTTTTTGTGACAAAGCTCAATATTTCTCTGAGCTTTGGAGTTCTTGTTCTGCCACTGTTCCTATTTACTGGTTACCACTCTCTGAAATACCTCCTCCTTTTTGTTTAAACTCACACTTATTCTTCTCTGTTGACTATCAGTTTTTTGTTTCTGGGGATAGGAGCTAGGGCTTCATGTATACTAGGCATGAACTATATTGCTGAACTATATGCCTAGAACATTAGCTCAAGGAAACCCATGGAAGTAGAGGCAGAGAGAGTGTAAGAGCCAGGGCGGGGTGGAGGACACCAGGAGAACAAGGCTGGCTAAATCAACATGAACAAAGCGCATATGAACCCAGAGACTGAGGCAGCAAGTACAGAGTCTACATGAGTCTGTACAACATCCTCTATGCTTATATTATGACTTCCACTTTAGTATTGTATGGGATTCCTGAGTGTGTGAATGAGTGTGTCTCTGACTCTTGTGTCTTCTGTTGTCCAACTTCAATGTGAAGTGTTTTTTTGTTTGTTTGTTTGTTTGTTTGTTTCATCTTATTGTATTTTGTTGTTTTATGGAGAATGAATGGATGGATGGATGAACAAATAAGTGAATGAATACCAAGACACTATGGTAAAGGCTATCAGCTAAACTGTCATTTAGACCTGCTCAGAGAGTGAAAAATCTGTTTTCTCCAGTAGAATGACACTGGGTATATCAACCACTTTAGGACAGGCCTCATGTTCAGGAATAGTTGAGCAACGTGTAACAGACTCCAAAGTTGTTTGTGTGTTTTTACCTGGTTGTAGTTTAGAATTTTTTGTTTTCTTTTTGGGTGTTCTTTTATTTTGTTTTCTTGATTTGGGGGAATTTCTTATTGTGTTGGGGTTTTGTTTTTGTAATTTGAGAAAGGAGTTAAAGTTGCGTGGGTAGGGATGAGGAGAGGATCTGGAAGGACTTGGGGGAGGGAACCAGTATGATCAAAATATATTTGAAGTTGAAAACTGTTTTAAATAATAAAAAATGATGAAAAAATTAAATCTTTTTAAATTAAAAATCTTCCAAATTTGTTTGGAAATCTTTTTGGCCACCTGGTAGGTCTGGAAAATGGTCATAAATATGGAAGAATCTGGACAGGCAAATGGTTGTCTGACTTTTCCTGGGAAGACATCAACATATGTCAATTCAACCCAGATAGGGTACCAGTGACAGACTGAAGGAGTTACTCTACCCAAGAATAGCTTAGTGAACTGATGAGTGAGTTTATCAGGATCCCTTTTAGGAGCATGAAGGATTCAAAGGCAGCTGCAGCATGGGAAAGGCCACATGAGCATGGGTACCAACTCACAAAAACCACAATTTGTGTGCTTCCTACAAGATTGGCCCACACAGCTTGGCCTGTGGGAGACTCTCCTTTCCCCTACAATTATTACTGCTTATATAACACTGGCAAAGGAGCCTTGAGAATCTTTTAAGAGTTTTGAGCTTCCTGGGACTTTTAGATTTCATTTCCTGGGCCTTAAAGAAGCCTCCCCTCAGGAAAGAATGTTCCAAGTAGGAAATACCAACCCAACAGCCACAGACCTTGTGGGGAAGTACTTCCACAACCTACTTTGGGTTGTGGGGAATGGAGATTACTCTACATGGCCTCTGGTGTTTTTTGTTATGCAAAGTTCTATTCTCAAGTCCTAAGATGGCCTTTTCTGAGATTCAGGTGAAATTCATCACCTTTCAGACATGTCAACAAGAACACTGTTAGTTGACAATATTCTGAGACTGTAAGGAGGTCAAAATGTTTGCTTTTGTGTAAAGTTTGTAGTTAGCAACAGGGACCCAGACCTCTAGTACCACATATCCTCTCTAAGATGTAGTTTTAAATTTTGAGACTGGGCATCCAAGGAGACAGCTGAACTTCATGTGGACACTATGCACTTTAAAGGCCTCCATCAGGCCAAAAGACATTCTCTTCTAAACTTTGCCTTCTTGCCCTTTTGTTTGGAGGAGCTTAATTTCCTCATGCTTAGCTTTGATAATGTCACTTTTAGGTTAACTCCTTTTCCTTAGATTATCCTTCAAGCTCATTACCTATGACTCATTGTAACCTGTCTATTGCTTTAGCTAAAATATAATTATTTACCAGAATGGAAGTGTCATTCACTGAAGCAGTAGGGTCCTCAGTTCTCTGAACTGTTACCTGGAAAATGGGTACCTCCCTGATAGGGAGAGCTATTTTAAATCTCAAGACAATGTGTATCATTTATTAGACATGTACTATATTATCAATATCTGATATCTTAAGTTAGTTACTGAAATTAGCATGTAAAGCAACAAGTACAGATTGGAATTACCACTGACCTACCATTGAATTGCAAGATTGCATCTCTGTACAGGACCCAATACAGTAATTTATTAAATTTGTGAGTGGCTTAAGGAAAGGCCAAAAGGAAGAATGTATGCAGGTACCTAAGTAATCGAACATTTTTACCTTTAAGATCAACTTCCCAGTGGTAAATAGGGAATCTGTGGAGAATTCTAAAGACTTTGTCTATTAGATTTGTTGTTTTGGTTCCATGTTAATCCTTACCTTTAATAGATTTATAGTTGTACAAATTGTATTATATATAAAGCTCTTACCTGGTGTCTTGTCACAGCCTTACTTGCTGTGACATTAACTACCATTTTGTTGTTGTTGTTGTATTCAGAGTACTAACAGTAGTAGTAACAGTGGTACTTTAAGATGTGGGACAGTACCTAACATAGGACACACACACACACACCAGATTATTATTTACCAGACATTGTGCATTTTGGGGTGTGTGTGTGTGTGTGTGTGTGTGTAGCTTGTAAAGTGTAAGAAGGAAGAATTTGGCCATGTATTTTCAATCACCATGTTTCTTGCAGTGAGCCTTTGGTCACCAGACACATTTTATTCCAGATTTTGCTCTCAGGTCAGTGTTACAGGAGAGAAGGCCTGTTATACTACACCACTGGAGACTAGATTCCATAGTGTATGGAGGCAGGGAGTTGGCCTTAACCTTTGTGCTTCTGCATTTCCTGACACATGATGGGTATGGGTACTTAGTAAGAGAATGGATGGATAGAAGAAGAAAAGATCTTTTTTTTTTTTTAAAGATTTATTTATTATGTGTAAGTACACTGTAGCTGTCTTCAGACACTCCAGAAGAGGGCACCAAATCTCGTTACAGATGGTTGTGAGCCACCATGTGGTTGCTGGGATTTGAACTCTGGACCTTTGGAAGAGCAGTCGGGTGCTCTTACCCACTGAGCCATCTCACCAGCCCTCTTTTTTTTTTTAATATATTTTATTACATATTTTCCTCAATTACATTTCCAATGCTATCCCAAAAGTCCCCCATACCCTCCCCCATCTTCCCCATTTCCCTACCCACCCATTCCCATTTTTTTTTTTTTTTTGGCCCTGGCGTTCCCCTGTACTGGGGCATATAAAGTTTGTGTGTCCAATGGGCCTCTCTTTCCAGTGATGGCCGACTAGGCCATCTTCTGATACATATGCAGCTAGAGACAAGAGCTCCGGGGTACTGGTTAGTTCATATTGTTGTTCCAACTATAGGGTGCAGATCCCTTTAGCTCCTTGGGTACTTTCTCTAGCTCCTCCATTGAGAGTCCTGTGATCCATCCAATAGCTGACTATGAGCATCCACTTCTGTATTTGCTAGGCCCCTGCATAGTCTCACAAGAGACAGCTATATCTGGGTCCTTTCAGCAAAATCTTGCTAGTGTATGCAATGGTGTCAGCGTTTGGAAGCTGATTATGGGATGGATCCCTGGGTATGGCAGTCTCTAGATGGTCCATCCTTTCGTCACAGCTCCAATCTTTGTTTCTGTAACTCCTTCCATGGATGTTTTGAAGAAGAAAAGATCTAAATAAAACCAGGAGAAACCTTACTTACCTAACAGTGTTGTAATGAAATCAACTTAAAATTAATTAAAATAATTGTACTTAATACTTAAAATAATAGTAATTAATAATTATTTAGTAAGTATTGGTTTCACTTACTCTTGTGCCTGTATATCTCTGCTTCTTTTCAAAATGAATATAGCTTTATTTTTGAGACAAGTAATATTTGTTGTTTTGATATAAACTTAGATAATTCATGAAAATTTAAAGGAAGTTGGCCACACCTCTATTCCTTACAATCATATTTAGTAGTATGTATCTATTATACTTTACTCCTACATGCATACACATATATTATAACATAAGAAGATAATATGAAGTACATTGTTTTATAGTTCATGATGTTTCACTTAACAGTGTATTACAGAATAACTTTCTGGCTAATTCTATGCAATCATTTCAAGGAATTCACAGTAGTGTCACATTATAAATGCTATAATTGGCATTTAACATACATCTAATGTTTGGTTACTATAAACAGTGCTTAAATTACCGTTTGTATACATACATATTCATATACTTACTCGGTTGTCTTACTAGAAAAAAGTCGAAGACTTAATTGCTTCAATTCTAATGAATTGCATGCATTTGGCACCAACCTGCCAAAACAACACTTGTTAAAGAGAAACAGTTGCTTTCCTTCTAGTTTTATAACTGGTCTTACTAGAAAATGGGTTTCCTTCAGCTGTTACCATGGGTATTTGATGTTCGGTCTTCTTGCCTTGATTACAAGCGCTTTGTGACTCTGACCAAAATAAAGCCATGGGATTTCTAATGTTAATTCATGGATGGCTGAGCAGTGAGAAACAATTGCTTTTAAATATGGCTGCTTTCATGCAAATGTTCAAGCTTGTTTTCAAGTGACATCAAATTCTAGGGAAACTGAAGTATGGGGTCTTTAGAGCTCCTTATAGACCTGAGTTGTGCTAAGCTGTAAATGGCCACTGCTAGATTGTAGGGTCAGAAATGACAAGTTAAACCTGTATGACTGGCCACTTTCTTTCTGTGTGTACTAGTGGGAACAGTGTTGCAGAATTTTTTTATTTGTGTGTGTGTGTCTGTGTGTGTGTGTGTGTATGTTTTATTCTGAGATAGGGTCTCAGGTAGCCCAGGTGAGCCTTAAACTCACTGTATAGCTGAGGACAGTCTTGACTTCTTGATCCTAATCCTCCTGCTTCCACATCCCAAGTACTGGGATTCCAGGCTTTCACACCCCTCCCAGCTAAGAAAGGCATTTTTTTTTATTAGATATTTTCCTCACTTACATTTCAAATGCTATCCCAAAAGTCCCCCATACCCTCCCCCCCCCACACCCCTACCCACCCACTCCCACTTTTTGGCCCTGGCATTCCCCTGTACTGGGGCATATAATCTTCACAAGACCAAGGGCCTCTCTTCCCATTGATGGCTGACTAGGCCATCTTCTGCTACATATGCAACTAGAGACACACATTTTAAGGGAAGCTTGTGGGTTAGTGTCCCATTTAAGAATTCCTTGGCCACATCTTCAGTAAAGATTCTCACATTTCTAGGGAACCTGACAATCTTTAACTCTCTGGCCAGCCTATAGAGATTTAACTCCACTACTCAGTCTTCTAGCTTCTGTTTTTTGTTTTTTGTTTTTTTTCCAGCCAAAGTGCCTCTTGACTTTAAGTTTCTGTAAGGATGGCTGAGGAAGTGTATGCTGAGGAGTCTTGAATCTGGATCCCCTCATCTAACCGGCTGCATTCTCTCTGACTTCAAAGGCTGGGCACTGGTCCAGGAATGATGCTCTTGGCCTCTGCTGGAAGGTGGGGCCAGGTGTGGGAATGCAAACAGACTGTGGGGCCTATATGAGGCAAATAGGCAGAATATGTGACCACAGAGGGGTGCAGATGCCTGTGTGCTTGGCAAGGCTCCACCTTACAAAGGGTACTCCTGGCAGGAATGTTTTCTCTGATTTCTGTCAGGGAGTAGGAGTGTTTAAATGTCTAAGCCTAAATTGGGTGATGTTCTCCATAAGCAATAATAAGCATGGAAGTAATTTACTCTGGGACCTCTACTGTATTACTGTCAAATCACCAGCGGCATTCTATACTGATGGAGCCTGTTGATCTTTAAACAGTTTCCTGAGTTCTCTCTGAATCCATTTTCTGCCGTCCTAGCAGATTACCTGTCACTGGCCAATAGCTACGTGCATGCTGTCTGCCTTTTGCTCTGTGGAGATTTCAGACTTATTTTTTTTTTCTCCTCTTTACTCAATTCTCCAGCTCACTGGCCTGTGAAATTTCACCAGGCTTCTGCAGTGTGCTTACCTTCTCTTCTGTTTGTAAGTAAACTAACGTGCATGCCTTTTCATGTGTGTGCGCACGTGCATATCTAGGTACACATTCTCGGCTTCCTGGGGCTATCTGGAAGTCTTTGGCTACAGTTTATGGGTATGCATGTGTAAAGGCATGTATTTTGTGTGTGCTTTGTCAGGAAGTTTGATTGGAGTGCAGTGGGGGCAGACCTTGGGGCAGGGAGGTCCCATGCTGGAGGACAGTAATTAAGCCCCTGTTTAGATAGGCAGGGTCTCAGAAAGCTTTAATTGAATTGTGAGTTCCAAGAGCAGGAAGCTCATCTTCCATTGGTAGAAGGAAAAAAAAATAAAAGGAGATTGCATTGATGGTGGAAGAAAATGTCTTCATCACTCCCTTCTTCTCTCTCAAAGTGTGAGCGGTATACTCAGAAAAGTAATTCAGTGTCCAGATTCTAAAAGGACTTCCTAGTTAGGAAATGTTGGAGTTTGAGGTGTGCAAATGAACTTAAGTAAAGCAAAGACAAAAACTTAAAAATTTTATGGTAATTAATTTTTAAAATTATAATTACTTCATTCCCCCACTTCCCTTACCTCCCTCCAACCTCTCTCATGCAGTGCTTTTCTCTCTCTTTCTCTCTTTCAAATTCATGGTCTTTTAAAAAATTGTTACTCTGCACACACACACACATATACACACATACACACACACATACACACACACAGAGAAGAACAAATACATCCTTAAATGAATAAGTATAACCTCCTCATTTTGTTTAATGTTACATATATGTATATAATTTCAGGACTGATCTCCTGACACTGGATAACTGATTCTTATCTTCTCCAATTCTTCTAGTCTCTAAGCCCTTTGAAAGAACTTTCTTCTGGAGATTTCCAGCCTAGATCCATAGAGCCCAGAGACACAATGACTGGCGAGGGGGACATTAAAGCAGGGGGAGCAGCAGCCAGGCTTGTTGAGTTTGTTGATGGCCCTGCAAAGTCCCAAGTAACACCCCAGGAAGGAAGGCTTTGGAGGGGAGGTTTTGTGTTCAGAACTGCCCTCCCCACTCATGAAGTAATTGCAGAATGGCTAGAACAAGTGAATGATTGTGCCATAATTAGTTTCTGACCCGAGGCCATGCCAGTTGTAGCCCTGCCAGTCTGAGAGCTGCCACCAGGACAGATATGCCTCATAAAAGCCCAAGCAACAAGGCTAGATTCTGTGGGCCCGCAAAGCCAGATGAGTCAGGCCTATGAACTGTGAGTGAGTGAGCTAGTGTGTTAACATTTCCTGAACTGGCCTTTTCTATTTTCATTTATGCAAAAGTAACCTTTATAGTTATTACAATTGTTAATCCTTGCTTTGACCTAATTGAAGGGAGTTTTCCTCCTTTCTTTCATCATTTCCCAGGACCACTGTTCTTCTGTTTTCTTCTTTTCTCTTTTCTCTCCTTTTCTTCTTTTTCTTCCCCTTCCATCTCTATCCTCCCCCTCCATCTGTCCCGTAGTTTTCTCTTCCTGCACTCTTCTCTTTCCCTCTTCTCCCTCCTTTTTCCTTTGTTTTGGGAGAACAGACTAGGGTTCATCTGGCCCATTGTGTGACAATAATTGAAAGCATTCCCTTCTGATCTGCTCAGGAAATGGCTGAACCAACATCCTCAGGTCTCACTCCCCTGCCCTGTTGCTGGTATGCTTGCTGTCCAAATATTCTCTTCCACTTTTTGGAGAGTTCAAGAAACCTAACTTTGTAATAAGAAATCTATCAACCTGCCAACCTAATTCATACAAATGTTTACCAGACTGTTGGTGCCAGACCTCAGCAGATTTGGATTCTGGAAAGGGTTTGGCTGCTAAGGATCTGTGAGCTCTTTCCTTTCCTGCCCATCAACCTGCACTGCATGTTTATTTCAGATGCTCAGCACATGGGAATCACTGCACAGTTAAAGTTGAGTTAATAGTGCAGAAACTGTAGCTGATCAAAGCACTAAGCAGTTCATGCTCATAGGTAGAGGAAAAAAGCTCGGGATTCATGAACAGTGCTGTGCTATAGAACAAATAAATGCATTCACAGAATGACCAAATTAAAGCATCACTCTTATTCTGCCCTTTCTTTTAAAGCTCCTAAGATTCTTGTTTCCAACAGCAAATAGCAATTTCAACACCCAGCCCTGTCTAGGGAGCAGATCCCAGGAAGGGAATCTGTGGTTGTTTTTATTATTTTTTTTAATCTCCTTGCCACCAAGGCCAAGTTTTTCACAGCTTAAATTTCTTCCAAATGTATGATTTTTGCTGGTTGTAGTATTCAAAATGAATATAGCATTCTTTTACATTCCCACCAAGAATGAATGGTCTTCTATTTGTTTCCCATTGTCTTTCATGTGTACATTGACTTTAATGTGTATAATGGCTTTTTTTTTGTTTTGTTTTGTTTTACTGGTGTCCCACTCTTTTACAAAAATAGCTCTAAGGTGATTATGGGAGAGTCTATGTTCTGCTTTGATTTCAGTCTTGAAGCAACTTTAATTGAACTAAGAGTTTGTTTTTATAAATATAAGATTGAGATTGGGTCCCCAAAGAGAATTAGTAAGATGGTGTGATGTGTATATATTTGTGAAAGTCAAGTGCATTATTTTGAAACAATAATGAGTTTTAATAAATAAAACAGACATCCATTTAAATATATTTTAGTTTGTAACAGACAAATGAGCATAAATATAATAAATTAATTTATTGTGGTCTGTTCCTAGACTTCTCTTTATTCCTAACATGGCCACATCTTTTCTTAATATTTACTAATTTATAGAGGCTAATGCTGTCTTTTCTGACTAGAGGTGTTTCCATATGAAAATATTTGTATTATGAACTAGAAGAATTTATTAAAATGCTTCATGTTCATGAAAAGCAAACACTTTTGCTAAGAGCCTACAATGCAAGCAAACCATTTTCAGTAATTCCTCACTTATCTTGAAGCTTCTAACACAGCTTGGACCACAGTAATAGTTTTTTAAAAATGCTGTGGCATTGGGAAATAGCTGCCACAACACCTCTCCTACAGGAGGAGTGAGAATTGTGTCCTGACGGTTGAGAAATCTACTGGTCCGTCCGTCCGTCCTTCCTTCCTTCCTTCCCTCCCTCCCCTCCCTCCTACCCTCCTTCCTTCTTTTCTTTTATTTCATTTTTCTCTCTCTGTATCCCTTCCCCTTATCTATCCCATCTCCTCATTCCCTAACCTTCTTTCCAGTCTTTGAGTTTTTGAAATAAGGCTTGTCTCTGTTGCCAAGACTGGCTTTGAACTCCTGGGCTTACGCTATCCTTCCATTTCAGACTCCCTGGTAGCTGGGACTATAGGTATGTGCCATTGACCCTCATTTTCCTGGGAGTCTGTTACTTTTTCAGTTATAGCAGAATCAAATCAAGGAATTAGAACTAGGGGTAGCAGGTTGGGTAGGTTTGGGAAGGTAGTATATTCTAGAAATAGGCACAGTCAAAGTTGAGTATGGACATCTCGTATGACTAGACCACAAAAGTGAAGACAATGTAGACAAGGCTAAAATTCCTTGCTAAAATTCAAGATTGTGATATTTAATATGCCGGCCAGGTTTTGCTATGGCATTTTACTATCACTGGGCATTTTAAGTTATTTAAAAATTTTTACACATATAAACCATAGTATTGTGAACAGTTGCCATAAAAATTGCATTTCTTTTGTTGAAGGTTACTGCTTTCTGCAATTTCTTACGAGAAATGTATTAAGTCAGCTGAAAGGCAGAGGTGCTTTCCTCTTGCTGGTAGATGTTGCCAGACTGCATTTCCAAACACTGTACTGTATAAGAGTGTCTGCTTGCACAGAACCCCGGCACACTGAGCTAACGTTATCATTTTAATGTCTTTGCTAGTTTGATAGGTTAGCAAGTATACTGTCCATTTGTTCCTTTTTAAATTTATTTAACAAGGCTTTGTGTTTTAAATGTCACAATTTACTGTCTCTTTGTTCTGACATTTTCTTTCATCACTTTTCAAGGAAGTCTGGACATTGATCTTGTATATTTTTATCTATTCCTTATATTTTGGGCAGCCAGTTTTATCATTTATATCTGTAGCACATTTTTCCAATTTTATTGTTTTCATTTTTCTGTGTGCTTTATCATCTTTCATATGGAGAAGTATTCTCTTTTACATTTATGTATTCAAATACATCCATCCTGCCTGTGAGGCTTCTTTCATTTTTCAATATTCAAAAATTTACCACTTCACCACAGATGGGACAAATATGTGATTCTGTCTTCCCTATTCCCCCAGGGTGGTTTTTTTTTCTTTTTTGTGTTTAATTCCTGGGCCCATCTGGAATTTATTTAAGTATATGGTATGATGTATGGATCTAAAGTAAAATCTCCATACTAATATCCAAATGTTTTAGCAATTCAATTTGGCAAATGCTGCTTGAACTCCTTCTGTGTGCTTAGCATTGTACCACAACAGTTTTTTTTTCTCCTTAAATGAAGCAAAGTCTATGCTCTCCATGTCTCTGTTTCCTGTATCTGTCTCTCTGTCTCTCATTCTCTCTGTCTCTCATTCTCTCCCTCCCTCCTTCCCCCTTCTCTCTATGCCATTCTCTCTCTTCCATCTTTCTCCCAAGAGAAGCACAGTAATGGCTATAATAATGTATATATTTATGTAACTATAATAAACTACAAAGAAAAATTTGTCAGGTATCATTTGAAAGGTTAGGAGCAGGAAGTGGATAGAATGCTTGCTTAGTATGCAGGAAGCGGTAGATTTGATTCCTGCTACACCTCCTACCACATGCACATGTACACACATGCACAGTACACAAATGCACACACATGTACACACACGACACACATATGTACACACACATACAAATATTAGCATCCAGAAGCTGTGGGAATATAATAAACTGTGATATTCTACCCAAATGAGGCAAGTAAAAGATTCACGGTAGACATGACATTTATAAAGTATTCTGGGTCAAGATTTCATTCATTCAGAGAGAAAAAAACAAGCAATGAATTTTCTACTGGGACTTTTACTGGGAAATCAAGATAACTATGCACAAAACACAGTCCCTGTTCTAAAGGACCTTTCAGATTAGCCAGACAGAGTGATTATGGTAAGGAAACATACCATAAAGATAGTAGAGACAAAAATATAAAGACTTCTCACATCCTAAGTGAAATCACGCTTTCAAAGACAGGGTATGAATTTGAATAGGCATTTCTTCAAAGAGCATACACTAATATCCAGTAAGCACATGAATAGCTCAGTAACATTAGTCATTAAGGAAGTGGAGTCCGAGCCACTATAACATTTTTCACATATTTAAAATTATTATAATAAAAAACCCTAAAGCTGGGTATTGTTGATAATGGTAGAGTATTAGGATTCAAATGCACTCCTACATTGCTGGTGGAGATAAGAAATGGTATGTTTCCTTGGAAGAGAATTGGCAGCTCTTCAAAATGTTAAACACAAAGATACAGTGCTGTGGTTTGACTCTGAAATCTCTCTCTAAGTCTTGAATCTTTGCTTCTGGGCTGCTGATTCTATTTCGTAAGGTAGAGGAAACTTTTGAAGGTCTGACCGAAATAGAGAAAGTTGATCATTGGAAACAGCCTTTTGAAGGTTTATACCCAGAACTCAACTTCTTTCTCTCGGCCTGCTTATTGTTTGCCACCACAGAAGTATCTTCTGCTGCATGCTCCAGTCTCTATGGCTTTCTTGTTTCCCATTGGCCTAGAATGAATGACACCAGAGATTGTGTCCTGTAACCTTCAGAACTGAAAGCCACAATGAATGTTTCCCTCCTCCAATTTGGTATGGCAGGTATTTTATCAAAACCACAAAAAAACCAAAACCCAAACCAAAAATACTTAACACAGAAATTTGGTATGAGGAGTGGAGTTCTTTCTAACCTGTGAAAGAAATTTGGCATTGTTTGGAGGAACAGACTAGGGGAAGACTTCTATGCTCAAAGTAGAGCTTAATGTGTATTCTAGTGGGAGCGCAGACGATTGGAGTGCTAATAAGAGTGTTGGCAATAAGGATTGTGCTCCTGTGGTTTCAAATGGGAACTATAACACAATTAGGAACTGGGGTAAAAGCCTCATGTTTTACTCTGACACAGTAATTTGTCCACATTTTGTCCTTGTCTTGAGACTTTGTGTGAGACTCAATTAGGGAAAGATTTGAAATACAGAGTTTGGACAGAAAGGGAAGTGGTTTAAAATTGCTAATAAGACTGTGGTGATGGAGATTAGGTCAGTTAAAGAGAAGCCAATTATTTTGCATTCCGACAATAGAAAGTATGCTCCTATGTTGTTCCAAGAATTATTAAGATTCTACTTTCCATCCTATACTAAATAATGCAAGAGGGTTAATTTGAAAGACTTCTTTGAGAAAGGGGCTCCTGGATTCCCTGATTACTCAGCAGAGCCACCTACAGAAATTGTCAACCCATGGTCAGTCATGGAAGCACTCAGGAGTCAGTCCAACCATTTTCCAAGACCTTGTTGTTTTTGTCAGTGTCTTCCATGTATCCCTCCCTACCTTGCTGTGGAACCTGGCCTTTGAATTCTAAGTTCCACTTTTCCTTCTCCCTATCTTGAATTTGTTTTCCTTTGGAGAGCTTCACTGGTGGTGCAATGTAATCTACCTTCTCCCTTCTCTTCAAAGTCTGTTTCTGCTGATGCTCATTTTATGCCTAAATCCAGCCTTTATTTCTCAAAAGTCTGCTTCTGTTTCTTTGATGAAGTAGCAAATAGCTTTTCCTGAGCTCATTTATACATCTAACAGATGTATAAAACACATACTGTGGATTTGCCTCTAGTGGTACTTATGTCTTATGATCCTGAGCTTTATAGATGTGGAACAGTAAGACTTACAATGTGCAACAAAACCTCTGAGGAAATTTTGAGTAGCTATATTTTGTAGTTGTGTAAGCTCAGCTTATAGGAAGGCCTTTATTTAGAAATGATGCATGTATAATGCCCCTTTCTTTGTCTTTGAGTTGTCCATATGTCTTGAGGTTTCAGCCAATGCTGTGCTGGTAAATCAGCTGTCCAGAAACACAAGTTAAACATTATTGCACTTATGATTTCTATAGTGCCTCCGACTCTAGGATTTTAGGTGTGATCCATGATACCTGTGTTTGTTTGTTTGTTTTTTGTTTTTTGTTTTTTTCTGTAGTACTGGGAATTGAACCCAGGTTTTCATGCATGCATGCCAGGCAAAATCTTTGCCAACTTTAAAATATATAATTTGGGGAGAGAAATATTAGTTCTTGAATGCTAACTCTACCTACCACTTGTGCCTTTTATGTGTTCCTTTCCATGACCCTAAAATGGAAATATATATCTTATATAATGGACACACTCACACATCCATGATCCTAAAATGGAAATATGTATCTTATATAATGGACACACTCACATACACACACACACACACACACACACACTTATTTAGCCTGGAGAACTCATGGAGGTTATCCTGTACTACATAGTATGTAGAAACGCTGGAAACCAAGAATACAGTTTTCTGCAACTATAAATCGCATATGTAGTCCATTCTACTGCCTTACTTTCTGTGTTGCTATTTGTTTATTGATTCAGGAAATATTTATTAAGTCTTTGAAACTTTTATTTTCACTATTTTCAAGTGTGTCCATGTGTGTGTGTTTGCATACACACTTGTGAGTGCAGGTGCCTGCATAGGTCAGAGATATAAATGCTTCTGGAGCTGGAGTTAGAGGCAGTCATGATCCACTCAGTGTGAGTGCTGAGAACCAAACTTGGATCCTCTGCAATAGCAGTATGTGCTCTTAACCACTGAGCCATCTCTCCATCCCAATTAAATCTTGGATGTCAGAAACTTGGATATTCTGAAAGAAAAGGGGACTCTCACACTCAGAAAATATCAAGTAAAACCACATTTTCTTATTCCTTTTATTCTCATTCCTTATAACTACAATGCCTGGTAATCTGGAATTACCAGGATGTGTTTAATAGCTTCACCTTCTACTACTGCTCAGTACTTTAGCAAGGTCTCTGGAATGGGAGTATCTTATTTAGTACAGAAGATGAATGATGTCCTAAGCAAGCGTCTGATGGATTCCACCATCTGTTCTAAGTCCACTGAGCCACAGATACATGGATATATGTTAGGGTTCTTCTAGTGTCAGGATTAGTTGAATAACAATAAATTTACAAGCTGCAATACTTTAATCTTAATTACTAAGATGAACACGCAGTTCACACATTATACATTGTGTGTGTAGGTTAGAGTAGCTACCAAAGGGTTAAAAGAGGACACAAATACTGGATCCCTACTATCTTCAACTCCCAAAGTTTTAATTTTGTCCTTGAATACTTAAGATGCTTTCAATAAAATGCTTATTGTACATGAGGTGAGTAAGAGTCATATAGACACAGCCTTTAAAAAATATTCTTTAAGAACTGTGAATTCTAGATGCTTTCAATGGGGTAAAGGCAGGCCACAAAGGCCTAGGACCCTGGGTCAAGATTCAAGACAAAGTCCAGATGGAGAGAAACATGGGTGAACAGCAATTCAAGTGATCCATGTTTAATACTGGAGACTATGTTGAGCTGAAGCCAGGGGACATCTAAAAGTTCTCTACTAGACATTCCATTGGCCTATACACTAGGTGTTCAGATAACAGAGATAACAGTTCATATGGCATTCCAGAGCACCTCTTGGGGGCAGGGATTTTCAGGTTCTTGTGTGTGTGTGAACAAGGACTTTAGCAGAGACACACGGGTGGAACAGAGCAGACACTGTGTTAGGAAAAGATGTCCTTTCCATGTAACATGTAGGGAAGAGCAAGAGGAGATTAGTGACTCAGTTGGCACAGTCCTACAAAGAGTTGGGGACTTCCCCTAGTGAGATACTTTAAGCCCATTTACATAGTATGGAATTTTGGCTTATTTGAACAGTGTGGGCTCTCCACTCTTGTTCAGTTATGTATAGTTCTACATACAACTTCTGTGTTGTATGTATCAGCATCTAGCATCTGCATGCAGGACTGTGTGCTGTGGTACTTTAATGGGCTAGAGGTCATCTTTGGACAATCAGGAGTGCCTGTGCACCTGCACCAGTACTGCTGGCTAGTTTCCACTGGGCTGGATTGTTAGTATGCATCCTTTCTCATTGCTACCTTAGTATTTTCGTGTCCTAATTCTGTAACATTATGAACAAGGTCTTTTCTATTTCTCTATTCCTTTCTGTAACATCAATTCTGCACTGAGAGCTGGAGCCCAGAAGCCTTTTGGGTGAGCTGAATGATGATCCATCATGTATAATTTCTATCCTGTAGTGGGCTATATTCCCTACCTGAGAGGAACCATAAACTCTTATGTATTCTGCATATCAATTGGAGAGGAAGGTCAGGAGCTGGAATCCTTGTAGCACAAGAAGCTTTGTATGGGACTGCTACATCCTGATAGCCTCAACTCAGCATTTCTCTTTGATTATGAGGCATGTTCCACCTTGAACTGCTGTTTTCATATCTGAGGACATCAGGTCTTGTCCTGCATCTGTCCTGATAATTTTAACATTCTGAGTTTAGGAGTAAGATCTCTTGTGCTGTAAAACAAGCAAACATAAACAAACAAACAAGCTGATGAGAGAGAATAGAGAGAATGTGACACAATAGAGAAGAATATTTCTAAGAAGAAATAAAGTGGTGGAATAGACTTAAAAAGGATAATAATAAGCTTTAATATAGTATTGTATAATAGATATATTAGATATAATATCATGCTAATATGTTAAAAGGAAAATAAGGAAAAAAATCTAAAACTTTAAGATTACAGGTACTGATATACCTATAAATAAGGCTTATCTCCACATCAACAAGTTAAGATGTCCTTTTCTCTTATTTGAAGAGAATTTTTAAGCTTTAATAGAACACAGTTGTAAGATTCCTTGCCTTCAAGATGCTCAAAACTGTGAAGAAGACATTTTGGTGTAGAGAATAAAGTCCTTTCTCTACTGCAGGTGAGGCAAGCCTTCATCTACCCCAAACAGGTGTCATCAGTATCAGAAGATAATGTTTATATCCTTGTCAGGGAAACATTTGATTATACTCTAATCATCGATCTTTTACTTGAAAAAGTTAATGAAAGGCAGTGGCTTAGTGCCGCCTCGTACGTAGTTATAAAAACAACAGTCTGGCCTTTACCAATTTTTGTAGTGTAGACTTTATAGACCCTTTACCCCAAAGGCACAGCTGACTAAAACAGTTAACGTCTTCTTTATCAGGTAACATGAGTTACAAGGCCCCTTAATAAGTTTTCTTTGATCTGCTTGGAGCATCAGAATCCTCTATTTCCCTCGATTCCACTAGCCATTTTTTTTAAGTTTCATCTTATTAAAGGCAATTGCATAACATCTGTAGCTTCTAAGCCTCCTAGTTGGATGGCTCAGAATAGCTGGAAAAGTAAGGGACTGGGTGTAGGAATGGCCTTTGACTTTTAGTTGAGGGTTTTCAATGTTATACCTTAGTATTAGAGCCTGTAAAAGGCAGTTTTTAGTTCTGGGGCTAGCAACAACTCCTTGGAGTTTTCAACATTTCCTACATTTCTTACTACAGTATTCATTTAGTAAGCGCTCTTGGGTTATTGATTAAGCCAGAGAATGGAACTCTAGTATTAAAAAGAAAAATTAACAATTTTCCATGCCATGTCAAGAGCTATGTGAGGCAGTTTAAAGGTTGCCTGTAGTTACTTGAGTGGGGCTTTTTTACTAAGAAATCTATTGCAGTTTCAGTCTATTAAGAGTAGTCACCATGGGAGCTGAATGAAGGTGAGATACCATCTCTTAGAGTAATCTTCCCTTTTTTGCAGAGGGGTGAAGCTGGAGGTTTTAGTACATACTGAGGCTATTTCCTTTCCAGTACACTGGTTTTTCACAGTTGTTGAAAGCATTGCCCCTTTAGAGTGCTCTGCAGCAAAGTAGAAGTTTCTTTAAAAGTAAAGTTTCTTTAAAGTAGTGGGGTGAGGGAATCGTCTGGGGAAATGTATTGTTTTGCAGAGCTAAAGTTACCAACTAGAATTGCTCTTAGGTTCATGGTAATTTCCTCTGGGCCTTTTAGACTGTCTCTAGTTTATGTCTGTTGTTCATAACCCTCAAAGCCAAAGTCAAATGTTAATTTGGACTCTCTGGGGGCCCATTGCCTGCTCTTGCAATTTCCTTGTAATGCCTGCAGCATATTGACAGATGAGATAAAGTATTCTGGAGGATAAAAAGAAAAAAAAACCTTTATTATGTCAAATTATGTACATATAGGTATATAGGTACCACCACCAGCATCTTCTTCTCCTTTTCCTCTTCCTGTTCTTCTTCCGTCTCCTTCTCCTTCCTCCTCTTGTTTTTCTCCTGCTCTCTCTCTTCTTCCTTTTCTTCCTTGAGCTCAAGAGAAGGCACAAGAATCTGAGACTCACATGCTTCCTCTTCAGGAGTCCCATAGAAAACATTACAATTGAAGCCATAATATATATTCAGAGGACCTGATGCAGATCCATGTAGGTCCTGTGAATGCTGCTTCAGTCTCTGTGAGTTCATATGATCTCTGCTCAGCTGATTCAGAGGGCCTTATTCTCCTGGTATCTTCTATCTCTTCTGGATCCCCCCCCAACAGAATAGTTTCATTGATTATTTTAGAATTTCACATAATATACCCCAATCACATTCCCTTCCAAGTCCTCCCAGGTCCACCCCCATCATTGTGACCTCCTCTACCCCAAATGAAGAAAAAGGTAATATACCAATTTGTGTTGCCCATATACTCACTGGACAACGGTCAAACTGCCAGTAGCCAGTGGTCTGCTTCAAGATTTCTTGTTTCAGCAGCACCATCACTAAGACTCATCTCATATATCTTGCTGTTGCCCAGTCAGAGAATTGTTCTGACTAGGCAGGGCTTCAGGGGTAGGTTCCAGGAGAGCCCCCAGGCTACCACATACATACCTCCCTGCCTTTGATTCCAGCCATCCCAGGCTCACCTGGTGCCATCTTTTGTGATTGCAGTCTGTGGGCAGCCAGCAATTGTTGTGCTCCGTACCCTTCCACGGTGTGTCTCTAGCTTCCCCATTCTCCACTGAGGATGAGCTTCTGCTCTGCCATCTCTCCTTCCATTTTAGTGAGTCCATTTTTTAAAAATTATTTATTTATTTAATTTTTTCATGAGTCCCATTTTTAAAAAAGCATTCTCCCATAAAGCCTTCTAAAAATTGTTCCATAGATACTGTGGGCTCTGCAGATTTGTCTATGGTCTCTCAGCCTCTGCCATTTTAAATCCTTCCCCACTCTCTGACTCTTAAATGCTTTCTGCCTTCTCTTCCAAGGGGTTCTCTGAGCACTGAAGGGAGGGATTTGTTGGGGGCATCCTATTTAGAGCTGTGTGTTCCAAGGACGCTCTCTGCCTATAATGTATGACTGTAGATCTCTGTATCCATTCCTGTCTGCTGTCACAGGAAGCCTCTCTGATGATGGCTGAACCAAGGCACTGATCTATGAGTATAGCAGAATATCATTAGGAGCTCCTTTATTTCTACATTTTTACAAAATCTTTTTTAGACCAGTATTATTTGGTTTTATCCTAGGTCAATGAGATATCAAGTCTCTGGTTCTTGGTCAGTGTGGAATACAGGGTGGAGTGGACTGTGAGTCAAATCAGATGTTGGTTGGTTACTCCCTCAAGCTTTGTGCCATGATTGCCCTAGCACATCTTGTAGACAGGACATCATTGTGGATCAAATGGTTTGTGGCTGGCTTGGTGTTTCTCTTCTGGTAGCATGCAGAGTATATTCTTGTATCAAAGATGGTAGGAGGTAGTGATTCTATGTAGGCACCAGCTTGGCTTCTTCATATTCAATATGTTGTGTAGGTATTGTCTCCATTCGCAATGGAGCCTTGGTATCAGTTTGTAGTAAGCACCTATTTCACCCAACCACAAAAGAATACACCTTCTTCTCTGCACCTTTCCCCAAAACTGACCACATGTTCTGACACAAAGCAAGTCTCACCAGATAAAAGGGAATTGAGATAACACCCTGTATCCTATCTGACTAGCAGGGATCAAAGATGGATATCAACAACAGGAACAACAGAAAGCTTACAAACTCAAAGAAACTGAATGACTGAAAAAATGGGTCAAGAAAAATTAAGGATGTGTAGAATCAAATGAGAATAAATACACAGCACACCCAAACTTGAGACATAATGAGAGTAGTTCTAAGAGTCAGGTTCATAACATTAAGTGCCTAAGTTTAAAAAAAAAAAAAAACTGGAGAGGTTTCATAGAAGCAATTTAAAGCTTTAGAACAAACAGAAGTCACACCCAAAAGGAGTCGATGACAAGACATAATCAAATTCAGGGCTGACATCAATAGAATAGAAACAACAAAAAAAGCAATATAAAGATTCATGAAACAAAGAGTTAGTTCTTTGAGAAAAATCACTAAGATGGATTAACCTTATGCAAATTATCTAAAAGGCAGGGAGAGAATATCCAATGTAACAAAATTAAAAAAGAAAGAGGAGGGGCATAACAGCAGACACTGAAGAAATCCAGAAAATAATAAGAACATACTTTAAAAACCAAATTGGAAAATCTAAAAGAAATTAATAATTTTCTCAATATATCCCTCTTACCAAACTTAAATCAAGATCAGGTAAGCAATTCGAATAGACCTACATCCCCTAGTAATATAGAAGCAGTCATTAAAAGCCTCCCAACCAAAAAAGGACAAAGGCATGGCTTTAGCCCAGAATTCTACCAGGCTTTCAAAGAAGAGTTAATCCCAATACTCCTCAAACTATTCTATAAAATAGAAGCACAAGGACCATTGCCCAATTCAAGCTAGGAGGTCCCGGTTACCTTGATACCAAAACCAGATACAGACTCAAAAAGACCCATTTACAGATCAATTTGCCTTAGAAACATAGATGCAAAAATTCTCAATAAAATCCTAACAAAATGAATTTAAGAACACATCAAAAACATCATCTAACAACACAAAGGAACTCACACAATATATACTCACTGATAAGTGGATATTAGCCCAGAAACTTAGGATACCCAAGATATAAGATACAATTTGCAAAACACATGAAACCCAAGAAGAACGAAGACCAAAGTGTGGACACTTTGCCCCTTCTTAGAATTGGGAACAAAACACCCAGGGATGGAGTTACAGAGACAAAGTTCGTAGCTGTGATGAAAGGATGGACCATCTAGAGACTGCCATATCCAGGGATCCATCCCATAATCAGCTTCCAAACGCTGACACCATTGCATACACTAGCAAGATTTTGCTGAAAGGACCCAGGTATAGCTGTCTCTGTGAGACGATGCCGGGGCCTAGCAAACACAGAAGTGGATGCTCATAGTCAGCTATTGGATGGATCACAGGGCCCCCAATGGAGGAGCTAGAGAAAGTACCCAAGGAGCTGAAGGGGTCTGCTCTGGAGGTACTGGTTAGTTCATATTGTTGTTCCACCTATAGGGTTGTTAATTTTCAAAAAAAAAAAAAAACCATCATCTACCACAACCAAGTAGGCTTCATTCCAGAGATGTAGGGAAAATTTAGCCTACATATACAATCTGCCATATAAACAGACAGAAAGACAAAATCCACATGATCATCCCATAAGATGCAGAGAAGGCCTTAGACAAAATCCAACACCCCTTTATGATAAAATTCCTTGAGATATAGGGATATAGGGAACATACTTCAGCATAATAAAGGCAAGCTCATAGAAAAAATTAACTTTACTGGAGAGAGTCTCAAAGCAATTCCTCTAAAATCAGGAACAAGACCAGGTTGTCCACTTTCAACATTCCTATTTAATATAGGACTTGAAGTTTTAGCTAAAACAATAAAACAGTTAAAGGATATCAAAGGGATAGAAATTGTAGAGAAAGAAATGAAGGCATCTTTAGTTGCAGATGATATGATAATATATATATATATATATATAACCCAAAAAAATTCCACTAGGAAAAATCTCACAGTTGATAAATGTTTTCAGCATCATGGAGCAGTAGGATAATGACATAGGACAACCTACGGATTCAATGCCATCACCATCAAAATTCCAGTACAATTCACAGATCTTGAAAGAACAATTTTCAGCTTCATATGAAATGCAAACAAAACAAAACAAAACAAAACAAAACAAAACAAAAACCCTCAAAAAACCAGGATAGCTAAAACAATCCTGAATAGTAAAAGGAATACTAGAATGAGGCTATGCCAGTGCCTGGCACATACAGAAGTGGATGCTCACAGTCAGCTATTGGATGGAGCACAGGGCCCCCAATAGAGGAGCTAGAGAAAGTATCCAAGAAGCTAAAAGGAACTGCAACCCTATAGTTGGAACAACAATATGAACTAACCAGTACCCCCAGAGCTCGTGTCTCTAGCTGCATATGTAGCAGAAGATGGCCTAGTCGGCCATCCTTGGGAAGAGAGGCCCGTTGGTATTGCAAACTTTATATGCCCCAGTACAGGGGAACGCCAGGGCCAAGAAGCAGGAGTGAGTGGGTAGGGGAGCAGGGTTGAAGGAGGATATAGGGAACTTTTGGGATAGCATTTGAAATGTATACAAAGAAAATATCTAATAAAAAATAAAATAAAATAAAAACAGGAATGCTAGAGTTATCACCAGCTCCAATTTGAAGTTGTACTACAGAGGCATAGTAATAAAAATAGCATGGTATTGGATAATTAATTCTGGTCTAACTAGATAGCTGCATGTAGAAGAATGCAAATAGATCCATATTTAACACCCTGCACAATACTCAATTCCAAATGAATCAAAGGCCTCAATGTAAAAGTCGATACATTGAAACTGACAAAAGAGAAGCCCGTTCTAAACAGAACACCAATAGCTCAGGCACTAAGATTAACAATTAATAATGGGACGTCATGAACCTGCAGAACTTCAGAACAACAAAAGGACACCATCATTTGAACAAAGTGGAAACCTACAAAATGCTAAAAGATTTTTTTAATGAATTACACATGCAGTAGAGGGCTAATATGAAAAATATGTAAAGCACACACACACACACACAAACTGACATTAAGAAAACAAATATCCCAATTATAAAAATGGGGTACAGATCTAAACAGAGAACTCTCAATAGGGGAAATTCAAATGGCTAAGAAACAAAGAAACATTTAACATCCTTAGCCATCAGGGAAATGCAAAGCTAATGACTCTGAAATTTCATCTTATACCTGTCAGAATGGTGACAACTAATGCTGGCAAGCCTGTGGAATAAGTAAGGGGCAATACGTACTTGCCCATTGCTGGTGGAAGTGCAAAATTGTACAGCCACTATAGAAACCAACATCAGAGTTCCTCAGAAAGATAAAATTGATCTATCTTAAGATTCAGCTATACCATTCTTGGGCACATACCCAAAAGGATGCTTTATCATACTCCAGAGACACTTGCTAAGTCATTGCTGCTTATTCATAATAACCAGCTATAATCTGTAGATAATCTGTAGAACCACAGAGGATAGGAATAGAGTAAGAAACTAGAGGGTACATAGAATTCTCATTAGGAAAGGGAAATAGAATAGACAATTATGAATGGGTGGAGCAGCTGTACTAGGAAGGATCAAATGGGGAGCGGAAAGGAAAGGGATTTGAGGGAAATTATATGGTGAGATGTAGCTAAAAGTAAGGGGCATTTGAGGAGGAATATGGAAACCTAATAGCATAGAAACTTCTTACAATATATGAAGATCTAAATGAAATCCGAATAATGGGAGAGGCAGAGTCCCAACTTGTCACCAAATAAAACTTCTCTTACCAGGTTTGGGTTACATCTAATTGAGTTGTTGGCCAAAGAGGTGCCCTGGAAATCCCCAGACAACTCAGGCTGTTGCCAAGCATTCCTTTCTTAATAAAATTACTAAATTGGAATTAAAGCAAAAGAAACTGTATCTGAAACACAAGCAAAATATTTTAGTGTCTGGCCATTTTGTGTTTTCCTTGTTCACAAATGGCAAGATTAAAGTCTGGCATCTCCTTTTTCATTTGCGTGCATCTACTTCCGTTGGGTGACCTCTTCACATAAGTACACTTTAAGATTCCTGTAAGGATGCTCAATTGATGGTAGCCTCAGCTTCATTTTGAAATGATACTTTTTTTTGTTTCTTTAGTGCCAAAGAACCCAGGGGCAGGAGAACAAAGAGCAGACAATAAGTAATATAGGTCTCTTATCTTAATGCCATCATTTCAAGCTAAGAATCATCTTGAAAAGTTCATATTCAGACACATTTTATAAACTAGGTATGCCAGGCTAGAAATTTTAGGGCCAAAGAGATGGTTCAGCAGGTACAAGTGCTTGCTCTACAAGTCAAACCTGGAAATGAAATGGAGAAGGGAGAGAGAGAGAGACAGAGAGAGAGAGAGAGAGAGAGAGAGAGAGAGAGAGAGAGAGAGAGAGAGAGAGAGATTTGTTGTCTTCTGACCTCCATACAAGTACTATGCCACTTGCATACCCATTCTCATGCATACATATGCACATAAAAATTGTAACATGCAATGAGTGACAAACTGAACATTTTACTGGCCTCAGAATTTGCTACAGTCATTTTCAGAAATTCTAGGGATATATTGAGTTTTGCCACATACAGTTTTAGACACAGAATGACAAAGACATTAATGTAATTCTCATGAGCAATGGACAGAATTACATTAAATGATAATATATGCTGTAGTAAACATAATATAGGTACCTTATATCAACAGACAGGCATAGGATGGAAGTAAAAAAATGTCAAGAGATAAAGCTTTATTATGCTTACTTAAGTTATTTATCTTTCTCTGTTCAAAAGATAAATGGTAGACCGGGGCAGCTGAGGCAACCTTAATATTTCAAAAGCCTTCTTCAGTAGCCCAGTGAGAAATAGGGCAAGATTTGTCTCTCTTTCCTGACTAACCTCTCTGGTTTTACCATAGTTAGCAGGTTTCCTAATACAATTTTTCATCCCTACAAAGAGGCGCTCTACTATAAGCCTATGTGTATGGATCCCTCTAAGGGTTTTATAATTCAGTCCTAGTGTGGCAGACTCCAGGCAGGCAGCCAGTGGATTTGCATGTGTCCTAGCTTCCTTCCAGATTCTGTTTCCTCTTAAGAGTACAACAAATAAGCCGGGCGTGGTGGTGCTCGCCTTTAATCCCAGCTCTTGGGAGACAGAGGCAGGCAGATTTCTGAGTTCGAGGTCAGCCTGGTCTACAAAGTGAGTTCCAGGACAGCCAGGGCTACACAGAGAAACCCTGTCTCGAAAAAACCAAAAAAAAAAAAAAAAAAAAAAAAAAAAGTTTACATTTTTGGGCTGGAGAGGTGGCTCAGCAGTTAAGAGCACCGACTGCTCTTCCAAAGGTCCTGAGTTCAATTCCCAGCAACCACATGGTGGCTCATAACCACCCGTAACGAGATCTGTATCTAAAGACAGCTACAGTGTACTTATATAGGATAAATAAATAAATAAATCTTTAAAAAAGAGCGAGAGAGAGTACAACAAATAGGACCCAGTACAGATCCTTTCATTTTTTGGCCAAAGCTCTCTATCACTCAAGCATATGTCACAACCGGATGGTGTTATGGTAAAGTGTTTACCTATTTTGATTGTCAGATCAATTTTATTCTTGAGGATTCAGTGTCATGGGGAGTCTGAGGAAACAATCATTTCTAAGAGAAAAGACAGTAACTTGAAGGCCTCTTGAGTTGGGATGGATCCCTCTGACCCACATATGAAGTTCTCCATAGTTTATCAGTTAGGGTATTCCCCAGGTAAGTCATGCTAAGAACTCAAGTCCTAATTCATTGGAAATGTTCCACAATTTTGTCAAAATAACAGGCATCCCTGGAGAACTGAAGTAAGTGTACTAGCTAGTTTTCTAGTTGATAGAACGAAATACCAGACAAAAGCAACTGAAGGAAGGAATGATTTATTTTGGCTCATTGTTTTAGGTTATGGTCCATCATGGCCTGGAAGTCACGGGGCAGCTAGTTACATTATATCTGTACTTAGAATACAGAGAGATAAGTTCTTGCGCTAAAAAGGCTGTTTTCTATTTTTTTTAATTATGTTTGGGACTCTAACCCATGGGATGGTACTGCACACATTCAAGGTGTGTTGGCCTTGCTGTGATCAGCCTTTCTGAAAGCAGACAGACAGACAGTCAGACACACAGACAGACAGACAGTCAGACAGACAGACAGACAGACACACAGACACACACACACATCCCTATGGTAATTCTAAATCTTATCAAGGTGACAGTGAAGACTATCCAGCACATGTATGTAGTGAGCACAGGTTTGGGTCCCCAACCTTTTTGTGTTCACTCCCCTCTGCTGAGGTTTGAATAAATTACTTCTTTGGCTTTCCAGGGACTACATATGTAATACATTCCCTGAGCCTCAGATATATATCGTTGGCATGGGCATCTATGAATTTATTTTAGCAACTTGGTTTCAAACAAAATCTTCCTCCTAAAATGGTCCAAAAAGTTCCAAGTGGATCTTTAACCAGAGGAAATGGGTTGCCTGTATGAAGACAGCTCTGGTCCCCCCAACCAATATTGCTGTCTAGGCGAAAAGCTTAAAGAGGCAGCCTTTCTTGTGGGCCTTATGCTCAAGGGAGCATCTTACTGTCTGGGAGAGTACATCCATACCCTCAACCTACCTCAGTTAGTTCGCAGTTTGTTCCCTTTAACTTATAGGAATAAGTATTTATCAATCTAATCTGTGCCTCCTCCTTTGTGCTGGACAGGTGGTGGTGTCTTGTACAAAGAAGATACAAAGTCAATATGCCACCACATTTGTATTCAAAAGGGAGTCAGTCAACTGCTGCTTTGCAAAATTGAATCACTCACTTGAAGACACAGCCTGAAAGCTGTTATATATGAAATAGCTTCTACTAGGGAATAACCTGATCTCCACCATCTCCAATTCTCAAAATTCTTATTTGGCTTTCAGCACTTGAAACGTTATCAAAAATGCTTCTTTTTTATCAATTGAGTAAGGATCATATTGTATAGCCTTGCCTTTCAAAAATATTTTTTGAAAGAAGCACAACTTTCTGCTACATGAGGCTGAGGTAAAAGGGTCTCTTGAACCCGAGTTCAGGAGCAACACAGCCAGCAAGGGCCCCTCTTTGAAACTCAAAAGTAAAAGCCCCATAAAATCCAAGCTAGGACTGTAGCACAGTTACCTAGTATGTTTAATTCTCAGCGCAACAAAAACAAAGCAACTGATCCACTTGGAAGTAAACGTGGGCTTTAAAGCATTATGCAGGAGTCCCAGCAGTCCATAGCTCTGGCTCAGGCTTGGAATCTCAGAAGGTATCAAAGGTTTAGCTTGCAGATGAATGCGCCATTCCTTTTTACTACTGTTAAGTGCCTTGTTATCTCTTTGGTTCTTTTGTAAATTCAAGCATGTAAAGATCATAAGCTGTTGGAGAAGCAAGATAGATGCCAGAGCTGTGAAGTCTCTTTCATTCCTGGTGGTAGGAGAGTAGCTTTCTTAAAACAGGGCATCACTTTCATCCTGCAAACATTCTCTGAGCTAAGGAAGGCCCAAATCTCTACAGACTGACTACAAACTAAAGCAGAAAGTGATTGAAACTAGGGGCTTAAGGGTCTTTAAAGAACTACCTGCTAGTCAATTATGTCCTTTAATTCACAGGAAAGACCAAAGAACTCACCTCTTCCTGGGAATTCTTTTTTTCTCTCTCTCTTCCCTGTCCTTCTCCACTGTCTCATTTCTTTCTTCTTCTAGAACAGTGGCTCTCAATCTCTCTCTCTCTGTGAGAGATCAGACATATCCTGTATATATCAGATACTTACATTATGATCCATGAGTAATAAAATTACAGTTATAAAATAACAACAAAATAATTTTATGGTTGTGGGCCAAAATATGAGGGACTCTATTAAATAGTTCCAGCATTAGAAAGGTTGAGAACGTCTGTTCTAGAACAGTCCATCTCTCTGGAATTCCATCTCCCCTCCCGAGTGTGGAGGATGTATGACTGCATTTGTTAAGCAGGTGAATGTGTGCTGGTCTGTAGCCGCACTAGCATGATGACTGTTGTGCTTCAGCTATGTAAGGGATGGAGGGGAAAGAAATCATTAACAAGGTTCTTTGTTGTGCTTGTCCCTTTGGAAGAAATAATGGAACAGGATTGTAGGCCCTGACTTGACCTGACAGTTTTTGTGTTAGACTTTTTGTTGTTGTACAGATAGTTTACCATAAAATAGGATTCAGACTTAGCAGTTTTTCTCCTTTGGAAGACAGTAATTTAAATGTATTTTCTCACATAAAAGACTTTAAGAATTATCTTAGGCTTTTAGTAGTTTTTCCATTTTCATGACTTAGAAATAAGCTTTTAAATGAAGGCCCCTGGGGAAGGCAGGCTTTCTTTTCCTCTCTACGTATAAAGGTAAGACAGGAGAATCATGGCATTTCAGGGGAAACAATGATTCAGCCTTCTCAATAAGCCATATCAATCATCCCCTCAGCCCGAGATAGATAGTCATTGCAATCGGATAAAGGGCTAATCTTTGCAAAGTCAAGGTAAGTGGCTGGCTTGCTGCTCCAAAACAGACAGGACCCAGAAGAAAGATGCACACATACATTCAGGCAAAACATCTATACACAGAATTTTTAGACAGAAGGGAAAAAGGCACATTTCTTAGGATCAAGTTGTGGGTGAGATTTACCCTTCTCTGTCAGACAAGAAGGTTCTTAAAGAATTCATTTCCTGCTGGCCTCAGTCTGCCTCAAAGAATCGTGTGAATCCAGGGAGAAGCTAAGCAGGGCTTTCAAATGGGAAGTCACTCAAAGATTGGAATGGTGAGCAGCCCCAGTCGGAGACAGAGACAGACACATTTATAGCTTGGATTTTTAAATAAGTTTCCAAAAGCTGTGGCAATTTTGCTTGTTGACTTTAATTCTCTGTTAATTCCAAATGGTAGTAGTAGCCATTGGTAAACACAGGTTCTTTGATTCCTGTCTTAATTACTAATGTGACCCCACAGACCACATGCCACTATCCATTCTATGATATCTGGGTAACAGAATGGCTAACACTGGGTTTAAAAGAGTTAAATATATCACAATGTTCAACTAGGCCTCCCTGAAAGCAAGAGAAAGGGTATTATGATTTTATAGTCATAAGATCTGGGTATAGATTCTAGCAGGGATCCCCATACCAAGCATTCTTTCCCTGGAATTATTTCCAGAAGGAGGCTAAGGTACTGAAATGCCTATTTATGTGTGTTGGCGCATTATAGTCAGTTCAGTGCACTCAGGAAGTTTTTCTGTTGTTCATTGGCAGGCCATTATATCTCTGATAACTCTTAAGATACAGTTGTGATAGTGGTCATCAAATTGCTAACATTCCAATGGCAAGGGCACAACCAAGTTTGAGTTAGCACTGGATGTCAGTTCAGGGAATTAGTAATTCAGTGATTCCTACAGTAAGAATACCAAGCATGTCCTATGAGCTATAAAACTAAATTGCCTTCCTTATGCATACCAAGATCATCCTATCTGTGTGCCTTTGTATATGCTCTGCTGCTTTCAAGAATGTCTGCTCCCCCTTGCTACATGGAAAATGCTCAGCTCTTCTTCAAGGTCCAACTCACATGGAATGTACACTGTTTAACATTTTCTCATTCAGTCCTAATCTTTGTGTAGTCACAGAACCTATTGTATATATTTCTATTCCAGAATTGATCATACCCAGAAAAAAAAAGTCTATGGGATTGTTTCTGCTAAATTGTGACCTTTTAAAACTGGAAGTTATGCCCAATTTGTATCTGCTTTCTGCATTGGCCAGGACAGATCCTGACATATAAACACTCAGCCAAGTAAATGCTGATGGAGTAAGGAGAATCATTTGCCCATGTATGTTTATAATTCCCCATCCTTAGATTCCATCATCATTAAGCTTTGTTATTATACCTCGCATGTTTATATTTAAGGGACTCTTTTTCGTTCATCCATAAAACATACCTCTGCTGGCATGGTGTTGATAGATAAGCTGACAACTGGGTTCTTTTTGCCACTGGATATCAGCATTAAGTGCCTCCGTTTTTATGTGAACCAGGTAAGGGCACTGCATCATTTATTCAGAATCTGGTAGCTTTGATAAACTCGTGCACTGGTTTCTCTGACATTATTTTGGCTCTAGAGATCAAAACTAGGCGAGCATCATCATTTCAGCCCATAGGCTCATGTGCCCATGTGTCCCTGGTTTAGTATGGTAAGTTCATAGGTGCTAATATTTTATTTATCAGCCTTAACCCTGGTGTTTGTGCTAGGCAAATTATAGTGGCTCACTTGGAGAAGTCAAGGGCAGGGTTAATTTGCCTCAGTATTTTCTGATTTGTAAAATGGAGTCACTGGAGATAAGGCACGGTCTAAAACATGATTTTCTGTATATGCTGTAACATACAGCAGGGTGCAGCTTGATCTCCGCAGTTGGGCATATAAAGCCCAGAACAATGTTTTTTACTCTATTTTTACTCAAGATTTAGTGACTACCTGTTCCGAACATCCTGTGCTCTTTTATGATGTAGGAACAGTACAAAGGAAAGGGCAAGGAAAATTCTATTTGCAGAAATGTGTTCAGCCCTTACATATTTTTAGGGCATCCTGTGTATTGCAGTTCATTCTGTCCACTTTACATAGATAAGAACACTAAAACTCACAGATTTATGGGACTTACGTAGTTACTCAAGGGCAGGAGCAGTTCAGACTTGGATAGGCCTTATTCCCCAGCCCATTTTCCCACTGACCTAAGCTGCTATTTTAAACCTTACTGTTTAGCTCAAGAAAAAAACCAGAGAAAGTAAAGTACTATGTTAATTATAACGAAGCAATGATTATGCCGTCCAGACAACATGCATAGGCATGATCACAAACAGTTCTGAGGTAAGACCATTTTTCCCTGATGGCATTGGAGATTGTTATGTTGATGGTAGAAGAGTAGACAAAAAGCTGCCCACCATTGCTAAAAGCAATAGTTACTCTTCTTTTAACCCACTGTAGGAACATCCTGGACCCAGATCTGACAATGAGCTCCAGATTGTCCTGGGTATAAGATTATCGCTAGCACCTTAGCTAACATTCTTGTACTAAATTGGCTGATACTTCTTTGTCAAATTAGAGCTGATTTCTTCTACCTGTGGGTGGAGAAACACTAGTTCTCTGCTGTTTTCCCAGGATGTATAGTTGAGGGCTGAATGTGTGATACTTCTGAAGATAAAGATTCCATTGTTCTGATACTTTTGTCTTTTATCATATCAGCCTAGGAACAATAATTTCACAGTCATTCAAAGTGGTGGTACAACATAGATCCATACATACTGCAAACTATCTTTAGCATGACTCCATGATTTCAATTAGAGCTAGAATCCAATCATTGCCTCACAAACTTTAAATCAGGTGGCTTGTCAAAATGAACAAAGATAGGTATAACTTGATACTAAATTATATTCTTCCATTTGTATGTCTTTATAGAAACTTGAGTGACATATTGAAGACAAGTCTTGAAATTTTATAACATACCGAGTGATGCCTTGAATGGCTTGACAAGTTTTTTTTTTTTTTAATTTTGGTTTTGGTTTTGGTTTTGGTTTTGGTTTTGGTTTTCGGAGACAGGGTTTCTCTGTGTAGCCCTGGCTGTCCTGGAACTCACTCTGTAGACCAGGCTGGCCGCAAACTCAGAAATCCGCCTGCCTCTGCTGCCCGAGTGCTGAGATTAAAGGCGTGCGCCATCAGGCCCGGCTGACTTGACAAGTCTTAATGGCTGGAATCTCCTAGCTGCCTATTTCAGGACTATCTTTAAACCATGATGTGTTTGAGAGCTTTTATTAAATGCCAAGAAGTGTACTGTTGTTCTACCATTTTCCAGCTTCATCATATCCTTCAGAAGGATGTGGGGTGAGTATTAGAGATAAGCTTTCTTCCCTTACAGTCATGAAAATAATTGAAATCAATTAAGATCCACTTTAGAAATGATTCGGAGTTTTGATTGCTTTAGAAGAGGCAGTGGTATGAGACAGTAGCTCTTTGAACCTTCTTAAAAGGATCCTACTCATATTTATAAGTTCCTCCATGACATTCAGTTTTCTCCGGTGCTGGGGCTGAACCTGTGGCCTTGTACTGTACCACTGAGCTAAAACCCCAACTCTGGAAGTTTTCTTCTTGTAGAAAAGTCTATAATGCCCCAAATCAGGATTTCTGATTGGAGTCCTTTAAATACCTCTTGCTGGAAAAAGAATACACCAGACACACCCAACCTTTGACACTGTGATATAATAATATAAACTATAAAGTTTACACTTGACAACTCCATAGTTGAATTTTCAAAAAACAACCAACCAACCAACCAACCAAAAACCAAATCTCATCCTGTTCTAAGACTTTGTTGATTTTCAGCATGACTCTGCAGCCAGTGGAGCACAGGTGTGATGAGTTTGGTAGTGGTTGTTGACTAGGAAGCCTGGCAAGTATAGCATTCCTTTTGGTTTCTGGGTATTATGATTTTATAGTCATAAGATCTGGGTATAGATTCTAGCAGGGATCCCCATACCAAGCATTCTTTCCCTGGAATTATTTCCAGAAGGAGGCTAAGGTACTGAAATGCCTATTTATGTGTGTTGGCGCATTATAGTCAGCTCAGTGCACTCAGGAAGTTTTTCTGTTGTTCATTGGCAGGCCATTATATCTCTGATAACTCTTAAGATACAGTTCTGATAGTGGTCATCAAATTGCTAACATTCCAATGGCAAGGGCACAACCAAGTTTGAGTTAGCACTGGATGTCAGTTCAGGGAATTAGTAATTCAGTGATTCCTACAGTAAGAATACCAAGCATGTCCTATGAGCTATAAAACTAAATTGCCTTCCTTATGCATACCAAGATCATCCTATCTGTGTGCCTTTGTATATGCTCTACTGCTTTCAAGAATGTCTGCTCCCCCTTGCTACATGGAAAATGCTCAGCTCTTCTTCAAGGTCCAACTCACATGGAATGTACACTGTTTAACATTTTCTCATTCAGTCCTAATCTTTGTGTAGTCACAGAACCTATTGTATATATTTCTATTCCAGAATTGATCATACCCAGAAAAAAAAGTCTATGGGCTTGTTTCTGCTAAATTGTGACCTTTTAAAACTAGAAGTTATGCCCAATTTGTATCTGCTTTCTGCATTGGCCAGGACAGATCCTGACATATAAACACTCAGCCAAGTAAATGCTGATGGAGTAAGGAGAATCATTTGCCCATGTATGTTTATAATTCCCCATCCTTAGATTCCATCATCATTAAGCTTTGTTATTATACCTTGCATGTGTATATTTAAGGGACTCTTTCGGTCACCAAGGATTGAACCTGGGTATCACACATAGTACCCACGCTTAAACTTTTGACCATGTGGTTTTATTTCTTTGAGCAAAATGTACATTTGTAGCCTTCAAGCAAATCTGTCCAATGCACATGTTCAGGTGCAACAGTACTGGCTCCCTCTTCTGAGGTACCCTTAGAATTTCCCTTAGAATTTCTTAGGAGCCGTGTAGACAGATCCCTCTAAGGAGAGTTGTTCTAGTGATTTGAATGTTGTAGCTCTTAAGTGTTAAGTACATACTTGCTCTTCCTTGGGAATCTTTAAGACCTCCATGTGACAACAGTGAAGGCTTGCAATCCAGTAGAAATCTGTTAGTTCAGAATCTGAGCTTCCAAGAGGAAATAAGATTCCTGGAGCTTATCTTTCTGGCCAAATCTCACAAAGCAAATTCTTGCTAATTTCGAGTTCCTCTCTATTAAGGTATATGTTTCAGAAGATCACATCTTAATCTACCTCTTGTTGTTTCAGGCCTTTCAAACCACACAAAACTGTTCATGCATTAAAAAAAACCCAAAAACAAAAACAAAAAAAACCCCACTTATTTTATTGTTAATTTTGAGAATTTCCTACATGAGTTCGTTATAAGTACTGCACATTAGCTGATTGCATCACTGGAGCGTCCATGCATGAGTTCTGTCTTTACATCATTGCTACACCAGTCTCTCCTTTTCAACTTCATGACTTCTTCCTTCCTTACTATTGTTATAATGTATGTATACATATGAATATATATATATATATATGTACAAGTTAAACAGTGATTATATACAACCTGTTGAGTCCAGTTAGTGTTGCTTGTATTTAGGGCTGACCGCTGGGATTGGATAAATTATTTGAGGGCTGATCATTTGGGACTAGAAAACTTATTGGAGGCTCTTCCCTGGAGAAGACTGATTCTCCCTCCTTTAGAAGTCATTAAGTACTTGCAAGTGTTCCTTTAGGGTGGGGCCTTGTGCTCTTACCCCATCCACTTTGGCATGACAACTGATTTTGTTTTGTTGACCACACTGTTAAGATTCCATGGGTGGAACTCCCTGACATATATAGAAGACACTATCTCACAGCAGACAATATCTGGTCTTTTGGTCCTTATAATCTTCCATCCTCTCTTCTATGCTGTTCCCTGAGCCTTAGGTGTAGTAGGGTTCCTGTGTTTTAGATGTATCCGTTGGGGATGGGCATTGCATCTTGGCCAGTTGTGGATTTCTCTGGTGGTCTTGATATGCTGCAAAAGAAGCTGCTTTGATGAGGGGTGCGAGCTACACTTGTCTGTGGGCATATAGATACATATTTACAATGTAATTTGATTATACTGGTTTAAGAAAATGGCATCGAGAGAAGCTCCTTTAGGGTCTATGACCTCATCAGCTACAGGTAGTTGACTGGGTTTCCCAGATTAGGAACAGTTTCCCTCCTGTTAAGAGGACATTAAGTCCTATTAGAGGGCTGTTAGTAACTCCCCAAAACATTGAACCATTGGAGATGGCTTGCGTTACTGGCTGTTGTTGTGACAGTTGATTGTTGTTTCTTCCTTGAAAGCTTCCATAGCATCTTTGGATAGTCTAAGAGCAAGTCCCCAGGGAGGAGGCTTTCAGTTCAGTTGCAGCTCTCTTCTTCTAAGCAGTGTGTCTGAAATGTGTGATGTCCTTGGCAATATGGTCATACCTTCAAGTTCTGAGACAGAGTCAAGGGCAGCAGTATTAATAAATAGCCTCCCTTTGAATAGCTAAGGCCAAATGCTAGGTTTCCCTTAATATTTCTACATTCCCTTTTCTCCAAGAAGTGTATGAGGGCCTTCTTAATACTAGATGTTCTGGTTTGATTTTCTCAGGATCTTTCAACTGTTACCCATATGGGAAATGGTTTAGTTCTTAATCTTAACTACTTCTAGGCAGTTTCTATCTTGTTACTACTGGCTCCAAAGTTTTTACCTTTTGCATGTTATCTGTGTTAAACATTTACCATTGTCCTATGCAGCTCAGATATTTTAAGATAATCTATATCTTATGAGGGTCCTGCTCTGTTCTACAGGAGCCTCCTTTATAGTTCATGTTTATAAGCTCCCAATTAATTAGAGGACTTTGCAGTTTAATAGTTCTTAGGAAACAGCAGTATATCATTGAATTGGAGGGCACCAGATCTATGTTCCCTTCATTTAACCTCTTGGAGGCTACATTGTTAATGATCTTTATGGGTAATTTTCAGGATTCATGTAATGCTGTCTATAAAGCTTAAAGTATTGTATTTGAGCACTTAGTGGGTATACCACTGCAGACAAGCTTGGTTATTCTTACTGCTAGCCTTACCCTGCCTACCACTGCCCTCTACTGAGAAGAGTTAGTAACTGCTTTGAACCTGAATTCTTTCTGGCTTGAGTAAAATAGACCTGTTCAATTTAATTCATTTTTAGGCCTTTAGACAATGGTTACCCTGCTCGAGATGTAGCATAAACTGGAGGATGGTAGCATGGTCTCACTTTTGTAAAGTGACCCTTTACAAAAAGCATTTAAGTTATTGTCACTGCTCAACAGAATTAGAGGCCTTTATTTATAGGTATAGCTTTTGGTGAGAACTTAAAAAAATATTATAAGATATAAAGTGACTCATCATAATTTTTTTGGATATAATCCACGTTTCATTGTGCACTATCATGTAAACAGTCAGAGAATAGGCTGTCTTTGAATTGGTTCACAGGTTTTCTCCATAATATTCTTGTGACCTGTGTTCTTTAAAAAAGGGGTATTTAAGGAAATAGTGCTCTTAATTCCTCTGACGGGGCAACGTGTGGTTGCATAAGTGCAGTACAAATCAGAGGACTCTGAACCACATTGATGAAAAGCAATACTTTTGGGATTCTCTTTTATGGAGGACTTTGGGGTGTGGAAGGAGCGGTCTTAGGTTGGCAGTCATATATTTGAGTGGATAAAGGATAGTTTCAGAGTCAAATAGGAGTTTTCAGTTTCTCGTCTGACAGTGTTCCCAGATTATATTTACTTTTCTATATACTAAATGAAACTTGAACTACTTAATATATTAAGATGAACACCTCCACTTTGCATGCTGGTGCATGCCTTTATATTATTAGCTATTCAGGAAACCGAGGCAATACATTCAACTCTACCTTGGGCAACATTATGAGGATCTCCATTCAAACATTCTTATTTTTTATTGATATTTTCTATCGCATGTGGCATTGTAACTGGCCTAACAAGCTTTCCTTAGGTTTTGTGAATATATTATGTCACCTTGAAATATTTTTTTCCCTAAATCTAACATCTAGTTACTGTCACAGGATTCTTTTGTTTTTGCTCCCCTCCCCAGTGTATGTGCAATATATTTTATTGTTGTTGTTTCTTTCTATCACTTGGGACATTTTGTCAGAACGTTTTGCCTGCTGGACCCTTCTGAATCTTGTTATTTTGCTTAATTAATGACTAGCTGGAGTATTTTAAAGCATACCTCCACATACGGTTCCAAATCCCTGAAAGTACACATCAGGGAAACACAGCATTGCCTGTGCTCTGAACCACTTTGGGGGATACTTGTATGGCTCTCTATGCTTTTTCCTTGGCCACATCCAGCTCCCAAATCCCACCAGTTGATGGATAATTGTCCTGTTGTTTCTACTACTGTCCTTGGATTTGAAGTCTGTCAGTTGTAGCAGACAGTCTTATTTCCAAGGAGTAATTTGGGGGTCACTGATTTTTTCTGACTCCAGGAAAGCTCCTCCCAGCTCTCTCCCCAAACAACACCGTGTGGCCCCTGCTCTCACTTGTTTCTTCCCCGTTTCCTTCACTATAACCTCCACAATTTCTAGTGTGCTTCTAGGTTTACTCTTTATTGAGTATAAAGATGGCAGCTTTAGCAGCGAGGCTTTGTGTTTGCCTGCGTGCTCGTTTGCTTTGCACAGTCCTGGAGCCTGAGCCCAGAGTTCCAGGTGTTCTATTACAATGATGGCTCCCAACCCCAGCCTGTTGAAATTTTAAAAAGTGGGGGGGTGGGTGGGTGGGGTGGTCAGTAGGTTTCTTAGGCTTGGTTTGTGCACACTCTGTTGCCCAAGCTAGCCTTGAACCTGTGATACTCTTTGTCTCTGTCCCTTGCATAGATGGAATTACAGGTTTGCATCACTAATTCCAGCTATTATTTATTCACTTTTATGAGATAAAAATCAATATGTAGCCCGGACTGGCCTAGAACTTGCAGTAATCCTTCTCCTTCTACCTCATGGGCCCTGAAATTACAGCGTCTATAACCACATTCACTGGCAGCTTTTTTTTTTTTTTTTTTTTTTTTGGCCAGTCCAAAGTTTCAGAGGCAGGAGCTGGTGAGGAAAATGGCATTCCCCACCCCCCTTGCATGACACTCTCGCTATAAGAACTAAATGTTAGATTGAGAGTTGTCAGTAGCCAGTGGTCCCTTTGGTTTCACCTCTCCTGCTGTGAGCTATTCAGAGGACTACTAGGTTTCTGGTATTCTAAGTAAACCATGGTGAAAGTTTGGTCTACTTCCATGGAGGGTAGAAGGAGGGCAGAGGTGCTCACTTTCTGACCTCAGTTACCTGGAACTTATCCACTTATCCTAAGCATGCCCAGCTGTGGGCAAATGAGAACGTTACAGCCCTCCTGCTCCCAGGAAGAAAGCCACCTTCTGGGAGAGAGCGGAGAAAGGGCATTGTACTCTGGAGAGCAGCTAAATGAAACATGGGGAAATCAAGCAGGAGAATTTGGGATTGTTTCAGGTGTGTGTGTGTGTGTGTGTGTGTGTGTGTGTGTGTGTATGGTGTGTGTCTGTTACTGCTAGCAATGTGTACCCATATTCATCCATCCATCCATTCATTCATCCATCCATCCATCCATCCATCCATCCATCCATCTACCAGCTTAGAAATATTCTTGAGTCCATCAAGTAACTACTTCATTTAGGTAGTTGTACTTTGCAACTCCAGAATTCTGTATGGTTCTCTTTATAATTTCTGTTTCTTTATTGGTGTATTTTTACTTGATTTTTGCTTATAATTTACTGTCTCAATATGCATTGATTTAGTGATTTTTAACATATTTAGAACAGCTGCTAGGCCTGGGGTATAGCTCAGTCAGGGCACTTGCCTAGCACAGGCAAGGCCCTAGTTTGATTCCTAGCAGCCAGATGCAAAAAGTAGATATAATACCTTCCATATAATCTTTGGCAAGTCCAGTATTTGAGCTTCTTTAAAGGCTGTTTTCAATGTCTGTGTCTTCCTGTAAATGGGTCAGAGTTTTTTGTTTCTTTCATTATATAATTGCAAATAAACCTCTACATTTAAAATAATATATGAATTCTCTTCTATATCAATGATATACATAGTATTTGTTTAAAAAATCATGTTTTGGGGTGCTAGGGATTGAACTCAGGGCTTTGTATGCACTAACCATATGTTTGTTTTATCACTGAAATTGTGTGCTGGTTTTAGATAATGGTCACACTATTCTTAAATATCTATAACTTGTTATGTATTTAGCCATCTGATTTTTTTTTTTTATTTTAGAGACAGGGTTTCTCTGTGTAGCCATGGCTGCACTGGAACTCACTCAGTAGACCAGGTTGGCCTCGAACTCAGAAATCTGCCTGCCTCTGCCTCCCAAGGACTGGGATTAAAGGTGTGTGCCACCACTGCCTGCTAGCCATCTGTTTTTGTTGTTCTTGTTGTTGTTGTTATTGTTGTTGATGATGATGATGTTTGGACTAATTTTGTGAAGTCTGATTCTCCTACAGTGTATATTCTCTGATGTCCATGCCTACATTTTTATTTGTTTTTATCTTTTAGCCTAGCTTCATAGAGATCTTTCTTGGGTCCAAATGAACCATTTATCCATCAGTCATCATGCCTACGCCCTATAGCCTGTTATACTTCGACTCCTCATTCTCAAGCTTATGTATAGTTCGTAGTTTGTTTTCATAGTTCAGGATATTTATGACAGCCCCATCCCCACCCCTAATTTAGTCAGATGTTATCTCTTTTTTTTTTTTTTTTGACCGTTGATCCACTTTATTCTTTTATTTAAAAAAAATTTTTGTTTATTTTTTATTATTGGGTATTTATTTCATTTACATTTCCAATGCTATCCCAAAAGTCCCCCCCTCCCCCACCCACTCCCCCACCCACCCACTCCCACTTCTTGGTCCTGGCGTTCCCCTGTATTGAGGCATATAAAGTTTGCATGACCAATGGGCTTCTCTTTCCACTAATGGCCAACCAGGCCATCTTCTAATACATATGCAGCTAGAGACACGAGCTCTGGGGTACTGGTTAGTTCATAATGTTGTTCCACCTATAGGGTTGCAGATCCCTTTAGCTCCTTGGGTACTTTCTCTAGCTCCTCCATTGGGAGCCCTGTGATCCATCCAATAGCTGACTGTGAGCATCCACTTCTGTGTTTGCTAGGCCCTGGCACAGTCTCACAAGAGACATCTACATCAGGGTCCTTTCAGCAAAATCTTGCTAGTGTATGCAATGGTGTCAGCGTTTGGAGGCTGATTATGGGATGGATCCCCGGGTTTGGCAGCTTCTAGATGGTCCATCCTTTCGTCTCAACTCCAAACTCTGTCTCTGTAGCTCCTTCCATGGGTGCCTTGCTCCCAATTCCAAGAAGGGGCAAAGTATCTACACCTTGGTCTTCGTTCTTCCCGAGCTTCATGTGTTTCACAAATTGTATCTTATATGTTGGGTATTCGAAGTTTCTGGGCTAATATTCACTTATCAGTGAGTACATATTGTGTGAGTTCTTTTGTGATTGGGTTACCTCACTCAGGATGATGCCCTCCAGGTCCATCCATTTGCCTAGGAATTTCATAAATTCATTCTTTTTAATAGCTGAGTAGTACTCCATTGTGTAAATGTACCATAATTTCTGTATCCATTCCTCTGTTGAGGGGCATCTGGGTTCTTTCCAGCTTCTGGCTATTATAAATAGGGCTGCTATGAACATACTGGAGCATGTGTCCTTTTTACCGGTTGGGACATCTTCTGGATATATGCCCAGGAGAGGTATTGCTGGATCCTCCAGTAGTACTATGTCCAATTTTTTGAGGAACTGCCAGACTGATTTCCAGAGTGGTTGTACAAGCTTGCAATCCCACCAACAATGGAGGAGTGTTCCTCTTTCTCCACATCCTCACCAGCATCTGCTGTCACATGAATTTTTGATCTTAGACATTCTGAATGGTGTGAGGTGAATCTCAGGGTTGTTTTGATTTGCATTTCCCTGATGATTAAGGATGTTGAACAATTTTTCAGGTGTTCCCCAACCATTCGATATTCTTCAGGTGAGAATTCTTTGTTTAGCTCTGCGCCCCATTTTTTAATGGGGTTATTTGATTTTCTGGTGTCCACCTTCTTGAGTTCTTTATATATATATTAGATATTAGTCCCCTATCTGATTCAGGATAGGTAAAGATCCTTTCCCAATCTGTTGGTGGCCTTTTTGTCTTATTGATGGTGCCTTTTGCCTTACAGAATCTTTGGAATTTTATGAGGTCCCATTTGTTGATTCTTGATCTTACAGCACAAGCCATTGCTGTTCTATTCAGGAATTTTCTCCCTGTGCCCATATCTTTGAGGCTTTTGTCCACTTTCTCCTCTATAAGTTTCAGTGTCTCTGGTTTTATGTGGAGTTCCTTAATCCACTTAGTTTTGACCCCAGTACAAGGAGATAGGAATGGATCAATTCCCATTCTTCTACATAATAACAGCCAGTTGTGCCAGCACCATTTGTTGAAAATGATGTCTTTTTTCCAGTGGATGGTTTTAGCACCCTTGTCAAAGATCAAGTGACCATAGGTGTTTGGGTTCATTTCTGGGTCTTCAATTCTATTCCATTGGTCTACTTGTCTGTCATTATACCAGTACCATGCAGTTTTTTTATCACAATTGTTCTGTAGTACAGCTTTAGGTCAGGCATGGTGATTCCACCAGAGGTTCTTTTATCCTTGAGAAGATTTTGCTATCCTAGGTTTTTTGTTATTCCAGATGAATTTAAAGATTGCCCTATCTAATTCGTTGAAGAATTGAGTTGGAATTTTGATGGGGTTTGCATTGAATCTGTAGATTGTTTTTGGCAAGATAGCCATTTTTACTATATTGATCCTGCCAATCCATGAGCATGGGAGATCTTTCCATCTTCTGAGATCTTCTTTAATTTCTTTCTTCACAGACTTGAAGTTCTTATCATACAGATCTTTCTCTTCCTTAGAGTCACGCCAAGGTATTTTATATTATTTGTGACTGTTGAGAAGGGTGTTGTTTCCCTAATTTATTTCTCAGCCTGTTTATCCTTTGTGTAGAGAAAGGCTGGAAGCAATCCCACTAAAATCAGGGACTAGACAAGGCTGCCCACTTTCTCCCTACCTATTCAACATAGTACTTGAAGTCCTAGCCAGAGCAATTGGACAACAAAAGGAGATTAAGGGGATACAAATTGGAAAGGAAGAAGTCAAAATATCACTCTTTGCAGATGATATGATAGCATATATAAGTGACCCTAAAGATTCCACCAGAGAACTCCTAAACCTATTAAATAGCTTCAGTGAAGTAGCTGGATATAAAATTAACTCAAACAAGTCAATGGCCTTTCTCTACACAAAGAATAAACAGTCTGAGAAAGAAATTAGGGAAACAGCACCCTTCTCAATAGTCACAAATAATGTTAGTAAGATTCTTTTTTTTTAAATTTTTAATATTTTTATTACATATTTTCCTCAATTACTTTTCCAATGCTATCCCAAAAGTCCCCCATAGCGCCCCCCACTTCCCTACCCACCGATTCCCATTCTTTTGGCCCTGGCATTCCCCTATATTGGGGCATATAAAATTTGCAAGTCCAATGGGCCTCTCTTTCCATTGATGGCCGACTAGGTCATCTTTCGATACATATGCAGCAAGAGACAAGAGCTCCGGGGTTCTGGTTAGTACATCATGTTGTTCCAACTATAGGGTTGCAGATCCCTTTAGCTCCATGGGTACTTTCTCTAGCTTCTCCATTGGGAGCCCTGTGATACATCCAATAGCTGACTGTGAACATCCACTCCTGTGTTTGCTAGGCCCCGGCATCGTCTCACAAGAGACAGCTATATTTGGGTCCTTTCAGCAAAATCTTGCTAGTGTATGGAATGGTGTCAGCGTTTAGAAGCTGATTATGGGACGGATCCCTGGATACGGCAGTCTCTAAATGGTCCATCCTTTCATCACAGCTATGAACTTTGTCTCTGTAACTCCTTCCCTGGGTGTTTTGTTCCCAATTCTAAGAAGGGGCACAGTGTCCACACTTTGGTCTTCATTCTTCTTGAGTTTCATGCGTTTAGCAAATTGTATCTTATATCTTGGGTATCCTAAGTTTTGGGCTAATATCCACTTATCAGTGAATACATATTGTGTGAGTTCTTTTGTGATTGTGTTACTTCACTCAAGATGATGCCCTCCAGGTCCATCCATTTGGCTAGGAATTTCATAAATTCATTCTTTTTAATAGCTGAGTAGTACTCCATTGTGTAAATGTACCATAATTTCTGTATCCATTCCTCTGTTGAGGGACATCTGGGTTCTTTCCAGCTTCTGGCTATTATAAATAGGGCTGCTATGAACATAGTGGAACATGTGTCCTTTTTACCAGTTGGGACATCTTCTGGATATATGCCCAGGAGAGGTATTGCTGGATCCTCCGGTAGTACTATGTCCAATTTTCTGAGGAACCGCCAGACTGATTTCCAGAGTGGTTGTACAAGCTTGCAATCCCACCAACAATGGAGGAGTGTTCCTCTTTCTCCACATCCTCGCCAGCATCTGCTGTCACCTGAATTTTTGATCTTAGCCATTCTGACTGGTGTGAGGTGGAATCTCAGGGTTGTTTTGATTTGCATTTCCCTGATGATTAAGGATGTTGAACATTTTTTCAGGTGCTTCTCTGCCATTCGGTATTCCTCAGGTGAGAATTCTTTGTTCAGTTCTGAGCCCCATTTTTAATGGGGTTATTTGACTTTCTGGAGTCCACCTTCTTGAGTTCTTTATATATATTGGATATTAGTCCCTTATCTGATTTAGGATAGGTGAAGATCCTTTCCCAATCCGTTGGTGGTTTTTTTGTCTTATTGATGGTGTCTTTAGCCTTGCAGAAGCTTTGTAGTTTCATGAGGTCCCACTTGTCAATTCTCGATCTTACAGCACAAGCCATTACTGTTCTATTCAGGAATTTTTCCCCTGTGCCCATATCTTCAAGGCTTTTCCCCACTTTCTCCTCTATAAGTTTCAGTGTCTCTGGTTTTATGTGACGTTCCTTGATCCACTTAGACTTGACCTTATTACAAGGAGATAGGAATGGATCGATTCGCATTCTTCTACATGTTAACAACCAGTTGTGCCAGCACCATTTGTTGAAAATGCTGTCTTTCTTCCACTGGATGTTTTTAGCTCCCTTGTCGAAGATCAAGTGACCGTAGGTGTATGGGTTCATTTCTGGGTCTTCAATTCTATTCCATTGGTCTATTTGTCTGTCACTATACCAGTACCATGCAGTTTTTATCACAATTGCTCTGTAGTAGAGCTTTAGGTCCGGCATGGTGATTCCACCAGAGGTTCTTTTATCCTTGAGAAGAGTTTTTGCTATCCTAGGTTTTTTGTTATTCCAGATGAAGTTGCAGATTGCACTTTCTAATTCGTTGAAGAATTGATTTGGAATTTTGATGGGGATTGCATTGAATCTGTAGATTGCTTTTGGCAAGATGGCCATTTTTACAATGTTGATCCTGCCAATCCATGAGCATGGGAGATCTTTCCATCTTCTGAGATCTTCTATAATTTCTTTCTTCAGAGACTTGAAGTTTTTATTATACAGATCTTTCACTTCCTTAGTTAGAGTCACGCCAAGATATTTTATATTATTTGTGACTATTGAGAAGGGTGTTGTTTCCCTAATTTCTTTCTCAGCCTGTTTATTCTTTGTGTAGAGAAAGGCCATTGATTTGTTTGAGTTAATTTTATATCCAGCTACTTCACCGAAGCTGTTTATCAGGCTTAGGAGTTCTCTGGTGGAATTTTTAGGGTCACTTATATATACTATCATATCATCTGCAAAGAGTGATATTTTGACTTCATCTTTTCCAATTTGTATCCCTTTGATCTCCTTTTGTTGTCGAATTGCTCTGGCTAGGACTTCAAGTACAATGTTGAATAGGTATGGAGAAAGTGGACAGCCTTGTCTATTCCCTGATTTTAGAGGGATTTCTTCAAGCTTCTCACCATTTACTTTGATGTTGGCCACTGGTTTGCTGTAGATTGCTTTTATCATGTTTAGGTATGGGCCTTGAATTCCTGATCTTTCCAAGACTTTTATCATGAATGGGTGTTGGATCTTGTCAAATGCTTTTTCCGCATCTAAGGAGATGACCATGTGGTTTTTGTCTTTGAGTTTGTTTATATACTGGATTACGTTGATGGATTTCCGTATATTGAACCATCCCGGCATCCCTGGGATGAAACCTACTTGGTCAGGATGGATGATTGTTTTGATGTGTTCTTGGATTCGGTTAGCAAGAACTTTATTGAGGATTTTTGCATCAATATTCATAAGGGATATTGGTCTGAAGTTTTCTATCTTTGTTGAGTCTTTTTGTGGTTTAGGTATCAGAGTAATTGTGGCTTCATAGAATGAGTTGGGTAGAGTACCTTCTGTTTCTATTTTGTGGAATAGTTTGTGAAGAACTGGGATTAGATCTTCTTTGAAGGTCTGATAGAACTCTGCACTAAACCCATCTGGTCCTGGGCTTTTTTTAGTTGGGAGACTATTAATGACTGCTTCTATTTCTTTGGGGGATATAGGGCTGTTTAGATCATTAACCTGATCTTGATTCAACTTTGGTACCTTGTATCTGTCTAGGAACTTCTCCATTTCATCCAGGTTCTCCAGTTTTGTTGAGTATAGCCTTTGGTAGAAGGATCTGATGGTGTTTTGGATGTCTTTAGGATCTGTTGTTATGTCTCCTTTTTCATTTCTGATTTTGTTAATTAGGATGCTTTCCCTGTGCCCTCTAGTGAGTCTGGCTAAGGGTTTATCTATCTTGTTGATTTTCTCAAAGAACCAGCTCCTTGATTGGTTGATTCTTTGGATAGTTCTTCTTGTTTCCACTTGGTTGATTTCGCCCCTGAGTTTGATCATTTCCTGCCGTCTACTCCTCTTGGGTGAATTTGCTTCCTTTTGTTCTAGTGCTTTTAGGTATGTTGTCAAGCTGCTAATGTGTGCTCTCTCTAGTTTCCTTTCGGAGGCACTCAGAGCTATGAGTTTTCCTCTTAGAAATGCTTTCATTGTGTCCCATAAGTTTGGGTATGTTGTGGCTTAATTTTCATTGAACTCTAAAAAGTCCTTAATTTCTTTCTTTATTCCTTCCTTGACCAAGGTATCATTGAGAAGAGTGTTGTTCAGTTTCCACGTGAAGGTTGGCTTTCTATTATTCATTTTGTTAATGAAGATCAGCCTTAGTCCATGGTGATCTGATAGGATGCATGGGACAATTTCAATATTTTTGTATCTGTTGAGGCCTGCTTTGTGACCAATTATGTGGTCAATTTTGGAGAAGGTACCATGAGGTGCTGAGAAGAAGGTATATCCTTTTGTTTTAGGATAGAATGTTCTGTAGATATCTGCCAGATCCATTTGATTCATAATTTCTCTTAGTTTCTCTGTGTCCCTGTTTAGTTTCTGTTTCCATGATCTGTCCATTGGTGAAAGTGGTGTGTTGAAGTCTCCCACTATTTTTGTATGAGGTGCAATGTGTGCTTTGAGATTTACTAAAGTTTCTTTAATGAATGTGGCTGCCTTTGTATTTGGAGCATAGATATTCAGGATTGATAGTTCCTCTTGGAGGATTTTACCTTTGATGAGTATGAAGTGTCCCTCCCTGTCTTTTTTAATGACTTTGGGTTGGAAGTCAATCTTATCAGATATTAGAATGGCTACTCCAGCTTGTTTCTTCATACCATTTGCTTGGAAAATTGTTTTCCAGCCTTTCATTCTGAGGTAGTGTCTATCTTTTTCTCTGAGATGAGTTTCCTGTAAGCAGCAAAATGTTGGGTCTTGTTTGTGTAGCCAATTTGTTAGTCTATGTCTTTTTATCGGGGAGTTGAGTCCATTGATATTAAGAGATATTAAGGAAAAGTAATTGTTGTTTCCTGTTATTTTTGTTGTTAAAGTTGGTATTCTGTTCTTGTGGCTGTCTTCTTTTAGGTTTGTTGAGGGATTACCTTCTTGTTGTTTCTAGGGCGTGGTTCCTGTCCTTGTATTGGTTTTTTTCTGTTATTATCCTTTGAAGGGCTGGATTCGTGGAGAGATAATGTGTGAATTTGGTTTTGTCGTGGAATACTTTGGTTTCTCCATCTATGTTAATTGAGAGTTTGGCTGGGTATAGTAGCCTGGGCTGGAATTTGTGTTCTTTTAGTGTCTGTATAACATCCGTCCAGGATCTTCTGGCTTTCATAGTCTCTGGTGAAAAATCTGGTGTAATTCTGATAGGCTTGCCTTTATATGTTACTTGGCCTTTTTCTCTAACTGCTTTTAGTATTTTATCTTTATTTAGAGCATTTGTTATTCTGATTATTATGTGTCGGGAGGTATTTCTTTTCTGGTCCAGTCTATTTGGAGTTCTGTAGGCTTCTTGTATGTTCATGGGCATCTCTTTCTTTAGATTTGGGAAGTTTTCTTCTATAATTTTGTTGAAGATGTTTGCTGGTCCTTTGAGTTGAAAATCTTCATTCTCATTCACTCCTATTATCCGTAGGTTTGGTCTTCTCATTGTGTCCTGGATTTCTTGGATGTTTTGAGTTAGGATCTTTTTGCATTTTACATTTTCCTTGATTGTTGTGCCGATGTTCTCTATGGAATCTTCTGCACCTGAGATTCTCTCTTCCATCTCTTGTATTCTGTTGCTGATGCTGGTATCTATGTTTCCAGATTTCTTTCCTAGGGTTTCTATCTCCAGTGTTGCCTCATTTTGGGTTTTCTTTATTGTGTCTACTTCCCCTTTTAGGTCTAGTATGGTTTTGTTCATTTCCATCATCTGTTTGGATGTGTTTTCCTGTTTTTCTGTAAGGACTTCTACCTGTTTGATTAGGTTATCCTGTTTTTCTTTAAGGATTTATAACTCTTTAGCAGTGTTCTCCTGCAATTCTTTAAGGGATTTTTGTGCTTCCTCTTTATTGTCTTCTACCTGTTTACCAGTGTTCCTTTGTATTTCTTTAAGTGTGTTATTAAAGTCCTTCTTGAAGTCCTCTACCATCATCAGGAGATATGCTTTTAGATCCATGTCTAGCTTTTCCGGTGTGTTGGGGTGCCCTGGACTGGGCGAAGTGGGAGTGCTGGGTTCTGATGATGGTGAGTGGTCTTGGTTTCTGTTAGTAAGATTATTACGTTTACCTTTCGCCATCTGGTAATCTCTGGGGTTAGTTGTTGTCGTTGTCACTGTTTAAAGATTGGAGCAGAAGCTGTGTTCCACTCACCAGCAGTCTCAAAATCCTGTGGCGGGGGTCGTGGGTAGCTGGCAGTACCCCGGTGCTGGTCCAGCTGGAAGAGGCCTGTGGTCCTACTCAGGCCGGTTTTCTGCTTCCCTAACTAATGCAGTCTCAGGTCCCGCGCGCAATTGGATTGGAGCAGAAGCTGTGTTCCACTCTCCAGAAGTCTTAAGATCCTGTGGCGGGTGTTGTGGGTCGCTGGCGAGTGTCAGCTGACCCTGCGCCCTAGCTACTCTGGTGGTTTTCTGACCGGAAGAGGCTTGTGGCCCTATGTAGGCCGGATTTCTCTCTCGCCAACCAAAGCAGTTTCAGGTCCCAAGTGATTGGACTGGAGCAGAAGCTGTGTTCCACTCACCAGCAGTCTCAAAATCCTGTGGCGGGGGTCGTGGGTAGCTGGCGGGTGTCAGCCGACCCTGCGCTCTAGCTAGCATGGTGCTGATACGGCCGGATGAGGCCTGTGGCCCTACTCAGGCCGGTTTCTGCTTCCCTAACTAATGCAGTCTCAGGTCCCGTGCACAATTGGATTGGACCAGAAGCTGTGTTCCACTCACCAGAAGTCTTAAGATCCTGTGGCGGGTGTTGTGGGTAGCTGGTGAGTGTCAGCCGACCCTGCACCCTCGCTACCCTGGTGCTTTTCTGACCGGAAGAGCGTTAGTAAGATTCTTAAGTCTGCCTTTCGTCATCTGGTAATCTCTGGAGTTAGTTGTTATAGTTGTCTCTGGTTAGAGCTTGTTCCTTTCGCGATTCTATTAGCCTCTATCAGCAGACCTGGGAGACTAGCTGTCTCCTGAGTTTCAGTGGTTAGAGCACTCTCTGTGGGCAAGCTCTCCTCTTGCAGAGAAGGTGCACAGATACCTGGTGTTTGGACCTGCCTCCTGGCAGAAGATGAAGGTCTGAAACAGGACCTGTCCCAGAAGGTGTTAGCTTCTGTAGTCCACACTCTCACCTGTGCAGACTAGTCTTGGGGGGACCAGGGAAGGAAGATGGCTCCCGTGGATGCTCTGGCAAAGCCCTCCCGGGCACGGTGGACACCTCTCCTATGGCAGGGAATGTGCCCGGATGTCTGGAGCCCGAAACGGGGCTTGTCTTCGAAGCTCTGTGCCTCCACCTGACCCAGAAGCTATTAGATTCTGTAGTCCACACTCTCACCTGTGCAGACTAGTCTTTGCAGGATCCAGGAACCAAGATGTCTCTGGCAGATGTTGTGGCAACGACTTCCCGGGCTGGGCGGACGCCTCTCCTCTGGCAGGGAAGGTGCCTGGATGTCTGGAGCCAGATGTTCTCTTTCTGTCTGGGCTTCTAGGGTCAAATGTTATTTATTTTTATTTTATGAGACAGGAGTTTCTCTGTGTAGCTTGGTTGTCCTAGAACTCGTTCTGTAGACCATGCTGGCCTTGAAGTCACAGAGATCGCCTGGCTTCTGACTCCAGAGTGCTGGGGTTCAAGGTGTGAGCCACCAGCACCAGGCCAATGTGAGTTTTCTTAAGATCTACATTCCCATGAGCAGGTCCTGGAGAAGAGTAGCACATTGTTAAACCCATGGTTTGTCAAGGTTGTGGTTAAGACCCTTGATCTGCTAGATTTGTGTAGTTGGAGACTATTTTACAGGCTGTCTGCCTTCTCACTCAGATTGTTCCCAGATCAGCACACATGCACACAGACTTTCAGACTTCCAGATGTTGGTGACCCCAGGAGGCTCTGTTTAACTGTGTCTTTGTTAGACTTCCTGGAGCAAAGCATTCATATGAATGGAAGTGGGGAGGGGAACCTGTCTCTTAGCATATTTCATCTGGAATAGAGCTTTCATACCATTGGAAAAGAGGTGGCCTAGGAACAAGTCATGTTATAAGTGCTACTGAGCCCTACTGTTCTTACCTAGTTCAGTAGTTAGAGTTGGGTAACCATTTCTCCACTTCCTGTGTGTCATTAGGACAATTTCAAGGGCCTTGAAATGGTTGGCTTTTTCATAGTTTCTACAAGCTAAGTGTTTGTTAATCATCATAAATGTTGATAAGACTATAAAATGGAATAGGCATGTTGGAAAACATGGAAAACACGTTGGTAGTTCCTTTGCTTCTTTCTTAGCATACATTGACCTATGATGTACATCACATCTTCCTAGATACCATTTAAAAGAAATGAAAACACTTCCATATAGAAATTTATACATGGATGTTTATCCACAATAGCAAAACACTGGAGTAACTCAAATGTCCATCAAGATATAGACAAACAAAATGTGGCATATTCCATATTGTCAATAAAGAGAATTGAAATACTGATATATTTTATGATATGCATGAAGCTTGGAAGCATTATACTAAGTAAAAGAAACTAGGGCCAGATAGATTGCAATTTCCACATAAACAAGTGGCCCTGAGTTTGATCCCCAGAACCAAGGAACAACTCTGGATGCAGTAGGTGCTTGTGATCCTACTGGAGAGGCAGCCAAGTGGCTTCCTGAGGCCTGCAGGCTAGCCAGTCTCCTACTGGGGGAGCTCCAGGCCAATAAACAAAAGAGGTCTTGAAAAACAATGCTGATAGCACCTGAGAAATAAAACCTGTGGTTGACAGGCTTTCATACACACACACACACACACACACACACACACACACTTGTGTGTGTGTGTGTGTGTGTGTGTGTGTGTGTGTGTGAGAGAGAGAGAGAGAGAGAGAGAGAGAGAGAGAGAGAGAGAGAGAGAGAGAGAAGAGGAGATGAGATGCACAAATGACCATATTCTGTTTATAGGGTGAGCTATATGTGCTAAAAGTTCCTTTTTGGGTCATAATAATGTTCTAAAATGAGATGTTGATGATCATCATTATCTCACTTGGAAAATATAGTAGCAGCCATTGCATTGCATTTAAAATTAATGAATCTTTATGATATGACAATTGCATGATATATAAATTATATTTCAATAAAGCTGTTAACTAAAAACAGTCAAAGAATCTTTCTCAGTCTCTATGTCTTTCTCCCTCTGTATATCTTTATTTCTGTCTTTGTGTCTCTCTTGTATGTGTATATGTACATGCCTGTATGTGTGTATCTGTGTGTGTTTGTGTGCCTTAAGGGAAATGACAGAAATGGAGAGAGAGAGAGAGAAACAAAAAAACCTTCGTTTCCTCACTTTTTCTCTGCAATCGAGATTTCAGGAATGAAATTGCTTTTTGCTCATGTACATGAATCCTGACTGGGATATGTATGTATGTATGTATGTATAGATATACATTTTCTCACCTGAGCTCTAGTTCAAAAACATATAATAAATTATAGTAGAATATAGTATTTGTATGTATTATATGAACAGGAAAGTAGGGCAATTATTTACATAGAGGAGGAAACAGTTTTGGGGGACACAAGGGTAGGTAATGGAGAGCAGATATCAGCAAAGTACAGTGATACACATAAGTGAAAATGTAATAAATCATTATTTTGTGAAACAAAAATAGTAATAATAAATATAAGTTACATGTAAAGATGGAACCCAGGAGGCTTTTGTTATGAACATCCTGTTCTTTAGGAGGGTGGGTTTCCCACGAATGTTTTGTTGACTGCTCTTATCCATGAAATACATGTGACTCATTTGTATGCTTCAGTTTCCTTGGTTAATAGAGAAAGTCCACACCTTAGGGATTATACTAGGGCTCTACTGGGTGCATATGACCAGAACGAAATCAGCTCTGCATGTTGATTGCAAATTCACTGAGGGCTAAAGCTGGCCCGAGTACCAAGCAGGTAGTTATGCTTGACTTCTGTGCACTTGTGCTAGCTGAAACTTGCCCTATCAGTCCTACCCTGGGCAGCCTCATTTCCCTGTTCTTTTGTGACTATTGCTGTGGTCTTTCATGTTGGATCCCCAATTCCTATAAAAACATATTTTCAGCATTGTTGTAAACTCTCTGCCTGTGCTGTTATTTAACTCAAGGACAGAGGAAATAGCTATAGCCCAGAAACACACTTATAAAAAAAAAGAAGAAAGAAAAAGCAGCCCCAAACTCATCCCAAACCTTTCATAAAACCGTCCTGTAGGGTTTCACTGTGAATTGCAGTGCAATGTGAGGAATGTGAACCGTGCTAATCAAGGCCCTTTGTATTTGGAGCCTACCTGATTTCTCTCTGCCTGCCCCAGCCATCTGGGCTAAGCTGGGCCCAGGGGAGCTACAAAGCCTTCAGCTTAGAAAATGGAGACAAATGAGGAGGCCCCAAAGGACCAAACAAAACTTGTTAGTAGTTTGTAAGTCAAAGTAACATATGCAGTGTTTAAGGCAAGGCTGGGAGGATAGATGCTGTGAAGCCTGCAGCTTTGAAATTGAATACTGGGTACTGGGGTGTGTGTGTGTGTGGGGGGGTGATTTCACTGGCAGCAGCATTTTCAAAGCTGGGCCTCAGACTGACTGTTGCCATACATTCTTGCCCCCCTGCAGAATGCTCCTTAGAATCAGCAGTCCTTACTACCACAATGTCTTTCCTCAACTAGAGAGCCTTTCTGGTTCTTCTACTCTATCACATATCTCCCAGCAGAAAATCCACACCACTTAATGTGAGATAGGAACCTATTTGCAATCTGGTTCCATCTGTTTCTGCCTCATGTTCTGTCGCCTGTCTCTCCCTAAGGGAAGCCTTTGGAGGTATTCATGATTTACTTAAATATCCCTCTTCTTTCTTTGAATCTCCTAGTCCTTTAGCAAGGAATGAATGGCCCTGCCTGCTTTTTCTCTGTTAAGCTTTGCTGCACAATATTTAAAACCAAGTGTGTCAGCATACTGGGAAGACATAGCATTAGGAAAAATCCTATTGAATCTATGTTAAAACTATAATAATGGGTAAAGTTATACCAGTTTTGTCATTTGTAAAATGAGAATAACAATTTATATGGGACAAAAGAATTGATACTGGAAAAAACAGAATTGATATTGTCACTCACTATACCTGGAAAATGGTGTATACTTGAACAGTGATGGAATAGAAAAAGAAAAAGAAAACATATTCCTTCACCCTTGGTTAGAACTGTAAGAACGTTCTTTCCAAATGACCAAGAGTTTGATGTTCTTTGTATCGTATTTGTCTAGTTGGCTTCTTTGAGTTCACTTTCTTTGATCTCCCTTTTTTCTAAAGGGTATTCTACAAGGGTCCTGTCTTATTAAGAACAAAATTTAGCTGCCTTCTCATTTGTGACCCTAAGAAATCTGCATGGACAGGCACGAGAAGAGACAGATGCCATTATAGCACCTTATTCGTGCCATTCCCACGCCCTAGTCTTAGCAGACATGCCACAAGCCTTGATGAGATTGTTTTAACAATCTTTCACAAGTTGGCCTACCTTCTTCCTGCAACCTGATGCCTTGGTTGGTTGGTCAGTCTCTCTCCCCTCTCTCCTTCCTCCCCCTCTCCCCTTCCCTCCTCTCCCCTCTCCCCTCTCCCTCTCTCCCCCGTCTCCTCTCTCCTCTCTTCTCTCTCCTCTCATTTCACTTGGGATTTTAGAAATAAAAGTGACCATGAGCAGGAATTGACCATTCTTATATTGGGATGGACATATATATGAACTGGTTTCTCATCTGGACTTTGTTTCAGAAATGTACACATGATGTTAAAGATATACCACTTGGAACAAGAGAAATATTTATTTTGAAAAATGAGGAGTAAGAGTTTCCTTGCTCAGTTCCTGTTGGAATGTAAAATGACTATGTGCTGATGCTGCATTTTGACAGCATTGAGTTAGTGGCCCTCAGGGCCATTGGATGAGTGGTGAATGGATCAAAATGTACATAGCCCGTACACCCCCCCCCCCACAGTGCACACACACACACGCACATACACATGTACACACTCACACATATATACACACACACACATACACATTTGCACATATATACACACAGACACATGCACATTCACACATACACCTACACACATACTTACATACTCACACAACATATACATACACACGTGTGTGCATACACACACACACACACATTTAGAGTGCATTGTTGACCTGGGAATCAGAGACACTGACTTGAGTGAATCAAGCCATCCATTAATAACACTTTAGTGTTCCTTTTTGTATCCAGCTTTGTGCTAGATGCGGACAAGAAACTAGAAAGTAGAAACCAGAGACTGATTATCCGAGCACACAGTGGTAGAGAATAAAGCTCTAATGTGATAACCTAAGGGTAAACATTTAAGAGGCACTGGGCTGAGCTGATTGAATTGGTGTCAACAGGGGAAATTTCTTGGTTGGCAATGGTGAGACCTGAGCAGGACTTTAGGGAATAGATTTGGTGTCTCTGAGTCATCTGTGTATTTTAAGGGTTCTAATTATTCCTACTATATATGCTTAACTAATATATTTAAGCATTATCTTAGAAACAATCATTGAAATTGGTAGAATAATTACTGGTTCACAGGAAGTGGGAAGAAGAACACTTGAATGTTATATCCGAAATAGACCATATAGTAGATGAAAAGAATATGAAACCAGGATGCAGAAGACATTTAGTTCTTGTAAGTGATTTTATGGAAGTCCCTTCTCTACAATGCTCATTTTTTTCATATATGTATTAGAGCCATATAGCACCAACATTATTGATTGCATTGGGCCATTATTAAGAGAAAAAAGCAAGATGATTATGTGACTGTGTTTAGAATAGTAGAGTGGCCCATTCAAAGCATGGGGTTATGAAAGCAATTGTCTATACTAGAACCACTCTCTTACAACTGGAAATATAGCTTCCTAATTTGAATGGAATTGTCTTAGTAGGCCTGTTGCCTACTATACTTATAGCCTGACAGCTACTAGATGAGTATGTACATTGAAGTAAAGTCTGTCAGACAAGTGTAGTGTGCACCCCACCCCTGTGTGCATGCATGCATGTGATAATATGTAAGGATGCAATGGGATGGAGAATCCAAACCAGAACGCAAAAGGCCTGGGCAATCCTTGAGAACAACGATTATATGTAGAATTGAGTTTTTGTGTAAGCATCTTTGGACCTGTATATATACATACATGCTTCTTGCCACTGCGGTAATTTAGGCTATCATCCATCTTCCCATGTGCATTCAAAGCCTTTGCTTACTGCTGATAATCTAGCCCATAGTGAATACAGTCAGTAAGGATACTTTTCTGTCTACATGACATTTCCATACTCCTGGATCTGCACAAGGTAACTGTCATACTCAGTCAACTGGCATTTAAGAACTGCTGCATTCTACTGGGATATACTGATAGAATCATGGCTGTTGTTTTATATGTATATATGTATAGGCATATATGTATATACAAATGCACACAATACTTTGATAATGGCTGCTCCTATGTCTTCTTATGCCTTCAGCTGACTTCCTCCCTCTTCTTGGAGCCACCACTAGTATTCAGCTCAATAAGGGACCTGGATGACATGCTCTATATCTTGACTGGACTCACTCTGCTTGGTTGGAGCTCCAGTTGAACTGGTTTTATTTTGTTTGTTTGTTTGGTATTTTGAAAATCACATCTACATTCATCCCATCCATGCTAAGTTTTTCTAGTTTCATTGTTAATTACTTCTCCCACAGGTATTAGAAACACAGAAATCTTCATACTGCCAAACTCAGCTTAGATCTACTCAGTAGCCACTCAGTATGTATGTTTTACTCACCATGGTGGATATGTGAGACTGTCCTGTTCAGTCTTGTTTATAACCCTATAAATAACTCCAGGCTTGGAGCCTGATGGTGGTAAAAGGCACTTTTCAGATCTTTATACAAATCTAATGACTGTGTTTCATGGCTTTAGTATACTTAGACAGGATAGGCCCAGCCAGGCTCTTTGTATGTATTCTACTATTGAAGAAATGGATATCCCAGGAGCATCTTGACAATACAGTAAGTGTTTAGTAGAAAGGAGATATATAGACACTTCTGCAGAACTTTGTCTTAATGTGCAAAGAAGGCTTTGGGACTTGGAGGTGAAACTTCCATCTTAATGCAAGCAGTTCAAGACTGCTATCTTGTAGAGAGGAGTCAACTTGAGGTCATCTAAGGGGGAATGAAGACTACTTGTTGGAAGTGGTTCGAATGTAAGTGTTCTTGCCTCTTCACCCCTAGCACTGTCAGGAGGGACAAGGATTTCTAGGGTTAGTATGAAGAATACATTACTTTTCTTCTGATTTGGCCCTCAGCTGCTGCTGTTATGGATTAACATAGCTTTAATAACTGATGGTTATTAATCAGTAGCTGTTTTTGAATAGTTCTCACTCATAGTCTAGGCTGACCTGGAATTTACTATGTAGCCTAGTCTGTCCTCAAGCTTTTGATAATCCTCAGCTTTCCAGAGGCTGTGGTTATAATAGAAGCATTCACTACTATCATTTCCAACTTAAATTTCGTTTCAGGAACTTCTCTGACTCCCAATGAGGCCTGCCTCCAGTACCACGAGAGCGAGCCCAAGTAGCAAGCCCACAGTAGCAAGCCAAGCTATGAGTACTATAGAGAAGGCCAGACTCAGCAGGGCTAACCTCCAGCTTCAAGAAATAAGATTTCTGAGCTAGGTCTGGGGACACAGACCTGTAATCCTAGTAACTCAAGACGCTGAGGAAAGAAGATAACATGTGCATGCCCTGTCGGAGCTACAGAGCAAATTCAAGGCCAGCCTGAACAAATTAGCAGGAGCCTTTCATAACAAGTACAAACAGCTGAGAAGGCTGGGGATGTAACTTAGTTAAGAACTTGCATAGCATGCACAAAGCCTTTGTTTCAGTGTCCACTCTGTCTGTCTGTCTGTCTCTCCTCTACCCACTTCTCTCTTTTTCTCTCTGTCTCTGTCTCTCTCTCTCCCCCTCTCCCTCACCCCCCCCTCTCTCTGTCTCACACACACACTCACACACACACACACACACACACACATTTTGCTTTGTTGGGAACCACTCCACAAATAACCAGGTAGGCTTCAAGTTACTAAAACGTAAAAGTCTAAAGGAAGGATAGGCTTCAGATTGATTCAGATGGTCATCATGATCAATAGCAACAAATGGGTAAGTTATTGCCTTGTTCTTACTGAGCTGGATAGAAAGGGATCTGACCTGTGAAGGCTTTATGCCCCAGTACAGGGGATGCCAGAGCCAGGAAGCAGCAGTGGGTGGGTTGGGGAGCAGGGGGAGTGGGTAGGGGATTTTCGAGAGGAAACTAGGAAAGAGGATAACACTTGAAATGTAAATAAAGAAAATACCTAATAAAAAAAGAAAGAAAGGGACCTGAGAACTATTCAGTCCAGGAAACCATTCTTGGGTCTGTCTTAATAGATAGATAACCAGTGTGCACACGAGAACAGCTGCGTACTTTCAGAATCCGTGAGTTCATATTAGCTCTTTGGCCTTGGGAGACTCAGTTAACTCCTGATCCAATTCAGTTCTTTTTGTTAGAAATTATGTGTAATGTGCTTTCTAGCAGCCTGGTGATAGGGGTCCTATAAGACAATAGAAGAACATGTAATCACCCATATAAAATGTCAGATACATTGAAGGTCAATATATTTTACATTTTTTTGAGTCACCATCTCACTTTGTTGAACAAGCTGGTCTCAAACTTGTAAACCCCCTGCTTCACTCCCACAAGTATCTGGGGCATGTGCTTATTTAAATTTAAAACATTACTTTTAGTTAGCCAAAAGTATAATTATGGTATTCAACAGAAATATTTTAAAATCTGTTCACATTGTGGAATGGCTAACTTGAGCTAATGAACCTTACATGCATACATAGGACCTTACATGCTAGCATTTTCATGGTAGACTACACGGAATGCACTCTCTTAGTGATTGACAGATGCACTATCATTCTTTTTATTTCATCCTCCTAGCCATCTGTTGTGAACCTCCACGGTTTCCTGCAGCTCCTAATCAGTAGTCTGCAAACACTCCTCACTGGTAACCAAGTCTCTGAGTATGACTGTGCTTTGCTCCTTGCGGGCAGAATAGGTTCCTCTGAAGTTGCCTCGTGATCTTCTGCAGCATATACTTAAAAACAGCACAGGTCCATGATAACTGGCTGGGGCTTCTGTAGCAGTTTTCTTTTCTTTTTCTTTTTTTACTCTCCTAGATCTTATCATTAAATATTACCACTATTTATCTGATATGGCTGTCTTAACATATGGTAAATTAAATCATATTTGCAAACTGTTAAAGTGCATTTAAAGTGGTAAGTAATCCTTAAATATACACCAATATGTTGGTGTCTTCAAGTGTACTAAGAGTTCTGTATACTGTAAAAGGGCTGCTGGTGGCTCAGGGAGGACAGGTCCAGTCTGTAGCCTCCGATTCCTAAAGCAAGCCTCAATTATATGCTAAGGCCCAATGACCAAGACTTGCTTGATGGTGCTGCCTTATGGAGTCCAGTTCGCTGGCTTCTGCCTCCTTAAATGCTTTAATCATAGCCTGATTGGAGTTGAACTATGAAAGAATTGGCTGCACTTTGGGGGGATGATTTCCTGTAATGCACGCTGTTGTACAGCAGTTTCATAACGAGCTCTTTTGAAGTGTTTCTTGAACTGTATGCTTTACTCTTAACAGTTTCTGACCTCTGTAAAAACCTGAGACTGCTATTCACCAGTCTGTTGTTGAGTTGCTTCCTGAGCCCCAGGAGTCTGACCATGCTTTCTTAGGAGTTCAGCCAGCTTCCAGGTTGCTCTAAACCTTCCTGAGGACTCACTAAAGCCAGAGTTGATCGTTTGCAGAGGAGCATAGGCTTAGCCTAAAATAGGGGAATGGTTCATCTGTCTCACACTAATTAATGAATTACATTAAAGGAAAGGGTTTACATTAAAGGAACAAATTCAGGGAGAATCCATGCAGAAAATGAACTGAAAAGGAAACCAACAAGGGTATGTTTTTCCTTTTCATTGAGCACCGTCCTGGAACTGGAAACAGTGGTGTAGCTATGGGTGGAAGTTAGAATTTAAGCTAAGGTACAAACATTACCTTAGACCATACTCTAGCATCACTTTTTTTGCCTTCAAATTTGCTTGGTAGTTTTTTTTTTTCCAAAAGCCCCTTTGCAAGAAGTTTGCATGCCAATATTTGACTGAATATAAGTTCAGTCATTTGGTTTGTGGTTGTACAACATAATCCAAAGGCTTGCCCCAATCTGCAAACCATTTCTACAAAAGATATTCAATATTCAAGCTGAGATTGATACAAAAGACAACACATGGCTGAAAACCTGTGGAAAGCATAGCAGATGAATAAGGGGCGCTTTAGTCAGAGTTCCTTCGTTAATGGAGCACTTATTAAGTGGACAGCAATTTACATGCTAGTCCAACTGCAACTACTCTATGAGTCCCATTATCCCCATTTTAAAAAACAAATGACTTAATCATTAAATAATCAGATTCCAGAGAGGTAAAGTGACTTGCCCAAGGTCACACTGTTGTACTATATGGGGGAGTCAGAATTTGGATTAATTTATAGAACTCACACACACACACACACACACAGAGCTTGTGAAATAAAAAAAAATTAATGAACGGTCTGTTTTATAATTAAACCAATAGGTCTTTTGCATCTTTTGCATTTATTTCTGACATTTTCTAGTGGAAAAATTCAACCCTTATGTGTTGAAGTTACATCGTAAATGTGTTTTGACCCATTGTGGCTTTCCGTAATGGTCTCTATCTTCTGCAAAATGAAGCCTCCTTGATGAAGGAGTAAGAGCTACACTTATCTGTGGATGTAAGGATATGTATTTATAATATAGTTAGAAATTGTCCTGGTTTAGGAAAGTGATACTAGTAGGTTCTCCTCTAAGATTCATGACCTCAACCAGCCAGCCAACAACAGCTTTCCTCAACCAGTTGGCTAAGTTTACAGTGCCAGAGTTAAATGCCCTTATACTGAATGGGCCTTGCACCAATTAGGTGGCTCTTGGTTACCCCTGGGATACAAGTACCACTATTGTGCCTCTTGGGATCTCTTTCCAAACTGGCCACTGCTGTTGTTTATAGACTTTAAAGCTGGATAAAACTATTGATGGCTTTTCTTCTTTGGCAGCTTGCATCTCTCCTAATCCTATGAGGGCTAGTCATCAGAGAGGAGATATCCAGGTCAAATTCAGACCAATTCCTCAGTCTTCATCCATTGATAGGAACTGCCCTTTAATATCTGGGAAGCAGCTACAATACAGCCAAATCCTATATTATTATTGGGTCTCTTGAATTCCCTTGACCAACAACTTGAGAGGAGGTTTCTCCTGCCTGACACTGGGGCTTTTGTTAAAGTCTGTGCATAGATGTATTTCTCTGTTTACTCCGTGTAGTAGCTTTATTACTTTGGGGCACATTTCCAGGTAAGTTCCCATAAAAGCTTTAGGGTGTGTATTACTTACCAGTGTTCAGGGTTGAGAATTCTCTTTTTTTGAAGAAAAATTTATATATAATGAAATACAGAAATCTCAAATGTATCAAAGGGAGAGTTTTGATACACCATGCATGTGAGTAACCCCAAATCTCTACTAATATATAAAATGTTAGGTTGCCCCAGAAATTTTCCTGTGCTGATTTTTTAAAAGACAAGATCTAATGGTATAATATTGGTTGGTCTGGTATTTGCTAGAAAGACCAGGCTGGTCTCTGCCTCTCATGCATTGATTTGAATTAACTATGCTATGTGACTTTTCTGACAGAACCAACAGCCTAACTGGCAGCCAGAAGTAGTTGATTAACTACAAGGCTGTGCACAGATCTCTTTTTTTCTTTACTAACTGATACTGTAGGGGAGAACCAGGTGGCCCTTAATAAGATTTGGTGCTCAGTGCCCTTCACTTTGATAATTAATTCACCCAGAAGCATTTCTTTTTCCAGTTTAAACAGACATTATGATTAAATTTATCAGTTTAGATCAGGATAAAACAATAATTGTTTTATTTAATTGTAATTTAATGTTAGTACGCTTTAAGGACCAGCATTAAGTGGTTGTTCTCTTCTCTATGTATGTTTCAAAGTAAAACATAATGCTGCTGAGCAGAAAGTATTCCCGGCTCAGTCTGTAGGGTGAGCCTTAATTGTTATGTTCAGACCCACACTGAGGCTAATGGCTAATATAGTCACAAAATGTTCAAGAGTAGTGTGTGCATATCTGAGTAGCATTTAGATGAGAAACCCTTCGGTTTATTTGAAAAAGGACTATTAGAGCAAACAAGTTAAGTTATCCCCTTGAATCCTAGCCTCTGATTACAGTTGCTTTATTTGTTTGTTTGTTTGTTTGTTTGTTTTGTTTTGTTTTAAGTGTCCATGAAGGATTGGTTCCAGAAATCCTCCAAACACATACCAAAAATCTTGGAATGCTCAAGTACCTCGTATATAAAAGCATAATGTTTGCTCTGGGAAGCATTTCTAGTTACCCAGGACACCCAATGCACTGCCCATGCTGCGTAAATGGTTCTTATAGTGTATTATTTAAGAAATATTGTAAGAGACATCTAAGAATCCTCAAAACAGAGACAGCTTTTTCACTCTTTGAAGTATTTGTTGTCTTCAAATGGTTGAAGCTACCGACATGGAGCCTATGCAGTTTCAAGTGGAACTACAATGTGGTAAAAGTCAGATGAGTCTGATCCCAGGATTGAGAGAGACATTCTAGGCTAGCTTGTCAGACATACTGATGGCTAATCCTTGTCCTTAGCAAACATGCCTGTGGCTTTCATTTTCTTGGTTAATAGCACTGTTGCTGATTATCAATGTAAGCATCCCCAGGAGAATGACTAATCCAGGGATTTTTCACACTTTAGCACTCATCATAATCACCCAGAGGAATTAAAACACACATTACTGGCTCCACCCCAGAATTTGTGATTCAGTAGGCATTAGGCTAGGGCGATTTCCATTTCCTACAAGCATCCATGAGACAATAAAGCTGCTGGTCTAGGGCTGATGCTTTGAGAACCACTGCTGTCAGGAAGGAAGGAATTAGTAAATGAATGAATTAATGGGATGGATTTCTTATACCAGGTTACATTTCTTCCCTTCAGTAATGTCCTATAGAGCTGCTCATGGCTAACAGGCAGGGTCCTTTTATGAAGTTTTTAAATGGGGGAGAATACACAGCAATCTACACAGGAGGAATTTTTTTGTGCTGGGGCTTTTCACAGTCCTAACTGATCTTGTAGCAGACAAAGAAAGAATCCAGGCCCAAACAACACAGCACAGTTTTAATTAACTCTCTCCTGTGTCAGAACCCTCAGGAAGAGATAATATGTGGCTATGGAGGCCATACATCCCACATTTCCCAAGGACAGCTCTGATTTCACATACTCTGTCCTTTTGTCCCCATAAATATAATTGTTAGACCATGTCCTGCTTTTGGGCTCAGAAACTATTATTCCCATATGCATGGCCTAGGGGCCCTGGCAAGTCAAAAGTGAGCTTTTTTTCTTTCCCTTTAGATTGTGGGGGCTGGAGTACAGGCTTGGCTCATAGAAATGTCTAAAGAGTGGGGATGGATTTCAACATTTGGAAGCAGCAGTAAGCTGCATGTTGCTCTTGTTTTCCCCTTGGGTACACCAGTGACCCTTCTCAAGATCTTGGACTGTTAGAGACAGGAAAAGTCTGGGTACTGGAGAGTCCTGAAGTGACACTTTCATCTTCCCCTCTACCACTGGAAGAACCACTCCAGAGAACAGTCCATAGCCATGGTCGACTGACCACTGCACACCATCTAAGATCTACGTCCATTTGCAGGCAGAAAGTTCTTCCTTCCTCCTATCATAAGACATCTTACTATGATTTCAAGTTCTCCCACCCCCACCCCCCACCGGACCTTGTTTTCAATCAAATTGAGAACAGTTGGTCTTCATCCTCTAAATCCTTTAAATCCTTTATGTGCCTAAAAGTCACCGTACTTAAACCATCCTTCCTGGGTCCAGATTTAACTATCCTTGGAGCTCCTTTATCTTCCCTGCACATATCTCACTTGCCAACTGTTAATCATTTTTGCCATAGGAAAGTGACTCAGGCAATCTGGGCAAAAAGTGCAGCAAAGCCTAAAGCTTTGCAGCTTGTCCTAATAGGCATGTGAAATGTTTAGCGGAGCCTATTTTCAAGCACACAATTGTGAGCAATTTAAGGTGGACTGTACATGGAACCCATTTCCTCTTGTGGCTCCCCCAACAGGGCCTCTCCTTAGCAGCTGAAATGAGTTAGCAGCAATCAGTGCAGAGTAGGAATCCTGTGGTTTCTGCCCTTCCCTCCTGCTGGTACTATGGCAGCTAGTCTTTTTTAAATGAGCTTTCTCCCTGGTACAGCCAGTAAGTGGGACTTTAGAATTGGTTAGACAAAGCATCCAGGCCTCACCTTTGCCAAAGAATAGGAATTACTAGTCTTGAAGTTCAACGGAAAGTTTTAAAAGCAACTGGGGGAACTGGGCTTAGTGGTGAGCAGGTATTGGTGAGAAGAATCAGGGGAGGAAATGGTGCATCTCGAGATTTTAAATTGTGTTTGCAAGTTTATCAGGGCCTTTTTTTCTTTCCTTTTCCTTTTCCCTTTTTCTTTTTGGCCTTTGCATACTTGGCCTCTTCCCACTCTCTCAACCCAGTCAAAGGGATGGCAACAGTCTGTGGCAGGATCCCAGCCTAAGGCTCATGAGGTTTCTAAAACAGAGGACGGCAATTTGTTGCACAATGGGATTCTCTTTGTTGAGCAGTTTACCTGCACATGGTGGGATGTGTTCCCACAACCATTTAAAGGTTCTGATGAGGCTCAGGAGGCCTGCTATTGTAGGTAATGCTGCAGTGTGGAGCCAGGGCTCTTAGCCATCGGGAGTATTTTGATCTAGCAGATGGTACTACTGGAGAAAGGGCAAGAGCCAACTGATAGTTCTTCTCATCTTTTCTCTACTGGCTCTTCTGTTTTAATCAAATCTTAAAAGTGTTCTCTTTGTAACTGCTAGCCAATCAATGTGTGTCTGCAAAACTGCAGAGGTCATTAATATGTCATGGTGTACATGTGGAGGAGGAGCAGAAGGAGGAGGAAGAGATGAGGGTCAGGGAACTCTTTGGCATTTGTGAGAGGTATGGAAGGCTTCTTCACAGGCAGGAACAGCAACTGTCTTGGGGTGGGGGTAGGGAGGGCACTTTGATTGAAGCATTAGCTACCTTGGCTTTGGGCCAAGGCAAATTGCCAGAGAACCATTAAACTCTGTGTAATTCCATATAATTCACAGCAGCCACAGGTAATTTGGATCAGACCTGACAAAACTTCACTATCACTTATTGTCCATTAGTACCGAATGCATACTACAGATATTCAGGTATTTTAAGTTATATCATGGTAGCCATAATAAACCCCAAAACAGGAAACATGGCTTGATAAAGGATTATTTTCTGACCCATGAATTTGTTTATATGAGAATCATGCAAAAGCATAAATATGTCAATCACTAAATGATACAATTCTTAATCTACTGAACGAATGGCCTTTAAATAGGAACTAGTGTCTCATGAAGTCAGATTGGGGCAAACTCTTCCTTCAACATTGGAGAACTGCATAGACACAACTTTTAGGAGTCTAAAAGAACTAGTTAAGCACTGCCCCAAGTTAAAATCTGGTTCATACTCATGGTCTGTATTTGCTTTTAGAATTTTTAAGAAATACTGGACTGAAAAAGTCTGTTGTAATGCCTATATGCAGTCAGGTAGAATACAGGTTATTCTGAATTTCCAGATGCTAGGGGTAGTTAAATCTCCCAATGTTCATGGTTATTTTGTAAAGGCTTATGTATGTGCTACATTGATATTCCAAGGCTTAGAATGTTAAAAACTAAGGAGAATCATATCTTGGCACAAGGTATTTATTGTAAAGCACCTATGTTTCCTTAAAGGCTTCATTCCGTACATTAAATTAGGAATCTAACATTTACTTTTTGTGCAATTCATGACAAACAAGGAATGTTGAGTTCAAGGTTAAATATCCTGGAATATTATGAGCCAGTAATAACTCTGTCTGTGTGTGTATCTTTTTGGCAAAAAGTTCTTTGGGCTACTAGTTAAGGATGGCAGACAGCAACCTATCCATACAAAATAAATAGATTTGTCATAACTTCATCAAAGGAATTTCTTATACCTAATATACTCTAACTTGATCAAGTCATGTGATATCCCTAAACCTCAGGTAGATGATCAGCAAAGTAAAAATAGAATTATAATGAAGAATGAAGAACCAGGCAAGTAAATTGGACGATATCCTGCAGACACTTCTATTTTCAATGAATATTTATTGACTAACTGCAGATTGCTCTTTACAGACATTTTTTTTTTGTCTTAGATGCCAGCAAGAAGAGAATGTCTCTCTCTCACTAGAATCTTGACAGAAAGTTAACCTATATAGAACTAAATAGCATGATATAAGCTGAGGATAAGCTTTTTGCTTGAGCTATTATGATGGAGGTTAGTATGGGGGAAATAGAGAAGGTCAAGGAAGGCCTCTCTAAGAACTCATGACTTGAGATGATACTTGATAATGGGATCTAGACAAAGAATATTTTCAGTCTGGTCAACAGGAAATGCAAAGATCCTAAGGCTTTCCTTCCTTTCTTCTCTGTAGCACAGAATGTTGGCAATGATGTGTGTGTGTGTGTGTGTGAAATGAAACTGGTAGAAGAATTCATAGGAATAATATTTTGTGACCTTGAAGTGTGTAGAGGCTTCTTGGGAAGGATGCAAAAGTCAGAAATCACAAAAGAACCCAAATCTTGTATTTCATCAAAGGTGACACCACATAAAGTAAAAGCACAAAGCACGAGCTGGGAAAATATTCAGAACACGTATCTGACAAAGGACTGATAGAAAATATTCCGAAGAGGTTGGGGGAGGGGAAAATATGAACAAAATATATTGCATAAAAGTGTAATAGATTATAGAAAACTAGAATATATTATACACTTAGAATACTGGAAACTGCAACAAACAGCCAATTAACAATTGGCAACAAATTCTGAACATTCACTCTACTAAACGACAGAGCCAAATGCCAAAGAAGCTTATAAAACATGCTCAATATAATTTTTGATCATGGAAATGTAATCTTAAATCGCAGAAAAATATCACCGTAAGCCTTCTAGAACGACAAAATAAATAAATAAAATAAAAGACTCAAAATACTAGCTACTGAAAGGAATAAAAAGCAACTTGAACTCTTTACATTGCTAGCAAAAGTACACAACTAAACAACCACTCTAGAAGCCCCCATATCCAATATATACCTAGGGATGTCCAAGGAAAAAAGGCATATGTTCATTTAAAAAGTTGCTTATTTACAACAAAGGAAAACTGCAAACAACCTAGAAGTCCATTGGCACATATATTTACACAAAATAGTATAGTATATATCTATAGAACACATGAATCTCAGAAACATCATATTGTGCTAAATGAAAGAGACTCAGTATATTATACGAGTCTATATGATATGACATGAACATCACGAACAGTAAAAGGTAATCAATGGGGAGAGGGTGGAGATAAGAGTCAGTGGTTAAGAGTGTTCGTTAGTCTAACAGAAGATCCAAATTTGGTTCCCAGCACCCACTTTAGATTGGTCACAACTGTCCGTAGCTCCAGGTCCTGGAAATCCAATGCCTTTATCTGGCTTCTTATACAATGTGCTCACACAAGAACACACATTCACACAACTTTGATTGTTTGTACTACTTTAGTTCCAGTCATACTGAGTAGCCAAGAATTATGGGCAATCTGATGAGAGGATAGTAAAGATTTAGTTTTCCTGTGTGACTTGGCATGGTGAGGTTAAGCTGCTAGAGGTGAGTGTTTTCCTGGACCATAAGAAAAAGATGTATCTGGGATAGACAAGGGGACCAGCAAATGATGCTAATACTCAATGACTCAATTGACTCTAACACTCAGTGAGGAGTGGTCCTGTATTTAGGATATTCTGAGATAGAAAGTGACAGCTATAAAAAAAACCAAACCAAACCTTTGCCCTTTACCAGTTGGCAGGTAAAGAAAATGAAGCGTTGATCCTTGTTTTAATTTCCTATGGAAAATGTCAACCCCAGGTGCAGGTGTAGATGAAAATTGTCTCAAAACAGAATGTTAGAATGTGTCAGTTCATACATTAAAGCTCTGTTATGGAAGGTGACCATTTACCAGAAATGTTTTGCCTCACAGAAATGCAAGCTGTCTACTCTAGAAAATTTTAATTTTTAAGGGCTGATTTAAATACAGTAAAACACACGAGTCTCAATAAATGTTAAGAAATGTTTGTCTTCTATAATCAACAGTTAGATGACTATATATAACATTTCAAGCACTCCCAGCAAATTATTCACATGCCTTTACAATCATAGTTAGGTAATTTTCAGTTACCTTCATTGCTTGTTTTTTGCTTTTTTTGTTTTGTTTTGTTTTAATTGCCCATGATTTCTGGCTACTTGGTATGATTGGGACTAAAGTAGTACAAACAATCAAAGGAACCTACAAAGTTGATGTGGTAGACAAGGAATAGGGCAGACAGGGATAGACAGAACCAAAGGGGAGGGCATACCTAAATACTAAAATTTGGCCTCCTATCTTCTGGATGAAGTTGTTATCATTAGAGTTCAGTATACAAGGTCATTTTCAGCTCCTCTATATAAAGCTAAAATTATCTGGGATAAACCAGAATCTCTAAATGTCCTTCCTCCAACGTGAAGATGGCACTATGTGAAAACCTACAGGATAAGCCTAGGAAACTGACAGGACCAGCACTATTTTACACAGAATCCAGCGCAAAAACACACACCGTGCACTAGGTTTATAGCTCAATGGGGAAACAGCTGTGTAACATTTGTATGGCTTGGAGTACCAGCCCTGGGATCATAAAAAAGAAAACAAAATAACAACAATGACAACAACAAAAAACAACCTATATTGACATATCAACTCATTGGCATTCATGAGCTATACATAATTACAAAATCAAAACAAGAATATGTGTTAAAGTCTAACAGATTATTAGAGAGAGATGGTAATAATATTGCTTAGTTTATTATTTCTATATTACCAACCTATTACTAATATGCAAACTCCTAATCGATATGATCTAAACCTACTTTCAAAATAGCCTGCTAAATGAAATAAAAACAACCTTCTGATCCAAAAGGATATGATTAACTATTTTGAATCTGAACCATCCACAAGCCAAGCTCATTGACTACTCTCAGTGGTAGTTCTCTGAAGCCATTATTCATAACCTATCGTGCAAAAAAAGCTAAATAGAGTTTAATAGCTAAAGAGTGTACAAATTCAGCATTAGTCATTTCTGACCGAAAAGGGATTACGACACTGAATAAACTTCAGGGGAGAGACTAAAGGCCATCCATGGAAACCACTGGCCTGCTGGACTCACTAGGGCCCACTTGATCATTTCATTAGGTACTTGAGGTGCTCCACTAGATGTGGCATAAATGAAATGGAGCTTGCTTTCTGATTTCCAGAGCTAGCCATTTATATTGTATGCCCCAAACATTGCTCCTGTCTGGGATCCCTTTTCGCAGCAGTGATTTGAATTTCTGTTCTAAATGTATCCCTCTGGTCAGTGGAAAATGAAGAAGAAAAGGATCATTTAACTTCCCTGCATCCTCTGCCAGGCTACCAAAGCAAAAGGCTCGCACAGAAAGACAAAGCAGGGCAGATGTGTACAGTGTGAATGCAGTAACAGTAATATTCTTTATTTGCCTCAGGACAGATCTATCTTTCAATTAAACTGCCACAGTTGCTGTGGCTTTTACAGAGGGCTGCAAATCTAGAAGTAAGTGAGCCATCACACTGTTAGTTCTGAGTTTCCTGTTCACATAGGAACTGTGAAGTGACACACCATCTTCTTCCTGCTCAGTGAGATGTGCAAGGCATGGATTATTCTTACAGCAGATATCATTTTCCCTTTGTAAGGCCAGGATTAGCTTTGGGGCAGGGGAGAAACTGATGGGCATTTGATGTCCATATCTGGGGAACCAGCAATGCAGAAGCAATTCTTTCTGCTCTTTTTAGGTTAAGTTTAGACAAAAACGAGCCAAGTACTTTATTCATTATAAGTAGTAGTAGTAGTAGTATTCCTATCCCTGATTATTTGTAGTTCTCTAACCTTAAGTTTAGAAGTAAAGCCTTGTTATTCACCCAATTATGATGGAGTCCATTTGCCTGCAGACTCCACACCCCTTGGCACTGAGGGTGTTCTTCCCAGGCAAGATCACTATGGTGCTGTTTTATGTTCCACACCTAAAGAAACATCATTCAAACACTCCTGAACGGGCCCCCACTTCTCCTCATTCCTCTGCTAAGGCGTTTGAGATTGCCTTGTGTGCCTAGTCCTCCCTGGATCCTCCTAGCTCTTCTGCTCTGTCTCAGTCCTTCCTCCTGGGTCTCCTGTACAAACTTAAACTTACCATTAATATCTGGTATTCATGTTCACTAATTAAATTAGGCAGACTAAGGAATGATTCTTACAATTTAAATAGCAGAAGCTCCGAAGTTCAATGTGGTCTGACTATGCACATTTTACTGAAATCCTTTCATACACATCCAGCATGCCTGCTCGCATATTTTCATTAACTCTCTAGGTCCATGATCTATATTTTTTAGGAAGTATTTATAACAGTAAAATTGTTTTCAGCATACATACCCAATAAAATGAATTTTACTTGTGGATAATAGAATGCATGTTTAATGGCTTTAATATAAGGAAAAACCTCTACCATAAACAAATGGCTTGGGTTGATAAAGTGCATCCCTGCTAATAGTGGAAGAGACCTTCCATTCATTCTAATGCAGTATGGAGGGAGTAGAATCATCTTTGGCAGAAACAAACCCAGTCTTACTTTTAGTTGCTGAGTAGAGCCACCACATTTAAATGCCTTGCCCTCATTCTTATCAACAAATTCCTAGAGCTGAGCTTGGCTCTGGGCTCACTGAGGTTTTGGCAAGGATGCTCAGATTTTGACTTGGGCTAGTCCCTGGAGAAATGTAATGATTCAAAGCTTTAAATCCCTTTGTTATGAAGCTTTGTAAACTAGATGGTGATTAAGCATTTGGGGAAGATGGTGTCTGTAGGGATAGATGACACTATGGGCCACATCAGAATTCTATTTACTCACGATCAGGGGAGTCCTTGGGACAGATCCATAGGACAGCTCCTTGTAGGATTTGCTTACCTGCTTCTTGGCTGGCAAAGGCCTTTTCCTCACTTTAGATATATGTTCAGATTGTTGCTTTAAATAGGACTTCTTGTATATTTTAAACTGGATGTGGTTTTTTAATTAACATGTGTGTAAAAGATAGATTTTTGTTTTCTGACTTGTCTTTATGGAATACAATAGGGAAAATGAAATTAGATGCAGTAGAAATCTTTGTTTCGTTTTGTTTTCTGTCCCCTAGATGTTTTTGGTGACTGAGAGTAATTTGAGAGACAAGTTAAGGTAGACAGTGTCTATAAACTAGAATCAGAGTGTTGACAACCATAGCAAGGACATTGCAGGGGTTTCAAAGCCCACATCCGCTCTTCTCAGGGCACCCTGATTAATTTCTCGTGGCATGAAGAGAGCTTAACAGATAGCATCAGGGATGAGGGGAAAGGTCAGAACCAGCCCACAGTCTGAGGTGTGCTTATGATTTCACACTACTGCTCTGAAGGAGCAAGGACTTTACTTGTTCATTGGTGAGTACATTTCATAATAGTCAAGCTTGCCAAAGCCAGCTTACCTTCATCTATACATCTCATTCCACTGGTATCCCAAAATGGGACATGCTGATGATATTAAAGTGCTATTAAAACTTGAAAATCTATCAAAGATGCTATAAAGTTATTCAGTGTGTGTGTGTGTGTGTGTGTGTGTGTGTGTGTGTGTGAGAGAGAGAGAGAGAGAGAGAGAGAGAGAGAGAGAGATTAAGTGAGTTTCTGTGTGTGTTTCTGTATATGTGTATTTATACATACATATGGGCTAATATTTTCTGTTTATAGAAAGAATGCATCAACAAATAGGTATGATTTTTTTTTACTTTCTTAAAAATAGGGACAATCTGGTGGAGTAAGGATTATGGTCTAGCAATTAGGCAAGAATCTTGGAGAATTGACTAAAAAAGTTTTTTGTGACACATATGTTTACCCATAACTTTTTTATACATATGACATAAAATATGTTATTATTAATATGTTGTTTTCAGGAAAATAGGTATGTTCTGGCTGGTTTTGTGTGTCAACTTGACACAAGCTGGAGTTATCACAGAGAAAGGGGCCTCCCTTGAGGAAATGCCCCCATGAGATCCATCTGTAAGGCATTTTCTCAACTAGTGATCAAGGGGGGAGGTCCCAGCCCATTGTGGGTGGTGCTATCCCTGGGCTGGTAGTCCTGGGTTCTATAAGAAAGCAAGCTGAGCAAACCAGTGGAAGCAAGCCAGTAAAGAAACATACCTCCAATGGCCTCCACATCAGCTCCTGCCTCCTGACCTTCCTGAGTCCCAGTCCTGACTGTCTAATTGTGACGAACAGCAATGTGAATGTGTAAGCTGAAAAAACCCTTTCCTCCCCAACTGGCTTCTTGGTCATGATGTTTGTGTAGGAATAGAAACCGTGACTAAGATAAGGTAGAACCAGAGATAATACTGAGCAAAATAAGTCAGACTCACAAATATTTTCTCTTCATGACTAAATAAAACTCCATTGTGGTTATATATTATATTAATGCATATATAATATACACACATTTATGCATATATATAATATAAACACATATATACATTTTAATAAATACCTATATATGTATATATCATATTTTCTTATATTCTCATCCCTTGATGAGAATCAAGGCTTCCTAGGCTGATTCTATAACTTTTTTTGCACATTTTTTATTAGATATTTTCTTTCATATACATTTCAAATTTCAAATGCTATCTTGAAAGTTCCCTATACTCTCTCCCTGCCCTGCTCCCCTACTGGGACATAAAAAATTGGCAATACCAAGGGGCCTCTCTTCCCAGTGATGGCCTACTAGGCCATCTTCTGCTACATATGCAGCTAGAGACACGAGCTCTGGGGGTACTGGTTAGTTCATATTGTTGTTCCACCTATAGGGTTGCAGTTCCCTTTAGCTCCTTGGTTAATTTCTCTAGCTCCTCCATTGGGGGCCCTGTGATCCATCCAATAGCTGACTGTGAGCATCCACTTCTGTATTTGCCAGGCACTGGCATAGCCTCAAACGAGACAGCTATACCAAGGTCCCTTCATCAAAATCTTGCTGGCATATGCAATAGTGTCTGGGTTTGGTGGCTGAATATGGGATGGATCCCTGGGTGGAGTAGTCTCTGGATAGTCCATCCTTTCATCTTAGCTCCAAACTTTGTCTCTGTAACTTCTTTCATGGGTATTTTGTTTCCTATTATAAGGAGGGATGAAGTATCCACCCATTGGTCTTCCCTCTTCTTAATTTTCTTGTGTTTTGAAAATTGTATCTTGGGTGTTCTATGTTTCTGGGCTAATTAATAACCACTAATATAGTGAGTGCATATCTAATGACTTCTTTTGTGATTGGGTTACCTCACTAAGGATTATATCCTCCAGATACATCCATTTGTCCAAGAATTTCATAAATTCATTGTTTTTAATAGCTGAGTAGTACTCCATTGTGTAAATATACCACATTTTCTGTATCCATTCTTCTGTTGAGGGACACCTGGGTTCTTTCCAGCTTCTGGCTGTTATAAATAAGGCTGCTATGAACATAGTGGAGCATGTGTTCTTATTACCAGTTGGAACATCTTCTGGATATATATATGCCCAGGAGAGGTATTGCGGGATCCTCCGGTAGTACTATGTCCAATTTTCTGAAGAACCTCCAGACTGACTTCCAGAGTGGTTGTACAAGCTTGCAATCCCACCAGCAATGGAGTAGTGTTCCTCTTTCTCCACATCCTCGCCAGCATCTGCTGTCACCTGAATTTTTGATCTTAGCCATTCTAACTGGTGTGAGGTGGAATCTTAAGGTTGTCTTGATTTGCATTTCCCTGATGATAAAGGATGGTGAACATTTTTTCAGGTGCTTCTCAGCCATTCGGTATCCCTCACTTGAGAATTCTTTGTTTAGCTCTAAGCCCCATTTTTAATGGGGTTATTTGAATTTCTGGAGTCTAGCTTCTTGAGCTCTTTGTATATATTGGATTTTAGTCCCCTATCAGATTTAGGATTGGTAAAAATCCTTTCCCAATCTGTTGGTGGCCTTTTTGTCTTCTTGACTATGTCTTTTGTCTTACAGAAGCTTTGCAATTTAACGAGGTCCCATTTGTGAATTCTTGATCTTACATCACAAGCCATTGCTGTTCTGTTTAGGAATTTTTTTCCCCTGTGCCCATATCTTTGAGGCTTTTCCCCACTTTCTCCTCTATTAATTTCAGTGTCTCTGGTTTTATGTGGAGGTCTTTGATCCCCTTAGACTTGAGCTTTGTACAAGGAGATAAGAATGAATCAATTTGCATTCTTCTACATAATAACCGCCAGTTGTGCCAGCACCATTTGTTGAAAATGCTGTCTTTTTTTTCACTGGATGGTTTTAGCTCCCTTGTCAAAGATCAAGTGACCATAGGTGTGTGGGTTCATTTCTGGGTCTTCAATTCTATTCCATTGGTCTACTTGTCTGTCGCTATAACAGTACCATGCAGTTTGTATCACAGTTGCTCTGTAGTACAGCTTAATGTCAGGCATGGTGATTCCACCAGAGGTTCTTCTATTGTTGAGAATAGTTTTTGCTATCCTAGGTTTTTTATTATTCCAGATGAATTTGCAGATTACCCTTTCTAATTCGTTGAAGAATTGAGTTGGAATTTTGATGGGGATTGCCTTGAATCTGTAGATTTTTTTCAGCAGGATAGCCATTTTTACTATATTAGTCCTGCCAATCCATGATCTTTCCATCTTCTGAGATCTTCTTCAATTTCTTTCTTCAGAGACTTGAAGTTCTTATCATCAGATCTTTTATTTCTTTAGTTAGAGTCACACCAAGGTATTTTGTATTATTTGTGACTATTGTGAAGGGTGTTGTTTCCCTAATTTCTTCCTCAGTCCCTTTATCCTTTGTGTAGAGAAAGGCCATTGACTTGTTTGAGTTAATTTTATATCTAGCTAATGCACTGAAGCTGTTTATCAGGTTTAGAAGTTCTCTGGTGGAATTTTGGGGTCACTTTTATATACTATCATATCATCTGAAAATAGTGATATTTTGACTTCTTCGTTTCCAATTTCTATCCCCTTGATGTCCTTTTGTTGTGGAATTGCTCTGGCTAGAACTTCAAGTACTATATTGAATAAGTAGGGAGAAAGTGGGCAGCCTTGTCTAGTCCCTGATTTTAGTAGGATTGTTTCGAGTTTCTCTCCATTTATTTTGATGTTGGCTACTGGTTTGCTGTATTATGCTTTTATTATGTTTAGGTATGGGCCTTGAATCCCCGATCTTTCCAAGTCTTTTATCATTAAGGAGTGTTAGATTTTTTCAAATACTTTCTCATCATCTAAGGAGATAATCATGTGGTTTTTGTCTTTGAGTTTGTTTATATAGTGGATTACCTTGATGGATTTCCATATATTAAACCATCCCTGCATCCCTGGGATGAAGCCTACTTGGTCATGATAGATGATCATTTTGATGTGTTCTTGGATGTGGTTTGTGAGGATTTTATTGAGTATTTTTACATCGATATTCATAAGGGAAATTCATCTGATAATCTCTTTTTTTGTGGGATCTTTGTGTGGTTTAGTTATCAGAGTAATTGTGGCTTCATAGAATGGATTGGGTAGAGTACCTTCTGTTTCTATTTTGTGGAATAGTTTGAGAAGAGTTGGAATTAGGTCTTCTTTGAAGGTCTGATAGAACTCTGCACTAAACCCATCTGGTCCTGGGCTTTTTTTGGTTGGGAGACTATTGATGACTGCTTCTATTTCTTTAGTGGAAATGGGACTGTGTAGATCGTTATTTTGATCCTGATTTAACTTTGGTACCTGGTATCTGTTGAGGAAGTTGTCCATTTCATCCAGGTTTTCTAGTTTTATTGAGTATAGCCTTTTGTAGTAGAATCTGATGATGTTTTGAATTTCCTCAGGTTCTGTTGTTATGTCTCCTTTTTCATTTTTGATTTTGTTAATTAGGATACTGTCCCTGTGCCCTCTAGTTAGTCTGGCTAAGGGTTTATCTATCTTGTTGATTTTCTCAAAGAACCAACTCCTGGTTTGGTTGATTCTTTGAATAGTTCTTCTTGTTTCCACTTGGTTGATTTTCAGCCCTGAGTTTGATTATTTCTTGCTGTCTACTCCTCTTGTATGAATTTCCTTCATTTAGTTCTAGAGCTTCTAGGTATGCTCTCAGGCTGCTAGTGTATGCTCTCTCTAGTTTCTTTTTGGAGACACTCAGGGCTATGAGTTTTCCTCTTAGGACTGCCTTTTTTGTGTCCCATAAATTTGGATATGTAGTGGCTTCATTTTCATTAAACTCTAAAAAGTCTTTAATTCCTTTCTTTATTTCATCCTTGACTAATAAATCATTGAGTAGACTGTTGTTCAGTTTACACGTGAATGTTGGCTTTCTATTATTTATGTTGTTATTGAAGATCACCCTTAGTCCATGGTGATCAGATAGGATGCATGGGATAATTCCAATATTTTTGTATCTGGAGGTCTATTTTTTGGTTATATGGTCAATTTTGGTGGAGGTACCATGTGGCGCTGAGAAGATGATATATCCTTTTGTTTTAGGATAAAATGTTCTGTAGATATCTGTTAAATCCATTGGTTTCATAACTTTGGTTAGTGTCCATGTGTCTCAGTTTAGTTTCTGTTTCCAGGATCTGTCCATTGGTGAGAGTGGGGTGTTGAAGCCTCCCACTATTATTGTGTGAGGTACAATGTGTGCTTTGAGCTTCACTAAAGTATCTTTAATGAATGTGATTGCCCTTGTATTTGGAGCATAGATATTCAGAATTGAGAGTTCATCTTGGTAGCTTTTACCTTTGATGAGTATGAAGTGCCCCTCCTTGTCTTTTTTGATAACTTTGGGTTGGAAGTCAATTTTATTCAATATTAGAATGGCTACTCCAGCTTGTTTCTTTGGACCATTTGCTTGGAAAATTGTTTTCCAGCCTTTCACTCTGAGGAAGTGTCTGTCCTTTTCCCTGAGATGGGTTTCCTGTAAGCAGCAAAATGTTGGGTCTTGTTTGTGTAGCCAGTCTATTAGTCTATGTCTTTTTGGGGGGGAATTGAGTCCATTGATGTTAAGAGAAGTTTAAGAAAAGTAATTTTTGCTTCCTGTTATTTTTGTTGTTAAATTTGGGTTTCTGTTCTTGCAGATGTCTTCTTTTAGTTTTGTTGAAGGATTACTTTCTTGCTTTTTCTAGGGTGTAGTTTCCGTCTTTGTGTTGGTGTTTTCCCTTTTTTTATCCTTTTAAGGGTGGGATTCATGGAAAGATATTGTGTGAATTTGGTTTTATCATAGAATACTTTGGTTTCTCCATCTATGGCAATTGAGAGTTTGGCTGGATATAGTAGCCTGGGCTGCTATTTGTGTTCTCTTAGGGTCTGCATAACATCTGTCCAGGGTCTTCTGGCTTTCATAGTCCCTGGTGAGAAGTCTGGAGTAAGTCTAATAGTCCTGCCTTTATATGTTACTTGACCTTTTCCCCTTACTGCTTTTAATATTCTATCTTTTTTTAGTTCATTTGTTGTTCTGATTATTATGTGTCAGGAGGAATTTCTTTTCTGGTCCAGTTTATTTGGAGTTCTGTAGGCTTCTTGTATGTTCATGGGCATCTCTTTCTTTAGGTTTGGGAAGTTTTCTTCTATAATTTTGTTGAAGATATTTGCTGGCCCTTTAAGTTGAAAATCTTCATTCTCCTCTACTCTTATTATCCATAGATTTGGTCTTCTCATTGTGTTCTGTATTTCCTGGATGTTTTGAGTTTGGATCTTTTTACATTTTCTTTGATTGTTGTGCCGATGTTCTCTATGGAATCTTCTGCACCTGAGATTCTCTCTTCCATCTCTTGTATTCTGTTGCTGATGCTCGCATTTATGGTTCCAGATTTCTTTCCTAGGGCTTCTATCTCCAGTGTTGTCTCATTTTGGGATTTCTTTATTGTTTCTACTTTCCTTTTTAGGTCTTGGAAGGTTTTGTTCAGTTCCATCACCTGTTTTTTTTGTGTTTTCCTTTATTTGTGTAAGGACGTCTACCTCTTTAGCAGTGTTCTTCTGTATTTCTTTGAGTTATTAAAGCCCTTCTTGATGTCCTCTACCAGCATCATGAGATATGATTTTAAATCTGAGTCTTGCTTTTGGGTGTGTTGGGGTATCCAGGATTGGCTGAGGTGGAAGTGCTGCGTTCTGATGATTGCGAGTGGTCTTGGTTTCTGTTAGTAAGATTCTTACATTTGCCTTTCGCCATCTGGTAATCTCTGGAGTTAGTTGTTATAGTTGTCTCTGGTTAGAGCTTGTTCCTCCTGTGATTCTGTTAGCCTCTGTCAGCAGACCTGAGAGTCTGGCTCTCTCCTGAGTTTCAGTGGTTAGAGCACTCTCTGCAGGCAAGCTCTCTTCTTGCAGGGAAGGTGCCCAGATCCCTGGTGTTCAGACCTGCTTCCTGGCTGAAGATGAAGGCTGGAAATAGGGCATGTCCCAGAAGGTGTGTTGCCTCTGCAGCCTGCACGATCACCTGCACAGACTAGTCTCCAAGGGACACGGGACACAAGATGGCTCTCTCACCTGCTCTGGTGGTCAGAGCCCTCCCAGGCAGACACCTCTCCTCTGGAGGGGAAGGTGCCCGGATGTCTGGAGCCTGAAAAGGGGGTCTGTCCCAGAAGCTGTGTTGCTTCTGCAGTCTGCTCGTTCACCCTTCTTAGTCAGTGAGCTGACCTGCGCAGACTGGTCTCTGAAGGATCTGGGACCCAAGATGGATCCCTCACCTGCTCTGAAAGAGCCCTCCTGGGCGACACCTCTTCTCTGTTGGGGAAGGTGCCAGGATGTCTGGAGCCTGAACTGGGGGTCTGTCCCAGAAGCTGTGTTGCTTCTGTAGTCTGCACTCTCACCTGCGCAGACTAGTCTCTGAAGGACCCGGAACCCAAGATTGCTCCTGATTCTTTAACTTGACTATTATAAATTGTGGTATAACAAACATGGGCATGCAGATACCTCTGTAGTTTGCTGCCTTTGATTCTTTTGAATCTATTCCCAGGAAGGGTATAAGTGGGTAATTCGGTAGTTCTATTTTTAGTTTATGAAGAGTATCATACTGGCTGGGCTAACTTAGATTCTAATTAGAAGTTCCCTTTCCCCAAACCTACAATTTGTTTAGGTGTTTTGTTTTGTTTGTTTTTATGATTCCCATTCTGACTGGAATAAGATGGAGCCTTAATATAACTTTAACATTTAAATTTATTTGTGTGTGGGTATACATGTAGAGACCAGAGAATAACTCCCAGGAGTCAGTTCTCCCCTCTCACCATGCTGTTGGAGGTTGAACTTATGTTGTCAAGCTTGCCTGCATGCACCTTTGTCTGCTGAGCCATTTTGCCAGCCCCTAAATCTAATTTTGATTTGAATTTCCCTACTGCCTAAAGATATTTCTTATTTTTACATGTATTTATTGGATATTTATATTTCTTCATATTTTTATGATGTTCTTATACCATCGTCAAAACATTCAGCATCTGTTAGCTATTATTAGAACTGGCATTTTTTTTCCTACTGAATGAAGTTTTAAAAATATAAACCTAACCTACCTGTTTCTTTCTTTGGCTTTTGTTATCTCCTAAAAATTATTTTAAAAGATCCGATATCTTTTAAAATATCTGCTCATATTTACCTAAAATTCATATTTAACTAAATATCTGCTCATATTTAACTAAAATTCATATTTATCTAAAATTCAGCAAGTCCTGCTAAGCCCATTTTCCTCCACCTTCTCTCTGAAGGGTCTGACTCACCACTCTGTTGTCAACTTTCAGAGAATTTTTCTAAATATTTCCAAATCACCTGCTCATTAGCAAAAAGAGTGAGGTTTCTGGGATCTTTTTTTTTTTTTCCATTGTCCCCACTGTGCCTTATTAACCATTCCAACGTTGGAAGACTACTCTAAAACAGAGGATGAAAACTGAGAACTAAGAGATGGATGCAAATCAGTTTTGGTTGAGTAGACCACTGTTAAAGCCAAAGTGCAATGAGAACAGAAGCCAAGAGGGTGTTAGCAGAGGTATTTTACCTGCCCTTGATAACTTTACACAGGCCACTGTCTTAGTTACTTTTTTTTTATTGCTGTGACAAAACACCATGAGAAGGCAACTTACCAAAGAAAACATTTAATTTAGGGGCTCAAGGTTGCAGATCAAAATCTATGACCATTACAGAGGGGAGCATGGCAACAGGTAGGGAGGCATGGGACTGGAGCATTAAGTGAGAATTTACAACCTATCCACAAGCAAGAGGGAGAGAGAGAGACAGAGAGAAAGACAGAAACAGACAGAGGGAGAAAGGTACGAGATTTTCGAAACTTCAAAGCCCACCTCCATTATCACACCTTCTCCAAGGCCTCACCTCCTCCTAATCCTTCCCAAAGTAGTTCTACCAACTGGGAACCAATCATTCAAATATATGAGCCCAGGAAGGCCATTCAAACTATCACATCGGTAAATGTTAGAGCTGTAAAGTCTCAGAGATGTCATATCCAAAATGATCAACTACTCAGGCCCCCATAGTTTATCAATAAGGTAAGGGAATCTACAAAGAGGGAAAATCACTATTCCAAGGCCAATCAGCCATTCTAGCATTGCAGAAACTACCTGGCTTTTGTTTGTATACCTTTCTTTTCAATTTTCAGATACATGGCTATTTTCTACTGGCCAAGTTATAACCCTGAATGACTATATAAAAGGTCATTTACACTGAATTTTGTGATGTATATTGATACCAACAGTTGCCCAAAACTTTAAATTCACAACACATCAGATATTATTCTCTTTTCTTATATAAACTTTGTAAGAAGTTTAGCATCTATGATCATTAGTGAGATTGATGTATAGTTTTGTTGTATAGCCTTTCACATTCTATATTGTGGAACAGATTGGTGTTAGCTCTTCCTTAAAGATTTGATAAAAATAGGCAGCTAAAGCTTTTATTTGTGGGGAGAGTTTTATGGTTGATTCAATCTCATTGTTTGTTAGAGATTTGCATAAGCTATTTATATAGTTTTGACTTAATTTTGGTTGGCTAAATATGTCCAGGAAAATCCTTATTTTCTAGGTTTCCTAACTTTTCAAATAAAGCTTTTCAAAGCATTCCCTAATAATCCTGTGGTTTTCCATGGAATCTTTTGTAACATTACCATTCATATCTTATTTTATTAATATATATATTATCTGTATTTTGTTAGTTTGGCTTAAGGGGTTAATAAGTCTTATTTGTTAATTAATTAAATAATTAATTAATAAGAAACCAACTTGTGATTTGAATGGGAAATGCCCTCCATAGGCTTGGGGATTTGAATACCTGTTTGAAATTGATGGCAGTTGGTGAAGTATACAGGTGTGGCCTTGCTGGAAGTGGCAGGCCATTGGGAGAAAAGGTTGAGTATTTAAACATTTGTGCCATTTCCAGTTCAGTCTCTCTGTTTCAAGCTTATGTCTCAAGATAGGAGCCATATCGTGTTCCTGTTCCTGCTGTCATGACTTTATGCCTCCATGGAGAACTCTAACCCTCTGATGAGCTCTCCTCCATGTCCCCTTAGTCATAGTGCTTTATCAGCACTCCCCCACATAATCACTGTGCAACAGATTGATGGTACGGATTGTTCCTTTAGTCACAATGTCATTAATTTCTGTCCTGATTGTTGTTATTTCTTACAACCTACTGCTCTAAGGCGTTTGCCTTATGCTTATTTTTCTAAAATCCTGATTTGCATCATCAGGATATTTATGTGAATTATATCTTGACTTAAAAAATTCAAGAGCTTATAGCTATACACATGTCATATAAATACACATATAGCCAGTGTGTTTCCATTTATGATAGGAATTTAAATGTTTCCTCCCTGACTTTTGAATGGCTCATTGGTTATTCAGTAGTATACTGCTCAGTCTCCAAGTATGTATGTAGATTCTGTAGTATCTGGTGCTGTTGAGTTCTTTTATTTAAACATGCTCTGATAATCCAGGGAGTAATCTTGATTTCTTTTTTTTTATTAGATATTTTCTTTATTTACATTTCAAATGCTATCCCGAAAGTCCCCCATACTCTCCCCCCCACTCCCCTACCCACCCACTCCCACTATTTGGCCCTGGTGTTCCCCTGTACTGGGGCATATAAAGTTTGCGTGTCCAATGGGCCTCTCTTTCCAGTGATGGCTGACTAGGCCATCTTTTGATACATATGCAGATAGAGACATGAGCTCTGGGGTACTGGTTAGTTCATAATGTTGTTCCACCTATAGGGTTGCAGACCCCTTTAGCTCCTTGACCTTTTAAAGACTTGTTGGGGGGTTGGAGACATGGCTTAGGTAGTTAAGAGTTTGTACTACTTTTGCAGGGAAGTGGGGTTTGATTTCTAGCACCTACATTTGAACATGGCACAACTGCCTAATACTCTAGCTCCATTGGGCTCTCACATATACACACATTCACATAACATAATTAAAAATATAAATCTTAATAAATCTGGTTTGTGCTAGAATGTGGTATATTTTAGAGAACATTCCAAGAGCAACTGAGAAGTATGTGTATTATGGTTTTGTTGGTTGAGGTATTCTATAGATATTTGGTAGGCCTGTTTGATTTATGGTGTAGTTTAATTCTGAAGTTTCTTCATTTTTGTGGATGATTTTTGTGGGCGATTTTTGTGTAAGAGTGAGGTTTTGAAACTGTACTATTATCAGGACTTATCATCTTTTATGTTCATTGGCTTTGAACAATGAAACATTATTTATAATAGCTACATCTTAATAAGCTGTTGTTCCCTTTATTAATATGTAATAGTCTTTATCTCTTCTAATTTTGGTTTAGAGTTTACTTTATCAAATAGTACAATAGCTGTGCCAGCTTGTTTCAGCTTCTACTTACTTGATAGATTGACTTCCATCCTTTGATTCTCAGTCAGTAGGCATCTTTGATCCTGATGTTTCTCTTACAGACAAGAGCTAGTTCCATCTAGATCTGTTTTAGTTTTGTTTTTAAGTCCAGAGAACCTGTCTGTGTCTCCTTGATAGTGAGTTAAGAGCATTTATAATTAAGGCTATTACTGGGAGATGATTGTGGATTTCTATTATTTTAATGATTGCATTTCTGGTTGTCTGGATTATTGCTTTTTCCTTTACTTTCTCATGCACTAGTATTAGGCGTTTCTGATTTACGGTATTAGATGTGATAGATCTCTTGCTACCTTTCTTTTTTTGTTCATGTCTTTCCTATCCTATTTTGAATGAGACATTCTTCTCCCGTGTTTAGCATTTCTTTTGGTATCTTTTGCAATACTACCTTGGTTGTCATGAACAACCTTGCCTTGGTATTGTTTCTCAGTGTCCTTATTTTCTATCAGTTTTGAGTGATTACTTTGCTGGATATAACAATCTTAGTTGTTAATCATTTCATTCTTTTGTGCTTTTGTTACTAACAAGAGTTCTGACACTATTCTGATAGTTCTGCTTTTCTTGGAGAGTAAGCATTTTCCCCCAATAAAGCTTTTACTATTGCTTATTTGCCTTCCAGTTTTTAGGAGCTTTTTAAATTTGTTTTTGAGAATTTCAAACCTGAGTATTATTTTTACACCATTTTCATACCTCTCTTCCCACCCCTCTCATGTTCTCCTACTCCCTCTCAAATTATTGAAATCTTCTTTAATTATTTTAGTTACATATATACACAAATATTATCTAGATCCATTCTGTATATCCATTCTCTCCCCTCCCCCTTCTCTCTGCCTCTGTCTCTTTCTCTGCTGAGTCTTTTAGTTTCTAGCTGACTGCTAAGGATTGGATAACCTATCTGGAAGGGTTGGATGACCTATCAGGAAGCTCACCTTACAAGAGCACTGGTTCTCCCTTTCTCTGGAGTCAATTTATTTCCTATAGCTCTTCATCTATGGACAAGGGCTTGTGAGCTTTCTCCCCATTTGAGTTGGCAGGTCTACTGGTGTTGTTATAAGCAAGTCTTGTGTATGTAACTTTATTGTTGAGATTTCATGGGTGCAGCTTCCCTATCATGCTTAAAAGACATTGTCTCATCCCTTGGCTCTTAAGATCTTTCTTTTTCACACATCTGTGATGTTCTCTGTGTTTTAGATGTGTCAGTTTGGGATGAGCACCACACAGTCAGTTGTTCTTTGTATCTGACCAGTTGTGGGTTTCTATCAGAGTTTCTACCTGCTGCCAAATAAAAGAAAAAGCTTCATTAATGATGGGTGAGATCTACACACACACACACACACACACACACACACACACACACACACACACACACATTTATAATAGAGTTAGAAATTATACTGGGTTAGCAGGTTGGCAGTAGTAAATTCTCTATGGTCCATAACCTCGCTAGTTTTAAGTTTACAATGCCAGGCATGGATTCTCTCTTGTGGAGCAGACCTTAAGTCCAATTAAACAGTTGCTGATAACCCCCAAAATGTAAGTGCTGTTGCTGCACTATTGAGGAAATCTTGCCATATTGGTCATTGTTGTGGTTCATGGGCTTTACATGGGTAGGAATTCACTGCCTTTCCCTTTTGGCAGCTTGTATAGCACCTGTGGATAGTATAGAGGTCCTCCTCATAAGAGGCTTCCACATAAGTTCCATGGGTTCTTAGGCTTGATCTTTTGCTCTTGTCCTGGATTTCTGGGTTGTTGTGATCATTTTTACCTGGATTTGTCTAGATTGTTGCTTGGCTGTAGTATTTCCTTGACCTTGTACTTTATTACTCTCTCTTCTGCTTGGTTGAGCCCATTTAGTTGCTTGAGCTTTCCATTTCCAACGTTTCTATTTTTTCCTACTTTAATATCAATTTTCTTGCTGACTCTTTCATATATACTGTCTATTTTTCTCATCCACTTTGATTATTTTTTCCTCTGTGTTGCTTAATTTCCTCTCTAGTCTTCATCTTTGTTATTCTTCTTTCTCTTACTTTTTCCTTAGTTAGAACATAGTCCATAAAAAAATACTGCGTTCTAGCTACTGACCTGGAAGTCTAGCTGTCAGAGGGATAGAAGAATCCAAACATGGAACAGGGGGGAATATAGAAGAGAGGGGATGAGCATTAATGCAAAAAAAAAAAAACCCACAAAAGTTCTGATGGATAAGGAGTCAGTTACACAGCCCAACAAATAGCCTGCCTCTACAAAGTGACTAGTTTGAGGAATACTTTAGTGGCTCTTCAATTAAATGGAACCTTATTTCCTAATCTGGATACACCTGGGATCTGGTGTATCTCACACACACACACACACACACACACACACACACACACACACACACACACACACTCACACACACACACACACACACAAATCACTTGTTTCTTATCCAAGCATCCTCAGAATTGTATTGAACATATCTATTGTGAGGAATATTCTTCTGGTGACTGAAAAGAGATGTGGAATGCAGAAAGGGGCAAACAGGTGGCCTACAAGCATAGTTCAAAAGGAAATAGTTTCTACCTAAGTGCAGATAGTGGCAGCTGACAGCAATAGGGAAGGTTTAACTGCAGCATTAATTAAGCATTTTAGGTTAAAAGGTTTTTTTATCTTGTAGCCTGGAAAATCCAGATATCTTGTTGCTATAACTGAATACTTAACAAGAGGTTCTACTTAACATCAATATACATGGAAGAGACAGCTTTTTATGAGTAGCAGTAATATGGATAATTGAGTTGTATGAATACTAAATGTGTACAGTAAATTAAGACTAATGTGCATCAGTGGAGAAAACCTATTAGCATTCATTAGTTAGTCCTGTTTATGGTTATTTGTTAACTGACAAAAAGCCTAAAGCATGCCTCTCATGCAAGCCAGAAGAATGAGTCATTCAAACCAATTTTCTGAAACGCAACTACAGTACTTTCCTTCAATTTCCCCTGCCAGTTCTTTGTTGTTGTTGTTCTTGGATCTTTTGAAACAGAGTTTCAGATTGCCAAGACTGACCTTGAACTCCCAATTCTTTTGCCTTCCCTTCTCTAGTATGTTTCATTACATGTGGCTTAGTAGATACTTTTTTAAGGCAGACAGTAGTGTCTATGAAGCAATAATGCTAATAACAAGGAAACAACAATGTAATCCCAATTAATTTGCTAAGAGTTGTTCCCTATTTGCCATTATTAGGTGTTTTATATTGAATGGTTGTCCATGTATTGGAAAAGTGTGTGTGTGTGTGTGTGTGTGTGTGTGTGTGTGTGTGCGTGCATTTCAGTTGGCTAGCTTTTAATTTCTCAGAGGTTCATTTTTTTTAAAGAATGTTGGATTAGCAGCAATATATTTAATAAGTCTGCAATTTACCCAGAATTTCAATTTATTTAATAGGGCTTTAAAAATCCTGAATTAATATTTTTTTTCTTTGAACTCAAAAGATCCTAACTGACAGTTCTCAAAAGCTGAGCAACCTAAAGCAGTATTCTAACTGGTGTGGGCACAGGTTCAGAGGCTGTGATAAAGGACTGAGGGAAAAGGTTAAAAGGAAAGAAGTATAAACATAGCCTCGGTAAAAGTCAGCCCCTAGTGAGCCCACTTAGAGGCTTCTATCCCCTAAGAGTTCTATGATTTAATCATTCTTACTTCCCATATTCCCTAGAACACTTAATGCGGGTGGGCTGGATTTTTATTTAACCAGATCTCTCAGTGGGCATATAAACTTTAGACAATAATTCCCTTCTGGGGCTGGGAGCTGAGAGCTTTTTTAATTTGTGTATCTCTGCCACTTAGTGTGTTTATTGTTCTGTGCATACTAAAGTACATTAAGCGCTTGGGGAATAGGTTAATGATGGATGAGATGTCCCCATTACTCTAGATGGAATTAATAGTCTAACAGGTGGAATCCACTTCTGTGCTAAGTAGAACATTATGTACAAAATTCACTAGAAAGCCAGGTCTTCAGGGCCCTTCTTTGCTTTACCTATCCTAGTGGCTCTTACTCCTAGTTTTGTTTTTTCAGAGTTCCCCAGCCTAAAACCTCTTCTGCCAAGATTACCCTGCTCACGGGAATGTTTAGATTGTGGTAGATTAGTAAACACATTCCTAGCTTTTGCCGAATGCCCATTGGCAAGTAGTATGCTAGGAATGTGTTGAAAAGATGAAGATAATATACTTTGTACTTACTTCATATGTTTAAAATTAGGGATGCTGATTACAGAATTTTGAGCTGGAAGCCATCATTCAGGTTTTCAGCACCAACCACCTTGTTATAATAATCAGAACTCATACTGAGTTAAGAACCCAGAGCCCTCAAACAGGTGATGAAACAATAAGGTGAGGTGGGTGCTTTTGCTCTCTACAGTTTGCATATAAGGAGATTTGATGCCACCAGTGTTAGTTAACCTTCTCAGGATCTCACAGCTAGAAAGTAGTAGAGCCAGAATTCAAACACAAGTTTGTCAGATTTCAAAGCCTGTGTAAAGGTAGGAAAAGATTTGCCTACGTTTGATGGAGCTCTGATTTGTGTGCACAGTTTGCAATGCCATGGGGCTATTTCAGCTGCCGTATGGACTTCCTTTTTTATTAGATATTTTCTTTATATACATTTAAGATTTCAAATGCTATGCCGAAAGTTCCCTATACCCTCCCCCCGCCATGCTCCCCTACCCACCCACTCCCACTTCTTGGCCCTGGCGTTCTCCTCTACTGGGGCACATAAAGTATGCAATACCAAGGGGCCTCTCTTCCCAGTGATGGCCTACTAGGCCATCTTCTGCTACATATGCAGCTAGAGACATGAGCTCTGGAGGTACTGGTTAGTTCATATTGTTGTTCCACCTATAGGGTTGCAGACCCCTTCAGCTCCTTAGGTGCTTTCTCTAGCTTCTCCTTTGGGGGCCCTGTGTTCCATCTTATAGATGACTGTGAGCATCCACTTCTGTATTTGCCAGGCACTGGCATAGCCTCATATGAGACAGCTATGCCAGAGTCCCTTCATCAAAATCTTGCTGGCATATGCAATAGTGTCTGGGTTTGGTGGCTGTTTATGGGATGGATCCCCGGGTAGGGTAGTCTCTGGATAGTCCATCCTTTCGTCTTAGCTCCATACTTTGTCTCTGTAACTTCTTTCATGGGTATTTTGTTCCCTATTCTAAGGAGGAACAAAGTGTCCACCCATTGGTCTTCCCTCTTCTTGATTTTCTTGTGTTTTGCAAATTGTATCTTGGGTGTTCTATGTTTCTGGGCTAATATCCACTTATCAGTGAGTGCATATTTAATGACTTCTTTTGTGATTGGGTTACCTCACTAAGGATGATATCCTCCAGATACATCCATTTGTCCAAGAATTTCATAAATTCATTGTTTTTAATAGCTGAGTAGTACTCCATTGTGTAAATTACCACATTTTCTGTATCCATTCCTCTGTTGAGGGGCATCTGGGTTCTTTCCAGCTTCTGGCTATTCTAAATAAGGCTGCTATGAACATAGTGGAGCATGTGTTCTTACTGCCAGTTGGAATTTCTTCTGGGTATATGCCCAGGAGAGGTATTGCTGGATCTTCTGATTTTATTATGTCCAATTTTCTGAGGAACCGACAGAGTGGTTGTACAAGTGATTTCCAGAGTGGTTGTACCAGCTTGCAATCCCACCAGCATTGGAGGAGTGTTCCTCTTTCTCCACATCCTCACCAGCATCTGCTGTCACCTGAATTTTTGATCTTAGCCATTCTGACTGGTGTGAGGTGGAATCTCAGGGTTGTTTTGATTTGCATTTCTCTGATGATTAAGGATGTTGAACATTTTTCAGGTACTTCTCAGCCATTTGGTATTCCTCAGTTGAGAATTCTTTGTTTAGCTCTGCACCCCATTTTTAATGGGGTTAAGGACTTCCTTCTAAGCATCCCTTTCTTTTTCAGAAGTACTGTCTTCCCAGATTCATTTTTTAGGGAGGAATTGCCTTAATTCTGTCTAGTCTCCTTTCTCAAGAGCCTTCAGTAACCTGTGATCAGCTCCTCAGCTCTTCTTGGAACTAAATGAAAGTATTCCCCATTCCTACTTGTGGCTACAAGGTTGGGAGAAGTCAGGATGTATAATTAGGGAGCAGAAGTCAGCTCAGCACCTGCTTTCTGTTTTTTTCTCTGCAACACAGATTGAAGATGGAGGCAAGGCGGCCTTGTCCCAGAAGATGCGGACTGGTGATGAGCTGGTGAATATCAATGGCACTCCATTGTATGGCTCCCGCCAAGAGGCCCTCATCCTTATCAAAGGCTCCTTCAGGATCCTCAAGCTGATTGTCAGGAGGTAAGGCACAGGCACAGAGGCCATTGAGAAGTACTCTATCATTATCATCAAGAAAACAGGTATTTCATCTGTGCAGAATTGTCCAGACAACTAAAGAAGAATGGACAAAGGGCCTTTGGTTCATATTTTGACACTGCTGTACACTCATTGCACGCATTCATGTAAATGCTTCTTCAGAACTCATTTGCTCTTCTGAGGACTCAGTGACTCAACACATGCAAGGTACTTCCACTCTGGACTTCTAGAGCTCAGGCTTTCCTTCTCAGTCGTTAGTTTCCTGTCTTTATCTTATATATATACCAAAGTTTCTACATCACTGTTATTATTAAAAAGTGATTATTAGAGTATATCTATCATGATATAAATTATTTATAATCTATTATTAGTGGAAAATGCAAATTACCTTCCATGAGCTTTCTTTCTCCCTCTGGCTACTACTGTTTTCCTCCTTTTGTTTTTAGTGAGTCACAAAAAGCAGAGTCTATCCTTCCTGCATATACATTTTTTTCCTTCTATTAACTTTAGGATCCCTGTGGTCTGAACTTGGCATCTGTAATTCAAGTGTAATGGCTATCAAAGGCACAAAATGTTGCCTTATTGTCAGAGCCAGTATATTATTTTCAGTCCTTATCATATATGACATCGAAAGGACATTTGATAGTTGGTCCACATTATGAAACTCTTTTATGAAACTCTGACTTTTATCATAGTCTATTTATGTCATTGACTCCTACTTTTGTGGTTCCTATTTTAACTGAACTCCTTCATTACTAGACCATTACTTTGACCATCCTTTCAACATTGTCTTTTTGGCCATTCTACCTTTTCTAACTTCATCATAATATAGAAATGATTATATGGAAATTTTTACCAGCTCCTCCTGTTTCAATTTGTATTTATATGGGGATGATTCTGTCTCTTCTGTCCCAGACCAGATAACCAGTTTCATCTTGGACATTTACACTGAAATGCACATATAGCATTCTAAGTACAGTATGCTGCTTCAAGCCTAACACATCACTGTATTGTCCACAAAAGCTTCCTATCTTGGTGACACCCCAGCAACCAACCCAGAAGGAGAGTTCAGTTCTTTTATTGATCACATATAATAATCAATTTATCCAGTCTTTTTCTAAAAGAGAAAAGGTAACAGTATTGGATACACCGGAAGGATTATATAGCATCCCATTGTTTTATTGCATGATCTTCTGCTACTTAACATTAAGCCATGCCTTTCCAGATATAGGCATCATGGTAAGTAGTGCTGTATACTACATAATAGCTACAACTATCACTGATTCCATCTTGTATGAATGGTTCCTTTTTTCTATTCTAGGGATGGAATCCAAGGCCTTAAGTATGCTAGTCAAGTCTTTTCCACTATAGATAGGTTGGTTATAGTTTATATTTTAAGACTTCATACAAGGACCACTTGATAAGGGTTCTTCCTTAGTATGTGATAGACTCATGGGTGTTACTCCTTTGTTCTGTCACATGGAAATTTGGGTTCCTTGCATAGTGTTATTATTGTGAAGATTAAATGATATAATTTATACAAAATGCCTTTTACACAATGGATTTTCCCTCCCAAGTACTAACCAGATCTGAATGTGCTTAGCTTCTGAGATCAAGGTGGTTTGGCCATAGATACATAATGCTCTATCAGGGAATTTCAGTTCCCTTCTCTGAGGTACTGAAGTAGAGCATGATTGGGGTAGGCAAACACTGTTAGTGGGAAATGTATCAGAACTGCAATGTACGCTGTACCCTAGTCTATAGAATTTGATTTGCTGGGAAAACAATTAGGGGCGGCCAATATCTGAGCAGAAAACATGGCTCTTGGTGAGATGCTGGTTGTAGACAGGCAAATACACTAGTAGAGTGTGAATACCATCAGAGAAGTTTGAGTTTACTCCCACAGATGAATGTGAAGATGCACGGTTTTAACTGCTCACGGTTGTCTTCATTCTCTCTACTAGCACTAGCTGCCACTACAAAGCATCACTTAGGAGTGGCTATAGTTATAAACTTGGAGATAGCAGGGGCCTTTGGTTTTTGTGATATGAAAGGCATGATGGCTTGCAGTACCTACCTTCCTTTTCTACCTTTTCAGCACCCCCACTTCAGCCCTTTCTGCTTGAGGCATTCGATGCATAATTTATGAAGTGGTGCTGCCCTCTTGTGGAAAACTTAACCTTCCCTTCCGACCTGCTGTGGGCATGGTGTAGGAAGCTATAGTTCCTAATTTTTTAGTCCTAGTTTCCCCTCCAGTTTATAAAAGAGGTCTCTGTTCTTCATAAACTACGGCATAACAGAAGTGCGATGTACTTACACTTCACAAGTGTTCATCTTATTGACTTAGACTTGAGTAACACATGGTTTAAGTAAACCACTGACAATGCTGGGCTTCAGGTCTTGCCTTAAGTCCTTTGAAATTCATGACCATTCAAAAAGACTTTAGAAAATGGCCTACTTTGAAAACCCAATCCAACTTGTATCTGTCTGTCTGTCTGTCTGTCTGTCTATCTGTCTGTCTGTCTGTCTACCTATCTATCCATATCAGTCAATGGTGTGCACATGTGTATAAGTGCAGGGCCTTGTATATGCTAGGCAAGCATCTATCCCTGAGCCTCCTCTTGTCTCACCTTCCTCCAATGTAAGTAATTTCACGCCATGACATGTCTAACGTGTTCTAAACCTCTCTTGTTTTCTCTTAATCCAATCACTCTTGGTTTCTCACCTGTACTATTTTGAGCGCCTACCCACTGGCTTCTCAGCATTCAGTTTCATCTATTTCCAATCAATCCATGCTCTGAAAAGGCATCTTAGCAGGCCACTTCTCTACTTGACAAAAATAAAAAATAAGAACCATAATGCCATGCTGTTTTCAAAAGATTTATTTTATATGGATAGACTATTTAACCACATTAAAGACATCATAGTCATGAGCCGTTTTGAATATTTTGTTAATTATTTAAAAATTTATGCATTTTATCTTGGTCATACTCATTTTTCTTCCTATCTATTCCCAGATCCAGTACCCCAGCTCTATATCCACACAACTTTGTACCTTCATGGATTTTTAAAATAATTACCAATCCGATTAATGCTGTGTATATGCTCCTGACTGTGTGGTCATTTACTAGACCGTTTTCATCTACCAGGGGACATACTCTTTAAAGAATCTACCTTTTACTCTCCTCGCAGCTATTGAAGACTGCCAGCTCCTCGGCTAGGGCGAGGACTCTGTGACTGAGTGATCATTTTGAACTAAAAATCATGATATTTAAATATATGAAGTAAACTATGTTAGCACTGTATAAAGAACAATTATGAAAATATCTGTATCGAAAACATTGATATAAGTTAAGTTAGAAAACAAAGAATACCAAAATGGAAACACTTGGAAGAATTGAAAAACATGTCATTCATTCTAATTAATACAATTTATAAATATTTTATAGAGAATTTATTATTTTCCAGTATTTTTGGAACATCTAAAAATGATTATATGTTATGCTGCAGAGAAAATATATGCAAATTTTAGCAGCAGAAGTGACATTGGGTTTGTTTCTGATAATAATGTACAAATTTTACAATTTTAAACAAAAATCTTTAAACAACTTTAATACATCAGAACACATTTGCATGCAAATATCAGATCAGAGAAAAATAGCAAACTAATAAAAATAATCAAGCATGACTTGTCAAACTTCAAGATTAGTATTCAGAAGTGAATTTATAACATTAGATATTTTATTAAAAATGAAGAATACAATTACATATCTAAGGATCTATTATAATATTGATGCCAAGGGCTTGATTTTGGGAACTTGGGAGATGGATTCAATAGATAAACCTCTATCAAATTTAATCAAGTAAACAAAGATGAATCATAAATAAAATTTAAATGATAAGTGATAAATAACCTCCTAGAAATAGTTTCTGGATTTAACTACAGATTACATTGACTATATTTTAAGAAATCTTGAAATCACAGAGAAATTTAACATATCTACTTCAGTTTTAAATGCCAAAATTATTGAGAAGCTGTAGAATAAAAGGACCTGAAACAACAGAAGTGTAAAAAACAACACTAATACCCAGACAAATTCCCAAAAGGGAATTCAAAGTTTTTGCAATAGCCTAAACTCTATTACAGTGTTATAAATCTGAAAGTGTAGAATTATTCAGGTTGCTTTTAAAGCTAGCATTACTTTGATACTAGAACCCACTACACTGCCCCCACACAGGATCCTCTAATTATTGAGTTTTGATACATAAAGTGCATAAATATGAGCCTATGAAATATAATTTAGAACCATGGGATAATAGTCTAAGTGCCAAAATATAGTTTTTGGAAAAACGTAAAATCTTGACTCATACAGACTTAGAAATGAACATATGTTGCACTTTATTTAACTCTAATGAGCAAACTGTAAGGTGTTGGAATCAGTTTAAAGGCAAAGTGAAAGAAAAACAAATTTAATTTAAAGATAACACTAGACCGCAATAACAAGTTAAAAGCTACAGAAAGAAAGACCTCCAACTCAGAGTATCAGCTACACACTTAAAACACTTGGCAGTACCCTTAAAAAGAAATATGCATGTCATATAAAGGACATATATGGATGACTTTTCAAAACAAAATTTCCACTGAAAGTGTACACAAATAATTTTGATTATCTGAATAGCCCAAAGACATTGCATAAAGTGGTAGTTAAATAGCTGATGATACAGCTCTGTGGTAGAGCACTTGCCTGCCATATATGAAGCCCCAAGTTCAGTTTTCCATTACCAATACCATAAAGCATAACAAAGAAAAGCTTAGTGGTAGAGTGCCTACTTAAACACAAGGCCCTTGACTCAGTGCCCAGTAGCAAAAATCAATAAACAAACAAACAAGCAAACAAAATAAACCTGGAGGGCAAAGGAAGAAAAGAAAAATAATGGGTATATTATTGTGATAACGTTTTTGTTGTTGTTGATGATGATTTGGGATTTTTTTTTTGTTTTTGTTGTGTTGTTTTTTTTTGTTGTTTTGTTTTGTTTTGCCACATGTGGTAGCATATTTCCGCAATCCCAGTACTTGTGGTTGTGGGACTTGGGAACAAAAGACAGGAGAATTAGGAGTTCAAGGATAGCCTTAGATACATAATGAAGTCAAGAACAGCCTAGGCAACATGAGTCCCTTTCTCAAACTAAAACAAACCAAAACAAAAACAAACCACAAACTAAGAAATAATGGAATGAGCAGTATTTTCACATGCACTGGCTTAGTTACGCCCCTATTCTGTTGGGATATTCTTTAATTTTGAAATTCAAATCAGCCTTTATTATTCTGTTTTCCTTATATGTGTTATCAGTCAACTTCCAGATCATGTGTCCATTTGTATGATGTACTTTTGCATCTAATTCGTTGTCATCTTTTCTATCACAATTCAAGGTGCCATACTGAGAAATTCTATCGTTCTTTTAGATGTACAAACATTTTATACTCTTGGGTATTCATCTTAAGGAATACTTCCTTCTGTATTAACAACTTACTCTCTTGATTGTGCAATGGACCTTGCCAACCTCTTCCCCACCCCTCTTGAAACAAACTCTTACCCAGGGTGATCTTGAACTCATGATCATCCTGCCTCAGCCTCCAAGGTCCTGGTATTATAGGCATGCAGCACCATAGTTAGCTCTTGTAAGCATTTGAGCCGTCAATATTTGTTAAATGCCATGCTTTTGCTTGATTCTGAAAACTCAAACATGAAGAACATGGTTGTAGTCCTTGCTCTCATTGACCCTTGATACCTACAGTCTTTCTTGTCCAGGATTCTTCACTCACTGAACAGAGAATATAGTTTGTGACTATTATTTCAATTTTTCTAAGGAAGATACATAGATCCATTAGAGAGAAATTAATTATATGATAGATGTTTTAGAACTGGTGCTCATTAGTGAGTATCACGTAGGAAGTTGTTACAAATGCATTTTATTGGATGCTATATTGGGTCTAATGAATCAAAACTCTTGGTTAGTGGGAGCTATTCCAGTTACATATTTTAATCACATTTCCAAATTAAAAGCCAACAGTTTGTGAAACACTGCCTTGAGGCATCAAGGTTCAATTCTCCAGAATCAGTAGAGAAAAACTAAATGCAACCCTACAGTAACTACCTCTTCTCTATTCAGATTCAATTTCATACATTCAGAAGACCAATACAAATCATCACAGAAAGATCCAACAGGAAATTCAAATTCTGACTTTCTGAGCTGCATATATAGCAGGAGATGGCCTAGTCGGCCCTCACTGCAAAGAGAGGCCCATTGGACATGCAAACTTTATATGCCCCAGTACAGGGGAACGCCAGGGCCAAGAAGTGGGAGTGGGTGGGTAGGGGGAGGGGGGAGGGTATGGGGGACTTTTGGGATAGCATTGGAAATGTAAATGAGGAAAATAAAAATAAAAAAATAAATAAATAGTAAAAAAAAAAAAACCAAAAACCAAAAAAAAAACCTGTTAATGAAAGGCTGGTGCAAGGAAGGGTGCAGCATTTGACCAGAATCCCTGCAGTGGGAAGTATAAATCTGCACTTATCCTCTAGTCCCGTACCAACCCCCTATCCCCAGTAGTAGTTGATAGCATCACCATCTACTTGGACATTCAAGTGAGAAACACAATAGTCCTTTAGTCATTTCTGTCTGTCACTGAGAGCTCTATTTACCCTTTAGACAGTCCCAGAATCTTCACTCTTATTTTCTCTGTGACTACCCCAGTCCAGTCCCTCCTTGCCTCTTCTTGAACTATTTATTGTCCTCTTAGTTGTCTTAGATCTGTCTGCTAAGGTGTTAGTACAAAGATGAGTCCAGAATACTGTTCCAATTATATCCATCCCCTGCTGAAAACTTCTCTGACCTTCCTTGCTCAGAGGGCAGTTAAGAAGAGTGAACAATTTATCGCCATCTCTGCTCACACCAAGAATCTTGGCTATCATTCTGATTATCAACTGTAAGATTCTCGATTTTCTACTTCTTACCACAGCTGCTCTGAGTTCATCTGTGCAATATCGTATCCAGAGGCCGGCGTTTCCCAACATATCTCCTCATCCTCTGGCTCTTACATCTTGTCTGCCCCATCCTTTGCAATGTTTCCTAATCTTTGGGGGCAGAGCCATTGTTGATGTAGGTCTCCTGTCTATGGTTGAGTACACACAGATTCTTTTCCCCAGCATTTCAACCGTAATGAGTCTCTATATTAACTATGATCCACATAAGAAGAAGCTTCTCTGACCAAGGTTAGAAGCAGTACAGATCTGTGGACATAAACAGAAATGTGTAAAAGACAGTTTAACATATAGAAAAATAATATCCATGTGTTCTGCCCAAGGGCCTATGACTTCCCTATACATGGGTTTTCATCCATGTCCAGATGTATTTCACCCATGTATATGTTACCAGGTATGAATTCACTCCTGTGGAGCAGGTAAAAACCCCAACCATGAGAATCATTAGTTAGCCCTCATAAACAGGCTTGCAGCTATGACACCAGTGCATACATCTTGCCTCGAAGGTTAGTACAAGAGCACACAGGGTCCAGAGCTGTATAAAATAATGTCTTTTCTCCCCCAGCAGCCTGCAAAACACCTTCCAAAACTATAAAAGCTGGCTAACAGAGAGCTTCCTTGTCAGTTCAAGACTGATTTTCTGTGTCCTGCAGCGGATGTGTATGATGCCTTCAGCAAATATGGTGTTACTGTCTAGTTATAATGGGTGACCTAAAGCTAATGGTAATAGCCTATGTTGGTTGGGATGCCTCTGGGGCCTCTCTGACCAATACATCATAAGCACGTATAACCCATCTGACAGCTAGACTACAAGAATCATGATGGTCATTATTCATTGTTGTGCTTTTATCATGTAGTGCTAGTCATAGCCACTTCCCTGTAGCAGACTGTGTTCAAAAAATCCTTGAGTCTTTTCTATGTCCCTATAGCAGGATGTAGAAAAAAAATATTCAGTCTACCTTGGTTTATAAAACTTAAATGTAAAAATGGACATGTATATCACACCCCTGTTCTAAAGGCTCAGGAACCATTGTAGAAGGGGGGGCAGCAAAGAAATTGTAAGCCAGAGGTCAGGTTCTGGGCGTGTCCAGAATTGAGCAGTATCTTCTGAATATGACAGGACCATATGCAGTCATGAGCTCACAGCAGCTGTGTTTGCTTGCACAGTTGCTATACAGGATCAAGTTAGTCAACATTCCAGTATGGAGTGGGGAGGGGATAATGAGCCACCACCCCTTGCTGAGAAGCTATTGACAGGTGATGAGTTCTGGGGACTGGAGAGTCATTTTTCTTTCAGGGTGTGGCCCTGGATAGGTTGAGCATGATGCTACGTCACCCATGATATATGCAGTATAAAATTGGACTCAATGCATTATAGAAAAACGAAGGTAAGGACTTAGTAGTAGGTGGTGGAATGGAGGGGGAATCTGGGAAGAGTTGGGGGTAGGAGCAGGAGTAACATGATCAAAATACATTCTGTATACACATATGAAATGCTCAAATAATTAATAAAATATTGTATTTTAGAAAATGAATATCAAATATCTTATGCATTTATACTTTTATAAGTATTTAGTGTCTGTCCCTTTACAAAATAGAAGACTTTGAGGCTCCATATAATGGTTTAAAAAAAAAAAAAACTCCAAACGGTTTTGAACATGGCAGGCACTCAGTACCACTGAGCCTCAGATCTTCAACTTGGCCATCCTTTCTCTTTGCTATGTTGCTCCTACATCTAGAAAATTTTCTACATTTCTTTGCTAAACCAAAGACTGGCCATACTCCATAATGAAGCTTCAGCCAAAGGGGCCATGTCGTTAGAAGTACCTGCAATCCCTATTTCATCTAAGTTTTCTGGAGTGTAGACTCCATAACTCTACTGAGGCCAATAATGAGGTAGGCCTTGCCTATGGCCATGGAACTCAAAATGATGATGTAGCACTAAAAGCCACAATTTCTGTCAACCAATTGGCCTTTCTACTGTTTCAGGAGTTTGTCAACACCTTTGCTCCCTCCTCTAGGCAGCCTTCCTGCATTTGAGAGATGCTACTCCTTCCTGTACCCACAATAAGCTTGGGATCCTATATTTTACCTTAACTTAGATAACTCTGGATATAGAAGACTGCCAGATCCTTTCCCCAGCTTTTACTTCTTCCTGCTGAGCTCCAGATTTCCATTCCAAGATGTGCATTACCTCTGTCCTGATAGCCCATTATACCACCACCATGGCATTGTTCCCATCTCTATAAGTCAAACTCACAACGAGAGAGAATCTCTTCAATTTCTTTTTTATACTCCAAGTCCTTTCTGAGTTTCCCTCTGCAGTGTTTCTAATATCCATGTCATCCATCTCCTTCACCTTCTTCCTACTATTGCCTGGGACTCATTACCTCTTATCTGGATGCCCTCCAACCCATTCTTTGCACTTCTGCCAAATTAATCTTCCTAAAGTACATCAAAGTATTTATTTCAATCATCAATAATTGTTCTTCGGGTAAACCTCATGAGTTATGAGATCTCCATTGTGCCAGCCTGGGTCATGTAATTCCCTTTCTCAAATATGCCCCAATTGTCTCCAGAAATAAATACAAGTATCCCGTCCTAGCATTTATGACCCTCTAGAGCTGGCTCTACAGGACATTTTTTTTCCATCTTATCTTCCTGAAATCCAAAAGAGTGCAACTTTCCCTTTACACATTGTTTTCCCTGTGCAGGGACTCTTATTGTCCTTTTCTTAGAAAATAGGTTTCCAGTTTCTATTCTCCCTTATTGTGGTATTGCCAGCCTGTCATCCTTTTTTGCCCCATTTCTTTTTTTTCTCTAATGCTACAAACCTGCATGGGTTCCTCCCATTTTGAAAATAGGTATTCACCTTTAAATATATTTTAAAAAAACCTGTCTCTTTGTGTACCCCTACAAACATAAATAGTTCGCAGTAAATCCAGTTTTCTCCACTCTGATTTCTATGTTTAATTGGTCAAGTCATGGTCATTTTTATCTACTGAAAATTCTTCCTTTTCCTCTTTCTCATTTGTGTAGTGAATCAACACCTTAGCATGTTACCTATCTTCAGTATTGTCATTCTCTTTACCTCCTAAATTTAATCTTGTGTCACAACCAGAGTCATCTTTTGAAATGCAAATCTTGTGATGAACTCACTGCTTGTCAAAACCACCCAAGGCTGCCCATTGTGTTCAGGATAAAATCCAAACTCCTTAACATGGTTGAACAGGCCTCTTAATTTTCTGTATCTCCACCATCTGTGCAAAAGCTTGCACTTTAAGTTACAGCCACTTTCAGCTGCTTGTACCTCTTCAACTCTAACATCATTTCTCATATGCCTTTGCCTTTTTCACATCTGCTTCCTCTATTCAAAACCATGACTCTTGTCTCCTTTGCTTTGCTTTGCTTACTCTTACTTAACCATTCCAAATCAATTTTAAGCTTTCCTTAGCCAGTGCAGCCTTGAAATGTATTCTGTTTTTTCACATAGACAACACTTCTGGTTTCCTGTATTGAGGACTGTGATAGCATGCTTGCTTGTCTGTTTTCCCATGTGAGTTTTGGGCAAAATTTAGATGATGATCATTCTTATATCTTCATCATGGCCATCCTAGTACATAGCGGATTGATTACATGCCAAGCATCTACTCTATTGTTAACTGAGCTGAACATATGTGTGCCAAACAAGGAAGATGAGAGTCACTGTTATGAAAAGTGGAAGCCTAGAATATCAGGGGTGTTGTATTTATAGGTATACAAATACTTGAAAGTTGAGGTTGTACATCCAGTAAAGGAAAGATATGAATCAAAGGTAAGTCCAAAATTTCACAACAGGCTAGATGGAGGTATAAGGCAGTAATTTCAAATATAGTTGTATGAACTTGAATTTACTGAGCAGTGCACTTGACACTTGTTTTTTTCCAAAGGCTTCTCTGTGTAGCCATGGCTATCCTAGAACTCACTCTGTAGACCAGGCTGGCCTCGAACTCACAGAGATCCTCTTGCCTCCACTTTCCACTTTCCAAGTGCTGGGATTAAAGGTGTGCACCATTACTGCTTGGCTTATATTTGTTATATTAAAAGGAAAGAAAATAATTTAACTTTGAAAATGCAGGATTTGAACCATCTAAGAACTCCAAGTATAAATTATATAGATACTTGCAACTATGGTTCTAGAATATAGCAAAGATGTTTGTACTCTGTAATTACATAGGGAAGCTATTAGGATAGATGGTAATTTAAGGCACTGAGATGGATAGGATTTTCCAGAAACAGAAGTAAAAGAAAATAAATAGGAAAAGTCTAGTACTTAATGCTTGGTGACATATATTTATTAGCTAAGCACAGGGAGAAGATCCCTCCATTAATTAATATGAGGATAATTATTGAATTCATATTCTGTCTATGCCAAGTACTGTTGTGGGAACTGAGGATACAGCATTGAACAAACTAATCTTTCCTCACACGAATCTGATCTTCTAATGGAGATAGATAAACAGTTACTATAGGGAAACAAATATATACCAGCAGTGATAGGTGCTATGAAGGAAAATGAAGATGTGTAAGAGCACAGAAATTATTAATATAGAGATGCTACTTAGCATTAGCAATAGTTTCAGGGTTTGGTAGCTACAAATGGGATGGATTCCTAGGTGGGGTGGTCTCTGGATGGCCTTTCCTTCAGTTTCTGCTCCATTTTTTTCCCCTGTGTTTCCTTTGGACAGGAACATTTCTGGGTTAACAATATTGAGATGGGTGGGTGGCCCCATCCCTCAACTGGGGGCCATGCCTATCTACAGGATGTGGTCTCTACAGGTTCTCTCTCCCCTTTGTGGCTTACTTTGGCTAAAGTAATCCCCGTTTGGTCCTGGGAACCTCTTGCTTCCCTGGCATCTAGGACTTTCTAGTGGCCACCCCCAGTTCCCCATCCCCTACTGCAATTTCTTGACTACTCCTCTCTAGTCTCTTCCAATACCTGATCCTGCACCACCTTTTTTTCCTTCCCCTCCTCTCTCCCTCCCTCTACCTCCTGTGATTATTTTGTAGGATTGAAGCACCTACATTTTGGTCTTTCTTCTTCTTAAGTTCTATATGGTTTGTGGGTTGTACCAGCACCTGACCAATGCAGAAGCAGATTCTCACAGCCAACCATCAGACTGAGGCCAGGGACATAAAGGATGAGTTAGGGGAAGGACTGAAGTAACTGAAGGGGATTGCAACCACATAGGAAGAATGATATCAACTAACCAGACCACCACCAACCAAAGTGTACACATGGAGGGACCCATGGTTCCAGACACATATGTAGCAGAGGTTGGCCTTATCTGACATCAATGAGAGGGGAGGCCCTTGGTTCTGTGGAAGCTTGATGCCCCAGGGTAGGGAGAATGCTAGAGTGGTGAGGTGGGAGTGGGTGAGTGGGTAGAGGAGTACCCTCATAGAGGCAAAGGGTGTGAGGGAGGAAGGGATGAGGAGTTTGCAAAAGGGTAACCGGGAAGGAGGATATCATTTGAAATGTAAATTAATAAAATGATTAATTAGAAAAAGATAGAGATGCTAGAGGCAACAGGAATAGAAGTGACTTTAACTAGACTAGGGATGGTCCTTATGCAGGTGTGGTGTGTGTGTGTGTGTGTGTGTGTGTGTGTGTGTGTGTGTGTGTGTGTGTGTGTGTGCATGCATGCATGCATGCACATATACATGTACATGGAGGCCATAGGTTAAAATAGGCATTCCTCTATCATTCTCCATCTTATTTTTTGAGATAGGATCTTTCACTAAACTCAGAGCTCACCAATTGGTTAGATGGTCTGGCCAGAGGGATCTACTCGTTTCTACCTGCACAGTAGTATTATAGACACGCTCCCCGGCTCACACCCCTGTCTTTCACATCAGTCTGAGTGAGCTGAACTTGGATCCTCTTGCTTGCATGTTAGGCACATTGCCAACTGAGCTATCTTCCCAGCCTCTGTCTGAAGATTTGTAAGTGAAAATTTAAATGATGAGAAAGATGCAGCTCTATGAAAATCTGTGGAGAAGAACGTCAAGTATAAAGACCTTTAAATGTAGAAAAACTTAATATCACAAAAGCTTAAAACAAACAAACAAAATAACAAGAAAATTGAAACCGGAGTACAGCAACCAAGTAAATGAAATATGAAGACAGTTGAAATTGAGGAGGTAATCAGAAACATACTTGCATAAGGACTTATAGGGTCTGGTCTGATAAGAATCCTAAATGTGTTATACTTGGGGGAAGGACTGTTAAAGAGCTCCAAATAGGACAATGTTAAGATTGTTCTGGCTACTGTATAAAAATAGGGAGCATGGAGAGAGACCAGCAAAGACTCTCAGGAGATTAATTGCTGTGAATCAGTTAGGACATGGTGGTCAATTGACTTCAATTTTGTCAAAAAAGATGGCGAAAATTATTAGATTTACAATTGGTTTCAGAGGACTTATTGATTGGTGAAATGTGATTTAGACAGGGTTGTGGCGGAAAATGAAAAGGTAAAGGTTAGGCAGGCATGGTGGCGCATGCCTTTAATCCCAGCACTTGGAAGGCAGAGGCAGGCGGATTTCTGAGTTCGAGGCCAGCCTGGCCTACAGAGTGAGTTCTCTGAGGACAGAGTGTTCAGGACAGCCAGGGTTATACAGAGAAACCCTGTCTCGAAAAAACAAAACAAAACAAAACAAAACAAACAAACAAACAAACCTGAAAAGGTAAAGGTTACAAAGTCCTTCAATTTAGGCTTGAATAACTGTATGGTACCAGTTGCTAAGACAGAAAAGACTGGAGAGGTTGGACATAAGTTTGATGGGGGTGGGGAAGGTCAACCTAAGTGTTTGAATCTATGCATATTAAGTTTGGCAAGTCTACTAATATCAAGTAAAAGAGATATCTAGAGCTCAACTGAGAAAGTGGGTCAAAATTGAATATCCAGATTTTGGACTTAACCTCTAATCACTAAAGATTTGAGAGTAGATGATCTTGCTAGTGGATTAAATATAAACAGCAAAGAAGAGACATTATTGCACATCCCTTAGACAGTATGAAAAAGAGTAACAAAAAGAGTAAGTTGAGATGTGCCAGGGACGTGCTACAAAAACCTCACAGCAGTATGCATTAGCTCTAGTGAAGATAAGGATTTAAGAGACAGAGACAGAGACAGAGACAGAGACAGAGACAGAGACAGAGACAGAGACAGAGAGAGAGAGAGAGAGCTCAAACGTGTCAAGTGTTGGTGAGACACCAATTCTGAGAATTTACTATTGATTTTGGCAACATAGAGGTAATTAGCAACTTGAACAATGGAATTTGGAGATAGAGGCCTAAATGGATTGTCTGCTAAATTAATGGGAGGAAAAGAAATGAAGTATTAGCTTAAGAGGCAGTTAGAAGAAATATATAAAAATTTTATTTGTCAATTATTAAAATTACTCATTTTACTAAGAGTGTTTTCTTTTAAATCACAATCATAAAGTATCTAATGAAACTGATTTCATAGAAACAGATAAACTGATGCTTTAGAAAGGAAGAAATAATGACAGTAAGGTCTTTGAGAATGTTAGAACAGAAGTAGAAATGAAAAACCATCGGTAAACATGAGCACAATTTACTTCATTGCAAGGCCAGGAAGGGTTAATCACTGACATGGTGGTGGGGAGAGACCTCATTATATATTGCTTTTAATTTTTAATTAAATAAAAGGGGATTCCATCACCCGAGAGTTGGGGGAGTAAACAGGTTTAAAATGATAGAAAAAAGGCAGTTAGTCACAAAAGAAGGAAAGTAGAAGAGGCTGGTATCATGTAAGCCAAGGGATTGGAAGGAGTGATCCATCAACTGCTATTGTTGAATCAAGTATTGCAGTCAAGTTAGACGAATACTGAAAAATATACTATTGGGTTGTGGAATTCAGAGGTTATTAGTTGGTTTGGGCAGAAAAGCTGTTGTTAACATATTAGGAACTGAAATGTGAGTGGATTGGGTGTGCAACTTAGTAGTATATCACTTCCCTAATGCCCACAAACCCTTAATTCCATCCCTAGCACCCTCTCCAAAAAATGAGGCAATCAAAGGTAAGGAATTACACATGTAGAAAATTTTTGTGGTATAGGGGGTGTTAGGCATTGGGCAAGATCGGTGAGTACTGTACCACTGAGCTACATCCCAGCTGAACAGTCCTTCTACAAGTGGAGAGTGACAGAAGTAAGCTGTGGGAAGGAATCTACTTATATTATGTACTAGACTGAATTTCATGCAGAAGAGTGACCTACCAAAGTCATATAGTCACTTGCCCAAGATATGACTCTGCTGGTTTCCAACAGATGTTAAATATGAGAGTGAATACATTCACAAATCCTGTATCCAAATAAAATCAACAGAATCTCTTAAAGTGTCCTATGAGAAAACTATCTGCTTGCCTCTTCCAATAGATGTATTTGGAAAAATATCTCTAAAGACATATTCCTTTAATGCAGAAGAACAAAACAGTGGAGATGACAACATACAGTTCAAATATAATCTAGGGTCTCTAATACCCATCTTCTCCCTAGAAAAGATAGACATCTGATAAGTCTAACCTAAGAACTCCAAGGAATTATTTGGTGTTTCTCTGCAGAGAGTAGGGAATACTGATACCCAAAGCTGTATTATAGTTTCCCCTCAGAGTAGCTTAACAGCCACAGTGGATGGGAGAGGGAAGTGTGTATAACAGGCTTATATCTATCTGTATTTGAATGGTATAAAGTCGGCCACAAATAGGAATGGCATGGAACGAGATCAGGGTAGATCAGATCATGGATAGATGAAATCAAGACCGTCATTTAAGCTAACTCTCAGAGAAACTGACTCTTGACAGCAAAATAATTCCGTGCCGTGTGCTAAACTTTGGAAGTAACTACTGGTACTCTGCCACTGAGTCATTTTAACTATTAATAATTAGACAGGACAATGTCATTGAAAATAATGTAGCATAATACAAGGAGTGGTTTTGCTCTATTCCCAGAGGGGTAGACTGGATGGAACCTAATCGCTTTTTCCTACACTAATTTGGCTGATTGTGTCAGAGAAAAAATAGAGGCCGATCATTTTGTTTGTTTTCCTTCTGTTGAATGACTCACACTTGACCACAGACATCCATAGAAAGAATTCCCATTGGTAGGAAGATAACAGAATGTATAATAAGAATCCAGTAGCTTGAAAGGAAGAACTTCCCAAAACTTGAAAAATCATTCAGGGACCCCTAAAGCACTATAGAGTTAGAACCTTGAGTTATTGACCATCTATGTCCAGAATGTAGCTTCAGTGCCTGGATGACAGGCAGCATTTGATGATTGAATGAGTAAAGGAAAGGTTGGTTAATTAATGAATGGTGCCTTTCGAGAGAACAGCTAGGAATACCAATATAGTAAGATAATGAACTGATAGGTCAGGCATGTTATCTTTATGAGTCACCTTATGATTTCATTTTCAGTGATTTCTTCTGAGGATGAAATTCAAGAATTTAGGTAATATACTTGGAATCCAGCATATTAAGTTATATTAGCTCTTTTTGCCCAACTCATCCTCTCATATAAGTCAAAGAAGTTTCTGTTTGCTTTATCACATGAGAGAAAATTATGCTTTGCTCTTTAAAAAAGAATCGCAGATATTGATATTAAAAACAGCTTAGCTTAACATTAACCAATATCTTCAAGAAATTTTAGGGTAATTTAAAAATATTTATTTTAGTTTTGGAGATTATAATTACTTTCTTATTTTCTTTCCTTCTCCCAAATCCTCTTTGCTCTCTTTTAAATCTATACTCTCTCTCTCTCTCTCTCTCTCTCTCTCTCTCCCCCCATTGTTACCTGCATATATGTATACATGTATATAAACAGGACCAGGAACGGTGGTCTTTCACCTTGTCTTTTATCAGTCTGCCACAAATCTAAATTAAAATAAAATGACAAACTCTCCTGGCAGCATAATTTTATTCTTGGAATGTGTTCAATATCCCAAATACTGGAGGCCGCCTCTCGTAGTGATTAACTGTCCTTCACACCATGTTGGCTACAGCTGTTAAGCTAGCTGTTCCCCTAGCCTTGGCTGTTGGTGCTAACCAGTGGGAAAGTCCAAATTTACATGTTTCACTGCCTCACTCTCAAATTTCCTCCTTGAGTTATTTTTGTCCTGCCCCACTAGACAGAATTTCTAGAAAAAAAAAAGGAAAAAAAAAAAAAAAGAATAGCTTCATTTAGGAAGTGACAGCGCTAAGGATAAAAAAGTAGATTTTTCTCTCTTTCCTTAACAGGAGACTTTTTCAGCCTTTTCTCTTTTACACATCTTCTCTTCCTTCTACTTTTGAACTTTTAAAGCTCCAGTTAAGAGACACCACCTTAATTTAGATACAATAAGTGACTTAATTAACATCCCAGACTGGCTCACTTCCTTTAACAACAGTGTCCAACACATTTTTTTCCTCTGAAATGTTTTATTTTCCCAGAGTCTCATATCCCTTGCACAGAACAGAATGTTTTGAAAAACAGTCAAACAGTTTTATCAGACGTAAGTGGTCCTATCACAACTCTAAAGATGGGTTCAGAAACATTTTGTGAACAATCATGAAAGTGCTAGAAAATTATCAATGGATAGAAAAGCCATTCAAATGAAAGCATTGTAAATGAATCAAGATTTTTCAACTTGAAGAGATAATGTTTTTGATCCTTAGAAAAATGTAGATCCTTGTTCAAATGGTTTAACAAACACAAACAAAGCCTGTTTTGAGATTATTATCATTTTGAAATGTATTTGGTTGAATTTTTTTGTGTTGTTTGCGATGCTTCCGTTTAGGACACTGTCCTATTATGTAGTCTAAACTCATCTTAAATTCACAAACTTCTTTCTCTCTCATCCCATCTGAGTGCTAGGATTCCAGGGTCACACCACTCTGCTCAATTTGTTCTTTATATGTTTGTTCCATAAGACAGGAAGAAGTGATTTATGAGCAGCTTTTAAGTACTGAAAATATTCTCTAGAAAAAAATATGCCCCTTTAGAATGCCAGGAATTGATTCTCATGGCTTCCTCTATCCACCCATTTTTCCTTGTCAACCCTAAGGCCTCCTATCAGCTACTTTATTCTTGACAAATCTTTTTCTTGAAATCCATACTGGAAACACAATTAGTGATACCTATAAGAGAATGTTTGTCTTCCTTTTCTGTTAAAGACCACAAGAAATCGCAACATTTGTAGCGAACAAGATTTTAGCCAGATCTTCTAGGGGACTTGTAAGTCACTTTGTATAGTCAATGCTAATGCACTAAGGAAAGCTATGGAATTTTCTTTACTGACTTCAGCAAATTATTTCCTCCCCAGGGAAGTCTTACTGAGACAGAGTAGAGGCAGTTGGCAGCAATGGCAGAGAAATGAATTAACTACAGCCTTTTCATTTCTTCTCATTTAAGACAGAGTTCTCTCTAAATGTTGATGCATTGAAGAAACTACTTTTGTAAAGACTAACTGGCAAGCAGTCAGAAAGGAACTTTGGGCTTTTCTCTATCAATTTATCAAATGTTTTGTCAGATAGAGAGACAGAGACAGACAGACGCACAGATGGACAGACAGACAGAGACTATGCTCTTTGTTTTTGTCCTTTGAGTGTAAAACATAATTCACTAGCATAGCTTCAGCTCCCTGAACACTAATGCATCTTGCATTTACATCTCTAGCCTCAAACTCTTTTCTGAATACCAACTGTGTAGTTCCAGTTTTCTTACCATAGTTTTATGTAGAAACTTGAAATACAATATATCCTGATATCTCCCCTCCTCTCTTTCTTTCATGGTCTTACTCACATCCAGTGGTCTTTTTCCTTAAAGTATGATGTCATGAAGCATTTCAGTTTCTTCCTTCTCTCAGCTACTTACTTAATTCATCTTTATGACATCAATGACAACATCCTATTAATGCTACCTCTACTATGTTTCCTTGTAAATCTCATTCTTTTAGCCTCTTTCAGCATCTTAACATGCACCCAGAGCTGTGTCCTCTCAGGACTCTGCCTTTGCATAATGCTATTCTCTCTGCTTAGAATGTTCTCCGACCTGTCCTTTGACTAGTAAAATCCCTACTGTGTTAATGGTCCACCATTTATCACTAGCCACTATTCCCATAGGATAAAAAATTATTCTCCTTTGTGTTCTTATTGCATAGGCACCAGTTTTGGCATCCTTCTGCCATGCCAAATTATGAGCTCCTTGAAGGCAGAGAATGAACTTTCATTGTCTTTGAAATCCCAGCACCTAACATATCATAGTCAATGGTAAATATTACTAAAATAATGAATTATGTCATTTAAAATCCAGGTCTATCAATTCCTTTAGTGAATCTTGATATTTGGTTCCAAGTCTAAAGATTAAAAGTTTATAGCTTTACACCTACATAAAATCTTTGATCCATTTTGAATGTGGGTGCATGTACATAATTATGAGTCTTGAGATTTGTTTTTAGATGTATAGTTGTACAATTGTGACAACACTGTTTCCCAAAAGGGCTACCTTTCCTCTATTGAATTTTTTTGTTTATGATAATATTATTATTACATATTATTGTGGTGATATATTAAATGTATTATTGTGTGTGCCTGCTTGTGAGTGCACACATGTACATATGCACACACACTATATCCATGCGGATGCCTATGGAGGCCTGAAGAGGAATACCCCGGAACTACAGTTATATAGGCAGTTGGGAGCTGTGTGATAATGTTACTAGAAACTGGAGTCTTTTGGAAGAGCAGCAAGAGCCATCTTCCCAGCCCTTATTGAATTGATTTTGCAACTTTCTCAGAAATAAGTTTCATATACCTAAGGGATCTACTTGTGTTTCTGTTGGTTTCATTTGTGAAAGATTATTAAGTCTCCACCAATACCACCCAGCCTTGATTCAGTATGATTCTTAAAATCTGATAGATGGACTCTACAATACTAAATGAAATTTCAATAGAAATTTCAGTAACTATGTACAGGAGTTTGAGAAATTCATCTTCTTTCTACTACACTGACACTTCTAATCCAGGAGCACAGTGTCTTTCCATTTATTTGGATGTGTGTTGACTTTTTTCATAAGTAATTTGTAGTTTTCAGCATGCAATCCTATACATTTGTGTTAGATGTATATCTAAGCATATTATTTTTGGCAGCAAGTTCTAATTTTGTTTCTACATGCCTATTGTTAGTGCTCAAAATATGATTACTTTTAAAATGTTGAGTCTGTGTACTTCAATCTCCTGCATTATTCGTTCTCTTAGTTTCCTTTATTTGTTTTGGATCCCTTGAGATTTTAACACGTGCTCTAAATAAGAATTTTTTTCCCTGTCTTGTTTGTGTTTCAACATATTTAAAATTTTCCTATTGTATCTTTATATTTGCATCAGTGTTTTGAAGAAGAATGAGTAAAATGTCTGTCTTTCCCTTGTTTCTGATCTTAAGAGCCAAACAGCCATTTGTTTATTTATTTATTTATTGTAAATACTGTAAACATATATTGAACTTTTAAAAATTAGATATTTTCTTTATTTACATTTCAAATGTTATCCCCTTTCCTAGTTTCCCCTCTGAAAATCCCCTATCCCCTATCCCCTCCCCCCTCCTCCTGAGCCCCAACTCTCCCACTCCTGCCTCCTGGCTCTGGCATTCCCCTACACTGGGGCATAGAACCTTCACAGGAGCAAGGGCCTCTCCTCCAATTGATGGCCGACTAGGCCATCCTCTGCTACATATGCAGCTGGAGCCATGAGTCCCTCTATGTGTGCTCTTTGGTTGGTGGCTTAGCCCAAGGGAGCTCTGGAGGTACTGGTTGGTTCATATTGTTGTTCCTCCTATGGGGCTGCAAACCCCTTCAGCTCCTTGGGTACTTTCTGTAGCTCCTTCATTGGGGACCCTGTGCTCAGTCCAATGGATGGCTGTGAGCATCCACTTTTGTATTTGCCAGGCTCTGGCAGATCCTCTCCGGAGACAGCTATATCAGGCTCCTATCAGCAAGCTCTTGTTGGCATCCACAAGTCTGGGTTTGGTGGTTTGGTGGTTGTTTATGGGATGGATCCCCAGGTGGCACAGTCTCTGGATGGTCTTTCCTTCAGTTTCTACTCTGAACTTTGTCTCTGTAACTCCTTCCATGGGTATTTTGTTCCCCCTTCTAAGAAGGATCGAAGTATCCACACTTTGGTCTTTCTTCTCCTTGAGTTTTATGTGTTTTGCGAATTGTATCTTGGGCCAGCCAGCCTTTTACTAAGTATGATATGAATGGCAGAGCTTATATGCAAGCTCTTTAACATGTAATGAAACTCCAATCTTTTAATTTTTTAAATTTATTTTGAGATTATAATGTCATTACATCAGCCCCCCTTCTTTTTCCCTCCTGTAAACCCTCCTTTCTCTCTTTCAAATTCATGGTCTTTTTTCCCTATTATTGTTTCATACATATATCTATATGTATATGCAAATATATTCCTAAATACATTAGTACAACCTGATCACTCTGTATAATATTACTTGCAGTTATCATATGAAGTAACGAGTTTTCTTATTGCATTTTTGTATATACTTGGCTTGGATGAATTTAGTCTTCCCTGTCTTCCACATCTCATTTCTTTGCCCCATCCACAGCCTTGTCCCTGTCTCCTTCTTGTTATCCTGTTCCAATATTCATGTTACATGCACTGTGTTAACCTCTCCACTTTTCTCTCTTCTTCCTTAGAGCCTCATTTTGCCCTAGCTCATGGGCCCCCTTAGATTTCTTCTTAATTCCATGTTTGCTGAAGGTTGTTGTAAATAGATGCTGAATTTTATCAAATGCATTTCAGTTTGTGAATAGAATAGATTCTTTGTGTTATTAATACAGCATAGGATGCTGACCAGTTTTCAAATATTTAGCTGCTTTTGCATCATAGGAATACATTATTCCTGATCACATATGCCATTGTTTGTACAATAAAGATCACTATTCTGTAATATTTTCATGAGGATTTTTGTGTCCTTCTTCATGAAGTCTCCTGAGGTTTTTTGTTTGTTTGTTCTGTGTCTAGTTTTCACATGTAAGCAATTCTTCGTTCATAAAGTGAATTGGGAAGAGTTCTTTTCCTGTTCATTTCTCAGAAAGATTTTATATATAACTGGGGCTAACATTTATAACATTTAGGTAATTCACAATCTTTCTAATTTTCATCTCCTTTTTAGACATAGTCTAAATATACAAGTAGCCTGAGACTTGTTACACAGCTCAGGTTGGCCTCAAATTCACAATTCCCCTGCTTCTGGCAACTGTAATTTTTGGCTTCAGTTTCGTTGAACTTTACTTTTACAAGCTTTTTGTTGTTCTCGCCCTTCTACCTGTTTAGTTAGTTTAGCCTTATTCTTTTTTTCCTAACCGAGTAATTCATGACAATAAATTTCCTCAAAGTATTGCTTCAACTGTGCCTTGCAAATTTTAATCTGCTGTATTATTATTTTCATTTAGTTAATGAAATATGTGATTGCTTGGGAAACTGCTACTTTGACTCATATATTTCTTATAATGAGTTCTTTAATTTCTAGTTGTTTTTATTGCTAATTTCTAGTTGAATTTCATTGTGGAAGGAAAATGTACTTACGTATGATTTAAATTCTTTAAAAATTGTTGATTTATCTAACAGAACAAGATATAATCTATTGCAGTATATGTCTCATGAGCACTTGAAAACAATCTGCATTCTTTTGTTATGTAATGTTCCTTATAAATCTCAATTAGATTGTATTGGTAAATGGTATGATTAAATCCTACTGTTTCTTTATTGATTTTAATCTTTTCTCTATCCATTCTTCACAGAAATATATAAGCACTGTGGATAACTGTGGGTTGATCTGTTTATCCTTTGTGTTCTCTTTCGCTTAATGCAGTTATCTAAGACTGGCAAGCTATGAAAATAAAGTATTCTTCTGGAATATTAACTAATGGAGAACTTGAATTATGTTAGCAACCAAAAGCCTTCAAGTATAGAAATACCTCTCCATTTTTACAAAGATGTTAACAATCATATTTCTATTATAGACTTTTTAGGTAGCTTATTTTTTTCCTGGTTTATACATAATCAAAAGATTAATTTGTTGCTTTCAGCTCATGATCATGCACGTTATTACAATTAGTTATTGCATCTACTATAACGTAACAAGGGACCTAGGAACCATCCTAGTTATGATGCTAATAGTTCCTGAATCACAGAGAAAACTCATCGAACTTGCTTGTTTGCGGTGTCCTCTGTTTTGTTTTGTTTGTTTGTTTAAGAATCTTGGCATTGCTTTGATTTTTTTTTTTAGAATTAATTTTTTTTATTAGGTATTTTCCTCATTTACATTTCCAATGCTATCCCAAAAGTCCCCCATACCCTCCCCCCCCACTCCCCTACCCACCCACTCCCACTTTTTGGCCCTGGCGTTCCCCTGTACTGGGGCATATAAAGTTTGCAAGTCCAATGGGCCTCTCTTTCCAGTGATGGCCGACTAGGCCATCTTTCGATACATATGCAGCTAGAGTCAAGAGCTCTGGGGTACTGGTTAGTTCATCATGTTGTTCCATTAGGTAGCTTATTTAACTTGTTCAACTATCTTAATAATTTTTAAAAGTTTTTTAAAAAAAAAACCTCAATCCCATTTTTCCAATTCTAATTTTTAAAATTATATGAGGTTGTTTGTGTGTGTGTGTGTGTCCGTGCATATACGTGCACACATGCAAGCTTGGTGAATTGATACTATTGTGCTTCATAGGCATCATAGCTGGGCATCATTAATATTTTAAGTATTTCTTTTCATATAGATTGTTAGTGGCTGTTATATGTGTAATACTTATATAGTATTTCTTACTTTGTTGATGTTATTTTACAATGCAGTCTAAGGTCTAATGCATATATTGTCATGTTGATTCTTCGAGATAACCAGCATTTTGTGGTCATCTCCTCTTCGTTTAGATAACTACTTTTAACCATTATTTTAGGATCAGTCTTCCAGTAATAAATTCTTAGAATTTCTTTACCCCAAAGTAGCTTTTGTCAAATACATAAAGTTTCAGCAATTTGTGTGCAGGGGCATTATTTGTTTTTCAAGGACACTTTTCAGCCCTGCTCTCTCCCTTTCTCTCCTTCCAGTTCACTGATATTATGAGTGTTAGCTCTTTCATGACACGCCCAAAGATTCCTGAAGCTATATATTCATCTCATAGTCAATTTTCATTCTGCTGTTCATACTGGGTAATTTCTAATGCTATCTTAAAGTTTAATTGATTCCTTTTGTGTTGCCTCTGAAATTGCTTCTGAGAATATTTAGTGACTTTCATTTTATTTTTAAGATGTAAATTTCCCATTTGATGTTTCTTTATATGTATATATTTTTGTCAAGACATGCCATATCTCAGCTGAGACATTCTTACTTGTCATTCATTTCATGCACACCTGTAATTACTTACTGAAGTATCTTTATGATGGATGCTTTTGTTATACACTTGTAACATGTCTTACTTTTACTGTTGCTGTCTATTATCTTTTAGTTGTTGCTGTTCAATTTAAGATCTTCCTGGTTTATAGCAATGGTGAATGATTTTCCATTAAAATGCACACTTTGGAGGATTCGATTAGAAATTGTGATTACATTTGAACTTTCCATTTTATCTAGTTTCCTGATACCACATTCTTAGAGGATAGGGCCCATGCCATATGAAGGCAGATGCCCAGGCTCTCAACTTGACCTCTGTTAGCAACACCCAAGAAAGGGTTCTTTGTTCCTGCCAGATGTATACTCAAATGTCCCTTGCTGCTTTTTGTGTGCCCTCTGATACCACCTCAACAGGAAGAAGGACAAACTCTTTGCTCTTGACATGTTGAGGCAGATAACCCCATTTTTCTGAAATGTTCATTGATACTGTGGGTCAACGAAGGCCTGTTACTACTATGTACAGAAGTCTTGATTCTGTATGTAGCCTGTATTGCCAATGCCTGAGTAGTGGGTGGAGTAAGGATTGGATTACATTGTTAAAGAATAGCCAAAGTGGAAATCTAGGCTCTTCATTCAGCATTTGTTAGCATGAGTGAGGATAGAGCCTCAGATTTCCTGTGGTAGTTACCCAGAGCAGAGTAGATATTTTCTAGGCATCCTTCTTCCATCATACTAGGATGCTGCTCTTTTAGAGAACGAGAATGGATGTGTCTTAGGGGTGATTTTGTCTGTGCCCACCATTGGACTCTCCTCAGAGCAAAAAGAAAACCCAGGAAACTTGACACTGTGCCATGCTCTAGCAGTCAACCTTTTCTGAGTGGTCTGTCTGCTTCGTGTAATAAAAACCATCTTCATTACATTGAGACCGTTCAAATTAGATTTTTTGGTTTGGTCTTTACACTGTGATTTGAATTTTTACAACGAGGTTGATAATGAGTTCTTTTTAAATTTAAAATACTATTCTTTTGTCAGGTATATATTTGCAATATTTTCTCTTAATGAATAGTATCAGACAAAGATAGATAAGAGTGTTTTAGTGATTATTTTTCTTGTCCAAAAATCCAGGCAATAATTATCTCATTTTCCCAGAGCAGGAGTCTTGATAATATTTTAGTGCCACCTCTTAAGAATTATATGCATTATTTCTGTATACTGTTTATAATTTTCATTAATACATTATGCCTTTCAATCAGGGAACCTGCATGGGTATGTGACCTTGGTCCTCTGTGTATACGTTATGGGTTGTATAGCTTGGTCTTCTTGGGGGGTGTCTAGTCGGATTGCAACTTACTATGCTGCCACGTTTGGTTGATATCCCTGAGAGGCCTGAAATGAGGAGGAGTAGGGGTAGAGGTTGCAGGGAGGGACTAAGAAAGGGAGGGAAAACTCTGGTTGGTCGGGATGTAATCTATGAGAGGAGGATATGTAAAAAAGGAGGAAACAAAGAAATAATGTTTTCACTAAAATAGCCACATGAACCAAACCTTACACATTGCAAGTGTTTTGCTTCACTAAATGGAAGAAGCATATAACCCCTAAAGACACTGAGTATGTGGCCTTAGAATTTCACAGCCTCTTTAAATCGAAACCTTAAAGTTAGGTCCTGATGAGCTTGCCAAGTCTGGATCTTTGAGCAAGTGTCAAGATCCCTTTGGGGAATTTGTCTCTGAGCTACCAGCTTTTTGGACTTCAGGCCAGTTTCTATTTTGAGTGGAAGCTCCAATCTAGCAAGAGTGCATTGATTGCTTTCCAGCTAATCAAAGGGAAAGCATTAGTTGGCTGTTCTGGCATCTCCTTGCAGCTAAAAATGATTATGTCTCTGGCTCCTAATGCAGCAATATATTCTTAATATATTCTTTCCCCTTTTTCTTGTGATGAGGATGCAGAATATGTTTCAATTTTCCTAAGTATAAAGTTAATGTATATCTTTGAATGGTCTTTGAGAAGTTACATAGGGTAAATTGCTTTTCCCCCCTTCTAGGGAAAGAACAGAAAAACCCACCTCTCTTCTCATTATCCATTATCTTAGTCATAAGAATGGTTAATTTACATATAGTAGAGGCTCTTTAAATGAGATTGTCCCTCTGTGCTTCTAGAAGAGACTTTCCTAAAATTCCTTAGACTGTTGGAGACAACACTTTGAAAACAAATTTATAGACTAGTTTTGGTGGATGCATGTTTAAAGAGATTAAGGAAGTTGCATTTGTAATTTCTCTCTCTCCTTCTCTCACTCCCCCTACTTTTTCTCCCCTCATCTTCTCCCTCCCTTTCCCTCTCCCTTCTCCCTCCCTTTTTTGGCCACTACCCCAATCTTGCCCACCACTCCATGGTGGAGTGCTACTTACTGGCTTGCTTAGCCTGCTTGCTTGTAGAGCCCAGGACCACCAACCTAGAGATGGGACCACCCACAATGGGCTGGGCCCTCCCACATCAGTCATTTATTAAGAAATTGCCCTAAAGGCTTGTCTATGGTCTACTTTTATGGAAGCACTTTCTCAGCTGAGGATCCCTCTTTTCTGGTGACTCTAGCCTGTGTCAAGTTAACAAAAACCTAGCCAGCACATTGCCCTCACCCTTCTCATTTTCTGTGTATGTACAATTCGTTGTTGTCTTGTCTTTTCTGGAAAAGTTGAAGGTTTGATGATAAAGGAAAGTTTAAGGGTGAGTAGGAGAATGTATTCATGAAGTGATAGGGAGAATGAATGATCTTTTATATATGATTCAGAAGAGCCATTAGAATGAATCTTCCAGATCAGGAAGAGTTATAAGAAGCCCCTTTTGTGTCACAGTAAACATCCATCACAAATATTTGTGTGCCATATAAACACTGACATTGGCCATTAGTCTGTCATAGCTGGACTAAGGAAGTAGCTTTGTATTACCTGTGTATTATATCCAAGGATAGGAAAAAGTTTGCCTTATCAGAGACCTTGTAAGATCAGAACAAAATAATGAAGCTCAACAAGGGCTCAGAATGGATATCACTTGTCTAAGGCCGCACAGCTAATAACTACTAGATCTAAGATTCAAATCTAATGCCTGTGTGTTGTACCATCTCTTCCTCACTATATAGACACTGCTGAAGTTCCAGTTACCAAGACTACCATAATTCTGTAACTCATTGAAATAATGATATACCAGTCCAAAACCAACAGTTGGTGTAAAGGTATTGAGAATTTTGTCCTTAAACATTTGAATGTAGAATGAAAGGTTTTTTTTCCCAAGGAACTTTCCCATGTAATATTAAAGAAGATTAGGCAGAACTCAGATCACTTTAGATTTAATAGGCTCTCTGCAAATGTTAGCTCTGTCTCTCTATTGCCCAATTGCTATGGATCAGTTATAGTGCTAGTAGCTTGTAGCTCTCAAGTGCATCATGTTATTTAATTGCCATACATGTCTTTTGAGGTCAAGGGGTGGATGCCCTCCTGCTTTACAGACGAGATCGGTTCCAAAGGAATGAATGAGGGGACATGTCCACTACCTTACAGCCAAATGTGTCTGTCTTCATATCTAGTATGTTCTCTGGAGACATGTAAGTTGGTATTTAACCTACTTCTGTCTCAGTAATACTTTCAAAAATTTAAAATTGAATATTTAGCTGAGTTCTTCAGAAATCCTTGTATCAATTTACAGAGGATGTGCATGCATTCTAACTTGCCTCACTGTGGGAAGGTTACCCTTTGCAGAAGCCTTGTATGAGCCCAGAGTGAAAGTGAAAATTAGTCTGAGATGATAATTGATTCCTGCATGTTGCTTAGGCTTTAGCTTTGCCTTGACCAGGAGTGCCCTCCAGTCTCCACAGAAGACTGAACTGAGCTAATTGGCTTTTGGATGAGGTTAGAGTTAAGGTTCTAGGCAAGGGACTGCTTAACTGAACCAGTATGATTGCTGCTGCTTACATGATGAGGCATCTGTTGGGTGAAGGCATTTTCTTTTTCTGACCAGAGGCTAAGCTAGCCTCTGTCAGTAGCAAAATGTTGTTACTTATATTCTGCACTCCAGTTGCATCTTTGGGATGTGCTCTGTTTAATAATGTGTGCATTAGGAGATACTGAAATCATGCTTTTTAAACTAGTCTTTTTCTCCCAGTAGATTTAGGCTGCCTTCAAAGAATGTGTTCGTGTACATATGTATATTTTAGACCAAGTATCACTAGAAAAAATTGACATCTCATCATTTGTGGGTTATTACATTGGTGGAACAAAATCTCCCTAAAGTGATATATCTAATATGTATCATAAAAATTTAATTCATACAATATTTTCTTTTTCAGGTACCTTTAATAGGGAGTTGTATTCCAATAGATTGGTTTGTAAGAGTTTCTAAATAATAAATCACAAATACCAATAAAGGAAAACATCTAAATTGTGCATATTTGAGTGTCAATTACATGTTGATTAACCTTACGTCCTTTTGTCATAATTCTTCCTATTATCATTTTCCATGGATGTCAGACAATTCATTTGGAACACAAGATTCAAAATTCATAATTATGAATGATAATAGAGGACCCTACAACATCTCATCTCCAGTTGTTTATTTCAAGACCATAGATATACATTCCCTTCATGTTCATAGTAATGGTAATTATACACTAAACTTAAGATATTGCTGGCCTATTTTCTTTTTTCTTCATTTTTTATTAGGTATTTTATTCATTTACATTTCCAGTGCTATCCCAAAAGTCCCACATACCCTCCCTCCCCACTCCCCTACCCACCCACTCCCACTTCTTGGATCTAGTGTTCCCCTATACTGAGGCATATAAAGTTTGCAAGACCAAGGAGCCTCTCTTCCCAATGATAGCCGACTGGGACATCTTCTGCTACATATGCAGCTAGAGACACGAGCTCTGGGGGTACTGGTTAGTTCATATTTTTGTTCCACCTATAGGGTTGCAGATCCCCCCCAGCTCCTTGGGTACTTTCTCTAGCTTCTCCATTGGGGGATCCATCCAATAGCTGACTGTGAGCATTCACTTCTGTGTTTGACAGGCCCCGGTCTAGTCTCACAAGAGACAGCTATATCAGGGTCTTTTGAGCAAAATCTTGCTAGTGTATGCAATGGTGTCTGCGTTTGGAGGCTGATTATGGGATAGATCCCCAGATATGGCAGTCTCTAGATGGTCCTTCCAAACTTTGTCTCTGTAACTCCTTCCATGGGTGTTTTGTACCCAATTCTAAGAAGGGGCACAGTGTCCACACTTTGGTCTTCATTCTTCTTGAGTTTCATGAGTTTCACAACTTGTATCTTATATCTTGGGTATTCTAAGTTTCTGGGTTAATACCCACTTATCAGTGAGTACATATTGTGTGAGTTCTTTTGTGAATGGGTTACCTCACACAGGATGATGCCCTCCAGGTCCATCCATTTGCCTAGGAATTTCATAAATTCATTCTTTTTAATAGCTGAGTAGTACTCCATTGTGTAAATGTACCATATTTTCTGTATCCATTCTTCTGTTGAGGGGCATCTGGGTTCTTTCCAGCTTCTGGCTACTAAAAATAAGGCTGGTATGAACATAGTGGAGCATGTGTCCTTCTTACCAGTTGGAACATCTTCTGGATATATGCCCAGGAGAGGTATTGCGGGGTCGTCTGGTAGTACTATGTCCAATTTTCTGAGGAACCCCCAGATTGACTTTCCAGAGTGGTTGTACAAGCTTGCAATCCCACCAACAATGGAGGAGTATTCGTTTCTCCACATCCTCGCCAGCATCTGCTGTCACCTGAATTTTTTATTTTAGCCATTCTGACTGGAGTGGGGTGGAATCTCAGGGTTGATTTGATTTGCATTTCCCTGATGATTAAGGATGCTGATCATTTTTTCAGGTGCTTCTCAGCCATTCGGTATTCCTCAATTGAGAATTCTTTGTTTAGCTCTGCACCCCATTTTTTTTTTTTTTTGGCTCAGCTAATTTTAGAAACACCACATTAAACAACGTTGTGTATGTCTCTTTTTTTTAATTTTTAATATTTTTATTACATATTTTCCTTAGTTATATTTCCAGTGCTATCCCAAAAGTCCCCCATACCCCCCCCACTTCCCTACCCACCCATTCCCATTCTTTTGGCCCTGGCATTCCCCTATATTGGGGCATATAAAGTTTGCAAGTCCAATGGGCCTCTCTTTCCAATGATGGCAGACTAGGCCATCTTTCGATACATATGCAGCTAGAGACAAGAGCTCCGGGGTTCTGGTTAGTACATCATGTTGTTCCAACAATAGGGTTGCAGATCCCTTTAGCTCCTTGGGTACTTTCTCTAGCTTCTCCATTGGGAGCCCTGTGATACATCCAATAGCTGACTGTGAACATCCACTCCTGTGTTTGCTAGGCGCTGGCATCGTCTCACAAGAGACAGCTATATTTGGGTCCTTTCAGCAAAATCTTGCTAGTGTATGCAACAGTGTCAGCGTTTAGAAGCTGCTTATGGGATGGATCCCTGGATACGGCAGTCTCTAAATGGTCCATCCTTTCATCATAGCTACGAACTTTGTAACTCCTTCCCTGGGTGTTTTGTTCCCAATTCTAAGAAGGGGCACAGTGTCCACACTTTGGTCTTCATTCTTCTTGAGTTTCATGCGTTTATCAAATTGTATCTTATATCTTGGGTATCCTAAGTTTTGGGCTAATATCCACTTATCAGTGAATACATATTGTGTGAGTTCTTTTGTGATTGTGTTACTTCACTCAAGATGATGCCCTCCAGGTCCATCCATTTGGCTAGGAATTTCATAAATTCATGCTTTTTAATAGCTGAGTAGTACTCCATTGTGTAAATGTACCATAATTTCTGTATCCATTCCTCTGTTGAGGGACATCTGGGTTCTTTCCAGCTTCTGGCTATTATAAATAGGACTGCTATGAACATAGTGGAGCATGTGTCCTTTTTACCGGTTGGGACATCTTCTGGATATATGCCCAGGAGAGGTATTGCTGGATACTCCGGTAGTACTATGTCCAATTTTCTGAGGAACCACCAGACTGATTTCCAGAGTGGTTGTACAAGCTTGCAATCCCACCAACAATGGAGGAGTGTTCCTCTTTCTCCACATCCTCGCCAGCATCTGCTGTCACCTGAATTTTTGATCTTAGCCATTCTGACTGGTGTGAGGTGGAATCTCAGGGTTGTTTTGATTTGCATTTCCCTGATGATTAAGGATGTTGAACAGTTTTTCAGGTGCTTCTCTGCCATTCGGTATTCCTCAGGTGAGAATTCTTTGTTCAGTTCTGAGCCCCATTTTTTAATGGGGTTATTTGACTTTCTGGAGTCCACCTTCTTGAGTTCTTTATATATATTGGATATTAGTCCCTTATCTGATTTAGGATAGGTGAAGATCCTTTCCCAATCTGTTGGTGGTTTTTTTGTCTTATTGATGGTGTCTTTAGCCTTGCAGAAGCTTTGCAGTTTCATGAGGTCCCACTTGTCAATTCTCGATCTTACAGCACAAGCCATTACTGTTCTATTCAAGAATTTTTCCCCTGTGCCCATATCTTCAAGTCTTTTCCCCACTTTCTCCTCTATAAGTTTCAGTGTCTCTGGTTTTATGTGAAGTTCCTTGATCCACTTAGACTTGACCTTAGTACAAGGAGATAGGAATGGATCGATTCGCATTCTTCTACATGTTAACAACCAGTTGTGCCAGCACCATTTCTTGAAAATGCTGTCTTTCTTCCACTGGATGTTTTTAGCTCCCTTGTCGAAGATCAAGTGACCGTAGGTGTGTGGGTTCATTTCTGGGTCTTCAATTCTATTCCATTGGTCTATTTGTCTGTCACTATACCAGTACCATTCTGCACCCCATTTTCAATGGGGTTATTTGATTTTTGGAGTCCACCTTCTTGAGTTCTTTATATATATTGGATATTAGTCCGCTATCTGATTTAGGATAGGTAAAGATCCTTTCCCAATCTGTTGTTGGCCTTTTTGTCTTATTGACGGTGTCTTTTGCCTTACAGAAGCTTTGCAATTTTATGAGGTCCCATTTGTCGATTCTCGATCTTACAGCACAAGCCATTTCTGTTCTGTTCTGGAATTTTTCCTCTGTGTCCATATCTTCGAGGCTTTCCCCCACTTTCTCCTCTGTAAGATTCACTGTCTCTGTTTTTTTTTTTAATTGGGTATTTATTTCATTTACATTTCCAATGCTATCCCAAAAGTCTCCCATACGCTTCCCCACCCACTCCCCCACCCACCAACTCCCACTTCTTGGCCCTGGCATTCCCCTGTTCTGAGGCATATAAAGTTTGCACAACCAATGGGCCTTTCTTTCCACTGATGGCCGACTAGGCCATCTTCTGATTCATATGAAGCTAGAGATATGAGCTCCGGTGTGTGTGTGGGGGGGGTACTGGTTAGTTCATATTGTTGTTCCACCTATAGGATTGCAGATCCCTTTAGCTCCTTGGGTACTTTCTCTAGCTCCTCCATTGGGGGCCCTGTGATCCATCCAATAGCTAACTGTGAGCATCCACTTCTGTGTTTGCTAGACCCCAGCATAGTCTCACAAGAGACAGCTATATCTGGGTCCTTTCAGCAAAATCTTGCTAGTGTATGCAATGGTGTTAGCGTTTGGAAGCTGATTATGAGATGAATCCCCAGATATGGCAGTCTCTAGATGGTTCATCCCCTTGGGGGTGTCCTCTGACTCTGCGCCCAGGTGACCCAGTGCTGGTGCTGACCAGAAGGGATTTGTGACCCTGGTCAGGCCAGGTTTCCTGCTTCTCTAATGCTGTCTCAGGTCCCGTGCAATTGTAGTGGAACAGAAGTTGTGTTGCACTCACTGGTGGTCCTAAGATCGCGTGGAGAGTCCTCTAGGGGACCTTGGGGGGGGTCTGCCAACTCCATGCCCAAGGTGACCCGGTGCTGGTGCCGACCGGAAGGGCACCTATTTTCTTTTTTTTTTTTTTTTTTTATATATTTTTATTACATATTTTCCTCAGTTACATTTCCAATACTATCCCAAAAGTCCCCCATAGCGCCCCCCCACTTCCCTACCCACCCATTCCCATTCTTTTGGCCCTGGCATTCCCCTATATTGGGGCATATAAAGTTTGCAAGTCCAATGGGCCTCTCTTTCCAGTGATGGCCGACTAGGCCATTTTCGATACATATGCAGCTAGAGACAAGAGCTCCAGGGTTCTGGTTAGTACATCATGTTGTTCCACCTATAGGGTTGCAGATCCCTTTAGCTCCTTGGGTACTTTCTCTAGCTTCTCCATTGGGAGCCCTGTGATACATCCAATAGCTGACTGTGAACATCCACTCCTGTGTTTGCTAGGCCCCGGCATCGTCTCACAAGAGACAGCTATATTTGGGTCCTTTCAGCAAAATCTTGCTAGTGTATGCAATGGTGTCAGCGTTTAGAAGCTGATTATGGGACGGATCCCTGGATACAGCAGTCTCTAAATGGGCCATCCTTTCATCACAGCTACGAACTTTGTCTCTGTAACTCCTTCCCTGGGTGTTTTGTTCCCAATTCTAAGAAGGTGCACAGTGTCCACACTTTGGTCTTCATTCTTCTTGAGTTTCATGCGTTTATCAAATTGTATCTTATATCTTGGGTATCCTAAGTTTTGGGCTAATATCCACTTATCAATGAATACATATTGTGTGAGTTCTTTTGTGATTGTGTTACTTCACTCAAGATGATGCCCTCCAGGTCCATCCATTTGGCTAGGAATTTCATAAATTCATTCTTTTTAATAGCTGAGTAGTACTCCATTGTGTAAATGTACCATAATTTCTGTATCCATTCCTCTGTTGAGGGACATCTGGGTTCTTTCCAGCTTCTGGCTATTATAAATAGGGCTGCTATGAACATAGTGGAGCATGTATCCTTTTTACCGGTTGGGACATCTTCTGGATATATGCCCAGGAGAGGTATTGCTACCTATTTTCTTAATTTGAGTTTTTACTTCAAATATATGAGTAATGTTCATAAGTTAATAACAATTGAAATCTGTTTTTTAAAGTAAAACTGAATGAAGCAATCTGTGTTTTTTGGACTAGAACATTGAGCTTGGATTTTTAAATGCAGTCTATAGGCAGTGAGTAGAAATCATAGAATTACTGTGAAAATCTTTAAACATCACATAGTTTTACCTTTATGACAGTTAAAGGCAATGTTTGTCACCTGAAAGGTATCTGGTAAGCAATAAATTGTCATATCATGAAAAAGTGCTGCACCTGATACTGAGTATCCATTCCATGAATATATACCATATTGCATTCACGAATAAGAATAAACTGGGCGTTTTCCAAAAACTATTTCCCAAAAGATCTCTTTATCAAAAACTAATTCCCAAAAGATCTCTTATTACATGATTTCCATCTTTTGAGTACTTGGCATGTATTTTAAACAGTGTGGTGGGAAACAGCTGGAAATATTATATCCTCACCCTATGTTCTAGTTAAAAGAGAATGTGAAATAAACAATGGGAGATGAGATGTTGTAGGGTACCATATTAATGCTCATAATTATGAATCTTGAATCTTCTGTCCCAAAATGAGTTGTTTGACAACCATGGAAAATGATAATAGGAAGACTTATGACATGTGTGTGTGTGTGTGTAGGACAGAAATAAGAGAGGCTAGTGGGAGAGAATAATAGAATGAATTATAGACATGTATCAGATTATCTAATAACAGGTGCCTAAAAAATGACATAGTTGCTAAGTGCACTGACTGAGCTTCCAGAGTTCAGTTCCCAGCTTTTACATTGGGTGGCCCATAGCAACCTTTAACTCCAGTCCTAGGGAATCTAATCTGACCTTCTCAGACACCGTCCATGTCTTGTGTATGTGTGTCAAGAAAGAAAGAAATGTCAAAGAACAAGCAATACAAAATAAATAATATAGCTGAATAAAGAAGCTGATGATGATTAAGATGAATAATACCTGTATTGAGTAGTTTCAAAAATGAAAGGAAGAAAATAGCACTATTTTGCAGAAATCGACAAGGATGTTGGCTTAAAGGGTTTTTTTTATATATAAAATGTAAAGATAGAATCTAGGTTTGAGGACCATTAAGGAGGTCAAGCACATGTAAAATTAGGGGAGTGAGAATCAACTTGGCACTTTCAGAATAGTGGAAGGAACTTGATTAGATGTAGGCTGTTCATGTATTGTGGTTGCTTATGCAGAGAAAGGAATAGTGACCATTGCAGTGTGGAGGACGAGTTAATAAGTGGAGATGCCTCACAGGTACCACCTGGTGAACAATGCAATGTAAATGCTGAAGAAAAAGAACACTCAGAGGGGTGTGTGTGTGTGTGTGTGTGTCTGTATGTGTGTATGTATAAAAGCAGGCAAACAGGTAGGCAAATAGATGGATGGAGAGATACAATTGGAAACTGTGAGAAAAAAATAAATAGAAACATTATATCATTATAGTGTTTTGGTGAGAGACTAGAACTAAAGATTGTCCTCCACCCACAAACTAAATTAATCTGAATCCCATTTAAATATATACAGATGCTCCTCTTATCCTTAAAATACAATCTTCCCTTAAAATGTCACATTCTTCCACTGTCTTTTCCTTCACAATGAGACCTCTTTAACTCTCAAAAAATATTCTAGACCCATTGTCTCTATTTTCTCACTTCCCATTTTCTCATTACCCCTGGTCACTCACTTAACACCACAACACTCTTCTATGTATTATTAGTTCCAAGATGAATGAGTGTCTACCAGATAGATTTAAAACATCAAGGCTTATCTTTCTTTGTTTTCGAATGAATAGTTTTTCATCAGTATAGTAAAGTAGGGGAAGGAACTTTACCACTTATGTATATTAGAACTGTGATCAAGTCATCCATCAATTGGATGACTTTCAGCAAGTTATTGAAGCACAATTTCTTATCTATACAATGAGAATGATCTGATCTACTTTACAGGATTATATAATAAATGACATTGTACATGCACCATTTAGAAACAGTACTTTATTCATAAGTATTAGTTTCTTCATTTCAACAGTGGATACTTTTTTTGTTTCCTTTCTATTTACCTTGAACCTTTTCCCCCTTTAATTTGTCTCTAATCCACTGCTGTACCCTAAAGTAATAACCCTGAAGTGCACACTTGATCCCACTAGAGGATTATGAAATACATTTTGTCACTGTGTTCTCTCCAGAATTTTTAATTCATAGAGGCACGGTAAGTTCTCAGGCAATGTTGATATTTCTGATCTGAGAACAGAACCTTAAAACCTGTTAGAGTTTCGTCACAGACCCAATCTTAATATATGAAGTTATATGACTTGTGACTCCCAGTCATTTTCAACCGCATGTTGTCTCCCAGACACATCATGGTCAAGCATGTCCTACCTGATTCTAAAGTATATATATAAGATTTGTCAGGAGCAGTCAAGAATGAAAAAAATAATAATGGAGAGAAGGACTAGTTATAAAATACATTGGTGCTAATATGTAAAGAAACCGATTAATAGGCCATAATTAAGCCTGGAAATTGATCTAGAAACACCATTTAACATAACCATCTTTCTGTGTCTACAGGTTCCACATTTATAGGTTCAACTAATCACAGATCAAAAACATTCTGAACCAGGTTACATTCACACTGAGTGGGCTTTTTTTTTCTTAGTTATGATTCTCTGAACAATATTGTCAAACAACTATTTACATGCTATTCATACTACATTAGCTACTATATATAATCCAGAGGTGATTTAAAGTATCTGGTACGATGTGTATAGGTTATGACATCATTTTATATAATTCTTGAATACCTGTGGACGTTGGTATCCTGGAACCAATCTTTTAGAAATACTAAAGGACGAGTATGACTTTTAGTATATGAGTTCATTTTAAAATGGTTTAACATTTATTTATTTATTTAATGTATGTGAGTACACCATCTTCCTCCTCAAACACAACAGAAAAGGGCATCGGACCCCATCACAGATGGTTGTGAACCACCATGTGGTTGTTGGGAATTGAACTCAGGACCTCTAGAAGAGCAGTCAGTGCTCTTAACCACTGAGCCATCTCTCCATCCCCCATGTGTTAATTTTATAATATTAAAGATATTTTAAAGAAAAATACAAAACTTAGGAGTCATAAAGGAAAACAGTTTATATTGTACTATGTGATATTAAAATTTAAAGCACCACAGAATATATAGGTCTGTGTGTGTGTATGTGTATGTGTGTGTATGTATGAGACTAATACATGAAAACATTTTGTACTTTGTTCCACTGTATATATGGAAAGGGACTGGTTTTCTTGAAGAGCTCTTGAAAATAAAACTAAATTAAAAAGAAAAATAAAAACTTTTTACAGAGCAAAAAGCCTCAGAGGAGGTAGTTCAAATCAAAAGAAATTTGGCATATAAATATAAATATAAATGAACAGTATTTCACCACACTCATAATTTTATTTTGAGATAAGATTTCACAATGCAGTGTAGGCTTGCCTGGAACTCATTACAATTAAATAAATGTAGATTAAGGAACAAGATAAAATTTTCATGGATCATGGCAAAAATCTGAACATTTAATACATACTTTCTGCAAGAATGCCAAGAAACATCCACTCTAATACCTTACTATTCCAAGTGTGGGCCTTAGACTAGCAACATCTGCATCAAATGAGAGCTTGTTAGAAAAGCCACTTCAGTTCAGATCCATTCAACCAGAATCTGCATTTTAAAGAGATGGCTTGGTGGTGCCCGGAGGATTTAAAGGGCAGCATAGATCTAACAAACTGTTGGTAGAAGTGCAAATTGGATGACCTCTTTGGGTTTTAATGGGCTTTTATTACCTCAGTCACACAACTTAAGATCCAGAGCTCCATGTGCACAACTTTGTCTCAAAGATGTAATCAGATATATGTTTGAGGAAATACAAAGATATTCTTTGCAGTATAGTTTCTATTAGCAGAAACTTAGGAATGACCTCAATATTCATTATTTGTATTATATGGAAATTTCAATGAAATACTGCACAGTTATTACATTTTTTGAAAAAGTATTTTAAAATATGAAATCATGTCCGATACACACACCACACACACACACACACACACATATATATATACACATATATATATGTGAATATATATACATATATGTATGTATATATATGTGTGTATATATATAATAGAAATACATATATAATAGAATATTACATATATATATATGTGTATGTGTATATATATATATATATATATATATATATATATATATAATAGAAACAGCAAGAATTCAACCAGTATTAAAATATACTTTCTCTGTTCAATTATTACTTTTGTTTTAGAGATAATGTAATAGAAGGGGAGCTGTTAAACAGCAGAGCCAAGGCCACATAGTTAACCATGGTGAATTCAACTCTGGACACTTTGGTTCTAGAGCTTACTTTGGGGGCGGGGTCAAGACAGGGTTTCTCTGTGTAGCCCTGGCTGTCCTGGAACTCACTTTGTAGACCAGGCTGGCCTCGAACTCAGAAATCCGCCTGCCTCTGACACCCGACAGAGCTTACTTTTTTTTAAAACTTTTTATTTATTCTTTGTGAGCTTCACATCATGCACCCCCATCCTGCTCATCTCCTAGTCTCTTTATATCTGCCCTTTGTCCTTGTAACCTCCTCCACAAAGTAAAACACACACAAACAATGAAACAAAGCATAGAAAACATCTCGTCGTTTGAAGCTATACTATGTCACCATGTGTCCTACCATGTATCCCTCTGTCCACACAGCTGCACTTGCAACTGGTCATTGCAATGAGTCATTGGTGTAGTTTGAGATCTCTAGCTTCTGTGACATGGTCAATATTGGATCTTCACTGGGACTCCTTCCATATATCCTGCTGTTGCTCTGTGTCATGGAGATCCTACAACTTTGGGTAGGCAGGATTGTCCCAAACATTTGCATATGATGCATATTTTGGGGTGGGCCAATGCAGAACCCTGGATTTGGGTCTGGGTGATAGCTGAGCAGGTGAGCTTGCAGGCTCTCTCTTATCTGTACCCCCAGGGGGTGAGCTCCCTAGCACTGCTGCATCTAGGCCACCCAATGGCACCTGCTTTCATGCCCTTGGGACCACCTCACCTGTACCTACACCTCTAGAGCCAGCTCCACTGTGCTGCCCAGTCAAGGCATGGGATCTCCTCTCCCAAGTTCTGTTTGAGAGGATCTGGGCCAGCTCTCCTAATGTCACACCCTAGGGGCTGGCTCATCTGTGCCTTTGACATTAAGGCCAGCTCCATTACACTGCCCAGGTGAGGTGCAGGGCCCACTTTCTGATTGCTACAACCAGTGAGCTAAGACTAAAGGATGGACTATCCAGAGACTACCCCACCCGGGGATCCATCCCATAATCAGCCACCAAACCCAGACACTATTGCATATGGCAGCAAGATTTTGCTGAAAGGACCCTGATATAGCTCTCTCTTGTGAGACTATGCCAGTGCCTGGCAAATACAGAAGTGGATGCTCACAGTCATCTATAAGATGAAACACAGGGCCCCCAATGGAGAAGCTAGAGAAAATACCCAAGGAGCTGAAGGGGTCTGCAACCCTATAGGTGGAACAACAATATGAACTAACCAGTACCCCCAGAGCTCGTGTCTCTAGCTACATATGTAGCAGAAGATGGCCTAGTAGGCCATCACTGGGAAGAAAGGCCCCTTGGTATTGCAAACTTTATATGCCTCAGTACAGGGGTACACCAGGGCCGAGAAGTGGGAGTGGGTGGGTAGGGGAGTGGGGGAGAGGGTATGGGGGACTTTTGGGATAGCATTTGAAATGTAAATGAAGAAAATACCTAATTTTAAAAAAAGAAAAAAAAGATAGTTTTTCATATATGTATATCATTTTACTTTGCTCATATTTATGTCCTGATTACCATCTCTTGTCCTACTGGTCCCTATTATCTCCACCTTTCCACTTTCATTATGTGTATGTTTGTATGTATGTATGTATGTATGTGTGTGTGTGTGTGTATGTGTACACACATATGTATATATATATATATATATACATACATATATATGTGTGTGTATATACATATGTACATGTATATGTATCACACACACACATGTTGATGTTACATATTCCACATCTGAGAGAATACAGGAAATATTTGTGTTTGTTTCTTTCTCCATACTATGCTTTCTTTGTTGTTTCTTCTCTTGTAGGATTTTGGGTATACAACTTCTGTGAATAAAAGATGACTCTGCAGCTAGTTTCATCAAGGTTACAGTGGAGACTCTTCACTTGGTGATCCATCAAAATGCTTAGGTCTAGTGTAAAAACAATTGTTTGTTTTCTTGGTGAACTGTGCTATAAAAACTCTGTTTCATTTGCATAGAGGACTATGCCATGATCAGGGAAAGAACAACCTTTCATTTCATGAAGGGTTGGGCCATAATTGGTGCACTAATAACCTTTTTTTCACATTGAACGGCTGACATTATTGGACACCCACAGTCTATTTGCATAAAGGACTGTGCTATGGTTGGTGCACATGCAATCCTTCATGAAGCGCTGGCCTGTGTTTGTTATAAGTATAATGCTTCATATTCATGAAAAACTGTACTATGCTAATACAAATGTCTTTACCACAATCCCTCCCTTTTGTCATATAAGCTACATTATTTTGACTTAGCTTTCAAGTCAGCTGGGAGACACTGTCTTGTGCCTTTCCTTGATGCTGCTTTCTTAAGCCCATTTCCTGGGTGCTCTGCTGAAATCTTTTCTTATTTTTTTAAGATTAATTTTTAAAACTTTATATACAAATTAATTGTTTTCATTGTCATATTTTATGCATATATATATATATATATATATATATAATTGACTTTGCTCACATTCACTTCACTGTATGTATTTATGTTTTCGTTTTATACAGATTATAGATATACCAACAAATCTGGCTCTGCATATGAAACTATATGATACATGTCTTTCTTTTCCTTTCCAATTTTTAATTCTGATTGTTTTCTTTCCTTTTCTATTAGTCCTTTCTGTCCCCCAAATAGGCTTCTTTCACTTCAGTGTGTGTGTGTGTGTGTGTGTGTGTGTGTGTGTGTGTGTGTGTGTGAGTCTAGATTCCACATTTGAAAATGCTATATTTGTCTGTCTGAATATGGATTATTATCATAGTGGTCTCAAGCTTTATATCCGTTTCCCACATTTGTTTTTATTCTCTTGATACCCAGTTTTTCCTGCACCCTTTTTCATGATGAGGCTCTATTTTCCTAAGTGTTTGCTTTTGGACCTCTGTCATATCTCACATGGATGTACCTGCGTGGGTTTATTTCTACAACTTCTGCTTTATTACATTAGTCTGTGCATCTATTTCTGTGCAGTACATTGGCTGTTTGTATTACTTGATCTCTGTAGTACAACTTGAACCAGGTATTGCAATTTCTTCATTGTTCCCTTTCTGCTCTGGCCAGCTTTGTGATTCAGATCTTTTGTGCCTCCATATAAATTTTAGGATGTGTTTTTCTAGTTGTATAGAGAATGCCATTCGAATTTCAGAAGGAATTATATTAAACTCTAGACAAGTTTGGGTAGTAAAGCTATTTCCACATTATTCCTCATCTCTTTCTGAGGCTGTTATAAATGCGATTTGTTTCCCTTTGATTTCTTTCTCACAATGCTTGTTGATATGTAGAAAATCTACTACTTTTGTATGATGGCTTTCATTCTGATATTTTCCTAAAATTATCAGATCTTACCAGACATTTTTACAGTTGTTAAGGTCTTCTAAATATAGTACAATTTTATCTGCAAACAGGTATAATTAACTTCTTCCTTGTTTATGTTCCATCAATTTCTTTCTCTTACCTGTTTTGCTGTAACTAAGATTTCAAGCATTAATTACTGATTAACAGTGGAGAGCATGGTCACCCCTGACCTCCTTAGTTTTGAGAAAACAATTCTTGTTTTCCTCTTCCTCACTTAGAATAATGTTTTCTATGTGTTTGTCATATCTAGCCTTTATGTGTTGATATATGTCCTTCTGTTTCTAGCTTCTTTGGGACATGGATGAATTTTATTAAAGACCTTTTATTATTTATTTATTTCAATGTTAGAGACATTGTTAGGGAGTTTTTGTATCTTTTGAGATAATCCTCTCATTCCTTTCCTAATTTATTTGCTATTACATTTATTTATGTGTGTTATATTATCCATATGGCCCTAGAATACAAGAAGCCTGAGCAATGATATATTTTTAAAATGTCACTTCCAAATATTTTACTGAGAATTTTTGTGTTCAGAAGGGAATGTGGTCTATAGTTTTCTTGTTGTTATGTTCTTATATTGCATGGTACTTCTGGCTTCATAGAATAACTTCAATAGTGTTCAATTTCTGTTTCATGCAGCACCATTAGTGCTCCTTAAAGGTTCTGTAGTATTTGACAAAGAGCAAGAGCTGTACATGGTGTAGCCGGGAGAGTGAACTGGTGTCATTATGATATCAAGATAATTTTAAATAATTTCCCCAAATATAAAATATTAGCAGTATATCTGTGTGATCCTCTGGATTTTTCTTGTCAGTTGTAAATCCTAGAAGAAAGCAGACATTTTTTTCCAGATAGGATCTGGTTAGTTTGAAGCTTAAGAATTACCTGCCAGTCCTAAGAGGATAACTGATAGCCCTGAGTGCCTCCAAAAAGAAACAAGAGAGAGTATACACTAGCAGCTTGACAAAACACCTAAAAGCTCTAGAAAAAAAGGAAGAAAATTCACCCAAGAGGAGTAGATGACAGGAAATAATCAAACTCAGGGGTTAAATCAACCAAGTGGAAACAAGAAGAACTATTCAAAGAATCAACCAATCAAGGAGCTGGTTCTTTGAGAAAATCAACAAGATAGATAAACCCTTAGCCAGACTCACTAGAGGGCACAGGGACAGCATCCTAGTTAACAAAATCAGAAATGAAAAGGGAAACATAACAGAACCTGAAGACATCCAAAACACCATCAGATCCTACTACAAAACTACAAAACTAGAAAACCTGGATGAAATAGACAACTTCCTAGTCAGATACTAGGTACCAAAGTTAAATCAGGATCAGATTAACGATCTAAACAGTCCCATTTCCCCTAAAGAATTACAAGCAGTCATCAATAGTCTCCCAACCAAAAAACACCCAGGACCAGATGGGTTTAGTGCAGAGGTCTATCAGACCTTCAAAGAAGACCTAATTCCAACTCTTCTCAAACTATTCCACAAAATAGAAATAGAAGGTACTCTACCCAATCCATTCTATGAAGCCACAATTACTCTGATAACTAAACCACACAAAGACCCAACAAAGAAAGAGAATTTCAGACCAGTTTCCCTTATGAATAACGATACAAAAATACTCAATAAAATCCTCGCAAACTGAATCCAAGACCACATCAAAACGATCATCCATCATGACCAAGTAGGCTTCATCCCAGGGATGCAGGGATGGTTTAATATATGGAAATCCATCAATGTAATCTATTATATAAACAAACTCAAAGACAAAAACCACATGATCATCTCCTTAGATGCTGTGAAAGCATTTGACAAAACCCAACACCCATTCATGATAAAAGTCTTAGAAAGATCAGGAATTCAAGGCCCATACCTATCCATGATAAAAGCAATCTACAGCAAACCAATAGCCAACATCAAACTAAATGGAGAGAAACTCGAAGCAATCCCACTAAAATCAGGGACTAGACAAGGCTGCCCACTTTCTCCCTACCTATTCAATATAGTACTTGAAGTTCTAGCCAGGGCAATTTGACAACAAAAGGACATCAAGAGGATACAAATTGGAAAGGAAGAAGTTAAAATATCACTATTCGCAGATGATATGATAGTATATATAAGTAACCCCCAAAATTCCACCAGAACTCCTAAGCCTGATAAACAGCTTCAGTGAAGTAGCTGGATATAGAATTAACTCAAATAAATCAATGGCCTTTCTCTACACAAATAATAAATGGACTGAGAAAGAAATTAGGGAAACAACACCCTTCACAGTAGTCACAAATAATATAAAATACCTTGGTGTGACTCTAACTAACTAAGGAAGTGAAAGATCTGTATGATAAGAACTTCAAGTCTCTGAAGAAAGAAATTGAAGAAGATCTCAGAAGATGGAAAGATCTCCCATGCTCATGGATTGGCAGGATCAATATAGTAAAAATGGCTATCCTGCTGAAAGCAATCTACAAATTCAATGCAATCCCCATCAAAATTCCAACTCAATTCTTCATCGAATTAGAAAGGGCAATTTGCAAATTCATCTGGAAAAATGAAAAAACCTAGGATAGCAAAAACTATTCTCAACAATAAAAGAACCTCTGGTGGAATCACCATGCCTGACATTAAGCTGTACTACAGAGCAATTGTGATAAAAACTGCATGGTACTGGTACAGTGACAGACAGGTAGATCAGTGGAATAGAATTGAAGACCCAGAAATGAACCCACACACCTATGGTCACTTGATGTTTGACAAAGGAGCTAAAACCATCCAGTGGAAAAAGACAGCATTTTCAACAAATGGTGCTGGCACAACAAAGCTCAAGTCTAAGGAGATCAAAGACCTCCACAGAAAACCAGATACACTGAAATTAATAGAGGAAAAGGGGGGGGGAAGTCTCGAAGATATGGGCAAAGGGGGAAAAGTCCTAAACAGAATAGCAATGATTTGTGCTGTAAGATCAAGAATTGACAAATGTGACCTCATAAAATTGCAAAGCTTCTGTAAGGCAAAAGAGACTGTCAATAAGATGAAAAGGCCACAAGAGATTGGGAAAGGATTTTTACCAATCTTAAATCTGATAAAGGATTAATATAAAATATAAACAAAGAGCTCAAGAAGCTAGACTCCAGAAATTCAAATAACCCCATTAAAATGGGATTCAGAGCTAAACAAAGAATTCTCAATTGAGGAATACCGAATGGATGAGAAACACCTGTTCAACATTCTTAATTATCAAGGAAGTGCAAATCAGAACAACCTTGAGATTCCACCTCACACCAGTCAGAATGGCTAAGATCAAAAATTCAGGTGACAGCAGATGCTGGCGAGGATGTGGAGAAAGAAGAACACTCCTCTATTGCTGGTGGGATCGCAAGCTTGTACAACCACTCTGGAAATCACTTGTACAACCACTCTGGCGGTTCCTCAGAAAATTGGACATAATAAAATCAGAAGATCCAGCAATACCTCTCCTGGGCATATACCTAGAAGAAATTCCAACTGGCAGTAAGAACACATGCTCCACTATGTTCATAGCAGCCTTATTTATAATAGCCAGAAGCTGGAAAGAACCCAGGTGTCCCTCAACAGAGGAATGGATACAGAAAATGTGGTAATTTACACAATGGAGTACTACTCAGCTATTAAAAACAATGAATTTATGAAATTCCTAGGCAAATGGATGGACCTGGAGGGCATCATCCTGAGTGAGGTAACCCAATCACAAAAGAAGTCTTTAGATATGAGATATGCACTCACTGATAAGTGGATATTAGCCCAGAAACTTAGAATACCCAAGATACAATTTGCAAAACACAAGAAAGTCAAGAAGAGGGAAGACCAATGGGTGGATACTTCATTCTTCCTTAGAATAGGGAACAAAATACCCATGAAAGGAGTTACAGAGACAAAGTTTGGAGCTAATATGAAAGGATGGACTATCCACAGACTACCCCACCCGGGGATCCATCCCATAATCAGCCACCAAACCCAGACACTATTGCATATGCCAGAAAGATTTTGATGAAGGGACCCTGTTATAGCTGTCTCGTATGAGGCTATGCTAGTGCCTGGCAAATACAGAAGTGGATGCTCACAGTCATATATAAGATTGAACATAGGGTCCCCAAAGGAGAAACTAGAGAAAGCACCCAAGGAGCTAAAGGGGTCTGCAACCCTATAGGTCCAACAACAATATGAACTAACCAGTACCCCCAGAGTTCGTATCTCTTGCTGCATATGTAGCAGAAGATGGCCTTGTTGGCCATCACTGGGAAGAGAGGACCCTTGGTATTGCAAACTTTATATGCCCCAGTACAGAGGAATGCCAGGGCCAAGAAGAGGGAGTTTGTGGGTAGGGCAGCAGAGTGGGGGGGAGGGTATAGGGAACTTTTGGGTTAGCATTTGAAATGTATATAAAGAAAATCTCTCTAAAAAAAAAATTACCACCACCAAGGCCTAAGTTAGATTTTCAATGTTCTCATGACACACATATATGCACACACATGAACACCTACACAAACAAAGAAATCAACCTGTATTATTTATTATCATAATTTAAGCATTACTAAATGTTTGCATATGTAAATCATCATGAATACTATAAATTTGTAATACTATAAATGTGTCTTTTTCAAGTGAATTTTATAAAGGTGAAAAAAAGAAAAAAGCCCACAGAAATGGAAAACTTAATGAACCATAAGTTTGAAAATACTTGAGACTTCAAAAATTCCCAGCGGTTTACACAGAATATTATTCAACCAGGTGAGGCCTCCCAGGGAAGGTTTGTATATGGAAATTGCTCGTCAGCCCATATGTCCCTCTGACAAAAACAGTTGTGACCCAGAAGTTGTTTTTGTAGTTCTGAAACCTTCTTCATCAAAGAGAAGTCCATTCATACCCCTAGAGGCCAGGTACTTTTCAAACAGCTGTTGTCTATTATATGTTTAGCACTGCTGGCAGAAGGGAGACTCTCAGCCTACCTTAGAGGGCAAGACTCCACATCTGTCTAAGCAGAAGGAGCCAGTGGCCATCACTTGTAGTTTGAAAGGCAATTTGAATATTTGTTCCAAAATGTATGGTCAAGTAAAGACTCTCAAGCCTGAACATGTAACCACATTCCATTGAGATCTTGTAGAAACACAGGTTAGTGCCCTCCTCTTGCTTTCTGATTCAGAAGTTCTGAATCAGGGCGTCTGAATTTTATTTCTGATGCACTTCCAGGACATGCTAATGCTGGTGTTTTAGGAAAACATCTGAAAACTAGTTTTTGGGAGAAACACAGAAACTTGTATAAAAGACTTATATTCAAGTCTTGTATGAATTAGTCTCTGAAGCCTGACTTTCTCCTTTTCTCAAGTAGGTAATTGTAGTGGTTTAGTGGGACCATGTTTCTGAAAGTTCCTATAGGCAACAAATACAAGTGTTAGCTTCTGGACAGCTTTACACATGGTACTTGATACAGACTTTATGATCTGTTCTTTATCCCACAGAGCATGGCCCTGATACTCACCTCAATGGATTCCCTTTTGCTGCTTCTATGCCTCCCCTAAAATGGTCTATTTATTCCTTACTGACATGCTCTGATCTTGCAGCAACTATCAGTTTTCAGTCTCAGTGCTGTGAGTAAAATCTTATCAGAGGGTGGGAAATGAGGAATGCAGCCCGTGGTTTGTATGTATGAGGCCCTAGGTTCAATTCCTACCCCTACCCCCACAAATAAAATAAACCTGTCACATAGATTTTTTTATAATTAATAAAGTAAAGTAATCTACTACCAAGCAGAAAAAAAGGTATTAGGAAAGGCAATTTGATAGGCTGATACTCTATGAGCAAAATCCAGATGTCTGACATAGTTTAATCGTTCCAAGTATATCTGTGCAAGTATCTCTGTGATATTTTTCTTAAGGTCCTTTAACTTATAGACTCAGGAATGATCTTTGGATAATATGATAGTCTATTTTTCTTTATTGTGGAACCTCCATACTGATTTACATAATAGCTGGCCCAACTGATAGTCTCACTAGCAGTATGTAAGGGTTCACACACACACACATCCGCATTAGCATTTATATTTTGTTTTATTAATGATAACTATTCTAGCTGGGGGCTAATTCTGCCAGTATCATCATTGAAAGTCATATCCACTACTATTGCTGACCTCTGTGGATAGTGGCCACATATTCATACCCTGTCCATACTATACTGTGTTGTTGTTAGGCATACATGACTATAATATTTTCTAGATTAGTGATGTCATTCTACAATTGCTTCATAGCCATCTCCTTCCCCTTCTCTCTAGCTAATCAGTCATTCAGTTCTGCTAAGTCTCATATATCTCCTTTCTGCTTCATCACTACTTGTTATTGCTCTACTTTGGCCATTCATCATGTTTGTTTGTTACACTAGCCTACCCATGCTTGCAGTATCTCTCTACATCAATTTTCTTGTGAATAGATGTGAAGGCAATGTTTCTGAATATTGCTTTGCTGCATTTCTTTCATGCTTTGGAATTTTGAAAGCCTGTCTCTTGCCTATGGGATTATGCAAAGCCAGTGCTTTCATCTGATGCTCAAGGAATTCTGCTTCTGTTGGCTTCCCAGCATTGTCTTAGTCCCCCTACTCAAACTGGTAAAAACTCTGCAATCCACTTATGTAACTACTTTCTTCTAAATATTTTAGACAAAGAAGTATCCCATGGTTTTCAGATTCTACTATGAGAGTGGAATACTAGAAGCAAAAGGTCAAATATAATGTTATCTTAGTGGGTCTCTTAAACCATGGCTAAAATCGACCACATATTTTGACACAGAGCATCTCACAACAAATACAGCACAAATGAAATAATTCCTTGTCTCTAATTTGACCCCAGTGGAATAAGCCTCGCTATAAAACAATAGAAAGCACAGAAAATACACATTGTCATAGAGATTGAGCAACACCCTTCTGGATAATGAATAGATAATTGAAACGTTAACAAAGAAGTTTACATTTTCCTAGTGTTGAATGAAAAAATGTCAATACAACACACCCAAATCTATAGGATACAATGAAGATAGTCCTACAAAGAAAGTCTGTAGGGGAAACTAGAGTGGGGATGTATTGTATAAGAGAGTAAAAAAAGTCTCAGGGAACCCAAATAAACAACTTCATGGAGATGGCTAGACAATGTTGTCCAGACATAACAGGGCAGTCACCCACATGAGTTCCAAGGATCACAAGACCTGTGTAAGATCAAACCAAAGAAAATGCCAGCATGAATGTGTGAAGACATTACAAAAGTCTATCTCTAGGTGAAGGTCTATTGGCAAATGATGGTCAATTGAGAGAATACATTTTCTTTAGGGATGTAGCTCTTAAAATGCTACTCCATGCTCTGGCAGGTGGCCCTACCTGCATGTAACTATGTGTAGAACCAAGTAGGCTCAGTGGGTTTCAGCAGAAGGGAATACATATGATTACAGCATATTATACATGTATATGATATTTTCAAAGAATAAAAGGAATTTTAAAAATTAAATCACAGAGAGAGAGAGAGAGAGAGAGAGAGACAGAGACAGAGACAGAGAGAGACACAGAGACAGAGACTTTCCTCTCTTTTGGTTGGGTCTTTGATAAAGAATGGTACCTGGATCACCAGGCTGCAGTGTTCCTCAATCAGCTGTCTAGTAGTGAAAGGCCTTCAGAGCTCTGTGTCCCTCCATCAGGAGGGCGCCTTTCCCCTTCTCTGTCAGATAAATAAGCCATGTATTGTTCTGCACTGCACTGGCCCCTCCTCTCCAGCCATCCGGAGGCTTCTCTTCCTGCCTGCTTGGGCTTCTTCTCATGTAGAAGGTGGGATGTGCTATTTGTGGGGTGGCTAAAAGAGCCACAGAGAGTAAGCGGAGCCAATCCAGGACACTCTTTTGTGTTTCTCCTTATCCAAACACTCTCAGGAGAGGAAGAGTCCACACTGCATTATAGCCCAGACCACAATCCCCAATAATAAGGGTCACATTTTCTCTTTGCCCTGGGTGGGAAAGAGCCAGGGGATTCCCTTTGGGATTATCACCTCCTATACACTCTCTTTGAAGGGGTTTGTTGAACCAAGAACAAAGACAGAAGGTGCTGTAAACATTTATGGGCACCACAGCTTACTAGGGTAGCTGGAGATTAACTCCTTCCAGAACTATTCTGTTTACCTCCCCTCACCCATCACAACAGTCTTTAGAAGGACTCTTTTGAGAGACAACTTCTGAATGATCTACATTTCTCCCTGCATGGAACTACTACCCTCCTACTGGGTTCTTGTCTTCTCTGTTCTCAAAAAGGAAGTGACTTGCTCCAAGTAGAGGAAATTATATCATATTATCTGGTATTCTACTCTGCTAAGCAACTTTTATCAGTCACCATATTTCCTAACCTGTAGAAAATTCCAAACTGGCCAGACTATTGCTTGAATCTTACCTTCCCTTGCCCAAAGATTCTCTGACTATGTGCCCACCTGCTAATCCCTCACCTGGGGACTATCTGAACTTCCTACTCTTGCTTCCTCCTACCACAGCCAATGCCAAGAACACACTTCTACCCTTAGTCATTGTTTTTCCAGCCTCAGCTGTCTTACCACAGGGTTTGACTATTGTCAAAATAACCGTTCTTTGTTTTCCTCAGACCTAGGGCTCAATAAACATCAGATAAGCACTTGCAAGGGCCAGGGTTGGAAAGGAGAAAGATGTTTGGCAACTGGAAGATGAAGAAAAACTAGGTATCCACCCCAGCCAGCCTGTGTATTAAAGTGAGAATAAACTGGTTTTTTCTTGTAAATGTTTTGGACCAGGGATTATTTGCCAGTATATTGCTACTTATGTGGTTATCACAGATGGGAGTAGGATCACTCTGGAGATCCCCTGCTCTAAACCCACTAAATCCAAGCCTGATACTCCAGGACCCATATACCCAGTGAAGTTTGACACATACTGATTGAAAGTACTAGGTCTAACTTGGAGGCTTCTCTTAACTGGACCTTTCTCATCCATCCCTGATTGGATTACAGAAACCTATTTTCTTGCTACTAATAGACTGTGCACATTGTCGTTTTTGGTTAAGCTTAATATTAAAAACAAATAACATATACCATTTATCAAGTGTCTATTGCATGCCAATTGTACTTTATAGACAAGGAACTTGAAATTCTGTGTCATCCACCAGGCCAAGAAAGACCATTTGAAGTGAAGTCAAGATTCCAAGTCAGATCCACATTCCCTATAAACAATAGTTCTTTATAAATCGATAAACTTATGTGGGGTACGAGGAATGCAAGAGGAAGGGACTAACTTCCCCAGAGAGGAAAGGCCCTAGCATACTTTTTGTCTTGAGGGAGCTTGCATAAGTCCTCATGGGGACCGTAAATTACCGGAATTGAAGCCAGAGGCCAAAGGAAATTGGAGTAGCGATCAAGTTAATTATGACGGGAAAACCCTAAGTTGACGTCCCTAAGAAAAAAAATAAATTCTGATACCTGGGCCTGGGCTTAGAAGTATAACAAATTTGTGTTATAGTGCTTTGAGTTCTGGCTGGCACATTGATCTGTAGGATATTATTATAAATATCAGACTTGGATATGTGACTACTACAATATATTATGCCATAGGTGTAAGGGTCACTCCTGGCAACTGAGTTCATGGTTCAGAGAAGAAATAGAGGCCCACAGAAAGTATGGTCACCAAAGTTCAGAGAAAATTGATGGAACATCCAGGGATGTTCCCAAGTGTCATTCTGGTATTGCTAATAAGCTGCTTTTCTAGAATTGGAGTGTTTAGTGTGAAATTAAGTTTTTTTTTTTCTTCTGGAAATGAACAGATGCTCAGTTGCATATTAGAAGTAAAAGCCTGGAATATTTATAAACTTTGTATCTCAGAAGGACCTTTACCTTGAAAAATGTCTTAGTCAGTGGTCCCCAGCTTTACCAAAAATGAGCTATACTGCCATGTTTTTCCTGGACCTGGAGGCTGCTGAGCCTCACTAAGCTCTCCTTTCCTGGGGCCCTGAAGACCTGCGGAGATGGCTGGGTGGGGTCAACCCAGTACAGGAAGTGCAGGAATTCTTTTAAGTGTATGCGTCTGGGGTGTTTTTCTCTCTCACTTACGTGTATTTTTAAAATTCTTTTTAGACACCAGCTTTATCTCTCCCAAACATCATTTCCTTACTCCTTTCCTGAGTTCGAGCAGTAGCCAGGGACCCAGCTTCCTTATTGGTCTCTGAGCTGTGGAGGGGATGGGCCAGGGCTCAGAGGAGGTAGGAGTTAGGAATGGGGTGGGGGAAGGGTTACTGCTGGAACTGCCTTTCCTCCTTCTCTTTGCCACTGGGGCGCTGGCTGGTTCCTGGAGCAACGTCTTTGCTCTTATCCAGCCCTTAAAACGGGCTGATATTCCATAAGGCTGTGACCACAGAAAAACCCAAGTAGCCTGATGACAGTACCTTGCAGTCTCCTTGAACTCCTTGGATGACATTTAGGGTCTTGGGCTGCTGGCCTTACACCCCAGGAGGTCTTAAGTTGAATATTGACAGTCCCCAGCTAAGAGAAGACACTGGAGTGGTTGATGGTGAGAATGTGAACTAGCCGGATACGCCAATCTCTCCTAAGCCATCTCTCCTCTCTGAGCAACTTCCATGGTAGGTACAGCCACAGTTTCCAACTTTGTTTTTCCTTCTGTTGATGTCTTGCTTCAGCATCTTGGTTTTCTCCTGAATTCAGGCACTTGAGGATAGTGGATAGTGACTTACAGAGTTTGTTCAGTGACAGTGCCTAACCCAGCTTTAGAAAAAAGGATAAGGATTCTAGTCTTCCTATAGTGAGGTTGGGCTGTATAATTGGTGCTTAAGTTTAGTCTTGCACTGCTTATCTCTCATCTTCCTCCTTCTCCATTAGGGAGAATGATTTTACGTCCAGAACCGCTGAGACCTTCCTTTCTCACTGCTTCTTGAGAAATGGTTATATCAATCCTTATGTATATAAACTTTCTGAGACAGAACCCTATGGGCAGGAGGGGTCATATAGTATTCTAGAAAAAACTTGAGGATCTGAGGTAGTTTTTTTCTCCAAATTTATTACTCATATGTGAGTGTTTGTGTACCAGGGCTTGCTTGTGGAGGTCAGAAGACAGACAACTTTGTGTCTTTGGCTCTTCCCTTCTACTTTTACGTGTGTTCTGGGAATTGAACTTAGGTTATCAGGCAGGTATGGCAAATTTTTTACCTACTTATCCACCTTGCTAGTCTGAGATCTGAGTTTTGATCCCAATTCTAACCTTAACTCTGGTTACTAGTTAAGTCTTTCTGGCAAATAATTTAAGCTGCCAGCTACTTTCTTTCTTCATTAATAATATGAGAGTAATAATAGTTCTTACACATGACATTGAAGTGAGGATTAAACCAGCTAATACATATAAGGTACTGAGAGCCTAACATAGTTTCAGTGTTTAATAGAGGTCCCTGTTTTATTTTTGTAAGTTAATACAATGTCTGTATTATGTACTGTGCTAATCAATTCCACACATGGGACTGCATCATTTATACCAGACCATAACTCATGAGAAATAGATGGCCATCATCCCCATTTTACATATAAAGAATATATAACCGAGGTCCCGGTGATGTCGTAGAGTACTTGTCTAATGTACATGGCCCTAAAAGGCAGCTCCTCCAAAGATGCCTTGGCCAAGGTTACACAACTGGAATTTGAATACAAGTGTGGACTGAGTTTAGGAAAATTCACAAATGATAATGGGCCAGGTATTGGGCTCTGTAGAGTGTTTCTTCTCTTCCATATGCTAGAGTTAAATGGGATTGGATCTGGCCCCAATCCTCTCTGCTGAGATTTCCTACCAGTCTTTCATTTTTTTCTATTGTCTTCAAAGCCCTCACTACATTCTTCAGTCTCCTCTGGGATTATTTTCTACTACTGGAAAACTCTAGAGAGTAAGGGGCCTTTTATAAGCCACTGCTTTAAGTGTGGCGAGGGAGCACTGCAGCAGAACATTGATAGGAGTTTCTCAAGCACACTTGCTTGGAAGTACCTATGAGCCATGTAAAGGGACAAGTTTGAGCCAATAGCCAATATTATACTACAAGCTATTTCCTGACCACTAGGTAAAACACTAGGCTATTTACTTGATTCTTTGAGACTACTTCTTCTAATACCCACAGGAATGTAGGCAGGTGAGAATAATGGTTTCTAAGTTTCATAACAACCTAGCCAGGTTAAGAAACATTTCTCAAGAAAATGGTAATTTGAATGGTTTGACTCTTGTAGAGTCACACATGTAAAATGCTAGAGTTTTATTCTCATTTCCTACTGGCTTAGTACAGCTGGTAGGGCAAAGCTAATTATACATGAAATGCTGACAGGCATTGCAAAATAGCATGTTCTGATGGGCTAAATTATGAGGGCTAGATTGCTTGAGATAGACTCCCCGGAGGAGATGGCACTAGCAGTACATGTTTATTTACTTTAATTTGTATAATATTTACAGCCTCATGTCCATAAAGATGTACAAGTTAATGACCATTGGGAATATCTCCATTTTACTGCTCTGGAAATGACAGTTCTGAGAAGTTAACACTTACCGACAGCAACAGCAAGTGATAGAGATGGGATTCAAAGCAAAGCAGTCCAATTACTGAGATCATTTCTACTGGAAAATGAACACAAGGAAAGACAAGTTGGAAAAGAACAGAGCTAACCACAGAGCATGATTAGAGGAAGGAGACTGAGCTGTGCTGTGAGCTAGCTTTCTCAGGGTTTCTTCCCTTCTGACATTCAGTTGTCCTTCTGTCATCTCTCCTGCTTTGTTGCATCTGCTTGGTCTTTCTACACCTTCTCCCTCTCCCTCTATTCTCCACCCCCCCCCATTGATATGACTTCCTTCTCCTGCTTCTGGTCTCCCATCTGTCCTCTCTTTATGTCCTAGCTCTATCATGTCCTGGGTTATCTTTTCCTGCTAGGGGTGCCATCTAATCATACGAAGTATGCTGGTTGACATGGATGTGTCTTGTATGAGCAAGTCAATGTCAGACTTGCTGTAATATGTTTTAGCACCAGAATCTCTAGCTATGTTGGAAGCCTTGGCCTCAGACCTGTTTCCAGTTATTCACCGCTAGCATGCTAAACAGCTGATCTCTTCTGTCATCCTAACCCATCACCACTCAGTCCTTTTCCCCCTCGTAAGAGTTTGGACTTTTTGCCATGACTTTGCCTACAAGTTCAAATATCTGACTTCTGTGGTCTGTGCCCATCTTAACCTTTGCTTTCTAGGGGTATTTATGATACTCTTTTAATTAGCTCGGTCTCTTTCATGAATGTGTAAGCTCTCAAGGGTATAGACTCTATTCAACTCATGGCTGTACCTCTAGAACTGCATGTATTTTAGAAGATAGAGTTAACATACAATAAATACTTATAGAATGAATGAAGAAAATTTAAACAATTCACACTCCAATGCTGATTTATCCAAGCATTGTAACCACTTGCCTCCTTTTGCTGAGAAAAATGGGAATATTGGTCATATTGATATTCTTTTCCTCAAAGAAAGTGCAGATAGGCTTGCAGTAGCTGCTGTGTAGTCCACAAATATTTATTGACTATCTACTGCATCCTTAGCATTAGTGTGCATACTTGGATATATTTGTGAACAAACCATTTCCATTGACACTGGCATTTTATGCCTCCAGGAATCATCCATGGGATAAAGGAAATTTGCAGATTGGAGACGAGGGGGCACACTTACATGTCCACACTAGTTCCTTGTAAGATAATCTAGCTCATTGAATGGAAAGAAGGGGTAGGTGCGGAAGTTGCTTGGGAAATGATTTCAGTACTGACTTCCTGGCTTTTTCTTGCCATAGGAGAAACACCCCTGTGAGTAGGCCGCACTCATGGCATGTGGCCAAGCTGTTGGAGGGGTGCCCTGACGTGGCCACCACCATGCATTTCCCTTCTGAAGCCTTCAGCTTGTCCTGGCATTCCGGTTGCAACACTAGGTGAGTCTGGGACTCTCCCCTTAAGGTGGACTTGAGGACAGAGGGCCTGACAACTCCCCTCCTCTGATCATATTCCTGCAGGATGCTTTAGAGCTGAGGTGGTATAACAGAAAAGGGATGGCCATCTAGAGACCCTGGGTTCTTAACTAACTATGTGACTAGCAGGCTGGCACTATGATTTTGAGCATGCATCTTTACTCCTTCATGGTGTGTCTTCAAAGTAGTTCGTTTGAATCACAAAAACAACCACTCTGTCTTGATTCTTATCCTAATCACTAGTTGTTTTTTATTGGACTCTTTTCTTGATTCCTGTGAGAGGCAGGCTTCTCTATCTATAGTCACTCACCAGGAACTTCCTCTAGTGTTCATTAGCTCTAGCACAAAGCAGAACTCTTCAAAGTAGGAGCCTCGCCAAGTCACAGGGTGTAGCTCAATGCAAGGAGCTTGGTATTGTCCATTTTTATTGAAACAACGACCCAAGGGACAAACCACTTGTTTTGGTTTCTTTACCCCACAGTTGCAGAGCCAGCCAAAGTGCAGTCCTTAGCTGCATTTCCCCTTCAATAATCAGATCTTCCCTTCAAGAATGGGTTTTGTTGTGGGGGCTCAAGGAGGCTAAAACCCAAGGGGTGAGTTTTCTCTAGTTTAGTATTTTTATTTTGTTTTAGCATTCAGGGTCTCATGGCCCAGGCAGCTTTGTTCTAGAAGAATACATAGAAATATATTCTAGATTTGGCTTCTGAGTATGTGTATGCATGCATGCATGCATGTATGTCTGCATTCCAGCAGAAAATGAGGTGAATAGCAGGTTTCCTTGCCAACAAGAAATTAATGTATTCCTAGCTCAGCACAAAGTGAGAAGGGTGGTTAAGACCATGAACTGAGCAAGAATAAGAGAGAACTGGTCTTAGAGGTCTCATGGGATGCTGTTACAGCTCAGCTGTGGCTCTCTTCTGAGCTATGGCCTTTTTGAGATCAACCTTCAACCTCTGAGGTTCTAGGCAAGGAATGTTAATGGAACTTCTTGGCTCAGTCTGGCTATGTGTATGGGAAATGGGACTTAATATTCAAAATTATGTCTTATCCTTGGTCTTCCTGGTGTGATTTTGCTGTTGGTAGGTAAGGGTTGTATGGATGAACAAAGCCCACTCTTAGGTCATGCCCAGTAGTAGAAGGACATTGATAACTACAGCAAGAACTGAGAGCAGCTACTGCCATGTAGTGACTCCTGCACTCTTGATCTTTCACCTACATAGCAACACTCTAGCAAAGATAGTACTACTTTTTCCCATTTGAAGGTGTTATCAGAGAGGAGCTAAGACTTTAGGTTGAGAGAGACCTGGGTTCCATTTGCAGCTCAGTTCAGCTTCTTTATCAGCTTACTAAAATTATCAGTCTGCCTTACTTCATGAGTTAGAAAGTGTAGAAAACAATCTCATTTGGGCTTCAAATGTAAGGTTGTAAAGGGCCTCAGTGAATAGTCAGATTTTGTATTATTGAGAAGTATAGTAGGTTCTTGGGGTATACCCCAGCAACAGTCTTTCCCTACCATGTTCCAGGCCTCCAGTCCTAACCACCAGTACTACAAATGAAGTGATGTGGAATTTCCAGAATAAAGAAACATTTACACTCCAATTCTGACTGTGCCACTAGTTAGAATTTGTAAAATTTGCCTCTTCAAAGTCACTCTTCACTGTGGAGCTTGTTTCATTGACACCAGAGGTTTCCAAAAGTGAGGTGGGACCCAGTGGCCTGCTTTCTCACAAGCCTTCCACGTGATTGTGATGCACACTAAGGTTTGAGAATCACAGGTTTATGAAATGGTCTGGCTGAAGTCAACATAGCCCCACAGGGGCTCCTTCCGCTCTAATGCTAATGTTCTGGACTTTCCCCCCTGGCAGCCAGCCACACACTAACTCAACAGGGACTCAGAAGCAATGTCAGACTTGCTGTTAGCAGTGATATAGTGCATAATTGTCATGGCACTTTCCAAGTCTTTGGGGTGTTTGTTCATTCTCCTTTTTTATAAACTTCTCTTTCTCATTCTGTCATGGTCCTGTGGTATCCTTGTGTCGCTCCTTACTTATTTCCCTTTCTTTCCCTTAGGCCCCATTGTCCTTTTATTTGTAACATAGGTGGTACTGGCTTGACCTGCCCTTTTCCATCGCAGACTGGCCAAAGTAGGGAAGGTGTCTGATTCCTTGGCTAACTAATGCACGTACCCTGTGTCTTACAGTGACGTGAGTGTACAGTGGTGCCCCCTCTCCCGGCATTGCAGCACTGAGAAGAGCAGCTCTATTGGCAGCATGGAAAGCCTGGAACAGCCAGGCCAACCTACCTACGAAGGCCACCTCTTACCCATTGACCAGAACATGTACCCCAGCCAGCGTGACTCAGCCTACAGCTCCTTCTCAGCCAGCTCAAATGCCTCTGACTGTGCCCTTTCCCTTAAGCCAGAGGAACCACCCTCTACAGACTGTGTCATGCCAGGCCCAGGGTCGATTAAAGTCACTGATGACCAAGCTAATGTATCTGAGAACTCAGGAAGTAGCCACAGTACCAGTGAGGACCATGTGACCTCCACTTCCCATGCATCATCCTGCTCAGATGAGGGCCACCACTCAGGACCTGCCAAGATGGCACGGAATCCACCAGAGCCTCCAGTGAGGTGGGACAGCCTTCAGGCCTCTAGAGCCCAACTTCTCAATGGAGAGCAGCATCGTGCATCTGAACCGGTAGACTCCTTACAACAAAAGGAAAAACCAGGCTTAGAGACAGTGCTGCCCCCAAGGAGCTCTAATCAGTTCTGCTGCCTTAGTGGGCAAGACCAAGTGACAGATGAGGACCACCAGAACTGTGAGCTCAGCAAGCCACCTGAATCCAGCCAGGATGACTGTGAGCATCTACTGATAGAGGACTCCTCCAAAACTCTTGATTCCCCCAAAGCCCATGACAAAGGTTCCAACAAAGAGTTTGGCCTGCTTAAGGAGGCTTCAGCAGATTTGGCTAACACTTTGAACTTTGGTGCCATTCCGCACCTCCGAGGAACCACAGAACATCGCCATAGTGCTCCTGAACAGCTGTTGGCATCCCACTTGCAGCAGGTGCACCTTGATTCCAGAGGCAGCAGGGGGATGGAGTTGCCAATTGGGCAGGATGGACACCAATGGACTGTGTCCCCTTTGCACAACAACCCTAAAGGGAAGAAAAGTCCAAGTCTCCCCACGGGAGGCACCCAGGACCAGACCATTAAAGAAAGGAAGACCACGCCCATGGATGATAAACTGATGGCTTCTGTACACCAGAGCCAAAGTGATGTCCTACTTGGGGAGGTTGATGGACACCCAAACCGAGCAGGCAGAGCAAGCAGTGACTTGACTAGCCAGCAACTGTCTGCTACTTGCTCCTCTGTTCAACAAACCAGAGACTTCTTTTCAGCCCATAAAGTAGTTGATCACACAGAAGCAAGTGAAGAAGGTGACAATGAGCCTAAGGAGTGTGGCCGATTGGGTGGCAGAAGAAGTGGAGGCCCTCGGGGCCGCTCCATCCAAAACCGACGGAAGAGTGAGAGGTTTGCTACCAATCTACGGAATGAAATTCAGAGGAGGAAAGCCCAGCTCCAGAAAAGTAAGGGCCCGTTGTCACAATTGTGTGACACGAATGAAGCCGTGGAAGAGACCCAAGAGCCTCCAGAAAGTCCTCCACTCTCTGCTTCTAACGCATCTCTTCTGCCTTCATATAAAAACGTCCCTAGCCCTGGAGACAAGGTCTTTAACAAAAGCATGATTCTCAGGGCTAGATCTTCAGAATGCCTCAGCCAAGCCTCAGAGAGTTCCAAAGCTAGGGGAGGCTTAGAGGGAAGAATGAGCCCTGGCCAGAGGTCTGGCCAGTCTTCTTTGGCCCTGAACACATGGTGGAAAGCATCTGACTCATCCACCTTAGACACTGAGAAAGCAAATGCTCACCATGGGGTCTGTAGAGGCCATTGGAGATGGTCTCCAGAACATAACACACAGCCACAGGTGGCACTATCCACAGAAGCTCCTTCCAGCCCAGATGACAACAAAGAGTTGAAGACATCTACTCCTCAAGCTGGGGAAGAAGCTGTCCTCATGCCGTTTGCAGACAGAAGAAAGTTCTTTGAAGAGAGCAGCAAATCTTTATCTACATCTCATTTGCCAGGCTTAACCACTCATAACAACAAGCCATTTATCCAGAGACAAAAACCTATAGATCAAAACTTCCAGTCAGTGAGCTATAGGGATTTAAGATGCCATCCTCTGGATCAATCATATCATTCCACAGACCAGTCATACCATGCTGCAGACCAATCCTATCATTCCTTGTCACCACTTCAGTCAGAAACTCCCACTTACCCAGAATGCTTTGCTACTAAAGGCCGAGACAATTCCCTGTGCTGTAAGCCAGTGCATCATGGGGACTGTGATTACCACAGGACCTGTTCTCATCCCTGCAGTGCTCAGGGAACTGTAAGGCATGATCCTTGCATCTGTTGTTCTGGAGAAATCTGCCCTGCCTTGCTAAAGAGAAACTTGTTGCCAAAATGCCACAACTGTAGGTGTCACCACCACCAATGCATCCGGTGTACAGGTTGCTGTCACGGTCCTCAGCATGGTGCCCATGAGGACAGCAGCATGGCACCTGGCAATGCTTGGAAATCCAGGAAGGCAGCCATACAGGTGAGGACTTGGTTCTTGGGTGAGTGACATTGATTCTTCTAAAATAGGATTGCACTTCCTTTCAATGATGTAGCCCCTTCTGTACACCTAGCCACCAAGATGTCAGCATACCCAGGTCACTGTAGAGGTTAGCCAAAGTAACTTTTGGTCCTTCAAATTAATAGGACTGGTATTGGTTTGAATGGTAAAGTTAGTATCTGAGTGATCTAGAGCAAACCATGAATGTATTATCATTTGAAGTTGCACTATTTTAAAGGGGAAATATATGTTCACCTTATAAAACAGCTAGTACTAATTAAAATTAAAAGGTAGAATCCACATGAGCTAGAAACGTATCGTTTGCCTTCTTGAGTCTGACTTATTTTGCTTATTTTTACTTTTACCCACTTTTCTTTTTTCAATATTTTAATATTTTAATTTTAATTCACTTTTCATCTCAATCACAGCCCCCTTCCTCCTCTCCTCTCAGCCACACCCTTCCACATTTGTTTTCTTAAATTTACTTTCTATTCACTTTACATGTTTTACTCATTTTCTACAAATGTCATGACTTATTCTTTTCTTTACGACTAAATAAAATTATATTATGTGTAGCATCTAGAGGACTCATTAAGTTCTACCACAGATATACTTATGCACCCTCAGTTATAGCTACAATACTTATAGTAGCTGAGGAATAAAACCAACATAGATGTCCATCAATAGATGAATGTATAACATGGCTCTTCTGTTAGGAAAAAAAAAGTGGAGAACTGTGTTTGTCAGTATGTAGTCATACGGAAGTTGAAGGCAGCAAGGCCTGGAAGCACATTAAGTAGCTTGATATGGATCAGATTTTCATAAGGATAGATTCATCAACAGCCAGCAGATTTCACTAATATTTATACATGTCATAGGAAGCAAATTTTGCCTAAAGCAGTAGAAGCAAATTGATAAGCTTTAAAGTGCATGCAAAAGTATTTTTGAAGTATGCTAATGCATACAATTTAACATCTATGTATCTTACACATATTTTGATTTACATATTCCTAGTATTCTAATAGGCTTCAAGGCTATGGTAAATAATACTGTTTTCCGAATAGTAAATTAAAACACTTTGTAACTTCTACAAGGTTGAACTTTGTACCCTACATTGGCTTTCTAGCCTACCACCTTGCTGAAGTCATTGAGGCATTCTAGTAGCTCTGTGGTAGGTCATAGACCATTTTACACAGAGGCAGTCATTTCATCTTAGAATAGAACATCCATGTTCTGTATGTGCTTCCCTGGGAAAGAGAGCCTGACTGCTCTGTCTGGGACCCCCAATACAATGTTCAGAAGGAATGCCGAGAGCAACATTGTTGCTCACTTTTCAGTGTTTCACTGTGAAGTTTGGTGGCTACCAAAAAGAATAAGTCATGACATTTGTAGAAAATGAGTAAAACAGTCTTGCAGTAACTGTCCTTCTGCAGTCGGCCTTTATTGGATTGAGAAATGCCTTTTTGTCTTAGCTTCAGAGAGGCTTGCTTTCTTTTTTAATTAAGATGGACTTTGGGTTCTTTCAAATGTTTTTACCAGCATCTATTGAGATGACCATGTAGTTTATTTTTTGTCTAAATTTACAGTGAGCTATATCAACTGGATTTTGAAATAAGTATCCTCCTCTCATTTCTAGAATAAAACCCACTTGATGATAATATGCTAACTTGTTTATGCTGCTAGACCTGGTTTATTGACATGTTGTTAAGGCCCTTTGCATCTCCATTTATTAGAGATTGTAGACTGTATTGTAAAATCGTTGTTTTTCCTAACTAGGTAATGAGGCGGCAAACATTCCCTCCTCTTGTACTTTCAGGAAGAATGTAGATAGCACGGGTGTTATTTCTTCCTTAAGCATGTGGCCAAATTTATCATTATAATCATTTGGGCCTGAATTTTCTTGGTGAGAATGTTTGAAAATGTACATTAATTTCCCCAATAGTTAACAGAGTTATTGAGGCAATCTGTTTCTTCATGGGTGAACTTTGGTAGCTTTTAAGGAATTACTCAATGTCATTTAGGTTTTGACATTTATGCAGATAAAATGGTTGCAAAATGTACTATGCACTGGTTGATAAATCGAAGAGCAAACAGGCACATGATAAGCTGAATGCAGCACAAACGGTATTTGTAGCATCTAGGCAGGATACATAAATGTTCACCGTCAACTGCTTTCCTCTTTTTGATATGTTTGAAAATATTCATAATGCTAACAAAAAGAGAAAAGAAAAAGTAGATAATGCCCAAAAGGCATTGAAGCTGAAACTAGACTAGCTGTGTTTCAATTCCTTCCCCAGAATTTACAGTGCCTAATCTTTCCCATCGAAAAAAAAAATGAAGGTAATACCAGCACCTGCTTCATAAGTTGCATTAAATGGCGAATGTGTGCAAAGCCTTTAGAACAGTGACTGCCAGACAGTAATCATCTTAGAAGTAAGCTATTTTAAGATAAAGGGAAATTCCGCTTAGGCTTGAGAAATCTTGGCTGAAAGAAGTACTCATAAGCAAATACTGGGGAAAGGGGTTTGAAGGTAAAAGAAAGGGTGGCTACAGGGGTATCCTTTCAGGACCAGCTCCTCTGAAAGACAAGGAAGTCCCATTGACTGGTAGCAGCAGCTGGCTGTAGCAATATAGACAAGCTGTTGCCTATGCCATATCCTTCCTTTTGTACTTGGAGGATGGGATGCATTGGGTTCCTAATGTCTGTTACACTGGCTAAGCCTATCTGCTTAGATACTAGGCTTTCAGGTATGTAGATGGCTATGTACATAGGAATGTGCCATTTCTACCCTTGTCACCCGAATGCTGTATTCCTGACCCTGTGAGACATACAACAATCTTTCAGATACTCCAGCTCTGACAAAGTATTTACTGTGGTGGCTATCTGAAGAAAAGGTGAGAGCCTGTTCTTTCTCTCATGAAGAAGGCTATGGAGCTAACCAGCTCTGGCTTAGTAAAGCCTAGAGAAGTGAAATCTGCATATACCAACAACATACAGACTTTATGCCAGTTAGTTTTACATACATAGCCAGATGACTCTACTGAATACTTACATGGGACAGCTGAGGAAACTGATTCTTGGAGGTCACACATATCACAAGGTGCAGAGCCAGGATTTGAACAACATAAAAATAACTTATATGCCCAATCCACTGGATTCTGGGTGCCTTAGATTATCAATGTATTCAGTCCTCTAGCAATCAAGAAGTAGATACTCCGGTCATGAATATGCTACCATATATCAAGTACCATATATTTGTGATATAATAATAATACAAACATTCTTACATATGGTATAACATGTATACATACACATATTTATACATAACATATGTACAGGTTATATGTTATGTATGACATATTCTATATATGTGAATCATGTATAATGTGTATGTATAACATACCATGCAACTAAGTTGAAGGGAAATATAGGCCATCTACTTGGTGAAGGCAGATGTGGACTCCAAAGCACTGCTTCTAGTTGTAGAGGCTGTGTGCTGGCGTATGTGTCAACTGCTTCTTCAAGAGTAGAGTTCAAAGCCTGGCCCTTCTCTTATGTAGCAAACAGGGTAGCTTCTAGCAATATCACATATACCTAGGTAGCAAGTTCTACTATTATCTTCGGCTGCTATCAGTTGTGAGTATTGCTTCTTTGGTTCAAAGAGCACAGACCAGTTATAGGAAACTAAGTGGCTGAGGCAAAAGAATAAAGTAGTACTGAGAATCTGGGAAGGTCAGTGGGAGTTGGTGGAGGGTGGGAATCTGGGAAGGTTGGTAGGAGTGGGTGGAGGTTTTTGTTGGGGTCACCCACTCTATTTTCTAAGCACTTTCATGAGACTAGACCAAACGTGGAGAGAAAATCCTGGTATTTGCTATGGCTGAACAAGTATGGTACCTTTGTGGGCAGTGACATCTCACAAATATGTCAAGGCAGACAGAGCTGAAGTGTAAATTATTAGAATTGCTCAGATGCCCCCCCCCATCCCCCAGAGACTGTTCTCCGGTTTTGTGGAAGCTGAAATAAGAAATAAACCTCACCTTTTTCATAGTAGCATCTCCTTGAGGCCAGAGTTTGTATTATTAAGGCTGGTCTCGTGCACTCAAGTAGTCTTCCTGCAATAGACTCCCCAGTGTTGTGACTACAGAGGCTTCTATGCACTGTGCCAGGCATTCTTCACACATCTCATTTGATGCTCACTAGTAAGCTTTATTTGCCAAATAGCAAACTCAGGTTCAAAATGGTGACAGAATGTCCCTTACATAGCACAGATAATAAATGCCTTAGCCACTATAACTGATACCAAAGACCTATATTCATTCTTCTTTGCCAGCTGTTTGTCCCCAAAAGAGAGGCCCACTGGGGCTAAAGCAATAAACCTTGGAAAGGACTAATAATAGCAGTATTAGAGCAAAATGAATTTAGCAGATCAGTGCAGCTTAGGAAAAATGCCTTCTCTTATGTTAAGCTCTGAGTTGCCAGGTGGAGGGTGATGAATGCAAAAGCGGGAAGAATCTGAAAAGCAAACATGGATTCAGGTTTAGGCAGCAGTGAGAAGGAAAATTTTTACAAATGACACGTATGGCTGAACAATTCAGGAAATCCATCCAAGGTAGACAGTCTGCTATAACATATGAACCAGGGCACTTGATACTTGATCGACTGAAGAAGAGCTCATGTCAGCCCTTGTCTGAAGATGGGTGCACAGGAGAAAGAGCAATTGCAGGATAAGAGTAGCTGACATCTCCACTCTACGTGGGAGATGGTTTCTGCAGCAGGAAAACCTGCTCCAGGTCTCTGCTTCCAAGAAGATGCTTTCTGTATTAGAAGAAGCAGGAGCAGTGAACAGGTTCATCAAGTAGGACAAAAAGAAGACCTCCATCCCTCAGTGCAAGCAAGAGCCAGAGCAAATAGCAAACATGCTAAACTGGTTTTTGGATGGGGTTTGGGAGGGGTGGGGAACAAGAGGAAAATTCAACATTCTTAGTCCTTGTCCCTGAATGCTTTCTGGATTTCTGCATGAGTGTAGTAACTCAGCAGGCTTCCCAAAGGAAAGGCAGCCTTCCAACTGAGCATTTCTGGAGCTTGTCTGGGAGCGTCCAGGCTATAAGCTAAGGAACCTGGCCAGGCTGCTATTTTTGAAACTACCTAGATACCTGGATGTTCAAACTTCCCTAACTTATCAGAATTTCCCTTTGCAGGAATTTCCTGTGGACAAGTGGAAGCCAATAACAGGAAACAGGAAAACTAGTCATTCCGGGAGGTAAGTGACTACTCAGGGATTTGAGGTGACTTTGTGCCTCTGAAGTTTCCTTAGAAATTACGATGGCTTTTGGTTTGCTTGATTTTCTTTGATGAAACTGGTTTGCTGTTCACATCATGGACTTGTTGCCATATATAATCTAATGTGCCCCCTACACCATCATCTGAATATAGACTAAATAGATTATGACAACATTTTAGAATAGGGAGGAGTCAGCAGTGTCGTAAAGGTATGCCTGAAGCAACTATGTCTAGATGTGCCCGAGGACATAGCAAACCAGACTGTGCTGAAACAACAGGAAGACATGATCTGTGCCTGTCTTCCCAGTGGCCACAAGCAATTGGAATCAATAGAGAAGAGGGACTATTCTCTTTGTCTAACATTTTTGAAGGTACCTACTTCTTGGGTTCTGCCACCACACTTTTAGTAGAGTTTATTGAGAACTGAAGGGCTGAAAAAAAAAAGTTTATGCTGGTGATAGGTTACAACTCTTGGAGAAAGGCACATGTGGCTTGGAATAAAGAGAAAATAACTCCTTTGTGTAGGATGGAGCATCTAACTCCTATACTTGTGGATAATGGTAGCCAACACTCATATTCCCTAGAAACAAGGGGCTCTAAGTGAATCAGAGCCAGCTGTGGATAGTCACCTTTTCTCTTTCTCTCTCTCTCTCTCTCTCTCTCTCTCTCTCTCTCTCTCTCTCTCTCTCTCTCTCTCTCTCTCTCCCCTCTCTCTCTCTCCCCTCTCTCTTCCCCTCACACACACACACACACACACACACACACACATCTTGATATGCTCTTTCAGCCAGTTATTCTCAGGCTGGGAAGTAGAAGAGGGTTCTCCATGATTTTGAGTCCGATTTTCCCAGAATAAAGGAGACAGAAACAAAAGGTGCAAGCTGTGCCTGTTCTCCAAGTGAAAGCACTAAGAGACATGAAAAGAATCTTGGTCTGCTGGCCCTTAAGTAGTCCAAAATTCTTTCAGGTGGTCTATGGTATGCTCCATTACTTTCAATTACAATATAACTATGTCATTTTCCCCTTTCCTTTCTTCCAACCAACTCCCCCATGTCCTCTCCCTCTAACCCTTTCCATGCCTCCCCTTATTCGTGGCCTCTTTTTCTTTTATTATTATTATTGTCAAACACACACACACACACACACACACACACACACACACACACACAGGTATAAATGCACCCTGCTGAGTCTATTCGGTGTTGCTTGCATGGATGATTTAGGCATGAGCACTTGCTATTGGATAACCCATTGGGGGCTTCTCCCTGAGGAGTGCCATTCCGAAGCTTCTTTGATGAAAGACAAGAGCTACAGTTAGCTGTGGAGGTAATCAACAGCTTTCTCATCGGACTTAAGGCCCAATCAACAAGAGGAAAAATATACCTTGAACTGTAAACCTGGCCAACTACATAGGAATAGTAAGCTTGTGGGTCTTAGTGGAAAACCTACTATTTAGAGGAAACTTATGCATTTCCCCTGCAATGGGAAAGGGGATGATGCCCAATATTTATTAATCGTCTGTGACTATCAGTCATTGGGGTGATCAGACTACATTCAAATTTTCATTTCCTTTCTACAGTAGTTCTTTTGCTGCCAGTCTTATAGATACGCTCTAGAGAAGTTATATAATTTAGCTGATGTAACAGATAACAAATGGTACTATTAGGTTTCAGACAGTCTGACTCCAACCTTCCTGCTCCCCCCTCCCTCACTATTTTATCTGCTTACCTTAGGATCCAAAAAGGGTAGAGTACAAATAGGTTCCTCAATAGAGTGTTTCAGGAATCCAAGTTCTAGGTAGAGATTTTGTTTTGATCAGCCTTGATCAGCCTTCCTCCACTGCAAGCTGTGAACTTTTTTATATTATATCCTTGGGGATATAATTTTAATCTAGTAACACTGTTTATAATTAGATTGAAACCTTTTAAAAAAAGATACCGTATCTTAGGCACAGCCTTATTCTATGTGCTTAATACAAGTGGTATTTATCATCTGCTGGCCAGAAAGAAGAAATAAAATCTACTCACTACTACATAGGTGAAAAGACACAAAAACAATAATGCCAACTAACATTTTCCTGGTTTTTTTCCCTTTCTTTTTATTTTTTCAACACTGGGGAAAGAAGCTATGATCTTGTGTGCACTGGGCAAGTGCTCCACCATAAAGCAGCACCCCAAGGCAGTAAATAACTCAGCTCTATGCTGTAAGCACCATGGAATGCATTTTACAAGGCGTTATCACTGTGAGGTTGTAGAGTAGGTATAATCAGTGTAGGTTCCGTTTCTGTCCCATGTAATTCAGAGAAGCAGTTGAGGCACACACAAACACATTCATTTGCCTAAAACCCCTCAGCTGGTAAGGTAATTCTCCCTAAGTAGTCTCACTTCAGAAACCACTCTCCAAAGTACTTCTCCTACTCACTTGTCCGGGAAGTAATAGTCTTACTAAGAACTTAGAATGTGGACTCCCTGTAGCTTAGCAAGGTGGGAGCTACTAGTGAAAGAGCAGTGAGAAGCATTATCTGCCCACAGCTTGAGCAGAACAAGAGTAGCCCACACAAAGTTCAGCAACGGTAATAATACATTATTACTTGCAAAAACAACCTATGTGCTAGGAGTTGAGTTGCACAACTTCCTAACAATTCCAACAGGTAGGTATTAGATCAGGGTATGAGATCTCAGAGTTGTGTGTGCAACAGAAACATCTGGAGAGCTTGTTGAAACATGAGAGCTAGTTGGACCCCCAGAAAAATCTAATTTCATAGGTGTGAAGTATGGCTCAAAAATCAGTATTGCTAACTGGCATCCTTGGGTGATGCTGGCACAGCTAGTCCTTGGACCACACATTGAGAATTGCTAACTCAAATAAAGGATTTGAGGTTCAGAGAGGGTGAATTATCCACTCAAGGTCAGAGCTGGTAAGTTTTTCCTTACCAAAGTTTCCAAAAGAACACAGAGTTTCAACAAGAAACACTGCACCCCAGTCCATGATAATTATTTATTTTGTTTTGTTATCATCAGTTCATAGGAGGATAAGAGAAGTAAAGGTGGTAGGAGAGGAGACTAAGCAAGATGTCTTGGAGGAATCAACCCTACGACTAAAGTTAGGGCCTTGGAGTTAATACTTCTTGAGCTGAGATCCATATTCGTGTGCTTCTTCCTTCCTACCCCCCTCATTGACTCTTCTTGCCATCTCTTTCTTATCTCTGTCACTGTCTTCATCTTGTCTTTTGTGTAAGATAGAATAAGAGCAACAACATCAACTATTTGTGAGATTCAAATGAATAAATATAAAGAAATCCTTCCAGTCAAAACTTAACACTAGGAATGTTAGTCGTGCTGATAGAGGAGAAGACATGGACCACGCTCAGCAATAAGAGCAGAGAAATAGAAATAAGGAAGCTTTAGACCAGGATAGGTAAGCCTGGAGAACTAGGTAGGATGAGCAACATGATAGCAAGTCTTGTTCACGCATCACCAGTGAGAACTAAGTTCTGATGGGATAGCACATTGACACTCTGATGTGTTGTGTATGATGCAGTGACTACAGACAGCAGTAATGAACTAACTGTACATCTGAAAAAGCGAGAAGGGGGTTTTGAACATTTTGCCATAAAGACATGATAAATATTTGAGGAGAGATGTTTACCCTGACTTAATCATTCGATGTAATCACATCAAATGTATACAATTATTCAATGTATACATGTATCAAGCAATACCTGGTGCCTCATTAACATCTACAACTTAAGAGGAAATACACACACACACACACACACACACACAAATTCAAAGCTATAAAAGAGGAGAATGGGACCTGGAAAATGACAAAAATTCCTTATATAAAACTATGAAACTTTCAAACACAAATAAATTCAACTTAAAAATTAATGACAATCAGTCAGTGACTTGATAAATGTGGCATTTTAGGCAACTTGGCAGCATTAGCAGACAGGATGAGTTGGAGGGTAACCAAGAGGGGCAGTGGTCCAGGAATTAAAATGTGTTATGGACACGGGAGTGGATGTGGAGGTGCAGTAGAAATATAGAACAAAAGATAGATAAATGTGTGTGGGGCTTTGGGAGAAGAAGAATTGTTTATTATGGAAACAGCACTACAGAAAATTAACCACAAGAAGAGGTAGCCATGTTTCTCCCACCTTAATCCTCCTATTTTCTGTTGGCTTTTTCTATAGGTGTGATGATTATTCCTGGCATAGTTGTAATAACTATGCAAATGAGCTTTTGTATCTTGATCCACTAAGCATTATTTGATAAATAATTTTCATTCAGGCTTCCTCAATAATTATAATTTTAACAGCTATAGAATATTTCATCTGCTTATTTGGTAGTAATTTGCTTAATCCTTCCTAAATTGTTGAATAATCCAGTTGTTTTCAAGGTTTTTATATTATAAAGTTATTATCTAGAACATTTTGAATAGCTATAGATTTTTTCTCATTTTGAATTTTCTCATTAGAACAATTATCTCTGAAAGAATTATTAAAGAATCTACTTTCTGGAATTTGTATTACTAAGTCACAATATATGAATATTCTTAAGACCCTTTATATATTTAACAAACTTTCCTCGGGAGGCATTTTACATTATCATCTGCACTATGCTACAATAGTTCTTTATACCAAGTTTTGCCATCATTGAAATTTTTTCTTTTCCTAACACAACAGCTATACCTACTAATCACCTTAGTTTGCTTGCCTTGATCATTCAAGTTTGAACATTTTTTCATGTGTTAATGTTAGATTATTTGCTTACAACTACAAGACATCTTTTTGAAGGACAAGGAGAGAAAACTGGTTCTAGAGCTTTAGAACAGAAGACATGATTAAAACTAGCTAAATCCTGGTAGCCTGAGAAGTTACTGACATAGATGGGAGAGTCCAGAAAGAGAGCAGGTTTAGAGGAGAAGATGCTAGCCTAGAACCAAGATATGTTAGACATGAAGTTAATGAGGTCTTCAGGCAGATTCTTTAAAGGATGCTTGCCAAATATCCAGCCAGGATAAGATGAGGAGGAGAAAATGATAAAGCAGAAGTGGTGGAAGGAATTATCTGTCAATGTACTGCCATCATGGAAGACAGCATTAATGGACTTTGACAGTTTGCAGTCTTGAGGTTCCTTCAGGAAAGCAAATTTAGCAAACTACTGGGTATGGAAAATACATGGCATGATTGCCTGTAATGGAGTTCTGTGAAGAAGAAATGAAAACATCTTCAGTCATTATGAATCCACTCATTCTGAGTATACAGTTTGAGTATGTTTGGTAGATGATGTATAATCATCACCCCAATCCAGTTCTAGAATGTTTCTGCCCTCCTGCAATGATCACTCATGCCTATTTGCAACAGTCACTTACCATTCTCCCATTTTCAATGTGATGCAATTGCTAATTTGTTTCGGTTTTCATAGATTTGCTCTTTTCTGTTCCCCTCATTCAGGTAGAATAACATAACACCCGTGCTTTGGAATGGTGTTTTAGCCATGCATCCACATGGTAGCATATTTCAGGTCTCTCTCTCTTTTTTTTTTTTTTTTTGCCAAATACCTTGATGAGTTCACTTTTTCTTTATCCAGTCATCCACTAAGAAATACTTGAGCTGCTTTTACTTTCTGTTACAAGTTCTATTGTTATAAACATTCATATGAATGTTCTAGGTAGGTATGTTTTCAGTTCTTAGCATATACTTAGGAGTAGATTTTCTGTTCTATATGGTAACGTTATATTGAACTTTTAAAAGAATTATCTGTCTTCTAAAATGGCTGTACACTAGTTTATTATTGTTGTTGATATCATTATACGGTGTGATTAAAATGTTTAGAAATATTTTAATATTGAAATGTTTTAAAAGAAACTGGCTAGGGAAAAGAAAAGAAACTAGGGACACATAAACTTAATTTCTCAAAACGTGGTCCCAGGTCTAGTAACCTCAGTCATCCAAGCCTTTCTTAGAAATGCAGTCTGAGGCCCCACCCAGCCCTAGTGGATTAGAAAGACCCCTCGGGATTTTTCAGCCCTCTATGCCATTTTGGCACATGAGAAGTTTTGAAAGCAAGCTGTTTAAGTGATGGTTTGGTAGAGATCTCAGAAACTAGATTAAATTTAAAATAGAAAAAGATGAACAAAAAGAGTAAGAATATCAGTACTGAAAATGGAAGAGGCAGATCACAGTTATGGATGTCAGACAAATATGTAAACCAGTCTGGTGGTTCCTTAAAAGCTTACAAACCACATGGCCCAGCGATACCATAACTGGTTATATTCCTGAAGGACTCTAAGTCAGCATGCTGCCTAGATATTTAGATACCCATATTATTGCTAAGTCACAAGAGCCAAGATCAGAAAATTGGACATAGTACTACTGGAGGATCCAGCAATACCTCTCCTGGGCATATACCCAGAGGATGTTCCAACTGGTAAGAAGAACACATGCTCCATTATGTTCATACCATCCTTATTTATAATAGGCAGAAGCTGGAAAGAACCCAGATGTCCCTCAACAGAGGAATGGATACAGAAAATGTGTTAATTTACACAATGGAGTACTACTCAGCTATTAAAAACAATGAATTTATGAAATTCTTGGACAAATGGTTGTATCTGGAGGATATCATCCTTAGTGAGGTAACCCAATCACAAAAGAAGTCACTAGATATGCACTCACTGATAAGTGAATATTAGCCCAGAAACTTAGAATACCCAAGATACAATTTGCAAAACACAAGAAAATCAAGAAGAAGGAAGACCAACATGTGGATACTTCATTCCTCCTTAGAATAGGGAAAAAATATCCATGGAAGGAGGTTACAGAGACAAAGTTTGGAGTAAGATGAAAGAAATCAGCATAGACACCCACCAACAGGTAAACAGATAAAGAAAATACACACACATACAGAGAGAGAAGGAGAGAGAGAGTGTGTTAGAGTTAGTTTTAGAACTTTATTTAGGCCTAATGGGAGAAGGTTATACCATTTGTAGAAAAGTGGATGGAACTAGAAATGATAGTGTTAAGTGAATTAAGTCAGATTCAGAAACACAACTATGTTCACTCTCATTTTTAACATATATATATTGTTAACATATATATATATATATATATGTTTATATATATATACATACACACACACACACATATATATATATATGACATGAAAGTAGAATATTGTGTAGAGAAAGGAAGGTATTAAATGGAGGGGCAAGGAGAACAAGAGGGTAAGGGGAAGAAAAAAAACAATACTGCGTTTCCTCTCATATGAGGACTCTACATTTAGCAATATATAGAGAGATGTGAAGATAGCTGGAGTTGGCACTTGAGGGAGACCAGTGGTGAGGTAGTGCAAAGGAAAATGGTAATAAAGGGTAGTCTTGAAGAAACTACAATTATACATGTATGAAATGCCATAATGGGATATAGTACCTTATGTGCTAACTTTAAAACTGAGTAAGATACAGGAAAGGGTTAACTTTTTTTTTCAGATATGAAGGACTAGAAAAGACTTAGTGGGAATATGACATTTATAAGGAAAAGTCCTGATGGAGTTTTCCCCCGCACTTTTTCTTAGTACCACACACATACGCTTTCACATTTATTATGTCATTTCTGTCACAACTAGAATGATGGGTGTAGGTGGGAGAATCAAAAGTATAATCTTAAGTTACACTATCTGCCTCGAAGCAGATAACTCTAAGTAGTTCTATTCCTAGTTTCTCTCAGTTGTTATTTGCTTTACATGCAGAGAGAATGCAAACTCATTTTGGTATTAGTAGGAGAGGGATATTAGGAGTAGATCTAGTGGGAGAAAAGGTTACATAATTGTAAGTATTTAAAAGCTAACAGATACTCTTTTCTGGATTATCTCCCTTGGATTTCTGTACTTGTAATTGCCTACCTCGATTTTTTTTCCTTTTTCCGTTTTGCATGTAACTGCAGAATATATATTTATCGTATACACAGCCTTAGTTAACTCCAACAACATTGTATACTTTATTTTCCTAATTCACTCTGGAGGAACCTAATACTAAGGAAGAAAGTAAAATAAGGAAAGTGATCATTATGCTAGTAATGACTAGACAAAGGTATGATAGCTAACATTTTATTGAGTGCTTACTATCTGTCAGACCCCATTTACATAAATTGTGTAGTCATATGTTATGGTCTTTGTGTGACATACTTTTGCCAATAAGATAACTGACTCACAAGAAGATTAAAGTCTCGGTCCCAAGGTCAGACAGTCATCTTATTCCAGAGCCCATTGCCTGTGGATTTATAGTGTATTTCACAACATTAGAGCTCTGTGTAGTTCTTTCAACTCTTTGCTGAGGATTTTCTTCCTTTTCTCTTCCCTATTCTACCTTGGGTTGGGTGTGGGGGAATCCAGGATCCACTTCCTATTTTCTGATTGAGTAGAAGAAAATGGATAGTTGAATCTGATTGCATAAGAAATAGTCCATTTCCAGGAAGCCCTTACAGGTAAGATTGTAATCTTTAGAAGCATGTCAGACTTGTTACAAGTGTGATGAAGTAAAAATTCCAAGTGGTGAAACATAGGTGATGATACAACACTGGGTACACAACATTTAATCAAGGAAAATTGCTCCGATGAGAGAAATAACAATAGAAATAAATATCTGCAATTTCCTTCAGCTTGCATAGACTATATAAGGTAATGATAGAAATCTCCCAAGTTAATATATGTATGCAATGTACTACAACTAGAATCGTCTTGGGTGCTTTATAGCACTTGTCAAATCCATAGTGAAATGAATTTCGAAGAAGACATTATCTAGCATGATAGTGGACTTGCCATCTCAGATTTAAGAGACCTGTGCTGTCAGTCTGAAAGTGACAATTATCTAATACATAATAGTTAACTTAAAATGCCAAGCAAAGTTTTAAAATGGTTGTCTGAACAAACAATCTAAATTGAAAATATGGAACACACTGGAAGCAACTGAAACCTGGTATCTTCATGAAGGATAATTAACTTACAGATCATATACCTTACTTAGATTGATAGCACATTCTAGCCAGAAGGTAAAAGAGTGGAATAACATATTTATTCCAGCTGAGGATAGAAGATAAATCTGTGGCTGTTAAGTTGAAGATGTCATTAGATACAAGATGGATGGGTCGAAATATAAAAAAGTTAGAATAAGAAAATTTGCACCCCAAAATGTAATAAAAAGCTAAGCTGCAGAGAGAGGGAAATGCCAGGTAACAACATTATTGATAACAGTGGAATGTCCAAAATGGATGAAGAAGGGATACAGATGGAGAAGGTCAGTTTGAAGATTTAGTTTGAAGATTTAGCTTTCTAAGTGGACAAAGACTAAGCAGGCAGTTTACACCCGAAGAAAGAAACTGTAAAATCATTCCATGGAAAACTATCACCTCTGGAGCAATTAAAGAAATATAAATAAAATTGATTTCAAGGGATTATAGCATTCTTATTAAACTGTCAACAATTTGCAGAAGTGCTAAGTGAAATTATAAAATCCTACCTAGGCAAGGCATGGTTAAATAGCAGTTTTTCCCTAGAAACAGTATATATTGGTTCACTTATCCTAGAGGAAATTCTGGAAATATGTGACAAGAATGCATTACTCATCATATTCTGTCCCAATATACTTTCAAGGGAATAATCCAAAAGATAAAATTAATTTCTCAAAAAAATGTTTATATTACTTTTATGTATGGTCATTGAAAAGGCTTAGCAATGTATTCTATCGTAAATGATGGACTAGAATGGAGCAGCCACTAACAATGACAGATGTACAAATACTGAATTTTTCAGGATATGTAATCATATTAATGTAATAATTGTACCTTACCCCAGAAAGGTAAACACTAAACCATGTGTTGAATTTGAAAGGAAATTCATGAGAAAAAAAAAATCTGATTACATGTAATTAGCTTGATTTGAAAAAGCATAGTGTGCATTGAGTATGTGTCAAAATGTTGACATTCATAATTTAAAAAAAAAGAAAAGAAAATCTGAAGAAGTAGCAGACCACATCAGTTTGATCCAGTCCTGGGAAGTTTGAGATCAAAGGCTTTGCAAACACTCCTATATCAATAACAGATGGGTTCTCACTAGGCATGCTTGACTACACTCCTGACTACAATTTGGTTTGCTCGAACTCTCCATCAGTTAGTACCTCTGCTTATTTAAATCCAGGAGAACTTTGACATCCAAAGGGATACCTAAGCAAACCACCATGAACCTCCACATATGTCACCACTACCATGACATAGAATTCTACCCTCCTCCCATATAAATACATAAAAATATTATCTGATTCATTCTTATAATTTTCTTAAGACCTTTCTATTTCTTTTCATTCAATCGGTGTCCTATTGGGCAAGGGAAAACCCACATGTTCTGTCTACCAGTATAACTTCTGTATCTTTGGTATCTTCATGTATAGAAATTGGAGGCATTTGGGCAAGGGGGTGCAGAACTAAGCTTTATTCATGACAACAATGGCAGTTTGTTTTCACCTCTTGGGGGACCGAAAGAAGGCTTAGAGTAAGTCCAAGAACTTAGCATTTGCTGTTATCAACTGGAAGTTTCTGTGTGCTCAGGGCCAGGGAGGGATGACAACAGCAAGATCTTCGAGTCTTTTCTCCTTCGTAGCCTCCTTGAGTCTTGTCTCCTGTATCTTGCAAATGTTTCCTCCAATAATCACCTGGGAGTGGCTGTTTCTCTTGGAGCAGTCTTATCTCTTGACTGTGTGGGGAAGGGAAAGGCAAGAGGCATTGGCCCTGTATGCTCTTGCTACCATAGTCCTGGAATGCCAAGCTATTGTGGTAAGTTTAAAAATAAAATTTCCAAGCAAGAAAACTTCAAAAGACTAGAGGAAGAGGCAGGAGGAGATTTTTCCGTCTCTGACAGTACTGCTCTTAGTTTTCAACTGGATCCCTGTAATGTTTTTAACAAAGAAGGAAAACGTATTTGTCAGAAGAAAGGACAACCTGTGCCAAGAAGAAAAAGAGAACAGCCTAAGTCTTGGCATGCCACTTGCTTTTGTTTTGGAGATCTAGCCATATAACCTCCTCAGTGGTGTCAACAAAACCTTTCCGTAATTTCATGCTTCCTCTTTTTTCTTCAGTGAGGAGCTAAAAACGTCTTCAGAGATACCTGGAGACAAATGTAGTATCCTGCCCTAGCAATCTTTGCTTCAGTGGGACTGTCCCCAGAGCAGGATAAGACAGACTTTGCTGTGAACATTCTTCTTTCTTACTTTCTAAGAAAATGATTTGTCCTTTTATCCTCAGGATTCCTAGCTACAAACTGGATAATGCTGCCTTCTTTACTGGCTATTGGGAAAATTGATTATACTGCATATGTGAAAAAGCTAAAATAGTGCTCAGTATGCATTGAGAAGCAAGAAACTATAGTTTCTGCCCATCAGTGAATACCCCTGACTTCAAAGCAGAAAATCCTTACTTTGTCCCAAAGTAGCATTACAGATTTCTGAACAAGTTATAAGTCTTGTGCCTTCTCAATATTAAAACCTCTATAGGCCGATAGTCCCGGCTTGTGCCTACCATAATTCAATGGAAGACTATTAGATCACTGTGTTGCAGTCATGCTGAGAAGAACCCTGGTCTGTGATACTTACCAAATTTGCATTCTACCCCTTTCTCTAGCCAAAGCCAAGAAAGAAGGCAGGAGACTAGAGCAGAAAGTATTGTGAGAGACACTTGAATCTAAATTCTAACAGACTTTCAAAATCTATTTACATAAAAAGGCGCATGCCTTTGGATGAGATATGTAACCCATCTTAGTCTCAGAAATACTTGTCTCACATAGCCTTCCTGAGGATTAACTATATAAAATAGTATAGAAATGCTTTGTGATACATAGAAAGATTCCCAGTAGATGACCATATTATCATTATTAGAGTGAAGTCTCCAACTTGAGCCACAGCATATAACTGGGCAAAACGCACAGTACATGCCCATCATAGCTGTATGTATTATATGTAGGAAGTTAGGCAGTGTTGCCTGCTAGTTAATGTTCAGCTTTGCACAACAGTCAAGAAACCAGAACGAGTCTCCAAGCTCAGCCAAATGACTACATAGCCAGGACACCCTAGTTTGTCAAAGATTCTAATTGTAGACTCATCCATTCACTTTTTTTATCCAGTAAAAAAGGAAGAGATGATAAAAAGAAAGTTAGCCCCTACTCCAGTAGAGTATACACAATCAAGTATATTTGAGCTGCACACATTGGTGGAATTTTTCTAATGACACAAATTGGGTGGGTATGAGGTGTCAATCTGGAAAAAATTGGGGGAGAAAGGATATAATCCAAAAAGATGTATAAACCTCTCAAAGATAAAAAATTATTTTTAATATATGTTAATCAATCAGAAAGAATTGCATCACTTCCTCCCTCCCAGATACCATCCTCAACCCCCGTCCCCTGCCTCCACCCTCAAGTGGATAGCAGAGTTGTGGTAGTAGATCATTTCTAGGGACCGTAATCTCACTAGCCCCAGGAAACTGACTAGGTTTCCAGTAACAGGCATGAGTTCTCTTCTATGGACTGACTATAAGTCCAACTAGACAGATGTTGTTGCCACAGGTATGTGAGTGCCATTTCTTGTACCGTTGTGCATATCTTGCCATGCTAGTACTTGTTGTGGTTCATAGATGCTGCAGCTGGGTAGGACTGTTTATCTGCTTTACTCCCTTGGAAGTTTGCATAGTATTTTCTGAAACAACAAATCTAGATCAGAGAAAAGAGGCTTTCAGGTTAGACACACATCGAACATCTAGGTCTTGTATCCTAAGTATAGTGTGTCTTCATTAATAGTATCTCACCCCTAAGCCATGAGAGATAACCAAGGGCTATATAGATAATCTATGTTATTTTGGGAGCTGCTTGGACTACCTAAGGCAGGCAAAGGGGGTTTGTAATACCTGGTATTATGGTTTTTGTTAGTCTGTGGTTCTTAGTCCAAGTGGCTTAACTTCCTTTAACACACACACACACACACAGAGAGAGAGACAGAAAGAGAGAGACAGAGAGATACAGAAAGAGAGAGACAGAGAGAGACAGAAAGAGAAAGACAGAGAGAGAGTCACATATAAAGAGAAAATAATTGAATAATTTTAGGTAAATATAAAACAACATGATTACTTGAGGCTTTCTCAAGCAAAATTGATGTTATATGTTCCACATCCCTCCTTCTCCTTCTGGTTTGATCTCCGTCTCTTCTTCCTATTTGAAGTTCCCCTCATTATTCTATTTCTGACTTTATATCCTCTGATTCCAGCTATTCCTTTCCCAAAGCCCTCCTGCCTGTCTGTTTATCCCTTCCTGGTTTCTATTGTTATTTTATATTGTACCCTGACATCTGAGGGTGTGGAGCTAGGAAATACCAAGGAGAGACAACATGCAGTGTTTTGGGGATTCTGGATTGCCTCACTTGTTATAATCTTTTCTAGGCCCATCATTTTTCCTACAAATTTCATAATTTTATTTTTCTTTACAGCTGAATAGCATGCTAGAGTGTATATGTACCTTATCTTCATTATTTACTCATCACTTGAAGGACATTGAGGTAGTCTCCATGTCCTAGCTATTGTGGATAAGGCAACAATGAACCTGGCTAAGCAAGAATCGTTATAGTAGAATATCTAATCTTTTGAGTACATACCAAGGAGTGGTATAAATCTGGGCCATGGTAGATTTATTTTTAGCTTTTTGAGAATTCTCCACACTGATTTTCATGTGGCTGAACCAGTTTGCAGTCCCACCAACAGTGAATGAGTGCTTCTTTCCCCCCTATTTGTTGTTAGTTGTTTTGTTTATCTTTGTCATTCTTAACTGAGTAAGGTATATCGAAGTTGTTTTTATTTGTATTTTCTCAATTCCTAGGGATGCTGAGCATTTTATCTGGAGGTATTTCTTAACGATTTTTTTTCTTCTTTTAAGAACTCTCTGTTTGGGTCTCCAGCCCAGTTTTTGAATGGGTCATTTGTTTGGTTTTGCCTCTTTGTTTTTTGAGTTCTTTATGTATTCTCAATAGTATTAATCCTCTGTCGGATGTGTAGATGACAAAGATTCTCTCCCATTCTTTTGGCCTCCAGGTCACTTGGTTGGTTGTTTCCTTAGCCATACACAAGTGTTTAGTATTATGGGCTCCCACTTTGTTAACTGTTGGCCTTCGTTCTTTGGCTAATGGAGTCTTGTTCAGAAAAACCCTTTCCTACACCTATAGCTTATAAGGCACTACCTGTGTTTTCTTCTAGCAGTTTTAGTATTTGGGGTTTAACTTTGAGGTCTTTGATCCACTTGGACCTAATTTTAGATTAATAGTGATCTAATCTTATCTGTGTGCATGAGAACATTCAGTTTTCCCAGCACCATTTGTTGAAAATAGTGTATTTAATGTATGATGGTTCCTCATTGTCAAATATCAGCTCCAAATACTCATGTTTGGGTCTTCTATTTTATTCCATTAGTCTCCATGTATGCTTTCATGCCATCACCATATTTTTATTATTATTATTATTATAGTTCATGATTATACCTTAAAGTATGGAACAGCGATCCCTCCACCACTATTCTTTTTATTCATGACTGATTTAGTTATCTGGGGTCTTTTCTGGTTCCATATGATTTTTAGTAAGTCAATTCCTAAGAAGATTATTGTAGGTGTTTTGATTGGTATTACACTGAACCTGGAAAATATTTTTGGTAGGGTGGTCATTTTCACAATATTAGTTCTACCAATGTATGAACATGGGGTGTCTTTCTCATTATCTTTCTTCAGAGGTTCCATATTTTCATGATAGAGTTCTTTCATCTTCTTGGTTAGGTTTATTCTAGGATATTTTATTGTCTTTCATATCAAAGACAATTTTGTTGCCTGATTTTTTTTTTTTAAAAATCCAGTAGTTGTTTAAAGCAAGTTTGAGTTTAAGAGCAGTCTGAAGAGTCAGAGGACAAGGTATACAACAATTGTCTACGTCAGAAATGAACGAATTATTTCGGTCAGCTTTGTATCATTTAACCCCCTGGTAATCAACATCAAAATCAGTTGGAAGAAAAGAGCATGCCTTTGGAAGACACTCTGGCTGTACTAATTTATGGAACCATAACTTTATCTGGAGACAGCATGCTTCAAAAAGTCTACTTACTGGAAATTGTTGCAGTATAAATCAGCCCTAATATGAAAAGAACTGGTCTTCCAATGTTTGAAGTGTAGAGAGCCTTCCTGAGCATTAAAGAACCACTTACATCAGAGAGGAAGAAACAGGTATGCTTATAGAAAGGGAAGGAGTACCTACAACGAGGCCTCACCAAATATTGCTGTATATGATCAATGAGAAGAAAATCATACAGAGTCCCTGGCTTTCCAGGGTTTTTGTTTCTTTGTTTTGCTTTTTTGAAACAGGGTTTCTCTGTGTAACAGAACCTTGGCTGTCCTGGACTTGCTTTGTCTTGCTTTGTAGACCAGGCTAGCCATGAACTTACAAAAGATCCACCTGTGTCTCCCTCCTGAGTGCTGGAATTAAAGATATGCACCACCACCCACTTAGCCTTTCTAGTTTTAATAATTGAAGAAAATTATGACAGTGATAGACGTTTTGTGAAACTACTGCATCGCATAAGGTCTAGATTGGAAATCAAGATGGAGAAGGGGGAGAGATAGAAGCACAGGATGTAGGAATTACCAACTCGGTGTGTATGAGGAAGGGTAGGGACAGCATGACTTATTTCACATCCAACCTAATTGAAACAAACAACTATACCCCACAAACAACAATCACAACCCTAACAGGCTTCACCCTGGCTCTTTGCTTCTATAATGTAGTTCAGGAAGTACATGCTTAGAATCCCTTGAGTTGCTGTTTAAAATTTAAGTTCCTAGGATCCACTGTAGAGATTGAAATCCCAATTAGGGACAAGCTGTATATATTTGCATGTAAGCAATCTCCCCCGGGAAATTTTGATTAGGAGTCACTTTGATTAAGGACTGCTGTCCAAAGCTAGTAGTGTCCAACTTTTGGACCATGTCCCAGAAAGTTTTGGAGCATGTACCTCTGACATCAACTTGTACTATAGTTTACTCATAAATCTCTTAGGTTTACTTATATTTTGATTCATAGAATCAAGAATTGTAAACATAAATGAAATACTATGGAACTTAACACCTGGGACTTGAGAAAATGAGGTGGCCTAGACAAAAGTAAAATGGATAAGGGCTTAGAGTCAAGTGTTTTAAAGTGCACCTGCAGTGGAAAGATGATTTAATTTTTCTGAAAACATGGACCTCTCCATCAAAATGAAGGAAAAGGGACCCACAAAAGAACCAGTGATTATTAATATCTCACTAATCCTCAGGCATTAGATACCAAGTATTGGAAATGTTTTATTTCCGCTGACAGTGGCCCACTGGCTCCATTGCTTTGGGCCTGTGAATAAAGAACATGGTGCAGAAGGCCTGTTCACCTCATGGTTGGGTGTAAAACCTCACAGGAGAAGAGGCCTGAAGTTTCCTCTGAGGGAACATGCCCAGCAACCTAAGACTTCCTACTAGTTACCACTTCTAAATATTTCCACCAGCTCCTAATAGCACTAAGGTTATAACCAAACGTGTAAGATGTGAGCTTTTGAGGCTCATTCTAGATCCATACCATAGCAAGTCGTTTGGCAGTTTGAATAGGGATAGCCCACATAGATTCGTGTGTTTGAATGTTTAGCCATCAGGAATATGGCACTATGAGGAGGTATAGCCTTGTTGGAGTGGGTCTGTCTTCATCAGAGTGTCACTAGTGCATGAGCTTTGAGATCTCAGAAGCTCAAGCTAGGCTTCGTGACTCAGTCTCTTCATGCGGTCTTCAGATCAAGATGTAGAACTCTAAGCTCCTTTTCTAATACCATATCTGCCTGTACTCTGCCATGCTTCTGCCATGATAATGGACTAAACCTCTGAAACTGTAAACCAGCCCCAATTAAATGTTTTCCTTTATAAGAGTTGCCATGGTCATGGTGTCTGTTCACAGCAGTGAAACCCTAACTCAGACAAGTAGGAAGTAGCATCTTGTGGAAGCACCATATTTTCGAGATGTGTAACTAAGGCCTTCACTAGACTTAAGAATTAATCACAGCACAGGGGCTTCAGCTACCTCATTAGAAGTAATGTGGTGATCCTACAGTACCATAGCAGACATAAGCCAGTAATAAAGTTAGAGAGCATTATGTGGTTGATAAAATTAATAATTTATATTAGCTTATGCCACTTCAAAGAAATAAAGAATTTAGCATACTTACTATGCAAACCCGGCCATAAGCTAACTACTACTCTATCCTCTACCACCAACACACATACACCTCAGTTAGATTCTAAAGCAGTTGGAAGCTACTCTCTCATTTACCTAGATTTATCCTTCTTTTTGCTTAGTGGCTTTGCCCTTGGTGCTAGGGTACAATAGATGTGATTTTAATTTTACCATAGTCATAAAGAAAAATCTGAGTACTTGCTGTGCATTAGACGCTAGGTTGGATCCTTGTGGTAATATAGTAGTGAACATGACATGGCTGCCACCTTCAGAATGGTCATGATTAAGGGGTAGGCAGCTGAGCAGTACTGTATTAGGAAGTTTGATGGGCTCTTAGACAGTCCATTTGGCCCCATACTTGAGTGGAGAATCAAAAAAGACTTCCTCAGGAAAGTGATAATTAAATGTGAATTTGACAAGTCACAGAAAGGAAGGAAAAAGAATGAGATAGAAAGGGGGAAGAATATATATGGGCAAGGAATAGAAGTGTGAGAGGGAAGCCTTATAAAACACAGCATGGGCTGTGTGTTTTCTGAATACATTAGGCTACAGGCAGGGAAGTATATAACATCAGTTTTATGCTTTATGTTAACCTTGAATGTTACTAAATATTTTGAATTTCTATGTCCACTTTTTATAGATGTATATTGATTGTACATAGTAACAGAATTCATAAAGAAAATTTCTTCAAGTGTATCATACACTTACCTACACATATCAAATGCTTATTACATTATCATATACTTACACATATTACATTGGAATCATCTTTGTGTTCTATTGCTGTAAACAGACACCATGACCAAGGCAACTCTTCTAGGAAAACTTTTAATTGGGGCTGGCTTACAGTTTTAAAAGTTTAGTCCTTTATTGTCATGGAGGGAAGCATGGCAGCATGCAGGTAGACATGATGCTGGAGAAGGAACTGAGAGTTCTACATCTTGATCCACTGGCAGCAGAAGTGAATGCCACATAGGGAGTGGCTCGACCTTCTGAGACCTCAAAGTGTGCCTCCACCGTGGCACACTTCCTCCAACAAGGCCATGCCTCCTAATAGTGCTACTCCCTGTGAGACTGTGGGGCCCAATTTCAGTCAAACCACCACAAGTTCCTCACCAAATATTTAGAATTTTCTAGTATGCCAAAAATTCGTGCATGTTTTTGTGCACTTGATTCTATACCTTGCTTTTTTGTGATAGTTCTGTAGATTTTTGTATGTTGTACTCAGATCAATTGCATTCCTTTGAGCAGCTATAGAGTATTCCATATTTAGCTCTTTCTATTTTATTTTAATTCCTATAGAAAGACATTTAGAAAATTTCCATTATTTTGATTATGCATGAATATCCTTGTACATATCCAATTGAGTTTATGTTGAAAGATAAACATAGAATATATGTATACATATAACATATAAATATATAAAATCCTTAGAAATTGAATTGCTAGGTCAAATGATAAGCAATCTTGAGTCTCCTTTCTTTACAAATGACCTTTGTAAAATTACACCATTTTACACTTCCACCAAGAGATCACCTGTTTCTTACACCCTTACAAATTCTTATTTTAGAATGGTTCATTATCATTTGTATATACAGTTTAAAAGTTTATATGTGGTTGAACACTTTCTGTTATGTTGATAAGACATCCTCATTTTTCTATGAATGATATACTTTTCTTTCTCTGTTGTTTTGCTAGTTTCTATTGTGGATTGGTTAGTGTGGTGCACACATCAAAGGTGCATATATATATATATATATATATATATATATATATATATATTTAAATTTTTTTTTTTTACTTTTCACTTTACATCCTGCTCACTGCCTGCTCCCAGTCACCCAATCCTACAATCCTTCCCCCACCACCCCTCCCCTTCTCCTCTGAGTGAGTCAGGGGGAGCCACTGGCTATTCCCCCACCCTGGCACTTCAATTCTCTACGAGACTAGGTACATCCTCTCCCACTGAGGCCAGATGAGGCAGCCTAGCTAGAACATATCCCCACATGCAGGCAACAGCTTTTTGGATAACCCCTGTTCCAGTTGTTCAGATCTCACATGAAGACCAAGCTGCACATCTGATACATATATGTAGGGAGGCCTAGGTCTAGCCTGTGTATGTTTTTGATTGGTGGTTCAGACTCTGAGAGCCCCAAAGGTGCAGGTTAGTTGACTCTTGGTCTTCCTATGGAGTTCCTGTCCCCTTTGGGGACCACAATCCTTCCTCCTATTCCTGCATGAGAGTCCTCAAGCTCCAGCCACTATTTGGCTGTGAGTGTCTGCATCTGGCTGAGTCAGCTGCTGGGTGGAGCCTCTCAGAATACAGCCATGCTACTGTCTACAAGCATAGCAGAGTATGATTAATAATGTTAGGGGTCTCAAGTTGGGCTGGTTATTGGTTGGCTGTTCCCTCAGTCTCTGCTCCATCCCCTGAAAGGTACTGGACTCTTAGTTGCATAGAGAACAAGCAGATTTCCCCGGCATATCATTATCACATTTTGGTTTTGTTTCTGGTACTCTTCTCATCATAATTTTTAAATTTCTTTGTAAATAAATTATATCACCTTTCTTTGATTATTTCTGTATTTAGTGGCTTACATTAGAATTTAATCTTAAGATTAAAGCTTTTCTTGTATTTTCTATTTTCCTCTAGAATTTATAATAATGTCTTTTTTACATTTGAAATTGTATGTGTGTGTGTGTTTGAACTTAATTTGAGTGACAGAGATTTGACTTAATCACTAATAACTATCTAGTTCTAACAAAACTGTATGCAAATGAGTCATCTTTCCTAGCTTAGCTTACCAAAAAATCACTTCACATGGGTTTGAATTTACTTTACCAGTTTAGCATTCTATGGGTTTTGTCATTTGTACTACTTATTTAGAGTAAGGCCAGGTTGGCCTTAGACTTGTGGCACCTGCTTCAGCCTCCTCCCCAAGTGTTGGGATTACAGGTATGTGCAGCTACTTCTAGGCTGCGTTGTGTATTGATACCAAGCACCCACCTTTCTAATTGTGAGACTCCCTTATTTACTGTAACTTTAGAGCATAGTTCTAAATGGGAAGGCTCCTCCTCCCCCAGGACTCTTTGCTACTCTTCGTGGTAATCACCACAATTTTATTTTCCCATATAATATTTGGATAATGTTCCAAAAATCACATCTGCTGGCAAATTTATTGGCCCCATATTAAGCTTATTTATTAATTTGGGTAGATCTGATGTCTTTACAGTGTTGAGTCATCCTTGCTAGGAAACTGCATGTCTTTTCGTTCATGCACATATTGTTTTATGTCCTTTAATAAAGTTTTCTAGTTTTCTGCAGATAGGTCCATGATATTTCCTGCTTAGGTTTATTTCTAGATATTTTATCTTTTTAATTGTTGTGCCAAGTATGATCATACCCTCCATTATATTTTCTAATTGTTGTATGCATAAGAAAGTTTATTTCTATATATTCATCTTATACCCAGACACCTTATTGAATTTTCTTACTCTTGGTATTACATTTTCACTTATCATGAGTTTTCAGATAAATAATGTCATCTGTACATAATATCTTCCACTGTTAATGTGTTCATCATGTCAAATCACATATAAAGCATTTTTGAATATTATTAAGTACTAATTGGGAAAGTGGGCAGTTTCACTTGTTCCCAGTTTTTATAGGAATGTCTCCACTGTTTTGTTTCAGGGCTACAGGGGAAGCTCTTTGATAAACCATGAGCCTAACATGTGTGAGGGCCTGGATCTAACACATGGTGCTTTCATAGGACTAGCTAAAGCTTCCTGCTGGTAGCTTTCTAAGTCTACAAAGTTCTGAGGATTGCAATCAAATATCTTGAAGGATTAGAGAAGTTGTTTTGTAACATTTATCTTTTGATTTATTAGTATTGTCAACTATATGAATAGATTTTTTAACACTAAATGAGATTTTTTTAAAAAGATTTATATATATGAGTACACTGCCTTCATGCACACCATATCCCATTACAGATGGTTGTGAGGCACCATGTAGTTGCTGGTAATTGAACTCGACCTCTGGAAGAGCAGCAAGTGCTCTTAACCACTAAGCCATCTCTCCAGCCCCTGAGCAAAATTTTAATTTCTAAAATGAACATGCATGTTTATGATGTATTTTTAACATCCTTCTGGATTCTCTTCACTAATACTTGTTTTGTATATATATTCTTAGAGAAGACTGGTGAAAAATTAACAGGAGTCTTAAAAAGCAAGTGTACTTTTTGTTAGAGTTTTCTCTTATTTTAGTTTTAACTATTATGCTCTGTGGTCAGTTGAAACATTCTTAATTTTGTCTCTGACTTTATTTGTTGGTCTTTATGTTACCTATAGTTTGCTTATGATGTGTGATTCTATGCTTTTTTGGTATATAAAGATTCAGGGCTTCTGGGTATGAAAAGATATGCTTGTAATGATAGTTTTTACATGGCTAACAAATGAGGATTTAAAGTTCTAAAACAGTCTGGACTATGTAACGAGACTCTATCTCAAACACACACATGCACGGACATGCATACACACACACACACACACACACACACACACAGAGGCACATGTGCATATACACACACACATACATACAGTATGGGGATGCATACATAGATTTGTGTGTTTGTGTGTGTGTGTGTGTGTGTGTGTGTGTGTGTGTGTGTGTGTGTGTGTGTGTGTGAGAGAGAGAGAGAGAGAGAGAGAGAGAGCACTCACACCCAAACAAGAAGAAAGAAGAAAGGGAAAGATTTAGTGTAATTAGATCCTTATCATGTATTCCAGTTGCTAGCATTATGATGTTCTTTTCAAGGAAAAATGAATGCAAAGTAGAGTCAGGGTAATTAAGAATAATCGAGAAGGTCATCAGGAGGGGCCTCTCTGCCTGATATAGATTTGTCATCTTTTGGCTGTCCACCCACTACTTTTTATTTTCTTTCTTAAGGGAGATGTGAGGCTGGACAGTTTGTGAGGGTAAAGATGTAGGCCAAGACCCAGATGAAGGTAGTGGAGATAAGTGGGTAGGGATTTCTAATCCACATGGGAACTAGTGATGAGGGCAATAAGGTTTTGTTTCCATTTTATCTGAACTTGGTTAGCATTAAGTATACTGTTCCCTTTTTTTGTTTTTTTGTTTTTTTTAAAGAAATAGTCCCTCCCAGCCATCATTACAACTGTTGAATGCATAGTCTGTCTGCTGGTCTAATTGAACCCTTAGAATTTCCTGGCAGTAGGACTCAGCATGATGTTGATTGCTCACCGGCTACCATAGGAAATCAGATCATAAGTTTAAAGGGCTTAACTCTCTAAAATCAGCTGAAGAGATGCCATTTAATTTTGATAAGTCTTACCATGTAGAAGTTTGACATTTTATAAATGGAGATTTTTCTCTTATAACTTAAAAATATTATTTCTTCTTATAAGTGATCATACTTGAAATTTCAAATTTTCTTATTTATATAAACGTAAATAGAATAAGTATATATACACATATATAGCACTGATTAAAAGTTGTCTCAAAAGATTTACTGAATAATCTTTATCTCCTTGTTTTAGAAGGTTTTTATAAGGTGTTTTTATAGTTTATATAGTTTTATATTATTTCTTTTTTTTTTTGTAAGACAGGGTCTCTCTATTATATAGCACTGACTATCTTAGAATTCACTATGCAAACCAGGCTAGCCATGAACTCATAGAGATCCACCTGTCTCCTAAATACTGGGATTAAAGGCATGTGCTACCATGCCTGGCTAGTCTACCTTATTTCTAAATTCACTGTTTTGTTCTGTTAGTCAATAATATACTTTTACTTATAGCTGTTTCATAAGATATATATGTATATGTGCATATGTGTATATATATGTAATTTAAAACAATTTTAAATTTAAATATATTTTGATCATATTCTTCCCCTTCCCCAAGTCCTTCCAGATCCTCTCTCATTCCTTATCCATCTAACTGTTAAGTTCCTTTTCAAAAAACAAGCAAAAACCCAATACAACAACAAAACCCCACCAAACCAAGAAAACACAATAAAACTAACTACTCTCCCAATTCAAACTGGACCCAAATACAGATATACACAAAAACCTGTGAAATCTCTTACACATTGCTCAACTATTCCTGAACTTGAAACCTGTCCTGGAGTGGTTGATCTACCCCATGTCACTCTATTAGGGAAAACTGATTTTCCTTCTCCCAGCAAGCATAAGTGACAGTTCAGTTCTTAACCTTTACCATAGTGGCTTGGTCTTCATTCATTCATCCATTCATCCATCCATCCATCCATTCATCCATCCTTCCAATCATTTATTTTTTAAAAAATAACAAAAATATAATAAGATAAAACAAAAACTCTTACAAAGACAAACCAACCGAAGGAAAATAGACCAAGAAAAGGCACAAGACTCACTTGTTTACATGCTCGGGACTTCCATAGAAACATTAAACTGGAAGCCATGATATATACACAGAGGACCTGGTGCAGACCTGTGCAGGCCCTGGCCTTGCATCTTTAGTCTCCAAGTTCATATGAGCCTTGCTTATGTTATTAATCCTTCTTTGTCCCATCTTCAAATTTTCTGTAACAGAATACTCCTTAATAGATTACACTGCTTACTTTTGAGAGTTAGTTTTCAGGAAAGCCTAGAATTCAATGAATCTTTTTGACATTTCAAAAGGAATTTTTTTTTTTTTTTACCAAAAGAGGCAGATACTTGTGAATAGTTTATTTCATATTTTTATTCCACATGTAAGCACGGGGAAGCTATATGTAGTTCATTTATAATATACCTTGCATCACATTGGCAGTAGAGCAGTGGAGGTAAGGAGTGACATAAAAGAAAGAATTCATGAACTTTAAATGGTAAAGTATTAAAATGTATGGAATCTGGGTAGTAAGTAGGAATATAAATATTCATGGAAATCACTATTTCTAAACACTAGAAATGTTTCATTTAAAAAAAATAGAGAAAATCAACAAATGAAATAGAAAACCAGGATTATAAGCCCTAGATATTGCACATCCAGTCTGGGTGCTTTAAACAGATTGAGGTACCATGTGTCTATTTAGACTTTGTAGCTAAATAGTTCAAGTTCAAATTGTAGCTCTACCACGTAACCTTTATAACCCTGGACAAATTACTTATCCTGACTATGTCTTGGCTTCTCAAACAATGAAATCCAAACTGTAAGAACTACCTCTCCTTGGTTTATTGTAAGGAGAAAATAAATTGGAGAGCATTGAGTGCATATGCTAGTGGAGTGCTTCTCAACCTGTGGATCATGACCCCTTTGGGGTTGCAGATCATATCTCCAGCATATCAGACATTGATATTACAATGCATAACAGTAGGAAAAGTAGAGTTAAAGACTAGCAATGAAAATAATTGTATGGTTGGGTGGGTTATCACAATGTAAGGAGCTGTATTAGGAAGGTTGAGCATTAGCGAGGTTGAGAACGACTGCTCTAGTGTTTAGTACTTAGTTTATACACACACACAAAGTTTGTTGTCATCATTTTTTATATTCTTATTTCTACTGTACGTTAGAATTTTGTGCATTTTAACATTTCTGAAATTATGTCATCTAAAATATGGGCCCCATCCATCACACAGCTGTCTTGGTCAACGCTTTTCTGCTGTTTTGCAGGGAAATGGCTCATTCTAAGGCCGGCTTTTCATTGTCTACTCCCTTCCGACCTTGCATTGAGAATCCATCACTGGACTTGTCAAACTACCGAGCAGTCTCTTCTCTTGACATCCTTGGAGACTTCAAACGTGCCTCAAACAAACCAGAGGAATCTTCGGTTTATGAGGATGAGAACTCTGTTGCCTCCATGCCCCGCCCACTGCGGAGCCGAGCCTTCTCTGAGAGTCACATCAGTTTAGAGCCTCAAAACACCCAGGCCTGGGGGAAGCATCAGAGAGAATCATTTAGTAAAGGCAGTGAGACTCAGCCAGATACACTTGGGGCCCGAAAGAAGGTCTTTCCTCCTCCTCGCCCTCCTCCTCCCAACTGGGAAAAATATAGGCTCTTTCGTGCAGCACAGCTGCAACAACAGCAGCAGCAGCAGCAGCAACAACAACAGCGATGTGAAGAGGAAGAAGAGAAGGAGCAAGAGGAGGAAGGAGAGAAAGAGGAGGACCTACCACCCCAGTATTTTAGTTCAGAAATCACTGGCTCATGTGCCCCTAATACAGAGGAACAGCCACAGTCCCTGAAGATGGGCCACCAGGAAGCCTCAAGGCAGGGTTCACAGAGCCTCCAAGAGCAAGAGGCCTTTGCTCTGCATCCTAGCAATTTTGTGCCTCCAGTAAGGGGCTGCACTGTACCCCAGCCTGAGAAAGGTCACCATCCTGGCTATTATGGCACTCATGGACTATGGAGGACAACTGAACAAGAAGCTACTGTGACCCCAAAGTAAGTGTGTGGGAAAGATATTGGGTCACAGACAAGGCAGCCAGCAACATGAATTGAATTTCTCCTCCACCACTCAGCAGCTGTCTGTCACTGATCCTTAGTCTTCTTATTTGGAAAAAAAGTCATGATAATGCATCACCTCTACCTGATTCTGACTATTAAGATATTGCATGTAAAGGGCATGAATAGATGGTTGGTACACAGTAGGTTCTCAGGAAGTGGAAGTTAAGGTTTTGATCCCTATCATTAAGAAAATATGGTATTGCTTCTCAGTGTATCTTTAAGCTGTATAGCACAATATCTGGCCCTTGATCATGAAAGCATAAACCATTCTTTGCCTGTCCTAGGCCTTCCCTGAGCCCTGGCTCCTGTGTGCTCTAGCAAAGTAGCCTGGGCCTCTGAATTCTTCCCCCAACCCCAGAAGAAAGATGTTGCACTTACGCAGTGATAATTCCTTATAACAGCTAAGGGCATTCTTGGTCTTTTCCACCCTCCTTTTCCCCTGCTTTGCATTTGCTTTGCCAGATAGTAGGCAGTAGTTGGCAGGGTGAGCTGCAAGATCAAAACAGGATTGTGGACTGCCACTGACTCCTATGTGAATGCTGATCTAAATAGCAAGCTGTGTGTCTGTCCTTTTTGCTCCTAAACAGAAACACCATGGTCGCCATTGCTCGGTGCTTGGGCTCTTAGCTCTGCCTGGCCTCTTTCAGAGCTCCACTGTGGATGAGCAGACAGGTGTCCCCTAATTGCTTTCTTTAAATCTTTTTATAGCAGGATCTTGCCTGGGAGGAGTTGCTATTAGAAGTACCTTGTTTATGTGACTTTTATGGACAGGCTAATCTTGTTACTTGGTTATCTGGAGCTGATTGAGCAGTTCTCTGAGGTGCCATAAGGAAAGCATTTATAAATCCCAGCTCCTGGGCTCTGTGAGAAGCCCTTAGCAGACCACATGTGACTGTTTCTTAAGCTGCCTTACTGCGACTGGAAAATACGTTGCAGAAACTAACTGTGTGGCAGTTGTTATGTATCCCAGCTGAGAGATTGAAAGGTTACCTGGCAGATAGTAGGCACTGAACTAATATTTCAAAAGACAAAATAGATAATCAAATAAGCTTTCAATTAAGCATTTTCTGTGTGCCAGACACTGCCTGGCGTTTAATGTACATGATTTAAGTTATTCTTCCCAACATCCCTGTTGGCCATTAATATCTCCATTTGACAAATGAGGTAGCTGAAGTTGAGCAAAATAAGGGACTAATTGATTCAGTATTACACAGGAAAGACTCAAATCCAGATCTGTCTGCCTCTAAATCTAGGCTGCTGCAGCTGCCATAACCTCCTCCTCCTAGTCGTCGTCCTCCGGCAACCTCTCTCAGAAAGCTCTTGTTCTCCTAGGTGGCTGGAGCTTTATGTTACCTTTTCTCTTCCAGGATAATGGGGGCCAGAAGTAGCAGTTCTAGGCTATGGACTTTCCTCCATTATGAGCTTTTATTGTCTTGACCCAGGCTACTAAGAAAGAAATCACTATTACTAGACATCTATCACCCACTCCCAAGATTTATTTATAACAAATTATAAAATGCAAGGGAATACATTCGGTTGCACACAGCCTCAGCTTCTAGCTGCCAAAAATCAATTCTAGATGTTTCTTCCAATGATAAAGATTTAAAGAAGAGCATCATTTCCATCACAGCTGCTGTTTCTTCACCTGTTTCCTATGTGCCGAGCATGACTTAAAGTATTTTCAGGGACAGATCATTCTTTCCATGTGATGTACTCTTTCTTAGGGTTTACAATGTGCAGATACAACATGAACACAGTAGAAAGGACACTTTAAGGTCGGGAAGTGTTGCCCTTTTCCTAAGCTAGCAAGAGGCTGTATGGTAACCTTTTTGTGGTGCTGGGAAGCAGTAGTGGCAGGCAGCCCTGTAATCATCAAAGAAACTGCTGACATTCGCCAGTGAGCTGTACTATTAAGTCGTGAGGTTTGGAAGGTCAGGTATAGTTATAAGTAATTTTAATTTAGGATGGGCTTATTGGGACATTGATTTACTCTCCCAAAAGAGACCTAAGAAAGACTTATAACTACCCCCGTCCACCTTTCAGTTGAGGAAATTGAAGCTAAAGGAGGGGAAATAACTCTCTCACAGGCTCACAGCTAACCAGAACCCAGGCAGTCTAGCTCATTGCCTACAGCATCATTTTGGGATCTCAGGTCCTGAAAAAGATTCTCCTCAGACCCTAGGAAAGTTCAAGATAGTGTTGGGGCCAATAGACTTGTAAGGTTTTCAGTGTGAAATGCAAATAAAGACAGCCAACTTTTAGCCATCTGAAACCATAGTATCTCTACCACACATTTCCTTTTTCAGTACAGACTCGGTAATGCATATGCAAGGAAGTCATGAGAATGATCAAATGTTGCTTCAGTCTAATAACTAGTTCCAGTATAGATCTAGTTGGCTTTGTATAGTCTAAGCACGTCTGTCCTTGCTCAGCGGAAGGTTCTGAGCTTACATGTCATGTTTACTTTCAAATTCAGATTAGGTTCCTATAGATTTCTTGTAATCCCTTCCCTGTTCATGAAGGTAATGAGAAAAAGAAAAAGAACCCCAGAGCACAGTGCTTACCATGATCCACTGTAATGTGGTACAGGGCCATAGCTGCTGAGCTGCCTTCCCATGGAGCACATGAAGTTTGATCTTAACAGTTTCTGACTCAGAATATTGACATGTACTAAGTTCTTATAAACAGGTATTCTCAAAGTTCAATTATCTGGATTACCTCCACAAAATTCTCTCTCTTTTGATATCAAAGACATGGTCCAGCTAGACAGTCCTTTACAAATAGGGGTTTGTAGAGTATTAAGTTGTTCATTTGTCACTATCACAGAGTATAAAGAATAAAGGCACAGATGTGAAGTCAGGTTGCTATTGGTGAGCAGGTCACTGTCTACTGACCTGGAGAATATAATTTTACCTCTGGGTTCTTCGTGTTACCTCTCTTTAAAATGGTCATGATGACCATTCAGTTGTATGTCTCTATGTACACATGCTTTGCACATGTGTATTACCTGTCTTAAGACAGTTTCTGGGGTATAACAAGCACTGTGTATATATTAGTATTATAGTTCTAATCTTGAAAGCCTATGTGTAAAATAGATGTCTCTAGAGTGAGGAATATTGGCATGCCCAGGTTGCCTTTGTGTGATGAATTAAGAGACAGCATAGCATGAATCAGTAAATAGCTGTGGAGCCTTTTTAGCCATTATATTTGACCTTTATCTAAGAGCTACAAATAGCTGCAGAAATGACTAATGAGTTTCTTCTATTTTCCCTTTCAAACAGCTAGAGGTTAGAAAGGGCTGGTGAAACAGACAGGTGGATGGTAGAAATAGCTGCCTGGCAAAGGGAACAGACACACACACAGACACACACACACACACACACACACACACACAGGCCCAAGTGGGGTGGACTTTGCCTGTGCATAAACCCTGGGCAGAGCTGTTTTCCCTTTCATTACTGAAACCTGACATAGCCTTTATTTTCCCTTACTTCCACCAGACTAGAAGCCATAATGGCAGAAGAGGCCAAATCCAAGCTAGGGTCGGGCCAGAACTACTTCTTTTCTGAGGAGAAATTCTCTTTCACTGGCTGGGGCTCCAAGAAGCCAAATTTTATCCCCTCGGGCTTTGGTATCCCCAAGATAACAAGGTCTGCTGCTACATTTGTCAAGTCCCTGGGTGTCATTCTGAACCCGCACAGGAGGCTGGGGCCAGTGAGAATATGACACAAATGGAGGTGTGCTTTCCCTTCTCAAGCCGAAGGGCTGTCTTATGAGAGGCAGTATCAGAAGAACACACTAGAAATGTGATGGGCTATGACAAGTCCTTGGCAGGAATGCTGGTATCAGCATTCAGAATGATGACCATGGCTAAGGTCACAGGTGACCTCTTTGCTGTGGAACATCTACAGCAAAGGGGCCATTTCAAGGAGTGACATCAGGATAAAAGAAAAGAGTATAAGGCAAGTCAGGGTACCTTTGCGAACAAGCAGATCCATCCAATAGAGCTGGGCTGAGCGGACTCGGTACTTAAATCAGGTGGCCAAGCTTAGAGGAACACTTATTTCTCTGCTGCCCCTCACTGAAGGTCATGAATTATTAAGGCAACTCATTTATCATCATAAGTCTACAGTTTTGAGGTCTTGAAAGTTCTTCTATATTTTAATGGGGTTTTAATGACTAAGCCAAAAGATACAGAAGTCCTATGAACTACTAAGTTGAGGGACATAGAAGGACATGGAAATAGACTTCTTCATTCCTTTTTTGTTTGTTTTTTGTTTTGTTTTGTTTTGTTTTGTTTTTTCGAGACAGGGTTTCTCTGTGCAGTCCTGGCTGTCCTGGAACTCCCTCTGTAGACCAGGCTGGCCTCGAACTCAGAAATCTGCCTGCCTCTACCTCCCAAGTGCTGGGATTACAGGCATGCGCCACCACTGCTCAGCTGACTTCTTCATTCTTAAAGTTTACCTTCACTTGGCTTTTAGATCACCTTCCTGTTACCTGTTTGTGTTTGAATGGTGCCTTTTCTTCCATTATATTATACCAGCTATGGGAAGAGCTGTCAAATATTACAGGTAGAGAAACTAAGAAAAAAGAAAACTCAGTGGTTTCTCAACAAAAGCACTCAAATGGTCACCTTTTGTTTCCACAGACAAGAGTTTCAGCACTTCTCACCTCCTAAGGGGGCCTCAGGAATCCCTACCTCTTACTCAGCTTATTATAATATCTCTGTGGCCAAGGCAGAACTGCTGAACAAGTTAAAACAGCAGCCTGAGATGGCAGAGGCAGGCCTGGGAGAGGAGGGAGTTGACTATGAACTGGCTCAAAAAAAGGTAAGGTTGTGGTGTATCCCGGAGAGTTTTAGCATTCAGTTAAGTGTCAGAGGACAAGCAGCCCTCCATACCCTCCAGCATGTCTTTTCTACCTGTATATGGAAACCACAGTCTCTCCTTAGTCTGTTCTCTAATCAATAGTAGCAGTAGTAATTATTCTAATCCTTAGGGCCATCACAATATAGGGATGTGTGTGTATGTCTCTGTGTGTGTGTCTGTGTGTGTGTCTATGTATGTAGGTCTATGTGTGAGTGAGACTGGCTATTGAACCCAGGTAGGATTGTGTGTGTGTGTGTGTGTGTGTGTGTGTGAGAGAGAGAGACAGAGAGACAGAGAGAGAGACAGAGAGAGAGAGAGAGAGAGACTGTGCATTGAACCCAGGTGTGTGTGTGTGTGTGTGTGTGTGTGTGTGTGTGAGAGAGAGAGAGACAGAGAGACAGAGAGAGAGACAGAGAGAGAGAGAGAGACTGTGCATTGAACCCAGGTGTGTGTGTGTGTGTGTGTGTGTGTGTGTGTGTGTGTGTGTGTGAGAGAGAGAGAGAGAGAGAGAGAGAGACAGAGACAGAGACAGAGACAGAGACAGAGAGAGAGAGAGAGAGACTGTGCATTGAAACCAGGTGTGTGTGTGTGTGTGTGTGTGTGTGTGTGTGTGTATCACTGGGGATTGAACCCAGGTATGTGTGTGTGTATGTCTGTGTGTGTGTGTGTTACTGGGAGTTGAACCCAGGATCTTATATGTGCTAAGCTGGTGCTTTGCTGTTGATCTAATGCTAAAACCTGAAACAGTCTCTCAGTCACATTATTTGAAGTATTTGGGATCAAATCTAGGGCCTAGCATGTGTTAGAAATGCAGTTTACACTGAGCCGCACCCCCAACCAACCTCCCCTCCTCCCTCCCCCCACCCCCACCCCGGTAGTGCTAGAGCTGAAGTCAGAGCCCTGTACTTGCCAGGCCAGTGTTCACCACTGCTCTGCAGCTCTAGCCCTGCAAGGTAAGTGTGTTACTATTGCCCCCACTTTTTTTTTTTTTTTGCCTGCTAAAGGGATTACCTTTTCCAAGGGCCACAGACTAAATTATAGGTCCTGGATGGGATTTCTGCTCTGCCATACTGTCCTTTTGAAGTAAGCAAGCTAACTCACTGCCTAAGGCACATCAGAGATCTGGCCAATGGCAGTGCCGTTAATTTGTATTCTCTGTAAGTTTCTGACTGACTAAGGAGAAATTATAGGCTGGCAGACTATTATTTATTTGCAATGATGGTCAATTATCTCTTGAAAATACAAAATAGATAAGTGGGGATTTTGTTGTTGTTGTTGTTGTTCCAAGCCTCCCTTTCTTCCTCTAAGCACCAGTAGCCTAGTTTTTTAATCAAGTTCCTGGAATCGTTTTGCCCCCACCCCTTACACTTACCTGTTTTATTTCATAAGCAGATAGAGTTGTCATGGCAACCTCAAAGGCCCAATTTACCATTTTGTGGACATGTGAACTCAATGTAAATTGTTCGTCTGCCCATATTTCTCTTTCAGGACATGGCTGGTAGGAAAACATAAGGCCATTTTCAAAAGTACTCCTTCCAGTTTCCCATCTCAAGCAAAATGTCAGGGAAATAATTGGACCATGGAAGTGTCAAATTTTATTGATCCAGATGCTCTTCCTTGAAGTCTATGTTTCTTGAACATGGCAGAGAGCTGGTCCTTGCTTATTCAAGGCCTGGCCTTTCCAGGGACAAACATAATGAAAGTCTAGCCAAGGGAAGAGAGATGACTGGAAATGGCAAAGAACAAAATAACAGAGAGTGATTTGTTATGACTGCAGGTGGGGCAGGGCTATGTTTGTGTGTAAGTCAGAAAGGGGAGGAAGGCCATCAATTTGCCGTGCTCCAGAAAAACAGATCACCTCTGGCTGAGCTGTGGATGAATCTGCAGCTTCATCCAGTACACTTTCCGCAGGCTAAAGGTTCAGGATATATAGAGCCCAGTTAGTGAGGAGCAAAGTGTTCCTTCTATTCCCATTTTTTCCCTCAGTCCCCAGAGGCTGGCCTCCTGTGTGAATAAGTGACAATCCAGGAGGGCCATGCTTTGACACTGACGTGGCCTTTGATCTGAGAACGTGGAAGGTGACAACACCATTGAGACTGTTTTGAAACCTAGTTCTGGCTCCCACTCCTATCCCTGGATTCCTGCCTCTCACTGGAGCTGGTTCTTTGCCCCACACTTGCAAGCACAGTCATGATCATGACGATTTCCTGACTTCTCCTGACATTGGGCTTTGAAACCTCCTAGTCTTGGTCACCTTCATCATTTCCTAATGAACTCTTAGGAACACTCCAAACGTAAGTGTTCCAGAATGCCTAAACTAGAATGCATCTGATGACAATTCTTACCAATGTAGGGTCTTGGAAGGTCTTGAGTTCCTATTTATTATAGTCTTGGTTGCACTTTAAAAATGTCACTTTGGTCCATGGCTAACAGTTATCTGACATCAAGAACTTTGGTGGTAACGTGGAGATTCCTGTCAAACAGGGAGAGAAGGTAACTACTCGAGAAAGGTACTACTACATATCACTTGCTTAGGTTTCACTCCCAACCTATCCTTTCTCTCCCTCCCATCATGTCCTTCCTCCCTCCATCCCTCCTTTCTTCTCCCTCTCCCTTCCAATTGTAATCTGTTCATTTAGCCAAGGTTTTAGTCTGTAATCCCCATGCCTCCACCTTCCAAATGCGAGGAGTACACGTGCTCTGCTAAGCCCATATCAGGTTCTGTTGATGTCCATGTTCACCCTTTGTCTTCCATATTAACTCTTTTAGATTCAGCTCATTGAAAGCATTAGTCGAAAACTTTCTGTCCTACGGGAGGCCCAGCGCGGGCTACTGGATGACATCAATGCCAATGCTGCCCTTGGAGAGGAGGTGGAGGCCAACTTAAAAGCTGTCTGCAAATCCAATGAGTTTGAAAAGTACCATTTGTTTATTGGAGACCTGGACAAAGTGGTCAACCTGTTGTTGTCACTCTCTGGACGACTAGCCCGGGTGGAGAATGCTCTCAATAGCATCGACTCAGAGTCCAACCAGGAGAAGGTACAGATGAGGTCCCTGGGGGTGGAAATGGAAGAAATAGACTTTTTAATTTTTAAGGGAGACTGAAAACCAACATTAAAAGTGTAAGCACTGGCTTCACAAGTGCTCTGAAGTTTTAGTTCTGCATGGTAGCTATGTATGACTCTAAGCAACGTAGCCTTACTCGTCTCACTTGCTTCATTTACAAAATGAAATAAGCATACGATCTGTTTCATGTATTTTCTGTGAGGATTGAGATAATCCAAGTTAATTGAATAAAATAGGGTCCCAAACAGAGTGAATATGGAATTAGTGCTAGCTGCTAATGGGGGTGTGGTGATGGTGGTGATAAGGGTGGGGTGGTAGCAGAAGCAATGGCAGCAGCAACAGGAAAAGCAGCAGTAGCAGCAGCAGCAGCAGCAGCAAATTTGCCGCTGATCCCCTTAGAGCTGCAAAGAGGCCCTCAATTTTACAGGTTATTTCATTTGGTGATTATATTTGAATTAAACTCCATTACTTTTCTCTATACAAGTGGCTTTGAATCTACAGTAAGAGCTCCATCCACATGCATACACACAAACACACACATACACACCCGTGCATGTCCAATCACACACAGGCACCATATAGAAAGCATCACCATAGTGTAATTTGTTCAGTGATAGAAGGGACTTAGATTGGCTTTGTCAGAGGTTTCCTCTATGCCAAGCTAAGGTTTAAAGACAGCCTTAGAAATGGAAAGAGGTGATTGTGCATCCCCGTCCAAAACTGCTGCCCTGCTCACCATGGGAAAAGGGAGGTTTATGCATGAAAGTGAACTTCAAAGCAGGGGATCTAAGGCTGATTAATTACCAAAATGCGTAGCTGCTCTGTGGCTGCTTCCTTGGTGAAAGACTGCTGTGCAGATGCCTCATGGTCAGGATGGCATTTAATTGGTCCTCTGCTTCCCCAGTTGGTGCTGATAGAGAAGAAGCAGCAGCTGACGAACCAGTTGGCAGATGCCAAGGAGTTGAAGGAGCATGTGGACGGCAGGGAAAAGCTGGTGTTCAGCATGGTCTCCCGCTACCTGCCTCAGGACCAGCTCCAAGATTACCAGCACTTTGTGAAGATGAAATCTGCTCTCATCATTGAACAGAGAGAGCTGGAGGAGAAGATCAAACTTGGAGAAGAACAGCTTAAATGCCTCAAAGAAAGCCTGCACTTGGGGCCCAGCAATTTCTAATTGCACTGGGAGTATGCCATTGCACCTCAGTCTATTCCTGGTGAAAAAGGGCTTTCAATCTTCAGAAGCAGTTTGCTAGCCAAGTATGTAGACATTACTTAGCAGTGAGTCCAGCCATCTACCTTGGCCAGCCATCAAGGAGAGGCTGGGAAGGCCCCGAGCTTCTCTTACAGAGCTGCAGCAAGGTGTGGCCACACTACTATGCTCCCAGTGAGCGAGGACTAAAAAGTGCCTTCATCTCTGTACTAAAACACCAAAGACTTCACAAACTCAAGACTCTCCCTTACCACACTACCCTCTTGAGGTTCAAAGCTAAACTGCCTGTGCAATTTTCCCTCTTCCCTAGGGATACTGACCTAGCTAGCCATTGTCTGCACAGATGTGCTTGACTTGAATACATTCACCTCACACCAGTTCCAGGGCCTCTACCAAATGTGGCAGCAGGAGGCACAGAAGGGGAGACTTCACATAAGGAGAGCAAGCATGGAGTCCACCTGAGTATTCTTCCCTCTGGTAATAGCCAGGCTTAAACAAAGTGGTTCCATGTGTACCCTCCCCAACACCTAGTTGATAGCTTTGTTACCGCTGCTTTCACCCTATCTTCACATGATGATAGACCTGCCTCTTTGTTTTGTAACCTGTCCTGATATCACTAGGAGTCTCCTGCCAGGGTTTCACTCTCTGATCCTCTAACGTATCTCTATTATAGTTGACTTTGCAATACAGCTTGGTTACTGGGGAAGAGGGTTCTTATCATATTTCAAATGGTCTTTGATGGTATTGATTTTTATGTTTTCTTTTTCTTTCATAACTAATGAAGTGAGGAAAAAACAAGTTAGGCAGAAGGAAAATATAAGCCCACCGTGGCTAAGGAAGCAAGCGCCAAGGCCTTGAATTCTTCCTACCATAGTTCCGAGTAGCTAGTAAGTTTCTCCCCTTGGACTTAGAGCCTCCTAAGTGCTCTAAGCTATGTGCTTCCTTGAGGGCTGGATGACTATAACCTTAACATTCCTGAGTAGGGTTCAGTGTTTTTTAACTGCCTTTTGAAACCAGAGTCTCCTATAACTGAAAGATACAGGATACATGAAGGAAGGAAGGTGGGTGGGTGTGGAAGGTGCTCTTCTAACAACTGCTTTCCCAGCCAGTGGCTAGCTCAAGGAATCAAAACCATGAGAGTATTTTCAGCCAGGGCCAGGCCTCAGAGCAAATTATGATTCACCCAGGATCTAGACATTCACTATCCCTCCTTGTCTTCTGGGCCTATGTACTAAAGCATCCCCTCGGGTGGATGCCTGAAATCCTCGATAGTACCAATGCTTGTAAATAGCACAATTGTTAATCTCCTCACTGAGGGGACTAATAAGTGACTAAAGAAAGGCTGCCTGTATAGCATGGATACACTGGATAAATAGATGATTGATGTGGGATGGAGCAAGCTTTCATCACACTGCACAGAATGGCACATAATTTAAAACTGATCAGCCATTTGACTCTACGATGTTCCATTTAATATTGTCAACCTGGTTGAGTATCAGAACAGAAACTCTGGAAAGTCAAACTGCAGGTAAGAGGGATTGATGCGCAAAGCACTAAAGATGTTGCTCTCGCCAAGACCTGACGTTGGTAGCCAGCTTCTATTCTGGAAAAGCATCCAGGTGAGCAATAGCAAGAGGGGACTCATCACCAAACTGCCTTTCTATCTTGCTCAGTCTTCTGCTCCCTACTAACTGGGTACATTCCTTGATGATGTCCCCTAACAATCTCTCAGAAGCCCAAAACAACCAAGCCCTGGCATCACCACCTGTCACAGCTGAGTTCCTCAGGGTCCTTGGCCATTCCCTGTAGCTTCAGTGTTACTTTATTCAACCAAAGAATTTGCCAAGGAACTTCACAGCTGCTACAAATACCGGCCACTCTCTTCCATTCTCTGCACACTGTGTCTGACAGCTATGGGAGAATCTTGGCTGGCGGGGTATTCTAAAGGGATGGGAGCCTTTTCTATGAGCCATTGGGTATGCTTTTTAGTACTGCTGCCTCTGCAAGAAGCACTGTTTATCTCTCAGTACTGCCACTCTCCCCTCAAGTGGGAGATCACAAATTATCTTCAACATGACTCTAAAAGTATACTGAGCGCTGAAGCTCAGTTGCTGCTATGCTATGCTATGCTATGCTATGGTGTGCGGTGCTGTGCTATGGTATACCACAAAGTACTGTGCAGCGCTGTGCTGCGTTATGCTGTTCTGTGCTTTTCTGTTCAGAATGGCTGAGAGTTTACCCAAAGGAAAATTGAGAGGGGTGAGGAACTGTTTGAATAAAAGCCACACTTGCCTTACCTTTTTTAAATATAATGGGCCCCAGGACAATCAATAAGGAAGTTGAAATGTCTTATAGTAGGATAGTGAGAGTTATGTGTTCTGTCATTCCAAGATGTGTTTGGCTACAGTAGAACAAGGAACATTCACTTTACTGGATATCATGGCCATAGGCTGGGTATTTGTAGCCTTCATTAGGTTTATTATACCTTAAGTATATGATACCAAAAATACTGTTAACTGTGGTTTGTGTTTGTTTGTTTGTTTGTTTGTTGTGATGGCATTGTTAGAGATGGAACCCAACACCTTATGTATACCGGGCAAGTGTATCACTGAGCTATAGCCCCAGCCTTAATTCTCAGTTTTTATCACTTTTCCCACCTCAAAATGGTTTATACAGTTAGAATCAGAATACAGGGCTGAGTTTCCAAAGTATTTGAAAGATAACTTCACAACTATACAGAGCTCAATAGACTGAACTAACACTGGTATGCCCTACTCCTGCTATGGCCTTCCCACAGTGAGGCTGCAAAATGCCAGTGCTATTGGCATGGGGTCTCTCTCTTTCTCTCTCTCTCTCTCTCTCTCTCTCTCTCTCTCTCTCTCTCTCTCTCTCTCTCTCTCTCTCTCTTTCTCTCGTCTTGCCTTCTGGGATCAGCCATCTTTCCAGGCCTCTGAGAAGATGGCAGAGCAGCATGGAAGACGTTCAGAGATTGACCCAGCCCCTCAAAGGTTGCTGCTCATCCATTCTTTCCCTCCAAAGACTTCCATGATTCTCATTGGATAATACGAAAGCAGGCTGGTGGATACAAGGGACTCAATGCAAGATTGTGATCATATGCCTATTCTTCTCCCATCCCCGGGGCTGTGGGTAATTGACTCCCCTCAAGTACCACTATTGAAGGCTCAGCTAAGACATAAAAGTAAATACCCAAGTGGAGTCTAAAGGAATGGGATAGATTTACTGAAATTAAAGTCCTAAAAAGGGAGAAATTGGATGCACAGGAAAGGAAAGAGAGTAAAAATATGAAAAGCCTCTTTGAAGATTGGCTTCATACTTCTGTTTGCCATTTAACCTCATATGCCAAGAAAGGTGCCTAAGGGGTACCAGACTTTTCTAATACCAAGCCTCGACTGGCAGGAGTTGGGTGTACTTCTGGCTATGTCTACCCGTGTGGAGTTTGGTAGCTCTTTCTTTACCAGAGGAGCTATGTATGCCAGTAATAATTATGTGGCAGAATATTGTATTATTTGAAGATTAAATCCTTAGAAGGGGGCAGGGTGTGGGGCAATGTATATAGATAAAGAATCAGTGTTTGCTGTACAATTTCGGGGAATTGTCTATCCCATTTAATGCTATTATTTTTCTGGGTCTTACTACATTTGTGTCCTCCACCACTTCCTTCTTGGCTGACATTGATATGCCTGCCATATTGTCATCAAGGGCCATACTTCAATAAAAGGTGCTAAGGACAAAAGGACTCGTCTCTGATGTTTTGCTTGTGGTGTTGAAATCCTCTAATAGACTGATGAAAAATAGTCAAAAGGACTATGGGTACTTATCTGTTGTCTTCACCACACAGCTATTATTCATATTCTGAAATTATAGCCTAACACCTTAGGGATAGTTTTAATAATGCTCCATTCATTATCACCAGTAAAACAACAGGGTTTGCCATAGCACTCTTAGTGGAATGGATTTTAGAGATCTATTCCTACTATCACTACTGAAAGATAAAAATAATCACCAATCTTACCCAGTGCTAATATGTCACAAGCAAAACCGGGAAGACGGTTTTATTGTCCTGATTTTATGCTTATCCTAACTACAGTCTTCCTTGTCTCCTATTAATCACAGATGTCCAAATCAATTAATCAAGGTTTCCAAATGCATGGTTGATATATCTTTTTGCACTGCTATAACCATATATCTAAGACTATAAGTTATAGTAAAAAAAAAAAAAAAGTACTGGTTTATATTTCTAGAGGCTGAAAGGTCCAAGATCAAGGGTCTGGTACCTGGTGAGAGCCGTTTTCTGTGCCTCATGACAGAAGAAGGTGAGGGAAAGCAAAAGGGATCAGAGTCAAAGCTTAATTCCTTTCATAATCAGTAGCAATATAGTCTTGAGGGTGGAGGCCTATGGCCTATGCGCCTCCTATTAGGCTCACATCATTGTTACAGTAAGGATTAAGTTTTCAAAACCTACCTTTTTGGGAGACATATCCAGACTATAGCAATATACAAAATCAAAGGTGCAATCTGAAAAGGAAATAAAATGATTCCTGACAAAGATAAATGTTTGAGGTGATGACCATATCAATGTCCTCATCTGATCTACACATTGCTAATATATAGAAGTGTCATGCTGTATTCCCACAAATAGGGACAATTATTGTGAGTAAATTCCAAACACAAAATAATGGGCTTGAAGGGGGAAATAATTTGATTCACTGTAGCATAGGAAAGCGTAAAATACCTGGAAATATACTTACAAAAAAGCAAGACTTTTTTCTATTAAAAATAAAATGTTGATTAAAGAAATTGGGGAAGCTCTAAACAGAAAAATACCCCCACATTCATCACTTATAAGATGTAATATCACTAAGATGATTATTTACCTCAAACTGATTTACAAATTCAATCTAATTCTTACAAAAATTTGCTTCATTTGCTTAAATTACAGTAGTATCCTAAAATTTAAACAGAACATAGAATAGCCAAATTAGCTTTAAAGAAAACAAGGTTTAGAACTTAGAGTACCAAATCTCAAAATGTATTAAAATTAAACAGTAAAGGAGATATTTATAATCATAGGGACATACATATAAATAAAGAGAATTAAAAAAAAACCTTCAAAATTATAGTAATTTTCAACAAGGAGACCAAGTCAAAAAAGAGGGACAGAGGATGTACAGTAGGCAATGTACTTGCAAACATGAGAACCTTAATTCAGATCCCCATTGTCATTGTAAAACCAGGGTGTGCTGGGAGCTGAAGACTTGTAGATCTCTGGAGGTCACTGGCTAGCCTCTAGTTAAATCAGTGAGCTCGAGGTCTACTAAAGAGATTCTCTCTCTGAAAACAAGGTGCAGAGCAATAGAAAAATATATTCTGAGTTGACCTCTGGCCTCCACAGACTCTGACACATATGCACATATATATAAATAAGACACATACATAAAATTGAAACAATTATTTTTCTATAAATAGTGTTGGTATAGCTCGATAGCTAAAGAGGAAGCATGACTTTGGACAAAAGACACTGCTCCAAAGAATATATATGTCTCAATCGGCTTGGATTACTGCAATATAATACCATTACACGGAGTAAATTGAACAACAAACATTGATTTTTTTAAATTTTTTATTTTATTTTTTAATTAGGTATTTATTTCATTTACATTTCCAATGCTATCCCAAAAGTCCCCCACACGCTCCCCCACCCACTACCCCAACCATCCCACTTCTTGGCCCTGGCGTTCCCCTGTACTAAGGCATATAACAACGCACGAACAATGGGCCTCTCTTTCCACTGATGACCAACTAGGCCATCTTCTGATACATATGCAGCTAGAGACACGAGCTCCGGGAAATACTGGTTAGTTCATATTGTTGTTCCACCTATAGAGTTGCAGATCCCTTTAGCTCCTTGGGTACTTTCTCTAGCTCCTCCATTGGGGACCCTGAGATCCATCCAATAGCTGACTGTGAGCATCCACTTCTGTGTTTGCTAGGCCCCGGCATAGTCTCACAAGAGACAGCTCTATCTGGGTCCTTTCAGCAAAATCTTGCTAGTGTATGCAATGGTGTCAGCATTTGGAAGCTGATTATGGGATGGATCCCTGGATATGGCAGTCTCTAGATGGTCCATCCTTTCTTCTCAGCTCCAAACTTTGTAACTCCTTCCATGGGTGTTTTGTTCCCAGTTCTAAGAAGGGGCAAAGTGTCCACACTTTGGTCTTTGTTCTTCTTGAGTTTCATGTGTTTAGCAAATTGTATCTTATATCTTGGGTATTCTAAGTTTCTGGGCTAATATCCACTTATCAGTGAGTACATATCCTGTGAGTTCTTTTGTGATTGGGTTACCTCACTCAGGATGATGCCCTCCAGGTCCAACCATTTGCCTAGGAATTTCATAAATTCGTTCCTTTTTAATAGCTGAGTAGTACTCCATTCTGTAAATGTACCACATTTTCTGTATCCATTTCTCTGTTGAGGGGCATCTGGGTTCTTTCCAGCTTCTGGCTATTATAAATAAGGCTGCTGTGAACATAGTGGAGCATGTGTCCTTCTCCACATAAAACATTGATTTCTTATAGTTCTAGAGCACACAGAAAGTCCATGGCCAGCACAAACTGAACTTAGTGGGTCATCAAGAAAAGGAGGGGGAGAAAAAGGAGGAGGGATGAATTTGGGAACAATGTGTTGGAGAGATACAGATACAAGAGATTTGAAAGGGGGATGGGGAATATGACCATGTTTCATTTGTATACATGTATGAAATATTCAGGGAATAAAACAAATATTTTTAAAAGATCAAGATACAACAGATTGAGTGTTGGTAAAGGACCATTGTGCAGATGGATCCTCCTCATACCCTGGGAGCAATGTCTCTAGTCTTCTGTGTCTGATAAGGGCACTAATCTGATTGATGGCTCCATGACTGTGCCCTCACTCCCACAGAACTGTTTCACAAGGGCCCCTTCTCTAAATGCTCTCATTTTGCAGATCATATTAATTTCAAAAAGTCACAAATATTCAGTCTGTAGAAACATGCATAGTAAGCATAGATAGGTGGTAAGCATAGTTCATACGGATATATAAACAGGCACCATAATGCGCTAATCCTTTATACCTGCCAAGGTAGCTACAAGAAAATAATCAATAAAAACTAAGCAGTAGCAAATGTTAGAAAAACTATTGACAAATTAGAGTGCTCAGACATTGTTAATAGGGATCTAACGTGATGAAGACACATTAGAGAACAGCTTGATAGTTTCCCAAAATTGTAAACCAAGCTTTCATAGGATTCAACAGTTCTACTCCTCTGTATACACCTAAGAGCAGTGAAAACAGATGTTAAAACTAAAACATGTACATGAATGTTCAAATCAGCATTATTTGTAATAGAGCAAAAGAAAGAAAATAAATACCCCACTAACTGAGGAATAGATAAACTAACTTGGATATCCATGGAGTGGGATATTACTCAGCTATAAAAATTGATAAAATACTGATAAATGCTACAATAGGGATGAATATTAAACAAAAATTTTTCATTAATTTATTCACTTTATATCCCAATCATAAGCTCCTCCCTCCTCTCCTCCCAGTCTCACCCTTACAATTCTCCCCCCATTAACTCCTGCTGTTCTCCCCAGAGAAAGGAAGCCCCCCCACCTCGAATACCTCCCCACCCTGGGAGGACTAAGCACATCCTCTCCCACTGAGGCCCAATCAGGCAGTCCAGCTAGGGGAAAGGGATCCAATGGCAGGGCACAGACTCAGCCCCCACTTCAGTTGTCCTTCAACATAATTTATACTAAGTGAAAAGTAAAGCAAAAGACGACATTCTATGACTCAATTTATTCAAAATGTCTAAAATAGGAAATTCTATGTAGGCAAAGGGCACACTAGTGATTGTCATGGCCTAAAGAACCAAGGGAATGAGGGATGCTTGATAGGGAGCATGACATTTCTTGGATGATAATGAGAACATTCTAAAATTAGAGTATCATTGTGGTTTGATGACCCTTCCATTGTACTATAAAGCTATTGAATTAAGTGTTTTTACTTTGTTAGTCACAGATACATAGATTGGTTCTGGATATTTTTTATAGAAAATATTGTTTCTCTCAGTCTCATTCTCATTAAAAAACAAAAAACAACAACAACAACAACAAAAAAAAACAAAACCAAAAAACAACCTGATTATCTTGATGCCAAGCACAGAGTTCATTCCTGGATGTACAGTGGGACTTCTACAGATCATGGTTTCCTTCACTCACTGTGTTCTGTACACAGGATAAAGATTCCCTTGGACTTGCAGATAAAATATTTCCAGGCTAAGGAGTCTCCCACAGAAAGGAGAATTTCTGATAAGCATAACACTGCCATTATCAACATTAACCATCCGGGGGTAAATTACAGGCCACTTGTAAGATCACTGAATACAGACTGAAGGAAATGCTCCATTCTGAGTAGAAGAGGAATGACTGCCTAATTTGCAAGCTGTCTACCTGGGCTCCAATTTGAGCAGAATTGTGGGACGGCCTGTGTTCTCCAATCCGTCTTCTGATGTGGACTCCCTTACCCCATGCCATGTATGGTCACACTGTTGATCCATCGAGGCACTCATTTAAAAGAAAAGTCTTCATTCGATATTCAACACTTCCTTATGATTTTTAAATTTTCTTATTTTTTTAAATAGAAGGTTAGGATTGTATCAGCATGTTTTACTATTTATAAATTACATGGAAAGAAGTGTATGGAAATGATTTATTCATCTATTTAAAAGTGGAAAAGCTAGAAGTCCTCATTCTGATGAATCTTCTGTCCTAATGAAATTGATAAAGTAATTCAATATATGATTGCATAGCACTTTATATATGTATATATATACACACAATATGAAAATATACAATCAATTTTTATCTTGTTTCAGCACCACAAAACTAATTCTTGATGTTCCCAGCTGTAAACAATTCACTAAATTCATGAATCTCTTCACTATTAAATTAACAAGACTATTTTACATTAATTTTCAGCAGAGATAAATGGTACAGTGAACATGAGAATAAAGATATCTCCTCAAAATACTGATTTAATTTCCTTGGGTTATCCAGTCAGAAATAAAATCACTGGGTCACTTCATGTTCATACTTTTAATTTTCACAGAAATCTCTTGCTCTTTTCTAATTTACTGCTTATCTGGCTTCCCTTCTCAGCACCCTTCTGTAAAGCTGCTCATTTGATTTTGGGCTTTTTTCCCTTATCTTTTTGATAGCAACTATTAGTGAGAATATGAATGAAGCTAAATAAATGAAACATGGTATGAAAAATGCTTCATTATCTCATGCAGATACAGATTCTAGTAGTCTTTTTTTTTTTAACTCCAGATTTTATTCCCCTCCCAGTCCACTCTCCAATAAGAAACCCGGGTGTCTGATGAATACAGACTGAAGGAACCCAGGGGTAGGGACATGAAGATGCTAATGGTGTGAAGTTACATCCATGAGGATAGGATGTGAGTCTAGAGGTCGAATAGACAGCAAGATGACTGTGATTAGCAGCAGTACTGCTTTGCATACTGGAAAGTTACTTACAACATAAATTTCAGAGTGCTCTTTCCATGAAACTTGGAAGAAAATGAGGTTTTTACTGGTGTGACTGTCATTAGACTCTTTACTATATGTACTTATATAAAAATATGTTCTTAAATATACAAATTTTTTCTTAAATATGCAAATGTTCTTAAATATACAAACCTTTGTAGGCATACTCACTTTTTCACTACATAAAAATCATAATGAGAATATTTAAATGCCTATCAAAGGGATAATAAATTACTGCAGAACATCGTTTAGACAACAAGGTTGAATTCTACTACTAGAACAAAACTCTAACTCACATTGTATGATAATCTTGCTTTTCCATGTGTTCTTCAATCATGGCTGAAGGCTAAATACAAGGCTCTAGTCAAAACACCTCTCCTTCTGGACAAGTGTAAGATGCTCTGCTCTGTCTAACCTGAGCACCTCACTTTCAGAATTGTGGTCCTCCACATTAAACTCTGTCTCTAAGTAAAAGAGCTGCATGTCTTTGAATCTTCATTTCCCTCCCTCTGCTAGTCATTTCCTATCTTAAAGAAATAGTAATGGAATTCACCTCCTTCAGCACTGAGTTGGTTGTATTTTTTGCCGAGGAAATCATCTGGGAAAAGGCCACAAATGAAGATTCTTCCTGACTTTAAAATGCCTTGGGTTAAATGTGAATAAATCAAAGTGCTTGAAGACTATGCAGTCCGGGCCCTGATTTCTTTCATTTATCAGTTTGGAAAATGTGAACCAGCAGACTAAACTCATTAGTAGACAGAACAAATGACAACTTCTAATTGAGAAAAATCTGTATTTGAAGTAAGCTTAAAGGGATATTGTTCCAAAGATGTAAAAATGACTATATATTTAAAGACTTTTTACAAATATAGAAACATTACTTACCTTCTAGCAAAGTAGGTAAGAGTAAATAAAGGCAGACAGAGAAAAGTAATCAGAGTGTGAATGAATTATATAATGCTATCTATTTTGGACATGATTTAGTCACATTCCCACATGCTGGTAACTATTTTCTTTATCAAATAAGCCTGTCATAAGAATTAAACAATTAGTAAAAATCTTTTATAAACTATTACATATTTCACAAAGTGTCGTCTGGTATGGAAGCAATCTCAGTCTTCAAGACCTTGCTGGAATGGCACTCAGAAGTTATAAACCTGACATTGTCTCTGCCATGCTCAGCAACTGATGTTCCCCTCACTTCAGTAAAAGGAGTACTGTGGTGGTCATTAAAAAGGTAACTCTCTGCCTTAGGCTTATTCTCGGAGAATAAGGTGTATACAACATGGTGGTCACATATGGCCCTCAAGCAGGCAAATGATCCAACCTCTTTCAAATGGTCTTGCTGCTCAGAGAATGAAGTTCAAAGTCTTTCCATATGCTTTGTCTTCTGTAGATGTCTCTGGCTCACACTCCCGACAGCTTCCTCGGCTTCCTGACACTCATCCTAGGCTCAAGCTCGTTCTGCTTATAAACTATGACACCTCATTGCTCGGTGCTCTCCCTGTCTGAAAAGGTCTCCTTCAGTATTTCCTCACAGAGCTGAATCCACTTTATACTACAATATCAACTCATATTTTTTCACTCATTCAGATGTAGTCCTTCATAATGTTAATAACACTGTGAAAAACAGTCTCAGAATTTTGATGGGAATTACATTAAATCTATAAATTGCTTTTTGGTAGGACGGCCATTCTCACAATATTTATCCTACCAACATATAAGCACAGGAAATCGTCTTATGTCTTCTTTGATTTCTTCAGTGTCTTAAAGTTTTGATTATACAACTATTTAACTTGCTTGGTTAGAGTTATTCCAAGATACTAGTATTTTTATTTTTTCTTTAAAAAATTTTGAAATTATACAATATTTCTCCCTTCTCTTTCTTCCCTCTAAATCCTCCAACATACCCCCTTTCCTTCAGATTCATGCCTTCTTTTTCCTAATCATTATTGCATGCATATATCATATGCATTCGCATATAAATTACTAACTATAACCTGTTCAGTCCATATAATGCTACCTGTATGTACATTTTTCTGGCTATTGTGAAAGGTATCGCCCCCCCCCGTTTATTTCTCAGTTTGTTTCTTACTTGTATATAAGAGGACTACATATTTTGTGTATTAATTTTGTTTCTTCCTATTTTGCTGAAAGTGTTTCATCTATGGAATAGCTGATAAGTGGAGTCTTTTGGCAAGGCCACTAACGTATAAAATTATACCATCTGCAAACAATCGTACTTTGATTTCTTTGTTCCTTATTTGTATCCCCTTGATCTTCTTCACGTGTCTTATTGCTCTAGCCAAAACTTTAAGTACTGTATTGAAGAGACATGGGGAGAGTAGATATCCTTGTCTTGTTCCTGATTGTAGTGAAAATGCTTTGAATTTCTCTCCATTTATGTTTGTGTTGGCTATAGGATTACAGTAGACTGACCTTACTATGTTTAGGTTCATCCCTTGTAACTCTAGTCTCTCCAGGGCTTTTATTATGAAAGGGCATTAGATTTTTTTCAAAGACCTTTTCTGCAACTAATAACCTTTCACAAAAGTCAGAAAATATACATACATCATGTGATTTGTTGTTTGTTTGTTTGTTTTTGTTTTTTTTTTTTTGGTTTTTAGAGGTTTTTCATTTTTGTTTTATTTTGTTTTGTCTCTTGGTCTGTTTACACCACCATGACTAACTATGATTTTCTTTTTTCATCGGGTCTTCTGTTGTTGTACTTTTGGTATCAAAATATTAGCAATTTCATAAAAAGAATTTACAAATGTTCCTTCAGTTTATTTTTTGTGGAATGATCTGAGTAGGTTTGGCATTAGTGCCTCTTTGTAGGTCTAGTAGAATTATATGCTGAACCCATCTGGTACTTGTGGGGGTTCCTACAAATGCCAAGGCTGGCAGAGTCAGGATACATGGGAAGCCAGAAGGAAGCCCAATTCAATACTACTCAGTAGTTGCTATTGGTTCAAACTTCTAGAGTTTGACAGCAGGCAGTTTATTGTTATGCATTTAATTACAGTACAAATTTGGGAAAAGGTTTTCTGATAAATATCTCAATCCCATGTACACAAGAAAGCTTAAGACAAAGAGTATGTGACCTCTTGCATAAAGATGGGTTCTATAGCTTAATGACCTAGGGTCTGGTGTGGTCTCTGTCATTTAGATACTGTTGAAGTTACCAAGATATAAAGCATTAAGTATCCCTCTTAAGGATGGGTTTTATTGCCTGAGAAACAATGCTCAAGATAAAGGTCGAGGGAACAGGGTTCTGTCATAAACATAATAGTCTGCGGAGGCAGTAAGCTAATGTTTTCATTACTATGGATCCTGGGAGTTTCCTTTGTAGTCTCAACTACGTGGTGTTCTGTGTGCCTTGTGTACCTTGATAAGTATCTTTCTCTTTAAATTGAAGAAATTTTCTTCTATGATTTTGTTAAAAAAATATCTTCTGTACCTTTGATTTCCTTCCTCATATACCTATTATTCTTAAATGTGGTCTTTTCATAGTGTCTCAGATGTCCTAGATGTTTTGAGCCTAAAGATCTTTTTTATTCCCCAAATTTAATATTTTCTTGAACTGAGCTGTTCATTTCTTCTACCTTGCCTTCAATGCCTGCGACTCCCTTTTCCTCTTCATTTAGTCTGAGCCTTTTGGCTGGCTTCCTGGGTTCCTCATTCTGAGTTTTATTTCAGTTTGGATTTCCTTAAGTGATTTTATTTCTTTTTTACATTCTACTTTTATATCTTGAATTGTTTTCATTATTTGATCTGATTGTTTGTATTGTTATGATCTTCATTAAGGCATTTACTCATATCCTCTAAGGTTCTTGAGCATACTCATAATCCTTGTCTTGTGCTTCTGCTAAATTACCTTTCCCTGGACCTGTTAAGATAGGCTTCTGGGGGAAACATGAACTGTCTTAGTTATTCGTGCTGTGTTTTTATGCTGGCATCTAATCCTCTGGAATTATGATGTTTGAGGTGTTTCTTGATGTAGATTTTTGGCCATGCCCTTGTTAGGTGGATATTTCTTTCTTTCTTTCTTTCTTTCTTTCTTTCTTTCTTTCTTTCTTTCTTTCTTTCTTTCTTTCTTTCTTTCTTTCTTTCTTTGCTGTTATCCTAACATGGGTACTAGCCAAGCATGGAAGCTGTGGGGGTTCCTGATGGAGCAAGGTTGTGAAAGTAGATGGGGAGTCACAAAGAAATGGAGATGGGCTAGACGTATTGGCTGAATCCTAGACAAGTGTAGCAAGTGTGGAGTGCCTGGCAAAGAGCAGTTCTGAGTCCTAACCAAGTGTGCTAGCTGTGGGGTCTCTGGTAAAGAACGTTTCTGGGTTCCAACCAAATGTGGTGGTTGTGGGTTCCCTGGTAGAGGTTGGGGAGTCACAAAGGAATGAAGATAGGTTAGAAAGGGGTGACAGTCAATAAGGGGTGTATCCCTGTCTTGTCCTTCAGCTAAAATGCTTTTCCCAGGGCCCATTACAATAGGGAAAGGCATATTGTCTTTGGTATTCTTGGTGTGTTTTTGTGCTGGCATCTAGGCGTCTGAAATTATGATGAGGCCAAGTCTCGAGGGAATGGAGGTAGACTCAGGTTGGTGGACAATTGTAGGTCTAAGAGTGTCTGGGGCGACCAGAATAGAGGAGGGGAAGGAAGGCAAGCTTAGTCTAGCTACGCTCCAGCCAAGTGTGGTGGCTAGGGGTCCCTGGTAGAGAGCAACTCTCCGAACAGACATTTTTTTAGAAAGAAACTCTGCATCATCTTAATTAAAACACGTTTTTTCTTTTGTTTATGTTATTTCTAAACTTTGAGAAAGGTTCAGACAGTGGTATGCTTTAGTATATACTTATAGATTGTCCCCCTTTTGAGCCTATTAAAAATTATTTTAAAATTCCAAGACATTTTAAAAGTCAGTATCTACAAAGGAAGACCCCAGGCACAGCTTGGCTGAGTCTTAATAATACTGTCATCATGGTCTTGTATTGGGAACACAACAAGAAGGTCCTTGTGCCCATAGACCTCCAGAGAAACAGGGAATGCTAAGCAAACAGGATCTTTTTTACAATGGGAAAGATGTAAAACCTGTTCTTCCATCCAGAAAGCTGGGAATTGGAGGTAATTAACAGCCTGGTGATCTGTGTTATCTGGGCCAGTTATCAAGGTCCTAACCACCAGGACAGGGAGATGGCTAGTAATCTAAATGACTCTTACAGCCAGAGGCTCTCCAAGCTCTTAAAAACAAGACCAGAGATACCTAACAGTCTAAATGACCCTTACATTAACTATATAGCTGGAGGCTCCCCCAGCCAGAACCAGATGTGGCTAATAGCCCAAATGACCTCTAACCTATCAGTATAACTGAAACCAAGCCAGATCCTTCCATAGGATCTTAAACTAACACAAGTAGTCTGTCTCCAGAACCTATCTTCTTGGGAGAAATGACATGTACCCTAACTTGAGTTTCGATGTAATTATGCTCTCTGTTCACTGGAGACTTGTACTACAGAAAGATACTTTCCCCCAAAATTATACTGGGTTTAAATATGCTAGTAATGACCTCTTGGCATTAGACTCCCCATAGTCTTAATCCAGTTCGACAAAATCAATATGAATCAAGTCTTCATTGTCACCTTTTTGTGCTTCATTTCCCTGCCATGACTATCTGAAGTTCCCCTCAGTCTTGGTCAGGATTGGATGGCCATCTAAAAGGTTTATGATTCCACTCTAAGCTGGGTCTTGTGGCTTAGATGAATTTCAACAATACAAAAACCACAATTACTCCTCTACCAACCTACAGAACTTTTGCTTCTTTTTTTTTTGTATTAAGATTTTAAATGTTTATTTATTTTTTATCACAGTACAATAAAAGTCTAAATATATCCATACCAACTCATTCTGAAAAGGGGGGCACATTAGAAGAGACATCAAAGGCATTTCTTGTCTCTCTGAATGCTTTTCTCTTTTTATTTATTTATTTATTATTAGATATTTTCTTTATATACATTTCAAAAGCTATCCCGAAAGTTCCCTATACTCTCTCTCTGCCCTGCTCCCCTACTCACCCACTCCCATTTCTTGGCCCTGGCATTCCCCTGTACTGGGGCATATAAAGTTTGCAATACCAAGGGTCCTCTCTTCCCAGTGATGGCCGACTAGGCCATCTTCTGCTACATATGCAGCTAGAGACACAAGCTCTGGGGGTACTGGTTAGTTCATATTGTTGTTCCACCTATAGGGTTGCAGACCCCTTCAGCTCCTTGGGTGCTTTCTCTAGCTTTTCCATTGGGGATCCTGTGTTCCATCTTATAGATGACTGTGAGCATCCACTTCTGTATTTGCCAGGCACTGGCATAGCCTCATACAAGACAGCTATAACAGGTCCCTTCAGCAAAATCTTGCTGGCATATGCAATAGTGTCTGGGTTTGGTGGCTGATTATGGGATGGATCCCTGGGTGAGGTAGTCTCTGGATAGTCCATCCTTTCGTATTAGCTCCAATCTTTGTCTCTGTAACTCCTTTCATGGGTATTTTGTTCCCTATTCTAAGGAGGAATGAAGTATCCACATGTTGGTCTTCCCTCTTCTTGATTTTCTTGTGTTTTGCAAATTGTATCTTGAGTGTTTTATGTTTCTGGACTAATATCCACTTATCAGTGAGTGCATATCTAATGACTTCTTTTGTGATTGGGTTACCTCACTCAGGATGATATCCTCCAGATACATCCATTTGTCCAGGAATTTCATAAATCCATTGTTTTTAATAGCTTAGTAGTACTCCATTGTGTAAATGTACCACATTTTCTGTATCCATTCTTCTGTTGAGGGACATCTGGAGAACTTTTGCTTCTTGCACATCAGCAATGGGGTGGGATGGGAGAGGCAGAGATAGACAGATTTTGTAAGGTCAGCTAACAAGAAGTGATCTCCTATAGTGTAATCAAGAATATGAAATCCATCACCTTTGTCACATTTTGTTGGTTAGAAAAAGCCATAAAGAGTTCCCACTCACACTCAAGAGGAAAGAGATTAAACAGACATGTGGATACCAGGATATGAAAATGATAAGGCTACCTCAAAAGTAGATACACATTTGAAATCACAGCACAAATCACTAATGATAACATAACCAATCTATTAGTAGAATGTCAGTAGCCAATTTTTAAACTCTACAATCTGAGAACAATAATCTGAAAACTATCACACTGCTGACTATGTCCCATTCATAGCCTGTGAGGTTTTGTTGTTATTGTATTTTAGAGCCAGTCTGACTATGTAGTCTTGGCTGATCTTCAACTCAGAGACTTGGCTTCCTCTGTTTCTGGAACACTGGAATTACAGGTGTGTACCGCCATGCCCAGCTCATTTGTAGTAGTTTTATAGCCACAAATTTATATTTATTTGTATGACTGCTTTGTTAATAGTAGGTTGGTACAGAAGTAATTGTGATTTTTACATTGTTGAAATTGATTTGATTTGATTTGATATTGATTCATAGATGGACATGGCAATATTAAACATAATCTTTTTTGGTTGGTTGATTGGTTGGTTGGTTGGTTGGTTGGTTGGTTGTTTTTTTTTTTTTTTTTTTTTTTTTTGAGACAGGGTTTCTCTGTGTAACAGTCCTGGCTGTCCTGGAACTCACTTTTTAGGCCAGGTCAGCCTCAAACTCAGAGAGATCCAGATTTACCTGCCTCAGCCTCCCAAGTGTTGGAATTAAAGTTCTGTGCCATCACTGCCTGGCAGCTATATATCATCTTTTAAAACCCCTATTATTAGTAGTAGTATTACCATTAGCATTAGTATTCTCTCATGTACTACATCCCAACTACAGTTTCCCCTCCCTCCACTCCTCTCAGACCCTCCTTTCCCACATCTCCTCCTTGGACCATTCCTCCATTTCCCTTCAGAAATGATCAGGCTTCCCAGGAATATAAACCAAGCACAGCATAACAAGTTAGAATAAGACTAGGTATATACCCTCATATTAAGGACTGAACAATACAACCCAGTAGAAGAAAGGGGGTCCTAAAAGTAGGTAAAAGACTCAGAGACAACCTCTTCTCCCACTATTAGAAGTCCCACAAGAATACCAAGCATATATAGAGTACTTAGCTCAGACCCATACAGATTCCCTGAATGTCACTTCAGTCTCTGAGAGCCCCAGTGATTCCCCTATGAGCCATGCTTAGTTGATTCTGTGGGCCACCCATGTACTCATCCTGTTCTCTACCCATCTGCCTCCTCCACCTCCTTCTCCAGGTTTCTGAACTCCACCTAATGTTTGGCTGTGGTTCTCTGTATCTGTTCCCATCAGGTGCTGTATGAAGCCTTTCTGATGACAATTGGGCTAGGCACCAACCTATGAGTATAGCAGAATATCATTGGGAATCATTTCATTGACTTTTATCCCCTATCTTATGTGTCTGGGCTCTCCAGCTTATGGTTCGTGGCTCTCTTGGCATTGTAGGGGTGGGCTCTCTCTCATGGTGTAGGCCTCAAGTCAGACCATTCATGGTTGGCTATTCCCAAATGGTTCTGTGCCACCATTTCCCCAGCACATCTTGCAGGGAGGTCAAAGGTTTTGTGGCTGGGTCGATGTTTCAGTCCTACTACTGGAAGCCTTGCCTAGTAAGAGAAGATGGCCAGTTCAGACTCCATAGCCATTATTACTGGGAGTCTTCACTAGAGTTACCTCAGTTCTATATCATATTAATGCACATTTTTTTTTTGCTTCAGGGTTTTTGCTAGTGACTTATTATTTGCTATATATTTTATATTTATTTTATACCATGGTGATAATGTTAAGCCAAAAGCTAATCCATGCAACTTCTTTTTTAATTATTTTTTATCAATTAATTAATTTATTCACATTACATTCCAATATCAACCCCCTCTTCCTCCCAGTCCCCCTTCACACAGCTCTTCTCCTCTCCCTCCCCTTCCTTTCTGAGAAGGGAGAGGGGCCCCTGGGTATCACCCTACCTTGGCACATCATGTCACTGCAAGACTAGCTACATCCTCTCCCACTGAGGCCAGACAAGGCAGCCCAGTTGGGGGGACCAATTCCATGAGCAGGTAACAGATTCAGGGACATCCCTTGCTCCAGTTGTTGGAGACCTGCATGAAGATGAAGCTGTACATCTGCTGCATATGTATGGGGAGGCCTAGGTCCAGCTGGTGTATGTTCTTTGGTTGATGGTTCAGATTCTGGGAGCCTCCAAAAGTCCAGTTTAGTTGATTCTGTTGGTCTTCCTCTAGAGTCCTTGTCCTCTTTGGGTCCCTCAATCTTTCCCTCGATTCTTCCAAAAGACTTATGCAGAGCTTAACAGAGAATTCTCAACAGAGGACACTTTCATGACCAAAAAACACTTAAAGAAATGTTGAACATTATGAGAGAAATGCAAATCAAAATGACCCTGAGATTCTACCTTACACTAATCAGAATGGCTAAGATCAAAAAACTCAAGTGACAGCAATTGCTGGTGAACATGTGGCAAAAGAACACTCCTCCATTGCTGGTGGGATTGCAAGCTGGTACAACCACTCTGGAAATCAATCTGGAGATTCCTCAGAAAATTGGAACTAGTTCTACCTCACAACCCAGCTATACCACTCTTGGGCATATACCAAAAAGATGCTCTGCCATGCCACAAGGACACATGCTCCACTCTGTTCATAGCAGCTTTATTTATAAGAGCCAGAAGCTGGAAGCTACCCACATGTCCATCAACTGAAAAATGGATACAGAAAATGTGGTTCATTTATACAACAGAATACTTATTATTCAGCTATTAAAAACGAGGGCATCATGAATTTTGCAAATGGATGGAACTAGAAAATACCATCCTGAGTGAGGTAACCTAGACCCAAAAGGACATGCATGGTATATGCTCACTGATAAGTGAATATTATCCAAGAAGTACAGAATATCCATGATACAACCCACAGACCATAAGAAGTTTAACAAGATGGAAGGATGCTTCAATCCCACTTAGAGGGGGGAACAAAATAATACAGGAGGCAAAGGGAGAGTGGGACTTGGGTGGGAGAGGGGAGGTAGGAATGTCTAGAAAGTCCCAGAGACCTGGAATGTGAAAGGCTCCCAGGATTCAATGGGGATGACCTAGCTGGAATGCCCAACAGTAGGAAGATGGAACCTGGAAAAACCACCTCCAGTAGATAGACAAGGCCTCCAGTAGAGGGATGAGGTCACCAACCCATTTTCAAAATTTCTAACCCAGAATTTTTCCTGTTTAAAAGAAATGCAGGGACAAAACTGAAGCAGAGACTGGTGGAAAGGCCATCCAATGACCCGACCACCTTGGATCCATCCCACGGGAGAGCACCAAACCCTGACACTATTACAGATGCTATCTTGTGCTTGCAGACAGGAGCTTAGTCTGGGTGTTCTCTAAGAGACTTTACCATAATTTGGCTGAGAAATATGCAGATACTCACAGCCAAACTTTGAACTAAATTCAGAGACCCCTATGGAAGAGTTAGCGAGGGGATTGAAGGAACAGAAGGGAATGGCAACCCCATAGAAGACCAACAATGCCAACTAACCTGGACCTCTGGGAGCTCCCAGAGACTAAGCCACCAACCAAAGAGCATAGACAAGCTTGTCCAAGGCTCACAGCACATGTGTAGCAGAGGTCTACCTTGTCTGACCTCAGTGGGAAAGGATGTGCCTAAACCTGTAGAGACTTGATGCCCCAGGAACGAGCATCAAGGGGAGTACCCTCTCAGAGGCTAAGGGGAGAAGAAATGGGGTGAATAACTCTGGGAGGGGGAGCTGGAAGCAACATTTGGATGTAAAATTAAAATAATTAAAAACTTTTAAAGTGGCTTGTATGCCCCAACTGGCCAAATAGCGCGCATGGGTGAACGTACACATACACACAAACACACACACACACACACACACACACACACACACACAGGTCATGTTTACTGTCTGGTGGTCCACTACCTATGTGATCCACTACAGCTTTCTGAATTTTGGCAAAATGATGACATCAGAGAAGTATGCTCAGCAGATCTGTGAGATGCACGTAGAGCCCCAGCATCTGCAGCTGGTGTTGATCAGTAGATTGCACCCAGTTCTCCTTGACTACACTGGCTGGATTTCATACAACCAACACTTGGAAAGTTGAATGAACTGGGCTAAGAAGTTTTGCCTTATCCATTGTTACACCTGCCAACTAATTATATATTTTTCCAAATACCTTAACAACTTTTCCAGTCAAAATACTTCCATAATCAACAGGATGTATAAAATGTTTTCTAAGAGTTGGTCAAAAAACCTTAAGCATGGATTTTTACCCTACAGACATAAACAAAACTTATTTCCAATTATTCCATTTTGACTACTATGTATGTTTTTGAGCTTACTTATAATGATTTTAAAATCATATTTTATTCTTTTTTGTACCAACCTTAATTGGAGTCTTTTCTTCAACTGTAATCTCCAGGGGGAACAAGAGTCTATGCCTAATTTTGTTCATAGTGCTGCGTTTTGTAAGTCAGGGTTCATGGATTCCATATTTCAATTGGAATTTTCAATAACAGGAAAAATCCACCAAAATCTGCATGGGGAGCTTGGGTAGACGGCTCAGCAGTTACTAGCACTGAATTGCTCCAGCAGAGGAACTGAGTTTGCTTCTCAGGACCAGGGTTCAGTAGATCATCAGGCCCCAGGGGGTCTGATGCCTCCGGTCTTTCCAGCCACCTGCACTCACATGCTGATACCCAGACACAAACATATACACAACGTAAAAATAATATAAACAAATCCTTTTTAAAAAGCCAAACTAATTCCATCAGCGAATAGTAAGAGACACATTTATGAAGGATCTAACTTCAAAATTGTTAATTATTATGAAAAAGTTTGAAACAACAATAGAGAATATACAGAACATAACATAGGACATCCAAACCATTAAAGGAAAATGGATGCCACTCCGTCTCCTGTTAGGTGTTTACTCTGTCTAGGGAAGCATAGAAAACAAATAAGACTGTTGCCCAAGCAATACCACATGCATTTCAAAGTAACAACGCAGTAAATGTAAAACCCTAGTTCTACCAGTTGTGCAGAGCCAAGTAAAGGCCTGCATATCTTCAAAGTGGAATGTCTGAAGCGATCAATGGTTTGAAACTTGAAGAAGTATGGTCCTTGAAGCAACATCAGCATCAAGTTAGAAGTGCTACCTTTATGTTCCAACCCAGAGTCAAACAATGGGAGCAGAGTTCAGCATTCTGTTTTAACGAGCCGTCAATGCAATTGTGAGTCACACACAAGTCTAAGTTCAAAACACACTATTATTTTTAATTATTATTATTTTACTATTATTAGCATTTTTATGAAAGCCTCCTCTTGGTTGTTTTGGTGTCTGACCACTAGGTGGCGACCTTTGTCTTATGTCCCTGAGGTTGACCAACGTTTACAGTGGGTGCCTACTGGTCTAGCCACCTAACTGTCCAGAGGCAACAATTAGAAAGAAATATAATATTGGGGTGTGAAAGAAGGGTGCAAGAGAGGAAGAAAGGAGATGTAATGAGGGTGGATACTGTAGGGGTTTTGCTTTATCTCTGCTTGAACATTGCAATCTGTCTAGGAAGACGTCTTAGCATCAGTTCATTTTGAATACAAAACAACGTGAAGAGATGTTTGCGAATCTGTGAACAGCCAATACCATCTGTGCTTTTCCTGCTTGTACTCTCCATCCAGCACCAAAGGCATCCTACTCCGATACTCAACCTCTTTCTACCGTCATAATATCATGGATTCCTTCCCCAGTTCTCTTCCATTGCTGGTTGGTCTTTCTTTCAGTCCTTTTAAAGTCATCATTGAAACTCTTGCACAGCATACATTTAAGCATAAGAATAGTAGACATTCTTTGTCACCTCACTTATGTGACTATTCCCTTCATATCTTTCCTTAATTGAGATCTCATATTCACTCTGAAGACTCTACATTCCATACAGCCTTTTCTGATGAAATCTGCTGATTTTCTCATTTTTCATAAGTGATTGGGTATGAGAACATGGATAGGAAATCCCAGAGATGGATATCTAAATAGAAGATATTTTTTATTAATCATACTCATTTACATTTCAAATGATATCCCCCTTCCCGGTTATCCCTCCACACCCCCCCCCGCATCCTATTCCCCTCCCCTTTGCCTAATAGAGGATATTTTTTTCTCTCATCTCTGGAAATGGATTCATGGAGACCTGCCACTAGCTTAAAGTCACAGCTTTATTGCAGATCTCAATTCTTCACTTCAGCCAATGACATCCCTGACTACACAGTAGATATTTTCAACACTTAGAGGGAAAAATGGAGATCATATTTTTATTCATTTATTTCTTTCTGTAGCATAGATGGAATTTTCTTATTCAGACTTCTGGGTTATTTATTCTAGTGTTCTTTTTATTGTGGTTGTTCTGAATAACCATATTTAACTAACCAGATTCTCTTTTTTTTCTTTTTTAATTTTTAATTGAAAGTAGTTTTTTTACAGTTTTTTTTTTATTACGTATTTTCCTCAATTACATTTCCAATGCTATCCAAAAAGTCCCCCATACCCTCCCCGCCACTTCCCTACCCACCCATTCCCACTTTTTGGCCCTGGCGTTCCCCTGTACTGGGGCATATAAAGTTTGCAAGTCCAATGGGCCTCTCTTTCCAGTGATGGCCGACTAGGCCATCTTCTGATACATATGCAGCTAGAGACACGAGCTCTGGGGCTAACCAGATTCTTTATTAAACTTATTAATATTTATTTTTCAACTTATTAATACAAGTACATGAAATTTCTCTTGTGTCCTTTGGGATTTACCACATTGCTCTTATTGTTTTGCATTTTGTTCATGTTTAAATATTTAGTTGTGGATTCATATGAATATACAGTTTCTTCTTTTATTCTCAGTACCTCATTAATTTTTCAGTTTGTCAGGATGATATTCTATGACATACCGATATGCATGTGCATATATATATATATATATATATATATATATATTTGTGTGTGTGTGTGTATTAGGTTTAACCTTATTTTCCATGCCTCGTGTATCATTTCTTATATGATTTCTCATTTAATGAGCTCTTCAAAATTATCTTCAGTGAGGAACTTGTATGGCAAACCTTCTTCTGCATTGTATGTCCCAGCATATTTTTATTATTCTGATACATTTAAAGTGAAAATAAAAGATGAGCATGAAATTGTAGGCTCAAAGTCATGAAGCACAACAGGTCTAGATCTTCATAAATATTGCCCAGTTGTCCTATTGTGCTAATAATTGTGCATAAGAAGCTCGCATCAATTAGTTCTTTCTACAAGAATCTTTGTAGAGACTGATTTTTTTTTCCAATCTGGAATTTCTGAGAAATTTGTCTTTGTGCTGTTTTTGTTAAATTATATGATTTAAATTCTACTCTTTCATCTCTCTCCCTGTTTCTCTGTGTGACTCTGTGTGTCTCTCTTTGTCTCTGTTTCTCTCTGTCTTGTGTGTGTGGGTGTGTGTGTGTGTTTTCAGTATATTACTTTTACTATATAGGGCTGTCCTGTAGGTAACTATTTAGCTCAAACTGGTCTCTGGTAGGAAGATAACAGATAAGCCCACCTCTGCCTCCTAGACCCTAAGACTACAGATATCTTATCTCTTTATCTGTGTCAGCCTCAACACATTTGAAGAGCAAGGAAAATGTTTGAGGATCAGGTTTGGGTACCACAGTACATGCTAAGCATTCCCATTTGCTTCTATTCTATAAGCTACTGCTGTGATCAAGACTTTATACCAAAAGTCTTTAGACAAAGCAGACAGATGTCACTGTCTCTAGCCTATAATAGCCATCTTTGAAGATTTGGAAATAAGTCAATGTCTGATGATCAAGATGGTTCTCATCCATCTTTGTTTGTTACATTTTGCTTTGTTCTGTTGCAATAGGACCTCATTCTTTAGCCAACCCTGGCACTAAACTTGCAGCAATCCTCCTGCCTCAGTCTTATAAGTGTTGGTATTACAGGTATATGCCATCATGCTCACTCAAACATGCAAGGATTTCTTGTGTCCCTGATACACTCCGACAAACACACAAACACACTAATGATAACTATAGCATAGGATATTTCTGCAGACTTCTTCCTTGAAATGGTAGGTGACATTGTTAGGTACTTAAAGTAGAAACAAAAATCTAAAGGCTTCCTTAAACTTAGTCTCTCTAGGACTTTTCTCCTTTATAAAATCCCACTTGCATACACAGATCAGGGCCACCAAAAAAACCACAGCTTCTTTTCTCAGTGATGCCGAGCCATGTTTGTAGATCTCAGTTTCCTTTCCAATTCTGTTAATGCCTGTTCAAGTCTCCCCTGTACTATCCAAGCCACTCCCGCTCTCACCGTCTCTATCGAGCTGATAAAAAACAGTCTCCAGTGAAGATGGCAGTCCTCCAATAGAACATAGAACATGGTGAGAACTAACCCTCTAGTGTTGTACTACAGTGTCACCCTGGATTTGAGTCTTGCATATAACAACTAAAACAAAATCGAAAGAGAAAATTATAAGCCAATTTCTAGATCCAGAATTTATGCTATAGAAATTAAGTAGAAATCAAGATATAAGATACAATTTGCTAAACGCATGAAACTCAAGAAGAACAAAGACCAAAGTGTGGACACTTTGCCCCTTCTTAGAATTGGGAACAAAACACCCATGGAAAGAGTTACACAGACAAAGTTTGGAGCTGAGACAAAAGGATGGACCATCTAGAGACTGCCATATCCGGGGATCCATCCCATAATCAGCTTCCAAACGCTGACACCATTGCACACACTAGCAAGATTTTGCTGAAAGGACCCAGATATAGCTGTCTCTTGTGAGACGATGCCGGGGCCTAGCAAACACAGAAGTGGATGCTCACAGTCAGCTATTGGATGGATCACAGGGCCCCCAATGGAAGAGCTAGAGAAAGTACCCAAGGAACTAAAGGGATCTGCAACCCTATAGTTGGAACAACATGATGAACTAACCAGTACCCCGGAGCTCTTGTCTCTAGCTGCATATGTATCGAAAGATGGCCTAGTCGGCCATCAATGGAAAGAGAGGCCCATTGGACTTGCAAACTTTATATGCCCCAATATAGGGGAATGCCAGGGCCAAAAGAATGGGAATGGGTGGGTAGGGAAGTGGGGGGGAGGGTATGGGGGACTTTTGGCATAACATTGGAAATGTAAATGAGGAAAATACCTAATAAAAATATTAAAAAAAAGAAATCAAGACAAAAGAAAAATCTGTTGTCAGAACATCTTTGCTATTGCTAAAGTCCCTGAAATGTAAACGAAATGACAAAAGAGAGGCTCTGGGACTACCAGGAAGGAAGAATGACCACGAATGAAGAAATAGAAAATCTGGCACACACCTGTGGAGAAAGACCCTTGCTCCACCAGAGGCCACAGGTGCACCCAGTTCCCCAGATAAACCCCTGCCCAAGGACTACCAACACTCCCCAGTGTCTGCACAGCCTACCCCAACAGCTTCTTTTCTCCTTGTCACACCATCCTAGCCCACTCCTGCTCAAAACCCCTGCTCCACCAGAAGCCACTCCATCATATCACACAGAACTCCAGAGGATCCCTGGCTAGACCAGATGTCACAGTACATAAAATCCCAGAAGATGCCCCCTCCCCCCCCGGCCACACAGGCTGCTAGGACCTCAGCCCCCAACTTGGGTAAAAATCCCTTGCTCTACTAAAAGTCACCCTGGCCATCATAAGTCCAGTTCCCAACTTGGACAGAGTCCCTCTACTTGATCATAACTCACCGTCCAGAAGACCAGAGAGGAAACAGACACCAAGGATAAAAACACCCATCCAACAAAGACAAACTCAGAAATCAGCATCTAGACCTATAATCATCCCAAACCCAGATGCCTAGATGCCACCTTAAGAATGCAATCAGCAACAGCCAGGGCAATATGACTCTACTAGAACTCAGCCAACCTACTACAGCAAGCCCTGATCATTCTAACACAGTGGAAGCACATAAAAACAAACTTAATATAGATGATAGGGGTCCTTAAAGAGGAAATTAATAAATCCTTTAAAGAGATTGAGGAAAAGACAAAAAAATTTGGAGGAAATTAGTAATTCCTTAAAGAATGCCAAGGGGGGAAAAAAAAAGAAGAACAGGTGGAGGAAACGAATAAAACTGTTTAAGACCTGAAAATGCAAATAGAAGCAATACAGAAAACACAAACTGAGTGAAATCTGAAAATAGAAAATCTAGGTAAGCAAACAGGAACTACAGACACGACCATCACCAACAGAATACAAGGGACCAAAGAGAATCTCAGCCATTGCAGATGTAATAGAAGAAACAGATACGTTAGTCAAAGAAAGTATTAAAGCTGGATTTCAACAAAAACAACAGAAAGTTTACATACTCATGGAAACTGAAAAATGATCTACTGAATGACCACTGGATCAAGGCAGAAAGAAAGAAATTAAAGACTTCCTAGAATTCAATGAAAATGAAGACACAACATATCCAAACTGATGGGACACCCTGAAAGTGGTGCTAAGAGGAAAGTTCATAGCATTAAGTGCCTACACATAGAAATTGAAGAAATCTCATATTAGCAGCTGAACAGCATACCTGAAAGCTCTAGAACAAAAGGAACAAACACACCCAAGAGGAGTAGATGGCAGGAAATAATCAAACTCAGGGCTAAAGTCAATCAATTAGAAACAAAGAGAACAATACAAAGAAGCAATTAAACCAAGAGTTGGTTCTTTGAGAAAATAAATAAGATCGACAAACCTCCATCCAAACTAACTAAAAGACAGAGAGAATATCCAAGTTAACAAAAATCAGAAATGAAAGGGAATATAACAGACACAAAGGAAATACAGACAATCATTCTATCATACTTAAAAAACCTGTACTACACAAAATTGGAAAATCAAAAAGATAATTTTTCTTGATAGATACCATATACCAAAGTTAAATCAAAATTACATAAACAGTTTAAATATACCTATAACCCTTAAGAAAATAGAGACAGTCATTAAAAGTCTCCTGAGTTCGAAGCCAGCCTGGTCTACAGAGTGAGTTCCAGGACAGCCAGGGATATACAGAGAAACCCTGTCTCAAAAAACCAACAACAACAACAACAACAACAACAAAAAAAGTCTCCTAATCAAAAAACCCCAGGGCCAGATGGTATTAGTACAGAATTCTACCAGACTTTCAAAGAAGAACTAATACCAATACTTCTCAAACTATTCCACAAAACAGAAACAGAAGGAACAGTGCCAAACTCATTCTATGAGGCCATAGTCATCCTGATACCTAAACCACACAAAGATTCAACAAAGAAAGAGAATTATAGACCAATTTCCCTCATGAAACTTGAAGCAAAAATAATAAAATACTCACAACCCAAATCCAAGAACAGATCAAAAAATCATTCACCATGCTTAGGTAGGCTTCAATCCCCAGATACGGTTCAACATATGAAAATGTGCTAATGTGATCCATCATATAAACAAACTGAAAGAAAAAAGGAAACAATTCTTTCATTATATGCACAAAAGGCCTTTGACAAAATCCAGCACTCTTTTATTATAAAAGTCTTGGAACTATCAGGGATAAAAGAGACATACCTAAACATAAGAAAGGCAAGTTACAGCAAGCCTGTATCCAACATCAAATTAAATCGAAAGAATTTCGAAGCAATCCCACTACAATCAGGAACAAGACAAGTCTGTCCACTCTCTGTACACAATAGAGTACTTAAAGTTCTAGCTAGAGCAATAATTAACTGTAGGAGATCAGGGTATACAAATTGTAAAGAAAGAAGTCAAAGTATGACTATTTACAGATGATAAGGTAATATACAAAGTGAGCTCAGAAACTCTACCAGGAAACTCCTGCCATTGATAAACACCTTTAGCAAAGTGGCTGGATACAAGATTAACTCAAAAATCAATAGCCCTCCTATATACAAATACAAATGGGCTGAGAAAGAAATTAGGGACACAACACCCTTCACAGTATCCACAAATAATATAAAATATCTTGGTGTAATTCTAACCAAACAACTGAAAGACTTGTATGGCAATAACTTCAATTCTTTGAAGAAAGGAATTGAAGAAGCTATCAGAAGATGGCTTCTGTGGATTACCGATCCCATGCTAATGGATCTGTAAGATTGACATAGTAATAATGGCCATATTATCAAAAATAATCTACAGATTCAATGCAGCCCCCATGAAATTTCCAACACAAGTCTTTACAGGTCTCGAAAGAACAACACTCAACATATTATGAAAAAACAACCCAGGATAGCTAAATTATTCTGTACAATAAAAGAACTTCCAGAGATATCACCATTCATGATTTGAAGCTATACTACAGAGCTATAGAAATAAAATCTGCACGGTATTGACATTAAAAAAAAATACCAAATTGATTAATGGAATCTAACTGAAGATCCAGGCATAAGTTCCCACACCTATGGATTTTTAATAAGGCCAAAAATATACAATGGAAAAAAGCATCTTTAACAAGTGCTGCTGGAGTAGAAGAGTGCAAATAGATACATATTTGTCACACTAAATAGCAAACCAAGAAAATATGAATAGTTAAGATTCTCAGAATATGCTAATATTGTATTGTTAATTGTAATAAATTTACCTTACTAACATAAACTATGAGCAATGAGATAATTGACTCTGGTGTTTGAACTCTAGTATATATTCATTTTTGAAAAATTGAAATTCACTCTAACTGTAAAGATTAATTTAAACTACAGGTGGTTGGTACAGTACAAAAATGGTTAATAACACTGAGGAAATGAATATTGTACTATTATTCTAAATTTTAAGATAAAATGACAATGCCACATGCTGGCAAACATACACAGCAAGTAGAACTCAAACATTATTAGTGGGTTTCAGAAACTGGTGCAGTATCTTAGAAAACAGTTTGGCAATTTCTTTTATAGTTAAGGATGTATGATTGCCATATGACCTCATAATACCCCTTTTGATAATTGCTAAAGTTACATAAAACAGATTCAAACAAAATATAGGCACGAATACTTAGTGTAGATGTATTTGTAACTTCTCAAAACTGTAAACAATGCCAATATCCCTCACACAATGGATGGATAAGCAAATGTCTAGTAGGTACACACATATATTAAGGTAACACTCACACATCACTTTAAAAAAAGAACTATTTACACATGCAATTTACATTGATATCAAATGAATTATGTTCAGTTAAAAGAACTGGACTCCAGAGGCTTTAGACTGTTACCCTAATTGTTTGGCATTCTGAAAAGGGAAAAATATCTAAGGATAAAGGCCAAATCAGTCTTCCAGGCTTGAGGGTTGGGGAGGAATGTTTGATTATAAAGATGATAATGGGGTCTTGGGAAAGTGGTGTAATTGTTATATATCTTGATTACAGTAGAACATTATTCATTTGTCAGTAAAGAACTATGTACCAAAGAACTAATTTTCCTATTTTTAAATTAAAAATAAAATGCAAAACTTAGCTCTGTTGGTGTGTTCCTTCAGTATTAAAAATAAGATTCTTAAAAGGCATCTAAACTGTCTTGATGCTGTGATGAAGTATCAGACAAAAGCAAGTTAAAGGGAAGAAATATTTGGGCTCACAATTTGAGGTTATAATCTATTATATTGGGGAAGACATAGCAGCAAAAATCTGAAGCAGCTAGTCACATTGCTTCCCCAGAAAGGAAGGAGAGAGAGATAAGTGCTGGTGGTCAGCTAATGTTCTCCTCTTTTTAAAATTCAGTATCCCCAACATAAAATGGTTCTGCCCACCTCAATTAACCTTATCAGGAAATTCCCTTATAGACACACCTAGAGGATTGTTTCTATGGTAACTCTATGTTTCGTCAATTTGTCAATTGAGTTTAACCACCATACCATTCCTTGTTATCTTGACACTCAAACATCACTTTTAATTCTAAACTATGTTAGGGATAGAACTGATAGAATGAATGTGTATACATATATATTAATATGTATAAATACATATAGGTATGGGATTTATTAGACTTATTATTTATTACAAACTGTTGTCTGAGTAGGCAATAATGGCTGTCTCATGACAGAAAAACAAAGAATAAAATAGTTCGTTAGTACTCAAGACTGGATGTTTAAGAAGTCGCAGTCTGGTGCTGGAGTCTTGGGGAATTCCTAGGAAGCGTTTGGTTTTCAATCTACCTTAGAATCCCAATGAATCAGTAGAAGGATAGATGAATATGTCAGCAAGAGTTTGGGCAAGAAGAAAAAAATCAAAAATTTCTATTTCCAAAACCTTTTCTGTGAGCTGCCACCAGAAGGTGTGGTCTTATGATGGATTGTCCCACCTCAAATGATTCAATCAAGAAAATGTCTCACAGGCCTTTCCAGCTTTTAGTTGATTAAAGATGTAGCCAAGTTGACAACAACATTAACCATCACAGTGAGCTTCCATCTCTTCTCATCCTTGGTTTATAGTCATCTCATAATGTAAATTATGTCAAGTCCACCTTCAAAAGTCTCCATAGCTTTTAAAATAGTTTCAGTACTATGAAAAATTCTAAAAGTTCAGTCTTATATGAGACACAAACATTTTGTTAATTGTGGACCCCTACAACATCCCAAAACATACTCCCAACACTCAATGGCAGTTAATTCCAGAAAGGAGAAAGGGTGAATAACAAAGATAATTTAGATAAAAACAAGAATGAAACCCATAAGAAAAAACACTAAAATTTACAGTTTCATGTCTGGCACCTTGGTATCATGATGGAGATAATCAGGGTCCTTTTTTTTATTGGGTATTTATTTCATTTACATTTCCAATGCTATCCCAAAAGTCCCCCACACACTCCCCCACCGACTCCCCCACCCACCCACTCTCACTTTTTGGCCCTGGCGTTCCCCTGTACTGAGGCATATAAAGTTTGCATGACCAATGGGCCTCTCTTTCCACTGATGGCCGACAAGACCATCTTTTGATACATAGGCAGCTAGAGTCAAGAGCTCAGGGGTACTGGTTAGTTCATATTGTTGTTCCACCTATAGGATTGCAGATCCCTTTAGCAACTTGGGTACCTTCTCTTGCTCCTCCATTGGGAGCCCTGTGATCCATCCAATAGCTGACTGTGAGCATCCACTTCTGTGTTTGCTAGGCCCCAGCATAGTCTCACAAGAGACAGCTCTATCTGGGTCCTTTCAGCAAAAATCCTGCTAGTGTATGCAATGGTGTCAGCATTTGGAGGCTGATTATGGGATGGATCCCATAGATATGGCAGTCTCTAGATGGTCCATCCTTTCATCTCAGCTCCAAACTTTGTCTCTGTAACTCCTTCCATGGGTGATTGTTTCCAATTCTAAGAAGGGGCAAAGTGTCCACACTTTGGTCTTCATTCTTCTTGAGTTTCACCCATTTAGCAAATTGTTTTTTTTTTTTTTAATATTTTTATTACATATTTTCCTCAATTACATTTCCAATACTATCCCAAAAGTCCCCCATAGCGCCCCCCACTTCCCTACCCACCCATTCCCATTCTTTTGGCCCTGGCATTCCCCTATATTGGGGCATATAAAGTTTGCAAGTCCAATGGGCCTCTCTTTCCATTGATGGCCGACTAGGCCATCTTTCGATACATATGCAGCTAGAGACAAGAGCTCCAGGGTTCTGTTTAGTACATCATGTTGTTCCAACAATAGGGTTGCAGATCCCTTTAGCTCCTTGGGTACTTTCTCTAGCTTCTCCATTGGGAGCCCTGTGATACATCCAATAGCTGACTGTGAGCATCCACTTCTGTGTTTGCTAGGCCCCAGCATAGTCTCACAAGAGACAGCTCTATCTGGGTCCTTTCAGCAAAAATCCTGCTAGTGTATGCAATGGTGTCAGCATTTGGAGGCTGATTATGGGATGGATCCCATAGATATGGCAGTCTCTAGATGGTCCATCCTTTCATCTCAGCTCCAAACTTTGTCTCTGTAACTCCTTCCATGGGTGATTGTTTCCAATTCTAAGAAGGGGCAAAGTGTCCACACTTTGGTCTTCATTCTTCTTGAGTTTCACCCATTTAGCAAATTGTATCTTATATTTTAGGTATCCTAAGTTTATGGGCTAATATCCACTTATCAGTGAGTACATATTGTGTGAGTTCCTTTGTGATTGGGTTACCTCACTCAGGATGATGCCCTCCAGGTGCATCCATTTGCCTAGGAATTTCATAAATTCATTCTTTTTAATAGCTGTGTAGTACTCCATTGTGTAAATGTACCACATTTTCTGTATCCATTCCTCTGTTGAGGGGCATCTGGGTTCTTTCCAGCTTCTGGTTATTATAAATAAGGCTGCTATGGACATAGTGGAGCATGTATCCTTCTTAAAGGCTGGAACATCTTCTGGATATATGCTCAGGAGAGGTATTGCAGGATCCTCCGGTAGTACTATGTCCAATGTTCTGAGGAGCCGCCAGACTGATTTCCAGAGTGGTTGTACAAGCTTGCAATCTCCAACCAACAATGGAGGAGTGTTCCTCTTTCTCCACATCCTCGCCAATATCTGCTGTCACCTGAATTTTTGATCTTAGCCATTCTGACTGGTGTGAGGTGGAATCTCAGGGTTGTTTTGATTTGCATTTCCCTGATGATTAAGGATTCTGAACATCTCATCTTTATAGGTGCTTCTCTGCCATTCGGTATTCCTCAGGTGAGAATTCTTTGTTTAGCTCTGAGCCCAATTTTTTAATGGGGTTATTTGATTTTCTGGAGTCCACCTTCTTGAGTTCTTTATATATATTGGATATTAGTCCCCTATCTGATTTAGGATAAGCAAAGATCCTTTCCCAATCTGTTGGTAGTGTTTTTGTCTTACCGGCGGTTTCTTTTGCCTTGCAGAATCTTTGGAATTTTATGAGGTCCCATTTGTCGATTCTTGATCTTACAGCACAAGCCATTGCTGTTCTGCTCAGGAACTTTTCCCCTGTGCCCATATCTTTGAGGATTTTCCCTACTTTCTCTATGAGTTTCAGTGTCTCTGGTTTTATGTGGAGTTCCTTGATCCACTTAGATTTGACCTTAGTACAAGGAGATAGGAATGGATCAATTTGCATTCTTCTACATGATAACCACCAGTTGTGCCAGCACCATTTGTTGAAAATGCTGTCTTTTTTCCACTGGATGGTTTTTGCTCCCTTGTCAAAGATCAAGTGACCATAGGTGTGTGGGTTCATTTCTAGGTCTTCAATTCTATTCCATTGGTCTACTTGTCTGTCGCTATACCAGTACCATGCAGTTTTTATCACGATTGCTCTGTAGTAGAGCTTTAGGTCAGGCATGGTGATTCCACCAGAGTTTCTTATATCCTTGAGAAGAGTTTTTGCGATCCTAGGTTTTTTGTTATTCCAGATGAATTTGCAGATTGCTCTTTCTAATTCGTTGAAGAATTGAGTTGGAATTTTGGTGGGGATTGCATTGAATCTGTAGATTGCTTTTGGCAAGATAGCCATTTTTTACTATATTGATCCTGCCAATCCATAAGCATGGGAGATCTTTCCATCTTCTGAGATCTTCTTTAATTTCTTTCTTCAGAGACTTGAAGTTCTTATCATACAGATCTTTCACTTCCTTAGAGTCATGCCAAGGTATTTTATATTATTTGTGACTATTGAGTAGGGTGTTGTTTCCCTAATTTCTTTCTCAGCCTGTTTATCTTTTGTGTACAGAAATGCCATTGACTTGTTTGAGATAATTTTATATCCAGCTACTTCAATGAAGCTGTTTATCAGGCTTAGGAGTTCTCTAGTTTAATTTTTCAGGTCATCTACATATACTATCATATCATCCAAAAAAATGATATTTTGACTTCTTCCTTTCCAATTTGTATCCCCTTGACCTCCTTTTTTTGTCGATTGCTCTGGCTAGGACTTCAAGTACAATGTGGAATAGGTAGGGAGAGAGTGGGCAGCCTAGTGTAGTCCCTGATTTTAGTGGGATTGCTTCAAGCTTCTCACCATTTACTTTGATGTTGGCTACTGGTTTGCTGTAGATTGCTTTTATCATGTTTAGGTATGGGCCTTGAATTCCTGATCTTTCCAAGACTTTTATCATGAATGGGTGTTGGATTTTGTCAAATGCTTTCTCCGCATCTAAGGAGATGATCATGTGGTTTTTGTCTTTGAGTTTGTTTATATACTTGATTACGTTGATGGATTTCTGTATATTGAACCATACCTGCATCCCTGGAATGAAACCTACTTGGTCAGGATAGATGATTGTTTTGATGTGTTCTTGGATTTGGTTAGCGAGAACTTTATTGAGAATTTTTGCATTGATATTCATAAGGGAAATTGGTCTGAAGTTCTCTATCTTTGTTGGGTCTTTTTGTAGTTTAGTTATCAGAGTAATTTTGGCTTCATAGAATGAGTTGGGTAGAGTACCTTCTGCTGCTATTTTGTGGAATAGTTTGTGAAGAACTGGGATTAGATCTTCTTTGAAGGTCTGATATAACTGCATTAAACCCATCTGGTCCTGGGCTTTTTTTTAGTTGGGAGACTATTCATGACTGCTTCTATTTCTTTCGGGGATATAGGACTGTTTAGATCATTAACCTGATCTTGATTTAACTTTGGTACCTGGTATCTGTCTAGAAACTTGTCCATTTCATCCTGATTCTCCAGTTTTGTTGAGTATAGCCTTTTGTTGTCTCCCTTTTCATTTCTGATTTTGTTAATTAGAATGCTTTCCCTGTGCCTTCTAGTGATTCTGGCTAAGGGTTTATCTATGTTGTTGATTTTCTCAAAGAATCAGCTCCTTGTTTGGTTGATTCTTTGAATAGTTCTTCTTGTTTCCACTTGGTTGATTTTGCCCCTGAGTTTGAATACTTCCTGCTGTCTACTTCTCTTAGGTGAATTTGCTTCCATTTGTTTTGAGCTTTTAGGTATGTTGTCAAGCTGCTGCTAGTGTGTGCTCTCTCTAGTTTCTTTTTGAAGGCACTCAGAGCTATGAGTTTTCCTCTTAGAAATGCTTTCATTGTGTCCCATAAGTTTGGCTATGTTGTGGCTTCATTTTCATTGAAGTCCAAAAAGTCCTTAATTTCTTTCTTTATTCCTTCCTTGACCAAGGTATCATTGTGAAGAGTGTTGTTTAGTTTCCACGTGAATGTTTGCTTTCTATTATTTTTTGTTATTGAAGATCAGCCTTAGTCCATGGTGATCTGATAGGATGCATGGGACAATTTCAATATTTTTGTATATGTTGAGGCTTGTTTTGTGACCAATTATGTGGTCAATTTTGGAGAAGGTACCATGAAATGCTGAGAAGAAGGTATATCCTTTTGTTTTAGGATAAAATGTTCTGTAGATATCTGTTAAGTCCATTTGTTTCATAACTTCTGTTAGTTTCATTGTGTCCCTGTTTAGTTTCTGTTTCCATGATCTGTCCATTGATGAAAGTGGTGTGTTGAAGTCTCCCACTATTATTGTGTGAGGTTTAATGTGTTTTTTGAGCTTTACTAAAGTTTCATTAATGATTGTGCCTGCCCTTGTATTTGGAGCATAGATATTCATAATTTAGAGTTCCTGTTGGAAGATTTTACCTTTGATGAGTATGAAGTGCCCCTCCTTGACTTTTTTGATGACTTCTGGTTGGAAGTCGATTTTATTAGATATTAGAATGGCTACTCCAGCTTGTTTCTTCAGACCATTTGCTTGGAAATTTTTTTCCAGCTTTTCTGTTTCCCTGAGATGAGTTTCCTGTAAGCTGCAAAATGTTGGGTCCTGTTTGTGTAACCAGTCTGTTAGTCTATGTCTTTTTATTGGGATGTTGAGTCCATTGATATTAAGAGACATTAAGGAAAAGTAATTGTTGCTTCCTATTATTTTTGTTGTTAAAGTTGGCATTCTGTTCTTGTGGCTGTCTTCTTTTAGGTTTGTTGAGGGATTACCTTCTTGCTCCTTCTAGGACATGGTTTCTGTCCTTGTATTGATTTTTTTCTGTTATTATCCTTTCAAGGGCTGGATTCGTGGAAAGATAATGTGTGAACTTGGTTCTGTCGTGGAATACTTTCGTTTCTCCATCTAAGGTAATTGAGAGTTTGTCTGGGTATAGTAGCCTGGGCTGGCATTTGTGTTCTCTTAGTGTGTATAACATCTGTCCAGGCTCTTCTGGCTTTCATAGTCTCTGATGAAAAATCTGGTGTAATTCTGATAGGCTTACCTTTATATGTTACTTGAACTTTCTCCCTTACTGCTTTTAGTATTCTGTCTTTATTTAATGCATTTGTTGTTCTTATTATTATGTGTCTGGAGGAATTTCTTTTCTGGTCCAGTCTATTTGGAGTACTGTAGGCTTCTCGTATGTTCATGGGCATCTCTTTCTTTAGGTTTGGGATGTTTTCTTCTATAATTTTGTTGAAGATATTTGCTGGCCCTTTAAATTGAAAATCTTCATTCTCATCTACTCCTATTATCTATAGGTTTGGTCTTCACATTGTGTCCTGGATTTCCTGGATGTTTTGAGTTAGGATCTTTTTGCATTTTCCAGTTTCTTTGATTGTTGTGCCAATGTTCTCTATGGAATTTTCTGCACCTGAGATTCTCTCTTCCATCTCTTGTATTCTGTTGCTGATGCTCCCATCCATGGTTCCAGATTTCTTCCCTGGGTTTTCTATCTCCAGCGTTGCCTCACTTTGGGTTTTCTTTATTGTGTCTACTTCCCTTTTTAGGTCTTGGATGGTTTTATTCAATTCCATCACCTGTTTGGTCGTGTTTTTCTGCAATTCTTTAAGGGATTTTTGTGCTTCCTCTTTAAGGTCTTCTACCTGTTTAGCAGTGTTCTCCTGTATTTCTTTAAGTGAGTTATTAAAGTCCTTCTTGATATCCTCTACCATCTTCATGAGATATGCTTTTAAATCTGGGTCTAGCTTTTCGGGTGTGTTGGAGTGTCCTGGACTGGGCAAGGTGGGAGTGCTGGGTTCTGATGATGGTGAGTGGTCTTGGTTTCTGTTAGTAAGATTCTTACATTTACCTTTTGCCATCTGGTAATCTCTGTAGTTAGTTGTTATAGTTGTCTCTGGTTAGAGATTTTTCCTCTTGTGATTCTGTTAGCCTCTATCAGCAGACCTGGGAGACTAGCTCTCTCCTCTGAGTTTCAGTGGTCAGAGCACTCTCTGCAGGCAAGCTCTCCTCTTACAGGGAAGGTGCACAGATATCTGGAGTTCGAACCTCCCTCCTGGCCGAAGATGAAGGCCCAAAATAGGACCTGCCCCAGAAGCTGTGTTGCTTTGACCTGCCACAGAAGCTGTTAACTTCTGTAGTCCACACTCTCACCTGCACAGACTAGTCTCAGAGGGATCCGCGAACCAAGATGGCTCCCCCAGGTGCTCCTGCAAATCCCTCCTGGGCAGGGTGGATACCTATCCTCTAGCAGGGAAGGTGCCCGGATGTCTGGAGCCAGAAAAAGTGGCTGCCTCAGAAGCTCTGTGGCTCCCACCTGTCCCAGAAGCTGTTAGCTTCTGAAGTCCACACTCTCACCTGTGCAGACTACTTTTGGCGGAGTCCTGGAACCAAGATGTCTCCTGCCAATGATCAGGCAAAGCCCTCCCGGGCTGGGTGGACACCTATCCACAACAATCAGGGTTTTAAGTGTCGTCATTGGAGTTTCATTACTGCAAAGATACACCATGACCACAGTAACTCCCATAAAGGAAAACATTCAATTGGGTACTGATTAAAGTTTCAGAGGCTTAGTCCATTATTTGTTTTTATTAGATATTTTCTTTATTTACATTTCAAATGTTATCCCCTTTCCTAGTTTCCCCTCCAAATATACCCTATCCCCTCCCCACCTGCCTGCTCACCAACCCACTTTATTTAGCAAATATCCCATTATTTTGGCATCTCCAACATCCTGAAATTTCAATTGCAAATTCAGTTTCATCTTCACATGTTGTGAAATGGTCTCTCAGGGCCTCCTTGCAGAGTCTCCAATTCTGCCATACATTGCCTACCCTCTCTGGAGCAGAACTCTACAAACTCCTCAGTTTGATATAATTCATACATACAAACAAGTGCCATATGAAAAATATTTTCATGAGCCCTATTTTAATGTTTTCTGTAAATGACTAAAACTGTTAAAAGCATGCTGTTTAATTGGGCCCTTCTCTTATGCCTTACTGCCTCAGTGAGAGAAATGTCTCCTTAGCAGCTTACCTTTGGAAGGTAGTGGTACTGTCTACTTATCAGCCTGGATCAATTAAACATTTCATGGGACACCTTTGAGGATGCTATATAGGAACTGTAGCTCCTTGATGCACACGTACAATTCTGGCTCCAAATGACACCATATAGCCATGGTTATTATTTCAAACAGCTCATTCTGCTCTTTTTCTAATCACAGATTCAGTGCGTTATAGATGATTCTGTATGTGGTTATTTTCACCCAGAACAGAGGGAGACACATTCCCTGGTGTCCCAGAAAATCCTTGAGATTGGTACTTGAACACTTTTATTTGAATATAAGACTGTACTGCAATTAATGGAAATACAATCATTCAAAGAACTATGACAAGAATGATCAAAGAAAAATCCTACACTAGCATACAGAACTGTGCAATACTGGCAAAAGCCTAAACCATCCCTTGCATGAAGGGCTGTGGTGTAGAAACATTTCTTAAATTATATCTGGCTGTCACAGTATTTCACTTGCATGAAGAGCAATTGATTGTTGGAAATCACAATCCATTATTTGCATGAAGGGCTATGATCTGATAGGTACAATGACATTTCTTAGTTTACAGCAAGCTCTTCTGTGATTGGTGCAGTCACAATCCTTGATTTGCATATAAGACTGTGCCTTAATTGGTGAGATCATAAGCTATCATTTGCATTAAGGACTATGCTCTGACTGGTACAGGGGCATTCCTTAATTTGCATCAAACTCTGTTACTGGTACAATAACAATTCTCTATTTGCATGAACAACTGTTCCTTGATTGGTAGGATCAAATCCCACAAATTGCATAAAGGACTGTACTCTGGTTGGTTCAAGAATATTCCTTAAAAATACTTAAAGTTCAGCCATTATTTGTGTCGTCACAATACTGTTCATGAAGGGCTATGTGTTTTTTTTTTGGTGGGCTCACATCTTTTTATTTGCATGAAGGTCTGTGCTTTGATTTGTGTGGAAAGATTCCTTAAATTTCATGAATCTCTGCCATGATTGGTAGAGTCACACTATTCATTTGCATGAAAGGTTATGTCTTAATTGGTAGAATCACAATCCTTCATTTGCATTATAGGTTGTCCTGTGATTGGTTCAGAAACATCGTCATTTGTATTGAGGGGCTATCCTATGACTAGTGTAGGCATAATATGTAATTAGCATAAAAGGTATTCTGTGGTTGGTGAGAACATAATATTACATATGCATGATGGGCCATAACTATGATTTTTATAGGCATAATCCTTCATTTAAATGAAGGGCTATCATAGGATTGGCAGAAAAATCTTTCATTTGTATGAAGATATGAATACTGTTGTAGGCACAGTCATGCATTTGCCTAAAGTGCTATGGCATTACTGGTGGAAGAACAAAACTTTATTTGTGTGAAAAGGCTTTGATATGATAGGCACGGGCACAGTGGTTTATTTGCATAAAGGTTAGGTCATAATTTGTAGTGGCACAATCCTTCACTTTCATGGAAAGCTATTCTGTGGCTGGTGAAAGCATAATCTTTCAATTGCTTGAAAGGATGTGAAATGATTGAAGAACACTATAATTCATTTCCAGAAAGGGTTGCTTCATGATTCATCCATGCACAGCTCTTCATTCACATGAAAGCAGTACCTTGATTGCTGCAAACATCCTTGCCACACATTAACCTCTGTATATATAAGCAGCCTGTTCTGCTTACATTTGAGTCAGCCAAGAGATACCCTCACATGCTGCTTTCAGGTATAATATCATTAATCTTATTGAACGTTTTCATTCCTGTGGTGTCTTCTTACCTGTTTTTTGTTGGTTTTTTTTTTTTTTTTTTTGCTTTATCATTAGCACTGGAGTACAATCACTGGAATGTTTTCCAGAAAGTGCTAAACCTTAAGCTCTAAGAATCCTGTCACTCTAGGCCTGAGATCTGTAACACTATCTACATTGGGAGCTGATAATCAGTCACAATAGCTGAGGTCCATGCTGGAGAGGTAACAGTATCTGGTGCTGCACAGTGCTGCTGATCACTGCTGCTTGATGCCACTGAGTACAAGAGTTTCTAAGTGTCAGGGCTTCTGGTAATTCAATCTCAAAGCAACAACGCCCCTAACCTGAATGCCACTACATAATGCCATAAACCTCTGATTTGCATTCGATGGGAGACAATAAGGGACTAACTTAGAGGGTTTGAAATTATAAGCATCTAGAGTTACCTGGTAGATATCCAATAGGTAATAAGTACTCAAAGGCCTGAGACTGACAACACTAAATACCTCTTCCCTGACTCAGAATTTCTCTACAGGTAGAGCAAACAGATCTTAGCCAGTTGATGGGTAACAAAAAGATTCATAAAGAATTTATATAGGGACAATGTTCAGCATTGTCAAATGGGAACTACATGAAATTTATATTTCTAAATATAATTCATATAGATATTTATTATACTTTTAAAAATGGTGTAGATGTTAAAACATGTATAAACATCTATAAAGTCTCTAATCATCAAAAAGCCTAATGCATGGAGTTGTTTTAGCTGCTAAGTATACTGTCACTGTAAATTATGCAGTGAAACCTCAGATCACACATATCAAAATAGATCCGAAAGGTAACTTTCAAAGTTACTTGTATAATAATGAAACTTTTATGTTACAAGTTTATGCCATTATTTACATTTACACAATGAAAAGCAAAATCATGATTGACTATAAAATGTTATTTTCTCAATTGCATGAACAAAATAATAAATTTTTGTGGTTAAGCATTTATGACATAGGTTACCTTTGAATTAATTAACTTATTCTGGGTGCTGGGGGTTAAACTCAGAGCCTTATACACAGGAAACATATAGTCTAACATTGAGCTACATTCAAGCCCCTTAATTTATATTTGAACTTTGAATTTGAGAGAATGTGTCAATCACATGTAGCTGTATTAAATGAACATACAGAGCACATAGAAGAATATTTAATTTACAGAATCACACACACACACACACACACACACACACACACACAAATACAAAATAATAGAGAGAGAACCGTGCCTGCTTTACTCAGAACCCCTCCCCAAACCTGGAAATTGTCATTCAGACAATGCGGTCATCTCATTCTGATTTCTCTAGTATTATATATTATATACACTACTCCTATTTCTGTCTCTCTCCTCTCAACTTTTTTCTCTCCCTCTTCCTCCTTGTCTTATATATGTGCAAACATCCATATACATTCCTATCGTCAATAGCCTGAACATTATAGGGATCTCTCATTTTGTCCTTTCCTTGAATTAAAAGCCTAAGTCCTGACAACAGCAAACTGTTTCCAGTTTCAATTATTTATCACTTCAATTTTTTCAGATAAATAGAATCATATCACACACAACCTTTTGGTAGCAGCTTTTCCCCTCAGCCTAAATGCTCTAAAGTATTCTTCTTATATTAATATGTTTTTCCGTTTGCATTTAGCTCTTTGCTTCTAACTTATATTTCTCATCTGAGATTTTCTTGTGGCATTAAGATACTTAAATGACTTGAACTATTTATCTGATAATTTCTAAGATATGATTCATCTGAGGATCTGTGTCATTTACTTGTCGTTCTCATTCAAATTGTTTTCCCAGTTCTTATATGACAGGTTATTTTTTTAATCCATTTTGAAAAACAGTCTCACTTCTGCTATTGCATTAGGCAATTCATAGACCTCATTAAAGTTTCTATTTTTAGCAGTCTACTTGTTTAGGTTTGTCATGCAGGTCCTGTCCTATTCTTACGTGTCAGGGTCCCAATGACAGCAGGAGAACATAACAGCCATGCCCTTTTCACTGAGCTTTCTACCACACAGTCATTCTACCGTCAGGACTCTTGTGCAAATTAAGTGAAATAAAATAGGTAAAAGGTTTTGCTCCATGGCAGATGTTCCTTAATAGTTTGTTGAATATGGAGATGAAATGAGAAAGTAATACAGACTGGCTTGTATTATAAACACATGCCGCTGACATCTCTAAAGAAGAAAACCACAAGAGATATGGGTTTTTTTTTTCTGCTAGGAAATAGCAGACATTAAGTAGGGCTTACTTTGTGTGTTAAGCACCATGAAAATGATTTATATATGAGGTATCATTTAACCTCTATAATTGATGCTAAAAAGACATATTATTAATCTTCCTATTTGACATATGAGAAAAACAAAGTTCAGGAAGGTTAGATAATTCACCCACCGACACACAATAACAAATGATAGAACCAGAATATGGACATTGATACTAGTCCCTAGATAGAAAAGCAGGTCTTTGCAAAAAAAAAAAAAAAAAAAAAAAGCAGCAGCCAAACCCTTCTTCTTAGAGTATACTGTGTGGTTAGTCCCAGCAGATCTTGTCAGGATTTTCTCTGCTCCCTTCTGCATCTTGTGTTTTGTAGTTCTCATAATTGTGGTCTCTCTCTTCTTCTCCCCACAACTAACCATTATACATTTACACCCCACTGGTTCTCACTTCTGTGGCTTGCTCATACTACTCTCAGCATGATATCCCTTCTCTTTCCTCTCTCATTTATCGGGCTGAACTACCTCTTAGAAATCTTTCCAGATATCCATTATGCCTGTCTTTGCAAGCTGCCTTCAGCATACTCACAACCATGCTTGTTTGTATATAACTGCCAGGAGCTACTTTCTTTTCTGAAATGAGATGAGATACCCGAAGGTAGGAATAATTTTTCGTTTTTTAATCACCTATGGTGCAGAACACGCTATATGGCACATAAATGTCATCTAGTAAATGTTTGTTAAATGAGTAAAAGGTAGGAGAACAAGTGAATGACTCCAGTGTCCCTTCTTCTCCAACCATTTATCTATCTCTGCATTTTGGTGCTATATTCTCATTCCAACCATCTTTATTATTATGATTAACTGCTTAATATGTTTCCTTAACTAAAGTCACTTTTCAAAAATAGTTTAATGAATGTAGCTTTGCTTAATAATATCTGTGAAATCATGGGCTGTGTGTTGGAGTTAGATAAATATTTCTATTATATGTCAAGATAAATGCATAGCTGTTGGAGATTCCTTTGGTTTACCTCATACACCATCATGTGTACCTCTGTACATGGGTAAAGAATTAAATAATCTAAAATCACTGCTACCGTTGTGGAAAACTTTGCATCCCATGAGCAGAAGAAATGTGAGAAGGGTAAATGGCAGATTAACTTTGTCATTAAACACTGAGAATGGGTGCCTCTGTTAATACTTGAACAGTAATAATTGAGGCAGTTCCCCATTTCTAGAATGTGGCATCTTGAACTTGGCACCAGGATGTTTCCATGGTAAAAAAGGTGTCTTGCCCAATCCATGTATGGCCTCATCATGGTGTCCCTGTCCTCATAAAATTGGTATAGTCCATAGTGAGTAATATTGACAATGAATCAATAAAATCTGGTGCTGATTCTTAAATGGATAATATCAAGAAAAGTATGTGAATTTTCTAATTCATTTTTCTAATTTGTCAAATATGGGTACACACACACACACACACACACACACAAGTCTTTATCAATCCTGGGCTGTACATTATAATTATCTGAATAGTTTTTAAAAGACCAAATTTTGTCAAAAATTAATCCAATTGGCACAGTGTTTCCTAGTCATTGATTCCCCCCTCCCCCAAGTTCTCCAATGTATAAATGTATAAATGTATAAAGTTCATGATCACTGGAGAACTAAATGAATTTAAAACATTTCTAAAGCAGCTGATACATAATAAATTCACAGGAAGTGTAAGCTATCATTAATAAACTTATCATCTTAATAAGCTTATTCATTGGTTATCTTTTCTAGTTTCTATTCTGGTAACCGCTTCACAACCTGTCTTTGTGACAAGCCTACGCATATATCTCCAGTCCCAGAGACCAGGCCAGCTGTCAAAGTCATCTGTACCTATGATGGCTTTGAATCACAGTCTCTGCTCATCTAGCATAGCCTCTGTGATGGGCCCCTGTCATGGGATGACACATATTCTACAATGTTTATTTGAAGCTACTCAGGACAATTTTGAGAGTGATTGAGAATAAGGCTCCTTGTCCGGTTTGTCTTCCAAAGCTGAGATGCAGTGGGTGGCCATGGCAATCACACAGTGCTTCTCTCCCCCTCCCTTTTTTATGTGGGGACATCAGGTTACAGGAGAACAAGCTGTTTTTCTGTCTTAGCAATGGATGGGGGAGGGAGGAGAGGCCAGCTGTATGCATATGAGTCGCATATGAGCTGCATATGAACCTCGGAGTTAGTTTGTTGTCATGGAAGTTGTTTGGCTATTTTTATTACATATATTATATGTATTATCTATTTAATATATAATTAACAGACACTGAAGCTAGTTATAAATCTATGGAAGACTATTTGTTCATGATCACATTAAAGGAAATAGTAATAGTAATTGAGTGCATTACAGAGCTTATGTGTGGATGGGCTCACTTAATCTCCAGAGTAACTCTTCGAGACAAAATATTTTTATCCTCTTCATGTTTCACACAAGGAAACTGAGAAGCCCAATTGAGGTGAAATGAGCTGTCTCAAGGTAGCAGATGGTGAAAACCAAGAAATCCGGCTCCTGGGACCTGTGGTTTGAACCAGGATCTCTAGATTTAGCCAAAGAGGTACATGAAACTTGAGAAATCATCCAGTCCAATTTGTATGTTCTATCAATGAAAGAAACTGAGTTCCAACTAGGGAAAAGAGCATTTTCCTGAACCATGGTCATCTTTGAGAAAACTCATTCAATATATTTACTGAATATTTACTAATGTGAGGCTTTGTGGTTTCTGTAAAGGCTATTTGTTGATTTATGATAACAACATTCAAAAAAAAGCCTTGATTTCATGAGGCCTGTATTGTACAGGAGAATAGAGCCTATTAAAAATTAATAAAATAAATAACGTACATAAAAAGGTGATGGTACAAAAAGAACAATAAAAATGTAAAGAGATGAATAGAGCTTAGATAGTTGCAATTTTCAATTGAGTAGTTAGGAAAAATCTCACTTATTTCTCTGGTGTTTGTTTTGTCCTGTTTACGGGATGTACAGTTTCGAGCTCCTCGAGAATAGCAGCTAATCCTAGCCATGCCTTTAACAATTACATTTCCAGGAAGATATGCCGATTCGGAGTTTCTTTAGCAGATCCAAAAAAGATAAGTGTATATACCATTTGAGTGCATAGGGTAGATTGTTTCCAGGTAGAAATAAAAGATAACTCAAAGGTCCTGGGGGCAGAGGCATGCCCCCCAGCATGGCCAGAGACCAGTTAAGATGCCAGCATAGTTGAAAGAAAGCACACATTGAATAAAGTAAGACTGTAAGATTTAAGAAGGGAACAGGTCATACAGTGGTTGTGAGCAATTGAAAGATTCTGACTTTGTATATGAATGAGACATTTGATGGTTGAAACAGAAAAATGCTGTGTATTGAGAATCAGAAGTAACCCTTCCCTGGCTGCTTTGAAGAAAATTAATTGTTGAGGGGATTAATAATGAGGCTACAGCAGGTGAATGGTACCTCGGTAAGAAGTGTAAGTGGTAAAAGGAATGAAAAGTGGCCAAATACTGAATGTATTTTCAAGGCAGATTCTTTTTTTGAGGAAAGAATAATCATGCAGTATGGATGAATGGGAAGAACCAAGAATATCTGCTCCAGGCTCCTCCATTCTACTACTTGTCGGGCCTGAGAAATCATTTGAACCAAGCAACTTCTGTTTTTATTCTCTTTCCTGTCCTTATTTCACTTAAATCTGAGGACATACACCAAGCGGAATGGTGATGTGCTCTCAGGAGCCTACTGCCTTCTAAGCCATTGTGGGAGAGAGAGCTAAAGGGCAGTCACCGAGCCACTGCCTTGAATGTGAGACAGCTTGTCATAATGTGCCCTTTCCCATTCAGATTAGCTGCTCCAAGAGCACAACAAGAAAGGCTGCAGGCATCCATTTATCATGGATGTATCACACATTCGTGGGAACCTGAATGGAAAATAGTGTCCCCCCCTGGCCCCCTCTTCTTTTATAGCCTGCAGATATAACCTCAGGTGGCAGTCTATTTCTTTTTTTTTTTTCATTTTTTATTGGATATTTTCTTCATTTACATTTCAAATGCTATCCCGAAAGTCCCCTATACCCTCCCCCAGCCCTGCTCCCCAACCCACCCACTCCCGCTTCCTGGCCCTGGCATTCCCCTGTACTGGTGTCCATTTCTGCCCATCTCAGGTTGCTTTTGAAAACTGCCACCTCTCCAAAGGCTGACATTTGGGAAGAGAAAACCCTTTGGTTTTCTATTGTACATGACAGCTGTACGTGTATTAAGACATTTATAGATATGTGAGAAGTCAAGAGGTTTGTGCCTCCCTTTTCTCTGGTGTTTGTTTTGTCCTGTTTATGGGATGTACAGTTTCAAGCTTCTTGAGAATAGCAGCTAATCCTAGCCATGCTTTTAACAATTACATTTCCAGGAAGCTATGCCAATTCAGAGTTTCTTTGGCACATCCACAAATTAAATTGGGTGGAGTATGATAGTTTATCTAACTGGTGGGGGAGGCATCCTAAGAAACAGGGTGTCTGTACAATGTACCCTGGGTACTCACTGCAATGTACCCTGAAATGCACTGGATGACATGAAAATGACCAAGTGTTGAGGACATCTCCATATCTCACCATATGGCTGACAGTAAGAAGAGGTGTTGAGATATAACCTCTGTCTTTTTTAGCTGTACCCACTCTAATGGTAGCACCCAATGAGATTCACTACCCATTTACCAATGGTCGACATATAGCTGGGGCAGCTTTTCTAACTCATGCTAATTTTGCTGGTACTTGTCAACCGGAAGGGCACCAACAACCCAGTGCCCAGCGAGATCAGCTATACACCATCTGGAGAGAAACTAAACACACAAACATACTGCCAAGGAATTCAATGTAGATGGGACTTAGAGAAGTCATTGTCTAGGAACACCAAAACACTACTTTGGGGCTGACTGACAATTCTATAAGTCATAAAGTAGCAACAGTAGACATAGTATACATTTATGGTGATCTACTCTGTAAAACTGTACTTTGAAATTGATTTGATCACTATAATTATGCAAAATTACAACTGATATATGCAGTTGAAAGATAAAGAAAGCATAGCCACCACTGACTATGCCTTGTGTTCCAGAATTGATTACGGGCTTCAGCATTGAATGCTGTGCCTGAAGTCCTTTTTCCATTAAAATCTCTAGAATTCCGGTTCCTTGGAAGCTAAGTCCCTCCTTACTTAGCAAACTTGCTGACTCCATGTCTCAACAGTGTCTACCTAGGCTTCTATCTTCACACTCCCTCATGGAAACACCATGTATGCTTCCAGGACGCAGGTGAAGTACTAAGTACAATTTGGCATTCAGAAGGCAGATTATCTGGATTGTCTGAGACTTCTATCTCTTACCTCTGATGCAGCATGTGTAAAATGAAGTAATGGTATAATAGTGTTCCTCTGCCTCTTGGAGGCAGCTCTGTCTCCAGAGTGGCTTAACAGTACTTAGAGTTCATATATGCTTGGGAGGAAGGAGCCTAGTGAATTTGGTCATATCAGAGACTTCCTGAAGCCATTGTTTACATCCCAAGTTGAAGATGCTTCCCAGCAGGATGGAATGTTTCCCTTCCTCTTGGAACATCCTGTTGTTTCAACCCCTCTTTAACAACCTGTGTCTTAATGAGCTTCTCTAAAATATGGGAGATTTTAATCTCAGAGGAAACTGTTATACAGCCCTTCTCCGACTCCTCCCATGTCTTTATCAGTCCCTGGCAAATCCATGACCTCTTCTTTAATTATTGTTATTATACACAGAGAGACAGACAGACAGCAGACAGACAGGCACATGTGTGCAAAGAGACAGAGACTCCCACTGAGTCCATTTAGTGTTGCTTAAATGTTATGTATTAAAGACTGACCATTTGAGATTGAGTAATATATCAGTTGGTCCCTACAGAAAACTGAATAACTCCCTCTCACCAGCCATCTCTTGGCTGTAAATCTTCCTCTAGGGTGGAACCTTGTAAATTTGTCCCCATTTACACTGGCATGTCAACTCTTGTCATTATGCAGGCCTTATTTAGGCAAAAGATGTCATGGCTGCAGTTTCCCTGTCCTCTCTAGAAGACACCATCTCACAGCAGACTTCCCACCTAAGGTCTTATGCTCCTTTCACCACCTTTAGTCACTGATTTTCCCTAAACCTTCAGTGTAGGATTTACTTTTGTAGATGTATCACTTAGAAATGCCATAGTCTGATGGTCATTTCTACATCTATCCTTCTAATTCCTGTGTCCAAGGTTTGTGGTACCTTCAGTAATAGAGTCTTACTTCCAAGTTGTGAGAGACAACCAATATTCTCATTGTTTTAGAAGTCTCTTGGGATCCTATGAACAATACCTTAAAGGAACATCTCCCATGCCTGGCACTACAGAGGTTTTTGTTAGATCATCCATGGCTGTTATAAGCATTATCAACCCAAGTAGCAAAACGTCATTTACACACACACACACATACACACACACACACACACACACACACACACACACACACACAGAAAATGTTTGTCTCTGTCTGTGTGTGTCTACATATGGTAAGAAAACATAAAATACTATGCTTTTGTTTAGTGTTAATTGTTGCTTTTCCTTCGTGTTAATTATTTCTTCCCCCTATCCTCCTCTTTATTACCTTCTTTTTCCAACTCATTCATTCCTATAAAAGATTGGAATGCTGATTCATACTACAACATAAATGAATATTAAAATCCTTATGCCTTGTGAAAGAAGCCATTCACAGAAGATCACATGTACTATGACCACCTACACAGAAGAGATGTAATGACACAAAAAATGATTGTACCCTAAAATTGTCTAATTTAGCTTCTGCCTACTTTCTTAGCTTCTGTCTATACAACTCATCCCACCATTTTTTGGGACAATCCTTTTCATGCATACTGATATCCACCAAAGTCCATGATTAAGAAGTGATTTCTTAAAATTATGCAATCATATTAAACTATCTGCTCTTAGAATAATGTTTCTTCACTTTTCTTTCTTGAGTAATTTCAAGTGTTAACTCAGATGTTCACATCTCTGACAACTACTCTTGTGAGGTCATGTAAACCTTATATACAGTTCAGTAGAATACTTCTCACCAACTTCTTATCTATCAGACTATACTACAGTCTAATGGTTTCTTTCTGATAACAAATGAACACTAAGAAAAGAGGTTACACTTCTTAATCTGTATCCTCACCCCTCAAGCAGCTCATGTCTTCTAAGCAGTATTCAGTGAATATTTATGGACTGAATCAGTTCCTCCTCTAGCCTTAATGTTCCAGCTGGATATAAATGGAACAGATTGATCTAGTTACTTTAACCCCTTCATATTTCAGAGATGCCATTTATTTTCTTTCTATGAGCACATAGGCATTCTCCAACTATTTTATTTACTTCCACCTTCGTGAAGAAAGCCTTTGCACACTGGACCCCCGTAGACAGTCACTCATCATCGATTCCTTTCAGAATTTAGGAAAGCTATCTGAACTCTATGACAACTCTTCTTTAGAAGAGTAACTACTACCATCTCAAGGGTCCTTTCTCTGAAGCTGTTCCCCTCTAGTCTTCCCTGAATGGTCAATAGCATACTCCCTCCCTACACATACACATGCGTGTAAATGCACTCCTTTCTGGTCTTCTATAACACAGTCATACCTATGTGCATTTTTAGTCCAATTTTAAGGCTCAAGATACTATGGCTCTTTAACATAAAGTAACGTGTCTAAAATTAAAACATACAAGAAGGAAACTGGAATTTCTGCTTATCTTCTTGTATCTTTTAAAGTGTTCCTTTCTTCTTTGCATTACACATATTTCTGTATTTACACTATTACCAGTACTAGGTGGTAAACTTTTTCATGAAGAAAAAATTGAAACATTTTTCAAGAACATTTGGATGATTTGCTCTCTTCCACACAAATAGTCGACACTGAAGTGTTTGTTGAACGAGCAAGAAAGTGTATGACGACAGGAAACCCCATGAAACAAAACATAGTGTACTTCTACAGCTAATTTTATTATTTCCCTTGCTCGGTAAATAGGAAGCTTCATCAGAGAAGCTCCAAATGAGCCAAGCACACATGCCCCTATGCAGCACTTCCACAGTTCCTGGACTTAACTCCATCATTGAAATATTTTCCTTACTACTCTAGAAATATCCCTTGATATGTCTGCCTTTAAACTCTGAGATCCCTGAAGGAAAGAATCTGAATATATGAATCATCACTCTGTTGTTAATTTCTAGGCCTTCAACACACTGGAAAGAAGATAATAAAGACTGACTGCTCGATGAATAATTTATAAATGAAAAGATAAAGTAGATTCATTTCTGTAGTGAAGTTCAGGGGAGAGTAATAAGGGAAGACTAAGTCTTATTATCACCACATCAAATCTACTACCTAATCTTTGATTCCATCTCCATAATGTCTGAAGTCCAACAACCTTTCACCTAGTTCTTCACGGCTGTTTCCCTTGTGGACTTTATCAACATCAACATTTCTAGCTTGATCCCCTTCATACTTGATATTCAAACCTTGAAATGGCAGCTGCAGAAGGCCTGGTGAGAAAGGTAGTCTATTTTGCTATTTATTTCATTAAAACCAATTGCCTCTGCTACATATGCAGCTGGAGCCATGAGTCCCACAATGTGTACTCTTTGGTTGGTGGTTAGGATGGCCTAGTCAGTCATCAATGGGAGGAGAGGCCTTTGGTCCTGTAAAGGCTCTGTGCCCAGTGTGGGGGAATGCCAGGGCCAGGAAGCAGGAGTGGGTGGGTTGGTGGAGCAGGGGGAGGGGACAGGACACGGGGGAGAGGGATTTTGGAGGGGAAACTAGGAAAGGGGATAACATTTGAAATGTAAATAAAGAAAATATCTAATAAAAATTAAAAGAGAGAAATAAGAGGGAAAAAACCCAATTGCCATCAGCTATGCCTTGAAATTACCCCTTCAAAATTCATGTTTAAATCTAATTTCCACTGTAACAGCACTAAGAAGTGGGATATCTGGGTGATTATGTCATAAGGGTAGGACCTTCACAAATTGATTAATGTTACTCTCATAGGAGTAGGTTAGTTATCACAAGGTTCCACTGTCATTTTTTTTACCCTGTTGCTTTGATAACAATCGCTTTGTAGGATACCTGGTTTTATGTTTTTGAAAATTTCATCGTGTATAAAGTGTATCTCAACTGCAGAAGAACAAGAGGTCTTCATGCTCATTGATAGCACCAGAGAAATCAGAAATGTTAAAACTCACATGCTTTTCTCTTCAACAGAAGGGACTTATACCTGTTTTCCCCCAGATGGCTGGGAGTAGATAGTGTTAACAACCTACTTTGGCTCTGTAAAGCCAGACCTCTCCTGAATCCCCCAGCCTCCTCAGTCAACAGAGCCCAATCTTATGACATAGATCCCATGAATCCTTTTTTGTTTGTTTGTTCTGAGACAGGGTTTGTCTGTGTAGCCCTGAGTGTCCTGGAACTCACTCTGTAGACCAGGTTGGTTTGGAACTCAGAAATCCACCTGCCTCTGCCTCCCAAGTGCTAGCATTAAAGGTGTGCGCCACCACTGTCCTGCCTGATCCCATGTCTGTTGCAAGAGTCTACTGTTGTGCTTATTCCAGACCCTTCCTCCCTAGACCTTTATCCTGAGCATTTTTTGTCAGTCAATAGAACCCATGCTTGTGGAAGAAGTTATGGGTGCTTTGCAGGAGATATGTACTTTGCAAGGAAGTTTTGATGTAATTATGCCTTACACTTTGTTGTGATAACTGTTCGTAGGGAAACTTTTTAAAAAGTTGTGTAATACTTAAATAATGTCGACCTGGTTCAGATTCTAGAAGTTTGAACCCACACTGTTTAAATCATGTTGACCCACATTTCCTTCTTGCCTTAAGATCATTCCTCCACTAGCTGTAGTGTTTGCAGGGACCCCCACAATAACTACCCTTCCAAATCTCCTTCTTCCAAATCCCTGAACCCCCCAACCCAAAGCTATAAAACCACAGTATCAGACCTGTGGCTTTGTTTTACTTTGGTATGATACTGTCTATTCTGGGTATTTTTGCTACCATAATGTAACTTACCAAGTTTTTTTTATTATTATTCAATTGGTTTTGAAATTGTATTAAGTTCAGAAATCAAACTTGGAAGAATGGGCACCATAACATTTTGTTGTTGTCATTGACTGAGTATTCCTTTTCATGATTATGGAATATCATCCTGTAAATTTATATATACTTTGATTTCTAGCATCTGAATTTTATAATTTCTTTGTTTGGCTTCGTAGTACTAGGGGTTGAACATGGAGCCCTACACATATGGGGCAAGTATTCTACCACAGAGCTAAATCCCCAGTTCAGAGTTTTATAGTTTTTCTCACATAGGTACGAGTTTTGTTGGCTTATGACCAAGTATTTAATGTTATGGTGCTACTGTAAATGCTATGGTTCTATTTCAATGTAAAATTTCAGTGTTTAAATTAAGTGTATGACAGATTTAATATACTAAACCTACCAAAGGACATAGTTTATATTCCCCTCTTCCCCTCCCTGTTCCCTCTCCCACCCAGGTATTGAGGGGAACAAGATTGAAGCCCTGAGAGCCACCAGAAAGAATGGAAACAGGCAACCTAGGAGGCAAGGAGATGCTCTAGAATGTACCAGAGACCTGGGAGGTGAGAGCTTCTCAGGTCTCAAAGGGAGGGGACATTAGATAAAATGCCCTACAGTGGGGAAAGGGACCTTGTAGAATCCACCTCCAGTAAAAAAAAAAAAAAAAAAAAAAAAAAAAAAAAAAAAAAAAACAGGGCATCAAGTGGAGAGATGAGGTTGCCATCCCACAGTCAAAACCTCTGACCCAGAATTGCTCCTGTCTGAAAGAACTGAAGGGTCAAAATGGAGACGAGCTTGAGGGAAAGGAGGTCCAGTGACAGCTCAAGGGGAAGCCCCAAGGCCTGACACTATTACTGATACTAAGGTCAGCTTACAAACAGGAGCCTAGCATGACTGTACAGAGAAAGGCCCAACAAGCAGCTGAAAGAGTCAGATGCAAATATTTGCACCCAACCAATGGACAGAAACTGTTGACCCCTGTGGTTGAATTAGGGAAAAGCTGGAAGAAGCTGAGGAGGAGGGCAACCCTATAGGAAGACCATCAGTCTCAACTAACCTGGATTTCTCAGACACTGAGCCACCAACCAGGCAGCACACACCAGCTGATATGAGGCCCCCAACACCTGTACAGCAGAGAACTGCAGGGTCTTGACTCAATGAGAGAATATGCACTTGAGGCCCCAGGGAGTGGGGAGGTCTGGTGGGATAGGGGGAAGGGGGAGGGGAGTAGGGACATCCTCTTAGAGATGAGTGGGGAGGAAGTATGGGATATGGAACAGTCAGAGGGCAGACTGGGAGGGGGATAAAGACTGGACTATAAACAAAGATTAAAGAAGAAAAAAAGAGCCTAGTTATTTAGCAATATACAGTGTAGAGATTGCTCATTTAATTTACAGGTTGCATGGCTGTGTGGAACCTGTGGCTCCCTGGAAAGGCTAGCATTACAAGAGTATTACAGTATATATCACTAGCTGATGGAGAAGTTCAAATTTCAAAATTCAGATTACAAAATTCTTCTTAATGTCTGTGGTGGTTAATATAGGTATGGGCCCCATAGACTCATGTGTTTGAATGCTTGGCCATAGAGAGTGGCACTATTAGGAGGCATGGCCTTATTGGAGGAGGTGTGGCCTGTTGGATGAAGTGTGTCACTTGTATCGGTGGGATTTAAGGTCTCCTATGCTAAAACTCCATCCAGTGTGGAAGACAGTTCCCTTCTATTGCCTTCAGATGAAGATGTAGAACTTTCAGAAACTCCAGCACCATGCCTGCCTGGAAACTGCCATGTTTCCTGCCATGATGATAATGGACTGAACCCCTGAAGCTACAAGCCAGCCCCAGTTAAATGTTGTCCTTTATAAGAGTTGCTTTGCTCATGGTATCTCTTCACAGCAATAAAATACTAAGACAATATGTATCATTTAGTAGGAGAAAACACAACGAAACACAATAATTCTAGTATCATCTGTACATGTGTAAAGGACTTCCATTTTGATACTTGTTTTATTTATAAGCATGTTGGTTAATCTCCAAACATATTTCCATTTTGCTACTATCTTTCTGATATTTATTTCTAGTATAATTCCAATGCAGATTTAATGTATATTTCATAAGTTTTTTCAACTTTGAGATATGGTCTATGGCCTAGAATGTGTTTCTTTGTATTGTACCATATGGAATTTGAGGATAATGTGCATTCTGATGTTCTGTAATAGGGTATTCTACAAATGACAAGTAGATCTAGTTGATCAATGGTGCTGTTGAGTTCAACTATATCCTTATTGATTTTCTGCCAATTGGATCTGTCAGTTACTGAAAGAAGGTAAAATAGTCTCTAATATTAATAACATATTAGCTATTCATCTTTGTAGATATATTAGTTTTCCCCCTATATCTTGATTCTCTGCATCTGAATAAGCATTCAAGAAAATTATCTTTTGTAATCATTTAATAATCATTCTTACCTCTGATAAATTCCTTCACTATGATATCTGCTTTCTGAAATTAATATTAGTAGTTTAGCTTTCTTTTGATTATAGCATGTCATATCTTTCTCAGTCTTAATACGTTATTTATATTTGTGTATTCTTAGAAAAATATAATAATGTAGTTTTAATTTCTTTGAACAGTCTCTGTCTTTTAATTTAGACCACACACATTTAAAGGGATTATTTATAATTAGCTTGTTAAGTCTTCTCTGTTTGTTGTACTTAATTTTTGTTTCTTTTTAATCACTCCATTTTTAAAAATTTCAATGATTTTTTTCTTTCCTCTCATTTTTATTAGTTGAGAACTTCGTACATTACATTTTTTATCATATTCACCCTCTTCCCTCATGTCTCCTCCCGTCCTACGCCCATTTCCCCAGTCACATAACTTTACTTCCCTCTCCTGTTTTGTTTGTTTTTAATTTTAACCATCAGAAACAGCTTGTACTGTCCTATACTCTTGGATGTGTGGCTTTCAATGGGGAGTGGACAACATACAAGTGTCCACACCCTTAAAGAAAGCTGGCTTTTCTTCTTTCAGCAGCTAATTCTTTGATAATCGACCATTCGCTGGGGGTGGGGGTGAAACTTTGTGCCCACCTCCCTCCATCCCTCCCCTTTATTTTGTCTGTATTGAGTCTGTGGATGCTCATGCCATGCATACATATGTGCAACTGCCAAACATGGTTTTAGTCACCTATTACCTCTGGCTCTTGTGCTCTACTTCCTTGTAGTCACCTATTACCTCTGGCTTTTGTGCTATTTCTGTCCGTTCTTCTGCAATGATCCCTGAGGCGTAGGAGGAAAGGGTGTGATATATATAGACTTCCCATTTGAGGCTGAACATTCAGCAGTCTCTTACTGGCATGTCCCATTTGTGGCTTCTTTGTTAATTGCCATCTACTGCAAGAAGCTTCTCTGATGAGGATTGAATGGTGTACTGACCTATGGGTACAATGAGAAGTCTTTCGGGGTCAATTTAACATTATATATTAGTAGAGTAAGAGAATCAGTTTCACTCCTAGGGCTAGGGACAAAGTCACAGGTTCTTGGCCCAGATCATGGTGGCAGATGTGATATCCTCTTGTAGAGCTAGGTTGGTGATAGCCATGTCATTTGTGCTACTAGTGTTCCAGTGGGATGCCTTACCAGGCCGGTTGTTCATTATAGCTCACGGGGTTCACAACTAGGTAAGCCAGATGATTACTTTTCTCTTCTGGTGGCACGCATAGCATCTCTCAGCTCTTCGAAAGCTAGCCAGTAGAGATGAGCTTCCAGGCCAGTACACAATGATTTGTCTGGCTTCTATGACTTAAAAGTACTTAAAATGTCATATATATATATATCAAGGTCTCATTATATATTCCAAACTGGTCAAGAACCCAGCTCGTAGCCCAGGCTTACTCTAAATTCATTTTTTCCAAAGAAGCTCAAACTGTGGATCCTCTGCCTACGTCTTCTAAGGGCTAGCTTTAGAGTTACAGATTAACATATTGAGTAGTCACATCTTTGATTTCAATAGAATAAATTGCATAATTTATTTTTCCTCCTTTCTTAGCTTGCCAGTTATCCTTATTTTGATAAAATGTTAGTGATGTCCTTGCACATTTCTAATTTAATATAATTTATAATTAATCAAACTCTGCTTTGAAATAATAATACACTTCTTGACAGGTCGAGTAGGTATTTTAAAACAGCCTATTTTTCAATTCAAGCTTTCCATCTGTCATAACATAGCTGTCACTTACTTATAAGTTACAATCATTTAATATGTTGTTACTTTTGTTATTTTGAACAGTCAGCACTTAGAATGTCTCTAAAGAAGAAAATTTTAAAAATAGGTGAAAATTGATTTTACTTTTATTGAACCCTTCTCTAGCACTCTTCATTCATGCAAATCTGAGTTTCTAGAAACGTATACTTTTCCTCCATTGTCTGATGAACTTTTAACATTTTTTTTTTGCAAGGTGGGTCCACTAGTGCACTAGTGACAAACTCCTCAGAGACATCGGGTCTTAATTTTAAGTAATATCTCTGATCCACATTTAAACTTTATTATATAAAGAATCCACTCAAGAACACATGTTCTAAAGAAATATATATATATATATATATATATATGTATATATACACATATATATGTACACATATACATATATATATACAGGAAGTGAAAATGGGTATGTCAGTGGTTTCAGATGTAACATTAGACAGATGTATAGTTTTCATTGTACTAAGCTGTCTTAACCTTTCTTGCCTTTTGCTTCCATGGATTATAAAGGGAAGGATGATGTAATTCTTACCCTCATTTCTCCATAGGTATGGCATTTTTATTTTTCTTATTTGTAATTATCTTTTTGTCTTGATTTTGAGACATTTGAATACATTATTCAGCTTTGTGTTCCCTGAGTTTCCTGGACCTGTGTCACTGATGAATTTTGGCAAGTTCTCAGGTATTATTCCTTTAAATATTTTTTCTGTTCCTATCTTTATGTTCTTTCTAGATGAGCACTCCATATACGCTACATTGTTCCTAACTGGCCTCGGGTCTGTCTTTTAGCTTCTTTCTTGGCTTTGAAGTTCCTATTTATGCACCTCTGAGCTCTCTGGATTTTTGCTTTCCTGTGTCCAGTCTCCTGGGAGCTTATCAAAGACAGAATTCATTTCTCGTACAGTGTTTTTGACACCTAGAATTTATTTGGGGGCCTTGTTAGAGTTTCCATCTGTTCTTGCATGTTGTCTATTTTTCCATGACAGACCTTGGCAGAGAGCTCATAATTATTTTATTTCCCAGTTGAGTCATTCTATACCTACCATATCTGAGTCTAGCTCTCGTTATGTTTGTATGCATTTATTTTTACTACTCCTTATAATTACAGGTTGAAAATTCAGATATAATATCAAATAATAGAATGAAAGTACATCTTTAGTATAAGGTATTATATTTATTTGGTTAGGAACTGGGCTTTGTTTGGTATTTTTCTATAGAACTAGGGTATCATAAACTTCAATTTCCACTAGTATTCTCATTTTTGCCTTCCTTGAAGTCTTTGGATTTATTTGGAAACTTCTTTTGATTTCTTTTTTTTTCCATTTTTTATTAGATATTTTCTTTATTTACATTTCAAACGCTATCCCAAAAGTCCCCTATACCCTCCCCCCGCCCTGCTCCCCTACCCACCCACTCCCACTTCCTGGCCCTGGCTTTCCCCTGTACTGGGGCACATACTTCTTTTGATTTCTACTATCTCATACAATATAAATGCTATGAAATTACAGTATTGAGAAAATAATGACAATGAACATGTCTGTACATGTTTAATTCAGATGTAGACGTCTCAGCCCCCAACATCCCAATACTTCCTTAACCTCTTGTACATTTCAACACACTTTCATCTCACATATTCTGATGTTTTCCTTACCTCCCTCCTCCCATAGGCATTCCATTTAGAAACTCCCTTTTTAAAGAGTCTACACGTTCTCTATCCTGCATTCCACTGTCACTATAAAATGACATGGTTGCCATTGTGGCTAGGAATAAGGAGAAGAAAAGCATTCTGAGATTATAAAATTAACTGTTACCTTTTAGTGGGTCTGTCTGTAATCCAATATGATGATCCTGTTTTCTTTCTTCAATTTTTACTCCATTAATATGCAATATTATTCCGTGGGCATTTCTGAAAAGTTTAGTATTTTAAACTCTCTGTGTATGTATGTGTTTGCATGTGAGTGAGAACATGAACATGTATGTACAGGCACCCAAAGTTGCCAAAGGCTTATATCCCCTGGGTCTGGATGTAGAAGTGGAATCAAATGTGGCTCTGCTACAAGACGAGCATAAGCTCCTAATCATCGAATCGCGTTTCCAGCCCCTGCTTTGCTCCTTTTCCTGTTTGCTCCTGTGCGTCTCAGAAACTTTCTATGCCACTGTCTGTTGTCTATGCTTTTGTTCTTCCCTTAATGTCTTCTTAGATTTAGTGGAGATTTCTAGTGTTAGCACATATGTGTCTGTACACATGTGTTTGTAGGTATGTATGCATGTATAAACATATATCCTATGGTTTCTCTTTTCTCTGGTGTTTACTATATAGATTTTAAATATCAGAATTTACTACTTTAATTTTAGTAAGATATAGAAACTTTATTGCTATATAGTTCTATATACCCCTATTCAGTGTGTATATTCTATTAGATTATACATAGATAATATTCATATACTTAAAAATATTATAATTGTCATATTATTATACTCTTAAAAGAACTGAGAAAATTAAGAATATTTATCAAATACTTATTTATAGTTTACTATAATATTTTGTTAATGAATTGTCATTTTGATTATTTTGTTTCAAATTGTGTAGTCAATTAACTTTCTGGTGTCATCCCCTCAACCTAAACTACGTGCATTCTTCTCTTTCTCTGCTTTCCAGTGTTATAGGTACAAAGTCAATCACATACATAATGTTTTTGTAACTATATTATAAATCAGCCTAACAGCTATAAATAATTAGCTGCATAATTACTTTCTGGGGCTTTTATTTCCTGTAGATTTGAGTTGTTGTTACATGATACTTGCTGAAAAATCTTTCTACAGTATTTCTGAAAAGCCAGGTTTGCTAACAACAAATTCTCTCAAACTTTGTGGAGTGTCCTTCTTTCCTCTTTATTTATACAATGTACTCTTACTGTGTGTGATACACTTGTTTGAAAGCTATGTTCTTTGTTTGTTTGTTTGTTTCGAGACAGGGTTTCTCTGTGTAGCCCTGGCTGTCCTGAAACTCACTTTGTAGACCAGGCTGGGCTGGAACTCAGAAATCCCCCTGCCTCTGCCTCCTGAGTGCTGGGATTAAAGGCGTGCACCACCACACCGGGCTTTTATTTTGCGGGATGGGGGAGGGGGCTATGTTCTTACTACACATTGAACTCACTCTCTGCTCCCTTTTGGTTCAAATGAACCTCAATTTGGTTCAAATTGCATCATTTCCTTTTTGTACACAATGAGTACCTTTTGTTCTCACTGAAATTTAAAATTTTCTCCATTCTCTTTAAGGTCAATATTTTAACTACAGTGTGTGTCTGTGTGTGTGTGTGTGTGCGCGCGCGTGCGTGTGACATACTGATTATACTTGCTGTTCCTTGTATGTGCATGTGTTTAGGGCTGAGCACATGGAAATGGATAACACAATAGCTTGTCCTTGGAGAAAACTGATTCTCCCTTTCTCAGAAATCATTGTTTGCCTGTAGCTCTTCATCTCCTGCTGCAGCCTTGTGGAATTTCCTCTCTATATACTGTCATGTCAATTGGTCTTGTCATTATGCAGTTCTTATTTAGTCAGAAGCACGTTTTTCATCTCTAGAAGAAACTATTAGCAGATTTCCTGGTTCTTTGGCTCTTACAATCTTTCCACCCCCTCTTATGCAATTACCCCAGAGCCTTAGGTGTATCATAGATGTACAACTAGAGCTTGGCAACTCACAGTCATATATTCTCTGCATTTTGACCAGCTGTGGCTCTATGTTAAATTCCCCATCCTCTGCAAAAAGGAAGCTCATTTAATGAGGGAGACAGTGGGTGTAAGGATAAATATTTAGAATACTGTTAGAAATTTTATTGGTTTAGAAAAATAGCTGCAGTTGATTATTCCCTCACTCGGAGCTGGACTCTGGCACTCTAAGGTCCATGACCTCTCTAGCCACATATAGTTAGTTGGTTCTGCTTATAGGGCCAGGCATTCATCTCCTCCGACTGACTGGGCTGATTATTGACTACCCTGATGACTTACTGTCACAATTGCATCTTTGAGGACATCTTGTCAAATCAAACTTTGTGGTAGTTCAAAGGATTTACACACCTGGGTAAGACTAATGTTGACTTTTCCCTCTTGGATGTTTGCACAGCACCTTCTGATACTATGAGGGCTGATCTTCAGGAAGGAAGTTTCCAGGTCAATTCCCTTTGGATTTTTCCAAGTCCTGTGTCCAAAGTTTGTAATGCTATCTGAAATAGAGTCATACTTTCACATTCTGGAAGGTAGCTAATGACAGTAGCAGTAATCTTTGGGAGTCTCTTTGAACTACCTGACTAAAAACAAGCTCAAATTTTTAAAATCAGTGTATTTTCATATACTAATCCTCTTGGAGACAGGGAGAGGAGGAATGGGATGTGGAACTATGGAACTATGGGAAGGGGTAATGACTGGACTGTAAAAAATTAAAAGTAATAAAAAAAGAAAAGGATTTTTTTAGTAGAACTCCATTTTCTCAGGAATTAGCCAATTGACAAATAAGCTCTAGGCATGAGTTGGGGGTGGGGGTGGGAGTGGGGTGGGGAACTGAAAACCTTCTGCAAAGCCAATGAAACAATCAGTTGAGTGAAGAGGAAGCCCACAGGGTGAGAAATAACCCTTGCAAGCTATGCATCGGATAAAGCATTAATATTTAGAGTATAGAAAGAACTCAAAAGAAACTAGAGTCAAGAAAATAAATGATGCACTTTTAAAATGTGACATGAATCTGAATGGAGACTTCTCAAAAGAGCAAATAAAAATGACTTAGAGATATCTAAAGTAGATCTCAATAGCCTTAGGATTTATAGAAATGCAAATTAAAACTATTTCCATCTTACTCCAGCCAGAATGGCCAATATCAAGAAAACAACTGGCAACCAAAGGTTGTGGGGTAAGAGAAAGCCTCAAAACTGGTGCAACCACTGTGGAAACCAGTGTGGCGAGTTCGCAGAAAACTAAAAGTAGTTCTACTATAGAATCCAGCTATAGTACTCCTCAGCACATGCCCAAATGACTCGATCACATACTCCATAAGTACTAGCTAAACTGTGTTTATTGCTGCTCTATTTACTATAGCTAGAAAATGGAAACAACTTAAATGCCCTTTAACTGAAGTATGGATAATGAGAATTGGGCACATATACACCACGGAATAGTATTCATCTGTAAGGTAAATGACATCACGAATTTTGCAGGTAAACAGGTGGTATTCGAAAAGATCACCCAGAGTGAAGTAACCCAGAGCCAGAAAAGCAAACATCCCATGTTCTTTCTCATCTGAGGTTCCCAGCTCTAAATCTTTTGATAACACAATCCAAAGTAATCCCGGAAGGCAGGAAAGCTACTTTCATTCTGCATTTCTATCATCGTAGCTTGGCCTTATGTTTTATACCTTTGGATTAAAATGGCATTTAGACAATTTACTGAAATAACTACACATTCTAATTCCATCTCTCACTTCCAGGTTATATTGGTTGCTTGTTTTGTGCAGAGCTGGACTTTCAAAATGAAATCTATTTCTTAGTGTACAGCTATTGTGCGATTCCTCGGAGATGACATCCTTAGCTCTGCACCCAGCTTTTCTTTCTACCAGGCATGTCTGTGCTTTCAGCCTGGTTGTCTTTCATTGTCTGTTTCCTTGGTGTTTTTTTCTTAAGCTGCTTGCTTTCCTTCTGTATTAGTATTATACTCAGTTGTTAGCCTTCATTTCTAGCTGGGTTTTGTTGTTTTCAACAATGCTTCACAGCTTCATAGTCTATCATGGTGCAGCTGGATTTCCTTGGCACAGACAGAATACTACTAGTGTTTCAGGCTTGTTCAAACTGTGAAAATTCAATCCCGATCTGGGACTAGGGAGCAGAAAATGGGAAAATATTGATCACTTCCACAGGATGATCATGGATAACCCTGCCCAGCAGGTAAAGTGGTGTGTGTGTGTGTGTGTGTGTGTGTGTGTGTGTGTGTGTGTACACTGAACAAAGAGAAACTAGTATCAACTCTGATGCTGACGCTACTAAATATGGATGTTTTATAGTTTAAAACTTTTGGACGATGTGATCTATAGTCTCACTGGCCACTCATTCTAGCAGGAGAATATTCATCCCTGGAAATCTTGGCAGGATAGGAACTAACTCTTGTCTGCCAAATGCAATGAAACATCTTTCTTATAATACAGACTTGGGCAGCAAAGGGGAATGAAGATTGACTTTACTAGGTTTTTATTTTTATTTTTCTGTATCCTTCCTACATAATAGACATTATGTGGCAGTGTCTTCCACTTAACATGGACCTTCCATAGAACAGTTCTATAGAAAATAGGATCTCACAATATTTACCAGTTACCAAATGCATACAAGATAGTTCACCCAACCCCAAGGGTCTTAGAAAATAATAATAGGCATTAAGCAACAGGCCTGCTGCAATACTTCCTTTGCCTGACAGAGCTGCCAGGTTGACTGCATTACCTGGCATCTATACCTGCAGCTATGGCATATCACTGCTATTTGGAGTAGGTTACATGATGTTTTTTAAGAGTTACTTCTTCACATTCCTCACTTAGCTTTTATGGAAGTTGGAAAATCCCTTTCCTTTTATAGGCACCTTTAGAGACTGAGCTGTTTACATTTAGTGCCTCGTTTCCTATTTTCATTGTTGTTTCAAATTGTTGCAGTGTTGCTTTTGCCTAACTTCATGTGAACCTCTTTCAGAATTTGCTATTGTGAGTTAATCTTCTTTGTTTATTTCAAAGGTCTCAGTGGGAACTCATGTGCTTGCATATGACAAGCAAGCACTACCAAGGTAGAGATCCAGCCCAATTCATTTCAAATCTCTCTCTCTCTCTCTCTCTCTCTCTCTCTCTCTCTCTCTCTCTCTCTCTCTCTCTCTCTCTCTCTCTCTCTCTCTCTCTCCCCCCTGCTCTCCCTCCCTCCCTCTCTCCTTCCCTCCTCCCTCCTCTCCCCCTATGTATCTCTCTCTGTATGTCTCTGGTTCTCTCTACCTTTCTCTGTTTATTGTGGTAATTTTAAGATACATTGATGGGAACATCAATGAGACCTTTACAGCAAGGTAAAGAAAGCTCTCCTATAGGTCTTAGATGTTATTACACCCGTTATTTTTAGGTCTCGTAGAAACTAGTTGTCTATTAACAGATTCCAAAATGTTTGTATCTATTAGTCACAGGATGTTAGTTCCAACACAGAGGTGGGCAAATTATTTAGAAGGCTTAAGTTAGCCTGGAATAAGGTGATTAGCCTTTGGACCTGAAACATTCCAACCTCTATACAACACTGTAGTTCTAATCAGCCAGTGTTTGCAGACACACCTTCTCTCCAGGACTTTTCATTTGGAAGAGGAAGGCTGAAATCCCTTAATGATTGCTTAAATGACCATGATCAGAACACTAGTAGGAATGGGACAGAAATACTATGTGATAAAGTCTAAGTAAACTGAAGAATATCAGATTGGAAACTAGAGACAGGGCCATCATTGTTGTGAAACAGCAAAAAACTGGGTTGAAGTTTTTTTCACTGAAGGTAGAATTGAATGTCAGTAATTTAAGATGTTTGACAAATTTCTATGTAAAATATTGTATGAGCTTCATATTTTCTATGTGTAATAAAATGATAGAAAATGACAAACATTTTTAAAAGGGAATTTACCATTAAAATGGTGGTAATTTTACCTCTTCTTTTCCTATTTGAAACCCATTTGTTTCCTTCTCTTGTCTTATTGCTCTATCTAGTGCTTCAAGGTCTATATTGAAAAGGAGCAGGGATAGTAGCAGCCTTGCCTTAGTCATGATTTTAATGTGACTGCTTCCAATTTTTTACCATTTAGGATGTTGTTGGCTGTGGGTCAGTCATATATAGCCTTTATTATGCTGACTTGTTCCCTCCAGTCCTACTTTCTCTAGGAATTTTATCATAAAGGCATGGTGGATTTTTATCAAATAACTTTTCTGCATATATTGAAATAATCTCGTGTTTTTTTCTTTAAGCCGATTTATGATTTATTACATTGTATATACATATACATATATTTTTTTCTTATGTCTCTCAGATAAAGGTAACTGGGTCATTGTGGATATTCTTTTTTGTTATATTCCTGCATTTTGCTTAAAAGTATTTCATTGAGGATGTTTGCATAATAATTCATCAGGAATGTTAGCCTAGAATTTTCTTTTTTGCTTTGTCCTTATTTGTTTCTTTATATTAGAGAAATTTTGGATTGTAGACTGAGTCGATCAGAGACTATTTCATTCACGGCTATCCTCCTGCCCCTGTAACTGGGCATGACCGAGAAGGAGAACTCAAGAAATGTTTGAAAATGAATACTATTTTTCCTGTAAGCTAGAACTTTTTCTTTCAGTTCTTCTGGTGACTTCATCAATCTGGTCCTTTCTTTCTTTCCAGTTTGAAGTGGAGATTCTTCAGATATTGCATGTGCAAAGAATCACTTAGAGCGAAACCCCTCCTGAGTACCAAACTTTGGAAGTAACTCTTCTGGAATTGGCCATGTTTGTATATCTTCAACATTGATTACTAAAGACACATTTTCTCCAAGGTCACTTACCTCTCAGCCATCGGTCTCCTTGCCAGCCTTTCCAGATATCACTGCAACAAAGTTTTATATTGCCACAAACCTATTTGTCCAGAGAGAAGCACAGTTATATGTTAACTTCATTTTTTCTAATTCTAGTCCAAACCAATAATAATAATAATAAAGACTGGTTTCAAATCTCATTTGATTGAGTGAAAAGTAAAGTTCAGTAGCTTTTGCTGTTGAGAGCTCATGGAAAGTCCAACATCCACATCTTGAATATATGAGACAAAATATTGCTATGGATATCCCTTTGTGTGTTTCTCCCACTGAACCTTTTTAACAACTATGGTTTCCCAAAGTTTCTCCAAAACCACAAACTGAGGACTGATTATCACTCTTGAAATTATGAAAGCATTTCTTCTCTCACCCCACTATTTGGTAAGGTTTCACTCGTACTTTAAATGTTGAACTTGGCTTTTCCGTGGCTTGCTTCTAATTTGCAGGTCAGTAAGAAATCGCATTTACATATTGTTAAGACAAATATTTCTATTCTAAATATTTGTGAAAATTATATTTATATTTTATGTTTATATTACATTTACGTACTCTGAGGTCCCCAACAATGCTGGCTGACTGAATATGAATAAGTCCTTTGACCTAAAAGCAACAAATTGTCACTTGCTAATTGAATAAAGTAATAGAGGAAGAAAATTTTGAACACTGCTCTGTAGCCAAAGAAATAAATTGAACTCTTGTCTTTTAGACTGATACAGCAATCTCCAACCCTATTGATTCTGTGGCACATTCTCAATTCCCCTTCTTCATGGGGTTGCTGTTATAAATTTTTTGTATATCAACTGGTTTGTCTTCTCACCGAGATAAAAAGAGAGATTGGCAATAACAGATTAGCAGCCATTTTCCCGTGTTTCTTTGGGAAGCTGAAATTTACCTGCTTTACATAAACAATTTTAACACTCAAATAAATTCAGAAAAAGGAAGGTAAGTAGTAAAGGAAGCAAGAATTCTATTAGAAAATTAATTATCTCTATGCTGGGTTTTTCTTCCAATAGCAAAACTTCAACCATTTTTCCAATTGTCCAGCTATTTGTTGACAAAGACCCTAAACCTTTCATTCCATTAGTTGTTTTCTGTATTTACTGAGTTTATTTTCCTGCTTCTCTTTATGCTATTCCAAATAATTATCGATGCCTCAGGTAATACTATGTCTAATTTCTGAGGAACTGCCAAATTGATTTCCAGAGTGGTTGTACCAGCTTGCAATCCCACCAGCAATGGAGGAGTGTTCCTCTTTCTCCACATTCTTGCCAACATGTGCTGTCACCTGAATTTTTTATCTTAGCCATGCTGACTGGTGTGAGGTGGAATCTCAGGGTTGTTTTGATTTGCATTTCCCTGATGACTAAGGATTTTGAACATTTCTTTAAGTGCTTCTCAGTCATTCAAAATTCCTCCATTGTGAATTCTCTGGTTTTTTGATTGGGTTGTTTGGTTTTCTTGAGGTTAGCTTCTTGTGTTCTTTATATATTTTGGATATTAACCCTCTATCAGATGTGGCATTAGTGAAGATTTTTTCTCCCAATCTGTAGGTTGCTGATTTGTCTTATTGACTATGTCCTTTGCCTTACAGAAGCTTTCCAGTTTCATGAGGTCCCATTTATCAATTCTTGCTCTTAGAGCTTGAGTCATTGGAGTTCAGTTTAGGAAAATTTCCCCTGTGCCACTGAGTTCAAGGCACTTTCCCACTTTCTCTTCTATTAGATTCAGTGTACCTGGTTTTACATTCAAGTGTTTGATCCACTTGGACTTGAGCTTTGTGCAAGGTTACAAATATGGGTCTATTTTCATTTTTCTACATACAGAGAGCCAGTTAATCCAGCACCATTTGTTGAAGATGCTTTATTTTTTCCATTGTATATTTTTGGTTTCTTTGTCAAAGATCAAGTGTGTGTTAAGTGTGTGGTTTTATTTCTGGGTCTTCAATTCTATTCCATTGAAGAACATGTCTGTCTCTGTACCAATACCATGCAGTTTTTAATCACAATTGCTCTGGAGTAAAGCTTGAGATTAGGGATGGTGATTCCCCCAGTTGTTCTTTTATTTTTAGGAATTGTTTTCCCTATTTTGGGTTTTTGGCTTTTCTGGATGAATTTGAGAATTGTTCTTTCCATGTCTTTGAAGAATTGTGTTGGGATTTTGATGGAGTTGCATTCAATCTGTAGATGGCCTTTGGTGGGATGGCCATTTTTACTATGTTAATTCTGCCAATCCAAGAGCGTGGAAGATCTTTCCATCTTCTGAGATCTTCTTTGATTTCTTTCTTGAGAGGCTTGAAGTTCTTATCATACAGATCTTTCACTTGTTTGGTTAGAGTTACCCCAAGATATTTTATATTATTTGTGGCTATTGTGAAGGCAGTTGTTTCCCTAATTTCTTTCTCAGCCTGCTTATCATTTGTATAAAGGAAGGCTACTGATTTATTTGAGTTAATTTTATATCCAGCCACTTTGCTGAAGTTGTTTATCAGCTGGAGAAGTTCTCTGGTGGAATTTTTGGGGTCCTTTATGTATACTATCATATCATCTGCAAATAGTGATACCGTGACTTCTTCTTTGCTTACTTGTATTCCTTTGATCTCATTTTGTTGTCTTATTTCTCTAGCTAGAACTTTGAGTACTATATTGACTAGATATGGGGAGAGTGGGCATCTGTATCTTGTCCCTTATTTTAATGGGATTGCTTCAATATCTCTCCATTTAATTTGTTATTGGCTGTTGTTTTGCAGTAAATTGCTTTTATTATGCTTAGGTATGGGCTTGAATTTCTTATTTCTCCAATACTTTTAACATGAAGGTGTGTTGTACTTTGTCAAATGCCTTTTCAGCACTTAAGGAGATGATCATGTCATTTTTGTCTTTGAGTTTGCTTATATTGTGGATTATGTTAATGGATTTTCGTATGCTGAAAAATCCTTGTATCCATGGGATGAAGCCTACTTGATTGTGGTGAATGATGGTTTTGATGTGTTCTTGAATTTGGTTTGCGAGAATTTTTGTTTGTTTGTTTGTTTTGTTTTGTTTTTTCGAGACAGGGTTTCTCTGTATAGTCCTGGCTGTCCTGGAACTCACTTTGTAGACCAGGCTGGCCTCGAACTCAGAAATCCGCCTGCCTCTGCCTCCCGAGTGCTGGGATTAAAGGTGTGCGCCACCACGCCCGGCGGTTTGCGAGAATTTTATTGAGTATTTTTGCATGGATATTCATAAGTGAAATTGGTCTGAAGTTCTCTTTTTGAGGGGTCCTTGTGTAGTTTAGGTATCAGAGTAATTGTGGCTTCATAAAATAAATGAATTAGGTAGTGTTCCTTCTGTTTCTATTTTATTGCATAGTTTGAGGAGTGATAGTATTAGCTCTTCTTTGAAGGTCTGATAGAATTCTGTAGTAAAGCCATCTGGACCTGGGTGGTTTTGTTTGTTTTTGTTGTTGTTTGTTTGTTTGTTTTTGTTTGTTTGTTTTTGTTTTTGTTTTTGTTTTTGTTTTTGTTTGGTTTGGTTTGGTTTGGTTTGGGAGGATTTTAATGACTTCTTTGATTGACTTCCTTAGGGGATATAGGACTGTTTAGATTTTTTACCTGGTCTTGATTTAACTTTGGTATTTGGTATTTGTCTAGAAAATCATCCATTTCATCTATATCCTCCAGTTTTGTTGAGTATAGGCTTTTGTAGTGGGATCTAATGAATTTTAAAAATTTCTATCTAGTACCAACAGAGCTCCCTGGGACTAAACCACCAATCAAAGAAAACACATGGTGGGACTCATGGCTCTAGCTGCATATGTAGCAGAGGATGGCCTAGTTGGTCATCGATGGGAGGAAAGGTCCTTGGTCCTGTGAATGACCAAGGGAGAATGCCAGTGCCAGGAAGCTGGAGTGGGTGGGTTGGTGAGCAGGGGAGGGGGGGATAGGGGGTTTTTGGAGAGAAAACAAGGAAAGGGGATAACATTTGAAATGTAAATAAAAAATATCTAATAATTTTGTTAATTCCTCAGTTTCTGTTGTTATGGCTCCCTTTTTATTTCTGATTTTGTTAATTTGGATACTGTCTCTGTGCCCTCTGGTTAGTCTGGCTAAGGGTTTATCTATCTTGTTGATTCTCTCAAAGAACCAGCTCCTGGTTTTGCTGATTCTTTGTATAGTTCTTTTTGTTTCTACTTGGTTGATTTCAGTCCTGAGTTTGATTATTTCCTGCTGTCTACTCCTCTTGGGTGTATTTGCTTCTTTTTGTTCTAGAGATTTCAGGTGAGCTGTTAAGCTGCTTCCCTTCTTTCTTCCTTTCTTTCCTTCCTTTCTTTCTTTCTTTCTTTCTTTCTTTCTTTCTTTCTTTCTTTCTTTCTTTCTTTCTTTTTTGAGGCACTCAGAGCTATGAGTTTTCCTCTTAGGAATGCTTTCATTGTGTCCCATAAGTTTGAGTATGTTGTGGCTTCATTTTTATTAAACTCTAGAAAGTCTTTAATTTATTTCTTTATTTCTTCCCTGACCAAGTTATCATTGAATAGAGCGTTTTTCAGCTTCCATGGATATGTGTGCTTTCCATTGTTTTTGTTGTTATTGAAGACCAGCCTTAGTTTATGGTGATCGGATAGGATGCATGGGATTATTTCAATCTTCTGGTATTGGTTGAGGCCTGATTTGTGACTAATTATATGGTCAATTTTGAAGAAGTTACCATGTGTTGCTGAGAAAGACAGTATATTCTTTTATTTTAGGGTAAAATGTTCTGTAGATATCTCTTAAATCCATTTAGTTTCACTGTGTCTTTGTTTAGTTTCTGTTTCAGTGACCTGTCCATTAGTAAGAGTAGGGTGTTGAAGTCTCCCACTATTATTGTGTGGTGTTCTATGTGTGTTTTGAGCCTTAGTAAAGTTTCTTTTATGAATGTGGGTGCCCTTGCATTTGGGGTATAGATGTTCAGAATTGAGACTTTCTCTGGGTGGATTCTTTGATGAATATCAAGTGTCCTTTCTAATCTCACTTGATAAGTTTTGGTTGAAAGTCTCTTTTACTGGATATTAGGATCATAACTCCAGCTTGTTTCTTAGGGCCATTTGCTTATATGACTTTTTTCCAGCCTTTTACTCTGAGGTAGTGTCTGTCTTTGTTATTGAGGTGTTTTTCTTGTATGCAGCAAAATGCTGGATCCTGATTGCTTATCCAGTCTGTTAGCTTATGTCTTTTTATAGGTGAGTTAAGTCCATTAATATTGAGAGATAGTAAAGACATGATTGTTAGTTCCTGTTACGTTTGTTTTTGTAGTTGGCATTATGTTTTTGTGATTCTCTCCTTTTGGCTTTGTTGTGAGATGATTAATATCTTGGATTTTTGGTGAAAGTACTCTCCTTGTGTTGGAGTTTTCCTTCTAGAATCCTCTGTAAGGCTGGATTGGTAGCTAAATATTGTTTGAATTTGGTTTTGCCCTGGAATATTTTTGTTTCTCCATCTATGTTGATTGAGAGTTTTGCTGGGCAAATGGTCTAGGCTGGCATTTATGTTCTTATAGAATCTACATGACTTCTGTCCAAGATCGTCTGGCTTTTAGTATCTCTGTTGAGAAGTCTGGTGTAATTCTGGTAGGTCTGCCTTTATATGTTACTTGGCCCCTTTCCCTTGCTGCTTTTAATATTCTTTGTTCTATGCATTTAGTGTTTTTGATTATTATGTGACAAGAGGATTTTCTTTTCTGGTCCAGTTTATTTGGTGTTCTATTGGCTTCTTGTACATATATGGCTATCTCTTTCTTTAGGTCAGGGAAGTTTTCTTCTATGATTCTGTTGAAGACATTTTTTGGGTTCTTTGACCTAGAAATCTTCATTCTCCTCTATTCCTATTATTCTTAGGTTTGGTCTTTTCATTGTGTCCTGGATTTCCTGGATGTTTTGGGTTGGAGTTCTTTATGTTTTAAATTTTCTTTGACAGTTGTGTTAATCTCTTCTAAGGTATCTTCTACACCTGAGATTCTCTCTTCTATCTCTTGTTTTCTGTTGTTGATGCTTACATCTGTAATTCCTGACATCTTTCCTAGGTTTTCCATTTGCATTGCCTCTATTTGTGGTTTTTTTATTGTTTCTATTTCCACTTTTATATCTTAGACAGCTTTGTTTAATTCCTTCACCTGTTTGATTGTATTTTCCTTTATTTCTTTAAGGGATCTATTTGTTTCCTCTTTAAGGGTTTCTCCCTGTTTACCTGTGTTTTCCTGTACTTCTTTTTTTTGTTGTTTTGTTTGTTTTTTTGAGACAGGGTTTCTCTGTATAGCCCTGGCTGTCCTGGCACTCACTTTGTAGACCAGGCTGGCCTCGAACTCAGAAGTCCGCCTGCCTCTGCCTCCCGAGTGCTGGGATTAAAGGCGTGTGCCACCACGCCCGGCTTCCTGTACTTCTTTTAGTGAGTTATTTATATCCTCTTTAAAGGAATCTATTATCTTCATGAGATAGGATTTTAGATCAGCTTCCTGATTTTCAGGTATGTTGGCTTGCTGTGGTGGGAAAACTCTGTTCTGATGATGCCAAAATATATTGGCTTCTGTTGTTTATGGTCTTTTGTTTGCATCTCACCATCTAGTTATCACTGGTATTTGCTGGTCTGGGTGTCTCAGTCTGGAGTCTGCCTCTTGTGTCCCTGGGTTGCTTTAGGTCTCCTGGCTGTAGCAGACCTCCTGTGGGGCCTTCAGACTGTGGGGTCTTCAGGGAGCAGTCAAGTTGTTGCCCGGTGTGTAGTTTTCTCCAGGGAGGTGTTTGGACTGTGGGGTCTGTTGCCCAGTCGCCCTGTGTGCAGAGGAACTCCTGGGATGCCTTCAGGCTGTGGTGTCAGTTTCCCTGTGTAAAGATGAACTTCTGGTATAACTTCAGGCTATGGAGTCTTTAAGGAAATGGACAAGCTGTCGATCTGCCCCAGCAGAATTCAGGGAGGGGTTTTGGGGAGTGATGGGTACCAAGTTCACTGGGCTCCCTGCCGCTGTGGGTCTTTGGGAGTGTTGCTTACCAGTTTCCCTGTGTGGAGCAGAACTTCTGGCATGCCTTTAGGGTGTGGTGTCTTCAGGGAAGTGGACAAGATAAAGATCTGCCCTAGCAGAATGTGCTGGCCAGAAGGGGGTGTGAATTTTCTTAATTGGTGACTGATGTAGGAAGCCCCAGCTCATTGTGAGTGGTGCCATCCCTAGGATGCCTGTCATGGGTGCTGTAAGAAAGCAGGCTAACCAAGCCATGAGGAGCAAACCAGGAAGCAGCACCCTTCCATAATCTCCACATCAGCTTCTACTTCCAGGTTTCTGCCTTGAGTTCCTGTTCCAACATACCTGGATGATGAATTATAAGTTATAAGATGAAGTAAACCCTGTGCTTCCCAAGTTGTTTTTGGTCCTGGATTTTATCCTAGCAATAGAAACCCTAACTAAGAGAAAAGTCAGTGTAGAAAGGACTGTACAAGGATGTGGAGGATGGAAAGAATGGCTCACTGTTGCTCATGTTTGGAGATCACCTTATGATGAGAATTTCCTTCTCTAATCCCAGCAGTCTTTGCTCTTCTGCAGCCATAACTGGCATATTTCTGTAGTTAAGATAGTGGAAGTATAATTATATATGTACTTGTCACATACATAACATATATTTAATCAGATGAGGATAGGCAGGTGAGATCTCTATTGTAAAATCAATGGCTATGTTTTTCCCTGTTTTTAAGCAATTGACCTATGAAATTGCTTATGAAAATTGGGATCACAACCTCAGTATCACTTTCTAAAAGAATCGTTGAACTCTTTCTTACAGTGGAGTTGTAAGGACTACATGAAATAGTAAATGTTTACAAAGCAAGCTGTTATTACTAATGAGAATAGGCCAGGGAAAGGTAAATGTGAAGTTGGCAGTAGAGTGAAAATGATACAAAGCATTCCTATTTACATTAACTTTGCCTATGAACATCTGGTGTTAAACATGAAAATCATGGGGCAAACAAAGACCTGGAATTAATATATATATATATATATATATATATATATATATATATATATATATAAAGTTTGACCTGGTGAGGAGAAAGGGGGGGCGGTGCTAAGAAGCAAGAGGATTGCTGAGCTGAGTAGCATCATGAGCCTGGCTTGATGACTCTCCTTTACTGTCTTCTTTCCAATCCATCTTACACAACAACGATACTTTATTAACATTCTCAAAAGGACACATTCATCATGCCATTCCAATACGGGTCTGCTGAATAAAGTTCATGCATCACTCTTTGACATTTTAGGCCATTTGTATTCAGAATTCTTCCTATGTACTCTATTCTGTGAGCCCACCAGCCAGTAAGAATGTGTGCTGTTCCCCGTATGTGCCTTCCCAAGTTCTGCAGCTTTGTTTGTGCTATTCATCATATCCTTCACGTGAGGTTTATTCCAAACATTTCTTTTTATTATTTTATTTATTTACGTTTTAAATGTTGGTTCTCTGTGCTTCAGCTTCTTTCTCTATAAAACCTGTATCTTAGCTCATGTGCTTGTGTGACAAAATACCCAAGAATGAACAGAAATTTATCTCCATGTTCTGGAGGCTGAGAGGGTGAAGAAGAAAGCAGCATCTGATGCAGGCCCCCTTAATGTATCATCCATGGCAGACGAGCCAGTGTGGGATGAAGGAGAGGAAGGAAAGGAGAGGAGGAGGAAAGGAGAAAAAGGAAGATGGTGGAAGAAAGGGAAGGCAGATGGAAGAGATGGAAAGAACAATTACAAACTCTTCCTTTTATAAGGAACATACTCTCAAAACAGCTTTTCATTTACAATAACTAGACCTCCATATTCTAGTTGCTTCATAAAAGCCCCACCTCTCAATAAGGCCTTGATGGTACTTAAATTTCAGCATCAGTTTTAAAGGAAGTAAGTCACATTCAAACTATGAATATCTGCCCCTGATACATGTATATATATATATATATATATATATATATATATATATATATATAATCAAAATAGCTCTTTGCTGACTATACATCTATTTAATGGAGGATTGATATATTGGCTATACTAAAAAAATGTCTAAAAATCTCTCAAAATATTCATCATTCTTGGCAATTGGGGAAATCAAAATCAAAAGATCTTTCATATTATCCTAGTCATAATTGTTAAGATCAAGAACATGACTAGCAACAAATCCTGGTGTGGATGTGAGAAAGGGGGAAGTGTAATTCACTGTTGGTGAGAATGCAAACTGGTGCAGCTACTCTGAGAATCTGTGTCGAGAACTCTGAAAATATCTAACAGCAAATATACCATACAAATCAGCTATACTACTACTTGGCATATGGCCTGAGGATTTGACATCATACTCCACAGATAACAGATACCTGCTCAGCCACATTCATTGCTTCTCTGTTTACAACAGCTAGAAAATGGAAATAAGATAAATGTCTTTCAATAGAAGAATAGATAATGCACGTGTCTGTCTATCTGTCTGTCTGTATCTGTGTGTTAACAAAGGGATACTATTTAGCTATAAATCATTAAATTTATAGGTAAATGGATCAACCTTTAAAAATGAGTGAGGTAACACACATCTAGAAAGACAAATGCCACATGTTTTCTCTTCATTGTGGATAACCACAGATACCTGGAAACTATGGTGTGGTGGGGGAACACAGGAGAGGAGACTAGTAGTACAGAGATGCTATGAAAAGGGAAATGGAGAAACATGGGAAAAACTTACCCAGGGAGGGAGGAGGAATGATATGCAGAGGGAAGGGGAAGGGGTTAAAAAACATTAAGAATATGACTTAGGGTCTTAGTACTGTGAACAGACACCATGACCAAGGCAACCCTTATAAGGACAACATTTAATTGGGGCTGGCTTAAAGGTTCAGAGGTTCAGACCATAATCACCAAGGTAGGAACATGACAGCATCTAGGCAGGCATGGTGCTGGAGGAGCTGAGAGTTCTACATCTTCATCTGAAGGCTGCTAGCAGAATACTGACTTCTAGGCAGCTAGGATAAGGGTCTTAAAGCCCATATCCACAGTGCCATGCCTACTCCAAAAGGGCCACACCTAATAGTGCCACCCCTAGGCTGAGCATATACAAACTATTACAATATGCTTGTAGTAACCATAGGAATTTCTTTATAGCTAATTGAAATGACATATAAATATATATTATATGTGTTTATATCTATATAGCTAATTATACCAGTTAGGTGACAATGCTCCTTGCCACAAACCATATACCACTTAACAAGTCCCCAGTGCCAGGCAAAGGAAACATTCCTTTGAGTTGTTTAAAGGAGTCCAAAAGACCTCAAATCAATGTATGCTATTGACATTACCCTTGGTGCCTTCCAGAAAAAGAAGGTAAGATCCTATTGCTGAAGACACCACCAAATACTTCAGACAACAAGATTTGAAGGAATCAGTCTGTATCTGTACTAGAATCCCACTCACTAAAGACTAGCTTTCCTAGTTTTAGAAGGATCCATGCAAGCTTCCAATGGAGAAAAGCAATCAGTAGTCTATGAACCAAACAATGGCCAGAATGGCAAGGTATTTTTCAAGGTGAAATAGTGGTACTTACGTCCAAGGGGTAACCAGTCACCTAACTGGAGTTATGCTTGATTGGAAGAATGGAATTTATGCTCAGTGCTATAAATTTAGTCAACTGCCTGGTGAGGCCATGGAACCTAGAGGAGAACCTCTTATAGCCAGTTTTTAAAACCATTTTATCTAACTGCATTCTAAACATTTCTCCTTAAGGCCATAGATAAGTGTTTTTCTCACTCCTTATCAAATAAACTTCTTCTTCCCCTCCTCCTCCTCCTCCTCCTCCTCCTCCTCCTCCTCCTCCTTCTTCTTCTTCTTCTTCTTCTTGTATGTGTGGCAGAGGGAGATTGATACAGATATCCACAGCTGATCAAATGCAGAACACAGTTGACCATGGGATGCCCAGACCTAATTAATTAATACATTTGCAACACAACTTCTACACTTAAGGCTGAAGGCACAGGGCAGAAGAGGGGGCAGGAACAGACACCTGCTGCAAGATAGCCTGTTACAAGGTCAGTGGGGGGGGGGCTGGTGTGATGGCTCAGCAGCTAAGAGCACTGACTTCCCTTCCAAAGGTCCTGAGTTCAAATCCCAGCAACCACACGGTGGCTCACAACCACCTGTAACAAGATCTGATGCCCTCTTCTGGTGTGTCTGAAGACAGCTACACAATGTATTTATGTATAATAATACATTTTTGGGACTGAGCAAGCAGGGCAGACCAGAGCTAGCAGAGGTCCTAAAAATTGCTACAGTGTACTCATATACATAAAATAAAAAATAAATCTTTTTTTAAAAAAATGTCAGTGGGGGTGCTAGCTTGATAGTGCATGCCTTTAATCCCAGCACTTGGGAGACAGAGGCAGGTAGACCTCTGGCCAGCCTGGACTACACAGTGAGTTCCATAACAGCCAGGGCTGTGTTGAGAGACCATCTCTCTAAAAACAAAGAAGTTTTTAAAAGGACAAATATGATCAGGATATGCTGTATCAAATGCTTTATAAATTAATGAAAATATTATTACTTTATGCACTGACATCCCAAATCTGCTATATGATCTCTTACTCAATTCTATTTTTACATTTAATCACTTATGAATATGGCTTTCTATACTTTTGCATCAAAGCTGACCCTATATGTGATCCATATTTAAGATTAAATTGGTTTTATATACTAGTATTGGAGCCTAACATTCATTCTGCACTTCAGACAACTGGAGTACAAATGAACTTTGCACCTCAGACTATTTATAAATTAGAAGTGGCATGCTTGTGATTGAAAAATGTCAGATGATGGTGGAAGCCAATAAATTCTCTTAGAATTCACACAGAAAGAGCCCAGTGTATTAGAGTTAATAAAAGCATTTTTTAAGGAAAAGACAGGAAAGCATCCTAGCCAAATAAAGTAGCAAGTGTTAGAGCATTAATGCAGGAATTGCCAAGAGTGTACTTAGGTATCATTACTGGAGTGAATGGCTTGGATGGAAAAACTGTTGGATGAAATAATGCTATAGAAATGTGTATGTGGTTCTATATTTTGTACCTACAACTCTAGTCTTAAGGGATCTGATGCAATTTTGCAGCAAGGGGTAAAATAGTCAAGGAACCTGAATTCAAGGCTTCTCATTTCAAAGTATGATCCATGCTAATGTCAATGGATGATGTCACCATGCACCCATTTGCGCCAGGTAAAAATACAGCTAATTTTCCTTGGGATGCTTTACTTCATTCTCACATATACAACATCCAGTGGTCTCAATGCCACAGATATATCCTGAACACATAATTTTTATTTTATTTTTATGTATATATGTATGTATGTATGTATGTATGTATGTATGTATGTATGTATGTATATGTATATCCCCTAAGACTAGAATTATAGATGGTTATGAACTGCCATGTGAATACTAGGAATTGAACTGAAGTCCTCTGTAAGAACAGCCAGTGCTCTTAACTAAGCCATTTGTCTAGCTCCAAACTTAATCATTTTTCTCCAGCCAGAGTCACTTTATCTCTATAGTCCAAACTGTCAACATGTCTCAACTATAGTGCCTCAATATCCTCCTGCATTCTTATGTGCTACATTACAACATAGTAACTTTACAGAATGGCAATCTGGCAACATTAGGCATACATTAAATGCCTCAGTGAATTTCTACCCTTTTTAACAATATAAAACCAGACAGTTTAATATAGATTTCATAGTTTGTCACCCACTATATCTCTAATTATTCCACAATGCATACAACTCCCATTCTCTGTACATAGCCATGTTGGCTTGTCAGTCCATCTTCGCTACCTTGTTTTGACTACCACAAGGAACTTGAACATTGCATTGCCTCAGACTGTAATGCCCTTCCTTTTCTGCACTCTTCCAAACATGCTTAATTAACATGCTATTCATTCTCCATATCTCTACTACATTGCAATTCTGCCCAAAGGAGACTTCCTTGGTTTTTTGGTCTAAATTATGTCACATCCTATGAGAATCTTCTTTCCTAGAACTTTTCAAAGTTGGACCTTAAGATTTATTTAAGTGGACACCCAGGGTCATAGGATTAGAGGTGAGGAGGACACAACATCTGTCCCAACACCAGGAGCAACTGGGACCAGTGGAAACCAAGCACACAGGAACTCCACCAGACTAGTGGCACAGGTTTCTTTCGATCTGTCTGGGCCCTGAGCAGACTTTGGGTGCAAACTCTGCAGCCAGTCCCACAACACCCAAAGGAAGCTCCACTCTCAGGTGCTCTAACACTCTCAGGATCCCAGGATCCCAGGATTCCTAGAGCTTGGTTACAACAGGATCTCAGGGTCCCAGAGGCAGCTTGACTCCCAGGAGCTCAGACACACCCAGGATCTCAGGATCACAAGATCACAGAATCACAGAGACAGCTTGACTCTGAGGAGTTCTGACACAACCAGGATCACAGGACAGATAGGCTCCAGTCAGATATAACCAGGGTAGGTAGCACTAGAGATAACCAGATGGTGGAGGCAAGTGTAAGAACATAAGCAACCGAAACCAAGGTTACTTGGCATGATCAGAACCCAATTCTCTCACCATAGCAAGTCCTGGATACAACATCATACCAGAAAAGCAACATTTGGATCTAAAATCACTTCTCATGAGGATGATAGACAACTTTAAGAAGGACATAAATAACTCCCTTAAAGAAATACAGGAGAACACAGGTAAACAGCTAGAAGTGCTTAAAGAGGAAACACAAAAAAATCCCTTAAAGAATTACAGGAAAACACAGTCAAACAGGTGAAGGAAATGGACAAAACCACCCAGGATCTAAACATGGAACTAGAAACAATAAAGAAATCTCAAAGGGAGACAACTCTGGAGTTAAAAAACCTAGGAAAGAGATCAAGAGTCATAGATGTATCCACCAACAAAATACAAAACATAGAAGAGAGAATCACAGGTGCAGAAGATACCATAGAAAACATCGACACAACAGTCAAAGAAAACGCAAAAAAGCAAAAAACTCTTAACCCAAAACATCCAGGAAATCCAGGACCCAATGAGAAGACCAAACCTAAGGATAATAGGAATAGAAGACAGTGAAGATTACCAACTTAAAGGGCCAGTAAATATCTTCAACAAAATTATAGAAGAAAACTTCCCTAACCTAAAGAGATGGCCATGATCATACAAGAAGCCTACAGAACTCCAAATAGACTGGACCAGAAGAGGAATTCCTCCCATCAAATAATAGTCAAAACAAAAAAATGCACTAAACAAAGAAAGATTTTTAAAAGCAGGAATGGAAACATATCAAGTAACATATAAAGGCAGACCTATCAGAATTACACCAGACTTCTCACCAGAGACTATGAAAGCCAGAAAATCCTGGGCAGATGTCATACAGACCCTAAGCGAACACAAATGCCAGCCAAGGATACTATACCCAGAAAAACTCTCAATTATCATAGACAGAGAACACAAGATATTACATGAACAAAACAAATTTACACAATATCTTTCCATAAATCCAGCCCTACAAAGGATAATAGATGGAAAACACCAACACAAGGAGGTCAACTACACAATAGAAAAAGCAAGAAAGTAATCTTTCAACAAACCCACACAAATATAATTTCACCTCTAACAATGAAAATAACAGGAAGTAACAATCACATTTTCTTAATATCTTTTAATATGAAAATTACTACTACCAACATATCCTAATCGAAATTCAAAAATATGAGGGATTAGAAATTAGTTGGCATAACATCTGTCCAGGCCCTTCTGGCTTTCATAGTCTCTGGTGAAAAATCTGGTGTAATTCTGATAGGCTTGCCTTTATATGTTACTTGACCTTTTTCCCTTACTGCTTTTAGTATTCTATCTTTATTTAGTGCATTTGATGTTCTGATTATTATGTGTCGGGAGGAATTTCTTTTCTGGTCCAGTCTATTTGGAGTTCTGTAGGCTTCTTGTGTGTTCATGGGCATCTCTTTCTTTAGGTTTGGGAAGTTTTCTTCTATAATTTTGTTGAAGATATTTGCCGGTCCTTTGAGTTGAAAATACTCATTCTCATCTACTCCTATTATCCGTAGGTTTGGTTTTCTCATTGTGTCCTGGATTTCCTGTATGTTTTGAGTTAGGATCTTTTTGGATTTTGTATTTTCTTTGATTGTTGTGCCGATGTTCTCTATGGAGTCTTCTGCACCTGAGATTCTCTCTTCCATTTTTTGTATTCTGTTGCTGATCCTTGCATCCATGGTTCCAGATTTCTTTCCTAGGGTTTCTGTCTCCAGAGTTGCCTCACTTTGGGTTTTCTTTATTGTGTCTACTTCCCTTTTTAGGTCTTGGATGGTTTTATTCAATTCCATCACCTGTTTGGTCATATTTTCCTGCAATTCTTTAAGGGATTTTTGTGCTTCCTCTTTAAGGTCTTCTACCTGTTTAGCAGTGTTCTCCTGTATTTCTTTAAGTGAGTTATTAAAGTCCGTCTTGATGTCCTCTACCATCTTCATGAGATATGCTTTTAAATTTGGGTCTAGCTTTTCGGGTGTGTTGGGGGTGCCCTGGACTGGGCAAGGTGGGAGTGCTGGGTTCTGATGATGGTGAGTGGTCTTGGTTTCTGTTAGTAAGATTCTTACGTTTACCTTTTGCCATCTGGTAATCTCTGTAGTTAGTTGTTATAGTTGTCTCTGGTTAGAGATTTTTCCTCTTGTGATTCTGTTAGCCTCTATCAGTAGACCTGGGAGACTAGCTCTCTCCTCTGAGTTTCAGTGGTCAGAGCACTCTCTGCAGGCAAGCTCTCCTTTTACAGGGAAGGTGCACAGATATCTGGAGTTCGGACCTTCCTCCTGGCCAAAGATGAAGGCCCAAAACAGGACCTGTCCTAGAAGCTATGTTGCTTCGACCTGTCACAGAAGCTGTTAACTTCTGTAGTCCACACTCTCACCTGCACAGACTAGTCTCAAAGGGATCCTCGAACCAAGATGGCTCCCCCAGGTGCTCCTGCAAAGCAAAAAAAAGATATTAGTTGGCTGTCATCCAGTCTCTCCAATTTGGTAGTTGGAGAAAAAGGTCCAATATTGTACAGTCTATATACACTTTTTGCTTATTTGTACATGACAGGGTCTTACTGTGTACCACATAATGGTCTTGAAATCCTGCTTCTCCTATCTCAGCCTCTTTATTAGTAGGATTGCTTATTTGATGTTTTTACACTATACTATGGTTTTCAGAACAGCTTAAATATTTCAAAATTATTTATACAGCCAAAAGAAACATAAACAGTTAATTTGGGAGGTGGCTTGTAAGCAAACAGCAGAGACTGAATGTTTTGCCTGGTATTTATAATTATTGTCTCAATTTTGAAGAGTACTTTATAAGTTACTCTTATTCTGAGATGAATGCTTTTCAATATCATCACAGACAATGAACCAGAATCTTACCCTCACCTAACGTCTGTGCCACCCTCCAAGCAGAACCATTGTTCACAGAAACAGTAGATAAATGATTTCATGGATATTCCATCTTAATACACACACCATTTCTTAAATGAATGTAACCTGTTCCCTGTGGGCCGAGAATGATGACAATCACTCAAGTCAAAGAGCTTTGACCATAGCAGGAAATCTGTATCCAAATAATAGTGCCTACAATTCATTCCTTGGCGCAGCCAAACTGTCAACTCTTAGCTTAGCTACTATGGAGGTAAAATCCTTTGGTGATGTAAGGGACATTGAAGTACAGCCTTTTTACAATGAACTCCAATGTCTAAAAATTGTTCTTATTTTGGGTTTGTATCACAGTAAGAGTCAAGATTTTAAGCTCTACTAAAACATAAAAAAAAAAACAACAAAAAGACTTTATCTATTTTTGTTCATTTAATTACATATCCATTATTTTTATGATTGGTATAAAAATATATATTGTATTGAATATAATAAAAATAGTAGCAAGAAAAAAAAGAAAAGGTAGTCTAAAAAAATGAAAGAGAAAAAAAGATTTACTTAAGTGATTTTTTTCATGTATTCATTCCTCTTCAGAGTATAAATCCCAGGAGAATAAGGACTAGATTTATTTTGCTTTCTATCACACACCAAATGCTTAGGGGGAGTGAATGGGAGTGACACACTGTAGTTACTCAACAGAAATAAAAATTCATCTCCTTGCTCCTTTACACTTCTAGTCATACCAGCCTGGCTCTATTCCTTTAGCCTGCTTCTTGGACAGTCCTGTGCAGAAGCTTTCCTCTGTCACTGCCTTGCATCATTCAAGCCTCTGGCCTCATATCTTTTTTTCAAGCACATTTGGCTCTTGTACAAAATACATGAGATGACAGTGAGGATTATTCACCAAAGCTCCAGGGGAAGTTAAACTTCATGAAAGCAGAGGTGTCGATCTGTTTTGTTCGCTGATATATCCCCAGATGGCTAGGATAGGACTTGGAATATAGTTGATACTCAATGAATATTTACTGGAAAAAATGAATAAATCCAAACTTCTAACCATCTTGTCTTTGGTTATTTGGTAATTAAATAGGACTGTTTGAAAGACCATTGAAGATGAATATTATTCAAGAATTAGGGGGCAGAAAACTAGAACAATTTGTATAAGGACTAAATGTTGAAAATTTTACTGATTCGAAAAGTCTTTTCTTTTGGCTTTATTGAAATATACATGACCAAAATTTGTAACCTTCATTTGAACACTACATGACATATACACATATTGAAACATTATATGATAACCTCAAGATATGTATGAATGTTTTTGTTTTCCTTTTTCTTTTTTTTTTTTTATTCTTCTCTCATACAATATATACCAATCTCAACCTCTCCTCCTTCCATTCCACCCAGTCCCCTCCTCCACTGTACCTCCTCTCTCCTGAAGATACATTGCTCTTCCATTTCCTTTCAGAAAAGAGCAGGCATCCCAGGAATAAGAACCGAACATTGCATAACAAGATGCAATAAGAGTAGGAACAAACCCTCATAACAAGGCTGGACAAGGCAACCCAAGAGGAGGAAGAGGGCTCAAGTTCAGGCAGAAAATTCAGAGAGACCCCCAACTACCACTGTAAGGAGTCCCCCAAAACCAAAAGCTAAATAACCACAACATATATACAGAGGACCTATCACAGACCCTTACAGGCTCTGTGATTGTCATACTTCAGTCTCTGTGAGCCCCTTTGAGGCCTGTTTAGTTGATTCTGTGGGCCATATTCTCCTGGTGTCCTTTATCCCTGTGGTTCCTACAATTCTTCATCTACCTCTTCTACAGGCTTCCCTGAATTCCACCTTGTAGATACTGAAGGTATATTACATAATGTGTTGATACATACATACAAACACACATACATGCACACTATAGAATGATTGCCACAAGCATACTAATTAATGTGTCCATTACCTCACATAGGTACTAGAGATTCATTTAAATTTATGTCAATGAGTTGTACTTTGAGATCTCCCAGAGGATCACTCACACTTAAATATGAATGATTTCTAGCTAATATTATATTCAAGAATTATCTAACAATTTCCCAAAGGTTCTCAAGTAGGTTAGTCTAGGCTATCCAATTACTATATAATATAAACTTCTAAAAACAAGAACCCATGTTGCCTTGCCCACCAATACCCCTGAAAGCATACCCAACCCTGATAACCTGCACCCAATAACCTGTGCTCCATTTTCTACCCTTCCCAATACCATTTGCCTTCTTAAAGGCCATACAGGCACCAGGGACCCTAGGCTAAGCTGGTAATAGGGATCCAAAAGGCACCTTCAGCACCCTAAAACCTAGAGGCCATGCAGCCAGAGAAACCCCAGCAAAGACACTCTACTGGACCTGAAAACAACCTCTTCTTCTTCTTTTTCTTCTTTTTGTTCTTCTTCTTCTTCTTCTTCTTCTTCTTCTTCTTCTTCTTCTTCTTCTTCTTCTTCTTCTTCTTCTTCTTCTTCTGACTGTCCTGGAACTCACTCTGTATACCAGGTTTGCCTCGAACTCAGAAATCTGCCTGCCTCTGCCTCCCAAGTGCTGGGATTAAAGGCATGTGCCACCACTGCCCGGTGACCTGAAAACTTTCTAATCACCAGAAATCTAGGCTACTTAGGTCAGAGAACTGAGGAAACAGAAACCAAAGGAAAAAACACCCTTCCAACAAAGATAAACTCAGAAACCAGTACCTGAACCTATAATAACCACAAAACACAGATGACCAGAGGCCAGGGTGAAAACAAAACCAGCAACAGCCAGGGCAATATGGCACACAACCAGAACCTGGCTATCCTACTACAGCAAGCCTTGGATCTTCTAACGCAGCTAAAGCACAAGAAAATGACCTTAAGTCTAATAGTATGAAGATGATACAGACCTCTAGAGAGGATATGAATAAATCCTTTAAAGAAATACAAGAAAATATAATCAAACAGGTGAAGATAATGAATAAAACCATTCAATATCTGAAAATGGAAGTAGAATCAATAAAGAAAACATAAACTGAAAAAATCCTGGTGATGGGAAACCAAGATAGGAGAACGGAACTGCAGACACACCAACATCACTAACATAATACAAGAGATGGAAGAGAAAATTTCAGGTGTAGAAGATACAATAGAAGAAATCAATACATTGGTCAAAAAATTGCTAAATTAAAATAGTTCCTGACACAAAAGATCCAGGAAATCTGACAAATTATGAAAAGAACAACATAAGAATAATAGGAATAGGAGAGGATTTCCAATTCAAAATTACAGAAATATTTTTAACGAAAGTGTAGAAGAAATTTTCACCAATGTAAAGAAAGAGATGCCTATTAACATAAAAGAAACTCACAGAACACCAAATAGACGGGACCAGAATAGCAAATCCTCCAGCCACATGGCAATCAAAATGCTAAATGTACAGAACAAAAATGAATATTAAAAGCTGCAAGGGAAAAAGACCAAGTAACATATAAAGGTAGACCTATCAGAATCACACCAAACTTAACAGACTCTAAAAGCTAGAAGAACCTAGGCAGATCTTGTGGAGTCTCTAAGAGATCACAGATACCAATAAAAATTTCAATCACCATAAAGGGAGAAAACAAAATATTCCATGACAAAACCAAATTTAAACAGCATCTATCTATAAATATAGTCCTACAGAAGATATTAGAAGGAGGTTAGCTACACTGAAAAAGACATAGGAACTAATTCCATACCAGCAAAAAATAAAAGAAAGATAATGGCACACACACACACACAGACACACACACACACTAGCACCAGCACCAGCAAAATAACAGTAATAAACAGACACTGGGGATTAATACGTCTCAACATCACTAGATTTCAGTCCCCAATAAAATGACACTGACTAACAGAATGGATAGGAAAACATGATCCATCATTGTGCTGCACTGAAAAAAAGATACCTCAACATCAAAGATAGATATTACCTCAGAGTAAAGAGCAGAAAAAAAAAGATTTCTGAACAATTAGACCCAAGAAGCAAGCTGGAATTGCCGTTCTAATATCTAATAGAATTGACTTTCAATCAAAAGTAATCAAAGGATACAGAGAAGGACACTTTATACTCATCAAAGGTAAACCCACCACAATGGCATCTCATTTTTGAGTGTCTATGACCCAAATGCTAGGACACACATTTGTAAAAGAAACATTACTAAAGCTTAAATCACATATCAAGCTCCATATACTGAAAAAGGGAGACTTCAACATCCCACTTTCATCAATAAACAAGTCATCCAGAAACAAACTAAACAGAGAAATGATTAAACTAATGAAGGTTATGACTCAGACCTAACAGATACCTACAAAACATTTCACCCAAACACAAAATAACATGCATTCTTTTTTAAATTAGGTATTTTCTTCATTTACATTTCGAGTGCTAACACAAAAGTCCATCATACCCTTCCCCCCCACCTCCCCCTGCCACCCACTCCCACTTCTTGGCCCTGGTGTTCCCCTGTACTGGGGCATATAAAGTTTGCATGTCCAATGGGCCTCTCTTTCCAGTGATGGCCAACTAGGCCATCTTCTGATACATATGCAGCTAGAGACACGAGCTCCGAGATACTGGTTAGTTCATATTGTTGTTCCACCTATACGGTTGCAAATCCCTTTAGCTCCTTGAGTACTTTCTCTAGCTCCTCCATTGGGGGCCCTGTGATACATCCAATAGCTGACTGTGAGCATCCACTTCTGTGTTTGCTAGGCCCCGGCATAGTCTCACAAGAGACAGCTATATCAGGGTCCTTTCAGCAAAATCTTGCTAGTGTATGCAATGGTGTCAGCGTTTGGAAGCTGATTATGGGACGGATCCCCAGATATGGCAGTCTCTGGATGGTCAATATTTTTGTCTCAGCTCCAAACTTTGTCTCTGTAACACCTTCCATGGGTATTTTGTTCCCAATTCTAAGAAGGGGCAAAGTGTCCACACTTTGGTCTTCCTTCTTCTTGAGTTTCACGTGTTTCTCAAATTATCTTATAACTTGGGTATTATATTTCCTGGGCTAATATCCACTTGCCAGTGGGTACATATTGTGTGAGTTCTTTTGTGATTGGGTTACCTCACTCAGGATGATGCCCTCCAGGTCCATCCATTTGCCGAGGAATTTCATAAATTCATTCCTTTTAATAGCTGAGTAGTACTCCATTGTGTAAATGTACCACACCCTCTGTATCCATTCCTCTGTTGAGGGGCATCTGGGTTCTTTCCAGCTTTTGGCTATTATAAATAAGGCTGCTATGAACATAATGGAGCATGTGTCCTTCTTACCGGTTGGAACATCTTCTGGATATATGCCCAGGAGAGGTACTGCAGGATCCTCCGCTAGTACTATGTCCAATTTTCTGATGAACTGCCAGACTGATTTCCAGAGTGGTTGTACAAGCTTGCAATCCCAACAAAAATGGAGGAGTATTCCTCTTTCTCCACATCCTCACCAGTATCTAGTGTCACCTGAATTTTTGATCTTAGCCATTCTGACTGGTGTGAGGTAGAATCTCAGGGTTGTTTTGATTTGCATTTCCCTGATGATTAAGAATGTTGAACATTTTTTCAGGTGCTTCTCTGTCATTCGGTAATCCTCAGGTGAGAATTCTTTGTTCAATTCTGAGCCCCATTTTTTAATGGGGTTATTTGATTTTTTGGAGTCCACCTTCTTGAGTTCTTTATATATATTGGATATTAGTCCCCTATCTGATTTAGGATAGGTAAAGATCCTTTCCCAATCTGTTGGTGGCCTTTTTCTCTTATTGACGATGTCTTTTGCCTTACAGAAGGTTTGCAATTTTATGAGGTCCCATTTGTCGATTCTCAATCTTACAGCACAAGACATACTGGTCTATTCAGGAATTTTTCCTCTGTGCCCATATCTTCAAGGCTTTTCCCCACATTCTCCTCTATAAGTTTCAGTATCTCTGGTTTTATGTGGAGTTCCTTGATCCACTTAGATTTGACCTTAGTACAAGGAGATAGGAATGGATCAATTTGTATTCTTCTACATGATAACCACCAATTGTGCCAGCACCATTTGTTGAAAATGCTGTCTTTTTTTTCCACTGGATGGTATTAGCTCCCTTGTCGAAGATCAAGTGATCATAGGTGTGTGGGTTCATTTCTGGGTCTTCAATTCTATTCCATTGATCTACTTGTCTGTCACTATACCGGTATCATGCAGTTTTTATCACAATTACTCTGAAGTACAGCTTTAGGTCAGGCATGGTGATTCCACCAGAGGTTCTTTTATCCTTGAGAAGAGTTTTTTGCTATCCTAGGTTTTTTGTTATTCCAGATGAATTTTCAAATTACCTTTTTAATTCGTTGAAGAATTGAGTTGGAATTTTGATGGGGATTGCATTGCTTCTGTAGATTGCTTTTGGTAAGATAGCCATTTTTACTATATTGATCCTGCCAATCCATGAGCATGGGAGATCTTTCCATCTTCTGAGATCTTCTTTAATTTCTTTCTTCAGAGACTTGAAGTTCTTATCATACAGATCTTTCACTTCCTTAGTTAGAGTCATGCCAAGGTATTTTATATTATTTGTGACTATTGAGAAGGGTGTTGTTTCCCTAATTTCTTTCTCAGCCTGTTTATCCTTTGTGTACAGAAAGGCCATTAACTTGTTTGAGTTAATTTTATATCCAGCTGCTTCACTGAAGCCGTTTATCAGGTTTAGGAGTTCATTGGTGGAATTTTTAGGGTCACTTACATATACTATCATATCATCTGCAAAAAGTGATATTTTGACTTCTTCCTTTCCAATTTGTATCCCCTTGATCTCCGTTTGTTGTTGAATTGCTCTGGCTAGGACTTCAAGTACAATGTGGAATAGGTAGCGAGAAAGGGGGCAGCCTTGTCTACTCCCTGATTTTAGTGGGAATGCTTCCAGCTTCTCACCATTTACTGCTGCTCACCATTTACCATGTTGGCTGCTGGTTTGCTGTAGATTGCTTTTATCATGTTTAGGTATGGGCCTTGAATTCCTGATCTTTCCAAGACTTTTATCATGAATGGGTGTTGGATCTTGTCAAATGCTTTTTCCGCATCTAACGAGATGACCATGTGGTTTTTGTCTTTGAGTTTGTTTATATACTGGATTACGTTGATGGATTTCTGTATATTGAACCATCCCTGCATCCCTGGAATGAAACCTACTTGGTCAGGATGGATGATTGTTTTGATGTGTTCTTGGATTCGGTTAGCAAGAACTTTATTGAGGATTTTTGCATCAATATTCATAAGGGATATTGGTCTGAAGTTCTCTATCTTTGTTGGGTCTTTCTGTGGTTTAGGTATCAGAGTAATTGTGGCTTCATTGAATGAATTGGGTTGAGTAACTTCTACTTCTATTTTGTGGAATAGATTGTGAAGATCTGGGATTAGATCTTCTTTGAAGGTCTGATAGAACGCTGCACTAAACCCATCTGGTCCTGGGCTTTTTTGGTTGGGAGACTATTAATGACTGCTTCTATTTCTTTAGGGGGATATAGGACTGTTTAGATCATTAATCTGATCCTGATTTAACTTTGGTACCTGGTATCTGTCTAGAAATTTGTCCATTTCATCCAGGGTTTCTAGTTTTGTTGAGTATAGCCTTTTATAGAAGGATCTAATGGTATTTTGGATTTCTTCAGGATCTGTTGTTATGTCTCCCTTTTCATTTCTGATTTTGTTCATTAGGATCCTGTCCCTGTGCCCTCTCGTGAGTCTGGTAAGGGTTTATATATCTTGTTGATTTTCTCAAAGAACCACCTCCTCGTTTGGTTGATTCTTTAAATAGTTCTTGTTTCCACTTGGTTGATTTCACCCCTGAGTTTGATTATTTCCTGCTGTCTACTCCTCTTGGGTGAATTTGCTTCCTTTTTTCTAGAGCTTTTAGGTGTGTTTTCAAGCTGCTAGTGTGTGCTCTCTCTAGTTTCTTTTTGGAGGCACTGAGATCTATGAGTTTCCCTCTTAAAAATGCTTTCATAGTGTTCCATAAGTTTGGGTATGTTGTGGCTTCATTTTCATTAAACTCTAAAAAGTCTAATTTCTTTCTTTATTCCATCCTTGATCAAGGTATCACTGAGAAGAATGTTGTTCAGTTTCCACGTGAATGTTGGCTTTCCATTATTTATGTTGTTATTGAAGATCAGCCTTAGTCAATGGTGGTCTGATAGGATGCATGGGACAATTTCAATATTTTTGTATCTGTTGAGGCCTGTTTTGTGACCAATTATATGGTCAATTTTGGAGAAGGTCTCGTGAGGTGCCGAGAAGAAAGTATATCCTTTTGTTTTAGGATAAAATGTTATGTAGATATCTGTTAAGTCCATTTGTTTCATCACTTCTGTTAGTTTCACTGTGTCCCTGTTTAGTTTCTGTTTCCATGATCTTTCCATTGATGAAAGTGGTGTGTTGAAGTCTCCCACTATTAGTGTGTGAGGTGCAATGTGTGCTTTGAGCTTTACTAAAGTTTCTTTGATGAATGTGGCTGGTCTTGCATTTGGAGCATAGATATTCAGAATTGAGAGTTCCTCTTGGAGGATTTTACCTTTGATGAGTATGAAATGTCCCTCCTTGTCTTTTTTGATAACTTTGAGTTGGAAGTCGATTTTATTCGATATCAGAATGGCTACTCCAGCTTGTTTCTTCAGACCATTTGCTTGGAAAATTGTTTTCCAGCCTTTCACTCTGAGGTAGTGTCTGTCTTTTTCCCTGAGATGGGTTTCCTGTAAGCAGCAGAATGTTGGGTCCTGTTTGTGTAGCCAGTCTGTTAGTCTTTGTCTTTTTATTGGGGAGTTGGGTCCATTTATATTAAGAGATATTGAGGAAAAGTAATCGTTGCTTCCTATTATTTTTGTTTTTAGAGTTGGCATTCTGTTCTTGTGGCTGCCTTCTTTTAGGTTTGTTGAAGGATTATGTTCTTGCTTTTTCTTCGGCATGGTTTCTGTCCTTGTATTCTTTTTTTTTTTCTGTTATTATCCTTTGAAGGGCTGGATTCGTGGAAAAATAATGTGTGAATTTGGTTTTGTTGTGGAATACTTTGGTTTCTCCATCTATGTAATTGAAAGTTTGGCTGGGTAGTAGCCTGGCCTGGCATTTGTGTTCTCTTAGTGTCTGTATAACATCTCTCCAGGATCTTCTGGCTTTCATGGTCTCTGGTGAAAAGTCTGGTGTAATTCTGATAGGCCTGCCTTTATATGTTACTTGACCCTTTTCCATAACTGCTTTTTTGTTTGTTTGTTTGTTTTGTTTTTCGAGACAGGGTTTCTCTGTGTAGCCCTGGCTGTCCTGGCACTCACTTTGTAGACCAGGCTGGCCTCGAACTCAGAAATCCGCCTGCCTCTGCCTCCCGAGTGCTGGGATTAAAGGCGTGCGCCACCACGCCCGGCTCATAACTGCTTTTAATATTCTATCTTTGTTTAGTGTATTTGTTGTTCTGATTATTAAGTGTCGGGAGGAATTTCTTTTCTGGTCCAGTCTATTTGGAGCTCTGTAGGCTTCTTGTATGTTCATGGGTATCTCTTTCTTTAGGTTTGGGAAGTTTTCTTCTATAATTTTGTTGAAGATATTTGCTGGCCCTTTATGTTGAAAATCTACATTCTCATCTACTCCTATTATCCGTAGGTTTGGTCTTCTCATTGTGTCCTGGATTTCCTGGACGTTTTGAGTTAGGATCTTTTTGCATTTGCATTTTCTTTGATTGCTGTGCAGATGTTCTCTATGGAATCTACTGCACCTGAGATTCTCTCTTCCATCTCTTGTATTCTGTTGCTAATGCTGGCATCTATGGTTCCAGATTTCTTTCCTAGGGTTTCTATCTCCAGCGTTGCCTCACTTTGGGTTTTCTTTATTGTGTCTACTTTCCTTTTTAGGTCTAGTATGGTTTTGTTCATTTCCATCACCTGTTTGAATGTGCTTTCCTGGTTTTCTTTAAGGACATCTACCTGTTTGGTTGTGTTTTTCTGTTTTTTTTTTTTTAAGGACTTCTACCTGTTTGTTTGTGTTTTCCTATTTTTCTTTAAGGACTTGTAACTCTTTAGCAGTGTTCTCCTGTATTTCTTTAAGTGAGTTATTAAAGTCCTTCCTGATGTCCTCTACCATCATCATGAGATATGCTTTTAAATCTGGGTCTAGGTTTCCGGGAGAGTTTGGGTGCCTAAGCCTGGGTGAGGATGGAGTGCTGGGTTCTGATGATGGTGAGTGGTCTTGGTTTCTGTTAGTAAGGTTCTTACATTTGCCTTTTGCCATCTGGTAATCTCTGGAGTTAGTTGTTACAGTTGTCTCTGGTTAGAGCTTGTTCCTCTCATGATTCTGTTAGCCTCTATCAGCAGACATGGGAGACTAGCTCTCTCCTGAGTTTCAGTGGTTAGAGCACTCTCTTCAGGCAAGCTCTCCTTTTGCAAGGAAGGTGCACAGATATCTGGTGTTGGGACCTGCTTCCTGGCAGAAGATGAAGGCCTGAAACAGGGCCTGTCCCAGAAGCTGTTAGCTTCTGTAGTCTACACTCTCACCTGAGCAGGCTAGTCTCCAAGGGATCCGGGAACCAAGATGTCTTTCCCAGTTGCTCTGGCAAAGCCCTCCCGGGCAGGGAGGACACCTGTCTCTGGCAGGGAAGGTGCCCTGATGTCTGGATCCCAAAACGGGGTCTGCCTCAGAAGCTGTCCTCTAGGCATCTTGGGGGTGTCCTCTGACTCCTTGCCCAGGTGACCCGGTGCTGGCACCGACTGGAAGGGACTTGTGACCCTGGTCATGCCGGGTTTTCTGCTCCCCCTAATGCTGGTCCTGCATGATTTGAATGGAATAGAAATTGTGTTCCACTCACTGGTGGTCCTAAGATAGTATGCAGAGTCCTCTCGGCACCTTGTAGGTGTCTGCTGACTCTGTTCCCAAGGTGACCCGGTGCTGGCGCCGACCAGAAGGGACTAACATACATTCTTTTCAGCACCTCACAAAACCTTCTCCAAAATTGACCACATAACTCTTTCACAAAGCAAGTCTTGATAGATACAAGACTATTGAAATACCCCCTGTATCTTATCATACCACCATCGATTAAAGCTGAACACCAATAGCCACAGAAACAACAAAAAGCCTAAAAAATCATGGTAACTGGACAACTCTCTATTCAATGAAAACTTCGACAAGGAAGAAAGAAAGAAATTAAAGAGTTTCTAGAATTCAATGAGAATGAAGGCATAACATAATCAAACTTGTAAGACACAATGAAAGCAGTGCTAAAAGGAAAGTTTATAGCACTAAGTGCCTTCAAAAAGAAATTAGTGAGATTGTGAACTAGTGAATTAACAGCAGACTTTAAAGCTCTAAAACAAAAAGAAGCAAATAATCCCAAGAGGAGTAGACAGCAGGAAATAATTAATCTCAGAGTTGAAATCAATAAACTACAAACAAGGAGGCCATATAAAGAATCAATGAGACTTTAAACACATACACAATTTAAATCAACATCAGATAAACAATCTAAACAGATCTATAATCCCAAAGAAAATAGAAACAGTCATTAAAAGTCTCCCAACCAAAACCAAAACAGACAAACAAATGTCCAGGGCCAGATAGTTTTAGGTTTTATGTTCTACCAGGATTTCAAAGAAGAACTAATACCAATAATGCCAATACTACTCAAATCATTCCACAAAACAGAAACAAAAGGTACAGTGCCAAATTAATTTTATGAGGCCATAGTCATCCTGATACCTAGACTATGAAAGGACTCAAAAAAGAACAGATTTTCAGACCAATTTTCCATATGAACATTGATGAAAAAACACTATCAATAAAAGACTCACAAACAAAATCCAAAAACTCATCAAAAAAATCATCCACCATGATTAAGAAGGCTTCATTCTAGAGATGCAGGAATGGTTCAACACATGAAAAAAATCTGTCAATGTGATCCATCATATAAACAACTGAAGGAAAAAAAAATCACATGTTCTCATTAGATGCTCAAAAGGCCTTTGACAAAATCCAGCACACCTTCATGATAAAAGTCTTTGAGAGATTAGGGATACAAGAAGTATACCTAAACATAATAAAAGCAATTTACAACAAGTCTACAGCCAAGTTCAAATGAAAAGAAGAGAAACTCAAAGCAATTCCACTACAATCAGGAACAAGGCAAAGCTGTCTCCTCATTCTGTATCTATTCAATATAGTACTTAAAGTTATGACTAGAGCAATAAGACAACTAAAGTTTACTCCCCAAAAAACTTGTGCCTCCAGGTTACAAGCCTGCCCCTGACACTTCATTTCCTAACAACCACCAATCAGGAGGAAAGCAGGAGTCAATTTTATGGTTTGACTCTCAAAAACAGCCAATTATTTTAAAAGGCAACAAAATTCCATAATAACCCCACCTCCCAATCAGATATGGGCCAGGCTAGAAACCACCGTGATTGTTTGCTTACCTCTATAAATTCTTGAAACTGGGCTCAGGGTTTTACCTTTCTGTCCTATTGTGTCAGTGAGCCCAAGCTCTGGGTTAAATGAAAAAAACCCTAGTGTGATTGCATTGGAATCAGCTTCTTGGTGGTTGGTCTTTTGGGGGCTAAAGAACAGACACAGCAAAGTAAGCCCAAAAATTCTAGCAAGGAACTCCTACAGATGATAAATATGTTCAGCAAAATGGCTGGATACAAAATTAACTAAAAAAAAAAGTCTTCCTTTACACAAATAATAAACAGGCTGAGATAGAATTTAGGAAAGCAACATCCTTTCCCATAGCCACAAATAGCATAAAATATCTTGGGACCATTCTAACCAGGCAAGTGACAAGAACTTCAAATCGCTGAAGAAAGAAATTGAAGATATCAAAAGATGGAAAGATCTCTGCTGCTTATGGATCAGTAGAATTAACATAGTAAAAATGGCATCTTAGCGAAAGCAATCTACAAATTCAATGCAATCTTCATCAAAGTTCTAACACAATTCTATACAGACCTTGAAAGAACAATTCTCAACTTTATATGGAAAAACAAAAATCCCAGGGTAGCTAAAACAATTCCAAACAATAAAAGAACTTCTGGAGGATTCACCACCCCTGATTTCTATCTGTACTATGGAACAATAGCAATAAAAAATGCATGGTATCGGTACAGAGACAGATAAGTTGATCAATGGCATTGAATCAAAGACTCAGAAGTAAATTCACGAGGGACACTTGATTTTTGACAAAGAATCCAAAACTTTACAGAAGAAAAAAAAAAAAAAAACAGAAAGCATCCTCAACAACAAATGGTGTTGGTCTAACTGGATGTCTGCATATAGAATACTGAAAATAGATCCATATTTATCACCCTGTACAAAACTCAAGTTCAAGTGCATAAAAGACCTCAACATAAAACCAGATATACTGAACCTGATAGAAGAGAAGATGGGGAATAGCCTTGAACACATTGTACAGGAGACAACTTCCTGAACAGAACACCAATGGCTCAGAGATCAATAGACAAAAGGGACCTCATGAAACTAAAAAGCTGCTGTAAAGCAAAGGACACTGTCCTTTGGATAAAGCAGCAGCCTATAGAATGGGAAAGGATCTTTACCAACCCTACATCAAACCTAGGGCTGATCTTCAAGATATATAAAGAACTCAAGAAATTAGACATCAACAAGCCAAATAATCTGTTTTAAAAATGGAGTACAGAGCTAAACAGAGAATTCTAGTCAGAGGAATCTCTGATGGCTAAGAAGTACTTAAGTAAATGTTTAACATCCTTAGCCAACAGGGAAATGCAAACCAAAATGACTGTGAGGAGAAAAGGGTGGGGGAAGGGAGAAAAGGGAATGGGGAGGGACTGGGACTAGGTAAGGGAGGGGAAGCTGGGAATGAGATGTAAAGTAAATTAAGAAAAGAGTAAAGAAGCTAACACAGACACAACACATTTCGGGGCATTTGTCTCCTTTTGGGAACTTTGGGCCAGTGATGACCTGGGGATACAAAGAGGGGTCTTTGCATTTCCTCAAGCTCTTCTCTGTGCAGCAGCATCAGTTTTAATGACCTTATTAAGATATGGGGGGCACTTTAAAGTAGGCCCACACTTTGCAAAGTCCACCTGTTCTTTCTGGAGAACATGGTTTTTAACCACTACAAAGGCTTCTGGAAACAGCAGCAGCCAAGATCTGTGGTGCCCAGAATAACAAAGGCATGGGTCAGTACAGAAGCAGCCATCAGCCACCTGTGGGGCTGGTATCCACAAGTGTGTGCCTATCAGCTTTGTAATTAAGCAACTGAGTCTTAGAACTTCAGTCTAAGAATCTGTGGAACTTCAACAAGTTGCCCTTGGCAAGTCACAAGATGGTAGTTGACCATCTTAACCCTGAAACCAGGCAGCTGTACATCTCAAGCAGAGTTGAGTTTACTCATGGTATTACCCTCAAGGGCAAGGGGAACCTGCTAAAACCTTGAAGGCGGAATGGGAGGCATCTCTGTGAACAGAATTCTTAGGAAGAATCAGGGTGTATGTCAGCTGAAATTTTTAGATATCTAATCATGCTGAAGAATGAATAGTCTGTTTGACCCTCGGTGTCATGTGCCAGTTTCAGGAAAATTCAGCAAAAAGAATGAAAGGGGAGATGGAGGGCAGAGGGAGGAGAGTACCAAGGGAAGAGAAGATGAAGGAAAGACAAAGCCTGGTATTGCAGGCTGGGTCAGGAAATCTAGCAGAAATACTACTGGGAGGCAGCCCTTGATGGAGCAGAGGTGACCTCCACCTGGGAGGTACTAAAGAATAGATGGTAAACAACCTGGCTGCTGTGTTTATGTGTTCCAAGTTTAGGACACTGAAGCTAAGGTTTCGACAGTACAGTATCTGGAGGGCAGAGAGAGGCCAACCAGTAGTCTGAAACTGTCTCCCAGATCTCTGACCCAGAAGCCTTTCAGGAAAATACGGACTACAAGTCTTTGTCTTCTGTGAGGATCCTGACTGGATTTCTGTCTTCATAAAACCTGGCTTGCCAGCTAAAGCCAGGAGCCCATTCATGGCCACAAAAGCATACTTTATTTTTTTCCTAAAAATCAAACAAACAAAATAAAACACTCAATTTTTCCTAGTATAATCGGCATCAAAGAGACGTCATCTATCAATTGAGGGGAACAGATGCAGAGTCCCATGGACAAACATTAGGTGGAGCCTGGGGAGTTCTAGGGAGGAGAAGGAGAAAAGATTGGAAGGACCAGAGGGGTCAGGTACACCACCCGACAGAATCAACTAACCCTGGGCTCACAGAGATCAGGGAGCCTGTATGGGCCTAACCTAGGTCCTCTGCATATATGTTATGGTTGCTTAATCTCAGGGTTCTTGTGGGATTCCTAACTGTGAAATGGGTCTGTTGCTGACTCTTCTGCCTGCCTTTGGGACCCTTTTCCTCCTACTGTGTTGCTTTGATGTGAGAATACATCCCTGGTCTTATTGTAGCTTTTTATGAATAGACCCTGGGAGGTCTATTCTTCTTTGAAGGGAAGGGGGGTCAGAAAGAAGTCACATGAAGGGGAGGCTTGGGGTAGGAGAGGGAGGAGAAACTGTGGTTGGGATGTAATATATGATAGAAGAATTAAACCAAAAAAAAATCTTTTAAAAAGAACCTATGTTTAATTTCCGTTTTTGCCTTCTAGGGCAGACCCACCATTATCAAAATGAATAGAAGAAGCTCACTTAGTAAAATGCTTGTGAAGCCTCATCCATCCTTTTACTAGGAGGCCAGTGCCCCATATCCTTTAAGAAATACTGAGAGTAACAGAGAAGAATGACACTACAAGTGCTTTAGGAACAATAGGTGCGTGTTCTCAGATGGATAACAGATGAGTCAATATGTCTGTGTAGAGATATAGAGATGTACTTCCTAACATAGTTAAAAGAACTGTGGCTTTTGCTCAATGGATTCAAATAATAAACTAAATTACTTGATATGAGCAAATTTATGTAACCAATTTATAACTTCAGCATAAGGTTCATAATTCATTTCACTGAGAATTCATATAATCTCATAAGATTCATATAATCAAAGTCAGAGGGCCCAGAATCAGCTCAAGCATCAGAGAGCGACATCAAGTACATTAAGAGACTTCAGCTTTCTTTGGCTTAATAGTTAGCAAACCTAAGATTTTGATTGTTTACTCTTTCATGGCTTCTGTGCCCTTTCAAGCTTTCTTAACAGAACAAAAATGAAAAGTAATTGTGTGACGCAAATAGCAAGGTTTTGAGGCTCTTAAGTAATATGAATCTAAACTACTCCAATTATTGTTGAAAATTATTCCAAGAAGAAGAATGGGAATGGATGGCTTTTTCTCCATTTTTGTAAACATGAGACAACAACTGAGGTTGTCCAGGCCACTGTTACAGAACTGGTATGCAGCTATGGTAGACATATAATCTATAATCAAACACCATAATGTATAACTTTCAAAGCCCCATTTACAATGAATGGCTCCACTATGTAGTGAAAGACCCACAACGTGAGGACTCCCCCACGTTCTGACTCAGGAGAGGCGACACCCCAAATCACACAAGAAACAGTCTTGCTGCAACTGCAAGAGGATTTTTATTCGAGAGCGTTCTCGGGCCCATGGTCATACACCACGCAGGGGTAGAGGACCATGGCGCCCCGAGTAGCTGAGTAAGGGGGTATTTAAAGGAAGAAACCACAACTCATGGAGGTGGGGAGGGCGTTGTTGGAAAATACCAAAAATACCAGTTAAGAGTCACAAGGAAGCATAAAGTCACAAGTGTCAGGTTATCTCTCAAGACAGTTTCTAAGAGCCCCTAACAATCTAAGAGCCCCTAAAGATAGCACATTTGCATTGTAGGTTCCAGTAATGGTCAGGGTGCCATTCTTTGAATTGAACCCAGGAAGCAGGTGGGTGGAGGAAGGAATGTCGCTATCTGTTTTATGACCAGTACCTGGAGCACTAAGCCACAAAGGCTACACTCCCAAGCCTGAGCCCAAAAGCCTCGAATTTTGCTATACTTCTTCATTCCCCACTTTTACTTGTTAATAGTTCTAATCTTAGAACTAGACACTATCTTTTCCCTGACATAGTTGATCCTTTAGGGCATGGTACTGTTGTCTCAAAACTAAAAGCCACACTGCATTAATTCTTGTTTTAATAAAGGTGACTTGCCTATTTAACACACATGGACCTATAATTAAAAGCAGAAGCAAAATCAAAAGGGGTCCCATAAAGGTAGAAAGTAGGGTGGTCAAGAGTACAAGATAAGGGCCTTTCCACCAGAGTCTCAAGGTTTTCTGCATGGAAACGTCTAGCAGGTCTTCTGGAGCAGGCCTTCTGGAGCTGCCTTTTTGCTCGCTGTCTCACTCACTGGAGCACCTTGAGCCTAGAGAACAAAGGCTGGGAAAGCAGCATGTCAGCACTATGTACAGAGGCTATTTTTACCAGTGGAGGGGGCCCCCTGTAGAGTAATTTATAAGGGGGTCAGTCTAAACTGTCCAGGGGTGTTTCTATCCCTGAAGAGCACAAAGGGTAGGAGAGCTATCCAATCATTAGCGCCAGTCTCCGCTGTCAATTTGGTAAGGGTCTCTTAATGGTTTTATTTATTCTCTCTACCTGTCCTGAGCTTTGGGCCTGCATGCACAATGTAACTTCTAACCGATCTCTAATATCTTGGCCAGTCCCTGATTTACCTGGGCAACAAAGGCAGGTCCATTACCTTGGGAAGATTTCTTTTAGAAATTCTACCTCATCATAGCACAGGCCTTGCAGCTTTTGGCTATTTCTTCTGCCAAGTCAAAGAGTCCTATAACATAGTAGTGAAAGGACCTAACCACACCTTTTAATTTCTTGGCCCCCAGGCCAAGTCAAATACTGTCCATAACTTGATAGTGCTCAGGGGTGTATCTAAAGCTGGTCTCTCTGATGTCATAATAATCTTTAGGCTCCTTGACTGCCAGGATCATTGCTCCTTGAGTTACCTGTTTGGCAGTTAGATCTGCTATCTGATTTTCTTTAGCCACAGAATCTTAGGTCTTTCTCTGCAGATGTCAACAGCCCTCTCTGTCTGTATATTGCTCCGTACAGTAGCAAAAGCATACCTGCTGTCAGTGTAGACTTTTCTTTTGCCATTTATGGACCTTGTCTCAAAGTCACAAGTTCAGCTTTCTGGGCCGACGTCCCTTCAGGGAAGCTGCTGGCCTAGATCACTTGCTTTCTGTTCACCACTGTACTGCTGTCTCCACCTTCTGCTTACCTTTAACCTCGAGGCTACTGTCATCAGTGTACCAGCTCGAACTCTCAGGCCAAGGCTGATCTGATCCTTCAGATCATTTCAAGTACCAGTTTCTCAGCGCAGTGATGAGTAGGTACAGTCTCACGCAGTGGGACAGCAGGTGGAACGAAGCGAAGGTCACTCGTTCAGTCAACAAAAAGCTCTGATGTGTCACAGGAGCGTTGGTCGTCATCCATCAGTCAGGGGGCTTTCAGATAATGCTTTCAAGAGCGTGGGATGCCATTACAGCTAGTTGCTGTCCCAGAGTGAGCTTATCAGCATCCTTGACAAGCAGATTACATCCTTGACAAGCAGATTATGGCAGCAATAGCTTACAGGCAAGAAAACCACCCACTGGCAACAGGGTGTAACTTCTTGGATAGGTAAGCCACTGGCCTTTTTTAAAGTCCCAAAGTCTGAGAAAGGACTCTTCTGGTGACCCCTGCTCTCTCTTTTACATAGAGACTTTCTGGTGATATGGGGTCCACAAAACATTTCCCCTTTCTTGGTTAGGGGGTACAACGGGCAGCTAAGGTCGCCAACCCAGGTGTCTAGAGTCTGTAGAAGCCAGCAAGTACCCAAGAATTTTCTTACTTGCCTTGGCGTAGTTAGCCACTACTTCCCGTCTCGAAGGGTGTATCTCAAATAAGTAACTTCAGTCTGACACAGCTGAGTCTTTTTAGCTGAGGCTTGGTCTTCAGTTGCCCAGGTTTCCTGTCTAGATCCTGTCTTTTTCTTTCTCTCCTATCACTGTGGCCAAGATTCTAGTCAAATTTCTCTCTTGTCTAAGATCCCTCCTGTTTTCTCTTTCTTCTGCATCCTGACTCTCTCTCTCTCACACACACACTTTCTCTGCCTCTTTCACTAGATCACATAACTGTCTCCCTCTTCTAATACACTTTCTAATCTCTGAAGTTTCTTCCTAGGTAAAATCAAAGGGAGTGAACCGCCTGAAGGCTTCCATAAGCCTTTCAAGGAACATTGAGGGAGGTTCGATCGGCCCCTGCATTACCTCTTACCTTAGCCAAATTAGTGGGCCTGTCTTGAGGCACCTTGGAGACCAGAGCCTGGCGTTAGATTTTCAAGCTCTCCTTACCTTCAGCCATGTTGCAGTCGCAACTGTGGCGAGTCAAAAGGAATCCCATGTCGATCTCATTTTGTAGCTGTGTAGACCGCCCATTGGATCCCGGGCTATTTTTCTAGCCTCTAACAGAATTCTCTCTCACTGTTTGGTTGTTAAGAGCATCTGCAACAGCTGTTGACAATCATCTCAAGTAGGCTGATGATAAAACATAAGGAACTCCACCAACCCTGTGAGGCAGTGGGGATCCTGAGAAAGGGGGTGGTTAGTTTTCCAGTTATAAATACCAGCAGAGGAAAATGACCAGTACTGGAGGGTTAAAGTTTGAGCGGGTCCACCAGAGTCCGCCCGGGCTCTGTGCTCTGCAGCTCCATGTACCCGCAGCGGTCCGTCTCTCGACACCCCGAGGGGTTTGGGGTTCCCTCCGCGGCTGGGGTTGAGGCTGTGGATAAGGGGAAGGTTGTGGACTAGGCCACTCAGGAGGCTTCATACAACCACAATTTTGAGAAGCAAAACCAGATTTTAAACAATCTATTTTTTTTTTTAAATGAACTCTAAAAACATTACTTGCTACAAAGTTTGGGTGTCCGTTCCTGCACACAAACACAAGAAGGTGCAGCCGCCAATATATCTGTTATAAATCGGGTTTCTAGGATAAGAATTAAAACATATTTATACTTTTGAAACTATTTAGAAACAAAAATGAAATGGCCGCATACATTTGCTCATTTAATTTTTTTAGCTGTAACTTTAAGAGAGGAGCACCTTGTCACCTGATGAATCTAATTATCACAAGCACAGAGATTTTTGTAGAACTTGAGAAGCTGCTGGTCCCTATAAGAGCAGCATTTATAATCAGCTCTTAGCAGGGCTTCTCTAGCCACACTAGATTCCTAACTACAGGTGCAGGGCTCCAAAGACCAATTAATACTGTTTATTTTATTTTATTTTTTACCAAATTATCCCCAGATAGTCGGAGAGTACTGCTTTTCTCAAAACCCATTCTCTCACATCTCAGGTGTAAACTATCTCTAGTCAGGGTATAAAGCACCTATGAGAATTACCTTTGCTTTTCTAGATTTTTACATAGCTCTAAACACATACACAAAAACACATAAAACAGAAACCAACAGATCCAGACACATTCGACCCTTTTTTGTCCTCCACAAGCAGGCAAAAGAATTAGACGATTTTGGAGGGGGAAGCTTCCGCTTCAACAGAACTTGGTCCCTCTGACCGATCCGGAGACGGCCAGGCGTCCCTGGCTCTCCTTACCTCCCAGGGCGTCCCCCGGGGCCACAGCCTGTGGTCCTCCTAGCACGTCTGCCGACCACAGTCCTCCGGTCCTTACGGCCCAAAAGGACAGCTGCAAATACCGACCGCGCGCATTTCAGACCCCATCACCCCATCATCTACAAACACCAGCATCCGTTTCTACCTAGACGAGCAAAACCAGAGAAGCACACTTGTTCCTCACTCTGCCAGGTGTAAAACCAAGGCACGAGGTGGGACTTGAACCCACGATCTCACAACCCGAAAACCAAGACACAAATTCAATAAACTCAGATGGATCCGAACTCAGACTTCGCCATGCTTCAGAAACATAGGACAAGACACAAACAACCCAACACAACAAGCACATGTTCCAATGTTACTTCAGAAAACAGACACTCAAAACAGAGACACCAGCTGGCACACACACAAGAGGGGATCCCCATACCTCCAAGTCAGTTCTCGGGTGTGAGGGGTGGTCGCGTTTCCCGGCCAATGCACCAAATGAAAGACCCACAACGTGAGGACTCCCCCACGTTCTGACTCAGGAGAGGCGACACCCCAAATCACACAAGAAACAGTCTTGCTGCAACTGCAAGAGGATTTTTATTCGAGAGCGTTCTTTGGCCCATGGTCATACACCACGCAGGGGTAGAGGACCATGGCGCCCCGAGTAGCTGAGTAAGGGGGTATTTAAAGGAAGAAACCACAACTCATGGAGGTGGGGAGGGCGTTGTTGGAAAATACCAAAAATACCAGTTAAGAGTCACAAGGAAGCATAAAGTCACAAGTGTCAGGTTATCTCTCAAGATAGTTTCTAAGAGCCCCTAACAATCTAAGAGCCCCTAAAGATAGCACATTTGCATTGTAGGTTCCAGTAATGGTCAGGGTGCCATTCTTTGAATTGAACCCAGGAAGCAGGTGGGTGGAGGAAGGAATGTCGCTATCTGTTTTATGACCAGTACCTGGAGCACTAAGCCACAAAGGCTACACTCCCAAGCCTGAGCCCAAAAGCCTCGAATTTTGCTATACTTCTTCAGTAGCATAAAGGAGATGCTTAGCAAGTATATCTCTTGACACTGTGAATTAACTTTCGTAGGAACTGATCTGACATTAAGGTAACCTCCACCCATTTGCTAGTCTCCCATATATGCCTGTTGTCTGGGTTTGTTTTTCTTGTCAATGTAGTACAACTAAGAGTCACCTGGTAAGGAAGAGTCTCAGTGAGGGATTGCTTAGATCATATTGGCCTCTGGCCATGTTTGTAGGAAGTTGTCTTGATTGTTGACTGATGTGAGAAGACCCACCCCCATCCCCCTGCAGATGGTAACACCCCTGGGCAGGTTATCCTGGGCGGTATCGAATACCTTACAGAGAATAAAGCAGAGAAGGCAAGTCCCTATGCAGCATGATATCTTTCACTTCCCTTAACAATGGATTGTAAAGTATAAGATGAAATAAAACATCTCTTCTACAAGCTTCTTTTGGTCAGTAGTTTATCATAACAACAGAAAAGCAAAATAAAATACCTGTTCTAACACGTGAGGAACAAATTAAAATCATCAGCTATATAGACAAGCATTGTGTAGCAGTTGCCTCTGAGATTAAACCTTTCATCTTAAATGGAAATTTCTTAAGACAGGATGTTTCTGGGAGATGAAACAATAGGATGTTCTAAGGGAGTGAAATACATAGGACAGCTCACTGAGTCACAAAGTAAACAACTCAAAATTGATTAGCTTCAGAAAGTCCCTGAAACTGATCAGATTCACCAGGACCCTATCTCTCCAAGAGTATATAAAGCATAAAGACTGTTGAGAGTCACTCTTACATAAGCCCAGCCATCTAGAAGAAGCAGAGACCACCCTATCTAGAACAGTGGTTCTCAACTGTCTTAATGCTGTGACCTTTTAATACAGTTCCTCATGTTGTGGTGACCTCTAACCATAAATTATTCTCATTGCTACTGTTAATGAATCACAATTTAAATCTCTGATATGCAGGTTATCTGATATGCGACCCCAGTGAAAGAGTCTTTTTGACCCACGACACACACTGCTGGTCTAGAAGAAACAAAAACTAGCTAAGTTGCCTGGAAAAAGCCTAGACTACAGAGCCATTTGGAAAAGATGTTCTCCAACCTGTTAAGCTGTTGAGCTGGCTGTAGGGTATGCAGTATGCACTGGGTTTCCAGTTTTGGTGAGCTGTCACTCCTGTTGGGGTCACTCCTTTGATTATATAGTGGTCTTGGAGTCATGCCTGCTCCTATAAGTAACTTTAATAAAACTCATTGTTATCACCAAGTTGGAACTTCGTGGTATCCATACTTTTGTCTGTTATTTCCCTGTTTGGAGTGAATAGGCATTTGTTCATGTCTACCCAGGAAAAGTCTGTCACACAAGGGCTCGTCAAACATGCAATTATGTAATTAGAGAAGGGAAATGGACCATACAACTGGAAAACTCTTATTGAAGCTATCACTTTTGGCTTTTTTTTTTGTGGCTATTTTTGCCTTGTTTTCCAAGGGTAAGGTATCTCCAAAGCATATCTCCTCAATGACCTGCCCAGTCTTATGGACAAGTTAACAGTAGTTACTTAGTTCAAATATCAATCCTGCTATATAGGCTTTGGGAAAATAATTGTCTTCAAATTTGTTCTCTGTAAAATGGGAAGAATAATAGAACCTACTTCCTAGAGTCTCAGTGACAAGAAAGCATGCTCATAATGGACTTAACAACAGAAGCCATAGACCACAGAGGAGAATCAATCATTACTACCATTTTTCTAAGCCAGTCGAATTCCTAACTGTATTCTAAATATTTATCCTTAGAGCCACAGGTAAATGTAGCTCTCACTCCTTATCAAAGAAGCTTCTTTTTGCAGTAGATGGAGACTTTTATAGAGATCCACAACCAGTCAAACTGCAAAGCACTACTGACTGTGTGGTGCCCTCTTCCAATGGATGCATCTAAAGTTCAACCCCTACACTAAGGCTCAGGGAACATCACAGAAGAAGGGATGGAATGATTATAAGAGTCAGATGATCAGGACACCTGCTATGAGATAGTGTTGCCTAGGCATAATAGAAAAGCTGCACCCATGAAATTGCGGGACTATGGTTACTTAAAGAAGGCCTGCAAATGACATTGTCAGGGGCCATGAATAGGTAGGTGTGGGAAATTTCATGGAGCTCAGCCCTAGATGAAGAGCCACAAGCGATCAATGGCTACTAAAAAAGTGACAGTTTTCTGCCACAGACCCTCTGAGTCCCTTTGTCTGCGTGGAACGAGTCTCTGGGGCAGGTGGACAAGGAGTCAGCGGGTGACAGAGAGATCAACACTCGAGATTGTGTAGAATCTGAATGCAATGTCACAAAGTGAACACCAATCATATGAGATATAGTACAGAAAATACAAAGGGTAGTAGGCAAAGTACATTGAAGTTACCTGATACAAAACAAAGGAATGACTTCAAAAGGATTTACAGGAACCAGGTAGATGTTTACAGTAAAGATAAAGCAGTCCTGCCTAGGGTCAGCCTAGTGACAAGTAAAGATTTTACACTCTAGTGCTATACCTTTGAACCTTGTGAAGGCTAGCACCAGGGGGTTCTGCTCTTAGCAGACCTCATGAATAATGCAATATCACAACCCCCCTATCTCCTAGGCCTTGCTAAATTCTTATATGAGTGTAACTTTTAAGTATCTGGAGATTCTCCATTTGTCAGAATAATTCACCAACTTACTTCTAATATGCAATGTAGCCTGTACTGAAGATTTCTATCTCAGTGGAATTCCCTGGCTCTATTTTGGTATTCCCTTGATTGGGTGTGATTTGCTACTGTCCTTAGTAAACCAGCTGCTACTGGCTCCATCTTTTGTAATGCTTAATTAGTTACTGAATAGGTTAACTTCCTTACTGCATTCTTACAGGATTTTAAGCTCAGCTTCTGGGACCTTGGAACACTGGGGAGATTTAACTATAACAGAATTTTTCCATACACCAGACTAACATGGGAATAGGGTATGAGTATATGGGTAAATGAGAACGCCAAAGCTACAGGAGGTGAGTTTCCTTGAAACTCTTTTCCTTGTGAGTGCTTTTAGACTTTCAGCCTGTCAAGCAGACTTGACCAGAGGACATGGCAGTTTTCTCTAAAGACAAGCTCCTTGATTGTTTTCTAATTCCATGATATCATGTATAATATATATGTATATATGTATATATATATATGTATATATATATGAGCAACACTAAATGAGCTCAGTATGCTTTGCATGTGTGTGTCAGTGTTGTTATGTAACAATAATAAAGATGAAGCAGTCATGAATTTGAAAGGGAATATAAAAGACATGAAAAGAATTGGCAGGGGAGAGGGCAGAAAGAAATGGGATGAATACAGTACTCATGTACAAAATTTTCAAAACAAAAAATGTTTACATAAATAATTGTTTAAAGCAAAACAGGCATCTGTTATACCATTAAACCAAAAAGGCATAATTATTGGACAGTGAAACAACAACAAAAAAACAGAACCCAAAATAATTTCTAGCTCATAGAACTTTGATGTTTGGTACAATTATTTATTGAGATGCAAGATAGAAACAATAGTTGTATCAGCCAAAATAAACCATGACAAAATAAACCAGCCAAATAAACCAAGTTAAGTGCAAACTTGTACCATTTCATAATTTTTCTTTGGGCTTCCAATTCTTTAAAAGTACTGCTTGACTTCAATTATGACTCTGCCTCTTATTCTCTTATTCTCTGTGTCATTAAGTTGCTTTACCTCTCTATGTACACTTTTCTACTTATAAAAGGATAAAATAACAGTATTTTCATGATGCAGTCATTGTAAGAATTAGATTTCTTCCTATGAATACTTTGAAACATTACATGATACTCCATAAATATGCATGTGGAAAGGAGTGGGAAGGCATATGTTTTCTACTCTGGACTTCAAGGATCTAAACTAAGAAGTAAAAGAATATTCTATGCTAAACTTTAAAATAGGGCCTTCTTGAGAGATTGGATGAGACTATGAAAATAGTGAATCGAGGAACTGAATACAACCTGAATATGTTTTTTTTCTACAGGTTTTAATTTCTGGTTCTCTTCTATAATGCACCTTTGTGTGAACTGCCTTCCTCAGAGTGATAGATGCATTTGGCTTTAAGTATCTGGCACATCTTCCCACATAGGCTTTATTGAATTTTTCCCCTTCACAGTTCTCTTAATTGGGCCCCAAATAAAATGCCTCCTTATAAATTGGAGCCATGACCCCTTTCTCTCTAGCTTACATTTAACTTCTTTACTTCTCTATCCCAAAATTTTCAGTGTCTATATCACAATCCCCAAAACACACTGCCACCCTCTTCCCCTCTTCCTTAGATCTCCATTTACATATTTCTCTCATCTAGCTAGCTTGATTCTGAGCTCTCTGAGAGGAAAAATATTTATTTGCCTATCATCATGCTTTTAATATACCTTGTAGCATGGGGCTTGTCAAGAAATAAGTATAAGTATCTATTCAACAAAGTCAAATTCCAACTTAATCCACAATTTCTCCTTGAAAATGAAAGATAAGCAAATATGAATTGTGAAGGTAGTATGCAACAAACACTAAATTTCATTCTTCATTGTGACAGGTGATGTCTGCATATTCTAGAACCCAGGGTTAGCTTTATATAAATCTTTCTGTCTTTCTTTCATCAGTCATTGTCATGTGACAAAACTTTTTTGGGGGGAGATACATAACACAAAACTACTCCCCCATGATAGGGAGCCCACAACACACACACCAAAATATGGATACCACCAAAGACCCACATGATGAACCAAAGAGTTTCATTTGGCTTAGTTATAGGACTATGGGTAAAGGGTTATTTATAGGAGCAGACATGACTGAAAAGCACAACTGCATTGCCAAAGCCAGTCCCAGCAAAAGTGACAGATAATAAAGTTGGGAACCTGGAGGGAGCACACTGCACAGCCTGCAGAAAGCCCAGCAAGTTGGGAACTGTCCTTTCCAAGTGACTCTGTTGGTCTAAACATTTTCCAGGAAGCTGGTTTCTGCTTCTTCTAGAAGCTGATCTATTGTCAGAATCTTTTTGCAGCCTGGCTTATCTGAGATTCTTCTTTGCAGAGTGGCTTCTCTGAGTCTTCTTGGCAGTTCTGTTCCCACTGCTTACTCTGACTAGTGAATCTCGTCAGTTTCAGGGACTTCCTGAGCTATTTTGAGTTGTTTAGCTTCCTGCTTATGGAGCTTCCCTACAGAATGGAATGTTCCAGTCTCCGGGGAGACTGTTACGATTCAATAAACTATAAGGGAGGTAAAACTATGTGTTGTGGGAGTATGGAAAAAAAAATAACTGTGGAAGGCATAGGGCAGAGAAAGGTTTTGGAAGAGGTTTTCAAAGGGAACATGACATAGCTCCCTCCAACAGTCACTATGGTAGTGTTTCAGAAAGTAGCTCCATATAATGATAGCAATGATATCATTAATAAGTAACAAAAATATAGTTGAATTGGAACATATCATGTGATTACAAAATCCTTTGAAAAAACAAATTAGAGACAGGATCTTCGTGCTTAAATGGGGTTAATCAGGGCTGAAAGAACATATTCTTTTAAGCAGTCAAACATGGAAGAATAAAGCAAAAAAAAAAAAACTGATGTATTGACTGTCTACTAAGTGACAGATGTTTTATGTATATTATTTCATTTAGATCTCTCGGATAAACCAATCATATGATATCAGTATTTCTTCATCCTCTGCAGGAATAATGGGGAGACCAGGAAGGAGAAGTGACTTACAAATGGCAAAACACAGTTTGAGTTCAGCTTCAGTGTTTTGTCTATGAATACTTATAGGAAGCATCCATGCAGAGACTATTAGGTACTAAGCTTATTTCCTATGATGTTATAGTTCAGATATTATTTAATTCTCTCAATACCTGCAATGAGTTAGGTACTAATAATTATCATTTATTTTACAGATAATGAAAATTAGATACAAAGAAATTAAATGATTTGCCCTGTATAACACAGCAAAGAAAATAGTGGAGACAGAATCCAAATACAAGTCATTCATTTTATAAATCATCTCCAATGTGCTGGTTCCACCATGTTAAGCCCAGTTAGCTAGAAGGAGACACTTGGCATTCTACTTCCAGCAGACCATTACCATAAACTGTCCTTGTGAAAATGACTGGATAGCATAAGGGGGAATGAAGACTACGAAATGAGATCTGGGGCCAGCAGAGGAAATCAGCATCTCTTCCTGGCCATTTTTCAAAACCCTGCTTTATTCTGAGGTCGATAAGATGAATATGTGTCAGACTGTGGGACATAGAACTCACAAATTCATGTCCATAAACCTAACAAGGGCGTCATCAATCATTTTGGGAATTAACCCTGTGACTAACCTTCCAACTCCATCACAGAGACATGTGTATTGGTGCTAGAACTTTCAATTTGTTCTTTATTTGTCCTACTTACTGCCCGAAATGAGTACCTTGGCAAAGAGTAATGACAGAAAGAATTAACTAATGCTGGGGAATCCCATGTAAGATTTTAATGACTATTTTCTTCTAACACTATCTTTATTATCCTCCAGGATATAACTGTGATTTTCAGAGTCTAGATCAAACAATGCCAACACATAGAAATAACTGTACAAAAGCAGGCCTGTGCTAACTCCACTGTAAGGCCTGGGGAGAACTGGCAAAGTAGTAGCTATTACCTATCCGGAACTTTCCTGAGATGGGGATGATTAAGCCTCCTCTCCATGCAGTGATAGGATACAAATGAGCTGCTGACTCTTATAGAACAATCTCAGCTTAGGAAACTAGGAGCATCACTAGGCTAACCCTGATGTGTAAAGACTCTTGGGCTGAGAAGTTTGAACCTGTCTAAATTCCAGTTTCTTTCTCATTAGAGCAGGGTGGGAGATAGGCAGAGAGGGAAGGGAAGGCATTTTCTATTTCTGGACTGCAGGATTCAATTTAAGAAGTGAAAACAATATTCTAGACTGAAACAAGTTCCATGATAATTCTCAGTCCTTCTAGCAATAGACCTATTGATTTGTCCTGACATGAGTTGTCAAAATCTTTATCTCCCCTTAAGCTACCCTTTTACTATAAAAGTTACCTTCCCTTTCTGTTGCATTACTGTATAAGCAAAACAAAACAAGGTAGCTGGCTATGTCATTAACACTTTCCGTGGTACTTGGCAGATGTATTTCAGTAATGTTTATTAGCAGTTTTCAATAGATAGGCAACTATAAAGCAAGCAAGAGCCTTTATCATGCCTCTTGTCCAGACCATATCTATTAAGGCACTTCTGTCTGACATTGTAGTACTTTGCTGGCATGACACTCAATGATAGCCAATGTAGGTTCACCTATATATTTGGAATTGAGCATATCATACACAAACCTCTACTGGGATGGTTAAGGTACCCCCACCTACTAAAAAGAATAAAGGAATTGAAGTAGATACCCCCAATCCTATTGCAAGGAGTGAAGCATTCCACGATCCCCTAAAGTTTCCAATTTGCAAAGCAGCCCAGAAAGTGGTTTATAACAAGCAAGAGAATTACCATTCTAAGTGTTTCTGCAACTCGATTTATTCCACCTTTAATTAAATCAATGTGTTAGGTACCTACTTCCAGTGGAGGCAGCATAGGGTGGTTAACTGTGAGGATTTCTGAGAAATTCTGAGAGAATGAAGGGCTTCTCTATCTGTAGGCAGAAAATAATGTTGGCTCTAAGGAAGACTGCAGTGACTAGTGGGAAATAGGAGGCAGAAAGGGAGATGAGATCTGCATACAGAAAGGTGAGAGCAGGTAGGAAACCTGGATAACCAAGACCAGGGGGAAGGTGTAGGTCAGAGGCAGTGACTGTTGATCAAGCCCTGTAGCACAGGCTGACATATCTGGAAAAACATTCTGCTCCTCTGGGAAATAACTAAATCAGTGAGAATATTAAGAATCTTGTTGAGCAATACAGTGGCTACAGTCACTTGGAGCTATGAAGTGGGGAGAGCAAAATTCAACCTCCTAGGTATGGAAATGACTGGAGGCAGTCAGAGGTGGAGGAGGATACAGAATAAAGGGGGGGGGAATGCAGCAATCTCTAAGAGAAACTGAAAAAGAAAGACTGTAACGCTAGGGTTCAGGTGTTGACATCCTTTTTACTGCTCAGTGTCAGAGTTGCACAAGGGAAAAAAGAATTGCGCAATTCCCAAGGTGAAAGGAAGATACAAGCTGAATCACCAAGGGGAAGAGAAAACGTCAATAAACCATTCAAACGGTGATTTGTTGTCAGGGTTAGATACCCAGCAATGTAAGTAAATATTCACACAGACACTGTGCGGTGGGAACATTAATAATTCATACACTGGGAGGTTTCCTGGGGATCTACTTCATATGATTTAAATCTGAGGCATGACAGAATTTGATGTAAGTTGAAGGCCCCTGGGACAGCTGCATACTGTAAGGTTAGAAATAAAGCTACAAAAGAGAGAATCAGACGAATTTTAGAACTATACAATCATCTAATTGATTCCTCGCCTTGACAGATACATAGGTGCTGTGACTCAGAATGGAAAAAGATTTCTCCAGTGAATTGATTACTCTGCGACCCAGCCTTTTAGGCCGTGATTCTATGCTCATTCTCAAACAATGGCTCTCTGGTGGCATTTGTGTGGGTCCAGCAGTGAGGAGAATGAACGGTAGCAAAGAGACATCTTAACCCCAACTTGAGGAATCAGAAGGCGAAAGGATTCTAAAATGGGCAAGAAGCAAAAGGGGCAGAAGCTTGCAAGAAAGGTTGGGTCACCACTACAAGAGGAAATGTGCTTTCTGTCTTCCTGTGTGACATTATTAAGTGAATGCACCACCAAATCACTCGCAGCCAGCACGGTCCCTGGCATTATTTATGAAAGTCAAAAAGTATTTTTTGAAATGCTGCTATATATTCTGTACTATATATGAGGCCATGAGAGATGGAAGTAAGATGTGATCCTTGATTCTCTTGAACAAATCTCTCTGTGTATGTGAAAGAAACAGTTCAAGCAAATGAATCTGAGCACCAACTGGACTGCATTTCCCAGGTCAGTCCTTACTGAAAACTTTTCCTATTATCCCCTTGTTGTTCACATAGCTGTAAGACACTATCTTATGCCACTTGGGTTAGAATTTTGAGCCACTCGACCATCCAACATATATTTACTTGGTGTCTGCCATATATAGTGAGCACCGTACAAGATACTTGAAATACCGCTATCACTGGCTTTGTGGAGTTGAGAGTCTAGTGAAAGACAAACATATTAACACAGAACTACAGTCATATGGGATAAAGGTAATCATGTAATGTAGTAAAACAGAATACTCTAAGAATTTGGAGAAGAGGATATTATTAGAAGCTGAAAAGGCTTGGTGTCTAAGTTAAAGACAGAAGGATAGGACAGAATGGGAAAAAATAAAATAAAAAAAGGAATGAAGAGAAAATGATCTTTGTTTTCTTGGGTATCACCCAGAAAATTTTTCCTTGATATGTTTATTCTCTTTACATTCAATAAGCTGTCTCTTTCTGTCCTCTTTAAACTCCTTGAATTCTTTGATGAAGTTTCATTGTACTTTTATTTTCTGTGTGCTTAGACACAAGGGTTCATCTAGGCAATTCTTGAAGAAAATTTCTACAGTACTAGTGGATCTGGAGGAGTGGTTATAGTGACTTAATCTTTCATAGGTTTGTTTTGGTTTGGTTTGGTTTTGGTTTTTGGTTTTTGGTTTTTTGGTTTTCAGTGACACCTGAGGATGTTGGCCCTTTCCTTGCTTACGTTTGATGTGGATACAACAGGCTACACTAAGCACAGAATGTTAGGGTCTAACTGGGCTTAGAGTTTGAGTAGAACATGGATGGAATGAAGTCCCATGGACACAGGGGGCTAGGGTAGCATGAGGGATATATGTCCTGGTCCAAGCCTAGAGGCTTGAGAAGGCATAGGTGGGGCTTACCAGACTAGACAGAACGCTGGGTATGGAACCAAGGCTGCATTAGAGAGTGGCAGCATCCACGCTTTGCTACTTAACAGTGAAGTATACAAAGCTTACCTCCCTTTATGTTTCTTCTATCTCCCATTTGCACTATAATCATCTTAAATATTTCTCTTATATGCTCTGAGAACAACTTCAGCATTATCATTTGCTTCAGCCTTTAAACATAACTTATTAAAATCATAAAATGGAAGTATATTCATTTACTATAACTGCCAGAACAAAATGCCATAAAATTTCTGTTCTTTTATTTTGTTTTTTTTTCCTTTTTAATTTTTTTTTAATTAGTTGGTGCTACTAAAATTTCTTCCTAAGGAGAAATGTAAGCAATATCTACCTTTTGTTCTAAGGTCGCAATGACAAATCAAGGCACAGTTCACTCTGAGGAGCCAATAGGTTTTCTGGGCTTCCTTACAGAACATAGGTTAGGAGTTATTTACAGGGATGTGGTTGCTTCTTTCCCAAAAGGCTGCACCTGAAAATCTTTGCCTAACAGCGATGAAGACTTCCCTGTAATTCATAGATGGACCCCTACTCCCTCATTCTTCTCCAGTCTACATACTCCATCCCCTCCCCAAGGTTATGTGCAGCTAAGGCTGAATGCCCCAAGATGCTGTTGGCTCAGTGGATAGTCACTCACAACAGATATACGAAATGATGTGTACGAAATGATGGGCTGTACTACAACATTCTATACATGTATATAGTTGAAGTTTGCTAATATTCATACTCCAATGCCCTTCTACCCCTACTGCTCTCTCTCTCTCTCTTTCATCCACAAAGATAGTTCCCCTCAGAGAACATTGGAAAATATCTAGTTCCAGACATTGTAAGCTCAATGGCAATATATTGAAGCTTCACTTTCTTTCGAGAGATTTCTCTTTGCCTTATAAATGGCTACATTCTTGCTATGCCATTTCTCACAATTTCTCTCTCTCTCTCTCTCTCTCTCTCTCTCTCTCTCTCTCACACACACACACACACACACACACACATTTAAAAACAGGGTCTCACTGCATAGGTCAGACAAGTTTTGAACTGATAATTCTCCTGTCACAAACAGGCTTCTGAGAGATGAAATTATAGTCACATGCCACAACATCTAGCTACAAATATACATCTAATCTTCTTATGAGAGTACTAGCCAGATTGGGTTAAGACTCATCCATATACCCTCATTACATATTAATTACCTTTTAAAGTATCAAATCTCTAAATACAGTCACATCTTGAGGAACTGCATGTTAAGGTCCTCAACAAAGGAAACTGGGGTAACATAGCTTAGCCTGTAAGTCTGTCCTATATATGATATAACTTTGATATAACTTGGCATAAATTTGACTATGTTTTGGGATCAGTTAGAATCTATATAGGTTTATACTCTGACAAATTTAGTAAAAACAAAACTACTTTTCTCCAAATACTACTACATCCCTTCACTTTTAGTCTCCCCCTCTGGAATTCCAGTGCATCTTTTATTATAGTCCTACAATTTCCTGAGCTGCCCTATTTACTTCACTTATTATTTGCATTAGACAAGACTGGGGTGCCTTGTTATAGCCTGACCAGGGTGGATGCCTAGTCCCCTTATCTGACCTCTACTGACAGTGGTGGAGTAGAGCCTCAGATGTTTTATAATGTTTGCTAAGAGTTTCTATCTTGCTCTCTTCTCCTTTCCTGAACCCTTTTCTAGAGACAGTAGGCTTTCCTGGGGATATTAAGTTTTGTCTGAACCTGTTGCTGGTTTTGTAATCTCTGTTTTTGTAATCTCTTGGATATTTGAAGCACAAACCAAGCTCACAGGACTCACCCCATCCTTAGGCCTAAAGATCTCTAGCTCAATTATCTTCTTTTCTGTGCCTCTCAGAGTCTTCTTATTCTTGTTTTAGATACAACTACTAGGGTTTGAAACTGGATCCAATGAGGAAAATTATGTTTGGTCTACCTCCCTAGAACTGGCAGGCCTATAACCCTAAATTATAAATCACCTAAGTAATTTGACCTCCTGACAACAGTTGACTCTGTTAGCCACATATTCACTCTTTTACAAATATTTTATTTTTTAATAATGTATATGTGTGGGGCTGGAGAGATGGCTCAGCACTTAAGAAAACTGAGTTCTCTTCCAGAAATCCTGAGTTCAATTCCCAGCAACCACATGGTGGCTGCAATAGAATCAGAGGTCCTCTTCTGGTGTGTCTGAAGACAGCAACATTGAACTTACTTAAAACAAATAAATAAATCTTTTTGTAAGAGACGGAGAAGAAATGATGTATATGTGTGTGTTACTGTGTCTCTGGTTTTTTTCTTTCAGTTATTATTAACTCTTAATCAACACTATGGGCTTCTTTTTCTGTCTGGGAGATTCTGAGGCTCTTCATGTTTCCCTATCAAATTGATCATTTTTCAATTTGTAGCCCGTCATGATTTGGCTCTCAGTTATAAATACCAAATTTGTCAAGCTCCTCATTTACATATCTAATAAATGCTTACAGGATATAAACACTTAAATATCTTGCACACATTTCATGGTGAACATTAAAAAACTGAGCTCATTATTTTCCACTCAAACTCTATTATTTTGTCTGTTTTCTTGGAGAAGTTGTGTGATGAAATGATTAAGCATTCACTCTCTGGAGCCTCAATTCAAATTAAGGTTCGGTTCAGATGCATAACTGCAGAGAAGTAATTCAGCTTGTATGCATACCGCTTTCACCATTTATTAAGTTAGATAGCAATAATAACTACCTCGCAGGCGGAAAAGTGGATTACTATGACTTAAAATTCTTCAAGCACTGCCTTTTTTAAAGGTCAAATCTAAACTCACTGACATAGCAAATAAGGTTTAGTTCCACGTGTTGCTCTTCTCCCTGTCACTGACTCCATTTCCATTACCAATACATGATCTGCACGAGGACCTACAAACCTTGCAATTTACTTGCAATGTGCTTCCTGAAAGGCTTGGCCCAGCCCTTTTAAAGTAATTTTCATCTTGTAAGGAGCTGCTCAAACACTCAGATTCAAGCCACTGAAGAGCCTCTCTTGGTTCATTTAACACTTACATAACATTTTCTCTTCTCTAGACAGTGGCCTAAAAGCCCCATGTCCATTAAATCATTTTATCTGCACAGTTCCATGGGTCATGCTATTATTATCATCATCATTTTAATGGTAGAGACTGAAGCATAGAGGAATTATGCAACTTGTAGGAGGCTAAGTGACTCTAGGTTTATCTCCTCTAAATACAAGTTTAAACTGAATACTTCTTTTATGTGCTTCTGCCTAAGTCTAAACACAACCTTACTGTTTACCAGTCTGGGCATTGCCTATTTCTACTAGTATGCATGGCCATTGGGAGCTTTCTTTGTAGCTCAGCATGCAGCATAGGATCTGGTTGTGGTGGGTTGAATGAGAGAGGCCCCCCATAGCCTCATGTATTTCAATGCTTGGTCCTTCAATATTGGAACTGTTTGGGGAATAATTAGGAGCTGTGATCCTTTCAGGAAAGTTATGCTCCTGGGGGGAGGCTTTGAGGTTTCAAAAGTCCATGCCATGTTCAGTCTCAATGCCTGCCTACTTCGTGCCTATGAGCCAAATTAAGCTTTCAGCTACTGCTCCAGTGCCATGCCTGCCTACCTACTGCCATGCTCCCCAGCAGGATGGCCACATACTAACCCCTCTGCACTGTAAGAAAGCTTCCAATGAAATGTTTTATTTTTATAAGTTCCCTTGATCATGGTGTCTCATCATAGGAATAGGAAAGTAAATAAAGCCTATTAAATATTTGATGAATAAATGAATTGTGAAAGGAAAGGCAAATGTAACAGGAATGAATGTGACCTAAGAACCAGGATAAAGAATTGTGTCTTCACACCAGTCCATGTGAAAACTATGTAGATTTATGGTTTGGCAGTGACTCCTACTACAGTTGAAAATGGGATATGATTGTCAAAATTCTAACACAACAAGTTTTACTAGCTTAACCCTTCATAACTAGAGTCCATAGGAGCTGAGTTCAGACTTCATCATGAGACAATATTGAGAAGTCATGCAGACTATTTCAAATCTAGGATGGCATCCAGCTAGAAACTACATAAAAGTTTATAACTGTTGAGATGAGGGCTACTGAGAGATGCTCTTGATGTAAAAGACCCGTTTTTCCTTCAAAGAAAAGGATGTGTTTCAATTTGATGAAAAATTGATACCTATATTCTTAGATGGATAAATGAATATCTGTACTCCATCATTCAGTGAGCTACTGGGAGTGTTAAGGCCAAACACAAGACTTCTGAATAGCCTCTGGTTTCTAGTATTCCTGTTTTCCATTCCAGATTCTGCCAATTTCTCAGTTAGCCCAGTGAATACAACAAAATATCCATCTGTGTATTTTTCTGTCTGTCTGGAGGTCTTTCTTAAAACATCAACTTCCTCTTGTACTAGGGCTCTATTCCAAATCTTAGTCCATATGGATGAGACTGGACTCACACTTCTGAACCTTCTTTTTTTTTTTTTTTTTTTTTTTTTTGGTTTTTCGAGACAGGGTTTCTCTGTGTAGCCCTGGCTGTCCTGGCACTCACTTTGTAGACCAGGCTGGCCTCGAACTCAGAAATCCGCCTGCCTCTGCCTCCCGAGTGCTGGGATTAAAGGCGTGCGCCACCACGCCCGGCGCTCTGAACCTTCTTAAGCAGGGTTTGAGTGAGAATGAGTGAGGGGCTCATGTGTTAAGGTACTTGATCCCCGTTGGTGGAACCGTTTGTGAAAGATTAGGAGGTGTAGCCTTGTTGGAGGTGGTGTGACATTGGGAAGTAGGTTTGGAAGTTGTCAAAAGCTTATGCATTGTCCAGTTAGCTCATTCATGCTTATGAATCAAGATATGAGTTCCATGCCTGCTGGAACATGCTCCAGGAACATGTCTGCCTGCTGCCACATTCCTCACCATGATGATAATGGGATCAAACCTCCTAAAATTATAATCCCCAAATTAAATGCTTTCATTTATAAGTTGCTTTTGCCATGGTGTTTTTTCACAGTAATATGAGCGTAAGTAAGAGCTTCTTAGTCATCTAACAGGAAGAAAGCAACTACTCTTGGGCTTCTTAATCTCAATGAACATTTGTTGATGCCCTGCTGGCCCTACCCTTTGGACACTATGCACTGGAGCTGTTGGTGACTCCTCAAAAGCTAGCTTCTGCATCTCAGGTAGTAGCCTTATTATTAGAATGTTTTTATTATGAAAAGCAATATTAGACCTGCAAAAAGAGCTGCTCACAAGAACACTTTGTGGCCTGAAGCCAAATCCAGTATTTAAAGCCCACTCGCTGCTTGACTACAGCGTGTGGATCATTTATTTTGTAAAATATCTATGGTCATTTTGAACCCAATTTTGCCTTTCTGCCAACTGCAGACTCTACATCCAAGCTTCTGCACTGTTAACGACCAGGCTCCCTACTTCTGTTCCCAACAATTAATGTGTACTCAGGAAATGAAAACTCATTCTAATATCAGCCTAAGTAAAACAGAATTAGGAAGAGAAGCAGTAATAAAACAAATAAATAAACCTTAATGCCTAAAGGAGATAATTGCAAGCTTCTCACTACCACCAATAATCTCATTAGTGTGTAGCAAGTGTGGACTTGATTCCCTGAAGGCATTTTAAAGCATATATAAATGTGTAACGTGATGAAATTCAGATAGCAGCAATATGTCCAGAGGAAGATCATAACTGATATCTGTCTGAGACCAGACTAGGTAGCAGAAAGTTATCTAAAAAGAACAACATCAGAGAAACAGAATTAATTACTGGCTTGCTCATTGCCATTAAAACACTAAAAATTTGTGCAACCTAAAGATGTGAGGTGTGTGTGTGTTGGAGGGGGCAGGGGAGATGCTGAAGAACTAATAAATCTAGGAGAATAGTACAATAAAACAATAAAGAAGAGTGGAGATGCTGGGCAGTGGTGGCGCACGCCTTTAATCCCAGCACTTGAGAGGCAGAGGCAGGCAGATTTCTGAGTTTGAGGCCAGCCTGGTCTACAAAGTGAGTTCTAGGACAGCCAAGGCTACACAGAGAAATCCTGTCTCGAAAAACCAGAAAAGAGGCAGGAGATTTATAGACACTTCAGAATGTTTCATGACAATGATGAATATAAGAAAAGCAAAAGAATAACAACAAAGGAACTGCAACATTACCTGCTACAAGACTAGGGCTCTGACATGGGTAAACTGCAGCTTGGGCAAGACAGTGAGGGTATGTCTTCAGGGATGGACTGTAGAAATCTGCACTATACTGATTTGAAGCCCCGCCCCCAAGTCAAACAAATGGTGAAAATATGCAATGAACAAAAAAAATCAGAACATGAAATTCTAATGAAACTAAGGTGAGAAAAAAAATAACATGGTAAAAAAAGAAGCTAAAAATATTTGAGATTTAGCTATTTTAAGAGGCGCTTGATGTGATGAAGCAGCTCCAGTCACAATTATGTACTCAATGCCTAATTCAATGGCCATCATATCATGAGTGTTCAAGAGTTCTATGAGTCAGGGTCTGTGTGCGCATGTACATATGCACGCCTACTCCTATAGACACTTGAAAGAGGTCTAAATTATTTTTTTACTCAGAGAAACAAAAAACCCAGCCAAATGTATTCCTGCCTCCGTTTTCACTGAGTCTTTGACCTCTTGCTCACACCAAGCCTCAATAATGTCCCTGTTCACAGGACCACAGCTTTCCTCTCTATAGCACACATTATGCTATGAGTTTGCTTGTATGTTTCATTATATTTTCTGTACACCCATTCAAGATAAGGAGTGGTCGCTCACATTACTTTGCCACAGAGAGACACACAGTAGGTGCAGAAAAATACAACAACTGAATTAATTGAGTGGAAAAATCACAGAATTCATTTTTAATTGAGCTCTTTTGCACTTTACTAAATGAGCTATTGACAAGTTTTAATTTGGAGAGCAGCGTAGAAGAGGTTCTTCAAATAACCTAAAAATAGAAGCACCATATGACCCAACTTTTTTTTTTTTTGATAAATAGAAGCTTGATTTTGTTCTCCAAGGAATTGTGTTGTTACAAAAGGAGGGTAACAACCTTCCAGCAAGATGGTTGAAGGTTAACTGTGGTTTCTTTGGAGAATATGTACGTAGGTTTGCTTATTAACCCCCTTTCCCTCCCAGAGAGCATCCCGACCTCAAAGGGCATATAGAGAAATGGGATATCTCACTGTTAGTCAACCTAACAGTCTAAGAAATCCTTTTGGGTACAAATAAAGTGTGATCACACATTTCAGGACAAAAGGCCACTTTAAGGCAACATTATTGCATTGTGTAAGAAAATAAATCTATGTCAATATATGTCAAATGTACTTCTGCCTCTGTTTTCACTGAGTATTTGACCTCTTGTTCACACCAAGCCCCTCTTTTCAGGACCACAGCTTTCCTGTCTATAGCACACCTCTTGCTGTGAGTTTGCTTGTATGGTTTACTGTATTTTCTGTACACCCATTCAAGATCAGTAGCAGTCATACTTATATTCAAGATGTCTTCATATTCTATTAAAGGGTTCAAATGCAGCCTGTGGGATGGAATCCTGTGCCCCTAGAAGCAGAAAAGAGCCTTGAAAATGATAATAACATTTAATACTTGAATAGCAGAACCTAATCTAAAAAATACCTCATATTCATTGTAGCATGTAATTCTCAGAGACATTCCTGTGAGGTATAATTTAGTCTATTAGTCTGCAGATTAAAAATTGCTATTCACAAAATTGAAGGGACCCACTACCATTAAATGAGATATAAATATGTATATATCTCAAATACCAGTTCAGTCTACAAACTCTTGTTCCTCAGTCCCACCAGCAAAACCATCTTGTCACACTCCCCTGGTAAATATTTAAAGCTTTTTTCTTTTGGGATCCTGTCCATGATGACTGTGAAGCAATCTGACTTATTCTTCTTACCCACTAGCCTTCATGCCAAATCTGGCTGTATGAATATGAGTCATTTACTCACTATAAGCCTCATTTTATCTCCATAAAGCCATTTGGAGAAATTGTTTTTTTTAAACAATGTAATGCCTATTTATGTGTGTGTTGTATTAAAGTGTTCTTGACAAATCCCGCAGAGTTCTGGTACACAGTAAGAGCTCAGTGAATCTCTCCTATTTGGAATTTCTGTCTGACTCAAACCTCCATCTAACGCTCTCTTTCTTTCCATTCCATCTTTATCAGGATAATGAACCTTTCCTTCATCCCTGCTGTATCAACTTTGGTGTCACCTTGGGTTTTGAATTAAGTTCAAAGGCCTTTGTTTAAACAACTCGTCATAGTGTTTTACACATTCCAACTTCATTGGTCTAGCTACCAAAAGAATTCAGGTTATTTCTCTGTCTGAAAGTAATATAACAGAAGAAAAATATACTTTCATATCTTCATATGACACATACTCTCTGAGTCACTTATAAGCCATGTACTCAATAGGTATTCCAGACACAAAGGTGAGTACAATAGACAACATTGCTACTAGACATTCATAAAGATCAGATGCATTAAAAATGTATTACTGCACTATTGGATAGGCATTCTATAGTTCTCCTTCACAGCAGTAGTGTCCCTTAGAAGACAATATTTGACAGGTTATGGTACCGTCTAGCACTGTCCTGCATTTCATAAAATAACTCATCCCCCCTATTATAAGCATGCTTATTTTTGCCTCCCTTAATCCCAAACCTCATTAGGTCTACTTCTCTGTACTTCTTAATAGCATCATCACTCAGCTCATTTCTTTTAATTAATACGATTTCCTTCTGTAAGTCTTTGGTTGTTTTACGCTTTGATTGTTGCCCTTCATTCATCTCATTCAGCTTCTAATGAACGTGCTTACTTTAAAAGTCCCAAATTTTCTTTTTGTTAAGGACTTTCCTGGATTTTTTCATCCAGCCCCCATACATTTTACTATCAGTTGTTTCATAATACTGAAAGCAACATTTGGAGCAATAGTTCAGATGTATAGATGATTTTATTGTGAGAAGTAGAAAGAGATGGCTAAGCATCTTACACTATGCAGGACTACCCACTGCAACAAAGTCTTTTATTTAAATGTCTACTTTGATACATACCCTATTTAGTGCCAACCCAAAATGCCAAATTTAATGAAGCTGAGAAATCCCAATTTAAAGCAACTGTAAGCTCTGAATATTCTTGGACAAATATTTTGCTTCATTCTCAAGCAATAGTTTTGAGCATATGAATTGGGATAGTGTCGTACAAGTCTGTAATCCTGGCACTACATTGGCTGAGGTGTGGGGATCATGAATTCAAGCTAGCCTGGGCTACATTATACAGTGAGGCTAGTTTCAAAGAAAAACAGAAAGAAAGAAGGAAAGGAAAGAAGGAAGGAAGAGAGAGGGAAGGAAATGGAGGGAAGACAGGCCAGGAAGAAAAGAAGGCACAAAACACACGTGCTAACCTGTGTGTATACCTTCATATGTACATGCATACATACAAACTCAAAACTCACACTCTCAATGACTATTTTCAGAAATAAACAAATACGATTATCTATATATGTATCTTATCTCTGCCATCTGTGGCCCTATTCTGAAAACTGGAAATCAGTTTTTACTTTCTTTAAGTATTCTCCACAGAGATCAGCTACAAAGTTATGAATTTCTCTGTTTTTTTACAAATCTCAAAATTGGCAAGTTTTGTTAATTTTTGCTACCCCAGTGCAAGTTCAGCTTCCAATATCATCATATTTCATTTACTGAAAGAGTCCCCAATAGGTTTCACTTTAAATCCTCTAATCCACTATTTATACTAAGTCCAAAGAAAACCTCCTAAAGTATAAATCTGATCATATTACTCCAACATTTCTCGTCTCTCAGATTCTTTTTCAATATTTTGAAATTAAAATACAATTATGTCATTTACCCTTCTCTTTTCTCCCTCCAGCTTCTCATCTGCCTCCCCTGCTCTTCTGTACCCTTTCAATCCATAGCGTATTTTTTGGTTATTATTACATACATATATGTGCATAAGTATATAAATATAACTTTCTCCATTTATTTAGTCTTGCTTGTATAATCAATTGGTATTAGATAACCAATTAAGTGGCTTTTCCTCAGGGAAGACTATTTCTCCAGCTCTTGGCAGTCATTAGTAGCCTGTAGTTTTGATCTATGGGTGAGGCCCATGAGATTTCCCCCTCCCATGCTATCTTGTGTATTATTGTTTAGGTAGCCATACTGCTGAAGTTTCACGGGTGTGGCTTCCCTGTCATTTCTAAGGGGCACAATCTCACAGTAGATTTCCTGGTTCTCGGACTCTTACAATCTTTCTGCCTTGTCTTCTGCAATATTCCCTGAGCCTTGAGTATTGGACTTGGGTTGTAGATGTATCCGTTAGACCTGGCATACCACTATTAGTTCTTGTTTGCATATTGACCAGTTGTGGTTTTTGTAATGGTCTCTGTCTATTGCAAAGATATGTTTTTTGATTGAGAGTGAGAGCTATACTTTCCTGAGACTATAAGGATAAAAATTTAGAATGTAGTTAAAAATTATGTTGGTTTAGTAATGTGATGATGGTAGGTTCTCTAAGATCTGTCAATTCACTCACTTCATGAAGTTTGGGTAAATTTCTAGTACCAAGCATGACATCCATCCTGTTGAGTGAGTCTTACGTCCAAATATAAAGTTTGTTACCACCAAGGTGTGTGTACCATCATTGCACTTGTGGGGATATATTGTCATGCTAGTCATTGTTGTGGATAACAGATATTATGTAGGACTGTTGGACTATTGAATATTTTGGTACTATGAAAAGTAGTCCTCTGGGAAGAGGCTTCCAAGTAAGATCCAGGTGGATTCCTCCCAGGCCTGTGCCTGAAGTGTATGGTATCTTCAGCAATAAGGATATACACCCATAGCCTCTGGGAGACAACAAATAAGCCACTCAGGTTTTGAAAGAACAGAAAAACCTTGACTCCTGATTTACCGTCACAGGTTTTTCCATTAACAATTTTAATTCAGACCCATCAGGTTATTTAAAATAAAACCTTGATATGATTCTGGGTAAGTTTCTTTCGCAGTGCTGAGAAGGCAACCCAAGACATTCTTCCACTGAGCTGTGATCCCAATTTATGTAACCGTTCACGTCTACCCATACATGCTGCCTTATCACATCATAGATATTGGCAAATGCATGCAACAGGCATGGCCAATTAAACACATAAGATGGTAATTTACCATAATTTGAATCAAAGAAATGAATATTGAAATCATAAGTTATCATTTCATAGTTTTCAGAATAGCTATAATTAAAGACACTGAGAATACAGAGTGCTGATAAACATGTGGAGCAACAGAAATGTTCATGCCAAGAGGAGTCTTCAGACACCCGCAAGGACCCGCACAGGACTCCCCACGGGATCCTAAGACCTCTGGTGAGTGGAACACAGTGTCTGCTCCAATCCAATCGCGTGGAACCTGAGACTGCATTAACTAGGGAAGCAGGCAACCCGGCCTGAGCTGGGGCACAAGTCCCTTCCGGTCCACTTGAGCACCAGGGTGCCTTGCCAGTGGAGTCTCCAGACACCCTCAAGGACCCACACAGGATTCCCCAAGGGATCCTAAGACTTCTGGTGATCGGAACACAACTTCTGTCAGGAGGCAGGTTCGAACACCAGATATCTGGGCACCTTCCCTGCAAGAATAGAGCTTGCCTGCAGAGAATACTCTCACCACTGAAACTAAGGAGAGATCCAGCCTCCCAGGTCTGCTGATAGAGGCTAACAGAGTCTCCTGAGGAACAAGCTCTAATCAGAGACAACTATAACAGCTAGCTTCAGAGATTACCAGATGGCGAAAGGCAAACGTAAGAATCCTACTAACAGAAATCAAGACCACTCACCATCATCAGAACGCAGCACTCCCACCCCACCTAGTCCTGGGCACCCCAACAAAGCCGAAAATCTAGACCCAGATTTAAAAGCATATCTAATGATGATGGTAGAGGACATCAAGAAGGACTTTCATAACTCACTTAAAGAATTACAGGAGAGCACTGCTAAAGAGTTACAGGTCCTTAAAGAAAAACAGGAAAACACAACCAAACTGGTAGAAGTCCTTAAAGAAAAACAGGAAAACACAACCAAACTGGTGATGGAAATGAACAAAACCATACGAGACCTAAAAAGGGAAGTAGACACTATAAAGAAAACCCAAAGTGAGGCAACGCTGGAGATAGAAAACCTAGGAAAGAAATCTGGAACCATAGATGCAAGCATCAGCAACAGAATACAAGAGATGGAAGAGAGAATCTCAGGTGCAGAAGATTCCATAGAGAACATCGGCACAACAATCAAAGAAAATACAAAATGCAAAAGGATCCTAACTCAAAACATCCAGGAAATACAGGACACAATGAGAAGACCAAACCTACGGATAATAGGAGTAGATGAGAATGAAGATTTTCAACTTAAAGGGCCAGCAAATATCTTCAACAAAATAATAGAAGAAAACTTCCCAATCCTAAAGAAAGAGATGCCCATGATCATACAAAAAGCCTACAGAACTCCAAATAGACTGGACCAGAAAAGAAATTCCTCCCGACACATAATAATCAGAACAACAAATGCACTAAATAAAGATAGAATATTAAAAGCAGTAAGGGAAAAAGGTCAAGTAACATATAAAGGCAAGCCTAACAGAATTACACCGGATTTTTAACCAGAGACTATGAAAGCCAGAAGGGCCTGGACAGATGTTATGCAGAAACTAAGAGAACACAATTTCCAGCCCAGGCTACTATACCCAGCCAAACTCTCAATTACCATAGATGGAGAAACCAAAGTATTCCACGACAAAACCAAATTCACACATTATCTTTCCACGAATCCAGCCCTTCAACGGATAATAACAGAAAAAAAACAATACAAGGACAGAAATCATGCCCTAGAAAAAGCAAGAAAGTAATCCCTCAACGAACCTAAAAGAAGACTGCATAAGAACAGAATGCCAACTCTAACAACAAGAATAAAAGGAAACAACAATTACTTTTCCTTAATATCTCTTAATATCAATGGACTCAATCCCGCAATAAAAAGACATAGACTAACAGACTGGCTACACAAACAGGACCCAAGATTCTGCTGCTTACATGAAACCCATCTCAGGGAAAAAGACAGACACTACCTCAGAGTGAAAGGCTGGAAAACAATTTTCCAAGCAAATGGTCTGAAGAAACAAGTTGGTGTAGCCATTCTGATAGCGAATAAAATCGACTTCCAACCAAAAGTTATCAAAAAAGACAAGGAGGGACACTTCATAGTCGTCAAAGGTAAAATCCTCCAAGAGGAACTCTCAATTCTGAATATCTATGCCCCAATTGCAAGGGCAGCCACATTCATTAAAGACACATTAGTAAAGCTCAAAGCACACATTGCACCTCACACAATAATAGTGGGAGACTTCAACACACCACTTTCATCAATGGACAGATCGTGGAAACAGAAACTAAACAGGGACATAGTGAAACTAACAGAAGTTATGAAACAAATGGACTTAACAGATATCTACATAACATTTTATCCTAAAACAAAAGGATATACTTTCTTCTCAGCACCTCATGGGACTTTCTCCAAAATTGACCATATAATTGGTCACAAAACAGGCCTCAACAGATACAAAAATATTGAAATTGTCCCATGCATCCTATCAGACCACCATTGACTAAGGCTGATCTTCAATAACCACATAAATAATAGAAAGCCAACATTCACGTGGAAACTGAATAACACTCTTCTCAATGATACCTTGTTTAAGGATGGAATAAAGAAAGAAATTAAAGACTTTTTACAGTTTAATGAAAATGAAGCCACAATTTACCCAAACCTATGGGACACAATGAAAGCATTTCTAAGAGGGAAACTCATAGCTCTGAGTGCCTCCAAAAAGAAACTAGAGAGAGCACACACTAGCAGCTTGACAACACATCTAAAAGCTCTAGAAAAAAAGGAAGAAAATTCACCCAAGAGGAGTAGAAGGCAGGAAATAATCAAACTCAGGGGTGAAATCAACCAAGTGGAAACAAGAAGAACTATTCAAAGTTATTCAAAGAATTAACCAAAGGAGGAGTTGGTTCGTTGAGAAAAATCAACAAGATAGATAAACCCTTAGCTAGACTCACTAGAGGGCACAGGGACAACATCCTAATTAACAAAATCAGAAATGAAAAGGGAGACATAACAACAGATCCTGAAGAAATCCAAAACACCATCAGATCCTTCTACAAAAGGCTATACTCAAAAAAACTTGAAAACCTGGAAGAAATGAACAAATTTCTGGACAGATACCAGGTACCCAAATTAAATCAGGATCAAGTAAATGAGCTAAACAGTCCCATATCCCCTAAAGAAATAGAAGCAGTCATTAATAGTCTCCCAGCCAAAAAAAGCCCAGGACCAGATGGGTTTAGTGCAGAGTTCTACCAGACCTTCAAAGAAGATCTAATTCCAGTTCTGCACAAACTATTCCACAAAATAGAAGTAGAAGGAACTCTACCCAACTCATTCTATGAAGCCACAATTACTCTGATACCTAAACCACAGAAAGATCCAACAAAGATAGAAAACTTCAGACCAATTTCCCTTATGAATATTGATGCAAAAATACTCAATAAAATTCTCGCTAACCGAATCCAAGAACACATTAAAGCAATCATCCATCCTGACCAAGTAGGTTTTATTCCAGGGATGCAGGGATGGTTTAATATACGGAAATCCATCAACGTAATCCATTATATAAACAAACTCAAAGACAAAAACCAAATGATCATCTCGTTAGATGCAGAAAAAGCATTCGACAAGATCCAACACCCAGTCATGATAAAAGTCTTAGAAAGGTCAGGAATTCAAGGCCCATACCTAAACATGATAAAAGCAATCTACAGCAAACCAGTAGCCAACATCAAAATAAATGGTGAGAAGCTTGAAGCAATCCCACTAAAATCAGGGACTAGACAAGGCTGTCCACTCTCCCCATACCTATTCAACATTGTACTTGATGTCCTAGCCAGAGCAATTCGACAACAAAAGGAGATCAAGGGGATACGAATTGGAAAAGATGAAGTCAAAATATCACTTTTTGCAGATGATATAATAGTATATATAAGTGACCCTAAAAATTCCACCAGAGAACTCCTAAACTTGATAAACAGCTTCGGTGAAGTAGCTGGATATAAAATTATCTCAAACAAGTCAATGGCCTTTCTCTACACAAAGAATAAACAGGCTGAGAAAGAAATTAGGGAAACAACACCCTTCTCAATAGTCACAAATAATATAAAATATCTTGGCGTGACTCTAACTAAGGAAGTGAAAGATCTCTATGATAAGAACTTCAAGTCTCTGAAGAAAGAAATTAAAGAAGATCTCAGAAGATGGAAAGATCTCCCATGCTCATGGATTGGCAGGATCAACATTGTAAAAATGGCTATCTTGCCAAAAGCAAACTACACATTCAATGCAATCTCCATCAAAATTCCAACTCAATTCTTCAACGAATTAGAAAGAGCAATCTGCAACTTCATCTGGAATAACAAAAAACCTAGGATAGCAAAAACTCTTCTCAAGGATTAAAGAACCTCTGGTGGAATCACCATACCTGACCTAAAGCTTTACTACAGAGCAATTGTGATAAAAACTGCATGGTACTGCTATAGTGACAGACAAGTAGACCAATGGAATAGAATTGAAGACCCAGAAATGAACCCACACACCTATGGTCACTTGATCTTCGAAAAGGGAGCTAAAACCATCCAGTGGAAGAAAGACAGCATTTTCAACAAATGGTGCTGGCACAACTGGTTGTTATCATGTAGAAGAATGCAAATTGATCCATTCCTATCTCCTTGTACTAAGGTCAAATCTAAGGGGATCAAGGAACTTCACATAAAACCAGAGACACTGAATCTTATAGAGGAGAAAGTGGGAAAAGCCTCGAAGATATGGGTATAGGGGACAAATTCCTGAATAAAACAGCAATGGCTTGTGCTGTAAGATCGAGAATTGACAAATGGGACCTCAGGAAACTGCAAAGCTTCTGCAAGGCAAAAGACACCGTCAATAAGACAAAAAGACCACCAACAGATTGGGAAAGGATCTTTACCTATCCTAAATCAGATAGGGGACTAATATTCAATATATATAAAGAACTCAAGAAGGTGGACTCCAGAAAATCAAATAACCCCATTAAAAAATGGGGCTCAGAACTAAACAAAGAATTCTCACCTGAGGAATACTGAATGGCAGGGAAGCACCTGAAAAAATGTTCAACATTCTTAATCATCAGGGAAATGCAAATCAAAACAACCCTGAGATTCTACCTCACACCAGTCAGAATGGCTAAGATCAAAAATTCAGGTGACAGCAGATGCTGGCGAGGATGTGGAGAAAGAGGAACACTCCTCCATTGTTGGTGGGATTGCAAGCTTGTACAACCACTCTGGAAATCAGTCTGGCGGTTCCTCAGAGAATTGGTCATAGTACTCCCGGAGGATCCAGCAACACCTCTCCTGGGCATATATCCAGAAGATGTCCCAACCGGTAAAAAGGACACATGCTCCACTATATTCATAGCAGCCTTATTTATAATAGCCAGAAGCTGGAAAGAACCCAGATGCCCCTCAACAGAGGAATGGATACAGAAAATGTGGTACATTTACACAATGGAGTACTACTCAGCTATTAAAAAATGAATTTATGAAATTCCTCGGCAAATGGATGGACCTGGAGGGCATCATCCTGAGTTAGGTAACACAATCACAAAGGAACTCACACAATATGTACTCACTGATAAGTGGATATTAGCCCAAAACTTAGGATACCCAAGATATAAGATACAGTTTGCTAAACACATGAAACCCCAGAAGAATGAAGACTGAAGTATGGACACTATGCCCCTCCTTAGAATTGGGAACAGAACACCCATGGAGGGAGTTACAGAGACAAAGTTTGGAGCTGTGCCGAAAGGATTGACCATCTAGAGACTGCCATATCCAGAGATCCATCCCATGATCAGCATCCAAACGTTGACACCATTGCTTTCACTGGCAAGATTTTGCTGAAAGGACCCAGATATAGCTGTCTCTTGTGAGACTATGCCGGGGCCTGGCAAACAAAGAATTGGATGCTTACAGTCAGCTAGTGAATGGATCACAGGGCCCCCAATGGAGGAGCTGGAGAAAGTACCGAAGGAGCTGAAGGGATCCGCATCCCTATGGGTGGAACAACATCATGAACTAACCAGTACCCCCCAGAGCTCGTGTCTCTAGCTGCATATGTATCAAAAGATGGCCTAGTCGGCCATCACTGGAAAGAGAGGCCCATTGGACATGCAAACTTTATATGCCCCAGTACAGGGGAACGCCAGGACCAAAAAAATGGGAATGGGTGGGTAGGGAAGTAGGGGGGGGGGTATGGGGGACTTTTGGGATAGCATTGGAAATGTAATTGAGGAAAAGATGTAATAAAAAATAAAAAAATAAAAAAAAATAAAGAATACAGTACAAAAAAAATGTTCAAGCCCTGGTAGTAAGGAAGGCAAATTGATTCAACTCTTCTAGGAAATGAGTGTCGTCTACTAAATTTGAACACCTGATTATCTTATAATTCAGCAGCAGCATTCCTACATAGAGACATATGTAATGGATAGATACAAAATACAAAGTATAAATGTCAATGTGATCACATATATACTGATAAAGTTTCGGGTCATAAAGTAGGTGGCAGAGTAGTTGTGAAAATCAGTTATGAATATTTGTTTGTCTCTTAAGAACATCTATTTGCAAATGATGGGTTGAAAAATAATTATTAAGGAAAAATATACAACATCACCTACAACAGAATCAAGTTATTATTTACCTGGTAAAACATTAGATCACTATTTCTTATCACTCATCCTCTTCTGACTCTCCCTGTGCAAACCTCTGGACATTGCCATATCCTATTTCCTCTTCCTAGCCTGACCTTCAGTTCTATCCTAGAATACTACTAACTTGTACTCTTGTGTTTGTGCTACAGTGATGCTCCTTTCAAGAAACATACCGTATTTAAAAACAAAACAAAACGTTTATTTCGTTGATTTTTTTGTATTGTTTGTGTGTTTTGATTTAATTAATTCCAGCTCTGATTTTTTTCTTCTCTTCCTAACTTTGTACATATGTATGTGTGTGGGAGGGGTGTTTTTCTAATTTGGGGTGCATCATTAAGTCATTAATTTGTATTTCTCAACTTTCTGTTTTGGTGTAGGCACAGTACTATAAACGTTCCTCTCAGGACACATTCATTGAGTCCTATGGCATCTGGTATGTTAGGTTTACATATTCATTCAATTCTAGGAATTTTTAAATTTCCTTCTTGATATTTTTCCTTGATCTAATTGTAATTTTTATCATGCAGTATTTTGCTGTGCACCAGTTTTGTACTTTCTGTAGAATGTTGATGTTGACATCAAGCTTTCTTCAATTGTGGTCAGATAGAACACAGGGTATAATTAACAGTTTCCTATATTTTCTTTGTTTCCCAATATGTGGTTCATTTAGAGAAAGTTCCACAGGCATCTGAGAAGAATGTATATTCTTTAGTATTTAGATGGAATGTTCTGTAAACATCTGTTAAGTCTCCATACTTATGGAGAAAGAGAATTAAAATGTAGTTACCCTGTAATATGACAACAATGTCCCTACTAGACCCCAAAGGATAATGAATAAAAAGTGTCCCAGTGTCAGAAATGGATTTCCTTATTTTGGAATTGTTGGCTAGTGAAATTCCATACACCATCCAAACATTTCAGGCCAATGCCAACTCTCCAGAACTTGCTAGCAAGACTCTCTTGCTGAAAATACCACATACTTGAATCATAGACATGGGGGTATTAAGCTGGTATTGACCTAGAAAATGCATCCCTACTGGCTAGCTTTCTTAGTGCTGGAAGGGACTATCCATGTTATCAAAGGAGAAAAGTAACCACCAGTCTTTTACATTTTTAAACACTGTGACTTAAATAGTAAGAGGCCTGGCAAGATATCCCTCTGGTGCAGTAGTGGCTTGAACATCATTAGAGCACCCAACCACTCTCTGATTGGTTTTAGGTGCCACTCCACAAGATGAAACCCATACCAAGAACTTGGGTAGACAAGTCATAGGCCCAGGAGAGATACTACTAGTATGTTTTCTAAATGAACATAGTATTAAACTTACTCCTACTGGATTATTATTATTATTATACTTATAGATTAGTGAATCCCCCAACCCTCATCAGACAAGCTTCTATTTGCAGTAGGTAAAAATTAACAGTGAAACCCATAACTAGCTAAGGTGCGGAGAACAATAGACTAAGCAGTGTTCACCACTAAATAGAACATGTATACTGTTCTACCTCCTCCTCAGGTTCAGGAATCAATATGAAAGAGGGAGAAGAAAGACTGTAAAAGTCAGAAGTGGTGAATCAATACACGAAATACTGTCATCTGAACACAGTAGAATGGTCGCACATATGAACCCACAGTGAATATGACGACATGCATGAGCCCTGTGCAACTTCAAGCCAAACAAAACCCTAGGTTGAGAGGAGGTGAATATAGAGTCCTACCTCTTGCCCCTAGTTGAGAAGCTATTGGCAATTGATGGGTGCTGGAAGCAAGTCAGTTTACTTCCCAAGTGCTGCCACTGGTAGGGTGAACACACTCTAGTGAAAGGCCATATATCCATGAATATACAAACAAAGCAGATTAGATTTGATAGACACACACACACACACACACACACACACACACAGAGAGAGAGAGAGAGAGAGAGAGAGAGAGAGAGTTTCTTGGGTAGGGAGGAAGTATTGAATTGGAAGGGGTTGAGGAGAGGGCAAATATGCTCAAAAAACTTACTGTACAAATTTCTCAACAGTCTAAATTTTAAAAAGAAACCTATTCCCAGCTAATGTTTATCATCATTCTTCTCTACCACTAACATCTGGTACCATTCCCCTTCACATAAGCCCGGCACACTGGATTATAATTGCTTGTTTAGAGTCTTGTTTACCAAGGTAGTCCTAGCATCTGTCACATGTTCTGGCATGTAATAGGCACTCAATGAAAGCTGCTAAATAAATAAATCAAAGGAAATTCATTTCTGTGAGGCCATTTCCACATTTCCCAGTAAGAACATATTGCTCTTTCCACATTCATAGCACCTTTTTCAGAGAGCTCTAGTGTAGGCTACCTGGTGTGATAAATAAATATGCAGTGTCTGCTTCCCTCACAATGTTCCATGCTTTGGGGGCAGAGGGTAGTGGGGCCAAGGAATTAACCAAATTTATCTTTGTATTGTCTCTGCAACTTACCTTCTTCCTTATTTGGATAAAGCAGACTTCAACAAATGTTTGCTAGGTTGAATTGAATTTCTCTGCTCTCTGGACCCACTGGCACTGAGTTTAAAGATTGGTAATGATTGGTTCACGATCTGTAAACAAAACCAACTGCTCTAGGAAAACTGATATAATAAAAACAGGTTACTGACTGGGAAACAGAACAAAATGAATATGTAATATGAACAATTGTCTTCTAGTCTTCTAGTTCAAGAGTTTGTAGATAGTTTAAGGAAGGTTATTCTATAGATAAAACAAGACTTTTGTGATTAAGTTCTGCTTTTCTCCTGCTTTTTCTCTTTGAGGTATGTATGAATTGGGTGAAACTAGAACTGATTTTAGTAAAATTAAATGAGAGAACACTGAAATACCCCCCCACACACACATGGACACACACAGATGGACACACACACACACACACACACACACACACACACACACACACTTGCACATGGAAAAAAGGTCATAAATTAGTCTTTCTTGGTCTCATTTATAACCTGAAAGGTCTCTGTCAACTGAGATGAGAGGCAGCATAATGAATATAGCCTGACACTTTTGCAAGCCACTAATTTAAACTCAAGGCATGCATATTCAGTCTTTGTGATTTGTTGCTTACATTGCGCTCTTGTCTAATCACAACTTGTAAATTAAATGGAGTATTGCAAGTCATTCCACTGCCCTCCCAGCTTCTACTACTTTTCTTAAACAATACATCTTCCACAGTTTCCAAAGTGCTCTCTCCAAATGTAAAGCACATAGCACTTGACAACTGCTTAGAATTCTGCAACGGCTTTGCATCATATGAGAACCAAATTTAAACTTCTGTGCTCTGGCTTGGCAGGAACTGGGTGACTCAACCTCTACCTACTCCTTTGACTATTCAACTTTCTCAGGTCCTCTTTCCATCGTGAATAATTCACACTCTTGCTATCTGTTGAATTTCTCCATCCTAAGTGAGTCATTTCCTTGACCACTCATTTTCCTTCTAGATGTGGCTGTGCACATCTGCAATCCCAAATGTGGGAGGCAGGAGCAGGAGCCCAGCATTGGATACAAAGTAAATCTGTTTAAAAAAAAAAAAAAAGCTCTGAGTCCCAACATCAATCATTTTCTAAAGAGCCCTCATCACTATCTAACACCAGTATGTACTTAAAAATGGTGTCTTACTCTTTAAGAAAGCAAGTTCTTTTCAAGTAAAGGCCTTATATACTACTATATCCCCAGCAGCCTGAATAGTATCCTTCATTTAATGAAGATGCTTGATAAATGTTGGTGAAATAAGTTATCATGAAAAGCAGTTAAGATCCTTCGCAGTATTGTTAGTTCAATAATTTGCCCAGAGCTAATTAATTCAACTGGGCTTAATTTAATTGACTACACATTTATTTCTTTTATTTACCACCTAGTCTCTAGAACCTAAGCATGGGTGGCACATAGTAGATGCTGAACTAACAAAGGTTAAACGGCTGAATACATTTCATGCCTACTTTGTGCAACACTGAGATAGAAATGGGTGTTGGAAAAGGGGGTCACAGTAACAAGGAAAGCAGTCCAGGAGCCATTTGTTGACTGCCAACAGGCTAAGGCAAAGGCCAGGACTAGTCTCCATGGCAACCATTCAATAGAAAGCATAGGAAGGAATCTATATTAACCTCCTCTTTGGGCCAATTAGAACCTACAAACATGATGAGAAAATAGAGGGGTATTTCTCTGAGGCTCACATCGCCTCTCCTTTTCATGGGGGTAGCTCTCCACACTGCGTGCAGGGTAGATTTGGGGAAAAGAGGCCTCTCCATCAATCTTGTTTCCACTAAAGTGTTTGATGGAGGAATGAGCAAAACACCAGTTTCCACGTAAGGTGATCCCCTGGGGCCTGCCTGAATCACTGCGGGGGAGGAGTTTCCATGGAGAGGGGCCGCTTCCTTTAACTCTGTTAGGCCTGGATAAAAGGTAGGCATGGCAAGGAGGAAGGGGCTGATGTTTGGATGAAAGCCGAAGCTTGTAAAGCAGGAGACAGGCTGGGCAGCACAAACTGTTCTTTATCTAGGTAAGACTTTCTTGCTACCTTAGTCTGACATCCGGTGACATCTTTATGGGAAATCCTACCGTGCTATATATATATATATATATATATATATACACATTTAAAATATATATATATATATATATATATATATATATATATATATATATATTTTAAATGTGTTCTAGAAGCACCAACTCCTGATTTCTTTATTAGTTATTCTTCTCGATGTCAAAATATACCCGATGAGAGCAAATTAAGAAATGGGGGTTTATTTCAGCTCAAATTTTAAGAAAGTATCCCACATGGCCCATGATGATAAAAGAGCAGGACGTGAGGTAACCAGCCCTATTGTATGTGCAGTCAGGAAGCAGGAAACAAACAGGGCAGGAGGGTTATGCTGTAAAACTTCAAGACTCACCAGCAGTGACCCACTTCCTAAAGCAAAGCTGTACCTCATAAATGTCCCACAAACCTTCCAAATCAGTATCGCTAGCTGGAAACCAAGGGTTTGAACGTAAGCCTGTGGAGGACACTTCACTTTCAAACCACAGCTGACAGTCCATGCTTGGGAAGTCTGAAGAGCGGAATATCCCCATTGGCCTTCTATCTTTAGACTAGCTTAGACTGTGTGCTACCAATACAACACGTAAGGTTACCACTGAATGCAATGAGACCGCAAACCGCTCCAAAGTTTGGTTGAGAAAGTTTTTATTGTAGAGGGTTTTGTTGTTGTTGGTTTGTTTTGTTTTGTTTTTTATTGCAGAGGAATCTTTCAGGGAGAGAAAGCAGTAGGTTAAACATGACCAGCAAACTGAACGGGGCTATGAGAATAGACTGGGTAGGGAAAGGAAAAGAAGACAAGCCCTGGACAGGGAGGGCAGGCAAAAGAACCAAGAGGTCAAAGAGAACCAAGAGAGAGCATGGCCACCAAATTGACAGGTTTCCTTAGGAATTAGAAAATAGGGGAAGCGAATCCCAGCCCCTAGGAGGGAGAAGTTTACAGGAAGGGGTAGGGTATAGGGTGTGAAGGGCTGAGAGGAGCCACAACTACCAAGTTAAGCCTGGGGGCCAGCAAGGGCTTTGGTATGCTAATAGGCACCCTGGCCATTTGTTTGGTTTCTTTGGGTCCTGACAAACACAAAACATCTTTCCTTATTGTTTCTTAAAGCTCACTAACAAACCCTTAAAGGCCAACACAGGAACTCTCCTCCAAGGTAGATTCTCAGTTATCCAGTGCCCCCCTCTATATAATCATGGACTTAGCCATATTCCAATTTCCTGTTGGGCTAATTTCCCCCAAACTTCTCCCAAATGGTGATTAAAATGTAGTCCTTTGGCATAGGTGCCTCAAAAAACACATATCTCTGATAGAATAGCAAAGGAGACAACATAGGTGCTAATATCAAAAAGCCAGTGTTGTTAGGAGTACTTTGTAAAGTATCAGACAGCTGAGAAAAATGTGATACAAAATCCAAACTTCCTGGGGTCTGGGCCCATGACTGATCCATCTCTATTCATGTCTCTAAGAGGAAGAGCCTGCTTTTATTGTGCCCTCATTGTTTCATACTTTGTAATTTACACACAGTGCTCATTTGCATTACACACCAACTCTTCCAAATGCGTATGTACATTAACAAAGTGGAAATCGGACATTACTGTCTCAAGTCCTCAACTTTGAATTTTGCAAACAATCGAAGGGACAGTCTCCTTTCCAAGGTGTAGTGAAGGGTGCACTTTCTCTCTTCTCTTCTCTCTCTTCTCTCCTTTGCCCCTCCTTTTGACCATTGTCTTGAAGCAAAGGGGAGAGGAAAGCACGGTGGGGTTTAAACTGCTCAAGATCTTAGATGGGAATAAGAAACCGGCAATGTCTGAAATTGCCAGATCTCACCACTGGACAGAACCTGTGCAGAAATGATTTGAGAGTCACACTGCAACCCTACTGGGAATTTTGATGATCCTTGATCTCAGCGGCTGTCATTGTTGAACTGCTATTAATCAGCAAGGCTCTGTCCCTCGTCCCTCCTTATAATGGCTTCAATTTTCCCTATCCACAGGAAGAGGCAGATGACAGTGTCCTGCTCACTGAACGTCACCCAATCATCTGTCTCTTTGCATGTCAGACAAGCTTACAGCCCCCCATTTTGTATTAAAGCCACTTGTGGAGAGGCAGAGACAATGATCCTGTGAACGTCTTTCCACGAGGTAGTTTTCTCTTATGATTTCTTGAAGGGAGGAGGTGGCTGGAAGCCTCCCACGCCTTTTCTGATAACTCATCAATGACATCCTTACCTAGAGAAGGGACTGCTAGCTGTCACAACTGTCTGTTGAAATTAATCCCTGAAAGAAATTAAGCTATTGGAAATTCAGGATCCAAAAAAAAAAAAAAAGGATTTTGAGGTTGGTAGGTGCAATTTATCAACTATCCTGCCCTTTTGTCAATAACGTAAGTGACCCTGACCTTCTACATTAGTTATTTCTGTCCCCAGTAAGTGGAATCATGAAGTGGTCTTTGCATTATTTTAAGCATATTTATTTTAATGTCCACATCACATTCCCCATGGCATATTACATATTGTCTCTTCTGATTCAAACCTGCTGGACTTAGTCATGCCTCTACCTTACTGTCATCAAAATTATAGTAAGTAACCTCCATATACATACCTTTAGTTTGTGCTTTACCCTGACACTCCCTTCTTCCTATCCCTATTTTTTTCTGCAACTATTGTTTGTAAGCACCTACCCATACTTTCCTTATCTCTAGCACTGACCAGGTTTACACTCTTTTATCTAATCAATATGCCTATGGAATGAGGCAATGCTTGTAGAGTACATGGTTCAGTTCTCACACTGAATGCTTGTTCAATAATATCCTAGATCTTCTCAAGTATTCAAGCTACCATTCACACAAGCATTCACATGTGCGTGCACGCACGCACACACACACACACACACACACACACACACACACACACGACAGAGTGTGCGTGCATGCATGTGTGTGTGTGACAGAGACAGAGAGACAAAGATAGAGACAGAGAGATACAGAGACTGCGAACGCCATAGGCTTTCTCTCTGAATCCTCAGCATTTACTTCTGCATGCCACTTGACAGCTATTCACTTTTCCTTGCATCCCTGGACATTTCTAAGTGCTACATTAGTGCAACATCTTATTACTTCTTGCTCTTTTACTAACTACCCTACTCTTCCTCACAAACGTGGTCTTATCCCAGGGTTTACAACTGAAAGCTCTTTTCTCTCTTGTTGCATCCTTTCACAGATCACTGATACTCAAATTATAGTCCATGTATCAGTGGCCATCAGTAAACTGTCAGTTATAATGGACCACAGAGTGATAGACAGCATGTCTAGAATATAAATCACTCACATCACCAAGCACATAAGTTACTTCTCCAGGCATTTTGATAAAGATTTCTAATAAAAGAAGCAATGTGTTTAGTTGGAGCATTGTCTCCTCCACTATATGGTAACATCATTTAATTTTATTTCATATAGTTAAGGAAGCGCCTACAGTAGTAGATTCAATATGCAGTTTCAAAAAAGCATTTAGTATTAGACTTCTCTCTCCACATTCCAGCCTTTACCGATGCCCTCCCACCTTGCTTGTCATTTAATCCTTGTATCCTAGTTTCATTTTAGCCATATGCCTTTCCCTAGTCCCTTATAGGCTACCTGTTCTCGGAGGATATTCTCAGTGTACCACACATACATAAAATCTATACGTTAAAATCCACATATAAGGAAAACATGCTTGTCTTTCTGGGTTTGGGTTACTTCAGTCAAGGTGATTTTTAACATAGTTCTATTTATTTATCATTTGCAAATTTCATTTGCCTTAACAACTGGAAAAATCGTCCATTGTAAATGGACCACATTTTCCTTCTTCAATCATTAGTAGGTGGACATCTAGGCTGTTTCCAATATCTGGCTATTATGAATAGAGTACCAGTGAAGATGAATGAAGAAATATCTGTGTAAAAAGATATAGAGTCCTTTGGAGACATGTACAATAGTGTTCTAGCTGGATTCTTTGGTAGATAGAGTTTACTTTTTGTGAGGAACTGGCACACAGATTTCCATAGTGGCTGTAACAGTTTGCACTCCCACAGCAATTCGTAAGTGTTCCCCTTTCTATGCATTCTCACCAGAATAGGCTCTCACTTGTTTTATTGATTTGGCCATTCTGACTGGGGTAAGATGGAATCTCAAAGTAGTTTTCATTTTCATCTCCCTGATGGCTAAGGATGTTGATCGTTTCTTTCATTCACTGCCATTTGTATTTCATCTGTTAAGAACTCTGTTTAGTTACATACACTGTTTTAACTGGGTTATCTGTTTTCTTGATGACCATTAAAAATTCTTTATATATTTTAGATTAACCCTCTATTGGACATTTAATTAGTAAAAATATTTTCCCATTCTGTGGTCTGATGCATTATATGAATGTCTGTGTCCCTTGCCATACAAGAACTTTTCAGTTTCATGAGGTCCCATTTATTAATATTTGTTCTTAGTGCCTGATCTATTGGTATCCTGTTCAGAAAGCCTTTTCTTGTGCCAATGAGTTCGGGACATCTATCAGGGTATTTGGCCTTAGGTTAAGGTCCTTGATCCATTTGGAGTTGAGTTCTATTGAGTTTGATGATTATGGATCTATTCACATTTTCCTACATGAAGCCTTCCAGTTTGACAAACACCATTTGTTGAAGATGGTGTCTTTATTCCACCATGCAATTTTGGCTTCTTTGTCAAAAACAGAGTGCCTATAGGTGTGTGGACTTATGTCTGAGTCTTCAATTCAATTCCATTGATTCACATTTAATGTTAATGCCATGCTGTTTTTATTACTATAACCCTGTTGTATAACTTGAAATCTGGGATGGTGATATTTACCTAGTAACATTCCCAGTATCAGGAATGGTTTATTCAGACAGGTTCAATAGACTTCCCCAAACATTATAGATTATTTCAAATGCTATTTGTCTCTCCACCATCTGACAATATATTTATTTCTGTATATCATCAAATATAGAGAAATTGAGCTGGTACCCAATGAAAGGTGTCACCCCTACTGACTAGTATTCATGGTGCTGGAAGGTCCTTTGTACACCACCGGATGAGAAAAGTAATCATCGATTTCAACCAACTACAAACCTACAACCTACAACAGAGACCTGCCCGCAAGATATGCTGTTGCAATAGTGGCACAAATATTAGGGGAGTAACTAACCTTTCTTTTTTTTTCAAATAGATTTAAGGCTCACACCATAAGATGGAACCCATACCTAACACAGCTAAAGTGGCCAAGACCCTAAGAGGAAATCTTATTACTATTATCTGTGAAATGAACCTATCAACAAAATGAATCCTAATGACATATTGCTAATGCTCAAGTGTCAGAGCATCACTCAGTCCTCATCAGAGAAGCTTCTTCTTGAAGTAGATGGTATTTCAAACAAGACTCACTGCTGATTAATGTAAAGAGGATTTAGCTTTTTCTCTTCTAGACCCTTTCCAGCACATGCTCATAAATATACAGAGTGGGTACTCATAGAACATATAGGATATTATTTTATTCTTTAAAAGTTGTTGATACAATTCCATTTTGTATATTGTGTGTATCATTATATTTAATGTGTTATCCTCAAATTGTTTCTATCCAATTATTAAATCACTGCTGACAGGGTTTTTCTGTATAACCTTGGCTGTCCTGGAACTCACTCTGTAGACCAGGCTGGCCTCAAACTCAGAAATCTGCCTGCCTCGGCCTCCCAAGTGCTGGGATTAAAGGCATGCACCACCACTGCCTGGCTCCATAGCAAATTTTTATCCTTTTTTCCCCATTTATTTATTTTTTATTAGATATTTTCTTTATATACATTTCAAATGCTATCCCAAAAGTTCCCTATGACCTCCCTCCACCGTGCTCCCCTACCCACCCACTCCCGCTTCTTGGCCCGGGCATTCCCCTGTATTGGGGCATCACACCAACTTTCTATTGATAGATATTGGTGGAACAACATTGATATGTATTCCACAAACTGCTGTGTTGTTCTTGTAGTTATACCAGAAGTCATAGGTGGATGAACATGGAAAATGGAAAAACTAAAAAATAAGAGAAACAAGATGTCTGAATGATTGCAAAAGTCAGAGGATATCCCTCCTCACTGAGCATAGTGACTTTCAGGTGAGCAAGCAGCATGCCCTTACTGATGTCAAATCACTGAGAGTCGAGGGTTGTCAGTTATAGAATCTACTATTGCTTTTCTTAGCTCAAATTGAGAAAATAGGTTTTATAAAAATTAAAGGCCAAGTGGTTTTGGGTTAAGAGGTAACTACACTTAGGCAGCCACAAATGTATAGTGCTGTTAGCATTTTCTTCATTATTGCATCCAGAATAGTGCTGATGCAACTAAATGAAATGATAAAGAACTGTATGCTTTAAAGTCAGCCTAGCCATGATAAAGAGCCTGTATGTTAATCTCTAAAGTCCTCGTAAATGCCAAAAGCTCTATTCAGAATCTCCACAAAATGTTCATCTATTTTAATCACACTCTTATTTAAGTCAGCTTCTCTTTAAGTATCAGCCTTTAAAATCCATGTCTTATGCATGTGACTTGATAGTTCATTTGGATTATCGATAACTATTACAATAGCCTTATTTCATGCTTATTTTGTGACACACATATAGCATTTCAGTTATGTCATGGGTAAAATTAGGCTTATGGATCTACCTAGAAGGGTATATATCTTTAGCAAGCTCCCCATAAGGCTTCGGGTTCCAAGCCTTAGAACCCGGGCATTAAAAGCAGCATTTATCCTTTGCTTTTCCACATGCCCAGACAGACATTACATAAGCACACAAAAATTAGGAGCATGCCATTGTCATTTCCTATCCTGCTAGCCGCAATCCATGGTCAGACATAGAGTGCACCTCTTCTTTAGAAAAGAAGACTGGCTTCAAGTAAGAATGCAGCTGAAGGAAAACCTAAAAGCTGTGTGCCTGTTGCTTTTACCTTCTGTCTTATTTTACCACCATAATTCCTGAGAGAGTAGAGTATCAGGACAAGTGACTAAATGTGTGAGTCATCTTTCTGTCTCTGTAACAAATACCTGAGATAATCAACAATACAAAGAGGATGTGAATTTGAAAGAAAGATGTGTTGCAGGGACTCAGGGATGTTGGAATAGAAGGAGTTGAGGTGGATATAACCAAGACTGTATACGTGTATGAAATATTCAATGACACAAAAGGCAGTAAAATAAACAAGGTTTATTTTGTCTTGCTGTCTGGAAGAGTCAGCCTATGGCTGGTCAGCCCTGTTTTCTTGGAACTACAGTAAGGCAATGCCATAGTTTTGTCAACTTGACATAGACATACCCAGTAAGATAGAATCTCAACTACAAAATTGCCTCAATTAAATTGGTCTGTAGCTAGGTCAACAGGGGCATTTTCTGGGTTATTGACTTATGTTGGAAGTCCCAGCCCAATGTGAGCAGTGCAATCCTTGGTCAGGTAGGCCTACGTTGTTATGAGAAAGCTAGCTGAGGAAGCCATGCAGAGCAAACCAGTAGCAGTGTTCCTCCATGGTCTCTGATTCTATGCATGCTTTTAGCTCCTGCTCTAGATGGTGGAGTATCAAGTGCACGGCAAACTCTTTCCACTCCAAGTTCTTGTGGCCAATGTTTTGTTACATCAATAGAAAGCAAGCTAAGATAGGCAGCATAATATGGAAAGAGTGTGTGATCAACAAAACTGTTCCCTTTGTGGCCAAGGAACAAAAGACAATAAGGAATGAGTAAGGTCTAATATTCTCTTCAAGAGTATGCCTCCAGTTACCTGAACACCTCCTTCTAGGCCCTACCTCTGAGTGGTTCTACCATCTCCCAACAACAGTGCCAAAGTGGGAGCCAAGTATGTATAACAGAGGCCTTCGGGGACATCTGAAATCTGAAGCATCCCCCTTGACTCCCCTGACTCACTTCCTACACCTGAGTTTCGGAGATAGAGTGATGAATCAGTTAATCTAGAATTGTGAAGATAGTATCTGCTGTTTAATAAAGGTGGTCCTCATCATGATCCCTGAGTGACTTTCAATAAGTTGGTTATTGACTGTACAAGTCACAGTCCTTCAGTTAGGTCACAGTGGAGCAACAGATGAGAACCACTGCCTGAGAATTAGCCCATGTAGGTTTGGGATTTTAGTATTTATGACTCCCTTGTGGAATGAAGATGGGCTCAGGTGCATGCCCCATCCTTGATTAATAATCTCCATAACCAATAAAATCACATGGGAAAAGTAATGCAGTGTGGGGAAGTGCAAATGCTTCTATGAGGAACGAACATCCTAAGTAGTAAGGTTCTCTGCAAATTGGGGACAAGGCTACTTGCAGGTGTGTATAAGCTTCCAGAAGCAACGATCTCAGTATGTGTGCCACACTTAACTATACAGAAAGGATCTTCAAAACTGTGACCAATCATCCTCTCAAAAGAATACATTTTCATATAGATATGTTTACTCATATATTCTATATAAATTGTACAATAATATGTAGAGAGTTATGACTATTTCCATTCTAAACATAGCTCCAGTTTCCTAGGAGCAAATAAGTACCACTTTTTCCTTCAGAGTAGCACTTCTTCTAGGCACATAACCATCCCAAGTATCATACTGCACATAACCATCCCTCGTATCATACTGCACCTTTACAATCTGTATATAACTGTGACCTAAGAGAGGTATGTGGGGGGGGGGGAACTATTAGAGCATGAAAAGCCAGAAACACATCTTAGGTAATTTCCACCTCAGAAACACAGTGTACGCTTAATAAAATTTGATGAAAGGATGAATACAGTTGGCCACCTATAGAAACACATTCCTTCTCATGTCCAAACAACAAAGCAAGACACTGTTGCATGCATATAGACCTATGAATAATCTTGGCTCATGATGAGTGACTATATGAATTTTATTCTGATGATGCCTAGAGCAATAATGGAAGGTTTTATAACTGTAACCAGACTATGACAACCAGAAACAATGTTACTTTGTCACATATATCCTCTTTTGTTCTTTATTATGTTCCTTCTTGGCACTAAAGAAGAAAAAATAGTAGCCCTTAAGCTAACTGTAGAAGGGAAAGTAGAAGGGAGGAGTAAGAATAAATTTACTTCTTCAGCCTCATTTATATAATTTTGTTTCCAATGGATATGAGAGAGAGAGAGAGAGAGAGAGAGAGAGAGAGAGAGAGCACATTTGATGTCACCAACCTGTTCTCTGATTTACCCTCACCTCCTTCACTAGTCGCACAAAAAAGAATTTCTCAGGGGAGGAACGTCAATGATGTTTTAGTATAAGTTTGTCAATCATTTTTTAAATCATTGTATCATAAGTATGTCTTAATGAAGCTTTAATAGAACACAAAAGAGATTTACTGAGGAGTGAAACTCTATTCAGGACTCAGCAGAGCAGAACGAGTTAGGAGCAAAGACTATCAGCTCAATGGATGCCACCATGGCTAACGGCAGAAAGGAAACAAGACAACCAGGTGCCTGTCCCCTAGGTTTGTGGACTGACTTGGTTGTCAGTGTGTGCTTCTCAGTGAGGACCTGGAGAAGCAGGGCAGGGCTTACTTCACTTTCAAGGATACTGAATTGACTTTGTCAAAATTCAAATGCTGAAATGTAACCTCAGTGACCCCTAGCTCACATGATGCTCCTTAGAGATTGAACTCTCTGGGAGAGGTTATCATGAAGGTGAGGTTTTCACAAGAGAATCAACGGCCTTCTCAAAAAAAGAGAGCAGAGAGCTTGCTAATGCTATCACCCCACAACCTTGAAAATAAAAAACAAAAAACAAACAAACAAACAAAAAAAAAAAACACAGCGTGACATTGGCCAATCAGCTAACCATGTAGAGGGAGACACTTCTAGATCCTGACCATCCTCATATCCCTCTCTTGAACTTGCATCTTTCATGACTACTAGGAATAACTGCCTGTTTTTTCAGCACCCTAGACTAGGGTGTTTTGTTATGATAGCCCAAGCTGACTAAATATCCTTCTACACTCTCTCCTACACCATTAGTAATGAATGACAATAGTATATGCCATCAAATCTACTTTCACTTCTGCTAATTCTTTTGCTCAAGAGAAAGTCATAAATGACATTGAGATCTTTGTTTTTCTTGTTTATCCTTTCTAGGTTGTATTCAAGTGACCAATTCAAGACATTTGCAGTTTCATGTCCTCTATTTCTAAGGAAATAGAGGAATTGCCGATAGGGCCACATTTTCCTGATTTCCACCTGGACCTTCTATTTCTCCCACAAGCAAGTTTTAAAGTAGAGTAAAGCTGCAACGTTCCCAGATGAGCATTCTGGGAAGTAAAGCACAGGAGAGGAGCTTTGAGATCGGAGACAAGAAGAGGAAGAGACTTAAAAGAATCGAGAGTCAGTGTGACTAGAGAGATGGTATATCTTCCCAAAAGTGTGGGAGTAGCGAGAAAGAATTAGTAACAGCAGCAGCTAATGGATTGTACACCCGCTAGCTGTTCTGGAGCTCCAATCTGTATTAACACAGTCTCCTTCACAACTTGAGGGACTTGGAAAGAATCCACTTGAACAATTCTGTGGTAATGAATGTATCTACCTCACAGGACTGTTAAGGAAATTAAATGAAAGAAGATATAAATAGCCCTTAATGTGGACGTAGTCTTACAGTAATCACTCCATAAATGACAACTTCTTGTAGTTGTTATTAGTGGGAGTGGCTATTGCCTAAGTGAGGGTGTCACTAATGTGCTCCTATTAGTATTATTTTTGCTCTTTTGGTGACAGTAATTGTAGAATATAGGGTGTACAGGTGTGCTGAAAATATGCTTGTGCTACAATTCCCATTGGATGTGAGATTACTCTCTAGAGCAGTGGCTCTCAACCTGTGGGTCAAGACCCCTTTTGGGTAGAACAACCTTTTCACTGGGGTCACATAAGACCTTCAGGAAACATAGAGATTTACATCACTATTTGTAACAGTAGCAAAATTTTAGTAATAAAGTAGAAACAAAAATACTTTTGTGGTTGGGGATCACCACAACATGAGGGTTGCAGCATTAGGAAGGCTGAGAACCACTGCTCTAGAGTGAGTAAAATAGATAGTCTATGGACTGGAAACACTGAGCAAGTCAAGATATCTGTCTTCTCTCTTTATATATTATATATATTTATATATTATATATATAATATATACACACACATATATATTATATATATATATGTGTGTGTATATAATATATACATAGAAAATATACATATATAATTAAAGTTAAGCTTTCCTAGAGAGTTGCAAACTCTAAGTAAAGCATTGGGAAATTCTTTAGGGATGTGATAAACTCTAGAAAAAAACAAAGGGTGCTGGTTTTCACAGGATGTACACATCTCCAATCCCAATACTTGGAAAGCTGAGATATAGAGGACCATGTGTGCAAAGCCAACTTGGAGTACATAATGTGGCTCTGTCTCAGAACAGAAAAAAAAAACACATAAACAAGACTCGTTTATAGTATTAATTACTTATTTATTAATATCACAAATGTTGCCCTTCTCCCAATTCCCCCTCACAGAGTTCTTACCCCGCATATCCCCACCCTTCATTTCTGAGAGGTGTGGCCCCTCCTGGGTATCCCACTACCCTGGAGCATCAAGTCTCTACAGGATTAGGCACATCCTCTCCCCCTGAGACCAGACAAGGCAGTCCTCTGTTACATATGTGCCAGTGGCCTCAGACCAGCATGCATATGCTCTTTGGTTGGTGGCTTAGTCTCTGAAGGGGTCCTGGTTAGTTGACACTGTTGTTCTTCCTATGGGGTTGCCATCCCCTTCAGTTCTTTCAATCCTTCCCCTAACTCTTCCATAGGGGTCCCTGACCTCAGTCCAATGGTTGGCTGTAAGTATCTGCATCTGTCTCAGTCAGCTGTTGATAGAGCCTCTCAGAGGAAAGCCATGCTAAACTCCTGTGTGCAAGCACAACATGGCATCAGTAATAGTGTCAGAGATTGGTACCCACCCATGGGATGGATCCCAAGTTGGTGTGGTCATTGGTCAGCCATTCTTTCAGTCTCCACTCCACTTTTTTTCTCTGCATTTCTTTTAGACAGGACCAATTTTGGTTCGAAAATTTTATAGATGGCTTGGTGTCCCCATCCCTCCACTGGGGGACCTGTCTATCTACTGGAGGTAGTCTCTTCAGGTTCCATCTCCCCACTATTGGGCATTTTGTCTAAGTTAACCCACATTGAATCCTGGGGAGCCTCTCCCACCCCAGATATCTGGAACTTTCTAGATATTCTGTCCCCATCCCCCACCCCTAACAGCTGCACATTCATTCTCCTGGCCCTCTGGACCTATATCATGTCTCCTCCAAACCTGAACCTATATCTGTCTCCTCCAAACCTGATTCTGTTCCCTTTTCCCCTCCTCCTCCCCTCCCTACCTAAAGAAGCCAACAGCATAAAGTGGAAAAAAGAAAGCATCTTCATAAACAAGTCTCCTTAATGCAGATGGGGTCATATGTCTTATTTCTAAGATAGCAGAGAAGACAAAGGTGCTAATATCTCATCATATATGGTTTGCCTTGGCAGAAAAAAGCTAAGGTCTTATTTTATGGATATGATGAAATTAGAGGTTATGCTGGAGAAGCTTACATGGCAAAGAACTACCAGAAGCCTTAAGGAACAGTAACTGGCCCAGTCAACAGGCAATAAAATGTCAAGACCTCAGTCATATAGCCATGGTAAAATAAATTCTGGAACCAATGTGAATGATCTTAGAAGCAAATTGTTCCCCCATTCAAAATGCAAATTAGATTCCATTTTTTTTTTTATTAAGTATACTGTAGCTGTCCTCAGACTCTCCAGAAGAGGGAGTCAGATCTCATTATGGATGGTTGTGAGCCACCATGTGGTTGCTGGGGTTTGAACTCAGGACCTTCAGAAGAGCAGTCAGTGCTCTTAACCACCGAGCCATCTCTCCAACCCTAGATTACATCTTAACACCTATTAAATTGATGGAGAATCTGAGCAGAATAAGAGGAAGAAGAAAGCAAAATTATTTTAAAATTCCAATTCCTGAAAGTCCTATTATAATTTTTGTATAATAAAAATAATTATGGGTTTGTCTCTGGTTCCTGTAACAGTTTCCAAACCTTTTGCATTCCTTCAATGGTAGACAAGTCTTTGTTCTTCATGTTAAACCTCTAGAATGATGTCTGAACTTTTGTCAAAGAGGTGACTCATGGTGAGCTCCTAGAGTATTACTTCAGGATGAAAACTAGTCTCACAATAACAAACAGCATGATTAAAAGGTTAAGGCTTTGAATTACATGATATCAGCTCAAACAAATGCCTCTCAAGGTAAAGACAGAATAGGATTTGAGGCAGAGTTCAATCAGATGATTCAATCAACCAGGCCTATGTAAGCAAACCCCAATAAAAACTCTAGTTTGGGTGAGTCTTCTAGTTGGTGAACATCAATGTCCCAAAAGGATGATATATTCATAATTCATGGGGAAAGATGTAGAAACATCACAATAGAGACTGTTCCAGACCTCATCCTTTTCATTTTGCTAGTTGTGACTGCATTGGTTTTATAGAATAAATAATAAAATTCCTACGATACACCTAATTCTCACCTGAGTTATATAAGTTATTCTAGAGAAATTTTAAGCCTTAAGGGGACTGTTGAAACCCCCAAGTGTGTACCCAGATGATCAAAAGGGTGAATACCTTATGGATGCTTGGGACCTTGTGGCTGGGATCTGAAGTGAGGACAACCTTGCTAGGTATCATGCCCTTAAGCAGTAGTAGTTAAGCACTTTGGCTAATTTCAGAATTATACTTCAGTACTGCAGAAGAGTTAGAAGAGAAAGCAGAGAAATTTTTCCAGAAGTAGAGCAAAGAGGCAGACTAGTAAATAGGAAAAGAAAAGAGAGAAAAGTAGGCATGGCATGGTGGCACACACCAGTCATCCTAGCAGTTGGAAAGCTTAAAGGGGAAGAATTGTGACTTCAAGACCGGTGCGGACTATAGAACAAAGCCCTGCATCAAAAAGTACAGCCAGCAAATTACAGTATCAGTGAGAGAAGTTCCACATAAGAATTATGTAAAGTCTAGAAAACAATGGAAACATTGGAGAAAAAATTTAATTCAATAAAAATTTCTAAAATTGACCACCGGTTTTAAAACTGAAAGGATCCAGAGAGTATCTAACATAGTAGGAGGCACAAGGTATGCACAGAGTGATTTTTTTATTAGATATTTTCTTCATTTACACATCAAATGCTATCCCCAAAGCCCCCTATACCCTTCCCCCAACCCCGCTCCCCAACCCATCCACTCCCAATTCCTGGCCCTAGCATTCCCCTGTACTGGGGCATATAATCTTTGCAATACCAAGGGCCTCTCCTCCCATTGATGGCCGACTAGGCCATCTTCTGCTACATATGCAGCTAGAGAGTCGAGCTCAGGGGGTACTGGTTAGTTCATATTGTTGTTCCACCTATAGGGTTGCAGACCCCTTTAGCTCCTTGGGTACTTTCTCTAGCTCCTTCATTAGGGGCCCTGTGTTCCATCCAGTAGATGACTGTGAGCATCCACTTCTGTATTTTCCAGGCATTGGCATATACTCACAAGAGAGAGCTATGTCAGGGTCCTGTCAGCAAAATCTTTCTGGCATATGCAATAGTGTCTGGGTTTAGTGGTTGTATATGGGATGGATCCCCTGGTGGGGTAGTCTCTGGATGTCTTTCCTTTTGTCTCAGCTCTGAACTGTGTCTCTGTATCTCCTTCCATGGGTATTTTGTTCCCCATTGTAAGAAGGAGCAAAGTATCCACACTTTGGTCTTCCTTCACAAACTTTAGATGCCCCAGTACAGGGGATTGCCAGGGCCAAGAAGCATGAGTGGGTGGGTAGGGGAGCGGGGCGGAGAAAGGGTATAGGGAAATTTCGGGATAGCATTTGAAATGTATATAAAGAAAATATCTAATAATAAATAAATAAATAAATAAAAAGTAAAAAAAAAAAAGAAAATTGTATCTTGGATATTCTGTTTCTGGGCTAATATCCACTTATCAGTGAGTGCATATCATGTGAGTTCTTTTGTGATTGTATTACCTCACTCAGGATGATGTCCTCCAGATACATCCATTTGCCTAAGAATTTCATGAATTCATTGTTTTTAATCGCTGAGTAGTACTCCATTGTGTAAATGTACCACATTTTCTGTATCCATTCCTTGCACAGAATGATCTTAATGGGGTGTTGTACACTAAGAGTAAAACAAAGAAAGTAATAGGGTCTACAGAAAAACATTGTAAAAGATCAGCAAGTAGAATGGCTTCAGAAATCTCAAAACTTTTGTAACTTCTCTAACAATATCTAGGAAATAATGGTGAAATACCTTTGCAATTACTAGGGCTATCAGAGTTGAAAGAGTTCTATGGATTTAGAGAATAATTGGACAATCTCAAAGAATGTCTCCAAGAAGATAAAATTGATACAATAATCTGTGTATCTTCATATATTTGATAAATATTTAGTCAATTGGGGAATGGATTGTAGATGAGCTACTACCATGTGTATAAAAATAAGCAAATAAATAAGCTACCAGCTCCATGAAAATCAAGCACATATACAAGCAAACAAAAGTAATCATAGTGTGCTATATAACTCAACTACAGAATTTGCATAGGCACAATAGTACACACTGTAAATAGTGATGTAATAAAAATTTGAGATACTTGTTGTACAATGTAGACAGTGGTACAATGGGATCTTTCCTCCTATGTGAGGAGGTTGAATGAATCTCTTTTCATAAGCAATAATCTAAAAGCTTATTAGTCAGTTTATAAACATATTGTTTAGCTTAGCAAACTTGTTCTAAACAGTTTCTTCTGGAGACTAGATAATGAAGAGAGGGTTCTTATAGCTGGGACAACTAACTTGCTTATATCACAAGCTTTTGAAAGTTTTATAAGAAAGTTCTGGGAAAATACAAATCACTTTGACTTGAAATTTTATATCATACCATCAAATTGCTTAAATTCTTTGGTGGTTCGGGATTGCAATTTCTCAAATGCATGTGGGTTATTGCAATCTGAATCCTGCCTGATGATCTGGCTTCACCTCATACTACTCTTACCCTTGATCTTCAGGCCCACAAACAAGTTTGTTCCCATCTGAGAGCCTTTATTACTTGCTGTTCCCTCTGCCTGGAGTCATTTTCTCTAGATCATTTTCTTGAGGACTCCTATTTTCAGGGCTCATCAGAAAGTAGCTTCTACAAGTAAAAGAAGACCACTCCATAGATGGATAATTGCAAACAATTTCAATCAAATCCAAACTCAAGTCCACTCTCTGAGCCAATTGTTCTGTGCATTTCAACAATACCAATGCACTGAAGAAAAAAAACTAGAATCTGTTCTAGGTTAAAGGAGAATAGAGAGACAAAAACTAAGTGTTATCTCTAATTCATCCTCTTTTTATAAAGAACCTGTATAGAGATCATTGGTTGGGAAAATGGAAAAGATAGGGGGTGCATTGTATGTTAACTATTATAAATGTACTGTTTGTTAGTTTTCTTGATCATTATATACTTTATGGAAGAGAATGTCTATTTTCCTTATGAGATACATACTGAAATACTTCTAGGAGCAAAATCTACATGTATGTAACTAACTTTGAAACAAAGGGGTGGGGAGAGGGAGGGAGGGAGAAAAGTGAGAGAGAAAGAGAGAAAGGAACTACATATTAAGCAAATATTACAAAATTATCAATGTTTAGTGAATAATTTTTTAGAAAAACATGAGTATTCATTTTATGATTCTTAAACTTTGTCAAAAGGCTGAAAGTTTATCAAGTTAGTAGAAAAATATTTTTGAACTTGTTCTGGCAGCTTTGTTATTGATATTAGTATTGATAAATTTAATTTCAAACTATTTTTAATGTGTATAGGATTAAGCAAATGAATAGATGAATTGACCAGCGAAGCCTTTTATGAACTTTCTATTCTATTATCCTGCTTCAGGTTTCCTTTGTTGTTGCTGTTATTTGCATCCCGTTTGTTATTTTTCCAATGCAGTTTCTGCGTATGTACTTCCTTGACTGTCTAATGCCTGTATTGCCCCAGACCTCTATTTTGATGTCATTTGAGCAAAGATGCTGGTGTGCCTTGTTTATTGGCAAATCTCCAGCATTCAGACAAGGATCTACCATGTCACTGGTATTTAGTATTTACTTTGAAATGAATAAATGAGGAAATCCCAATGAACTCTAGAGTCAGGCTGTATCATCTTTGTCCCAAAGCTAAGTTAATGTCTTGAGACCCAGTTGCAAAGGAGCGTTATTATTTGTACAGGTTCGTGAAGCTGAAAGAGGACACCCACTTGGTCTAGTTGTAACTTGGGGAATGTAGCTGATGGAAATAGGCACTACCAAGAACTACTGTAATCCCAAATCTTACAACCAGAGGCAGTAGACTTAGAACCAAAAGGTGATTGGTGACAAAGTCCTACAATTGACTCTGTATGTATGCATGTGTGTGTGTGTGTGTGTGTGTGCGCGCGCCCGTGATGTGTTTTCATGAATATATACATATGTCAGTTCTCTCCATCCACCTTGTTAAAATAGAATCTCTCTTGTATCTTTTTCTGTACTCAAGGCTAGGTTCTTCCAAATCTTCGGAGCAATCTCCTCTTTCTGCCATTCATCTCACTTTGGGAGTTCTGGCATCACAGACGTTTACCACCACATTTGGCTTTTTCATATGGGTTCTTGGGACTAAACTCAGGTTATCAGTCTTGAGTGACAAGCAGTTTTACACACTGAGTCATCTTTCTGGCCTGGAACTGGCTATTTTAATGCATTAATTTCATCTAAGACAGTTGAATTAAGTGGCATTTTGTACTTGTAAATCACTTCAATTGTGTGAAGATTTTCATCAAGATTTCTTCTTACCATAGAGCCAAGAAAGTGTGCACTTTGATTTAAGTCACAATGAACAAAGAGACATACAGGGACAACTCATCAGCTAGGAAGAGAGTGGCTTACTGGAAGAAGGAGAAGAAAACGATCTTCCTCACAATTTAGCCTATGAGCATCTATTTGTACTAAGTTTCTTCCCCTACTTGTTTCTTGTATCTTTCTAACGTTTTTTCCTTGGTTTGATGTTTGTGAAGAATGGTAGGCAAACAGTGCTCTAAGTGGTTTCTGAGAGTCACCACTGTCCCCTTCCACTGCTGGACAAGATATTCTCCTCTACTTGGAAATAAGCTGTCTTTTATACTGAGGAACTCATCTATGTTTTTTTGAGCAAAGATGATGACATCATTGGGTTAAATGTTGATTTGAACATTGGAGCCATGGGGATCCCAGAGCAAGGTCCTAATGCAATCTTTTGCTATTTCCAGCAAGTTATACACCTATTTTGTTCATCTTCATTGTGCCATCCAAGTCCTAGGACTAGGCAGCTGGATTTATGACTTCTGATTTAAAACTTGGAAAGGGATACCCTTCTGATTCCCTTTGGATATGTGAGAAAGTCACTACATGGTACTGGTATTAAATGCTTATTCAAATGAACACTGAGGGAAAGTTTTACTGTTTATTCCTTTCTGGTTAGAAAACTGGTCTTTCTTCTTTTGTTAATTTAAAAGTATTGTGATATAGTTATAACATTTTATGCTGCCCCCTGTTTACATCATCTCTTCCTAAAACATTTCACAGTTGTACCTTGCTACAACAGAAATGATTATTTGATTTCCTAGAATTAGTCCTATAACCACTTTCAATGTTTTTATAGCAGTAAATACAAGAAATGCAAGTTTCATCTGGTCTATGATTGAGATGAGTGACAAAAGAACTTGAAATTTTCCTTAGTTCCTCAATCAGAAAGTAGCATTAGTAGCCAAGATTTATAATGGCTTTGAATGGTTTATTTATACTTATTCATCATACAATGGAGTACTGAAAGTTCTGCTTTAATCAACATGCAGTTTTATTGAAAAATGGGAATTTCTGTCACATTAAAACACTTTGCATAAATTTGCACAAGATTTTGTTGATTATAAGTTTAGGGCAATGGTTCTACATTGCTCTTGGACAATTTAGAAAAATATAAAGTATATATAGTTAGTTTTTATTTGTACATGGGTGCAATAATTTCTTAATAAAAAATATGTTGGGGAAAAATGCAGTTTTACTGAAGTGCTTAAGACATTTTTTCCTTGACACAATTCTCTCCCGCCCCAACAAAATATAACTGCAATGACCAGCCAGGCACAGTATCTCCAAAGGCACTCATGTCTCATAGGTAACCAATGGCTGTCAAATTGGACTTAGGCTCTCTCAAAAGGAGGGAATCCATAACTTGTAAACCTAGTCCACGATCTGTGGCTAGTGAGGTTATGGAACCTACAGTAAATTCTACTCCTTCCACGTTCTTAAACCAATGTGATTCTAATTGCATTCTAGATACTTAAGCATATATTGCATATATGCAAATACAGATATATGTGATACAGATATAGATGATATAGATAAAGTGTAGCTTTCACCCCTCATCATAGATAGTAGGCTTGGAGATAGAGGAAGAAAAGTGCATGGAGGTGGAGTGGGATATGACAACAGGATTACAGATACTTAAAATACATTATATACATGTATGAAGTGTCATAATGAAACCCATTAGTTTGTGCAAGTAATATAAGATAAAAAATTACTACATTACTATATCAATTTACATTTAAATCTAAATTACTTAAAATACCAAACACAATCTAATGTTAAGCAATGTTATTCCTTTTAAATAGGTGTCTTTGATTATGGCCAGCCTTTTTTTCTGTCCTCCTAAATCCAAAATGAAAATTCATTCCTTATCTGAGACTATGCTAGAGATATCAATTATGACAGCTGTTAGGTCTTTGGACTCTCACCCACTTCAAGTGCTTCTGAATTTCCAGTTATCTCCTCAAGAGGATGATTGTAATAATTTGCAACAGTACATTAACCATGTCAGAGCTATTTCTTTTATCTTAAAAATGATTACTAGATGGGATGTTTCACAATGGCCATTTAATTCAACTCAAAGGATATATTCCTAAAATTGTTACTAATCTCCTGTCTGCTTTATATGGTGTAAAAATCATAGTGAAACTATACGAAGCATCATATTGCTTGGCAAAAAGTTTGGAACTGAAATCTCTAGATTTCCATGGTACAAACAGGCTATGGCTATTATAAACTTAGTAATGATCCTATTAGTCTTTGTGTACTTAACAGGTGTTTTAATTTTTTTCTCCTATCTTTTACAGGTGATTATTCTCAGATAGACCAGCGACAATTTAACTCCAATTATCTGGGTGATTTGGTCATCTTCTGAGACCTGACAAGTTCTCTGCATAGCCCCACGATATCTGTGAACTCACAATTCTTTTGCTTTAGCCTCTGGGATGCTGTAATTTTAGGCATGATCAACAAAGAGTCCCCTTTTCTCCCTCCCTCCCTTGTCCCCTACCTCTTTTTTATTATTATTACATATTTTCTTCATTTACATTTCAAATGCTATCCCCTTTCCTTGTTTCCTCTCCAAAAATCCCCTATACCCTTCCCCTCCCCCTGCTCCCCAACCCACCCACTCCTGCCTCTTATCTCCTTCTTTTCTTGTCTTAAGTTTGTTAGACAAGTAACATTGAGTTGCAAAACCAACACACCTGTCATTGTTTTCTTTCTGACATCTCTAAGTCATAGTATGTCAAAGATGCTACAAAGCCTTATTTTTTTTACCTTCCTTCACTTCTGTCTACAAAGTCCTTTTCTCTCATCCTCTGATTATCCATCATTAGTTAGAATTTCATATTAGAAACTATGTTAGCAGGTCTGCAGAGATGGCTTAGTGGTTTAGAGCCCTTGAAGCACTTGATACTCTTGCAAACGACCTGCATTCAATTCTCAGTACCCACATGGCAGCTTACAACCATCTGTTAACTCCAGATCCAGGGGATCTGGTGACTTCTCCTGGCTTCTGTGGGCTGCAGGTATGTATAAATATACATGCAGGCAAACATGATACATGTAAAATAAAAAGAAACAATTTAAAAAGAAGTTCCATTAGCATATTGTATCCATGAGTAGCCTATTATGGAGTGAATCCAAATGTACATGTAGGTGGTTAAGCAGACTGTGCAAGCAGATAAAGCACAAGCCTTGGCAATACAGACCCAAAACTACAGGTTGCAGCAACAAAATGAACAGTTGTGATTTTACAAATGACTCCAAATACACTAGATATGACGTCAAGGAACCAAGGTTGGTCAGTAGATGCTTCCAGAATAAAATCTACTGTCAAGAGTAATTTTTCTCATGGAACAGTTTCACCATATAATCCCTACACTAAACCAACATCTATTGGTTCTCAGTTGGCTTTAAAACAAAAACAGTGTAGGCTTAACACCCTGTTCCTATTATTCTTCCCAAAATCTCACCAGTCCTTGGTGTGGTTCCCTGCCCTCAGATAGCCCAACTCACTCTCACCATGGGTTGCAATTCATTCTTTTCTCCTTGCCCCAAAATATTTCGTTCTTGCCCTTTGCTGATCTTTGTTAACTGACTATTAGACCTACTTTCGGATATGCTTCTTTTTAGTACATCATCCCTACTTCACACACAGCATCACTGAGATTTTTTTTTTTTGCCACAATCCACAAAGCTACCTTATGAGTATCCCTCGCTCCATTTTCAGGTGATGAAATTTGAGGTCGAGAGATATTAAATTATAAGTATAAGACATAATATAGGTTTAGTGTGCATGCACACATGTCGGGGCCAGACTCCAAATGTAGGAGTTGGTTCTCACTTTCTACCATGTGCATCTTGGGGCTTGAACTCAAACTGTCAGGTTTGGAAGCAGATGCTTGTACTCATTGAGCTACCTCTCTAGCTCCCAGATTCTTATGATTCTTCTGGGAAGGAATGTGTTTCTGGTTTCCGCCTCCTCTTCTCTTTCCCATGGCTCCTAATTGGGCTATATAAGCTTCATACTGGCAGTAAATGCATCTTAACTATGGGATGCTTCATTTCAGGAAAACATAAAAATAGAACAAATAAAATGGACACATTGTGGGTGGATTATCCTATTACATACATATTAAATACGATTCCTCTGAACACGGAATTCTTATAGTGAGCTTTATTGCAGGTCACTAACTCTCTCTCTCTCTCTCTCTCTCTCTCTCTCTCTCTCTCTCTCTGTGTGTGTGTGTGTGTGTGTGTGAGAGAGAGAGAGAGAGAGAGAGAGAGAGAGAGAGAGAGAGAGAGAGAGAGAGAGAGCACAAAGGTAAAAATGGCATTAGGACAGTTTCTCACTTTGCTAAGGAGAGTATTTACATAGCCATTGTCTTACAGTCCTCAAATCAGCACTGGACTCTAGTGAGTCTCAGCTAGAAGTTAAGTAACACAAGTTCTAAATATCTGTCCTGCCACCAATTATCTCTGTGTCCTTAGACACAGCATTTAATCTCACTGGACTTGTATTTTCTTGTCTATAAAAGTGAAGGGATAGGCATGTGTAATGGAAGTCCAAACTTCCTTTTTCAGACAATAGTTATGAGGCTCAAGAGAGATAATGTATTTAGATGTAGTTTAGAAGTCAAAATGCATTATAAGAACACACCTTTTAAAATCTACAACCCTGTGTCTCTTAAACCCTAGGAGACCAAACTGACTGAAGGATGACAGGTTTGCATTTTAATCCAACCTAAACTGTCAGAATCGTCTACCTTCTTCATTGAGCTATCTCACCAGCCCCCAGATGCTTATGATTTTTCTGGTAAGGATGATGCTGTTCATCACCTCATCTCTTTATCTTATTCAGAAGATTATTATAAAAGATTCTATTTGGGCTTTGAATATTGCCACGCTGGCAACAGTGGGGAAGGTAGGCAGCTGCTAAGACTCCGAAAATACACTGATTTCATTCAAGTATTCTGTTAAAAAAAGGTGGACTTAGGAAATTTATAACTATTGCTATGATACTAGGGGCCCTCTAGCACTGCATTGTTGCTCACATTCAATAATGAAAATGAAATGAGAAAGAGGAGGAGGAAGAGCTTTAATGCTGTGATGCTTCTCCAGCAGCCTCTTCTTAAACAGTTAGCTTAAGAGTGCTATCTAGAGTACCAAATTCTCCTGAAAAGCACTGCAGAAAGAATACCCTACCCAGTAACCTGCAGTGCACGAGCTGCTTAGCAAACACTTTGTGAATCTTACTCTGGCTTCATCACTGGATTAGAATTTGAGGAACATACACTAGCATCTCTTCTAATCAAAGCTTTTTCTGGTTTTGTTTTTAATAAGAACTGGTTATGTACTAATCAACATTTCTGATTCCCTGCTACCAAAAAAAAATGTCATATATAAGTCATTGTTTTCAAAGCTGGTTAGAAGAAGAAAGATCAAAACAGACAAATCAGTATATACGCCCATTAACCTACCCTCTTGGAGTCAAAGCTGTACACAAACAACACCCAAATGATCTTGCAGCAAGAGATCACACGGTAAATTTTAGACCTGTCATGACTGAGCACAGACAGAATTATAAACAAGAGTTCATGGAATATACATAAAGTGATAATTCCAAGTTGTCTCCTAGTGCCGTCATGCTTGATGACAAAGTCATCTGCTTCTAAACCTCAGAGGCCAGCTTATTCGGTGGCTTTACAGCCTTCTGTCTTTCCGGCTCTATGTTGAAGCTTTGCAAAAGGAACATTCAACATTAAACACCAGTTCATTCTAAACATTTTGTTTGTTTGCTTTTATTTTGTTTTGTTTGCACCAGGGTATAAAAGCCTGAGAAATGACCTCCAAGCCTGGGCTTACCCTCTGGTTTGATGTGACACTTGTGGGTTTCCCTTACAAACACACAAGATTAATGCAGCTTGTTTGAGTGTGAGATCTTAGAGAGGAGAAAAATCCCAAGGAGGAAGAAGTAGGTGGGCACATAAGGTAGGATTACTGGCAAGAGGCCTGCCAAGTAAGAGAGTTGAGGGTCTCGGCTCCCCTGGGTTTCTCCCATCCTAGAGGTTAGAGATGCTTCCTATGCTGGGCTTATAGCTGTCAAGCAGTGTGACATGTATGCAGAATGGTAGGTTTAAGTAAAGATGCTGCTGCAAGTGTCTGAGAAATGCTCATGGCATCATAGATTCTGGTCTTTGCAGTGTGTATGTGTTGGAGGGAGGCATACATGAGACTGTCTTCAGTGGTATTCATTGTTAAGATGGTGTTGAGAACAGAAAAAAAATACTGCAGATTCTAGGAAATTATTGGCGAGTATCAGCTCACAAAGGAATAGGGACCAGTGGATGTTGTACTCTGGAAGACGATTGATGGAGGAGGGGCTGCAGATGGAGGGTTGCCATCCAAACTGCAGCATTCTCTGTGTGGGAGATAAATTCACTTGTCATATTTCAAATTAGGTTTATAGGTATTCCTCCCCTACCCAGCCATGCCTTGATGGGAAGACTTCTCAAATTTTAATTCTGTATGGCAGCATATTGGCGTCTAATGTCTAGGTCTAAGATGATGGTTTGTAGGTATATGTCTATGGCTAACAAGGATAGAGCTTCTGAAGTCTCCTAATGTCGTTGGTGGGAAGAGTGCTGCTGCAGCGACCTGTCCTTTTTGCAACACAATTTTCCATCCCTAATGTCAGAGTGTTTCAGGAGCTTAAAAAAAAAAAAAACAAAAAAAACAAAAAAAACAAAAACGAGGTGTGGGGTTTTGAAATGATTTTTCCCCTCAGTCCAGAATATGATCGTTTGCAAAGACACACACACACACACACACACACACACACACACACACACACACACACAGAGAGAGAGAGAGAGAGAGAGAGAGAGAGAGAGAGAGAGAGAGAGAGAAACGCACACGTTAGATTAAAAGTCCGCAGATGCTCAGGAAGTCCAGCTAAAAGAAGACTGTGTCTCCTATGGCAAAGCCTGGGTACTCAGATGCCAGAAAGCTGCGGAGATCAGCATAGCCTCAGCTGCTGAGCTCGCAGCCTAGCCACCACCACTGCCAGGGCACTCTCTCGCCTTGCTGTCTGGTGCTCAGGGCTACATCTGCAGGCTGCAGAAAGCCAGGGCTCCAGTTCTCCCTCATCGCACTCCCTTCCCAAAGCACCGCAAACCCGGTAAGGAATAGCAACCTCCTCAACTGCTCTCATTTAGAAAAGCGCAGAAATTAAACAAACAAACAAACCATACCAAACAAAAACAAACAAAAACCCCTGAAACTCGGAGGAATGTCTCCCCACCCCCACCTTCATCCCCGTGTCTTTTTTTTCCAATCTCTGCAGGTTTATTTCTTGTTCTGAGTTAAATAAAACGGATTACTTGTCCATCCTGACTTGGGAAGAGGGCAAGTGGTTGGGCCCAAGCTAGATCCACCTGCTGCTGAGGTAGGAGGGCAGCTACCTTATAGAAGCTTAAGACCAGCAGCAGCTCCGTAGAATGTGGATGGATTGCAAAGACCCTCAACTTCTTTCTGTCTCTCTTGTGTCTTCTCTCTCTCTCTCTCTCTCTCTCTCTCTCTCTCTCTCTCTCTCTCTCTCTCTCTCCCTCCCCCTTCGTGTCACTAAAGGGTTAACCCCGGCCAGGCTCCAAATCCTCCCCACAAGGCACTCAATTCCCCCTCCTCTTTTTTTTTTGCCCCCCCCCCTTTCCTGCGCACGTCGGTAAGAGGTCATCAAGCGCTCTGCCCAGTCGCGTTCTCAAGCCTTACTCTTTCCCGCCCATCAAACCCGTAGCTGCTTACGAAGAGGTGTGCGCTCACCAAGGGGCGTGTCCCAGCTCCGGGAGACGCTGCGCGCCCCTGGGTTAGACCTCAGAGCTGCGCTAGCCATGGAGCGAAGCGGGTGCAAAGTTTGGCACCCTGCAAAGGGATGTCAGATAGGAGTGGGTGGACCGCCCAAGGGCTCTTTAGCCCTCTAAGCTTAGGGACCCCGGCTGCCTGGACCTCAGACGGTGTGCTGCAATGGACGGTGTAGATTCGGTGGCCCAGGGCACTGCCCAGCCTCAGGATGAAGAGCAGCCTGCTGAGTCCCCAGAGCCGCCGCCGCCACCTCCTGCTCCGCCGCCAGCCCCACCGCCTCTGGCCCCACCGCCTCCGGCCCCACCGCCTCCGGCCCCACCGCCGCCGGCCCCACCACCGCCTGCTCCTCCACCATTCCCTGAGCCTTCTCCAGAACCAGTACCAGAGCCTGCTCTGGGACCCTGTCCAGAGGCAACTCCAGAACCAGCCACAGAAACAGACGCAAAATCAACCCTAGAACCGGCCCCGAAGCCGGACTCAGAACCGGACTCGGACCCGGACCCCGAACCAGACTCAGAGCCGGCCCCAGAGCCGGCCCCCGAACCTGACTCAGAGCCGGCCCCAGAGCCGGTCCCCGAACCAGACTCAGAGCCGACCCCAGAGCCGGCCCCCGAACCTGACTCAGAGCCGGCCCCAGAGCCGGACCCCGAACTAGACTCAGAGCCGGCCCCAGAGCCGGCCCCCGAACCAGACTCAGAACCGGCCCCAGAACCAGTCTCAGAGCCGGCCCCACAACTTGTCCCTGAGCTGGCCCCGGAGCCGGCCCCAGAATCTGTCCCAGAGCCAACCCTAGACTTGGCCTCAGAACTGGCCCTAGAACCAGCCCCAGAACCTGCCATGGAGAGGGCCCCAGAGTCCTGGCCAGAGCCAACTCCAGAGTCCTGTCTAAAGATGAGTCCAGCACTACATCTGTTGCAGGTAGTTCCTGGAGAGAAAAGTGGAACGACATCTCCAGTGCTATTGCCATTGCCGTCGCCCAAACCGCCAATAACGTGGTCCAGAATAAAGGTAAGAAAAAGACCCCTGGGGGCGGGGGCCAAGGCTAGGTCCGATGACTATGGAGTTTGCTAGACTCCGGGTATCCCTTGAATCCCTTTGACTACCACTCACTGGCTAGAAAGATGTGGGAATGGGAGACCTGGGGAAGCGGGAAGTGGCGAGGAAGCGGGAAGTGGTTGGGAGGCGGGAAGCAACATGTGGGAAAAGAGAGTAGGCTGCTTGGGTTAGGAAAAGAGAGGTGATAGCAGAAGTGGGAGTCAGAGCAGTTTCCCCGTAGGAGGAAGTGACAGTGCAGTGAGCACCTATATCTTGAAAAAGCATTGAAAGGCACCCCGGGGAACACAAGATACCCTGAAGTATTTGGGGCTGGCCGAGGCACTGGAGTGGAAGACACTGAGGGGGGAGGGAGATGGGACACACCTCTGCCACAGTCATTGCCGCAGAGGCCCAAACTGCAGAGCCTCTGCCTGCTTGGCCCCCTCCCTGCCACTGAGGAGCAGGGGGCACATCAGCTGATATGCAGCTGAAGACATTCCAGGGAGGTGCCTGGTGGCTCTGTCCACTGCTGGGCACTGGGATCCAGGCAGAGGTGAGGGGAAGGGCGGCGCCCACGCGCACTGCAGGGGAAGGGCAAGGTTCGCTGGGAGGAGGGGGAGAGCCTGCGTTGGAGCCACCATTCTGTCTGTCTGCAGGATTTCCCAGCAGGTAGGTGCAAGCACAGTGATACAGTGACGCGCGGCGTCACAAGCGGGCAACTGTCATCCCGAGCCAGGACCAGTTGGGATAGTACTGCAGTCCTGGCTTGGCAAATGTGAAAAACACGAGTTGGGTTTTGCCAGCAGAGCATGTGAACCACAACTTTCATCTCTACCCGTCGACAGCAATGTCTTGGGAAACATTGCACTTATCTGGGAGGGGAAAGAATGAAGGGTCCTCTGGCACCAGTCCATGCCAGAGAGCGAGGAAGGTTTTCAATGTTTACCTCCAGTGTATCTGATTTTCTCCCTGTCTCTAGTTCCCATAGTCTAAAACGGTGAAAATCACAACAAGGCTTAAATATATGGCCCACTTTAGCTTCCCCCGAAGACAAACACACAGGTAGAGGCACAAGCAGATAATGCAACATGCCAATAAGGAAAGCCTATGCAGCTGCTTGGCAGGGACACATCTTGAAAATCTTGCTGCTGTTTGACAGCACACTTGTAGAATGCAGAATGCAGCAGGGCTTTGGGGGTAGAACTGGCATCATGAAATAGCCAAATATCTGCAATGATAAAGTCTACAGTGAAAGTCTGAAAAAGGACAAAGGGGTGGGGGTTTATTTAAATAAGTAAAATGGGACGATGGTGACTTGAACAAGGGAAAACAATCAAAATCTCGGGGATGAATCTTCCCCCTTCCTGCAGATATTCTTTCTTACTTAGATTTCAAGAAGAGGAGGGCGGGTAGCCACACAGGGAGCTCACCCTAACCCTGAGGCTAGCTGTTGTCTTTTTGGAAAGGTCTGCAATGAGCTGGTGAGTGGGAGATGAGCACGAATCACCTGACCCGTAGCCATCTTAAGTGAAAAATTGGGAACTAGGCTGAAAACGGGGAACAGGGGGCTGGCTCCTTAATTACCTGAGTGACCTTCTGAAGCATTCTCCCTTTGACCTCAGGAAGGAAGGCTGGGGGGCCAGGACCATTTTTTCCCCAATCCTCAGTGAAAATAATCCCTCCTTAGCTGTGAAAGCATATTTTACCAGATTGACTGGAAACTCTCCATTGCCAGATAGGAAGAATCAAGGCAAGGGTAATCAGGTTGGTTTCTTTTCTATGGTACCTGCTCACATATACTGGCTGGGTGGCTCAATGGCATGAGACAGCATTCATAGGAGACAGAGACCCCAGGGGGTTGAGTTTACCTTCAGAAGAGTGAGGCGTTTGTGGATTCACTTATCTGTAGAGTTCGGAACCCCAAGTATCCATCAGGAAGGACCTGTAGATAAACTAATGAAGGCTCTTGGAGATTCCAAGGATACAAAAGATCTAGGTAAATGTTCACATTGTTAAGGAATTCAATTCTTCTCTGCTATCTTTCAGTTGCTCGCTGGTGCAGTTGGCAACAGCTGATCTTCAGCAGTATAGCCATTTTCTTCTGCAGTCTTTTCAAGCAGCTGACTTGTATATTAACATTCAAAACAAATAGGTTGCCTTATTAGCTGGGGTAAGACTATTCTCAAGCACTGCCTCCTTGAGGAAAGCTTGGAAAAACACACATAAACACACGTCATACACACACACATCACACTCACATAAAGACACATACATACAAGCATACACACCAAACAGACATATACACATAGATACCACACACATACACAAAAACACAACACACATACACACAAACACACAAGCACACGCACCAAGCACACACACACCATACACACAAACACATACACACCACAAACACATCACATACATACCACAAAAACACACCACACACACCACACACACCACACACACCACACACACACACATACATACGAACACATGACACATACACACAAACACACATACACATAAGCATACACACCAAACAGACATACACACATACATACCACACACACATACAAACACATACACAAAACCACAACACACATAATACACACCAACACACAAGCACACACACAGCATACACACAAACAAACATACAACAAACACATCACATACATACAACAAACGCAAATCATACACATATACCACACACACACACATACAAATACATCCATACAAACACATCACACATATACAGAAGCATACACACCAAACAGACATACACACATACACACCACACACACATATATATACAAACACACCACATATACACACAAATACACATACACACAAGCATACACACGAAACAGACATACATACATACACACCACACACAAATGCAAACACATATACACAAACACACCACACATACACCCAAACACACATACACACACACCATACACACAAACACATACACATCATACAATCACATATGTACCACAAACACACATCACACACACACCACATACACACATACAAACACATACATACAAACATACCACACATGCATACAAACACACATACACACAAGCATGCACACAAAACAGACATACACACACATACCACACACATATACATACAAATACACCACATACACACACACACACACACACACACACACACACACAGCATAGACACCAAACAGACATATGCACACCATACACACACATACATACAAACACATACATGCAAACACACCTCACAGACACACAAACACACAAGCACACACTCCAAACACACATACAAACACATACACACCACAAACCCATCACATACATACTGCAAACACACATCACACACACACACCACACACACACACATACACATACAAACACACCACTCATATACACAAACACACATACAACCAAGCATACACACCAAACAGCCATACACACCACACACACATCACAAACATACCACATAAACACATACAAACACATATACACAAACACATCACTCATACAAACACACATACCCAAAAGTACACACACCAGACATACACAAATATATACCACACACAAACACACATACACTACACACTCACACATACACATACTCACAAACACACCACTCATACACACAAACACACCACACATACACACTACATACTCATACATACACATACTCACAAACACACCACTCATACACACAAACACACCACACATACACACTACACACTCATACATACACATACTCACAAACACACCACTCATACACACAAACACACCACACATACACACATACACAACACACATACATCACACCACACACACATATACACAAACACACATACCCAAGCATACACCTCAAACAGGCATACACACATACACATCACACACACATACAAACATATACACATAATACACCAACACATACACAAACACACATAAAGAACACACACCAGACATACACAAATACACACCACAAACACATCACACACAGAACACACACACATGAAAACACATACACAACACACATATCACATATGTAACACACACATCACCCAAACACCACACACATACAAACACACCACTCATACAAACAAACACACATACACAAAAGCATATACACCAGACATACACACCACACACACACATACAAACTTATACACACAAACATATCACTCAGACACACAAACACACATACACAAGCACACACACCAAATAGACATACACACCACATATACATCACACACACACATACAAGCATACACACCAAACAGACACATATATACAGACCAAACACACATCACACACACACCACAAATTTACACATATGCACACATACTCACAAACACACATACACAAACATGCACACCAAACAGACATACACACATACACACCACATACACATCATACTCACACACATACACACACACACACACACACACACATAAGAACACACACAAAACAGGCATACACATCACACACATACCACATACACACATACAAACACAAACACACAAACACACCACTCATACACACAAACACATATACAGAAGCACACACACCAAACAGACATACACAAATACATAACACACACACACACAGTACACACACATACATAGCACACACACATCACACACACACCACACACACATACAAACACATACATAAAAACACACCACTAATACACACCAAAACACATACACACAAGCAAACACACAAAACAGACATACACACATACATACTACACACACACACACAAGCACAAACACACCACAGACTCACACATACAAATACATACTCAGAAACACCCCACTCATACACACAAACACACATACATACAAGCACACAAACCAAACAGACATACACACATACACACCACACACATTTCACACATACACACAAACACATCACACATACACACAAACACTCACACATACACACAAACACACATACACACCAAACAGACATACACATATACACACCATACACATCACACACACACCACACACACATACAAACACATACACACAAACACACATACACACAAGCACACCAAACAGACATACACACACACACCACACCACACACACATACACAAATACATACATACAAACACACCACATATAGACACAAGCAAACACACCAGACATACACACATACGTACCACACACACACACACAAGCACAAACACACCACAGACTCACACATACAAATACAAACTCAGAAACACCCCACTCATACACACAAACACACATACATACAAGCACACAAACTAAACAGACATACACACATACACACCACACACACTTCACACATTCACACAAACACATCACACATACACACAAACACTCACACTTACACACAAACACACATACACACAAGCATACACACCAAACAGACATACACATATACACACCATACACATCACACACACACACATACAAACACGTACACACAAACACACATACACACCAAATAGACATACACACATCCACAGCACACACACACACACACACACCACATACACACATACACAAATACATACACACAAACACACCACATATAGACACAAGCAAACACACCAGACATACACACATACATACCACACACATAAGCACACACACATTCTACACACTCACACAAATACATACACACAAACATACACACACACAAGCACACACACCATACATACATACATACCATACACACACATCACACACACATACAAATATATAAAACCAAATAAACCACTAGTACACACAAACACATACACACAAGCACACACACCAAACAGACATACACACATACAGACCACACACATACCACACACATCACACACACACACATATACATACAAACACATACACAGAATGACACCACTCATACACACAAACACATATACACACAAGCACACACTAAACAGACATAAATATACACAGAAGCACACTGCACATACATGCAAACACACATACAAACACACAACCTCACAAACCAGACATACACTCATACACACCACACACATTTCCACACACTGCACACACAAACATACAAATACATATACACAAACACACCACACATACACACAAGCATACATACTGAACAGACATACACACATATACACCACACATACAACACGTGCACATACAAACACAAACACACAAACACACCACTCATACACACAAATACACCTACATACAAGCACAAACACCAAACAGACATACACACATACAAGCTACACATGCATCACATATACACACACAAACACATATACCAAATCACACCACAAATACACACAAACACACAAGCACACACACCAAACAGAAATACACAATACATACCACACACATCACACATGTACCACACACAAACATGCAAACACACATACACACCATGCACACATACAAACATACACAAACACACCACTCATACACACAAACACATACATACAAGCACAAACACCAAACAGACCTATATACATACATGCTACGCACTCATCACACATGCATCTCACACACAAACACATATACACAATCACACCACACATATACACAAACACACAAGCACACACCAAACATACACACATATACACACTACAAACCATCACACACCACACACTCAAAAATACAAACACATACACACAAGCTCACATCACACAAGCAGACACACCAGACATACACACTTACACACCACACACACACATCACACAAACCAGACACACACTATACACACACATACAAACACATACACACAAACACACCATTCATACACAAAACACACATACATACAAGCACAAACACCAAACAGATATACACACATACATGCTACACATGCATCACACACATGCAACAAACACACACAAACACACACACAAGCACACACACCAAACAGACATACACATGTACACATCACACACAGAACACACACACATACAAACACTCCACTCATACACACAAACACACACAATGAACAGACATAAACACATACACAAAAACACACCCCCACCTACAAACACACATATACACAAAACACACATCACACACACACACCACTCACATATATACAAACACACCACACATACACACAAGCCCACACACCAAACAGACATACACACATACACACTACACACGCATCATACACTACACACACAAACACATATACACAATCACACCACACATACAAACACAAACACATATACACAATCACACCACACATACAAACACAAACACATATACACAATCACACCACACATACATACACACATTCGCACAAGCACACACACCAAACATACATACAGACATATACACCACACACACACACACACACCCCACACTCATACACACACATATACTCAAACACACCACACATAAACACAAACACACATACATAGAAGCACACACACACAACAAACAGACATACACACATACACACATACACACCACACACACATACATACAGACACACAGAGAAGCACACACACCAAACAGACATACACACAAACATACCACTCATATACACAAACACAAATACAAACAAGCACACAACCAGACATACATACACATCACACACACACACACACCACACAAACACACACATACAAACACACCACTCATACATACCAACATACATACATACAAGCACACACCCCAAACACACATACACACTACAGGCACATCACACACACATACACACACACACACACATACACACACAAACACAAACACATATACACAAACACACCACTCATACACACCAACATACATACATACAAGCACACACACCAAACAGACATACACACATAGAGACCACACACATCCCACACACACCACACACACAAACATACAAACACATACACAGAATGATACCACTCATACACACAAACACACATACACACAAACTCAAATACAAACACTACATACACATACACACCATATAGACAGAAATATACACATCATACACACATACACACATAAACACACACAAACATTACACACAGAAACACTACACACAGAGAAATACACACCACTCATATATACACCACACATACAGAAATATACACACTTATACACACATTACAAAAAATTTACAGAGACACACACATCACACATATTATACACACAAACACTATACACATACATACACTACACATGGAGATATATTCACATCATACACAAATATGCATAACCACACCACACACATATCATACACACACTCCATACACAGAAATATACACATACTATACACACAAATACACAGACCACCCATACAGAAGTGTACACATATCACACAAAAATACACACAGATACACCATCCACAGACACACCACACACACATGCTCACTTCACACAGAGAAATACACACATCACACACACATCACACAAATATACAGAAACACATACTTTGCACATATCAAACACACATACACATATACACATACACAGAAATACACATGAACACACACTACACATACATACACATACCACACACAGAAATATACCCATCATACACACACCTCATATACACATAGCACACATATCATACACACACCACATACAAAACCTACCTGCACACACCACATATACAGAATTATACATATATCACACAAAAAAGCACACACACAGTGCACACACACAGTAATACCCATAAGTCACATACAAATACACACAAACACACATACACACAAACACATTCATATACACAAACCAGACACTCAGAAATACACATCTCACACACCCCCCACACAGAAACACATACCACACACACATACACACACCACACATACAGACATATACCCACATCATGCACAAATATACACAAACAGTCCATACACATATCACACACACATACATGCACCACACACATACACCACACACACATACATGTACCACACACATACACCACACACACACAAATACACACAGAAACACACATACCACATACACAGAAATACCCATACATCACACACAAATACACAGAAAACACACATCACACGCATCATACATATGTACACTTAAACACACATACAGAAGTATGCACACATAACACAAAAATACACACAGACATACAAATCAAACATATCATACACGCATACGCATATAAAATACACTACACTCATACATACATCACACACAGAAATATACACACCATACACACAGCATATATACACAGAAATATACATATACCATACACACATACATACGTATACATAAATATGCACATATCACACAAAAAATGCAGACACACAATCCACACATACACACCACACACACACAGAAATACACACATCACACACACACACCTGTATACACACAGCACACATATCACACACACACATTCTACTCACACAGAAATACACACACCACACATCAGACAAAAATACACACAGTCCATACATACACCATCCACACACATCATACACACAGAAATACACAAGTATCACACAGAAATACACACAAACACACATACACACAAACACAGAAATAAACACACCACACACAGAAATACATGCACCATATACTCATCACACACACTCACACCACAGAAATACACATACACCACATACACACACCACACATACAGAAATATACACATATCATACACCAATATACACAAATATTCCATACACATATCACACACACATACACACATAACTCACACATATACCACACACAAGAATACACACAGAAACACACATACATCACACACAGGTACACACAAACACACATATAATACACACAGACACACACTACACACACATACACACACACCACAGCACACACAGAGAAATACACACACACAGTACATACACATATACTCACCACACACACCCGATTCACACATATACACACCATACGCACATCACATGCACATACACATACCATACACACATAAACACACACACATACAACACACACAGAAATACATACACCCTGTACACACAAATACAGACAGACATAGTCCACAAACCTCACACACAAGCACACACATACACACATTATATACACATACACACAAACTCTATATGTATATACAAACAGCACAGATATACACACACCGCACACAGTACCACACACACATAAACACAACAGACACATCACACACAATTACACACTCAGAAATACACACACATCCCACACAAATACATACACACACCACAACCACAGAAAATGTACACATACTATGCACACACATCATACACAAATATTCACATCCACACACTACTCACACAGAAATACATGCCTCACACACAAATGCACACCACACACACATAAACCACATACAGAAATACACAGCATACACAGAAATACACACATACCATACATACTCATACATCACACATGTACATACACATACCACACAGAGAGAAATACACATACATCATACACACATCACATAAAGACACACACCACACATATACCACACACACAATCTCAAACTATACAAGTCTCACTATCGAAAGAAATTCTTTGAAGAATCTAGCTTGAAAAAAATTCAAAAGAAAGAGGCAAAAGCACGTGGCTGAATATGACTGCAAGTTTTTATCCTGCAAGTGATATTGCTAGCTGGCATTGTGATAGACAGGCAGACAGACAGACAGACAGATAGACAGGCAGGCAGGCAGGAGATAGGTAGGTAGATAAATAGACAGGAAATAGGTAGGTAGATAGATAGACAGGCAAGAGATAGGTAGGTAGACAAACAGACAGACAGACAGACAGACAATCAGACAGACAGACAGGAGGTAGATAGGTAGATAGATAGACAGGCAGGAAATAGACAGACAGACAGACAGACAGATAGATAGATAGATAATCTTGCAGTCTGTTCTCTGCTCTCTTTGGAGCATTCAGTAAGATTTCAGGACCTACTAGCTGCAGTTCTATGCAGACATAAGACTACGAAAAGGTGCCTCATGTTTTCTTTCCCAGTAGCTACCAAGGTTACAAGATTTGTGAACTAAGCCTATCTGGTCCTCCCCTTCTAAACTGTTCTGATTCCCAGGAAATGAGCCTTGGCCTCCCACCTGGTGGCAGTAAATGTAAGTACAGATGTGTGAATTGGTTCTTTAACAGTGCTATGACTCTCTTGGGGGGATGGGTGGGACTTCTGTGAAGCAGGTCCCATTTGTTTGTCTTCCATCAGTTGTGTTGTGCCTGAAGAAAGTTTGTATTTCTATTTAATGGATTTTGAGCAGTTATAAAATTATAATCAGCCTGTATGAGTGACTGAGGAAAGTGTGGGGAGAATAGCACATTTGTGACTTTGATTTGTGCAAAGAGGGTTGTGTGTGTCCCTGTTAATGATAACAATTTAATAATTACCACTGCCCAATGCTATAAAAGTACAGTTTTTGCGCAAATAGCTAATGTTTTGGACACATGGTTTTTTATAAAGCACAGACTTTTTCCAAATTTTATCATGTGACTTTATATACATATTTATTTGAATAAGCATTCATTATGAAAATAGTTTTTTTATTATTTCCTGAAAATAAAATAATAAACTATTTCGACACTGCCAAAATAGCAAACATTTATCATATATCATATTGGGTAAATCTTAATTGATCTTTTAATTAGCTCACCTATTTGTTTGAGTTTCTCAAAAGTAGGGACTATCTTTCCCAATGCCTGGTGCAATGCAGTATTCCTTGGCTTTGTTCAATAAGCACAGAGAGATTGCTACTGGGAATAAATGAAAATACATTCTCATCAGTTTCAAAGTAAGAATTAAATGCTTATTTAAATAGCCTGATGTATACCATGATATCTGTAATATGGACATACATACATATATGGAGTCGATTTAATAATACTCAGAATTGCCATTGAAAATATAAAGAGAAGTAGTATTAGCAATTTTTAAATAGCTAAAAGTCTCCTTATTGCAACAGCAGCGGACTAATGATGATGGTGTTGGTTTCTGGGGTAATAGTCTTTTTCTTAAGTGCACAGAATATCTGCGGCGGCGACTGTAAACAGCTTTAGGAGTACAGACTCAGATATTTAACCTGTTGAAGGTCAGGATGAAATTGCTTTCTCTCCTCTTAGGTTTTAACCTTTTTGTCAGACTTTAATGATACCATGTAATTTATTTGGTATATGTTCTGAGAGCTCCTGAGTATTTGCTGCAGGATGTTCTCAAAAAAAAAAATAATAATGAGGTACTTGGTTTTCTTTCTGAATGTACAATTCTTATGTATTTATAAAAATCTCCAGCTGAGGCTTCTGTGGGTCTGTAGTTCAAAACAAAGGGCAGTGCCTTTACCCACAATGACTTCCAAGAAGAGGGAAAAATCTACGAAGGCCAAAGAGTATTGTAAGAAAGTTGGCAAAATCATTTCTGCTAGTATGATACTTGACAATTTCTAGAACGGTTTTGTCTGCAGTAGGGTCAATAAGGACAAAGCCAAAGCCTGATGGCTAATAGGATCTATTGATCCCTTTCTATGTTGCGGAGTTTCTGGAATACTAATATATTGCTTTGTGTAATACCTAGGACCGTCATTTATCTAAGAACAGCTCCTGAGTGCTGACGTATTTCCAAAGCAATGATTCTTGTTACTCACCTGGTGCTCCCAGAGGGGTCCAGTATAGAGCCATGACCCTGAGAAGAAAAGAGCAAAAGCATAAGGCCTTGAAACGATTGGTCACAGAGAGGTTTGTGGGTTGAGAAGGAAATAGACATAAAATCCTGCTAAGAATAGGAACAAAATGATCAACTCCCCCAAAGAAAATAGAGATACAACCAATGTAGTTAATAAAATTTACCCCCAATCTAAAATGTATCCAAAGAAAGTCTGAAAGGAAGTGTTTCTTAGCCACTGTCAAGGCCCACAAAGGAACTGTCTCTCAAAGAAAAAGTTAAGAAATGAAACGAAAGAGGAAGAATCTTAAAAAGTATTTCTACTCTTTAAAAGGTCATAGCAAGTATTCATTTTGTAGCCCCTCCATAGCCCCTGGCTGTTCTCTGAGAACTCTAGCAACCTCTGGCTCCCCTAAAGCAGTTCTTCCAGCTGTGGGACATGTCCAAGATAACCAAGTCCCGAGAGACAGAGAGGAGGAGGCTGAGGATCAGGAGGGAGGAGGGAGGGGGAGCTTGAGGCCTACAAGGCTTCCTTTAGGAGGGATACAAGTTTTACACTTAATCTGATGGTTGGACAACCTTCTGAACACATTATCATTCACCAGACTCTGCACATTAAAATGATGAATCCCAAGATATGTGAGTTCCATCTGTATTTTTTTTTAAAAAAAAGGAAAAGTAAAATATCATCTTTTAGCCTCAAGATAATGAATTGCTATCCCTCACAAACACATAAAGAAATTGCAAAACTATTTAAGAAGGGATTTTTTTCCAAAGGGAAATTCTCTTTAACTGTACACACAAAACCTCTTTATTTACTCCTATTCCAAATGTTTAATATTACATATATTTCAAAGGGCAAACACTCTTAAAATATGTTATCAATGGAATGTACTGACTCCTCATATATACATTTTCTTCTCTCATTCCCGAATCTCATTGTTTAGTCCTGCCTATATGGCTTGAAACTTGTTTTGTATACCAGGCTAGCCTTAAATTTATGTCAACTTTCTTGCCTTTGTCTCCAGCATGTTGGAATTGCATATGTGGATCTAACACCATGTATTTTCCCTTTATCTTCTTTTAGTTATTAAAATAAAGGTTCTCTAATCTTATAAAGATTTAATTTCCAGGGAAAGGAAGAGAGAAATGAAAGAGATAACAGCTGCTTTCAGGTGACCAAAGAACAGGTGCCTAGTCTCTCCTTTTAAAAATATATTTAATTTTTTAAAATGTGTGGTGTATGTGTGTGTGTGTGTGTATACAGCTGCTCACAAAGGCCAGAAGAGGACATCAGATCCCTTGGAGCTGGATTACAGATGTCTGTAAACCACCTGATATGATGCCATCTTTCCAGCTCCAAGAATACACACACACACACACACACACACACACACACACACACACGCCCACGCGCGCGCACTCACTCACAGCACCTTGCACACCTAAAACCAGCATATGAAAGAAAATATGAAAATATAAAGATCTAAATTTGGTTTACACCACTTAATCACTTTCAAATCTATCCATTTTCTTCAAATGTTATTTTTCTTTAGTGCTGAATATTCAGAATCCCACTGTGTATACATACCATATTTTTACATATTTTTTTCTTCATTAGACGATGGATATCTAAGATGATTCCATATCTATACTGTTGTGACTAAAGCAGCAATAAAATATAAATTTACAAGTACCTCTGTAATATGATATAGCCTTTTTGGTATACACTCAGGAGTGCTATAGCTAGGTTACTTTGCAATCCTATTTTTATGAGGCACTCCCACAATTATTTCCAAAGTAGGTATAACAGTTTATATACTCCAACTAACAATGAATAAGCCTTTTCTCACATCCTTATCATCCTTTGTTGTCATTTATTTTCTTAAAGATTGCCTTTCTGACTTGGATGAGATGGAATCTCAACGCAGTTTGAATTTGCATCTCCCTGATGACTAAAGATGCTGTCCATTTTTAAAAAGTATTTTCAATTTTCAGTTTTTCTTTTGAGAACTGTCTGTTCAGTTCATTAGCCCATTTGTTGATTACCAGGGGCCTTTTTGGTATTTAATTTTTTAAGTTCATAAATTCTAGATATAACCCCTTGGCTGTAACATAGCTGGAAAACAGTTTCTATTCTTTTTGTCAAGGTCTATTGTTAAAAAAAGAAATCCTCCAAGCCTAAGAAAACACTTCCTCAGCACCATGAAAGTAAGAAGAATCTTCTCATAGAAGAAAGAAGTGAGAGAGAGAGAGAGGGAGAGAGAGAGAGAGAGAGAGAGAGAGAGAGAGAGAGAGAGAGAGAGAGAGAGAGAGAACATCTTTTATCATGAGATACTGAGAGCTTTGCTAAAATCAATGGACCTTATTTTTTTCCACACTCATGAGGAAACATATTTTTAAAGAAAAAGATAAATTTTCTCAACTCAAGACAAATTGGCCATAATCTCAATAACATCATTGAACTTTCTCGCCCTAAAGAGATCTTTTTTCCCAAAACCAAGGGAAAATTGAAAGGTCTTTGCTCAGGCTGACATCTGAAAATAGAATGCACTCTTTCACACTCAGCCCCTCCACATACAAGAAATAGAAAAGAAAAGGTAGTAAACTTTTTTTGAACCATGTCACTGAACCTCAAATTTAGCATCAAAGGCTGAGGGGCAGTACATTTTAAATCACAGCCTGGTATCCCTCTCCCCTACATACAGCATCATCCAGGCAAGCTGCATGAGGAAAGCAGATCCTATCTAAACCAAACAACTATTAATAAAGTAAACCTACTGAAAAAAAAAACCCATATAATTTCTTTCCTAATCAACCCAAAATTACTTGGTTAATGGCTGCATCATTTCATCTAATAGCACAGAGAATCGAGAGTTCAAATAGAATTTAAGGCAATGATTCTTACTAGCAACTCCCAATAGGACACATACCCCTACAAAGCATCAGTGACCATTAGCCAGGCTCCTCCTGGGGACCAACATGACACACCTCAATCTTTGGCATTATCTTCTTTCTCATAATGTGCTGGTTTGGATGTCTTTTCTTGTAGGACTTGATTTTCGTGAATTCAAAAAAAAATGTTATTTATAAGATGAAAAAAATTAAGTTCATCTTTCTTAAAAATAATAAATTGGGTATTTGCTTTGTGTGCTATATGTGCAAAGCATTGTGCTAAAAGCTGAAGATTTCTTACCAGTTGAAAAGACCACAAGGATGAGATTTACATTTAGTGAAAGTGGTAAAGGATAGACACAGATAACATCTGCCTTTACGGTGTAAAGCGATTTACACTGTGAATAAGCAATTGTCTCCACAGACCTCATCTCAAAAAACCAGAATGTGAGAAACAAGAAATCTTGTACAATTGAATGAAGTTCTTCTAGCACTCCATCATTGAGAAATAATTACATCTTGATGCATTTTTCTGTATCTCTCCCACTGAATTATTCTTGTAATCTATACAGCAAGGCTTCAATGAATGTAGGATTTCTTTAAAATTACAGCTGTGTTCATTGCTCCTCATTGTTTTTAGGAGACACATTAATTTTAGCTTAAAGTTTAGCTAATTGGCCTGTTTGATATGACTGATATGTATGTGGTTGAAACACAACTGTGGGTAAGTAATACGAGTATATGACCAGCAAAGAACAACTGTTACGATTGCTTCTGTATCAAATGGCAGGTTCATTTCGTAGTTACTTATTACACTTTGGGATCCAGACTTCACCTGTTTGTCTCCATTTTAATTTTTTTTCCTTGAAGAAAGCAAGCTGAACCAGCCCCACTCTCTTCCTACTGTAAGTTCACAAAAGAAACCTCTAACATTTCTGCAACTCTGTTGATGCACTTATCGCTCTCAGCAACCTAAGAATGAGACTTTAAGGAAGCTGATAAATGAGATGCCTAGATGCCAAAACAAAACCTTGGGGAGTGATTATTTATTTTACCACATGATTTGCTGAAGTGTTTACTGTGTTAATAGCTAATTCTCTCAGCATACCTTTTCACAAATAAAAAGTGAATCAATATAATACAAGAAGGTATACTAATTTCAGAAAATATGACTGATGGCTTTGTCTGATGCAAACTGTTTCATGTACAATTAGGCATCACTAACTGGGAAAGAAAGTATACCCTACAGGTGATGATATTATCCACAATTGTAAACAAATAGTAGATTCAATTCATCCAGCATGTAACCGACAATTCAGAATTAATAAACTAAGATCCAACCAAGGTTGAATTAGATATTTAAAAGGCAGCTATAATGCATTATTAAGATGAGACTATTCTTCAGCTTTGTCTGTAGCACCTAGTAATTTCCATCTTCCAAAGCATTATAACATTTACTATTTCAGCCTTTGCTTTAATGAGCCTATAAAAGAGATTATTGGCTCCTAAGGACAAGGATTTTTACCTCATTTTCCCCCAAGAACAGGACCAGGGACAGAAAGAAGTCCTAATCAATACCTAGAGCTTTGCCGAATACTTCTGAGATGAGATAATGGGCCTGGAGACTGAATGCACCAGCATTCATAGAGTACTGCTGTCAGACTCAGCTGACTGCATTTCCAACATTGAATTGGGCATGGTGATATACACCTGTAATCATGGCTCTTGGGAGGCAAAGCCAACAGGATTGATGCAAGTTGGGGGCCAGTCTGGGCCAAATAGGAAGTTTCAGGCCAGCCAGGAATACACAGTGAGACCCTGATAGTAACAATAGCAACAAATTGAAAGCTTGGGTTCTTATTTACCTTTTCCTGCAGATAATGTCTCTGCCTCTTCTCTTCTGGGAGTTTGAAGCTTGAGACAGGAAATAAAAACCACCTGGGGAGCAAAACTTGAACCTGAAACCCGAGGAGAGATTCCTTTAACCCTATCTATGTTCTGTCAGTCTTCAATAGCCTGAAGTTGGAGAAGTCTTCACTCTCTAAACCCTGACACTAACCATTGACTATGAGTACTATTTTAGAAGGAACTTTATAACCATTGACTATGAGTACTATTTTAGAAGGAACTTTAGTGTTAACTTTCCACTGGCAAGCATCATTTACATCTATGATCTACATTTAACATATTGTTGCATCATTTATTGACATCACTAAATATATTCCTTGTAGTATAGAGAATAATTTGATATTAAAACATCTAAGTTAAGCATAAGCAGGAAAGAGATTCCTTTTTGTTGTTGGGTTTTGGACACAGGATCTCACTCTGTGCTTTGGATAGTTTTTAAACTCAGGGTGATGGTGATCTTCCTGCCTCTGCTTCTCAAATTCTAGAATTACAAATATGACTCACGAAGACTAGTCAAGACAGGTCTTTCATTTCAAAAAAAAATCATCAAGTTGGTACCCTTCTCACAAACTTTAGTTAGTACAGACAATTTCCCTCCTATTTGATTATTGTCCTTCCTTTTGTCCTTGTCTTCCTTTTAGCAGAAAACAAGTTATTCTGCCTGACCACTAGAACTAACAAAAATGGCAATCTTGAGCTATATGGTCCCCTTTGTTTTAATATGCTTAACTGGTGATAAGATCTCCAGAACCTTTTTTTTTGGGGGGGTGACAGGGTTCACTTTAGTCTTACATGGAATAAAAGCACATCAGTTAATGAGATTTTTATCAGCTCTCACCAGTGAGCCCTTTTTGTAGAGCTCCCAAAATGGCTTCACTTTCCCTTCCCAACAGCACTCAACTTTTCAAGAATATCTTGAATTTTCTTCTAGTCCTAATCGTACCACTCTTTTTGAGCCTGTGGGGGCCATTTTCATCCCAACCACCACAGGTCACTCCCTGGACTCCATAAGCTCATCGCCATATTATAATGCAAAATGCATTCAGTCTTAGTGCTCTTACTAGTATGGCCCAAGTCCTGCTTAAAGCATACAACTGCTTTTCTAGTCCAAAATCTCAAAGTCCACATTCTTCCAAAAAACAAAGTCAGGCATATCACAGCAATATACCAACTTCTGCCTTAGCCAATGTTTTGTTTCTGTGAAGACACCATGACCAAGGCAACTCTTGTAAAGGAAAACATTTCATTGGGACTGACTTATGTTCAGAGGTTTAGTCCATTATCATCATGTCAGGATGCATGGTGGCATGCAGGCAGACATGGTGCTAGAGAGGTAACTAAAGTTCTACGTCTTGATCCATAGGCAACAGGAAGAGAGAGAGGTGGTGCTGGGGTTAAGTTTCTGAAACCTCAATGCCCATCTCCTATGACACACGTCCTCCAACAAGGCCACACTTCCTAATAGTGCCACTCTCTATGTGCCTATGAGGGCCACTTTCATTCAAACCAGCACACGGGGGTCTTATATCCTAAGATATAAGTAGCTAAGACTACTTTAGCTATTGTAGAATAATATATGATAGAGGATTATTACATGGATATTTAAGAACACTTAATAATGCCTCAAAATTTTGACTGTATTGTTTTTTATATAAATGCAGTATTACTATTTCCATCTAAATAAAAGAACAAAGGCTTCTAGTTTTCAAAGTTTCACTGTCTAGTTTTGAATGAACTGAGTTCAGGTGTGAAGGATTTTCTGATAACAAATTCACTTTGATATAAAGGGTTTAGGAAGATAAAATGATGAATTTGTTTGAGTTATGAGGACAATATATATAGCTCCCCCTCCCTGACATAGAGGGAAATATTGGTACTAAATTAAACTGTGACCATCAAAAGTATCTGTAGTAGTAACATTGTACTTGATTTAAAAGCAAGGTCATGATGACAGAAAAATGATACCCTGTGCTATTAAAAAGGCCACTTTGATAGACTTATAGGCTATATGCTGAAATATTATAGAACATAAATTTGATGAGGCAAGCCCTACTGAAACCAAAAGGTAGCTAACAAACATATATCTTATTAGCTGGCCATCACAGGGCTATTGATTAACACTGTTGAAGAGGAAAGTGAAGCCAAAGGAAATGTCTCTGTATGTCTTTAACCTCTTAAAATTAGAACTGATAGGTTTTGTTTGCATACTGTTTCAGACCATCTTTGTTGAACCACATTCCAACTTTTGTAAGTCTGTATTCTCTATATCTTTCACATTAAAATTTTAATACTTACTTTACTCTTATTTGAATGTGTGTGTGCCTGATTATGTGCATGCACACATGTATACACACACACAGACACACACACACATACACACACACACACACACACACACACACACACACACGGCTGCATGACTACAGGTGTCCATGGAAGCTGTCAGATGGCTTAGAGCTGGAGTTACAGGTGGTTGTGAGCTGCTTTGACACGGATGCTGGGAACAGAACTCTGATCCTCTAGAAGAACAGTATGTACTCTTAATCTCTGAGCCCACTCCCCAGTCCTCACATCACAATGTTTCACATACTGAGAAAAGAAACCATGTTTAGTTTCCAGTAAAACCTCCTGTCTTCAGTATTACAGACCCATAAAATATGTTAGACTGATTTGGGGGATAATTTTTTTCATGGTTTTAGAGCTTTATTGTAGAAAGGCAAGAGAAAGAGAGAAGGTAGAAAGAGGGAGAGAGGCCGGCCATGGCCACGTGGAGAGAGGGGGGAAGGGAGAGAGAGAAAGAGGGCAAGAGATGAGAGTAAGAAAGGTGAGAGCGTAAAGACTTGGGGGATCATTTAAATCAGTTTTAAAAATCATTTTAGTAATAAAATCACATTTTAAATGAAATCATAAAGGAAAGTTGATATTAAGATAAAACAAATAATGATTTCTCTTATATACTTCTCTTATATACTAAAATGAGTTTATAACTGAATTAATTGCCTTCTCAGTTATTTATTTTAGGTTGCTATAACCATGAATTTCCACACATAATTTATTACTGGATCTTTAGCAAAGAAAGAGAAAAAAAAAGGAAAAAAAAAAAGAAACAAGTTGGTGTTTAACATTTAGCTTACTGTATCCTGATAGACAATACTCTCATAGCAATATCACCATTCTTGAGAGGCTCTCTCCCTGTAAAGTTGGTTTTCTTATAAGAATATTATTACTGGAAGTTGTGTTCCTGAGCAAGGACATCACACCAGGTAAACCATTGATATACTACCAATAAGTTGTAAAAGCCAGTATAAAACTGTAAGCCTCTGTAAACAGTTAAAGCAGAAAACTTGTTCACGTCCTATAAAATGGGCATAAGTGTAGAATACACATTGATTTTATAAGAGGCCCCAGTGTACTATAAACTGTACATGAAGCATATAAAAGAGCCAATTGTACATAAATTGAATGTACTGTTTATTATTGATTCAGAATTTACACTCTACCTACACCCAGAAAGAATATGAAATAGCTTACAAAATCAAGTACAATAAAAGAGGGCAATTCAATACAAATAAAAGCAGGGCAAACTAACTCAAAGCCATTTTGTAAGAGACCTAAACTCATACGTGCTAGGTATAACATCAATCGCAGATTCAATTAAGACAGCTTTTGTTCTGCTCTTTTCATTGGCTTGGGAACTTTGGAGGATGATTTGAAAGAGTTCAGCCTCTTTGAGTTGGTATTTGAGGGAATTAAAGCGATGCTTCGTTTTTGTGCAATGTGTCTTCCTATAGCCAACTGTAGCAACCATAAGATGAAACACTGAAAGACTGCTGGCAAGACTGTGGTACTTAGTTGTCCTAGATGGCTGTGGCCTGCGTTCTTCCAATATTCTAGTGTAGCCTACTGGGTAGCACAGGAGTACCTGGTAGCCAGAGATTCAAGAGTTTGGACTCTGTAAGAGTAAGGCCTTAGGAGCTCATCCAGTGCTTGTCCTTCTCCAAATGGCAGCAGAGCTGCCTTAGAACACAGTATCAGTGGTGTCAAAAAAGCAGATTTTAATCGTTTATCTTTAAGTGCCATATGCTAATTGTACATATTTATGGGATGATTGGATTTCCAATAGCTATATAGCATATCTAACAATCAGATCACAGAAACTGACCTATCTATCACCTCAGGTATTTTACTAGAGAAATTAGACTCGAAACACGCACATAAAATTAGTAACATGCAAATGAAGATTTACTGTGCTATCATTTATATATGTAGGATCATAGTTGCTAGTGGCCACTTTTGATGTTTAGATGTGCAGATAAGTTTTAATAAATCTGACCCTGAAAAATAGAATTAGTAGTTCACATGCCTTACCAATAGGTGATAGGTGGGTAGAGAGGACTGTCTTTGAAAAATTTTTATTCTCCTAATTTATTATGCAAAAGGAGGAATTTCATTAAAATATTTTTATGCATATATCATTGAATCTTGCTCTTATTTTCCCCTCTCACCATCAACTCCTCCTTTGCCTTTATGTCATATGATTCATATGTGCATAGATCTCTAGATTCTGCATAGAACAAAAATAATATGATCTATTGCCTCCCCTGCCTACATTATATTCTCTTGATATTACCTCCCCCCACTCCCATGTCTCTCCCTTTATAAGTCTTTCTCCCCTTTCCTAGTCCACAAGGCTACTGTATCTCTCAGAGGGCTATAGGTTTTTCAAACTTCCTTAGAGGTACGTTATATACCTGGAGCAGCCCTGTATTCACTATGCTGTCTTGAATTACTAGCTTTTAATTTTAAACATATTTAGTTTTGTAAATACCCACCCAAACACCCAAAATATAAATTTACTAAAATACTCAAGGATAGCCAAACTAAAGAGAGTTTTCCTTTATTTATTTATTTATTTTTATTTTTTTTAAATTTTTTTACTGTACTGGGATAGACCCTAGGATATACAAGGCAAGTAATTTACCACTGAGCCTAGTCACAAAATATAATATATTGTATTTATTTTTATATAAATATATTTAATGTTTATATTCATAATATAATGTTACAAGGAGTAAGATTAAGCTAATAGCTATCATTTGGTAATTTGGAAATCTTGATTAATCTTAATATTTAATCAGAATTTAATTTAGTTATGATTTTTTTTGCCTTAACTGAAAAGCTCTTGACTCATTACCATAGTGTAAATTTTTTCTTATAGCCTGTACTTGAATTTGGATGTAGGTGTCCAGGATTGTTTTGTTGTTGTTGTTTTCCATGAAGATTAATAGCAGCTAAGATTTAATGTTCCCATGGTAGTTCAAATTGTATTGAAATCGCTTTATACTGATAAAAGAAAAGCCTTCATTAGTTACACCAATGCCTGTGTTCAGATTAGCAGCCTGAGCTTGAAAATGGCTTAGTCAAGGAAAAGAATATCAAGAATAGAACCCCTAACAGCAATGTCATAGCCAATCAGGACAAAACATTTCAATGAGGTGGGCAACTCCTACCATTTCTCCAATAGATATATACATTATCACATTATAATTTTGTGTCTGCTGTATGTTGTATCAAGGTGTCATGTCTAAGGTGATACTTTTTGTGTCATAGGTATCATATCTATGTTGTCATCTTAACAGTTGTCTGTTAGGTGGCAGTCCAGTACTCTAACAAAATCAATATATTATGACAGCTTCTGACAAGTGCAAACAAAGTCTCTTTAGGAAAGGGTACATTTTCCTAATGTTACAACATTATGTTATGAAATCATCATATGCTAACTCTTGACACAGTACAATATGTGCAGAGCGTAGTTAGCGTAGATGCTGGCAAGATTTACTCTGTGTTTGGTTTCCTGTGGATGACTGGGAAGGAAGAACAGGGAAAGATGATTCTTGCTTGGAGTTGTAAAGTTTTAGAGAACACAAGAACAGGACTTAAAAAAAGATGAAGAGTTAAGTTAGGTCTTGAGTCTGAGATATTGGTGAAGCCGGAGCTCAAAATGGTCATTAGAGAAAAACTAGAACTAAAGGACTCAAGAGCTAAAGGACTCATCTGTGTATACTTTTCCATGAAAGATGATCAAGGTAGAAAAGGTCAGCATACCATTCCCACCTCTGTCAAAAAAATGAAACTAAACCAGTAAAGAGAGGTGTATGTGGACAAATGTCTTGAGAAGTGGACAGGGAAAATACTTGAATTAGAGGTTGCAGTATTAAATGGTGGAAGGAAAGGAAGAAGATGCAAATTTTAAAAAGATATTTTATTCTTAAAAACTATTACTGTGTTATTATTGGATAAAATGCAAGTGAGCTTCTTTCTGGGCTTTCATTACCCAAGTTTTCATTCAAAAGTACAGAAAACTACTGTATGTTGAGGGAAGAAAGCACAATAATTGTCAGGCTACCAATAGTAGAAACATGAAAATCCTTTACTTCTGTTAAAATAGTGAGAATATATATCTATCAAATATTCAATATAGATATTTATCAAAGAGTCAATATTAGATTTACATACATAGAAGTCGCCTAATAACTGTTGAATGAGAACAATATTTTTTTGTCTTTTAAGTATCAGTTGTATAAATAGCACCTTAAAATAAGTGGCTTCAGATGGTGGAGGAAACAAAGAAAAAAACAGATCGAATACTCAGGAAATAAACTAACAAAAAAGGTTAGTTAAATAAACTGTCTAAAGGTTTGAAACCAACTATTTGCTAGTTAGGGAAAGAAGAATAAACTATGTGAAGTCTGCATGCTCATTTGGAAGATAAAAAGGAACACTGAGATAGGTAAATAACAACTCAGGCCAGTGACTCTGTTGGACATGTGTAGTACAGATAATGGGATTTCATCACATGGTGCTGGAAAAGTTGGATTTCCACATGCAGACGAATCAAACCTAGATAGCTGTCTTTCACGCAGCAGAAACATGAACACCAAATGTTTCAAAGACCCTAACATGAAACTTTGAGACTCCCAGGGGGAAAAGTACGGAAAAACACTTCAAGAGATATCTCACATTCTCAACATCCACCTTAGATGGTTCTCAACTGCCTGCACTTCCAAAACCAGGAGATCTGATCCCTTCCTCTGCTCTCCACAGGCACTTGCAACCTGTGGCACACACATGCAAACACACACACACTCACATACACACACACACACACACACACACACACACCTTTTTAAAAGGGGACTAGCAAAACATCGACTACTTAGATAATTCTTTCTGGTAGAGATAAGCTCTGTTGAGTTTACATCTGCAGAGTAGTGAGAGCCTAGGCACGTGCTTGGAAATTAGTGAGAAAGTTATTGGCTGCTATCAGATAGCTTAGAGGAAAAGCAGAGGAATGTGGTCTTACTCTCTACTTGTTTATTACCTAAGGTCCTTGGTGAGGAGAGCAACAGCATAAAAGTACCTGATTAAAAGGACATATAGTGAAAAGAACCCATTGAAGGGAAATAATACAGGAAGCAGAACATTAGTTAATTTGTTGCAAAAAAAAAAAATCCAGGTGAGAGGTTGTGGTGACCTGTTTATTGAAAAAAAAAGAGAGAACGAAAGGAAGGAAGGAAGGAAGGAAGGAAGGAAGAGAGAGAGAAGGAAGGAAGAAAAGGAGTGAGTGAGTGAGTGAGGGAGGGAGGGAGGAAGGAAGGAAGGAAGGAAGGAAGGAAGGAAGGAAGGAAGGAAGGAAGGAAGAGAGAAGGAAGGAAGAAAAGGAGTGAGGGAGGGAGGGAGGGAGGGAGGGAGGAAGGAAGGAAGGAAGGAAGGAAGGAAGGAAGGGAGGGAGGGAGGAAGGAAAGAGGAAGAAAGAAAGAAAGAAAGAAAGAAAGAAAGAAAGAAAGAAAGAAAGAAAGAAGAGAGAGAGAAAGAAAGAGAGAGAGGGAGAGAAAGGGAGGGAGGGAGAGAAAGGGAGGGAGGGAGGAAGGAAGGAAGGAAGGAAAGAAGGAAGGAAGGAAGGAAGGAAGGAAGGAAGGAAGGAAGGAAGGAAGGGAAAGAAAGAAATCATTTAAGCCATTTTGGGGACACTCCCATAAATCCCAGGAGGCTGTGGCAAAAGAATCATCACAAGTTTCAGATGAGCCTGAGCCATATAATGAGATCTTGTCTAAATAAATACATAAATAATGTATCAAACACCTAAGCTGTGTGAGATACTATGCAAAGAAATAAAATTTACCCACAGGCAGTCATAGTCCAAGAAAAGAACTAAGAGAAGGTATATAAACTACTATAATCTTACGAAGAAATTGAAAGTGGCTACAAGAGAAACTCTGAAATTCAGAGGAGGTAGCAATCAATTGAAGTCTAGCATAGGATGGGATAAACTTGGATTAAGAGATAAGTAAAAGAACATTTCCAATTTTCTTACTTTGGAGAAAGGCTAACCAGAATGATGAAAGCGAAATAGTAAACAAGAAAACATTGTGGGGACAAAACGTCTTTCAGAGGACACCCGTTTGGCTCCTAGCACCCACACAGTGGCTAACAAGCACCTGTAACTACAGGGACAGAAGATGCAGTACCCTCTGTGACCTCCTTAGACGTTGCACGCACATAACACACAGACATACATGTAGGAAAATAACCACACAGAGAAAATAAAAAATAAATACCCTTTGTTTATTAGCATAATAGTCAAGTAGTATTGTCTCGAACTTGAGATTTCAGAGACCAATTCTGTTTTTCTCTTTTTAAAAAATTTTATTAGATATTTTCTTTATTTACATTTCAAGTGTTATCCCCTTTCCTCGTTTCCCCTCTGAAAACCCCCTCCCCACACTCCCCCTGCTCCCTAACCTACCCACTCCCATTCATGGTCCTGGCATTCCCCTATACTGGGGCATAGAGCCTTCACAGGACCAAGGGCCTCTCCTCCCATTGATGTCCGACAACCACTGTGCTTTTATGATTTGAGACAAACTTAACTCTCTCATTTCATATTTGTAAACAAGCATATTTCTAATTATAGATACCCAGGAAGCATTTTAAACGTCTATCTTCAAGGGCTTTTTGAGTCCTTTCAAATCCTAGAGAGCACTTTATGTACCTTCAAACTGACTATGACATCAATACCAAGTGGAATTTGTTCATTAAAAACAAGTCGAGAGGACTAAGATGTAGCTTAGTGATAAAGCCTTAGAGTTGAACCACAGCATGGTAAGAAAAAAAATAAACGAATAAACAAGTATATGAAGACATGGTTAGAGCAAATATTTCTACTCTTTAATCGGCTAAGAGCTGTGTTTTACTACATCTCTGGCACATTGTGGTACTACCACAGCAGCCTGGATCATCTCATAGGATATTGACTGTGCCATGGGGTAGCTCTAAGATTGCTACCATCATTCACTGTGAAGAAAATTTCTGAGATAGTGAAGAAGGCTTCCTAGGTGGCAGTTTCCTCTTTAAAGTAGAGACTGTGGGAGGGAAAATGTCATAGGCATATTTCTCTGTCCAACATGTTAATGTGATTGTGTAGAAAACGAACGTATTAAGCTCTCCTCCCACCAGAGTAATAATGTCTCTGCTCCATCAGTAAGTATAAAGGTGTGAAGTGTGAGGTTAAGGTACAAGGGTTGCAGCATAGTTAATGGGCACTTTAGAGTAAGACACATGTGAGTTGAGATCCCAGCCTAGTCATCTCTGAGGCGGCCCAAGGCAAAAGCAAAAACAAAACCAAAACCAAAGCAACAACATTTGTTTTACCCATAGAGATGAATAATTTCTGCCTTGTAAGCTTAGCCTAAGGACCAAATATATTCAAGTACTTAGGTCACTGCTTTGTACCTAGTCAGTTTTCAAAAGCAAAGTAGCTGCTATGGTGTGTTTAAGGCATTTAAATTTTGTTTGAAACAAATGCTATATCTGCCCACTACCTCTGTTTCCCTTCCTTCATAAAGAGGTGTGACCCCCTGTGCAAAATAAAGAAAAGGCAAGAACAACAAGGGCATCGTTGCTTCTTTTTTTAAATTATTAGGTATTTTCCTCATTTACATTTCCAATGCTATCCCAAAAGTCCCCCATACCCTCCCCCCACTTCCCTACCAACCCACTCCCACTTTTTGGCCCTGGCGTTCCCCTGTACTGGGGCATATAAAGTTTGCGTGTCCAGTGGGCCTCTATTTCCACTGATGGCCGACTAGGACATCTTCTGATACATATGCAGCTAGAGACACGAGCTCTGGGGGTACTGGTTAATTCATATTGTTGTTCCACCTATAGGGTTGCAGATCCCTTTAGCTCCTTGGGTACTTTCTCTAGCTCCTCCATTGGGGGCCCTGTGATCCATCCAATAGCTGACTGTGAGCATCCACTTCTGTGTTTGCTAGGCCCCAGCATAGCCTCACAAGAGATAGCTCTATCAGGGTCCTTTCAGCAAAATCTTGCTAGTGTATGCAATGGTGTCAGCGTTTGGAGGCTGATTATGGGATGGATCCCCGCTTCTTGGCAGTGTAGAGTCACATAGCCTATATAGCATTTCCTATTTTTTTTTTTTATGATGCGTTCCAGTACTGGTGATTGAACGGAAACTCTTGAGTATTCTAGGCAGATACTATACCACTGAGTTGTATAGTATCATTTCAAGCCCTTTCTTTTGGTTTTCTTCTGGCTAAAGAGAAGTGTCAAGAAAAGATTCATCTTTCAACGCAACAAGGAATTTTAAGAACCTAACATATGTCTTGTGACAAATCTAATGACGAACTTCTTTAATCATGGAATGAAGAGTGTTGGAACTCTACTATTAACTTGAAAGCAGCCTTTGAGGAGGCTGCTGCAGGAACCTAAGTGCTGAGTTGAGTTATTTTCTCTTGGAGAATACTTAGATGGAGTTATCAAGCAGAGAAGAGAAATACTAATGCAGCAACCATATAGAGTTTCCCTGTTATATGGATGAAGGAATGGCATTACATTGCAAGGCTTTTGTCATTCTTTCACTGTACCAACAAGAACAACAAAAGTTGTCCTGGGTTTTTCTGAATCTACGACCAAATAATACTGACAAATATATTTTTCTAGGATTGCCTTGTAATTTGACCTTATAATATAGCAAACGTGGTAGGTCCAATATCTGATAAATGCTTTGATATCCAAGGGAAGAAGTGGGGGAGGAGACAAGCTGTTATGTTTATGTAGTGATAGTAATACTTGCTACCAGAAAGTTATCTATGTTCCTCAGACTCCTTTCCCTAGATGATGCTCCTGGAACTAATTCTCCATTGGTAAAGGAAGTAAAGAAAGATGGAGCCCATGGAATGTTTGTGATGCCATATAGGAAACTCATGGCAGAGCATGTGTCCAATCTTTGGAAACTATTAGACTCAGTAGCTTAAAATTAGCATGTGAGTAGCTGAGGATGTACTTTAGTTAGTAGCGTGCTTGCTGAGCACATGAAATCCAGAGTATGAGTCACACCACTGCAGAATACTAGGTGTGGTGCTGTGCACCTGTAATCCCAGCAGCACTCTGGAAGTAGAGGCAGGAGGATTCAAACTCAGCTTCAACTATGTACCATGATCAAGGCTATCCTGGGCTACATGAGACACTGCCTCAACACAAACCCATTAAGTGACATTTGAATTCAAGAATTTTAAAATTAGATTTATTTTAAAATGTTCATATATTTGTATTATAGTTACATACTTTATATTCTCCCTCTAATCCCTCCCATGCTTCAAATTCATGGTCTCCTTTTAAAAATTATTATTGTTGCATATACACACATTTATAAACGAATTAATAAATATGTAACTAACCTTCTGAGTTCAGTTAGTGTTGACAATATACACATGTGTGCATGTGGATAGTCTGTGGTTCTTTGGATGGGAGGAATTATCACCGCAAATGACAGAATTTCTAAGTATCTGTTATCTAGAATAGATACAATAGATGTAATAGATATAATACGTAATACAATTTCAGGTAAATATAAAATAATGTGACTGTGGCTTTTCAAACATCCTTAATGTTATTTATCCTCCTAATATGTTGTTCCTCTTTGTCCCTTTGTATTTTCCTCCACAACTCAGTAAAAGCCCCTGCCCTATTTTCCTTCTTTCCTCCCACACATCATCCAGGGATATTATGGTACACAATGCTGCTTTTCAATGGCTCTATTTTCTGAGCTCAGGAGTGAGATGAATGGTTATAAATGGCTGTATAGAAACAGAACTGTACGTTAGGACAGTGTGACGTGAACCCAGCTTATGTGTTACCCTACAACAGGATCAAATTCCTGCCACAGATGACAAACAATGGGAAGCTGCCACTTACAGCCCACCCGTGGGACAGGGGCAGCAAAAGGGACAGCAATAGTCAAGTTCTCACTGCCACTCTACCCATCTGAATTAGTGCCATATGGCTACAGAACAATGACTACAACTCAAACAGCTGCTCTATGATGAGATGAGAAGCTTAGAGGATGAACACAGGCTTCTAGGACACAGCATGGCTTTACTGTCCACTTGTAACAAGTGAAAGTATATGTGTTGGCTATTCTAGTCATGAGTTTTCAGAAGCAGGATGCTATTTTGCATACTTAGCCACATCCAAATCTTTGTTTTTTTTTAAAAAAAAAAGGAGAGAAAAAGAAAATAGGTGTTATGAGCAATGGACTAGAGAGGCTTTTGAGGATTGGATTTGGTACTTAGCTCATCAGGAACATAGTCTAATATGAAAAATTATAAGTCTTTCAGGAGCCTATCACAAAAGGCTAGTGAAGATATTTTCTATGATCTAAGAGAGAAAAACTATAAGGCTCAGATCTGGGTCAAAGCTAGTCCTACAGGGGGAACCTTGATTTTTCAGGGATTTTTTTTGCCTTTTTACTCAGTGACCATTGCATTCTTTCTCAGAAGCAGCATAGTTTCTGCTCTCTGGGCATAAAATGGAAAAAGAAACAAAGAAACAAATGATCAAAGTACCTAGTCTTAGCTCTCACCAGGGTCTGCTAGTTCCATTACTACTGCTCTCTGCTTCAGCAATTTTGGTGGTTTTCACCACAGCGGCCATTCCCTCTACTGTTTGGATTTTGCTGAGGAGTTTGAGTATTTGATCACCTTAGAGAGGGCCCTTCTGAGTTTTTAGTTCTGGAGGGGGGAAAGTAGAAGATGTGGTGAAGGACAGTAGCCTTCAAACTGCTGGTAGCTCTAAGGCTTTCACTTCCTTTATCTCCTCTCTGACCATTCTCTGGGCTAAGTCCTAAGGGGTATGTGGCTCTTTTTTGTTTTAATGAAGCAATGTTGTAATTCTCATTCTGAAACTCGGACTTCCTGCCCAGCACCTTCAGTGTACTGGTGACCTCTATAGAGGGCAATGGACACTTCTTGACACATTAAGCTGATGTGAGTTACTCTTAGGACAGATAACAGTGATCTTGGCCTTTCTCTCCCCTGTTCTAAGATAAAAGGGCTGAAGACTCACTATGTGTATAGATGCCACATAGTTCACTGGCATACCCTAACTTTTTTTTTTCTTTTTTTTTTTTAGCAGAGTGAATACAGGGGCTGTGTTCCAACCTTCCCTTCAACGGGTCTCTGCAGTTCCCCCAGGGCAGCTAAGACATTTATTCCTAGGGAATCCTGCAGGGGGAGTTCCAGGTCAGGGAGTAGGAGCCTTTAGCTTCACAACTTTGGTAGCCCTTGGACTGTGACTCACACAATGCACCTGATCTTCTAAGTTACTACTGTAAAGAGAAGTTAGGAATTCATCATGAGTTCCTTAGACTTAAGAAGATTTTACAGACCCCCCAAATAGACAAAGTGAATCTATTTGGAAGGTGACTCACTGTTTCTATGCACATTCACATAGATTTACTCCTTCTAGCGTGGTGCTCTTCCTACCAACATGACTTAGTGTTTCTGTGTAGGAGTTTAACATTGTATTCTTTTTTAAAGTCAAATCCTGTGAGGAACATTCTCAGGAGAATTAGTACAGCAATTTGTTTGGAAAGTACGTCCCACCTCCACATGTCTCTAAGCTGGTTTGCTGGTTACCCGAAAATTGGAGAGGGCAATTCACATCGAAACACTTTAAGGGTGCTCCCAGAAGATTAAATAGCCTGATTTAAGATCAGCTATTTAGAATCTAGGAAAAAGTATTGGGGCCATCGATTTACAGAATGGCGATGAGGTGAAAGGAGACAAGGGGAATTTAGTAAAATATTTGAAAGACTCACTTTCTTAAAAAGGATATCATAATCCTTGTTACATGCCTAATTTATCTTTCAATGTTGAAGAACAACACACAAATAGTCCTTGGATTTGAGCTATCCAGACTACAGACATGATTTATTTTGCATTTATCAAAGGGTCAAAGCTCTAGCTTGATCACACTAATAAGCTTCTTATAATATTTACCTGGAAATGGAACAAGTAGACATAGTCTTTTGAGTATTTAAGTTATTTTTAGATCATTATTATGCCACTTCTTTGGAGGGGGAGGGAAGCATCATTTAAGCCCAGAAGTTTTTCAAAATTAATTATAGAAAATCTATACCTCTGTTGTATCATTCTTGACAGAATGTCCCACTGTATATCCAAGCAAGTCATTTGAACTCTCTGTCTCGAATGCAAAAGATTATTGTGAAAATACCAGGAATTAGCAGTTAAGTATTAGTACAGAGCAAGATACAGCATCAGAAAGCCAGCGTTGCTGTAGCCCAGGTTAACCCTCAAGAGTTGGCTGATATAACTGGTTAATGTGTGGTAAAACAGACTGGAATCTGGTTTTCTGTGTATAAAAGCAGTTAGAATCAGTCTTCTTCTTCTTCTTCTTCTTTTTTTTTTTTGTTAAATTGGTGGGTACATTATTTTTTTTAATTTTTAATATTTTTATTACATATTTTCCTCAATTACATTTCCAATGCTATCCCAAAAGTCCCCCATAGCGCCCCCCACTTCCCTACCCACCCATTCCCATTCTTTTGGCCCTGGCATTCCCGAATATTGGGGCATATAAAGTTTGCAAGTCCAATGGGCCTCTCTTTCCATTGATGGCCGACTAGGCCATCTTTCGATACATATGCAGCTAGGGACAAGAGCTCCGGGGTTCTGGTTAGTACATCATGTTGTTCCAACAATAGGGTTGCAGATCCCTTTAGCTCCTTGGGTACTTTCTCTAGCTTCTCCATTGGGAGCCCTGTGATCCATCCAATAGCTGACTGTGAACATCCACTCCTGTGTTTGCTAGGCCCCGGCATGGTCTCACAAGAGACAGCTATATTTGGGTCCTTTCAGCAAAATCTTGCTAGTGTATGCAATGGTGTCAGCGTTTAGAAGCTGATTATGGGATGGATCCCTGGATACGGCAGTCTCTAAATGGTCCATCCTTTCATCACAGCTACGAACTTTGTCTCTGTAACTCCTTCCCTGGGTGTTTTGTTCCCAATTCTAAGAAGGTGCACAGTGTCCACACTTTGGTCTTCATTCTTCTTGAGTTTCATGCGTTTAGCAAATTGTATCTTATATCTTGGGTATCCTAAGTTTTGGGCTAATATCCACTTATCAGTGAATACATATTGTGTGAGTTCTTTTGTGATTGTGTTACTTCACTCAAGATGATGCCCTCCAGGTCCATCCATTTGGCTATGAATTTCATAAATTCATTATTTTTAATAGCTGAGTAGTACTCCATTGTGTAAATGTACCATAATTTCTGTATCCATTCCTCTGTTGAGGGACATCTGGGTTCTTTCCAGCTTCTGGCTATTATAAATAGGGCTGCTATGAACATAGTGGAGCATGTGTCCTTTTTACCGGTTGGGACATCTTCTGGATATATGCCCAGGAGAGGTATTGCTGGATCCTCCGGTAGTACTATGTCCAATTTTCTGAGGAACTACCAGACTGATTTCCAGAGTGGTTGTACAAGCTTGCAATCCCACCAACAATGGAGGAGTGTTCCTCTTTCTCCACATCCTCGCCAGCATCTGCTGTCACCTGAATTTTTGATCTTAGCCATTCTGACTGGTGTGAGGTGGAATCTCAGGGTTGTTTTGATTTGCATTTCCCTGATGATTAAGGATGTTGAACATTTTTTCAGGTGTTTCTCTGCCATTCGGTATTCCTCAGGTGAGAATTCTTTGTTCAGTTCTGAGCCCCATTTTTTAATGGGGTTATTTGACTTTCTGGAGTCCACCTTCTTGAGTTCTTTATATATATTGGATATTAGTCCCTTATCTGATTTAGGATAGGTGAAGATCCTTTCCCAATCTGTTGGTGGTTTTTTTGTCTTATTGATGGTGTCTTTAGCCTTGCAGAAGCTTTGTAGTTTCATGAGGTCCCACTTGTCAATTCTCGATCTTACAGCACAAGCCATTACTGTTCTATTCAGGAATTTTTCCCCTGTGCCCATATCTTCAAGGCTTTTCCCCACTTTCTCCTCTATAAGTTTCAGTGTCTCTGGTTTTATGTGAAGTTCCTTGATCCACTTAGACTTGACCTTAGTACAAGGAGATAGGAATGGATCAATTCGCATTCTTCTACATGTTAACAACCAGTTGTGCCAGCACCATTTGTTGAAAATGCTGTCTTTCTTCCACTGGATGTTTTTAGCTCCCTTGTCGAATATCAAGTGACCGTAGGTGTGTGGGTTCATTTCTGGGTCTTCAATTCTATTCCATTGGTCTATTTGTCTGTCACTATACCAGTACCATGCAGTTTTTATCACAATTGCTCTGTAGTAGAGCTTTAGGTCCGGCATGGTGATTCCACCAGAGGTTCTTTTATCCTTGAGAAGAGGTTTTGCTATCCTAGGTTTTTTGTTATTCCAGATGAATTTGCAGATTGCACTTTCTAATTCGTTGAAGAATTGAGTTGGAATTTTGATGGGGATTGCATTGAATCTGTAGATTGCTTTTGGCAAGATAGCCATTTTTACAATGTTGATCCTGCCAATCCATGAGCATGGGAGATCTTTCCATCTTCTGAGATCTTCTATAATTTCTTTCTTCAGAGACTTGAAGTTTTTATTATACAGATCTTTCACTTCCTTAGTTAGAGTCACGCCAAGATATTTTATATTATTTGTGACTATTGAGAAGGGTGTTGTTTCCCTAATTTCTTTCTCAGCCTGTTTATTCTTTGTGTAGAGAAAGGCCATTGATTTGTTTGAGTTAATTTTATATCCAGCTACTTCACCGAAGCTGTTTATCAGGCTTAGGAGTTCTCTGGTGGAATTTTTAGGGTCACTTATATATACTATCATATCATCTGCAAAGAGTGATATTTTGACTTCATCTTTTCAGAATCAGTCTTCTTATTTGAGTTCCTGGTGGACTTGAGATGTTTGTGACTTTGTCAGAGTAGATATGTTAAACATGTGTTTCTCAACTGCTGTAAAGGGAAATCCTGGTTTTCCTAGAAAAGAGATTTTCTATTTTTGAAGATTTCTGTTGTGTAACTACATCCCACTTCAAAGTGGGAATTCCAAAGACTTATATAACCTTATAGTCATGTTTTCTTGTTTAGTCTGTATACAGGGCAGGATAATTTGAAGATTTATAACTGTCTGAGCTATTTGGCTTCTCCTCACACCAGGCATGATAAATAAACAACTTAATTATGTATTTTCATGAATTCCACCATAATGTATAGGATTTAATAATTATGCATAAGCTTAATTAGAGCAGCAAGCTCTAGTGCTTCTAATTAGGCCAGCTAGTTTATGTACACACTTGTACATACATGCTCAGGAACATGTTTTACATGCATACACACATACAGAGATAAACACAGAGATACATATGCATATGAACTCACACAAAAGCTTCAAAAGATGTCAACAAAAGAAATAACACCATGAGGAATATTTTTTCAAAAGCATCATATAAATACCATACAACATTATGCTATGAAAAAGCATAATCCATAAAAATAAAAATTAATAAAATAGACTTAATCAAAGTCTAAGGCATTTTTCTTTCCTGTGAAAGGCAGTTTAAAATGAAAACATAAATTACAAATCAGAAGAAAAATATCTTCAAATTACATATACAACCAAGGACTTGGATCTAGAGTCTATAAAGAACACTAAAATCTCAACAACAACAACAAAAAAACAATTTTTCCCTACCCCATCCGGGGATCCATCCCATAATCAGCCACCAAGTCCAGACACTATTGCATACTCTGAACAACGTAGCAACTTTAATAAGTCCCAAGTGTTTAAAGCCAGTTTTGAGAAGCTATATACTGAATGGTCCATTTCTGTTACATAGGGAATTAAGTTCTAGAGATGTTGGTAGCTATGGGTTAGGAAAGGAGGGAAGGGGCCAGAAAGAGTAAGCATGGTTATAAGCAGACAGCTTGAGGGAGTCTTGTAGTGATAAGTTTTAGTATTTTGATGTGGTAATAGTCACCCAAAACTACACACAAGGTTAAATTCTATAAACATGCACACAAACACACACACACACACACACACACACACCCCACATATGTGTATATTCATAACACTACATAGTCTCAGAAGGTTGTACTTACATATTTATTAATTCATTTATCAAGGTGGGTATGTGCAACAATAATAATTTTTAAAAGGGGGCCATGAATTTGAGGGAGAGATTAGAAGGAGATGGGGGAGTATGCACACACTAATGTTCATGTAACTGGTGAAATCTAAATAAGTTAGTGGACTCTATGGACTCTATCAATGTCAAACTCCTATTTTTGATATTACATTGTAATTATACAAAGTATATTGGGGGACAAATTGAAGGATGAGTGTTCTAAGGACCTTTTAAACACTTTAAATGTTTTTAACCCCAACAGTAACTTTTCTGGACTCTGTGTGCTTTGCTTTTCATTCAGGACACAACTTATTTGCTTTGTATATAAAAATGAATTCCCATTTCTTCATTTTTGTGTAGTTTTGTGTGTAAGCAGTATTTATATAGTAATATATAAATGAAAATTAGGAGAGTTCATGACATAATTCTCACATGCAGGGGTATCAAAGAGATAATATAGGCTACTAGATTTGGTTTGGAGTTCCGTGTGTGTGTGTGTGTGTGTGTAATCATTGGTATGCTGTGGGAAATAGACCCTAAAGTGACTTCCAGTGATCCTAACCTCTTCGTGTTTATGCCTTTGTATATCCTTTCCCCTTCAGAATAATCTGAGACTACGCCTGTATTTTCTATTCAACAAGTCATAGACTATCACTCCATTGATAATGTTGCTAGTAAGTAATCTAGAGAGACTATACCCACTTAATTAGCCTTGTATAAATAAACACCCATGAAATAAGTCAAGTTGGGGAAGCCATGTAGCAAGGAACTATGGGTAGGTTGTACAATGCAAGCAGGGATTCCAGCATGTAATGAATCCTGGTGCAGAAGCCATAAGAAACTGAATTCTCCTATCAACTTAAGAAGACTTGGATGTAAATAGTGTCACAGCCTCATCACCAAGGAGACCTCAGTCAAGGTCGGGTATTTGATTGAAAGTCTGACGAGACCCTGAAGCAGATGACTCACTCAGGCTGGACTTGTAATCTACAGAAACTGGGACATCAGAAATGAGAGTTACTTCTACGTTTGGAGTAACATGTTATTGAGAACCTATACATCAGTCCTCTGTAGAGTGGAGTCCTCCCCTAGAGTGGAGGCCACAATCAGTACAGACCTACTAGGACTCCTTTAATCATTTTGAGAAAGAGGACAGGTCAAAAAGAGCACCTCAACACTTTTTGGTAATCACATCTGTACTGGCTAGTTTTGTGTCAACTTGACACAGCTGGAGTTATCACAGAGAAAGGAGCTTCAGTTGGGGAAATTCCTCCATGAGATCCAGCTGTGGGGCATTTTCTCAATTAGTGATCAAGGGGGGAGGCCCCTTGTGGGTGGTGCCATCCCTGGGTTGGTAGTCTTGGGTTCTATAAGAGAGCAGGCTGAGCAAGCCAGGGGAAGCAAGCCAGCAAGGAACATCCCTCCATGGCCTCAGCTCCTGCTTTCTGACCTGCTTGACTGGAAAGTCCTCACTTCCTTGGTGATGAACAGCAAAGTGGAAAGTGTAAGTTGAATAAACCCTTTCCTCCCCAACTTGTTTCTTGGTCATGATGTTTGTGCAGGAATAGAAAATAAGGCAGTTTTGTAAGACAGCATCCTAACAAAAATGTCTTTTCTTTTTTCCATGGATATTTAAATTGAGACCACAGTTAAATTGTAATGGAAAAGAAAAAGGATGCTCAGGATGTTGTGCTTATCGGGTCTCAGTAGTAATATGACTAGTGATAATGCATCTATACTTAACTTGTAAACTGTCTTATGCATTCATTGAAATCTGGTTGTGTGACCTTGAGTGACTTTGTAATCAACTAGGAAAACAGCATACAACCTCATATGTAAGTACCCCAACTTAAGCAGAGCGACTGTTGGAAGTTGACAAATGTCCACCTCACACATTAACTCTTAGGTGCTCTAAGTTGTTTATTTATGAAAAAATCATCTTGTGGCAGTAAAAATAATGAAGTGTTTTGTTTCAAAAGAGATTCAAAAAAGCCTCTCTGGGAGTTCCAGTAAGATAGGAATATATTACTGTACCATTGATCAATGCTATACCCATAGATCAGTGCCAAATTTTCATAACCTTATGTATGCATAGTTCCTTGCAAGGAGATGTCAGTTTTGTCCTTAGAAGAAGGCCTTTGGGGCTGTAGACAGACAGAATTTCCTTATAACCATTCTTTCTGCAATAAGCAGAGAAAGTTCATGAGCACGGACTACATCTGCCTTCTCTGTGCTAATTCTCTATATTAAAATCATTACTTTTTGCACAACTCTTGAATTAATATAGCAAAATTTTAGTTGAGCCTGGAAAAGTTAAGAGCAAAGTAGAATTAATTCACAGCTCCTTCATCTGCAGCAATGATAAAATGATGACAACTTTAAAAAAAGAAAGGAATAGGGTTAGAGAGTCTGCTCAACAGTAGAGAACTTGCCTCCCATTCTATGCCCCAGTATAGGGGAATGCCAGGGCCAGGTTGGGGAGCAGGAGGAGGGCAGAGAGTATAGGGGATTTTCGGAGAGGAGACAAGGAAAGGGAATAGCATTTGAAATGTAAATGAAGGAAATATCTAATAAAGAGCTCCCTCCAAAAAAAGAAGTCAAAGAAAGCCCGTTTGTAAGGAATACCATAAGCATGTTGATGTCCCATGTTGCTGTGAGCAAGCAGATGGAATTTTGAATGTATAGCTCACTCCAGTTCTCTTAAGACTTTCAAATCTATACAAATAAAATAAGAACATGCACTTGCCAATTCTCAATGTATATTTAGATTTCCCTGTAGCATTTGACTGATAAAGAAGAATAAGAAGAGAATTTGCAGCCTAGGCACAAGCTCAGTGGTAGAACGCCTGCTGATCATGCACAAGGCCCTTGGTTCAACTGCAAAGAAAACAAAATTCCTGGCAAGTAGTTTAGTACAAATATATGACAGAAGCTATTATGTAGTTGCAGGCTTCTAGGGTTGGTCCAGCCACATCACAGTTAAAACCTTCCTCTTCAAAACGTTTTCTGTGTGATAAGATAGTCCTTGTGATGTCTGCCCTTACTGCATTTAACTAGTTTTAACTTCTCAAGGTTAGACTTTAAGTCATCTCCTCCCATATAATTGGCCAGGAATCAAAATACAGCGAGCGTACAAGTTCTGCTAGGTAAATTGGTGGCGCCTCAGCCAGGGCAGGTTGTCCTAGTTCCCGAGTCTATGTTTCCCCTAGCTTATGGCTAAAGGGATACAATAGAGGAGGATGTTTTCAAATCAATCAGCCTTTCAGGTCTTTGACAATTTTCTTTTTCTTTTTTTTGTACAAACATCAGAGAGCATTATATTTGAAATGTTATGTTCTAAGTTTAAAAAGACACAAACACTCATGCTCATTAACTGTTCTAACGCAGCTTTTTCAAACCTAACATTCCTTTCAAGTTCACCTTTGTTATCTCTACCTAAATAGATGTTCTCTGGATGCTTGAGGTTCTCCTCATGCCTCTTGATAGATAATAGTCTTGATGAAGACAACAAGCACAATTTGCTTCTGTTTCCAGTGATCTTTGTTCTTTTACTTAAGAAAAGTAAAGAATTACAAAAAAAAATGCCAAAGCACTGCAATCTCTGGTTTACTATAGAGCCACTGGTCTTGTACTGTTCAGATATAAGTTACGCTCCCAAATTAGGAAAAAACGCTGACAGTGCATGGAGCCACAATACACTCATGTTCTAATTCCAGCTCCCAAAGTCTTACTATCACAATCCCAGAAAGAACAAAGAAGCACATAGTACATTTCTACTCCTTCACTCTGCAATTTCATGTCTTAGCCTATCCTTATTAGCACTGGGAGTTATTAGACTTGTTTTTAACAGCCAAGAGTGGTGAGGCTTATAAGCTAGATGACTTTCTCAAGGACACACACCTAATACTTTAACAGAAGCAGAGTTTCAAATGCAGACTTATCTGAGTTCAAAACTCTCCATTTCTCTTTTAGTATACCTAAATTTGTTTTGCCTAAATATAAGTGCCTGCATATATAAAAATACTCGTGTGTCTCCCGCAACTGTAATGGCTTTTAAGAGTCAGTTGATAAGAACTAGATTCCTAGACACTTGAATACTTTTTTCATTGTCCTCCCTGGATGTGATTTTCCCCCACTCAATTTGACTTTACACACATTCATCACGTGTCTCCTCTGGGTAAGTTGTGGCGCTGTGGGTATTATTCCTGTCAGACATAACTCAGCTCTACCCAACAGTGTGATTTGCCAAGAGAATTGCATGCTGACTTTGTCTTCTGGACCTGCTACATTTTGACATAATTTGTGTCCTGGGACGAGGGACTATCCACAAAGTCTTAAATTTGGTAGGAAGGCATTTTCTGTAGTATTTGTTTTCTGCTATATTTTGGCTTCCCTTGATAAATCAAATGCCAAATTTCCTTGCAAGAAGATGGCAGCTTGGGGAAGTGCTGTAATTTGTTTAGATTGTACGTTACTCTGAGCATCAAACTCCATGACAAATAAGCTCTTCACACTAATCTCTTAGAGCTCCTTAAACTAGCCACTCTCTCACCCACAACCATTCTTCAGTTTTCATCAGAGAGGCATTTGGTATGGCATGCAGTGCATAGACATTCTTGTAGGCTTTGGACTCAGACAGGCCTGAGTTCAAACTCATCACTCTTTAGAATATTAGAGAAGTGAAGTCACCACTCTGTGAGCTTCCATGACTTGCCTGTAATCTAAGGGGGATGATGGTACCTCCCAGAGCTGCTGTTTTAGCACTAATGAATACAAAGCACCTAGCAGGATATTTCCAAAAAGTTGTAGATGTCAGATGTTCATTTGGTGAGAACGTTACTCTTACATGAATAAAGAGATAAATGGGACAATAAAAGCACAGTTGAGTCTCTATTTTTCCATGCTTCAGGTTTTTTCTTTGTATTGTCATTTTGAGTTTGTTCCAAACTGGCCTCTCCTTTGCTGCTTCTCTTCTTAAGCCTCATTTGTAAATCCTGTTCCCAATTAAAGAAGTCCTTCTCCCTCTCCTAGGACAAAATTGCCAACTGTTTTATTTTGTGTGTGAGCAAGATTCAAGACCCATTGTTTTCAGATTGCAGCTGATAACAGTTCTTTTCCCATTTAGTGCCTGCTGCGTTGGCTCTAGTTACTCAAAGCAGGGAGCCGCCCACATTGATTAGGGTATAATCTAAGCGCCGAACAAAGGGTGGTATAGAGATTGTTCCTGGACCAATCGGAATCCTCTGCAACATTGATGGAGGAGAGAAATGAACAGCTATTGTTTTCTGCAAGTCTATGTTTGCTCTCATCCCCAGGTAAACCTCCCATGTAATAGAAATGTCCTGTTCTTGTGTCTTATCTTGGGTTCTTCCTCCTATTCCAGAACTAGTGATCTAGTTCTACTGATGTACCTCTTCCCCCTTCCTCTTTCCTACCTTAGCTTTTCTATTTTTCTGATCACCCCGACTCCCCTCCCCTTTTTGGATAAGCTATCACGAGTCGAATAGCATAAAATCCAAATGGTAGTCAGCCTTACTTTAAGTAAGCCTGGCCAGTGGGTATTTGATTACTGTAGTCATTGGGCATTTAGGGACAGCCTTAATCTCTTAAATACAGCCTGGCTAAAGAGGAGTAGGGGTGGTTTTACAAGGTGTTTGCCCACAGGGAGATGTTTTTATAAAGTTGTAGATCTGGATACAGTGTTTCATAAAGTGTGAAAAAGGTCAAGGTTGTGAAATGGCTCCTGGGATGGGGGCAGGGTAGTGTTAGTCAAAGGACAAGCACTCCAGTGTTTTTCAGTAAGATCCTTATAGGATGTTTTTGTGCATCAGGTACGTGACCAAGTTACTTTTGAAAACATTATGAGGAGTCATGCAAATCAGAGAAGAGTGTCCCGCTGGGTGCAGTATGGCATTACTTTCATTAACCAAGAGGATGTCTGCCAGTTGCCCATTTAATTACCTTCTACTTCTGACCAGCAGTGATGGCCGAGAATTATATTACAGACTGGTGAGAAAGTAGAAATCAGCATTTGATCTATGAATTGCTCATCCAAATAGTATCAAACACAGAAAGTATAAAATATGGAGATGAAGTAAAGAGAGACTTGTATCACTTGGTCGAGTGACTCTGTGACTTCTGTGAGTCACATTCATTCAAAAACAAAAGCCAATAAATAGTCTCTCTTGCCTTGATTGTCCCTTAAAATTGATTTCAGAGTCAAAGGTCTTCAAGATCAGCCTATAAAACATTATAGAAATTAAATGATCACTTAATTACTTCAGCTTTTAATATTAAAAACAAAGGCAACACAAAGCTAATTGATTTATACCAACAATTCTTCTATCAATTGACTTCAGTTATGGTATCATTTCTAAGTAGCTATTTAGACATTTTTCTTCCCATGAGGAAGTAACTGGTCATTTGTGAGGAGTTTTAGCTTTTCCATTTATTAATCTATTAGAGAAGTTCGTTCCAAGACTTAGTGTGCCCATCTATAAAATAAAATTATCGTAACATCTCCCTTTTAGAATTGTTTTCAGGGTCAAAAGAGATAACTCATACAATATTATTAACAAAACTCTCTTTTTTCATAGTAAGTGCTCAGCAAAAACTATCAATTCTTATTTCTTATCATAGCTCTGCTCCTATAGTTGGTACTCCACGAAGACTGAGACTGGCAGCTTGGTTTTGTTGGTTTTTTTTTTTTCCCTAGAGACTTTGCTTTTGCTACCTAGTCAGTAATTTATCTGGAATCAAGGCTCATAATAATTTTTTCTTTGACACATTGATAATCATTGCTGTCTCCTCCCTTTCCTTTCCAGGTTTAGTGATCTGTCAAACTGCTAAACTGTCTGTAAGGCAATTTCATTCATGCAGGGACAGTCTTCTTAAAGACACAAGACTACCCACTGCTTCCAGGTTTGAATGGAATATACTTTCATCCATGTATATTCATCAGGCATCGTACCCCAAGATGATCTCACCCTTAAGCTGCCCTTAAATCTTCTTCTACTCTCACCCAAACTGATGAGGTAGAACAAAGCATCCCCCTCATAATTCAGTCTTTATCCATTCTTCCCTCCCTCCTCCCTCCTCCCCTCCCTTCCTCTCTTCTTCCCTTCTTTCCTTTTCTCCTCCTTCCATTTTAGACGCAACACACACACACATGCTCATGCTCATGCTCACCACACTAGTAAATTCACTGATAAAACCTTTCCTACACCACCATTGCTAGGAGAAGCAAGTAGATTCAAAGTGGTTTAGCACTGGATTCTGTCTACCCTGTTCATAATTATTCTCAATGCCACACCTTAAGACTAAGAAACTCTTGAAATGCAAGCATCCCCTCTATATTATCTAGCCACTTTATCGCAGGACAACCTGTCAGTTTAGCAATCTTCCCAAGTCAGAAGTAAGCATTTCCTTCCCAAGGACATGTGCTTGGGCGATATGGACTTACAACCTGCACAGCTGAAAGGCATTTCAAGCCATCACTGGATAAATGAGAGCCCAGAAAGAACACAAGGTGAATCATCAGTGTTATGTTGTTTGAGAGAGTTTTAACCAGAAGAACCACAGATTTGAAAGGCTCCTTTTTGGTCTTAGGTTGAAAGCATATCTAAATACCTTTAAAGGCCAAAGTCTCCAGATTTAGAAGTTCCTAATTGGTCTACTATGTTGCTGCAAGGTGAAAAATGAAAATATGTGAAAAATTGGGATTGTGACATTTTAGTTACCTCACCAAAGGACTGATTTTTTTTCTTCCATTTGTGAAATCGTTCATAGAACATGATTATAATTTTTCAAGAAATTTAACTAAACTCCCTGCAAGGATTGCTGGTCCATTCTTTTTTTCCTTTGAAAAGAAAAAGAAGTGGACTTATGTGATCTTCTAGTTTGATCTGAAATCTAAATTGTGTCTTGATTATATATATTAAATATAAATTAATATTTTATTAATATATAATAAATACAATAATACTTATTTATATTTAATATATTTAAAACGTATAATTTATAGTTAATATAATAGTATATAATATAATATACAATATTACATAATATATAATATGTAATATATACTATTATATGTGATATATAATCTGTCTACCCTGATTATATATACTATATTATATATAATCAGGGTAGACAGAATTCAGTGCTAAACCAGTTTATTATAACCAATAATACATATAATTATTACACATAATTATACATATTTATTTCTATTACTATTTATAATTTGCTGAGGGGCAGGCAAGTAGAGTCAAACAAATCATAATTCACATCCCTGCTCTGATCCCCACTCAGGCTGAGGACTAGTCACTTAACTTCCTTAAGTCTCAACTATTCTGTTCCTTTCTTTCTTTTTTCCAATTTTTTATTAGGTATTTACTTCATTTACATTTCAAATGCTATCCCGAAAGTCCCCTATATGCCCTCCCCCCCCACCCCCTGCTCCCCCTACCCATCCACTCCCACTTTTTGGCCCTGGCATTCCCCTGTACTAGGGCATATAAAGTTTGTAAGTCCAATGGGCCTCTCTTCCCAGTGATGGCCGACTAGGCCATCTTTTGATACATATGCAGCTAGAGTCAAGAGTTCCAGGGTACTGGTTAGTTCATAATGTTGTTCCACCTATAGGATTGCAGATCCCTTTAGCTCCCTGGGTACTTTCTCTAGCTCCTCCATTGGGGGCCCTGTGATCCATCCAATAGCTGACTGTGAGCATCCACTTCTGTGTTTGCTAGGCCCCAGCATAGCCTCACAAGAGACAGCTATATCAGGGTCCTTTCAGCAAAATCTTGCTGGCATATGCAATGGTGTCAGCGTTTGGAGGCTGATTATGGGATGGATACCCGGGCATGGCAGTCTCTAGATGGTCCATCCTTTCATCTCGCTCCAAACTTTGTCTCTGTAACTCCTTCGATGGGTGTTTTGTTCCCAATCCTAAGAAGGGGCGAAGTGTCAGACTCTTTCCCTAGACCTTAAGTGAAATAATGTATGGAAAGCAAAGGGGGAAATAGGTGCTTGTCAGCTAGATTTAACTTTCTTTCTGTGGGTGAGAATGGTTGAACTAAAGCTTAGGAAAGAAATTGTCATTCCTACTGCTTCCAATGAGAACCATCGTGTGAGTTCCAATAGGGCCTACTGGTCTTAGGAGATATGGTTAAGATAAAAGATGCTTGCTACTGGCAACCTACAATTAGAAAAGTTTGGGCAGAGTCCTGAGACAAGCGTGTGAGAAACTGTATCTTTGAAAGGTGAGATGATGAAGGCAAAAGCAGTTAGGAGCAGGTATTGCTTTCTCATCCTGTATAAGTTTATAATACCAGAGAAGTAAATTGTTATTCCGGCCTCTGTGATCCTGGAGAACTTGAAGACCAAGATCCTAGTATTTTTCTGTAGGGAATTTGTATGACCCCAGAACTTCTTTTTCAGGGATCACGTACTGTGGCCACACCAAGGCTCTGTCACTAAACTTTCACAGACATTATTACTTTACCATTTTATGTAATTCTAAACTTTTAGCTTCTCAACAGCTTCTTCCCAATGGTAATCTTTAATCTTCTGTGCATTTGTAGAGCAAAGCCAACTTTCTGCAGGAGGCTACCTTCCAACAAAAACTTCTCTACCTCTAACCCAGTTCTCCCTCTCAATAACATTCTTGAGGTCAAACCATTCTTCTGCTAGTCTTCTCTCATTGGTTCCCTTAGTTCCCCTTGTGTCCTAGAACTCCGCCCATATTCCAGGAGACACTAGTAATGCAGAGCAGATGCAATGGCTGTGCTTATGGGAAACCCTCATTTACCTGAAGCAAGTTGCTAAGGAGCCCCAGTCCCACTGAAATAAGTCCAGCCCAGGTTCTCCCATTAATTTACTCTTTGATTTGGCTTTATGCAGTCCCACTTGCATCCTGATTTTCATCACCTCCAACAGGGTAGGAGGGGCTAAAAATACCTGTTGCTTAGCTCAGAAAGTTAAAAGGTGGTTTTGTGTTGAGAGGCCAGACTTTAAACTCTGTAGGCCAGAGCTCACATCCCAATCCTGTCAACAAATCAATGATCTGCTTGACTCTACCTCACTCGCCTTACCCATAGTAAGATGCCTTATTCACAAATGCAGGGCACTCTGCACAAACCAATCATTAACACAGTATGTCAGTCTGTGGAGTCTGCTGAGCTCTCTCTTTCCAGTTGTTGCTAGACCCAAGCCAATTACCAAAAGCCAAGTCACTGCTTTCTGTACTTGTCAACCAGGGCCAAGATTGTTTACCTTCTCCCGACCCCTTAAGCAATTAGTAGTTCTTACCCTTCTTAGAAAACTCCAGTAATTAAAAAACAAAGGAGCAGGTTTGTGTGTGTGTGTGTGTGTGTGTGAGAGAGAGAGAGAGAGAGAGAGAGAGAGAGAGCCCAAACTTGTAAGCTAAGCTTTCCCTTAATATTATTCCTTTTACTGAATTTCCTGCTTCCCAGTTTTTAGTTACCTCAAATCATCTAAATGTTTCACCTTTAAGGTCCCATTGGATTCATTTTATGCTGCCTATCCTGGATATTCATCTTACAGATGTTCACGTATCAGGGAATGGCACTTATATACAGAGAATTATTTAAATGTGGTATAATGGAATAAAACCTGAAATCATTGTCCATCAATAGTAAACCATATGAAGAAACCACATTCTATCTAAGCAAGAAAATGTTCTATACTTGTAAAAACGAATAAGGATGCTATGCATACATCAAGTTTGTAAGGTCTCTCACATATATTAAACCTAGAAAGCCAAGAAACATTGCACATAGAACACTGAATTGCACCAAGAACAAGAATAGATGTGTATCATACATTTGCACATGTTTAATAAAACATCTTTGTAGTGATGTGTAAAGGACTAGTTAAAGTTCTTGCTGTTTAGAAAACTAAGTAAACATAATACTGCCCTATTAGCCTAGATAATCCTCAACATTTCTTCTTTAGCATAAAATGCAGTATAAGTATATTCCCTATCGTCTGAACTAGTATGACCAACAGATCTTAGTTTGTCTCTGGCTGCCCTGAATTTAGTGCTGCAACTTCTGGACAAACCATGGAGTACTTCTCCATATTTCTCATCCTTCTGCTATAGCACTGAGCCAGCCATGGCTTTGAGATTTTAGAGTTGGTATGACTAGAGCTATAGCCTCATCCCCAGCACCAGCAATTCGTAGGGGACAAGAGACTGAGTGGCAGATATATGCTCTGCAGGGTATCCTCATCTAACTGACAAGGAAATTGAGGCTCAGAGAGGTTAAGTGATTTGCCCAAGGTCACACAGCTAGTAAGTGCTGGAGCCAGTCTGTCTGACTCCTGCCAAGACAACAAGACACTGGAGAATGTAAAGCTTTCAGAGGAACAGTGGCTCTGGCCTTTGTTAAAGCCTAAAGCACCCACCCAGAGTTGCACTTTAACTAAATCAAACTGTTGCTCTGAATCAACTTTGTCAGGCCCCTGTTGAGAAACGGATTTCTTCCTATTACCTCCACCCCTCAGAGCAAAGAGAATAGATATTCTAGGTTTGGAGACCGAAGAAGCCATATACAGAAAGCTAGTCTCTGAAGCTGGACTCATAGTGAGAGTCCAGTTCTTATTCGGGGAGTGATCATTCCTCAACTCAGCCCAGCCTCCTTCACAAGAGCAGTGCGAGCAAATAAAAGAGAAGAGTAGCTAGCTCCTACCAGGTACCGATGCATGTGGTGCTGTTTGCCTACTGTTTGACTGGGTGCGTATGCAATTCAATTTGGCTATGTAATAGGGGCTCATTTTACTGGGAAATGGTGAATGATTCCCCCAGAGCCTCACAAGCCACAGAAAAAGAGACACTGGCAGATAGCAGAGGCTTTGGGGACTTGGGAGGAAGATAAGAAAAGGTCAAGGCCACAGCTGTGCTTGCGTTTTTCTCAATTAAGAAAAAGGCAGGAGTTAATTACCTGTAGGCAATCGGGATCCCATTGAGGTATTTCAGACGTCTTATAAACGAGGAGCAAAAGAACCGCTTTCCATTGGTATTGGCAATTCATTTATTTGTGCTGAGTCTTTGAAAGTATGAGGAAGAAAAAAAAATCCCCTGTACTTGGGTGTGAGAGTAATGGATTTAGGGGCTGGTTTATCAGGAAGGATAGAAAATAAAATGAAGCAAAGTTTTCCATTAAGCTGGCCTTTTCTGCAGGAGCGCCACAATTTTAATTAACATTTTGTATGAACACTGTATATGAGCCTTTCCTACCTGAGCATTGAGTCCTGTACTTCTGGGATTTGAATGAAACTTACTGTATCTGTGGTGATTGAATTTTGGGACTATAGATGGATTAACAACCCAAATCATGCCCACTACAGCGCAGTGTGCTTTGAGCTATCTGGGTTTTAGTATTACAACTGGCAGGAAAGACTGGGAGGCTAGTCTGCAGTGCCCTTGGGGTTAAGAAGCATCAGAGGGTGGGTGAGATGGCTTTTCAGGAAAGAGTCCAAGGACCACTTTAACCCTAACTTCGGCCTACTTGGTACAACACAGAAATTCACAACAGAAATGTGACAGATTAAATAAGAAGGGTTATGGGTATGATCCATTTCATGAAATCGATGATGTGCTGTAGTGGCCACCAAGCAGATTTTACTACATAGAGTCCCAGTCCTAGGTACCTTTTAGAAGAACCTTACAAATGTGTTCTTCTGACAAAAATTTTAGCCCCAGGATGCTGCAAATCTCAAAAGTGCAAAATAGAATGCTAGTTAAGAGGAAAGCTGTCAAATTAGTTGTTGATGGTGTCTAAAGAGACACATATCTAGGAAAATCATTTAAAGAAACTGTGAGAAATTATTTTCAACAACAACAACAACAACAACAACCAAAAATAACAAAGAAACTAAGTTTATAGATTTTTCCATGTAGGACAGATTCATGCTAGAAAATGCTACACTAGTGTGAGTTCTAATTAGTTTTCAGTGACCCTTGGACTGTTATTAAAAAAAACAAAAAACGCAGAACTTCCTTCATGCTCACCATGGAACACTATGTCTCTAGAATGATAAGGATGGCTAGTTGTCCCTTGGGGGAAAGCTCATTAGCTCAGTTTTACTAATGACTCGTCAGAGCTGTACACAAAACACAATCTAATTCTTAGCTATCTGTGGTCTTTGAAGCCAACGTTTAGTGGGGGATTGGGTGGACTCGGCTTCCTTCTGTTGTGTACGTATTAATTAACCAGGCATTCCCATTTTCCTTGTCAGAGGAAGAAAAAGCAGAGTCCAACCACCATTTTTGTAATTGCAGGTTGAGAAAAGTAGTGGAGCATGTGCTAGCCTTCAGATTTGCTGCACAGAGAGAGCACTGAGATGTGTGGTCTGCAAAGGCCTGTGGTTCAGAAGCCCAGGGTAGTTCTCCTGGGAGCTGGCAGAGCTCACCAATTCCTAACGTTTATCTGAAGAATTTGCTGCCTTTGTTTGCTTCTTTCAGTTTCCCCAGCAGACTTCTGTTTAGTTTGATAGTAGCGGAAAAGTTGCCTTTAAGGCACGTAGTTCACAGACTTATAGAAATCTCCTGAAAATTTGCTTCTATCTATTCAATCTATCATACCAAGGCTACTTTTAACAATAAATAAATAGGAAGGACTGAAAGAGCTGAAGGGCTTTGGAACTTCATAGGAAGAACAACAATATCAACCAACCAGATCCCCCAGAGCTCTCAGGGACTAAACCACCAACAAAAGAGTACACATGAAGGGACCCATGGCTCCAGCTACATATGTAGCACAAGATGGCCTTATCTGGCATCAGTGGGAGGGAAGGCCCTTGGTCCAGTGAAGGCTTGATGCCCCAGTGTAGGAGAATGCTAGGGCAGTGAGACGTGAGTGGGTGGGTGGAGGAGCACCCTCTTAGAGGCAAAGGGGAGGAGGGGTGGGATGAGGGGGTTGCGGAGAGAGATCAGGAAGGGGAACAACATCTGAAATGTAAACAAATAAAATGATTAATAAAAATAACTAAATAACAGTTTATTTAAAAACGATGATTGGGTTAGTATGTTACATTTCTCTAAGGGGAACAGCATTTAGAAAGCCACTTTAAGTTCTTAGCTATCCACATTTGAGTATTTATTCATAGATGTTCAACAGTTGATGATATAGAGCCTGTTATTTAGACAGTAAGAAATCCTTGTTGAGTTGTTATCTGTACTGTACATAAATTACATTAACATTATCTGCCTCCAACATGGTAATGTGTGTCTTACATGAATAGACTTCTTATACACGAACTCTAAACTTACTGTAACCTCCTCAGAAGTGATAGCAGCTATAATTGAGAACTTGCAAACTCTGCCTGGCAGCTAGCCATAGCTCGCAAACTGTTTTCTTTGCCTTCAAAAGCTTTTTTCCCCACTAGCTGCTAACATTGAAAAATTGCAAAACATCATATAATAAACCAGGACTTGCCATTATGGATAAAGCTTCTACAAACATTTGTGTGCAAATTTTTACAGAGATTTAAGTCTTCAGCATATTAGGTATATTCCAAGGACTGTGATTGCTGGATCATACATTGAGTTTGCAAGAAACTGATAAACTGTCTTTCAAATTGCCTATAGCATTTTGCATTCCTAACAAAAATGAATGACTGTTTTTATTACAGCACATCCTTAATACCACTTTATGCTACTGGTATTTTGGATTTTAGACATTCTGGTCCTTATATAGTATATGTATGTATAAAAATTACAAAGTTACTTTCTTGATTCTGGCTATAGGATTACAATATACATCTTAACTTATCATAATCCATTTCTGCTTTATGACTACTTACAGTCACATACAGAAAACCTTACTTCTACATAGGCTTGCTATCTCTGATGGCTCCTTAATAATGGAGTTTGGCTTAGGTCTCTGGACTTGGATGCTGGGTTATTAAGAGTGGGTTAAGGTGAAGAGATGGCTTAAGAGGGGAATGCCAGGGCCAAGAAGCGGGAGTGGGTGGGTAGGGGAGCAGGGTGGAGTGAGGGTATAGGGAACTTTCGGGATAGCATTTGAAATATGTATCATGAAAATATCTAATAAAAATAAATAAATTATTTTTTAAAAAAGAGTACTTTATGCTCTTCCAGAGGAGCCAAATCCTGTTCCCAGCACTAACAGAGGCCCTGGGATAACCACTGGATGGTTTTCTGATCAAAAGGATATGGTCTAGATATAGATAAAATGGGAACTTGAGAAAGATAATTATTTTTCCTTCTTGCTTATACTAATATCACAAAATATCTGACAAATACCTGAGCTAAAATATGAATCCTCTGGAGATATATGTCCAAGTTACAATGTGAAATATTTTAGTTTAATGGCACATTTAAAATTTACTTTTTCAGAAGAGAAAGTAAATATTTAGATACCCAGGAATCTGAGTTACAGGTCTTTAAACTGAAGATAGGGGAAAAGGAAATAGCCAATAGTTTTGCAGCAGCAGATGTAGATTTCGTGGTATGTATGCAACAGGCCTTAAGTCCAATCAAAAAGTGCTTCATTCATTTTGTGACCTTAATGCTACTAGTGCCCCAATGAACATATCTTGCCATGCAGGTCAGAATGACAGCTTGCGAAGGCTACATTAGACAGTTGATGTCTTTTTCTCCCCAGCAGCGTTTATTACTCCATCTTACACAATCTAAACTTGAAAGTAGTGAGCGAGTGTGTGTTTCCTGGTCACTTAAGGTTGATTTCTCTATATCCTGCATCCAAAGTGAATGATCTTCCCGACAGTTTATGGTGGTCAACCACCAAGTTTTCATTTAGTAACCCAGGTTTTATAGGAGCATTGTTGTTAACCCACGCAGGATACTTCCTGCTTGATCTCCTTTTTTATATTGTGTATTTAATTAACTTATAAACTAGTGAATTTCTATAAAGTTTCTACACATATCCCTAGTTTGGATAATCTATCCTGTGCCATCTCCTATAACCAAGTCCTGTGTCCACACTTCAACCTTGAACCTTAGGAAATCTCCTCTCTCCTTTCATCTTGCCTACATTCTACTAACTACTCTAGTTCTATTAACTACAACTTTTGCTTGGGTTTGAAGAGCATAGATTTCCGTATAGCTTTTCTGTATCTCCATTCTGGTTTAGCCCTCTACAACCCCATCATTTTCCTATCCTCTACCCACTTGCTGCTTGAAGCCCCTTCATTCCCTGTATTTCCCCACTCTACTTTTATTTCCTACCTCCTTCACCTTAATACATCTGCTCCCAGCGATCCATTTCCAGTTGCCAGGACAATTGGCTTTTATTAATATTTTAAATTAACATATAGAAGTAATGGACTTCATTGTGATATCTCCATTCATATATGTGATTATACTTTATTAATTCTCCACCCCCAACATTTTTGCTTTGTTTTTTCTATTATTGAATTGATTATGATGCTGGGAATTGAGCATAGGGACTTGTGCATGCTATACAAGCACTGTACTACTCAGCAATACTTACTTAGAGTCTCAAATTCAATTGTTTGGTGTGGTCAGATATTCCGTCTGAAGGTGGCAGCTGCTACAGGAGTCTAGCTAAGTGCTGCTATGCAAGTACATAGGCCTACTTTTGCTAGCCATTCTGCTTTAAAAAAATAAGTAAATAAAAGAGACAAATAACTTCATTTTTCTGGAAACACAAGCCTTTTAAACACCATCAATTAACTTAAACTTTTAAGATGCACTAGTTAGGGTAAATAAAACACTTCATTAGCCATTTAGTAGTAAATTCTAATTTGCTATTAAAGCCACTTAATAGGAAATTAGATGACAGAGACTTTACAGGAAAAAGGGGGAGTTGATTTGGTGAACTTAAGTGCCTCACTCTTTGATCAATAAGTATAGGTTTGGTTCCAGAGTTGTATGTGTATGAGTACTTATGGCAGTCTTTATGGTGTTAGTTGTCTATAACATAACCAAGTATGGCTTCCGTGGCAAAAAGGATCATAAATGATAAGTGATCTCTGTATCCGGTAGGATCTGTGTGTTGAGCAATAACTGGAAAATCTTTGGCCAGACCATGTGCTAAATAAAGAAAGCAATCGGAAGGTCATTGTCTTTTGGAGTTCTTTTTATGCTTTGCTCCGTCACCAGTTCATGAATCCCCTGAAGGCCTTGATAAGGAATTTATATTTGGTTCTAAAAATATTAGGAAGCTATTGGAGGCTCGTGAGCAGTGGAGAGACATAATCCAACCTGATATTCTACGACGAATCTCCTAAAAGAGCTGATTAGAAGGTTCTATCTCTGACCTTAATAGTTTAGGAAAATCAGCTTCTATTGAACTTATTAGCCTTTTCCACTGCTACCCGTTCTTTTTCAGGATTGTCATTTTTCTCTTCACACATACATGCTTTTCTCTCTACCCTGACCACAAATGGAAATGTTTTTCATTGCTTTTGACCAATATATCCTAAGAAAATCGAAGGATGTGTCATTTAGAGTGTTTTATAGAAAGGAACCCAGTGCCTTTCCTGGTGGAACTAATTTCTGTGTGTTCTTGCCTGGCCTACAGGCTAGTATTAATCAGCCATGTAGGAGAGATAGACTTTTCCAGATAGGTCATTTTCTCACAAGACCTCACAAGTTTATCTAACCAACCTACTGCTCTGCTTCTGTCTTTCAGAAAATACTGAAGGAAGGACCCCTGCTGAAGAACTGTAACTCCTTCAGAAGATGGAAGCTTAGATACTGTCTGGTTCAAGGGCAGAAGCTCCACTTTGCACACCATCCTTCGGTAATTATGGAACCCTTTCATCTGCAATAATGGGTGGGTGCAGAGGAGGCCACCATTAGAGAAGTTAAAACCATCTATTCTTTTAACTAATCCCCTTGTACAAATAGGTGGTAGTATTTTCCTTTCCCCTTTCCTATATCTTCCTTTTCATGGATTCCCTGGTTAGTTTCTGTATCCAGAGGTGCCTACCGAATTCATCAGGCCCAGTGCAAAATGAAAGGACAGGACACTTTATTCAAAAACCAGGAAAAGTGCCACTAATGGTACTAACATGAAATGTTTCATATTTAGAGTAAAACATGAAGTGTGGATTTATGGTGTTTTAATTTGATATTTAATGTTATTCTAAAAAGAAAAAAAAACAGCATGAGGTTTGCCATTTAATTTTCTTTTCTACCACTCCAATTTTAAATGTAAATATAAGAGCATTTAACTTACAGAAAGAACAACCATCATTATATAATTTATGGTAGTAGCTCATACATGCATGTGTATTTTGTTTTCAGCAGAATACAAAACTAACTCTTTTTTTCTTCACTTTTTAAATATTTTCATATTCTTCCTACACTTTGTGGAAAGGGACAGTAGCCGGTCTGGACTTTCCTTTTCCTTGTAGTTTGCCTGGGCTTTCCTTTTCCTTCAGTGTCATCCTTTTCAGCATAAATGATTGCATAACCTGAGGATAAGAACTTGAATAAGAATTAATAGAACAGGGCTCCCTGGGTGCTTGTTTCCTACAAAAACACTGTCTTTTCTTCATGTTTGTAGCAAGTTCTGAGCCGAGCAGACTGTGTGGATTGTCAGTATACCTGTCTGCTCAGTCGTACACATATCACACTTTGTACTTGCATTATTACTATGATGGGATCCACTAGAATTCTAAGCTCATGCCTATGACAAGTGCACTTAGTGTGCCAAGACAGGGGGTGGACATGCAGCTGATACATGTCTCCTATGCTCGTGTGCACAGCCCATGGTCTTGTTGGGCTTTATTTACAAAATGCAAGCCCAAAGATTAAATGATCAGGAATTTAAAGATGACAATAACAAAGCATTAGTCCAAGTCCTGGGCAATTCTGAACATGGAGTCTTGACAGCACAAGTTACATAGTGATAGTAGTGATTTCCAGCAGCAACTGATACCCGGGCAGCAACTACCACATCAATTATACCAGGAGATACGGGCTCCATACCGGATGTGACAGGCAAGATAGTCAAAGGCTGCTAACTCAATAAATTTAATAATAATTTATACCACAAATTCTTTAGGTAGGCTATATTTTGTTATCTATCCTTAAATTTATATTTGGATAAGTCTCATCTGACCAGCCCAAGACTTATTACAAATCCATGGAAAAGTTGTAGGCAAATTGTATTTTAATTTAGTGTTTTACTTGCTATGTCTACAAAAATCACGTTATTATATAAATCCTAGCCCTTAAGACAAGTACTGGTTGGATCATAACTGCTAAAAATGTTTGTCAGTGTGTATGTATGTATATATACATTTTAATGTCTATTTGTGCCAATGAATCCAATGGCTTCTTATCATTCTTTCCCTGTGTCTTTCCAGTTTGCACACTTTGAAACAATTGATCTGTCTCAAGTTGTCTTGGCTGAAAGTAGCTGCAGAAATCTTTGCCACGGTTTTTGTGTAAGTAAGAATGAAAATATCTGAATGTGCATGCATGGGACTGACTGATAATAAGAGTGTTTATAGCTGTTTGGTCCATTTTGTGTGGGGGGGCATCAGGTTTATGGAGTCTTCTTTGATTGCAAAATGTTATTATTTATACAAATTTCCACTAGCCTAGTGATAGACAGGACAGTGAGTACTAACCATGTTCCCTACTAATAGGCTGCTATAAGCCAAACTGACTTCAGGGCACAAGGGGCCTTTGACTATTATAGCATTCAGTGAGTCCTCTGGGTAAATGTAATACAGAAGTATTGTTGAAAAGGGTTACAAGACATGAGTAAGTCATAGGAAAATTTAGAGTAACAAAGCCCATGGCATCATTTCCTTTGATGCTATAGATAATCCTCAGTGAGATCTAGCCCACAGTGAGGTTCCAGATGAGAATGCTTCTAAGAAAATATAGGAAGTGTTCAGGGCTTTGTGAGCCTGGAATGTTGTGCAGCTTTGGTCACTCATGTAAATCTAAACCAAAATAATCACTGAAAAGTATCAAGTCCACTAGTTCTAAAGTCTCCCATCTCACCTCTTCTGAAATTGTCTTCCCCAGCCTCATCAGTCAGTTATAACAGGTTTCTTCTTGAGGCTATGCTATCCCTTATCTTAATGAAAGCTCTGGGCCACTGCACAACAGATTAGCTAAGAATAGATGTGAAGTGAAGGAGTGACTGTAGTCATGTTCCCAACCAGTTCCTATGCCTATCTATCACACAATCAAGTGCTATATGCAAAAGGAGACAGAAATTACATGTTAGTCTGGCTAGCACTAGTTTCCATTTGTGGCATTCATCAAGCAGGGCCATTGAAGCAATGACTGATATCCTAGCCAATCTTGTTTTCTCTTACTATCTGGGAAAAGTCTAAGGTCTGCTCATGGTCTACATCATTAAGACCTTCAATACTGAGCCAGTGAGATGACTCATCAGCAAAGGAGTTTGCCAGGCAAACTCAACAACCAGAACTCAATCCCAGGATCCAATCAAGGAAGGAGAACCAACACCTAACAATCAGCCTTCCCACATGATCTTTGCCACATGCATACCTACACTCACATTCATACATGTGTATCAAATATCATATACACACATGTACCCAATAATAAACAAACAAGTAAACCAAGCAACAACAACAAAAACAAACAAACAAACAACAACAACAAAAAACCCAACAAATAAGACATTCAGATTGGCTTTGATACTATTCCTGGCTGAGTTCTGGCATTATCACAAAGGATTGAGAGAGACTACTGTAAACTTGCCTTCCATTTAGCCCTGTCTATGATAAAGAAAGAAACTGGATTTCTTTACATATTGTTTTGCCCACACACCACAAGAGAAGCACCCTCTTGGTCACTTTCCCCACTTCACATAGAACAGCAGTGAGCAAGTAGAAATGTTAGGCAAGCTCATGTTCGAAATAGATGACATGTAGCTGAATGCTGAAGAGTGTGGATTCAAGAGCCAGAGAATTTGCTTTTGCTTTTTTTTTTTTTTTTTTTTTTTTTTTAACTTCTGGGTAACTCTGGAAAAACCATTTAGTTGTCATTGTCTCAGTTTTCCTGGCTATGAAATGGGAACAATTACAATGCCCATCTCATGGGACTGTAACAAAGTTTGATTGAAGTAATATGCCTAAAAGTACATTAGAATAGTTCTTGGCACCCATGAAGTGGCATTAAAGTCTTAATTATTACTATTATAGTTATTATTGTTTTGAATAGTTATTAAGGCAGCTGGGTAGCCCTGAAAACTTATGTCATATTCAAGAAGTGGCTTGGAATATGCTTGGTACCTATGTCTAATTTCATAGAGAATTTGCAGATTTTGGACAGGGGGCTTTGTTGGTGAAAATCAACTAATAATAGGATGTTTTCTTTAGGTTATCACACCACATCGAAAAGTATCTCTAGTTGCACCCACTCGGCAAGACATGGAAGAATGGATTAACATCATAAAAACCGTCCAACAAGGAGAAATCTGTCAGGTAAGGCAAATGGTAGCAACATGCACAACTCTCATGAGAAAATACTTAAGTGACTACATTGGGAAATCAGCTCAAAGAACTAGTAAACTAGAAGCAGAGACTATCCAGCCAGGATGTACATGTAGTATCATTTGGAAACCTGTTTAGAACTCCTCACAAATAGGAGAAATTCACTTGGGCTCAGACCTTGGTAACCATGTTGCTTAGTCTTTTCTGTATACATCTGGCAGAGATGTCATGGTATATCCAATGAATGAAATGCACAGGAAGTTTTCGTGCAGCTAACTTAGACATCCATGATGTTAAGAAAGTTGCGATCAGCAGTTTAAATTCCTGCATTCAGAATAACAATAATAACACTTAAAGGAAATTGAGGCTGAGAAAGAGGAAGGAATCAGATCAAGAAGAAATAAGTACTCTCTTGAAAACAAAACAAAACAAAACAAAACAAAACAAAACAAAAGAGAATTTGGACCCAGGCTGTGTAGTTCCTAGGCTTATGCCATTAACTGATATATATACAAGTCTGCCTCTGTTTTCTATCCATTACAAAAGAAATTTAGAAGAAAGGACAAGGACAGTCTACCCACAGCTTATCAGGGTTCGTTTCTCCTTTACTGTCTCTAAAACACTCAGTGCTACTATTCAGACTGTGAGATCTGGCCTGAACTGGCTCTTCTGTAAATCTACCACAATTATAATCTATATAATTTATAAGATGGGAAGGATCATGTCATTTATTTACTTAGATAAGATGTGTACTTCACAGTGAGTTAGAGAAATATCTTTGAAAGTATATGTAAACCTAAGGGAAATCTTGAAGTCAGATTTGACTTAGAATGAAACAGAGTTCATCCTAAAGCAAAATTCTCCTGTGAAAGTCTTGGAGGCAAGGAGCAAAGTGAATAAATACAGTCTTTAAAGACCTTGATGTCACACAATATAATTAAAAAAAAACTCAACCCAGAAGAAAGTATATCACCAAAAGAACCTTAAATGTCTTAAATAACTAATGACCAGTAGAAGATTGTTTGGTGCATTTAGGCTGGAGCAGGGTGCTCAGTAATCGGCTTAGAAAGGAAAAATAAAGTCTTTGAGAAGATCCATCTTTCATTATATTCCTCAGATTTCTTGGGCTTCTGATCACTCTGTGTCATAGCTATACATTTGACTATTCATGACTCTGATGGAAGTAGCATGCCAATGTGACTAAACTGGAGCCTCCAGCATACCATGAAGCCCTCTTACAGGCTTACAATATAATGCTCAATTGAGGGTCCTCCCCATAGCATACAATAGGTTTTCACATGACTTAGCATCTAGTATTTAACTACTTTGCTCTTTTCTTCTTCTTTTCCTGATGGAGTAATATATCCCCACCCTGGCGATGAAGCCAACATTAGAGGCAGCAACCAAGGGTTGGTCATTCTTTACTACTTGGCTGTTCTTATCCTCTAGAAGCAATCCCTTTCTCTTGGGTTACTTCTATTGAAACTGAAATGCTTCTTCCATATCACATAATATTTTCAGTTTCACAAACAGTCACATGGGATATTTTGAATTGTAATTATTAGCCTAGGAATGCAGAAATCCTAGAGAAAATTGTCAGAAAATAGATGTGTCATTATTCACTCCAGTGAATTAAACACCTGGCTACTAACGACCCAGCACATGCTAAAAAAGAAAAGAATAATGTGCCTGTTTACTCTCTTGGAGGAATTGGATGAGGACCAAATCCTAACCTCTGTAGAATTGCCTCAGGGACCTAAATACATTAAAGAACACTCCCGGCTGCTGGACAAAGCCCTCACTGTGAGAACCTTAGCACTTCATCTTGCTTAAAGCTTAAACAGGCAAATGTTTCCCTGTTTCATGCACCTTATATGTATAACAATCTTTCCTATCTTCTGTCACCAGTAGCGCCTGACATTTATGGTGACAAAAGATTAATCCTGGGTTTAGTGACATATTATAATACTGACAAAGTAATTGAATAATCTGTTGGAAACGATTCAATAGATATACTACTAGATGTTTAGTTAACGTTGCCAAATGTGTTAAAGAAAAAAAGTAGATCCTCCTTCCTGACCCAGTGTGTTTTTAGTTAGTTAGGAGACATGATGCTAGTACTGACAGTTAGTTCTCAGATAAAACAAATAATAAAATAGTATATAGGAATGCAGAAACGGAAAGGATAAGTATCTAGAGCCTTCTGGGAAGAATTAATAAAGAGACTTGAGACTGACCTTGAGAGATAAATGGGACTTAATTAGTGGCAAGGGTTTGGGCTAGCATGGAGTCCTGAAAAAGGAAACTGATATAAGAAAAAGCTAAGACAAGAGAATTTTCTTGAAATACAATGAAATGTGGCTGGCCAACATTTAGGAATGTGGACACCAGAAGCATAGCCAGAGAGGTGAAGTAGGTAAAATGGCAGAGGTTTTTCAGTGCCAGGGCAAGGAGTGAAGGCTTACAATATGATAACATTTCAATGGAAAGAAGATTAGAAAGAGTTGTTCAGTTGTATACTTTAGAAATAAAGAACAGAGAAGCAGGGAAGATGGCTTAGTGAGTAAAACTGGCTAATGAACATGGGAACCTGAATTTGCATCACCAGCACCCACATAAAAAGCCTACCATGGCAGTGTATTCCTTTAAATCCAGGACGGAGGCCATGGAGGTGCAGAGGCAGGTGGGTTCCAGGAGTTAACTGGCCAACCAGCATAGCTAAGATTGCAATGTCTAGGTTGAGTGAGAGACCCTGTCTCACAAAATAAGTTAGGGAGCAATACATGTTAGTATCTCATGGCCTCCTCTACACTTGAACACATGTATGCCAAGTGTGTCCAGACATGTACACACATACTCTCACCCACATACAAAACAGAGAATGGATTAGACAGGGGAACAATAGAGGCCAGAACTTCAGGGAGTTATATACACTTGGGGCAAAACAAAGATAAATCCTTGTCTTAGTTAGGGTTTTATTGCTGTGAACAGACATCATGATCAAGACAAGTCTTATGAAGAACAACATTTAATTGGGGCTGGCTTACAGGTTCAGAGGTTCAGTCCATTATCATCAAGGCAGGAACATGGCGGCATCCAGGCAGGCATGGTGCGGAGGATCTGAGAGTCATACATCTTCATCTGAAGGCTTCTATCTTCTGGATTCCAGGAAGCTTAGGATGAGGGTCTTAAAGCCCACACCCATAGTGACACACCTATTCCAACAAGGCCACAATTACTCCAACAGGGACACATCTTCTAATGGTGCCACTCTCTGGGCTGAGCATACACAAACCATCACAATCCCAGTAGAATGATAAAAAAGGAAGACAAGGAGTAAATACTAATTTGTACATAGTGGACTGAGAAGAGAAGCTAGCTATAAGAAAACGATACAATGAGAATGAGGGCCAGATGTCAATGGTAGAACACAAACTACCAAGTGAAAGGTCTTTGGTTTCATCTGCACCATTGAAGGAGTGTGGTAGGAAGGAGGTTTTGACAGAAAAGTAGGGTACTAAAAAGGTTCCTATTTCATGGAGTGGACCTAATGTCAAATCAGTCATTGGTTGACTCCTCCCACAAGCTTTGTGCCACCATTGTCCCAGCATGTTTTGGAGGCAGGACAGCATTGTAGAGCAGTGATTTTGTGGCTGGGTTGTTGTTTATGTTACCCTTTTGATAGTGTGTGGAATCCCTTCCTATACCAAAACTACTATAATATTAGGGTGAAGGTTCTGTGGAGGCAGCAGCACAGTCTCTCCCTGTTCAGTGAGTTGTATAAGTGTGGTCTTCAGCAATGGGGCCTTGCTGTTGGTTTGTGGGGACTAACATGTTGTCTTGGCAACAGCCTGGGTTGTTTGAGATTTCCATGGGACCCCTTTGGCCATTTGTAATTTGGCCATTGTAATTTAGTCCAGGTGCTGGAAGCTTCCTTTGGTGACAAGATATGGCCAATTAGGACTACATCTTCCCCTTTATTTGGACACTTTATTAGGATTAACTTCTTATTATATTTTAGAAAGTTTCCATTGGACTAGGTTTCCACACCAATCCTCAGATGCCCCTCAGTTTAAGCTTTCTCTCCTTGTCCACTTGACCTCCTATTTCCAATACATCTACCACCCCAGTTCATCTCTAAAATGTATTCTATATCCCCCTATAAGAGAAATCCATGTATTCCTGTGCCAACAAGTTCAAGGCTGTTCCTCACTTTCTCTTTCAATCAGGTTCACTGTATCTGGTTTTATGTTGAGGTCTTTGATCCATTTGGAGTTGAGTTTTGTAAAGGGTGATAAAATGAGTCTATTTCCATTTCTCTGCACCAGATCCATACAGTTTGACCAGCACCATTTGTCAAAGATGCTGTTTGTCTTTCTCTAGTGTGTATTTTTGGTTTATTCATCAAAACTCAGGTGTCCATAGGTGTGTGAATTTGTATCTGGGTCTTTGATTCAATTCCATTGACCAATCTGTCTGTTTTTGTGCCATAAGAACTTGAGTATCATTATTTCAAGGTCTGTAAAGTATTGTTTGAAATTTTGCTGAGGGTTGCATTAAATCTGCAATTGCTTTTGGTAAGATGTTATTTGAAGTTATTGTGACATAGTATTTCCTTGATTTCTTTCTCAGTCAATTTGTTATTTGTATATAGGAGGGCTACAATTTTTTTCTGTGAGTTTGTATCCAGCTACTTTGCTGAAAGTGTTTTATCAGTTGTAGGAGTTCTCATGGAATTTTTGGGTCATGTATGTATACTATCATATCTCTGCAAATAAAGATTCTTTGACTCTTTCCTTTCCCATTTGTGTCCCCTTGAGCTCCTTCAGTTATCTTATTGCTCTAGCTAAAACTTCAAGTACTATATTGACTAGATATAGAGAGTTGACAACTGTGTCTTATTCCTGATTTTAGAGAAATTGCTTTGAGATTCTCTCCATTTAAGCTGATGTTGGCTCTGGGCTTGCTGTGAACTTCCTTTATTTGGTTGAGGTATATCCCTTGTATCTGGATTCTCACCAGGACTTTTATTATGAATGGTGTTGTGTAGGCATAAATTTTTTGCAACATACATTTAATAAGGATTCAACCTCTCCTCTAGCCTACCTCCCAGGAGATAGTTGAATAGAAAAGTTATTAGGATATGGGGGAAGTGGACCTGTTTAACAATACTTTTTGAGGGGCAGGCTCAATCTTCTTGGGCAGCAGTACAGTCCCGTAGCAAAGACCAAATAAGACTCAGCAGCTGAAGACTAGTCCTCTAGGCAGGCAGACACCAGTCAAGAACCAGCAGCTGTCCTTCAGTCCTGAAGGAACTTCCAGCCTAGCCAACCTGCCTGAGATGAGGAGGCCTCAGAGCTGCAAGCTACCTGTAGGAACCTCATGAGCAATTCTTGTGCACATTACAAGTTGAGTTCAACAACTGTATGTAAGGTGAACCAATTCATGTCTGTTGTTAGCATAGAATATAGTGGCTGAGTAAGCCAAACCAATGCTCAGTGCTCTTTTCCCATTGTCTGTGGGGTCATATTTATATTCCATCAAGTGTCCTTTCATGTGTTTGCTATATCCAATCATCCTTTCACCTGTGTCTGCCTCAGGAAAACATTTTTTCACAAGTCTGCTTTAGCAAGACATTCTTTCACCTGTGTGACCCAGCCAACCATCATTTGACATAACTAACTTTCCAAAGAAACTAGAAATTTCCACTTCAATGTTGGTTTTGTCAAAGGTATTTTCTTCATTTAATGTGTTGATCATGTCGTTTTTGTCTTTCAGGTTTTTTATATGATGGATTACATTTACTGCTTTTTGATTCATAGATTAGATTTGCTAGTATTTTATTGGGTGTTTTGTATCTATGTTGCTAAGGGGTATTAGTCTGTAATTCTCTTTGTTGAGTGGTTTGGGTATTAGAATAACTGTGGCCTCATAAAATGAATTGGCTTTTGTTGTTGTCGTCATTGGGAGACTTTTAATAACTGCTTCTGTTTCACTAGGGGTTATAGATCTTTCAAAACTGCTTATTTGGTGTTGACTTAACTTTGATAAGTGGTACATAGCAAGAAAATTATTCATTGCTTTTAGATTTTTCAAATTTGGTGACATACAGGTTTTTAACATATGTCCTTAATATTCTCTGGGTTTCCTTGACACCTGTGTTTATGGCCTTCTTTTTATTTATTTGGATATTCCTTCTCAGCCTCTTAGTTTTAGTTAGTTTGGAAAGTTTGCCTAGCTTGTTGATTTTTCTCAGATAACTAAGTCTTTGTTTCATTGTTGTCTTTGTTTCTATTCTATTGATTTCAGCCCTGAGTTTGATTATTTCTTTCTATCTATTGCTGTTGGACTTTTTGTTATAGAGCGTTCAAGCAGGCTATTAAGTTGCTAGTATGAGATCTCTCCATTTTTTAACTTAGTGCTATGAATTTGCCTCTTAGAACTGCTTTCGTTGTATAGCATAAGATTGGGTATGTGGTGTATTCATTTTCATTCAATTCTAGAAAGTCTTATTTCTTCCTTTAGTTCTCTGTCTTAACAAGTTTTTCAATCAGTAGAGAGTTGTTCAGTTTCCATGAGTTTGTAAGCTTTTTGTTGTTTCTTATGTTGGTGATAATCTGTGGTGGTCTGATAGGATGCATGGAGTTGTTTCAATTTTCTTGTATTTGATGAGGCTTCCATTGTGTCTAAGTATTTGTTCATGTTTGGAGAAAGTTTCATGAGGTGCAGAGAAAAATGTGTATTCTTTTGTGTTTGGGTACATTTAAAAAAAAAGATTTATTAATTTATTTTATATATGTGAGTATACTGTTGCTGTCTTCAGACATACTGGAAGAGGGCATCAAATCCCATTATAGATGGTTGTGAGCCACCATGTGGTTGCTGGGAATTGAACTCAGGACCTCTGAAAGAGCAGTCAGTGCTCTCAACCACTGAGCTATCTCTCCAGCTTGGGTGAAACGTTTTTTAAACTTTTGTTAGGTCCATTTGCTTATAATGTTGAGTAGCTCCAGTTCTTTAATTTTTTTTTGTTTGGATGATCTGTCTATTAATGAGTAGTATATTGAAGTGTCCTACTCTCAGTGTGTGAGGGTCAATATGTGATTGATGTGATAGTAGTGCTTCGTTTATATACTTGGGTGTCCTTGTCTTTTGGGCATAGATGTTAAGAATCACAATGTTCTCTTGATGGATTTTTTTCCTTTGATGAGAATGCAGTGTCCTTCCTATCTCTTCTGATTAGTTTTTGTTTGAAATCTATTTAGTCATATATTAAAATGGCTTTACCAGCTTGCTTCTTAGGTCTATTTGCCTAGAATTCCCAGTGGCCACACCTATTATGTCCACAGAAAATTTCCTACCATGAAACACACAGCCATCACATTCTCCTGAAAAATAGAGTGTAAACAGAAACCAAGGGGAAAAATCCACCCAACAAAGACAAAACCAGATATCATCGTCTAGAACTATATTATAACAAACCAAGATGTTGAGACACCAGCATAGGGTTAGTAACAGCCAGAACTGTTTGTTTTGTTTTGATGTTTGATGTTTGAGTGTGTGTGTGTGTGTATGTGTGTGTCAACTAAAGCCAAAAACCCCACTACAGCATGCCCTGAATATTACAACATAGTTGAAACATAATAAGTCCATAGAGATATAATAGAGGTCTATAAGGAAGAAATGAGTAAATCTCTTAAAGAAGTCCAAGAGTGTGTGCATGCTTGTGGTACACTGTAGCAAATTCAGATTGCCTGTACATATACTTTATCAACTAAGCTTTTGTGTCCTGTGTCAAGTCATGAAGAAACCACTTTAACATGTGTGTATACGTGTGCACAACACACACACACCCACACCCCAAAACAAAATAAAAAAACCCAGTGGACAGAAATGAATAAAACTGTTAAATGGACATAGAATCAGTAAGGAAAACACAAACTGACAGAAATCTGGAAATGAAAAATTTAGGAATTAGAAAAGGAACTACAGAGGTAAGCTTCACTAACAGTATAGAAAAGATGGGAGAGAGAATGTCAGGCATTGAATATATGGTAGAAAAATCAATATGTTGTTCAAAGAAAATGGTAAGTCTAAAATACTCTTGATATAAAACATCCAGGATTTTTGGGACCCTACAAACTGACCAAATTCAGCAATAATAATAAAGAGAAGAAACACAGGTAAAGGCACAGAACATATTTTCAATAAAGGATAGAAGCTGAAGAAGTGCATACCTATAAAGGTACAAGAGGCACATAATAATCAAAACAGTAAATGTACTGAACAGGGAAAGAATATTAATAGCTGAAAGGGAAAATGACAAAGAAACAAATAAAGGGAGACCTATTATAATTACACTTGACTTCTCAATAGAAGCTCTAAAAGCCAGAAGGGCCAGGACAGATGTATTGCAGACTCTAAGAAAAAAAAAATCAGCCTAGACTGCTATATACAGCAAACCTTTCAGTCACCATAGATGGAGAAAGAAAGGCATCCCACAACAAAACCAAATTTAAACAATCTACAAATCTAGACCTATAAAGGATGCTAGATGGTAAATCTCAACCTAAAACCATTAACTATTTCCAAGAAAACACAGGGAATAAATAATTCCAGACTAGACAATTAAAGGAAAAACAATAGAAACAGGCCACCACCAACATCATCACCACCAACAACAAAAAAGTAAAAGGAATCAAGAATCATTTGTCATTGATCTCTCTCAACATCAATAGTCTCAATTTATCAGTTTAAAGAAATTTCAGACTAACAGAATGGATGTGAAACAGGATCCATCCTTCTGCTGTATCCAAGAAACACTCCTCAATATCAAGGCATTACCTTGGTGGCAGAGGTTGGGAGGGTGATTGGAAAAAGATATCCCAAGTAAACAGACCTAAGAAGCAAGCTGCTATAGCCATTTTAATATCTAACAAAATAGACTTCAAACCAAGAATATTTGTTTCTTAAACTTTGACTACAGAAGAAAAAATATTGTAAAATATTGCATAGATAATTTATTTATTTTCTTTGTTTTATTTTACAGACCAGGGATTGCATCTAGGATCTCTCTCTCTCTCTCTCTCTCTCTCTCTCTCTCTCTCTCTCTCTCTCTCTCTCTCTCTCTCTCTCTCTCTCTCTCAGTTGAGGTCTCCTGGGCTTTCCCACTCTGTCTGTATTACCATGTCTACTGTTCAGCTCAGGGCCAGGCAATCCTGGTGTAGCTTCTTCCACTCCTGGGAAACACAATCTCACAACACAATCCCTGTTCCTTTGGCTCTTACAATCTTTGACCTACCCCCCCTCTGCAATGATAATGTGTATATATGTGTGTAACAATAATTAATGGAAAGAGAAGCTATCTATTTGAAAAAGAGCAAGGAGGGGTATATGGGAGCCCTTAGAAGGAGGAAAGGGAAGAAGCAATTGATAGAAATATTTTATTCCAAAAAAGGAAAAGAAATGAGTAGTTTAAGTTTTTTGTTTTTTTTTTTTAAATCAGGAGCATACCAAATTGCCCAGACTAGCCTTGAACTCATTCTGTAGTCTTTGAACTTGTGTCTTCCTGTACCCAAAGAAACTGATATTAGATCCCCATATTACCAGTCTCAGTAATTCTAACATTATGTGATAGTTCTGCTTTCAATCTTTTGATGAATCTTTCTACTGTTTTTCATAATAGTTATATTAATTTGCACTTTAATAAACATTTTCAAAACTCCTTTTGATCTATATCCTTTCCAACACTTTGTACCTCTCATTGTTTTCTTAGCTTTTTTTAAAAAAATTATTTATTCACTTTAAATCCCTCTCACTGCCCCCCTTCTGCCTTCTACTCCTCTTTTTAAAAAAGATTTATTTTATGTATCTAAGTACCCTGTCACTTTTTTCAGACACACCAGAAGAGGTCATCAGATCCCAGTACAGAGGGTTGTGAGCTACCATTTGGTGGCTGGGAATTGAACTCAGGACCTCTGGAAGAGCAGTCAGCACTCTTTTTTTTTTTCATTTCACAGGAATTTTTATTCAATAGATATAATTAATTTCTGTTAATTTTTTTAATTTATTTTTTATTAGGTATTTTCCTCGTTTACATTTTCAATGCTATCCCAAAAGTCCCCCATACCCACCCCCCCCAATCCCCTACCCACCCACTCCCCCTTTTTGGCCCTGGGGTTCCCCTGTACTGGGGCATATAAAGTTTGCAAGTCCAATGGGCCTCTCTTAGTAGTGATTGCCGACTAGGCCATCTTTTGATACATGACTGAGCCATCTCTCCATCTACTCCTCTTTTGCGTTTGCTTTTTTTTTTTTTTCAATCTAGCCTGTTTGGCTGTGTCTTTTTATTAGGGAATTGAGTCCATTGGTGTTGAGAGATATTAATGGCCAGGGATTATTAGTTCCTGTTATTTTGATGTTAGTGGTGTGTGTGTGTGTGTGTGTGTGTGAGTGTGCACATGCTTCTCTTGTTTTTGCTGGTATGGAATTACTTATTTCCTATGTTTTCTTGGATGCAGTTACCCTCCTTGGGTTGGAGTTTTCCTTCTAGTATTTTCTGTTGGGCTGGATTTGTGGATAGATATTGTTTGAACTTGGATTTGTCTTGAAATTTCTTGTTTTCTCCATCTATGGTGATTGAGAGTTTTGTTGGGTATAGTAGTCTAGGTTGGCATCTGTGGGTTTTTTAGAGGTTGCAAGATATCCAGGCCCTTCTTGCTATTAGAGTTTCTCTTGAGAAGTCATGTGTAATTCTGACAGGTCTGCCTTTGTATGTTACCTGGCCTTTTCCCTTGATACTTTTAAATATTCTTTCTTTGTTCTGTAGATTTAGTGTTCTCTAAGCTTCTTTTATGTTTATAGGCAAAAATGCTTTCTGTAGCTTGAAGCTGGGACTCTTCACCTTCTATTCCTATAGGCTTAGGTTAGGTCTTTTCATGGTATTCCAGATTTCCTGGATTTTTTTGTCAGGAAGTTTTTAGATTTAACATTTTCTTTGATTGATGTATCAGTTTCTTCTATGGTATCTTCTACAGCTGAGATTCTCTCTTCCATCTTCTGTATTCTGTTGGTGATGCTTGGGTCTGTTGTTCCCATTCTCTTCCCTAGGTTTTCCATCTCCAGGATTTCCTCAGCTTGTGCATTCTTTATTGCTTCAATATCTACTTTCAGGTCTTGCAGTTTTATTCATTCCTTTCATCTGCTTAATTGAATTTTCCTGCATATCTTTAAGGCATTTATTTGTTTCCTCTTTAAAGACCTCTACCTCTTTGATTGTATTTTCCTGTGTTTCTTTAAGGTACTTATTCCTTTCCTCTTTAAAGGCCTCTATCATCTCTAGAAGACTGGATTTAAGGTCATTTTCCTGTGCTTTGGTTCTGTTGGGATATCCAGGGCTAGCTGTGCTATGAAGATGTCATATTACTCTTGCTTTTGTTGATTGTGTTCTTTGGAGGCCCTTTAGCCATCTGGATGACTTTGGTCCCTGGATGTTCCTCTTGTAGTTGTTATTGGGAGGAGGATTAACCTTGATAGCCCTGGTGTCACAGGCCTCTGATGGGTATCCTTGAACTGTATGTCTCCAGTTCAGCAAGTCTGATGAAGGTGGGTGGAGAGGTGGAGGGAGAATGGATATCCCATGGGGATAGCAGGCTGCTCAGGATGGCTTGGCATGCGAGCAGGGTAGATCCTCTCATCTCTTTTGATCAGAGTATTCTACTAGGAAAAAGATGGTATCTCTTCATGGTTTTGATTTGCACTTAGTGATTAGTGATACTAAGCATTTTCAATTGACCTTCATGAAAAAAGTCTGTTCAGGCTTGTTGACCTTTTAAAGGACTGTGTGTGTGTGTGTGTGTGTGTGTATCAGTTTGCTTTTTAAAATTAAAATATTTAAAGAAAGAAAACATGATGTTAAGAAGACATCATTTTCTCCCCTTCCCCTTCTTCCTGCCAACCCTCTCTTGCTCCTTCTAGAAATAGTGGCCTTTTTTTCTTTAGTTGAGATAACACACACACACACACACACACACACACACGTCAGAAAATTTAGGATTGCTTGTATGTCTATGATTTCAAAGCTGGCTAATTGGTATTGGAAAACCAATTAGGGGCTCATCTCTGGGAAAGATCATTTCCTATGTTCTCAGCACTTCTTACCTCCCTGTAGGTCTTAGGTTATGGTGGAACTCTAGGAGATTTCCCCCTCCCATGTTAGCATGCCCATTGGTGCTGTTGTTGTTCAGGTCTTGTTTAGGCAGCCGTATTATAGAAGCATCATGGATGACCTTCTGTGTAATTTCTAGAAAATACAGTCTCTCGACAAATTTCCTGGTCCTCTAGCTCTTAAATCTTTCCACCTCCTCTTCCTAAATGTTCCCTGAGCCTTGGGTATAGAACTGTGTTGTAGATAAATCTTTAGAGTTCGACACTCCATGATCAGTGTTCTCTACATTTTAACCAGTTGTAGTTTACTGTAATCATCTATGTCAGTTTGCAAAGAGAAGTTTCTTTGATGGGGGATGGGTGGGCTATCTACACTTATCTGTGGACATAAGAATAGATCTTTAGACTACAATAAGGAATTATGCTGGTTTAGTAAAGTAGCAGTTGAAGGTTTACCTCTAAGCTATGACTTTACTAGCCCTGAGGAGTTAGCTAGGTTTCTAGCACTAAGCATGCTTTCTCTCTCTCTCTCTCTCTCTCTCTCTCTCTCTCTCTCTCTCTCTCTCTCTCTCTCTCTCTCTCTCTCTCTCTCTTTTAAGCAGGCCTTAAGTCCAATTAGAAGGTTGTTGTTACCACCAAGATATGGGTACCACTATTGCACTCTTAAGTTTATGCAGCCATGCTTGCATTCTTGGTTCATAGGTGTAACAGCTGGATAGGACTGGATAGTTTCTTCCCTCATGAAAGCTAGTTCTAAGGAGGTTTGCAGATCAGATCCTGCTCAGATCCTGTGTCCAATAAAGTGCAGGGTGATTTCAACAATAGAGACTTACTCCTATCAACCTCTAAGAAGCAATCAAGGGCAATAGCAATAGCCTATATTGTTTTAGAAGTTTCTTGAATTCCCTTGAGCAGCAACTCAAAAGAGAGTTTCTCATGCCTGGTATTTGGAATTTTGTTAAGCTATAACTCTGGTGGGGAATATTGTTTGCTCAAGAAGGATAACTTCATTTGAATATATATTCATTATACATAATTTAAATAATTTAATTTTAATGTGATTCCGTATGGCTTTTCAGATCTCCTTAGTGTTTCCTGATTCTCCCTCCCCCTTTTCTTCTGTACTGAACTCCTCCCCCTCCCCCCACTGCAATTAATACCCCTCTCCATTTTACCCATTTCCCCCTCCAAGTCACTTTCATCATTTTCTATTCTTCTCTAATGAAACACTTGTTTTTGTTTTCAATTGAATTTCTTATATATTTTGGATATTATCTCCTCAGATTTGCAAATCTTTTCTCCCATTCTGTACACTCTTACGCTGCCTTATTTAGTTTGCTCTGTTGAAGCTTTAGCTTACTATCACCCCATTCGCCTATCTTTGCTTTCTGTTACCTGTGCTCTCAATGTCATGGAAGGAAAAAATGGTGTTCAAACCAATGTCAGAGACAAGATCATGTCTTCTGGATTTTAGGAATCTTTCAGGTTTAAGTCTTTTATTTGCATCTTTAACTTGTTGTGACTTGATTTTTGTGTATAATAGGAATGTCAAATTTCATTCTGCATATTGATATACAGTTTTCCCTGCAGCACGTGTTGAAAAAAGATGTCCTCTCTCCATTTGGTTTTCTAAAAACCTTTGTGAAAATTTGTGATAAATTTATGGGTCTATTTTGGGGTTTTCTGTTTCATTCCTTTATATATTATTTTAATGCCAGTATCATGATGTTTTGATTATAATCACCTTATATTTTCAAATCAAGGAGTATGATACCTCTAGTTTTGTTCTTTGGTTCAAGATTATTTTGGGTTCCATAGAAGTTCAAAGTAGTTTATTCCATGTTTATGAGGATGGCATTGGACTTTTCATGGGGATTGTGTTGAATCTGTAGACTGCTCTGCATATTATGAACATTTTAATAGTACTAATTCTTATAATCCAAAACCACATATCTTTCAATTTCTTTGTGTTTTCTTACTTTCTTTCACCAGTTTAATACTTTTTCACTATGTAGATCTTTTCCATCCTTGGTTATATTTACATTTAAGTACTGAACTTTAAAATTGCTTTTACAAGTAGGATTATTTTCTTAATATTTCTGATAGATCATTATAAGCATATAGAAACACAAGTGATTCTTGGATTCTGATTTTATATCCCACTACTTTACATAACTCATCATTTTAAATGTTTATTTTTTCTAGCCTGTGGGAAATGGAATCCTAGGATCATCTCATCAGCAATAGAGACAAGGTTTTTTGTTTGTTTTGTTTTGTTTTGCTGTTTTATGATTTTCTTTTCTATTAGAATGGTTCTTTATTCTTTCTCTTGCCTAATTTCACTGCTAGGACTCCCAGTCCTATGCTAAAAAGGAGTGACATTTGGCATCCCATTTTGTCCTTGATCTTAGAGGGAAAGCTTTTAGCTCTTAGCTGTTGAGAACTGTGTTATCTATGGATTCATCATAAATGGCCTTTGTTGTGTTTAGATAAATTTCCTTTGTTTATAACCTACTGAGATCTATCTGGAAGGGATGTTGAATTTTGTCAAATGCTTTTTCTGCATCTGTTGAGATGGTCCTGTTAATTTATACTTGATTTTGTTAATGTGATATATTATGTTTATTGAACTGTATATGCTGAACTACTTTGACTCCTAGTGACAAATTCCAATTGAGTGTAGTTATCAAATTTAGTTTGCTGTATTTTTCAAGGATTTTTGCATCTACAGTCATCAGGAATATTGGCCTATAAGTTAATTTATATTTTTGTAATAGTCTTTCTATCCCTTTAGCATCAAGGAAAATTAGCCTTGTAAAATGAGTTTGGGAGTATTGTTGATTCTTTGATTCTTTAGATGAATTTAAGAATTTGTGAAAAAAAAAAAGCTGGGCAGTGATGGTGCATGCCTTTAATCCCAGCACTCGGGAGGCAGAGGCAGGTGGCTACACAGAGAAAACCTGTCTCGAAAAAAAAAAAAAAAAAAAAAAAAGAACAACTTGTGGTTCTGAGGCACAAACTCAGTACCTCATGCACTCAAGGCAATAACATTACCACAGAAATACAATCACACTCCTTTCTTCTTTAAGTGGAAGAATTAAACAGTGATGCTACCTTCGCCTGCAATGTTCTTTGGTGAATGACTTTTATTATTGATTTGATCTCATTACTTGTCATTGTTCTGCTCCGATTTTCTCATCATTCATAATTCAGGCTTAGTAAGTTGTATGAATCTTGACATTTATTCATCTCCTTCTTATTGGGGGTGAAGGTACTGACAAATTCAGTGTCTAACAAAGACCCACTTTCTATGCCAAGGATGGCTATCTTTGTGCTGTATCTTCATATGACAAATACAAGAGTGAGAAGGGTTTGAAGGTTTTTATATAGAAATGATTATCATTCATTATGGCTCCATCCTCAGAATATAATCATTTCTCAAAGGCTCTCTGGTAATACCAACATATTGAGCATAGGGATTTCAGTATATGAGTGGGGCATTACACAGACATTCAATCCATTGCAAGTGAAGAATCTGATTAGAGCAATGGAGTGTGTATTTTAGAGATTATACAAACCAAACACAAGTACCCAACTATTCGGTTCTGGAAGCTTTAGGCCAACTGACCTGTCTTCAAATTTGTATGCCTACTACAGTTTTGAATCTCTCTTCAAACTTGATTTTTAAAAATCAGTATCAGCAAATAGACAGGCCTGTGGTGATATACTACGCCAGTCCATGGCTGCTAAAACAAAGCACCCGAAAATTTGTGACTTAAAACACACAAATTTACAAAGTGGATGTAATTTATAAACCCTTATAGTCTTATCACTTAAGAGAAGTTCAAGGTCATCCTTAGCTAAAGAGCAAATCCGAGGACAGCTGGAGCCACATGAAATTCTGCTTAAAACAAAACCAAACTGAAAACCAGAAATGTATTCTTTTACAGTCCTTGGAGGTCAAAAGTCTGAAATCAAGTTGAGAGTAGAACCACGTTTCTCTGAAGGCCTTATGGAGGAATTCTGTGCCTCTTCCTAGGCTTTGTAGTTACTAGAAATCCTTGATGTTCTTGGGCTTGCACTATACCACCATTCCAGTCTCTGCCTTAGGCATCACAAGGTGCTTTCCTGTGTGTCTATTTGTGTTGTATCTTCCCAAGCTATTTGCTTCCTTTGATAAGAATACCAGTAACATACCAGCAAAACTCCTTGTGTGTTCCTCTCTGTCCTCTGTCTATGTTGCTTTCGAGGGACAATCTTTTTCCTCTACCTGTGGAATGTGACACCTCAAAACCAAATTTTCTACCCCTAAAATCCTGTATTGGAAGAGGGGAGGACTGATACTCTCATTCTGAAAAACTAAAAGGGCTACTGGTCTAAAGAAAACTGAAACCCAGAAAGACAAGTTTCCTTAGGTTTATAGGCCTGCAACTAATTATCTATGGCTAAGTCTTGTCTTCCAGCGTCACTCTCTCAGCCTAAGTGGCATCTTCTCTCTCTAAGTAAAGACATGGTCCCACCTTCTGGAACAAAAGTGGCAGTGAATTCTTCCAATATGCCCATACTCATGACAATTTTGAGCTCCTCACCAGCATTTCCAGTCTCCTGACTATCATTGGAACCCATTATTCTATTTTCCTGAAGGATCAATACATGTTGACACTTGATAGTTTTATTTGTTGCTTTCATGCTGTCAAGTCTCTGACGTCTAGCATCCTCCTTTCGATGAGTCTCATACTGAACTTTTTAGGCCACAAAAAATCATGTCTTATACTGAATCTTTGTAGAAAAATGTTGTCTAACTATACCATCGATATGCACTTCAGAGTGCACTATTTTGTGCTTGAAATACAGATGGATTGAGAATGGAGATGTTGAGAAGTTGCCAGATCTTTAAGTTCTGGCAACTTTTTATTTAATAGATTGTTTGTGAGCTGAACAGTAACCCTACCCCAAACTCATACTTTGACAATTCATCCCCAAATGTGACTATGCCAAGAAATAAGACTCCAGGGGGGCGGGGGGTGGTTAAGGTCAAATGGAGCCATGATGGCAGGGAACCAAATCCAGTTAGGCTGATAACCTCATGAGAAAAAACAAGAAAGATCTCCATCTTTTTTCATATGCATGCATTAAGTAAAAGCCACGTGAGCAGATAGTGAGAAGGTGGCCATAGGCAAGCCATGAAGGAGGCCCTTGGGAATGACATTGGTTGACTGTTTGCTCTTGAACTTATCACTTTCCTGTTGCTTTTACTGTAAGCAGCAGAAAGAACTCAGACTGTACCCTCATACTTCACTTGGAAGTTTTGTCAGATAAGGGTTCACGTTTATCATTCAAATTGCCAATTCAACAGAACAATTCTGATCCACTCAGAAATGGGCAGAAAAGTATCACCTTTCTGCCCATTTTCTAGAATGTTTCTTGTTTCCATGAGAAACATGAACCATATACCAGAAGTATCTTATATTTCTAATAATATTCTACTGAAGACACTATAGTCCTTTAAATATTGTATATCTCAAAAACCATAGTATTTATATACTTAACAACTGTAGATCCAGGCACCTTCCCTGACAGAGGACAGGTGTCCGCCCGGCCCGGGAGGGAATTGCCAGAGCATCTGAGGGAGACATCTTGGTTCCCGGTCTCCACCAAGACTACTCAGCACAGGTGAGAGTGTGGACTACAGAAGCTGACAGCTTCTGGCACAGGTCCTGTTTCAGGCCTTCATCTTCTGCCAGGAGACAAGTCTGAACCCAAGATATCTGAGCACCTTCCCTGAAAGAGGAGAGCCTGCCTGCAGAGAGTGCTCTGACCACTGAAACTCAGGAGAGAGCTAGTCTCCCAGATCTGCTGGTAGAGAATAACAGAATCACAAGAGGAACAAGCTCTAACCAGAGACAACTATAACAACTGACTCCAGAGATTACCAGATGGCAAAGGCAGACGTAAGAATCTTACTAACAGAAACCAAGACAACTCACCATCATCAGAACCGAGCAATCCCACCTCAGTCAGTCCAGGGCACCCCAACACACCCAAAAGCCTAGACCCGGATTTAAAGGCATATCTCATGATGATGATAGACGACATTAAGAAGGTCTTTAATAACTTGCTTAAAGAATTACAAGAGAACACTGCTAAAGAGTTGCAGGTCCTTATAGAAAAACAGGAAAACACATCCAAACACATGACAGAAATGAACAAAACCATACTAGGCCTAAAAAGGGAAGTAGATGCAATAAAGAAAACCCAAAGTGAAGCAACGGCGGAGATAGAAAACCTAGGAAAGAAATCTGGAACCATAGATGCGAGCATCAGCAACAGAATATAAGAGATGGAAGAGAGAATATCAGGTACAGAAGATTCCATAAAGAACATCGGTACAACAATAAAGAAAATGCAAAATGCAAAAAGATCCTAACTCAAAACATCCAGGAAATCCAGGACACAATGAGAAGACCAAACCTAAGGATAATAGGAGTAGATGAGAATAAAGATTTTCAACTTAACGGGTCAGCAAATGTCTTCAACAAAATTATAGAAGAAAACTTCCCAAATATAAAGAAAGAGATGCCCATGAACATACAAGAAGCCTACAAAACTCCAAATAGACTGGACCATAAAAGAAATTCCTCCCAACACATAATAATCAGAACAACAAATGCACTAAATAAAGATAGAATATTAAAAGCAGTAAGGGAAAAGGGTCAAGTAACATATAAAGGTAAGCCTATCAGAATTACACCAGACTTTTCACCAAAAATCCATCAACGTAATCCAGTATATAAACAAACTCAAAGACAAAAACTACATGATCATCTCCTTATATGCGGAGAAAGCATTTGACAAAATCCAACATCCATTCATGATAAAAGTCTTGGAAAGATCAGGAATGCAAGGCCCATACCTAAACATGATAAAAGCAATCTACACCAAACCAGTAGCCAACATCAAAGTAAATGGAGAGAAGCTGGAAGCAATCCCACTAAAATCAGGGACTAGACAAGGCTGCCCACTCTCTCCCTACCTATTCAACATTACACTTGATGTCCTAGCCAGAGCAATTAGACAACAAAAGGAGATCAAGGGTATACAAATTGGAAAGGAAGAAGTCAAAATATCACTTTTTGCTGATGATATGATAGTATATATACGTGACCCTAAAAATTCCACCAGAGAACTCCTAAAATTGATAAACAGCTTCAATGAAGTAGCTGGATATAAAATTAACTCAAACAAGTCAATGTCCTTTCTCTACACAAAGAATAAACAGGCTGAGAAAGAAATTAGGGAAACAACACCCTTCTCAATAGTCACAAATAATATAAAATAGCTTGGCGTGACTCTAACTAAGGAACTGAAAGATCTGTATGATAAGAACTTCAAGTCTCTGAAGAAAGAAATTAAAGAAGATCTCAGAAGATGGCAAAATCTCATGGATTGGCAGGATCAATATAGTAAAAATGGCTATCTTGCCAAAAGCAATCTACAGATTCAATGCAATCCCCATCAAAATTCTTCAACGAATTAGAAAGGGCAATTTGCAAATTCATCTGGAGTAACAAAAACCTAGGATAGCAAAAACTCTGCTCAGGGATAAAAAACCTCCTGTGGAATCACCATGCCTGACCTAAAGCCGTACTACAGAGCAATTGTGATAAAAACCGCATGGTACTGGTATAGAGACAGACAAGTAGACCAATGAAATAGAATTGAAGACCCAGAAATGAACCCACACACCTATGGTCACTTGATCTTTGACAAGGGAGCAAAAACTGTCCAGTAGAAAAAAGACAGCATTTTCAACAAATGGTGCTGGCATAGCTTTTGGTTATCATGTAGAAGAATGCGAATTGATCCATTCCTATCTCCTTGTACTAAGGTCAAATCTAAGTGGATTAAGGAACTCCACATAAAACCAGAGACACTGAAAGTTATAGAGGAGAAAATCAGGAAAAGCCTCGAAGATATGGGTACAGGGGAAAGATTCCTGAATAGAACAGCAATGGCTTGTGCTGTAAGATTGAGAATAGACAAATGGTACCTCATAAAATTGCAAAGCTTCTGCATGGCAAAAGACACCATCAATAAGACAAAAAGGCCACCAACAGATTGGGAAATGATCTTTACCTATCCTAAATCAGATTGGGGACTAATATCCAATATATATAAAGAACTCAAGAAGGTGGACTCCAGAAAATCAAATGACCCCATCAAAAATGGGGCTCAGAGCTAAACAAAGAATTCTCACCTGAGGAATACCAAATGGCAGAGAAGCACCTGAAAAAAATGTTCAGCATCCTTAATCATCAGGGAAATGCAAATCAAAACAACCCCGAGATTCAACCTCACACCAGTCAGAATGGCTAAGATCAAAAATTCAGGTGACAGAAGATACTGGCTAGGATGTGGAGAAAGAGGAACACTCCTCCATTGTTGGTGGGATTGCAAGCTTGTACAACCACTCTGGAAATCAGTCTGGCAGTTCCTCAGAAAATTGGACATAGTACTACCGGAGGATCCCGCAATACCTCTCCTGGGCATATATCCAGAAGATGTTCCAACCGTTAAGAAGGACACATGCTCCACTATGTTCATAGCAGCCTTATTTCTAATAGTCAGAAGCTGGAAAGAACCCAGATGAACCTCAATAGAGGAATGGATACAGAAAATGTGGTACATTTACACAATGGAGTACTACTCGGCTATTAAAAACAATGAATTTATGAAATTCCTAGGCAAATGGATGGACCTGGATAGCATCATCCTGAGTGAAGTAACCCAATCACAAAAGAACTCACATGATATGTACTCACTGATAAGTGGATATTATCCCAGAAACTTAGAATACCCAAGATATAAGATACAAGTTGTGAAACTCATGAAACTCAAGAAGAATGAAGACCAAAGTGTGGACACTTTGCCCCTTCTTAGAATTGGGTACAAAACACCCATGGAAGGAGTTACAGAGACAAAGTTTGGAAGGACCATCTAGAGACTGCCATATCTGGGGATCCACCCATAATCAGCTTCCAAATGCTGACACCATTGCATACACTAGCAAGATTTTGCTGAAAGGACCCAGATATTGCTGTCTCTTGAGAGACTATGCTGGGGCCTAGCAAACACAGAAGTGGATGCTCACAGTCAGCTATTGGATGGATCACAGAGCCCCCAATGGAGGAGCTGGAGGAAGTACCCAAGGAGCTTAAGGGGTCTGCAACCCTATAGGTGGAACAACAATATGAACTAACCAGTACCCGCCCCCCAGAGCTCGTCGTGTCTCTAGCTGCATATGTATCAGAAGATAGCATAGTTGGCCATCAGTGGAAAGAGAGGCCCATTGGTCGTGCAAACCTTATATGCCTCAGTACAGCAGAACGCCAGGGCCAATAAGTGGGAGTGGGTGGTTGGGGGAGTGGGCAGGGGAGCATGTAGGGGACTTTTGGGATAGCATTTGAAATGTAAATGAAATAAATACCTAAAACAAAAAACTGTAAAAAGCAGTTCCATAGTTTTAGGATCTCTTACAGAAACATCGACATTCCAATCCCCAAATCTATATTTATTTTCTAGGATTGCTGTAACAAACAAGAACCAAGTGGACTGAAAACAGGGATTTATTCTCTCATATTGCTAGAGGATAGAGATTTGGATTTGTGTTCATGATGCAGTCAGAATCTCTTAGAAGGCTCTAGAAGGAGAATGATTCGCTGCTCCTCCTCCTCCTCCTCCTTCTCCTCCTCTTCCTCCTTCTCCTCCTCTTCTTAGTCTGGCGATTACAGACCAACCTTGATATTTTCTGGCTTGCTGGTGCATTGTTATATCTCTGCCCCCACTGTCACATGATATTCTCACTTGCGTGTGTGTGTACTCTATATTATCACAAGGTGTTCTCTTCTCTGATTACATCTCTTTCCATATTTTCTTATTCTTATAAGGACAACAGTCCTTGAATTAAGTCCCATTTGATTGCATCTGCTAAGATAGTATTTCCCAATAAAGTCACATTCATGGACACCAAAGGTTAGGGACTTACACATGCTTGAGAGGACACACAATTCAAACTACCACAGTTATTCATCCAGGACTGGATGCATCAAACTTTCCTTAGAGAATAAAATGAACACGGGGGATATAAATTCTGTTTCCTTAACAGCTGAACCCAAGCAATGTCCATAGTTACTGCATAATCAAGATTCCCAACCAGAGTTCTTTATTTCTTCTACTTGGTCATATAGAGCCTTGCACATTCTTTAAACAAATATTTTCTACATATGACGACTATCTCTTTGAGAATGTTTCCTCCAATAGGCAGAGTTCCTTGATATCTATGATGTATTGATCTCTATAGCTCCAGTATTTAGTATGTTACCTGACATATAGTTATAGGTTCCTAGTGATTTGGAAAGAAGAGAAGGAAATAGAAGGAGGAAAGTTGTTTATTTAGTTGTAGTCAGCAGCCTTGGGAATAGAAAGGGATTGTAAGCTCAGAGTGCCAATGTCAAGACTCTCTGCTTTCTATTCCAATGGTCGGTCCCAGGCCTGGAGCTTTTCAAGGTGTCAATATACACTAAAATTCCAATCACAAAGAAATGTCAAATTGTCACTTCATCATAGTAAGTAGCTTTTTCTAAAAAAAAAAACAAAAAAAAAACAAAAAAACAAAAAAAAAACCCCAATAACACAAAAACCACAAAAAGGTTCTATCCAGCAGTAGTTTAACACATAACCAGCATGCCCATGGGAAATAAAGATCAGAGAGTACTCTGTGCAGGCTATGTCTTGGATGAGTAATTCCAGTAAATGGATTAAGTTTGAACTTAAGTTTGAGCTCTCAAGAGCAACCTCTTTAATGGTCTGCTGTCAAGTTACATCTGGGAGAATGGATCGTTCTTTTAAAGTCTTCCCATGCCTTTGCACACATAACCCATTATAAATGACAAGAATAAGAACCTATGTGTGTCTATGTCTAAACTCTTTTTTTTTTTAATGGCAGAGAAAAAACTGAAATATCCTTGCTAACTAGAGAAAATAAACACAGAACAAAATCTATACAACTCGAATCATTGGTGATACATGAAAGTCAGGCTGTGCTATGCAAATGCTACGCTGACAGGCATGATAACAAAAATGACAACTTAGAATGAAAGGAGACACTATAAGGGCAAGGACTGTATCTTGTTAATGATTATATCTCAAATGCCTTGAAAAAGTACCAGGCATATAATAGCAATTCAGTAAATATTTGTTGACTGGCTTATTGGATGGATTAAAATGATTAACCAAGAAACTGCTGTAGGCAGTCAAAGCATGTTGTTGTTGTTTTTTAAAGTTCCTGAGAGAAGGGTTTCAAGATCTTTCAAGTGTTGTCCTAGTAAGGCAGTGCTTGCTCACTAGGCAGCAGTGTTGGGAGGAAGAACAGGCAGGTGCTCCTTAGTTCTGCCTGTGAGCCCTGCCACCTGCCTGCCTTTGTTTGTCAGAGCATTTGGATGGCCCTGAATTTCCAACTCTTTTCGCTGCTTTTCTTTGCTGCCTAATTAAAGGGACCCAAGACTGCTCAGAACAAATTTTACTTCAGAGCAAGGAATAGCAAGACTCTTGCTTCTGTCTTCAGCTCCTCTTCGAGATTATCCCCAGTTCTTTCTCTCTCTCTCTCTCTCTTTTTTTCCTTCTGAAGCTAGTCCTAAAAGAAAATTAGAACAAAAAGTGGCGACTGTGGCTAACTCTCAGTCCTCTCCTTCACATGCTTTGACACCTACACTGTGAGCCATTTTAGCCCCAGCAGCAGATTTTCTGTTCTTCCCTATTCCACCTCTGTGATTAACCGTCCATTCTTTCTTGTCTTTGTTTTACTTTAGATCCCTGCAGCCGAAAACAACCCCTTTCTTGTCGGAATGCACTACTGGTATTCCAGTAATAATCCCCGGAGTCAGTTCTGCAATGTTTGTCGAGAGAACATTCCTGCTTTATCTCGAGATGCCGTCACCTGTGAAGGTACCTTTCTGATTGCTTTAGAAAGCAGAGCTCAATGGATAGAGATAGGCATGAAGAATTTCGTATTGCTGACCCAATCTAAGCCTTTGATTCTTATGGGGAGTTAATTCCAATGGAGGGAAAGCCAAAAGAGAAATTATCGTGAAGGGGTGTTCTCATGAATAAAAATGGAGGGTTGGATATACGAAGATGGGACTATATGGCCATAAGGATTGAAAACTCAGAAATAGCATCTTTTCTACTATTAATTGTAATGTAAAATGGATAGTAGGAAGCTTAGTTAGCAAGGAATTGGTTCACATTAGAAATGGGCCTTTGGAAATGGGTCAAAACTATTTAGAAAGGACTTGAATTCTAACCTCTAGAGAAGCTTAGGGAAGGGGCATTAGAATTTACATTGTCACCAGATTTACACCTCTTTTTTTCTCCCTCCTTTCACAGTCTGTCAGGTGAAATCTCATAAATTCTGTGCTTTGAGAGCAAACAAAGACTGTAAATGGAATACTTTATCCGTGACTGATGACCTTCTTCTACCCGCTGATGAAATAGTAAGTAGCAGCCATATTCCTCCCCCACACACCTTTTCAAATCATGACACACAGGACCACTAGACAGACAGAGGAGTCACTTCCACAGTAGCTAGTGACCCAACAGCTAGCAATGAGTTAAACTCCAACTCCTACTTTTCATTAGTCAATGGTATTGAAGGCATCCATGGGACTGTCAGCTAATTACATGAGTAGTAGAATTATCCCAGCTTTTCCTTCTTTTATCACTAATTTCTCTCTCTTGCCTTTTTCCCTTTCAGCAAACAATGCCGCATCAGTGGGTAGAAGGAAATATACCCGCTGGCTCTCAATGTGTCGTATGTCACAAGAGCTGCGGTAGTCATCACAGACTTCAGGATTTCCGCTGCCTCTGGTGCGGCTCTACGGTAAGACTCTTTCCATATCTTTGGTCCTTAAATTTATTTCTAGAGAAGAGATAGATTGAAGATTATAACTATATAAGGATAAATAGATCAGTAGATATGTAGATATCAATTCCATAGTACAGAGCCCAGTAACTTGGCCTTTCATAGATAGTTATGGAGTCTTTGGGAGAAAGATTTGAGGTATTCATAATCTGATGCTTCTTAACTAATGAAACGCTGGATTCTAAACTGAAAATATGAGCAACTAGAAATAAATTCTGGAGTCTGTCCTTAAGAAAGAATAGACTCATGAATATTTCCAGGAAACTTACAGTCTTTATTAATGGTTAGTAATGATAACAAGCTATCATTGCTACTATATATGAATATCTTCTATTCATTATCTCAATTCTTAGAACAACATTGAACTAAGCCTCATTGTCCCCATTTTACAGATGGGTAATGTGGGGGCTCAAAAAGGTCAACCCAAGGTCATATAGCCAGCCAAAAAGAAAATCTTGATTAATATTTAATTCTGGCTGGGCATGGTGGTGCACGCCTTTAATCCCAGGACTTGGGAGGCAGAGGCAGGTGGATTTCTGAGTTCAAGGCCAGCCTGGTCTACAGAGTGAGTTCCAGGACAGCCAGGGCTACACAGAGAAACCCTGTCTTGAACCCCCCCAATATATATATATATATATATATATATATATATATATATATATATATATAAAATTCTGATAAGACCATGTTCTTAACTATAATACCACCACCACATCTCTTTGAACCACTGGCCCTCATATGAAGATAATTTGTGCTCTAGAAGACATCTGGCACTATCTGGAGACATTCTTGATGGCCAAAACTAGACTAGACAGGAAGCATGTAACTGGTATATAATAGAGTCTTCAAAACTTACAAAGCACAGGATAGTATTCTATATTATGAAATTATAATATTATACAATTATAAAATATGTAAACTATAATATATAATTATAGTATGTTATAAATTTAATATAAATACATATACATTCTCTACAACTACTAAAATATTTGGGGGAATGTTTATTTGTATATGTACATCAAAGAGCCAACAATTTGTCTTCAAACTGTGATATATCACAGAGATTGAGACTTTGATCTTGACTTTTTAAAGCTTTTAGATGTTTCTTTCAAACTGAATTTTCTAAGACAAGAAGAAAAAGAAAAGGAAAAAGAAAAGGAAAAAGAAATGGGTTTCTTCACTGAAGAGCCTGTCCACTAACCTCCATTTCATTGCTTTTGAATAGCCCTGGCAGCCAGGCTCATGTCCCTAGTAACTATAGTTGTTTAGGATGTGGTACTTAAAAAGGTCAAAAATCTAGGAAGAATGGCAAGTTGTGGGCAAGACTGCTTCAGCACTTCCCAGCTATTTGACCTTAGGTAAGAAAGAGCCTTTACCTCTGTGAGCCTCCACACATACTCATTTCTAAATTGCGTGCAATGATACTTTTCCTGCCACATACAGTTGTTCTAAAGATTGACAGATAAACAAACATCTTATCACTATTAGGACTTTGGAAATGCAAGAAAATTCTCCCTTCAGCAGGCTACTAACATTGTGTCTGAAGGCTAGTAACATCTCAGTATGTGTAGAGGAGAACCTTCAGAAAGACAACTTTTTGAAGGGCCAGAGTTCTGCATGCTCAGGGAGACTGCAGTTTCACAGTAGATCAGGGTGGATGGTGTCAGGCAAGTTAGAGTTTATATAACTAGTACCAAAGTTCAGAAAGCGAGATATGCAATATTAAGGATCTAATTCTTGGGATGGAATAAAAAACTAATCAGTGTTTTTCTTTCTTTCTCCCCTTCCTTTCTCTTTTGTGCTCTTATCGTTTCAGGTGCACGGGGCCTGCCAGAAGCGGTTTTCCAAGGAATGTTCCTTCGGAAGTCGTCGCTCGTCCATCGTGCCACCAACGGCACTGAGCGACCCTAGGGGCGATGGTGAGTACATCGGCTTTTCCTTCAGAAGCACTGGGGGGTGGGGGGTGGTGGGAAGGCATAAAGGCTGGGAGGAAGGGCAGAGATTATCCTCCACGACTAGTAAAATGTTGGGAGAGGGGATGGTTATTCTTGTGTGTGTATCTAAGAGTTAGTCTTGAAACTGTGTAGTGGCGAACATTGTGTTTCAGTGTATGGGCATGTTCTCTGTAGACTGTCACAATTCTGACTGCTCAAAGTTAATTTAAGCTTTCTTGATGATTTTCAAATACTACCTAATCCATAAAATGAATTTGTTTCTTCCCATGTGTTCAGAAACTATCAAAAGCCTGGATTATGTTACGTTTCAAATACAAACATCAAAATTGTTAGCAAATCTGCAATCTGCTGATCCTTTGTTACTCTCAAGACAATAGTGAATGAATCGTTTTCACAAAGTACTTGAAGCCTACAAAGAGATCTAAGATAGATCTAAAATAGATCTCTGTTGAGCAAATAATCATGGTGAATCCAGGCTCTTGGTCCAACACAATGATAAGCAATTGAATGGAGCATATTTTTTAAGTATCAAAGAAATAATAGAGATATGTGGATATCAAATAATAGAAATATTGACACGAATATGGGCACAGACAGGCATCAGGCTACTGAAGGAGCCATTTGCAGAGGTTTCTGAAGGCAAGTACAAGCATGTGCCTCATAGTACCATATAAAACCATAAAGCTAAATTCACTCAGAGATGCATGAATAGATTATTCTCAGATCTATTCAAATATTATCTTTATAACATCACCGACTTGATGACTTGGTCAATCAGAGATAGTTGACTAGATAGAAAAATGAAGACATTTGGAGCAGGTGAAATGGATGCATTAGGAAATGTAACAAGCTAATCACCTGAGCAAATTCAGGTTGCTCATGAGGTCAACCTACTCTTTTTTTGGCATTAATAACATTCATTTAACCCCCCTTTATTGAAAATAGATTCTTTCCTCATACAATATATCCTGTTGACAGTTTTCTCTTCTTCTATTCCTCTGATTCCTCTCTTCCCATTCTCCTCTCTCAACTGGATCCACCCCCTTTCTGGCTCTCATTAGAAAAGAACAAGCTTCTAAGAGATAATAACAAATGTGTATGTATGTATATACATATATATATGTGTATATATATATATATATACATATATATATATATATAAAATTACCCACTTCTCTTGTCCTTTAGGATCCATCTCAAATCAATTCTATGAGTATATATTCATACATACACACACAAACACACACATATACATATATGCATATATAATTATACATAATACATATACATAATTATATATACAGATATATGTAAAGATAGATAGATGATAGATAGATAAAACAACGTCATCATATTTCAAAGTTAACAAGGCAAACCAACAAAAGGAAAAGAATCCCAAGAGAAGAGACTCTCTAATTACTCTCTTGTTTACACACTCAGGAATCCCATAAAAATACTAAGCTGAATGAATGCTAGGCCCTGTGTTTGCTGCTTCCAGTCCGTGTGAGTTCATATGAGTTTTTCTTAGTTTATTTAGAAGGCCTTGTTCTACTGGTATCCTCCACCCCTTCTGGCTCTTGCACTCTGTGCCCCTCATGTTATCCTGAGCCCCAAATAGAGGGATTTGATGGAGATATCCCATTTAGGGCTGAGTGTCCTAAGGTCTCTCACTCTCTGTATGATATCTGGGTGTGGGTCTCTGTATTTGTTTCCATCTGCTACAGGAGGAAGCTTCTCTGATGATGGAAATCAACCCACCTTTCAAACCTTAGGCTTTGTATTCCTGTTTCCTTCACCATTATGTGGAGATAGCATCCTACAAAATCATCCTAGCTGTATATTAATGGGGATGGTAGCTATTGTTTGTGCTCACATACATGTTCTGTGGTTTCTGTCCTTAATGTGTAGTTATTTCTCTCCTATACCATGTCTTATTGTTATGGCTCATCAGTTAATGCCATATGTTTCCTTTGCATAGAAGTGCCTGAACTAGGACTATTTATGTCATCTAATGGGCTATCTTTTAATTTTGGTTTCTTGGTAGCAGCAATCTTGGTCCACTTGAATATCATTTTGACAACCCTTCTTTCTACTATACATTACTTAGCTTAGACTTGCTCAAGAACTGGCTGTAAAGAATGTCCTTTCTTCTCTACACTTCCTGTACTTCTTAACCTAGACAAATAAGCCCTTCAAACATAGGTTACCTTCTGAGACGTTCTATTCTAGAGACATTGTCTTCTGCCTTTCTTACTCCTAGAATCTTAATGATGTTGTTAAGAATAATGCAGCCCGCCTTCTTAGCCAGGCTAGAAAAATCCTTTCTCCAGCAACCAGATGATGACCTTCTGAGGCGGGAGCCTTTGTCAGTGCTGTTGTGCAGTTATTCCTGCATATATTGATTCGGTCTAGAGGCTCCAATTGATGACAAGACCTCTAATTACCCACTTCTCTTATCCTTTAAAGTCCAGCTCAATCAACTGTTCTCTTCTATTGCTCCTATAATGGCCTCTTCTTGCTTCCCCAAGTTAATTACATCCTGTGCAGTAAAATAGGAACTCGCCCAGTGGTTATTAAGCATAAGCATACATTGGATTCATTTAGAAGGATTTATAAAAGCACCAGTTTCTGGGCCCTAGCCTCAGAAGTTTTGATTCAATACATCTTGGTGAGGCACAATAATTTGCATTTCTGGAAAGTTCTCGGATACTCTATGAACATGCCCCATTGTTTACTGTTTGATTTTAGGCAAGTTCCTTAAAATGTTTCTATCTCATTTCTGACTTCTTTCACTATTACTGAAATTTATTTAGCAAAATCTTTAATGCAAAAATTTACATGACTCAATTTTTACATTTTAGTAAAAGAAGCCCTAAAAAGGCTTCTGACGTAATATTATTTCCTTCTCTGACCACCATTTTCCCATTATGCTGCTGCTCACACACTCCGTGATCACAGCATTCATAAAGACAGCAACTCCTCAACAAATGATATTTCCTGGACATGTCTGCTCACCACTTAGTGCCAATAACTTACTCTCTGTAGACTTCTTCATCCTGGAAGGGTGTGCCTAGCTCATGGTGTCACCTGTCATTTCTTGTCTACTCATAGGCAAAGATAAATACTTAGGTGTGCTATGTAAAGTTAAATTTGTTTAAGCATTGCTAAAGATGGCTTTACTAGTACAGGAACAGCAACAGTAAGCAAATCTTATAGCAACCTAGCATCTTTCTATAGCCTGAATACTAGAGTGAAATTAGTGGTCTCTTGGATTAGGATATGGTGATTGTATTAGTGCAGCTGAAGAAAGAACATGGGCTCTTTTTAAGAGGTTCTACAGGATGCTGACTATGCAGAGTACAAGCAGTTAAAACCCCTGTACTCTTTTCACAGCCAGGTCTCTATTGGTCTATTCTAGTATAATATATGCCCTTGAGCTTGAGCCTAAGGAGCAAGGTGCACACCTATCTGTTTTCTCTGGCCCATGTGACTCTTGAGGTCATTTTCTACTCTTGATTTTGTCATCCAGTAACTCTTTCTCAAGTCTGGTACTTCAAATTTTAGAGGCCAGCTTTCTGTGTTCTCTTCTGAATTATAGAATACCATTGTGAAACAGGGCTGGTTGATATCCCTTGAGGTCTGTTCTTTTTTTAAAGAGAAATGGAGGAGGGATGAATGGTGGGCTGGGGCAGGGAGAAGATGGTGGGGGGCTGGAAGGAGAGGAGTGAGGAGAAACTGCAGTTGGGATGTAAAAGAAATAAAATAAAATAAAATAAATAAAATAAAATAAAATAAACTGTGACACAGTATAAGAAATCACTTGTAGTTGACACCAGTCATTTAAAAGCAACCTTGTGAGTCAGGTTGCTTACCTGTGAATTGAACATTTCTATACTCCAGTTCTCTATGTTGACATGGAGACATGCTACTGTTGCAAGGATTAATACATATGAAGAGATGAACCCTTAGAGAGGTTAAGAAGTTTCCTGTAGTTTAGTGATTAAACTCAGAGGGCAACCAGCCTGTAGCATACACTACCTGTCTTACAAAAATATAGTAGAAGGCATAGTACATGCTCAACACTGCCAGATGATTCTAAAGTTTTTTTGCTATACTCTCATAGTTAGCTTATAGATATCATTAACATAACTTTTGGTTTCTTATATTCTTAATTCTTGACTGGCAAATATATTCACACAGGCTAAGAGTTTTCCTTTTTAAAATAATACAAAATATTTACAGACAAATCTTGTATCTATTCCATCTCTCGTCTCTATTACCTGCAGCCCTTGCCTTAGTCAGTGCACTAGTTACTTTTCTTGTTCTTGTGGCCACATCCTTCACAAGAAACAACTTAAACTACAAAGGGTATATTTTGGCTCACAGTTTAAAGGAATACAGTCCAGTTCATCATGGAGGGGAAGGTGTGGCTTCCTCACATCAATGCAGACCAGGAATCAGGGAGCTCAGGGCTTGATCAGGGACTGGACCATGACACTCAAAAGCCCTGACAACTTACTGAACCACTTTCTCCAACATGTCCTTACCATCTAAAGATTACACAATTTTCAAAAAAAACAAAACAGCACTTCCAATTAAGAACACATGTGTCTGGGAGTGGTATTTGATATTCATATCCAAACCATATATCTCTTAGGGTCTACATTATTTGTTGAGACACAGAAAGAACATCTTGTGGTTTGAATCATAATGTTTTACTTGGCAGTCTCAAGATCATCTTTCTTTCATATTGCTTCCTCTAAGCATCTTGATACCATGTTGTGTGGCTCCTGTCAGCTTTCTGATCTCATCTTCTTCCACTTTTCCTCTCCCTCACTCTGTAACAATCACACCGTTCCCAGACAACCTAGGCTACCCTCTCAAGGCCCTAACACTTTTCCTTGTCTCCCCCAAATTTCTTCTTCCAGAATCTCAATTACTTAGCCCTTTATTTATTTGACTGTAATAATGGTAGTTTGCACTGATGCGAGTAAGCTCACATGTTGCCGCTACCATGGAGCTACCAACCGCCACACCTTCCCCTCCATGAGGTTAAATGCCCCCTTCCCAGACAATTATTCTTGACCACATTGTTCAAAAGTGCAATTCTTACTCTCCTCCCGTGCTTTTTTCCCTCACAACTCATTATGTTTTATATTTATCTTGCCTTAATTAAACAAGAGTTGCATTTTGTCTACTCACATAAATAAGAATGGGCACAGAGAACATCCTCAGTACATAGTTGTTGAATACATGCATGGATGAATGAATGTGACCAAACTACCATAATGATGCCATTTTACCTTTCATTAAAAATTGCTAAAGAGGATATTGTATTTGCTCATGGAACGTAATAACATCTAAGCTATACAGCTAAGGAAACATAGTACAATCCTCTTGTACTAGCAAGTTCTGGAAAGGCCTGAAAATTTGGTACACAACTGCTTAGGGTGCCTTCAAATACCACCAACAAATTACTGGAAGGAAGCTGCCTTCTATTTTCCCAGGCACAACAGAACATTTTTTAAATGTTCAGTACACCCATCCTCCATAGGTATGAGCCACATGATTTTTGCCCTATGTAATTTGTTTCTGGAGCATTCCTTACAAGCCATGAGCTCAGATGGTTGTGGGCCAATATTTGTTGATACTTCCTCTACTTCAAAATTATCAATGCCCATTTCCTTGCCAATAGACTTTAAGACTCACCACAAACTGGCAGGTTTTGGCTGTTTAAACTACTTATTTGGCCATTGTAACCCTACTTCTGTATGGGTAATTCCAATGTTGAAGATTATTTAAAAATATCTCTCTTATCAGATAATTTATCTGTAGGCTCATTCAACCATGGAATTGGTGTTATAATGTAGATGGTTCTTTCTGAGATTTAGAGATATGATTAAGTGTCTTGGCTTCATCTTATATTGATGTAATTCTTCTAGGAACTCTTTTGTTAGCTCTTGGATTAATGACAGTCTTTCCTTGCCTGCTTTCTTGGCTTGCCCCCTTTATACTGACAGAACTGAGCTAGCCCAGACAGAGAGGATGGATAGCTTAGGTGTTGCTCCTCCTCTTGGGCTCTCAATCTTTTATTTTCCCATGGATTTTTGCTAATCTCTGGGTATTGCAGCAATATCTTTATTAATTGTCTTCCAACATATTCAGATATGCATATATACATCCATCTCCCTTACTTGAGATCAAAGGCTAAATTCCTAATAATATCTTATATGATATCTGGTATATAATTTCTCAGAAAATTATAGGGGAATACCTAGAAATAGGAGAACAAATACTTTTATTCACCTTTGGATGATATTCTAACTTTTCCTCTGCTCCTTAACAGCAAAAGAAGATTGGGGCTGGTGCTCAAAGTCTTTGTAAATGTGATGCAGAATCATATCTTATCTCAATTGGGCCTTTTCTTTCTCTCGTGTGTCACCAGGCCAGCTAGTAGTATCGCCTGACTTCTGGAATCTCGACTGGCCACTGACTTGTTCCTGTCCCTTGCTCATCTTCATCAACTCTAAAAGTGGAGATCATCAAGGGATCATCTTTCTCCGGAAATTCAAACAATACCTTAATCCGTCTCAAGTATTCGACCTGGCGAAGGGTGGACCTGAAGCAGGGTAAGCATGGGAGAAGGGGTATGTTTGGCTATATAGAATCGTCTATCTACCCCCTGTTCATTCTAGCCAAGAATAAATATCTAGAATTAGTTTTTGTACCCAGGCAGATGCACAAGTATATGACTCTGACCCATTTTATCATTTAGTCCTCTTCCAGAAATCTCTTCAATCTCATTTCCTGAACTCAAACTTGCTTCACTTATTCCGATTGGCAATACAGAAAACTATGCCCTTTGACATCATAGGAAGAAGCAAATAGACATAACTACAGACTTGTTTTATTGTGGTATCATTTGACAGTTCAGTGCTTGCTCCTGGGAGCCCCTAACAACTATGCAAAGTATTCTTCCTGAGCCTCAGCAGATGACTAGGTTATCAATGGCTCCCAAAGAAAAGCTAAGGACAAAATAATATGACTTGAGACAAGGCCTAACTTCTGAGATTGTCTTGTGCAGTTGTCGTCATAAATGTACACAGAATCAGAAGCTAATACAAATAGAATGCAGATGGCCTTGTTAGGAGGGTACTGAAGCAGGAGTCCTTAGGTCCTGACATACTGTAAGAAATAGTTAGCCCCAGGCGTGGTGGCACACATCTTTAATCCCAGCACTTGGGAGGCAGAGGCAGGCAGATTTCTGAGTTCGAGGCCAGCCTGGTCTACAGAGTGAGTTCCAGGACAGCAAGAGCTATACAAAGAAACCCTGTCTCGAAAAAACAAACAAAACAAAAGAAATAGTTACAAATTCAAAATAATTATGAAATTAATACATTTCCCCTTTTCCTTATAGCATTGCTATGTTCAAGAACTTTGCCCGTTTTCGTGTTCTGGTTTGTGGTGGAGATGGCAGTGTGAGCTGGGTCTTGTCTACAATTGATGCCTATGGATTGCATGATAGGGTAAGTCCCTGGCTGAGTCAGTTTAACTACTGCTACATAGAGTAGGGGGTATGGAGTTGTTTATCCTATGAAGTTCCAAGTGTGGATCCCTCCTATCTATAAGCATGTCTTCTACAAGCTTAATAGTTAATCTGACCAATCTGAACATGCTCACTTAAGACTATTCTCTAGTTGTAGTTGGGTGAAGGAAAAATAAAGGAATGGGCATAAAGAATGAACATTCTCTAGGCTTCAAAGTAAAGAGGTGGAAAAGAACATTCCAATTTCCTTCTCCTTATGAAGGTAATGGTTTTCTTCTCTGAGTCTTACAGAGGCAAACCTTTCCCCATCTATAGGTAGCCCCTTGCTCTTCTGAATCCAGAATCTATGTCTCCTGAGGCATTTCCTCTGCTGGGCCCAACTCAAATAGAAATGATGGTTATATTCATTTATAGCTATAGCTATGACTTTTTGCATAGCCCAGAAGCATTATTATTATTTAAATAACTAAAAATGGGGTCCAATTCCTTTGAGAAAATATCATTCAGTTCCAAATACCCTCTTACTACACTTTCTAGGAAGCAATCATTTAAAGCCACTGGCTGTAAGGCATATTCCTTCTCAAAGAGCTGAGATCTTGCAGAGAGAAAAATATGACGGAATGATTGTCTGAAAAGAGCCTCTCCTTTTGTTTCTGCAGTGTCAGCTGGCGATCATCCCACTTGGAACTGGTAATGATCTCGCTCGTGTCCTTGGCTGGGGAGCATTCTGGAGTAAAGGCACATCACCACTGGATATTCTCAGCAGAGTGGAGCAGGCTCACGTGAGGATTTTAGACAGGTGAGTGGCCAAAAAAGTCATGTGTCTGTGCCTCCTCCATTTATACCCTCACAGTCCAGAGTCCAGACTCCCCCATAGATCATTTCCCTTGTAGTGTAAGTGCAGGCTTACTTAGGGGGGCTTATCTATTGAGAAGCCAGAGAGGAGCACATTCCCTCAAATATTGTAGAAGCCTCTCTTCCCCCCTTAAAGATCACAGATCAGGGGATTCATAGATATATCTCAAAGGTTTGTTCAGTGTCCTTCTAAATGTGAAATCACTTGACCAGTAGAAGCTTACTTATTCATGAGATAGAGTCTATAGTAAAATCAGGCTCTAAGAGAAACTAAAAAAAAAAAAAAAAAAAAGTAGAGTGGAGAAAATTCAGCAACAACTGGCTGATATTTCCTCTGCTGCAGACCATAGAGAGTATCATCATCCTATGTCCTGAGAGATAGGACCTTCATTGTGAGGTCTGGGTTTTCAAAACACCAATCTAGGACCACCACAGAGATTCTTATTCAGTAGATCTTGGGAAAGGCTCTGGTATAAATCTTTCATAAAAATATTTCTGACAGTCATGATGCTACTTCTAGTTAAAAAGCACTGATTTCTGAGAGTCCTGAGGGGGGGGGGGAACCCTTCCATCACATTAACCTAGGGCTGTCATGAAGCAGAATCCTTTCTTTTGTTTACTTTGAGATTAGGTACACTGCTTGAGCTACCCTGAAGCCCTCTTCTCTCAGACACAATAACATTTTGAACTTTAGTGTAACTGTGAAGTATTGATTTCCCTTGTAATTAGTAGAGTCCTGAATAATATTTGTGTTTCAACTTCATTGTAGATGGAGTGTGATGATCCGTGAGACCCCCAGACAAGCCCCACTGCTGAAAGGACAAGTGGCAATGGATATACCAAGATTTGAGGTGAGTATTGGTCAGCTATAATTGAGAGCAACAATTTCCTCACATGTGAGATACTACGACTTGATGAGAATGAGATCTCTAAGGACTGGAGACACCAATCAGCAGCTATTGACTACAAATTGACTACAAATCAGACATTAGGGATATATGTCATTTAGCTACTTATCCATTCCAAATGCTCATTAGATAGCTGCTGTATATGAAGTACTGTCTTAGGAAATGTTCTTATACACTAGTAGATAAAGAAGAATATAGTGCTTGTTATTGTGGAGCCCAGAGTCTATTTAGCATTAGAAAAGGCAAAGTTTTAGTAAAATATTACATGAGTGTCACTTTGTGAGGTGTCATGAAAAACATCCAGAATGAGTGTTATCTCAATAAACACCCAAGGACTAGCAATAAATAGGCAAAAAGGACAAAGGAAGCCTGGTTTAGTGAGTGCATCCTAGCTGTGAAAAGATGCCATGAACATGGCAGGTCTTATAAAAGAAAGTATTTAATGGGGGTGTGCTTACAGCTTCAAAGGTTTAGTCCATTATCAGCATGGCAGCAAACATGGCAACAACACAGACAGACCTGATGCTGGAGAAGTAGCTGGGAGTTCTACATCCAGATCAACAGGCAACAGGAAGAAAGACACACTGGGACTAGCTTAGGCTTTTGAAACTCCAAAGCCCACCCCCAATGACACACTTCCTCCAACAAGATTTTATTGTTAATCCTTTCAAATAGTGCCACCCCACTTAGCATTGACATTTATGAACCTATGGAGGCCATTCTTATTCAAACCACCACAAAGCCTGTTTTTAAACTGCTCCAAACATAAGAATATGATGTAAATGCTCTGTGATATTAATAGAACTGAAACATAGTCATAATGTCCAGGGTGTGGCATCCAGGGAAGGACAATAAACATGGTAGGGGATTTAGACTTTTATCCTAAGAACAATGAGAATTCTAAAAAGTTTGGAGGATTTTGTTTGCATGGATGTGGGGTGGATGCACATGTATATAGCACATTGGGCCCATAGGCACCTTCCATGTTTTTGTTAGAGAGGGGGGTCTCTCATTGGCTTGGAACATCACAGTATAGGCAAGGCTAGCTAGCTGACAAGATTCTAGTGATCTCCCTATCTCTGCCTCCTGTCTCACTCTCAGTAGCATTATGGGTGTATACTACTATGCTGGGCTATTTCTGTGGCTCCTGGGGATTCAAAACCAGGTCCTCATTCTTTCAATTCAAATGTTCTTTCAACTGAGACATCTCCACAGCCTGTTTTTCTCCTCTTTCTTTATTATACAAACTTGCAAACATACTGGGAAGTTGAAATGGGAATGTCCATTGACATCTCATTGTATTACCTTTATCACATATGCAAACAACTACCTGTCGCTGAGTTGTAACCCGTGTGTGTGAGGAAACAACCAACTCCGGAAAAAGATCAGAGCAAGGAGGAAAATTGGAAGATGCTGACCTTAGTCAGACTAGAGATGATGGGGATTCAGGTTTGCAAATCATCAGTAACAGGGATAAAGAGAAATGAACAAACTTGAAACATACTGAGGATTTATAGATGCAGGTGCTCAGGCTTGGCAGTGAAAGGCAGGAATAGAACTTGTAATCAGGAGTATAGACTCAAGAGTCCAATTACCTGCAATCAAACAAAGGTTCTGCTGGGTAATGATTCTGTTCCTGTGCCTTGGTTTTCTCTTCTGTGAAATGGGTATACAAGTAATCTTAACCTCTCAGGGTTATTGAGAGTATATAAAAATGATATAAATGTTTAAGTTAGAACACAGTCAGTCACATATTCAGTACTGTATGTGTGGAAACTGTATTATTCGTGACCTTATTCAAAAAGTACATTTCTGGTATTGGAAAGTTATGAATCACAATCACAAATCTAGTATTTACTATCTCTATAAAATAATGAGATTTTTCGTCGAGTATTTCTTTTATTTTTCGATTGATTTATATCCCAAGTTCTGTTTAGGTACATTTAAGGATTATTTGAGTTTATTTCCAGAAAGTCAGTTGAGTTTCTGGTAAAGAGGTTGAGGCAATGCCGTCTAATAAGTCACGGTGCTAAGCTTCTGAGACTGAACACTCTGGTTCCCTCTAGGCTGCTGCCATCAAGAACGTAGAGTCTGCAACCACTGAGTTGAACAAAATTCTGAAGGCCAAATATCCCACCGAGATGGTCATCGCCACAAGGTCAGTCTCCCTTTGGTTTTCATCCTTCAGGGTATCATAGGCTGTTCTGAGGTAATATATGGGCTGCAATGTGTGTGTGTGTGTGTGTGTGTGTGTGTGTGATAGCCTGGGGTTTCAAGGCCAAGGAGAGGATGTGGTTATCTTTTCTAATCATTTTCCCTCAACTCAAATTTCCTTAGTGGAAATTTTGAGGGGGGGAAGGTAAAATGGGAATGAGGAGTCCTACTCTTAAAAACAGTGACAAAATAGCATGTAGGTGTTGGGAAAGAAGGCTCTAGAAGCGACACACAACATTCTAGGTAATCCAACAGTATAAGTACCTTATTTTCTAACTTTGGCACTGGAAAGGGTCTCTTCAGTGCTTATTTATTTATTTATTTATTTTTCATGTTCTTAACATTATTATTGTTGTTGTCATTATTATTTAATCTTTTTTACAGTCCAGTCATTATCCCCCTCCTGATCTTCCTTGACTTTTCCTCTTCTCATACCGCCTTCCCTGTTTCCAGGAGGATGTTCCCCTACCCCACCCCACCCCAGCAGACCTCCCCATTCCCTAGGGCCTCAAGTCTCTCGAGGGGTAGGTATGTCTTCTCTCACTGAGGCCAGACCAGGTAGTTCTCTGTTGTATGTGTTAGGACCTTGGACCAGCTATTGTATGCTGCTTTGTTGGTAGCTCAGTGTTTGAAGGATCCTGGGGGCCCACTTTAGTTGAGACTGCTGGTCTTCCCATGGGGTTGCCCTCCTCTTCAGCTTTTTCTAGCTTTTCCCTAATTCAACCACAAGGGTCCCCAGCTTCTGTCCATTGGATGGGTACAAGTATCTGCATCTGACTCTTTCAGCTACTTGTTGGGCCCCTCAGAGGGCAGCCATGCTAAGCTCCTTTTTGTAAGCACACTATAGCATCAGTAATAGTGTCAAGTCTTGGAAGCTCCTCTTGAGATAAATCCCGAATTGGGCCTGTCACTGGGCCTTCTTTCCCTCAGTCTCTTCTCCATTTTTGTCCCTGCAGTTCTTTTAGACAGGAACAATTCTGGGTCAGAGTTTTTGACTGTGGCAACCCCATCCCTCCACTTGATGCCCTGTCTTTCTACTGGAGGTGGACTCAACAAGTTCCCTCTCCCCACTGTTGGGCATTTCATCTAAGGTCCCTCCCTCTGAGTCCTGAGAGTCTCTCACCTCCCAGGTCTCTGGTATATTCTACAGGGTCCCCTCACCTCTTACCTCCTGAGGTTGCCTGTTTCCATTCTTTCTACTGGCCCTTGGAACTTCAGTCCTGTCCCCCTGCTCCCAGTTCCTGATCATGTTCCCCTTTTATCCTCCCTGTCCCCTCTCTCACCCATGTCTCTCCCTCCCTCTGCCCCCCCTTGATTGCTTTCTTCTCTCTCCCATGTGGAATTGAAGCCTCCTCACTTGGGCCCTTCATCTTGTTAACTTTCTTGACTTCTGTGTATTGTATCCTGGATATTCTGTACTTTTTTTTGGCTAATAACCACTTATTAGTGAGTACATACCATGCCTGCGCTTTTAGGTCTGAGTTACCTCACTCAGGATAATATTTTCTAGTTCCATCCATTTGCCTGCTAAACTCAGGATGCTCTAATTCTTAATAGCTGAGTAGTATCCCATTATGTAAATGAACCACATTTTCTGTATCCATTCTTTTGTCATGGGACATCTGGGTTGTTTCCAGCTTCTATCTATCACAAACAAGGCCGCTATGAACATAGTGGAAAAGGTGCCCCTGTGGCATGGTGGGGCATCTTCTGGGTATATTCCCAGGAGTGGTATAGCTGGGCCCTCAGGTCACCTGAGATTTTTATCTAAGCCATTCTGATTGGTGTAAGGTGGAATCTCAGGGTCCTTTTGATTTGCATTTCCCTGATGACTAAGGACTTTGAACATTTCTTTAAGTGTTTCTTGATCATTCGAGATTTGTCTGTTGTGAATTCTCTGTTTAATTCTATACCCCATTTTTTGAATGGCTTGTTTGGTTTTGTGGTGGTTAGCTTCTTAAGTTCTTTATATATTTTGGATATTAGCCCTCTATTGGATGTGAAGTTAGTGAAGATTTTGCCCCCAATCTGTAGGTTGCCAATTTGGTTTTATTTTTTAATTGTATTATTTGCCAATTTAAACTCTATTTATTTTGAGCTTTGAAAAAAAACAAAAAACAAAAAAACAAACAAACAAACAAACAAAAAACATGAGCTCTCTAACTGCATTACACTGGCATGCCAGAAGGGGGCACCAGATCCCATTACAGATGGTTGTGAGCCACCATGTGGTGGCTGGGAATTGATCTCAGGACCTCTGTAAGAGCAGTCAGGGCTCTTAGTCACTGAGTCATCTCTCGAGCTCCAAAATGCTATTCATCTTTATAGGTTACATAGCCACACAGTACAAAATCAAAAGGACAAGTGCCTCCCATGCATGCCATTGGCAATGTCAAACTCTTTGTAACTTTGTGTCCCCATAGTTTAATTATTCCCAAATTTTAGCAACAGTTTACGTAGGCATTAGCATATAATACTCACTGTTCCGTAAAATGCCTGATTTACTTGACACCAGGTCTTAGGAATCATTCTTTGCCCATACATCAGGATTTTTCTTATTAAATTTTTTGAAATTGTCATACATATATGCATAAATGAAATATATCTACTCCCTCAGGTCACCCCAATACTACCCGAAATTTATGTCTTTATCTTTTGATAATTCACTAAACCCAGTTACTGCTACCCATACATGCATAGGTGTGGGGCCAATCTCTAGGGTATGGGAAACCTATCAGGGGCCACATCCTCAAAAACAGTGATTCTCCCTCCTTCAGCAACTACCCATTGCCAATAGCTTCTCAGTAAGGAGTGGCCATGTTGACCACCTACCCCATCTCTGCTGAGGTTTTGGCTAGCTTAATGTTTCGAAGGTAACCATAGCTACTGTGAGCCTATAAGTGTAATAGTCATGTCCTGCCCCCAAGAAAGCATGTCACAGCACATCCTCTGTCTTCTACAGTCTTTTCACTCTTCCTCTGCTGAGCTTTAGCAGTAGTAAGGTTGGTGCAGGTGTCTTCCTTGCTACTGGGAAATCAATCTTTTATTTTCATCACTTGGACTTCTGTTATAAGACGGCATTAGCTGCTGCCCACTGCAAAAAGGCAAAAATAAGCTTCTTGGACCAAGGTTGAGGGTAGGCCAGGGCTAGAAGGGTTTTTTGGTTTTCTTTACAGTTATAGAGTATTTACTATGAGCTAGATGTTCTGTATCTCAAGGCATCCCCTTTCCCGGTTTCCCCTCTGCAAACTCCCTATCCCACCCCCTCTATGAGGTACCCTGCTTCTATGAGGGTGCTCCCTACCCGCCCATCTACTCCTGCCTCACTGCCCTAGCATTCCTCTACACTGGGGCATTAAGCCTTCACAGAACCAAGGGCCTCTCCTCCCATTGGTGTCAGATAAGGCCCCTTTCAGCTCCTTCAGTTCTTCCTCTAACTCCTCCATTGGGGTCCCTGTGCTTGGTCCAATGGTTTAAGCAAATATTTGGGAGGTAATTTGACAATGTGACCATTTAGCTAAAGCAATACCAACAGGTTATACCCTAGGTCCTATGACCTTCCAAGTCATGGGCTTTTGAGAAGGCTATGGTAACAGGTATGAAATTTCTTCCTGTGGAGCAGGTCTCAGGTTCAATCCTAAGACTGCTAGTTACCCCATAATAGTCATGATCCTTTTGTATCTGTAGGCACATCTTGCCTAGCAGGATGATATTGTAGCATGCAGGGCCCAGCACTGGGTAAGATCATTGATACTTTTCCTCTCCCAGCATCCTACATTGCAACTTACACTACTATGAAAATTAGCCAGCAGGGAGACAGTTTTCTAGGTGGCTTGAAATTGATTTCTTTATATCATACAGCCAGTGTGCAAGGTGTTTTTCCCAATAGAGACTTACTTGTGATGGTGGGTAACCAAGGCAATAGATTGTACTGTTTTGGATACCTTTGGTGCTCCTTGACCAATAACTCATAGGGAGGTATCTCATGCCTTGCAATTAGATTTTCAATAATAAGCCATGTCTTCTGGGAATGTGTGTATCCCTCCCCCTCCCTGGAACTTCTTCTTTGCGAGGCTAAGGGCGCTTCCTCTCCCATTGAAGACAGAGAGGGCAGCCCAGCTATAAGAACATATCCCACATACAGACAACAGTTTTTTTGGATAGCCCCTGCCCTAGTGTTGGGGATCCACATGAAGACCAAGTTGCACATCTGTTATATATGTGTGGGGGAGGGGGCTAGGTCTAGCCTATGTATGTTCTTTGGTTGGTGGCTCAGTGTCTGAGAGCCCCAAGGGTCCAGATTAGTTGTCTCTGTTGGTCTTCTTGTGGAGCTCCTTTCCCCTTTGGGGCCTGTAACCCTTCTTCCTGTTCTTCCATAGGGGTCCCCAAGCTCCATCTACTGTTTGTCTGTGTGTGTCTACATCTGTCTGAGTCAGCTGCTGGGTAGAGCCTCTCAGAGCACACGTACTCCTTTCTGCAAGCATAACAGTATCATTAACAATGTCCAGGATTGGTGCTTGTCCATGGGATGGGTCTCAAGTTGGGCTTGTTATTGGTTGGCCTTTCCCTCAGTCTCTGCTCCATCCTCACCCTTGCTTCTCTTATAGACAGGATAAATTTTGGGCTTTGTGGGTGAGTTGAGTCCCTATTGCTCCACAGAGGTTCTTGCTTGGCCACAGGCAGCAGCCTTCCCAGGCTCCATATCCCTAATGCTGTAAGTCACAGCTAAGTCCACCCATGTTAATTCTTGGGCACCTCCCCTATCCCAAGTCTCTGTCTCTTTCTGGAGGTGCCTCCCTACACATACCTCCAATTGGTTGAAGATTTCCATTCATTCTCATGACTATCCAGTCAACCCCTCTGCCCTTCCCTACACCCAACACCAAACACCCCCCCCCCCGCCACAACTCCCATTCTAATCCCCTCTCCCACACAGCTCCCTTATTCTATCTGCCTTCTATGACCATTCCCTTCCCTTTTCCAAGTGAGGCTCAAACATTCTTCCTTCTTGCCTTCCTTCCTGTCTAGTCTCCTTGGGTCTATGGAGGATAGCATGGGCATCCTGTATTTTATGGGTAATATCCACTTATAAACAAATACATACCATGCATATCCATCTGTCCTCATTTTCAATAGTTGAATAGTATTCCGTTGTGTAGATGTACCACATTTTCTTTATCCATTCTTAAGGTGAGGGCACAACAGATAATGCGTCTGACTATGGACCTGAAGATTCTTTTTCTTTCTTAAAGTTGTAGCTTTAAATTATCTTAATAACAAGTTGATTTTGACATGCATTTTCACACATCCTTATTTTTGTTTAACTTACCCACTACCCCCTTTCTCCGACCCACCCTTTACTCCCACTCCCTCTTAATCTTTTCACCCCTCTATTTGCCATATTTAACCATTTTATATTTAAATGTATTTTCTGTTTTTATTTTTAATTATAGGATTTAAAATGTTTTCTTCTTGATTTTAGTCTTGACTCAATTATCATTCAGTACTCTGCTACTGAGTTTCTATTACTTGGAGTTCTTTCCATAGTATTGATTGTTGTTGATATGCAGCTTTACGCCACTGTGGTAAGATATAATACAGGATTTTATATAATTTACCTTATACTTTTGAGACTCACTTTGTGTCCTGATATGTGATATAATTTAGTATTTAAGCCCTATGGATTCTAGAAGAATGTGTATTCTTTAGTGCTTAAGTATAAATGTTCTGTAGCTGTCCCTTACATTCATTTGATTTATGGTGTCATTTGACTCCAATGTTTCTCTAATTAGCATTTGTTCAAATGACCTCATATTGTTGGCTGTGAGACATTGCATTTACCCACTACCATTGTGTTGTAGTTAATCTGTGGTTTTATATCTAGTAGTCTTTCTTTCTTTCTTTCTGTTTGTTTGTTTGCTTGTTTGTTTTTTGTTTTTCAAGACAGGGTTTCTCTGTATAGCCCTGGCTGTCCTGGAACTCACTCTGTAGACCAGGCTGGCCTGGAACTCAGAAATCCACCTGCCTCTGCCTCTCGAGTGCTGGGATTAAAGGTGTGTGCCACCATGCCCAGCGTAGTATTTCTTTTATAAATTAGATGCACCTATGTTTGGTGTGTATATGTTCAGAACTGCAGTATCTTTTTGGTTTATTTTTCCCTTGATGAGGATGAAATGACCCTCCTAATCTCTTTTTGGCTTAAAACCTGTTTTTAGAGATGTCAGAATAGCTAGGCCTATTCGTTTCCTAGTTCAGTTTGCTTGAAATAACTTTTTCCATTCTTTCACCAAGAGATGGTGTCTGTTGTTGGTGGTAAGGTGTGTTTCTTGGATGCACACACAAAAAATTCTGTTTTCTAATCCAGTTCTCTTTTTATTGATTAATTGGGACAATTAGTATATAGACTATTGTGCCCATGGGCATATCTTGCCATACCAGTCACTGTAGTTGATGAGTTTACAGCCAAATACGACTGCTTTTTCATATTACTGTAATAGCCTTTTGGACTCATGAAATACCTTTTGGAAACATGAGAGCTAACAGGCATGGAAGAAGCTTCCTGGTTAGTACCAACTTGACTCCTACATGTCCAGTGAGCAATGTGTGTGTTGTCTACTGTAGCAGGGTCTCTCCATTATGTTATAGTGGATACCCAGGAATGATGGTACCCTGTAATCTTTTGGAAGTCTCTGAGTCAAAACTGATTAATAACCAGAGAAGAAGTATCTCACACCTGACAGAAAGCTTTTTATTTTGGCAGCTTTTGGCTTCTGGGAGAAGTATTATCCCAGTATAATCTATATGAATATAACTCTAATTATATTCATATAGGTTCTCCCCATCTAAAGCTCCCTCCCCTTATTTTCCTGTCCCTTTCATAACACTTGTACTATCCTCCCTCTCTGAAAATCTTTCTTCTCCTTCCCCACCAGTGCTTCCTTTCTACTTTTCTCAATTCCACAGATATTACACATTAAACACACAAATCTAAAGATTCTCTGTGATGATCCACATATACAATTTTTGAATCTCTGATTCTTTGTTACTTCAGTCAGTTATTTTCTTTCTTGCTAAATAAAATTCCATTGTGCCAAGGTATCCAATTTCCCTTATCCATTCATCAATTGATAGACATCAAGGTTAAGTCTATTCCTTGGCTGTTGTGATTTGAATGAAAAACACTCCCCCCATAGACTCAAGTATTTAACACTTGGTCCCCTGTTGATATTTCTGAGGATGTTAAAACACTTAGACACGAGTGGGTGTTTTTGAAAATGTCAAGGAGCCTTTAGAAAGAACAGTATTGCTGGATAAAGTATGTCACTGTGAGCAGACTTTGAGGGTTTATCATATTACCCCATTTCCTGCTTACCTTCTCTTCTCCTTGTGTGTGACTAAGATGTGTTCTTTGAGCTTCCTGCTCCTGCTACCATGGTTTCCCTACCATTGTGGACATCTAGCTCTCTCAAACCATAATCCAAGATAAACCTTTTCTTAAGTTGTGTTTGGTCATGTTGTTCTGTCACAGCAACAAAAAGTAATATACTGGCTATTGTCATGAGCACAGCTATGAACTTAAATGAGCATATGTCTCTGTAGTAGAAAAGAGAGTCCTTTGGGTATAAACCCAGAAGTTGTATATCTAGGTCATATGGTAGAACTATTTCTAATTTTTTGAGAAACCTCCACACTGATTTCTATAGTTTCTGTGCCAATGACACTCCTATTAATAGTGCATTGAGGGTTTCTAATTCCCTACATCTTTGACAGCACTTATTATCTCTGATTTAATATGACTGGGGTCGAATGCAATAACAAAATAGTTGTAATTTGTATTTCTCTGATGGCTAATGGTAGTGAAACCTTAAAATTTTTTCTTAACTATTTGTATTTCCTCTTCTGAGAAAATTTTCTTCATGGCCATAGCCCACTTTTTTGTTATTTATTTTATATATATGAGTGCACTGTAACTGTCTTCACACACAACAGAAGAGGGCATCAGATCCCATTACAGATAGTTGTGAGACACCATGTGGTTGCTGGGAATTGAACTCGGGACCTCTGGAAGAGCACTCAGTGCTCTTAACCACTGAGCAATCTCTCCAGCCCCAACAGCCCACTTTTTAATGATATTGTTTTCTTGGTGTTTGGGGGGGGGTCCCACATAATTTAAATATTCTAGACACTCATACATCTGTAAGATGTATAGATGGCAAAGATTTTTTCCCCATTATATAGGCTGCCTCTTCACTTGATTAAGTTTCCTTTGCAGTAAGAAACCTTTTAGATTCATGAATTGACACTTACTTATTGTTGATCCAATTTCCTGAATTACTGGGAGTCCTATTCAGAAAGCTCTTGCCTGAGCTTATATACTTAAATGTATTACCTACTTTTTCTTTTAGAAGATATTTAGAGTTATGAGTCCAACATTGATATTTTGACCCATTTGCAGTTTATTTGTGTGCAGAATGAGAGAAAAGGATCAAGTTTCATTATTCTACATGTATATATCCAGTTTCCCCAACATAATTTATAAAAGATGCTATATTTTTCCACATGTATTTTTTGGTATCTTTATTTTTTTTTAAATCAAGTGGCTGAGCTAAATGTGGTGGCACATGCCTTTAATCCCAGAACTTTGGAGGCAGAGGCAGACAGATTGCTATGAGTTCGAGGCCAGCATATTCTACATAGAGAGTTCCAGGACACAGAGAAACCTTGTCTTGAAAAACAAACAAACCAAATGAAAAAGTCCTAGAGAGAATAAGGACACAATGGAACATATCTTAGTAAAAACAACAAAAAGGAATTTCATTACCAGTACCATCCTAAATGGAGAGAAACTCAAAGCATTTCCCCTAAAATCAGGGAAAAAAAAAAAAAAGACTATCCACTCTCCCTCTCTATTAACACAGTACTGAAATCTTAGATAGAGCAGTAAGACAAGTGAAGGCCATAAAGGGGATACAAATAAAAAAGGAAGAATCAGGAGCTTGAGAGATGGCTCAGTGGTTAAGAGCACTGAGGTCCTGAGTTCAATTCCCAGAAACAACATGGTGGCTCATAACCATCTATAAGGGGATCAGCTGCCCTCTTCTGGCATGTCTGAAGACAGCAATGCTGTACTCATACAGAAAATAGATAAATCTAAGAAAGAGAGAGAGAGAGAGAGAGAGAGAGAGAGAGAGAGAGAGAGAGAGAGAGAGAGAGAGAGAAAGAGAGAAAGAGAGAAAGAAAAAATTTAAAAAGGCAGACAGACAAACAGAAAGAAAAAACCAAAGTATCCCATTTACAGTTGGTTTCTCCTCTGGTCCTGTTTGGTGCTTTGTGTATATCTTATATCTAGATGAGTGCCACTCCCTCTCAATTTTGGAAATCTTCTTTCATCTTATTAAATTAATTTTCTATGCTTTTTTGCATGAAAATGTTTTCTTTCTTTTGCCTATGTAGGTTATGCTCATTATGTATTTTGGAGTCCCAGAGTACATACATGTTCTGTTCATACATTGTTTTACATATATCATCATTCACTTTGAATGATCCAATACTTCTATTCCAGTAGTTCCCAATCTTCCTAATACTGTGACCCTTTAATACAATTTCCCATGTTGTAGTGATGCCCAACCAGAAAATTATTTCACTGCTACTTCCTAACTATAATTTTATTACTATTATGAATCATACTGCAAATATTTTCTTTTTTTCCTCCAATTTTTTATTAGCTATTTACTTCATTTACATTTCAAATGTTATCCCGAAAGTTCCCTAGACACTCCCCCGGCCCTGCTACCCTACCCACCCACTCCCACTTCTTGGCCCTGGCGTTACCTTGTACTGAGGCATATAAAGTTTGCAAGACCTAGGGGCCTCTCTTCCCAATTATGGCCAACGAGGCCATCTTCTGCTACATATGCAGCTAGAGACACAAGCTCTGGGGATACTGGTTAGTTCATAATGCTGTTCCACCTATAGGGTTGCAGATCCCTTCGGCTCCTTAGATACTTTCTCTAGCTCCTCCATTAGGGACCCTGTATTGATCCAATAGCTGACTGAACATCCACTTCTGTGTTTGCCAGGCACTGGTATAGCCTCACAGGAGACAGCTATATCAGGGTCCCTTCAGCAAAATCTTGCAGGCGTATGCAATAGTGTCTGCATTTGGTGGCTGATTATGGGATGGACCCCCAGGTGAGGCAGTGTCTGGATGGTCCATCCTTTCGTCTTAGCTCCAAACTCTGTCTCTGTAACTCCTTCCATGGGTGTTTTGTTCCCAATTCTAAGAAGGGGCAAAATGTCTATACTTTGGTCTTCGTTCTTCTTGAGTTTCATGTGTTTTGCAAATTGTATTTTGTATCTTGGGTATTCTAAGTTTCTGGGCTAAATTCCACTTATCAGTGAATGCATATCATGTGAGTTCTTTTGTAATTGGGTTAACTCACTCAGGATGATACCCTCCAGATCCATCCATTTGCCTAGGAATTTCATAAATTCATTCTTTTTAATAGCTGAGTAGTACTCCATTGCGTAAATGTACCACATTTTCTGTATCCATTCCTCTATTGAGGGACATCTGGATTCTTTCTAGCTTCTGGCTATTATAAATAAGGCTGCTATGAACATAGTGGAGCATGTGTCCTTCTTACCGATTGGAACATCTTCTGGATATATGCCCAGGAGAGGTATTGTGGGATCCTCCAGTAGTACTATGTCCAATTTTCTGAGGAACCTCCAGACTGATTTCCAGAGTGGCTGTACAAGCTTGCAATCCCACCAGCAATGGAGGAGTGTTCCTCTTTCTCCACATCCTCGTCAGCATCTGCTGTCACATGAATTTTTGATCCTAGCCATTCTGACTGGTGTGAGGTGGAATCTCAGGGTTGTTTTGAGTTGCATTTCCCTGATGATTAAGGATGTTGAACATTTTTTCAGGTGCTTCTCAGCTACTCATATTCCTCAGTTGAGAATTTGTTTAGCTCTGTGCCCCATTTTTAATGGGGTTATTTGGTTTTCTGGAGTCCACCTTCTTGAGATCTTTATATATATTGCATATTAGTCCCCTATCTGCTTTAGGATTGGTAAAGATCCTTTCCCAATCTGTTGGTGGCCTTTTTGTCTTATTGACGGTGTCTTTTGCCTTACAGAAGCTTTACAGTTTCATAAGGTCCCATTTGACAATTCTTGATCTTACAACACAAGCTTTTGCTGTTCTACTCAGGAATCTTTTCCTCTGTGCCCATATCATCAAGACTTTTCCCCACTTTCTCCTCTATACGTTTCAGTGTCTCTGGATTTATGTGCAGTTCCTTGATCCACTTAGACTTGACCTTAGTACAAGGAGGTAAGAAAGGATCAATTCGCATTCTTCTACATGATAACAACCAGTTGTGCCAGCACCATTTGTTGAAAATGCTGTCTTTTTTCCACTGGATGGTTTTAGCTCCCTTGTCAAAAATCAAGTGATCATAGGTGTGTGGGTTCATTTCTGGGTCTTCAATTCTATTCTATTGGTCTACCTGTCTGTCGCCTTACCAGTACCATGCAGTTTTTTTTATCACAATTGCTCTGTAGTACAGCTTTACATCAGGCATGGTGATTCCACCAGAATTCTTATATCATTGAGAAGAGTTTTTGCTATCCTAGGTTTTTTTTGTTATTCCAGATGAATTTGCAAATTTCCCTTTCTAACTCAGTGAAGAATTGAGTTGGAATTTTGATGGGGATTGCATTGAATCTGTAGATTGCTCTCGGCATGATAGCCATTTTCACTATATTGATCCTGCCAATCCATGAGCATGGGAGATCTTTCCATCTTCTGAGATCTTTAATTTCTTTCTTCAGAGACTTGAAGTTCTTATCATACAGATCTTTCACTTCCTTAGAGTCACACCAAGGTATTTTATATTATTTGTGACTATTGTGAAAGGTGTTGTTTCCCTAATTTCTTTCTCAGCCTGTTTATCCTTTGTGTACAGAAAGGCCATTGACTTGTTTGAGTTAATTTTATATCCAGCTACTTCACCGAATCTGTTTATCAGGTTTAGGAGTTCTCTGGTGGAATTTTTGGGGTCACTTATATATACTATCATATTATCTGCAAAAAGTGATGTTTTGACTTCTTCTATCCCCTTGATCTCCTTTTGTTGTCGAATTGCTCTGGCTAGGACTTCAAGTACTATATTGAATAGGTAGGAAGAAAGGGATCTTTTGGCATTTTGCTTTTTCTTTGATTGTTGTGTTCATGTTCTCTATGGAATCTTCTGCACCTGAGATTCTCTCTTCCATCTCTTCTATTCTGTTGCTGATGCTCGCATCCATGGTTCCAGATTTCTTTCCTAGGGTTTCTATCTCCAGAGTTGCCTCACTTTGGGTTTTCTTTATTGTTTCTACTTTCATTTTTAAATCCTGGATGGTTTTGTTCAATTCCATCACCTGCTTGGTGTTGTTTTCCTGTAACTCTCTAAGGGATTTTTGTGTTTCCTCTTTAAAGGCTTCTAGCTGTTTACCTGTGTTTTCCTTTATTTCCCTCTTAAAGTCCTCCATCATCATCATGAGAAGTGACTTTAGATCCATGTCTTGCTTTTCTGGTGTGATGTTGTATCCAGGACTTGCTATGGTGGGAGAGTTTGGTTCTGATGATGCCAAGTAACCTTGGTTTCTGTTGCTTCTGTTCTTATACTTGCCTCCTGCCATCTGATTATCTCAAGCGCTTGCTGCCCTCAATATATCTGATTGGAGCCTGTCCTTCCTATAATCCCAGTTGATTCAGGACTCCTCAGAGTCCAGCTTTCTCTTTGATCCTTTGATTGTGGGCTCCTGTGAACCTGAGATTCTGGGTGTATCAGAGTTCTTGGCAGTCAAGTTCCTCTGAGACCCTGAAATACTGATGTGACCAAGATCCTTTTATCCTGGGATCCTGTTGTCAAAGATCCTGGGCGTGTTACAGTGCCTGGAAGTGGTGTCTCCTTTGAGGAGCATGGAGCTGTCTGGTCACTGATCCTAAGATCACATGGAGAGTCCTCTGGGGACTGTGGAGGTGTCCAGCGATTCGGCACCCAAGGTGACCTGGTGCTGGTGCCAACCGGAAGGGACTTGTGACCCTGGTCAGGCCAGCTTTTCTGCTTCCCTAATGCTGTCTCAGATCCCGCACTATTGGATTGGAACTGATGTTGTGTTCCACTCACCAGTGATCCTAAGATTGAGTGGAGAGTCCTCTAGGGACCGTGGGGGTGTCCACCGACTCCGTGCCCTAGGTGACTGAGTGCTGGCGCCGACCGGAAGGGACTTGTGGCAAATATTTTCTTAGGTGTCAGGTGGCCCCTATAAAAAGGTCATTCAACCCCCAAAGGGGACACTACCCATAGGTTGAGAACTGCTGCTCCATTCTGTCTTCATTGCCTGATAGTCTATCTTCCATATGATTCATCCTATTGGGAGGCTTTTCACTGACATTTTTATTTGATCTAGTATGTTTTTCATTTCCATCATTATTATGGTTTGAGGTTTTTAGGTATGTCTATTTCTTTATTAAATTCTATTTTCAGATCCTGAACTGACTTCCTTGTTTCATCCAGCTGTCTCTTTGTGTTATCTTTGAAACAACCGGAGTCCTCTCTGAAATATTATTACATATGTATAATTATTGCTTTGCATTCTGAAGCTTGGATTTTGTCTAATCAATTTTGCCTGGGGGTCATTAGTATGGGCTTGGTAATTTCTGGAGGAGATAAGCTGCCTTGGGTCTTCACATTACTTGGGGTTTTGCACTGGGATCAGCTTTGGGGGATTAAGATGCATTGTTTTTTACTTTTCTCTTCTTTCAGTGAGTATGTTTGCAATGCTCAGGAGAGACTAGGTTGCAGCGGGTGGGGTAAGGTTTTCATCTGTTAGACTAGTGTTCCGCGTAGCAGGCTCTGTCTCCAGTCTGAGGACTGACTACTGTCTGAAGCCCCAGTCACTCTTCCATAGTTCAAGCACTCTGGTAAAATAGTAGAAAGTGAGTATGAAAAAGACACTTAAAAAGTACTGACCCCCAATGCTGCTGTGTATGCTCATAGATTAGTACGAGAAGAGTGGAAAGGAAGAGAAGAGTTAAACAATCCCATTGAGTTTAGTGATGAGTGTTCTGTTCTTATGTTGGAAGTAGGGATGGGAATAATTGAGGCAAAGGAGAAATGGAGTTAATATATGGGAGTTTTGACTAGTGGTAGATTAAAAAGTAGAAGTAAAGATATGTATCCCGATGTCATAAATAAGGTCAGCCTTTGGGCTTTAGGAGACTTAGTACTAAGGAATGCATTTGGAGAAAGAGGAAGGAAGAAACAAATGAAAGCAAAAGAGGGAGTAAAACAGCAAAAGGTGTGAACAGCAGGGGACACTGTTGGCCTGCATTTATAATGCCCTACTGTGCATCATACATAAGAAATAGCTCTAGAGGAAGTCGATGAAGTGGGTTAAGATATACGAAAACAAGATTGCTGTCCCGAATGTCGTTTGGGCTGTTTTTCTCTCTTGTCCTGGTTGTGGCCCTGGTCACACTTGGTGTTGATTTTTACCAGCTCCTAACAGTGGGCTCTTGGGGTTGTCTTATATATAGTTTTCTTGACTCTGTTCTGTGGGCTGTGGATAGCTAAAGCAAACTGCATCTAGCCACACTTGCTGCGTTCACACAAAGACAGAAGCAGTTGCTGGCTCTGTGGTACCCAAAGCCCTGTTTAGAGGTATGCCTACCTCCCATGGCTTCACCTTTTCTCACTGAGTTACTTACTGGTGATAGCCTTGGCAGCAGTCACTGGAAAACCCTTCTACGAAATCCCTACCGACACTTTTATGGATATCCTGGTGGGATTCTTTTAGCCTATTTTAAATGAAGTAAGATGGCCATATGGTGGTGGTGCCTGCATTGGTTGCAATCACAGCAGCAAGTTCAAGCCACTAATAGAGATATTCCACGAGTTTGATGGTACGTGAGGTTTATTGATCACATAGACTCTAGGACTGGAGAAGAAGCAGATTGGATGTTAATGTACTTAGGTTCTTTTCAGTTACTTAACTGTAATAAGCTATTCGTGCTGCAATGTGGCTTCTAGTCCTGTTCCTTGGCTTTTTCATTTCCAGCAGGATTTCAGTTTAACTTTGTTCAGTAATTTTATGTTTTTATTGAATTCTCTTTTCAGAATGTGTATTGACTTCTTTATCTCTTTTGTTCTCTTAGAGACTAGTCTTGTCTTCTTTGAGTTGTTTGGGCATGCTTATAATCATTCTTTCTAATCCTTTCTCTGAAATTCTCCCCCATCCTTTTCATTAGGGTTCATTATTATGGGATCAGTATTTTTTTGTGGATATAAGTTTTCTTGGATTAGCATGCCAATTTTGTTTGTTTCTTCCCTGGGACTTGCACATATGAAATTATAATGTCCAGTGAATGGAAATGGGAGTGGGGGCTAATGTTCTGGAGACTGCTTACATTTCAGGTCCAGGAGCTAGGGCATCCATAGCTCTTGTATGGGTGGGTTCTCTGTGGACTCCTTACCTCTAGGCATCAGGGTGGCAAAAGTCAGGGTCCTAGGTCACATCAGCCCTGGAATGTTAAGGGACTAGTGGAAGTTTGAGCCAAGTATCCAGGGACTGATGCCTTACCTGTGTGCTGTCTTATAACTCAAGCAACACACCCCCCTCCTAAACATTTGGCTCTTTCATTTTCTCTTGCACTCTTAGGAGCAAAGGCTTTTAGCCCATCCACTACACTCTCATCTGAGAAGCACTAACCACACACATGAAAGACATTCCCTTGTGTCATTGCATTTATACTTTATCAAGTAGCCGTTGAAATAGCACCGACTGACCCATGGTGAAAATGTAAACCAAACAAAGTCTTTTTTTTCTGGTCATATATAACAGTCATTAAGAAATGCTAGGAAACATATCTCAGGTACATCCCTTGGGAAGTGGGGTGAAATTGGACCTAAGTGGAAAAGGAACATGCTTCATCATATGTACAGGGAAAAATAAAACACAGAAAGAAGGATGGTAATAGGGAAAGTGGACAGAGAAGGCAGGATATGTTGTAAAAAGGCAACAGAAGGGAGAGGAAGATCTATAACAACTCTAGGCCTCACAGGCTCTAACACATATGCTACCTACCTCATCTTTCCAGATTCCTGTGCTCAGCAGTGGAAGATTTTGTGGAAGATATTGTAAAGGCCTGGCACCAAATAAAACAGAACAGCACAGCAGTGGAGTCTGTGATTTTGAAAGTAAGTGTCCTTTCTTACTATCTCATCCCTTTGTGAGCCGGCACTCACTTTTTCAATACAATAAAATGTGCCTCTTCCTGGGGAATCATAAAGTCGTGGCAAAGTTCAGTAGGTGCTTAATCTTCTTGATGAGGAAGGCCCAACTTCACCACTTTCATCTTGGCCAAATGAACACTGGTACTTTGATGTAAATCCATATCCATATCCATGCACCTAATTATATGTCAAGAATCTGCCCACAAATAGTAGTGTACATTAAGCATCAGTGAATGGAGTTATGCACCAAAGCATGCATAAAGATATATACATTTGCAAAAGATGGAGATATTACTCAGTACAATGGTGCTGCAAACATATTTATCCAATAGAAATATGCCAGGTTGCAGGAGGTAGGGCATGGCTCAACAGTTAAAGTGCTTCCTATATAAATGTGAAGAGTGAAATTTGGAACCCCAGAAGCCCACATAACTTCTGGGTGAGCACTGTCAATTCCACCTCTGGAAAGTGGAACAGTCTAAGAAAAGTCTGGCTAGAGACTATTCATATCAGGGAACTGGGAATTTGATTCAGAGACCTGGCTCAGTGAATAGGGTCAACTAGTGATTGAGGCTAATTCTGACATTAACCTCTGGTCTCCCCCCCCCCAAAACACAGACACACACACATGTGTACCCACATATGTGTAAAACATGAACAGGCATACCACATATACATTAAAAATGAGAAATAAACTGAGCAGTGGTAACACATGCCTTTAATCCCAGCACTTGGGAGGCAGAGGCAGGCGGATTTCTGAGTTTAAGGCCAGCCTGATCTACAGAGTGAGTTTCAGGACAGCCAGGGCTACACAGAGAAACTCTGTCTTGAAAAACTGAGGGGGAGAATAAACAGACCCAATAACAATAAAAATTACATGACACACACTTTGTGTCAAAGCATCTTCTAAGTGTTCTTAATGTATCAATTTATATAATTCTTACAGCTGACCTCAGATGTAGAGGAATAAAGAGCTTAAGAAAGTTGTCTCACATCACAAACTATTAAGTCAGAGTTCTCAACCTATGGGTCATGATCTCTTTGGGGAGGGATTGAGTGACCCTTTCACAATGGTGCCATATCAAATATCCTGTATATTAACCTATCTACATTAAGATTCATAACAGCAGCAAAATTACAGTTGTGAATTAACAACAAAAATATTTTTATGCTTGAGGGTCACCACAACATGAGGAACTATATATATTAAAGAACTTCAGCATCTGGTAGGTTGAAACCTACTACTATAAGTAAAGTTTAAATAATGTGGCGGCAGATGCGCATCCTTGAAATACATATGTCTGAAGACAGACACCAACACTATACAAAGGCACAGCAGCATCCATAGAAGCATGCTTATGAAAATACTAACAGGAAAATGTTTTCATTTCTCCCTTCTATCTGTGGTCCATACAAATTCAAGGGCCATTCATCTTGACATGAGAAAAACCGTGAGCATGCATAGATACCTGCAGCTGCTCAGAAACAAATCCCCTGCTACCCTATGAGTGTCAGCATCGCCTGTCCTTCATCACTCCACATATGCACTTCTATGCAGTGTTACCCTTCAGTCTGCCCCATACCATCCCTACTGCTCCTTCTGTCTTTCCTAACAATACCCCCATTTCCTTCTTCCCGCTATAGAGTGACTTAATGTATGATAAACTCAGTGTCCTTATTGATCTCCTGGCTGAGGATGCAGTAGCTGCCTCCGCTGAGAGGACAGCCACAGCATATGGAAGCAGAAGCAAAGCAGATGGAAAACCCTTCGTGCCTAAACTAGACCACATAGCAAGGGCCAAACTGGAGTTGGCTGAAAGGGCTCAGAAACTCCAGCAATCCTTGAAACTCATCATATTCCAGGTCGAACAAGGTACGGTGTTTAGAGTTACTGTGTTTAGAGTTATTGTGATAGGATAGGAAAAAGAAAAGGTTTCTCCTATGAATGGCTTCATGGTCTCCCTTAGTCTGGGTTTGCTATCACCTCACTGACAACACTTGACAGGATTCAGTGTTCCTGTTGTATTGCAAGTCACTCCTCTGAGTGCTGACTTGCAGTCCAGATAAGTTGTCCTTTTGACTTCTCTTTTTCTGGCCTTCAGTTCCTACACCTCTCTATTTTTGGGCACTGACAGGTATCCTAAACAACTACAAGTGATGTAAGGAACAGGGCTGAGAGCTCTGTCAGCCTTACTTTTTGTGCGGTGTTTATTGTTGCATGCCTTGCACACTAGTAATCAGGCATCCAGAGCCTGAGAAGGGTCTTGCTGACTTGACAGTGACTGCAGTCACCCAGAATTCTTGACAGTTCCCAAACTTCCAGCAGGGTATGAAGTTTTACACTTCCACAAGTTCCTCATGTAGTAATTTTAATGACCTCTTAATCAACACAATGTGCCTTTGAAAAATAAATTAAAAAAAATGCTATATGATAAAGTGTATTCTAACTGAGCTATTGGAACTGAGCAGAAGTCTCATGTAACATGAAATGCTAGCCTTTGGTGGTTATCCATGGTACCTGTCCCTGCTTTGATACCTTTAGGAGAAACCTTAGCTAGCCATGTCTCTGAGAATGTCCATCTCCCTTTTATACTGTGGAATAATTAAATAATCACTTTCTCTCAGTTTCTATAGTTTCCAGGAATTAAACAATCATTTTTGTCTCTATTTATGTAGTGATAAAGATCAAATTAAAGTGACTTGGCCATAGATCCATGACAACCCATAGACTGTTCCCTCAGCAAATGTTAAATTGAAAGGTAATAGTTTGTAGTCACAGGACAAATAAAGACTTGGCAGTAAGGTAGTCAATGACCATATGAGCCTTGGCACAAGCTGAACGCATGAGCTGTATCACACATGGGCTGACAAAAAGAGATAAGAACCTCTCAAATATCCGGAGGATTGGGAGAGACATTTGAGTGACCAGTAATGGGCCAGGGAGATGTCTCAGTGGGTAATGCACTTGCTGAGCACAGCTAACAACCTGAGTTTGAATCCTCAGAGGCCATATAAAAGCAGGATGTGGTAACAGACACATCTGTAAACTCAGTGTGCCTCTTTGGGGGAATGAGAAGAAGAGACACAAGAGAATCATTAGAAGCTTGTGGGCTAGCCTGGTGTATATAACAAGAAACAAGAAGATATATCCTATCTCTAGCAAGGTGGAAAATGAGAACTGATTCCTGTGGTTGTCCTTGGACTTCCACATGTGTATTGTGGCATCCAAGTACCTGCACTCACATACATCATATACATACATCCTGCATACACACATATCACACATGCATGTATCCACATAGTATATGAGTATATGAATTAACAAAATGGGGTAGAAGGGAATAATGGCCCTGATATTCATATCACCCCTCCCAAGTGTCTGCTCACAACTATGTGTGCTGTGTGGGTGACAGAAAAAGAACAATGAAGAAAACAGCACAGATATTAAAAAGACTTGGAAATGATATGGTAAAAAAAAATATGTGGGAATACAAGCAGAATCATGAAGGAAAACTGTAGTCTCACTGTCTACCTGCATATATGTGCTCAGAAACTGTTTGATAAATGTGACCCATCTTCCATCCTCCTCTACTTACTTTCTTCCACACCCCCTTCCCTCCCTCCACTTCTCTGTAGTTCTGGATGAAGAAAGCAGACAGAGCTTATCCGTTAAGAACTTTACTTCATCTTTGTTCCTGGGAGACGGAGACGACGACTCAGATGACTATGATCAGAGCCCTAGACACCGTAAGGATCTTTCTTCTCTTAGTTTACTCTACAGCACTGCCATCTGGTTTCCAAGGAAAAAAATTCATTTTCATACATCTGCCTTCACACATGACCCCACTCTCTAGTGGACATTCCTCACTCTTTTTCAGAAACTCGACATTGTTCCATGCCAATGTCAATAGCAATAACTGTTGGACACTTTGAAAATACTGACCTGATGAGAGCCAGCAAACACCTCAGCTCAATGAAAGTCCCTATCCATCTAAAAGAATCTAAGGGGCCTGCTGTGGTGTGAGAAAACTGAAATCTATTTAGGAGAAAAAGCATTGAATTCTTGCTCCTCACTTGCAGGGAAAGCAGGGTGGATTACTGGTGGGGAGAAAGTCTTACTGTTTGCATCTGTCTCCAAGGTGATGTTTTATTGTGTTTAGGTTCTCGTTGCGACATCTTATGTTCTATACCTTCTTTGAGAAGTGAAGACCTAGATAACCTTGACTTAGAACACTTACACATTGCACCTGAAACGATGTAAGTATGTAGTTCTATGAACTTTTAATGGTGGCTCTGTCCCTCTTGCCATGTCCAGAGTCCAATTCTGATTTGTTAAGTTTAGATATGAAAAGGACTTACACTGAGCTGCACTTGATACTCATATTTAAATGCTATATGCATTGAAAACACATAATAAATGTTGTTATTTCAGAGGACTTATTATCTCAGGGTTGCTTTTAACTGTAAATGGTTGAGGATACAAAAGAAACTAGTCACGTAAGGGACTTGATAGGAAAACCAAGGACAATTATCTCACCTGTGCTACTTCTCTGAAATATCCCAGCAGCCAAATTCTACCACATGCAGTCATTTTGAGTTCTGCTAGATCAGTGGGGTAAGACATTAGTCAGAGAAACTTCAAATTGTCACTGTGGTTGAGGGAGGCAAAGGTGATGCAAGTTTAGTGATTGGTTTAAATCTCCCTGTGCCTGAAACAGCCAAACTGTGCCCTTTTCAGTTTCCCAAAAGAAAGACACAACTAGCAAGTGTTTTTTAAATAATTAATTGAAGAAAGTCATTCTTACATTGCCAACAGCTCCCCTGATCCCAACCTGTCACTTCATTCATGTTTGAGATCTTACAGGTCTGCCTTATGGGTTCTGATAAGCAATACAGTGATACATGCTTAACAGCAGCTGTGCAAAAGGACTGGCTGACTTATTCCTGGTGTAAACCCTTCTCCTGTAGCCTGTTCCAAGCAACTGAGATGTCTTTGGATGCAAAATTGGGAAGGAGCACGCATAGTTTATATAGGCTGGTGTTAGCTCTGGGATGTTCTATTTTTGAGATGGATACCCTAGATAAATGCAAGAAAGTATAAACTACTTGTTTCAGCATCGTTGTCATTGTTATTATACCCTCTTTTACCAGCGTCTCCTCTCAAGTGTAAAATATGTAAACCTTTGTTTTCTGGTATTAAAATGCCAGGGAGGAGTCAGACACTAGTAATGGAGACTTAATAACCAAAATATATCTGCAACTAAGATACTCCAAAATTAGTTATGGGATAAGCCCATGGGTATTCCATTCTAAGTAGAAAGACGTGACTCATATCTGGGGCCTACAAATACAACTAAGGTTACAAATTTTGCTTCTTTGATATGAGCCATAATCCCACTAAAGCTTCCAGGCTGACTGGATATTCTCTCTCAGAACTGTCAGGCTACTTTTGGGCACAAATGGACATCTGTATATCCCTTCCCAGAAACCATATGGCTTGTCCCAGGAGAGGAGCCTTCCCTCACTTATTTTTCATTTGTGGATGCTGTCTGATGCCTGATGGTACTGGTACCCCTTTCCTGCTTTACTGTCTGCCTTCTTCCCTGTCTAATTTCAGACGCTTCAAAGAAAAGTGTGTCATGAACAACTACTTTGGAATTGGACTAGATGCAAAAATCTCTCTGGAGTTTAATTCCAGAAGAGAAGAACACCCAGAACAATACAAGTAAGGAGAAGACGCTCAGCTCTCCGGATAAACACACACAATCACAGTACACATAAATATTCCTATATCAGACAAGCAACTGAAAGACTAAGGTCCTCAGGAAGTAAAATCCATAGGTTCTAAGACTAGTCTAGTGGGAACAGTGCATCCGGAAAGCTAGGCTGCTTTATAATCACCATGGCTTCGTATATTTCTACTTCTATTCCATGGATTACCCTGGAGGATTTCTGTTACAGTTGTTGAGAACTGATTGCATTGAACTTTATTTCTAAGAGTTTAACTGGGCCCTAATGAGGGTTCCAAATCTGCTTTTGCTTGACAGAGCTACTATAAAGTATCCAGGATGCTTCTATTGTTTTCTGGTGTTGCAGATTGGGTCCTCTGGACCCACTGATTAGTGTTGGCCTGCCTGGTACCTTCTGATAGATTTATCCTAATGATACATCTTAAGGCAACTTCAGAGTTCTTATAAATTGAAAGTATAAGTAAGTTAAAAGGACCACCCTCCCTCTGCCTCTGCCTCTGCCTCTGCCACTGCCACTAGCATCTCTTTCTCAGAAAAGGCCTGGGATGACGATGAACTATAATAGTTTCTCTCAATTTACTAGTGTCTTTTCATTTTCTTATTGATATCTTTTTAAGTATAATTTTTTTCCATTTTTTATAAAGCCTAGTTAATTTTTTTTTGTCTTTATGGACCATGTCTCTGGTATTATACGAATCTAACCCAAGGTCAGAAAATGTTGTTTTCTTCCAAAATTATACTGCTTATACTTTTTTTTTTAAATATTTATTTATTATATGTAAGTACACTGTAGCTGTCTTCAGACACCCCAGAAGAGGGCATCAGATTTCATTACGGATGGTTGTGAGCCACCATGTGGTTGCTGGGATTTGAACTCAGGACCTTTGGAAGAGCAGTCGGAGCTCTTAACCGCTGAGCCATCTCACCAGCTCCACTTATACTCTTACATTTAAGTCACTGATATACTTTGAATTATTTTTTTTCTGTGTGTATACTGTGAGCTAATGCTCTAAATTCATCCTTCTGCATGAAGATACTGTCTTAGCCACTGTTCTATTGCTCTGAAAAGACAGTGACCAAGGCAACTCTTATAAAGAAAATTATTTAATTAGGGCTGGTTTACAGTGTCAGAGCTTTAGGCCATCACCATCATGGCAGGGAACATGGCAGCAGGCATGGTGCTGGAGAAGGAGCTGAGAGTTCCTGATCCACCAGCCAAGAGAAAGAGAAACACACTGAGCCAGATGTGCACTTTTGAAAACATCAAAGCCCACATCTAGTGACATACTTCTTCCAACAAGGACATACCCCCTAATCTTTCTAAAACTATCAAAGAGTTCTACCCCTTGTTGACTAACCATTCAAGTATATGAGCCTATATGTGGCATTTGTATTCAAACCACCACAGATCCCTCATTTATCTCAGTACCATATCTTTTCAAAAAGTTATCATTTTCCTAATTAATTATGTTAGCATCTTTTTTTAAAAAAATCAATTGACCATAAATGTAAAGGTTTGTTTCTGGACCCTTCATTTTACTGACCGTTTTGTCCATCTTGTGCAAGTAACACACTCCATTAAAAATGGAGGTGTGGAGTCACTTTAGAGATAGGGAGGTGAAAGTCTCCCAACCTTGTGCTTATTAGTTAGTTATCTTACAGAATATTTTTTTCTGGGTATATTTGCATTTCTATATAATTAAGCTTCTGACTTTATAGATGATGAAATTAAAATTCCCCTAAAGCTTTTTGGTTTCAGAATACAAATAATTTTGCATTAGCCTTGTATATTTTAAAACATTTCCTATGATAGCTCATTTCTATGATGTTAAAAATTCACAAATGATATTCAACCCTTTTAGGAAGTATAAGTTCTCTATTTTATAGGAGATTCTATAATTAATAACACCTCATTATTCTTAACTCCATCCAAAGTCTCCTGTTATCCCTTGCCTGTCCCATATTTTCTCTATCCCAAATACACAAAGATTAATATGTAAGAAATTTCATATTTATGAGATAAAGTACACTGTTTCAATACCTTTATATAAAGCATATTGCTCAAAACAGCATCATTAGTATTTGTCTCTCCTTATGAGATAATGTCTAGATCCATACTGATCTTTCTTTTTTCTGTTCTTAGTAAAATATGTAATAATGAATTATCATACATAATATAGATGAGCACTGTACCTCTGGTCCATGACATTTATTACTGCATCAGAAATTCACCCCTCACTCATATTTGCACCAATAACTAAAAAGCAATTTAATTTTCAAGTTCTGGTCAGAAATGAGAAATTTTATTCCTTCTCATCTTCACATAATTCCTTTTAGTTTTTTTAATAATTTGCTTAGTTATTTGTGCCTTCAGAAAATTATGAAAAACAAATCATAATTCTTTTATTTCCATTACTCATTTCTTTTAAAAAGCATTTCTGTGAATTCCCACATATCCAAGAAATATGATCATTTTTATCACATTAAAGTACCAGTTTTCTTTTTTAGTTTAAATGAATTATTGCCTATAAACCTGTGTTTTCATCCAGGTTGCAGTCTTAAGCTAGTTAAATAAAATGGATGTTGAGATATCAGACTATCAAATATCATCATTCAAAATAAAAAGTTATTTATTTTTAATAAGTCACAGCATCCAAATAGTCTTGCCCACATGTACATTAGAGCATGGCCAACCTACCAAGGAGGATGAGAAAATTGAAATGTATTCAAGAAGAATTGGTTGGGCAGAGGATAAGAGATGAATACAACTGAAATACATTATATGTACGTATGAGCTTCTCAAAGAATAAATTTAAAGTATTATATTAAAAAAACAAAAATAGGCAGTTGAGAAAGAAGATATTTTTCCCCTTCCTGTCTTTCCCCATCTACTCACCTCTATATCACTCACCTTCTCATTACCTTTTTCTACTCTTCTCTCTCTGTAGTAGCCGCCTCAAGAACAAAATATGGTATGGTCTTCTGGGAAGCAAGGAAGTACTGCAACGCTCTTACAGGAAATTGGAAGAGCGAATACACCTCGAGGTTAGTAGAAAAGGGCATGGAGAAAGGAAATCTTGTGACATTGGAAGCCTCCTTTCCACTGTATCTTTTGTTCTTCTAAAATTTAACTCTGGGAAGCCTAACTTGCAGCCATGGGAACACGGCACAAGCTTTGATTTCTATTCCATACATAAGGAAATGATAGTATGCAAAGAAGGCCAAGCCCTTCCCCATCTCTATATCTGAAAAGCCAGGCGATAAGAGCTACTCTTTTCTTTTAGTGTGATGGAGAACCTGTCTCCTTGCCAAACCTTCAAGGCATCGTAGTGCTCAACATTACGAGCTACGCTGGAGGCGTCAACTTTTGGGGAAGGAACAGAGCAACCACAGTGAGTGTGGAATGAGGAATGGGGTGGGCAAGAGGAGTGACTGCTCAGTTGTCTCAGAAAGGAAAGAATGGGGCTGACTGGAATGGGAAGTTGACAGTGAGGGAAGATGAGGTAGGCTCTGGACTCTTGTTAACAGGCTGTGTAGGATCAGCATTTTAAAACAGGTGCCATTCCAGAGCACAAGAACCCTAGAATTATGTCAAGTGATACCTGGGGTTTGACTTTCCCATTACTAGGACCTGAAAAATACGCAGATTACCCAGGAGGCTATATTCTTTAGCCCAAGATAGTATGTCAGTAAAAACATCTCCTTAGAAAGGAGCCATTAGCTCTATGCTCTGAGTTCATGTAAGTCCATGAAACCAATAGAACTGATCTTAGGGATTTGTGATGCTACGTTGAACAGGGAAGAAATTGGAATGAGTTTTGATTTCCAAAGGAGTTCAAATGTGTTACAATCATAATTCCCTTCTCCAATGTTGGCTTCCTTATCTTAGTTTTCCCTCTCAGTATAATTTTCTCACTTATTCGTGTGCTAGAAAAAATGTTGCCAGTAGTCCTCAGAGCACATTTACTTATTATAGACAAAATATGGATTCTTGGAAGAATTGTGACATGGTTCTTCCTCCCTAGGAATATGATGTCCCTGCAATCAATGATGGGAAGCTAGAGGTTGTGGCAATCTTTGGTTCTGTGCAGATGGCCATGTCTCGTATTGTCAACCTGCAACAACATCGAATTGCGCAGGTAGGCAAGGTTTCGGTGGATACAAATATGGGGTAAATTTCCCAGCTACAACCCAAGAATATTAGCTAATCCTAGCAATTACCTGCGTGTAAGAGTTCCTGGGGAGAGGAAATAGGCATTCTGTTAGGCAGTAAGGTAGTGACTGTTGTTGAATATAGAGGTGGCAGGGACCAAAGAAGCAAAAAGCTCACAGGTAATACATGCTCCTCTCTGGGATTATCTGATTCAGATCTTTTGCCAGTGTCTCTTCAAATACACATTCACATTGTGACCCAATACCAGATTAGTCCACACTTGTCTCCTAATTTGTCTCTCTTTATTTTTTCTGGTAGTGCCATGAGGTGGTAATAACTATTGATGGTGAAGACGGTGTCCCTGTGCAAGTGGATGGGGAAGCCTGGATTCAGAAGCCAGGCCTTATCAAGATTAAATACAAGAATGTTGCCCAGATGTTGATGAGAGATAGGGTAAGAGAAAAGTTCTACTTGAGTTTCTATGTCACCTCATTCATAGCTATCACATTTCTAGTCAAGAAAAATTCCCAAAATGAGCTCTGCATGTCCCTTGCATCAGGCACCTTGAATGATAGAAGTGCATCTCCTGGGCTGGTGAGATGGCTCAGTAGGTAAGAGCACCCAATTGCTCTTCCAAAGGTCCGAAGTTCAAATCCCAGCAACCGCATGGGATTTGAACACAGCCATGGTGGCTCACAACCACCTGTAATGAGATCTGATGCCCTCTTCTGGTGCATCTGAAGACAGCTACAGTGTACTTACATATAATAAATAAATTAATTAATTAGAAGTGCATCTCCTAGGCACCATACCAAATTCAGTGAACTGAATAGAATGGGATGACTCCTAAACGCCCAAGACCCTGCCCAAAAAGACACTATCTGCCAACAATGTCCTTTACCCTATACTGCACAGAAAGCTAAAACCCTTTGGTGGTGAGGAAATATACTCTTTCAATAACAGTGCCTGTATTGAATATGTTTTCTTTGGGGCTCCTATAAGATTCCTTAAAATATTACATTCACAGATGTCATAAACTTCTGCTAAATAAAAAGGCACAATAATGGCACAGATGGCACATTATTGATCATCTGTTCAGGGCTTGGAGGCCATATTTTTGAATTGTGAACATAAAAATACCAATAGAGAGGGAGGCAATGTCCACCTAATGAAATGCCAACTTTGCTCTGGGCACATTGCATATATTGCCTGGCATAGGTCCCCCAAAGAATCCTATGAGGAGGAGGCATTTATTTACACATTGAGAGCTTCAATAACTTCAAATTATCACATAAATAGTAAATGAAAAAGCATGACTGAAAAATAAATTTTCCATTTCTGACTCTAAATCTCATCACAATAGAGTCAGATGAGGAAAAAAAATACACAAACACACACACACAAAGAATAGAGCAGAAAAGGCATTCCATTGTCTTATCAGTCACCATGTCCTCATAGCTGACCTTCTAGAAGGTAGACATTTTGCCTAATTCAAGACTGGTGTCCCATGAGCCAGTGTACCAATAATGAAAGCTGAAATACCTTACAGTGAAGATGCACTGACCCAAAGGCTATATAATATAGGGGCCTGGGGTAATGAAGAGGGAAGTATTCACTCTCCTTTATCACCTATACTCCATATTACCTACAAAATGCTATACTTATAGACAAATCTGTCATGTGTCTTCGTAGCTACAGCTGTCACTATAATTTGCCACTATATTCATTTCTAGGACTTTGAGAACTCAATGAAAAACTGGGAATCTAAGCATACTGAAATCCAAGCTGTCCAACCACCCCACTTGGATTTCCAGGAATCTCAAGACAGCCTCTCTGATGGAGAGTATGCCCAGATGCAGCACTTGGCTCGGCTTGCAGAAAACCTCATTAGCAGGTAAGAGGAATGAACTTAAAACAGGGCTGGAAAACTAAAAATGGATAGAGAGAGACAGTTGATTTCTGTTGACTACTGGGGACCTTACCTCAGAAAGGAATCTCACTATGTGCTGAAAATTAGGGACCTGACAATCCCTGAAAGACGTACTCTTTGTGAGGAGCAATAAGCCATCTTTCATAGTCCTTGTTAGAGCTGAAGATGAATTTTTATTTCTTTCTGCTTTCCAAGACCCAGGAATAATAATAATAATGTTTATTCCAAGACAGCAAAATGGTTCATAGAGTGAAGGTACTTGTCATTAAACCTGATCACCTGAGTTTGAGCCTTAGATCCACACATGGTAAACCAAGAGAGTCAACTCCTGAAACTTGCCCTACACACACACACACACACACACACACATGTGCATGCATGCGGGGTAAATAAATACATATTTTAAATGATGTGTATGCTTGTCCTTAACTCTCAGAAAGCCCTTGAAGTTTCAGCAAGAGCTAGCTCTGCTCCTCTATCTTTGTTTCTTATCTTATTCAAGTTCCTCGTATCTAAACCCAAGCTAAACTAAGATGAACAGAAGAATAAAAACATTTGCCAGCATCCCTAAATGCCTAGTGAAGAACAGAAATAGCAAAAAGGGAGTTCAAAGCCAGTACTGAAGATCTTCATTTTGATCCGAGTTCTAAATAACCAGCTCCTCACCTCTTAAATCCATAGCAACCTATCTGTCTTTGCTTTATTACAGACTTACTGACCTAAGCAAGGTCCACCAGCACGTGTCTGTCCTCATGGATTCTGTGAATGCCAGTGCTAGCATACTGAATGATGTGTTCTATAGCCAAGACAGTGATACCGAAGCAGGTGCAGCTTCCTGCATTCCCATTGAGGTAAGGGGAGAAAATAAGCAAATGACATAAAAGCTCCAGACTTTATAGGAAAGGGGGTCAGAAAGGAAGCAAAAGAAAACTTAAATGTGGAGCATATGCAAGCAATATGGTAGAAACCTGATGCTAGACATGGAGTTGGGGCCATGGATTAGTAGGGAAAGTGCTTCTCCTGCAAGCCATGAGTGGCAGAGTTTATATCCTCAGCACCCACGTTAACAGTCAGGCACAGCAGCATGCATCTTAATCCCAGCTCTGGAAGGCAGACAAAGGAGGATCTCAGAGGTTTTCTAGCCAGTCAGTCTAGCCAAATCTCAAAACTATAAGGCGAACCACAATTGAGAAAGAAAGACACCTCACAGCTATCTCTGGATTCTACAGAAACACACACACATGTACATATGCATATACACATATGAACCGCAATTGAGAAAGAAAGACACCTCACAGCTATCTCTGGATTCTACAGAAACACACACACATGTACATATGCATATACACATATGACCACACAAAAATTGAAAAATAAAGTGATAGAGTGGATAAGAATGCAGGCACTCCTTACATTATTACAAGGCCAAGGCGGCTGCTGGGGAATGCCATACCATATGTAATCATCCTGAGAAGCAGTGTTTGTTCCTGGTAGCTAGCCACCACATCAGCCTCAGGGAGAAATAGTTAATAAATGGAAACAAACATAGCCTTGGACCTTCCCCATTCTAGTCGACGCCCTGTATAAAGTTATAACTGTCATTGGAACCAGAGATCCAAGATGCTTTTATTTCCCTCTTGACAGCTCCAGATCACATTTAATATTAGATGTGCCATCCCCTGCCAGTACTCACTGCCAGAAGATTTGAGGATTGCTTTTAAAATGTAATTTAGATTTGGGGACTGTAGCTTAGTGACAGAGAACTTGCCTATCCTGCCTGAGGCCTTGGATATGATCCCTGACATATGTAAATACACACACACGCACACGCACACACACATGCACACGTGCACTAATGCATGTACATACAGGAGGGGCAAAGGGAAGGAGAGGAAGGGACAGAGTAGAAGTACAGAGGATGGAAGATGAAGTGAGAAGATGGAGAGGAGGGGGGAGAGAGAGGAAGAGGAGAGAGAACTTTATTATTAGATAAAAAATACAATGGGATAAGAATATGTTTAAATGTGAATTAACTTTTAGGCCAGATTCTAGTTGAAGGAGGTCCAAAAGCCATGAGTTTCAAGAAGAGATATTTATGGTTAGACCTATTTCTACCTGCCATGGGAAAGATAGTTTTACCCTAGGGATAAGTCTCCTGAAATTTACCCTCTAGTTTGTAAATGTCCTATTTTCCTGTTACCCACTGCATCCAATCACTGATGCCAAAAGCTAAGCTCTGTAGTGTGTCACTTTGCAGGGAACACCAATAGAGATGTATCAGTTGACACTTGGTGTCAATTCCTATTGGTCGATGCTCATGCTGTGCTAGCTGTGCTCTATTTTTAATATTACTTTTGCACCTACAGCCATATCCTACTAGATAGTTCCTACCTTCCTATGGAGAAGCCAGCTGCATGCTTACTAACCAGCTCCTCTATCTTGTCCTTTCCCATCTATTCTTTTCCTTTCTTCTCCTCTCAGACTCTAAGCAGAACTGATGCAGTAGATGTTACATTTAGTCTTAAAGGGCTCTACGATGACACCAAAGCTTTCCTGGATGAAAACTTGGTGAGTGCAGGGGGGTTGGAGTATGGGAGGGAAAACCTCTCTTTTGAATATGGCCACAGCTTGTATTTGGTTCCAGGGTACTAGAGACATGTAATCATTGTAAGTAGGGGCTTGCTTGTTGATTCCTGCTGTCTCCAGTATTTGTCACCTGAATATGCTACTGTATGTGCTATGCTACTCCATAGGGACTACCATATTTTAGAAGAAAGTCTTTCTCTTTTCGGTCAATGTCTCCTGGGTCAAGACTTGGCCAACCAGATGCAAGGTGTTCTTATTATACATGATACAGCTACAAGTGAAAAGAGAGAGCTCTTCAGAGATGACCTTATCCCAAGTTTCTAAATGTCACCTTCACCATGAAGACAATAGCAGGAAATAGGGAAAAGTTTGGAAGACTCTGAGCTCACATCCAAATTAACTTCCTAAGGCTCAATTCCCAAGCTATGAGCTTCAAGAAAACCTAAGCAGCAACAGCAAGAGGCCAACCTCCCATGTTTCCCAGGGGTTGAGCTGAGAATGACACTGAGTTCAGAATGACAATTGAAATTGTCCTTCCTATAGGACCTGTGAGACCCCACACATATGTACACATCAAAATGAGACTAGAGGACTCAAAGTGCATAAGAATAACCATGTATCTGAAGAAAGCCTGTCACAGAGATGAGATGGGTACAAGTCATGTTTTCCTTTGTTGATTATTCCTCCTCTTGAGGAAGTATGGCAGTACAAAGAGTAGTTTGGGCAAGGGCTATATTATCTTTCTATTACTGTAACGAACACCCAAGAAAATCAACTTACAAGGAGAAAGCTTTGTTTTGGCTCATAATTTTGGAAACTTTGCTCCCTTTTTTCCTGAGGTAGACTAAAGTTGCTTGCCTCATGACTGGAAATGAAAAAGAGGGTGGTTAAGAACCCACAGTCCTTCTCAATGGCAATGGCCCTACTGACCAGGATACTTCTGACTAGGTTATACCTCTTAAATATTCCACTACCTCCCAATAGTACCAGTCTAAGAATTAAGCCTAAAATGCATGGGCCTTTGAGGTAAACTGTAATAGGTATAGAGCTTTTTTTAAAAAATGAAGTGAAACCCATTCGATAATTCCCATTTCCCTTATTTGGCACATGCATCTAACCATGCCATATTGTCTTAAGTTGTAAAGCAGGACAAATTATTTGTCGCTATTGATTTGTTTCTTTCTTATATGATGTTTTAACTGGCCATAACCTCCCTGCCCATGCCCTGCCCATTCATTTGCCACACATTTCTGGCACTAGCTATTGCTACAGCAGCAAGTGCCCCATAAATAGAAAGAGGCCACAGAAATGCCAAACTGAAAGCAGAATGCATGGTAGGGAGGAGAGTTGAGTCCAGCTTAGATTTCTGTGTGGTGCTTCCAGGGGCTGCATACGTCAGTGTACTTCCATGTGCCCAAGTTATTACCTGTTAAAATATAAATGGTCTCACCCACACTGCTGATCTGGAAGTTAGAGATGGTTTCAAAAAAATATATCGTAAGTCTCCCATGTGCCACACAGAATTTATCTTGTGTGTTCTGGGAGCTTAGTAGTAACCGCTTAAATTTGGTTTTCTAAATATATGGGATAAAGCCATCTGAAAATGTGTTTTTAATCATAAACAACAAAGAACTAGTAGCTACACCACAGTCTAGAAATGCAGACCCTCTGCCAGGAAGGGAAAAGTTGAAATAGCCTTTCCCTAACCTTGTCACCTTCGATTAACAAAGTATCGTTTAAATTATAATGCATAATAAAATAACTATTTCCTATAGCATCTTTATGATAGTCCTATAAAGGACACTTTATATACCCTTTGTGGAATAGTATGAAAGATCAGCTATTAAATTAGAGGGGTTCTGTCTAATCCTGTAATTTTGAACATTAAACGTCTTTGGTTATGCTTTCTCAACCATGAAATGAGAATGATCATCCCTTGTAAGGTTATTGGGAATAGTAAGTGAAATTATGTATTCACGGTATATGATATGTACAATATGCTCAGAATACAGTGATAGCTGCTACTTAGGTGGATGCTGGTATGGCTCTGGAAATTTGAAGTCAGGAGTAGGAAATCCTTGTTCTATACATTAAGCTCAAGGGGGAAATCTCAGTGCTAATTCAAAAAGACCTTGACTTGTGAAACTGGGCATTCCCATCTCCAAGGAGACCTGAGCCATCTGACTCATCTGATTTCATGGATCTTCTTGTTGGAAAAGAAGAGCTGTCTAAAGCTAGTACTACTTTTGAGAAGTAAACGATAAGATTATAGGCCAAATGAGCTACAGTATGTCACCTTTATGATCTCTTAGCCACTAGCATAGACTCAGAGTAGAGTCTAAGGCAGAACACGAGGAAATGTACACTCACTTTTCTCCCTGTCTGTACCAGTTGAGAGATGCTGAGGATCGGGACATGCTACAAACTGCCTTGGATGCCATGAATACAGAGTTAAGAAGGATACTTGCAATTGGCTGGTTGAGTCAAATCTTCTTTCCAGAGGTGAGTAAAATGGGAGGTGGGAATTTTCCCTTGGTGTAAGATCTCACGGTATGTGGTCAGTACATGGGATGGGTGTGACAGAGGTCCAATACAACTCTTAGCTTCAGTACTAGTGAAGCATCCTCCTCCTGAATGTCCTTATCATAAATGGATGGAACAAAGCAGCAAACATGAACAACTTAGGTGGCCATGAAAAAATAACCAGACACTCATTTTAAAGCAAGAAAGAATAAGGAAGATCACTTTGCTCTCCAGGCTACAAACTGCCTGCTCAGTGTCTTCTGCTAGCACTAAACGTTATCTGGCACATGCTGCCATAGCCACACCAGTTGTTTACAGAGAAATGTTGCAAATGGTTGATACCTAGGCCATACTGGTAGTTAAATCTCCCAAACACTTCTCTTCCTGCTGCTACCTCCTCCCCCATTCCCTTTCCCAGTCAATATGTGGTATAAAAGGAAAGTCAAACATTGCAACAGATATAGCTACAGAGATGCTGTCATTTTTTGGACTACTTTGAGTGCTTTTCTAAGATTGAAAACTTTCATATTTATTTCATAAATCAAGTATGCCAAGTATGGCCACCTATAGTAACAAGGTAACATAGTTCCTTTATGATCTGAAAGAAGTTGTTTCAAAAATTTTCCACCATAAAAGCATTCATTTCAAATTTCAGAATCCTTCCCTGCCTCCTCGTAGCTATATTCTGACTCCAACTGCCAGTTGTATACATGTGAGTAAATCATATAAGAATGTTTACAATAGTGCAGCAGTAGGAAGAAAGAAATTGTATGCAAATTTAGGTTTTAAAACAAAGCTTCTAACTCCCAAAGACCATTGGCAAACACAAATACTTACATTACAATTCACAGCAGGTGCAATATTAAAGTTATGAAGTAACAATGAAAATAATTTTATGGTTGGGAGTCACAACATAAGAATTGTATTAAAGAGCCCCAACATTAGGAACGTTGAGAACCACTGTCTTAAAAGGCTAACAATTTTCATGTATGTCTTTGGTAATTACATTACAAGGCCTTGTATATCTCATGTTTTTATCAGTAGCCCTCTAGGGAAGGAAGACATACTGTTAGACAAGAAGCAAAGCAAATTCCCACTCTCTATTCTATTATTACTTTGCTCAGCTAGCTCCCATTAAGCTCCTTACCTAAGCAAACTAGCTGAATACTGAGAGAAATGAGTCCAATTCAGCCTATACCCTGGGGTCCCAATTTATATGTGAGTCTTCCACACCTGGGACAAAACTCTATTTTCTGAGCTCCAGTATTTCCATAGACTTAAAGCCCTGAAGAAAGGAAGTAGATTGAAACTAAGCCAAGGAAATGTTATAGACACTAAATACTCTTCCTTTGACACGACAGAAGATTCAGACCTACTTTTCTGGGGGGAAAGCAGGACAAGAGTCAATTATTTATGGGGCTTTTCAAGGCTATAACTAAGTGAGGGTAAGGTTCTGTGCTCTTCCTTGAAGTTGTTTATAGAAAGTTGTTCTGAAGGTTGGGATATTCAGCCTGGAACAACACAGAGAAGAAAGGGTCCAGTGGGAGTCAGTGCAGGGAGAGTTGTCACTCTTCTGCTAGGACGAAGGCTAGAACTAAGCCTGAAAGGTAGATTATCCCAAAACCTCTTGCAATGTGTCTGGCTAGATTTCCTGGCAATAATTCAACCTCAGAATCATTTTGCTAGGAACAGAAATAAAATAAGAACGCTCTTACAGAAACAAGATGTGAGCTGGAGAATGAATTGAATTACAGAGCCCATGTTGTCCACACAGAAAAGAATTTACGTTGAAAATTAAGACATTTATTTAAATAAATTCAGCCTATACCCTGGGGTCCCAATTTATATTGGGACCTGCTATGGGAAAACAGCCTGTGAGGTAGAGTCTTCCCTGTATGACGGTACTTGGCAGAGGGGCTTAAAAAGGAATTCTCAACTGTAGGTGTGAAAAATGGAATATATTTTTATAACTTATGAAAAGAATGCCATATGAGCAGCAATGACCCCAACAATCCATGTGACCTCACATGAAATGCGTAACCTCTAAGACTTTGCTCTCTTGTTTTTCTCAAGAAACTTTATTTTAAAAATGTATACCTTTGTTTGTTTCTACTTTGCCCTTCCCTCCCCCTGCTTGCATAGCCTCCCCCTAATCCTGAGCCTTGGTTTCATTTCTAATCCAAGAATGACAAGAGCCCTGTTTCTAGGATGCTTGAGCGCCAGGTGGTGCTCGGCTGGGTGGGCCCACTGGTTGGAACTTACCCCTCATGGCAACCATATAGGCTCCTCTACTTTTGACTTGATCCCAGCCTGCATGTCTCCATGGAGTGCTTGCCTGTATTCTCACTGGACTCTTTTTAACTAAATATTTTGCCACTGTGCTACACACACACACACACACACACACACACACACACATATATATATATATATTATGTTTTAATGTTTTGAACATTTGTTGATATATCTAGTAAGGTACATGATATAGAATGAGTTCTTGCTAAAGCTCAATTTCTTTATTAAGGCATGTGACTAGTGAGTAGGGGTAACTATCCGATCTGAACTGGGAGTAGATATACCTACTTTCTTTAACCATCTTTGTCAATCACTTTAAAAAGCTTATAGAGATAATTAAAGAATGTCAACTAACATTTTGACCTTACTCTTGCTGTTGTTTCCCAGGAACAGGCTTCTGACACTCGCAGTTTAAGTCGTAGGTTTAGAATGAAATTCCCCAAGCTGGGGAAGAAGAAACAACGAGAAGAGGGAGAAAAGCCTAAATCAAGCCAAAGATTCCCTGGTTTTCTTGGTAAGTCTCTTCCAGAGTCATAAAAGTCATGAACAATAGCTTGGATATCTCCAAGAGACCTGGAAGTAACTTCAGAAATGTTTATGGGCATGTTGTAAAGGGAGAATCCAGGAGGAAGCTGGTATTAGGTAATGTCAAAGGAGTTAGAGAATGGTATGGATAATGACTAGTAACAGGAGAACCTGTGAAGGAGTGGTCCTGTGTGAGCTCTATGGACAAAAAGAACTGCAACCAGACAATTTTACTGCTTGACCCATGCCTACAGTTAGGGGACAGTTTCATTGTCCCATCAAAATCCCTTCTCCCTGTTATAGAGTCTCTGGATACAGGGATAAAACTTGTACCATATAGATTTTGTTTTTTATACCATTCGTCCTTATAATTGCTCTGAAGTACTGTTGAAATGTGAATGAGTCTCAGAAGAAGACTACTAGAATTTGTAGTTGTCCCGATTCTGATGCCTATGGTCTCTCCTAAGTTCGAGGCTTAGTCAACATGGATGTTGGATAGAGCTTTAGTGGATATGTGAGAGTACAGTGAGGGAAGCCCAGTTGGTTTGGCTTTAATGAAGAAAGGTTTTACAGATGCCAAGAGGAAATCTTTTGGCTCTAATGCTATTTTTCTTGGCTATGGCCCAGCTTGTTTGACTCCTTAAGTATTTGACATTCAGAAATCTCTAGTGTTTGAAAGTATTTTTTTTTTTTTGTAGACTTAGGCTGAGTCCAGAGCAGTTGCACAGATGATCAGGTTCCAAACATTAATCTTACTTGCATTTAGTTAGTTATGGTCTCAGGTGACTTTCTGATACAGAGATGGTTGGCACTGTAGGATAAAACGAGTCTGTCTCCAGCCACTCTGCCCTCTCTGGGGCTTATATATTTAAGCATCTGGCAAAGTACTAACTTCATTACTTCATTATTCTACTTTTTTTTTTTCTCTGAAGGCAAGTTCTGGCGTCGCAGAAATCGTAGCAATCAAGCAAAAGCTGATGACCCTCCAACACCTTCAAGTTCTCAACTATAATCCTTGAAAGCTGGAAGGAGAGCTCTCAACACAGAATTCTACTAAAAACTCTCAAGACCTCAAGAAAGGCTGAACTAAATTATTTCTGAACAAACATGAGCACCACCAAGAAAGACCCTCCAAATCCTTATACTAATATGTTTTCCCCGGACTTAATCAGATCACCTTAGAGGGTTACATTTTTCTCGTTGGCCAAAGATTCTTGTTCCGAGTTGTCTTGTTCAGTTCTTCTCGTCGTGTACCTTGGGCAACTACAGTGTTTATTGGGGACAGGCTCTCTATGAATGGCCTGGGAGCTATGAGAATGTATGGGAGTGCATCTCGTTAGGAAATATTAGAATGGGGGTCTTTCACTTGGAGAGAAACTGTTGACACCAAGGAATAAATGAGTGACCAACTCTCAGAAAGATGAGGAAGGGGAAGGGTGTCTAGGCTTGGTTGTGTTTCTCCTCCAGTCCCTGCCAATTGCAACTTGAATTTCAAAAGATGGCTCCTAGTTGGCTTAAGAAGATGAGAACAAGGTCCTGGGGCTTGTCCACTCATCTGTTACAATGACTATGTGAATCTTTTCTTGTAGATATAGGACTCTCCTCTTCTCTCTTTTCTTTCTCCTCTCATCTCATTTCCTCTTCTCTCCTCTACCACCTCTTCTCTTCATCTCTTCTCTCTCCTCTCACTTCTCTCTTCCTCCTCCACCTCCTTCTTCTCTCTAATCTCTCTCCCTTTCTGTTTTCTTTCCTTTCCATCTCCCCTTCTCCTCCACTTTCCTCTATTACTCCTTATCTCCCCATAAACTCTTTGTGTTTTTCCATGTGTACATGTATGTCTTTGCACATGTCCAGGTGGTGCTCTCGTGGCTGGGTGGGCCCACTGGTTGGAACTCACCCCTCATGGCAACCATACAGGCTCCTGTACTTTTGCCTTGATCCCAGCCTGCATGTCTCCATGGAGTGCTTGCCTGCATTCTCGCTGGATTTTTTAACTAAATGTTTTGCCGCTGTGCTGCAGTATAGATTATATACAGAGACATAAAGATGTACATATATATACATATATATTTTTAAGAACTGAAAATACAACTCGACCTCTAAGTGACCCTCTAATTTATTATGATAACCCAGGAATCCCTCCTCATCCCTATTACCCTATACACATATACACTCTACCAACTGCCCTAGTTCTTGGTGGAGCTTCTAATCTTTTGGTGCATTTTTTAGTGTCTTAGAAGTAGCTGGGGTCTATATAGCCCAGCTAATTCTGACATCCACTTCTGAGCCAGGCCACAGAAGGGGAACAAAAACACCAATGCCCTGCCAAAAGGGCCCAGCTGGCATGCTGCCATTTAGCTCTGTTTCTCCTGGCTCTACATCAGTAACTGCCCAAGCTATATCACCCTCCTCCCCAATAAAAAGATGACAAAGAGCTCTACCCTTTAAATGTCTAAGTCAGGGTCTACCTGACAATAAAACCACAACCCATCCCCTTCCCCAAAAGCTTAATCTGGGCCTGCAGCTATTAGATAAGCTGTTGGGTCACTCCTCAAATTATCTTCAAATCTCATATCTTACCCCCCCCCCGAGTATAAGAGGGGCAGTCAGAGTGACCAGAAAGAACATTGATCTGGGAAAACAAAGGCTAAAAGCCTCTGCTTCCCCACTGTTCTGCTTCCAAGGTGTTTTCATGAACATAGTTGGTCTAAATTGCTCCAATCTCAGTCAAGTAAATCTGCTGAAAGTGCAGTGCTCAGAAAGAATGCCTCTGGTCTGCCTCTCCTCTTCACCCTCAAGTCATACCTTTTTGAACAAGTCCCTTCCCACTTATCAAGAAAAAAAAAATCCAGAAAACTGCCCTTTTCTCACTGCTCAGCCAAACTTAGCGTGCTCAATTACCTTACTCAGTCCAATGGCTGGTTTACTGAGGTGCACAATCCAGACTTCGATCACTGGTTCTTAACTTTCTAGAACACCACCAGCCTAACCCACTTAAACCAGCTGCCTGTGTTCCACCTCTTCAAGGGTGAGAAAAAGAGACTAACAATGGGGTAGTCCCCAAACGTCCGATAGCTGTGCCAAACAACAACAAAAAAAATGTCCTAGCTCTACAACTGGAGAAGAAATTCAATGGGAAAAGACGACAGAAAACGTGTAAGACTCAAATAACAGAATTTGTACTTGTTGACAGTGTATGTATTTGAGGGGAGTGCTGTTGCAGTGTCTCTGGTTTTCTCTTATGCCTCTTTCTTCCCAGGAGGAGGTATCAGATCAAACCACCAAGGTTCCTCCTTGGTTGCAGGAATGAATACCTGCACAGACACATTCACAGAGTTGGGATCCATCTTAAATTTTCTCAGAAGAGTCTTTTCCAAGGATCATTTATAAATAAGCAAATTTAAGGAAACAGAAGGAAATCTTAGGAAACCGTAGCCTTATCTTGGTAGTGACTAAGCAGGGCTATGTCTTGTAATTATTTTTATCACAATGATAGTCAACTGGAACAGGACCCCATCTCTGCCTATTTTGCTGAAGTACTACTGTAGGTCTTTGTGTACTGCAATGCTGCTGTTGCTCTGTTGTACCATCTGAATTCCCACTCACTTTCCCTGTCCCCCCACCTGAGTCAGAGTGCTATTGAATGACACCCATAGGATGGGGACTTGAACCAAATGTGGAGCAAAACTGATAAGCTAAGAAACCAACTTGGCTTGTTAAAATGGTCCAGATATCATCTAAATTGCTTAGTTACCAATTTCTTTTCCTGAGAAAGGAAGATGACATGCTAAGAACTTGTTCACACATCTACAAAGTAAGAAGGGATCTCCCTCCCTCTCTCCCTTCTTTCCTCCCTCCCTCCCTAGCTACCTACCATCTCCCCCTCTCCTCTCTCTTTCTCTCTCCCCCACTTTCTCTGAAGTTAACTTAGCCCCTAAGAACATGGGCTCCTTTCAAGATTTCATTGTTGACTATTTGAAGAACTACAGTTGTTCAGGTGGTGGGACTGGAAACCAAGTATCTGCCAGAGTTATGTACAGAAATCATTAAGAGTCAAAACTCTGGGGTTTGATTGTGTCTTTGGTAGTACTTTCTGCAGAATTGATTGAATGGCTAATTCTTGGCCAGAAGGACATTAGGGAAGGAAAAATCTGAATAGAGTTAAGGTGCCACCAACCACTTCTGGCATTGATACTATAGGAGGTCACCAGCTATCCTATAAAGCCCTCTGTTACACCAAAGAAGGTTAAGAGAAGGATAAAAAGTAATAAAAGGTGGCCAGAAGAAATTTGGGGGGATCAGCATCATCTTCCCACAGGACACAGTAGAATTTTAGTTGTATAACATATGGAAACTATTACCAAAGAGATCAGACCTCATTCATACTTTCCCATTGGATAAAGGACCTTGATTGGCTTTATGGTTATGGAGTTGCATTCGTCTGCTAATCTGTAATACATTGTTGCTTTCTATTCTGTGTTCTGTGTTTTCTCAAAGGCCCTGCAAAATAAGTAGCAGGGCCAGGGCCTGGTTAGGGGAGGAGGCTGGAATAGTCATGGAATAACAGAAAAAAATGCAGAAGGAAAAGATCCACAAAGTGTGCCTATTCCTTTTAGCCCTCCCCACAAAGTGGAACACCAGTCCTCACAGTTGTAATTGCTTCTTAAAATATTTTAATAAATGGATAAATAGCATCAATATCTACATCTTCTCACTTCTTTCAACTTGGAGGGGGTGATAGTTAAATGGGGCTGAATGTTACTTATTGGATTGAGGTGGTCTGTTAAGCTCTCAATAGGCTACCAACAGGTACCAGTGGCAGGAAAGACTAGGCAGCAAAACACAAACCAGGACTGGCCCTTCATTGTGATTTTAATACTACAAGTGCTGCTGAAGCTGGTTATAAAACCTAAGGACATTTCTGTGCGGAAATACCTGCCACCCTAATTGCTCTACAAGTCCCTTATCTGCAGGACACAGACACAGGTCAGTAACATCAGTTAGTAGAGGAGTAAAGCAGGATGAGAAAAATCAATGCAATGTGTTTTCCTAACAGACAACAACTACTACTCTGCCTTCCACAAGAATCTGAGGTTGGAATGGCTCTGTTTAGAGACAAAGTCGGTCAGCCCTGCTACTGAACATAGTTTAGGGTCATTGAATTGGTTGTTTTGCTGCCAAGCCTGGTTACCTGAGTTCAATCTTTAAGACACATATGAGTCCCAAATATTGTCCTCTGAGCACAAACATGTTCTATGTCATGTATATACACACACAATGAAATAAAATAGTTTAATTTCTGCCACACACATGTAGTCACCTTGGGAATCCAGATATTAGTTATATTTACTTCATAAGCATCTAAGGATACAGCAGACATGGATTCCACATAAAATTCTATATAGTTAATAATTTAAGTCATAAATCCTTAACTTGCCAAATAGTAAAAATTACTTGGAGACAATACATTACTGACATTCAGGACCACATTTCAGGCTATCCTTCTAAAAACTACATTCCTGGGCTTTGGGGGTTGACAGCTCTGCTGTGGAAGAGATAGTTAACACTTTTGTTTTGCATATAGCAGAGTATTGAAGCACTATCAGAGTTGGACACCTCACCCCAGTCAGAAGTAGCAAGATCAACAAAACAATTGAGAACAAATGTTGGCAAGGATGGGGGAAGGGAGCCCGCACTCACTGTTGGTGGGATAAAAAAACTAGTCAGTAGTCACGGCACTTTGAAATCACTGTAGAGAATTCCCAAAAAGCTTAATGTAGATATACCATAAAACTCAGCTATTCTACTCCTTTGCATATGCCCAAGGACTCGACTTCATACCTCACACATATTTGTTCAGCCATGTTCAAAGCTGCCCTATTCACAATAGCTAGGAAATGGAAACAGCCTAAACATCCTTCAAGTGATGAATAGAGAATGAGAATGTAGTACATATACACATTGGAATATCATTCAGCTGTAAAGAAAAATGGTGCTATGAACTTTGTAGGTAAATAGGTAAAACTAGAACAAATTAGACTGAGGGAGGCAACCACGACCCAGAAAGACAAACATGGCATTTCTCTTATATATGATTCCTAACTGCAAATCCTCAGCTGTCAGTGTATAACCTGGACTACCACATAAACCATGAAAGGTAAAAGGATTCATGGATTGGGAAAGAGCTCTCTAGAGAGCGGGATAGGAGGATACAGGTGATATATAGGAGGAAATGGAAAAAATGGAGGTAGGGCTTTCATTTGGGAAGGAGAGAGGGAAAGAATTCAGAAGGGAATGGAGGAAATGGATAAATAACACTATGGATGTTTAAAATATCCAGAGAGAGTCATATTAGTGGTGTTTAGCTAAAATTCCAAATAACATAACTGTGTAAATGATGTTATGCCACTTGGGATGATAATCCTATCCCCAAGAGCTATCCATATACTATGTAACACAAAACAAAACAAAACAAACAAAACAAGTACCAGGCACAAGAAATTTCCTCTCAAGTTTTTGGTCAGGGAATGCCAAGAACAAAGAATTTAAGCTATTACTTTTTTAAGTCCTTATTGCTGAATATACACTGCACTTCAGATACAGGATTCAGAATGTAAGCTGGATTTGACCTGAAACTCTCTTCCTTGAAGACTAGCTTTCATAGTATGAGAAAGTGATATGCAAGTTGTAGTTAGTGCTCCTACATAAGTGTGATGACTATGAGCCACAACAATGAGTATAGTAAACTATCCCTAAAGGTATATTTTAGTTACCCATTCTATTGCTATAAAAGAACACTATGACCAAGGCAACTCTCATAAAAGAAGGCATTTAATTAGAGGTTGGTTTACAATTTCAGAGGCTTAGTCCATTATTGCCATAGTGGGAAATAGACAGATATGGCACTGGAAAAGTAACCGAGAGCTTTACATCCTGATCAACAGACCAAGAGAAACATTGTGCCTGATGTGAACTTTTGAAACCTCAAAGCCCACTCCCAGTGACATACCTCCTCCAAGGCTACAGGCCCTAAAGCTACCCACTGGAACCAATCATTCAAATATATGAGTCTACATGGGGCCATTCTCATTCAAATAACCACAGGGTGCAATAAGAACTAATAGGGCTTAAGTAATATTCATCAGAAGGGAATATATGCCTTCTCTTATTAATCTAGCCTACTACACATGGCTGGTTAGGCCATGGACCCTAGAAGAGAACCTACTTACTATTGCATGTTTCCTAAACCAGTATAATTTCCATCTACATTCTAAATGTATACCTTTATACCTACAAAAAAGTATAGCTCTTAGCCCTTGTCAAAGAAGCAGATAGAGACCATTACAGAAAGCCACAACAGGTCAAAATCTAGAGAACTTACTATGGTATCCCCTAGTTGATATATTCACAACAAAAATCTCTATGTGCAAGGCTCAGGGAACATTGCAGAATTGGGGACAGGAACATTGTAAGAGACAGAAGACCAAGAAGTCTGCTGTAGAATTTTGTCTTTTAGATATGACTTAGCAACATCCATGAAATCTCAATATGGCTGTCTAAATAAGACCTGAACAATGACAATACCACTTTATGTATCAACATAGATGGGGAAAATAACATGGGGCTTAATCCCTAGATGACTTCTGAATAAGAAAAAAAATTAGTCATCCCCAAGGATAAGGCCTCAAGTTGGTTATCAAATACAAACACATACATGCAAGGCATGTACATATAAAACATACACATACAAGCAACACTAAACAGACTAAGTACCAAGGACAAGCATTGGCTTGGAAAGGGGGTCCTGAGGAAATGGGTGCTTTAGAGCAGCAAAAGAACAATGATGGAGTGCAAGCTGATAGCTCTGTAGTTTGCTCAAGATAGTGCTCTAGAAAGCTCATGGCTCTGTAGTTTGCTTGAGATAGCTTTCTAAATAGCTCTTGGCTCTGTAGTCTACTCAAGATAGCTCTCTGCTTGAGATAGCTCTCTCAGAAAACCTGTTAGACAACAATCTAAAAGCTCTTGGGTTTTCTGACCAAAGTCAAAAAACCTGCTAGAAAATTAAAAAAAAAAAAAAAGCTGTATTAGCTCTCTAGGTTGCTCTCTCTCTTGCAGACCAAAGCCCAGTCTTTAATTTACACATCAATTCAATTGTTTACCTTAGGTTCTCTTTTGATTACCCCATGATTCAGAATTTATGACCTTGGCACTTTGAATCTTAAAAAAAGGAATATATATATATATATATATATATACCAAATGAACTTAGCTGGTTGGGATCTTGTCTAGAGATCACCACTCCTGAAATCTGAAATCTCTTTATCAACTTCCTTAATATTTTTCTGACAAGCTGCCTCATGAGTTCAGCTGCCTCTGGTTTTTTTTTTTTTTTGGATCCACGAAGATCCTCATATAATTCATATCACATCCTTATATTTTGCATAGTTGAAAAATCCTGTTTATAAATTCTTAAACTCATGTTTTCAAAGGTCTTTCCCACAGAATTAAGGGTTGTCCTGAAGGTCACAGTGTTCACCACCTTGTTGAGAAACATCAGACACATTATTACCTCCTGGACTTGTGTTGTTTCTAATTATCATAGATTCATTAATCTTAGCAGGGAGAATATTTCCCAAAGGAAGAACATGAAATAAAATATATACATTATTATACAAACAAGCCTTACACCTACATCCCACTGCATATATGTGTGTATATAATCAAAAAAATGATGTCATGAATTATATTTTAATTAGAAAATGTTCTAATTTATTAATAAAATATTCTAATTTTGTTTTATTCATTTTATACATTATTAAGAAAAATTTTGAATTTAAATATATTATGATCACATTCTTCCTTTCCCCCAAGTTCATCCAGATTCTCATCTACTTCCTGCCCAATCAACTTTAATTTCTTTCTCAAAAAAACAAAAACAAAAACAAAAAACAAAAACAAACAAACAAAAAAACCCATAAGAACTCAATATAGGGCACAAGTCCCTTCCGGTCCACTGGAGCACCTGGGTGCCTTGCCAGAGGAGTCTCCGGACACCCGCAAGCACCCACACAGGATTCCCCACAGGATCCTAAGACCTCTGGTGAGTGGAACACAGCGTCTGCCCCAATCCAATTGTGCGGGACCTAAGACTGCATTAACTAGGGAAGCAGGCAACCCGGCCTGAGCTGGGGCACAAGTCCCTTTCGGTCCACTCGAGCACCAGGGTGCCTTGCCAGTGGAGTCTCCGGACACCTGGAAGGACCCACACAGGATTCCCCACCGGATCCTAAGACTTCTGGTGAGTGGAACACAACTTCTGCCAGGAGGCAGGTTCGAACACCAGATATCTGGGCACCCTCCCTGCAAGAATACAGCTTGCCTGCAGAGAATACACTGACCACTGAAAATAAGGAGAGATCCAGCCTCCCAGGTCTGCTGATAGAGGCTAACAGAGTCACCTGAGGAACAAGCTCTAACCAGAGACAACTATAACAGATAGCTTCAGAGATTACCAGATGGCGAAAAGCAAACGTAAGAATCCTACTAACAGAAATCAAGACCACTCACCATCATCAGAACGCAGCACTCCCACCCCACCTAGTCCTGGGCACCCCAACACAACCGAAAATCTAGACCCAGATTTAAAAGCATATCTCATGATGATGGTAGAGGACATCAAGAAGGACTTTCATAACTCACTTAAAGAAATACAGGAGAGCACTGCTAAAGAGTTACAGGTCCTTAAAGAAAAACAGGAAAACACAACCAAACAGGTAGAAGTCCTTAAAGAAAAACAGGAAAACACATCCAAACAGGTGATGGAAATGAACAAAACCATACTAGACCTAAAAGGGGAAGTAGACACAATAAAGAAAACCCAAAGTGAGGGAACGCTGGAGATAGAAACCCTAGGAAAGAAATCTGGAACCATGGATGTGAGCATCAGCAACAGAATACAAGAGATGGAAGAGAGAATCTCAGGTGCAGAAGATTCCATAGAGAACATTGGCACAACAATCAAAGAAAATACAAAATGCAAAAGGATCCTAACTCAAAACATCCAGGAAATACAGGACACAATGAGAAGACCAAACCTACGGATAATAGGAGTTGATGAGAATGAAAATTTTCAACTTAAAGAGCCAGCAAATATCTTCAACAAAATAATAGAAGAAAACTTCCCAATCCTAAAGAAAGAGATGCCCATGATCATACAAGAAGCCTACAGAACTCCAAATAGACTGGACCAGAAAAGAAATTCCTCCCGACACATAATAATCAGAACAACAAATGCACTAAATAAAGATAGAATATTAAAAGCAGTAAGGGAGAAAGGTCAAGTAACATATAAAGGCAGGCCTATCAGAATTACACCAGACTTTTCACCAGAGACTATGAAAGCCAGAAGAGCCTGGACAGATGTTATACAGACTCTAAGAGAACACAAATGCCAGCCCAGTTACTATACCCGGCCAAACTCTCAATTACCATAGATGGAGAAACAAAAGTATTCCACGACAAAACCAAATTCACACATTATCTTTCCACGAATCCAGCCCTTCAAAGGATAATAACAGAAAAAAAACAATACAAGAATGGAAATCACGCCCTAGAAAAAGCAAGAAAGTAATCCCTCAACGAACCTAAAAGACGACAGCCACAAGAACAGAATGCCAATTCTAACAACAAAAATAAAAGTAAGCAACAAATACTTTTCCTTAATATCTCTTAATATCAATGGACTCAATTCCCCAATAAAAAGACATAGACTAACAAACTAGCTACACAAACAAGACCCAACATTCTGCTGCTTACAGGAAACCCATCTCAGGGAAAAAGACAGACACTACCTCAGAGTAAAAGGCTGGAAAACAATTTTCCAAGCAAATGGTCTGAAGAAACAAGCTGGAGTAGCCATTCTGATATCGAATAAAATCGACTTCCAACCCAAAGTCATTAAAAAAGACAGGGAGGGACACTTCATACACATCAAAGGTAAAATCCTCCAAGAGGAACTCTCAATTCTGAATATCTATGCCCCAAATGCAAGGGCAGCCACATTCATTAAAGACACTTTAGTAAAGCTCAAAACACACATTGCACCTCACACAATAATAGTGGGAGACTTCAACAAACCACTTTCATCAATGGACAGATCGTGGAAACAGAAACTAAACAGGGACACAGTGAAACTAACAGAAGTTATGAAACAAATGGACTTAACAGATATCTACAGAACATTTTATCCTACAACAAAAGCATATACCTTCCTCTCAGCACCTCACGGGACCTTCTCCAAAATTGACCATATAATTGGTCACAAAACAGACCTCAACAGATACAAAAATATTGAAATTGTCCCATGCATCCTGTCAGACCACCATGGACTAAGGCTGATCTTCAATAACAACATAAATAATGGAAAGCCAACATTCACGTGGAAACTGAATAACACTCTTCTCAATGATAACTTGGTCAAGGATGGAATAAAGAAAGAAATTAAAGACTTTTTAGAGTTTAATGAAAATGAAGCCACAACATACCCAAACCTATGGGACACAATGAAAGCATTTCTAAGAGGGAAACTCATAGCTCTGAGTGCCTCCAAAAAGAAACTAGAGAGAGCACACACTAGCAGCTTGACAACACATCTAAAAGCTCTAGCAAAAAAGGAAGAAAATTCACCCAAGAGGAGTAGAAGGCAGGAAATAATCAAACTCAGGGGTGAAATCGACCAAGTGGAAACAAGAAGAACTATTCAAAGAATTAACCAAAGGAGGAGTTGGTTCTTTGAGAAAATCAACAAGATAGATAAACCCTTAACTAGACTCATTAGAGGGCACAGGGACAACATCCTAATTAACAAAATCAGAAATGAAAAGGGAGACATAACAACAGATGCTGAAGAAATCCAAAACACCATCAGATTCTTCTACAAAAAGCTATACTCAACAAAACTTGAAAACCTTGACGAAATGGACAAATTTCTGGACAGATACCAGGTACCAAAGTTAAATCAGGATCAAGTTAAAGAGCTAAACAGTCCCATATCCCCTCAAGAAATAGAAGCAGTCATTAATAGTCTCCCAGCCAAAAAAAGCCCAGGACCAGATGGGTTTAGTGCAGAGTTCTACCATACCTTCAAAGAATATCTAATTCCAGTTCTGCACAAACTATTCCACAAAATAGAAGTAGAAGGAACTCTACCCAGCTCATTCTATGAAGCCACAATTACTCTGATACCAAAACCACAGAAAGATCCAACAAAGATAGAGAACTTCAGACCAATTTCCCTTATGAATATTGATGCAAAAATACTCAATAAAATTCTTGCTAACTGAATCCAAGAACACATTAAAGCAATCATCCATCCTGACCAAGATGGTTTTATTCCAGGGATGCAGGGATGATTTAATATATGGAAATCCATTAATGAAATTCATTATATAAACAAACTCAAAGACAAAAACCACATGATCATCTCGTTAGATGCTGAAAAAGCATTCTACAAGATCCAACACCCATTAATGATAAAAGTCTTGGAAAGATCAGGAAATCAAGGCCCATACCTAAACATGATAAAACCAATCTACAGCAAACCAGTAGCCAACATCAAAATAAATGGTGAGAAGCTTGAAGCAATCCCACTAAAAGCAGGGACTAGACAAGGCTGTCCACTCTCCCCATACCTATTCAACATTGTACTTGAAGTCCTAGCCAGAGCAATTCGACAACAAAAGGAGATCAAGGGGATACAAATTGGAAAAGATGAAGTCAAAATATCACTTTTTGCAGATGATATGATAGTATATATAAGTGACCCTAAAAATTCCACCAGAGAACTCCTAAACCTGATAAACAGCTTCAGTGAAGTAGCTGGATATAAAATTAACTCAAACAAGTCAATGGCCTTTCTCTACACAAAGAATAAACAGGCTGAGAAAGAAATTAGGGAAACAACACACTTCTCAATAGTCACAAGTAGTATAAAATATCTTGGCATGACTCTAACTAAGGAAGTGAAAGAACTGTATGATAAAAACTTCAAGTCTCTGAAGAAAAAAATTAAAGAAGATCTCAGAAGATGGAAAGATCTCCCATGCTCATGGATTGGCAGGATCAACATTGTAAAAATGGCTATCTTGCCAAAAGCAATCTACAGATTCAATGCAATCCCCATCAAAATTCCAACTCAATTCTTCAACGAATTAGAAAGAGCAATCTGAAAATTCATCTGGAATAACAAAAAAACTAGGATAGCAAAAACTCTTCTCAAGGATAAAAGAACCTCTGGTGGAATCACCATGCCTGACCTAAAGCTGTACTACAGAGCAATAGTGATAAAAACTGCATGGTATTGGTATAGTGACAGACAAGTAGACCAACGGAATAGAATTGAAGACCCAGAAATGAACCCACACACCTATGGTCACTTGATCTTCGACATGGGAGTTAAAACCATCCAGTGGAAGAAAGACAGCATTTTCAACAATTGATGCTGGCACAACTGGTTGTTATCATGTAGAAGAATGCGAATCAATCCATTCCTATCTCCTTGTACTATGGTCAAATCTAGGTAGATCAAGGAACTTCACATAAATCCTGAGACACTGAAACTTATAGAGGAGAAAGTGGGGAAAAGCCTTGAAGATATGGGCACAGGGGAAAGGTTCCTGAATAGAACAGCAATGGCTTGTGCTGTAAGATCGAGAATTGACAAATGGGACCTCATGAAACTGCAAAGCTTCTGCAAGGCAAAAGACACCGTCAATAAGACAAAAAGGCCACCAACAGATTGGGAAAGGATCTTTACCTATCCTAAATCAGATAGGGGACTAATATGCAATATATAAAAAGATCTCAAGAAGGTGGACTCCAGAAAATCAAATGACCCCATTAAAAAATGTGGCTCAGAACTGAACAAAGAATTCTCACCTGAGGAATACCGAATGGCAGAGAAGCACCTGAAAAAATGTTCAACATCCTTAATCATCAGGGAAATGCAACTCAAAACAACCCTGAGATTCCACCTCACACCAGTCAGAATGGCTAAGATCAAAAATTCAGGTGACAGCAGATGCTGGCGAGGATGTGGAGAAAGAGGAACACTCCTCCATTGTTGGTGGGATTGCAAGCTTGTACAACCACTCTGGAAATCAGTCTGGCGGTTCCTCAGAATTGCACATAGTACTACCGGAGGATCCAGCAATACCTCTCCTGGGCATATATCCAGAAGATGTCCCAACCGGTAAGAAGGACACATGCTCTACTATGTTCATAGCAGCCTTTTTTTTTTTATAATAGCCAGAAGCTGGAAAGAACCCAGATGCCCCTCAACAGAGGAATGGATACAGAAAATGTGGTACATTTACACCATGGAGTACTACTCCGCTATTAAAAAGAATGAATTTATGAAATTCTTAGCCAAATGGATGGACCTGGAGGGCATCATCCTGAGTAAGGTAACACAATCACAAAGGAACTCACACAATATGTACTCACTGATAAGTGGATATTAGCCCAAAACTTAGGATACCCAAGATATAAGATACAGTTTGCTAAACACATGAAACTCAAGAAGAATGAAGACTGAAGTGTGGACACTATGCCCCTCCTTAGAAGTGGGAACAGAACACCCATGGAAGGAGTTACAGAGACAAAGTTTGGAGCTGTGACGAAAGGATGGACCACCTAGAGATTGCCGTATCCAGGGCTCCACCCCATAATCAGCTTCCAAACACTGACACCATTGCATACACTAGCAAGATTTTGCTGAAAGAACCCAGATATAGCTGTCTCTTGTGAGACTATGCCGGGGCCTGGCAAACACAGAAGTGGATGCTCACAGTCAGCTATTGGATGGATCACAGGGCCCCCAATGGAGGAGCTAGAGAAAGTACCCAAGGAGCTGAAGAGATCCGCAACCCTATGGGTGGAACATTATGAACTAACCAATACCCCGGAGCTCTTGACTCTAGCTGCATATGTATCAAAAGATTGCCTAGTCAGCCATCACTGGAAAGAGAGGCCCATTGGACATGCAAACTTTATATGCCCCAGTATAGGGAAATGCCAGGGCCAAAAAAATGGGAATGGGTGGGTAGGGAAGTGGGGGGGGGTATGGGGGACTTTTGGGATAGCCTTGGAGATGTAATTGAGGAAAAGATGTAATAAAAAATACAAAAAAAAACCAACTCAATATAACAACAAAATGCCCAAAACCTAGAAAATAAAATACATTATTCAAAAGAGGGGGGAAGGTCAAACTATAACCAAATAAAAGCATAACAAAATAACTGTATGGGGTTCATTGTTTGGTGGTTAACTACTCCTGAACAAAAGGTCTGCCCTGGAATATTTGTTATACCATGTCGTTCCATTGGAAAAAGCTGATTTCTCCTCTTACAACAGGAAAAAATGACAGTTCTGATATTAACCTTTACCCTACTGGTTAGTTTTCATTCATTCGTTTACTTTTTAAAAATATAGCAAAATGAAATATATTAAAATAAAACAAAAGCTATCACATCAGAGTCAGATATGACAGAAGAGAAAGAGCCCAAGAGAAGTCTCAAGAGTTTGAGACTCACTTGTCATATGCTCAAGAATCCCAAAACAAAATAAATCAGAAGCCATAATATAAGCATAGAAGATTATTCTAATTTAAATGAAAGAAAAAAATTTAAATTGTCCTATAATAAAATTCTGCCCCTTTTGGTGCAAAGTTTACATATATATTCTTTACCAACATTATCAATATATAGAATGGCTTCTACTGTTCTATGAATGTTTGTCATATTATTCATTTATAACCACACCTTAACCCTGCCACTAACCACTGGCCTATTTTCCACAATTTTTGGCCTTTGAAGCTGTCAACTAATATGTGACCTTTGAGACAGGAGTAACTAAATCAGCATAAACTCAGCATAACGTTTTTCAGGTTTCCAAGTTGTAATGAATTAATAGTTTATTCCTTAGAAAATAATTATTCCCCAACTACAAGCTCCAGATATTGAAAATAACAAAAAAATGCAAATGTTCTAAGTGATTCAAAGTTTTACCATTATTTTTGGTATTGGTTTCTAGTTTGATTTCATTTTGGTTACAAAGCATAGTATGCATTATTTCAGTTATTTTTAATGGGTAAAATTTATTTTCTGATCTGAATTTTCTATTTTACCATTCATATTCTGTTAGGCCTTTGTTTTGTTTTATTTTCCAAATTATCCTGTCTTCTTTCAGATGTTTTGAAACTTTTCCATCTCATTTTATCTATTATTGCTTTAACGGCCTTTTACAATTTTGAGTAGGTTCCCTGGGAGTTATAAAACACATAATACGGGGGCTGGAGAAATGGCTCAGCAGGTAAGAGCACTGGCTGCTCTCCCAGAGGTCCTGAGTTCAATTCCCAGAAACCACATGGTGGCTCACAACCATCTGTAATGGGACCTGATGCCCTCTTCTGGGGTGTCTGAAGACAGCAACAGTATACTTATAAAATAAATAAATACATAAATACATGAAGAAAGAAAAAAAGAAAGTAACATCTTTACTATTTAAAAATAAATATGTAATATATGATTATATATAAATGTAAAATATATCTTTTATAGTATTCTTAGAATCACATTTACCACCTCAATTGTAATATATAACTCTTACCAATATATCATACCCTATTCTCCTTATGTTATGCTATGGGTGCCTTATGTATTGCATGACTATACACTTAAAATTGTTAGAAATTAGAATTTGATTTTCAATTCTCTCTCTCTCTCTCTTTTTTACAAAACTCAAGATTAGAATATTTTATTGTTTTTAATCAGATATATTTATTATTTCTCATGACCTTCCTCCATTTTAGATACTCCAAATTCCTTTCTGGTAGCATTCCAGTGTGTGTGTGTGTGTGTGTGTGTGTGTGTATTTGTTGTGTGAGTATATCCAAGAATATATATATATATATATATATATATATATATATATATATATACATACACACATATATATACAACACACATATACAACACACATACACACACACACACACATATATATATATATATATATCCACTTATCAGTGAGTACATATCAAGTGACTTCTTTTGTGATTGGGTTACCTCACTCAGGATGATATCCTCCAGATATATCCATTTGCCCAAGAATTTCATAAATTCATTGTTTGTAATAGCTGAGTAGTACTCTATTGTGTAAATGTACCACATTTTCTATATCTATTCCTCTGTTGAGGGGCATCTGGGTTCTTTCCAGCTTCTGGCTATTATAAATAAGGCTGCCATGAACTTAGTGGAGCATGTGTCCTTCTTACCAGTTGGAACATCTTCTGGGCATATGCCCAGGAGAGGAATTTCTGGATCTTCCGGTAGTACTATGTCCAATTTTCTGAGGAACTGCCAGACTGATATCCAGAGTGGTTGTACAAGCTTGCAATCCCACCAACAATGGAGGAGTGTTCCTCTGTCTCCACATCCTCACCAGCATCTGCTGTCATGTGAATTTTTGATCTTAGCCATTCTGACTAGTGTGAGGTGGAATGTCAGGGTTGTTTTTAGCCCAGAAACTTAGAATATCCAAGATACAATTTGCAAAACACAAGAAAATCAAGAAGAAGGAAGACCAACGTGTGGATACTTCATTCCTCCTTAGAATAGGGAACAAAATACCCATGGAAGGAGTTACAGAGACAAAGTTTGGAGCTAATACGAAAGGATGGACCATCCAGAGACTACCCCACCCAGGGATCCATCCCATAATCAGACACCAAACCCAGACACTATTGCACATGCCAGCAAGATTTTGCTGAAATGACCCTGATATAGCTCTGTCCTGTGAGGCTATGCCAGTGCCTGGAAATACAGAAGTGGATGCTCACAGTCATCTATTGGATGGAACACAGGGCCCCCAATGAAGGAGCTAGAGAAAGTACCCAAGAGCTGAAGGGGTCTGCAACCCTATAGGTGAAGCAACAATATGAACTAACCAGTAACCCCAGAGCTCGTGTCTCTAACTGCATATGTAGCAGAAGATGGCCTAGTCAGTCATCATTGGGAAGAGAGGCCCCTTGGTCTTGCAAACTTTAAATGCCCCAGTACAGGGGAACGCCAGGGCCAAGAAGTGGGAGTGGGTGGGTAGGGGAGCAGGGCGGGGGGAGGGTATAGAGGACTTTTGGGATAGCATTTGAAATGTAAATGAAGAAAATATCTAATAAAACATTGAAATACACACACACACACACACACACACACACGCACTTATCTGTGAGTGTGCACAATCCTTGTCTATCACTTATCTTCTTGTGGCAGAGCCTCTCACTGAATCTGGAACTAGATTGGCAGCTAATAAGCCCCAGTGATCCTCCTATCTACCTGCGCCACAACAAGCACTAAGGTCATAGGCACATGTTACCATCCCCAGCTTTTTATATGGGTTCTAGACATTGGAACTAGGGTCCTTATGTTCGAGCAACAAATGATCTTACCTGTTAAGCCATGTTCCCAGGCTATAAATTAAATTTATACATGAAGGATTATTTTAGCATTTTTAAAAGAATAGATCAGCTTGCTATGAACTCTCTTAGTTTTTCTTCCCCGTGTTTCATATTTTGTCTTCATTCCTGAAATACATTTGTGACCTATTGACTACTGGACTGACAGTTATTTCCTTTCAACATCTGGGATATATAGCCTTACTTCCTTCTCATCCACATAGTTTCTGATTGAGATGAGAAAACTACAGGCATCCAAATCATTGCATCATTTCTTTTTGTTTGAATACTTTGACAATTGCCTTGCCCTTATTTTTCCACAGTATTACTATGATTTATATATCCATACATTTCTTTTCCTTCATTATACTTGAGATTTACTTACTTCCTTCAAAATATATCTTAATGTCTTTAACTAAAATTGGGAACTTATTTTTCAAGGATTTTTTTCAGTAATAGATGTCCTTTCCTTCTATGATTTAAATATTATAATTGATATACATCTCATTATTGTCCTTTAAGTCCCTAAAAATTATTACATAAATACCACACCTGATATTATTAAAGCAAGAAAGTGCTGTAACAATCTATGTCAATAATAGAAATATAAGTGGAATTTATGTCATTAATAAAATTTCTGTGATGAGATAAAAAAAAAAAAGAGTATACGTCCCCGTAGGCCTTTTGTATACTAAGATACAATATCAGCTCAGTTTCCAATGTCTCTGAAGGATTCTTCAGGTTTCTCTTCTGTATGTTGAGTGACCAGTCTAGATCTTAGGTACATATCTATTCTATCATTTTTCAAACACTTTGATATTATTAGTAGTATCTAATCAACATGTGCTCAAATTGGCAATACACTCCTAGGGCCATATAAAAATAATATATGTGAGGGGTTTTTTTTTTTTTTGGGTGTTCTTAATTATCCACATTCTTCCCAGTTCCTAGTGCTTCCTCTTCAGTTGTCTAATTGGAAACTGTTTGCTTCTGCTGTTTTATCTCTTAAGATAAGTAGCTGGATAACAGACAAATTTAAATGCAATTGTATATGGCTCTCCTCTATTGTAGCAGCACTTTAATGAAATAGAAATTATGGGTCCTGTTGCTGAGAGTACTGATTCCTGAAGGCTCCTATTTCTATCACTAAATGATTAGATAGAAGACAACATATTGAAGAGAATAATATAGATCCCACCTCTTCTTCTAATCTTGAAGATTTCTCAAGAAATCTTTTCATTGCATCATTTCTCAAGCCAGGACTAGAAATTTTCTCCTGGAAATATTTGCTTCAAGGTTTCTAGCTGGATTTTTTCAGATCAGAGAATGCTAGAATCAAAAAACAGTTAGGTCATCACTAGTTTGTTGCTTATTTCAAATTCTGATTCTTCTCTAATAGGCTTGATGATGTTAAATGTGAGATTCTTGGATAGTTATCTACACCATGTGTTCTTTCCATGTCTTATTGAATTCAGCAGGAGACAATGAATAGGGGGTGTTTAGTAATCTCATTCAAGCCAGTTGACACACTGGATTTGCTGAAGTAATATTACTCAAATTATAAGGCAAAATTAAATTTATGATGACCTAAAAGTGAAAACAAACAAAATATGATATATTCATACCATGGAATATTTGGCAATAAGAGATGTAGGGAAAATATATGTGGCAACACAGATTAACCTTAACAGCATCATGCTCAGTGAAAGAAACTTGTCCACACATTGTATGATTCAATTTATAAGAAATTTCCAGACAGGAACATTTCCAGAGAGAGGCAGAAAATAAATTGATTGTCTAGCACTCACTGAAAGTGGGAGTGGGGCATGAAGACTGACTGCTAATCAATTTTTTGGTTTCTGTGGAAGGTGATAAAAATGTTTCAGAATTGCATAGTGATAATGGGTACACAAATATGTGGCTACACCAAAAATCACATACTCACATTTTATCTATATGCATAACAAGATATTTGAAATATATCTCAATAAAACTGTTTATAGAATATTAGTAACTAGAGTCAACAAAATATGAAAACAAGTCTTCGATTTAAAACAAAATAAACAACTAGTAGAATTAACATAGTAAAATAGCACCTTACCAAAAGCAATATATAGATACAACACAATTCCCATCAAAATTTCAACACAATTATTTACAGACCTTCAAAAAATAGTACTCAACTTCATATGGAGAAAGGAAAAACCAAGGATAGAGTTAAAATCTTGTACAATAAAAGGATTGTTAGAGGTATCACCATCTCTGATTTCAAGCTGTACTACAGAGCAACAGTTATAAAAAACCACATGGTATTGGCTTAAAAACAGACAGGTGATCAATGGAATCAAATTGAAAACACAGAAGTAAATTCACATACCTCCAGACACTTGATTTTTGACAAAGAAGCTAAAGCCATATAATGGGGGGGCGGGAAGAAAGCATCTTTAACAAATTGTGCTGGTCTAACAGGATGTCTGCATGTAGAAGAATACAAATAGATCCATATTTATCACCCCGCACAAAGACACACCAAAGAGAAGAGAAAGTGGGGAACAGCCTTGAACATACAGGAGACAAGTTACTAAACAGAACACCAACAGCCCAGGCACTAAGAGCAACAATTAATAAATGAAACCTCAAAAAACTGAAAAGCTTCTATAAGGCAAAGGACACCTTCAATAGGACAAAACAGAAGTCTGCAGAATTGGAAAAGATCTTCATCAACCCTACATCTAACAGAGGGCTGAGAACCAAAAATATATAAAGATCTTAAGAAATTAGACATCAAGAAACCAAATAACCCATTTTAGAAATTGGGATACAGGTAAAAATAAAGACTTCTCAACAGAGGAATCTCTAATGGCCAGGATACACTTTAAGAAATTTTCAACATCCTTAGTCATCATGGAAATGCAAATCAAAACGACTGAGATTCCATCTTAAATCTGTCAAAATAACTAAGAGCAAAAACTCAAGTGACAGTTCATGCTGGCAAGGATGTAGAGCAAAGGGAGCACCCCTCCATTGCTGGTAGGAGTGAAAACTTGTACAACCACTTTGGAAATCAATTTGGCAGTTTCTTAGAAAATTAGAGATAGTTCTACCTGAAGACTCAGCTATACCACTCCTGGGCACATACTCAAAAGAAGACACTTGGTCAACTATGTTCATAGTAACCAGAAACAAGAAACAACCTAAATGTCTCTCAACCAAAGAATGGATAAAGAAAATGTGGTACATTTGCACAATGGAATATTACTCAGCTATTAAAAACAGTGATATTATGAAATTTGTAGGCAAGTGGATGGAACTAGAAAAGGTCATCCTGAGTGAGGTAATCTAGACCCATAAAGACAAACAGGGTATATACTCACTTACAAATGGATAGGAGACATAAAGTACAGGATAACCATCCACAGACCAAAAGAAGCCAAATAACAAGGAGAGCCTAAGAGAGGTTGCTTGAATCTTTCTGAGGGGGAAATAAAATAGACTTGATCGTGATTGGAGGAAGGGACCTGGGTGAGAGAGAGGGTCATGAAGGAAACAGGAAGAATCAAGTATAGGGAGGATGCAGTGAGTGAGAACTGGAAGAGAGAATTGGAATCAGTGGTGGGGGTGGTCATCTATGGGATGAGCTAGTCACCCAGAACAATGCAAATTCCCAGGAACCTATGAAGGTGACCATAGCTAATACTCCAAGCAATAGGAGATATAGAACCTGAAATACTATCCTTCTGTAACCTGGCAAGACTTCCAATGGAGGGATGTGGACACCAACCCAGCCACAAAACCTTAGACCCACAATTTGTCCTGCCTATAAGATGTACAAATATAAAGGTAGAGTAGAAATAGATGGAATGGCCAACCAATGATTGGTACAGCTTGAGACTCAAGCATGAGAGAGAGTCCACCCCTAATACTATTAATGATATTTTCTTGTACTTGCAAACAGGAGCCTAGAATAACTGTCATCTTGAGAGGCTTCACCCAGCAACCGATGGAAACAGATTCAGAGAGCCATACTCAAGTGTTAGGTAGAATCTTGTCGAAGAGGGGGAGGAAGGACTGAAGGAGCCACTGAGGTGAAGGACATCACAATAAAAAGTACAGAATCAACTTACTGGGCCCACATGGGCTCACAGAAACTGAACTACCAACCATCAGCATGATATGGGACAGACCTAGGCCCTGTACACATATGTAACATATGTGCAGCTTGGTCTTCATGTGGGACCTTAACACTGGGAGCAGGGATTGTCCATGACTGCATTGCCTGCCTTTGAATCCTTTTCTCCTAACTGGGCTGCTTTGTCTAGCCTCAATAAGAGAAGATGTACCTAGTCCGACTGCAACTTGATATTCCAAGGAAGGTTGATATTCATGGGAGGCCTCTACTTCTCTGAGAAGAAAGAGAAAGGGGATGTACAGAGAAATGGTGAGAGGGAAGAACTGGGAGGAAAAGAGGGAGAGGAATCTGAGGTTAGGTTGTAAAGTAAGTTTTAAAAAAGAAATAACTATGATTCTTTAATAAGGGACTAAATACAAAGATCCTTTTAGAATGGGTATCTTAATTTTAAAGTAGTATTAAGCTCTAAAATAACTATAAAGAATTTATAATAGCAAAAAAAGATGATTGATGTTTTCATTAGCATCTCTAAAGAACAAAGTTGGAAAATTTCAGGAAATAATTCAATTAGTTAATTTCCCCCCTGATTTTTTTTAATCTCTCAGGATTTTCAAAAGGCAGTGGCCAGTGGATCAGGGGAGTATATATGAGAGAAAGGAGGTAAATGAAGCATAGAACTGGAGCTTTCTGTTAGCTGGACCTTTTTGGTCATTTTATAAAAAAGCAGAATTTGGCAACAGGGTCCTAATGATACCTTCATTCCAAAGCACTGCAGTTTATGAGGAGTACTAAGAAATTGATTCACAGTGAAAGTAAGCAATAAGGCCTTGCCATGTTAGCTCTCCTGTCCTCAAACCTTCAGAAAACGTTGTATGTCTGGAGGAGTCTTAGAGCAAAGCTACGTAGGTATTTTCCCCACAGCATCTTCATTAACTATCAACGCCAACAGATGTCCAACCCAGAACAGGTTATAAAAAACATTCAACAAGTAGTATCAAACAGCCCCAGAGTAATCGGGACAGTCATTAACTACAGAATAGAACAGAGTCTTGACAGCTGGATGTTGGGGCACATGCTGTAGCCCCAGTTAGTGAGGAAGTTGAAGCAGAGTTAAAAGTAGATGGACAGCCTGGGCAAATTCCTGAAATTTTTTTTTTTCAGAATAAAAAAAAAATGGCAAGAGAAAACAGCAAAGATAATACACAGTAAACTCTTATCCTGCAAAAGTCAAGGTCTATTTGAAAAGTGTAGCTCTTAGCCACTGAGCCATCTCTCCAGCCCTGATTCCCTTCTCTTTTTACTTACTTATAACTCTCCATAGATTTAACAATCCCTAAGATCTTTAGGCCCTAATTATAACTAAACTACTAGTTAGCCCATAGTGGTTTGAATGGGAATTCCCTCCTTGGTCTCAGGTATTTGAACAACCGGTCCCCAAAATTGGTGATGTTGTTTGGGGACATGGTGTAGCCTTGATGGAGGATAGACTTGTCTGGAGGTGGGCTTTGAGAGTACATAGACACATTCACATTTGCCTTCTCTGCTTCCTATGTGTGGAAAAAGATGTCCTCTCACAGCTTCCTGTCCCCGCCTCTCAGTCTTCTGCTTACTACCATATTTTCTCACTCTGATACATGCAAACCCCACGAACCATAGGCTCAACTAAATTATCCCTTTCATAAGCTAATTCAGTCATGATGTTTGCCATAGCAAAAGAATATAATACAGGAGTTGGTACCAGAGAGTAGGCTATTGCTGTATAGAATGACCATGCTTTGCTTTCTGTTTTTGGAGGAATTAAAAAATTTCAGAACTTTCATATAGAAAAGTTATTGACTTCTGTAATCAGAGTTTAACTGACTGATCTAGTCAGAACCTGAGAAACAGTAGTTCTGAGAGCAATCTAGACTGTGGAGGCTCAGCTCAAGAGGTTTTAGAGAGAGGACTGTTAGAGCTCAAGGCTGGGACAAATGGCTAATTGAGGTGCCCATTAAAGAATTAAAGCAGACACTGGTCACCAGGTTCTCCCTGAATTCTTCAGTTCCTATCTGTTACAAGGTCCTTCTGGTTGGCATACTCTAAAATTCTCTAGCCCAGGGGCTGGGCTGCCCTTTCCTTGGCTGCCCTTCCTTACATAATCCAGTCATTTTGGTTATCTGACCTTTTTTTTTCCTTTTAGTCTATCCTTTACCTGGCCAGTCTTTTGGCCCAGTTCACCCCTCTTGGTCAGCAGCTCCTCTCCCCCTCTCTTCCCTGGTCTCCTCACATGGCCAGGCTCAGAGTCCTATCCACTCTGGACTCTCTCAGATGTCCCTACCTCTGGCTCTGTTCTTCCTTTTATCTATAATAAACATTTTCCTCCACCATGCCTAGGAGCAGTTGTGTCCTTCCTGAATGTTGGTCAAAGTCAGGAAGGGAGAGAGGAGTGCATCTGCTTTGCTTGCTGCCCAGGTTCTGCTGGAGCACTTAAGGCTAATTTAGTACAGGCAGCTTTGGATAAGTCTGGGATAAAGATTCTGGAGGAACACCTGGCAGTTTGCAGTCAGCAGTTCATTGGAGCTCTGTTGGGACAGATATAGACTGGACAGAAGATAAAGTCAAGGAACTTAGGGGAATTTTTTTCATCTTGAGTGTACACTTGAAATTTCTAGGCCCAAGGTCTTGGTAGCTGGAGAGAGAGATCCCAAGACCAGGAGAAAGAGAGATCCCACCCTCAGTAATAGGCAGTGTGGAGAAAGCTTAGATATATTAGTATTGCCACTGTTTTTAATCTGGATTGAAATCCATATCATACATAGAAAAAGCAGTAGACTCATGCCTTTGAGTAATAGCAAAAACTTGGGAATAAAAATTATTCTAAGTTAAAAGCATTAACATTTTCCCTTTATATCTAGAAAGCTGGATATACAGATTGGACAGAGATGTCTTTATCACAATGAGAAACTTTAAGTCTATATTTAGAAGACAACCAAGGAAAATTTAAAATTTTAAACTTGGTACTGATAAGAGTAGCAGTGCTTTACCAGGACTAGACTAATAGCTTATATAGACCTTTACTATTTTCATTGACTTCCTTTTTTTTCCTTATATATTTTTATTGGGTATTTATTTCATTTACATTTCTAATGCTATCCCAAAAGTCCCCCCCACGCTCCCGCCCCCCCCCACTCCCACTTCCTGGCCCTGGCATTCCCCTGTACTGAGGCATATAAAGTTTGCAAGTCCAATGGGCCTCTCTTTCCAGTGATGGCCGACTAGGCCATCTTTTGATACATATGCAGCTAGAGTCAAGAGCTCTGGGGTACTGGTTAGTTCATAATGTTGTTCCATCTATAGGGTTGCAGATCCCCCCAGCTCCTTGGGTACTTTCTCTAGCTCCTCCATTGGGGGGCCCTGTGTTCTATCCAATAGCTGACTGTGAGCATCCACTTCTGTGTTTGACAGGCCCCGGCCTAGTCTCACAAGAGACAGCTCTATCTGGGTCCCTTCATTTACTTTCTTAAACTCTTATAACTTATATAAACTTCAAACCTTTTCTTTCCATCCAATCATTTTCCATAAGACAGGAGTGGTTGATTTTTGAGAGCAGTTGTTGCAAAGAAAGTTGCTTTAAATAAAGGACTACTAAAGAGTTACACTAAAACCTGTTTTGTGAGTTTCTCTCTTTTGGTGTGAAGTCTGCCAGCAAGACAAACTGTGTCTGCCTTTCTCAGCTGAAGACCTGGATTTAAAGTGAGGCCTGACTTTTAGATATGAAATGACTTGACCAAGCAGCTATAGCCTTAGGGAAGGAGCTGGGAGCCTGCCACAGCCTGACAAAACTACAGTTAGCCATCAATACCTTCAGAGCTGTGAGAAGGATAAATTATAGCAGGAAGCATAATCCAAATGGCCTAAGTATCAATTAAAGTGACAGAGATTTAGTGCTACCTGGATGGTTACCTCATGTCATCTCAATGGCTTCATTAGGGAACAGAGATCATAGGTGTCACATAGCTGTCACAAAGAACAGCATTACATCTCAGCTGCTGTACAGCATTGGCCTTTGGCTGCCAGGCAAGAAAGGTTTGAGAGATTTTCCTGTGGAGAAGGAATTTGGGGAAACTAATATACCTGAAGGAGGCAGAGTAGAGCAGTCAACCCAGTGGAGAGTCCTGGCAATGGACGACATGGAGCAGTTCTTTCCCAGTGCTTAGAGCCACCAGAATCCAGGTGGAGTCTTCTGTGCCCCATAGTCTTCTTTGGAGACCTTAGGGCCACAGAGAGGAGTTGGCATTTCTGTCCATCACAGGAAGCTTTTTCAATAAATACTTTAAATGGCATATTCAGCAGAGCTCTAAAGAGTTTGAGGATCATTATTAAGTATACCTGAGCTAAGTAATGTTTACTTGTTTTTAGTTATTGCTTTAGTCTTAACCTTGAAGACATATACAGGAGGCTAAATGTAGTGGTTTGAAAGAAAATAGTTCCCATAGGCTCATAAGGAGTGGCACTATTAGGAGGCATGGCCTTGTTGGAGCAGCTGTGGAATTGTTGGAGGATGTCACTGGGTATAGATTTTGAGGTCTCAAATGGTCAAGCCAAGCCTCGGGTGGCTCCCTCTTCCTACTGTCTGCAACCCAGATGTAAAGCTCATAGCTACCACTCCATCACCATGTCTGCCTTTGTCCCACAGTGCTACCTGCCATAATGACAACGGATGAAACCTCTGCAACTGTTAGCCAGCCTCAGTTAAATGCTTTCTTTATAAGAGTTTTCATGGTCACAGTGTCTCTTCACAGCAACAGAAACCCTAAGACACTAAATAAAGCTTGTCTCTGAAAATGAATTACCATAGTTCATATTGTACTTGTAGTTCCAAATACCATAAAAATTTGATCATTTATAAGATGACTGACCAGTAACTTGCATGTATTAATTATCTTTAATAGTCAGTAGCTTTTATAAGATTAAGAATTTAAAATTTTATGCCTGCTAAATTTGAGCCTTAAATTTTTGAATTGAAGATTTAATTGAAGATCCGTTCGTTGGTATCAAAATAAAACTTTGAGCCATAAAGTCCACAAAGAAACTAGAAAGTGTACAGGGCCATAGGTAGCATTCACAGAGAAATCAAGAACCTTATTTTTTTATCTTTTTATAGTGCACCATTACAGAACATCACAATTTCTTATGCGGCCCAGTTTATCCAAATAGCTAAACCTTAGTGAATTTAGCAAAGACAAAGAGCCTAGATATGTATCTTCAAGTCAGTTATTGTTAACCTGAGGGGATCTTAGAATTTATAAACCTTATTTGTCAATATATCTTATGTTGTTCCTTATTTAAATTTTTCTAGAAGCATGGTGTTAAGCAGTTAGCAAAACCATAAGTAGTTAGACATACTCTAAGTTGGTTTCTGTCAACCTGAGTATAACCTTTATAACCTTAGGAACTTATCATCACACAAATATCCATCCCAATCCAATCCAAAATACTTAACACTTCCAGTTGTGTGCTTAGTCTAAAAGGAGATGCAATGATAAAGAAGTTTTATGGGTACTGCATTAGTTAGTTTATGCTCTGTTTTCATCTTACTCAAGATGGTGGTACAGTCACATTGCATGCACTCTGTATTAACCTTAATAAACATGGCTGCCACCTACATGCTTCCATCCTATGAGTCCATTAGCCAAGATGGAGGCAAGTCACATGGCTGCTATTTAAAAACATATTTTCCTAAACAAGAGTTGTGTTCAAGTTACATACACACTAAGTAGATCTATTTTTCTGCATAAGAGATGTTTACCATAAACAAATTAAGAGTCAACCTTTTGTTACAAATTTTAAGCTAACTTTTTGTTAAAGATTTTACAAATTCTTTAACCACACCCCAATGAACTTAGAAATCCTGAGATAGTGTTCACACAACAGTCTTAAAGTATTTGAGAGCAGAGCACAGAGAAATTGTAGAGATAAAAAATTTTAAAGAGTAGAAATTTACACACATGGTATATACTCACTAATAAGTGAATATTGACCAAAAAAAAGTAGATTACCTGTGATAAAACCCACAGACAGTAAGAAGTTTAACAAGAAGGGAGGCCCAAGTAAGGATGCTTCAATTCTACTTAAAAGGGGGGACAAAATAATCATGTGAGGCAGAAGGAGGAAGGGGCCTCAGTGGGAGAGGTGAGGGGAGAGAGGGAGCAGGATCAGGTAAGGGGGGAGACAGGAGAGAAGCCCAGAGGTCCAGGAGAATGAATTAAAATATGCAGCTGCAGGAGGGTAGGGGGAACCTCCAGAAAGTCCCAGAGACCTGGAATGTGAGAGGCTTCCAGGACTCCTCCATGAGGGTGACCCTAGCTGAAACGCCCAGCAGTGAGGAGATGGAACCTGAAGAAACCACCTCCAATTGATATATAGGGCTCCCAGTAGAGGGATGAGGTCACCAACCCAATGTCAAAATTTTTGACCCAGAATTGTTCCTGTCTAAAAGAAATACAGGCACAAAAATGGAGCAGAGATTGAAGGAAAGGCCATCCAGTGACTAGCCCAAGTTGGGATCCATCCCGTGGTGGGTACCAATTCTTGATGTTATTACTGATGCCATATTGTGCTTGCAGACAGGAGCCTAACATGGCTGTCTTCTGAAAGTTTCTACTAGCAGCTGACTGAGACAGATGCAGCTACTCACAGCCAAACATTGGACTGAGGTTGGGGACCCTTATGGAAGAGTTAGGGAAGGATTAAAGGAGCTGAAGGGGAAGACAATTCCTTAGGAAGATCCACAGTGTCAACTAACCCAGATCCCTGGGTGCTCCCAGAGACTAAGCCACCAACCAAAGAGCATAAAGGGGCTGGTCTGTGGCTCCTGACACATATGTAGCAGAGGATTGCCTAGTCTGACCTCAGTTGGAGAAGATGCACCTAACCCTCTAGAGACTTGATGGACCAGGGACCAGGGATGAGGAGTGAGGTAGAGAGGTTGGGTGAGAGGGATGGGGTTAGGGGAGCATCCTCTCAGAGGCAAAGGGGAGGAGGAACGGGGTAAAGAGCTCTGGAAGGGGGTGGAATAGGGATGGAGGCAGCATTTGGAATGTAAATAAATAAAACAATTGAAAAAGAAAGAAAAGATGAAGCAAGGGGTGAAAAGAATAGAAATTTGAGAAACTCTAGAAATAAGAGATTTGGGATCATTTGCTTGTGAGATATAAGAAGTCATTACAATATGCAAGAATTTGGAAATCAAGTGTGCTATATTTGGCCATTGAGCTGTACTGTGGCCAAGCTGTTTTCAGTAACTTAGTGAGGCTTTAATGAAATCTCTGAGTCTGAGGATCAAAAAAGAGAGAGGGCCACAAAACAAAGTTTTCTGGAGGGAGGGGCCCAATAGGCTCCGAGGGGAAGCTGAGAGACAGAGAATGGTGTGGAAAAGCCTTGCAGGGACAAGGGTTTCAAATGTAAACTCTGACTGAGGGAGGAGTCCAGTATCCTAGAGGCCATGACTGAGTAGCAAAGCTGTGGGACTACAGGTCCTAGGAAGCAAGGGAGCTCCAGGAAGGAGCTGAGAAGAAAGGATGCAGAGGGGTATCAAGGGTCTTAGTGGATAGTTGCCCATGTGGTTGAGCTCTGGAGGATGTAGGAGGCTCCAGGAGCCAAAGAGAGGACACTTATCAAGTAGGCAAGGAGAGACAAATGGTTGGAACAGGTAGAGGGAAGAAGGAGCAGAAAAGATGTATTCTAGAATTTAGGTTTAAATACGGTAGAAGACAGAAGCTAGCAGACACAAATGACCTGAGTATACCTTAGGAGAGTCAAATCAGCTTTAGTTCGGGGAGGCTGAGCCCTTTGGAAGGGAGCTCATATATGCTATCCTAGTTTTGGGCACCAGATGAGTGAAAATGAGGACATGACCATTCCTAGGTATGGTTGAGGAAAAGGGTTTTATTTTAGATACGAGGGAGAGAACAGCCAGAGGCATCAGGAAAACTCTAGGCATATGGTCAGCAAAATTAACAGAGGTGATGAAAGGAGAGAGGGAAAGGCAGAGCCAGAGAAAAGAGAAGAGGGAGGGAAGAGGCCAAGAGGATCAAGACACTTTAATCCATATCTTAAGGAGGAAAGACATACCTTTAATCTAAGCCATACTATATGTTATACTCCAACAGTTATTGAGGTGTGTGTGTGTGTGTGTGTGTGTGTGTGTGAAGAGAGAGAGAAACACACACACACAGAGAGAGAGAGAGAGAGAGAGAGAGAGAGAGAGAGAGAGAGAGAGAGAGAGAGAGAGAGAGATTGAGTCCTCTGGAGAACCCTGACTAATACAGATGATGTGATCACTCTGCCTACCATTCACTACTATGCCCACCCCCTCTAAGATGGACTCTTATCTCTATGGAACTGCAAACCCAAATAAACTCTTCTATAACTTGCTTTTGGCTGTGGTGTTTAACATAGAAGCAGAAAATGAACTAATGCATAATCCTTATACTTACACTAACAACCATTGTTAATATTTGGCTGGTAGAATATAGGGTTAGTGGTGCTATGAAGCAGTTCTGGTTTCTCAATTATATACTATCCTAATAAGGGAATAATATTAGTTTACATCAGACACCCTGATCTCTAGGTCTAAGGAACTGTTTTCCAAACTACACATTACACATTCAACTCTACCATATTGAAGACCCACTTGAACACTGCAATTACTTCAGGTGAAATACACACACACACCTGATCTTAAAAAAAAGTCTAAGGAAATAACGTAAGCTTAAACACAAATGTACTGGTATAAGAAAAATGAAAAACCAAGACAACATAACTCCTCCAAAATTTACTATCCCTATAATGATGGTTTCTAGTGATTTATGGTTAGATAAAATCCTAAACAAAGAATTAAAAATCATGTTAATCCTACTAGGTAAGAATAAGACCACTATCACAAATTTTTGAGCCAAATTTGAAGCCAGCTTTATTAAATACTGACCATGACAATGGACATTGGCCAGGTTGATACCTTGGATTCCCAGAGCATGGCCTCAAATTACATTAATCAGGTCCTTATAAAGGCAAAACCCACAAGGCTATGGTACTTTCCGCCTTGGTCCTATCGGGTGTAAGCATACATCCTGATATGCTTCCTGCCTACGTACCTCCTGCCTATGTGTGACCAAGCACATCCTGTGCAGCTGGGCAAACCAACCTTGTTTACAGAAGTGAAAGCATGTGGCTTGTTATCTTACACGAAAAACAAATAGTTCCCAGCATTCCAGGAAGTTATCTGTCCTTGGACAAGTACAGCTTATAGGTTATAGGCATTTTTGCTTTATAGGCCTCTTGAGCACAGTGGTTTAAACTTAAAGCCAAACTTTAGTCCTCAAATTTGATTATAACATCAGCTCTTGGTAGAGGACCAAAGAGAAGAATGAGATCAGGAAAGTGATGCAAGATCTGAAAGAAGAATTCAACAAAGAACCACACTAAAGAAAACTCAAATTGAAATGCTAGAAATGAAAAAAGCATTGTGATAGGTATGTTCAGTCATAAAATAGGAGTCACAAGATTTCTACAGGATTACAGATGACCTTGTTTGGTCAGGTCAGAAAGGAATGTTTGCAGAGATAATCTGTCTCCCAAGATAATCTGTCTTGATTGAAGCAGACAATTCAAGGAAAGAGTCTAGAGAACTGCATATAGTCTACATGGCTGCAAAAACCTCTCCATTTTCAGTACCCCATGCTGACCCTAGAAAGAGCTGCAGCCAGCCCCTGTACAGCCACTCTTTTCCCACAGGAGAGTGTTTGTCCTCTGAAATGAATAGCCCAGTCTGTTTAGATCAGAAACCTATCTCTTTTCTGCCTTCTGGCTCTTTACATTTCCTCAGAAATAAAATATTTGGTGCTAAAATCTAAGAGAGCTTCTGGAGTCTTTGCCCCCAAGCCCAGATGGGGGTGGCTCTAGGCCCTCTTTCTGGGACCTTTAGGATTTATCATCTTTGTCTACTCTTGGGACCTGTTCTTTCACAGCCTCTTAGAGTAGTGCAGGTCTTGTCAATGAGACTTCTGGTTCTTGGGGCTTTATTGGAGTTCCCCCGACTTTTATTGAAAATAGATTCCTTTTCTCATACAATATAATCTGATCACAGTTTCCCCTCCTTTTATTCCTCCCAGTTTCTCCTCACCTTCCCTCCCATCTGGATCCCTTTCAATCTCTCATTAGAAAAGAACAGGTTTTAAAGAGATAACAAATAAAACAACATAAAAATATAAGATGAAAAAACAAAACAAAACAACAACAAAAAAAAACCCCCATCACATTGAGGCTGAACAAGGCAACTCACTGGAAGGAAAAGAGCCCCAAGAGAAGGCACAAGACTCAAGAGACCCATTCATTCACATCCTCAAGAGTCCCATAAAAATGCTAAGCTGAAAGCTATTTTATATATGAAGAGGACCTGGTGGAGACCCATGTAGGCCCTGTGAAAATTGCCTCAGTCTCTGTGAGTTCATATAAATATTGATCAGTTCATCCAGAGGGCCTCATTCTCCTGGCAGCTGAGTTCTTGGAAGACACTGATAGTTCTGGCTGTGGTGACCATGATCATCCAGCACCTTTGTTGTGAGTCCCTCTAAGTCCACCTGACTAGTAGACCTACTAGAGAGTGTCCATCACTCTCATGAACTTCTCTCCTCCATTATCTTTCTTTCTCTTATAAAATATTTATATGTCTCTTCTCCCATATCTGTTTTCTTCTCAGTCTGACCTCCAGATTAGAGGCTAATTCTCCATCTGACCAGACCACATATACAACACAACCAAATGTCAGGACAAGGTAATTTGTGAGACTGGTTGGTACCCTGGTTAGGTCTCAGGGAGGAGCAACTCCTCTCTGTCTTGACTTAAGACTCACTCAGACCAGGAGGTCCAGGAATCCTCCTCTATCTCACCTTCAGACTTGCTCAGTCAAGAGTTCTAAGAATTTTCCAGGGCTCCATAGTCTTTTGACCTCTAGAAACTATGAGATCGGAGATGCCCCTCCTACTTTCCAGGCCTGTTCAGTTAATCCCAAACTCAGGGGACACCCCAGGAGTCTAGATTCTGGCCCCTGTCTTTATCTTGATATGGATACCTGCTATGGTTCCAAATTGTCTGGCAATAGAGACTCGTTTAGCCTGTTTGTCGGATAACTTAAAGGAACTCCAATTAGGAGAATTAAGACCGATGACTCGTCTTCACCTTTCAATGCAAATGTGACCTCAGTATACACAGGACAATGACAACTGTTAACCAGAATTCACTTTGATTTTAATATCTTAATTGATTTATATAACTCCATAAAACTGAATAGACAATAGTCTCAAGCCCCTTATGAAGAAAGCATTTTGTTGGTGTTCTCTAGGCCAAACCTCTCTCTGTAATTCTTGCTTTGCTTCTCAAGTTTTTCTCTGCCACTGAGATCTTGGTTCCAACCTGCAAACAGCCAATGCCCCACCATCATCCAGTTTCAACCCTTATAAGTACCCTAAAGATCTTCTATCAGTTCCTACACCAGCTCTCTTGATCATTTCCAGCCCCTATTTGCCCTTCCTCTTCCATATCACCTCTATCCACTCCCTCTACTACTTTAGGACATATGTTACTCTTAAGGCAGGTAATGGGATGGCTGCTCTGCCTACCTCCACATTCTGTTCACCATAGTTGAGATGAACAACATAGAGCAAAAACTGTGGTCCTTCTCAGAAAAAAAAAGTTTACATTACAAAAGAATATTTGTCACACTCTGCCAGGTTTACTCACATGGCAGGGCATGCAGGGCATTCATTACACACTTACATCCACTATAACAGCAAATACAAAAATCACATATCAGGAAGGTTGCCCAAGACTATGTTAGATAAGCTACACTAGGTAAATAAACCTTCTGCAGGGGGAGGAGATACAATTCCCACAACCAATTTCAACTGGAACTACCTGGCAAATGGCATGGTGACTCGACACTTTCAATTATAAGCACTTGCCTAGTAGAAGGCATACAAAAAAATATTGAGTGGCAAACCTTGAAAAGTTAAAAGAAATAACTCTGGGCCTATCATAGAACCATACTCCCTTTTTAAACTGAATTCTGGATGCTGTCATTAAACTTACCAATATAGACCCAAAAACCCCAGAAGGAACCTTCTGCCACCATATCCATTTTACGGGACATCAGCCCCTGACATTAGATGCAAACTCCAAGAACTAGAAAGGTTCCCCTGACACCCCAGAATGAACTACTTGAAACCATGTTTAAGGTCTTTAACAACAGATATGAGGAGACAAAAGAGAGAGGGGGGGTAATATGAACCAGATTGAAAAGCTTAATTTCCATTTTTGGTCTTGGCCCTGGAGGAATGCCAGCCCCTCTCTCCCATGACTCAGCACTCAGATGCAAGTTCCTGTTGAGCTCCTGCTTCAAATGTGAACAAATGGGCCATTGAACAAGAGAGTGTCCAGTTCCTGGCCCCTTAATCTGGCATACCCCATATGTGGAAAATAGGTTCACTAGAAGGTGGACTGTCCATGGGGATTTCTTGAGGCTCCCTTACATGTGCCATGTACCCATATAACCCATAGCATCCACCCATAGTATTAATACAATATACAAGTTAAACACCCCCTGCCTGGAGAACCTGCCAGCTTGTCTGAACTCAGGGTAATAGGGACAATGATAGGGAGATAAATCTCTTTTGTCCTGGACACAGGACTCTCCATTTCTCTGCTAACCAAATGGCAGGGAACCATGTTCCCTTCCCTTTTTATAATTGTTGGAGTGCCTGGAGTCCCTATACATCTCAGAATCCCCTCTTCACTCTCCTATCAATTTAGATCCTTATTTCTAACACATTCATTCATAGTTATGGCAAATTGACCCCTACCTTTTCTAGGACAAGACCTCTCCACCAAAATAAAAGCCTCCTTTCACATACTCCCCACATAGAAACAACTTTCATCTTACTCTTAACAATGGGACCAGACTCAGGTGGTAAGATAACATCTCCTAAACCTCTTCTCCTCCTATGTAAGTTACTCTCTATTCACCTGACAGCATGTGACACTGCTGATTCTTCTATAGCCTATCATCACTCTCCTGTCTCTGTGTCTCTGTAAGACCCTTCCTCCTACATAGGACAAGTACAATGCTCCCTATCCACAAAACATGGAAAGGCCTAATACCCCCAAGCCCCAATTCTCCAAATCCTTCTAGAAGGACTCCTAGTTCCCACACCCTACCCTTATAATCCACCTATCCTGGGGGTAAAAAAATCAAAACAAACAAACAAACAAACAAACAAACAGAAAACTAATGGGTTGTTCTTCCCAGTCCAAGACTCTAGAAAACTCAACAAAGGTATAGTCCCCACTATCTCAGTACTCTCCAACCCTGCTTTTATCCATCCCTCCAAGAATGGCCTATTTTTAGACTGTTTATTTAAAAGATACCCTTTTTTAACTGTATTGGACAGTCCTATACCTGGGCTTCCAGGACATCCTTCTCCTTCTTTGGTCAAGCCCTGCAAAATGACCTAGCTTCCTAGACCTTTTTCCTAATTTTCTTCTGCAATATGTGGATGGCCTTATCCTCTGCAGCCTAACCCATAAGGACAAGCTTTGCCAATCCAGAACCCTCCTCAATGCTCTGGGTTCCTGGAGTTATCAGGTGTTCCAAAAGCAGGCACAGGTCTGAACCCACACTGTTCACTACCCAGACCACTTCCACTCTCTAGGAGCCTCTCCATTCTCACTTCCTGGACTCAGGAGCTGGTAGTACACCCCTTACCCAAGACAAAGAAAGAACTCATGGCTTTGCTAGACCTTTCAAGCTTTTTCCATACCAGGATACCTAATTCCTCATATATAACACACTCCTTCTATGAGGCCTCTAAAAGTCCTGTAGAGGAATCTCTCATGTCTCCACAGTCTCACCAGAGGCCCATAGAGCAGTTTAAATCTTCTCTCTATCCTGAGCCTCTACCCTGAAGCTCCTTGATACCCTCAGACCCTTCTTTCTTTTCCTTCAATTGAATCAAATCCAAGATCTAACAGTCTTTTGTCAAAAGGCAGGAGACACATATTTTCCTGTAGCTAATTTGTCAAAGGAACCAGATATGGCCATGAAAGGCTGGCCCTTATGCTTACAAAGCTTGGCTGCTCTGCACTCCTGATTCCAGAATCTAATAATGTTTTGCTCTACGTTGTGTTCCATGTATTCAATTCACATTCACTCAGGGCTCTCCAAAATCATCAAGCCTTCCTCTCTTTACCCCAGTCTTGGGTACAGATCCTTCACATCTTTTGTAGTCCCTAAGCAGTGGGTCAAAAAAGCTGTGAAAGTGGTGGTGGTTCCCTCATTCCTGTCCCACCTACAGCTGTAGTAAGATGCTGCTACAGGAGCTGTCAAAATGCCTGTTCCTGTAAATGGGGTATCACTACACCTCTTCAGCCTGCAGCTGTCACAGGAGCTGTCCATGGTGGTGCTTCTCCTTTCCTGCCTCAGCCTACAGCCTTGGTGAAGCACCATCATAGGAGCTGTTCACATTGGCAGCACCTTCTCTCTAGCCTTGACAAGCAGTTCCACAGAGATGATACCTCAGCCAAAGTTGAGGTATAGTGGTATCCTTTTTACAGGGAAAAGAACCCAATGAGGTAGCCAAAAGTCCAGTTACACACATACCCAAGGATTCCATGTCTTCCAACAGGTGTTTGCCTATCTGTATAAATTGTTTCTCTATTCATAGTAGCTAAGAAATGGGATCTAAGAAATAGCCTGCATGCCTATTAACTGGTAAATGGAAAATGAATATGTACTACATATACATAATGGAATTTTATTCAGCCACAAATGTAGTTCAGTGGTTGGCATACTTGCCTACCTTATATGATACCTCAGGTTCAATTATTAGTATCACCATAAAAGAAGAAAGATAAGAGTTCTGATAGTCTTCTGTTGTGGCAGATATTACCTGACAGACTGTAGGAAACCCTAGAGGTGGGACTGAGAAAAAGGCTCTTGGCACAGGGGATGGTTAATTCCCTTTCTAACAAAGTAATTACTTCAGTACCCATCACCTCAAAGATAAGGCAAGGGAAATAAAGGACTTCTGGGAATCGTATGAAGAAAGATTGGATAATTGGTTGATGCTTACATTTACAGAAAACCTTGATTTTAAAATTAGAAATGTCTTCTTTTGGTAGGCAACAAGGTTCAAAAAAGATTCCAGTGTGCCCTACAAATTGTTTTTGTTTTCAAATACAGACAGTAAAGAGCTGCCTCTTGGAGGGCTTTTATCTCCTTCTTTTAATATCAAAGCAAAAGCAAATAAAGTATCTGAGTGAAACAAATAAGTATTATACGAGGAACAACTATATGAACTAACTAGTACCCCCAGAGCTGTGTCTCTAGTTGCATATGTAGCAGAGGATGGCCTAGTAGGCCATCAATGGGAGGAGAGGCCCTTGGTCTTGTGAAGATCATATGCCCCAGTACAGGGGAATGCCAGGGCCAGGAAGCAGGAGTGGGTGGTTTGGAGAGCAGGGTGGGGGGAGGGTATAGGGGGATTTGGGGATAGCATTTGAAATGTAAGTGAAGAAAATGTCGAATAAAAAATTAAAAATGAGGTCAATAATACAACTCAGATGCATGTATAATTGAATATTGCCAAAATGACTACATTTTTGGTATACATTTCATTTTTCTGAATTAATCAGAATTTGAATTCTACTTAAGAAGAGTCTGCATTTCAAATATATTTTGTAATATGAAAAAAAAAATAAGTACTTGTGGTTTGTTCCTATCGGCGCCAGCCCCGTGCCACCTTGGGCACAAACTCGGCAGATAGTCCCAAGGTCCCCAGAGGACTCTCCCCACCGGAGGCACCCTAGCACACCTAGGATCTTGGGATCACTGGTGAGTGGAACGCAATATCTGTTCCAAAACAACCCAGAGGGGCGTGGGCCAGCAGGAACAGGGACACAGGAAACCCGCCTGATCAGCAGCTGGGGTTCGTTCCAGTTGGAGTCAGCCCCTCGCCACCTTGGACACGAACTCCCAAGTTTGAAGGTCCCACGGTCCCCAGGGGCCTCTAAACGCCACAGGAACCCTTAGCACACCCAGGATCTTAGGATCACTGAGGAGAGTCGGCCTCCAGAGTGGGCTCTGACCCTGGGACTTAGGTGAGAGCACCATCTTGTATCCCGGGTCACTCAGAGACCAGTCCACTCAGGACAGCACATGGGCTACAGAAGCAACAGAGTTTTTTGAACAGGGTTCCTTTAGGCATTCATCCTCAGCCAGGAGGCAGAGCTGAGAACCAGATCTCTGAGCACCTTCCCTGCCAGAGGAGCACTGGCTTCCAGGGAGGGCTCTGACCCCAGGACTCAGGTGAAAGCACCATCTTGTATCTTGGGTCTCTCAGAGACCAGTCCACACAGGAGAGCATGTGGACCATAGAAGCAACACAGCTTCTTGGACAGGGTCCGTTTGGGCCTTCATCTTCAGCCAAGAGGTAGATCTGAGCTCCAGACCTCTGTGCACCTTCCCTGCAAGAGGAGAGCTTGCCTGCAGAGAGTACTCTGACCACTGGGACTCAGGAAAGAGTTGGACTCACAGGAGTGCTGACAGAGGCTAACAGAATTACCTGAGGAACAAGATCCAGCCAGAGAAACTAGATCATCCAATACCAGAGATTACCAGCTGGTAAAAGGCAAACGTAAGCATCTTACTATAAGAAACCAAGACCATTCAGCATCATCAGAACCTAGGACACCCAAAACAGTGAGTCCTGGATACCACAACACACCTGAAAAGCAAGACTCAGATTTAAAATCATATCTCATGATGCTGGGAGAGGATTTTAAGTAGGGCATTAATAACACACTTAAAGAAATACGGGAGAACACTGCTAAAAAGGTAGAAGCCCTTAAAGAGGAAGCACAAACATCCCTCAAAGAATTACAGGAAAATAGTGCTAAACAGGTAGAAGTCCTTAAAGGAGGAACACAAAAATCCCTTAAAGAATTACAGGAAAACACAACCAAGCAGGTGATGGAATTGAACAAAATCATCCAGGATCTAAAAACAGAAGTAGAAACAATAAAGAAAACCCCAAAAGAGACAACTCTGGAGATAGAAACCCTAGGAAAGAAATCAGGAAGCATAGATGCGAGCATCAGCAACAGAATACAAGAGATAGAAGAGAGAATCTCAGGTGCAGAAGATTCCATAGAGAACATGGACACAACAATCAAAGAAAATGCAAAATGCAAAAAGATCCTAACTCAAAACATCCTGGAAATCCAGGACACAATGAGAAGACCAAACCTACGGATAATAGGAGTAGATGAGAATGAAGGGCCAGTAAATATCTTCAACAAAATTATAGAAGAAAACTTCCCATACCTAAAGAAAGAGATGCCCATGAACATACAAGAAGCCTACAGAACTCCAAATAGACTGGACCAGAAAAGAAATTCCTCCTGACACATAATAATCAGGACAACAAATACACTAAATAAAGATAGAATATTAAAAGCAGTATAGGAAAAAGGTCAAGTAACATATAAAGGCAGACCTATTAGAATTACAAAAGACTTCTCACCAGAGACTATAAAAGCCAGAAGATCCTGGACAGATGTTATACAGACACTAAGAGAACACAAATGCCATCCCAGGCTACAATACCCAGAAAAACTCTCAATTACCAAAGAGGGAGAAACCAAAGTATTCCATGACAAAACCAAATTCACACAATATCTTTCCACAAATCCAGCCCTTCAAAGGATAATAAAGGGAAAACACCAACACAAGGACGGAAACTACACCCTAGAAAAAGCAAGAAAGTAATCCTTCAACAAACCTAAAAGAAGACAGCCAAAAGAACAGAACCCCAACTTCAACAACAAAAATAGCAGGAAGCAACAATTACTTTTCCTTAATATCTCTGAACATCAATGGACCCAATTCCTCAATAAAAAGACATAGACTAACAGACTGGCTACATAAACAGGATGCAACATTTTGCTGCATACATGAAACTCACCTCAAGGACAAAGACAGACATTACCTCAGAGTAAAAGGGGGGAAAACAATTTTCCAAGCAAATGGCCCAAAGAAACAAGCTGGAGTAGTCATTCTAATATCAAATAAAATAGACTTCCAACCCAAAGTTATCAAATAAGTCAAGGAGGGGCACTTCATACTCATCAAAGGTAAAATCTTCCAAGTAGAACTCTCAATTCTGAATATCTATGCTCCAAATGCAAGGGCATCCACATTCATTAAGGAAACTCTAGTAAAGCTCAAAGCACACATTGCACCTCACACAATAATAGTGGGAGACCTCAACACCCCACTCTCATCAGTGGACAGATCCTGGAAACAGAAACTAAACAGAGACACATTGAAACTAACAGAAGTTAAGAAACAAATGGATTTAACAGATGTCTACAGAACATTTTATCCAAAACCAAAAGGATATACCTTCTTCTCAGCACTTCATGGTACCTTCTCCAAAATTGACCATATAATTGGTCACAAAACAGGCCTCAATAGATAAAAAAAAAAAAAATGGAAATTATCCCATGCATCCTATCAGATCACCACAGACTAAGGCTGATCTTCAATAACAACATAAATAATACAAAGCCAACATTCACGTGGAAGCTAAATTACACTCTACTCAATGATACCTTGGTCAAGGAAGAAATAAAGAAAGAGACTGAAGACTTTTTCGAGTTTAATAAAAATGAAGCCACAACATACCCAAACTTATGGGCCACAATAAAAGCAGTCCTAAGAGGAAAACTCATAGCTCTGAGTGCCTCCAAAAAGAAACTAGAGAGAGCACACACTAGCAGCTTGACACCACACCTAAAAGCTCTAGCAAAAAAGGAAGCCACCCAAGAGGAGTAGAAGGCAGGAAATAATCAAACTTAGAGCTGAAATCAACCAAGTGAAAACTAAAGAACTATACAAAGGGGGCTGGTGAGATGGCTCAGTGGGTAAGAGCACCCGACTGCTCTTCCGAAGGTCCAGAGTTCAAATCCCAGCAACCACATGGTGGCTCACAACCATCCACAACGAGATCTGGCGCCCTCTTCTGGAGTGTCTGAAGACAGCTACAGTGTACTTACATATAATAAATAAATCTTTAAAAAAAAAAAAAACTATACAAAGAATCAACCAAACGAGGAGCTGGTTCTTTGAGAAAATCAACAAGATAGATAAACCCTTAGCCAGACTAACTAGAGGGCACAGGGACAGTATCTTAATTAACAAAATCAGAAATGAAAAAGGAGACATAACAACAGAACCTGAGGAAATCCAAAACATCATCAGATCCTACTACAAAAGTCTATACTCAACAAAACTGGAAAACTTTGATGAAATGGACAATTTCCTAGACAGATGCCAGGTATCAAAGTTAAATCAGGATCAGATTAACCATCTAAAGAGTCCCATTTGCCCTAAAGAAATAGAAGTGGTCATTAATCATCCCCCAACCAGAAAAAAGCCCAGGACCAGATGGGTTTAATGAGAGTTCTATCAGACCTTCAAAGAAGACCTACTCCCAACTCTCCTCAAACTATTCCACAAAATAGAAATTGAAGGTACTCTGCCCAATTCATTCTATGACTCACAATTACTCTGATACCTAAACCACATGAATACTCAACAAAGAAAGAGAACTTCAAAACAAATTCCCTTATGAATATCGATGCAAAAATACTCAATAAAATTCTCGCAAACTGAATCGAAGTACATATCAAAACGATCATTCATCATGATCAATTAGGCTTCATCCCAGGGATGCAGGGATGATTTAATATACAGAAATCCATCAAGGTAATCCACTATATAAACAAACTCAAAGACAAAAACCACATGATCATCTCTTTAGAAGCGGAGAAAGCATTTGACAAAATCCAACACCCATTCATGATAAAAGTATTGGAAAGAACAGGAATTCAAGGCCCATACCTAAACATGATAAAAGCAATCTACAGCAAACCAGTAGCTAACATCAAAGTAAATGGAGAGAAGCTGAAAGCAATCCCACTAAAATCAGGGACTAGACAATGCTGCCCACTTTCTCCCTACCTATTCAATAAAGTACTTGAAGTCCTAGCCAGACAACAGAAGGAGATCAAGGGTGCCGCAGACCCTCTGGGTCCTGTGCCTGCGTAAAACGGTTCTCTAGAGTAGATGGGCAAAGATTAGGACGTGACAGACAGACAAACACACAAGAGAGGTGTTGAATCTGAATGTAATCTTCTGGTTGAGCTTAGACTAATTATATTACAGCGAATATCATAAATTGTAAAACATAACAGATATGGTACATTGAAGTTTCCCAGGTGCAAAGGGAGTGACTGCAAAGTTTACGCTAGGGATCAGCATCCCTCCAGATGTAAGAGGAGTGACTTCAAAAGGACTATGATTATCATAGAGATTAGCACTGAGTTTCGAACTTTAGAGTTAATTGGGCTAGAGGGGTATTAACTCTTGCCTGGCCTCAGGAATAAAGTAGTGTCAAGGACTTAGGCCTTGTTAATACTTATCTATGTCTGGAGAATTCCCATTTATCAGTGTAGTAACTTAATTTGCTGTTGGCACAGAATATAGTCTGTAATAAGAATTTCTATCTCAGTGAGAATTCCAGTCTCTTTCTGTAGATAGCTGATTAAATGACTAGTACTTAATTGGTTATTGAATAGGTTAAACTCCTTGTTACTATCTGGAATCTAAGAACACTGGGAAAAGGCTTTAGCTAATGTTAGAATACAATCTTAAAAGGCATTTACTATAAGGTAATGCTTAATAGAGTACGCGTGAGTCTATACATTAGACTAATGCGGTGGGAATTTGATTATTATGGGTTCAGGAGAAAATGCCAAATTTCTGGGAGGAGAATTACCATGGAACTCTGATCCTCAAGAACAGTTTCCAGGCTTTACGCCTGCCAAACTGATCCAAACTGGAGGGTAGACTTTCGTCAGACCTCCAGGAGAAGAGTCCTAGGAATTCATTTCTCATGAACAGTTTTTTGGCATTACTGCCTCACAAGCCTACTCCACCAGAGTTCTCTGGCACAAGGGGATACAAATTGTAAAGGAAGAAGTCAAAATATCACTATTTGCAGATAATATGATAGTATATATAAGTGACCCTAAAAATTCCACCAGAATACTCCTAAACCTGATAAACAGCTTCAGTGCAGTAGTTAAATATAAAATTAACTCAAACAAATCAGTGGCCTTTCTCTATACAAAGGATAAACAGACTGAGAAAGAATTTAGGGTAACAACACCCTTCACAATAGTCACAAATAATATAAAATAACTTGGTGTGACTCTAAGGAAGTGAAAGATCTGTATGATAAGAACTTCAAGTCTCTGAAGAAAGAAATCGAAGAAGATCTCAGAAGATGGAAAGATCTCCCATGCTCATGGATTGGCAGGATTAATAGATTAAAAATGGCTGTCTTGAGTTAGGGAAGCAGAAACCGGCCTGAGTAGAACCACAGGCCTCATCCGGCTGGATCAGCACCGGGGTAGCGGGAGCGCAGGGTTGCCTGACACCCGCCAGCTACCCACGACCCCCGCCACAGGATTTTGGGACTGCTGGTGAGTGGAACACAGCTTCTGCTCCAATCCAATTGCGCGGGACCTGAGACTGCATTAGTTAGGGAAGCAGAAACCGGCCTGAGTAGGGCCACAGGCCTCATCCGGCCGGATCAGCGCCGGGGTAGCGGGAGCGCAGGGTTGCCTGACACCCGCCAGCTACCCACGACCCCCACCGCAGGATTTTGGGACTGCTGGTGAGTGGAACACAGCTTCTGCTCCAGTCCAATCACGCGGGCATTGAGACTGCTCTGGTTGGGGAGAGAGAAATCCGGCCTACATAGGGCCACAACCCTCTTCCGGTCAGAAAAGCACCAGGGCAGCTGGGGCGCAGGGTCGGCTGACACTCACCAGCTACCCACAACACCCACCACAGGATCTTAAGACTTCTGGAGAGTGGAACACAGCTTCTGCTCCAATCCAATTGCACGCGGGACCAGAGACTGCATTAGTTAGGGAAGCAGAAAAACGGCCTGAGTAGGACCACAGGCCTCTTCCGGCTGGACCAGCACCAGGGTACTGTCAGCTACCCACGACCCCCGCCGCAGGATTTAGAGACTGCTGGTGAGTGGAACACAGCTTCTGCTCCAATCTTTAAACAGTGACAACGATAACAACTAACCCCAGAGATTACCAGATGGCGAAAGGTAAACGTAATAATCTTACTAACAGAAACCAAGACCACCCACCATCATTAGAACCCAGCACCCCCACTTCGCCCAGTCCAGGGCACCCCAACACACCGGAAAAGCTAGACACGGATTTAAAAGCATATCTCCTGATGATGATAGAGGACTTCAAGAAGGACGTTAATAACACACTTAAAGAAATGCAGGAGAACACTGCTAAACAGGCAGAAGACAATAAAGAGGAAGCACAAAAATCCCTTAAAGAATTTCAGGAGAACACTGCTAAAGAGTTACAAATCCTTAAAGAAAAACACGATAACATAATCAAACAGGTAGAAGTCCTTACAGAAAAACAGGAAAACACATCCAAACAGATGATGGAAATGAACAAAACCATACTAGACCTAAAAAGGGAAGTAGACACAATAAAGAAAACCCAAAATGAGGCAACACTGGAGATAGAAACCCTAGGAAAGAAATCTGGAACCATAGATACGAGCATCAGCAACAGAATACAAGAGATGGAAGAGAGAATCTCAGGTGCAGAAGATTCCATAGAGAACATCGGCACAACAATCAAGGAAAATGTAAAATGCAAAAAGATCCTAACTCAAAACATCCAAGAAATACAGGACACAATGAGAAGACCAAACCTACGGATAATAGGAGTGGATGAGAATGAAGATTTTCAACTCAAAGGACCAGCAAACATCTTCAACAAAATTATAGAAGAAAACTTCCCAAATCTAAAGAAAGAGATGCCCATGAACATACAAGAAGCCTACAGAACTCCAAATAGACTGGACCAGAAAAGAAATACCTCCCGACACATAATAATCAGAGCAACAAATGCTCTAAATAAAGATAGAATACTAAAAGCAGTAAGAGAAAAAGGCCAAGTAACATATAAAGGCAAGCCTATCAGAATTACACCAGATTTTTCACCAGAGACTATGAAAGCCAGAAGATCCTGGACGGATGTTATACAGACACTAAAAGAACACAAATTCCAGCCCAGGCTACTATACCCAGCCAAACTCTCAATTAACATAGATGGAGAAACCAAAGTATTCCACGACAAAACCAAATTCACACATTATCTATCCACGAATCCAGCCCTTCAAAGGATAATAACAGAAAAAAAACAATACAAGGACAGGAACCACACCCTAGAAACAACAAGAAGGTAATCCCTCAACAAACCTAAAAGAAGACAGCCACAAGAACAAAATGCCAACTTTAACAACAAAAATAACAGGAAACAACAATTACTTTTCCTTAATATCTCTTAATATCAATGGACTCAACTCCCCGATAAAAAGACATAGACTAACAAACTGGCTACACAAACAAGACCCAACATTTTGCTGCTTACAGGAAACTCATCTCAGAGAAAAGGATAGACACTACCTCAGAATGAAAGGCTGGAAAACAATTTTCCAAGCAAATGGCATGAAGAAACAAGCTGGAGTAGCCATTCTAATATCTGATAAGATTGACTTCCAACCCAAAGTCATTAAAAAAGACAGGGAGGGACACTTCATACTCATCAAAGGTAAAATCCTCCAAGAGGAACTATCAATCCTGAATATCTATGCTCCAAATACAAAGGCAGCCACATTCATTAAAGAAACTTTAGTAAAGCTCAAAGCACACATTGCACCTCATACAATAATAGTGGGAGACTTCAACACACCACTTTCACCAATGGACAGATCATGGAAACAGAAACTAAACAGGGACACAGTGAAACTAACAGAAATTATGAATCAAATGGATCTGGCAGATATCTACAGAACATTCTATCCTAAAACAAAAGGATATACCTTCTTCTCAGCACCTCATGGTACCTTCTCCAAAATTGACCACATAATTGGTCACAAAGCAGGCCTCAACAGATATAAAAATATTGAAATTGTCCCATGCATCCTATCAGATCACCATGGACTAAGGCTGATCTTCAATAACAGAATAAATAATAGAAAGCCAACCTTCACGTGGAAACTGAACAACACTCTTCTCAATGATACCTTGGTCAAGGAAGGAATAAAGAAAGAAATTAAGGACTTTTTAGAGTTCAATGAAAATGAAGCCACAACATACCCAAACTTATGGGACGCAATGAAAGCATTTCTAAGAGGAAAACTCATAGCTCTGAGTGCCTCCAAAAGGAAACTAGAGAGAGCACACATTAGCAGCTTGACAACACACCTAAAAGCACTAGAACAAAAGGAAGCAAATTCACCCAAGAGGAGTAGACGGCAGGAAATAATCAAACTCAGGGGTGAAATCAACCAAGTGGAAACAAGAAAAACTATTCAAAGAATCAACCAATCAAGGAGCTGGTTCTTTGAGAAAATCAACAAGATAGATAAACCCTTAGCCAGACTCACTAGAGGGCACAGGGAAAGCATCCTAATTAACAAAATCAGAAATGAAAAAGGAGACATAACAACAGATCCTGAAGACATCCAAAACACCATCAGATCCTTCTACCAAAGGCTATACTCAACAAAAATGGAGAACCTGGATGAAATGGAGAAGTTCCTAGACAGATACCAGGTACCAAAGTTGAATCAAGATCAGGTTAATGATCTAAACAGCCCTATATCCCCCAAAGAAATAGAAGCAGTCATTAATAGTCTCCCAACTAAAAAAAGCCCAGGACCAGATGGGTTTAGTGCAGAGTTCTATCAGACCTTCAAAGAAGATCTAATCCCAGTTCTTCACAAACTATTCCACAAAATAGAAACAGAAGGTACTCTGCCCAACTCATTCTATGAAGCCACAATTACTCTGATACCTAAACCACAAAAAGACCCAACAAAGATAGAAAACTTCAGACCAATATCCCTTATGAATATTGATGCAAAAATCCTCAATAAAGTTCTTGCTAACCGAATCCAAGAACACATCAAAACAATCATCCATCCTGACCAAGTAGGTTTCATCCCAGGGATGCAGGGATGGTTCAATATACGGAAATCCATCAACGTAATCCAGTATATAAACAAACTCAAAGACAAAAACCACATGGTCATCTTAGATGCGGAAAAAGCATTTGACAAGATCCAACACCCATTCATGATAAAAGTCTTGGAAAGATCAGGAATTCAAGGCCCATACCTAAACATGATAAAAGCAATCTACAGCAAACCAGTAGCCAACATCAAAGTAAATGGTGAGAAGCTTGAAGCAATCCCTCTAAAATCAGGGACTAGACAAGGCTGTCCACTTTCTCCATACCTATTCAACATTGTACTTGAAGTCCTAGCCAGAGCAATTCGACAACAAAAGGAGATCAAAGGGATACAAATTGGAAAAGATGAAGTCAAAATATCACTTTTTGCAGATGATATGATAGTATATATAAGGGACCCTAAAAATTCCACCAGAGAACTCCTAAGCCTGATAAACAGCTTCGGTGAAGTAGCTGGATATAAAATTAACTCAAACAAATCAATGGCCTTTCTCTACACAAAAATAAACAGGCTGAGAAAGAAATTAGGGAAACAACACCCTTCTCAATAGTCACAAATAATATAAAATATCTTGGCGTGACTCTAACTAAGGAAGTGAAAGATCTGTATAATAAAAACTTCAAGTCTCTGAAGAAAGAAATTATAGAAGATCTCAGAAGATGGAAAGATCTCCCATGCTCATGGATTGGCAGGATCAACATTGTAAAAATGGCTATCTTGCCAAAAGCAATCTACAGATTCAATGCAATCCCCATCAAAATTCCAAATCAATTCTTCAACGAATTAGAAAGTGCAATCTGCAAATTCATCTGGAATAACAAAAAACCTAGGATAGCAAAAACTCTTCTCAAGGATAAAAGAACCTCTGGTGGAATCACCATGCCGGACCTAAAGCTCTACTACAGAGCAATTGTGATAAAAACTGCATGGTACTGGTATAGTGACAGACAAATAGACCAATGGAATAGAATTGAAGACCCAGAAATGAACCCACACACCTATGGTCACTTGATCTTCGACAAGGGAGCTAAAAACATCCAGTGGAAGAAAGACAGCATTTTCAACAAATGGTGCTGGCACAACTGGTTGTTAACATGTAGAAGAATGCGAATCGATCCATTCCTATCTCCTTGTACTAAGGTCAAGTCTAAGTGGATCAAGGAACTTCACATAAAACCAGAGACACTGAAACTTATAGAGGAGAAAGTGGGGAAAAGCCTTGAAGATATGGGCACAGGGGAAAAATTCCTGAATAGAACAGTAATGGCTTGTGCTGTAAGATCGAGAATTGACAAGTGGGACCTCATGAAACTACAAAGCTTCTGCAAGGCTAAAGACACCATCAATAAGACAAAAAAACCACCAACAGATTGGGAAAGGATCTTCACCTATCCTAAATCAGATAAGGGACTAATATCCAATATATATAAAGAACTCAAGAAGGTGGACTCCAGAAAGTCAAATAACCCCATTAAAAAATGGGGCTCAGAACTGAACAAAGAATTCTCACCTGAGGAATACCGAATGGCAGAGAAGCACCTGAAAAAATGTTCAACATCCTTAATCATCAGGGAAATGCAAATCAAAACAACCCTGAGATTCCACCTCACACCAGTCAGAATGGCTAAGATCAAAAATTCAGGTGACAGCAGATGCTGGTGAGGATGTGGAGAAAGAGGAACACTCCTCCATTGTTGGTGGGATTGCAAGCTTGTACAACCACTCTGGAAATCAGTCTGGCGGTTCCTCAGAAAACTGGACATAGTACTACCGGAGGATCCAGCAATACCTCTCCTGGGCATATATCCAGAAGATGTCCCAACCGGTAAAAAGGACACATGCTCCACTATGTTCATAGCAGCCCTATTTATAATAGCCAGAAGCTGGAAAGAACCCAGATGTCCCTCAACAGAGGAATGGATACAGAAATTATGGTACATTTACACAATGGAGTACTACTCAGCTATTAAAAAGAATGAATTTATGAAATTCCTAGCCAAATGGATGGACCTGGAGGGCATCATCTTGAGTGAAGTAACACAATCACAAAAGAACTCACACAATATGTATTCATTGATAAGTGGATATTAGCCCAAAACTTAGGATACCCGAGATATAAGATACAATTTGATAAACGCATGAAACTCAAGAAGAATGAAGACCAAAGTGTGGACACTGTGCACCTTCTTAGAATTGGGAACAAAACACCCAGGGAAGGAGTTACAGAGACAAAGTTCGTAGCTGTGATGAAAGGATGGACCATTTAGAGACTGCTGTATCCAGGGATCCGTCCCATAATCAGCTTCTAAACACTGACACCATTGCATACACTAGCAAGATTTTGCTGAAAGGACCCAAATATAGCTGTCTCTTGTGAGATGATGCCGGGGCCTAGCAAACACAGGAGTGGATGTTCACAGTCAGCTATTGGATGTATCACAGGGCTCCCAATGGAGAAGCTAGAGAAAGTACCCAAGGAGCTAAAGGGATCTGCAACCCTATTGTTGGAACAACATGATGTACTAACCAGAACCCTGGAGCTCTTGTCTCTAGCTGCATATGTATCGAAAGATGGCCTAGTCGGCCATCAATGGAAAGAGAGGCCCATTGGACTTGCAAACTTTATATGCCCCAATATAGGGGAATGCCAGGGCCAAAAGAATGGGAATGGGTGGGTAGGGAAGTGGGGGGCGCTATGGGGGACTTTTGGGATAGTATTGGAAATGTAATTGAGGAAAATATGTAATAAAAATATATATATATATATAAAAAAAAAAAGAAAGTACCCAAGGAGCTAAAGGGATCTGCAACCCTATTGTTGGAACAACATGATGTACTAACCAGAACCCCGGAGCTCTTGTCTCTAGCTGCATATGTATCGAAAGATGGCCTAGTCGGCCATCAATGGAAAGAGAGGCCCATTGGACTTGCAAACTTTATATGTCCCAATATAGGGGAATGCCAGGGCCAAAAGAATGGGAATGGGTGGGTAGGGAAGTGGGGGGCGCTATGGGGGACTTTTGGGATAGCATTGGAAATGTAATTGAGGAAAATATGTAATAAAAATATTAAAAATCAAAAAAAAATGGCTGTCTTGACAAAAGTAATCTACAGATTCAACTCAATTCCCATCAAAATTCCAACTCAATTCTTCACTGAGTTAGAAAGGGCAATTTGTAAATTCATCTGGACTAGCAAAAACCTAGTGTAGCAAAAACTATTCTCAACAATAAAAGACCTCTGTTGGAAACACCAGGTCTGACCTTAAGCTATACTACAGAGCAATTGTGATAAAAACTGCATGGTACTGGGATAGAGACAGACAGGTAGATCAATGGAATAGAATTGAAGATGCAGAAATGAATCCACACACCTATGATCACTTGACTTTTGACAAGGGAGCTAAAACCATCCAGTGAAAAAAAGACAGCATTTTCAACAAATGGTGCTGGCACAACTGGCAGTTATCATGTAGAATGCAAATTGATCCATTCTTATCTCCTTATACAAAGATCAAGTCTAAGTGGGTCAAAGGACTCCACATAAAACCAGAGACACTAAAGCTTATACAGGAAAAAGTGGGGAAAAGCCTCAAAGATATGGACACAGAGGAAAAATTCCTGAACAGAACAGCAATGGCTTGAGCTGTAAGATCAAGAATCAACAAATGGGACCTCATAAAATTGCAAAGCTTCTGTAAGGCAAAAAGACACTGTCAATTAGACAAAAAGGCCACCAGCAGATCGGGAAAATATCTTTACCAATCCTAAATCATATAGGGGACTAATATCCTATATATATATATATATATATATATATATATATATATATATATATATATATCTCAAGAAGATGGACTCCAGAAAACAAAATAACCCTATTAAAAAATGGGGCACAGAGCCAAACAGAGAATTCTCAACTGAGAAATACCAAATGGCTGAAAAGCACCTGCAAAAAATGTTTAACAACCTTAATCATCAGGTAAATGCAAATCAAAACAACCCTGAGATTCCACCTCACACCAGTCAAAATTGCTAAGATCAAAAATTCAGGTGACAGCAGATGCTGGCGAGGATGTGGAGAAAGAGGAAAACTCTTCCATTGCTGGTGGGATTGCAAGCTGGTACAACCACTCTGAAAATCAGTCTGGCATTTCCTCAGAAAATTGGACATAGTACTTCTAGAAGATTCAGCAATTCCTCTCTTGGGCATATACCCAGAAGATGTTCCAACTAGTAATAAGGACACATGCTCCAATATGTTCATGGCAGCCTTATTTATAATAGCCAGAAGCTGGAAAGAACCTAGATGTCCCTCAATAGAGGAATGGATACAGAGAATATGGTACATTTACACAATGGAGTACAACTCAGCTATTAAAAACAATGAATTCATGAAATTCTTAAGCAAATGAATGGATCTGGAGGATATCATCCTGAGTGCGGTAACCCAATCACAAAAGAACTCACCTGATATGCACTCACTGATAAGCCCAGAAACTTAAAATACCCAAGATACAATTTACAAAACACAAGAAAATCAAGAAGAAGGAAGACCACAGTGTGGATACTTTGTTCCTCCTTAGAATAGGGAACAGAATACCCATGGAAGGAGTTACAGAGACAAAGTTTGGAGCTGAAACAAAAGGATGAACCATCCAGAGACTGCCTCACCCAGGGATCCATCCCATAAACAGCCACCAAATCCTGACCCTATTGCATATGCCAGCAAGATTTTGCTGAAAGGACTCAGATATAGCTGTCTCTTGTGAGGCTATGCAGGGGCCTAGCAAACACAGAAGTGGTTGCTCACAGTCAGCTATTGGATGGATCACAGGGCCCCCAGTGAAGGAGCTAGAGAAAGTACCTAAGGAGCTGAAGGGGTCTGCAACCCTATAGGTGGAACAACAATATGAACTAACCAGTACCCCCAGAGCTCTTGACTCTAGCTGCATATGTATCAGAAGATGGCCTAGTTGTCCATCATTGTGAAGAGAGGCCCCTTGGTCTTGCAAACTTTATATGCCCCAGTACAGGGGGAAGCCAGGGCCAGGAAGCGGGAGTGGGTGGGTAGGGGAGCAGGGCAGGGGGAGAGTATAGGGGACTTTCCGGATAGTATTTTAAACGTAAATGAAGAAAATATCTAATAAAAATAATAAGTATTTGTTCTATCATAGTATCAATTTCTCTGGCTCTGAGCTTTTGAGGCCTGCCTGGGGAGGAGAATTGGTTGCCCTTTTTGTATTGGGCACTACTCTCCAGGATTATTCTTTTATAGACTCTCTTAATAGTTCACACCTAGCTGAATTCCTTTTCCTCTAAGGAGAAACTGAGTAAGTGAGATCCTGAAACAAGCTTTACTGGGTTGTAAAATAACCTTCTTGGGCTATGGCCTATGCATGGGGTGTCTTAGTAATAAGAGGGGACATGAGCCATTCTAGTAACCATTGTATTTTATTAAATTTTTTAAACAAATATAACAAAACAATTTCTCTTCTTTCATAAAAGTAATTTAAATATTTTTAAGGTTCCATAACTATCAGTTTAGGAAAGTAAAGAGAGGAAAAATATTAATGAAAAGTTAACAAAAGGGAAACTTCGTGCATAAGATAAATGGATAAATTCATACTATTGGTATTTCTGCCCAGCCCTGACAGCTGCTGTCAGAGGTCCTCAGTGGGATAATTCACAATTCAAAAGATTCTCTAGATCTTGCTTGCTCAAAGGAGGGATTTTGGCGACTTCAAAGTAGGTCCTGCAAAAGGAAGTGTGGTCTGCTTAGAGGAAAGTAAGCCAAAAAAACCAAAAAATCAAAACAAACAAACAAACAACAAAAACACCAGGCTCCACAGGAGAAATGGCAAGTTAGAGCCTCTCGCGTCCACTGTAGAGTAGAACGGAAGGTACAAAGTTCCCGAATCCTCTGTTTAAAGTGAGATTTCTAGGCCCAATATTTTAATGGTTTATTATGAGTGAGTGTAAACTCCACTTTAACTGTAGTTTGGCACTTACTCTTCAGAATACTTCTGAAACACATTCTTGAAGATTCTATGGGATCGGAAGTTCAGCAAATGGTTTAACTTCCTGACCAAGATATGGAGTTCTGCCATCTTGTACCCAGTGGAATATTCCAGTGTAGGAATCTGACAAAAAGAAGAATGAGCATTAACTTCTATTATTGGAAGTATACCCTGACTCCAAGTATGCTTTTCAAGTCCAAACATCCCATCTCTGGTTTAGGCAGGGAAATACTCAAATCACTTCAAATAATCATACAGTATAGAGACTGACTAAAAATTATAGGCTAGCACCTAAAAGAATAAGTTATAAGCACAAACTTCCAAGATGATTATGTTCAAGTGTTATCATTTATGTTAGTCCTAATTAACTAGCCCAAAATAGTTCAAGGATGCTAGAATCCACCAAAGACCAAGGAATAGGATTTAGAATTTTATCCTAAACATATCATACTTATTCCTTTAGTGCCTCACATCTTTTTAGTTAATAGTTTGTCCACATTAAATATATCCTCTCACAAGTTTCTACTCATCTTTCAAGACTGAGCTTAAAAATTACCCTTGTACTGTGGACAGAGAGTGAAGCATATGAAAGTAGACAGGAAGGATGCTGAGGATGAAAAGCTTTAAATGACGATGGTGGTAGGGGTACAGGAAAGCAAATGTGAAGGTGTTCGTTAACTAAAATTAATAATGTATGAAAAAGTCATATAGAAACCCAGTATGTTGTGAGTCAATGTTAAAATATAATTTTAAAAAGACTTTAAACAACAACAAAAAAGTATTGAAAGCTGCAAGGAAAACAAACAAAAACAAAAACTGAAGTCATGTATAAAGGAAAATCCATGAGAATAACAGCTGACTTCTCAATGAAAATTTGAAAACTAGAAGGGCCTGGAATGATGCATTCAAATTCCCGAAAGACCATGATTGTCCATCTTGACTATACTAAAAAATATCTGCTATAGTTAAAGGAGAAAGACAGACTTTCCAAGATACAAATATCTCTAAAAATATCTTCAACAAACTAAATGTAAAGAAAATGTAGGAAACAATGTTTTGGGCTGTAAAGAGCAATGAACATAGCCAAGAAAGTGAGGACAGAAACACAAAGCCATATACAAAGATACAAAGTACCACTTGAAACACAAACAACAATTCCAAAATCAACAACACAATGGCCACAATTAACACAAACATTTCAAAAATAGCTTTAAATATTAATGACTTCAATTTTCCAATCAAAAGATACTGGTTGGCTGAAAGGAAGAAACCAAAATCCACCTATTAAGAAACACAGCTTTAAAGATAGTCACCACTTTGAATTAAAGACAGACAAAAGTACTCTAACCAAGTCGGAGCAAGAAGCAAGGAAACATTATTATTATAGTACCTGACAACACAGACTCCACACTAAAAGTAATCAGAAGAGATAAAGAGCAACAATTCATTCTAATCAAGAGAACAGTTAACAAAAAAATATTACTATCCTATATATGCATCAAACCCTGGGGTGCACAATTTCATTTAAAAATTACTGCTGAATTTAAATACAGATTAACTTCAACCCAATAATAATAATTATAGGTGGCTTCAATATCCCACTTTCTCCAATAGACAAGTCATCTGCACAAAAACTAAACAGAAAAGTATTAGAAATAAATAACAGCATATATCAAATACAGATATATACAGAGTATTCTACCCAAACACTAATGTCAAGCAGATATATACAGAGTATTCTACCCAAACACTAACATCAAACAGATATATACAGAGTATTCTACCCAAACACTAACGTCAAACAGATGTATACAGAGTATTCTACCCAAACACTAACGTCAAGCAGATATATACAGAGTATTCTACCCAAACACTAACGTCAAACAGATATATACAGAGTATTCTACCCAAACACTAACATCAAACAGATATATACAGAGTATTCTACACAAACACTAACGTCAAACAGATATATACAGAGTATTCTACCCAAACACTAAAGAATACCCATTCTACTCAGTTGCACATGGAAGCGTCTCTAAAATAGGTCACATCCCGGGGCACAAAACAGATCTTTAGAAATTCAAAAAGATTGAAATCATTCCTTGTATCTTATCTGACCACAATGGAATAAAACTTAAAATTGACAGCAAAAACAAACAAACAAACAAACAAACAAAACACAAAAAAAACCCTCTCCAATAAATATACAAAGTCGGGGATATTAAGATACTCATTGCTTAATGATTAATGGGTTAAAGAAGATATCAAAAGATATCTTCTAAGAACTAAATAAAAATGAAAGCACAACACAAGAAAACCTCTGGGATGTAATAAAAGTAGTCCCACAAGGGAAATTTATATCTCTAAGTGTCTGTGTTTAAAAGATAAAAACCAGAAAGAGCATAAATAAAGATCTTACTGATAAAACTCAAATTTTTGGAAAAATAAGAACAAACTAAAACCAAACCCAGTTGATAGCAAAAAAAAAAAAAATAATAATAAAAATCAGAGCATAAACCAATGAAAAAGAAAAAAAAAAACAATACAAATAATCAACAACCTAAAAATATTTTTTGGTTTTTTTGTTTGTTTTGGGTTTGTTTTTGTAGAAGATAAACAAGATTGATGGGCCCTTGGACCCAACTAATTAAAATAAAGGGAGGAGATGAATGAACAGAATCATAAATGAACAGGGAAACACTACAATGGATACCAGAGACATTTAGAATGCTCTTAGGGAAATATTTTTTAAAACCCGCACTCTATTAAGCTGGAAAACCTAAAACAAATGGGTAAGCTTCTATATTCAGCTAAAATTAAACCAAAAAGTCAACTATCTGAATAGATCCATAACAAATGAGAAATTGAAATAATAATAAAAGGCCTCTCAGCACCCTCTCAAACAGGTCCAGAGCCACATGGATTCACCAATGGAATTCTACCAGACACTCACAGTTCTACAATTAATCTTTCTTAAAGTATTCAAAAAAATAGAACCAAAAGGAGCACTTCCCAATTACTTCTATGAAACCAGTAACACTCAAGTACATAAACCAGGTAAATTACACAATACAAAAAAGCCAATATCCCCAGTGAACATCCTCAAAAATACTCAATAAGATACCTGCAAAAAGGATATAGACATGCATCAAAAAGATTATACACCATGAGCAAATCTAACTTATACCTGAAATAAGAGGACTGTTCAACATTTGCAAGTCAATAACAACTTAATAAGCCTTTGACAAAAATCTAACACATCTTCAGGAAAAAAGTCCTAGAGCAGCAGTTCTCAAACGGTGGGTCGTCACCCCTTTGCGGGGGGTGGGGGGGGGGGAGAAGTTGAATGACCCTTTCCCAAGGGTCACACATCAGATATTTACCTTACTATTTATAGCTAGCAAAATTACAGTTATGAAGTAGTAACTAAAATAAATTTATGGTTGTGGTTACCATGTCTGAGGCATGGTATTAAAGGGTCACAGCATTGGAAGGTTGAGAAGCACTGTCTTAGAGAATGTAGGGCTACAGGGAATATACTTCAACACAATAAAAGCTATCTATGAGAAACCATAGCCAACATCATCCTAAATGAAGAAAAACTTGAAGCAATCCCACTGGAGTCCAGAATGAAACAGGTATGTCCATCATCCCCACTCCTTTTTAATATTATACACAAAATTAGAGCAATATGACAAAAAATTAGAGGGATACAAGTGAGGAAATAAAGTGTCAAACTATCCTTATTTGCAGATGATACGATAGGATATAATAGAGAATCTAAAATTTCTATCAGAAAACTTCTAGAAATGTTAAATAAATTCAGCAATGTGGTACAATACAGAACCAACTTTTTATAAATCAGCAGTTTTTCTAACACTAGCCACAATATCACAGAAAGGGAGATTATGGGTGCGCTCATTCACAATGATTTGAAAGAAAACAGTGTCTAGAAATAAATGTAACCAAGGAAGTAAAGAACTGTACAATGACAACTTTTCACCCCTGAAGAAAGATACAGAAATAGACTAAATACTAAAAATAGAAAGATATGGCATACTCATGGATTTGTAGAACTAATTTTATGAGAGCAACTCATTTTACTAAAGCCATTTACAGATTCGGTGCAATCAAAATCAAAATCCCCAATCTAATTCTTCACAGAAAGAGAAAAATAAGAACCCTAAAATTCATATGAAACCACAGAAGACCCTAGAAAGCCAAAATAATCCTGAGAAAAAGAACAACATTGAAGGAATTACACTGGAGGTATTAAGATATATAACAGAGCAATAGTAATAAAATCAATATGATACTGGCACAAAAACAGACATGTAGACAAGTAATGATATTGAAGACACAAATATGAGTACACATAACTTCAGCCACTTAATATTTGAAAAAGATGCCAAAATCATAAACCAGAGAAAAGAATACATCTTCAACAAATGATTCTGGGAAAACTGATTGCCCACATGCTGAATACATCTAACCCATACTTATCACTTTGCCTAAAAGTTAACTTCAAATGGATCAAAGACCTAAACATGAAACTAGAACACCAAGACTTCTAGGAAAAAAAGAGAAGTAGTACTCTATACAGTGTACGTGTGCAGAAAAGAGCTTCCTGACTAGGATTCTACGTGCTCCCCAAGTTAAGGCCAACAATTGACAGCATGACTTCATAAAACTATAAAGCTTCTGCACAAATTTAGAAATAATCACCTGGAAGAAGAGGACACCCACAGAATGGAAGGTCATCTTTGCCAGCTATACATCTAACAGATTAACATCCAGAAATACGTAAAGAGTCAAAACTCAACTAGTCAAAAATGAATGCCTCATTCCAAAAAAAAGGGCTTGGGACCAGAACAGAATATTGTCAGAAAAAGAAAAAATGGTTAAGAAACACCTCAAAAAAATGTTCATCATCCCCAGTAATTAGGGAAATGGAAATAAAACAATTTTGAGATTTCATCTTACCCCAGGTATAATGCAAAAGATTGGTAGAAACATGAAACACTTAAAACTGCTAGAAAAAATACATCTGGTGGCAGTCCAGCAAACTGTCTATGTAGCTTTCTCAGCATTCAAAGGCTTGCTAATCAAAAGTGGCTCAGAATTTCTAGGTAAGAGGTCTTAGGAGTGGATCAAAAAATGCATTGTTAATCATATTGTCTCTCCTTTGGTTATATTTTACACATCTGTAAGAATTCAAAGTTTTCAAAGTTACTTTTCTCTACAATGTTTTATAAAATTGAGGAAAGGATCAAGTATGAATTCTAATTATAGGTATCTACAAGTGTTTGGAGGCTTTCTACCTGAAAGGTAGCAATACAGGCATGGCCTGTTATCCAAATGGACAGATCCTTGCACTAGCCTACAGCCTCTGGGTCAGTGTTTCTCACTCTGTGTGTGTATGTGTGTGTGTGTATGTGTGTGTGTGTGTGTACCTGTGTGTGTGTGTACCTGTGTGTATACATGCACAACTCATAGGAGAATTTTCAGGTATCCTGCGCTATCATTGTCCACCTTATTACTTTGAGACAGAGTGTCTCACTGAACCTCAAGTCAAGCTGGCAGCCAGTAAGTTTCCAATGATTCTCTTGATACCCCCCAACTTCCCCCAACACACACACACACACACACACACACACACACACACACACACGACTAGGGGCACAATCAAGCCTGGTTACATGTAGCTTTTTACATGGGTGCTGGGGATTTGAACTTAGAACTTAGTGCCTGAGCCACCCCATCTATTTACACAATTGCTGAGATTCCTCATATAGAGGGCCAAGGTGAAAGAGGCTGCAGCTAGCTTTGAAGGCCTCTCTTCAATATACTCATATTCCTGCAGGGTCATCTCACAGATGAAGCGGGATAAGGTTAGTGTCTTCATGCTAACATGGATGCACTAAAGGAAACAAGAAGAATGGTTAGCAATCAATTCAGGAAAACAGTTGCAGGATGAAGAATCTCTTTCAAGTTATCTCATCCCTAGTCCACATGGCTCTCTGCTTGAACAATGTACTACTTCTGCCCTTTTGCAGACTCCTGCCTACAAAAATGCAGACATTCTGGGAGAAGCTTATGGTACTGGCATGGGGGGTTGAGATCTTTAAGGCTCCTAAACAACCAAGTGACTCTTCTTGCTATAGTAGTCATCCTTTGATGGGTCAAAGTCTCCTAACTGTGACTCTGCACATAGTCCTACACTCTAGGAGATGGTTCATGCTCCATTCTGTTCCTTCTTATGTTTGAAAAAATTGTAACTTATAATACACATAAAAACAAACATAAAACAATTGAAGAACACAATGAATAATTTTAAGGTGATATTCCTCTAAAAACTAATATTCAACTAAGGAAAATAAGATTGCCAACATTTCCCCCAAATGTATTCATCCTCTCCTGATCAAAGAATATTTTTACCTCACCCTCTACTTTGCCCCTATTCCAAAACCTTATAGCTACACCACAGAAATCTATGATATACACCATCCCAAGTATCTGATAATCTTTCACGTAGAAGTCTGTCAGACACTCTGGATATAGAAAAAATAGTCCACAAATCAAAATAACTTAGCTGTGTCTCCCCATTACCGAAGCATATCTACGCAGAAAATTATATGCTGTGGGAATATTGATGTCAAAGTTGAGAGTTTTCAGGATGTTGATCTCCAAGGATGCCATATCACTCTTTTCATAAAGATTTTCACAAATGAACAGGAACTCTGACAGAGGAGGGGGACAGGATTCCTGTGGATGGAAAGAGACACAATCATCCATATATATTTAGTCTCTCTTTTAGTCTCTAATTATGATAAAAGGAAAATAGGGAAAGAAGTGAGGGATAAGAAGGAGTTGACCACATTTCTAGACATAGACTTTCAGGGCAGATCTGAGCTGGTTTTAGTTCATTTGAATGGCTCAACAGAAAGGAAAAAAAGAAAACAGAAAAAAGAGAAGAGTTTGCTGACCTAAATTCTACTAACATCAAGCAGAGGGCAGGGCTAAAGGTTATAGGTACTTACACAATGCTAAAAAAAAAAAGCCTAACATGTAATAGCATCTGAGAGTAGGAATGGGCCTTCCTGATGGGTGAGAATAGAACTGAGAATAGTGAGAGCCAAAGCCTGCTATGAGAAAGGAATGTAAGGAAGCCAAAGAAAGATGAGCTAGAGATAGAAAAAATATGCATGGCAGGATGGAGAGGAGCTGTGAATACCACTGTGCCGAGAGTGCCTTCTTATCCTCTGTTCTCTAGAGACTGAACACTGGAAAATCATGAGGATATAAAGAACCCTTGATGTTTTTACTCAACTTAGAGCTCACTGTACACTCCAGCCTTACTTTCCTCTTTACTTCCTTGCTGTCCTTCCCTCCTCTCTCTTCCTCCCCCTCCATTCCTCCTCCCCTTATGAAATCATCAGGTTCACATACCTCTATATTACTTGTTCCTTTTCCCACATTCATCCTAATTCCACACCTCCCTTGAAAATTCTTTCAGCTCACTTGTATAGTGATATTCCCCACTCTTGCTCCCTCCTCCCATGTTCCATCTTTACTTTCCTGGGTTTTTTTTTTCAGTTACTTCAGGATATATTCACAACTGAAGACTTGGAGTTAAAAAGCAGCAAATCAGAGAACACATGGCATCTATCGTTTTTGCTTGGGATACCTTACTCAATATACTATTTTCTAGCCCCATTGCTTTACCTCCATCTTTCATGATGCATTTTTCTTTACAGCTGAATAGCATTCCATTGTTTATACATACAGTTTTAATCATCCATTCAACGATTGAAAGGCATTTAGATTGTTTTCATTTCCTATTCTGAATAGAGGCACAGATGCATTGTTAAACATGTTATTTGTGATGTAGGAATATCAAGTCCTTAGGATATCTGCCAAGAAGTGGTATAGGTGGGTCATAGAGTTTATTTATTTGTAGCTTTTTATTTATTTGAGGATTTTCCAAGCTTAATTACAGAATGGCTGTACCACTTTTATTCTCACCAATAGTGAATGACGGTTCCCCTTTTCCCCATATGCTGTCTAGCATTTATTGTCATTTTTTTTGTAATGCTCCACCAAGAGCCACAGATTACCTACCAAACTTCTCAGAACCAGGCAGGAGAAATCTCTTTTCAAGCTGTTGGTCAAGACAGTCCAGAAGACTACCAAGACAATATAAGCTACTGCTGTTATGCTTGGGTGGCTCCCAGAGATTGAAAGAAAGTATCTGTTGCTGGAGACATCACACACTTTGGAAACATACAACTTTGGATGGATCTGGCCTGAAAACTTCCTCCCTGAAGTCTAGTTTTCATAGTACCAGAAGCAATCAACAGTCTTACCCAGCTATGATACTTGTAACCCACACCAATGACAAGCATAGCACGATATCCCTAAGGTGCAATAGTGACATTCCTGTCTTGGTGGTAATCATCAGCTGTCTAATAGACTTAAGGTCACCCACCTCAACAGGAAGAAAACAACACCTGTTCCTGGAAACCTACACCACTCCCCAGGGTGAGTGAGGTATTGATCTTAGAGAAGAGCCTACTACTGGGGCTCCACTAAACCAGCATAATTCCTAACTGCATTCTACAGCTTCTTCTTCTACCTACAGGTGAGTGCAATTCCCACCTTCATCAAAGAAGCGTCACTTTATAGCAGCAGGTGGAGAGCATTAGAGAAAACCATAAATGGTTAAGATGCAGAAAGCAAATGATCACGGGGTATCTATACCCAGTTGGTATAACTACAAGTACAAGACAACACCCACACCTAAGACTTAGGAAACATTGCAGGAAAGTGGGTATAAAGATTATAAGAGTCAGAGGGCTAGGAAAGCTGCTGTGAGATGCACCTAGAAATGACAGGAAGTATATATCCATGAAATCTCAATAATATGGCTGTCTAAAAAAAAACCTGAACAATGACAACACCAATTGGCATACTAATGTGGAAGAAGAAAACCTCACAAGCCCCACTTCTATACAAGGAATTACAGGCAACTAATAACTACTAAGAGAGGGGGGGTCCTTCTCAGAAGTGGTCAGCCCTGAAATCATGTACATACAAGCAATATTAAATGAACTCAACAGGTTGTATATTTATGTGTGTATGTACATAAACAATAATAATTAAAGAAAAAGAGATTATGAGTTTGAAATGGAGTAAGGGATGTTGTGGGGGGGACAGAAGAAGGAAAGGAAATGGGTAAAGACTGTAATTACATTTGAATTATTTTTTTATAATTTAAAAAATCTCTTTCAGGGGCGAGAAAAATAGCTCAGCACTTAAAAGTACCTACTGCTATTGCAAAGGACTTGACTTTGGTTCCTAGCTTCTATATCAACTGGCTTATAGCTGCCTTTAAATTCAGCTCCAGAGACACTCAACAACATTAATTTCATGTATATCTGCACTCACATGTGCAGACTCCCACACAGACATAAACACATTATTAGGAAATAAAAACAAATCATTTTTTAAAGTCTTCTTGCATTTCTAAATCCCATAAGGGGAAGATATTCTCCACTGGTCTTAGTAGATTTTCTTCTGACCACAAGAAGAGGAGTACTCCTGGCTCCAAAGCTTGGTAAATATACCCCATTGACCTACCTATGCCCACCCTTGAAAGTAAGATGTAGAACAGCATCTCTAATGATAAGCACAAAGGTGCACATGAGCAGAAAAGCAATGACATAGAGAGGGAGAAACAGAGAAGGTAGAAAAAATATAGGTAGCAAGGGGAAAGGAGAAGAGAAAACAGAGAGCGAGTGAGAGAGAGAGAGAGAGAGAGAGAGAGAGAGAGAGAGAGAGAGAGAGAAGAGGGAGAGGCATGGGAGCCAGCAGACACACCAAAAAATAGCTCAAAAAATTTTGAACCTTAAAAAAACTCCATAGTAAAGTTGCTATCTTGTCTTAAACACTAGTTTGATACTACTAACATAATTGAAGGAAAACTTAAAGAGTTGAACAAAATCATTAAGTACCTAAAAAAAGGAAAAATGAGAGAGATTAGAAAGAAGAAAAGATCAGTTGTCTTTATACTGTTTATACTATTACTTCAAAAATAACTCTTTTACCTAGGCCATTTTAAACTCACTATAATCTACACCAAACCATTTTCTATTGTCTCCAGTATCCCACTTTGTTTTATTATATGTGCAGACAAGGATGTAGTTGGTGGAACAAGAAAAGCTTTGGGAGAGGGCAGGAAATCATGAATAAACAAAGTTTTTAACAGAACCACTTATCAAACTAGGTGCCTTTCCCCATACATATTTTTAAAGACTAAACAATTGAACCTTGCTGATACCAGGACAAATATGCCACCATTATCAACCAGTGACTTTCCAGAGAAATAAACAAAAATTTGATAAGAAAGGTGTGTGTGTGTGTGTAATTTTTATATACATATAGATAAATTTATAAAAATTCATAAACACATTTTTCTCATGGACAAATACATTTCCATATGCACTCTATGTTTAGGATGGATATTTGTTAAGTTTTGCTCAGACCTTGAGGATTCAGACTCACCTCAAATTTGGCTGCAATCATGTAAGTAGTGGAACCAAGGAGTTGTAGATGATCCTTCTTGCATTGTGCCTTCATTAGGTAGAGATCTATTAGCTTCACTGCCAAATACAGGGTCTCATGGTTCAACTGAAAGGATGCCTGAAGGAACAAATAAGATAGGAATCTATATATTTTCCAAATAAATAGCCAGCTCCAAAGTAATCTAGAAACCTTGCCTGTCTGAAGCATCAAGGACAGCCCTAGATAGTTTGTACTTTGCTAGGAATATGGAAAATGTTTCAGAAAGGTACCAGCACATACCTTAGTCTAACCCCTCGAGGGACCCTACAATTATTTGTAATTGTCATTTGGACAGAAAATCAACCTTACAAGGTAGTCAGAAAATATATACCCTGTCTGTGATTGCCTCAAGTCCATATTCCCTTTTTCTCCTTAATCTCTAATACTCAGATTCCTGATTTCCTTGTTTATTACTAACTTGTAAGTTCCACAGAAATAGTGTTTATTTAGTTTTAAAACACAGAGATGGGGCGAATAGTCAGGTTCATAACAGGTCCATCTTCCCCTCTAGAAGTTCTATTAAATAATATATTATCTTTCCTTTTCTAGTTTGTAGAGGCAACTCATTTTTTTAATCTGTTGCACCTTTCATCTTCCAAACTTATGAATAACCAGACAAATCTTTATCATATTACATTACCTGGTCTCCCTGGTCCACATTTAAGGACACCTGTAATAGGCTCACTTTGATAGTCTAAGATCATTGGTGTATCACAAACTCAGCTGATTATCCACTTTAACATTTCACAGGTCCTGGAGATTCTTACATGAACATTTTATTTTGCTTTCCACAGTATCCAAATGAATGTCTTAAGAGAGAAAATTCCTATACCCAGAAGATGCTCCAACAGATAATAAGGACACATGCTCCACTATGTTCATAGCAGCCTTATTTATAATAGTCAGAAGCTGGAAAGAATCCAGATGCCCCTCAACAGAGGAATGGATACAGAAAATGTGGTACATTTACACAATGGAGTCCTACTCAGGTATTAAAAACAATGAATTCATGAAATTCTTAAGCAAATGGATGGATCTGGAAGATATCATCCTGAGTGAGATAACCCAATCACAAAAGAACACACATGATATGCACTCACTAATAAGTGGATATTAGCCTAGAAACTTAGAATACCCAAGATACAATTTGCAAAACACATGAAACTCAGGAAGAAAAAAAGACCAAAGTGTGGATACTTTGATCCTTCTTAGAAGGGGGAACAAAATACCCATGGAAGGAGTTACAAAGTGTGGAGCAGAGACTGTTGTCCTCAGGTGCCATCTACCTTAGTTTTTGAGACAGTCTCTGCTAGGCCAGGCAGCCAGTTAGCTCCAGTTCTGGAATTACTGACACATACTATAATGCTCATCTTTTTATGTGTAGGCTGGGGATCCATTCATGTCCTCATGCTTGGCTGGCAGAGAGCCTTCTATCCTAGTAAATGGGTTTAGCAGAAGACAGAACCAAGTTCTTTCCTGCTACATTCTTGCTGCCTACAACTCACAGTCCCATGAATCCTGGTGCTAAGCCATTTGTAGACAACTTGCTTCTGAGAGTTTAATAGTTAGCAGAGCTGTATGCTTTCTTCAGGCTATTAAAAGTCAGCCCTTGATGTAAGTATTTTTAAAACAAGAAATGAAAAGTAAGAGAAAAGTAGAAAAAAAAGGTAAAATAGTATATAGGAAAAACAATAAAATTTCTTGGAGTCAAAGAACAAGCATATTAATTAAAAAGGCCTTACATTATAACAACATAATTATAGAAATCAGAGCCACACTTAGGGATTGTTTGTTTAATTTCAAAAATAATATAATATACTTAACAAGACTAATATAGACCTAAAAGCTTAGATTTTTAAAACTGAAAGTCAAAAAAAAGGAATAAATTAAAACATGCAAACTGTTTAATCTTATGTTAGGAGAAGTTAATTAGTTCAGTTCTATCAATAGGGCTAGTTAACTAAAAGATTTGAATAGTTAAGATAATCACAGAGCCATTTTTTTTAAAAAAGAGTACAGTAGGGGAGAAGGACAAAAAAATAAAATAAAAAAGAGTCCTGTAGATCTATATTTATAGGGAAAGATAACTTGGACTATTTTTTGCAATTGTTTTGAGATAGGGCCTCACATAGTTCAAACTGACTTCAAGCTTGCTGGGACACTGAGGATGGCACTGCCCTCTTGACCACCTGTGTCTACTTCCCAAATATGGGGATTACATGCTTGTACCACCACATTCATGTTAGGGATTGCTTGGTTGTTTTGTTTTGTTGTGATGTATTATGTTTTAAAAAAAAAAAACAACCCAGGTATACATACTCTCAGACCTGTAATCTCAGAATTACAGGCAGAAGGATCAGGAGGTTAAGGCGCATGTGTATTACTGACATAAACAAGAGACAGCAGAACCTTAATAAAACATACAGGAAACTATCCGAAAGCATACATTCCAACTAATGTATAATTGTTAACCATTAGAGAATAAGGAGCAGTGAAATCAAAAAGTAACTTGCCTTAATCCAGCTTCTGTAGTGGAACAAGTGTGCCAAAGTAGACTTTCTGTTGAGTGAACTACAATCTGTAAAAGTTGGAACCTCACCTTATAACCAAACAACTGAGTACCAGTCAATCAAAGAAGCTGACTTTATAGCCAATTAGAAGGTGAAATCTCCTAAATCATGAGCATATAAGCGTAACACTAGTAGCCACCATGAGGGCTGTATTATATTCACTTGTCTTCATGGCTTATTTTTCCATCTAAATGATAAATTCCAAGAAATCCAGAACTATTGTTTATTGAGCTCTATACATTCAGTATGTTTTTAGCATGTTTGATTTGAGCTGGAAAAAAAAAGAACAGCTTCTCAAGGCTGAAGGCAGAATTTTTTGTACACTGTGTAAGGTTTATCCTTGGGTTATTCAAATTCTGACTTCTCTGCCCTCACATCTTGGTTCAATCCAGACATGGCTTTGTTGTTTATTTTTAGAAGCTCCTTTCCCAACTTTATATAAACATTACTCCTCATTCATTCTCTGCCTTGCCAATAAAAGCCAAGGAGCCAATACAGAGCTTTAGAGAGAGAATAAAGCGAGATTTCCAATGCTAAGAGGGGAAGAGAAAAGAGACAAGAAGGGAAGGAGGGAGCCACAAGGAGAGATAAAAAAATATCAGAAGAGGGCTGGAGCAAGGAAGGATGAAAAAATGCAACACAGGAATATTGTCTGGGAAGAAGCCTGACTCGCTTGCAGTAATCACTCAGTATTTGACTCAAGGCAATTTTAATAAATCTTAGTCGTGTGGTTATTGGTGAATTAAGCTGGTTAAGGAATAACTACTGCTGTACTAATTTTATGAATCAGTCTTAATATAATACTTTTACACGAGGCAACAGTTGCTAGACTTACCTGTACCTCCACCAACCAGTCCACAAGAATGGCTCTCATATAACTGGTGAGTTCCATTTGCCCATCCATGTATTTCTGAACTATGAACTTTTCCTGTGTTGTTGAAAAACATGTTAATAAAGTATTCTTGTACTCCAATTTTTTTAACAAAAAAATCTTCTTCATGATTATAGCTCACTATTTTCAACTGGTATCAGATATGAACATATCAGGTTATCTTTTTCTGAACAAGTTCCAGCTATCTTTGGAAAGTGGACATATAAGCTATTAAAGTGTCAGAAGAGATATTGGGGAATTCACCTATTGCTGTCAATGAATACTAGAAAAGTTGCAATTCTTCTTTGCAATTCAGTCTAAAACACAATACCATGGTGTGCAGACCAATGCTTTTCAAGTTTGAAATGCATATGTAGTACTCAAATATATTTTAAAGCTTCCTATTTTGATTTAGAAATCTAATCTTAGTTTCTACATTTATGTTAAGATTTACAGTGAGATACACCAGAGCCAGTCTACTTTTCTGTCTGACCTCTTAGCCACTCCTACTGAACACTCTGTGAACCATGTAGTATCCTGTGAGATCAAACTCAGTCATGGGCCCCAGAGCTAATATACAATCCACTCCACCCGCTGTGCTACCCAAAAATCTCATGGCTCCAGTGAATACAACCCCAGGTACAAACCTATATCTCAGCCTCAGCCTCAATCCCACTCCCTTCCACCTGAGGAAGGTGTAGCATTCTATGCCCTACCTCTAGGGAGCACCTTCCACTCCCACTGAGATCCCACATCTACTATCTAAGAACTGACTATTAGAATTGGGCTAGTGGGCCCTCACAGACTTCTGAAGATCAGCCATAAGAATCTTCGAGTTACAGATGGTTTGCTCCTGGGCTCAAAAAGTTGCATCTTTTCCTAGCTTAAACAGGACTAATTAAGACACTCCATTTGAACATCAACAGAGTTTCTTCAGCACCGAGCTCCAGTACTATTCATCTGCACCACAACTTGATAAATTGGAGTAGCAGCGAATAAAGATCCAAATACCCCACTCAACAAAGGGGAGAACAGATCTCTATACCAAAAAAAAAAAAAAAAAAACCCACTAACGTTTTAACTTCAGATGCTTATGTCACATCGTGTGTGCAACGTACACACACACACACAAAATGGAGTCATAGAATATTTTTAAAAATCATGACCTTTAATCTTCAAGCCTACTGGCTAGCTTTCCTTGTTCTGGAAGATGCTGTGCATGTTTCCAGGGAAGAAAAATTAATGAGTCTTACTCAGCTGTGATTCCTGCAAACTATAATAACAACTACCCTGGCAAGAGATTTCCCCTGGTACAATAGTGCAGTGAATGTTATGGAAGTAACCAAACACATTCTAATTGGATTTAAGGTCTAGTTCACAAGGTGGAAACCATATCTGGCACCGTTACTGGAGTCTAACACCAGGGGCTACACAGACCTAAGGGGAAACCTAACTGCTAGTACTCTAAAAGGACATAGTATTAAATCATCTTCTAATGATTTAATGCTACATCCATAGATTATACTCATCTTTCAACCCTCATCAGAGAAGCTTCTTTTTGAGCAGAAGAGCAATTAACTAAGACCCACAACTAGTCACTATGCTGAAAATAAGACAATATGGAATGATCAGCCCCAGCCAGCTCAGGAATGTTTATAGAAGAAGGAGTAGAAAGACAGTTAAGAGTCAGAGATGATGGCTGATTACATCGAAACAGTGTTTTCCTGGCATAACACATATGAACGCATAGTGGTTGTGATAAACACACAGAACCTGTAAAAACTCTGCCCAGATAAAATCTCAGCATAGAGGAAGAAAGTGAGCATGAAATCCCACCTCTAGGTGAGGAGCTATTGGCTATTTATAGCTTCTGAGAAAGGGAAAGTTCATTTTCTTGAAGAATGTCATTCTTGGTATATCAACTGTGCTCTAAGGGTGGCCCTATACCCAAGAATTAATACTAGGGCAACATATATTGCACTTGATGGACTTAGGAAAAGACGACACAAATTTGGATGCTTATGTAGGTGGGATGGATCTAGGAAGAGCTGGGAATTTGTGACTATATTCAAAATACATTGCTTGGGGGTTGGAGAGATGGCACAGAACTGACTGCCCTTCCAGAGGTTCTGAGTTCAATTCCCAGCTACCACATGGTGGCTCACAACCATCTGTAATGAGATCCGATGCCCTCTTCTGGCCTACAGGCATACATGCAGGTAAAACACTGTAAATACGATAAATAAATAAATCTTTAGAAAAACACACAAAATACATTGCTTGAAATTCTCAAATAATACAATAAATTTAAAAAAAGATTTTAGAGAAGAGAAAGGAGGCATGGAGTTGGATGGGCAGGGAGAAGGGGAGGATCTGGGAGTAGATGAGGGAACAAAAATCATGATTGGAATATACTGTATAGCATATGGCTCATGTGGAAAGGTATCACATGATGACAATAACATATGGCAGACAGGAATCACAGAAATCAAAAAGGCTATGGTCCCCAAATATCCTCCACAAGAATTCCTTTGATGATTGAATCTCCTCTTATAAAACCTACCTAAGAAAGACGATTCTACTTCCTGCTATCACCTCAAGTGAGAGACCAAGCCTCTGTGGAATGTTCTAGATCCAAATGATGGCATTAAAATCATGGAAAATCTGAAACTTGTTATCAAATGTGTAGAAATATGGGTATCCTGGATACCTAGTCTATATTTGACATATGAAGCTGGTGCGTTACTGTGTAACTGAGACCTTTATTTGAGGGATCTGATGTGCTCAGAATTGAATCAAACTGTTCAATAGTCAATTGTGTTAGAGAAATGGGAAATTGCTGCTGTACAAAATGTATTAGCTTTGGATGTAAAAAAGAAAAAAGAAAAAAAACAACTCTAACCCCTAAAAAAATAACATTTAGTACTTACTTCACCTTAAAAATTAATATGCTATATGAAGAAACTCTATTTTCAAAAAATAAAAGCTAGGAAACAGGGAAAACATTTTCAGATCTTATCTAATACTACTAAGCCAAGACACAGTTAAGGAAAACACAAAACAAAAAACAAAGATATTTCCTGTTTTCTCTAAGGTACAGATGGTCCTGAATTATAATATTTCAACTTAATTTTCATACTTTATGATAGGTAAAAAGCAATATACATTTAGTAGAACATAATTACTGGTTTTTAATTTTGATCTTTTTTCAGGGCTAAAAATATGTGTTCTTTCTCAATACTGGGTAGCTTCACCAATTAATATTTTATAGTTAATATTCTGGCTGAGAATGAACATTTCAATTTTATTCAGATTTTATCCTCTTCATATATCAAGAAGTATCTGTACATTAGAAAAATCATAGGCCAGGCATGGTGGTGCACATCTTTAATCCTAGCACTCAGGAGGCAGAGGCAGGCAGATTTCTGAGTTCGAGCCCAGCCTGGTCTACAGAGTGAATTCCAGAACAGCCAGGGCTACACAGAGAAACCCTGTCTCGAAAAACCAAAAAAAAGAAAAAAAAAAAAAAAGAAAGAAAAAAGAAAAATCATGGATTCTAAAATCAGGTAACCAATTCTCTCTAGAAAAAGTGTGTGATGTGATTTCACCATAATATATAAAGTCTGGTAAGATTTCTATTTGGTAGATAATCTCCTTACCTATTTCATTGAAGAGAAGAAAATTTGAAACTAGTGAATATTTGGAGCAAACTTTTCATTTTTAAAGGCAAAGAATACTGCACTAAATTGGAAAGTGGAAACAATGGGTGTTATTATTACACACAATGTCAGAAACATAGGAAAATAACTTCTAACAGAAGTTACTCAGATACAAGGTACTTAGGATTTTCATGTCTTAGATTGTCTGGTGAGCAGCTAGATGTTGCAAAGTTGTGGTCTTCATGGTAGTCAGATTTTTGTTTCTATTTCAATTCTACCATGTAATATATATGACTCTGGGCAGTTCTTCCCACAATATAAAAGGGAGATAATAATCTCCACCATCAAAACATTTTGGATGAATGAAGATAATGTCTACAAATCCTTTAATATAATAGTCATCTTACAATAAGCTACCAATAAATGTTATTCACTGATATTGTTATTTTCAACATCACTATAGGCCCCTCAATTTACATACTGAGGAAGAGAATGAGAAGAAAATGAGAACTAAAAATTACTGTCTACTTTCAACAACCTTCATACCAACCTCTCTTTCTTTCAAGTAAATGAAGATGTCTTTGGCATATATAGTGTTCAATAATGGATCATGGTCTTCCTTTTCAATTCTTTCCAGGCTGTCACTGTCATTCTGTATGGTTATCTAATTAGAAATAATCAAAAAGATATTAGGAAAGGAATATTTCAAAGAAAGATTAGTCCACACATACTTATATTCATTTCACTGTCTTCTATTATGGTTCCTCAAATTTCAAGTATTCTGAACTATCGTAGATCATGTCTTGGCCCTTCGATCTGCACACTGTTCTGCAATCAATATTTGCCTAGTATATGCCTGTTCTGCCCCAGGAACAAGGCATCCCTTTTACACGTAACTTCAAGCCTCTCTTTTTATATGTATGAGCATTTTACCTGAATGCTATGTATGTGGAGCATGAACATGCTTTGCCAGTTCAAGGACAGAAGGCATTCCATTCCCTTGGGACTGGATTGATAGTTGTAACAAGTCATGCAGGTTCTAAGAACTGAATCTGAGTCCTCTGCAGAAACAGCAAGTATTCTTAACTACTGGGCCATCTCTGCAGCCCCAATTCAAGCTTCTCTTATGACAACATTTTTATTATTTCAGCTAGCTATGTCATCTGTCTTCTAACATCTCATGCTATGTATGCCTCAATCTTTTGATCTGCCCTGACTCATCTTAGTAGTTTTTTCCTACATCTAAAACTTTATCTAAGTTGTTTTGCTTCTAAATAGGGAACATTTCTCCTTTAACTTGTTAAATATCATCCCTTTATTTCATTCTTATAATTTACAACTTAAAAACTTGTGTTATGTCCCAATACTTTTATCTGGCCTAATTCATCTTAGTAGCTTTTTCTTACATCTTAACCTTTATCTAGGTTGTTTTGCTTCTAAATAGGGAACATTTCTCCTTCAACTTGCTAAATATCATCCCTTTATTTAATTCTTGTCGTTCACAACTTAACTATGTCCCTTCTTGGGATATATATGTCTCAATATTTTGGCCTTAATAAGCATAAGTACTTTCTGATTGCTAAGCTTCATCACTATAAAATCATAAATTAAAGATATCCTATAATATCAACTTGAAATAAGAGGAAATTTTCAAAGGGTCTAGTAACATTTTTCCACTTCATGGGTAACCTCAGGGTATGAAAAATGAGAAATGGGAGATTATGCATCACTTCTCATTAAATAAGAAGGTAGCTAAAAAATTATCATCTCTTCCTGAGTTGAAGCTCCTTCCACAACACTGTATAAATTGCTTAGTTGTTTAAGAAGCATATAAAAAGAACACTTTTGAGGTTCTGGAGTTATGGCTCAGTGGCTAACCTGCTGCTTTTGCAGATAACTTAATTTCAGTTCCCAGCACCCATTTTGAGCAGCTCACTACTGATTATAACTCTAGCTCCAGGGATTTTTCAATGCCTCTGCCTTATACAGATACCTAAACTAGCATGCATAGACAGACACGGGCAGACAGGCAGGCAGGCAAGCAGACAAATAGGCGCACACTTTATTAAGATATTTTTTTAAACAATCTCTTTGGTAAAAGTTTATCTTAAATTAGATAAATCATCTTACCTAAATTAAACAAAGCCCTTTACTTATCTAATTTAGAAAAGAAAGAAAGAAAGAAAGAAAGAAAGAAAGAAAGAAAGAAAGAAAGAAAGAAAGAAAGAAAGAAAGAAAGAAAGAAAGAAAGAAAGAAAGAGAGAGAGAGAGGGGGAGGGAAGGAGGAAGGAAGGAAGGAAGGAAGGAAGGAAGGAAGGAAGGAAGGAAGGAAGGAAGGAAGGAAGGAAGGAAGGAAGGAAGGGAGAGAGGGAGGGAGGGAGGGAGGGAGGGAGGGAGGGAGGGAGGGAGGGAGGGAGGGAGGGAGGGAGGGAGGGAGGAATACCTCAGTTTCGTTTCCACCCAGAGTTGACTGAAAGCTTTTGGAACTAGATACATATGGGTTGGAGTTCTCAACAGGATTGAATGCCTTTGAACTTGGCATGACAGCACTGAAATTGTCTGTTCTGGATTCAAAAGCATTGCTGGACATATTAGGGCTATTCTCATTTTCAAAGACAAGGAATGATTTGAATAATTCCTCTTCATCAACAATTTTAGTCTCTTCAAGATTCTGTAGATCTGTAAAGGACAACTGGTCGGCAGGAATGAGTCCCTGACTCAGTGCTATTACCATCTCATACAGGGTATCTATGTTGTACTCTTCATCAGTAAATACCATTCTGGCTATTTCACCCTTCTCAGTGTCAGGCTTATGATCAAGGGATAAAGAGTCCTTGGGGGTTGCATTTTTATTGCTGGAATTCTCTTCCAAGGACAATAGTTCCTTTGGAGTAATGTCTGTTTTAGTGCTAGGTTTCTCCTGCAGAGTAGATTCGTCAGCTGTAGAGTTCTCCAGCAATGCCAATACTTCCCTCAAGAGAGTCTCTACATTACTGGGTGGATTCTCCCGAAATGCTAAGGCCACCCTCTCCAGCCTGGGATTCTTCATTGAAACAAGTAGCTCCTTCAGAACAGTCAACAGCTCTGCTCTGTGCTTCTCCTGTGAAGATAAGGACTCCTTCAAAGTTGCCACTTCATTGATGCTGGTCTCTTCCAAGGACAAGGATTTCTCAGCCTGAGCTTCCCTGGCAGCAGGGAAATCATCTTGAGTAGACTCATCTTCTGTGACCAACATCTTCATGAGGGCAACCATATCCTCAGTGCTGAGTTCTTCCAAAATGTTTAGAGGTTCTCCCAAGGCTTCTGAGGCCTCCAAGGCTTCTGAGGCCTCCAATGCCTCTAAGGCCTCCTTCGTAGTGTCAGAATGGTTCTGAATGTGAGGTGACTGATGACTAAGAGGCTCATCAACATCACTACTGGTATTCTCATTCAATATTTTCATTAAGAGGAATTCCTGTTCTAGAGCAACAGTCCTCTCTTGGCTTGATTCTTCAGTGGAGGAGCATCTGTCCTTACAAAATAGCTTTCTTAAAAAGGACTCTTCTTCGGAAACACTGTCCTGGGAGTCAAACATTTTTTGGGGGGAGTCATTTTTTCTATCAACCTGCTCCTGCAAGTCCAAAGACTTATGGAATTTCAATGTGTCTTCATCAGCAGAACTGAAAGGAGAAAATAGGTCCTGAGAGAAGTAGTTCTTGTCATCATTTGAAGCTACCGATTCTTTCCTATGTTCTCTTTCTTGACTGGTGGTCTTCTGTGAGGCAAATGGCATTGAGTGGGATAGTTTTTGTGAAATTAAGCAATTTTCATTTGGTGGCAATGGATTCTGAAGGAACTCAGGTGGAGGTTCCTTCCTATGTGATCCAGGCGTTATAGAAAACAAATTTCTGTCTTCATCTGTCATTTCCTGCCACTCTGACTGTGCTTGCTGTAAGGTTATTGTGTGAGTAGTACTCTTTCTTTTCAGTAAAGATGTATTTTGTTCCCTAAAGGATGGAGGCTCCTTAGTCAGTGACTTTGCTCCTGAAGTGACTGTTGGTAATACTAGTGGGTTTCTCAAATGGAACCCTGTCTCTTTAGTAATAGTCTGCTGCATCTCTACCTTTAAAGGCTTATGGGTGGAGGCTGGCTCCTCCCTGCTGTGCTGTTTCTTAAAAGCTGAATCTAACCAAAAATGTGAATCCTCCTCCATGTTATGCTTTGGTGAGACATGCTGCTTCTTCTGTTTGGACAATTCCCCAGGACTGATATGCTTCTTTGGCAGTGCAGATGGCCACTGGGAAGGGGGATCTTTCTCAGTGGTAGACTTCTTAAAGAACAATGGCTTGCTAATGACTCTTTCTTGTACTGCAGAGTTACTGAAGAAATGTCTTCTTTTAGGGAGCTGCTGCTGCTTCCTTAAAGGTGAGGGCTTCTTCAGGCAAGGGGCCTCGGCCATGTTATGCTGCTTCTCCAAAACTGTAGCTACTGGAAAATATAACATCTTCTCCTCAGTGGTAGGATTTTGCAGAGCCAGGGATTTTTTCACAGTGGACACCTCCATTCTCAAATGCTTGTCTGGCAGTACAGATGGCCCATGGAAATGGGAATCTTTCTTCTTAGTAGTTGACTTCTTAGAGAACAATGGCTCATTTTCATGGGTGACTGGCTGAACTCCTAGTGACCTCAAATTAGTGCCTTTTCCCTGAGTGTCAGGATTACTTTTAGAAGAGGATGGCTTCTTTGTATGGGTTGCTTCATTGGTACTATGTTTCCCTTTAAAAGTAACTGGCTCTGTTAAAGTATCATCTTTGTTATTTGTATTCTCTTGTAACACCTGTGGCTTCTTCAAGATGCTTGCATCTTCTCTAGTATTATATTTCTCTTCCAGTGAAGATGGCTCCTGTAACAAAGGCTTCATCTCAGTGGTAGGCTTCTTTTTCCTGAAATGTGGCTTTTTGACTGGTGGCTTCTCTTTAGTAGTCACCACATTTGATACTAATGATATCTTCTTGAATGAACTCTTCTCCTGAATCACAGGTTTCTCTTCTTGAACAACATGTTTATTCTTTAACCATAATGGGCTTGAGGTGAGCGTCACCTTCCTAATAACAGGCTTCTTCAAATCAGTCATCTGTGGATGGAAATAATTAACACAATTTTAGCCATTCATAAACAGTAGCTTCTGGTGAAGCTAAAAGCAGGTACCACTTATTCCCTATGGCTATTACCTCCTCAATGATGGTTGGCTCTTCAGGTTTATCCTTCTTTTTAGAAGTCATCAGTTCTGGATCAAACTCATTGTAATCTTCAGTCTCCTCCAGCGAGGTTAATGGTTTCTCCATTAGAAGTGTCTCCTGATGAAATGCACAACTCTTTAATGTCTTCCTCATAAGGCATGTCTCTTTAGTAGCAGGCTCCTCATTTAAAACTGTCTTTTCAAAGACAAATGGTTTCTCAGTAGTTAGTGTTTTAGGCTCATTGGGTATATCCAGAATAAACTCTTTCTCCATGTTTGACAGTGAGGTAACATGCCCCATCTTAGAACTGTAAATAAAACAAAGTCAGGGTAAGAAAAATGTAACTCTTAGTCCTCACCCACCACTTCATTCTGTTGCTACATTAACTAAAATCAAAGGAAAGAGCTTCAACTCCAAGACATTGCAAAGGGTTAAAAAAAGATATGTCATACCAAATCAAGTTAGTACCACACAGTATAGTTTCTATTCTTATATACTTACACTTTGTACTTTTCCCATGAAATCCATGTCATAATTTCTTATATATAGTTTATTTCCATTATTTATATACAGTGTTCCTACTATAATACTTATCTGGATGCATTATCTGCATATGCATTGATCGCTCTCACTAGAACTAGTTATTTATCTTTGACTATCAGCACCATGCCTCTGATAAAGTGCAGAATGAAATTATTACTGTTTAAGAGATGAAAATAATTAGAGATGAAGGCTGGTGTTTAATATTGATGGTATCTAACAGGATTCTCTGTAACAAGAAGTATTCAGAAGTTTGACTTCTCTTTAGTTTTTAATTTGACTTTTATTCTTCAAATGATTTGATTATATTACATTGATTACTCATTAATCATGGGATTCTATTCAAACCACCATTCGGAACACAAGGGATAAATGCCTCTAAAGACTACATAGCATATGATTCAATCCACATAAAATATACAGGATGCTAGGGTATAGGTCAACAGTTCTCAAATTGTGGATTGTGACCCCTTGGGGGTTGAACAATATTTTTTCAGAGTTCACCTAAGACATGGATATTTACATTATGATTCATAACAGTAGCAAAATTATAGTTATGAAGTAGCAACAAAAATAATTTTATGATTAATATATTACATGAGGGAAATATATTAAAGAGTTGCAGCATTAGGGAGACTGAGAACTACTGGTATAGGAAGAGCTGGAAATTAAATATCTAGATAAAGATTGTTTTGAAAGTGTTAACATTTTTAAAGTTACATGGTGGCAATAACACTAGAAAAATTTAAACCGCTGTATTGTAAAAGATAACAATTTAAATGTAGTGCCTTATTAAGATTCTGCTCATCAAAACACCTTCCCAGAACTTCCTGCTGAGTTCATTTACAATTCATCTCCAGGTCTTCAGATAGTCTACGTATAATAAGAACATACATTGCCTGGAGCTAGTCTGTCAACATTCAAATCCTATGCCCTTATTTAGGAACTAGGTAACCTCAGGCAAATTAATTCAGTGCTTTGAGTTCCCTACCTATAAAATGAGGATAAAAGTAATAGCTCTTTAATAAGTTTGTTGTGAATATTTGACAAAATAATATGCTTAATGACACTTAAAGGAATGTTAAGAACAGTTAAATGGCAATAAATTATATAATTTAGATAAAATGAACAAATTTGTAGAAAGTCACAAACTATCCACACTCATTAAAGAAGATAATAGAAAATTAATTAGACATATCATATGAAGGAACTGAGTTAACAACTGAAAACCTGACCACAAAGAGCTCAGGCTCAGACAGCTTCACTGGTGAAGTCTACCAAAAAGTTAAACAGAGATTAAAACCAGTTCCTCATAATCTCTTTAAGAAATAAGAAAGGTGGAAACAGGTTCCAACTCATATTTTAAGAACAGCTGTATTATGATTTCAAAAGAACAATAGTATTACGGGACAATAAAACTAAAAATCATACCTCTTATGTATAAAAATGGAAAACTCCCCAACAAAATACTAGAATAACAAATGCAGAAATGCATTTTACAGGATGGTCCACCATAATTAAGTTGATACCCTAGTAGTGCAAAGTTATTTTAACATCCAAAATTCAAGTATTATATCATACTAACAGAACAAAAATGATGTGATTATCAATAGATCCATACAAATCACTTGACAAAATTCAATACTTTTTCATAATTAAAACCACTCAGCAAACTATAAATAAAAATGAGATTCTTAGGCTGGCAAGATGGCTAAGCAGGAAAAGCTGCTCGCTATTTGGCCTGATGACTTGAGCTCCATCCCTAGGATGAACATATAAATACATAAACGCAGACACAAATGTGAAAAAAATAAAGGATAGAGCATACTAATTGGAATCAATAAGTTGTGTGTGTATGTGTGTGTGTGTGTGTGTGTGTGTGTGTGTGTGCGTGCACGCATGTGCATGCATGCACATGTGTGCACATCTAGACAAATGGACAGGCAGTCCAGTGGAAAGATAGGCAGACAACAGACAGATCAAAAGATGGCAGATAGACAGACAATAGATGGACAGACAGACTGATGAAAAGATAAACAGATACCAGACAGATTAAAAGATGACAAATGGACAGACAGATGAACAGACAACAGATATACAGACCAATGGACAGACAACACAAAGACAGACTGAAAGACGGCAGAAAGATGAACAGATGACAGACTGATGGATAGAGAAACAGACAACAATCAGACTGAAAGATGACAGACAGAAAGATAAACAGACTGACTGACAGACAACACAGGCAGATAGACAAACAGACAGGTGGACAAAAACCAGAAAGACTGAAAGATGGCAACTGGACACATAGGAAGATGAACAGACAACAGACAGACTCAAAGATGGCAGACAGAAAGATGGACAACAGACTAACAGATGACAGACATGCAGACAGATGGACAGAGAGACTGAAAGATAATAGACATACAGACATATGTACAGATAACAGATTGATAGACAACAGACAGACTGACAGGCAACATAGACAGACTGATGGACAGTCAACAAGCAGACTGAAAGATGACAACTGGATAGACAGAAAGATGGACGGCAGACTAACTGACAACACATAGACACACAGACAGATGAACAGACTGAAAGATAACAGACATACAGACAGACTGACAGACAACAGACAAACAATAGATTGACTGACAGACTTATAGACAACAGACAGACTGACAGACAACAGACTGACAGATGACAGACTGACAGACAGACTGACAGACTGACTGACAACAGACATACAGACTGACAGACTGACAGACAACAGACTGACAGACTGATAGACCGACAGACTGACAGACTGATAGACAGACCGACAGACCGACAGACTGACAGACTGACAGACTGACAGACAACAGACAGACTGATAGACAGACCGACAGACTGACAGACTGATAGACAGACAGACTGACAGACTGACAGACTGATAGACAGACTGACAGACTGACTGACAATAGACATACAGACTGACAGACTGATAAACAGACAGACCGACAGACTGACAGACTGACTGACAGACAGACTGACAGACAGACTAACAGACTGACTGACAACAGACATACAGACTGACAGACTGGCAGACAGACAGACAGACTGATAGACAGACTGACAGACTGACAGACTGACAGACAAACTGACTGACTGACTGACAGACTGACAGACAACAGACAGACTGACTGACAGACTGACACTGACAACAGACAGACAGACAGACTGATAGACTGACAGACAACAGACAGACAGATAGACTGACAGACTGACAGACTGACAGACAGACTCACTGATAGCCAGACTGACAGACAGACAGACTGATAGACAACAGACAGACAAACAGACAGATCAACTGACAGACAGACAAACAAACAGACTGATAGACAGACAGACTGACAGACTGACTGACAGACAGGTAACAGACAGACTGACAGACAGACAGACAGACAGACAGACAACAGACAGACAGACTGACAGACAAGCAGACTGACAGACAAGCAGACAGACAGACAGATATAAAGACAGACAGACAGATAAAAAGACCATGAATTCTAAAATAAGTGGTTGGGAGGATACATGAGAAGCTTGATTGGGGTGAAGGGCCAGCAAAGATGCAAATATAGTGTATTCATATATGAAATCCTCAAATACAAATACATCTGAAGAAGAAATCAGATTCATGAACCTGGTATAAAAGACATCTACAAAACCCTAAAGTTAAAATCATAGTTAATAGTGACATAATAATGCTTTTCTATCTAACATTAGCAAAAAGACAAGAATGACAAACTTTGGGTGCTTCTACATTTTACCAACATTCTAGCTAAGGTGGTTAGGTAATAAAATTAAATAAAGGCATCCCTGTTAGAAAGGAATAATCAAAATTATCTATAGTATCATATACAATTATATATGGTAATATATTTATATCATATAAATATATAGATATATAATAGTAAGGAATCCACACAAAAACGTTATAACTAATAGATAAGTTAAGCAAGATATCAGAAAAAACTAGATGCCCACATGCAGAATAAAAATAGACCTTTATCTATCACACTGCACAAAAATTATACTCAAGTTCACTAAAGACCTCAATTTGAAACAAAAAAAAAAAAACCTTAAAAACTGCTAAAAGAAACAGGAACTATACCTTATAAGATATAGAATTAGAAAACTACTTTCTGAATAGGACTATATTTGCTCAGAGATTAAAGTCAACAATTGACAATTGGGACTTCATAAAATGTAAGGCTTCTGCACAGCTAAGGAAACAATCGACCAAGAAAAGATAAGGCTCACAGAGTAGAAGAAACTCTTTGTCAGCTACACATTTAAAAAAGGATTAATATACAGAATACATAAAGAACTAAAAACAAAATCAGAAAAATTGGGTTATGGATCAAAATGAAGGGTTCTCAACTGAAGAAATAAAATGGGAGGTGATGGGGGAAAGTATAGAGGGTCAGGAATTTGAAAGGAGGAGAGTAGTAGTGGGAGAGGGAGGACTGGGGGTAAACATTAGAAAGTCCCAGATGCCAGGGACCTGAGAGGTTCCCAGGACATCACAGGGAGGACAGTAACCAAAATATCCAACAAAGACAAGATAGAACATGTAGAGACCATATCTGGTGGATAGGCCCTCAGTTAAGAGATGGGGCCATCCATCCATCTCAAAAATATTAACACAGAATTCCTCCTGTCTAAAGGAAATGCAGTGACAAAGAATGGAGCAGAGACTGAAGCAAAGGCCATCCAGAAACTGCCCCACCTAGGGATCCATCTCATCTGCTGACAACAAACCCAGACACTATTGCTGATGCCAAGAAGTGCTTGCTGACAGGAGCATGGTATAACTGTCCCCTGAGAGGCTCTGCCAGAGCTTGACCAATACAGATGTGGATGCACGCAGCCTAACATCGGACTGAGCATGGGACCCCAACAGAGGAGTTAAGGCAAGGACTGAAGGAGCTGAAGGGGTTTGCAACCCCAGGAAGAACAACAATATCAACCAACCAGACCCCTCCCCCCAAAGCTCCCAGGGACTAGGCCATCAACCAGAGTACACATGGGCATGGCTCCAGGCATATGCAGCAAAGGACTGCCTTATCGGGCATCAATGGGAGGGGAGGCCCTTGGTCCTGTGGAGGCTTGATGCCCCAGGGTAGGGAAATACTAGGGTGCTGACGAAGGAGTAGGTGGGCTGGGTGGGTGAGGCAGGGGAAGCAGGAGGGGATAGGAGGTTTGTGGAGGAGAAACTGAGAAGGGGAATAACATCTCCAAAGACGAATGCATAGTCTCTCCTTTATCATATGACACAATGCCTGCTGAGTGTTCTCTTACGTTTTTATTTTTTTCTGAGCAATTTCACCAACTCCCTTTTTTGTCCTTTTGGAAACATGTCTTTTAAGCTCTATATTGTCTTCCTTTGACTGGACACATTGACTATGAGATGCCTACAAGCAAACAAAAAAGAAAACAGTAAATTAAGAGAACCACATATTATTCAATACATGATTCTTATAAGAAAGCTATGACATGTTCCCAATCCTAGTCAGTTTATTTGAATGTTCACAATTTAAAATGTTCATAATGTATGGCACTAGGCCCATCCACCACAGTGGGAACTACACCAAGTAATCAGTATGATAATACTAATACATATCAACAAAATAGCAGCCATAAGTGTTCCCAAGGGATGTAGGATACAGTTCTGATTTCCATGCCAGGGATACTGGCTCATGAATAACTGACAAGATAGTTCGTCTTCTGTTCTGACTTAAAATGTACAGAGTAAGCAGGAAACATAACAAAATCTACTGTCAAATTTTGCTAAGAACAACTAGCTACTCAGGGTAGAACTCTAGCATAAATCTCTCTCTCTCTCTCTCTCTCTTTTACCTTCTCTCTTTCCCCCTGCCTTTCTTCAATAAAACTCTAAAACCATACTCTTTCTGTTCATCAAGGCCCACTGTGTTTGGACGATGGGATAGGCTTTCTCCTAACAAGCCTTGCCTAATCTCCCATCAGAAGGCCTTCCTACACTCTATTAGCCATGGACCAGACTAAGGACTCTCTCTTTCTCTCTCTCTCTCTCTCTCTCTCTCTCTCTCTCTCTCTCTCTCTCTCTCTCTCTCTCTCTCTCTCTCTCTCTCTCTTTCTCTCTCTCTCTCTCTCTCTCTTTCTCTCTCTCTCTCTCTCTCTGGTTTTTGGAGACAGGGTTTCTCTGTATAGCCCTGGCTATCCTGGAACTCACTTTGTAGACCAGGTTGGCCTCGAACTCAGAAATCTGCCTGCCTCTGCCTCTCGAGTGCTGGGGTTAAAGGCCTGCGCCTGCTTGGGAACCTCTCTCCCTCTGCCCTCTTCCCGTATTCCAGGGGCCGAGAATGTCAACCTGGTGCCCCTGGTACCAGGGGTTGCCCCTTGTCCACACCCCGCTGTGTGGGGTCAGTGGCTTCACACAGCCAGATGCCCACCTGGGGCCGAGTGGAAAGTGTCTGGCACTTCTCCCGTGTCTGCCTGCCCAGAGCACAGGAACTCTGGCAGGACTCGAGCTCTCTCCCTTCCCACCCACCCCCTTTCCCCTATACCCACACCCAACAACCTAATACCAAATTCACTGGGATCTTTCTTTTGAATTGCTTAGCTTCTAAAACTGTGACTAATGAATTACTAATGTTGGGGCTGGAGAGAGATGGATCAAGGAGTTAAAATACTCACTGCTCTTTTAGAGCACCTGGGTTAGATGCCCAGTACCAACACAGCAGCTCATAACTGCCTGTAATTCCAGTTCCAGGGTATACAACAACCTTCCTTTCCTGGCCTCTACAGATACCATGAAAGAGAAATGCCTATACACATACAAATAAATAACATTTAAACATCATATTAGTTGTATACACAATTCATAGTTTCTTGTAGCAGTCCAAATGCACAAAAACAACTTGCCCCATTCCACATGGTGCTGTCAGAGATTGTATATGAGAAGTACCAGGGGGAGTTACACGATGACTTTCCTTCTGCTTTGAGTATCTACTGTATTTCAGTCAAGTTCCTAGATACATTATTTAACAGAATATGAAATAAACCAAAAATTACAGGTATAAGATATATGTATGAATACATATATATGAAATTATCCAAAATTAACACATATATTATAATCTGCATAAAAAGAGATTATATTAACAGGGATCCAAAGTGGACAACTTTGCTTATACAACCATTTTCCATGGGGTCAAACGTGATCTGACAGAGGTATTTTAACAGGCACAAAAATACTTTACAGTAAAAAAAAACAGGCTTTGACTGGACGTGGTGGGGCACACCTCTAATCCCAGCACTCAGGAGGCAGAGGCAGGTGGATTTCTGAGTTCGAGGCCAGCCTGGTCTACAAAGTGAGTTCCAGGACAGCCAGGGCTATACAGAGAAACCCTGTCTCGAAAAACAAAAAGCAAAACAAACAAACAAAAACAAAAAACAAAAACCAGGCTTTGCTGTAGTCTAAGTGAAGTAGACTTTAAAACCTATGCTGGTTCTCATCTGTCAAGTAGAGATGCTAGTAGTATCTATTCTTTAGGATTTTACCAAGAGTGCATGGGCTTATACAAGAAAAATTCCTTAGACTAATTACTCAAGGCATCATAACCACTCATTAGGTATCAATTATGATTTTCTAAGACAGTGACTCCTTTTGGCCTGCTTTTTACATTGAATTACCAACATTCTATTATTTCTGATTTTCCTAACACCTTAACCTTATTCAAAGTTAAGTGACTCTTTTTGGCATACCTAGACAGTGAACTCATGAATTCTAGTAGTTAGGTCTAAAACATGTCCCTAAAACTCCTAGGTATGAGTCATTTGCCTCTGCTGGCTACTGCTACACACCACATTTGATTCCAAATTTTAAAGTCCACCTCTTCAGCTTCAGTTTTTTTCCCTCTACCTCCTCAACCCACTTGTCTCTCCCTACCTACTCAGTATCTTCCCAGAGCTACCTGCTCTGTCTCTCTTGCTTACTCAACAAGAATCTTATTGCCATCCCACAGAAGGGCTGTTATCAGGTAAACACAACCCTAAACTCAGCAGTCCTCAGAAACCTTGTGAAACAGATCCCTGTTTGTCAGGAAAAGCCATCACTTCCATTGTGCTCCCCCAATGGTCAACTACTGGGGCAATGGGCATCTAATTCCTGATTAATACAAGCATTATGTAACACATCAAAGTTTCCATGCTAAATCCCAGGCTTTCCTTGATTGTACCTCTCTATTCACCACTAATTGTCCCCACAAAACTGACAAGGTTTTCCCTGCTGCCTGCTATTTTCCATTTTCTGACCCTGGAAGTGTGGTTCCCCAAATAAAGTGTCTTTCTGCTTATGGAGTGATTTAATTTGGTAGTTTCACTGTGCCTTCACATACATATGGTGCCCAAACCTAGGAAAGACACTTGGGCACTGGAAGTCCAGTCCTACTACAACCAAACCAAACTGCCAACTTGGTCCTTCTGGCATAAATTGCCTCTGCTTGCTTTTGCCACCCACTACATTCGGCTTCAAAATTTGCTGTCTCTTCAGCTTGAGCTGCTCAACCTACTTGTCTCTCTTCACCTACTCAGTACCCTCTCAAAACTGCCTGCTCCCTCCCTCTCCCTCTCTCTTTTTTCTCTCTCTCTCTCTTTCTCACTAACTCAACAAGTCTTCCTGGTATGCCTTGTAGCCTCCCTATACCCTTTCTGGTACCCCATCACATGGACAAGAGCTATCTTGTGAAGCAGGTTTCTGTTTGTCAGGAAAAGGAATGCCTGTTCACATGATCATGGGCTTCTCTCTCACAAATCTCAGTCCCTTGCAAATAACCTCAGATTGAGACTTTGTCTTATGGCCTTATCTTTTGCCACGTCACCTTCCTTTATGTCTCCACTTTTATGATATTGCCATCCTTCTTCTGGTGGGTCTCCTATTTACAAGACCTTTCCTGAGTCTATCCTACCTCCTCTTGGCTTTCCTTCTGAGATTTGATACCATTTCTTCAAAGGTGTCTTCCTTTCTCCCTCTAACTAACAGGGGGCTCTTCCCATTCAGAATTAGGCTTCTCTTGCCTGTCTTCTCAATTTTCTCTCCCTCTTCAGACTCAGAGATACCATTAAGTGCTGCTGCCTTATTTTTTACTGTAAATATGATGGGGCCTTAATACAAGCTTGATTATTAGTCTCAATGGCAAGAAAATGGCACATTCAATTACTAAATCCTCATGGATTGTGATCATTTCTGCCAAGCACAAGAAAATGATCTGAACTATCTATCTCTAAGTCTTCTTTGCTCCTCCGTCTCCTCTCTCCTGATCATTAGGTTCTATCCAACAGAGATTCAAATCTCCGTAGGTGTGGATAATAGTAGAAAATTGTTACATGCTGTTTTACTGTACTGAAAAGCTGGCTCTTAGGGTGGGATTTGGTCTGCATACTTTAGACCCAAGCATGTTTGTCTCCAAGGCCAGCCTCTGACTCTATGACAGGAACAACAACAACAACAACAACAGGACAGCCCGGAGGGTGGGGAACACCATATTCTTGGGAATAGCTAAAAAATAAACTATTTCCAACAGAGGTTACTATTACTTTTCTAATGCTTTTTAAATTTATTCAGGAGAAATTTATGTATAAAATTAATGTGGCTAAATGTAATCACATGTTTATCTCTCTAAATAGTACTCCCCTTTTCTTGGTTTTCTTTACCAATATATTGGGCCATTCAAAGTCATGGATATCTTTGAAGCTTCTGCAGAAATGCAAATGTTTTTATCTTGGGATTTGTAAGATCACTGGGAGTGAAGTTTAAAGAAATATCTGTAAAATCCCATGCAGAGGAAGGAGTAGCTAAAACTTGCAACAGAAAAGGGTTGATAGTGAAAAATCTATATCCTTTATAATCTTAATTTGCTACACCATACCACATATGTAACTACAATTCAACTCTTATTTAGGAAAATAGATGTTTTTAAAAATTAGAACAAGGGGGCAACACCAGCTCTTCAGGATGGCTTAGCTTGGTTTAGTTTCCTTAGATGAAGAAGGCAACACTGGGCTTCTAATATATTTTGCATAAGGCTAAAATGTTTGATGATTTTCTCCTAAGAGTGAAAAACAACAGATGGGGACAAAACCACAAACAAGGTTTATGGAAAATAGGACTTAGGAACAATATTTGTTTGATGATTAAGTTTTATAAAATTCTAAGTTTATAATGGTCTGACCTAAAGACGTGTGTCTAATCACATATCTTTGCTAATTGTGGAAGGATTTAGCTACTTGAAGAAAACTGTCATACCAAAAAACAAATCTGTGATATTTTTAAAAAGTATACTGTAGAGGGAAGCAGAAACCGGCCTGAGTAGGACCACAGGCCTCATCCGGCTGGATCAGCGCCGGGGTAGCGGGAGCGCAGGGTTGCCTGACACCCGCCAGCTACCCACGACCCCCGCCGCAGGATTTTGGGACTGCTGGTGAGTGGAACACAGCTTCTGCTCCAATCCAATTGCGCGGGACCTGAGACTGCATTAGTTAGGGAAGCAGAAACCAGCCTGAGTAGGGCCACAGGCCTCACCCGGCCGGATCAGCGCCAGGGTAGCGGGAGCGCAGGGTTGCCTGACACCCGCCAGCTACCCACGACCCCCGCCGCAGGATTTTGGGACTGCTGGTGAGTGGAACACAGCTTCTGCTCCAGTCCAATCACGCGGGACCTGAGACTGCTCTGGTTGGGGAGAGAGAAATCCGGCCCACACAGGGCCACAAGCCTCTTCCGGTCAGAAAAGCACCTGAGCAGCTGGGGCGCAGGGTCTGCTGACACTCGCCAACTGCCCACAACACCCGCCACAGGATCTTAAGACTTCTGGTGAGGGGAGCACAGCTTCTGCTCCAATCCAATTGCGCGGGACCTGAGACTGCATTAGTTAGGGAAGCAGAAACCAGCCTGAGTAGGGCCACAGGCCTCACCCGGCCGGATCAGCGCCAGGGTAGCGGGAGCGCAGGGTTGCCTGACACCCGCCAGCTACCCACGACCCCCGCCGCAGGATTTTGGGACTGCTGGTGAGTGGAACACAGCTTCTGCTCCAGTCCAATCACGCGGGACCTGAGACTGCTCTGGTTGGGGAGAGAGAAATCCGGCCCACACAGGGCCACAAGCCTCTTCCGGTCAGAAAAGCACCTGAGCAGCTGGGGCGCAGGGTCTGCTGACACTCGCCAACTGCCCACAACACCCGCCACAGGATCTTAAGACTTCTGGTGAGGGGAGCACAGCTTCTGCTCCAATCCAATTGCGCGGGACCTGAGACTGCATTAGTTAGGGAAGCAGAAACCAGCCTGAGTAGGGCCACAGGCCTCACCCGGCCGGATCAGCGGCAGGGTAGCGGGAGCGCAGGGTTGCCTGACACCCGCCAGCTACCCACGACCCCCTCCGCAGGATTTTGGGACTGCTGGTGAGTGGAACACAGCTTCTGCTCCAATCTTTAAATAGTGACAACGATAACAACTAACCCCAGAGATTACCAGATGGCGAAAGGTAAACGTAATAATCTTACTAACAGAAACCAAGACCACTCACCATCATCAGAACCCAGCACCCCCACTTCACCCAGTCCAGGGCACCCCAACACACCGGAAAAGCTAGACACGGATTTAAAAGCATATCTCCTGATGATGATAGAGGACTTCAAGAAGGACGTTAATAACACACTTAAAGAAATGCAGGAGAACACTGCTAAAAAGGAAGAAGACAATAAAGAGGAAGCACAAAAATCCCTTAAAGAATTGCAGGAGAACACTGCTAAAGAGTTACAAATCCTTAAAGAAAAACATGATAACATAATCAAACAGGTAGAAGTCCTTACAGAAAAACAGGAAAACACATCCAAACAGATGATGGAAATGAACAAAACCATACTAGACCTAAAAAGGGAAGTAGACACAATAAAGAAAACCCAAAATGAGGCAACACTGGAGATAGAAACCCTAGGAAAGAAATCTGGAACAATAGATGCAAGCATCAGCAACAGAATACAAGAGATGGAAGAGAGAATCTCAGGTGCAGAAGATTCCATAGAGAACATCGGCACAACAATCAAGGAAAATGGAAAATGCAAAAAGATCCTAACTCAAAACATCCAAGAAATACAGGACATAATGAGAAGACCAAACCTACGGATAATAGGAGTGGATGAGAATGAAGATTTTCAACTCAAAGGACCAGCAAACATCTTCAACAAAATTATAGAAGAAAACTTCCCAAATCTAAAGAAAGAGATGCCCATGAACATACAAGAAGCCTACAGAACTCCAAATAGACTGGATCAGAAAAGAAATACCTCCCGACACATAATAATCAGAGCAACAAATGCTCTAAATAAAGATAGAATACTAAAAGCAGTAAGAGAAAAAGGCCAAGTAACATATAAAGGCAAGCCTATCAGAATTACACCAGATTTTTCACCAGAGACTATGAAAGCCAGAAGATCCTGGACAGATGTTATACAGACACTAAAAGAACACAAATTCCAGCCCAGGCTACTATACCCAGCCAAACTCTCAATTAACATAGATGGAGAAACCAAAGTATTCCACGACAAAACCAAATTCACACATTATCTCTCTACGAATCCAGCCCTTCAAAGGATAATAACAGAAAAAAACCAATACAAGGACAGGAACCACGCCCTAGAAACAACAAGAAGGTAATCCCTCAACAAACCTAAAAGAAGACAGCCACAAGAACAGAATGCCAACTTTAACATCAAAAATAACAGGAAACACCAATTTCTTTTCCTTAATATCTCTTAATATCAATGGACTCAACTCCCCGATAAAAAGACATAGACTAACAAACTGGCTACACAAACAAGACCCAACATTTTGCTGCTTACAGGAAACTCATCTCAGAGAAAAGGATAGACACTACCTCAGAATGAAAGGCTGGAAAACAATTCTCCAAGCAAATGGCGTGAAGAAACAAGCTGGAGTAGCCATTCTAATATCTGATAAGATTGACTTCCAACCCAAAGTCATTAAAAAAGACAGGGAGGGACACTTCATACTCATCAAAGGTAAAATCCTCCAAGAGGAACTATCAATCCTGAATATCTATGCTCCAAATACAAAGGCAGCCACATTCATTAAAGAAACTTTGGTAAATCTCAAAGCACACATTGCACCTCATACAATAATAGTGGGAGACTTCAACACACCACTTTCACCAATGGACAGATCATGGAAACAGAAACTAAACAGGGACACAGTGAAACTAAGAGAAATTATGAATCAAATGGATCTGGCAGATATCTACAGAACATTCTATCCTAAAACAAAAGGATATACCTTCTTCTCAGCACCTCATGGTACCTTCTCCAAAATTGACCACATAATTGGTCACAAAACAGGCCTCAACAGATATAAAAATATTGAAATTGTCCCATGCATCCTATCAGATCACCATGGACTAAGGCTGATCTTCAATAACAAAATAAATAATAGAAAGCCAACCTTCACGTGGAAACTGAACAACACTCTTCTCAATGATACCTTGGTCAAGGAAGGAATAAAGAAAGAAATTAAGGACTTTTTAGAGTTCAATGAAAATGAAGCCACAACATACCCAAACTTATGGGACGCAATGAAAGCATTTTTAAGAGGAAAACTCATAGCTCTGAGTGCCTCCAAAAGGAAACTAGAGAGAGCACACATTAGCAGCTTGACAACACACCTAAAAGCACTAGAACAAAAGGAAGCAAATTCACCCAAGAGGAGTAGACGGCAGGAAATAATCAAACTCAGGGGTGAAATCAACCAAGTAGAAACAAGAAAAACTATTCAAAGAATCAACCAATCAAGGAGCTGGTTCTTTGAGAAAATCAACAAGATAGATAAACCCTTAGCCAGACTCACTAGAGGGCACAGGGAAAGCATCCTAATTAACAAAATCAGAAATGAAAAAGGAGACATAACAACAGATCCTGAAGACATCCAAAACACCATCAGATCCTTCTACCAAAGGCTATACTCAACAAAACTGGAGAACCTGGATGAAATGGACAAGTTCCTAGACAGATACCAGGTACCAAAGTTGAATCAAGATCAGGTTAATGATCTAAACAGCCCTATATCCCCCAAAGAAATAGAAGCAGTCATTAATAGTCTCCCAACTAAAAAAAGCCCAGGACCAGATGGGTTTAGTGCAGAGTTCTATCAGACCTTCAAAGAAGATCTAATCCCAGTTCTTCACAAACTATTCCACAAAATAGAAACAGAAGGTACTCTACCCAACTCATTCTATGAAGCCACAATTACTCTGATACCTAAACCACAAAAAGACCCAACAAAGATAGAAAACTTCAGACCAATATCCCTTATGAATATTGATGCAAAAATCCTCAATAAAGTTCTTGCTAACCGAATCCAAGAACACATCAAAACAATCATCCATCCTGACCAAGTAGGTTTCATCCCAGGGATGCAGGGATGGTTCAATATACGGAAATCCATCAACGTAATCCAGTATATAAACAAACTCAAAGATAAAAACCACATGGTCATCTCCTTAGATGCGGAAAAAGCATTTGACAAGATCCAACACCCATTCATGATAAAAGTCTTGGAAAGATCAGGAATTCAAGGCCCATACCTAAACATGATAAAAGCAATCTACAGCAAACCAGTAGCCAACATCAAAGTAAATGGTGAGAAGCTTGAAGCAATCCCTCTAAAATCAGGGACTAGACAAGGCTGTCCACTTTCTCCATACCTATTCAACATTGTACTTGAAGTCCTAGCCAGAGCAATTCGACAACAAAAGGAGATCAAAGGGATACAAATTGGAAAAGATGAAGTCAAAATATCACTTTTTGCAGATGATATGATAGTATATATAAGTGACCCTAAAAATTCCACCAGAGAACTCCTAAGCCTGATAAACAGCTTCGGTGAAGTAGCTGGATATAAAATTAACTCAAACAAATCAATGGCCTTTCTCTACACAAAGAATAAACAGGCTGAGAAAGAAATTAGGGAAACAACACCCTTCTCAATAGTCACAAATAATATAAAATATCTTGGCGTGACTCTAACTAAGGAAGTGAAAGATCTGTATAATAAAAACTTCAAGTCTCTGAAGAAAGAAATTATAGAAGATCTCAGAAGATGGAAAGATCTCCCATGCTCATGGATTGGCAGGATCAACATTGTAAAAATGGCTATCTTGCCAAAAGCAATCTACAGATTCAATGCAATCCCCATCAAAATTCCAAATCAATTCTTCAACGAATTAGAAAGTGCAATCTGCAAATTCATCTGGAATAACAAAAAACCTAGGATAGCAAAAACTCTTCTCAAGGATAAAAGAACCTCTGGTGGAATCACCATGCCGGACCTAAAGCTCTACTACAGAGCAATTGTGATAAAAACTGCATGGTACTGGTATAGTGACAGACAAATAGACCAATGGAATAGAATTGAAGACCCAGAAATGAACCCACACACCTATGGTCACTTGATCTTCGACAAGGGAGCTAAAAACATCCAGTGGAAGAAAGACAGCATTTTCAACAAATGGTGCTGGCACAACTGGTTGTTAACATGTAGAAGAATGCGAATCGATCCATTCCTATCTCCTTGTACTAAGGTCAAGTCTAAGTGGATCAAGGAACTTCACATAAAACCAGAGACACTGAAACTTATAGAGGAGAAAGTGGGGAAAAGCCTTGAAGATATGGGCACAGGGGAAAAATTCCTGAATAGAACAGTAATGGCTTGTGCTGTAAGATCGAGAATTGACAAGTGGGACCTCATGAAACTACAAAGCTTCTGCAAGGCTAAAGACACCATCAATAAGACAAAAAAACCACCAACAGATTGGGAAAGGATCTTCACCTATCCTAAATCAGATAAGGGACTAATATCCAATATATATAAAGAACTCAAGAAGGTGGACTCCAGAAAGTCAAATAACCCCATTAAAAAATGGGGCTCAGAACTGAACAAAGAATTCTCACCTGAGGAATACCGAATGGCAGAGAAGCACCTGAAAAAATGTTCAACATCCTTAATCATCAGGGAAATGCAAATCAAAACAACCCTGAGATTCCACCTCACACCAGTCAGAATGGCTAAGATCAAAAATTCAGGTGACAGCAGATGCTGGCGAGGATGTGGAGAAAGAGGAACACTCCTCCATTGTTGGTGGGATTGCAAGCTTGTACAACCACTCTGGAAATCAGTCTGGCGGTTCCTCAGAAAATTGGACATAGTACTACCGGAGGATCCAGCAATACCTCTCCTGGGCATATATCCAGAAGATGTCCCAACCGGTAAGAAGGACACATGCTCCACTATGTTCATAGCAGCCCTATTTATAATAGCCAGAAGCTGGAAAGAACCCAGATGTCCCTCAACAGAGGAATGGATACAGAAATTATGGTACATTTACACAATGGAGTACTACTCAGCTATTAAAAAGAATGAATTTATGAAATTCCTAGCCAAATGGATGGACCTGGAGGGCATCATCTTGAGTGAAGTAACACAATCACAAAAGAACTCACACAATATGTATTCACTGATAAGTGGATATTAGCCCAAAACTTAGGATACCCAAGATATAAGATACAATTTGCTAAACGCATGAAACTCAAGAAGAATGAAGACCAAAGTGTGGACACTGTGCACCTTCTTAGAATTGGGAACAAAACACCCAGGGAAGGAGCTACAGAGACAAAGTTCGTAGCTGTGATGAAAGGATGGTCCATTTAGAGACTGCTGTATCCAGGGATCCGTCCCATAATCAGCTTCTAAACGCTGACACCATTGCATACACTAGCAAGATCTTGCTGAAAGGACCCAAATATAGCTGTCTCTTGTGAGACGATGCCGGGGCCTAGCAAACACAGGAGTGGATGTTCACAGTCAGCTATTGGATGTATCACAGGGCTCCCAATGGAGAAGCTAGAGAAAGTACCCAAGGAGCTAAAGGGATCTGCAACCCTATTGTTGGAACAACATGATGTACTAACCGGAACCCTGGAGCTCTTGTCTCTAGCTGCATATGTATCGAAAGATGGCCTAGTCGGCCATCAATGGAAAGAGAGGCCCATTGGACTTGCAAACTTTATATGCCCCAATATAGGGGAATGCCAGGGCCAAAAGAATGGGAATGGGTGGGTAGGGAAGTGGGGGGCGCTATGGGGGACTTTTGGGATAGTATTGGAAATGTAATTGAGGAAATTATGTAATAAAAATATTAAAAAAAAAAATAAAATGCTGAACAATCAAAAAAAAAAAAAAGTATACTGTAAAAGGAACTGGAAATGAGGTTCCTGGTTTCTCTATGGACTGTGTTTACAGTTTGACATGTATTTTCATACTAAAGGATCTTCAATTTTGGAAGTTACAAATTATATGGCTCAAACTTAACATGAATTCTGAAATCCTAATATTATAAAAGTTACTAGCTTATTATAAACTGTTAAAGCTAATCAAGACATAAAGTTAATGGTCAGTCACCTTATACATGATCAAATTCTTTCATCTGCTCAAAACCATGCTTGTAGTCATGCTAAGTATCATTGTAATTTTTTTACAAGCTTGGAGGGAGAAACAAATTTTTATCTCCCATTATATATTCTTCTCTATATATTGTCAAAGTTAAGCCTGAAGCAAATAAGTGAAAGCAAGTTATCAATAAATTTAAAGTTCGTTTAATATAGATGATGGCCCTCAACCCCCTCAGAGATCTGCTGAATATGGCATGGAAGGTATTTAATGAAAGGGAGAAGCAGGAAAGGCCACAAAATCTTCCCATGGTAGGCAGAAATACCTGCTTCTGGCTGCAGCCCTAAATCCATTTCCAAGAAGAATAGGACACCAATGGACTCTACCTAAGACCTGCTTCAAGTGTGGCAATACCCTGTCACTAGATGAAGAACTGTGCCTCACCTCACCTGCCACCAGGACCCTGCCCAAACTGTGGACAGGCAGGATGCTGGAGAGACAACTATCTTTTGCCTAACCAAGGTAGGTCAGTACCGCAAGATCCTCCTCCATAGGAAAATTTCCTAGGTTTTCTGGGCCTGGTAACTAAAAACCAATGATGCTGTGGGACCTTAGCTTCCAATAAAACCATCATGATTACTATGAAGGAACCTAAGGTAACTGTCCAGTTAGTGAGCAAGACCTTCATTTTTATTTGATATTGAGATCATTTGGTCAATACTTCTGCTTATTCCAGTAAATTTTATCCTTCTCAGATCTCTGTGATGGGGGTTTGTTAGCCCCACCAGCCTAGTGCTATAGGTCCTCTCCTCTATAGTTTGATACACACAAGAGGTAGTTTTGATTGTCACTATGACTAGGCTAATAGTGAATTCGAATTTAAATAGATAGAATTTAAATCCTGGGAGACAGAAATGATAGGTGAGGTTAATCCTACAGAAAAGAAAAATAGTCTTCCCCCAAACTCCCATAGTGCTTGAATTGAAAATGTTATCCCGGATTATAATTATACTATCATAATTCATTTCCAAAGCCTAGGGAGCCGTTTCTGGATTTTGGGTAAATATAGTCTCCCATCATTTTTTTAGTTATTTAAAATTCCATAGTCACTGTTTACTGGCTCCAGAGAACACATAAATTGACCCAAATGGTTTATACCAGTAAAAAGAGCCTCTATTTTATGATAGTGTGTCACTGATTCCAAATAAATACTGCCGTCAGCATTCCGAAAGAGTCAAGGTCTGCTGGTAAACTGGAAAGATCCCTCAAGGCAAAGAACATCTAAGGGTTCTGTAAAACTACAGAAAAGAACAGGGTTAGCATACTCACATTAGTTACATCTTCAAACACTGATCTCTTCTTTACTGTGCCTTGAGTTGAAGATGAAGATGAAGATGCTGGGTGGTTACTCTTTCCAATCTATAAAATATAAGAATCAGATGAACATGGACCATTATAAATAGCCCCTTTATGAACTTTGGGTCACATTCAGGGTGTGGATAAACTCCACCATGTCCAAGTAACTGGGATATGTATAATAAATCCTATAACTACAGTCAAAAGTTTTAGTTTAAACAGTCAATGAAGAATATAGTCATTGACAATAGGGACATGAAGAGATTACATGGTCTTCAGTAAAAAATTTCAAAATGAGTACGTTTGGTGAAACTGATTTATTCTCTTCTTCTCATAGTTATGGTTATACTATCCAGGATTAACTATCATCATAGGAGTAGTGAGCCTTTCTATAGAAATACCTCCAACTAAGTTAGTTAAAAAGCACACGTAATTAAGTCTTTCTTATACTAAGTGAACTTTAATACATATTCAATAGGGACAAACCTAGGTTCTAGTCCAGATTCAACTCAATTTTTTTTTAAAAATATATTGATCTTGGAAGAGTCACTTAACGTATGAGACTCTAATTTTCTCATCAGTAAAATTGGAATGATAACCTACCTTACAGAGTCTTTATGGATTACAAAAGAAAATGTACTTTTAAAAGTGTTTTCTTGTAATTGCACTAAAGATTGGACCCAGAGTCTTACATAGCCTAAGCAATGTTTCTACTATAGAATATATTTTTTCAATCTATATAAATTTTAAATGGAAAAAAAGTACTTTAAAGCTATGTAGTACTGAATACTTATAAACATCACATGAAAAAATGTATTTTAAGAAAATAGTTAATACAGATTATCTCTAATGTTATTTGATATGTGAGACTCACGGCAGAGAAAATAAGTGATCAAGGAAAAATGGAAGCCATATAGGAAGCAACAAAGTTTTTCTTTCTTGGTACTATACATGCCTTAACCTACTCCCACATGACTAAGACTATCTCTATGAAGTTGGAAGTTAGGAGAAATCACTCTTGTGGCATTTTTCTATCTTTTAACAGTTACTATTTGGTGAATATCTATCTATTAATTATCAGATTTCTCTTTTCCAATTCTAAGAACAAACTCTGCCTTATCTATATAAGAAAGTTCATACAATTATTAAACAGAACACTGGGATATGACACTAGTTTTGGGCTAACTACATCATTAACAGTATATGACACAGTAAATGCTCCAAAACTTGGAGAATGTTATCATGATGTAATACACCATTCAAAAAAAAGATGCAATTCTAAGAATTATTTCCCATTCTATTTCAGCTTTAAAACCCTATTCATTTTTATCTTATAAATAATAAGCAATAAATAATCCTAATAGAAATAATTAACAAATAATAAAGCATCACTTTTCTTCTAAATATGCTAAAAAATAAACACTTAGTCTTCTAATTCTCACTTGATATTACTGTTAAAATAATCTCCTCAATTTCAAATTAACAGTAGAAACAGGACTTAATAAAACTTATATTTACAAAATATGTCCAAAATAAGGTTGAATTGGAAAACCAATAGCCATGAAAGTAAACTTACAATATCATAACTACAGTCAGAACATTTGATATAAACAAAAGCTCAATTAAGGTATGAAATCTTTCTTGATAAATATGGATGGGAAATCCATGAAAATCATTTTACTACAACAAAGTAAAAAGTAATTGAAAATGTTTATTGAAGCCAGGTGTGGTGGCGCACACCTTTAATCCCAGCACTTGGGAGGCAGAGGCAGGAGGATTTCTGAGTTTGAGGCCAACCTGGTCTACAAAGTGAGTTCCAGGACAGCCAGGGCTACATAGAGAAACCCTGTCTCAGAAAAAAAAAAAAAAAAGAAAAAGAAAATGTTTATCGGCACATAAAAAAGTCTGCAGTGCTAGAGATTGAACACAGGACCTTGGACTTGATAGGCAAGCGCCTCTGCCACTAAGCTACATGTCCAGCACTATCAAAAACTATATTGGCCCAATGCTCTCTCCTTTAGGAAATTCTCCCTGTTGGTGATTCATAAGTGTTAATATAACTATTGTTAAAATATATTTGGTAATGAACATAGAATATTCCAGGATGAAAAGGTCAATGTTAAACTACTCCAAAGTCAAATCAGGCAAGTTTAAGTGTACCTATACATTCTTAAAATCTAATACTGGTTAAGTATCCTATAGCTAACATGTTTGGGACTAGAAGTTTCTTGGACTTCACCTTCTACTCATTTGAAGTATTTACATATACATAATTAAATATCATCAGGATGGGACCCAGGATTTTTCTTTTTAATTATTCTTTTTGAAAGATGTATTTTTACTATTTTTAATTATGTATATGTATTATCTATGTTTTGGTCTGTGGATATGATTGCAGACATGGGAATCCCCCCTGGAACTGGAGTTAAGGTACGTGTGAGCTTCCCAATGTAGGTGCTGGAAATTTAACCTAGATTCTCTGGAAAAGCAGTAGAGTCCACTTCCAGTAGAAAGACAGGGCATCAAGTGGAGGGATGGGGATGGCATCCCACAGTCAAAAACTCTGACCCAGAATTGTTCCTGTCTGAAAGAATTGAAGAAACAAAAATGGAAAAGAGTCTGAGGGAAAGGAGGTCCAGTGACCAGACCAACTTGGGATCCATCTTGAGGGGAGGCTCCAAGGCCTGACACTATTACTGATGTTATAGTGTGCTTACAGATATGACTGTCCTCTGAGAGGCCCAACAAGCATCTGAAAGAGTCAGATACAGATACTTACACCCAACCAATGGACAGAAGCCAGGGGCCCCTGTGGTTGAATTAGGGAAAGGCTGGAAGAGGCTTAGGAGGAGGGTGACTCCATACGAAGACCAGCAGTCTCAACTAACCTGGACCCCGGAGATCTCTCAGACACTGAGCTAACTATGCAGCATACCATAGCTGATATGAGGCCCCCAACACATATACAGCAGAGGACTGCCTGCTCTGGCCTCAGTGACAGAAGGTGCACCTAACCCTCAAGAGACTTGAGGCCCCAGGGAGTGGGGAGGCCTGGTGTGAGGAGGGGGAGGGGTAAGGACATCCTCTTGGAGACAGGGAGGAGGAGGAATGAAATGAGGAAATGACAGAGGGTGGACCTGGAGGTGGATAATGACTGGACTCTAAAAAAAGATTAAAGATAAGTATTTAAAAAAAAAACCTAAGCAATTTTTCCAGCACCAAAATTTATTTTAACAATGAGCATGTGTGTGTGTGCATGTAAATGTGGGTACCCACAGAAGCCAGAAGAGGGCTTCAGATACCCTGGAGCTGGAGCTACAAGCTGTTGTAACCAGCCAGATATGGGTGCTGGGAATTGAACTCCAATCCTCACTAAGAGGAACAAAAGGTCTTAACCACCAACCCATCTGTCCAGCCTTTCTTTTAAAAAAGAATTTCACTTGGGCATATTCACTGTTCAAAGCAATGGGTTTCATATTGATATTTTGTTCAACTATATCAAATACTTAGATACATTTACTCATCCATTACCCTCCCCACCCTTATTGCCAAAATTCCTTTGTTTTATATATATATATACACACATATATATATACATATATATATACATACATATACATATATATATACACACATATATATACATATATATATATATATATTATAAAATCATAGTCTGAAGGCAATTTATATCATTTTATAACTTTAGTGGCCTGGCACTTTTTTTTATTCTGTTGTATATGTGTGTAGTGGCTATTCCTGGTTGTCAACTTGACTATATTTGGAATGAACTACAATCCAGAATTGGAAGGCTCACCAGTGACCCTTATCTGGAGGCTTGGAGATCCTTATCTGGATCTTGGTATGGAGATCTTGAGCCATAGTGGCTATGGATTCCAGAAGATTAAATCTCTGAGTTTAAGGAGATTTAATCTGGGCTACACCTTTCATCTGGGATTAAAGGTGTGGTGGAACACACCTTTAATCTGGGCTCCACCTTCTGCTGGAGACAATATAAGGACATTGGAAGAAGGGAGTCTAGCTCTTGCTCCTTCACCTGTTTGCTGTGTGAGACTGAGTAACTGCTAGATCCTTGGACTTCCATTCACAGCTGCAACTGAACCATTGTTGGGAATTGGGCTACCAACTGTAAGTCATCAATAAATTCTTTTACTATATAGAGACTATCCATAAGTTCTGTGACTCTAGAGAACCCTGACTAATACAATGTGTATGTATGTTTACATGTGTGGATACACATATGTGTGCAAGTATATGCATGTGATAATGTATACCTGTGTATATGGAAGCCCAAGGCTGACATCAGAGATGCCCTTCTATTGTCCTCAGCTTATTCAGAGCCAGTTTCTCAGTTGAGTTGAGTCTAGAGTTTGCCTATACCTTTTGCAGTAGAATTACAGGCAAGCTGCCATGTCCACTCAGCCTTTTACACAGATGCAAGGAATTCAAACTGGTCTGCATGCTTGTACAGAAACTGCTTTAACCACTGAGAGACCTCTTTGGCTCTTAGTATGCCTGCAGTTTGACTGTAAACTCCATTACTTGAGATTAAGTATGGCATTTTCCACTTATAGAACCAGGTCAGCACTCAAAGATTTCAGAGTTTGAAATTTTTAAATACTGAACTTTCAAATTAGGGATACTCAATCTGAATATTCAGAATATGATAATATTTTCCTGACAGAATGTACTACCAAGAATGTACTATACAGCCTCCTGGTAAGATACTTGGAGCTTCTAGATGAATATAAACATATAAACATGATCAATGATGAGAACTCAACATTTTTTGGCTTCGAAAATGTGAAAAATGTCCTTTACTTCATCCATACATATTTAAATACTAGTAGAATTTATAAGTTTTGCTTAAGTTACTTTGGGAAGTCAAATGGGATAGAACCTAAGGCTTGCCTTATGTAAGGTAAGAGATCATCCCTGAACCAAATCTTCAATTCCTAGCTCCATGTTCCAACCTGTTGGTATTCTTCAACTACAAGAATTGCTGGAAATTCCACTTTCTCAGATTAATACAGACATCATAAAAGATTCAGAAGTACACACAAGCACTATGACATAAGGAGACCACATGAGATAATATTGAAAGAGAGAGTTGGCCTTTTAACCTTTTCAGATTGCTGCTCCTCTCTAGGTGTGATCTTGTTAGACTGAGCCTTCTCAGTCTCCAGTTTGGATCTTTTGGGTAGTAGTGGTGGTGGCATCTTTACGAAGATTCAGCAGTGTTTCCTCCAAGACAGAGCTGCAATCAGAAAGAAATATCATTCACCAGAAGTACTACAAATTTTTGTAGACACTTAAGAAAACTTAGTTTTTCTATCACATCTCGAAGAAAATGCATACCTTAAGACTTAAGTAGATCTAAATACAGAGCTTCATTCTATCACAATTAATCCTGAGAAAATGACTTAAACAGCATAGGCTTCAGCTACCTCACCTATAAAGCAGAAGTAAATATACCTGTCTTTATCTACAGAGTCTGTTAACTAGGTAAGGCATGCTACCCTCTATAGGGACTAAGGCTGTGGCCTAGTATGCACAAATTTACATAAGAGTTGTGCACTGAAACCATCAAATACATAACAGTTAATATAGACTGGTTAATAGCTGGCAGACTTGATATTTTTTGAGTCCTGGTCACAAAAATTAAAACACTATAGAAAAATACAGGAGGATGATTGCATATAGCCATGTATGTATGGCAGGCAAGACTGTACCTAAAGCTGACATTCAATTAGAAAATACTATAATCTAGTTCTATATCAAAGTACCCTATCTAATAACAAGGTAAGAAAGTGAATAGAAAGATAAGAGCAGAAAGAAATGAATTATTGAAAGTAATTTGTGATAAGGATTTAATAGTCAGCCGGGCGTGGTAGTGCACGCCTTTAATCCCAACACTTGGGAGACAGAGACAGGCAGATTTCTGAGTTTGAGGCCAGCCTGGTCTACAAAGTGAGTTCCAGGACAGCCAGGGCTATACAGAGAAACCCTGTCTCGAAAAACAAACAAACAAACAAACAAACAAAAAAGAATTTAATAGTCACTCCATCCCTTATGAGAGTTCTAGCTTTGCCAGTCACAGTAAAGGATTTTAGTTTATATTCTAGGGTTTTTTAGTTTGTGACATTGGTAGTTATGATATACATATATACCTCATAAGCAGCTACATTACTATTAAAAGTATTCGTTGTTTTGCTATACAAGAGATCCTTTCAACTCTGACAGAGCTGCCCTCCCAAACCCACTCACATTCAGTTACCATTTATTTCCAGCACCAAATAAATTAAGTGAATGACTGCCCCAAACAAAATATTAACCAACACAGATTACCAAGTGTTTTCTAAAGTACTATAAAGTCTTTCTAAAAAAAAAAAAAAAAAAAAAAAAAAAACATTTCAAAGAATTGAAAAGTTGCAGTGCGAGGAGGTAGAATGAGTACAGGTTTTAGAGTTTGAGCTTCTAGTTTCTGGTCTAGGCTGGTGCCCTGAGCAGACCTTGGGCTCGAACTCTGTAGCCAGTCCCACAACACCCAGAGGAAGCTCCACTCCCAAGCGTTCTAAAACGCCCAGGACCAAGGATCACAGATTCTCAGGATCACAAAGATAGCTGAGGAGTTCTGACTCAAACAGAATCACAGGAAGGACAGGCTGCAGTCAGATATAGTGAGGGCAGCAAGCACTTGAAATAATCAGATGGCAGGAGGCAAGCATAAGAACATTAGCAAACCAAAGTTACTTGGCATCATCAGAACCCAACTCTCCCACCATAGCAAGTCCTGGATACACCATCACACCGGAAAAGCAAGATTTGGATCTAAAATCACTTCTCATTATGGTGATAGAGGACTTTAAGAAGGATATAAATAACTCCCTTAAAGAAATATAGGAGAACACAGGTAAACAGCTAGAAGTCCTTAACGAGGAAACATAAAAATCCCTTAAAAATTACAAGAAAACACAAACAGGTGAAGGAAATGAACAAAACCATCCAAGATCTAAAAATGGAAATAGAAACAATAAAGAAATCACAAAGGGAGACAACGCTGGAGTTAAAAAACCTAGGAAACCTATGTGTGTATCAGCAAGCATACATGCAAGTATCACCAACAGAACACAAGAGATAGAAAAGAGAATCTCACGTGAAGAAGATACCATAGAAAACATTGACACGCCAGGCAGTGGTGATGCACACCTTTAATTCCAGCACTTGGGAGGCAGGGGCAGGCAGATTTTTGAGTTCGAGGCCAGCCTGGTCTACAAAGTGAGTTCCAGGACAGCCAGGGCTATACAGAGAAACCCTGTCTCAAAAAAAAAAAAAAAAAAAAAAAAAAAGAAAGAAAGAAAGAAAGAGAAGAGAAAAAAAAGAAAGAAGGAAAACATTGACATAACAGTCAAAGAAAATTCAAAAAGCAAAAAGCTCCTAACCCAAAACATCCAGGAAATCCAGGACACAATGAGAAGACCAAACCTAAGGATAATATGAGTAGATGAGAATGAAGATTTTCAACTTAAAGGGCCAGTAAATAGCTTCAAAAAAATTATAGAAGAAAATTTCCCTAACCTAAAGAAAGAGATTCCCATGAACATACAAGAAGCCTACAGTCCAAATAGACTGGACCAGAAAAGAAATTCCTCCCAACACATAACACTACATCATTCCTCCCAACATCAGAACACTAAATGCATTAAATACAGAAAGAATATTAAAAGCATTAAAGTAAAACGGTCAATTAATATATATAAAGGTAGACCTATGAGAATTATACCAGACTTCTCACCAGAGACTATGAAAGCCAGAAGATCTTGGGCAGATGTCATACAGACCCTAAGAGAACACAAATGCCAGCCCAGGCTACTATACCCAGCAAAACTCAATTACCATAGAGGGAGAAACCAAGATATTCCATGACAAAACCAAATTTACACAATATCTTTTCACAAATCCAGCCCTTCAAAGGATAATAAAGGGAAAACTCCAACACAAGGAGGTCAACTACAGGCTAGAAAAAGCAAGAAAGTAATCTTTCAACAAACCCAAAAGAAGACAGTCACACAAACATAATCCCACCTCTAACAACAAAAATAACAGGAAGTAACAATCACTTTTCCTTAATATCTCTTAACATCAATGGACTCAATTCCCCCCAAAAGACATAGACTAGCAGACTGGATATGTAAACAGGACCCAGCATTTTGTTGCTAACAGAAACTGCACCTCAGTGACAAAGACAGACACTACCTCAGAGTAAAAGGTTGGAAAACAATTTTCCAAGCAAATGGTCCCAAGTAACAAGCTGGAGTAGCCATTCTAATATCAAATAAAATCAACTTTCAATCAAAAAAGATAAGGAAGGACACTTCATACTGGTCAAAGAAAAAGTCTACCAAGATGAACTCTCAATTCTGAACATCTATGCTCCAAATGCAAGGGCACCCACATTCATAAAAGAAACTTTACTAAAGCTCAAAGCACACATTGCACCCCACACAATAATAGTGGGAGACTTCAACATCCCACTCTCAGCAATGGAAACAGATCATGGAAACAAACTAAACGGAGACACAGTGAAGCTAACAGAAGTTTTTAACCAAATGGATCTAACAGATATTTATAGAACATTTCATCCTAAAGCAAAAGAATATACCTTCTTCTCAGCACCTCATGGTACCTTCTCCAAAACTGACCATATAATTGGCCACAAAACAGGCCTCAACAGATACAAGAAGATTGAAATAATCCTATGCACCAGATCAGATCACCACGGACTAAGGCTGCTCTTAAATACCAACAAAAACAACAGAAAGCACACATACAAGTGGAAGATGAACGACGCTCTATTCAATGACAACTTGGTCAAAGAAGAAATAAAGAAAGAAATTAAAGCCTTTTAGAATTTAATGAAAATGAAGACACATCATACCAAAACCTATGGAACATAATGAAAGCAGTGGTAAGAGGGAAACTCACAGCTCTAAGTGCCTCCAAAAAGAAACTGAAGAGAGCTTACACTAGCAGCTTAACCGCACACCTGAAAGCTCTAGAACAAAGGGAAGCAAATTCACCCAAGAGGAGTAGATGGCAGGAAATAATCAAACTCAGGGGTGAACTCAACCAAATAAAAACAAAACGAACTATACAAAGAACCAACAAAACCAGGAGCTGATTCTTTGAGAAAATCAACAAGATTGATAAACTTTTAGCCAGACTAACCAGAGGGCATAGAGGCAGTGTCCAAATTAACAAAATCAGAAATGAAAAACAGAGATATAACAACAGAAACTGAGAAAATTTAAAAAAAATCATCAGATCCTATTACAAAAGCCTATACTCAACACAACTGGAAAATCTGGATGAAATGGACAATTTTCTAGACAGATACCAAATACCAAAACAAAGTTAAATAGGGATCAGATAAACCATCTGAACAGTCCCATAACCCTAAAGAAATAGAAGCAACCATTAAAAGTCTCCCAACCAAAAAAATCAGAGGACCAGATGGTTTGGATCCACATCACTCATGTAAAAGCCTATCACAACAGTACATGCCTATCGCCCCAGAACTAGAAGAGGGAGTACTAGAAGAGAAGGTGGAAACAGATGGATCCCTCACACTCCTTGGTCATCCAGTCTAAACTGTGAGTTCCAAGTTCAATGAGATACTTTGTTTCAAACAATAAAGTGGAGATCAATTAAGAAAGACACTTGGATCTCTATCTCTGTCTCTCTATCTCTCTCTCCCTTCCCCTCCCTCCCCACCCTCTGTGTGTGTGTAACACACAATAAAATAAAAACCATAAAAGGGCACACTTGATTTTTACCACCTATAAAACCTCAAACTTTTCTTACAGAAAAGAAATCAGAATACTTTCCTCTTTCCTGATTTTCTATCTCCCTCATTTTATGTTGATAATTGTGGGATTCACTTTACTGTGCATTCTAACCCATACGAGGGTAGCAGAGTGAAAATCTGATCAAAACAGACTAGAGAGATGAGTAACAACATCATTTTATATCAAAGATAGTTGCACGCAGAACACTGGAAAGAAGTCTCAGCCCGATGTCAGTGAAAACAGCACTGGGTTAAATAAGTGCTTAGTGTTTAGTTCTGACCCTGTCAGAAGTTATTTTGATGACACTGGGCAATCTAAATCTTAATTTTCCAACTAACTAATAAATCAAGGCAACAAGGTCACAGCTGCTTCCATATTCTAAAAGTGATCAATGCCATGCAGCATTACTAACACCTGGGAGCTTTTCCAACCCCCCACCATGAAATCAAACAATATCTCCTAGTGATGTGTATGCATTTTAAAGTTTAAGAGGCTCTGCTCTGCAGTCCCTTGGACTGCTCACCTTCAAAGACTCTAAGTGAATCTTAGCAGAAGACATCCCTAGGAAAACCAGAGTTGAAGAGGGCTGAAGAAGTCAGCAGAAATAAAAGAGATAACAAGAGCGATGACAAGTTTCTACCCTTTAATCTATAGTTCAAAAGACATTTTGAAGTAGCACTCTCTGTCTTAGAAATACAGAAGATCTCACAGCACATGTACAAGAAACCAATTGTTTATACTTTCACTGTGAAAGACCTTTTGTTAAAGTACTCTGATGTGGCCATGTATACTGCATCATCTGTCTGAAAGCAGAAACCCATTCTCATTAGCTTTTCTAGCTCATCTTACAGTAATCCCTCTCTGCCCACGTTTGTGCAGGGTTCACTCCAAGAAGTTTTAACTGACAAAAGGAGACCAATGTTTCCTTACAGAACCACTGCACATCCGAACAAAAGAAGACAGGGTGGGAAAAGGAGCAGAAGTAACCACCAAGGACTAACTAGCAGGTGCCAGACACTTGAGCTAACATTACAAACTGACGGTGTCTATCTCACACTGAGATTAAGGATAGAACAAGAAAGTCCTGGAAAAAGGACAAAGACCAGTGACCTTACTGACCCAGTCTGTCTCAACCAATCCTGGCCTCTCTCTTAACGGGGCCCACTAGAGTTTGCTCCAGGGAAAAGCATGGTGGTGATTGGTAGCAGAGTGCCAATCAGCATAGGCAGCTATATGATCCCATGAAAACAAAAGGGAATGAGTATTTTTAAACTGGACTCCTGAGCTAAGGGACTGGTCATTGAGTTGCAGTTTTGAGTTGGGCTAGGCTTGTGGAGTAATGAGTCTATAAAGATATGTATTAATCCTCCTGGAGAATGGGTGGGGGAAAAATACTGAATAATGTCCTGCCATGTCAATAAAAACAATTAGCAACTCTTATAGAGTCCAGTATTAAGTCCTTAAGGCTTTACAAATGGTCAGAGGACATACATAAAGTTTGGCCCCTATTTTATGAACGAGACCCTGAAGTGCAGAAAGCTAATAGAAATTAAGATGAATTCAGCCACGGCTCTATGCTATTATGAAAATTTTATTGCTCTAAATATTGGCCAAAAAGATAGGTACTTTTATTATTCCCATTTTAAAGATGACAAAATACAGCTCACTAACTGCCCGATATCACAAAGCTACACTGAGGCACAGCAATTTTATAACACAGACATTCTCATTTATTTCATTTATATATTAATTCAGTTGTTCAGCAAATTAAAGAGCACAGGCTTTGCTCCCAAAACTAGAAAATATATAGAAGGAATTAAAACTTTACAGATTTATAATCTGCCTAAACCTCTGAGGAGGCAAAGAGAAAACAGAGATGGCAGGGATAAATCTAGGACTTTACCTATGTACAGCAAGTAATCTACAACAGAACCACATCCCAGGCTTCATTTTATAATCTCCATCCATATGACCTCCTGCAAGCATCATCACTCTGAATAACTATATCCCATAAGGATTAAAAAATTAATGAGTCACTGTGCTTTAGTCAAAAGAAGAAAGGGCTCATCAATCAATAGCAACATAAAAATAACAAAAGAAGTAATTTAGGTTTACCTATTGCATTCTAGTTCATCATAAAACAAAAATGCAAAGGTACTTTTTTTAAATCATTTAGGATTTGACATAGGATTTTACTATATAGCCTGAGATGACTTCAAATTCAAGATTGTCGTGTCTCATTTTCTAAGTGCTGGAAGTATGGGCGTGTACCAACATGATTGGCTCTTTCTAAAACTTAAAATTTTATTTCCCCTTAGTCTTCATGCCTCAAGTTCACTTAACCTTCTCTCAGGGTAGGAATCAAAAAGAACACAGAGGAAAGAAGTGCTAGCCCTTAAGTCCACATTTTCCAATGTACCACCTCCAGGCACACAATGGGAACGCCCTTTCTGTTCCTCCCTGTACTCTACATTAAAGCCCAGCAGAAAAAGTTATCTATCTCACATGAAATTATATTCCAGAGGGGTCCATGACTTAAATGTGAAAATGAAATATAGATTAAAATGAGCCATAGTAAACTATATTAAAATGAAACTGTAGATTAAAATGAAAGAACATTTTTATAACTTTAGAGAAAAACACTTAAACAACAAAGAATCCCCTTGATAGCTGCAAAGGAGAAATATCACCTTTCAAATGGGCATCAAAATATGTAAATGACAATGGATTGTTTATCAGAAACCATGATGCCAGAAGGAATAACACAATGCTTTCCAAGAACAAAATTACAAACCTGCCAATTCAGAAATATATTGCAGTGACAATATACTTTAGGGGTGAAGGGATAAAAATCAAGTGTTTTTCATTATGGGAAATAAAGAGACTCTGTTACCAATAATCTACAAACAGAATGATCATAAAATAGCAAAACAAATAAGCAAACAAACAAACATTTTTTTTTAAAAAGCCAATAGAGAAAGAACTGGAACATCAAGAAGAAAAGCATGGAAAGAGTGAAAAATAACAGAGGAGCTGAAGAGAGAGCTTGGTGGTTAAGAGTGCTTACGACTCTTGCAGCGGACCTAGGTTTAATTCCTATTGCACACTCACATGACAACTCACAACTGCCTGCAACTCCAGTTCCAAGGCATCTGACAATGAAAAGGGAGAAAGTATTAGTGAATATATAAAACAAAAAGCTGGTACTTTTAAGAGATGAAACACTTGACAAGCTCTAGCAAGACAAATAAGGAAAAGAGAGAACTTAATATAAAAAAGACACAAAGGGAGGATAAAAAGATGCATATTGCATACATATAACACATAATATATATAATACACACTCACACTTAAAACAAATCTTAATAGATAGGAATTAGTTATAGAGATATTCCACCCATAGTGTCTAGAATCCCAATGGTGTGGTGGCGTACACCTATAATCTCAGTCTTTATGCAGTAGGTTGAGGCAATATAGTTAGTTCAAAGCCAGCCTGAGCTACAAATGTAGACCATGTCTCAAAAAAATAAAGAAGGGTTGGGAGAGAGAAACACAGAGACAAAGGAAGAAAAAAAATACCAGAAATAAAAGAACTACTTTAATTGTAGTGATGTTATTGCAGATATTTACATATCATTATATATATATTTTTTGCAGGTCTTACATTTCAGTTATATTTCAATAAAACTGTTTAAAATGAGATAAAAAACAGAGCACATGACTAAAGAGCCTACTGCCACTAAAAGTAATCAGTAAATATTAATATTCAAACAAGTTTGTCAATTTAAATAAAATACACCAATTTCTCAGGAATTTCAAATATCCATAGTATATCCAATATGAAGCAATTTGAGTGAACAGTTTTTAAAATATTTTTATTTTTATAAGATTCAATACATTTCTACAATGTTTACTAAATCTACCCATATCTACCTCCATAACTGCCCATATTTACCTCCATCCAATTATCCCTAGAACCTTTCAATCCCATATTCCTCCCAGTTCCACATCCTACTTTTAATTTTTATTATTAATAACTCTCTAGGTCCAATTACTGCTGTCCATGTGTTAGCATTAGTACTATGCCCATCAAAAAACCCAAACAAACAACAACAACAATAAACACCACAAACTAAATGATACCAAAGCCAATCAAACACAACACACAAAATGAAAATTGCAGGCCAACATCACTCAATGAAATAAAATACTTAATATGTGCACATGGTCATAAGCCCATAGTTTAAAAAATTAAAATTTTAACTTGTAATTCCTCTAAAAATTAATCTCAAAGCCCAGGAGCTTTACATGGAGAAATAAACCAAGCATTTCAAAAATATTTAACATCAATTCTATACCTATCTCAAAACGACACAAAAAACTCAGGTAGTAACAGCCAACTCAATAATACAGAAACCATCCAAAGACAGCACACACAAAAAAGAAAGTTATAGGCCAACATCACTCATAATATAGAAGTAAAATATTTAATATGCACATACGGATATAAGCCAACAGTTAAAAATTAAAAATTTAATTTATAATTCTTCCAAAAATTATTCTGTAGGCCCAGATATTTTACATGGGAAAATAAACTAAGCATTTAAAGAATATTTCTATCTCAAAAAAACAAAGCAAAACAAAACAAAACTCAGGATACTAAAACCATCCAAAGACAGCACACAAAAAAGGAAATTAAAAACTAATTCACTAATATACCAGCGACATCCTTAAGCAATTACTAACAAACTTATTTTAGCAATATATGTAAACTACCACTAAAAAAATGAGTTTATCACAGGACATGAGACTTATTCCAAAAACTAAATATACACAAACCAGCATATATGCAGACAGGCTTAAAAAAAAACTACAGAAAAAAATTATTAGAGCTAACAAACAAGGTCAAGATTTTAGGATGCAAGCTCAATAGACAAATCAATTGGACGTCTATAGCTTTACAAGGAATAATCTGAAAAAGAAATTAAGAAAATAGCATCATTAAGAATGACCTTAACAAAAGAAGTATATTCCAAGATCACCACAAATAATTACTGAGTGACTAAGGATGTGCTAAATTCTATTACAAGATTAAATAATCTGTGCCCTCACTGAACCCATCTTTAAAAAAAAAAAAAAAGAAAGAAAACTTATCAAATGCCATGTACACAGGTTTCAGAACAGGGAATACTAACGGGGATTTGCCAAATTCCTTTTTGAGGAACTCAAATGTACATTTTTGAAAAAGCATTTTTCTAAAAGCTGCTATCCCTAGTAACTACATAAACCCACTGATTCTGTTCAGGATCCTGATTTGTGGGCACCAGGGACTGGCAAACTAAGGCTGATAGCTAACCTCTGAGTTGGACTCCAGCAAAGCCTGAGACCAAGCCTAGGGACATCCTCCAGGACCTATGTTGTGAGGAGCCTGTTCTAAAGTACTAAGGGAACCCGAAAGGCTTTTCGCTTAAAGATCTCCTTTACAGCTAACAAAGGCACTAGTCTAGACTGGAAAAAATAATGTTTTCAAACACAAAATAATATTGCATGTCAAGACAATTTTAAACATCATTTTTCCCTGTCGGGTGTTCAAATTTGTTGGTTTAACAGAAAACCGTCCAGATTGTGTGGCTAATTCTGTCAACCAAATTTCCTCTGGCATCTTGACCCCTAATACCAAATACAAATATATGAACCAAAAACAACAACAACAAAAAACAAACAAAACAACAACAAAAGTTTTACTTTTGTTAAATAATAAAAATAAGATAATAAAACAAGAACTTTTACCAAACTAAAGAACTATAGACAATTAGAACAAAAGCTGGAACACTGGAAATGTTCCAGTCTATGGAGGAAAAAAAAATCCCGCCCCCGCCCCCCCCCCCCAAAAAAAGAACCCAAAACCGGACAAATTGGAAATGAAGTAGTTTGAAAAATTAAAAAAAAAAAAAAAAAAAAAAAAAAGGAGCACTAACCGTCTTCGCATAACCACCTCAGCAACGGATTAACGGCGGGCCTCACGGCATAACCGCCTCGGCGCGTGACCTTCTAGTAACTGCTGCCTGCAAGAGAAGGCGCGAAGAAAACTGCCCCGGACCCTACCATTTTCACCGGCAGGCGGGGGGATCCAGAATCGGTGCTTCCCTCAGTTGGACTTTAAACCAAGAGATGGGGTCAAAAAATTATAGTAGGGAGGTTTTAAAATTTTGTCAGATTAGTTCTTATCTGAATCTCCAGAGTCTAGAAGAAATAAAAGACTTACAAAGCTCTGTATCCACGGGTGCACCCCTGCCAAAGTCGACAATGGAAGTGACCAGTAACGGACACCCCCACACACCTGCTCATTCCCGCCAACTGTCTAGTGCACGTGCCAGCCCCAATTTATAAAATGGAGGTTAAGCCTCTGGTGACGTAACTCCAGTAGTGAAGTGGATTCAAATCACAAAACTACCACAAGATGGACATTTCAGAATAAAATAATAGTTGTTTTAACTACCTTAAAATTACAAAGAATAAGTTGTGATATTATCTTGAATAATAAATAGACGGGAGGGTTTGCTGGGGCAATAGAGTGACTGAGCCGGCTTGCCAAGCCGCGTCAGTGGTTGCAGGGCTTGTTTTAAAAACTTTTTTTTTTTTTTTCTTTTTTCAAGGCAAGGTCTCCCTAAAATTCTCTACTGAGGCCACAGTTTATCTGTATTAACTAAAATAATTAATGTTTGTGCAAGCTAAAGCAGAAAATAAAATAAGTAGAGAAAGTATAGATCAAAAATAATTGTCACGTTGTGTCTGGAAAATACTGATAAATCTCTGGGAAAAGACAGATGTTACAGAGTTACTTCAGCCTCTTCGAACACTGATGTGATTGTGCTTCTTTCTTTCTTTCTTTCTTTCTTTCTTTCTTTCTTTCTTTCTTTCTTTCTTTCTTTCTTTCTTTCTTTCTTTCTGTTTTTAAATACTCTTGATCTGGCCATCATTAAAGGAAAGATCCTTATATGCTTAATTGCCTTAATTAGTGTGATTGTCAGTAACTAGCACTGGTCATTTCAGTATCTCTAAACAATTTATATTTTTTAATTTATAGGGGAATTGTTAAGGGAAATGTAAAATTCTGCTGCAGTCAGAAGCTTAACTAGATAGGTAGAAAATTATAACTACTTTTGACAGGTAGGTTTGGTTTGGCAGTAAAATTTGAAGGGGAATAGGAAGAAGTATATAGAAAGGTTTGAAGGGAGGAAAAAAAGGGAAGAAATGTAATTGCATTATAATCACGAATGCAATTTATATGATCACGAATAAATTGAAGTTTAGACCATCAATAAGGCAATAAACTATAAGGAATTATAAAGAAAAGTCTTCCAGCCAAGGCTAAGGTTATGTGTGCTGGTCTGTAACTAGAGAATTTTAGGGAGACCTTGCCTTGAAAAAAGAAAAAAAAAAAAAAAAAACGTTTTCAAAACAAGCCCTGCAACCACTGACACGGCTTGGCAAGCCGGCTCAGTCACTCTATTGCCCCAGCAAACCCTCTCATCTATTTATCGCTGTGATGAAACACCATGACCAAAAAGCAACTTGGGAAAAAAAAAGGGTATGTTTGGCTTACACTTCCACATTGCTGTTCATCATGAAGGAAGTCAGGACAGGACCTCAAACAGGGCAGGAATCCTGAGGCAGGAGCTGATGCAGAAGCCATGGAGGAATGCTGCTTACTGGCCTGCTTCCTATGGCTTGCTCAACCTGCTTTCTTATAATAGCCAAGACAACAAGCCAGGAATGGCACTCTCTACAATTGGGCGTGGTGGCGCATGCCTTTAATCCCAGACTTTTCTTTATAATTCCTTATAGTTTATTGCCTTATTGATGGTCTAAACTTCAATTTATTCGTGATCATATAAATTGCATTTGTGATTATAATGCAATTACATTTCTTCCCTTTTTTTTTCCTCCCTCCAAACCTTTCTATATACTTCTTCCTATTCCCCTTCAAATTTTACTGCCAAACCAAACCTACCTGTCAAAAGTAGTTATAATTTTCTACCTATCTAGTTAAGCTTCTGACTGCAGCGGAATTTTACATTTCCCTTAACAATTCCCCTATAAATTAAAAAATATAAATTGTTTAGAGATACTGAAATGACCAGTGCTAGTTACTGACAATCACTGCCCATCTTTTAAATAGTCATTGTATCAGCATCTAAACTAAATTGGATAGGATATACATACATACATACATACATACATACATACATACACACACACACATATATATACGTATATGTGTGTGTGTGTGTGTGTGTGACTGGAAGATACTTAGCAGGACAAATAGAATAAGCAGACTATGATTTTATGAATCATAAATTATTTGAATCAATAGTTCCTTTCTTTTTTCATTATTCAGAATATTTACATTAGAAATACAGGTCTCTGGAACAACAATCAAGGAGCCTGTATGGGTCTGACCTAGGCCCCCTGCATATATGCTATGATTGTGTAGCTTGGTGTTTTTCGGGACTTCTAATGGTGGAGAAGGGGCTGTCTCTGACATTTTTGCCTGCTTTTGAGACCTTTTTCTCCTACTGGGCTGCCTTGTCTAGCCTTGATATGACAGTATGTGTCTGTTCTTATTATAATTTGTTATGCAGTGTTTGGTTGATATCTTGGGGAGGCTTCTCCTTTTCTGAAGGGAAGCAGTAGGAGGAGTGGATCAGGGTGAAGTGGGGAGGTGAGAGAGGGACTTGGAGGAAAAGGAAGGGAAGATGTGATTGGGATGTATGTAATATATGAGCAAAGGAAAAACATTTTTAAAAGAAAGAAAAAATACAAGTCTCACATGTATTATCTTAATAGCTTTTACAAACCAAATGTAAACTAAAAATGTTTATACTCTTATTCACAAGTCTGTGTGGAAGAGAAGCTGCCTTGGTAGAAAAATAATAAGCTGGTTGTGGTGACCACATACCTGTAATCCAAATAATATAGGAAGCACAGAGGTCATAACATTATAGGTACAAGGCTACCTACCCTATACAACATAATGAGGTTTAGGCTAGTTTGGACTCCATAAGATTCTGTCTTCCATAAAACCAGAAGAGGGGGAGTGTAGAGGGGAAAATATGGATAGGTAATAATAGGGAAATAATGAATAAAGATTAAATTTCGGTATAGTTGTTGTTGCTTTCTGTGATTGTTTTTTTGAGGCATGGGCTCAATATGCTGCCAAGGCTGAACTAGAACTTACTGTGTATAGCACTTCTGGCCTTGAACTAGCCATCTCTCTGCCTCAGCCTCCCAGAGCCTGATAATACAGGTATGTGTTAGTATAGCCAGCTAGGATTTGTGTTTAACACCACTCTGTCTCCTTAAGTCTGTATTATTTGAGTATATATTATGCATGTGTATTCATTCATTAACATGGTATATTGTTTATTTTGAGTCTTTGAATAGATCTCCTCTCATTTTGCAACCACCCATAGCTAGTACGTGCCATTTTGAGAACTTCAGCAAGTCCAGACAAAGAAGGAGCAATGGTTATATTGTTCTTTCCTTACTTCCATTCTTTGTTTCACTTTCAGATGCTGCTCTTGTGTGTTTCTAGTTAACCCCCAGGATAACAGAATGGGGGTATTATTGAACAATGCTCTAATAGTCTACAGTTCTCTTTCTCACTTGGGGATTTGATGAGACATGTCCCAGACAAAGATACTGGTCTGAGAGACACAAAAATTTAATTTCTCTTATGGATATATGCTGTATGTGTATAGAGCATATAGATATTTTCTTCCTTTGCTTCTTATTCCATAAAGTAGAGCCAGACATAAGAGACTCAATTTTGTCTTTAATCACCAAAAGTTCTCTGCTAGGAGTCACCTGTAGATTTCCATATTAAACTCTTGTTAGATGTGTAATTGGAAATTATTTTCTTCCCTTATATAGGTTGTATCTTCACTTCTGCCATATGAAAGCCTTTAAGGTCTGACTCTTGCTTTACTTTTCTGTGCTTTTAGAGCTTTGTCTAAGAAAATCCCTACCCATATCATAGAAGAGTTATCCTATATTATGGGCACTAAGGCCCCTGGGTGGGGCCAGGCAGATGGTGAGGGAGGCTTCCATACCACTCTAATAGTACAAGTCCCCATGTCCACTGGTGTACCATGTGACACAAAATAGAGGATCCTAGAAAACTAGTAGAACCTCAGAATGGCCCCAGATCATAATGGGGACAGCTTCCCGTCTTTATGGAAGTCCCCTATGGTGCTAGCAACCTGGCACCTCCTCATACTGTCAGTTGGATGGTTGGCTACTCCAGAGCCCATGTCAGTTCCCCATTGGTCCAAAGGCTGTATAAAAATGCTTGCCGCTCAATGAAGTCAATCTGCACCTCAATGCTGACCTCCAAAGTCTGTTTCCCAGGTTTGTGACTCTGCCTCCCTCACCCAGGCCTGGATCCCAGTTCCCACACTATATTTTCTTCTAACTTCATTTTTTTTCCAGACAAATATTTAGTTATTTAATCCATTTGAATTGATTCTTCTAATTGGTGAGAAATAATGTTCTTGTTTTACTCTTCTGCATAAAATAGAAACTTCACCAGCACCATTGGCTGAAATAGACATTTCTCAAAACAAGATATATAAATAGGCAGCAGCATATGAAAAATGTTGATAATAACTATTCATCAAAGAAGTACAAATCAAAACCCCAATGAGATCGCACCTAATTCTAGTAGAAATAACTATTATAATAAATAAAAAAATCTCAAGGAAGTCCAAAGTGTGGATATTTCGATCCTTCTTAGAAGGGGGAACAAACTACCCATGGGAGGAGATACAGAGACAAAGTGTGGAGCAGAGACTGATGGAATGACTGCCCTACCTGGGGATCCATCCCATAAACAGTTACCAAACCCAGACACTATTGTGGATGCCAACAAGTGCTTGCTGACAGGAGCCTGATATAGCTGTCTCCTGAGGGGCTCTGCCAGTGCCTGACAAATACAGAAGTGGATGCTCACAGTCATCCATTGGATGGAGCACAGGGCCCCCAATGGAGGAGCTAGAGAAAGAACCAAGGAGCTGAAGGGGTTTGCAGCCCCATAGGAGGAACAACAATATGAACCAACCAGTATCCCCCAGAGCTCCCAGGGACTAAATCACCAACGAAAGAGTACACATGGAGGGACCCATGGCACCAGCCACATATGTATGTAGCAGTGGATGGCCTTGTCGGATATCAGTGTTAGGAGGGGCCCTTGATCCTGTGAAGAATCCATGCCCCAGTATAGGGGAATGCTAGGACAGGGAAGAGGGAGTGGGTGGGTGTGAGCAGGGGGAGACGGGAGGGGATAGGGGGTTTTTGGAGGGGAAACCAGGAAAGGGGATAACATTTGAAATGTAAATAAAGGAAATATCTAATAATTTTTTAAAAAAGAAGAAAAAAGAAATAATTATTATAATAAACACAAAAATCTCAAGTGCTGGTGAAGAGGACACAACTGATAGAAACATAAAGTAATATGGTCATTATGGAAACTCAGATGTGTGTCGCTCAAAAGAAAATTGAGCTACTGTATGATACAGCTATCTATTCTGCTCCTGGGTATATAAACACAGGAAATTAATTCATTACATTAAAGAAGAGTCTGTACTCTCCTCTTGGTTGCAACATTAATTGCAGTAGCCAATATACAAAAAAAAAAGTGTCTATCAGATAATGACTGGATAAAGAAATAAGAAGTACATATATACTAATCATACTATTTAGCCATAAAAGGATAAAATCCTGCTATTTGGTACAACATGGATGGGATTGAAGAATATTAATTTGAGTGAAGTAATCTAAGCATAGAAATATAAGTACCATATAATCTCACTTATATGGAATATGAAAATTTGTTCTCATAGAAGTTTAGGGTAGTCAGTACCAGCACTCAGGAAAGCCAGTTCTGTACCTTGCCCAGAGGGCACAGTGGAGCTGGCCCTGGTGGCAGGTGACCCAACCCTGAGGGTATGAGAATAGGAGAGCTGGCCTCACCACTTGTCTGCTGAGAAGTGACCTGGGCACAAAGTTGATGTTCCTTGTCCCCTCTCCCCTTGCTGACCCCCAAGGGTTTATGAGAGCAGGAGAGTAAGTCCTGCTTCTTGCCTGGACAACACAACAGAGCTGGCCCTGGTAGGAGGGATGGGGTGCAGCTGAGCCAGCCCTGAGTGCTTGAGAATGGAAGAGTTGTCCCAGACACTTGCCAGCCCTAGAAAGAGTAGGTCTGTGCCTTGACTTGGCAGCACAGTCAAGCTGGCTCTGGGAACCTAAGTGTAGGGGAGCCCTTCCCAAAGGCATGAGAGCAGGAGTGTTGACCTGCCTCCTGCTGGTGGAGACATTGGGTGACCTAGCTGGAGCAGTGCGGGCAAGTTTGTCCTGGTGGTACAAAGAAGGGAGGGCAAGCTGAGCAGTTCAGCTACCACCCAGGCCCAGATCCAGGGCTTTGAGTTGGCCCACCCAACATCTACATCATCTGTCAACTGTCAGAACACATAGAGGTTGGATGAGGTTGCTGATCCAGTGGCCAGGACCCATATGAGAAGGGATGCATGTGGATCCCTTTGTCTGTTCAGATGTATGAATGTGTGGTGGTCACACATGGTTGTTTTTACTGTGTCTGCCTCTCTGTCTATCTCCATCTGTCTCTGTCTTTTTCTCTCTGACTGTCTCTGTCTCTCTGTCTTCCTAACTGTGTGCCTATCTGTCTGTCTGTTTTGTTTCCTTATATTGACCAGTGGCTTTCTCTGGTGTGAGACTCACTCCCCACTCAGCTTCCTTTTGGCTCTGCTAGGTCACACAGAGATAGCCCAAAAAACCTCCAACTGTCTCACTCAGGGAGCCCTTGTCTGTTTTGCTGCTTGACTCCTGATCACACCAGTGTTGGTCCCTCTGTGGAGGTGGGGAGAGTTCAGGTCTTTCATCCAGAAACCCCTGCCATTTAAGCAGTATGTACATAGTAAGGGGGGAAATAGTCCCCCTAACCCCCTCTGCCCCCCCCCATGAGCATTCACTCTACAGTACACCTGGTCTAAACATCCCCAGGGAAGGGAAACATCTCCCAAGGCTGAGCCTGAAGGAAAAAAAATCCACTTCTTCTTTACTCAAGATTCTTGTCTCCTTTTAAACCAATGATCCATAAAACAAAACAAACAAACAAACAAACAAAACAGCTGGGCAAAGGGATTACTACCAGAAAACACAGACTAGACAAAGCATTCAAACACAAGCTTTGGGCTACAAAATGTCAGCTAAGAAAGTTCAACTTTGTAAAAAAGCTACTATCTTGGCTACCAGCTTTTAAAAACAAAACAACAAAAACAAAATAAAACAAAACAAAAAAGGAGCCTGTCTCAAAATAGGATTGCTGCCACCCTTTGATCCAATTCCAAAGACTAAGAAACAAGTTCCTAGGTGCAGCTGGATATTGGTGCCTCAAGACACCAGAGTTTGTGGAAATAGTAAGGCCAGCACAAAGGGGAGAACTGGGGTGGTTTGAATAGGAATACCCCCATAGACTAGTGTTTGAATGCTTGGCCCTTAGGGAGTGGCACCATTAAGAGGTGTAGCCTTGATGGAGGAAGTGTGTCATTGTGGGAGTGGCCTTTGAGGTCTCAGATGGCTCAAGCTATGCCCAGTGTGGCACAGTCTCCCTCTGCTGCCTGTGGATCAAGATGTAGATCTCTCAACTCCTCCAGCACCATGTCTGCCTACATGCTGCCATCCTTCTCAACATGACTTTGTCAGAGTTTCTATTGTCATGGTGTCCCTTCACAGCATTAAAACCCTAAGACTGGCACTGATTCCCTAATCTGGACTGAAACTGAAGAGAGGGCACTTGAGGCTTTAAAAACAGCTCTGACTTCTGCTTCAGGCTTAGAAATTCCAGATGTCTCAAAACCTCTTCATCTGTTTATCCATGAAACAAAAGACATTACAAAAGAGGTTTTAACCCAAATAATGAGGCCATGGAAATGCCCTGGGATATACCTGTCTAAACAACTGGACCCTGTAGCCACAGAATGGCCCACCTCCCTAAGGAGCTGTTGACCACCACCACTAGCACTATTGCTCATTTTATAAAAGAGAGAAGATAAGTTAACTCTGGGCAAGGATCTTATACTCATAGCACACCAGGATGTGGTTGAGGCCCTTCAAGGAGCACTAACACGCTGGCTGTCTAATGACCAAGTGCCATTCCTACTCAAGTCTGGGTTGAGAAACCCACTCCATCAGTTCAACCACCCTCTTGCCTGATGATATAGGTGCTCATCCATAACTGTCAGGAGAGGAAAGATGAAACCAGGTATCTGGGAGATGCAGTAGTTACTTTAACTCAAACAATTTAGGCCAAAGCCAGGTACCTCTCCCCAGAAAGCAGAACTGACAGATCTGACCAAGGCTCTCAGATGTGAAAAAGGAAAGTCCACCACAAAATACACAGACCATCAGTCCACATGGTTTTACTACTGGGCATGTCAATGGTGTGATTTATAGAGAAAGAGGACTTCTCACTGCTGGGACAAAGGACATTAAAAAGTCTTGGCCCTTCTAGAGGCTCTTTGGCTTCACTATAAACTACTCTCCTCCTTTGCCAGGCTGCTGACCTGGCTGCCTGACAAACAGTCCTCAGGCCAGTGGGGAATGTTGATATTCTGATAATATACCATAACCTGGTACTGCCTGAGACTCCATGGTGAAGAAGAAATTAACAGCTCAAACCCTCAGGTTGATGGAGGACACCAGAGGGAAAGGTCATTGTCTCAGAAACAGCTAAGGTCATTGTCTCAGAAACAGCTAAGCGGCAGAACTCTTGTAACTAACGTTCATCAGGCTTCTCATCTGGGCTCCACAAAACTTTCTGAGTTGCTCAGACCAAGGTATGTTATACCTAGACTAGACAGCCTAGCATGAAATGTCCCAGTAGGATGCCAAGTTTATGCTCCAGTGAATACAAAACAGAGAGCCTTTACCCAGGAAAGGATCCAAATGAGAGAGCAAAACCCTGGTGAACTCTGGGAAAACTGACTTTACTAAGATCCAGCCTGCTACAGGAGGAGAAAAATTCTTTCTAGGTTTTATAGATAAGTTTTCTGGGTAGAAAGGAGCATCCCCCACCCACACTGGAAATGCTCAAATAGTAGTTAAAATGCCCATCCAAGAACTGGTCCCTTGATTTGACCTCTCCCTAGCAATGGGGTCAATAATGGCCTAGCTTTCATCACCAAAATCTCTCAATTAATAGCTAAAACTTTAAACATAGATTGGAAACTTGATTGTGCAAATAGACCTTAGAGTTCGGGCCTGGTAAAAAGAATAAATGGGGCATTAAAAGAAACTCTAACATGATTTTCTGCTCTAAATGTTCTGATTTTTCTTTAATCAACTCTACCTATTCATTGTCCATCCACTCCAGGTAAACACAAGATTATTTCCCATTAAAACTGTATGAGACTCATAGAGAAACAGCAAGAAGCTGAGAAACAGTAAGAAATGAAGACTCTAATTAGAGCCCAGCAAAAGGTGGATTGGTCTTCCTTTGCTTTGCTTCAGCCTGCTGTACATGATATAGGGAGGGATTTATCCCCATGAGGTTATGCTTAGAAGTCCTCCCCTACTGCTTCCCAGAGTGTAGCAGTTGGCAGAACTCTCTATCCCTTTCTCAAGTCACTACAGGCTCTCCAGTTCTCCATAAAGCATATCCATTGGACTATTTGAGAGACCCAGCCAACCTCTGAGCCTACCACCAGTTTCCTCTATTTTAAGTCCAATAATACCACTTGGATGAAGCCAGTAGGCAAAAGGGTGCTGGAACTAACCTGGAAAGGACTGTACAAGTTGATTTCACACTTGAAGGTAGCTGGCATTGTACTATGGATCTACTAAACCCAGGTCAAGAAAGTAGAAGCCACAGACTCTGCTGTCAAATGGATCCAAAGAAATTAAAGCTTAATTCAGTCCTTGGCCCCTTCACTCCCTGCCCCTCTGTATCCTCTTGAGTCTTGTGTTTTACACTATGGGTATGAATGACAGGTTGATGGTCCCAGCTCCACTGGAACTGGAAACCAAGAAAGACAGAAGATACAGAGAAGGTATTAGCTAGTGTGACTACAGACCAGCAATCTATATTCCATATTGACCTTTGACCTTTACTTACTGATGTCCATGTTAAGTGTCTGGTCATATATAGAAAAGGGAAGATGTAGGACATCATTTTTTTGAGATAGGAATAAAGAGTTTACAATTCTATGCATGTCCTACAGCTGATCCCCTCTTTGCCAGAATCAAGGGAGTTTCCATTGCAAAAATTGGGATTATAAAACTGAAGTTTACTGAAAATTTCCTTTTAAAAGATTCTGGCCTTTGGAAAACAGGAAAAACTTGGGGAATTAGACTCTGCCACAGTAAGGGACCCTGGGAGATAGGGTTTATCATTCCCAACCAGAAATCAGCCAGGATTGCTGGTTATGCTTACACACCTAGACTACCTACTACATAGGAGCAGGAAAAAACACCACAGGTCTAAGATATTTCAGATAAGGATAATCTTTATTTGATGATTTTTTTTAAAAAAAATTTATTTATTTATTATATGTAAGTACACTGTAGCTGTCTTCAGACACTCCAGAAGAGGGCGCCAGATCTCATTAAGGATGGTTGTGAGCCACCATGTGGTTGCTGGGATTTGAACTCTGGACCTTTGGAAGAGCAGTCGGGTGCTCTTACCCACTGAGCCATCTCACCAGCCCTTGATGATTTTTTGTTGTTGATGATTTTTTGTTGTAAGAGTGAAAAGCAGCAGATGAGGACAAAGCATGAACAAGGTTTATGATAACAGCACTTACTAAGAACAAATGGTCGGTTATGGTTTATGAATTCCTAAGGTTATCATGCTATATTCAGGCTAATAGAAACTGAATCGACTCAAAGATATATGTCTAACTACTTATCTATTTGTTAACTTTGTTGAGCTTTAGTTCTCTGGAGAAAATGAGTCATTAAGAAAAAAACTGTAATATTTTATAAAAGCACACTATAAAAGGGTCAGGAAAATGTGTTTGGCAGTCTCTCCGTGGACTGTACTTGTTTTTTAAGGTTTAGTTTGAAGATGTACAAGTTAATGGTAAGTCACATTATAATTATCAAATTATTTTATGCACTCAGAACTATGTTTATAGTCATGCCAAGTACAAATGTGATTCATTTATAGGGACAAGCTTGAAACAAGAAACCAACTTGTATTTCACATCATATAAAGTTAGGCTTCTGTACCGACAAGGTTAACCCCAAAGCAGGTAACTGAAGACCAATTTATAGTAATGAATGGTCATTTAATGTAATATTCAAAACCAGAAATATTTTTAAAAATGTAAGGGACTAGATGATAGACCACAAACTCCTCAAGAGATCTGTTGAATGTGGAATTTAAGGTGTTTGATGGAAGAGAGGAACAGAAAAAGATGGAAGGGCTTCCCATGGCAGATAGACATACCAGGTACTGGCAGCAGCCCCCATGCTACATAACGATAGAAACAGTTCAAACTGTCAGCTCATTAACTGAAAAAAAAACAGCAGTTACATTCCCTTGCAGTAATGGTTCTGCAAAATCATAGGGGCTTATTCTCAAGAGACAAAGAAAACTATATCTGGCTTTGGGAGATCAATCTACTTAGTTTGAAACGCATCAGAAGAGGCAAATTTAGTCAAACCATGATACATGCCCACCAACATGTGGTCTCAGCAGCCCTGAGGGTAGCAATGGACTCCATCTGGAGCTGGCTTTGAGTATGTCAACACTGGTTACTTGGCAAAGAACCCTTGCCCACCACCAGAACTGACTACTCCTATGACTCTCAATACCATGTCTCCTTAAAACATAGACAAGGTTTAAAATCGATTAATCAATACCTTCTTTTTTATTTTTAAAATTAATTTATTTTTCACACCATATTTTATTCCCTCCCACCCCTGGTCCTCCCTCTGACTGTTCTACATCCCACACCTGCTCCCAATGCCCCCTGTCTCCATGTGGATGCCCCCCCCAACCTGGCCTCAAAACTCCCTGGGGCCTCCAGTCTCTTTAGGGTTAGGTGCAACATCTCTGAATGAACAGAGACCCAGAAGTCCTCTACTGTCTGTGTGTTTGGAGCTCATATCAGCTGGTGTATGCTGCCTGTTTGATGGTCCAGTGTTTGAGAGATCTCAGGAGTCCAGATTAATAGAAACTGCACTTCAAGTGAGGGATGTGGTTGCCATCCCACAGTCACAACTCTGACCCATAATTGTTCCTGTCTGAAAGAATTACAGGGGTGGAAATGGAGAGGAGCCTGAGGGAAAAAAGTGGGATCCAGCTCAAGGGAAGGTCCAAGGCCTGACACTATTACTGAGGCTATGGAGCGCTCACAAAAAGGGATCTATCTTGACTGCCCTCTGGAAGACACAACAAGCAGCTGAAAGAGTCAGATGCAGATATTTGCATCCAATGAATGGACAGAAGCAGCTGACCCCTGTTGTTGAACTAGGGAAAGCTGAAAGAAGCTGAGGAGAAGGGTGATCTTGTAAGGAGAAACAATGCCTTCTTAATAAAGGTGTTCTTAAGCCTGCTCACCCATCTATAATACCTCTATCTTGCCTATCCTAAAGTCTAATGACTCCTATACTGAAGTCCAGTACCTCAGGATTACTAAGGTGGCTGTCCTTCCTATATATTTAATAGTGCCTAACCCTTCCTTACACTCTATTTTCTCAGATTCCCTCTTGTACTTCTTTACTTTCTAGACCTCAGGAACAATTTCTTCGCCATTCCTTCACACCCAGATTCACGTGATCTCTTTGTCTTCAGCTGGAAGGACCCTGACATCAGAATAATCTCTTGGCTTACTTGTATTGTCCTTCTCCAAGGGGTTCTGAGATAGCAGCCATTTCTTAAGCCAGGCCCTGGCCACTGATCTTTCTCTTGACCTGTCTCTCAGCCACTTAATCTAATATGTAGATTACCTTCTTCTCTGCAGCCTCTCACTGTCACGACATATTGTTCAGCTTCAAAACTTTCTAAGAAACAGAAGATACAGTCACCCCTCCTTTAAAACTAAACATACTATCTTACAGGTCAAATACCTAGGCTTTCTGTCATCCTCTAAACCATGAACTCACTCTTGTTTGCAGATAGTACCTGTGGTCCCTCACACCCCCAACCACCAAGGAAAAGATTTCCTCATTCTTCAGCCTGGCCATGTGCCTTAGAACCAGGATTCCAAACTTTGCCCATCATGCTCACTGCCTCTATAAAGGAACCAAGGGCCTTTAACCTGTAGATCAGTGGTTTTCAACTTCCCTAATACTGTGATCCTTCCTCATGTGGTTGTGACCCCCAACAATAAAATTACTTTTATTGCTACTTCATAACTGTCATCTTGCTACTGTTATGAATTGTAACATAAATATCTGCTATGCAGGGTACCTGTTAAATGGCCCCTATGAAAGTGTCATTCAACCCCCAAAGGGTTGTGACCCACAGGTGAGAACCACTGCTCTGCATCCTATTCAGCCTGGCACATATACTTTCTCTCTCCTCTGAGATGTACTCCTACAATCCCCCACTCTGGCTCTCTCAGACCTTGACCAACCCTTCTTCCTGTGAAAAATGAGGTCTGGGGACAAATGAGAGGACCTACCTTTGTCCCTGTTGCCTATCTTTCCAAGCAGCTACCTAGCATCCTTGCCTATAGGTGTCAGCAGCAGCCTTCCTACTGGCCTGGGAGGCCTCTAAGGTCACCTTTGGTTGCTTTCTGACTTGTTTCTCCACAGTAGCTCAAGGATCTCCTATCACACAAAGAACATCTCATCTTTGACCCCTTCTAAGCTTCAACTTTTTTCACATTACCTCCTTAGAAAACCCTGATATCTCACGTGAATACTTCCCTCTTCCAAAAGCTATGACCCTCACCCATTCGTGCCTGGAAATCTCTTGTAACTCTTACCTACAAAAATCCACAACTTTCTAGCTGCCCTCTGTCATATTCTAACTATATTTAGTTTGTAGATGGATGCTCATCTCCCAGCTCCACTGGCTCCTGCTCTGGTTCTCCTCTGACAGGATTGTAGAGTCTGCCCCTTTACCACTAGGCACTGCTTTTCAGAAGGTAGAACTTAATAGCTTTCACTAGAGCCTACTCCTTAGCACAATATGAACCTGTCAATATATACACAGATACTAAATATACATTTCACATCTTATACTATCATGCATCCATTTGGCAGTAAAGAGGCTTTCTTACTATAAAGGGCATATCTCTTACCAATGGGCCTCTAATCCTAAAGCTGCTAGAAGCCTCTTATCTTCCCAAGCAGGCAGCAGTTCTTTACTGTCAGGTTACCAGGCCCCTACTAATGATATAGCCTTAGGAAATGCTTTTTTACTGACAGGAATGCTAAAGAGGCCAGCCAATACCCTACTATTCTGCTATTCTCCTCTTGGCTTCTCCAAACTTAACTCCTACCTACCCTGAATCCCAATGCCAGGTCCTCTAGGCTATGGGAGACATTACGGGCCCTCAGGAGTAGATTTTATACAGGAAAGGTATTATCTCCCTGACATTCAAGCAAAGCCCTTCCTGACAGTTATTCACAACTTCTTTCAACCTGGGTATCAATGCCTCTACTACTTCCTCCAATATCTAGTCTTCTCCCCTAATGCTTGTGACCCCTTCCTTCCTTCAACCAATACCAATTTCAGGGTGATCTGGGAGAGAACTGGGGATAGATTTCTCATATATGCCTCCTAACAAAACATAAATATATTCTTAATATGATAGAGACTTCCTCAGGATAGGTAAATGTTTCCCCTACTATAGGTGAGATTTCAGGAGTGGTCTGTTCCTGTAACAGGGCTCCAGACCTTAGTTGGACCCCAGGCCTTAGCACAACTCACTCATGGTCAAAGTGCCATTCAGGCTGTAAAACTCAGCGCATAGGCAACACCGCCTGCCAAAACTAAAGAAAAGACCTACCATCAAACTCAAAGGTGTTTAACAACAAAGAACTGATTGGGAGAAGACCTTTTGCATAAACTGAAAGCCACCATCACCTTCTTTGATGATGAGACACAGTTAGATTTAGAGATACCCAGAACAATTTTGGTGTCTTACCCTCTGTCAGAAGAATATCTCCCAGCCAAAAGTTCTGCCTCCAATCAAAAGATACAGCTGCCCTATCTCTCAGACTGACAACAAAGATTCCCAGAGGTGTGGGCAGAAACCTCCCAGGGCTAGCTCAACACGAAGCGCCTATATTGTTCAACTAACCAGTTCAGCTATCCCCTGAACAGTACCCAATGACCTTGGAAACAAAAAGGGAAGTTTCAGCCGTCCATATAGTCTAGTTCAGAGAAACAGGTATCCTGGTGCCAGAGAAACAGGTATCCTGGTGCCCTGCCAGTCACCTTGGAATATGCTTCTATTGCTTATGATGAATCCTGGGGCCTGTGATGTTCATGAGTGTGATTCTCACAGAGAAACAGGTGTGCACTGTCTTAGTACCAAAGTCAGCTACCTCAGCCCAGAGAACAAAACGTAATCAACATGATCCAGGATTTCAGATGGGGAAAAGGAAAGTCCACTGCTGATACATAGACAGTCACTATCACTATGCTTTTTGTATTGTACATGTCCACGGTATTATCAATAGAGAAAGAGAACTTCTTACCAATGGAAGAAAGGAAATTAAAAACAAAGAAAAACCTTGGCCCTTCTGGAGGCAATTTGACTTCCCCTACAAATTGCTGTCTTCCATTTTGACAGAATTCTGACCTGGCTGCCCAACAAATGGCCCTCAGACTAGTAGGACATATTAATATTCCAATGGCATACCTGGTCCTGCCTGAGACTTTGTGGTAAAGACAAAATGGACAGCTCAAACCCACACACAGGTTGATGGAGGACACCAGAGGGAAAGATCATTCTCCCAGAAACAACTGACAGGACTCTGGGAACTGACATTCAACTCATTTGGGGTCCACAAAACTTTCTGAGGTGCTCAGACCAACTGAGTGCCTAGACTGGACAGCCTGGTATGCGGTGTCCAGATTAGCAGGATTTTGCTCCAGTAAATCCAAAACAGAGAGCTGTTACCCAGGAAAGGCTCTAAATGAGAGACCAAAACCCTGGAAACCAAAACTCTTGGAAAACTGACTTCACCAAACTTGCTAATTTTTTAGATACCTTTTCTGGGTGGACAGAAGTATCCCCACCAAGACTGAAAATGCTCAAATTGTAGCGAAGAAGCTCCTCCAGGAACTGGTGTCTGGATTTGGCCTCCCACTAGCAATGGGGTCCAACAACGGCCTAGCTTTCATAGCCAAAACCTCTCAATTAATAGCTAAGGCTTTAGACACAGATTTAAAACTTCATTGTTTTTATAGACCTCAGAGTTTTGGCCAGGTAAAAACAGTAAACAAGACATTAAAAGAAACTAAAATAATTTTCATTAGAGTCCAGAGAAGGATGGGTAGGCCTCCTTCCTTTGCTTTGCTTTGAGCTTACTGCATCCAATACAGAAAAGGATTTACCATCTGTATGATTATGTTTGAAAGATCTTCCCCATAGCTTCCAAGGCTCAGAGACCGGCAGTTGGCAGAACTCTCTAACCATTCCTTTTTCAAGTCATTACGGGACTTCCCATTTTCCATACAGGCTATGCATTTGTCTATTTGAGAGACTCAACCTGTGTCCACCACCAGTTTCCCCGTGTTCGAGTTTGGTGATACTGTCTGGGTCAAAAAAGGTAGCCAAAGGGGCAATGGAACCAACTTGGGAAGGACCCTACAAGGTGATTCTATAGCTGGCAAGGGAGCTGGCATTACACTATGGATCCACCATATCTAGGCCAAGAAAAGGAAAGCCACAGACTCTGCTACCAAGTGGACTGTCTGGACCATGAACCCTCAGAAATTAAGATTTCATTAGTCTTCAGGCCACTCTAATCTCTGTCCCTCTACCTCCTCCTGAGTCTTGTGTTTTATCTTGAGGGTATAAATATGGGGTTATGGTCCAACCACACTCAGGCCTGGACATGGGAACTGAGGAAGACTGATGCAGAGAAGGTATTAGCTACTGTACCAGCAACCAGTATTTTGTATTGAATGTTACTGGTGTCCACTTGAAGTGTCTGGCTATATGGAGAAAAAAGATGGGAGAATTTATCTTTTGAGATAGGAATATAGAGTCTATGATTCTATGTGGCTGGGTACCATAGTTGCCAGAAACAAGGATGTTTCCATTGTGAAACTTGAGATTTTAAAACTGGGATCTTCTGAAATTTTCCTTTTAAAAGATTCTGGCATTTGGGAAACAGGAAAAAAAACCTGGGAAATCAGACTCTCTACCACAGGAAATGACTCTGGAAATAGAGTAAATCATTCACAGCCAGAAATCAGCCAGGACTGCTGGTTATATATACTTAGCCACCCAGCCCCCATACTACATAGGAATAGAAACAGTTCAAACTGTCAGCCCATTAACTGACAAAACTCACTGGACTCAGGACAGTCCAAATTATAGTTAGAGGGTTTATAAGGGGCTAATTTTTTCTAATATCTAAAATCTTTAACCTACATACTTCCCCTTATTCTGCTATAAGCTATTCTGCCTTGTGAGTTAATTCGTCTGGATAACCTAGCCCTGAGACCACCACTTAGTGGGCATGTACCATGGTTTGACTAAATTTGCCTCTTCTGATGCTTTCCAAACTAAATAAAAGTCTATAATTTTGGAAAGTCTCTAAATGTAGTAACCTTCCTTTTTAGCTTCTGTAGTTCTGCTTCTGGCTAAGTGCTCTTGTTAACTGAAGTGTGTCATCACAGAACATGGTTATTTTGCTTAAAAGCTCACCTTGTAAAAGGCTCAGGGCTATATTGAGATCCCAAACACCCAATGTAGCTACCAGATGGGTAATAAAAACTTTTTATTGCCTTAAACCCTTATCTGAGCTCTCTTCTCTGGTAATACCTCACATTTCCACCACATGTATAATATTTTAGTCATATTTGGAGTTCCTAAATCCATACAATTTTATAATGGCCTTACATTTGCCTCTATCTAAAGACACTCAGCTATTTTCAAGGTTAGCAGTACAATGTCACTTTCACATTTCTTACCATCCCTAATCTTCAGAAAAGGTAGAAAGAGCTAGTGGACTTATTAAGACACACTTACCATAAGTGTTTTCTGAACTTTACCTTTCTTGGATTTAACTCCTACCTCTAGCCCTAATTTACATTCATGCCACACACCGAACCTCCTCCTTCCTGAGATCATTTGAGTTGATTTACAGCCATCCTTTTCTTTGAGAAAATTTATCTCCTCTAGGAACCAGCTCCACTCCATGACTACTTACCCTCTCCCCTCTCTTAAGCTGCCTTCTTTGTGAACATGTTGATCTTGTCCTCCCTCACCCTCCACTGATCCTATCACCTAAACCATTTTAAGATGAAAATCCCCCTAAGCTCCTCAACCTTATATTCTTTCCATAGTCTGTTATCTGTCTTAACAGATTTCCACCCAGCAGATACCATCTAGGAGTCAATCTCTAGCCCCAAAACTGCTAATGGTGTTGTTACTATATGAACCAACTGGCCAAGTAGAAGAAATGATTAATACATTAACTGGCTTACGAATTACAGACTCCAGGAGTTAACTCCAGTGCAGGATTCCTGTTATGGTCTTCTATGAAGCCTTGACTTCTACCTATCCTCAGCCCACTTTTCTCTTTCCTTCTCTTAATAATGATTGTTCCTTGTCTCTTCTGGCTCCTCCAGGAGAGAATTAGTTAAAACAAAACAACAGTCAGTAAACCAGATGGAATTTCCTTGGGTATCCTATCATCTTGCCTTGAGCCTCTGCTTTGAACCAGCATTCCAATACCCATCTTTTTAAGCCCCCAATCAGCAGAATATAGACAGTAGACTATTGTCACTCTTATCATCAACAAAAGTCTTGGAAGTTAGGTCCATAGTGGGCCCCCAAAATGATGGTGATATGACCTTGGAAACGGAAGGATTGTTATGAGAATTCAGCATCCTCATAAATCTCATAAGGTGACTTTCAGTTTATCAGGAAAGCAGATCTCCTAAAAGAGGCTTCTGTTTACCAGGGCCTCCCTTAATCTTCACTCTAAGGTCAACTTCCTCAGGCAAGGGAGGACATTTAGTTTTTGGTCAATCCAAACAGTTCAAAGACTTTCACCTTACTGACTGCCATTTAAAATCTGCTTGCTTTCCTGACATTTGCTTCTCTCTGTTCCCCTGAATGACAGCTTTAGCATTTTTCTCTCCAATAAACATTACTTTCTACCCATGAAGTGGCTCAATTTAGTTGTTTCACTGTACCCTTTTCCTCAAGACCAATTCATCCAAGAGTAGAGCATCTTTTGGTGGGAAACACAGAGTGACCATCTTCCTCTGTGTAGTATAGAAAAGCAAGCCTCCTTGAGGAATGAGGTTTACCTTGTGAGCATATTGATGCCCCTAACTAACTGATGGGCTCTGAAATACATTCCAACCCTTAAAATACACATATATGAAGTAGGTTCATAAGCACACTGTGGCAGCTCATGTGGTCTTTGCTATAAGTGAAAAGACATGCAACTGAAGCTGATGTATTTGTCCAGAAAGAATTTGCTCATGTAGGGAAAAATTAGAGTGAACCAAAGATATGTGGCATCTTCCACATCATATTAGTCTTTAATTTTTCCAGAGCAAAGGTCAGGGAAAATAAAACATAAGATTGAGGTGACAACATGCCATTTCTTACCACTGGCAGGTTGTAAGAGAAAGCAAATATAAGCTGGCTATTTCCAAGAGCCCTCCTGAAATCCAAAAAAAACTGAAACCTATGAGAATTGGGCAGTAAAGAAGGAGAACATGAAGTACCAGTGTTGGAAGATACTCTGGAGGCCAGACCTTTAAAATTCATGGTTCAGCATGTAGATGGGGCCTTAATGGCCTGGTACCAGAAACTGTGTTAACAGGAGAAATTCTCAGTATCTGAACTAAGTGTGATTTTTTTAAGCAAAAAAGCCCTTCACGGTTTAGCTTAGGAGGTTGTAGAACATGGGGATAGGTGGAAACAGAGAAATGGAGTAATATAAGTAACCATCTCCCATTGAGACCAAGCCTGTATAACTTAATGCAATCTGAGGGAAATCATATTCCGTGATGTCGCTGATGTTACTGGCTCATATAAGCTATTAGGGGTACTTTGTTGTCATGGGTTAAGGTCCTCATCAGGGATATAAAGGCAATATAGAGGAAAGTGGCATTACTAAGAGAACTAGATAGGAAAGAGGCAGTGTTTGATGCCCACTTCACCAGACCTAATAGAACTGTATTCTTAGGAATGTTAAGAAAAATGCTGAGGGCTGGAGAAGTAGCTTCATTGTTTAAAAAAAAAAAAAAAAAAGAAAAAGAAAAAAAAAGCTTGCTACCCTTCCAAAGGACCTGAATTATTGAGGGACTTACAGCCATTTGTAAGTCCAGCTTCAGAGAAGCTTTTTGAGCTCTAGAGATACTGCACTTAGATGTGTAACACCTACACCTAGACACATATATGTAGACATAATTAAAAATAAAGGAAACATTTGTTTAAAAATAGAAAGATGTTGATTGAGCAGGTACCTTGAATCTGCTATTGAAGATTTAGTGGTATTTTTGAGCCTTATAGTGGGATGAGATCTTTACAAGGTAAGAAGGGGTACTGATACATATAAGTGGTTTAAACCACATATAAATTGGATTCCTAAAGTTACAAAGTAATCAAAAAAGGGTGCCTATGTGCCACTCATAGGCAAATTTGGCAAGATTTGTGTTGAGTCAGCATTTCTGGGGAACAGAATTGATAGAAAGCCAAATGCTGTGTTAGTGAGTTTCTGAAAGGCTGTCAAGATGAGCAACAGTTCACAAAAGACAAAAATAACAAAATGCTGTAAGTGAAAACTATTAAGCTTATCCTAGGGTTGGGCTGTTATTCTCCCTAGAATATGATATATATTATTTTCCTTAAAAGAAAGTATACTGGGAGTGAGCATGGTCTACTTAGACAGAGGTCTTTTTAGTACCTAGTTATAACTGTTGTAAAATGAAGGATCATGGTACTGGCTCAAAGTCTGTCAAAACCAAAAAGCTAGCTCCAGAAGCAAGCATGGTGTAGCTCTGGTCTTCTTTGGGCCTGAGTTGGGTTGAATAGCAAAAGCTATCTCAATAGAAACTGTCAGGGTAAGCAAGTATACAGGAAATTTACAGCCGAGGTAGCACCACAGGATGAGGAGACTTAATAGTTCACAGAAAATGACTGAATTATAGATGGTTATATGGAATAGTGACTCCTATCCATGATTCTGCACCCAGTATTATTTTTTGATGAAATAATTGATAAAAGTGGGGGGAATGCATTCTAGTTTGTTTTCCATTCACTGTGATAAAGGTGATGACCAAAAGCAATGTGGGAAGGAAGGGTCTTATTTGGCTTAGACAGCCCAAACACAGCCCACCATTGAAGGAAGCCAAGGCAGAAACTTGAAGGCAGGAATTGAAGCAGAAGCCATAAAAGAATACGGCTTCTTGGCTTTCTTCCCAGGCTCATGTTCAGCTACCTTTCTTATATGTCCCAGGACCACCTGCCCAGTAGAACCATAACTGGTTGTAGGAGGTTGGCCTCCCACATCAGTTGTTAATCAAGATAATCATTAAAATCATAGACTTATTGTGGTTTGAATAAGAATGGTCCACATAGGCTCATATATTAGAATGTTTGGTTGTCAGTTGGGCAGTTGGTAGACTGTTTGAGAAAGTATGTCATGGGGGACGGGGGGGGGGGGCTTGAGGTTTCAAAGGCCCATGCTGGCTCATTTTCCTTCCCTCCCTCACCTCTGCCTCCAACTTGCTAATAAAATGTAAGTGTTCATGCCTGCTGCCACACTCCCTAGCATGATGGCCAAAGAATAATCCTCTGAGAGTGAAAGCAAGCTCTCCTTTAAATGCTTTCCTTTAAAAGTTGCCATGGTCATGGTATCTCTTTACAGCTATAGAGCAGTAACTAAGACCCAGGCCTCAAAGTTGATGTGATGGAGGCAATTTCTTGATTGAGCATCCTTCTTCCCAGATATGTCTAGGTTTATATCAAGCTGTGAAAATCTAAGCAACACAGGACCTTTTCATACTGTACCTGACATTTCAAGCAATTCCTTAGCTACTTAGCTACCCAATTGCAGTGGACAATGAGGGATCTTTAACTATCCTAACCATCCATGTAAAAATGTTTCATTATATTCTGCTTACCCTTGAATGTCTTATCCATATAAACATTTGAAAACCAATGAAAACAGCAGTTCAGGTTATTAAACAAAGATACCTCATAGAGGTTGAAAAAGCTACTTCCATACCATAATATTACTACTGCTGTCAAACCTAGTCTGCCATAGAAAGAAACTTACTTGTTTTGAAATAAGTTATGTCTTACAGAGACTCGTAGCCAGTTAGGTTCCTGAGATTGACTGTTGCTGAGAGTTAGTGTCCAATGCTCAGACAAAAAAAAAAAATAGGAAAAGGGAGTTAGACATCTATATCACCTCCTCCAAGGCTCAGAAAACATCACAGGAGAGGGTGGAAAGAATGTAAAAAGAAATCAGAGGAAGAAATGACCATCGTATATCTCTCTTTCTCTACATTGAAACATTCCCTCCTGGAGGGAGGAGAGGAGCTTATATGACTCAGGATGCTAACAAAACTTAAAAGCCTCAGGAAATGTCATGAAAGTTACAAAATTTCTAAAGACACCCCCACCAAGAATGAATAATAAGAACACAGTTGCTGAGAACAGGATACTCTCCAAGTGGCCAACATGTCCCCAAATTGTTCAGGATGCTCTAGGAATGCAACAGCCATTAGTCATAACCCATGATGGGGTAATCTTTCTGGTGGTACATCTGCCATTAAGAGTCATCTATGGTCCTGTAAGAGACCTCTCATCTTTGCTGTTAGGAAAAGTATCGCCTCAGGAACCCTGTGCCTGAGAGAGACAAAGGGAAGGGATAAGAGACTAAGACAGGAGGTGGAGGATGAAGGGGAAGGGAACAAGGGATAGGGAGAAGGGGTATTTGTCATGGGGGACAAAGGACTGCCTCTGAATATAGAGGAAACAGACATGACACATAGGAAAATGGAAGTTTATAAAGGTACAAGGGGAAAGCTGTGTTAGATTGAAGTGTTTAAAATGTTAATTAGGTGAGCCAAGCAGGGCTTTTGATTGTTGGACTTCAATACTTTGGTGGCTGGACTTTAGTAGTCAGCTTCAGGAGGAGGACATGCCAAATAAACAAATAGACCTTGGGATTGTAGCTTTAGGAATGTAATCTAACAGTTTTTACCAAGGCAGAAGAAATCAAGGAGAAGGGCAAGGCCTGCCAGAACCATGCTAGCCACACTCAAGCTGGCCAGAGTCCCTTCATATGTTCCTATATATAAAACCCTAATAAACTCATTGGTTCACTGAACTAGACTTTGGTAAAATCATTTTTTTTTAATCTATCATATGTGCCCTATCTTGGGTAAATAGATATTTGTTTACTTCTTTTCAGGAAAACTCATTCAACAAGAAGAAAGTGAGGATATGACCACAACATGAAACTGTATTATCTAGGGGAACATCTCAAATGATTCTGGGTTTGGTTGAGTTTATTCACATTCAATTAGTGAAAGAAGAGACACAGAGAAAGGACAAAGTACAGTTAAGTATGATTTGGACACAGAAGAGAGGCCCTCCTTTGGTATGTGTTAATATTTTTAAACTGGTTTAAACAGGAGGCATCCCAATGGATATAGAGAATTCTCTAAAACATACTGCAGCCAATAATGATCACTGGCCAAAACGGAAAACAGTAAGTGGGGGGCTTAAGTCTTTTTCATGGTTTGACCATGTAGATCACCGAGAATCCTAAGGCTAAGGCCAACCATTTTGTCCTGTCATTGTTCTCTATAGAAACAGTGATGTCATGAACTTTAAGTTCTAGTACCAGCTGGCAAGTAGGCTTCAGAAGAGTATGGAGGGTTGAGGAAAGACCTAATATCTTGAGGCAGACTGGAAGAGTCATCGCAGCATCCAAATTCTCCAAAAGAAACCATCCAAAGGTCCAAAATGATTGCCTACTGTGGTGCTAAAATGGTAGAGACATTTTCTGACTTCTTTGTGGGTAGTATGGGAGGTGTCTTATTAGTGTCTAAGGCAGCCTCTAGTTTTAAATTTCCATTTTTTCTGAGATAACTAAGAATGACTTTGGTCAAAATTTCTTTTCTCTCAACATAAATCTAATCATCTCTTGCCACACAACTCTGGTGCTGTCCTGGGAAATTCAAACAGAAGCAAACAAAAGTGGGAAAATGTCTCGCTTGCCCCCCCACCAAACTGCTAATGAATGGCATTAGATTATTCTCAAAGTCTAGGAGGGAAAGGAATAAGATGCTTGATATCAGGAGGTTGTGAACTGTGAAAAATGTTGTGAAATACATGTGCCCACTGAGACATAGTAAAAATTTGTCCTTCAGTAGGTAGCTTGGCATACTTTGGGTATGAAAAGGTTACTGAGTTTTCCAAGTGTGCCATGCCTTTGCTCAGGTTGCTACATCACCAGGTATTATGACTCAACAAAGATACTTGTCATACCACAGGGTCAGAGCCAGCAGGAAGCAGCTTGGCCCATCAGTCTGGTCTAACAGCTGACCGGGGTGGCAGCCAGCTGCAAGTGCCTAAGAACTTGGCACTGCCCCCTTCCATCTAAAGGGGCACATCTCACTTCTGGGTGACACACATTCAGTCAAAGGTACAAAACAACTCCGTCATCAAGGTAATGAGTTTATACATCTCAATTTTTATGGGTTTTTAAGATCCAACTCTCAGAAGGGATCTTGTAGCTTCTGAGTTTTTTTGAAGCTAGTAGTTGTTCACTAGTTGCTCAAAAAAAGCTCTCTCATCTGAGGGGTAGTAAGGCCTTTTCCATGAGCTTTCTAAAGTTTTGTAGAATTCTTAATTGAAAACATTTCCAAACACCTTGGGAAGTAGTCAAGATACATATCATGTAAGAAGATAGCCACTAGAGAACTTTTTTTTAAAAAGTGATACTAAGAGAACACAGGGTAGAAGATGGAATAAGGAAATAAGGGGGAGAGAGGAAAGGGGGAAAGAAGTGTGGTAAGGAGAGAGGAGGAGAGAGATAGAAGGGGAAAATCATAGGTGGGGGAGACAGAGGGAAGCAAGAAAAGGGCAGATAGAGGAGGGAGAAGTTAGGGAGAAGACAAATAGAAGGAAGTAGAGGGAGGATGGTGGAGGGAGAAGGGAGGAGAGAGAATGAAGGAGGAGGAATGAAAGAGGGATGAAGAGAAGGTAGAGGGAGGGGAAGGGTTGAAGAGAGGGAGAAGGAGGGGAAGGGTTGAAGAGAGGGAGAAAGAGGAAGGGAGGGAAGATGGAGAACAGGGAGGAAGGTGGGAACAAAGGAGATGGAGGAAGGAAAGGGAAAGAGGGGGAAGGAGGAAAGGGAAAAGGGGTTAAGAGAGGGAGGAGGGAGGGAGGATGGAGAATAAAGGGAGGGAGGAGGGAGGGGAGGAGGAGAGATGAGAGAGGGAAGGGAGAAAGAGAGAGAGGGAGGAATGAGGGGAGGATGAGAGGGGTAAGGGGAGGGAGGAAGGGTGAAGAGAGGGAGGAGGGACGGAGGAGGGAGAATAAAGGGAGGGAGGAGGGGAGGGAGGAGGAAGAGAGGGAGGAGGGGAGGGAAGAGGAAGAGAGGGAGGAGGGGAGGAGGAGGGAGGTGAGGAGGAAGGGGAGGAGGGATGAAGAGAGGGAGGGTGGAGAATAAAGGGAGGATGGAGGGGAGGAGGGAGAGGAGGAGGGATAAAGAGAGAGGATGGAGAATAAAGGGAGGATGGAGGGGAGGAGGGATAAAGAGAGTGAGGATGGAGAATAAAGGGAGGATGGAGGGGAGGAGGGAGAGGAGGAGGGATAAAGAGAGTGAGGATGGAGAATAAAGGGAGGATGGAGGGGAGGAGGGAGAGGAGGAGGGATAAAGAGAGTGAGGATGGAGAATGAAGGGAGGATGGAGGGGAAGGAGGAGGGAGGAAGGAAGGGAAGGAAGATGAATGAAGAGAAGGAGAAGGATCAAGGAATGATAGAGAATAAAGATGAGGGAGTAAAGAAGAAACAAGGGATGGAGTAAGGGTAGAAAATGAAGTTGGGAAGAGAGGGAAATGGAGGAGGAGAAGCAAAAGGCAGAAGGGAAGATGGATTAAAAGAGGGAGGAGGCATGGAGGGATGATAAAGAAAGAATGAAGGGAGGAAGGAAGAAGAAAAGGAGGCAGGAACACAGGGAGGCAAGATGAGGGAGGGAGAGAAGGAGGAGGGGAGAGGAAGAGAGGGGGAGGAAAAGAAAAGGGAGGCAGAGGGGAAAGAGCAGACTAGTTTGAAGAGGTAGAGGGAAGAGGAAAGATCTAGTAATCTAGTGAAGCTGAAGAAGAAGGTTTTTCGTGTGTGTGTGTGTGTGTGTGTGTGTGTGTGTGTGTGTGTGTGTAAAAAGGAATTCTACAGCCCCCTACTACTTAGAAGAAATGTATTCTGTTAAATTCTGGAGAAAAATCCAAGTCCCAGACACCAAAACACAAGTCTACTAAGTTGTTAACTGGTCTAAACAGCAAAATTTTATCACTAACTTATTTGGTTGTCTTTGTCCCTTTGGCTCCAGGCTGGATTGGGAAAGTAGAACTGTAGGGAGTCAGCAACTTTCTAAAACAATAAATTTGATTCTTTCAGAACCTGGTGTTGTTTCTCTAAGACACTTGATTCTCTATGTAAGGCTGTGAGCAGCTTTCTTGGAATACTTTATGAAACAGCTATTTAGTTAGATAGACATAAACCACTAAATGTAAACCCTAGTTTTTAAACTTAAATTTGCTTATTCGTGTACCACTTTTCCTGCTGGAATCTTCTCAAGTCAACATGATATTACCATGTTCAAGATACTTAGTAAGGTAAGTCTAATCACAATCATTCCCCACTTTCACATCTTTCCTAAACTTCAATTCAACACAGATGGGGATTGGGGCCCCACAAGGTTTATTAAAACTGACTTCATTTTATAAACCACGTGTAAGAACTTCACATTTCTTTTGCTTCTTCCTGCAGATGTCTGACGATATTGACTGGTTACACAGCCGCAGAGGCGTGTGCAAGGTAGATCTTTACAGCCCAAAAGGACAACAAGATCAGGACCGAAAAGTGGTAAGATACAAACTGACTCCAAGGAGTAGAAAAATTTACCAAACGGGTATAGATATGTTGTAGTCCAAGATAAAACTCATGGAAGCTGATATGTGGCTTCTCCAAGCATCCAAGCTCAGTAAGGGCTGTCAGAGGCCAGCACACATCTACATTACATTGCACAGGAGTGAATCAAAAGAGAGGCAGAGTGAGGAGTGAGGAGAGGGGAGGGAGGAATGTGAGGGAAGGAGGAACCTGTAGAAAGGAAGGAGGGAGGAGACTAAGAGGGGAGGGGCCTAAAGAGGGAGGAACTTAAGAGTGGGAGGGGCCTTAGAGGAGAGACCTATGATGGGAGGGGCTCAAGAGGAGGGAGGTGCATAAGAGGAGAGGGGCCTGAGAATGAGGCCTAGAAGGGAGGAACCTAAGAGTGGGAGGGGCCTTAGAGAAGGAGTGGCCTATGATGGGAGGGGCCCAAGAGGAGGGAGGCGCTTAAGAGAGGAGGGACCTGAGAGGAGGAAGGGGCCCAAGAGAAGGGAGTCACCTAAGAGTGGGAGGGGTCTGAGAAGAGGGAGTGGCCTAAGAGGAGGGTGGGGCCTAGAAGGGAGGAACCTAAGTGGGAGGGGCCTAAGAGAAAGAGAGGCCTAAGATGGGAGGGGCCCAAGAGGAGGGAGGTGCATGAGAGGGGAGGGGCCTGATTGGAGGGATGAACCTAAGAGTGGGAGGGACCTAAGAGTGAGAGGGGCCTAAAAGGGAGGAGCTTAAGAGGGGAGGGGCCTGAGAGGAGGGAGGGGCCCAAGAGAAGGGAGTCACCTAAGAGTGGGAGGGGTCTGAGAAGAGGGAGTGGCCTAAGAGGAGGGTGGGGCCTAGAAGGGAGGAACCTAAGTGGGAGGGGCCTAAGAGAAAGAGGGGCCTAAGATGGGAGGGGCCCAAGAGGAGGGAGGAGCATGAGAGGGGAGGGGCCTGATTGGAGGGATGAACCTAAGAGTGGGAGGGACCTAAGAGTGAGAGGGGCCTAAGAGGGAGGAGCTTAAGAGGGGAGGGGCCTGAGAGGAGGGAGGGGCCCAAGAGAAGGGAGTCACCTAAGAGTGGGAGGGGTCTGAGAAGAGGGAGTGGCCTAAGAGGAGGGTGGGGCCTAGAAGGGAGGAACCTAAGTGGGAGGGGCCTAAGAGAAAGAGAGGCCTAAGATGGGAGGGGCCCAAGAGGAGGGAGGTGCATAAGAGGGGAGGGGCCTGATTGGAGGGATGAACCTAAGAGTAGGAGGGACCTAAGAGTGAGAGGGGCCTAAGAGGGAGGAGCTTAAGAGGGGAGGGGCCTGAGAGGAGGGAGGGGCCCAAGAGAAGGGAGTCACCTAAGAGTGGGAGGGGTCTGAGAAGAGGGAGTGGCCTAAGAGGAGGGTGGGGCCTAGAAGGGAGGAACCTAAGTGGGAGGGGCCTAAGAGAAAGAGGGGCCTAAGATGGGAGGGGCCCAAGAGGAGGGAGGTGCATGAGAGGGGAGGGGCCTGATTGGAGGGATGAACCTAAGAGTGGGAGGGACCTAAGAGTGAGAGGGGCCTAAGAGGGAGGAGCTTAAGAGGGGAGGGGCCTGAGAGGAGGGAGGGGCCCAAGAGAAGGGAGTCACCTAAGAGTGGAAGGGGTCTGAGAAGAGGGAGTGGCCTAAGAGGAGGGTGGGGCCTAGAAGGTAGGAACCTAAGTGGGAGGGGCCTAAGAGAAAGAGCGGCCTAAGATGGGAGGGGCCCAAAAGGAGGGAAGTGCATAAGAAGGGAGGGGCCTAAGAGGAGGGAGGGGCCTAAGAGGAGGGCAGGGTCTAGAAAGGAGGAACCTAAGTGGGAAGGGCCTAAGAGAAAGAGGGGCCTAAGAGTGAGAGGGGCCCAAGAGGGAGGAGCTTAAGAGGGGAGGGGCCTGAGAGGAAGGAGGGGCCCAAGAGAAGGGAGTCACCTAAGAGTGGGAGGGGTCTGAGAAGAGGGAGGGGCAGATCCTAAGAAGAGGGATGGCCCAAGAAAGGAAGGGTCTAAGGGGGAGGAGCCTAAGAGGAGGGAGGGACCGAGGAGCCTAAAAGGCTAAGAAGGGAAAAACCCAAGAGGAGTGAGCAATCTAAGTGGGGTAGGAGCCTAAGAGGAGGTAAGAGTGGTGGTTGCCACTAGCTTCTATTTCTTAACATTAAAGCCATAATATTTAGCTACCAGTAAGTTGCTCAGTATGTCAGTCCACTCAGGAGGGCAAATTACTTCAACAATTTCATACCGCTTACCAAATTTCAAATTATTTGGATAGTACTTCACTTTTTCTTCCTGATCAAGTATGAAAATTATTTATATTTAGACATGATCATCATTCTAGGCAATATTATTCATAATACCACAAGCTTCATATTTTAGTACAATGTACCTATTAATCATAGAAATGTTTACCTGTGTATTACTAAAACATTTGAAATTTACACTATCACTTACTTTTCCCAAGAACCCTATGAGGTAAGTGTTCTTATAATCTCCAAGAAAGAAATTGATTTTTCCTCTAGAGTGTATCAAAATTTGCCCCCTTATTTTATGTAGATATGCTTTGTGGATGTGTCTACCTTGAATGTGGAAGATAAAGATTCCAAGGTGAGTATTTTCTGTTCAAAGTGGAAAAGGGTGAGAAAAAATAAGGGTTTTCTGTGAAATATGAGGAAACGGGAAGAGGTGAGGGAGAGAGAAGAAAGGTAGAAGGGATGCGGGTCGAAGGCCCAGGTAACTGGTTAGGCTAAATAAAAGCATGGATATACATTATCTGTCCCAAACGGTGGTATATAACAGAATATGGCTCTTGAGATGGATAGTCTTGAATGTCATCAGAGGATAGATTAGAAATTTGTGGAAACAATCTTGTTTCATTCTTCAAATATTGTGTAGCATTGAAACCCTACCTCTCCTGAAAAAACAAAGGATGATGGGGGACAAGACCTTCATACTGTGAAGTTATAGCCTAAGGGGTAGGGCAGCTTGGAGAAATCACAAAACTCAACTTTGCATTAAAAATCTCACCCTTTAACTCCACAGGGTGCTGCTGGTTCCAGGTCAGAAGGCGAATTAAATCTGGAGACTCTGGAAGAAAAAGAGATTATCGTAATCAAGGACACTGAAAAACAAGACCAGACTAAGGTGACCTAGCCTCTGAGATTCTATCATTCTTCATTTCTAGGGCCAATAGTAAATCTGAAGACTCTGGTTCAGAGATGGTAAGGAAATGGTTGTCCAATAGGTCTGCCAACCTGGAACTTATGACATTCTAGAGAACACAGGACTAAGTTCAGGGCCATGCAATATAAGTTCCACATGCAATATTTTAAAACAGTGTTCATTAATCACGAAGTTTCAAATTACTACTCCATGACTTGTAAGTATCTACTCCAAACAGTACTTTGCTATCCTTGTTCTAAGAAAGGTGTACATTTAGTATTGACCTTTGCAATGTTCCTTGCTGACTTATATGCTCCTGTGCCTCATATTGCCCACTATTTAATAAGGAGGAAAGATATGGAACAGAGAGAAAACACGTATCAACCAAGAATTTGGGTACCTAAAGAGATTACATATGTAAGCTGTTGCATAAACACACACCAATATACATTAACACATGCAAACCTTGACCAGGTCAGTGACCCTAACTAATTCAGACATTGACATACACATTATGGATATGGCATATGGAAAGACCTATGTGACAATACACAATCATGACTGACATGCATACATATATACATACAAACTTATATAAAGTAACACACTTGAATGATACTTTGATACACATATTTACACAAATGCAGTTATATATGTACTATGTTATTCACGTATGATTCTTAAAACACCCAGAGTATGTGCAACATTTATATACACAAATACCTACAGATCTTATAAATGTAGAATAAACCACATATGATTATTATTTTAAATAGTAACATTGAAACTGACAGTGGGTTCTTTACATATTCAGACATACTAACATATACAAGTGTATTTTTCCATTCACTAGTATGTACAAAATGCATGCTTGTGTTGGCTTACATGCACAATAGATACTGATATTAACATATTATTATATATTATTATGTATGTATATCACATTGTTGACACAATGAGACATACATAAGTAATCAAATGAAATTGGCAAACACATTGGCAGCACTTGTAAACAGTTACATCTACAAGCATATATACTCTATACTCCATATACTCCAAGCTTTTGTTGCTATCATGGTGCTTTATACTGGATATCTTTATATGCTAAAATGTCAAATCTCTGTTACTTACAAGCTATATCTTCTAACAACCAGAAAACAAAAGGGTAGAATTATCCCACCCAAACTCTTCAAAATCTTATGGCGAGGTGTTCTTCTTTTTCTAGACGGAGGGATCTGTGTGCCTTTTCAAACAAGCTCCCTCTGATCCTATAAGTGTCCTCAACTGGCTCCTCAATGATCTCCAGAAGTATGCCTTGGGTTTCCAACATGCATTAAGTCCCTCAGCCTCTAGTTGTAAACATAAAGTGGGAGACCTAGAGGGTGAATATAGCAAAATACCATCTGAGAACTGCTACAGTGTGTACGCTGATCAAGTAAACTTGGATTATTTGAACAAAGGACCTCAAAACCTTCGCCTAGAAATGGCGGCATCCAAAAACACCAACAATAACCAAAGTCCCTCAAATCCTGCAGCCAAATCTCCTAGCAATCAGAGGTCAGTTGCCACTCCTGAGGGAGAATGTTCTATGGACGACCTTTCCTTCTATGTCAACCGATTGTCATCTCTGGTAATCCAAATGGCCCGTAAGGAAATCAAGGACAAATTGGAAGGTGGAAGCAAATGTCTCCATCATTCCATGTATACATCAGGAGATAAAGGGAAAACCAGCCCCCGGAGCGCTGTCAGCAAAATTGCTTCTGAGATGGCCCATGAAGCTGTTGAACTGACCTCATCAGAAATGCGTGGCAATGGAGAGGATTGCAGGGATGGCCGGAAAACCTTTTTGTATAGTGAACTGTCTAACAAGAACAAGTGTGGAGAAAAGCAGCAGATGTGCCCAAAAGACAGCAAAGAATTTGCAGATTCCATCAGCAAGGGGCTTATGGTTTATGCAAATCAAGTAGCATCTGACATGATGGTCTCTGTTATGAAAACTTTGAAAGTACACAGCTGTGGGAAGCCAATTCCGGCTTGTGTGGTCCTGAAGAGGGTACTATTGAAGCACACCAAGGAAATTGTATCTGATCTGATTGATTCATGCATGAAAAACTTACATAACATAACAGGAGTCCTGATGACAGACTCAGACTTCGTTTCTGCTGTCAAGAGGAATCTTTTCAATCATGGTAAACAAAATGCAGCGGACATCATGGAAGCCATGCTAAAGCGTCTGGTCAGTGCTCTTCTTGGTGAGAAGAAGGAGACTAAGTCTCAAAGTCTGGCATATGCAACCTTAAAAGCTGGAACTAATGATCCGAAATGCAAGAATCAGAGCCTTGAGTTCTCAGCTATGAAAGCTGAAATGAAAGGAAAAGATAAATGCAAATCCAAAGCAGATCCATGCTGCAAATCATTGACAAGTGCTGAGAGAGTCAGCGAGCATATCCTCAAAGAGAGCCTTACTATGTGGAACAACCAGAAGCAAGGAAACCAGGGCAAGGTGACTAACAAAGTATGCTGCACCAATAAAGATGAGAAGAGAGAAAGGATCAGTCCTTCCACAGATTCACTGGCCAAGGATCTAATTGTCTCTGCCCTTATGCTCATTCAATACCATCTGACCCAACAAGCCAAGGGCAAAGATCCATGTGAAGAGGAGTGCCCTGGTTCCTCCATGGGGTATATGTCCCAAAGTGCACAATACGAAAAATGTGGAGGTGGCCAAAGTTCTAAATCACTTTCAATGAAGCATTTTGAAACTCATGGAGGTCCTGGACCATCTACATGTATGAAGGAAAATCAACTGGAGTCCCAGAAGATGGATATGTCAAACATGGTTCTGTCCCTGATTCAGAAACTCCTGAGCGAGAGCCCTTTCAGTTGCGATGAACTAACTGAAAGTGACAATAAGCGTTGTTGTGATCCTAGATCAAGCAAAGCAGCTCCCGTGGCCAAGAGACCTGAAGAGCAATGCCAAGACAATGCAGAACTGGACTTCATCAGTGGGATGAAGCAAATGAACCGCCAGTTTATAGATCAGCTGGTAGAATCCGTGATGAAACTCTGCCTGATCATGGCTAAGTACAGCAACAATGGAGCAGCCCTGGCTGAGCTGGAAGAACAAGCAGCCCTGGTAGGCAGTGGCTCCAGATGTGGCCGTGAAGCTGCGATGTCACAAAATTATCCTGAAAGTCCTGGCCCTGAAGTTATTGTCAACAATCAGTGCTCTACAAGTAACTTGCAGAAGCAGCTACAGGCTGTCCTGCAATGGATTGCAGCCTCTCAGTTTAATGTGCCCATGCTCTACTTCATGGGAGATGAAGATGGACAACTAGAGAAGGTAAGAAATGCATGAAGGCCCAAGAAATTAAAGACAGAATGGGTAGATGTGAGCAGACTAGCATTCATATATATAACTACATTCTCTGTCTCTGCATGAATGCTTGTGCATGCACGCACGTGTGCACACACACACACACACACACACACACATGCATGCAGTTCCTACATTAGATTTCAGAGAAATCACATAGTGAAATCATGTTCGGTATAGGAGTTGAAATAAAACTATGCAACTCTCCTTAAACCCATCTCCTAGGTCTTAGGGGAAAAGGCTAGGCATGTCAGCAGTTCTGGATCTGTGACATTAACCTTGGGGGACAGTCACAGGGAGATGTTAGTTCCCTTTGCATACTGGGTCCTCCTTCTGAAAAGCATCAGATTACTCAAGATCACTCTGCTCTCTCCACAGCTCCCTGAAGTTTCCGCTAAGGCTGCAGAGAAGGGGTACAGTGTAGGAGATCTTCTTCAGGAGGTCATGAAGTTTGCCAAAGAACGACAACTGGATGAAGCCGTGGGCAACATGGCTAGAAAGCAGCTGCTAGACTGGCTTCTCACTAACCTGTAAGCTGAGAATTCCTTTGACTCCCCTCCATCCATCCTCTCCCCAGCAGCAATTCCACCCCAGCTGGAGCCACCCTCACCATCAGGCTGGTGAACTGCACAATTGTGATCACATTTACCAATACATCTGAGCAGTTGCACTGTGAAAATACTGGGTGCCCTCCTGGGCAACATGAATAAAAAAATTCAAAAACTTGTTGTCATTGATATTGGAGAAAAGGGAGGGACAAGTGGGTTCCTTTTCCATGGCTGGTGAATTTGTATCCACATCTCACACTGGGCTCTTTTCTGAGCACCCAAGACACAAGGTCTCTAGCCTGTTTCACCAAAACCTCCATGCAGAGTCTGTTTAGAATTCTGCCACCTAGGGAGAAGGGCAAACTGAACTAATCCCCTTTCTAATCCCAGGTAGTTCTTAGTCTTTGCTAAGGATGTACAGATAGACTTATTTAAAACACACACACACACACACGGACCTATACAAAGGCATACACACACACACACACAAAGACACAGAAAACAAAGACACACAGACACACACAAAGACAAACACCGACACACACACACATAGACCTATACAAAGGCATACACACACACACACAAAGACACAGAAAACAAAGACACACAGACACACACAAAGACAAACACCGACACACACACACATAGACCTATACAAAGGCATACACACACACACACAAAGACACGGAAAACAAAGACACACAGACACACACAAAGACAAACACCGACACACACACACATAGACCTATACAAAGGCATACACACACACACACAAAGACACGGAAAACAAAGACACACAGACACACACAAAGACAAACACCGACACACACACACATAGACCTATACAAAGGCATACACACACACACACAAAGACACGGAAAACAAAGACACACAGACACACACAAAGACAAACACCGACACACACACACATAGACCTATACAAAGGCATACACACACACACACAAAGACACGGAAAACAAAGACACACAGACACACACAAAGACAAACACCGACACACACACACATAGACCTATACAAAGGCATACACACACACACACAAAGACACAGAAAACAAAGACACACAGACACACACAAAGACAAACACCGACACACACACACATAGACCTATACAAAGGCATACACACACACACACAAAGACACGGAAAACAAAGACACACAGACACACACAAAGACAAACACCGACACACACACACATAGACCTATACAAAGGCATACACACACACACACAAAGACACGGAAAACAAAGACACACAGACACACACAAAGACAAACACCGACACACACACACATAGACCTATACAAAGGCATACACACACACACACAAAGACACGGAAAACAAAGACACACAGACACACACAAAGACAAACACCGACACACACACACATAGACCTATACAAAGGCATACACACACACACACAAAGACACGGAAAACAAAGACACACAGACACACACAAAGACAAACACCGACACACACACACATAGACCTATACAAAGGCATACACACACACACACAAAGACACAGAAAACAAAGACACACAGACACACACAAAGACAAACACCGACACACACACACATAGACCTATACAAAGGCATACACACACACACACAAAGACACGGAAAACAAAGACACACAGACACACACAAAGACAAACACCAACACACACACACCAGTTCACTATACATGGCTGACATGAGGGGATTCTCCACTAGGCTTTTGCAGAATTTCAGTTGATAAGAATTTCCATCTTTCACTAATCTGAAAGAAAAACATCCCAAGAACATGAAGTGAAGAGATGGTAAACTGACCATCTATCCCAATATTACCGGATGTCAGAGTCTTCTTAGGGCCTAGGTACTGAGGTCTCACAGTTATTCTGTGTTTCCCAGTGATCAATCATGATTATGGGAATTCATTGCAGACCAGATCAATCAGTGGTCTCAACTCTGTGGGCTCTGTTAACTATTCACTTATGACATGCTTTGTCACTCAAGGTGCTACGTGTAGTACAAAATGAGCCTTCATCTATAAAATGTAGCTGAAAACCATGCTCAACACACGTTTGAGGCTAAACTGTGAAGGGAGGAATGGGGGTGATAGTGTTTTACACCTGGTAAATTTCATTACAAATGTAAAGATGTGAAAAACTCCACACTTCTCAAAGCCTGCCCTAACAAAGCTGGGAGTGTTCTCTTAATTTCAGAGCTGAATACAAGAACCATCAACATAAATGGACTTCAGGTAAGACACAGGTAAGCTGCAAGGGTCATAGGTCAAGATTGCCAAGCCTTCACAGTACCTGGGGACTGGGAGGAAGGAAAGACAGGCCTCCTCAGAGTAGGACCTTTCAAATCTCCAAGCCTGCCAGGATGAATCAAATGTTTGTCAGTCTTACCCAACCTCGTGTAAAGCTCTGGAGTTGAGGCAGCATAGATCTCTTTTTGTCCTTGAAGAAAATCCTTGATAACCAACTCCTGAGGCCAAGGCTGTATTTATAATGCCTGAGTCTTTCCCGAGCACAGCTGGGTCCCATGAGAGCTTACTTTCCTGATTAACTTGGCTCTTACCTTGCTCCTGATTTGTATTAGAAGGCAGCCTTGGGGACTCCTTGAAATGTGGAAATAGAGCAAAGGAAGTTACATATTCTGTTAAATGAGGCAGCCTGAGGCAAGACGCTCTCTAAGGGACCTTCAGTTATGACATTTGAGGATTATGAGAACATGTCTTTTCTCCAGACTTTCTCCAGGAACTGTGTGTGGATAATAGGCAAATTTGGGGTGAGGAAATTTGATCTTTTTCAGAACTAACTGACAGATCCCAGCAGGGAAAGGAATGCTTTGGGCTACAAGAGCCCTGACAGGGGTCTGGAGAAGCTCAATAGTCCTCAGGGTTTATTCCTGGAGAGTGAGGCCTTGGCCTTTGACTTCTGTCAATGAGACATGATCCCGGGCACCCCAATAGCAATGTGGCGATGCTCAGTGGCTGCAGCTGGAAAAGCTCAGGGCTTATGCTCAACTCAGAGACCTGTGTTAGTGGGAAAGGATGCAAGGCAGAGAAAGGTGATCCTCTCCTGGCAAGTACAATCTTCTTGATAGCTCAGAACAGTTTCGGCCTCTCTAAAAGGAGGCCTCCATCTCAAAAGAGTCCTGAGTGAAACTTCTCAAGGTTATCACAGGACCATAGCTGCACTGTGCTGAGGCAAAGAGCTCCTTGTCCGTGTCAAAAATGGAGTTGTCAAGAGATACCACACATGTATACAACCTATCTTGGTGACATTCATCTCCATTCCTCCCTGCCAGCCCCTCCAGGCACTTCCTACAAATCTCTCTCCCAACTTTAAGTCTTCCCCCCCCCTTTTTAACCCACTGAATCTGAATTGGTAATGCCCACATGTACATGTGGGGCATAAGGAACTTAATAATGATCATTCCCCCCAAAGAAAAGTGACTTCCTTCATCAGCTATCAACTGCCAATAGCTCCTTGGGAGTGGGACATGTAGGTCTTTTGCAGGTAGCCATGGCTGCTGAGAGTTCACGTGTGCAACAGCCGTGTTACACTCTGAGAACAGTATCCCACAGCGCTCCTCCCTATCCACCAGCTCTTACATTCTTTCTCTCTCCTCATTCATTCTTCCACGCCATTCCCTGAGTGTTAGGTGGGAGGGTTGATACAGCTATTCTACTATAACTCGTAGTGACTGACTCTCAGTCCTTTGGACTGTTATGAGTCTCTATTAACAACCTACTGCAATCAGTTTCTCTGACCAAGGTTAACAGCAACACAAATCTCTGAATAGAAACACAAATATTTAAAAAGTAGTTTGACAACATGAACATTTAGAAAAAACAAAAAAAACAATGCCAATAGCTTCTTTACTAGGGTCTATGTCTTCCTTAGCCATGGAATTTTTATCATGTTTATAGGAGCAGACCTCAAATCCAACAGGATAGTGGTTAATACATCCATAAACAACCTTGCCACTATCACAACAGTGGGCAAAGCTTGCCTTAAAGGCCAGTACTGCAGTATGCAAAATCCAGCATTGGGTAAGACCACTGATGTCTTTCTGCCCCGACAGCCCTTTGTAGCACTTTCTGGTACCAAGAAAGTTAGCCAGCAGAGCTTCCTGAGCATTTCAAGGTAGCGATCTTCAGTTGCAGGACAAAGAGAAGTAAAACTTCATGACATTTAAAAATAATGTCAAACCCCACACAGTGAACCAAATACCAAAACGTGGTAATCCAAAAGATCAGGGATAAAGAGGGAACACTGGTAAAACTGTACCTGTAAGAATACTTTATAGAGTCCAGCAAGACAGTATGTAGAAAATGTGTTGCCCTACAAGCTTAAGGCAAGGCAGAAAACTCGTGAAACTTAAGCCTTAAAAAGCCAATCAGTGAGGGAGTGGTGGGCCAGTGCTTGCTTTCTGGTGTACAGGGACAGGAGTACATGTTTCCTAACAAAACCTCTTAGATAATTTCTTGCTAAAATTAGCAATCTGAGCCAGTAAGATAGCTCAGCAGGTAAAATCGTTGATTACCAAGCCTGATGACCTGAGTTCAATCCCCCAAACCCACATGGTGAAAAGTGAGAATTGACCTCTTACAAGTTGTCAACAACACACACTCGCGCGTGCGCTCGCACACACACACACACACACACACATGCACTATAAAAAAGAAAAAGAAATCCATTGCTCTTGTTGCAATTCTCCCTTAACAAATCCAGTAATTACAGAAGAAAAAAGTAGTAGTAAAAGAAAACTGCTGAGTTAAACTGCTACTATTGCAAGTGAGATTTTGGTGTATCCATGAAATCAAAACCCCAAAGAGGTTTGCAAATGGACGTGATAGAAGACATAGGCAAACTATAAAATTCTACCACCAACTGAAATGATCCCAGCCACTTTCTCCACAGTTACTGAAACTTGTAGAACAGATCTAACAGTTCCTCCACAGCACACTGAGGTGTCAGAGCACCAAATAAATCTGAACTAATCTAGTCACCCAGCTAGAGAAAATACCAACGTCTATTTACAATAGTAAAAATAGACTCTTGGTTTTTAAAGAGAGGTGTCCTGGACACCAGGTGTCTTAATTATTTCAGAAACCATTTTGAGATGTTTCCTATTAACTGCACTTTTATAGATGAGAAATTAGAGGTGTGGATTCAATTGCCTTTCTCAAGGTCTGCCAGGAAGTACAAGCTGAGAGAACCAGATTTACCTCAGATCAAATCCTATGTTCTTAACATACACCGAGTTCCTATTAGATCTATGCTTATTAAAGAACAACAATCTGTAAAGCAGTGGTTATCAACTGTCCAATGCTGTGATCCTTTGATACGGTTCCTCATGTTGCTGTGCCCCCAAACACAATTATTTCTGTTGCTATTACATAACTGTAATTTTGCTGCTGTTATGAATCATAATGTAGTTTTTGAAGACAGGTTTGTTAAAGGGGTCATGACTGAGGTTTAGAACCACTGCTATAAAACATGAAAGAGAAAAATCTAAAGTAAAGTAAAAACTAATGAGTACAAATAAACTGTGCTCCTTCCTGATTGGTTAAAAAGCACTCTCTAATACAACAAAGTAGATCTTATACATTGTCAATTCAGCACACTCTAATTCAACACAGACTTTATATACTACAAGCATAATACTCTCTAATTCAAACAGAGACTTTATATGATGTTAATTTAAATTTATAGAATAATTTATATATCCAAGGTGTTTATTAATAACTTTACACTGGAGAAACTCTAGTCCCTTGTTTATTTGTATTTCCTGATATGATATAGGGAGATGGCTATTTTATCTGTATTTCCTTCTGTCCTAAAAAGTACCCAGTCTAAGTATAAAATACCATCAAACAGACACAAAGTGAGTTCATATTATGTATCATATCTAACCAGAACAGACTTCCAAAAGCACAAATGAATATTTTAGGGTGCTATAAATTTAGGGTGCTATAAATTTAGGGTGCTATAAATATATCTACTCATCTTTATAGGGGAGATGCCCAACAGAGATATAGGTAGGTAAGTAAGATGATAGATAGATAGATAGATAGATAGATAGATAGATAGATAGAAATACACCTCTGAGGACCCATCAAACTTGTACCCTTAAATTTACTGAATTTTAGTCACCTAACAGGTCTCATTAAGGTTGACTTAATGCATGTTTAGTTCAGTGACAGAGCATGTGCTTAGGATGCACGAGGTTTAGGCTCAATCCCAGCACATATACAAACATATTTAAACTTAATAAACACCTAGAGGGGAAACAATTGCTTTCTCTGCTTCCAACCCTTTTTCCTCCACCAGAAAGAGGGAAACTCTTTTTCAAAAAGTCACTTCCACATCTCTCTGGCTGGGCTCTGAGCCATCTTTAATATATAGACCTCTGGTTTGTTCTTGCGTTTTTGTCTCTGGTGGACCAGAATAGGATCGTGAGTGTTCTTTATGGAAACTTCCCTCCTACATCTTAGCTATATTCCTAAGGAGAGGAGGTTCCCAGATCAACTCCTTCTTCTCACAAAAGTTGTCACCTCAGGAAAGGCTTCCTTCACTACCATGTCATCTTGCCTATAGCACCCTGCTTTGGTTTTGATCACACAGAATGATATGTTCTGTTTATCACTATTTGGTTGCTTATTGACTGTCTCTTCACACTAGTATGCTGACTTCAGGAGCCGAAGGACCTGTATGTCTTGCCCACTACTGTACTCTGAGCACCTGAGAACAGTGCTTAGCATATAGTAGCACTTGGATACATGTTTATTAATAGCAAATTTCAACATTCCTTAGTGAGGACAAATAGTACTGGGTTGTGAATCAGAAAAGTTGCCATTAACCTTAGCTACCTCACTTATATAGCCTGGTGTTAGCTTCTCTACTTCAAAAGGAGAGATACTGATCAATACATTTCATACACACCTCTCTGGAAATGCTATGAAGATCAACAGAGGCAATCAGACTGAAAACATTTGAAAAGAATGCCTAAATGGCCCACTAAAGCTTCAGTACAAAATGATAGTATTAATAATGTTAATAGATTTTTACTATGGGTCAGACATTCTTCTAAGTATTTTCTAGAATGATGTCATCTAACCCCTCCACCAACCCTATGAAGTAGGTACTATTGTTATCTCATCTTAGAGATGGAGTAACTGAGTTCCAGAGAGGCTAAGTAACCTCCAGAATGAGATGAGTAGTTTGGCTGAAGGAATCCAGCCTGATGCATAGGCCTAAATTTTCAAAAGGCCTTTGCAGGCATGTGGCTTTCGAAGCTACCACAAAATGCTGGGACACAACATAAGCAAAATCTGTCCTCCCCAGGTACAAGTGTTAAAAACGCAGCCCAGGAAAACATTTCCTCACAAGGTTCTTGACTACTTGTTGTGTGGTAAAGAGCAACTAGACGTAGGTTAACACAGGAATGCACTGATGAGAGACAAGCACAGTGCACCCAAGAGTCAGACTGGTGAAGGTGGAGCTTAAGGTAGAAGTGGAGGTAGAGGAAAGGTTAGGGGCATTTGGGGTCAGTACACAGGTACTTCAACATTTTAACAGCTGGTGCATAAAAAAGTGAGTAACAGCCCTAGGTTGGAAAACATTTACTGCTTCCTTTCCTCCCGAGGCCTGGGGAATTCAGGACTGCACCTGACCTGACTGAGGACCAGGCAGAGAACACACAGAGCTGTCTCACTCAGCTCTGCCCTCGAGTAGGTTTTAGTCTTATTAAAGTCCTAGTTTTGTGTGTGTCTTCCATCTGGACTAGAAATAGGGAGTAATAAATGGATGTCAAAAGCTTCCACCTCCTGGGAAGCCAGCTAATGTTCCTTGAGTCAACCGTGCCCTGCGTGCTGATTTGGGATATCATGCTGTACTAGGCTCTTTTCACAAATTCTCTCCTCATATCTTCCGCCCAGGCTGCTGGAGCCATGCTTTTCAACTGAAGATGTGAAGACAACGAAGTTTAGAAGCTTACTTTTCCCTAGAATCAAGCTCAAGCAAAACAGTCCTGAAATAGGCGTCTTTAACTCCCATGCTAGATTTTAGTTGGTAGAGGACATACATGTGCAAAAAAGTCAGAGGTGAGTCAAGTATGGCTTGTTTGTGAACATAGTTGTGAACATAGTGGTCAAGGGAAAGTTGGAGATGACAAAGCCAGGTAGATGGTAGCAGATTGCATATTACATTCTAAAAACAGTCTCACTCCTAAGATCAAGAAGACCCCTGAAGGATTTGAACCCTGAGATTTCAGATGAGGTGTGCACTGTGGGATACTGACTTCCTTTGCTGTCAAAAGGAAGCATTGGAGTAAGTGGCTTAATTCTTAACTTTAAAAAAATTGTTTATTTCTTCTTCTTTTTTTCCATAAAAAGATGTGAATACAGGTGCCTGAGGAAGCCAGAGGCATTAGACCCACCCAGAGCTGCAGTTACAGCTGTTTGTGAACCATCCAGTATGGGTGCTGGGTACTGAACTCGGGTCCTCTACAAGAGTTATGTGCACTCTGAACCATGAACCATCCATCTCTCTACCCCCTTATTTATCTTTCTGAAAAGTCAACACCGATCTTGATGAACTTTACTGAGGGTAGAAAGGCTTTCTCAGCACCCGAGGCAATGCTGCAATTTGCCTCCCAGACCATATTTACTATTCTTACTCCCACTACACGCCAAGGACAGTAGTTCGCAGATTCCGTACTCTCTCCAACGCCAGATGCATCTTCTTTGACCTTAGGGTTGTTTTACACATCACTTCCTTGAAAATATAAACTCTGCTCCTGAAATCAGCAAGAGTAAAGCAAAAGACAAAAGCAAACACCTTGACCTACCACTCTTCCTCTCAGAGACATTGCTTTTGGAAAAGGAAATTCTCCTGCCAGAGATTGCAAGTGTCTTTGTCATGCAACCCTGTGGTATAGACCATCTGGCAGAGGGACGATATCCAGAAAAAAAAAAATGTCTAGAGCAGCAGTTCTCAACCTGTGGGTCATGACCCCCTTGGGGATAGCATATCAGATATCCTGCATATCAGCTATATACATTGCAATTCATATAGTAGCAAAATTATAGTTATGAAGTAGCAATGAAAATAATGTTATGTTTGGTGGTCACTGCAACATGAGTTAATACAGTTAAAGGGTCACATCCTTAGGAAGGTTAAGAGCCACTGCTCTTGAGATACATGGTCTATATCTGAACTAACAAAGCAACTTGCTTCTAGTCTGACCTGAACATCCTCCAATCAGGCAGCTCTGAAGAGATTTCATTCCTACTTCTCTGGTTTTTCCTTTCTCCTCATTCTCTTTTATACAATTATCTCTCTGTACATATGGTCTATCCCATAATCAGGTCTCATCAATGCTCTTCTTGATGCCCCTACTCCCTAGCTGAGTAGGCCCAACTAGGAAATTGTCAAAGAAAACCACCAACAGAGTTTGGGTCCTAACGGATAGAAAGAATCAGAGGAGCTAGGAGAGAGTGTAAGACAAACTTCTCCCAGTTGTTTCTTCCCTGTGATCCTGGAACAATTAAATGCATACTCTCAGCCTGCCCCACTCCAAGAAAATTCTCTCTTCAGCTGCAGTGTGGGTGTGTGTATTTTAAAAACTCTTTAACAGGTAATGTTGCATTGCCCCCTTTTATTTTGAATAAATTAAACCCTACAGAATATTTAAGATTAGTATAATGAGTACCCATACCCTTCATCCAGCTCCAACTGCTAATATTTTGCATCTTGCTTTATCTAGCACACAACGTGTCTTGTATCAATAAAAATGATTACATAAAAAATAATTTTGCTGACCTATTTTAAGATTTGAGCAGACATCATGATGATCACCAATGTGTTAGGTATTTTCTAGGAATAAGGGCATACAATTTATATGCAATCTTCTTAAATATCTCAATAATAGCTTTTAAAGCTGCTACCCTCAATGCCATCCAAAATCCATGTATTGCATTTATCATGTCCCTTTAGTCTTCTTTCATCTTGAATATTCCCTAGCCTTCCCCCCCCCCACCCTTTTGCTCTTTTGTGATAGTGGCACTTTAAAAAAGTTTTGTAGACTGAGAAATTATAATCTATAGCCAAGATTAATTAAAAAAAAAAACTTGGTTTGGAGGGGTCATGAATAGGCAATGAATGAACTGGAAGTCAGAATGAAGAGCTAGGAACTGTGCAGGCGAGGCGTGCAATGAGGAAGGATGGGTAACAAGATATATTGTATGCCTTCAACCTGTAAAATAAGTACATTCAAGCCTTTTCCATTTTTAGATAAACAGTCCATTGTAACCCTTTTCACCCTACTACTCTATAGCTAGCTGTAGAGTCTTGTGAGTCTTGGGTCTGTAGAAATGGATTTAGTTAGGTTATCAGCCTTGACTTCAATAGTACGTTTTAGCTTGGGCCATAGAGGCTTCATCGTGCCATTTGGTTCATTAGCCAATGAACAGCTACAGCATATAGAGATTTATTGAGAATGTAATATGTGTCAGGTACTGGGTCTAAGCACAGTGATCGAATTTGCAGAGATGATTGACTTTTCTCACATGATCAACACAAACAACGGTCAGTCAGTTTGCAGTCAGTTTGGGTCACAAGGAGGATTGTTTAGCAGAGTTCTAAAAGTGTTGGGTCCGTTAGAAAGACAGTTTATTGCGGTTTTGAGAACTGTTGGGTCACGCGAGAAGGGCAGTTTAAAAAGGTTCTGTGTATTTGGTCCGTGGAAGTGGATCTAGCTACATTCTAAGTCTTAACTTCCGGGACCAGTTAGCATACAACATAGCGTCTTCGGCATGCAATTTAGACAAGGCGTGTTTGGGCTGAGGGCGTAATGTTGAGCAGCGCATTCGCCTATCATAAATAAGACCTAATGTTCAACTCTCAGCCCTTCCTTTTTTAAGACCTAATGTTCAACTCTCGGCCCTTCCTTTTTTTTTTTTTTTTTTTTTTTTTCTCCAAAAGGTCCACTCTCTCCTGATCTTTTATATTCCCTCATATATTTTGCTTTTCTGGCCACACGGGAGGGATGAGAGGAAACTGAGGAGAAAAAGCTCCACTCTTTGTCCCTACAAGTTTTGTGATTAAGTTCTAGTGTATTCAGAAATAAAATTCATGGCACTTTTATAAGTAAAATTTTATATTAGGGTTTTTCTAATGAGTTGTGTGTATGCATCTGTGTATATGCATGTGCATGCGGGTCCTTGTGGCGGTCCAAGAAGAGATTACCATCCTTCCTGTAGAACTGGAATTACTGCTGATTAGGAGCCACCAGGGAGGTGTGTTGGGAACCAAACTCTGGTTCTCTCCTACAGCAGCAGGCACTCTCAACCACTAAAGCCCTTGGCTCACTTTTAAAACCTGTATCATTGTGCCTCCCCAAATAAATGTCCTTTAGACACTATGCATTCATTATGTTTTATATAAGCCAGGATTCTCTAGGGGAAAGAATCGATTTATTGAATCATCTTACATGATTGGAAGCTTGATAGTCCAACAATTGCTGGAGATCGGTCAAAACCAGTAGTTACTCAGTCTAAGAAACTTGCAACCTCAGAATTTGAGGAACCAATAATGCAGTCAGTCTAATGGCCTAGAGAGCTGGCAGTAGGAGTTTTCATTGAACGACAATGACAGTAGAAATAGATGTACAAGCAGGAGAAAGGTACTTGCATAAGTTGGCCACCTTCATTTCCCATTTTTCAGGTCCCCAGACCTGAAATGATGACACCTACATTCACCGTGGTTCTTTTTCCCTCAGTTTCTCTGCCATATGTCAGTCCTCTCTGGAATCATTCTCAAAGACACACTAGAGGTACATTTTGCTAAGGATCCTCCAAGGATATCTCAATGCATCATGTGTAACCTATAAAATTCATTACTTCTTCATCTAGTCTTACCTCTTCCAGTGTGAACCCCCATCATTTACCCTTCTGTCCAATTTAGAAGCAGGCTAGTAATGTACTCTTCCTTATGTCCTTGCACCAGCTAAAAGTACTCAGCTGTTTATTCTTTCTCACCTGGAGTGTTGCTAAAGCAACAGGTGTGATGGGTGGTACTTTGTTTTCTCTTTTGCTTTTTGTTGGCTGTTTTCAGAAACTTACAGATTTTATTATCCCAAACTGAACCCACCCGTTGCCAAAAAAAACAAAAAAACAAAAAACAGAACATTCCTAGCTTCTAGGGATCTCTTTGTGTTTCCTCTCAAACACGCCCCATTCCATTCTTCTTATAGGTGACCACAGCACTGACTTTTAACACCGCGGCTGGATTTTACCATTTTAAAAGAGAACCCTTCATGTACAGAGAGAATCATTCTATGTGGTTTTTGAGCATCTACTTTTCTTAGCTAAACATTAGGTTTGTGAAATTCAATGATGCTCTTGCATATTGTTTTATTCTCTGTGCTATATAACATTTTCAATGTATTTCATATCATCCATCTTAGATATTTGAATTGTTTCTAGATTGGACTTTTATACAGGTCTTTTAGTGCTCATTTATGCTGGATGTCTATCTAAAATATTTCTAATATATACATGTTAAACATTGATCAACATTATCAAACTCTATCAATGCGTTTGCACCAGTATCAAGTGATGACACATTTATGTCCCTTCCCCCCTTTTTTTTTTTTTTTTTTTTTCGTTTTCTGAGACAGGGTTTCTCTGTATAGCCCTGGCTGTCCTGGAGCTCACTCTGTAGACCAGGCTGGCCTCGAACTCAGAAATCCGCCTGCCTCTGCCTCCCGAGTGCTGGGATTAAAGGCGTGTGCCACCACTGCCCCCACTATGTCCCTTTTTGTTTGTGTGTTTCTCTTTTCTTTCCCTGCTGTCAAGCAGGTAGCTACTTTCTGGCTCTCTTGACTCTCACAGTATTTCTAACACATCAGAGAGCTGACATTTTCAACAACACTTACTGAGTTTATTAATAGCCCTCTTGAGCCCCAGAGGGATGAAAGTAAGGTTGGAAGTAAAGGAAGGAACATGCAGGGAAAAGAATTTTCTGAGCTTCAAAGGAGCTAGTTCCTCAGTAACAGGGGGAAAGGAAACAGTGCCAGTTTCAGGTTCTAGTTATCCTGTTCTGACAAGTTTGCAATGAGCAAAACCTCAGGATAGTGAGGAAGGGAATCTAGGAAGTTAGGACAATGGGCAAACATTAAAAATCAAGCAAATAAATGCCATTGTGCTTCCAGCTCTGCAGCTCCTGCTCAGGGACCTATGAATATCTCAGCAGCAGCCTGTGTGAGTAGATGACTTGACAGGATTAGATAGATGTTTCACAGGACAATATTCCAGTGCAAATAAAGCCTCAGAGCTTGGGGACATAACTCTAAGGGAGAGGGTCACAAGAAAATCCTAGGGTAATTTTCCTTCAGGACTGAAGAATTAATCAGAAATGGAATTTGCTCTAAATTTCTAAAGAGACGTGATATTTCTCAGGCACTTGTCTGTTATTCCTAGAGAGTATTACTGGAACACAATCTAGTGGAAAAAAATAATAAAAATCAGGATAAAGACACTACCTCTGAACTAACTTCTTTTTTTTTTTTTTTTCTGGGCTGGTAATGTTGTGTCAGGGTAGAATTGTGGTTTAAGTACAGCCCTTGTGCCACACAGAACCCAAACAACTACACACCAAAATCCTCAATGATGGATTCTTGTCCCAACACAGCCTTCCTGGCATGAACAAACTTTGAAGCATATATCATACCAGTTCTGCCATGACACAAACACATTATTAGCCCCACCCTCAGCCATGGATGCTTCTGAATCATTGTAAATGTGGCTATTTCAGATTGAAATACATTGCCAGTGTAAATACATAATGCTGTCATGTCCAGAAAAATATTTAATTATCATTGATAATCACTGATATTTTTTACATGTTAAAATGATAATGTTTTGAATATAACTTTCCTCTTTTATTATTATTTTTTATTTGGTGCTGAGAATGAAATTCTTGTATACTTGGCATGTACTCTTCTAGTCCTGAGCCATATATACCAGCCTCCTCCTTTTTATATTAGTGTAACTGCCAGGAAATTTTATATTGCATGTTGGCTTATATTGTATTCTTAATGGACAATGATAGCCTAGATAAACTCTAACCACCTGACTTTACCATTAAAGCACATTATATCCTGGCATTTGCCTCTTTTATGGCCTTACCTCTCCTCTCCTCTTCCTCTTTCCTCCCCACCCTTCCACAATGCATATGCACATCACTAACATGGCGCTGCAGGTGCACTAATCCCCTTATACATTTCCGCTCACACCGTTTACTTTTATAAGAGCTTTTCTCTTTTCCTCCAAATGTATTTGTCTCCCTTGGGTCTTAATTTCTTCATGCATCAAATTAAGGAAGAACAACAGATCGCTAACGGTTCTTCCAGCTGAGTGGCTCTGTAATTCAGCCTCTGAGAAGTACACAGTGGCCTGGACAATCCAAAATCCATTTGTATTTTCAGTCAATGAGAGAAAATAGGGATAGAGAACATGCACTGTTGGCCTAGTGTATGTCAAGCTCTGTTTTTTATTGCTTTCCAAATTATGTAATCTCATCAGTAACCCTATGTGAAAACACTGGCTCAAAGAGGTAACATAATTTGCTAAGGTTACCCAACCCTCACAGCTTACACTGTCTTATACTGCATCCAAGAGTTTCAGAATCGATACCACTTTCTATTGAAGGAAGCCAACCACACAGTAAAAGGGCAGATAAGGGAAAGAAGTCAAACTTCTCAGACTATTCTGTCCTCTTTCTTTCAATATCCACTGCCTGGTCTTTCCCTGACCCTGGTAGGCAGGTTTCTCTCCCAGTATCATTGCCTGACCTTCCAAGTTTCCTTTCTCTTAAAAGCTAAATTGAAGAGGCTTAGCCCACACTATCTGTAAAACACCTTTGGATGTTACCTCCCCACTTTTCACAGCAGTCTCTAGTGTCCAGAAAGTTTTGCCAGAGGGGATTCTCAATATCTTCAAGCTGGATATTTTCTTGTGTTTGGAATTGGGTTTCATCACTACCAGAAAATTCACTGGTCTTGGGGCTGGAGAAATGGCTCAACTATTGATACTTCTCTTTCAGAAGACCTGAATTCAGTTTCTAGCAGACACATCAAGCAGCATAGTGTTGCCTATAACTCCAGCCCCAGAGTGACCCAATGTCTCTGGCCTCCAATGACACTAGCACCGATATGTCCAAACATACATGTAGGTACACGCACGCATGTGCATATATTTATGTGTGTATACATATATAGTTTATGTATTTATATAAAATCTAGGATTCACAAATAAGAGAAAACATAAAATATTTGTCATTTTATGTATTGGCTGTTATATCAACTTTACACAAGCTAGAGTCAATTGGGAAGAGGGAAATCTAATTGAGAAAACACTGTCACCAGATTGGCCTGTGGTTGGTGTGTAGTTCTTAGTTGAGGATGGAAATGGGAGGGCCCAGACTGCAGTAGGCAGTGAAACTCCTGGGCTGGTGGTCTGAATGGTATAAGCAAGCATAATGACCAAGCTATGAGGAACAAGCCAGTAAGACAACAAGCGCACACAGAGAGAGAGAGAGGGAGGGAGGGAGAGAGAGAGAGAGAGAGAGAGAGAGAGAGAGAGAGAGAGAGAGAGAGAGATCTTCAAGATCTCTTGTTAAAGAACACCTAGAAACTCCACAAACTTTTCATTCAAATCTCTCTTCTCATTTGTCACCAACCATGTGTGTAATCTAGAACAGGACATTTAAATCCTGCAACTCCTTCTGGTTTCCTCTCTCTGTGGCATTTCTCTAATCACTTGGAACACTGTCTCCAGTTCTCACAACAAGTCCTTGCACTCGTTAACAATTCTGTCTTTCCACATGAATGGAAATGGTGCCTTCTCAGGCCACATTTGGGTACCCAGTCCAAGTATGAAGTAAAGCCTTAACCTCTAAAGTGCCTTTGTTTCCTTCCTAACAGTTATCAGATCTGAGATTATGTGTTTAGCCATATTCTCGCTGGATAGCTGTTTCATCATCAGACTGGGAGATTTAGACTAGGTGATGTTGTATATCGTGTTCCTTGACTCACCAAACACTAAAAACTCACTTACTGCTGGGTACCCTTATGTAGCTGGCAGTCAGCTGTGGAAAGCTTCGGGGGGGGGGGGAACACCAAGATCACTAGCACTTATTTGTACCTGTCTTTCAGTTCCACAAATAACCCAATAACAATTAATTTTTCATTCACATACACACACAAAAGGAGGTACAGGACTAAAGAAATGGCTCATTGGGTAAAAGCATTTGCCTTGCAATTCTGGTGACCTGAGTCCAATCCCTGAACCTATAGAAAAGTGAAAGGAAAGAATAAACTCAACAAAGTTGTCCTTTGACCCCACACCTGCTACATATACACCATTATATGCACTAGCCCCTCTCACCACACACACACACAAATACACACACAAATAATTTTAAATGGATTCCATAATGAGGGAATTCAGAAACAAAGCTATATAATCTACCTGAGTCCTCTTTTTTTTTTTTTTTTTTTTGGTTTTTCGAGACAGGGTTTCTCTGTAGCCCTGGCTGTCCTGGAACTCACTCTGTAGACCAGGCTGGCCTCGAACTCAGAAATCCGCCTGCCTCTGCCTCCCGAGTGCTGAGATTAAAGGCATGAGCCACCATGCCCGGCTCCACCTGAGTCTTTCTTGCTACCTGAATCCTCCTGGCAAGAAAGAATTAGATCTTCGTTAATTACTATTTTCAACCACCCTTGTAGGCAACACTCTACAACTACAAACAACAAGAACCTGGATGTCTCAGGAGTAAAACTGTATTATCCTGTGCCAGACTTGTCAAATCAAACGTCTCATTATCCCAAAGCAGAAGAAATGTTACTTTAAGAAAGGATCAAAAGTACGAGGAAGTGGCCCCATTCCCATGTTACCTACAATTCTGCATGCTTCTTCCAGAGGGAAGCAGGGATTCGTCTTTGAAACATATCGGAATGCTTTCCTCAAAGGTTGAGAAACAGCTCAGATGAAAAGTAGAAAAACGTAAATCTATGTGTATCCTCAGCTCCTGGATTTCCCCTCTTTACAAGTAGGCCCTTTCCAATACAGTAGGGATAGAATTGCTCCTTGAGACTATCAGATGGACAAATTCCAATGTAGTCATAAGCATTCACTCTCCACACCTGAACTGAGTAGAATTAAATCCATGTATTAAGGTTGCAAGGCGCTACCTGGTGAGATAGCTTAGTGAATAGAGGCGCTTGCAGCCAAGCATGACAACTTGAGTTCCATCCCCAGGAGAACTGACTCCCACAAGTTGTACTCTGACCTCCAGATATGCACTGTATTGCAAAGGGAGTAGTGGTAGTATCTTGGGTGAGCAACCTCTTACAGATCTAACCTGAACACACTCATACGTAACCAAACAAGCCCCACTTTTAAATAATCATACACATGGTATTTATTACCTTAACCTAAAAGAGATGTTTATTATTAAAGAGTCGGTTTTCTCTTAGGGTATGGCCCCTGGTAGGTCAATCACATTCCAGTGGATAACCCCTCATCTGGGAGTATAAAGACATTACAAATTGAACTTGATAGGTTATTTTTTTTTAAGATACAAAATTAGATGATAGAGAGTCAGGATGGATTTTAAAAGAATTAGGGTAAATAGGAACAAAATACAGTGTATGAATTTCCCAAAGAAATTTAGTAGCATTAAAATGAAACCGTAGGATCCATTTTTCCAGTCTTGTTTTTGATAAAGCTACTCATTTGAATAGTTTTAAGATCCTTGCTATATATTTAAATCTTGCAAACTACATTATTCCATGGTTTTGTAATCCAATAGTTTCAGAGTTTTAATTTTTAAGGATTTATTTATATATTTACTTTATGTATAGGACTGCCCTAACTGCATGTACACCTGTATGCCAGAGGAGGCATCAGATCCCACTATAGATGGCTGTGAGCCACTGTGTGGTTCCTGGGAATTGAACTCAGGACCTCTGGAAAGTCAGACAGTGCTCTTAACTGTTGAGCCATCTCACCAGTTCCAAGTTTTACTTTTTTAAGTAAAATATTTTTATTTATTCTTTAAGAATTGTATATGGGCAGATAGTATAGACATGTGATGTAGTTTGAGCATATCCACCCTCTTCCCCCATCCAACTCCTACCAGATCTTCCCCATATCCTGCTCCCAGCTTTCATATCATATCCTCTTTACAATTTCTTTCTTTCTTTGTTTTTTTCTATAGCCTTCTGTATCTAATTCATGGTGCTCACATAGACATGGCTATGAGCCATCTACTAAAGCATGGCCAACCTACAAGGCTCCAGAACCCTAAAGAAACCATCAACTGTCAGTAGCTCCTCAGCTAAGGGCCAGGGTTTGTGTGTTCCTTCTGGATCCATACTGGAATGCTGCCTGACTTGATCTTATGCAGGCAACTCCAGCTGCTCCGAGTTCATGAGTTCAATATTCTTGGCATGTCCAGAAAACCCATCCTCCCTAATCCTCCCCAACTTCTGACTCTGACAATCTTTCTTCCCACCCTTCTGCAATATTCCCCGAGCCCTGGGGAAGGGGTATGATCCAGGTATCACTTTTGGGTACTTATTCTCTGCACTTTGGCCAGTTGTGAGTGTCTACATTCACTGTCATTTTTTGCATGAATACAAATTCTCTGATGAGGTAAAAATTGTGCTGGTCTATGGATATCTGGAAGGAAATTTGATACTGTCTCTTTAGCATAATAATAGTAATAAGTTCCCCCTTCAGGTATATGATGTTGCTGACCCAAGGTATTGGCTAGATTTGTGGTTCCAGGCATGAGTATTAGTACCATTCCTCTGAAGTAGACCTTAAATTGAATCAAAAAGCATTTGGTTACCTCCATAACATTTAGGACACTATTGCACCCATGGACATATATTACTAGGCCAGGTATTGTCGTTAACAAAGTTCACTGCTGGGTAAAAGTGTTGATGGCTTTTCTCTCTCAACAACCTGCATAAAACCTTCTTTTATTATGAAAACTGGCCATCAGGACAGACATCTCCAGGTTAATACTAGCTTAATTTCTCCACATCATATGAACAAAGTGTGTGGTGCCTTCAGCAATAGGTAGGCTCTTAATATAACGTTCTGGTGGGCAACCAAAATCAATAACAATAGTCAGTTTGGTTTTAAGGGCCTCTGTGACATACCACCCATTAACCACTTCAGGAGAGATACCATGCACCTAGATTGGGATTTTATTCTGTGAACTTTTGGTGCACAAGTTTTTGTTTGTTTGTTTGTTTGTTTAAAAAAAACTTTTTAAAGGAAAATGTAAGCATTATAAAACTGATTAAACAGATATTGCCCATATTTGATTTTTTGTAGGACATGATTTTAATATTTTCAACTATTAATATTCAACAAACAGAATAATTATTTTAAGAGATATTTTTTTTGGGGGGGTTTTCGAGACAGGGTTTCTCTATGTAGCCCTGGCTGTCCTGGCGCTCACTCTGTAGACCAGGCTGGCCTCGAACTCAGAAATCCACCTGCCTCTGCCTCCCGAGTGCTGGGATTAAAGGCGTGCGCCACCAACGCCCGGCGAGATATTTTGTTGTTGTGTCTCCCTTTTCATTTCTGATTTTATTAATTTGGATACTATCTCTATGCCCTCTGGTTAGTCTGGCTAAGGGTTTATCTATCCAGTTGATTTTCTCAAAGAATCAGCTCCTGGTTTTGTTGATTGTTTGCATAGTTCTTTTTGTTTCTACTTGGTGGATTTAAGCCCTGAGTTCATTTCCTGCCTTCTAATCCTCTTAGGTATATTTGCTTCTTTTTGTTCTAGAGCTTTCAGGTGTGCTGTCAAGCTGCTAGTGTAAGCTCTCTCCAGTTTCTTTTTGGAGGAACTTAGAGCTATGAGTTTCCCCCCTAGCACTACTTTCATTGGTGTCCCATAAGTTTTGGTATGATGTGTCTTTATTTTTATTAAATTCTAAAAAGCTTTAATTTCTTTCTTTATTGTTTCCTTGACCAAGCTATCATTGAGTAGAGCATTGTTCAGCTTCCATGTGTATGTGTGCTTTCCATTGTTTTTGTTGGTATTTAAGACCAGCCTTAGTCTGTGGTGATCTGATAGGATGCATGGGGTTATTTCAATTTCTTGTATCTTTTGAGGCCTGCTTTATGACCAATTATGTGGTCAGTTTTGGAGAAGGCACCATGAGGTGCTGAGAAGAAGGTATATTTTTTTTTGCTTTAGGATGAAATGTTCTATCAATACCTGTTAAATCCATTAGGCTCATAAATTCGGTTAGTTTCACTGTGTCTCTTTTTAATTTCTCATTCCATGATCTGCTGAAAGTGGGGTGTTGAAGTCTCCCACTATTATTGTGTGGAGTTCGATTTGTGCTTTGAGCTTTACCAAAGTTTCTTTTATGAATGTGGGTGCCCTTGCATTTGGAGCATAGATGTTCAGAATTGAGAATTCATCTTGGTAGATTTTTCCTTTGACCAGTATAAAGTTTCCTTCCTTATCTTTTTTGATGACTTTTGGTTGAGAGTTGATTTTATTCGAAATTAGAATTGCTGCTCCAGCTTGTTTCTTGGGACCATTTTGTCAGAAAATTGTTTTCCAACCTTTTACTCTGATGTAGTGTGTCTGTCTTTGTCACTGAGGTGCATTTCCTTTAAGCAGCAGAATGCTGGGTCCTGTTTACATATCCAGTCTGTTAGTCTTATGTCTTTTTAGGGGAATTGAATCCATTGGTGTTAAGAGATATTGGAAAAGTGATTGTAACTTCCTGTTAATTTTGTTGTTAGAGGTGGAATTATGTTTGTGTGGCTATCTTCTTTTGGGTTTGTTTCTTTCTTGCTTTTTCTAGGGTGTAATTTCCCTCCTTGTGTTGGTGTTTTCCATCTATTATCCTTTGTAGGGCTGGATTTATAGAAAGAAGTTGTATAAATTTGGTTTTGTCATGGAATATCTTGGTTTCTCTCTCTATGGTAATTGAGAGTTTTGCTCGGTATAGTAGACTGAGCTGGCATTTGTATTCTCTTAGGGTCTGTATGACATCTGCCCAGGATCTTCTGGCTTTCATAGTCTCTGGTGAGAAGTCTGGTATAATTCTCATAGGTCTACCTTTATATATTAATTGACCTTTTTACTTTAATGCTTTTAATATTCTTTCTGTGTTTAATGGATTTAGTATTCTGATTATTATGTGTTGGGAGGAATTTCTTTTCTGGTCCAGTCTATTTGGACTGTAGGCTTCTTGTATGTTCATGGGAATCTCTTTCTTTAGGTTAGGGAAGTTTTCTTCTATAATTTTGTTGAAGATATTTACTGGCCCATTAAGTTGGGCATCTTTGCTCTCTTTTATATCTATTATCCTTAGGTTTTGTCTTCTCATTGTGTCCTAGATTTCCTGAATATTTGGGGTTAGAATCTTTTTTTGCATTTTGCATTTTCTTTGACTGTTGTGTTAATGTTTTCTATGGTATCTTCTACACCTGAGATTCTTCTGTATTCTGTTGGTGATGCTTGCATCTATGAGTGCTGATCTCTTTCCTAGGTTTTTTTAACTCCTGGGTTGTCTCCCTTTGTGATTTCTTTATTGTTTCTATTTCTATTTTTAGGTCTTGGATGGTTTTGTTCATTTCCTTTGCCTGTGTGATTGTGTTTTCCTGTAATTCTTTAAGGGATTTTTGTGTTTCCTTGTTAAGGGCTTTTAGCTGTTTACCTGTGTTCTCCTGTATTTCTTTAAGGAAGTTATGTTCTTCTTAAAATCCTCTATAACCATCATGAGAAGTGATTTTTAGATCCAAATCTTGCTTTTCTGGTGTGATGGTGTATCCAGGACTTTCTATGGTGGGGGAATTGGGTTCTGATGATGCCAAGTAACCTTGGTTTCTGTTGCTAATGTTTCTATGCTTGCCTTCTGACATCTAATTATCTCTAGTGCTACCTGCCCTCTCTATATCTGACAACAGCCTGTCCTTCCTGTGATCCTGGTTGTGTCAGAACTCCTCAAAGTTCAGCTGTCTCTGTTATCCTGTGATTTGGGGATCCTGTGATCCTGAGATCCTGGGTTTGTCAGAGCTCCTGGGAGTCAAGGTGCCTTGGGACCCTGAGATCCTGGTGTGACCAAGCTTCTGGGATCCTGTTGTCATGGACATGTAAGAGTGCCTGGGAGTGGAGCTTCTTTTTGAGTGTTGTGGGGACTGGCTGCAGATTTAGCACCCAAGGTATGCTCAGGGCACCTCTTATCCTTTGATCCTGGGTGTGTTAGAGTGTCTGGGTATAGAGCTTCCTCTTGATGTTGTGGGACTATCTGCAGAATTTGTGTCCCATGAGTCTGCTCTTAGAAATCTCCCATCACACTGACTTTGGCTGCTAGTCTAGTATGACACCAAGCTAAATAGTTTTTCAACAACAAAAAAGGATGAAATTTGAATTCTTAGGACTTTACTCACTAGCAACAGCAGGTTTTAGATTTCTAAGGATATCTGGCCCAGACCAGAAGGAACCCATGTCACTGGTCAGGTGGAATTCTGGGTCCCACTGGTCCCAGTTATGTCTGGTGTTGGGGCAGATATTGTGTCCTCCTCACCTGTGATCCTATGATCCTAGGCGTGTTAGAGCAACTAGGAGTGGATCTTCCTCTGGGTGTTGTGGGACTGACTGGCTGCGGATGTCACTGCCAAGGCCTGCTTGGGACACTGGCCCAGACCGAAATCCCATATTTTATTTTTAAAAATAGGATGACATGTTTCTTTTGGTCCTGTGGTATAGCAGAATACTTGCTTTCCACCTCCTCGTTCCCTGTCCCTCTCTCCCTTCCTTCTTTCTTTCCTTCCTTCCTCCTACCTCTCTGTCCTCCTGTCTCTCCATCTTTCTCTTTTTGTGTTCATGTCTGTCTTGAGATAGTATCTTACAAGTAGCCCCAGCAATCCCCAAACTCACATCTATATCCTCCTGCCTCAGCCTCCAGTATGCTGGATTTATAAGAGTGCAATATCACATTTGGCACTTCTTTCTTGATAATGCTTTGACCTTCCTGTATATTTTTTTTACAATCATAAAATTTCATGTAGTAAAATGTAAAAAACAGATCTGGCCTTGGAACTCACACCTGTAATCCCATTGTTTAGGAGGCTGAAGCAGGAGGATGGTAAATTTGAGACCATGCTAACTTGATTAGCAAGTTACAGTCCACATTGAGCTTCACAAAAGGCCCCTGTGCCAAAGCTATATACAGTAAAATTCACTTTGTCCCACGAGTCTGCTCTTAGAAAGCTCCCATCACAATGACTCTGGCTGCTAGTCTAACATGACACCAAGCTAAGTAACTTTTCAACAACAAAAAAGGATGAAGTTTGAATTCTTAGGACTTTACTCACTAGCAACAGCAGGTTTTAGATTTCTAAGAATGTCCAGTTTCTTTGTGTTTGTTTTGACAGACCAGCTATTCTCAATCAGGTTTATAACATCTATAAAGTTATCATATGTGCTATCAATATCTTTAGATAATTTTAAAAAGCTACAAAGAACATTGGATATTAGCACAAGTCTCTTTTTAAAAAAAAAAAAAAGATGACTCTAAAGACCAGAGGAGATTTAAACATGTATATCTGGTATTGGATTCCAAACACATTAGTCTCCTTGTAGAAATCTAGAAAGTCCTGTCTGATGTCGCTGGATTTTACTAGTTGACCTTTAGGTCTAAAGAAGTCTTATTTCCCAAACAGTGAGTCAAATGATGTTTTTGTTGTGACACACATATAATATGGAACAGTACTGAAAGAGTCAGGCCCACTTTTCCTAGGCACATGGCCTCTTTGAAGGTCTTCCAGTTTAGAAATGGCCGATAAATTTCTGTTTTACCATAATCGTTTATATCACTTTCATCCTCAATGTCTTTCCAAATTAGAGAAACGCATACTTCTCTTTCAACACTTTAAAATTATGTTTTATGACATATTCATAGTTTCCTTTTGCTGGTGACATTGATAGACATTTAAAAATCTTCTGGGCTTCTGCATGCTTTCAAGAAACTGAAAAAATGATCCCAAACTTTCATTTTGCATGCTTTAATTTTAGGAATAAAGCAAACACATTTGTTTTAGCAGAATTTTATAGTGTGTGTGTGTGTGTGTGTGTGTGTGTGTGTGTGTGTGTGTGTGTGATTTAACAGATTCTATACCATCTTCTCCAAATGAATAAATAGTGCATACTCCCAACAATAAAGAAGCTTACAGACTAAATAGAAATATCCAGGATTTATATTTGTACCATCTGCTGAATTCACAGATAGATTCTAGATTGTTTTATTTCACACTTTTGTGGTTTTATTAATATCTTCATAGACAATTTGAAAAGACAATATCAAACTCCATTTCTTAAAGATCAAAGGGCCTAATAGCTAGGGTAAACCCTTATTCTTGCTGCAATGTACTATGGCCATTAATAAAACATGGAAGTATGATTGCTGGTTAGATCTGACAGAATCTGCAATGCTGTGGAAGAGACCAACATAAATGTTGTCAAGATTTCCCCCTACAGGACATCTTAGTGATAACCTCTAACTCAAGAAATACAGTTTTAGGTTTGAATTCATTTCATAGAACCATCAAGGGAATAACTGAGTGATGCTTTTGTTTGTGTGTGTGTGTGTGTGTGTGTGTGTGTGTGTGTGTGTGTGTGTGATGCTCAAGCTAATTCAGCAGTCACTAGTTTTAGTTAAGCATGCCATTTGGGGAAGAGGAAGCTTTAGGTTGATGCTGAATATCTGCAAATCTTATCCTGGACTTGTGAGATTCAGCATCTATATATGCCTTCACATAGCCTCCTCTACTGCACCTATTGGGTAATTAATATGATCTGTTTAGATTGTTTGTCTCTCTAATCCACTTGTAAATGATCTCTGTCATCAAGGCAATATGATTGTTGGACTTTTTAAAAGTATTTTTATAATGGTGTGTTATAGTCTTCATTTCAATTGCCTGAATATTTACAAAGCAGAGTGCTATGATCTAAATTATGTCCCCTCAAAATTCAAATGTTGAAATTCTCAGCATTTCAGAATGTGACTCTATTTGGAAATAAGGCCATAAAGAAGTGATCAGTATGAAGTCATTCAGATGTTCCTTAGCCCAGGTAGTTCAGTTGTTCTTAGAAGAAAAAGAAACTGGGGCATGCAAAGGTATATCACAGGTGCAGGATCACAAACGGACATTTACATAGCCAAAAAATAAAACCCTATATCTATAAGGCAAGAAAGGGGGCCTCACAAAAAAACAAACCTGCCAGTTCCTTGACCTTGGGCTGGCATACAGCCTTCAAAATTGTGAAGAAAGAAATTTCTGGGTTTTCATTGTTGTTGCAGTGGTGGTGATGATAGTGGTTGCTGTTTATTTTGTTTCTCGCACAGTCTGTGATACTCTTATGACAGCTCCTGAAAACTAGTGTACATATTCACAACATTCATGATGTTAAGGTTAAGTTAGCACTAACTCAAACCAAATCCCAATTGATCCATATGTGTGGTGGTTTGAATGAGTAATGTCCCCCATAGATCCAACATGTGAGCATTTGATTCCCAGTTGTTGATACTGTTTGAGAGATATGATTGTGTGTGTGTGTGTGTGTGTGTGTGTGTGTGTGTGTGTGTGTGTGGTGCAGCCTTGCTGGAGGCAGGCTTTGAGATTAAAAGCCTCAAGCTACTTTCAATTAGTCTCTCTGCTTTGTGCTCATGGCTGAAATGTGAGCTCTCAGCTTCCTGCTCTCCTGGTACCATGCCCCTGCCCTCATCATGGTGGACTCTAACCCTCAGAGACCATAAGCCCAAATAAACTTGTCCTTCTAGAAATTGCTTTGCTCATGGTGTTTAACATAACAACAGGAATGTGACTAACACAATAGGTAAAGAGTGTTTATATAACTGCCTGTGAAAAAGTTGCATAAAACTAAGCCAGTCAACACTCAAGCAAGGATGGAGGTCATGAGACCCCACCCCTAGCTTAAGAGCTACTAGCAATTAACAGCTAGCTACTAAGGTAGGGAGAGTCACTTTTATTCAGAAGTCTGGAGCCTCTTAGGTTGCCTGTGTTTCAGTGGATGACCCTACACTCATAAGTATTTGGGTAGCACCAATTGGACTCAGTTGGGTTTTTTTAAAAAGAGGACATAAAGTTGTAAGGGAAGAGTTCAAGGAGGGATGGAGATTGGATATGATAAAATACATTGTGTACATTTATGAAATTCTCAAAAAATAAAAAATAGTTTTAATGATTTTAGTTCAAGGTGGCCCATCTTTATAGTGCCTTAGACATTTATGCAGGTAATCCAATATTGCCCTAGGTGGATGGCATCACATTATCAAACATAACATATGCCCAACTCCATATGGTCTATTGCTTTATATGGTTCTTGCAGGTAGAATTATTGGTTTCTTTAAGAAACTTTAATGATACTCATAAAGCAGACTTTATTCAGGACCAGCCCCATAGGAATAGGGACAACAAAACTGAGATTTTTGCACTGGAAGAGATTGCATTCAACTCTGAATACAGTGTGAACAAGTGGGACTATATTGCTCTGAAATAATATAGGGGCAGAGTATAAAAAAATTACTAAGACAGAAGCTGGCAAGGTTGTTCAGTGGGTATAGGTGGCTACTGCTAAGCCTATTGACCTGAATGTGATCCCCAGGACCCACATGGCAGAAGAAGAGAACTGTCTCCCATTGGTTGTCCTCTGGCCTCCATACAGGCAGGTGTGGACACACATACATACATGCATGCACACACACATACACATTAAAAAGTGAAAAATTACTAACAGAAAGAAAAGGTAAGACTCACATGATATGTACTCACTGATAAGTGGATATTAGCCCAGAAATTTAGAATACCCAAGATATAAGATACAATTTGCTAAACGCGTGAAACTCAAGAAGAACGAAGACCAAAGTGTGGACACTTTGCCCCTTCTTAGAATTGGGAACAAAACACCCATGGAAGGAGTTACAGAGACAAAGTTTGGAGCTGAGATGAAAGGATGGACCATCTAGAGACTGCCATACCCAGGGATCCATCCCACAATCGCCTCCAAACGCTGACACCATTGCATACACTAGCAAGATTTTGCTGAAAGGACCCAGATATAGCAGTCTCTTGTGAGACTATGCTGGGGTCTAGCAAACACAGAAGTGGATGCTCACAGTCAGCTATTGGATGGATCACAGGGCCCCCAGTGGAGGAGCTAGAGAAAGTACCCAAGGAGCTAAAGGGGTCTGCAACCCTATAGGTGGAACAACAATATGAACTGACCAGTACCCCCCAGAGCTCATGTCTCTAGCTGCATATGTATCAGAAGATGGCCTAGTCGGCCATCATTGGAAAGAGAGGCCCATCGGTCTTGCAAACTTTATATGCCTCAGTACAGGGGAACGCCAGGGCCAAGAAGTGGGAGTGGGAGGGTAGGAGAGTGGGGGGGAGAAGGATATGGGGGACTTTTGGGATAGCATTGGAAATGTAAATGAAGAAAATACCTAATTAAAAAAATGGTAACAAAAAAAGAAAGAGAGAGAGAGAGAGAGAGAGAGAGAGAGAGAGAGAGAGAGAGAGAAAGAAAGAAGAAAGAAAGGAAGAAAGAAAGAAAGAAAAAGAAAGAAAGAAAGAAAGAAAGAAAGAAAGAAAGAAAGAAAGAAAGAAAGAAAGAAAGAAAGGAAGGAAGGAAGGAAGGAAGAAAGAAAGAAAAAGAAAGAAAGAAAGAAAGAAAGAAAGAAAGAAAGAAAGAAAGAAAGAAAGAAAGAAAGAAAGAAAGAAAGAAAGAAAGAAAGAAAAGGTAAGATTCTGGGTAATTATTGAGGACAGGCCATCTGGGGAGGGTGGAGGATGACAAGCCCCATCAGATATTGAAGGGAATTAAATAGTAACAGTGAGAACTTCCAGCTTATAAGGAAATCATGCAGGTGGGCCTCATAAGATAGTCAGACCCTAAGTGAAGTTTAGCTAGTCAATTACTTTTAAGGGGGGAGGAATAATGAAATAGCCTCCCACTTTGTAGGTCAGGCTGGCCTGGAAATCTCCACGCATCCCAGGACAGCTTCAAACTTGCAGGAGTGTTCCCAGGCCAGCCTCTTGAGTGCTAGGATTGCAGGTGTGAACCACTATGCCTGGCTTAAGCAATGAATCTGTCTGCCATTGAGCTCCCTCTGCACTTTGTGATTCCAATTACTGATCACAAATTAGAATTCAATATGTGCTCCGTGTATCCTGACACTGGACTAAACTTGTAAGAATTATGCCTTGTTCATTTCTTCATTATCAGCACTTTGTGGCTGTCATTTGGTAAATGTTTGCTAAGTGAATAATGAGCTTTTATTGGGACTATCTATCAAAATTATCCATTTCTCACAGCCTCTTTCTTGTGCCTGCATTTAAAGCCTGGATATGTTGGCTGAATCCTAGGCTTGGCTCTGTCTAGCTCACATTTGCTTTCTGAGCATAACCCTCATCCTGCAATAGAGAGCTGGTACAAAATTCATTTCTTTAGGCTATATTTATTGACTGTCCACTGCATGTCCTGACCTGTGCCTGGAGTAGCAAGAAGCAAAAGCTAAATTGAAAGTATAATCAAATGCTGAATTTCTGGCAGGGAAAAATTGGTCTGCGTGACTCATTTACTAAGGTTTCTGCATTGATGGTTTCTGGAAATTACTGTTTGGTATCATCGTTTCTAGTCAAACAGAGCTGAAATTTATGAGTCTGATCAATGCTTGGAAATGTTCAAACTTCAGAGGCATCATGCCGACTCCTCTGACCTCCATAATTCCTTTTGCTGGTAACAGTAATGGATGTGCCTCAGTCAAGAAGTCTCCTATTGGAGGGTGGAGTTGAAGGGAAATGTCAGCAAGAGAATAATGACATTTAAGTATACAAAACTATTCCTAGGCTACCAGACTGGATTAGGACTTGTCTAGACAGGTCAGGAAAAAAAACAGTCTTAGCTTTAGGTGGTAGGGAGAGAACTAACTATGATGACCTAGAAATAAACACACTTTTAGGCGTCTGCTTTATTTCTGTCACATAGTCTGACTCTCATGACCCTGAGCACAGCAGTGTCAAAGGCCTGGAGGCTCCTCTATGACCAGAGTTTACTTCAAGAACTGAATCATCTGTAGCTAATTTCAGCATAATAGGATTAGTGATATTTAAATGGCTTATGGAGTCATCAGTGGTGCTAGAGAAAGGGGGTCTAGAGATTGCTTTTAGGGATGCTCCCAAATCCACACCATAGAAAGAGGCCACCAAACAGCTGCCACTTCTGCCAAACAGGGCAGCTGCCACCCTAGCAGCTGATTCTGAGGCTGCACCATCCCCCACCATGACAAGCACTACTGAACAGACCTACCTGCTTCTGTCCTAGCCACTGCATATCCAGAGTCAAGAATCAAGTTAGTCCTGTTTCTAACTTCGAACTCAAGCTGCCAAAAAGTGAAAAGCAGACACTTAAACCATTCCCCTCCAAAATATAGGAAGGCATACAATGAAGGTTATAATTAATGTTGAATGGGTCAGTCCAGGGGGCCTGTCATAGGCTCTGATCATTGAGATTAGGAAAAGGTGCTTACAACTAGTCAGGTATGGCAGCACATTCTCACAACACCAACACTCAGGAAGCGAGGCAGGAAGATCACAAATTTGAGGACAGTGTGGGCTACATAAGAAGAACTTATCTGGGCAACAAAAACTGTTCCCAAGCACAAAAAACAGAAATCTCAAACTGGCTTAAATAAAATTGGAACTTGAATGGCTCGTTTAACTAACTAGAATAGAAGCAAGGCTGGCTGGAGACAGGCTATGAAACATGGCTTCCTTGGTACTGGTTTCATTCTTAGGCAGGCCATCTCCTAGTGATCTTAAATAGTAATTAACAGCTCCCAAGTTCGTTTCCTTCCTCATGGGAAGAAGAGAGAAAGAATTGTGTCTCACTCAGAATTCTCGACAAATGTTTTGAGACCAAATCATTTTAAGTAACCCACACAGTCCTGAATCAATTACTGTAGCCAATGAATAGTTAGGTATGTGCTAATACCTGGGATACGGTCACATTCCTGAACACTGTACATGTGAGACATGGTTGAAGGAATGAAGAACAGACTATTTTAAAAGTTGTTTCCACATGTATAACTATATCCTCACAAAATACAAGGTCATCATCGTCCACGTCCTTTCTCCCCTAAGTGAACTAGGAGGTTGACACAGATTCCCTTACTCTACCTCAGTCTTCAAACATCCCCCACCACTGCAAAATTCCAAAAGAATTACAGTAGCAAAGAAAATCTCAGAAAAACTTTCCAAAGAACTTTTTACTTTTGGCCTATTTGAAAACATTAGTTCATTTTTCTCCTCTCCTGGCAGAACAGTTCTTAACTTCTGATCTGGGTGGGTATTTTCCCCCCAAAATATTCAAAATCCTCTCCTTTCTTCTTCTCTCTTCCTACCCCTCCTCCATCTCCACCTTATGTGTGTGTTTTGTTTGAAGGTGGGTTATCTGCAAGAGCAGCAAGTGCTCTTAACCACTAAGCCATTTCTCCACCCCACCCCAACAGGTGTGTTTAGGATACCTGTGCTGGTCCTATGACATCAAAAGCCTATATCTGGTCCTTGTGCTCTTTGTGAGACATTAGCAGGAACAGTCTTATGGGGTTTACATGTTGTACACTAATAAAATATTCTCAAATATATCTGCACGCACTTCTGGGGGAAACACGAGGCATTCAGAATTCCTGATAGTACTGCTTTCTAGTTTATCAGTTTGCTTGGTTGGTTTTTGGTGTGGGTATCTGTGTATACCAGAGATCAAATTCCAGTGTCATTTCTTAGAAGCCTTGATTTTATAAACCGGATCTTCCATTGGCCTGGGCCTCACCGATTAGGCTAGAGTGGCTGCCCAGAGTGTGCTAGAGATGTATCTTGTTTCTGCCTCTCCAGTGCTGTGATTACAAGCACGTACAACTACACCCTGGTTTTTATTTGGGTACTGGGTATCTACCTTAGATCCTCTTGTTTGCATAACCAACATTGTATGGAACCATTTCTTCAGAACCCACAGTACATTGAGCCAAAAAATTAAAATAAATGAATTAACAAAGTAAAGCATTCTTAAATCCTAGTATTAGTCAGAAAACTGGCCCAAGGTGGTCAATGATTTTAATGTAAATTGATCTATTTGTATGCTACAAGTTCCTTTACCTAACTTCCCTGTTGTAAAACTCATTTTCTACAAAAGTACAAGTCCCACCCACCCCAAACCTGGCCCAGATTTGGTCCCAGGGTAAAATCCACACTCTTCAAAGAAAGGATTTTTTTTCAGACAGGGGCTACACTAGAAACAAAATTGAGGCAATGGGTGATAAACTTAGAAGTTGCGTGCACTCAAATGCTTCACTGAAGCCATGCAAGGAAATTCCACTGTGTAAAGCTGACCCAAGCCAAACAATAGAGCTCTTCACCTCCAGCCACCCAGCAGTCTCTTACTCCAGTCAGTTCTCAAGCATAAACAAGGTTACATGCAAATCCCTGAGTCTCGTGCTTTAGCTTTCCAGACACCGCGACTTATGATGGTTATGAACCCCAACGCCCAGCTTCCAGACAGCTCTTATTAGATGGAAACACATACCAATGATGGATCTTCACATTCTCCAGAACTTCAAAGGCAGCCATTTTTTAAATTTTATAAAACTTTATCTATTCTTTGAGAATTGTATAGATGTATACAATGTATGTTGATCATGTCCAAATCCCGCTATCCCCTTAACTTCTTCCTAGTCATCCCTATGCCCTGCTCCAAACTTCATATACTGTTTTTTTCTTTATAACCCACTGAGTACAGTTAGTGTTGCCTGTATGACCATAGGTATAGATATGGTCATCCATTGGAGCATGGGCACCCTAATAGGTTCTAATTCCTTGAAGAATACTGACTTGGCTATTTCCAACAGCCTTCAACTATCAATAACTCCTCAGGCAACTGTCAATAACTCTTCAGTTAGGGGTGGAACAACCTAATGGGCCCCTCCTCCATCCATACTGGAATGTTAGCTGACTTGAACTTACACAGGTCTTATGTAGTGTAGGCAGCCATGGCTGCTATGAGTTCATGAGCACAACTGCCCTGTTGTGTTCAGAAGACACCATTCCACAAGAGTCCTCCCAGATCTCTGGCTCTTACAATGTTTCTGGTTTCTCTTCCACAATGTTCCCTGAGTCTTTCATAAAAAGGGTTGATGTAGATGTCCCATTTGGGGCTGAGCAGTCCAAGTCAGTCATTTTCTGTTTGATTGGTTGCCTCTGTCACCATCAGTTAGATGAGAGTGAGAGAGCTACAGCAATGGATGAGTATAAAAACAAGTGTCTAAGTACAGTTTGATGTTGTGTTCAACTAGCAAACTGGTGGTAGTAGGTTCTCCCCTAGGGTGCATGACCTTTCCAGCCATAGCTTCTTGTTCAGGTTTCCAGTGTGAATTCCCTCCTTAAATCCAATTAGAAACTGATTCGTTACCCTTATCACACTTGTGCCTCTATTGGGCTCACAGGATTCACAGTGAGATAGGTTCACTGTTGATGATTTTTCTGCCCCAGAAGCCTGCCTAGTATCTTCTAGCTGAATATGAAGTCTGTGGGTATGTAAATGTTTCTAGTTAATAAAAATGCCTTGGAATGCTTTCTGAGCTACGCAAAATTGCTCCATAATTCTTTGTAGCATATGAACAGCCATCTTATGAACTTTGCTGTTAAGTGTAGTGAGAAGGATCTGGAAGTAGATGGTGACAAGGAAAAGCATGATCAAAATATATTTAATACAAAAAATTAAAACTGGAAAAAGAAAGAATTAAGACTTGATATAAGAAAGTCCTGAGTTCTAGTCTGTATTAATTTTCTGTTACTGCATAACATATTATTTATTAGGTGGTATGTATTTCCACCTAATAAGTTAGCAGATCAAAATATCCATTTATGATGTTTCTATAGTAAAGACTCTACTTAATTGGGTATGTCATTCCATTCAGGCTTCTACAATCGGGTATCACAGCGTGCCAGGAGGATACACAGTAGAAAGATACTGTTTGAAGTTCTAGAGACTAAAATTAGGCATATTTCAGGTTCTGTTCATGGACCCCTTCCAAGGTGTTGATATGTCTTCATATGGCCAAAAGAGGTTATGACAGTTCTGTCAGGTTCCTCTCATACACTTGAACTTGGCCAAAACCCAAGATGTGTTGGGGTGCTCCATCACAAGGGTACTAATCCCTGTCTCTGAGTTCCAGTCTTAAGGGCTGATTACTTCCCAAATGACTTACTTTCTTTTTTTTTTTTTAATTTATTTTTTTATTAGGTATTTTCCTCGTTTACATTTTCAATGCTATCCCAAAAGTCCCCCATACCCACCCCCCAATCCCCTACCCACCCACTCCCCCTTTTTGGCCCTGGGGTTCCCCTGTACTGGGGCATATAAAGTTTGCAAGTCCAATGGGCCTCTCTTTGCAGTGATGGCCGACTAGGCCATCTTTTGATACATATGCAGCTAGAGACAAGAGCTCCGGGGTACTGGTTAGTTCATATTGTTGTTCCACCTATAGGGTTGCCGTTCCCTTTAGATCCTTGGGTAATTTCTCTAGCTCCTCCATTGGGGGCTGTGTGATCCATCCAATAGCTGACTGTGAGCCTCCACTTCTGTGTTTGCTAGGCCCCGGCATAGTCTCACAAGAGACAGCTATATCTGGGTCCTTTCAGCAAAATCTTGCTAGTGTATGCAATGGTGTCAGCGTTTGGAAGCTGATTATGGGATGGATCCCTGCATATGGCAATCACTAGATGGTCCATCCTTTCGTCACAGCTCCGAATTTTGTCTCTGTAACTCCTTCCATGGGTGTTTTGCTTCTAAGAAGGGGCAAAGTGTCCACACTTTGGTCTTCGTTCTTCTTGAATTTCATGCATTTAGCAAATTGTATCTTATATCTTGGGTATCCTAAGTTTCTGGGCTAATATCCACTTATCAGTGAGTACATATTGTGCGAGTTCCTTTGTGATTGGGTTACCTCACTCAGGATGATGCCCTCCAGGTCCATCCATTTGCCTAGGAATTTCATAAATTCATTCTTTTTAATAGCTGAGTAGTACTCCATTGTGTAAATGTACCATAATTTCTGTATCCATTCCTCTGTTGAGGGACATCTGGGTTCTTTCCAGCTTCTGGCTATTATAAATAGGGCTGCTATGAACATAGTGGAGCATGTGTCCTTCTTACTGGTTGGGACATCTTCTGGATATATGCCCAGAAGAGGTATTGCTGGATCCTCCGGTAGTACTATGTCCAATTTTCTGAGAAACCGCCAGACTGATTTCCAGAGTGGTTGTACAAGCTTGCAATCCCACCAACAATGGAGGAGTGTTCCTCTTTCTCCACATCCTCGCCAGCATCGGCTGTCACCTGAATTTTTGATCTTAGCCATTCTGACTGGTGTGAGGTGGAATCTCAGGGTTGTTTTGATTTGCATTTCCCTGATGATTAAGGATGTTGAACATTTTTTCAGGTGCTTCTCTGCCATTCGGTATTCCTCAGGTGAAAATTCTTTGTTCAGCTCTGAGCCCCATTTTTTAATGGGGTTATTTGATTTTCTGGAGTCCATCTTCTTTATATATATTGGATATTAGTCCCCTATCCAATTTGGGATTCTAATGTATAATCACATCAGGATGAATACTTTCAACCCAAAAATCTGGTGCGAGATCAAAAACATCCAGTCTATTGACCTGAGCCACTGGTGGGGTCTCACTTGGCTGAAAGCACTGGCTAGGGCTATGATCTCATCTGAGGCTCAAGGGTTCCTCTGACCTCGGTAGATAGCAATTAAACATGCTGTATTTCAGTTCAAGATCTGATGGCCTGATTACTTCCTGTCTCCAAGGACCACATTCAGCCCTTCAGAGTTCATAAAAACAAGCCATGTGGCTCACCCACATTCTGACTCACAACATGAGAGCTTGTATTTTACAAGTCCAATGGACTTTTAAAGACTGTCTTGGTGAGGTCAGGCTCACCAAGTGGAATGGCTTTTAATAAACTCAGATTAGTGACTTGACAGTGACAAAATTCTTTCATTTTTGCCACATAGAGTAACATAATCAGAACAGTGCTAGCCCCTTCTGTTCATAGGCTCTCTGTGCACACAGGGGAGGGATGCATACCAGGGATGGGAATAGTGGAGCTATCTTAGCTTTCTGAGCACTACAAAGGTCTGTGTCTGCCGTTGATGCCAAATTGGTGTCATTATTGAAGAAGATCATGATTATATCTGTCATCGGACTGTATATTTTTAATATTCAATGCCTTTTTTTTTGTTCTTCTGTTCTTCCATTACTCTCTTCTTTCATGTAAAACCTAGAGTTCCCAGTTTTCTATTTTTGATAATTGTGTGTGGTGGGAGGAATGAAACCCATGGCCTCAACCATCCTAAGCAAGTGCCCTATTCCTCAGAAAGACCTCTAAACCTGTTGTTTGGGAAGGTTTCCCACTGTAGTTTTTGCTCAGTGTGGGCTGGGTTGTCATAGACATGTAAAATCAGATTTATCACCAACTCATTTCTACTAAAACATGAGATTTTGCTTCAGCACAGCACCATTACCCTACTATTGAGGATATGAGTTACCAGTGAGGTTCAGACTGAAGCCAGGTCTGGTTTTCAATAACTATTTATCTGGTGATGTCTTTATTTCACTTTAATTTTGAAGGACTTTTTTCCATGGGTATATAATTCAAGATTGACAGGTTTCCTTTTAGTTTTGAAGCTCTGGGTCCTCTGGGATTTCTGGTGTCTATGGGTCATTTCTCACTTGCTACTTTCTAGATTTGCTGTGTCAGGATCCTTTGATGATTTGATTGTGATATGTTCAAATGAATATATATGTTAGCATAGATGTGGTGTATTTCTTTAGCATTCATTAAGTACCTTAGATATATGACGTTTTCTCATCAAATTTGGCAAGTTTGGGGCTTCTGGAATTTTTTGACATATCATTGTTCTTCTTAACTCTCATTATATACATATTGTTATAGTTAACAATGCCCCATGTTTTCCTAAGACGTTTCAGGAATCCCAAAGAAGTAGGTTCTAATGCCGGTGAAGGAATGGACTTGGTCTCAAGGAAAGAGCAACCAGGCAAAGAGTAAAAGCTTCTTTCTTCCATGTCCTTATATAGCAGCAGTTCTCAACCTGTGAGTCTCAACTCCTTAGGGGGTTAAACAATGCTTTCACAGGGATTGCATATCAGATATCCTGCACATCAGATATTTACATTGTGGTTCATAAGACTAGCAAAATTACAGTTATGAGGTAGCAATAAAAACAGTTTTGTGGTCAGGGGTCACCACAACACAACTGCATTAAAGGATCAGCATTAGGAAGGTTGAGAAACAATGCCCTAAAGGGTCTCCTGCATGCCAGATAAAACTTCTCCATTGTGGAGAAGCAATCCAATTTCCCCATGGTAATTTGGATCAGTCACCTCTCCTGTTGGCTTAAGGGCATCAGACACCCTTAGTGTCCAGGGGAAGTCTGAGCTCTAAATTGGATGGAATGTTTGTTGTGGCTACTGGCAGGAGTTCCCTACTCTGGAACCAAAACTTCTAGGCCAGCAGAACTTAAGGTCACAAGGACAGGAAGCAAAAATTTTCCTTGTGGTAGTGAGTGAAACTACTGTGTTTTCTACCCCTTGGTTCCTGGACCCATGGATCCTGGCTATGGGAGGAATCTTATCATATATTGGAAACTTATTCAAAGCGTATACTGCCTTCTGGAGAACCCTGACCCGACCTAACAGGTTGCTGCCACCTAATTGGTACTGTAACTGTGTCTTCAAAAGGCCATTCCATCTTTTTGTCAGGTCAGCTGCTTCAGGATGGTAGGAAACATGGTAAAACCAGTAGATTTCATGATCATGGGCCAACTGTCTCAATTCTCTCTCTGCAAAGTGAGTTCCTTGGTCAGAAGCAATACTATATGGAATACCATGACGTTGGGTAGATAAGTCTATGGATGGTAGTTTTGGTGGAAGCATTGCGTGCAGAAAAAGCAAATCTACAACTAAAATAAGTATCTACTCCACTAAGGACAAAGCATTGTCCTTTTCACAGAGGAAGTGGTCCAATGTAGTCATCCTGCCACCAGTTTCCTGGCTAGTCACCCTGAGGAAAGGTATATATCTGGGGATCAGTGTTGGTCTCTCCTGTTGGAAGATCTGGCATTCAGCAGCAGCTATATCCAGATCAGCCTTGGTGAGTGGAAGTCCACGTTGTCAAGCCCCACTCTGCCACCATGGCCACTTTGTTCATGGGCTCATTGGGCAATGACAGGGATAGCTGAGGACAGAGGCAGACTGTCCACAGAAAAGGTCATCCTATTCACTTGATTATTGAACTCCTCCTCAGCTAAAGTCACCTTTTGATGAGCATTTACATGGGACACAAGTATTTTCACATCACTCCTTAGAGGCTATTTGGCCTTCCTTATGAATTGCTATCCTCAACTGCCGGGCTGCCCACCTGGCTGCCTGGCAAATGACCCTAAGACCAATGGCACCTATTGATATTCTGATAGTATACCATGCATACCATGGCGCTGCCTGAGACTATGAAGTAAAAAAGCAATGGACAGCTCAAACCCACAAGTTGACGAAGGACACCAGAGGGAAAGATCCTTCTCAGAGAGAGAACTAACAAGACTCTGGTAATTAACCTGCACCAGGCTTCTCATCTGGACTCCACAAAACTCTGAGTTGCTCAGACCAAGGTATGGTACACCTATACTGGACAGCCTAGCATAGGACGTCTCAGTCAGGGCCAGGTTTGTGCTCAATTAAATCCAAAACATGCCCTTGCCCAGGAAGGGACAACACCCTGAGAACTCTGAAAGTCCCTGTTTCCATGAAGATCACTGGCATTACACCATGGACTCATCACACCCGGGTCAAGAGAGCAACCATAGATGACTATCCCATCTGGACTGTCTTCAGACTATGGACCCATTAAATTTAAGATTTCATTGGGCTCCAGGCCCTTGCATTCTTTTCCCCTCTACATCTTTTCCAGTCTTATGTTTGCTATAAATACATGGTCCAATCCCCACTTTCCTGCACCTGGGAACTGAGGAAGAAAGTCACAGAAAGTGCCTAGTCATACTAGTATTAGCTAGTATGACTGTAGACCAGTCACCCATATTCATCTTGACCTTTGTTCACTGATGGCTACTTTCAGAGTTTAGTAGTATTTGGAGAGCAAAAATATATGGGAGTTTATTTTTTGAGATAGGAATAGAGAGTTTACAAATCTTTGCATGCCCTGGAGCTGGGCCTCCTAGTTTCCAGGAACAAGGCAGTTTCCATGGCAAAAACTGGGGTGGTAAAACAGAGGCTTCCTGAAAATATACAGATTAATATTTAGAAAGAAAACTTCTCCCTAAAAATGAACAATGGGAGAATGTAATTCAATAGCTATAAAATGAAAATCTGGAAATTCCATAAGAAAGATTTGGATTTTGCCAACCAGGGAAAACCTGAAGAATCAGACTCTATGCCACAGTAAGGGACCTTAGAGATAGAATTCACCATTTCTAGCCAGAAATCAGAAAGAATTGCTGGCTATGTTTAGACATCCAGCACTTAACTACATAGGGATAGGAACTAACAAGACTGTGCCCATTGACTGACAAAACTCACTGTGACTAGGGGAAGCTCAAATTGACATTAGAAGACATATAAGGTGCTAAAACTGTCTAATATCCAAAACCCTTTGGTCTAGGCACTTCCCCTTATTCTGATGCCTGCTCTTCTGTCTTATGGATTAATTCATATTGATAATGGCAATTATACTGAGCCCTGAGACTACTTGGTGGGTATGTACTAATGGTTTCCTAGATGCACCTCTTCTGATGCTTTCCAAACTAAGTAGACAGGTTGATTGGGACCTAGAGTTATTAAAAGTTTCTATTTCTCGGGCGTGGTGGCTCACGTCTTTAATCCCAGCACTCGGGAGGCAGAGGCAGGTAGATTTCTGAGTTCAAAGCCAGTCTGGTCTACAAAGTGAGTTCCAGGACAACCAGGGCTACACAGAGAAACCCTGTCTTGAAAAACCAAAATAAGAAATAAAAAGTTTCTATTTCTGAATTAAAACAACAGATCCCTTGGCAGAAATGTTTCTGCAAAAATAGAGAAACTTACAGTTACATCCCATGAGATAAAGGGTTTGGGATAAACCTGTTGTTTCTATGCTAATTGAGCAGATATAATTAGAAAAAATCTTGCAATGTTTGGGGAAACTTCAAAAATGAAAGAGACAAAAACATAACCAAAGAATGAATACCAATCTCTGTTTTCTTGGTCCCACTGGCTAACTACTCTGCTATCAGCACTGGCTGGGCATTTAATTCTCATTGATTGGATTAAAAGAGGCCCTGCATCTTAAACTATCTGACCAATTAACAGTATGAGCCCATGATCATTGATTGGATTAAAAGAGGCCCTGCATCTTAAACTATCTGACCAATTAACAGTATGAGCCCATGAGTTCACTCATTCACTAAGACCAGTGGTGAATGTTAACAGGGCCCCAGAATTTAGTAGACCCTAGACCTTACTTAGCACAACTGACTCCATGATGGAAGAACCATTCAGGCTATAAAACTCAGCATGTAGATAGTACCACCTTCCAAAATTAAAACAAAGATCCTAATGCATCAAAATCCACAGTTCTAAATGTACTAACCTTGTTTTTTGGCTTCTGTAGTTCTGCTTCTGGCTAACTGTTCATATTAATTGAAGTATCTCAACTCAGAACTTGTCTTTTGTATTTAAAAGCTCACCCTATGAAAGGCTCAGAGCTACACTGGGATCCTGAACCACCCCCACCCCCAGTCTAGTCACCAGCCAGATAATAAAGACTTTCTTTTGACTTAAATCTGTATTCCAGCAATCTTCTTCTTTGGTGGGTACCCCACAACAATATGAGTTACAAAAGACCCATGGAAACAAATAAGCCTTTTCAAGCAATTTGGGATTAAACCCTAGGCCCATGTAAATACTAGGCAAGTTCTCTATCACAGAGACATAACTTTAGCCTTTTAAACATATTTGTATTTCCTCTGAGAATTTTACACATGTATATAATGTATTCTGATCATATTTACTTCCCACTTTCCCCATCCAACTCCGCCAGGACCGTCCTCCAACATGCCTGCCTCTCAATTTCATGACTTATTTAAAAATGTGCCACTAAGTCCAATTAGTGCTACCCATATGCCCATGGGCATGGTGCCTTCCATTAGAGCATAGCCAACCTTCCAGTGACTCCACCCCCACAGAAATATGCCTCTCCCTCCCCTGGCACTCACAGTCACTTTTCCTCAGCACTTTGATCAGTCATGAGTTCTGGAAGCAAACAGTGCTCAAGGCAAAAAGTAGCTTCCCTGACCAAAACTGAGAGCAATGTAAATTTGTGGGTATTACATAAATACATAAAAGGTATTTCAACAATATGGCCATTCAGCAAAACAACAGTAATAAGTTCCCCACAGAGAATATGACTCTCCCAGGCATGGGATTCTGACCATGTTTACAAAACTAGGCATGGCTTTCCTCCTTTGGTTCAGACCTCAAATCCAATCACAAACCAATTAGCTACTTAATAGCATTTATGACACTATTGCAGCAGTGGACCCAGCTTGACTGGCAGGCTCGTTATTGTGGTGTGCAGGGTCCAGCGCTGGTGAGACCATTGAATTTAGATAATCATCTGTTTAATTTTTTGTTCTCAGCATGGTGAGAATAGGGTATTGAAGTCAGCCCCTGCCAGTGTGCTGTGGTTAATATGTGACTTTACTTCAATAGGATTTGTTGTTTGGAGTTGAATGCACACACATTCAAGGATGATTCCCTCCATCAGTATGATGTGACCATCTATGTCTAGGGAAGGGAAGGGAAGGGAAGGGAAGGGAAGGGAAGGGAAGGGAAGGGAAGGGAAGGGAAGGGAAGGGAAGGGAAGGGAAGGGAAGGGAAGGGAAGGGAAGGGAAGGGAAGGGAAGGGAAGGGAAGATACTAGAACAGTGAGTCCAGCTTTTCTTCTAGGTCCATTTACTTGAAAACCTCTTCTCCATAATTTTAAATAATATAATATTTCATTCATGCTCTGAGAATTTCATACATGCCTACAATGTATTTTTTATTATATTCACCCTTATTCCACCTTCTAAGTTCTCCCAAATCCATCCCAGAGTCACCCCTACCCCAACCATTTAATACCTTATGTTACTTTTTTCTTCCTATACCTCACAACAGCTAATTTGTACAGCCCATATACTTATGGGTATGTGACCATCCACTAGAGTATGGTTGGCCAACTAGAGGTCATACTCTTAAAGAAAACTCATTCTCCCTCTCTGCACTTTGACCAGATGTAATTTTCTGTGTTAACCATTTTCCACTGTACAAAAAAAATTCTCTAATAAGATTTTGCAACTGCACTAATCTATGAAAATACAGAGATGAAGTTAGAGGGCAGTTTGATACTATAGCTGTGTAGCAAAATAATAGGAGTAGTTTTAGGCCTGGAGGCCTATGAACTCTCCAACCATGAACTGTTAGCCAAATGTACAATTCCAGGCAGGCATTACTCCTGAGAAACAGGTCTTAAGTCCAATCAGAAATTGATTGGTTACCCCATAATAATTCATGGCACTATTGGACCTATGGGTTTCTCTTGCTGTGCAGATTATTATTGTGGCTCACAGGATTCACAGATAGATATAGATCTTATGGGAGGGGGCTTAGCAGAACAATAGTGATAGAAAGAGAGTGTAATTAGAATTACCCTACTCTAATGTTCTCTAATGGAGAAAATGTTCCTTGCAGATGCTTTGGGTTGCCAAATAAAATGCATGGTGCCCCTCTAGTTTTTGGTCAGGGTGTTCAAGAGACCCACAAAACAATACAGTCTACTGCCATTGCTCTTAGCTACCCACTAAAATTTGATGGTAAGACCCTATTGCTTAAGACACCACACATTTTGGTCAAAGGGCATGGAGAAATAAAGATAATACTAAGAGAAAACTTCTACCTTGCTGGCTTTCTTGCAGGTAGTAGAAGGCACTATATAGACTGCTGGTAAAAACAGATCAATGGCCTTAACTTTTTCCATCCTTTCACTTTAATGTAGTATCTGTCTCTTTTTGTAAATAACATTTCTCAGAAGTAAAACAAAATAACAAATGGTTCTTTCTTTTTGATCCAATATACTCATTTCTGTCCTCTGACTGGGGAATTGGGATCAATCTTACTCACAATTATGTTTTTCTTTTCCCTATCTTGCTTAACTACTACTTAAATTCTGCTGTGGTTAATCCTTCTTATGGCCTCATAGGTAGTCTTTTTTCTTCAGTCTAAAGGATTCCTAAAACTATAATCTGTAGAACAGGTATGGTGCTCATATATTCCTTCACTCTGTTTTTATCACGGAACGGTTTTATGTTTCCTTCAACTATGACAGGTAGTTCTGCTGTATGCAGTAGTCTGGGCTGGCAGCTGTTATTATTAAGAACTTGAAATGCATCATTTCAAGCATTTGTGGCTTTTACGGTGTCAGTTAAACTATCACAGGGCCCCAGACCTTAGTAGGCCCTCAGGCCTTAGCGCAACTGACTCCATGATGGAAGTAAAACTCAGCACATAGATAGCACTACCTGCTAAAACCAAAACAAAGGCCTGATCCATCAAAGCCCATAGCTCTGGGAAAGTCTCTAAATGGACTGACCTTGCTTTTTGGTTCTTGTAGTTCTGCTTCTGGCTAAGTGTTCTTGTTAACTGAAATATGTCAACCAAGATCACGGGTTTTGTGCTTAAAAGCCTGTCCCGAGGGGGCTGGTGAGATGGCTCAGTGGGTAAGAGCACCCGACTGCTCTTCTGAAGGTCCAGAGTTCAAATCCCAGCAACCACATGGTGGCTCACAACCACCCGAAATGAGACCTGACACCCTCTTCTGGTGTGTCTGAAGACAGCTACAACCACCCGTAATGAGATCTGATGCCCTCTTCTGGTGTGTCTGAGGACAGCTACAGTGTACTTACATATAATAAATAAATAAATCTTTAAAAAAAAAAAAAGCCTGTCCCGAGAAGTCTCAGGTCTATATTGAGATCCAGAATACACAGTGTAGTCACCAGACTGCTAGTAAAGACTTTCTATAGGCTTAAAGCCATGTCCAAGCAGTCTTCTTAGGTGAATACCTCACAACAAAATAGTCTGTCACTCTAATGAGCCCGCCCAAGTTTCACTTTCTGCCTTCAATACAGTTTCTTTGTTTCATTTCTATTATGAAAGTGTATTCTTTTCGAACTCTCCTCCTTCTTCTTTGCCTATAACCTGTAGATTTGGTCTTCTCAGAGTGCTGTGTGTACCTTGGAATTATTTTTCTTTGTTGTACTGTTCCTGTTCCTCTACCTTGCCTTTAAGTTCAGACATCCTGTTCTCCCTTGATTCAGTCTATTGCTAAAACTTTATGCAGGATTTTTTATTTGGCACACTGGGGTTTTCCCCCCCAGAATGTCAGATTGGTTTTTATTCAGTAGTTCTAGTTCCTTGTTGAAATCCTCTTTCCTATCATCCACCGTCTTCCTGAATTTCGTCAGATATTTGTGTCTTTGAACATACTTCATTTGAATCCTCAATCTGGAATTTCATCTAATTCATTCTTACTGAATGCTGTTACTGTAGGGTTAATCTTTTTTTTTTTTTTTTGATTAGTGTTCCATGCTTTGTACGTTACTGCATTGGGATTTATGCACCTGTTTTTATTTTGTTGCTTGGCTTGTTGCTATCCGCTGTATTCCTTCTGTTGAAATATTTGCAGTGTTCAATTGGGACTTGGATCCAGTCGAATGAGTACATGGTGTAGTTTGGAAAATAACTCCTCACTTCAGGCTCTCAGCGTCCCTGATGTAAGGTTTATATTATTCTCTGAGTTGAATATTAACTGAGAGCATAACCACAGATGTTCTGTATTATCGATATGCAATTGTCACACTAGTCAATTAATAACGGGGACCTCTTTAACTTTAATAACTGTTGGAGGAAAACCAACCAAGGATAATTAGAAGGATGTGCAGATTTTAGTTAGAAAGATTAAGAGCTGGGGCTGGATAAATGGCCCAGCAGTTAATAGAGCATACTACTTATGTAGAGAGCCCAAGCTCGTTCTAAACTCATGGTTTGCAGCTAACAATTGGCTAACTGCGGCTCCAGAGAATTCAATACCTCTGGCCTCCCAGGACACCTGCACTCAAGTGAACATACTCACACACGTGCACAGAATTTAAAATAAAACAAATGTTTTAAAGGGATTAGAAGTGGAAGGGAAGAAGGGCAGGTAAAAAATAAGAATTAAGGATAAGACACACTTTTAAAAAATGAAGTTGGATAGTAAAGTAGATAGGAAGGGAAGGCTTGAACACTATTACAGTCTATAGGTTTTGAGACTTAAATCTGTGGAGGATTAAAATCAAGAAGTAAACAGAAAGGTGATATAAATAGAAGAATAAAACAAACTATGCAGGAATAAGAGAATTATCCACTAATTAAAAGAATCACATTTTGGCTCCAATTAGCCTTGGGGGTTGACTTTAAATTGGGGCACATTATTTGAATGGTCTTCTATCAAGGGTTCCTGTGACCCTTCTGTGTGTCCCAACTTTCCCTAACCATCTGCTTAAACAGTCCCTTCTCCCACATTCCCCAATACTAGCAGCTCCAAGAGGTAACCAACACTGAAGGTCATAGGGCCAAGCAGTTCTAAAAGCTAAGAATTCTTAAAGGGCAAGTTGACTGGCAACCAGGAATTGTTAAAGGTCCAGATGCACAAGATAAATCACACTAGCAGTGGCTCATTGTCTTTGGGGTCACCGTACTTGGTGTGCTGAACCTGGTGATAGCCAAACAGTGGTCAAGACATCCTCCTATTACAATTCTGTGGCTATAATAGGAAACCACCTGGTCCACCAGATTTACATTCTACACATACACAGAGCAGAAGATTATTGGGCTAAATTCACCTCCAACCATGTGATTCATGGTTTTTAGGGATTGTCCTTGGGAATTTGTGAGAAGAAAGAAGGTAGAGTAGAAAATTAGCTGATAACTGGGTTAGACATTGAACTCAGGAAGCAGAGGCAGGGGAATCCTAAGTTCAAAACTAGCCTGAATGACATAGTGGGACCTGTCTCAAAAAAGCAAAATGGTTGGAATTGTAGCTCAGATGTAGAGTGGATGCCAGCCATGAAGCACACTCGTGGCTCTGGGTTCTTTCTCTAGTAAGTAGAGTTTAGGTAGGTATTAAAACAATTTATAAAACACTCTTGGAGTGTCTCCCTATGTGGCTAAATTTGGACAATTGATCTGTTAAAGCAGGAATCAAAACCAGTGTTTGCTGGATTTTAATGCAGTCATTTCCTAGCAAAATGCTTCACTGTCGCAGCAGCAAAGGACTCTTTAGGGCTAGGGTAGACCTCACTGTTGAGGCTGATGCAGCCCTCTGTCCCTGTCATTCTCATCTGGAGTTTTAGAAAATCTGAGTTCGTGGCACTTTAGAAAAACATCTTGATGTGTATCTCGTCTCGTTAACAATTTTAAGGAAAATGACAATATGCTTACCTTTGTTCATTGGTAGAAAGGACCTCTTGGGGGAACTTTGGGCATGTTGTCTGTTACTGTGATCTTCGCTCACTGCCAAAGGCATCATTCAAGATGCCACTCTGGGTCTGAGTGTTGTAGAAGAATTTTAATCAAATAAAATGTTTACTGATTTAAAAAATGTAGTTTCATTCTTTTGAAAAAGTGTTAACTAGAAAGCAATACATGGTTTCCATTGTAACTGTTGTTACTATTTTAAAAAGGCGTTTGCTTAAGAGACAATGCATGAATTAACCAAAGGTAGAGAGTGAGAAGTGAAGGTATGTTGCAGTTGGGAGGAATAGAGAACAGGACTTGAGACAGTTTAAGTCTTGGGGTTTCACTCGGCACCATGGCACTTCCATATGTATTTATTGATGAAAAGAAGATCTCAAAACCAAACATAGCTGTAAAGCTATTCTTTCTCATAAGGATAGACAGGGAAGATGGAGAGAGGGTAGAAAAGAAAACAGGGCTCATAGACTTTGAACAAATAAGACACAAAACCAAACGAATCTAGTGGCTCACATTTATAGTGTCAGCTATACAGAAGAATCATTAGTTTGATTGCAATCTAGTCTATATACTGAGCTATAGAGCAGCCTGAGATACACAGCAAGGGTCTGTCTCAAAAACCATAGGGCTTGAGATGACTGTTGAACTTTTTGGTTGGTGGTTTTTGTGTGTGTGTGTGATTTTTTGTATGTATGTTTTTTTTTGTTTTGTTTTTCAAGATGGGATTTCTCTTTGTAGTCCTGGCTATCTTGGATCTCACTTTGTAGACCAGGCTGGACTTGAACTCACAACTCTGCCTGCCTCTACTTTCTGAGTATTGGGATTAAAGGTGTGTGCCAACACTTCTCAGTGACCGTTGCACATTGGATAAAGCCACTTAGCATTTTAGAAACTCTTTCTTATTTTTTTTGCTCCCAGGAATCTTACAAGTGCTTCCAATACGTTTTCTATTGCTGTGAAACACCTTTCTTTTCATTATGTGGAGACCAGAGCCCAAAAAATAGAAGGATTCCATCTTGGAGGAGGACTCCACAGCTGATTAATTACTGAGCTGGGGCTAGAGAAAGGATCTTTCCACTACATTCCTATTATGTCCATAAGCAAATGAGGTATGATCAGAACATGCCACATGCGTACAGGCCTTTCCTTTCTCCTCAGGGAGACATATAGCATTGTTCCAGCCCAGGTTTTGACTTTCAATCCCCTGGAAGGTTATGTCACAAAGCTTTGGAGTTTTTGTGTGTGGATTTTGGGGTGGGGGGTGTTGTTTTGCTTTGTTTTAGTCCAAGAGCCAAGCACTTAAAAGTCCTGAAGAGTTTAAATGGTAATAGCTGCTCAAAACTCTGCCTGAGGAATCCCAACTCCTGGCCAGATGTTCTTCAAGATTTCTGGCAGTGCTGAGGGCTCTGTGTCTTCTGGGAGAGAGTGATCTGAGAATGCTGTCTGGTTACAAACCAGTCCCTTCTTCCTTCCACACCATGTCCTCTGACTCTGGTGGGGGTGGACAAGTGAGCATAATAGATAGAAGAGAGTAATCTCAGCATTGTCTTGCTTTCCTTAAAACAACTGGGGAATGCTCCACTGGGGAATTCAGAAAGATGAGCCGCTTCCCCAGGCACCTGGGCCAGAGTTCCGAGAATGATGGATTATTTCCTGAGTGCTCCAATTACCTACATCTGTGCTTTAAGGTCTGCATAAAAACTTAGTAGTGTAAAACACGGTCTTACCACAGCTGCTATGGAAGCAGGTAGGCTGACTGACTGCCCAGCTTCAGCTCTCCTTCTGCTCCTCCAGATCCCAGCCCCCCACCCCCTCCATCCCAGCTCTGCAGCAGAGTATCTGCTGTGGACTCCATTTCCTCTCTGACCACATCCTCACCAACAGATCACAAATATCTTCTCCCCCCAGCCTTCCTTCCTCTAACTCACTCCATTATCCCGTCCTCCAACAGCAGCAGTAGGCATTCCCTGGGAACACAGCAGCTGAGCAGGCCAGGGAATCAGGTGTGCTGACTGAAAACTGTTACTGGTCCCTCCTCTCCTCCAAATGCCATCCCTATTCTCATCCCTGGCTCTGCAACAGAAGAAGCCTTCCTTTCACCCCTTGCCCACATCTCCTGTGGATCCCATAGACCTTCCCCTCCTTATCGCTCTCCCTCCACTCTTTGCTTTACCACAGCCTCCAAGACCAGCAGGCATCCCCTGCTAACCCACTTCTGCCAGGAAAGCAGGTAGGCTGACCATACATCTTCCCCTCTCCTGTTCCTTCAGATATAATCCCCCAGTTTCTATAGTAGGCCTTCTGGGCTGACCTCTCTTTAATGTCTACCTCCATTCCAAGGAGACTGAACAAGCAGATTCTTATTGAACACTCTGCTTCCTCCATCCTGTGAACCCCTCCAGACCCCTAACCTATCCTCATTCATGTCAGCTATCAATACTCAGAAACACATTTTACCTGAACCTCCATGTCTACCAGGTCCACAGACCTGGTTTGCTACCAGGCAACACACAGCCACCACAAAGAGACCTGCTTTGTGTGTGAATTCATGGTCAAATTTGGAGAAGTTTCCAAAGTTTCCTTCTAATTAGGAGGTATATCCTCTTGTGTTTGGGTGAAATGTATGATAAATATTTGCTAGATCCATTTGCTTTATATTGTCCGTTAGCTGCCACATCTCTCTGTTTAGGTTTTTGTTCTTGGTTTTTTTTAATGCTCTCTATATTAGTGAGAGTGGGGTATTGAAGTTTCCCACTATCAGTGTATGATTTAAGTAATAGTAGGATTTCTTTCACAAAGTTGGGTGCCCTTGTGTTTGAAGCATAGGTGTTAAGAATTGCAATGTGAGCCGGGCGTGGTGGCGCACGCCTTTAATCCCAGCACTCGGGAGGCAGAGGCAGGCGGATTTCTGAGTTCGAGGCCAGCTTGGTCTACAAAGTGAGCGCCAGGACAGCCAGAGCTATAAAGAGAAACCCTGTCTCGAAAAACAAAAACAACAACAACAAAAAAAAACAACAACAACAACAAAAAAAGAATTGCAATGCAATCTTGGTGGGTTTTCTTTTGCGTATGTAGTTTAACATCCACAATTTAGAACCCACATTCAGCTGCTCCGTGTGTAATCTCTCTTCCAAGTGTCTGCTTGCTTATCCTTGTTAAATAAACTTTGGTCTAAACTGTCTATGTCTACTGACTGAATCTTTTTTTTTTCAAGAAAACGAGAACTGAGAGACCCCCCCCCATAACATTGCTAGATTACTTCAAGTTTTTAGGAATGAAATTAACAAGGAATATATCAAGAAGTATTGGAATGGAGATGTAAAACATTAGATACTGTGGCTAAAGAAAGTTTCACTGAAAAACCTGAGAAAGTGAATTTTGGTTGGAGATACGAGTTAATAAAGAGAATAGTCATTTATACATCTGAGGGCTATTTGTATACATTCACGCAAATGGTCATTTATGCATCCGCTTCTAAAAAGAAGAAACAGAAAATGCTTGGGCAGAGAAATTATGTGATTGATTGATTAATTGATTAATTGAAGTATTAGGGGTTGAATCCCGAGCCTATTGTATACAAGCGTTCTACCACTGAGCTACAACTCCAGTTCTGTGATGTTTTACTTTCACTTATTCATCTTTTATTTATTGAAGGGAGGGCATATGTCATAACATATATATGGAAGTCAGAAGACAAACTACAGGTGTCAAAACCTGCACAGCTTTGTGATTGGCCTGATGAGGGTGACAGGAAATGAAGAACAGATACGCATACAGAAAAGTAGGGATTGGGTGGGTCATATGCTCTAATGGAAATGAAGCAGCAGCCTGGAAAGTCATTGTTACACATACAGCTGAACAAGAAGTTTGGCTAGCTAATCTAGACTGAGGGGGATAGTGAATCTCAGCTGCAATCGTCCTGGGAGAGGAAGTGGAAGTTGATACTTTCTGCATTCATGTCAACATCTGTGCTCAGACCTGGGAAGACTCTGCCATTAACTTGAACATGACCCAGGGAAGATCTAGTCATTTCCCATGGGTCTGAATCAGTGGTGTCTTTGACATGGTCATGTTCATGTCATGAATGGTCACTCGTACAGGGTTACATCATTCCCCACATAGAAGAGTCCTTTCTCTCTTTTGACCATGTGGGCTCTGGGGGTGAAACTCAGATCAGGCTTGAGAACAAGGAATTTGATCTACTGGACCGTCTCCATAGACCTGTGATAGATATTTTAAAAGGAGAATTTTGGCTGTTCTATAGAGAAAAAAAGGCCAAAGAAAACCAAGGACAAGGAGCTGGAAAGATGGATCAACAGTTAAGAGAGTTTTGATGCTTTCCTAGAGGATCAGAGTTCAGTTCCCAGATGTGGTGTGACAGACTTCCTGAGGATCCACAACACATACACACACACACTCCAGAGAGAAAGATAACCCAAGACACACTGAAGTAGTGATTGCACTGAATTCTAACTTTGTGGACTGCCAAGGACTTGAGGGGATTAGGAACAGGCGTGTGGATATATAGTTATTTGCAAGATGACTCAGAAAAGCAGCCGCACCACTGGCAAGCCCACCCCAACACAGGCAATGACTCACAAAGACTACCCTGGAGCTTTCTGTACAATACGCAGGCAGTCCATAGGTCCACAACATTTCTTTCCTCTGAACTCAGGTGGTCAATTTTCTATCCCAGCGGCGCTTTACTTTTATAAAGCTGGGGAGGAAACTTCAAGAATCTCACAAGTTTCTACTCTCTGGTATATTTGATATTTTATTTTTATTTCATGAGTTTCATTCTTCCTGGGGGGATGTTTCAATTAGGAGGAAATTGGCATAGAACACTAGCACCTAAATCTAAATCTAACCTCTCAAACTGGGCTGCAACTCTAGCTCTAGGGGATCTCAAGAACTCTTTTGGCTCTATGGGTACACATGTACACACACACACACACACACACACACACACGTAATAGCCATTGATTAGCATGGTGAAAATGATTGAATTCTGGATATATTCTTCAATGGCAGAATCATCAGGACTTGCTAACACTAGAGATATAAAGCAATATGAAGGCTGAAAGCAAACAAGTACAAAATATTACCTCCTCTGACACTCCAGTGAAATCGCAAGTTTCTGTCTGTATTAATCAGGATATTCTAGAGGAATAGAATAGATAGGGTTTTGCATATATACGCTCAGGATCACCTAAGGAGCAAAGTCTCTGGCTGACGAGGGAATGTCTAGATGATTTTAGCCTGTGTGAATGTTTGTGCAGAATTATTTAGATTAGATTGATTGAAATGGAAAGACCTACCTTTTATATGGGCAGCACTATTTCTTAGGCTTGAGTCCCAGACAGCATAAAAAAGAAGAAGCTAGCTGAGCATGCGCGTCCATCACTCTCTGCTTCCTGGCTCTGAAGGCCATGTGACTAGCTGCCTCCTGTTCATGCCACTATATTCTTCCTGCCATGGTGAGCCCTATCTCCTACAACTGATAGTCAAAATAAGCCTTTTCTCCTCGAAGTTTCTTAGAGAATTTTATCACAGCACATGGAAAAGTAGTTAACACAGGTACCCTGAGAGCATTTTACATGTGACATATTTAAGTGAAAAGATTCAAGCCAAAAGTCTGTAGCAAGCCACTGATATAGGACTACAAGAAGCGTCCCACAAAATAATTAGCTGCTGGACTGGCTAGACTCTTGTAGCCCACGCAGGTAAACACTGAAATGTCTGTATAATAATTGGGGGGGAGGGTATGGTGGACTTTGGGGATAGCATTGGAAATGTAATTGAGGAAAATACGTAATAAAAAAAAGAAAAAAAATAATTTTAGCCAGTCCACAAAATTTGAACATCATCATTTAACTAAAGTTTTTTTTTTTAAAGCACTTCTGATTCTCATGCTATTTCACAATCTTTCTGGTATGACTATATATATATCACTTAAGTGGAGTATGGGATTCTTCAAATAACTTATCCACAGAATGTAAATCCCCAATTAAAATACCAGATGTTAACCAATGTTCTTAGGCTGTGGAATGTTGGTTAACACTAACCAGATACGTTTATGTGCTATATACATGAAACAGCCTCTGTGTATGTGTATCCTGTTGCATTCTCTTTGCTAACATATTTAAAGACAAAATTAACTTTGGTGTTCTGACTTGCTTCCTACTGTTATGATGAACACCACCAGAAGTAACTTGGGGGAGAAAAGTTTTATTTGACTAACACATCCTGATGGCCATCATTGAAAGAAGTCAGGGTAGGCACTTGAGACACTAACTGGAACAGAGGCCGTGGAAGAACGTTGCCCATTGCCTTGCTCCCACAGCTTGCTCAGTTTGCTTGTTTGAACAATGCAGGACCACTTGCCCAGGGGCAGCTCCACCTACCGCAGTTGGAACTCTCACCCATCAATCAAGAAAATGATCCCAAAGGTCATTTTGGTCACAAGCCAATTTAGAAGCACGTTCTCAATTAAGGTTCTCTCTTCCTAGTATGTATCAAATTCATAAAAACAACAACAATAACAACAACAAAATGTTGGCTTCAGCTCTGGAGACCCAAAGCAATCAGTTTCTGTGAACTTTTAGAGATGTCCTGAGATCTGCACCTAAGGGTTTAGACTCTCGTTAAACAGGCCTACATTCTATTCTTTGTGCCAATCTAAGGTCACAGAGATCTGAGTGCATTTTCAAATGCTCCTTTTCTTTTCTTTCTTTCTTTTTCTTATTAGTCGTTTTTTGAGACAGAGTCTCACTGTGTAGCATAGGCTAGACTAGAATTTATAATCCTCCTGTCTCAGCCTCCTGAGTACTGGGATTACAGGATGAGCTCTTTCCCTGCACCACTGTTCTGACCTCAACCCTGTGCCCATCAGAGATTGTTTCACAGTTTCATTTGCAGTACCTAGAAGGACCACCACCAGAGCTTGTGGGAGACACACCTCAAGCACTTCTGGTCTCAGATTTCACTTTGTTTCCATGGCAGGGATGAGGACTTCCATAGGAAGCAGCTGCTGCTGCGGTGTATGAACAGCGTCCCTGATTACTGTCATTCCAGTCTGCTGCTCAACGGCTGGCCCATCAGGTGTTAGTTAAGCAATGACAGCTTACAGTTTCGGTTACGCTTGGATGTCTCTGAGCACAGGACTCGGGAGAGGTTCCTTACTGTCTGTTCGTCTTATATCCCTCCTCCTCTTCATTTACTTCTCCCTTTCCCTCTCTTTCTGTTCCCTGTGTTGACAGTACATTCAAACTAGTTGGAGTCTTTTCATTTGGCGATCTGAGCAAGCTCCACTAAGTATGGAGCCAGAGACCAACTAGTCTGGATCAAGCACACGTCAGACATTGTGAACCTGAGCATGATGAGTCAGAGCTATCTAATGCCTTTCAGGCAGTGTACTGGCTAGTTTTGTGTCAACTTGACACAGCTGGAGTTATCACAGAGAAAGGAGCTTCAGTTGAGGAAATGCCTCCATGAGATCCAACTGTAAGGCATTTTCTCAATTAGTGATCAAGGGGAAAGGCCCCTTGTGGGTGGGACCATCTCTGGGCTGGCAGTCTTGGTTCTATAAGAGAGTAGGCTGAGCAAGCCAGAGGAAGCAAGCCAATAAAGAATATCCCTCCATGGCCTCTGCATCAGCTCCTGCTTTCTCACCTGCTTGAGTTCCAGTCCTGACTTCTTTGGTGATGAACAGCAGTATGGAAGTGCAAGCCGAATAAACCCTTTCCTCCCCAACTTGCTTCTTGGTCATGATGTTTGTCCAGGAATAGAAACCCTGACTAAGACAAATTGGTACCAGCATAGTGGGGTATTCCTGTGACAACCTGACTATGTTTTGGGGAGGACTGTGGAAGGACTTTGGAACTTTGGGCTTGAAGATCCATTTGTTGTTAAGAGCTCTGTCAGATGTTGTGTAGGAGCTTGGAAGATAATGTTGAGAACAGTGCAGAAGATGGAGGCCTGGCTTGTGAAATTTCAGAGGGAAAATTAAAGACTCTTTTTAGGGCCATTACTGTTTTGATTGTGAAGATTCTGTGGTTCTGGTTAGCTGAGGCTGAAGAATCAGCTGTGATTAACAAGAAGTCAGAACTACTAAAGCTGGGACTATTGATGCTGGTTAGCTGGAGCTAAAAAATTAGCGGTGATTAAGAAGAGACCAGCATCATTGAGGTGACATCTTCTGGGAAGTGTTTTCTGAAAGCACAAAGAGGCTGTATTCCAGAGATAGCCAAGGTTGTACTCCTGCTGCAGCGGAACTTGGTAATGTGTAAGGGTCACCCAGGTGGTACTGGTTTTGAAGGCATGAAGGGGTCACTCAGAGCAGCTGAGGCTTGGCACTGTGAGAGACCATGGAAGGCCATTGGTGAAGGTGCAGCCTCAGTTGCAATCAACAGCCCAGGACTGAAGGGGCCATGCAGTGTTTTGGAGATGCCAGCACCATGAGATGACCACCAAGAGCAGCAGCAGTGGAGTACAGGCATCTGGAGCCTAGAGGATGACGCGTGTGCTACAAAGGGCATGGCCGGAGAAGTGACCCAAGCCCTTGGAGGAGCCCAGAAGATCGTGAGTTGGATCCCAGACATTGGATGGTTAGAGATTGATTTTTGCTTTTGATTGTGACTGTGCCCTGATATTTTCCCTCTTGAAGGAAGAAACTATTTTAGTGGAGCCCACAGTTAAGAGACTTTTAATTGTAAAAAGACTTTGGATTTTAAAAGATATTGGACATTTTAAAGGGATTGACTTTTAATATGTAAAGACTGTGGGACTTTTAAAGTTGTTTAGATCTTGGGGATGAATAAGAATGTAAGGATTGAGGCTTACTAGTGATGTGTTTGTGTGTCAAGTTGACAAGGGGTCAATTGTACTGGCTAGTTTTGTGTCAACTTGACACAGCTGGAGTTATCACAGAAAAAGGAGCTTCAGTTGAGGAAATGCCTCCATGAGATCAAACTATAAGGCATTTTCTCAATTAGTGATCAAGGGGGAAAGGCCCCTTGTGGGTGGGACCATCTCTGGACTGGTAGTCTTGGGTTCTATAAGAGAGCAGGCTGAGCAAGCTAGGGGAGGCAAGCCAGTAATGAACATCCCTCCATGGCCTCTGCATCAGCTCCTGCTTCCTGACCTGCTTGAGTTTCAGTCCTGACTTCCTTTGGTGATGAACAGCAGTATGGAAGTGTAAGCTGAATAAACCCTTTCCTCCCCAACTTGCTTCTTGGTCATGATGTTTGTGCAGGAATAGAAACCCTGACTAAGACAGGTGAGCAGTTTAAGAGGACCTTAAGGACCTGATGTCCCTTTTGCCTATGTAGAGCCCAAGAGCCAGACCTTCGTCTTGTTAATCACAAGGCAAGAGAGCACAACCCTGGCCCCCAAACTGCACTCTCTGGAAATGGCTAGGCAAGCTGTGACTCCATGGAGCCCTTCTTGTTTGCCCTTTTCAGCACAAACAGTGCACAGCTTTCCTCCAGCACATCATGGGCACAGAAAAGGCAGACTGCTGGGGCAACCATCATTGCTAAGGGAGGACCAGAAAGGCTGCTTTGAGCTGGAGAATTGTCCAATTGCATGCTTGATCTGTTCTTTTTCTTAATTTCTACAATTTTAAAAATAATTTTCCTTTTTTTCTTGTTCATAGATTAGTAGAATTAATATTGTAAAAATGACCATTCTACCAAAAAACATCGTTCAAAATGCAAGCCCAATTAAAATCCCTATCTTATTCTTTTTTAAAATACTTGGTATTTTTATTTTTAATATATTTTATTAGATATTTTCTTCATTTACATTTCAAACGCTATCCCCTTTCCTAGTTTCCTCTCTGAAAATCCCAGTATACAGGAATTTTTCCTTTTTTAACTTAAAATTACATTTATTTACATGTGAGGGCATGGCAGAAAGCCTTGCGGAGGTCAGAGCACAATCTGCCAGAGTGAATCTGTTGATTCTTGTCTCCCATTGTGCCATCTGGCCTGGCCACAAGCATGTTTATCGGTAGAGCCATCTCACCAGCCCTGGATCTGTCGGTGTTGCTTATTTGTGTTCAATGAATATGGAAAGCTGCTAAGGAGCCTTGTTGTCATCTCTCTCCTCCTCCTTGGTACTCTATTTGGTCTTTTCTAATAGAACAGACTGGCCCTCAAATTTTAACCATGCTCATTTCCTTTCTTTCATCTGCAATCCTATCTAAGCCCCAGGTTCCAATGTTATTACAAAGGCCCAGTTTTATGCCTAGCACTCCAATTAATATTTAAACAGTTTTCTGAGACTAGGATGCTCTGGGGCTCTCTAGCCTCTGAGTTGGGCCCCAACCCTTTGACAAGTTTTCATTGAATTCTTCTGCTTTGGAAAAGATCTTGCACCCATGTCCTCAGTTTCCACCTATAAATGGATCAACAGTCAAAGACTTCCAATCCTACTACTTGTTCCATCCAGACTTGCTCTGAAGAGGAGGCCATCATGCCTCAAGATGCCCAAATGGCTTCAGTTTGAGACTTGCCATCCAATTCCTGAACATTCAAAAGCTTAGTCATTAGGAGTACAGTTCCGAGTTGCATTTCCCTGATGATTAAGGATGTTGAACATTTTTTCAGGTGCTTCTCTGCCATTCGGTATTCCTCAGGTGAGAATTCTTTGTTCAGTTCTGAGCCCCATTTTTTAATGGGGTTATTTGACTTTCTGGAGTCCACCTTCTTGAGTTCTTTATATATATTGGATATTAGTCCCTTATCTGATTTAGGATAGGTGAAGATCCTTTCCCAATCTGTTGGTGGTTTTTTTGTCTTATTGATGGTGTCTTTAGCCTTGCAGAAGCTTTGTAGTTTCATGAGGTCCCACTTGTCAATTCTCGATCTTACAGCACAAGCCATTACTGTTCTATTCAGGAATTTTTCCCCTGTACCCATATCTTCAAGGCTTTTCCCCACTTTCTCCTCTATAAGTTTCAGTGTCTCTGGTTTTATGTGAAGTTCCTTGATCCACTTAGACTTGACCTTAGTACAAGGAGATAGGAATGGATCGATTCGCATTCTTCTACATGTTAACAACCAGTTGTGCCAGCACCATTTGTTGAAAATGCTGTCTTTCTTCCACTGGATGTTTTTAGCTCCCTTGTCGAAGATCAAGTGACCATAGGTGTGTGGGTTCATTTCTGGGTCTTCAATTCTATTCCATTGGTCTATTTGTCTGTCACTATACCAGTACCATGCAGTTTTTATCACAATTGCTCTGTAGTAGAGCTTTACAACCCTGAGATTCCACCTCACACCAGTCAGAATGGCTAAAATCAAAAATTCAGGTGACAGCAGATGCTGGCGAGGATGTGGAGAAAGAGGAACACTCCTCCATTGTTGGTGGGATTGCAAGCTTGTACAACCACTCTGGAAATCAGTCTGGCGGTTCCTCAGAAAATTGGACATAGTACTACCGGAGGATCCAGCAATACCTCTCCTGGGCATATATCCAGAAGATGTCCCAACCGGTAAAAAGGACACATGCTCCACTATGTTCATAGCAGCCCTATTTATAATAGCCAGAAGCTGGAAAGAACCCAGATGTCCCTCAACAGAGGAATGGATACAGAAATTATGGTACATTTACACAATGGAGTACTACTCAGCTATTAAAAAGAATGAATTTATGAAATTCCTAGCCAAATGGATTGACCTGGAGGGCATCATCTTGAGTGAAGTAACACAATCACAAAAGAACTCACACAATATGTATTCATTGATAAGTGGATATTAGCCCAAAACTTAGGATACCCAAGATATAAGATACAATTTGATAAACGCATGAAACTCAAGAAGAATGAAGACCAAAGTGTGGACACTGTGCACCTTCTTAGAATTGGGAACAAAACACCCAGGGAAGGAGTTACAGAGACAAAGTTCGTAGCTGTGATGAAAGGATGGACCATTTAGAGACTGCTGTATCCAGGGATCCGTCCCATAATCAGCTTCTAAACGCTGACACCATTGCATACACTAGCAAGATTTTGCTGAAAGGACCCAAACATAGCTGTCTCTTGTGAGACTATGCCGGGGCGTAGCAAACACAGATGTGGATGCTCACAGTCAGCTATTGGATGTATCACAGGGCTCCCAATGGAGAAGCTAGAGAAAGTACCCAAGGAGCTAAAGGGATCTGCAACCCGATTGTTGGAACAACATGATGTACTAACCAGAACCCCGGAGCTCTTGTCTCTAGCTGCATATGTATCAAAAGATGACCTAGTCGGCCATCAATGGAAAGAGAGGCCCATTGGACTTGCAAACTTTATGCCCCAATATAGGGGAATGCCAGGGCCAAAAGAATGGGAATGGGTGGGTAGGGAAGTGGGGGGCGCTATGGGGGACTTTTGGGATAGCATTGGAAATGTAATTGAGGAAAATATGTAATAAAAATATTAAAAATCAAAAAAAAAAAAAGGAGTACAGTTCCCTCTGGCCTGGCTAAATTGATAAATTCTAAGGCTGACTGTTGGGTATTTCTTCATCCATATGTGCTTTCAGTTTTGCAAAAAATATTTTCCTAGTTATCATGCCATTACTTTGTCCCAGTAGTTCTGACATGGCCGCCTTAGGGGTTGTTCCCACTGAAGTGGAGTCTGAGGACTATATCGAGCAGACCATCCTGTAGTCATACCAACAGAAGGTAGCACCTATTCCCCCATTTTATACTATTCTTCAGATGTGTGACTATATTGGAGAAGAATACTGACTTTAGTTAATAAAATTTCTGGTGTTAGGAGTGGGCAAGATGGCTCAGCAGGTAAGGGTGTTTTCCATCAAACCTGACAACCTGAATTTAATCCCCACGATGCACGCAGTGCAAAGAGAGAAGCAGCTCTGGCAAGTTGTCTGACGTCTACTCATTCACTGTGGTATGCTTCTGCCACACAGAAATAAAGGATTTTTTAAAAAATTTATATATATATATATATGACGAGTACACTGTAGCTGTCTTCAGAGACACCAGAAGAAGTCATCAGATCCCATTGCAGATGGTTGTGAGCCACCATGTGGTTGCTGGGAATTGAACTCAGGTCCTCTGGAAGAGCAGTCAATGCTCTTAACCGCTGAGCCCAAAATAAAGCCCCAAATAAAGGAATTTTAAAAATTAGAACTTATAGTGATATATGCTGATTCTCAAAGCAATGCTTTTTAAATATCTTTTTTTAGTAATTTTTTGAAATTTTTATAAAATGTATTCTGATCATATTGACCTTCCCCCCCCCAGCTCCTTTTAGATCCACCTCTCTTTCCCTCCCCACCTCACTTTTTAAATCAGTCAAGTCCAATATGTGCTGCCCATGTATTCTTGGATGTATGGGCCTTCCACTGCAGTGTGGTTACCTACTAGGAGCCAGATCCTTGAAGAAAGTGCTCTCTCTCTCTCTCTCTTTCTCTCTCTCTCTCTCTCTCTCTCTCCTTCCCTCCCCCCCTCTCTGCACCTTTCAATAGCTAATAGCTCCCCTCTAGGAATAAACTTCATGCTTCATGTTCATCTCTTCCACCATGTTAATATTTGTGTCTGGCCTGAGCTTGCTCGTGTCCTGTGAGTTCATATGTGCCGCTGTCCCGCTGTATCTGTTTCCCTTTTTGTCTGTAGTCATCCACTGCCTCTGGTCCCTACAATCATTCTGGCCCTTCTTCTGCAAACATCTCTGATCCTTAGAAGGAGCGGGTGTGTGATATAGATATTCCATTTAGAGCTATTCATCCCATAGTCTCTCGCTCTCTGTATCTTGACTTATTATGGGTCTATCTATGCACAAAGCAACTTCTCTGATGAGTGTTGAGAGATGTACTAAACATTGGATATAACAATAAATCATTGAGTCTGTTTAATACTATGTCAATTTAGCTGAATAATTGTAGTAGCATACTTAGTGTAGGATATTTGAAAAATAGAGGCTGTCTCTTAACGACAGGGAGGCATTGAAGATCTGCCCTGCCAAGGACAGCAGATTGCATTGACCTTTTCAGCCCTTCCCCAAGCTTCTGAATAAAGTATTTTGACTCCAAAAAAAATTAGGAAAAAAAACCTATAGTATTGCACAAGGAAGAAAAAAATAGTTCCCTGAAATCTACCATCTAGCCTAAGCATCGTTTCCTTCCAGACTTTTCTAATACCATACATAACTGCTACAGTAATAACTAGTACTATTTAATGACACTGTGAAGCAGTGCACTAAGGAGTTTATATTTATTATCCAATTTCAGCATTAGCAAAACCCCTATGTGGCACATAGCAGCATTATTCTCCTTATTAAAACTGATAAACTAAGGCACAGAGCACTGCAGTTGCTTAAGAAAATTTACCACAACTATTTCTACCTGTGGTACAGTAAGCAGATAATGTCAAATTTGTCTTGAAAATATTCACTTATCTTTCTTTGCCACACATATTCCTTTCAACATAACTACGGAATCTTAGACATGCCTCCCTCCACCCCAATTTGGGAGTGGAGTAGAATCTGCAAATCAACCTAATATTATACAAAAAGGGGGAGGAGAAAGGAAACCACGGGGCAGATGAGAGTGCATTCAAATTAGAGAAAGCCAGGATCAGACAGAGTAAACCAGTAAACCACAGTAAGCCTATATCCTCCTTGACCTTACAGTGTACCGGAAACAATTTGAACAGGAATTCTTCTCTCTCATATTTATTAGAGCTCCAACACTGATCAAGTGACCAGATGTCATCTACTGGTCTCAAATAAGATAGACTGACAATGACTAGCTTACAGCAATGACAGCAATGTTCTCCTCCTCCTCCAGTGACTAGCCTCAGTTCTGTCCAGGGAACTATAAATGAAGGTCACCTAAAGGGCTTCTGCAAAAGCTTTATATTCCCATCTGGTGATGCACATGGCTCCCAAAAGACATTTCTGTTTGTCTCCTTGGGGATATGAGATTCAGAGTCAGCAGATGCCAAGAAACCCTTGTGGCTGGGTGGGACAGGTTAAAAAATCACTCCTAAAGCCATATGGAAAGCCTAAAAATATGGGAAGAGTTAAATGTACAAATTATGGATGGAGAGGAGTCCACAAAGATGCACAAGTAACTGGCAGAAGGAACTGAACTTAACTATGATATGAAGTCCTGTGATCAGCCTAACATAGATCATATGCTCACTAATTTAAGTTTGGAATGGAATCTATTACTGCCAGGAAAACAGAGAAAGAGCACTAGGTGGATAGAAAAAAAAAAGGTAGCTATTATTAAGGTTATCCAGTATTCACAGATTTCATTCCCTCCTCACACAGTGTTTGTTTTGAGGGATGTATCAAGCACCCACCCACACTTCCTCCAAGACCTACATGTCTTCCAAAGAGGCAGGATCCTGAGAGCCATGTGAAACAGCCATATGCTGTAAGCCTTACCCTGGGCCAAACTGACTAAAGCCCACTAAATCCCTAGTCTGGACCAGAAAAGTCAGGTTCCATCCAGACCGTTTGTAATCAGAAAAGAGAGATCCTAATCAGTTTCAACTGCCTTCAGAAATTGAAAATCTAATCACTGTGGGAATGCTCTATTTTGTCAAACTCATGGAAAGAGAAAGAAGTGAGGATGTCAAAGGCAGGATGAGTAAGTGTGGAGAGGCAAAGGACCATGTGGACCAATGTGATTAAAAGTGACAGGCTCACCTTGGTGCCTGATGACTTCCTCAATTTTGGCTTCAGTCCCTCCCAAAGCATGGCTTCTCTTACTGACCTTGTGTTGCAGGACACTCCCAGCACCATATAACCTTTTAACTAAGTGGGCCCAAATAGATTTCTGCTAGCAATCACAGGGATCTCAATGCAGATACTACAGTGTCTCCTCATCAGATCAACTGAAGTCAGTTTGCTTGGTTTACAGGCGACGAAGTAAGAGGCCTCTAGAGGGGCTTTTTGTTGAAGTATGGCCAATGTGCTCTGCTTTCTTGGGAAACCACAGGTATTACTGGACCTAAGTATGAAAAATATTTTGGAGCAATCTCTGGTTTTTTGGGGATCATTGAATTTAAAGCCCCAGGAATGAGAACTTTGTTTTTCTTCCTAATAGAAAACATTCCATGACAATAGGTAGCTTCAATAGGACCCTTCTTGATAGTTCCTCAGCTCACCTGGGACTCTACTACAGCTCCTCCAATGCTACAGTATTTCCATTAGGCTGAAGTGTCCAAGTTTTCACACAGTGGGGCAGTGACCTGCCCACATCAAGTGCTCAGTAAATACACACTGACTGAAACCAGGAGTGGTAAGACATTCATAATCACAGCACTTGGAAGACTGAGACAGGAGGATTAGCACAAGTTCAAATCCAGCCTTGCTATGTATCAAGATGGAAGGGAGGTAGAAAGGAAGGTAGGGGGAGATAAACATCTATTTAATGTATAACATAATAAATGGGTATAAACCTGTCACACCACAAATCAGGAGGCTGAACCAAGACACCTGAGAATGTGAGGCCACAGTTGCCTGCATAGTGGGTTCGAGGCCAAGCTGATCTACATGTTAAGACCTTGTTTTAAAAACAAACTTTGAAAAAAAAAAAAACTTCTTTTCCTGACTGACTACATTTTGTGTGAAAAATTCCACATGGCACTGTTAGTGCCACAAAGAACAATGCCTGCCAATTCACAGGAGTGAATTCACAAAGGCATCAAGTGACAGAGTGGTGTGATATTTGGAAAGTTATTCCTCTAACAGAAAAAAAAAAAAACAAGTTGGATTATATTGTTTCTGTGGTGGCAATATATTGTTCGATGACTTCTTTGAGCTCTCTTCCTTTGGCCATATCTTTACTTCCGAATCTACGTTCTCTCAAATCAGACACCAGAAACCAGAAATCTGCATCGTCAGCTTTCTTTGTCCCTAGATTACAAGCTTAGACTTAGAGCCTGCCAAACATATGAACTCAATTGTGAGTTGGAAAACTACTCCTACCACAGCCTCCCAAGTGTTTGCATAGATCATATGCAAATGTAATGACATTTAATATAAGGATCTTAAGTATCTGCAAATTGTGGTGTCTGTGGAGTCCTAGAACTGGCATCTGTGTGTACTAAGGGAAGAATGTACTATGAAGAGTAGGTGGCACACAGGGGCGTGGAGGGACACTTTTTCAAAACATACTTACCATCAGCTCTGATGCCCGTTCTACCAGGACTGTGAAGTCAGCTCAAATGCTCCACCGGAGCACCATCTGACCAGATGCTACTAACTGGTGTTCATATTTAATTCAGCAGAAACTTATATTAAGGCCTGTTGGTATAATCTTTTCAGTGTACTTGCTTATATGAGAGAAGCAAAAGTAATGAAAGCCAGGGTGGTTTCATCATAAAACACCGACTAGGTCCTTGTTCTGTGTTTATCATTGCTCTAGGCACTGTCCTGTGCATTATCTTTAATCACTCGCTTACCTTGACCTTTGTACCATCTGTGCAGTAGATGCTGGTAACACACAGAGAGAACAGCGTGTTCTCCTAAAAAGATGCTGGGAGGAGATGGATGCTCATTTCATATTTGTTGACCTTATCTTCCACTCAGACTTATTAAAGCTACCTTTCACGAACAAGATATATGAGATCAGTTGTCTGCGGAAACAGACCTTTTGTGTGTAGTATTAGACAGGATATCATTGCAGTGTCTAAAAAAATGAAAAAAGAAAATAATGATGGCTCAAACAAAATGGGAGTTGATTTTTCTTATGATAGTCTAAGCTGCAATGGAAGCCTCATTCTTTTCGGTTGCCAGGGAGCCAGGCAGCTTCTGGCAGATTGTTCTGAGTCTATAAAGTAGTCTTACCTTTGTGGTATTGTGTGCTTATCGTCACTTCAGTCAATGAGACAGTGGAAAGGGGACAAGGTGGGTTTGTACCTTCCTTTAAAAACACAGCTTGTGGCCTATTTAAGCATCCTTAGTTAGTTGTCCCCCCACTTTTCTATTGACCTGTCTCTCTATCCACAATCAGCCACCCCCATTTTGACATTATCCCCTTCCATACTATTTGAATCCTGCTGTTCCTCTCTCTAGAACTCCTTTGCCTCAGTCCCTTTTGATTTCCTTGAGCCAAAATTTCTACCTGCATCCTAAATACTTATCCCCACATCCACAGATAAGTGTAGCTCCCAGTCCCCAGAAAGGAAGCATCTCTTTGCAACAGACAGAGACCATTTCGCAAATCCACACTTGGTCAAAATGCAGAGAACAAGTGGTCATGGGGTACTGGTGGCATGCAGCCACAGTGGCTACATCGACAACACAACTCCTGTGCCCTAGGTGCTGGAAATGTTTCAGAAAAGACTTCGCAGTGAGATTGTGTCCCTTAGAAATGACAGGGAAAATGCCCACCATGATCCCTCCATAATAAACAAGACTCAAAACAATGACAACACCGAGAAACATGCTAACATGGAAAGGGCAAAAATCATGGGGCCTTGCCCTGCTACAAAGAATTGCAGGCAACTAAGGGATGCTGAGAGAGAAGGAGAAATAGTCTTCCCCCTGGGAGGAGCTCCCTTATTGATTATTTGTGGTCAACCCTGAAATCACACTTTGGAACAACGCTGAGAGGATTAAGAAGATTGGGTATATATAAATTATATGATATACACATATATCATATATATAGTACACACACACACACACACACACACATATATATATATATATATATATATATATATATATATATATATGCGTGTGCACATTACGGAAAAGGGTGGCAAGGACTTGGGAGAAGTTGGGGGAAGGTGAGGAAATGGAGGGAAATTATATAATTATATTTTAAAATTTTTAAAGTAGCTCAGCAATTGATTGGCCCATATCAATTCTACTTGCCTTTCATTGGCAAGTCTTATCCTTCCCTTATATCTGTCACACCACAATACCTAGATATAATGAAAGATGAAAAATTTACCCTATGCAGCCATATGCCAGTTAAGCCCTGTGTGCTATATTACTGTGAGGGAGAAGGAAAGAACAGATTTGGAATAGCATCCAACAGTTTCTGCCACAGGTACCAATTCAACATTTTTAAGAAAGGATATTGCCAGTGAGTTAAAGATGAGACTTGAATATCTTCTGACTTTTGTAGAAGAGCCCAAGGGAATTCTTAAGACATCAACCACATGATATCAATCTACACAGTAATTAAGCTTCGACTACATTGAGCTTAAGGTTATTTTATAGTGCCTAAAAATCTATTGACAGCCCATATAATTGCTAAGAAGTGATGGGTACATCCACATTGAGCAAGCTAACCCACTGAGAGCCTTGGAAGAACAGTAGAGGCAGGTACATTAGATCAGCAACACATGATTTTGATTACAGATCACACCATCCAGCTTCCCTTGTTTATTACTGTACAATGGAAGTAGCATTTGAGATTTCCCTAAGTCCTCATTTTAAGGACAAAATGAGCTTCACGGTGAATCCATGGGTTCTGATAATATAGTAAGCATGTTTCCCAACACAACGCCTTGCTCTGCTAGGGCACTCTCTTGGGATTTTGCCCAGCGTGAGACATGCCCCAATATCCTTTTACTAATTCATCCATTGAATCAAAACTTGTTAAATATCTACTATAGGCCAGGTGTTGTGCTAATCACTGGTCTAGTCCATTCTGTGAATTTAGCCTGTGGCTGATATCCAAGGGAGGCCTCCCCTTTTCTGAGGAGAAGGGTGGAAGAGAGGGAAATACTGGGAGGAGAGGAGGGAGGGGAAACTGGGATAAATACCTTAATTAATCATAAAAACATTTAGGCTACAAAAGTGAAGGCATATCTCAAAATGATCATTAGACACATGGACTGTGTGGCTGAGAGTGTGGCTCAGTGGTTGTGTGGATACTTAACATGTAGGTTCCATCCCAGCACCAAAACAGCCTTGACTTTCTCTAGGCTTTGGTGTCACTAATGAATCATAACCACAAAGTCCATCACAATCCATAATGACTGAGTGAAATGACCTAAACATCACCCTCTTCATACTCTGTAAAAATCTGAAAAGTATTCCATCCCTCTAAATGACATGTTAGACTAAATAAATACACTCATGAAAGCCATTTAGAAATTATGCACAGTTGCAGCCCAGAGAAGATAAGATGGCATTTTCCAGCATCCAATTTAGGAGATTTATCTAATGGATTTAATACAGCTAGCAGGTGAAAAAATTGATTTCTTCTACATAAGTGAAAAACTGTTGGGCAATTATCTGGACAACTCTGTAACTGTATATGTATTTAATATAAATGCTACCTTCATTACTTCTTGCTAGCTGCTGTCTCAGCACTCAGCTGCACTCCCCCCTCCCCTTTGTTCCTGTTTGCAATGACTTAATTCTGAGGCTCATGTAAGGGTACCCTTAATGTGGTGGTTTAAATGAAAATGCCTCTCATAGGTTCATGTATTTGAATACTTAGTCATCAGAGAGGAGAGCTATTTGAGAAGGAATAGGGGGTGTGGCCTTGTTGGAAGAAATGTGTCACTAGGGGTAGGCTGTGGGGTTTCAAAGCCTAAGCCAGGCCCAGTGTCTCTTCCTGCTGCCTGTGAATCATGATGTAGAACTCTTCGCTACTTCTCCAAAATCATGTCTGCCTGTGTGTGGCCATGGTCCCAGCTATGGAGTAATCCTCTGAAACTGTTAAGCAAGCCCCAATTAAGGGGTTTACTTTTATATTAGTTGCTGTGGTCATGGTTTTTCTTCACAGCAATAGAACATTGACTAAGACACCCATGTGTTTGAATATGCTTGCCCAGGGGGAGTAGCACTATTAGGAGGTGTGGCCTTGTTGAAGGAAGTGAGTCACTGTGAAGGTGGGCTTTCAGGTCTCCTAGTGCTCAAGTTCTGCCCAGTGGAGAATTTCAGACCCTCCCCTGGCTGCCTGAAGAAAACAGTCTCTTCCTGGCTGCCTTCAGATCAACATATAGAACTCTCAGCTCCTTCTCCAGCACCATTAGCTGCCTATGTTTCCTGCCATGGTGACAATGGACTGAACCTCTAAACCTGTAAGCCAGCCCCAATTCAATGTTTACCTTTATAAGAATTATCACGGTGTCTCTTCACAGCAACAAAACCTAACAACCTCCATCTGATTAGCCTGTAGGCAAGTCTGTGGGGGGAATTTTCTTGATTAATAATTAGTGTCAAGGTCCAGCCCACTGTGGGTGGTGTCTGGGTTGTATAAGAAAGCAGGCGGAGGTAACCACAAGGAGCAAGGCAGTGAGCTGCACTCCTTCATGGTTCATGCCTCTGCTCCTGCTTGAGTTTCCTGCACTGACTTCACTCAATAAAGGATTGGGATTGGGATGTGTAAGCGAAAAACACCCTTTTCCCTCCTGAAGTTGCTTTTGGCTATGGTGTTTCCTCACAGTAACAAGGCTGATATCAAAGGCTAGTCTTGGGCAACCCTGTGAAGATCCTGGGAACATTAAGCACCCTGTCATGGACACTGTTTTTGTGTGGCTCAGCAGTTGCTATAGCTTCTCAAGGCTTCAGTTTCTGCTATGCTCTCTACTGTTGCCCTGTCAGTCTCCTCTTCACCACCCCACCTCAGCCCACCCGCTCGCTCCTCCCTTTCTTTCCTTCTACCCTTCTCGGAAGCAAAACTAACACACTCTCTCTCTCTCTCTCTCTCTCTCTCTCTCTCTCTCTCTCTCTCTCTCTCTCTCTGTGTGTGTGTGTGTGTGTGTGTGTGTGTGTGTGATGTGCATACATTTCTTAAGGGGAAATAAGAAAGCCCAGAAAGACATATTTATCACTTTCCTATAGTTCTTATTTTGATAGTTTTTTCTTATTTGACATTTTTATAATTAGTGATTATAAAAGCAATGCATGGATTGGTTACTTTATTTTTCCCAAAATATAAAATAGTCAATGAAATTATTCCTCTGATCATCTTCTTTAATCTTACTTTCTAGAGGCAAATTCAGTCTTTGAGTGTGTGTCCCTCTGAATGTCAATGGACAGATTTCTCTTCCTCCTGACCTGGGAAATTTGGTATTCTATCCAAGGTGTCTATGGTCTCAAGGGTCAGTTGGTCTTTCTTGACTTGAAGAACCTACTGTTCTGGTGAACTATTCTTTATATTTATTTCATACTTCCTAGGGTCAATATTTTTTCCTTTTGTGGAAACAGCTTAATTTCTACCCAAACCATTTACAGCAGCCAGTTTTGTGCTTGGCAGACATCATGGAAAGCTTAGAAGAGAGGAAGGGATGGGGGCAATATCATGGAGATACCAGCAATACCTCTTTCAATATTTAATCCCATTCTCCTTACAATATTTTATCATCTCTCTAATAGAAAATTTCCATATTTTACCACGATGCCCGACTTTCTAGGGTCTTATTTTCCACCTCAGAGGAGTCTTGACAAGGTATTTTCCTTTAAAAGTGGATTATTCTCCCTAATGGCACACCATTATTGAGATACACTATTAAAAGGACAAATGTTCAACTCACTATGTACAGAGAGGTTTTTGCTTCCTTTCCATTTTAGAAAATGGAATTATAATTCACTCAGTCTTCTGCAAATCGTTCCTTTCATTAAGTCATTATTCTTGATTATCTAGACCAGTTCACAGCACTGTCTTCCTTTCAAAGCACAGTTGAGCCATAATGCTCTAATACCTCCTACAGTGTGATGGATATTTCAGTTCTAACCATTCTTTCCCATTACAGAGACTGCTTCAATAAATATCCTTTTATATAAAGTTTTGCACAATTACCTGGTTATCTTGGCAGAAATGTTTCCTAAAAGCAGCACACGTGCGACAAAGATGATATGCAAATCATGTCTGCCTCACTGGCCCCCAGGAAGACCGACCACATCAATCTACTTTTCAGTTTACAGTATCTGGAAATATCTCTTTTGCTGTGCTCTTTTCAACATTAGACAGCAATATTTTTCAACATTACTTACGCTTATTAACATTGGGTATCTCCCATCAGCCTGGAGCCCATCTGTGTTGCTTTACTCCCTGGACACCAATTCCAGCTTTTGGTTTGGGTTCCATTAGTATGCTTTGAAAAGAAAACTGGATTCCATGACTCAAGCGGGTCACAGATGCCGGTTTGCTCCTTTGACCTGTCCCAAGAGTCATTTTTTGGTTTCCCCTTCCCCAAGGAAGTTGTAGGTGACAACATAATTACTACGAAATCACATGGTCTGTCACAGGTCTGCAAAAGCAAAGAGCCTCTTCTCTCAGAGCCAGGGCCCCTAACAAGCTGGAGCTGGCCCAGAACCAGCTGGAGTCTTGGAAGTCAAAAACCCAGGAGGGAAATCACTATGAAGGAAAAGACATCTGCAGAAAGCTCACTGCTGCAATAAATGTTAAGCAAGGAGGAAGAAAAGAAGTGTTTAAGTTGCTGTGGCGCAACATGTGCAACATCATTCCAGGCCCGTTTCTGCATGTGATTTCTCATTTAAGAAATTGCATATATTTTTTTTTACTTTTGTAAATCTTTGCTGTAATCCTCCAGTTTGTTAGAAATTCTCTCACATTGTCTAACTTTTGAACAATAACTGTATATTTACTTTATAATCACAGAAAAATAAATATTGTTTTGAGACAGTGTTTTTGGTATGTAGCTCAGGCTGGTTTTGAACTCAGATAGCCCTGCCTTAGCCTCTTAAGTGCTGGGATTACGGAACTGTGCCACTATGCCCAACTCAACATTATTGTTTTAAGAAGCATATTTTCCCAGGCCAAACAGAGCTATAGTATAAGTTTGTGCATCCAAAAGAGAACCAAACAAACAACAAAAAAGTAGGTCTTTGCTCTCCAGGGTACCATTGTCCCCTTTTCTTGTTTGTTTGGTTCTCTTCAGAGGAGAAGAATTTGATCTTTATGTTCTAGTGGCTTCAAACAAACAAACAAATACAAAAGGTATATTAGTCAAGTAAGGCTGCCGTAGCAAAGGACCATCATACACTAGGATGAGGGTTAAATAATAGAAACATAGTTTCTCCCAGATCTGGAGCCTACAGCCATATGATGAAGGTTGCTTACCTTCTCACTGTCTCCTCACAGGGAGATATGGGGTGGAGTCAGTCTTGTGACATGGCAGGAGGAAAGCCTAGTGAAGCTGTCTCCTGCAGCTCTGTAGGAAGCACAGAGCACACTTGGCAAGCACACTTACTTCATTAGGACTTCTGAGCAAAGTGCCAAAGGGGTGGGCGGATTCCCTTCTCTTAATGCTTATCGTAAAAATGTATGGAGAGACAAACTGGTAAGCCACAAATGGACCACAAAGAAAGCTAAATTTTAACAACAACAACAAAATAGCTTCTGAGCACTGTTAGGAAGCACATGACATGGAGAAGAAGATAAAGGTGTGGTTGGGCAGCAGCTAAGGAAAGTCCCAAAGGATAGGAGGGCCTGAGTAGTATTCAGTCACGTATGGGACTCTTTCGAGTGATTATAGGTGTGCTTTAACCATCCTTTAGTAAGACCTCTGTCCCTAAGCCATCTCAAATTCTGAGGTAAAAAGTGGGAGGGGTCATCTCTAACAGATGTGTGGGCAAGAGCTTTCTTTAAAAGATAGAAATAAATTTTAAAGTTTAAATCTAACTGAAGCTTCAAAAAGGATTGGGAAAGTTGTTTACGCAGAAACACAGCATTCACTAAGTGCAAAATTAAAGAGGGCCACTGGAGCCTTAGGTCTTACAAGAAGCAGGTTGATGGAGCAATTCAGCTGCAAACACATACTCCCTTCATGAAGAGGAAAGAATAAGTCAGAGAGCAAAGGGCATAGCCAAGAAACCAGAGAAACCTTCAAAACTGACCAAGGGGCAGGGAGTGGGGGTGCTCACTGGTAATCCCAGCACTTTGCAGACTTGGGCTACAAGAGGAGGTCAAGATCAGTTGAGGTATTTGTTTCAAAAAGACAGAAGAAAGAAAAAGAAAAACAAAAACAAACCAAAACAAAAGAACACTCGGCATTTGCCCAGTTTGATATCAAAAGCACCATAGCCCCGTCGCTCTTTAATGTTCCTGTTTTTGAGAAGAAATGTCTACCTCAGGGATCCGAAGCCTCCTTACCATGATGGCTGTATATGAGCAGACCACTTGTGTTCTTTTTACTTTTTTATTTTGTTTAAAAATGTGTATTTAAGATTAGCCAGCTCTACTCAGTTGTAAGCAGTGCTTCCCAGCCTTCCTAATGACATAACCCTTTAAGACAGTTCCTCATATTGTGGTGACCCCTCAACCATAAAATTATTTTCCTTGCTACTTCATAACTGTAATCTTGCTTCTGTTATGAATCATAATGTAATATCTGTGTTTTCTGATGCTCTTAGGCGATCCCTGTGAAAAGATTGTTCATCCCACAGGTTGAGAGACACTGATTTAGATGTTCCCAATACATTTGGCAACATCCAAAGCATCATAACTAGGAACCAGCCAAACATATGCCTTCCTCTCCCCATCACATCTGAGTAGGATACTGACTTTAGACAGATCACTTGACACCCACACTAAAGTCAGTCTTCCCGCCTGACTCAGTGGTCAGGGGGAATTTGATGATGGCATAGTTTGCTTCTCCTGAGCATGTGCCTGCCAGGATATTTGCTCTGTCCCTGAAACTCCAGGGTCTTGGGTTACTGGAAGCTACATAACATGTGGGTATATTCTTTTTATGTTTATGGATATCTTTCAGCACTGCATTCTTGGCTCTCAATGACTTTCTTTTGGCTTTGGCTTTGGGTATGATGGGAAAGTCTTTCTTCACTTTGGGTACTGTCTTGCTTCTTCACTTTAGGTACCATTTCATTATACAACACTGGCTTGCCTGGAACTCTATATATAGACCTGCCTGGATCCAGATGCACAGAGACCTGCCTGCTTCTGCCTCCTGCTGGATTTAGGAGTTGTTATTCATATTCCACATATTCTACTCAGGTGTGTGTGTGTGTGTGTGTGTGTGTACATCCACAAACATGCACACAAGTGTAATCAACATGTCGGTACCCACAGAATCCAGGAGAGGAACTGGAGTTGAAGGCAAATGAAAGCTGTTTGACATGGATGCTGGAATTTAAATTCCATGTGTCTTAGTTAGGTTTTCCATTGCTGTGAAGAGACACCATAACCAAGACAACTCTTATAAAGGACAACATTTAATTGTGGCTGGCTTACAGGTTCCGAGGTTCAGTCCATTATCATCATGGTGGGAAGCATGGTAGTGTCTAGGCAGGCATGGTGCTGGAGAATCTGAGAGTTCTACATCTTTTCCAATGGCAAACAGGAGAAGACTATCTTTCAAGCAGCTAGGAGGGTCTCAACACCCACCCCCACAGTGATACATTTTCTCCAACAAGGCCACATTTCTCAACTGTGCCATTCCCTATGGGCCAAGCATAGTCAAACCTGGGTCTCGGGAAGCACAACATTTCAGAGCATTTATATATATATCCCAGCATGTAAACAGTCTGAGAAAAAATTCTCCTAAAGGACTGCAGCTACACCTGGACCTGATTTAGATGCTGAGATTCTAGACTTTAAGTAGATTCTGCTATGGATGAGGTTGTAGAGCATGTTGGGAGGGGATTAATGCATTTGGCATGTGCGGGGGAAATGAAGTCAAGGGGTAGGTAGATGGTAGTGGGAAGGCTTACATGCCTCCTCCACAATCCCTACCTCCTGTAATTCATGCTCTAGTGTAATCTTCCTCCTGTTGAGTGTCAGTGGGACATGTGACTGGATTTTACCCAACAGAATACAGCAGGATGCCAGTTCTGTAATTGTTACAGAATCTTGTGAAGTGCTTCAGTTAGCAGGCTTTGACAGTGATTGGTCATGTGACCCCATAACAATAAATATAGTGGTTAATGTGGTCAAATTAACTGTTCTCTGGTGCCCAGATACTTAGTCCAATATTTTTCTGGATGTTTTGTGACCGTGTTCTAGGTGAGACTAACAGCTAAATCAATATAATTTGAATCAAGAAACGTGTGCTGTATAATATGGGTAGGCCATATTGGCTTAGGTCAAGGCCTGACTAAAACAAAAGACTGAATTTCCCTGAGCAAGAGTGAATTTTTCCAGAAGATAGACTTTGAACATGAACTACAATATCAGCCTTTACCCAAGTCTCCACATATCAATCCACCTTACATATTTTGAACTTGGCAAGTTCATGGTTACATGAACCAATTTTTTAAAAATCAAACTCTCAGTTCCCAGATACCTATGACAAACTGTTGGCTATGCTTCTCTGGGGAATCCTACTTAGCACAGAAGAAAGAAGGGAAGCTGCTGAATAGCAGTTGAGACTTTTGCTCTAGCAGACCCCAAAACCTTCAGTGCTACCAACAATAGGGTGAGCAATCTTGGATGTGTTTTCTTATCGACTTGGGCCTCAAATGGGAGTCTTGTCCTGGCCAACACCTTGGTCTCAGCTTTTCAGAGATTCCACCTCATCCATTATAAATGCAATGTTGTTTTAAGTTTCTATGTTTGTGACAAGAGTATTGCCAATAGTATTAATAGTATTGAGGTGTCCTGGGAACTGAACCCAGTGCATTCACACACTAGGTAAATAATCCAACACTGAGCTGTGTAGGCAGTTCCTATGACAGTAATAATATACAGTAGCTAGATAACACAAGATGGTATTGGAGATTCTTTTTTGTTTTGTTTTCTTTTTTATATATAAAAAAAACAACATTTAATTGGGGCTGGCTTACAGGTTCAGTCCATTATCATCAAGGTGGGAGCATGACAGCATCCAGGCAGGCATGAGGCAGGCATGACGCAGGCAGAGCTGAGAGTTCTACATCTTCATCCAAAGGCTACAAGTGGAAGACTGACTTCCAGGCACCTAGGGTGAGAGTATTAAGCCCATACCCACAGTGACACATCTACTCCAACCAGGTCACACCTATCCCAACAAGGCCACACCTCTAAATGGTGCCACTTACTGGTGCAAAAATATACAAACCATCACATTCCACTCCCTGGGCCCCATAGACTTGTTCAAAAACATGAGTCTATGGGGGCCATACTTAAACATAGCATAATGCAAAATGCATTTAGTCCAACTTTCAAAGTCCTCATAGTCTATAGCAGTCTCAACAATATTAAAAGTCCAAAGTTCAAGACCTCTTCTGAGATTCATCCAATCACTTAACTGTAATCCCCAAAGAAAGACAGGAAACCAGCTGGGCAAACTCCAAACTCTGCATCTCCATGGCTGATGTCAAAGCGGTCTTCAGATATCCACTCCGTTTTCATCTTTGTTGACTGCAACAAACTGCTTTCTCCTGGGCTGGTTCCACTCCCTGTTAGCAGCTTCCCTCAGCATGTATCCCATGGCTCTGGCATCTTTAACATCTTTGAGTCTCCAAGGCAATTTCAATGTTACAGCTTCTTGTTTCAGTGTCTGGGATTCCACTTGATCTTTTGGACTCCTCCTAAGGGTTGGCATCACTTTTCCAGCTCTGCCCTCTGTAGCACTCTATGCTCCACTATGGCTGCTGTTCTTGGTGATCATCCCATGGTACTGACATCTCCAATACACTGGGGTGTTCCACTACAACTAGGCTTCACCAATAGCCTCTCATGGGCTCTCTTCATGGTGCCAAGCCTCAAATCCTTTGCCTGACCCCTACAGTCCTGAGCCATCAGCTACAGCTGAGGCTACACCTTCTCCATTGGCCTTCCATGACCTCTCATAGTGCCAAGCCTCAGCTGTTCTTCATGACACCTTCATGCCTTCAAAACAAGTACCACCTGGGTGTCTCTTACACATTACCAAGTCCAGCTGCAGCACGAGGTACAACCTTGGCTATCTCGGAACACAGCTTCTTTGTGCTCCCAGAAAACAACTTTCAGATTTCAATTCAGCTGAAGCTGCCGAGTTCTGCTGCTTGCAGGAACTAGAACCTTGTGTTTGTTTCCTGAGACAGGGTTTCTCTGTGTAGCCCTGGCTGTCCTGGAACTCATTCTGTAGACCAGGCTGGCCTCGAACTCAGAAATCTGCCTGCCTCTGCCTCCCAAGTGCTGGGATTAAAGGTGTGTGCCACCACGCCCGGCTGGTATTGGAGATTCTTGACTGAGTGCATGTGGTTGATCCTCCTCCAAAAGGGACCCTCTACCTTCCAGTAATTCAGCCCTGTGGAAGGTCTCCTTAGCAGAAACATGCTATGGAGACATGGGTGCATTGTAGTCTTATACAAGCTCATCAGGCCTGATGGTGCTGGCATGGAATCCTGGTTACTTGCATGGCTGAGATAATATTGAAGGACCAAAGCCATCCTGGGATACAGAGTGAGTTCAGTTCAAGGACTGCTGTGGCAACTTAGTGAGACTCTTGTCTTATACAAATGAAAAAAAAATGGAATGGCAAGGGCCCAGCCATCTTTGAGAAACATAAAACAGGGTAAAGATTCAGAGGCAATAAACTGATGTGTGGGAAGAGCTAACCAAAAGAAGATAGTGTGCTTGGAATAGTTGTGGGAAGGGGGGAATGGGAAGAGATGTGGTGCATGCGTTTGCTCAAGCTGCCCAGACCAAGTACCACAAACTGGGCTTTACAGAAGTGTATACTCTTATACTTCCAAAAACTCCCATTATGACCAAAGAGTCAACAGGGCTAGCTCCTTCTGAGAGATATGAGGAAGCACCTTGTCACAAAGCTTTATTCAAGCTTCTGCTGGACTAGTAACACTGATCTGTGTTTTTACTTTCATGGTTTATGCTGTTTGTGTCCAGATGTCCACTTCTTACATTTGGGAGCCCACCTTCTACAGTGTGACCGCTATGAAGACCTTAATTGTATCTGCAACAACCATGTTTCCAAAGAAGGTCATTTTTTTTTGAGACACCAAGAGTTAAGCTTTGTACATGAAGTTTTAGAGGATGCAATTTAATGCTTAATGCAAGGCCATGTCTGACGAAGGCCAGAGAAAGCCTCAGAGACCAGGCGAACGGGTTGAATGTTCTCTGAATGTAATGAGAAATCACCATAGAGCTTCACATCAGACAAGGACGTGATGGGATTTGTTTTAAAAGGGTCATGTTGGCTGCTGGCTTGGATTAGGAGGGAAAACAGCACCGTATGCCGCATGACTCATGTGGCTGCCCTGTGAGAGATGGGAATTCTCGTCACAACAACCATTTCCTGGACCTGAGGGCTCGAGTTTCACTGTTTATCATTAGTTCATAGGAAAAACAAATTTAGCTGTCAACTGATAAGATGAACACATCCTCATAACCACATATAAAATATTGTCCTTCTTGGATGTTTACTTTGAAAGTATGAAAGTAATATAAGCTTTTGGTTAGGAACTTCAAATAATATCAAGGGAATAAACATAAAACACTAGACCCTGCAATCCCAGCCCTGTGCTATGCCTAGCTTGAGACTGTTTTCATTCATTGGAGATCCCTTATCCAGCTTTATACATATTTATTAGATTAGAATCTACAGGAATATGCTAACAGTATACTAACTGTGCTACTTCATCAAGACAGACTCCTGCTTTCTTCTTTCTAGGGCATGGAAACTCTTGGGACAAACAAGAACACTGAGCTGCAAGATTAGTAGAAGAAACACCATTGAGGGCTGGAGTATAGCTCAGCAGTTAGAGGCCTTGCCTAATATATACACCTATCCCAGCAGCATTTTAAACAAATGTCATTAGACTTGAGATAAAAAACTCCATGTCTTAATTTCTGTTATTTCCTGCCCCTGAGATGTTGAGAAAATCACAACCCAGCAAAGTCTTATTCCCTTATATTTTCCCTATTCCATAGGGTTGTAGTGTAATTCGAGGCTGCGTGCAGTAAAACATTAGTTTATATATACAGACAACCCTCTGCTCCCAACATACACACAGCCACATGTACTGGTATCCACTCATATAGGGAATGTTTGTTTTGTAATACGAAATTGGTGGGAGGAGGGCTGGTGAATGACAGGCAGGAAGTAGCCGGAGTGCAGTTGACTTTGGCAGGATGGGGGATGTCTGGGGTGAATCTTGAAGGGGTTTATAGACTGTGGTCCAGTGGGAGATGAAGCAGGGGGGAAGAATGTAGGTGCGTCCCTCTAACTCACCATCTGAGACATACTGCTTTGGTCCTTCAGATGCTCAATGTAACAGCAGCTTATTCCAAGTGTCAGAAACAGAGTCATCAGGAAACATGCTCACAGGAGAGGGATAGCTAAGATGCTTGAGCAAACAGCGAGCAGAAGCTTCCCAGCCCACACAGTTTTGGAGAGGTTGAATTTTTCTTTCTACAAATAACTATTGCTTTATGCCATTTGAAGTAGTCTGTGATTTAGTGGGTTACCAGGGTATGGGTCTGATTTTTCTCATCGCACTCCACAGTAGAAGGCTCTAAGTGGGTACTTAATGGATGTTTGTTGAGTGAACCATTTTTCCTGCATACGTTATCATTTTTAGGGCAGGAATTTTTAGTGATTGTTTTTATCCTCCGTTGTGGTAGTTTGAATGAAAATGATCTCCATAAGCTCATATGTGTCAGGACTTTTTCCCAAGTTGGTGAAACTGCTTGGGGTGGATTGGGAGACATGGTCTGGTTTTAGAGGTATGTCAGTGTAGTTGTGAAAACATCAGTGAAGTTTTGAAACCTCACTTTTTTTTCCTTTGTGAAAAGTTTTAAGAGAAATAAAAGGAATAAAGAACTATTGGCTATTTTTATCCAGTATAAACCTCACTTTCTGAGGTTTCCGAAGCCTACTCCATTCCCTGTTTGCACTCTCTGCTCATGCTTGTGGGATAAAGATGTAAACTTTCAGCACGTGCTTCAGGGCCATGTGTGCCTGCATGTTGCCTTGTTTGCCTGCTGCCATGCTCGCTGCCATGATAGTTATGGACTCACCCTCTGAAACTGTAAGCCATAATAAAGTTATTCTTCTGTAAGTCGCCTTGGTTGTAGTGTCTCTTCACAGCAATGGAAAACTAAGACAGCCCTGAACACACTTGATGCTTAACTATCAATATGTTATATTATTTCCTAGAACATACATATGGCTCAGATATTGCATGTTTCTTGAAGAACATGTACTGAAGGCCTAATCCCCAATTACTGGGAGGCAAAGTACTATTAAGACTGCTTTGTTTGGAAGTCTTTAGGTCATGCAAGGTGTGCTCTGAAGAGGACTGTCAACTCAAATGGCTTTTCTCTCTTCCTGATTTTTCTCCTTTGTTCTGCTACATGATTGCCACCATTATCATTCAGCACCCTGAACAAAGGTCCAAAAGTAATAGATGAACCTGACTTTGGACAGGCACCTCTAAAACTGTGAGTCAATATAAAAATGTCTAAGTTAGTTGTCTCAGATACTTTATTATAGCGATAGAACCAAATAAGTAATGGTGACACTCATATAGGCAATTGTCAAGGCCAAGTTGTCATATACAATCTTGACTTGTCATGTCAATGCCCCCCATGAGGGAAGGTATTCTTTTTTAAAGATTTACAAGTTCATTTATGTGTCTGAGTTTATACAGAAGTATATGCGTGTGAGCACAAGTGCTCTACGCCATCAGAGGCGTAGAGCCATCCTGAAGCCATCCTGAAGCTGAACTTAAGAGGTACCCGAGATGAGTACTGGGCAGCAAACTGGGGTCCTCTGCAAGAGCAGCAAGTGCTGTTAACCTCCAAGCAATCTCTCCAGCCCCTCACCTCCTTTGTAGGTAGTTAGTGGGGTCCAGAGAGATCAAAGCTCTGGAAAAGTTCACCCGATGAATAAGGAAAAGAGCAAAACATAGCTTTCATCACTGACAAAGAATGGTGCTAAGATGCTAATAATCAGGTCGTGTGGGGTTTTGTTGTTGTTGTTTTGGTTTTTTGTTTGTTTTTTTGTTTTTCTGTTTCACCATGAAAGAGGGTCCCGCTACATAGCCAATGCTAGCCTGGAACTCTTGGTGCTTCTGACTCAATTCATCTTCCCAAGTACCTGGAATTACAGGAATTCATCACCATGTCCAGTAAGCCTTGAATTTTTCAGAATAAACTCAATTGCTTCCGTATCTTTTTTTCCCGAGACAGGGTTTCTCTGTGTAGCCCTGGCTGTCCTGGAACTCACTTTGTAGACCAGGCTGGCCTCGAACTCAGAAATCTGCCTGCCTCTGCCTCCCAAGTACTGGGGTCAAAGGTGTACGCCACCACACCTGGCTGCTTCCGTATTTTTTTTTTTGAAAAAACTCTCTTATCCAGTGGCAATTGGGGGCTATTTAGTGTGAAGAGAGGAATCCAGAAGATCCACAGGAGAACAAGGAAAGGGTAGAACCTGAGACCCTAGGGAAGGAGCTTGGGTCACCTGGAACTATAGTGTGAAAGCCAGGAGCTAAAGGGTCCTGAAGAATAGTGATCACACTTGTGTTTGCCTGGGATAGTTTCAGTCTATAGCTCTTGTCCACTGATAGTTATCAAGGCTCTCTCATCTTCAAAGGGGCTGGAGCGATGGTTTAATGGTTAAGGGCACTGTTCTTACAGAGGACTGGAGTTTGGTTCCCAGTAACCATGTCGGGCAGCTCACAACTGTATAGAACTCCAGTCTCAGGGAATCCAGCACTTTTCTGACCACCGTGCATACCTGTATTTAGACTTGCACACAACACATCCACATATGTGTACACACACACTTAAAAGACTAGCAATATATTTTTAGACTATCTGGGTCATAACAGTAGTGATACAGGCCTCCTGATGAGACAGAATCTTGCTCTATCATCCAGGCTAGGTTTAAACTCAAAATCATCTGCTGGAATTACAGTAATGCTTCATCACACCTGACTCTTAAAGTCTTTTCATAAGAAAAATCATATATTTTTATTATGTACATTAAATAGTGTCTAACAAACCAAGAATTATGATTGAATTTAGTATTCCTGTAACTCGGCTATAGATACGAATTACTGTTTCTTGACCTACCTGTCTTCCCGTTACCTCCAAACAAACCTTAGCCACATCAGTAGTTTCATGATTGCACTGACATCTGGTGGCCATTCTCAGGTTTTTCTCTGGGCACACCTGGACCAGATAATGGATCAGTCATCCTGCTCCATCAGTTTCCACCTGAGTCCTACAGCCCTCCAGGCTCATCACTTTCTTCTTTTCTTGAGAGGTAATCATATTAGAAGCAAGAAGGGTGGTAGTATGGAACACACCACTGCTAAGTTGATAACTAACATCTGGAACCAAAATATTATTTGAGTGTGGTGGTATATACCTATAATCCCAGTATTCAGGACAGGTAGAAGGGTCAGTTTAATGTCACGCTTGCCTAGGTGGCAAGTTTGAAGGCAGCCTGGGCTATGTAAGACACTTTCTCATAAAACAAGTTCTTTTTTTTTTCTTTCTTTGAGACAGGGCTTCTCTGTGTAGCCCTGGCTGTCCTGGAACTCAGTCTGTAGACCAGGCTGACCTCCAACTCAGAAATATGCCTGCCTCTGCCTCCCAAATGCTGGGATTAAAGGTGTGCACCACCCCTGCCCGGGGAGCCTTCAAGTTAAAAATATTTATTTTGTGCACATATGCATGGGTGGTTGTATGTGTGTGGGCATGCACATGCTACAACACCATAGCTATGTAGGTCAGAACAGCCTGGTGGAATCAGTTCCTTTTTTGTAGGAAAAAACCTGGAGATGGAACCTGGGTCTTCAAGCTTGGTGACAGACACCTTTTACTCACTGAGCCATTTTACCAGCCCAGGATTTCAGGCTTATAAGACTTATTTTGATACAGAGAAGTCCTTCCTAAAATGATCATATGTAAAGCCAAGGGTAATAATGTTCTTCGTAGGAACAAAATATCGACACAGGTATTGTACAGATATTGATATTTCCAATATCAAAATGGAGAAAGTTTAAATGTTTTAAAATATTTTACTTGTATGTGGATGTGTCACATTAGTACAGTGTGGTGATTTGAATACGAATGGCCACATAGGCTCAGATATTTGAATACTTGGTCATCAGGGAGTGGCACTATTTGGAAGAATTAGGGGGTGTGGCTTTGTTGGAGGAAGTGTGTCAACTGGGGCTGGGCTTTGAGGTTTTTCAGAAGCTCAAGCTAGGCCCAGTGTCTCTCTCTTCTCCTGCTGCCTGAGCATTCAGATATAGAACTTTCGGCTTCTTCTCCAGCACCATGTCTGTCTGTATGCCACCATGCTTCCGACCTTGACAACAGTGTACTAAGCCTCTGAGATTGTAAGCCAGCCCCAATGAATTTTTTTTTTTTCATAAGAGCTGCCGTGGTCACAGTGCCTCTTCACAGCAATAGAAACCCTAAGACAGTGCAGGTCTGTGCAGTGGCCAGAGAGCATGGCATCCCCTGAAACTGGAGTGACAGAAGATTGTGACTCACTGACACGGGTGCTGTGATTCAAATTTATGTTCTATGCAAGAGCGATGAGTGTTCTTAATCCCTGAGCCTTCTCTCCAGCTTCATCATAGGGAAAATATTACATCAATAAAATAACCCTGGGATGCATATAAACTGCCTTGTAGGTAGGGTCTAGCTGAAAGAAGGAAGGGGTATGAAGGAAGAGTCGGCTGCAGGCCAAAGAAAATTATAGCCTTCCTTTGTTTTCTAGGTTTCATAGAGGTGTGGAAATAACTGTTGCGTATTTAATCACTTTTCTGTGCCTCATCCCGTGATAATTTACATGGCAACTCTAGAGAGCTTCTTCACCTTAGACATTTTATTGTCAACATATCATAAAGAGGTTCCTAAGAAGGATAGCTGGCATTCACGAGAGAACACCATTTGACACTTTTAAAATATTTATTTTGAAACGTGTGTGTGTGTGTGTTGGGAGTTTGAGCATATGAGTGCTGGTGCCCAGGGAGACAAGAGATATTGATCTCCCTGTAGTTGGGAGTCACGAGTGGTTGTGAGATGCCTGCTATGGGTGCTAGGAATAAAATCAGAATCAAATGCAGGTCCTTAGCAAGAGTAGCACATGCTCTTAACTACCAAGCTACCCTTCAAACCCCGGAGGAACATTTTAATCACCCATCCTATTCCTCATTTGAAGCAATTGTAAGCAGTAAGTCTGCCAAAGGTTACTATCATACACCATTAAGAACTCAGAGAGAGGGCTGGAGAGATGGCTCAGCGGGTAAGAGCACCGACTGCTCTTCCAAAGGTCCTGAGTTCAAATCCCACAACCTCATGGTGGCTCGCAACCATCCATAATGAGATCTGATGTCATCTTCTGGTGTGTGTGAAGACAGCTACAGTGTACTTACATATAATAATAAATCTAAAAAAGAAAAAGAACTCAGAGAGAAAAATGCAGCCCCTAGCTCATTCCCATTATCAGGGAATGATTACTAATACACAGAGCATGGAAGAAGGCATAAGAAACGGAGCAGCAAGTGTCTACAAAGCCTCAGAATTATCAGCTGTCCCTCATTTGTCTCCTTATAGTTAAAAACCACCACTGTAGCTGGGGATACAGCTCAGCAATAGAAATTTTGCTAAGAATATGCAAGGTCGTAGATTCCATCCCCAGAATCAGCCAGGGGTGTGTGTGTGTGTGTATGTGTGTGTGTGTGTGTGTGAGAGGGGAACCACTGAATCTATTAAGTGTAATTATTAGTATTCCATAAACATTTTTAAAGAAGTGAGGCTGGTGGTGGTTTTCAGTTGCTTTCAAAATACTTTAGATTTATTTTGTTTTTAACTATTTTGCCTGCATGTATGTATATGCACATGTGTGCCTGGTGCCTGTGGAGGCCAAGAGATCATCAGATGCCCTGAGACTGGGGCTGCAGATGGTTATGAGCCATCATGTGGCTGCTGGGAATTGAACCTGGGCCCGCTGCAAGAGCAACACGTGCTCTAAACCACTGAGTCATCTCTCCAGCCCCCAGGTCTCTTTTAAAACAATTCCCCAAGTCCCACACCGTGCCCTTGTGTTTTTGATGGTGAAAAATCAACACTCGAAATGTTCAAGGTCTTCAGAAACAGACTTGAATCAAGTTGGATAAGGCTGTGCTTTATTTCATGCATAATTACAAATCTGTGCTAAGTGAAAATGTATAAAGCAATGGCAACCTAGGTTTAAGCCACACAGAGAAAGGGCTGGACGATCCCATTAACCCTTCTGCTAATGTCCATTCCATTGCCTTCAACTAGATTGTTTCCATTTCTTAACACTTTGCATAGCACTTACTTGTCAAAGTGCTTTCCATTCATTGTCTCAGTTTATCCTCACAACAACCCTGTGAGGTAGGTAGGGCAATTTACACTATCCCCATTTTGCAGATGGGAACACTGAGGCACAGAGCGGTTAAGATCTTGAGGCTAGTTAGTAGAAGCATAGGGAATACAAACCAGGTCACCTAACTCCCCAATCTTTTTTTTTTTTTTTTCCTTTTTACACTATGTCACTATACATGACCAGGGAGCAGAGCAGAGTGAGCAGTAAGCCACAGTTTTGGATCAGGCTATGTCTATGAGCAGGTGAGGATAAAGGTACAAAAGCGTGGCTGAAAGATTGGCAACCCTCTAATAAAGAACTGGTCTGAAGAGCTCAGCACCAAGCTTCCGGTGGAAACTCGGGACTGTATTAGCTTTGGTTGAAGCTCATTTCCGGATGCCAAGCAGCTACAGATATCTACACATAAGCTTCAGCGGAACTGTGACCAAGTCTTAGGAATTCAAATTCCAGTCAGACAGATGTGTCTTTGGCTACTGCGACTGAAGCCAGCCCTCCAAATGAGCTTCCTACAGAGAACTTCACATGGTGTCCATGGGCTGGCCCCTGGCCCCTCTGATCCTCCTGGCTTCAATGGCTCACCCAATAGCTGGTATATTTCCCATGGCCAGAAATGAATGGGCAGAGGTATAAACAGGAGGCTGGCCTTGGTCAAATCAATAAGAGTCATCATCATGACATCAGAGTCACCCTCTGGTGACATGACCAAGATGCTGTCAGGCCCAATTCCTTTCTGGCCTGTACCTGGATAGCAGCATAGCTTCAAAAGACAACGTTAGAGAATACAATATTAAACATATAGTTTTATCTTGAATGGAATACAATTTAATCATCACACAGTCCCAAAGGACCAAATATATAGCTTAAAAAAAAGTGAATACTTATATATAAAAAGGCAGGACAATGGAGAAGAAAGAAAAGTGAAAGGGAAGAAAGAGGACGAGGGACAAGGACCAGATATTTTGAGGTACCCTCTACTTGATGGCAAGGCTGAACACTACCACTTTGATTAAAAACAAAAACAAAAACAAAAAAACACAGGTTCTGTTTTCTTCTCCATTTCACTAAATGGCATTTTTTTTCTCATTAGATCCTAAACTACTTCTTAACCCAGCACATCTGAACTAATGTATAATACAGCTAAAGCCCTCGGCACTCCCAGTAAGGATTTCTGGCTTTGGCCCTTAGTGTGGACTGAGCAAACTGCCAATGGCCTCTCACCAGCTGGGGAGGTTCCATTCTCTGTCCTTGGGGGGGGGGGTCATCGCATCTCTACCCACCACAGTCATATTGAAACAACATGGTCAGAACAATGGGAAGAGAGCTGAAGGTAGGATATGCATGGTAGGAGGAGCAAAGGAAGAGGCAGAGGCAGACTGCCCTTTTGCCTATCTGTACCATCACACAGGTTCTCCTCAAAAAGCCAAACATTAGTCAGGGCATCATTTGACAAGTGTGCACATGCAGGCCAAAGACCCTTTGGTAGCAACTTAGAGGTAGGAAGTTTTAACTGTAAGGTTGGGCTGGACAGGGTAACCGGATAGGCCCCATGGGGTGGAGGAGAAAGAGGCAAATGAAAAAAAGGAAGGAAGAAGGAAGGAAGGTCCATATATCACATCCTTCTTGGAGGATTTGGCAAAATCCTACCGACACCATGGGAAAATCTCCTTTTCTTCCCTTTATCTCTTTACAACATTGCCCAGATGCAGTTACTTAGGAAGGAGAATGTGGCCAGCATATGGATGGGGAGTAGCTTGAAACTGTGAATCACATTTTTCCAAGAGCTTCTCTCCTTGGAACAAATGGCTGATCGGGAAGCAAAGGCCAGCAACGGTCCAGCTCTGCTGTGCCCACTCATCTCCAACCCTGCCCCAGCTCCTGAGCTGCAATGGGAGAAAGCAGCTTATTTTCAATATAGAATAAGGACACAGTAGGGAAGAGCTTAAAACAAAAATGGTCAAATGTTTATCATCTAGACATTCAGATGATGTGTTCCTCCTCAAGGTTTGACTGTCTCCATAAAGCTAGACTGCTGTTAAGCCAAATAGTGCTTTGAGGCTTTAGTTCATATGGGAATCCTGGACATGACTGGCTTCCTTCTCCCTTTGGGGCATGTGATTAAGCCCTCTGCCTACCTTATGCTAATATGTATGGACGGGGGGGGGGGGGGGGGGGGACGGGATGGCTTTCTTCATACCATCAGGCACCACCCAGACAACCCCAGAGGAGGTTGCAAACATTAAGGTTTTAGAACAGTAATGTTGAGCCCACGCATTCAGAGGCTAATCCCTTTAGAAAGGCCCCTGCTCTTCCTGCAAAGACTTTCAATTTAGACATTAGTGCCAAAACAATTGGCCTGCTTTGCAGTTAAACCAGCAAATTAATTGTTTGCTCTGCCAGCTGGCCAATTCAAAGTATCATCAATTTTAGCTAATCCACCAGAGGCTCTCTATTCTGTGGACTACATCAGCTCTCCTCTGCAGCTGGGCTAAGCCAGGACACTGGAACCAGAGAGAGCGGGGAGGGTGTTTCAATTTGGCTGTTTCTAACCAAATATCAAAGTAGAAATGATCTCTAATAGCGATTATTTCACATCACCAGTCCTCTGTTTGTTAATCTCCAATTGAGCTCACTATGCAATCTCTCTCAGCTTCATTAAGCTCTTTCCATTGAAGGTGTAAAGATATAAAATTTAGCAGTTAAGACTATTAAAAGATCCATAAATCTAGCCCTCACAGCTAGACTTCCTCCAGATATAGTGCTTAGGAAAATTCACACTCTTGAGGCATTTATTGGCATTCTTCTGTAAACACTTTCCTTACATCAGGCTATTTCCTTTTCCAGTACCAAAATAAACTTGTCTCAATTCACTTGAAAAGCTTCAATTATCCAGTATTTTACCCTTGAGGTATGTAGTCACTTGAGGCTACTGACGGACTTACCTCTATTGGCTTTGCGTTTTGTTGTTTTGTTTTGTTTTTAGGAATATCTAATTGATGGAATGGAATGGCAATGACAGGAAAGAGCCCCCTTTACCTCAAGACAAGAGCCACTGTGTGTCCAGGTGCTAGGCTAGCAATCTTGGAGAGTACTCCTGTCGGAACGCGTTAACCTTTGAGCTAAACCATAAGATCAGACAGACAATGGACACCATACACTACAGCTATTTCTAGCATACAAGCTGCAAGGATTCCTGAGAAACTAAGATTAATGAATGATATTTCTAAGGAGTGAGGTATCAAAGGGATGTTGTCAAATTATTTGGAGGGCCTACTGGTGCTTAGCATCTAGAAAGTATCTGTTCGCACAGTGTTATCTGATTTCTTAGATTTATTCTCTGGAGTAGCACCTTAACACTGGCTCGTCTAGGTACAACAAAAAGAAAGAACTAGAAGAGATACAAAGGCAAACAAGATACTCTCCATGCCACCACCGCTGCTCTCTGAGATAGGACCAAACCTTCCCTTGCCATCAAATAGCAGACACAGTAATGTTTCCTGCAAACCTTCGTGAGGCAGGATCACTAAAGAAAGGTACTGACTGAACCTGCAATCCACAGACAAGAACTTTGATCTCCACATAATACACTAGGTGCTCATGCAGTGGCATGGAAAGAACAAGACAGAAAGTCACGGAGCTGTGATGATGATACCATGTACCTCTGAAGCATCGTTTTCATTAAAATGCCAGAAGAATATACTTAAAAGGAGAAACTCTCGTGGCTACCTTGATATAGTAAAGATAAAAACCAAAATATGTCTTGGATAATAAAGGACTTTCTGGTTTGAGAACAATAAAAAACTGGGGGTTAAGAAAAAAAGTTCTTGACTTGGGGACCAACAACTTTTAAAATGAGGTACACTGAGTTGCTGGGGAGGAGTGGGTTATTCACAGGGATGTGCCAGGGGCTGCTGATCCTGTACTAGAAGGATAGCGGGAGAGATTAGGAATAGGCTTGTAAGATAAACAAGGCTGAACTCTCACCCAACAACATAGTCTCACTGCCATGGGCATCTGAGAGGGAAACGGAGGCATGGCAGTAGCAATGGGGCCACATGGCAAACAAAAAGGCTGTGTGGGTGTCACCTCTAGTCCAAGTGCTGTGAGACTGCTGAGCCTTGGCTTACAATTTAACTAACCCTAGTAGGTATTTTTGTTGTTAATAGGAATGATTAACTAAGCTGACTGCTCCATCCTAAAGAGGAGTCTGTGCTGAGAAGAGAGGCAAACAGAATGGAGGGAGAGTAATTGCACATGGATAAAATGATAGAAAATGAAAGGGTGGTTGGAATGCTGGTGGTGGCTTGTGAATTCCACCAGGTGTTTCTATAATGTGATTTTTCTAAACTGCCACAGATGTGGTAGGAAATTGAGACAGGCACCTTTTTTTAACTGGGTACAAGCACCTTTGGTGTCATCAGGCCTCATCCCTACACCTAGGTTTAAGGATGGCTCTGCATTCTAGTTAGGTTTCTAAGGATGGCACCTCAAGGTAATTGCAGTTGCCTATCCCGTTCCAGTTCCTTCTATACACGTGGAAGTATCTCAAGCCTGCTTCATGCTCACAGGAACAATGGCCTGTTGTGCATCCGCCACACTGGGTGGAGCACAGGCGTCCAGTTATTTTAGTACTGGTGGTCTTTTCAAAGAAATGCACCGGGATGCTAATGTAGCTCTGAATCTTCCCCACTTTCCCAGTATTCAGCCTAGACCCAGTTCCAGATACTGTTCTTATTCCAGAAGCCTGAAGCAGGAGCATCCATGGAAGTGGCATCTGGGTATGAGATTGGGTTAGGACTTCACATACCGTGACAATCCTAGCCACCGACTTTTGCTCAGAACTTATCTTCATTTCAAGAAAACTGGAATAAATGGTTCCTAGCTACTAACAGATTTCTAACAAAGTCCTCGTCTACTAGTTAGCATTGCCATTTGGAAAAGTAGCCTTTCTTCGGCCAAGGAGAAAGCTCTGTAACTTAACTTTGTGCACTTCAAAAGACCAAGACAAGCAGGCCCCCAAAGTCAACCCCTCTACTTCACTTGGGGCAGACAGACCAAAGCAGCACTGTCCTCTGCTGAGAAGGTAAACGTAACAAACTAATAATGCTAAATACTGTAACAGGAGTAAGAATCAAGTGAATCTTCACAGTCTCGAAAATGCCATTGCGATTTCCTTCTGGCTTGCCTTTCTGTGGCTTGAAAGGCAAAGCCCCTTAGGTCACACTTCATTTCCCATCAATGACAGTTTAGTCTCCCTCCAACACAGGATTTTTTACCATGAGTTTCCTGCAGACTATTTGTCAGAATAGTTGGAATTTTTCTTGCATAGTTTTCAGTGATTGCATATTGGCTAACGATTATTTTTAAATTAAAAAAAAACTATTTTAAAGAACAAACATAATTAAACCGTAGCCATCTTGTTTACTCTTTCGTGAACCCTTCCTAATGCAGTATCACAGAAGCCTAACTGTATTTTCTCCTAAAGAGATTATTTTCCAGAAATTATGTAGTGCAACCGATTAACTTGTAGGAAACAGACAACACACTAATATGACTTCACCATCCAAATATGGGAAATGTGTTTTGGGTACCCAGTTAATAAAATATATCCATGGTCCACAATGTCCTTGTGTTTTATATCCACAACAAGCCCATGATTCTAGTTGAAGAGAATGGAATCAGGGTCTTGGTTTGCCATCTGTGCTATATGCTTTAACACATCCTTTTTGGTGATGATTCCAAGTAAGCGCCTGAAAGACAAACACATAAAAGAAAACCAAAGTAAAGGTACAATGAAAATTGTGTTCTTAACTAAAGGTGATGCCTGTCCTCCCTTAATCCTTCTCAACTTTGTCTTTGTCAACACTATCTGTATTTGGAGAACAATGAGCTAACAGCGGGATGTTTAGGCCAGACTAATGGATCAGCACACACTGATCCATTAGTCTGTCCCTAAATACACTTCTACATCTAGGTCTCAGGGCCCACATTTTCCTCTGATTTAAATATCACTCTCTAAACCTATGAATGGTACCTACTTACTATGGCCCTGTTCAAATGCTCCCCCCCCCAACCCCAAACATCCCTGGTCCTATGAGCCAGCTGAGACTCTGCCCTGCCCCCAGCAATGGCAGGCTCTGTGCAGGCTCATCTATGGCCTTTATTCTTTTTGCTTTTGCCCTATGACCATTTGTGTGTTCCTGCCTTCTCTGTAACCATGCACAGTCCTTCCTCAAGGACAGAGAAATGTTTATTTACTTTCATGTCTCCCCAGAATCTATGGAGTATCTATCTTCTTACACGAGTTAGGGTTTCAGTAAATGCTGAACATATACCTATTAGAGAACTTCTTCTGACTCAGCTCTGGTAAAGCATTTACTATGCCATCTCTAAAGTTTAGAAGCAGGAGAAGTTCTTACAGAGTTGTTAAGTTAACATAAAGTGTTAAAAACAAGACAACCTATACCCTTTTCCAATAACAATAGCAGGGCTTCTTTGCTAGAAAGCATGTATTCCAGGAAGGAAAGAGCCTTGGGCTTGGAAGTTCAAAGACTTGTGATTCTCCTGTCTCTACTACACAAGTCCTGAGATTACAGGTATGTGGTACCATCCTGGTCAACAATCTCTTGAAACCATGGCTTTGGTTACTCAAGACTAACCATAGTCTGAAACCACAGTACAAAACATAAGCTTTTTTAAGAGGACGAGGAACTCTGCATCCCGAAAACTTGTATGATAGTGCATTGTTATAATTGTCCTACCTTCTCTTTTTTGGTTTTTTTTACTGACTATCTGACTTAAAAATTAAGCTTTCTCATAGCTGTGTAAATATACAGTGAAAACACATTTTATATGAAGGTTAGTACTAGCTACAGTTTCAGGTTTCCAGTGGTGATCTTGGAAGGCATTTCTCAAGGGCTGGAGGGGCCACTGTACATCTCAGACACCATTACAATTTCAGTGATGCCTGTGCACAAGAGCACGGATCCTTTCTTAGTGGAGAATCTGAGTTACTGATAATATGCAACTAATAGTTTGTACCTCTCAAACATATTCTCTCCCCTGAAGGATACAATCACATCTGCCTCCTTCTTGAGGCTTCAAAAGGGCCTAGAAGTCTTTGTTTATTTGGGGCTGGGGAGGCTCTCCCCTTTACCTCTCTATTTAGTTTCTCCCACATTCCAATCTACCTTTACTCAAGGGTGCTCACCCATTGTGTGTAACCAGGCACTGGCGCAGTCCCAGCTTGCGGAAGATATCCACTACGATCTCCATTGGCGTAAGGTCTGTCACAGTGAAGGGGCTGAGATCCAGGATGTTCCGAAGCTTCAGGGTAGGTGGGGTGTATGGAGGCATTGGAGGCGAGTGCTCCGTGAAATAAATGATGGAAGTGCTCACAACCCCGTCCTGTTTCTTCCGAGCATTTTCTGTGGGAAGAGAAGGAAATGAAAAGTAGAAAGCTGAAGTGCTACTTCTCCATTCTGTCCTTTAACTGGACCTCTCTCTTCCTTCTGTGTCCCTGATTTCATGTCCAGCTATCAAGTGCCTTTATCCCTTTCCCAAAATCCTTACCAATTGAAATAATGAGATCTCTTCGAAGAACAAAGCCTACAAGTCTTTGCGATTCTCGGGACACTACCACTGGAAAGCCACTGTACGTGGTTTCACTGATTATGGTCTCGACATCTTCCACAGTCATACTGTCCTGAGTAAGGACAGTCAGCAAGGGATCATTTCTCCGGGGCTTCATCACATCCATTGCCAGAGTCTTATGAGCAAATTCTTCTTTGGCTTCAAGAAAGGGGTATCCATTGAGACGGATGTGGGCATCATAAATGCCCTCTCGCCCAAGAGCATCGGCCACCCACTTGCTTGTCATAGCTGCAGCCATCAGAGGCACAATATATTCCAGGCCACCAGTCAGTTCAAACATTATGACAACAAGAGAAACAGTCATGCGAGTCACCCCACCTACAAAGCAAACAGACAGAGGAAGCAAAGCATGGGAGTCAGTACAATTGCAGGCCTGCTGCAGGTCCCGTACAGAAAACCACTAGAGGCTAGGACAGGACCTCAGCAATAACGACACAGATTCCAGACTGCATTAAAGCAAGGCTCTCCAGTAGACATGACTTCAATTTCTCAAAATAACAAAGGAAAAGCAGCCTTATAGGTTAAAAAAAAAAAAACAACAAAACAATCAAGCAACAACAACAAAAAAAACAAAACCAAAAAAGTACATCATTGCTTTTTTCCCTAATTGCACATGCTCATTATAAAAATTTAGCTGTCAATAAGCAGAATAAAATTTTCAAGTTTTTTTCTAATACAAAAACACGTATTTTTACATATGTGAGCTCATATAACGTTTAGTTCCTTACCATACGTTTTTCTCCTGTTGTATGTTTGGAATAGTCAACATTATTACCAATTTAAAATTATATTAATGAAAAATTAAAAAGGTTGGGACAAGAAGAACGCTCCATTGCAAAAGCTACCTGCTGTCGAGTCTGATAAACTAAGTTTGACCTCCAAGGCACAGGCTTACCCCTTCCCACCATAAAATAAACGTAGGAAAGAAACTTCAACATCACATTGAAAGATGCTAAACACATCAGCAACCTGTGGTGCAGATCTGCAATTCTAGTTTTTCAAGTGGTGGAGGCAAAAAGGCTCACATGTGCGTGCTGGAAGAACTTAATGAGAGCTTAAGAAAAAAACTGAAAAGAAGGCTTAGAATATAGTATACTCATGGTAGAGAGCTTGCTTAGCAAGTAGCGTAGTTTGCTTTAATCCCTAGCAACACACACAAATATATGTTTAACAGAACAGAATCATGTTTAAAGGCTGTATAATGTAATATATGGATGGAGCATAATGTATTATACAAGTTCCCGAATGTTCAAATTGAAGTTGGTACTCACTGCTGGGCACAGGGGCTAGTTTGGTGTACAGACAAGGTCTTACTAATGTAGGTTAGGCAGGCATGGCACTTGAGATCCTCCTGGCTTAGCCTTCCAAGGGCTGACTACAAGCATGTGCCACACCTGCCTAATTTTTGTTCTTACAAATAATACTGCATTACACATTGATACACATTCTTATGCAGCTATCTCTGTCTATATTTCTGATGAATTCTCCTATGTAAGAGATTAAAATTACCTTTGTTAAAATGTTTGAGAAATAGTAAACCAAGAAAAAATGGATAATCATGCCCCCCAAAATCCCACTCTGCAGTCTACTGTGTTTCTTAGTATTCTTCATTTGTATGTCACTGGCAGGGTGACTTCTTTGAAGCAAACACTACTCACCTAAGCAGGCAGCAGCCCCAACCATGGCATAAAGGCCAGGGGTGATACAATCAGCTCCCTGACTACACCAGCTATTGAAGATGCCCCAGTCGTGGTGGTAATAAGCCAGTTGCTCCATTCCGACTCCTAAAAGACGGCCTGCTATAGCACCGACAGCCATGCTGGGGATAAAGAGACCAGAAGGAATCTGCAAAGAGAAAGCACAAGGTGGTTAGGGAAAAATGGTACAGTTCTTAGCATATGGTAGGGTAGAGGATTGACCCTCTGCGAAGCAAACAGGCCAACGACACTTTAACTATGCACTATGCTACCAAGTGGCTGCAAAGACTTGTATGACACTACAGGGACTAGAGGTTCTCTGGGACGTGCAGGCAAGGATGACTTCGAAGCAGCTTACCCTGATTCGGGGTCCATCAGGCAAGAAGCCTGAACTCTCCAGACCAACACAAAATGGAGGCAGAAATTAGGCCTTTCCCAAAGAAAAAGGAAAATAGATGGAATTTCTCATATATGCAGACATTCTCCCCAATTCTGAATTTTTATCAGCAACAATCTACTCTTTCTTGACTATTGTGTTCTATGCTGGATGGTCTACATATAAGATTTGATAGATGTTCTATAATAGCCCCAGGAATTAGACATTTATTATTCCTCAATGACAGACACCAAGGCTTAGAGAGGTTAAGTCATTTACCTGAAGTCAAAAGTTAGTGAATATTAGCACTGGTATTTTCATAAAATCCTTATAATGACACTTATATATAGCATCCTAACCCATCACCCACACCAAAAAGATGGCACAGAAAAAGTTTCCATTGACCCTCTAACAACACAACAGAAAATTAAACAAAATTTTAAGCTGCATGCTTAATCCAAACACATTCATCGCCTTCCTGTTTTGTTCCTTGGCTTCTAGGAATTATTGCGATTAAGAAAGGAAGTGATGTAAACACAATCAGGACGGCTCATGGCTCTCAGTGTGTATGTGGTATTTGAATGCAACCGAATGTGGTTATGTCTGAGGAGCTATGGATTCCCTTTCAATAAAACAGCGAAACAATGTTGAAAGTAGCCCAAGAAGCACCCAGAAAGTTTTCGGTTTTTTTCCTAGCCCTGGCTCAAATATCTTTCTATGGAGAAGATAGGGGGTGGTTTGGTAGGGGGAAACAAAGGATGAAGAAAAACCTAGCATGGACTTTTAACTGATTTTCTATTTTCAGTTCCTCCAAAACATGGATAACAAGTATTAAAGGTGAAGATCTTCTTTGAAGTAAGACATAATGATTGTACATATTTCTTAAGTACTGTAGAATTGGATACATGTATACAACATGCAATGATTGAATCGGAATAATTACTGTATCTATCATGTAAATATTATATCTTTGTCCAAGGAACATTCAAAATCCTCTCTCCATTTCTGAAATATGCAATCAATTATAGGTATTGTCACTTTACTTTGCAATAGAGCACTAGACCTGCTCCAGGGATGACTACCTGTAGCTTCTCCATGTAAGAATGTGCTTTGATTGGCATCCACACTGCCTGTGATATGTGAGGGGGCGTATGTTTGTGTGGAGGTCAGAAGACAACTTTCAGAAGTTAGTTCTTGCCTTTTACCATGTGGGCTTTGGGAAATGAACTCAAATCTCCAGGCTTGGTAGCTAGAACTATTGCTGCAGAGCCATTTCACTGGTCAGTGTTGTAGGATTTTGATAGCTTAAATACTTTAATATTAACATGTGAAGTGGATTCTACTGGTTAACAAGTAAGCACTGATAGTAACTGTAAAAAATTCACTTAGCCATGTTGGGTTGAACTTTATGAAGTTGCTAAAAACTAAAATCTGGTGAAGATGGTAGAACATTGGCAACCTCATGGAGTTCAGGCTAACAGTATGTTAGTCAGACATTGTATTTTGATAGAAGATGTTCTAAATGAATACCCCACTACCCTTTTTATGGGAAAAATGTTTTTACATAGAAAAGGAAAAAATATATTCCCCTTAAAAATTCATCAGTGAGGTTTGCATTTGACCTAAATAAAGGTTATCAATGAGCTGAGACAATGTTATCACTGTCCACCAAGTCATGAGGACATTTGGAGATAAAGGGGCTTCTGGGGAAATCTGACACCACATGAACTATCAGGATTGTAGGTTGCTTTGGCTTTGCCCTCCAAAGCCCACATCCAAACAGAACATTCACACAGAATTCGCCCAGAGAATTTCTCACCTTCATGCCAAAGGTGAATATAGTAATGACTATTTTCAGTATGAGTGTCAGAGCTAGCTGCCACATGGCACTGTAGACGCCCACGCCAGCAGGTCTGTCAGGCAGCTCACCGCCTTTGCTTGTGTTGAAGTGGTTCTCATAATCACAGAGCTTGGAGGAGTCCAGGAGGCCGCAGTCATTGAACAGCTCAGAAATGAGCTCACTTGTGCTCATCCGGGTATATTCATTGGGGAAAGCCAAGATGGCAGTGATGGCTGTCACAATGAGTACCTCGACGACAGGATACTTGCCCAACTGTGTGGTTTTACGCTTCCGACACCAGGCAATGTTTGTGCGGATAAACAGAGCTCCCCAAAGGCCACCGAATATGCCTAATACAATGAATGGCACGAGCTCAAAGAGATGCCACGGGGTGTGGAACTCCACATAAAACAGAACTAAGCGGCTGTTTCCAAATGGATTGATGGAGCGGAGTGTGAACGCTGCCACCAGAGCAGCGAAGAAAGAACGCCATAGTGTTTTGAGGGGAAAGTAGTAGCTGACCTACAAGACAGAAGGTGAGAAAGCAAACGTGGTCAGTATGCCAAAATGGCTTCAAATGAAATGATGGGGCTGCTGACATTATAGTCAAGATTGAAAACTTTCCAGAAATGTCTGGTTACGTGCCAAAGGACCAAGTTGGGCAGAATACCCAGGGACTGCAACATACATAGATACTGGTCAAGACTTCTAATATAAAGGCATATGCATGCTGTACAGACAAAAGTCATTGTTACCTCTTCCAGGCTGAATAATACTCCACCAATAGGGGCCCCAAAGGCTACAGATACACCAGCAGCCGCTGCTGCTGATAAGACCTACAATCCAAAATATAAGATCAGCAATGGAAAATATGGCTTTTTTACATTCAATCACATTTTTAAAAGCAATGTTCATAGGCACAAAGAACTAAAAAACAAACAAACAAACTCTGCATGGCTAACCAACCACTTCCACATAAGCAAGACTAATTAGATTCAACAGGTTATAGTGAAATGTGCGTGTAAGCAGTAATCAACGGAGAAAGGTACCATCAATTTGGGAAGAAGCGAGTGGAGCAGATAGAAGAGCATGGAGAGAGGAGAGGGGAAGGGTGTACTTATATTTTAATAAAACATCTTAAAAGGAGCAAAAATACAAAATTTATATGATCTATAGCATAAATAGTGATATGTACTTGGAGGGCAAATACTGTATGCTAGATGTTGACAATACACATGGTTCCTGTGTTTAAACAAAAAACAAATGGCCTTCACTGTGTGATCAAGGCATGTGTTTAATTCTAAATTGAGGCCCCGTTGCCAACCTTCCTTGTGTAGTAACTGAACTTCAGTCTGGTGAGCAAGATAAAGTACTTTGCTGTGCTGTTTCACTAGCACACTGTTTGGTTTATTTTATTTTCTGAAATTGTAATTATATCATTTCCCCCTTCCCTTTCCTCTCTTCAAAAACTCCCATGTAGTCCTTCTTGCTCTCCTTCAAATTTACGGCCTTTTTCTTTTTAAAAACTAATTTTCATTACATGCACATATGTCTATGTATACACACCGACATTTCTAAGTTGAACCTGCTCGGTCTGTATAATGCCATTGTATTATGTTTTCAGAGCTGATTGCTCAGTACTGAATAAGCTATTGCCGTGCTCAGCCTTGAGAAAGACCACTTCTCCCACTTCTCAGCAGTCCTGACTTGTATGCAGGTCCTGTGGGCTTTCTCCTGAGGCCAGTTTAGGAAACATTTTAATGAGATATTATAGAAGGCTCTAGTGACATAAAAGCAGTTACAGTTTAGAATTGCCTACCCCTGTAGCCTATCCTAGTCTCCGTGGCCTATAGAGACATAAATAGAGACAACTAGATTTTTAAGGGCAGAGAGGACAGATTGCAAGGAAAGTGAAAGGAATAGAGCATCAGCAGGAAAGAGAGACAAAAGGGGGTGGGTGGGACAACAAGTGGTGTTTAGAGAGGATTGCCCTGTGTGTGGAGGCATGGGCATGGGGAATGTACAGGACTCACACTAGTGATGGAACAGACTAGAAGGAATAGGAACAAGTCATTTCCTTCAATACTAGTAGCTGTGGAGAGAGATGATTTCAAAGCATAAAATTGAGCAAAATTAAGAATTTCAAAGAATAAAATATTTCTTGACAAAATAAATGGTTTTTTGGCTTTCTAGTCCGGGTTTCTCCAGGACTGGCAGACCATCTAGGGAAATTAAGGAGTGCAAGGAGGGAGAGCTCTGGTGCTAACCTGCAAAACAGTGAGAGCTTTGAAAAGTTGCAGCTCAAAAGACTGTCATTTGAGAAGGATAGGGAAGCCAAAAGTCAACTTGTAAAAGGAGATTTTCCTGGATATGTTTAGGATGAAATTGGAGCGGGACGGGGAGGAACAGGACTCTTGAGTTTTATATTACTGAATGGAATCTCTGCACCCCCTTCCAACTCAGATCTGCTTTATTTCCACCGGTCTGCTCACTGTGATAAGGCCGCTGCTTATGAACCACAAGATAAGATAACTTGCACGAGGCCCTGGGTTTAGACCCCAGCAACACAAGGGGAAAAAAATTCAGGATATATCTGTGTTATGGAAAATAGAGTGAAGATCCAGATGTTCAGAAGAGTCCGTGTCTGGCAAATTTCAGAAAAACAGTTCAGCTTTTATAAGGAATCTAGTTTCAAGCTCAACTCGATCCCTGTAAGGTAGCAACAACCAACACCATTCCTGGCCCTTAGAATGGTATTCTTTTCATGATTTTACTTGTTTAATAGCTTGTTTAATTTCACATAGCTTCTCTGTCCCTCTACCATATGACAGTCTACGTACACACCCTCTACCACTCCTGCTTGCTTTCCTCTCGTTTGACTATTCCAGGAACTTTCCCTATTTAATGGTCCAGCGTTTCAGTTTCCAGAGCCTGTGGTTAATCTTTTCGTGGTTTTTTTTTTCCCCTTCAAGAGAAATTGCTGGGTTCCAGTTTTACAAGAGCTCTTTTTTTAATAATAAAAATAATCTTGGCCTCAACTTATTCCATCTGTGATTTTTTTGGACCCTTCGAGGGAAAGCAAGCCAGAAGCACTGCTTCCTTGGGTCCTTAATTAATTATCGCACAATAAAGGTAACCAAGGACTTGGGACAATTTTTTTTAGAACATTCTTCCTCCTCAAAATAGTACACATTAACACCTGGCTGATTTGAGCACAGGCACAGAGATACTACTGTGGACACAGTTCATCTGAGCTGAAGCAAGCAGCAGGCAGAGAGAGAGAGAGAGAGAGAGAGAGGTCTAACACAGGAAGGAACTAAATCAAGTGTGGCATTTAGGAGCAAGAAAACTCTCGTTCGAAATGTGCTGTTTCTATTCACTCTTCTATCCACAGCAAGTTCCTCAAAAAAAGAAGTTTTTAAAAAGAAGTAACCACATATAAATACAATAAACAGCTCAAGTCCCCACTTCTCCTTTCCTTCTGTCCTCTTTCCCCATGCACCATAAGTCCATGCTTGTCACAGTTTAGAATAAACTCATTTCCAGATATTAGGGGGTTTTGCGAATGCTCATCTTCATGCACACTGGTAGGTACATGTGAGTGCAGGCACATGTATGCGCATGGGGAAGTCAACCTGCATCAGGCACCGTCCACTTGGTTTTTTGAGAAAATGTGTCTCAGCGGCCTGATACCTGCCAAGCAGACAAAACTGGCTGGCCAGTGAGCCCCAGAGTTTTGCTTGTCTCTACCCCCCTATTGCTGGGATTGGAAGTATGTACCACTTTAAAAAATGGGCTCTAAGGGACTGGAGAGATGGCTCAGAGGTTGAGAGCACTGACTATTCTTCCAGAGATGCTGAGTTCAATTCCCAGCAACCACATGGTGGCTCACAACCATCTGTAATAGGATCCTATGCCCTCATCTAGTATGTCTGAGGACAGTGACAGTGTACTCATATAAATAAATTTTTTTTAAAAAAATCATTTTTTAAACCTGGCAAACATGGGAGACTAGAACCCATTTTTTTTAAAAAAAGAGTTTTTTATTGACCCATATCACCCCAGCCCTAGATATGTTCTTCATAAGTACACAGGAATACATTTTTAAAAAATTATTCAAAATATGCCACAAATTAGCTTTAGTTTCTGCTATCTGTTGTCAGCAGTCCATGTCAATATACTGAGGGCCATCTCATTATTTTTAAATAGTTGCATAGTTTCCTATGATATGAGCAGAATACAGTTTTTTTGTTTTGTTTTGTTTGTTTTTCAAGACAGCGTTTCTCTGTATAGCCCTGGCTGTCCTGGAACTCACTCTGTAGACCAGGCTGGCCTCGAACTCAGAAATCTGCCCCCCAAGTGCTGGGATTAAAGGCATGTGCCACCACGCCCGGCCCAAAAAACAGTTTTTAATCAAGCCCCTATTTAATGACCTTTGGCTAATTTCAGACTTTTACAATATTAATAGCTTGTACTGAGTATCCCTAGACACCTGTGGATCTACACATACTAAGATGGCTAGAAGATGGACTCCTAGAACTGAACCTGCAGAACTAAAAGCTATTTGAATTTACCCTCATGAAATCCCCAAATTTTTATCTCTGAGAGCACAGTACTTCTGCTCCTGAGTGGGTTAGTGAGCACAGGGTGGAGGGTGGTGGTGGGTGGCTACTAAAGTCACATGTCCTTACCTCTCTACGCTTGGCTTCATTCTTCCGGTATTTGTTGAAGCAGTGGCACAGGATGTTCCCACAGCAGCAAGCCACGTGCACCAGGGGGCCCTCCTTGCCCAGGCTCAAGCCAGATGACACCGCCAACACCAAAGTGATAGTTTTGATGACAAGGGTCCACTTACCCAGATAGCCTCTAATAATGAAACCACTCAGGATGGTTTTGATCTGCAGGCCAAACACAGAGAGATTGGAAACAGACTACGTAAATAAACAGGGCTAAACAGTTCAAATCTACACTCCGCACAAGAACGCTATCACTCCTCAGCAAGTGACATATAAGTAAGTACGTGTCCCAAGAGGGATCTCACTATGGGATCCCGGGATCTGGGGGGTGGGGTGGAGGAGTAAAGCACTGTGTGGCAGCTGGGAAGAGTCTATTGTAAGGCAGAGAGTGTATAGATGAAGAAGCAGGAGCAGCTGAGGAGAACAGGTACTTCCTCTGGTTATAAAATGTTCTAAGGATAAGGTCAAAGTTCAAGAAACAGCCTGAGGAGTAGATATAGCCTGGAGTATTTGCCAAAGAACTATGACTTAGTCAGAGAGCAGATAGGAACTAAAATTGTAGTTGCTCCAATGAAACAATCTGAGGCCCAAATAGGTAGGGAGGGGGATTTGGACCCCCTTCTTTCCTCTTCTAGACTTAAAGGGAAATTTACTATAAACACCCCCAGGCTCTGACCCTGATTAGCAGCAACCAAGCTATAGTATATGCAAGAATACACATATTTTGGCAAAAAAAAAAAAAAAAAAAAAAGGTTCCTACTGTACTCACCTCAGGGATTCCAGAACCACAGGCGTAAGGTGCAAATGCCTTGACAAGAGATACAGCCAGGAAAGCAAACAGAAGAGCCCAGAGGACGTACATGAAGTAATTGACTATGTAGGCAAAGGCTCCCTGGAACAACACAAAAAGATGGCAGTTTAGTGTAGATAGCTGGGTGAGCAGCTCTTCTCCGTGACTTTTTACCAGGAGAGCGGGCCAGGAAGAAAAAGAACAATAGTAAATTGCTTAAGGTCTCTCGGTACTGAAAATCACATGCCTTTCTGCAATCAAAGGAAATTCTTAGAGGATTGAAACCTGGAACCCTTCAAACATGATTTACTTTTGACTTCGAGATAATATCTCTCTATGTAGCTCTGATTGGCATACAGCAGTGGCTCTCAACCTTCTTAATGCCCCTACCCTTTAATACAGTTCCTTATGTTGTGGTAACCACCCCCCCAACCACTAAATTATTCTATTGCTACTTCATAACAATAATTTTGCTACTCTTATGAATCATAATGTAAATACGATTTCAACATTTCATGTTTCAACATTCCATACCCTTCCCTATCTGATATGTAGATGGTCTTTAAGCAACCCCTGTGGAAAGGTCACTCAACCCCTAAAGGGGTCGTGACCCATAGATTGAGAACCACTGGCCTAGAACTTGCTATGTAAACCAGGCTGGCCTCAAGGCCACAGAGATCCAACTGCTTCTAGCCAAAGGCAAAGGCCAGGGGGCCGAATTCTTGGCAAGGGAAGGCTCAATTAGTTTATGATGCAGGGTCTTGACATCCAGCCTTGTCTGGCCTCGAACATGTAGCAAGCCTCATGTCTCTGCTCCCAAGAACTGAGACTACACACGGAAACCATAACTGGCCCCAATTTACTTTTTATGAGTGTTTTTTTTTTGTCAGTTTTGCAGTCAAATACCTGTGATTCCATGTCAAATTTAACAAGAATTACGATAGCTTCCCTAGTTTCTGGAATGAGTGAACATTCCTTTACCCTTCCCTATCTTGGTGCTAAATTCTCACAGATTATACTAAAATTTCTAAACATTGGTTTGTTCCTTAATAACCGTTTACTCAGCATGTTAGTGTAAGTAGCAGGGTATTTGGTGGGGAGTGTTGTTTCATTTTGTTTCAGTTTTGAATTCTTAAGATTTAACCCCAAGTCTCATACATGCTAAAACACAAGTTCTACCACTGAGCTATACTCCTTCTAGCCTCCATGTTTGTTTATTTATCTGAGTTGTTGCCTTGAGACTAGTCTCAAGTAACCTGTGTTAGTCATTCTGGAGCAGAGGGAACCTCTTGAACTTGTTTAGCATCCTGCCTCCACTTCCCAAGTGCTCCAATTGTACCTATGAGCTACTATGTCCAGCTCTAGGGCGTGTGTACACACATATGTGTATCACACTCATGCAAGTGCCAGTGGAGGCCAGAATGTGGCATTAGGTCACCTGGAATTACAGGCAGCTTTAAGCTGCTGGATGTGGGTGACAATCAAACTTTGGTCCTCTAGCAGAGCAGCAAACACTCTTCACATTGAACCATCTCTTGATCCCACAGCCTTAATATTTTAATACATATATGCATAATGAAATGATTACTACAGTCACCCTCCATAATTATGCTTCTTTGAATGAATAGTACATTTTTAGTGTTTAGTATTCATTGTTTTGTTTTGTTCTGTTTTGTTTTTCCAGACAAGTTTTCCCTGTATAGCTCTGCCTGGCTGTCCTGGAACCAGCTGTAGATCCGGTTGGCCTTGAACTTACTGCCTGCCTCTGCCTCCTGAGTTCTCAACTAGAGTTCTCATTCCACCTAATTGCCAATTTATACCTTTGGCTGCCTTCTCACCATTTCCCACCCTTCCCTGCCCCTGTAACCACCATTATAGACTGTTGAGCTTCTAACAACTATTCCACATGTAATGATTACATCTTAGAGCGATTGCTACCACAGACACAGCAAGAAGTTTGTGAGTAGAAACTAACTAACCTGATAATTCCATGATGCTCCAAAAAATAAAAAGGGAATACTTATTTTCATAAGGACAGAATATGCTTTTGATACATATGTATAATGTGTATGTATGTATGTATGATAATGAAGTAGGACACCTTGAAACTTTAGTTTTGAGCACTAAGAATGATTCATTAACATTAAAGGGCTGGCAATGGGTGATGCTTTATCAAAAAGGAAAATGAACACCAGGGGTTATACTTCAGATGACGAGGTGGCTTTGCAAAACATCAAGCACTGTGAGAACTTAATGGCCTAGACAAGGAGAATCGGGACTCTGCAAGTTGTGAATTTGACACAACTTTTCCATGATCTTAGGTCCTCGGAGCACAATTCTTTCTTTGTCCTTTAAGAGTAGCTGGTGAGCCAGTGGGCTCTCGAGGTGGGAAACAAAGAGGGAAGGCAGTGGAAAGGAAAGCAGCAGAAGCTGCCAGAGGCAGGAACCAGGAGGCCAACCTCTTGGCAACAGAGGACTTCCAGTGTCACAAACTATTTCCCCCTCGGCAATGATTTCATTCACAAAAAGAGCCAAAGAAATCTGTAGTTTGAGCAAATCTTAAGCACTGCTTTACAAGGAACTCCTGGAACGGACCCATAATAAAGGGCTAGTTATTCAGGGACAGCACAAGGGAGCCGGCACACATCATCATAGATAGAATGACAGTTTTCTCGGCCTCCCTCTCTGCCCCCTTCTTTTGATTATCATTTGTACATATAGCTAGAGAAATGAAATGAGCTGGTGATCCTGGTCATGGGTAGAGAGTTCACCTAGCGTATTCAAGACCCCAGGCTCAACCTTCAGCACCACAAAAGCAAAACCACCAACAAAGAGAGGGAAATAATTTCTATGGGGGAGATATATATTATACATATATATTAATTTCCTGTAGTACCGTCATGCAAATATGCAAAGTGTTAACCATCGGAAGAGGCCAGATGAAGTGTTAAACATTTTTGATTATGTAACTGCCTTAAAAATAAGTGACTGGCACGATTGTTCAGTGGCTAAGGAGGCCTACTGTCAAGCCTGAAGACCTGAATTCAAATTCCAGAACAGACGTGATAGGAGAGAAAGTGTCCTCTGACCTCTCTACAAGCCATGGCATACATGTTCCCTCATACACGCACAGCAAGTATAGGAATCTATTTTTAAGTGTTTCCTGGAGCTGAAGAAATGCTTCAGTGGTTGCTGCTCATGCAGAGAGACTGGGTTCGACTCCTACTCCCCTCATGAGACAGCTTTCGATCATCCACAACTCCAAGTTTAGAGGATCCAATGTCTTTTTCTCGTCTCTATGGGTACCAGGCACACATCTGCTGCACATATACACAAGAAGACAAAAGGCCACATTTCCCCTTCCCTTCCTCCCCCCGCCCTAAAGTTGTAAGACTTCTTAAACTTTTTTTGCCCAGACCTTTCTAATATATAGAGATGTCAAGAGTAGAAGGTGGAAGTACTTGGGAATGTAAGTAAAACAGATATCTTGTTTCTTCCTTAAAACAAATCAAAACAAAACAAAAACAAAGTACAGCGAAGAGTATGACAGCTCTAACCGCTAATCCCAATATTTGGAAGGATGAGATAGGACTCTTGGGAGTTCTAGACTAGGCTAGGCAAGAGTGTGAGACTTTGTTTTAAAGAAATAAAAATCCATGGAGCTACCCAGGAAGCTGAGGCAGAAAGATCACAAATTTGAAGCCAGCTAGGTAATTTATCAAGAGCCTATCTCAAAATAATTTTAATTTATTAACTAACTTGTTTGTTGGTTTGTTCATATAGTTATTGTTTTCTTGAGATACAATCTTACTATGTACCCCTAATTGTTCCGAATATTTAGATTAACTGGCCTCGAATTTGCAGTGACCTTCCTGCCACTGACTGACAGGCATAGTCCACTAAACCCAGCTCAAAAAATTGTAACTTTTTTTTCAGGGCCAACAAGACTGACAACACAGGTTCATTCCCCAGGAACTACATGGTAGGAGAGAACTGATTCCCTAAACCTGTTCTCTGACCCACACCCATACATACACACACACACACACACACACACAGACCACACAGACAGACACACACACACATACACACCACACCACACACATATACCCCACATACACCCCCACACACACACACACACCTCACACACCGAATGAATAAATAGATAAATGTAATTTTAAGATTTTAAAATGTTTGTTTGGTTGGTTTGTGGGAATTTTTTTGTTTTGGTCTTTTGGGAAGGTTTGTTTGTTTGTTTGTTGTTTGCTTTTCAGATAAGGTCTCAGGCTGCTCAAGAATGTAGTCAAGAATGACGACTTCCAACTCCTGCTCCTCCGGCTCCTACTTCTCAAGTGTGTGCAACCAACTCTGGCTTTCATGATGGAAATATTTCAAATACAGGAGATATAAATCACTTATAGAGTACTCTTTAACATATACAAGGCCCAGAGTTCAATCTTGAGTATATATATATTCCATTTTAAACCGTTGTTTATGGAGGTAGAAAGACAGCTCAGTGGTTAAGAACATTTGTTTCTACAGAGGACCAGGGTTTGATTCCCAGGACCTACATGACAGATAGCTCATGACCATCTATCTGGAATTCCAGTTCCAGAGGATGCAAAGCATTCTTCTGATCTCTGTGAGCACCTGGCACACATGTGATGCACATACACACATGTGGAACAAACATTCCTACACCTAAAATAAATAAATCTAAACGAATAGTTTAAAAACCATTGCTTACACTTAATTTAAAAAATTATCCCCAACATTCAGGAACAAAGTGAGAATAGTGTTTGGTACATTCATCCATCCGATAATGTAACGAGACTACAGTTTGAGAAACATCCACGTCTTAGTTAGGATTACTACTGCTGTGATGAAACACCATGACCAAAGCAAGTTGGGGAGGAAAGGAGTATTTGGCTTACACCGCTACACTGCCACATCACTGTTCATCGTTCACAGAAGTCAGGACAGGAACTCAAACAGGGTGGGAACCTGGGGGGAGTTGATGCAGAGGCCATGGAGGGGTGCTGCTGACTGGCCTGGCCCTTATGACTTGCTCTGCCTGCTTTCTTATAGAACCCATGACCACCAGCCCAGGGATGGCTCCACCCACAATGAGCTGGGCCCTCCCCCATTAACTAAGAAATGTCCTACAGGCTCGCCTGCAGCTTGATCTTATGGAGGCATTTTCTGAATTGAGGCTCCCTCTTCTCTGATGACTAGACCTTTTGGCAAGTTGACAGAAAACTAGACAGTACTATACACATAAAACCCTGCTCCGCAAGCCAATGAGTATAGTTTTATATGAATGCAAATAAATTCTCTTATGTGTGACTTTATTATTTTTCCTATCCTTTTCAGTTGACTTACTGCACTGTGTGTATGTATGTGTGTGTGTGTGTGTTTGTGTGCACACATGCCACCTCAAATGTTTTGTGAACATGGTGGATGGTAAAATTATTTAAAATTTATTTTTAGTTGATTTATGATTATGTATGCTTTTAAAAGTATAGTATGATGCTTTGATACTTGTTTATATAAGGTATAGAGATAAAATCAGAATATTAGCATTTTTACTTACTTAAATATTTCATATTTCTTTCTTTAAAGCCTTCTAACTCCTTCTATTTCTTTTTAAAACATATAAGAAGGGAATGTGGTTCACTATTAGAGCTCTGATTACCTAGCACGCACATGGCCTTGGGCCCACTGCTCAGCCTTCTATCGATCATTAGTTGCTATGAAGTACAGTTACAGTACCGTTGCTGTTTGAACTGTAGAATTTCTTCCTCCTCTCTGTTTGCTGTTCATTACAGAAATTCTCTCTGCCCCCTTCCTTTCTCAGCTGCTAGTGACCTTTACTCCTTACCTCTATGCAATCAGATGAAAGATAAATTTTAAGAGTACAAGCACATATTCTGGTCTTATATCTACTTCACTAACAGAATGGATGACTAGGGAGGGAGTTCAAGGGGTACCCATTTTCACGCATGAACCTGATAACTAAAAGGTTTTCTTTTTGTTGTTGTTTTGTATGCTTTTTCAATGGGAGAGATCTAACACATAACAAAGTACTGAAAGAAAGGAAAGAAGCTGAAACACAAAATTATTATGTGTTGAAAAATACTTGCTTAGGCAATGTCTTAGTCAGGGTTTCTATTCCTGCACAAACATCATGACCAAGAAACAAGTTGGGGAGGAAAGGGTTTATTCAGCTTACACTTCCATACTGCTGTTTATCACCAAGGAAGTCAGGACTGGAACTCAAGCAGGTCAGGGAGCAGGAGCTGATGCAGAGACCATGGAGGGATGTTCTTTACTGGCTTGCTTCCTCTGGCTTGCTCAGCCTGCTCTCTTATAGAACCAAGACTACCAGCCCAGAGATGGCACCACCCACAAGGGGCCTTTCCCCCTTGATCACTAATTGAGAAAATGCCTTACAGTTGTATCTCATGGAGGAATTTCCTCAACTGAAGCTCCTTTCTCTGTGATAACTCCAGCTGTGTCAAGCTGACACAAAACTAGCCAGTAGAGGCAATAATGAATGTACTGATAAAACCATAAAAGAAGACTACACAACTTTGTTTCCTACATCTCTGGCATTTTGACATAAAACATAGACCTTTTGATTGTTCTAATTCAGTGCTCAGGGATAACCTGCTTTGTGTTTCTATATGATAAACATGTTTTAAACATTCTATAATGTTGTTAGAAATTACATCTTAACCTGCTCTCTACCTCTGAAATTTCTATTGAAATTGTTTGAGAAAGGCAATTTTAAGCTATACTATGTACTAACAGCTAAGCACCAGAAGAAATATAAGACTTCTTTAAAATAAACCAAACTTTTAAATATAAGCAGAAAATGCTTCCAACATGTCTTACTTGATAGAAATGGGGCAGAACTTAAACCACAAAAGAAGACAAGCTAGTCCCACTTTCTTTTCCACAAACAAAAATAGGGCAAGATTTCATAATTGCCAGAAGTACAGTACAAAAAAAGAAATACATAGAAGGATGAAATTCAGTGTTATAGAAATCAGTGCTTGGACGTTACCTGATCTGTATTGATGATGAGCTGGGACCAGCTATTCCACTCTGGACATTTGTCTCTGTGTTCAAAGGTAACATGCTCAGAATTCCAGCAACAGTGCTCATGGTTAAACCAGAATCCCCCTGTGCATATCCCTTCTTTTAAGTCTGTCATCCAGTGAGCAGAGATGTCTATCAGGCCAGCTAAGGAACCTGGTTTAGTGGGGAAGAAAGGGAAAGGCAAAGGTAAATTCCACTTCTGAAATTCTCTTTGGGAATTAGAACACGTTCTATCAGTCCTAGTTGTTCTCATACAACTTCTTTCTGATGGTTGACTTGCTTGATAATTCACTTACTACCCCTACACTGACACCAGTGTTGAGCTGAAGAGATGCTTAAGAGCACATCCTACTTTTGTAGAGGACCTGAATTCAATTCCCTACACTCATATCGCATAGCTCATAACTGTTTGTAGCTCCAGCTCTAGAAATATTTCTGGGCTCCAAGTACCTGGGCACCTGCACTCACATGTATCCCCCCACACACAGACACAAACACACACAGATGATTAAAAAGAAACACCAGTATCTGTGAAATATGTATACTAGGAGGAACTAGGGAGAAAGCAAATTATTTGGGGGAGAGGGAAGAGTTTGGTCTTGAAACTTCCTTGGCATAGTGAAGGGATTGTTTAGGTATAGTTTAGGACTGACATCCATAAAGGAAGGAATTTGTTTACAATTATGTGACTTGCTAGGCCTTTAATCCCAGTATTCTGATACTTCAAGGCTAACCTGGTCTATTCAACATGTCAGCTAGGGCTAAATAATGAGACTCCATCTCAAAGCAAAAACAAGTAAAACAAAAAGGCTATGTGACTTTCCCTCACATCAGGTTGAGTGAATATAAATTTCCCACACTGAAGAATCTTCCATGATGTTTATTTGCAATGCCTATAGAGGGAAACTGATGGAGACTGTGGGGGACAGGTAAATCCTGGACAGCAGGATTTTGCATCATGGACAAGAAGAACTTGCACAGTGGCAGGAAGGGACTATAAGCTAAGGACATTACATTTATAGCAGTATAGAGTGTTGTATGCAAAGAAGGTTGGATGGAACCAGAGACACTTTGGATGTCTACTAACCCCAGGGTATAAAGACGCTAAATTGGTCTCAGCATTTGTGCAGCTTGGTCTCCATGCAGGTCCCCCCAACAACTGGAGCCAAGGCTGTCCCTGAATCCTTGCTTGCTTGTAGATCCCATTCCCCTAAGTGGGCTGCCTTGTCTGGCCTCAGTGGGAGAGGATGCGCCTAGTCCTACAATGACTTGATGTGCCAGGAGGGTGGCAAATCCAAGGGGGTTCCCTTTCTTAGAGAAGAAGGGAAGGAGGGAATGGGGGAAGGATCTGTGTGAGGAAATACTGGGATGTAAAGTAAATAAATAAATGTTTAAAAAAATGCATCAGCAGAAAATTCTCAAAAAAGTCTCAGTCTAACCAAGTAAGGATATATAGAATATCCATCAAAAAAAATTGATGAGAAAGGAAAGATAATAAAAGATGGGACCATAAGTACTATAACTGGTAAGCTGATAGGCACTAAAATAGTTAATATACTTTATTTCTGGCTGTCATATGTCAGTTAAAGGAAGAAACTCTGGCCAAGAGAAAGTAAATGGCCCAGAATCCTGCTTTAGGAAAAATGCTAAAGGTGCTATAAAACTCACAGCCCCTGAATCTCCAGACTGTTACACACAGACACACTGTCTCTGTTATGGGTCTCCAACATTTAAAAACAAAATGCCCTGTGTGTACGAGAGGGGAAAAGTCACTGACAAGAAACACATTAAACAGTTGAGGATATTGTACCTACACTCTGTCGGGTGAGAGAGGCCATGTTCTGTGTATGTTTTGGTAAGTACTGCAAGTGTTACCACCGACTTGAATTAACTAGTCAAATCCAGCGGTTTCTAACAGCTACTTTTGGCCACTCCAGCCCTGATGTTTCTGTTCCAAGTTTTATTACATTGGCGGCCTGGATTCACAAAATTAACAAGGCCTTCTAGTTCTGTGCTTTGCTCTATCCTCTGGCTGTTTCATATGTGCAGTTTGTATTTTACACTACTATCTCAGTCCTGTCTTCTTTATTTCTATATCTCCCTTTTACAAATGGCTCTTTCTTCTCTAGCTATAGATTTTATTAACTTTCCCCACCCCCAAAGAATCGCCTTGTGTCTTCTCCTTGCCTGCCATTTCAATGTTTTGTCCTTCCCCTCTTTCCAATGACTATCAACACTTGAGATCAGGCTCCCAACATATAGCTGGGGTTTCTCTGAGAACGCTGAAGTGTTTCTGATCACCAAATGTATGACCTTCCCTCCTCTATGCTCCTCTCTCCTGGAAGAGCCAGAAGGTACAGCTAAGTGTCCTCAACCATGGGCTGACAAACTACAATGCGAGGGCCAAATCTGGTCCGGAGGATTACGTCTGTCAGTAAAGATGCCCCAGTGACAGTCGGACTAATTTGTTTACCTATGGTATACAAATAGTTTTGTGGAACAACAGCAGAGTGGCATGGATCCTTTTAAAAATTCTTTAAAAATTGTGTCACACAAAAAAGGGCTCTTCCACAAAAGCAGGAAGATACTAGGGCTGGTTTCTACCTTAAAATGATCATAACATTGTACAGCAGACAAACTGAGCTTAGAGATCATTGAACTCATGACTTGTAAAATATTTAGGATCATCTGACCCCTGTAATAAAAAAGAAAACACTGCCAACCTTTAGTCTATGCAATTATTTTTAAAATGTTTATTTTATATGCCACCTGTGTATGTGCACACTCATGTGCATATACACTCATACACAGAGATGAGGGGCTCACAGGGACTGAACCACCAACCAGGGAGCCTGCATGGGACTGACCTAGGCCCTCTACACGTTATAGTTGTGCAGTTTGGTCTTCGTGTGGAACTCCTAACAGTGGGAGCAGGGGCTGTCTCTGACTCTGTCTCCTGCCTTTGGGACCCTTTGCCCTATTGGGCTGCCTCCTCTAGCTCAATAGGAGATTAGCCTAGTGCTACTCCAACTTGATATGCAAGGCAGGTTGATATCCATGGGAGGCTGCCCCTTTTCTGAAGAGAAATGGAGGAGGGGTGGAGGGAGGGATGTAGGGGGAGAGGGACTAGTAGGAGAGGAGGGAAGGAAAACTGTGGTTGGGATGTAAACTAAATGAAAAAACTCTCTAGTTTACCATACCTGATAAAAGGCCAATAAGGAGCATTAACAACCAACCAGAGAAAGCATCGCTCACACTGTGAATTAAGGCCCATGTTGACTCTTTGCTTTTATTGGTAATCTAGGGGGAAAAAAGAGAACATTGGTTCACTTTAAACATATCTTTTCTTCATCTCCAAATGGTTGAGCAGAAAAATATAAACTATCTGGGAATAGAGAACAATTGAGAATTATTTAACTGGACCAATTTACCAAGAATTTTTATTGAACTCCACCAATTTGTTGTAATGTCCAAGGTATACTTCCACTTATTACCATCAACCTGTGTATTGCAGACTTCTTTTCCTGCCCTGGATAACAGCTGTCTCAAGAAGAGCTGATTCCCAGTGAAGATTGCTTTGTAGGAATAAACAAATAATGACAGAACTGAGAGGCAACTTGAAGTTTACTCTCCTGGGCTCTGATTCAGTCACCCCAGATACTAAGTGATATTGGTGCATGGCTCCTTAGATTTCAGAGATCAGCACAACATAACAGCACAAACACAAAGCTTGAGTGCTTAAGTCTTACCATTTAAAGCCACAGTGTTCATATTTTTATTTTGTTTTATTTTAGCTTTAAGCTTATATATATATATATATATATATATATATATATATATAGAGAGAGAGAGAGAGAGAGAGAGAGAGAGAATGAGAATGAGAGAATATGCAAGAACTGGTCAGAGAACAATTTGCTGAAGTCTGTTGTCTCGTATCATGTGGGTTCCAGAGAGGAGACTTAAATCATCAGACTTCGCACCAACTACTTCTGCACACTTATCCAGCTTGCTGGTACATGTCCATATTTTTGAGACCAATATTCTGCCAGTGTTCTTACTGGTACTTCCCTTTTTTAAACCACTATTTCTTATCCTGAAAATTGATTTATCCCACCTTCATCTGCAGCAACATCACAAAGAATAATAAATTATAAAATATCAAAAGGAACTTTATAACATATTTTGAGGGCCAACAAGATGGCCCAGTGGCATGTGAATGCATGTCTGTGCATGTGCGCATGTGTGCGCTCACCCCCTCCCCATTACATGACACTAAATTACAAGATTTAAAAAAGACACGATATAAAGAAAACTGAGCCTGGTGGTGGCAGTGTACACATTTAATCTCAGAAGCAGATAGATCTCTGAGTTCAAGGCCAGCCTACAGAACAAGTTCCAGGACAGCCAGGGATGTTACACAAAGAAACCCTGTCTCAAAGAAAGAAGGAGAGGGGGGAGGGGAATGGAGAGGGGGAAGGAAGGGGAAGGGAAAGGAGGGGAAGAGAGGGGAGGGGAAGGGAGGGAAGAACAAACAAAGTGAAATCAGTTGGGATGCTTAGGCTAAACAAGTTCAAGGCCAACTTGATTAACAGTGAAAGCCTGTTTCCAAGTCAAAAGTGAAAAGGGTTTAAGTTATGCCTTACCGACAGAATAGTGCCTAGCCTTTACCAAGCCCTGGATTCAATCACTAGCAATGCATCCCTGAAAAAAACGGCATTTCTCAAAACTCTGGGTTTCATGCATTGGTGAGAATACTTGGCAGACTCTGAGAAAGGATCAGAGTTCTATCCAGTTTAGATGATCAAGCCAGTGAGTTCCAGGCTAGCCTGAATAAAGTCTCAATAAAACAATAGATAATAACAATAAGAAAAGAATCAAAGGATCCAGGCAGAAGGCTCTGAGAAAATTTCCCAGTTCTGTGAGAAGAGAGGTGAGGAAATTCTTTTGTTATTTTTTTTTTTTTTTTTTGATTTTTGAGACAGGGTTTCTCTGTATAGCCCTGGCTGTCCTGGAACTCACTCTGTAGACCAGGCTGGCCTCGAACTCAGAAATCACCTGCCTCTGCCTCCAGAGTGCTGGGATTAAAGGCGTGTGCCACCACGCCCAGCTGAAATTCTTTTGTTAAACTTATACAACCTACACCATAGCTCTAAATACCTATGCATTAAATTAACATCTTGGCTGCTACTTTGATCAGTCTTGTGGTTTTTGTTGGTACTGAGTGCTTAAATTTCCTTTGGTTTTATGGTTTTACAAGAGCTATAATCATACAGAGGTGAACCTGTATCTTCAGTACAGTGTAGGGTTAGGTAATTTGGTTATTTAGACCGTTGAAAGAGGCCCGTTTACTTTGCTTGGTTTTAGAGACGGTGTGTTAAGAGATGGGAGAAGAGGCCTTGGGCATTCCTTTTCACCTATGTAGAGGCATGTTCTGCATTTCCAGACTGTGACTGTCCTTTTCAACAACCTTCTACAGGAAGAGAAATCACTAGGCATAACTTTTCAAACCAAGGATAAAAACAGAAACATCTTACAAAATGAAGCCAGGTAAGGTGGCTCTTTTCTGTTAATCAAACACTGGGGAGGCAAAAGAGTATCCAGGAGTTAGTGTGTGCTACATAAGTGAGTTTCATGTCAGCCTAAACTTCAGAGTAAGACTTATCTCAAAAAAGATGAGAAATTAAAAGAAAAAGAAAGAAAGAAAAGAAAGAAACCCTATGTTGCCAATCCAAGTCAGATTCCATCAGCTCTGGGGCTGAGAAAAGGCAAGTCTATAACAAATTTAGTTCTTTAACGCCCATCCCCCATGTTGCTAAACAGTTGCTCACACACCATCACTGCCTTACCTCTCGGTGCCTATCTCGGTCTCGAGATTTCTCTCTCACCCAATCAATTGTGTTGAAATCATCATAGGTCCCTACACCAGGGATTGGCTCCTCCAAGAAGTCCATGACTCTATTTGAAGAGCCTATTCCACCACCATTGTATGACTTGTTCCCTGTATTGAAGAGCAAACAGACATTAGTACACTGGACAGCCAACATTTTTAATGTCCCCGTAAACTATCTGATGATTACGGTTATGGTACAATGCGATCACCTACTGAGATATCCGTCACATTCACGGGTTTCTGTGATCGAGGCTCAACTAAGGAGAAACTAAGGACACTATGAATGGACAGGGACCCAGGACAGTAATAGTAGAAAGAAAGAAATGACAGAAGCTAGTGTGTAGTGGGAAAGTATCTACAGAACAGAAGACAGGAAGGAGCTTGGAGCAGTTTAGGTATTTCAGTTTATGGAAAGGAGATGAAAGGCTCTAAGGCTTTGCAAATCTATCACATCAAGAACTATCTTATAGTTCGTAAGGCAGTAACTTAATCCTATGAGGTGGTTTTTTACCCAGTTGGAGACTTGAAAGAAAGAATGCTGGCCTCTTCAAGAGTTAAGCTGATTGGAATGTACAAATTTTCCTTCAGTAGATAGAATGCTTTGATCTCCAATATAATGGGCTGGTAGAGACTTTTTCACAGTATGTCCGAAAGTTAAATATTTACAAGTAGAGATTTAAACAACAATGCTTGGCTTAGCAATGAACTGTCCTTCCTTGATCCTTGAACTAAGCAACATCCGAGTGTGCTCACTAAGCATGGTTTTTAGTCTGCTTGGTATTTAGTTTTTTTGTTTTTTGTTTTTTTATTACAGCTACTTAGGTGTGGATATGTTTCATCTTCCTTTTCTAGACTATCAGATCTTCAATAGTTTCTCTCTATTGAATTTATCATAGCCTTCCTACAATGTCTTCCTTTCCCCTTTGAGTCAAATCTCACTACATTACCCAGACATAGCTACAACTAGTGATTGCCCTATCTCAGCCTCCTGAGTAACTGGTGTTATAAAAATGCGTCACCATCTCTTGCTCCCCACACTGCCTTAGCACATATGTGATAGTAAACATCAGATGATCCAAAATGCATTCAACAAATGGCAAGGATGAGGGAATATTTAAAACTAAGCAGTTGTACTGACACATGGTAAGTATTGCTTATAAACTTGTTAAAATATTTTGGCAACATCATCTGATGGAGCAATATTTTGCTAGTAAACTAGAAATGTAAAAAACAGCATTGAGGAATCTATATAAATGCACACAGGGAGACCGCAGAGTAATTCCATCATTCAACTCACACAGCCAAATCTCTCATTTGCAACACCAATCTGGCAGGGACAAAGGCTTCGTCCAGACTATTCGCTAATCAACCTCTCTTCAGCAAAGGCCCAAGTTGGCCTCAGCTGACTCTTTCTCTGTCACCTCCCTGCCCAACGCAGCTAGCGGCACATTCATGGCAGAAGTTTAAATGAACAAGATAAATGGAACCTGTTTTACCAACTGGAAGTCTGCTGACTGCCTAATTCAGCACACTTTTTACAAGCAATTCGGAGGTTTGAAAGGAAAAACTCAGCAGAGTCCTAATCATCAGCGGGTGGGTGAGTCACTGGAGTGGCTTGGAGGAGGTGAGCAAGTTAATCTTAAAACCTCAAACCAAAGTCCTTTTCCTATCTTCACTTCTACCTGGCTGTAAAATGGATGTCTGCTGAATCACCACCCCAGCCTAGCCTAGCCTGTCCGTGGCATGCTGATAAAGAAGAAAGCTGCTACGCTCAAGAGCTTGGAGGGAGAAAAGGGGCAGAAAGAGAAGAAAGTGTGTGGGAAGGAGAGAGCTGAATGAAGCTGTTTCCATTCTCAACTTAAAATGCTGACATGAACGCAGGACAGCAAACAACCAGAAACTGACTCCTTCAAAGCAGGTTAAGGCTTCCATTGAATTTCTAGTTTCAGAGTTCTCCTTTCCGGAAAGGGGGGGGGGCGCAGGATTTTGTGAAAGATTTTAAGAAGCATCAGATAGCTGTCTAAGGTTACAATATATATCAAACGAGCTCCTCCACCACCCCCAGCTTTAAGGCAAAATGAAGATCTGCAACAGAGTCCTGGCAGGAAAAAGAGAATCCTATTACATCACTAGGTAACATGAGCACCACTGCATCCTCCTTTGTCGTCTGTCTCCTGCTAGAGAGGCAATTATCAGGCCCGTAATGCGCGGGCAGGCAGTGATTAGAATCCTACTACAGACTGCTTGCAATTCTCCAGATCCCCTGCTCCCGGAGCATGCTTCAGCCTGGGCTGGGCTCAGTCTGCTTACCTTCGTTCACAGTTTTCTTTTTTTCTGCCTCAAGGAAGAAACAACCTTGGCAGCCCGCATTTGCTCATTTAGGTTGAGGGGCTTTTACAGGAGGCCCGCTCTGGGGAGCTTTAGAAGGGCACTTGCTGCTTTCTCTGCTTTTAACTGCAACAAACGCCACCTAAAGAGCCACCAGTGCTCCCGGTTGGTCAGAGTGTGATGTCACCGATGAGATCACATGACCAGACCCTTGGACCGGCCTTGGAGAAAGGAAGATTTTTTAACCTAGCACAGAAGCCTTAAAGATGTAGTCTCATCTAAACAAATGCCATCAAATGGGTAGGGGGAGGTGTTGTCAGCTCAGAAGAGGAGAGTTCAGGCAAGTTTTATACTTCATACCCCATTTAGCAGAAAGGACCAGGCATCAAAGTAGAAATGTCCAGAAACTTTAGAATTAGTACGATTTTTAATTTACTACATTTTAAATAAACCACTAGTGTGGGCTTGGTGGCATCTGTCTGTAATTTTAGCACTTAGAAGGCTAGCAAGTTTACAAGTAGCCTGGGTGAAACAGCAAGACCTTGTCTAAAAAAAATCAAAATAAAATAAAATAATATAAAATTTAATTTAAATCTCACAAACATAATGCTGAAAGATTCCAGACATAAAAGAGCTCATAACAGCATGGCTCTACTCCTGAACCTAATGGCAGGCAAGCCTAAATTTTAGGATATGAATCACTGCAATGCAACCAAAAGGAAGAAAATGACATAAAGATAGGATCTACCAGACAAAACTGCAGTCTGTGAAGAATATGCAGCAAAAGGAAGGCCTCTGAAATGCTGGTCAGTTTTCCTGATATGGTAACAAGTGACCATCTTCAATTATTCTTTAAAGCACGCATGTATATATTGTATATTCAAAAATACACATATGTGTTGTGTGTCCTTTCATATGTACACACTATAATTAAAGAAAAAAACTGTAAAAGCATGTGCCCCGGAACATACCTGAAGTCTCAATTCCTTTGTGAGGGTGGTGACGTGAGCCTCAGATTCTGGGTCAGCTTGGACAACATAGCAAGCCTCTGTTTCAAAGCTATCATTGTTTTGGGCTAGGGGAGGTAGCTCAGTGGGTAGAGTGCATGCCGCCCCCCCTCCCCTCGGCGCATGAGGACCTGAGAAGTAAATCCTCAGCATTCCCTCTGGTAGAGCTGAATGGGGCCCGCAGCAGCAAGGGCATCTCCAGAGCTACTTACTGTTCAGCCAGCCTAGCTGAGAGGAGCTTCATGCTGAGTAAAGCCTAGTCTCAAAGGGGACAAAGCAAATGGCAAAGAGGAAAACAGGATGGATGGCACTTGAGATCTTTCTTCTGTTCTCCCCTTTTCTTGTGTGTGTGTGTGTGTGTGTGTGTGTGTGTGTGTGTGTGTGTGTGTGTGCGTGTGCATGCTCATGCATGTGTACACACATACACACACACACACAAATACAAAGAGTTCTTTGGGGGCTAGACATGTAGCTCTGAGGTAGCACGTTTGGCATGCCCAAGGTCCTGAGTTAAATCCCCAGTACAACACTTTTTAAAAGAAAAATGCAATAAAACTGAGTTGCATATCAAATTACCACAAAAACCATTTTTTAACAAAAAATATAGGCTTCCATATGGCACAGGCTAGCCCTCAAGCTTCCTATATAGCTAAGAATGACCTTGAATTTCTAATCTTCCTGCTTCTACTTCCTGAGTACTGAAATTATAGAGTGCTGGTGTTACAGACATATGCTACCACACCCAATTTTATGTTGTACTGGGGATTAAATCTAGGGCTTCATGCATGCTAGGCATTCTACCAAACGATTGACATCTCCAGCCCCAAAGTCAGTTCTTGACTAGCACCCGACCACTTGGAAACCCTAGAGTACAACCGAGAAGATAGAAAGGGCTGTGGCTATAAACTAGTCGGTAGAGCACTTGCCTGGCAGGCCTTGGATTCAATCCTTGCTACTAAAAATAATGCCAGGGATAGCAACACAGAACTATAACTCTGGTAACTCAGGAGGCTGAGGCAGAAGGATTGCTGCAAACTTGAAGACAGCCCAATTTACATGGTGAGGTCTTGGAAAGAAAGAGGGAGAGGGAGGGAGGGAAGAAGGAAGGGAGGAAGGAAGAAAGAAGGGGGAAGGGGAAAGGGGGAGGGAGGAAGGCAGGAACAGAGGAAGATGGGAGAGGAACAGGAAGTTGGGAAGGAAGGCAGGGAGACAAGTAGATAGGAGGGTAGAGAAGGGGGGAAGGAGTGCTCTTTGTAAAAAGAAAGCAGCATGCTCTGTAATCATTAATCCAACCTGGCTGAACAGCTACTGCAGCCCTGATAGTAACTTCACTCCTAAGGTTCCATTACTGTAGAGGCTTTTCCATCTCTGGCCCTATCCAGAAGGCTATTTTTAAGCAGGTCTTAATTAATTGTGCAGTAAGGCCAGTCCAGTAAAGAAGAATAAAACTGTCATCTCTTAACTCCCTAAGTGAATCAGCAGGACAGCCGCCATTTAACATTGACCCAGTTACAGTGTGCTCCAATAATCAGACCCTACATGTGGAGCTTTGAATGTTATTAATCCAGTTGGTTCTTTCAGCCCAGTGCATCCTGAAATGTTAATGCAACACCATTTTATGAAGTGCAAGACTCTACATGAACTTTATACTCATTTAGTTCATCATAATTACATCTTGATGAACTAACAGATCATTAATGAACAGAATTCAAACGGGGTGGAAACTATATTTACGTGGCAATGAGTTAAAACATTGCAAAAAGCAAGAGTTGTTTGTAAGCCCAGGGTGAGTCTCATACACAACTGAATGTTTACTTTGTCAGATTAAAAGAAAATTATATTCCCAGACTCAAAGGCCTCCTACAAGTTAGTCCTTATTAATCACAATTTTAACTATAGTATCTGAAGACCACTGATAGCCACCTATATTATCAAGCAGGACATATGGTTTTAAAGAATTTCACATTTCAGCAGACATAGAACACAGCAGCCAGGTTAGCACAGATAACATGTCTGGGCACTTAAGTAGTTTATATATCAGTGTAGTTTGCATAGGTAGGCCCATGTTAACAACATTAATTTGACAATTTCTCATGATGTTCACAGATTTAACAAAGGTGTAAACAACACTTTTATACTAGGAACCTTTTCTATCCCAAGTAAAGCTCTCTCTCTTTTTTTTTTTTTTTTGGTTTTCCGAGACAGGGTTTCTCTGTGTAGCCTTGGCTGTCCTGGAACTCAGTCTGTAGACCAGGCTGGCCTTCAATTCAGAAATCCTCCTGCCTCTGCCTCCCAAGTGCTGGGATTAAAGGCATGTGCCACCACTGCCCAGCCTTTTTTTTTTTTTTTTTTTTTTTGTAAAGCTCTTTTGAGTACTAGAGGGTTAGGAGGCATGGTGTAGCTTTGAGCTAAAATGAGGTTTAATTACAATTTAGATTAAGAAATGAGTCACCGGGTTCAGTTGACAAGCTGAGTCTTTTCTTGCCTCTATTCCCTTCTCTGCCAGATTTGTACTCTGTTCACCATAAAGAATGCTCAGTGTAGATCAATTGAAAGTCTGGGAAATAACACAAAATGCTTACCAGTTTTTGATGTATCATATGATTAAAAACATAATAAAGTAAATATTTAGAGCCAAGCAGAGTTATCTTTCCACAACATAGATCTAGCCGGATCGTTTGGTAGCTTCAAAGTTGTGATTCCTACTGTGATGTTTTGAAAACTCTGAGCAATGATGACCTTTCAAAGAACATTTAGAACAAGTGCGGACATGTGATTTAAAAATATTCACCATAAGGGTTAGAATGGTAAGTATAACATATCTAAGATGTGTGAAGAAGATGGCAATGGTGCTGCTCGTCGGAGCTTTCCTTGGGGAGCCCGATTAAGTAGCTTACACTCTTTCACTAACTCTTTGCAACTGATCTGACAAATAACTGAGGCTCCTGTGCATGCCCCGCTGCAGGCTGACTTCTCAACTACACAAAGGAAACTCATAAAACTTGCTGGTCAAAGGGGGCAGGAGGAGCAACTAGCAAGGTGTGATTAATGCAACAAAATGCAAGTGCCTTTTTAAAAACTCTGTGTTATGAATTCATCTAATGTATCCATGCAGGGAGAAGAAAGCAGAGTAAAATTAATAAAGGCGACATTCCAGATCAGGGCAGAAAAGTGAGTCTAGATTTTTGCCTCAAATAAGTGAGAAACAGTAAAAATTGTCTCAAGCTTTGATAGCATGGTGAATGGTGCATGCACAAAGTAATTTGATGTTCTAAAAGGAAAATGATTTACATTAAAATCCAGTTAAATGATAAAAAGAAAAATTCCCTCAAAGACTGATTTGCATTGCCCAACTCTAGAGAAAGCATACAGTAAGCCAGTCAGAAAAGGGGGAGTGAAATTTGAACTGGCCTCTCAATAAGTTATATTTATGTCTGAAGACTCAGCAATGGTCCTTACAAACACACTACCTTAAAAAGGCGGCATACAAATGAAATCACTGAACCCACTTTGTACTATAGAAGGCCTTTTCCAGGCTTCCCCTCCCAACAAAATCACCTTGCTTAAAACTAGAAAACCCCTTACATGCAGGACTATAAATTCTGATTGGGGAATAATGTTTATTCCAATCCCCAAGCAACAAGCCATTAGAAATTTACCTAGGGGGCTGAATAGTAACTGATTAAATGAACCAGTTAAACACTAACAAAAACACAAGAAAGGAGAAAAAACAACTCCTGTGTAGACCTTGAAGAATTGTTTTAAGTAACATTACTTGTTACTCTATCAAATAAATATTTAAAGAAATGGACTGGGTTGCTGTCCATAAAATAGTTATTTTTAAAGCTGTGTTTTGGGTTTATGGGGCTATGTTATAGGCAACACAACTCCATGTATGAATATAAATGCAGCAAGATGCCTAGCATGAGACACTCATGCTGTGGTCATTTAAGGGGAACCCATTTGACAATAGGAATGAGGAACCCATTATGGGTCACTTCTCACTCCCATGCCTATTTCCCCTGTTCCAGTCTTCCCCTGGTTCTTCCACTGGTGATCACCCCATAACATACAGGCTCACACTCCACTTCATCTACATGCTTAAGAGCACAGTCTAGGCAACACTCTAATAATTAGTCAACATTTGTGGCACTTTTTCATCGGCAGTGTGTCTTGCTTTCTATTTTGGTTCCCCACTTACCAAAGGCAGTGGCCAAAAAGCACGTGTCAGCCAACTGGGCCTCACCTCTAAACTCTGAAGAATACTGCTGAATATATGAGACTCTGAAATACTTCCATGGACCTTGGGTAATTCTGTTGTTCTGTTGCTGCACATCTATAAATTATCTTCAGGTGGTTAAATACTAAAATACTATCGTATCTCTCGATAACCTCTTTCCCAAAGAGTGCCTTTTACGAGTTACAGAGACAAAGTTTGGAGCTGAGATGAAAGGATGGACCATCTAGAGACTGCCATATCCAGGGATCCATCCCACAATCAGCCTCCAAACACTGACACCATTGCATACACTAGCAAGCGTTTGCTGAAAGGACCCAGATATAGCTGTCTCTTGTGAGACTATGCTGGGACCTAGCAAACACAGAAGTGGATGCTCACAGTCAGCTATTGGATGGATCACAGGGCCCCCAATGGAGGAGCTAGAGAAAGTACCCAAGTACCTAAAGGGATCTGCAACCCTATAGGAGGAACAACAATATGAACTAACCAGTACCCCGGAGCTCTTGACTCTAGCTGCATATGTATCAAAAGATGGCCTAGTCGGCCATCACTGGAAAGAGAGGCCCATTGGACACACAAACTTTATATGCCCCAGTACAGGGGAACGCCAGGGCCAAAAAAATGGCAATGGGTAGGGAAGTGGGGGGGAGGGTATGGGGGACTTTTGGGATAGCATTGGAAATGTAATTGAGGAAAATACCTAATAAAAAATATTTTAAAAAAGAGTGCCTTTTACATCCCTTGAAAACGCCTGAGCTTTCCCACAGTCCAGCAGTTGGCATCAACAAATATACCTAGACAGCACACCAGTACAGGATCCAACAAGCAATCAACTGAGCAGTGTCCTGTTTTGATCTGAGTATCACACCCCTGTACTCACTTCACTTAGGAATCTTCAGCTGGGCTTTAGTCACAGCACAGCTTATAACTGGCAGGTAAGACATGGGAAAGACAGGGAAGACAAAACTCTTGACTGTAACTCTAAAGAGAGTCAAACGATAGAAAGAGTTATGAGGGAACTAGATAATCGAATTGCAACACATTCCATATACATGCCATTAAAGGGATTTTTGAGGATTAGGAGACAAAAATGAGAATGTAAAGCATAACAGAAAAGAACAGGGGAATCCTGAAGATGAGCAGGGATATAAATTCTGGTACTCATCCATTGTCTCCACTACATATACCCCTCTGCCTCGCAGCTGTGGGGGTTTCCATCTCTATGTCCTCCTCCCAGCATCTGCTTGAATCTGGACATTCCTGATCTAACATGGTTTCACTAACAGTAGAGCCAGGGTGCTACTAGCCAATGTTAGGACAAACAACATGAGGATTGCTCTCCTTGTGCTTCTACTAGCTGGGATGCCACACAAACAAATGCAGAACTGGCAATAAAGAAGCTTAGCTGATAACCTATAGCATCATCACACATGGGACTCAGGTATTCTATCAGTGAGTCCCACTTTTGGTTATTTTGAGGCCACATCTCACTAGGCTGTCTGGGGTCACAGCGTTCTTGAGCCTGCATTATTCCAGTCTCAGTTTCCTCGGCTGTTTGTCATTACAAGCCTGCTTCACCAGGCCTGTTCCAGACAGTACCCTGTGTTTCTTTCCTTCTTTATTCCGAAAGTTACACATTTATGATGCTGACATAAGGATTTGTAATGTAATGGATAGGGAAAAACAGTCCTAAAATACACATTACAAACCACAGTGCTAAGAAAGCATCTGGGTAGCATGACTCTGCCTAGTAACTTACATCTGGGTTTTCCCTATCAATATTCAAAACACAACAACAACAAAAAAGGCATAGTGACAAGAGATTGCCAATAAGAGAATACCAACCAGGAGACTCTCCCAAAATCCACAAGAAGAATGTGATCTCATGTATAGAAAATGAGTATTAAACTCCATAGCTGGAGCTCTAGGTCACTGTTAGAGCTCTTCAAGGCGCAGGATCCAATCTCTAATAGTACAAAACCAACCAAACAAAAAATACTGCTCATATTGGCATGCTCTTGTCATCCTAGTGTTTAAGAGGAAGAAACAGGAGGATAAGGAAGGCATTCAAGGCCAGACTCAGCTACATAGCAAGTTCCATACCAGCCTGGACTACAAGAGGCCCTATCTCAAAAACAAAGCGTAGGCAAACAAAACATGACCAAAAAAGTCACATATATAACTGATCTGAGAATTATTCTTAAAGCCAGCTCTATTTGGACACAGCAGTATACATGTTGCTCACTGCAGTGCTGACTAGAGTACTACAAATCTGGGATCAATGAAACAGTCCAGTCCTGTGGGACTGATGTGCTCTGAGACATTTCGGGGAGGGAGGGTGGGGATAAGAAAAAGAGAGTTTGACATGATGATGCATGCCCATAATCCTAGCCTTGGGAGGCTGAGGCAGGAGGATTAGCACAAATTTCATCTTAAGACCCTCAAAAATCAGAGAGAAAGATCTTGAAAGAGTCAGAGACAGTCAGTCTATGGGCATAACTAGATCCAGAAAGAACTGAACTGACAGGTACCCTGTTAGTTATATCTGGAGTAGGAAGAAGAGGGGGATTTCTACATGACATTGACTATATGAATTTCAGTATTTTACGTGCTAGGAATGAAACCCATGGCCTTGCACACACTAGGCAAGTGTTCTACCCAACACTGAGCTAATTTTCCAGAGCCCATAGGAATAATTTTAAAAGAAGAAAAAGAGCCAGGCACTGGTGGCACACACCTTTAATCCCAGCACTTGGGAGGCAGAGGCAGGCGGATTTCTGAGTTTGAGGCTAGCCTGGTATACAGAGCGACTTCTAGGACAGCCAGGGCTAGACAGAGAAACCCTGTCTTGAAAATAAAACAGCAACAACAAACAAACAAAGAAAACTAGTAACACAGAGGGATAGAGACAGGGCATGCAAAGAGCAGAAGCATGTTCCAGGAGACAGAGCACTGGAGTATTTAGGGACAGATCCAGAGACAATTTCTGTGATCACTAGAAGGATAGCCTTAACAGGAAGGTGGCTTTGTAAATGAGGAACTCTTTCTGGTGGAGGGACATATCAACCAATAGGGAGAAAGTATAACTTATAATTGTAGCTCCACACTGCATTAGCTGTATACAACTGCCTTAATATTGGTGGATTTTACAGATCTGTCAGCACTAAAGCAAAGCAGATATTCATATTATTTTTATAATACACATCCAACACAACACAAAATTTGTTCTTGAAATTTCTTAGATTTTTAATCACATTTACCCCCCACAACTCTTCTAAGATGTACCCACCCAACTTTGTATCCTTTTTTAAATATTTTTTTTTTATTTTTAAACATGATGATATACTTGCACCATTTTTTCTTTCCCTTTCTTCCCTCCGACCCCCCATCAACATACATACACACACACACACACACACACACACACAGCTTCCCTTATGCTGTTCAATATTCTTGAATGTGTGGAATCTACTAAAACTCTCTCTCCATCTTCTAGCAGGTAACAGGTGAGAACAGCCCTGCAGCTGGGCTGGGATTTCAGCCCCATGCTGAGATTTGCTCAGACTTGGGCTTGCATAGGACTTATGTATGCTATCACAACCACTGTGAGTTCATATTGCAGCTGCCCTGCTGTGCCCAAAAAACACTGTTTCCTTGGAGTTGTCTACTGCCTCTGCCTCTCACAATTATATTTTTGGATGCCTTAGAGCTTTGGGTAATATTTTAGCCATGCTTTTATTTGGTCACTAATACTATACTGAGAAACATTTGAGAGGACCTGAACTTTGAGGAATTCAAAACAGTATAGTTACTTGAAAGAACTCTTCTGGCAAAGTTATAAAGTGGCACTACCAATCCTTGGAAAAGGAAAGCTCATTGATGGGGATTAGAACAACCTGGTCCCTCACTGGGATCCAGCATGTTTGGCATATGATTAACCAGAGCTCCAGGTACATGGTAACGTGGTTACCAGATACATTTTGAGAACCTACTGATGACAGCAATGATCTTTGCCCCCGGTACCATACAGTCCATGCCCCTGAAGCACTACAATACTCTTCTCCTTTACCATTTAACATCAATTGAACAAAGTAATGTAGACAATAATCTCACAAATTTCAGTACTATCAAAGGATCACTACAGGATGATTCACTGTTTGTAAATAAATAGGGGGCTGGGGTGGGGGTAATCCAAATGGTAGCATGCAAAAGTTCTGAGCCTCAATCCCTTGGACAGAAAAAAATCAGCTAGGAGTACCCCAGAGAGTAAGCCATGAGTTCAAAGGCAGCCTGGTCTAATCTGGGCCATAGAATGAGACCTAGTCTCAAAAACTCCAAAACTAAATATAATCAAAAATAACAGTAAATACAGAACTTCCAAATTCACTTTTCCCAAGCAAACAGTTTAGAAACTCTTACTGTTATCCTTAGAATAGAAAAGGCTAGATATACAAAAAAGTCATTTTTTTTTAAACTGGACCCGTCAGAGAACTGAGGCTACAGAAGAAACTGTCACACTGAAGTCTGAAGAGATAGTTTATCCGAAGACTCCCAGCCATGATCTGCTTACCTGGAATAAAGCGAGTTAGAGCCATAAGAAGAATAACAAAAGGTAGCTATGCTCAAATAGCAATGCGAATGAACTGCTGGAGCTGTGGACTAGCATCAATCTGAGAAACCCATGGTCTCCAGTCCCACACCAAAGCTCTACTGCCAGAATCTTCCCCAAGTTCTCACAGTGAAGATCCTAGAAAGACCTGCTGACCTTGACTAGGGGAGAGATAAGTAGTCCTTGTGAAATATGCCCAGAGATTTCTACACAACAGACAAATATGCTCCGAGGGAAAGTAATTTGCCTGAACCTTATTCCTGGTTGGAGGGAAGGGCATTCCTGCCATTCCATCCCCCAGCCAGCCTTCCAGTTTAACCTGGGGGGAAATACATACTCAGCAGGGCCAGGGCTTCAAGGAAGTAGATTGTGAATTCTAGAGGGTGGAGAGAGGTGCGAAGTATCACTTGGAGAACTTGTGAAGTTCATAGTCACAAGATACAGTCCCAGTAAAACACTAAGAATCCAATTGCTTAAGCACCACTCCAACAGGGCTCTGGTATCCTAAGGGTAAATTACAGTTGAAAGATTTGCAAGACACACCATTTCTAAAGGAGTTAGATGTAGGCAAACAAAGAATTAAGAAGGGAAAGAAACAAAGGTACAATAGGAATCTGACCCCTGTGATGCCTAGTTATCCTGAGTAGTAAACACATCTCAATGCCTAGTTATTTGCCATAAATCCCAACACAATGAAATTAAACTATAAAACAGCAACAGAAGAAGAGCTGAGCTCCACTCCCTCATCCCTGAAAATTATACATCATACTTTCATCTAAACTATGGATTAAAAGCTCTCCAAATAAATTTAATCTTTTTTTTTTTTTTTTTTTTTGCAAGTAAGCCAGGCATGGTGGTACAGGCCTGTAAACCTAGCACTTGGGAGATGGAAGTATCAAGGAGTTCAATGCAAGCCATAGCTACATAGTAAAGTTGTAGCCAATCTGAGTTATATGAGACCATCTCTCAATATTACACACACACACAGAGGTACCTATATGAAATGAAAAATAAACTATCAATATTATAGGAGGTAGTAGGCATGCACATCTGAATCCCAGCTACTCAGGATGCTGAGGCAGGAGGATCACAAGTTTGAGGTTTACATAGGTTATACAGTGAGTTATATTAAATGTCAGCCTGAGTTACTTAGAAAGACTCTGTCTCAAAATAAGAAAGAAAACAGGGGAACGCCAGGGCCAAAAAGGGGGAGTGGGTGGGTAGGGGAGTTGGGGGGGGTATGGGGGACTTTTGGTATAGCACTGGAAATGTAAATGAGCTAAATACCCAATAAAAAATGGAAAAAAATAAGAAAGAAAAGATGCTGAGACAGTAGAATTGATTGATCTGCAGGTATGAGACCATGGCTTTAGTCCCCAACACCAAATAAGTAGTAAATACATTTTAAAAGTAGTTTCAACTTCAATAGCAGAGTGATTACCTAGCATGTATGAGATCCTGGTGTTCTGACCCAAGAACTGCAAATACACACTCACTCACTCACTCACTCACACACACACCCTGTTTCTAAAGTAGTGTTAGAGGGAAATTTATATCATTAAGTTTAAAGTGTCTATTAGAAAAAACAGGGAAGCCAGGCATGGTGTCTCACACTTGAAATCTTAGTACTTAAGGACTGAAGCCACAGGTTCAAGGCCCGAGTGAACTATGTAGAGAGACCCTAACTCAAAATAAAAACAACAGTAAAAATACCAAGCAAATGATTCTGTTGCCACTATAACCTGACTTCAAAGCTCATGTGGAAAAGAAAAACAAGTAGAACAGTCAACCAACACAGTACTGGAGATAAACCAAGTTGGAGGACTCACACAAACCAGTTTTAACATTTACTGTAAAGTTATAGATAATCAAAACAAGGTGATTTTTTGTTTTTGGCATTACAAGGGATCAAACTCAGGGAACACAGAATGGTATCGACAAAAGGAATGATGCAGCAGATAAAGGGAACAGGATACAGAGCCCAAAAGACTCATGAATATGATGTACCCAATCTATGATGAAAACGGAGAACTAATTCAATGGACGCAGCAAAGACTGTTTTCAAGGACTGCAAAGTCTGGGCACACATTAACCACATCCAGCTGTGCTTGATTACCCAGGTAGCCTGAAGAAGGCGGGGGACACATTTATCCTGTTAGGATCAACCTGGGCAACAGCACTGACTCAAGGAAAAAGAGATGGCACAGACATTAACTCAAACTAGATAATACCATTCAGATTATAGGTTAAAAAGTATCAGTAATCCTTGACCATGGTAGGATTTCTTCTATGTTAGCTCCTGGAAGTTTTACATCTTTCATTTAGGTTAGTTATGATACATGAGATAAGTAATACAAGCAAACAATAAAAATGATTACATTAAAATATGCAGACTGGGGGTGTAGTGTAAGGGTAGAATGCTGGTCTAATACACACAAGGCTTAGGTTTGATCTATGACAATTAAAACATTTTCAATTTCTCCAGTTCAAAAACTACCGTTAAGAGAATAAAAAGCCAAGCCATGAGCTTGAAAAGCATAGATCTAATAAAGGGGTGGGATTCACAGCACAAAGAGCCCTTAAGACTCAATCGTAACAAATAATTATGGGCATTAAGGAAATGCTGAAAGCAGGGGATATGATCTTCCCCCAGAGAAATACCCTGGAAAGGGTTAGCCAGTCCCAAGGGGTCAGCAGAGGGGGGGGGGGAGGTGGAACAAGAATATATAAAAGTATAGAAAGGGGCCATGAATTTGAGAGTTGATAAGTTCATGGGAGGGATTGGAGAGGGGAAAGGATGAGTGAAATGGTAGAATTAGAATTTTTTAAAATGCATAAAAATCATTATAAAAGTGTGATGTAATCATTAACAAGACAATAAAAGAGTTAAAAACCTATAAGGAAAACTTCAGCAGTGAGAAATCGCCCAGCGGAGGGAGCATGTAGGCCGACTGCAGACTTCACCTCTCATTCTGGATTTCCAAATCCAATCTCTCAGTCCCACGTGCAACTCGTAACAGAATACCTGCAGAACCCCACCCCCACCCCTGCTCCAAGACTGTGGATGCCCTCAGATCTTCCTCTCCTGACCTCCCTCCCCAATTGCTGGAGATTGGGGCTGTGATAAGGATCCAATCTCCAGCAGGCACTCCCAGTTAGCCCACAGGCTACTCCAGCCAGAGAAGCAGGATCTAAATACAGATCTAACCCCCCTCCCTTGATTCTCCAAACCTAGTCTCATTCCCACATCAACAACAGAACACCTGCAGCAGGCTCTTCCCACCTAATCTCATGGTGGATCCCACAGATCTTCCCTCCCTCCCCCAAATCTTCTATTTGACATTCCCAACCCCCACCTCCTCCCCAGCTCTAGCAGGCACTGAGAAGCCACAGGCCGGGCTGGGCTGGTAATCAGGTAGCTAATTAGATCTTCCTCTCTCCCTCTGCTCCTCCAAATTGATCCCCCAGTCTCATTTCCAGCTCTGCAGCCTGCCTTCCCATCCATCTTACACCCATCTCCAGAGGATAACACAGATCTTCACTTCCAAACTTTATTCCCCCAACTTATTACTTTGTCCCAGCCTTCAACTCCAGCAAGCACTCCCTAGGAAACCAGGAGCTACTCCAAACAGGAAGGCAGTCAGGCAAACTGAAGAGCTTCAGTTCTCCCACATCCCCAGCGCTGAAGCAGACTTTTTGGGCAAATCTCCTCACTCTCTACCCCCATTCCCAGGGGACTAAGCAGATTCTGCTGGAACACCCTACTTTCCTCCTTGTACAGACCCTCCACCACCACAAGCCTAACCCCACTCCTAAGTCTCAGGGAGCAATGCCCAGAAACACATTTTACCCCAGATTTTCCCACAGGCAACAGGCAGACAACACTCTCCTAAGAATCAGAGAGGAAACAGAAACCAAGGAACAAAACACCCACCAAAGACCTAGAATTACAATCTTCCCATACCCATATGCCTACATGCCAGCATAAAAACACAATCAATAACAGCCACGACAATATGTCTCCTCTAGAGTTCAGCAACCCTCCCACAGCAAGCCCTGAGTGTTCTAATATAGCTAAAAACACAAGAAAGAAAAAGACTGTAAAACAGCATTTTTGAACATGGTAGAAGACACCTAAATAGGAAACAAAGAGATCCCTTAAAGAAATCTATGAAAACACAAACAGTGGAAGGAAATGAATAAACCATTCAAGACCTGAAAGTCAATATAGAATTAATAAAGGAAACCAAAACCAAGGGAAATCTGGAAGGAAAAAATTTAGGGACTGTGACAGGAAGCACCAAGTCAAGTTTCACAAACAGAATACAAGAGATGGAAGAGAGAATCTGAGGCTCTGTAGACACACATGAAGTCAAAGAAAACATAAAACAAAACAAAACAAAAAATCCTGGCATGAAACATCCAAGAAATCTGGGACACTATGAAAAGACCAAAACTAAGAACAATAGGAATACAGGAAGAAAAATCCCAGGTCAAAGAAAATATTTTCAAAACACACACACACAGAAAGGGGAGGGAGGGGGAGAGAGAGAGAGAGAGAGAGAGAGAGAGAGAGAGAGAGAGAGAGAGAGAGAGAGAGAGAGAGAAGAGAGAGAACAACAACAAAATAACAGGCATCAATGGTTATTGGTCACTGATCTCTCTCAATATCAGTACTCTCAATTCTCCCAATAAAAAGACAAAGACTAAAACCACACATAATATCAAGGACAGACATCACCTTAGGGATAAAATTAATGGGGGAAAAAAGGACAGTCTAAGCAAAGGGACCTAAAAAGCAAGCTGGTGTAGCCATTTTAGTATCTGGCAAAATAGACCCAAAACTAATCAGGAAGACATAGTTTCCTAGGACACTAATTCCTACCAATGGAAAAAATCTACCAGGAGGATATTGCAGTTCTTCACATCTATGCCACAAATGCAAGGGCACCCAAGTTCTTGAAAGAAACACTTCTCCAGCTTCAATCACATACTGACCCTTACATACTGAAGGTGGAAGGCTTTAATACTCCACTCTCACCAACAGCAGATCAACCACACAAAACCTAAACAGACAATTGTTAGAGAAAAATGATGTGGTAAGCCAAATGGGCCTAAAGGATATTTGCAGAATAGTTTACCCAAACTCAAAGAGTATAGCATCTTCTCAGCACCTTTTGAAAATGTATCCCAGACTCCACCTAAAGTAGTCTACACAGGTGAGAGTGTGCACTACAGAAGCTAACAGCTTCTGGGACAGGCGGGAGTCACAGAGCTTCTGAGGCAGCCCCCTTTTCGGCTCCAGACATCTGGGCACCTTCCCGGCCAGTGGATAGGTGTCTGCCCGGCCCTGGAGGGCTTTGCCTCACCATCAGCTGGAGACATCGTGGTTCTGAGACTCTGCCAAAAGTAGTCTGCACAGGTGAGAGTGTGGACTACAGAAGCTAACAGCTTCTGGGACAGGCCAAAGCAACACAGCTTCTGGGACAGGTCCTGCTTTGGGCCTTCCATCTTCGGCCAGGAGGGAGGTCCGAACGCCAGATATCTGTGCACCTTCCCTGTAAGAGGAGAGCTTGCCTGCAGAGAGTGCTCTGACCACTGAAACTTAGAGGAGAGAGCTAGTCTGCCAGGTCTGCTGATAGAGGCTAACAGAATCACAAGAGGAACAATCTCTAAACAGAGACAACTATAACAACTAACTCCAAAGTTTACCAGATAGCGGAAGGTAAAGGTACCAGAAACCAAGACCACTCACCATCATCAGAATCCAGCACTCCCACATCGGCCAGTCCAGGGCACCCTAACACACCCGAAAAGCGAGACCCAGATTTAAAAGCATATGTCATGATGATGGTAGAGGACATCAAGAAGGACTTTAATAACTCACATAAAGAAATACAGGAGAACACTGCTAAACAGGTAGAAGACCTTAAAGAGGAAGCACAAAAATCCCTTAAAGAATTGCAGGAAAACACAACCAAACAGGTGATGGAATTGAATAAAACCATCCAAGACCTAAAAAGGGAAGTAGACACAATGAAGAAAACCCAAAGTGAGGCAACGCTGGAGATAGAAACACTAGGAAAGAAATCTGGAACCATAGATGCGAGCATCAGCAACAGAATACAAGAGATGGATGAGAGAATCTCAGGTGCAAAAGACTCCATAGAGAACATCGGCACAACAATCAAAGAAAATGGAAAATGCAAAAAGATCCTAACTCGAAACATCCAGGAAATCCAGGACACAATGAGAAGACCAAACCTACAGATAATAGGAGTAGATGAGAATGAAGATTTTCAACTCAAAGGGCCAGCAAATATCTTTAACAAAATTATAGGAGAAAACTTCCCAAACCTAAAGAAAGAGATGCCTATGAACATACAAGAAGCCTACAGAACTCCAAATAGACTGGACCAGAAAAGAAATTCCTCCTGACACATAATACATCAGAACAACAAATGCACTAAATAAAAATAGAATATTAAAAGCAGTAAGGGGAAAAGGTCAAGAAACATATAAAGGCAAGCCTATCAGAATTACACCAGAATTTTCACCAGAGACTATGAAAGCCAAAAGATCCTGGACAGATGTTATACAGACACTAAGAGAACAAAAATGCCAGCCCAGGTATTGCCATACTATACCCAACCAAACTTTCAATTACCTTAGATGGAGAAACAAAAGTATTCCAGACAGAACCAAGTTCACACATTATCTTTCCACGAATCCCGCCTTTCAAAGGATAATAACAGAAAAAAACCAATATAAGGACTGAAACCACGTCCTAGAAAAAGCAAGAAGGTAATCCCTCAACAAACCTAAAAGAAGACAGCCACAAGAACAGAATGCCAACTTTAACAACAAAAATAATAGGAAGCAACAATTACTTTTCCTTAATATCTCTTAATATCAATGGACTCAACTCCCCAAGAAAAAGACATAGAGTAACAGACTGGCTACACAAACAGGACCCAACATTTTGCTGCTTACAGGAAACTCATCTCAGGGAAAAAGATACACACTACCTCAGAATGAAAGGCTGGAAAACAATTTTCCAAGAAAATGGTCTGAAGAAACAAGCTGGAGTAGCAATTCTAATATCTAATAAAATCGACTTCCAACCCAAAGTCATCAAAAAAGACAAAGAGGGGAACTTCATACTCATCAAACGTAAAATCTTCCAAGAGGAACTCTCAATTCTGAATATCTATGCTCCAAATACAAGGGCAGCCACATTCATTAAAGAAACCTTAGTAAAGCTCAAAGCACACATTGCACCTCACACAATAATAGTGGGAGACTTCAACACACCACTTTCATCAATGGACAGATCATGGAAACAGAAACTAAACAGGGACGCAGTGAAACTAACAGAAATTATGAAGCAAATGGATCTAACAGATATCTACAGATCATTTTATCCTAAAACAAAAGGATATACCTTCTTCTCAGCACCTCATGGTACCTTCTCCAAAATTGACCACATAATTGGTCACAAAACAAGCCTCAACAGATACAAAAATATTGAAATTGTCCCATGCATCCTATCAGACCACAATGGACTAAGGCTGATCTTCAATAACAAAATAAATAATAGAAAGCCAACATTCGCTTGGAAACTGAACAACACTCTTCTCAATGATACATTGGTCAAGGAAGGAATAAAGAAAGAAATTAAGGACTTTTTGGAGTTTAATGAAAATGAAGCCACAACATACCCAAACTTATGGGACACAATGAAACCATTTCTAAGAGGAAAACTCATAGCTCTTAGTGCCTCCAAAACGAAACTAGAGAGAGCACACATTAGCAGCTTGACAGCACATCTAAAAGCTCTAGAACGAAAGGGAGCAAATTCACCCAAGAGGAGTAGAAGGCAGGAAATAATCAAACTCAGGGGTGAAATCAACCAAGTGGAAACAAGAAGAACTATTCAAAGAATCAACCAAACGAGGAGCTGGTTCTTTGAGAAAATCAACAAGATAGATAAACCCTTAGCCAGACTCACTAGAGGGCACAGGGAAAGCATCCTAATTAACAAAATCAGAAATTGAAAGGGAGGCATAACAGCAGATCCTGAAGAAATCCAAAACACCATCAGATCCTTCTACAAAAGGCTATACTCAACAAAACTGGAGAACCTGGATGAAATGGACAAGTTTCTAGACAGATACCAGGTACCAAAATTAAATCAAGATCAGGTTAATGATCTAAACAGTCCTATATCCCCTAAAGAAATAGAAGCAGTCATTAATAGTCTCCCAACCAAAAAAAGCCCAGGACCAGATGGGTTTAGTGCAGAGTTCTATCAGACCTTCAAAGAAGATCTAATCCCAGTTCTTCACAAACTATTCCACAAAATAGAAACAGAAGGTACTCTACCCAACTCATTCTATGAAGCCACAATTACTCTGATACCTAAACCACAAAACGACCCAACAAAGATAGAGAACTTCAGACCAATTTTCCTTATGAATATCGATGCAAAAATCATCAATAAAGTTCTTGCTAACCGAATCCAAGAACACATCAAAACAATCATCCATCCTGACCAAGTAGGTTTCATCCCAGGGATGCAGGGATGGTTCAATATATGGAAATCCATCAATGTAATCCAGTATATAAACAAACTCAAAGACAAAAACCACATGATCATCTCGTTAGATGCAGAGAAAGCATTTGACAAAATCCAACACCCATTCATGATAAAAGTCTCAGAAAGATCAGGAATTCAAGGCCCATACCTAAACATGATAAAAGCAATCTACAGCAAACCAGTTGCCAAGATCAAAGTAAATGGTGAGAAGCTGGAACCAATCCCACTAAAATCAGGGACTAGACAAAGCTGCCCACTCTCTCCCTACCTATTCAACATTGTACTTGAAGTCCTAGCCAGAGCAATTAGACAACAAAAGGAGATCAAGGGAATACAAATTGGAAAGGAAGAAGTCAAAATTATCACTTTTTGCAGATGATATGATAGTATAAGTAACCCTAAAAATGCCACCAGAGAACTCATAAGCCTGATAAACATCTTCAATGAAGTAGCTGGATATAAAATTAACTCAAACAAGTCAATGGTCTTTCTGTACACAAAGCATAAACAGGCTGAGAAAGAAATTAGGGAAACAACACCCTTCTCAATAGTCACAAATAATATAAAATACCTTGGCGTGACTCTAAGGAAGTGAAAGATCTGTATGATAAGAACTTCAAGTCTCTGAAGAAAGAAATTAAAGATGATCTCAGAAGATGAAAAGATCTCCCATGCTCATGGATTGGCATGATCAATATAGTAAAAATGGCTAACTTGCCAAAAGCAATCTACAGATTCAATGCAATCCCCATCAAAATTCCAACTCAATTCTTCAACGATTTAGAAAGGGCAATCGGCAGATTCATCTGGAATAACAAAAAACCTAGGATAGCACAAACTCTTCTCAAGGATAAAAGAACCTCTGGCGGAATCACCATGCCTGACCTACAGAGCAATTGTGATAAAAACTGCATGGTACTGGTATAGCGACAGACAAGTAGACCAATGGAACAGAATTGAAGATCCGGAGATGAACCCACACACCTATGGTCACTTGATCTTCGACAAGGGAGCTAAAAACATCCAGTGGAAGAAAGACAGCATTTTCAACAAATGGTGCTGGCACAACTGGCGGTTATCATGTAGAAGAATGCGAATTGATCCATTTCTATCTCCTTGTATTAAGGTCAAATCTAAGTGGAATAAGGAACTCCACATAAAACCAGAGACACTGAAACTTGTAGAAAAGAAAGTTGAGGAAAGCCGCAAAGATATGAGTACAGGGGAAAAATTCCTGAATAGAACAGCAATGACTTGTGCTGTAAGATCGAGAATGGACAAATGGGACCTCATAAAGTTGCAAAGCTTTTCTGCAAGGCAAAAGACACCGTCAATAAGACAAAAAGACCACCAACAGATTGCGAAAGGATAGTTACCTATCCTAAATCAGATAGGGGACTAATATCCAATATATATAAAGAATTCAAGAAGGTGGACTCCAGAAAATCTAATAACCCCATTAAAAAATGTGGCTCAGAGCTAAACAAAGAATTCTCACCTGGGGAATACCGAATGGCTGAGAAGCACCTGAAAAAATGTTCAGCATCCTTAATCACCAGGGAAATGCAAATCAAAACAACCCTGAGATTCCACCTCACACCAGTCAGAATGGCTAAGATCAAAAATTCAGGTGACAGCAGATGCTGGTGAGAATGTGGAGAAAGAGGAACACTCCTCCATTGTTGGTGGGATTGCAAGCTTGTACAACCACTCTGGAAATCAGTCTGGCGGTTCCTCAGAGAATTGGACATAGTACTACAGGAGAATCCAGCAATACCTCTCCTGGGCATATATCCAGAAGATGTCCCAACCGGTAAGAAGGACACATGCTCCACTATGTTAATAGCAGCCTTATTTATAATAGCCAGAAGCTGTAAAGAACCCAGATGCCCCTCAACAGAGGAATGGATACAGAAAATGTGGTACATTTACACAATGGAGTACTACTCAGCTATTAAAAAGAATGAATTTATGAAATTCCTAGGCAAATGGATGGACCTGGAGGGCATCATCCTGAGTGAGGTAACCCAATCACATAGGAACTCACACAATATGTACTCACTGATAAGTGGATATTAGCCTAGAAACTTAGGATACCCAAGATATAAGATACAATTTGCTAAATGCATGAAGCTCAAGAAGAATGAAGACCAAAGTGTGGACACTTTGCCCCTTCTTAGAACTGGGAACAAAACACCCATGGAAGGAGTTACAGAGACAAAATTTGGTGCTGTGACGAAAGGATGGACCATCTAGAGACTGCCATATCCGGGGATCCATCCCATAATCAGCTTCCAAACACTGACACCATTGCATACACTAGCAAGATTTTGCTGAAAGGACCCAGATAGAGTTGTGTCTTGTGAGACTAGGCCGGGGCCTAGCAAACACAGAAGTGGATGCTCACAGTCAGCTATTGGATGGATCACAGGGACCCCAATGGAGGAGCTAGAGAAAGTACCCAAGGAGCTAAAGGGATCTGCAACCCTATAGGTGGAACAACAATATGAACTAACCAGTACCCCCTGGAGCTCGTGTCTCTAGCTGCATATTAATCAGAAAATGGCCTAGTTGGCCATTAGTTGAAAGAGAGGCCCATTGGTCGTGCAAACTTTATATGCTTCAGTACAGGGGGGAACGACAAGGCCAAGAAGTTGGAGTGGGTGGGTGGGGGAGTGGGTGAGGGAGCGTGTGTGGGACTTTTGGGATAGCACTGGAAATGTAATTGAAATAAATACCCCCACCAAAAAAAGAAAAGAAAATGTATCCCAAACTGACCACATGCTGAGGCACAACACATGTCTCAATAGCTACAAGAAAACTGAAATAATACCCTGCATCCTATCTGAACACCATGGATTAAAGCTGGATATCAACAAGAGAAACCTTATCAACTCATGAAAACTGAGTAACTCTACTGAGTGAGAAATGGGTCAAAACAGAAAGGAAGAGAGAGTTTCTGGAACTGAATGAAAAGGAACAGACAACAAAGCCAAACTTGCGAGAGCAACCACAGTGAAAGCAGTGCTAGCTACGAGGAAAGTTCACAGCACTGAGTGCCTGCATTAGAACTTGGAGACATCGCATACAGGCAAAGGAACAGCACACCTGAAAGCTCTAGAACTGAAAGACATAAGTACACCCAAAATGCCTAAACAGCATAAAACAATCAAACTCAGGGCTGAAATCAATAAAACAAACCAACCAAATACCAAGAAAACACTGAAACAGAGAGTTGGTTATTTGAGAAAATAAGATTGACAAACCCTTATCAAAATGAACTAGATGGCAGCTTCCTCCTGCAGCAGATGGGAACAAACACAGAGACCCAAAGCCAGACATTACACAGAGAGTGAGAGACCTTAGAACACTCCTCCTAGATGGGATGTCTCCATCCAATTCATCCCCCTCAGAGCTCAGAGTACCCACAGAAGAGGAAGTAGAAAGAGTATAAGAGCCAGAGGGAATGGAGGACACTGGGAGCACAAGGGCCTGTAAAGCAACATGCTCAAATCCCATATGAACTCACAGACTACGTAGCTCTCACAGGGTCTGCACCAGATCCATTGTGTATATTATTGCTTCCAGTATAGTGTTTTTATGCGACTCCTGAGTGTGTGAATGAGTGGGCCATGATTTCTTAGGCCTTCTCTTGGGTTCTTTCCCCCTTTTTTTGTTTATTTGTTTTGTCCAATTTTAATGTGTTAGCTTTTGTTTTATCTCATTATATTTTATTGTATTCTTTTTTTTAAGTGACAGAACTGTAAGCAGGTCTGTATGGTATTTTCTGAACTAGTTATTAGTGACCCATAAGTGGAAGAAGATCCAGCCCATTGTGGGTGGTGCCACCGCTGGGACACTGGTCCTGGGTTCATTATAAGAAAGCAGACTGAGCAAGCTGAATAAGCCTGGACTCAATGGAGTCTGCACCAGCTCCTTCCTCCAGATTCCTTCCCTATTTGAGTTCCTGCCCGAGCTGTTTTTGATGATAAACTGTTATACGGAAGTGTGACTGAAATAAACCCTTCCCTTTCCCCTTCCCCTTTCCTCCCCCCCCCCCAAAGAAAAAGGAAACTTCACTCAGATATTTACAGCACCTTTTTTACAACTGCAAAAAATAAAAACCTAGAAGCAATCAAGATATTCCCCAGTAAGTGAATGGATTTTTAAAAAGTGATATATCTAGACAATGGACTGTCATCCATTAAAAGAAATGGATTAGCTATTAACTCACATAAAGACTTTAAGGAATCTTAGAAAACCATTTCTTTATGTTGTGTGTATGTACATTTGTGTACACATGTAAATTTCAGAGAAAAACCTGAGTCAGTTCTCTCCCTCTACCACATGTGACCTAGAGATGGAACTCAAGGCTTCAAGCTTGGGCACACACACCCTTATGCACCGAGATATCTCACCACTTCTGATGAATCCTTTTGCCTTTTTGATACAGGAGCTTGTTATGTAGCCCAGGTTGGCCTTGATCCTCATGACTTAACCAAGGTAAGCAACAAAAGAAAGTAGGAATAGACTAGAACCTGAAGTATAGAACAATACAAATGATGGAATAAATAAATGACTGGGAGAGTAGACAAAGCTCCCCTGGACAGTCTCAAGGAGTGGGCTTCCCACTCCTTTCTGAGGAGTTCAGTGTAGAAAGGAAGGAAAACTCAGTCAGGTGATCAAAGTTACCATCAACAACAGTATGTCATGTTGGTGGGTCACTTAATCTCAGTGGTCTTCTTCTCCCAGAGCCCCAAGCGAAGCCTAATCAGGAGAAAACATGGGGTAAATTTCAAAAGGAGGGGCACTTTATAAAATACCTGACTACTGTTCACAACTGTTAAGGTCACTGAAAACAGGAAAAACCCAAGGATGTGTCACAACTACATGGGGCCTAAGGTGACAAAACTATGTCTCTGTGAAAGTGATAATGTGGCTGAGCTGTGAGGTAACACCAAGTAAATCTGAGTTTAATATAAACTTTAATAAACATAAAGAGATAGATGAAACACTAACGGATATGGGGTGTGAAATCTCCCCGTTTTCCTATGAAGTAAAGTACAGGCAGCTTTAAGCCTGTGAATATCATCACATGCATAATGAAGGCCTGGCCTAGTAGCTTATACATATAACCCACAACTTAGGCAAAGGGATGCACAGCATTTGAGGGCAACCTATACCATACAGTATGTAGCAGCCCGACCTCAGCTTCAAAGTCAGACCCTGTATCACAACCACCAACCCCAAAACAGCAACAAAGCCAAAAAGATTTACTGTTTAAGGCTCATGTGGTTTGTGTCCCCATGGTACTTTTGACTCAGACCTCACCACCCATTTTCCCAGAACATCTGTTTAAGAGAGTTACGCACATTTGGCCAGGTCACATAGTTTGAGGAGAAGTCTGTTGCTTTTTCAGACAATCTTTGCATGAAGCACAGGTTAGTCTAGAACCCACTAGTCTCATCTTCCCTGAGTGCTTGGATTTCAGGCCAGGGCTCTGAGGTGATGAAGGTGGGTTTCATCAGGAGCTAGAGTCCAAGGTTTGTTGTGTTTTTAAAGAACCATGAGTTCTTTACAGTTTGGAAAAACAAAAACTGCTTTGTAGTCTCCTTAGTGGATTTCATGTCCCGTGAAGCTTTTTGTTCTATCACCTATATTCAATCTCTGCTCTGACATAGTAGGAAGTTTCAGAGACTCAGTAGCTGGTAAGAGAGAACTCTAGAACCAGCATTGGCTTTGAAGGTACCCCGATTTTCTTCTATTTCACCCCAGTACTGTCATCCCTTTTAATGTCTCTTCTACAATTTCTCCAGAATCCACTATCCTGTCCTCTTGGGTTTTCTTGCCTTTATTCAGGCCTTTTGATCTTTTGCCTAGAATTTTGTTTGTTTGTTTGTTTGTTTGTTTGTTTGTTTTTTGAGACAGGATTTTTCTGTGTAGCCCTGGCTGTCCTGGAACTCACTTTGTAGACCAGGCTGGCCTTGAACTCAGAAATCTGCCTCCCTCTGCCTCCTGAGTGCTGGGATTAAAGGTGTGTGCCACCACGCCTGGCTCTTTTGCCTAGAATTTAAGTAGTAAAAATTTCACCATCTCCAGAGTTGCCCTCAATTTGCCCTCTGCACTGTCAATTTTCTATGACTCAAATCTGATCATATCACTCTTCTGCTTTTAAATCACTTGGTGATGCTTTGGCTCTAAGAGAAGAACCCCAAGTGTACACAATGTTATGCCATCTAGACTTCTAGCTAGATAGCCTTCCTTATACCCACTCTGACCCCTGCTGCTCTAAGTGGCACCATCTATCCACACAACTCACCCTGGAAGGCTTGAACCTCCAAAAGACAGGTTCCATTTCTGTAATTCAGTAGCAATATGAGACTGCCCAGTGCTAACCTCTTGTATGGATGAGCGCTCCATATATACTGATGGATGGATGAAAGAAAGAAAGAAAGAAAGAAAGAAAGAAAGAAAGAAAGAAAGAAAAGAAAAGAAAAGAAAAGAAAAGAAAAGAAAAGAAAAGAAAAGAAAAGAAAAGAAAAGAAAAGAAAAGAAAAGAAAAGAATAAATGAATGTACTGCCAGCCTTGCCCAGGTAAGGGAGAACAGATGGAGGACAAGCACAGCTCCAAATGTTTTCCTGTAACTCCCGACTCCTCTTCCACTCCCCTCACCCTGAGTGGGTTTTTTTTTCCTAATTTATAGACTATCTTGGATGTGTTTAGCATTGCCATGCATAAATGATATATTCATTCTTCATAAATCAATTCCTACATAGCCATCTGGAAAACAAGAACCATTTTTACTAACTTTTAAGTTCCATGGAACTTACTTTTTAGTGCATGCTATCATACTCAGTTAAAAAAAATCTGTGAAATTCCTAGCCAAATGGATGGTCCTGGAGGGCATCATCTTGAGTGAAGTAACACAATCACAAAAGAACTCACACAATATGTATTCACTGATAAGTGGATATTAGCCCAAAACTTAGGATACCCAAGATATAAGATACAATTTACTAAACGCATGAAACTCAAGAAGAATGAAGACCAAAGTGTGGACACTGTGCCCCTTCTTAGAATTGGGAACAAAACACCCAGGGAAGGGTGTTTACAGAGACAAAGTTCGTAGCTGTGATGAAAGGATGGACCATTTAGAGACTGCCGTATCCAGGGATCCTTCCCATAAGCAGCTTCTAAACGCTGACACCATTGCATACACTAGCAAGATTTTGCTGAAAGGACCCAAATATAGCTGTCTCTTGTGAGACGATGCCGGGGCCTAGCAAACACAGGAGTGGATGTTCACAGTCAGCTATTGGATGTATCACAGGGCTCCCAATGGAGAAGCTAGAGAAAGTACCCAAGGAGCTAAAGGGATCTGCAACCCTATTGTCGGAACAACATGATGTACTAACCAGAACCCCGGAGCTCTTGTCTCTAGCTGCATATGTATCGAAAGATGGCCTAGTCGGCCATCATTGGAAAGAGAGGCCCATTGGACTTGCAAACTTTATATGCCCCAATATAGGGGAATGCCAGGGCAAAAAGAATGGGAATGGGTGGGTAGGGAAGTGGGGGGGAGGGTATGGGGGACTTTTGGGATAGCATTGGAAATGTAACTGAGGAAAATATGTAATAAAAATATTAAAAATTAAAAAAAAGCAAAAAGAAAAAAAAAGCAAAAAGAAAAAAAAATCTGGCATTTTCTACATAATTTCACCACGTTTCAGTAACTTTCTGGCCTTTTTTTTTTCTATTAATGGTTTCTTTACTAGGAAATCCTATAAGACATTAAATAAGGAAGAAAGACTTTGAAAGCAAAGCAAGAAAACTGCACCACAACAGAATATAAGGTAAGTGAGCTAATTTTTGCATGTGTCTCATAAAAAGAAGCCTCTTTACTTTGTGGACAGATCTGAATGAACTGTAAGCAGTAACGCTTCTAAGAATCTACTGAAAAGTGGTGGAGGACTACTTATTTAAAAACATATTATATGATCATAGGCAATATCAAAAGGCATCGTTGGCTTCAGTTTTCTAGCCCATGAAATGGCAATAATGAGTAATGACTTACCCTGATTATGCACTGCTACCAAATGAATACAGGAAAGGTCCTGCTGAGAATGCCATAAGCAACTCTTTTTACTACACTGATAGGTGAGTTTTGGTCTCATATATTGAGGGCATATATTGAGGTATCAGTTTAGTGATAGACTAATGACCAGTTACTAAAACCAGTTACTGCTATAACTAACATACTATGCTTGTAAATGCATGTACATACATATGTTTGCTTTTTCAGAACTATGCTAATAAGAAAACCCATAACTATAAAGGCATAAATACCTCCTCTTTTATGAACTTTAAATTCACAGGCTAGCTCCTGAGGTACCTTTCCTACTCAAATTTCTTGTCATCCTTGCTTCCGATTTCATTTTGATTTTTGAGACAAGGTCGTCTTTTACAGCTTGAACTACTTCTATAGTCCAGATTGTCCTTGAACTCTCCATCCTCCTACCTCAGCTTCTGAAGTGCTAGGATTACCAGTGTGCAGCAACACATCTTGCCTTTGAACCTAAGGTTATGTTATCTTTCTTTGTACTTTCCTTCCTTTTGGGAGGAGGGGAGATTGGCTATTTTAGGTAGGCTCTCATTAGTGAATCTTAGCGGACCTATAACTTACTATGTAGACCAGGCTAGTCTCAATTTTCTGGAAATTCTCCTGTCTATGATCTGGAGTACTAGGATTACAGACATGCATCACATGCCTGAAAACCCTTTTCATACTGCTATGTTCATTCCAACTTTGTCAGGTTGTCTTAGGGTTTTACTGCTGTGAAGAGACAACATGACTAAGGCAACTCTTATAAAGGTGAACATTTAATTGGGGCTGGCTTACAGCTTCAGAGGTTAAGTCCATTATCATCATGGCAGGAAGCATGGCATGGAGGCAGACATGGTGCTGGAGGAGCCAAGAGTTCTACATCTTGATCCACAGGTAGCAGAAGAAGACTGAGTGCTACACTGGGTGTGTAGCTTGAGAATACGGGGCCTCAAAGCCCACCCCCACAGTGACATAATTCCTTCAACAAGGCCACAGCTACTCCAATAGGGCTATACCTCCTAATATTGCCACTCCCTAAGGGCCAAGAAGTCAAACACATGACTCTATGGGGGCCAAACCTATTCAAATCACCACACATCTTTGGAATCCTTCCCTATCTTTCCTTTAAAAAAGTGATGGGGTGTATCTTTTTTAAACATGTATGGGTCTTTTAAAAAAAAAAAGATGTATTTACTTTATGTATATGAATACACTGTAGCTGTCTTCAGACACACCAGAAAAGGGCTTCAGATCCCATTACTGATGGTTGTGAGTCACCATGTGGTTGCTGGGAATTGAACTCGGGACCTCTGGAAGAGCAGCCAGTGCTCTAAACCATGGAGCCATCTCTCCGGCCCATGTGCATGGGTCTTTAGCTTGTATGTATGTTGGTTCCAACAGAGGCCAGAAGAGGGCATCAGATTCCATGAAACTGGAGTTACAGATGGTTGTAAGCTGCCATGTTGCTACTGATAACTGAACCCAGATCTTCTCCGAGATCAACAAAGTGCTTATAATACCTATGCCATTCCTCTATCCTTGATGTATTTTATTTTGCTGCTGTTGGCATTTGATGTAGAGTCTTCCTTATGTAGCCCACTCCCTGACATTGAACTGGTGATCCTTGTGGCTCAATGTCCCAAGTGATGGGATTACAGTCCACTCCAAATCTGTTGAGTTGCCTGCAAATTGCATAGGGAGCTCCAGCTTTCATAAGCCGTGACCCATGCTGGAGTGGGCTTTACTGACACAGTTGTCACTGAATCATTTTTACTCCTATAAATAACCCCTCACCTATAGTCCTGTATGCCAATAAAACTCACTAGTTCACCAAGTTAGCCTTTGGTGGGATCTATCATGGGCTCCCTATCTGGACTAAGGAGAGATTTGTTCAGGTCTCTCCAGAAATAGTATCTGTCACATAATGCCTGCTCAAATACACTTTTCTGTAAACTCTGATTCTTTACACAGACAAATGGACATGAAATAATTCTTGTAAGAGCTATAGCACTTATAGATTATAGCATAAATAATCACATAATAATAATGATACATACAGAGTTTCTTTGAAAATAGGGCCTAATTATGTCGTCAAGCTTAGTTAGCATCATACTCCTAGGCCCAGGTCTTTCTAATTACAACAAGAAATACAGATGTCAAAAGAAAAGACTAATAAAAAGTTCTTTCAGATTAAAAACAAAACAAAACAAAGTTGAGGTGGGCATGATGGCACACACCTATAGACCGTAGGACTCCAGATATGAAAGTACGAAGATCACTAATTCAAGGTCACTCTTAGATGCATCATAAATTTAAGGCCAACCTTCAAAATAAATGTTTGGAAAGAAAAACCAGCTGGATACAGTGGTTCATAGCTATAGTAAACACCAGAAAGACTGTGGCCAAACAATTGCCACAAGTTAGACATTAGCCTGGGTTGCATAGTTCTAGGCCTCTCTGAGTAAAAGAGTGAGGCTCTATCTCAAACAAAGGAAGGAGAAGGGGGAGGGAGGGAAAGAAAAAGAAAGCAAAAGAGGAAAAATATAGTCAAACAATATTAGACAAAAAAATTAGTGACACTTGAATGGCTCAAACAAGAACATCAGGTGAACAGAAAGCTTTCAGGAAAATAAAGTAAACTATTTAGCAAATATAAGAAAGTATGTTCACATTCACTAATTAAAACTGAAATTTGAAATAATAGATGCCAGAGGTTGTGGTGCACACCTTTAATTCTAGCACTCAAAAGGCAGATATCTATGAGTTCAAGGCCAACCTGGTCTACATAGCAAGTTTCAGGTCAACCAGAGAGCCACAGTAAGACGCTGTCTCAAAAAATAAAGGAAAAAAGAAAGAAAACTAACAATAAAACTTATTCACATTGTAAAGATGAAAATTAAGATATTTTATACCAATGCGGTGGAAGAAATTAACAGTCATACATTCATGCTATAAAAAAATTCTCTTAGATGCTTAAAAGATACACATATACATAGTGGCCTGGCGGTTTAAATGATAATGGCCCACATAGAATCATGTTTTTAAATGCTTGGTCCCCAATTTGTGGAACTGATTGGGAGGGATTAGGAGGTTGTGTGGCCCTGTTGGAGTAAGTGTGTCACAGGAGGTAGGCCTCAAGATTTCAAAACACTCTCGATTCCCTGTCTGTCTCTCTTTTCTCTCTCTCTCTCTCTCTCTCTCTCTGTCTCTCTGTCTCTCTGTCTCTCATTCTTTCTCTCTCCCTCTCTTCCTCCCCACCCCTTCTTACTTTGGGATCAAGATGAGAGCTCTCAGCTGTTGCTACCAACATGCCTTTGTTCTACCGTCATGGACTCTAACTTTCTGAAACTGTAAGGCAACTAAACATGTTTTTATAGGTTTCATTGATTACAGTGTTTTGTCACAGCTACAGATAAGTAGCTAAATCACACAAATCTAGACACATACACTCATATAATACGGTTGTTCACTGTAGTATTATGTGTAATGACAAAGTTGGGAGTAACTAAAATGTATATCACTAGAAGCTTGGTTACGTGAGAACAAAGCATGTGCATACCACAGCATTGTATATAGCTATAGAAATGGCAGTGTAAGTAGGTAACCAGGTAACCACTGAAACAGAACCCAACTTTTCTGATAATTTCCTGTTAATGAAAAGTAAAATTATAAAAAGTAGAGATTTATAAAAAAATGTAAGATTTGAGCACCTACTTCATCAAGGAGGATCTATAATGCTGGCCAATAAACATATGATACGCTGCTTATCATTAACCATTAAGAAAAGAAAACTGAAATCATGAGATAATGGTGCATACTTATTAGGAAAACAAAAATAAACATTACTGATAATAACAAGAGCTGCCAAAGATGTAGAACACACAGAATGCTCATATAGAGCAAGTTAAGATACAAAATTTCATGAGCACTTTGAACAATATTTTGGCATTTTCTTTGAAAATCAAACACATTTACCATGTGACTCAAGGCTTCCACTCCTGGGTATGCATTAAGCAAGAAAACGATAAGCCTTCAAGGCAGTGAGATGAGTAAAAGAATTTAGTCTTCCAAAAAGGACACAGGCCAGAGGGCTAGGAAGATGATTCTGTGGGCAATGGCACTCGCTGCTGAGTTTGGTGACTATAATTTTACCCATAGAATCTACCTGGTGTAAGAAAGGAACTGATACCTTAACTTATCCTCTACATACATGCCATGGCCCACATGCATGCTCCACCTTCCCCACACCCCACATCCCCACAAGGTAAAATAATATAGATTTCATTAATATGATCTCCTTAAGGGGAAAAACCTACTAGGGTAGGGAAAAGACCAGTGGTACCAAGGACTAGGGAGGACAGAGGTCTAAGAGCAACAAAGGTATAGCAAGAAAGAATTTTTCTACGGGTCAAGACAATTCTATATCCTTTCAGCGGTGTTGGCTACAAGAATGTACTAAAAGTCGCAAGGCTATGTGCCTACTGTATACAAATTAAAAATAGCTTTAAAAGTAGCAATAGCAATACCTTCTATTTCTCGATCTAAAGGCGGCACATCATCTCTCATAGAGAAGTCCATAGCAGTCCCTGGGATGTCCATCAAGTCTTCATCACTAGAGCTGCTCTGGAAGCTACTAAAACTCCCCTGATGAAAGCCTCTGTTATCCATGGCTCCTGTGTAGAAAGAAAAGTATTGGCCTTATAACAATGAACAATTAGTTCCTGACCAGTGTACTTGTTCACTGTGGTAAGTACACATAATTGCATGGTAAAATCGCCAACTTCAGGGCTTATTTCACTTTCGAAGCTTGTTATTTCTCAAGGCACTCACACTGTGCATAAAATTACCACTATTTATCTTATTAGCAGCAGACAGGGCCACACAATACAGGGCAATGCATACAATATATAACAATTGAGTCTGGGCAGATGGCTTGGTGGTTAAGAACACTTGTGCTTTGCAAAGGACCTGAGTTAGGTTTCCTGCACTCCCATGGTAGTGCACGACCATCTACAGTTTTAATTTCAGGGGTGCCAATGCCTTCTTCTCACCTGTGCAGGAACCAAGCATTGCTGTGATACATGTACATACATACAAACAAAGCGTGCATACAGATACAAAAAAATGTAAAAATCTGGGAGTTGGAGAGATGACTCAGTGGTTAAGAGCACTGACTGCTCTTCCTGAGGTCCTGAGTTCAAATCCCACAACCACATGGTGGCTCACAACCATCTGTAATGGGACCTGACGCCTTCTTCTGGTGTGTCTGAAGACAGCTACACTGTACTTACATAAAATAAATAAATAAATCTTTTAAAAAATGTAAAATCTAAAATTAAAAATGAAACAAATATATGGCACAGCTACAACTAAGGGTTAAATCATGATTTTTTTTTTCCTCTTATAACTCCACATTCCCTGTCATCACATCACTAACCATTGTTAATCTTGGGTATCAACTCAACTGAATCTGGAATCAACTAAAACGCAAGCCTCTGGGCATTTCTTTTGTTTGTTTAATTTATTTTTTAAATTTATTTACATTTCAAGTGTTATCATCTTATCTGATTTCCTCTCCCAGAAATTCTCTATCCAATCCCCCTCCCCTGCTTCTGTGAGGGTTTTCCTCCACCCACCCACCACTCCCACTTCCCTGCCCTCAATTCCCCTACACTGGGGCATCTATCAAGCAAGCCTTCATAGGACCAAGGGCCTCTCCTCCCACTGATGCCTGACAAGGCCATCCTCTGCTACATATGTGGCTGGAGCCATGTGTACTCCTGGGAGCTCTGTGGGGGTCTGGTTGGTTGATACTGTTGTTCTTCCTATGGGGCTACAAACCTCTTAAGTCCTTTCTCTAACTCCTCCATTGGGGACCCCACACTCAGTGCAATAGTTGGCTGCAAGCATCCCACTCTGTATATGAAAGGCTCTGGCAGAGCCTCTCAGGAGACAGCTATATCAGTCTCCTGTCAGCAAGCATTTCTTAGCATCCACAATAGTGTTGGAGTTTGGTGACTGTATCTGGGATGGATCCCCAGGTAGTGCAGTCGCAGGATGGCTTTTCCTTTAGTATCTGCTCCTAATTATCTCCATATTTGCCCCCATGAGTATTTTGTTCCCCCTTAAAAGAAAAAGTGGAGAAAAGTCTCGAACAGGGGAAAAGTTCCTGAACAAAAAACACCAATGGTTGATGCTCTAAGATCAAGAATCGACAAATGGGACCTCATGAAATTGCAAAGCTTCTATAAGGCAAAGGACACTGTCAATAGGACAAAATGGCAACCAAGAGACTGGGAAAAGATCTTTACCAGTCCTACATCCGACAGAGGGCTAATACCCAATATATACAAAAACCTCAAGAAGTTAGACTCCAGAGAACCAAATAACCCTATAAAAAATGGGGTAGAAAGCTAAACAAAGAATTCTCAACTGAGGAATACTGAATTGCTGAGAAGCACCTAAAGAAATGTTCAACATCCTTAGTCATCAGGGAAATGCAAATCAAAACAACCCTGAGATTCCACCTCACACCAGTCAGAATGGCTAAGATCAAAAACTCAGTACCATGCAGTTTTTATCACAATTGCTCTGTGGTAAAGCTTTAGGTCAGGCATGGTGATTCCACCAGAGGTACTTTTATCCTTGAGAAGAGTTTTTGCTATCCTAGGTTTTTTGTTATTCCAGATGAATTTGCAGATTGCTCTTTCTAATTCATTGAAGAATTGAGTTGGAATTTTGATGGGGATTGCATTGAATCTGTAGATTGCTTTTGGCAAGATAGCCATTTTTACAATGTTGATCCTGCCAATCCATGAGCATGGGAGATCTTTCCATCTTCTGAGATCTTTAATTTCTTTCTTCAGAGACTTGAAGTTCTCATCATACAGATCTTTCACTTCCTTAGTTAGAGTCACGCCAAGATATTTTATATTATTTGTGACTATTGAGAAGGGTGTTGTTTCCCTAATTTCTTTCTCAGCCTGTTTATTCTTTGTGTAGAGAAAGGCCATTGACTTGTTTGAGTTAATTTTATATCCAGCTACTTCACCAAAGCTGTTTATTAGGTCTAGGAGTTCTCTGGTGGCATTTTTAGGGTCAGAGGAATGGATACAAAAAATGTGGTACATTTACACAATGGCGTACTACTCACCTATTAAAAGGAATGAATTTATGAAATTCCTAGGCAAATGGTTGGACCTGGAGGGCATCATCCTGAGTGAGGTAACACAATCACAAGAGAACTCAAATGATACATACTCACTGATAAGTGGATATTAGCCCAGAAACTTAGAATACCCAAGATATAAGATACAATTTGAGAAACACATGAAACTGAAGAAGAACGAAGACCAAAGTGTGGACACTTTGCCCCTTCTTAGAATTGGGAACAATCACCCATGGAAGGAGTTACAGAGACAAAGTTTGGAGCTGACACAAAAGGATGGACCATCTAGAGACTGCCATATCCAGGGATCCAACCCATAATTAGCCTCCAAACGATGACACCATTGCATACACTAGCAAGATTTTGCTGAAAGGACCCTGATATAGCCGTCTCTTGTGAGACTATGCTGGGGCCTAGCAAACACAGAAGTGGATGCTCACAGTCAGCTATTGGATGGATCACAGGGCCCCCAATGGAGGAGCTAGAGAAAGTATCCAAGGAGCTAAAGAGATCTGCAACCCTGTAGGTGCAACAACATTATGAACTAACCAGTACCCCAGATCTCTTGACTCTAGCTGCATATGTATCAAAAGATGGCCTAGTCGGCCATCACTGGAAAGAGAGGCCCATTGGACATGCAAACTTTATATGCCCCAGTACAGGGGAACGCCGGGGCCAAAAAGTGGGAATGGGTGGGTAGGGGAGTGGGGGGGGGAGGATATGGGGGACTTTTGGGATAGCATTGGAAATGTAATTGAGGAAAATACGTAATAAAAAAATATTTAAAAAAAAATTCAGGTGACAGCAGTGCTGGCAAGGATGTGGAGAAAGAGGAACACTCCTCCATTGTTGGTAGGATTGTAAGCTGGTACAACCACTTTGGAAATCAGTCTGGTGGTTCCTCAGAAATTGGACATAGTATTACCTGAGGACCCAGCTATACCACTCCTGGGCATATATTCTCCAACACAGAAAAAAAGATTCTCCAACCTAGAACAAGGACACATATTCTACTATGATCATTGCAGCCTTATTTATAATAGCCAGAAGCTGGAAAGAACCCAGATGTCTCTCGACAGAGGAATGGATATAGAAAACATTGTACATTTATACAATGGAGTACTATACTACTCAGCTATTAAAAATGATGAATTCATGAAATTCTTAGGCAAATGGATTGACCTAGAAAATATCATCCTGAATGAGGTAACCCAATCACAAAAGAACACACATGGTATGCACTCACTGATAAGCTCTGAATACCCAAGATACAATTCACAGACAACATGAAACTCAAAAAGAAGGAAGACCAAAGTGTGGATGCTTCTGGCATTTCTGCGAGGGATTTTCTCAATGAGTTGATTTGAAGTGGGAAGACCTACCCTAAAAGTGGGTGGCACCCTCTGGTAGCAGCGCACATAAGGACAAGGAAGAAGGAAACTTGGAGTTTGCCTGTTTGCTTTCACTGTTGTAGGCAAGTTCATCTATTCTGCTTCTGCAACTACTACATTCCTTCGCTGATATTGGAACCAACTTCTTCAGATATCCAACAAAGACTGAAGACCAGTAGTTTTCCTGGAATTCTCCAGGCCTTCAATGCCAGACTGGAACTGCTAAAACATCCATCTTAGCCTTATAGACTGAGCAAATACTAGATTCTCAGACTGTCAGATGTGAGACAGCTATTATTGTGCTATCCACACTTTATCCTGTAAGCCAATCTAATAAATCCCATTTATATGCACATATTCATTCTACTGGTTCCATTCCTCAAGAACATAGCCCCCTTTCTGGAAATGCTGTATTGAACCTTTGTTTTCCATCAGTATTTTGGGCGGCTTGAGGGTAATGCTAAAGATTAAATCCAGAACCTTACACACACTATGACCGAGCTACAACACCTACCTATGGGTTTTCTCTCATAGCTCTGTGTTTTCTGTATTTGCTCTAAATTTGACTTCAGTAGATTTCTTCAAAAAAATATTTCTTCATTAATTGCTAATTCTTTCAATTTCTGTACTTTTTTCAACTAACCTTTGGAGGGTTTCAAAATTAGGAAAACAATAACCCAAATGAAATAGTTCATACATATATCATCTCAATACTTGGGGGGGGGGGATGGGGAAGCAGGACTGCTGTGGTTTCCAGGCTGGCCTGTATGGAAAAAAAGGAATAAATGTCCTTTGACAGGAAGTGACAGAAAGGGTAGCATATGTAATGTTTTCTTGGGGTACTTCCTCAGCCTTTTCATGAGGTTCATGGATTTGACAGTTTCGAAGATTAGAGGTCACAACTGGTTTGTAGGCAATCTCCTACTTGTTATCATATAAACTCTTAGGTCAAACTTACTATGAAGCTGAAGATAACCTTGAACTCCTGATCTTCCTGCCTCTACTGTGTAAGCACTGGGATTAGGCCTATACCAAGAGGTACAACAACAGAATGTCAGTTTGTAACAGTGGTTATTTTATGATGTGATATTTTGGCACTAATAAACTCTTTCTTATAAAATATTTAATTTAATCATTATGTATTTGCATGTAAGCACAATATTCTTTTAGCCAGTGTGTCTTAATCAACTGCTGTCATTTTTAGGTTCAAATTGCTCAAATTTGTTCAGTAGGAACTTCTTCATGGTGGCTTCACCTTGCTCTCCCTCAAATTTATATCTTCCTTTTTCCTTAACTATTTTCATATACATATATATACAGTCTCCAACACCCCGGTCATATACCTTCTCACATCACTTGGCCTTAATTCTGTAACCTAGGCCAATTACATGCATAGGTTTCCTCTAGAAACAATAAACTTCAAAACTAGATCTCAGTTCCCATCTGACTGTGATAAGAGTCCCAGCCTGAATTTCATTTACTTTAGTTGTCCTTTAACGAAACCTACTGTACATTGACTGTTTCTGATCCCCAAATCTTACATGTGAAATGCTTCAAACTCTGAAACATTTTGAGTTTCAACACGATACCAGAAATGGAAATCCAACATCTGGTATCCTCTGATAGGTTGCAGTCAACCTGAGGTATACTAAAATGTATAAAATGATCTTTGAACCATGTATAAGGTATATATAAAATGCAAATTAGTGTATAGACTTGAGTCATATCTCAAAGATATTTTATTATATACTCAAATATTTTAAAATATGAAGCTTCTGGTGGCAAGCATTTCTGGTTTTGTGTTGTTTTTGAGACAAAGCTCTCACTATGTAGCTCAGGCTGGCTTTGAATCTGTAATTATCCTTCCTCTGTCTCACAAGTAGTGAATATAGGCATGTACCATGATGCTCTATTACTCTCAAGAATTTTGATATGATATTAAAGGATATGAAATCTGTATCTAAAGACTTTATTCACCTCTTCCTCAAGACCATTCCTAACTAAGTTCATAAGAATTCCACATAACACTTTGCTGCTACTTCAAACTCAACAAGACTGAAAAAAACAGAACAGTACTAAAAATATTAAATTATACACAGATCATAAAAGCCAAAGAAGGCATGGTCCTTACCCTTCTCCAACCCCAGATACCAATGTTCCTTTTAAATCAAAGTATCATCAATATTCATAATTAATGGCTATCTGATTCTAGGATTCATATTTTCAATGAACCTACAAAAAATCCTCAATTTCAATTAGTAGGGTTTTCTAGGTTTCTAAAACTCTCAATTGGAAACAAACTTTGTTTTAGTTGATGAGAAAAAAATGGGCTAACAGAGTAATATACCTCGATTTCTCTCTCAATTTAAATTTATTAAATGAAATAAGGCACGATAGCATAGGTCATTAATACCAGCACTTAAGAACAGGCAGAAGGATTTGGAAATCAAAACCAGTATGAGATACATGAAACTCAGCCTCAAAACAACGGAGGGAGGGAGGGACGGAGGGAGGGAGGGAGGGAGGGAGGGAGGGAGGGAGGGAGGGAGGGAGGGGAGGGGAGGGGAGGGGAGGGGAGGGGAGGGGAGGGGAGAAAGAAAGAAAAGAAAAGAAAAGAAAAGAAAAGAAAAGAAAAGAAAAGAAAAGAAAAGAAAAGAAAAGAAAAGAAAAGAGAGAGAGAGAGAAAGAAAGACAAGTGAGAGGGAGATAATATGAAATGCCTGGGAGAATGATATGGCGGATACCTCTGAACAAAGGCAAAAGAATGTGTAAGGTGACAGAATCCTTTCCTTCTTTCCTTCCCAGTGGTTGTTTCATTTAGAACATGATTTAAGATACCTCGTTCCAGCAACTCTATTAACCACATAAATCATGGAAAGAAAGTATGGGAAGTCCAGAAATAATTTATGTTTGGCTTTGGAATGCATCCTGTGTTCAGTTTCAGATGTGTGTACCTATTGTGTTGAGAATTTGTTAGAACAAAATAACACAGGAGAAAACTCAATAAAGCAATAGCTGGAAAACTTCTCATTTTCCCCCACAGGAACCTTACAAACTCTTTCCTATAATGCACAGACATGGAACAACACAGCTAAAGTGAGCTACCTACGATGAAACTGTTCCTGAGGCAGCCATTTGTTTCCATGTTTGCACTGTAAAGTGTTTTCTTAGTAAATGCACCGAAAGACAGAGCCAATGAAAGCCGCAGCCAGTAACTCAAGCTAAACAGATGAATGAGGAGGAGTTCAACAAAGGAAATATATACCATCAGGAAAGGTGAATGTGCAATTTGCCTGTAGCCAATTCATTTTGATACATCATTTACAGTTATTTTGCAGATGTAAAGATGTTCAAAAGAAAAAAATAAAGCATTGGAATGAATAAACAAAATTCTTTAAAGTTGACATTTGAGTTGGACCAGGTGGTTCAAGCCTATAATCCTATTTATGGCAGATAGCAGTAGGATTACAAATGCAAAGCCTGTATGTACTACAGAGTATGTGCAAGGCCAGATTGGAAAACTTAGTGAGGTGTGTCTCGAAAGAAAAAGTGTTAGAAGGCATGAGAATACATCTCAGTGGTACAGCACTTGAATATCATGAGTGAAGTTCTAGGTTCAAGTCCCAGAACCAGTAAACAAACAAACAAATGAAATTTTTCCTTGTCTTTTAATATAGTTTAGTTAAAATACAATTACATCATCTCCCATTCTCTTCCCACCTTCCAACTCCTCCCATATCCCCTCACTCTCTTTCAAACTGGTTTATTATTATTATTATATATACACAGAAAAACATACAAATATGTAGATAAAACCTACTGACTCTTGCTGTTTAACCAATACAAAGTGGTCAACCTTATACACAAACAGTAAATAATATTTTTAAAGTTGATATTTGGACTCATGTGTAATACAACTCCAAGCCATAATACCTTGTGACTTGATTATGATGTTTTCAGTCCAATGAAGGTATACCTGGACTAAATCAAGCCTGCAGATGAACTAAAAGCCAGAAGTCAGCCAGGATTGGTGGCATGCCAGGAAGAACCTAAGTGGGGGGGGGGGGTTGATTTCTTCATTCTCCCATCTAATACTGGGGTTGCAGTCAAGCAATAGAAGGCTAAAGAGAGGTAAAGTGTTGAGAGTGTTATGTGGTTGTTATTTTTGTAGCAGAACTGACATATGCCTACTATTACTCCTACAGATAGGCCATATCTGGTTGGCTCTCTATATTTCTGAGTGTTGTGTCTGCCAATTCAACCAACTATAGATCAAAAATATTTTTAAAATCAGTTCTATAGTGATGAAATGACAGACTTACTTTTTGTTATTACCTAAATATAGCATAACAAAGAATTTCATAGCATTTACATTTTACTAATAATTTTCAAATTTCTAAAGAAATTTATAACTTCACAACATTTACAAATAATGTAGAAATGATTCAAAGTATAGATGAATATAGGTCGTATATAGGTCATATGTAAGTACTGTATGCCATTTTTTATAAAGAACCTGATATCTTGGGCAGGAGCACTGAAACCAGTTCTCCACAGATATGGAAGAAATTACTGTACTTTTATGCCTCAGTGTCCTTACAAAAGCTAGCTGCTTTATGTGGAATCCTGACTAGCCTCGTCCCCATTTCTTTTCAGTCTGGGGAATGCTACTGAATCCATGTAAGGGCAGCTCAAACAGGCTTTTCCTTCAATGCTCCCTTGTTCAGACTCCCATGTTGACTGCATAGTCTTCTTTCACTTTAGTCTGTGTCCCCATTTATGTTGTTCTAGCAATTTCATGTTGTCTCAGAATAGGTGTTCAATAAAATGTTTACTGCAGTTGAGGAGGGAGGGTTAACAGCTCATCAGCACATATATATGGCTGACACTTCACAAATCTTATACTAACAGGGAAGGGAACTGGGGATACAAAAGGAGTTTATGACTCTGTCACTAACTGACAAGGAATTTATGATCTAGGTAGGGAAAAGCCTTAAATGACACAACGGCTGTGCTGGACTGCTAGAGTAAGGATATAGTTGGCATATGGAGAATGGAGGGAAAGTGGGATGGTAAAGAAGGCTGCATGGAGGAGAGAGGTTATTCCAGGCCCGGGAAATGAAGTGAGCCAAGCCTTGGCGATCCATGCCAGCCTAGCATTTACTCTTTTTATTTTTCGGGGGGGGGTAACTTTTTTTTTATTAGGTATTTTCCTCATTTACATTTCCAATGCTATCCCAAAAGTCCCCCATATCCTCCCCCCTACTCTCCTACCCACCAACTCCCACTTTTTGGCCCTGGCATTCCCCTGTACTGGGGCATATAAAGTTTGCATGTCCAATGGGCCTCTCTTTCCAGTGATGGCCGACTAGGCCATCTTTTGATACATATGCAGCTTGAGTCAAGAGCTCTGGGGTATTGGTTAGTTCATAATGTTGTTCCCCCTACAGGGTTGCAGTTCCCTTTAGCTCCTTGGGTACTTTCTCTAGCTCCTCCATTGGGGGCCCTGTGATCCATCCAATAGCTGACTGTGAGCATCCACTTCTGTGTTTGCTAGGCCCCGGCCTAGTCTCACAAGACACAACTCTATCTGGGTCCTTTCAGCAAACGCTTGCTAGTGTATGCAATGGTGTCAGTGTTTGGAAGCTGATTATGGGATGGATCCCCGGATATGGCAGTCTCTAGATGGTCCATGCTTTTGTCACAGCTCCAAACTTTGTCTCTGTAACTCCTTTTATGGGTGTTTTGTTCCCACTTCTAAGAAGGGGAAAGTGTCCACACTTTGGTCTTCGTTCTTCTTGAGTTTCATGCATTTAGCAAATTGTATCTTATATCTTGGGTATCCTAAGTTTCTGGGCTAATATCCACTTATCAGTGAGTACATATTGTGTGAGTTCCTTTGTGATTGTGTTACCTCACTCAGGATGATGCCCTCCAGGTCCATCCATTTGCCTAGGAATTTCATAAATTCATTCTTTTTAATAGCTGAGTAGTACTCCATTGTGTAAATGTACCACACATGTTCGTAGCAGCCTTATTTATAATAGCCAGAAGCTAGCATTTACTCTTACTTAACTAGAATACAGGGAAGGAGTCTGTGAGAAACTGGAGGACGTGGGTGGCCAAATGGAGGCACTATGGTTTCCACCAAGAAAAACGATTAAAAATATTATTTTAGGCAGCAAACGTGGCAGCTGTATGCTAAAAAAGGGAGAGGTGGAACCAGCTGGGAAACCCTTTGCTACTTCTAGTTTCAATGCTGGTGGTTTAGTTAAAAGAGAAAGATGGCTTCTGTTTCTTGATTTGTTCAGACTGTGTCTTTTGATTGGATAATTGAAGCCATTTGACAGTAAAATTTAATATTCAATTTATGTATTTTGGAATATGTGTGTATATACAATGCATATATATGTGTGTGTGTGTGTAACAATAATTAATGAAAAGAGAGCACATGAATTTGATAAAAGAATAAAGGGGATATAAGGGAGAATTTAGAGGGAGGAAAGGGAAAGGGGAAATAATTATAATTAAATCATATTAAAATCATAAAGAAAATGAAATAACTATTTTTTTAAAAAGAGGAAGAGGGAAAAGGGAAGGCGTACACCTTCCCAGAATTTGTATTGGACCAAAACAAGGGCCAGCTGGTGGGTGTGGACAGGGTGGTGTTAGTTTATGGTATGACTGTCTGTCCTCCTATTTTACGGTAAGGACTGATGTATATTGGTTTAAATAAATTAATATTCCCATAACAACTAACTTATTTAACAAAAACAAGTATATAAAAGCCAATATGTGAGTCAGCTAAGAACACACACACACACAATCCCTTACATTAAAATACTGAGTGCAGTATGTATTTCAGCACTAACATGCGAGGAGAAGCATCAGACTTTTTCAGCTCTCATTTTTGTTCCAGTAAAATATTTATTGGCCTGTGAATGACATTCTGAGTAACTACAGGTGCTAGATATTTCAAATATGGAAAATGGAGACTGTGAATAGAGGAAGTAGGTGGGGTATTTAAATTAGGGTGATGGTTTAAATTAGAAAGACATCCTACAGTCTATTTCATTGTTTGGTCCCTAGTTGGTGGAACTATTTGTGAAGGATTTGTGAAGGATTAAAGTCTGGCCTTCTTGGAGCAGGTTTGTCACTAAGGGCACTTTGGGGTTTCAAAAGCCCACACCACTGACAGTTATCCCTCTGCCTTTCTCTATGTCTCTTGCTTACGTATCAAGAGTCTAAATTGTTAGCCACTGCTCCAGCATCATGTCTACCTGCCTGCTGCCATGTTCTCTACCATAATGTTCATGAACTCAACTTCTTAACTAGAAGCCCCAATAAACTCTTTCTTCTATAAATGGTCTTCGCCGTGGTGTCTCTTCACGACACAGGGAAAGAGGCATCGCATACATTAATTACACTGATTTTAAATAATGCAATTACAGGTATTACTTAAAATGAAATCTGAAAATGTCCCTAACTGTGATAGAAAAGGTAATGGCAGCACAGACAGGAAACCGTCTGTCAGGGTTGAAGAAGAACAGGTCGGGTGGGGGAGGGACAGTGTCTCAGAAGTATCAAGTTTAGCATATGGAAGAAACAAACCAATGACACAAACAAGAACTAGAAACTTCTCTACATCAACCCAAACTGGTAGCAAAACATGTGTAGGGAAAAGCCCGTGCCATGCAAATGGCCCAAAAGATTCTAGTACCTGGAGGGATTAAAGATCTTAATCCTGTCCGGTGTGGTGGCTCACGCCTTTGATCCCAGCACTCAGGAGGCAGAGGCAGGCGGATTTCTGAGTTTAAGGCCAGCCTAGTCTACAAAGTGAGTTCCAGGACAGCCAGGGCTATACAAAGAAACCCTGTCTCAAAAAACCAAACCAAAACAACAACAAAACAAAAACAAAAAAACAATAAAAAAAAAAAAAGCCCAAGAACGAGAATGTAAAGTCCCAACAAATGTCTTCAAACTTCAGTATCTTTCTAGCACAGGTTTCTATAAAACCTGTGTTCTTCAGTGCCTGTCACTAACAGAAGGCTCAAAAACACTCTAGCTTATACTCCAATTTCTGTTTTGATTCTCTTATATTGAGAAACAGAAATGAACTGTGGATATCTGATATTCATTTCTGAGATGCCATATAAAATGCTTATTTCAGATGCTTTTCACCCTGTGGTCTTTATTGGAGGCTCATCCTCTACCAAGGTTTTATTTATATGGATTATATATCTATAGGTAATTATAGTACTTAAAGCAAGAGCTGAGAAATGCTTATATATAAGCATTTCTCATATATATATATATATATAAGCATTTCTCATATATATATATATATATATTCAGTTATTTAAAATGGAAAAAGCTGGGTGTGATGGTTCACAGTTATTATCCCAATAGTCAGGAGGTTGAAGCAGGAGGATTACTATAATTCTGAAGCCATCCTGAACTACATAGTAAGTTACAGGCCAGGCTTGGAGATCCTGCCTCAGTAAACAAATAAATGAAAACTAAGAAAATAAAATACATTAATACTCAACCCAAAACTTTACCATGTTTTGTAAAGTAATTGCATTTCACCAAACATAAACTAACCCCTAGAATATTCCAGTGTACACTTCAGTTACAGGGACAAGGCACTGTAAAATGTGTTGACATAGAGAAAGAGCTAAGCTGGGAAAAGCCAGACTTGGACAAGAATTTGATAAGAAGGAGAAAAGTCATATCAGCCAGAGACAATTGTGAAATGAAGCCAACGACAAGCTAATCTTTTCTGTAAATACTTTTAAAAGAATTGACAACCTGGGTCTATAGCATTTGGATCATTCCCAACAGATAAATAAGCAAGAGATAATTTACTTTAAGTGGCTTTAAAACGTCAGATAAAACATTATGCTACCTCCTCTTAGAAGAGTAGCTTTTCTTTAGATGTTTTTGTTTAGATAAAGCAACACATGTTTTCTCATACAGACTTTCAAAGGTGTGACAAATAACCTGAGGGTAGTCTCACGTGCCTGGACAACCAGAACTGAAGCTAAGTAAGGTGAGGGGATACTGGGTTGGAGGCAAGTGTGGTGTGATCCTATCTCAAAAAGCAAAATTAAAGTAAATGTGACAATGTAGTATCTAGAAGGTCAAGAATAAGGGACTGTCAGGCCTGACAAAGATGACGCTACATTTATAAATGCTTTTCACTTTGTCATCTACATATAAAATTCCTAAATAGACTTTAACAAACTGCATATCAAATCTCCTTGAAAGACGGCTGCCCTATCTAACAGGGAGTTAGTTCAGGAATGCAGGACTGGATTCAGGGTAAAGAATGCCTGCATCAGTTATCTGACAGATACAGTGTGAGGAGCTGGAGGCTTAGTCCTGCGGCTGTGCCTTCCCGAGCACGGTGGAATGATCATAGTGTAAGCCAGAATAAAGCCTTCTACCCTCATAAAGAAGAAAGCCAACATGTCAAAAAATTCTTAAAGAGATAAAAAGAAAAGGTCAAATTCATTTGAGTGTGGTAGAATATGCCTATAATGCCAGTTCTTGGGAGTCTGGGGCCTACGTTTGGGACAAATTTGGACTATACAGCAAGACCCAGTTTCAAAAAGCAGATGTCAAGAATAGATCTTTTTAAAGATGTATTTATTAATTTTATGTATATGAGTATACTGTAGCTGTACAGATGGTTGTGAGCCTTCATGTAGTTGTTGGGAATTGAATTTTAGGACCTCTGCACGCTCCAGTCGGCCTCGCTCACTCAGTCCCTTATCGCTCCGGCCCAAAGATTTTATTTATTATTATACATAAGTACACTGTAGCTGTCTTCAGACGCACCAGAAGAGGGCATCAGATCTCATTACAGGTGGTTGTGAGCCACCATGTGGTTGCTGGGATTTGAACTCTGTACCTTCAGAAGAACAGTCAGTGCTCTTACCCACTGAGCCATCTCACCAGTCCCAAGAATATATTTTTAATAATTTTTAATTTACTTTCGTTCTGAGCTAAATTAGTCCATGTAGAGGGTTTCTTTTTTAGACATGATGTAGAACATTGGAATTTAATCCAACAAACAAAATACCATCACACTTAATACCGAAAGGCAAGCCTGTAATTATATGCCTGAAATCCCAGCACTTCAGGAAGGTAGGGTAGAAGGGTCAAGAGTTTACTCTCAGCTAGCTGAGTTCCAGTCTTTCTCAGTTAAACATCCAGCACAGGATTAATATTGTTAATATACAAAAAATTCAAAAACCTAATCATCAAGAAAACAAACCAACCAATAAAAAATGGGCATGGATCTATGTAAATAATTCTTAAAATAAGAAATACAAAACCAAAAAAACCCAAAATACAAACAACAACAATAAAGCCGGGCGTGGTGGCGTACGCCTTTAATCCCAGCACTTGGGAGGTGGAGGCAGGTGGATTTCTGAGTTTGAGGCCAGCCTGGTCTTCAAAGTGAGTTCCAGGACAGCTAGGGCTATACAGAGAAACCTGTCTTTAAAAATAAATAAATAAATAAATAAATAATACAAGTGGTTAGTAGCGTTTTTAAAATATTCATCATTAGCCATAATGGAACTGCGCGTGAAAAAATTTTTGACGTTGAAACTCATATGCAGTCAGAATGGCTATTGTAAAAAAATCAATAACAAAAAATGCTGGAGAGGATATGGGGAATATGAACCCTTATTTACTGAGATGAGTGCAAACTATTACAGCCACTATACAAATCACTATAGAAGTTCTTCAAAAAGCTCAAAACCAATCTATCAAATGAGCCAGTTATGTCCTCCTTAACATATACCCGAAGGATCCTATCACCTCTTAAAGAGATATTGCAACAGCGTTCAGTGCTGTTCTAGTCACAATAGCTAAGTAATGGAAACTGCCAGGCTATCTTGCAACACATAAATGGAAAATGAAAATGTGGTACTTACAACAGAATTTTACACAACTGTAAAAAACAATGAAATTATGAAACATTCAAGTCAATGGATGGAAATTAAATAATTATACTGAATGAGGTAACCTCGATCCAGAAAGACAGACATGGCATAGTCTACCTCATGTGCAGATCTTAGCTTCTAATCTTTATAGTTTATGTGTATGTGTGTTTAAATTAGGATAGCTGCAAAAGCCAGGAAACTAGAATACAGTCATTGAGGTAGAGTATGGTTCAAGGGAGAGGGCATAACAGAACACAGGTGATGTAAAAGCAGAGGGGAAATTTAAGAAGAGGAAGGACAGTAGGATAGAAGAGATAAGGGGATAATGAGAGAGGGTTAACCAAAATGAAGGGTGTGTATCTATATAGAAACCTACTAATTGGAAAGCCATTAAAAATTATAAAAGGTGATAGCCATTATGCATGGCTGGATAATGCTATCTCTAATAGCCATGAGATAGTTAAAAAAAAAACAAAAAAAAACTTCCAATTAAAGGTATGGAGTACCTCTTCATAAGCTGTTAGTAACGGAGACAACAGAAGCTCCCAAAACAATTCAGGATATTAACATATCTTTTGGTTGCCCATCAGAACTAGCTGCTAAGATTCATGCTGAAGTCACTCACCACTGACCTTATTTGTAATACAGAGAAGTCAAACTGTAACTGTGTTGAAAGCTTCCTCTATGCTAGCCAGCTCTCATCAGCCCAGATGCTTCAATGTAAACTGATGGGGGGGAAAGACATAAATGGTCTTACCAGATGACGACCCTGGGAACTACAACCTACCAGGCAAGATGTGTAAAAATGTGCAATAGAAGAATAACTGTTAGAGGGGCAACCAAGCACTCTCTGTTTGGTTCTGAGCCTTCCCAAAGGGGATTCATGCCTGGCTAAAAATACAGTTAATGACCCATGGCTGAGGAGGTCCTATAACCTATGGGAGAACTTACTACTATTGTTTAGCTAAATGAACCTATCATCAAGCTGCCTTCTAAATATCTATCTCTATATTCACACTCTCAGTCCTAATCAGAGATACTTTCTCTTTACAACAAATGGTAATGAATACCAAGACACAAGCCTGTCTAAGGTTCATGAAATAAGTTATAGGTGGGGTTTTTATCCCCCAAAGGACATTTAGGACATTTATACCAACCCTCAAAGACTCAAGGAACAAAGTAAAGGATGGAGTGGAAAGAATATGAGTCAAGAGATAAAGAAAAGGGCTTTAAAATGTCATCACACAACCAATGCATTAGAAAGTCTAACTGTAGCAAAAATAAAAGCATCTAATTTGAATTATTTTAGATCTATATATTATTATTTTGTTTTGTTTGAGATAGGTCTTGCTATGCAACCTAGACAGACCCAGAACTGTATATATAGCCCAGGCTGGTCTGGAACTCATGGTCCTCCTGCTTCAGCCTCCTAAGTTGCTAGTGTTACAAGTGGGTGCCATTATGACTGGCAGAAGGGTCCATAGAAATTCAAGGTCAGTCTTGGCTACATAGTGAGTTCTAGTGCATCTTGGGCCACAGAGTAAGAGCATGTCTTTAAAAAGTAAAGTAAAATATAGCAAACTCTAATAGAACATGGAATATCATATTTATTCCAGACATGAAGAGCCTATAACTCACAGTTATCCCATGCCTTGTATTGAAAGGCATATAAATCTCAACTAATATCATTGTTTCTGGGAGCAGCACTGTTCATGCAAACACAGTAATTCCATTTGAACCCTTGTTTTTTACATACTTAGTTTTAGATAAACTTCCCACTACTTCTTCACGTCCTTTCCCTCTCCCATTCCTATTTAATCTTTTTATCTCAACATAGTCCTGTCTTCTGCCATTTCACATGTATTCTACTGTTTTCCAAGCAATTTTTAATTGAGCCGTGAGAAAGTAGGCTTCCATACAGGGTTTGTACACCCATCCTTTGGGTTAGGCCTCTACTCTCACCCCCTACCATCCTCAATATTCATTCTTTTCTGCCCACTTAAGCCTTTTACCCCCAGTATTTCTCCTCCCTGTTTTTATTTGACCTATAATCTACCATCCTCCCTCCCTTATCATGCCCTAGCCTCTAAAAGATGCCTTTTTAATTTCTTGGCTTCTGCTTGTGTTTTTAGGTAAAACATGCAAAAGATTTAAAGCTAGATTTATAGAAGAATAAACATACAACATTTGTCTTTCTGAGCCAGAGTTACCTCACTCGGCATAACCGTTTCCAGTTCTATTCATTTACCTTCCAATCTCACGATCTCACTTTTTCTCAGCAGACCAACACTCCATTGTGCATATGTACCACAGTTTTCTTATCTCCTAATCTGTTAATGAACATCTAGGTTGGTTCCATTCCCTAGCTATTGTGAATAGAGCTGCAATGAATCCACTAAATGACTAAACCATCAAGCAGGTTTGCACAGGAGGAAAGAAACGAACAGTCCTAACCGGCTGTGTCACCAGAACAATGATCAGAATGGTACAATAACCTAAGAGTGTAGCAGCAGCTTACATGTGTTTGTGGTAACCAACAGCTGTCTAGTTTAACGTAAGACCCTCTCCACAAGAGGGAAATCATGCTGATTACTGGAAACCTACTCAACTAATCGGGGCTGGTGAGATCATAGATCCTGGGAGAGAACCTACAACCACCACTATACAAAACCAGAAAAATCCCTAACTATATGCTAAGCTTTGTTCTTATACCCACAGGGAGGATTTGGAGGAAGGAAACGGAAAGGAAATGATGTAATTATGTTATAATTTCAAAAATTACATAAATATTAAATAAATAAATAAATCCTTTCTTGCAACCGAGAATCCATTGTTCAGCATGAATTTTGATACATATAAGAAGGAATATGATACAGAAAAGAATTCAAAAGAATAATAGTGTTGACAATGCAGCTTGTTTCCAGCATGAGGTCAGGAGTTGAAGATGCCTGTCTTACTGTGAAAGGATGCTTGTTTCAGTATAGTTGTAGTACTGCCATTTTCTTTCTATTCACAGATCCACTGTATTCTGATGTGTCTGGAATGAGTATGTTCTGAGCTCAATTCTTAAGAGATATATGGGAGCCGGGCGTGGTGGCGCACGCCTTTAATCCCAGCACTCGGGAGGCAGAGGCAGGCGGATTTCTGAGTTCAAGGCCAGCCTGATCTACAAAGTGAGTTCCAGGACAGCCAGGGCTATACAGAGAAACCCTGTCTCGAAAAACCAAAAAAAAAAAAAAAAAAAAAAAAAAAAAGAGATATATGGGATGTCAGAAAGTGAGAGGTAAATCTATCTTAAAAATTATTCTGAAAGTGAATTATTTGAAGAAATTATTTCTAAATATCTCTAACAGAGAACTCTGAAGTTGTCATTTATGTATCTTTAATTCATGAAGAAATCAAAGAATGAAAGAATTATAGGCTTCCCCAAGCTTATTGTAGTAGACAACTGGATAAAGCATCAAGAAAGGGTCTAACAAAACCTTGAACTTCAATGACATTGTTGGACAGTGAAGGAATTACATGTGAAATCCCTTAAATAAAAATCTATTGACTTTTTAAGGAAAGGAAATGCTAGACATAAGATACATTGGAAGAGAAATTAAAACTCGTTAGATGGGTTCATGAATGAACTGGACACAACAAAGGGAAAAGTGAGTGGGCTTTAAAAATTAACATTTCTAAAATTCAGACTGTCCAAGAACTGTGATATAAATAGGGAAGACACAGTGGGAGTATTGGGGAGGGGGAATAAATAACAAAAGAAATGTGTGATATAATAATGACTTGAACTAGGGAATGGGTTCAGTGGGTAAAAGTGCTAGCAGCAAACATGAAGACCTGAATTCAAATCTCCACCAACCATGCGAAAAAGCTGCACATAACTGTGCATGTCTGCAGCCCCAACACTAGAGGGCAGAGACAGGCACATCCTTAGAGTATGCTGGTCAGCCTCCCTAGCCAAATTGGCAAGCTTCAGGCTCAGTGAGAGATCCTGTCTGAAAGGAGTAAGGTGGAGAGTGATAGAATATGGTATCTATGTCCTCTGGCCTCTCCATATGTACATAGGCACATGCAAACACACACATACATGTACACACGCATGTACACACATACATGTGCTCACACACATACATGCACCCACAAGAAATAATGATAATAATAATAAGCAAAAATTCCCTAAAATTAATGATCAATGCAAAAATAAGTTGAGAAAGCTCAAAATACAGTGAAGATGATAAATGCCTCTACCCAACACACCAAACAAAAAAGCCTATATATAAATATATCAAAGCCAAAACACAGGAAATCAAAATGAAAGGATGGGAAGTAGTGGAAAAGAAGGTGGTATGTGGTAAAATGAAAATTTTAACACTACATAGATAAATCAAAGCAAAGCAAAGCAAAGCAGAAGTATCTAAAATCATTCACATTTCTACTTTAGAAAACTAGAATATACTGACTGCATAAGTAAACCAAAATTAGAGAAGGGGAAGAGGAGTAAGTGTTTGTATTTGAAAGCTTCCCAAGCTTACTGTTGAAAACCTGACTCCCAGAAGGATTCAGAGGTAGAGCTTGTGCAGGGTGATATGACTGTGAGACTCTGACCTTATAAACAGATTAACCCATCAACGAATTCCTATTTTAATGCCATTACTGAGAGGCAGCAGAAACCAGAGGAGTGGGCCTACATCACTACATGTCCTGGAAGAATGCACCTTTTATTTTTTTAATGTTGGGATTGAACCCAGGCCAGCTCATACGTGAGGCGTGCCCTCTATCAACTGAGACTATCCCATGCAAGCGTATATCCAGGACCTGGCCTCTTCCTTGCTTTCTCTGTTTCCCAGCCATCATGGGAGGAGCAGTTTTGTTCTATGTTCTACCTTACTTGGCCTCCAAAGCAGTGGACCTAGCCAAGTATTGACTAAAATCTTTGAAATATGAACCAAAGTAAACACACCTTTCTTCCAGTTGATTTCTCACTAATATATTGTCACAGTAATGGAGATCTGACTAACACAGAAATCAATAGAAAAGCCAACAAAATAAAATGCTTGTCCTTTGAAAAGAAGAATAACAAGTTTAATAAGTTTAATAAATTAGTCAGATGGATAAAAAAAGATAAAAATCACTGTAATAGGGTTGTCTAGAGTCACAGAACTTATGGAATGTCTTTCTATATTAAGGGAGTTTATTATGATGACTTACAGTCTATATTCCAACTACCCCAATGGTCAGTGGTGAATGGAAAGACCGAGACTCTAGTAGTTGCTCAGTCCCACAAGGGTTTCAGCTGGTCTTCTGTACAAGTAGATTCCAAGAGATATACTGGCAAGTAAATGCAAGCAGGCGAAGAAGAGCAAATCTTCCTTCTTCCAATGTCCTTATGTAGGTCTCCAGCAGAAGGTATGGCCCAGATTAAAGATGTGTGCCACCACACCTGGATCTGGGACTTGTTTTGTCCTAAACTGACTTTGAACTCAAAGATCTCCTTGCCTCAGTATCCTGGGATTAAAGGAATGTACTACCTTGCCTGGGCCTAAGCTATTCATGGCCACTATACCTCAAGATCTCCATGTCAAGATCCAGGTCAGAAACTTGTGTCTTCCAGCCTCAAGATCTGGATCAATCCTGGATTGTAATACATTCCAAATATATCATGTTGATAACCAGGAATAGCAATTATAATCACTAATGCCAAAGACAAAATAAAAGCTGAATACGGTAGCACATGCAATCCCAGATCTTAGAGGGGTAAAAACAAAAGGATCATTGAGTTAAGGCCGACGTAGATTACATAGGAAGTTCAAGGCCAGACTAAGAAGCTACATAGTAAGACTATATCTTAAAAATAAAGGAAGATAAAGACCATCACTATTGGCTGCATGGACATTTCAAACATAATAGAGCATATTATTAACAGTTCTAGGTCTAGATGTTTATTATATCCTGTAAAAGTATCTTTTATTTGCCTGATACAACTGTTGTGTCAGAGAGTTACTGCTGAATAGGTCACCCTCTCTAGCTCTTTCTGAACTATGGCTGGCTGGTTCAATGCAGCTATTCTGGCTCAAACTTCTCTCCAAACTGATTCAAACTTGCTTCTCACAGCTTCTGACTTAATTGCTCTGCCAAGCCTCAAACTACCTTTAGCAATCTGATCTAATCTTCTGGCTCCTTCTCATTCTGTAACTCATTCTGTCTTCTCCTGTGTCTACCTTGTTCTCTCTGCAATCTGTCTGTAAAACTGTCCAGGTAAGCTGTCTCTGAACTCGAGGAACTGAAATGTCACCAATTCAACTGCCACCAACTTAACTCTACTACACTGCCTCAAAACTGACTTCCAATTGCATTGCACTGCCTCACAACTGACTCTGAACTCTGTTGCACTGTACTCAACTGACTAAACAGAACTGACTCTACTAGAACTCAGAGATCTGCATGCTTTTGTCTCCTGAATACTGGGATTAAAGGCATGTACCTAAGTTTTCTTTACCTGAAACTTGCTCTATAGCGGGCTGGCCTTGAACTCAATTAGATGTACTTGCATCTGCTCTTAGGACTAAAGGTGTGTCTGTATTCCAGCAGATCACACAACTTAGAAGGTTTAGAATGAGACCCCTTATCAGAGCAGTCATGTTGCTGCATTAAAGGTCCTCTACAATAGCCTAGATGAAAGAAATTAATAATTCTTGAAAAATAAAATTGATCCACTGAAATTCATACAAGAAACACTAGATTGTGAAAACAGGCCTGCATTTATTTAAATAAACTGAATCAGTAATAAAACTCCAAACTAGAAAACACAAACAAGTTCACCAGTGTATTCTACTGTACTAAACACTTAAGCAGAAATCATGTTTGTTCTTTACAATCTTCTCCATTCTATGAAGCCAGGATTAGCCTAAGACCATAATTACATACAAAATAAGAAAACCATAAACCAGTATCTCTTATGACCATAAATGTGAAAGTATTGAACAGATCATTATAAAATCAAATACAACAATACATACAAAGGAATCATAGAGCATGAAAAGACATTGAGGAACCTTAAGTGCAGAAGGATGAGTTAAAATAGAAGACCTTGGGAAAAGGTGACAGACACACAGTATGATTCCAAAGACTGTGGAAACAATAAAATGAGCAGTGCCTACAAAAGATTTAGGGTAGCAGAGGAGAACAGAGTGAAGAGGTGGGGTACAGTGGATACTATAATGGTAGTTGGTAAAGCTGAGTAGTGGTGGCACATGCCTTTAATCCCAGCACTTGGGAGGCAGAGGCAGGCGGATTTCTGAGTTCGAGGCCAACCTGGTCTACAAAGTGAGTGCCAGGACAGCCAGGGCTACACAGAGAAACCCTGTCTCGAAAAAACCAAAAAAAAAAAAAAAACAAAAAAAAACAAAAGGTAGGTGGTAAATATATGTTATTATATATTTGCCTAGACCCATAGGCTACACAGCATAGAAGGAAACCCTCCCCACGCACATTGGTGCCTGCCTATGTGCCCAAACACTTAACAGCGCAAGCCCATAAGCTCCAGTCTAAACTAGGCAGTATAGTGAGAACCTGTCTCCAAAAAATGGCATGGATTAATGGTGGAGGCCTGTAAAGTCAGGAAGCTAAGACAGGAGGATCCTGGGGCCCAAGCCAGCCTAGGCTCTACAGCAAGACAATGTCTCAAACAAATAAGTTTTAAAAAGAGAACTCTAATATAAACTATGAACTTTTGCAACATATTACAATGTATTAACATTGGTTCATTGTTAGTAACAAGTGTGAAACACTAACAGAAGATGTTAAGAACAAGGAATGCTGAGGTAAGAACTATATGGAAACTTTGATATTTTCCAGTCAGCTGTTGAGATAAACCTAAGACTGTTCCCTCCTAATTGATTCTGTTAGTTTAAAAAAAAAAAAAAAAAAACTTAAGTAGACCAAATTGCAGTTTACTCATAAGGAAACACTGGTGTTAAAAAGTACCCTGTAAGGGGGCTGGAGAGATGGCCCAGTCTTTAAAAGAACTTGCTGTTCCTCCGGTTTCAGTTGCTAGCATCCACCTAGTGGTGCAAAATCATCTGCAACTCCAGTTCAGGAGCTCTAACAACATGCGCATGGTTCATATATGTGCTCATAAAACAAATACCCTGCAAGGGTGGGACCAGGGGTAGACCCAGGAAGATGGAGAGATCCTTAGCTATACAGGGGACTTAAAGCCAGCATAGGCTACACGAGACTCCATCTTAAAAATAAAACAAAAAAAGTCATCATCCTCCGTGCAGAAATTCCTGTAGTAATTTAAGAATGGAAGCCCTGAGATCTCCATTGTGCTTACAGTCATGAACTACTGCCCTTTATTAACATGGAAAGGATGACAGAATCTTGAAGTAATGTAAAGATAAAACACTCATTCAATCTTGTTACTACAAAAATTAAAAAAAAATGAATGGATCTAGTGGCAGTGGTAATTACGCCTATAATCCCAGCATCCAGCAGGAGTGCTATGAATTCAGGGCCAGTCTAGGTTACATAGTGACCCTTTGTTTCCAAAATACAAACAAGTAAATGAATTATTGAGTGAATAAATGAATGAGGGTGTAATCTAAGGATACTATGCACTGTCTACATCAGATAAGAATCCTGTTTTTAAAATTCCTATCACAGAACAGTGTGCTAAGCAGCAAGAACAGTGGAGGGGAGAAAATACAATCTTAGAATGTATGTACAGCCTGTATAAGAGAGTAGACGCAAAGGCCTTTATGGAACAAAACCCTAAGTAAATGCAATAGACAAAGAAAGTGGTGGACAGACAGACAGACAGAAGTGAAGACATAATACTACACTATATGCCGATATAAAAGTCTAGGAACTTTTAATTTCCACATTGTATGCTTTGCATATAAGATTAGCAAAAAGATAGACACCTCCCTATTCCTCACTCCAGAACAACCTATGGTAGACATCTCAAGGCATTTCCATCTCTTGCCTACAGGTCTTGAATGATAAAGGGGTATTCTACAGGCTCAAACTGTAAAACCTCCTGTAAATACAGAGTCTCTAAGAATAGCAATACCTCTCCTGGGCATATATCCAGAAGATGTTCCAACCGGTAAGAAGGACACATGCTCCACTATGTTCATAGCAGCCTTATTTATAATAGCTAGAAGCTGGAAAGAACCCAGATGCCCCTCAACAGAGGAATGGATACAGAAAATGTGGTACATTTACACAATGGAGTACTACTCAGCTATTAAAAAGAATGAATTTATGAAATTCCTAGGCAAATGGATGGACCTGGAGGGCATCATCCTGAGTGAGGTAACCCAATCACAAAGGAACTCACATAATATGTACTCACTGATAAGTGGATATTAGCCCAGAAACTTAGAATACCCAAGACACAAGAACAATCTGAAAAACACATGAAACTCTAGAAGAACGAAGACCAAAATGTGGACACTTTGCCCCTTCTTAGAATTGGGAACAAAACAGCCATGGAAGGAGTTACAGAGACAAAGTTTGGAGCTGAGATGAAAGGATGGACCATCTAGAGACTGCCATACCCAGGGATCCATCACATGATCAGCTTCCAAATGCTGACACCATTGCATACACTAGCAAGATTTTGCTGAAAGGACCCTGATATAGCTGTCTCTTGTGAGACTATGCTGGGGCCTAGCAAACACAGAAGTGGATGCTCACAGTCAGCTATTGGATGGATCACAGGGCCCCCAATGGAGGAGCTAGAGAAAGTATCCAAGGAGCTAAAGAGATCTGCAACCCTATAGTTGGAACAACATGATGAACTAACCAGTACCCCCAGAGCTCATGTCTCTAGCTGCATATGTATCAGAAGATGGCCTAGTCGGCCATCAGTGGAAAGAGAGGCCCATCGGTCTTGCCAACTTTATATGCCTCAGTACAGGGGAACTCCAGGGCCAAGAAGTGGGAGTTGGGGGGGGGAGTGGAGGGAGGATATGGGGGGACTTTTGGGATAGCATTGGAAATGTAAATGAAGAAAATACCTAATTAAAAAAAAAGAAATTGGGAAAAGGATAAAAAAGAAAAGAAAAAAGAAAAAAATATTCCTCCAAGGGTATGGTGAAGAAAAATAGTTGTAGGAAGAAAAATATGTACATGTGTGGGGAATTTGCACATTTGCAGGTTGTATAGGCATTTGAGCTTGTACTCTACAGCTATCACTATTTGATGTCTTCATCACTGTGTCCATGTACACTGTTGATCCAGAAGGAGTTTGTTCCCTAAAGGTGCCCACCAGAGACTACATGCAGTAATCTGGCCCTTATTATACATCCATTACCATACTCTCAACATTAAACTGAATGCCCGATATACAGTAGAAACTAGACAATGGGGAGGGGAGAAGGCAGATCTAATAGTTCTTTGTCCTTCCAGTGAATCTTTAGCTGGAAACCATGTCTGCGACAATACTCACCTCTAGGCTGTGAGGAAGTAGAGAAACATATCAGGTTTGGACTCCTGACCTCATCCTGTATAACCAACCATACAGGACAGAATACAGAAAAAGCCTACACGCTCCAGGTACCTGAGTATTTTATGTTAGTTGTAGAAAGAAGCCAACTAGAGTACCTGAAATCTCTTAAATAATCTGTTAGGGGGTTCCCTGATATATATGACTCACTCAAACAACTATTTTACTCAAGAGAGGGAAGGAAGGGGGGAGGGAGGGAAAGAAGGAGGGAGGGATAGGCTGACACACAGGGTCTCTGGTCCTTCTTGATGCAGATGAGCTCACCTTCTCTGAACCCTTGCCCAGGTGCATTGCATTGAGATAGCACTAAGCACCCAGATAGCAAGGATTAGAGAGGGGGAGCAGAGGAGAAGGACCAGGGCCTTGAGTACTCAATGTGCATGTGCGGGGGGGGGGGGGCAGGAAGCACTGTACTGTACACCAATATGAAAGCAGAAATGAAAAGTCTTACACTTTGTGTGTTCCTGTAGAGAAAAAGTCCCGTTTTGTGACCCACCATCAACTGAAAACATGGAGATGCCACTCCCTCCACATCTCTTTTGAGGGTAAGAGCTAGCCTATCTTGGGGATTACCACCTGCTCAGCATGGTGTCAGCAAACCTGGACTTGTTGGGGGAGAAATGAGGAAGCACTGATTCACAGGTAATTGCCCTTCTATAAGGAAGTAAAAGGCCCCTCTAACCGTCAAAGAGCAGAATGTTGTCAACAAGATAACATTCATATCTAGATGACAAAGACAACAGAGTGGGGGAGGCAAGCAGAAGGCTTTATCTCGACGTACATACCCCATGTGTGTGCACAGGTATACTCTACGTATGAACTAATGAAGAAAAGGCCTACATTCCAATACCCTGAGCTCATTTCTAACCCTGGAAGCTGTATCATGAAGAAGCTTAATCTCCATAGGCCCAGTAGAGCTAGCATTTCAGACAGCTTAGTTCACTGCAGCGCTACCAAACATTAGGAATTCAATCAACCTGGATGACCAGAACAAAATACAAATATAAGCAACCTGTTAAAAGAGCAAGAAAAAGAATGAGAAGTGGTGCATAAGCTTCTCCTATAAGTATGTAAGGCTCAGGGTTTGTATTTTTGCATAGTCCCAGTGTACTGATAAGAGCATCCATGCAAAGCAAAATGGCATAGCCTTTAAATACCAGCACTCAGGAGAGTAAAACAGGAAAATTATGAAATTGTAGCCAGCCAGACTATATTGTAAGATTTTATCTGAAAAGGAATAAAATAAATGAAATGAAAAAAAAAACAAAAAACATGCATGCCAGGTCTTTAATAACAGGCAAGGGTGAACAAAACCTGGGGTTTTAGTGTGTAAGAAGAAAGTTCAATGCACATAAGCATAGACTGTGATTATGTCTCCCCTCCTGCCTTTTAGGTATTCAGAACTACATCTATACTTCCATATGTCACATGTGCATCCACATGGAAACACACACGAGACTGAGAAGTCTTACTTCCTAGCTCCCTGAATGGCTGCTCTCTCAGTAGGAAAGCAAATTTCACCACACATCTCTCCTCTGGAGAAAGCTATGCTCTTCAGCGGAACACTCCTGCAACAACACATAGCACAGCATAGTGAACAGTCAACATGTGCTAATTAAATCACCTGGCAGAAGATTCATGATGACAAGGCTCACTCTCATGTGTAATCCATGCACACAGAAAGTGTTTGTGTTGGTTTTGGTTTTGTACACCAATTATGTGTCTGTCTATAATATTAGGTACATGCCTACAGAAATCATGCTACAGTTTCTCTCTCTTTGTTGCATATTCATTTAGCCACATGCCATCATCAAGTGTGGGAATGAGAAGGCAGAAGAGACAAGATGAGCTTCTCCCAGACAGCCTGCATGAACATATATAAGAAAGAAGGGAACTCTTTCCTTTCTAGCCCCTCACCTGGCTGGATTCTGTGATTATAAGATTTGAGTGATCATCAGAATCAACTGGAAGGCTTAAAAAGAATATAAACTGCTATGTGTTATGACCGGATAGGTCAGGGGTAGAACTCCGCACTTTGACGGTGATGCTGCTGGTTCAGGGATCCTGCCTTGAGAAGCACCACTGTAAATGGTCATTCAGAACATGAAGCATCTAGACACAGTGGCACATCAGACCTATAATCCCAGCACTCGGAGCCTGAGGCAGATGAACCAAGAGATCTGGGTTAGTCTGGAATAGACAGTAAGTTCCAGGCTGGACTAAGCTACTTAGTAAGACCTCCCTCGTCTGAATAAAAAATATACATGATATAAAGACTACTATTTTTAACATGAAAGAGATTCACTTTTCTTTTTGGATCACATGTTGCCCAGGCCAGCTTGCAAATGTGTGTAGAAAAGTATGACCTATGGAGGTGGATATGGGAAAATCAGCTTGAGGGACAGAGCTACACAGTAAGACAGTAAGCTCCTGTCTTCAAATGGGAGTAGTGATGGTAGTTGACAGGAAGTCACTTAGTCTACTGGTCTTCGGGCTGAAGGGATGAGGATGGCAGGAGAGGGAACAACACAATCGGCTCCATATCCACTCTTCCTGTGAGCGAGTGACTCCTCTCCACGTAGGCCCATGTGTTTAGGCATATCTAGGGCCATAGGAGGGGGAATAGTTTGAGAAATCTCATCTATCAGACCCTGCACTGAGTCATTCATACAGAATAGAAAACAAGGAACAATAGACCTAGGTCATTCTTTTGAACAGCAGTTGGTGAGTCTATAATAGTCAAGGATCTTTTGTGTGTTTATTAGTCTCCTAAGAGAGTAGCACCTCTGTTCATTTTGTTTCCTGCTACATCCTCTATGACTAACAGACCTGTATCATCTAGTGAATACCTGAATATTTGTGAAAGGAAGGAAAGGAACAGGGGTGTGAACATACAGGGGCTCTGTCCTTTAAAGTGCAGGCGAAGTGCCACCCTTTGGATTCCTTGGACAGGACTTATTATTGAAAACAGCACTTGTGCTGAGGATTAATGCTCCTGATGAATCAGGTCAGATAATCCTCTCTGTGGGCACAAATCTGTGAATCCTTTCCTCTGTATACACTGCATTTATATGGGACTGTGTGAAAATATGCAAGAATCCATGTGGACAGTGTACATGAAGTCCCAGTCTACAGTCCACTCATGCAGGCATAATGGATGTGACACAGCTCACTCTCCCTGGACCATTTGCTCCCTGAAGGAAGGAACCACATGTGGTTCATACTCCTGTGGACCAACTCCCTAGTTGTACCTGCCATACTGAACAAATAGACAGGAAACAGTGGAAGGGGGCATAAAGGTCCTACATGAAGATAACTCAATGCCTGAACCCTTGCCCAGGTGTATTGCATTCGGAAAGCACACTCATCCAAGGAGCAAGTACTAGAAAGGCACAGCCTGCACCTATGCCCTTGGCATGTGGGTTCAACAAGAAGGCTTACTGTTCTTGCCCTGTGCATTCCTCCAAGAGTTGAACTAAAGAAGAATTTCTCTTCCAGGTGTCGGTATGAGAACTAGAATGAAAAGCTGCGCACTTATGTCAATACAGAGTTTACTATGTGCCCCACTTGTTCTTGATACCTGTTAGGGTCATAGGTGGAAATAAAGTTCTACCTATAAAATCTAGGTGGGAAGAGGCCAAATTTGTCACATTCACTCTCCCATGCACCATGCCCTTTGTATTTGTAGAAGGAAAGAAGGTGGGGGGAGGCATAAAAGAAGTATGCAAGCAGCAAACAGATGAAATATGATGCACAGACCTCCTGTCCTTCTCCATGCAGATCAGGCTCACCTTCCCCAAATCCTTGCCCGGGTGCATTGCATACAAATAGCATTTTCACCCAGGGACAAAGGATTAGAGAGGATGAGCAGAGCAGAAGGTCCAGGCACCTATACCATGTTTGTGTGGTTCTGTATATAATATTTAGTTTTCCTGGTCCTGGTTCAGCCAAGCATCACCACCTATACCCAAGCTTGACATCCCTGATTTATTTATGTATCTGCCCCCTCCCCACCATGAGCATCCTCTCTCAGAGAAAACTTCTATGTATACAAAATGGTATCTCTCCCAGATCATACTTGAGAACTTGTGGGGGCCTGATTTATGTTTGGAAGGTAGCAAGAAGGCTGGGATCTGAGAATGCATATACATGCTGAAAGAGGGCACAGTGGAGGAGGATACTCCATTCCTTTCCAATGCCTTTATGCAATTCAAGCTTTGTGGAACAGGGGTTATCACTGGATGTAACATACGGGTTGCCTGAGTAGCAGCACCTAATGTGTGCTCCTCATCACATGATCTGACACTTAGCAAACTGGGAATCAAGAAAGCTCATGCTGAGAATAGAAGCATGTCTACCAAACATGATAAAGACCATTTTCCCGTTAGAAAATGTGTAGAACGAAGTCTGACAGCTAAAACCAAAATCAAATGGTGGCCAGGTGGGAGGAGGAGAAGGAAAGGTGGCAGGTGAGATGTGCAAGTATGGGCCATTCTACACGCAGACAAGGCTCAGCCTCTTTGAATCCTTGAACAGGTGTGTTGCACTGAAGCAGCATTCACACCTAGGTTCCAAGGATTCGAGAGGGGGAGCAAGCAAGAAGGCTCAGGAACCTGCCCTTCCTGTGTGTGGTCAATATGCTTTCGTACAACACACTAAAGGAGAAAAGAGAGATGCACTTTGTCCTTTACAAACACAAAGGTCTGGCTCTCAGAATCCTTGCTGAGGAACACTCTCACCCAGGTAGCAAGGATCAGAGAACTGAAGCGGGACAAAAGGCTCACAGCAAATGAATGCATGGGCTCACCTTTGACACAAGGTACTTATTTGTGATGAGAAAGAAGACAAGGTTCTTGAGCTTCACATTAAGTATGTCTAGGCACCTGAGTTCAACTCCCAGCCTCCACATAAAAGAGCCAAGCATGACGAGTCAAAGAAAGGTGGATCCCTTGGCCTAACTGGTGAGTGCCAAGTCCCAATTAGAGACTGTTTCAAAAAACAGGGTAGATGTCCCCAAAGGGGAAGCACCTCAGGTTGACCTCTGCACCCTACACACACACACACACAAACACACACACACCACACACACACACACAGAGAGAGAGAGAGAGACAGAGACAGAGACACAGAGAGACAGAGACAGGGTGACAGACAGACACAGAGACAAAGAGACAGACAGACAGATAGACAGACAGAGACAGAGAAACCTGTCTAAATAAATACATTCATATTTTGTTCTGAGATTATAAAAATATAAAGCCAGAGATACAAAATACTGAAAGAAAAAAAAGACAGAGAGACAGAGAGAAGAGGCCATAAGCTCACAAGATGGCAGTAGAGATTGGCATCCTTTAACACACATCAGCATCTTGTTAAAGTTACTTCAGATACCTGGAGGACTTGGTAATAAGATAGCTTACAGAGGTTTCTCATTAGCGAGCTCAAGATTTTGTATTTCTAAAAGGGGCTGGGTGATGCTGGGGACCTTACCACCATCATGGATAAGACAGAGAAACTGTGGAGTTTGGTATCTACAAACCCTGTTTCAAACCTATACTTCACCATGTACTGGATTAAAGAATCTACCTGCTTTCTCCAAGGTCAGGGACTACTTCTAAAAAATGAGAATAACAAATGCTATCTCTTTAAAGAGTACCAAGAAAATTAAGTAAGATGCAAGCCTAGAGTGGGATGCAGTACCTGGCCCCTGGCTATTATTATTTTTACCTCTTACACTCCCATTTTTGTACATATGTGTCTAAATGAATGTCCTGTTTACAATAGTATGGTCATACTCATATATGCAAAAGCCAGGTGAAGGAGGCATGAATATCAGTGACATGGAGAATCTGTAAAAGACAATGCAAGGACTGGCTCTCTGGTAATTCTTCTTCAATGTGCCTAAATCAATGGAAGTTCACACCCCTTCCTGTGAGGGATATGAAAGACAAAATCACAAGTTTCAATCTTTCACTTTCCTAGTATATGTCACAGAGAGGGAAGAGAGTCAGGACTAAGGAGAGAGGGGGGAAGTAGAGAAGGGGGAGAGAGAATATAAATGAATGACAGTAAGGCATTTTCTCTATGAGAAAACAAGTGTATCAAACAACAAAAGAAACCTTCTATGCTCATGGGCCTGTATATGGTGTATACCTAGCTATAGATGGGCTTCTTTCATATTTGTTCTCCTATGTACCCAGCTTATGCAAAAGCATATCTATGACTGTCTAGGTATGTGTTTACAAAAGTGTCAGTGTTAACAAACAAGTATACCTTCCTATAACAGCTCCATCAAAGATGAAAACCAAGAGAGCCCACTGCTCTTCCTTAGAGGTGTAAGAGAACAAAGTCAGGGTAGCAGGACTCTGTTCCTGCTAAGCTGTCAGTGGGATGTCTCAGGTGCCTAGACATTTGTAGGTTGCCTATGTGTGTTGAGAACGTGATGAATCAGGTTTGAGACTTAGAAAGTGGAGGCTAAAGTAAGGAGGTTCATTCTGCAGCTTCTCAGGCATGTATATGTGATCGTACACAGTGAGGATGGTTCTCATCCTCCTGTATGCACCTGCTACAAAGACTGGACTGCCCAACTTACCCCTGGCTCCACACATCAGCACACTATCATACAATAAGAACTATAGTCACATACTTCATGGTGTTTGGTAAACCACAAAGTACATATACAATAGTAGTCACATAAGATTTCATCACCTAGTGATCCTTATTAATTTAACTATACACTCCCATGGTGATTTAATGAGAATTGCCCTCACAGGTTCATATATTGGAGTGCTTGGTCCCTAGTAGGTAAAGCTGTTTTGGGAAGGATTAGAAGGTGTGTGGCCTTGTTCGAGGAGGCAGATCACTAGGGGTAGACATTAAGCTTTCAAAAACCCCAAGCCAGGCCCAAGCTTGTTTGTGTTTCTCTCTCTCTCTCTCTCTCTCTCTCTCTCTCTCTCTCTCTCTCTCTCTCTCTCAATATCTCCCCTGCCTCTGCCTATAACTTGCAATAAGATATGAGCTCCCAGCTCTTGCCCCAGCGTCATGCCTGCCTGCTTGCTGCCATGTTCCCTACCATGATGGTCATAGACTCACACTGAAATTTTAATAAGCCCCCAATTAAATTGTTTCCTTTATAAGTTGCCTTGGTTATGGTGTCTCTTCTCAGCAATTGAACAGTAACTAGGCAACTCCATAATATTCATACAACGACAAAAATAACTTAACAACCATATTTCTCAGAAATTCCCATTGTTAAGAAATACTTAGCTATAAATACACACAGGCAAACAAGAGAGCCTTCCATCTTTAAATTCTTTCTGAATCCCAGCTCTATATACTGCATGTAGAAAACACTAGCAGCAGGTATCACATGGAAGGAGAAGACAAAATAGGTGGATCATAAGGATTGCATAGAGAAATTAAGACAAAATTTACTTTTTATAAACCCTTGAACATATGAAAGGAGGAAGCTTTATGAGAATAAGAAATTTATTCTTAGATACAAACCTTAGCACACAATACATTCATAAGCCCTCATGCTTTGCCTACTTTTGGACATGCAAATTCAAGAAATGCTCAAAAACCTCTGCACTAGGAGAAATGATAAATACATGCTTTCTTTGTGCAGACGATGCTTGCTCTCTGTGAGTCCTTGCCCAGGTACTGTGCACTGGCAAAGCTCAAGGTGTTAAGGATTAAAGAGGAGGTAGAGGTGGTACCCAGACATGCATACAATCATTCACAAGAAAGAAGAAAAAGAAGTTTGCCTTTGGCTACTTCTCTCATACTTCATATCCAACCTCAGAAAATCCAAATTGCTCTACATTTGAAGTACATTCATAACTATTTTTCACCACTGTCAGCATCACCACCTTGCCCCAAGCCTCTGTCAGACCTCACAATACCTATATTATTTCAGTGGCTTCCTAGTCAGCCTCTGGAACTCTCCTGATTTGCCCAGTCAAAATGAGGGTTATGAAACAATTAACTATCTAAATCCCTAATAACTCTAACTTTGAATTATAAATAAGAACTTAAGCTGAATAATATATTTTATCTATTACTAACAGTATGAGACAAACATTTTGTTAATACTGTTGATCATGAAGAAGTTTAAAAACAACTAGCAATCCAGATGCAATGAGAACTCTGATGCCCACATAATATCTGAACTCTAATACGTTATCTGACTTAAGGAAACAAACGCTTGTTGAAAGCATGTCATATGTCAGAGTGATGATGACAATGAGTAAGAAGCACTGCTGCATCCTTGAAGGCAGAGAAGTTATCAAGTAACTACTGGAGACAAAGGACTGAAGGCCAACTAAGCTTGACTTTCAGCAACAGGGTCTATATTGGCACAGTACTCACTAAGTGGCCTATGGTAGCCTGAAACTTGCAATAATAGTCCTGTCTGCATACCTTAAGTGCAGCAGTACAGACACGTGACACCATATTTGAAGAAGCTCACACTGGCAGAAGATGGAAAATTTGAGCTTCACTGCAGAGAAGAACTGCAATGAGGGAAAAACTAAATACATTTAAATCCCTGTGTTTATCAAAATAGTTTTTGAATGCATATCTTTACAATAACTCATTTTTAGCCCTGATAAGAAAGTCAAGCATTTAGCTTTTCTTTCTTAGGAAAACTGTTATTAGTAGGTAATCAAATAGTAAATGAGGGGAAGTTTTACTTTACAGAAGTTATCCAACAATTAACAGGAGGGTGAATAGTGGAATGCCATCATTCTACAACTGCTAATGAAATAATGCCTCTAGGATTTGAGCATCAATGGCAAACTACCGTACCACACAAAGACCTGTATCTCTGAATGGAGGCAGTTCTTTCCTCCCCACAAATTAAGCCTGAATCTAATAAGGCTCCTAGATACAACTCTCAATTAATAGGAAATGCAAAGAAAAGGAGCATGGAAACTACATCAGAGGAATGTGCTCATAAAAACACAAGACTGTGGAAAGCCACACAGATATATGACCTACTTTCTTCCAACAAATAACTATGAGGAAAAAGGTAAAGATGGAATTATAATTCAAAGGCACTTAAAATACTGGCCAATGAAATTAATGCAAGGGTCTTATTTAGAACCTAGTTTATGATACCTCCAAAAGAAATGGAAATTTGAACAATGGGTATATGATGTCAAAGAATCGGTAATTATTTCTAACCATGAGAATGGCACAATGGCTTTTGTTGGATTCACACTAATCATCAGGACTCCTCCCTCCATCTATGACTGAACCCTTTCCACGTACTTCTGCTGCTGCTTCAATGGCTTTGATGCTCCCAGAACACAGCAGCCTTTCCTAAAGACTCCATTGGAAACTGAAACGCCACCACTTTCCCTACTATTGTCCCTCCATGCCATTACATACCTGTTCCCCTTGCTTTTTCATTCTCCTGGGCAACAATGACCCACTGTGTGTTTAATCATTTTGTTTACTGCCTTCATCTCCCTAATACTCCTGTGTATGTGGGGCATAGGGAAATACTCAAAGTAAAAAAGATAACCAAGCGACATTTGCTGAATAGCCTACCAAACAAATCAGCTGTGAACCCTAGGTCTGGAAGAAAATGAGGAAAAAAGTTCCAACTTTCAAGAGAAAGAGTTTCAGTGTCAAACAAAAAAGAACTATCCAAATAAATGTCTAAAAGCTATCATACACTCTCCTGCACAAAGAATATATGTGGGAAAGCATGACACAGTGAGGGTTTTTTCCACTCCCTGAAATCTAGTATATATGTGAACAAATGGATCTAAAGAAGTAGGTGCAAATTTCCTCATAGCATAAGCTTATGAGAAATAAATAGCTAGATGGCTTTCTTTCCAGCTAACTTGAGAATGAGAGTCCCGAGAAGGCTCTCTCTGCTCCCCTATATACAGGAAAAGGAAGACCTGCTCAAAAGACTTTCCTTCCTTCTAAGCAATAACTGTCACCAAAGGTAAGGGTCCATACTCTGTACAAAATACAGTATGGAATTAGAAGGTAAGAAGGCTGGAAATATAACTCAGTTGATAAAAGTATGCCTAGAACTCAATGAACCCTGGGTTCGATCCCCAGCACAGCAGAAACCAGGTGTACATTCCTATAATCCTAGCATTCAGGACAAAGAGGCATGAAGATCAGAATTGGAACATCAAGCCAGGCATAGCCACTCCAGTCTTATATCTAGCACTGAGAAGGCAGAGACAGGCGAAGTTCTGAGTTTGAGGCCAGCCTGGTCTACAGAGTGAGTTCCAGGACAGTCAGGGCTATACAGAGAAATCCTGTCTCGAAAAAAAATGCTCCATCATCATCCTTAGCTATGCAGGGAGTTCGAAGGCAGCATGGGACACATGAGCCCTCCCTGGAGAAAGAAAACTGTGAGATGTGCATGTCAGGTGGAAGAAAGGACAGATGGCTGTTTCCTTGGGTATGAGGGAGTTTCTTTATGAAGTTGTGTATGCATATGTCCACCATGCACAAGAGAGCAAGGAAAGCTGAAGCTCACCATCCTGCAAACCCTGCATGTGGGAGGGGTTTTCAGAGAGCTCACCCTCCACCATGCAAGGGATGTGAGAGAGGGAGCAGGGAAGGGTTCACTCTCTTGGCACAACAGGTAGGTACTTTCTATGGAAAAAGCAACAGAAAGCAGCCCAGGCATCACACAGAGACAACAAACCAGCTACATGAAACTGATGGTGGGTAAGGCAGGAGGAACACACACATGCGGACCAAGAGGGGCATTACAGGCAGGAAAGTCACTTGGAAGAGATGGCAAATGGCAATGCTGTATGTATGTGTGTGTGTGTATATATATATATATATATATATATATATATATATATATATATATATGTATATATATATATATATATATATATATATATATATATATATATGCCACACAGAGAGAGCACATGAGAGAGAGGAGACGTGTCTTTGCTGTAGATGTATATGCAGTCATGCCTATGCACAGGAGAGAGAAGAGGAGGCTTGCTCTCCTGCAAGCCTTGGGTGTGGGAGGGTAATTAAGATGTCAACGGTCCTACACTCAAGGCATGGAAGAGAAAAAGCAAATCTGTAGACGTGCTCTCCTGTGTACAAATCAGCATGCATGTACAACAGTGTGTCTTTGTCTGTGTTGTATGTTGGTCCTGAAAGGTATGAGGACTGCCTTAGACATAGCACAATGAAAAAGTATTTGTGAACATGCACATATATGCCTTTAGGAATGTTCACTTCCTATGGACTATTTGTTTTTATACTCTTAATTATTCATTTTATTTATTCACTTTATATTCCACTCACTGCTCCCTCTTCCAGTTTTTAATATTCTTTTCTTTCTTTTCTTTTTATTCCCAATGCCAGTTTATATTTTCTCTTGGTAGAGTATTAAGTTGTGGTAATTTGTTAAGCTCTTCTATGTTTCTTTTTTTTTTGATTGGATATTTTCTTCGTTTACATTTCAAATGTTATCCCCTTTCCTGGTTTTCCCTCTGAAAACCCCCTTTGCCATCCCCCTCCCCCTGCTCACCAACCCACCCAGTCCCACTCCCCTGCCCTGGTATTCCCCTATACTGGTGCATCGAGCCTTCTCAGGAGCAAAGGCCTCTCCTTCCATTTAGGTCCAACAAGGCCATCCTCTGCTACTTATGCAGCTGGATGCATGGGTCCCTCCATGGGTACTCTTTGGTTGGTGGTTTAGTCCCTGAGAGCTCTGGGGGTACTGGTTGGTTCATATTGTTGTTCCCGCTATGGTGGATGCTCTCATCCAACCATTGGACTGAGCAAAGATTCCCCATGGAGGAGTTACAGAAAGGACCAAAGGAGCTGAAGGAGCTGTTCTATATTTCCAGTGAGTGTGCGTGCCTCCTCTATACCTGCACAAGTGCTTTGGATTCATGACTAAAAGACACATACATGTTGGCTTATTTTTAATATGTCCTAAGCTAGTCCAATGGCTGGGATATTCCTGAACCTCCACATGGCTAACACACTCCCCTCCCACATTCCTGAGCTAACATTTATTAAATCTACATTTTATCTTTGCTGTCCTGAACCCTTTTGGGCAGCCCTTCTGGGGCCACCTTCCCCTTTGTACCTACATTTCAGCTGTCTCTCCTTCCTGTACCTTCCCTGAATAGTCTGTCACTTATGCCCTTGTCATTGTGGAATCCCCTCTTCCTTCTCTGCTGTGCTTCTTGCTGGGGAATCCTGCAAGTCTGGCTTCTGTCTCCCTGCCCAGTCACTGCCCACTGGCAACTTTATTTCCCAATCAGAGACAACTAGGAGCAGAGAGAGACCCTCAGCACAGACATGTGGGTTCCTATATGATTTCAGGAGCCAAATTAACACAAATAACATTAGAACCAATCTGCAACATTAAGTACTTTTCATATACAGCTAATTTGTTCCCACAAATATCTATGAAGTAATGATCATGTTCCCTGTTCTACAGATGAAACAACACCAGGTCATACTTAAAGAACAGCTAGAAAGAATGGTTATAGGATATAATCTGCGTGTAGCAGTACACCCTCCATAATCTCAGCAATGAGAGGCTGAGGCAGGTGAATAGCAAGTTGGAGACCTGTCTGCTTTACATTGTACAATCATGTGATCAAAATAAAACTCAACAAACAAAAAAGAAAACTGAGAATGTGTAATGTGAGCCATCAGAAAGAAAGCCGGAAAAGTGGGCTTTATCTCCTCATCAGATTTGTGTGCTCACACAAAAGGTAGAGCACAAGGCTTTTGAGCCCAGGGAAGAGGTAATGAAGGTGGACGTACCAGAGGCAATGGGATATTAGCCACTTCTAATGTGTGTTAGATTGGACATACGTTTTAAAAGTACAGCCAACTACATTTCATAATGCCTTGGACTTAAAGTCTAAAAAAAATAAATTTCAAAGATACTGCCAGAGACTCTAGCCTACTCAAATGCTCTGTAGTCTTGGCTCGAGCACCTAGGGGATGCAGCTATTGTTATACAACACTGGAAGGGGAGCTGGTCTTTTTTGAAAGGCAAGGGAGGAAAACCAGGATTTCAGCTTTGGATGCATTAAAGTTTTAGATGCTTATGAGACACCTGGGGCAGATGTCTAATATACAATTGAATGAAAACATATGGAATTCAGCAACATAAATATGAAAGTAAATACCTACGAAGGAGGTATGTACTTACGGCTGCAAGACCAGATTAGCTCAGGATTGATGAGAAGTGGAAAAAGTCCAAAGCTTAAACCAGATATGATAGTTAATCTTCATTATTTTATCAACTTGATTGGATTCAGAATCACCTAGGAGACATATCTCTAGGCATGTCTGTGAGAGTGTTTCTGGAAAGGCTTAACCAAGGAGAGACGATCCATCCTGACTGTGAGTTGGACCATCCTGTGGGCTGGGGTCCTGAACTGAATACTGTCATTCCATGTTTCAATATTTACAACACCACAAGGTTAGTACACCTAGTTACCCATATTTATATACTGTGAAACTTTGAGACACAAGGTAAATTGCTATTCCAAGATCAAAAGGCTAGTACTAAAACAAGCTAGAATATTTGTGCCTATCTAGCAAACCCCAAAGTTGTGTATACTCAAAAGTAGATGAGAACAAAAGGTGATGTGGATCTACTTTCTGGAAAACTGGACTCATATATGTGAGTGGAGAAGAGAAATGAAAGAGGAAAAATACAACAGGAAAGCTGGAGGGAGTGCTGGGGTCCAGGTCAGTTGTAGGGTATGCACCTAAGATGTGCAGGGCCATGAGTGCAATACCCTGTTAACCAGGACCAAAAATACAATCAAAGAAATCTCATGGACTATCATAAATGTGTGTTTGTTTTAGTTATGGTTCTGTTGCTGTAAAATGGCATCGTGACCAAGACAACTTATCAAAGAAAGCATTTAATTCAGGACTTATAGTTTCAGAGAGTTAGTCCATTATCAACATGACAGGGAACATGGCAGCATAGAAGAAGACATGGTGCTGAAGAAGGAATTGAGAGCTCACGTCTGTCTGATCTGCAAGTGACAGGCTGACAAAATCAATCTGGGCCTGGTGAGAGTGTATGAAAATTTAAAGCTCATATCTATTGACACAACTCCTTCAACAAGACCACACCTACTCCAAAAGAGATCACACTACCTAATCTTTTGCAAAGAGTTCTACTCCGTGGTAACTAAGCTTTCAAATATATGAGCTTATGGGGTCATACGAATTCAAACCACCACAATGCATGTGCATGTATAGGTGTGTATATGGAGGCAAGAGACAGGGAAAATGCATATGTGTTTCAGAAATAACTTCTTTTAAGTTCATCATCCTACATGCATGCAGGCATGACACTCAGACAGCACACTTAAGACAAGAGTGCAGTTCAGAGAGCTTATACATCCATAGACTCCATGTGTGGGACAGAATCAATACAGCTCACAGATCAGCATGTGAGACATGTAAGACAAATGGGTTTCTTCTTGTCTCCCTCACTGACAGAAGATGTGCACAGACATCAGAATAAGGAGGCATGGGGTGATACGTGGCCTCATTCTCTTATACCTATGTGTATATCATCTGTGTGTCCACCTGAGGCTGAGAAGGGTATCATCATAATAACCAAGTCTACACGAAAAGCACTGATAACTCCCAGTCTTCATTGCTTCCAGGGAACAGAAAAGGGGCCTGGGCTTTCTCTGTTCTGGTGTTACTACTGTATTTTCTGTTTTTGTTTTGTGTGTGTGTGTGTGTGTGTGTGTGTGTGTGTGTGTAAGGGACACTACAAAGTTCACCCTCCTATAAGCTCCAGGTATAAAAAGGAGGATGAAAAAAATACACACATTTATTTCACCATTCAAGATATGAGAATGAATGAGTCAGATGCCTTAGACTGTATGTATCTGTGGTCCTACACACACACACACACGTACAAAGGCTCAAGCCCAGTAAACCTTGTGCTATGTCAGGAAAATGTGAATAAGTAAGAAAAATAACAAAAAGGTTTACTGAAGCTGGGCTTAGTCCTACCACTACAGAGGCTGAGGCAGGAGAATTGTCTTAAGTGGAGCTATTCTGGATTAAGTAGAGAATACCAGGACAGCTGAATAGCAAGGTCCCATCTCATGATAGATAGATAGATAGATAGATAGATAGATAGATAGATAGATAGATAATAGGCAGGCAGACACACACACAGACAGACAGACAGATCATTGGATGGATGGACAGAATGGATGGATGGACCAACAGACAGACAGATGAACAGATAGACAGGCAGGCATGATAGATAGACAGATGGTAGATAGATGGATGGATAGATGAACAGACCAATGGACAGGACAGATGGACAGAGATGATAGATGATGAATGGATGGAACAATGGACAGAGGGACAGAGATAAGGACAGATGATAGATGGTGGATGGGTGGACCAATGGGTTGACAGACAGATGGACAGATGGACAGGCAGATATAATCTATGATAGATTATGGGTATATGGACCAATGGACAGACAGACAGATGAATGGATAAACAGATGATGGATGGATGAATGGACCAACGGATGGACCAGTGGGTGGACAGACAGATGGATGGATGGACAGATGGACAGGCAGGCAGACAGATGCTGGGTGGCTGGCTGGACCAATGTACGGAAGGGCAAATAGACATGATAGATGATGGATGAATGGACAAATGAATAGACAGACAGATGGACAGATAGATCTTGCTCTCCTGCAAACTGCACAGTTAGAAGGAGAATTTGTAATGTTCCCTTTCCTACAGTTAGACATACAGAAAGGATGGGAGGTTCTTTGCTCAAGCAGAAAAGCACAGCAAGGTTCATTCATCCATAAACACTATGTATGGAAAAAGGAATGCAAAACTAACATGGGAGAGTGATCTGTGAGGTGCCAAGCAGACTGGAAGTGGGAGGGGTTTGGATCTGTGACTTATAGGCATGTCTGCTCATGAGAAGGTTCATCTCACGCACATGGATGCCTATTTCATGGCAGGAAAGAGGATGTGTCATGGAAGAGTGAAGAATATCTAAGCATGTCTAAGCAAAAAAGATGACAGTAAGAAATAGGACCGAAGCTTCCACATACCTCCAGCATTTGTGTCACTCAAGCAGCAGAACATAGCCTAGGCTTTGGGATTCCTTGTTCTGCCACTAACAGCCACATCTCATCTCTCCATACCTGCATTTTCATCAATAAAATGGACATAGCAGCAGCTGTGGACTCTTAGAGTCACTGTAAGGACTAGCCGGAACACTATGGCCAGCATCAGTATCTGGAACAGTATAAATGCTAATAATGACCCATCAGTGTTGGCACCAGGAGCAGCAAAATAGGCCTCTCTGGGGATCTGTCACTAAAAGATACCCACAAATGTCTTGTACCCCAAGAGTTCATCTTCATTCTTATCTGGGATCCCAAGAGCAGCTTGCTTATAGATATATTCACACTTTTATGTTCAACAAATGCAATTAAAGGAGAGAGAAAGAGAACTAAGGAAACAGACCTAGATGTGGAATCTTCAATTAAAATCTTGAGGGATAATATGGCAAAAATAGATCAGAGACTGAGAAAGCCATATGCATGCATCCAGGAGGTAAGGTACTGGGTACATTGTGAGGATGGATCTATACAACAGTGACACATGCCAGACAAAATATTAAAAGTGTGTCTTTGACACCTGTAGTAGGGACATACCAGCAGAACAAGCCAGAAAACTAGCTCTTAAAATTTCTTGAGATAATGGTCCCTCCAGAATCAGGAATACCCTAAAAGCAAGATATACATTTTGGGACTTGATATGTATAATATAGTCACTATCCTTGAGGAGCCTAAAGTGTCTCCTCAAGTGATGGTCCTATGAAAAGCTACGAGTCAGCCTGATTTGATGACTTCCTAATACAAGGATAGAATTACCCTAGATAAAAGGATATGCTGAACCTGAACTACTTACACAAAACAGTGGGTAAGTAAACAAAGAAATAAAAACCCAAGAATTTAGAGCTGCTCAAACCAAATAGGTTTGAGTAAAGAACAACCAAGATGGTGGGAAAGACCATTTATGTCAAGAGAAGGACCTATCTATGGAGTTCTCTACTTGGATAAGACTAAAATCAGTTATTCAAGCAAGGCAGCTAGTCCAGATGGGCAGGCAGTTTCTGATGACGATATTTAAATGACTAGGCTGGCTGTGAGAGAGAGGCTACAGGCAATGGGCAGTACCAAAGTTTCTCAAGTTGGAGAATAAATTGAGAGAGTTTAGGAATGATTCAGGAGATGTCAGAAACTCCTTCCTGAACTGGCAACCCATTCTGCCATAAAGATGATCACCAAACCAATATAACAGAAATGAGTGCAAGGTATACTTTCAATGATCTACAGACCTTGAATGGTCAAGCTTAAGCAAGATTACAGAAAAAATGCCAAAAGGAAAGATGGAAAGGTGGCTCAGCAGTTAAGAGCACTTAATGCACAAACATGAAGACCAAAGTTTGGATCTCAGCATCCATATAAATAGATGGATGCTCCCACATAGGCCTGTAACCCCAGCACTGAAAAGAATAAAAACAGAAGGAATCCTGGAGCTTGCTGGCTGTCAGACCAGATGCACTATACAAGATGTCACTCAGTGAGAGATCTTGCCTCAAAAGAACAAGTGGGCAGTAACAGAGGAGAGCAATCTCACTAGCCCTCTCATGTGCATAGGTACATGCACCTGCACACATACACACATGTACATAACACACATACATGCATGCACACACATGCACATGAAAAAAATATATATATATAGAGAGAGAGAGACAGAGAGAGAGACAGAGAGAGAAAATGCCACGGACTCCAGCACTAACACAGAAACTGGCTCAAGCCAACAATGAGATGAGCAGCAGGAGTGGGGTGGTCCTAGCACCCTGCAGTAAAGCTCATGCTGCACTGTTATGAATAGAGAGTACAATACTGTACACTGCACATGCACCAAGGCATTCAATGTATTTTGCTGCTTCCGGCCGGCCCTGGGCAGGCTACCTGTGCTGTGCTGGTGATCCCCCCCAAAAAATATGAAACACTAATACCTTTCTCATTTCCCAATGCCAGTAATTCTAAAGCCAAAACATGATACATGATAACAATGGCATCTGAGTGAATTTCATTTTTATTACTCGGGGGAAACTTAAACAAAAGAATCCTGACAACTTGGAAGGAGCTTACTCATGAGCTCAAGTCCCCTCTAAAAATAGAGACAGTTACATCATTCACTTGGTACATAAATGCATTACATCTCACCACTTGGCTAAGGGGCAGAGTGAGTAGATTCATTGTCTCTCTGCTTAGGCTTTTTCTTAGGAGCCGTCAGTCCTCTGCACTTCCCATTTCCTCCAAAACTCTAAGTATGTCTTTGTTCAGAATGTCTCATAGAGCTTTTCCACACATCTTACTTTGCATTCAAGTTATTTGCACTGTGCCTTACTTTTCCCCAAGGGAAGAGACTGACTGCTATTGCTCCAGACCTCAGATACAGGTAGGGTCTCCTTAACTTGTTAGGAAATAAACCTATTCGGTTCCCATTTTCTTATAAGTATTGCCATTTCAAGAGCTCCCAAATGTGTTATCAGCAGCTAGTCAAGTCATTTCTCCTTATCCATATTGCACAATATGGATAAAGTGGTTTGCTAATTCAAGAGGGTTTCAGGGTGTGTCGTGTTGCATGACACAAGCTCCATCCTTCAGTCTCATTTCTAGCCACCCACCTAAGGTGTGGTGGCTACTAACATGACAAATACTGCCCACATCTTACTCCATAATGATACAAGTTTATGAATAAGTCTTGATCTGAAATGATGTCCAACAGATAAGACACACTGAGTTAAAAATTACTCTTCATTCACTCACCGAGAAAAGAAAAAATATTAAATAATCTGGAGAATTAGATTCTCCCACCCCTGTCTGATTTGAGCTGAGTCTTAAGAGCATATATGCCTGACACTTCTACACCTTAATTCCTCCATCCTAAAGTTGATAAAGAGCTAGGGGTGTGGCTCAGTGCCCATACAGCACTTACCTAACATGTAAGGTCCCGGGTTCCACTCCGAGCTCCCTAGTAAAAAGATATTATGAATAAATATTTTCAGTAGGGGGAGAAAATCTGCTGAAACTGTTTTAACAAATCCTATTTTGCTTGAATTTTGTGACTTGGTGTTATATATTTTAAGAGAGTATATAAAGGCTTCTGCCACACATATGTGTTTGCTCCACAGCAGACTCAAGATACCACCTTCTATAAATGACAGGGAAACTTCCCCCAGGAAATCTCAACAAGATGCTTCCCTAAATAAGACCTAAACAAAAAAATGACAACACCAATTAACAAGCCAATGTGGCTGGGAAATTTTCACACGGGTTTATCCATATATGAAGAGCTATGGGCAATTAGTGGTTACGGAGAGAAAGAGAATAAGCCTTCTCTAGGGATGAGCCCCTGATTGATAGGTTAGCCACTCCTAATAGGTCAGCCCTGAGCACATACAAACAGCACTGTAAATGATCTCAGCAGGTTTATTTATAAACTTATATACATAAACACAAAAATGAAACAATAAGAGGAGATGTATTTGAAAAGGGATGGAGAAGATGGGAGGAACAGGAAGAAAGAATGATAGAAATACAATGCTCATATAAATTCCATTTGCTTTTTTCCTGCTTTCACATATTCTAACCAGACTGCAGTTTCCCGCCTCTCCTCCCAGTCCCTCCCCCTTCACCTCATAAGTGTATGCTCCCTCCCATACACTCCTCCATTTCCCTTCAGAAAAGGGCAAGCCTCCCAAAGATAATAAATAATAAATAAATATTAAGTCAATAAAAATTTAAAATATGTTGCTTTCAGGGTTTCAGCAGCAAGAAAAAAAATCATAGATATTTCTAGGAATATCTTCTCAATCAGAATGGAATATAAGACTGAACAGGGCTGTATCAAATAATACAGTATTATTAGTTGTGTTATCATTTTACAAAGAGGGTTTAATAAAGCAGTAATATCAATAAGCTACAATGATTTTTAAAAACAAACCAAGCAACTTGCTATTCCCCTTAATTCCTTCTTTGACTATGCTATAATAGCTCCCTAATTCTTAAAATTCTCTCATCTTCATTTGTGTAAATCTCGCAAGGCTTTCTGGGTTTCCTGTGCACCTCTCTAATGCTCTTTCCTTTCAATTTCTGTTGCCATCTCCCCCTCAATATTCCTAATATGCCTCATCTGTGAGATGAATACATCTTCCTAATCAACTCAAAGTTCTGTTCTGACATTCAGACATCATTATTCGCTAATGACTTTCAAATTCTAAATATCTAATTCCTGCTCTCTCATTCATGCCACAGCCTAATTCAAGCCATTTACCACCAAATAACAAGGCTGGGACCTGAATCCCATATCTAAGATGAAGTCATTAGACTTCCTCAAAGGCAGACTCCTCTCTCTCTCTCTCTCTCTCTCTCTCTCTCTCTCTCTCTCTCTCTCAATGTTCCCTGCAATCACTAGTGTTAATTTTGTTTTAGCTATTTAGGTGGGTCTTTTTTTTTTTTTGCTCCTTCCCCCTTTAGTCTCATAAATGTAATTTATCACTAACTCTGGACTTGCTTGTGTCCAATATTTTCTTATCTCTTTCCTTTCTTTTTAAAACATATTTATTTTATGCGTATTAGTATTTTGCCTATAGTACATCTGTGTATTGTGTGACTGTCTTTTGCTTGTGGAAGCCAGAGGAGGGTGTGGAGTCCCATAAGGCTGGAGTTAAACATAGTTGTGAGCTATCATGTGGGTGCTGAGATCAAACCCAGCTCCTCTGGAAACACAGCCAGTGCTCTTGACCACTGAACCGTCTCTCTAGGCCCCATCTCTCTGCATTCTATTACTACTTTCTGCTCAGATGCCTAGGATCTGACTGTGTTACACCCTTTTCTCAGTTATTCCTCTCCAACCTCATCCCCTGTTGTTAGCTAAATTCCTTCCCTGCCTGGCAGCTCTCCACAGCCTTCTCCAGTGAAGCCTACTTCCTTGGTCATCTCCCACCATCAATCTCCAACCAGACTTGTATTTCTCAGACACAGTGGATTGTCACCCCCTCCTTCCACATGTCTAAATAGCAAGTGTTAATTAAAGGTAAGCCCAAGTCTCATTTATTCCTTGATATTCTTCTCTTCCTTCCCTAACCTCCCTTTGGACCATGGCAGTTACTACATTATATTGACATCAGCACTACTGTACAGCAGAATTCAAGGCATAGTTCTCTAGCATCCTCCACAGTGCTACACACAATGGTTGCTCAAGAAAAGTTTTTGGATCATATGATAATGATTGTTCAAACTATAATAATATTTTTAGACAAAGTCTTGCTATAATTCAAACATTGGGCTGGGCTAGAACTCACTATGTAGTCCAGACTGACCTGGAACACTTAATCCTGCCTCAGCCAAGGATGTGCTAGGATTTCACACATAAATCACTTAATTTAAAAAAATTGTACTTCTTTTTCTCTCCTTAGTGATCACATACTGAATCAAAAAGACCCCATGAGGCTTATTACACTCATCCAACTTCCGCTTCTCCTGATGTTATAGAATTTAACATACATACACACACACACACACACACACACACAAATACACATCACTTAATGTTAAACATGTACAACTATAGAACTTTTGTAACAAAAGATCACAAAAGGCAACTAGATACTCCCCTTACACATGGGAAAACTGCTTCTCCCTGACCCCATCCTGGTTTAAACAAAGCCCTTAAAAGAAAAGGCAAGGAAAACCGGAAACCCTTCCTTCTCTACATCTCTGGAGAAACACTGCTCTAAAAATGACCCTGGTGGTGGAGAGGTGGGTGTGGGAAGAAACCTTAAATTCAAGAGCTTAAATCAAGGAAAGAAGAGGCCCAAATGTACTGGAGCCCAGCACATATCTCTCAAAGGCCAGAAGTTCACAGCCGTCTTCTTTTCTAACTTGTCTTGCTGGATTCTTAAGTCTGTTTAAACTATCCTATTGCTCAACATCACTCAGCCACCAAATAACAAGTCCTCCGTAGTTAAGTCAAGGAAACAGCCTGGCAGCCACACACCCCGATTGTACTCTACTTCATGTAACTTCATGCGCTGGCTTTTCACGGGCAAACAGAACTTAGTTAACTACTTACGACAACAAGGAAAAGTTACAGCCCCACAGACGCCAACCCTTGTGATTACAATATATTCCTTAATGAATCATATAGGCAGGCAAACTCGGAACCTGCTAGTGTTTATCTCAAGGTTAATGTAACATTTAGCTAGGAAATTATTGCAGGGGGAGGGGTAAGAAAGAAATGGGCAAAACATTCAGCAGACTGGCCTAGTAAAGTGTTCAAACTATGTCAGACTATCAGTGTGAGCACTTTTCTCGTTGAGTCAAATGCTAACAATGACATTTAAGTATGTTCTCTTTCTTCCTAAACAGAGATCTCAGAGTTTCCTATCAGTGATGCGCTCAGATCATTGCTAGATTTTTTTTTCTTTTTAAGATTTAGGGTAATTTAAGTCTGTATCTCAGTAAGCTTTTAAATTTAATTTGCTTTGGTTTGTTCTAAGACAGGGTCTCAGGTGGTTCTGGATAGCCAAGGATGATCTCAACTCCTGATCAGGTTTCATTCCAAGCACTGGAATTACAGGTATGTGCAACCTAGCTCGGTGATCACCAGGAATTTTACTGTGTGCTGATTAAAATGCCAACCCTATAAGCCACACAAGGTCTTTGGCAAGAAAACAGGCAGGTTTCCTAGCCACAGGAACCTCAGGAGGGTTATGTCTAATTCTAGGATAGGACACAAATAGCATGAGAAAACTCACCATTTGAAAGTTCATAGTTGGAAAGTGAGAATTTTGCTATTTTGTTTTCATACTGAAATTTGAGATGCAAAAATATTTTCTGTATAATTTATTATTAAGTGTTAATAGTAATCCATACACAGAGGCCCTGCCTATCTGAATATTTTATGTATGTGTACATAGATATGAGAGAAAAAAACCAAGAAGAAATACACTGAGAACCTTCTGTAGATTCTGTGGCTCAAGTCAAGATGTAGACAGCCAGCTCGTAAATCTGCCACAAACCACAACTAAATATAATCGAAAACACCTGGAAGTCTTTTTTTTTTTTTTTTCTTTTAAATAAATGAACTGAAAAAACCCTACAGATCTGGGCAGTTGTCAGAGTTTGGGCTGCCAGACAGATGGCATCAATGCTCTTAGGACAAAGAAACAAGTCAAGGGCTTCATTCCTTCCAGCGAGCAGCACCTCTGCACACAGATTATTGCTTACAGTTCATCATCAGCTACACCCTCACTAATGCCATATGGTTAAGAAGCCATTCTTAGGGCTGTGAAAGAAGGTAAACAAAGCTCCCAAGCAAATTCTCACCACTTGTGGTTACACACCTATGTTCACTTTATGGCCAATCGCTGAGCTGTAACTGTGGATTTGACCACTACTGTGCATGCGTGTTCGAGTTTAATTTGCAAGTTTCAAAATTTCTCAGTATCCTTTGTCCAAAGTGGTCACATCATCAAATGCCTTGATGCACAAGGGTTTAAATGGCACAGGAGAATTCACTGGCTGAGATGGAGCAATGGGACACCAGCAATAAATCCTGACCTTACAACTAATGCATAAAGAAGAAACTATTGGCCAATCAGCAGGGGTGGAGACTGGATGATGATCTAACCTGCAACAGGCCAATTCAGCTCTCTCAGCTGATACTCTCTTGGGTTATTGCTTTCTCTAGGCTCTAAGAAGAATTGTGTGTTCACACACAGGTAAAAACCGGACAAATAAAAGTATTTGAAGTCTCACAACACTCCTAACACATGACAGTCTATAAAATTGGGAGTAAATATAACTGGTGTGAATCAGGATAAAATGTCTAAGACAGGTACAATACCCCAGGGAAATCTTACACCGTAGTCAACTCTACAGAGACCAAAAGGTCCCATAAAAAATAATATTGGTTAAGTGTTTTATATGTGCCTAGACCATAATCAATCAGTTTAGTATACTTTTGAAATACATGTCTTAAATACCTACTTATATATTATGGACAACACATTTTTAGAGGCAATAAAATGAGATACTTTCATTTGAAAAAAGACTGCTTCATTTCTTTGGCTTATATGTATTGAAAGACTTATATGGCCAGCTGCTAAGATACAGTATGTAGGTTTCAGAAAGGAAGAAATCTTTCATTATTTGTAGGAGTTCAGACTCCTTACAAAGGCATTAAGTCGGGTAGTCTAACAGAATGAATTGTTGTATAAAAATAAAATAACAGTGCTGAGCATTATAGTATTAAAGGGATTCCAGAGCAGTATAAGAGTTGAAAAAAACTAGATCCATTCAATATAGCTTCATGGAGTTGCAAGGTAACCCACGCAGATAAAGCAGCTGAAAGGAGACAGGGCCTCGCAGGGCAGACCAGGGTAGAGGAGGAGACTCAGCAGAGACCAAGGCACGGTGAGAAGGCAAAAGGTAGAGCCAATGCTACTCAATGTGCGGCTCAAGGCTTATGCCAGTCCCAAGCTCCTTATTATCTACGTTTATGGAAATAAGTACAGACATCAACAAGCACTACGGAAGTTTTACAGCAATTTGACAGTGAGTTTATGTCTTATAAATCTAATAATAATGAACCTTATCTTTTATGTGGCTTCATAAGTTTACTCTACAGTGGTTTTTATTATATTTTGCAAAAATGACAACCTGTAATGGTTTAAAGAAGCTAAAACCGTAATTAAGAACAGCGGGTCTTTGAGCACAGCTGTTTCAAGGAGTGGTGGTGACTCCACCTACAACTGGAGACTCTAGGGTATTTTAAAGTGCTGAGTTAAGAAAAGATCAATTAGTGAGGGGAGATGCTGATAGCCTTGAAAGTTAAGGAAATTACAATAGTTTCTGGTTCAGTCGATAAATACTCATGGATAAGGAAGGGACGTGACAAAACCAGTTATTTTGTAGGACAGGTTTGTTGGGTTTAATTGAAAGAGAGAAAAGAAACCTAGTCAGCCCTAATGGGATTCAAGTAACTTGGAAATACGAGGCACCATCTGAACCTGAAACACTTCCTGGTCAGGGTGATGGACAGTAATAGCCCTGGAGGGGTAATGCTTAGATTTGCTGACTATATGGGGATAAAAAAGCATAATAGGAACCCAGGGTCTGTTGATGAACCAAAGGCAAAAACTAAGTCCTAACAAAGGGACACACAGTAAGAAATTAGGAGAGGCAGAAGGTTGCCTTGCAGGATGGAGGTGATTTTCTGCGAGGTGAGATGGATTGGGGTTGTAAGCACAGAAAGTAAAATGGGTTCGAAAAGCAACACTTAAAACATGAAAACTCCTGAAATCGAAGTAATCTGTAAACTAGCCTGCATCCTTTCTTCCCTGACATCCCCTCACACTTGAGTGAGTGCATGTTAAAATGGCCATGGGCCCTGCCTCCCTGGTCCTCCTTCTCAGACACAGCCAACAGCATGGTACCTGAGATTTTAAACCGAGCAGGATTAAGATTGCGCCTTTCCATGAGGACTTCCAGAAGGGCATTTGAAGAGTCCTTGGAAACACTGTCACATAAAGTAACTGCAGCAGTCTGGAAGCATTCAATCTGCGGCATGGAGATCTTGCCAAGGGCATCACAGAGGAAAGTGCTTGTTTTTCCCCTTGCTAAACTTGTGCCTGGCTGGGCTCAATTTAATAAGCAGCATTTAAAAGATTGCTTTTTAACTTTTATTAAATTTACCCTCTGATAATCTCATACATGTATAAACACATTTTAAGTATCACAGACTTCTTTTAACAGTGCTTTGGGGTTAGTAACTCAAAGGTACACACGACTCTGAATCTAGTTAAGAGATGGTCTTACAAGATGAGATACTATATATCTTGTATAAGAAATGCACGGCTGAATCCCCAACGGAGATAGCTGCAGAAGATAAGAAAAGACCTACATATAAGGAATCTATGAGCAAGCTTTGACAAACTTAGGAAGAGCAAACAATGATGTGGCTTCAGTTTCTAACAGGTCACCTTCTTGAAATTTCAATAAGCAGATGATATGGATGAATTTTGGCCAATGGGGTATTTTATGTACATATGACTGTATATATACATACTGTATATATAACAATATATTATATCACTTCCAAAGTGTGTTGGCCATGTCAGCTGGTTTTCTCATCAGCTTCTGTGTCTGTTACCTTTTCAGGACCCTGCCTCCAACTTTTCCTTATTGTGGAATTTTCTGTTTTGGAACATTAGCAACATAGTAAACATACTGGTATGGTTAATCTTTACTATCAACTTGACTAGCTTGAGATTACCTATGCATTTCCAGAGGGGTTCAAATGAGGAGGGGAAGATCCATCTGAAATAGGGATAGTATCACCCCCTTGGACTGGAGTTACAGACTGAAAATAAAAAGAACAGGATAAGGCGAGCTGAGAACCAGGAATCCCCCCTCTCCTTGACTTCACAGACAATATGACAATCTTCCTTATGCTCCCTGCATCTTGCCTTTCCCTTCAAATCATACATCCAAACAAACCCTTCCTTAGGTTGCTTCCGTCAGAGCGACGAGAAAAGAAACTAACATGCACAGAAATCCAGCACTAAAGAAACATATTTATAGATAGGAACAGGGGCACACACCTTTAATCTCAGCACTCAGAAAGCAGAGGCAGGTGACCTCTATGAGTTCGAATCCAACCTTGTCTGTATAGAAAATTTCAGGCCATGCAGAACTGCACAGTAAGACCCTGTCTAAAAATGTATCAAAAAGAAACACTGAATTTTTCATTAATTCATTTTGGAAATGATCTAAGAGACAGAATGATAGATTCCTAATTTATCCTATAACTAAATTTTATATGAACTAAAAATGAAAAAAAAAAGATGGAATCAAACTATAACTCCGAAGACTCTTCTTCCTCACATGGAGCCAGTGAGATGACTCAACAGGTGAAGGCGCCTGCGGGCAAGCCTGACAACTGACCCCACAGGGTAAAAGGAGAGAACCAATGCCTGGGGCTTGTCCTCTGACCTCCACATGCAGATATGCCAACAACATATAGGCACACACACAAAAAGATACTATGAAATAACACAAGACAACCAAACAGAATAAGATGAACAACCTAACAAGCACGTGAGACGATGGTTCTAAAGCACAGGACCATTAGATTACAGCCTAGCAGTGGCTCTAACCCTCATCTGAATGCTGCAATGCTTCCAAATCTAACTCTTTGTAAGACAAGCCTATACCATGAAACTCATGTCATGAAAAATAGTAAAAACATTATGTAAAATTATCTTCAGACTAATGTATCTAAAGCTATTTAACAAGGCATAAATGAATGAATCCCATCCCCAAGGTACCATAAGTACCTGCAAATTTGAAATCTAAAACATTTCTGGTTTCAGACATATTCACCCAATATTAGAAATAAATGAATCACTACACACAACAGTAAAAAAGTGAAAGATCACCATAAATTAAGAAACTGAAAGTATCTTTTCACATTCAACCATCCCTGAAATCAACTGAAAAAATAAATTTAAACAAAACTTTCACTGCCAAGTGAAAATTTGAAACTTTCAGATACTTATCATTATACAATAATTATAAATAAATTATAAACCAGTGAATATGAACACTCTACAATGATAAAGACACTAGAAATGATCTTTACATAACCAGTCAAGATCAAAGCCTAATTATTGTTTACAAAATAGTAAAGTGATTAACTCAACACAACAGAAACAAATGTAAACATATTTGGAGAATTATTTCATTGTTGTTATGATAGAAAAAACATATTAGCAACAAAAATGATGAAAGAATCCATGTGCTTAAATAAGACAATCAAAGCAATATAATCATCAGGTTTAACATAAGGAAACTTTGTGGAAATGTACTCTTTCATAGGAATTATTTACTTAAACTGGGTGGTGGTGGTTCACACCTTTAATCCCAGCACTTGGCAGGCAAAGGCAGGCGGATTTCTGAGTTTCAGGATAGCCACGGCTACACAGAGAAACCCTGTCTCAAAAAAAAAAAAAAAAAAAAAAAAAAAAAAAGATTATTTACTCAGAGTGAAGATGTGAAAGCATTTATAATAAATATGAAATGGTCATATGTTTACACAGAAAGAGACTATGATGAAAGAGAAGCAATACAATTGAACCACATAGAAGTCAAGTGTATATTTCTTTTTTTGGATTTTTTTTATTTTTTTTATTAGGTATTTTCCTCATTTACATTTCCAATTACATTCCAATGCGATCCAAAAAGTGATCCAAAAAGTGATCTGATAGGATGCATGGGACAATTTCAATATTTTTGTATCTGTTGAGGCTTGTTTTGTGACCAATTATGTGGTCAATTTTGGAGAAGGTACCTTGAGGTGCTGAGAAGAAGGTATATCCTTTTGTTGTTAAGTCCATTTGTTTCATAAATTCTGTTAGTTTCACTGTGTCCCTGTTTAGTTTCAGTCTCCATGATCTGTCCATTGGTGAAAGTGGTGTGTTGAAGTCTCCCACTATTATTGTGTGAGATGCAATGTGTGCTTTGAGCTTTACTAAGGTTTCTTTAATGAATGTGGCTGCCCTTGTATTTGAAGCATAGATAATCAGAATTGAGAGTTCCTCTTGGAAGATTTTACCTTTGATGAGTATGAAGTGCCCCTCCTTGTCTTTTTGATAACTTTGGGTTGGAAGTCAATCTTATCAGATATTAGAATGGCTACTCCAGCTTGTTTCTTCATGCCATTTGCTTGGAAAATTGTTTTCCAGCCTTTCATTCTGAGGTAGTGTCTATCTTTTTCCCTGAGATGAGTTTCCTGTAAGCATCAAAATGTTGGGTCCTGTTTGTGTAGCCAGTCTGTTAGTCTATGTCTTTTTCTTGGGGAGTTGAGTCCATTGATATTAAGAGATATTAAGAAAAAGTAATTGTTGCTTCCTATTATTTTTGTTGATAAAGTTGGCATTCTGTTCTTGTGGCTGTCTTCTTTTAGGTTTGTTGAGGGATTACCTTCTTGCTTTTTCTAGGACGTGGTTTCCGTCCTTGTATTGTTTTTTGTTTGTTTGTTTTTTTTTCTGTTATTATCCTTTGAAGGGCGGGATTCGTGGAAAGATAATGTGTGAACTTGGTTCTGTCATGGAATACTTTCATTTTTCCATCTAAGGTAATTGAAAGTTTGTCTAGGTATAGTAGCCTGGACTGGCATTTGTGTCCTCTTAGTGTCTGTATAACATCTGTCCAGGCTCTTCTGGCTTTCATAGTCTCTGGTGAAAAATCTGGTGTACTTCTGATAGGCTTGCCTTTATTTGTTACTTGACCTTTTTCCCTTACTGCTTTTAATATTCTATCTTTATTTAGTGCATTTGTTGTTCTGATTACTATGTGTCGGGAGGAATTTCTTTTCTGGTTCAGTCTATTTGGAGTTTTGTAGACTTCTTGTATGTTCATGGGCATCTCTTTCTTTAGGTTTGAGAAGTTTTCTTCTATAATTTTGTTGAAGATATTTGCTGGTCCTTTGAGTTGAAAATCTTCATTCTCATCTACTCCTATTATCTGTAGGTTTGGTCTTCTCATTGTGTCCTGGATTTCCTGAATGTTTCGAGTCAGGATCTTTTTGCATTTTCCATTTTCTTTGATTGTTGTGCCGATTTTCTCTATGGAATCTTCTGCACCTGAGATTCTCTCTTCCATCTCTTGTATTCTGTAGCTGATGCTCGCATCTATGGTTCCAGATTTCTTTCCTAGGGTTTCTATCTCCAGCGTTGCCTCACTTTGGGTTTTCTTTATTGTGTCTACTTCCCTTTTTAGGTCCTGGATGGTTTTATTCAATTCCATCACCTGTTTGGTTGTGTTTTCCTGCAATTCTTTAAGGGATTTTTGTGCTTCCTCTTTAAGGTCTTCTACCTGTTGAGCAGTGTTCTCCTGTATTTCTTTCTTTTTTTTAATTAGGTATTTTCCTCATTTACATTTCCAATGCTATCCAAAAAGTCCCCAATACACCCCCCCACTCCCCTACCCACCCACTCCCACTTTTTGGCCCTGGCGTTCCCCTGTACTGGGGCATATAAAGTTTGCAAGTCCAATGGGCCTCTCTTTCCAGTGATGGCCGACTAGGCCATCTTTTGATACATATGCAGCTAGAGTCAAGAGCTCTGGGGTACTGGTTAGTTCATAATGTTGTTCCACCTATAGGGTTGCAGATCCCTTTAGCTCCTTGGGTACTTTCTCTAGCTCCTCCATTGGGGGCCCTGTGATCCATCCAATAGCTGACTGTGAGCATCCACTTCTGTGTTTGCTAGGCCGCAGCTCTCCTGTATTTCTTTAAGTGAGTTATTAAAGTCCTTCTTGATGTCCTCTACCATCATCATGAGATATGCCTTTAAATCCAGGTCTAGCTTTTTGGGTGTGTTGGGGTACCCTGGACTGGGCGAAGTGGGAGTGCTGGGTTCTGATGATTGTGAGTTGTCTTGGTTTCTGTTAGTAAGATTCTTACATTTACCTTTCGCCATCTGGTAATCTCTGGAGTTAGTTGTTATAGTTGTCTCTGGTTAGAGATTGTTCCTCTGGTGATTCTGTTAGCCTCTATCAGCAGACCTGGCAGACTAGCTCTCTCCTCTGAGTCTCAGTGGTCAGAGCACTCTCTGCAGGCAAGCTCTCCTCTTAAAGGGAAGGTGCACAGATATCTGGCGTTCGTACCTCCCTCCTGGCCAAAGATGAAGGCCCAAAACAGGACCTGTCCCAGAAGCTGTTAGCTTCTGTAGTCCACACTCTCACCTGTGCAGACTACTTTCGGCGGTGTCTCAAAACCAAGATGTCTCCCGCCGATGCTGAGGCAAAGCCCTCCAGGGCCGGGCGGACACCTATCCTCTGGCCGGGAAGGTACCTGGATGTCTGGAGCCCGAAAAGGGGGCTGCCTCAGAAGCTCTGTGGCTCCCGCCTGTCCCAGAAGCTGTTAGCTTCTGTAGTCTACACTCTCACCTGTGCAGACTACTTTCGTAGGAGTCCCGGATCCAAGATGGCTCCCGCTGAGGTATATTCCCAATTCTTAATTAATCGTTTGATCATTATAAACAAGTATGAAAAATAATGAGTAATATGAGTTAAAGAGCACTATCCTCACACCATAGAATAATGTAGCATAAATGCTGAGATATTTAAGAACAAAAATTTAAAATAATATGTTCAAAAAGTAAAGCAAATTACAAAAATAAACAACATTCCTATTCCTATATTAAACATCTTTCCAATACTGGGAAGGGGCAGAAATCCCTTTTACCACATCAAAGAGAACAACACACACACATATACACACACCCTACTCAGAATTATTCTAGATGAGCACATATATACTGAGAGGACTAAGTATGGCAAAGATGACAGTAATTTAGGCCTTTAGTTTTACCCTGATAGTTTTCAAATCCTTTCACTGTTTCATGACAATATGACACCCCAAAAGCTTGCCTTCAAAATATAATGATAGCGCCTCAAAGGTTACAGACAGATGTTTTTAATGAAGAACTAATGAAACAATGCACAAGTAAATGATTATGATGTATCAGGGACACCTACAGTGTTAGGTAGGAAAAAGAGCCTATCAAATAAATAACATATGTTCTGATGCAGTACTCCCAGTTCAGGGAACATGCCTGCCTGAAAATAGACCTTACTTCTTTATCAAATGGACTCTGTACCAAGCACGTTTCTCTCACAGCTCTATTCATTCACATGTTTTTAAAATCCCCAAATGTGATTAAACCATTACTTCAATTTATTTGATTCACTGGTGCCTCAATTTGAGGTATCTGCACATGAACAAAACATATAATCTCTGTCTCAAATGATTTATAATAACTACAGATATTTTTCTCTTCCAATTATACTTCAATAGATCTAGAAGACTGTGCAGACTCCTAAGGAACTTAGGCAACCCCTTAATTCAGCCCTCAAAATAGGCATCTGTGTCCTACTGATGCACAGAAATTACTAAATAAAATGTTAGTTGAAAAAGTCTTCCTACAATGGTGGTTCTCACAGCCACAGCACTCTGCAGGATGAGGCAAGGATCACTTGGAGTTCAAGGCCAGTCTAGGCTACATACTATGACATTCCAGGTCAAAGGAATCAGAGTCTCAAAACAAACACCAGAAAAGAAAGAAAAACCTAGGCCTGGAGTGCTAATGTATACCTCTAATTCCAGGATTAGGAAAATAGGGACAAGAGAATCATGAGTTCAAACAGCTAAGGATGTAAGTTCAATGCCAGTCTTGGCTATGAGACCGGTTTAAAAAAAAAAAAAGGAGAGAGTGCTGATAATAAAAGCAAAACAAAAATCCACGCCTAACAAGCAATAAAAAGCAACAAGACTTCCTCATTTGGCACACATACAAGTAGAAACAAAAGAAGAATTTGTGACCGTGGACATAATAATATAAACAGTTGGGATTTCAAATGTGTCAAGTTGTCTTGTATGTGTGCCTGTGCTACAACTCAAAGAATGCTTTGATGAGCAAGAGCTAGTATGGTCTAGCTGCACGCGCTCTTCTTGCAAGAGAGCAGTCTTTACGGAAGTCATTCAATATGTTGCTGTTTCCCTGTTCTCTCTCCTAGCTGCCAGTAGCCTAAAATGAAGCTCTTCTTGCAGGTTACTTGCTTTGCTCATTGGGAGGAGCTCTATGTTCTTCTCCTAATTTAACAGACAGACAGATGGATGAAACCTGGTCTATGCCTTTACTTCCTAAAACTTGCTCCCCGCTGTTATTCCCCCGTGACCCTTCAGTGAATCCTTTCAGTGATCAGCAGCCCTTGATAGGAAAAATACTTCTCCCATCCTGTTTCATATGATTGTATTTGTTGGAATTTAAAAAAGAAATCCTGAAAGCAGATACCGGAAAGACCCACATGAGGAGCAAGGGGATCCTTCACATCTGTGCTCCTTGTGGCCCCTTAAGACATTCAAAGAGATTTTTCAATGTTTATTCTAAAATTTTCCATTATGTCCCTAAAGGCCATCTGCATTAATGGCAGTTTTTCATCACTGTCACTCTGGGAAAGAAAGAAAGAAAGAAAGAAAGAAAGAAAGAAAGAAAGAAAGAAAGAAAGAAAGAAAGAAAGAAAGAAAGAAAGGAAAAAGAAAAAAAAAACTACACTCGCTGAACAGAGAAACCAGTCCAATTGTCCTCCTTCCTGCCAGGACATAGCCTAATGGTTCTAAGAAGCTCAAAGTCATGACACTGGAAGGCAAAATAAATTGGGCCCAAGGACTTATACTAGTTTCCTAAATGATGCCTCTGAGAATCTGATGACTTGGAAATTGAGAACATGCGAGCTGCTGGGGCTCTGTATTTAGCTTTAATACAAGTAACCATAGCACAAAGCACTCCTCTCAGTACCCTTTCGCTATTCTGCTCAAAGGTCAACTGTTGCTCTTTTCAGGTGCTAGTCAGAGAAAGAAACAAATCTGTTAGCATTTGGATTTCGCTCAAGAGTCTTGATTCATGATTCTTTCCACTTTAAAGACTTCACTGGGAATATGTGATGGAGGACAGGATTCACTCCTCACCCCAAGCAGCCCCTCTTGGGGAAGCGGAATTAACGTCAAAATACACACAGCACCAGGGCAATCCACAACAGAGGGCTTCCTGGCTTCATACCTGCATTGATCAAAGATCCTCCATCCAGCATTATTCCATGGAAGAATCACAGCAGGAAGGAGCTGGCACATCCCTGCCTAGCCTATTTCTACCACAGTGATTAAAGGACTAGGTGTGTACTGGCTGGTTTTGTGTGTCAATTTGACACAGCTGGAATTATCAAAGAGAAAGGAGCTTCAGGTGAGAAAATGCCTTCATGAGATCCAGCTGTGGGGCATTTTCTCAGTTGGTGATCAAGAAGGTAGGGCCCCTTGTGGGTGGGACCATCTCTGGGATGGTAGTCTTGGTTCTATAAGAGAGCAGGCTGAGCAAGCCAGGGGAAGCAAGCCAGTAAGGAACATCCCTCCATGGCCTCTGCATCAGCTCCTGCTTCCTGACCTGCTTGAGTTCCAGTCCTGACTTCCTTTGGTGATGAACAGCAATGTGGAAGTGTACGCTGAATAAACCCTTTCCTCCCCAACTTGTTTCTTGGGTCATGATGTTTGTGCAGGAATAGAAACCCTGACTAAGACAAGTTGGTACCAGGAACTGGGGTACTGCTGTGATAGGCCTGACCATCCTTTTGTTTGGAAGAATGTGGACTTCGACTTTGCAAAGTGGTGGAATGCTTTAAACGGGGCTGAATGGGTCATCCTAGTAGGACTATGGAAGGCTTTGTTGCTGAGAGTAATTTGAACTGTGCAGACTGGGTCCAAGAAGTTTCAGCGTAGAAGAATTTCAGAATGTGGTGTAGAGACTGTTTCTGTGGTATTTTAGTGCAGAATGTGGCTGCTCTTTGCCCTTGTTTGAAGAATCTACCTGAGGCTAAGGTAAAGAGATTTATATTAATTGTATTGACAAAGGATGAATCAAAAAAGCCCAGCAGAGACTTTGTTCTCTGGTTAAGTCTCATTAAGAGCAGTTTGAACAAGTGTAGCAAGATGAAAAAGGAAAATACAAAATATGGGGTTTAAGTGATGTGTTTATAAAAAGATAGGGGAGATATGTTTTATGGAGGTGTAGTCAGGTATGGGAGAAGGTGGTGTCTCAGCGGGCCCATGCTGAAGCATCCCTTCCCCCTGAGGGACCAGCCACATGATGGTATAGTATAGAATAGAGTTTATTAAGGGCATGGGAGAGTTAAAAGGGTACTAGAGACAGAGAAAGATGAGGAGAGAGAGAGAGACAGAGAAGAGAAGTAGAGAAGAGGCTGGCCATAAGCATGTGAAAAAAGAGGGGGAAAGGGAAGAGCAATAACAAGAGAGAGCAAGAGAGCAAGGGGGGGCAAGCAGCCCCTTTTATAGTCGGTCAGGCATACCTGGCTGTTGCCAGGTGACTGTGGGGTGGAGCTTAGACAGAATGCTAACATTAAGTATTAAATGGGAGTCAGGAAGTAAAATGGAGATGAATCCTGTGTTCAAGGATATTAAATTGAATTAAGGGAGTAGTGACCTTGGGGCAAGGTCCCACCCAGCTAAGTTTAGGTCCACGCATGGTAGTACAAGCCTTTAATCCCAGGAGGCAATGACAAGCAGATCTCTGAGTTCAAGACCAGCCTAGAACAGAGCAAGTTCTAGGTGAAGGAAAATTTAAATTCAGGCTTGGTGGACCACACCTTTAATACCAGGACCTAGGATACAGGCATGCAGTCTCTGAGTTCAAAGTCAGTTTACAGAGCAAGTTCCAGGACAGCCAAGCTTAGGCAGTAAAGGAGTTGGAAAACAGGAAACTGATAATAATGTAATAGAACAAGGGGGCCATGTTCCAGCTCCAGCAAACAGCAGAACTCCGCAGCTTTGGCCACATGGCTCTGGCTTTAGAGTCCAGAATAGAAAAGAATACTGGGACAATGATTCTGATTAGCTGGAACTAATAAATTAGTGGTAATTAGGAAGAGACCAGCATCACTGAGGTGAAATCTTCTGAGAAGTTTTCTGAGAGCACAAAGAAGCCGTGTTCCAGAGATAGCCAAAGTTGTACCTCCTGCTGCAGCTGGACTTGGTAATGTGTAAGAATCACCCATGTGGTACTGGTTTTCAAGGCATGAAGGGGTCATGAAGAACAGCTGAGGCTTGACACTGTGAGAGGCTATGGAAGGCCATTGGTGAAGGTGCAGCCTCAGTTCCAGTTGATGGCCCAGGACTGAAGAGGTCATGCAAAGTGTTTGAGACTTGACACCATGAAGGGAGCCTATGAGAGGCTGTTGATGAAGCCTAGTTACAGCAGAAGACCCTAGTGTTTTAGGGTGATCACCAAGAACAGCAGCAACAGTGGAGTGGATCAACCTGAGCTTAGAGTGCTACAGAGGACAGTGCTGGAGAAGTGACCCAAGGCCTTGGAGGAGCCCAGAAGATCATGAGTGGATCCCAGACATTGGATGGTTAGACTTTGATTTTGATTGTGACTGTGCCCTAATATTTTTCCTTCTTGAAGTACAAAAGTACTTTAGTGGAGCCCTTGGTTGAGAGACTTTGAATTGTAAAAAGACTTTGAATTTTAAAAGATATTGGATATTTTAAAGAGATTGACATTTTTTCAAAAAGATTTATTTATTTTATTTATATGAGTACTGTCTTCAGACACACCAGAAGAAGGCACCGGATCCCATGTGGTTGCTAGGAATTGAACTCGGGACCTCTAGAATAGCATCAGTACTCTTAACCACTGAGCCATCTCTCCAGCCCCGGATTGAAATTTTAATATGTAAGAATTTGTAAAGACTGTGGAACTTTTAAAGTTATTTAGATCTTGGGAATGAATAAAAACGTAGGGTTGAGACTTAAAAAAAAAAAAAAAGAATTCACTGAACAAATAAGTAAGTAGAGTGAAAACCTGCTCAGACTAAAGCATTAACTCTGAGCTCGGACAAACTGAGTATCATGGTGGCTTTTGTTGCAATTTCAACACCAGTTTATGATTTGTTTATCATTACTTTTTTCTTTTTTTGGGGGGGGGAGTACAGTATAATGATTCAGCTTCCAGGGGGAAAAATGGCGTAAGACACAGATAAGGCCTAGAGACAGAGCAATGCATTAACCATTGTACTGGCTATTTTTGTGTCAACTTGACACAGCTGGAGTTATCACAGAGAAAGGAGCTTCAGTTGAGGAAATGCCTCCATGAGATCCAACTGTAAGGCATTTTCTCAATTAGTGATCAAGGGGGAAAGGCCCCTTGTGGGTGGGACCATCCCTGGACTGGTAGTCTTGGGTTCTATAAGAGAGTAGGCTGAGCAAGCCAGGGGAGGCAAGCCAGTAAAGAACATCCCTCCATGGCCTCTGCATCAGCTCCTGCTTTCTGACCTGCTTGAGTTCCAGTCCTGACTTCCTTTGGTGATGAACAGCAGTATGGAAGTGTAAGCCGAATAAACCCTTTCTTCCCCAACTTGCTTCTTGGTCATGATGTTTGTGCAGGAATAGAAACCCTGACTAAGACAACCATGAAATCGGAAATTAGAATAGGATGTAAGCAACTTCAACTGTATGAAAGATTGAAGAGAGAAAGCCAAGTTCACACCATGCATTTGGGTCACAGCGTGAGAAATCATGGTTCTATAAGGGAAAGGAAAATGATTAAAATGTATTTTAAACGAGACAAGGATCCAAATTTATAATTATGAAGGCCTATCAAAGTGGAACAAGGGGCTAGAAAGAAGGTCACAGTGAGAAAGCCAGTGGTTAAGAACGCTTGCTGTTTTTGCAGAGAACCACACCTCCTAATCTTTCTAAGGAGTGCCACTCTCTGATGATTAAGCATTCACATACATAAGCCTATGGGGGCCACTCTTCTTCAAACCACCATAGAAGCTTGCACTTCAGTTGTTCCCATTAGACTACAACGCCTCCAGTAATGCACACTAATCCTTCTATCCTCTCTGGGAATCCACCTTTCCATATACATTTCGCTCTTGCCTTGACTGCTTGAGAGATGCTTCAGAGCATAAGACTGCATACTGTTCTTGCAATGACTCTCTCTCTCGTGTTTGATTGCTAGAACCCATGTCTGGCACCTCATAGCTGTCTGTAAGTCTAGTTCTGGGGGATGCAACATTTTCTTCTGACCCCCATGGATACCTGTATTCATGTGTGTACACATAGATATACATACTTATACACACTTATACACACAAAAGGAGGGAAGGGGGAGAGAGGGGGAGGGAGGGACAGAATTTAAAACTTACTTTTCAGAAAAATATGTAGCACTGTTCATGTTGGCTGTCAATTGACACTTCTGTTTTTCAGATTTCGTTTTTCTCATTAGTAATTAGCTTTGGCTTGCATACATGCTACACCAATGTGCTACTAATGATTTATATCTCACTCTTCGTTTTTCTTTTAAAACTATGACCTCAATATTTAGGAACATGAAATAGGAAGAATGCAAGTTCAAATTAGCTGGGCTACATAGAAAGAAAGTGCTCTCTCTGTCTGTCTCCATCAGTCTGTGAGTCTGTGTCTCTGTCTCCCTTTGTCTGTCTCCATCTGTCTCCATGTCTATCTGTCTCTCTCTAACACACACACACACATGTGCCATTTAGGGGTAGTCAACAAGCCAAATCTTTCTCTTCAACAAATGACAGTACCTAAACAAAAGGTACACTTAAATTTAAATAGGGGTTAAAATTTTTATATAAGAATTTTCAAGGGAGATTTTTAAGACAGGCAGATCGAGGCTATAAGCAGAAGCAATTAATATATGTACATGGCTTTTAAAAGTCAAGATTGGCCCTAGGTTCAATCCCCAACACCCAAATCAATTACTAGTGTAAAGAAAGGACATGAGCACTTACACTTAAACAGCAGGGATAGTATGTAGCTGAGCAGTAGAGAACACTTACCTTGAATTTTAAGGCCCTGGGTTCTGCCCCAGCACCACAAAAACAAAAAGATGTGGAGCAGCCATTTATGCTTTTCAAGCGTTTTTCTATTAGTTAGCATTCAAGAAAAACTATAAGCAGATATTTGTAGACAGTCTCACACATTTTGCAGATATAGGCATCGAAGGGGAGAGCCTTTTGTTAGCAAAAGCTAAGAGCCTCACCTTACACCAAATAAATTCTTTACATATCTTCTCTTGTCAAAAGCATTTTTAAAAAGAGACAACAGAGAAGACGATGATGAAGGAGGAAGAGGAGGAAAAGCTGAGTCTAGTGACATAGACTTGTAATCTCTGCAGCTCAAAGCTGTGGCAGTAAGACTGCAATGCTCAACACCTACCTAGGCGACAAAGTGAGGTCAAGGACATCAAGGCAACTTAGTGAGACCATGTCTCAAGTGTTTTTAAAGAAAAACAAAGAGTGAGATATAAATCATTAGTAGCACATTGGTGTAGCATGTATGCAAGCCAAAGCTAATTACTAATGAGAAAAACAAAATCTGAAAAACAGAAGTGTCGATTGACAGCCAACATGAACAGTCATACCTGGAAACACTCAAGTCAACAACATGAGCTCAGGAAAGGCACCTTTATAGACCCAAGAAGTAAGCAGATAGAGTAATCAGGTAGGCAACGGTGAAGGCCATTGATGTAGGTCAGTAAAGCATTTTGCATAGTATGCCCAAAGCCCTGGGTTTGATCTGCAACATGAAGGGAGAAAGGAAGGAAGGGAGGGAGGGAGGGAGGGAGAAAGGGAGGGAGGGGGAGGGGTAGAGAGGGAGAGAGAGGCAGGGGGGAGAGAGAGGGGGAGAGAGAGAGAAAGGGAGGGAGGAAGGAAGGGAGAGAGAGAGAAAGAGAGAGACAGGAAGAGAGGGAGGGTGGAAGGGAGGGAGGAAGGGGAATCCTTTCACAAGATTCAAAATTACACAAAAATGATAAACAAGTTGTAGGGACAGATGACAAATGGTTATCAAAGGGGCCGAGTTGATCCTAAACTTAGGTTTCTTAAATAATACTTCCCCTCTCCATAAGGAAACAGTGTTTAATCAATAAAATTTAAGCCTTGTAGAAGCTAAAAATGTAGCTCCTTTGGATGATCTTCAGTTCACACACTCATATATCTCAAGACACTCCTCATTCAACAGCTGAAATACTCAAAATAGTTAAGCACTTTCACAAGTCGCACATAATTTGAGGAACCCAGTGTTAAATGAATCCATAAGACCCCTTGTTCCAAAATCATTAAGAATTTTCAACTAACAACAGTAGAGCTTCAAACCATACAAAGCCTTCCTGAGTGTCAGGCCTGTAGCTGCAGCACAGGTCAAATGCCTGCAAAATGAACACTGGGTATACAGTTACTAAGAATTGTATGGCTTCGAATTAAACTACTTCCCTCGGACCACAAAGATCTTATGAGTGTATCCACTACATATTCTATGTCTTTGGAGAATTTAAGGAGCCAACTTACCCATGGTCACACCACTGGTTTGTAGCAGAGATAAAATCTGAACATAGGGAGCTCCACGCCAGTTGCACTTGGACACAAAAGAACCTTTTACACCCCGTCCCTCCTCCAAGTGACTGAGATCAGTTGGTTGTGGGCAACTGAAGAGGCGCAGCTGTCACCATCACAGCTGAACTGGCTCACTGCTGCTGGCCTAGCCCTGCCCACCACCTGCTCTACAAATTTAAAATCAGCCTTCTAGCATCCTAGACTTCTGGGAAAAGAGAAAAGGCACAAGAGGGATGTCCCCCTTCTCCTCCTCCCTCTCCATCCATCCATCCATCCATCCATCCATCCATCACCTCTTCCTCTCCTTCCCTCCATTCCTGGATCCCTGCATAGATGCACTGAGTCCATGAGGACACAGATAACTTGAGAATGCTCTCTTGTCCTGATATACAGACTTAGGTAAGGACCACTGATTTAGTCTAATAAAGGGAAGAACAGAGGAGTCTTAGATACTCTAAGGATTCTACCACATAACTGCATAACTGTGGAAATTATACTAGGCTTAGAGAAAAACATCACACTTTAAAATTCTAACACTGACAATTACTTGACGTCAGACCCTAGTATTTCACCTCAATGAACTGCAGGTTCCCACGTCTATAAAGTGGGTAGTTGTCAGTTTCCCTGGGTTCTGAAGGACACGTACATTCACTGCACTGTTGCCAGATTCAGATCTTGAGAGAAAAGGTAGTCTAAGTACAGCTACTACTTTCTTTCAAGTGTGTGTGCAATATTAGGGTAAAAAAAAAATCCTTCCCTTCTGGCCTACCCCCATGAAAAAATACATCCTAAAATTCTTCCCTGTGTCCTAGCTTCCCCCTCTCTACAGACACACATATTCTAAACCCCTTCCCTGGCCCTAGCCTCCCCTCAATTCAAAACTTTAGAAAATGATCTAAATGGATAATCTACGAGAAGTATAGGTGTGTAGCTGCTATTTATGATGCAAGCTCCCTCCATAAAGGAGGCCTATTGATTCACAATCATATCTATGTTCTCTTCTTCCTTACTGGGACTTAGGGAAAAACTGGATTTTAAGGCATAAGTTTTTCCTACTTTTCTCTCAGATGACAAAATTACCTGAGGTGTGCTTCACCTGTTACATCAAATTTAAAAACAAACAGACAGACAGACAGACAGACAAAACCCTCTTCCAATGCAGGATAAACTGAGCGTGGAGTCAAGTATACCCTTCCTGCCACACCAAAGTCCTGCCCTTTTGAGAATGCCTTGATATGTACTGTCTAGAAATATTTATACACAGAGACAAAGCTTGGAAGAAAATACAGAAATATTAACACCAGCTGTGTGGGAGGGAATCATACTGGCAAGTTATTCCCACATGACTAATATTAAATATAAATTCTAAAGTAAGTTCTCTGACAGATATGACTGCAAACTAAAAGCTTTCAGGACCCCTCCCTGCTCAAACGTATTACTTCATAATGATATCATCTCCATCCATTTCAGCAGTCTTAACTAGGACCATGTCCCTTCCTTTGCTCTTCTCCAGTTTAGTAAATCTCCAGGAACACTTGATAACAATAAGCACTTCAACCTGCAAGCCATTGCTTCCTGTGGATTTTCCTAATATACCACCTTTGACATTCCTTTGTTGGCTTGCTTCCCTGCGGTTCTGTTACTAAAGAGATTATTTCTCACTTTCTGCATGGTTCTCACATTTGAACATGCATCCTAACCCTCTAGAGGGCTTGTCAAAACAGCACTGGGCCCCACTCCCAGAACCTTCTCCCTCACTAGGTCGGGGTTTTGCCCTACGAATTTTCCTTGTGAATAGTTCCTAGGTGCTGCTGCCCCTGCTGAGGCCCACTCTTGGAGAACCACTGCTTTAAGGAAACGAGAGAAAGTAGATTTCACAACCTTGACTGAATACTGTTTGATGCCGAAGGCTATCTCAGACAAGATGTCACTAGATGTCCCTAGCTATCAGACAACTGGAAATTGTCAAAAGGTCCCTGAAGAGTCCTGGGTATGTGACTGAGTGGGGTCTTTGACTCTTGTGCCTTGTCTTGGGCTCTTTTCCTTGCATTTATTTGTTTTGCCCTGTTCCAATGTGAGCTCTTTGGTTTACCTTATTTTATGACTATCCCACAAAAGCCTGTTTGTTTTCTGAGAGACAGAAAGGGAGTGGATCCAGTGGGAGGGAGAATGGGGAGGGAAAACCATAATCCGGATATATTATGTGAGGAAAAAATATTTTCAATAAAAGGAAAAATTCCTTGCAAAATCATTCCTATTTAAGAAAAAATTAGTCAGAGGCAGGCAGACCTCTATGAGTTTCAGGCCAGCCTGGTCTATATAGCTAGTTCCAGGACAGAGAAGGCTACACAGAAAAAAGCATGTCTCACGAAAAAATTATATAAAAAAATAGTTTATTAGACTGACAACCTAACTTTCTTTCAACAAAGCAATGGTGGCTCCTCCTTTTATTAAAAAAAAAAAATTGAACTTTTTCTCCTAATCTGGTCCTTTTGAATTTGTCCACACATCCATACTGTGGTGTATCAGGTACTATGAAGAGACTTGAGGTGATGAACACGTCTATTTTTTTAGCATAGTCACAATGATTCGAAGACAGAATGTGATCAGCAAGCCCAGTAGACTATTGAGACATGGAGCTAGGACTCATGGTATGCTTTCTATAAGGAGATAATAAAGATAGGCAGGCATCCATAATACACAATTGATGGGAGATGAGATCTCCAGACAATAGATATGCTATATTTAAAGACACAAGGGCAAATAAAATGAGATTTAAAAACCATCATTTCTTCCATATGGCTGAGGGCAATCCTATCCTTTCCCTTGTAGATAAATAAAAAGTGAAAGAAAACAGCACTAACAACTATGCTTCCTTGTGAGGGATTCCTCCATCTTTTTATCTCCAACTACCTGTCTTTAACAGTCTGAGGCCTCCACCTGTGCCCTCAACTCGTGCCACTGTCAACTTCTCTATCAACCTCAGACCCTCAAGGAATCACTGTCTTCTCGCCTCCTGGCAGCACACTCATTATGCTTGATTACAATTGTTTCTAATCTGCCTGCCTTACTAAAGCCACATGCTCTACTACAGCAAGAGCCATGGCAAGTGTGTTCCTGAATGTACTGCCAACATCCTGTACTTTCCCTGGCACAATGAAATGCCTCAACTATCAATTAAGTGAATACTGTAAATATTCATGAACTCATCGCTTCTCTCAATCAAATCCTCCTGTGTTCAACACCCCAGAGCTGCTTCCTTCTACCTCCTGCATATTCCACTCCCATATGCTCCTCAGAATCCTGGCATTCATTCTTCCTTCTGGCATCCAGTGATGGTTCATTCTTCTTCCTTCATACATCCATTTCTGTTGTCTCAAGGAAGATCTGTCTTTGAATACTTCATAAACACCTCATTTGGGACACAGGCAACATAAATGAGCTATGGAACCAGGCAAAGGTCAGCATATCTCAAATGTCACATCTGCCTTTTAAGCTGTGAGTGACTTTGGACAAGTTACGTATTCTCTCAGAGTCTTAATTTCTCCATCTTTAAATCTATTTAATAAAACCAAGACTTCCTATTGATGGCTATTTCTCTGCCTCAGAGCATCTCTCACAAAGGAAAGAAGTGAACAGGAAAAAAGAAAGGCCAAGTCAAAGATGATAAATAAAATGGGACTGACTGAGAAAGATAATATTGAAAGACAAAGAAGAACACCCTACCAGCGTTATACTTCTCCCTTGCTATTGCTCTCAAAATTTAACATGGTATTTAGTCAATCCAGGAATAGATTACTACACAAAAGAAATCAAAGTGTTCCTCCACCAAAAAATATGTACAAATGTTAATAGCAAATAGTTTAAAAACACAAATAAACACATATCCACAAGCAAAATATGGTCTATCCAAAAACTGGAATATTAAGCAATAAAAAGAATGAGGCACACAATACGTATTACAGCAGAGGGGCCTTGAAGACATTACGCTAAATGAAAAAAAGCCAGACATGAAAGCCACATATTGTATTATTCATTTATGTGAACCATCCACTGTAGGTAAATTTATAGAGACTGAGAAGTGGGCAGATGGTTAGCTGTGGCTAGAAACTGAGTGCTAACAGATAGGGAATGGGGTTCTTTTTTCCTTTCCTTTTCTGTTTTGTTTTTGCTGTAAAACTCAACAACAATAACAAAAAAAGTCACATGTAGACACCTGAAAGCTTATTCAGCAAAGAATTGTGACCGGAAAAGTTTAGACTTGGGGATTAGAAATCCTTGGGTTGAGGCCTAGATGTAATATTTCCTGAGCTTTTTATCTTTAGTAAATTCCTCAGTGTTTCTTCATACTGGATATGAGTGGGGAAAATGCATTTTGCCTTTGTCACAGATGATGTTGGCAGGATCTGCTGAGCTGATACAGTGACAGTATTTTTTTCAACCTTTGGATTGGTTGCCTCAGAATTTTATGACACATATGTTCAGCAGAAAAATACCTAAAGTGTGTCTGTCCTCAATGACTGTACCACAATACTTACAGTATAGACAAAATAAAATGTAAAAACAAAGGAAAAACTGTACACATGTATGAATTTCTCAAACAATAAAAACTTTTTAGTTAAATTTTTATGCTAAATGAAATCAGTCAATGCTGATTTACTGAAAAAATCATCATTTTACTATAGTTATATAGGAAAAGAGCTTCTATTCCTAAGAACCGCACACTTGTGCAATGGTCTGAAGATAAACTAGTCATGAACTGTATGCCTTTATCTTCAGATAAAGAATTTGCAGAGCAGGTCACAGAGAACATAAAGTAAAAATAAAATAGGGGAATCTGAGCAAAGGACGGAAGGGTGTTCTTGGCTCCATTTGTCCAGATTTTTAAGTAATTTCCATTTTTAAAATTCTGAGCTCAAGGCTTTCCCTGGACCTTCAACAAGGGCAGAGTAAGGACCTTGGCTACTTGTCTTGCTAGAAGAACAACAGTTTAACTGGTTTTTAAGAAAAGGTAATTTAAAGGCAATCCCTTCAAGTGTTTGGAGATTTTCCCAAGGATATTCAGACAGCAGATAAGCACACATTCCAGGAAATCTAGTAAATCTCAACATGAACAGGGAGCAGGGCTGGAATCTCATCTTAACCTACTTTTGTTTTTACCATCAGCCCTCATTTCTAGGTTACAATGATGCCAACCCGAGTAGCCAAGAAGATTCGGATGCTTCTTTCTCCCAGCTCCCAATCAGGAGTGGGTTGCTATTGTTTCTGGTTCTTCCCCACACCCCAGAGCACCAGAGTTCCATTGTAGGCTGGTAGCAAAAATGACCAGCTCTCCCTTCATCCTAGCATCTTCCACTTATGGGGTAGCTCTACACAGGGCTAAGATCACTGAGCCCTGATCACACTCACTCAGCTCCCTCTACAGCACAGGTTTCATACCCTTTCACAACATAAAACCAATTAATTAAAGACTTATCTCTGAAAAGCCTAGAGGTTAAAGGACCAAATGCTAGCTTCAGAAACAGTCACACAGCTATTCAATACGGTGCTGTAAGTTCTAGCCAGGCCAATTAGGTAGGAGAAAGAGCGAAAGTATCTCTAACTAGAGCTGCCATAAGCTTTTGTGTTGTTGTGTTTGTTTGGAAATAGGATCTAACTAGGTAACCCAGCCAGACTTCCAAGAGCAGCTGAAGATGACAATGAACTCCTGACTCCTAAGTGCTGGAGTTACAAATGGGAGCCACCATGCGGAGGCTGGTGTGATCTTAATATACAGAAAGTCCTCAGAAATTCACTTTTTAAAAAGCCAATCTGACCAGGTAAATGAATTCATTAGGATTGTGTGTTACTAGGTCAGTAGGCCAGTAAAAAAAAAACTCCATGCAATCTTATACACTGTCCAATCTGAAATGGTATTTTAAAAAACCAACTATTAAAAAAAAAAAACCAACTACTTAAGAATTTCATGAAAGTAAATAAAATACTTAGTAGTAAATGTACTAGAAAAATGACAAAGTTTGTATTGGTAAAATTCCAAACCAGTGTTAAAAGAAATTAAGGAATGCCTACTCAAATGGAACAATAACATGATCGACAGTAACAACTGTGAGCAAGGATGAGAACTGGAGCCTCCATACATGGCTGCTGGGGATGCAGTGTGCAGCTGCTCTAGCCTCCATACATGACTGCTGGGGATGCAGTGTGCAGCTGCTCTAGCCTCCATACATGGCTGCTGGGGATGCAGTGTGCAGCTGCTCTAGCCTCCATACATGGCTGCTGGGGATGCAGTGTGCAGCTGCTCTAGCCTCCATACATGGCTGCTGGGGATGCAGTGTGCAGCTGCTCTAGCCTCCATACATGGCTGCTGGGGATGCAGTGTGCAGCTGCTCTAGCCTCCATACATGGCTGCTGGGGATGCAGTGTGCAGCTGCTCTAGCCTCCATACATGACTGCTGGGGATGCAGTGTGCAGCTGCTCTAGCCTCCATACATGGCTGCTGGGGATGCAGTGTGCAGCTGCTCTAGCCTCCATACATGGCTGCTGGGGATGCAGTGTGCAGCTGCTCTAGCCTCCATACATGGCTGCTGGGGATGCAGTGTGCAGCTGCTCTAGCCTCCATACATGGCTGCTGGGGATGCAGTGTGCAGCTGCTCTAGCCTCCATACATGGCTGCTGGGGATGCAGTGTGCAGCTGCTCTAGCCTCCATACATGGCTGCTGGGGATGCAGTGTGCAGCTGCTCTAGCCTCCATACATGGCTGCTGGGGATGCAGTGTGCAGCTGCTCTAGCCAACAGCTTGGTAATTGCTCAGGAATACTAAACATAGTTACCACATGACCTAGAAATTCCTCTCCTAGATATACAGCCAAGAAAAATGAAAACCTATGTCCACCCAAAACTTTATAGGGAAATATTCATAGTAGCATCATTCATGATGGGCGAAAAATGAAGCAAGTCAAACATCCATCAAGTGATGAATGGCTAGCTCAAGTGTGCTGCTGCTGCTCAATGGTGTATTATTTGGCCATAAAATGAAGTACTTTGCCTGCTGCAGCACGGGTAAACCTTGAAAATAAATGTGCTCAGTTAAAAGAAGCTAGGCACAAATGACCACATAGCATATGGTTCCATTTATAGGAAATGTCTAGAATAGACAGGTCTTTAGACAAGACGTAGATTGGCAGTTGCCTAGGATGGGGTTGAGGAAATAAAAACTCACTGCTAATGAGTACAAATTTTCTTTTAAAAGTTATAGTTTGTGATGGTTTTTCGACTATAAATGTAGTTTTTAACTATTCAACTGTACACTTTTAACTGGGCATGACAGCAGATAGTACAATCTTAGAACTTAAGAGAGGCAAGCAAACTGCTTTGAGTTATAGCCCAACCTGGGCTACATAATATGGTCTTGGTCACATAAAACCATTTTGTCTCAAATAAATCAATTGTACATTTTAAATGGGCAAATTGTATAATATGAAAAGTACATCTCAATAAAGTTATTTCAAATTGTAAATGCTCCAAACAATTGAATTAAAGGTAGAAATCTGAAGACTGGATTTAAAAAGTAAGAATGTACTGACTATATACAAAAGGCTATCTAAATATAATGATGCAAATAATTAAAAGTACAATACCAAGAAAGTAAACAGCACATGAACACTAACCAAAAGAATGCTGAAAAGTAGATTGTGTAACAAACAATACCAGCAGGCACAAAAACTGATCAGTTGGCACAATCAATTAACACACTAATGCTAAATGTGTAGGTACCTAACAACCAAGCTTCAAATATGGGAAGCTAAAACTATGAACAAAGATGAATAACTCCACAACATAATTACAGTTGGAGATTTCGACACCACTCTTTCAACAATTAATAGAACAAATAGAAAACCAGAAAAAGAGAGAAAGTTTGAAACTTTCTAGCAAACAATTGTATCCTGCTGACACTTACCAAACCTTCCGCCTAAGAATAGGATATCTGTTCCCTTCAAATAGACGTGGACAATGTACTAAGATAAACCATATCTTGGGTCCAAATGCAAATATAAATGAACTTAATTTTTGTCTGAATGGGCTTTAAAAATCCAAAGCATACAGTTTATTCTCAATCTAAAATAACACTAAATATGAAATCAAAAGCATAAAAGACAAGTACTAAAACTCTAAATATTTAGAAACCATTAACAGGTGACTGTCATAAGACATTCACATTGATAATCCCAGCATTTGGGAAGATGAAGAGAATTGTCTCAAGTCTGGAAGTCAACTTCAGGCCAGTATGAGCTATAGTTCTCAAGAAAAAAATAACCAAAAATAAACAGTAAGAAAGGTAAAAGTTAAGGGATGTAACTTAAACAGCACATGAGGAGACATTTACACCACGAAACTCTCATTTCAACATCTTACACCCAAAGAAATTAACAGAGGCCGGCACAGTGATGCAGATGGGTCACCAACCAACACTTAGGAAGTGGAGGCTTGAGGATAAAGAATTGGGTCAGCCTTAACTACATAGGGAGTTGGAGGCCAGCCTGGGCTACATGAAACTCTATAAAGAAAAAGGAGGGAGGGTATAGGAGGGAAGGGAAGGAAGAAAAGTAAAACTAACAGAAAAAGAGCAAGTGAAAGCCAAGATAAAATGAAAAGCTAAAAATACCACAGTGGTAACCAATGAGAAGGAAAGCATAGAAAGAAAGAAAAGCAAGGAAATGATAAGGCAGTTCAGTGAGACTCTCAGTTAAATAGACCATCTTCTAACCTTGGACAGGACCCAGAAAAACCAAGAGTAGACAGGTATCACTCTACTGGGAACGAGAAAGGAAAAATCATTCTGGGACTCCACAACATTTTTAAATGTAGAAAAATACTATGAAAAATTTTATTATAATAGATTTGAAAACACAGACAAAATGGACAAATTTCATTAAAGACACAAATTACAAAAAGAGAGCAAATAAGAAATATAGGAATATAATATGCCTACTAAAGAACTGGGCTTGATAGTTAAAAATACAGCCCTTACCATCCCACTCGAAATCCAGCTGGCCTCACTAGGGAATTCTCCTAAATAATTACAATAGAGAAAACACCAGCTATACTGCCTCACAACATTGAAGATGTCGAGAGTTTTTTTCTTACCCATTCCATGAGACCAGTATTAACCTGATATCAATACCTGGGGAAAATATTTTAAGGAAACTAAAGTCCAATAGCACTTTTCATAAACATACGTGTACAGATTCCTAATTGAATCCTTTGTAATACAACAATATGTAAAACTTATAATCAAGACCCAGTAAGGTCCCTCAGGAATATAAGATTGATAACACTTTGAGGAAAATCCATTTAATTCACCAGATTAAAAGATTTTTTAATAAAGTGTCCGATCATAGAAAGACAGAAAATCCACTTGAAAATCTAACATTTGTGTCTCATACTTAAAAACGCTCAACAAACTAGGAACAGATGAGAACATTCACCTGACAGATGGAACTTCTCCAACCTGAGAAAGCACGAAGGAAAAAATAAACAACAGCAACAACAAAAACCCTCCTTTCTAGTGATCAGAACGCAAGCTTTCACGACCTCTCAATATTGTCCTGGCAGTTCCAGCCAGTGCAATCAGGTAAGACAGAAATAAAACCATGTAGATGAGAAAGACAGCAAAGTAGTATTGGCAAGAGGCATGCTTATCTCTATGAAGAATCTATAGACCAGCTACTGAACTACTGAATTCCATAATGTTGCAGGATATAAAGGTAACAACTGTCTTAGTTTATATGTTATAGTTATGGTTTACTATTGCGGTGAAATGCCACGAAAAAAACAAAAGCAACTTGGGGACCAAAGGACTTATGACTCTCGGGTCACACTCCATCTTTGAGGGGAGGGGCAGGAACTGAAGGCTGAAGCAGATGCAGAAGCCATGGAGAAGAACTACTGCCTCCTAGCTTGTTCCCATGGTTTGTTCATCCTGCTTCCTTATCATATCCTCCTGGACCACCCACTCATGAGTGGTACCGCCCACCGTGGGATGGGCCCACCCACATCAATCATCAATCAAGAAAATGCTGCACAGGCATGTCCCCAACCCAATCCATTGGGGGCATTTTCTCAGATGAGGTACTCTCATTGAAAATGACTCTTAGAGCCGGGCGTGGTGGCACACACCTTTAATCCCAGCACTCGGGAGGCAGAGGCAGGCGGATTTCTGAGTTCGAGGCCAGCCTGGTCTACAAAGTGAGTTCCAGGACAGCCAGAGCTATACAGAGAAACCCTGTCTCGAAAAAACCAAAAAGAAAATGACTCTTGCCTGTGTCAAGTTGACATAAAAACTTGCTGGCACAACATCTACAGATCAATTCTATTTCAACATACTATGAACAAAACATAAATATGTCATTTTAAATCACTTAGTGATAAACCTGAAAAGAGACATTTTTTAAATTGGATGTTTTATTTATTTACATTTCAAATGTTATCCCCTTTCTCGATTTTTCCCTCAGAAATCCCCTATCCCATTCCCCTCTCCTCCTGCTTCTATGAGGATGTACCCCCAACCACCCATCCACTCCCGCCTCCCTGCCTTCGCATTCCCCTACACCGGAGCATCAAGCCTTTACAGGACCTCTTCTCCCACTGATGCCCAACAAGGTCATCCATGGAAGCAAATAAGGAGACAAATAAAGAAAAGGCCATTCAGAGACTGCCCCACCTGGGGATCCATCCCATATACAGTCACCAAACCCAGACACTATTGTGGATGCTAACAAGTGCTTGCTGACAGGAGCCTGACATAGCTGTCTCCTGAGAGGCTTTGCCAGAGACTGACAAATACAGAGGCAGATATGCTGGCAGCTAATCATTGGACTGAGCAGGGGTCACCAATGGAGGAGTTAGAGAAAGGACTGAAGGAGCTTAAGGGGTTTGCAACCCCATAGGAAGAACAACACTAGCAACCAACCACAGCTCCCAGGGTCTAAACCACCAACCAAGGAGTACACATGAAAAGAGACATTTAACACCCATACTTACACTGAAAACTACAAAATATTGGTGGGAAATAAAGGACATCCTATATGGACATACCTAGGTTTACTGTATGCTATTATGTCTGAGTACAGCTGATAAGAGTAGATAAGACTCCAGGTATTATCGGGGCCAAACTCTCAGAAATCACCAGACCAACACTAGATAGATAGATCCTCTAGCTTGTGACTTCAGTGTGCTAGGTCTTGAACAGGATGAGTATGACCTGATATGAGTATGACCTGATATGAGTATGACCTGATATGCTGACCTTCCAAATAACACAAGATGGTTGACTGACCTAGCAAGATTTTGATGGTTGACTGACCTAGCTCAATCTTGCTGAACACCTCAGGAGCACAGACACTTATAGGTGACGTATTATTCAGTCGCTGTACATACTGATAAAGTTGAAGAAACGTTTACCTCTGGACTTTGGAGATTCAGTCATGACGAGACTGAGGCAGGATAAAGTAAGATCTGTGGGAATCTGTTGTTGTAAGAGCCATGGAAAAGACCGGGCTCAGGAAGTGGCTACTGTGCTGGCCTTGAGAGAAGCAGCCTTGGAGACATGTACCTGACACATATCAAGTGCACTCACTCTAAAAGCTAGCTCAAGCAATGTCATAAAATCATCAAATTTAATCACAGACCAGCAATAAAGAGTTTGCCCTAATCTAAATTAGAGTTGAATGCAAAATAATCTTCATACAGGAATAAAGGAGTTCCAATAAACTCATTGATAGCAGAGGCAAGATTTCAAGGGACAAAAGAAATATCTTCAAGCAAATTAACCTCACAGGCAAGAAAACATTTTACAGTTTATTGCAGCATCAGAGATTATGTAAACAAACAGACTGAACTCAAATCCCAGCATAGTTAATAGCCACAGAGACCAGAGCAAGATACTGATTCTATGTGACTCAGTTCCTTCACATGTAAAGATGGAGGGCCAGAGTGACCCAAGCATGGTGGTACATACCTCTAGTGCCAGATATTGAGGAGGATGAAAGGCAGGAGGATCATAGGTTGAAGACCTGCCTGGAAAATACAAATGAGAGCCTGGCTCCAAAGAAGTCAAAATAACGAGGTCTGGGGGATACAGTAGAGCCTAACATGTGGAAGACCCTGGACTCAATCCCTAAAACCATAGAAAGATGGGGCTGAGGCCAAAATAGCTCGTTCTATAAAGTTGTCGTGAAGATGAATAACTTAATATTTGTATGGTGATTAGAAGCCTAGAACAGTCCATCCTACTTAAGCAAAATGAGAATAAACATATTGCCACTTATTCATTAAAGTATCCACTGTCAAACATTTATCCAAGCTGCACTTTTCACTAAAATATAGTTTGTTTACTTAAAACCAGACTGAATTAATGAGGTTTCCAGTCAAAAACTAACCTCTTACCTACTTCTCTTATGGTGATTCTTCCTAAAGAACATTATCCAGGATGTAGTTTTGCTGCTCTGTTTGGAACTGATAACAACTTACTCCCCACCTCACCAAACAGAGACCCAGCTCAAAGACCTTGTGCTTAGAAAGCAATTCATTTTTAAGAAACAATTAGTTGACAATTTCTGACACACACATGGAGCTCAATAAATGGCTATTCATCGGACATCTTTCCAAGCCAAAAAATAAAACAAAACAAAACAAAAAGACATACTTGTTGTTATTTATACAGTCAGTTAAAACTTTGGGTAGAGAATAAAGGCTTCATATAAGACAGTTACCACCTAACCAGTTAATCAACTTTAATAAAGTTGCGCAAGATTAATATTAGTACTATTTAACTGCAGACTTACAACTTTAATTTCTGTCAAAATGGTAATGAATGCAGATACTCCTTAGAAGATAAATACAAACAGGAAGAATATACTATATTCTAAACTGCCTCAGTAGAAAATATAACGGGGCTTCAGGATAATTCTGACATTAGTTGACTAGTCAGTCCTTTGTGGAGGGAAATACTGAGGTCCTCCATCCAGCTGGCTAAGCAAAATCAGCAGGATTCGGAGTGACAAATGTCAAACTTCCTGCTGAGACAGGAAGAATGCAGAGTTCATGACTACCCTCAGCACTAATGAGTGTGAAGCCAGCCTGATCTATTTAGCAAAACAGTTAAATTTAAAAGGGGGCTGAAGTAGCCATCTAAAGATCATCAAGGACAGGCCTGTAGTCTGACAAAGTCAGATTTGTTTGCTCTTCACAAAGGACTGCACTCAAGGAATGCCATTTAACACGAGAGCAGAAGTGAGCTTCTGTGCTTGCCTATTTAGGAACTGTAAGGAGAGCCTAAGGACAGTGGAATCCATTCTAGATGGTCACTGGTTGAGGGCTAGGAAAAGCTGTCATACACTGGAAACTGGGTCTGTTAAGAGGCAAGCACAACTCAGGAATTGGGGATGCCCACAACAAACAGAGAAGTAAATCAGACCTCGAGACATCATAAAGAAAGGAAGGAATAGTCCCTGAAAGAGAAAGACCTCTGTAGCATCTTACAGCTGCTTCAAGCCCTCGAGAGGAATGGCTTTTCTCTTTGTGTCAGCTCAGGCAACAGAGCAAGTATTTTCTTTCTTTTTTCATTTCATCTGATTCTCATATCACAGACACTTTTTTATTCTTTCAGTGGCTTTGGCATGGATGCTGAGAATCTTCTAGTTCCTCTTTAATCATACAGATATTAAGATCAGAGATACAGTTACATAAGTAAATATTTCACCTTTATTTCTATTGACTTGGAAATCTTAGGTCTAGACTAAATCTTAGGTCTTAGACTAAAGGGCCTAGGAACATATGGAAGATTTTCACTTTGTTTGTTTCTGTTTAGTTATTTGATAATGTCATACAATATATTTTGTTGTATTTTTCCCCTCGCCCAACTCCTCCCAGGGCCTCCCATCTACCTCCCTACCCACCCAACTTCATGTTCTGTCCCTCTTAAAAAACAAACAGCATGGGTTCCAACTTGTGCTGGCTAGACTTACTCCTAAGCATGAGGCTCTCCCTGGGATGTGGTTAATGAAGCTAGGGTGTGGCCTCATCAAAGACGAGTGCTTTTTCCCAAGAAGAGTTTCTCCTTTTGATGTTGAGAGGCATGGCTTGTGACCAGAAGAAAGGAGACGGGAAATGAACATCTTGCTACTTTGACAATGCTGAAGAACAAGATATGATTTTTCTGGATGATGACTAAGATCTTAAAATTGTGGATTTCTGATAAGGGGTGGAGGAAATTTCACAGACACCAGGAAGAAATCATTTTGCTATAGATTTGCTAAAATGGTGAATATGAACTTAAATGGAAATGTCGAGAAAAAAACCAAACCAAACAAACGCCAACTATGAATAGAATGAAAACTCATCACAGAAGAGCATCCCTGCTTTCTCAAGACCTGACCTAGAACTGGAGGAGTCTAGACACTGATTTTAGTGTACAGGTAACAAGGTCACTAGAATTCCTAGATTACAAAAAAGTAAAGGTAGGATGGAAAGATGATGGCTCCTTGGTAAGGAATGCATATGACTCTTGCAGAGAACCTGTGAGTATTTCCCAACACCAAGTCTGGGTGGCTCACCACAGCCTGCAACTCCAGCTCCAGGGGTTTCCAATCCCTTTGGCCTCCACAGGTACCTAGACTAATGTGTACATATCCATACACAGATATACACATATAGACATAATTAAAAACAAATCATTTTTCAAAAAGAAAACAAAGGGGACATCACAGTTATCAAGAATTGCTGAGGCAGTATCTAGCACTTGGGTCATGGAAGGAAGTGGTATATTGATTAAAGAAAAGTGCTTTGGAGAGACACTGACCAGGATTCAACTTCTGTGCACCTTCATATTTGTTATGTAATCTTAGTCAAGACATCTGCCCTCTCTGAACCGTCATTGGCAAGTAAATATTTCACCTTTATTTCTATTGACTTGGAAATCTTAGGTAGTTACTTTACTAAATTAAAGGTTATAGACTGCACACACCACACCACCACAGTAGGTATCCAAAACAGGACTTGTTCAAGCTCAAGCCAGAAAAATCCCAACATGGAGAGAAAAGATGAGCACAAAGTCCCAGCTCTAGTTAAAGAGCTATTAGGAATCTATCGATGTTGGGAGAGGGAAAGTCAGTTTTCTTTAAAGGTGTGACCCCTGGTAGGTTACCCATACTTCAGTAGCAGGCCAGCCACACATGGGACTTGATGGGTTTAAAAAACAAAGTTGGGTAAGTAAGAAAGGTCATGTGAGTCTGGAAGGAGTAGGGAGGGATGAATATGATCAAAATACATTGTACATAATTCCCACAAGAACAAAGAAAAACACAAACACTATCATCATCATCATCACCACCTCCATCAATACCAACATCACCTGTAGTCAAAAAGTAGTTCTTATGGGACTCAAAAAAACCAAAGAACCATGGTAAATAATATTTGGCTGGGAGTGAAAAGCAAAGAGAAAGAAGTACTGTGGGTATTGCAGCACATTATGAACATCCTTGAAACAGAAGAAAAGTACACTATTGAATTTCATACCTCCCCTACTTCTCTTAATTCCTAAACAGAAACAGGGAACCTCAAGTGCACACACACATACACACACACACACACACACATACACACATACACACACACACACACACACACACACACATCTTCCCACCTGTGCTCTCTGTATCCTGTGACACCTACTCTGAACTTGTGAGCCATGATAACCGTGAAAAATTAATTCTTAGTAGAGACACTACTGGAGAACCATACTGCATTATGTGTAGACTGAAAGGGGAGGAAATATAGATGATTCTTTCAATGCATTCTAAAATAAAGCAAAGGGAACAGATAGCCCATTTGTCTCTGACACTGGTAAAAACCAAACGGATTTGGAGGAAGTTCAAGAGTAAATTCTTCAATATGTTTGCAACTCAAAAGAAAATGAGCTGTTTTTAAAATACAACAGATACAAGGAAGAAGAAAGATTGTCAGTGGAACAGCCTACCTTAGAGGTGTCATCAGAGGATAGGTAAGGTGAAGAGCAACGTCAGGCTTGGGAAAGACCACATAAATGCAAAGCAGCCATGGATCTATATGTCTGAAAGAAAAGAGCATCTGTGACCAATGGCTCTCTCTTTGCAAGGAGGTAGAGAACTGGATTACATGGTGACCAGAGTCGGGGAAAGAGAGGACTAAATTAAAGGGCTGGAAGACATGGTAAGAAAATGGAACAGCAGCTGTGGGAAATTGAAAAAGACACCAACTAGGAATGTGTAAAGGGATTAGTAAGCGGCTGTTCAGGATCCAGCTGTGGTTAGAAATCATAGTTTGGTCATGGATATAATGAGCATGGTGAGGCAATTTTCCCTAGTATTTACTCAGAAGCCTGGGAACCAGACAGAAGAAAACAGATGCTAAAATCCATTTAGGTTTGGGGATTGGCAGGGCAGGTGCAGCGGAACAAGAAGAACGTGAGGGAATTGGGGATACTGTGGGAATTAGTATCAAATGGCTGGCGGAGCCAAGTGAAAGTAGGGAATGTTCGTTGGGTGGGAATGGACATGGGACTGAGAGGCTAGAAGTCAAGGAGAACAGAAGATGGAGTGGAAGTGTATAAGCACTCAAAGAAACTCTGTGAAAGGGAACAACAGAGGTGGAACAGCTCCAGATGATGACATGATGCATTGGTGTGACCAAATGAGGTTGCTTGGGCAAAGTCGAAATGAAGGTCATATGACTGGAAATCAAGAAGAGTTATGTGGGGCATCTGGAAACTCTTCAGTGATGCCCGGAGTCAGCATGGTATACAAGACTAATTTAGGTGCCAAGGGAATCAAAGAAAAAAGTCAAGCAAGGAACCAAAAATTTGCTCTGTGCCTGCCCAGTACCTGCTAACATGAATGTCAAAAGCGGTGGGGGTCGGGGGAGTGTTGAAAAACACTCTGGCTCTGGAAGCTTTCTTGAGAATAAGGAATTTGCAGACTAAACAGCTTCATCTGAGAGAGTTGTGAGGTGGGGTGGGGAACAGTGTCACCAAGAGTAAAAACTTCAGAGAAATGGTTGTAAACACGTGGGTTGGTTTTTTTAAACCAAAGAACACAGATTCAGGAAGATGTAGGAGATCAGAGGGGAAAATAGTGTCATCCAGGAAATGCTCTGGTTATGAAATGGGAAGGGATTGTGTTGAATTTACACCAGAGACATTTCATCCTTTAGGATGCTGAGGAAGCAACAGAGGAACTGGAAACTCAGTGAATTTGGCCAAGAAAGAAGAAGTGATTAGTTAAAAGCTGAAGTGAAAGAAACTTTAGGAACCATGTCCAGATTATCATAAACACTTCTTGGTAACAACTATAGACAGAACAACGAAGACATAGGTATGAACATACCCCACGAATATTGGGTGTAAGAATTTCCATAAGTGATCACAGGGACCCTTTAGTAGGTCAATGTTTTAGAAGAATAAAAAGTAGAAGGGCAGTCTCATAATGTTAGTATCCACACATCGCCTGCCCCCCCCCAGTTGTAAAGAAATAAAAAAAGCTGAGGCAACTAAAGACCACAGCATGACTAAACAGAAATCATATTAATATGCAACAGGAACTGATGTAGCCATAACAGGTGCACATTCTTCCATGTAAGATAATCTACCCTGAGTAGAAAATATATGTGAACAGGTGATGGAGAGACAGCAAGTGAGCAAGGACCACAGCAGAATGATCCAGTTCCTATTTCTATCCCACCTTATATGACAGGGCTAATTTTTCACACTGGTAATGGCAGGACAAACATGAAAAAGATGCTAACCTATGGGCAATCGTGCAGTTTCAAATGAATTTGGCTCCATGGACCCTAACAAAATATAGCACTTGTGGTTAGAAGGTAACCTGCATTCCTGATTAAGAAGTTTTTGCTGGTGATCTCTGCAAAAATAAAAAAAAAAAAATCATGGTGGTTGAGTACTTGCCTAGCACATGTGAGACTCCGAATTTGATGCCAAGTATCACACACACACACACACACACACACACACACACACACACAATATGGCCGATTAGAATGATGAAGGAAGGCTATAGTTTGATAACTAACAGCCCAGGTTTCCAAAGCTGTAACATTTCCAAAACACCTTAAAAACAAAAGTGGACAGTGTGGTATTACATGCCTTTAATCTCAGCACTTTGGAGCCAAAGACAGGTGGATCTCTATGAGGTAGAGGCTCTGGTCGTGAGAACTGTAGACTGGGCCAATGTCACTGGCTCAGTATTTTGACTTCCAATATTTTTAGACAATTTTTCTTTACAGGAACCACTCTTAACAGCCATGTGATAAAGCTGCATACAGCAATACACATACTAAAGCTTTCTTTGACTTGAGTCTCATCCTCCTCACACCTCTGTAGAGTTTACCAATGTCCATTTGTTGGTTTGCTGTTGTAATAGAGTTCACATATGATGTTATTATTGTTATTGAAAGAAGCTAGGAAGAAGTGCATGGACCTTGCCTGTAACTTCTTTGCAGTTCCTATAATTACCTGAATGTATAATTATTTTAAAATAAAAAGAGTGCATTTTTTGTTTGGGGTTGTTTGTTTGTTTGTTTGAGGGAAAGGTCTCTCTATGTAGCTCTGGCTAGCCTGGAACTCACTAAGTAGACCATGCTGGCCTTAAACTCCAGAGCTCTTCCTGTTTCTGCCTCTCAAATATTGGGATTAAAGGCATAGTCACTCTAACAGTGTAAAAAGATGTTTTTTTAAAGAATAGTAACTAATAGATCAATGTTTACCTCACAGGCTTGTAGGCCTCGGGACTCTGCATTTAGCACTATTAAAATACCAGAAGCAAAGCATGTATAAAAGAGGGAGACACGGGTGATCTGCTTTCAAAGAGAACTAGAATCCAAAAACGTTGACAGGCAAAGTAAAAGTGAGAAAGGTAGAAAGAACCACTTTAAATCTCCTACCTAGGGCACAGTGTCTGACACAAAGAAGAGGACAAAAAAAAATCTGAAAAAATTAATCGAGATGTGTCTCCAGCATCCAAAGGAGCTGCATCTGTAGTTCAGTTGATAGCGTGCTTTCATAGAACGCAAAAAGTTTGAGGTTAATCCCTAGCACTACATAAACCAGGTGTGCTGTGCAAACCTCGAGTCCCAATACTCAGAAGGTAGAGATGGGCAACTCAATGTCATCTTGGGATTCAGGAGAACATGTCTTTAAAAAAAACAATATGTGAATGAAAGTTTTAAAACAGTCAAGGATGCGATAGCACACACCTTTAATCCCAGTACTCAAGAGACATGCAGATGGACTGCTGTGAGGTCAAGGCTAGCCTAGTCTACATAGTGAGACTCTGTTTCCAAGAAAATTTAAGATTAGTGAACGTGCATTGCAAAAGACTCTGTAATCGACAGAACGATAATATTCCTCAAACTACTACAACACTCAGTCTCTTTAATAAAGTACGTATTCTTTTTCTTGGAGGTTCTTGCTTAATTGTTCGGGCTGGCCTCAAACTTAAAATCTTCTTTGCCTCAGCCTTTCAGCTAGGATTACAGTCATGGGCCACCATGCCCAGCGATAAAGTGTGTGTGTGTGTGTGTGTGTGTATTAAAGAGAGTGGAGTGGAGTTATCTACTATATCATCATTGTGCTCTGAATATATACAATAAATCAGGTCTTGGAGAAAAGAATCACAACTAAGTGTTTAAAGATCCTATTGTACAAATAACATAGTAGCCAAGCATGGTGATACATGCCTATAATCTGCACTTGGGAGGTGCAGACAGGAAAATCAGAAGTTTATGGCAACCCTTGGCTGCACAGAGAATTTGAAGCCAGACTGATACAAAAGATCTGTCTCAAAAAAAAAAAAAAAACACTAAAAGTAATACAAGATATTTAGCCTGGTAAAAATGAAATATAACCAGTAAACATGACAAGTTAGTCTATTACATATGCCATAAAACAATGGTAGGATTATTAAACTTCATTATTGACAACATAATGCTTTACCATTTACAGCATACTTTTCCCCCTATTTCTTTTGTGTGTATGGGGAGGTGGGTTAGGTTTAAAACAGGGTCTCAAACTATAGATTAGGTTGCCCTATAACTGTGGAAGCAGGCTGACCTCCAGCTCACCTCACTCTTCCTGTCACAATCTCTGAGTGATGGGATTACAGGTGTGGGCCATTATGCCCAGTTACAACATAGAAAGGGAGAAAAGGAAGGAAAACGGTTTTCTTCGGCTTGGCACTAGAGGTTAGAGAGAGATCAGAAATAGACTGGAGCTCTGCCTGACATAAAGAAGGACTTTCCAACATTTTAATCTTCACGAGACTGGAATAACTATTATAAAAGCACTCAGGACAAACTAATAGACAGTTTAGGCACTGTACATTTCATTATCTGATGTAACCATCATAAAAGTCCTGTGAAGTGGACACTATTATCCTTTTACAGATGAGAGAACTCAATTACAACATCGAGGACTTAACTGATCTGCCCTAGGCTATCGCTACAGCTAGCCAAGTGTCAGACTTAGAAATCAAATTCAGGCAGGCCCACTCCAGAGCCAATGCCTCTGAATAACTACAACAATCACCACAGTCACTGGCAAAGGCCACTGCAGGGTGAGTGGTCTATTCATCTTAGCCGAAGGCTACACTAAACCAAGATATACACAGGTAACAGGGTTCTAGGAATTTTGAATGATAGGTCAGTTTGAACTAAAAAAACTACACAGTTTCAGGATATAGCTAATATTAGCTCTAAAGCTCCCAATCATATTGTTTGAAAGTACATTACAAGAGTATCAGGCAGGTTAAGACAGACCTTTGGTATAATGGTAGATAGTCGATAGACAGACAGAGAGGTGGCCGGTATTCAGTTTTGTCAAACTGATAGAATCTAAATACATTTGCATTTCAATGAGGGATCATCTATACTTACCTAGCCTGTGGGCATGTCTATTTAGGGATTATCTTGGTTACTGAGTAGATCTGCCCACTGTGGTTGGCAGCATTCCCTGGGCAGGCAATCCTAGATTGTTTAACAGTGAGAACTTGCACAAAAGCATTAATTCATTGTTCTCTGCTCTTGACTATGGATGTAGCTGCTTTAAGTTCCTGTTGCCTTGATTTCCCTGTAACGATGGACTTGAGAGCCAAATGAACTCTCCCCTAAATTGCTTTTGTCAGGATATTTTATGTCATCAACAGGATATGAAACTAAGACAGACAGAGATTAAAAAAAAAGATTAGACTTTGGCTGTGCCACAATTTGCAGCTTGAAAGTCCGTTAGTGCCATTTTATGTTGTAAAATAATAAGCTTCATGAAACTACAGGTATGCCTGGAAAAGTGTGTATGTATTATTTCCTATTCCAACCCTTGTTTCCACCAACTGTTGCAACATATATTAAAAATCGCAAACTGTGTAACTACATAAGCAAAGGCTAATACACTTGATTACATAAAATGAAAGACTTGTTGGGGACAGTGGTGCACTATTGTATTCCCAATACTTGGGAGGGACAAGCAGAAGTTCATGGTCATCCTCAGATATATAGCAAGTTAAAGGCCAGCCTGGGCTATATGAGACTGTCGAAAAAAACCTGATTTTTAACAAGAATAGATTATATAATCATTTCTAATTTCTAAAAGGAAAGAAGTACACTATCATTTCTCACTAAGAGACAGCTACTGTAACATCTCATAGCTTTAACATTTTGGATTCTATAAAAGGAAAAAAATCAACTAGCTGAGTACTATCCTCTGGAGAGCAGGAGGGAATCAATGTAGCAGATTCTATATTAATGAAGCAAAACTCTATTAGCATAAAACCAACAAGCCAAAAACTTAATAAAACAACCTGCTTGCAGTTAGAAACTGAAGAACCACTACTAGTTCATTATAAAGTTCTTTTCCCTCCAAATTTCAATCTTGAAAACCATATTCTTTTATTTTCAAAGTTTTAAATTTTCCCTTATTTTATTTTATGTATCGGTGTGTATGTGACTATGTGTATCTGCATTCACAATATGCATACATGAACAGAAGAACATCATAAGAGAGCATTAGATCCTCTGGAACTGGAGGTATAGACGATTGTGAGCTAGAAACTGGACTCGTCTTACCCTGGGTCCTCTGCAAGAGCAGTCAGTGCTCTTAACCACTAAGACATTTCTCCAACTCCTCAAAGCTGCTTTTTAAGTGCCAAATATATTCCACACAAAACCAAAGCAATCAGCCAGCCACGGTGCTTCATGCATATAAGCCTAGTACTTGGGAATGGAGGAAGGAAGATGCTAGGCCAGCCTAGTTACATTACATTATGCCTCAAAAAAGAAAAAAAGGAATACAGGAACAGTAAATGAGCCAATTTGTTAAATACCTGGTAGCTGGCAAGAATTGAACAAAGTAGTCTTAGTGGAGTAAGAAGATCTTTTTTTACCCTTCCCACTTCAACCAACGTAAAGAAGTTTCTGTTAGAGTAGCCTTCCTGGCCTCTCTGTCTTATTACCTACTGCTTCCTGTGAGGGGAGCTACAATTTGCCTAAGAGATTGGACAAGAAAAAAATCTAAATTAAATCTAATTTCAAGACAGGGCCATTTTAACTAGTTTTAAAACAAACAAGTCATCTTCCAGGCATAACAGTGCATACCTTTCATCCCAGGAGACAGAGGTGTTCAAAGGCACCGTGGTCTACATAAAGGACCCCAAGGCCAGCCAGGGCTACACAGTAAGACCCTAGCTTAAAAAAACACACATGGAATTACACGCTCACCTGTCCATCTCTAGTACCCAAAAACGTAAGTGAAACCATGAGCTATGCATCTAACGAACCCTTGCAGCCTGGCTGATCCAGGAGTTCACAAATCCAAACAGCTATTCTGTAATAGGAAGTTCCTATGTGAGTACAAGAAAGCAGGGAGATGGGGAATGTGTAGCAGGCAATACAAAGAGATCACCCCAAATGCACATTTCAAGCTCTCTGACTTCTCTCTAACATGTGTCACACTGAAACTCCATTTGGTGAGCAACCATCCAAATTCAGGGACCTGTCACCAATATCTGCACCTCCCTTTGAGTAAGGAGGGTACCACTACCTAGTTTTCTTCAACCAGCTCAAATGTCACCTCCTCCCTAGCCTTCCATCCTTAATCTAGCTTCAAATTACTGTTCTCTTAGGAGTCTGCATTCTTCTACTACTCTTTCTACAAGTGTAATCCTTTTACTAGACTCTAAGTTCTTGATGGAAAGATTCAAGTCAATGATTTTGGATGAGCCACGATATTGACACAATGCTTTACACCATTGCTCAATAGATGGGAGTAAACTAAACTTAAAACTCTCTTGCTCCTCACCCCTTAATACAACAGTCATTAGAGAGTAGGTGTGATATCTTCCTATGAATGAATGCAGCATCTAGCTTCAGTCCAATGTAATGAACTTTTTTTTTCTGTTTCCTCTGCTTTCGTCTCGTGTATATGATGTGATACAAGGGTGAGATCCTGCACATTTCTCAGAGCTGGCTTGATAAAACACTCTATGGCAATACTGTCTAACACAAACAAAAGCCATTCAGGCAATTTTAAATTTTCTAGATACTGCATTAAGAAAATAATAAGTGAAATGAGATATAACACTGTATTTTATTGAATAAATACATAGAAAATGGTATCAGTTCTATAGGTAGCCAATAAAAACATTATTATAGCTTTTAGATTCTTCTATATATCAAGTCTTTGAAATCCACTGTACATTTTATACTTACAGCATATATTCATTTATACCAGGAATTACTTATTAGCTATGGAAATTTTTTACTTAGTTTCTCTTTGCCCCACTTTCTGCAGTTTAAAAAGAAGAATATTACTACTAACCTTTGACAGCTCGATTGCACTGGGAAATGTGTATAAAGGATTTAAAATGGTACCTGGGAGCTGGCGAGATGAGTCAGTGGGTAAATGGTCCAGCGGCCAAGCCTGTCTCCCTGAGTTCATTCCTGGATCCAAATGGTGGAAGGAGAAAACCAAATGCAGCAAGTTGTATACACACACACACACACACACACACACTTAATTAATTAATTAATTAACTATAATTAAAATAGTACGTGGAAAACTGTAAGAGCTTAGTAACTATTAACTACCACAATAATCATCCATTTTTAAAAAATAGCTAAAAAACAATATGTCTTCAAAGTTCATAAAGCAGATTAATGTCAGTTCTAGTTTTTTGTCTCAGTAGTTATCTGTTAAGGCAGGCAGAGCAGCTGAAAGCAATGGAAAAAATTCTTATTTTGCACATTTAAAAATCCAAACTACTAGACAAATAGAGTTTGGGAGTCAGCCCAACAGGTTTTCTTCAAAATGGAAGCTTGGAGCAATGTTATCCAGCTATGTTATATTGTCACTTTACGCTAAAACTTCCTTTAAGCTCCATCCCTATTTGCTCTAATATTTCTTTTTTTAAAGATTTATTATTTAACGTATTTTGTGTATATGAGTGTTCTGTCTTCATATATATCTACACATGAAACAAAGACATCAGATCCCATTACAGATAATTCTGAGCCACAGTGTGGTTGCTGGGAATTGAACTCAGGACCTCTGAAAGAGCAGTCAGTGCTCTTAACCGCTGAGCCAACTCTCCAGCATCTGCTCTAATATTTCATCTGTGTCAATGGGTGAATACTGTAACTTATATCTACTATGAAATATTTTAGGTTGTTTTCATGCTTTGTAAAACACAGCAGGTTGAATAATCTTGTCCATATTTACACAATGTCCAAACCCAAGAATATCCACTCTTTTGTCAAACGTTATTGTGGTCTTTAGGAGACAAAAAAAAAACAAAGATAAAATACAGAAACCAAGGCCAAATATTGAAGGGAAGGAACTATGGCTTTTGGCATCAAAGAGTTTGATGTCTGCCTTCAATCTTGAGTAAATCATTAGCATGGCTGGGCCACTCTGGAGCTGTTGTGTCTCAGTTTATGATAAGATCTATTAAATATGAAAATACGTCAAAATAACATTTCATCAAGTCTTAGCTCCCCTGTTTAGCTCTGAAATAAAGTTTCCTGGGGGGTGGAATAAATATTGATAATGTTTACAGATAAGCTAATGGTAAATAATCACCATATAACCAGAATATTTAGGAAAACAAACAAACGGTTCATCTATCCGATTTGTATTGATGCTGCGATCACAGAAATCTAAACAGTGGTCATTCCCACCCCCACCCCCCAGCTTTCAACTAGGTAGCAAAGCTTAGAACTCTAGGATACTGGCAAAAACACTAAGGACATCAAGGATCATTACCAAGATCTCCCAAATCTAGGTCCCTCAGCTCTAGCCAATACTGACACTACTATTTATCTACAAAGAATTCTTTGTTGCAGACGGCTGGCCAGTAAAATATAAAATAGCTAGTCTCTTCCTGCTCTTCTACCTGCTAGTAAGACCTCTCCAGTATTGTGAGAACCAAAATGCCTCTAGATGTTGCTAGTGCCCCTAGAGACTAAAACCATCCTTGGCTGAAAACCACTTATAAGTTGTCTAGTACCGCTACCTTCAATTCCTTTGGAATTAAGTTGATACAAGCATCATCAAGTATCACTGTGTCACTAATTTTGACACAGACTCGTTATAATAATATATAACATAATGTGCAACTTTCATGGGCAACCTGGGTTATGCAGAGGCAAAGCCTCGAGTTAATTTGCATTTAATATATACATAGTGAAATATACTCTTGCAAGATGAATTGACCCATGTATGTTTTTCAAACAAAAATAAAAAAATGTTTTCACACAACTGATGACTTCTGTAGCTAATATTCGAGAGTAAGATATTTAATTTCTAGGACTTGTGACATGTTTTTTTAACATGAGTACACTGGCTTGAACTATTGAACAAAGCATCCACTATATGATACCTGTCACCCACATCATTCTCGTGCTCACATGTTCTGGCTCCCAAGGACTAAGCCCTGTACTCAGTCACTAATAACCACAAGTTTTAAAAGAAAGGTTACACAGTGGGCTTGACATGCCGCCTCTGCAGAACTGGCAAGCTTCTGTGCACTTGGGTTAGTCACCTATCCAGTACTGGAACAAACACCAGAGAAGAATGGACTTACACTTAACTCTGTATTGTTAAGCCAATGTATTGTTGGCCCACCGTTTTCAAGCCTGTACACCGTTTTTAAGCACAGTACACACATGGCAGAAGCAGGTGACAGAGGAGGCTACTATCTGCCTGAAAGAAAAAAAAGTGAAAGAAAAAAAAGAGGCAAAGCAATCAAAATTTCTTTAAAGGGCATATCTTCAAATTATGTAACTTCCATTAGATTTGCCTCCTAAGCATTCTACCACCTCCCTACAGCACCATGAGCTGAGAATCAAGCCTTTTTAATTTGTGTGTGTGTGTGTGTGTGTGTGTGTGTGTGTGTGTGTGTTTTGAGTCAAGGTTTCTCTGTATAGTCCTGGCTGTCCTGGAGCTCACTCTGTAGACCAGGCTGGCCTCGAACTCAGAAATCCACCTGCCTCTGCCTCCCATGTGGTGCAATTAAAGGCTTGTGCCACCACTGCCCAGCGAGAATCAAGCCTTTAACATATGGGCCTTTGGTGGACATTCCAAATCCCTCCAAAAAAATCAGAATTCCAAAATGTTCCTGAGATGCATCTCTCACATTAATTTTATTATGGATATTTGTGCAGGTGTTTGAACTTCCTCAGACTAGCATTTTTCGGGGGAGGGCATTGTCTGCTTCTGAATCTGCCTGGTCCTACATATGCTATCTACTAAAGTCTGACAAATACAAGGTAGTCACAAGATTAAACTCAGAAAGAATGAAGACTTTTGCCACAGACATAGAGTCCAGTTATTCACAGACCCTGTAAGCTTCTGTAACCTTTCTTACACACCTGCCCTCATCCTTTCATTTGATACTGAGACCACAACAAGATGGTCTGGAGAGATGGCTTCAGGTGTTAAAGGCTAGGCTAACAACCCAAACTACAAGACCAGCACAACAGGGCTACAATAGGAAGTTTACGTCTGTTAACTGGCCGTCACCCTTTTTGTGAGGGAAGCAGTGGAAACAGGAATTTGGGCACTGTGCTCCTAGGAATAAAATGTCACCAAGAGCACAGGATCCATAATGAGGTAGCCATGGAGCCATGCTCCACCAGTTCCAATTGCAGAATAAAATGCAACCACTCTATGCCCTACTTCCTGGCCCTTAAATAGTTATTGTGAAGATTAAAGATAATCCACATGAACCACTTTAACTTACCCCTGGTAAGTACTCAATAAATGTTAGTTGTTGTTGTTGGTATTCCTCTTTCTTGATGCTCTTTGAGTCAAAATACATTACTGTAGGGTGGGAAATCTAAGCAACATCCATTACCCAGGACAGCCAAGTACAGGTTTCAAGTACACATAAAGTCAGCCCACTTATAGCTCACCTGGTCTAAACGGGGGCCAAAAGCTTCTGCTATCACTGGGAAAGGTGAGCACTTCCTATCCTTGTTCACTATGCATAACCTCTAGGTCCAGGTTCAAGTGCAACCCCAAACCACTTCTAGAAAGCTCCTTCAGTCCTCTTATTCCCCTAGAAAATCCTCCTAAGTTACACAGTTGTTTTATTGGGATTTTGAAACAGGAAATGCAGGCTTGTCTTGAATTTGCTGTATAGCTAAGGATAACCTTGAACTCATGATCCTCCTATCTCCCAAGTACTAGGATTACAAGATATACCACCATACCTAGCAAAAGTTACACTCTGTTTATGGGCTTTCTATTCCCACGTACAGCCTTAAGTGACTTCATCCTTTTCTTTTTAACATCTACTAAGCGTATCACTCAAGCTTCTAGCATCTACCTCTTACAGAGCTTTGTCAATTACGGGAGGAAAGCGTGTCCTCCTTCTTAATCAATTCATCAAAGTTGCTTTCTTATAGTTCATCTCTTGCTTAACCATTCCTGCTTCTGAATGCCCATAATTCAGCAAGGGAATATTCAAATCAAAGGGACATTCAGAGAGACATCCCTTTGATTCCTTTTATCACATGCCACAGTCTTCTTTGGGGGGCATATGGCCCCCTATAAGTCCAGAAAGATTTGAAGATTTAATCAAAATCTTACAAGGTAAATATTAGGCTACTTGTCTCGACTTCAAGCATAAGTTTATACTTACACTCCATCTCAGATCCTTAAGTCAGAGGATCAAGAAATTTTAACTTAAAGTTCATGAACAATATTCAAACAAGTTAAACAAGAATGGCAGCTACTATAAAACCAGAGACACTGAAATTAATAGAGGAGAAAGTGGGGAAAAGCCTCAAAGATATGGGCACAGGGGAAAAATTCCTAAACAGAACAGCAATGGCTTGTGCTGTAAGATCAAGAATTGACAAATGGGACCTCATGAAATTTCAAAGCTTCTGTAAGGCAAAAGACACTGTCAATAAGACAAAAAGGCCACTAACAGATTGGGAAAGGATCTTTACCTATCCTAAATCAGATCGGGGACTAATATCCAATATATATAAAGAATTCAAGAAGGTGGACTCCAGAAAATCAAATAACCCCATTAAAAAATGGGGTTCAGAGCTAAACAAAGAATTCTCACCTGAGGAATACCGAATGGCAGAGAAGCACCTGAAAAAATGTTCAACATCCTTAATCATCAGGGAAATGCAAATCAAAACAACCTTGAGATTCCACCTCACACCAGTCAGAATGGCTAAGATCAAAATTCAGGTGACAGCAGATGCTGTTGAGGATGTGGACAAAGAGCAACACACCTCTTGCTGGTGGAATTGCAAGCTTGTACAACCACTCTGGAAGTTAGTCTGAAAGTCCCTCAGAAAATTGGACATAGTACTACCGGAAGATCCAGCAATACCTCTCCTGGGCATATACCCAGAAGAAGTTCCAACTTGTAATAAGAACACATGCTCCACTATGTTCATAGCAGCCTTATTTATAATAGCCAGAATCTGGAAAGAACCTAGATGTCCCTCAACACAGAGGAATGGATACAGAAAATGTGGTACATTTACACAATGGATTACTACTCAGCTATTAAAAACAATGGATTTATGAAATTGTTGGACAAATGGATGTATCTGGAGGATATCATCCTTAGTGAGGTAACCCAATCACCAAAGAAGTCATTAAATATGCACTCACTGATAAGTGGCTATTAGCCCAGAAACATAGAACACCCAAGATACAATTTGCAAAACACAAGAAAATCAAGAAGAGAGAAGACCAATGGGTAAATACTTCATTTCTCCTTAGAATAGGGAACAAAATACCCATGAAAGGAGTTACAGAGACAAAGTTTGGAGCTAAGATGAAAGGATGGACTATCCAGAGACTACCCCACCCGGGGATCCATCCCATAATCAGCCACCAAACCCAGACACTATTGCATATGCCAGCAAGATTTTGATGAAGTGGCTGGCAAATACAGAAGTAGATGCTCACAGTCAGCTATTGGATGGAACACAGGGCCCCCAATGGAGGAGCTAGAGAAAGGACCCAAGGAGCTGAAGGGATCTGCAATCCTATAGGTGGAAAAACAATATGAACTAACCAGTATCCCCCAGTGCTCGTGTCTCTAGCTGCATATGTATCAGAAGATGGTCTAGTCAGCCATCATTGGGAAGAGAGGCCCCTTGGTATTGTAAACTTTATATGCCCCAGTACAGGGGAATGCCAGGGCCAAGAAGTGACAGTGGGTGGGTAGGGGAGCAGGGCGGGGGGAGGGTACAGGGAACTTTCAGGATAGCATTTGAAATTTGAAATGTATATAAAGAAAATATCTAATAAAAAATGTGCTTTAAAAAAAAAAAAAGGAATGGCAGCTACTACTCCAGACATTGACACATTCAACTTTTAACTTTGATCTGGAATACATTTACTATGCTCCTTACATATTAAAACACCCAGATATCAAAGTCATGCTATAATTACAATGATTTCATTTTTAAAGGCTAATAAAAACATAATTTCAACAATGTATTCTTACTTTTTTTCTTTTTTTTTAAAGATTTATTTTTATTATATGTAAGTACACTGTAGCTGTCTTCAGACACTGCAAAGAGGGAGTCAGATCTCATTACGGATGGTTGTGAGCCACCATGTGGTTGCTGGGATTTGAACTTAGGACCTTCGGAAGAGCAGTCGGGTGCTCTTACCCACTGAGCCATCTCACCAGCCCCCTTACTTTTTTTTCTAAGCATTAATAGTTAATAAACATTTCCCCTAATCTGTCTGTCCAGCCATCATCCTTGGTGGCTTTTCTAGAGGCCATTAGTTTTTGGACGTAGCTTCCTATGCCTCAAAGTAACCTCCTAGCTCAACCAATTCACCAGTTTCAGGAATAATTTTCCTGTAAACTTTGTTATTCAAAGATATAGCCGATATGAGTGTTGTTAAATCAAGTAGTAATACACACCGAGAGAAAACTGAAAATCCCTAACCCTGTCACTTCTAATTCAAGGGAACTTGGAACTGGTACTTCTGCAATATTGTACACATTTCCTAAGCATGCATGCACACACACACACACACACACATACACACACACACACACACACACACACACACACACACACGGACATGCTAAGAGGACTGGAGGTGTGTATAGCTCAGTAGTGCTTGTCTAGCATGTGCAAGGCCATGGGTTCTATTCCCAACAGAAGAGAAGGGAGGAAGGAAGTGAGAAGAATGGAAGGGAGACTTAGAAAGCCCTATCTCATAATATTCCCTCTCTTTCACTTGTCCAAAAGGGTCCTATAATTCAGTGTTCTGCATCTTTTTCCCCACTTAAAATGTATCATAAGCCAGGCATGGTGTTGTACACTTACAATCCCAGCACTTGAGAAGCTGAAGTAGGAAGGTTAAGACTTGACCACATGAAGCCATCTCTCTTTAAAAAAAATGTATCTTGGTTACCATTCCCTATCACTAGATATAGATATCCTGTGCCCCTTTTAATTAAATGAACAGCTTCTATAGTATGTATGTATGTGTGTATATGTATTTATATATATACACACTTATTATTATTAGTGTGTGTATATATATATACTTATTATTATATCACTTATTATTGCAAGGATGTTGGTTACTTCATTATTGCCAGCTATATTAATTGTAGTAAGTGATGTTCCTGCAGTTCCTCTTTAAAACATATTCCCTGAGCCAAAAGGTACTTACAGTTTACATTTTCAGAATGACTTCCAAGCCAATGGAGTCTAACTATTTATACTGTCCCCAAATGTGCGGGGGGGGGGGGGGGGGGGAGGCTTTTAAGTCAACTCTCAGGTCTGAACTTCCTGAAGCAGAAATGGGGAACCAGATTATTTAACACAATAATAGCAAACTACAGACCATTTGCTTACATTGGTTAACAATTCTTTTAACAGTTTACAAACCAACTATGGTTGTGGCAGGTACACCCTGCTGTGATTTGCCCTGCCTCCACCCAAATGCAAATTCAGGGGGTGAGATTTCTCCAGTACTAATCCAGCTCTTAAATGATGGCTTTTCTTTTCTTTTCTTTTCTTTTCTTTTCTTTTCTTTTCTTTTCTTTCTTTTCTTGCTTTTTTCTTTTTGAGAACTCACTTTGTAGACCAGGCTAGCCTCAAACTCAGAAATCCGCCTGCCTCTGCCTCCCAAGTGCTGGGATTAAAGGCGTGCGCCGCCGCCGCCGCTGCCGCCGCCTCCGCCACCACCACCACCACCACCACCACCTGGCTTTTGTTTTTCGATTCAAAGATTTAGTGGGTAGATTCCGAGTAGATGAGAAAACTCCTAACTCCCTGGCAACAGTACCCATAATTATCTCTAACACCAGGATGCATGCTACATAGTAGTGTGACACAGTGTACTTCCCACTCACCCGTGATGAGTTATAACAGCATTAGAGAAGGAGACAGGTTTGGAATATGTAAGAACTTAATATACCCATGTACTTATGGCATGGGATGGCCTAATTGAGAGAGTTTGCTAGTATAACAGAGAATTAGGTTTCCTAGTGACCCTAAATGTCTATCAGCATCCCTGCATAGAATATAATGGACGACCGGAGGGAGTAACACTGGTTGCTTCTCGCTTAAGAAAACACCTTAGCATGCCTTATGTCATTTCATTACCATGGTATTCTGACAGAAAGGTCAAGCAGCTATTACTAATTAAAGGTAGATTCTGTGAGCAAATCAGTGGATGGTACCTGTCCTAAATGCTCTCTGTCTTGGTAAGAGAAGTACTAGAAAAATAAAGCCAGTGCCCTTTAGGGCTACACACTGGAGTACATAACACACCCAAAGAATCAAAAGGCTGGTTTTACCAAAGAACAGGTAGGTGGGCAAGCTGATAACTAAATGAAAGGAGAACTCAGAGTCAAAGAGTCTCACCTACCTAAAGTAACTTCTTCACCTCTACAGGATGGTCCCTACCTTGGAATACTTTCTAATCGCTCTATGCTGTGATTCCCATGTTACTTCTCATGGAAGTAGTCAGGACAGAAATCCTAAATAAATACAATAGAATGCCACTTAATGCCAGACAGGTTGTTCGTTGTTGTTGTTGTTGTTGTTGAAAAGCATCAAATATGCTTCATCAATATATTACAAAGATCTTTAGCTCACACTATTAGCTACTCAATACAATCTTTAGTCTTACCTCAAGTCTATAAATAACTGGGGTAGGAAAAAGAATCTGCCATTTGCTGCCACCCAAAGCAAAGCATTTAGGTCCTGCCTTGCCCTACCCATGACAGACAGCAGCATTACATGAAACAGGAAGTTCTGAATCATAATTCTGGCTAAAACCTAAGAACCACAACTTATCTCAAAAATGATAGCATACTAACAACCCCCCCACACACACAAAAATCCCAGAAACCTCTTGAGGAGAATTGTTTTTCAGAGCTAGAGGAAAACTCTCCACACTAGCAGTAAGACACAGTAAGGAACGATCAACATTTGGCAGATACCCAATCTGCATGCAATTCCAACAAGACTCAGGAGGCTGAGGGAGGGAAACCAAAAGTTCAAGCCCTGCCTAAGCAAGTGAAGGAGACCTTGCCTCAAAGTGAAAATAAAATGTAAATGTTCTGGAGATAGAGCTCGAGGGTAGGGAGCTGGAGTACTTGCATAGCGTGTCTAATGCCCTAGATTCAATCCCACCCCACTACCATGCACACACACACACACACACACACACACACACACCTTAGCACAGCCTCAAATGCAGACAACACAGTAATATAGGGATAAATAGACAAATAAGACAAAAAGGGGAGTCATTATCAGGAGCCCCAGGACTGGGCTGTAGGTACTCTGTGACAACTGTGTGGCCTTGAGTAACTCACTAGGTCTCAGCTGCTTCCTTTGCAAGATTAAACATTTGAATTGGATAACACGAAAGATCACTTTCCAGAATAATAGTGCCCCTTCAATACCCTTCAATAGGTATTTCTTATGCTACAGCTACTGACAATTCTATGGTTAACTCAATCACATCTACAATTATATGGAGTAAATATTATCGTTCATAAATACATAATATATATTATATGTATCTTTTGCATACTAGTAGCATTTGTGACTTCTGAACAATATTCAGGCAACGGTGAAAGGGCTATAAATGTATATTAACTCATTCAATCCTTCCAGTCACCCTTTAACAATTGTTACACTAATAGACTAATTAGTAGCTATTTTTACTGACCCCATTTTATAGGTGATGAAGGTGAGGCACTTAAGATTAAATAACTTGCTCAAAGCTAACAGCTAACTGCTAACAGTGACAGAGCCAGGACAGAAGCCAAGCGACTTTCTCCCTAAGACTATATTTGACCCACAATGAAACAACTTAGTCTTTTGAAAGGGAGATAATTTTAGTGGGTTCAAATCCAGTCATATCAGATACCAGGCCCTGGGTTTCCTCCACAGCTGTGTGCTTGGGAAAGAACCTTAGATGGTAATAACATTTCTGAAAAGGTGTTTTCCTTTACTTCTGCTTCAATCCTTGCCATCAAAATTCATTCCCCATTCATTTTGAGCCCTCTGAGGAATTGGAGAAAAGTGATAAAGTGAGACAAAATGCCTTTGTTTACTTATTTTGATTATATATATATATATATATATATATATATATATATATTTTTTTTTGGTTTTTCGAGACAGGGTTTCTCTGTGTAGCCCTGGCTGTCCTGGAACTCACTTTGTAGACCAGGCTGGCCTCGAACTCAGAAATCCGCCTGCCTCTGCCTCCCAAGTGCTTCTTTGTATTTTTGTAATTGACAACTCAATTCTTGAGCACCTGCCACAGGGAGGCACTGTGCCAGGCGGAGAGGGAAATGGGGCGGATGCTGCTTCTTTGCCACTACCATAAAACCTGACTCTGAGAGTCAAAAGAATGCTACTATTTGGTCAAGTCGGGAGCAGATGGGTTTTTCTAGGTAATAATGGTCCAATTAGCAAGCCAGACGATCCAGATTTCACAGCAAACCTCTGCAATCAACTCCTGAACTACTTTCTAACACTCCATCTTGGCCTACCATGTGTTAGCCAAATCACTAGAGTATTGGAATACTTACAAATACACTATGATGAGAAAGACAAGAACAACCTACAAGGTCTAAATTTCTAGTTTTCGCATTCGAGGCCTGCAGACTTGTTTCCCATTGCAACTATGAATTCTAGTACAAGCTGCTTTCTTTTCACACATGTAGTTTTCATCAGATGCTCTGTCAGTTCCCATGTTGCTTTGCACAGGCACTTTGTCCCCACTTTCACTCTCCCAAGAGATTTTTTTTTTTAAATCAATTGTAGAGGCAGCCAAAAAATTAAGTGTCCTTGTGGAAGTATTAATAGCAAAAAGCCTGCTCTAACCAAACACTCTGGGGCCTGGTTTCTTTTTTTCTTCTTATTCAGAGGTATGATGGGACACATAACTGAAGCAGACACCCAATTGTGGGCTACTTGTTTTAGGCATTCTTTGGAAGTCCACAGTCTTTTCTGTCTCCTTTCCAAATTACTTGTTCGCTGCTTTTAAAAGCAATACACACTGCTTGTACAAAATTTGAAAAATAAGCTAATGTATCAAAGAAAGAGAAAAACGTAAGCTCAGCCTAGCACTTGGAGAAAGGCGCTTTCTTTGGAGCATTCCTTCTAGTGTGGGTTTCTCTCCTAAGCATTTACCACATCAGTCGTGATATTTTTTTAGACAAGTTTTGCTTTGTAGCCTAGGATAGCCTAGAATTCTTATTTCTCCTGCTTCAACCACCCAAGTACTGGGATCACAACAACAGGCCATTAGACTTCATTTTTTATGGCCAAATACAATACAATATAGACCTGCCATAATTTATATGCATTGCCCATTATTGAAACTATATCTAGTTTTTGTACTATAAATATCATATGGTAAAAACGTGCATATGTGCGTGTGTATACTTCCTTCAGAAATTAAGTTTTTTTAATTAACAAGTAATCCATGTAATAAAGTAAATGTATAATTTATTTTGTTTTGTGTTTGAGACAGGATTTCACAGCGTAACCCAGGTGTTCCTCTTGCCTCAGCCTTCTGAGTGCTAAGACTGTAGACATGTGCATCTCAGTATCTTTAATTTAATACTGTTTTGCAGTGCTGGGGATAGATCCTAGGACGCTGCATATGCTAAACATGCATTCTACTAATGAGCTACACCTATTAAATAATTTTGTATGTATCCTTGCAGATAATTCTTGTCTGGTTTTGTTGTTTTGAAATAGTGCCTCACAGTATAGCCCAGGCTATCTGGTATAGCTCAGGCTGTCTTTGAAATCAGGACAATCCTCCTGCCTCATCCTCCAAAGGGCTGGGATTATAGAATTGTATTACCATGCCTGGCTTTCCTTTCAGACTTTTGTTGGTATTATGCATTTGTGGACACAAAAACATACACAACACCTAGAGAGAATCAGATTAAATTGGCCTGAATTTATTTTATTTTATTTTATTTTATTTTATTTTATGTGTATGGCTATTTTGCCCACATGTTCACCTTTGTACCACCGTGCCCTCAGAAGCCAGAATAGAGTGTTAAATTCCCATGGGGCTAGAGTTAAAGATGGCTGTGAACCACCATGTGGGTGCTGGGAATCAAACTCAGGTCCTCTGGAAGATCAACCTGTGCTCTCAACTGCTGAGCCAGCCCCATCTCTCCAGCCCCAGTTTCAAGGGTTTTTTTTTTTTTTTAAATCCACAATGATACTAATGAGCACAGGAGTTGGGAACTATTAGCCTAGCTACTATCTTATCAATTACTATTTTAGTGAGGGTGGAGTTGAGAAATACTAATACACACACTGAACCAGACTTTTAACTATTAATCATTTGAAATCTGCTTTTCTCCTCGGGTAACACTAGATCATAAATCAATTTCTAAGCCACTAAGTAGGGCACTGTCACTTTTCACTTTTAGAAACTACAGTATTCCACTGTATTACTTTAATAGAAGAGAAATGTCACCAATTTTCCAAACACTGAAAATGCTACAGTTAATATATTCATTCATATATCCTTGGAGCACCATCTTTAATTCTTTCCTTAGGATAAATTAATATGTATCAAACTACTCTCCAGGTGGAGGCAGGCAGAGCTCTGAGTTTGAGCTCAGCCTGGCCCATAGAGCGAGTTCTAGGACAGCTGGGGCTACACAGGGAAATCCTGTCTTGAGAAGACACACACACACACACACAGAGAGAGAGAGAGAGAGAGAGAGAGAGAGAGAGAGAGAGAGAGAGAAGAAAATAACTACCTACTCAGCCACTCAAACTATAAACATTTTAAAAGTATTTCTCCGTTGACATTTTCAGGAGCCGTGTGTGAGAACAGCTGCTTCCTCATGTTTTTTTTTTTTTTTTTTACCAACTCTGAGTTCTGCCATTCATTTTTTTTTTAATCTTTGCAAAATTATACTGGAGAAAATTGTATGCTACTCTAATTCCCCTTTCTTCCACAACCACGGAGAGTACGCTTTTCGTTTATATGTTTCTCTGTGCAGATTTCCTTCCCAGCCACTGTGTGCCTTTCTAGTAAAATAGTCACGTGCTTTTTCTTCCTGTGTTAAATGCAATGGACCGCATGCAATTCTTCCTAGTTTTCTCATTAACTTTATTTGTGGTATGTGCAGAAGTTTTAAATTGTTACATAATTAATGATATTAATCTTTTTCTTTATTATGTCTACCTTTGCTATTAAGCATATAAATATCTTCTTCGAGATTATGTCATTCCCTAGTTTTCAGTTCTTTCATCATTTCACTCTCATTTAACGTTGAATTACTTAGTGAAGCAGTTCTTAAACAAGATTAGACATCAGAATTGTTCACAAGGCTCCTTTAAATGCTGAAGTCTTAGGAATGAATTCCAATGGAGGGGCGGGTGAGACCTGAGCAGAAATATGTTTTAAAGCACAGAAAATTTTGCTAGCCTCCCTCCTTTAGTACTAAAAACTATTTGAATCCTTCTAAATGTATGTAGATATATATTTTTTCAAAATTACTTTAGCAAGTTTGTTAAATAAACTATTTTACTAATTTGAAATGTTACCTTTATCCTAGTTGGTAAATTCCAGGAGCTCAGAGTCTGTAGCTGTTTTCCTAGACTACTGCATCTGTGGGGCCCAGTAGTATCCAGTATGTAACTTGGGTTCAGTAAAGTTATAAATAACGAACGCGAGTCTCCTTATAACTTCGAACTAGCAAGTCTCCTCTTTGGTGTTTTCTCAATCATTAGACCAAACCCCCTGATAACTGACTTTCAGTTATCAGAAATATGAATGCACCCTCTGCATATTCTGTTTAAGGTAGCCAGACTATGCATTAGCACTCCATTGAGTGAGCTCAAAATAATACCATTGGCCATGTCGAAGAGGTGCATGATTTCTGATCAGATGTTCCATTAAGAATTAGTCAACAATGATCCAAAAAAAAGGGAAGGTTTGAGATTTTTAGCTCTTAAGATTTCCCAACTAATTGCCTCAAGAAATGAATGCAAAAGCTTCCTTGAACTGAGGACAGAGTCACACATTCCCTCTTCCATAAACCCATGAAAAGAACATAACAGAGAATCCCAAGACTGATTTCAAGTCCTCTCCTTCCGCTCAAGTAATACCTATCTGATCTTGGCCATTCTGGACTCTACAACGGAGTTTCTTGTTTCCTAAGAATCTCCTCATATCTCAGCCTCTACCTGAAGAGCCAAACAGACTATTATATTGCTAGGCTTCCAGAGACAACCTGAAATGACATCTTCAGAATGAGGCTCCAGTCCCATCCAAACGAAAGTAAAACAATAGTACTATCAGGTGACAGCAGTAGTAGGAATAGCTATTACTAAATTATGAATACATTTACACACTAAATTACGTTCTAAGTGTCTCATGATTAGATTATGGGTATACAGCTGTATAGTATTAAGTTTAACTCAAACCATCTTCACAACCGTATATAGTAAGTTCTATTCTCATGCTCATTTACAAAGGAGGACAATGAATCACAGAGGGCTCAAATACATTGCCCAAAGCCTCACAGCTCTCAAGCCATAAAGCCAATAGTTCGATCCAGATTCACGTGGCTAACTTTGGAACTATCATTTCCCCTTTAAAAGTTGCCCCCAAACAGCCACTAAACTGCGGAGATCTTAAATGCTAAATTATGTAGAACCCTTCCCTCTTAACAATCAAAAAAATGAGGTTTCAGTCCATTTTAAAGTTAAGCAGATCATGTTGCAGAGCCTCAGCTCTTAAGAAATGTTGCTAAGAAAATATGACATTTCATTTATTAATAATTATTAATCATTAGACATGACAACACTTTACAGTCATCATCAACACTTTACAGACATCATTAACAACTATCAGAACAACTGGAGTGGAAAACTACAAACTTCACACACATCACCAGAAACAAAAGCAGTCCCCACTTGCACACACTCTGGACTGGATACTTTTTCAAAAAATGCCTTTGAAACATCAACCTGACAGCCCAAAGGAATCAAAAGGAGCTAAGGAGGTCAAAAGTTTAGTACACCAGCAGCTAGCCTCCCCTCCAGCCACCTCTCATGTTTCCCATCTCAGAGAAGGGCACTGTAGCTTCCACACCCAAGCTGGCCGTCAGTCCAGGGTCACCTCTTCAGTCCTGTCTTGCAGCATGCAGGAACTCACCATACGCTTTCGAAGTGCACTCCCCTTGCTTCTCTTCTCAGACCCTTACTACCTCTCCCCTGAACCTCTACTTGAGAAAGCTTCTCAATGAGTGCAGCCTTTTCCTGTCTCCAGCACCCCCTCAGCTCAGCACTGCTGCCAAAGGGAATCTTTCTAAAACCAAATCTGCTTCTGTTACTTCCCTGTTTAGAATCTTTGTCTCCAGGAGAGAGTATAAAAAGCCTTCCTAGAACATACAAGGTTCTTTATTTTCTGGCCTCCAACTCCTTTCCTTGATTCATCTCACACCAGGCAAACAAAGCAAGCTGGAAGTTCCTGAACAGTGCCGCTCTGTCTGCCTCGAACGCGATTCTCTCACGTAGCCATATGGCCACCTCCTACTCAGTTTTAGAGCAACTCAAACCTCAAAGTTCGCCATGCTTTTCCTCTAGGCTTGCATCTCACTTTACACCTTTCCCTATGGTAATACTTACTGGGGCACAGCTTATTCCTAAGTCTGCCTTTCCCAGAGCAAGAAGAACCCAAGCTTCTGCGCTTTCCTCCTGTCTCTAGTCTGCTTGGTGAAGGAAAAGAACGTCTTAGGATTTAACCGCGCGCACACACACGCACATGCACACACCACATGCCACAGATGAGGAGGTCAGAGGACAATTTGTGAGAATCTGTTGTCTCCTTCCATCATATATGGATCTCAGGGACAGAACTCAAGTTGTCCGCCTTGGTGGCAAACACCTCTACCCACTGAGCCACCTCACTGTGAGAAATACCCATCAAATCCAGCATCCAAGCCAAATCTCCTTTCAAAACACATCTTTAAACTGACAATCCATGTATATCAAAACTGTTTGTTACATTTGGGTATGTGCATGTTTTAAATCACAAACCCAAGAGAACATTTTTAAAAGGCTCTTGCACCTCCCAGACAAATCTAGCTTCTGGCCATTCACAGATATTGAAGCTATCTTTTTAAAACTCTATTTCGTGTAAGCAGTCCTGAACCTTTTGTGGGTCACAGACATAGCTCGGTAGTTTTTGTCGATAATTTCTTAAACTCGCATTTCTTCTGTAGTCATCATAACATGTTAATGAAAATTCTGATCATCCTGAAGACTGATATCCAACCTCACTAAAAATAACAACTTTGCACGAGATAGAAACTCATAACAAGAGATATAATTTATCACCTAAAATATTGTTGAGCTTGGCTCTTGGGTACGTTATAACATGAAAATGAGCATCTTCCTTCTAGCACCAAAATATAAAATCAATGAGCTAGTCAACTGCCAATCCCCACCCCCGCCAAAAAAAAAAGTCTATTTTTAAGAATCTTACAATATGAATTTGCTTGAAACAAATGAAAACCACAAATAGGGGAAAATGGATCATCGCCTCACAAATAATCCCCAGGAATACATGTTTAATGGAAGGAAATTCTTCTCAAAACATCTGTCTGATTCCCCACTAACATCTACTTGAGAATCAATTGAATATTCTAGCTTCTCTTAAATGAATGTGCACTGCCCTGGTAAAGAAAGGGTTAAATTAAAGAAACAGCTGGCTGGCAGCCACTGGCACTGGGGGTGGGGTGGGGGTGGAAGACAGCAGGAGGAAAAACCAGTTAGAGGAATAAGTGTTAATTTCTTACCCTGCCACATGGCCATCTTGTACTTATCTTCTCCCACACTGGGGTCACAGGCTCAGAGCTTTCCAGTGCCCCCCCCCCAGGTTTTGGAGGGGGACTTAAAGGAGGGTATAGATGGAGATGCAACTGTGTGATTCTGCTTTCTGCAAGATTCTAAGGCCCCAAACCTGAAAATGTAAAACAGAAGAATAAAAATTGCAAGAGAAGAATTTCAAATTCTTGAAACTGAGCCCTTGCCCCCCCCCCCAACCTCTCTTTCAAAGACAGCATACATAAGCAGCGGCAAGTTTCCCCCCTTCGCAGCAGTGAGGTATTGCTGGTGAGAGAGTGGAGCTCTCCCATCAGTTAACACTGTCATTCACTGCTGTAGGATCCTGTATGTATCACTGGGACTGGAGCTGTAAATGGGGCTGGACACTCATCATGGGTTGAGTAAAGGGTTGGTTGAGGTGAATTGTGATAGCCTATGTTAAAGTTCCACCCTCCAGTGAATGAATTCTTCTGTCCATAAAGATGCAGTGTTACATGAACACATCAGTAGAAAATAGAGAAGACTCTGTGAATAAAGTATTAAAATAAACCTTACATACAAAAAAGGGAGCGTAATAAAAAGTAAGAAGCGATGATAGCAGTTGAGGGGCGGGAGAGGCTCTTCTGTTCCACTTTATTTTGTACTTTCCTCGTTTTGCAAAATTCCTATCGTGAACATATTCTATTGTTTGTATAATGAGGGAATGAGTCAAGGACAAAGAAAAACATAAAACTAGAATATTAATATTAATACAATCAAAGTAAGTTAGCTAACTCCCAGGAATGCATTTTCAAATCCAAAGCTGTTGAGAAGGTTCCTCAGTTAAAAAGAGCTTGGCGCTCAAGGCTGACTTCAATCCCAAGAATCCCAAGAAAGATGGGAAGAAAGAAGTGACTATATAAAGCTAAGCTCCCACCCATGAGCACACACACATACACACGTATTGATCAATTTGGAATCTTTAAATTCAGTCTCAAAACAATAGTTTCCAGTTATATGACAGGAGTTAGAAAGCAAAGGAAAAATTAACGGGTGTGATTACCAGTTTGGGGGGTGGGGTGTCTTAGTTTGGTTTGGAAGTTTCATATATTAAGCACCCGGTATATTTAAACAAGTTTTTTAATAATTTATTTTCCTCATTGGGCATAAAAGCTAATTTGTATTTTTTTTCCAGAAAGGCCCTCACCTTTTTGTCCTGAGGTGAATTCCTATTTCCATTGATTTTTACATAACCAACGTGTGCAACTCTGAAGTGGAAAAGCTAAAGCCCAAATGCTCAAGGCTAATACTAGTTGGAGAATAGTGTTGGCCCTCTTTAATGACCTCTTTTTCTTTAAAGAACAAAAAGGGTTCATGTGTGTGCCAGTCCTCAAAACTCCAACAAAGACTGGGCTTTGGATGAGGAGAGGCTCCTAAAATCCAAGAAAAAGAGAGCTTAAGAAACTTAAACTCTAAGGATGAATTCACCAGGAAAAAGTGCTCCAATGAGTTTACCTGGAACATGGCTTAGTTTAAGCCGGCTCCCCATCCCCCTCTTATTTTACTGTTAAGAAGTACTGATCAGCACGTCGTGGAACAAGAGTAAATTTAACAGCTCTGAAATTCAACCCGGGAAATTACTAATACATTTATGAAGTATGTGTAAAGGGGAGTCTCACTGGTTTTTAATGCTTCACCTTCTGGATTTCCCCTCTTTTACTCGGCGCAGCTTCCACTGACGTTATCACAGGGACACACGTCCAACTTCAGTCAACTGATTTGTTCTGAAACGTTCATAAAGGTAAAAAGCGCGTCAAAGTTAAGCTAAGGCTTTCTTTCCATTACTTGGAAAGGAGCTGGAGCGCAGGGCTCCAACGTCTGGAAGCAGCAGCTTAAGCGCATTGGGCGGCAAAGGGCGAAAACGCACACCAACTTCTTCGCCCAGACCGTCTGGACTGCACTTCGCTAAGAAGCCCTAGAAACCTGTGGCGGGTCCAGAGCAGGAGCAAGCCGAACCTGGCCTCGGCTGCGCTTTCCCAGCGAACGCCGCCCCAACCCTGTCCTCTGGAGAAGCGACGCGGGCAGCCAAGCTCCCCGCTTTCAAAGCTGGGTGGGCTTGGCGCCGCTTGGCAAGGAAACTTCGATCGGCAGCCTGGGGACCCTGCTCCCCAGAACAGGGCTGGGCTGCCGAGGAGATGCCGCCCCGCTCTGGCAGGAACCAGCCTGTCCACCACCTCCTTCAGTGGCGGCCGGGCAGAGGGAACGCCAGCTCCGGGGACCGACCGCGGTGGCAGGCGAGCACTCTTCCCTGCTCGCCGTACCAGGGGGGCTGCTCGGGTGGGCCGGCGGCCGGTGAGCAGGGAAGGACCTGTTGGGGAAGGGAAGCCCATTTGCCTTTACCTGTCACCGAGGTCCGGCGCGGCGGAGCCCGTGTCCACCGGCGGTGGGCAGCGCGCTCAGTCGGCTCTGGCGTTCCACACGGCGAGTAGAGCTAGCGCCCCACGTAGCCGGCAGAGCTTCATTCACACAGCCCAGCCAGGAGGAGGGGGAGCGGAGAGGGAGCGAGGCTCATGTGACAGGCGCCTTGGAGTATTAGCTCTGCCAAGACGGCGTCTGCGCATGCGCGCCACGGAGGGCCCGCTCCAGGCACCTCGGGCCAGCCAGGGGGGAAAGCGCCACCGAGAAGCAGCAGCTGGGAGGAGCTTCGGCATGCGCAACCGCAATAGGGTAGTCGGGCTTGCAGCCATATTTAATGAGGACTGGGCGGATCCAACCCAAATGCGGGGCGTGTCAGTTGCATTTGGGGAAGAAAAAAAAAAAGCAATGCTCCATTCGGTTTCATTGTTTGCAGATTGCCTACCTCGGTTTTGCTTTTGTCTTTAGAACAAACTGTTTATCCTGAGCATCTTGCCCACAGCGGACATCAGACCACAAATTTAAGCCTCCCATATGACGGGCATTGTTCTGGCTACTATACTTTATTCGTTGCATTTAATGCTCACAAGAACTCATGAAGAGTGTGTCATTATCCGTTTTCCCTCATAAAAATACAGAGGCACAGGAAGGTTGCATAGCTTTTCCAATCTCACACTGTAGTAGCAACAGGAATAGTGATCAAATACAGTGGTGCTTGCAGGGGCCAATTTAATCCAACACAGGGAAATCTATAGTGCAGTTACTTATAGGTATTATTGCCAATTTAATCATTGCCAAGCGAAAACTCAAGGTGACATATACTTCTAATCCCGATTCTTTGAGGTTGGAAGCAGGAGAATCGATGCGAGGTCATCCTAGGCTATATTGTAAGTTTAAAGGCAGGACGCTGTCTCAAAAACAGACAAACAAAACGCAAAATAAAGCTCAGATTCCAACTGAGGTCTCTCTGTCTCCAAAGCCATTCCAAATAATTAGAAGAAATATCCTATCCTTGTGAGGAATGAACAGGTTACACAAATGGAGCGCAGCTATTAATTTATTGCAAGAACTAAGATTGGAATCCACATCACCAACACAAGTAATCTACCTAGAAGCCAAGTCTTCAAATTCAGAACCCACTGTAGTAAATAGTATTTTTTTTTAATTTTTAAAAAAATTTTTAATCTGTTTAATTTTCTTGCAACAGGGAATCACTATTTAGCCTTGGATGCCTGAAACTCACCATGTAGACTAAACTGGGCTTGGGATCACAGAGATTCAGCTGCTTCTGCCTCCCAAGCGCTGGGATTGTAGACCTGTGCCACACCCGTAGACTTTTTTCTTTGAGATGTTTATACAAGTATACAATAAACTATAATCTTATACGCTCCCATTTGCTCCCTCCAATTCTCCCGAAGAAATCCATATTTCCCCCAACACCTCCCCTCATAATTTCAAATTTCTTGTTTTAGTAACCCAATAAATCCAGTTAGTGTTGCCCATATTTGCAAGAGTGTGGGATCATTCGACAGACCAGGAAAAACCTACCAGAGGTCACACCCTCAAAGAAGAGCAATTCTCTCTCCCCAGGTGGGAAGCTACGAACTACCAATGGCATCTCGGTAAGAAATAGAGCCTGGATATCACCTCTCCCATCTCTGTAGGAATGTTGGTGGCTTGGTCTTGTTCAGGAGTTCAGTGACCTTGTGGACAAAGGACAGTCTTTTACAGCACTCCTGTGCATCCTCCAGTTCCTGCATTCTTTCAATCTCCTCTTCTAAGATGGCCCTTAGGCCTAATTGGGGGTGGGGGGTAGGGTTGAGAATTCTGTCATTTAGACTTGGGGCTGAGCACTCAGTCTCTTCTCAGAACTTTGACCACTTGTGAGTTTCTGTGTTTCATGGCAACAAGAAGCTCCTCGGACCAAGGTTGAGAACAGCCCAAATCTATAGCTATAGACACTAATATTTGGAAGGCAATCATTTAGCTAAATTAAAATAGCAGGTTCTACCCAAGGACTCACCCAGACATGGAGTTATAGTATCAGGCATAAAATTCTCTCCTGTGATATAGGTTTCAATCAGAAAGTGGCCATCATCATGCCACTATTACACCAGTAGGCGCATCTTGCCTGGAAGATCAGCAATGTTAACACAAGGGACCAAAATTCAGTAAGGCCATGTATGCACAGTGAATTTTGAATGCCTACTTTGAACAAGTTAAGGGTTTGGAAATATAAAACCTGTATCTGAGCCCAAGCCATGCAAAGCTTCCAGAGATAAAGCTATAATCAAACACAATGAAGCTTTTGGCTTATTTTAATACAAAGCCTAACAGGAAAAAAATGGTCATCACACAGAGAAAAAGGATAGGGTCATGGGAGAAGACTAAACGTTAGATGAATTTCAAAAGAAGCCATGCTTCCATAAGCTCAAAACAAGGCAGGGTTGTCACCTGATCATCACTGTGTGGATCTGGACTGTGGAGTGAATCCAGAGTTCTGCATTCTTGGGAACCCTGGAGTAGATATGAAATGTTGGATCCAGGTAGGCCTTTATCTAAAGCTCTATACCTGAGCCCCAAATCAAAGCTGCTTCTGTGTGCCAGCTCCGTTTATGCCCTCCACACACATGGAGTGATTTAGTGATGACAATACTAGTGGATGATGACAAGTGGCAGACAGTAAAGATGCTGCTAGCTTGTGACTGTAAAGAACAAAGGGGATTTTTAAACCACCATAGTCACCTACACTCCAGCCTATTACTACATACCACACTACAGTATTGAAGCATAGAGGTTGTGTGTGGTGTGAATGGAAAGGAACCGAGGCTAAATTAGAAGGACTGGGAATGCTGGACAGACATTCCTACTTGATTCAGAAACAATTGGGGGAAGAATTGAGGAGGTTTGCTTTGATGTGTGATGTGTGAGCACACAACACACACACACACACACACACACACACACATACAATTTGTGCATGGTAAATACGCACTTTACCAATATGCCCAATAGTAAAAACGTTTGAACAAGGCAATCCTTTTGTTAGAACTCGTCCTTAAGAACAGAAATCAGGTTCAGGTGTGGTTTTGTTTTGGTTTGGTTTGGTTTTGGGTTTGGTTTGGTTTGGTTTTGGTTTTTTGAAGAAGTTTCTCTTTTCTGTCTTTTTTGTCCCTCTCAACACTTCAGGATAGAAAAACCAGACCTCGCTTGTGGATTGATGAACTACAATACAAGTAACGGTCAAAAGAGTCTCCTCTGATAAAGGGGCATGAAAAAGGGCAGGCTGACTGGAAGCAAGTTTATCCCTCCAAGGCAAGAGCCTTTGCTTGATCTGTAGGATTATTTGAGAGGCTTAGAGTCTCATAAAGAGTATGACGTGGCTGCAATACATAAATATGGCCACGTGGTGTCGCCACTGACCGCCAACAGCTTGGAGGGCTCTAATATTTAAACACACCCAATTCACACACACACACACACACACACACACACACACACACACACATTTCATTTCATTTTATCTTTTATGAGCTAAAAAAAGAAAAGATTCGTGACAGCGGGCTCTAAAGTCAGACTGCATAGGCTCAAAACAACCCAGCCATAGAGACGTATTAGTTGTTTCTGTTTCTCTTCTTCTTCTTCTTCTTCTTCTTCTTCTTCTTCTTCTTCTTCTTCTTCTTCTTCTTCTTCTTCTTCTTCTTCTTCTTCTTCTTCTTCTTCTTCTTCTTCTTCTTCTCCTTCTCCTTCTCCTTCTCCTTCTCCTTCTCCTTCTCCTTCTCCTTCTCCTTCTCCTTCTCCTTCTCCTTCTTCTTCTTCTTCCCAGGTTTCACTCTCCAGGTTTCTTATATAATGTTTAAATGTATCAATAAACACTTAACAATCAGCACTTAACAAATGTTACCTAGTACTAATGATAATGATAATGATAATGATGGTGGTAGCGGCGGTGATGGTGGTAGTGAGGAAGATTCCTTGATTAAGGTCTTTAGATTTAAGGGGAAATATTTGTAGAGACATGATGTAAATGTCTATTTTTCTAAGCGAAGAAATTAAATTGTGCTGCTAATAAAGCAAAGTTAATGGTTTCTTTAAAAGCTACAAATTGTGGTCTGGATGTGGTGACTCATTCCTGTAACCCCACTCCTCTGCAGACTAAAGCAGGGCGATCTTGAGCTCCAGGCCAGTGTGGCCTATATAATAAGCTATGAGTTTGATTCTGCTTAAATGGACACAGTACCTGAGTGCCTTCAAAAGCCTCTCCCTGCCTATAGATTAGCATGGCTCTCAGACATCTTCAGAAGTTTTTTTGTGAGGGGACAGTGTTTAGTGCAGAGACAACTGGTCAAAATGCAGAAAGTAAATGTCAGGGAATGGAAGGCTCAGACAGAAAAGGGGCCGTCTACAGCACACACACGTGCACACGTGCACACATACACACCCTCGATGCACATCAAGCCTCAGGGATTGTGTACAAAAGGGGAGCATAAGGATCATAAGAGCCGGAGAAAGCCTGGGGAAGAGCAGAGTAAAACAGTGTCTTCTGAATTCGTCAGGGTCCCCACACTCAGGAACTCCAACCACTGTGGCTGCCTGCATACGTAAGACCCACAAAATCAAGCTATTCAACATTTCAACATGGACTCTGAAGGGGTCCCCGAGTACGTGCTCACCCCTGACCAACGTGCCATGGCAAGCTGATGGTTTCTGAAGAAGAGAGAGTCAAGTTTTCTTTAAGAGCATAGCTCATGGTAGGTCTAGCATGCTCCACAAGATGGCTCCGTACCTGAGAGTTTATGAGCAGCACACACTGGACTCGATCGTTTATTGCTTTAAAAAGGAAAAAAGGACACAAAGTTGAGGGGAGGTAGGGAGGTGGAGTGGAGAAGGAAGGGAGTAGAGAAAGGAGTAGAGGGAGGTGCATACGATCAAAACAAATTATATGAAATGCTGAATGAGTTGACAACATGTGTTAAAAGTCAATTATAAGTAAGTGATATGATGAAATCGTCTACATAACGAAAAAGCACTCATGTCACAAAAGCACATCACTGTGCTCTCTGAACCATCATGGCTACAAGCACTTCTTTCACCTTCAAATTAACACTGCAAGTAAAGGCCCAAAGAGATAGCTGTGTGGCCATGAAAGGGAAAGCCTGAATGCTTCTGGTATTATTTGTATTTCACTATTGTGCTATCTCCCAATGCCACTTTTGTCTTCATTTTTGTGATGCTAAGGGTTAAACTTTGCTAAGCATGCACTGTACCAGCTGGGACATTAATTTTAAAGCCAAACATCTAGAGTGCTCAAGAAATGTCAAGGTTAGTTTGAGAAAAATGAGGCAGAATAAAAGGCAATGAACAGATTTCCCTAGCTCGCAGCTTCTTAAACTGTTGGTCACTACTTTATATGGGAGTCACAGAGCTGAATGTGAGGATCAGGAAAAACAACAACAACAACTTGGCAACAGTAAAGGATTTCTGAATATGTAACAAACAAAAATTAATTCAAGAGGAGACAAATAATGAGTTAAGGGTATCTAGCAATACTGGCTTGTGTTGCACTAAATGTTTTTACTGTGGCCTTGGTTAACAACACCTTGTTAACTGCACATGCAATCATGCTATGCAATGCTACAAACATGTGGGCTCAGACTTAAGAGATGTATTTATCCTATAAATCTCTCTCTCTCTCTCTCTCTCTCTCTCTCTCTCTCTCTCTCCCTCTCCCTCTCCCTCACCCTTTCCCTCCCCCCTCTCTCTGTCTCTGTCTCTGTCTCTCTGTCTCTGTGTGTGTGTGTGTGTGTGTGTGTGTGTGTGTGTGTGAGAGAGAGAGAGAGAAAGAGAGAGAGTAGACAAAGCTTTCTGCTCTTACAAAAAGATAATTTGAGTTCTAGGGCCATGGATGTAGTTCAATGTGTAGAGTCTGTGAGTGGCACAGAAACCTGGGCTTGCTGCTAATTGTTCAGGTAAAGGAGAAAAAAAAAGTGGGAAGGTGGTCAGATACAATCTTGCCTGACAAGATGGGGACTAAGTAGCATGGTAGAAACAGTGAGCTAGGAAAACAGAAGTTGGTACCAAGGTTAGAAAACTCCAAGCCTCCCAGATCCTGCCCAGCCATGTTAAGATTTTAGCTATTTTTCATGTTTCATCCAAGGCTTGGAAGGCTTGGGAGGCATGAGAGCAGGTAGGAAAACAACAACAACAAGATGTGCTTTCTTTCCTGAAATGACTGCAAGATCTATTCTGGCTACTGAGTTACAAAGGGAGGACAAAGAGAGAGAGAAAACAACTCTGCGATAATGGAAGCTTGGAGCAAGACGATTGCAGTCCGATGATAAGAAGTAGCCAGAGCCTGCATTTTCATCCAAGGCTGCCCTATCAGGATTTGCTGATGGATTGGATGTGCGATAGTAGGAAAAAAACAAGAATGGCCACGGTTTGTGTCCTAAGTAACTGGGAGTTTCAAAAACCAAGTGGATTCAGGGAAGGAGGAGGTCAGACTTTGGTTTTCTTTAACTGTTTGTTTGTCACCCACCATGAAATGGGTAAAAGAGCAGGGAGAGAACAGGAAAGAGCAGGGCCATAAAACATTCCAGGAGAAACTCAAATTCTAAAAGAAAAGTCAACCAATACTATGGTCCATGTGGCACAGGTGTTGAAACGATAATTCAAAGGATTTTGAACTGCTCTATGGAAAAAATGCTTCAAACTGATATCACAAATAGGCTCAAATGAATAAAAGTGGAAATTCTTAGCAAATGAATAGATTATATAAAGGAGAAGAACAAAATGGTAGGAAGGTGGAGAAGAATATGGAAGAAGTTAGGAGAGAAAGGGTGAATATAATCAAAATACACTGAATGAAAATTTAAGAGCATTTTTTTACTCTTGCCAAGAACTAGTGTTTGATCCCAGCATCCACATGGAAGCTAGCAACCCTCTGTAACTCCAGTTCAGGGGATATGCTGCCCTCTTCTGGAATCCATGTGTACTGCACACATATGATACATAGATATACATGCATTCAAATCATTTATACACATAAAAAATTTAAGTTAGCTAGGTTATTTTATTGTAGAATTTCATTTGTATAGCATTTTATTTCTTTAATGCATAGTTGTTTTTGTGTGTGTGTGTGTGTGTGTGTGTATGCATGCATGCAGGACATGTAAGTACATATCATAGCAAGGGTATGAATATCAGAGGACAACTTTGTGGAGTCACATCCCTCTTTCTACCTTTACATGGATTACAGGAAACAAACTCAGGGGATCACGCTTTCTCAGTAAGCTGCTGAACCATCTCACTGGCCCTATGCAACATTTTCTAAATCAGAAAATTACAGAGATGGAGAAGAGATTCATTCTTACCAGGAGTTAGGACTGGACAGTGGGAGAGAAGGAATGTGGCTCTAACTGGGTAGAGAAGGATGATGGTTTTTGGCACACTTGTGTCTTAGTTATCATCAGCCTACACCAATCTACATATGTGATGCAGTGGCGTAGAACCATGAATATGCATTATTATCTATGTTGATTTCTCAGATTTGACACCACTGTATAGCCAGCAATGTGTAACTGCTGGAAAGGCCTAAGTGAAATTTACAAAAGGCTTCTTTGTGTTATTTTTGCAACTTTCCATGGATTTATGTAATTCAAAATAAATGGGTACAAAAAATGGAAAGAGCAGAGTTACAGATATTGAATATTTTAGCAATGGATAATTTTAGCAAGTAATCTTGCTGTAATGGGGGGGCAAAAAAGTGGGATGAATGAGAGCTAAAGCATACTGACTCAAAATAATTTTTTTTTAAAAAAATGCTTTTAATGGGGGAGACAATAACATGATTGTAGCTAATGGGGAAGAACCTGAAGAAAGCAAGAGAAGAGAAAATTGCCAGGAGGCAATGTCATGAAAAGTGGAGGGGCTACCTCTCTCCAAGCAGTACTGGGGGGGGCAGCATATATGCACTGATTTAAGTGTGTGAGGAGATTCGGTAACCCGAATTTGTGAGCTTTGTTTTCTGATTGCCTCTATTTTCTCTCTGAAACCGGAAGTCAGGTCCTGGGCTGAAAATGAGGATGTATGCGGAGGTGTTAAAGGTTTGAAGGGAGAGGAGAAGGTATGAAGTAGTTGTCTAGGAAACCAGCAGTGCAAATGGACTAGGATAATACTATGTGATTTCCTGGCAACATTAAGTGCCCACTTGAGGTTTATGGTCCTGAATTTAAAGTGAGAGTGCACTTTTTTGTTGGTTCCCTCCCCCCCCCCCCAGCTATGTTCAACTACAAGGATGTAAGAAAGAGGTAAGAGAAATTGATAATGACAAGATGGATACAAGGAGCTGCAAAAGGGTTGGGAAATGACTTGAAAAGAGGACGTCAGGGAACTGAGAGGGTAGGGTGTGGAAGGATCAGGTAACCCCATAACGAAATCACGATGGGTAAAAACAGAATTAATTGGAGACAGAAACTAAAATACTTTCTGTTTGTTTAGTGGGTTTCTACTGTTACTATTGTTTGTTTCTTTGTAGATGGGTTATCACTTTATAGATGGGCTAGCTGGCCTCAAACTCACAATGCTCCTCCTGCCTCAGCATCTCCAGTTTCAATATTAGAAGTGTGCACTAAAGTCTTTGAAACACAAGACAGGTACCTGTCAGAATCTTGATAATAACTGAATGTAAATGAGTAGATAAAATATTCTGTGCCAAAGAAAAACAGACAGGGGCTTAAGGGATGAAAAGAGGGGGGAGCGAATCTGAAAGCCGACGTGAAAGACTCTAACTCTGGGATTCTTGATAAATCCTGGTCTGAGTTGGATCAAGAAGATAAGCAAACTAGGAAAGGATTCGAGTGGGTTCTGATTGTGGCTTTGGGCTCTCTTTCCATCTGAGAGCCATTTGAGAATATGACACAGAAGGAAGTCAAATAAAAAAAGAGTTCTGGTGCTCCTCAGAAGGTAGCTACAAGTGTAGCGTGTGTTCAGGGCACTTAAAAAGAACTATTGGCAAATTCACAATAGCTAGGAGGGAAGGTTTTAAGTGCTTTCAAAGTAAAGAAATTAAATGTTTGAATCTGATAAACATGCTAATTACCCTGAACTAATCATTATATATTGCACACATGTATAAAAGCCACACTGTACCACACAAATAGCTACATAGGAAATAACTGCCCAAACAAGAGAAAGTATAGTCTTCCTCTTGAACACAACAGTTGAAAATATTCCTAAGTCTTTAAAAATATTTAATATAATTGTGTGTGATATGTATATGTAGGCACATACATGTTTCCATTCATGTTTGGGGGTCAGAAAACAATTTGTGGAGTTAGTTCGTCCTTCCACCTTTACATACGTTCCAGGTATGGAACTCAGGTTGTCAGACTTGTGCTACAAGCCCTTTCCTTGCTGAGCCATCTCTCTGACAACCTGTTTACATTTCTATGCGCATTCTTCAGACGAATTCATTGAGCCTCATAGGTTTATTTGCTATTGATAAACAGATCACAACACAGGCCACTCCAGCAGGTAGATGAACAGCAAACCTTCACCTCTCCTATGGTCCTCCAAATCATAGCCCCCGTCACATCCCCAGCTCTGCAACAGCAACCTGTTACAGCCTCCCTTTCTTCCCCCTTCCCTCATTACCAGTGGATCACACAAATCTCCCCAACCTCACTCCTGCCCCTTCTTACTTTATCCAGACCCAAAACTCCAGCAGGCACTCACTGGGAAGTCATAGGCCAATCTTGCCAAGGAAACTCCTGACCCTCCAAATCCAATCCCCAAACCTCATCTTCAGATGTGCAGCAGAACACCTACTGCAGCCCCCCCTTCTCTTCCTGTACCCATCTCCAGAGGATCATACAGATCTGCCCCTCCAAACTTCTTTTCCTCCTGCCCATTGCTTTATCCTAGCCCCCAAATCCATCGTACATTTCCAAAGAACCCACAGGCCACTCTGACCAGGGAAGCAAACACACTATCTGCAGATCTTCACCTCTTCCGCCAAATCCAATGCCCCAGTCTTATCCCCAGCTCTGTAACAGACTTTCTGCTGTCAAGCCTCCTCACTCCATGGCACCATTCCAAAGGGACTAACTAAGCAGATCCTGGCAGAACATGCTGCCTTCCTCTTTCTTGTAGAGCTGCGCCACCACTCCTTGTCCATCCCCATTCTTAGGTGTCAGGTCCCAATAACCAGAGAAGCATTTCACCTGGAACCCTCAGTGCCCACACCTATCAGGATCCCACAAGACTTTTCTGCCAGGGAAGACACAACCACCACATTCCTAAGGACCAGAGAAGGAACAAAAACCAAAGAGCTAAAGATAAGACCTTAATTCAGTACCTAAAATTACAATCTTCCCAATCCCAGATACCTAGGTTCCATCTTAAAAACACAATCAATACCAGCCAGGACACTGTGTCTCCACTAGTGCCCAGCAACCCTGCCACAGAAGTCCCTGAATATTCCAACATGGCTAAAGCACAAGAAAAAGACCTTAAAATAACCTTTGTGGATGTGATACAAGTTCTTAGAGAGGAAATTAGTAAATCCCTTAAAGAAATCTATGAAAACACAAAGAAACAGTGGAAGGAAGTAAATAAAACAAATGAATAAAACAGTTCAAGACCCGAAAAAAATGAAAAGAGAGAATTAAGAAAGAAAACTCAAACTGAGGGAAATATAGAAATAAATTTAGGAACAGGAACATCAGATCTTGGAATGACAGGTTTCAGCTTCATATGGACAGAGAGAGAGAGAGAGAGAGAGAGAGAGAGAGAGAGAGAGAGAGAGAGAGACGGAGAGAGAGAGAGAGAGAGAGCTAAAACAATCAAAAACTAAAAACTGCTGGAGGCTCCACTATCCCCAATTTCAAGTCATACTTACTACAAAGCTATATTAATAAAACTAGCATGGTGTTGCCATAAACATCAACACAATGATCCATGGAATGGAATTGAAATTCCAAACATATATTCAAACACCTATGGACAACTGATTTTTGATACGGAGGCCAGAAATCCACGCTGGAGAAAATGGTTCTGGTCAAACTGGATGGCTGCAAGTAGAAAAATGCAGATAGACTCATCCTTATCACCCTGCCCAGAACTCAATTCCAAACAAATTAAAGAGTGCTACATAAAACCAGATACAGTACAACTAATAGAAAAGAAACTGGGAAATAACCTTGAAGGTATTGGCACAGGGGAAAACTTCATAAACAGAAAAGCAATAGCACAGGCTCTAAGATCAACAATTCATATATAGGACCTCATGAAATTGAGACACTTCTGCATGGCAAAGAGCACTCTCATTTTGATAAATCAGCAGCCTACAGAATGTGGAAAGATGTTTTGCAGCCTCACATCTAACAGAGGGCTAATATTCAAATATATTAAAAAAATTCACGAAACTATACATCCAAAAAACCCCAAGTAATCCCATAAAAATAGAGCACAAATCCAAACAGAGACATCTCAGTAGAGGAAACTCGAGTGTTTGAAAAACACTTAAAGATGCAATATCAGACATGAGCAAATCAAAACTACTTTCAGGTTCCATCCTACACCCGTCAGAATGGCTAAGATCAATTACCTAAGTGACAGCTCATACTGGAGAGGATGTGGAGCAAGGGGGAACACTCATCTATTGCTGGTTGGGAAATAGGGGAATAGATCCTGATCTCTGATCCAGAAAGATAAATATGGTATGTATTTCCTTATGTGTAGCTATTAGTGGTTAAGTCAATGATAACCAACCTACCATCTATAGAGCCACAGAAGGTAGATACAGAGCAGGGGACTAGAGGGAACAGATAGAGCTCATGAGAAAAAGGAAATAAAATAGTTATTAATGCATAACAGAGATGGAACAGGAGGATTGAGTAGGGGTTGGGGGATTATGGGAGAGAGAAGTAGGTAAAATTAAGAGCCATTTGAGGGGTAGTATGGAAACTGAATGCAGAAGAATATTCCTAAAATATATACATATATGAAGGTGGTATAAAGGAAACTATCAATTAATGGGGGATACAAAGTCACAACTCACCGATAAGCTTCCAATACCAGGACTGAGTTACATCTAATTGAGTTGTTGACCAAAGGGGTCCCATGGGACTCACCAAAAACTTCAGGCTGTTGCCAAGACTAAAGGTTGCTCTCCACAAACTGACAGCAAGGCCCCATTGCTGAAGACAACACTACATCAAGCATGGGAAAGATGAGCAGCTGGCACCTACATAGAGCCTTCACCCCTACATTCTAATGGCTTTCGTACAGGAAACTACTCTGCATGTGGCCACAAAACAAGAGTAAACACCAAGTGAGACTGATTTGTGCTTACATGCGAATCAGCAGGTCCACAGCAGGTCCAGCCAACAGCTGGCTTTTTTGACTGATCAATAAAGAGCCAATGGCCAATGGCTGGACACGGGAATAGAGGCGGGACTTTGAGGATTCCTGAGAGAAAACTTAGGAGAGAAAGAGCAGAATCGCTATGACAGGGAAGCAGAGAGATCAGACTTAAGAGCCCGACCACCTGGAAGAAGCCAGGAAAGTGGCCCCAGGGGCCACTCAGCTGATTGGGTCTGGGGTAGCAGAGATAAAATATTGATTTAGCAAGTATCAACTCAATAATATCGGAGGGGAGTGTGTTAGCCACGTGGAGGTTCAGGAGTGGCCCAGTCATTGAGCTAATAAGGCATATTAAAAATAACCCTGCACTTGTGTGTCTTTTCATTCTTGAATCCAGAGAACTTTGGCCGGTCGTGAGAAGCCTGATACTGCTTGGGTGATAAAGAATCAGAGACTAAATAGCCCAAGGAACTAGGATAAAACTAAATAATACTGGTCTAACAAAAGGAGGGGGAAAAGAACAGTGCTGATATGACTCCTAATGACATTCTGCGATACCCATAGGTCAGCACCTAGTTCAGTCATCATTCAACAAGCTTCCTTCTGCAGCATATGGTAGCACACATAGAGGGTCACAGCCAGACATTACACAGGGGATGAGAGACCTTGGAACAGTCTGCCCTAAATGGGATGCCTCTATCATATCCCTTTCCTCAGAGCTCAGGAAACCCTGTGGAAGAGGAGGTACAAATAGTGTAAGAGTCAGAGCGAATGGAGGACACCAAAAAAACCAAAAAAACAAACAAACAAGCAAAAACCAAAGCCCTATAAATCAACATAAGCCAAGCTCATAGGAACTCACAGAGACTAAGGCATATTCACAGGGTCTGCATAGGTCTGTGCCAGGTCCTATGGATATATATTATACCTTCCAGGTTAGTGTTTTTATGGGATTCCTGAGTGTGAATGAGTGAGTCTCTGAGAGTTGTGCCTTCTCTTGGGTGCTGATTTTCTGTTGTCTTGTCTTGTCCTACTTCAATGTGGTAGTTTTTTATCTTATTATATTTTGGTAGTTTTTTATCTTATTATATTTTATTTTTTAATATGAATGAATGAATGAATGAATGAATGAAAACCTAGACACTAAGGTAAAAGTTAACAGTGGAACTGGCATTTATAATTACTGGGAAAGTGTAAATGGTTAACTAACAAACAATGGACTCTACACTTGGTTGGTTTGCTGGTAAGTTAATTGATTGTTTTCTCTCTCTCTCTCTCTCTCTCTCTCTCTCTCTCTCTCTCTCTCTCTCTCTCTCTCTCTCTCTCTCTCCCTGTGTGTGTGTGTGTGTGTGTGTGTGTGTGTGTGTGTGTGTGTGTGTGTGTTGGGGGTGTACTGGCTAGTTTTGTGTCAACTTGACACAGCTGGAGTTATCACAGAGAAAGGAGCTTCAGTTGAGGAAATTCCTCCATGAGATACAACTGTAAGGCATTTTCTCAATTAGTGATCAAGGGGGAAAGGCCCCTTGTGGGTGGGACCATCTCTGGGCTGGTAGTCTTGGTTCTATAAGAGAGCAGGCTGAGCAAGCCAGGGGAGGCAAGCCAGTAAAGAACACCCCTCCATGGCCTCTGCATTATCAGCTCCTGCTTCCTGACCTGCTTGAGTTCCACTCCTGACTTCCTTTGGTGATGAACAGCAGTGTGGAAGTGTAAGCTGAATAAACCCTTTCCTCCCCAACTTGCTTCTTGGTCATGATGTTTGTGCAGGAATAGAAACCCTGACTAAGACGGGGGGGGGGTTGGCTATTCTTGATTATCAACTTTATTACATCTGGAAATAATGAAAGCCCCCAAATAGTGAGGCATACCTATGAGGAATTTTTGCTTAATTTGAAGTCAAAAGATGGTGTAGGAATTACTTAATTCCAACCCAGCAATTTCTACCCTGCATTGATAATTTAGTTCCCAGATAAAAGACACACACAAACTTTATATTTATAAGAGACATGGGTGTGGATTAGGATTCCTGGTTTGGGGTCAGTTGGAGAAGAACCAGGGGAAAGAGAAGAAAGTAAAGAGGAGGGAGAGTTAGGTGTGTCATGAAAGCGTGGCCCTGGGGGCTGGCCAGATGAGACAGAGTTATACCTCCAGGGTATCAATACAAAAGTAGACTCTAATAACATAGAGGGCAGATATCTGGCCATTTCTTGTGATGCTTAAGGCTTTCTGTAAATAACAAAAGTTGTATATGTCTTTTATCTGGTAACTAAATGATCAAGGCTGGGTAGAAACCTCAGGTCAGGATTAAAATTTTCTACAACTAAAAGATCTACTTTTGTGTTGAAAGTGAATTCTTCTCTCATACAATACAACACAATCACAATTTCCCCTCTCTCCACTCCTCCTAGCTCCCCTCACACACTTCTCCTCTTCCCTAGACCCACCCCTCCCCCAGTTCCCTCTTCAGAAAGAATAGGCCTCCGAGAGACAACAGCCAAACAGAACAGAACAAGGTGCAATAAGACAAGGCAAAACCCTTATATACAGGCTGGGCAAGGCAGCCCAATAGAAGGAAAAGAGTCTCAAGAGCTGGCAAAAGAGTCAGAGCTATACCCACTCCCACTGTAGAGTCTTACAAAAGTAGAAACCTAACAGCCATAACATGTAAGCATAAGACCTAGTGCGGGGCCATGCATGCTCTGTGCTTGCTATTTCAGTCCCTGTGAGCCCATTTGAGACCTACTTAGCTGATTTAGTGGGCCATGTTTTCCTGGTGTCCTTCATGCCCTCTGACTCCTATAGTCTTTCTTCTCCCTCTTCCGTGGGGTTCCCCTAGCTCTGAGGGGAGCTCTGAAGGGAGGGACTTTATCAAGAGACCTCCAGTTTAGACTCTATGTCCATATGCCTGTCTGCAAAAGATCTACTTCTAGTCTGGATCTTTGAGATAGGAAGACACACCTGTATTCTAGATCTTTTGAGCTGAAAAGCCTCACCTCTAATCTGGGCTAAGATTTCTTCTGGAAGCCTATAAGGACATGTAAGAAGGAAGTTTTTGCACTTTGGCTGCTTGCCCTTACCTTCCTAACAAGTCCATACCTTCGCTAGCATTAGATCCTACTTCTTTGGGATCCAAGAATATACTGAAGACCAGTTGATATATCTCAATTCGTAGATTGTATTCTTGAACTTTCTATTCATAGCAAGCCATTGCTGAATTAGCTGGACCACAGCCTGGGAGTCATTCTAATAAATATCCTTTCTATATGTATATAGATATAGATTCATTCTATAAGTTTTGTTCCTCTAGAGAACTCTGACTAATACAGATTTTGGTACGAGGAATATTTCTAGAGCAACGGAAATATAAGAATGAATCTTTTATGTATCTGGAATAGGCTTTCCAATTTGCTAACACTTATGATTACTGAATCCTCTCCAGTTACTGATGCCTCTCCTGGGATCTCAGATAATGCTAAAAGCCCATGGTGTGAAATGTTTTACAAACTTAAGTAGATAAATGCACTTGATTATCCTGATTCTCAATTGTGGGTGGCAACAGATTTGTTGACTCTGTGTATAAAAATTTTGACAATTTGAAAACATAAGGCAAATGACGATGCCAGTCTGCTGCTCCTAGCATCTCTGAATAAATTGACAAAGGACAGGAATGCACTCCATGAGAAAATTAACTTCTACCATCTCAGAATATGGTGAAGGACAACAGTAAATTCAGTGATAAAATTGATCAGATCCTCATGTTCATCAACAGTCTAAAGGTTTTTAAGTCTGTCCTGGAAGAGACTCTTTTATCCAGCAGCCACAGACCTCAAGCCTTAGAAAATCATACTGAAGCCCTTAGCATAAGGTTGGTTAAAGTACAGTGAAAATTCAAGTCCCAACCTTGGAGGGTTTCAATGATTAAAGTCAGGGCATTAGTTGGGATCCTGTAACGTGGGATGGGGAAATGTGGGGGGACTCTACAGAAGCTGACAGTTTTGAACCATCAGATTCTCAAGGTTTTATTTCACCTGAGGAAAGAGTCTCTCTACCCTATGCCCTATCCCTTGAAATATTTCCTTTTTCACCTTTGTTTGAGGAAACTAATCCTTCATTGTCTGCTAAGCCAAAAGTGACTTACTCTGAAGAAAATGCTGGACAAGACAATACTGATGTGCCTCAAGGTCCAAAAAGTTGCCTCTACACTTATAACCAGACTTAAGACAAATCAGGCCCCTAGAGGGAAGTGGAAAGTGTAGTCCTTGAGGAACTGCACTACACTACTAAAGAGCTTAATGAGTTTGTTAATTCATTCAAACAGGAGTCTGGGGAATATGTGTATGAATGGATTTTAATGGTGTGGGATAATGGTTATATTAGTCAGGGTTCTCTAGAGTCACAGAACTTATGAGTAGTCTCTATTTAGTAAGGGAATTTTTTATGATGACTTACAGTCTGTAGTCAACTCCCCAACGATGGTCAGCTGTGAATGGAAGTCCAAGGATCCAGTAGTTGCTCAGTCCCACAAGGCAAGCAAGCGAAGAAGAGTGAATCTTCCTTCTCCCAATGTTCCTATGTAGGTCTCCAGCAGAAGGTGTGGCCCAGATTAAAGATGTGCACCATTATGCCTGGATCTGGGACTTGCTTTGTTCCAGGCTGATCTACTTGCCTTAGTCTCCTGGGATTCATAGCCAATATGCCTCAAGATCTCCATGCCAAGATCCAAGTCAGAAACTTGTATCTCCCAGCCTCAAAATATGGATCACAGGTGAGCCTTCCAATTCTGGATTGTAGTTCATTCCAGATATAGTCAAGTTGACAACCAGGAATACCTATTACAATGGTGAAAGGAACACAAAACTGTATCAGGCTGAGTTTATTGATCATGGACTCTCTGAGTGAGATTCTAAACCCACACTGTTAAAAATGCGGTCAAACATTTATTAGAATGATTGGCTGAAGCATTCATTTGTTTAAAAAAAAAAGGTCTATGAAAAGGAATTGAAGATGCCTGATATCTCTTGGCTTAGTGTTGATGAAGGGATTTTAAGGCTCAGGGAAATTGCAGTGTTAGAGTGGATACACTGTGTAAAGCCTAATCCTCCACAATGGAAAGGCCCAAAAGACATGCTCTTCACTAATCCTATAAGATGCAAACTGCTGAGAGGGGCACAAAAACATGTGAAGAGCTTTGTCAGTGCCCTTTTCCTTGTGCCAGACCTTAGGGTTGGAGATAATGCTGCACAGTTGAATAAGTTAAATGCAATGGGTTTAATTGTGCCCCTGAGGTACCAGGGACCAAGTGGCAGCCCTGAATTGCCAAAGACAAGGTGATCTTATCATAATGGGCAGCATAGACAAAACAAGTGTTCATAATGGCCTAACCTGTAATGGTCAGCACAAGCAAAGTGAATTTTATGATACTATGACTCATATGGACTTTTGGTACTGGCTAATCAATCACAGTGTTTTCAGGGATGAAATAGATATGAAGCCTACTTATTTTTAAAACTCTGTCTAAGCAGGAAAAAAATCTCAAATGAAAGAAAGGCTACATCATGGCAAAAGGGAATCTCTGTGAATCAGTTTCCAGACTTGAGCCAGTTTGCCAACCCAGAACCTCTTGAATGAAGGGGTGGCCAGGTTCCCTGAGGAAGGGCCTTCATAAAACACCTAAAAGCTTTTTTGTTAGCCTTTCTCCAGTTCTTCTGCAGCGGGACCTAAGGCCTTTTACAAGGGTAACTATACAATGAGGAAAAGGAAACAATCAGATTTTCCAGCGTGTATTGGATACCATTTCTGAATTGACACTGATTCTTGGAGATCCCAAGAAACATTGTGGCCTCCAGTAGGAGCTTATGGAGGACAGGTGATTAATGGAGTTTGGGCAAAGTTCAACTCATAGTAGATCTAGTGTGTCCTTGACCTCATCCTGTGGTCATTTCCCCAGTTCCAGATTGTATATGGGATAGACATACTTAGAAGTTGACAGAATTCTCACATTGGTTCCCTGACCTGTGGAGTGAGGGCTGTTATAGTTGGAAAGGATAAATGGAAGCCTTTAAAGTTGCCTCTGCCAAAGAAAATAGTGAATCAAAAGCAGTATCCCATCCCTGGAGAAACTACAGGAATCAGTGTTGTCATCATCAGACATGAAAGATGCAGGCTTGGTGATTCCCACCACTTCTCCCTTTACTTCTCCTATCTGGCCAGTGGAGAAGACAGATGGATCATGGAGAATGACAGTTGACGATTGAAAACTAAATCAGGTAGTAACTGTGATTGCAGTTGCTGTACCAAACATGGTGTCCTTACTTGAGCAGATTAACTCATCTCCTGGTACATGATGTCCAATTATTAATCTAGCTAATGCCTTTTTCATGGAACCTGTCCACAGGACCACCAGAAGCAATTTGCTTTCAGCAATTTGCATGGCCAGCAGTATATCTTTACAGTTTTAACTCAAGTATATATCAACTCTTTGTCCTGTGTCATAACTTAGTTAGAAGAGATGTTAATCATCTGTCTCTTCCACAAAATAACACATTAGTGTGCTATATTGATAACATTATACTGATTGGACCAAGTGAACAGGAGGTAGCAACCACTTTGGACTCACTAGTAACACATATGAGTATCAGAGGATGGGAAAATAAATCCAACCAAAATTCGAAGTCAGTGAGATTCTTACGAATCCAGTGGTATGGAGCATGGAGAGAGAGAGAGAGAGAGAAAGAGAGAGAGAGAGAGAGAGAGAGAGAGAGAGAGAGAGAGAGAGAGAGAGAGAGAGAGATTCCTTCTAGGGTGACAGATAAGTTATTAATCTTATCTACCCTCCCACCAGCACAACATTTAATGGGCCTATTTGGATTCTGGGGGCAGCACATTCCTCACATATACCAAGTAATTCAGAAAGCTGCTAGCTTTGTGTGGGACCTGGAACAGGGGAAAGCTTTTCAACAGGTCCAGGCTGCTGTGAAGGCTGCTCTACCACTTGGACCATATGATCCAGCAGACCTGATGATACTTGAGGTGTCAGTGGCAGATAGAGATGCTGTTTGGAGCTTCTGGCAGGCCTCTGTAGGTGAATCACAGAAGAGACCTTTGGGATTTTGGAGCAAAGCTCTACTATCATCTGTAGACAACTGTTCTCCCTTTGAAACTGCAAAGCTTCTGTAAGGCAAAAGACACCGTCAATAAGACAAAAAGGCCACCAACAGATTGGGAAAGGATCTTTACCTATCCTAAATCAGATAGGGGACTAATATCCAATATATATAAAGAACTCAAGAGGGTGGACTCCAGAAAATCAAATAACCCCATTAAAATGGGGCTCAGAACTGAACAAAGAATTCTCACCCGAGGAATACCGAATGGCAGAGAAGCACCTGAAAAAATGTTCAACATCCTTAATCATCAGGGAAATGCAAATCAAAACAACCCTGAGATTCCACCTCACACCAGTCAGAATGGCTAAGATCAAAAATTCAGGTGACAGCAGATGCTGGCGAGGATGTGGAGAAAGAGGAACACTCCTCCATTGTTGGTGGGATTGCAAGCTTGTACAACCACTCTGGAAATCAGTCTGGCGGTTCCTCAGAAAACTGGACATAGTACTACCGGAGGATCCTGCAATACCTCTCCTGGGCATATATCCAGAAGATGTTCCAACCAGTAAGGAGGACACATGCTCCACTATGTTCATAGCAGCCTTATTAATAATAGCCAGAAGCTGGAAAGAACCCAGATGCCCCTCAACAGAGGAATGGATACAGAAAATGTGGTACATTTACACAATGGAGTACTACTCAGCTATTAAAAGGAATGAATTTATGAAATTCCTAGGCAAATGGATGGACCTGGAGGGCATCATCCTGAGTGTGGTAACCCAATCACAAAGGAACTCACACAATATGTACTCACTGATAAGTGGATATTAGCCCAGAAACTTAGTATAGCGAGATATAAGATACAATTTGCAAAACACATGAAACTGAAGAAGAACGAAGACCAAAGTGTGGACACTTTGCCCCTTCTTAGAATTGGAAACAATCACCCATGGAAGGAGTTACAGAGACAAAGTTTGGAGCTGAGACAAAAGGATGGACCATCTAGAGACTGCCATATCCAGGGATCCATCCCATAATTAGCCTCCAAACGATGACACCACTGCATACACTAGCAAGCGTTTGCTGAAAGGACCCTGATATAGCTGTCTCTTGTGAGACTAGGCCGGGGCCTAGCAAACACAGAAGTGGATGCTCACAGTCAGCTATTGGATGGATCACAGGGCCCCCAATGGAGGAGCTAGAGAAAGTATCCAAGGAGCTAAAGAGATCTGCAACCCTATAGGTGCAACAGCATTATGAACTAACCAATACCCCAGAGCTCTTGACTCTAGCTGCATATGTATCAAAAGATGGCCTAGTCGGCCATCACTGGAAAGAGAGGTCCATTGGACATGCAAACTTTATATGCCCCAGTACAGGGGAATGCCAGGGCCAAAAAATGGGAATGGGTGGGTAGGGAAGTGGGGGGGAGGGTATGGGGAACTTTTGGGATAGCATTGGAAATGTAATTGAGGAAAATATGTAATAAAAAATATTAAAAAAAGAAGAAAATGGAGTTATTTTCTATTTTCTATTGGAGTACTATATAAAGAGATAAATGTGAATTTTAAATAAAATGTCCTACTTTGTTCTAGAAAAAAAAAAGAAAAAGAAAAACAGCTATTTGTTTGCTATTGGGCCTTAGTGTGAAGTGGAAACTTCTGGTTTCTTTGGAAAGTCAGTTATGTCAAAGGGTGTTTTCCTGAAGCAGATATAGGTGAAAGGATGTTTTGCTAAAGCAAACGTGTGAAGGGATGCATGAGGTTAAGAAGGCCCCAACACATGATGGACAACACTGAATGGTATTGGCATGCCTTGCCACTCCTTAATAGTCATTGTTTGTCATGACTTCATAGAAAGAAATGCACCAAAAAACTTCTGATGGTATTCTGGTGGCTTCTTGCTGCTTTCCAGGACTCAAACCAATTGCCAGAGAGAGGGTAGCTGATATAGACTCACATGAAGTTTTGCTAAGACAGACTCACGTGGTGAGGCAAGACCCATAGGAGGACACATGATGTTTGGAGGAAGTATAAATAGGACTCAATGGACAGTGACGGGGGGGGGGGGTATGCATAGCTAGCTTTGCAATGCTTTGTTGGTCTTGAGTCTTAGCCAATCTTCACTTCGTTGAGGGAGGCACAGCAGAGAACTTCTGCTGGTATCCATGCTGGTCCTGATTGCTCCTGCTGACTTGTGACAATTTGGCAAAGGCCTGGCTGTTTCTGCTGGGTTTTACCACCACTGCTGATTCATGTTTGCTATTTTGACACTACTGAACTAGACTGCTGGTATACATCCTGACAACACAGATTAGAATGCTCCCAAAAACTATTTCTAAACAGGTCCACTTCCCCCCATATCCTAATAATGTTTCTTTTCCATTACCTTTATGGGTGGTGGGCTAGAAGGGAGGTTAAATCATTTAAGAACCCTTATTAAAAGAAGAATTTGAAAAATCTGAGCCTACATTAGTGGAAACTGAATGTTTGACAATAGGACACTAAGTTACCATGTGATGTGAGCTGCCCATCATAAACTGGGTATTATCTGACCCATTAAGTCATAAAGATGTGCACAACAGTAACCCATTATCAAATGGAAGTGATATATACTTGATCAGCCCTAAGCAGATCCTGAAGGCACAAGCAAGTTATGTGTAGAAGTTGCTCAAATTTCTATGGTTTCTACTCCTGTTACACTGCTGTCGAACAGGCACCTATAGACTCATGGATCTGCCCTATGATTGGTTGACTGAGAAAGAAATGACTAAGGCTGCAAGTGATGCAGACATCACCCAGGAGTAGACAGCTGCAGCATTACAACTCCTCCCTGGGACAACTCTGAGAGACATTGCTGAAGGGAAGTCTTCACAGTGAGCAGAACTTTGGGAAATAGACATGCTCATACATTTTTGTCTGGAAAGAGAAATAGCCTGTTCACAAATTCATGGGCTATAGCCAATGGATTGGCTGGATGGTCAGGGACTTGGAGAGGGTATGATTGGAAAACTGGTGAGAAAGACACCAGGAAATAAGTATGTAGAGAGACCTCTCTGAATGTGCAAAGGCTGTGAAGATAATTGTGTCCCATGTAAATGCTCAGCAAATGGTGACTTCAGCTGAGGAGTTCAATTATCAAGTAGATAGGATAGCCTATCTGTGAACAGCCAGCCTCTTTACCCAGCGATTTCTGTCATTGCCCAAATGGGTCCATGAACAAAGTAGCCATGGTGGCAGAGATGGGGGTTATGAATGGGCTTGACAACATGGACTTCCACTCACCAAGGCTTACCTGGATACAGCTGCTGCTGATCCCCAGATATGGTACCATTTCCCAGGGTGACCAGTCAGCAATCTGATGAGTTTGGCTACATTGGACAATTTCCTCTTTGGAAAGGACAACACTTTATCCTTATTAGAGTAGATACTTATTCTTGTTAAGGATTTGCCTTACCTGCATGCAAAGCTTCTGCCAAAAACACCATCCATGGACTTACAGAGTGCCTTATCCACCAACCATCATGGTATTCCCTGCAGTATTGCTTCTGACCAAGGAACTCACTTCATAGCCAGAGAAGTATGACAGTGGGCCAACAATCATGGAATCCACTGGTCTTACCATGTTCCCCATCATCCTGAAGCATCTGGTCTGATAGAAAGATAGCCTTTGAAGGCCCAGTTATAAATCTATAGAGCTAATTAGGATGCAGCAACCTGGAGGGCTGGGGTGGAGTTCACCAGAATGTACTATATGCTTTAAGTCAGCATCCAGTATATGGTATGGTTTTTCCCAAATCCAGGATCCATGGGTCCAAGAACTAAGGGGTAGAAAAGGAAATGGTTCCATTCACTGTCACCCACTGGGGAAATTTTAAGTTCCAGTTCCCTCAAACCTAAGTTCTGGTGGCCTAGAAGTTTTGGCTCCAGAGCAGGAAGTACTCCAGCCAGGATCCACAGCAAACATTCCCATTGAACTGGAATCTCAGACTTCCCCTGGACACTTTGGGTTTCTGATGCCCTTAAGCCAACAGGTTAAGAAAAGAATAACAACGTTAGGAGGGGTGATTGATCCAAATCACCATGAGGAAATTGGATCGCCTCTCCACAATGGAGGTTAGAAAGGTTATGCCTGGCGTGCAGGAAATCCTTTAGGGCATCTATTGGTGCTACCATGTCCTGTGATTAAAGTCAGTGGGAAACCACAGTAGCCTAATTCAGGCAGGATGACTAAGAGCATAGAGGTATGGGTCACTCCTCCAGAAAAAGAGCTAAGATCTGCTGAGGTGCTTGCAGAGGGTGGAGAAAATACAGAATGGGTAGTAGAGGAAGGTAGTTATAAATACCAGCTAAGGTCATGAGACCATTTGCAGAAGTGAGGATTATAACTGACATGAGTGTTTACATCGTATTTTGTCAAAAATGCATTTGTACAGATATTTGTGTTTTCTTTCCTCAGTTTTCTTTTTTTATTTTTATTTTTTATTAGATATTTTCTTTATTTACATTTCAAATGTTATTCCTTTTCCTAGATTCCCCTCCAAAAATCCCCTATCCCCTCCCCCCTCCCTCTGCTCCCCAACCCTCCCACTCCCATTCCTGGCCCTGGCATTCCCCTATCCTGGGGCATAGAACCTTCATAGGACCTAGGGCCTCTTCTCCCATTGATGACCGACTAGGCCATCCTCTGCTACATATATAGCTAGAGCCATGAGTCCAACCATGTGTTTTCTTTGGTTGGTGGTTTAGTCCTAAGGAGCTCTGGGGGGTACTGGTTAGTTCATATTGTTATTCCTCCTATGGGGTTTCAGACCCCTTTCGTTTACCATGTGACATAACATCAATGTATAGACTATCAATGCTTATTATGCTTAAGTTTCAAATACTAAAGGACATTTCAAATACTCAAGAGACATTGCCACCTATTCTAAATTTATAATGCCTCTTGTGATCTACAAGGGATAGTTATATCATGTTTTGGCATTATTATGACCTGGTTATTGTTTTCATTTGGAAATTAATTGTGAAATAAGGAGATGTGATTGTGTATCAAATGATAAGGAGTGGACTTGTGATGGCTGTCCTTAGTTATCAACTTGACAATATCTGGTATTCACTAAAACCCAGAAATGGAGGACACACTGTGAGGAGGTCTTGCTTAATCTGAAGTCAGAAGATCCATTTCTAATCCAGATCTTTGAGGTACGAAAACAAACCTTTAATCCAGATCTTTTGATCTGGCAAAGCCCCCTCTAAACTAGGACACACGTCTACTGGGCATGGAAGAACATGGAAGAAGGAAGGTTTTGCTCTTTGCCTGCTTACTCTTTCCTCTGTACCAAGTTTCTTCCTTTACTGGCATTAGAGCCTATTTCTACAGGATTGCAGTGTTCGCTGAAGACCAACTGAGTTGTCCAGGCTCCTGGACTGAGCAACAACTGGATTCTTGGGCTTTCTGTTCCTAGACAGTCATTGTTGGATTAAGAGACCTAAACTTGGCAGTGGTGGCCTACACCTTTAATCACAACACCCAGGAGACAGAGGTGTGCAGATCTCTAAGTTTGAGGCTAGCCTGGTCTACAGAGTGGGTTACAGCACAGTCAGGGCTATACAGAGAAACCCTGTCTCAAAAAACCAAAAGAGGAAAAATATAGGATTAGCACTACAGCCTGTAAGTCACTCTAATAACCTCCCTTTATATATCAAGGTTGTTTTATTTTGTTTTCTTCATTGGGGGGGGGGGTCATTTTTGTAGGGTGTTTGTTTGTTTGTGTGTTTTGAGAAGGAATTTAAAGTTGGGTGGGTAGGAATGGGGAGAGTATCTGGAAGGACTTGGAAGGGAATAAAATGATCAGAATATATTTATATTTTAAATTTTGTTTTAAATAATTATAAAATATTTTTGAAAAGTAGACCCAATTGTAACAGAGAGTTGAATGAGTTATTTCAGAAGTATAGAAGATGAAAGAAGGGAGAATATTTTTAGCCAAAAAGTACACAAAATTAAAAATATGATGAATACATAGAAAGTTATTACACAGAATGACTAGAATCAATAATAATGTTATTTACTTTAAATTTATTGAGAATATACATGAAGTATTTTTGCTAAAATGAGACTGTAACTATATGAGGTGGTAAATATGCTACCTAGATTGGTTGTGATAATAATTTTTAAAGCATTTGCATCTCAAAGCATCATTATATATTCTTTTGGGTGGTGCATTTTCTTCTATTGAAGCTAGACAAGGCAGTTCGGCTCGAGAAAAGGGATTCAAAGGCAGGCAACAAAGTCAGAGACAGCTCCTCCTGCTCCTACTGTGTGTGTGTGTGTGTATGTGTGTGTGTGTGTATAAATATATATATATATATATATATATATATATATATAGTCAGATCTTAATGAACATGGGAATATTCACATTAATATAGAAAAATATATAATATAATAATATATGTGTAGATGGGTGGGTGGAAATTGTGCCATTTGTGACACATGAAGTGAACCTAGAAGACACTGTTCTAATTGAAAAATAAATATCGCTGACCACTTGCAAAAAAATAAGGAAAGTCTCTGTCTAGGCCCAATTTCTCCTCTAAATTCCATATTACATATCTCTTTTAGTTATTTTTTTCAGTGTGTGTGTGTGTGTGTGTGTGTGCATTGCCAGAGGGTTGCATCACATGCTCTGTATCTGGAGTTATAAGTGATTATGTGCCACTCACTGTAGGTGCTGGGAACTGTACTCCATCCTCTGCAAGAACACTATGTGCTCTCAGACAATGAGCCATCTCTCTAGTCCTCTGTATTCATTTAAAAAATAATGTTGTGATAATTTATTATAAGAAACTATTGCTAAAAATACTTCATATTAATCTAAGGAAAAATCATGCTATTATACTTAAAAAGCATAACCTTTAAAGAAATAAATATCTTTGTTTCTTCTAAAGAATGTCCTTGAGCTTTTTTTTTACATGTTTCATTTTTATTTTCTGTTTAGCCTGAGATTTTTTTGACTAGTGTATATTAATTATACAAAATAATAAGATTTATTATGACATTTCCCTTTGGCTCTTGCACACACCCCTAAATTCCACATGGAGGAGAAGACACGGTATTTGTCTGAGTCTGGCTTTTGTTTTGTTTTTTTTTTTAACATGATGCTATCCAGTCCCATCTATTGTCCTGTGAACATAGTTTCATTTTTCTTCATAGCTGAATAAAATTCTACAATATATTTACATGTGCATGCATATATACATGAGTATGCATGTGCATATGTCTTAGTCACTATTCTAAATGCCACATGGAAGAAAAGACACCATGACCACAGCAACTTTATAAGAGGAAGCATTTAATTAGGGACACGCACTTACCGACGTACACTTACACTTGCACTTAGCCCATTTTCATCAAGGCAAGGAGTATGACTACAAGCATGGCAGTGGTGTGCTAACTAAGAGCTACATCCTGATCTGCAAGCCACAGCAAGAGAGAGAGCTGGGTGGAACATGGGCTTTAAAACCTCAGTGCCCTACATTTACACAATGGAGTACTACTCAGCTATTAAAAAGAATGAATTTATGAAATTCCTAGCCAAATGAATGGACCTGGAGGGCATCATCTTGAGTGAAGTAACACAATCACAAAAGAACTCACACAATATGTATTCACTGATAAGTGGATATTAGCCCAAAACTTAGGATACCCAAGATATAAGATACAATTTGCTAAACGCATGAAACTCAAGAAGAATGAAGACCAAAGTGTGGACACTGTGCCCCTTCTTAGAATTGGGAACAAAACACCCAGGGAAGGAGTTACAGAGACAAAGTTCGTAGCTGTGATGAAAGGATGGACCATTTAGAGACTGCCGTATCCAGGGATCCATCCCATAAGCAGCTTCTAAACGCTGACACCATTGCATACACTAGCAAGATTTTGCTGAAAGGACCCAAATATAGCTGTCTCTTGTGAGACGATGCCGGGGCCTAGCAAACACAGAAGTGGATGCTCACAGTCAGCTATTGGATGGATCACAGGGCTCCCAATGGAGAAGCTAGAGAAAGTACCCAAGGAGCTAAAGGGATCTGCAACCCTATTGTTGGAACAACATGATGTACTAACCAGAACCCCGGAGCTCTTGTCTCTAGCTGCATATGTATCGAAAGATGGCCTAGTCGGCCATCACTGGAAAGAGAGGCCCATTGGACTTGCAAACTTTATATGCCCCAATATAGGGGAATGCCAGGGCCAAAAGAATGGGAATGGGTGGGTAGGGAAGTGGGGGGCGCTATGGGGGACTTTTGGGATAGCATTGGAAATGTAATTGAGGAAAATATGTAATAAAAATATTAAAAATTTTTAAAAAATGAAAAAAAAAACCTCAGTGCCCATCTCCATGACATGATTCCTCCAACAATGTCACACCTTCTAATCCTTCTCAAAGAGTGTCACTCCTTGATGATACTGCACTCAAATATATGAGCCTATGGAAACCATTCTTATTCAAACCACCATACATATATACATGTGTACATAATACATACATGTGTTTGTATATGTATATTACCTTTCTGTACACAGTACCGGGTTTCATTGGGACATTTTCATAGATAGATAGATAGATAGATAGATAGATAGATAGATAGATAGATAGATAGATAGTATATATATACATATATATACACATATATAATTAGTATTTTGACCATATGTAATTATCTTCTTGATATCTCAACTTGAATGTCTAATAAATATCTCAAACTTAATTAGCTCCATCCAATATGTCCCATACCTGTTTCTAGAAAACTGTCCCTCTAGTCACTCAAGCCAAAATATGTCCACCATAACTTTAACCTTGGTTCCATCCCAAAATCTCTTCAGTTTGACACTTTTTTTTGTCTCCTGCATTCAAACTCCATATTGCCAAAACATTCTGAGTTCACTTCCAAATACACTCGGGCTGTATTACTTTCCACCTTCTCCATCATGAGCACAGTGTTCCTAGACATCATAATCTCTAGCTTGAATGACTCCAGTATTCTCCTAGCTGCTCTGTATTCTGCCTTGCTGCCCTGTATATTCTCTTCACATGAAAGAAGTTATAATAAGAAGTCTTTTGTGGCACAAATTGAATTATGCCATTTCTTTGTTCAAAACCCTTCAATACCTTCCCCCATCTTACTCAAGTGAAAGTTCAGGGGCTGAGGTTTATAAATGATTGACTGAGTGCTTGCTTTCCATGTGTGGCACCCTAGGTTAAATTCCCATCATTGAAAAAACAAAAGGATGCGCTACAAGGGAGGTACTTATAACTCATTGCACGCATAACTCCAGAGTCTCATCTCAGCTGTTCTCTTCATCCACTCTTGTAGATGCAGTGCTTTTATGTTCCTGGTTTTAGACTTGCCATGGTCTTCTCATCTCAGGGCCTTTGTACTTGCTACTCTTTCTCTATGGAAATCTCTCCCTTTCCCCTAGACATCCTGTTGTCAAGCTCCCCGCTTCTGGGTCTCTGTTTTATGTCTTTTCTTTGCTATATAACATCATGGCTAAAGCTTTGTTTCATTAATCATTACATTTCTTTGATCCAGAACAGTATCTATGATATACTAGGTGTTCAAAAACTCTTATTGAATGGAAACAGAAGTATAAATAAATAGGTTGGTCAAAATAAAATTAGGCCCATTCAGAGAGAGAGAGAGAGAGAGAGAGAGAGAGAGAGAGAGAGAGATTATGGTTTTACAGCTAATTCTAGATATTTTGTAGCTTCTATTATACTGAAAATTGGATCCTTCTTTTAGATTTACTTATTTAATGTGCATGAGTTTTTGCCTGCACGTCTGTATGTGCATTATGTACATGCACAGTCCCATGGAACGGAAGTTATGAGTGGTTTTGTCCACCTTGTGAGTGCTAGGCACAGAACTCAGGACCTCTATAAAAAGAGCAAATACCTTTAGGGGCTGATCCATCTCTGCAGCCCCTACACCCTTCTTTTAAATTATAGTTAATGAATTGCAACAGTCTAGGAATCATATATATGATACATACATCATATATATAATATATTTGTATTATATATATCATATATAATCTTTTTTTGTTTTTGGTTTTTGGTTTGTTTGTTTGGTTGGTTGGTTTTCGAGACAGGGCTTCTCTGTATAGCCCTGGCTGTCCTGGAACTCACTCTGTAGACCAGGCTGGCCTTGAACTCAGAAATCCACCTGCCTCTGCCTTCCAAGTGCTGAGATTAAAGGCGTACGCCACCACTGCCCAGCCTAATCTCTTATTCTACTTAAATTATAATTTTTAATTTGTTAAATATTTGTTCCTTTTATCTCTTAGTGCATGTCCTAGTTTGCTTTCCCATTGCTGTTATAAACCTTATGAGCAAAAACAATCTGAGGAGGAAAAAGTTTATTTCATCCTTCACTCTATCACTGAGGGAAGTCAAGGCAGGAACTCTAAGTGGAACACTACTTACTGGGTTTCTCACTATGGCTTTTTAAAGTTGCTTTCTCATATAACCAAGGATCACCTCATGGGGGTGGGGTGGCACCCCTCACAGTAGACTGAGCCCTCCCATATCAATCATTAATCAAGAAAATACACCACAGATTTGCCTACAGGCAATCTAACAGAGACATTTTGCTCAATTAAGAGCCCCTCTTCTGAGATCACTCTAGCTTGTGTCAAGTGGAGTGGGGGGAAGCCAGCACAGTTCATTTACTAGAACTTCCAGTATCATGTTCGATAGTAATGATACTGAGCCAGTCATGTATGACACACCTGTAATGCCAGAACTTGGGAGGCTGGGGAAGGAGTGTGAGCTTGAGGCTAGCCTGGGCTACATGGTGAGACTCTGTGTCAATGATAAGAGCATCGGCATCAATAGTTAATAATATTAAGTTATTATTATATTACAGTTAATAATAACTGTAAGTTGGGGTAGATATACTTTTTCATTTCAGTATCTTTTGCATTTTGCTGGTTTTAAACTATGAACAGGAATTAAATTTTAGTTGCTTACCTAAAACTAAGATGACCTCATGGTTTTTCTCTGCTTTATTTGTAATAACCCTAGTAAAGTGATGATTGTAAGTTCCCCTTTCCAAGGTCCTGGGTAGTTTGTTAGGTATCCAGTACTAGGCATGGTCTCCCTCTTGTTGCTAAGTCAAATCAGAGAGATTTTGGTAACCACCAGCCTATGCATACCATTACAGCACCCTTTGAGTTACTGTGTCATGATGGTCATTGTGGTCCATCAGCATCATATCTGCATAGGATTGGTTGTTTCCCTGTTGTGGATAGCCCTGAGGTTAATTACATTTGATGTTAACTCCGTTCTCCTGAGAGGGGCTGCGAACAAGTCAGCACTCAGGTGACTTCCTGTAATCCTGCTCCCACCTTAATTTGTCAAATAAAGGAGAGCTGATGATTGGGCAGATAAAGGGAAGGTGGAGAGAGAAGAAGAAAAATGAAGCAGAAGCAGAAGGCCTGGAGAAACCACAAGTTCTAAGGGGTCTCGTAGATGTGGAAGATGTGGTCTAACAGTAGATCTGCCCAATCTAGGCAAGCAGCATGTAGTCACATGAATTGAGCTGTGTTTTCATTTGCCAGGGTATATTTGGGTTGGAGATTTTTACCACTACATTTCCCTCCTTTGGAAACTTGCATGAAGCCTTCTGGTACCATGAAAACTAGTTCTCAAAGAGGAGGCGTTCAGGTCAGTTCCATTTCAGGGGCCTCTGGGCCCTGCATCTGAAGTACATGGTGTCTTCCACCTCTGGGGGACAATCAGGAGCCACAATAACAGTCTGGACTGCTTGGAAGGTCTCTTGGATAATTCCGACCAACAGCTCTAAAGAGGGCTTCTCATGCCTAGTGTTGGGGTTTGGTTAGATGGTCTTTGGCACTTGTAGGGAGCACTGTCAGCCCACGTGTAAATTTTTAATAAAATAGTGCAGGGCAGGGGAAGAAAGAGACATATGTGTTTTATATATTTTTAGACACCCTTACTGTTGTCTTGCCCTCCCCACTCCTTCTTCTGTATATATCTCATTCCCCTTTCTCCCTAGTGTCCCCCATTTCCTCATATCAATTGTATGTTATGCCCCTCTCTATTGTTCCCCCATTCCCTCACTCCAAAGGTGGTCTTTTTTTTTTTTAATTTTCCTCATTTCTATGGTTACTCCAGGCTGTGTACTCACATCTGAAGATTTGGTGCTAGAAGCCAATGTGAGAAAGAACACGTGATGCCTGTTCTTCAGGGTCTGGCTCACTCAATATGAGATTTTCTTGTTTGATCCACTTACCTGGAGAGTTCATGATTACATTTTTCTTTACAGGTAAATAGTATTGGCTAGTATATATGTACTACATTTTCTTCATACAGTCATCAGTTGAAGGACATTTCGGTTGTTTTTACTTATTGCAAATAGAGCAGCAATGAAAATCCCTAAGCAAGCGTCTGTGGAATAAGATGTCAAGGCTTTGGGGTACAAGCCAAGAAGTCATGTGGCTGGGTCATTATGTATATCTTTTTAAGACTGTTCTACACCGATTTCCAGAGTGGATGGACCAGTTTGCATTCCTACCAAGGGTAGATAAGAGATCCCTTTCCCCCACAACCCCTCAAGCATTTGTTACTGCTTGTTTTGTTGACTTTGACTTCTGACTGGGGTAAGATGAAATCTCACAGTTGTTTTGATTTCCATTTCCCTATTAGCCAGGATCAATGAATAATTTTTGGAGATTTTTTTTAATTCTTTAATTTTTTTTTACAGTCCAGACTTTATCCCTCTCCTGGTCCACCCTCTGACTGTTCCACATCCCACACCTCCTCCCATCTCGACTAGTACGTCCCCAACCCCCAACCCCCAACCCCCAACTCCACCAGCCCCCCCCCAATCCCTGGGGCCTCCAGTCTCTTGAGGGTTAGGTGCATCTTCTCTGACTGAACACAGACCCAGCAGTTCTCTGCTGTATATGTGTTGGGGGCCTCATATCAGCTGCCTGGTTGGTGGCCCAGTGTCTCAGAGATCCCAGGGGTCCAGATTAGTTGAAACTGCTGGTCTTCTTATGGGGTCACCCTCCTCTTCAGCTTCTTCCATCTTTTCCCTAATTCAATCACAGGAGTCACCAGCTTCTGTCCATTGGTTGGGTGCAAATATCTGCATCTGACTCTTTCAGCTGCTTGTTGGGTCTTTCGGTGGGCAGTCATGATAGGCCCCTGTTTGTAAGCACACCATAGCTTCAGTAATAGTGTCAGGCCTTGGGGCCTCCCCCTGAGCTGGATCTCAATTTGGGCCTGTACACCTGCTACGCTCTCTGGTCGAGTCAACTGGACAAGCCGAGAGGCTTAAAAGTCACTCATGAGGCAAAAGAGTTTCAAAGAAGCTCTCCTCCTGGAGTCTAGCGTTCCCTACCCATACAGTAATTTTTCATTCCCGTGTTCCATTCCCGTGTTAGTCTAGTGTATGGATCCACATGCTCTCTTTCAGTGTTTTCCTATCATAAGTGCCTTTTAAGATTGAATTCTGACATAGCTAAACCAGTGTTCCAACAGTCCTAGTTTGTCCTTAGCAAGACCTTGGGCTTGGATTTCAGTACTGCCCCTGGTATTACACTATCTCTTTGACTAAAAGTTAGGTCACTGCCCTTCACAGGAATCTACCATCACCTAGGAAGAAAGAAGTTTCTGACGGTAGGGGAAACCAGAATAGATGCTTAGTATTATAGCTGAGTTACACCTATTACAGGAATTTACTATGGTTTAGGAAACAGATCAGGCTGTGGTTTTAGAGTATTGCATTATTCATGAGATGGTTAGCTAGAACGGAACTCCCTAGTTAGAAACATGACTTGGGTGTGAAAGCCCTTGCCCTAGGAGTGAAAAGTTCTCACACCTGGCTTCTAAGACTATAGCTGACCTTAGATAGGGCTGACTTTGTCTCAATTATTTTACTGCCCAGTTCCTTCCGATCTTTGTGTTTTCATTCCTCTGTTCTGTGTAAGAATCATTAAGCATCCGGTTACCTCATTTGTACCTTGCGGGTATGTCACCCAACTTCTTTATTGTCTTCTGTATAAAAAGTCTGAAGCTCAAATTGTAAAATTATATTCAGATTCTACACACGAACTCTCCTGTGTGTGCCTGTTTGTCACTCGCTCATCCACACTTTGCCCACCCGCGACGAGAGACCCCATTCCACGCAGACACAGGGACCCAGAGGGTCTGCGGCATACACCCTTTTTCTCAGGCTCTTCTCCATTTTGGTTCCTGCAGTTCTTTCAGACAGAAACAATTCTGAGTCAGAGTGTCTGACTGTGGGATGGCAACCCCATCCCTCTACTTGATGCCCTGCCTTTCTACTGGAGATGGACTCTACAAGTTCCCTCTTCCCACTGTAGGACACTTCATCTAAGGTCCCTGCTTTGAGTTCTCAGAGTTTCACCCTCTCAGGTCTCTGGTACATTCTAGGGAGTCCCCCTACTTCCTACCTCCTAAGGTTGCCTGTTTTCATTCTTTCTGCTGGCCCTCGGGGCTTCATTCCCATTCCCCCATCAATACCTAATCATGTTCCCTTTTCCCCTCCCTGTCACCTTTCCATACCCACCCAGATCCCTCCCCCAGCTCCTGTGATTGCTTTCTTCTCCCTCCCACATGGTATTGAGGCATCCTCACTTAGGCCCTTTGGCTTGTTAGACTTCTTAAGTTCTGTGGATTGTATCCTGGGAATTCTGTACTTTACCCTTGGTCACAAAACAAACCTCAACAGATATGAGAAGACTGAAATAATCCCATGCATCCTATCAGAGCATCACGCCTAAGGCTGGTCTTCAATAATGACAAAAACAACAGAAAACCCACATACACATGGAAACTGAACAACTCTATACTCAGTGATAAGTTGGTCAGGGAAGAAATAAAGAATGAAAGTAAAGACTTCCTGGAATCCAATGAAAATGAGGACACAACATACCAAAACTTATGGAACACAATGAAAGCAGTACTAAGAGGAAAATTCATAGCACTAAGTGTCCCTTCCCCTCCCAACTTTGTTGTTTTGTTTTGTTTTGTCATGTCATGGTGTTTCATTGCAGCAATAGAAACTCTAAAATATCCCTCTTTCCTCCTCTATTTCTTTCCCTTCCGCCCTTTTCCACAACTCTTCATCAGCCATACCACATATACCCTATGAGTCTAATGACTTTATTTTTCTTTCTTTTTCCAGATTTATTCAAGTGTGGATAACATGATTTGTGTGTGTGTGTGTGTGTGTGTGTGTGTGTGTGTGTGTGTGTGTGTGTGTGAAAGAGAGAGGGGGAGAGGAGGGGAGGGAGAGGGAGAGGGAGAGGGAGAGGGAGAGAGAGCATGTGTTTGGAACACTTGAGCTCTCTCTTGGTGAATTTCAAGTATACAGTACACATTGTTAGCTAGTCAGTGTGCTCCTACACATTAGATTTCCAGCACTCACTAGTGTCTCCTTGGTGCAGAGAGACAGTTAAACTCTGATGAGATCCTGGCAGTGCTCATGGGCTCACTTAGTTTTCTATTTCTCAAGTATCAATATGCTCTGCTGCCTGGTGCACAAAGCCTTTACTATAATTCCTCCATTCTTTTTAGTTGTTTATGGCAAGAAGATAAACCTTGGTCAAGTGAAGAGAAGAAAATCCTGTGTCTTCTTTTAACTATAGTTTTCCTTCTTCCCTCCATTTTAAAATCTCTCTGAATAGTCACTTAAGAATTTTGTCTCTTTTCTTTTCTTTTCTTTTCTTTTCTTTTCTTTTCTTTTCTTTTCTTCTTTTCATTTTGGTTTTTCGAGACAAGGTTTCTCTGTGTAGCCCTGACTGTCCTGGAACTCACTCTGTAGACCAGACTGGCCTCAAACTCAGAAATCTGCCTGCCTCTGCCTCCCAAGTGCTGGGATTAAAGGCATGTGCCACCACTGCCTGACAAGATTTTTTTCTGTTTCTTAATTTATTTTGAATTTCTTTTTTTCCCCCTCACTCATTGTCCTGGACAACTGGGAAACTTCCTTGCCACTTTTAGGCACTGTGGTTAAAATTTTGCCAGTTTCCTTTGTAAGAAAGGCTACTTCATGGATCCATGGATGGAAATCAGTTTTTGGTCCATAGACTCATCTTCTACCTCTGAAAGTATATTAAAGTTCCAGTGCCAGTGGCTTGAAATATAGCTCGGCTAGTAGGATGTTTGTGAAACATGAGCAAGCTCTTGAGCTCAATCCTCAGCACTGTATAAACTGGGCATGCTGGTACATGTTGGTCATCAGAGCTCGTGGGAGGTAAAGGCAGGACAGTTAATAATTCAAGGTCATCCTTTGATACTTAGTAAGTTTGAGGCCAGCCTATGCTATATGAGACCCTGAATTAAAAAACAAACAAAAAAAGAAATAGAGTAAAATTCTAGCCCCCAGATCTATTGCTTCTCAAGCTTTTTCACCTTAAGAGCCATAGACACTGAGAAATTGCTACATTTTTGTTCAGGGTAATATAAAGTAAACATAGTCTGTCCTGTCTCTCATGCTAAATTCCATAAAATCTAGACAGAATTCAGGGAGCCGTTACTGGAAAAGTCTAGAAGTAGAGAATGGATTGAGCAGGAAGATAAATATCATAGTATCATGGAATTTTTCATTGTGTTTACCACTTTAAAATTCTTGGCAATCTATAACCCAAAAGTATATGCTAAAAATTTTAACATGCTAATGGAAAAATTAGCAAAGGCCAAAATAAATATAAGAATATATTAACTTCATTTATTAGAATACCAACATAATAATGTCAATGCTTCCCAAATTGATGTATGTTTAACACAATTCTAATGAAAATCCAAACAATATTTTCTATCACCTTTGACAAATGATTACCAATATTTGTATGAAAGAATGACAACAAAAATAAGACCATTTTTTAAAAAAAATAAAGTCAAAATATTCATACTACCTGATTTTAAGATTTAATTTGGATGTGAAATATCCTCAACAGGATCATGTTTGAATCTTTGCTCTCTAGCTGGGGGATGCTCTTAAGCATTGAGGATGGGGGCTTAGCTGGAGAAAGTGAGCCACTGGTGGGGGCAGGAGGTAAGTCTTCAGGAGTTGTAGCCTGACTCTGCTTTTTTCTTTGCTGATCCTAATCAACCAAGATATGAAGAAGTTTGCACACACTCCCACTGCCATCTTCCCAGTCATTCTGTACTGTTTCTGCTCCAACTGTGAGCCAAAATAAGTCTTTCCTCTTGTAAGTTGTCTCTTGTTAGGAATTTGGATACAGCAACAGAAAGAAAGAAAGAAAGAAAGAAAGAAAGAAAGAAAGAAAGAAAGAAAGAAAGAAAGAAAGAAAGAAAGAAGAGAGAGAGAGAGAGAGAGAGAGAGAGAGAGAGAAATCACTATGAAGTTAAACAAACCAAGACAGTGTTGTACTGACAAAAGAACACATGTAATGATTAACGCAGAATAGAGTCCAGAAAGACCCACACCAATGGTAATTTGATCTTTGATGAAGATACAAATGCAATTTAGTGGAGAAAAAAAATGGTCTCTTCAACAAATGATTTTGGCACAACCAAATTATTTTATACAAAACAAAACTATTAACTCTCTGGCTCTTACAGTCTTTCTGCCTCCTCTTCCACAAAGTTCCCTGGGCACTAAGGGGAGGGATTTAATGTAGACATCCCATTAGGGCCGTGTTTTCCAAGGTGTCTCACTCTCTGTGTGATGCTTATCTGTGGGCCTCTCTATTTGTCCTCATCTGCTGTAAGAGGAAGCTTCTCTGATGATGGCTGAGAAAGACACTGATCTGAGTGTAGCAGAATGCCATTAGGACTCATTTTATCACCACAGGAATTTTTGCTTTTAAGGCCCTCTAAATCAAAATGACCAAAGCTCATATGAACTCACAAGACTACACAGCGCCTACACAGGTCTGTACCAGATCCTCTGCTATATGTCATATGCCATGGCTTCCAGTTTCGTGTTTTTATGGGATTCTTGAGCACGCAGTCAAGTGAGCCTTTGATTCCTATGCCTTCTCTTGGGCTATTGTTCTTCTGTCTGTCTCACCCAACTTTGATGTCATATTTTGTTGTATTTTATTATATTTTACTTTGTTATATATCTTTAATTGACATTAACCTTCAACCTTAACCCCATGTCTTACACACAATTAATTCAAAATCAATGGGATACCTAAATATAGAACATAAAACTATGAAACTTTCCACAGCAAACAAAGGACAAACACTGCAGTAACCTGATGTTAGATGAGCTAAAACTGACTTTCTCAAAACCTATGATTCTGCAAAAGACATTGTTTAGAGAATACAGAAGCTGAAGACAGGAAAAAAAAAAGTTTCAAATCGTACACCTGACTGAAGGCATATTTGTAGCATACGTTAGCAACACTTACAGCATAACAGTAAGACAACTAAAATTTCACTCAAATCTGGCCAGAGGACTTGAAGACTCTTGTGAACAAAGAGGGCATGTGTGTGTATATCACTACACACACTGACTAAAATGATGAGAATTAAAAATATGGACCCAAACCAACTGGCAGCAATATGGCAGAGCCACCAGAGCACTGACAGGCTTTTCAGAGTGCAAGATGATAAAGCTGCTTTGGATGACAATTTCAAATTCCTCACAAAGTTAAACATATGCTTACCATATGATCTAGCAATCCTCCCCCTGGGCATTTCCCTCCAGGAAATAGTCACATGAGACAAACGAAAATGGTCACCATAGTTTTGTTTGTAATAGCACCAAAGCAGAAACAATCTAAATGGTCTGCAGTGGGTGAGTGGATAAGCAAACTGGTACTAGTCAGACACTGAGATGGGCAAACATAACAAACCGAATCTCAAAGGCAGTATGCTGAAGGAAAGAAGTATGTCTCAGAATGTTCCATATTCTGCAGTTCCATTTATGTAGCATGCGGAAACCTAGAACTGTAATGACAGAGAAGGTATTAGTGGTTTCAGGGCTTAGGGCAGAGGTATAACAAAGGAACAGCAAAATGTAGTCTTGCTTGGATAATAAAACATTTTTGGTTTGAACATGGCACACATGCCTGTAACCTCAGAATTCAGAAGGCTAAGTCAAAACAGTTTGAGGAAGCTGGGTGTGGTGGCACACGCCTTTAATCCCAGCACTCAGGAGGCAGAGGCAGGTGGATTTCTGAGTTCGAGGCTAGCCTGGTCTACAAAGTGAGTTCCAGGACAGCCAGGGCCATACAGAGAAACCCTGTCTCGAAAAACCAACAAAACAAAACAAAACAAAAAAAAAAAAAAAAAACAGTTTGAGGAGAGTCTCGGCTATGTAATGAGACACTGTATTAAAACAAAACAAGAAAGAACAGGAGAAAGGAAAAGGAAATAAGGTATGGAAGAGAAGAAGGAGAGAAGATAAAAGGAAAGGAGGAGAAGGAGGGAAGAAAAGAGAAAGGAAGGAAAGAGCCTCTTTATTTTATTGTAGTGATAGTTACATGAACCTATACAAGGATTAATTTGTCAAACTGTATACCAACAAAGTCAGAATTTACCATGTCAATTTTAAAAAAAAAAATGAAAGGTTATTGAACAGTCTAAAGATCTTTTCTTTTTGTGGGTTATATCTACTGATATTTTCCATCCTACAAGTTGAAAGTAATAACAACTTCCAATTTTATTTCATTAATTCATTTAAAAATGATCATACCAGAAAGACATCGTACATTATATAAGTGTTTTTAGAGAAATTAATTGTGGCTCAGAAGTAAGCAAAAACTTTAATTCCATTGTTTTGCAAAGCTCTTTTTTATCTGGCTCAATAGAAGACAGCTGGATGCTCACATCTGCTTCTACATACAATCCTTTATAATATTATTGGTCATTTAGCCTCAGCAAAACTCCTCTGAGCGCTTGATTGAGAGAATGATAAGAGTGTTGTTGTAACAGTAGCTTTGACTCCATGCATTTTCAGGAGGAGTTTGTGGTCTTGCAGAGGTTCCAAAAGTCCCTTTTCGTGATCGTTTCAAATGTATTCCAAATCTGATGCCCATCTGAAGCAGTTCAGCTTCACTTCAGATTTTCTGAACAAACTTCTGCTATCTTTCTTCTTTATCCCTGGAAGTACGGTCTCCCTTTCTTGATTTTGAAGGAGGATAGACCTATTACCTCAAACTTGTGTATTTGACATGGAATGTGTGACTCCTCACAACAGCCTTATCTACTTTTTATCTGTTGTAGTTTGTCTGTTACCATGGTGATTTTGGTAATCTTCAATTTGCTTGTATGCTTTCCTCCTGCCTTTTCCTTGTGGTTTCCATCTTTTTTTTAAATTATGTTTTTGTTTGGCTATTATAGCTTTGTAATTTATTTTTCTTCTCCTGTTTGTTCTGAGATTTATAAATGTGACTTCTGAATATGTCAGTGTCTTATCTGAACCTTAAATGAACCCCTACAATCTCACATTGGACCCTCCTAAAGAGCCATCATGTATCTGTTGCATTTGATGCCTCCAATATTTCCAGTGTTTCCTGGAGAAGAGCCTCCCCTTATCTATGCTTGGGTTGCTATCTCTTTTCCTCATTTCCCACAGGTTGTATGCGTGGTCCTTGAACTGCTTCCTTTTCGATTACCATTCATAATTTGGTGGGCTGGGTATCTGTCTTAGATATTGCTATTGCTGTGAAGAAACACCATGACCAGGGCAACTCTTATAAAGGACAACATTTAATTGGAGCTGGCTTACAGGTTCAGAGGTTCAGTCCATTATCATCTCTGTGGGAAGCATGGTGATGTACAGGCAGACATGGTGCTGGAGGAAGAGCTAAGAGTTCTACATCCAGACCCGCAGTCAGCAGGTCTGGCTTGAGCATCTGACACCTCAATGCCTATGCCCACTTGTGCCTTGTGCCACTTACAGTTTGTTTTCTGCTTCCCATTTGTCTTTGAAGATGTAAGCTCTCAGCTTTCTGCTACAGAAGCCATGCCTGCTGCTTGCTGCCCTGCTTCTCCACCATGATTGATTCATAACCCTCTGGAACTCCAGTCCAAATAGACTCTTCTATAAGGTGCCATTGTTGTGTTTTATCAAAACTAAAGAAAAGGAACTGTCTTAGGGTTTCTATTCCTGCACAAAAGATCATGATCAAGAAGCAAGTTGGGGAGGAAAGGGTTATTCAGTTTACACTTCCACATTGCTGTTCATCACCAAAGGAAGTCAGGACAAGAACTCACACAGGGCAGGAACTTGGAGTCAGGAGCTGATGCAGAGGCCATGGAGGGATGCTGCTTACTGGCCTGCTTCCCCTGGCTTGCTCATCTTCCTTTCATATAGAACCAGAACTATCAGCCCAGGGGTGGCACAATGGGCTAGTCCCCCTGCCCCCCAATCACTAGTTGAGAAAATGCCTTACAGATGGATCTCATGGAGGCATTTCCTCAAGGGAGGCTCCTTTCTTTGTGATAACTCAAGCTTGTGTCAAGTTGAAACACAAGACCAGCCAGTACAGGCACTAATACAGCTACCAAGGGCAGGGGTGCAGGTGCCAGCCTTCTGACTGGATGGCATGGTAATGAAAAAGTGTATTGTCCTTAATTTGAAATCATTTTAAAATAATAATGAAAACTATTAAGAGTTGATCTGGATTTTATTATCAGCAAGCACCAGAAATCCTAAACAATATCTATCAAAATGATTCTACTCTCAAAAGAAATGCTCTATTGCCTCCATTCCCATGCTGCCTGAGCCACTGATTAAATCAGATCCATCTAATTCAAGCCCTTGATGCCATACCTCATGAGGAGTCATCCAGTTTTTTCTGGGATTTTTGTATTCATTTGGGGTGGAAGGATGAGCAAGAGACTCAACTAAGCTGTTCCATAGACAAATTTACTTCATTTTTCTGTTTCAGACCAACTTCTTATTCTTATCAATGGTCGAATTCTATCTAGGCCTATACTTGTACGATGACTCCAACCTCCTTGTACCTGTTTTTCCTAGTCCTGGGCTTCTTCCTCTCCCACATCAGCTCCCTGAAGGCAAAGGTTTTCACCTTTGTTGTTTACTGCTAGATACCTAGAATCATGTATAATATCTGACACATAATGGGTTCATTTATCTGCCCTTCTATCCAGCAATTGATCATACATTTTTTTCTGTCTTACCACATAGTGATTCTCAACAAATAGAATTATATGCAGCATTATGAATAAGTTATGTGTCCCAAATATGGCATGGAATCATTACAGATACACTGAGGTCATTTGGGCTGTGAAGAAGTGCACTATACAGACAGATGATGGAAAACTAGCTTCTAATCTTTGATATCCTTGTACTCCAAAGATTGTCACACTACATTGGATAAATCAGAAAAGTAATAACTGGTGAGGTGGAGGCTCAGGTACACAGATTAGGTGACTTATTGAAAGTAAAGCTGTTTATTTTCATTTAAGTATGTGGACAGACATACCAGATGTACATATATAGTTCATATAACAAAAACCACACTTTAAAAATAGGTAATGCACTCACGTGTGATAGTGTCATTTCATGGTTACTCTTATACACTTTGCTTTTGGCAATTAATATATTTTGTAAATTATTTTATATTAGTGACAGAGTCTTCTCATTTTTAACAGCTGCATTTTAGTGCCATAAGTTATTAGGCAGTCCTTTACTGAAAGAAATTTTGGTTGTTTCCAGTGTTTTAATAACTTCATGTATGTGCAAAGATGTATCTACAGAAGCTTATCTACATCTGGGCAATGAATAACTGGAAGATAAATTCCTAGAAATTGTACATTTTATTTCTTTTCTTCTTTTTCCTTCACATTTTAAAGAGAGGGTTGTTGTGAGCATGTTGGTTTCTTTTTTAAAAAAAAAACCAACAAATATCATAATATGTTTTATTTTAATCCCAGGTGTGGGATACAGGGCTGCTTCAGATTGTCCACAGCACCTAACTATGATTTGCCTCGTACTCTAGCAGGGCTATGATTTTTCCAGCTGCAGCTAGTTTTCTGCAAGAGTGTGCTTGAAATTTTGGGGACTCCTGGAGAGGGTATATAAATGCTTGGGCCCCGAGAGGAGTGCAGCTGCTGCTCTACCTGCTGCTGCTGCTCCACCTGCTGCTGCTGCTCCACCTGCTGCTGCTGCTCCACCTGCTGCTGCTGCTGGCTGATGATTGCTGGTTGTTGTTGCAGTTTGTCAAGTAGTTGTGCACAAAGAGACAACAAGAAGAAATTAGATAGCCTGACACAAAGATCAAACTTGCGCCAAAGAACTTAACATCCAGAATCAGCAGGAAGTAGTCTAATGATATCACTGCCCCTTTCCCCTCTAGGCTTCCCTCTTGCCTACCTAGTGCTGGGGGTGGGGAGGGGTTGAGAAAATGGAATAGGGATGGAAAATGGTGGTAGAATAAGGAACTCATAAAGTAGCCAAAGGTCAGGTTACAGAGGGTCTCAATCTGTACCACAGGGGCCTGGAACTCTTGATTCTCCTTCCTCAGCTTCTTGTTTTTTAAAAAAGATTTATTTATTTATTTATTTATTTATTTATTTATTTATTTATTTAATGTGTACACTGTCACTGTCTTTAGACACACTAGAAGAGGGCATCAGATCCCATGGTTGTGAGCCACCATGTGGTTGTTGGGAATTGGACTGGAAGAGCAGTCAATGCTCTTAACCAGCCTCCCTTCCTCAGCTTCTTCTTCTTTTCTTTTCTTTTTCTTTTTTTTTTTTTTTAGTTTATGTAATAAACATTTTCCTTTCTTTTTTATTGGATATTTTCTTCATTTACATTTCAAATGCTATCCCAAAAGTCCCCTATACCCTCCCCCCAACCCCCGCCCTGCTTCCCTACCCACTCAATCCCACTTCTTGGCCCTGACATTCCCCTGTACTGGGGCATATAAAGTTTGCATGACCAATGGTCCTCTCTTCCCAATAATGGCCGACTAGGCCATCTTCTGATACATATGCAGCTAGAGACACGAGCTCTGAGGGTACTGGTTAGTTCATATTGTTGTTCCACCTATAGGGTTGCAGATCCCTTTAGCTCCTTGGGTACTTTCTCTAACTCCTACATTGGGGGACCCTGTGTTCCATCCTATAGATGACTGTGAGCATCCACTTCTGTATTTGCCAGGCACTGGCATAGCCTCACATGAGACAGCTATATCAGGGTCCTTTCAGCAAAATCTTGCTGGCATAAGCAATAGTGTCTGCGTTTGGTAGCTGATTATGGGATGGATCCCTGGGTGGGGCAGTCTCTGGATGGTCCATCCTTTCGCCTTAGCTCTAAACTTTGTCCCTGCAACTCCTTCCACGGATATTTTATTCCCTATACTAGGGAGGAATGAGGTATCCAAGAGTTGGTCTTCCTTCTTGATTTTCTTGTGTTTTGGAAGTTGTATCTTGGGTATTCTAGGTTTCTGGGCTAATATCCACTTATCAGTGAGTGCATATCAAGTGACTTATTTTGTGATTGGGTTACCTCACTCAGGATGATAGCCTCCAGATACATCCATTTGCCCAAGAATTTCATAATTTCATTGTTTTTAACAGCTGAGTAGTACTCCATTATGTAAATGTACCACATTTTCTGTATCCATTCCTCTGTTGAGGGACATCTGGGTTCTTTCCAGCTTCTGGCTATTATAAATAAGGCTGCTATGAACATAGTGGAGCATGTGTCCTTATTACCAGTTCTTCCTCAGCTTCTTGAGCGCTGGAATTACAGGCCTATGCCACTGTGCCCAGGCCCAGGATTCCTCCTCAAAAGAGCACTTGGAATGGTGCCAGGAAGTACCTTAAAGAACATACATGTATCATTTCTTTGAATCTTCACAGTTCTTGGATAAAACTTGCTAGTATAGCCCACATTTTTATATTGAAATATAATTTATATACCACAAAACTCACACTTTTAGTATGTCCTTATGGTTGTGGAGAAATCAATACTGCTTCCAGAATATTATCACTACTCCCAAAGAAATTCTGTTTATTTCCAGTCACTCTTTGTGTGTGTGTGTTAACATAAATGGATGTTTTGCCTGCATGTATGTCTATGTACCATGTGTGTGCCTCATACATAGGAGACCAGAAGATGTTGTGAGATCCCCTGGAACTGGAGTTAAAGGCAGTTGTGAGCCAACAAGAAGGTGCTGAAATCAAACCCAGGTACTCTGGAACAGCAGCAAGTCCTCTTAATCACAGAACCATCTCTCCAGCAGTATTGCCAGACATTCTTATTTCCTCTCTGTCAATGTGAAGCAACTACTAGTATATAATTTGAAGCCTTTTGTATTTAACTCTTCACCAAACATGAAGTTCTCAGGATTTATTCCGGTTGTATCAGTATGTTGTCCTTGATATACCCATCATTCTGTTACATAGGTATAGCACATTATGTTTCCTTATTCATCAGTCATTTGGATTTTTCCCCACGTGTTGGATATTATGAATAAGGCTGCTATTAATGTTCACACATAAGTTTTGTGTGAGTATATGTTTTTGTTTCTCTTGGGAATATACCTAGAAGTCAACTTGCTAGACCATATGGTAACTCCATGTTTAACACTTTGAGGAAATGACAAGCTGTTTGCTAAGCAGATGTTCTCTATATATTCCTACTGCCAATGGATGAGGATTCTAATTTTTTCTTATCATTTCATTTTTTGTTCATGACTGGTTTGTGTTAAGTATATTTCTGAATTTGTTGTGGTAATAACATGTTCCCCTTTACTATATTAATACTGTACATTATATTGACTTATTTCCATATCATTTTTGTAGCAATGATTTTTGAGCCCAGGGTCTTGTGCATACCAGGCAATCAGTCTCTGATATTCACAACTCGAACTAACTTTGCATCAAAGAATAAATCCCATTTAGCTGCAGTACACATTCCTTTTAATATGCTGCCTCTCTAAGTACTACTATTTTGTTGAAGATTTTTACATGTATTATTTTTCTTTATTTCTAACTATTTATTCTTTGTGAGTTTCACGTCATGCACCCCGGTCCTGTTCATCTCCCAGTTCCCTCATATCTGCCCTACATCCTTGTAACCTCCTCCACAAAGTAAAACACACACTAACAACAAAACAAAGCATAGAAAACATCTCATCATGGAAGCTGTAGTGTGTCACAGTGTGTCCTACATTATGCCCCTCTGTCCACACATCTGCACTTGCAAATGTCCATTGCATGGCGTCCCCAGAACTGTGAAGTCACTTGTGCATGCAGCTTCTCTCTCTGCTTTCTTTCAACGTGGGCACTGTCTTTGGTTCTCTTGGGTATGCTTAGGTGTGAGCTTCAGGGAGTTTGCTTTGATATTTTTCTGTTTCTTGGTATTCCCTGTGCTTCTTGGATTTGTGATTTGTTGCCTGTTGCTGCTTTTGTATATCTGAGCCATCCGTGTTTTAGATAAGTCTTCTGCCTTTTCTTAGTGAGAGCTCTCTAGGGAGCCAGAATGAACAGGAGACAGACAATAGATATAAAGTTTGTTTACTGCCAGTTGGGGCTGAAATGACAAGAGGCTTCAAGTCCTTCAATGCCCTTATTTTAGTTTCCCTTCCTTGCTTTGGGATTTCTTTGCATATTGCTCCTCAGAGAGCATCTGTCCTGCAGTTCTTTCCATGTTAAGGCTGTGTAGGAGGCTAGCTGATGTGACAGTACAGTGCTGGGGAAGGCATTGGCCTATACTCTTCTGATTACATTTTATGCTCTTTGTGTGCTCGAGTCTTAACCACTGTGGCCTACATGAATGTTTCTGTCTTTTCTCAGGAATTTGAAGTATCTTCCATAATAACTGTCCCCCTTCGTGTGGCATTTTAACTTTATTTCCAATAAGTTTTCTCTGTTACAACTAGGGGATTATTCAAGAAGTGGGGTAGAAGTCATCTAAGATGACGTCTCTGCGTTATCCTATGATGAAGCTTCCTTGATCCAAAGGGTAGACTTCTGTTGTAGAGAAATACCTTGTATTAAATTATATACCTATTAGAGGCCCTATCGGGTTTTGTTGGGGTTTGGTTTGGTTTTGGTTGGTAGCCTATTTGCTTTTTTCCCAAGTTCACATTGCTGGCTAGTTTTATGCCAACTTAACACAAGCTACTTTTATTTTGCAACACAGAACCTCAATTGAGAAAATGTCCCTACCAAAATTGGCCTATGGGTAAGCTTATGGGGCATTTTCTTGATGATTTATGTGGGAGGGCCCAGTCCATTGTGGGTGATGCCATCCCTGCCTGGGCTGTTGGTCCTGGGTTCTATAAGAAAGCAGGCCGACATATTTATAATAGCCAGAAGCTGGAAAGAACCCAGATGTCCCTTAACAGAGGAATGGATACAGAAAATGTAGTACATTTACACAATGGAGTACTACTCAGCCATTAAAAACAATGATTTCATGAAATTCACAGGCAAATGGATGGAACTTGAGAATACCATCCTGAGTGAGGTGACTCTGTCACAAAGGAACAAACACAGTATGTACTCAATGATAAATGGATATTACCCAAAAGTTTGGAATACCCAAGATTCAATTCACAGACCATATGAAGTATTAAGAAGAAGGAAGACCAAAATGTGGATGCTTCAGTGCTTTTTAGAAGGGTGAACAAAACATTCACAGGAGAAAGTATGGAGACAAAGTGTGGAGCAGAGACTGAAGGAAAGGCCATCCAGGGACTGCCCCACCTGGGAATCCATCCCACATACAGCCACTAAATCCAGACGTTATTGTGGATGCTGGAAAGTGCTTGCTGATATAGCTGATATGGTTGTTTCCTGAGAGGCTTTGTCAGAGCCTGACAAATACAGAGGAGGAAACTCGCAGCCAACCACTGGACTAAGCTCGGAGGTCCTGACAGAGGAGTTGGAGAAGGGACTGAAGGAGCTGAGGGGGTTTGCAGTCCCATGGAAGGAGCAACAGTGTCAACAGGCCAGACCCCCCGGAGCTCCGGAGGACTGGACCACCAACCAAAGAATGCACATGGAGCAACCCATGGCTCTGGCCACATAGGTGGCAAATGGCCTGTTGAACATCAGTGGGAGGAGAGACCCTTGGGCTTGAGGGTGTTTGATGCCCCAGTGTAGGGGAATACCAGGGTGGGAGGATGGGAGTGGGTGGGTGAGGGAGCACCCTCATAGAGGCAGGGAGAGGGAGGATGGGATAGGGGGTTTCTGAAGAGGAGACCTGGAAAGGGGAAAACATTTGAATTGTAAATAAAGAAAATATCCAAGGGGGAAGAAAGAAAGACAGAGAGAGAGAGAGAGAGAGAGAGAGAGAGAGAGAGAGAGAGAGAGAGCAAGCAAGCAGGCTGAGCAAGCCATGGGGAACAAGCCAGTAAGCAGCACACACACATACACACACACACACACCATGGCCTCTGCATCAGCTCTTGCCTCCAGGCTTCTGCCCCAACTTCCCTAGTAAGATGATTTTAGTCATGGTGTTTTGTCACACTAATCAAAGTCCCAGACACCATGAAAACTAGGTAAGGTTATTGTAGGGAAAGTCTTTGAAAGTGTGGGGCTTCTGGAATTGTGGCCCCCACTGCCTGTCAGATGATCTCAGCTTTATGCAACTCCACACTTACTTTCCAGCAACTGTCCAAATTACCAGTCAAGTATATGGTCTTACCATTCATTTACAGATTCCACAATCTCCTGTTGCAGTTACACACATCTCGGGCACTGAATTTTTTTGGATCTGCCTTCTCCAGATTTCAGGATAAATTTTGCAAGTGATTTCTGCCATGATTTCAATTCTCTGCTAGGCTCCAGGTGAATCATTTCAGTTTACTCAATTCTCATGTTGTAGGGAACTTAGTGCTGATGTCTAAGTCTCTTACGTGTCAGAACTGAAAGCAGAGCTGTTTCATAGGTTCACATTAGTTTATCATTGCATTCCTCTTGGCTGCATGTGCCCTCTTGGGATCCCTTTACTATCATAATAGTGAAGTCTAGGGGTGGAGGAAAGGCTAACCAAAGCCTCATTAGGTTTGCTAGCATTAAGCTTTCCTGTGATTTCTTAAAATAAATAAAATGTCATCATAATATAGCATTCTCATATACACCACTAAGTTGTCTTGCCAGTATTTTTCACATTTTATTATTTATAAATGAAATTAGCGAAAATATTCTTGATACAGCTCTTACCCACTTTTGAAAAGATCACAGAATAGTTGCATCAGATGATGTGCAATGGTTTCCTTCAGTTTCCTGGAATAGCTTTTACACAGAAAGGTTTGGCAGATACCAATTTAGAAAACGTGTTTTTACAGTTCTAAGAAAGAGTGCGTTTACACTACTGATTTGATGTTTTAAAAATATTTGCCTTTTAGACTTCATGATTTTCAAGTTTTATAGTTATATTCTAAAAAAATTGTCCACATTACCAACTATTTTATACTTATTGGTAAACAAGTTGGCTGTAGTATTTTTTACAGCTATTTTTAGCTTTCTTGTTATGTCTCCATACTTTTCTCATGTGCCTTCCCCTCTGTTCTTTTATGGAGTCTAGAACTGTGCCCCTTGTCTATTCAGAAATCTGTCTTGTTTGTGTTGTGACTTTATCTGTTCCATTCGTGTGTGATCTCACAGGGATTATACTTCGTCTTCAGCTTTCATGAAGCTCCTGTATGGATTTCCTACCTTGTGAAATTACATTATTTAGTAATGAGCAGTACGTTAACTATTTCCTAGAAGTTTTGACTCCTGTATCTTCATCTGTTCTTAATAGTTTCTGTTTACATTGTGAGTTTTCCCTCAACCCAGTTGAGTTTCTAAAATATTAAAACATTAAGGAATTTTACTGTTGCTCTTTATTTCTAACTTAATCACAAATATGGTTAGGGAATTGTGAGAATGAAACCACTTCTGTGGTATTTGCTGAACTTTTCTTCATAACAAAGAATGTGCTCAATATCCCAGTGTGCTTGAGGGAAAATGTGTATTATTAACTCTTAGATACATAGAAAGTATGGGTGCTCAGACATACAATATAGGTAAATGCCCTCGAACAAATTGGTTTATGTACTCCAGTGGCCATCTTACCTGTCTGCTTACAAGCTTCCATCTAATAATTAGCCTGGAACTTTCTGTCCTCTCTGTGCTTTGTTGCCTTAAAGTGGTTTTGAGGGATTTTATCCAGCAATTTTCATTACTTTACTAGAAAGGTTGAATCAAATTACCAACTCTGCTTTTGCCAGCCACAAAAAGTCCCTTCTCTTAGATGCTTAAACATTCTTGACAATACAGTGCAACCTCAGGCAATATTCCTACTGTCTTTCAAACAATATGAGAACTTTAAAATGCTCCCAATATTAGCAATCTTCTATTGTCTGGCATGGTTTTGCACTCCAGTGTTTTTAGTGGCAGCTTGTTTTTATACTTTTATTCAGCATTCTTACTAGGTTGTTTTGTTGGGTTTTGTCTTTTTTTGTTTTTCAGGCTCTAGGCTAGTCTGGGACTCGCTATATAGCCAAGGCTAGCTTTGCAATCCTGATTCACCTGCCTCAGCCTCCCACATGCTGAAATGAGCTGCCACTACAACAGATATTGTTTGGTTTTGAGATGGAGTTTTGCTATTTTATCCAGGTTGGACTTTTAACCTCTGAGTTCCAGAAAATCCTTCAGCTTCAGCCTCCCAAGTAGTTGGGACATTTGGTGCATATCATCATAGCATTTTTGTTTTATATAGTTACTCAGTTTGCTTTCCTCACATTTATAGGTTTTTTTTTCTTCCCTGACCCTTGTCTCCCATTCACTCCTCTCACCTTTCCATTTCTCTCTATGTGAAGTGCAGCTCTCAGTATTTTCATGTGAGTCTGTTATTAGCTAAAGGTTCATAGCATTGGTTTTCTGAAATTGTACTTACTTCATTCATCAGTACTTCTTCTCCTTGTGCCAACTGGTGACTCATCTTCAGGGCACATCGTATCTTTGTGAGACCTGAATTTCCCACCGCACCCCACCCTTATGTTCTTTTCATCTATTCTAGTTTGAGAATTTCATATTTGAGCATCACACCTGCATTACTCTCACCACTCTTCCCCCTCCCAAATTCATGATCTCTTTTTAAAAAGAATGATTGTTTATATGTATATATGCACATATATGCACATAGTGTGTATATAGCCCATGATTTAGCTTTGCTCATATGTGCATGCATCCAGGGCTGAACACTTGAAATTGAACAAAATCTGTTGGACTTGGTCCCAGAAAGCAACCAATTCTCTTACTATTACTATTAACACATATTAAGTGTAGTAATTAATAGGTTTCACTGCAACATTTACATGTGTGCATATATCCTGCAGGGACTGTATGCTTACTGTTGCTTGTTTCTAAGCACATCTTCAGCAGATATTTATTTTTCTATGAAGCTTCTACATGGCCTGGTTTGTCAAAATGTATTGTTTGATTTTGCTTATGTTCTATATATTTTAATGTTTCAACATTTGGATCCCATAAGACACAGGGTGGGGGGGTGGTAAATTTAGACGTCCACATTCACAACATGACAGACCCAGGGATTTTCTTTGTCTTGGTTACTCAACATAGCACCAGCAATTACTTATTGTCTAACTCCCATTTAATGGACAAGCCAATCTACTAAAGGTTTCAACCTAAGATAGCAGCTGCAACTTTTCTTGCTTTGGTGGCATTGAAGCTGTGCTGCTGATACCTCTGTGAGCACTGACTCACAGCTCAAAGCATCTAGCCCCTAGGGTCTGATACCTGGAACTAAAACCATATTGCGTGGTTGCAGTGTTGCTGGCTTCTTTTTGTTTTTCTAGACATTTTACAGAAATTTAAATTTTCTTTCCAGTTCATCTCATGTTAATATGTGTTGGTACTGGGGGAGGTGCTATTCATATCATGGCAATGTTGCCAGAAGCCCTACTTCACACACATGATTTTGCACCTTTATAATTACACTTTTTCCTTATCAATTTTATCTACATAAAAAAAAAACACTTCTTTATGAGACAAAGAAGCAGCCCCCCTCCAGAAGCATCTAGATAACAGGCATATAAAATGTTGATCTCTGTAGGATGTTGGATTATATTCCAGAGCTACTAACCATGTAGTTCAACTATATCATTGTCCCAAGGTATAAATTTTCTGAGCACAGTGATTGGCAACCTTTAAACATTTTAGTAGCAGAGTCCTTTCCTCAAATATTCCTAGGAGCCCCCAAAATATAAAACAAAAGTAACTGCTGTGGTTGAAATGTGGTTGAGCTGTTTGGTCCTCGATTACTAAACCACTCCTCCCCCAACCCTTGTTTCCTAAGGTGTCCCCAAGAGCATCTTTGTAGAATCCTTAGGTTTCAAAGTACCACGAAGTAAAATCAAAAAGGCAAGATCAGTGGCTCCCAAAATGTGGTCTGAGAGTCAACATGACCATCACCTGGGAATGTGGCAGAAATGCATTCCCTACCTAGTAAACCTCAAACCCTCCGATTATGAGTGAGCCATCAGTTCATAACTATATAATTCTTGTGACTCTGACATGTGTTAGTTGGAGAGCTTATTATGCATAGCATCCTGTTCACTTATCAGGGAAAACTTGGTAATATTGTCCAAGAGTGATATTTCTGGATATTTACCCAAGCTTCTGCTGAAAGAGGGTGGGGGTACCTGAGTGATATTATAGATACCCCTGAAATCCAACTTCATAACAGCCTGGATTCCTTGGAATTGGTAAACTATACCAAACTATACTGAGCAAAAGAAGCCCCACATAAAAGATTTCATCCTGACCAATTAATTTTGCCTCCATACAAAGCCAGGCAATGCTGACCCACACCAAACAAAGTTAGGATTGGCAATTCCCAGTCACCAGCATACTCTGTTTCTCAACCTGAATGCTCTTTACAGGGATGTGTTCATTTTGCAGAAATTCATCATGTTCTAAATAATATGTGCATGTTGTCTGTTTAATGCACTCCAGCACAAAAACTGCTCAATACATGGGCAATTTGCAGGGGCTGTTAACTGTGAAATGACAGACTACTCTGAGTCCTGAGCTGCATACTGTCAAGAGGATCTGAGCCTTCACTCCTAGGTGTGAAATGTAAATTGGAGCAAGCAATTCCCAGCACTGGTTCTACCACAGTGACGACCTGTGGTGTATGGATGCCACTGTTTTCTGATTGGAAAGAGCTTTTAGTTGATAGCATCCTTTATGGGCCCTCACAGAGTATGGTGAGGCATTTACCAAAGTGACCTGCAGGCCAGAGTCAGTTCTAGCATCTGGCTATTCCAGGAAACTGGCAGTGACAAAACTCTGGAACTCCAATCAGATTACAGCCAAGAAACTGTAGAAAGAACATGTAATGGGTGTAATGTAGGACTGTATCCTGTGGTCCTTCATTGTCAGTTCTGTGGGTTACTAAACATCTTAGTCACAAGCAGCCATCTTTTACTTGTGTTCTTCTAGGGCCAGATCATATATACAGGAACCAATTCTTTCTGCAAATTATGATTGTATGTGGAAGCAAAGAATGAGCTTTACTGGATTTTGTACCTATGTGCTCACATAGAAATACCAGCTCAGGTAAAAATAACCCAGTTGTGTTTCATAGCTCAATAGGTCACAAGGCAGTTTATTTTTCGCCATCTTGCAGAACATTCTTCCTTATTCTGTGTACTCTGTCCAGATAGCTGCTTAAGATGTAGTTATTTCTCTCCCCTACACTACCACTACCTGTGTACTCAACATGAGAACATTAGTGAATATGCCTGAGTGTTACCTTCTGATCCACTTGGCACCCCCAATTGTGAAGATGTCTGGTCATGTGTCAGGCATGCCCATGCCTGAATCTCAGTTTGGACTCCAGGCTAATACATACCTGCTGAAAAGATGCTGTTCTGGGTCCCACAGTGGCATGATTTAAAAGTGTTCCCTGGACCACCATCATATTTCCATGACTCAGCTCGGGGGTTAGTAATGAGCAAAGACATAGGACTAGGTGTTGCAGTGGGACAGTTGGTCTGTTGCTGAAGGACAGGGTGTTGGTTGTTGTTTTTCAGACACAGATGTGAGGTATGGCCAGGAAGTACCAGCCATAGATGCCTTGGTGGTCTGTGCCTTCTACCAAAGGAACAAGGAGTTCAGCTTCACTGCTCATCAATCAGTGGATTCCACTTACAACTATTCCTGAGTGCAGGACATTTACATGAATGCTTCTATATCAGAAAAACCTCAAAATGAGGAACTTTCTGTTAAAGAATGTGTATGCTGTAAGACAAGGGCTGTGGAAATGTTCCTGGTTGAAGGAGACTGAAGGTACTTGACAAACCCTTAACACCTTACCCTAGACCAGATCCTATGATGGGAGAAATGATATTCAGGATATTTAGTGGTCAAGGGAGAAACATGGCTTTAAAATGACAGATTAAACATTGTAAAAATGTTCACTTGTGCCGGGCACTGGTGGCACACACCTTTAATCACAGCACTTAGGAGGCAGAGGCAGGCGGATTTCTGAGTTCAAGGTCAGCCTGGTCTACAGAGTGAGTTCCAGGAAAGCCAGGGCTACACAGAGAAACCCTGTCTCAAAAAAAAAAAAATGTTCTCTTGTCTAAAGTTTCACATGGTGATATATGGAACATGTCTATTCTTAGGAAATGCCCATTGAAGTGTTTTGGCACAAAGGGTCCTGAAATATGTACTTTATCCATATTGGGTTTGTACACACACACACACACACATAAATGCACATATGAGATGATCAAGGGTATGTTAATGGGAGGAGTGCAAAAGGGTGTTTTTATTATTTTTATACATTTTCTGTGAGTTTGAATTTGTTTCCAAATTAAACACTTGGAAATGTTAAAGGACAATTTCTGTGCAAGCAGTCAAAATCTGCTGGCACACATCTGAGTGAATTCTTCACATGGCAGATATGAAGAATGGGGACATAGCTGTGTCTTCCTCAACAGGGCTACCAATCCCATCCCCCCAGATTGGCCAAATAACTGACCAAATGGTATCTGAAACTGTCCATTTATCTCCCCATCCTAAAAAAACAAAACAAAAAAAAAAAACCCCAAACAACAGCAAACCATGTTCTTCTGAGGACTGTGGTGCTAAAAACATTTGGATAATGGAAGGAAGGAGTATGTTCCATCCATCCATCCATCCATCCATCCATCCATCCATCCATCCAGTAAATATTTTAAGTACCTGCTCATTATATGCCAAGAACTATGTGCCAGGAGCTGAAGATGTAACCCAGGATCCAAAAGAAAACGCTGCTCCTGCTTTCACAAGGACTCTGATGTGCTAGGGGATACATCTCAGTGGCAGAGTGCTTGCCTAGCATATGCAAGGCCCTGGGTTCAATCCCTATATCAAAATAAACAAAAATTATGAGATCAATGGATTCTACCCACAGCCATCTAAGTCTCTATTTCCAAATGAGTTGGCCACTAAGTAAACTTGGGAAGCTGTTGGGAACCCCACCCCTTCTATTAGAGACAACGGATCCAATGCCCATGCATCTGATCCACATTGAGCTGACTCCCAGGACTTTCCAGGGCTGAGGAAAGGATGCACGGAGTTTTCCCTATCCCTAGGTGTTCCCATCTGTTTCAGCTTACCTCTCTGCAGGCTGCTCTGTCCAGTGGAGCAAGCCATTCTGCCAGCATCGCTAAGCTGATGGAGCCCTGAATTGTGGAAGTCTTCTGATCTCTGCTTGCTGGTAAATACTGAAGCTACGCTCACAATGCTTTCTGAAGGCAAAACAAAACACCCCAAACCACCAAACACTATTGGGTGGATGCCTGAGTCATTAAAACAATGGCATTGTCTTTCTAAAGGGACAAAATGTGATAGTTGTGCTCCTCTGCCCCCAATCAATCTGAGGTATGACACTGATTATGGTGGCCTATACACAACAGTGGGGTCCACTGCCCTGGGAAGAGTTAAGATTGATCTTGTTTATGACTGCATGTGACATGGTGGTGTCATTTCTGTCCACAGGTCTCAGGTGGGATTGGTATTCACCTCCGATACATTCTGGCCCAGTCCAAATAAAATTCAGATTCAGAGCCAACAAACAGTTTACTGAGTCTCTACAAAGTTTCAAGCCTTTGACTTTGACACATTGTATATCATTTATCTTTAACAACGACCCTTTAAGGTAGGAATTATCTGCATGATACAGATGAGAAAAGAATCACAAAGAGGTTCACTGATTTGCTCAAGTATATCATACAGCTTAAAAAAAATACACACACACACATAAACACACACACATACACACACACCTACACTGTCAGCTGAGGCCTGTCCTTGTTAATTGCTTATCTTACAGCATTTCTAGCCCTCTCTACTTTTGGAGCAACTGCTGCTCCCCTTCCATAAGCCCGGTTATTTCTTCTTTCGCTAGCCCAGGTGAGCTTTCTTGTTTTTAATACTGCATTTTATAGCACAAAAATCACGAATACAAAGAAACTGGCAAAGGTGTTTGTCAATGAGATATCCTGGTCTCCTCCATGTCTCTGCTTTCATCCCCATGTACACAATGGGCTACATTTTAAGAAACTTTTTCAGTACCCTCCCCCCACAAACATGTGGCTGTTACATGATTGGTCAATTGAAGCTGAAACACCCATGGAGAAAGATGTTTTACGGTTACAAGAGCACACACACACCCCAACACCACCCCCCTCCCCCCTACACCTTCCCACACAATCTTTTGGAGGAATATAGGATATGAACCAGTGTCACAATTTCCCTGCTCTGCCTACCCTTCCCCATCCAGAACATTCCTGCCACTTAATTTCCTTCACATGACTGCTTAGACTAGAGCCTCTTCTCCCTCCCCTCCTATTTATTTCTCTTCTGATCAGGACTTTTTGGGACACTGGATACTGTTCAATTCTTACTCGGCAAGGCCCATCAGCCTCAGTCACATAAATCAATTAAATCTCGATGCCTGGTGTAGTACTAGTGTCATCTTCCATTCTAGGTAGGCCTGTGTGGTGCTTCAGTAGGCTTGTGGAGTCATTTCTTTCACCTTTTCTGGCTCAGGTTCCAGGACCTGTTTGTGATAGAACAGTAAATACCCTTCACTGTCCAGCACATCCTTAATACTGGCCTTGGTGATTACGGCATCATCACACTTGAACCACTGGTCCCTGTGGTGCCGAATGAAGCTGGTGTAGTGGCCACTCTCCAAGGTTCCTTGGTGATTAACCACAGCAAACAAGGAATACTTATTCTCGTTGTTCCCACTATTGGTTGGGAGCTGCAACTGTCCATTCATCCGGGTCTCTTTACTTGACGCCATAAATGGTGTCATATCCAGCTCCAGAGGAAAGGAAATGTAAGTAGTGATCTTGCGCCTCTGTTTTGCTGAGTGTTCAAACCGTTTGAAATGAAAGCAGGCAACTACTGGTAACTTCTTCATAGTGAGCTGTTTGGTAGATTCTTGGTAGCTTTGGCAACTACCACACTTGATTTTGGCACTACTTCCTAAGTGCTCTGGCCTTGTAAACCTTCGCAAGCAGTCCGTGAGGGTGGTGATGCCTGGGATGTGGCTTTCGCCATTCAAGCTGCTCTCCCTCCCAGGGCTCATGGGCCAGAAGGATGTGCAAGAGCCAGGCAAGTCCAGACTAATGTCCCAGCATGGGTCTATAGTGGTGGAGACACCATGGCAGGCTTGACAGGTGACATCAGACTGCAGGCCACCTGTGAAGATTTGGTCTATGATGCAGTTACAGTGGTTGGGGTTGCTGGCCACCTTGCCAACATCGTCACCTTTGCAGTGCCTGTGCAGGACATCTAGCGCAGCGATGAGGAACTCGTGGGCATCCTGTTGCCTGTACCCTGCTAGATGACGAGCGTGTATCCACACCAGGTGCAGTAACTTATAGGGCACATGAGGAGATGGGTTTCCAGAATACAGCTCCCGAAAGAGCGAAGACATCTCACAGACCAGACACAACTCAGGGCTGGGCATTTCACACCGGTGCCTGTCAGAGAGAAAGAAATCTCTCAGTATTGGCGTATGGGTCAAGGCCTGGACAATGCAGTTCATAAAACACGTGTTGCCAAGATTAATTAGTCCTCGTAAGCCGATGGTAAAGCTGGAGGCGATCCTTCTTCTCCGTGGGTTGTGCCCCAGAAGTTCTAGCTCAGGTTTGGTCGTTTCCCAGGTGGGATATTTCTCCCCAAGGCCGGGCACTGAACACTGTTGCTGAGAAACCTCTGTCGAGGTGGACGCTTGTAATTTCAAGGCTTCTCCTTGCTCTTCTTTGGCAATTTGCTCAATGTCTATGTCATACACATAGTCTTTACACATGAAGCAGTATATGCCTCCATAATAAAGATCTACCGCTAAGTTGTGCTGTTTTGTCTCAGCGTGCTCGTGGATGTGTTTCTCTGTGAAGCAGCCAAAGAAGACGCAGGAAAGGCAAGAGTGGAGTCTGTTTAAATGGGTGCCACACACATGGCAGACGCACGACTTTGCCTTGCTTTTCCTGGTCTCTGGGGTTCCACACCACACGAAGCACTGGTAGATAACCCGCAATTCCTGCCTCCAGTTCTCTCCCACCTTAAAGCTGTTCACGTGGGAACAACCTGGTGGCCCCACAGCAAAATCCACATCCAGGCATCCGCCCCCAGGACCACGCCGGGGCCGGGGCCGGGGTGGGGGCCGTGGCCTAGGCTGCGGCGGGGTACGAAGCCTAGTCTGGGGCCGGGGCCGGGGTCGGCGGCGCGGGGCACGACTGCGACGCGGAGAGGGATCAGGGGGGCGCGGAGGGTCGGAGGGAAGGGTGGGGGGAGGAACCTCGTCGCCGCTGCCGCCAACACCGCTCTGCGCTGGGTTCTCATCCTTCGGCTCCTTCTCGGGCTGCCTCTCAGGCTCAGGCTCAGGCTCAGGCTCCTGTAAGGGCTCGGGTTCGGGCTCCGGCTCGGGCTCCGGCTTCTGTTCGGGTTCCGGCTCGGGCTCGGGCTCTGGCTCCGGCTCGGGCTCTGGCTGGGGCTCCGGCTCCGGCTCTGGCTGGGGCTCCGGCTCGGGCTCCCGCTCGGGCTCCGGCTCGGGCTCCGGTTTGGGCTCCTGCTCCAGCTCCAGCTTGAGCTCAGCCCCGCGGCCCGGACCCTCCGCGATCTCCACCTTCCCGGTGGCGTCCACCTTCCCTGCTGTCTCCACCTTCCCGGTGGCGTCCACCTTCCCGGCCGCCTCCACCTTCCCCTCCACCTTCTCCGCCTCCACCTTCCTCTATGCCTTCTCTCCCGTCTCCGCCGTCTCCGCCTCCTCCAGCCTCCTCCGCCTCCACTGGCTGCGGCTCCTCCCCCTGCTCGTGGGGCTCGGGCGGCCACTGGGCGTGGTGGCGCGGGGGCCACGCAGACCTGGGGTGTCCCCGTCCGGACTGAGGGAGCGCGGTGGTTGTGGCAGCTGGACCCAAAAGGGACTTTCACTGAAGGAGGCGGCAGCGGAAGCAGGCGACGCCCCCGGGAATGCTCCCGCCGAAGCCCCCTAGCGGAGGCCGCTTCTGCAGCCAGGCCCCGTTTCCTTTAATTCAATATTTCCCAAACTTGCTGGTTCACGACAATCACGTGGGGGAGCGTGTTAAAATTACAGATTCCTCGGCTCCACCCGCAGGCCTACTGAATCAGACTCTTGAAGGGAGGTACTCCGGAACCTGGATCTCTAACTAGGGCCGGAGAAACTGCTAGTGATCAGGCAAGTTTGGGAAACACAGCTCTAATTCATTGAGGCTGGCGGGAAGTGGGGCGGGGACCGCGCAGTCTCTTTAAGGCGCTTCCAGCTCTCCGCTCCAATCGCTGCTCTGACCCCCTAAGCGGTCTCCTCCCCTCTAGTACTGCCCTCAAGGGTGCAGCTTCCCCTAGCCTGTGGGGCGGGGGGCCGAAGGGTTGTCTTGTCTAGAAACGTTTCTGAGGCCATAAAATATCCCTTCACAGGGTGGTACTTGAGAATAAAGGCGGGAGCTCCGACATCCATCATTCCAGCGGCTGAACCTGCCTCCAGCAGCTGAACGTGCCCCCAACATGTCTCAGTCTCCCCTCTAGGTCCAGCTCCTGCTCTCCCAGAAACGATGAAGCTCAAACTTTACTGGGGACCAGCCTGGACCCCAGATCTAGAGGGACAACAGTGCTCCCAAGGCCGCTCCACCTGAAGGGACATGTCTCTTTGAGTAACTTATCAGCCCATCCTGTGCTGGCTCCTTGCCTCCCACTCAGGCTCCAAAGGCCCGGGGTGGGATGACTGGTTGACAGCTGGCCTCCAGATACAGCACTCCAGATACTGAGCAGCCTGTGGGCAGAAACCGTCACTCCAAGGCCAGCAGGGGAAACCAGACACTGCAAGGCTGTTCCTACAGGTTGCACCTCCCTTACGCTGAAAGGAACCCAAACTACAAAGTCTAAGACTCTTAAGATTTAGCAGAGTCTCGGGTGGGCAGCACGTAGGAAGCTGCCAATTTGGAGCTGCCAGTGAGGAGAGAGTCTGGGGGCCCGCTGTATGGAAAAGAGCATCATAGAGCCCAGGAAGAATGAGTCCAGAACAAACAGCTCAGGTCTTGGGCAGAGTGTAGGGATGTCAGAAGCAGCTCCAACTGCTGCTTCTGGAGGGTGCAGCCAAAGGCAGGGATCAACATGTGGGGAGAGAGTGAGCTAAGAAGAGTCCAGTGCCTCAGTGTGACAGCCTGCTGTACCTGGTGCACATGGATGGTCCTACTCTAGGGGGCTCTGCTGTCTGCAAAGCATCCCTGGTCAGCATTGGAAATCAGCCTCCACCTGAGTCATGCTTCATAGAGGAAGCAAAGACATACTCCTTGGGGATTAGTCAGGGAGCTGGAGCCCTTATGGAGGCAGTGTGGTTCCTAGCTAGCCTAAGGCTACCTTAGTGCCCGCCTTCCCTAAGTCAGCTCTGTTTTCAATTCCTTGAAGCGTCCTTCCAACAAATGCCTGCCCTTTGTCACCTGCAACTAGAGGAAGTCCAACCAGTATGGCTACCAAAGGAATGATGCAGCTGCTAAGAATGACTGAGCTCATGGAGCACGAGTGAAGAAGGCTAGGAAGGAGAACGTTCATCCTATCGTCACAGGCTACCAACCAACAAAGAAACCTAAAGATCGCCATACTTAGGAGTCCTGCTGCTGAATAATGGCTATGTAACCCAGTTGCCCCACTACTCATCAGCTTCCTGTGATGCTCACAGAGGCACCTGGACACTACCAAGGCCAGCAAACTCTGGAAGTGGGCGGCTCTGCCATCATTCACCCCACCATCTATGGCCAGGCACTAAGAGCTGTGTACTATGTACTAAGAGCTAGGGACTCAGGACTGAGCCAAAGACACCCCAGGATTAGAGTCAGATTTGGCTTCCCTAAAAGGAACACGCATGCTAAAGAAGTGGCTTTAGGACAACTAGCAGAAAAGAAGCACCAAATATTTAAATAAATAAATAAATAATTTTCTTTTAAAAAAAAAGTTGCCCCTCATTGGAAATTTTGCAACTTAGTGATTATTTTCTTACATTCATTTCCTCATTGTATTCTTCCTTTGCTTTAATCACCAGTGATACAAGTCACCATAATCTTTAGAGGTATAGAGATTGTATAGTCTGGACTTAGTCCTGGGCAGATATCACCGTCTCTGCCTCACAAAGACCTGCATAAACCTACAGAAGACCTTAAGAAAGACAGCTTCGTCAACCTAGGAGTTAAAATACTGTTCTGTCCACAAGGTGGCAAAAGAGTAAATGACAATCCCTAGTAATTTTTTGTGTGTTTATGTAAAACTTGGTTTATATCAAAATGCTCTCTAAAAATATTTTGAAAAATGTGGTCTCCTTCGCACAGTTTTTGGTTGACATCTAAAATTTTGCATCGTAAATGTCACTTGGCTGCAAAAACGTAATTTCTGACAAGTGTTAACCTTCAGAAATAAAACTGTTATGTCAGTACGTTACACAAATCTGGTGAATCCTAAATACATTGGTGAGTTGAGAGCCACCAGCATCTGCTTTAAAAACTCATAACAGAGCTCTTTGACAGTTGCAAGTTTTATTTTCTCCTGGAGTTTTTAATTCTTCTCTAGTCTTCCAACAACAGCAAAACCTGACCCAATACCACACACTTTTGCAGTTAGAGTGATTTGATGGATGCTTGTTTCCATGGATGAATATTGCTTCTTGCTAGAATGAGACAGGACTGAGCATCATGTCCTTCCTAATGTGTGTTTGGCTGAATGTGAACACAGAGAGACCTCTTTCATTCTAAATGGGAATAGGCATTTCTTTTAGAAACATCATGCAAGCCTTTGCATCCTTTTGGAAATATCACACAATGGTTTAGCTTCAAAACTCTTTCTTGTGATTTCTCAGCTAAGGACTCCACTGGGGTTTCCTTCCATTTTATTGGAAGCAAACAATTAGGAACCATCTGAGGTGCAAAAAGATTCGATTCCCATTCACTGTTAGAGCAATTTGCTGGTTCACCGTAGATGTGGTGTTCGGAATTGTCTCTCTGGCACCCTGAGGATTTTACACCGCAGGGTAGTGCACGCAGGTGAGATTCAGGATGGGAAAAGGCGCTTTTCTTTTGTAAGTGCAAAAAGAAACATGTGAAAGTGGAGATGGAAAAAGAGAACCAGCTTGACTCCTCTATCACAACTATGTTCTCTGGCAGATCAATTTTAAAACACTACATATAAAATAGAAAGATGCAGAAACTGATTCCCTTTAGTTTCTCATACTCTTGGGTAATGCACACTCCACTTTGAAAGTGTCTCATTTTATATTTCTTGCCATAAAAGTTACATGTGTGTGTGTGTGTGTGTGAGAGAGAGAGAGAGAGAGAGAGAGAGAGAGAGAGTTTTAAAAATGCATAGAATTTTTTAATGTATAGAAGGCTTGGTGTGAAAAGTGAAAGCCTGTCTCTTCCTCACTGATCACATCCAATTCTGCCTCTGTTTCTCTGAAATTTGTGATAAAGTTTCTATGCAAATGTAAGTATATATACATATATGTATATATATTCATTTATGAAAGGTTAATGAGACTATACTATGCAGGTGTATTCTCTAATTGCTACACACAGTTAATGAAATCCCAATAAAATTACAATGAGTTTTTTATGAGAGGTTTTACAAGATAATCTTTAAGTTAATATGAAAGAGTAAGAGGCATCTTTCCCCTTCCCTTCCCCTTTCTTCCTCCTGGAAGTGAGGAGTTAGTGACTATAGTGGAAACCATCTTGTAACAAGTCACAGTGGAAAGACCAACAATCTAATCACTTCTGGGTGTGTTCCTTATGTTAAAATATTGCTGGAGTCTTTAAACGATACTTTATAAATACATTCAGCAGCAGTTTGGTTTCTTTCTTGTGGGTACAGTCAATAATATGCTAGACTCAGAGGCTGAAGAGATGGCCCAGCAATTAAAACACCGAATCTTTCCCAAAAGACCCGGGTTCCCTTCCCAGGACCCATGTGACAGCTCACAACCATCTGTAACTCCAGTTCCAGGGGATCTGATGCCCCCTCTAGCCTTTTCAGACAACAGCAACACACATGGTGCATAGATATACATACATGCAAAACATTAAAGTAAGCATAAAAACATAAGCATACATTTAAGATAAAATAATTAAGGAAATAATATCCTAGAATCGATGTCAACCTTTGAAGTCATTGTTATTTGGGTCCAAGTTATGTGTTAAATGACCATAGGTAGTCTTCGTCACTCCTGGCCTAGTTGCAAGTCTTTATCCTGGCCTTTCAGGCACTATCAAATATCTCCTTGGTTGCTTAGACTTCTCTGCCTATCAGCTTGGCCTTGCAGCAAACAGATGATGCGTACTACTGCTTCCAGGCCTACACCCTCATTTCTTCTGGCTGGAAATCTCTTCCCTTAGAAACTCTCATGGCTTGAGACAGTGAGATAGCTCAGTGCATCAAAGCCATTTGCCACCAAACCTGATAGCCTGCATTCAATTCCTGAGACCTGCATAATGGAAGGAGACAACCACAAGTTGTCATCTGACTTCCACACGCATGCCATTGCACATGTGTGCTTGTGAGCAGACACAAATAGACAATTAGATGTAACTATTTTAATATAAAAAGGAAATCCTCATGATTTTCTTGCTTGCTTGCTTTAGTTTACTGCTTAAACGTCCTTAAATGTCACCTTATGTCAGAGTCCTTACTGGAGCACTATATAAAGTAGTATATTGTCCCTGCTCTGTTTTTCTTTAGAACACCATCATCACATGATGTGTTAAATAGCCACTCCATGGATATATTAAATATTATACATGCATATACAGTCATATAATTAATCTAATTCCTTGAATAGAAATTGCCCATTCGTCTACTCTCAATATCTACTTCAGATTTTTGTATAGTTAATTCTTTCTAGAATAAGAAAAAGAATTTTTATCATAACTAGAGTCCTCTATATTTTCATATGTCTGCTGGCTTTTTTGTTTTACCTTTGCTTGTGAATTGCTTAGTCACACCCTTTGCTTAGTTTTCTTATAAATTCTTTGTGTTGCTTTTTGTTCTCTGTTTTTTAAGGCAGGGTATTACTATGCAGCCCTGGTTGTCATAGGACTCACTATGTAGTCCACGTTGGCCATGAACTCACAGCAATTTGCCTGCCTCTGCCTCCCAAGTGCTGAAATTAAAGTCATGCACCATCAAGCCTGGCTTCTTCTAAATTATTAACCACCTTAAGCAACACTTAAATGGCCCCAGAAGTATGTCACCTATTAGTCTATTTAATGTGCTTAACCCTTGCTACAATTTTAAGAAGAAAATACTGTGATGCTCCTCATTTCAAGGAAAGTGAGACAAATATAATGCCCATATTAACAGACTGATTAGGATAAATCTGGGATTCAAACTTAGTGTCTAGAATATAGAGTTTTAACTCCTAACTCCTAACTCCTAAGCTCTTAGCTTTTTTTCCGTTTGATTATACTATATGCCATTTATCACTGCTGTATTTTATTCTTGCCATAAGTTTAAGATTATTATGTAGACACATTTCTCAAACTTTAAAAAATATTTTAGATTATTTTTATTGTATTGTATGAATGATTTGCCTAAATGCATATCTGTGCACCATGTGTGTACCTGGTGCTTGTGTGGGTCAAAAAAGGGCATCACATACCCTGGAACTGGACTTACAGATGATTATGAGTGCTGGGAACTGAATCCCTGTCCTCTACAAAACAAAACAAAGCAAACAAAACAAAACAAAACAAAACAAAACAAAAACAGTGCTTTCAGCCGCTGAGATATATCTTCAGCCTGCTTATGGATTCTTGATTCCAGTATCTTATTTTTGAGAAAGTTATTTTTTCCCGTTTATAGAGATGGGGCAAAGAGCCCATGGCAAAAGAGAGAAGGAGAGGGGAAGGGGAGAGGGAGGGGGAGGGGAGGGAGAGAGGAGTGGGAAAGGAAGAGAGAACAAGCTTGGTTTCAGGAAATGAAAATAAGGCAAGAACAGCTTGAGACTGATACCAAGAAAGAGAAGAATGGTCTCAGACAAGGATGAGAGTACAACCAGGGTCCTGATCATCTGGAGCCTTATACACTACATTTGACTTTTATTGCAATTGCATCGAGAATTATCCATGGGTTTTTCAAGCAATGACATGGTATGATTTATGGTTTTCATACAATAATTATAGTCTAATAATAACAATAGCAAACATAGCTAATAGTATGCCGAGTACTATTTTATAAGTCATTTTCTATGCTATTTACCTTTATAACACACTGATGATAGAAGCGCTAACTAATATCATAGTGTTATTGTCGCTATTCACAGGAGGACTAGAACACAACAAAATGTTTAAAGGTCTGGTGATGTAGCTCAGTGGTATTATTTAGCATCCACAGGGACATTCTTTACAAACTAAATACCTTATATTTGCTTATGTTTATTACCTATATTCTATACTTCTTCCTACTCAGAATAAATCTAATTTCAATAATGAGATGTTTGTCTTTTACTTTTCCCAAGCCCTTTGTTTCTCATCCTTGACTGGAAAGTCTTCTTTCTATAAGTGAAAGGAGGAGGAGGAGGAGGAGGAGGAGGAGGAGGAGGGAGAACGAAAGAGCAAAAAGAAAATAGCAAATCCAAACACAGAACAAGCAAGTCTGGGAGTCTGGGAGCTGAGCACTATCTGGCACATTTGGACCTTATCAAAATTCTCTAAAGTTAGGACTTGCCAATCTATGGGCTCATTTATGATGACTAACAGTCAACTCAGCAGCTCCAGCTTCCCATCAAAGCAGAGTGCCCTTATAGATTCCCCACCCCCATACATATGCAGCCTTACTAGTAAGTATCCAGGGAACTGGAAATTGGGGTTATCTGGCTTCACCATAGGCTCCAGAAAACAGCAGTGAGCCTGGAGTTATAGGAAAGATAGAAAGTGGGAGGACTGAAAGCTTCCTTTTAGCACACATCGATCTGGCTCCAGGTAGCCTTCTTGCGTGGGCTTCCAATAGCCCATTCCCTTCTCTGGATGAAAAGAGTCAAAAAAGGAAACAAATGCATGGCGTGGGAACTGCCACAAAGATGAAGATTATGCTGCATCTCGTCCCAAGTCACCATTTCCTCAGTTTTTGCCACACATTCCAACGAAATAGTCTGTTCCCAGTCTCCATCCATCTTTAAGTGTTGACTATAGTTCTACAGGCTCGTTTGGTTTACAATTTTGATTCTCTCCCTACCGGAATCGCATATTCTCTAATAATCTTTCTGTGTGCATGTACAACCACTTAACTTTGCATCTTAAGAAAATACTGGAGGGGCTGGGGATGTAGCTCAATTGGTATACTGCTTGCCTAGCATGCAAAGAGTTCTGGGTTTGATTCCAAAAACAGTATAAAACAGGCAGAGTTGAACACCACCCAGAAGTCCAAGGTTATTCTTGGAGACTTAGAGAGTACCTGGACTACATAAGAGCCAGTCTTAAAAAAAAAAAAAAAAAAAAAGAAAAGAGAAAGAGAGCAAGAAAAAAAGGAAAAGGAAAAGGAAAAGGAAAAGGAAAAGGAAAAGGAAAAGGAAAAGGAAAAGGAAAAGGAAAAGGAAAAGGAAAAGGAAAAGGAAGAAACACTGGAACCCTTGATCTGTGGCCAGTACTTGAAGTTGGCCCTGCAAGACCTAGGTTTACTCTGGGCCTGAGCTTGAAAAGAAGCACCACGAATGTCTGGAGAAATGACTCAGCAGTTAAGAACAGTAGCTGCTCTTCCAGAGGAACTGGTTGATTCCCAGCACCCACATGGAAGCTCACAACTGTCTGTAACTCCAGTTCCACAAGGTCTGGCACTCAATGAGGACAAAGCATGAATGCATATAGAATAAAAATAAATTTAAAAGAGAGGAAGCACAGTGAAATGGTTTCTGCAGTTTTACTCACTAAACTGTGGAATCTGGCTTCTTGTGCTTTTCTTCCCTTCTAGCAGGGTTGAAAGCTTCGATAGAGTAGTCAAGGTTGTTAGACTGCATTCAAATTGGTGGATAAAAATCTTCTTAATCACCATTTTATTTGCTGAAACCCACAAAGAGCAATGCAAACAAAATTATATAACCTTAACAGAGAGAAATTGAGTTGTGTGTGACAAAATTATGTGTTCCCTATTCAATTCAACAATTCTACTTTTAAGAACCAAAACTAGGAGAGATGGCTCAGCGGGTAAGAGCACCGACTGCTCTTCTGAAGGTCCTGAGTTCAATTCCCAGCAACCATATGGTGGCTCACAACCATCTGTAATGGGATCTGATGCCCTCTTCTGGTGTGTCTGAAGACAGCTACAGTGTATTCACATAATAAATAAATAAATCTTAAAAAAAAAAAAGAACCCAAACCAAAGGCATACTAGCTGAAGAATGGAAAGACATTCATTGCAAGGGTGTGCAATAGCACAGGCTGCAGGGGGAATATCTACTGCTAAGGAGCTGATTAACTTAGTTATGATGCAAACATACATGTAATATGGAGAACAAAACCAAATTTTGAAATTGGGGACTTTTTGGATAGCATTGGAAATGTAATTGAGGAAATTACCTAATTAAAAAAAATTATGTATTTTATGGGGGCGGGGCTCATGTGCCATGGAAAGCATATGGAGATCAAAAGACAATCTCCAGGGGTCAGTCTTCTCTCTCCACCACAGAGGTTCCAGGTATTAAACTCAGGTTGCTGGGATTAGCAATAAGTGCTCTACGCACTGAACAATCTTGGTGCCCATAAATAGATTTGTATACAGTGCTTAGGAGTCAAATGTCTTTGGATGTTGAAATCTTCTCCAGTCTAGGACAATACTCATGAATGATTTTTTTCAATGATGTGGGAAACTTTCCAACTTGAAACATTGATCAAGGTTGAATTATCACAGAGGGTGAGACAAATGCATATCATGTTCCTCCTGGCACAATATAGTAGGGAACACACAGCCCCTTCTATTAGGCATCAGTGCCAAAAGGAAAAAAAACATGGAAATTAATCCAATCAATTGTCTAATGTCAATGGCTTATGGTGAACACAGAAAATAGAATAAGTTCAATGTTACCATTATAAAACAATTAAATAAATCCAAAATGTGGAACTCTTTACACTACATCTGATTTACTCAATGTCAAATGACATTTTAAAAGGATGGGGTAAATAATGGTACAATTACAGAATTTTAAAGAAATTTAACAGCCAAATATAATATTTTGCTTGGATGCTATTTTGGGGGGAAAATCAACTTTTTAAGTCACTTCCTAAGCTGATGTGGTGGCTCATACATGTAATGCCAGCATTCAGAGGACTGAGACAGGACTATGACATGCAGGCCAACTTAGGCTACATAGTGAGTTCAGGAGCAGCCTATTTCAAAACTAAAAACAACAAAACCCACTTCTTGAGAAAATTGAGAGACTTTCAGCATAAATTGCTACTTCATTACACTATTAGTAAATTATAACAATAATAATACAATTGTGTAAAAATACTTCTCTGTCAAAGATGCCTGGTCCTCTTGCTGTATCCCACATGGAAGAAGGTATTAAAACAAAAAGTGTCTAAAGTACTTTCCTCTAGCCTTTCATCAGGTACTGAGCCATCCTTAAGAACAGAACCTTCATAAATGCCCCCTGAAGACCTCACCTCCTAATATCACCACAAAGGGAATTAAGTCTCAACATGAATTTTGGAAGGAACGCATTCACCCCATAACATAGAAGACTCCCCAGACTCTATGGGCTCTTGCTAAATTTGTATTTGCAATGAGGACACATAGAGAATCAGTTCACATCTCTTATGTCCTCTGGACCACAGACCTTCAGCTATATATATACTTATGTGCCCCCACCCAAGCCTGACTGGCAACGTGTGAATATGAAGCTTTTCATGTGAGTGTGCTTCTTCATCCACTATAGATGATTTATGTGAATTGAATATAACCTCCACATTTGCTATCCTGAACGACACTCTAATTCTTCCTTCTAAAATTTTTATTTTATATGCATGTGTGTTTGCCTCTATGTATGTCTATGTACCACTTGTATGCCTGATGCCCATAAAGTCCAGAAGACAGTGTTGGGTCCACTTGGCCTGAAGTTCCAGACAGTTGTAAGCCACCATGAAGGCCCTCTGGAAGAACAGCAAACACTGTTGCCTCGAAGGCATCTCTCCAGCCCCACACATTATTTCTTCATTCTAAACTTGACATTAGATTTAGAAATGTTTTACATGCTTTATCAAACAGTCATAGATTTTAACAGGGTTTTCAAAGTCTCCAATTTCTTTGAAGTTTTTTATTGCTGTATATTAATTTTATATACAAATGGAATGCAATATAATATTTTATCAGATATATACAGTGTGCACTGATAAAATCCTAGGCTCAGAGGTAGAAGATTTGCTTAGCATTTGAAAGGCCCTAGGTTCAGACATCCAGTACTGCAAAGAAGAAATTCAGCCTCCCCTTATCAGCCATCCCCAAGCTCTGGGAAGGAGTCCTCATTCAGGTTAACAGATTTTAGTTCCCACATATGAGGACATGCGGTACATATCTATCTGTACCTAGTCTGTTCCACTTAATATAATGACTGCCAATTCCATTCAATTTGCTACAAATAATGGGATTTCACCTTCCTTTAAGGCTGCAAATATATTTATCTCTGTTTTATCTCAGCCTCGAGATTGGGCATGTATCCTGAATTTAATATGACTCCAAATGGAGAAAAGCTTACCATTCTCTGCACACAGAGAAAAATCCTTGAGTTGTCAAGACTTAACTCTTCCTAGAATGCAATGGAGATTTAAGTCACTCTTTTTCTTTTACGACTTACATACGCTGAAAGTGTGCATAATTTTATCTTGGTTTTTCTTTTTCTTAAATCACGGTTATTTGCCCATTCACTTACTGTGGATATGTACATATACCATGGTACACACATATGTGGAGTTCAGAGCACAGTTTTTGTGAGTCCCTTCTCTCACTGCATGTTGAGTCCCAAAAACCCAAGTCAGGTCCAGACTTTGCAGCAGGTAGCTTTACCTGTTAAGCCACCTGGCTGTCCCGACACCTTTGTTTTTAGAGGCAATGTGCTCAAAGACACTTCATCTTGTCATTCATGGCATGACCAAATATTTATTTGGAACACATGTAAGTTATGTGTCAAATGGAATTTTGTTTTGTGGTATTGAGGAAATATGAAAATATTGCTAAACTTTAATTACAAGGAAAATGTGTATCACTAAATTGAACAGTAGTTCACCTAATTAAAATTTAGCAATGTTCTCATATTTCATTAATACCACAAAACTCAGTATTACCCCATTAATATTACTCTTACTTGTACTCATACAGATGGCCCCTTGTTTACAATCGTTTGACTTTCTGATGGTACAAAAGCAATATATATTAAATAGCAGTACTGAATATTTTGGCTTTTGACCTTTTTCAGGTTAGATATATACAAGCAACTGTGATGCTCTCTTGTCCTGTAATCATTAGGGGATCCCTCAAAGACCCAACAACGTATGGTGTCCCTAACCTTATGGTGTGCAGTAGTTACTTGGATTTAGGGATTTTGATTTTTGTTTTGTTGCATTCATGGGGGCCTTTTGTACATTAGCCTAGACTGTAATTCTCTAGTAGCCTAGGCTGATCTCAAACAAAATGATGCTCCTTGTTTGGTTTCCTGATGGCTAGGATTATAGGCATGGGACCACCACTAAACCCAGCTCATTTAACGTATTTTATTTACATAATTTTCCTTTAAAATAGGTTTATTCATGAGTTACTTCAGTGGGAGTAAAGAGCATCCTTATAGGAATAAAAAGTAGTTTTAGATGATGTCTCATGTTTTAGTTTTCCTTTTATTGAAAATAGATTTTCTCACATAATATATTTTGATTATGGTTTCCCCTCCCTGTATTCTCCCAGTTCTTCCCTACTGCTCCTACAATCTGGATCCAGTCCCTTTCTGACTCTCATTAGAAAAGAAAGGACTTCTAAAATATAATAAAATATAACAAAATAAAATATAATAAAATAAAACAAAGACTGTGACATTGAACTTGGACAAGACAAACCCACAGAAGTAACGAAGTCTGAGAGAAGATACAAGAATCAGTTCACTCACTCAGGAACCCCATAAAAACACTAGCCTGGATGCCATTATACAGAGAGGGAGGGGAGAGGGGGGAGAGGGGGGAGAGGGGGGAGAGAGGGAGGGGGGGAGGGGGAGGGGGAGGGGGAGGGGGAGAGGGAGGGGGAGGGGGAGGGGGAGGGGGAGGGGGAGGGGGAGGGGGAGGGGGAGGGGGAGGGGGAGAGGGAGAGGGAGAGGGAGAGGGAGAGGGAGAGGGAGAGGGAGAGGGAGAGGGAGAGAACCTGGTGCAGACCCATGCAGACCCTGTGTATGCTGCCTAAGTCTCTGTGAGTTCATATGAGCTATGTTCACGTTGATTTAGAGGGCCTTGCTCTCCTGGTGACTTCGATCCTCTCTGGCTCTTACACTCTTTATATTTTAGGAAACTTCTAATGTATTAGATTTCCATACTATCTCTCAAATACCTCTTAATTTTAGCCATCCCCTCCCCCACCCCATATTCCCTCCCTCAACCCCTGTTCCCCTCACCTCCCCACTAGATCCTCCCATTCCAGCCGTGCCCCCAATCCACCCATAACTATTGATTCTATTTTCCTTTCCTAATGAGATCTATCTGAATCATCTAGTGTCTTACTTTATACCTACACTCTGAAGTTCTACAGACTGTAGCTTGGTTATCATTGACTTAACAGCTAATATTCACATGCAAGGGGATAGACACCATATTTGTCTTTCTGGGTTTGTGTTACCTTACTCAGAATGCTTTTCCCAGTTCTATCCATTTGTCTGCAAATTTTGTGGTTTAATTTTTGTAAATGACTGGGTAATAGTCATTTCTTTATCCATGTTCTGTTGAGGGACATCTAGGTCATTTCAATTTCTGGCTATTATGAATAGAGCAGCAATAAATGTGATTGAATAAGTACCTCTGTGGTAGGATGAAGCATCTTTTGGGGATGTGCCCAAGAGTAGCTGTCTTAGTTAGGGTTCTACTGCTGTGAACAGACACCATGACCTAGGCAACTCTTAAAAGGACAACATATATTTGGGACTGGCTTACAGGTTCAAAGGCTCAGTCCATTATCATCAAGGCAGGAGCATGGCAGCATCCAGGCAGGCATGGTACAGAAGGAGCTGAGAGTTCTACATCTTCATCTGAAGGCTTCTAGTAAAAGACTGACTTCCAGGCAGCTAGGACTAGGGTATTGAAACCCATGCCCACAGTGACACACCTACTCCAACAAGGCCACACCTCCAAATAGTGCCATTTCTGGGCCAAGTATATACAAACCACCACTGTAGTATAGATGGGTCTTTGGGTAAATCAATTCCCATCTTTCTGAGGAGTTGCCACATTGATTTCCATAGTGGCTGTACAAGTGTGCACTCCCACCAGCAATGGAGGAGTTTTCCCCTTGCTCCACATCCTTGCCAGCATAATCTGTCACTTGTGTTATGTTATTGATCCTAACCATTCTGAGAGGTATAAGAAAGAATCTCAATGTAGTTTTGATTTGCATTTTCCTGATGGCTAAGGATGTAGAGCATTGCTTTGTTTCTCAACCATTTGAGTTTCTTCTGAAAATTCTGTTTAGATCTGTACCCCATTTTTAAATTTGGCTATTTGTTTTCTTGATATCTAGTTCTTTTGGTTCTTTATATTTTTTGGATATTAGTGCTCTATCAAATGTGGAGTTAGTAAAAACCATTCCCATTCTCTAGGCTGCTGTTTCATCTAAATGATTGTGTCCTTTCTCTTACAGAAGCGTCACAGTTTTGTGAAATCCCTATTATGAATGGTTTATCTTAGTGCTAATAGAGTTCTGTTCAATAAGTTTAAGGCTATTCCCCACTTTCTCTACTATCCGGTTCAGTGTATCCAGTTTTATATTGAGGGTTTTGATCTATTTCAAATTGAGTTTTTCATTTTTTTTTTTTACTTTTCTCTCATGCAATACATCCCAACTGAAGCTTCCCTCCGTCCACTCTTCCTAGTTCTTCCTGACACACATGCCCTCTCCCCCAGATACACTCCCCCTTCTCTCCCCCATAAAAGAGCAGGCCCTCCAGGGACATCAACCGAACATAGCATCACAAGATACAGAGATGGCTCAGCTGTTAAAGGCTAAGATCACAACTACTTGTATTCTTCTACATGTAGCTATCAGTGTGACCAGCACCATTTGTTGAAGATGCTGTCTTCATTCCAGTGTGGATTTCTAGCATCTTTATGAAAAACCAGTATTCACAGGTGTGTGTGTGTGTTTGTGTCTGGATCTTCAATTTGATTCCATTGAAGAATTTATCTATTTTTATGTCAGTACAATGCTGTTTTTATTACTACAGCTCTGTAGTACAACTTAAAACCAGAGATGGTGATACCTCTAGCAGTCCTGTTATTATTCAGGATTGTTTTAGATATCCTGGGTTCACTCTGTTTCCTTTTTTTTTTTTTTTTTTTGGTTTTTGGTTTTTGGTTTTTTGGAGACAGGGTTTCTCTGTATAGCCCTGGCTGTCCTGGAACTCACTTTGTAGACCAGGCTGTCCTCGAACTCAGAAATCCGCCTGCCTCTGCCTCCCGAGTGCTGGGATTAAAGGCATGCGCCACCACGCCCGGCTCACTGTGTTTCCAAATGAAGCTGAAAATATTCCTTTCAAGATCTGTGAAGAGCTGTGTGGGAATTTTGACGGAGATTGTATTGAATCTGTAGATTGCATTTTGGAAGGATATCCATTTTTAAATGTTAATCCTACCAATCTATGAGCATTGAAGTTCTTTCCATCTTCTGATATCTTTAATTTATTTCTTCAATGACCTGAAGTTTTTATCATAAAAGTCTTTTGCTTGCTTGGTTAGAGTTACCCAAGATATTTTATATTATTTGAGGCTATTATGAAAGGTGTCATTCCCTGATTTCTTTCCAGAGCATTTATCATTTGTATATATAGAACTACTTACTTTTGTGACTTAATTTTGTATCCAGCTATTATGCTAAAAGTATTTATCAGCTGTAGTAGTTCCCTGGTGTAATTTTTCAAGTCACTTATGTATACTATCACATAATCTACAAATAAAAATACATTGACTCCTTTTCCAGTTTGTGACCTCTTGATTTTGTTTCTATTGTTGTTGACATCAGCAAGATCTGTGGTGGGTTGATAGGATGCAGAGAATTATTTTACATTTCTTTTTATCTGTTGAGTTTTGTTTTGTGTCCAAGTATTTGATCAATTTTAGAATAGGTTTTATGAGATGCAGAGAATAAGATATATTATTTTATGCTTTGTTGAAATTTCCTGTAAATCGGTTAGGTACATTTGGTTTGTAACATCAGTTAGCTCCATCATTTTTCTGTTTAGTTTTTGTCTGAATAGAATGTCTATTGATGGAAGTATTGAGACTATTGAGGGTATTGAAGTCTCCCATTATCAGTGTGTGAGGGCCAATATGTTACTTAAGCTGTAATAGTTGTGTCTTTTATCAGCTTGGGTCCCTCTGTTTGGAGCACAGGTGTTAAGAATTGCAGTGTTCTCTTGGTAGAAGTTTTCTTTGATGAGATGTTTGCCTGAAATCTCTTCTGATTAGTTTTTATTTGAACTTTATTTTGTCAGATATTAAAATGGCTATGCCATCTTACTTTTTAGGTCCATTTGCTTGAAATATCTTTTGCTAACTCTCTACCTTGAGGTGATGTATATCCTTGATTTTGAGATATGTTCTTAGAAGCAGCAGAAGGATGGATCCTGTTTTTGCATCTATCTTGCTGTTAGTTTGTCATTTTACTAGGGAATTGATGCCATTGACATTTTGAGATATCAATGGCCAGTGATTGTTGGTTCCTGTTTTGGGGTGTGTGTGTGTGCGTTTCTTCTCTTCTGATTTGCGGGCTGGTCTGGGATGATTCCTGTGCTCTCTTAGATTAGTTAACCTCTTTAGGTTGGTGTTTACCTGTTAGCATCTTCTGTCACGCTGGGTTGGTAAATAGACATGGCTAAAATTTGGTTTTATCATGGAATATTTTATTTTCTCTGTTTATGGTTATTGAAAGTTTTGCCTGGTATAGTAGTCTGGGATGACATCTGTGGTCTCTTAGAGTCTGCAGAACATCTGTCCAAGATCTTCTGGCTTTTAGAGTCTCCATTAAGAAATCACATTTACTTCTGATAGGTCTGCCTTTATATGTTACTTGGTCTTTTTCCCTTGCAGCTTTTAATATTATATTTTGTTCTCTGTGTTTAGTTTTTTTATTGTGTGTTGAGGGTACTTTCTTTTCTGGTCCAATCTACTTGATATTTTATATGCTTCTTGTACATTGACAGTCAACATTGACAGCCTCCTTTAAGTTAGGGAAATTTTACTCTATGATTTTGTTCAAAATATTTTATGTGCTTTTGACCTGGGTTTCTTCTTGAGAACTTCCTCTATTACTATTATTCTTATATTTGGTCTTTTCATAGTGTTCCAGATTTTCTGAATATTTTGTGTCATGATTTTTATTTTAGATTTAACATTTCCTTTGCACCAGGAATCCATTTCTTCTATCATGTCTTCAATTCCTGAGATTCTCTCTTCCATCTCTTGTATTCTGCTGGTGATGCTTGCCTCTGAGGCTCCTGTTCGAGTTCCTACATTTTTCACTTCTATATTTTTCCTAGTTTGGGATTTCTTTATTGATTCTACATCCACTTTCAAGTCTTGAACAGTTTTCTTTATTTCCTTCCACTGTTTGTCTTTTCAAAATATTTCTCTAAGGAATTCATTTTCTCTTTAAGGACCTCAATCATATGTATAAAGGCTGATTCTTATATTTCAGCTATGTTGGAATACTCTGAGTCTACTATGATAGGGTTGCCAGGCTCTAGTACAAACATATTTTCCTAGCTGTTATTAAGTGTATTTTTACACTTGCATCTGGGCATTTGGGATTGGGAAGATTGCAATTCTAGGTGCTGATATCTGGTCTTGTCTTTTTTGGGTAGATATTTTGTTTCTTGCTTTCTGTTTTCTCTCTGGTTGTTAAGAGAATGTGGTGGCTGTGTGTTGCCTTGTAGGAAATTCATCTGATGTTCTGATAGGTATGGCCACTAGGAATTCCAGGTAAAATGTACTTCTGAGTTTGGGGACCTGAGAATGAGGAATGGGGATGGGCTGGGAGGACTGAAGGAGTTCACAGGAGGGAGGAAAGCAGGGGCTTCTTGGATCTGCGTGGTTAGTCACCTGGGAATGAGGACAGAGTGTGAGGAGAGGCCACAGCAGGTCTGCTACAGATATGAGGATGATAATGGGGATTGAATTTAGAGGGATAGAGGGAGAGGTGAAGATCTGCAATTAGCTTACTTACTTCCCTAGTCAGAATGGCCTATGGGTTTCCAAGGAGTGCCTGTTGGAGTTGGGAGCTGGAACAAAGCAATAGGTAGGGGAAATGAAGTTTGGAGGGGGAGATCTGTGTAATTCACTAGAGATAGATGCAATGGGGGAAGGGAAGCCACAGCAGATGTTCCACAACAGAGCTTGGGGTGAGACTGGGAGATTGTACCTCGAGAAGAAGAGGGGCAAGTGAAGATCTACAGTCAGCCTACCTGCTTCCCTGGCCAGAGTGGCCTGTGGGTTCCCAGGACTTGTCTCATGTTTAAAGTGACTTCTGCTCCTTGGAGTAGCAACTATAAATTCTAGAGACTCAAGGTAACGTGACATCTACTTAAATAACATGTGTGAACACAATCAATACGACTAGAAGAGTTTAAAAATCAGAAACTCTATCTCTTATGAAATTCATTCCTTTTTCTGGATCCTGTGAAGTATCCCCATACGGTTTGTATGGTAGACCAGGATGGGAAAGGGCCTCGCTTCATTAATGCTCATACCATAACAGGATCATATCCCCTGGTCCTCTTTATTATTGAAAATTTTTAGCTTCTAATTTGTTGGTCATATTAGTAATCAAAATAGAGTTTCATACCAGTGGCTGAGAGTAAGAGAATACATCTGAGGGAGTGACTGGGGCATTTCTATTAATCACTTTTCCATTCACACAGTATATGGATTCCCTTTATGTTTCAAGAATTCAGTTTACAGAGTGTGCAATTCACTATTATGACTTCCCAGGGGAAAGTAAATGGGTAGCTAACTCATAAATCCAATTTTCTACAAGAGGTCAAATATACAGCATAGGCCTTAGGAGAAGAAAAGATTCAGGCTAGGCTATGAAGAAGCCTCCATGGATAACCAGTATTTGAGGCAGACAAGCAAGGTATTGGGGAAACTTATTTCAGGCAGAGAGAAATGCAAGTCAAGTCTCTGGGATGACAAGAGACCTCAATGAGTTTATTCTAAGAAACTACTGGTAGAGCAGTTTTGCCAGTGGAGGTCTGGGGGATGTACAGAAAAGAAGTCTGAAGCCATAAGCTAGGTCCAGATCACAGAGGACCTTGCAGACCATGACAAGCAGTTGAATAGTTATTCTGCAGGCATTGGAAAACAATAGAAACATCTAGATGTGGCATGCACTCTAAACATAGCCTTTGCCTTCAGGCATGGGGGAAGTAGAGACTATCCAGATCATTTTGATGAAGGATAATAGCAACCATGACCATTTACAAGGAGAGCTAATTTTTAAGTAGATTGACTAAGGGGTAGGGAGTATAATGAATCCTTGATTTCTACACACACACACACACACACACACACACACACACACACACACACTTATTTGTTTTGTTTTGTTTTTCGAGACAGGGTTTCTCTTTGTAGCCCTGGCTGTCCTGGAACTCACTCTGTACACCAGGCTGGCCTTGAATTCAGAGATCTGACTGCCTCTGCCTCCCAGGTGCTGGGATTAAAGATGTGCACCACCACTACTTGGCTATATCCTCGATTTCTCTATTGGCCAATGGACAAAGAAACAGGTCACAAGGTTAAGGAAGGTTGTGATTTACTGTCATTATCAATTAACATTGACCAGGAATGTATTTATTATTTTTCCCAAAGAAAGACTGTCCATCAGACAAGCACTCTCTCACTCTAAGTTTCCAAACATTCTCAGACCAAAATATGGATGATTTCTTCTTAGAGCTTGACAGCTTCTGACCATGTGTAGCAACAGTATGCTCAAGACCACCCCTACTGCATCTTGGGCCAAGAAACAAACCATCCAAAAAGAGGCATAGCACATCTCCCCACATAGCATTAGATCAGAAAGATTTGGATCAATAACTGCCAAATATTTTTAAGAGTAGAAATTTTAAATTGTGGCATACTCAACTGTGGCTTTATTTTATTTTATTTTATTTTATTTTTTATTTTTTTTTATTTTAGTGGCTTTATTCCTAGAATCCTTCATAATACCTCCACTGGTAGCATAGATGAAGAACTACAAAACATTACTTTTTCACTAACTGTGGAGAGTCATCATCTGCCATTCATTAAGTGGTCTTGCTGGAAAATTAAACTGGAGACCTAGTTTGTGAATTTACACCACACTCTGAGCTTAGGCATAATATTCAGCCTGCCTCTCAAGAATTAGTCTTTAGTGGAGTGGATTAGGCCTCTGTGGATTTACTTCTTTAAAAAGTGAGGGTAGCATTGCTACAAACTAATAGAAACAGCAAAAGTAGCAGGTTAGAATTAACCAAACTCTGAGTCAACAGTCATATCAGTCAGGGACCCTCATAGAATTGGGAAGACATGTTGTTGTCACTTCAAATTTGGAAAGCTCTAACCATGCCAGAAAAATCTGCTGCTAAGAAATGTGGTATGAGACGGCTTCTGGGACAGGCAGGAGCCACAGAGCCGCTGAGGCAGCACCCTTTTGGGGCCGCAGACTTCCGGCACCCTCCCAGCCGGAGGACACAGACCTGCCCTGCAGAGAGCGCCATCTTGGCTCCGGGACTCCCCGAACTTAGTCTACAGGTTAGAGTGAGGACCACAGAGGCAGACAGCTTCTGGGACAGGCGGGAGCCACAGAGCCGCTGAGGCAGCACCCTTTTGGGGCCGCAGACATCCGGCACCCTCCCAGTCGGAGGACAGTGACCTGCCCTGCAGGGAGCGCCATCTTGGCTCCGGGACTCTGCCAAGCTTAGTCTCTACAGGTCAGAGTGGGGACCACGGGGGCAGACAGCTTCTGGGACAGGCTGGAGCCACAGAGCCGCTGAGGCAGCACCCTTTTGGGGCCGCAGACATCCGGCACCCTCCCAGTCGGAGGACAGTGACCTGCCCTGCAGAGAGCGCCATCTTGGCTCCGGGACTCCGCCGAGCTTAGTCTCTACAGGTCAGAGTGGGGACCACGGGGGCAGACGGCTTCTGGGACAGGCAGGAGCCACAGAGCCGCTGAGGCAGCACCCTTTTGGGGCCGCAGACTTCCGGCACCCTCCCAGCCGGAGGACAGAGACCTGCCCTGCAGAGAGCGCCATCTTGGCTCCGGGACTCCCCGAACTTAGTCTACAGGTTAGAGTGAGGACCACAGAGGCAGACAGCTTCTGGGACAGGCGGGAGCCACAGAGCCACTGAGGCAGCACCCTTTTGGGGCCGCAGACATCTGGCACCCTCCCAGTCGGAGGACAGTGACCTGCCCTGCAGGGAGCGCCATCTTGGCTCCGGGACTCCGCCAAGCTTAGTCTCTACAGGTCAGAGTGGGGACCACGGGGGCAGACAGCTTCTGGGACAGGCAGGAGCCACAGAGCCGCTGAGGCAGCACCCTTTTGGGGCCGCAGACTTCCGGCACCCTCCCAGCCGGAGGACAGAGACCTGCCCTGCAGAGAGTGCCATCTTGGCTCCGGGACTCCGCCGAACTTAGTCTGTACAGGTCTGCTGACAGAGGATACTCAGAATCCCCAGAAGAACAACCTCTGAACAGAGACAACTATAACAACTCCAGAGATTACCAGATGGCGAGAGGTAAAGGTAAGAATCTTACTAACAGAAACCAAGACCACTCACCATCATCAGGACCCAGCACTCCCACTTCACCCAGTCCAGGGCACCCCAACACACCTGAAAAACTAGACCTGGATTTAAAAGCATATCTCATGATGATGGTAGAGGACATCAAGAAGGACTTTAAAGAACTACAGGAGAACATGGCTAAAGAGTTACAAGTCCTTAAAGAAAAACAGGAAAACACAACCAAACTGGTAGAAGTCCTTAAAGAGAAACAGGAAAACACATCCAATCAGATGATGGAAATGAACAAAACCATACTAGACCTAAAAAGGGAAGTAGACACAATAAAGAAAACCCAAAATGAGGCAACACTGGAGATAGAAACCCTAGGAAAGAAATCTGGAACCATAGATGCAAGCATCAGCAACAGAATACAAGAGATGGAAGAGAGAATCTCAGGTGCAGAAGATTCCATAGAGAACATGGGCACAACAATCAAGGAAAATGGAAAATGCAAAAAGATCCTAACTCAAAACATCCAGGAAATACAGGACACAATGAGAAGACCAAACCTACGGATAATAGGAGTGGATGAGAATGAAGATTTTCAACTCAAAGGACCAGCAAACATCTTCAACAAAATTATAGAAGAAAACTTCCCAAATCTAAAGAAAGAGATGCCCATGAACATACAAGAAGCCTACAGAACTCCAAATAGGCTGGACCAGAAAAGAAATACCTCCCGACACATAATAATCAGAACAACAAATGCACTAAATAAAGATAGAATACTAAAAGCAGCAAGAGAAAAAGGCCAAGTAACATATAAAGGCAAGCCTATCAGAATTACACCAGATTTTTCACCAGAGACTATGAAAGCCAGAAGATCCTGGACAGATGTTATACAGACACTAAAAGAACACAAATTCCAGCCCAGGCTACTATACCCAGCCAAACTCTCAATTAACATAGATGGAGAAACCAAAGTATTCCACGACAAAACCAAATTCACACATTATCTCTCCACGAATCCAGCCCTTCAAAGGATAATAACAGAAAAAAACCAATACAAGGACAGGAACCACGCCCTAGAAACAACAAGAAGGTAATCCCTCAACAAACCTAAAAGAAGACAGCCACAAGAACAGAATGCCAACTTTAACAACAAAAATAACAGGAAACAACAATTACTTTTCCTTAATATCTCTTAATATCAATGGACTCAACTCCCCGATAAAAAGACATAGACTAACAAACTGGCTACACAAACAAGACCCAACATTTTGCTGCTTACAAGAAACTCATCTCAGAGAAAAAGATAGACACTACCTCAGAATGAAAGGCTGGAAAACAATTTTCCAAGCAAATGGTCTGAAGAAACAAGCTGGAGTAGCCATTCTAATATCAGATAAGATTGACTTCCAACCCAAAGTCATCAAAAAAGACAGGGAGGGGCACTTCATACTCATTAAAGGTAAAATCCTCCAAGAGGAACTATCAATCCTGAATATCTATGCTCCAAATACAAAGGCAGCCTCATTCATTAAAGAAACTTTAGTAAATCTCAAAGCACACATTGCACCTCATACAATAATAGTGGGAGACTTCAACACACCACTTTCACCAATGGACAGATCATGGAAACAGAAACTAAACAGGGACACAGTGAAACTAACAGAAGTTATGGATCAAATGGATCTGGCAGATATCTACAGAACATTTTACCCTAAAACAAAAGGATACACCTTCTTCTCAGCACCTCATGGTACCTTCTCCAAAATTGACCACGTAATTGGGCACAAAACAGGACTCAACAGATACAAAAACATTGAAATTGTCCCATGCATCCTATCAGATCACCATGGACTAAGGCTGATCTTCAATAACAAAATAAATAATAGAAAGCCAACCTTCACGTGGAAACTGAACAACACTCTTCTCAATGATACCTTGGTCAAGGAAGGAATAAAGAAAGAAATTAAGGACTTTTTAGAGTTCAATGAAAATGAAGCCACAACATACCCAAACTTATGGGACGCAATGAAAGCATTTCTAAGAGGAAAACTCATAGCTCTGAGTGCCTCCAAAAGGAAACTAGAAAGAGCACACATTAGCAGCTTGACAACACACCTAAAAGCACTAGAACAAAAGGAAGCAAATTCACCCAAGAGGAGTAGACGGCAGGAAATAATCAAACTCAGGGGTGAAATCAACCAAGTGGAAACAAGAAAAACTATTCAAAGAATCAACCAATCAAGGAGCTGGTTCTTTGAGAAAATCAACAAGATAGATAAACCCTTAGCCAGACTCACTAGAGGGCACAGGGAAAGCATCCTAATTAACAAAATCAGAAATGAAAAAGGAGACATAACAACAGATCCTGAAGACATCCAAAACACCATCAGATCCTTCTACCAAAGGCTATACTCAACAAAACTGGAGAACCTGGATGAAATGGAGAAGTTCCTAGACAGATACCAGGTACCAAAGTTGAATCAAGATCAGGTTAATGATCTAAACAGCCCTATATCCCCCAAAGAAATAGAAGCAGTCATTAATAGTCTCCCAACCAAAAAAAGCCCAGGACCAGATGGGTTTAGTGCAGAGTTCTATCAGACCTTCAAAGAAGATCTAATCCCAGTTCTTCACAAACTATTCCACAAAATAGAAACAGAAGGTACTCTACCCAACTCATTCTATGAAGCCACAATTACTCTGATACCTAAACCACAAAAAGACCCAACAAAGATAGAAAACTTCAGACAAATATCCCTTATGAATATTGATGCAAAAATCCTCAATAAAATTCTTGCTAACCGAATCCAAGAACACATCAAAACAATCATCCATCCTGACCAAGTAGGTTTCATCCCAGGGATGCAGGGATGGTTCAATATACGGAAATCCATCAACGTAATCCAGTATATAAACAAACTCAAAGACAAAAACCACATGGTCATCTCGTTAGATGCGGAAAAAGCATTTGACAAGATCCAACACCCATTCATGATAAAAGTCTTGGAAAGATCAGGAATTCAAGGCCCATACCTAAACATGATAAAAGCAATCTACAGCAAACCAGTAGCCAACATCAAAGTAAATGGTCAGAAGCTTGAAGCAATCCCTCTAAAATCAGGGACTAGACAAGGCTGTCCACTTTCTCCATACCTATTCAACATTGTACTTGAAGTCCTAGCCAGAGCAATTCGACAACAAAAGGAGATCAAAGGGATACAAATTGGAAAAGATGAAGTCAAAATATCACTCTTTGCAGATGATATGATAGTATATATAAGTGACCCTAAAAATTCCACCAGAGAACTCCTAAGCCTGATAAACAGCTTCGGTGAAGTAGCTGGATATAAAATTAACTCAAACAAATCAATGGCCTTTCTCTACACAAAGAATAAACAGGCTGAGAAAGAAATTAGGGAAACAACACCCTTCTCAATAGTCACAAATAATATAAAATATCTTGGCGTGACTCTAACTAAGGAAGTGAAAGATCTGTATAATAAAAACTTCAAGTCTCTGAAGAAAGAAATTATAGAAGATCTCAGAAGATGGAAAGATCTCCCATGCTCATGGATTGGCAGGATCAACATTGTAAAAATGGCTATCTTGCCAAAAGCAATCTACAGATTCAATGCAATCCCCATCAAAATTCCAACTCAATTCTTCAACGAATTAGAAAGTGCAATCTGCAAATTCATCTGGAATAACAAAAAACCTAGGATAGCAAAAACTCTTCTCAAGGATAAAAGAACCTCTGGGGGAATCACCATGCCGGACCTAAAGCTCTACTACAGAGCAATTGTGATAAAAACTGCATGGTACTGGTATAGTGACAGACAAATAGACCAATGGAATAGAATTGAAGACCCAGAAATGAACCCACACACCTACGGTCACTTGATCTTCGACAAGGGAGCTAAAAACATCCAGTGGAAGAAAGACAGCATTTTCAACAAATGGTGCTGGCACAACTGGTTGTTAACATGTAGAAGAATGCGAATCGATCCATTCCTATCTCCTTGTACTAAGGTCAAGTCTAAGTGGATCAAGGAACTTCACATAAAACCAGAGACACTGAAACTTATAGAGGAGAAAGTGGGGAAAAGCCTTGAAGATATGGGCACAGGGGAAAAATTCCTGAATAGAACAGTAATGGCTTGTGCTGTAAGATCGAGAATTGACAAGTGGGACCTCATGAAACTACAAAGCTTCTGCAAGGCTAAAGACACCATCAATAAGACAAAAAAACCACCAACAGATTGGGAAAGGATCTTCACCTATCCTAAATCAGATAAGGGACTAATATCCAATATATATAAAGAACTCAAGAAGGTGGACTCCAGAAAGTCAAATAACCCCATTAAAAAATGGGGCTCAGAACTGAACAAAGAATTCTCACCTGAGGAATACCGAATGGCAGAGAAACACCTGAAAAAATGTTCAACATCCTTAATCATCAGGGAAATGCAAATCAAAACAACCCTGAGATTCCACCTCACACCAGTCAGAATGGCTAAGATCAAAAATTCAGGTGACAGCAGATGCTGGCGAGGATGTGGAGAAAGAGGAACACTCCTCCATTGTTGGTGGGATTGCAAGCTTGTACAACCACTCTGGAAATCAGTCTGGCGGTTCCTCAGAAAATTGGACATAGTACTACCGGAGGATCCAGCAATACCTCTCCTGGGCATATATCCAGAAGATGTCCCAACCGGTAAAAAGGACACATGCTCCACTATGTTCATAGCAGCCCTATTTATAATAGCCAGAAGCTGGAAAGAACCCAGATGTCCCTCAACAGAGGAATGGATACAGAAATTATGGTACATTTACACAATGGAGTACTACTCAGCTATTAAAAAGAATGAATTTATGAAATTCCTAGCCAAATGGATGGACCTGGAGGGCATCATCTTGAGTGAAGTAACACAATCACAAAAGAACTCACACAATATGTATTCACTGATAAGTGGATATTAGCCCAAAACTTAGGATATCCAAGATATAAGATACAATTTGATAAACGCATGAAACTCAAGAAGAATGAAGACCAAAGTGTGGACACTGTGCACCTTCTTAGAATTGGGAACAAAACACCCAGGGAAGGAGTTACAGAGACAAAGTTCGTAGCTGTGATGAAAGGATGGACCATTTAGAGACTGCCGTATCCAAGGATCCATCCCATAATCAGCTTCTAAACGCTGACACCATTGCATACACTAGCAAGATTTTGCTGAAAGGACCCAAATATAGCTGTCTCTTGTGAGACGATGCCGGGGCCTAGCAAACACAGGAGTGGATGTTCACAGTCAGCTATTGGATGTATCACAGGGCTCCCAATGGAGAAGCTAGAGAAAGTACCCAAGGAGCTAAAGGGATCTGCAACCCTATTGTTGGAACAACATGATGTACTAACCAGAACCCCGGAGCTCTTGTCTCTAGCTGCATATGTATCGAAAGATGGCCTAGTCGGCCATCAATGGAAAGAGAGGCCCATTGGACTTGCAAACTTTATATGCCCCAATATAGGGGAATGCCAGGGCCAAAAGAATGGGAATGGGTGGGTAGGGAAGTGGGGGGCGCTATGGGGGACTTTTGGGATAGCATTGGAAATGTAATTGAGGAAAATATGTAATAAAAATATTAAAAAAAAAAAAAAAAAAGAAATGTGGTATGGGGCTGGAGAGATGGCTCAGCAGTGTTAAGAGCATTGATTATTCTTCCAAAGGTCCTGAGTTCAATTCCCAGCAACCACATGGTGGCTCACAACCATCTGTAATGGGATCTGATTCCTTCTTCTGGTGTGTACAAAGACACAGCATATATATATATATATATATATATATATATATATATATATATAATATTTTTTCAATGTGTCTGAACACTATCCCTTCAATTCTAGATCTTCAAACAAGATGAAGCAGATAAGAAAACAAGGAAAAAGAGAAAGGAATATGGCATGGGAGTCAATCTAGCATTCTAAGAGGATTTTCAAATTATAGTCCATTGGATAAAGTTATTATTCCTAGTGGAGAGTTAACAGCAGAAGGAAATCATATTATTTGCATCTGTGACAGAATATTCCCTTTTATCAGGTAGAAAGAGTGTGTGTATGTATAGAAAAAAAGTGGGGAACTTGTTTTTGTGTACTGATGAAAATGGCAGGTGTCTTAGTCAGGGTTTCTATTCCTGCACAAACATCATGACCAAGAAGCAGTTGGGGAGGAAAGGGTTTATTCAGCTTACACTTCCATACTGCTGTTCATCACCAAAGGAAGTCAGGACTGGAACTCAAACAGGTCAGAAAGCAGGAGCTGATGCAGAGGCCATGGAGGGATGTTCTTTACTGGCTTGCCTCCCCTGACTTGCTCAGCCTACTCTCTTATAGAACCCAAGACTACCAGCCCAGGGATGGTCCCACCCACAAGGGCCTTTCCCCCTTGATCACTAATTGAGAAAATGACTTACAGTTGTATCTCATGGAGGCATTTCCTCAACTGAAGCTCCTTTCTCTGTGATAACTCCAGCTGTGTCAAGTTGACACAAAACTAGCCAGTACAGCAAGCCAAACAATTTCTCTTCTAAAGGCCAAAAGGGATGGAGAAGTAGTGGAGAGTCACAGTTATGCACCAGTGACTCCACTTTAAGAAATCAATGGCAGGAGTCTGTCTGAAGTGATGAAGCATTCGGAGAGGGCTGAGACAAGAAACCAGCCCCTGTTTTTGTGGTGTGCTTATTCCCATACAAGTTCCACTAAAAGGGCATGTTGACAAATGAGACCTTCAAATCGAAATAAGCCAGTTAGACAACTTAGAGTCAGAAAACTTGAGGAACTCACAGAAACATGCTCCACTCAGCCACCCACCTACCCTGAAGGAGGAAGAATATTGTAGAGAACCTTAAAATTCAATTGATCCCAGGGATGTCAGGGATGGTGCCCTAAGTACAGAGAAGCTTTCCAAATGGCTAATGGAGGGGAGGGGAGGACTGGAGTGAAGTAACAGTGGCTTTCAGAGGAAATTGTCGGGGTCTTTTAGTTCAAAAAATTGAGAGAATATTTAGAAGGAGGTCAGAAAGCACATAAGGAATATTTGGGTGTGGCTCAGTCAGAAGGCAATGGTGAACCATGAGAGAGGTCTTCACAAGAAGCACTTGGGCCAGGCAGTGGTGGCACACGCCTTTAATCCCAGCACTCGGGAGGCAGAGGCAGGCGGATTTCTGAGTTCGAGGCCAGCCTGGTTGGTCTACAAAGTGAGTTCCAGGACAGCCAGAGCTACACAGAGAAATCCTGTCTCAAAAAACCAAAACCAAACCAACCAAACAAACAAACAAACAAAAACCCATAAAAACAAAAAAGGAAAGAAAAAAAAATCACTTGAAAGCCATTTTGCTGGACATCACAAGGGTGCTCCCCTCAATGAGGATGGAGCCAGGAATGAGAATCCACTCCAAAACTACACCTGAAAAACTGACATGCTGTTAAGTGAAATGTGCACAATGTGGCTTTTCAATTATTACAACCAAAAATATCTAAAAGCAAAACAAAATGGTTACTATTGCCAGGGGTGCAGCACAAATTGTGGCATTTTTTTAAAGCCTCATTTATTTTATTTATATGAGTATGCTGTAGCTTTCAGACACAACAGAAGAGAGCATGAGATCTCATTACAGATGGTTGTGAGCCACCATGTGGTTGCTGGGAATTGAACTCTGGACCTCTGAAAGGGCAGTCAGTGCTCTTAACCACTAAGCCATCTTATCTCTCCAGCCCCTAAGATGTGGCATTTTTAATGCCAGCACTCAGGAAGCAGAGGCAAGTGGTTCTCTGTGAGTTTGAGGCCAGCCTGGCCTACAGAGTCCCAGGCTAGCCAGGGATACCTAATAAAACCCTGGCTCAAAACAAACGAACAACAACAACAAACACAAGGAAAAATGTTTGTTTTAGTTGATTTCTAGAAACCATCTATAAAACAAAATTCGTATAGTTGTGATGGTTATTTTTGAGGTATCAACTTGACTAGATCGTGAGTTACCTAGAAACTTAGATGCTTTAACTTTTGAGTGGACTGGGTGGGGAAGACCAAGCATAAGAGTGAGCAAGCAGCCGGGCGTGGTGGCGCACGCCTTTAATCCCAGCACTCGGGAGGCAGAGGCAGGCGGATTTCTGAGTTCGAGGCCAGCCTGGTCTACAAAGTGAGTTCCAGGACAGCCAGAGCTATACAGAGAAACCCTGTCTCGAAAAACCAAAAAAAAAAAAAAAAAAAAAAGAGTGAGCAAGCACTATCTATGCTTATGGCTGCACTACTCACAATTGCTAGGAAATGGAACGGTCTAGATGCCTACCAACAAATGAGTAGATAAGGAACAGGTGATTCAAGCACACAATGGAATTTAGTCTGTCATATGGAAAAATGAAATCATTACATTGCAGGAAATGGAGTGGCACTAGAAATTATTACATTAAGGAAAGTGACAGTCAGAAAGACGAATACATATTTTCTCTCTCATGTACACCTAGACTTGAAGTTTTCAATATGTTAATAAGTGGGGAATGGGTATATGCCATAAAAGTAGAAAGGGGACTATGAAAACAGAAAGTCTCAAGGGGAAGGGAAGTAACAGAACACATGTGATAAATGCAGAAGGGGGGTTATTGGGGAAGGAAGGGCCCACAGGCAAGTAGCAGAGGCATGGTGGGAGTGAGGGAAACACAACAAATACAAAGGACATACAAAGGTGGCACCATGAAACACACCACTTGGCATGCCAAGATTTGAAAGTGAGTTAATAATTGTAACTAAGAGCTGGGCGTGGTGGCGCACGCCTTTAATCCCAGCACTCGGGAGGCAGAGGCAGGCGGATTTCTGGGTTGGAGGCCAGCCTGGTCTACAGAGTGAGTTCCAGGACAGCCAGGGCTACACAGAGAAACCCTGTCTCGAAAAACCAAAAAAAAAAAAATAATAATAATAATAATTGTAGCTAATTGTCTAAAGAGGTATATATCAGTAGGGAAAAGAGCAATTTGACTGCTTCTCATTTGGACCCAGTTCAAGAGCATGGTTCATACTCAAAATATAAAAACATATAAAGTCCCCTGTTGGTTTTGGAGACCAGCGTCTCCCCTTGCAGCACTAGCACTAAGCATATGATTAGAATAAAGTTTGCCTGTTGTTAACTTTACGTATGAGAGACCGAGTCTAAGAAGAGAGGGAAGTTGTCTTCGTTCTGAAGCAAGACTATCCACAGACGTGTGATAATCATTGCACCATTACAACTTTCAAACTAGAAAGCAGGAGCACAGGATCCCCACAACGCAATTCTTTCCCGAGGCTATGCAGGACTTCCACAATGAATTGAGAGGGCAGGGTTTCTCCACTGGATTTGAGTCAAGGCCTAACATATTAAAATTTTCTCTCAGTGAGGATTGTTTAGAGATGGGGAACTGTATACAAGACCCTGACATCCTACAAGGAGCTGTTCAAAAGCCCAAGAACCCATAGAGTGGGTCAATGAGGTAAATTCTAGGGTACAAAAATCAGCATATCTACATTAAGATTAACTTGAGCTTAAAGTGGTCATGGCTTAAGACACATACACACACACACACACACACACACACACACACACACACCAGGGTCTTTTGTTTTCTCTAAGCAACCAGAGCTATAGGTCTTTATCATATGGTATACAAAAAGAATTAGTTCTTCTGGCAGAGTCAACTGGGTGGTAACAAATTCATAAGACGAATCATGCATTCATTCTGGAGTTCAAATCATATGAAGACCAGCATTACTTCAAATGCCCAGAAACAATTCCCATCATCACTGACATCGCAAAAGAAATAGGGGGAATACTGAGAGAGTGTCACCTCTAAAACAGAGCTGGTACCAGGGCTCATACACAAGCTTTCCTGTATGATTATTCAGAAATCAGGTTGTTCTGTTGTTTCTGTAAAGCCCTCTGCACGGGCGCTAACCTATGACCATTTATTGAGTGGGAAAATAGTTGGGAAAGCCTCCATTGTCTCCACAGAAATTGCTACATAGATATTGATTGATCTGTCTGTCTTATTTATTTATCATCATTACTATGACTAATCTTAGGAGCTAACTACCTACTGACCACAGGAGAAATCAAGTTATACTTTTATGATGACCTTTTTCTATAAGTAACATGAACTTCTGTCCTCCACACACATGTGCACAAACATGCATCTACACCTGCACATGCATGCACGTATATACACTGCAGAGAGTTTCTTAGGTCTTCTGTGGGAGGAAATGTCACAAACATGATGGCTTTAAACAATGGAAAGTTATTCTTCATTCTGGAGACCGGAAAAGGAAGCTGGTAGTAGTCTATGAGCTCTCTGGAAGCTGCAGCAATTTGTTCTGTGCATTTTTCTTAGATTCTGGTGTCTGGGGAAGTCCCAGGCATTCTGGGTTTGTGGACACATCAAGTTCAGCTCTGCTTCTGTTGTTATATGGCATTCTCCCTATATGTATGTCTATGTATCTCTTCTTTTGAAAGCAGTCATATTTGATAAAGGCACATTCATAACCTCATCTTCAGCACAAAGACAATGCCTCCAAAGTAAGACCATCGTCGCAGGTACTGCAGAGTCCAACAAAACCAGATCAGAGGCCACACATGTTTTAGTACAATAAACATTTTAGAACAACCATAATGCTTTCATAAACTGGATAATGGATAGGGAGAGAGAGAGAGAGAGAGAGAGAGAGAGAGAGAGAGAGAGAGAGAGAGAGAGAGAGAGAGAAGTGACTATGGAGACAAAATCCTGCTTCCATTTGTCCAGCATGCTTTTCACAATCGTCCCAAACCAACAACTTTAGGAACAGCTTTCAGTTCACATAAAAGAAATTCCCAAACACGCCTCAAAACTGGCCTTTCGTGGTGGTAGTTCAATAGTTAAATTGAGGTTATTCTAACAATGAGAGGAGATGCCCTTGACCCTGGAAACACTCAGGATATTTGAGCTCTGAAGCAAGAGGGTTCTTAAAACTCATAAATGGCCTAATGAATAGCAAACTCCACAGATCACATACCTCACATCTCCACTCCTGTAGACACTGTCAAGTAGTGGATCTGACCTAAAGGCTGAACTGTCTAAGGCTTAATGCTAAACCTGGGCTCAGAGCTTTTCCTTTTGCGTTTTTTTTAATTGGGTATTTATTTCAATTACATTTCCAATGCTATCCCAAAAGTCCCCCACATGCTCCCCCACCCACTCCCCTACCCACCCACTCCCACTTCTTGGCCCTGGCGTTCGAGGTTTTTTTTTTTTTTTTTTTTTTTTAAGATTTATTTATTTTGTATATATGAGTAACATTGTCTCTTCAGAGACACCAGAAGAGGGCATCAGATCCCATTACAGATGGTGGTGAGCCACCATGTGGTTGCTTGGAATTGAACTCAGGACCTCTGGAAGAGCAGTCAGTGCTCTTAACCACTGAGCCATCTCTTCAGCCCTTCCTTTTGGGTTTACAAGACTGAAAAAGTAAGAAACATACATATTGAGACCTGACTGACATTTTAAGGAGGCTCTAATATACTTGTGGAGTCAAGAATGGAAGTCAAAAGTAAGGCATAGTGTCACAGTTACAAATGATTTTAAACCATTTTAGCAGCATAAATAAATTAAATGTGTTGATGAGTTTCATTAAAAATTTGTATGCCAGGCTGGCGAGATGGCTCAATGGGTAAGAGCACTGAATGCTCTTCTGAAGCATTCAAAACCTGACCTGTGGGTCCTGAGTTCAAAATCCAGCAACCACATGGTGGCTCATAACCACCCATAATGAGATCTGACGCCCTCTTCTGGTGCGTCTGAGTCCAGCTACAGTGGACTTATTTATAATAATAAATAAATCTTTGGGCCAGAGCGAGCGAGACCCACTGGAGTGAGCAGAGGTCCTAAATTCAATTCCCAGCAACCACATGAAGGTGGACAACCATCTGTAGAGATACAGTGTTCTCATATACATAAAGTAAATAAATAGATCCTTTTAAAAATTTGTATGCCTGTATATAATGTATTTTACCATATTCCATGCATACATGCATTGCTCTCTCTTGTCCCCATCCCACTCTTTGCTAATCCTCTTCCTTTTCCCAACTATACCTTCTCATATTTTCCTTTCTATTATGTATGTGTGACCCAGTGGGTTTCATTAAAGCTGTTTACAGGAGCATGGAAGAGAGATTGTTTACAGGAGCACAGACACCACTGAAGGAGACGTCTTTCCTCCGCAGCATCAACTATGAGTTTTATGGTCCAGCCTTCTGTAGTTCTCACACAGCTAATAACAGCTGCTGTGAGCTCAAGAGCAACATACAAAGCTGTGGCATGCCCAGAAATCACTATTTCATACCTGGGTCTCACCTTTCCTCTGGCTTTCTAGCTGCTATGTTTCCTGAGCCTTAAAAGGGTTGATATAAATGTTCTATTTATGGTTGAGAATTCAGCTGTCCCTTATTCTCAACATTTTGGCCAGCTTTAAGTCTCTGTGTTGGTCACTGAGAAGTGCACAAAGAAACTTCTCTGAACAAAGTTAACTGCAGTACTATTTAGAAGGCAATTTGACAGGCACATCATTGTCCATTTAGCAAAGCAAGAACAGTAGCTTCCCAACTAGAGCTCAGGACTTCCCCAGGCATGGGCCTCAAATCCAATTAGAAAGTGTTTGGTTACCCCCATAACAGAATTCCCACTGTTAGACCACTGTATAATCCCATGGTGCTCATCTTGCCTGTATCGTAGACTATTACTGGACACCAGGCCCACAGCTGAGTAAAATTATCGATGGTAGTTCTCTTCCAGAAGCCCATAGAGCATCTCCTAGAATGATAAGGGCTGGCCAGAAGAAAGGACTACTAGCCTGGTTCTAGCTTGAATTTTCTATGCTCTGTGACCAACACATGTAGTGTCTTCAGCAATGGGATCTTACCATGTAGCTCTAAGTGGGTGAGCTACAGTAGTAACAATTGTCTATATTGCTTTTGGTTGAAGGTTCTCTACCCTCTTCTCTTCCTTATCTCCTTGACCCCCTCCTCACTTGAACCGTCTCACTCCCAACTATCTCCCTTCCACTTTGTATCATGTATATGTTTTTTCCTCACCTTATGGGCCTCTACTTTCCTAGATCTATACACACTCACTTCTCCATAAATGCACATGTTCAAAAGTTAGAAGCTAGGCTCCCAGTATGGAAAAAAAGCATGCTGTGTTTGTCTTCCTGGCCTGAGCTATCTTACTTAATACGATATATTCCATTTCCATCCGTTTCATGCAAATTTCATGACTTCACTTTTCTTTATGTAGGAATAAAATTCCACTGTATATATTGCCACATTTTCATTATCCATTCATTAATTGATGGACATCCAGACTGATTCCATTTCTTTTTTTTTTTAAGATTTATTTATTTATTTATTTATTTATTTATTTAATGTATATGAGTACACCATTGCTATCCTCAGACACACCAGAAGAGGGCATCATATCCCATTACAGATGGTTGTGAGCCACCATGTGGTTGCTGGGTATTGAACTCAGGACCTCTGGAAGAGCAGTCAGTGCTCTTAACCACTGAGCCATCTCTCCAGCCTTGATTCCATTTCTTTGCAGTTGTGGGAACACCAATTTTCTGGCTCAATATTCCTTTTAACTTTGTTACAGACTGAGACATTTTCTTACGCCATCCTACTTCCTTTTCCCCTGTCCATCATAGGTATGAGAATTGGATTGTAATGTATGTACTTCATTCTCTGTCACCTATAGGCCTGTGCCCCAAACAATTTCATATGAATCTGCTGCCATCTTGTTAGCTACTTCTTGGAAGGTCTAAGCTCACATCAATTGTACCACTGTTAAAAAACACAGGTGATCTGGTGGCATGTGAGGACTATGTCACTCAACAGCTGCCGGTCTGAAGAGATCCTCAGAGGGGATAACCCAGGTACTGAGTAATTCATCAGTACTCCATGACCGGGAAGAAGGTTTGCTAGAAGAAGAAACCTTATAAACACAATGATTCTGGCTTTCAAAAGGCAGGGCAACATATGCAAAGGTTCTGTTCTCTGGTAGGCAACAATCCAAATAATGAGAAAAAGAAAAACAAGATGGTATAAAAAACCTACGCCCCTCTTCACTCCCTCTTACAAGTGAGTAGGATGGGAAACAAGACTTTGCCTTTTTATTTTTAATTAAAAGTTTGGGTTTGGGTTCTGTTGTTGTTGTTGTTGCTGTTGTTTGGGGTTTTTTGTTTTGTTTTGTTTTGTTTTTGTTTGGTTTGGTTTTGGTTTGGGGGATGGTTTTCAGGGTTGTTTGTTTGTTTGTTTGTTTGTTGTCTTGAGACAAAGTCTTCATATATAGCCCTGGCTACCCTAGAGCTAACTATGTAAACTAGGCTGGTCTTGAACTCATGGCGATCCACCATCTCTGAAGTACTGGAATTACAGACATGCCTCAACACATCCAGCTATTTTTCATTAAAAGTTCTTTATTTGTACTCTCATTTCATTTTTCTTCTTTGTTTGATTTTCTTTCTTTGACTATGGGCCTTTGATAGAGACTTAGTTCTAACTGATTAAACCAGACAATGCAATTGAAAATATACACATATTTTTTACTCATTTTGTATGGCCATTTATTTTTTGAGACAAGGCCACAAGGGCTTCAGACTTCATGTGTATCCAAAGATGACCATGGACTTCTGATCCTCTCGCTCCACATCCCTGAATGCTAGAATTACAGGCTTGTTGGGGATGGGAAAGGTGCACACAGGGCAAATTCATCTTACAAAATCAGATATTAAATAAGGAGAAACAGCGATCCAGCTGGTGTGCTTCTTTTTTCCTCCTGTTCATTTTCTCCACTTTTCCCTGTATTTAATATCTGATTTTGTAAATCAAATTTGTCCTGTATGCACCTTTCCCACCCCAAACAGGCTCTCAATATGGGGCAGAGGTTAGCCTGGGGCCCTAATCTCCCCACCGTCAGCCTCCCAAGTGCTAGAATTGTTTCAGGTTATCTGTTTGTATTCATTCTCCTCCCTCCTCCCGCACTTCTCCTTCGCTTGAGCTGCCTTATCTCCTTCATTCTTTGTTTGGTTTCTTTTCATTTCTGTCTGCTATATTGTTCTAAAGCTGATAACTGCTCTTGCTCAGCTTGCTTTCTTTCCATTGCTGCGTTTAGGAGTTAATATACACTATACTACCCTCATTCCTTTATCTCTCAAGGTATTGGAGTTGGGAGGTCATTGTTTTTTAATAGGTTTTACTGCATTCTCAATAGCTTAGTGGTCATCCATTCCTTTGGTTTGTGTTTATCATCACGTGGTTTTCTTCCTTCACTTATTAAGTAGAGATTTGATAGACTTAGTAATTTGTGTTAGAAGTTATCTTTCAGGGCTTTGAGATATATTGTTCCATACCCTCTTAGATTTTAGAGTTTGTGCTGAGAAATATGCTTCTGTTCAGACAGATTTATATGTGACTTAATATTTCTTTCTTGCAGTTTTCAGTATTCAGCTTGCAGTACTCTTTATTTGTTCTGCATACTTAGTGTTTTATCTATAGTATGATGTGGGGAAGTTACTAGAAATAAAGATTGGCCTTCATACAATAATGGTGGGTAATTCCAATCTGTCTTAGTCAGGGTTTCTATTCCTGCACAAAACATCATGACCAAGAAGCAAGCTGGGGAGAAAAGGGTTTATTCAGCTTACACCTCCAAACCGCTGTTCATCAATAAAGGAAGTCAGTACTGGAACTCAAGCCGATCAGGAAGCAGGAGCTGATGCAGAGGCCATGGAGTGATGTTACTTACTGGCTTGCTTCCTCTGCCTTGCTCAGTTTGCTTTCTTATAGAACCCAAGACTACCAGCCCAGGGATGGTACCACCCACAAGGGGCCTCCCCACTTGATCACTAATTGAGAAAATGCCCCACAGCTGGATCTCATGGAGGCACTTCCCCAACTGAAGCTCCTTTCTCTGTGATAACTCCAGCCTGTGTCAAATTGACACACAAAACCAGCCAGTACACTATCTCTCACCAAGAGGTGAGTCATCCACGCAAAAATATAAATAAACAACAATGCCTTCTTTTGCTGTGATAAGACACCATGACCAAAAGCAACATGGGGAAGAACGAGTTTGTTTCATCTTATAACTCTCTGGTCACACTGAGTGAAGTCAAGGCAGGGACCTGGAGGCAGGGAGAGCAGTAGAGGCCAGGAAGGGATGTAGCTTACTGCTTTGCTCGGTTAACTTTTCTGTATACCCTGAGATCATCAGCTGAGTGGTGATCTTGCAGGACCTCCCACATCAATCATTAATGATAAAAACATCTTGCCTACAGACAATCTGGTGACATTTGCTCAATTGAGGTTCCTCTTCCGAAATAACTCTAGCTGTGTCAAGTTTTAAAAGAAAAAGAAAACAACCAGAACAGGAAACCTGCTACTTTGTTAGCCAATTAAGAAATATAACTTTAAAAAAAAGAATTATAAGGGAAATGTCATACATGGATGAATAATTATGCTCCTAGAAGCCATTTTTAAAGAAAATCGCTTTACCACTCTGGGATACCTCCTTATGAGTTCTTGGTCAGGAAGGCCCCAGAAGTCCCTGCTCAAAAATATAAAGGCTCTCGCCATTACTTTTGGTTGCCCACAAAACTGGATGCTAAGGCCATGTTGCTGAAGATACCATACATCTTAGTTGCAAGCTATAGAGAAATCAAGCTGAAACTGTTCTGGAATCTTCTCCACTCCTGACTAGTTTTCATACTGCTTGAAGGTACAAGAGAGACAATCCATCAACAGTCTTAATCACCTGTCAACCCTATAAACTACAATGCTATATTAGTTATTTTTTGTTGCTCTGATAAAATACCACGACTAGGGCAACTTATATGTAGAAAGAATTGATTGGGACCTACAGTTCCAAACAGAGTGTTCATGTGCTGAGGGAGGTAGGTGGTGTAGAAAGATGAGAGAGTACGGACATATTCAACCTCAAACACATAGCAGAGACAGCAAACAGGAAGTACAGTAAGACTGTGAAGCCGTAAAGCCTTCCTCCATTGATGTACCTTCTCCAACAAGGCTCTACCTCCTAATGGTTCCATAACCTGCCCAGCCGGCATCACCAGGTAGGTGTTCAGATACCTGAGCCTATGGGAGACACTTTTCTTTCGAACCACCACAAATGCCAACCTGCTTCTATACAAGATGTGCCAGTAGCACAACAGTGGCCAGACTGTTATGAAGGTAACTAAAGGCCCTTGGATTGGATTTGCCCTTGACAGGAGGATATACAGGCCTGTTACTGAACTGGATCACAAACATATGGATGGTCAGGGTTGGGGGAGCACTTATTACTGTTGTTTTGCTGAATTGACATGGCACCAAACTGCCTTCTCCGTATTAGTGTTTTCACCCATAGGCAAATGCTACTCTCAGCCTTACTAGAAGCAGCTTCTCTTTGCAGTGACTGTCAGTGAACATAGACTTATAGCCTCTTACAATGCTGAGAATAAGACACAGCTGAGTGTTCATCCTTAAATAGGGCATATACCACTCCCTCTAAGGCAAGGTTCAGGGAACATTGCAGAAAAGGGAGCGGAAAGAATGCACGAGCCAGAGAACAAGGAAAGGGAATGTGAAATGCCATCTCCTGGCTGTGACACAGCCATTGCAATCACTAATTCACAGCAACTGGAGTTCATGCACTGAGCATGTTCAGAGGACTGAGCCTGTCACCTGAGGATCAGGAAGGGGCTCATGGGATCCCATGGGAAGCAGTGGAAGCCCTGAGTGTGTGCAGTCCTGGGTAAATTGCGAGTCGTTGATATGAACCAGCCATGTCAAGGATCAGAGCCTCAGACCCATGGGAAAATGGCATTGCCTCCCCCCCCCCCCCACACCCGGGGTGAAGTTCAGAGGGATGGCAAAGCCTCTGGTCCATATAAGGCTACTGATAGTCCGTGAGAAAATGTCCATCACAGCTCTCTCCCCAGATAGTTATGGCCGGAAGACTGCGTCCCTTCAGAGACAGCTCCGACTGAGATTAGTTAAATCTGTAAACAAAACAAAGCAAATTCAATGTGAGAGAGGGCCTTATTGGGATTAGAAGGGGAGAGGGGATCACAGGAGTGGAACAGAGATAAGAAAGGATGACTGGAGATGGCTCAGCTGTGAAGAGTACTTTCTGCTCTTCCAGAGGAACCAAGTCTATTTACCAGAACCCATAAGAGGCAGCTCCTAATTGCTTATGACTCCAGCTGCAGATGACCCAGTGTCCTGTTCTGTCCTCCATGGACCTATACATATGTAGCACACACTCACACTCACACAGACATACACACACACTCACAGACACAGAGAGACACAGACTCATACACAGACACTCATATACATACACACACACACACACACACACATATAAAACATTTTAAATTGTCAAAAAAAAGATGAATAGGAAACCTGATAGATTTGGAACATGGCTGTGCCACATTTGAGCTTTGTACAGATCATAATTTCAAAAACAAAAAGCTCTCTACAAAACCATTTTATACAATAGGGAACTTTGATCATTATGGGATGCATGTTGATACCTTAGGCTTATAATAATGTGATGAGTTCATTTTAAAAGAATATGTCTGTTTTCAAGACAGCTGTTGAATAGAATGTAGGTCTATGAATTGACTAAGAACAATTGCACAGTGAGGGTGTGGTATAGGTAGGTGGATAAATTACTCAAAGAAAGTAGATCATGCCTTCCTAACATTGAAGCTGAGTTATTTGTACACAATAGCTTGTTATGCTGGTCTCTACAATCATTTTTTTTTCCATAACGAAGTATGAAGACAAAGTTGCAAAACGAAAAAGGCTCAAAGGTATATTAGCACAACGAATGACAGCCCCCAGGCTAGAAACAGCCATCTGTGTAAAAGTCCTTTGCTGTGAAGCAATAGGTAACCTACCACAGAGGAATGACTGAAATCCCACATTTCATGCAGAGCAGCAGTCATGTGCATTTTGAGCTCAAAACAAGGAAAATATAGTTTTGTTTTGTTTTTTTCTGTTGCCATATCTTCAACAAGATTGCTTTCCACAGGCCAAGCAAGAAAATTTCTGGTCAAAACTTACAACTTAGAGCTTAGAGGAAAATCCCATTTAAAACAGTAGGTCACGATTTCTGTCCATTCTCATTTCGTGTTATTTTTCCTATATGTCCAATTTCTTTTTTAGGAGACTTTTATTATTTTTAATTTTTTTCAATACATTTTGGAATTATTCTTTCTGTTCCCCCAAGTCCTCCCACATCCGCCCTACTTCCCTACACACACACCTCCGTGTTCTTTCCCTCTTGCTCAAAAAGAAAAAGAAAGAAAGAAAACTACACAAAACCCAACAAACCATAACAACGAAATGCACACAAAAATACGGAATCCATTTTGGGTTAGTCAGCTAGTACTGAACACAAGTCCTTCCTTGGAGTGTGGCTGATGTGCCCAGTGTCATTCCACTGGAGAAAACGGATTTTCTTTCTCCCAGCAGGCACTAATTGCAAATAGTTTCTTTGTTATGGGTTGGATTTTGTGCCCACCTTCCCTCCACCTTTTGTTTTTTGGGGTGTTTTTTTTTTTTTGTTGTTGTTGTTGTTTTTGTTTTCGTTTTGTTGTTATTGTTTTTTCCTGGCTTGAATCTATGCAGGTCTTTTGCATCCTATCACAGTCGTGGTGAGTTCATGGCACCATCCCTCTGTTATGGAAGACATTGCTGGAAACTCTACTGAGCCTTGCTGGGGGTGGGAGCAGTTATTTAATGGTGGGAAGGTCAATATGAGAACCTCAGTTTGAAGACGATACAGGGGGATTATTAAAAAATATATATCTTCAGTGTAGCCATTAGGAAACATATGTAAATGTATGGAAAATTTAAATTATATTTAACAAAATATTTCTGATCAATAAACTCCTTCAGTAAATTTGAACACCTTTGAAGCCAGTTTTAGAGAGTTCTTTCCTTGTAATGCTTCAAAACCTGTTAACAAATATTCTTCTTGTAGGTTTTTTTTCTCCTATTTATTTATTTACTCACTTTACATCCTGATTGAAGTCACCCCTCTCCTCCCAGGGCCCCCTCACACGACCCCTTCCCCATCTCCCTCTCCTCTTCTTTGAGAAAGGGGAGCCCCCCACCCCCATATACCAACCCACCTTGGCACTGTAGGATTGGGCATATCCTCTTCCACTGAGGCCAAACAAGGCAGCCCAGTTTTTAAAGGTATTTTATTTCAATTTCATTTGAGGGTAAGTAGTATGATTTTTGTCTCTTTGCTTTTTACATTTTTCATTAACCTTTTTGAGTTTGTACATGGACTGAAAATAAATGCTCGCAGCTACGGTATCTGTCTCTGAGCAACAATTTTGCTACTATTCTTTTCATGCTTGTGAGATTTTAAAAGCATTTCAATACTTCTGCATTGTACATTTTTTTCCTATTCGATAAGCTTTTCATTGGCACCGATTTTTATTAGTCTATGATATTATTTTGATGCCATATGATCTTGTGTCAAAATTGAGGGTATGAATGCTACTAGAGGTCACTTGGAGATACTTGATTAAATTTTTAACCTTGTTTGGCATGTTTGAAGCTTTGTAAGCCATTTATGTTTAGATATGTTGATAATTGTGTGTATTTCAAAATTGGGGGTGATTTATCATTCTTTTTGGTTGTAAATCTAATTTCCATAATAAGTTAATTATCCCAACTCAGTTTAGAAGTGCCATCAATCTGCAGTTTCTTTTGTGGTAAGAACATTTAACATAAGGTCTACTCTCAGAACAGTTTTTAAATGTCCACTATAGGGCTGGTAATTAAAGGCACAATGCTACACAGTGGATCTTTAAAACTTATTCCTGTTGCCCTGCGAAATCATACCCACCCTGAATAGCAGCTTCACATTTCTGCCTCTGTCCCAGCCTCAGTCAACTACTATTTACTCTGCTCCTCTGATTATTTTACACTCCACATGTGAGTGGAATCATACTGTATCTGTCTTAGAATTAGCATAATGTCCTCAAGTTTCATCCTTGTTGTCACACTTTGCAGCACTTTTGCTATTTGAACCATGCAGCTGCCAATTCACGATCTTCCTCCCCAGCCACAGTGTTAGGACTACAGCTGTATGCCACTGTGGGGTGTGTGTGTGAGGGGATGGAGGAGGACGATCTCACATAACTAAGGCTTGCCTCAGACCACAATTCTCCTGCCTCCACTTCTGAAATACTGGGCTTACAGATGTGTGCACCACCACCCTCAGCTATTCTGTGTTCTTTGTTATATCGTTCATCTGGAGTCTCGTTCCTCTGTCTCCACTACAGAAAAACATGGTAAATGCAATACGGCCTGCAAATTATTTTTTCTGCTTTAAAAATGGACCTAATGGGTTTCTCAACTTGTTATTGCACTTTTTTTTCTCAGAATTTATATTTTCAAATGTTACTTTCTTTCTCAGAACTGTTCCCTCGCTCTCTGTACCTAGGCTGGTTACGTTTGTGATTGCCTCTATCACTTCCAGCAGGGTAGGGTTTATTAAGCACAGTGCTTCTCAGTCCAGGGATATTATGGTTTTGCTTTGCTTCAAAATTGAAGCTTTTATCTAATTTGGACTCGTTTTGCATCATGAAAGACTGGTCTCAGTGTGTCAGGGTCAGGGATGCAAGCCACTTTCTAGGCAGGCAATAATTGGTTGCAAACTCCATAATTGACTTGATAAACATCTTTTCTGATCATTTATAATGTGCCTCCCATTATAATAGAGGCTAGAAAGCCAAAGGCTCTATTACTTCTCTGAAAGAAGAAAATGTATGTAATTTAGGTTCTGCTAATCAGATATACTCATGTGAAAATTACCTTTCAAAATGCAGTCAAGTAGGGAGAAACGTGGCGATAGGAGTGCCTTCCATCTTGTCACTGTGGTTCTGAGACAACAGATGCAATGGTGCCAGTTCCCACCACTCTGTAGCACAGCCGAGAGAGAATGCTTCTCAAACCAAAAGCTGCCACAGAAGATCCCTAATCTCGGGGTTTAGGTTTAGATTATTTGATCCTGCACACAGCTGTCAGGAGAGAAATGTCCTGCTTCCCAGTGGTGGCAGAAGTGTCCTCCTGCTGTGACCGTTTTTTTTTTTTTTTAAAGCTGTCCCAAGCCTAATGCCTCCTCTTTTAAACCTCCCAATGACTTTGAAAACAAATTATTTGTGTTAAATGTATATGATGTTATAATAACTACAGTAATTTGCTATATGCAACTGAAATTTGATTTATGTGCTAATCAAAATCAAGTCCTTATAGACACCAATATAGTCTCCCTTCCAACAACTCGCTCTTACTTTGAAGAATACTCAATAATGAACACATATACTTTTGCATGGCCCACAAACCATAGATGAAAGAAGTTTATTCTGTGCTAATGGAGAAACTCCTTTCTCTGGGCAATTTGAGTCCCTTACTCTCAATAAAGTTTGCTTTTAATTATACATAGCATCTTTCATATCAGAATAAAAACAATCTAGAAAAAAACCCTCACTATTCTTTGCTTAACACCCAAGTATTAGATCTAAAAGAAGGAAAGAGTGAAGGGAACAAATAAAATGTATAGATTATTTTTAGAAAGACACTGAAAGAACAAGAATAATAAGCCACAAAGTAACTTTACTTTTGGCTACTTTATTGGGTTCTTTTTTCTGCCACCCTTCCAATCCCCCAGCATAAGGTAAGAGAGAAAGGTCAGAGGGGGAAAGGGCGTATTGAAATCATTAGACTACTTCTTAGGGTCGTCTTGTTTCTTGGGGCAAGTTGGATCTTCATCGCCAGGATTTCGCCGACTGGCAATCAGCAATCCAGCAATCCAGCCGGCAGCAAACAGTAAACAGCAACCAGCAACCGCAACAATCAGCAACAAGCAGCAGCAGCAGCAGCAGGAGTAGCAGCTGCAGCACGGGCAGGGACGGCAGTAGCAGCAGCAGCAGCAAGGCGAGCAACAGCTCTTTGCAGGCTTTCGTGACTCCGGCATTTTTACAGCCTCTGAAGAGTCCGCGGAACTCCAAATGTAAACTGCCTTCAGCTGGCAAAATCACACCCCTGCCAGAACACCAGACAAATCAAAGTTAGCTGCTATGAAAGTCTGAAGCAGTTCTTATCCTCCCACACCTGAGATCGAAACAAAAACATATTCACATAACATTTTTGTAGTTTTGAAGAAACCAAAAACTTCACTACACCACAAAAGTACCTGGCCTGAGAGTGTTAAAGAGATCCTTCAGCTCCGTGGGTTATCTGAAACTGCACCGCGCTGGAGAAGAGTCAGACTGCGAGTCCTCTTCAGAGTGAGCAATTTCTAGCCCGTCCTTCTGACTTGCTTTGCATTCTCACCCCACCCCTAGTTCATGGACTGTGACCCATCACTCAGAGAATGTGAAATGCACACTCCTGGGTAAAATGCCTTTGTTTGCAACACTTGTGGGTGTTAGCTAAAGAACTATCAGAGTGTGAGGATCTTGGGCAGCCCAAAGAGAAGTATGCAAAGAATGGTAGACCATACAGATGAGGCACAACTGCAGAGACAGCAGTTCCCTGAATGTGCGCCTATTCAGCCCTTCCTCATCTACATCAACTCACCCCAGCTGCTTTGCTACCTTTGGGTTGTAGTTTCTAGCCTCTTAACAACCATGTATTTGTACCAAATATTTTCGAACCCCCAAATTCCTAAACAATCCCCCCCGCCTTGGAGCCTAGTATAGGATTACGCCTTAACCTCTGCCATCCACCCAGAAATTGTTTCTACAACCTTTTACTTTCTGTTACTGGGTTTTGAAAACCAGTGCACAAAGCAGTAGATTGTATTGTGTTTGTTTTCACATACACTTGATTTTATTGGTCCTCCTCTCCCGCTTGCCTGCCCCCTCCTTTTGGTCCCCTTCTTCCCCCAGTAGACTCTCTGCATGCTTTCCTGAAATGGGTTTCAGAGTTGGAAAGTTTGGAGAAGCAAAATCCAAGGGCATGAATTATGAAATTAATGATTGGTTAGGGATGTCTCTGATACTTCCCTATACTGGCTACAGTAACAACAAATGCACTTATCTCCTATAGCAGATAAATCATGACACAACTCAAAAACAAACAAATGAACAAATAAAAACTCCTGGCAGTGGTGGCGCACGCCTTTAATCCCAGCACTCAGGAAGCAGAGGCAGGCAGATTTCTGAGTTTGAGGCTAGCCTGGTTCACAGAGTAAGTTACAGGACTATACAGAGAAACCCTGTCTCAAAAAAAAAAAATGTCAGAAAAAAATGATAGAACTTCATTGGGGTACAACAATAGATGTTTAATTCTTCCCCAGTAAAACCACATTTAATATTCTTGCCTGCCAGTGGATGCCCCACTTTCTCTAGACCACCTCAGTATTTCCCCCCATTTATAAAGCAGAAAGAAAAACAGACTATTAAGATGGCACAACCATTGTCTGGGGGTGGGGGAGTCATGTAGTAATTCTGGTGCTCCAGTAGTCACCTGCATGAAAGCAGTGTGGTGAGCATCCACAACCATAATCTGTTGCTAAGCACCTGCTCCTAGCAACCATCTCGCACCATACAATGACAAGTGAATCTTAGAGACTGAGCCATCTCAGATACGCCACCCTTCTTTTCCAAATAAATGATTTCCAAATAAATCATAGCTAGAAATAAAATTTCAGATCTTATCATGAAGCAATATTTCTTCAAAATAAATTAGAAACGTATTCTTCTATTGTCTGGATATTGGCCCTAAATGTAAACCAGGCTGGCCTCAAGCTCAAAGGACCTGCTGCCTCTGCTTCCTGAGTACTGGGATTAAAGGTGTGCACCACCATACTGGACTGAACACTAGATCTTTTCATACAAACAATGCTCTCTCATTTACACGAGTCTCTCTTCTGACCTGCAGCGTCTGATTTTCTCCAGATTTAAATCTTGATCTCATTGAAAGTCACTTCTAAACAATCCTTTCCCACCAGATATATGGACATTCTAGGGCAGCAAAAAGATTTCCTAGGGAAAGATGTCCTAGAGGAACTGCCCCAGCAGAATCTACCTAAAAATTCCTCAGACGTTATTTCTTCTCCCAAGGATTCCTTTCCCATCTCCCCTCTTCTTCACTGTCCACATCATTTCTCCAAGAACCTGGCTTCTGCTCTGCCAGTACGCAGTTCCCCAGTTCCCCAAAACCCCTCTACTTGCTCTTGCTGGGACATTCCAACTTCTTTTCCTTCTTCTTGTCTACATGTATGCTCTACCCAGTACTGGATACCCTCTTCAGAACGGGAATCATTAATTAATTTTATTGAGGTTGATAACTTTACAGTAATCCTCCCACCAACAAAACAAAGAAGAAACATTTCTTAAAAATGCTCTGTTAATGGGAGGCAGAGGCAGGCGGATTTCTGAGTCCGAGGCCAGCCTGGTCTACAAAGTGAGTTCCAGGACAGCCAGGGCTATACAGAGAAACCCTGTCTCAAAAAACAAAACAAAACAAAACAAAAACAAAAAAACAAAAAAAAATGCTCTGTTAAGTGGGCTTAGTCCTCTCACAAAGCTACATTGTGTTTGATCTGATTTCTAAACATAAACATCAGAATTCTATCAGATTGTTTGTAGGGGACCACTGCATTTGGGGAGTTTATCTGTGGAAGTCATTGTCAGGTAAAAACCCGGGAAGTGATACACACTACGGATCGAGTGAAATGTAAACTACATAAGACATAGTTTTTTTTTTTTTTTTTTTTTTTGCTGAGAGCCAGTCAGGCAAGATGCCTCTCTCCTTGCAAGTGACCTTCACTGCCTGACAGTTGAAACTGGTCACCCCATGTGTAGAGATGTAGTTTACTCCAGCTTTCTGCTGATTCTGCTTCATGAAGAATCAGAAGGCTACACTAAAGCTTGCAATAGCTAAAACAACCCTGGGGGGGGGCGTGGGACACATTGAATGTCTTACTTACTTACTTAATGGATGGATTAACTAATGCAATGCTGAGGACCACCCTCAGCTCATGTGTATGTTAGGCAAGAAAAGAGCACATGAGCCCGCATGTAAAGGAACATCCTGGGCTTTCACAACAGACGTTCCCTTGGCCACATTCTTTCCTGTTGACGGCCAAAAGAGCATTCCTAAGATCCAGCTGTCCTCAAACTGCCATAAAAACAGGAGATTTCGGGAAATGTCCACAAAGGAGAAGAAACCCAGTAAAGCTCCCTCTAGAAACTGGATTAGTTTAGTGATAAGGTGGGGTTCCAAAGGGCTGTTAGATAAGAGGCTACCTAACTAAAATAAGCAACTCTTTTCAACTCCACATTCCACTGAAGAAGGCCATTGAAGAAGGAATAAGTACACCACAAAAATGGGCAACTAATATAAATTACGATTTCCTTTCTAAGAGTGGACGTCTACTACGACTAGAAAAAATAAAAAAAAAGAATCAGGCATGGCGCCATCTTTAATCCCAGCCTAGGCAGGGTGACCTTTGTGAATTTGAAGTGATTTCCAGGACTTGGTTTCCAGCACCACAGAAACCCTGTCTTGAAAAACCAAAAAGGAAGAGAGAGAGACAGACAGAGAGACAGACAGAGACAGACAGACAGAGAGAGAGAGACAGAGAGAGGACACCTGCTGTGCCTATTGATCTTTTCCATCTACATCATCCATAGTTATGGTCTTCTAATCCTAATAACCCTACCCCCCACCCACTTGTGCCTCTCATTTATAAATTTTTACTTTGCTCTACAGATTTACAGTAGGCCCACTCATATGATGGAAAGTGGAAAGTGGGTTACAACTGTACAAATTAAATCCAAACAACATCAGATGATTTTACAACGGAACAAAGGAAGTCTAACCCCACTTTCCATCGTCCTTCTCAGGACAGGTCAAAGCTACTGAAAACCTACTGTGCCCAGGTGCTTCAAATGGATTTTCTCTTTCATGTTTTGTAAGCACTCTAGGACCTGGTGACACACGGCTCTAAGTAGAAGGCTAAAGGAAACATTAGGGCAGATCAGAATCTGAAGCCTAAATCCCGCATTTATAATCACTTCACTGTTCTGTTACCAATGCATTTATCAGGCTTCGGGGTAATCAGCAGGACTGTGTGGGAAGACAGAAAGTGCTTGGGGACTGCTGTCCTCCCTTGCCCAGCCTCAGGCTCATTATACTTCAGACAGCGTGTGGCGAGAGTGCTGAGGAAAAAAAGCCAGCTGACGCGTGGGATTGCCAAGCAACAGCTTATGAAACGAATTCAAACCATGGCAACCAAACACTGCAGGCCCAGCAATAGCTTCATTTCATTTACAAGAGTGAGAGGAGGGCTTTATCAACAACAGATGAGATAAACGAGCGGGCTACTGGCTCCACAAGCACACGGAGTTGTCCTCGTCACCACTGCCACCATTATTTCCCAGCACACAAAGCCAAATTATCTATGAAAATTATTCCTTAACACAAATCCAGAATTCAGCTCCATATTATATTATAGAAACTGTAATGTACACATATTCTTGAAGGGAGGGTGAAGTTCCAACTACCCTAAATCTCACCTAATTACTCTTTACTTGATAGAGCTATTCATTTGCAGGAGGAAGACAAGTAACACATGAAGATGTCTTATTTCAAAATCAATTTCTGCAGAAAGCACTTTCAAATTCTTTCTACCCAATAATGCTGTTCTCTGGGTATTTTTTCCACTCCATAGGCAAGAATAGTATGGTGTGGAGATTGCAAACGTGTTTTCATAGGGCACACAGCTAATAAGACGCACATCATGATTCCCTCCTGCTAAAACCCTTTATGTATCAGAACGGTCTGATAATCATAGCATACTCCACCTCCTCTCCCTTAAAAACTGTACCCACAAAACACCATTTAGTACACTCCCATTTGCTTGTCGTTCAGAGAGACACTTTTTGCCCTGGTGTGCACCTATGCAGCTCAGGTGGGCTTTTAACCATGTTAGACAGCACTCCTAGGCCATTTTTATTTTATTTTTTTCTCTAGTGTGCATGAGTAACGTCCCTGAAATACAGAGTGCTGTTACATTAGGAGTCGCAAAGTATTACTGGCGCTAGATGGGATTACATATCACTGAGTTGTTGTTTTAACCTGTCCTCATTCTGATGCCTCACTATTTGGTCTTGACCAGGCTCTCTTCCACCAAAAAATTGGAAGAACCTGACATCTCTCCTGGAGGACAGCTGACCCTAGAACACATTGTTCTGATTGTAGGTGTGTTGAAACATTCTGCTGATTTGTGATCTAGATAGTGTGCCTTTCTTACAGGAGAACTCGTGACTATTCTAGCAGTGGGAAAAGGGGAATCTTCATTTGCAAGCCACCATCAAGGCAGTGGAGTGTGGATTCAAATCGATTTTGCTGAGGACTCTTAGACAAACCGTTGCTCCTTACAAACATGGTGTGTGCCTCTGGTTTCCAGTAGTTTCCATTCCATCACATCCATGCTGGCCTTTCATGAGCACCACAGATTACCTTTACTTTCTCAATCCCAATGTCCAGATGAAAAGATAACTGAGTGGAAATCGGAGACCCCCCACCCAGGACACACTATTATGATATTTGGAGATGAAAAGGAACACAAATCCACTGTGGAGAAAGAAGAGAAAAGGAGGGAGAGAGGGAGGCAGGGAGGCAGGGAGGCAGGGAGGCAGGGAGGCAGGGAGGCAGGGAGGCAGGGAGGCAAGGAGGCAGGGAGGCAGGGAGGCAGGGAGGCAGGGATGGAGGGAAGGAGGGAAGAGATTCCCTTTAATGTTTCAATGTAGTCTGAAATGCTGATTGAATCCCGTAGCCTTGAATGCTGTCATCAGTATCCCGGCTCCCGATAAGCTCTCTCTTCTGTGTAGGATGTTCATCTTGTCTGCAAACCCTCTTTGCAGGGCACATATATCTCTATGCCTCTCTATAGGTCCTTATTTCTTTGAATTCAAAAGGCCTAAATTCTTATAATTTTTTAAAGTGCAGTTCTATTTTACAAATTTCCTTTTGGAACTTAAAACTTGGGATCTCTGATTCTATTAGAGCATCTGCTAAAATATCTCTATTCTGAGTCAGGAACCTTAGGCCTGTTGTGACTGTAGCAGGCCTGGGGTAGAAGGACAACCTGGAGGCAGAGGTGACACCCAAAGGTTATGAATTCACAATAGCATACCTTCATAAGATGAAAGAGAAGTAAGTTTTTTTTCATAAGGTGATAAGCATTCACGAAATGCCAAAGCAGCCAGGGTCAGTGGCACCCGCAGAAAGGGCCTTCTGATTCTTCTCTGAAAGGGAGTTTCATGTAGAAATAGAGAAGTCTAGATCTCCATGTAGGAATAGGGAATTCTACTCTTGGATTTACAGATGCTGCAGCACCTAGCACACCAGCCATTCTGATCCGAAAGCGATTATCTTACACGTGCCTTATATGCATTCTCTCATTTAAATCTATGAAACAGTAAGATCACGCTTGGAAATATCAGAGAAGATCAAACTTACAAAAACAAGTTGCTCATGGCACATAGCTAAGAGTTTTTAGTAGACTATTTATCTTCTACTAGTCCCTAGAGTAGACTATTTATCTTCTACTAGTCCCTAGAGTAGACTATTTATCTTCTACTAGTTCCTGTGCTAATAACCGTCTGATTGTAACCATTCCCTCAACCTTCCCTCCTAACTGGATTCTGAAGGGAGAATAAACAGCCCTGCCCAGTCTCAAAGTGAGAGTGTGTATGTCATACTGGAATCTGGGAATAAGGTGTTTTTGTGGGCTGAGCCCTGGGTCCAAGTTTCTATTAAGTCAATACATAACACCCATCTTTCTTTCCATACGTATGGATATGCAGAAGACTTGCCACAACAGCCTCAAAACCATTACCTTTTGAAATGTGCCCTTTCTTGGATCCCCACTCAAAGCTGTTTGCAACTCAATCCCCAGATCCTGTTGCTTCCCAATGGCAGAAGAGATTTTGAAGATGTAAAGTTATAGGATTTCAGATGGAAGAATTACCGGGCTCATCTGGGTGGGCCCAGTCTACTCACATAAATTCATGAAGGTGGGAGAGCTTTTCCCAGGGGAGACTAGAGAGATGAGATCTGAGAAACACTCAATGTTCTGGTTTTGAATTTGAAGATGAAGCTGCAAGTTAAGGAGTGTGGTGGCCTCTAGAAGCTGAGATTAGAGTGGCTGGTGTGCCAAGCACTGCAGCCTCTGTAAAACCAAGACTAGAATTTCCTATTCCTAACATAGAAATCTAGACTTCTCTATTCCTACATGGAGATCTAGAGGTGTCTATTTCTGCAGGGAGCTTCCTTTCAGAGGAGAAATAAGAGAAGAATCAGAAGGCCATTTTTAGGGCCTCCCTTGCTTATTGATAAGGAAATAGACTTCTGGCCTATAATCCCAAAAGAGTTGAATTTTGACAAACAGCCTAAGCAAACAGGAACTGGAGCCCTAGCCCATCAGACAGGACCTTGGCCCTATCAACACCTGCATTCTAACCCAAGGTTACCTTCCTGACCTGCTGGACTCTAAGATGATAGATAACACTGTATACCTTAAGCCTCAGGGTTTGAGGTAATTGAAAATAGTTTGGTTAACATAGATTTTGTTTGTGGTTTTTAAAGACAGGGTATCATAGTTCAGGCAGGCCTTAGATTCATAGTCCACCTGACCCAGCTGCCCAGATACTGGGGTTAGAAGCACATGCTTGGGATAATTTGTTAAAGCAGAAATTCAAAAGGAATATGGCACCCGACATGTTCTTTGTACAAACCATGTAGCCTACAATGCTTGCTTTCTTCTGAGAGCCTGAAATTTGGTGCGTGATAGGCAGTGGTTGTTCAGTAAGCAGTCTCCAGGAACAACCGTGTGCTCTAAGCTTTCTTGGATAAAATATACCACCTATGAGGTGTGCATTTTATTCTTAAGAAAGGGTATATTAGTATGTCCCCTCAAAGGAGGAAAAGTCCATGAGGAAGCCTGTGCATAGATTTCTCCAGACCCGAAGTAGTTGCCCCCATTGGTCTTATTGGACATTCTTTTGCTATAATAAAACCTGAGTCATGAATGCAAAGATAACTGAGTCCTATGAGTCTGTCTAGCAAATACACTGAATATGTGGGCTGGCTTGAGTCCCCTATTTCAGTGCCCTCTGCTAGGAATCTAAGATAAGGTCACCCCCCCCCCATAGACTCCCTGTATCCTCTCCCATCCCAGGCCTCTAGCTAGTCACCAGAGATGCACCCCCCTCAGGCTTCCATTCTTACTCCCAGGCCTTTCTCACCCCCCTTCTCCCCACATCTGATCGTCATCCCTGTTCCCCTCCTCGCCTCCTCTCCTACCCAGTTCCCTCTCTCCATCCACCTATTTAGTTTCCCCTTCTGAGTAAGACTCGCACATCCTCCCTCAGGACCTCCTTATTACCCAGTTTCTTTTGGGCCTGTAGATTGTAGCATGGTTATCCTGCATTTAATGTCCACTTATAAGTGAGTACATACCATGCGTGTCCTTCTGGCTCTGGGTTACCTCACTCAGGATGAGATTCTCAAGTTCCATCCATTTAAAATAATGAGATCACAGGCCACATTTCAAGTGACCAGTAAGTTCCAAACCGTTACAGTATATAATATCTGAAGGAGACTTTATGTTCTATGTCTCACTTGGGGTTAGTGACAGAGGCATGAGACGCAAGCATGATTGGCTTTCTTGTTGCTAAGCAACAGTGATTTTTTCTTCCCCCCAGAACAGGAACTGAGTGCAAACAGGAAGTGCCATATTCCACCAAAGCTCCACTGGCTCCCTCTAGTGACCATTTAGCAGTCACAGACAGAGCTAGAGATAGGTACTTGCTCAAATGCCAAGGCTGCAGGCAAGCTCAACCATCCCCCTGGATATAAAGTTCAATGCCAACAGGATTTCAGATACAGCAATACCAAAGCTAGAATGATTCATCTCTTCCTCCTGAAAATATGTCCTGAGAGCAGAATTGGCCCTAGAAAACATCTGGTTGCACAGACGAATCAGAATGGAGACACTGACTGTGGAAGAGAGAAAGACCTCTCTCTGGAAAGGGAGGGAGTCAGAAGCCCTATGGGAAACTGTAGATTATAAGACTGGGGCTGCCTCTAGATTTCCCTTAGTTAACAAGACACCAAAACAACACCCCTTAGGCTTCTCTTGAGATTAGGGGCCTGAAATGTCAATAAAAATATACAGGTTCAAGGCAATGACCAACTTAGTTTGTTCATGAGGCACTGAGCTAGTTGCTACGTAATACAATGGTAAATTAGACAGCATGATCCATACTCCAGTGGAGACCCTAGTCCAAAAACAACCCTCCCATTTGTTAACACATTGCCTACCCAGCAAATAACTTAAATGTAACCTAACCAAAAATTAGGCAGCTCTAGATTCCCAGGTGTGCCTGGGCCATACATCTCTCAAGCCTACTGTTGTTGGAAGAGCTGGATCTGGGAAAGGAAGACAACATCTGAAGTACTCATGGTTCCCTGCCTTACCCAAGCATTTCTGAACAGTCCTTGTAATTTTTTCAGAAATCCTTGCATTCAGAGTCCTGCCTCCCTCAAATGGAAACCCAAGCTTAGCCCAGGGGAAGGACTATGCCCTAGTAGGTTCTCCTGATTGGATGCTCTTCCATAAAACTTTGGCTCATGAGGAAAACAAGAACTGCCTAGCAGAAGCCATGCCCCATGGATGTGATAGACCATGACCAAGGGACAGTAAGGATTAGAATCAACTGAGATTTATTTATCTTATGTGTTTGAGTGTTTATTTAGCTCACATATATTTCTGCGCACGCACACTAGTTTTCCTTCCTTAGGTAGCAAGGTAGACAGACAGATGATATAGATGATAGATGGCATGGGTATGTGTGTGTGCACGCCCCTCCCCCTCTACCTATTAGGGAGCTCAAAGAAACTTGTAGCTGGCTAGAAATCTGGTTTAGAGACTAAGTAGTAGAAACATGTATGTTCCCTCCTCTTGTCCGCATGGACACTGCTCTGGTTGAGTTCCGAACTATGTCTCTAGGACATCCACAACATCTGCTTGTGGAAACTAACACTTGGAGGTGGGAAGATGCATAAATAGTTGAGAGCACTTAATTCTCACAGAGGGTCTGGGTTCAATTCCTAAGACCCACGTGGTGGTCCATAACTCACGTTCGGAGGGGGGGGGGGATCGATTCAATGCCCCTCTTGTAACCTCTGTAGGCACCAACACGAACACCTTACACACACGCGCGCACACGCACACACGCACAGACACACACACACACACACATTTTACCTTCTTTAAGTACCGGGGACTGGGGAGGGAGGGGGGAGTTTCCCCGTGCGCGCGTGCACGCGCGCGCGCACGCACGCGTAGGGAATGTAACTAAAACGTCTAGGCAATAAGGACCTAAAATGAAAGAGCCATAAGCTACCTACTTACGTTTTTATTTCTCAGTTCTCCAAGTTCCAAATCATCCGGCCCACTAAGGTCCAAACTTGGAGGAAGCTCCAGTCTCTGCTTATTAACACGTGTTGCGGCACGGCTGACTTGTGCGTCACCAACCACAAGGTGGCGAAAGAGATTATCACATCAAACCAGCCTGCCTTCTGCCTCTTCTATACCATTATTTTGCTAAACAGAAGCATTTCCTGAGCATGAGTCATTCAATGAGCACAGTGGTCCTATGGATTAGCTATGATTTCACAGATGAGCAAACCAAGAGCTGCAGATACCTGTGGAGTTTGGCTGTTACCTATTTTTAGTACTGCATCTGCATTTACACCAGCGTCACCACACACATATGAGTACTGTAGTGTTACTTATTTGGCAATTGCTCTGCCATCTTTTGGCAATAAGAATTGTTTTCATCCTCATCACAGTCTTACAGGACCACCATCATATATGTGGTCTGTTGATCAAACATCATCATACAACACATGACTATATGTTTCTATATGTTATCTATATTTTTACTTAAAGGTTTTTTTATTATGAAAGAAACTTGTATTCATGGTAACAACTTTAAAATTATTAAAAGCACGTAACTCCTCACATATTCCTTCATAATTTGTTTACAAATACATAAGCATATTCATATGTTTATCTTACAATGCACACAAATATATTGTACACACTGTTCTACAGCTTGCTTTTTCTAATTAGGATAGTATCTTGATAGCAGATGTGCGCTGAGGCCACGCTGGCCTGTGGACCTCATTTACAGATCTGGAGTAGGACGTGACTGTCCTCACCTGAGAACAGCGAGTGTGTCACCTGAGATATTGCAGCCTGAGGTGACAATGAAATGTGGGAGAAGAGAGCAGACTCTCTGCAGCAGCAAGAAAGTGTGGTGAGGTGTAAGGCAAGCCTGTTAATGGGCAGGAGGTGGGACTGGTCCTCGTCTCTGGTATATTCAGGTCCTTAAACTATATTTTGAGAAAGTTCAGATTTGGATACATGCAACGTTCAGTGCCCTTGGGGACAGGGCATCTCTTTACGCCACCGCACAGTGCCATCGTGTAGAAACCCTGTGGGGTAGTAATTGGTAGCATTTTAAAGGTGACAAAATTGAGACTCAAAGAGGACAAGGCCCCCAAGGCTACCCTACTTGAAGCAGCACCTCCCCTTACCTACCTTGTCAGCACTCACAGGACCCTGGGGAACTATTGGCTATTGGTAGACTCTGGAAGACCGGATATCATTGTCTTCAGATATGTACCCACTAGGGAAGCCAGCCAGGTCCAGTGCATAACTCCACAGTTACAGTCACATAAGCAACTCTTTTTAAACTGAGTATGTCACAAAACGAGAAGCCATGAGTGTAGGAAAGAGAGGACAGGAGAGAGAGAGAGAGAGAGAGAGAGAGAGAGAGAGAGAGAGAGAGAAGAAAGTAAGGATTAGAGCAGTTAGACTCCATATATATAAACATATATGACATTATTACAAAACAAATTTAATTTATAAAAAACATTAAAAACACCATCATAAAATTAACCTAAGAAAATCAAAGATTCAGATTTTACTTCTTGTTGCCTACATATCAAGTAATTTTTAAAAAGCCAATCCTAGAAAACTGTTTTGTTTGTTTGTTTTTTTTAATTAGCAACAAATGGTTAGCAGTGAATGTAATTGTCTGGCTCTATGATTAGTACTCAGAAAAGTTAAATAACTCATGTACTTTAAGAAGGAAATTTATGCAACCCTATTGTTGGAACAACATGATGTACTAACCAGAACCCCGGAGCTCTTGTCTCTAGCGGCATATGTATCGAAAGATGGCCTAGCCGGCCATCAATGGAAAGAGAGGCCCATTGGACTTGCAAACTTTATATGCCCCAATATAGGGGAATGCCAGGGCCAAAAGAATGGGAATGGGTGGGTAGGGAAGTGGGGGGCGCTATGGGGGACTTTTGGGATAGCGTTGGAAATGTAATTGAGGAAAATATGTAATAAAAATATTAAAAATTTAAAACAAAAAAGAAGGAAATTTAAAGGGAAAAGGATGGATCTGGACATTGTTTTGTTAAGTGAGGTGATCCAGATTCAGAAAGTCAGGGACAGGCAGATTTCTGAGTTCAAAGACAGCTTGGTCTACAGAGCAAGTTCCAGGAAGTCAGTCAAACAGAGAAACCCTGTCTTGGGGAGAAAAAAGAAGAGAAAGAAAAGAAGGCAGGCAGGCAGGCAGGCAGGCAGGCAGGCAGTCAAATACTGGATGTTCTCTCTCATGTGCAGATCTGTGTGTGTGTGTGTGTGTGTGTGTGTGTGTGTGTGTGTTGTGTGATATGAAACTAGAAAGGAGACAAAAGGGGAGAAAGAAGGTGTTGATGGAGGTGTTGATGAGGGGAGAGAACAAAAATAGAAGACATGATATGGCATGGAAGCAGGAAGGAGGCTCAGAGGGTAGGAGAGGCAAGGGGACGGGGAGGAGAAAAGGAAGACCAGCATAAACAAATTATGCTCAAAAATACCATAGCAAACCAAATACTTTGAATAATAAAATGAAATAAAAAGAAATTAAAAAGAAAGAAACCTGCCCCAAAAGGTGGTTTTCAGCAACTATTCATATATATATATGCACATATATACACACATATAATATATATATATACCTTTTTGTACAGAGTAAACATTGAAAAAATGTTTGTATGACAAATTCTTATTTAAAACTATATTTACCTCCTCTAACATTAAACTAAATTTACATCTACTAACATATATTTTGGATTTATTCATCTTTATAATTGTAGACTCTCTATTATTACATGGCAATTATAACGCTTCTAAAACATGAAGTAGCACTGTTTTAGAAAATCCATACTGAATTGCTAAGGGGATAAAGGGCTGATTCTTGTTGATATTGGACGTGGCAATCAGTGTCTGGAGCTTGAAAGAAGATAAGAGCAAACAAGGAGTATTTTATTAATACAATGACCCCAAGGCACTAATATACATATGGTGTGACATAAATAATCACAAATTAATCTGTGCAGGTTTCTCTCAGTCTCTGCCGTGTATGTGCTTTTAAAGCACTTGCTCTGGGATGCAGGTGCAGCCCACACTTTGCTTACCTAGTCTGGAGAAAAAGGCTGAGTTCAATCCTCAACATGACAAAACATTTGTTTACTTAAGTTGCTCTTCCTACAGAAAAAATAATCTAAGAAAAGAGTTAACTGCAAGGACCAATGATTTGGAAGTCATTTTAATATTACCTGGGATATTTCTTAGTGGTCATGACAGGAAAAACACAGGGACCATAGCAGAGATGTCCGAATATTTATTAGAATGCAAGGCTCCTGCCTCACTACCTCATTCATGGAGTCCAGTTTTCTACCAATCAACAAGGAAGTCTTTTGTACAACACATGTACCCTCATTCGGAGCTATATTGGTTTTTCAATTTGCTTGTTTGTTTAGAAAAAATAAGCATATGCCAAAGGAAATAAAATATTGAGAAGAGATGAGAAAAGGAAAAAGAGACCTTAAGGGGGAGGGGTGGGGAAGATAACAGAACATGGGTGATTTGAAAATGCAGAGAGGGTGAGGAATACTGGAGGTGGAAGTGTTTAAGTGGAGATGGGCAACTGGGAGATGAGAAGAGGAAGGAATGGGACAGGATCGGTAACTATGAAATGTCATAAGGAATCCTGACACTTTGAAAGCTAAATTTTTTTTTTTTTTTTTTTTTTTTTTTGGTTTTTTCGAGACAGGGTTTCTCTGTGTAGCCCTGGCTGTCCTGGCACTCACTTTGTAGACCACACTGGCCTCGAACTCAGAAATCCGCCTGCCTCTGCCTCCCGAGTGCTGGGACTAAAGGTGTGCGCCACCACGCCTGGCGAAAGCTAAATGTTTTAATGTAAAGCAAACAAGCAAACAAAAAAACACACACAGTCACAAGTTGTAAGACCCAATTGTAAGACCCTTGACCAGTTTGACTTCCTGTTTTCCAATCACATGGGACAAAGCTATTTGTAAAAAGAGCTTTGTTTCTCTTAAAGTGAGTTCTGGGGAAGTGACTCTCAAGAATGAGTGTTTTAGAGACTTTCCAAACAAAATTAAATTCACAGCTAGAGTCTTCATTTATTGTGTTTGGGTCCGATCTTCTCTTCATTTCTTTTTCTTTTTAAAATCTTAACAAAGTCCCTCCATATAGCTCAGACATGCCTTGAACTTGGTGACACCTAGAAGGTGACTGGAGAGTTACTTCTGAGGTCACAGTCCTCCAGGTTGGAATTCCTAAGGCTGTAAGTCCTTGCTCATTCAGCAGCTGGGAGACAGTTGAAGAGTTCCAGAAAAGAGACTTTGAAGAACTGTCGAAGGTGAGAGACTACAGAGCTGAGTAGGACACTACCAACCCAGGTTAATGGAAGTTTCAAAGAGCTGCCCAGAGTTAAGTTCTAGTCTCCTACACCCAAAGCTTAAAGCTGTAACACTAGCTTCCAGATACTAGGACATTGACATTGAGTCTAGTGCCCTCAGTCACTGATTTGAGTTTGGGTGTAAGTATTTGAAAGCTTAGAACGACAAGTCCCTAGTTTTCAATGCCTAAAAGCATTTCTTTGGAAACTCAGAGCAATCAATTAAGTCTTTGACTCTGAGAATTTGAAGTTATACGTCCTATTCTCCTTTGGTTGGTTGCTTTTGATTTGATTCTTGTTTGTTTGTTTATTTGTTTTTGAGTCAGGGTCTCTATGTAGTCCTGGCTGTCCTGAAACTCACTATATGGACCAGGATGGCCTCAAACTTATCTACCTGCCTCTGCCTCCCAAGTGCTAAGATTAAAGGTGTACACCACGTTTGGATTTATGGCATTCTTAAACTCATGAGAGGTAATTTGGTCCTCAGTAGAACCTAGGATGGTTATTAGGATATCCTCTGGTGCCAGTTTCCCCCCACTGCTTGCCATCTGCAGATTTGGCAGCTTTCTTAAGCAGCAAGTCAGATTCTTACTTGGCACATTGAAAGAGGGAGCCTCGCCCTCTTTTAGTCATACTATTAGCTTCCCATTGAGATCAGGGATGGCCTCGTGCACTGCCATGGTAGCATATAAAGTTCTCAGCTGCCACATGATCATCGTGCTGCAGTTTCTTTGAGGATGGCAGTCTTCTTGGGTGGCAGTGATAGCAGGGATCGTGACTAGAAGTCCTTCCATGATGCTGTGGCGTAACCCTGGAAGAATGCTAAACAAGTTTGTGGTACAGGAGGCACTGAAGACCATCTTGTATAGTTCTAATGGTTCGTGCCCATCATAAATACAGGGGTATCTGAAAAGGCAGGGATAAATTGTCTTTTAGCACCATGCTTTGAGTGAGCCCCAATTTCCCCAACATTGGTGCAGAAACCGGTGCCACAACATAGTCAACACTAACACCACACGTGTGTGCGTTGTTGGCTCTGTTAATGGACAAGCTCCCCAGTTTCTCAGCCTTGACTGTGCCTTGTAACTTGCCACGGGTGGAATCATCCTGGAGCATGCAGACAGGGTTGTTAAGGTCAATGAAGGGACCAATAGTGGCACAAATAGCCAATTTGTCAGAGTTAAATGCAGCGCTGGTGCCCAGATGCTCGATACAGCCAAATCCATTTACTCAGACCTTGACATCACTTCTCAGGAATGTGGCTGGCACTGTATGAAAAGATGTGGCTGTCTGTCAAACAGGGAGAGGCAGAGAGCCAGCAAGCATGCTCTGTTCCGCAGCCAACACGTTTCTCGTTTCTCAGTTCTCCAAGAATGCTCCAATGAATGAAAGGCACCCTTGGGGTTGTAGGTGTCACTACATCCGGTGCTTTGCAAGGAGCTCCGTAGGCAGTCCAGTTCTACATTATCACAAAAGGAGTGGCTTTGGGAGAGGTGAGGGAAGCAGACAATGGCCCACTTTTCAGGCTTTTGGTAAACAAAGGCAATTGGGTATTTACTCTGCTTCTTTTCCTGCCACGTGACATTTCTGTCTTTGCGTTCCCAGGGCTATCCAGGTCTAAGGTCACATTCTTAGAGAGTAAGACAGGCTTCCCTGTAGCAGAAGTAAAATTGCCAGACAATTTTCCTTCTCCTCCGGTCCTGAATGGATAAGAGACCCATACAACTATCTTGCCTAGATTGTACCTACCAAGGATAATTAAATACCTTTAGCATCCCAGCAGGTAATCTCAGCCTCCTGCAACTCCTCGGGTCAAAGGGCTTGCACTGCTTCTTACTCATTTCCTGTTATCTTCCCTGTGACTGTCTTCCTGACACTGCTTGTCCTCTAGCAACCACCATGTGCTCTGTGGAAGATCATGTTTCTCCAGGACACTGTTCAGACAATGAAATGAGGGCTTTTGCTGTGTCACAGCCTGATGAAATACAAAAGGAACCCCCGTTTGCCTAAATATACAAGCCCTCCTGTGTAACCTCATTGATGATGCTTAGGCAACATCAGTGCAAAGCAAACCTGAGTGCTTCCAAGTTCTATTTATATCATTTTGGTGATGGCTGATACTGGTTTTATTTTATAACACAATATTTGCTCCTTACGAATAAATCAATCCCTAAAATTGGCCAGCCCCATTGTCTTGTCACAAGTTCAGCACATAGTGTCACAAAGCATTCTTCCAACTCGCCCTTCTATTTCGTTACAGAAACACTTTGCACCTCCACTTACTGGGGACAGAATTCATATGAAGAATGAAGACTGTTAGGTGTATAGTGTCACACACCTGTAATCCTAACTCTTGAGAGGTTAAGGCAGGTGGATCACAAGATCAAAGCCAACCCAGGCTAAGTAATAAGTTCCAGGGCTAGTCTGGGATACATACAAAGATCCTGCCTAAAAATAAATAGATAAATAAAATAAAATACCGGGAAATTATGCCCCCTCTAAAGTAGAGCAGGTGTCAAGGTCGTCAAAGCTGGCAGTGGAGTCTGGGAAGACACTCCAGACTCTCCATGGGGCAAACATGGGATCTGCTGCCAAAGCTGCACAGGCAGGAGCTGTGTCGTGCTATGTTAGATGACCTGAGGCCTCCCTTTCAACAGCTGAGAGATATGAAAGCTCTCAGATAGAGGAGCCAAGGGAACATTGAGACATGTTGTGCATACACTGTATTAAAAGAGTTATTGATGCCATGGATAGACAGATGGGCAACAGTGTGTTGGTGCTCTGAGGAGGAATCAGAGAAAGGCAGTATGTTGGGGGCTCTGAAGAAAGGAAGTGAGGGCTCACAAGGCAGAAGTGGTAATGCTTCTTATACCTCTCACAGCTCAAGCCATAGCCAGAGTCTCTGATCCCCTGGCAGGCAGCACAAAAGGGGATGTGGATCAGGATGTGTGGCCACCAATACCCTGTTAGGATAAGCATGCTTTTCCGGGTAAGAAATCCTGGCATATGAGAGTCAGTCTGAGATTCACACTTGTCTCAGTAGGGTGCCCATCAAGTGTTTGTGAGGAGGGAAGAACTGCTAAGGGAAAGATACTGTGGCTTGGGCAGCAGTTGGCTTCTAACAGTACCTGTTTATGAGGAGAGGTAAGACCAGGATTTTGACAGACACCCTGGAAGGCAAAGAGGGAGAGGGGCCATGGCTAGGCAATAATGGTGGAGAATTTCCAAGATGGCTGACTTCTTCCTCACTCACCTGACTTAAGACAAACCTGACAGCTTCAAACAAAGGCTTTGTAGGGTTTTGTCTCCCGCCAGTAGGTCCCTGCTGATGCTCAACAAACTCAAGGCCTGCTCAGGACATGTCCCACAATTGTTCTGAGCTATCCTAGCCTTCTTCAAACTGAGCACATCCAAATTAGGGGAGTACAACTCTACAGAGGTTTTTAAATCCCTAGCCCTTGAGAAGAGACTTCCCTTAGTCTAGGGTATAACCTCCGTGGGTCTGTAGATATGTCCAGACCTAAGAGAGGTAGTGCCCCCCAAACATACATCCCGCCACTACATTTGAGGGAAATTATAAGCATCAGCCTTGGAGTGAGTTACAACTGGAGTGTAGGAGAGTCACCTCTGCTGAGCCCCAACAGCTTCTTTTTGGAAGTTTAAGAGTTTAGAAGACCAGAGACCAAATGTGAAATTGACAATTGTCTTGTCATTACCACTGCTACAACCACCACCAATGTGTACAGAGTATTGGCCCGTGCTAATACTAGAGCTGAGTACTTTAGTCCGTAGGAACTGGACTAGTTTCCTGGACTAGCCATATCCACAGATAGATATGGCTGCTACACATTTAAGATTAAGCCAGTGTCTGTGACCAACTATTTGAGCACCTGGTCGTAGTAATATATGCTTCCCAAAAGCAGAATATATCCTGGGGAGTTACCTTTTAAGGTAACTCTCCAAGCCACCAAAACTGTAAGAGCTACTAAGCCAGTGGTGCAAAGGCCCACAAGTGAAACCATCCTCCAGAATGGTAGTTTGAATCCAGAAATATTGGCTGCCTGGGGGCATGAAGACATCACTCTATTTAGTAATCAGAAGCAGCTGATATAATACACACAGCACACAAGTCCTACAACTCCCCAGTGTGGTCAGGGTAGAAGCTGGATGGATCATGGAGAATGATTGTAGACTACTAAGAACTAAATGAAGTGACTCTATCCATGCATGCTGGCTATGATGCCATCCAACATGGACTTGATGGAGCAGTTGACTCTGACTTTGGGTCACTACCAGTAAGTGTTGGATCTGGCCAACGCCTTCTCTGTTAGCGTTCCCCAGGAGAGTCAGGAACAACTTGATTTTTATCTGAGAAAGAGAGACCAAGAGTTAGACCAAGAGAGACAGATTCCCCGATAGGTACACTGATATGGAGACTGTACTGGCTGGTTTTGTGTGTCAACTTGACACAAGCTGGAGTTATCACAGAGAAAGGAGCTTCAGTTGGGGAAATGCCTCCATGAGATCCAGCTGTAAGGCATTTTCTCAATTAGTGATCAGGGGGAGAAGGCCCCTGTGGGTGGTACCATCTCTGGGCTGGTAGTCTTGGGTTCTATAAGAAAGCAAGCTGAGCAAGCCAGGGGAAGCAAGCCAGTAAGGAACATCCCTCCATGGCCTCTGCATCAGCTCCTGCTTCCTGACCTGCTTGAGTTCCAGTCCTGAGTTCCTTGGTGATGAACAGCAATGTGGAAGTGTAAGCTGAATATACCCTTTCCTCCCCAACTTGCCTCTTGGTCATGATGTTTGTGCAGGAATAGAAACCCTGACTAAGACAGAGACCATGGCTAGGTACTATAAGAGGCCTTCTTCCTCACCCTGCAGCTTAAAACAAAGGCCTTGTGGGTTTTTTCTCTTGCCAGTAGCCCCCCTCCCACCCCTTCAGATGAACTGGCTCAACAATTTTGTGGTTAGATCAGAACCGGTTACACAATAGTTGTGGGCTAATCAGTCACCCTGTCTTTCTTCAAACTGACCAACCCTAAATTAGGGTAGGAAGACTCTTCAGAGGCTTAAAAAAAAAAAAAAACAACAACCCTCAAGAAGAGACTGGATTTTCAACTTCATGAGTCACTGTCATCCTGCCCACCCCCACCCTCCATTCCCCACCGCCACCCGGAGGAGGGTCTTTTTCTCTGTGTCCTGACCTCGGCAGCTGATTCTGTCCACTCCTGGTTGCTGTGTTTGAGATTTCACTGCTGCTTTCTACCTATCAAGTTCAAGATTTGTCCTGCCTTTTAATTCTTTAACTGGCCGAGAAAACAAACGTGTCAAGACCTCTAGACAATAACAAAAAAAGTGAACAGTGAACATCTGTCATTTTGCCACTGTGGAATCTACATAGCCCCCACCATTTGTCATACTTTGGTGACTCGGAATTTGGGTTTCTGGAAATGGCCTAAGGCAGTCCCATTGTATCATTATATTGATAATATCATATAAGCCTCTGGGTCTCTTGCAGATTTGATAGCTGAGAATCGGAGAGCTGTGCTGGAATCCTAGGGATGGGGAGGGAGCAACTGCAATGTTTGGAAGCCTGGTTTGTCTGTCAAATTCTTGTGAAATTATCTGGATAAGACTAAAACTACCCCAAGCAGCTGTTTGGCAAGGCTAAATCATACATACCCTCAACTGATGATGGGCAAGCAATTGGAAACCTTCCAATCGTGAGATAGTTAGGTTATTGGAGAGTGTTCAACCCTCATCTGGCCCAGTTACTGAGTCCTCTGCAACTGTGTAAAAGCACTGTGTCCAGATGCTTAGTACTATAGTTGAGTGGTTCTCACCAGGAGACAAGGGAGACATTTTTGTAGGTATTGTTGTTGTGCTTTTCAAATTTTAAAAACTTTTTATTGGTTCGCTGTGAATTTCCCATCATGCACCCCAATCCCTCTCATCTCCCTGCCCCTCCATATCTGCCTTCAACTCCTCTAAAGAAAACAAAAATAAATAAACAAGCAAATAGATAAACCATCTCACCATGGAAACTGCAGTATGTCCCAGTGTGTCCCATGGTATCCACCCTTTCACCTACCCAGCTTGACTTGCAAATGTGCATTGCAGTGAGTCACTGGTCTGCTCGAAGGCTTCTGCTATCAGCACTGGATCCTCATCAGGCCTCCTCTCAGCTCTCCTTGCTTTGGTTCTGCAGGACCAGCCCCTTCACTTGCTCCAGCAGCTCATGGATGGGGCAAATGTTGAAGTGGACCAACTCAACGTCCAGGATCTGGGTTCAATGGCCAGCCCTCACATGGCAGCTCACAGCTGTCTGTAACTGCAGTTCTGGGGCTTCTGACACCCTCACACAGACACATATGCAGGCAAAACATCAGTGCACATAGGAATTTGAAGTTCATATTGAGCCATTCAGACCCAGTCCAGGGCCAAGCATTCTGTGACTAGAAGTCTAAAAAGGCTGGGGGGTGGGGGCGGAGTATAAAGGTTAAAAGTACAAGTTGGGCATTTCCATTGGTGCAGATGTGGTGGCTGATGGCAAGCATGAGAGGATATGAACTTTTTACAAAAATGGGGCATAGCTGTGTTACGATGATATCACTGTTTGATTAGGCAGGGGAACAAAACCCTCACAGTTACAGAAGCAGAGTTCTGGCTTTCTTTAATACTATGAACATCTAAGGCTCAGGATGACCTCAGTTTTAGCCTAAGGTTGGGTAAGGAATTAGCAAACATGTTTTTTTTTTTTTTTCTTCAGGATCATCAGTAAGATTCAACCATTTGAGCTGGTCATGATTACTGACATAACAAGGCTCAGTTGGAAATTATGGGAACATACAGAGAGGAGGTACCCATGGGGTTTGGTGACACATGGGGAAGGGACTGAGACCTGCCTCACCCTTATTGGGAAGCAGTTGACAGTGGTATGTGAGGGGAAATCCTAGTGTGGACTGCATCTCACTGCTGGATGGGTAAGGTATTGGTTATCCATTCCAAAATCAAAGATGCCTGAAATTCCTTCTTTACCTATGTGAGAGGCCTACCTAGACCAGAGTGAGCACTGAGAAGCAGTCCCCTAACAGCTGAGTGGCAGGAGGTCCTGGAACCAGTAGATCAAGGGACAATGCACATAGGTCTCCAGGATATGAAGGCCTATGGAGGCAAGTCCCAACCAAGAAGCAGCTACTCTGGTCCCAGCTACCAATACCTTGATAGTTCCAGCAAGGAACCACAGGCCACATGGAAAGCAGTAGCAGTCTAGTCCAGCTATCCACTGACCTCTGGATAGAGGCCAGGGTCAGCCAAGTCAGGGCTGTACTGTTAGTAGTTACAAATGAGTGTTCTCTTCTTGTGTGCATTGGTGATTAGATAAGGAGTATAGGGATATAAATGTATAGGGATCTGTCAATCCCTACGTGGCATTGGGAATTGGGCCCTTGTGTGGTCACCGCATGTGTGAGGATCTCTGGTGTTCAGGAAAACAGAGATCCAAAGAACAGCAGTAGTGGATACTGCTCTAATGGCTTGGACATGCAGGAAGCAAGGCCATGACACAGGTAAATGCCCAATGGAGACTGAGCCTTTTATAGGAAGAGATATGAATTTGAACCGTGCTACATACTAAGTTTTATGTATATACCCCCCAGAGAACCAAAGAAATGCAACAGCTGCTTTATAAGTAGACACTGATGTACAGACAATCCAGCAGTCAATTGGGTACTCACTAGAATGATGGTCAAACAGCATCTTCACTAGCCTAACGTGGACCAACCTATCCTTAGGAAGCACAGCTAATTTGTTATCTATATGTTGTTGTTCCTTATGTTGTTGCTGGGGACTAAGTCCAAGGAGTGTCTCTGTGCCCATTTGAATAAAGTACCTACTGTCTCAAGTGAGGTGGCATGGAAGGAATAAAGATCGAAGGGGCAGAGAAAAGTTTAGTCAACAAGGTGCTAGTATAGATATCTGGAATGACTTTGTTAAGTTGACCCATGCCAGATATCCAGGGACCCATAAGAAGGTAATAAACGTGACTGTTAAGAAATTCATTATGTAAATAGTTCTGGCAAGGAGCCACTTTTGTGTGATTCTGTATGGGCACATGCTCTTGCCTGCAATGAATAAAGTACATGGCATCTGTCAGCAATTCTGCACATCTTTAATGTCCCAACCCCTCCCAACCCTTGATCCCTGGCTCCCATCTCAACCCCATAGCCTCCCCCCACACACAAATGAATAAGTAAATTCAATTTTAAAAATTAAGGAGAGCAAACAAGAAACGTTGTATCAATTCCTGCACAGCACCTGTGTTTGATAGTTTTAAGTCAACTTGGCACAGGCAAGAGTCATCAGAGAGGAGGGAACCTCAGTTGAGAAAATGCCTCCAAAAGATCACACTGCAGGCAAGAGTGTGGGGGCATTTTCTTAATTAATGATTGATGGGGGAGGGCCATTGTGGGTGGTGTCATCTCTGGGTTGGAGGTCCTGAGTTCTATAACAAAGCAAGCCTTGGGGAGCAAGCTAGTAAGCAGCACCCCCTTCATAATCTCTGTATCAGCTCCTACCTCCAGGTTCCTGCCCTGTTTGCATTTCTGTCCTAACTTCCTTTGATGATGAACAGTTTTATGGATGTGTAAGCCAAATAAACCCTTTCCTCCCAAACTTGCTTTTAGTAATGGTGTTTCATCGCAGCAACAAAACTCCTAAGACACAAAATGTGGGCTAGCATGAGAATGTGAACCTCTTAGATCACTCAGTCAAAGGTAGTCCCTACCTACTTACAAACTCTCCATATGGGTACCACTAGGCTCACACAGAAAATCCAGAAAAGTTCCTCCGTAGAACTGGCAAAAGGATAGCAGCTGCTATTGCCAAGGTCCCTCAAACTCATGTGCCCTGTGATGGCTTATCTTGGTTATCAATTTGACATACCTACCCTCTCCCGCCTCCTCCCATACACTCGCTCTACTTTAGACCCCTTCCACTTTGATTTTGAGCAATGTCTTTACATATCATTTTAGTGATTGATCTAGAAATAATATGTAACTAAGTGACAGGTAGCCATAAGTTTTTTCAAATTATATTTTCAATCAATGTGTTATCACAATTTGAAATGTACAAATCTTTACACTTTACGGGGTGTAAGTGTGGGTGCAGCATTTAAATAACTAGAAAGGGAATCAAGAGAACGTGAAGCTAGCTGATAAGGAAAGGCTCTGTGCTTCCCAATTTTAAATGTGACATATCAGCGGATCAGTTTTCAAGGTGTTGGGACTATAAAACTGTAGCCAATTCGTGTCCCAACGATCCTACTGGAATCATCTGGGGTTCCATAATCTGGCTGTGGAGCCACTGGTTGTTTGAGAGTCTCTGTTCTGAAGTTTGATCCTTGCGGAGTTGGAGGTCTGAATTCAGACTACAGGGTCTTTGGACTCCCTATGCTCTGTGACCCAAGTGTTTAATATTAACTCTGATGGATTTGTTGATCTGTGTGCAGTGTAGGGTCTCTGATGTGTTCAAAACTTTACACAGTAAGGTTTGAAGTTAAGGTCATTGTGAGTTTGCATTGAGAATGTTTAAGTCTCGGTGTCTGAGTCTGACGCATTAAAGAGTCTTTGCTCATGGTGAAAGATTTCTGCAGTCTGCAGAAGTCCATTTCCAAATGCGGAAGCTTCACATGTTTAAGGGTCTACATTCTCTGTGTGAGGTCTCTGTGCCAGGAATTCAGACTGAATTATTTGGGGGCCTTTATTCAGGAATAATACTGCCAAAGTTTTCCATTTCTGTTCCAATGTTTTAATCCTAAGGATTAGAAGGCCTGGGTTCAGAATGTGTGGTCTTTGAATTTTTAGAGGATCTAAATCCCATATTTGTTCCTGGGTCTTTGCTAAGTAAGTGAATTCTTTGGGGTCTTTGTTGTATGTATCTTGCCTGAGGTATTTGGAAGTTCACATTCAGAGAGCCATACATTGTACAGTATCAGTCTGGGATACACATGACTGTGGCCTCTGCCTCCTAAATCTTTCAAGGCTAGTCCAGTGGTCTGAGTCTTGGGGAAATTGGTGATTTGTGTTCAGGGCACAAAATCTAAAATTTTCAGAATCTACCTTCTAATATTTGAACCCGAGCTAATTGAAAGTGAATGTGAATTCTAAAATTAGAAAGTATATCTCAAGTTCTAAAGAGATCAGATAGTTCTATTCTGCATTTAGAATGAAACTTTTGAAATGTTTCAATTTTTGTGTGAGTTAGACCTCCCTGTTGAAAATGTGAGATTGCTAATTTCTGAAAATTTGTTCAAAATTTGACTCTAAGATATTTGAGAGTCTGTTTTCTAGATTAAAGGGGCGGGATGAAGGGCTGGGTGTCTATACTGTGTTTGTGCATTGCTGATGGTGTGCAGTTTGAAATCTTGGAGTGCCTGTGTTCCAGAGTTTAGATCAAATGTATTCGGTATCAGGGTTCAAGCTGTGAAGTGTCTGGAATTTTGTGGAAGTTGTTTCCCATTAATCCCATTAATCCCATTAATGTTTGTTCCTAAATATGAGTTTATCATGTAAGGTTTCTGAATAACTGAAGTGCTGGGTTTTTATTTGTTTGGTTGTCTATTTTTAATAGATTGGGAGTCTAGGGAGGAGCTGCAGTGATTGAGGCTGAGATGTTGGAAGTCTGAATTCAGACCGTAAGCCTTTCAACCCTACAACAGTCTCTATGGTAGAGATGGAGACTCCTGTGCCTGTGGGGTAATGTTAAGGTATGAGTGGGTTTTCCGAAACCTTTGAGAATAACTGTGTTCTGTGTCACAGTATTCGAGGTCAGTGTTAAAGCTTTTTTTTTTTTTAAGATTTCTTTTTTAAATTAATTTTTATTTATTTTTTTCTTTTTCTTTTATTAGATATTTTCTTTATTTACATTTCAAATGTTATCCCCTTTCCTAGTCTACCCTCTGAAAACCCCCTATCTCCCCACTTCCCCCTGCTCCCCACTCCCCAACCCACCCACTCCCATTCCTTTTTTTTTTTTTTTTTTTTTTTTTTTTTTTTGGTTTTTCGAGACAGGGTTTCTCTGTGTAGCCCTGGCTGTCCTGGAACTCACTCTGTAGACCAGGCTGGCCTCGAACTCAGAAATCCGCCTGCCTCTGCCTTCCTTCCGAGTGCTGGGATTAAAGGCGTGCGCTACCATGCCCGGCTCGGATGCAAATATTATAAGCTTGTCAATGAATCCATATATCAAATCACTGGCATTCACAAGTATGTATTCAAGTTGTGACTTTTTTAATATTCTTATTCTTTTGAGAATTTCATACACCCATCTAATATATTTTTATTATATCTAGCCTACTCCACTCCAACTCTTCCTAGATCTCCCTTACCACACCCCCTCCAACATCCCGGGGATTTTTCTGCTTTAAATAACCCACTGAGTCCAACTAGTGCTCTATGCATGAGCATAAAGCTGGCCATCCTTTAGAACATGGGTAACCTACCAGGGTAGACACCTATGGAGAGAAGTGACCCCCCCTACCCCAATGGCCATCAACAGCCAGAAGCTCTTTGTTAAGGGTGAGGCCTCCTGATCCCCTTCCCCATCCATGCTTGACTGACTTGAACTTGTACAGTTCCTGTGTAGCCAGAGCTGAGGTGAGTCCATAAGTGCAGGAGCCCTGTCAAGTCCAGAAGCCACTGTCACACAGCAGACAGTTCAGAAACCTCTGGCTTCTGCCTCCTTTTCTGCAAAGTTACCTGAGCTGTGGGGAAAAGGGCTATGAACTAGATATCCATGTTCAAAAGAGCACTCCACAGGCATTCATTGCAAATAACCTTGATTAGTTGTGAGTTTCTATGCTAACCGTTGTTTACTGCACAAAGAAAGCTCTTTCATGAGGACTAAGAGCCTGAAATGTACTCTTAAAGTGTGTGTCACAAGGTTAGAATCTAACTTGATTGGGAGATTTTTTTAAAGGGCATAAGGTTGTTTGACTTCCTTGAAGATTTGTTTCCTAAGTATGCTTCTGAGTTTATTTTTACTATTATATACTAATTATACATATTATTGGTATTAAGTATGGTATTTCCGTGCATGCATATAGCATTCACTGAAAATATACAACCATTTCTCTTTCTATATCCTCCTACCCTTCGCAATTTCTAGTAACAACTATTCTTTTAGGTTGACAATTTTTATTTTTCACATGAGAGAAAACATGGTGCCCATCTTTCAGTGTCTGGCTTACTTTTCTCGGGGCTAAATAGATGGCTTTGTTTTGTGTGGTGCTGATGATCAAACCCAGGACCTTGAATATGCTAGGCCAGCATCCTGTCACTAGATAACATTCCACTGTGGTTCTCTCCCACATTTTCTTTATCTGTTTCCCTGTTTATGAGTAGCTAGGCTGACCCCAGACCTTAACTATAATGAATTGTACCACAGTAAACACAAATATGCAGATATCTCTTTGGTATGCTGACTTCATTTCCTTTCAATGTATGTTTACAAATGGGTTTGCTGGATCCCATGGTGGTTCTATTTTTTTCCATTTGAGGCGCCTCTGTTCTGTTTGTCATATGGCTGTCCTAGCTCATATTTGCACCAGTGGTATATGAGAGGCCCTTCCCCCACCCCACATCCTCATCAGCATTTCCTTAAAAAGTAATAATAGCCTTTCTGTGATGGAATTTCACTGTTGTTCTTTTTTTATTAGATATTTTCTTTATTTACATTTCAAATGTTACCCCTTTCCTAGTTTCCTCTCCGAAAATCTCCTATCCCCTCCCCACTTGCCCTGCTCCCCAACCCACCCACTCCTGCTTCCTGGCCCAGGTATTCCCCTACACTGGGGCATAGAGCCTTCACAGGACCAAGGGCCTCCTCTCCCGTTGATGACGGACTAGGCCCTCCTTTGCTACATATGCAGCTAGAGCCGTGAGTTCCACCATGTATTTTCTTTGGTTGGTGGTTTAGTCCCAGGGAACTCTGGGGATACTGATTAGTTCATATTGCTGTTCCTCCTATGGGACTGCAAACCCCTTCAGCTCCTTGGGTACTTTCTCTAACTCCTTCACTGGGGACCCTGTGCTCTGCCCAGTGGATGACTGTGATCATCCACTTCTGTATGCTCACATACAGGCACTAGCAGAGCCTCTCAGGAGACAGCTATATCAGGCTCCTGTCAGCAAGCTCTTGTTGGTATCTGCAATAGTGTCTGGGTTTGATGGTTGCTTATGGGATGGATCCCCAGGTAGAGCAGTCTCTGGATGGTCATTCCTTCAATCTCTGCTCCACACTTTGTCTCTGTAACTCCTTCCATGGGTATTTTGTTCCCCCTTCTAAGAAAGATCAAAGTATCCACACTTTGGTCTTCCTTCTTGACTTTCATGTGTTTTGCAAATTGTATCTTGGGTATTCTGAGCCTCTGGGTTAATATCCACTTATCAGTGTTTACTGTTGTTCTTATGTGCTAAACAAGAAAGCTACCAATACTGCACAATTATCGTGCATCCTTTGGCAAGTTGTATTTTTTTTTCTTTTTAGAAATGTCTATTCAGATCACTTGCTTATTTAATTGGATACTTGGAGTTTTGTTGATTATTTTTACTTCTTTATATTTTCTGGGTATTAACACTCCATCAGATAAATAGTGGGCAAACAGTCCTAGTTTGTAGATTGTTTCGTCATTCTGTTGATTATTTTCTTTGTTGTAGGCAGAAGCTTTGTAATTTGAGTAATCTCATTTGGTAATTTAAAAAAAAAATCATGGCCCATCTTGGTGTGTTTCTAGTATGTGTTTCTCCCCGCTCCCCCCGGAGTGTCACAGCTTTCATTTAAGTTTTTGATCTACATTGAATTGATTGGGGGCAGGATAAGATAGGGTCAAGTTTACTCATCTGCATGTGGCTATTTCATCCTCCACCCCACCCCCAGCATCATTTGTTGAAGATGCTGTACTCTCTGAAATGTATATTTTTGACACCTTAGGTTTTTGCTTTGTTTTATTATTTCATTTCATGTTTTGTAGTGCTGGGGATGGAATACAGGGCCCTGTGCACATATGCAATTGTTCTAGAGTTTTATTTCTCCTTTTATTTTTATCTTTCTTTCTTTCTTTCTTTTGTCTTTGAACAAGATTTTATTTAGCCCAGGCCTCAGACTTTCTATGTAGTCACAGATCACATAGAACTCCTCGTCCTCTTGTCTCTACCTCCTAAGTGCTGGGATTACATGTATACACCGACATGCCGAGCTTGATTTTTTGTTCAATTATTTTTCCCATGAACATATATTCATTATACATGGTACTGAATGTCATAAAGACAATTTCATATGCATGTGTACCATATACTTTCAGTATATTCTTCCCCATCAAACCCTGCCTTCCTCTCTATCTCCTGTTACTCACCTTTCTTCCCTAGACAGTTTCAATTCTACTTCCCTGTTTTGACGTCTGTTTTGAAATTTAATTGGCTGTAGGCACATGACTTCATTTCAGGGATCTGTATCCTTGGTTAAGTTTATGCCAAATTAAAAAAAAAAAAAACTATTGTGAATGAATTGCTCACATAATCTGTTTCCAAGCAAATTGGCTACTAGTTTTTGTATATTGCTACCTAACTGAGTTTGCTTACCAGTTCTAATAGTCTTTTGATTGAATCCATGTGCAGAATCATCATCTGCAAGCAGGAATAATTTGATTTCCTCCCCTCTTGTTTGTATGCCTTCTGTTTCTTTCTCTTGCTTAATTGCTCTTATTAAAACGTCTGGTAGTATGTTGAAGGAAGTCAGTGAGAACAGACTCGTTTGTCATGTTCTTGATCTTGGAAGAAATACTTTGCTTTTTCCCTATTCAGCAGAAGGTTGACTTTGAGTTCCTTGTACTTCCATTTTACTAACTTGAGGTTCAATTTTTCTGTGCCTAATTTTTTTCAGGGCTATCATACAGAATGCCAAATTTTACTGAATGCTTTTTCGGCATCTATTGAGGTTATCATATAATTTTAATCCTGCATTCTGTTGACTTAATGTATTAGATTTATTGATTTGGATATGTCGATGTTACATCACCAGAATGAAGCCAACTTGATCTTTCTTGAGATCCTAATTAAATTTGATTCTCTGGTATTTTGTTGAAGTTTGGTGTCTATGTTTATCAGAGATACTGGTCTATAACTTTTTCAAGATTTATTTATTATTATATGTAAGTACACTATTGCTCTCTTCACACACACCAGAAGAGGGCATCAGATCCCATTACAGATGGTTGTGAGCTGCCATGTGGTTGCTGGGATTTGAACTCAGGACCTCTGGAAGAGCAGTCAGTGCTCTTAACCACTGAGCCATCTCTCTAGCGGGGTCTATAACTTTCTCGTTTGTCGTTTTATTCTTATCTGGTTTTGACAACAGGTTAGTGCTGGTCTCAGAACAGCTTTGGAAGGCTTCCTTTCCTCTTGGTTTTATGGACTACATTAAGAAAAAGGAATGGTCTTTAAAAGTTTGCTAAACTGCTGCAGTGAAATTATGTTCTGGACTTTTCTTTGTTGGGGGACTTTTTATTTCTGATTCTATTTGTTTTTAATGATTTGAGGGTTAATTTGGTAAATCATATGTGTTCAGACATTTCTTCCAAGCTAGCTTGTTAGCAAATAGGTTTTCAGCATAACTAACTCCTAATGATCCCTTGAATTTCTGTGCTATCAGTTGTAACATCCCCTTTTCTTCATCTGTAATTTTATTTGGATTTTGTGTTTTTGTTCTATGTTAGTCTAGCTAAAAGCCCATCTCATAGACAGACACATACATACATACATACATACATACATACATACATACATACATACATAGTAAATGTTAAACAGTGTTTCCCTGAATTCTGTTAGCCACTCTGTTGCTGTAAAAGTGAATATGTCAGTTAAATATACATCTTAGGGCTGAAATAGCAAGTTCAGCAACACTAGGGATGATTACTAGAAATAAAAGGACTTGCAGCTGGGTATGAGGTAGCCCTGTGAACAGATAAGAGAAAGGCCGGGGCTCTGGGAAAACAACAAAGGTTATTTTGACAGGCTCCAGCTGCCTGGACAGAGAGACCGGTGACCTTTCACGAAGTCTTTCATCTAATTGCAGCAGACCAACAGTAAGAAGAGCTTCTGAGAAAAGCCTCCACTTGTTACATTCTTGTTCTTAAAGGTTTGGAAAGGCAAGGGACCTCTAAGTTAATATGTGATCTGCAGATGTACTTATAAGGTGGACTACGTGCTAAGAGTCACCCAGAGCAGTAGGTGGGAGAGAAGGGCTGATTAATGCGTGACTATTTCAGGCTTCCTCAGATCCAGGCACCAGGCAGCTGAGCTTGGTTTTCTCCCATGCTCCTGCTGGCAGCGGGACTAACTGGGGGCTAGCTTGCCTGCAGAGTTCTCTGCTCAGGCCCTGAAGGACCCTGATATATTCATAAAATCTTTTTTTAAATCCACAATACATCAGACACGATTACTGATGCTATGGTAAGCTTACAGACAGGAGCCTAGCCTGACTGTCCTCTGAGAGGCCCAACAAGCAGCTGAAAGAGCCAGAGGCAGATACTTACACCCAACCAATGGACAGAAGCCGGGGCCCCTGTGGTTGAATTAGGGAAAGGCTGGAAGAGGCTTAGGAGGAGGGTGACTCCATACGAAGACCAGCAGTCTCAACTAACCTGGACCCCGGAGATCTCTCAGACACTGAGCTAACTATGCAGCATACCATAGCTGATATGAGGCCCCCAGCACATATACAGCAGAGGACTGCCTGCTCTGGCCTCAGTGACAGAAGATGCACCTAACCCTCGAAAGACTTGAAGCCCCAGGGAGTCCGAAGGACAGGTGGGGAAGGGGACTAGGGACATCCTCTTGAAGACAGGGGAGGAGAAATGGGATGAGGAACTGTTGGAGGGCAGGCCAGGAAGGGCATAATGACTGGACTGTAAAAATGATTAAATAATAATAATAATCCACAATTCAAAACCCACCTTGTCAGCCCTGCCTTCGGGAAGCCCCCTCCACTCTCCTTTTAGATGCTTTGCTTTGCTTAGCTCTGTGCCTACCACTTTCCTAAATAAGCATTTGCTCAAGCCTTCCATAGATCTTGAGTGAATTCACTGCTCAAGAACCAAGAGGTCCCCTACAAACATCTGCTCCAATTCCAGCACATGATTGAACCTAAGAAAGGGGTCACGGGAACTCCTGCTTTATGGTAGACTAGTCAGAAGTACCAGAGGCCTGGATGTGCTCTTGGCATCTGAAGTAGAGGGCAGTTAATGTGAGTGGAGCCCTTACTTAATCCATGAGATTCTCCAGGTCCACAGCATTATCTGAGAGAGAATTGATGTCTACAGAAAATCCCCACCTATAGGAAAGGGTACTAATAAGAATAAAGCAGTTGGGCTGGTGAGATGGCTCAGGGGGTAAGAGCACCTGACTGCTCTCCCGAAGGTCTGGAGTTCAAATCACAGCAACCACATGGTGGCTCACAACCATCCGTAACGAGATCTGGCGCCCTCTTCTGGAGTGTCTGAAGACAGCTAAAGTGTACTTACATATAATAAATAAATAAATAAATAAGAATAAAGCAGTTTAAAAAAAAAAAGAATAAAGCAGTAATGGAAATGCCAAAATGGAACCTGTTATTTTGTATGCTAACATAAAAGACAAAAGAAAACCCATACACATATGGTATCAGAAATTAAATATGGAGGATATTGAGAGTCTAATGGGAGCAAAGGGTTTATGTTTTTCCTAAATGTTTATTTCCTAATTCAGTGCTATTGAGAGGTTTGTAAACAGAAGGAAAAAAATCTTTAGTACTTTTTAGGACTGCTGTCCCAACTTTACAATCAAATGTGTTTGTTGGTCTCTGGAAAGAGAGTTAGAGGTCTCTGAGTATGTGTTCTGGAGTATTCATTTGAATGCTTTTAGGATGTGTACTCTCTTCGGTCTTCTGAATGTCGTTGTTCATAGGCTTGAATCTAATGGATATGTTGTCTGTGTTTAGAGTGTAGAGTCTTTGAGTTCTGGGCGTCTATGGCATTAAATGCTGGAGTTGATGTGTTTGGGGAAGTTCTTATTTAAAAGTCTGTTTTCTAAAACCCTTGTACATTTGTGTCCCAGGTTCCCATGTGTGAGATGTTTGGGGTCTGTAATCATGAGACACATTTGGGAAGTCCACCAGCTTCTTTTCTCACAGTGATTGAAGAAGCAAATTGAGGAAGAATGGTTGGTTTGGACTCACAGTTTGAGAGTCCAGTTGCTTGGGGTGGAGAAGGCCTGCCTGCAGGAACACCAGGCAGCTGTTGGCATTTTGGGTGGGATGTGGTCCATTTGTGAGCCACAGAACTCTCAGGGTCTCTCTTCCATGGTAAGAGTCTGAGGTGTCTAGGTCCATGTCCCAAATCTGAATACTTCTTAAGTTTTCTTCTCAATTTCTTGTGTTTCTTCAGGTTGTGTGAAGTCATGGTATTTGGGGATTCATTATACAGGGCATGAAACCTCTGGCTTCTTTCGGAACCTGTGTTCTGTAGCTTCAAGCATTGTGTCCAAAAAGTGAGGACTGTGTAAACATAATTGAGCACTAAAGTGCATTGGAGGCTGTGTTGAGGGCAGGAGGTCTCTGACACAGTTCAAGTTATTTTTTATAAGAATGAAGCTAGGGGCTGGAGAGATAGCTCAGTGGTTAAGAAAGACTGCTCTTCCAAAGGTCCTAAGTTCAATTCCCAGCAACCACATGGTGCTCACAACCATCTGTTAACCATATCTGATGCCCTCTTCTGGTGTGTGTGAAGACAGCAACGGTGTGTTCAACACATAAAAGAATAAGTAAAGGGCTTTTTTTTTTTCTGTATTTCATGAAATCTTTAATGAAATTGTAGGGGGTATGACAGAAGGGCTGGGGCTGTTGTGGGGCAGGCTGAAGGGCTAGGTCAACGGGCAGGAACACGGCTGGGTGGGGGGCTCTCTTCTTTCTCACAACAACCTTCCCTATCATCCCACTGTGGTGGGGTGTAGTGGGGAAGTGAAGCCATAAATATGTCCAGAATCTCAGAGGCACAGGGACAGGGTAAGGATCTCAGAGAGGGGGCAGGGGCAGGCCTGGGCCACTCTTGTCTGGGGACCCTGGTTCCCTGGGTGACCGAGGAGGTCCTGGGGAGTCCCTCGGCTTGCTACTGTGCTTGCAGAAGTAGCGGTAGCGCTGGACGTAGGCCCTCACCAGGTTGCTCACTTTGACAGGGTTGATCTCCCGCTCTTGCTGTGGCAGATTTTGTGGACAACCTTCCTCAGGATGTCCTTGTACTCCTCCTTGGTGATGTCTTTCTTCTGGTAGTATGGCTTGATGTTTGCTTTAAGCTTTGATCCTGATATTCGTGTGTAGGTGGGAAGGGTGAAATCAGGTCTCGAGATCACAAAATGTACTGATAATTTACTATAATATTCTTCACAATAGCCAAGGTATGGGACAGACTAGATATTCATCAACAGATGAATGGATAAAGAAAATAGGCTGTTTTGTTCACCCATACAGAATGAAATTACACCATTTTTTAGGGAAAAGAGTAACACTGGAGATCATTAGTTAAGCAAAATGAGTCAGATTGGGAAAGAGAAATACTGTACTTTTTCATATGTGAAATCTGTTTTAAAATATACTTATGAAATGAAACCAGAAGACATATTATATGGAGAAGGAATATATGCTAAAATATTAGGGAAAGAGAAACAAGAGATGGTAATGCGGGGTAAAGACAAATACCGTGCTTTCTATCATACGTGAAATTTGGAATATACATACATATAGATAGATAGATAGATAGATAGATATGAAAGCAGAAACAGGACTATTAGGAAGTAGGGAACACTGGAGGATGAATATGAACAAAATATTATGATCTACATATGTGTAATATAATTAACTCATTTTGTATGCCAATAAAATACTTTAAAAGAAACACATCATTGACGTGTATTACAAGATATGACTCTGAGGTAGTCAGGGGTCAGTATTCAGTGTTTCAGGCCTCGGTAGATTGAGCATCTGTATTTCAACATTTTAATCCAATGTGTTTCAATTATACCATTCAAAGTATCATGTATATGAAAATTGTGAAGTTATGTGCCCATATTTTCAGTGTGTGAGGTAGTAGGAGTGGATGTGTGTTTGGCTGGTGTTTTAGTCCCTTGTGAATTTTTAAAGTACATGTGTTCTAAGTTTGGGTGTGAAATCTCAGAGAAAGGGGTATACCCCACTGTGAGCTCTTTGAGCTCTTTGATGGGTCTCTGTTCCAAGAGTTGAATACTTTTGGATTTGTGTTTAGGATTTGAAACCTCTAAAATTTCATGAAGCCTGTATTAAAAAATTGAATGTTATAGGAAATATTTAATTTTAATATGGGGCTTGTACTGGATGGTTTTGTGTGTCAACTTGACACAACTGAAGTTATCACAGAGAAAGGAGCTTCAGTTGGGGAAATGCCTCCATGAGATCCAGCTGTAAGGCATTTTCTCAATTAGTGATCAAGGGGGAAAGGCCCCTTGTGGGTGGTGCCATCTCTGGGCTGGTAGTCTTGGGTTCGATAAGAGAGCAAGCTGAGCAAGCCAGGAGAAGCAAGCCGGTAAAGAACATCCCTCCATGGCCTCTGCATCAGCTCCTGCTTCCTGACCTGCTTGAGTTCCAGTCCTGACTTCCTTGGTGATGAACCAGTATTGAAGTGTAAGGCGAATAAACCCTTTCCTCCCCAACTTGCTTCTTGGTCATGATGTTTGTGCAGGAATAGAAACCCTGCCTAAGACCATTCAGTTCCTGGATAAAGGACACACACAACCTTTATATTTATAATAAGCCTTTATTAGTACTAAGGCTATGCAGATATCTACCTTATATGCTGTTAGACTCTTTTCCTATAGATAATCCCAACTTATTACTTACTATGTTTCATCTGGCCTCTCTTAACTCCAATTGACCAGCCCTCAGAGCCCTGCTTTCTTGACTCCTAACCCATGGCATCTTCCTTCTTCCCCACTTTCCTCCCCCTCGTGGTTCTCCTTTGCCCCCAAGCCTGGGAACCCAAGACCCCACCTATGTCTCTTCTGCTCAGCTATTGTCTGTTGGCATATTTATTCACCAATCATGGATAACTTGGGCCCCAAGGTCACATAGTCACCTGGGACTACATGTAGTCTCTGGATGCAACCAGTATTTATCATTGCAAAAGAATCAACCTCAACATTTGAATTGAAGTTAAAAGTTGTCATTGTAAAAGTCGCAGTGTACATGTGTTTCTATATTGTCTACTACTCAAGGGGTAAGACTGAAGTTATGTGGTTTCTGGGTTCAACATATTAGTTCTCCGACATTTAGAAAGTCCGTGTCCCAAGTTAGAATATTTAGGGTTCATATTCAGAGTATGACATATACAAGTCTTCTATATTTAAAATTCTGAATTCAGGATATAAAACTCTTTGACTAATTAAGAAGCTTCTTTCTATTAAGTGTGAATCAAAAGTGTTCAAAGGTCTGTGTTCATGACATCTGTTCCATGAACACATGGAGGGGTTACTTAAAAGGTTTTAATCAGAGGTACTTGAGGTCACCATGGGAGGCAGGAAATCTCTGAAGTCTATCAAGTGTTTTGTCCAGAGTTTGCTTCTGAGTCATTTGGTTCTCGATATGGAAGCTGAGGTCCCTTAAATATCCTTGTCTGGATATTTAAGCATGAGGCATTGGTACGTCTTTACACCGTGACGTCTGAACTCCTTGAGGTTCTACACACTAAAATTTTTAATAACTGCATTTAGGAATCTGAAGTTAGGATTTCAGGGCTTTTCTGAAATTATTAAGTATCTATTCTGCACATTTTTATTCTGAACTATTTGGGGTCCTATATTTAGGATGTGAAAGCTCCAAGCTTATGTTTAAGCACCTCTATTGCCAGATCAGTTGTTGGAGGAAGAGTGTCTGGTGTTTTGAAGCTCTTTTTTCACAGTATGGAGTCTAAAGTATGTGGGAGTCTTTTTTTTAGAGTGTGAGATCTTTCACCTCTTTGAGGATCTGCATCCTGAGTAAGATGTTATAGGTCTGTGTAAAGAGACAAAGTCGTGTGCATTTGTAGATCTGTGTTACGGTGTAAAATTTGGGAAGTCTCTTCGAAGAATTCTGAGTTCTTTGAAGGTTCGTGTCCCAAAGCTTTAGATGGAGGTCTATGCATCACACAACATTCTTTACCCCTTTATGAACTACACTTTAAATGAGATATTTAGGTTGTGAGGAACCTAAACTCATTGAAGTTTTGTGTTGTATGGTCAGGGTCTGGGGTCTTTAAAAGTGTATGTTCATAGTGTGGAGTCTTTCTCTCATTCCTGAAGGACTGTTCCCTAGTATTGACTCAAAGGTATTTGGAGATCATCTTCAAAGTGAAAGTTATTTGAATTCTTCGAGGTCTGTATACTAAGATTCCAGTTTGATCTATTTTCTGGTCTGCGTTTAAGCCCTGAGTTCCCTGGTGCCTTTGGATAGCTGTGTCTGTGCTTTTGATTCTCTGTCACCAGAGAATGTCCAAGGGATAAGAGCTCATGGATCTTTTGGACTCTGCGGTTTCAGGGTTGAATGTGAGACACTGAGATTGAGGGCCAACTTACAATGTTTCTGAACTCTTTTGTGTCTGATGGCCCACAGTGGAATATCAGGAATTTGAGAGGTCCCGTGTTCTAGTTTCAGGTTGCTGGGAATGTCACAAGGTTTTGAGACTGACGTGTCTTGTTAGATAAGAATGCACTATGTAGCCCATGAGGGTCTGGAACTCTAAGATCATTCGCCTTGGCCTCCTGAGGGCTAGGATTCCAGACATGCACAGCCATACCTGTTAACCCGAGGTACTTGGAAAGTCACGTTTGCAGCATGAGGTCTATGATATCTCTAAAGGTCTGCATTCCAGAGATTTTTCTCGGAGATGTTCAGACGTCTTGCTTCAGATTGTGAAGCCACAAAACACTGAGGTTTGTGATCTAAGACTAGAGTCTGAGATGGTCAAGGCTATGTATCATCATATCTTAGTGTGTGACATCTCTGAACACTTTTGAGTGTCATATTTGGGGATTTGTATGGAAGGCATAGAGTTTTCATATTCTTGCTTAGTATTTGTCCCAAGTTTTTTCAGAGGGTTTTAGAGGTTCTGTGTTGTGAGAATAAAAGGGTGTTTTAATTCATTTTATGTGTTCAAATAACTGATGCTAACATATTTGGTCATCTATATTTATATGAGAAATCTCTGAACTCTTTCAATGTGTTTTCTCAAGGTTTGATTCCAATACATTGATTTGTGAGTTCAGGATCATAATTTCTAAATAAGGGTGATAACCAATTTTTGCCAAGGTTTAAGTCTAACATAACTGGAAATTTATGTTCAGGAAGAATTGTCTCTGAACTCACCAATGATTTTTTTTTCAATATTTTTTCCTTAGGTATCTGGAAGTCAGTGTTCAGTGGGCAATGTCTTCGAAGCCTTAGACAGCCTGGGTTTCAAAGTTAGAGTTTGAAGTGCGCATTTGTCTCACTTAAGCTCTTCGAACACTTTGTGGGTCTGAGTTCCACGATTTGAGTGTGTGGTAAGTGAGAGTTTGTGTGCAGGAGATGTGGTCTCTTAACTATTTCAGGTTTGAATTACTCACAGTATGAGTCTCTAGTCAATTTCTAGTCTGTCTTCTACGGTGGGAAACTTGGATATAGTGTTGATGCCACAAGACATCTAAAATGTAATGGGCCTTGTTTCACAAAGGCAAAGTCTTTAAGATATTTGGGAATAAATCTCAGACATGTGAGATCTCTGATCATTTCAGTGGCCCATGCTCCAACATCTGAACTGAACATCTCACTGGTGTGTATCATTCTTCCATAACAGCTGTGGAAGCTCTTCCCCATGCATCTCTGTTTTCAGAAGTTTGCTATTGTTGTGTTTGAGAATGAAGGTCTTGTACCAAATGTGGGGAGTTTTTCATCCTCATAGCTCTTAAATATCTTGTATACGCTTATATCTTTTTTCCACCCTTCTACAGCTCCAGTTATTGTAATGTTCAACCCTTTGGTGCCACCCCTCTAGCCTCTGAGTACTACACACCTATCCATTTAAAAATGAAATCGCTGTTGTAATCTTGTTATATAATTTCTATCAAGATAGGTTCAGGTTTGCTGCCCTTTGGGCCATCTCCATTTTCCTAATTTAATTCATCCAATAGAATTTTATTTCAGTTTTCTATGTTAAATTCGCCATTTGTTTATCCCTTAAAGTTTCTCTTTCTCTCCTGAAAACTACCATGCTTTCAATCGTTCTAAGCATATTTTTTATGTACTCTATTGGAATGTAAGTGAAACCACTGAGTATCTCTGACTGAATTTCCCAACATCTCAAAGCGATCCATCTTTTACCTTGAAAACTGGTTCCCTCTGAACCAGGAGCCTGCCCAGGGGATTGTTTTTCTTGTTGTTGTTTGTATTGAATTTGGATAATTTCTGTATTTTATTTGAAAATTTTAGTTTGTATGAGTATAACATGTCACTGAAGTTCAACTAATTTTGCATTGCGCCTTAGGTACTATAGATGCTGTGTTTTGTAGACTCTGAGTCCCATGTAGAATGTTGGTAGTTTGGATTTAGGAGAAAAATCAACCAAGTTATTGCCATAACATAACTTCTCTCTCTTCCTCTGTAATGATTCTAATCTCAACTTAGCTCTCTAAGTCGTTGTTAGTGTCTGTCTCCCTCTAGCTCAGATGCTAGTCTGAGCATGGAGGCAGTTCAGATCTCAGATCAGCTCTCCTGTCTTGTCTATACTAGTCTTTGTTCTGCTCATGTGTAGCCCGGGGATTGGGCTGAAGCCTTTACAAGCTTCATATGGATCTCTGCTTCCCCTGACCCAAAAGGTAGCATTTCTATCAGAGTACTAATCACCAGTACCATCTGGCCTTTGACTGGGGCTCTGCAAGGCACAATGATCTACTAAGATCTATAGATGTTTCCTTCCCAGCTCTCCTACAGCAGTAAACAGCTGCTGAGGACAGAGGCTCTGACTAGATGAGCTACAGAAGAGAGACTCTTGGACTGTGGAACTGCCTGCAAGCTGTGCAGTGAACTCTGGGGTTGCAGCCTCCATCCGTTGTCATGTGCTAGGCTGAGCTTCCTGGTGATGCAACTGGTTTTGGACCACCCCTATAAATGAACTCTCACTCATATCACTGTAAGGAACCCCAGTAAAAACTCATTGGCTCACCAAGTTGGACTTCAGTATAAGCATTACTTTTGTCTGTCCTGGCTTCCCTTTCTGTGGTGAATAGACATGTGTTACATCTGTGCAGAAAATATTTCTAATAGGCCTGCCTTTGCCTCCTTGGTATTGCTGGCAAACTGTGTTAGTGATTATAGATGTGGACAGTCGAAGATGTTACCTCGATTAAACAAGCAGCATTGAAGGAACTTACAGCCCTAACCATTTTCTCCTAGCTTTAACGCCAATGGGCAGCTATGGGGATCCACACAACTGAAATGCTTCCTTAAGTGCTTCTAGTTGTAAGGTGGTATAATTAATCAAGAAAATGTTCCAGGGCCAATGAGGTATTTTAGAGGTGCTTGCTGCCAAGCATGATAAACTGAATTCAATCCCCAGGAGCCATATAGTGGAAGGAGAGAACTTGTGCCTACAAGTTGTCCTCTGACCTCCACATCACCTCTCTCTCTCTCTCTCTCTCTCTCTCTCTCTCTCTCTCTCTCTCACATATATATATATATATATATATATATATATATATATATATATGATATCATATCTCTCTCTCATACACACACACCAAATAAGGTAAGAACTTCTGCAATCTCACTATAGGTCCTTTTCACACAAAACCCTTGAGCGTGAAGAATCCCCACTCAGACTGGAGCTCAACAACAATACATCTGACTGTTCTGATTGTCATGGAATCGAGCAGCCTGCTTGTTTATACACAAAAAATGATATACAAGTGACAAATATTCCTCCTCGTGATGTAGGTTTTAAGCAATAGGTAAATGCTAACATGCAGAGGCCAAAGAACATTGTTCATGTGAATGTTCATGGTTCAAGTGAAACCACCCAAGGGCACCCATTTGGAGACAGAAATGAAGTGAAAGTGGGTTCACACACAGAGAGGGAGAGGGGGAGGGAAAAAAAGTCTCACACATACACTAGTATGTATAGAAATTCCCTCAGGAGAGGTTCACAAAAAGAAAAGCTACCATGACAACAAGATGGAGAAAGATGCTTACTTTCACTGTATTCTCTTTTGGTACATTTATGTTTCATTTTATTGCCTACACAGTGGGGGGGGGTTAGTTGTAACAATGATAGTCAGGGCTAAAATATCAATAATGAAACAAAACAACTGTGGAGCATACCCAAGACTATTAAAAGCCTCCTGCAAATATCTATTCAGGCCACAGAACCAGCCTGGGACTGTGTATGGGTTGTATCAGCACCACCTCACCCTGACTACCCCACAGACAGTAAGGGTAAAGAGAGGATGCAGGCCACCTCAGTAGGAATGGTGGCTAGGGATGGGGAGAAGGCATCTGCTGGACAAACATGAAAAGGTCAAGACGAGCTTCCACTCACACTATGGAAATCTTATGCCGTGGGCTTGTGGATCATCTCTCCAAGTGAGGCATGGGAATATGGGACACACAATTAAGGGGCCCTGTTTGTGAAAGCCAGTAAAGTCCTGTGTTCTTCACAAGAGGCATCACAAAGCCCAGTCACATTTAATCCTTAGAACAATTGCTGCAAGAGAAAATATGGATTTCCTTGTATAAAAATGAGGACAGCCATGTCCCTTAAAAGCAGCCAAGCAGCGATTATAAAGATAATTGCCTACCAGAAGCTGAATGCAAAGAAATCTATGCCCAGATTCGGACTTGAAAGACTTCATAGACCTCAATCCATGGGATAAAGATGCTGAAATAGCTTAAAGTTTTCCTTCACAACATAGAAAAAGACCTCTAGGACTGTGTGCTACTTACTACACTATTACTGCAGATCCACATATCCTGGGTTGATACAGACCTTTAGGCATCTCACAGATTTCACTCACAGAGCAAAGAGTCTTCACATTCTGGTGCAGACCAAACCTTCAAAGAGCTTCTTAAGATTGCACCCTGGGTTACCTATATAGCTACAGCTATACACATACCTATATGTATGTGTGTATATATATGGGGCTCAAGGAACCCCATATTGGAGGAAATACCTGTTTAAAGTTATGGCTTTTTAAACTGAGAATTTAGGTTCCTAAACATCCACAAACCTCATAATCTGAGGAATGGATTCCAAAATACTATGTGAGTTCTAAGCCTAGACAAGATATCTTGAATTTACATCAAAGTTAAAACTCTTAACATAGATCTCCAAAGATATTAGAGTGCTCACCCTCTGAATCGCTCCCTGCAAGTAACCCAAACAACACACATTCTAGAAACACATGTGGACACCTCAGAGAGCTCATCTCATAGACACAGAACACCAAGAATCTCAAGGACTTTGGACCCTTGGAACAGACCTCTAAATGGCTTACAAGCCTCCCATACTAAGCACATTCAACAGAAGTTCAGATACCTAGGACTGGAGAGATGGCTCAACAGATAAGAGCACTGGCTGCTCTTCTAGAGAACCCAAGTTCAATACCCAGCACCAACAAGACAGCTCACAACCATCTATAACTCTAGTTCCAGGAAATCTGAAAGCCTCTTCTGGCCTCCATGGGCACCAGGCATTCTCATGTTACACGTACATATGTGCAGGCAAAGCCACAGCCATATACATAAAAGTATTTTCAAAAATGTTAAAATTCAGATACCTTACATTTTTTTAGGCATAGAAAGACCCCTCAAAGCGCCACAGAAAGTATGTACTAAAAACAAGGTGCTTCGTCCAACATTTCAGAAGCATACAATATACCCTTATTAGTTTAGAGTTCATATGCATGTAGCTTGGGGCCCTGAGTCCTCCACAGAAACTTGACAAAATGGTCAATGACCACACCTTCAACACAGACAGCCAATCACTTCAGTCTCTGTTGTCTGGGGCTCTTTTGATGTGTGTGACACCAGAGAATCAACCCAGGGCTTCACATATGCACAGAGTATGCTTTCCCACTGAACCACACCATTAGTCCTCTTCTTCATGAACTTTACACTTACAGTACACTTTCTTCATGAAATATGTCCTGTTCATAGGACTTGAAAAGTAAGTTCCTTCTGTGAATGTGTTGTGAAACCCCACATGTACACTCTTGTAAGTTCAAGACACTTTCATCTTAGATATTTGCGTATCTGGGCTTGCTTGCCCCTGAGATTATAAGAAATTATTTTTGCTCAAGAACCTGCATCGTGCTAACCTTCACCAAGTTTGCCCAATATGTGGAACGTCTGAAAGAATCTGGGCTTGGTGACCTTTAAAACATTTGCCCCTCCCCATGTCCCATTTTATTTTTCTGTCAAAGGAAAAGAATAAAGTCTCAGCCTCATAAGGTTTTGGTGTTTTGTGTGTGTGAAGAGTACATGAGTTAACAAACACAGATTTTTTGTGTGTGTAGTGCCTGATATACAATTAAAACTCAGTTAATAATAGATTATTTTTGTTATTGATAATATATTCAGAATGACAAATTAAAATAGTGCATATTAACAGACAGGAAATCTTTGCATCTACTACGTACTAGATGCTCTAATTAACACAGGATTTGCCAGAACCCTCTCTGTGATAGGTCAGACATAATTAACATGAAATTGTAGTTATAGCTTATTCACCTAGCATATGCTATATAAATCCACAGCCAATGCTTGCCATATCCATATATTGAATAAATTATGCCTTAGCCTGTTCTCAGAGAATCCAGGACTTTTTTGAGCATGACCATTTAGGCATCACCCAGGTATGCTGTATTACCTAAGTCAAGCGTCCCTCCTGCCATCAAAGTTTCACATTTAAAAATCTTTTGAGGCAAGGGGGGAGTACATAGTGGTGAACACCTTTAATACCAGAGTTTAGGAGACGGAAGCAGGCATATTTCTGTGAGTTCAAGACCAGCCTGGTCTACAGAGTGAAATCCGGGCCAAACTACACAGAGAAAACCATGTTTCGAATTTAAAGAGAAAAAAAAATCCTCTGAGGCAGCTGTTAAATTTTTGATTCCTGGTTTTACTCTAAGATCTCCAGAGGAATCTAAGAATCAGTGTTTGTAATAATTAAGTCAGGTTACTTCATGTAGCCTGACCACAAATGGCACTCACTGGGTTATATTTACGTAATTCCCTGCCAAGACTGTAAGAAGACCTCAAAATTCCACATAAATAAGAACACATTTCTAATTCAGTGCATTTGGAACGATGCCTGAGAATCTGCACCTCAAATAAGTCTTTGGATAATGCTAATGCTAAGACTACCCATTGACTTGTTCTTAGGACTCTGGAGCTGCACTAGGGTTCAGCAAGAAAGAACACTGCAAGAGACTCTTCTTGGTCTTCTAAGCCCAAGGGCCTTGACTCCTTTGAGGGGGGGGGGCGGGAATGTGTCGAACGACCCTTTTACAGGAGACACACATCAGATATCCTGAATATCAGATAATTACAAAACAATAACAGTAGTAAAATTATAATTATGAGGTAGCAACACAAATGTCATGCTCTGGAGTCACCACAACATGAGGATCGGTATTAGGGGGCAGCAACACCGGGAGGGTTAAGAAGCAAGATCTAAGGGAGGTACTGCCAATTCTGCATCTCTCACCAGAGACACATAGTAACGCAGTGTCTTCTTTCTCATGCAAAAAAAAGAAACACCTAAGTGGGAAATGCTGTAATTATATTATCATCTCAAAAATAAAAATAATTTTTAAAAATGAAATGCCCTTCCCTCCTAAATACAAACTATGTTCTTTTTTTACAGCCCAGTCCCCCCTCACAGAGTCACTCCTCCAACCCCATTCCCTTCTCCTCTGAGAGGGTGGGGAGCCCCTGGGTATCTCATCCCACCTAGCACATCAAGTCTCTGCAGAGCTAGGCACATCCTCTCCCACTGAATCCAGACAAGGCAGCCCAGCTAGAAGAACATATCCCCACATGCAGGCAACAGCTTTTGGGATAGCCCCCATGCCAGTTGTTGGGGATCCACATGAAGGTCAGGCTGCACATCTGCTATATGTGAATGGGGAAGTGCTCTTTGGTTGGTGGTTCAGTCTCTGAGAGACCCAAGGTCCAGGTTAGTTAATTCTGTTGGTCTTTCTGTTATAGACTAATAGAATTTGCCTGGCAGAACTACATGCATTCCTTTTAGCCAATAGCAATGAGTAGTGGAGGCAGTTGGTGAAATTCAGAAGTACTACAATGGCAGAGGGATGGTGAGACGACATATGGCTTTTATCATGAGCCGGATGTGGCAAATACAGGTCAAATTCTTAGAACACATCTGAGGAGTTAGACTGCACATAAGGGACTATGTTTCTTTCTCCTTTTGTTGTTAAGGGGCACTGTACAAGGCACACTGCTGTATTGTCAGAGCAGAATGAGGAGGGGAGGACATGACAAGGAGAAAGAGAAATTAAAAACTCAAGTACAGGGACACAATGTAGTGTCATTAATATTTCAGAACAAACTCCTTTTGAGTGACTTCTTGTTAATATGTACCTTCTTAGAAGTAAAATTTCTGCATCCAAAGGCCATAGGTTGGGTTATTAGCCTACTTGTCTATTTATTTTACTTTTTATTAGTAAATACGTTCTTAATTTAAGTGTCTTAAAAAATATCCATATTTAATCTGTCTTAGATTAATTTTGGCATGCACTATAAAACATAAGCCTAAAATTTTGCCTTACTTTTGTTTTCTTTTCTTCGTAAACTGAAACCATTCCCCCAGCGGTGTTTGGGGCGGGAGCAGTACTGTTCTGTGAATCCAGTGCCTCAGCCATCCTCACTGCTGTGTCTTCCCTCTCCTAAACCTGTAATCTAAAGGAAAATTTCTTTCCCTAAGCTGCTTCTGTGAGAGCAATAAGAAAAGCAGCTGGGGGACTGGTGAGATGGCTCAGTGGGTAAGAGCACCCGACTGCTCTTCCGAAGGTCCAGAGTTCAAATCCCAGCAACCACATGGTGGCTCACAACCATCCGTAACGAGATCTGGCGCCCTCTTCTGGAGTGTCTGAAGACAGCTACAGTGTACTTACATATAATAAATAAGTCTTTAAAGAAAAAAAAAAAAGCAGCTGGCATACCAATCAAGCACCATGGCACTGAGCTATATCCCCAACCCTTTATTTATATGTTTATTTTTATCTTGATATAGGGTCTTAGTAGGTTGTTCAGGATGGCCATGAATTCACTTTGTAGCCTAGGCAAGCCTTGGATTTGTGATCCTCTAGTCTCAGCTTTCCCACTAACAGAGATCAAAGACGCTCACTACCAGGCCTGGCCCCACCCTTTTAAACCACTACATTACAATACTCATAAATGGGTAAAGCCCGACCAGGTAAGAAAATGCAGAGATGGGGAGGGTGAAAAGTTTGGTAAGGAATGGAGTCTAAATCCTATTAAGTGAATACCTGGCTCCAAGTCTACTCCTTCCACAAGCCCATAACTTTGAAAATAACTTTGAAAATGGGGCAACTATTTCCAAATAGTTCATAGGGACTCTGACATATAATAGGAACTCAATAACTGGACAGAGAGAATGGTGTAGCCTGCTGTGGCAGCTCATGTCTAGAAGACATGCAAGGACTGCAAACTACTAACCAATACAAAGGTTGGAGAATTTCTATACCCACCATTGTAGTATTTTTACAGGGGGGGGGTTCTTTTTTTTTTCTTTTTTTTTTAATTAGATGTTTTCTTTATTTACACTTCAAATGTTATCCCCTTTCCTAGTTTCCCCTCTGAAAATCCCCTATCCACGCCCCCCAGCCCTGCTCTGCAACCCACCCACTCCCATTCCTGGTCCTGACATTCCCCTACACTAGGGCATAGAGCCTTCACAGGATCAAGGGCCTCTCCTCCCATTGATGATCGACAAGTCCATCCTCTGCTACATATGCAACTGGAGCCATGAGTCCCACCATATGTTGGTTGGTGGTATAGTTCCAAGGAGCTCTGGGGGTACTGGTTAGTTCATATTGATGTTTACAGGGGGTTTCTATCCCACTCTTCTCTGTTTAGGTCCCAAATAAAAGGCACAGAAAGTTGGCATTTTATTTACAAGTTGCTGGCACTGTGCTGAGAAGTTCTAACCCAGCTAGGAAATTAATAACCAGATAAATGCCCCACTAAGGGCCAATTAAGTCTTGATTGGATCTGTGTGTTTCCTCAGGGCAGGCTTCCCTTGGCCACGTGCTCATGGTCCATCCTGCCTCATGGCAACCTTCTTCTTTCACCTCATCCTTCCTCTCGTGGTCCCTAACTGAAACCCCCTACTAGATCTCCAATCCCTTCCTCTTTTTCTCTCCTGCTGATTCACAGGCCCTAGCCTTTTATTAACCAAAACGTTGGTTAATCAAGTGACCCAGGATAAGGTTCCATTCTGTACAAGGGCCCAGAACTCATTTTCTGAATACACAGTGCACAAAACTAACCCCAAACCCCACCACTGCTTACCTAGCTCCAGGTACCTGGAGTATGCAGTCCTGGGGTTCCCTTTAAGCCTCCCTTAAAACCAGATCTCTAGGAGTAACAGGTGGAAAACATGGGAAACCCAATTTTAATCAGCAAAATAAAAAAGTCTGAGCTCTTTAGAAAGGGTTTGTCTCCCCTAGTTGCTTCAGGACCAGAAGAATTGTAAGTTTTAGGCCAACCTGGGCTACATAAGAAGACCCTGTCAGAAAGAATGGGGAAGGAGTAAGGAAGGACAGAGGGAGGGAAGGAGGGAGGGAGGAAGGAAGAGAGGGAAGAAAGAAAGGAGGGAGAGAGGGAAAAAGGAAGGGAGATCTCATCCTTAGAATCTGGCCATCTGGTGTCAGAGACAGCATTCTAAAGAGCACAATGGTAATTAGGTGCATCTCTCTGCCTCTCTAAATTTCAACCTAATCTTCCTGAAAACCAAGTTTGGACTAGAATTCACAGGTTCATGTAGATTTAAACATAGAAGAAATAATACAGTCCTGTGTAAAGTGTTGTGAGTTAGGACCCTGAAATCAGACAGGTCTATTTATTGGGAGATTTTACAAGGATATTTGCAGGCCCTTATGATTTGAAAGCGATTACTTATTTCTCAAGCCTGTTCTACAAAAGACAGCATACATGAACAAATGCTAAGAAATTAAGAGCTAGTATGTGACAAATACTTTTTAAGAATGTTAACCAATCATGGATGAGGCAGACGGAGGGAGGGAGGGAGGGACCTGAGTGGGAAAGGGGACAGGGAAAGGAAGGTATTGGCAGAGGGGGGCAGGGGCGGGGACAGGATTGAAGCCCTGAGGGCCAACAGAAAGAATGGAAACAAGCAATCTCAGGAGACAGGAGGCAGACAGACCCTCTAGAATGTACCAGAGACCTGGGAGTTAAGAGACTCTCAGGTGCCCTACAGTGGGGAGAGGGAACTTGTAGAGTCCACCTCCAGTGAAAGACAGGACAGGACATCAACTGGAGGGATGGGGTTGCCATCCCACAGTCAAAAACTCTGACCCACAATTGTTCCTGTCTAAAAGAACTGCAGGGTCAAAAATGGAAACGAGACTGAGGGAAAGGAGGTCCGGTGACAGCCTCAAATTGGGATCCAGCTTCAGGGGAGGCTCCAAGGCTTAACACTATTACTGGTGTTATGGTGTGCTTACAGACAGTAGCCTATCATGGCTGCCCTCTGAGAGGCCCAGCAAACAGATGAAAGAGTCAGATGCAGATACTTACACCCAACCATTGGACTGAAGTCAGGGACCCCTGTGGTGGAATTAGGGAAAGGCTGGAAGAAGCTGAGGAGGGCAGGCCCCCTGGGAAGACCAACAGTCTCAACTAACCTGGACCTCTGAGATCTCTCAGACACAGAGCCACCAACCAGGCAGCATACACCAGCTGATATGAGGACTGGTCTGGCCCCAGTGAGAGAAAATGCAACTAACCTTCTTGAAGCCCCAGAGAGTGGGGAGGTCTGGTGGGGTGGGGTGAGGGGGGACATCCTCTTGAAGATGAGCGAGGAGGTATGGGATGAGGAACAGAGGGAGGACTAGGAGGAAGATAAAGACTGGACTGTAAAACATATTTAATAATAATAATAATAATAATAATAATAATAATAATAATAATAGAATGTTAGCCAATGTGCTTTTTCAATTAAAATTTACCTACACTCAGGGATACTTTACTCCAAAAAGTCTCTCATGCCATCTCTATATAGTACAGCTGGCCTTTTCTCTACTGGATCCATTGTCTCACTAATAGGCCAGTGTCCTTTGGTGTTACCTCACAGATAAATGGAATAAATATGACCCTTACCTAGCAAAGACTCTCCAGATGAAACCAGTCCCACTTCCAACCTCAGTCAGATTAAGCTTCGGTAAATACTGCTCCATCTGAATTTCCAACCTTTATATGGAGACACAAAAGAGCCCAAAACAATCCTGGAAAGAAAAACCTGCTGGAGATATCTCCAGAATGGCCATTTTCACAATATTAATCCTATCAATCCAGGAGCATAGGAGGTCTTTCCCTTCCATGGTTAGACTTATTCCAAAATATTTTTGAGGCTATTATGGATGGCATTGTTTCCATAATTTCTTTCTCATCATACTTGCCATTTGTAAATAAGAAGGCTACTACTCATTTTTACATAACTTTTGTGCCTTGCTACTTTGTGTGTATGTGTGTGCTTATCAGCTATAGGAGTTTTATTCATTTACCTATTTTAAAGCACCCTTTCCGCTCAGGGATGAAGCCCATCCCAGATCATGGTGGATGAGGTTTCTTGTATGTTCTTGAATTTGGCTTGCAAGCATTTTATGAAGAATTTTTCATCTATATTCATCATGGAGATTATATATAGGCCACATAATTCTTTTTGGGGTGGGGATGTAGTGGTTTGAATAAGAATGGCCCCCATAAGCTTAGGGAGTGGCCTTGTTGGAGAAAGTGTGTCACTAGGGTGGACTTGGGGGTTTTCAAATGCCAAAGCCAGGCCCAGTGTCTCTCTCTTTTCCTGCTGCCTGCTGATCCAAATGTGGACCTCTCAGCTCTGTCTCCAGCATCACATCTGCCTCCGTACCGCCATGCTTCCTGCCATGATGATGATAGACCCATCTCTGAACCTGTAAGCTGGCCCCCAGCTAAATGTTTGCCTTTATAAGAGTTGATGTCGTCATGGTGTCTCTTCACAGCAATAGAGCATCGACTTAAGACTTGAGGGTTGGTTCTTTATCTGGTTTTGGTATTGGGTAATAATACTGGCTTTGTAAGAAAAAAGAAATGGAACAGGTCTGTCCTTTTCTGATCTTCAGAATAAATTGAAGAGTGTCAGGTTAGTCCTGGCCCAGGGCTTTGTTTTAGTTGGAAGATTTTTAATAATTACTTCTATCTCATTGGTTGTAAATGATCTGTTTAAATGATTTATTTCATCTTTATTTAACTTTGGTAGGCTGTATGAACCTAGTTTTTTTAAAATCCATTTGTTTAAGATTTTCCAGTTTAGTGGAACAGAGCTTCCCCTTCTCAGAAAGGGAAAGGGAAACTGGGAGGAGGGGTGTAAGGGCTGCGACCAGGCTGTAAAGTAAATAAATAAACAAGTGAATGGAGAAAAAAAAGAAAACTTTAAAGCTACTCTTTATGGTTTTCTGAATGTGTCTATTGTAATTTCGCTCTTTTCATCTTTAATCTTACTGAGTCGTCTCCCTCTTTTGGCTAATTTGGCTAAAGGCTTGTAAATCTCATTAATCTTTTCAAAGACAATACTCTTCATTTCAGTGATTTCTTTATGTTGGTTTTTTTTTCCATTTCTCCTTCATTCAGCCATGAGTTTGATTATTTAGTCCCACCTACTCATTTTGGATGTAGTTTGTTCTTGCTTTCCCAAGGCCTTCAGTTGCATCTTTGAGTTAGTAGTTTACCATCTTTTGAATTTTTTTTAAATGTAGACCCTTAACACTAAAGACTTTCCTCTTAGGGCTGCCCTCACTGTGTCCCATAGATTTTGGTATACTGCATTTTTATTTTCATTACATTCCAGGATTTTTAAATTCTTCTTTCTCGATTTTTTCCCTTGACCCAATTATCATTCAATAGTGTGACATTTACCCTCCTCATTCTGTATACATTCTATAGTTTCTAGCACTGTTGATAACCAGTTGTATTGAATTGTGGTCAGATAAAATACAGGATGTTATTTCAACTTTCCTATATTTGTTGAGACTTGCTTTGTGCCCTAATATGTGGTTGATTTTGAAGAAAGTTTCACAGAAAACTGAGAAGAAATTTGGGTGTTTGTTTGTGTGTGGGGTGGGTGTTTTTGAGACAGTCTCTCCATGTAGCCCTGGCTGTCCTAGAACTCATTCAGTGGGGGTATTCATAATGTTCAGGAGAGTACTACATTTTAGTAGATTTGACATGACCATTTTCATCTGTGAAACTGATGCAGGAAGTTCCACAGGCAGGCCCAAGAAAGAGAAGCTGTCATTTCCCACTTGGTGTAGGCAGCTGTACTGGCTGGAATCTGGAGCAAGATTCTGAGGAGCCAGAGGTAAGCCAGGAGCAAGAGGCCAGTAGCTGGAACCTGGAGCTTGGTTTCCAGGCAATGTAGACAAAAGTGGAAACAAGGATAAGGGGGTGGGCTCCTGTGTAGGAGGTTCCCCAGTAGCACAGGTAGGTCTGAGGAGGGGAAGACAGGGTTCTCTAGTTACTACATGAGATCCAGATCAGTAAGGCTGGGCTCTTGGAGCAAAATTCCTGGGAACTATAAGTGAGCATTATGTATGAGTCCATGACCAGAGTCTAGAGCTTACAATAATTTTTTAACACTCCAAGTTTATTGGAAGACGAGAGAACATTTTATACATTCACACAATACAAAAGGATCATATTTTAAGTAATATAATTGAAGTTTCTGTAATATTCCTCATCTCTCTGGAGCCCACAGAAAAACTAAGACTGTTTTTTTTTTTCTCCTGCGCCACAAAACTAGGAAACCAGGAACCGTCAGAATCACTGAAATGAAACATCATATTACTCAGTTGCTAAGGCAACCTTAAGAATCCTCTCCAGAATTCAGGACACGTAATGAAGGTCTAATAGTTTGAAGATGGTGCATTCTCAGTTTCTACCCAGTAAGTAATGCAGAGATAAAGTACAGCTAAGGGGGGTATCACCCCTCTGCTCTAAACATCACAAAATGAGCAGAGTGCTGCCTCCAAGATCTCTCCATGGAAGAGACAAGGCACCTTTCCTAGAGTTTTAGTAGCCTTGTTGGAAAGATGAGTGAATAGGGAGAGGTGGAGCCATCCTTTTCCACTACCTAAATCTGCTATCGTGCCATTAGACATAGAGCAAGTGCTTAGAAAGGCTTAGCTGTTGAAGATACAAAGCAGTAAGCTAGAGATGAAGATAAAAGACAGGGAAGGAAGAAATGGAGGCCAGAGCAAAACAACTTTGATCTATCTCAGTCTAACCATGATAAATTTCTATTCCATTATAATCATGACAAACCATCACACAACCCCAAGTTGAGGGACAGTCTACAAAAGTATCCAAGTACTACTCTTCAAAGATGTCATGTTCATAAAAGACAAGGAAAGGCCAGAGAACTGTCACAGACTGGAGCAGACCAAGAAGACAGACACAGCTAACAACAAATACAATGTAGACACAAGTGGAAAATGGTTACAATCTGAATAGTTTGTCATTTAATAGTACTATATCAGGATCAATGCCTGGCATTTAGTAAATACCCTGAGGTCACTCAAGACAAGGAAAGGTTAAATGATGAGCTCACAGGAATTCTTTGTACCATTTTCACAATCTTTGTGTAACTCTAAAATTATGTCAAAATAAAATCTTGAGAGAAAATGATAAAGAGAAGCCTGAGACTGGGACATGCTATTCCTAACTTCAAAGAGGTAAAATTTTTTTCCAGAACCTTTTTTTTTTTTTTTGGCCAGCATCTGAATTCCTCTGGGAACTCAACAGTGACTCCCAGAGGCTGCCAGCTTCAGTAACAACTCGGTTCAGTGATCTGGAGAAACGAGCTGTTTGGACCTATGTTTCCAAACCATTGAACAAATGGTTTGGAAGGCATTACTTCTGGCAAACAAGTATCTACTTCTCTGCCATCTTATACAGAGCATCTACTTAATTATTTATAGCTCATAAGGATTAGTTTGAACATCTACGTCTTTGCATCATAGGATAAAAGAGTTCTCGGGCTCGTTCAGGGACAGAGCTGTCAGTGATAAGTAGAATTTTTGGTCCTGTTTTGTGGATCTTCGTTGTTTCTTCTTCCCCTGTTACACTACAATTGGTGATCCTTAACTGGGAGAGGGGATAAATTAAGTGGATGGCTTTGAAGAGAGATGGCAACAAGAAAGGACAGGAGAGCTAGTCTCCCAAGACAGCCTTACAAATCACAAAACAGAAGTCATCTGCACCAGGTGTTTTTCGGAGGGGGATGATGTTATCATCATCCTCCTTCTCACCATCACCACCACCATCATCATCATCATCAGTGTTCTTGGTAGTCACTAAGAGCTACCCTGTAGAGACCACATTATTATCTAAGAAAGCAAGCAGTGATTGGCATACAGGACCAAGAGTCAAGAGAGTCGCTGACACAGTTAGCATGATCAGGTAGGTCAGTGACATTCAGGACATTCAGTTTACTTCACTTTATAAAGTAGCCAGGACATGATAATCCCTGTGGCTGTCTCCTTAACACCTGTGGACAGTCTATGCACCACCACTACCACCACCACACCCCATTTATCTGTTTCTAACAAGTTAAGCTAAATACTGTTTTGAAGGTCACCTCTAGCTCTAACATTCTAGGATGCTGCTATTTGAGATATGACTCTCTCTCTCTCTCTCTCTCTCTCTCTCTCTCTCTCTCTCTCTCTCTCTCTCTCTCTCTCTCTCTCTCTCTCTCTCACCTTCCAGAGATATTTAAGGAATAATTACCATCATCATATGGTGGAAATCTCAGTTTTATCAGTTTGGGTAGAATCCTTTCTTTTTGAAGTCCATTCTTCTACATTTCACAGGCCACGTTGTGAAGAGCTCTGTGTTCAGAGTAAGCTAACAGCCCAAATGGTTCTCTGTGCACCAAATCATTGGGAGACCCTGATACCTCCTCCTATAGCTAATCCATAGAAAGCAAGCTGGCGCTAAGCCTGGAATTCATAAATTCCTAAACTATGTGTGTGTGTGTGGGGGGGGTGTTCTTTGTTGTTGTGGTGGTGGTTTGATTAGTTTTGTTTTGTATGTGGAAATGTCAAGAGATTTCATTGATTTTCCCCTTCACTTTATAGAGATCTTAGCTTTTTTTGAGATGATTTCTTGTGTAAGCCAAGGTTGGATGAAGAAGTGCAGAAATGCCACCATAGAAGCCCTTCAAGCAACACATCCAAGTTAAATAAAAGTAAGGAATGCATCGGAGGTCTCCAGGGAGCTCTGGAGAATATAAGGCAAGCAGGACCTCAGCAGGCAAATTTGTGGAGGTCAGGCTTGACAGAGGGCATCCTTACCCCGCCCCCCCCCATACCAAGGCACCAAGTCCAAGAGCTTAGACTGCACTTCCCACCACAGCCCTGCTTGAGCAACATATTACTAGCCCATATCCTTGTGACCTTCAGGTGGAGGGATGGAATGTCAAATGTGTGGAATCTAGATACAGATGGACAAACTGACCTGGGTTTGCATTTTAACTATGTCTTTTATGAGCTGTAATGTGCTATGGGACTTACTGAACAGCTCTATGCATGGGTCTCTTCATTAAAATGAAGATCATAGTTCTATTCTGCCACAGGGTTATTGAAAGATTAAAGATAATGCACACAGAGCTCCTGATAATGGTGCTATGCCACGGTAGTCATAGCAACCATTAAAAGGTAGCTGGTTTTTTTTCTCTGTTCCATGTGAAAGAAGCCAGACACAGAAGGTCACATATTCTATGATTCCATTTATATGAAATGTCCAGAATAGGTAAATCCATGGAGACTGAAAGTAGATTAGTGGTTGCTAGGGCCTGGTGAGAAGAACGGATGGAGAGTGACTTCTAATGGACATAGTTCCTTTGGGGATGATGAATATGATCTAAAATTAGACAGTGAAGATGGCTGTGTAACAAGAGACTTGCTAAAAAAAATCACTGAATCATAGACTTTGAAAAGGTAATTTTTATGTTATGTGAATTATATATTATTTTCTTTTCAGAAAAATAAGTGGCTTGTTCTTTAGTTTATGGCTAGAAATAGACATGAGACTTTCTAAGGTATGAGCAGCAGTAGTACCTACTTCACAGTTTTTATTTTGTTTAATGAGTTCTCTTTTTTTGTTGGTTGTTGTTATTGCTGTTGCTTTGTTTGTTTGTGTTTTTCAGACAGGGTTTCCTGCTGTGGCCCTGGCTGTACTGGAACTCTCTGGGTAAACCAAGCTGGCTGAGAATTCACAGACCCACCTGCCTCTACCTCCCAAATGCTGGATTAAAAGCATGCAACACTACCACCCAGCAATTAGCTCTTCTTCTCTTTTTAAATTTAGACTAATGCTACTACATTGGAAAAGTTTAAAATGTCTGCTACACAAATATTACTTTTATCATCATTTTCTTAATTATCATTTTACTATGGGTAACATGGTCTAACAAGCCAGCCAGTATATGTTATAATGATTAATGGTGCAATCACTGAATGAATACTATCTTGATAAAAATCCTCACTCCATCATTTATGTGACATTAGGCAAGCTTTCAGATCCTCTTTCCTTAGCTCCTTCATCTTCTCAATGAGGGTAATAATAGCTCATAGCTAATGAACTGTCAGAAGGATTAAATGATGTATCCCTGACAGTACTCTTTGGCTTCAGGTTTCAGAAGCCTGGCTTGATTTGCCTTAAACCAGATAGATAATAAAGAAAAAGAAACAGAAGAGAAAATAATTTATACAAATCAAGAAGGGAATATGGATAAAAATGAAAGATGAAAAAGAGAGGAACCAAGACCAATGTCAGTCATTATGCCTCAGCATGTGCTTCCCATAACTTCTCTGCCCAAACTTTCCTCCTGACTTTTTGAGATTATTATTCGTGTTCTTCATGGAAATGTCTTCAGACACTTTGGTAACAGGCAAGTAGTGAGTAAAAAGGCAAACATTGCCTTCTATGCTTGCTATTATCTCTGCTTTCCAGACATATACATTTCATGAAGGAACTACATAAAATATTTTAGCAACATAATATTTCTGCCTGATGAAAGCATGCATGGGGGGTTTGTGAATGAGCCAACATATATCCTCAAGGGCTAAGGTTTCATAGATAAATGCAACAAACCAGAAATCAAGGCCTTGGATTGAACATGTGCAGATTTTGGTATGTACAAGGATCCAAGAACAAATCTCCATGGATATCAAGTGACACGAATGCATGCGTGCATGTGGGTGTGTGTGTGCGTGTGTGTGCACATACATGTATGCACATGAGTGTATCCCTGACACCTGAAAGTATATAACAGTTAGTATTCCAATGATAATTTTACAAACACTTGTATAGAGTTGATACAGAGTCACTTACCTATTTTTTCATTTTTAAAGATTTGTTAACTTTATGTGTTTTGCCTCCTTATATGTAAGTGTACCACATATATGTGATAGCTGCTATGTGGGTACTGGGAGTTGAACCCTGATCCTCTAGAAGTATAGTTACACACTCCTAACATCTGAGCCATCTTTTCAGCCCCTCGATTACCTAAAAATAGGAAGAGGTGTTAGAATTCTGCTTTCCTTTTGGCTTAATTCCCCAAGGATCAAGTTGACCAATGAGGGTAAAGGTGGGATGAAGATGTGAATATTCACTGGCCTCTGGCTTCATTCATATTTCTGTATGTAAGTAAAAAAAAAATTAAAGGTTTCTACCATATTTGGAATTTCTCTTAAGATGACAGAAAGATGTGTTAGTTCAGGCTCTCAGAAACCCTGCCCCATGTGACTTTTTAAAAAAAGATTTATTTATTTATTTTATGGATGTGAGTGTTCCATCTGCATATACTCTTATGTGACAGAAGAGGGCATCAGATCCCATTATGGACGGTTTTGAGCCACCCATCTATGCAAATTGTTGGGAATTGAACTCAGAACCTCTGGAAGAACAGAGGCTCTTGACCCCACCCCACCCCATGTGACATTTTGATAAGCCCATCACATCTATACAATCATAGAAAGAAAATAACTTTTTTCATTCTCTTTTGCCGTTTCCTGACTTCAATTAAACTACTAAGGACATGAAAACTGTTGGCTGTTTGTGAGCCTACAGCACCGAGTGAGGTGACCTCCTCAGCAGCCTTTGCTGCTATTGTTTTTTATGCCTCTCATTTTACTTCATATTAGGGTAGGTCCAAATGCCCTTTATGTAAGACCTGAAACTTTGAAACTGATAGATGAAAAACGTAGGAAAAGCCTTCAAACTATTGACAAGGCAGGGGCTTTCTAAACAGAATTCCAGTAACACAGGAAAAAAAAAAAACCAAGAAATGATAAATGGGATTACATAAAATTAAGACGCTTCTGCTCGGCAAAAGAAGTCTTCAGCAACGCAAAGAGGCAGCCAGCCCACATACAAAGGGGGATTAATATCCAGGACATATAAAGAACTCTAAAATGAAAATGACCAATAAACATCAGGAAAGTGTGTTCAACATCCTTGGCTATCCAGGAAATGCACATTAAAACCACTTCAAATTTTCAACTCATCCCAGTCAGAATGCCAGGCACATAGGGCTGCCTTGTCTGGCTGCAATGGGAGAGGATGCACCTACCTGATCAGGGTCGGGGGATGCCAAGCCCTCCCCCCATCCTCAGGGGAGGGGGAGGGACTCTGTGAGTGGGGGCAGGGACAGTATTTGGGATGTTAATTAAAAAGGAAGGAGGAAGGAAGGAAGGAAGGAAGGAAGGAAGGAAGGAAGGAAGGAAGGAAGGAAGGAAGGAAGGAAGAGGAGAGAGAGAGAGAGAGAGAGAGAGAGAGAGAGAGAGAGAGAGAGAGAGCGCTGGGGAAAAGATAACCCTGAATTCTACCTTCCCAAACCTGTACAAACATTTCTGTTCAGTCATTACTTAGGAACTGGATAAGGATGGCAAAGTACACAACAGATCCATAGTCTGTTTCTTCCCACTTGTGAGCGTGCATCATTATAAGGCATTAAATGAGAACACGCCCAGGCCAGGGTGTGTGTTCCTCAGACTCCTGTGAGCTTGTTCCTTGTACAAGACAGCAGCCCTGCTGGTTCGCTCCCCTGAGAAAGATGGCATGCATTAGCTGTGATCTAAGTGTCAGTTGGCTCATTCTGGAACATTAGTTCTGTCATCTCTCTGAGGAGAGAAGGTTGAATCCATTGTCAAAGCTCCCAAGATTGCACTCCCTCTTCCTGAGAGCATCTCTTGGTGCTAAGATACCAAAGTGGCTTCCAGCAACTGAGAGACCACAGATTTCTCTTCCATGACATCAAGTTGCTTGCATAAAACAGCTCTGCATAAGTTCCCAAGTAAATCAGGTTTGCAAAAAGCAAGCAAAAACCCATAGTACTCATCTTTGAGGATTAGCCATGACGATGGCAGGATTAAACGCCCTGTATCTCCAGGTTGATTTCAGCTTCAGGACCTTACAGACAATTGCCCTAGGCCCACTAACACTTCAGCACTTCCAGATGTTAGAGTTTTCAAATAATTTTATCCCAGTGGCAAGGAGTGATACAGACAACTCCTTGCAGGGACTGAAGTTGGATTTCCCCTGACATGTACACAGGACACCTGCAGGTGGAGACACAGGGCTGTCCTTAGGAACCAGCAGGCTTTGTACATACTGTCTTCCTCTAAAACAGATGGACTTAGCATTACAATTTCTGCTTTCCATGTGCTTCTGTGAATTCTGGGAGGTAGAGGGGACATAAATACACACACACACACACACACACACACACACACACACACACCACAGAGGAGGGGCAATATCATTCTTCTTTCTGTTTTTTGGTTTTGATTTGTGGGTTTTGAGGGGTGGTTTTTTGTTTTGTTTTGTTTTGTTTTTTAAGTTAGAAGATTTTTTATTAGATATTTTCTTTATTTACATTTCAAATGTTATCCCCCTTTCCTGGTTTCCCCTCAGAAAACCCTCTATCCCCTTCCCCCTCCCCCTGCTCACCAATCCACTCACTCCCGCTTCCCTCTCCTAGCATTCCCCTACACTGGGGTATCGAGCCTTCTCAGGACCAAAGGGCTTCTCCTCCCATTGATGTCTGACAAGATCATCCTCTGCTATATGCAGCTGGAGCCATGAGTCCCACCATGTGTACTCTTTGGTTGATGGTTTAGTCCCTGGGAACTCTGGGGGGTACTGGTTAGTTCATATTGTTGTTCTCTCTATGGGGTTGCCAACCCCTTCAGCTCCTTTCTCTGGCTCCTCCATTGGGGACCCCATGCTCAGTCCATTGCTTGGCTGAGAGCATCCACTTCTGTATTTATCAGGCTCTGGTAGAGCCCCTCAGGAGGCAGCTATAGCAGGCACCTGACAGCAAGCACTTATTGGCATCCATAATAGTGTCTGACCCCATTTCATCAAAAGCAATTTCAACAAATATTTTAAAGTAAAAAACAAAAACAGGAAAACGTTGTGAATTACTGCTTAGCACTGTGGTAACTAGTCATTTGTGTTCCTAGGGAGACACAGTTCCCGCAGCTGCTATTGTGCTTCAAGCCAGATATTTCTGGGCAAACATTACAAGGCTGTGTGTTTGTCCCACCTGCATGTGAAGAGGAGCACAGATTGTCCCCTGTGTAAAGCAGCCCAGTCAGAAACTCCATAATGTACAACCTGAGCAGAGCATGCCACCATTTATGTGTAGGTGCCAACTCTGCCTGGAGCCAGGCAGGAAGACCAGATGGCTCCTGGGGAGGGCCCGTGCTTCTCAGCACACCAGATGGAAATGTACTGGCAAACATGCATGCTGGTTTCTCTGGACATGCCAGTACATGAATAATCATCCTTTCTCCAGGCCATGTATTAGTTTCCTGTGGCTACCCTAACAATGTGATTTAGAACAACAGTTACTTATTCGCTCCTAGGACTGGAGGCCAGAGCTCCAATATAAGACTGTTGCTAGACCCATGCTCCTTAAGGCTCAATATAAGTCCTAGCCTGCTTCTTGCAGATTCTTGTGGCTCCAGATGTTCCTGGCCTTCAGGCTACACTGTCCTACTCTTCACTGCCACTTCTTCTTTTTTTTTTATTACGCATTTTCCTCAATTACATTTCCAATGCTATCCCAAAAGTCCCCCATACCCTCCCCCCCACTCCCCTACCCACCCATTCCCACTTTTTGGCCCTGGCGTTCCCCTGTACTGGGGCATATAAAGTTTGCAAGTCCAATGGGCCTCTCTTTCCAGTGATGGCCGATTAGGCCATCTTTTGATACATATGCAGCAAGAGTCAAGAGCTCCGAGGTACTGGTTAGTTCATAATGTTGTTGCACCTACAGGGTTGCAGATCTCTTTAGCTCCTTGGATACTTTCTCTAGCTCCTCTATTGGGGGCCCTGTGATCCATCCAATAGCTGACTGTGAGCATCCACTTCTGTGTTTGCTAGGCATATATTCACTGCCACTTCTGATGGCGTTCTCTTCTGTCTCAAACATCTCTCTCCTTTCTCCCTTTCTCCCATAAGGGTAGCACTCATTGAGTTTCAGGCCCACTGTAAATCTGGAACAATCTCAACTTAATTACCTCTGCTTCCACATAACATGACATTCAAAAGACCCGGAGACATCTTTGGGGATGACCCGGTGGTAATTACAACAGGCTGTGTATTCGTGATTTCTTGTGGAATCACTACACATTCACAGCTATCCCAAGATTACTTTCTTTTTCTTTTCTTCATGCCTGGCAGACTAAGTCTAAAGATAGAAACCCCAGTGAAGGGGTTTGGGGTGGGGTGGGGCCTAGGTCATTTGATACAATGCTTGCCTGGCATGCAGGAAGCCTGGGTTTAATCCCCAGCACTGTATAAAACCAAACACGGTGGTCCATGTTTGCAATCCCAGCACTTGGAAGGTAGGAAGATCGTAATCCTTGGCTATCCTGAGAGTTTGAGGCTGCATGAGACCCTGGGCTATGTGAGACTCCATCTCAAATAACCTAAAACCTTACTGAAGACATAGCTGTGGGGCTTGATTTACAAGCAGGGGAGAATGTGACTGCTCTCTGCAATCCAGGCATCCTGCTTGGCTGAGACATCTGCACTTGCTGTCACCAGACTGGGCCTTACCTGGGCTGTTAGATTTCATGAACATGAGCTGGGCATGTGCTACTAAGAGACTGAGACACAAACCCAGGAATTAATTTCAGACCAGCCCAGGCAACCCAACAAGCCCCTCCCCCCAAAAAAAAAATCTGGGAAAAAATGTAAAGAGAAAAGAAATTTTGTTTCTTTACAAACAGAAGAATGATTCATGGCCAAAACTGCTTTCCCTGAATAATCCGAGCTTTGGATTTAGTCAGTGTTAACACAGTGGTAGCTCACTTCGCGAAGAGACACAGTTTGGCTTCAGGTTGTAAGAATGAAGCAAGGAGTACTGGTTGCTCATGGGCTTTAAATGGTGCCATGGCACAAGGAGGAAGAGGAAGGATGATTTAAGGATGATTTAATGTTAATTCCATGGAAGGTCAGTTCTTGTGAGGAAAAACAGCTCTACCTCAGAGCACCAAGGCCTTTCTTTGGTTGACTTCTCTGCTCCCTTATGCCTGCAGGGTTGGAGAGGAGGTGATTGTCTGTTCTTTAAAGGCTAGCAGATGATATCTTTAACAACTGAAAAGCTGAAGGAGGAGAAGGAGGAAGAGAAGGAGGAGGAGGAGGAGGACCAAGTGCTTTTAACACCCAAAAATGTCTACATTCCACCTTGATTTTATAAATGTCTCAAAATGTATGTTTAAGAAAAGGAAAAGAGAGGCCCATCAGTCTTGAGAGAGGCCCATCGGTCTTGCAAACTTTATATGCCTCAGTACAGGGGACCACCAGGGCCAAGAAGTGGGAGTGGGTGGGTAGGAGAGTGTGGAGGGGAGGATGTGGGGGACTTTTGGGATAGTATTGGAAATATAAATGAAGAAAATCCCTAATTAAAAAACCAACAAAAAAAATAAAATAAAATAAATTAATTAATTAAAAAAGAAAAAGAAAAGGAAAGAGAGCTGGAGAGATGGCTCAGGAGTTAAGAATATGTCTTCTAGAGGATCCAAGTTCAGTCACCTATGTGACACAGCACACAGCTGCTTGTAACTACAGCTCCAGGGGGATCTACATCCTCTGGCCTCCTCAGACACAAACATTCACATATCCATAAATGTATGTATACATATACACATGCGTACATACATACATGCATACATACATACATACGTACATACACACACGTACACACACCACTTAATTAAAAATAATAAATATAAACTGTCATTTGGATGCTGTAGATTGCTCATATTTACAGGTAGACTCAGAAGATAACTGGGCGTCCAGCAGAGCTCTAACAGGGATGACAATACTAATCTCCATAGGGGATCCGCAGTAGTCTTCTCCTAGGTTCCGTTTCCTGTCCCTGTATTGGAAGCTTTTGGGTTTTACAAGTCACTGCAATAGAAAAAGAAATCAAGCAATAAGGGAGTGGGTCATTGAAGAAATCACAGGGGAAGTCTTTAAAATATTTAGAATCAAAAAGAAAATAAAAAAATATTTAGAATCAAATGAGAATGTGCTCCTGAAGTACAGCTAAGAGAGACAAGAGACAAATTTATATTTATGAATGCTTACATTATAAAATCAGAACAATCTCAAATAAATAACCTCATGGTATAGCTCAAGGTCTTAAAACATCGAGAAGAAGCAAAACCTTACATAACTTAGATTTTGAGTTCGTTTATAAGACATATTTTTATGTATTTTATGTGTATAAGTGTTTTGCCTGTATGTATGTATGTATGTATGTATGTATGTGTATTATGGTGTACAAGCCTGGTGCCCACAGTGGCTAGAAAAGGGTGCTGGCCTTCCTGAAGTTGAATTACAAATAACAGTAAGTTGCTTTGTGGGTGCTGAGAACTGAACCTTGTTCTGTTCTAAAACTAAAGCTGGATAGTTTTAAATCAACTTAATACTAGCTAGAGTCCTCTGAGAGGAGGGGCCTCAGTTGAAAAAATGCTTTGGCTATAGGCAACCCTGTAAGGCATTTTTTTTTAAATTCTTTCTTCCCTTCTGTTAATATGCCATGATTCTTTTTTTTTTTTTTTTTTAAGGTCAGGCATTATATTCTTTTTTTAAATTTTTTTAATTTTATTTTTTAATTTTTTTATTAGATATTTTCTTCATTTACATTTGAAATGCTATCCTAAAAGTTCCCGATACCCTCCCCCCGCCCTGCTCCCCTACCCACCCATTCCCACTTCTTGGCCCTGGCATTGGTACTGGATCATATAAAGTTTGCAAGACCAAGGGGCATCTCTTCCCATGATAGCCGACTGGGCCATCTTCTGCTACATATGCAGCTAGAGATACGAGCTCTGGGGGTACTGGTTAGTTCATATTGTTGTTCCACCTATAGGGTTGCAGACCCCTTCAGCTCCTTGGGTGCTTTCTCTAGCTTCTCCATTGGGGGCCCTGTGTTCCTACTTATAGATGACTGTGAGCATCCACTTCTGTATTTGCCAGGCACTGGCATAGACTCACACAAGAGAGCTATATCAGGGTCCTTTCAGCAAAATCTTACTGGCATGTGCAATAGTGTCTGGGTTTGGTGGCTGATTATGGGATGGATCCCCGGGTGGGGTAGTCTCTGGATGGTCAATCCTTTCATTTTAGCTCCAAACTTTGTCTCTGTAACTCCTTTCATAGGTATTTTGTTCCCTATTCTAAGGAGGAATGAAGTATCCACACGTTGGTCTTCCTTCTTGATTTTCTTGTGTTTTGCAAATTGTACCTTGGGTATTCTAAGTTTGTGGGCTATATCCACTTATCAGTGAGTGCATATCAAGTGACTTCTTTTGTGATTGGGTTACCTCACTCAGGATGATATCCTCCAAATACATCCATTTGCCTAGGAATTCATAAATTCATTGTTTTTAATAGCTGAGTAGTACTCCATTGTGTAAATGTACCACATTTTCTGTATCCATTCCTCTGTTGAGGGACATCTGGGTTCTTTAGAGCTTCTGGCTATTATAAATAAGGCTGCTATGAACATAGTGGAGCATGTATCCGCATTTGAAAGGGCAGGTATAATATTTTAAATTTCCCTATAGAGTGTAGATCATGCTCCTTGCTTTACTGAAAGCATTGGAGGCAGACCAGTCCATAACCTAACTCCACCTTCAAAGTCCAAAGTTTTGAAGGAATTAGGCTATCAGCGCCACTTTTGGGGGGGCTTCTAAACACTATTATTTTCCTTGGGGTGCTAATAAGGACTTTATTTATTTAGACAGGTTCTCATATTTAGGCTGGCTTGGAACTTGCATTGGTCTCACTGTGTGTTTCTACTTTCCTTGCTGCTTTTAAAATTCTTTTATTGTTCTGAATATTTAGTGTTGTGATTATTATGTGATAGGAGGATTTTTCTTTTCTGGTTCAGTCTGTTTGGTGTTCTGTAAGCTTCTTGTGCCTTTATATGTGCCTTTATAGGCATCTCTTTCTGTAGATTAGGGAAATTTTCTTCTATGATTTTTTGAAAGTGTTTTCTGGGCCTCTAAACTGGGGATCTCCTCCTCATTCTATTCCTCCTCCTCTTCAATTCCCATTATTCTTAGGTTTGGTCCTTTTTTTTTAAAGTGTTCCAGATTTCCTGGATGTTTTATGTCATGGACTTTTTAGATTTTGCATTTTCTTTGGCTGATATATTGATTTCTTTTATAGTATCTTCTACACCTGAGATTCTCACTTCCATCTCCTGTATTCTGTTGGTGATGTTTGCATCTGTTGTTCCTGTTTTCTTTCCTAGGTTTTCCATCTCCAGGATTGCCTCAGTTTGTGTTTTCTTTATTGCTTCTATTTCCCTTTTCAGGTCTTGGGAAGCTTTATTCATATGCTTCACCTGTTTGATTGAATTTACCTGTATTTCTTTATATCTATTTGCTTCCTCTTTCAATGCTTCTACCTCTTTGAATGCATTTTCCAGTATTTCCTTTGGGAGTTCATTCATGTCCTTTTTAACTTCTCTGTCATCTTTATAAGATTGAATTTAAGATCCTCTTCCTGTGCTTCAGTTTCATTAGGAAATCCAGGGTTTGGTGTAGCAGGATAGTTGGGCTCCAGTGGTGCCATATTGTTCTGGGTCTTGTTGATTGTGTTCTTTTGCTATCCATTAGGCATCTGGCTTTCCCCGGTATTGGCTGGATAATCCTCATGGCAATGGGAATTCGCTGGAAGGTGGGGTAAGCTGTGAGCCAGACAGTGGAGATCAGGGTACCCTTCTCTGTTGGCTGTGCCTCAGGCAGGCCCCACTCTGCAGACTGTGTTTCAGAGTGGTCTGGCAGGATTCCATGTTGGTTAGTTTGGGGGCCCAGAAGGTTTCCATGGGATCCTACACGGCTCTTCCAGACCAGAGAGTAAGGCCAGAGGTAGACAATGGATCTCCAGGGATTGTGGTCACCACTCACCTCTCCAAGCTGTCTGAAGTGGACCAGCTGGGATGGCAGAGGGTTCCAACTAGGATGGGTGGTTGGTCAGGGTTACAAGTTGGGTTTTTTTGTAGACACAGAAATATGGATTTTATTCTTTTTTGATTTAAGTTTTATTGCATTATGATGATAAAAGATACATAATTTCAATTTATCTGAATTTGTTAACATTTACAAACATATTTTGAGTAAACAGACTTACATCATATTCTTCTTTCCCTTTTGTACCCCAACTCCTCCCAGAGACTCCCTTCAAACCCTGCAATACCTTTTATTTTTTATCATATTCTTTAAAATTTATAAAATATTGTAACAATAAAAATGAGTATTATAAAAGTTGTTTGATATAAAACAACAGTCAATTGAACAGTCTTATGTAGGTGTTTGTCTACAGCAATACTGAAAATACATACATTTTTCTCAATATAAATTTTAAATAACTCCAAATAAACTAATTGTATGATATTTTAAAATAATATATCACTATTGGTTTTTTAAAATCTTGGCTCTTACTGTGGTACAAACACAAAATAAGAACAGTTTTTGGACACTGGGGTTCATTGTAATAAGGCTGTGCTTGAATGTCCCTCACATCACCAAAGGATTTTATCTCCATAGTAGATAAGCTAAGAGTTGACAGTTCTGCTGAGCTAATTGTAGGCACAATTTTTGAATATAGATTTCCTGCTAAGGTCAAAGCTCTTTGACTTGAGTGATTCTCAGCCCACAGGGAACAGGTTACATTCATTTAAGAAAGAGTGTGTGGCCGGGCGTGGTGGCGCACGCCTTTAATCCCAGCACTCGGGAGGCAGAGGCAGGCGGATTTCTGAGTTCGAGGCCAGCCTGGTCTACAAAATGAGTTCCAGGACAGCCAGGGCTATACAGAGAAACCCTGTCTCGAAAAACCAAAAAAAAAAAAAGAAAGAGTGTGTGTATTAAGATGATCTATCCATGAAGTCATTCATCAACTGTTTCAATGAACAATGGTTCTGCTTGGAGGGTGGCACAGAAGTTAGGTGAGGGTAACATTCTGGTTCATTGGCTGTGATGATTTTGAAAAGCATTCATCTCAGAATAAGAGTAACGTATAAAATTCTCTTCTTTAAAATTGATACAATAATTATAAATATCAAGCAAAGCCTTCAGTCTCACTCTTTGCTGTTCTCTTACAAGCCACCTCCCGAATTAATTGACTACATTTCTTTTGGCTGTATAAAAAATTTTGAAATATGTAAGCTGTTCTGAAAACCATAGGATAGTGTAAAAACATCAAATAAACAATCCTACTAATAGAGAGACTGAGATAGGAGACACATGATTTCAAGACCATTATGTGGCACACAGCAAGATCCTGTCGTGTATAAACAAGCAGAAAGTGTATATGGATTGTATAATATTAGTCCTATTTTTCCCATTACTAAATTAGAGAGACAACAGGATGACAGCTGACAAATTTCTAATTCCTCATATTTTTGAATTTCAATCAATTAGGGTTTGTTGGTAATATTAATTTTCATAATTAGAGATATTAAGGAAAAGTGATTGTTACTTCCTGTTAACTTTCTTGTTAGAGGTGGAATTATGTTTGTGTGGGTTTGTTGAAAGATTACTATCTTGCTTCTTCTAGAGTGTAGTTTCACTCCTTGTGTTGGTGTTTTCCATCTATTATCCTTTGTAGGTCTGGATTTATGGAAAGATATTGTATAAATTTGGTTTTGCCATGGAATATCTTGGTTTCTCCCTCTATGGTAATTGAGAGTTTTGCTGGGTATAGTAGACTGGGCTGGCATTTGTGTTCTCTTAGGGTCTGTAAGACATCTGTCCAGGATCTTCTAGCTTTCGTAGTCTCTGGTGAGAAGTCTGGTGTAATTCAGATAGGTCTGCCTTTATATATTACTTGACCTTTTTCCCTTGATGCTTTTAATATTCTTTTTATGTATAATGCGTTTAGTGTTTTGATTATTATGTGACAGGAGAAATTTCTTTTCTGATCCAGTCTATTTGGAGTTCTTATAGGCTTCTTGTATGTTCATTGGCATCTCTTTCTTTAAGTTAGGGAAGTTTTCTTCTACAATTTTGTTGAAGATATTTACTGGCCCATTGAGTTAGGCATCTTCACTCTCTTCTATACCTATTATCTTTAGGTTTCGTCTTCTCATTGTATCCTGGATTTCCTGGATGTTTGGGGTGAGGAGCTTTTTGCTTTTTGCATTTTCAAGGTTTTCTATGGTATCTTCTACACCTGAGATTCTCTCTTTCTATCTCTTGTATTCTGTGGTAATGCTGGCATCTATGACTCCTGATCTCTTTCCTATGTTTTCTATCTTCAGGGTTGTCTCCCTTTGTGATTTCTTTATTGTTTCTAGTTCTATTTTTAGATCCTGGATGGTTTTGTTCCTTTCCTTCACCTGTTTGATTGTGTTTTCCTGTAACTCTTTAAGGGATTTTTGTGTTTCCTCTTTAAGGGCTTCTAGCTATTTACCTGTGTTCTCCTGTATTTCTTTAAGGGAGTTATTTATGTACTTCTTAATGTCCTCTATCATCATCATGAGAAGTGATTTTAGATCTAAATCTTGCTTTTCTCCTGTGTTGGGGTATCCAGGACTTGCTATGGTGAGATGATGCCAAGTAACCTTGTTTTCTGTTGCTTATGTTCTTATGCTTGCCTCCTGACATATAGTTATCTCTAGTGCTACCTACCCTACCCTGACTATATCGGTCTGTCCTTCCTGTGATCTGATTATGTCAGAACTCCTCTGAGTCAAGCTGTCTCTGTGATCCTGATTCAGGGATCCTGCGATCCTAAGATCCTAGGTGTGTCCAAGCTCTCTTTGGGACCTTGAGATCCTGGTGTGACCAAGATCCTGGGATCCTCTGGTCCTGGGCATGTTAGAGCACCTGTGAGTGGAGCTGCCTCTGGGTGTTGTGGGGCTGGCTGTGGAGTTTGTGCCCAAGGTCTGCTCAGGGCACTGGCCCAGACCGACTGGAAGGAACCCGAGCCACTGGTCTGGTGGAGTTCCTGTGTGCCTGGGTCCCACCTGTCCCAGTTACTCCTGGTGTTGGGTACAGATGTTGTGTCCTCCTCACCTCTGATCTTTTGATCCTGGGCCCATTGGAGCAGCTGGTAGTGGAGCTACCTCTGGGTATTGTGGGGCTGGGTGCAGAATTTGCACCCAAGGTCTGCTCCAAGCTGGTTTGTTTTGGGGCCCCTGAAGGTTTCTACAGGGAGGCAGGATGCTCTTGGGGGTCTCACAAGGCTCCTCAATGTGTAGCCCAGGCTGGCCTTGAACTTGTGATCCTCTTGCCTCCACTTCCTTCAGCAAATCCTACCGTTGTGCATCACCACAACTGGCAAGTACTTTTAAAGTAATTAAAATTTATTTTTAAAATGTCCGTGTGTGTGTGTGTGTGTGTGTGTGTGTGTGTGTGAGAGAGAGAGGGGGGGGGGAGGAGAGACAGAATGTGTATGGGTATATGCACATACATGAGAATTCTCACAAGAGGCCAGAAGAGTGTGTCAGATCGCCTAGAGTTGGTGGTCCTGAGTGAGCTGTCCATTGTAGGTGCTGGGAACTAAATTTGGGTCTTTTGGAATAACAGAAAGCCTCTTAACCACTGAGCTATCACCCCAGCCCCTTACAGTCAATTTTAGTAGTAGAAAAATCTTCACTACATTCCCCCCTTAAACATATGTAACTAGTTTGTAGCCATTTATATGTAGCAAAACACTGTTGTAATATGATCTTACTCCAGCATAAGTTCTTCATCAGAGTTTAAACAAATAGAGCCATCAAATCTTGAATTTTCAGCCTCCAACATAATGAGTTAACTAAATCTCATTTCTTGGGTCTTTGGTTTGTTTCATTTTGATGTAGGGTCTCACTATGTTGCCAGGCTGGCCTTGAACTCAAAATCCTTCTGCCTTGGCTTTTTGAGCAATGAGATTATAAGTAGTTATTTGCAAACCTAGCTAATAATGAAAAGTAAATTAGCAGAATATATGCATATAATAAAGAAATCTATAAACAATCAATATGTATAATATATGCAGATGAATTCATTTTTAATAAGATGAATGCATATGTTTATGACTACATAAATATGTATCATATTTTTAAAGGACTGAAATATCAATTATTAGTCCTGTGATAGTGATCTGATATTAAAAGAGAGAATTTCTCATAAAAAAAGTTTTACTCTCAGTGAGGATGTCCAAAACTTAGAGAATTTAAAGTTTGAGTCAGAACACAAAATTAGACAAATCAGGTGTCACTGCAATGCATTTGAGTTGTAAAAGGCAAAGTGTTTTTCTGCTTGCTAGAAGGATAAAAGTGTAGTGGTGTGTTCCTGTAATGTGTCAGTAATGTATTCCCAAGTGTTCTTGAGAACCTGTCTAGATACTATTAATGTTTTAGTAAATCCACTTCTATCTGTCACACTACAATGTATCCTCTCTGTGTTGTCCACAACATACAAATACTTATTTTCAAAATTCAAATTGGACACTTTTTGCCCAGGTCAAACACTATGGTACACTCTGTAGGTATGTCAGATGCCTCCTGTATTATTAGGGGTGGTGTGTGAATTGTCTTCTCAGTTCACATATCCTGTTGCATGGTGCTCAGGGCCTGGGATGGCACAGCATGGATACAGAACGTTCCTAGGGCGCCAACATTTTTGTTAATCAGCCTCAGGACTTCTCTGGTTGCAGTTTTTTCCAATCCTATCTGTTTATTCTTCAGGGTCATTGACCTTGGATAAAGCATTCAGAAACCTTAAGCAGCAACTTAGCTAGGTGGGTATACTGGTTAGATTTTTTTTTTGACAACACAGGGTCATCTAAAAAGAGGGAACCTTAGTTGAGAAAATTCCTCCATTTGATTTGCTTGTAGACAAATCTATAAGGTATTTTCTTGATTAATGATTGATGGAGAAGGGCTCAGCTCATTGTTGGTTGTTCCCCATTCCTGGACATGTGATTGTAGGTAGTATAAGAAAGCAGAGTGAGCAAACCATGGGGAGCAAGCCTAGTAAACAGCATTCTTCCATGGCCTCTGCATCAGTTCCTGATTCCAGGTTCCTGTCTGGACTTCCCTCAGTGATGGAGTGTGATCTAAGTGTTGTAAAATGAGATAAACTCTCTCCTCCCCAGGTTGTTTTTGGTCATGGAGTTTTATCATTGCAATAGAAACCCTAACTAATATACTAAGTAGCAGTAGGAATGTTGTACTCTTTGCCAGAGATAGATAGAGTTAACCAATGTGCAGAAAAAAAAGCAAAAGACTCTGGGACCTCTGTACTCAGGACTGAGTCTCATTGGGAGTGCCAGCTTGGATTGTGACTGTCCTGCTTAGTTTTTTGTCACCTTGACTCAAGCTAGTCATCTGGAAAGAGGAAACCTCAATTGAGAACATGCCCAGAACAGATTGCCTGTAGGCAAGTCTGTGGAACATTTTCTTGATTGGTGATTGATTAGGAAGAGCCCAGCCTTTATGAGGCATGACACTCCTGGGTCCATGAGACTGAGTTGTATAAAAAAACAAGCTTCCCTTGGAAGCCAGCCAGTAAGCACTATTTTCCCCTGGTTTCTGCCTCCAGGTTCATATCTTGAGTTACTGTGGTAGTTTGAATGAGAATGCCCCCCAGAGGTTTCTATATTTGAATGCTTGGTCCCCAGTTGGAGGAACTGTTTGGGAAAGATTAGGAGGTGTGGTTTCGTTGGAAGGAGTGTTTCCTGGGATGGGCTTTGAGGTTTCACATGACCATGCCAAATCCAGTCATATTCATTCTCTCTCTCTCTCTCTCTCTCTCTCTCTCTCTCTCTCTCTCTCTCTCTCTACTGCATACTTGTGAATCATATGTAAGCTCTCAGCTAGTTCTCTTGTTTTTAGCATCCTGTCTGCCTGTTGTCATATTCCACATCATGATGATGATGGATTTTTAACCCCCTGATATGATGAGTCCCCAATTTAAATACTTTTTTTAAGTTGCCTTGGCCATAATGTTTTGTCATGAAAATAGAAAAGTGAAAACAAATGCTGGTAGGCTATAATATATAATAAACCCTTCCCTCCTGATGCTGCCTTCAGTCATGGTGTTTTACCACAGCAGCAGGAAAGTAACTAAAATAATGATAAAACCTCAATGGAGGTTAAAATGTCGCTAAAATCAAGGCCAGTGTGAATGAAGACTCACAGGACCTGATGCATTTGAAACCATGCCTGCTCTGCAACAAGTAGTTTGTGTTTGCTCTAGTGACACTCATCCTTGCCAGAAGAACTGGATAATGAGTAAGGGATGAGAGAGAAGAAGGTAAGATGGTGACAAGGCATGAAGTTTTGAGGTAGGTGGCCAGCGCTGTTTCTCTGAAGTTCACTTCTTAGTATTACTAATGGTATTGTTAGTATTGTTTAAGACACTGTTTTATTATATAGTCCAAGCTGGTATAGAACTGATCCCTCTGGCCTAAGTATCCTCAGAGTTGGGATTATAAATGTGTAGAAGTCCTAGACATAGTAATTAGACAATAGGAGACCAAAGGGTACAAATTGGAAAGGAAGAAGTCAAAATATCCCTATTTGCAGATAATATGATAGTACACATAAGTGACCCCAAAAATTCCACTAGAGAACTCCTAAACCTCATAAACAGAATAGATTTCTAATCCTGGAGAGAGATAAACTATGAAGCAAGAAATCAATTCATTTTGCAGTACAGGGGATTGAACACAGGGCCTTGCATATGCTAGGCAAGTGCTGTCCCACTGAGCTCTACTGTAGTCCCCACAGCAACCAACTGAGATCAAATTACTTTGTGCAGGTACTGCTTCAGGGCTTAGAGGAGAACTGATAAGAATGCCCAGTGTCTATGTGTGCCTAATTATCTATGATAGTCCTTGTAGACCCTAGGTCTAACTTTAGCAATATAATCTATTCCAGATCTCACCTGCTGAGATGCTGACCAATAAAACGAAAGGCATCCATAAAATGGAACTTGTGTAGCAGAATGTCCCTTTTCATATTTTTCCCTTTTTTAAGACAAGTTACCACAAAGTCTAAGTCTAAATTTGCCCCAAACTTACTGTAAGCAAGGCTGGCCTTGAACCTCTAATCATCTTGCTTCCATCTCCCAACTGGGAGCTGGGACTACAGGTGTGAGCATCATCCTTTTTTTTTTTTTTTTTTTTTTTTTTTTTTTTTTTTTTTTTTTTAGTGAAACGTTTCAAATACATCTAAAGATAGAGACACTAACATAATATACTTTTCTGAACCTATCCATTATCAACTCCTGTTTATCCTCTTATCCGCATTAACTCTCCCACCCTGAATATTTTGAAACAAACCACAACAAAGTATTCACACATTTCTTTAAAAAGAAATACTGATTTTTTTTTTACTGGGGTGAAATGTAAACTCTTCCATTATTTCTTTTCTTTTTTGTTATTTCTCCCTTCCTTTTCCTCCCTCCAGACCCTTTCTTATATCCCATATACTCCTCCTTGCTCTCTTTCAGATTTATGGTCTGTTTTTCATTAATCATCGCTATATAAATACATAAACACAATTTGGTCCGTCTGTATAATGTTACTCATATGTATGTATATGTTAGAAGCTACACTTCACTTTACTGAAGCTGTTTATGAGGTTTAGGAGTTCTCTGGTGGAATTTTTGGGGTCACTTATGTGTACTATCATATCATCTGCAAATAGGGATATTTTGACTTCTTCCTTTCCAATTTGTACCCTTTGGTCTCCTATTGTCTAATTACTCTGTCTAGGACTTCAAGTACTATATTGAATAAGTAGAGAGAGTGTGAGCAACCTTGTCTAGTAACTGATTTTAGTGGGATTGCTTCAAGTTTCTCTCCATTTAGTTTGATGCTGGCTACTGGTCTGCTATATATTGCTTTTACTATGTTTAGGTATGGGCCTTGAATTCCTGATCTTTCCAAGACTTTCATCATGTTGGATTTTATCAAATGTTTCTCAGTATCTAAGGAGATGATCATGTGGTTTTTCTTTGAGTTTGTTTATATAGTGGATTATGTTGATGGATTTCCATATATTGAACCATCCCTGCATCCCTGGGATGAAGCCTATTTGATCATGGTGAATGATCATTTTGATGTGTTCTTGGATTCGGTTGACAAGAAATTTATTGAGTATTTTTGCATCAATATTCATAAGGGAAATTGGTCTGAAGTTCTCTTTCTTGATGGGTCTTTGTTTAGTTTAGGTATCAGAGTAATTGTGGCTTCATAGAATGAATTGGGTAGAGTACCTTCTGTTTCTATGTTGTGTTTGAGGAGTATTGGTAGTAGGTCTTCTTGGAAGGTCTCATGGAACTCTGCACTAAGCCCATCTGGTCCTGGGCTTTTTTTTTGGTTGGGAGACTATTAATGACTGCTTCTATTTCTTTAGGGAATATGGGACTGTTTAGATCATTTATCTGATCCTGATATAAGATTAACTCAAACAAATCAGTGGCCTTCCTTTACACAAAAGATAAACAGGCTGAGAAAGAAATTAGGGAAACAAAAACCTTCACAATAGTTACAAATAATATAAAATACCTTAGTGTGACTCTAACTAACCAAGAGAAAGATCGGTATGACAAGAACCTCAAGTCTCTGAAGAAAGAAATCGAAGAAGATCTCAGAAGACAGAAAGATCTCCCATGCTCATGGATTGGCAGGATTAGTCTAGTAAAAATGGGCATCTTGCCGAAAGCAATCTACAGATCCAATGCAATCCCCATCAAAATTCCAACTCAATTCTTCACAGAGTTAGAAAGAGCAATTTGCAAATTCATCTGGAATAACAAAAAAACCTAGTATGGCAAAAACTATTCTCAACAATAAAAGAACCTCTGGTGGAATCACCATCCCTGACCTCAAGCTGTACTACAGAGCAATTGTGATAAAAACTGCATGGTACAGTGGCAGGCAGGTAGATCAATGGAATATAATTGAAGACCCAGAAATGAACCCACACACCTATGGTCACTGATCTTTTATAAAGGATCTAAAGCCATCCAGTGGGGAAAAGACAGCATTTTCAACAAACAGTGCTGGTTCAACTGTAGGTTAACATGTAGAAGAATGCAAATCGATCCACTCTTACCTCCTTGTACAAAGCTCAAGTCCAAGTGGATCAAGGACCACTGCATAAAACCAGAGACACTGAAACTAATAGAGGAGAAAGTGGGGAAGAGCTTAGAACTCAAGAACACAGGGGAAATTTTCCTGAACAGAACACCAATGGTTTATGCTCTAAGATCAAAAATTGACAAATGGGACCTCATAAAATTGCAAAGCTTCTGTAAGGCAAAGGACACTATCAATAGGACAAAACAGCAACCAACAGATTGGGAAAAGATTAGCCCTACATCCAATAGAGGGCTAATATCCAATATATACAAAGAATTCAAGAAGTTAGGCTCCAGAGAAAATAACCCTATTTTAAAAATGGGGTATTGTTGCGGCCCGCCCACGGTCCACAACACGAACGGTTCACTGAGAATGGCAGTTCCCTGCAAAGAGAGGAATCTAGACGGGGCGGAAGAAACAATGGAGTCAAGACAAGACTCTGATCAAGACTCAATTTAATATTTCCAGACACTCAGTTTATAAAGGAAGGGGGAGGGAACCCAATTTCCCGCCAAGTAACTCAGGGTCCAGTAGCAGGACGAACACGTGTGTGACTCCAGGCAGCAGAGGCAGGTTCCAGCAGTAGGTAGGCGTGGCAGGACGAATGAGCCGGTAGCTCCACCCTTGAGCAGGCAGGTTCCAGGCTGGGGGGAAGGGAGGCCACAGGGTATAGTGCTAAACAAAGAATTCTCAACTGAGGAATACCAAATGGCTGAGAAGCACCTAAAGAAATGTTCAACATCTTTAGTCATCAGGGAAATGCAAATCAAAACAACCCTGAGATTCCACCTCACACCAGTCAGAATGGCTAAGATCAAAAATTCAGGTGACAGCAGATGCTGGCAAGGATGTGGAGAAAGAGGAACACTCCTCCATGGTTGGTGGGATTGCAAGCTTGTACAACCACTCTGGAAATCAGTCTGGCGGTTCCTCAGAAATTTGGACATCTTACTACTGGAGGATCCCACAATACCTCTCCTGGGCATATATCCAGAAGATGTTCCAACTGGTAACAAGGACACATGCTCCACTATGTTCATAGCAGCCTTATTTATAATAGCCAGAAGCTATTGTCCCTCAACAGAGGAATGGATACAAAAAAAGTGGTACATTTACACAATGGAATACTACTCAGCTATTAAAAACAATGAATTTATGGAATTTGTAGGCAAATGGATGGACCTAGAAAATATCATCCTGAGTAAGGTAACCCAATCACAAAAGAACACACATGATATGCACACACTGATAAGTGGATATTATCCCAGAAGCTCAGAATACCCAAGATACAATTCACAAACCACATGAAACTCAAGAAGAAGGAAGACCAAAGTGTGGATACTTCCGCCCTCCTTAGAAGGGGGAACAAAATACCCATGGAAGGAGTTAGAGAGACAAAGTGCGGAGCAGAGACTAAAGGTATGACCATCCAGAGACTGCCCCACCTGGGGATCCATCCCATATGCAATCACCAAACACAGATACTACTATGGATGCCAACAAGTGCTTCCTGACAGAAGCCTGTTATAGCTGTTTCCTGAGAGGCTCTGCCAGTGCCTGACAAATACAAAGGTGGATGCTCACAGCCTACCATGGGACTGAGCACAAGGTCCCCGATGTACCCAAGGAGCTGAAGGGGTTTGCAGCCCCATAGAAGGAACTACAATATGAACTAACCAGTACCCCAAGAGTTCCCAGGGACTAAACCACCAACTAGTGAGTATACATGGTGGGATTCATGGCTCCAGCTGCATATGTAGCAGAGGATGGACTTGTTGGTCATCAATGGGAGGAGAGGCCATTGGTCCTGTGAAGGCTCTATGCCCCATGTAGGGGAATGCCAGGGCCAGGAAGGGGGAGTGGGTGAGTTGGTGAGCAGGGGGAGGGGAAGGGAATAGAGGGTTTTCAGAGGGGAAACCAGGTAAGGGAATAACATTTAAAATGTAAATAAAGAACATATCTAATAAAAACAATAGTGATTGATGTGGGAGAGCTCAGCCCATTGTGGGTGGAGCCATCCTGGGCTGATGGTCCTGAGTGCTGTAATAAAGGAGGCTGAGTAAGCCATGATGAGCAAGCCAGTAAGCAGTACCCCCCCCCCATGGCCTCTGCATAAGCTCCTGCCTCCAGGTCCCTGCCCTTTTTGAGTTCCTGTCCTGACTTCCTTCAATGATGAACAACAATGTGGAAGTTTGAGACAAATAAACCCATTCCTCCCCAAGTTGCTTTATGGTCATGGTGTTTCACTGAAGCAATAGAAACCCCCAACTAAGACACAGTATTGTTGTTGTTGCTCTTTTAAAGGAAGGCAATTCTGTACATGCTACAACATTGATAAAGCTTAAGGGCATCATGGCCAGTCACAAAAGGATAAACATTGCATGAGTCCCCTTTTATGAGGTACCTGAAGTAGTCAGATTCACAGAGACAGACAGTACAAGGAAATTGGCCATTGACCAGGGCATAGTGAGGGAGGAGATGAGGAACTATTGTCTAATGGTTATTTATAGAGTTTTACTTTTCCAAGATGAAATGTTATTATAGCAATATGATGTCTAATACTCCTGGAATATACCCTTAAAATAGGTGAGATGGTAGATTCTAGAATATGCATTTTCCACAGTTAAAATATATCATATATATCATGATATATATACACAAAGTACTTGAGAATATTAACTACACCATCTATGTCCTTGATCCATTTATCTTCTGGGTTCTTCACTGGAGACCAGTCTCCTCCTGCGTACAAACAATGCTCCACTCTGAAAAAACTACTAAGGCTGCCCTGAGCATTTTTTTTTCAACTAAGTCTTGACTTTTGAACATCCACATTTGTTTCTGCATTGTGTAACTTTCAGCAAGCATGTACCATCCTTCATATCTGCTACTTCTGCAAGCTAACCAGATCCCCCACTCATTGTCATCTTCTAGGTGCTGTCTGGTCATGGTGGCCTACCTTGAGAGGAATCCTGTTAGGTCAGTTTAACCACATGTCTCTTCCTTGTGATTTTCCATACACTGACTCCCATGCCTTTCCAGGACTATAAATTTCCACTTGCAAATTTTATATTCAGAACTGAGCCCAGTTCTATTCAAAGGCTCCCTTTTCCCTGTTGCAGAAGAAGTCTTGGATACAATCTGTTTTGTTGCTTTTCTTTGTCAAATTGCTTAGTCACCATAGCTTGTAGGCATCCTACACTCCATAGAATGATATTTGAAATCACAAGAACACTAATCTATCAGGGATCATCTATGTTATGTTCCTCTTTCTTAAAGGCAAAGAACACTAAAGCAACAATGAGCAAACAGAGACACAACAACAGGCATTTGTGTGAAAGAAGGGAGCCATTATGGACTTTCTACAGTTCAACCAGAGAAGGTATTTCTATCATCTTTCCCACTGAGCTCAGATTCCTTTCTATGTGTAATCAAAATGTATTAAATGTAGAGCCCACATCTACCTCCTAGAGACTCAGCCTCTTGATGAGAGGCCAGGGTCCCTCTACTTCCTCCTGCAAGCCCTCTCAGCTATTCCTTTAAGCTCATCTCCATTGCTCTTCCCACCCACAGAACCTCTCTCTAGCAGGATCCCGCAGTTATCTCACTAAGCTAGAACTCAGGTAGGATACCTTATTCTCCTTCCTGTCCCCATTTCAGACACTTACCCTTAGTCCTGCTGCAGCTTGCCTGCCTGAGCTCTTCTTCTCATCTTCATTGGACTTGGCCTCTTGATGTGGATACAAGGTCACCCTAGTTCTTCTCTGCAACATCCTCAGCCTTTCCTTCTGGCCTATCTCTATTCCTCTGTGACTCCTTCCTCCCAACCTACAGAACAGTTCTGTACTAGGGACTCCACACCCAACACACTTGGCTAGGACTCACAGTAGGCAACAGCAATCAATGAATGGAACACCTACCCAACAAAAGACCAGATATCTACACCAAGAAGCACTTCAAACATCAAAACTCCGGATGTCTCAATCCAGAGCAAAAGCACAAACATGCACAACCAAGACAATATGCCTCCTCAGAAGCCATCAACTTTATTGTGTTGATAATTTAGATAATTGAGAAAAGTAATTTAGTGAAACACAGGACAAGCAGTTCAATATCACAACTATGAGTTAAAGAGGGTATGGATGAATCCTTTAATGAAAACTGTGACAATAGTTTAATGAGACAATGTATACAGAAATTATATTTCACAATAATTTTACTATAGTGAAAACAATTAAAGTAGGAATTAACAATGAAATAAAATCTTTAATGGAAGGAAATCAGAGGCCACAGCAGTCAGAAGGACGGGTGAGTGACCCTCCTGCCTTTGCAGCTGCCCCACTCCCTAGATTTGGTTTCCAAAGACCCATTCCACTGCCCCACCCCATACTACCCCACTGCCAGCCCCACTTTTTGTGCCCCTTTCCCTAACTCCTGTGGTCTTCAGCTGCCCATATGCAAGCCACATCTGTTAAAAAAAAAAAAAATGGTGCAGGCCACGGTAGTTTAAAGAACAGGTACAGGCCAAGCAAGCCAGAAAAATACATAGGTGAATTCAGGCAGAGACTCCCTCCTAGACCAGAGACCACACTGGCAGCCAGAACCGCAGATAAGCTGTCCACCAGCGGGCTTCCTGCACTCACTTAGTGCCCCAAACCCCCACTCCCCTCCTCATTATTGTGTCTCACCCCCTCAACTTGGGCAGAGACCCCCTGCTTCACCAAAAGCAAAGCTAGCCACTAGAGGTTCAGCCCCCAAGTTGGACAGAGAATCCTTACTGGAGGTCATGCCAGCCACCAGAAACCCAAACCACAAAGACCAGAAGACAACAGAGTAAACAGAAACCAAGTAGCAAAACACCTATTCAACAAAGACGAATGCAGAAATCAGCACCTAGAACTATAAGCCTCCCAAACCCAGATGCCTAAATGCCAGTGTAAGAACACAATTAACAACAGCCAGGGCAGTATGGCACCACCAGAGCCCAGCTATCCTACATATTTAGCCCTGCATATTTCAATGCAGCTGAAGCAAAGAAAATAACCTTAACCAACTTTATGAAGATAACAGAGGTCCTTAAAGAGGAAATGAATAAATCCATTAAAGAAATCTATGACAAGACCAAAAATAAATAAAAATAAAATAGAAGAAATCAATAAGTCTCTTGAAGAATGCCAAGAAAGCCAAGAGAAAACAAACAAGTGCAGGAAATTGTTCATGTCCTGAAAGTGAAAATAGAGGCAATAAAGAAAACACAAACTGAAGGAATTCTGGGAATGCAAAATCTAGGTAATCGAACAGGATCTAAGGATGCAAGCATCACCAACAGAATACAAGAGATGGAAGGGAGAATCTCAGGGTCTGAACATATGATAGAGGAAATAGATTCATCAGTCAAAGAAAATGTTAAATCTAAAACATTCCTAACACAAAATATCCAGGAAATCAGTAGCCTTCCTATATACAAAGCAAAGACTAGCTTGGGGAAAAAAATAAAGGCAGCAACCTCTTTCACAATAGCCACATATAATACAAAATAGCTTGGGGTAACTTTAACCAAGCAAGGGGAAGACCTGTGTGATAAAAATTTTAAGTGTTGGAAGAAAGAAAGTGAAGAAGATATCAGAAGATGGGAAGATCTCCAATACTCATGGATCAGTGGGATTAGCATAGTAAAAATGGCCATATCACCAAAAGCAATCTACACATTCAATGCATTCCCCATCAAAATTCCAACATAACTTTTATAGACCTTGAAAGAGCAATATGCAACCTTATATGAAAACAATACAAGCCAAACAAAAAACCAGAATAGTTAAAACAATCCTATACAATAAAAGAATTTCCAACAGTATTACCATCCCTAATTTCAAGTTGTACTAGAAAGCTATAGTAATAAAAAAACACGTGGTATTGGCATAAAATAAACATGTTGATCAATGGAATAGAATCAAAGATACAGACATAAATCCACACACCTATGAACACTTGGCTTTTGCTAAAGAAAACCAAAAATATACAGTGGATAAAAGAAAGCATCTTCAACAAATGGTGCTGGTCTAACTAGCTGTCTGCATGTAGAGAAATGAAAATAGACCCATATTTACCACCCTGCACAAAACTCACGTCCAAGTTGATCAAAGACCTCAACATAAAACCAGATACCCTGTATCTTATAGAAGATAAAATGGGGAATAGCTTTGAAACACGTTGGTACATGAAACTTCCTGAACAGAACATCAATAACACATGCACTAAGATTAACAATTAATAAATGGGACCTGATGAAACTGAAAACCTTCTCTAAGGCAAAAGACACTATCAATAGGACAAAATGGCAGCCCAAAGAATGGGAAAAGATTTTCACCACCTCCACATTTGACATAGGGCTAATATCCAAAATATATAAACAACTCAAGAAGATAGACATCAACAAACCAAATAACCCAATTTAAAAATGGGATTCAGGCTGGGTGTAGTGGCACATGCCTTTAATCACAGTCTAAAAATGGAGCCCAGGACAGCCACAGCTCTTACACAGAGAAACCGTATCTTTTTTTTAAAAAATGGGGTTTGGGGAGAGAGGAGGAGGATGGAAAACGGGGGGGGGGGACAGAATCAGGTATTGGAGAGGATGGGAAAGAGGTACAGAGGGACAGGAAATTGAATAAAAATATGTAACAGTGTGGTATGTGACCACTGGAGGGTCCCAGACACCAGTGAAGCAAGAGGCTCCCAGGACCCAACAGGTATGACTCTACCTGGAATGCCCATCCATCGAGAGGGAGATAGAACCTGTAGAGAGCATCTCCATTAGATAAACACAGCACTTAGTTGAGGGATGGGCCACCCACCCATCTCAGAGTTTTTAACCCAGAAGTTCTCCTGTCCAAAGGAAAGACAGGAACAAAAAAAAAAAAAAAAAAAAAAAAGGAGCAGAGACTGAAGGGAAGGCCATCTGGGGGCTGTCCCACCTAGGGATCCATCCTGTCTACAGATACCAAACCCTGACTGTTGCAGTTACTAAGAGGCACTTGCTGAGAGGAACCTTGTGTGGCTGTCCCCCTGGGAGGTTCTGTCAGCACCTGACCAATGCAGATACGGTTGCTCACAGCCAACCATCAGACTGAGCTTGGGGACCCTGCTAAGGAAGCTGGGGGAAGGACGGGAGGAGCAGAGGGGGATTGCAACCCCATAGGAAGAACAATGTTGGCTGGCTGGATCACCCAGAGCTCCCAGGACTTGAGCACTAACCAAGAAGTGTACAGGGAGGGATCCATAGCTCCAGATACATAGGTAGCAGAGGATGGCCTTGTCTGATATTAATGGGAGGGGAGGCCCTTGGTTCTGTGGAGTTTTGGTGCCCCAGTGTAAGGGAATGCTGGAGCAGTGGGTGGGTGGGTAGGGGAGCACCCTCATAGAGGCAAAGGAGAGGGCATATGGGATGGGGGATTGTGGAGGGGCAACCAGGAAGAGGGATATCATTTGAGATGTAAACAAATGTGATGATTAACTAAAAAAAGAAGAAGGAAATCACAGGAGAGAGGAGGGAGGGAGAGACCTGGGTGGGAAAGGGGACAGGGAGGGGATAAGAGGGAACATGATCTGGTATTGGGTGGGGGAACAGGACTGAAGCCCTGAGGGCCAGCAGAAAGAATGGAAACAGTCAACCTCGGAGGTGTGGTGGTGGGACCCTCTAGAATGTACCAGAGACGTGGGAGGTGAGGCATTCTCAGGACTCAAAGGAAGGGACCTTAGATGAAATGTCCTACAGTGGGGAAAGGAAACTTGTAGAGCCCACCTCCAGCAGGAAAACAGGGCATCAAGTGAGGGATAGGTTTGCCATCCTACAGCCACAAATCTGACCCATAATTGTTCCTGTCTGAAAGAATTACAGGGATGGAAATGGAGAGGAGCCTCAGGAAAAGAAGGTCCAGTGACAGGCCCAAAGTGGGGTCCAGCTCAAGGGGAGGCCAGTGATACAGGTTCCTTCCAGTCTGAGCCAGTACCCTGAGCAGACCTTGGACTCAAACTCTGCACCCAACCCCACAGCACCCAGAGGAAACTGGACTCACAGGAGCTCTAACACACCCAGGACCATAACTCTGCACCCAATCCCACAACACTCAGAGAACACTCGACTCCCAGGAGCTCGGACACACCCAGGATCTCAGGATCATAGGATCACAGGATCTCAGGAGCTTGGTCACACCAGGATTTCAGGATCCCAGAGGCAGCTTGACTCCCAGGAGCTCGGACACACCCAGGATCTCAGGATCACAGGATCACAGAGACAGCTGGATTCTGAGGAGTTCTGACACAACTAAGATAAAAGGGGGGACAGACTCCATCAAAGACAGTGAGGGCAGGTAGCACTAAAGATAACCAGATGGTGAGAGGCAAGGGCAAGAACATAAGCAACAGAAACCAAGGTTACTTAGAGTCATCAGAACCCAGTTCTCCCACCACAGCGAGTCCTGGATACCCCAACACACGAGAAAAGCAAGACACTGATTTAAAGTCATGTCTCATGACTATGAAAGAGGACTTTAAGAAGGACATAAATAACTCCCTTAAAGAAATTTAAGAGAACACAGGTAAACAGCTAGAAGCCCTAAAAGAGAAAACACACACACACACACACACACACACACACACACACACACACACAAAATCCCTTAAAGAAACACAACCAAACAGGTGAAAGAACTGAACAAAACCATCCAGGATCTAACAATAGAAATAGAAACAATAAAGACATAACAATGGGAGACAACCCTGGAGTTAGAAAACCTAGGAAAGAGATCAGGAGTCATAGATGTAAGCATCACCAACAGAATAAAAAAACTTAGAAGAGAGGATCTCAGGGGCAGAAGATATCATAGAAAACATTGACACAACAGTCAAAGAAAATGCAAAATGCAAAAAAGCTCCTAACTCAAAACATTCAAGAAATCCAGGACACAATGAGAAGACCAAACCTAAGGATAATAGATATAGAAGAGAGTGAAGATTCCCAACTTAAAGGGCCAGTAAATATCTTCAACAAAATTATAGAAGAAATCTTCCCTAACCTAAAGAAAGAGATGCCCATACACATACAAGAAGCCTACAAATAGACTCAACCAGAAAAGAAATTCCTCCTGTCACATAATAATCAGAACAACAAATGCACAAAACAAAGAAAGAATATTAAAAGCAGAAAGAGGAAAAGGTCAAGTAACATATAAAGGCAGACCTATGAGAATTATACCAGACTTCTCACCAGAGTCTATAAAAGCCAGAATATCCTGGACAGATGTCATACAGACTCTAAGAGAACACAAAAGCCAGCCCAGGCTACTATACCCAGCAAAACTCTCAATAACCACAGACATAGAAACCAACGTATTCTATGACAAAACCAAATTTACACAATATCTTTCCACAATTCCAGCCCTACAAAGAATAATATATGGAAAATTTCAACACAAGGAGGATACTATATGCTAGGCAAAGCAAGAAAATAATCTTCTTCCAACAAACCCAAAAGAAGATGGCCACACAAATATAATTCCACCTCTAATAACAAAAAGAATAGGAAGCAACAATCACTTTTCCTTAATATCTCTTAACATCAATGGACTCCGTTCCCAATCAAAAGACATAAACTGGTGGATTGGATATGGGACCCAGCATTTTGCTGCATACAAGAAATGCACCTCAGTGACAAAGACAGACAATACCTCAGAGTAAAGGGCTGGAAAACAATTTTCCAAGCAAATAGTCCCAAGAAACAAGCTGCAGTAGCCACTAATATTGGATAAAATTGACTTCCAACCAAAAGTTACCAAAAAAGATAAGGAAGGACACTTCATACTGGTCAAAGGAAAAATTTACTAAGATGAACTCTCAATTCTGAACATCTATGCTCCAAATGCAAGGGCACCCACATTCATAAAAGACACTTTAGTAAAGCTCAAAGCACACATTACACCCCACACAATAATAGTGGGAGACTTCAACATCCCACTCTCACCAATGAACAGACCATGTAAACAGAAACACAGTGAAACTAACAGAAGTGATGAACCAAATGGATTTAACAGGCATCTATAGAACATTTCATCCTAAAACAAAAGAATATACCTTCTCAGCACCTCATGGTACCTTCTCCAAAATTGACCATCTAACCTGTCACAAAACAGGCCTCAACAGATACAAGAAGATTGAAATAATCCCATGCATCCAATCAGATCACCACGGAATAAGGCTGGTCTTCAATAACAACAAAAACAATGGAAAACACACATACATCCACATGGAAACTGAACAACACTCTACTCAATGATAACTTGGTCAAGGAAGAAAAAAGAAAGAAATTAGAGACTTTTTAGAATTTAATGAAAATGAAGACACATCATACCAAAACTTATGGGACACAATGAAAGCAGTGGTAAAAGGAAAACTCATAGCTCTGAGTGCGTCCAAAAAGAAATGAGAGAGCATACACTAACAGTCTGACAGCACACTCGAAAGCTCTAGAACAAAAGGAAGCAAATTCACCCAAGGGGAGTAGAAGGTAGGAAATAATCAAACTCAGGGCTGAAATCAACCAAGTGGAAACAAAAAGAACTATACAAAGAATCAACAAAACCAGGAGCTGGTTCTTTGAGAAAATCAACAAGATAAAGCCTTAGCCAGACTAACTAGAGGGCACAGGGACAGTGTCCTGATTAACAAAATCAGAACTGAAAAGATAGGCATAACAGAAACTGAGGAAATTCAAATAATCATCAGATCCTTCTACAAAAGGCTATACTCAACAAAACTGGAAAATCTGGATGAAATGGACAATTTTCTAGACAGGTACCAGGTACCAAAGTTAAATCAGGATATATGGTTTGAGTATTAAAGAGACATCAGGAAGTGAAATGGAGCTGAATCCTGTGTTCAAGAATATTAAATTGAATTAGGGGAGTAGTGACCTTGGGGCAAGAACCTATCCAGCTAAATTTAGGTCTAGGCAGGGTAGTACAAGCCTTTAATCCCAGGAGGCAAAGACAAGCAGATCTCTGAGTTCAAGGCCACCCTAGAACAAAGCAAGTTCTAGGTGAAGAAAAACTTAAATCCAGGCCACACCTTAAATTCAGGTGGACCACACATTTAACCCCAGTGTTTAGGAGACAGGCATGTAGATCTCTGAGTTCAAAGTCCTTGGACAGGCAAGCCTAGGCAGTGAAGGAGTTGGAAAACAGAAAGCTAGGGAACCATGTTCCAGCTCCAGCAAGCAGCAGAACTCAGCAGCTTCAGCCATGTGGTTCTGGCTTTAGAGTCCAGAATAGAAGAGACTACTGGGAAAATTGATGTTGGTTAGCTGGAGTTAAGAAATTAGCAGTAATTAAGAAAAGACGAGCATCACTGAGGTGAAATCTTCTGCGAAGTGTTTTCTGAGAGCACAAAGAAGCTGTGTTCCAGAGATAGCCAAGGTTGTACCTCGTGCTGCAGTTGTACTTGGTAGTGTGTAAGAGTCACCCAGGTGGTACTGGTTTTGAAGGCATGAAGGGGTCATGAAGAACAGCTGAGGCTTGGCACAGTGAGAGAGGCCATGGAAGGCCATTGGTGAAGGTTCAGCCTCAGTTGTAGCTGATGGCCCAGAACTGGTCATGCAAAAGTGTTGAGGCTTGGCACCATGAAGAGAACCTATGAAAAGCTATTGGTGAAGCCTAGTTGCAGAGGAAGACTCCAGTATATTGGAGCTGCCAGTACCATGGAATGATCACCAAGAACAGCAATGGCAGTGGAGTGGATCAATCTGAGCTTAGAGTGCTACAGAGGGCAGAGCTGGAGAAGTGACAGCAGCCCTTTGGAGGAGCCCAGAAGATCATGTGTGAAACAATAAACTGTTACATTAAAGTTGCCTTGGAGACCCCAAGATGTTTGAGATGCCAGAGCCATAGGCTATCTGCTGAGGAAAGCTGCTAACAGGGAGTGGAACCAGCATATGAGAAAGAACTTTGTTGCAGTCAACAAAGATGAAAAAGTAGTTGGAGATCTGAAGACTGCTTTGACATCAGACATGGAGATGCAGAGTTTGGCGTTTGCCTGGCTGGTTTCCTATATTGCTTTGGGGTTTACAGTTAAGTGATTGGGTGAATCTCAGAAGAGACTTTGAACTTTGGACTTTTAACATTGTTGAGACTGCTATAGACTATGAGGACTTTTGAAGTTGTACTAAATGTATTTTTATTAGACTATGTTTAGGTATGGCTCCCACAGACTCATATGTTTGAACAAGTCTATGGGGGTCAGGTAGTGGAATGTGATGTTTGTATATGCTAGTCCCAAAGAGTGGCACTATTAGAAGGTATGGCCCTGTTGGAGTAGTTGTCTTACTGTGGGTGTGGGCTTTTAGACCCTCATCCTAGCTGCCTGGAAGTCAGTATTCTGCTAGTAACCTTCAGATGAAGATGTAGAATTCTCAGCTCCTCCTGTACCATGTCTGCCTGATGCAGCCATGCTTCTGCCTTGATGATAATGGACTGAACCCCAAAAGTCAGCTATACAATTCTTGTGCATATACCCTAAGGACACTTCATCCTACCACAAGGACACTTGCTCAACTCTGTTCTTAACAGCTGTATTCATAATAGTCAGAAGCTGGAAACAACCTAGATGTTACTCGACTGAAGAATGAATAAAGAAAATGTGGGACATTTACACAGTGGAGTATTACTCAGCTGCTAAAAACATGAGCTATCGGGCTGGAGAGATGACTCAGAGGTTAAGAGAGAGGACTGGCTGCTTTTCCAGAGGTCCTGAGTCTAATTCTCAGCAACCACAGGGTGGCTCACAACCATCTGTAATGGGATCTGATGCCCTCTTCTGGTATGTCTGACAGCTACAGTGTACCCATATAAATAAAATAAATATATCTTTAAAAAACATGAAATATAAAGACTCTACCTCCCAAAGTCCCCACAACCTCCCCAAACAGTGCCGCCAACTGAGTGTTCAAATACCTGAACCTGTGAGAAGCACATCTCATCCAAACCACCTCAACCATGCAGGCAGGTTTAGTCAAAGTTAAAAGGACTGACCAACGATGATGAGATAGCAGGAATAGCAATATCAAGAATGTGTTGCCATTCCCTAGAAGGGAAGAAGCAAGGGGAAGAAACAGTGTTGTCAAACCAGTGGCTATAACTAAAGCAGTAGTAGAGGGGTCATGAGACAGGAGCTCTGGCTACAGTTAGACAACCAAAAGCATTGATGGAATCACAACCAGGCAGGGAGTAGAGGACAGGCAGGACACATGGACAGATCATTATGTCCACAAACTAGTTAAGTATACTCAAATCTTCTAGAGCCTAGTTCTTCCCAGCCTCCCCCTCTCACACAAATACATTGTTCTACTTCATCCAGAAGTTGAGAACATAGTAGCATGGCTCCAAATTCTTTTGTAGTTTTTCCATCAAGAAGTGGAATCTAATTCTTCACCATTTAAATATGGGCCACACTTAATGACTAATCTCTAACAGATAATACAATTTCTGCTATGAGAAAACCCAAGAGAGAATCTGTGTAGGTAAATGTTCTAGCCAAAAGCCTCTGAAGAGATCTGTAATATAAGTTAAAAAAATTCCACTATCCATCTCATGTTCTCTAGAGAGGGCCTTGTAAATTAAACTTGCCAAACATAATTTTTTTAAGTTTTATTTACTTTTTTACTTTTATGGGTATTTTGCCTACATGTACTTCTATAAACTGTGTATATGTAGTCCCTGTAGAGACCAGAAGAGGACACTGGATAGCCTAGAGCTAGAGTTACAGATGGTTGTAAGCTGCCTATGCAGGTGCTGGGAATCGAACCCAGGTCATCTGAAAGAGTAGCAGGAGCTTTTAAACCTCTGAGACATCTCTCAAGTCCCACCAAAGACAGAGTTGTAGGAGAAAAAAAAATCAACTGAAGAGTATTAATGTGTTTATCTCACATGTGCACATGGGAATATGAATGGATAACAGAAAGAATTGAATTTTATATACCAACTTAGGCTAAAGCAGAAAGAAGAGGGGCAGGTAAATAATTAATTAAAAACTGTAACCATGAAAAGTGGGATGGGGTATATAGGGTTGTTTGGTAAATTTCATTTATGGATTTAAGCCTGCACTTTCTCCATTGAGTTCAGAGTCTTCCTCCAGGCTGGAGGGATGTCTCAGTGATTAAGAGCACTGGGCTGTAGTTCCAGGGGACCCTGGTTCAATTCTCCACACCCACATGGCACCTCACAACTCCCTGTAACTCCTATTCCAGGGGATCCAACACCTTCATTCAGACATACATGCAGGCAAAAAGCAAAACAAAACACCATTGCACATTAAAATAAATAAGTTATATTTTTAATTCTTTCTGCTTCCTTGTAATGAAAAGGGAAGAACTTTCAAACATGTAAATTTCCTTTATAAGTGTAATTTTCCTTAATAGAATAAAATTTTATAGCTTTGCTTTCAACTGTTGGTTCCAATGTCTTTTTACTCAAAATAGTCCATATTGGTTAACATCAAGCTAATTAGGTTATTAAGGGAGAAAACAGGTGGACTAAAACTCTTTTGTTTTCGTGAAAAACTCATTTGTTTTGGGATCTATCTTCTTTCTTAATGTTTGAGTGTGATTATGTAAAGTTTAGCATAACTCATTTTGGTTTGTTCAGTTATTAGGGTCTTAGTGCAGGAACTCTATGCAAAGGCCTGGTCTCTCACAATTCTGTTCAACAAATCCTAAGTCTAGGATCGTCTATGTTGAACTGAAGAAAATTTCTTTCTGTTGTATTCTTTCTTATGCTCAGAAAGATCTATGTAACAATAGAAAGATTTTTAAAGATTTATTTTTGATTATGTAGGGGTGTGTGTGTGTGTGTGTACACAAGTGCATGTGCACACAGAGGCTGGAAGACAGCATCAGATAGATCCCTTGGGTTGTTGAGTGACTGACTCCAGTGCTGGAAATGAAACTTGAGTCCTCTGCAAGAGCAGTGCACACTTTTAGCCACTAACACTAACCCTGCCACTACACCTAACAGATTAGCAAGGTAAAGGCATACCATTTACCTAAGTATAAGTTTCATATGGCAAGGAGCCTTTAAGCAAATGAAGACCTGGAGTAATAGCTAAACTTAAAAGGTTTTATATTAGATTTGATGAAATATAGAATTAAAGTCTTGTGGTAATAATGTTGATAAGACAATACAGGGTCTGAGAAAAGTTAGAAAAGTTATATGTAAGTTATATGGAGGTTTTGTTGCTAAGGTCTTGTTCCCTAATTGGTTTTTGACTTGTCAGTAAAGAAGGCCAGGGGCCAATTGTTGGAAGGTACAGGTGGGACTTCCAGGTCCCAAGAGGAAAAATGAGACTCAGGGAACAAGAGGGGGTCATATTTATTATTACTCTATGAATCCCTCCATCTTGAGAAATAAAGATACCCATATCCTATGAGCAGAGAGGGTAGCTCTCACTTAACCCTATCTGATCATATCCAGGGGAATGTCAGACTGTCTTTCCTGCAGTTAGCATTTCTAAAATTATTTCAGTCAAAATATTCATTGTACCAAGACAGTATCTTCTAGGAGTCCCTTATCCTTTCCCATTATGGTGGGACTCCATGCACTAAAGACTTAAAAATTCAAAATCAAGTCTTCACTTGCAACCAAGCATGGAGTCACACACTCAGCACTCAGGAGGCTGAGGCAGAAGGCTCTCAAGTTCACAGTCAAACAAAACAAAACAAAGCAAAACTCTTAACTTTTACTCTAAATATGCTGAAATAAAGCAACAAGAAGAATGGTAGGCATACAAATAAGAAGGGGAGAAGTAAACATGCCTATTGGCATGTTATGAACCTATCCTTTAAATAGCCTAAAGAATCCACCAGAAAATTCTTGATCCTGATAAACACTTTTCACAAAATAGTAGGATACAAAATCAACATACAAAAATCTATAGCTTTTCTATGTACCAATTTAAAAAAGTGAGAACAATATCCCATTCACAATAGCTTAGACATACCTGGGGTGGGGGACTAACTAAAGAAGTAAAAGACCTGCAACAATAAAAACTGTAAGATACTGAAAAAATGGAGAAAACTCTAGCACTGACAGAATATGTACTGTGAAAATGGATATTTTCCCAAGGCCATCCACAAAATTATTGCAATCCTTATCGAAATTCCAATGACATCTGTAGCAAACATTTAATAGAGTTTTCCACCCTATCCTGCTGTGTGAACTCTGTTCCTATAGAACATTGTTTACTACACTAGGAGGAATGCCTCCCCCTGCTCCAGGAATGCTCCAGGCAAAAGGTTTCCTCTCCCCTCCTTAGAGATGAGATGCAGCTTACCACATTCAAGGAAGTTATGCAAACAGCCCCCAATAGGCCAATGAGACTTTCTGTCTCTTGAGCACACCTGGTGATACTGATAAAAACTTCTCTGTATGCTTCTCTGCCCCTCCCTGCATTGAACTCTGTACTCTGAGCTATCCAAATAAGGCTTTCTTGTGCAGCATACCTTTGAGTCCGTGGTTCTGTTCCATCTCAAATTCAACTTCAGTTCTTCCTTACAAATCACTGAATGATTTCAATAGCATGTTCATAGAACTCGAGGGAAAAATCATATGGAAATACAAAACACTCTCAATAGCTCAAGAAATCATAATCAGGAAGAGAAATATTGGAGATATTACAATATCTGTCCTCAAATTGTGCTACGGAGCCATAGAGACAAAGACAAGATGATATTGCCACAGAAACAATGGAATATAACAGAAGATCCGAAATAAACTCATGGAGCTATAGTTACCTGATGGTCAGCAAGAGTACCAAAAACAGATATTGTAGATAAGACAAAATTTTCATTAATGGTGTTGAGAAAACTGAATATGCACATGTAGAAGGATGAAACTAGCAACCTGTCTCTCAGCCTGAAACTAATTAGGGAGACTGGAGAAATAGCTCAGTTTGTAAGCTGCTTCCTTATAAGCATGAGGACCTGATAATGCCAACCGTACTTGTAAAAAGTCAGGTATTGTAGTGCGTGTGTATAATCTCCATTCGGGTGAAGCAGAGACAGGCTCAGCACACCCATACACATGACATACAACAATTTTTAAATCTCAGCAATAATACAGATAGAAAATAAACAGACATTAAGGAATTAATTCTACTCCTGTTCAAGAGAACTAGAGCTCCCCAGCAAAGTGATAGACACAGATTTTATTTAGTAACTGTCAACAGAGAAAGAGAAACCTTAGGTTAGAACTATGCTCAATCCAAATACAACACTGGCAGATGGGAATCTCTACCTAAAAGGAGAACGAACACTGTAAATGATTAAAAGCTACTAGGAGATGTTGAGGTGGGGATTTTTGTTAAAGAAACATAACAGATTTCCTTTTACTGCTGAATATATAGAGGTCTATCAAAAAGATGTGGTGGAGGAGAGCAAATTGGGGGGTGTAAAATTTGGGAAGAGAACTCAGGAGCCTGACTAAATGAAAGAATGATTTGAGGTGTTTTGTTTTTGTTTTGCTGTTGTTGTTGCTGCTGCTGTTGCTTGAGACAAGGTCTCATTATGTAGCTCTGGTTGTCCTGAATTCACTCTGTAGACCTGCCTGGCCTCAAATTCAGAGATCTGCCTGCCTCTGCCTCCCAAGTGCTGGGATTAGTGAATGAAGGAATATTGAAGTGCATGTCTACAAAACTGTTTCCACAAGTTTAAGAAAGTTAATTTAAGTCACCATGAGGACATAATTTATAGAACTGTCACTTACCCATCGCTTACAAAGAGTTGCAAAACAACCCAAAGATGACATCATAATTAGCTTCAGCTGTCAACTTGACACTGACCTAGAGTTATCAGGAAAGAGCGATCCTCAACTGAAGAATCTACCAAATCAGATTGGCCTTTGGGCACATCTGTCACATCTGTTTACGTGCCAAAGGACAACTTGCAGGAAGTAAGCTCTCTCCTATCACGTAGGGTCTCAGGAAAAGAACCCAAGTCAGGCTGGGAGCAGGTCATTTACCCATTGAGTTCTCTCAGGGAAACCTGTTTTGTATAATAAATAAAAATGAATTAAGAGCTTATATCCTGCCAGGCGTGGTGGTGCACACCTTTAATCCCAGCACTTGGGAGGCAGAGGCAGGTGGATTTCTGAGTTTGAGGCCAGCCTGGTCTACAGAGTGAGTTCCAGGACAGCCAGGGCTATACAGAGAAACCCTGTCTCAAAAAACCAAAAAACAAACAAACAAATAAACAAACAAAAAAGCTTATATCCTTATCTGAATGTAGGAAGCAGAGAGAGAGAGAGAGAGAGAGCTAACTTGGAATGGTGTGGACTTTTGAAACCTCAAAGACACACTTTTTTCAACAAAGTCACACCTCTAATTCCTCCCAAACAGTTCCACTAACTAGAGGCCAAGTAGTGAGATATATGAATTCATGGGGGTCATTGTCACTGAAACCACCAGAGAAAACCTGCTGCTCTTGCAGAGGACTGGAGTCTGGATCTTAGCCTCTACATCAGGCAATTAAAAGCTGTCTGTAACTACGATTCCAGGGCATCCCCTTCTGACCTCCTTGAGCACACACAGACACACACACACACACAGAGACACACACAAATAACTAAATAAACTATGATTCTAAAAATACTATGGGAATCTGGTTTTGGTTTGATGGCAGGTATAGGGATATGAGGCTGTCTCACATCACGTGACTATGATTTGCCTCATACTTTAGCAAGGGTGCGATTGTACCAGCTACAGATAGCGTGTGTGTGTGTGTGTGTGTGTGTGTGTGTGTGTGTGTGTGTGTGTGTGTGACATACTAGAGCCCTAATAGGGAGAATCTGGTTGTCCAGTGATGGTTGGTTGTGGTTTGTCAAGTAGTCATGTGTGAACAAAAGAAAAGATGAAATTAGCTACCTTAAATAATGAAGATCTAACTTGCCCCTAGGAACTCAATACCCATAATCAGCATGAAGTAGCCCCCTTTCCTACCCTTGACTTTATTTGGGGAGTTCTTTCTTTTTCTCCCCTTTATCTCTCTTTCTCTCCTACCTAGTGTTAGGGGACTGAAAGGGAAGAAGAGAGGTGGAAAGGGGTGGGAGGAAAAAAAAACCCACAAAGTAGCCAAAAGTGCAGCTAAAATAGACTATTATCATTGTCCCTGGTTTCTTCCTAGAACTTGAAGGTAAGGCTCAGTTACTGAAAGCAGCAGGCATTTCTGACATTGGACTTGGGATAATCAAGCTGGAATTAACCTAGAATATATAGTAAGCAGAGGAAGCCCTGAGTGAATGTGTGCCACACTGTCAGAAGCCAAAAGAGGTCATCAGTGACAACTTTTCCAACAAGGCCACACCTCCTAATTCTTCCCAAACACTTCCAACAACGGGAAACAAGTGTTTACACAGATGAGCCTACGGGAAGCATTCTCATTCAAACCACCCCATATGCATATATGACATTATCAGAGAATAAATAAAAGTATTGATGTATAGCTTTTTCTTTTTCCCAGCTGGAGAGTATATTCATTACTCTCTAGTGACAGAAAATAACACATTGTAGGTAAAATACCTAAGAAACTCCCACTAAAACAAAAACCTTCCTACCCATACTGACTCCGTTCTGGCTGAATAGAATGGGGTAGTGAGAGCGCATCATTCCCATGTCTCTGATCTGCTGAGATGTGAGCACGCAGCTTCCCATGCTCACTGCCATGAAACCATCCCTCACCATCCCTTCGTCAATGTGTTCCCTCAAACCATGGGCCAAAAGAAATAGTCGCATTGCTCAAGTCACAGCAAAAAGAAAGTTAGCTAAACAAAAACCTGGTGGTGAGAAGTAGAGCCATTGCTGTGAGAAACCTGACTATGTGGTCCATAGGCCTTTGAAACTGTTTTCCAAGGGTAATGTGAGCTTGGAGCTATGAGATTAACCCTAGGGCTAAATAAAGCTAGTGGTCCATTCTGGTAGGAGTTCAGATCAGGATGCTAAAAAAAAAAAAAAAAAAAAAGAAAAGAAAAGAAAGAAAAAGAAAAAGTCAGAGAGTAAAGACTAGACTCCTGAGACTTGAGAAGGGAATTCTATTAGGTACTGGACTCAAGGCCATGCATGTTGCATTCTGGCAAAGAACTGGCTACATTCCTGTGTCCTGAAAATTTGAGAGACTAAATTGGAAAACAATTGTCTAAGTTGCTTGGCAAAGGAAATGTCAAGATAGTGTGGCATTTAGGCTGAGTCCCAGTTACCTCTCACAGCTCTTAGTTATATTAAAGAGAGAAAGATCAACAAGAAGCAGAAAGATGAAAAATGAAAGAAGACAAAGAAACGAGCATGGGTGAATTGGCAGTTGCAGACAGACACAGTGACAAACATTTGCCACTCTTAAGGAGGTGAGTGATGGACCACAGACTTTGAACTGGGACTGTGGGAAAAGTGCCCCAAGGACAAGACTTGGTCCATCATCAGCTCAAGGATATAATAACAAATTTATTGAAAAGAAGGTTCTCAAAAAGATAGACTTTTAAGGGTATCCTTCTGGAAAATGATCACCCAACAAAATATTCTTCCCAGATTCAGTCACAAAAACACACAGAAGCTTCTGCATCTATGATCTATGAGTCTACATCTCAAGCAGGTGGCATATCTTAGCACCATCATGGTGCTGTGATTTGTCAAGTATGTAAAATGTAAGCATTGTGGGGTCATGGCACATTGCAACAAGACTCCGAGACCCCAGAAAGCTGCTGAGATCAAGCAATGTGTAACAACCTCTACGTGGAGCTTCTTAGTAGGCTGTGAGACCCACTATGAAAGTGAGACCTAAGTTGCAATGAAGACCCCAGGATGCAAGAGATGCATCCTGATGAATATGGACCATCTACAAAGGAAAGATAAAAGCACCAAGTGGAATGAGCCAAGAGAAGAGCCATGTATGTTGCAAGCCACAGAGCCTATGTAGGGTCAGGATTACCCAAGCTTATTGGAGCCTTTTGATGCCACCATGAGATCCAAACGCTGGGCATGGAGCTTCAGGGTGTGGTGTTTGCCCTTATGTGTTTCAGCATTGCTTTGATCCAATCTTTCCTTGCTATCCTCCTGTTTTTCTAGTTTATAATGAAAATGATTCCAAGATATCACTGCTTGTTTTAAGTGTGTAACATTTTTAATTTCACAGTGATTCCCAGATAAGAAGCTGACTTGAGGGGCCAGAGAGATGGGTCAGGAGTTCAGAGTGCTTGCTGCTCTTGCAAAGAGTCTGGGCTTAATTCTCAGCCACCATGTGACAGCTGGCAGCCCCCTCTAACTACAGTTCTAGGGATCCAATGCCCTTCTCTGACTTCCAGGTCTCCTGCACGCAGTGATGTGTTTATATGCTCTCAAGGGGTATACACATATACACTAAAAATATTTATTTCTGGAATTTTCAGGGTTTTTTTTTCCTTTTATTGAAAATAGATTCTATCCTCACATAATATACCCTGATCACTGTTTCCCCTTTACTGCTCTCAGCTCCTCCCCACCTCCCCTCCTGCCTGGATCTACTCCCTTTCTGTCTCTCATTAGAAAACAAACAGGCTTCGAAGGCATAATAATAAACTATAATGTAATAAGGTAAGACAGAAACTCAAGGTCATGCATGTTGCACTCTCACAAAGAACTGGCTACATTTCTGTGTCCTGAAAATTTGAGAGACTAAATTGGAAAACAACTGGCTAAGTTGCTTGGCCAGAGTTTAACAAGAAAAACAAATGAAAGAGAAAGAACCCAAGAAAAGACATAAGAATCAGAGACCTACTTGGGAATCCTATAAAACAAACAAACAAACATGAACCTGGAAGGCATGATATATGCAGAGGACCTGGTGCAGACATGTGCAAGCCTTGTGCATGCTGCCTCAGTCTCTATGACTTGATTTGATTTTTGATATATTGAATTAGAGAGTTTTGTTTCTTAGTATCCTCCATCCCCTCTGGCTCTTACATTCTTTCTGTCTTCTCTTCCTCTGGGTTCCCTGAGCTCTGAGGGAAGGGATTTAATGGAGATATCTCATTTAGGGCTGAATGTTCCAAGGTCTCTCTTTGCTTAATATCTGGCTGTAAGTCTCTGTATTTGTTCCCATCTGCTGCAGGAGGAAGCTTCTCTGGTGGTTGAATAAGGAAGGCATGGATCTCTGAGTATAGCCAAATATCATTAGGAGTCATTTTATTGCTACTTTTTTAAAAAAGAGCAGTGGTATTTGGTTTTAACGTAGGTCCCTGGGACACCTAGTCTCTGGTTCTTGGTCATCTAATTGGTGTGGGATATGGATTCCATCTCATGGAGGTGGCCTTAAATCAAATCGGACATTGTTTGGCTACTCATACAAGGTTTGTGCCAGGATTACCCTCTTGCAGGCAGGACACAATTGCAGAACAAAGAGTTTGTGGCTGACTTGGTGTATATATTTGTTTTTTTTTTTCTTTTTTGCCACACGCAGAGTACCCTCCTGTACCAAAGACAGGAATGTACCAACTCAACTTCAAGTTCAGTAGATTATGTAGGTTTTGTCTTCAGCAGTGGGACCTTGCTGCCAGTTTGGAGAGGGCAACCTGTCTAGGCAACAGCCTGGGTTATTTGGGAATTACCATGGGGCCCCTTTGGCCAACAACTCAATTAAATGTAACCCACTCCCGGTACTGGAAGCTTCATCTGGTAACTTTGCCTTCCCCATTACTAGGTGACTTCCTTTAGTCTTCATATATGTATGTATTTTAGGAAGCTTCTACTGTTTTAGGTTCCCGTACTACCTCTCAAATGGTGCTTAATTTCAACTGTCTTTTCCCATATTCACTCTTACTCCCCCTCTCCTCTTTCCTTCACACTTGATCCTCCTGTTCCTACCCCAGCATCCATCCATAATTAGGGAATCTCCCCCTACAATTATCTATTCTAGTTCCATTCCTAAAGAGGTCTGTCTGTACACCCTAGTCCTTTATTCTATACCTAATCTCTGTGGGTTTACTGATTATAGCTTGGTTATCATTGACTGAACAGATATAGCCACATATAAGTGAGTACATACCATAATTGTCTCTCTGGGTTTAGGTCATCTCACTCAAGATGATTTTTTTTTCTAGTTCCATCCATTTAGCTATGAATTTCATGATGACATTTTATTAATGGCTGAGTAGTACTCCATTGTGTAAATGTACCACATTTTCTTTATCCATGTTCTATTGAGGGACATCTAGGTTATTTCAAATTTCTAGCTATTATGAATAGAGCAGCAATAAACGTGGATGAGCAAGTGTCCTTGTGGTAGGATGAAGTATCCTTTGGGTATATTCCCAAGAGTAGTATAGCTGGATCTTGACGTGGATCAATTCCCAGCTTCCCGAAGGAACTGCCACACTGATTTCCACAGTGGCTGTACAAGTGTGCACTCCCACCAGCAATGGAGGAGTGTTTCCCTTGTTCCACATCCTCGCCAGTTGAACTGTCATGTATGTCACTTGATCTTGGTCATTCTGACAGATATAAGATGAAATCTCAAAGTAGTTTTGATTTGCATTTCCCTGGTGGCTAAGGATGTTAAACATTTCTTTGTTTCTCAGCCATTTGAGTTTCCTTTCTTGAGAATTCTTTGTTTAAATTGGGTTATTTGTTTTCTTGACATCTAGTGTTTTTTTTTAATTTAGTTCTTTATATATTTTCAGTATTAGCCCTCTATCAGATGTGTAGTTGGTCAAAATCTTATCCCATTCTGTAAGCTGCTACTTTGTCCAAATGACAATGTCCTTTGCTATGCAGAAGGATGTGTTTCATAGGTTCCCATTTATTAATTTTTTATCTTTGTCCCTGCATTAATGGTGTTCTGTTTAGTAAGTCTTCTCTTATGCCAATGAGTTCGACCTTCTATCAGGTTCAGTGTATCTGGTTATATGGGCCCTTGATCCATTTGAAGTTGAGCTTTGTGTGGAATGATAAGTATGGATCTATTTAGAGTCTTCTATATACCACACCCAGTTTGACTAGCACTATTTGTTGACGATACTGTCTTTTTTTCCAGTGTGTGCTTCTGAATTCTTTATCATAAATTAGGTGTCCATAGGTGTGTGGATTTATGTTTAGGTCTTCAATTCAATTCCATTGATTAGCCTGTCTGTTTTTATGCTAATAGAATGCTGTTTTTCTTACTATAGTACAACTTGAAATTGAGGGCAGTGATACCTGCAGCAGTTCTTTTATTATTCAGGAATATTTTTTAGCTATCCTGTTTTTTTTGTTTTTCCATATGAAGTTGAATATTGTTATTTCAATGTCTTGAAGAATTTTGTTGGAATTTTAATGGGAATTGCACTGAATCTGTAGATTGCTTTTGACAGGATGGCCATTTTTACTGTGTTAATCCTACTAATCCATGAGCATTGGGGATCTTTTCAACTTCTGATATCTTCTTCAGATTCTTTCTTCAGCATCTTGAAGTTTTTCTCATAGAATGTTTAACTTGCTTAGTTAGAGTTACCCCAAGATATTTTATATTATTTGATGATATTTTGAAAGGTGTTGTTTTCCTGTTTCTTTCTCAGTCCATTTCTCATTTGCATATTGGAGGGCTACTGATTTTTGTGAGTTAATTTTGTGCCCAACTACATTGCTGAAGGTGTCTATCAGCTGTAGGAGTTCCCAGGTGGACATTTTCAGGTCACCTATGCATACTATTACATCATCTGCAAATAAAGGTGCCTTTACTTCTTCCTTTCCAATTTGTATCCCTTTCATCTCCTTCAGTTGTCTTATTGCTCTAGCTAAGACTTCAAGTACCATATTGAATAGATATGGAGAGAAAGTGGACAACCTTGTCTTGTTCCTGATTTTAGTGGAATTCCTTTGAGTTTCCCCCTACTTATGTTGATGTTGGCTATGAGCTTACTATAAACTGCCTTTACTATGTTGAGACATGTCCCTTGTATCCCTAATCTCTCCAGAACTTTTACTATAAATAAAGAGGTGTTAGATTTTTGTCAAAGGCTTTTTCTGCATCTAATGGGATCATATGGGTTTTTTGTTTTGTTTTTGGGGTTTTTTTCAGGTTTTTTTATGTAATGGATTACATTTATCAATTCATGTACATTATAAACCATTCCTGCACCTCTGGGATAAAGTCTATTTGCTCATGGTGGATGATCTTTTCAATGAATTCTTGGTTTGGTTTGCAAGTATTTTATTGAGAATTTTTGAATATATGTTCATAAAGGAAATTGGTCTGTAGTTCTTTTATGGTTGAGTCATGTGTTTTGGAAATGAGGATAACTGTGGCCTCAAAAAACAAATTGGACAATGTTCCTTCTGTTTCTATTTTGTGGAATAATTTGGGGGAGTATTAAAATTAACTCTTCATTAAAAATCTGGTAGTATTCTGTGCAAACCAGTCTGGCCCTGGGCTTTTGAGGGGGGGGGGAGGATAGGGAAACTTTTTTCTCAAACAAGGGACAATTTATTAATGAGGAGACAGACAGACAGACACTTAGCTGTGGAGACTTGAAGCTCCTCTGGCCTGCATTGGCGCTGCCTTTGCTCAGCAGGCTGGCCTTTGCAGATGTCCACGACAACCTAGGCTTTACATCCAGACTGGAAGCTCTGAGTGCTCCTGCTGGCTCTTCTATTTCACCAGGTCCCAGTGTCTGAGTGGGAAGGACCCTCAAAAGCATAGAGATGTAAGCTCTTTCCCAAAGTGCCCTTCTGAAATAAAACCATGCCCAGTGCCCCCCAGGCAGAGGTGAGAACTGCCTTCTCCACAGCAACCCTCAGGGTGGCCAAGATGCCCCCACCCTGTCTGGACACCTTAAATTCCAACAATCTGCTCTCCCAGACTAAGGTTGAAAAGATCAAGGGTTTTTTGGTTTTTGTTTCACCATGGAGTTCTGGCTGACCTAGAACTCTGTATGTAGATCAGTCTGGCCATGAATTCAAGAGATCTGCCTGCTTTTGCCTCCTGAATGCTGGAACTAAAGATTGTACACACAACTGCCTCTAGCTGAGGGGTGTGTTCTTAACAGGAGGCAGAAGGATTTTAGAATTGAGTCCAGCTTATCAATTTTACAACTATTGGGGGCCTAATCTGTGCTAGGCAGTGTTCTAGAAGCTTCGATACAGCTCAAACTGGCAAGGCCCCAACACCTAACCAAGACAGTTTCCTGACCATGAAGGTTATGTACAGTCTCTAATCGGTTTCTAGCTATTCTCATCTTCCTCATCCACCCCACCATTTCCCAGGCTCTTCTCAGCCTTCAGCAGAAGATACCCTCCCTCTGGTACCCTGGGCTTCTACCCTCACTAGAATCCCCATCACTTCATTCCAGCTAGTGACTCCTCCTGAAGGGACCTTGGCCAACCATCCCCTACTCCAAAGGTCCTTAAGGCCAGATGCCCATGCTGCTGCTTTATTCAAGCACAGCTGTCACCGAAGCCCTTGCTACACACTCTGCACATTTGTATGGCTTCTCCCCTGGATGTGTACGCAGGTGTTTGACTAAATCTGAGCTCTGGGGGAACTGCTTCCCACAGAAGCCACACATATGAAGCCTGCTGGGTCCAGAGGGCTGACCCCTACACTCACGACTGAGGGATTATGGGTACAGAACCAGGTGGATTATGGGGCCATAAGAGAGTAGATTGTGGTGGTGGTTTAGTTTGTTCACCCTGATGGGTACAAAGGTGCATCAGCAAAACCTTTGCCACACTCAGGACAGAGGTAGGGTTTCTATACAGAGAACTTTAATGACTGCTTCTATTTCACTAGGACTCATAAGTCTGTTTAAATTGATTATCTGATCTTGATTTAACTTCAGTAAGTGATATGTATCAAGAAAATTAACCATTTCTTTTAGATATTCCAATTTAGTGGAGTACAAGTTTTTCAAGTATGTCCTTATGATTCTCTGGATTTTCTTGGTGTCCACTGTTCTGCCCCCTTTTCATTTCTAATTTTGTTAAGTTAGATATTCTCTCTCCAGCTTTTAATTAATTTGGATAAGAGTTTGTCTGTTGAGGTCTGCCCCACCACCAACAACAACATAGCTGCAGCTATTTTGTTCTGTGCTGGTCAGCTATTTCATATTGTTGCTGTAATATGCCTGCCAGTCACTGACACAGAAAAATAACAATTCAGAGAAGGGTCATGATGACCATATATCCTGTTACATTCTGTATGTTATGAACTTTGTTAATCTTAACAAGTTCCACAACTATAAGCTTCATGTAGGAGCCATCAAATTAAAGATCAATATGAACTGTTACGTCTAAAATGGTTTGAGTCAGGGCAGCACTTTCATATGAGCTCATTGTGGTTTTAGCCTTTATAAGATGACACAGAGAAAAGTTTGTGGTCGTGGCCTCAGTCCCTAAATTCTGAGCTATGTCCCTGATTGATCAGTCTCAGGGTGTGTGTTCAATAAACAACCCTGTCTGCCTGAGATCAGTGCTTGTATGGTTTGTGGAGTGACTCCTGGACCCCAACAATCAATCTTACTGATTTTCTTTTTTAAAAAAAAATCAACTCTTTCACTGATTCTTTGTATTGTTTTTGTTTGTTTCTATTTTATTGACCAGTCCTGAGTTTGATTATTTCTTGTCCTGTACTCCTTGTGTAGTTTCTTCATTTTGTTCTAGAGCTTTCAGGTATGCTGTTAAGTTGATAGTATGAGATCTCTCCAGTTTTGTTATGCTTTTAATATAGGCACTGAGTGCTATGGACTTGTCATTTAGAAGTGCCATCATTGTGTCCCATAAGTTTGGATATGATGTGTATTCATTTTCATTCAATTCCAGAAAGTCTTTCATTTCTTTATTTCTGTTGTGACCCATTTTTCATTCAGTATAGACTTGTTCAGTTTCCTTGAGTTTGTAAGCTTTCTGTTGATTCTTTTGTTGTTGATATCCAATTTTAATTGTGATGGCCAGATAAGCTCTTGAGAGTTATTTCAATTTTCTTCTATTTGTTGAGAATTGCTTTATGTCACTTTTGGAGAAGGTTCCATGAAATGCTAAGAAAGTCTTTGGGTGTTTGGGCGAAGTGTCCTGTAAACATTTGTTAGGTCTATTTGACTCATAACATCTGTTAGCTCCAACATTTCCCTGTTGAGATTTTGTCTAGATGGCCTGTCTATTGGTGAGAGTACAGTATTAAAGTCTCTCACTATCTGTTTGAGGGTTGATATGTGATTTAAGCTATAGTAGTTTCTTTTACAAACTTGGGTGCCCTTGTATTTGGGGCATAAATGTTAAGAATTGTAATGAGCTCTTGGAGAATTTTCCTTTGATGAGTATGTAGTATCCTTCTCTATCTGCTCTGATGAGTTTTGACTTGAAGTCTATTTTTTCAAATAGTAAAATGGCTACACAATTTTACACAAATAAAATGCTTCTTCTTTTTTTGTTTGTTTGGGTTTTTTGTTTTTTGGTTTTTTGGTTTTTTTTTATTTATTTTTTGTTTTGTTTTGTTTTTCGAGACGGGGTTTCTCTTTATAGCCCTGGCTGTCCTGGAACTCACTTTGTAGACCAGGCTGGCCTCAAACTCAGAAATCCACCTGCCTCTGCCTCCTGAGTGCCGGGATTAAAGGCATGTGCCACCACGCCCAGCATAAAATGCTTATTATGTATGTTTTCTTGGGACATTTTTTCCATACTTTTACCCTGAGATGATGTCTATCTTTGATGTTAAGGTGTGTTTCATGGGTGCCAAAGAAGGATGAATCCTGGTTTTGCATACATACTGTAAGTTGTTATCTTTTTACTGAGAAATTGATACCATTGATGTTGAGAGATACCAATGACATGTGATTGTTTTTTTTGATTGTTTGTTTGTTTGTTTGTTTGTTTTTTTCCGAGACAGGGTTTCTCTGTATAGCCCTGGCTGTCCTGGAACTCACTTTGTAGACCAGGCTGGCCTCGAACTCAGAAATCCGCCTGCCTCTGCCTCCCGAGTGCTGGGTTTAAAGGCGTGCGCCACCATGCCTGGCTGACATGTGATTGTTAATTCATGTTATTTTGTTGTTGTTTTTGTTGGCTACATAGCAATAGAGATTAAAAAAAAAAAAACCCCTGCATGGCATTGGTACAGAGACAGACAGGTCGATCAATGAAATAGAATTGAAGCCCAGAAATAAAACAACACACTTGTGGACACTTGATCTTTGACAAAGAAGCCAAAAATATACAATGGAAAAAAGCATCTTCAATAAATGGTGCTGGTCTAACTGGTAGTCAGTATGTAGAAAAATGAAAATAGATCCATATTTGTCACCTTGCACAAAGCTCAAGTCCAAGTGGATCAAGGACATCAACATAAAACCAGATACACTGAATCTAATAGAAGAGAAAGTAGGAAAGAGTCTTGAACTTATTGTCATGGGGGAAATTTTCCTAAACAAAACTCAGAACTAAATAGAATGGCTCAGGTTCTAATATCAACAATTGATAAATGGAATCCCACGAAACTGAAAAGCCTCTTTAAGGCAAGGACTTAGTCAATATTACAAATCAGCAACCTACAGATTATGAAAATATCTTCACTAACCCCACATCTGGTAGAGGGCTAATATCCAAAATATATAAAGAACTCAAGAAGCTAAACTCCAAAACACCAAACCCAATAGAAAAATAAAGCTAAGCAGAGAATTCATAACAGAGGAATTTCAAATAGCCAAGAAGAACTTAAGAAATGCTCAAAGTCCTTAGTCATCAGGGAAACACAAATCAAAATGACCCTGAGATTCTACCTTACACCAATCAGAATGGCTAAGATCAAAAACTCAGGTGACACCACATGCTGGCAAGGATGTGGAGAAACAGGAACACACTCCCTCCATTGCTGATGGGATTGCAAACTGGTGCAACCACTCTGGAAATCAGTCTGGCAGTTCCTCAGAAAATTGGAAATAGATCTACCTGAAGACCCAGCTATACCACTTAGGGCACATACCCAAAAGATGCCCCACCATACCACAGGGACATGTGCTCCACTATATTAATAGTAGCCTTATTCATGATAACCAGAAGCTGGAAACAGCCCAGATGTCCCACAACAAAAGAAGAGATACAGAAAATGTGGTTCATTTACATAATGGAGTACTACTCAGGTATTAAGAATGAGGACATCCTGAGTTTTGCAGGCAAATGAATGGAACTAGAAAATATCATCCTGAGTGAGGTAATTCAAACCCAAAATGACATGCATGGTATGCACTCACTAATAAGTGAATATTAGCCCCCCCCCAAAAGTACAGAGTATCCAAGTTACAATCCACAGAACTCAAGAAGGTTAACAATCAGAAGGGCCCAAGTAAGGATGTCATAATCCCACTTGGGAGGGAAAAGAAAACAATCATGGGAGGCAGAGGGAGGGAGAGACCTGGGTGGGAAAGGGAAGAGGTAATGGGAAAAGGGGAGCATGATCAGGTATGGGGGAAAGACAGGGGAGAAGCCCTGAGGTCCAGCAGAATGAATGGAAATATGCAACCTCAGGAGGTAGGGGGTGGGTGGTCCCTCTCGAATGTACCAGAGACCTGGGAGGTGAGAGACTCTCAGGACTCAAAAGGAGTGACCTTATATGAAGTGCCCTACAGTGGGGAGGGGGAACTTGTAGAGCCATCTCCAGTAGAAAGACAGGGCATCAAGTAGAGGGTTGCCATCTGTGATGGTTTGTATATTCTTGGACCAGGGAGTGGCACTATCTGGAGGTGTGGCCTTGTTGGAATAGGTGTGACCTGGTTGGAATAGTTGTGTCACTGTGGGTGTGGGCTTAAGACCCCCACCCTAGTTGCCTGGAAGTCAGTCTTCCACTAGCAGCCTTTGGATGAAGACGTAGAACTCTCAGCTCTGCCTGAGCCATGACAGCCTGGATGCTGCCATGCTCCCACATTGATGATAATGGACTGAACCTCTGAACCTGTAAGCCAGCCCCAACTAAATGTTGTTTGTTTGTTTGTTTGTTTTCTTATAAGACTTGCCTTGGTCATGGTATCTGTTCACAGGAGTAAAACCCTAACTAAGACACCATCCTACAATCAAAAACTCTGATCCAGAATTGTTCCTGTTTGAAAGAACTGTAGGGCCAAAAATGGAGAAGAGACTGAGGTAACCAGACCCACGTGGGATCCATCTCAAGGGGAGGCTCCAAGGCCTGACACTATTACTGATGTAATGGTTTGCATACAGACAGGAGCCTAGCATGGCAGTCTTCTGTGAGGCCCTACCAATAGCTGATTGAGACAGATGTAGATACTTACATCCAATCGATGGACTGAACTTGGGGACCTCAGTGGTTCAAAGGCTGGAAGAAGCTGAGGTGGAGGGCAACCCTATAGGAAGACCAGCAGTCTCAACTAACCCCGACCCCTGAGATCTTTCAGACACTGAGCCACCAACCAGGCAGCATACATGAGCTGGTCCAAGGCCCCAGACACATATACAGCAGAGGGTTGACTGGTCTGGTCTCAGTGGGAGAAGACATGCCTAACCCTCAAAGAGACTTGAGGCCCCAGGGAGTGGGGAGGCCTGACAGGGGGTGGAGTGGGATGAGGAACTATGGAAGAGCAGGCCAGGAAAGGTAACGACTGGACTTTTAAAAAGTTAAATAAATAAATAAACCTGCTTCTTTATACAATGAAAACTCTAATTAAAAACTTAAATTTAAAAGTTAAAAAAAAAAGCTTTGAATAAATCATACAGGTCTCAGATGACCCCCTCTTCCGCAACCCAAAGGATACAGGCTATTGCCGTTGTCAACCATAATTAAATGATAAGACCTATTGCTGAAGATGCTATACACTTTGGTTACAGTTCACTGAAAAATGGAGATGGTACTGAGCCAGCATTCATAATGCCTCAAGGATCTATGTAGGCTGCTGGGGGAGAAAACTCATTAAGTCTCACCCAGCTATGGGCTATGTGTTGCTCCGACTCTGACCCAGCAGGTAAGATATGCCCACCAATGCAATGGTGGCAAAACTATTTTTGGTGATAGCCCACTGTGTTGTGATTGTATTTAAGACCCACTTTGTAGGAGGGATTACATACCTGATACTATGAACCTAACGAGAAGCCATAGACTACTACTGCAGCTCTCAGCCTGGCCCAAGGAAGCTTCCTTTGCAAAATGAAACAGTCAATAAAGGGACTGAGAAGAAGTGACTCATGACAGTGGGCCTTAAATAGGACAGCTATATTTCTATACCACCACCGCCCCCATTCCCACCATCAACCAGGGAACAGCACTGTAGGCAAAGCAGAAAGAACTTAGGAGCCAAAGGATAGGAAAGAACATTATGAAACTCTGCTGTCCAGACATGACATTACTGTTTCAACCATGCGTAAGATTGGGCCTTCCAAATGTCTATCATAGATAGAAGAGCTGTCAGTGAGGCCCATTCCTTCCTGAGGCACTAATGAGTGTTAATGGTTGCTGGAGGAAGGTGTGTAATTTTCTTTAATAGAGTGACCACTGGGGCATGAGATAAAGAAGAAAGGGTTCAAAGAGAAAGGAAGGTGAACACTGGAGGACAATGGGTGTAGCTATAACCATAATGCATTGTGTATGTGTGTGCGTGTGTATACACCTCACAATATAAATTTCACATATATATTTCACATATACATTCTACATGTATTTCATATATATCATATATTTAATATTTATTTCATACATATGAAACTGTCAAAAATAAAGAAAAATAAAAATAAATAAGAGTTACCATATAATCCCCCTAAAATACTAAAGAGTTGGTTAAAATTCTAACTCTAAACTTTGCTTTTACTCAGGTTCCTCAAATACTTTGATTTCCAGAATCTCTGAATTCATTATCCTCAAACAACTATAATAGTAGCAGTCTTTCCAACTGTTGGATTTTGCATCCAGCTCCAGATGTTCTGGTAATAATTTTATAGCTATCTCTATAAACCAAAATAGTACCAAATTTCACAGGACATAGAGCTAATAATAAAAGCTATAATTATTTCTCACAAAGCTACACAAAAGCCATCAGCCCATCAAAAAAATACAGGAGTCCTAAGTCAACCACACATGATGCTACCTGTCTGTAATTCCATCATTCAGAAAGGTGGCAGGAGGTTATAAACTCAAGGTCAGCCTGGGCCACATAGCAAGTTTCAGGGTACATAGACAAATCTTACATATATAAATGTAATAATGAACATCATACCTCAGCCTAGCCTATCATACACATTCTCAAAACATGTTTGCTTTACAGTTTGGAAAATCAACCAACCATGTTTTATAGTAAGGTGTTGATTATGTCCTATGCACACACAGGTAAGCATTTTGTAGCTATCGTGGAATATAAAGATACTAAATACAAATACCCAAAACCTTTGCAATACAGTGTTTTATATTGCAGTAGCTCTTCCCCTCTGTGGTCTGGTGGCTGACTAGCTGTGACTCACTGCCACTTCCCAGTACCATGAAATCTTGTATCTTATTTGCTTAAGGAGATCAAAATTTGCGGTACACCTTCTACTGAGTATTAAATTCCTATCATCATAAATTGGGGACCATCTGAGTATGATTATTTAACTTCACAATCGGGCAAATTAATCTAAGCCATGGCATGCTAACTACCATAACGCATCTGTGGCTCTTCTCAGTGGACACCCACCAAATATATTACCTGTTAAACTATACTGTACAATGTACATCCATTTAATCTTTCAAAATAGTCAATGCAAACCTTCCACTGCTTTAATTTATAATTTGATTTTTTATTTTACCAGGTGGTATCCAAGACACTGTACTCATAGATTTGTGAGAGGATTTATAGTCTGACTAGGAGTTTCTGAATTAGATTATGTTGTTCATAATTTATATCAGACATTGGCTCAAATCACAGATAGAATAGCTTAAGCATTAGAAGCACAACAAACAAGCATAAAACCATCTGAATATTTATTTGTTCACCATCCAAAGTGATGTCTGGGTAATGGATCATGCATCTTTATATCCCTGAGTAAATCGATCAGTAGAAGTGGGACAGCCAATCAGTCAATCGATTAAGTTTAAAGCTACTTACTTATTTAATATTGACCAAGCTAAGTCAATAACTTGTTTTCCTTGTTGGGCTTAGGAAAACTAAGGAATTGGATGTGAAGTGGGTTCCACTGTTTCTTATTATTATGGTTTTCCTTAGATTTTTTTCCCTCTTCCAATACCTATCATGCAAGTAATATCTTACCGCACAGCCACGATCCCATGAGAGGTAAACTCCTGATCAGAATCTGAAGGAAAGTGAAGCCATCATAGGCAGGCTTGCTCACTCAGTGGCTGAGAGGCAGGGATTGACATTTTCTGGGGAGAGAGATGGTACAGATCTGGTAAAGGTAGTGACAGACAGAGCCCACAGACTGCCTGGTATGCCCTGCTCAGAGTTAAACTGCAAAGGTTTTATGGAGAAAACACACACACACCACACACACCACACACACCACACACACCACACACACCACACACACCACACACACCACACACACCACACACACCACACACACCACACACCACACACACCACACACACCACACACACCACACACACCACACACACCACACACACCACACACACCACACACACCACACACACCACACACACCACACACACCACACACACCACACACACCACACACACCACACACACCACACACACCACACACACCACACACACCACACACACCACACACACCATGGTTTTCTTTTTATTTTTTTCTTTTTATTTATTTATTTATTTATTTATTTTTATCTGAAATGATGCCCAAGTAAAACAGCTTACTTGGTCCTTTGCAGTTGCCAGTTGACCAACCAAAGGAAAACAAAATTAACCATTTCCAAATATGTCTGTAAGTTTCCTCCTCACCTCTCATTTTTACTAATGAAATCCAGGAGCTGGAGTGATAGCTCAGCAGCTGAGAGCACTGGCTGCTCTTGTAGGAGAATCACATTCAATCCACAAAATCCATATGGTTCACAATTGTCTGAAACTCCATTCCAAGGGGATCCAATGCCCTCATCTAGCCTTCATAGGAACCAGCCAAGCCTCTGGTGCACAGACATAGTTGGAGACAAAACATCTATATACATAAAATTGTTTCTAAGTGAGGGGGCTGGAGGGATAGCTCAGCACTTGTTGCTTATAGAAGCCCTGAGTTTGATTCCCGGCACCCACATGGTGGCTCACAACCATCTGTAACTCCAGTTCCAAGGGATCTAAAGCCCTCTCCTGAACTGCACAGACAGGTACTAGGCATGCACATGGTATGCATACATATATGCAGAAAAACATCCATATGCATAATTTTTTTTAAAAATCCACAGATCTAGTCTGGTTTTGTATAAAATCATCAAAAATATAAAACAGGGAAAGGCCGGATGAAATCCATCACCTTAAGGTACTAGATGGTCATAGTGATGCATAAAGCAATACTTGTAGAATACTACTTGGGTGGGACTTCCCCATCTGAACATGTACAGAAGAGCAGAAGAGAGTGAATGTGAGATACAAAATGTGAGTTGCCTGAAGGTGGAGAGGAACAGAGCCAGCCTATCACCTATTGGATACTTAGAACCTTTGGCTGCCTTCTGCTGCCTCGGCAAAGCTCCGAGTCTAGTTCTAGAAAATACCCACCCCAAACATCCTTGATATGTTAGATACACAAAATACATTGGCCCACTGCACCAGTTCTCAATTTTCAAGGTGCAGATCAAGTGAGCAAGGGATGCTGCCAGGCTCATGCGCTGACCACTAGACTGCATTTTTTACCTGCACTGTGAACCTCCATAAGGAGTACAGGATTTTTGTAGGCAAAACCTTACAATTAGCCTAAGAGATAAGCAAACTGCTTTATTAGCTTTTGACACCCAGCCAAAATCAGGCACATAGTAGACTAATTAGATGCCAGATGTTAGGAACTCTGGAAGAAGGGGATATGCTGAGGATGGGGCCAAGACTCTGAGCTACATCCCTAGCCTCATAAATTCTTTTTTTTTTTTCATACTTACTTTTTGAAGATTCATTCTTTCATAGATACTTGCATTAAAATTTTAGAAGTAATTTCTAATTAGGTAGACTTTTGTCCCTGACCCATAGAAGTCAAGTATGTTGAAGTCTATTCTTTTTCATTGTGAAGACAAAATTAGTTTATCCCTTGCTAAATACTTTTTAAAATAAAAGTGATATATACTCACTTATAAGTGGATATTAGCTGGAAAGTAAAAGATGACCATGCTACAATCCACAGACCCAGAGAAGCTAAGTAACAGAGAAGTCTTAAGATGGGCCCCAAGGTGCTTGAGTCATGGACGGGCCTGCTGACCTGGATGACACCGATGATGTCTGCTGATGGAAGAGTCAAGCAAGCAACAGTGGCTGTTTTGGTCTTGAATGTCCAGACTCATAGGTTGGATTTTGGCCATTTGGAATCAGGCTTTTGGAGTTTTGCATGGAAATTAATGTGATGCTTATAAATCACTCAACAGTCTCAAGTCAAACACAAAAATAAAGATAAACATACTGGTCTTGGGGAAAAAAAGATGGGACCCAAGGATCTCCCTGGGAAGGAAGGGTAAATAGAATAAATTCTTGTTTTGAGTTCTCCAAAGTAAAGGGCAATTAGTACCCCCTGCTATTGAAGAGCCTACTGGGACTCTTCACAGTTGTGAGAGGGGGGGTCTTTGTTTTGTTTTCTTTTTGTTTGTTTGTTTGTTTGTTTGTCTATCTGTTTGAGTGACTGAAATCTCTAAAAAATTATAATTTTTCATTTCTGGATTGTGTGTGTTGATGTGTATATATGAATGTGCACGCACGTGTGAAAAAATTAAGGAAGCCATCTCAAAATGTGCCAAACTTGCAGACTAATCGAGTGATTATTTTATGCCCAAATCACTTGATTTCCATAACTGTCAAGAGAGCCATTTGGCTTCACCTTTACTGCATACAGGAAAACATCAAGATTAATTCCAAAAGAGCATCCTCCCCTATTAAGGTGAGAAAATAGCCTTAGTCACCAACATGTGTAGCTGGGGCCATAATGAACCTAAATAATAATCTCATTGGTGCAGCCCTTACAGTCCACCAGCTCTCACACTATTCCATCAGGCTCTAGTGACATCCTTAGACCGCACCTACCCTCGTCCAGAAAGCACTCATCCCCTCACTTCTTCAGAACTGTTGTTCTTTGCCTACAAAGAAAAGCATCCAGCTTTGCTCATTTCTTTGAATGGCGCTTGTAATGAGATCACATGTACAGATACTGTCTTCCTCTTGTTGATCATGCTTGTAGTAATTTGTTCTGTAGATCCAGCCTAAAGAACATACATGAGAATGAAGGGAACCAGGGGGACCTCTCTCATCCCTATATGCCTAAGCCCAAATATCACAGGCCTCTGTAAAGTGGGGCTTCAAACCCCACTACCCAGGAATATTATGCTCTAGTCTCAACGACTATGAGAGTTGCTTGTGTCAGAATACATAGGCACCATTTTAACATGAACTGAGTGTACCCTTTGTGTGAACTTAGTTCCATAGTCTCACAGTGAAATCCCACTTTTGTTAGTTTTGATGTATTGTTTCTTCAAGCATCATATGTCCTTTTGAACTGTACTAAAGATATTCTGTTTATATTTTTATGGCCACTCCCTTAAAACGTGAATTGGAGCTCAGGAGGGTTTTCGGAGCACCTGAAGGTTCCCTTTCTCTGTGCAGTCCTGTTCCCTACTGCCTTTCCGATGACCATGGCTTCTAAAAGGTGGAAAAACAAACCAACCTTCGACCAGGTCATGTCACAGAGTTTAGAAAAACATCTATCACATCTAATAGCTTTGGTTATGATGTCCAAGCAGCAGTGGAGGTAAATGGCTTAGGTTGCTGACAAAGGTGTCTCATAAGAATGAACCCTAACCTTGGGCCCTGGGAAAGATAAACAGGATAATCCAAAAGACATTGGTACAATCCCAGGAACCTGGAGCCATCTGGTCAAGACAAAAATAAATCAGAATTGAAGCCTGCACAAATCTCCAGAGGCCCTGGGGCCTAAATTAACACAACTCCAATGAAGATCAAAGGAAACTGGCAGCAGAGACCATTGAAGTGCCTTTAATTAACTTGCAAGGAGCAAAAAGGGCTTTTAGAAGGAAATGCTTTTGTGTTGTGCACAGTTAAAACCCAAACAATACTTTCCAAGTCCCCCAGCTTGATAAATGTGAAAGAAAGCACGTATTGATCCGAGGATAAGAGCTCGCCTGCTGCAAGAATACAGCAGAGCCAAACAGCGGTGTAGTTTCATTGGCACTTTGTGAACCAGAGAGTTCAACTGAGCTGAGTTATCCAGCTGTCTGGTGCTAGGAAAGCCACTATAACACCTCTGTCTGAGAAGTCTGTACTGGCCTACAGTTGGACAAATGAACAGAGCTCCAGTTAAGCACATCTTGACTATTCAGCAGTTGGGATACAGTCCTGCTAACAAATTTGAACTTAAGTGAACAGTATACCTAAGTGAGAAGTTTGTGCCTGGCTAAGTGAGAAGTTTGTCCACTGTGGAAATAACCGAACCCACCCAAATGAGAGCGAATAGGCTCTTTGTTCAGCTCTGTGTTGCTATATGTAACAAGGAAGACAGACACCATCACCTTGCATTTAGCAGACAATGGCAGGCAGGGAATAGAAAGCTTTATAAATGGGGTTGGGGGATGCCTTCAAGTGTGTGCTTATTAGAGGCCATTGGCCTAAGGAAATTGAAGGCAGCTTGCTACAAAAACCCAGGCATGCTACGTGATTGGCTGTGTCAACTGGTTTATTCTTCTCAAATCATTCCTGAATCTTAAAGGGAGGCAAGAAATATGGAACTTTTCAGTCACTGATGCAAAATCCTAGTAATTCTGAGCCAACTGTGGAGTCTTAAGCCATAGGAGTTTAGCTGCCAGACAGGTTGCAGCAGAGGTGATGAGAGACAAGGACAAGAATGAATATTCCTTCAAAAAAGATATACAGCAGACACCTTACAAAGTATTTGGCATTAATAGTCATTGGAGAAATGTAAATCAAAACTAAAATGAGCTGAGGATTTAGCTTGGTAGTAAATTGCTTGACAAGTATGTTCAAAATCCTGTACTTTATCTTTAGCAAACACACAACCACACTTGCACACACAACCATACAGCCACACACACTCAAACAACCACACATAAATCCATACAGAACCACATAAATTCACATGCACAAAAAACATACATACAAACATGCACACAAATGCACACACATGTATACACACACCCACATACACACACATGCATATACACACATACACACATATGCATATACATGTACACACATGCATACACACATTTACACACACACATGCACATACAACCACACAGGTACACACACACACATATATATGTGCATACATACACAACCACACATACACATACCCAAGCAGAACCACACAGACATGCACATACACACATGCACAGACACACATACATTCACACACACAAGCACATATACATGCACATATACAGACACTTGTGTACATCCTCATATACAGATACACAGAATAACACACATATTCACACATGCAACTATACACACTCTCACACACACACACACACCTATGTAACCACAAATGAGATAAGATACTGCTTAATACCCAGTACAATAGCTATAACCTAAAAAGAAGAGGACATGGGAAGTTGTTGACTAATAGTACAAAGTTCTAGAACAAGAGAAACAAATTACTGACTAGAGTCTATTCAATGTCTTATAAGTTTCAAAATTACTAATTTGTAATGGCACCTCATAAAAAATAGGTAAGTGATAAAATCATTGGCAATTATGATTTAGCCACAATTTTAATGATAATGTTAGACTGATTTGAACATTTTACATTCTATCCACAGATTAAAGCATCACATGGTATCCCATAAATGTGTACAATTATGATTGACCAAATGAAAGATAGTAAGTAGAAGAATATTTGACATAAAATTGCAATTTAGTAGAATATTCTTCAATTTTAATAAAGAATGATATACTAACATATGCTACAACATGGCTGTAAGTTGAAAGCATTATACAAAGCTGGACACAGCGGTGACCATGTGTATTCTCAGCACTTGGAAAGCTGAGGCAGGAGAACGCAAGTCAAGCTCATACTCACCTACCATAGTGAATCCAATGTTAGTCTTAACTGTATTGCATGACCCTGTTTCAAAAAATATAGAGAGAAGTTAGCAAGGAAGGAAGAAAGGAAATCAGTATATAAAGTTAAAGATGCCAGATACAGAAAGCCATAAAATGTTTTGTTCTGTTTATTTGAAATATTCAGGTTAAACCCATAATGACAGAAAATAGATCCACTGTGGCCAAGAATTGGTTTGAGGATGGGCAATAAATAGGTTTTGATTACTAATGGCTATTGGCTTTCATTTTTAAATGATAAAAAAAGACTTTCTAGAATTAAATAGTACTGATGATTACACAACTTAGTGAATTTTCTTTTTAAAAACACTGCCATTTCCATGTAAAACTAAGATGATTCCTTTATAAACATGTCAGAATACAGTCCAAGAATGAGAGAATTCTGAGTGCTTGTGAGAAAACTTCCAGAAAACAAGGTAAGAGTCTTGTGTGCTCCTCCCAGGTGTAGCAGAAAGGAGTGAGTTTATTTCTGCTGTTATTATTCATATGCCTCTATGGGAAAAAAAAAACATGTTTTGCCATGTGCAGCTTGTCCTTGTGTCCAGGTGGCTATTCTTAACCCTCAGAAGTATAAATTGTCTGATTCTCTGAATAAATTGCATGAGACTTTAGTCTGCCTCATTTATTGGCTCCATTCTCCCAGGTTCCACCACTAACTATAGCAGCAACAGCATGCTTTCCAGACACTTCTTGTAACAGTTAAAATATCTTTTAACCTTTGCCACCCCTACTAAATGTATACTTCTGGGCAGCTAGTCAAAAACTCACCTTTATATATCTTTTTTCATTTTCCCATGCTTTTAGGCAAACTAACTTGGTGACTTCTATCCTGGCCCATTAGTTATGATGGCTGAATGTTGATGAAGGTCCAAATAGAAGAGACAAAGTCTCATGAGTATAATGCATGATTTCAAGGAATATTTTAAGGACCACATAGCACAGTAAATTCAGAACCTTTGCTTTCCTTTGCATTTCCATTCTATTTTAATTTCTATTGCTGTGATAAAGTCCATGACCAAAAGCAACGTGGGGAGGAAAGGACTGATTTCACTGTACAGCTTGTAGTCCATTGTGAAGGCATATCAGAGCAGGAGCTCAAGGCACGAACCTGAAGGCAGGGGCCATGGAGAAACATTGCTTATTGATTTGCTCCGCATGGTTTCCTTAGCTTGAATTTTTATACAACCCAGGACCATCTATCTAGGGTTAGGACCACCCACAGTGGGCTGGACCCTCCTGCACAAATTATCCATTAAGAAAACGTCCCAGAGTCCAATCCAAGAATCTCAACTCTTAAGTTGAGAGTCCCTCTCTCTAGATGTATCAAGTCAACAACAAAACTAACGTGGACACTGTACTCCCTATCAACTTGACACACAAACATATCACTATTGAGCTATAGCCTTTCTTTGTCACCAGAATCTCATGTTAACATCACAATACAAGATACAATTCAACTTTATTTTTTAATTTTTCTTTCATGTATACAGGTGATTTGTCTGCATGTATGACAATAGACCAGAAAAAGGCATCAGATTGTGAGCTGCCAAGTGGTTACTAGGAATTGAACTCAGGAAATCTGGAAGAAAACCACTGAGCGATCTCTCCAACCTTACAGTTCAACTTTAAAAGTCCAACAGTCTTTAAATTTTGTAATACTGTTTAAGTTCAATGTCTCTGTAAAAGTCCAAAGTCTCTTAACTGTGAGCCTGCAAAATGAAAAAAATCAGTTATATATTTTCTTATTCCAAGAGGAAAGAACTGGGACATAGTTATAAATCAGATCAAAGCAAAACCAAAATCCAGCAGTATAAATAGCTCAGTGTCAACATGTGGAACTCATTCATAATCTTCAGGGCTCCAAACGGTTTAGGTAGCTCTACCTCTCTAGCTCTTCATCCACAACACACACAGCTTATCAGGTAGGTTCAAGCCTGCTCCACTCCACAATTGTCACAGTCCTTGATGGTCATCCCATAGTCCTGGTGTCTCCAATAGGTTGGTGTCTCCACTACAGCTGAGGAGTCACCTTCGCCTTCTGTCCTCTCTACAGGCCAACCATATTACATGTTGGCAAGCCTCAGCTTTTCTCCCTGACCCTTTCAGTCCTGGGGTGTCTACAACAACTAAAGCTACACCTTTATCAATGGCCTATCCTGACCTCTCCTCATGAAGACTCTGAGCCTGCCACAGAGTGCCAAGCCTCAGTTACTCTCTATGACCTTTTCATGTCTTCAAAACTAGGACCATGTGAGAGACTCTCCTACATTATTAGCCCATCTCTGCTGCCGGCTTGAAATGAACATGTTCTTCCTTGACCCACAATCATACCTTGTGTATGCTCACCCTGAGGAGGTGTTTCCCCAAACATTTCACTTCCGTGATGCTGATCTCTTTTTAATCACAGCTGATTTTCTCCGTTCAGCTAACCAGTATCCATTGTCCCAGTAAAGCAAAGATTTCGTTTCCACAGAGGCTTGATTCATATATATCCTGATAGTCTTTTATTCCCTCTGAAATTTCACAAGCTAAGCCTCTACAGTCTGCATTTCTCTCACCATTCTTGCCTTCCGAGTTCCCACAGATAGCTCATTAAGCTTCGAGTACTCAAGCGCTTTACCAGCCCAAAGTTCTTCCACCCACACAACAGTCTAGGGCATAAAAAGCGGCATGGTCATACCCAGCACACCAACACTCCATATGTCTGGTATATTTCTTATAGTAAAAAATTCCCTTTCAGAGAGCTGGGGAGACAGGTCAGTTTGTAGTGTGCTTGCCATACAACATAAACAGCTGAGCATCTAATAAAAATCTGGGCATGCTGGCACACATGTGTGATCCCAGCACTGGAAAGGAAGAGACAGGAGGCTCCCTGAGGCTTCCTGGCCAGCCAGCCTAGTTTAATTGGTGAATCACAGGTTCTAGTGAAAGGCTCAATCTCAAAAAACAAGATGCATGGCTCCTGAGATTGACCTTTGACCTCCATACACATGTGTCTGCACATGTGTGTGTCTGTCTCTTTTTCTCTCTGTCTCTCTGTCTCTCTGACTCTGACTCTCTCTCTCTCTCTCTCTCTCTCTCTCTCTCTCTCTGTGTGTGTGTGTGTGTGTGTGTGTGTGTGTAGTTTCTGATTTAAATTCTTTCTGAAGGCAGGTTTTGATCAAAGTTGGAGGGGATTATTCACTTAATAAAGTCTTACTGAGAGGCCAAGCATCAGTCATGGTACTATGATCTAAGGACTCAGAGATGAAAACAGTGCATATGCTTTATACCCAAAGAGTTTCATAACCTTCCAGATGAAAGCTTAGAAGGAAGCGAGAAAAAGAGGATTAGAGGCATGCACCACCAAGCCTGACCCTCTAAGCCTATTCTTAAAATTAAAAAGAAATGTAAAGGGTTATAACAAAAGCACACAAGTGTTCCAAGAAGCCTAGGTTTAAAGTTGGCTACATCAAGTACTACTGATTTGAACTTTGAATAAAGTACTTGTCTTCATTGGGCCTTGTTAGCTACAGAATGGGGATAATAGAATGGGGCAATGTGTACTGTTTAATGAGAAGAGGGTTAATGAGCACAGACATTATAATATCTTCAGAGTGAAGCAGTGCTTCAGATGGTTCTTATGAACAGGTACCAAGAAAATGACATTTCCTAAAACAATAGCTGCATGCTGTACCTTTGCCCAAGTAAGGACACATCTGGTACAGCAGCTGCAGTCAGAATCACTACCTGATTGGGGCAGACAGACACATATAACAAAGGCCAATTGGAGTAGAAAAAGAGAACAGAGAGAGACAGAGAGACAGAGAGAGAGACAGAGACATAGAGAGAGAGACAGAGACAGACGGACAAACAGATGGATAGACTGACGGACAGATGGACAGATGGAGGAGAGGCACAGAGAGAGACAGAGAGGTGAGAGGTGAATGGAAGCATAGATAAAAAGATAGAGGGAGGCAAAGAGGGGGGGAGGAAGGGAGGCAGAGAGGAGAAAAAGATTGATGGAGGGAGAGAGGCAGAGAGAAATGGAGGGAAGGAGGAAAAGAGGAGAGGCAGATGCAGAAAGAATGGATATATGCAGAGAGATAGAGACACAGAGAGAAGGAGACACAGAGAGAAACAGAGACAAGACCAGAGACACTGGCAGTGAATGAAGGATGCAAAAGGAGGAGCCTGATGAAGTGATCTCCTCACCGAGTACTGTATAGTTCTGGATAAAGTATAGAGAGGAAAGGGCCCAATAGCTCTGGGCCATGAATCCACTAAAGAGCCCTGAGGTTTGGCATTCCTTATTCACAAGACACAGAAGGGGATATACTAGTACTTTATTAATTTATTAAAGTCAAAAGAACTACATCAGAATTAGTAAAAGGGAAAGATACATGGGGTGAAGTTTGGAAAACCACAGACAAGTTTCTAGATGTGTCTTTTCTAATGGACTTGCACATAGATACACACACACACACACACACACACTTTTCCAGCAGTCCTGTGTGACAAACAAGGAAAGCTCACCTGAGCCTAATTCAGGCTTTTTACTGGGCTTGGGCCTCATAGGCGTGGAAAACTCATGAGACTAACTTCAGCTACTCAGACCCCATCCCCTCAGCAAAACCACCATAAGTCCCACTATTAAGATAAAGTCCTCAGGCTCTGCTAGGATAGCTGTAGCCTAACTCTTGCAAGCATAACACTTTCATAAATAAAATGACACAAAGGCTTCTCTATGTGATGGCTACTCTTGGTTGTCAACTTGAGTACATCCGCATCTGGAGTCCAAAACTGGGGACACACCTATGAGAAATTTTTACTTAATTTGAAATAGGAAGACTCACTTCTTTTTTTTTTAATAGGAAACATTTTATTTCAAAATTTAGGGAAGCATCTTAAAACCTTAGGATTCTGAACACAGAAGCTACAGAACAGACAAAAATAAATATACAAATCTACCCAATAGCTCTGAGTGCCACCCTCCTAAGGAAGGTGATCTTCATAAGTCTCTGAAGTCATAAATATAAGAAAAATGCCTTGTTGATCAGCATCAAATACCAGGCACAGAACTTCTCATAACTTAATTTTGTCCTAACATATAAAAGCTTTATACCTGTGACAGGAACAGTCCGATACCAAGGTAGCCCAGCTTCAATCCCTGTTAGTGTAGAGACGTGCATTAAGCGGTGTGTTACAGCCCAGAGCTAGTGGCAAAGGTAAAGCCGAGGAAGGGGCGGTCCTGGATTCCCAGTGGGTCCATGGGAAGTCCCTTAGTTTTAGTGGGGCCCTGATATGGAAACCTGAGTAGCTCTGGGGCACAGGCAGGCAGAGGGGCCCTGTGCAAATGTGCACTACAATGCAGTAACTTCTACAGGTCACAGGAGTGCAGCAATGCAGCCCTTCCTCTGGAAAGCCTCCTAGCCTGTCCCCAAGAGGACCTAACATTGGTAGCCATGTCCCCAAGAGGACTGAACTGAGATTAGTACCACACACACACACACACAGGACCCCACCCTGCTATGCCAAGGCACCCCATAGTAGAGCGTCAACACCTCTGGGTGACCCTGGTAGGCAGCTCTTTAAGGTTCAGAGAAAAAGAGGCACAAAAAAGAACAGGGATGGGCTGGAGGCACCAGAGAATGAAACAAGCCACCGGGTACATCCCCAAGGGAACCCTAGGTCACCAGCGGGCCTGGGTTGGGACAGCATTGTCCCATACCTACTGTGTTTGGTCAGGTGCCCAACAGAACATTTCTAGAACATGGCTTTCAAACCTAACAGGGTTGACATCAAGCAGGAGGAAGCAGGTGGGTACCTGGGATTAAGGTGGCCTCCTCTGCCGGCTGGCCAAGAAGAGGGCAGTAAGCATGTGATGGGACAGAGACTTTTGTTCCTAGAGCCTCACCTGCTCTTGAGTTCACTAGGAAAGGGCAACTCTGAACTTTGACTTTGTCTATAACAAAAAGTCTTAATGGCCTCTTCCCCAAAAAGATAACAAACCCCAGTCAAACCTACTGGGTACAAAGGGGTCTCAGCTCCCAAACCCATGAAACCACTCAAAGTCACAAAGAAACCCGGGGGGGGGGTCCCCTAAGCTGTGGTCCAGTTGCCCCTAGGCCTATGATCCTAGAAATTCCAGGTTTTCCACACATTGCAGAAAAATGCTCCCAATGATAGCTTGCACATCTTCAAGGCAGACAAAGCCACTGCTCCCAATTCCGCTTCTCTTCGAGGTCAAACCACAAGCTTTTCAAACCTACAGCCAACTGTCGGGACCACCCAACTCGGCTCTCTTTAGAAGCAGGAGTCTCTGCTCCCAGGCCCTTAGCCAAATGTCAGTGAGGCTCCTGGGGAGGAGCCACAGCAAGCCAGCTCTGTGAGCATTGCTCTTGTCCTCCAGGGAGGGCCTCCTTGCCAGGCGAGAACACATGCCGTGGACACAGAGCTTGAACTCATTCTGTGACAGTCCTCCAACTCAGTCTCAGTACTTAGCTCCTGTATGGTGAGACCCCAACAGTGATGTGAACGCCCCTCCACCTGCAGCACTGGATACCCTTGGTACTAGATGGGGAGTTTAGCACTGCACTGTAGCCATTGTCTTCCTGGATCTCCAATGCTCCAGGCCACGCCATTTTCTGACCATTACAGGACCTTCTGCTCTCGGAGCACACGGGCCCAGGAGGGGTCAGTGAGGAGAGTCACTCTGCACGGTGAGCTGGATGCTACGAGATGGAGGTGCTTCTGAAGGTGGGTACACGATGGTGGTCACCACCAGCTTAGTCCCCAGAAGCTGTGACATAGGCTCCGAATGCACAGGAACCTTTACATAGTGCATCTAGGGGCTCACTAAGCACCTTTGAGCCACTCCCATGCAGGTGCCAGGCCCCTTGCACCAAAGCCCTCCCCTGGGCCAAGCCTGAGCAAGTGTAGCTCCTCGGGCTTCTGTGGCAACCTGTGGTGGCCTGCATCCACACCATTGCTGCCACTGTTCAGCTCAAAGCCAAGGCCCCCTGCCGGTGTATGTGGCATGAACTGGCTGAAGATGCTCACACTGCCATGCCAGAAGGTGAACTATGGAAGCCACCCCACCACACTCCATGCCTGGGTATCTGGATCATATGCCTCCACCACGTCCGAGAGTTCAAAGGTGTTGCCATATCCCCCAGAGACATAGAGCATACCTCCCAGAATGGCCAGACTGCCCCTGCCGTGTACCTGATTCATAGGTGGGATCTTGTCCCATTCCTCATCTTAGTGGGGTTGTATATATCCACCTCGGCAGAGTCATCCCTGAGGAAGTATATGAGTCCATTCAAAGTCACAGCGTTGGGTGCAAAGGACCAGGGTGGGAGCTGGTCACAGTCCACCAACAACCACAGATCAATGTCTGAGTCAGAATACTGTACCACCATGGTCTTCTTGCCTGCCAGGGAGCCAATGGCATAGAGTTGACCTCGGCAGGCAGTAGTAGAGCAGTTGTCTGTGGGGTAGAGGAAGACCCACTTCTAATCCAGATCATTTGAGCTGAGAAAACTGACCTCTAACCTGGGCCGCACCTGCTGAAAGCCCATATACGGACATGGACGGAGGAAACTGTTGCTCTTTGCCTGGTTTCCTTTCCCTCCATAGCACATCCATTCCTTCACCGGTGCTAGAGCCTTCTGCTTCAGGATTCCAGCATATACTGATGACCAGCTAAGACTTCCAGCCTTGCACACAGCCAACTATTGTTGGATTACCTGGAATGAAGTGTGTACCTCTTCTAATAAATCCCTTCTCTTTCCATACGTGTGTGTGTGTGTGTGTGTGTGTGTGTGCATGTGTATGTGTGTGTATTATAGTCTCCACATACATGTGTGTGTGTGAGTGTGAGTGTGTGTGTGTGTGTGTTACCCCACCAGAGTGTGGCATCCCTGCAGCCTGCATTGTTTCTTAGTTATTCTTCACACAATACTTAGTGTAAACACTTTAATTTTTACTTTACAAGTTGGGAAACTGATCCAGTACTGTCTCCTCACCAGCACAGGGTCAGTATTTATTAGAACTAGGGTAGAAATACGTGGCTAAGTCATTGCCATAACCTATACAGAGACAGTGGGGGTGGACCAGTGTTGACTTTGCCTCAACAAGTCCAAAGGGTTCTTTTCTCCTTTTTTGTATAATCTCTAACCCTTTCATCCAGTTTTACAACCTAGGGAGCTCTAATGCTCTTCAGGAACTTAGATAACCTGCATTTGGTCTTCATTTGAACCACAGATTTTCAGTCCTTCTTGATAAGGAATGAGAATTTGGTTTTAGATAGGATCTCATTTTATCACCCAGGCTACTCTCAAACTACAGTCCAAAGTGATCCTTCCCACTCAAGATCCCTAGTGGGGAGACTCCACCCAAGCACCACCATACCCAAATAGGACCAAGACATATTTTCAACCTCTATAAGAAGGATAAACAATGACTACATGGAATTTTCTACCATTTCTTAAGCAAGATAGATCCTTAGTATGATTTATTTTTCTGTGGGACTATTTTGGAGTAGTAGGAAATACAAATGGAGGCCCTGAGATGTAACCTGCTGATTCTGTTTACAGAAATGGGAGTGAAAGACAGGAATCAGGTAGCTGGAGGGGTTCTAAGTAAGATGTGGTCAATGGCACATCAACAGAAGATGTGTGGAAGAAGAAAGAGAGATTTAAAGAGGTTTGAAGGACAAATGGGTTTGAGGGGTATCATGACATTTTTCCATATGTTTTTTTGTGACATAACTGCTTAACTGTCTCCCCATAAGCTATCCCAAATAGCTTAAGAATGTTGGTCATATAGTCTGTAGCACAAGGAAGCAAGTGTGCTATTATGGCAATTTTTTTTAAGTTTCTGTATTAATGACTCCATATCTTCTGTCAAGCCAAGCCCACAGTTGAGGACTCCCAATAACAATGGCAGGGGTAATGCCCATGAGGTGTGGTACCACAAACCATCTGGAAGTGGGGCCAGTTTAGATTCCAGAGAAAGCAACACTAACCACCGAGTGATCAGTCCTAAGTATTTACTGAGGGACTTTGGAGTGGCTTTCAGGGTCCTAAAAGAGAAAGAACTGCCCCCATGGCGTCAAGTGTGTCTGTGGTGACATTGTCAGGGTACGGAGTTTTCATGTGGCATTAGGAATTTGGGATGGAGCCAGTTGCTTTCAGTGTGTTTGGAGACAGCTTTAATAATTTTATCAATGCCTGGGAATGTCAAAGTCCTCAGCTTGGATTCAAACTTACAGAGGAAAATCTATAGCTGCTTGGGCAGTCAAGCATTTAATGTGTTTCAGGACAATATAGAAAGCAGGGAGAGCAGCTAACTCTAGATACAGCCTGGCAGGTGCCACACCAATTGCCACATTTAGAGGAATGCTTCATTAAATTGAAGAACAAAGCCATTTCAGTCAAGTAGTGTTGAGAGAGAAAGATTACTTTATTAATTTTATAAAAACATCAGATTACAACTGAAGCCATACTTTACACCATAATTTTTGCACTCAACCTTCTGAAGCATTTTTTTTTTTTTTTGGTTTTTCAAAACAGGGTTTCTCTGTATAGCCCTGGCTGTCCTGGAACTCACTTTGTAGACCAGGCTGGCCTCGAACTCAGAAATCTGCCTGCCTCTGCCTCCCGAGTGCTGGGTTTGAAGGCGTGCGCCACCACGCCTGGCTCCGAAGCATTTTAAAAGAAAGAACAAGAATAGCGATCTCAAATCTGCTGCTTACTAGACCCAGGTATAGTGGATTTTGTGGAAACTCTGATTCATCTTCTTTTATTTTGTTTATTTATTATTATTTTTTTAGTTGTTGTTGTTGTTTCAAGACAGGCTCTCACAATGTAGTTCTGGCTGTCCTGGAAATCACTCCATAGACCAGGTTGGCCTTGGACTCAGAAATCCACCTGCCTCTGCCTCCTGAGTGCTAAGATTATAGGTGTGAGCCACCAAAGGTGGCAGCTGAGTCATCTTCCTTGTGAGGATTAAATGAGGGTGTGTACATATGGAATCTGGCACAGAGACATGGTTAACAGACAGAGGTGGCCAAGAAATGTGGGTTTGTGTCATTAAAGAACTAAATAAATGGAGTTATTGTCACAGATTCATAGAGCCAGATAAACCCACTCACAGACATATGCCATACATCAAAATATATAGAAAAATATAAGCGTAACTCTGAACTTGTATATACAGAAGCACAATATCAGCATAGAAACAGAACAGGTAGTTTCCCTAAATCAGCTTCATTATAGCTTGCGGGGGTATTGTCTTAGGATTTCTATTGCTGCAACAAAACCACCATGACCAAAAAGTAAATTGGGAAGGAAAGGATTTATTTGGCTTACAGTTCCACATTGTAGTCCATCACTGAAGAAAGCCACGACAGGACCTCAAACAGGGCAGGAAGCTGGAAGCAGGAGCTGATGCAAAGGCCATGAATGGGGTGCTGCTTACTGGCTTGCTCATCATGGCTTGCTCAGCCTATTTTCTTAAAGAACCCAAGACCACCAGCCCAGGGATGGCTCCACCCACAATGAGCCAGGCCCTCCCACTTCAATCACTAGCTAAGAAAATGTTCCATAGCCAGATCTCATGGAGATATTTTCTCAGTCGGGGCTTCCTTCTTTCAGATAACTCTAGCTTATGTCAAGTTGACCTAGAAAACCAGCCAGCCTGTGCAGGTATGAACCTGGTGTACCCTCCTGTTACATAGTACCTGGAGTACCCTTCAGTTAAGTAGAAGCCATTCCTAAAAGAGAAAAGCAATCCGGAAAGAGTTGCCCCTACACAAGCCAAGCCTTACATTATCTATCCAGAGCCATGCAGAAAGCGCAGTTCCAAAACCAGAAAGACTCTTCTATCCCAGCTCATCTTATGAAACTACTATATAGAACCTTGACCCCCAAACCTAACAGCACTACATTAAACAGAACTACAGGCTAATGCGACTCATAAAAGCCCTAAAGAAATTACTAAGACACAGATTGCACATGATGAAATTGTATTACCACAGGGGTGCATGATTGTCAAAATTTATCAGTAAAATTCCAAATAACAGATTAGTGGCTATGTCCATCTCAATAATGAATGCAGTGTCTGATGAAATTCAACATGTTATTCAAGTTGAATACACTCAGAAAACTAAGAATATAATGAAATGACTCTACTATGTAATACTTTATCATATATGTACAAAGAGACACAATAAACACTACAGTGAAATGTTGAAGTTCGTCTTTTCTGACCACGAATGAGATAAGAATATCAACTATTATCAAATAAATAGACCATTGTACTGGGTGGATCTATCCAATGACAAAAATTGAGAAAAGGAAATAAATGGTATAATATTCAAAATGGAAGAGACAAAATTGCTCTCAGAGGCAGTTTGTGTCCAAAGGAATTGTGAGATAAACTTTTTAGAATAACCGTATTTAACTTTTGCTAAAAGGAAAATCAACTTGCAGAAAGTCTGCATCTTTATGCTACCCCAAACTGTAAACTGTAAAATTTCAAAACACAAAGCCAGGCATAGTGGTGCATGCCTTTAGTAACAACACTTAGCAGGCAGAGGAATGTGGCCTCTGTGAGTTCCAGGCCAGCCTTGTCTACAAGATGAGTTTTAAATCTGTGTTCTGCATATGAAAGCGTGCAGTATTTGTTTTTCTGAGACTGCCTTACTTTGCATCCTTCTTGTGTGTATGTGTCATGCTTTCATCCTTCTTCTTAGTTGCATAAAATCCCCTTGTCATATACACCAAATTGCTTTACCCTTTCACCTATTAATCCATTTCTTGCCTATTGTGAATAATATTTATTGGCTGTTCACATTTCTTCTTTGAACAATTGCCTACTCCATTCATTAGCCTGTTTTTTAAAAAAGATTTGTAGATTGATTTATTTATTTTTATGTATGTGAGTACACTGTAGCTGTACAGATGGCTGTGAGCCTTCAAGTGGTTGTTGGGAATTGGATTTTTAGGACCACTGCTCTCTCTGGTCAACCCTGCTCCCTCCGGACAGCCTTGCTTACTCACTCCCTGCTTGCTCTGGCCCAAAGGTCTATTTATTATTATACATAAGTACACTGTAGCTATCTTCAGACACACCAGAAGAGAGCGTCAGATCTCATTACAGATGGTTGTGAGCCACCATGTGGTTGCTGGGATTTGAACTTCAGGAGAGCAGTCAGTACCATCTTGCCACCCCCCTCATTAGCCTGTTTATTGATTAATTTAATGATTTATGGAAGTCTACAATTCTTTATGTCCTAGATTTTAGCCCCCAAGTAGTATATAGGTTGCAAAGACTCTCTTCCAGTCCACAGGCCATCTCTTCACGCTAACGGTGGTTGCTTCTTAACTGCATGTAATCCTATTCGCCAGTATTTGAAATTTTTCCTATGCTGTTGGAGTTCTGTTCAGAAAATCCTGCCCATGACAATATCTTGAAATAGTTTCCTCTAGGGCAGAGGTTCTCAACCTGTGGGCCACGACCCCTTTGGGGATTGCATATTACATATCCTGCATGTCAGACATTTACATTTCAATTCAAAAGAGTAGCAAAAAGTACAGTTATGGAGTAGCAAGAAAAATAACTTTATGGTTGGGGATCACCACAACATGAGGAACTGTACTAAAGGGTCGTGGCGTTAGAAAGATTGAGAACCAGTGCTAAGGGCCTCAATGTTTCAGGTGTTAGATTAAGTTCCTTGGTCCACTTTGAATTGATCTTTGTTCAGGGACTTGCTTAACTCTTCTACAAGCAGATCCAGGTTTCTTAGCCCTATATGCTAAAGAGACTCTCTTTCCCCCAGTGTGCGTACATGCTCATTTCTATATGGGTTCACTTCTGGATCCACCACTCTATTCTATTACCCTATGTCAGTGACTCTCAGCCTTCCTAATTCTGCTTCTCCTCTGGTTAAAGAACAACAGATCTTCTTTTTTTTTTTTTCTTGTTTTTTTTTTTCTTCTTCTTCAAGAGTGTGGCCTTTGGACTCTTGCTGTGGTGGTCTGAGATTAGATGAGACATTTCAGAAAGATGTCTTAGGGACTCTTGGAAACAGTATTAGACATAATCCCTTTTCAGTAACCATTCCTGGAACTACTTGTTAATGTGTTTGAGGGGATTTGCACCGAAAGGCTGGACTCTATTCAAGTCCCCCCTGTTTCTCTAACTTTGTCTCTCTCTGTCTCTCTCTGTCTGTCTGTCTCTGTCTCTCTTTCTCTATCTCTCTGTCTCTGTTTATGTCTCTTTGTCTCTGTCTCTTTCTCTCTCTCTCTCTCTCTCTCTCTCTCTCTCTCTCTCTCTGTGTGTGTGTGTGTGTGTGTGTGTGTGTGTGTGTTCCTATGGTTACCATTGTCTTTCTACTGATTACGTCAGCAATCTGTCTTCTCCTTACCTGTGAGGGAGTAGGGCAGCACATTCCTGCCGGAGACTTATGTTCTGGCAATGTGACTGTCAGAGAATATTGCTGCTAACCTGCTGGCTTCTTGCTGTTTGAAAGAAACAAGTTCAATTCCTCAGCTGGCTTTGGCCATTTTCAGGGTTTGTTTTTCGGTGTTTTGTTTGTTGTCATTTGGGGCATAGTTATTCCTCTCATACTTTTTCTAATGAAATCCTCGGCTTAAATATTTGAAGGATCTGAGAGGCATAGGTGAGCAGATCTCTGTGAGTTCAAGGCTAGTCTGGTCTACAAAGAAAGTCCAGGATAGCCAAGGTTATCACACAGAGAAACCCCATTATAGATAGATAGATAGATAGATAGATAGATAGATAGATAGATAGATAGATAGATAGATAAGAAAAATAAAGAAAGGGAGGGAGGGTGGGAAGGGGGGAGGGAAGGAGGGAGGGAGGGAGGAAGAAAGAAAGGCAAGGAATCAAAAAAAGAAGAAAAATGTGAAGGATCATGTTGTCTGCAAATAGAGATTTTTTACTTTTCTTACTGATGGTCCCTTTATTTCTTTTTCTTTCCTATAGATCTAGCTAAGATTTAGGCACCATATTGAGTATAAGTGGAGAAAGTGGCCTCCCTGTCTCATTCCAGATTGTAGAGAAAATTCTTTCATTCATCTCCTCAAAGTGTAATGTCCGCTCTAGGCTTGTCATACACCACCTTCATTATGTTGAGGTATGCTCTATCCGTTTCTCCCTGCTTCAGAGCTTTTATCATGTAGGCACGTTCTTTTTTAGGGGACTTTATCAGTGGGTAAAAGATTTGTCTTAATTAGTTGTCCTCTAACTTCCACATGCATCCAGTGTCAAGAGCACATGTACACACATATACCATATACATACACACAATAATACTAATAATAGAATAAAGAAAAGAAAAAAATGTAAAGGTGTAACCAAAAGCAATTTGGGGAACAGAGAGTTTATTTGGTTTACACATTATAGTTCATTGCTGAGGGAAGCCAAGACAGGAGCCTGAAGCACAAACTGAAGCAGAGTCCATGAGGTACACTGCTTACTGGCCTGTTTTCCAAGGCTTGGTCATGTCAGCTTGCTTTTTACACAAATCAGGACCACCAGTGAATGGATAGCACCACCCAAAGTGGGCTTGGCCCTCCTACACCAACCAATCAAGAAAATGTCCCATAGATGTGCCAGATGGCCAATCTCCAATCTGATGAAAACAATTCCTCAACTGACAGTCTCTCTTCCCAACTAGGGGACTCTAGTTTGTGTCAAGTTGATAAAAAGTAACCCACTTAATCACATGTACAGGCATGTGTACATGTGTACGTGCATGCGTGCGTGTATGTGTGTGTGCGTGCACACACACACAAAGAGAGAGAGGGGAGAGGGAAAGAGAGAGAGAGAGAGACTATGACATTTAAAGCCAACAATTTTTTTTAAGTTTTATTTATTATATGTAAGTACACTGTAGCTGTCTTCAGACACACGAGAAGAGGGCATCAGATCCCATTACAGATGGTTGTGAGCCACCTTGTGGTTACTGGGATTTGAACTCAGGACCTTTGGAAGAGCAGTCAGTGCTCTTAACTGCTGAGCCATCTCTCCAGCCCTAAAGCCAACAATTTTTAATGGACCTTCTACAAAGCTGAGAATCATCCCATTGATCTTCCTGAGAAAGGAATCACAAATTTTACAAATAAGCAAATAGATCCCACAGTGGCCACTTCTGTAATTAGAGCATCTGGGCAAGCTGAGCTAAGTCCAAAGAGATGAGCTAAAGCAATTTATCTCCTGACACTCGTCATCCCTTCCAAATCCTCATTACAGAAGTAGGAGGGAGAGGCCACAGAAATTGAGCAGATGGATAGTTCAATCCCCAGAAACCCACATAAAGTCAAAAGCCAGGCTTGGTGGCACAGGATTATAATCCCAGCACCTGGAAAGTGAAGACAGTTGGCTCCCCAGGCCCACCAGTCAAACTCACCTCATTGGTGAGCTCCATGCCAATGAGATTCTGTCTCAGAAAAATAAACAGGAGAAATAATGCTGGAGGTTGACATCTGGTCTCCATAAACATAGTCATGCACCTACACCAACATGCATACACATGCGCACACAGAAAGAGAAAGAAAATTGATCCTTTAGAAATAGGGGCTGTGGAATAGCAAAGAAAAAAAAAAAGAGGACCTCAGGACCCAACACTTGTCCAGAATAGCAGGACTGTCGGCATAGGTAACCTCATAGCTGCTTTTCCATTACTATGCCTTCAGATCCATCTGCATTCAACTGTATGAAGCATTACTTCCTTAAGGTGTGGAACATCTGGCGGCCTGGGATCTTGAACTAGGTTCTACAAAGGGCTTCAGTCACCTGTTCCTTATGCTTCAGCCTGGCGCAGATGGTCAGAGTGAACCCTGGCCACTGTGCCCTGGGGCTTCCTGAAGGCAGCACCCACACCTGTCTGAAACCTAGACAGCGGTTAGCTCGGACACTGGAAACAGGAAATTGTGTCCAAGGTCCCTTAGGAGACCTAAGGTAACAGACTGCACACACTACCAAGGAAGCTGCTCTTTGTAACTACGGCACACCAGGCCTCCATGGGGTTGCTTTTCTTTTGAGATAGTCTTTTTTTTTTTATTACATATTTTCCTCAATTACATTTCCAATGTTATCCCAAAAGTCCCCCATAGCGCCCCCCACTTCCCTACCCACCCATTCCTATTCTTTTGGCCCTGGCATTCCCCTATATTGGGGCATATAAAGTTTGCAAGTCCAATGGGCCTCTCTTTCCAGTGATGGCCGACTAGGCCATCTTTCGATACATATGCAGCTAGAGACAAGAGCTCCGGGGTTCTGGTTAGTTCATCATGTTGTTCCAACTATAGGGTTGCAGATCCCTTTAGCTCCTTGGATACTTTCTCTAGCTCCTCCATTGGGAGCCCTGTGATCCATCCAATAGCTGACTGTGAGCATCCACTTCTGTGTTTGTTTGGCCCCTTTTGAGATAGTCTTATTCTGTAGTACACAGTGGCCTTGAACTCACTGCGGCAGTTTACTGAATTGTACGGATCAAAGCATGTACCACCTTACGTAGAAAGAGTGAGGTAGGTCTTTATGCTGTCCTCCACAAGCATGCAATTCATATTGCATAGAAAAATGCAAGTCAAAATTTATTATTAGGCACAACAACAAAAAAAATCACTAATTTTTTAAAGGCAGTTTTATATTTCCATAAATACTTAGGTCAGGTGTGGCGGCACATGTCTTTAATTCTCAACACTGAGGAGACAGAGGTAGGTAGATCGGCGATGGCTATATTGGTGATTCTCTGCCTTTAAAAAAAAGAAGCTGGATGTAATGGTGTAATGGCTTAGGCCTATAATCCCAGCATTGAGAAAGATGAAGCAGGAAGATCAGGAGTTCAAGGCCACTTAATGGTGTGCAGCTAGCTTCTTGTCTTGAAATGTTGAAAACATAAAGCATTGTAGCAAATATTAATTTTTTTAACCTCAGAAAGATACTGTGTGTGTAAAATGTCTTCATTATTAAATAATCCATTGTTTCATGATGCCAATATTATTTTTTAAAAACTAAAAACCAAGTTTAGTGTGGTGACATACACCTTAAATCCCAGCATTTGGTAGAGAGAGACAGACAGATGTCTATGAGTTCCAGACCAGTCAAGCTACATAGTGAGACACTCCAACAAACCAATCATGTTTATATTATGGGGTATTCACCAGAGAAGACTGCTTGGCCATGGGCTTAAGCCAATAGAAAGTCTTTATTAGTGGACTGGTGACTACACTCAGTGTTTGGGATCACAACGTAGTCCCAAGTCTTCTCAAGGTGAGCTTTGAAGCACAAAAACCACGTTCTGAGTTGACATACTTCAGTTAGCCAGAAGCAGAACTACAGAAGCCAAAAAGCAAGGTCAGTCCATTTAGAGACTTTCCCAGAACTATGGGCTTTGATGGATCAGGCCTTTGTTTTGGTTTTAGCAGGTGCTGCTGTCTATGTGTTGAGTTTTACTGCCTGAATGGTACTTCCATTATGGAGTTAGTTGTGCTAAGGTCTGAGGGTCTACTAAGGTCTGGGGCTCTGTTACATTTTGAGCATGATATAATCACAAAATTAAACTAGGAACTTTCTGCACGTGGTAGTGGTCACTTGTAATTCCAACTATTTAGGACACTAAGGCAGAAGAACCACAGCAGCCCATTAAGTTGGAAGCCAGCCTGGGCATAAAAGAAAAACCCTGTCTCAAAAAACAACTATGGAAGGTTGAACACTATTATTGAAACATATTCCACAATATTCTTTTCAACTTGAGACTATTTTTAACATCTCCGGGTGATATCTGTATGGTTGGTTGGGTTTTGGGGTTTGGGTTTTTTTTGTCTTGTTGGGGTTTTTTTGTTTTTGTTTTTGTCAGAATTGACATAGTGCATGTGTGGGTTGTCTGTATAAAATACAAAGGAGTAAATATGTGTTCTAACTGCACGTGTTCATAAAGTTGGACCATTTGTATTCATTTGTCATCTACAGATTTCTATGAAGGCAGTTTGCCTTGGGAGATGATCATCTTCACTCAGGGTGACCAAAAAAAAAAAAAAAAAAACTAAAAAAAACAAAAACCAAAAAAAACCTATGTACCCCAGACTAATGTTCAGTTCATGATTCCCCTGCCTCAGTCTCCAAACAGCACCATCTCACACTTTTAATACTTTTCAGTTCTGTATCATATATGTTCCCTTCATTTCAATAAATCTAGATATCTGGGGAGATAGCTCAGTTGGCAGTTTGCCACACAGCTGCTTGAGGTTAAGGGTGAGACCCAGAGCCCACATTAAACCTGAGAATGGTGGTGATGCGAGCTTGTAGTCCCACTGCTGAGGAGGTGGAAAGAGGAGGATCTCTGGGGTCCCTAGCCTGCACATGGTCTAATTGCTGATCCTCAAGAGCCAGTGAGGGAGATCCTGTCTTACAAACAAACAAACAAAAACAAGGTATATAGCTGCTGGGGTGAGACACCCGAAGTTGATCTCTGGCCTCTATAAATATATAAGTGCGGCGCGCGCGCGCGCACACACACACACACACACACACACACACACACACACACACGTCCTGCATCCTCCCCTGCCCCCCCCCGAAATAAAACAGTGTATAAGGTTTGGGACATGGCTCAGTAAGAGCACTTGCTGTCTGAACCTGTAAATCCACTGGGGGAAGAGGGACAGTTGGATCCCAGAAGTTCTCTGGCTTCAGCTTGAGTGAGAAATGCTATCTTAAAGAATAAGGCAGACCCAGTACAGGGGAACGTCAGGGCCAAGAAGCGGGAGTGGGTGGGTAGGGGAGCGGTGGGGCAGGGGGTACAGGGAACTTTTGGGATAGCATTTGAAATGTAAATAAAGAAAATATCTAATTAAAAAATGGAAAACAAAGAATGAGGCAGAAAGTGATGAGGAAATTACCCTATGATGCTCCTCTGGCCTAGAGCTCTTGGACTTGTGCACACACGCAGTAGTTCTAGGCCAAACTTTCAAGAGTTTAGGGGACATTTAGAATCCAAACTATGGGCTGGAGGGACAGCTTAATGGTTAAAAGCAATTGCTGCTCTTGCAGAGGACCTGAGTTTGGTTCCCAGCGCCTACATCAGGTGGCTCACAAGCATCGCTAACTACAGTTCTAAGAGATCCAGCAACCTTTTTTGCCTCCCAGGATACCTTCATACAGGTAGCATTTATTCACACAGATGCACATTCATTCATATACACACACATAAAAATTTCTGCAGGCTATTTGGAAGAAAAAGGAACGTGTTTACAAATAGCATCAGAACAACTGCACATCTAGAATATTTCTGCTAGAGAAATGAGAACTTATGTTCACATAAACCTCATGAACAAATGTTGATAGCAGCTCTATTAATAACTGCCCTGAGCTGGAAACAACCCAAATGCTCTTCAGTGGGAAACTGGATAAGCAAACTGTACTACACGTGTGCAATAGAATAAAACATTGATAAGCTCAACAATTTAGATGAAACTCAATGGAAAAAGAACCTTAGTGAAACCACGCCAAGCAAAACAGTCTCAAAAAATAGGAGACTGTATGATCTCATTGGCATGCCTTTCTTGGAAAGACAAAAGCAGAGTGGCGAAGGGCTACAAAGACTTTGGGCCAAGAAGATGTGGATACAAAGTGGAAATGACCATGGAGATTTTGGGGCTTCGGGATCGTTTCTGAATCATCATACGGTCAGTTCCATAAATCCACACAGGTGTTGAACTTCATAAAATCCAAAGTGACTGCAACAGGACTTGGTTAGATTTGTCCTCTCACTCTCTCCTTGCATTTAAAAACAAGATCTTGTTTATTCTTTTAACAATTTCATATGGGTAAATGCTGTATCTTTATCATATACATCCCAAACTTGTCCGGCTCACTTCTTCCAGTCACCCCTAGTATGGATTGGATTTTTAATCTTTCCAATCAAGCCCATTGAAATCCTTGCTTTCTCTCAAACTGTTTGGCTGCAGAGGTTCGCCTGCCTAGCCATTTGTTTTGTTTGCTCCTGAGCCGTTCATTTTTCTCCAAGCCATTTGTCAAGACTCTTACAGCATCACCTCTTTTGCATCTAGATTTTTTTTTTCTGGGTCTGTTGTAGGCCCTGATGTTGGGATAGCACAGTCTACTTATGCATTTCTTGTTGATTTATGATCAGGCTGTTTTCAGATTTTTGCTATTACAAGCAGTTTTAGTGCATGAACAGTCCTGCATTTCTCCTAGGTTTGGACATATGGGCAAGAATGCTAGGGGCTAGGGATGGAACTCATTGTTAGAGTATTTTGCCTAGCATGCTTAAGGCCCTGGGATAAATCCCTAATATGACATACATGCACACACACACACAAACACACACAGTGTTCAGCTTTTCTAAATTAGGACAGTAGAAAAGTAAATCAAACAATGCCTAGCCATCCTGTAGAAAGAGAAACAATGTGGTAATAAATTAGGTCAAGTCGTGAGAATCATTTGAGACCACACAAGCAGCTACATGGATACATTGCACAAATGTCAACCTAGCTGCTCTTGTAATGACAAGTCATGCCTGTAGTGATAGTGTCTGAGTCAAAGTAAACAATGCAGCAGCAAGCTCACTGACATAACCTTGGGGTTCTCACTACTGGACCTAAGGAGGCAGGCCAAGGTTGCCCACACCTATCCACGTGCAGGAGGCTGCTCCAAGAAACACCCTGGCCTTTGCTCATGAACACAAAGTTCTGCAACCCCAACCAGGAGTGCATATTTAAGACTAAGGTTGACCTGCCCTGGCTTCCCCAACCCCAAAGAAGAGCAATCCTAGACATCAGGCCAGAGCCCCTACCAGCTACATGTCTTGATATCGAACAAGAGCAGGTCCTGTTACTGGCCCTGTTCATAGTCTAAGACATTGCTCTTCGATGCACAGAAAAGGACCTCAAGGACCATCCTCTTTTCTAGATTCACCTAGCTGAGTGAATGCAGAATATTGTTTCAAGAAGAGAGAGCCAGTTAGATGGTTCATCGGGTGAAAATACTTACTGCCCAAACCTGACTGAGTTCAATCCCCAGGACCCACAAGGACAAAACCAACTCCCACATAGTGTCATCTGACCTCCACAAATTGTCTTCTGGCTTCCACACATGTAACATAGAACATAGAAGCCCATGTGTGTGTGCACACCACACACACACACACACACACACACCATCCTCATTTTGGTACAAACTGGGTTACTTTGTGGTAGAAAATTCTCTGTCCAAGAGAGAGAGAGAGAGAGAGAGAGAGAGAGAGAGAGAGAAAGAAGAAGAAGAAGAAGAAGAAGAAGAAGAAGAAGAAGAAGAAGAAGAAGAAGAAGAAGAAGAAGAAGAAGAAGAAGAAGAAGAAAAGGGAAGGGAAGGGAAGGGAAGGGAAGGGAAGGGAAGGGAAGGGAAGGGAAGGGAAGGGAAGGGAAGGGAAGGGAAGGGAAGGGAAGGGAAGGGAAGGGAAGGGAAGGGAAGGGAAGGGAAGGGAAGGGAAGGGAAGGGAAGGGAAGGGAAGGGAAGGGAAGGGAAGGGAAGGGAAGGGAAGGGAAGGGAAGGGAAGGGAAGGGAAGGGAAGGGAAGGGAAGGGAAGGGAAGGGAAGGGAAGGGAAGGGAAGGGAAGGGAAGGGAAGGGAAGGGAAGGAAGGGAAGGGAAGGGAAGGGAAGGGAAGAGAAAAGAAGAGAAAAGAAAAGAAAAGAAAAGAAAAGAAAAGAAAAGAAAAGAAAAGAAAAGAAAAGAAAAGAAAAGAAAAGAAAAGAAAAGAAAAGAAAAGAAAAGAGAAACTGGCCGGGCGTGGTGGCGCACGCCTTTAATCCCAGCACTCGGGAGGCAGAGGCAGGCGGATTTCTGAGTTCGAGGCCAGCCTGGTCTACAAAGTGAGTTCCAGGACAGCCAGAGCTACACAGAGAAACCCTGTCTCAAAAAACCACAAAAAAAAAAAAAAAGAAAAGAAAAGAGAAACTGTCCTAACCCTGATTTGAGGAGCAAATGAGTTTTGTCTGTCTGATTCACATTGCTCTGGGGAAGATTTGGCTGTGAGCAGAGTTGCTATGCAGGTGAGGACGTAAGATCCTAGGGAAACAAAGATGGGCCACGGAGCAACCATAGCTCCCATAGGAGTGATTCTGCTGTCTTGGAGCTCGGAGTCCATGTTTATCCCAGAAGAGTTACCCCACCCCCATCCCTCCTATATCCTGTGGCCCAAGGGCCCCACTTTTCTCTATCTAACTGCCTATCTAATTGCCATATCAATTATCTGTGATGGTGGGTTTCATTACTACATTTTCATACATGCACATGATGGATCTCAATCATATCTGCCCTTACCCTTTCTTATCTCACACCTACTAGGTGACTTCCTCTTCCTTAACTAACCTCACTTCCACTTTGATAACTTTCTTTTGTGATGCAAGGAGTTTAATTAGGGCCTTTTACAGAACAAGGGTGGGGGCTTATTTACAGGAGCACAGACACCTTAATAACTGGCTACACCACTCAAGAAAATGTCTCTTCCTCCCCACCAACCATGAGCTGCATATACATCCTCATGGAGGAGTGGGGGCTCCATGAGACCTTCCCAACTCTATGACAAGATGTTGTCCTCCCAAGTTCTGGAACTGTGTACCACCATGCCATCTGTTTTTAAACTTTATCCCCTCAAATGGTTCGTGTGAATAAGATTACCAAAGCTGAAAGCAGCTCTGCGTGACCTTTCTGCTATGTCTGAACTGATGCAGAGCTCAGGGGCTGGGAGGGTGGCCATTGACCTGTCCACTGTAGACTTCAGAACTTACGGTAGCAGTTCATCTCACTCTGCTAGCACTGGGGTCTTTCTCCAGTTAGCCATCTAATCCTACGCTCTTGTAGCATCATTAGCCTCCTAACAATATCCGTTTTGAATTAATTAAAACTTTAATTTGAGTTCATTTAATTACTCTCATCCTGCTGCTACCTCTGCTCTCGCCCTGTTCCTGTTTGGAAATGCCAATGCAATGTGCATTGGATAACTCCTTTGTAATAGAGGGCTGCTTTGTGCATTATAAAAGATTTTACAGTATCCCTGAGTCACCCCAGTTCTGACACCCAAAAATGTCTCCCCAGAAATTGCCAAATGTCTTGTAGGGACAAAAATTGCCCACACTTGAGAAGCACAGCTCTAGTGTCCAATGTGTTTCTCTAAGGAGACTTTTATACACACACCCTCTTCTGGTTATTCATCTTAAGCTTGCGCCATGGTTGAACTGGGAAGCGCTTAGAGAGAAGGCTCAATAGAGCTGTGTGAAATCCTTATTAAGATATGATGTTTGTGCTTACAGAGGCTCAAGCCTCTGTGATGGACACGCACAATGGTTCTTCATTCTTGAGCTGTGGAAGAGGGGTTCCTACAGTGTGGAGACACATGCACAAGGTAAGCTGGGATCAGAGAAGTGGGGCCGAAGGCAGCAGAGACACTCTAGCTACACCGTCCCTGTTCTCAACTCTCTCTCGGCTGGTGGTCCTTGAACCAGACAAGTGTGCAAGTCTGGGAGTTATGTTGGAAGCAAGGTCCTATTCCCCCATCTGGCTGTTTTGGATGAGAAAGCAACAGAGGAGCAGAGCTTTTAGGCCTCCGAGTTTCGAAGATGGTTTTTGTTCTGGGCTTTTCTTTGCAGAGTAATTAGAAAGGCCAAAGAAGACAGATGACCTTTTTCTAGACAAGAATCTGAGGTTGCTCATTAGCTCTGTCACAGGAAGCCTGTTTTATGGTAATAAGGCCTTTCTTCCCGGTGCCAACATCCATCCAGTTTGCCCCACTTTTTAAACTGAGGTTTTAGTCTTCAAAATACAGTTACTTCCTATAGTTTTACAGGGTCTAAACTTGGCCAAGGACACATACACACACACAATAAAACCTAAACTTTAACATAAAATTTTCAATTAAAAAAATGTACAAAGGAAAATGGCTGACCTTCCTCTGTGTTCTCTGAAGCCTTCCCTGTCTTGGAGATAAGATGTGCCTTTCCATCACTACATAACCTGTTCATGGCTCAAGCATGTCTGATGGTGATACAACCTCACTGAGGGAGCACAAGGACCATGCGGCCACAGGCTTCCCTGACACTCCTGATAAGTGAAAGCAGCCTTGCCTTTCCTTTCTCACCCTGGACCACAGCCACCCAGAATGCAAAGCAGAGGGCTTGTAGGATAGCGACAAAGGGCAGCTAGGATGAAATCTGAGGCCAGAGAGAATAGGGACCACATGAGAATTAGATGCCAGGCAAGGAAGAGAAGGGAAAGGGTGATGAGGAAAGGCCAGCAGTAAGGATTGTGCACAGGGCCAATGAGAACACAGAGGCCCAGGGCTGCCGTCTCTTCATCTGCTAGCCACCGGGCAAAGCAGACTCTACATTTCTGTGCTTGACATAAAGCGTGCCTCATGACAAGTGCTCAGCCACTGCTGGGCCAGAGGAAGGGTGGGAGGATGCTCACAGTGCCATAACGACCAGAATCACTTCTTGGCAGCTGGCTGTGCCATGTTTTCCACCCTGGCATCAGAGGATTGTGCTCGACTGGTCCTGACTGGCTCAGGTTATAGAAGAAGGGTAAAATGAGCCAACGACTACAAGGAGCTTCGACAACTTGGGAAGGCAAGGACATGATCAGTCATTCTCAACCTGCCCGATACTGGGACCCTCTAATACAGCCCCTCGGGTTGTGGTGACCCCCAACCATACAAGTATTTTGTTGCTACTTTATAACTATAATTTTGCTCCTCTTATGAATTATAATGTAAATATCTGATGTGTAGAGCAGCTGACAAGCACCCCCTGTGAAAGGGTCATTCGATCCCCAGGTTGAGAACCGCTGCCCTAGATCCCCCAGAAGGAACAGACTACAAACCTGTGAGACCTCAGACTATTAGAATTAGCCTTGACTGATGGGTAGTGGTGATGCACATCTTTAATCACAGCACGGGAGAGGTAGAGACAGGCGGACCTCTGTGAGTTCATGGCCAGCCTAATCTATAGAGGTAGTTCTAGGACAACCAAGGCTACACAAAGAAACCCCATCTCAAAAAAAAAAAAAAAAAAAAAAAAAAAGAGCCAGCCCCTTCCTGCTCACTGCTATTGTCTGACTCAGTCAGCCACTATCACCCCCATCCTGGGAGCCAGGACAAGGCAGTTGTCTAAAGATAAATGGCCGTGTCTGGACAAACAGCCCCATAAGGGATAAGCAGCAGGCTTGCATGTAGCTCCAAAAGTTGCATTCCTTTTCCCATTCCCCAAACCTCTTCTAGGAACCCCAAGTAACCCCTGTCCCTTCCCTGCTGTGTCTGCTGCTCCTCGCGGTTCGAAAGAAACAGTCCAGTCTTGCTGAGGTCAGTCCCTAGTCTCTTTTCTGTCTCCTGTCTCTTTGAACAGCCTCAGAAATCTAACATCACACTGCTCCCAAAATCTAAGTGACTATTTGTTGGTTTGGGCCTCTAAGTTTGTTGTAAATCTGCAACAGCAACAGAAAACTGAGTTAGGCAAGAACATGAGTCAATTTCCCATCCTGCCCTGCTTCTCTCCCTCCCTCTGGGCCATCTATGTCAGAAACACCCAGCCTAGCATGTGATGTGCCTGTCCTCTAGTCAGCCTCAGTGACAGAGATACTGAGAAGGTGCTGGTCCCCTAGACAGGGTTTGAGGAACCCAGTATCTCAAGAGAGAGCAGGCCAGAAAGGTGCCTGGAGGTCCTCATCCACCGTACATATCATTCACACCGGAATAACCCATGCACTGGTTTGGGGTAATTGTGGGCGCATCAGCTGTAAACTCTTGTGATGGATAACAATGGCAAACTTGAAGTCAAGCTTGTTGTGTGACAGATGCCACCAGCAGTGGCTGTGGTGGTTCGAATGAGATGCCCCTCCCCAATAAGTCTCTGGCATTTCTATACGTGGTCTCCAGTTGGTGGCTGTTTGGGGAGGATTAAGAGATATGGCCTTTCTAGAGGAAGTATGTCACTGGAGGTGGGCTTTGAAAAAGACTGCCATTGTGAGTTAACTCTCTCTGCTTCCTGCTTGTGGTTTGAGATGTGAGCTCTCACTCTGCTGCTCCAGTGAGCGAGCTTGCTGCTGCTCCCTTCCTCCCCACCATGAGGGATTCTTATCCCTTGGTAACTGCAGTCCCAAGGTAAACCCTTCCTTGTCTAAATTGCCTTGCGCATGATGTTTTATAACAGAAAAGTAAGGCAGTGTAACAGCCCATTGTGTGATGGCTGGGAAGACTCAGTCTGGGGTCCTATCATTGTAGCCTTGCCTTTGCCAGCCATGCTATATACTACATCAAATACTACACTAAATATATGTGGGTCTGGATAATGTTATTATGCTAAAATTTTATCCCCAGGTGTGCAACCACTCTGCCCAGATCCTCTTTACAAATAAAGAACTGAAGCTCTGAGAGACCGCATAATTTGCTTATAGTCACACAACTAGGCTTTTAAATGTCTTGCTTAATGAAAGGAGTGATGGAGCCCAAGGGGAAATGAACCTCATCTGAGGACAAGATGGGTATGTCCCATGGCCGGGAAGATGGCAAAACCCACTGCAATACCATTTTAGGATACAAGCTAAACAATTCCTCACAGCATCCTCTGCCTAAGCAGAGATGAGGAAGCCACAGGGGCAGCCAGGAAAGAAGGCAAGAGACTGAACTGAGGGGAGCTTCAGAGGAATACACGTCACCCATACTTCATGCCTTTAGCCAGGAAAGGGAATTCCTGGGAGCCTTGTAAAGGAGGCCCACACTGTAACCCTCTTCTTACTGCACCCTGACTTGATTTGCTGCCTAAGACTAGAAAATGCAAATGCACACTTTTAAGATTTACTACTTTTTAATTATGTGTCGGTGTGTGTGTGTGTGTATGTGTGTGTGTGTGTGTGTGTGTGTGTGTGTGTATGGTGTGTATGTGTGTGTGGTGTGTTGTGTGTGTATGTGTGTGTGTGTGTGTGTGTGTGTGTGGTGTGTGTGTGTGTGTGTGTGGTGTGTGTGTGTGTATGTATGTGTGTGTGTGTGTGTGTGTGTGTGTGTGTGTGTTCATGTGTCTCATATACAAATAAGCGCAGGTGACCACAGAGGCCAGAGGCTAGATCCCCTGGAGCTGTTTGATGTAGATAGTGGAAACTCACCGCAGGCCCTCTGAAAGAGCAGCAAGTACTCTTAACTACTGAGCCTCTAATGCACATTTTAAAACTTAATAAAATGAGCTGTACACCCACAAGCCACACCCAAAGGGATCACTATTGGATGACAGAGCACAGACACCTTAATAACTGGCTACACCACTGAAGAAAATGTCTCTCCCTTCCTACCCATAATGAGCTGCATATACATCCTCATGAAGGTGTGGGGGCTCCATGAGCCCCTCCCCACTCTATGACAGGATGTTGTCCTCCCAAGTTCTGGGCCACAGCCCTCTCTCCCACTGCGGAAATGCTTGGCGACTTTATGATCATCTTGCTTTCTTTACATTTTCCGTCATGGGATGATGTGTTCATCTTAGTTGTTTATAAACTTTGGTTAAGTGGTTCAAACGATGTGAAACCTTTTCTTTGGCTCCTTTTGTTCAGCATCCCAGCTGTGAGAGTCCCCCAGCTCATGCAGCTATAGATCGTCCCTTCCTGCTGCACACCATTCTGTTCGGTGAATGTCACAGTTCACTGGTATGCCTAGTGGGCCCTGGCTTTTCTTTCTATCATTTTTCATACATTCTAGGATTAAGTCCTTCATTAGTTAAAGGTACTTCCATTGTCTTTTCCAAAATGTCACTTTTGTGCCTTGGTCAAGAGGCATTCTTACTGTCATTTAATGTTTTATAATTTTCAATTATGATTAATGCTCTTTGTGTCTTGTTGAAGAAAACAAATGTCTATCATGCATATACAAATGCATCCCATGGTTGAGGGTTTGGTATAGCTGGGTTCAGGTGCTTGAGTTTACACAGGATACAAAACTTGGCCCCCAACACTGCAAAGAAAAACTTTGCATCATATTAAAAAGTGATTTGCTTTTTCTTTTCATGTTGATGCTTTTAATTCACCAAGAGTCCTTATTTGTGATATTAAGATTCGTTTCTTCTGAGATGGATAACCAGTTGTTCTATTTATTAAAAGTTCCACCCTTCCCTCACTAGTCTAGAATATCTTTCCTTGAGCACTGATTCAGTGTCTAATACATGAGTGTGATGTGAGACTACCTATTTACCTAGGCTTGAAACACTATCGCACCACCTTGGTTACTGTTCCTTTATAATAGGAATGCATGGCCTGGCTTGTCTTGACATTCCACACACATTTAAGAATTGATTTGTCAACTGGGCTGTGGTGGTGCAGCTTCAATCCCAGCATTGGGGAGGCAGAGGCAAATGAATCGCCGAGCTTCAAGGCCAGCATGGCCTACAAAGCAAGTTCCAGGACAGCCTGGGCTATACACAGAAACCCTGTCTTGAAAAACCAAAAAGCAAAAAAAAAAAAAAAAAAAAAGCAAAAAAAAATTTTTATCACAATCTAAACATGCCCATAAATTATGATTGTGTTTACATTGAACCTACAAAACAGTAGAGCAGGTATTCTCAACCTGTGGGCTGCATATCGGGTATTTACATTGCAATTCATAACAGTAGCAAAGTTACAGTTATGAAGTAGTAACAAAAATAGATTTACGGTTGGGGTCACCACACCATGAAGAACTGTAGTATGAGGAAGATTGAGAACCACTGGATTAGAGGGTCCTGACAAGATTTAGGGCCTTGACTCTCCCGATTAATATGTGGATCTATGTTAGCCTATGAAATTCTTCAGTCAGGTTTTTGTATTATTTTCCCTAAAAGGTATTGCCCTTTGTTGTTAATTTTGAAGTTGTTTATTAGTGGTTTGTTAAAAGTTTCTTTGTTGTTTGCATATGAAAACATATTTTTGCAGCACTTGTGATAGCACCAGGGTCTCACACCTGTTAAGCGTCTATCCCTGAACTACAGTCCCGGACCAAGCCAAAAGAAATGGGGGGGTAGGGGCAGGAGACAAGGTTTCTCTGTGTAGCCCTGGCTGTCCTGGAACTCACTCTGTAGACCAGGCTGACCTCGAACTTAAGAGATCCGCCTGCCTCTGCCTCCCACGTGCTGGGATTAAAGGCGTGCGCCGCTATGTCTAGCCACACGCATACATACAACTTTGAAATAGCGATTTTGTACTCTGAAATCTTTCTAATCATCCTAAACTCTTCCACAGATTATGCTGGCTTTTCTGTATGCATAAATGGTATAACCTACAAATAATAATTTTGTCCCTTGTTTCCAATGTTTAAATGTTTTCTTCTTTATGAATTTGTATTACATTTATTTGTGGGGCATGTGTTATAACATGTGTGTGGAAGTCTCCTTCTACCACATAGGCTCCAGAGATTGAACTCAGGTCATTAAGCTTGGTTAGCTTTAGCCACTGAGCCATCTCACTGGCCCCTAAATGTTTTTGTTTTTGTTTTTTTTTTTCGGCTCGTAGCCTTGTTGTTGTTTCAGTGCCACGTGCTAGTGAGTGTTTCAGTCGAAGTATGCAGTTCACTGACAATTATTCTAGATAATCTTTCTGCTAAGAACATCCATTTGACTGTTGTACTAAGATTTGAAAACGCATAGTTGAATTTTATCTAATTCTCTCTAAATATTGACACAATTGTAACTTTTAAAAATCTTATCTTGTCTTACAGATGTTTTGCCTGCATGCATGTCTGTGCACCATCTGTGTGCCTGGTGAAGGCCAAAAGGCGGTGTTGGATTCCCTAGAACTGGGGTTACAGACAGTTGTGAACCACCAGGTGGGTGCTAAGTATTGAACCCAGATTCTCTGGAAGAGAACCAAGTGCTCTTAACTGCTGAGCCATCTCTCTGGTTCCTGTAGTTTTTCTCCTTTAATATGTTAATGAGATACTTATGCTGTTTCAAATATTAAAATACATGACATATTAGAGATAAGTCTAATTTGTTCATTTTTCCCCAAGTTTTTCGAGACAGTGTTTTGCTATATAGTCAAGACTGGTCTTGAAAACATTCTGGAGCAGAGGCTGGCTTCAAAAATTGTAATCTTCCTGCTTCACCTTACAGAAAGGCAGAGGCACACATCACCATACCTGGCTCAAGTTGGTCATCTTAGACTTTTTTTGAGGCAGGGTTACTATGTGTAGCCCTGGCTGTCCAGGAACGTGCTCTGTAGACCAGACTGTCCTCGAACTCACAGCAATCTCCATGCCTCTGCCTTTAAATGCTGGAATTAAAGGCATGTGCCACCACTGCCTGGCTATCTTAGACTTTAATATATATTTGACTTAGCAATCATTTGATTTAGACTATTTTTGTCTCTGTGAACAAGAGATAGTTTTCTTGATATTCATTTTTAGTTCATCAGGTTTTAAAATCATCAAAGACTCATGAGCCCCATTAAATGAGTTGAGCGTGCTCCCCTTTTCTACATCATGAAACTACTCTAGGGAAAGTGGAGTTATTCGTTCCTTGGGCCCAGAGTTTCTGTGGAGGGAAACTTCTATTTCTTCAATGGTGATAAAACTACTTAAAATTTTCTGTTCCTATTGGGTATGAATTTCATACGTTATATATTGATAGTAATTTGTCTACTTTCTTCATACAATTTGACATAAGGAAACTTTTCAAATAATCATAAAATTATCAACTCAAAGCCAGGCATATAGTCCTAGTTACTTAACATCCTTAGTGGGTTGAGCATGCCTCTCACCCCCACTGGACCGGGAGCTCTTCACTCTACATCCACAGGGCAGAGAAGAGGTGCTCGGTCGGTCAAGATTTGTGAAGCTAAGCTGAAACTGTAGCCACACTTCTCTGGATTTCCATATGTTTCATCCAATGGGCAGTTCCTGGGAAAATCTAGTTGATGGGCACAGTTCTAGAATAGCCAGTGTGAAATGAGGAACAGTGGGAGAGCGTGGCATCCTGGAAACCAAGTGAAGAAATGGCTTAGACCAGAGATGACTAACTGTCAAATGCCGCCAGGAAGCCATTAAGAAGACATATGGGTTTATCTGTTACAGCACCAGCACCAGGAGTTTTTAACACTGCTGGAAAAAAATACAGATTGGTGCTGTTTCAGAAAGGCACCGGGTTTTGGAAGAATGGGGGAAATGGAAAAGGCTCCTACAATTGTTCCTGTAAGGAGTTTGTGGTACCTGTAGGAATACATGCTAGTGCACACCCAGGGTGCATCAGGAGGACTGGGAGTTCCCAGTCAGTCTGAGACCTTGGTAAAAGAAGAAAAAAAATCACCAAAACAATTACCACTTTTTAAAAAGTTCTGCTGTAAAGGGAAGTAAATAAATATATTGTGTTTTATTTTGCTATGCCAAGAGTTTTTATTTGCATGCAATAAATGTCTCTAACCTTTCTTTGAAAGCTTCTGGGTATCCTGTTTGGAGTAGAAATGCAATGTCTGGGGACAACAAACCTGATACAAATTTTTCACAGTACATTAACTCCTTTCTGGGGCCTTCCCCATTTAGGGGTTTCAGGGGTCTCCCTGCTAGTGTCAAAAGCTGCTTTTTGCAGTCACCTCCAAACCTTGTAGCTAATCCAAGCCTCCATACCTACAGCTGAGCACAGCCACCACCGCAGCCGCATGACTAACACCAATCCTTCCTCTCAGCTCCCACCGAAACCACCCATATACACAGACACAAGCTCCCAGACAAAATATGCACGACCAAAGGACCACATATATTAGGACCACAAGGCAAAGAGATACAGATCCTCAAGGACACATTGAGGAGGCAGCAGTAGGTATGGCCGTGGCCATCTCCTTTCCCAACATGGACCACGGCCATTCCCCAGAATGTGACTACCCTATACACTCAGGCCCAAACAGGAGACCAGCACAGCAAGACACATCATTTCTCATAGAGCTCTATTGTGGCATATAATAATATGTACTCTATATAAATTAAATTAAAAATAAAGCTCCAGCAGGTTGCACAGGTTGGTTGTTAATAAATATCTCTCTGGGTAATTGTGCCCCAAGACCAGCTCATGACCACTCTCCCTCATCCAGAGAATTATACAAAAATAAATACAGGCTTGGGGTGGGTGGGGGGCATGCCTGGTTCCATTCTAAAATTTCTCACACCATCCACCATTGTATTCCACTCCACAAATACTACTGCAGGAAGCCTGCTTCTGGCTGGAGAGCTCCAAGATGGGAAGGCCTCTCTCCAGTCAAGCACTCTCAAAATCAAAGTCCCTCACTCCACAGGCCCTGGGTCTCATCTCAACACTCTGGGCTGACAGAGGGACTGTCAATCTCCAGATCCCAGAGAGGAGGAAACCTGCTGTTGGAACCTAGCCCTCCCTCCCGGCAGCCCCTACGAGAACCAGGCCAGAGAGAGGCACAGCACCAGCACCAGAAGGGACACACCGCTGTTCAAAGCCACGGGGACCATAACGAGCCCAGCCAGGACCCCCAAAGTTTGGGTCAAGGGCCCCCGGAGCCGAGGAGCCAACGCACACGCACATTCTGCAGGGGCCGCTGGCATGGGAGACCTCTTTGGGGACTCAAGATTCAGGCTTCCACCCTCTTCTTCCTGGGAGTTCACATGAGGCTTGGCTACACTAGACAGACAGACTTCAGTCCCCATGGGACCAAGGAGGGCAGGACTCTGCTCTTGCTGAACTGGTACAGGCAGCTCTTTCTCAGAAATTGGTACCAAGCTGCTTTCCCGCTCAGTAGGTACCTCCTCCATCTGGCTTCCGGTCCCAGCCTCCCCAGGGGACTTGCTCACCCCAACTATTACCCTATTCAGGTGCAAAGAGTTGCTGTCCTTGCCCATCCCTTTCTCTGAATTCTCAGTGAACTGACCCTGTGTTCCCAGAATCACTGGGCTATCACATCTAGAGCTAGAGCGCTCGGCCCATGGAACCCACACATCTCCCATAGTAGCTATCACAGAGCGGGCTCCAGAGAGGATTTCTGGAGGCGATTCCTTAGGGCTGCCCCCTTCAGGGCTAGAAGGAGTGATGGAGAACCCATCTTCACCCTCTCCCTCGTCATCTGGGTCTTCAGTGTCCTTGATGAGCTCCACGCCACAGCCCAGGCGCGCATAGTGCAGCGTGATCTCCTCGGCCAGAGCACTGTTCAGGGCCCTCTCGGGGCCAGGCCACTTCAAGATCAGGTCACGGTCCGTGAGTATGCCCAGGGCATGACTGGGGGAAGTGCCTTCCCCGCCACCCGCCGCTGCCACAGCTCGCAAGCGGCTCAGGTGAGACAGGTAGAGCTGCTCCAATTCCTGGTCAATGGTGTCTTCACCAAGCAACTCATCCAAGCCACTCACAATCTCCAGACCCCTGGCAGGCTCATCTGTCATAGCCCCTACCATGGGGGCCTTTCGACCCCCTCCACTTTCCCACGTAGCCTCCACCTGCTGCTGGGTGGGTTCCAGGAAAGGGCCAGCAGCTCTATCACTTGCATCGGGCCCTGAGGCCTGGTCCCTTGGGGGGCCACCCAGGCCACAGGTTGCTGGAAGAATCCTGATGGCAGGTGCCTGGCGAACCTCTGTAAAAGCCACAGGTGGGTTGCTTCTGGGGATGTCACCTTCTTCTTGAGGGTTGCGGGTCAACGTGACTTCGGGCACCTGCTTCCATTATGTGGATGGGAAATGGAGAGAATAGAAGAAAGCAGAAGAGGGGGAACAAGAAGAGATAGTAAGAAGCAGTATAGCTACACCCAGTCTCTAGCGTTTTCTCAGCAAAAATCTGCTCAAGAACCCCATGTAATTCTCTCACCACCAAAGACTTGGTCCTGTATATGCAAAGAGCAGAGCTCAAACAAGTACAGAGTGACTTCCTTTTGCAAGTGATAATGCTAAGTGATTCACTGGACATCAGCACTGAGCAGATGACGGTCAGTAACAAATGAATTCTCTTTTAAAAAGACTGATTTCAGGTCTGGCAGGATGGCTCAGAGGGTAACAGCACTTGCTGCCAAACCTGATGACCTGAGTTTGATCCCCAGGACCCATACATGTGTTGGAAAGGAAAATGCCAATTCCTACAAGCTGTACTTTGACCTACACACACACACACACACACATACACAAATATAATAAAATGTTAATGTTAGCCAGGCGTGGTGGCACACGCCTTTAATCCCAGCACTCGGGAGGCAGAGGCAGGCGGATTTCTGAGTTCAAGGCCAGCCTGGTCTACAAAGTAAGTGCCAGGACAGCCAGGGCTACACAGAGAAACCCTGTCTCGAAAAACCAAAAAAAAAAAAAAAAAGTTAATGTTTACTCCCTAATTGTCTTCTAGAGCAGTGCTCAATCTTGTAGCAACACTCACATGGAGCCTCGGAGTCTCTAGACATGATTCTCCACTGAAAGGAAGCAAAGTTTCTTACTGAGATAGTCTTCTACAGTTTTAGAGCTGGTAAAGTACAAGGCCATGATATACTGCCATAGCAAGATGTGAGAACAGGCTCACAGAATAACAGGGAGTGTTAGTAGATAAAAGGAGACTATGAGAGAGAAAAAAAATCCTCCTGGCCACAGAGAGCAATATTTCAATGCAAGCATCAAAATAAACAAATACAGTGGACTCAAAATCAACTATTATGTTTGGAATCTGAGTGAAACACCAAACTCAAAGCCTTTCTGATGACCTTTGGAGAAAACAACATTTTAATGCATATTGACAAATCAGAAGGGGATGGATTATTTACAACACTTTTCTGTACAAACTAGACCTATCTCAGTCTCTGTCTCTGTCTCTTTCTCTCTCTCTCTCTCTCTCTCCCTCTCTCTCAAGTCCAGCCTAGAATTTAATAGAACTTAAGTTCTATTAACTAATGGAATTAGTTCTGTTTAAGTCGATTTTAAAATGATAGACAACATTTAATAAATATATTTAGCAAACTTAATGGTTTAGTAAATTTAATTTAGTAAAACACTAAGGTAAATAAGATTAATGAATGACTGGAAACAGAGGAAGAGCACCAGTCAGACAGCTCAGTAGGGAAGGCACTTGCTACCAAGCCGCACAGCTTGAGTCTGACACCCAGGACCTACACAACAAAAGGAGAGAACTAACTCCCACAAGTTGTCCTTTGACCTCAATACACACACACACACACAAACACACATACCATGACATGTACATACACCAGATACACACACAATCAATCAATAAATGTAATTTAAACTTTGTTTAATAGAGTAAGAAATGGATTTGAACCTGAATCTCATCAAGCAAACTCCGACTCTGTCAAACTGTACTGACAAACAGGGTTTAGCAACTAAAGTGGAATGAAGACACTGAGGGACTATTAAAAAGTTAAGAGACATATCCATGAGATACAGTGTATCAGCCTGACAGAGGTGCCCCACACCTTTAATCCCTGCACTTGGGAGGCAGAGGCAGGTCAAAGCTCTGAGTTTGAGGCCAGCCTGGTCTACAGAGCAAGTTCTAAGACAACCATGGATACACAGAGAAGCCCTGTCTCAAAAAAACAAAAGACAAAAAAAAAGAAAGAAAAGAAAAGAAGACAACAGATCACTTTGTTTGAGTCCTGGGAATAGTTATAAAAAAAAATTGTATCACTAATCTAATCACTTGATGATATGAAGGAATACTGTTAATTTTTGGAGCTATGATTATGATAAATCATTGGTAGTTCTTGTTTTGTCTTCTTTTAGGATTATCTTTCTAAGAAATAAACTATAACCTTCATGAGCTGAATAGTATCTGGCTCTCTTTATTCCAAAACACTTCCATAGGAAATGGGAAGGGGCTACACTGTAAGTAGGAATTGACACATGCCAATATGCACTGAAGCCGGGTGATGCGGGTTCATTATACTAGTCTCCTTTATAAATGTGCTTAAAGTTCTTATAGACAGAAGTTAAAGCAGAGCCACTTTAAATGTTTCCTCCTGGCCAAGAGCATCAGGGTGCCAGGGTTCAGCGGCTTTCTCCTCCCGGGTGCCCCTGTCCCCACCGTCTCCCACAGTGTCTCACAGCAGGTCACATTCCTCTTCTGCTCTTGCCTCTGTCCCTTGACTCCTCCTCATTAAGAGTAAAGTGGCCTAGGTCTTCACCTCCAGCCCCATGGCCCCACCCCATCTGTTCCCTAGCACTTCCCTGACCTCAGCTCTCAACCCCCTCTCTACTTGCCCTCACTTCCAGAAGCTCCTGCTCCTGCCACATGAGTCTTGTTTCTAACACACAGTAGCTGAGGCCCGGCCTTTGGGACTTGGAATGCTCTTTTCTGAAGCCTCACTTCTCAGGCCTCTCCCTCCATTCCTCTCCTTCCCTCCCTCCCTCCCTCCCTCCCTTTTGCCTAAGCATTCATCTTCAGCTCAAATGTCTCACCTTTAAACCATTATTACAATATGTCTCTGCCCTAACATGTAATCCCCATACAGATGCCATTTGGACTGGGTTTCCAATGTCTATCACACACAACAAGCCTTCCCTTAAATGTTTGCTAATTAACAGTTAAACCCAAGTGAATAATTTCATCTTTCCCTTACCCCCCCCCATCAAATTCTAGTTTTTGTACTATCACTCCCCATCTCCACCCCTACTTCTAGGATAGGCAAGAGTAGGTCCAATTGTGGTCACACTATGAGCTTCCTATCTGGCTGCTCGAACCAAGGTTACCAGGGTCTGCTCACCTGAAGGGTCATCTGGGGCCATGGACGGAGAGGGGTAGGGGCCAACAGGGGACCTAGTGACTCTCGAACATCAGGATGTTCTGTGAGAGAGAAAGGCAATGTTGAAGCAAGACAGGTACAAGCAGCCTAATTCTGCTTCTCTCTGACATTAACTGTAAGTTCACATTAGAAGCTTTTTGTGACAGTCTAAGGAACAGGTGACCTTTTTCCTTTTTATATAGAAACAAGGCAGAAAGAAGTGGTAAAAGGCCACTAGAAAGGTTAGGAGACATAGCTCAGGAGTAGAGCACTTGCCTAGCACACATCAAGCCCCAGCACCATGAAAAACAAAGTATTACAAAGGCTAGAACTCTCAACACCAGCCCGGTGCTTACCTGCTAGGGTATTATCGTCCGCACTCCTCATCCTTGGCTCTTCTTCAAAAGGCCTGTGGGGCAGACAAGACAGCAGGTAAATATAACACCCTGAGAGGTCAGTCGCACCACCCACAGAGGCATCTTCCGGGCCTCTGTGATGACCCATCTTCACCTGACAGCTGCTATTTCTTCTCCCCCCAGCTTCTCAGTCCATTTGGTCATAAGAGCCCTACGCAATCATGGTAGAAATTTTACAAAAGACAGAAAAACATAAGGATCCAGGAAACAAAACAATCACATATGAGCCAGAGGCAACCACTGTTACTATTTGGAAAATTTCATTCCAGACATTCCCTGAAACCATTTAGATTCTGCAAACATACTTTCACAGCTGGCTTTGTCCATTAAACAGTATGAAACATCATTATAGACTTTTGCAAACATTGAAAGAACGGCTGCTTTGTGCCTCTATCAAATGGCCTTGACATTATTGATATAGCCATTCCCTTCCGACTGAGTAGCTAGCTTCTTTCCTTTATAGTTACAAACCAAATATCAACAGGCACTTTTGGATCACTTCTTTAGGGTTTGTTTCTGGTTATCACAGAAGCCACTTTTTTTTAAGAAGGGTGGACAGAAAAGACTGAGGGACACAGGAAGCAGCAGAGGGGAGGAGAGAAGGCAAATGGAGATCAGGAAGGAAGTCAGAGCAGCCTGTGTCCTCTACTCCACCCCTCCTTGGTCCCCATACCAGCCTGCCAGGACCCATAACCCCCTTGTAGGTAATATAGAGTGTATAGTGGAGTCAAGAGGAATAAGGATCAAAAGGCAGCTCTCTGGCCTGGAACAGAGCAGTGAGTAAATCAATGGGAGAAATCTATTGGTCCAACTGTTCCTCTGCCAGCCAAGGTAGATCCCTGAGTGGCATAAACCAAGTACTTCAGCCAGATCCTCCCAGGAGCATGCCTTTATCATGGACCGATCACTGTTCTATTCTTACTAGTGAGTATCAAATGTTCACAAATGAGGCAGAGGGCTGAAGCAATGATTACAAGATCCAGAGACCTGAGGGAAACTGAAACAATCACAACTTTTCTTCCTAAGAGGTGACAGGACACGGTTGACACTTACCTACTCAGAATCACCCTCACAAAAGCAGAATGTTGCTAGCAGGCCTATGCTATGGGATTAGCCAATGGTCTACACGCCCTACATGGACTGATTTAATCCTCGCTGGGACTGCAAGGGAGGTACTGCTAAATCCTTTGAAGTGGGGCCAGTTCTACTATCCCCATCTTATGGATGATGAAGCACAGGCTAAGGAAATGACTCAAAATTATGCAGGTAGGATCAAAACCCAGATTTTTAACCAACAAGCTGATGCTGTTTAGATAAGAGTCAATCTCCAGCTCTATGTAGAAAGAGAGGAGAGAACCTATAACAGACACATACATTCCCTCCCCCTCCCTTTCACATATTCACTATGTGTACAGTTCCATAGTACACATGGCTACATCACTACCAGAGTGGCTACTCGAACCTCTGAGCAGCACTTTGGAGGAAGAAACGTAACAGTGTATAGAAGGACCTAGAGTCTGGAATCTTTGCAAGGGGCCCTCAGTCTCCTTCTACAGTCTAGGCCTCATGCATCCCACCAGAGCTATTTCACTCTGAATATTATAGAGCCTGGGGCAGGTGACTCTAGGAGCCCAACCAGCAACCTCAGCACAACATAGATGAGAAAAGAAGATTCAGGAAAAGTTACCGGAGACTGAACCAGTCAGTCTCTTCAGCGGGTCTAAAATCCAGACCTTTGAATCTACAGCTCAGGACTTTTACCTAGCAGGGATAACTTTTTATGTTTGTTTTCTTTTTTAATTGTCTTACTGAAGCTGGGCAGTGGTGACACACACCTTTAAACCAGCACTTGAGAGGCAGAAGCAATCAGATCTCTATGAGGTCGGGGCCAGCCTGATCTACAGAAAGAGCTCCAGGGACAGCCAAGGTTATACAGTGAGACTCTGTCAGGGAGGGGGGGAGGAACCTACTTTATTGTTATCTTCTAAAGTAAAACTAAAGTAGTAAAAAAAAAAATCTTTAGTTTTCAAGAACACTCTCAACTGGATAGAAAGCCAGCCCTTCCTCCCAGAGACAGGCCTATGCAAGCTTGCCCGTAATCTGACTCAACCCTGCCATGCGTACCAACCAAGCTTCTATTAAGTCATAGATGTGAGTGAAGAGAACTCAGGCGGCAGCCCCTAGCAGGAAAAGAGACTTCTAATCAGATGAAGGGAAATACAGTCCACAGTGTTCTTCAGCTGCCACAGCCCTCCACAGCTGAAGCCATTTCAAGTATCAGCCCAACTCAAGATCCACAAAGTCAGCAAGTTGTCTTCCCAAGCTCAAAGAGTTGGTAAGAAAAGCTGGGGGCAGGGGAGACAGTTGCTCATCTCCGCCACCATGGGCCTTTTTGTTACATCAAAGTCATTTGAAAAGTTTACATGTATCCTTTCAAACAGCAACCTTTCCTTCTTCCAAATATAGAAAGTATGATTTAAGGAACTCTCTCTATCCCCGGTAACTACACTGCATACTGATAACATCCAAAACTGGCCCCACTTTGAAGACAGTGTCTCAGACAGGAGGCAGAGAGGTGTGTGTGAAAGAGAGAGAGAGAGAGAGAGAGAGAGAGAGAGAGGGAGGGAGGGAGGGAGGGAGGGAGGGAGAGGGAGAGAGAGAGATGGTGGGGAGAAACCTTTGAATCGTCTTTCACAGTAAAATTTAGGAAGCAGCTGTGACTGCAATCAAAATGAGGCGAGTGTAAGTGTACAGACTTACCGATCAGTTAACAGTTCTTAGAAAAATGGAAGGAAATCAAGAACAAAACTGTACATACGGTGTGCCCGTTCATTTTCGAGAATAAAACCTTTTGGCACCTGTCCCACAAATGCCATGCAGTCTCTCTGGGGGGCAGTGAACACACAGTGGGCCAGGACACACAGTGCTGGGAAATGTGTTGGCATGCCTTACTTGAGTACTTGTGAATGAGTCCAGCCCATCTTACCTAGAATGAACCACTCTACTGGGAGTGAAAGTTCTTCCCACCATAAAGAAACTCAACAGCTACTTGACTTCAGATAGTACCTGGAGACCAAGGGATAAGACTTCAGAAATTGGTGGCAACGGCCCCAGCCCAGGCCAGCCAAGACAGAAAAGAAAGATGAGTTAGCAGAGTTAAAGGATGAATGAGTGAATGAGGGCCAACAAGCCCCCAAGAGAAATGCAAAGTAGAGTCAGTAATACCACGGCCACAATCATCGTCTGGGTCCTACGTGAGCACGCCAAGTTTCAAAGAACTGTGCTTGCCCAAACTGGGTCATGTGCTGAGCCCCAAAGGGAAACACGCACAGCCCAGCTCCCATGGAGACAATCTGATGATGCTGTCTGGGGTGGGGGGGTGGCTTCCAAAAGTTGCTTCAAGATACTTGGAATTCTGGTCACCTTAAGTCATGTGCTTTGTGGTGGTGAGGTGAGGAGGCTGTGACATCATCAAGTTATGTAGGACTCTGCCCTGCTTTCTCCGAGTGTCGGCCTCAACTCTAGGACTTGTGTGCGCTGTAGGGCAGCTTACCATGCATGCTTCAAGCTTCATCTAACTGACACTCCCATGGCCACAGCCCAGGGTGAGAAAACCATTTTACCTCATAAGCCAGCACATTCACGAGTAAATACAGACACACTGAGAACTGAAACACTTGCTCTTCAAAGTAATACTCACCTCTACTGCATGTCAAACTGCGATGGGCTGTTTCCTATACCATTTGTCAATGTTTGTTGGAAGCCAGCAAACTGATCTTGCATCTCAAGAAATGGCCAGAAAATGCAATGTTGAATAGTCCCAGCTCTACCACATATCAGCTGTGACCCGGGACAAATTTCCTCACCTCTTGTGCCCTAGTCTCCTCATCTATAAGGAAGAAATGGTAGTAATACTTCAGGGAGCTTTTGGATGGACTGAGGAAACATGCAAAGCACCAATAAAGTGCTTAAAACTAAGTCTTTTGGAATAGCACAGGGGGCTCTGAAAAACGGAAGCAACTTGTCCGGCCATTCCCAGCTGTAGGCCCCATCCAGCAGCCTAGCACTGCAGTTCTCAACTGGAGCACTAGCAGAACTACACAGGCTCAGGTCCCTGCTCTGCCACTTTGCTGTGCAGCCTCCAGCCCATAACCTTAACCATGATGGCCTACCAGTTGTCTGTAGAACAAAGGGACACTTTCTCATGAAATCCTCTCTCCAGACCACTTAGATGATTCCCACCCCACCCACCCCACCCATTTCAACTCTATTGTTCTCATTTCTATGAGGCCACCAATAGCTACCCATTCATTCAGTTACAGGTATAACGTAAAACCTGTGCATCAGGGATAGTGACAGGAGACACACTGGTGAGCAAACCCAGCAATGAAATTTAGAATTTGATGTGGAGACATTTGAAAAAATACTCAAACTCGTTCTTTCAACAAATATTTATTGAGCACCTACTAAGTGCCATGCACTAAGGCAGGCCTGTGAAAATACAGTGGTCACCAATGCAGAGCATGTCCCTACCCCTCACGGAGCTTACAGTCTAGCATTGCAGTCACCCATTAATCCCCTAATAAAGGCCTTACTACAGACGGAAGCCAGTGCCTTTAGAAAAGGAAGGAACATGCTAGAACACTAAGCCCTAGCACAGACTAGAATCAGCAAGGGCTTAAGGATGCTTAGAAAGCAAGTGCATGGGTATGGAATAAGAGGTTGTTTGGGGGCACTGAGTGGGAGACAGCCAAGCTTGAGAAGACTAAGGATTCAGTCAAGCAGAGACACCAAGTTTAGTAGTTGAGGCTGACAGAACAGGAGAAAGGGCCAGAGATTTTGAAGAAAGCAAGTAGAGGGCGGTCCCAAAGCCAGAGGGGACCTGAGTAGGAGCAGTTAGCCATTTCAAGAAGAAAGCAACGGAGCCTTTCAGTGTGGCCAAAGCCAGGGACTAATAAGATTGCAGACAAAGCAAGTGCTGTTGACTCTTCAGGGGAGGGGGACAAGGGTGATCATCAAGTACTGACCAGAGGCAAAGGGCAAGGTGGCTCAACAATTAAGAGAGAGACCCTGGCCTGAGGCTAGGTCAACAGAGGACCAGGTGAGACAGACCTGGAAAAAAAAAAAAGCCTGATGAAAGACAAATGGGGCTTATGGTTGCAGCCTCTGGACAAATGGCAGAAAATGAAGCTCTGGAGCCAAGAACAGGAACTGGCCTGAAATGGGAACAAGGGACCCCCTCCTCATGTACAATGTGAGGGTGTTGGTGTTCAGATGTGGGGGCTCTAAGGAGCAGGCATTCCATTCTTATGGTTTCTATTGTGTTTGAAGAAGCAAAGGCAGAGTGTAAAGATAGAGAACACTTGAAGGGATCCCATGAAAGAAGAGCCGAGGGCGGATCAAAGGACACACGGGACAATGGGGCAGGATGGAAGATGGCCCTTAACTTGGGGGAAGGCTCACATGCTGGCCTATGTGGCATTTTCCAACTTGACTTGCTGATCAGTGCTATGAATAAAACTGGGGACTTAAGAGGCTAGGCTATACAAACTTCCTTCCCTAAGGAAACCCTCTTAGAACTGAGGAGTCTCCATGAGGAGAATCTGAGGGGTACAGGAAACACATTCTTGGTGAAGCGAACAGTATGAGCGACAACCCCAAAGCAGGAGTAACAGAAGGGATGTGGCGACAAGAGCTCGGGAGCAGAAACCAATAAAAAGCCAGACTAGATGCTAACAGAGGCCGAAGCAGGCATCAGTGAGGGTGTGTAAGGGCCAGCCAGATTTTTGTTGGTCTTTATTTTTAAGAGGAATAGGATACTTCCTCAGAGTATAAAGCCAAGACACACCAGAAGGGCTCCTTCCCATATCAGTCCAATCACTGAGGACTCAAAACCTCTGTGCTCACCCAGAAAAGAGGGATTTAAAGGAATCTAGCTCACAGAAAACACTGTTGAGCACAAATAAAACTATACAAAAATACTCAGCAAAGTGCCCAGCAAGGAAATGGGGCTTGGCCATATGTCACTTGGTAGGGTCTCACATAACCCTTGCCCCCTGGCTCTACCCCAAGCTCCTGGGAGTCTTAGAACCAGCCTGTGTCTTCTCTGCTTGTTCCTAGCACTGTGCTCAGCACATAACAGGCTCTACCAAAAATGCTGCTGATGGATTCTCTCTAAACCTACTGAGTACTGAAAACCTGGTCCTGCAAGCCAGGGAAAGCAGCCAGCTCAGCCTCTGGACTACATCCTCATGGCTGCCAATCATCTCTTCTGACCCTACCTGCCAAGGGCCAGCTGCACAGTGGGCCTGCGGCCAATAGTTCTGAAGCCCTCTACAGCAGGCCTCCCACAGATAAGAAAAGGGATCCCCTGAGGTCCACCACCATTTCCCCAGAGGGCTAGATCACAGGGGGTAGCTGTTCTTCAACAGCACTTCAAATCAGCAGCAGCACACAGGCCTTAAAACAATAATAAGTTGAAATGTATTTGCTAGGAAAGTCACCGACCTACAAAGAAAACCTTATCGCTGATCTAGCAGCGCACACCAGCCTCCCCTTTGCAAGAGCTGAGATCAAAAGATAAAGAAGCTATCAAAAAGCCATCTGCCCACTTAAAATAACATCTCAAGTCACGTTGGGAACCACAAACATGGGGCCAGCTACCAAAACAATTGTCTAAATGAACTACTTCAATTTCTCCTTAAAACCACCCATGTATTTTAAAAGAAAAACACCCTCTCCACCCACCTTGGCACGGCAAGGTTTTGATTTGTCTGTTCCCTTCCTTTCACATTCTTGAAAATGACCAAACTTCAGTACTCAACTGTCTAATCTTCCAGAAAGGGCTCCCACAACTGCCGATGGAATGAGAAGTGATTGAAATGCAGGCGATTCTGGGGGCACTGGAACTGGGTGGCGGCTACATAAGTGCATACACATACATGTGCAATTCTTCCGAGCCATGCCCTCGGGGATCAGTACCGTCCACTTGTGTATATCTCAATAAAACACGAAGCACACATAACAGGTACAAGGGGGAAAGGAAGAACTAAGAGCGCCAACAGTGAAATTCGGACTTTGTTTTTAAACCAGCATCCCTAACATTTCCTCCCTGGCCTGGTTACTTACTAGCTGAGTGACTCTGAGCAAGCTAGAGCACCTCTCTGAGCCCCCCCTTTTTCCCATTAACTAGGACTCAATATAGTGCCTACAGTCAACAGCACATTCAGCTGACCTCAAGAGGAGAATGTCCCTACCACTCTTAACAGAGATTAGGAAATGCTGCCCACCAGACCTTTTACAGCTACAATTATGCCTCAGTTACCTTGCCTACGGGTGCTGCATCCAATTCAACCACACAATGGGAAAGCCATTCCTCTCTGACAAATGAGAAAACTGAGACAAGACCACACAACAAAGCTGAGTTTGGGAAAGGATACATGGACTGTACATGAGCATCTAAGCTTCGATGCTAATTACCACCACTATGGCACTCCTTTGAACTAGGCTCAATCCTGAGTGCTTCTGCTCATCCTGTGAGGTCTGTGCCATAACAACCTGTTTTACAGATGAGGGTGCTTATTTACGGCACGATGCAGTTAAGAATTGGATACGGTCACACTAAAAAGTGGCAGGCTTAGGGTAATCGAATGTCAGAATCTGAATGCTTCAAGGTCCATCCACGAAGAGCTAAACCTTTCACAGCCTAAGCCCTTACCACAACCAGCAGATCCCACAGCACCCTGCTCCATCATGCAGCTTTCTCATAGGAGCAGGAAAATGTATGCATTTCATAGGGGATCTAACTGACCCCGGGCATTAGGCCTGGCTGGAGCCCTTGACAAACAGATAGCCCTGGTAAAGACCTAGAAAAGCATTATATCAGTCAGTTTACAAGAGGTGTGCAAAAAAAAAAGTCCGCTTCTCATCTGTTCCCACCTCTGCCAAGGCTAATGTTTTATGTGAGAATATAGCCTCGTTCCCTAAACTCCACTGGAGGCCTCAGACTACCAGAGGAACAGTTTTAAAAAAAAGTATGCATAGACTTCAAAGCCAGAAATGGTTGAAACTAAAAAGCCAAGTACCACCACTTCCTCAACCAGTTTCTCTAACTCTGGCTTCCTGCTGTGGCAGATAGGAATCAGATTCGCCTCCCCACACCGGGAGACCCTTAGTCCACACCTTCACACGGCATGTTCTCTCTACTCCAGCACACTGGCTGACAGTCATACGAAACCCAGAACCACCTCAGGACTTTGCTGTCCCCACTATCTACATCTTCCTCCCCTGTATGTGCATCACTGCTCCGTACCACTCTGGACTCAAGTTCAAATGCCACCTCCTTAGAAAGAGTCCTACCTGGTCCAAATTCTACCAACTCGCTCGTCCATAACTCTTCGTTATCACCGTCTGGGACTCTTCACAAGAGCTCACCCTCAACACGTCTGCAGCAGCCACTCCCTCCAGGGCCTTACAGTATTTTCCTTTCAGCACTAACCTTAGCCCTATTTATCTTATCTGCTTGTTTGCTTTTGCATTCTGTTTCCCAGAGGAGCCTTTGCGGGATGGTTGGGGACAGGGAAGGTGTCTGTCTTGTTCAGGGCCTTATAGTGGAACTCAATAAATGGATGATACCCCAGAATTTAAAACAGTGCCTAGCACATGTTTGGCCTGCACTACTCTTTGACCGAATGCACCCTCCTGCCTGTCCTGGAGAGCAGGCCTGGGGGAGGGGGAAGTGCTGGGATGGGAGGCTTCTACATCCAGCCCTGTGTTGGTGGAGGTGGCGCTGGCAGACATTACCTGCGCCTCACCGGCTTCATGCAGCTCTTCAGCTGCCTGGCCTCAGCCTCCACAGGACCCTGGCACTCAGGCTGTGGCTCCAGCTGCTGCAGCTGCTGCTGCTGGGGCAGCCCTTCGGCATCAGTGGGTGTGGGAGCGGGTGCGATCCGGAGCAGGACAGTGTAGTTGCGGCCATGGTTGTTGGCCCAGAAAGTGCCCTCGGGGGTCTCATAGCGCACCACGAAGTCGAGGCGCGCCCCATCGCCCGCGCCCTCAGCAAAGGGCAGCTGGAAGGCAAAGCGGTCAGTGCAGCCACCGTCGTCGGGTGAGGAGGCTGACATCTGGCCAGGGCCCAGGCCTAGCCCGGGATCCAGGAGGGGATCTCCTGCTCCTGTTCCTCCCACTCCTGCCCCAGGCGGGCTGCGTGGGACATAGCGGGCTGGGTGGTCGCAGAAGGTAGCCCAACCGTCGTGTGAGGCCCGCACGTGCACCGCCTTCTCGAAGGAGCGGTTCAGCACGCGCACCAACCCGCGCACCACTGGCGGGCGTCCCCCAGGCACCCACACCCCGGAACCCCCGGGAACCGCTCCAGGAGGCGGCAGCAGCGCCTCCAACTCCACCATCACGCGCCCCAACCGCTCCAGACGGCCCAGCGCGGGCGGCAACGAAAATGTGGGCACCAGGTAAAACCCCCCGCCAGCGGGAACGGGGCACGGCGGAGAGGGATCGGGAAAAGCCTCCTCCTCCTCCTCCCCTTCATCCCCATCCTCGCCATCGTCGTCCTCATCAGCCCCGCCACCGCCGCCATCTTGCCCGGTCGCCGCCGCCATCTTGCCCGCCCCGGGCCCGCCCCACGGCCGGTAGCGGCGTAGCTGCGCCAGAGGCAGCCCCAGGGCCTCGTCAGCGAACAGCACCCTCCGCGGGGCCACCGCCGCCTCAGCCGAGGCGCGGGGCTCTCCCGCAGCCGGTGACGGGGGCGCGGGATGCCGCAGCGGTGGCTCCACAGGGGCCGTGCGCGCCATATCGGCGGCGGCGGCGGCGGCGGCACCGACGGCACCGGCGGTGGGACCGGCGGAGGCAGGGCCTGAAAAGGCGGGCAGCCAATGAGAAAGCCAGAACAGGGGGGTGGGGCTCCAGTGGAGCGTAGGCGGTGAGCTAGAGACAGGTACGACCAACAGCCAATGGACAGCCACGCGGGAGTGACGTACAGGTGATTGACAAGCAGGAGAAGCTAGCAACCAATGAGGACGCCCGCGCGTGGGCGGGATGGAAGGCGGGATGATAACGGAATCAATGGAGAGGCCTGAGTAGGGTTAATGCGGGCCCGAAGATGTAGCTAGCAGGAGTATGACAATTAGTGGGAAAGTCTGAGCACGAGAGGCATGGTAGGCGGCAGGAAGATGAAATGGCTACAAGCAATGGGGGCAATGGGGAGCGAACCCAGAGGTCCAAAAACTGGGAGATCCGCAGGTTGCGTAGGCGGTGAGACGTAAGAAAGATAAAATGAACAGCCAATGGAGAACTGCACGCGAATGATGTAGAGACAGAATGACGATAATAGTTGCAATGAGCCAATGGGGGAGTCTTGTGAGCGCACACTATGGCTTCAAGAGGCGGTAACAAGGTAGATCTAGCCAATACAGAGACTGAACAGAGACAGGAAGGCTGTGTGTGAGCAGACATGGAGGCGGGGCTGTAGCGGGGGTGGGGGGAGCACTAAGGCATGTGAGGAGTGAAGGTGGGAGCGAGAAAGAGATGGGGATCCAGGGTGAAGGCTGTTATATCTCAAAGGACAGTGCCAGTATGGGATTAACCAAAGCTGAAACTAGAGAAATGTAGCCGGAAGGAAACTTTGGAAGCAAGATGGGAACTCACACCCACGGATGGTAGCGTAGGTGCTGTGAAGGAAAGCATGAGTAGCCAATAAATAGGCTGAGTTGGAAGAAGGTGCATAGGCTGAGCCTGAGCTATTGAGTGATTGAGCGCAGAATCAGAATTCAGTCAGCCAGTAAGACCGGACCTCTGGGGAATGGCTTTACCTTTCCCTAATCTTCCATGACTCCCCATGGCTCCACGAATTCCCAGAGCCCCTAAAAGCCCAGACTGCACCGGATTATGAGACCAAAGCAAAATAGTTCTATCAGTTACTAGGTGTGTCCTGCCGGCCCCACACCACCACACACACCTCCCAGCCTTATTGTGACCAATGCAGCTAGCCATGAACGTTCTTAACTGTTAAAGTCCCCAGTTGAGCATTGATGTTCTTCAAGACTTGGCACCATTGCATGAATCAATCACAAAATAGGAAATAGAACCTTTTTTTGAAGAATTAGCTTTTCCAACTCACACTTAGCACACATTGACTCTGACAGTATGTCATCACAAGCTTATCAGCTAATGTACGTTCAAATCAGAGTCCTGCCCTTCTTGCTCATTTTGACACTTAATCCCACAGTGGCTTTCTTCTCCCCCCACCCCTTTCCCCATCTCCTCTGCTTAGAGTGCTGTCCCATCTGTTTCTTTCATCTAGTGAATTCTTTCCATCATCCCTCTGAGATCGCACCTCCTATGGGAATGACCTGGATTTTGCCATCATGTTCATTCACATATCCCCCACTCCCATTTACTAAGTTAGACTTACTGTTTGCCATATGCCAGGTTCAAGGAGTGCTTTTATCTAACCCTCATAACACCCCTAACAGGAAGGCCCCCACAGTCTCTCTGCTCCTCCTGTCTGTGTCCAGGGTCATGAAAGGAATATGTCCAGCTACAAGTAGCAGAAGAATAATGGCATAATGAAGGCAGAACTTTTTTTTCTCATCTGAAAGTTCAAGGCAGCAAGCGCTCTCAGGACTCCATCCTATCTGCCCATTTTAGGTATCAACTGTGCCCTGGTCTTGCCTCAGAGTCTCATTCTTCAGCAAATCCTGCAGGTTATCTACCCAACGCATTTTCCAAGCAGGATATGGTGATGTATGCCTGTAATCCCAGCACTCAAGGGGCTGAGGCAGGAGAATCACGGAATTCCAAGCCTAGGCTACAAGTGTGACCTTGTCTAAAAAATAAAAAGGGTTAGGTGTAGCTCAGCGGTAAAAACCACTTCCTAGCAAGTGCATGGGCCCCATCTCTAGCATCATTTTTTAAAATCCCAAATTCACCTTTTCACTACCACTCCATCAATAGGACCAGCACCAGTCCCAGTCCCCTGGACTACTGTAGTCGCCTCCCCCTGGTTGGTCTTCATCCCATGTTTCTACCCCCTATTCCATATTCAGCCATCTAAGAGAGCCTCTTAAGTCCTAACAATAATGTCTCTCCTCTGCTCCCAACACTCCTCTGGCTTCCTCTACACTAAGAGGAAGAGCCAACCTTCACCATGTCGTAAGCGCACAAGCCAGCTAGCCCCGTCTGACCTTCCTCCTGTTCTCTCCCTTCCAGTCACGTCACTCCAATCACACAAGACTCTTTGCTGACCCTGTACACACTCACCTCAGGACACCCACACTGACTCTTCTCTCCTAGATCTGCAGATCTCCCCATCACTCTCTTCTTCACCTATTCCTGCTCTTTGTCAAAGATCCCTTTCCCTGGGAATGCTCCCCCTGACCTGTTAAATCCTGCCCTGTTCATCATCAGCTCCTAGCCCTCCCAGTTTGCTTCCCCAGAAACCTACATGAGCCAATATAGTAATGGTGGAGAGGAGATACCACCCTCTGACAAACGGACCCCTAGCCACCATGCTGCAAAGACCCTGGCTTTATGCTTCAGTAACCTTAACACTCCCGCACCCACAGCCCCATTCAAATAGCCTCCTGGAAACCTGTGTCACTTACCCCTCATTTATTTATCCTGCCACCTCTCTGACCAAGTTTTCCCAGAGTGGCAGGAAGATGGTGACGAGGATATAAAGAAGGATGCAGACCAAGCCATGGACCCTGAGAAAATAAGTACCTATTCCAAAAAGAGACAGGTGCCAGGGCTGGGGACTAGAACTGTCTCAGAGACATAGAAGATACAGGAACTAGTTGGACCCAAGTGTACAGGGAGCAGGGACCATTAACTTTGGGGCATAGCTACAATCAGCTGCCCATTACCTGTTAGGTATGCTCTTCACCCCTCCCCTATTCCCTCCCACACACAACCACAACTGTTAAGCTCCTAAGATCCATGCAGACCTCCAAAATAAGAGGACCTCATCCCACCTCTGTCCCTCCCTCCCTCTCAACTCAGGACCTCCCCCGGCTTCCAGGCACCACACAGGCCATGTTTGGTCTTAGATGTGTCCCACCAACTTAGAAGCCCCAACCAGTGAAAGTTTTGCTTTGAGCTAATGGTAGGAAGGGTTGAGGGTTTTTTTTTTTTTTTTAAATTGTTGTTGTTGTTGGCTGGTATTTTTAGGTCTTTTTTTTTTTTCTATTCATTTTTTCACTTTGTTTTCCCCTCTTGTATTTATAAAGCCAAAGCCATCAGTTCCAGTCTTGTTATTTCCAAAAAGGTGAGTTAAGATGAGGAGAGTCAGTCTCTTTTTTGTTGGGGGGGGGTGCTCAGAAGATAGCGGAAAGGGACAAAAAGTGCAAATGAGGGAAAGAGCAAAGGAGTGTGGGAATTGTTTACTAGCTTAGCATCATGTGAATAAAAACTTATTTCTACTTTCTCTTCCTCAGCCCTGAAGCCAGTCTTGCAAAGAGGTGGTGGTGGCCATGCAGTTGGATACCTGGAACTCTTAGCTCTCTGTAGAATGCCAGGACACCAAAGGCTGGAAGCCTTAGCCGTGCCTTGTCAGGAAAAACTCTGTGAAGGCTCGTCTGTATTAAACAGTGGTTACAAGGAGCAGGTCTGTGCCAAATCGAAGACATGCAGCTGCCAGATCTTGAATACAAACCTTAAAAACCTCACAAACATCAAGTTCCAGAGGAGTCTCCAAGTCCTAGAACTTCTAGGACACTGTTGGCTTCAGGAAAACTGGTCACTTCAGAGCCCAATGCTAAGGACCCCTATTTCCCAACTTTGTGATCTTAAGCAAGCTGCACCTCCATTTTGCCCATCGGTCTAATAACAATACAGCCATGATGAGATGGACCTCAGAGGGTGAGAAGTGTTCGGCTCTGTCTGGAATGTAGAAAATTCTAGATAAATGTTGGCTACCAAAATTATGGCAGCTGTTTAGAATCCTAAACCTTTGCAAACGGGACTGTTTCTTTCCTTTTATTTGTGGTTTTGGTTTTTTTGGTTTTGTTTTTTTCTTTTTACATAGAATCTGGCTATATAGCCCCAAGCAGCCTTAAACTCTTGATTCTTCTGTCTCAGTTTCTGGGGTGCTGGGATTACTGGTATGTGATACTGGGTGAAACTGGAGCTTTTCAGAGTAGACTGTTACAAAATTTAGAATCATCAGGCTATGGTTATATTGTTCCTGACAGGACTGGGACCCTGGGCTGCTATGTGTATGGTTTTTTTGTTTGTTTTAACAACCCAGAGCCTTGTGCATGTTAAACAAGCACTCTGGCACTGAGCTGCAATGGCCAGCCTTTCTTCCCCTTGCCCTTCTTGGTGATGCTGGCTGCATTAACAGCCGCTGGGGCTGTTCCCAGGTGGGAGGCTGCTGGGTCAGGGCACTCAAGCACAAACATGATGTGGGGATACTTTCCTCCTCACTCAGAGCCTCGCAGCAGCTTCTGGGAGCCAGCGAGACTCTCTGATTCTGTGAATTTGTACAGTGGAGGAGTACAGCCCACTTTTTCTCCATGAATTGCTTTCCATGCCTCTTGCCTTCTATGGAAAGAAAGGCTACAGGAGTGGCCAGCTCTCCCAAGCCTTGGCAACACGATGGTGGTGATCATATGCATGCTTGCTAAGGAAATACTGAGGTTTGGAGCAGAAGGAAGCCTCTGGAGACAGAGCACTATCCCACCTCTCCCCTGGCTGCTTCCCATTCACATGGCAAGCTTCAGATCCCTTCTTCTGTTCAACCCAGCGATCCTCCAACGTCTCACAAACAGAATGCTGTCTCTACCTGCCTCGGGATGCCTTTGTGATTTGACTTATTTTCCCTCAGTTTTTTTTTTTTTTCTGACTCTACACACTTTTGTTTAAGAAATTGTGGTTTCTCATGAGCCCTGTTATCTCATTGATACCTTTTACCTCTGTGGTGAGGGGAAGAAATCATATTTTCAGATGACTTGTAAAGGGCAAAGAAAAAACCCAAAATTTCAAAATTTCCGTTTAAGTCTCATAAGAAAAGAATAAACAAAGTAAGAGAGCAAAGAAAAAAAAAACTACAAGAACCCCCCCCCACCCTGCAATTATCAGCACACACACTCATCAAAAAAAAAATTGGATTATTAGAAGAGAGAGGTCTGCGGCTTCCACGCCGTGGTTTTTCTTCTCGGTATAAAAGCAAAGTTGTTTTTGATAATGTGGCAGTTTCCCACAAGCCAGGCTGATCCCTCTCTAGCAGTCCACTTCACCAAGGTGAGTGTCCCTGCTCTCCCCCACCAGACACAGCTCTGCTGGCAAAAGTGGCAGAGAGGTATTGAAGGTGGGTGTCAGGAGCCCACCAGTACAGCTGGAAACACCCAGCCACTCCAGGTAAGGACTTTTGAAACTAATACCATTCATCCTAAATGCCAGATAGGTGGAGCAGTTGGTCCTTTGACGGGGGCAAAAAGAAGTACTTTGATTGTTTAATGCACAGATAAACAGGATTTTTTTTAACATATGTCTATCAACTGCTGGTCTCCAGGAATGCCGGAGCTTTAGACAACTCATGCTGTCCAGCTATAACTAGAAACTAGAAGTGCATCTCTTGTTTCTTTTCCTCCTGCTGTCTTCCATTTCTTCTCCTGTCTCCCCCTGCTTCTTTGCCTGTCTGTTTTTCCATCAGTCCCCAGTCTCTTTCTCTTTCCCAGGTTCTGACTATATGCCTGTCTGTCTCTTCCAGCCTGGCCAGCCCACGGTCCCTTTCTTTCCTCCCGCTCTCTGACTCTCGGCTCATCTTCCTTCAGCTGCTTTTGCACCCGGTATTGAGCGCAGATATTTGTACACCAGTGGCACTTAATAATAATGGCTTAAGAGCTCTGTTTTCCAAGAACGGGCATTAGTTCTGTGTGTCTTAGGTTTGTAAGCTGTCAGGTCAGTGTTAGCATTTAACTGGCCTTCTGCTTGTGACACCCTCGGTCAGCCACAGTTTAGCAAAGGACTGTATGACTGTGACCAGAATCCATGTGCAAGGAGAGCAGGCAGTTCAGGACTAGGGTGAGCTGGACTCTGCAGGTTTAGTGCTGTGGCACTGTGCCTGGTATATGGTAAGTTCTCACTGTTTGCTATTAGCATTTTTAAACAAATTAGAATCGTGCTGTAGATTGGATTTGTGTCTGCTCTGTTCAAGCAATACCATTTTTGTAGCATACTAAATAACGAACACGTGATCTTTTATGTCTCCCATGACTGTCCTCACATCACCATGAATTTGATTACCTGAATTAAGTGCTGATGGTGGGATATTTGGGTGTCTTCTGATTCCAAAACTGCATACCTGACTCCATGGATCCTGAAAATGGAGTAGCTGGGGAAGAAGGGGTGTGCATCTTAAGGGGTTTTGCCCTCTCTACAAATTGCTTTTCCAAAACGTTGTCTTATTTTCTGTTGTTTCTATTCAAGTTAATTTTAGGTGTGTGTTACCATTTTTAATCCTTCCCCGTCATAAGAAAAATGACACGTATTAAAATTTTGCATTTTGGTTACTTTTAATAACTACAGGCCATTTGTGCTCTGTAGGCTAGAGTTTTATGATCGCATTCTTCATCCTACTAAAGTGCTCATGATTTTTCAAAATTGCTAATAGCTCTTAATTTGGAAAGGATAATAACTATTGGCTATATGTATATGACACATATTTCCCTGAAATTCATCATTTGTGTGTATGTGTATTTTAATTGTATTCATTTACTTAGTTTATGAGCATGCATGTTCTTCCTGCATGTGCACCATATGTGTGCTTGGTGCCCACAGAGGCCAGAAGATGGTGTGGGATCTCATGGGACTGGAGTTACACATGGTTACGTGGGTGCTGGCACTTGTGTGGCTTCTTTCTATGGTTTTGTGTTTAAAAGCCTTTTGCCACTTGAAAATGAGAAGCTACCTCCTCGAAAGAGCAGCAGTGCTCTTACCCATGGAGCCATCTCTCCAGCTCTATTTGTATGCTTTATTTTTTTTTGGGGGGGGGGGTTCTTCTGAGACAAGGTCTCACTCTATAGCCCTGACTGGCCTAAAACTCACTGTATAGACCAGGCTGACCTCAAACTCACAAAGATCCATCCATCTGCCTCTGCCTTCTGAGAAGTGGGATAGAAGACATACACCACCACGGCTGGCGATCACTTGCTTTTTTCCCTATTCATTGTGCTTTGTAATGCATGCGTCTTTTAGGTATTTCGATTACTCTTTTCTTGTGGGGCTTCTGTGTATGGTTTTGTGTTTTAAGTCTTTTGCACTTGAAAATGAGATAACTGTTCACCCCATGTTGGCTTCCAGTCTCCTTTATGGCTTCATTTTTTCCATTTACTGTAGAGGTCAAAAGTGTGGGTATGGGAGCCAGACTGTCTGGAACAACCTAGCCTCAACTCAAGTCATCTGTGTGAATTTTAACCAGGCACTTAACCTCTCTGTACCTCCATTTCCTCGTATGTACTGTGATGATTATAACAATACCTACCTCAGAGGATCTTTCTGAGGATTATTTTTATTAATGATGGTAGGTGCTCAGCACAAGGCCAAACAACAATGATAGACATTAAAATGTATCTCTCTAGTGGGTCTGGAAATTATTCTAGAGCGTCTGATGACAGCAACATTTCAAGTGGGCAGAGAGGTATTGGTGGGAAAGTGGGCTATCTACTCAGTCACTTTATTTTCCCCTAATTGTCTCAGAATCATTTGTTAATCTGTCCTGCACTGTTCCTCATGTTGAAATGTTGTGTTCATCACAAATTCCATTCCCTCTCTGCATAGGTCTCTGCCACGGTTTTCTACTCTGATCTGCTCCTCAGTGTTTATTCTTGTACAAAGCCCACACTATTTTTCTGATGTTGCTTTGCAAAACAATTCAATACCAGCCATGGGTGTCTCTGGCACCTAGCAGCATCAGTCCTCCAGCCAGAGGCCAGTGATTATTTTCAGTCCTCTCTCTCACTTTCTCGATCTCTGTCTCTGCCTGTCTGTCTCTGTCTGTATAATGTCTCTGTCTTGTTCATACTTTTGTTCATTCTTTCTCTGTCACTTTTCCTCTAAACTGCTCTCATTGTATCTATGAGCTCGATTCCTATTCCATCTCATGTTTATATATATATATATATATATATATATATATATATATATATATATATATATATATCTGTATCTCTTCTATATCTGTATTCACACACACGATATATATATATATATATATATATATATATATATATATATATCATACCATACCATACATACATACAGCTATATATATCCATAAGATTCACCCCAGCCACAAGACAGAAAGATGCTGGCCTTCCTCCACCTCGTACTCTTCCCTCCCCAGTCTAGAAGGGCAAACTGGGCTCAGAGATGAGCAGCCCCCACCCCCAGGCCTCACAGAGATGTTGTGTCAGAGTTAAATCCAAGAGCAGATCTCAGAATTCTCAGTGGGACCTTGACTTTGGCAATTCCACATTGCAGGCCTTAGTTTATCTCTCAGTACCCAGGAGGCAGTTAACAGGAGACCTGAGGTGCCATTCCCTCTTCTACATTCTCATGAATTGGATCCAGATTTGCAGAGGACAGTCCATAATCATGGCATGGGGCCAAATCTCACAAGCTCTGGTCTATGTGAGGTTCTGGGCCCCATGAGTCAGAAGTCCTAGCTGACCAAAGAATACTAGTAACGATGGAGAAATATCAGTTAAGTATGAACCCTCAGAGTTCATACTGCGTTCCTTGGGACAACCATTCTGAGGCCCTTCCAAAAAGCCTGGTGGTGTGCTCTTTCCATGAGGGCCAGGCCAAATGTCTTCTTCCTCTTGTCCCCGTATCTGGAAGAATGTTATAATTTGGGGAAAGTTGTCCCAGGAGAGCAGGTCTGGAGCCATATGTAAGTGACCGTTTATCAGTCATGGACACTTGTTCAGCATTCTGTATGTACTAACTTTGCAAGATGGCTCCTGTTACTGTCCCAAATTAGACAGGAGGACAGAAAGACCCCAGCCTTCCTCCATCACATACTCTTCCCAGTCTAGAAGGGAAAACTGGGCTCAGAGATGGACAGGAAGGTCCCTTTGTCCCAGGAGGGCAAAGCCTGACCCCAGATCAGGACAGTAGAGGGTTTTCCAATCCTCTGTCATAATGGAGCTCAGGAGGGAGGCTGACATTCCAGAGCCAGCAAGAGGCCTTATGGACTTTTAAGCTTCCTGGCTTTAGGTGGTTCCCATTTCTTTGGGCTCTGGGACATCAATCCACACAGTAAGAAGGTGGATCCATGCACCCTACAGAGTCTGTGTTCTTGAGATTCTAAAATCCGTTGGCTTTGAGAAGTGATATCCTACAGTTCTGAGTTTCTGTTCCTACAGCATTTGAAGACTCAAGGGGGTCTCAATATCCATGAGGCCTGCTTAACACTCACCAAGCAGACAACCTTGGGCCCATCTGGCATCCAAGAAAGACAGAATTGATAGAACTTGGGTTTTGCATGGTAGCCAGATGGACGTCACCTACCACATCCGCTAGCACCCACATCACCCTACCTGGGCCTATCCGGCTACAGGATAGACTAGCCACTTCTCGGAACGAAACCTGTGGGGTGGATTATCTGCCCCCTTCTCTTCCTCCTTGTTGCCGATGAAGCCCAATGCATCCGGCCGCCATGACGTCAATGGCAGAAAAATCTGGCCAAGTTCGGGTTGTGACAACAGGGCCCAGATGTAGACCCCGATAGGAAAACATATTCTATGTCCCAGAAACAACCTCCATACAGCTTCTAAGAAACAGTCAAACAGGAACGCCCCAACAGACAGTGCAGGAAGCTGGCTGGCCAGCCCAGCCCTCCAGGTCTCTAGTACCACTAGACAGACCATATGCAATTCAGGTCCTCTTTCTGAGAATGGACTGGTGCAGCACACAGTCACACCAGTTCCACATGTATTTAAGGAGGAGATTTCTTATAAATTCTGACCAAACATAAAGAGCACTTCAAAAGTGACCATGGTCCAGCCATATGGGTTAAGCCAATATAGTGGAAAATTCCACTCACCAAACCTGATACGCATTTGCTTGAGCTACTGTAATGAAGTATCACAAACTGGGTGACTTACATAGCATCGAATTATCATGTTAGAGTTCTGGAGGCTATAAGACCAAGATGAAGATGTCAGCAGGGTTGATTCCTCCTGTAAGTCCTGGCCTCCTTCTCATCTCTGATGCTTTCCTTTGCTGTTCTTTCTTAGAGGAGCATCACCTCATGGCTGCCTGCCTGCAGTCTTTCAGCTCATCGCATCACAGTTCTAGGAAGCCAGTCTCAGCTTCCACAGCCCCAGACTCCTGTTTTCATGCTAATGTTTTAGCCCATGACACACTAGTCTTAATACCTAGGTTCTCATATAAATCTCTCAACTCTGATAAGCCCCAGACATGATAGCAAAGAAGATGCAATTGCCTTCCAAAACCCTTCCGTGCTTCCCCCAGGCTGTTCTCAGAAGCTACATGCCCAACACACGTAGTACATAGTAGAACGGAGAATGACATATTCACATGCACACACACACAGAGTAGGGAAAATGTAGATATATATACTTCCTAGAGAAAAATGAGGCAGTATCAGCCTGAAATGGTGGCTTGTAATCCCGGTACTCAGAATGCAGAAACAAGGAGTTCAGGGACAGCCTGGGTATATAAGGAGTTCCAGGCTAGCCCAGGCTACAAGAAACCCTATCTAAAAAGAAAAGGAGGGCCCAGGCCATGAGAAGACTATAGAATTCTGAACCTGGCTATCCTCTTAATTAAAATGAGGGTAGAATTCCATAGTCAGTTCAAGATCTGGTTCCCTCTCTGACTGGAAGTATAGGATCCTGAAAAATGAAAGCTACACTTTTAAGGGACTGTAAGGTAGTGAGGCTCAGCACAGGGACCTGGGTCACCCTGTAGAGCTTTGAGGAGGAAATCAGAAGACTGCAGTATGGCTAAGGGAAGAAGTGGACTTCCAAGCTGGGCAGAGATTGGGGCTAGTCTGAGGAGCACCCAGGGACCCTGTCCCTCTTTTTTTCCTGGCACCTGCCACGCCAATTCCATGACAGACAAAAGCCCAGAGAAGACAGACCCATGCTGTAGCCCTGAGCTCTGCAGTACTGAATTTAGCTACAAGTCTTCCCTGCCTCTACTGCTTACTTTTGCATTTAGCCACATCTGACTATCACTGTAAACTCTGCTCCTCCATCCTCTACCCTCCATCTCCAGGAATGCTCCTGTTGGAGCTGCTTATGCCAAAAACCTAGACATCATCTTGACCCTTTCTCTCATCTCCTCCATCCAAGCTCCCGGCAACTTCTCCTGACTCTGCCTTCAGACGAGACCTGGAAGACAGCCACGTCTCAGCAGCTCCTCTGCCGTTATCCAGGTTGGTAGCAGCAACACCACTCACCTCACTATCGCAGTAGACTTCCCACTAGCACAGTTCCCTGGAGCCTTCCCGCTCACAGCATCCAACTGAATCTTTTGAGGCTATGCCCAAGTCATTGGAATAAAAAGATGAGAAGAGAGTCCAAGACAAGCCCCAGTAGAATCAGCAAAGACTGTATGGCCTGTACAGAGTGCAGGGGGTACTGGAGGGTCCCACAAACCAACTCCCCATCACCCCACATTCACGACAGAGTGGTATGGTGTATGCAAGCAAGAGAGGTGCTGGACATGTGCATGTGTAGAATATATCCATCAATCTGTGTTCCTGCTGTCAGGGTAACATATATGTATGTAAGACAGACCAGAGGTGTAGTTATGAGGCTATCTTGCACCACCCCTGGAATGCATGTGACTCCACTCCACTGTTATTCCTGCAGCCTGCCTCTGACAAGAACCCAATGCCCAACCCTAGGCCAGCCAAGCCTATGGCTCCTTCCTTGGCCCTTGGCCCATCCCCAGGAGTCTTGCCAAGCTGGAAGACTGCACCCAAGGGCTCAGAACTTCTAGGGACCAGGGGTCCTGGGGGACCCTTCCAAGGCCGGGACCTGCGAAGTGGGGCCCACACCTCTTCTTCCTTGAACCCCCTGCCACCATCCCAGCTGCAGGTGAGGCCCGGGGCCCAGAATGGGGTAAGCAGGGTGGGGTACTTGGGCCTATAGGTGTCGACCTTTACTGTGGCATGTGGCAGGAGGGGGGGGCTGGCTGGGGCACAGGAAGTGGTTTATGGGTCCCAGGCAAGTCTGACTTATGCAGATATTGTAGGGCCAAGAAAATCCCCACTCTCCAGGCTTCAGAGATTCAAGGCTTTCCCCACCCCTCCCAATCCTCGTCCTGATAGGAGACCTTATGATCCCATGGACATAGCCATGTATCCTCATCCCACTGTGACGAGATGGCTGGGGCTCAAGAAGGTAACAGTGTTGGGGCCAGCTCTACCCCTTGGAACTGTTGGACCTTGATGCATTCAACTCTCCATGAGCCTCAGATTCCACGGATGTGAACTGGATAGGTCCATTGTTGCTACCGTGTGGGACTTTAGTAAAGAGCTAATGAATGAGACACAGAACTATTAAGATGAGGCTCATGGCATCTCACGGCATCTCCCTTCTCCCTCCAGCTGCCTACGGTGCCCCTAGTCATGGTGGCACCATCTGGGGCCCGACTAGGTCCCTCGCCCCACCTACAGGCCCTTCTCCAGGACAGACCGCACTTCATGCATCAGGTATGGAATCGGAACAGGCTGGGAGGAGGGAACAAAGAGGACAGCCGTGGAGCTGAGCCCCAAGCCCCGCTGAGCCATGGTCCATGTGTTCCCCAGCTCTCCACTGTGGATACCCATGCCCAGACCCCTGTGCTCCAAGTGCGTCCACTGGACAACCCAGCCATGATCAGCCTCCCACCGCCCTCTGCTGCCACTGGGGTCTTCTCCCTCAAGGCCCGGCCTGGCCTGCCACCTGGTAACACCTTCACAGTATCTCCAAGTTCTCTAATCTTTGAGCATATGCAATGTAAACTTTTCTGAATTATAGCCCTATGGAGGTATAGAAGTCACAGAATGGAGGTATATTAAGAGTCACAGAAACTCCAACCTCCAAAAAAATATCAGGCTTAGAACCTTGAAGACATAGAATGCTATTATCGCTATTTGACTGATAATCGCTATTATCAGTCAAAATGCCATCACTTACCAATGGGCATCTTTAGGCTGTTATGTCAGAAGCCCTTGACTGTGGGAACAGCTGAGTCCTATGAGACAGTCTTCAAGGCTCAGGAAGGGGAGGGGCCTTCTGGGACCAGCTATAGAGTCTAACCTGCAGCTCCAGAAGTACCCTGTCTCTACCCACAGGGATCAATGTGGCCAGTCTGGAATGGGTGTCCAGGGAGCCAGCTCTACTCTGCACCTTCCCGCGCTCGGGTACACCCAGGAAAGACAGGTGAGTTGGCAGGGCTGGCAAGAAATGGCCCCTGTCCACCTCTGCACCTATTCCTCTGCTGACATCCCATATTCTCCCACCCCCAGCAACCTTTTGGCTGCACCCCAAGGATCCTACCCACTGCTGGCAAATGGAGTCTGCAAGTGGCCTGGTTGTGAGAAGGTCTTCGAGGAGCCAGAAGAGTTTCTCAAGTGAGTAGCCTCACCCTACCCACAGAGTTCTGCTGTCTGAGCAAAGACCTAGGCTTCACGTCTCAACCCACCATCCTCTCAATGGATGATAATAAGAATCATAAAGATTGAGACTCCATCCCTCCCTGGCTCTGTGATCTTGGGCAAGTTACGGGTCTCTAGGCCCAGGTTACCTCGCATGTATGAAGAGACATAATAATAAAGGTATGTGCTCATAGTTACCTTCATGTTACATGCAGAAGGATCTAAGGCCAAAGAGAATTAAGGGTCAGTCAAGCTCACACAGGTCCTAAGTGATGAATCTTGAATATGAACACAAGCAGCCAGGTTCCAGAGCCCACACGCCTAACTGCTTTGTCCCACTTCCGCTCACACAAAACACATTCCTGATCCTCCAATTTCTGTTCCTCTAGATGACTATAGAGCTCTTGCCCCTCTGCTCTCTATCTGCCGACCCTCCCCTTCTGTATCTTGCTAGTCATCCCTAACTCTTGGCAATGGTGCATGTTTGCGTGGCCAGGCCTTTGCATAGGCTGTGCCTGACACCTGAAATGCCATGCCCCTGCATACCTCCAGTCTAACGTCATCCCAGCACTTTGGCCAGACTCAAAGGGTAAATAAGCTCAGGCCTGGCAGCCCAGAGTTGCTGAAGCACATGTGTTTAAGGCAAGCATGGGGGCGGGGGGAGCACTGAGCATAGAGAAATCTCCCAAAGGGTCTAGGCTGTCCCTAACTGATACACTAAGCCAAGAGGCCTGACCCACCATGGTCAGCTACATGGAATCTTCTCCTTACTCAGGCACTGCCAAGCAGATCATCTCCTGGATGAGAAAGGCAAGGCCCAGTGCCTCCTCCAGAGAGAAGTGGTACAATCTCTGGAGCAGCAGGTAATGTCTGTGGGGTGTGGCTGCAGGATGTGGCTGCAGGAAAGAAGGATGGGAGGGAGGACCAGGTGAGGGAAGAAATGGGCAAAAGTGTGCCTGAGAACGACCAGGTGGAGGCCCCGCTTTGGTGTACATCCCCACAGCTGGAGCTGGAAAAGGAGAAGCTGGGAGCTATGCAGGCCCACCTGGCTGGGAAGATGGCGCTGGCCAAGGCTCCATCTGTGGTGAGTACCCCAAGTCCAGAGGCAGCTGACTTCAACTGCTGAGGGGCAAGACCAGAGCCCATAAGGACCAAGTGTCTTCTTCTCACATGCAAGCCCTCCCCTATACAGACCATTCCCACCTAATTAATATGCCAGATCGAAAGACACGCCTACTCTGCTTACAAACCTTCTGACCTCCAAAACATTATGATTCTGCCTTTTCAGGGCACATACAGAAGGCAGTGAACTCACAGGGCCACTGCAAAAAAGGAAAATGAAGGGCCTTATGTTCAAATTTCAAGATAAGCTCAGAACATCGAACAGTGCGTGACCACACATTTCACATACCCAGTCTCAGGCTGATATGAACTTATTGAGTCTTATACTATAACGGAGGTAGCTACCACCATCATCCTAATGCACAAATGAGGACAACTTGGGTCAGGAAGATTTAGTTGATGCTCCCAGGTTCACAGTTGGATGCTAGGGGATTCCAATTCTGCCCCTGCTCACCCCCAGCCCCAGCATCTATGGCTTCATCACATGCTCATGCCTGTACTCTAATTAAAATGCTGCTTTACAGAGCTCCACCAGAGCCTGCAATTGACTACAGGGTGGTGCCCTTCTCAAAAGCATTGACCTTACTGGACACAGTGGCATGCACCTGTAGTCCTGGCTACTGGAGAGGCTGAAGGAAGATCACTTGAACCCTCAAGTTCAAAACCAGCCTGGCCAACACAGAGACACCCTGACTCTTCTAAAATACAAAGAAACAGAGTTGGGGAGAAACTTGAGAGGGAAAAGTGATTGCCATACAAGGATAAGGACCTGAGTTTTGCTGGGTGGTAGTGGCGCACGCCTTTAATCCCAGCACTCGGGAGGCAGAGGCAGGTGGATCTCTGTGAGTTGGAAGCCAGCCTGGTCTATAAAGCTAGTTCCAGAACAGCCAGAGCTACACCGAGAAACCCTGTCTTGAACACCCCTGACAAAAAAAGGACCTGAGTTTAGATGCCAGCACCCACACCAGATGCAGCACTGGAAATCTGTAATCCCAGCATGTGTACACACACCACACATACAAATCAGATAGAAATATAACCAAATAAGGAACTGCAAATTGTAAAATAAAGTGGGGTTGGGGAACTGGAGAGATAGCTCAGGAATTAAGAAAGCTTGCTGCTCTTTCAGGGAACAAGAGTTTGGTTCCCAGCACCCTCAGAGCAGCTCACAACTATCTCTAACTCCAGTTCCAGTGGGTCCAATGCACTTTTCTGCCTTCCACAGGTACCAGGCACACATGCGATGCCCAGACATGCATACAGGCAAAACCCCTGTACACCTAAAATAAAATGCAAGCTGATTTGGCAGTAATCTCAGCCCATCCTGTGCTACATAGTACATTTTAGATTAGCCTGTACTACAGAGCAAGAGCCCACCTACATAAATATCCAACCAAGCAAGCAACCATTTTTTAAAGTAAAATGGAAAGCTCAGTGTGGTGGCACACGCCTTTAATCCTAGAACTCAGGAGGCAGATGCAGGCGGATCTCTGTGAGTTCGAGGCCAGCCTGGTCTACAGAGCCTGGTCTATACATTGAGCTCCAGGACAGCCAAGACTACACAGAGAAACATAAAATAAAAAGTAGAAGCCAGATGTGGTGGCACACACTTATAATCCTAGCACTCCAGAGGTAGAACTAGGATAGAAGGTACAAGGCCAGCTAGAGATATATAGTGAGACTGTCTCAGACAAAAAAAAAAAAAAAAAAAAATGAAGTATGACAAAAAGATGAATAAGCAAACACTCAGGAGGCAGAGGAAAGTACATCTCTGAGAGCTGCAGGCCAGTCAGGGCTACATAGTAAGACCCTGGCAATAATAATAATAATGGCAATAATAATAATAATAATAATAATAATAATAATAATAATTTTAAAACCAAAATAAATAGACATGAATGAAGGGGGAAAGGAATGAGAAGAAGGAAGATAAGCGATGAGGGAGGAGATAGGGTGAAAGTGGTCTGTGTGGATTACATACATGTACAAAATTGTCTAAAAACAAGCTTAACTAATAAGAAAATTCAAATTAATGTTTGAAAGGCTACAATGAAATGACAAGCTTAAGCGTCTCAATTACCACGCCCCTCCCAACCCCTCAGGCCTCAATGGACAAGAGCTCTTGCTGCATCGTAGCCACCAGTACCCAGGGCAGTGTGCTCCCGGCCTGGTCTGCTCCTCGGGAGGCTCCAGACGGCCTGTTTGCAGTGCGGAGGCACCTCTGGGGAAGCCATGGCAATAGTACCTTCCCAGGTCAGTGGAGTCCACACCCCAGTGCCAGGGGGTACAAAGGAGCTCCCCCATTCCCCTCACCCCCACTAAGAGCTGGGAGGAAAGTGCACCTGAGTTTATTAGGCTTAGAAGCCTCCAACTGTTATAAATGCATAGCCTCGGGCCCCGTGTTTTGGGGGATTGGAGCCAGGCCTCACCTACTTGGCATGTGCTACTTCATTCAGTCACCATGAGGGAGGAGCCTGGCTGAGTCCAAAGAGCCCTCTCTTCAGTCCCCACCTCCAGGAAGTCAGGTGCACTCAACCAAGCTCACCAACCCTCTCCCACCTGTCAGGCCTGGGTTGTGAGTTTACCAGGGACCATAGATATTTGGCGTCAGGCTGGCTATGCCACTTGAGCTGCTTACAGGCCTTTGATATACAAATTCCTTGACTCCTTTTTAAAGTGAGGGGAGCTAGTTTGGCAGGAGTGCTGCAAAGAAGACACAGCTTACGGCAGGTACTCAGTAAACAGTACTATGTGTGAGCATAGACTGCCCCTCCCCCCTTGGTGCTAGTGGTAGGAACTGAGACCTTGGATTCCTGGTGCAGACAAAGGTGGAGTAGGGGGTGAGGAGGCCATGGGCTCTGATCTATGCCAACCTTCTGCAGAGTTCTTCCACAACATGGACTACTTCAAGTACCACAATATGCGACCCCCTTTCACCTATGCCACCCTTATCCGATGGGTAAGCAGGGCAGCAGAGGCCCAGCAGCTGATGGGCAGCAGCAGGGGAGTTTGGGGGGGGGGTGCTTGCCTCCTACACTGCACCAAGAGCAAAATTCACCCATTAACAAACCTCAGCTCTGAGGAGCCCCAAGATATGATCCTTCTTAATAGCTTCACCTCAGATCTAGCCCTCAGTGCAAAGCAAACTGTAACACTACAAACTACCCTTTCCATTGTCCACCCTACCTACCTCTAACATCATCCTTGACCTCATGCCTCACCCTATTCTTTCTCCTTCCCCTTGACCCACATTACAAAGCTATCATAGCTCAGAGGGCCGAGAGTAGGCTGCCCCCTCAGCCACAACCCTGAGGAACATCCCCCTTATTCTACCTGACTCCAACTTCCAGGCCATCCTGGAAGCCCCAGAAAGGCAGAGGACACTCAATGAAATCTACCATTGGTTTACTCGCATGTTTGCCTACTTCAGAAACCACCCCGCCACCTGGAAGGTGAGTTCCTCTGTACACACTGGCAGCTGGGATGGCTCCAAGGATGGTTAGCCTGGGGCTAGACATGTAGGGAAGGAGCAGGTCAGTCTCAGACTCAGGGTGACTGTCCACCCTGTCCCTGACTGGGGTCCCGGTCCCCTCCACAGAACGCCATCCGCCACAACCTGAGCCTGCACAAGTGCTTTGTGCGAGTGGAGAGCGAGAAGGGAGCAGTGTGGACCGTAGATGAATTTGAGTTTCGCAAGAAGAGGAGCCAACGCCCCAACAAGTGCTCCAACCCCTGCCCTTGACCTCAAAACCAAGAAAAGGTGGGCGGGGGAGGGGGCCAAAACCATGACACTGAGGCTGTGGGGGCAAGGAGGCAAGTCCTAGGTGTACCTATGGAAACCAGGCGATGATGTGTCTGCTGTCTTGCCTATCTAGCTGCCCTCCTGGATCATATCATCTGCCTTAAGGCTGAGAGGGGTACCAATCCCAGCCTAGCCCCTATCCCCAACCTAGCCCCAAGATAAACTTTCCAGTCAAAGAGCCCTCACAACCAGCTATACATATCTGCCTTGGCCACTGCCAAGCAGAAAGATGACAGACACCATCCTAATATTTACTCAATCCAAACCCTAAAACATGAAGAGCCTGCCTTGGTACATTCGTGAGCTTTCAAAGTTAGTCATGCAGTCACACATGACTGCAGTCCTACTGACTCACACCCCAAAGCACTCACCCACAACATCTGGAACCATGGGCACTATCACACATAGGTGTATATACAGACCCTTACACAGCAACAGCACTGGAACCTTCACAATTACATCCCCCAAAACCACACAGGCATAACTGATCATACGCAGCCTCAAGCAATGCCCAAAATACCAAGTCAGACACAGCTTGTCAGAACACGCTCATGTGCACGTACACACATGCAGCCCCCTCCACTCTATCTCCTGAGTTCCATGAATACACACCGACTCTCCAAGATGTACCCCACGTCTCACTTGCCACTGACCCCAGTTCCCTACCCACAAGCCCCAATCCATGCCTAAGCGTGGCCCACAGAAGAACTTCTCTTTTATTTGGGATCCAAGGCCCCTGGCCCCCAGTGCCCATCCAATAAACTGTGGTCAGCTGGACAATCACCCTGATCAGATATGGGAACATATAAGCAGACAGCTGGGTTTAAGATCCCAGCAGGAGAAAGCGGATACCAAATGAAAGAGAGTGCTAGAACAGGTGCTTCAGCACTGTCTCCAGCACCCCCAAATTCCTGCCTGTGGTTAGGAGACATCCATCAGGGCTCTAGGCCTCTCGGACCCGGCCCAAGAGGCCAGCATTCTCCTGGCGAAGGGCTCGGTAGTCCTCACAGATCTTCTCCAGGTTGCTCAAAGTCTTCTTGCCCATCTCTGTCTCAATCTAAGAAAACAGGATGCACACTTCTTCAGCCCCTGCAGGCTTCCTCCCTGCTCCTCCTATCCCCATAACAGCAGCCTGTTCCTTCCCATCACTGGGCTTCTGCGTATGTCCTTCCCTCCACTCCACCTAAAGCAGCAACTTCTGCCGTGGGCGCTGGGAGGCATTAGGAGCCGCAAGCTAAAAGCCAGGGCTCAGAGTAGGCAAGTGTCTAGCTTCAGGTCCCAGGCACAGCGGGCACGAAGGCAAAGCCTCTAGCTGTTAGTTGTCTGGTTTCAAAGACTCTCAACGCAAAACAAGGAACTATCCCCTGGCCTGTCTCCATTCCCCTTACCAGTCCCAGGTCTCACCTGCTCCTCAAGATCTCGAACTTCCCTCATGATAGTGCCTGTGTCCTCAATGGTCTGGATGAGCTGACTGCAATTCTGGAGACAGCAAGAATACAAGGCTTGCACCTATGCTGGCCCTCTCCAGCCATCCCACCAGGCACATGGCTCCCCTCACCTCATGCAGGGCAGCGAGGTACTTGTAGGCTTTCCGAACAGCATCATCCTTCTTAGCATCCTGATAAGACAAAGGGGATCTCCGAGATATCAGCAAGCCATTCCCCCTTTTCCACTACTCTATGCCCCTATAAGACCACTCTTTACTAGTACTTGGCCTTCATCCTCCACAGAACAAAGCTAGGCCCCAAGCAACAGTGCACCTAAAGGACTCATAGAGGGGCAGGCAACACCTCAGTCCCACCTCCACCCTCCCGGAGGCCAGCCTGCGCCATACCTTGAACACAAGCTCATCAGTCACTGCAAATGTCCGGTCGAGCTTCCCAGAGAGAGAGTTGATTTCCTTCTGCAGTTCCTTTGTGTCCGACAAGATCTGGCAGAAAGCAGAGTAACTAACTCTCAGTGCACATCTTAGGCAAGGTAGCTGATCAGTGATAACGCTCACGTGCCTATACTTATATCCAGTCAGGGCCTGTGTCACTGTGTTGGGGTGACTATTATGTGTTGGAGTGTGCCTGAACAGCTCTGCCTAGTAGTGAGCATAAAGTCCCCATGTGATCACCCCTATGCTTGTCTGCCTACATGAGCCATCAATCAGAGCCACAGTGACATACTTTAGTGATCTCTTCCTTCTGCTTCCTGATGTTGCCCACAATCTCCAGGATGCGCTGAGTATAGGCCAGCCGGGACACATCTTTTGGCAGAGTCTCCAGCTCTGACACCTAGGTGGGAACATGGCAGGCATGAGCCCAAGCCCTATACCACAACCACCCTTACAACCCAGGGCCCTAAAGTAGGCCTTACCAGCTGCTTATAGACCTCCTCCTTCCGGCGAGCCTCCTCTGCAGCTGCTCGAACACTGTGGTGCAGCTCCTGGATTTCTGCCAGCCGTCGAGACGATTCCAGCTAGCAGGAACCCATAGGCAGAAGGCAGTGAGCAGAGCTCAGAAACAGCCCCCTCCCTATGGGCAGTCCATCTATACTCAGCCCACTGTGCCACTTACCTCCCTACAGTCCTGGAGTCTTCTGAGGTGGCGGTACTCAGCAAGAAGTGGGACCCGGTGTTTCTCCCACTGGCTTGCTAGATGGATGAGCCTCTGAGCACTGCTCTCCACCACAAGCTGGCAGGAGTCGAGGATATGTCAAGATGGGCTGGATCCATCTACCCACCCCTCTCAGCCCAACCCCAAACCCCAGCCCACCTGCAGCTTGGCGAGGTTGGCAGCCCCATCAGGCAACAATTCCACTGTCCTGCTCTTCAGGCGCAGGGCCTGCTCCTGCTCGGCCACACTGAGTTCACTTTGTCGGCACTCGGTTTCCACCTGGTACACTCACAGCCAAGCTCCCAGTCATACACACAGCCCACGATCCCAGTGAGCCCATTATGGCCCTGGCCCAGCTCAAGACCTCAGAGAACTCCAAAGCCTCTACCTACTACAGTCTTTGACATCTTCAGCTCTGTACTGACAGCCAGAGGCTCTGAGAAGCCCTGTAAGGCCCTGCCCCTACACATCCACCTTGATTCCCTGATGCCCATAGCTCCTATGTTCCCCTACAAAGCCTGACTGATGCCAGACCTATAGTCTATATAGACCTATATAGACCTATATAGCCTATATAGACCTATATATAGACCTATATAGTCTATATAGACCTATATAGTCTATATAGACCTATAGTCTAGCAAGCTATCAACCCTACATGTTTCTTTGCATAAGTTCTCCTGAGCCTTCAACAATACCAGAGGTCTCTAGGATGCTCCATAAACGATTATGGCATCTATAGATCTCTAGATGTCAGATCATCTCTCAAGGCCCCAGTTCTGCCTGGTCCAGCCAAAGTCCCTCTCCAAGCCCCTCACCTGCACAAGGTTGATTCCCAGGGTCTTCATGTCAGCTTCAACCTCTTCAATATTGTGGTTCACACTCGCCAGCTGCTCCCGAAGGGACTCTAACTCCTGCTCTTGAGCTGCCCGTGTGTCCTGAGAAACACACGCCAGTCTAGGTGGAGCTACCAAGTCCAGAAGACAGGCAATAGCCCAGCTGACTCTATGTGTGTGCGTGTCTGTTTGTCTGTCTGTCTGTCTTGGTCTCCTTACCTGTTCAGGCCTTTGAGAGGTAGCTGGTACATCTGCCATCTGAGCTGCCTGGACCTGGGGCTCCTATGGGTAGAAGAAGCAACCTGACTATCACACAAAGTTCTATCCCTCCCAGGCCAGCCTCAAACCCCCAAAGCACCCTCAAGCACTGTACCCATGTCCACTCAACCACTGACAGTTTTCAGATTGTTACTACAAGAGAATAAAGTGCCATCTGTAACTGCTGATTAGAGTGCCTGACCACAAGGAAACCTCCCTGACAACCCTGACCCTACAACCACCACGACCCTATAACCTCATGATTCTATACCCACCCTGACCATCCTGACTCTACAACTACCATGACACTATAACCACCTGACCATCCGGACCCTATATCCACCCTGACCCTACAACCTCTTCATGATTCTATACCCACCCTGACCACCCTGACCTTACAACCGCCATGACCCTATAACCACCTGACCACCCTGACCCTATAACTACTCTGACTCCATAACGACCCTGCCCAAAATGTCCACAAGAAAGATGAGTGTCTAAGGAGAAAAGGTGTTTCCAAAGGAAAAAAATTCCCAAAGGAAAGCCCAAGGCAAGATGGACTTTGTAGTGGGAGCACTTCACACTCTTACACGAGTCCCACCTATCTGCCTTTCCTCTACTAAAGTCTCAAAAAGCTAGGGGAACCATCTAGACACCCTGTCCTAGTTGGAGAGGACCTACTCAGTGGGCACCAGATCCTATGCCAATAACAGTAGTGTTAATAAAGAAAGCACTCCGGACATGCCCTGTCCACTCTAGCCTACCCACCAGATGGAAAGTAAACTTCTCTGAATGGGTGAAGCGGGAGCCTTTGGGCACACCAGTCATAGCCCTAGCACCCCAGGTCTGCAGCATCTCTCCTAGGTCTCGGACTTGTGTCGGGGCTCCAAGTGGGCCCCAGCTTTGACGCAGATGTTCAATCAGCTGCTTGTGCAATCTCTGCTGTGGAGCCCGGGAATCCTCCTGGAAAGGACAGAAGGCAAGAGGAAGGCATACCTGCTGGTCCCTAGGGCTGGGACTTCCCACCAACGTAGGTCCCAGCCCTGGCCTAGGAGCGCCCTATCTCCACAGCTGCACTTCTCTACCCACTCACCCCTGACCCTGGGGAAGAAAGTGACTAGAGAACAAAGTGAGCCTGGAGCTTTCAAATTAGAAAGAGATAGAAAGATATGGACAGCATAGATACAGGGAAAAAAAAAAGTGCCAGACCAAAAACAAAAAAAAAAACAAAAAAACAAAACCCTAGAGTTGGGGACAGGCAGATAAAGAAATTAGAGTTTACAATAGAGACGTGTGTCAGTATTAAATGGGGCTAAGAAATCATTTATTTCATTCAGTATAAAAACAGTACAGTGGTTCCATTAACAAAAATGTTCCTGTGAGTAATGACACATCTGAGTACTCAGAGCTGAAATTATGTGACAGTCTGGGTTCGCTAGGATTTGATCCTGAACACGGACGGAACCAGGTTCTACCATGAAACTGTAGTCCAAGCTCTGAGACTTACTCTAAAACCACAGTGGGGAAGCTAAAGGAGAATAAAAGAAGGACTAGAAGACAAGCATCATTAGAGCGATTCCTCTATATTTACACATCAAAATTCCTGTAAGTGTAAAGAAGAGATGGGATCTGGGTGTGGTGGCACATGCTTTTAGTCTCAGCGCTCAGGAGGCAGAAGCAAGGGGATTATAAATTTTGATGCCAGCTTGGGATATCTAGTGAGACACTGTCTCAAATCTCATCCCACACCCCCACTCCCACCCCCACCCCTCAAAAAAGCAGACTGGGCAGGGAGAGAGAAAGAATAAGCAAATGGCAACCAGGGTGGCAGGGACAGATAGAAAGACAAAACTGGAAGTGGACAGGAAGGAGGTAGAAAGAAGAGACCAGCAGAGAAGTAGATAGGGAGGAAGCGAGGACAGAGAAAGATATGGACTGAGGCGGAGAAAGAAAAGGAAGAAATAGGCAAAAGCGAGACAGAGAAAGATGAAGGCTACAAACAGGGAAGACAGAAAGGTTGATAGAGTGCATCAGAGAAACTACAGCACAAGACAGTAACAGGAGGAGATGGTGCAGTCACCTAGAGCCAGACAAAGGAGAATCACTGACAAATGCACAGACAGACAAACTGAAAGGCTCAGGCCCCGTCCCCACAGGGTATGCCCCCAACAGTCCCAGGTAAAACTCATGCAAGGTCACTACTCTACACCCCCATTTTTCAGAAAAGAAGAGCAGGCAAGAAGGGCTTGCTGTAGATTCTGCACTTCTTATCCATTCTTTCAGGCAGGGAGCCAGGCAGGTGTACACAGAGAAGCAATGAAGAGAGGGCCAGAATAGGGGGAAACGAGATGCAGAGAACAAACAGGAGCCACCAGAAGCAGGAGACTCTCAGGGAGAGCTGAACTCAGGCAGTACCTGGGATGGGACGCGGGATGCCCAGCGCACCCGGTCTTCATCTCCTGGGCAATCCCTGTTCACATGCTGGCAGAGCTGGCTGGCATGGTGTTCAAGGAGTGAGGCTGCCCTCCCCTGAAGCTGGGGCACCTGTGTGGGGGCTGGTAGCAGCAGGGGACTGGCCTGGAACTCCCGTGGCTCTGAAGGCAGAGACAGTGTCAGCCTTTTGTCCTCGCATACCAGTGCTCACACAAGCCTCTCCCCTCCTCGCTTAGATTCATACAGCTGCATCCTCACCTCCGCTGGAATTCAACTCAGGCAGAACCAACCTGCTGGAGTGGAACGGCTGCTGGAGGGCTGAGCCCTGTGGGGAAAGCAGAGTCAGTGCCTCCAGAATGAGGTACTAATGAAAGGGACAACAACCTGATCAAACACATGACAGACAAAGAAGGCAAGGAGGGGACAAGTCCAAACGGAGGTGGGGATTCCCACCTGGAGGCGCTGCACCTTGGGAGTTCGAAGGAGAGGTGGGACCCAGGGCAGGGCCAGCTGGTCCCGGATTTGGCTCCCAATGGCCCGAAGGAAAATAGCCGAGTCACCTATGAGGGGGCGAGGGGGGTGGGTAGGGAAGGAGTAACATGCTACCAATCTGGGAAGCCAGCCATAACACCTGATCCCTCACCTCCAGATGCAGATGGATTCAACTACCATTCTCAGTCACTCAGCACTTCCTGAGCGTTAACTACATAGGAGTACCAGTTACCCGGTTAAAAACCACCTCAGGAAAACCAAAAGGGAGGTCTCCATCTTCATGGGTCAGCAAGAGAACAGAAAAGGAACTTCAAGAATAGGACCATTAGCACCATCTATTCTAAGCAGGAAAGAGAAGGATGGTAAAGGGGAGCCGGAATGTTTCAACGAACAGCCAGAGAAAGACCTCTTGACATAACAGAGCAGAAGCCACAGAACATTGAGGATAGATTTAACCTTTTGACACTTGGGCATGATGTTATCATCTACAAAGTTCATGCTCAAGAACAGTGCAATCAAGTCACACCAAAAAAAAAAACATCTCCTAACATTTTAAACACGTTTACAGTTCCAGGGTGGGTGGCGTGGATAGCCATCTTCAGCAGCATGTGCCCCATGCTTTGGACTCACCTGGTAGGGAGCTGACTATGAAGAGAACTGAGGGAAGAATAATTCAGGGACCAAAATAGCCTGAGGCTAGCTCTCACCTGGCACATTTGGAGACCACTAAGAACATCCATGTGAGAAGACTGGAGTTAGCGAGTGTGCGAGGGACAGGGGGTAAGCTGGGAACCCAGTCCTCACACTGCCTGTCTTGGGTCTATCTGTTCTCTGACCTCTGATCCACCCAATTCTCCAGAAGATATGCCCTGCCCCCTACCCTTCCTGACACTTCTCTCAGGCCCCTATCACCCTGGGAACACAGTCCATTTCCCCAGTCCTATAGGACCCCATACCTGCAGGCTGGTCTGCGTCCTCAGAGGCATCACTGGGTAGTCGCTCAGCCAAAAAAAGAAGCAGATCTCGGAGGTCAGGCTCACTGGGATAGAGGAAGTTCTGATAGCCAAGCTCCAAGGGATAGCCCAGGTCCTGGGGGTTAGCAAGTATAAGCAGATAATGATGCTGAGGATAAAAAAGAAAAGAAACCAGACCCCCATCTGCCAAGCAGGGAGGCGCCTCCTGCTCTGGAAGCCCTGTGACTACCATACCGACTCTGTCGCCTTCACTAGCCATCACCCTCCCACTTTTCCCCTGCATCCCCAAGGTATCCAGGCCCCAGTGACAGCTACAAAGCCACCCTAGACAGTATTACAAGATCAAAAAACAAAACAAAACAAAAAAAAACACCAGACATTAAAGCTCAGAGGCTACTACCTCATGATGGTAGTGCATGACCTTTGATTCCAGCACTTGGGAGGCAGAGGAGGCCGAACTGTGAGTTCGAGGCCAGTGTGGTCTACAGAGCAAGTTCGAAGACAGCCAGGGCTATACATAAAAACCCTGTCTCAAAAAGCACAACAACAAAACCAAAAAAGCTTAGCATTGCTAACGAAATATGACTCAAAATCCAAAGGCCACAAGAGAACACAGGACTTCTGCCCTGTGAAAAGATGCAACTTTAAGAAAAACATAATTAATAAAGTCAAGAGAGCACTGACAGCTTAGGGACACACTATTCAGAGCCTTTGAGAGGAAACCCATAAAGCAATCTATTATATAAGCAGTGCCTAAAAATAAACAGAACAAAGGATGTGGCTCAGAGGGCTTGCTTAACATGAGAAGACCCTGGGTTCCATCCCTAGCACTAACACAATCATCATCATCATCACCATCATCATCATCATCATCAACAACAACAACAGGCAAAAAAGAAAATCAGCAAACACACAGCCAGAAAGAAAGGACTCTCAAGAGTTCAAGATAGGTTCAAAGACATACAGACCCTGAAAGCAAACTTCCTGGACTCAAACCCAAGCTCTGCATGTTACCGACCGTGTGACCCCAGGCCAATACTTCTCTGTACTTCAGTTCTATCATGTGAAAAGAAAAGTATACCAGTGGCTAGAGAGATGGCTCTGTGGTTAGGAGCACTAGCTGTCCTTCCAAAGGACCTGGGTTCTGTTCCCAGCAACCACATGGTGGCTCACAACCTTCTGTAACTTCAGTTCCATGGCTGTGATGCCCTCTTCTGACATCCACCATTACCAGGCACACAAATGGTGCATATATATACACATCGCAGGCAAAAGCACTCATATGCAGAAAATTTTAAAAAAAAATAAATCCAAATAAGTAAAATGTTTTCAATATCTTTCAAAATGATACTAAAAGTACTCATCTCAGACAGTTGTCACAAAGATTGAGTTATAAGCATGTCACCACAGTGCCTGGTACAAAATATTGACTCAAAAGAAGTCATTCCGATGAGTATTCATGCATTCTGTCAAAAGAAAGTTATAGCCGAGGATCATGGCCACACACGTATAAAAACAACCTGCTTCTATGCTCCGTTATTTAGGAATTTTGTATTTGATATCTGCAATCAAAGACTTGTCATTCCAGGAGTTGTGGTGGTTTGAATCGCCTCATAGGCTCATAGATTTGTATGCTTGCTCTCCTGGGAGTGGGTACTATTTGAAAGGGTTAGAAGGTGTGGTGTTGTTAGAGAAAATGTGTCACTGGGGTTGGGCTTTGAGGTTTTAGAAGCCCATGCCAACCAAGACTAGAGTCTTTCTTCCTGCTGCCTTGGGATCCACATGTAGAGCTCTCAGCTACCACATCTGCCTGTGTACTGCCATGCTCCTTGCCACGATGATAATGGTCTAAACCTCGAAAACTGTAAGGAAGCCTCAATTAATTGCTTTCTCTTATAAGAGTTGTCATGGTCATAGTGTCTCTTCGCAGCAACAGAGCACATACTAAGACACCTATATGTAGTGAGAGATGCCAAAAAGAGAAAGGTGGCTTAGGTACAGAAATAGACACCAGAAGCAAGGTATATACAGAGGAAGACACCGGAACACACAGTGCTGAATTGGAGACACTTTCTGGTTGTTCTGGCAAACCATGGCTACTGAGCTGGACAATTACATATATATATATATATATATGTGTGTGTGTGTGTGTATGTGTGTGTGTATGTATGTGTGTATATATATGTATGTATGTGTGTGTATATATATATGTATATATATACATATCCCTTAACCACTAGGTTCTCTACCCCACAATGAAATCAACACGAGCCACAAGATCGAAAGGCAGACAGCACTGAGAAGGGGAACATCAGAGAAAGCCTCACCCCACCACCTTGGTGCTTCCCACCGAGTTCCTTTCATGCCCTCTTTGAAGGCCATCTTCCAGAGCATGGTCCCAGATCAGGGGTGGACTGACAGTTTCATGGGACCATGGTCTAGACCATGTCTAAACCAGATCAGGGGTGGACTGACAGTTTCATGGGACCATGGTCTAGACCATGTCTAGACCAGATCAGGGGTGGACTGACAGTTTCATGGGACCATGGTCTAGACCATGTCTAGAGTCCTAGGCAGAAGAAAGTGAGAACTCTTGATAGCTAGGCAAACCTGAGAGTAATGAGCAGGCTAGGCAGAGCCAACAGGGTTACTGCTCAGACCAAAACTGCATAAACAGTGGTCCAAGGCAAAGAACTGTGATGACCTGTCCCCTTTAGTCTACTGGATACTCTACCATAGACTTACAGCAATTTCTTGAGTATTCTGGAAAAATCAACAATCACTCCATAGCCACAGGCTGCTGGAATACAGGCTGCCAAAGTATGTGATCAACTATTCCTATAGCAACTCAGTTTTTGCTTTGTGCATGCTGGAGACTGAACCCAAGACCTCATACATATGAAGTACACACTCTAAAACTGAGCTACACCCTGGTTCAGTTTAGCTTTCACTCACCGCCAACACAGAGAAACTGAGGACCAAAAAGGTTAAAAGGCAGGCTCAAAGCTGCAAAGACAGTGAGCTACAAGAAAAGGTAGAGCTCTCTGCTCTTGACCACAGTAAATGGGCACAGCTCTGAAGTGAAGAGGGCTGGGAGCTTCATTAGAGCATCATTTTTGGAACTAAGAGAAGCACAATACAGTGGAACAGACAATGACCTTCCTCGGGAAGCAAGCATCTCTTCCCCAGCCCATCGATGAAACAAGTAATCACAGGTCCTATAGGATGTCCATGAGGTCTGGGCAGAGCTAGTCAGAGCTTTATTTAGGAGAATGTAACCCAGTCAAGCTCTTCCTTCAGCCCTAATAAATAGGTAAATGGCCTACTATGTGACAGTGGAGTGAGATTTTGATGCCAAGCTTAGAAGGTGGCTGTTAACATTAGCCTGAGCACAAACCGAATCAGCTCATTTAATCCACACAAGCTCATTATATCATCTCCATTTCACAAATAAGGAGAAGGCATAGAACAGTTAGGGTCACACAGAAAGTGCGAACTGAACTAGGTAGGGTCTGAACTAGTCACACAGTTTGGCTACAGAGGCAGCAGCTTTAACCATTAATGAACGCTGAGCTATACAAAGGGACAGAGAAGAAGGCAAGTGTCAAAGAACTTGGCGACTTCGTGAAAAAGGAAGGAAGACAGTGTGCACACTGGGAGGAGGGCACTCACCATGCAGGCCTGAGCCAGACTCATGGCCAGGCGGAAGCGGGCAGACATGGCTGGTGGTAGCAAGTGACTGAGGCCAGAGCCCACATCAGGATTGATCACTCGAAGGCATCGGACCACAGCCTCTACGACCAGCTCAGTGGTGAAAGCTCGCAGAGTCTGCACTTCTGGAGGGACTGCCCTAAAATAGAAAGCACCAGGCTTGAGTAGTTAGGAAACAAAGTACAGACTTCCAGAGAGGGAATGCTCTAGAATCCAGGTCGGGGCAGGGAACAACCTAGGCTTCAACAGACCCTGGGTGCTAGTGACTTTTTACTTAGTCCTAAAACCTCAGTGAATGAGTGTAACCTGAGTTCAGAAAAGTCTCAAACTCCCCTACACTTCAAAGTTTCAAACCTCTGGGATCTGCAAAAGTGAAAATGGTCCAAGTGGCACAGTCTCCATATTTCTGGGCACCAAGACATTGCTCTTTGCATGGCAAGGCCTCCTAGATCTACGAGGTTTGGGGAAGGTACATAAGAAGAGGCTGCAGTTTTCAGAAGTCTCAAATGTCAGGGTCAATAAATAGAAACAAAAAATCGGGCATCCTAAATTTTGACATCCAGGACTTTTAGGGCTCTCAAAGCGTGCATCCTTTGTGTTCCTGTGTTACCAAGTGCTGCTACTGTCAGAATGTAGGGCCCTGGTATTTTGATAAGTCCTGGGAGTTTCAGGAGTTATTGTTCGAAGATCAAGTAGCCAGTCTCAGGAATTCTGGAGACTCTGAGTGCCAGACTCCTGTGTTATCAGTTTCCTGGTGTGGGTGTCCTGAAACCTCTAGATATCAGGGTCCCAGCATATCCAGGTCTCAGTTTGTAAGGTGTCTGAGTCCTCGAGGTTTTATCAAATGTCCACATCAAAGTATTTAGGAAACTCGTGATGTTAGAGTGTAGGCAGGGAGGAGGAGGAGAGGCTTCGGAATCCTTTAAGTTTGGGCCTTTGGGTGTCAAGGTCTTGATTTTAAGGTTCCCGGGTAATGGGGGGTCCTAGGATTTGGAGTCCCGGATGTGAGCAATTGGAGGCGACTGGGGGTTGCGTACTTACGTGCCCGCCTGGCGCAAGGAATGGATGAGGATTCGGTCAGCCTCCTCCATGGTGGAGTTAATTCTAACTCCGGGGCTGGGTCTAGGACCAGATCAGAGAAATTGGAGCTCTCCGCGCTGCTCTCCGCGCGCCGAGGACAGAGAGTCACGTGCCGCGCGAGGAACATTGGGAAATGTAGTTCTGGGAGTGAGCGTTGCGCAGGCAGCGCCTGGAGGCGGGGTGTGAATTACGTAATGGCTCCTGGAAGTTGTAGTTCTTTCACCTGTAGTCCCATGGGCTCCTCCAAGAAAAAAAAGGAAATGGGCTGGGGAGTTGAGAGACAGGACAGAGAAAAATCTTCCATTTATAAGACACGTTCATCTTCCAAGTTATAAAAGTTTATACGTGTACAAAATGACTGTTCCCTTGTGTCTTGCTAGCCTCATCTGTAAAGTGAGAATTTGGATAATACCTACTTCCTAGGGTTAAGACATAATTGCTATGACTGGGGAGGTGACTCAGGATAGCCTCACAACCTGAGTTCTCTCCCTGAGATCCACATGGTGGAAGGCAGGAAATGACTTGATAAGAGTCTGAATTCCACGTGTGCACTGTGACACATTTATGCTTGTGAGCACACACAAAAGGATCATAAATAGATTTTAAATAAATAAAACAAACGTCATTACTCGTGTAAACCTACTTAACCACTAACCACAACAAACTGAGGTCGATCCCTGGGACCCAAGTGACATAAAAAGAGAATGGACTCCTACAAAATGTCTTCTGACATCTACACATGTGCAGCAGTACCACTATCATGCACACAAAATAGATGGGAAAAGCAAAGAATTACTAGACCAGGAGGAGTGGCAAACATCTGTAATCTCAGCACCTGTCCCAAGTATACTTGACTCTGTTTCTGAACTAAGCTCTCTCGCTCTCGCTCTCTCTCAATCTCCCGCCCCCCCCCCCCCCCGCCCCTCTCGTTGTGCTATCCTGTCTTGCTTTGGTTTGGTTTTCAGACAACAAAATCTTGCAATGTAGCCCAGTCTGGCCTCAAAATTGTAATAATAATATTTCTTTCTCCCAAGTGCTAGGATTAAAGGCTTGTACCACCACCCCTGACTGTATTCTGTTTTTAATTACTGTAGATTTACAATGAGTCTTGATATCAGATATGGCAAGTCGTTTTGTTCTTTTTCAAAATGGATTTGGCTTTTTTGTTTTTTGGGTTTTGGGTTTTTTGTTGTTGTTGTTGGTGGTGGTGGTGGTGGTGTTTTGGTTGCTTTATTTTGTTTTTGTTTTTATTTTTTGTCATTTGTCTCAAAGATTGTCAATTCCAAAGAAAAATATGCTGAGATTTTGTTTGGTATAACTGATGCAAAATGCCAAGAAGATCACTTTGGGGAAATTTACAGCATCACTAAATGTTACATATTTCTCCATTTTATCTCCCTTTGATATTTACTATCTGACTTTTTTCCTAGAGATAATATATATATTAGGTTTTTCCTATGTACTTCAAATGTTATATGCTATTGGAAAATTATACCTTTTTTTTCTTATTTTGGTTTCTGCCTGCTTGGTGCAGGTATCGATTTACTATACACTTAACCAGTGCCTTTTCCCTTGCCAATCTCAGACCTACAAATATCCCATTTGCTCCCCCCTGTTCACCCTCCCAACTGACACTGTTTTTCCCCCGCCCCGTGACCTTAATCTCTCTAAGGCTGGGAGAGGAGAGGGAGGACTGTGTGCAGATGGTCCTTATATCTCCTGAGGAGGATGTCGGAATCTGAAGTCGGGAAAGGTGAGAGAAGCCATCCACCCCTGAAGACCCTTGGAGTGACCCTGGGCTCTGGTCCACCCTCATCCTCTCACCTACCAACTGCCCACCTGGATCCTACTCCCGGAGAAGTCTCTGGGGAACTAGAGTATCATCCCCCTCTTCCTGTCCTAGCCTCCCCTTAAAAGAGCTTCTTTGTCACCCGATCTCAATTGCACAACCTAGCCTATCTGTTATCCTCAATAGCCCCTAACCTTATGCGTAGCCTTAGTTCCCAAATGAAACCCAGACTCAGTCCTGACCCTAGCACTCACTCCAAATCCAGCCTCACACTAAACCTTAATCTAAACCCTGCTAACCAGAAGACAATCCCCTACCTCCACCACATGGGACATTAGAATCCAAACCGCACGATAGCTACAGACCTTATCATGAACTTAAAGGTCATCTAACATCTAGACGCCAGTACTGCTATGGAGTGATTTCCCTGGCTGTCCAGAAACAGCACAGACCCTTTTTCAAGCTGTTATTAATTTATCTTATAAGTATGTGCATGTGCCTGAGTTTATGTTTGAGTGTCATGTGTGTGCATTGACAGCAGAGGTAAGAAAAGGTGTCAGATCTCCTGGAATTTGAGTTCCAGGAGACTTTGAGCTGCCATGTGAGTGCTGTGAATTAAACCCATGTCCTTTGGAAGAGCACTATGAGCTCGCTCCAGGTTGAGCAGACCCTTCTACAAACACAAAATGAATGCAGATCAGGAACATACAGCTAGTGCTGCTGTAAGCTGCGAAGGCTCAAGAGTCAGAATGCCTTGGTTTGACTCCTGATTCAGTCACTTCGGCAAATTATTAACGCTTGCATTTCAATTTTCTCATTTTCAAAATCAAAATAATATCACATACTAGACATTCATATGAATATTGAGCTCAACTTACTCCTCACAACATCCTTATAATTCAGACAACTATTATTATCCTTTCCATTATACAAATAAGAAAACTGAGGCTCAGATGTAATCCCATAATTTACTCAATGCAATACACAACTTCTAAATAGTAGTAAGGATTTTAATCCAGATGTCTTATTTCCTTCAAAGCTGGGGACCTTAACCAGGTCGACCCTTTACCCCTCTCAAAAACTGAAACAAAGCCACAGACAGAGTCTTGAGACTACAGGCTGAAAACACCAATGCAAAAGGCAAATTCTGCTCAAAGTGTATCCCTCACTTTGATCCTGATTCCAAGCCCAAGTCAAGCAAATACCCAGCTTCAGCCCTAAATAAAACCTCCATTCTTGCATATATCAACTGAGGCTAGACCCACGCAAACACAAAATCCACAACTTAAATTTGTCCTGGAGTTGAAATGCACAGCATGGTGATCATCTAACCAAGTCCTCGGCCGCTTTCCTTAGCAAAAATCCCTCTACCCTAAACTTCATTCCAACATTGATTGTCAACCCTCAACTCATAACTCAAGCATCCCCCATCTCCCCATAGCTTTACATGTTCTTCTCCCATCAAATAGAGGGATGGGACTGGACAAGAAATGGCTATGATTGTCCTATGCCGTCCCTTCCCTGACTCCTGTTTCTCCACACAGATACAACCCCAGAGCCCAGTCCAGCCAATGGGACTGGCCCTGGCCCTGAATGGGGGCTCTGTCCTGGGCCTCCAACTGTGGGGACTGATACCAGCGGGGCGTCAGGCCTGGGGACCCCAAGAAGAAGGACCCAGCACAACAAACACAAGACTGTGGCGGTGGCCAGTGCTCAGAGATCACCTCGAGCACTCTTCTGCCTCACCCTTACCAATCCCATTCGTCGGTCCTGCATCAGCATTGTAGAGTGGAAGTATCCTGCGAGGCTCAGGGGTAAGGATGGATCACTAGGGTGCAGAAGAGTCTAGAGTCTAGAGTTAAGTCAAGCCTGGACTGGAGGAAGCCTGAGATTACTAGAGACCAATGATCAAATATTGGGGGGAAAAGATTCTGGGGTGGGAGTGTAGTTCAGTGGTAAAGTATTTATTTAGTGTATTAGATGCCCTGAGTTCAATCCAAAGCATTGCAAATTAAGAGAGAGAGAGAGAGAGAGAGAGAGAGAGAAAGAAAGAATAGACAGGGAGTCCAGAGGAATGAAGGTCACCAAGATCAAGCAAGAGTCTAGCACCAATCTGGCCATGCTTGCATGTGCCTATAACTCAGGAAGCTGAGGCAGAACTGAAAATTCAAGGACAGCCTGGGCTACATAGCATGATCGTGTCTCAAAAAAAAAAAAAAAAAAAGTCAAATTGGGAATGTAGCTCAGTCAGTAGAGTGTTTATCTAGCATGCACAAAGCCCTGGAGTTCAATCCTCAGGACCCCATAAACTAAATATGGAGGCACACACCTGTGAGCCTTTCTCTCAGAAGGTGCAAGCAGAAGGACCAGAAGTTGAAGGTCATCAACTACATAGCACAAGCTTGAGGTTTGAGAGCAGCCTGAGCTACATGAGACTCTTCTCAAAATGATGATGATGATGATGATGATGAGAGGGAGGGAGGAGTCAAAGTTAAAGCCTTGGTCAGGGCAGGGTTGGGACTGTCCAAACCTTGAAGTCTAAAATTAACTCTAGATGGAGAGGGCACTAAGTGAATGTGGGTTCTGAATGTCACTCTTCCTGGGTCCTTAACTGTGTGTTCACCTGAGGCCTTTTGATATTCTCATCCTCCTGACAATCTTTGCCAACTGCGTGGCATTGGGGGTATATATCCCCTTCCCTGAGGACGACTCCAACACTGCTAACCACAACTTGGTGAGGTCTACCCCATCCCCAACCAGACTGCAGTTCCCTTTAGAGCTACAGCTAAAACCACCCAGCCAGACCCCACCCCTCCGGGGCCTACCCTACTTCACCCTTGGTCCTGGTAAAAGCAACCCTAACCTGTGCCTACGACTCACCCACGGGGTCTGACCCTGCCCTGAAATAAATCGAGGCCTTCACGTCCCGCCCCCTGCTCCGCCCTCAGGAACAGGTAGAATACGTGTTCCTGGTGATTTTCACCGTGGAGACAGTGCTCAAGATCGTAGCCTATGGGCTGGTGCTCCATCCCAGCGCCTATATTCGCAATGGCTGGAACCTGCTCGACTTCATCATCGTCGTGGTCGGGTGCGCGTCTGCAAGGGGAGGGGGCACCCCACCCTAGTTGGCAATCCAATGAATTCTGGGGCTCAAGGAAGCGTCTGCTTCAGACAGCCCCTATTCAGCAGCTAAAATCTGTAATATTAACATATTTAAAACCATTTGCGTTTCCAGTTATAGGGGGGTTGTGCTTTCCCGAAGAAAAATAAGGGAAAGGGCGGGAACCAAAGCCCTGACTCTCCCCTCCACATCCCAATGCTCCCCCATCAGGCTGTTCAGCGTGCTGCTGGAGCAAGGACCTGGGCGGCCAGGAGATGCCCCGCATACTGGAGGAAAGCCAGGAGGCTTCGATGTAAAGGCACTGCGGGCATTTAGGGTGCTACGACCACTAAGGCTAGTGTCTGGGGTCCCGAGTAAGTATACGTCCCTCACCAAGTTGGAGGAGGGGCGCCAGGCTTATGGTGAACGCGCTGAGCCTGCCCCTCCCCGTCACAGGTCTGCACATAGTGCTCAATTCCATCATGAAGGCGCTTGTGCCGCTGCTGCACATTGCCCTGTTGGTGCTCTTCGTCATTATCATTTACGCCATCATCGGACTCGAGCTGTTCCTCGGACGAATGCACAAGACATGCTACTTCCTGGGATCTGGTCAGCCAGCACCCTCTCACAGGACAGGACACGCCCCCTGCCCTCACTTCTGGCTCCCATCTTGCTTCTAGAAAGCCCACTCCGTTTCTCAGGACTTGGTTGCTAGGCTCTGATTCTAACCTTGTATAGCCAAACCCATCCCTGTATTCAAGACTCCTCCCTAAAATTCCAGAATACAACCCCTCCCTCAGCAATGACTGTGCAAGTATCACAAGACTCCACCCACAGGCTCAGTCTGCTGCATTTTAGACTGCAAACTCCACAAAATCACCCATAGGCATTTATGTAGACCCGCGCCCAAGCCTTTTCTCTACCCTCTTTTCAAGAGACTCATATCCACAAGACTCTTCCCCCAAGTTCATGCACATTCACTCTTCCCAGACCCATGTTGGAAGGACTCAGCTTCCCAGTGGTTCAAATATTTCCAGGGGGTTGACCCTAGCAGAGGAGCCCAGGGTTCTTTTTGCCTTAAAAATATCTAGGGCATTGAAACAAATTCCCTATAAGGGTAGAGCTTCAGAGTGGCAGGGACCAGTGTGTGACTTGCTTCATAGCCCCAGGCTCCAATTTTCCTGCAGATATGGAAGCAGAGGAGGACCCATCACCTTGTGCATCTTCTGGCTCTGGGCGTTCATGCACACTGAACCATACCGAGTGCCGCGGGCGCTGGCCAGGACCCAACGGTGGCATCACGAACTTCGACAATTTTTTCTTTGCCATGCTAACTGTGTTCCAGTGTATTACCATGGAAGGCTGGACAGACGTCCTCTACTGGGTGAGGAGAACAAGTCCTCACACAGCTTGGAGGCTGCACCTGCACTTCTTCCCTAGCTCAGATTGTCCTGTCTGCATGCTATGGACTATGTTCTCTCTCCAGATGCAGGATGCCATGGGGTATGAGCTGCCTTGGGTGTACTTTGTGAGCCTTGTCATCTTTGGGTCCTTCTTTGTCCTCAACCTTGTGCTTGGAGTCCTAAGTGGGTAAGAAGCCTGGATATTCTCCCCTATAATCCTCCCCATCTCGCCACCCTTTTTTTTTTTAAGATTTACTTATTATATATAAGTACACAGTAGCTGTCTTCAGACACACCAGAAGAGGGGTGTCAGATCTCATTACAGATGGTTGTGAGCCACCATGTCGTTACTGGGATTTGAACTCAGGACCTTTGGAAGAGCATTTGGTGCTCTTAACCGCTGAGCCATCTCTCCAGCCCCTCACCGCCCTTTTGTGCCACCAAATTCCCAAGCATCTTCCATAAACTCCATCTGAGCTCGGCTTAGCAGCACAACCCTGCAATCCCTGCTACCTGGGAGCCTAAGACAGAAGTATATCAAGTTTAAGGCTAGCCTGAACAACTTAGTGAGACCCTGCCTCATTTTTTTCTGAAGTTAAAAAAAAATGAAGTCTGAGCACTTGTCTAGCATTTCTATGGCTCAGGGCTCAATTCCTAGCACTACCAAAATAATCTGATATGTCCCCTCAGTCATTCAAACTTACACACCTACTGCGTGGCAGGCACTGTTAGAGAAATGAAACAAGGAACATGGAAACCCCTGCATTTTCATAGGAACATACGAATAATAGCAACACATAATGAGTAAATGTGTTCACATCACACACACACACACACAATATGCACTGTGAAGAGAAAATAAAAATAAAGAGGAACAGGGAGATGTTACAATTGCAAATACCCACATCTGGGGCTGAGGAAGTGGCTCAGTAAAGCATGCTTGCCAAAGCTGGGCTTGGTGGCACATACCTTTAATCTCAGCACTCAAGAGGCAGAAACAAAGGATCTCCTGAGTTTGAAGCTAACCTGGTACATAGTGTGTTCTGGGATAGCCAGGGCTACACAGAGAGACCCTGTCTCAGAAAATAAAAACAAAAAGAGTGCTTGTAGAAGGTTCAGGTTCAGTTCGCAGCACCCACATGCCAGGTCACAACCACCTGTAACTTCACTATTGAAGGAACTGATTCCCTCTTCTGGCCTCTGAGGGCTCCTGAAGGCAACTGGTGTACATACACACAAATAAATAATAAAGACTTTAAAACAAAACAAAAAGAAAGAAAGAACTGGGAACATCAAAGCTAAGTGTAGCATTGCACATCTCTAGCCAACATCCAGAGGCAGGAAAGATTGCAAGTTTGGTGAGGCCCTGAGCTAGTAATGAGACACTCTCCCAAAAATATATAATCAAGCCAGGCTTAGAATGTACACCTGTCATCTCAGCACTTAGAAGGCAGAAGCAGGAGAATCACATTGACTACATAACAAGTTCAAGATCAGCCTGGGCTGCCTGGCAAGTTCAAGGTCAGCCTAGAGTATGTGAGACCCTGTCTCACTCTCTCTGTATCTGTCTCTGTCTCTCTATAGATAGGTAGATAGGTAGATAGATAGATATAGATATTAATAATAATCAGAACCCAGCAACATGGATTTGTGGCTAAAGATGTTGTTGCCAAGTCTGATGACCTAAGTTTAAGACCCAAGACCCACATAATAGCAGGAAAGAACCATCTCCCTTGGATTGTCCTTTGGTCCACAGGCCATGACACCCACTTGCCTCACACATAAATGATTAGATAGATAGATAGATAGATAGATAGATAGATAGATAGATAGATAGATTCTTTTAAAAATCAGGAAGGACCTCTTGAGAAAGTGTTGATGGTATTCTAAGTCATGGGAACAGCTGGCGCAAAGGCTTGGCAGTTAGAATGTCCTTGGTCTCTCCAAAGAACAATTAGAAAGCTACTGTGGTTGGAGTAGTAAAGGCAAGGTTACTGGGGGTGACTTCCTTATGTAGTCTGTTTCCCTCTTCCTCCAGGGAGTTCTCCAAGGAAAGAGAAAAGGCAAAAGCCCGAGGTGACTTTCAGAAGCTTCGGGAGAAGCAGCAGATGGAAGAAGACCTTCGGGGCTACCTGGACTGGATCACACAGGCTGAGGAGTTAGACCTTCATGACCCCTCAGTAGACGGCAACTTGGCTTCTCTTGCTGAAGAGGGACGGGCGGGCCACCGTAGGCAACTCAATTCTGGCCCAGCTTCATTCCTAGCCCTGATGTGATTGCCCTCCTGAAACCCAGAGCAAGCCTGCAGCCACCCTAGGCTTTGCTCCAAATCTGGCTCAGGACACAGAATCTCAACCCAGATTCAGATACAAAGACTCCAACTAGTTCCTTGTCCCTTAGATTTGACCCTAATTCTGCCACCAAGCCACCCTTCTCAATTACAACTATCCCCCACAGGGCCACAACTGTCAGAGCTGACCAATAGGAGGCGCGGACGGCTGCGATGGTTCAGCCACTCTACTCGCTCCACACACTCCACCAGCAGCCATGGTAAGGACTAAGCCAGCAAGGGGTGGGGCAGAGCTAGGGGGAGTGGACTGAGGGAAAAACCAAAACTGGAACCTAGACTTTGGGTCCTCACCTCTAACCTCACTTTGCCTGCAGCCAGCCTCCCAGCCAGTGACACTGGCTCCATGACAGACACCCCCGGAGACGAGGATGAAGAGGAGGGGACCATGGCTAGCTGTACACGCTGCCTGTGAGGAATCCCAGCCCGCAATCCCTATGTAGCCCAGACCCCCACTCTTACTTTAGCTTCAAACACCTGACTTCCAGTTATAACTGCTGAATCCCTCTTTGCTCCTTATGACATCCCCTTTCCAATCCTTTCTAGAAACAAGATTATGAAAACCAGGATCTGGTAAGTTGTGAAAGGTTGTGCAACCTTTTGACCCCCTGAATTTGAGACCGGTCCACCTCCATGGCCCATGTGGACTTCTGGGCTCCCCGACCTGCACACTGGGCTGACATAGGCCAATCTCAATGATGTGATGGGCTCTCCTCTGCCTAGCCGCCACTTCCGCCGAGCCAACCGGGGTCTCCGTGCACGCTGCCGCCGGGCGGTCAAGTCCAACGCCTGCTACTGGGCTGTATTGTTGCTCGTCTTCCTCAACACGTTGACCATAGCTTCAGAGCACCATGGGCAGCCTGTGTGGCTCACCCAGACCCAAGGTGAGCCTCTGCCTGCCAGCTCTCTTCATCCCTTGCTCTCTTCGCCCCAGAAGTTCAAAGGCAGGCTCTCTAGGGAGTCTTTGACTGCTGATACCGCCTTCCAATCCAAACGAGTGCAGAAACCTTAACTTGTCTTATCCCACCCTGCAGACCACACTTATGTGCTACCTGCTATGTGTATCAAGCTCTAGTCTCGGTATTACACATGGCCAAACTCAAATGTCATTCCACTAAAACTTTAAGGTTAAGGGTCCTGATCACCATGCCATTAATGTTGAGCAACTAACCCCAGGATTCAGCTCCCGAGGGTCAGAGCAGGAAGTAGAATCCTGACTCTTTAACATCATGCTCTCCAAACAAGTTAACCCCTCTGTGCCTCAGTTTCCCCATAAGCAAAATGGAAACAATGATAAGTGTCCATGGCATGGAGTGGTTGGGAGGATTAAACGAGCTCAGCTGTAAAATGCTTAGCATAGTGTTTGGCCTACATCAAATATCAACTGTTATGATTCCTTATAGTCCTAAACCCAAGTTTATTATTGGTCCTGCTCCTAACCCCACTCCAAACCAGTTCAGTCCCAAAGAAACCCTAGGCTTGGAGCTGGGGCTGTATCTCAGCAGAAGAGTGCATGTGAGGAGCCCTGGAGTTCATTCCCAGAAGCAAAAACATAGGACATAAATATAAAAATAATAATAAGAAGAAATCCTAGATGCTAACTGGAGTATGGAGTTGTCTTGGACTCACAAAGGGTGACTCTGGCCCCTGTCTCAACTCTACCTTCTGCCCCAGCTCCAAACCTCACTTGCTTTGACCTACAAACTCACTTCAGTTCTTAACCCCAACCAAACCCTAGCCCATACCCGGCCTGCTCCCTGCTTACCCCAAGATCCCACCAAAGCTCCTGGCTTCCTAAACACGTTGCCATATTACACATCGCCCCACACCCCGGCTCCCAACAGAGTATGCCAACAAAGTTCTGCTCTGCCTCTTCACTGTGGAGATGCTTCTCAAACTATACGGCCTGGGCCCCTCTGTCTACGTTGCCTCCTTTTTCAATCGCTTTGACTGCTTCGTGGTCTGTGGGGGCATCCTAGAAACCACTTTGGTGGAGGTGGGGGCCATGCAGCCTCTTGGCATCTCAGTACTCCGATGTGTACGCCTCCTCAGGATCTTCAAGGTCACCAGGTATGTATGCATGGGGCCCAAAATGCAACCCCAACTCTACTCCCGTGCTCCAAAGATAATTCTCTCAGCCTCCTCATTCATTTAGCAAACATCTGTTCAGCACCAACTGCTACATGCTGACCTTTGGGCCCTAGGAAAAGCAAAGAAAGCACAGATTCCTACCCTCATGGAGAGGAGAGTCACCAGGAATCGTGCCTCCTCCATTTCCATCCCAGTTCCCAACTGACTTCACCACCCCCAAGCCCATCTCCATGCTTATCCCCCACCCCAGTCACAGAACCTCTCTAACCCCAGCCCCAACTACATCTAATCCACAGGTCCACTCTCTAATCCCAAGCCCAACCCAATCTCCCACCTCAGCCCCAGCCCTAGCGCCATCACTGAGCACCAACCATAATGCCATTCCCAAATCTCTGATTCGTCATCCTACTCCTGGCCAGCCACCTTTCTCCAACTGCAACCCCATTCTGCTCTCCCAAACCCCAAGCTCCTCTGCATCTCCTTTCCTAGACCAAACCTTCAATCATAACCTTCTCCCAACTCCTCCAACCCCAAATCATCATGGCTTGATGCCCAATTCATCCCAGTCCCAACATGAAACCCAATTCTATCGACGCCTCCCCACTAATTTCACCTCCCACCACACCCTGGGTGCCAACTCTAACTCCAAACTTAGCAATCCTCCTTTCCTATTCTTATCACACTTCAATTCCAAAAACCACTTCCAACCTTGGCACCACAGCCTCTTTTAACCCCTTCTGCCCCAGTGTATCCCAAACCGGAGGCCTGCCTGGCTCCTGACTCCTGACCAAATAAATGTTAACCCTGTACTTTATTTCTGTTGCAGGCACTGGGCATCCCTGAGCAATCTGGTGGCATCCTTGCTCAATTCCATGAAGTCCATCGCCTCCTTGCTGCTTCTCCTCTTTCTCTTTATCATCATCTTCTCCCTGCTTGGCATGCAGCTGTTTGGGGGCAAGTTCAACTTTGACCAGACCCACACCAAGAGGAGCACCTTTGATACCTTCCCCCAAGCCCTCCTCACTGTCTTTCAGGTATGGCCTGGACACCCTAAGATGTGTACCCATGTGGATAGGGCCTGGAGTTATACAGGGCCCCAAGAACTTTGTGGTGACTTCCTACCCCCAGATCCTGACTGGTGAGGATTGGAACGTTGTCATGTATGATGGTATCATGGCCTACGGTGGGCCCTTCTTCCCAGGGATGCTGGTGTGTGTTTATTTCATCATCCTCTTCATCTGTGGCAACTGTATCCTCAGAGCTTTTAGGGAATGGATAGAGCTTGGTGAAGGCAGACAGGGTAAGGATGTGGGCCGGGCAGCACACAGGCAGACTGCTACTTCACCTTTGCAACCTGAGCTCACTCCAGACATCCTGCTGAACGTGTTTCTTGCCATTGCTGTGGATAACCTAGCCAGCGGAGATGCAGGCACTGCCAAAGACAAGGGCAGGTGAGCTCTGGCTTCATCCCCAAGGCTTCCTTTCCCTAAGATCTCTGATGTGGATCTCACAAACACACATCCCATGGGACTTTTTGTGCTGGAAAGCCCCAGCTCCAGATACAGTCCTCAGTAATTCATTCACTCAACACATATTCATTGAGTACACACTTTATGCTAGGCCCTGCTGGAAATACTAAGGAGACAGCATGGGTTGACATGCTGTCAGCAGCCAGACACGGCATGCCAGTGTGACAGCAGACAGAGTCCTTGCTGTTTGTAGTTGAGGAATGCAAGCAAAATTCAAGAACATCGACATGTAACTTGAAGAATAATGTTAGTCGGCCAGGTGCTGTAGCTCATACCTTTAATGCAGGCTCTCAGTTGCAGGTTTATCTCTTTGAGTTAGAGGCCCTCCTGGCCTACATAGTGGGTTCCACTTCTGTCACAGACTTTCTCAAAAAAAAAAAAAGAAGAAGAAGAAGAAGAATGTGTTAATAATAAGTAGTAACGGAGCAGAAAACAGAACAAAGCAATAGTGAAAAATGAAAGCAAGCCTGGAGATCCATCCCTATATTCCCAACACTTGGAAGGCCGAGGCAGAAGGATAAGGACTTCAAGGCCAAAATGGGCTCCATATTGAGACTGGATAGGAGATGAGGGTCAAGAAGATCACTCCTTTGAAGTGGTGATGGTGTTAACCTATCTACAACAAAACATCCGGGCCTCTGACCTAGCTTAGAGGAAGAAAATGTACTTGTTTGAAGTTCTGGTTTCCATCCCCAGCACCATAACAAGTAACCACAAACCACCAGTGAGGCAGGGACACAGCCGGGAGGAAAATGGGGTTACACGTTAAGAGGAATAAAAGGACCAGATTGCGGGTATTCTCGATCAAGATGAGATTTTGGCTTTGGTTCTTGGTAGTGATAGACATGGAAGTGTTAGGGTTTCACAGGCTCCTTCTGAGTGCTGTCAGGATAGACTATAGGTAGAACAGAAGCAGGAAGCTCCAAGAAAGGTCTGTCCTGACAGCAGTGCCCAGCCCAGCCTTATCCATCTATTACCACTTGCAGCAATCAGTCCTTATTTCCTTGAACAGAGAGAAGAGCAGTGAAGGAAACCCTCCGAAGGAGAACAAAGTATTGGTAAGTTAGAAGCCTGGGTGTGCTGATGCATGCCTTTGATCCCAGCACTTGGAAAACAGAAGCAGGGGAGTCTCTGAGTTTCAAATTAGCCTGCTCTACGTAGTGAGTTCCAGGCAGCCTGGGCTAGAGAAGGAGACTCGTTCTTTTTAAAAGGGTGGAGGAGTTGAAGAGTACTTGCTGATCTTCTAAAGGACCTGAATTGATTCCCAGACCCGTGTCATGCGGATCACAATTCCCTGCAACTCCAGGTCCAGGAGATCCAATGCCTCTGGCCTCTAGAGTCACCTGCATTCACATACACATACCCACACATGGATACTCGTAATTGAAAACAATAAAGCTAAATCCTAAAGAAAAAAAAGCCTAGGGGTTGTCTCTCCCTCACCCCCCATACCTAGCAATGTGGCATAGCTTTAACCCCATCCTCTGTCAATCTATTTCCATGTTATCCTGTCTCTTCTACGCCTCCTTTGTGTCCATTGCCTGCTGTCTCTCATCGATGACTCCTATCTTCCTGTCTCCAGGTGCCTGGTGGAGAGAATGAGGACGCAAAGGACACAAGTGAAGGAGCAGGCAAGTAGGCAGGTCAAATGGAAGTGACAGGGAATACTGGAAAGAGAATGCAGGCAGAGAACTCCTGACTCCTAACAAAATCCTCTCTGGCCAGCAGACTCTTCCAAGGTCATCCTGAAGGCAGTAACACAGTGGCACCTGCCTGTAGTCTTAACACTTGGGAAAGGTAGCAGATTTAAGGACACCGTGTTCTGCTAAATAGTGAGTTCCAGGTCAGCCTGGACTTTATTAGAAACACTTGATACTATCTCAAAAAAGTAAATAAATAAGGACTGGGGTTATGACTCAATGGTAAAGTGCTTGTACAGCTTGGGTAAGACAATCTGCACTGAAAACATAATTATTCTGAAATGAATGGATGGCCTTGGTTTGTAACCAGCAACATTTGGGACACCAAGGTTAAACAAGAGAGATGGGTATTTTCTTTTACTGTGGGCCTTCTCAGAGCCTTTGTTATCAAATTGTGTGTGTGCATATAACACTCACTAGGCACATTCACCAGGCTCTCACTGTGTCCCAGCGCTGTTCTAAGAGCTGGGCATACCATTTTAAACAAAACAGATGGAAGGTCCCTTCCGCTGAGGAGCTGAGATTCGGGGCAGGAAATGAAAGCAACTGGTCCTGTGTCAAGCACAGTGACAGGAGCTTTCCATTGAGGTTTCTCATTGCTCTATCCCCAGCACCAGGCATGGAGGAGGAGGAAGAAGAAGAGGAGGAGGAGGAAGAGGAAAATGGTGCAGGACATGTGGAACTCTTGCAGGAAGTGGTACCCAAGGAGAAGGTGGTACCCATCCCTGAAGGCAGTGCCTTCTTCTGCCTTAGCCAAACCAACCCGTGAGTGTTGGGAATGCCAGTAGGGCAGGGCAACAGGTGGGGAGCCCTAGAACTACACAGGAGGCAGTGGGCCACTGATGTATTCCCTTGGATCTCCCAGAAAACACCAATCCTGATTTCTACTCATTGCCTTTTCTCCACTCCCCAGGCTTCGGAAGGCCTGCCACACACTCATACATCACCATATCTTCACCAGTCTCATCCTAGTGTTCATCATCCTCAGTAGTGTGTCCCTGGCTGCTGAGGACCCCATCCGAGCTCACTCCTTCCGAAACCATGTGAGCCTATGGCAGGGGGCTGGGAGTAACTCACAGAGGGCATTCTCCTGGGCACAAAGCCAGAGTAGAGAAAGTCCAGAAGACGCCTCATTGGGCTGGGAAAGAGGATTAAAAATGGCAGATACAGTGCCAGCAGCCATTTCCATACTCTGAGAAGTGTGGGACAGGGGATCAGGATTTGACTGGGGGTAGCAAGCTGGCATGGTTGTACCTGCCTGGATTTTTAGTCCTTGGGAGGCTAAAGCAGGAGGATCACTGCAACTCTGAGGCCAGCCTGGGCTGCAAAGTGATGCCTTGTCTCAGATAGATGGAAAGATAGATAGATAGATAGATAGATAGATAGATAGATAGATAGATAGATAGATAGAGAAAAAGAGAGAGAGATGCTAATACCCATTAGTTATGACAGTGTTCCTCCTCTTTCTTATGTCCCCAGATTCTGGGATATTTTGATTATGCCTTCACCTCCATATTCACTGTGGAGATTCTACTAAAGGTGATTACTGGACTGTCAGCCATACCCTCAGTTGTCCCAATCCATTTTCAGTCCTCTCCTACCACCTATCTCTCTGGTCTCTTGCTCTGCTCTTACTCATCCCATCAGCTATATCCTCAGGTTGGAGGTCTAATCCAATATAATCTGATTCCCAGATGACAGTGTTTGGGGCCTTCCTACACCGAGGCTCTTTCTGCCGTAGCTGGTTCAATCTGTTGGATCTGCTTGTGGTCAGTGTGTCCCTCATCTCCTTCGGCATCCAGTGAGTGACACCTCCCCCTGCCCACCCCACTCCTCCCAGAACCAGGACCAAGCCCTAATTAGGGCCTGACAACTTCTACTCCCCAGCTCCAGTGCCATCTCAGTTGTGAAGATTCTCCGAGTCCTCCGAGTCCTGAGGCCTCTCCGAGCCATCAACAGAGCCAAGGGACTTAAGGTAAGCCCAGCTCACCCAAACCCACAGGACCCAGGCCCTGGATCAGGATAACTGACCCAACTTGACTATTGTACAAAGACATGACTGACTGCCTGCAGCCTGAACTCAACATGTGACCACATATTCTTGCCTTTTGGCCATGTTCCTTACAAGTGACTATACCAATGGCCACATTTTTCTAATTCGTGTCCTTGGCATATGACTATATATCCTTGTCTAGAAAAACCCTTACTCCTTGTTGATACCATACATGCTATGGTCATAATAGCTATGGTGGATGCTATTCCGCCATAGTGCCTTTTGACCATTTATTCCTGATCACACATCTCTGACTTGCAGCCACATACCCCTGACCCAAGTCCTTAAACTGTATTCATCACCCAAGTTCCCTTTACATGCTATGTATGGCCTGTGATGTCCATCAGTCAAGTGTGTGGGTATTTTATAGCATGTGGTGCAGTGTGTGTTCGTGGCCATCCGGACCATCGGAAACATCATGATTGTCACCACCCTCTTGCAGTTCATGTTCGCCTGCATTGGTGTTCAGCTGTTCAAGGTGAGGGAGATCCAAAGATCCAAAGGGAGGTCCAGGCAGGGGTGGGGGTGAAAGGTGAACCTGCTTGACACATTTCCTCCCTATAGGGAAAATTCTACAGTTGCACTGATGAGGCCAAACACACCCTGAAAGAATGCAAGTGAGTGTTTGAAGCCTCACCCTCTACTGAATCCAGAACCTCCCCCACCCCCAAATCACATAGATTTCTCTAAGGTCCCTGAAGCAGCTTACAGCCTCTTACCAAGAACCCTAAATATGTCTTGTTTCCTGAAAGTCCCCAAGACCTTCAAATTTCCCTAAATGCCCCCAAGATTATACCCCAGAACTCCCCTATTAATTGTAGAGGCCCTCATATCTGGGCAAGCCCTCAAAGTCTCCCCATAACCCTTTCCCGAATTTTTTCAGTGTTAGCTACATTCCTCCCCAGAACCTCTTGCAATTTCCTGCTCTGAATGTCAGCTTCCATCTAGAGATGTTTGTAGATGGAGGTGGTTTCAGGCAAAGACCATGAAGCCAGGAATCCCTGACTCGACGACCCCAGTGCATGGAGTTCAGGGGCATTGTTTCACTTTGTCTAGCCCTTGTTAGATCACATGGAAACTAGGGATAAAGAGTGCCTATTTCACAGGGCTGTTAAGAGAAGTAGAGAGGTAGTGTATGGAATATGTATACATAGCAAAGTGCCTGCATGGTGAGCTAGCACAGTGCCTGGCGTAGAGTCAGTGCAAGGAAGCTTTGGTAGTAGTCACTTGGAACTACTTTCCCCTGGATGGCAAAAATGTTCAAAGACAATGGTGACAGTGATATACCAACTGTGTTACAGAGATTAGGTTTTTTTGTTGTTGGTTTGTTGGCTGTTTTTCCTTGCTTGCTTGCTTGCTTGCTTGCTTGCTTGCTTGCTTGCTTGCTTTGCATCCATGTATTTATTCATATGGGGAGTACTCATGCAACTGAGCATGTGTGGAGATCAGAGAAGAACTTGAGAGAATTGGTTCTCTCCTTCCACCATGTGAGTTCTGAGGACTGGGCTCACATCATCAGGTTGGAAGCAAGGACCTTTATCCATCGAGCCGTTTTGCTGGCCCTTGTTTGTGTTTTGAGCCTTGGTCTCAATATGTCTCAAGCCAGCCTTAAAACTTTCAAGATAGCTTTCAACTCACAAGTTTCCTGTCTTCTGCCACCTGAGTTTTGCTGGGATTATAAGCATGTGCTACTATGCCTGACTTGATTTGGATTTTGTCTGTCTGTCTATTGTGAGACAAAGGTCTCAGTATGTAGTCCTGGCTGACCTGGAATGTACATAGACCAGGCTGCCCTCAAATTTGCTAACCTCTTCCTACCTGTGCCTCACAAGTAATGGGGTTATAAACGTGTGCACCACCATGATTAACTGTCATTTATTGACTTACTCATTCTTTGTGGCAAATGGGAAATGGGCTCTGTTAGTATTCTCATTTAAAAAAAATAGAGAAAGTGAAGGCAAAAATCAACTGACAGAGATTGAATAAATACAATAACCCAGCCAGGAAATCAAAGGGCAGGATGTGAGGCCAAACTGTCTAGGTACACCCCTATGCCCTGCTACATCCATAATAAAGACCCTAAACCCTTTGCCACCACTCCTCATTCCTCTTCCTCCCCCATCTAACCTGTCTACAACATCCGCAGGGGCTCCTTCCTCATCTACCCTGATGGAGATGTGTCACGACCTTTGGTCCGGGAGCGGCTCTGGGTCAACAGTGATTTTAACTTTGACAACGTCCTTTCAGCCATGATGGCCCTGTTCACTGTCTCTACCTTTGAAGGCTGGCCTGCGTGAGGGGCAGGGTCTTGAGGATGACAGGAAGCTGGGCAGATGGGTCTAGACAATTTCTGGGGTCACCTGGGAATGGATGGGAGTGTGTCTTAGGGATGTAATAAAGGTCTCAAGACTGAATAGGGTTTTCTTTCTTTCCTTTTTCCACTTTCCAATGCCTGAGAATTGAAACCAGGTTTGATATATGCTAGGCAATGATATTCCATTAAACTATATCCCTATGGCCTATTTTCTTGAGTCAGGGTCTTACCATGTAGCCCACTTTGATCTCAACCTAATGATCCTCCTTCCCCATCCTCTTGAGTACTGAGATTCAGATTTATGCCATTGTACCCAGTTGAGTATAGCTTTCTAGAGACTGGTGAATGTGTTAGAAGCCTGGACAGGGATTTCCCAGAACCTTGCTAGGATTGATTGGGACTTTGGAGAAAGGTGTCTAGAAACTGGGGAAAGGTATCTGAGGGGATAGGTGAAACTCTTGAAAAGGCTAGGTGAGCATTACAAGGGGTTAAGTAGAGGATGGGGGAATTCAAAAGGGGTTTGCTGAGGAGATACAGTTCAGAAGTTCAACAAAGAGCAACAAAAGCTTTTGAGCATATTAGCTAGATATTTACTGGGGGATTTGAGCAGAGCATTGGAGACTGTAGGATTGGGGTCCAAGATCTTTAAGAGCTTGTGGGAAGTTCTGGAGAACCACATTGGGGAGGTGCTTCAGGGCCTTGAGGGGATTAAAGGTCTACAGAATCAGAGAATTTTGAAAGGTCACTGAAGGTCTGGATAGGTTTCTTTCGAGGACTGCATAGGACTCTCTGGAGGTTTCTGGGACAAAAAGTTTGGATCCTAGCCTACATGGTTATGTTCCAGGACTGCCAAGGCTACATGATGAGACCCTGTCTCAAAAAAAAGGAAAATAGGGGGCTGAAGAGATGCCTCACTGGTTAAGAGTACTGGCTGCTCTTCCAGAAGACCTAAGTTCAATTCCCAGCACTCACATGGCAGCTCACAACTGTCTTTAACTCCCATTCCAGGGGATCAGACACACAGACATACATGGAGGCAAAACACCAATGCAAATAAATAATTTTTTTAAAAAAGGAAAACAAACAAACAAACAAACCAAAGATGTTGGCCCCTTTAAAAGCCTTGTGTGGGTCTCTTTGTGTATGTTCAAAGTGATTGGGTTGTAAATTTAGGGGGGGGGTTGGAGATTTGGGAGTGAATATGAAATGTAGCCTGGAAGGAAGTCAGAGAGGGCTGGGAATCCCCGAACGTGCCCTCACTTCTAACTCCCACTGTCTCCCGCAGGCTACTATACAAGGCCATAGATGCAAATGCAGAAGATGAGGGCCCTATCTACAATTACCATGTGGAGATATCAGTATTCTTCATTGTCTACATCATTATCATCGCCTTCTTCATGATGAACATCTTTGTGGGCTTTGTTATCATCACGTTCCGTGCCCAGGGAGAGCAGGAGTACCAAAACTGTGAACTGGACAAGAACCAGGTGACCTCTCCCTCCTGACCCATGGCCACCAAACTGTCTCCCCTTGTCTTAGGCTTCCCTGCTCACCCATGCTCTATACCACTCTGCAGCGCCAGTGTGTGGAATATGCCCTCAAAGCTCAGCCACTCCGCCGATACATCCCTAAAAATCCTCATCAGTACCGCGTGTGGGCCACTGTGAACTCTGCTGCCTTTGAGTACCTCATGTTTCTGCTCATCCTGCTCAACACGGTTGCCCTAGCCATGCAGGTCTGCTGAACCCTCTATCTTGGTCATTGCCAGACATTTGTTCTCTTCACACAATCTCTTTGAGAGCTATTAGGAATGCATTAGGCTGCAAGTAACAAGCCTACATCCTGTCCCACCCCACCCCCGCACTCTCCCCACCACCACCACCCACACACATCTGCCTAACTGACAGAGCCTTAAGTTAGCACATTTGTAACTTTTCTTCAAATCTAAGGCCAAAGCCTGCATTCTGCTTTTAAAGATGCTGGAATGTGAAAGCAATGGTCCACGACTGTTGTAAGTTGTCCCAATTGTAAAATGCACTCCAGACTCAGATTCTAAGATGAAAAATGTCGTGCACCCTAGAGTCGGTGTAGTTTGCTTAGTTGCCTCAAATGTTGAGGAACACTAATGTAGGTTGCCTTCCCATTGTTAGCCAGTGAGCCAGGCTTTGTTGATCTTCCTGCTACACCATTTCACTATAAGTTGATTGTTGCATTGTGGTCACAAAATAACTAACTAGTCCAGACATCAATACCACACCCAAGGGGGTGGGGGGGAAGCAAGTTGCATCAAGCAGCAATTCTTGCACATTTTAATGATATAGTTATTTTTTTCACTGAAGCTGTCAATCAGCGGGAGATTGATGTTGATGCTTCATTCCCAGAACAATCCTTGCCTTAATACAAGGTGCTCTGAGAATGAAGAACCAGTTTTGTCAGACACAGTGTTTCCAATCCCTAGACTCCTCAGCTCAGGCCAGGGACTATGTGTTTGTATGTAGGGTGTCTCTGCCTTAGGCTCTGTCCTCATCTGGTTTTTCCCATAGCACTATGAACAGACTGCTCCCTTTAATTATGCCATGGACATCCTCAACATGGTCTTCACCGGCCTCTTCACCATTGAGATGGTGCTCAAAATCATCGCCTTTAAACCCAAGGTATGCCCTAGACCCACACCCTACAAGGAAACTCCTTGGGGTAGGAAGCACATTCCATAGCCTGGTGGGGGCGAGGGAGGCTGGAGGCTGGCCACCAAGTAGTCATAAGACTAAATAATAATAATGAGAGGGACCCAGGTACAGGCCATCTGTAGTCCAAGCCAGGCCCTGCCTCCCCAATACCATGTATCCATTATTGGTCCCCTACATGGATGGACGAGTCTGCTGGCTAAAAGAACACAGCACACTGCTTTCCTCCTATCTACAGCATTACTTTGCGGATGCCTGGAATACATTTGATGCTCTCATTGTAGTGGGCAGTGTAGTCGACATCGCCGTCACAGAAGTCAATGTGAGAACTGGGCTTTGTGCTAACCCCTCTATCCTCTCCCTAGAGCCTTCTTTCACTTGGGTAGGCAGCTCCCATTTGTATCCTCCCCAGTCCTGGAGACTAGCACTCCTCATTCTAGATCAATCTTTTTTTTTTTTTTTTGAGTCCTTGCTGGACTCTGCCAACATATTCCTCCCTCTAACCAGCTAACCAGCTCCCCAATTTCATTTTGCACCCTACCCAGTGGCTCTGCTACCTCTCCAAATCCCTCCCTTATTATTTCTGTTATCTTTTTCATTGTCTCGTCCCCATTCCATTGGCTCCATCAATTCCATTGACACCTGCTTTGGCTTCATCACCTCTCTGACTACTTCGCTGGCTCCATATTGTTCACCAACTCCATCTTCCATACTGGCTCTTTCCCGGCTCGGTTATCATAACTGATTGCATCATTGGCTTCATCATTTCATCCAATGGGTACTACGTGGTAATAACCTTGATGGACAATGCTGCCAATTGCATTTCTGCATCACTGGCTTCTCTGATAATCACCCATTGTTTCTTGTTTCCATGACGCTTTGCTCCATTGTTTCTTCAATGTCTCTGCTCCACCATCTCCTTTACCTGGCCCCTACATTTCCACCCCATTAAAACTTTGTCTACAACCATCTTGATCTGCTACCATATACCCTTCCCCACGATGCCCTGAGTATGCACCACCATTTCTCCTTATTCATTTGGGCACATGATTACATCATCTCCTTTATCACCTCTGGCTTGCCCATATATCCCACCAGAACGGAGGCCATCTTGGCGAGGTAGCTTCTCACTCTTAACAGGAATTTTTTTCCATCATCCCTCCCAGCCCAAGAGTCCTTAGAAATGCCCCCTGACCACTCTTGGGCCTGAGTTCTGAGAGATTTGAGGACTGGGAGGGCCAAGGCATAAGGGGGAAAAAAAGCTACTAGAGCTGGTGTAAACTGAGCACCCTCACTACATCCCTAACTCCAGAGTTCAGAGGACAGCTCCCGCATATCTATCACGTTCTTTCGCCTCTTCCGAGTCATGAGGCTGGTCAAGCTTCTGAGTAAGGGTGAGGGGATCCGCACACTGCTCTGGACATTCATCAAGTCTTTCCAGGTAAGTCCCCACTCAGAACTACAGTTCCCAGCCTTCCATAGCATTTTCGACCTACCGTTTTCAACTTTCTCTCTTTCTCTGCACTCTCAATTCCTAACATGCCTCTAGCTTCGCTGACTTTACCCTATTATATTTAATATTGTGTCCACATTTGGGAGAGACATGTAATTCAGGAAACTTTAAGTGTAGACTACATCTCCTAGCAGGCCCATGCTAGGGAAGAGGAGTGCATTCTAGGATTTATACTTCTCTGGCTGCACCTGAAATATCTATCCCCTTCCCATTCTCCCAGGCCTTGCCCTATGTGGCACTTCTCATAGCAATGATATTCTTCATCTATGCAGTCATTGGCATGCAGGTAAGTGGAGACCCTAGAGAATAGTCCTTCTGTCTGAGAGACTTGGTAGGAATAGCCCCAGTGTGGGGATGGAGGGGTAGAAAGATAGACACACTAGATGACCCTTGGTAAGTCTGCATATGTAAAATGGGCTCATTAGTAATTGCTTTCAAGATTATAAGGATCCCTTAGGTATTAGGAAATATGAAGTGGATGGGAACATAAGTTCACTCCCGGCACACAGCCTCTGTATGTCTATAGATGTTTGGCAAGGTGGCTCTTCAGGACGGCACGCAGATAAATCGAAACAACAATTTCCAGACTTTTCCGCAGGCTGTGCTGCTTCTGTTCAGGTGATAAACTCCTAATTCCCTGCTACATTGTCCCTCAGAATACCTAGGGAACTCAAGCACCTGCTATGGGCCCCAAGATGCCTAAGCTATGGAAATATCAGGGTAGCCTGAGTTCCACATAAGCAGAGGCCTTTTCTGGCTGTGATCTGAGAGGGTCTTTCAAAATATTCCAGTCTAAGCCATTCTTTTTTCTGGCTGTAAGATGTGGCCCCTTTTTAGGCCACAGTGCCCTAATCTGTAAGAGACGTTCTCTGACTGCCATTATCATGGTCATGCTAGTTAAAGTGTTGAAATGGATGCTGATGTGATAGTTCAGCAAGTAAAGGCATTTGCTGCCAAGCCTGGCATCCCGAGCTCCCTTCCCAGAATGCACATGATGAAACAAAAGAAAAGACTTCCACAGGTTGCTCCCACCCCGTGTGTGTGTGTGTGTGTGTGTGTGTGTGTGTGTGTGTGTGTGTGTGTCTATCTGTCTGTCTGTCTGTCTGTCTGTCTGTCTTTGTCTCTCTCTTTCTCTGTCTCTGTCTCTCCATCTCGGTCTCACATACACAGTAAATAAATGCAAAATGTAGCCCCTGGTGAGAGTAGACTATCCTCTCCCTTCCCTAGACCCCCCCACACCTGTACTTGACATGACTTTATAGCCCTTCCTTCAGAATACCGCCCCTCTGTGAACCTCCCCAGGTGTGCCACTGGTGAGGCCTGGCAAGAGATAATGCTAGCCAGCCTTCCAGGAAATCGATGTGACCCTGAGTCTGACTTTGGCCCAGGCGAGGAATTTACCTGTGGTAGCAGTTTTGCCATCGTCTACTTTATCAGCTTCTTTATGCTCTGTGCCTTCCTGGTAAGAACCATTTTCCCACAGCCACTACAGTTGCCATGGGAACTGGCCCTGAGTACTTCAAAGATATCCAAATGGATTGGGCAGCCCAGCTCTTGACAACATTGTCACAACAATATGCTCAACCAAGGAGCTTGTGACCCAATGACCATATAAGATCATCCCAGCCCCTATCCACCCCCCCCCAAACCCAGCTCTGCCCCTTTACTTAACTCTGCTCATTGACCCACAGATTATAAATCTCTTTGTGGCTGTAATCATGGATAACTTTGATTACCTAACCAGAGATTGGTCTATCCTGGGACCCCACCACCTTGATGAATTCAAGAGGATCTGGTCTGAATATGACCCCGGAGCCAAGTATACCCTCTAATGTCTTACCTAGAATCCTAGGGATAGTGTGCTGCCCTCCAAGGCCCCTAGTTCCAGAACTTCATATTCACACATTTCATCACCCATCCTCTGCCCACCCCATATGTGCTCTCCCCTCAAAGCCTTAAAGGTGTTGGTATGGGAGGTAATGATTTACTGGGGATGGGGCTTAAGGAAGACTGTTGATCCAGTGGCACTTATCTGACTGCCCCAGGGGCCGCATCAAGCACTTGGATGTGGTTGCCCTGCTGAGACGCATCCAGCCCCCATTGGGATTTGGAAAACTATGCCCACACCGAGTGGCCTGCAAGGTCTGTTTGCCTGCCCACCCACTCACCTGCTGATCTCCAAGAAGGCTCTATACTCTATGGGAAAGGAAAGGGACTTGCCTTTGGTAGAGATGGATATACGACACAAAGGTTTCTACCTAACATTTTCTCAGAGTGCGTTTTATGTCTCTGGTGTTTCTAGAGACTCGTGGCAATGAATGTGCCCCTCAACTCAGATGGAACAGTGACATTCAACGCTACACTCTTTGCCCTGGTGCGGACATCCCTGAAGATCAAGACAGAAGGTATGGGGGAAGGGAGGGGCAGGAGTGACATGAGCCCTGGGGAGGGTTGAGAATGACAGACATGCAGCTCCTAAGTCTGAACCTCAAAATGGCTTCTCCAGGCCTGCTTCCATACCTTAGCTGATAGGAGTGAAGTGAAACTCAAAGCAAAGCCCTGCCCCCTACCCCCCCCCAGCAGCAATGAAGAACAACTTCTGCACTTCTATTTCCCCTGACCCATACTCTCTCTCCTACCTTTCAGGGAACCTGGATCAAGCCAACCAGGAGCTTCGGATGGTCATCAAAAAGATCTGGAAGCGGATAAAGCAGAAATTGTTGGATGAGGTCATCCCTCCTCCCGATGGTGAGCTGCCCATCCCCCCAGCTCCTTAACTCTCTGCCCAGATTATTGCTGGTAGGCAGGAGCAGTGTGCAGGATCCCTGTGTAACTTTGCCCTCTTTCTTGCCCCAGAGGAAGAGGTCACTGTGGGAAAATTCTATGCCACATTCCTGATCCAAGATTATTTCCGAAAATTCCGGAGAAGGAAAGAAAAGGGGCTACTAGGAAGAGAGGCCCCAACAAGCACATCCTCTGCCCTCCAGGTCTGAAGGACAGGGCCCTGGGTGGCCATGTGCATAGAGGCTGACCTCCCTCATGATCTCCTGAAACCCATGTCACAAAGGAAGAAACAGCCCCAGCACACACACTTCTGCATGGGAAGCAAGCTGATAGAAGGGCACTTTAGAGCAGGAGCTACCAATTTCCTTCTTTTTCCATCCATCCCCACAGGCTGGTCTAAGGAGCCTACAGGACCTGGGTCCTGAGATACGTCAGGCCCTCACCTATGACACTGAGGAAGAAGAGGAAGAGGAAGAGGCAGTGGGTCAGGAGGCTGAGGAAGAGGAAGCTGAGAACAACCCAGAACCATACAAAGTGAGGACAAGTTTTTTACTCCCCTCCAAAGCTCTTGACTGGAAAAACACTCCCTCAGACCCCTAATTGAATTTCATACTGTGTCTGGGAGAAGCCTCCTCTACAATGGAAACCTATTCAATACCTATCACTGGCTGTTGGAAAACAAGACCCAGATTCATCCCGTAGGGAGTGGTGTTCCCTGTGGACCAGTGAGCGAAACACTGATCAAGTAACTTAGCCATTACATTTATGAAACACTAAAGACAAATGACTCTCCTCAGGACTCCATAGACTCCCAGCCCCAATCTCGATGGAACTCTAGGATTTCGGTGTCTCTACCTGTTAAGGAGAAACTTCCAGATTCTCTCTCAACTGGGCCGAGTGATGATGATGGACTGGCTCCCAACTCCAGGCAGCCCAGTGTGATACAGGCTGGCTCCCAACCCCACAGGTATGGTCGAGCATCTGCGGAAGGTTGTGAGAATGGAGAAAGATTAGACACTATATTGGGTGACATAGGAGAAGGGCTAGTGACCTTCAAGAAGAAATTTGGGCACCTTTAATCCCAGAATTTGGGAGGCAGAGGCAGGCGGATTTCTGAGTTTGAGGTCAGCCTGGTCTACAAAGTGAGTTCCAGGACAGCAAGGGCTATACAGAGAAACCCTGTCTCGAAAAACAAAACAAAAACAAAAACAAAAAAGAATTAGAAGAAGAAGACATTTGGGAAGGAAAGGTGTGTTTCAGGGGCTCAAATGAGTGTCACATGTGGTAGGTTGACCACAGCAGTGATGCCAGTAGATAGAGGCAGGGGGAATCCAGAATGCAAGGCTATCCTTGGCTCTATAGTGAGTTTGAGACCCTGTTTCTAAAAAAAAAAAAAAAAAGACCAAGACAAATCAAGGGCTAATAGGAATAGAGGGGTAATACAAGAAATATGAAAAAGAGAATAACAAGAAAATATGAGAAAGACAGTGCAAAAGGTTAACACGAATAGTGACATATGCCTTCAATCCCAGCACTCAAGAGGCAGAAGCAAACAGTTATCTGTGAGTTCAAGGCCAGCCTGGTCTATGTAATGAGTTCCAGGTCAGCCAGGACAACATCGTTAGACCCTGTCTACAAGTAAATGTAAATCCTAGTGTTTGTACAGGGGATGGGGCAAGCATGGGATAAGAGGAAGATGGAGCCTGGGATCAGCTATTGGGGTTGCAGGGTCAGGACCTAGCCTAACTATTAATATGCATCATTTCTCCAGGAGAAGCTCTGGGGTTTTCATGTTCACTATCCCGGAAGAAGGAAGTATTCAGCCCAAGGGAACTCAAGGGCAGGACAATCCGAATGAGGAACAGGAAGTCCCTGACTGGTACACTGACCACACTACATGGGCCATGCAGGGGAGAGCAGGAGTGTTGGTACCCCAACTCTGAATTCCAGACCTGAGTTCACTGCCAGATCTGCCTTTTCCACAGGACTCCTGACCTGGATGAGCAGGCTGGGACTCCCTCAAACCCAGTCCTTTTACCACCTCACTGGTCCCAGCAACATGTAAACGGGCACCATGTGCCACGCCGACGTTTGCTGCCCCCCACGCCTGCAGGCAAGCATAAAAATAGACCCTATGGAACCCTAAGGGCTAAAACAGAACAGAACAGAAGAGGGATTTCCATTGTCCTTTGTCCAGGTCGGAAGCCCTCCTTCACCATCCAGTGTCTGCAACGCCAGGGCAGTTGTGAAGATTTACCCATCCCAGGCACCTACCATCGTGGACGGACCTCAGGACCAAGCAGGGCTCAGGTGAGGAAAAGCGATGTTGTGGCCTTTGGGGAAATAGCATCTTGGGCTGAACTTTAGAAACAGAAGGTCTCAGGGCCTTCAGAAGGAACACACATAATCTCCATGGTACTTGTGAAATGGCTTTGCTGTCCCCACTTTACGGGAGATCACTGAAGCTCAAAGTCTATCCACCCATGGTCACATAGCTAGTATACAGCACAACTGGCACTTTTACAACATTTAGTATTTATTTATTCATTTATCAATTTTTGTATGTGTATATATGTCTTTGTGTGTCTGTGTGCATGTTGTGTATGTGGATATATTTCCCCATGGGAGTGCACAGAGTCCAGAAGAGAGTGTCAGGGCCCTCCTTTCTCTCTCTCTCTCCACATATTACTTTGAAGTAATGGCTCACATTTTCTTGGCTAGGCAGAGAGCCAGCAATCTCCAGCAATCCTCCTGTCTCTGCTTTCCTTACTGTTAGGGTTACAGGCATGCGTGGGAGGCCTGGATTGCTACGTGGGTCATGGGTGCTTGGATTTGAACTCTAGTTCCCATGATTGTGCAGAAAGTGCTCTTTGGCTGCTCATTCCTCTCTCTGGTCCCCACAGTTGGCATTTAAATCCAGGTTTTAGAGTCATCTATGATGGCACATACCTGCAATCCTATCACTTGGGAAGTAGAAGTAGGCATAGGAGGATCAAGACTTCTCGAAAAACCAAAAAAAAAAAAAAAAAAGACTTCAAAGTTATTCTCAGCTATCTATGGAGTTGAGGGTAGCCTGAGCTACATGAGACTCTTTCAAAAGAACCAAAACATATACATGGGGTGGTTTGTGTCTGTAATCCCAGCCCTTGTGAGACTAGTACAGGAGAATTGCTGAAAAATTGAGGCCAACCTGGGCAACATAGTAAATTACAGGCCTTGATACTAGAGCAAGGCCCTATCTTAAATAAATAAATAAATAAATAAATAAATAAATAAATAAATAAATAACTCACACATGATGCATGCAAACAGGCACTGTCTATACTCTGACATAAACTCAAGTGTGGAGCTGGGAATGTAGCTCAGTAGCAGAACACTTGCTTGGCATGTTTATGACTCTGGCTTTGATCCCCACAAATAAAGAAGTCGTTTATTTGTCCTCTGATTTACACCCACCCACGTGACTCCAGTTGTGTCTACTAGAGGACAGGAACGGAACTGACAAGAGTGAATGGAAGACTCTCATACTTACCAATCGTTGCCCATCTGGTGTCTGTTTATTCTGACCCAGGGTTCCTGGGCAGCCCCTCCTCAGAAGGGTCGACTGCTATATGCCCCCCTGTTGTTGGTGGAGGAATCTACAGTGGGTGAAGGATACCTTGGCAAACTTGGCGGCCCACTGCGTACCTTCACCTGTCTGCAAGTGCCTGGAGCTCATTCGAATCCCAGCCACCGCAAGAGGGGCAGTGCTGACAGTTTGGTGGAGGCTGTGAGTCCAGATGGGTGTGGGGAAAGGGGCTTCGGTAGTAGGGGCAGAGGTGGGAGCTGAGAGCCAAGGACCAAGAGTGGCCAGACTCTATGTTGAGCATGTGGAAATTCCTTTTCTCGGCATACTGTACTTGACCCTGTCCCGCTGCGCGCTGCATGTGTGTCATTTATTCACAGTGACCTGCACTGTGCACATTGTGTCACGGATCAACACTAATCCTACTTTGACCACACCCCCCTCCCAGGTGCTCATCTCCGAAGGCCTAGGTCTCTTTGCCCAAGACCCACGATTTGTGGCCCTGGCCAAGCAGGAGATTGCAGATGCATGTCACCTGACCCTGGATGAGATGGACAGTGCTGCCAGTGACCTGCTGGCACAGAGAGCCACCTCCCTTTACAGTGATGAGGAGTCTATTCTCTCCCGCTTTGATGAAGAAGACCTGGGAGATGAGATGGCCTGTGTCCATGCCCTCTAAATCCTTACCCCTCATCTACTTCTCAATAAACTCCCTGCCCTTCCTTCCCCCAGAGGGAGGCAGGCATGGACCACACACTGCTGAATCTTAGTATCTTTGCACTGGCAGTCTGGGCCAGCCCAACAGCTTCTATCCATCCCTTATTGCATCCCTCAGCCACTGCCCACACATGAGTATTTCCAGAAACCAGGACAGCTAGGCCTGATTATTCAGCGTCAGGGAAGGAGGGAGGAGGTGGAGGAGAAAGAGACAGCAGCCAAAAAAAGCTGGAGACAGAGTGGAGGTGCGGGGAGAAGGAGGGCACTGGGCAGATAAGAGGAAGGAAAGAGAAGAGATACTGTTTGGGTAGTAAGGAAAGGAAGAGACATCACAGGGGCTCGATCGGATCAGTGCAAAGGACAGGCTGTAGAAGATTCTTGACAGAGCAAAGGCCTAGAGGTTGGAGCTGACCTGGAGGCTTAAGCAGACGTGTCCCCTGAACAGCATCAAGAATTTCAGGGATGTTGAATTAGTATCATAAGTGTCTCCCATTTCTCACCTCTGCCTGAGAAAGGCAAGAAAAGTCTAAATCCATTGGTAGAAATTCTAGATGACAGCATACAGTGGTGCTTCTAGCTCCGTGGAACCCGTTCCGAGCCCCCACCCCCTTGGTCCTCCTGAAACACCTGAGAGTTGTTCCCTCCCTACGCAGATGCACGGGATCTTCCTTCGCTTCTTGTTCTGCCTTTGGGGTCTCATTCACTCAAGGAAAGTGTACCGGGCATTTAGTGTGTGCCAGGCACCTTGCTGGTTTAACCTCGGAGCAAACTGGGGTGACTTAGACATATGACAAGATTTATCCAAAGTGGGAGTCAGTTCCACTCCACAGGAATTGAAGGTAGCACAGCAAATGATGCCAAAAGGGATCACCAGTGGGGAGTGTCTGAAGTAGAGCCCTCCTCACTCGTGAGACAGGCAGTTCTTATTTCTATCTCTTGAGTCAACCAAGCCAGGAAATTTGAGGGAAGCCACAATCAAAGACTAGGACTCAAACTCAGTTACACGGGGCCTTGAAACAAAGGCTTGGAGCAGTTGGGCTAATGTTTGGTGAAAGCGCAAGTTAGGGTGGAAGCATAAAGTCCACTGAAAACTAAGGTTGGGAGCTCTACCATGCAGTCCTGAATGCTAGGCTCTAAAAGCACGGGGAACCATAGGAAGGCATTAAGTAAGGTAGTGACACAGTTAACTGTGCATTTTAAATAGATGCTCTGGTGGTATGCTGAAAACAGAATAGAGGGGAAGAGACTGGAGATGCTAAAATTAGCAGAAACGATGGTTACCTTAGCCAGGGAAGGTAAAGGGGGAAAATGGTGAGAAGTCAGTGGCTTCCAAAATAGTAAAATGAACCCTATTCTAAGTGCACTGTAGTTGATTATCTTTGGGGGGGGGGAGGCAGGGGAGGTTAAGGCAGGTTTCTTTGTGTATAGCCTTGGCTGTTCTGGAACTCACTCTGTAGACTGGGCTGGCCTCAAACTCACAGAGATCCACCTGCTTCTGCCTCCTGAGTGCTGGAATCAAAGGTGTGTGCCACCATCACCTGGCAATTATCTTTTTTTAACCAGCACAATCATACACATAATATTTTAAAACATTTTACATGTCCAAGATCAAACAGGAGTAAATATTAGAAATGAGATTCAAACAACCGAGAGCCAAAACGCAAACAATTGGGAAGTATCTATTATATACTTGTGTTTTTTAAATAAATATGGGAGCCAGGCATGGTGGCACATGCCTTTAATCCTAGCATTCTGGAGGCAGATCTCTATAAGTTCATGGCCAGCCTGATCTATACAGAGTGAATTCCAGGACAGCCAGGGCTACAGAGAGAAACCCTATCTCAGAAAAATAAAATAAAATAAAATAAAATAAAAGGTACAGGGGCTAGGGAGATATCTCAGAAGGTAAAAGTGATGGCCAAGCCTGAAGACCTGAGTTAGATCCACAGGACCAATGTGGTGGAGAGAACTGACTCCCAAAAGCTGTCTTCTGACTTCTACTTGTACACCCACACATACACACAGTAAATAATTAAATGTAAAGAAAAGTATAAAAGCCAGAGCTAGCCAGGCAGTGGTGGCGCACACCTTTGGTCCCAGCACTTGGGAGGCAGAAGCAGGCAGATCTCTATGAGTTCGAGGTCTACAGAGTGAATTCCAGGACATCCAAGGCTACTGAGACAAACCCTGTCTCAGAGAAGAAAAAAAAAAAAAAAAAAAAAAAAGCCAGAGCTCACATGATGCAGAGATAACATGCCAGCACCTGAGCAGGGGAGGAAAAAGGATAAGCTTAGGATAAGGTCATCCTCAGCTGCCTGGGAAGGGCATGGCCAGCCTCAGGCTAAGTGAAATCCTATCTCAAATATACAACCGGGCAGTGGTGGCGCACGCCTTTAGTCCCAGCACTTGGGAGGTAGAGGCAGGCGGATTTCTGAGTTCAAGACCAGCCTGGTGTACAGAGTGAGTTCCAGGACAGCTAGGGATACACAGAAAAAAGCCAGCCTCAAAAAAAAGAAGCAAACAAACAAATAAATGGTATCCAGTCAAATGTTTCCAAATTCAAGCAACAGAAGGGTATAAAAAGGTGATTTTAATCTCAACTATATTTTTTCCCTTGAATTTTGTAACATGGCAATCATCACTGAGCGTGGTGGGCCTAGTTTTAGTATCATGAAAGAAGGTAGGTAGTCCATTAAGAGACAGCAGTACCCACACAGTGAGATGAGAGAACCTATCTGGCAGGTTGTCCTCTCCTCACACCTATACTGGATTGCCCCTCCCCTTCCCTCTGTCCCTCTCTCTATGCTAAATAAATGTATTGTTAAAAGAAAGGGAGCTATCACACAATAATAAACAGAAGGTAAGCTATAATTTGACCAAGAAGAAGAGAAAAAAAATGAGATGGTTAGAGTTTGGATGTGCTTAAAATGCAGGTTTTCCAAAAGGAACCCTCTAGACCTTGAACTGTCTTTAAACTGTGGAGACTTTAAACTGCAAGGACTCTGAACACTGCCATTACCTAGCTGTGTGACCTTGTGCAAGTCACTTAATCTCTCTGGAGACTCATTTTCCTCATCTGTAAAAACAGGACTAATAGTCACTGCTACATAGGGATTAAATGAGAGAACACACTTAACAAACAGCACTCAGGTTGGCAAAATGTCATTCGGTAGAACTGAGCGGTCCTCTTACCCCACCCCGACCCCCACCCCGAGCTACCTGTTTTCTAAAAGGACCCTTCGCTCAGAGACCCAGAGTCTCTAGCCTCCCGAATGGAATGGCCGCAGGCGAGCTGGGGCGGGAGAGGGGTATTGGGGGGGGGGGAAGCCATGGTGCGCAGGCGCTTGCTCAAAAGATAGGCAGGGTGCAAGGGGCGTGGCTGCCGCCGACTGGGCTGTTCCGACGATCGCGCACCGCCCCCGCCGCTCCCCGCGCCCGCCCTTGCTACCAGGCACCTTCCGCCCCCCGCATTGCTGATGCTGCTGCTGGCAGACATGGACGTGGTGAATCAGGTACGCGCTCCAGCACCGTGGACAGAGCCCGGCGCTTGCAGAAACCTGGGTGGCTTTGGCCCTCGAACCCTGAGAGGTGGTGGCGAGGGTAGCAGAGATACGGTCGCTGGGGCTGGGGCTGGGGCTGGGAAGGGGTCTGCAGCAGGCAAGGGGAAAGGGGGAGGTGGAGAAAAGGAGTGCGCTCTTTGCCGCAGCGAAGGCTGTCCTCACTGCCGCAGAGGGGGCCTCCAGAGGCCCCAAAAGAATTGTCGACCTGGAGGGCGAAAAGAGAGATTCGGGTCTAGGAAGAGGGCAAAGGGGTAGAGAAGGGGAGGGGATAATGAAAAATGACTCGGGGGGCTGCAGATGAGCTAGGAAATAGAACGACAGAAGGTGTGGGGGCGGGGTGGGGGAGGGTTGGCACCCGCCCCTCCCAAAAAGAATGCACCCCGATGGATGACGACCCTTTCACCCCCGAGCAGATCTAGAGGAGGACGATCCAATTTTGCCTCTCCAAAAACCCCAGCCTCCTCGTTCCCAGCGCATGTCCAGTAAACCCATGCCCCCAGCTCTCTCCCACCTTAAGAGATCACCTCCGCCATCTCCCTCTTCTTCATCACCTCAAAATCGGCTTTCTCCCTAACCGGTAGCGACCCCTCCCCATCCCCATCTCCTCAGACGCAACCATCGTCATCTGACTCACCTTTACCACTGCAGACCTCTCCCCTCTGCTGTTGTGACTCACCTTCAGCACTTGGTGCCCCCTCCCCCACTCTAATGAACCCCATCTTCTTCCACTCAACCTTTTCTCCAATCTGACTCACCTTTAAGCAGTTCAGACCTTCTTTCGCTAACTAGTCTGGACCCCCATCTATTTTCTACACCCAACCTCCTCTGCCATGTGACTCATCACCTCACACTTCACCACTCCTGAGCCCGGGGGGGGGGGGGCTGCTGAGACCCTGATGTTTACTCCTTCCCCACTCCCTCTCCATATGTCACCCACTCCCGGAGGGTCACATGCCCTATCCCCAGGGATCATTGCCTGGCAGCCTGGCCCCTCACTTCCATCCCTATTTCCCACACCCCTTCCCCCTCCCCACTGTTTTTCTCCTCAGCTGGTGGCTGGGGGTCAGTTCCGAGTGGTCAAGGAGCCCCTTGGCTTCGTGAAGGTGCTGCAGTGGGTGAGTGTGGTCTGGGCTATAGGTGGGGGAAGTACAGGGGGAGATGGTGGTGGTGATGGGCTCCAGCAAAACAGAGGGGTGAGGCAGGAGGCGTCCTACTGAACTGGCGGGTGGAATGACAGGGGTGGAAGGAGATGAGGGAATTGGGCTCCAGAGTAAGGTCCCAGGGATTTAAGGACAGGGAACAGAAGGCTATGACGTCACATAAGGCCGTGGGTACCCCTGTTGTGAAGTGACAGATTGTGACGTCCTACCTCCTCTCTTGAACTAAAGGAGGAAAGGATGAGAGGTGGAGCCTGAAGCCCTGACTGCTGAAAGAGAGATGCAAAACCAGAAAAATCCAGAGACAGCCAAGGAGACAGAGTATGAGAGGCAGGGGATGGTGGTAATGGCAGTGCTGAGTAAAAGAGATGAGAGCCAGGGAGCTGCTCTCAGAGCAGGAAAATGTGTAAGGGAGAGAAAGGCGCACTCAGATATAGGGGATCTCAAAAGAGAAAACAGAAGGCAACAGACAGAAGGCACAAGGGAGCCAGAGAACCAGAGAGACCTTGTGAAAGACAGAACAGACAGACAAGCAGGGCAAGAAACAGGCGGGGGAGGGGGGGAGGGAGAGAGAGAGAGAGAGACAGAGAGACAGAGAGACAGAGAGACAGAGAGAGACAGAGAGACAGAGAGAGAGATTAATGGGGAAAGTGTGTATGAGAGAGGTGGAGAACATGCATAAAAACACACAGAGAGATACTGAGAGACAGAGATACAGTGATCATGAGAGAAAGGGGAGGGGAGAGGAGAGAAAACGAATAGAAGAAAGAGGAGGAAAGGGGAGGGGGGGAGGGAAGGAGAAGCCAGAGCACCTAGAGGTAAAAAACGGAGAGACACAGGGAAAGAGAAACAGCCACACCCCTGTAATCAGCTTGTGCTAGGACCCGATGAGCCCTGATTAGAGGGGTGGGGGTGGGGACCTCTCCATCTGCTACTGTCTGTGCTGCCCCCCCTCAATCTGTCCAGAGGAGGGCACTCCCTCCCACATGCATACAGGCTCACTACAGCCATCCACCTCCCTGCTACCCAAGGTCTTTGCCATCTTCGCCTTTGCTACGTGCGGCAGCTACACCGGAGAGCTTCGGCTGAGCGTGGAGTGTGCCAACAAGACGGAGAGTGCCCTCAACATCGAAGTCGAATTTGAGTACCCGTTCAGGTGTGCCCCTGCCCTGGTATCCTGAGACCTGGGAGAGGCAGGGGCAGGGTGGGTCAGAGCAGTTCTTCCCAGAGTCCTTTGCACAGCTCACACCTTTGAGGCCACCGCCCCTGGGATTACTTCCCGTGCACCGAACACTTTGCTGTGTAGCTGGAACAGCTCTGGCTTCTATGACAATTGGTGTGCAAGCTAGACACAGAGTGTCATCCTCTCTGACTATATTCTGGCAAAGGGTAGTAATAGAGGACAGGAAATAAGTAAGATTCATAAGTAAATGACTGGAGTCTGGGGCTGGGGCTGGGGCTGGAGTCTGTGGTAGAGAGATTGCACAGCAATGCAAGGCCCTAGGTTGGGGGGGGGGTGGATCATGGATGAGAGAGCATCACCTTAAAGCAGTAAATGCTCAATTAATATTAGTCGCTCGGCACGATGGCAAGTGCTTGTAATCCCAGCACTTGGGAGACTATGCCAGAATTGTAGTGAGTTCCAGGCCACCCTTGGATACAAAGTGAGATCCTATCTCAAACTAAGGAGGGTGGTCCACAGATAAAGGCACTTGCCACTGAGCCTGACAACCTGAGTTTGATCCCTATGTCACATGTGGTACAAAGAACAGACTTCCCTGCAAATTTTTCTCTGACCTCCACACATGAGCTGTGACATACATGCACCTACATACACACAGGTATGCACCCATTAAATACATAAAATGCAATCTTTTAAAAAAAAAACACTTTAAAATAATATTAGTTAACATCATTTACTTCTCAAACAGACCAAGTTCCCTCTCCTCATAGCTCTACATCAGAACAAAGAGGATAACTGCAGATATAGATAAATACTAGAAGCATATCTTCATGCAGGAGTTTTGCTAGAAAACAATGAGGGTACTATATAGATGTGGGAAATCAAGGGACCAAATTAGATGTCCCTGAAGGTTCCCCACCATGTACCACGCACTATGCTAGGTACTAGGTGTACATGAGTAAGGACAAACTGCAAGAGCCACTATCTCTTAAGGATGGGGAGACAGACTGGGATACAGACCCATGGTTTCACTTAGCTTTCCTTGACTACCAAACTAAATCATATAACAGTTAGGGTCTTAACGTCCTCATTTGTAAACAGAGAAAATACTGATGCCCTACAGGTGATGGAACATTGCCACTAAGGTGACACTTGTAAAGCACTTGGTGCCGAGTCTGGGACACGAGAAGTGCTCAGCATAAGCTCGTTAAGTATAAGAATTCAGATTTAGGGGAAGAGTTGGAATCTGGAACTTGGGGAACACCAAGGATTAAATGGAGGCCCAGAATGTCACACACTAGGGAGAGGAAAGCCAGCTCAGGCTATGAGCAGTGATAGAAACAGGAAATAATAGAGGAGCACAGCCAGGCGTATCCAGGTTCACACAAGCCAGGAAGAAAAGAGTTTGGAAGCTGAGGGTGTAGCTCAGTGGCAAAGCATCCGTCTAGCATGCCCTGGGTTGTACCCCCAGTACTTTGGAGGAGGACAAACACACACACACACACAGTGGGGAGTGAAGGGTAATCAGCAGCATGAGAGCCAGCCTTTTGAGAATTCACAAGGTCACAAAAGCCTTCCATGAACTTCCCCTAGAACCTTCCATGCTCAGAACCACTGCTATGCAAGGACATCAACCTGAGGCCAGAGCTAGGAGCCCCAGACATGAACACACACCCCCCATCACAGCACAGGAAAGGAAGGCTATTGTCTTTGAGTACCATCCCAGACTGTCCCTCACACATCCTGATCCCTTCTATCCCTTCTGTCCTTTCCTATTTCAGAGCTGTTTGGCTTCTCTGCCACGTATGCATCTGTCTTCTCTCTCAGGCACCTAAAGCATGACATATAAAACAGCCAACATGATTTAGGAGGGCACAGGATGCATACAGAAGTTCTGTCCTGTCTCTACTAGCTGCATGACTTCATACAAGCAAATGTACTTCTCTGACCCTCTTCCTATCTCTGTACATTTCACCCCCAAAACCACTGCTCGAGAAGCTAATAGGTGCCGGCATGATTCCAGATCCTTGGGATCTGTCAGGAAAAGAAAAAAATAGGAGTAAGGCCTACCTCCTCATAGGTACAGAAAACAAAAGCAAAAAGCAAGATGAAAAGACAAATCCTAGGGCTGAGGAGCTAGCTCTGTCAGTAAAGTGTTTGCCTCACAGGTGTGAGGACTTGAACTTGGAGCACAGAGCCCACTTAAACAAAGCCCAACGTGGTGGCCCATGCTAGACTCCATGCCAGCCAGCTCGGCAAGCTCTAAGCCAGAGAGAGACCCTGTTTCAAAAGAGGGGGAATGGAACCTGAGGAACAAGACACGAGGTTAAACTCTGGCTGTCACAAAGTGGTGCAACCTCGTACACACCAACATATGTGCACCTGCACACACGTGCACATTCACTCACACATGGATAAGAAATCTTTCCTTTAAAGTGAAATGCAGGAAGTCTTTGACGAGAAGCTGATAGTTAAGCAAAGGCTGAAGGGGCTGAAAGAATAAGGCATGAAAGCTATCTTAAGGAAGAGCACCCCTCCCTATACTTGATCTTAGCCAAAAGGCTGGGAAACAATGAGAGAAGAACATTCCTGTTAAAGAGATCAGCCAGTGCAAAGGCCCTAAGCTAGAGAGATACCTGTCACTTTCTACAGTGAACTCAGAGGCAGGAGTACCTGGGCTGCAGTGAGGGAGAGGTGCCACAGATATTACCAGGATGCTTTCAGCAATCAATGGTACATTGCAAGTGCTCTGTGAATGGCCATTTCCTCCTTTTCCTGGGACCTCAAAACAGTCTGGGATGCTCTTGGCCAGGAAGGTGAGAAAGGAATTCTGGACCACACCTGAGCACCTCTCTCTGCAGGCTGCACCAAGTGTACTTTGATGCACCCTCCTGCGTCAAAGGGGGCACTACCAAGATCTTCCTAGTTGGTGACTACTCCTCCTCTGCTGAATTCTTTGTCACCGTGGCTGTGTTTGCCTTCCTCTACTCCATGGGGGCCCTGGCCACCTACATCTTCCTGCAGAACAAGTACAGAGAGAACAACAAAGGACCAATGATGGTGAGTCCCCACAGCTGATTGCATGCAGTGACCAAGGACATGAGGCCGCAGGGACCCAGCTCATTTGGCTCACAGGCCAAACAGACTCCCAGACAGGCCCCATACCCAAGCAGCCCAACGCTGCTGCTGCTGCTGTTGCTGCTGCTGCTCTCTCCAAGACTCCATCCATACTGGGCATCATAGAATCATGGGGGACATACTCATAGCCCACACAGAATGCCAGACTGGCCCACGTACCTAAACATACCACCATCTCTCACACGTCCACACAGACTAGATGAAAAGAGGGAGTACCGAGGTTCACTGTGACAGTCATGCATGTCACCCTGCCACACAGACACCGAGTCCTACACAGAGAGGTTCTCACACCCTCATCCCAGACATCAAATGACACATATTCCCACATGCAAATAAAAGTGGTAAGACACACTTCTCACAGATTCGGAAACATCCCACGGAGTTAGTTCCTCCCTCAACATCTGCACCCACGCATCACTAGCACACTCCCTCTGTATCATAGACACGCACAGACGCTCAAGCTGAGACCTTCAGGTGAAAATCTAATAAGCCTCAGAGCTGCAAAGGCAGAAAAGATGCAAGCCTCTTCTAGACGACCCCTCCCACAAAGGCTTGGGGTCTGTAGGGGCTCAAGGCTCAGTAGAAAGCCGTGCATTCACTATGACATCTTCCTCAACCCTCCCTGCCTAGGACTTCCTGGCCACAGCAGTGTTCGCTTTCATGTGGCTAGTTAGCTCATCCGCCTGGGCCAAAGGCCTGTCCGATGTGAAGATGGCCACTGACCCAGAGAACATTATCAAGGAGATGCCTATGTGCCGCCAGACAGGAAACACATGCAAGGAACTGAGGGACCCTGTGACTTCAGGACTCAACACCTCGGTGGTAAGCCCTGGGAAGCTGGCCGGGTTGGAAGAGAAAAGCTGGGAGACACAGTCTGGCACGGGAAACAGTCTGGCACGAGAGAGAGAGAGAGAGAGAGAGAGAGAGAGAGAGAGAGAGAGAGAGAGAGAGAGAGAGAGAGAGAGAGAGAGAGAGAGAGAGAGAGAGAGATGGGAGGAGAGTCAGGAGGTTGGTCCATGAGGGCTCCCAGGAAGAGGCACACCAACAAAAGAAGGTTGAACAATTATAACCACTGGGATACCACATATCTGTCCCCAGTAGGAGAACATGAGGTCTTTCAGATTAGGTGGGGATAATTGGGCCCAGCCCAGTCATGCCAAAGCTGCTGAAATTCAGTATCCTTTTAGAATTGATTTCCTTACGTGCAGAAGAACACGATCTTGAAATGTTTTCTTACTTGGGCGCCCCCTAGCGGCTAAAAACAGTCTGACCATAGATCCTGTCACTTGGCAAGCTCTGTGACCTACAGCCTTTCAGGCATCATTTTGAACATGCAAACTGAAGGCTGATGATAGGTCCTGCTCCAAACATGAGTATCCACTGAATTCACAGCACGTACACGCACACGCACACACACACACACAAACCCAACACAAAACTACATCCCATATCAATGTTACAGATGCTAAGATTTGAAGTCTTTTTTTTTTTCCTGCCACTTGCTGATTGTGTAATCTTGGGTGTCTGAACTTGGCTTTAAAATGGACACAACAAGGGCTGGAGAGGTGGCTGAACAGCTAAGTAGTACACACTTGTAGTTCCAGCACTGGGGAGGCAGAGGCAATCCAATCTGAGTTCGAGGCCAGCCTGGTCTACAAAGCTATTTCCAGGACAGCCAAGGCTACAGAAAGAAACCCTGTCTGGGATGGGAGCTAGGAAGGAACAGCACTTGCTGTCCATGCAGAGGACCCACGTTCAATTTGTAACATCCATAATTCTACTTCCACGGGATTTATGGGCATGCAGTGATACACATGCATGCATGTGGGCAAAATGCTTACAATCATAAAGCAAAACCTTAAGATCATTTTAAACACAAAATAAAATGGAGGTATCAGCCCAAGTGTGGTGGTACAGGCCTATAGTTGTAGCACGTGGGAGCCTGAGGCAGGAAGACTGCTAAGAGATTGAGACCACTCTGGCTATATAGTGTGAGTTGTAGGACATCTGAGGCTACAGAGGCCTTGTCTCAAAAATAGAAAAATAAACTAAATATGCTAAAAATAAATAAATAGAACGGGGATGTCAACTGGAGGTAGTGGTATAGGTCTATAGTCTCTGCTACTCAGCAAGTACAGGCGGAAGATCAATCACATAAGCCTAAGAGTTCTGGGCCAGCCTGGGCAACATTTCAAGATTGTGTCAAAACAAACAGAATAAAATGTAGGTCTTACTTTCTGTCCAAACATGGATTTGTTTATTTATTTTTATTTTTTACTTTTTTTTTTTTTTTTTTTTTTTTGGTTTTTCCAACACAGAATTTCTCTGTGTAGCCCAGGCTGTTCTGGAACTTGCTCTGTAGATCACCACTAAGCAGCTTAAACCTGGAACTTTAAGGAAACTAATAAAGGTGCTCAGAAGAGGGTGTAACATGTACTAAATGGCATATAGAATTTTGCTTTTAAGTATTTCATATAAGCTCCATATTTATTTGTAGTTTTTAATTGTTTTTTTAAAAAATAACATATACTTATCTGGGCACATGGTAGCACACGCCTTTAATCCCAGCACTTGGGAGGCAGAGACTGGTGGATCTCTGAGAGTTTGAGGCCAGCCTGGTCTACAAAGTGAGTTCCAGGTCAACCAGGGCTGCAGAGTGAGACCCTGTCTAAAAAAAGAAAAGAAAAAAAAAAGAAAAGAAAAGCATATTCTTAGAGCCAAGGATGTTAATATATGCCTGTAAACCTAGCACTTAAAAGACTACTTTTAAAAATACTTATTATTTTATTTTATGTGTATGAATGTTTTGCTTATATGTGTCACTTGCATTCTTAGTGCCTGTGGAGGTAAAGGAAGGGTGTCAGATATCCTGAAATTAGAATTACAGGTGTTTGTGAGCCACCATGTAGGGGCTGGGTATTAAACTTAGATGCTAACCTCTGTGCCATTACTCTATGCCCAGGGCTAATTTAAAGCCAGATTGGCCTACATAATAAACTCCAGGTCATCCTTGGATAAACAGCAAGACCGTCTCAAAAACAAACAAAACAAATAAAAATCAATTTAAAAAGAAGAGAAAAAGAGGGGCTAGAGGGATGACTCCATGGTTAAGAGCACCTACTCCTCTTCCTGAGAACAAGTGTTCAAGTCCTAGAACCCTTTAATCCTATCACTTGGAAGGCAGAGGCCAGCCTGGTCTACACAGTGAGTTCCAGGACTGCCAAGCTACATAGTAAAACCATGTCTCAAGGTGTATACACACACACACATACACACACACACACACACACACACACACACAAACCACTTGAGAAGCAGAAGCATGTAGATTTCTGTGAATTTGAGGTTAGCCTCGTCTACATAAGGAGTTCCAGGACAGCCAGGACCTGGAACATAAAAAGACCCTGTCTTAAAAGACAACCAAAAAAATTTTATACATGTACATATGCATTTATGTGCTAAGTTGTATATACGTAAGTTTATATATGCATCAATGAGTGATGTCTATTTCTTTAAAATGTATATATATTTAAAAATTAAATTTATATTTTGTATATGTATAAACATGTATTCAAATATATTTTAAAAATTAGGGTCTTTTTGGTTTGGTTGGGTGGTTTGTTTTGGGTTTTTTGGTTGGTTGGTTGGTTAGTTGGTTGGTTTTGGTTTTCTTTGAGACAGGATCTACTTATGTGACCCTGGCTGTCCTGGAACTCACTACGCAGACCAGACTGGCCTCGAACTCACAGACCTCTGCTTGCCTCTCCCTCCTGGGTACTACGATGAAGACTGCACAACCACACCCAGCCCAAAAATGAGTTGTTTGAGGCTGACTTTCATGTAGCACAGGCTACCCTCAAACTATGAATTTAACGGTAGACTTGAATTTCTGGGTAGTGGAGGCAAACACAAGCGACTTCTATGAGTTCCAGGACAGCCAGGGCTGCAGAGAGACCCTGTCTCAAAAAAAAAAAAAAAGAAAAAAAGCTAGCCTTGAAGTGATCACCCCTGCCTCCAGCTTCCTAGGATAACAGATGTGGGCCTTCAGACTTGTCCATGTAAACACTGATAGAAGTTGAACATCCATGGGAATCTAACCACACACACACACACACACACACTCCCAAGTTTTTCTGTACACTGATAGTCATAGAGGCCCACGAATTTATGCCCTAAAAATGCCCATTCCTATTCACTCAGCCTCAGAGACAACAGCTTTGGTCATGTCTCCCTGCAGGTGTTTGGCTTCCTGAACCTGGTGCTCTGGGTTGGCAACCTATGGTTCGTGTTCAAGGAGACAGGCTGGGCCGCCCCATTCATGCGCGCACCTCCAGGCGCCCCAGAAAAGCAACCAGCACCTGGCGATGCCTACGGCGATGCGGGCTACGGGCAGGGCCCCGGAGGCTATGGGCCCCAGGACTCCTACGGGCCTCAGGGTGGTTATCAACCCGATTACGGGCAGCCAGCCAGCGGCGGTGGCGGTGGCTACGGGCCTCAGGGCGACTATGGGCAGCAAGGCTACGGCCAACAGGGTGCGCCCACCTCCTTCTCCAATCAGATGTAATCTGGTGAGTGACAACTGGGCGGATGCGGTAGGCAGGGAGCATACAAGGAGTGAAGTTTGAAGGAACCAATAGATAGGCAGAACAAAAAAAAAAGGTGAATTTAGGAAAACTAGCCAATGAGAGAAACCGTGAGAAGGAAGGGGACGGAGCAGTGCTCAGAGTGACCAATGAAAGGAGTGTAGGGGCACTTGCGCAGTGGAGAATCACCAAAGTGGTGTAGATTTCCAGGAAGGGAAGGGGAGGTGGGTCTTTGAAATCATTGGTAAACCAATAGGCGGCAACGCCAGTAGGTAGAGGAAGGTAAACATGTAGGGTTTTGAAGGGCGCCAGCGCTAAAGCAGGATGTAGGTCAGCTGCTACCTCTCCTTAACCCTTTAATGAAAGAGAGAGTTTGGAATTTCAAATGAGGAAAAGGGGAGAGGTGGAGGCCTTAGAAACACGAGTATGCCTTTTTGTTGGGCCTTTAAAAAATGAATGCCACCGGGCGGTGGTGGCACACACCTTTAATCCCAGCACTTGGGAGGCAGAGGCAGGCGGATTTCTGAGTTCGAGGCCAGCCTGGTCTACAAAGTGAGTTCCAGGACAGCCAGGGCTATACAGAGAAACCCTGTTGCGAAAAACCAAAAAAAAAAAAAAAAATGCCTGGTGTGATGGAGCACATATATAATCCCAGCACTTGAGAGATAGAGGCATGGGGATTGCAAGTTCTCGACTCCTGCGTGGTCTGTATCGCCCAATCCTGTCTTAAACAGAGAAGGTAACAGCACCTAGGCGGGAGCAGATGTGGTCCTGGGTGAGCCTTCTACAGCAACCCACATTTAATTGTTTTTAAACTCCTTGGCCAGGCTCTGAGACATGCCTTTTAAGCACAGCTCGAGGGGGGGGGGAATTAGAGACAGGCAGGTCTCTTGTTTTGCAAAGCAATTTCCAGGCTGCTCAGAGGCCCTGTGTGTGTGTGGGGGGGGGGGGGGGAGGTGGGTTCCAGTCCTGTTGGTTCCTATTTTCATAATCTCTCCAGCCTTTTCCTTTTTTTTCACAATTATCGTCCTTAGAGTGCTTCCCAAGTGCCTGTCTTCTATCCTGTTTACAACCCCTTCTACCACCCACCCAGCAGCCTCAAGGATTCCACTGGCCTAGATTCAGAAGTCACTGTCCTTCCCTCACATGTCTGTTGTAGCATCTCACTTAAAGGCAAAAAAAACGATGTTAGTGTGCGCCCAGGCCCACCAATGCAGCACTGCCCTATCTTCCCCACAGACAGAATCTGACCTTCGCCTCCTAGCGTCGAACTGGCCTGGGCCAGGTCTAGGCGCACTGCAGGGCCTTTGCTTTTGCTTTCTACATACACACCTCTACCTAGCCATTGCTTTGGTCACTCACTCAATGAGGTTTTTTGCTGTCTGGCTGTCTGTCGGGGGAGTTGCTTTGTTTTACAAGTACTGAGACTTGAATTCTTGCACACTAAGCAAGTGCTCTAACACTGCCTCTTTTTACTTCTTTTTGTTTGTTTGTTTTGTTTTGTTTTGTTTTTTCGAGACAGGGTTTCTCTGTGTAGCCCTGGCTGTCCTGGAACTCACTCTGTAGACCAGGCTGGCCTTGAACCCAGAAATCCACCTGCCTCTGCCTCCCGAGTGCTGGGATTAAAGGCGTGCACCACCACTGCCCAGCCTCTTTCTACTTCTTATTTTGAGACAGAGTTTACTAAATTGCCCAGATCAATTTGGAACTCATCCTATAACCCAGGTGGGCTGTGAATTTGCCGTACTCTTGTCTCCATCTCCCATGTGGCTGGAATTCATAGGTTTGCACCACCACACCTGGCTTAGTTGTTGATAGTATTTTTGAGACAAGATCTCCTGTAGCCAAGGCTGGCCTGGAGCTCCTTAGGTCACTAAGGCTGATCTTGACTTCCTGACTGTGCCTCTACCTCCCTGTTTTGCTTTGGTTTGAGTTAGGGTCCGATTATGGAACCAAAGCTGGCCTTGAACTTGTTTTCCTCCTGCTTCTGCCTCCTAAATTTTGGCATGGGTATATACCACCAACTACATATCAGAGGTTGTCTGTCTAAAACACCCCCGCTTGTTATCTCTCGCATCATACCCTATGTTTTTCCTTCTCACAATTTGTAATTTACTAATTCATGGTTCATATATTACACTAGACTAGAGATCTAAGGCTCATTCGTGCTATTCATACATCACTTAGAGTACTTTTTGTTTTTATTATTCTTTTATTTAATCGTAAGTTCAAGTGTCCATGGAGTCCGAAAGAAAGGTCAGATCCCTTGGCGCTAAATGTACAGATTGTTGTAACCCACCCAGTGTGGGTTCTCTGAGTGAAATGTGGGTCCTCCAGAAGAGCAGCACACATTCTTAACTCCTGAGTCATCTCTACAGGCTCACTTAGGGATTTTTTTTTTTTTTTTTTTTTTTTTTTTGTGACAGGGTCTCTCTACATAGCACTGGCTGTTCTGGAACTCACTGTGTAGATCAGGCTGGCATCAAACTCACAGAGATCCAACTCCCTCTGCCTCCTGAGTGCTGGTATCAAATGTGTGCACCATCATGCATGGCCTATTATCGTCTTATATTTGATAATCTACTAGTATATCATGTTCATTGTGAAACCTGTCTCCTTTCCTGATATGATGTAAGCCTCACAAAGATAGGGATTTTTTTTTTCTCAATATGGATTTTCAAGAGTGACTAGAACGGTACTGGTTAATGGGCTTTTTTGGTTAAGAGAGGGGACCTTAACCGTTCCTTTGGTACCCTGTTTGAGCAAGGTTGGTAATATATTCCTAGTGAGAGCAGTTAGGATGGTGCTGACTCCAGACCTGTTGCAGAAGAAAAAGCCTAGCGGCCCAATCCCTACCTGAGGGTACTGCCCTCCTCTGGGAGCTCAGGCTCCGCCCTCACCTGGACCCGTTCTCTTTTCTCTCTACAGGTCAGTGAAGCCCACGAAGACCCCACGGGTGGGCAAGAGCTCAAGAGAAGGCCTGCCCCCCTTCCCATCCCCATATCCTAGGTCTCCACCCCTCAACCCAGGAGACCCTGTCTTTGCTGTTTATATATATATATATTATATATAAATATCTATTTATCTGTCTGAGCCCTACCTTCACACACTCCTCCATGCACTAGGGGACCAGTCTTGAATGGGCTCCTCCCTACCCCTGACCTTGCACTCCTCAGCCCCTATCGGTTCCCCAGCCATGTCCCGTGATGTAAGGGGGCTCTAGAAAGGGGACAGGAAGGGGACCAGACCTTGGCTGCATGGAGTGGGTCGATGTGACTTTTTCCCCCTTCCTTCTCTCCCTCTGCCCCTCCTAACTCTAGCCTTGGTTCCTCCAGCATCGCCTGAACTTCAGAAGCTCTCAAATGGAAATTCGACCCCAAGAGTAGAGGGGTGGAGGTGGCTTGGATGAAATGGGTGGAGAGGAGATGGCCTCTGTAGAGAGAGGACCAGTCAGCCAACAGTTGAATTCCAGACATACTAGATGTGGAGCCTAAAAGGGAAGTGGTGTCCTACACCATTCTGGAATGGGGCTAAAAGGGACTGGGGAGAGGGGGTACTAGGAGGGGTGTGACTTAAACACATGGTGGGTTCCGGAGTGGGCAGGTTTGGGTTGGATCCAGCATCTCTAGAAGGGGTGTGTCTTGAAACATTCAGGAGTTTGAGCTTGATTCCAAAGAGCTTGAGCAAGGCTAGAAGTGGGATTCGGGAATGATCTAAGCTTGAGATGAGGTTCTAGTCAGGATTCCAGACAGGCAGGTGAAGAGGACGAGGGATGTGTGGTGGTCTCAGAAGAGGAAGCCCATTCTGTAATGGGGCAGAAAAGAAAAAACGTTTCCAGTTGAGTGGAGTTTGAGCAGTGGGTGTAGGAGGCCATGGTTGGGAGCTGTGAGGTGAGTTTTGCTAAAAGGAGGAAGGAGTACTCCTGACCCCGCCCCCCACTCCCCTGAATGGAGGTAACCTGGGAAGAGCCAAGTATTGTGGTTTGGAGGGTGAGCGAAATGTCCCTTACTGACTCCCTCAAAAGAGGACTAGATAATCAGAAGACAGAATCTACAGGTCTGTGGGGCTGGCCTACCTTCTCCACCCTTTCTCTACCCTCTCCCTCCACACTCCCGTCTGTCCCGGAATACTTGGAGGCTGGGTCTGGAGCCCCAATCCTGTACCCTCTGCTGTGTCTGTGATGTTGGTAGTGCCTGTGATCGTGTGTTGCCATTTTGTCTGACTGTGGCCCCTCCCTTTTCCCTCCAGACCCCCTACTTTCCTGTGCCCTTCGGTATTGTTTGAAGACCCCCCTCCCCAAGGAAGAGCAAATATGAGAACCCCCCCCAATAAACTCCTCAACTATCTAGTCATCCCGGCTCTTTTTCTCAGTGCGCGTCCTTTTGGGGGGGGGGGGTGACATGCAGAAGGCACAGGAGGCTGGAGGAAAGGAGACTAGAGGAAGCTCAGATCCTGTAGCATCCTGCTGAAGCCTCGCCTACAAAGTACTCTTGAGTTTCATTCTGCCTTACAACTGTTTACTGTTCCATTGCTGGCTGTCAGTCCTCCTCTTCCTGGCCCACAAGGAAGTCTTCTCAAATCCTCAAGGCCTCCCCAACTAGGGAGACTCCACAAGACCTCACCTTACGCAAGCCTTTGTTTCTGAACCCTTCTGTGGTATCTTCCCTCCTTTCTCTTGCCTCAGCCTCAGCAAGAAAACCAGAGGCCTGCCAGGTGGGGAGAAGAGGTTGATTAACTGATGAAGAAGTGCTCCCCTCCCCCAGCTTCTCCCTGGACCAGAGTCAGGAAGTGGCAAGGTTGTGTGTTGTAATAGGGTTGAGGTGGGCAGAAGGAGGAGTTCCTGGGCGCCCAAGATGAAAGGCCTGTCTGACCATTGCTGCCTCATGCCTAATTAAAGACTCAAGTCAGGCGCCTGAGTTCTGAGTTGTAGCTGCAGATGCTTGACCCCCTTTCCTGGCTCCAAGGCCCAGAGATGCGGAGAGCAGGAGAGACCCAGCTATAGAAATGAGCTCAGGAAAGAAGATCTACCTGGAGACAGACAAATAGGGGAACAGGAAGGAAGGCTCTAAGACCTCATTCTTTGGGCAGAGGTGCAGTGGGGGAACCTCACCAGTGATTTCAGACTTTTCCATATAAACCAAGATCTAAATAACTTTAAAAGTCCCACAGTCTTTACATATTAAAAGTTCAATCCCTTTAAAATATCCAATATCTTTTAAAATCCAAAGTCTTTTTACAATTAAAAGACTCTTAACTGTGGGCTCCACTGAAAAACTTCCTTCAAGAGGGAAAATTTTCAGGGCACGGTCAAAAGCAAAATCACACTCCAACCATCCAATGTCTGGGATCCATTCACGATCTTCTGGGCTCCTCCAAGGGCTTGGGTCACTTCTCCAGCCATGCCCTTTGTAGCACACACCTTGTCTTCTAGGCTCCAGCTGCCTGTACTCCACTGCTGCTGCTGTTCTTGGTGGTCATCTCATGGTACTGGTATCTCCAAAACACTGCATGACCCTTTCAGTACTGGACCACCAATTGCAACTGAGGCTGCACCTTCACCAATGGCCTTACATGGCCTCTCACAGTGCTGAGCCTCAGCTGTTCTGCATGACCCCTTCATGCCTTCAAAACCAGTACCACCTGGGTGACTCTTACACATTACCAAGTCCAGCTGCAGCATGAGGTACAACTTTGGCTATCTCTGGAACACAGCCTCTTTGTGCTCTCAGAAAACACTTCCCAGAAGATTTCACCTCAGTGATGCTGGTCTCTTCTTAATCACCGCTAATTTCTTAGCTCCAGCTAACCAGCATCAATAGTCCCTTTAATGCAAAGTTTTCGATTTAGTAGTTCTGGTATCTTGTTAATCACAGCTGATTCTTCAGCCCCAGCTAACTAGAACCACAGAATCTTCACAATCAAAATATCAATGGCCCTGATAAGAGTCTTTAATCTTTCCTCTGAAATTTCACAAGCCAGGCCTCCATCTTCTGTTTTCAACATTATCTTCCAACCTCCTACACAACATCCCACAGAGCTTTTAACACCGAATGGATCTTCTAGCTCAAAGTTCCAAAGTCCTTCCACAGTCCTCCCCAAAACATGGTCAGGTTGTCACAGGAATACCCCACTATGCTGGTACCAATTTGTCTTCATCAGGGTTTCTATTCCTGCACAAACATCATGACCAAGAAACAAGTTGGGGAGGAAAGGGTTTATTCAGCTTATACTTCCCACATTGCTGTTGATCACCAAAGTAAGTCAGGACTGGAACTCAAGCAGGTCAGGAAGCAGGAGCTGATGCAGAGGCCATGGAGGGATGTTACTTACTGGCTTGCTTCCCCTGGCTTGCTCAGCCTGCTCTATTATAGAACCCAAGACTACTAGCCCAGAGATGGCACCACCCACAAGAGGCCCTTCCCCCTTGATCACTACATGCCTTACAGCTGGATCTCATAGAGGTATTTCCCTAACTGAAGCTCCTTTCTCTGTGATAACTCCAGCCTGTGTCAAGTTGACACACAAAACCAGCCAGTACAATTGACCCCTTGTCAACTTGACACAAAAACACATCACTATTAAGCCTCAACCCTTACTTTCTGTTTTTGTTTGTTTGTTTGTTGTTTTGTCGAGACAGGGTTTCTCTGTGTAGCCCTGTCCTGGAACTGGCCTCGAACTCGGAAATTTGCCTGCCTCTGCCTTCCAAGTGCTGGGATTAAGGGCGTGCGCCACCACCACCGCCTGGCCAACCCTTACTTTCTTTCTTTTTTTTTTTTTTTTTTTTTTTTTTTTTTTTTTTTTTTGGTTTTTCGAGACAGGGTTTCTCTGTATAGCCCTGGCTGTCCTGGAACTCACTTTGTAGACCAGGCTGGCCTCGAACTCAGAAATCCGCCTGCCTCTGCCTCCCGAGTGCTGGGATTAAAGGCGTGCGCCACCACGCTCGGCCAACCCTTACTTTCTTATTCATCCCCAAAATCTAAATAACTTTAAAAGTCCCACAGTCTTTACATATTAAAAGTTCAATCCCTTTAAAATGTTCAGTATCTTTTAAAATTAAAAGTCTCTTAACTGTGGGCTCCATTAAAATACTTTCTTCCTTCAAGAGGGAAAAATATCAGGGCACAGTCACAATCAAAAGCAAAAATCAATCTCTAACCATCCAATGTCTGGGATCCAACTCACAATCTTCTGGGCTCTTCCAAGGGCTTGGGTCACTTCTCCAGCCATGCCCTTTGTAGCATAAACATTATCTTCTAGGCTCCAGCTGCCTGTACTCCACTGCTGCTGCTGTCCTTGGTGGTCATCTCATGGTACTGGCATCTCCAAACACTACTGTCTTCTGCTGTAACTAGGCTTCACCAACAGCCTCTCATAGGCTCTCTTCATGGTGCCAAGCCTCAACTCCTTTGCATGACCCCTTCAGTCCTGGGCCATCAATTGCAACTGAGGCTGCACCTTCACCAATGGCCCCATGGCCTCTCTCAGTGCCGAGCCTCAGCTGCTCTGGATGACCCCTTCATGCCTTCAAAACCAGTGCCACCTGGGTGACTCTTACACATTACCAAGTCCAGCCACAGCACAAGGTACAACCTTGGCTATCTCTGGAACACAGCCTCTTTGTTCTCTCAGAACACTTCCCAGAAGATTTCACCTCAATGATGTTGGTCTCTTCTTAATCACAGCTAATTTCTTAGCTCCAGCTAACCAGCATCAATAGTCCCAGTAATGCCAAGTTTTCTCTTTGTTTTGTTTTGTTTGTTTGTTTGTTTGTTTGTTTAGACAGGGTTTCTCTGTGTAGCCCTGGCTGTCCTGGACCTCACTTTGTAGAACAGGCTGGCCTTGAACTCAGAAATCCACCTGCCTCTGCCTTCTCAGTGTCGGGATTAAAGGCGTGCGCCACCACTCCGGGCTTCAAAGTGTTCTCTTTAATAGTTCTGGTATCTTGTTAATCACAGCTGATTCTTCAGCCCCAACTAACTAAAACCACAGAATCTTCACAATCAAAACAGCAATGGCCCTGAAAAGAGTTTTTAATCTTCTCTGGAATTTCACAAGCCAGGCCTCCATCTTCTGCACTGTTCTCAACATTATCTTCCAGCCTCCTACACAACATCCCACAGAGCTTTTAACACGGAATGGATCTTCTAGCTCAAAGTTCCAAAGTCCTTCCACAGTCCTCCCCAAAACATGGTCAGGTTGTCACAGGAATACCCCACTATGCTGGTACCAAAATGGAACAGATCTAGCAGGATGTTGAGAGCCACAGAACACCAGCTACCACTGAAGATGAAGTTGGGATGGTCCTTGTAACATTCATCCTGGGAAAAGAGAACCTGGGAAGGGACCAAGAGGTGGCTTTGACCCCTGTTCCCCAAAGCTTTCAAGACTCTATTCTTAGAAACAAGCACTCTAGTGTCACACTCTCACCATGTCTCCACATCCAAACCCGTTTGCTTCCGGCTTTCCAACACTAAAGGCCATGTGGCACCGAGGGATACTGAAGGCTCAGCCTTCTGACACTCTGCTCAGGCTCTCGCCCTGGGATGAACGCCAACAACGGGCTTTCCAGCAAGGCACTCACTCACCTTTAGATAGGGGACACCGGGGTGATTGAGACACTACACAGGCCGTGGGGCGGGCCCTGGAAAGCGTGCTCCTCCCACCTCGGAGTCAAGTTTACGGAACAGAGCTGCCAGGCCCGACGCGCCGTGGCAGCCGACTCCATTCGTCTGAACCAGCCGTGCTTGAATCTGTCTGAGCGCGCCATGTTCGCGCGTGGGTCCCGGAGGCGCCGCTCTGGGCGTGCGGTGAGCAGGGCTCAGGACAGTGGTGGGGGTCAGGGGTAAACTAAGATCCAGACGAGGGGACAGGGCACCGGGACAGAGGGGAGGCACCCTAAGGGAGGATATGGGAACTCCCTTCCCCAGTTTTCCCAGACTGGGGCACAGGGACTGAAGTAGAATCGTGGATGCAGAAACGTGTAGATATGGTGGCTTAAGCCCCTAACACGCCTCACACTTTTATCACTGTTGCAATCTGGGGATGCCCCCCTTATCTGTGAATTAATCTGAAAGGTGAAAAGAATAGGGGCTTGAGATTTGAGGTTGAGCAAGAGTGGGGCATCCTGAGTTTCTGATTAAGGGACCTCATACATTGAGGGACTGTAGAGTGAAAGTGGGGGTCCTTCATCCAGGGGTACCAAGAGTCAATGAACTAAGATTTAGGATCAGAAGAATTCCAGGTTTCCATCGGAGTCTGGAAGCTGACTTCCTAGATAGGATGGTGTCTCTCTTGCTTTGAAAGATCTTTAACCAAAAAAGGTGGAATCTGGACCAAAGAAGAATAGTTCTAAACTATGCCGGGTAAAGAGAAAGATTTCTTGGGCTAGGGCTTTCTGAATGGAGCAGGGATGGCCCGTGGTCCTAAAGACACTCCTCATTTCCTCAGGTAGGAGAGATGGAGCCAGGATTTGGGGGAGGGGCGGGAGAACTTCTGAGGGAATGGCATTGCCCAGAGTCCATGAGGGATCCCAGGGAAAGGAGAGGTTCTCAGACACCTGCCCTGTGGGACTGGAGTGCTGCTGTAGCCCTGGATATTGAAGGGAGACTTGGGAAGGAATGCCCAGATTAGGGTCTCTGCTCTGGTAGGTAGAGGACTCTCTCTCTCCGACAGACCTGTCTGAGAACTAAAGAGGGACAGACCAGCCCAGACAGAAGAATTCCCTAGAAAGGGAATACAGGAAAGTGGTCTCAGCTGCCCTGCCTCTGGTTTGAATGCTTCCTCCTCCCCCGCGCTCCATGCACGGTCTCAGCCTGCCCAGCGCTGCCACCCCTGTAAGACAGGCCCCAGCCTGCGGTTGTGAGCCTGGGAGTGGAGTAGCAGGCGTTGACTTCTTCCTCCCTCCTCCCGCACCTTATTTCTTCTTGCATCTGCTCCCACCCACCACAGCCTCCAGAAGCAGAGGACCCTGCCCGCGGCCAGCCTTGCAATTCCTGCAGGGAACAGTGCCCAGGCTTCCTGCTGCATGGCTGGAGGTAAGTGACCCTAGCCATTGTCAGAGATCCGCCCCAAGGCTTGAGCTCCGCCCATAGAGAGCTCAGTTGGGAAAGAAGCCTCAAAGTTCATTCCAGGGCCCCGCCCCTGACTCATTCCCAAGAGACCTGTTCCCAGGAGAGTTCCACAGCCCTGAACCCCAAAGAATCTTCTCTCAAGTCTAAGTCCCATGTCTAGAATGATCTTCTAGCCCCGTCCACAGCCCCTTCTTAGGCTCAGAACTTTCCCCCCATACCCAGTGGCCTTTTACCCAAAGTCTAAGAGCCCATAGTCCCACAGACTCCCAATTGTATCCCCGCTCCCCCTACACATAACCTAGAGACCTTTCTTCAGGAGTGGTTACCCCACAGAGCACAGACTCGTTTGCCTAAGGAAATCCCTTGATTTATGATACTAGTCTCAGCTCCGGAGTCCCGCCCCTGCCAGACCTATTGCCCAAAGGATCTGACCCAAGCACCAGAGCTGAAACTGAAGCCCCACCCCTTCACATCCTGTACCCAGAATCACAGCCCAACCCCCTCCCCCCCACACCCCACCCCCGTCCTCTAGGCCCCTATTTCCAGACCAGTCATCATCGAGAAGCTGAGCCTGGCACAGCCAGTGTCCCATGGCCTGGTCACAAGGCAAAGTCAGACCCTGGCTCTTAGCCTCAGCTCCTGTCAGCCCTGGCCTCAGGCACAGAGCTCTGTCCCAGCTCTGAGTCCTTTGGTGTTAATCTACATGTCCTGCCCTTCAGTTGGATGAGTACCTAGAGATCTGGGTGGACCACTCCTTAGTCATTGACTCCTATCCTGGCTCTCACAGAAAGATCTGCCAGCACTGCAAATGCCCGCGGGAGGAGCATGCTGTACGCACTGTACCTGTGGACCTAGAACGCATCATGTGCCGGCTCATCTCAGACTTCCAGCGCCACTCCATTTCCGATGACGACTCAGGCTGTGCCTCAGAGGAGTATGCCTGGGTACCCCCTGGCCTTAAGCCGGAGCAGGTGACCAAAGGCTGGCTACCCACTCTAGTTCTCCAATGGGCACACACATATGCAGGCACATATGCATTTAAGTGCAGACCTATTTCTGGAGTAATGTTGAAGTGTGGTCCACCTACCAGTGTCTCTCTGTTCTGAGTGATCACTGGACCAGTTCCTCTGAGTCTTGTTCACTTTTCATCCCATTCTTTTTTAAAGGTGTGTGTGTGTGTGTGTGTGTACAGGTGCCTGAAGAGACCAGAAGAGGGTATCAGACCCAGTGGAAGTGGAGTTATAGAGGTTGTCAGCTGGCATGTGTGTGCACTGGAAACTGAGTTCCAGTTCTCTGGATGAGCAGGAGAGCACTTTTAGCCACTGAACTATCTCTCCAGCCCCATTTCTATTCTATCCTTTACTCCAGACTATCTCAGCATGTCATTCACTATGTCTCCATCGAATTATGCATGCATTCAATTGGTACTGAGCATTTGCCACTTGTTGGGCACGTCTAGGCACTGAGGACAGACAGTAAAGAAAGCAGAAAACAAAGGCTGAGGGTATGGTTCAGGCATAGAGCTTTTGCCCTAGCATGCATTTGACACTGGGTTTTAACTCCAGCACCAAATTACACACATATGCACACACGTGCTGGCACTTATATTCCCACACAGGAATACCAACATCCAAAAATTCTTGTCTCTTTTATAAAACTCCATAATATCTATATATACCCTACACCTCATGTAAAATGGCACATTATTTTTGTATATAACCTAAACATCTTCTCTACACTTTAAATCTTTTCTAGATTATAGTCTGTGCTACACTGTAAATGTCAGATAGGCAGTTGTATTATGTCTGGTCTGGGATTTGTGGCTCTGTTGTAAAGAACATGCCTAACATGTACAAGGCCTTGGACTCAAGCCCACAGTCAAGAAAAAAAAAGATAGTGTTCAGGAAAAAAAAATAGCTGGGTGTGGTAATACATGCCTGTAATCCCAGCTCTGGGAAGACTGAAGCAGGAAGAGCACCACAAATTTGAGGCTGTATGTTATATAGAGAGAATGCCAGGCCGGCCAAGAGTAATAATAAGACCCTATTAAAAAAATAACAATAATGGCAAGAAAAAATTTGCATGCTGTTGGGAAGTGGTGGTGCACACCTTTAATCCCAGCACTTGGGAGGCAAAGGCAAAAAGGATCTCTGTGAGTTCAATGCTAGCCTGATCTACAGAGTAAGTTCCAAGACAGCCAGGGCTACACAGAGAAACCCTGTCTCAGAAGAATAGTCAGTGTGTAGAGGTGTTCTGTTCATATGGATCTTTAAAAACTATCTTTGGTGAGTTAATCCTGGAGTGTGGGGACTCTCGGGAAGGCATGACTGTGTATCAGGTGGCATAAGGGATATGGAAGTAAAAAAACAAAAGCGGAGGGAGGAAAGGGAAGGAGGCCAGGATTATAAATAGAGTGCCCAGGCAAGCCCTATCTGAGCCGCCCTGAAGGAGGTGAAGTGAGCCTTACAGAGATCTGAAGTTGGCACAGTTCAGGCTAAGTAGAAATGCCAAGGGACAGAGGCACGGTGTGCTTGGCACATCTGTGTGAAGAAATGTGAGGAGACTAGTGGGGCAGGAGCAGAGTGGGCAGGGTGAGAGTGCCTGCAGGGAAGGGCAGAGGACGGAAGGAGAGGGTCATGGAGACAACTTTACTCTGAGGGGAGAGGCTCGAGAAGACTGGGAGAAGAGGGGCATGGCTTGTCTTCTTATGTAAAAGTATATCTGGCTGCTATAACAGCCTGTAGTAGCAAGGGTGGAATCAGGACTGCTGACTAGGAAGCTGTGTCAATAGTTGGGGTCACTGCTGAGTGAGGCTTGTTTTTGGAAATCTACACAATGCTAGGACTAAGGCACTGCACCTTTGTACATGCACTACCACTGAGTGTGGGAAACCTCCCAGCCTCAATCCTAGATACATTGTCTTTTGTTGTTTTGGTAGGATACAGGGCTCTGTGTCCCTTTATTGGACAGGAACTCACTATGTGACCCAGCACAGCCTAGACTACATAACAAGTTCCAGTCTTTAAGAAAAGAAATCAGGCCAGGCACATGGCTTGAATTCCAGCACTCGGGAGGTAGAGGCAGGCAGATCCTTCAATGTTCAAGGCCAGCCTGGTCTACAGAGGGAGTACCAGGATAGCCAGAGCTACACATAGAAACTCTAACTAGGTGGGGAGGAGAGGGGGAGAGGGAGAGAGAGAGAGGGAGAGAGAGAGAGAGAGAGAGAGAGAGAGAGAGAGAGAGAGAGAGAGAAATGGAAAGCCAGGCATAGTTGCACAGGCTTTAAGTACCAGCATCTGAAGCATCTGAGATGGTGAGGCAGGTAGATCTTTGTGCATTCAAGGCCAACCTAAAGATGAATGGGTGAATGAAGTAGTATGAGAATGGTGCACACCTTTAATCCCAGCACTTGGGAAACAGAGGCAGGCAGGATCTCTGTGAGTTTGGGGCCAGCCTGGTCTACTACATAGTGAAACCCTGTCTGTCTTGAAAAACCTAAAAAGAAAAAAAAAAAAAAAAAGGAAAGAAGCTTAGGTAAACCAAGCACAGTAGTGCATACCTGCTGTAATCCCAGCCCTTAGGAGACTAAGGCCAGCCTGATCTAAATTGCAAGGGCCAAACCAGCAAGAACTAGATATTGATTCCCCCATCTCAAAGAGGAAAGGTCAGGGAAGGAGAGATTTTTTTAAAAGGCCAACAAAGAGCAAGTTTGAATAAGAGTTGGTGCTGCTAGTTACATAACCACATTACCTAGGACATGGGGAGAGGTCTCGGAGCTGCATTTTTGGCACCTTAGCCAACAGATCACCATTATAGCCAAGGTGAATGCAAATTTCTAACAAGGTATATATAGACAGAGGCAAGGGGACCAAGGACTCAGCCCTATAACCATCCCATATTCAGGTGTCCACTAGTTGAGGAACAATAAAGAATGAGACAAACAGCCAGTGAGGAAGGAAGGAAGGAACCTGGGGCTTTGTGGTATTCTGGAGGCCCAAGGAAGAAACTGTTTTCAGGAAGCAAGAGTAATCAGCAGGGACCTGGACTAAGGATGCTCTAACCAATGAGGACTAAGACGAGAACAATGATTTTATTTTTTTACAGCGCAGACATCCCCAGTGACCTGAGTTGGGCCAAGATACAATGGGAGCAAAGGAAGCAGACTGGACAGGAATGTTCAACTCTTTTGAGAAGTTTTGCTATAAAGGGAAGAAGAGAGCAGAGTTTTCCCTGCAGGTCCCTTCAACCATTCAGGAGTTTTGAGAAAGAGATTGGCTTCAGGACAAGTGCCCTTCAGATGGCTTTAATTTTCCCATAGAACCACGGACCCATGACCTCGCTGTATCCTAGCTCATCCCTAACTGTAATTGTTTTCTCTCACCCTTTCACGTCCTCCCAGGTTTACCAGTTTTTCAGTTGCCTTCCAGAGGACAAGGTCCCCTATGTCAACAGTCCTGGGGAGAAATACAGGATAAAGCAGCTACTGCACCAGCTACCCCCACATGACAGTGAGGTGAGGAGGGGAGAAGGCTGGGCGGGCATGCTAGGAGTGGGGTACAGCCTGGACAAATCCAGGGCTAACTGACAAGAAATGGGCAGGGTCAGCTCAGGAAAGGCCTGGAGAAGCAAGAGCCAAAAGGGGAACATGCCTTGACCAAAGGTAGCTGAGTCTTGAGAGAAGAGGGATGGGTCTCACCAATGGGAGGCATCTTATAGATAATGGCATAGAAGTATACTCTGTGAGCGTGGATGAAATCCAAAGGACTCCTTCTCTCCCCAGGCACAGTACTGCACAGCCCTGGAAGAGGAGGAGAAGAAAGAGTTGCGAGCCTTCAGCCAGCAGAGGAAGCGGGAGAATCTGGGACGAGCCACCGTTCGAATCTTCCCAGTGACCATTACTGGGGCCATCTGCGAGGAGGTGAGCTATAGTGGGGTCTCAGCAAGTGAAGGCTCTGAGGCCTACCCCTTAACACCCAGTGAGGTGTCTCTAGAGTCTTCTGGTGAATATGCTGTGTCCCTTAGATACCCATATTGGGTCTAATTTGTCTCTAAGGCCTTGATGGATACTTCTGTAGTTTCCTCTCCCCCGTGCAGAAGGCATAGAACAGGGACTGTCTCTTCTGCTCTTCTTGTGATCAGAACTTGTTCTTAAGATTTGATCCACATAGCTGGGCCTTGTGGCTCACACGTGTAATCTCAACAATTTGGGAGGCTGAGGCAGAAGGATTGTCAAATTCAAGGGCATCCCATAGTAAGACCACGTTTCAAAACAAAGAGCTCACTCACAAGCCTATCCCCCAGCCATGCAAATTAATAACAACAAATAATAAGATTAATAAACTGATGCATAGTGGCAGAGTCTGAATCCTGAGGGAGAACCCTCCACAGTTGATGGGATTTGTCCCCAAGGCCTTGCCTGGTGGGTGGGGGCCTGTCTTTAAAACTATTTGGTGAGATCCATTGGCTGAGACCTCTGTGGGGCAGAGACTATCTCTACAGCACCTCCACTGGGTGTAGCTTAATATTTGCCCCAGTCACCTAGAAAAAGGTTTGCCTGTAAGGCCACCCATGATTAAGTCTTGTCTTTATGATTTTCCCACAAGCAGAGTAAATCGCTTATGTGCGATCGACTTGTGAGTGGAAACTATCTCAGATTTATCCCATAGGAGATGCTGGTTGCTGGAAAATCAGGGGTTTAAGGCCAGCCATAGCTGTGTATTAAATTCAGAACCAGCCTGGGCTGTGTGAGATCCTGTCATAAGAAAATATACAAAGTTTCATCATGGGAGAGGCCAAGCATTCTCACATGCTTGGCTGACCCCATCCATCTGACTCTCTTGGTGACTGTGGTGGCGTCTGTCATTTGGCAGTGTGGCAAGCAGATCGGCGGTGGGGATATTGCAGTCTTTGCCAGCCGCGCAGGCCTTGGTGCCTGTTGGCACCCTCAGTGCTTTGTGTGTACCACGTGCCAGGAGCTGCTGGTTGACCTCATCTACTTCTATCATGCTGGCAAGGTCTACTGTGGGCGCCACCATGCTGAGTGTCTGCGCCCTCGCTGCCAAGCGTGTGATGAGGTTTGTGCCACCCTGGCCAGAGGTGGGAATGGAGGGTGGACTGAGCCAGAAGCGAGCTCTTCCAACAGCCCCGCGGTGATCTGTGCCTTACAGATCATCTTCTCCCCTGAATGTACGGAGGCGGAGGGGCGACACTGGCACATGGGTCACTTCTGCTGTTTCGAGTGTGAAGCTTCATTAGGAGGGCAGCGCTATGTCATGCGTCAGAGCCGCCCCCACTGCTGTGCCTGCTATGAGGCCCGCCATGCGGAATACTGTGACGGCTGTGGGGAACACATCGGTGGGTGAGAACGTGCTGGGACAGGACAAAGGGGCGTAGGAACAGCTAGGCCATGGCCCCACTCACCTCTCTCTCTCTCTCTCTCTCTCTCTCTCTCTCTCTCTCTCTCTCTCTCTCTCTCCCCTCCCAACAAAGCTCCTTCTCCTCTTCCCTCCTTTCCTTTGGTGCTGGAGATGGGACTCAGGGCCAGAGCTTCTATCATGCCCAACAGATTTTCTACCACTGATCTATCTTCCCCAGCCTATGTCCTGCTTTCTAAATTCCACCGACACATCAGCCGCCCCTACAACACCTAAATGCACCTACAGAGCACCGTCTGATTCCAGCACGCTAAAGGGAAGCCTTTACCACAGAGCTATATTCTCTTCCTTTCCACCTTCCTCCCTCCCTCATCCTACCTGAAGTCCTGCCTTCTAGCACACCCTACCTTTTTGGACATCCTACCTTCTTAAACTGGCTTCTTTCCCACCAAATCCCGCTCCTCCCTAAGTCCCACCCCCAATAGCCACACCTCTTTCCAGTTCCAGTCTTCCATTTATTTGCCTTCTACCTAAAGCTGACTGGCGCTCCTAATGTCCACGTGTTAGAGCTCAGTGCCCAGCTATGCTCATGGTAGAAAAGAAAGAGAAAGTGCCATTGCCAAGAGATAAGGAAGATGAGGGCTAAATCTCACATTATCTGCTTTCTCCACAGAAAGGGTCCCTTCTGGAAGTGAGGAGAAAAGTCAGGGTCCCCTACTTCAAATCCCCCACCTCTTCCTAAGAAAGAGCCCACTTAGGTAGGGTAGCCTATGAGTGCTCCCTCAGTTTCCCCACGTGTGTTGGTCCTCACAGGCCTGGACCAGGGCCAGATGGCTTATGAGGGCCAACACTGGCACGCTTCAGATCGCTGCTTCTGCTGTAGCCGTTGCGGTCGACCTCTTCTGGGCCGCCCTTTCCTGCCACGCCAAGGCCTGATCTTCTGCTCACGAGCCTGCAGCCTTGGGTCCGAGACCACTGCTCCAGGGTCCGGCCGACGCAGCTGGAGCGCCGGCACCGTCACCGCACCGCTCACAACTTCTACAGCTTCTTTCTCAGCTACGGAGGGGACATCAGAGACAGCCAGCAAAGGCACCTGTACCAAGGCAGAGCCTGGTGAGCCCCACCTCCACTAGGCCTTTCCTGGGCTGCCCAGTCTTATCCTGTAGCATCTATCTCTAGATAGCTGGGCCCATCTTTCTCTATTTCAGGACTAGTCTCTAGCCCTGACCCCACCTTTCTGTTGACCCTAGTCCACCCTGTGCCTGCAGAACCTTTACACACACACCTTAACTCGTCCCATCTTGAGTTGAAGTAATTCCCTCACTTCAGGCAACTGGTCACCCTCTACCCACTACACCCAGGCTTCCCCTTTGTTCTATCTCAACCCAAATCTACTCCAGCCCTTGATAATACCCACTTCTGGCCAACCCATCTGCCCATTTCCTGGCCAAACCTTCCCTACTCATGCTAATTTACTCCCTATCCTTCTCTCCACTCAAGGCCTGAAGCAAGAGGCAAACTTTGGGGTATCCAGTGTCTGACCCCTGCCCCTCTTCCTAGTCCTAGTAGAGGGAAGAAGTCATTCCCAAGTCTTTCCTCCGGTAAGGGCCAGCCAGGACAAGCACATATCTGGTGTCTTCCATCTTTCCTTTTTCCCAGCTGCAGGCCCTGAAGAGCCCTCCCACTTTCTGAGAGGAGCCCCCCACCGCCATTCTATGCCTGAACTGGGACTCCGCAGTGCTCCTGAGCCACCCACAGAACCCCCTGGCCATCTTGCCCTGCATCCAGATGATAACACCTTTGGTCGCCAAAGTACGCCTCGTGTCAGCTTCCGAGACCCTCTGGTATCTGAAGGAGGTCCACGACGGACCCTTAGTGCACCTCCAGCCCAGCGCCGCAGACCGCGAAGTCCCCCACCCAGAACCCCCAGCTGCCACCACCACCACCACCATCATCGACGCAGGCGCCAGCGGCACCGCCGCCGAGGGAGCCACCATCACCACCACCATCCTGGCAGACATGGCCACCATCGCTGTGACTTGGGATCAGGTTCAGATTCAGGATCTTGCTCCAGCTCTCCCTCCAGCCCCAGTTCAGAGTCTTCTGAGGATGATGGCTTCTTCCTGGGGGAACGTATACCACTGCCCCCTCACCTGTGCAGGCCCAGGACCACTCAGGACACCCCAACCGAAACCTTTAACTCCCCAGCCCAGCCACTTGTCCAGGAGTCTCACCCCGTGATGCCTCGCCAGACCCGGGACAAGAATTGCATCGTGGCTTAAAGGAAGGCAACTTTAGAAGGAATTCTACCTTTCTAAAGTCAGTGTAAATGATGATTGTCCTAAACTAAGTCATGGTCCCCTTCTGCACTCCATCTTGTTTGTATTAGCGAAGCAATGTAATAGTTGTTAAAGAAACAGGCCTGGCTTCTTTGATCCAATGGTTTTGCCTCAATTTCCCTCCTCCTGATGCTAACATACATTTCATCAAAAAAAGTTAACTTATTCATTATAGACTTTAACAATATTTTTATTGTTTATTTAGCCCTTCACAGCTCACCCCACACAGAGAAAAAGGTTATTTGTAGTGGGTCACACTCATTTTGTAGCTTATGTGGGGATACGGTTCAAGCAGAACTGATGTCCACTGCTGGTACTGCAGAGCAAAGGGGAATCTAGGCACATCCATAAAGGTGGCCACACCCAGATGGGTTGATTGGCAGGCTGGAAGACAAAACTCCCAATAAAGGCACTTTTACAGGGATGTAGCTCAGTGGAGAATACTTGCATAGTATGCACACGGCTCTAGGTTCAATCTCTTGTACCATAAGCACTTTCAATGGGGTCAGAGAATTGTGGAAACCGGAGGAAAAATTGTTTTAGAGACAGGATCTCACTGTGTAGCCCTGGCCTCAAACTCACAGGGATCCACCTGCCTCTGCCTCCTGAGAGCTTGGAGGAAAGGCGAGCACCACCACCGCCCGACAGGAGGAAAGTTTTTGATGGAGGAGCTATTGACAGGTAGCAGAGACCGCTGAAAGACGATCACGGGCCATCAGTGGGGTCTGCAGGAGGAAGAAAGAAAGCATCGATGAATCTAGAGGCCCATTTATACAGACGGGAATTCTGACACACGACATTTCATGACACAAAAGACATTAAGAATCAATAAGGGACACACTTGGCAGTCATATCTTTCCCTAGAAGGTCCTTTTCCTTTTTCTTCTTTTTTTTTCCTTAATTTTTTTTTTAAAAAACAAAAAAAAAACAAAAACAATAACAAAAAAACAGGTTCTAACTATGTACCTCTGGCTGTCCTGGAACTTACTATATTGACCAAGCTGGCTTTGAACTCACAGAGATCTGCCTCCAGGGTGCTGGGATTAAAGGTGTTTGCTACTACTGCCCAACCCTTTTGTTTGTTTCTGCTCTCAGCGTGAATGCACACACATGTGCACACACGTATATACACACGCACACACTTACCAGTGGGGGCTGCTGTATGTCTTTGCTGCTTTAGAGGGAAGGTGATATATGCATCATAGCCAAAGAGCAACGTAGCAAGTAAGCCCAGTATCTGGATAGATAGGAGTGAAGAGACTGGATTAGGGGGCATTCCTACTCAGCCCCCATGTCTTTGTACCCACCTCCAGGGAGGGGGCCTTGTAGGTTAGTGATGCCAGTCTCATGCTAGGAAGGCTGGAAACCTCAGGGACCGGTCAGGAGTCTGAATGCTTACTACCTCCCCATCTCCCCAATACCTCTCAGCACAGGACAGCCACCCCCATTGCCCCATATGCAGAGGGCTTGCTTCCTACTACAACTAGAGACAAAGTTCTAGCACATGGTAGCCTAACAGGTTGACAAAGGGGCTGCCTTTGCCTCTCACAAGATCTGTGTCTGACAAGGGACAGTGTTTTTACACCAAATGGTCCTTGCTGCGGCCAGACTTTGCTGTAAGTCCTGAAAGCTTTGCAGCATCTGTTTCTTGGGCCCCTTACTTACCCCAGCGACAACTCTGGAGCTGCCTCTTCCTTCTACAAGGACAACAATGGAGGTGATCAGGTACAGGATGGTTGCTATGAGGGATCTGAAGAAGTCCTGAGAAGTGGACCGAGAAAAAGGTGACCTCAGCACCCAGAGCTGCAGACCATTCCAACATCCCGAGCCCTGCCCAGCCCCGGCACTGCCGGCCCCTTTCTCACAGTCCAAGGCCAGTTGATGAATGATATCTTGGAGTGCAGGTCACACATATAGAAGACAAATAAGACAGCAGCAAAGATCATCTCAATCACCGACAGGGAGGAGTAGGCCGATGTTGTAGATGCACTGAAGCAAATCAAAATCACCAGGCACAGTATCTGAGAGCGGAGCAACAGAGCTCAATCAGCCACGGGTTAAAAGCAATGGTTTAAATTAAAAAAGAGGGAGCCGGGCGTGGTGGCGCACGCCTGTAATCCCAGCACTCAGGAGGCAGAGGCAGGCGGATTTCTGAGTTCGAGGCCAGCCTGGTCTACAAAGTGAGTTCCAGGACAGCCAGGGCTAACCAGAGAAACCCTGTTTCGAAAAACAAAAAAGCAAACAAAAAAATTTAGAAAAGAGGGCTCTCAAACCTAAATATCCATGGGGGGAGGAGGAAATCTACTTTCCAAGATGTAGCTCAGTGGCTGAGCATTTGCATAACATATGCAAGGCCCTAGGTTGTACTCAAGCTCCAGAGAGGAGGGGAGGATGGGGAAGAAAGAAAATTAAAAAAAAAAAAACACTTTTTCTCAAATAACTACCAGGAGTGAGAAAATGACGTCCGATAATTGCGAAACACCTCTCCCACGCTCAGTGTTCTTCCAAGCATTGTCTAAGGGCTTTACAAGTCTATTCCACTTAATCATCACGAGAATCTAATGAGCTAGATACATTTATTTTACACAGGAGGAAAGTGAGTCACAGAGAGGTTAAGTGGCTTGCCCAGGGTCAACCAGTAAGAAAAATGCCGAATTATGTGCTTCAGTTCTCCTTTCCCTGAGGGGAGTGGCTCTGCCAGGTGTTTTGTGAGCGCTGGTGGCGCCAGCGTCCATGCCTTGAGGGGGAGGGACGTTCGGTTCCCCAGGCAACCCCTTTGGGAAGGGGGGGGAGGGAGACTGACACTACAAGGGCAGGGCTCCGTTAAAGGAACCGCACCTCTTTTATGAGTGACCCAAAGGCGGTGCCCACTTGGAGGGGGATGGAAAAACCAAGGTTCCCTATAACCATCCAAAGAGCAAAGGACCTCCCATCCAGTCCCAAATGGGCAAGGAAGAACTGGCGAAGTGTGGAACGCCCTACCCTAGAGGGGACTAGCTCTACCCCACCCCAACAGGCCCCGCCTATAGGCGCACTGCCAGCCCGCCAGCTAGTGCCCAGGCCGGCCACGCCCTGCCACGAGAGGCTCCCACTCCCCAGGACCCCTTCTCTCCGACCACTATGAGCCTACACCCACACACACACCCACACACCCACAGCCCCCAACATTAGTTATAGATAACTCACCTCACCAGTGAACTACCAGCTCTCCACCCCTTCGCCCATGCCCCACCGAACGCCCTGCATCTTGGCTGGCTTCGACCCTCCTCCACAAACTCACCCACCTGCATCCCACTGCCAAGCAGCTGGACCACGTGCCTGCCTCAACCGCCACAGTCCCGTACCCAGTGGTCCAGCTTGCACATTCGGCCTCTACCCACCCTCCGGCCGGGGAACACTCACAATCTCAGCAAACAGGAGAATTCCCTTTTTGGTGCGCGAGAAGCTGGTGCAGGCTAACCAGCAGCCGGGGGCTGAGAGACGCTCAGAATCCGCCATGGTGGTGTGCTGGAGTCCCTGGGACGCAAAAGCTCTGCTTTCTGGCTCACGGGTTCGAGGTCGCTGCACACCCAGCCGTCTATCCCGCCGTCTGGCCGGGAAGGGGGCCCCCCGGGCAAAGGAGGGAATGAATCACCGCGCCTAGCAAAGCAGGCGGGGCCGGAGGGGGCCGGGCCAGGTGGAGGCCGCCCCGGAAGCCCCCTTTGCCCTGCGGCCGAAGACGATACGGGTCCCGCACACAGCCTTATCTTCAAGGTGCCTGGAAACTTCAGGTACCAGGAGGAAGAATATGTAGACCCTTCACTTTTTCTTTTTTCTTTCTTTCTTTTTTTTTTTAATGCAAAAGAGCTACCGAGGGAATCTGGCTTTGGAAGGGAGTGACTCGATTTTCTACTTTTGAACTTAGCCAAAAGGCCAAGAAGTAATAGTTTCCTTAGCTGAAAAAAGGGTAGCTGAGGCCCTGTTTAAACCCGAAATTCTCGAGGCCAGGTGTGTTTCCTGAATTCGGAGTGCTCTGAATTTTAAAAAGTTTTCCCTTTGCATATAGAGCAGTGGTTCTCCACCTGTAAGTAAGGACCCCTTTGGGGTTCAACGACCCTTTCACAGGGGTCCCCTGAGATCATCAGAAAACACAGATGTTTACACTGCAATTCCTAACAGTAACAAAAATGCACTTATGAAGTGGCAACAAAAATAATGTCGTGGTCAGGAGTCCTACAGCATGAGGAACTGTATTAAAGGGTCGCAGCTTTAGGGACGTTGAGAACCACCTAATAGGCAGGGTCTGAGGTATTAAGACTTAATTCCCCCTGAATCTGGTGTAATTGTTCACAATAAGTGAGATGAATAAAAATTGAAAGGTGTTTCTGATTGGGTCAGGTCAGGTTCTGTAGTCAACTGGTACCAAACTGGGATGGGGAGGATGCAGTCAGTTCGCAGAGTTTGGGCAGTGGTGGTGACAGTGCTGCAGAGACTGAGTGGGAACGGAACCTGGTGACCAACCTGGTGGATACTAGTGACTATATTATCAGTCTGCTTCGAGCCTAGCCCCCCAGTAACCCATGCTGGCCAATTCCAGGCACGACTTCTTCGGCTTTGGTACTGGACCCCTGTTTTCTGATTCTGAGAAGAGAGGCCAAACAAGCTTTAGGGAAAGACTAGAGAAAGCATACATTTTTGCTGAGAGTTGGGCAAGGTAAGGGGATGGTCTTTGAGTATAATTTTGGGTACAAAAGTTGACTTTTTGAGGTGTGTTCCTGAGCAATTAATTAATTCCTCCTGGCCTTCGTCGTGTCTAACTCTGAGACATGTGCCTGGTTACCTGAAATCAGGAAACTCCCCCCACCCCAATGTGTTCTGGACATTGGTTTATACTCAAGTATAACGCAATCACTGAAAGGCTAGAATTCACCCTAAGGTCCTGCCTGCCCCGCCCCAAACATAAGTCCCTTCCAAATGAAGAAAGGGGGTCCATTTTACAGTCACCATTGTTGAGAGGAATGCCTGAGTAATGGAAAGGTTGAAACATTTTCCCCAGTGTTGAGTGCCTGCATTCAAGCAGGGACAAATACCTGAACTTGTGGAACATGACAAACTTAGCTCTGGCCTCTGTACTCGCCGTTCTCATAACTGTCATGCCCCTCCCCCACAGCGTTGGCTTCATTTGGTTTCTGGTCTTTCAGGTTCCACTTCAAAAGCTGTGTCTTCAAGCAGGCCAGCAGCCCACCACCCCTCCCACAGTCTAGCTGGTCCTTTTTGCTTTGATGTTGTTTGTTTGAGCCAGTCTCTCCCTGTGTAGCCCAGAATGGCTTAGAACTCGTGATCCTCTTGTCTTGGCTGCCCGCATGGAGAAATTACAGGAATACAACAATCTCCAGCCATAACCTTTATTATCATTATTATTATTATTATTCTGTAACTATCACTTCTCTTGGAAGTTATCTTTTATGGATTCTTGTCATTCTTGTCTGATACTGGTCTACTTTCACTATCCCAGCTCCCTGGAGTCACTGTAGAACTACTCTAGAGCAGGTATATGGTCGAGGTTCAACTGGGACTTGTCAGATACGGTTAAGCTTATGAGGAAAGGCTTCCGAACCAAGCTTTAACTAATCCTGCTTTGAGCTCTCCCCCATTCAGTCTATTGGCGATCGCTGGGCCTCGTTTTCCCCCTTTGGGAAATGATCTAATGCTGAGTAGGCATGTAAGTAGATGAAAATAAAAACCCCCATTAAAGCTAGTAGCAGGGTAAAGCTAAACTAAGTAAATGGTGGCTGAGGTTACTATATTAGTCCCCTGGGTGTGGCTGTTTAGGAACTGTGTACTAGAACCCTTTCCTGACTTCTGGGGAACCATACTCCCACTGTATGTACTCTGAGTCACATGTCACCACCACACACTAACACTTCAAGTGTTCACTTTGTTATACCCCAGCTGCTAGCTGTCCCTGTTTGGATTGCAGTCTGCCCCACCCCACCCCCACCGCCACCTGAGACTCAGGACCTGTCATTTCTCCCCTCCTCTCCCCCCCCGCCCCCCCCCCCCCCCCGCATCCTCCTTATAGAGGGGGAAAGTTGCCTGTTAAGACCACAACTTCCCTCTTTGGGGGATGGGATTGAGGATGCAGGATGTGGTTAGCAGCAAGGTGACTGGACATTTGTAGCATTGGCCAGGACCTGCTTTGTGGCTCTCTGGGTTGGAGTCTACTGTCCATATAAGCTTTTGACAGTAGGATTCAACTCCCAGGGCGGAGGAAACTTTAGTCTCATCCCAGGCTAGGACCGCCTGGTGCAGTTTGTCACCGTCTAAGGAAAGGAGGAGGCGTGGTCCAAAGACTTCTAACAGCCCTTTTTAGCCTGGCCTACCCGAGGCGCTGACTCACACCTTCCCGGCTCTGTCTCCAAGTGGGGTCCAAGGCCCCAGCCCGCGCCCCTGGGACAGCATATACCACAGTTAAAGCTAGTTTTTCCAAGCCGGAAGTGGGAGACTCTGGGTGGAGGAAGACGCCAGGATTCTAGATTTGCTATCTTGATGTCAGCTAAGGGTCTGAAGAATTCCATGCGGGAACCCTGAGCTTACTGGGACACTCCCACAACAGGCCTACTTCTGCATTCCCCACATCACAAGCAATAATGTGCGTACTCGGAAAGTGAAATGAATGAATGAAGGGCAGGGATTAGCAAAGCAAACTGGGAAGCAAGCAGAAATAAAGACCCATCTGGAGGCATGAAGGAAGCTGCACGTAGCTTTCGGGTGGTTTCGAAGGGACTTCATCGAAACCAGATCAAGCCACCCCTCCCTTCCAGGGTGGACTGGGAAACCTCACCCCGCCTAGAGCACCTAGCAAGTCAGAACTGGATCCAGCTATTTTATTACCTCCAGGCCGGGAAGGGACTAGGAGAAGCTGCGCGCACGCGGACGTGGGGGTGGTGGGGTGCGAGCGCTCTGGGCTCTGGGAGGGCCATACCACTGGCGTCTTGAAAGGGTGGGGACCACTCCACTGTGCAATGTGCAGTGGGAAGGTACTAAACCAGGTTAAAGCTCTAAGGGAAAAGCTTAGAGCTTGGCGGTCCGGCATGCTAGAACCTTATGGGACCTCACCTAGTGAGCACAGAGCTGTCTATTGGTGCTCAATGCCTCCGCCTTCCGGCTGCCATCTCCAGAGCGAGCTGCGCGCCCCCACCCCGAACCCCTAGAGCCCGTGAGAGCCGGTCCTCGCTCGGCACCAGCCAGGGCCCAGGGGTACCAGGGATACGGTTTTCCAGGTCTTCTGTGGGGTGCTCCACTGCGCGAACCACGTGGCCAATAGCCACTGCCTGTGGACTAGGTCCGGGACTGGGCCGGGTCTTGGGCCGGTGGTGAACTGGGGAAATGGTGCTGCGAGACTCCATCACCCTGCTTCCCCTAGGATCTAGGCTGCGATCTGGAGATAGCAAGACTAGGGGTTAGATTGGGTGGTGGAATAGACAATGGAAATCGGGGCCTTAGCTAAGAGTGGCCAGAAAAGCCCTTAGAGACAATTCTCTTCAAGTCCTAAAGGTGTCACTCCGTCACAAACCTCAACATCCCCGCCTCCAAATAAATATACCTCTTCAATCCAGGACATGCTCCACAGAATCATTGCCCAAAGGCAATCAAACCCTAATCTTGGCTTTTGAACCACGAAGCTTTCCCCTTGTGAGTGTTCCGAATCTCTTCTCTCTCACCTCTCCTTCTTTGGCTCCCTGCTCTTTCAGTTACTGAACAATTCTTAAAGATTGGGGGGTGGAGGTGGGGGTGGGGGTTGGATCAGGTCTCTCCTGCCACTGTGTGGGACCTAGGGATCAAACTCAATGTCATCAGGCTTGGGGACAAACACCTTCATCTACTGAGCACTCTTGCCAGCCCCCTTTATTTGTCTCTCACAAGTAAACTCCCTACTCTCTAAAAGAGAATCTGGGGGATGGAATCCACAGGGCTTCTCAGATGGTTAGGAAACCTCTTTTTCCTCGGGATCCAGCCTTTCCACTCTCTGAGCCTCCCCTTCCCCTCTCTGATCTCTGCCTGCCTCTCTTCTCTGGGAAATCCACCACCTCACCTGTCTTCTGATGTCCTCCAACCTCCTTGATCCTACTGCCATCCATGTCTTGAGGCCTTTGAAGTACCAGGCAAAGGCGGGGGCCTCCAGTTCGAATCCTCTCCACCACCTGGGCATGAGTAAGGCCCTGTGTTGACTGGCCATTGATATAGAGCACGAGGTCACCAGCCTGCAAGAACACAGTGCTGTATGAAGGACAGATGGAGACTGGACAAGGATAAGGACCACATCTATGAATGGACTGTTGCTTAGAGCTGACCTGCAAACGACCACATCGCTGTGCTGGCCCATTCTTCAGCAGTCCATGCACGGCCAATGGAGCATCCCCAGATACATTTCGGCCTCCACTTAAAGTGAGACCAAAACCTGCCGGACCTCGGACCAGCTCCACAGAAAATTGGCCAGTGGCTTGGGGTACTTTCAAAGCATAGCTTGCCTTATTCTGGGTTACTGGAAGTGGCTCCATCCATGTACCTAGAGTCTCAGACCTTTGATGCTGGAAAAGGGGCAAGAGTATACATAAATTAGCTGGGTGTGTACCTTAGGATTACTATTGCCGAGATGAGACACCATGACCAAAGCAACTTGGAGGCGGGGAGGCTTTATTTGGCTTATACTTCCACATCATAGTTCATCACCAAAATTGTCAAACCAGGAACTCAAGCAGGGCAGGAATATGGAGGCAGGTCCTGATTCAGAAGCCATGGAGGGTGCTGCTTGTTGGCCTGTTACCTATAGCTTGCTCAGCCTGCTTTTATTTTTTTCTTTTTGAGACAGGGTTTCTCTGTGTAGCATTGGTTGTCCTGGAACTCACTATGTAGACCAGGCTGGTGTCAAACAGAGATCCAACTGCCTCTGCCTCCTGAGTGCTGGGATTAAAGGCGTGTGCTACCATTGCCTAGTCAGTCTGTTTTCTTATAGAATCTAGGATCACTGGCCCAAGGAAGACACCACCCCTAGTGGGCTGAGCCCTCCCCCCATCAATCACTAACAAAATGTCTTACAGCCGGATCTTACGGAAACATTTTCTCAGGTGAGGTTCCCTCCTTTCAGATAACTCCAGCTTTTGTTAAGTTGACATAAGACTGGCCAGTATAGTATAGGAAGTACATGCCTATAATTGTAGCATTGGGGAGTCTAAGGCAGAGAGATCACCTTAAGTTTGAGGATAGCCTAGTGTACCTATCAAGTTCCCGCCAGCCTGGGCTACAGAAGATGCCCTGTCTAAAACTCAACAGAAGCAAAAGGTTAACACAGGACATAGCAATGAGTACCTGGGGTGGATGTTTCACAAGAGTGGCATGAGGCAAGCGACTGTCTGTGACTTCTATATCTGCAGAATCCAGACCACTAACAGCTTAGATATGAAAGAGACAAAGAGGAACATCAAAAGATGTGACATGGAAACCAACTTAGGACTCCTGGCTTAACTTTTTAAATATTAAATTTTTTATTTTACTCTATTTTATTTATTTATTTTTGGTTTTTGGAGACAGAGTTTCTCTGTATAGCCCTGGCTGTCCTGGAACTCACTTTGTAGACGAGGCTGGCCTTGAACTCAGAAATCCGCCTGCCTCTGCCTTCCGAGTGCTGGGATTAAAGGTGTGTGCCACCATGCCCGGCATATTCTTTTTTAAAAAAAAGATTTATTTATTATTATACATAAGTACACTGTGGCTGTCTTCAGATGCACCAGAAGAGGGCCTCGAATCTCATTGCAGGTGGTTGTGAGCCACCATGTGGTTGCTGGGATTTGAACTCAGGACCTTCGGAAGAACAGTCCGTGCCCTTACCCACTGAGCCATCTCGCCAGCTCCTTAACTATTCTTTTTATTTTATGTGTATGGGTTTTTTGCTCACCTGTACGTCTGTGCGCCACATGTGTACCTGATGTCAGATGCTCTGGAACTGGAATAACATCATGATTGTGAGCCACCATGTGTGTGTGCTGGGAATTGAACCTGGTTCTTCCATATGAGCAGCTCTTAACCATGAAACAATCTCTCTCTAGCCCCACCAGTTAACATTTCAACTTCACCTATTTGCCCACTTGTGCAACTCACACAGACTTGCCCACCATTAGACTATTTAGGGACCACACTACCATTCTCCTTCTCTAGCAATCTTTAAGGCTGACCGTACAGAAATAGCTGTCCTGGCTCCTTCTTAGGTAATCCATTGCCATCCATGTGAACAGTCCTCCATATCTTCCTTCCAGATATTAAGAACACATAGGCAACTGGGCGTTGGTGGCACACGCCTTTAATCCCAGCACTTGGGAGGCAGAGACAGGTGGATTTCTGAGTTTGAGGCCAGCCTGGTCTACAAAGTGAGTTCCAGGACAGCCAGAGCTACACAGAGAAACCCTGTCTCGAAAAAATAAAAAAAAAAACAAAAAAAACAAAAAACAAAAAAAACAACATAGGCTGTATGCATTAAGTAACACCCTAAGTGTGACTGTAGCTTATTGGTAATGGGAGTTTCTAGCATGTACCACATCCTGAGTTTGGTCCCAGTACCCCAAGAGTTAAATAAATACAATATTTTAAGCAAGGCCTTCTAGGAAAGTTGCCATTTCAAGATTTTTTTTCCCTGAGAATCTAGATCACAACCTCTAATTAGCCTGCAAAATTCACTTCATTTCTCACATGTGAACCAACAGCAGAAGACTAACCCCGGCATTCTAGAAGCTAAGGCAGGAGCATTGGCTCAAATTCGAGACCAATGTGGTCTCCACCATGAGACTTTGTCTCATGAAACAAAACAAGGAGCTAGAGAGAGAGAGCTCAGCAGTTAAGAGTTCCTATAATGCCTGCTAAAGACCAGAGTTCAATTCCCAGCACACATGTGAAGACTCACAACTGCCTGAAACTGGTAAATCTGATATAGTCACATGTATATACCTACCAACACAAACACACTTGAAAATAAATAAGTCAGCTGTGGTGGCGCACACCTTTAATCTCAGCACTCAGAAGGCAGAGGCAGATGGATCTTTGAGTTCTAGGCCAGCCTGGGTTACATAGTAAGTTCTTGGACAGTCAGGGCTACATAGAGAAACCCAGTCTCTAAAATAAAATCAAGGGGTGGAGCAGGAAAAAATTAAATAGAAATTATATCTTTCAGCATACACATTCACACAAAACCAAGCAAACAAAAATTTGCCTCTAATGTATTCAGAGCTTCCACACTTTGGCATTTCAGATTCACCATTTTTTAAAGATGTCTTTATTCATGCATTTATTTTATGTATATGAGTACACTGTAGCTGTCTTGAGACACACCAGAAGAGGGCATGGGATCCCATTAAAGAGATTTGTGAGCCACCGTGTGGTTGCTTGGGAACAGAACTCAGGACCTCTGGAAGAGCAGTGTTCTTAACCACTGAGCCATCTCTCCAGTCCTCAGACTCACCTTTTTACAAAGAAATCATTTCCTCTCCTCTTTGGAAATGACATTTGGTACAGTTTCACGTATGTATAAAATGTATTGAAATCAATCTTACATCTGTTATGCGCTTTTTTGTTTGTTTGCTTTTCGAGACAGGGTTTCTGTTGTAACCCTGGCTGTCCTAGAACTTGCTCTGTAGACCAGGCTAGCCTCGAACTCACAGAGATCCATCCACCTGCATCTACCTCTCTTGGGTGCTGGGATTAAAGTACTACTGCTCAGCCCCATTATGTACTGTTAATCTGCTCCCAATCCTGCTAACTATTCTTCCCAATTAGGCCCCCTCCTACACCTAGGTTTGTTTGTGTATGTGTTGCCGGTAGTTACAGCTACCAAGTGTTCAAGATTGCGAATGCCAAGTCAGAGCCCCGCTGACCTTAATAACCATCCAGTCCAGCACTTTCCACAAATGTCCTGAAACTCATCTATCGTAATAAACCTAAAAGAATAAACTCTAGTTCACAAGGTCTCGCTGGCTGTGAACCCTCCCGGTGGAATCACACTCTCTAACAGTCACAGGGCTAGCTAGAAGCCCAGCCCCTCCTGCCCCGCCCTACCAAGTCCTTGTACCTACCCTCCGTGTGGCGCAGGCGCAATGTGGCGCCCGCTTTTCGTACTAGCGCTGTCAAGTCCGCGGCGGCTCGTGCCGCCAGGGGGCGCGCATCCAGCCGCTCCAGGAGCTGCCGAGCTCGGGGACTCCCGGACCCTTGTAAGCCACCTCCTGCAGAGAGGAGAAGAGACAAGTCATCTTGGACTCAAAGCGCTGGAGTCCCGACGTGAGTGATTTCTAAGTCCAAAGACCTAGAAATGCCCCTCCAGGTATCCGGAGATCCCTGGTCACTAGTTCAGGGCTGCCCGACAGTCCCCTCCTCAGGTAGGACCCTTGACCGCCGCGAGTGTATACATTGCCCGCTGCCTTACCCCATAAAATCCCCGAAGGTAGCCATTTGACAGCAATAGACCTGAACACCTCTGAGCACTCAACAGATTTATTTGTTTGGAGCTCACCATACTATCCCCTAGTAACACTAAATGCCAAACTTCTTTCGCCATGTGTCCAGGGACCCTGCTTCTCCCACATAAACTCCTCCCTGCAAACAACCCTGAATTCCCCAATTTCACCTTCAGTATACTGGTCAATCCCTGCTACTCCCAAGAGTTCCCTTAAAGGCCCAGTGTCCCCTCAGAGTGCAAGCATCCCCAGATCCCCACCTCCTCAGATCCCCAGCCCACCCACCTAATTCCCTACACACCCTGCCTGCCTAGGACCAGCAGGTGCCTCCAGGCTTTCTTCCTAGACTCATGACATAGGTCTCCTGAATCTGGTGTGCTCCCCCCACCTCTCTCTCTCTCCCTCCACTCCCCCCTCTCTCTCTCACACGCACACACACACACACACACACACACACACACAGCCTTGAGACTATAGGTAAGGGACCTAAAACAAGGTTTTCATCGCTGGGCCCCTGGCTATTGCCAGGAATGCCTGGGCACCAAGGCTGATGTTTACCACTTGTGGGGTGGAAATGATTAGAAGTCCACAAGCAAGGAGTGGGTGGCCTGTGTCGGTTCCTTCCCTTTCTCTCTTCTCCACCCAAGCCAGTACCTCTTCTGCTCCCTCTAGGGTCTGCCGCGTTCCCAGCGCGAGAGTCCATGGCCTGTGGTGAACCTGGTGGACTCAGGGCAGCCCGATGATTAGTTTTAGCGCAGGGGCGCGCTCACCTGGCTCCTAGCCCAGGCCTGGACGCTGCTGTTGTCTGGCCAGTCCCAGGCCTGGCGCCCGGACCAGGAGGTGACCTACCTGGCCGCAGGCAAGGAGGCCTGGTTGCAGGAGCTGTAAAGTCAGAGTCTAGCCTTGCTCTGCCCCAGGTACATCTGCTTCTCTTAACTGGAGACTGGTTAAAACTGAAAAGCTGGAGTTAAACAGGATATGCAGGAAATGGAATTCAAGTAGCCGGCTGGACATGGACAATGGTACACTATCTTTAGAAAGCAACTTAGCAGGATTTTTAAAACAATAAACAATCAGAAAGAAAACAAATTAAATATGCACATGTGATCTACCCATTCCATTCCGGAGTACTTATCTAAAAACATGCAGAGTGTTCATAAAGACTTGAGTATGAGTGTTTATGAACCACAGACACTTGGGCAACCATAACCATACAATTGATTTCCTCTTGTTCTGGAGACTGGAAAATAAAAGATCAAGATGTTGGCCAATTTGGTCCTGGGTGTGTCTTTCCTTCTTGGATTGCAGGTAACTGCTTTCTCGCTGTCCTCCTTACACTGGGTTGACAGAGCGAGAGTGAGAGGTAGAAGAAGAAGAAGAAGAAGAAGAAGAAGAAGAAGAAGAAGAAGAAGAAGAAGAAGAAGAAGAGAGGAGGAGGAGGAGGAGGAGGAGGAGGAGGAGGAGGAGGGGAGGAGAAGGAGGAGGGCTGGAGAGATGGCTCAGCGGGTAAGAGCACTGACTGCTCTTCCAAAGGTCCTGAGTTCAAATCCCAGCAACCACATGGTGGCTCACAACTATCCGTAACAAAAATCTGATGCCCTCTTCTGGAGTGTCTGAAGACAGCTACAGTGTACACACATATAAAAAAGAAAGAAAAACAATCAAACAAACAAAACCAAAAAGTTCTCCACCTCTATGAAATCTGACTCCGTCTTCTGACCTCCACAGATACATGCATACATACACATGGCAGACATACACACACACAAAAGAAGAAGGCGGCGGAGGAGGAGGAGGGCGAGGGGGAGGAGGAGAGGGAAAGAGAGAGAGGAAGGAGAGAGAGAGAACTTTTCTCTTCTTATATAACCATTTAACCGTATATTCCTCCTAAGACCCTATCTGTAGTCACTTGGGAGTTAGAGCCTTAATAAGGAGGGAAAGGGCTTGTAACTCAGTTCACAGCATTTGTTGACAGCCTCAAACTGGAGACAACCCAAAAGTCCATCAGTAGATAAGTGCACAAACTGCTGTATTGATGCAGTGGGTTGGATATAGTGGTATACACCTATTGTTGCAGCACTCAGGCAGCTGAGGCAGGAGGATTTGGGGTTGGAGACCAGCTTGGATAATTCAGTGAGACTCTTACCTCAAGAACTTTAAAGCATAAAACATAAATTTTTTTAAAATGTTAGTCGAGCATAGTGGAACATACCTTTAATCTCAGTACTGGGAAGGCAGAAGCAGGCAGATCTCTGTGAGTTCAAGGTCAGCCTTGACTACACAGAGAGCTCCTGGCCAGCTACAATGGTGAGACCCCCATCTCAAACAACAACCAAAGCTTAAATGTTGGGTATAGTGGCACAGTCCTGAATCTCAGCTACTTGGGAAGCTGAGACAGGATGAGAAATTCAGAGTCATTTGGCTACACAACTTGGCTACAAACTTTGGTACACACTCAGAAGAGAGCAAGGGCCAATGGAGACATTATCAAAAGATGTGGTTTAGGTTAGAAGTTGTAGCAGAGAGCAGAGTGTTTGTCTAGCATAAACAAGGCACTGAGTACTACCTAGTTCTCTCTCTCTCTCTCTCTCTCTCTCTCGCTCGCTCGCTCGCTCGCTCTCACACACACACACACAACTTAGAGATATAAAAGGATGAATAATTTGAACTCAAAATGATTATGGTACGGACTGGAGGTATAGGTCAGTAGTATAGAGTACACAAGTAGCTTGAGGTCCCGCAGCACTGTAAAAAAAGAAAGTCACCAAAAATAACTATAGTATATAAAAGAATCGAGAAAAACCTCTGTAAAGAGGGCATGCTGTATGACTTTACTTAGATAATCATCTAACAAAATACATACTGATGTGCAATGTCAAATCATGGGCCTGAGGTTGCCTTGAGAAGGGTCCAGGGTGAGGAAGCAAGAATGAGGAAGAGCTAATAGAAAACACTTGATGGGATGGCTATGTTCAGTATCTTCATTACAATGATAGCTTCGTGGTTATTAGCATACTATATTCAAACCCTATCAAGCCTATGAAACCAATTGCCTATAATCCACAACACTTGGGAGGCTGAAGCAGGAGAATCATGATTTCAAGACCAGCCTGTGATACATAGAGAGAATCTATCTCAGAAAATAGTGTTTGGGGCTGGAAAGATGGCTTAATCACTAATTGTTCTTCTAGAGGACCCAGATTTGATACCCAGCCCCCACATGGTGGCTCACAACCATCTAACTCCAGCTCCAGGGTATCTCATACCCTCTCCTGGCCTCGTCAGCACCAGGCATGCATGCAGTGCACATATATACATGCAGACAAAATATCCATACACATAACAATTTTTTTGAGATAGGGTTTCTCTATGTAGCCCTAACTGTCCTGGAACTTACTCTGTAGACCAGGCTGGCCTCAAAGTCAGAAATCTGCCTGCCTCTGCCTCCCGAGTGCTGGGATTAAAGGCGTGCACCACCACACCTGGCAATTGTTTTTTTTTTTTTTTAATTAAATCGTGAATGAGGAAAGGAATTGTGGTGGCTTTAATATCAGCACTCAGAAAGCAGAAACAGGAGGATCTCTGTGAGTTTGAAGCCAGTCTGGTCTACATACTGTGTTCTAGGACAGCCAGGGTTACATAGAGAGACCCCATAAGTAAGTAAGTAAGTAAGTAAGTAAGTAAGTAAATAATGACATGATGGTTAACTGTGTAAAGGTATTTGCTGCCACCAAGCCTGATGACCTGGTTCCAATCTCCAGGACCCACACAGTAGAAGGAGGGAATCATCTCCTGCAGGTTATCCGCTGACCTCCACATGCATGTGTGCCTAGCATTCTCATACCTCCCCCTCAATTTATTAAATAATTTTAAAAAAAAAGAATTAAAGTGAAGCCCCTTGCAGGGGTCAGTGGGTAAAGGCTGGTCTCTGGGACCCAGGTAAATGTGGCAGGAGAGATGTGCCATGCAAGCAATTTACAAGCTATATTCCTAATTCTCATGGCAGGCTTACCACACACATCCTCACCATCTCCAGTTCCCAAAGGGGTACAGCTCTAGAGGACGCACTGGCTAGGGTTCCACTCTGTCTGTATCCCATTAAACTTTTCCTGGGGAGACAAATGAACATCTATTCACCCCCCACTAGTGACAAACCAAAGAAACTATTCTATTGTGGCTTGGTAAATCAATGAGTTTGGTTTAGATTGCTTTAAAGCTTAATTTAATGTAATGCATGTGGGTACTTTGATTGCACGTACCTCTGTGCACTATGTACATGCCTAGTGCTTACAGAGGCCAGAAAAGGAGGCATCATCCTTCAGGAACTGGAGTTGCAGATGATCCCATCGTGTGAGTGATGGGAATTGAACCTGGTCCTCTGAAAACGTACCAAATGTTCTTAGCCAGTGAGCCATCTCCAGTCTCTAATCAGAGTTCCTTACAGCAACAAAGAAAAGAGATGGCTTGGTGATTAGGAACACTTGCTGCTCTTGCACAGGACCTGAGTCCAGTTCCCAGCATCTATGTCAGGCAGCTGACAACATCTGTAAGTCCAACTGCAGAGAATCTAGTGCTCCTGATCTCTTTGGGCACCTGCACTCACCACGCACACATACATACACATGCAAATAATTAAGAAGAAAATAAAAACCTTAAAGAATTAACTTTTTTAGGGGCCAACAATTTGTCTCTTGGAGTAAAGGCAATTGCCTCTTCCAAGGCACAGGTCCTGTGACTACATGATCTAAGGAGAGAACAGACTCCTGCCAGTTGTCTTCTGATCTTCGCCCCCCCATACACACACAAATAGAATATAGTAAAATAATCCCTCTCTCCACCAACAATTCAACAATCTTAAAATCATTTGTGCATGGGGGTGGGGGTTGTATACACACCATGGCAAGCATGGCGTCAGAGGAAAACCGTGAGATTCAGCTTTCTCCCACCAAACTCAAGTTGTCAGGCTAATCACCAAATGCCATTGTCTGCTGAACTAACTCACTAGCCCAGTCAATAGTCTGTCAATCCTTCAGAGACTACAGACTCACAAGCCCCTCTTCCTAGCAATTATTAACTGTAAATCCTAGAGAGAGGGTGTGGCCTCATAAGCTCCCTCCTACAGTAATTGTTGATGTTAACTGTCTCATAATTCATGAGGGAAATGGGGCCACTGAAATGGCTTAGATGGTGAAGGTACTTGCTGAGAAGTCTGAGGTTTGCCTTCTGGGATCCACATAGTGGGAGGCAGAAAAAACAGCTTCCTGCTGCCCCACCCCCATGCACAAATGATTTTAAGATTGTTGAATTGTTGGTGGAGAGAGGGATTATTTTACTATATTCTATTTGTGTGTGTATGGGGGGGGCGAAGATCAGAAGACAACTGGCAGGAGTCTGTTCTCTCCTTAGGTATGTTCTGACATACATACACACATGGGCGCGCTCGCGCGCGCGCGCGCAGTGACACATGTGTGCACACACAATAGATTTAACAAGTTTTTGGGTTGTTTTATTTTGTTTGATACAGGGTTCCTTTGTGTAGCCCTGGCTGTCCTGGAGCTCACTGTACACCAGGCTGGCCTCAAACTCAGAAATCCACCTGCCTCTGCCTCTGCTTCCCCAATGCTAGGATCAAAGGCATGTGCCACTGCCACCCAGATTTGTAATAACTTTTCTTTAAGAGATCAACAGATATGCCACGCCCAAGGACAGGGTTCCACAGCAAATCTCCTCCCTTGCTAGAAGCCTCAAGTCATACAAGCATCTCTCCTTGGTCACTCCTTGTCCTTGTCCCCTGAATCTCAGCTGTACTGGCATCAGCTTTCCCAGGGAGTCTTCATCTAGCATCCTGGGCCCCTTGGGTAGTAATTCATCTCTGAGACGACCTTGGAGCCACCCATTCCGTCTCAAGCACCCAAGCCTGAACATCTGCCAGTTTCCAAGTAGTTCTCCATTCCAGAGCCCTTGAGCCCATCCACACACTTGCATGCCCCCTAAGGTGCCCCCCACTCCCTTCACTGTCTCCACCCATCCCCTTGGGCAATGCTCTAACCTCCATGGAGCTAAAAGGTTTCAAGCCCCCTTCTTCTGATTATAAGCACCCTGCTACCCATCCACAGGTTCCTAAAAGCCCAAGCCTTTAAGGAAGCTGTCCTGCACATCACCTAGATCTGAATATCTCAAGCAAAGCAGCATGGGGGCTGGAGAGATGGCTCAGAGCTTATGAGCACTTGCTGCTCTTGCAGAGGTCTCATCTTGGCCTGTAACTCTAGCTCCAAGAGATCTACACCCTCTTCTGGACTCTGCAAACACACACAAGTCACACACACACACACACACACACACACACACACACACACACACACAAGTAAATCCTTTTTAAAACATAGGCAAAGCCAGATATAGTGGCACATGTTTGTAAATCCCAGCACTCAGGAGGCTTGAATCAGAAGGAGGACTGCTCCAAGCTTGAGGCAAGCCTGAGCCAGAGTGAGATCTTGTCTCAGAAAGGAATAATAGGCTTTACAGATGCCACTGTCCCCTGTCACCGCTTGCTGTAGCCATCGTCAACCCCACCAAGTGCTTCACAGTGGATGGTGAGCCCTTGGGCCATGTCTCTTTTGAGCTGTTGCAGACAAAGTTCCAAAGACAGCAGAAACTGTCGTGCTCTGAGCACTGGAGAGAAAGGATTCAGATATAAGGGTTCCTCCTTTCACAGAATTACTCCAGGATTCATGTGCCAGGGTGGTGACATCTACAGGAAGAAATCTGAGGATGAGAACTTCATCCTGAAGCAAATTCAAGTCCTAGCATCTTCTTCATGGCAAATGCTGGACCAAACTCCAGTGGTTCACAGTTTGTCATCTGCACTGCCAAGTCTGAATGGCTGGATGTCAGCACATGGTCTTTGGTGAAAGAGGGCATGAGTCCTGTAGATGCCATGGAGCATTTTGGGTCCTGGAATAGCAAGAAGATCACCATTGCCTACTGTGAACAGCTCCAATATGTTTGACTTGCAGATATCTTATCCACCAGACCATTCCTTCTGTAGCTCAGGAGAGCGCCCCCACCCCACCTGCTCACAGTACCCTGTAATCTCTGCTCTCACTGAAGCTCTGTGTGTTCCATATTTTCCTCATTCCACTCCAAATCTAGCTGGATTGCAGAGTTGAGTTTATGATTAAAGCAAAAAAAAAAAAAAAGGAATAATAAAAAGACTGGATCAAGTAGTGGATCCAATGTTTCTTCTTCCCTCACACAGGATCAAGCCAAAAATGCAGGGCAAGGGATTGCAAGAAAGAAAGAAGAGACTGTCCAAGCCCCTGTCCCCTGACAACACTTGGACTCTGACAGCTGAACCAGAGAGGCTGTTTGGCTAGCTAGTATACATGTCGGAACCACAATGTGTCTGTGCCATATAATGAAATGGCCAGTGACCCATGGGTGTAAACTGATAGAGACCAGCATCGTTCCTTAGTGTTGATGCCCTAAGCAGTTTTATGAGCCTCTGACACACACACACACACACACACACACACACACACACACACACACACATCCATTTCTTCTGCAAAGTGGTGGTGATAGGATATCTTACTGAAGCTCCTTTCTTCCTTCTAAGACAGTCTTACTGTGCCCAAGTCTACCTCCCAAGTTCCCAGATATACCTTTGACAAAATAAGAGTGGCCTTGCTCCTCCACTGGTGGTATTTCATTCCACCCCAGTGTTCTCAGACCCTCTAGGTCCCCACCATTACTCATTCCTCAGTGGACCTGCCCAACTTGTTTCACAATCCTCCAACCCCGTGAAGCTCAGGACTCCCAAACATCTGGTGGCCTCCAAAGCTCCACGGGTATTCCTCAGCCCACCCCTACCATACCATTCCAATTCCCCAGTAGAAGGTTGTAGAATGTCCTGATAAACCTGGCCTCCCATTTTACATGCCAATCTTTGGTTGTCAAATCTCAGAATGTACTCTTAACTTCTCTGAATCTCAAATTATGCTTCCTGTGCCTGGAATAGCAGCATCTCAACTGTGGAAAGAAGAGCTCTGATCCAGGCTTCTCTGATAATGAGGGCAGCACCTGAGGACAAATTAGTCCCAGTGTTCCTACTGGTTCTCACAAAGGTCTCCTTGCTGGCAGCCAGATAGGTCATGGGTTCCAACTCCAGGCATGGGACAGGCCAGCCTCAGTGTCTAGACCTGATCAGAGCACCAGATGGTTACTCTAATCTTTGCTCAAAACATGCCATAGGTGGCCATATGTCCACTGGGCAGGCGACTAGCCATGTAGCCCCATGTAAGAGGTGGCAGTGCCTATGATGAGCAGAGGAGGTTAGCCATGTGAGCCAGGGAAAGAAGAGGGTCTATCCCCTACCACCCTTGCTCTGACCTATTTGCTACCACCTATTGTGTCCTACTGGTAATAGAGCAATTCTGTTGGCCAAGCAATGAAGGCAAGAGCAGTGTCCAGCACCGGTTGCTGGGCTCCAGGCCTCTTAATCCCACGAGAACCCACATCCAAACAGAAGGGTGCTTCACAAGACAAGACAAAAGAGGCTCTAGGGAATCTCCTGGGAGGTGGATGTTTAAGGAGAGACCTGCCAAGGTCGCTCTGGATGCCAGGGCATGCAAGGTCTGTTATCAATTGATGGAAGAACTGAGGGCCTCTGGATTCCTGTGGCAGGGAAATCTTGAAGTACTTGGTCTTAGGAGGGGGGCGGTGAGGCTTTTTACAGAACTTCTGAGAGGTAAGCAGGGCTTATTAAGAATATCCGAAGGAGCCAGGCATGGTGGTATACTCCTTTAATTTCAGCACTAGGGAGCCAGAGACAAGAAGATGTCTAAATTCAAGCCCAGCCTGGTCTACAGAGCTAGTTCCAAGACAGACAGGGCTACACAGAGAAACCCTGTCTTGACAAATAAGCAACAACAACAACAGTTATCTGAATTGGTTCCCAGACCTGGAGAGGGTGGAGGTAGACAGGCCCTGTTTTCTGGGAATCTCTGGGAGAAACAGCTCCCTCAAGACATGGTTACAGGAACCTGACATCTCTAGCTATTAAGGAATGGAGAAGGAACTCCAGAAACAATTCACTGAATCTTGAAGTTGTCCAGGACTTTTTTTTTTTTGGACATTTTATACTGCCTAGGCTGTCCTCACACTTGCCATATAGCCCAGGAAACACTAAACTTTAGACTCTTCTGCCTCTGCTCTCAAGTGCTGGCATTACAGACTGGTACCAGTACACCCAATACACTCAGTTTTATCCAGTTTTAGGTACTGAACCCCTAGTATCATGCATGCTAGGCAAACACTCTTTAGAGCGAGTGGCCAATCCAATCCCCACTAATTTCTGGTTCTCCTGGATGCCTGCCTGCCTACCATAGGAGCTGGTGTGTTGCCACACGCAACAATGCACCTAAGCGTCAAAGAAGTACAGTGACAGGGATCAGAGCCTCTCCTGGGTTTGCATCAGAGTAGAGGGGGATTCTACAAACGAAGGCCCAGGATTGTTATGTCCCTCAATGGGGCCAACGGAGTGTGATTGGGAAAAGAAGTCTTGGGGGCAGGGGACAAAGGGGTGACACCTTGGGTTATCCCAGAGGAGTCCACATATTCCTTTAAGATTTCTGTAATAGGGGACCCTCAGAATATTTGTTGAGGTGGGTGCTCAAAGCTTTGATTCTAGCACTCAAAAGGCTGATGCAGGAGGATTGCCACTAGTTCCAAGGCAGCCTGGGTTACAGTGAGACCTTGTCTCATAAACAGGAGAGAGGGGGGGGGGAAGCAGGAAGGAGGAAGAGAATGTGTTGTGGGTGCTGAGCTGGATGGTAACTAACCTTAGTGTGGCTTCATAGTCCTGTGTGGTGGTCACATAACCTCAGCACTTGGGAGAGTAAGGCAGGTTCTCAGGTAAACTCAAGTTCCTAAGTTCAAGACCAGCCTAGAGAGTGAGACTCTTGTCTTAAAAGAAAAAAAAAAAAGTGTGATGAATTCTAAGATGGCTCTCAACCAGTAAAGATTGCTAAGCCTGATAACATGAGTTTGGCTTCCAGGACCCACGTGGTGAAAGAAGAGTGCACATACTGTGACATATGCCCATATAGTTACATATGCACAAATACATATACATTAAATAAATAAATAAATAAATGAAATGCTGAAAGAAGAAGGGGTGCTTCAAATGTCATTTCTGAGATGCAGACCCTGGAAAGTGGCGGTAGGGCTGGGTACTTGGGCTGAGATGCTAGTGTGGTGGCTTTGAGTGCTTTGCAAACAGAGCTTGAAATGTGAGAAATGGGGTGACCCTTAGAGGCTACAGGGCTGGCCTGCATACTCAGGAGCCAAATCCTGGAAGAACAACCTCCAGAGTTGTTCTTAGCATATTATTTGAGGGAGGGGCCTGGGCGTTACTAGGGGCAGGTAGGAAATTCTGGAGGATTATTTAAATAGCTGACCTGGGATCGTTTGTTCAGAAGGAGGAGCAGCCACTTTTTTTTTTTGTGACTGGTGGCTCACACCTGTAATCCTAGCCCTTGGGAGGCTCAGACAGGAAGATCAGTGCATTACCCATGCCAGTCTAGGTTACATAATGAGTTTCTGGAGAGAGAGAGAGAGAGAGAGAGAGAGAGAGAGAGAGAGAGAGAGAGAGAGAGAGAGAACAACAATAGAAAAAGTAAAGAAAAGAAAGCAGAAGCCGGGCGTGGTGGCGCACGCCTTTAATCCCAGCACTCGGGAGGCAGAGGCAGGCGGATTTCTGAGTTCGAGGCCAGCCTGGTCTACAAAGTGAGTGCCAGGACAGCCAGGGCTACACAGAGAAACCCTGTCTCGAAAAACCAAATTAAAAAAAAAAAAAAAAAAAAAAAAAAAAAAAGAAAGCAGAGAAGGAGGAGCTTTAAGGATTACCCAGCAGCGGTGCTGAAAGAGTTAACTAGTGTAGGAGAACTGGATGAGAGCAAACAAACTACAAATAAAAGAACAGAAAGTGGGGAGAAGGAGGAGGAGGAGAAGTGAGAGCAGAATGTTATTTGTTTGTTTGGTTTTGTTTCTGTTTTTGTTTTTCAAGACAGGGTTTCTCTGTATAGCCCTGGCTGTCCTGGAACTCACTTTGTAGACTCAGAAATCCGCCTGCCTCTGCATTCCAAGTACTGGAATTAAAGGCGTGCACCACCACCGCCCAGCAAATTATTTTATTTGTGTGAGTACACTCTGTCTCAGACACACCAGAGAGGACATCAGGTCTCATTACAGATGGTTGTGAGCCACCATGTGGTTGCTGGGAATTGAACTCACAGCCTCTGGAAAAGCAGTCAGTGCTCTTAACCATTGAGCCAACTCTCCAGCCCTCTGAAGGACATTAATATCATGAATAATGGCATATTTCAAGATACTTCTGCTTCCCAGGCAGAGGCTCTAGGATGGTGAATACAAATATCCCTAAGGCAGGAAAACCTTGATTTTTGAGGGGAGACGTTCTGTCACAGTTCATGGTGCTGGAGAAGGGTGGGTGGGAGAGGGTGGGAGTGGAGGAAGGGTCCAGAACCTGGCCGGCCAGCAAATCCAACACAAGCCCTGAGTGCACAATCAGATAGCCAGGTATGCTGATGCAAGCACTCAGAAGCTGAGCCAGTGGAATTACCATAAGTTGAAGGCCAACCTGGACTACAAAGTGTATCTGTGTCAGGAAACAAACAAAAAAAGAAGTTAACAAAGGAAGAAGAAACACTGCCTCAATAGTAACAACTATATAAGGTATTGGTTGGTAGCTATGTACGATCCCTTAGATATTTTACTTATTTTTTGTGTATGAGTTTTTGCCTGCACATATGTGCATCATGTGAGTGCCTGGTGCACATATAGGTCCAAAAGAGGCCTTGGGTTCCCCTAGAACTAGAATACAGATGATTCTAAGCCACTGTGTAGGTGCTGGGAACAGAACTGGGGTCCCCTGCAGGAGCAACAGATGATCTTTACCAGTTGAGTTATCGCTCCAGCCCCATTTCCAGTCATCTAAATTTCCTTCCTTCCATCGTTCATTTGCTGGTTTGTTCGGTGTGCACCTGTGTTCACCTTATGGATTCTCTGTGGGGATCAGAGACCAGTTTCGGGAGCCAGTTCTCTCCTTGCACTGTTGGTCCCAAGGATAAAACTCAGTTGGTCAGTTGGTCAGGCTTGGTGACATGTACCTGAATATACATGTATGTGTATACACACACACACACACATATATATATATATATATATATATATATATAGAGAGAGAGAGAGAGAGAGAGTTAAGAACTGAAATTTTCTTACTGGGCATAGACTCTCATGTGTATAATTTGGGTTCTCTGGAAGAGCAGCAAGTGCTCTTAACAATTTTTTTTTTTTTTTTTTTTTAGCTCTAGCTGGCCTGGAACCCAGAGATCTGCTTGTGTCTGTATTCCACATTCTGGAATCAAAGGCATGCACTATTATACCCAACTTTTTTTTCTTTAGGAAAGTGAGAAGCTAGTTTCTTTTTTTTTGTTTTGTTTTGTTTTGCTTTTCAAGACAGGGTTTCTCTGTGTAGCCCTGGCTGTCCTGGAACTCACTTTGTAGACCAGGCTGGCCTGGAACTCAGAAATCCGCCTGCCTCTGCCTCCCGAGTGCTGGGATTAAAGGCATGAACCACCATGCCCGGCCTTAATCAGGATATTTGAGGTGGGAAGATCCACTTTTAATCTGGGCCACACCATCTGCTGGGAGTTTATATAAAGGACATGGAAGAAGGAAGCTTGCTCTCTTTGCTTGTGCTGCCTCTAGAAGTAGTTACCACGTCAGCTGTGACAATTTACCTCAAAGGCAATGACATCATTGAGAATAAGCAGATACCATCTTTAATTCATCCGTATCAATATTGTTGGTAGTAAAAATAACAGGGTAGTGAAGTGGCGCCACCTATGGTTCGAACTACAGGGGAGGCTGAGCCAACAAGTGCTGGGAGCCTAGGAACTCCAGGCCAAACCAGGCAAATATGGCAAGAACCAGTCTCTTCCAGAAAAATGAAAAGGACGTTGTGATGGCACAGGCCTTTAATCCCAGCATATGGGAGGCAGAGGGAGGTGAGTTGGAGGTTAGCCTCACCTACAAATCGAGTTCCAAGCAACTTAATGTCACAAAGTGAGACCCTTTTTCAAGAAACAACAAAACAAAACACACATGCGCGCACACACACTAAAAAAAAAAAAAAAAAAAAAAAAAAAAATCCCCCCAAACCACCAACAACAAAATAGCCAGGCATAGCGCAACACACCTGTAATCCCAGCTTCTAAAGAGACTCCAAGACATGGGGGTGACAAGTTCCAAAATAGCCATCTGGGTTGTGTAGCGAGAACCTGTATTGCCGATAGCAAAATAACAGCAAAAGTCAAGCTAAAGAAATAAATCTTGCCGGGCATGGTGGCGCACGCCTTTAGTCCCAGCACTCGGGAGGCAGAGGCAGGTGGATTTCTGAGTTCGAGGTCAGCCTGGTCTACAGAGTGAGTTCCAGGACAGCCAGGGCTATACAGAGAAACCCTGTCTCGAAAAACCAAAAAAAAAAAATCTTAAAATAGATAAAAGGAAGATAATAGCTTAGTGTATTATAATCCCAACTCAGGAAACTCAGGCAGAAAGATTTTCAATACATAGTAAGCTCCACACCAGCCTGAGTTATGTAAGGTGACCCATTCTCAGAACCACACATACAAAAAAAAACAGATTATTGGCTCATTCCCATAAATCCGCTGTGGTGGTTTCAATAAGATTGGCCCCCATAGATTCATATATTTGAATGTCTGGCCATAGGGAGTAGCACCATTAGGGTGTGACCTCACTGGAGGAGCTGTGACCTTGTTGGAGGAAGTGTGTCACTGTTAAGGAAGGCTTTGAGGTCTCCTAGCCTCAGGTTCTGGCAAGTGTGGAATTCAGTCTCTTTCCTGACTGCCTTCAGATCAAGAGGCAGAATTCTCGGCTCTTCAAGCACTATGTCTGTCAGCATGCTGCTGTGCTTCCCAGCACGATGATAATGGACTAAACCCCTGAAACTGTAGGCCAGCCTCAATTAAATGTTTTCCTTTATAAGAGTTGCCTTGGCCATGGTGTCTGTTCACCACAATGAAAACACTAACTATGGCATCCGCATGAGCCAAGTCAAAACAGATTTTTAAAAAAGAAAAAAGACTTTAAAGACAAGTATTCTGCATTAATTCTGCTCCCAGAGGCCATAAGTTATTAAATAAAAATCCCACTGCAACCTAAGTGCTCCTACGGTCAGGTCAGGTCCTGAGGGGTAGGAAGCCGGTCTCTGAGGTTTTTACTGAATGGACATGTTGTCAAACTACTTATTAGATATTTGTATATTTATTGTTGTTTATTTGAGACAGGTTTCTCTATACAACCCTCTCAGAGATTCACTTGTCACTGCTTCCCAAGTACTGAGATTGAAGGTGTGCTCTGCTGTGTCCCGCTCTCAATGTTTATGCTTAAGAGCACAGATTTATTTTGTGGGCAGTGGTGAATGCAGAGCTTCAAAACAAATCAAGGTGAAGAAGTGACTTTGAATACTCAGTCCTAAATGGGACATTTAAATCACACACACACACACACAGGGAGAGGGAGAGAGAGAGAGAGAGAGAGAGAGAACATCATGTAAGAGCTTGAAGGATGGGGAGGAGTATAGTGAAAGACTATCTTGTGGACATGGCATGGCCGTTGTTGTGCTTTATAAGAATATAAGGGAGGAGAAGGAATATGTCTGGTGGATGTTCAGTCAGGTGTGGGGGAAGGGGGTGCCTCTGCGGGGCCATGCTGAAGCAATCCTTCCCCGTGAGGGACCAGCCACAGACAGTATAGTGTAGAATAGAGTTTATTCAGGGCATGGGAAGGGGAGTTGAGAGGATAGAGACAAAGAAAGGCAGAGAGAGAGAGAGAGAGAGAGAGAGAGAGAGAGAGAGAGAAGAAGAAGAAGAAGAAGAAGAAGAAGAAGGAGGAGGAGGAGGAGGAGGAGGAGGAGAGGCTGGCCATGAGCACGTGGAGAGAGAGGGTGGAGAGGAATGAGGAGAGAGAGGATATGGAGCAAGAGAGAGAGGAGGGGCAAGTAGCCCCTTTTATAGCACAGTCAGGCACACCTGGCTATTGCCAAGTAACTGTGGGGCAGAGCTTAGACTAAATGCCAACAGCTGTTGTACTCCTGAACTCACATGCACAAAACAACTCATCAACCCATCATGGATGGGGGAAGAGCACATTAGGCCCCATCCTCCCTTGGGAACTATAGTCAGTTAATGGTTGGTAGGTGTTACATTCCTCAGTGATGTGGCTGCCATAAACTGCCCTTGCTCAAGTAAACAGCTCATATAAGCAACCCTAGTTAAACACAGTATGGTGATGAAGGTACCTAAAGAGCTTAGCTTGAGAGTTTGTGGTCTGAAAACTTCTTTTTCCTATAGCTTTATGGATTTATTTAATTATTTATTTATTATATGTAAGTACACTGTAGCTGTCTTCAGACACTCCAGAAGAGGGCATCAGATCTCATTACAGATGGTTGTGAGCCACCATGTGGTTGCTGGGATTTCAACTCAGGACCTTCAGAAGAGTCAGTGCTTTTAACCGCTGAGCCATCTCTCCAGCCCTATGGATATTTTTCTATTGCATTCTCCACGTATATTAATCAAGGGTTTATTGCTTCAATGAAACACCATAACCAAAAAGCAAGTTGGCTTACATTTCCACATCACTGTTCATCATTGAAGGACAAGAACTCAAACATGGCAGGAACCTGGATGGGTGCTGCTTACTGGCTTGCTCCCTGTGGCATGCTCAACCTGCTTTGTTACAGCACCCAGGACCACCAGCCCAAGGATAACACCACCCAAATGGGCTAGGCCCTCCTCTATTAATCACTAATTGACAAAATGCCCTATAGCTGGACTTTATAGAAGCATTTCCTCAGGGCTGGTAAGATGGCTCAGTGGTGAAGAGCACTGACTACTCTTCCAAATGGGTCCTGAGTTCAAATCCCAGGAACCACATGGTGGCTCACAACCATCTGTAATGAAATCTGACTCCCTCTTCTGAAGTGTCTGAAAACAGCTACAGATAATAAATAAATAAATTTTATTATTTTTTTTTAAAAGCATTTCCTCAACTGAGACTCCTTCCTCTCTGACTACTCCAGCTTGTCTCAAGTTGACACACAAAACCAGCCACTGCACAGTTATTCACTTTACATATAATTAGATAAAAATGTTTTCATATTTAATTCATTTGTTCATGTTTACATGTATATGTGTGCTTGCATGGCATGGCACTTGTGGCGCCGTCAGAGGCAACTAGTGGCTAACTCTATCTTTTCACTATGTAGGATCTTCAAGAACTCAGGTCTTCAGATTTGGTAGCAGACACTATTACCCATTAAGTCATCTTGTGTAAATGAAACTTTTTTTTTTTTTTCGAGACAGGGTTTCTCTGTGTGGCCCTGGCTGTCCTGGAACTCACTTTGTAGACCAGGCTGGCCTCGAACTCAGAAATCCGCCTGCCTCTGCCTCCCGAGTGCTGGGATTAAAGGCGTGCGCCACCACTGGCCGGCAGTAAATGTAACTTTTATTTGCCTGATGTAATTGTTGTCTCCATGGTTTACTACTTCCATCTGCTAAAGTAGACCTAGCCCTGGAAGCTTCCAGCCTCTGTCAGTAAGGTTCACATTGTGGAAGCACATTATGAGTTTTATTTATTTTGTTTTGTATATATAAACATTTTGCCTGAATTCATGTTCGTGCATCACATGCGTGCATGGTGCCTGAGGATGTCGGGAAAGGGTATAGGATACCCTAGAACTGAATTCATACCGGTTGAATACCGAGGAATAACCTAATCAATCTTCCACAGCGGCTATACCACTGAGAACTACATTTCCCAGGATGCTTGATACGGCACGTTCCTATGACGTTTCAAAGAGTTTCTGAGCCCTGATTCCCGTTTCCCACGGCTACAAAGCACTTGTCTTTGAGGCGTTGCATTCTGGGATTGATTCTTACGTTTCCGGGCCAGCCCCTCACGGCTCGAGCTAAACTTCCCAGCCAGCGCAACGCTCGCCTGTGACTGGAGCGAAGATGGCGGACCGTGAAAGTCCGCCGCCGCCTGCCCGGTCAATGGCTCCAATTTCTTTCGGGTTCACTCGCACGTCTGTCCGGAGGCGACTGGCAGACCTCGGAGATGGCGAAAGACAGGCCCCAGAGGAGAAAGATTTCTTGGCGACCGTGGAAGGGAGGGAGCTGCAGAGGTGAAACGCCGGGTCTTTCGCGTTTTGGAAATCTGTGAAATGGGCTTAAGCAGGAGGGCAGAGTTAAGAGTTGTTTGTCCTGGTGACAGTGGCCTGGAAAGCCTGAAACACTGCCTCGGGAAATTTATGGAGGTAACCAGGAGTGGCGGCAAACGCCTATAGGTCAGGACCTGGGAGGCTGGCGCAGGAGGATCAGGAATTGAACGCTAGCCTGGGCAATTAAAAAACAAACAGGAAGAACATAAGAATTTAAGGGCAAGAAGAGGGAGGTTTGTTAGGTGGGTGAAATGGGCCTGAGAACCAGAGGTATAGATTCCTCAGGAAAAAAAAGGCGTTGGGACTTGAGTATGTGTACCTTTTGAGAAAATGACAGGATTCTTCCCGTCTCAGCTGAAATTATGGGAGCTTCTCCGATTTGGAGAACGAGGCAAATTCAAGTCTGGGGAGGCCATCAGCAGTATAATTAAGAAACAAAGGTCCGAAAGGCCTAAGTGGGGGACTTCTAAAAGGCAGCTTGCCGGCCTGGAACTGGGAAGAATCTGGACTAAAGATGATAATTTGTAGGCCATTATGGTTGAAGGCCTAAGGCTGATTCCCACAAGACACACTTAAAGAGATGATCCATGGTTGTAATTCCAGCACTAGGAGATTGCATCAGGCTGACTTTATAAGACCAGCGTGAGCTAAATCGTGAGATCTCTCAAAAAAAAAAAAAAATGAGTGGACCTGTGAATAGTAACCTGTGAACATGGTCCATAGGACTGGGCATTGATCTATCTATCTTTCTTTCTTTCTGGCCATTGAAATTGATTTTCTTTGTTTCCTAACCTCCTTTCTATCTTGATATTTATACTTTCTTTCTTTGGAGGGGGTGTCCTGGAACTCACCCTGTAGATCAGGCAGGCCTTGAACTCAGAGATCCTCCTGCTTCTGCCTCCTGAGTGCTGCTGGAATTAAAGTCATGCGTCACCACTGCTGGCCTGATATTTCTGCTTTGTAACACGTCTACTTTCCCAACCTTTTTTCTCTCCTGACGTAAGTGTGAACCCTCCCGAAGCCCCCAAGGAGCTGGTTATCCCATTGATCCAGAATGGCTCTCGCAGGCAACCTCTGTCCAAGAACCCTAAGCCATCTTCAGAAACTAGCACCGTGTTGATGTCAGACGGTGTGTTGTCCCAGGCTGTGAAGGAACTCATTGAGGGTGAGTGGACCCTGTCTCTTTGCTCTGCCCCAGTGCAGATAGAAGGGGAAGGTGTTGGAAGGATAGGCTGTGGCCTCATTGATCCCTCCCATTCTTCCTTAGAATCCAAGAAGTCTCTGGAGGAGAGGGAGAATGCAGGTGTTGACCCCACGCTCACTATCCCCATGATCCAGAAAGGATGTACTCCCAGTGAGGAAGGATCAGACAGCGAACCTCAGGCTGAGACAGTGAGCGGCCCCTCTACCTCCCTCCTACACTGTTCCCTCTGCCCTGGCTGCCTAGCCTCCTTGCACATAGCAGGGAAAGTGTGTGTGTGTGTCCCAAAGCCCTGCCAATTAGCCTTTCCTCCTTCCATTCTTATTAGAAAAATTAACAAAATAGATAGGGTATTTTAAAAATGTACCTGAATTCTGGGATGATGTGAATGAGGTGGACAAGTAAACAGGAAGTACAGGTGCCATGAGGCTATGCACTGTTTGGAGCCGCATTGGCCTGTTTCCTCTTTCCTTGTTTCTTCGGTCTGATTTCAGACTGCATGCTTGAGGAGCACTAAGAAAGCCTATTACTGGATTGCAGTGACTGATGAGGGGTTGGGCAGTGGATGAAGGCAGAGGGGGCTAGGACAAGAAAGGACATTCTGAGCTCCAGAGGGCTCCTGTCTTTTACTGTGAGTGAAGTGAGAGCTAAGAGGATGTCTTGAGGAGACAAGGGTTATAACAGGGTCCCCATTGTCTGCCCTGACCAAAAATGACTAGGAAGTGAAGGTAGGGAAGGAAGAAAGGAACCTAATCCAGGATACAGGTCACAAGGACACACACATCCATAGGAGTGGCCGGAGTGAGGGCTGGAAGGACAGTTAGGGTTTAGTGAGAGAAGAATGATCAGAGTGGGCACTGTTTAGTTTTACGACACAGGGTTTCTCTGTGTAGCCCTGGCTGTCCTGGAACTCACTCTGTAGACCAGGCTGGCCTCGAACTCAGAAATCGCCTGCCTCTGCCTCCCAAGGGCTGGGATTAAAGGCGTCCTCTACCATGCCCAGCTCAGAGTGGGCACTCTTAATGGCAGCAACAGCCCAAGAAAGCCACACTTATGGGTCAATCTGAGGCAACTTGCAGTGTGCTGTGTCATTGGAAAGGAATGAAGAAATGACAGCAGAAGAGATGGAAAGTGTGTTTGTGGAAGTCAAGTTTTGAGCTCAGCTTCTTAGCTTTTTAGTTTTTTTTTGTCCTTTTGACACAGGGTTTCTCTGTATAACAGAGCTCCTCTGGCCATCCTGAACTCACTTATGTAGACCAGGCTGACCTCAAACTCACAGAGATCCACCTCCCTCTACCTTCTGAGTGCTAGGATTAAAGATACATGTCATCATGCCTGGCTAGTATTTTAGCTTTATTCAGACAACTTTTGTGATACATCCTGTCTTTCAGCTGAGCTGGTCTTAGCCTTCTCCTGTGCTTTGCTTTCTTCTTTCTGTGACAGTCTCATGTTGTCTAAGCTGGCCTTGAATTCACTCTGTTGACAAAAATGACCTTGAACTTCATGCTTACAACTCTAATCAGGCTTTGTGGTCTGCCCTACTTTTTTGGAAACAGGGTCTTGCTGTATTCCTGACTGTTGTGAATTTCTATGTAGATTAGGCTGGCCTCAAACTCAGAGAGATCTGCCTGCCTCTGCCTCCCAAGTGCTGGAACTAAAGGTGTGCAAACTACATCCCACTTCGCCTTCCTTAAGAAAACAAAACTCGCCGGGCGTGGTGGCGCACGCCTTTAATCCCAGCACTCGGGAGGCAGAGGCAGGCGGATTTCTGAGTTCGAGGCCAGCCTGGGCTACAGAGTGAGTTCCAGGACAGCCAGGACTACACAGAGAAACCCTGTCTCGAAAAACCAAAAAAAAAATAAAAAAATAATAAAAAAAGAGTTTTGTTTTTTTTTTTTTTTTTTTTTTTTTCGAACTCAGAAATCCGCCTGCCTCTGCCTCCCGAGTGCTGGGATTAAAGGCGTGCGCCACCACGCCCGGTGTTTTTTTTTTATTTTTACTTTTCATGCTTTGATTGGAATTCAGGACCTTCCCTGTGCTAAAATGCCTGTTATTGAGCTATACTTTTTTTTTTTTTTTTTTTTTTGGTTTTTTGAGACAGGGTTTCTCTGTGTAGCCCTGGCTGTCCTGGAATGAGCTATGCTACTTGCCTGTACTTCATTCTATCCTGTTCTGGCCTTGACCTCATCTCTCTAATTTCCCCATCTCCAAGCCTCCATACCCATCTACATCTCAGATGACCACAATTCTAGCCATCCGTCCTCTCAGCTTAAAATCCTTGGAGCCAATCCTTGACTTCCCTTTTTATTTCATATTCTGCACATAGCCTATCAGCCCAACCTCATCATCTCCACTTCAATAGATCCAGAAGCCACATTACTAGCATCCTGGGCAGAGGCAGCATCTGGACTGTTTCTCATGGGTCTTTCTAGGGGCTCCCATGTGACTCTTGGTCCCATGACGTTCCCAGTTCTCCTCATTAATTCCTTACCATCTCTGCTTCCACCTTTCCTGTTGATTTCCATGGTTCTTTTTTATTTAAATATTTTTTATAAGGTATTTCCCTCATTTACATTTCCAATGCTATCCCTAAAGTCCCCCATACCCTCCCCCCACTCCCCTACCCACCCATTCCCATGTTTTGGCCCTGGCATTCCCCTGTACTGGGGAATATAAAGTTTGCAAGTCCAATGGGCCTCTCTTTCCAGTAATGGCCGACTAGGCCATCTTTTGATACATATGCAGCTAGAGGATTTCCATGGTTCTTAACCATACATACAAAGTCTAACCTTACTGCAGGCCCTCTTTTTGCTTGTTTTGTGTTCTGAGATAGAGCTTCACTGTGTAGCTCAGGCTGGCCTTGAGCTCACAGAGATAAGCTGCTCCCACCTCCCAAGTATGCCTTTTATTTTTACAACCGAGTCTGTTTGGAGCAGTCATCTCACATCCTCATCTGTTCTGCTATCTTTTATTATTTATCTGATAAAATGTCTTGTCGTGGCTCCCATCTCCCTTTGAATTCCCTTAGCCAGGTATTTTTTTGAGTTTGGGTTTGGCTTTGAGATTGGGGGTGGGGGAAGTCCCAGCATGTTGCCCAAGCTGGTTTCAAATTCTTGGGTTTAAGCTAGACTCCACCCTTACCTATACATAGCAGGGCCTACTGGACAGTGCCACTTTATTTTTAAATGTGTCACCACTTGATGTATCGTGTTTTCAGAACTCGATTTGTTGTATGTCTTGACAACTAGATCATAAGGCCCAACAGACTTTATCCATTTTATTAGTTCCTTATCCTCAGCACCTAAATAAAAGGTCCTGTAAATCTTTTGAAAGCATGTGGATATTTGTTGAAGCTGGGTATGGTGGTCCATGTATTACATCCCAGCCCTTAGGAGACAGGGGCAGGCTGTTCTCTGAGTTTAAAGCCTGCTGGTCTGGTCAACAGAGAGAGTTCCAGGACAGCCAGGGCTACATAGTGAGAGCCTGTCTCAAACAAACAAACTGGGAAGAAGGGGCAGTAGAGCAATGGCTCAGAGTTAAGAACACTTGCTCTTATAGAAAGCCTGAGTTCAATCCCAGCACCTACATGCTCACAATCATCCATACCTCCAGTTCCAGGGCATCAAATGCTCACTTCTGACCTCCACTGAAACCAAGCACAACACACATCATGGTCATACATATATGTAAGGAAACATTCAGACACATAGCATAAAATAATTCTAAAAGACCTTTTGTTGTTACTGAAAGACCCCGGGGTGGAGGAGCAGAGTGAGGAGTGATAAGAAATGAAAACTGTCCTTCAAGCTATCTGTTCAGGGGCCAGGGCTGGAGAAAGTCAGCCCGTGAGTGGCAGGCAGCAAGTGCAAGGCAGAGGGCCCATCCCAAGCAAAACCTGACTCTCTTCTCCTGCCTGACTAATAGGTGCCAGAAGAAGCCGACTATGAGGCAGTCCCTGTGGAGGCCTATGGGCTGGCCATGTTGCGGGGCATGGGATGGAAACCTGGCAAGGGCATCGGCAATACCTTCAGTCAGTGAGTTTGGGGGGAGTATGGGGGGGACACAATGGGTATAAATAAGACCCCTGTGGTTACATTTAATCGAGAACCATCTAGGTGCTGAGAGAGGACATTATCAACCTCACCAGGTCAGTAGTTACCCACTACTGTTTCAAACCGTGCTTTCTACAGCGTTGTTATTCCAAAAGAACAAAGCAAAAAGCAGACAACCTCAGATTGGTCTTCAGAACACTAAGGTCCTCTTTGTGGATCAGTTTCCTATCTGAAAAAGGCAGGCGCTACTAACCTCACAGCTTTGTTGCAAGAGTACGATTTAGTCCCTAGTAAACTAGCAGAAACTAAACATCTTTTTTTTTACATTTATTTATTTTTATATATAAGTACACTGTAGCTGTCTTCAAACACACCAGAAGAGGGCATCAGATCTCATTACAGATGGTTGTGAGCCACTATGTAGTTGCTGGGATTTGAACTCAGGACCTTCGGAAGAACAGTCAGTGCTCTTAACCACTGAGCCATCTCTCCAGCCCCAAAACTAAACATCTTTTCTCTTATTTTATGGACTTATAATCCTTTTGTTGGGCTGGTGTGTAGCCCAGTGACACAAGCTTACCTACCATGTAAAAGGTCTTGCATCTGTAGAACTGAAAGCAAAATCCCTTTGCAGTTGTAAATCCCAAAGACTTCCTAAGTCATTTGGTAAGCCAAACAGACTGTGATTGATTGATAGTGAGCATTCTTTACTGTTCCCTGCTCTGTGTACACATTATATGATCTCTTCTGTAAATAGATTAGATGTTGGAAGGCTTGCCTTTTGTACTCCTACAAGCCTATTTTTCTCTGCAGGGTAGTGAAGCCCCGAGTCAACTCTATAAGGCCCAAGGGCTTAGGGCTAGGTGCCAACCGGATGGAGGCTCAAGACTTGGCTTCCGTAGGCTCTCACCACCCACCAAGACCAGATGGGGATCGAGAGAATGATAAGGAAGGCCAACCTCAAGGGCTGATGCATGGAAGAGCTGTGGTTGTCCTTTCTGGCCCCTACCGGGGCCTCTATGGCAAGGTAAGAAAACACATTCCTGACGCCATGTCAGGTAGCTGGAGTGAGGAAGCCTGGTGGTTAGGAAAGGCTGCCAGGTGTCATGGTACATGCCTGTAATCCTACTACTGCAGACACTGAGGCAGGGAGATCACAAAGTCAAGAGCTTCTTGGCTTCTGTAGGAAATTCAAAGGCAGCCTAGCAATTGTCCAAAGTAAAATAAATATTTTAAAGGACTAGGGATCTAGCTCAGTAAGTAGGAAGAGGTACCAAGCAGAAAAAATAAAACCATAGTGAGTTCAAAGCCACCCTCAGGTATTTAAGCAAAACTTGTGCCCAAAAAAACAAGAGGCTGGGGAGATAGCTCATGGAAAAGAGCTTCCTACCCAAGCTTGAAGACCCCCAAAGCCTGTGTAAAACTCAGCAAAGTGTGGCAGCTACAAGGCCTTTGAGCTTCAGTCTCAACCAGAAGGGAGAAAAGACCATGTCCCATAACTTTCACGAAACTTAAGTATTGAAGCTGAAGAAACCATGTTAACCCAGTACCTAAGAAACTCCAACAGAATTGCTGCCTGGGGTATATGACAAATACTAGTCTGGCCTGGACCCTGTCTTCAACAAAGTGAAAGCTGGGGAGATGTCTCAGTGTGTAAAGTGCCTGACTCGCATGCAAGCGTGAGGACATGAGTTTGGGTCCCCAGTACCACGGAAGAGCCAAGCATACACCCATCTATAGCCCAGAGCTGGGGAGGAGAGACTCGAGGTGGATCTCTGGGGCTCATTGGCCAGCCAGCAGGGCTGAGTCAGTGAGCTCCAGGTTCACTGTCTCAAAAACGAAAAACAAAACGGTGGTGGGGGCTGGAGAGTTGGCTCAGCAGTTAAGAGTATTTGCACCGGGCGTGGTGGCGCACGCCTTTAATCCCAGCACTCGGGAGGCAGAGGCAGGCGGATTTCTGAGTTCGAGGCCAGCCTGGTCTACAAAGTGAGCTCCAGGACAGCCAGAGCTATAAAGAGAAACCCTGTCTCGAAAAACCAAAAAAAAAAAAAAAAAAAAAAAGAGTATTTGCTGCTCTCCCAGACCTGGGTTCAATTTCCAGCACCATGTAGCTCACAACCGTCCATTCCCAGGAGATCCAACACCCTCTTCTGGACTCAACAGACACCAGGCATGCACATGACATGGTGTACAAACACATACATGCAAGCAAAAACATGCTACTCACACATAAATAAAAATGTCAAAGAAGTAAGGTGCTTCACATCTTTAATCCCAGCACTCAAAAGGCAAAGGCAGGCAGATCTCTGTAACTTTGAAGATAGCCTGCTAATAGAGTGAGTTCCAGGCCAGCCTGGGCTATCTACATCTACATCTACATAGTTTCAAAAAAAAAGGCAAAAGCATTAGGTAACAAACATTTAAGGAAGATGCCTGCTGTCAACATCTGTCCTCCACACACATGTGCACACACCACACAAACAGCAGGTATGTGCATGTAGACCACAAGTCTTCGTTTTCCATTTTGCTAAGGGAAACACAGGAACAGAGACCTGGTCCCACTTCTTGGGAGTCATGGTTTGAGAGACCAGACAAAGGAACCATGCCTGCTCCTAATCACCAAAGGTCACAGTGTATGTTTGGGCATAGTGGTGTACACCTTGAATCACAGCACTCAAAGATGGGTGGATCTCTAAGTTATTGGCCAACCTCTGCTATCTAGGAGAACTCCTATTCGAAAAACAAACAAACAAACAAATGCAAAGGTTAAAGCTGAGAGAGAGAGGCAGACAGACAGACAGACCGATCAACCAAGCCTGGTGGAGGAGGTAAGGGCTAGAGATTTTAGGGCTAGCAATAGTCCATTCACACTCTGCCTTCTCCCTTCCTCCTTCCTTCCCACCTTAGGTAGAAGGCCTAGATCCTGACAATGTACGGGCCATGGTTCGGTTGGCAGTGGGCAACCGCATTGTGACTGTTAGTGAGTATTGCCTGCGGCCTGTTTCCCAGCAGGAGTTTGATAGCCACACCTCGAAGCCAGGTGAGTCTTTTAGAGCTGGAGACTTAGAGAAGCATGGGAACAGGCAGGCTCTCCAGGTCTGTAAGGAGAAAGGGCACTCTGTGACTTCCAGTCACAGGTCAGGGATGAGAAGTGACGAGTAGTTTATTTACTTTTTGTTTGATGGTGCTGGGATTAGAACCCAGAGCCTTGACAGTGCTTATCGGGCTCTAGCAATGAGCCCTACCCTCAGCCTAGTTTGTTCAGTTTAACTGTGAAGAGTTTTATCTAACACCATGCATCTTCATCCTCTCTGAGCAGTAAGAAATGGAATCCAGTTTCTACCCCAAGAGGTCCTCATGTATTTAAAGTGGCAGTCCCCTCTTTCGCTAAATATGAGACTAGGGTTAGGGTATGAGCAAGGAGAGGCTAACAGAACAGTGGTGCCTGTGGCTCTTCTTCCACTCTTGTGAACACCAGGCAGTTGACTCTGCTATCTTTGTTGTGGGCCTGGTGGTTGAGAGGGACTTCTTGAAGGAGGTGGATTGGGAATGAAATGCCAGTGACACAGTAAGGCTTTCTTCTTGCTGTCCCTATACCCCCTTGAACAGGCCATGTGAGCAAAACTTCCACAGAGCAGCAAAACAGAGCAGCTGGAACAGCCTCGTCATTGAAGGCTGTACAGAATCCGGAAGACTCAAAGAGGAGGCACAAGGATTCGGAAAAGAAGCGGAAACACTCTCCCGACCGGTAGGAGCTAATCCACTGGACTTACATGGTATGAGGTGGCTCAAGGAGTCAAGGCAAAGCAGGGCATAGAAGGAACTGGGAACAGCAGTAGGGGCAGGTTTTACAGCATGGCTTTTAAAGATAGGCCAGCTGCAACATGAGTATAACAAGCTAAGCTAGCTCCTGGCTTTTTCCACAGACAGGATGGACCAGTGCCCAAGACTGAGAAAGCAGCCCCTAGAAACAAGCACTGGTTGCATAGGGACCTACGTGTGCGGTTCATTGACAAACTACACAAGAGTGGCCGCTATTATAACACCAAGGTATGATCCCTACCACTGGAGGCCCCTTCTTCACCCAGGACTGTACCCTCTAACTTTCTTTTGGTTTGCTTGGTTGGTTTGTTTGTTTTTTTGGAGACAGGGTTTCTCTGTGTAGCCCTGGCTGTCCTGGAACTCACTTTGTAGACCAGGCTGGCCTCAAACTCAGAAATCTGCCTGCCTTTCAGCCACCCTTTAACTTTCTAACATCTTACTTCTATTCATCTCTCTAGATGACAATTGAAGATGTCCTGAGCCCAGACACATGTGTGTGTCGGACGGATGAAGGCCGAATTCTGGAAGGTAAGCCTGAGCTACTATACCCAGGATGTTCCCAGGATGATAAAGAACGGGTCTATTTGAGGAGGTGGAGTGATGGCTCACTGGTTAAGAAAGAGCACTGGCTGCTTTTCCAGAGGATTCAAGTTTAATTCCCAGCACCCATATAGCAGCTCATAACTGTCTGTAACTCCAGTTCCAGAGGATCTGTCTGCCGTCCTCTTCTGACATCCACATGGTGGCTCACAACCATCTGTAACGAAATCTAATGCCCTCTTCTGGAGTGTCTGAAGCTGGTAGTGGTGGTGCACACCGGGAGGATTTGCTGACGGAGTGTCTGAAGACAGCTACAGTGTAGTCATATAAACAGATCTTTAAAAAGAAAAGAAATGGAGAAAGGGGGGATGGAAAAGTACAGAAAAGAAAAGAAAAAAAAGAATCTCAGGCCAAGATCTGGGAAGTTAGGCAGGATTCAGGTTGTTTGCAAGACCCAGCATCCTCTTTCAGAGCAGATACTTCCTTGAAAGAGATAGCCTAGAGCCGGGCGTGGTGGCGCACGCCTTTAATCCCAGCACTCGGGAGGCAGAGGCAGGCGGATTTCTGAGTTCCAGGCCAGCCTGGTCTACAAAGTGAGTTCCAAGACAGCCAGGGCTATACAGAGAAACCCTGTCTCGAAAAACCAAAAAAAAAAAAAAAGAAAGAAAGAAAGAGATAGCCTAAACCCTATGTATTTTCCAAGTTAGAGTAGCAGGAAATGACAATTTGTCCCTATCAAAACTATTGCCTTTACAGGAAGGAGTGTACTGAGCTTGCACTACAGGGCAGGCTGAAAACATGCCCAGTACATAGTTTCTGTATAAAATGCTCCTGTATTGTGGTAATTTCTGTAAACGACTCCTTGGTTTTCTCACCTGTGAAATGTAGTGACTCCATCTATCAGCAGGATATAAGAGTAACTCTAATAAATATTAGAAAGGCCCTCCCGACAGGATCTGGCCAGGCTGGTTCTTGCTGTGGACCTCATTCCCTGTCCCTCATCTGTAGATGTGAGAGAAGACATGCTGGAGACCCTGATTCCCAAGGGAGAAGGCCACCGTGTGATGGTGGTGCTGGGACCACATGCTGGAAAGGTAAATCCCATGTCTGAAGATCAGGTCACTGTGCATGTTGGCTGACCTTGCTCACTCTGCCCCATCCTTCCTCAGGTGGGACTTCTTAGGAGTCGGGACAGAGCGCAGAGTCACGCTTTGGTCCAACTTGGGAGAGAGAACCAGGTGGTGGAGCTCCACTATAACGCCATCTGCCAGTACGTGGGCCCCGGTGACTCAGATGAAGACTGACACATGGACCACTGCCCGTCACTCAGATGCCAGGGAGAAGACAGATGTTCTGTCCTCCTTTGAGATGCAAGGATGGGGATGTGACTAGATAGAGTTTACCAAAATTTAGAGTGTGATAAAAACCATTTTAAATAGTGGAAGGATGAAATCAAAACCAGTATGTAAACTGTAAATTTGGGTGGAAGCTGAGATGATCAAAGTGGAAACACTTCATTTCTTAGCCTCATTTCCCTGCTGAGGGTTCAGGACAAGTTAAATTCCCCATTCAGTACATAGTTTTACCCTTGGAACATAAAATCCGTGAAGTCTGTCCCCAGACAAACACAATAGAATCTGCAATGCTGCATCTCAGAACAACTTCCTGAGTCTGGATCTTGAATGGTCTTCAAAGGCTCTTTTTTTTTTTTAAGATTTATTGTATTTTGTTGTTGTTTTATGTGTGTGTAAGAGAGAACGAGTATGTGATTGTGATTACAAACGCTTCCAGAGAGAGAGAAAATATGTGAATGCTCAGAGACCATTAATGTTGAGTTGCCCCGGAGTTGAAGTTACAGACAATTGCAAGCTGCCCTGCATGGGTGTTAGGAAGCAGACCTGGATCCTTTGGAAGTACAGTAAGCACTCTTAAGCACTGAGCCACCTCTCCAGCTCCTGTGCCCATATGGTAAAGGACTCTTGCTCAGGATTGTGCTACTAGCACATACTTTTGACCTCTAGGAATGTCCCTGGGCTGATGATGCACTGAAGAGAAAGGGGAACTTCTGCCTATGAACAGCATGAGTTAGTTCCAATTTCCAAAGGAGCTAGTCACTTCTAGTCCCCATACATGGCTTAGGTTAAAAGGTATTTCTGACTCATGCAGTTTCTTTGCTTGCCATGGGTGATTATATTATTTTTTTTAATAAAAGTTTATTGTTGAGAATCCTGAACCGCTTTCCTGCTTGGTGGTTGGAGAAGTCAGAGCCTTAGACACAATTGTTTCTAAATAATCCCTAATATATATATAGTATTTAACTTAGACCTGTGCCACAGGTAAAAATACCCAACTTGTCAGCCCGCCACACTGAAAAGAATCAAAACATCCCAATGATACTGGTAAATGTGGCTAGAACTGGGCTGAACTCTGGCCAAAATAAACAGACAAAAAGACATGAGCCACACACAGTGTGGTGGCCCATATCTGTAATCTAGCACTTGAGAGGCTGAGGCAGGAAAATTCCCATGAGTCTGAGGAGCTTCACTGAAAAACCTAGCAGGAAATGTGCTAGGTGTAGTAGCACACACCTTTGATCTTCGCACTCAGGAGACAGAAGTAGGCAGATCTCCATGAGTGTGAAGCCAGCCTGGTCTACAAAACAGGCCCCAGGCCAGCCAGAACTCATACTAAGAACCTATCTATCTCAAATAAGAAAGGATACTGTGGTTTTCTCCCTTCCTATTGTCCCTTTTATGTCTTCTCTTATCTAATTGCTATATCTAAGACTTTGATACTGTAGGGGACAGTGGACATCTTATTCCTGATTTCCGAGGAAGTGCTCAGTGTGTCTATATTTAATATAATGTTGGCTATAGATTTATTGTATATAGCATTATTATTTTGACATATTTCCATGTATTTCTACAGTCTCAGAGCTTTTATCACTTTGTCAAATGGGTTTTCAGCATTTACTTTAATGATTCATGTTTTTCTGTCTTTGAGTTTGTTTATATGCCGTATTCCGTTTACTGATTTGTGTATGTTGAAACACCTTTAAACACCTTTGCCTTTGGGACTGAAGCCTACTTGGTCATAATGTGTAATCTTCTCAATGTGTTCCTAGATTCAATTTGTAAGCATTTTGTTAGGATTTTTTAACATAACATTTTTATTGACTCTGAGAATTTCACATCATACATCCTCGTCACACTTCCCAGTCCTTCCATGTCTGTCCCCGACACTACTTTGTGACCTCCCTGCCAAAACAAGTTAAAATAAAAATAAGCCGCATTTGTGTTATCTCTGTAGTCACTGGAGCATAGTCAGACTCTCGGTGGCCTGCCTCCTAAGGAGAACGGAGTCCTTCCTATGTAGGCTAGTACTTTTTGGAGAGTTGGGATAGGGCTTGTCACAGAAGCCTTTTATGGTCTTCTGTCTTAGCTGTGTGTCTGCAGTCACAGCAAAAGTAGCCTCCCTGCTCTTCACAGCAGAAGCACAGATCATGGACATTCCCAAAGTTTCTGATGACAGCACAGACCTTGAACATGGCCTCAAGCTGCAGTAGGACCACAGACCCAGACGCCCATCCGGCAACAAGGACACCAACATGGCCTTAGGTCACAGCAAAGACCATGGTCTTCAGGGGTAACATGGGTCACAGACATCAATACAGACCCTGGCTGTAGTAGGACCGCAGACATGGCTCTCATCAGCAGTACATGCCAGATGTCACCATGGCCTCAGATGGCAGTGCAGGCCGCTCAAATTAGTATAGTCCCAAGGCTGCAGCACAGAGCTCAGATACCTGCATGGCCCTCAGTAGTAAAATAAGCCACAAACATCATCACAGTTCCCTGTGGCTAGCTTCTGCCATGCCTGCCTAGGGATTTTTGCATCTATGTTCAAAGAAATTGGTCTATAATAGTTTTCTGTTCTTTTCTTGTTTTGTTTTGTTTTTTGTTGTTGTTGTTTGTTTTTCGAGACAGGGTTTCTCTGTGTAGCCCTGGCTGTCCTGGAACTCACTCTGTAGACCAGGCTGGCCTCAAACTCAGAAATCTGCCTGCCTCTGCCTCCCAAGTGCTGGGATTAAAGGCGTGTGCCACCACTGCCTGGCTGGTATCAAGATTATTATATAATTATGTTCTCTTGATATGATTCTTTACTTAAAAGACTCTATCGAGCCTACTAGAAAATTTGTAGACCTGATGTACACTCAGAATAAGTTGTAGGATACAAAATAAGCATTGAAAATAGCATTTCAGCACTCAGAAGTCAAGAGACAGGCAGGTTCCTGTGAGTTCAAGGCCAACATAGTATACTATGTAGAGAGTTCCAGGCCAATCAGGGCTACATACCAAAACTGTCTCAAAACAACAGCAACAACAACAAAAAACAAGTAGCCTTCATTTATACTAACAGTCTACTTATCCAAGAAAGAAAACAGGAAAAATATTCCATTCAAAGTAACTCCCCCGAAATAAGTAGGAATATGTTTAACCAAAGTGAAAGACCTCTCCAAAGAAAATTCAAGATATTAACACAGAAGTCACAGAAGATGTTAGTCAATGGAAAATTATTCCATACTTCTGGATAGACAGAATTAATATTGTGAAAATATCTATACAACCAAAATTAAGTTACAGAATTAATGTAATGATGCCTATCAGAATCACCATGTCATACTTAACAGGTTTAGAAAAAAATTCATATGGAACCACAATATACCACGTATAGTCAAAGCAATTATACTGAATGTCAAATTATACTATGCACCTGTGGTGATGAAGACAGTGGTATTTGAAAAAAATAGGCAGATAGACCAATAAAATAGAGAACCCAGAAATAAAATGGCTAAGCTATACCCACTTTCTTTTTGACAAAGAAAACCAGAACATTCTTTGCAAAAAGAACCTAGGAAGGAGCTAGAGCCGTGGCCCAGTGGTTACCTGTGCTTTCTGCTTTTGCAGAGGACCCCACACTGGATGACTTACAACCTCTATCAAATGCCATAATTTAAAACCTGAAATACTCAAAGGTTTAGAAGGAAACATAGGAAATACCTTTCAAGGTATTGGGTTCCTTCCTTCCTTTTCTCTTCCTCTCTCTCCCTCTCCCTCCCTCTCTCCTCTCTCTTCTTCTTTTCTCTCTCCTCTCTCTCTCTCTCCCTCTCTCTCCCTCTCCCCCCCCCTCCTTTCTCCAAACATAGTCTTGAGTCCTGCAACTCATTACACAGACCAGACCTCTGCCTCCGGTGTGCTGGGATTAAAGGCACTTTTCACCATGTCTGAACCAAAGACCTTTTCTTAATAGATCATCAACAGCACAAGAACTAATCCAAACATCAAGAGATGGGATTGCATGAAAATAACACTTCCTGTCCAGCAAAGGAACAGTAGGCAGAGCAAAGAGCCTCCAGAAGAAACTTTACTAGCTATACCTCAGACAAATGGTGATATCAAGAATTTGCAAAGAATTGCAGAAATTAACAAGGAAACAAGACTGCTGGTCGTCACATGAGACAGGGAACAGAACAGACAACTTAAAAAATACAAATGGACCAGGCAGTGGTGGCACATGACTTTAATCCCAGCACTGCTGACGCAGAGGCAGGCAGATCTCTGAATTTGAGGTCTACACAGAGAAACCCTGTCTCAAAAAAAAAAAAAAGTCAATAACTTTGAAAGTGTTCAGTATCCCTGACCATTAGGAAAATGCAAATAAAAACTACATTGAGGTAACACCCAACCCCAGTCAGAATAGCTATCAATAAATATGACAATGTTACAAAGAATGTTAGTGGTGGTACAAATTAATAAAGCCATTGTTTGGAGTCTTCTCAAAGAATTAAAAATGGAACTGCTATATGACCCAGCTATCTTACTCCTAGGTAAATAGCCTGTCATACCCTATCATAACTCCATACCCTATCATAGAGATATTGACACCCCCATGTTTATTGCTGCTTTAATCATTATAGCAAAGAACTGGAATCACACACACACATGCACACCAACTTTTCATTAGCTACATATAAAAAATGAAATGTTATTCAGTTCTAACAAGAAGTTAAAAATTTTCCAGGAAAAGAGATGGTCTTGGACTGTGTTAAGCAAGGTCTCACAATTTCAGAAAAAAATGCATGTTTTCTCATATTTGGATACAGTATAAATAAAAAAAGAACAAGAAAGGCAAAGTATAAGACAATGAGGAAGGACTGTATGCAGGTAATGGACATGAGTTATGGGTGAAGATATAAAGGGAGTTATTTTTTTATTTGATATCTGTAGGTGTTTTGCGTGCGTTTCCATCTGTGCACCTGTGAGTGCCTGAGGTCTCCATTTGGGTGCTGAGAATTGAACCCGGTCCTTTGGAAGAGCAACCAGTGATCGTAACAGCTGGACCATCTCTTTAGAGCTTATTGTTATTATTTTTGTTATTCTTTATTCTTTTTCTTTGGGGCGAGGCAGGGAGGATGTGAAGACAGGATTTCACCAAGTTCCTGTCCTGGAACTCGGCATGTATACCAGGGTGTTCCCAAACTCAAAGCTCTCCGAGTGCTTGGATCAAAAAGATGGGCTCCCGATTATTATTCTTATAAAATATCAGAGTAATGTTCAGTATTCCCCAAGCCCCTCCCCACCCTCCTCGGCCTCTCCTGTAATCTCAGTGCTCAGAGGTTAGGCAGGAGGATCTCCTGGAGTTTTAGACCACTGTGGCCAGCACCGTACGTTCGAGGCCAGCTTGGACATACATAGTATGCGACCTTGTCTCTAAAATAAAAACCAGGTCGCCCCAGCAAGTCTTTCTTCCCTCACAAATGCTGTGGTCTCAGGACTGAATCCACCCTGAGAATTGGTGTTCTGGGAAGTAACCACTCCAAAGCCTGCGATGCTAGCGTGGCCCAAACCACTGCGTGTGGCCTGGGGGGCGCCCACATCGCGACCCCTACGACCCGGCGCATGCGCGGCCGCCCGGACGGAACCACACGGCTGCCCGGCGAGGGGGAATCGGGAGCGGAGCCGCCGCCCGCGCTCCCGCGCGCCACTGCGGAGGGCGGCATTCTTGGGACGTTCCACTTGCTGAAGGGGGCGCAGTGAGGAAGCGGCGCCTGGCCACGAACGGCCACCAGTCCGCTCGCCCTAGAACCCCGTCATGGTATGTCTTCTTCATGGTGACTCTGGCGGATGGCAAGATCGAGTCAGCGGAAGGCCTCTATGCCACCCACCACGTTCAGCCGCTTTCCCCTAACCCCCTAATCCTTCCTTTTGGAACCGGCTCCCAAGGCACTCGCGCAGGCCATTGGTTCGGAAGCTGCCCTGGTGGGCTCTGATTGGCCCTCTTCCGGATAGAGGCGGGTCTTCCTTTCTGAGGCTGAGGCCCTGGGAATAACGTGGCTCCGCCTCCACAGTCAAGTTCCTGCAGACTGCCTCCGGGCATGCGCAGTGATTGTAGCCCGTGAACTGGGCATCCGGCGTGGGTAAAGGGTTCAAATACCACGTCAGTCTGTAAAATTAGTCGGGTAAAAGGTCAGCGGAGGGTACTTGTTTACTGTCGAAGTTCTTATCATAACTATTTTCTGAGGTAGCAGATTAAAAGTTATCAATCCTAGGGCTGGTGAGATGGCTCAGTGGATAAGAGCACCCGACTGCTTTTCCGAAGGTCCAGAGTTCAAATCCCAGCAACCACATGGTGGCTCACAACCATCCGCAACGAGATCTGGCGCCCTCTTCTGGAGTGTCTGAAGACAGCTACAGTGTACTTATATATAATAAATAAATCTTTAAAAAAAAAAGTTATCAATCCTATTGTGTACATGGTTGTACCTCATTTGTCCCTGGTATAAGTGTTGACTGCATTTTATCCCAGTGGTGGGAACTTGACTTCCCAATCTAACACAATTGGCTAACCAAAGCTAAGGCGAATAGAAAAATCTCAGAATACAAGTCCTTGCCAGACTAACTACTTCTGATTAAAAAAAAAAAAAAATTCCTCACTATTCTCCCCACCATTTATTATGCTTTTTTTTTTTGGTCTTTCGAGACAGGGTTTCTCTGTGTAGCTCTGGCTGTCCTGGCACTCACTTTGTAGACCAGGCTGGCGAACTCAGAAATCCGCCTGTCTTATTATGCGTCTTTTTCAAACGTAGCAAGCATATGTTGGCCATTTGATGTCTCTTACTGTTATAAGTGATGACTTACACGCCTTAAAACAGTGGTTTCTCGACCTTCGTCGTGCTTTGACTCTTTAATGCAGCTTCTCGTGTTGTGGTGACCCCCAAACATAAAATTATTTCGCTGCTACTTCATAACTAATTTTACTACTGTTATAATTTTTTTTTTTTTTTGGTTTTTCGACACAGGGTTTCTCTGTGTAGCCCTGGCTGTCCTGGAACTCACTTTGTAGACCAGGCTGGCCTCGAACTCAGAAATCTGCCTCCCGAGTGCTGGGATTAAAGGCGTGCGCCACCACGCCCGGTTACTGTTATAAATTGTAAAGCAAATATCTGTTTTCCGGTTGTCTTAGTTGAGATCCAGTTGTGGGTTGTGCCCCACATGTTGAGAAACCCTGGCTTAAGGTCGGTATGCCTCCCAAAGGGGAGTCTTTGGGTCAAGCAACTGAGCTGGCCCAGCTAGAATGTGAGCTTTACACCCTCTCCAGAAATTCGATTACTTGCCTAGAAAGAAGTTTTTACAAGCCTTTTACTGCTATTTACGATTCTCCCCTCTGGAAGGGTCACTGCAAAACTGTTTAGGAACCAGATTAGAGGTCAGATTGCCCAAAACACATTGGCATGTCTAGTCTTGGGCAAGGAAGAACCTGACAAGAGGAACAGATATTTTTGTCTTTTAGAAAAAAACACCCATGGAAGGAGTTACAGAGACAATGTTTGGAGCTGTGACGAAAGGATGGACCATCTAGAGACTGCCATATCCAGGGATCCATCCCATAATCAGCCTCCAAACGTTGACACCATTGCATACACTAGCAAGATTTTGCTGAAAGGACCCAGATATAGCTGTTTCTTGTGAGACTATGCCGGGGCCTAGCAAACACAGAAGTGGATGCTCACAGTCAGCTATTGGATGGATCACAGGGCCCCCAATGGAGGAGCTAGAGAAAGTATCCAAGGAGTTAAAGGGATCTGCAACCCTGTAGGTGCAACAACATTATGAACTAACCAGTATCCCCAGAGCTTGTGTCTCTAGCTGCATATGTATCAAAAGATGGCCTAGTCGGCCATCACTGGGAAGAGAGGCCCATTGGACTTGCAAACTTTATATGCCCCAGTACAGGGGAATGCCAGGGCCAAAAAGTGGGAGTGGGTGGGTAGGGGAGTGGGGGGGAGGGTATGGGGGACTTTAGGGATAGCATTGGAAATGTAAATGAGGAAAATACCTAATAAAAAATTTTTTAAAAATTTAAAAAAAATAAAAAGAAAAGAAAAGAAAAAAGAGGGGGGGGGGCTGGAGAGATGGCTCAGTGGTTAAGAGCACTGACTGCTCTTCCCGAAGGTCCTGAGTTCAAATCCCGGCAACCACACGGTGGCTCACAACTATCTGTAATGAGATCTGGCGCCCTCTTCTGGAGTGTGTCTGAAGACAACTACAGTGTACTTACATGTAATAAATAAATCTTTAAAAAAGAGGCTGGAGAGATAGCTCAGCAGTTAAGAGCCCTGATTGGTCCTCCAGAGGTCCTGAGTTCAATTCCCAGCAACCTCATGGTGGCTCACAACCATCTGTAATGGATCTGATGTTCTCTTCTGGTGTGTCTGAAGAGAGCAAAGTGTACTGACATACATAAAATAGGGTTGGGGGAAGCCGGGCGTGGTGGCGCACGCCTTTAATCCCAGCCCTTGGGAGGCAGGGGAAGGTGGATTTCTGAGTTCAAGGCCAGCCTGGTCTACAGAGTGAGTTCCCATACAGCCAGGGCTACACAGAGAAACCCTGTCATGATTTCTCAATGTTAACAACTATGTAAATTATAGATAAATAAGTAAATAGATGACCATAAAAGAAGTGGCCCTGGGAGCCGGGCGTGGTGGCGCATGCCTTTGAACCCAGCACTCAGGAGGCAGAGGCAGGCGGATTTCTGAGTTCAAGGCCAGCCTGGTCTATCTACAAAGTGAGTCTCAGGACAGCCAGGGCTACACAGAGAAACCCTGTCTGCCTATCTCTGCCTCCTAAATGCTGGGCATGCACCCAGCATGCACCACCATGGCTTGGTTCTTTAAAACATTCTTTCAAGAAGATGTGACACTCCAATTTAAGCAAACTTTCTATTGTCAGAGTTTCTTTCTGTACAATAAGCCATAAATTCATAGGGACTGAGCTCCACCAGCTCCGGGCTCCTGCCCATCACCTTCATTATTTAATAGATTCTTGTTGGTTTTGTTTGTTTGAAATGAGGTGTCACTGTGTATCCCTGGCTGGCTCACTATATAGGCAGAGTGGTCCGGAACTCCCAGAGTTCTGACACTCCTCGAGCACCGAGTGTACATGGTGCCCAGACATACATGCAAACAAAACAGATACTCAAAATGTATTCTGGGGGGGTGGGTATGGGCGACTTTTGGGATAGCATTGAAAATGTAAACGAGGAAAATACCTAATAAAAAAATTTTAAAAAATGTATTCTGAAGAACTGAATCACACATGGTTATAAAAGCAGGAAAGTACTGGCACTGAAGTGGACCAAGGACACAGAGGGAGGTCAGCACACAACCCCTGCATGGAGAGTCGCCAAGTACAGGGGAGGGTATGAAAATAAAACCTAGTTCCCTATATAATACTCTGTGGCAAGGCCCACTGTGGTTAAAATGAAGGCTTAAGAATCTTTGGATGGAAGCCGGGCGTGGTGGCGCACGCCTTTAATCCCAGCACTCGGGAGGCAGAGGCAGGCGGATTTCTGAGTTCGAGGCCAGCCTGGTCTACAAAGTGAGTTCCAGGACAGCCAGGGCTATACAGAGAAACCCTGTCTCGAAAAACCAAAAAAAAAAAAAAAAAATCTTTCGATGGAAGGAAACAGCATGATTAAGTCACACCAGTAATCCTAGCACTCAGGAGGCTGAGGCAGGAGGATTGTTAGGAGTTCAAGCCCAGCCTGGACTATATAGTGAATATCAGACCATTCAAGAAAACACAGTATGATTGGATCTCAAAAAAATTTTTTTTTACATTTATTTTGCGTGTTTGAGGAGGGGGCATGTGTTCCATGGTGTGCTTGTAGAGGTCAGAGGACAACTTTCTAGAGTGAGTTCTCTCCTTCCACCAATGAACTCAAGTCGTCAGGCTTGGTGACAAGTGCACACACATGCTGAGCCATCTCACTGGCCCAAAAGAAGTAATTCTCAAAAGGGGAGGTGATATCTTTTTTTTTTTTTCAGATTTATTTTACGTGTATGCGTGAATGTTTTGTCTGTATATATGTATTGCACCATACGTGTGTCTGGCGCCATTAGAGGAAAGAAGGGGTCACAGATGGTCATGTGCTACCATGTGGGAGCTGGGAGGAAAGCCCAGGTCCTCTGAAAGAATGAGTGCTCTTAACTGCTGAACCACCTCTCAGGCCCAAATTGTGTTTAAGACATCTGTTTTCTTAGCCGGGCGTGGTGGCGCACGCCTTTAATCCCAGCACTTGGGAGGCAGAGGCAGGCGGATTTCTGAGTTCGAGGCCAGCCTGGTCTACAAAGTGAGTTCCAGGACAGCCAGAGCTATACAGAGAAACCCTGTCTTGAAAAAACAAAAAAAAAAAAAAAGGGGGCTGGTGAGATGGCTCAGTGGGTAAGAGCACCCGACTGCTCTTCCAGAGGTCCAGAGTTCAAATCCCAGCAACCACATGGTGGCTCACAACCATCCGTAATGAGATCTGGCGCCCTCTTCTGGAGTGTCTGAGGACAGCTACAGTGTACTTAAATATAATAAATAAATAAATCTTTAAAAAAAAAAAAAAAAAAAGAAAAACCAAAAAAAAAAAAAAAAGACATCTCTTTTCTTTTCTTTTCTTTTCTTTTCTTTTCTTTTCTTTTCTTTTCTTTTTTTTCCCTCCAAGGCTGGGATTCTCTGTGTGACCCTGGCTGTCCTGGCACTCACTCTGTCCATGCTGGCCTTAAACTCACACAGAGATTCACCTGCCTCTGCCTCCTGAGTGCTGGGGTTAGAGGTGTGTGCTACTAGTGGACTGCTTGAGAATATTTCTATTTAAAAGAAACAGTCTCTATGTTGACAACCTTTACCACACACTTGAGCCTCTGCTATAATCCTTGATTTTCAGCTGGCAAGCAGCTTCAACCACACTCTAGAAGAATAGCTAATTATTTCGTTCGATTTTCTTCTTATCTATGTGTATGTGTTAAGTAAGTGCCCTGTTAGTGTGGATGCCCTCAGAGGCCAGAATAGGGTACCAGAAACCCTGGAGCTGAGTTACAAGTGGTTGTGTGTTGAGATCCCAACTTGAGTCCTTGGAGAAGCAGCAAGTGCTCTTAACCACTGAGCCATCTCTCCAGCCCCTAAGAGGGCAATCTTTCTTTACCGAGTCCCCATACCTTTTCCTCCTGCCTCAGTGGCATGAGGCTCAGGAATCTAAAGCTCTCAAAGGACAACTAAACCTGCGCATACTTCCGCCATGAGGTTAGTACTGTTCCCAGCTTCCATCAGATCAGCTTCTCACTACAGAGGACAGTGGTTAATGCACAAACCCATACCTGGTAAAGAAAAGGGAGGGCTTGGAACAACATGGGACCACTATATCACCCCCTCCAAGACTCAGGGGACATCAAGGGGAAAGGGGAGAGAGGATGTGAGAGCCAGAGGATGAGATGTGTACCAAAAACATGTCTCCTGAAGCTGACTTTGCCTTTGCACTCATGACTGAAGCTGTGATTGTCTGCACAGGACTGGCACAAGACCGAGCTCATCGCCGACACTTTGTTATGAGTGGGAGAAGTGGGTCCCATCCCTCCTTTCAGGCAACTAAGTGTTGTTAGGGAAAAGGATGTAGTTTCCTTCAGTGATATAGGCACTGATAGGTTGGCAAATCATCTCCTGCCCATTCTCAAGATTTGGTGCGCCACCCACCAAAAGAAGCCATTAAAGTAGAATGGGTGCTTGTTGGGAGAAAAGGGTTCTAGCAGGACAAGGAAGGGCAATGAGAGAAGGGGATGGAGAGGATTAAGCAATGAAAATCCATTACATAAATGAAACTGCCCACAATGTCAAAATACAAAGGGATTTTAGAAAAACCATAAAAGGAAGACTGATGACTTCAAAGTAAGTTTCATTATAAGGAAGTGTTGCCCCAAGCCCATCTCTCCCCTCAAAGTGAGAGAGAGACACAGAGTTGGCCACACAGGACCATAAAGAACTTAGATGGAGCCGGGCGTGGTGGCACACGCCTTTAATCCCAGCACTTGGGAGGCAGAGGCAGGTGGATTTCTGAGTTCGAGGCCAGCCTGGTCTACAAAGTGAGTTCCAGGACAGCCAGGGCTATACAGAGAAACCCTGTCTCGAAAAACCAAAAAAAAAAAAAAAAAAAAAAAAAAAAAAAAGAACTTAGATGGCCATTTATAATGGAAGGGCTGAACACTGCTGTCTTAGTCAGGGTTTCTATTCCTGCACAAACATCATGACCAAGAAGCAGTTGGGGAGGAAAGGGTTTATTCGGCTTATACTTCCATACTGCTGTTCATTACCAAGGACTGGAACTCAAGTCAGGACTGGAACTCAAGCAGATCAGAAAGCAGGAGCTGGTGCAGAGGCCATGGAAGGATGTTCTTTACTGGCTTGCTTCCCCTAGTTTGCTCAACCTGCTCTCTTATATAACCCAAGACTGCTAGCCCAGAAATGGTCCCACCCACAAGGGGCCTTTCCCCCTTGATCACTAATTGAGAAAATACCCTATAGCTGGATCTCATGGAGGCATTTCCTCAACTGAAGCTGTGATAACTCCAGCTGTGTCAAGTTGACACAAAACTAGCCAGTACAACTGCTATCATGAGTAGGTTAAAAAAGATGAGGTTAGGGCTGGAGAGATAGCTCAGCAGGTAAGAGCACTGGCTGCTCTTCCAGAGGTCCTGAGTTCAATTCCCAGCAAACACTTGGTGGCTCACAACCATCTGTAATGGGATCCGATTCCCTCTTCTGGTGTCTGAAGATAGATACTGTGTATTCATACATACATAAAATAAATAAATCTTTAAGAAAAGATGAGGTTAAGCCTGGCGTAGTGGCACATGGCTTTAATCCCAGCACTCGGGAGGCAGAGGCAGGCGGATTTCTGAGTTCGAGGCCAGCCTGGCCTACAGAGTGAGTTCCAGGACAGCCAGGGCTACACAGAGAGACCCTGTCTCAAAAAAAAAAAAAAAAAAGAAAGAAAAGAAAAGAAAAGAAAAGAAAAGAAAAAGAGAGAAAAGATGAGGTTAAAGGGAAGACTACGTGTTAATTAACATATGAAGGGACTCTGGCCAGCTTGAGCATGGCCAGCATGGCTCTGGCAGGCCTTGCCCTTCTCTCCCATTCCCTCTGCCTTGCTAAAAACCATTAGATTCCATTCCTAAAGCTAGTCCCCAAGGTCTATTCCTTATTTATCCACTTCCTTCTCCTGATGCTGATTAACAAGGTCAAGCTATCAAACTGTTGAAATCCAGCAATCAAAAGTGGCCCTTTGGGGCTGGTGAGATGGCTCAGTGGGTAAGAGCACCCGACTGCTCTTCCGAAGGTCCAGAGTTCAAATCCCAGCAACCACATGGTGGCTCACAACCATCTGTAATGAGATCTGACTCCCTCTTCTGGTGTGTCTGAAGACAGCTATAGTGTACTTACATATAATAAATAAAGTGTGTCTGAAGACAGCTACAGTGTACTTACATATAATAAATAAATAAATCTAAAAAAAAAAAAAAGTGGCCCTTTGGCTCCCCTAATTCACACGGCCAGTTAAAATGAAACACCTCATCCTAACGTGGGGTTTCCCTTTTACCTTTACAGACCTCCTTTTTCCTATGTGCTATGCCTGTCTGGCTTTCTCCAGAGACAGTCCTTGGTCCATTTCCCCTGCTCCTCCCTCCTCTATCTCTTGTCTTTGTCTCTTATTCCCTGCCCTCTGCCCCTCTGGGATAAATCTCTTTTTTTGCTGAGAACTTGGTCTTGGGTCCTGAGCTGATACTTCTCCTTTCATTAATAAAATATCAGGCTTCCTGGAAGCCTTCACCTCAATGAACAAAATACAAGAGTGAATGAGAATGGTTCCCAATGTCAACACTGGGCCCCCACATGTATACATACTCATGCATGTGTGCCTACACGCACAAGCAAAATGATACATACACGCACATGCACCACATGTATATACACAGAGAGAGAGAGAAATGGAAACAGTCAAAGAAAGGGAGTGTTGGCTGTGATTGTTGTTTAACACATTTGATAGGTAAGGAAGCCAGGGCTCAGTGGGATTCAGCAACTTGCCTGTGGATGCACAGCTAAAGAATGGTACAGTAGCTGGGAGGAGGGAATCTTCTAAAGATATGGGATATAGAATAGAATCGTAGAAAGGGATACAGGGGAAACTACAACAGAAGGATTAAGCAAGGAGGTCAGTATAGAGGAGGGACCATAGAAAGGAAGGGGTAATTAAGACTAAAGGTCTTTAGGCCAGGCTGTGGTGGCGCACACCTTTAATCCCAGCACTTGGGAAGCAGGGGCAGGTGGATTTCTGAGTTCAAAGTCAGACTGGTCTACAGAGTGAGTTCCAGGACAGCCAGGGCTATACAGAGAAACCCTGTCTCGAAAAACCAAACCAAACCAAACCAAACCAAAAAAAAAAAAAAAAAAAAACAGAGAAAGAGACAGAGACAGAGAAAATGAATGAGAGTGGTACAGAGGTGACCCAACATCACTGAGACAATTTTTATTTATTTATTTATTTTTTTGGTTTTTCGAGACAGGGTTTCTCTGTGTAGCCCTGGCTGTCCTGGAACTCACTCTGTAGACCAGGCTACTGATTCTTATTTTTAGGGAAGTCAGAGGCAAGTGGGTCTCTGTCTTTTCAAGTCCAACCTGGTCTATAAAGTGAATTCCAACCAGCCATGACCCAAACTACAACCAAACAGCATCAAAACCATACTTAAAAGCAGGAAGTCATAACAATCTATGGCCATGTCACCCTGTACCGCCCAACCTGGCTTCATCTTGGAAGCTAAGCAGGTCAGATCTGGTTAGTACTTATATGGGCACCTGTCTCCCTGTAAATCCCAATTCTGTGCTGCACAGAGTTTGGGTCTAGCCTGTGCCAAAAAGAAAATAAAAAGCAGTAAAGGATAATATACACTGCATTTGTTTAAGGAAAAAAAGTGTCTACTAACTACTCTTCCAGAGGACCTGGGTTCAGTTCCCAGCACCCACATGGCAGCTCACAGCTGTCTGTAACTTCAGGTCCAGGGCACCTGACACCCTCACACAGATATACATACAGGCAAAACAGCAATGCACATAAAACAAAAGCAAAAGAATAAACAAAATACGGCAGTAAAAATAAACACAAGCCAGGGCAGTGGTGTGCACACCTTTAATCCCAGCACTCGGGAGGCAGAGGCAGGTGGATTTCTGAGTTTGAGTCCAGGCCAGCCTGGTCTACAAAGTGAGTTCCAGGACAGCCAGGGCTATACAGAGAAACCCTGTCTCGAAAAAAATTAAATAAATAAATAAATAAAGACAGAAACAGAGTGTTAACTATATGGCTCTGATTATGGTAAATGCCAGGTAGTTCCCCATTCTTCTTTCCCTTTTATTGACTTTTTTTTTGTAATTCAGGATGGCACAAACCCTCTGATCCTGTTTCAACAACCAGTACTAACTCGTTTATTATTTCTCACAACTGTCGCGCATATTGCACTTACGTCAAAACTCTAATATTTCCAATGTGCAATTTGGGGCCTTTTGTGTTTCCATGTAAGCATTCTCCGTTTGTACCTTTTGATAAAAGACAGGACCTCTTATAGCCCAAGACAACCTCGACTGTCCCTCGCCAATACTAGAACTACAGGTGTGTGAGCAATCACGCCCGGAGCACTCACACATTTTACGGTAAAAAAGGATCTTTTTGTAAAGAGCTAGGAATAGGGTGGGGAAAAGAAAGTAAAATTCCACTCTTATCTTTCCCCTACCCAAGCCGATCTCAACTTTCAAGATCTTTTCTTCCAGCCAGGAGCACCCAGAGCCACAAGGTAAACTAACATTGACAGCCACTCTAGCCCAACTCAGAGAACTCGTTAGCCTGGGAGGTTTGCCCCTCTATCTCTCTGTGAGTTACCGCGTTCAAGGCTTGGCCCGCTTCCGTTTAGGGGGGGAAAGCCCTCTCCCGGATTCCCTCAGACAGTCCTGCCTTTGGGCAGTCTTTTGTGCCTCCAAACCCCTAATCCGCCCTCATTCTCTTTCCGGAACTTCCCTCGGAGGACTCTACTACTGCTCGGGATGCTCCACAGGGCCGCCAAATGGGTGAGAAGAGCCCTGGCTGGAGTCTCTGCCCAGAATGAGTCACTTCCGGTCACAGACTCCCTCCTCCGGAACTAAGACCTGATGTAAACAGCAGAGCTGGGCACCAAAGCCCGGGAGGTCAGAAATTTGTGCCGCAGGCGGCACCAACGGCTAGGGCAGGGGTCGGGGAGGGGTGATCAAGTCGGCAGAGGCGACGCGCATCTGGAGCAAGATCCAAGGGTTGGTCACGGTCATAGGTTGGGTGTTTCTACTAGAGGTCTTGACAGGTGATGGATGGCTGGGGATATGGGGGCTTGAGTCGGTGCTGTCATGGAAAGGATCATGGCTTTTGGGAGAGGTGAGGCGTTTCAATTAGGGTTCTTCGTTAGTGTGGGCATTTGGAGCAGAGATTTAAAAAGGGCTCTTGGAAGCTAGTGCTCTCCAAAGTATGGCTCATGTAGAAGCATGACCCAAGTTTTACGCGAGAAAAGTAGATTTGCGATCTTAGCTGATAGGTGTGCCTGAAGAGAGGTCTTGGAAGAGATGGGATTTGAAAAAAGGACGAGGTTTTTAGGACAGGAATGTTTAGAGCAGGGAGTCAGAGCAGCAGCATTGGTAGGTTGAGGTTTTCCTAGGCAGGATATGGGTTTTTTTTTTTTTTTTTTTGCGGGGGGGTAGCTGTGCTCTAGGGCAGAACCTACAAGAGATAGCATGGAGACAAAAGGGACAAATTTTAAGGGGAGGGGATTCGTGAGTAACATTGTGTCAGCTCAGGGGTCCTGGGTAGAGAGTATAGGGGATGGAATGTGTCAAATGTGAAGAATTGGGAATGTCAGGGTAATTCCCCCGGTGTGGGGGAGGGTGTGGATTGGTCTTTAGGACTTAACTAGAGGGAGTGGAGGGGGTTCTCAGGCTTGCCTTTGCGATCAGAGTTGGTCATATGAGAGAAGGGTTTGGGGAAAGTATGCTGCATGGGAGGATGTGAGATGCCCTGGAGGCAAATAAGCCTCCAGATAAAGTTAGAAGGGCTTGAGGAGGGAAGTTCTGTGGGTGATGGGCCATTCATGGCAGTGAAGATGCAGGAAACCTTAGCTTTTGTTCCACTATTTATTGACAGGTGGAGTTGGGTGCCGGTGTGCAGATGAATAGCTTGTAGAGAGGTTTGAGGTCATATCAGATGTTAGAGCTAAGAATGGCTGGGAGGGAGGAGGAGGTACCATGGGATATTCCTTACCCCATTATTTCCTGATGGGTTCAGTACGGGCTTGGTGTTTGTGCCTGTTGTGAGTCTTTTTTGTCATTATGGGCCGGGATACGTTCTGCCTGTGGTCTTGGTTTAAACAGATACTCTGAGGTATCCTCCACTTGTTTTTGTTTTTTACAGTCTGGCAAAGAAAAGTATCAAAATGGGGAGGAAGCCAGGCGTGGTGGCATACGCCAATAATCCCATCCCTCAGGAAGTGGAGGCTGGAGGACTGCTGGGAATTGAAGGCCAGCCTGTGCTACATAGGGAGTACCAGGACAGCCAGGGATACATAGCAAGACCCTATCTCAAAACAAAATAGACCAAGTGGTGAGGAAGAAGAAATCATTTGGGGGACAGAAGTTGTAGGACTTCAGAGAGGACACTGGGGAACTCTTCACAATGCTGTCTTTTCTTGCGCCTAGGAAGGCGGTCCTGCATCATGACTCAGCAGCCACTTCGAGGTGTGACCAGCCTACATTTCAACCAAGATCAAAGTAAGCTTATGATTGTGTCTTTGTGGGAAAGAAGGAAAAGAAGGGCCAGGGATGACTATGAGCCCCAAAATATGGGAGTCTGACTGATTCCTTTCATCCCCAGGCTGCTTTTGCTGCGCCATGGAGACAGGTGTACGGATCTACAATGTGGAGCCACTGATGGAGAAGGGGCATCTTGGTGAGTGGCTATAGCGGTGGGGCAGTGGGCAGAAGGGCTGATGTGTGCATTGGCATGGACCTCTCCTGACACCCTGCTCCCTGTCCAGACCACGAGCAGGTAGGCAGCGTGGGCCTGGTAGAGATGCTGCACCGATCCAACCTGCTGGCCCTGGTGGGCGGTGGGAGCAGCCCCAAGTTCTCTGAGATCTCAGGTAAGCGCTTTCATCCTATACTTGACCCAGATTCTTCAAATTCCTCCCTTCCCACATACACCCTGAGGACATGGCAGATAAAGTCCTCAGTGCCTCTTGAGTCCCACAGTAAGGCACAGTTGGAAAGTCATGAAGTCATTAAAATGTTTCGTCTCTTTGGTATTATTATTTTTTTTTTTTTGAGGCAGGGTTTGTCTAGTTCTTTCTAGACCAGGCTGGTCTCAAACTCACAGAGTGCTATTGGGGCTGGAGGTATAGCTCAGTGGTAGAACACTTGCCTGTTCTGTACAAGGCCCTCTGTTCCATCCCCTGCACTATCAAACAGCAAAACCACTTATTGTCTGTCACCTGTCCTGGGACTCACTTTGTAGACCAGACTGGCCTCGAACTTAGAAATCTGCCTGCCTCTGCCTCCCAAGTGCTGGAACTAAAGGCGCGCACCGGGAGCCTGCTAGTTATTCTAAGTACTTTGCACACAAACTCTATGTTAATTGGAGACAAGGTCTTGTGACTAGTTATTCTAAGTACTTTGCACACAAACGTATGTTAATTTGAGACTAGGTCATTTGTAGCCAGGTATGACCTTGAGTAGGTCTGTCTCCCAAGAGCCAGAATTACAGCCTAATGCCGTCACACCACACTTTATATATTAGCTGATTTAGTTTTATGAGGATTTTCTTTTTCTTTTTTGGTGATGTGGGGCTTTTTTTTTCTTTCTGGTTTTTCGAGACAGGGTTTCTCTGTGTAGCCCTGGCTGTCCTGAACTCACTCTGTAGACCAGGCTGGCCTCGAACACAGAAATCTGCCTCCCGAGTGCTGGGATTAAAGGTGTGCGCCACCACCGCCCGGCTGATGTGGGGCTTTTTGAGACAGGGTCTTTCTCCATAGTCCTGACTGTCCTGGAACTCTCTACATAGACCAGGCTGAATGCAAACTGCTAGGATTAAAAGATGTGCCCCACCATCTCTGGCTCATTCTGTGTGGTAGGAAATACTGCTAGTCTCTCTCCGTTTTCGTGCTGTGGGTGGAACCCAGGCCTTTGCACATGTTCTATCACTAAGCCATACTCCGGCCTCCTTGTCCTCATTTTTATTGATGAGAAAACTGTGGCTCAGTTAATAGACTTACCCAAGATTACACAATTACTAGGCATTCAAAACTTGGAGCTGTCTCTCTTATGCTCTCTTGGTTTGAGTGTCAAGTACCATCTTGTTTTAAGGTCTTTTTTTTTCATATTGACCCCACCAATATCTGTCAAGAGTTGTCCTGGGTGAGTCACAGAACCCTCAGAATTCATCACAGGACTCTCCTGAGGGTATAGACTGGATTCTGGAGCCTGAAGTAGGCCTGAGTATCAATCCTGTAACTGGTTGTTCTTGTGCTCATTTGAGCCTTGACTTTCTTACCTCTAAGTGATATAGCTGTTCTAGAATGCGCTTTATCAGAGATCTGGTCCACAAGTATTCATGCGGTATGAGGCACACACTGACTATTTGATGCAAGCTGAAGCAAGTGGTTGAGATCCTGTGAGGAGCAGGAGTGGGCCCCCCAGTCTGCCTGTCACCAACCCACCCATCTGCCTGGCAGTGCTGATCTGGGACGATGCCCGAGAAGGCAAGGACTCCAAGGACAAACTGGTGCTGGAGTTCACCTTCACCAAGCCAGTGCTGGCTGTGCGCATGCGCCATGACAAGTGAGCTTGATGAAGACTGGGGACAGGGGCGGGGGCAGGAAGTTCCCACAACAAGTAAGGTAACCTCCCGCCCTCCACCCCCGCCACCTCCTCCCCTTGCTGGCAGTTGGCCCATCCTTATGGCCTCTGTGTTATGTGTGATGTCTCCAGGATTGTGATTGTGCTGAGGAACCGCATCTATGTGTACTCCTTCCCTGACAGTCCAAGAAAGCTGTTTGAGTTTGACACTCGGGACAACCCCAAGGGTGAGAAGACCCAGATATGCTGGTGTAAGACTGTGAGGCTGTGAAAGGAAGAAGGAGAGGAGGAGCTAAGAGAAGGAGGGGCATCCTGACATTGCTGGGGGATAGGCTCTGTACCCTTCCAGTCCCACAGTCAGTTCCTCTTCCCTGCCCTTGTCCTGCCTCACCTGACAGCAGAAAGCATTCATTGAGAACGTGGGTAGGTGTGTCCATGAGCCCTGGGTGTTCAGACAGGCGAGCAGAGTTCAATGCAAAACCTTACCCCTGTGAGGTTGCTATGGGGCACCATGCCACGGAGGGTTAAATCCGGCCCTCCCTCATCCAGCTCTGTCCATTCTGAGACTCGGCCTTGCCTTGGCCTCTCCTTCACCTGCCCATCCCCACTTCATCCTTACCACTTAGGGCTGTGTGACCTCTGCCCAAGCCTGGAGAAGCAGCTGCTTGTGTTTCCTGGACACAAGTGTGGAAGTCTGCAACTTGTGGTGAGCCAGCCAGCGGGCAAGGGTGGAGAGCTGGGTGAACTGCCTGTCTTTGGGAACATTAGTCCCTCCTCCGTTAACACCCCCAAGCCCAATCTGCTCCCTCCTACTCCAGGATCTCGCAAGCACAAAGCCTGGTACTTCATCAGCGCCATTCACTATCAATGCACATCAGAGTGATGTGGCCTGTGTGTCCCTGAACCAGCCAGGCACTGTAGTGGCGTCAGCCTCCCAGAAGGGCACCCTTATTCGTCTCTTTGATACCCAGTCCAAGGAAAAGCTGGTAGAGCTTCGAAGAGGCACCGACCCTGCCACCCTGTACTGGTGAGCGCAGGATGTGTGTGGTGGGCTGCTTATGTTTCAGCACAAGTCATCATGGTGGACGTCATTACGGGTCTGTCTTGCAGCATTAACTTCAGCCATGACTCCTCCTTCCTCTGTGCTTCCAGTGACAAGGGCACTGTCCATATCTTTGCTCTTAAAGACACCCGCCTTAACCGCCGCTCTGCGTGAGTATCTTCACCCCTCTTATCCCAATCCCTCTGGCCATGTGACATACCTGGACTTATCAAATGCTGCCAACAGGCTGGCTCGTGTGGGCAAAGTGGGACCTATGATTGGGCAATACGTAGACTCTCAGTGGAGCCTGGCCAGCTTTACTGTGCCTGCTGAGTCAGCCTGCATCTGCGCCTTTGGTCGAAATACTTCCAAGAATGTCAATTCTGTAATTGGTGAGTGACAGCAGCACCTTGATTGGTGGTACTAAGTGGGTCCCCTAAAAGAATTTAAGGGCTATCAGAGCTGGAGGAAACTGGAACATGATGCCATTAGTAAGGGGGTGTGGCACTTGGGCAGGGCCCTGGAGTTAGACTATTAGCCCCAGTGGGACACCCGAGAGGATTGGGGTATGTGGCTGGGCACCTAACCTTTCACAACACCTTAACCACCACCACCCCCCAGCCATCTGTGTAGATGGGACCTTCCACAAATATGTCTTCACTCCTGATGGAAACTGCAACAGAGAGGCCTTTGACGTGTACCTTGACATCTGTGATGACGATGACTTCTAAAGCATCCTGGCAGCTGTACTGGGAACCTACAGTACCGATGGCCGGCCGAACTGAGTCTTGAGGGTGTTGAACCAGCCAGCAAGCATAAATGAGCCTTTCACTCTGCATCAAACACAGCTGTGTCTAAATAAACCGCTCGCTTCCACGAGCACTTTTTGTGACTGAAGTGTTAAAGGCCAGAGGACAGCCTAGTCTGTCCCTGGGCCTCCTAGTCTGGAAAACACCAGGGACCCAAAGGGATTATACTAATCCAACCTAAGGATTTAAAAAATAATGGTTACCAGGAGAAAGTCTCTGTAATGTATATGAATAAAAGGCCTTTGAGTGGCATTTATGACTTGACCTCAAGGGTGGGGCATGCTTTCCCAGGAGCAGTGTAACCTTTTAGGATTCTGTCCGGAAGTGGAAGCCAGCTTGGGATCTGACTTCCTAGTTTTAGCATATTCATTGTTGAGTCAACCCCAGCCTGCACTGTCCAGCGTGGTGCCCCGCCCAGGGGTAAAGAGAAGTTCGAGTTTTGAGCTGCTCGCCGCGTGGCGACTCTTGGTTTCCCAGCAGGCTCTGCTACTGGAGTTGGTAGTTTCTGGTCACATTCATGTTTGCAGCTGCGCAGTATGCATACGTTGCTAGTCGGCGGCTCCCTAGACTCCATTTCCCAATGTGCCTCACGGTGCTGTGAGTGATAACTGGGTGTTGTAGTCTCGCCGCCCTTCGGGCTGGTCCAACAACCCGCAGGATGTCGGAGGTGCGGCTGCCACCGCTGCGCGCCCTAGACGACTTTGTCCTGGGGTCTGCGCGTCTGGCGGCTCCTGATCCAGGCGATCCACAACGATGGTGTCACCGCGTCATCAACAACCTCCTCTACTACCAAACCAATTACCTTCTCTGCTTTGGCATCAGTCTTGCGCTGGCCGGGTGAGGGAGGGAGGTAGCGATTGGCTGAAGATACTAGCGGGACGCAGGGTGGACTTGCGGGTCTTTGAGGAGGAGGGGGATCTAAGGGAAATGCTAGACTGAGTAGTGTGAGTTCGGGAGAATATGAAGGTCTTGGGGGGCATGGGTGGAAAAATTTGAAGGAAGCAGATCTTTGTTATAAGGAGGGCCATGGAGGTGGGATGGGGGAGGTGTCTGGAGGAAAGACACTGGACCTGGGTAGAAAAGGGAGGAGGGCTCAGGTGGAATGTGGGCTAGGAAGTGGACTCTGGACTTAAGGAAGGACTGATATGGGGATGTGAGAGTATCTAAGAGGTTCAGCGATATGAGTGATAGGGCAGATTAGGGGAGCCCTGGAAGGGTTAATCCAGAGGTGGAGGTGTAGTAAGTCAGGGCTTGGGAAGGGAGCTGGTAGAGAAGCTGCTCCTATTGGGCCCAGAGGGAAGACCTACTAGACTTGAGAAGCTTGCGGCCAAAAACAGATGATCAAGAGGGACTTGTGCAGGGTTGTGAGAGAGGGACTGAAACCAAGCAACTGGAGGAGGGTGGCTCTATAAAAAACTAGGGTAGTGGGGGGCCTTTGGAAGGAGAATGACACCTGGAAGGTGCCTACATCTGACTGCAGGCCCGGATGGGGGATCTGCCAGGGTTAAAATCAACGTAGAGGAGATGTAGGAATACCAGAAAGAAATCCTGCAGATTGAAAGGCAAAGACCAGAGAAGTGTTGGCAGCCTAGGACCTCTAGCAGGAAGTGAGGGTCGAGGAGGAACTGAGAGTCCACAGGAATTGCTGGAGTGGAGAGGGGCCTGGTGAGACTATACCGGGATGCTAATTCCAAAGACAGGGAACAAAACTCTTGGGGTCCTGAATTGGATGTACAATGAGGCTAGCTGAGTGCTCTTGTTCCTGCAGGTACATTCGTCCGCTGCACACCCTCCTGAGCGCACTGGTAGTGGTGGTGGCTCTCGGGGTGCTGGTGTGGGCTGCTGAAACCCGTGCAGCTGTGCGCCGCTGCCGTCGCAGCCACCCTGCTGCCTGCCTGGCTGCAGTACTTGCCATTAGCCTCTTCATTCTCTGGGCCGTGGGTGGCGCCTTCACCTTCCTGCTCTGCATCACAGCGCCTGTGCTTTGTGAGTCTCGACTCTCCCTGCTAGAGCTGGGGAAGATGGCCAGCTCATGCTTGAACATCAGGCCTGCCTGGCACTGGTTTCTGAACTAAGAGAGGGCTAGAAACCCTGGAGGACAGACATGCTTCCATTAAGTGTGTCTTCCTTGGCTTTGGTCCTCTGGGAGCATCCTTCTATTACCTTTGTGGGTCTTCCAGGGTTAAGTGCCTTAAACTGTCCAAGTCCCAATTTACTGGGATGTCCTTCCTGGCCACATCCCCCACAGCAGGCTTTGAGAACTCACCACTCCATTAGTCCTCCTCTGAGTGAATCCCCCATTTCTTGGTATCGCCTACAGTGATCCTGCTGCATGCTTCACTGCGCCTGAGAAACCTTAAAAACAAGATTGAGAACAAGATCGAGAGCATCGGTCTAAAGCGGACACCAATGGGATTGCTTCTAGAGGCACTGGGACAGGAGCAGGAAGCTGGATCCTAGGCCCTTGGCATCTACTCCCTGGATGTAGAGGACCCCCACCCCATACCCAAGACCAACCCTTTTCCTAGCCATTAAAATAGGTGCCTAGAGTCCTCTGGCCTAGCCAAAAAGAGACACCTGTGATTGATCACTGCAGCCCCAAACTAGTCATCTCTTAGCCTCCAGCCCCTGTTACCTAGGGACCAAAGTCTTCCTTGGTCCTGAATTTGAGACTCAGTCACCTACTTCCAGCCTTGAAACTGGATTTTTAAGCCAGAGCATCTGTGGCCAATCTCAAAACTGGACCCCAAGATACTCCTCTTACCCAAATGTGGGACTCACTAGTCTTCCATACTTCAATGCTAGGCCCTAAGGCAGGACATTCTCAAATCTTGAGCTCTAAAGATTTTTCAGACCCCACATAGCTTGGAAGTTAAAAGACCTGGCCAAATCTTGAGCCTAATGAGTCCAAGTGTCCTCAGCCCTGACCACACTGAGCCCTTAAACTCAGATGACCCTAGCCCTCAGCAGTCCCAATAGCCCCCCTCCAACCGTTAAGAGGTTCTCTTCCTCCCTCACAATGTTCTCAGTATCAAGGACCGACATGTGGGGCTGGGTAGGGATAGCCCCAACTGGGAAAGGGGCTCATATAATAGTGTTGCTACAACAGTAAAGCCTTTGAATCTCAAGCTAGTTTGGCCTCCTGTGTGAAGTCTTTGTACCTTTCAATGAACAACCCAGTGGCTGTCTTCAGTTCTGCTAGACACTACCTGACCTGGTTTATGTATAGGTGCTGAAATGGTGACTGCTACGGTCCCCATACCTGCTGCTTCTGAGTTAGTTAAGACAGAGGGATACACAAATATGTACTATCATTTTGGATTGTCTCTTGTTCTAAGTGGGCTAGGGATATAAGCGCAGGGAGGCAAAGAAGCAGCCCCATCTCACAAAGTGAGGGAAGTTAAAACATGACAGCTGGGCATGGTGGTACATGCAATTCCAGCTCTGGGGAGGCTGGGGCAGGGGGACTACGAGTTGTGGCCAGCTCTGGCTACATACAATCTACTTCTAGGTAACAAAACATGACATTATTATAAGCTATTTCCAGTTGGTTTTCTTGCCATATATATATATATTTTTTTTTTTTTTTCTGGCTGGGCATGGTTGTACATGCCCTTTATTCCAGTACAGGTGGATCTCTGAGTACAAAGCCTGTGAGTACAAGGACATAGTAAGTTCCAGAGTTCCAGGCAAGCTAGGGCTACACACTCCTGGTCCTGGTCAGTCATTCATACACACACACACACACACACACACACACACACACACACACACACACACACACACATTGACTTAACTAGAGGTGTGAAGCAGACACAGACTCAATCTTCAGTTTATACATTTATTATAGAAATCCCCTTCCAGTGTGAGTAGTGTCTTGGGCCCAGATCCATTGGTACAAAAAGAAAAATTTAAACACCAGGTAAAGGGGGCAGGGGAACCCCCAGCTCCAGAAAGTCACAGACAATATAGAAAACACAGCTTATGTGGATTTGTTTAAAAAGTGGTAAAAGAAGGAATGCCAAGGAGGACATGATGTGGCCAGATGTCACCTGAGGGCTTTACTGGCATGCACTAGTTGCCAGGTTTAACCACTGCAGCATCACAGGATGCAACATACTCAAATGGCTCTGTTTCTTGACAACCTCTTGTACGGCCTTCTGATTGGGGAAGGTCAGCACAGAGGCTATGGGCAGAGACAGAGACATAGCTCCTTCAGGTACCCCCACTTAGACTTCCATCCTTCCAAATGTGGACAGAAGCCCGCTGCCCATCTGCTCAAAGACTCTTGCGGGAGGAGGCAGGGAATTCTGTTCCCAGCGGTCCTCCAGCCCCAGAGACTCTTTATGGTCCATTTTGTTGAGGCAGGGTGGTGGTGGCTCTGGAATGGAACAGGCTGGGCATGGGGACAGGAATGAACCCAACCAGGAATGAGCTCACAGTTTCCCTTTTATAAAACACCTAGTGTTGGGCAATGACAGAGTACTAAATCACAACTGTAAACAGAAATGGAGGAAGGGGCAGAGTCCCCACACCATTATCCCCCTCTTTGAAGCTAGCTGGGGCCCTCCAGTTCCCCCAGCACAGGATGAGAAGAGAAGCAGGGATATCAGACATCTTCCTGGTCCAAAAAGAAGCCAGGGGTCCTGTGAGATCAGGCAATTGTCCCTCAGGACCAAGAGCCACCACATCTCAGGGCTCAGCGAGGTTGACTGTGCTCCTCAGACTGGAGTTTGTTCAGACCAACACAGGGCTTAGGGTCAGACCAGTGTCCCTGGGGTCTGGGTATCAGAACTGGAAGACTGCTCCCCCTCTAGCGTCAGGTCACTTAAACGAGCGCTCAGCTCCGGGGGATACAGGAAATCCGTGTAGTATCTTTAGAAAGGGAGGACAGCAGGAATCCGGAAGACAGGTAGGGAAGACAAGGTGAGAGAGGAAAAGACACACAGAGGAGAGGACACACACACAGAGAGAGGAAAAGAAGCTGTTAAAGAGGTGGAGACAGGTACAGGGCAGCACCTTCAGGTTCTCAAGCATGGGGTAAGCTTGGAAGAGAAAGCCAGGGACAGAACAAGTCCCTTCCTCCCATCACCGGGACTTCAAGGCTCACTGCCAGCTGCCATACACTAGGGAGAGTCGAAAACCCCTTCTAAAGCTTGGGAAAGAACTGCTACCAACACCCAAGATCCTCCTCACCAGGATCCCAAGGACTAATAATATAAGTTATGTCTGATAGCGACTATAGCCCATTGCCTAGTGGTCCTTGCTCCCCGGTCAGGATACCTTCAGCGTCTGAATCAATACCCCTACCCATCAGTAAAAGCACCCCCATACCTGCCAGAGACAGGGGGCGCTGTAAAACTCCTGGAGTGCGGGAGCGGTGCCTGGCTGGGAGGGCCATAGAGTGACTGGCCCACCTCATAGCAGCGGGCATGGAGGAAGGGGGTATGTGTTGGCCCCACGTGCGGGAGCATTGGCCTGCGCTGGGGACCAACGGCCAGTCCCGAGTTCCGGATGTACCAGTCCCGCAATCCCTCCAAGGCAAGGTTCTTGTGGCCGCCTCGCTCACCAGCTGGAGGTATCCGAGTGGGTGGGGGCATCCAGAGTAATGGGTTTGGATGCACTTCCAGACCCTCCACAGCTTCTGGGGGCAAGCCACAGGGCTTGGAACGGATGGCACGGGTGTTGGGGTCCTTGCTGCGGAGGAGGGGGCTGCTGCCATCAGCTGCATATATGGGTGGAGGACCTGGGAGCATGGCAAGGAGCCCATCTCTGCGGGAAAGGGGTCCTGGGACCTCAGGAGCAGGCAGCAGCTCCCCCCAACCTGCCCCGCCACTACCGCGGGGCAAGCCTCGGTCCAATGGATAGTCCAAGAGGAAGTCTCCACACACAGGTGGGAACCGGGGGGCGCCACGGGATGCAGGGGCAGCTGAGCTAGGCCTGGCAGCCCGAGGAGGGTCTGGGGGGCCAGTGGTACGGGAAGAGAAGGAAGGGACTGGTTGCGGGCGCTCATACAGCACCTCACTGCTCTTGCAAACTGGGGGACCAGCAGCAGGGGGAGCCAGCGGGGCAGGTGGAGATCCAGCTCCGCCAGCAGCTGCGCGGTCCACCAGCAGGGCCTCAGAGCTATTGCTGCGGCGGGTGCGAGCTGCGAAGAGGGAGGCCCGATCCGAAGCAGGGTCAGGCCGAGGAAAGCCCATCTGGGAGTCCTGACTACCGGACCACTGGCGAGAATGGAGGCCTTCCGGTCTGGAGAGCAGAGGTGAGGTAACAAGGGCAGGGTCAGACAAAGAAAGCAGATGATGAGTGCCCTGACTGCCCCATCTCTTTTTGAGCCTCCACTATCTCCAAAATGGAACCAGTATTAGAAGTTGTGTTTCTGTAGCTGCTAAGTAGTGCAGGTAATGGAATGGGCCAGTGGGTTGCTCCCTCACAGGAAAGCTGGGGCACAGGGCGTGAAAGTGCACACAGGAATGGGGTATGCGCTCTTAGGGTTACGCAAATGTTTCTGGGAAGGAAGCACTAGCTAAGGAAGGGGACACGACACCCAGGCACTGTTCTGTTAGCGGGGGTGGGGGCGCTCCTAGTCTCCCGCTAAGGTTATCCTTATGGCTCCTTGCTGCCTCCAGAAGGAAGTCCTAGGCCTTATGCCTGGGACTAAAAAGCTTGCTGAATTCTAACCCACCATGTCTATGAACCATCCCCAAACAATTATCCCACCATGCACAGAATGCAGGCCCCCCAAAGCACAAGGCTTCTGTTCACAGCATGGGAAAAATCAACATTTAAGCAGTTAAGAAACATTACAGTACAGTGCTTCGAGGCTGACACTAGATTCAAAAGATGTCTGTGGGTTCAAACACCACAACTTTAGTTGGCTTGCAGCTGACTTAACTAACCTTTCTGTGCTTCCGTTTCTACATTTACATAATGCAAATAACCACATCTCCTCACAGCAATCTTAGGGTGAGTGAAGGAGTCACTACTATCCACCACAAACACTATCGATTATTAGCAGACAGGAGGCATTTGGTACATGCTACCCAACATGCACTGTACCTGTGTCTTTCAAAGGCAGATATTACACTCCACAAATGAGGAGACAAAGATTCAGAGAAAGAAAATGACTTATCCAAGAGAAGCTGGGAAAGCCCACGCTTTCCCACCTCTACCTGCAATTCCCACTCCGGCTTCAAAGGCTTGCTGCCCATGTCCCACATCTCTTGGTATCTACAGTCAGAACTAAAGTCTTCCTCCTCTGATATTCAGACCCACCCTCAAGCATCCCCTTACTTGCAGAGCCGGGGGCCACTGCCCCGGGTGAGGACAGGGGTAGCAGGCACACTTCGCCCCTCAAAACTGGAGGCACTCCTGGGCAGCGAGCGTGTGGGGCTAGACAGAGATGGCAGGCCCACATCGGGACCCAGGTTAGAAACTGGACCCACCAGTAGGCCCTCCTGCCAACCCAGGCTCAGGATCCCACTTCTGGTCCCGGGAAAGGGGATAACAGGCTCCTCTTTACCTGGTGGGGCTGGCCACAGAGTTGCGCCGGCTCTTCAGGTCCCCATAAATATCTGATGGTGGAGGTTTCCATGGGGCGCGTCGCTCGGGGCTCCCCCCAGATACTGCCCGAAACTGGTCCCACGCTTTTGGTGGTGAGGGGCGCTCCGTTAGAGGGAAGCAGCTATGAGGCTCCTCTGGGTAGGAGGGAAAATAGGGTCAAATTCAATGAGAGGGTCCAGAAGGGGCAGGGCAGGCTTACAGGGAAAGGCATGTGCTGGGACAGGGATCAGCAAGCTAAGGGATGAAGCAAGGCAAAAAAGGTAGTGCACAGGCCGACCTGTAGAGGCTGGGGGAGAGGAGGCAGTGACAGGAGAAACTAAGGACATATAGGAACATGGGACATGGATGGCTAAAGGGGAACTACAGTAGGAGGGGCTGGACAAAACAGGATATTTTGAGAGGACAGAGGGGGCTGAGCACAGGTTTAGCAGGGATGGTTCTCACCATTATCATGGCTGGCCCCTGACTCTGAGAGGGAGCTGCTCTCCGAGTGTAGAACTACATCCTCTACAGGTGAGAAATGAAGAGGCAACGCATCAGGCAAGGTCTGGGTCCCATCCCCTAACACCACTGGACATAGATAGGCACTTCTGTGTAGCCCGCCTAATGACCACTGACTCGGACCCTGCCCAAGGACCCAGGTGTATAATCCCAGCTACCTAAGAGGTTTCATGGAGTGGTGTGTGTGTGTGTGTGTATCACAAGTTCAAGGCCAGTCTGGACTATGGAGTTAGTTCAAGACCATCCTGAGCAACTTATCAAAAGTCCTTTTTCCAATTAAAAGTAAAACCAAAACAAGGTGCTGGAGAGGTGGCTTGGTGCTTATGAACACTTGCTCCCCTTGCCGAGAACCGGGCTTCAGTTCCCACACCAGGCACCTCCCAACAGTCTGCAAATCCAGTTGCAAAGGTTCTAAAGCCTGTGGCCTCCACGAGCACCTGTATGCATGCAGCAAACAGAAACACATGCAGGAGCACATGCATGTAAATAAACATGACTAAACCTTAACAATTAAAATCAAAGAGACAACCAGGGCTGCAGCTCCACGGTAGAATGCTTACCTAGACTGCTAAAAGAGGCTAGGTTCAACCCGACCACACCTTAAAGCATCTACCTTTACCTGAATTCAAGACCACGGTGAGCTTGTGTATTCACCTTCCTGTTGCCTACTGTTCAAGCCCTCTTTTAACCTTATGTCAGGTTATTGCAACTCAACTTGATAACCATTAAGACCATTAAGCCCTGCTGGCCTCTCTGCCTTCAATGGCATATGCATTAGCCAGAATCCATTCTCAGGCCCATTTTTTTCACTGGGGAGATGCTGGGACTTAGCTTACCTTGGCTGAGCTGAGCAAGGCGTGTACCCAGGCAGACACCCTGGGCATTGACTACTGCTCCCGCAGACAGTGGCAGTGGCTGGAGCACCGGGAGGCCAAGACGGGCCCGGAAGTCCCTGAGCTGCTCCTCCAGCTCATGCAGCCTTCGAAGTGCATCAACCTGTACCTGGCGCCTGCGCCGCCTCTGTTCTCCGTTGAGGTCAGGGGCCAGGGCCAGGCGGCGGGCAGCAGCTGCAATCTGCTGCTGCACTGACACCTCCCGCTCCAAGGCCTCAAGAGCCAGTTCCTGCACAACCCAAAAGGGGCGGGGGGGGGGGGAACAGAACCAAATACTAGAAATGACTAGGCACAGTAATGGGAAGTTGGCAGAGCCCATCTACACAGGGAGTGGAGCATGATCTTTTTAGGGGCTGGCCTGTTTGCCTAAGGAAGAATGTATTCATCCTCAGGGGACAGGATGAGGGGCTGGGCCTGTGGATCTTCCTAAAGATGGGAGGCTTGTCTGGATAGACTTGGGTTCCCATAGTGCATGGGGAAATCCACCTATTCAAATCCTTTCCCTCCTCAGCTTCTTCCCCTCCTGGCCCTAACTGCCCTAACTGCCATTGTGGCCTGGCTTGTCCCCGCCCCTCACCAGCATCAGCTCACCTCAGCAGGACACAAGGAGTGGTGTGCTGGGTTTGGGTGTGGTGGAGGGTAGGCACGTGCTGCAGGGGGCCTCCGGCGGACCAACTGAGGTCGTTCACCAGGCTCCAGTGGGCACTCAGGGGGCAGCTGACCAGTTAGCTCCTGGAAGGAATGTGGCCAGAGACTCTGAGAGTTAGAGGGATGGCTTTAAGTGGTAAGAGTCCGAAACTAGCCCTCCCAAGGAGCTTGGCCCTGCTCAATACTCCACATGTATTAGATCGCCACCTCTCAAGGTCTCTACCACCCAGGGTAGGGCATATAGTTCTCCAGCGGCCCAAGTCTCTGGGTCATTGAGCATAGGAATCTTAGAAATCTGGAGGCCCGTGTTCTTAGTTTTTACAATTATAAAAGCCCAGTCCCTATGATGCAATACAGGGGCTGCATTTTCGGAATCCAATTAAAGTGTGTGTGTCTGTGTAGGCCAGAAGCCAATCCTGGATGTTGTTCCTCAGGATGCCACCCCCCACCCCCTGTCCTCTGTCACTAGCTTGGAACTTACTGATTAGGCTAGTCAGCAGGTCAGCAAGCCCACCTGACCTCCGCTTCCTCCGCATTAGAGTCACAAGGTCAGCCACCACACCTGGCTTTTCCGTTTTACATGGGTTCTATGGATTGAACTCAAATCCTTACACCCCCATGGCCAACTGAGCCACTTCCCCCCTCTGAACCCCATTATTACCTTAGGCACTCACACTATGAAGGGGAAAGTCAGAACTACATTCAGGTGTGGTGGGTCATGCCTAAAATTCCAGTTTCTAGGAGGCTGAGGCGTGGATGAGAGACTATCCGAGACTACAGTGTGAGGTAGCCTGGGCTACAGAGTGAGACCTTGTCTTAAATACCAGATGAATGGATGGAGGGGAGGCAAACAATTCCCCATGTCAGCTCAGGATGGACTTTGTTGCCCACATTTTGAAGCTTGTTCTTTTTGGAGCTGGGAGGTTTCAAATTATTCAAAAGTAACTACAGTTCTGGTCACCATAGTCCCCTGATTCTGAGACCTCTAAGTCAAATTCTGAGGACACACAATGTACCAAAAACTACTAAATGTCGAGACAAGAGGTTGGGCACCCATCACTGCAGTATGCCTGCCTAGGTCCCCTGGCTCCTCACCCCCTCCTGCATGACAGCCCTGGGGCCAGGCCCTCACCGCCTCCTGCAGACACACTTTCCTGAGCTCTTGAAGTTTTACGCTCAGGGCCTCTTGCAAGGCTCGCTGGCGGTCAAGCAGCCCTCGAAGACGGTCTGACTTCGCCTCTCCAAACAGGGCAGCTGAACAGAGGGAGCAAAGGTAAGGACAGATAGGACATCCTGGAACAACTGCAGGTCCAGGGGCCAACCCCTCCCAAGCAGGCACAGGGAGACTTGGGGCAGGGAGAGGGCAGTAGTAAGTGGAAGCAGCCACTGACCTGGGGCCGTGAAGGTAGGAGAACTGATCAGCTGACCTTTGACTTCCATCCTTGCACCGCTTGGACCTTGTGGCTGATGGCTGGATAAAGCCTGGCAGTGACACAGCACAGGAGGCACTGAGGAAGATAATACCATAGAACCCCTAGCCCAGCCTCACTCCCCGTGCATCAGCTGCAAATATAAAGTACCCAGGTCCCACCTGCCTACCTGGCCTTCCCTCTCAGATTCTGTGTCAATATCTGGACCCGCTTGGCCTGGTACCTTGGTTCCCTTCCCATTGAGTGCTAACACAGTAAGTGGGAAGCTGGGCAGACTTACAACACCTCCTCAGAGGCCCATAGGCCACAGCCAGGAGTCTCACCTAGGGAGAGAATTAACAGGAGAGAGTCAACTAGGTATAACAACAGTAAGCACTTACGCAGCCTTGGGTGCCTGGAACAGCTACCTGCTATGTTACAATGAATCTTTCAAACCCCTCAGGCAGGAGGTCCATCATTATGAACTTGCCTTTTGAGATGAGGGGTGGAAAGCACACAGAAGTGAAATAATTCCCCAGTAAAGGGCAGAGCCTAGGACCACCGCTCTCACAGAAGAGCTCCAACCTTAATAATGTCCTCTTGAGTGCCTCGACCCATCCATCCAGCTTTAGGGCCTTTGCCCAGGCTGTGGCCACAGCCTAGGGTGCTGTTTCCAGCCTCTTACCACTTGAATCTTATTTCTCGTTTATCATTTTGGGGCTGTTTTTGTTTTGAGATAAGGTCTCGCTCTTGTAGCGTCAGCCTGAAAGTCACTGTGTAGCCCACACTGGTCTTGAACTCATGGCAATCCTCCCTTAGCCTCCCCACATGCTAGGAATCTAGAGACAGGCACTACCACACCCAGCTCATTCTGAGGCTTAAATGCCCTTTTCCGAGGAGGTCTTCTCACAGCTACTGTTGAAAAAGACACTGCCCCTCCCTGTATTGTCATTTTGACAGGAAGCACGTCTGCCCCAGCGTATCATAGCCCCTGCACCTCAAGCAGGGCTGCACACAGCAAGCAGTCCACAAACGGATGCCAGCGGGGTGAATAACTGCAAGATAGCCAAGTCAGGCATCAGGGGTGGATGTGCATCTATATTCCTAATTCCATCCTGCTGCCCCACGACCTCAGGCCCCTTCCAGCCCCTCTTCCCTCCCACCCTGTTCTGAGACTAGCATACAGAAGTTACCCTGCTGAGATGGGCCATAGAAAACACATTACCTGCCCCTTTTGTTGTCCTGGGAAGCACTGGCTGATCATGGAGCACGCTTTGGCTAGCTGCCAGCCCTTCTTCTGCTTTTCTGGAGTTTGCTCCCTCCCTCCCACAATCCTGCTCAATCCCCAGCTGGGCAAGCAGGTGACATCACCTCCCACCACCTGTCCTAGCCTCCAAGGCAGGTGACTAGGAAGGCCTATCAGAGACAGCAGAGTTCTCATTTTAACACCCTCCTCCGACCCCTTGAAATCCACAGCTTGTCATGATGTGGTAGAGCAGACCCAGAAAACCAAGAAAGCCAAGGAGAAGCCCCTTCCCCATTTTCACACTATAGGGTGTGGTCAGACTGTCTACAAGGCACCCCCCCCCCAGTTTTCTCTACAGTCTTCTGCTTGTCCCACAGAGTCTGTATCCCTCCCTCAAAGGACTTATGGACTATCCTCCACTGCAATGGTTAGGCAATCCCATAAGCCTTTTGTACAGAAAGTACGTACACTGAAGGGGGTCTTACAAGCCCACCCATCTGAGGTCCAGCACTTTCGGCATGGGAGGGCGTCTTTAGTGTCCCACCTCAGCCTCCTCGGTCCCTCAGCCCCCGAAACTTCTACTTTCCCAGGACCCGTTTTAATTCGGAAAACTTTCACAAGGCTTGCCTGAACCCTTCTCCACCCCAACAGAAAGCTAACTCCTCCCACCTTGGGTCCATTTACCCGTTCACCAACATTAGTCTCATGTTTCACATCAGAGGGCCTCCGTCCTTCCTTCTTTAGAAAATTAGAGTATCCCGGAGTCGACACAGGGTCCAGTCAGGAACCCCGACTCCACCCCATCAGCCTGACCTCAGGGACATTGTTATGGCATGAGTCATTGGGTCACTAGGCAGGCTAGACGTGGATCAACGCCCCACACCTCCATACCTGACTCAGGAACCTTTGCTTCTACTCTTCCATGTTTCCACACTTGGAACTTCAGACTGCCTGACCTCAGACAGAGATAGTAAGAAGGCAAGCTACCACATTCCAGCATCACTACTATGCCCTCATATGAACCTCTGAGACCCTCCTGCCCACACCAGAGCTTTGCCTTGTCATTCTGTCGTCCTCTTACAGGGTTAGGTTGCAGCAAGCGAGCTACAGAGGGCACATGCGGGGAAACACACACACACACACACACAGAGGCAGGCCCAGCAGGTTTTTCAGGTCTGCCCTTCTGACACCACGGCTGAGAAAAATTCCTGGCTGTAATGACTGTTTACAACCAAGATACTTCACCTGGGTGGCACTCCAACACTGTCAATGAGAGCCCCATTTCCACATCCTGCCACCACTTGAGCAAATGCACACAGAGTCTGAACCTGATCCCCAGTGCTCCCCCAAACATACAGCACACCCCCTTCTATTACTCTGGCTGAACAAACAGAGGGTCGAGCAGATACAGATGCCTGAACAACAGTGCTATCTAAACGGTTCAGCTCATCTTCTCTGAGGCACTAGTCCTGATAAAAAAGGGGAAAGGGGCTGAGAAGAGAGGGCTGAGTCTCTGCCCCATCCTTCCTCCTCCATTTTCCAACCAAGAATTATTTTGATAGCAAGAAAGGAAAATGGACACGTGAGGCTTTGCCCTGCTCCCCTGCTCCTCCCATACTGAACAGCCCCCCTCCTATCGCTACCCTATATTCTCAGGGTCCTCCTTCCTCAGTTCCTGTGCCGTCACCCCATCTCACGGCCTTGGCCCAGTGTTCCCTGGTACTCACCAATGCCCTATTGCTGGATGGCAGCCCCAAATATCTCCAAAAGAACAGTTGTCTCGTCCAGGCCCTAGCTTTCCTGGCAGTACAAGTGAACAGCAGTGACTGCTGTCTTGGCTACCTCCCACTAGGTAAAGGCCCAACCTACCTGGACAGGATGGGGTTGGCCCACACCTTTTTAACCCTTACCTGCCCACTTCCAGGGCTAGGGCCACCCCTGGGAAGGCAGTCTCGAGGGACCAGGTGCCTAGGGGAGCCCAATATGGTCAAGGAGAAAGCATAGAATGCTCTTCTCACTGCAGATATCTAAGAGATAACTGGCCAATAAGCTCTAAGAATTGTGGGAGGAGCCACCGCCCAAATCCCCAGGCCACTGGAGCCTGCCTACACCCTGGGGCATGGGGGCTAGGAAACAGACACGGACACACACATATCTTGGATCAATTTCTCCCATAATTAGGATAATGATTTTCTAAGTTGCAGAGAGAAGTTAACCTTTCTAAGGAGAGACCAGATCTTAAGACACTCCCACCTTCTGTACTCCAGGAACAAATAAGCCTAGGAAACACCATAATCTATACCCTACAACCCTGAGGGGTGGCACAGAACCAGCCTCCTCTGAGCTCTGAGCCATGTTAGAAATGGGAGGCTGAGGCTTGACAAAAGTAAAGAGGCCTGACTGAGAACATACTAATGTAAAGGCACAGGAAAGAGCCAGCTGGGGTGGGACACACCTTCCTTTAATCCCGGCAGAGGCAGGCAGCTCTGAGTTCGAGACCAGCCTGGTCTACAGAACTAGTTCCAGGACAGCCACGGCTACACAGAAAAAACAAACAAACAAAAACAACCATAAGAAGGAGCAGAAGGCGAATACTAGATTGGACCCTAGGCTAGAGGGAGCCAGTGGCTACTCCTGAAAGGAGAGAGAAGAAGATAATACCCAACTTTATCCATGGTCTCCCTGTTAACATTTCTAGCCTGGAGCGAAGCAGACAGGGAAATTGAAAACTCTAAGTCCCTCTAAGTCCCTTCAACACAACCCTACCTGGGCCATAAGCTTGTCCTGGGCACATACCAAACATGCTGTACTCCAGGTAAGACAATCGATTTTGTGTCCTCAGAACCCAAACCTAACCCCTACAGCAGCCCCTGCCATGTATGAACAGGGAGGGTTTTTAGGGGTGTTCCATGTTGGGGAGGAGAGCCTAGAGAAGAGTTCCTCCAGTCACATGTGATCAAGGCCTGCTGCCCCAGGTGCCCACCTTTCTCCTGGTTGTGAAATGTATGTGTGGAACACAACGGCCCTTTTCATCTCCTTCCTCCCTTCTCCCTCCTTTGGTCTGCTAGTGGAGGCAAGGAGTGGGCTGACATCCTCTTGGCAGCCATGGACCCTTCCCCACCCCCCTTGCAGGAGGCCACCAAGCATGTTGGGAAAATGGATTTTTTTTCCTTAAGTTTTTGGTTTTTCAAGACATGGTTTCTCTGTGTAACAGAGCCCTGGCTGTCCTGGACTTGTTTTGTAGACTAGGCTGGCCTCAAACTCACAGAAATCTGCCTGCCTCTGCTTCCTGAGTGCTGGGATTAAAGATGTATACCACTACATACAGCTGGGAAAATGGATGTTTATAACCAGGGTCAAGAGAGATGAAAAATTAGGAAAATAATTCAGATAGAGCCTCAGAATTTTGGTTACCTCATCTTTAATGGACAAAATAGACAACAGGGTCCACAAGAACATATAACTCACACCAAATCATTAATGGCCAATCATAAGAACAAGATATTTGGGCTGGTGAGATGGCTCAGCAGGTAAGAGCACCCGACTGCTCTTCTGAAGGTCCAGAGTTCAAATCCCAGCAACCACATGGTGGCTCACAACCATCCGTAACGAGATCTGACTCCCTCTTCTGGAGTGTCTGAAGACAGCTACAGTGTAATTACATATAATAAATAATAAATAAATCTTTAAAAAAAAAAAAAAAGAACAAGATATTTGGAATTCGAGAGATGGTTCAATATTTAAAGGGTATATGTGTGTGTGTGTATTATACATGTATGTATACATACATGTATAATATATTATATACATGTATCATATTATACATCATATATATTATATGATATATGATATAATATATATTATACATACATACATGTGTATATTATATATTATATACATACTCACATACATATACACTATTCCTCCGGAGGGCCTGAGTTCGATTTTGAGCATCCATCCAGTAGCTCACAACCTCCTATAAATCCAATGCCAGGGAAATTCAACATCTCTCAGGTACTTGTTCACATGAAACACACACACACACACACACACACACACACACACGGTTAAAAATTACACCTATGAAAAATTTTAAGATTTCACTTACTTTTCTTTTTTTTCCTGAGACAGGGTTTCTCTGTGTAGCCCTGGCTGTCCTGGAACTCACTTTGTAGACCAGGCTGGCCTCAAACTCATAGAAATCTGCCTGCCTCTGCCTCCCTAATTTTGGGATTAAAGAAGTATGTGCCACCCTGTCCAGCTTATTTTTCTGTGTATGAGTGTTGGCTTGATTGTATGTCTGGGAACCATGTGTCTGCAGTGCCTGTGGCGTCCAGAAGAGGGCCACAGACACCCTCCCCCCCCCCAAGACTGGAACAACAGATGAACTATCATGTGGCTGTTGGAAATTCAATCTGGTTCCTCTGGAAGATCAGCCAGTGTTTTCAATTGCTGAGCCTTCTCTCCAGCCACAACAATTTGAACAAATTTGTCTGTTTGTCTGTCTTTAAAGAACAATAAATCCGAGGCTTGAGAGATCTGCCTTAGTGATTATGATGAGCACAAGCTCTTCTAGAGGACTGAGGTTTGCTTCCTGGCATCCGGCGGTTCACCACAGTCAACTCTAGCCCTGAGGGATCCAACACATTCTTTCTGGCCCCTGTGAGTATTAGTACACAGGTGACATATGACACAGATATACACAAAAATAAAAACAAACCTTAACTCCTGGCAGTGATGGCGGTACAAGCCTTCCTTTAAGCCCAGCACTCAAGAGGCAGAGGCAGGGGCATCTCTTGAGTTCGAGGCTAGCCTGAGTGAGTTCCAGGACAGTCAAGGTTATGCAGAGAAACCCTGTTTCAAAAAACCAAAAAACCAAAACAAAACACCCACCCTTTAATAATGGTAATAATAATAATAATAATAATAATAATTCCACAGAGGTATACTAGAGTTTAGAAGGAAGTAGGAAAGATATAGTAAGTAGACAAGTGGGGCTGGGTCACCCCATACATCATTGCCCCCTTCATGATTTTTTTTCTCAGCACTGGAAATTGAACCTAGGGCCTGGAGCATGCTAAGCAAGCATTCTAACACTTCCTTAGCCTAGCTGCACAATTTTAACAGACCAGAAGATGGTCTAACCTGTAAACATACATGAACCTTGCACAAATAGTGTAAATGGTGAGTCAGGGTTTAATTCTGTTGTCGCTCACAGTGACAGTATGTGACCGCTTAGAAAACTCACTTTTCTGTGCCTCTCTGTCCCCATCTGTTAAAGAGGGAAATCGGGGTTGTGAAGGGAACATTATAGGGATTCAGAGTCCTCAATGTTAAATTACACAACAGTTAATTGTCAGGCAAGGAGACCTTAATTCCAGCACTCAGGAGGCAAAGGCAGGCAGATCTCTATGAGTTCGAGGCTAGCCTGGTCTACAAAGCAAGTTCCAAGCCAGCCAGGGCTTCATAGTGAGCCCCTGTCTAAAAACGCAATTATAAAATGGTAACAGATGCTCATAGAGTTGTTGCAAGCAACTGAATTAATCCATTTCCAGCTTGGTAGGACCCAGCAACTGGCTGGGGATTAGGACACAAAGCATGTTGCTGGTATAATGACGAGGGTTCCTTCCCACTGAATCAAACAGGTATGCTTGCATGCTTCTTATGAGACAAACAAAGCTGGATCACTCAGCCTCACCAATAAATCTGAAGCAGATGTTTGTCTGTCTGTTTGTTCTTTTCTTGGGGAACTTTGTCTGAATTTTCACTACCCAAAATCAACAACTGAAAGTATTCATGGGGGCATCCAAAGAGATGCCTTAGCAGGGAAAAACCCTCATGAAGCCAGCCTGACAATGTACATCTGGGTCCTTAGAACTCATATAAAAACCAGACACAATGTTGCAGGTCTGTAATCTTAGCACCCACAGCAAGATAGCAGGCAATGATGGAATTCCCTGGAAACATGTGGGCTGACGGCCTGGGCTACACAGCCGATGAGAAACCCTACCTCAAACGAGTTGGAGGCCTAGGACCAACATCTAAAGTTTTCCTTTGATCTCCACACATGAGCCCTCACATACAAGAACATGCATACACAAAATAAACAGAGTCAGGAGGATAGGTCACAAGGTGCTTGCCACCAAGCTTGAAGACTGAGTTCAAGAATTCAACATGGTGCAAGAAGGCAGCTGACTCCTGAAGGTTGTCCAAATCCACACGCCTGTGCTCGCTCTCGCACGCTCTCTCTCTCCCTCTCTCTTTCTCACACCACACACACACACACACACACACACGATCACAAAGAGATAAAAGCATTCCTTACTTCCGCATATGAGATAAACATAAAAAATTTTCTATAAAGAACTAAACATATTCAGATGCATTTGAGATAGACAGAGCTGGTATCTCAGCCTCTAAATTCTCCTTCCTTGCCAAAAGACATATTTGAAAGAAGTGTCTCCCTTCAACACACAACACTCTCACACACTCACACACACACACACACACACACACACACACAGAGAGAGACTCTAACTCATGATTTAAAATGCAGGAACTGGGATAAGTGTGATACATGCCTGCAATCCCAGCACCAGGGAGGCTAAAACAGGAAAATCTGGAGTTCCAAGCCAGGCTGGGTTACCTCGTGAAACCCTGTCTCAAAAAAATGCAGGAACGGGGGAGCTGGCTAGATGGCTCAGCAGGTAAGAGCACTGACTGCTCTTCCAAAGGTCCTGAGTTCAAATCCCACCAACCACATGGTGGCTCACAACCACCCGTAATGAGATCTGACACCCACTTCTGAAGACAGCTACAGTGTACTTACACATAATAAATAAATCTTTGGGCCGGAGAGAGCAGGGACTGAGCGAACGGAGTGAGCAGAGGTCCTAAATTCAATTCCCAACAACCACATGAAGGCTCACAACCGTCTGTAGAGCTACACTGGACTTATTTTTCTTTCTTTCTTTCCTTTTTTAAAAATTTTATTTATTTATTTATTTATTTATTTATTGGTTTTTTGAGACAGGGTTTCTCTGTGTAGCCCTGGCTGTCCTGGAACTCACTTTGTAGACCAGGCTGGCCTGGAACTCAGAAATCCGCCTGCCTCTGCCTCCTGAGTGCCACCAAGCCCGGCTCCTTTTCTTTTCTCTTCTCTTCTCTTCTCTTCTCTTCTCTTCTCTTCTCTTCTCTTCTCTTCTCTTCTCTTCTCTTCTCTCTTTCTTTCTTTGTCCTGGAACTCACTCTGTAGACCAGGCTGGCCTCGAACTTAGAAATCCGCCTGCCTCTGCTGCCTCTCAAGTGCTGGGATTAAAGGCATGCGTCACCACTGCCCGGCCAGTGTACTCATATACATAAAAAGTAAATAAATCTTTAAAAAAATGCAGGAACCAGATACATTTCACAGACATTGTTGTAACTCCATATGATCCAGGGAATCAGTGCCAGCTATTGATGAAACTTGGGACCTTGGGACTCTACTTCTGAGCAAGATCCCTAGTCAGCCATTGTCCCTTATCACTTGAACTCTATTTCCTATATAAAATGCAAAAACGTCGGATAACTTAGTATTTTTCACTAGTGTACTCCTGGAAGGAAGTCTTCCTCTCTCATAACTACCAAATAGATTGGGATGGTGAGTAAGTTCTGAATTGGTAGTAGGTCTACATAAATGTTCTGGATAAATAAAATGGGTCTCATTCCTTACTCACACTCAACAGGCAATGAAACTAACACAGTAGCCTCTTGTTGTTCTCCCTATTTATCCTCAAATTCAAGGATTTGGACAGCACAGGAATCTCATTTTCTTGTTACTACTGGATGAGTCTGCATTTTTATTTATTTTTTCCACAACACTAGAGATGAAACTTATCCAGCTATATCACTGACCCATTATGTTTGTTCGTTTGTTGTTTTCATATTCTCTGTACAGGGTTTCTCTGTATAGCTCTGGCTATCCTGGAACTCACTCTGTAGACCAGGCTGGCCTCAAACTCAGAAATCCACCTGCCTCTGCCTCCCAAGTGCCAGGATTAAAGGTGTGCAGCAAAACCACCTGGTTCATCTTCCCACTTTTTAAAAAATAAGTTTTACCATGTCTTTGCATCTATATGGGACAGCTTTCAGCTTCACTTTTAGGTTTTTGTTTGTTTGCCTCTTTGGTTTTTGGAGACAGGGCTTCTGTGTGTAGACCTGGTTGTCCTAGAACTCATTTTGTAAACCAGGCTGGCCTTGAACTCAGAGATCGACTCCAGTGCCTCCTGAGTGCCTCCTGAACCACCCAGCTTCAATTTAGTATTTTTATAGGACTCCTGAGTGTGTAAATGAGTGGCCTCTGACTCTTGTGCCTTGTCTTGGGGTCTTTTCCTTCTGTTGGTTTACTTTATCCAACTTCAACGTGATAGGTTTTTTTTTCATCTTATTATATTTTATTTTGCCAAAAAATATAAAAAGGGCCCAGTGTGGTGGTACACCTTTTTAATTCCAGCACTCCAGAAGCAAAACCAGGCAGATGGGTGTGAGTTCGAGGCCAGCCTTGTCTACAAATCAAGTTACAATATAGCCACAGCTGTTATACAGAGAAACCCTGTCTCAAAAAAAAAAAAAAATTAATACAGCCGGGCGTGGTGGCGCACGCCTTTAATCCCAGCACTCGGGAGGCAGAGGCAGGTGGATTTCTGAGTTCAAGGCCACCCTGGTCTACAACGTGAGTTCCAGGACAGCCAGGGCTACACAGAGAAACCCTGTCTCGGAAAACCAAAAAAAAAAAAAAATTAATATATAAAAGTATTCTGGAGGGTGATGTATCTTGCCAGGCATTGTAGCACACTCCTTTAATCCTAGCACTCAAGAGGCAGAGGCAGGTGTATCCTTGTGAGTTCAAGGCCAATCTGGTCTATATAGGGAATTCAAGGCCAGCTAGAATTACATAGTGAGACCCTGTCTGAGAAACAAACAAACAAACAAATGGTGGGTCTTGCTATTTCCTGAGATGAACAAGGACTTCTGGGATCAAGTGACCCCCCCCCCCAAGATCTGCTTCTTGGGTAGCTGGAGATACAGGTGCATAGCACTACCAGGCTGAACGGGCCTCATTCCAATATCCAGCAATATGCCCTACACACTCACACCCAGATACCAATGGAGGAGATGGGGTTAGCATCAAAATGTTTACTGATAACTTCATGAGGGAAAGGGATAAACCCCTTCTCTCACCCCACCCCACCAAGTCCTGAAGTCTGTGACCTAGGAAAGTGTTTTGTTTTGCCAGTCCCCAAAGAGCAGAGAGCATACCCGTAAGATCAAAGGCAGGTGAAGCAGATACCATGACTTCAAAGACTCATACATACCCTGTGTCTGTCTCTCACCCTAGTACGTTTTCAACCTCCATACCTCCCAAACTCAACATGGGACAGTCCCCAATAGAGAAAGGCTGGAAACACAATCCAGACCTCTCAGACTCCCAGAGAGTCAATGAATAATTTAGGCTGTTTGTCCACATTTGGGGAAAGCAGGGAGGTGGAGGAACATTTCCATGCACTCCTGGGCAGGAAGAGAAATGCAAGCTCGCTGTGAGATCACCAGGATGGAGATGGGGGAGGGGAAATCCCACACAAAAACTCCACCTGCCGCATGGAGCTTACAAGCCTACTCGGTCCTGTTTTTTGTTGTTGTTGTTGTTGTTTTGGTTTGGTTTGGTTTTTGGTTTTTTGAGACAGGGTTTCTCTGTGTAGCCCTGGATGTCCTGGAACTCACTTTGTAGACCAGGCTGGCCTCAAACTCAGAAATCTGCCTGCCTCTGCCTTCCAAGTGCTGTGATTAAAGGTGTGTGCCATCATCGCCCAGCCTCAGTCCTATTAAAAGCAGTATAAGAAGCACACTTTGGGGGCTGGAGAGATGGCTCAGCGGTTAAGAGCACTGAGTGCTCTTCCGAAGGTCCTGAGTTCAATCCCCTCAATCCCCAGCAACCACGTGGTGGCTCACAACCATCCGTAATGACACCTGACGCCCTCTTCTGGTGAATCTGAAGACTTAGATATAATAATAAATAAATCTTTAAAAAAAAAAAAAAGCACACTTTGGGAGCCCTGGGGACAACAGAGACTCAAGTTCTGAGGCAAGGTATAATGAGATCCAGAGATGGGAAATGGGTGTTAGGAAGGAGGAGGGGTACAGGTAAAATAGGGGACTTGTTTTGGGGGGTGGTATGAGAGGTTAGGATGAAACAGACAGAAAAAGTCCCTATAGCATGGTGATCAAGAGGCAGAGCAGGCCCAGCTATGGTGGGCTACACCTGTAATCCTAGCACTCTGGAGGTGCAGACAGAATGATTACAAGTCTCAGACCAGCCTGGGCTACATAGTAAGATCCTGTCGAAAAACTAAGGTGGAGCACAGTGCTGGTACAAGTCCATAGTTCCAGCACTCAGTAGGCAGAGGCAAAAGGACCCCACAAGTTTGTGGCCATCCTGGACTGCATAGCAAGTTCCAAGACAGTCAAGACTACATAGACAAATCCTATCTAAAAAGATGAATACAGCCAAGATGAGACCCTGGATAGAAGACTGGGGTTCAGAAGAGGACAGAAAGTACAAGGAGACAGTCAACGGTATAGAACAATAGCTAGAAGGTATGACTGAGATAAGCCAAGCCAGTGAGCAGGGAGAGGGAAAGGGCAGCAGGTTCAAGGCGAGGTCAGGAACAACAACAAAAAAAGACCAGGGCAGAATGAAGACAGGGATACAGTAGGTGCTGCTGAGACAGAAAAAGGAAAAACTGCAGGAGACAGAAGAGGATGTCTAAAGGTAGTGAGCCATGATGGAGATGAGCAGTGGCGGGGGAGACAGTAGGGGGGAGCATTACAGAAGTCAGAGGTCAGCAATCAGGATAGAACTGGAACAAATTAGGGTTACAGAGTGTAAGCGCATTTGATTGGAAGGGATTCAGAGACTGGATAAGCATTTTAAGAACAGTGTGGTCAAGCATCAGATCAGAATCTGAGTTAATGTTGTGCATTGAAACAAGGGCTTTGGAGATAGGATAGGGTCAAGCAAGGAAGGATTTGGACCAAAACCAAACCTGGTTGGGGTTGGGAATCAGAACTGGGCGGACAAAGAAGGGGTTCAAGATCACACCACGCCAAAATATAGTTAGGTCAGGGATAGAACTGAAGGTTCTGGGCCAAGGTTGCCAGGACTTTGGGGTTCAAAAGGGATGTCGTCAGGTCAGACAGGGGTCAGGGGTGGGGGCAAAGGGTCAGAGGGTGTAGGTGCGCGCGCAGGTCCATCCTTGTGGGCGTTTCCAGGACTCGTCCCGCCCTGTCCCCACCCTTCTTCTTCTGGCAGGAACGGTTACTTACCGAGGGTCCTCGCACTGCCGCGCAGGTGGGGTCCGTAGGAGGCCGAAAGGGATCTAGTGGGCGCGCCTTCTCGCGCAGCGCCCCGCTCGTTCCTGGGCGCGCGCCTCCTTGCCTGCTCCCTACCTCTGGGCCGCGTTTGACCGCACACACAAGCGTTCGCCTTCAGAGGCAGATGGGGGACCCCCGGATGGTGGGGGAGGTGCGGTGGCCCCGCCGTGGGCGGCGGCCCCGCGCCCCTCACCTTTAACTCAGGACGTCCGTTTCTGGCTGCACAACCACCTCCGCCGCTGAGCGCGAACCTAGGGGGCTGGAGGACGAGGGGGGCGGGGCGCAGGACCACAGCAGCGGCAGAGACAAAGTGCGCAGGCGCCAGCTTGGGTCTTAGGTTTTCCTGCTTTGGGAGCACCAGGAATGAAGAAGAAGCGGGGAGTTTGTGCGCACGCGCTTTTTTGGGCGGCAGAGCTTTAAGCCACACCCCCTAGGTGAGCCGCCCTGATCCTCTGACTCCAAGTCACTCTTCCCTAAGACAATATCCCAAATGCTATGGATAAGCCTTTATCATGCCTCTAAAGTACTCCCAAAAGCTCCTATTGCCGTCTCCTAGATGCTCCCCAAAACGACCTTCCATCATCCTCCAAATTATCTCTCCAAAGTATTGTCTGATCTCAAGCAGTACCTTTAGGCTAGGCAATTCTCTGCTGTCATTGGCCTGCACCAAACACATAATTCTCTTGATCAAGCATGCAGAAATCATTTGTTGACCCTAGGTTAGACCTGCAAGTTAGCCTCCATGGCTGTCAAAATTGTATGCACAATTTGTTTTTCATAGCATGCCCTTAGAGTGTGTGCTTCAAGCTACACTCCAGTAGCCTCCAAATCTCTCTTTACATTTGAATTGCACCCCCAAATCACTTCCCATAATTCCCTCAACTGTTAATCCCAAAAAGTACCTCCAGTCCATCCTTCATCAACACTCAGTTTGCACCAGTAAACTGCCATCCATAGCCTCCGAACTATCCCTTCTTCACTATCCTCAATTGACTCTCGAAGCCAATGACTTCTAAACAGCATTTATATTAACCATTCATTCATTTGCGGTACCTAGAATTTCAGGAACCCAAGGCCTCTTATGTAATAGGCTAGTATTCTACCAGTGGGGAAAAAAAGCCAAACTCCAAATATCATTCCTAAATCCTAAATTCATGGTGTGTGGGAAACACCTTCTGTATACCCCAAACAGTATAATCTCCACACCACCCTCTGTCGATTCTGAGTGGATTATCCAAGAACCTGCAACGCCACTCCAAAGAGCTCCAGTTATGTTCAATATAGACTCCACCTGTACCTGTAATTGCTTCCAACTGTCACTGCTTTTACTGCAAACCATGCTCCATGGACACCCCACCAAAACAAACAACTTTCCACTAACAGACCATTCCATCTCTATAAAACTTCCTTTGCTGTTTGTTTGTTTGTTTGTTTGTGGGACAATGTCCCATGAGGGACAGGCTAATTCTCAATTCTAAGTAGTCAAAGATAGTCTTGAGCTTCTGATCCTCCTACCTTCACCTCCTGAGCCATAGCTCTCGACTTTCCCCTACTGTTAAAGACAATTTCATATGGCCTAAGAAGACCTGGACCTTGCTGTGTGACTGAGGATGAGAGTCAACTCCTGATCCGTGGAGCTGGAGAGATGGCACAGATGGTTAGGAACAGCGACTGCTCTTCCAGAGAACCTGAGTTTGCTTCCCGGCATTCAGATGGTGGTCCTTGCAAGTGGTGCTCACAGATACATGCAGGAAATACAGTCATACATGTAAAAACAAAAGAAATAAAATTAAAAGCAACTCCTTAGCCTCTTGCCTCCACCATCCCAGTAAGGTCCCAATCACACTCCTAGACAACCACAAATCAACTGTCTATGGATTCGCTTTATCCTAGACATTTTATATGTCATTTTTATTTTTGTATATGAGTGTTTGGCCTGCATGTTTGTATATATGTGTACAACATGCATTCAGCACCTGTGGGGGCCAGAAGAGGGCAGCAGCTTCCCTAGAATTGGAGATACAAATGGCTCTGAGCCATGGGAGTCCTCTACAAGAGCAGCAAGTGTTCCTAACTGTGGAGTCTTCTCTCTAGCTCCAATATGTAGATTGGAGGGTGGGGGTTGTTTTACTTTGGTTTTCCAGACAGGGATTCTCTGTGTAGTCATGACTGTTCTGGAATTCATTTTGTAGACCAGCCTGGCCTCCAACTCAGAGATCCACCTGCCTCTGCCTCCTGAGTGCTAGGACTAAAGGTGTGCACTGCCACCCCATCCCTCACTCCTACTCGGGGCTGTAGATGTTTTAATGTCTAGCTTAGCATAGGCTTTTGGGTGGTAATGATCATTTTTTTTTTTAAATATGGAACGCTTCACGAATTTGCGTATCATCCTTGCGCAGGGGCCATGCTAATCGTCTCTGTATCGTTCCAATTTTAGTATATGTGCTGCCAAAGCGAGCACGGTAATGACCATTCTTTGAGACATGGTCTCACACTGGGTCCCAGGCTAGCCTGAACTCTTCATGATGCTTCTGCCTCAGCCTCTCAAAAGAGCTTTACCATAACATAGGTTTTGAAGGTTTATACCTAATGTAGTGTGTACCAAGTAGTCTCTTCCTTGTTCTTTTCATTACTGAATATTAGCCTAATTGATGATCTACTAATTGTACCCCAAATCACTATCATCTTTCAGCTACAAAGCAGAAGGGCTCCCAGAAATCCACACACAGACACACAAATATACAGAGAGATTTTTAAATGTTAAAATAAAGCCTAAAAATAAACACAAAAACAAAAACAAACTTCCAAAAATATCCCAAAATGCTTTTTAACAATACATAACATCACTGACTGCAAACTACTTTTCAATAATTATGTCACCTCTAAAATTACCCAAGAGCCCCAACTCTGCCTATAAATACTCCCTAACTCCTTTCCTGGGTCTCACAACTACACCACAAACTGTAAAACTGTAATCCCAAACTAAACTACACTGTTTAATTCTTTTCATGCCTAACTTGTCTGGCCCTCCGTGTGTGTGTGCTCGCTCGCGCACGCGCTCGTGCATACATCCTTTATCTATGATTTATTTCTGAGATTCCTGCCTTTTTTCCTCCTTTCCTTTCCTTTCCTTTCCTTTCCTTTCCTTTCCTTTCCTTTCCTTTCCTTTCTTTTCCTTTCCTTTCCTTTCTTTTCCTTTCCTTCTTAAAAAAGTTTACTTATTTATGTGAGTACACTTTACCTATTTTCAGACACCCCAGAAGAGGACATTGAAGAGAGCATCAGATCCCATTACAGATGGCTGTGAGCCACCATGTGGTTGCTGGGAATTGAACTCAGGACCTCTGGAAGAGCAGTCAGTGCTCTTAACCGCTGAGCCATCTCTCCAGCCTCCTTTCCTTCTTTTCTATTCTCTTTTTTGTTTTGGAGAAAGGGTCTCACTACAAAGCACAGGCCGTCCTAGAACTCTGTAGCCCAGTCTGGCTTCTGCCTTTGAGCACTGGAATGAAATGTGTGCACCATGATTCCTCCCTTCTTCTCCTCCATCTCTGTAGCTCTCTCTTTTGAAACAGGGTCTCCACTAGTTCAGGCTTGTCTCAAACTTGCCAAAGGTCCTACTGCCTTTCTGCCTCCTAAGGGGTGACATTACAGACATTTACCACCATACCAGGAAGCTTCCAGGCCACCCACCCAGGAGAACAGACCATGGCCACAGGAAGAAGAAAGACACTGTCTCAAGAGTGGAAGAAAAACACTGACTCCTGAAAGCTGTTCTCCAACTTCTGTATGTTTACTTCTTTCTTTCTTTTCTTTTTCTTTTTTTTTCTTTCTTTCTTTTTTTTTTTTTTAAGACAGGATTTCTCTGTATAGCCCTGGCTGTCCTGGAACTCACTTTGTAGACCAAGCTGGCCTCAAACTCAGAAATCGGCCTGCCTCTGCCTCCCAAGTGCTGGGATTAAAGGCGTGTGCCACCATGCCTGGCTGTTTACTTTATTCTGAACACACACACACACACACACTTTTAAAACCTTAAAACCGGGCTGGTGAGATGGCTCAGTGGGTAAGAGCACCCGACTGCTCTTCCAAATGTCGGAAGTTCAAATCCCAGCAACCACATGGTGGCTCACAACCACCTGTAATGAGATCTGATGCCCTCTTCCGGTAGCTGTCTGAAGACAGCTACAGTGTACTTACATTAAATAAATAAATAAATCTTAAAAAAAAAAAAAACTTAAAACCACCAGGTGTGGTGGTGCACGCAGAGGCAGGCAAATTTCTGAGTTCAAGGCCAGCCTGGTCTACAAAGTGAGTTCCAGGACAGCCAGGGCTATACAGAGAAACCCTGTCTCAAAACAAAGAAACGAAAACCAACCAACCCCCCCAAAAAAAACCCCCCAAAATCCTTTAAAACCAGTTTTGTGCCATCTATACCATGCCCCAAGAATTCCCAACTATACCCTAAAATTGCCCCAAGTTGCAAGTGTGCTACTTGCAACTGTCCCCTATTTACAGTCCCAGTCTCCCAATTATACACAAACCAGTCTCCAGTGAAGCCACATCCCTTTGATAGTTCCAACAGCACCCATGTACTTTCCAGTAGTCCCCAATTATGCCCTTAAATTTCCACCAGTGATTCCCAAGCATATCTAAGTGCCTCACAATAACTTCCAACTTCACACCCCAAAGCTTCAGGGTTAGCTTCTCTGTGGCTGCTGTAACTCATCACCATTAGCCTGATGACTTAAGACAACAGAAATTTGGAAATCTTCTCTTTCAAAGTTCTGGGAAATAGAAATCTAAAATCAATTTCACTGAGCTAAAATCAAGGTGTCACCAAAGCTGTTCTGGACTCTCTAAGAGAAAAGGTACTCTTTGTCTCTTCCAGCTCCTTGTGACTGCTGTCATACCTTGGCTTGTAACCCTGTCACCATAATCTCTGTCCCTACTTTATCACTTCCTCCATGTCTGTTGGTCAGACCTGCTTCACTTACCTTTCTTTTTTTTCTTTTTTTTTTGGGGGGGGGGTTGGTTTTGGTTTTTCGAGTCAGGGTTTCTCTGTGTAGTCTGAAACTCACTCTGTAGACTAGGCTGGCCTCAAACTCAGAAATCTGCCTGCCTCTGCCTCCCAAGTGCTGGGATTAAAGGCGTGCGCCACCATGCCCAGCTTTCACTTACCTTTCATAAGAACACTTGTGGCCTGGTCTACAGAGTGAGTTCTAGGACAGCCAGGGCTCAACAGAGAAACCCCGACTTGAAAATCCCTTTTTAAGAAAACAAAACAAAACAAGAGAATACTTGTGGTTACAGTTAGGGTCTACTTGGATAGTGCAGAATAATCTCCCCAATTCAAAATCCTTCATTTACAAGCTAAGACTGCTGATGTATGCCTTCAATCCTAGCTACTCAGGAGACCGATTTTTTAAATCACGTAAGCACAGGAGTGTGAAGCCAGCCATGGCAGCATAGCAAGATCCTGACTTCTCTAAACCAGGCATGAGTAGTGCACAGTTTCAATCCCAGCACTGGAGAGGCAGAGGGGGGTGGATCTCTGTGAGTTTGAGGCCAGCCTGGTCTGCATAGAGAGTTCCAGCTAGAGCTATGCAGTGAGACCCTGTCTTAAACAAACACACAAGTTAAATAAACGTTTAAGGCAAGCCTCTGATTTAGTCACATCTGCAAAGCCCTTCTCATGCTCTCCCTCCCACGCTCGGTCTTGCTTTCAGGTCTGCTCCCACTACTGCTCTCTCAGTTGTGATATAACACACATGAGGGCCAGTGGGCTGGCTCAGTGAGTAACAGGCCCTGAACCCATGTAAAGGGAGAAGGTGAGAACTGACTCCTTCAAGCTGGCCTCTGACCTCCATATGACGCACGCACAAATATATACAATGCACACTATATGTGAATAAACAAACACATAATTTTCCCCAAGGGCTGCAGGGTGTGATAGCATACCACCTCTAATCCTGGCCACTGGGAAGGCAGAAGCAGGTGGCTCTCTTATGAGTTTGAGGCCAACCTGGTAGTCTACTTAGCAAATTCCAGTCTAGCTATCCATAGTGAAACCCTAGCTCAATAAAACAGATAAAGGAAGAAAAGACAGTAAAGAAAAAACTCATGGTTCAGGACAAAGGTAACTCTAGGAGGGAAGTTTCTACACTCCCCAATGATGTTATAACTACCATAAATACCTACTGCCATTCTGTCATGCCCTGGTCTCTCAACCAGATTTCCAATCTTACCCTCATAGGTTCCCACCTCATCTGGAAACTCTGGCTGGTCCCTTTATTTCCTTGACAGACCACTCAGCTAAATGATGGCTGCTCAGAGACCTCAGCCACCCTTGATCACAAGGCTTATGTACCCTGTCTTAGTCAGGGTTTCTATTCCTGCACAAACATCATGACCAAGAAGCAAGTTGGGGAGGAAAGGGTTTATTCGGCTTACACTTCCATGCTGCTGTTCATCACCAAAGGATGCAGGACTGGAACTCAAGCAGGTCAGGAAGCAGGAGCTGATGCAGAGGCCATGGAGGGATGTTCTTTACTGGCTTGCCTCCCCTGGCTTGCTCAGCCTACTCTCTTATAGAACCCAAGACTACCAGCCCAGGGATGGTCCCACACACAAGGGGCCTTTCCCCCTTGATCACTAATTGAGAAAATGCCTTACAGTTGGATCTCATGGAGGCATTTCCTCAACTGAAGCTTCTTTCTCTATGATAACTCCATCTGTGTCAAGTTGACACACAAAACCAGCCAGTACAATTGACCCCTTGTCAACTTGACACAAACACATCACTAGTAAGCCTCAACCCTTACATTCTTATTCATCCCCAAGATCTAAATAACTTTAAAAGTCCCACAGTCTTTACATATTCTTAAAATTTCAATCTCTTTAAAATATCCATCTCTTTTAAAATCCAAAGTCTCTTAACTGTGGGCTCCACTAAAACAGTTTCTTCCTTCGAGAGGGAAAATATCAGGACACAGTCACAATCAAAGCAAAAATCAATCTCCAACCGTCCAATGTCTGGGATCCAACTCACGATCTTCTGGGCTCCTCCAAGGGCTTGGGTCACTTCTCCAGCCATGCCCTTTGTAGCACACACGTAGTCCTCTGGGCTCCAGATGCCTGTACTCCACTGCTGCTGCTGCTCTTGGTGGTCATCTCATGGTACTGGCATCTCCAAAACACTGCATGACCCCTTCAGTCCTGGGCCTTCAATTACAACTGGGGCTGCACCTTCACCAATGGCCTTCCATGGCCTCTCACAGTGCCGAGCCTGAGCTGCTCTGCATGACCTCTTCATGCCTTCAAAACCAGTACCACCTGGGTGACCCTTACACATTACCAAGTCCCACTGCAGAAGGAGTACAACCTTGCCTATCTCTGGAACACAGCCTCTTTGTGCTTTCAGAAAACACTTCCCAGAAGATGTCACCTCAACGATGCTGGTCTCTTCTTAATCACCGCTAATTTCTTAGCTCCAGCTAACCAGCATCAATAGTCCCAGTAATGAAAAGTTTTTGCTTTAGTAGTTCTGGTATCTTGTTAATCACAGCTGATTCTTCAGCCCCAGCTAACCAGAACTACAAAATCTTCACAATAAAAACAGCAATGGCCCTGAAGAGAGTCTTTAATTTTCCCCCTGAAATTTCACAAACCAGGCCTCCATCTTCTGCACTGTTCTCAGCATTATCTTCCAAGCTCCTACACAACATCTGACAGAGCTCTTAACAACGAATGGATCTTCAAGCCCAAAGTTCCAAAGTCCTTCCACAGTCCTCCCCCAAACATGGTCAGGTTGTCACAGGAATACCCCACTCTGCTGGTACCAATTTGTCTTAGTCAGGGTTTCTATTCCTGCACAACATCATGACCAAGAAGCAAGTTGGGGAGGAAAGGGTTTATTCGGCTTACACTTCCATGCTGCTGTTCATCTCCAAGGAAGCCAGGACTGGAACTCAAGCAGGTCAGGAAGCAGGAGCTGATGCAGAGGCCATGGAGGGATGTTCTTTACTGGCTTGCCTCCCCTGGCTTGCTCAGCCTACTCTCTTATAGAACCCAAGACTACCAGCCCAGGGATGGTCTTACCCACAAGGGGCCTTTCCCCCTTGATCACTAATTGAGAAAATGCCTTACAGTTGGATCTCATGGAGGCATTTCCTCAACTGAAGCTCCTTTCTCTGTGATAACTCCAGCTGTGTCAAGTTGACACAAAAATAGCCAGTACATACCCCTAAACACCTTCAAGCTTACCTTCCAACTGCTCCCCCCGCCTCTGCATTCCACATCTCCCTTCCACTGGGCCCAAGTTGTCTCAAGTGAAACCCCTGTTACATCAGATGGGAAAGGGGACAGGGCCTGTCAAGGAGGGCTGTCGAGGAGGTCTGTTGAGGAGGTTGAGAGTGAGAGATTATCATACATGGTTTGCCTCAGGAAAGCACTTGCCATGGGCTCACTTGGGACAGGTATATGAAGCCGGCGCTTGTTACACTGGAGTGTGTGAAAGAATAATTAATCTGTAAAGAGTTGGTTTCATTTTGTTGCAAGGTTTTTTTTTTTTTTTTACACCATGGTGTCTATTCATCAGACCATGCTTTGTGTTTTGTTTGCTCTTGTTTGTTTGTTTGTTTGTTTGTTTTTGAGGCAGGGTCTCTCTACATAGCCCTGTCTGTTCTGGAACTCACTATGTAGACCAGGCTAACTTAGAACTCACAGAGGGTCCACATACTCCTGACTTCTGAGGGTTGGAATGAGTGTGCTCCACCACATCTAGCTTCTGTGTGTATTTATTTATTTATTTATTTATTTATTTATTTATTATATGTAAGTACACTATAGCTGTCTTCAGACACTCCAGAAGAGGGCCCCAGATCTTGTTACAGATGGTTGTGAGCCACCATGTAGTTGCTGGGAATTGAACTCACGACCTTCAGAAGAGCAGTCAGTGCTCTTAACCGCTGAGCCATCTCTCCAGCTCCCCCCCCCCGTATTTATTTTTTGAGATGAAGTCTTGACTATGTTGCCTAGGCTAGACCCATACTCTTGACCTCACTCAATCCTTCCACCTCAGTCTGCCACCACTGCCCTGCCCTTTCCTTTTTTCAAACTGTATGTGAGATGTGAGATTTATCCCCGAACAGGATTCTGAATGTTGTGGGAGAGCACTGTGGAAACCCTAAGGAGTGCACACTCTCCACTTGTCCAGGACAAGTTCTAGGACAGCCAGAGCTATGTAGTGTGATCTTGTCTCAACTTCTCCCCCCACACACATACCACATTGTATTGTAATATTTTTAAGGAAGAATAAGAGATGTTCTTTTTAATTTTTATTATTAATTTTATTTTATGTGTAAGAGTGTTTTGCCTGTGTATATGTATGTGGGCCACCTGTGCCTAATGTCCACTGAGGCTGGAAGACAGATCTCTTGGAACCAGAATTACAAATGGTAGTGAGCCACCATGTGGATTCTGGGAACTGAATCCAGGACCTTTACAAGAGCAACACATAATCTTACCTGCCAAGGCAGCTCTCCAGCTCCTTCTATTTTATTTTTGAAACAGGATACTGCTATGAACCTGGCTGACCTCAAATTGTGTTTCTTCTACCTTATCCTCCTGAGCTTGGATTACAGACATACATGACTATGCCTGGCTTAAGGATTTTACCCATAGAACATTCGGTTAGAATGCTTCAAAGTATCAAAATAAAAAGAAAAATTGTCAAACTATGTGAAAATCTTAAGAAAAAATGTTTTAAAAGGAATTTTAAACAATCTTACAATAGTTGCCAGGCAGTGGTGGCACACACCTTTAATCCCAGCACTTGGGAAGCAGAGGCAGGTGGATCTCTGAGTTTGAGGCCAGCCTGGTCTACAAAGGAAGTTTCAGGACAGCCAGGGCTATACAGAGAAACTCTGTCCCATTTTTTTTTTTTTTACAATGTCTCTTCTTGGGGCTAGAGAAGATGGCTCAATGGTTAAGAACATTAGCCTCTGCTCTTCCAGAGGACCTAGATTCTAGGACCAGGCATGGACAGGGCACACATACCCATGTGCAGGGGAAACACTAATACACATAAAATGTATCTAACAGAATAATAATTAATAATAATAATAATAAAGGATTGAGAAACCAATCAGAGGATAACAGCATTTGCTCTCCTAGAGGACCCGGGTTCTGATCACCAGTGTCCACATGCAGACTTACAGTCATCTGCAACTCCAGTTTCAGGGTACCCAGTGCTCTCTTCCGACCTCCGCAGGCTCTTACATGCATGTGGTACACATACATACAGGCAGGCACACACACACATACCCTAGATGGATACATAAATATTTAAAAAAAATAGGGACTGGAGAGGTGGCTCGGCAGTTAAGGGCACTGATTGCTCTTCCAGAGGTCCTGAGTTCAAATCCCAGCAACCACATGGTGGCTCATAACCATCTGTAATGGGACCTGATGTCTTCTTCTCGGGTATCTGAAGACAGATGCAGTGTACTCATATAAATAAAATAAATAAATAAATCTTAAAAAAAATAGTAGCCTGGAATAATGTTGGTGGTGGATAGCCTTCAATCCCTTCTCTGGGGGTTGGGGGTTTAGAAGAGGGGAGATTTCTGAGAAATCAAGGCCAATGTGGTTTTCTGTAGTGAGTTCCAGGCCAGTGGGAACTACAAAAGTAGCTCTTGTCTTGAAGCAAAACAAAGCCTTCAAAAATAACTTAAGACTATAACCTTTCTTCTTTAAAGGGTCCCCATTGTGAGGTGGTCATGTCTGTGCAGAAATGTGCATATTTACAAAGCCAAGGGAGTGAGATTAGCTCTAGTGCCAACTGCAAGCCCGGTGAGCATCCTTGCTTTTTCTTCCAGGAGTACTTGTATCTCAGACCATTCTGCAACTCACTGTGTAGCTAAGGATGATCTGGACCAACAAATTCTCTGCTGTTCACGTCCCTCCTCCTGTGATGACAGAGTTGTCCCACCATACTCCCATACCCGCTGTCGTAAATTTTCTCCTGCTCCAACTGATGGTCTCGGGATGCTGGGAAGTAGGATGGGAGAAGTGGTGGGTTCTGGTGTTTTATGAGCTATGTGTACCTGTTGGTGTCAGTGGAACTTCTGTGTCTGCATCACCCTGCATTTATCTGCCACACACAGGCTCCTCCTAAATGATTGATCAAGCAAACAAGTGAGCAAATCGATTAAGGTTGGGAAATTTCTTGTATGCAAAACAGCTGGCCTGCCTTTTTCATTATTTATATATCTCTTATCCTCATAACTTTGCCAACACAGTTTATGGCCCCATTTGACAGGGCAGGAACGTGGAGGCGCAAAGCGGTGGAGCAGATCTTCTGCATTATTCAAATAGTTCATTTTGATTCTAGAAGTCATTCTCTGGAAACCAGATCTAATTACCTTCTGTCCACTCATTCATCCATCTGTCAAAAGCTTCATTAACCATCTATTGAGTAGTACAATGATCAAAGGACAATAAATACTTTAGATAACAACAAAATAGGCTGAGCTCTTTCTGGAAGACCAGCTCCATGGCTAGACTGTGGGCAACAAAAGGGCAGGATTTCAGCACCACCTTCAAGGAATGTCGTTGCCTCACTCAAAGTGGCTTGAGAAGGCATGGGTACCGAGAAGTTGGGGTGCGGGCTGGGATGATCCAGGGCTAAGAGCCGGCATGGTTCCGCTAAAAAAAAAAACCCTTGGCGTGGAGACTTTCCACGCAGGCGCAGAAAACCCAAGACTCAGCTTAATATCTTGCTGGGGATGGGGATTGGGGCTGGGGGGCATGAGAATGGTGTGGATAATTTGAGGGAGGGGGTGTGGCTCAGGAAGCTACGTAAAAATGAAGGCGTGGCTCAACCAAATCACTCCTCTCCTATTTGCTTCCGCCTCCCGGGGCGTGGCCTAAAGGCCCTTTTCCGAAGGGCGGGCCAAAGCCGGTGTTCCCTACCGCTCGAAGTCGTGGCTTAGGGCGGGCTCTCCAATCTCCCTGCTGCAACTGGCTGCCTTGCTCAGGAGGTATGGCCCAACCAGACTTCCATCCCCAGTGTGGTCACTTCCTGTGGAGTTTCCCCAGCCCAAGGAGGAGGGGGAAGAGGACGAGAGGGAGGCGAGCGGTCGTTCGGGGTTAGGTTGGGGGGTGTCGGTCCGTTCAGGGCGGGTGATGACTCACGGCCCATCCCATCTTCCCGACGCCGCCCGCCCACGCAGTGCTAGCTCCATGGCTTAACGGAGGAGGCAGCGGCAAACAGGGGGAGGGGGACTCTTATTTTGTTAGGGGGACCGGGCCAAGGCCCGACCGGCCTGGCAGGGCTCGCCCGGAGCCGGGCGTCATGTCTCATGCAGCCGAGCCAGCTCGGGACGCCGTAGAGGCCAGCGCGGAGGGCCCTCGAGCCGTGTTCCTGCTGTTGGAAGAGCGCAGGCCAGCTGAGTCGGCCCAGCTGCTCAGGTGCGGGGCCACTTCTGGGGCCGGGAGTGACAACTGAGGTTCCCCGGGGACTCATTTCAGGACACGGGGGGTCCTCGACTGGGATTGGAGACTCTTGGCCTAGGCTTGAAGGACGTCGGAGTGCCCATCTTGGGTGGGCGCCTCAGAAATCTGGTACCGATCTGCTTGGATAGAAGCTTACAGGAGTAGTGGGAGTGCGTGAGGAGGACAGAGTCATATTTGGGGGGGGGGTCTTTGCTGGGTCTAGCAGGGCAGATCGTGGAGTATACAGAAACTGGTTTGCTGTAGTTGAACTTGGAAACTGATTAAAAGCTGAATTGGGGATTGTTGAGTCGGTCGCGGAGGGATGAATGTGAGGGCATACTGTCAGGTGAGGCACTGATTTTAAGGAAATCCTGGGATTTTCCCCCTCCCCCTTTTAGTGTGTGTGTGTGTGTGTGTGTGTGTGTGTGGGAAAAATCCAGGGAGGCAGAGGTGTTATTTGGGGCACCTAGTGATTCCCAGTAGCCGGTGCTGTGTTTTTGGGAATAGCACGAGTCTAGAGGAGTTAGGGGGAGGTCTCCGATCTGCCGGGAGTGTGTGTGAATAATCGAGCAAAGCAACTTGCTGGGCCCAATCGGTTTACTGTTGCTATCCCGCTCAGCTGGCGTCTGTACAGAAAGGCCGAGATAGTGGAAACCCCTCTTGTCTTATCCAATGGGTGCTAAAATTGTGATGCGGCAGGGCAGACTGGAAAGATACAGTTCACTTTTTAGGCGTGGGGGGTGGGGTGGGGGAGGCCTAGAGCCTTATATGGAAGCCCAGAGGAGGGTCTTGTTTCTGTTGCCACTCGCCCTAGCCTTGCAGCCAAGCGGGCCCTGCCCACTCCCTACCCACACACCCCCTCTTCCTTTTATTTCGCCCTCCCAGCCGGTCTCTCAGTTCCCGGGTGTAATCTTGAATCAGTCTCTAGAGCTGGAGTGAGTACCGATTGCACCATTCCCGTCTGGGTGGTTCCTCAGTCTCTCCTTTTCGGCTCCTCTCACCTCCATCAGTCTTGCTTTGAAGCTCCAGGCCTTCCTTGTCCATAGCCCTGCCCTCTCCAGCCCCCATCTTTTTCAACTTACGTGCCGTGGTATGTGTGAGTATGGGAGGGGGCTGCCTCCTCTCTGCCTGGGATTGTGCTGAACTCAGCTACTCTCGGAGCTTCCTCTTCCCGACTTCCTGGGTGGCTTTAGAGCCCCATCTGTGCGCAAGGAGAGGAAGGAAGACCATCGCTGGGGAGGGGAGAGACTTTGTACTGAGCGGAGTCACAAGCTTAGTGGATTCTAAACTTGACTGAATTCAAGGTGCATATTATTTGGGGATGCGGTGGGTGGAACCCAGGGCTTCGCACTTGCTAGACAAGAGCCGTACCACGGAGCTATCCACATCTAGTAAGGATGTATATTCACCCTCCTGCTGTGTTTTGCCAGGACACTAGGGTCCTTTCTCCCAAACAGGGAGGACTGAGGACAACTATCGTGGATTGCTTATAACAGCCTTGATCATCGCAGTAATGGGCACAGTTGAAAGGAGGGATGAATATTGCTTTGTTGCTCTAGTGCAAGTCCTAGCTCCTATGGGTTTTTTTGGTTGTTTGTTTGTTTTTATAATTTGAGATGGAGGCTCCGCATGTAGGCTAGATCGACCTCAGCCTTCTTCCTTCATGTGAGGTATGGCTTGTTTTGTGTGCAGGTGGATGTTGTTACTGAAAACGGGTGTGTGTTTTGATCTCTCTACAAAGTAGTAGTAGTAGGAGGTTGGGTAGTTTCTCCTAGGTAAGAAAGATGCTCGTCCTGCAAGGCAGCTTGTGCACTCAAGAGTCTTTTGAAGCTGCTCCCTGGAAGAGTGAGGGGACCCTTTCCTAGTTCCCTTCTTATATTTGGCTGGGCTGGAGCGGCCTAAGAACTCTGCCTGGGGCTGGAAGAAAAGTGGTAACTCTTAATGCAAAGTGAACCTGGAAGCCCAGATCTCTTTGTGATGCATTCAGTTGGTGTTACAATGGAGTGTTGGGCTGATGGGTACCGCTGTAGTGTGCGTGTGTACAGACATGGGTTCACTTTCAGCTATGGGCAAAACAGTAGGGGGTGTGGGGGCTGGGAGAACTCTGAATGCTAAGCAGCCGGGAATCCTTATTCAAAGTGAATTGTTATCTCAAAGTCCTCTGGTGTCGCCCCCCCCCCCCTCCCTAGTTGTTGTGATGGTTCAAGCGAGGGAGTTGGGGTCCAGGCCTTTCTATTGTTCTGACCCTTAAGGGCCTGTGGGTAGGAAGCAGTATGGGGTAGGGAGAGGCAAAGGATAAGGGACTTCAGGCAGTGCCCTTCTGGATATGAGCCCGCTTCGTGTATCTGGGGAAGGGAGGGTATTTAGAGCTCCCGGCAGTCACTGATCACCACTCCTTCCTCCCTCCCACCCTCAGCCTGAATTCTTTGCTTCCGGAATCCGGGATTGTTGCTGACATCGAGTTAGAAAACATCCTCGATCCTGACAGCTTCTACGAGCTCAAAAGCCAACCCCTATCCCTCCGCTCCAGGTACGACTGGCCGAACTGATCCTGCTCTCCCAGTCTTTCTCCTTACTACTCCATGGCCAGGGACCCTCGGAGCCCACCCAAACCCATTCTTCCCTCCTCCGTAGCCTATATTTTCCCCGTGCTGAAATTATAGGCACGGAGAAGGCCAGCAGGTGGACATGTCTCTGGCCATGCCTTACCCTGCCTTATCTCCCTACTAGAATTCACGAACTGATCTCGCAAACCTGACTACTTGGATAGGCGTGGCCTTCCTAAACGCCCGCCCTCCGGTGGGTGGGGCCATGCAGCCCCTGCTCAGCCCTCTTTGTACCTGGTAAACCCACCCTCCCGGGCCTCTAGAGCGTCCAGGCTAGTGGGTGGAAGCCTAAATGTGCTGAGTCATCGGCCTGGGCTCTGAGAGACGGGAGGGGACCTGGAAGAGGGGCAGGAAGAGAGGATTGTGAAACCTCCGAGATTTTCTAGACTGACTAGCTCCTGGCAGCAGAGCCCTGGGCAGGGAGGAAATGGAGTCTGGGGCTCCTTTGGAGCCTGATGCCCACTTCCAGGAGCTCCAGATTAGGCTTAGCAACGTTCTGTGTTTCACAGTGCAGCTTTGGTTCCACCTGAGCTCAGGTTTTTAGTAAGAAAAACTTCTTCTCAGAGGCCAGTATCTAGTCACTCCGTGAACCTGCTCAGAGGCTTCACCAATAAGGCCAAAGGCTACAATCTTATTTCCTCTCGAGGAGTTGGCCAGACTGTGACCTTTGAGTGATGGAACTGTGTCTGGTCCCAGCGTCTCCTGAGGCCCCACATCCAGACCTGGTACCTCTGTCTCCTACCCACACATTATGGTCTCGGAACACTGAGAACAAAACTGCTTCTGGATGTAGTCCAGGACACTATGACCCTTAGGCTTGGAAAGAGACTTGTAGCTTACCTATGGCCCCATATCTCCCATTCTACAGCCTCCCAATATCACTGCAGGCCACACCGACCACCCCAGCTACACTCTCTGCGTCGTCTTCTGCAGGGGGCTCCCGGACCCCTGCCATGTCATCTTCTTCATCACGGGTCTTGCTGCGTCAGCAGCTTATGAGGGCCCAGGCTCAGGAACAGGAGAGGCGTGAGCGGCGGGAACAGGCAGCGGCCGCTCCCTTCCCCAGCCCTGCGCCCGCCTCACCAGCCATCTCTGTGATTGGCGTGTCTGCTGGTGGCCACACACTGAGTCGTCCACCCCCTGCTCAGGTGCCCAGGGAGGTACTCAAGGTAAGGACAGATCCAGAAGCTCTGGGACCCAGTGACTCATAGGAGCTAAGAGGTTACCCAGGGTCCTCATGGCTTTTGGACAGGATCTGTGTGGTTCTAAGGACAATTCATGATTGTGTTTAAATGGTCTGCTGTTGTGCCCTGGGTGTTTATGGTTTCTTAGGCTTGCTTCTGTACCTGTGATGAATATTTTGCCTATTGGGATGTCTAGGGAAGGCATTGGTGTTATAGTTCGTGGTTCTGTTGGGTGGTGTCTGAGATGTAGCAGGGAGCCCTGAGGATTCTGACAAGGTGATCTAGAAACTGACGGAACTTATCAGCCCTGGAAAGATTTTGGAGGCTGTAAAGGATTTCTGGAAAAAGAAGTTTGGGGTCTTGGGGAGATCTAATATTTCTGCAATGTTCAAAAATTCCAGGCCCCGTTGGTCCACATGAGCCTAAAAATAGTTGAGTTCCAAGCTGGGGCTCAGAGGTCCTTCTTTGAGCTCTTTTGTGCCTTCTTTCCTTCCCCACGGCCTTTTATCTCGCAGGTTCAGACCCACCTAGAGAACCCTACACGCTACCACCTGCAGCAAGCTCGCCGGCAGCAGGTCAAACAGTACTTGTCTACCACACTTGGGCCCAAGCTGGCTTCCCAGGCTCTCACCCCACCACCAGGGCCTTCCAGTGCCCAGCCACTTCCTGCCCCTGAAACTGCTCATGCCACCGGTCCTACAGGCAGTGCTCCTAACAGCCCCATGGCGCTGCTCACCATTGGGTCCAGCTCAGAAAAGGAGGTAAGAGGCTGTAGATAACCTCCCTTTATGCCCTTGGTCCAGTTGCTTTATTATTGTTTTGTTTGCATGTGTGTGAATGCCTGAGATGCTGGGATAGAACCTAGGGCCTTGCCCGTGTCAGGCCAGCACTCTACCATTAAGCTACTCCTACCCCCAGCCTCCCCTCCCAGTTCTTCTAACCCTGTACAGTATTTACTTTTTCCCCCAGATTGATGATGTCATTGATGAGATCATCAGCCTGGAGTCCAGTTACAACGATGAGATGCTCAGCTATCTTCCAGGAGGCACTGCAGGGCTGCAGCTCCCCAGCACGGTGAGGCCCTAAGAAGGGAGGTGGTCTGAAAATTATGGCATTCGTCTGTCACTAAGACCACAACCGCATTGGCTGTGTGTATATGAGCGATCCTTGCCATGCATCGGACTAAGAGAGAAGGGCCTATATTGAGAATGGGCCTCTGTTAGACTTCATAGAGAGGTGGCCCTGGTAGACTTAAGGAGATATATATGTGTGGAGTTTATAGACATACTATTAATCTGGGCACTTGACCTGTGCTCTACTAAGTACCAGAAGTGGAAATAATGTAGCAGTTCCAATATCCCAAGAGATTCAGGTACTGCCATGTAGTGACTGGAACCAAAAAGCTTGAGTTATATATAACAAGTGGTTGGACCTTGAACTGTTTGGAATGTGCCAGGTCCCTTGCAATGAATTGGGCTAAGAGGCTCAAACCTTGTAAAGAAAAATGGCTGTGACTTTCCAGAGCAAGAGATCTGCTTGCTGTTCTAACAGTCTGATTCTGGGCCATTCAGAGAACCCTCATCACTTGCTTTGGCAAGTTCTCTCACAGCTTTTCCCAACATCCCAAGAGGATGGAACCTTGTATAAAAATGGTAGTAGTTTGGGGCTGGGGATGTAGCGGAGCAGAGTGCTTGCCTTGCGTGGGTGAGGTCCTAGGTTTTGTCCTCAGTGCCACACACACAAAAAGATCCACTTCATCGTAACTTTTCACGGGTTTGGACACAACTAGAGTTTCTGAGGGATTGCAGTATCTGGCAGCTTGTCAAAGGAGAGGACCGGGTGCACTTCCGGATGAATGTATTGCACCAAGACTGTGTCTAGGATAGGAAGAGTGTGAGACAAAAACTAGGCTGGTAGAAAAGCAGCAGCCGCTGGGAGAGAGTTAGACTGGAGAATCTGAGCCACCAGAATGTGTGGGTAGACCTAGAGTCAAGACCTTGCTAAGTGACCGATAAGAGCTCATGGTTTTTGGGCTGGTGAGATGGCTCAGTGGGTAAGAGCACCCGACTGCTCTTCCGAAGGTCCAAAGTTCAAATCCCAGCAACCACATGGTGGTTCACAACCATCTGTAATGAGATCTGACTCCCTCTTCTGGAGTGTCTGAAGACAGCTACAGTGTACTTATATATAATAAAAATAAATGAATCTTTAAAAAAAAAAAGAGAGAGCTCATGGTTTTTAAAGTAGGAATCACACTTAAGGCTGGGGATTAGGTTGGAACTCTCCAGAAAGCCAAAGTTTGGATGGTGTGTTGCCATCATAATTTACCAAGGTCTGAAAAGATTTGAGTTGGAGTGTTCCAAGAATGCTGGTTCGGAAGGCTAGGCTGGAAGCAGCTAATGGCCTGGAATGCGAGATCAGAATGGACAGAGAACCTGACGATTAGGATTTTTGCAGCATATTTCTTCTCAGAGTTTGGGCTTCAGAGGGACTGAGTGGGCGATCCCCCCCACTCAGTTCCCACAAATAAGGGAAAGTTCATTTGGTTCTGTTCCTACTGTTAAGTACCATGTGAAACTTCCCTGAAGGGAAAAAAAATGCCCTAGAATTCCCCAGACTTGACATTAGGGGGTGCTAGCTTTTAATATGTGAGGGTCAGGAGCCTGAATTTGAGGAGGCTCTTCTATTCCTATGCTGTCTACAGCTGCCTGTGTCTGGAAATCTACTTGATGTGTACAGCAGTCAGGGAGTGGCTACCCCAGCTATCACCGTCAGCAATTCCTGTCCAGCTGAGCTGCCTAACATCAAACGTGAGATCTCCGGTAAGTGTCAGGGACTTGGCCCTTTATCCCACCCTGTCCTGCCCTGTCACAACCAGAGCTGGAGCTAGGTCTAGTTCTAGGGAAGGGGTTTGAACTTTTCAGAAACGGGTTGGGGCTGGGGCTGGGGCTGGGGCTGGGAGGGTAGCTTAGAGTCTGTTAGACTCTACTGTGGTGCTTCTATCCCAAGCACCCCAGAGAAGCAAAGGCAGTTGCTTTCCTTTTTTTTTTTGTTTTGTTTTGTTTTGTTTTGTTGTTTTTATCTCATGGCTCTTGGTCTGACTTTCACCTTGTTTTCTTTGACTACCTCTTATCTTGGGTGTAACAGAAGGCCTGTGCCACTCCAGTTTCATTTTAAAAAGTAGCCAAGAGAGACGTTTTACTTATTTATTTATTTTTTGAGACATAGCTTCACTCTATAGCCTAGGCTGACCTCAAATTCCCAACAGCCCTCTTGCTGGGGCCTCCCAAGTGCTGAAACTACAGAGCTATGTACAAATGCCCAGCTCTGGAACTCCCTATATAGCCCAGGCTGGCATTGAACTTGGAGCAATCTTCCTGCCTCTCCTTACAATGCTTGGATTATAGGCATGAACTACCATGCCTGGCTCAAGACATCTTTTAAAACAGTCAACAACAGTATGGTGGTGCATGATTGTGGTCCCAGCACTTGGAAGACAGTATCAGTATGGGCTACGTATTGAGGCCCTGTCTTAAAAAAAGAAGAAGAAGAAAAAGAGGAGAAGAAGAAAGAGGAGAAACAGAAACATCAAAAGAAGAAGAAAAAGAAGACGACAACAGGGCTGGAGAGATGGCTCAGAGGTTAAGAGCACTGGCTGTTCTTCCAGAAGTCCTGGGTTCAATTCCCAGCATTCACATCATGGCTCTCAACCATCTGTAACTCAAGTTCCAGGGGATCCACTGCCCTCTTCTGAGTTCCTTGGGTGCCAGACATGCACATGGTGTGCATTCGCACATGAAGGCAAAACATCCATAAACAAAATAAAAATAAATCTAGTTTTTAAAGAAATCACTCCCAAGTCTGGCTCTGAGGCCAAACTGTGTAGTTACAGCTAATTTGGAGACTGTCAAGGAGGATGGCTTAAGTCAGGTGTTCAAGGCCAGCCTGGATGAGAAAGCAAGATCCCATCTCCGCTTCTGTCCCTCTCCCACTAGCCCCTACCTCTGCATCTGCAGTGACTCTGCTTCCTATATCCAGAAGCCCTGATATCCACCCTCACTCTCTTCCAGAAACCGAGGCAAAGGCCCTTTTGAAGGAGCGACAGAAGAAAGACAATCACAACCTAAGTAAGCCGCAGAGCAGGCGCACTTGCCCACCCGCCACACAGCCCTGCCGTGCTCCTTGCTTCAAGGGCCACCTTCCATGGGGAGCCTCCCAGCACCCCTGATCCTCTCCCTTCCTTCACCCATTGATGACTCTTTCCTACTCTTTCTTTTTCTCCCCCTCTCTTGAAAGTTGAACGACGCAGGCGATTCAACATTAACGATAGGATCAAAGAGCTGGGCACCCTCATCCCCAAGTCCAATGATCCGTGAGTCTGGGCTGGGGACCCCAGGCCAATGGGAGGTGGAAGGAGCATCCTGGACCAGGAAAGTTGTTCCTTGGTGTGTCTGCCATGTAGTCTTGCCCAGACAAAACTTCTCTGAGCCGGAGGTTGAGACTCATACCTGTACTCCCAGCTTTGGGGAGGCTGGGGCAGGAGGATTGCCATGAGTTCAAGACCAGCCTGGGCTATATAGTAAACTCTAGGCTATCCTGGGCTACAGAGTGAGACTCTGCATCAAAAAAACAATACTTCCCCACCCCCAAAAGAGCTCTCTGTCTTTCTTAGCTGGGGGACTGTAGACCTTCCGACTTTGAATCCACAGTGTTAAGTTCGTCTGGCCTATCTGTACCTTGTGGAACATAAACACAAGTGTTCTGTTCATTTTGTACTTCTTTTGGGTAGTCAGGTTTAGTTATTAGCCCTTTGCTTTGTACCAGGTACTGTGCTAGGCTCTGAGGACACCAGAGGGAACAAAATGAAAAATACTGTTGTCCTTTGGATCTGATGCCTTTAATTGAGACAACACAGTTAAGACAAAATCCATGACATTCGTTTCTAATGAGGGTTGTGGAACAGAAGGGAACCGGCCATGGTGGTGTATGCCTATTAGCCCAGCGCTCAGCAGTCTGAGGCAGGAGGATCTAGAGTTTGAGGACAGCCTCAAAACAAAAGGACACAGGGGAACTGAAGAGCACACTCAGCAGTTAGGAAGACCCGGGTTTAGTTCTAGTTTCAAGGCATCTGATACCCTTCTCTGGCCTCCAGGGGCATCAGGCAGGGCAGGTGCTATTGGTGCATACACATACAGGCAAGCAGAAGGAAGATGAGTGGATGGTGTGATGGTGACAGTGGCTGCAGCAAGCAGAGTAGGGTTGAACAGGCCTCAGCTAGCAAGGGCACACTTGAATCGAGAGCTGAAAAAACGGAGCTCTGTATGTAGCTAAGCACAGTGCTTGCCTACCACGTACAAGGCCCTCCGTTCATTCCCAGCCCAGAACAGGAACGGGCAAGATTGAGGAGGCCATGTGGTGGAGGGAACGCACTCTAGGTGCAGGGTTGTATCGGAGTACAGGGCTTGAGATGAAAATAGTTTCCTATGTTAACACTTGAGAGGCCAGCCTTGGCTGTCATGGAGGAAAGGAGCCAAAAAGGGTCAAGAGGGCTTCCAGGTTTGGGGCTATAATGGCCACCACTGGATGATTGCAAGCGTAGGGTTTATTGAAAGCACTCTAACCCTTTGATTTACCTCAGATCTGCGTGGTACAATCACCCCTGAGAGAGTCACGTGTGCAGCATTCGATCTTTCCCTCTTCTCGGCCCCACAGGGAGATGCGCTGGAACAAGGGCACCATCCTGAAGGCATCTGTGGATTACATCCGCAAATTACAGAAGGAACAGCAACGCTCCAAAGACCTGGAGAGCCGGCAGCGGTCCCTGGAACAAGCCAACCGAAGCCTGCAGCTCCGGATTCAGGTTTGAGGGGAGAAAATTGGGAGGGTGACTGGCACTTCTGCAGGTAGAGGCAGGCAAAGCGCTGACCGGTTTTCCCTTTAGGCAACCCAATTCAAATGATGATGAGATAAATAATTAGCACACCATTTCCAAGAATAGTTAGGATACCTGGCATGGTGCTTTTCTGCTATGCCTTTCATCCCACCATTCAGGAGGCAGATGCTGGGGGATCTGTGGGTTCAAGGGCCAAGGCCAGACTCTGCCTTTAAAAATTAGAAGTAAGAAACAGATGGTTTCATGGCTCACTGGGTGGTCTTCCAGAGCACTTAAAAAAAAAAAACCAACTGTCTGTAACTCCAGTTCCAGGGGTTCTGACGCCCTCTTCTGGCCTCCACAGGCATTGTACCCATGATGCATGTATGTGCAGGCAAAACACCAATACACAACAAAAATAAATATTAAAAAAATAAAAGAGTCTCATCTGGGCATGGTAGCACATGCCTTTAATTCCAGGGTGGCGGGGGAAGGCAGATCTCTTGAGTTCAAGGCCAGACAGGGATACACAGAGAAACCCTGTCTAAGGTGGGGGGGGTGGGGGTGGAGGGGGAGCAAAGAGATTCTCCAAATAGTAGTCTAATGTGTGTCACATATATGTTGACTTGTGCTGTAATAAGAGCTTTAACTCAGTTAATTTCCAAAAACAGCCATATGGACTCTGGGGCTCAGAGACTAAGCATAAAAATTGGCAAGTAGGGAGGGCTAGAGGATGCATTGGAACCTAGTAGGCTGGCCTTTCAATGAAGACACTGTGAGGGGCTTTGCACCCCATCTTACTTTGTACCCACCCCTTCGTTTTTACAGGAGCTAGAACTGCAGGCCCAGATCCATGGTCTGCCGGTCCCTCCCAACCCAGGACTGCTCTCCCTAACCACGAGTTCGGTCTCTGACAGCCTCAAGCCAGAACAGCTGGACATTGAGGAGGAGGGCAGGCCTAGCACAACGTTTCATGTATCAGGAGGACCTGCCCAGAACGCTCCTCCACAACAGCCTCCAGCACCACCTTCGGATGCCCTTCTGGACCTACACTTTCCCAGCGACCACTTGGGAGACCTGGGGGACCCCTTCCACCTAGGGCTAGAGGACATTCTGATGGAGGAGGAGGGGATGGTGGGAGGACTGTCAGGGGGTGCCCTGTCCCCACTGCGGGCTGCTTCTGACCCCCTGCTTTCTTCAGTATCCCCGGCTGTTTCCAAGGCCAGCAGCCGCCGTAGCAGCTTCAGCATGGAAGAGGAGTCCTGATCAGGCCTCACTCCTCCCCCTGGATGAGACCCTGCCTTTTTTTCCCTACCCTCCTGTGAGACTGTCCTGTCCAGGAAATCTGGGGGAAGAGGAGTTGCGATCAGGCCCCAACCCTGTAATAGGCAAGGAGGAGGAATCAGGTGAGGCCCTGCCCCCTTTCCATTCGTCGGGGAGAAGGCAGGAGAGAGCTGGGAAATCACAGTTCATCACTTGAGCATCATAGCCTTATCCCTCAGCCCTGGTCCTCCTCCTGCCTCGGTGATAGAAGGAGGCAGGATAAGGGTATGCCCCTGGCCACTAGGGACCCTTATAAACAGGTCTCTGAAGGAAAGGAGATGCCAGGATGCTACTCCATTCCTTCTCTGGGAATTGCCAGTTCAACTTTTCCTGGCACTGGAAGAAGAAAAATAAGAGTGTCCCACCCCTGGAGGGTTAATCCTTATCTCTTCCTTATGACCCCTGACTTGTTCTGGCAAGGAACAGAAGTAAGGGTGTGATCCAGCCCGTTCCCCTGGGACCCATCCCTTCTCTATAGGAAAAGCTCAGCACAGATATTACAGGTATGGAGGAATTACTAGGCTCTGATCTCCCATGTAGAGGCCCCAGTCCTAACCCTGACCCTTAGCAGGACACCATGCAAGCATTCCATTCGGCAGGGAGGATCAGTTCCTTAGCTCCCTGCCTTAACCTAGGACCAGCCTGGGACCTGACCTGTGAGGGCTCTGTGCTGACCTTATTCTTGGGGGAGGGAACAGACTTTGACCTAGATCAAGTGTAACTTCGGTCCTCACCCTTGGGACGACCTTGCCTTTTCTGCCTTGAAGGGCAGTTTTGGGAGATAAAAGGGATTAGTGTGGACCCAGTCTAGGCACCCCAGTACTTCCCTTTACCTTGTAGAAAATGGTAAAGAAAGGGCATGTCCCGGCTCTTTACCAGCCCAGGGAAACATAGAAGTCTCCCTTGAAGGCAGGGCCCCGGAGGAATGGTGGCAAAGGTGTAATGCATCCCTCTTTTGTTTGTGAATTTTTTATTGAACCCACCCACTCAGACCCTAAGTCAACCCTGACCTCTGTCCCATCCACACCGTTCTCCATTTGAGAGACTACCCCTGTTTCAGAGCCAGTCCCCACCTAGTCCTGTCCCTGCCACCTACACCCAAGGTCTTCAGCTTTAAGTTGCTGGGGCCAGGCCCCAAGGAGGGTTTACTGAGGGGTCTGTAGGTTTGACTAAAATAATAAATGCTAGGCGTGTTTGATGCGCTTTTAACTTTGGCATCTAGTCTCCCGTTCTTGTTTTTGATGGTGCAATGAACATGGACCCCTGTGGGTCAGGAGAAATCACAATTCTAGAAAAAAATAGAACAGATTTCAGAGGGACAAATAGAGAATTTTTAGATAGAAGGAGAGCCTAGAGGGAAACCACCTATAAGCAAAAGCAAAGAGCTTGCTGTGGATCAGCTGAACTGCTGTGCTTTCGCCTCGTTGATTTCCCTGGCCGTATTGCTCTGTATGCCCGTTTCCTCGACATTCGCTGGTCGGAGAGGCAGTACCTTCTGCAGACAGGCAGCCTGTAAGCGTGCCACGCCGGAATGCCATGTGCAGAGAGAGATACTTACTCTTCCTTACAGGGCTGGAGTTGGAGACCCAGCTAGCCCTCCAACACTCAGCCATGTCCCCAGCCTTGCAGGCTTGCTGATAAAGTATGTGACATATTGAATAAAAGGTATTCAAGCTCGCACGGACACAACAAAGACAAAAACAAAACCAGTGCAGGTGGGAGCAAGCATTGCCACCATGTCTGGAATACCATTGGGGGCAGGCAGGGCAGTTTGCAAGTTAAGGGCAGCCTAGGTAAGCACATTAGTTTGGTATTGTGGGGCATGTAAATGTAGATAAGCACACATATGTAGCCTCTTTATTATTTTTTTTTTAAGACAAAGTCTCAAATAGTCCAAGCTGGATCCTCTGCCTCTTGAGGACTGGAATGACACATCTGTCTCATCACTTGAAGGCTGGGAGGAATCTTTTACTGATCAACAGGACAAGCATCAGACTTGGTCCTTAACATCACCACCAGGCTGGTCCCTGTGAGTGCACAGTCCCGGTTACAGCATCTTCTCTTCATGAGAAGAAACCCAGTGCTTAGGAGGCTGCAGCAGGAATAGTAAGGGACGTTCTGCCAAGCACTCCCAAGGTTGAAGCAGGAGGAAGTTCTAGGTTAGGTTGTGCTATAGTGTGAGTTGAGATTTTGTCTCAGAACCCCAGTGGGCGGGTGATAATGGCTCAGTACAATGGTAAAAGCACTTGGCACAAACCTGACCATTTGGAGTTCAATTCTTTGAATTCACTTAAAAGAAGAAGTAGAGAACCAATTCCACGGTGTTGTCTTCTGACAGCCATGGTGTACATGTGGGTCATGACACGTGTTCTCACGTTAGACAAAAAGTAGAGAGCTGGGTAAACGAAATCACCGGTAAACTCCGCACTTGGAAGGCAAAGGAAAGAGGGATCAGGAGCTGCAGACCAGCCTGTACTACATCTTAAACTTGAGGCCAGTCTGATCTATGTGAGACCTTGTCTCACAAACAAGGATGCTGTAAAAATAAGAAGGCTGTTAGAGACATGGTGTGGCAGTAAAGGGCGCTGGCTACCCTTCCCAAGAACCCAGGTTTCCATTCCCAGGCCCTGCATAGTGTGGCTCTGGAACCCCAGTCTCAGGGGGGATCTGATGCCCTCTTCTGGCTATCTTAGGCACTGCATGTACACGGTGCACTAAACCATCCATGCACTTCAGAAATAAAGGAAAGAGAAAGAATTATTAAAATAGAGAACAAGGACATGCTGCTATCCTCTTTCACTCCACTGCCTGGGAAGCAGAGACAAGTGAATCTCTTGAGTTTGAGGCCAGCATGTTGATCACAGGCAGTTTCAGGCCGCACTCCTGGATCATAGCAAGACCTTGTTTCAAAAACCCTAAAACAACCAATCAATAAGCACATAGAAGAATACATTTCAAGATATAAGGCCTCAGGCTCGAGGGATAACTTGGCCCTTAAAGGTTAGAGCTCACAACCAAAATAGACAACAGTTATGCTAAGTGATATGACCCAGACACAGGACATATAACTCATATGTGGTATAACTCCTATGTGGTAGCTAGACTATGCAATTTACGGAGAAAGTACAACAGACATTACCAGAGGCTGGGAAGTTCAGAATACTAGATAGTTTATTTTATGTGCATTGGTGTTTTGCCTACATGTATGACTAAAGGCATCAGATCTTGGAGTTACGGGCAGTTGTAAGCTGCCATGTTGATGCTGGAAATTGAACCCGGGTCCTTTGGAAGAGCAGCCATTGCTCATAACCATTGAGCCATTCTACACCCGGGATAATAGAGTATAATAGGTATTATTTTAAGGATACAGTTTCTGTTTGGGACAATAAAAGAAAGTTGAGAAAATACATAGTATCAGTGACTAAGCACTGCAAGTGTAATTAATGCTCCCGAATGTCACATTCAAAAATAATTTTAAAAACGCCAATTTTTGTTAGACATACACAATAATTTTTGAGGCAGCATCTCACTATGTAGTCTTGGCTGTCCTGGAATTCACTATGTAGACCAAGCTGACCTCAAACTCACAGATCTGCCTGCCTCTGCCTCCAGAATGCTGGATTAAAGACATATGCTGCCACACCCAGTTATTTATTTATTTTATGTGTATGAGAGGTTTGCCTGCATGTATGTATATGCATGCCTGATGCTCTCTGAGGTCAGAGGATCACACATCAGATCCCCTGGGACTGGAGTTATAGACAGGTGTGAGCTGCCATGTGGGTGCTGGGAATAAAACCTGGGTCCTGTTCTTTTTTTTCTTTTCTTTTTTCTTTTTTTTTTTTTTTTTTTTTTTTTTTTTGGTTTTTCGAGACAGGGTTTCTCTGTATAGCCCTGGCTGTCCTGGAACTCACTTTGTAGACCAGGCTGGCCTCGAACTCAGAAATCCGCCTGCCTCTGCCTCTGCCTCTGCCTCTGCCTCTGCCTCTGCCTCTGCCTCTGCCTCTGCCTCTGCCTCTGCCTCTGCCTCTGCCTCTGCCTCTGCCTCTGCCTCTGCCTCTGCCTCTGCCTCTGCCTCTGCCTCTGCCTCTGCCTCTGCCTCTGCCTCTGCCTCTGCCTCTGCCTCTGCCTCTGCCTCTGCCGAGTGCTGAGATGAAAGGCACATGCCATCACCTCTCATCTCTCTCTCCCTGTCTCTCCCTGTCTCTCCCTGTCTCTTCCTGTCTCTCTCTCTCTCTCTGTCTCTGTGTCTCTCTCTCTGTCTCTCTCTCAGACACACACACACACACACACACACACACACACACACACACACACGTGAGTGCACGGTTTTAAAATAATAAAAGAAGCTAGGTTTGGTGGCTCACATTTGTAGACACTCAGGAAACCAGATTAAAAGATCTCTGGAAGCTTGAGATCAGCCAGGGCTTCAGAGTAAAACCATGGCTCACAACTTCCCCCAAACCCGAAGGATTTAGAGGCAGTTAACTGTGGCCAGTGAGGCGCTTTTGGCAGTTAATGATTGCTGGAAGGAGAAAAGGACATTTTCTTCAGTGGTGGCCACTGATAAGGCACTCCTGCTTCTGTAAATAACTCCTCCCCCATGCTAACTCACTGGGTCTCACACACACACACACAAAATACTTGAAACGAAAAAGGGACTACTTGAGAAGGAGTGTGGGAGGAGAAGGGGGACAGGAGAGGATCTGGAGGTGAATATGATGAAAATATAGACATGTATGCAAATGTCTTAATGAAACCCATTATTATGTATAATTAATATATGCTAGCTGATAAAAGGGAGGACAACGGTTTTGAACAGCTTCGTGCCAAAAGTTTTTTTTTTCCCCGCCTCCTCCCACTCACCCACTCCCGCCTCACCACTCTAGCATCCCCTTACGTTGGGGCATCGAGCCTCCACAGAACCAAGGGCCTCCCTTCCCATTGATGTCAGATAAGGCAGTCCTCTGCTACATATGCAGCTGGAGCCATGGGTTCCTCCTTGGATGGTGGTTTAGTCCCTGGGAGCTCTGGGTGGTCCCGTTAGCTGATATTGTTGTTCTTCCTATGGGGTTGCAATCTCTTCAGCTCCTTCAGTCCTTCCCTGGGTTCAGTCCAATGGTTGGCTGTGAGTATCTGCATCTGTATTGGTCAGATGCTGGCAAAGCCTCTCAGGAGACAGCCATACAAGGTTCCTGTCAGCAAGCACTTCTTGGCATCAGCAATAGTGCCAGGGTTTGGTGCCTGCAGATGGGATGGATCCCTAGATAGGGCTGTCTCTGGATGGGCCTTTCCTTCAGTCTCTGTTTCATTTTTTGTCCCTATCTTTCCTTTGGACATGAACATTTCTGAGCTAAAGATTTTGAGATGGGTGGGTGGCCCCATCCCTTAACTGGGGGCTGTGCCTATCTACTAGAGGTGGTCTCTACAGATTGTATCTCCCCATTGTTGGGTATTTCAGCTAAAGTTATCACCATTGGGTCCTGGGAGCCTCTTGCTTCCCTGGAGTCTCTATGCCAAAAGTTCTGATAGCAAATTCTTTAAAAGATACAAAATGTCAGTGGGGAGAAGTAGGGAGGGGCAGAGAATTCTGCCATAAGGGAAACATAAGAGCCAATCTATACAAACTTTCCCAGAGGATTGAAGACATTGAGGATAGTTCCTGACTCAGTCTGAGAGACTAGCATTTGTCTGTCCCAAGCACACAGAAAGCCATTACAAGAAAGCTATTTTTTTTCCTGGGCCATAGATGCAAAAATCTTGTGTGTGTCTCTCTGTGTACGCACACTAGGGATGGAACCCAGGGGTCTGGCAAACAGGATCTCACTAAGTTGCACTAGGTTTCTTTCTTTCTTTCTTTCTTTCTTTCTTTCTTTCTTTCTTTCTTTCTTTCTTTCTTTCTTTCTCTCTCTCTCTCTCTCTCTCTCTCTCTCTCTCTCTCTCTCTCTCTCTCTCTCTTTCTTTCTTTCTTTCTTTCTTTCTTTCTTTCTCTTGAGACAGGGTTTCTCTGTGTAGCCCTGGCTGTCCTGGAACTCACTTTGTAGACCAGGCTGGCCTCAAACTCAGAAATTTGCCTTCCTCTGCCTCCCGAGTGCTGGTATTAAAGGCATGTGTCACCACACTAGTCTGCTGCACTAGGTTTTAACTCCTTTTTTTATGTTATCTCAGACTTGTAGAAAAGTTACAAAACAACAATCCCCAATGTTAATGTTTTACCATCTCGCCTCTTTTTTTTTTTTTTTTTTGCCCACCCCATCTCTCCTCTTTTCTCCTCAAGTTTCTTTATGTCTGTATTTGTCTTGAGGAGCTCCAAGACCACCCTCAGGTTTGGTAGTAGCCATGATTCTTTATAATGAAAGAATAGATATAACATGGGGTCAGAAAAAGGAAACAGGCGCTGGTAGGATGGCTCAGTGGGTAAGAGCACCCGACAGCTCTTCCGAAGGTCCAAAGTTCAAATCCCAGCAACCACATGGTGGCTCACAACCATCTATAATGAGATCTGACTCCCTCTTCTGGAGTGTCTGAAGATAGCTACAGTGTACTTATATATAATAAAAAGAAATAAATCTTTAAAAAATGATTTCCACCTTTCTTATAAAAAAAAAGAAAAAAGAAAAAGGAAACAGACTGGCTGGAGAGATGGCTAAGTGATTAAGAGCACTGACTGCTCTTCCAGAGGTCCTGAGTTCAATTCTCAGCAATCACATGGTGGCTTACAACCATCTCTAATTTGACCTGATGCCCTGTTGTGTCATACAGGTATCCGTGCTGATACAGTACTCATAGACCTTTTTTAAAAAAGGAAACAGACTACTGGTTTGATCTGAGAATTCCGTTCATAGGCTCCCATGGACTCTGTACCTACCTTTGGGAAGGGGAACATGAGTATCTCACAGTTCAGATGAAGCCAGCACATGGCACATGCTTCCTTTCCAACAGGACTGCTACAAGACTCCATTCCTACAGCAATGAGTTTTCTGCACTGGTCAGATGGGAGAGTTAAAGAGAGCTGTGGTGGGAACCACCACCCCTGCATCTTTCAAGTCCTTGATGGTGGCATTGATTTCTGCAATTCCTCCAGGGAAACTATTTTCTTTGACTCACCATTTTTTCCTGGCAGAGGCAATTCTAAAGACTTCCAGTTAGCCTTTCCCCCCATAATAGCCCTTACAGAACAAGTCAGGGAACCCATGTGAGGATTCTGCCAATTCCTAAGGATATCTATTCCTATTATACATTCTTGAAAGGGGGAAATAGCCACAGGATGAGTTCAGGAACCCACTGGACCTACTGTGAATCAGACTTCAGCCAAAAGTCCATTCATCACCTGACCTCCAGAAGCCCCTACTTTCTTTATTTTTGTTTTTTTGTTTTTTTTTTGTTTTTGTTTTTTTTTAAGATTTATTTATTTATTATATGTAAGTACACTGTAGCTGTCTTCAGACACTCCAGAAGAGGGCACCAGATCTTGTTACGGATGGTTGTTAGCCACCATGTGGTTGCTGGGATTTGAACTCTGGACCTTTGGAAGAGCAGTCGGGTGCTCTTACCCACTGAGCCATCTCACCAGCCCTGTTTTTTGTTTTTTTATATTTTAATTTTTTTAAAATTTTTAATATTTTTATTACATATTTTCCTCAATTACATTTCCAATGTTATCCCAAAAGTCCCCCATAGCGCCCCCCACTTCCCTACCCACCCATTCCCATTCTTTTGGCCCTGGCATTCCCCTATATTGGGGCATATAAAGTTTGCAAGTCCAATGGGCCGCTCTTTCCATTGATGGCCGACTAGACCATCTTTCGATACATATGCAGCTAGAGACAAGAGCTCCGGGGTTCTGGTTAGTACATCCTGTTGTTCCAACTATAGGGTTGCAGATCCCTTTAGCTCCTTGGGTACTTTCTCTAGCTTCTCCATTGGGAGCCCTGTGATACATCCAATAGCTGACTGTGAGCATCCGCTCCTGTGTTTGCTAGGCCCCGGCATCGTCTCACAAGAGACAGCTATATTTGGGTCCTTTCAGCAAAATCTTGCTAGTGTATGCAATGGTGTCAGCGTTTAGAAGCTGCTTATTATATTTTAATTTTTTTGGTTTTTTTGTTTGTTTGTTTGTTTGTTTGTTTGTTTTTTGAGACAGGGCTTCTCTGTATAGCCCTGTATAGCCCTGGCTGTCCTGGAACTCAGTTTGTAGACCAAGCTGGCCTTGAACTCAGAAATCCGCCTGCCTCTGCTTCCCAAGTGCTGGGATTAAAGGCTTGTGCCACCACTGCCCAGTGGCTACAGTGTTTCTTGGGGTCTCCTAGAATGCTCATCAATTTAGAACCAGTATGTAACACACTCTGGAAAGTCGGATTGTGTCCTTTCCCCCAGTGTACAGTCACCCCTGTAAAAGGCTGTAGGTCCCTCTGGGGAGGGACTGGGGAAAAGCTAACCGTAAAACTCCTTGGTATTTTATTAAAGTCCTTCCTCTGAGGAACTTGGCTATCCCTTCATTCAAGGGGATCTGCATCTGTAAACTGGCTCACACCTGGAAATTGGTTCACAGGCCAATATTCCCTTTTGCCGGGATCCAAGTTCATTTGTTTGAGACTCTTTCCACTTACACAAATCAAACAAAAATGCAATAGGCTTCTAATCTATTTCGTAGCATAATTGATTAGCCAGTACCAAAGGTCTATATGAGTCATGCCACCATAAAATACACTTTGCCTGTGGTGACTATTACAGGTTAGGCCACCATGAACATTGTTTTGCCCATAGTGATAACTAAACTCACCTTGCCTTTGGCAATTCAATGCTGCCACCTGGCTCCTACTATTTCAAGGGCAAATTAAACCCATGGCATTTAATTCATCTAACTGAGCAGCAGCGTCTCCAACCCCAATGTCTGACACAAGGAAAAGGGATGTGTCTTCAAATGTGCGATACCCATCTCACCATTTTGTGTCATACAGGGTTAGTGAAGGGCACATCATCTGGGCTTTCCCATTGTGGAGGGCTAGGTTTCACATAGAGTAATGCAATTTCCTCAACACTAAACCCAGTGCTTCCAGGCATCCCCAACTCCTTCTCAGTAGATGGAATTGCTTCTACTTGTTATTGTTTTGGTTTTTGAGACAGGGTTAATCCATGTAGCTCTGGCTGTCCTAGAACTTACTCTATACACGGGGGTGGCCTGGAACTTACAGAGATCTGCCTACCCCTGCCTTCAAGTGCTAGGATTAAAGGCCTGCACCACCACTACTCGGCTCAGTAGGCCAGCTTTTGACAAATGCTTCAGCTAACCATTCACACAAACTCTGTTTAAAGAAAATATTTATTTATATACTGTCTTCTGGTGTGTCTGACACACCAGAAGAGGACATCGTATCCCATTACAGATGGTTGTGAGCCACCATGTGGTTGCTGCTGGGAATTGAACTCAGGACCTCTGGAAGAGCAGTCAGTGCTCTTAACCCCTGAGCCATCTCTCCAGCCCCTCACACCAACTTTTAACTCTGTGAGTTTTCACATTAAAACTAAAACCTTACAGGGCAGTGGTGGCACACGCCTTTAATCCCAGCACTCGGGAGGCAGAGGCAGGCAGATTTCTGAGTTCGAGGCCAGCCTGGTCTACAGAGTGAGTTCCAGGACAGCCAGGGCTATACAGAGAAACCTTGTCTCAAAAAAACAAAACAAAACAAACAAAAAAAAAACCAAAAAAAACAAACCAAACCAGAACCAAAACAAACAAAAACTCTAAAACCTCACTCAGTGGGCCCATATCAATAAACTCAGCCTGACCTATTTATGTTCCTTTTATAATTATCCCACACCCTTAAAATCCATTCCCATGCAGGGTGGTGGTAGCATGTGCCTTTGATCCCAGCATTTGAGAGACAGAAGCAATCCGATCTTTACATCTGAGGCCAGCCTAGTCTACAGAGTGAGTTCCAAGAGAGCCAGGGCTACACAGAGAAACCCTGTCTTGAAAAAAAGATAAACAAACAAACAAAAAATAAACAGACAAATAAATCTATTCTCACACATATTCCCCAGACTTCTACTTGAATGAATTAGCAATCTCATGAAGCCCTTTAGTGTGGTGTCGTGTAGTGAAGTGTAGTGTAGTGAAGTGAAGTGTAGTGCACCTCCTCACAGACTACACTTTCTACCTCCCCCTCTAGGAGCCTGCTGAACCTTTAGTCTGGTTATAGGTCTAGAGGCAACTGTTGGTGAGTCCTGAGGGACTTCAGTATTGTCTTGCCTGGCATCTCCTTCAGGGAAAGTCACTGCTGGTTTAGCAGACAATGGAGAATTAATGGAGGTGAAAGGTCAATATTTCATGGCATGGGGTATAAGTACATCTTCTGCTGAGGATGGAGAGATTATTTCCTCAGGTGAGAAAAACCCTTCAGGATCTGAGGACTCAAAGTTCTCAGCTTCAATACTATCCAACCAACAGCCCTATCCAAGTTACCGGATCCCATTTGTCTTAGAGTTTCTATTGCTGTGATGAAGCATCGTGATCAGAAACAACTTGGGGAGGAATGTGCTTATTTGGCTGATACTTTGTCCATCGTTAAAGGAAGTCAGGATAGGAACTTAAGCAGGGCAGGAGCCTGGAGGCAGGAGCTGATGCAGAGGCCATGGAACAATGCTGCTTACTGGCTTGTTCTTCATGACTTGCTCAGCCTGCTTTCTTCCTTTCTTCCTTCTTTCTTTTCCTTCCTTCCTTCCTTCCTTCCTTCCTTCCTTCCTTCCTTCCTTCCTTCAGCCTGCTTTCTTATAGAACCCAGGACCACCAGCCCAGGAATGGCACCACCCACAATGGGATGGGCCCTCTCCCATAAATCACTAATTAAGAAAACGCCTTACAACTCTATCTACAACCTAATCTTATGGAATCATTTTCTTTTTTGTTTGTTTGTTTGTTTTTGTTTGTTTGTTTGTTTTTGTTTTTCGAGACAGGGTTTCTCTGTGTAGCCCTGGCTGTCCTGGAACTCACTCTGTAGACCAGGCTGGCCTCGAACTCAGAAATCGGCCTGCCTCTGCCTCCCGAGTGCTGGGATTAAAGGCGTGAGCCACCACCGCCCCGGGCTACCATTCTTTACCAATTATTGTCCTTGCTCTAACCGCAGACACCCTCTGGGGCTGGGTCTTGAATTTTCACTGTAATTCAGCCAACCTTATAATGAGGGCTTCAGTTTGATTTTCCACAACTTGAGCTCGGTGGCTGCTGGAGAGAAGAGTCTCTTCTAGGGTACATTTAGAAAACTCTAGACTGTGCACATCTGGAGCTGGCCAGTTCTGTCACTGAGTTCACTGTTGTCCTTCACCATATTCTGAGATTCTAGAAGTTGCTTAATTTTCTCATGGAGCGCATTCGTATCCTTTGTCAGTTTATCCAAAGATGCAAGGAGCAACTGACCAGCAACATCATTTTCTTTATTTTTCCACAAATTGTCAAAAATATTTCTATACAAAGACACCAAATCTGTTGCCTCTCACAGCTGGTGAATCAGGATAAGCAGATGCATTTGTCTCCTAAGTACGTAAAATTGTTCACACCACAGGCTTTCAGTATTCTCCAAGCTCCCAGAAGAGGGAGTGACTGGAGAGGCTTAGGTAGCTATAGGTGTTGGTAAATGGGAAAGCCTATTCCAGATATTCTTATACTTCTGTTGCTTTATAGTCATTTCTAGTACCAAAATTTGTATTAGTCAGAGTTCTCTAGAGTAACAGAAGTAACAGAACTTATAGAACACACACACACACACACACACACGAGGCTTGATATCTCAGCTGTTCTTCAGTATTCAATGGAATCCCAAAAAACTAATGTCAGGAGCCACTCAAGAAAGACTAAGGCCGGGCGTGGTGGCGCACGCCTTTAATCCCAGCACTCAGGAGGCAGAGGCAGGCGGATTTCTGAGTTCGAGGCCAGCCTGGTCTACAGAGTGAGTTCCAGGACAGCCAAGGCTACACAGAGAAACCCTGCCTCGAAAAACCAAAAAAAAAAAAAAAAAAAAAAGAAAGACTAAGACTAGCAAGTGGCCTTCTTGGAGGTGGCCCAGCGTGTTTTTGCATGACCTGTGATGGGTGAGCTCTATGAGGCAAGTCCCAAAGAGATTTCATCTCAAGATTGATTCTTGCAGCTGATATGCCTTTCCTCTCATTATTAAATGAATATAATAATTCCTGAGCATCAGCCCATCCTATTGAGCAGATTTCCTGCAGATCAACATAAAGATGAACTTTCAAGTATTAATGCTGTTTAGATGAATTTTAGAAGTTCCTGATTTGATTAAAATGATCATAGGAAGAAAGTTTTTAGAGATAGTTCTTTTGCTAGAAAGATGTAATAAAATTAGAACCAAGAATAGAATGAGGCTGGGCAGTGGTGGAACACACCTTTAATCCCAGCACTTGGGAGACAGAGGCAGCCGGATTTCTGAGTTCAAGGCCAGCCTGGTCTACAGAGTGAGTTCCAGGACAGCCAGGGCTATACAGAGAAACCCTGTCTCTAAAAAAACCAAACCAACCAACCAACCAACCAAACAAACAAACAACAAATAAATATAAATCTTAAAAAAAATGCTGGGCAGTGGTGGCACACACCTTTAATCTCCAGCACTTGGGAGGCAGAGGCAGGCGGATTTCTGAGTTCAAGGCCAGCCTGGTCTACAGAGTGAGTTCCAGGGCAGCCAGGCTACACAGAGAAACCCTGTCTCGAAAAACAACAACAACAATAACAACAAAAGACCTCACTAAGTGGGGTGGTGAAGTGGAAAGATGAGCTGGTTCGAGTCATGTGGATGCTGGGTGTGATGGTGCATGCCTCTGACTCCAGCCCGTGGGAGGCAGAAGTAGTATGTTTTCTGTGAGTTTTAGTCCAGCCTTATTTATGTAATGAGTTCCAGGACAGCCAGGGCTTTGGGAAAAACATACAAGCAAAAATAACAACAGAAGAAACTGATGTGGAAACTTCAAGATCAAAGCCAAAAGCAACTGTCCAAGAGCACTTAACTGTTAAATGCCACTATTTCCCGAGGACACAGGTGCTTCCACAGTTTGTTTTTATTATTTATGTTTAATTGTGTGTATGGATTTGGGTATATGTGCAGGTGTACAGAGAAACCAGAAGAAGGCACTGGACCCCCTGGACCTGCCTGGAGTTACAGGTAGTTATGAGCCTCCATGTGGGTGCTGAGAAATGAACCCAGGTCTTCTGGAAGAGCAGCCCACTGAGCCATCTCTCTAGCCCTACGAGTTTTATTGCTATATATGTATAGTAGCAGTGAACAGTTAAATGGATGGTGAAAGTTGGCGGTAAGTTCTCACTGTTGGAGTAAAAAAATAAGGAGGAAGGGAAGTCTATAATAAATCAAGTATGTGGGACTAGAATATCACTATTAATTCATGTTTGTTTGAAGTACATACAGACACATACAGACATAATTACAGATATGTATATACATGTGTTGACATATATGATATATATCCCATTGTGTGTGTATGTGTGTGTGTCTACTATGATAAATGTAGATGAAAGATGAATGGCAAGCTGCACTGGCTGTTCTTGGTTGTCGACTTGACTACATCTGGAATTAACTAAAACCCAAATGACTGGGCACACTTGAGTGATTTTTAAAAAAATAAATAAATCATTTGCAATGCAAAGACTTACTTTTAATCTAGATCCTTTGAGGTGGGAAGATCCATCTCTAATTTGGGCCACACCCACATGGAAGAAGAAGAAGGCTAGCTAGCTCTCTATCTGCTTGCTCCTTCCCTAGCAAGATCGTTCCTTCACTGGCATTAGGAACCCACTTCTTTGTGGACTGAGCAACTACTGGATTCCTGGATTCTTAAGACTTTCTGTTCACAGCCAGCCACTGTTGGATGAGCCCGAGTCATTCTAATAAAATAAAAAATACACACACACACACACACACACACACACACACGAAGAGAGAGGGAGAGAGAGGTGGGGGAAGAGGGAGAGAGAGGACAGGGAGGGAGAGGAGAGAGGGGGAATTCATTCTATAAGTTGTTACTCTAGAGAACTCTGACTTATATACAAGCTGAGAGAAAAAAATATAAATGATATTGCAGTAAAGCTTCAACACCTAGAATATAGAAGAAACTCTTGAAACTTGAAGCCAATGCAGAGAATGGACAAACAATGTAAAGAAGGCCATGTGTTATTTATTTTAATTTGTTTGTTTTGAGACAGGATCACACTCTGTAGCATGGGATGGCTGTGTGTTTGTGTGTGTATGTGTATGTCTGAGTGTGTAGCTCAGTGCAGAGTGCCTATTTGGCATGCACACATCCAAGGGTTTGATTTTCATCACTACTAAAAACAAGCAAACAATGACAACAGGAACCCCCCACTAACTTCCCTTGAGAAGCCTGTACCCATGTCCGTGGGTGAGGACTGTCCCTTCCCTAGCCATTCCTCTGTCTTGCTGTCTCTCTCTGTTTATGTGTTTGTGCTTAGATCTATGTTTAAGCACTCTTTCTTTCTTTCTTTCTCTCTCTCTCTCTCTCTTTCTTTCTTTCTTTCTTTCTTTCTTTCTTTCTTTCTTTCTTTCTTCCTTCCTTCCTTCCTTCCTTCCTTCTCTTTCTCTTTCTCTCTCTCTCTCTCTCTCTCTCTCTCTCTCTCTCTCTCTCTCTCTCTTTCTTTCTTTCTTTCTTTCTTTCTTTCTTTCTTTCTTTCTTTCACAGAGCTCTGGCTGGACCACTAAAGGTGTGTGCCACCATACCCAAATAAAAACTGTTTCTTAGCCGGGCAGTGGTGGCTCATGCCTTTAATTCCAGCACTTGGGAGGCAGAAGCAGGTGGATTTCTGAGTTCAAGGCCAGCCTGGTCTACAGAGTGAGTTCCAGGACATCCAGGGCTACACAGAGAAACCCTGTCTTGGAAGGAAAAAAAAAAAGAACTGTTTCTTAATAAACTCCAACTTTAGGACTATACAGAGAAACCCTGTCTCGAAAAACAAAACAAACAAACAAAAAATCTATTCACTGACAAAAGAAAAAAAAATCTGATAACACAACTTGGATGAATTGCAACAGCCAAAAGCGAAAAAGAAATGGAAATACAAGGAATACATTGAATCACATTTTACAATAGACAAATGCACTATAGCACCAAAAGAAACAATGTTGCTCTGGCTGTAGGAGGAGGGGTGGATTGAAAGAACCTTTAAGGAGTGATGGAAGTGTTCTCCCCGAATTGTGACGACATAGTTGTCTGAAAAGTCAAAGAATGGTATCGTTTAAATGACTGCATTTATATTGAGAGATAGCCTATATCAAAAAAATCTTTCAATTTACAAAGGCCCTGCTTGAATATATTTGCCATAGCAGGGAAATAATTTCATTTCTATGAGAATACACTGAGCATCACTTGCTTTCAGATCGGTGATGGTTAGAGCGCTTTTAAATACTTCTTTCTGATGTTTTTGTTTCGGCATTGGGGACCACATCCAGAACCTTGAGTGTGCTACCAGACTCTTTTCCATGGAGCTATTTTTTGTTTTTATTTTTAATGGACTTTTCTGGGTTTGTTTTATTCGCTACTGTTCTCCTCGTGAATTTTTAGCTTTCTCAATGACTAGATCTTTTCCCTAACATGAGATAAAGGCACTGTGTTAATAAAAATCATTGTCAGACCTTTTCTTTAAAAATGAGGGGTGGGTGGTCAAGGACTTTACGTGAGGCGGGATTCCCTTTTGGGGTCACCCGTAGGAGGGCCGGAACAAGACCCGAGGAAGCTTCCGCTTTCACTTCCTTGATTATTAAGTCACTTTCTCTTTAAAGGAGCGTCGCGGAAGGGTAATTTTCCGTCAGAGGATTACTTCCCTCCCGAAGAGTCCACCCATGATACAGGGATACCATAATGTCGAATAGCAATGAGTAATCTATAAATGCTCAAAAGCCATAAGAGACAATTTACAATTTCATAAAAATCAAAGTAAAATTTGTCTGACCTTTGAGCATCATTCTCTTCTTTCCGTCTCTAAAATGCTGAACATTTGAATTAGGTTTCTTCCCCTCCAATTACTGGTCAGTGGTTCGCTCCGACCTTAGCACTGACAGGCCGCAGAAGCTGCGGCTGCGCACAAAGCTTGCGGGGGATGGGGGGAGGAACATGGCGCAAGCTCTGTCTGAAGAGGAGTTTCAACGGATGCAGGTGCCGCTGGATGTGGGGAAGACCACCGGTCTAGTAGACTGGGGGCGGGGTAGAGACAAGACGAGCCACCGGTTCTGAAGATTTGGTTGGGATGGGTCTTAAGTATAAGGGGGTGGTCTGGAGAAGGGAAACCGAGGCTCTGAGTGGCGATCTTAGTGATTTCGAAGATTCTATGTGGGTTTTGAAGGTTGGATTCCTTTAGCTTTACAAAGGGAGTGTAGACCGTCTTTTAGGTGATACCTTTCTCAGTCCGGAATCGGGATGAGACCTTTGGGTCTATGTGTAGGGCATACCATTAAGTGGTGATGATGTTAGACTTTAAAGGATGGAGATTCTGAGGAGAAATTATTTGGTCGGGAGAGAAAAGAAGCAGGCATTTGCGTCATGGGGGGGGGGGGGCGCTGGTTATTTGACAGGACAAGACCATGAACTAGTGGGAGGTGGAAAGTTTGTGGGAGATACCAATACTACTAGGCCAGGGGAGTAGGGAAAGACCATGGATCTCTTCCCTAGAGTTGTTATGCCATTGATGGTAGAAGATCCTAAGAGGAGGGGTTGGTATAATTGCATGGATTGGGGTGATTCCTTTAGACCCGGGGTGATGAGAATTCTGAGTAGGTAATACCATTAACTCAGATTAGAGGAAGGGCCGGAGGATATTTATAAACTGATACTTTGGGAGTTCAGGGAAGGGGACATCACTGGGTTTGGGGGAGTAGTCTGACCTGGTCCTCTGACCTGTTGATCCTTTTCCAGGCATCTCGAGAGGGAATAGAAGCACTGCACAATGAATGGACACTTAATGAGGGAGCCTTAGTGGGAAAGACTGAAATGGGAAAACCTTAGAGTCCTATATATAGGTTGGGGGCAGAACGCTTGAGGGAGCAGAAATATTCGATTGACCTGGGAGCTAGTTAGTCTGCTTGAGGAACACTGAAGATGTAAGAGTGAGCTCATTGGAGCATAAATGGGGAAGACCACTGGAAATTGCAGAAGATTCTGAATAAGACTAGTTCAACTGGCCCACCCAAGGGCATTTGAGAGATCCTGAAGGACAGATATAATGTCACCCCCATTGAAGACATCTTGTAAAAAGTGGATAGATAGATACTTGAGCAAGGAAGGTTTATCCTATTTGAGCCATGTGTAAGGAGATACTATTGGGCTTTTGGAGAGGGACTTCAAGGTGAGTAGAAAGGTATTCCAGTTGGCCAAAGATTAGGAGAGATGCTATTGGGGTCCTGAGGAGAACAGAACAAGAAAGATCCTATAGTAGCCAAGCCTTTTGATCTGATCTGGAGCAAACCAGTGTGCTAAGAAAGGTGGAGCTGGTACTTTGAGAGGGACATAAAACCAGGGGTAGTGGACAGTGGGTGGTTCTGGGAAGAATCAGATTTAGGGCTCTCCAAGACTGGTGGATATACATGTACTGTGTGAAGTGGCCTGTGCTGCACTTCCTCTTCATTCTATACTTAAGGGAACACTGACCTCTATTCCTTGGCAGTTCCACAGGACCTTGAGCAACATCCCTTGACTCATGGAAGTTGGGAAGGAGAAAGACCAGATTTTCTTTCCTTGGGAAGGAATTTAGAAGCCCCCCGTCCCCCGCCAAAGGGGCCTCCTGGGTCTAGGCAGGACAGTGTTCAAGGTGTAAGGAGGTCAGCCAAGATGATTTCATCTGCGTGTATAGTCACAGGAACTCATATGAACAGCAGCCTAACTATTCCAATACCCTTCAGTGGTCTAGGTGGTGAATGGATCAGTGGGGAAATGATGGGGTGAGGCTGGCTGTGGTTCTAAATGGGGCTGGACAAGGTGGAGCTGGGGCTCAGGGCTTGGCTGCCCATTTAAGAATACAGTATCCAAAGATCTTAAGGAGCAGCTGAGGAAGTGCTTAGGTGATACCAGTCCAGTCTTTAGGGCTTAGGGGCTTGGTTGCCTCCTGTGGGGGTAGGAATGCTTTCCTGATAAATATTTTTGTTTCTTGGCTCCTTCCAAAGACTCAGCTCCTGGAGCTCCGGACAAATAACTACCAGCTTTCGGATGAACTTCGGAAGAATGGTGTTGGTGAGCCAAGAGAGTGTCAATAGATGGGGTGGTTTTGGGGGGAATCGAGGCAAAGGTTTTCCTTTAGAGGCCTGATAAGATGACCCTTCAGTTCCTTGTTACCGCCTGAGGCTGAGATTCCCTGCTTTCCCCGCACCAGAACTTTCCAGTCTTCGACAGAAGGTCGCCTACCTGGATAAGGAGTTCAGTAAAGCTCAAAAGGTACCTCCCTCCGCCTACCCCATCCACCCACCACTTGCTTCACCCCTATCCATCTGACTCATTCCCAGTGAACACCCACACTGAAGCAGACCTAATGTCACATGCTGCTTTCTTATAGTCATTCGAAGTTTTTTTTTTGTTGTTCACAGAAGTCTCTTCAGTTGGCTAATTTTAACCTAATCTTGCCTAATTTCTGTGTATGTTTCTTTTGAGACAGGATCTTGCTATGTAGCCCAGACTGGCCTTGAACTCTTGATTGTCCTGCCTCAGCTTCCCAAGTGCTGGGATTATAAATGTGCGCTGACATGCCTGGCTTTGCCTAATTTATTGATTTATTTTAATTTATTCTAATATCAATTGCTTATTTGTTTTTATTTTATTTTATTTTATTTTTTTTTTTGCGGTGCTACAGATCAAGCCTAGGATCTCATGCATGTTAGGCAAGCTCTCCACATTTGATCTTAGCCAAAAGGCTAAAAAGGGTTCTTTTTGTTGTGTACAAGACAGAATCTCTTGAAGCTTAGGCTGGCCTTGTGCTTATATGTAGCTGAAGATGGCCTTGAATTCCTGATCCTCTATTCCTCACCCTTCTGTCTCCAACTCCCAAGTTCTGGGATTACAGGAGTAAGACACCACACCTAGCTCTAAGCTGCCTCTACTCCTGTGCTCCATCTGCAGCCCTCATTCATTAACTTTGTCTTGAAAAGGGCATCTAGCTGTGTTTCTCGGGCTGGTCCCCAATTCCTGGCCTCAACTTGGCTTCCTTCCTCAACCTCTTGAGTACCTGGATCTATAGGCATGTATGCCGCACGTGGCTTCATTCATTAACTTTGAATTAGTCAGGTCTATCAGTAAATCTGCCTTGAGTCTGCCTCCTGTCTTCCACGTACACTGCTTCTTTTTGCTCCTACCCCATCCACTTGTCCTGGTCCTGTTGGTAACATGAGACCAAACCCACCTTTCGGATCCTTTCAAGATAAGGTAGAATAGAGCCTAGCATGGCTTCTAAAGAGAGGCTAGATCCTTATTTTTATCCTTCTTCATTGCTCTGTGTTCATATGTAGTACGATGCTGCATATAGTATATGCTGAATAAATACTTGTTGGATGAGAATGGGCTGGAGCTCATTGGTTAAGAGCACTGGCTGCTCTTTCAGAGTTCCATCCTCAGCATCCACACGGCAGCTCACAAATAGGCTGTAACTCTAGTTCCAGGGGATATGATGCCCTCTTCTGGTCTCCAAAAGTACTTCATGCACCCATACACACAAAAATAACCATTAAAAAAAGGTGGAAAGTGAACTGACTCCATGAAATTGTCCTCTGATCTCCATGTGTAAGTGGTGACATGTGTACTCCTGTGCACAGACACTCACATTAATAATGAATAAATATATTTTTAAAATACTCATTTGGGTGAATGAATGCAGAATTCAGGAAAATCCAGCAGTTAGAAAATGGGAGTTTTTGATAGGGCGTTGATTTCTTTGCAAAGCCTGACATGATCCTTGGCTGCCAAGCAAAAGGGTAGAAGTTGTTATGTTGCATGCGAGGGAAGCGCATTGATGTGCTTGAACAGATGGAGTGATGAAGCCACAATTTCCTAGCTTGGAGATCCAGTATATAAAGGGTTACATTCCGAGACACAGTTCAGCCCTCTCCTCAAGCCCTCAAGAGCATAAAAGAAAGGGAGACTTTGAGTGCTGTGGCGCCAAGGCAGCAGCATCCCCAACTGTACTTCCCTCATTTCTTCTGTTATTTCTGTGGGCTTCCAGTTGTTATGCAAGTTCTGTGTTTAAACATATTTCCACCCCACAACCCGCCATTGCCCTCACTTAACACCTGCTGCAGTAGTCTCCATATCCCACAGGGGGGTCCATTGCTGTTCACTTTAGCTCTCTTCCACCCTTCCTTTTAGGCACTAAGCAAGAGCAAGAAAGCTCAGGTAAGGGGGTCTTTGGTGGGATGAATATGTGTACAAGACTGTCACAGTGGGGATATTTCTGTTTGGTGGCATTGTACTGGCCTTTATATGTACACCTGTGTATCTGCAACTTCCTCACTGCTGTGTGTTTCTCTGTCTCTCTTTGTTCCCTGTGTTTGTCTTCCACTCTTCGCATCTTTGCATCTTTTCCTTTATCCTCGCTGAATCTGTGTCTGCCTTCCTGTTTCCCTCTCTGCTTCTTCTCTTCAACTTTCCTTTTGTCTCTTCCCTACCTGTTTCTGTCTCTTTCCTTGTTTTTCCCCCTCTGTCTGACTTCTCGTTTCTCTTTCTCCCACTCCTCTATCTCCCTTCTTTCTTTGCTTTCTACTGTATTCTTCCCCTGTTGATACCTCTCTGTTCCTGTCTTCTTGCCTTTTCTCTTTCCTGATCAACCTCTCATCTTGCGCTTTTCTCCCCTTCCATATCTCTCCATCATTATTTCTCTTTTCCCTCATTCCCTTGCCTATATCTCCCTTCTTGTTCCTTCTCTGTACTTCCTCGTGTCTCTTTTGCCCCCCCTTCCCTATGTCTCTGTTCCTATATATCGCCACATTCTTTCTACCTATATGCTTCCTACCCAATGCCATTATTTCCTTCTCTCTCCTTCTTTACCTACCTCCCCATCTTTTCCACCCCTGTTGGAGTCCTGGCCCGTGTCTGCCACTGCAGGAAGTGGAGGTACTGCTGAGTGAAAATGAGATGCTGCAGGCAAAGCTGCACAGCCAGGAGGAGGACTTCCGTTTGCAGAACAGTACACTTATGGCCGAGTTCAGCAAGGTGCTGGTGCCCGGGATAGCTGAGGGGGGGAAATGGGAACGGTGCATCTGTGTATGCCTGGGCAGGAACTACCTAGGCTGAAAGCTCAGTGGTGGACAGGGGCTGGCGCTGAACACTGTCCATGGTGCTGAAACAGGCCTTAGTCTGTTGCTGGGGGCAGTAAATTGACAGGTGGGGCCAAACATGTTCATGAAATTAGATCCTCTGAGCCCTGAGTTTATTTGGTTCCTAAGTCACTCCTTTTATTTAGTTCAAGTCTCCATTTGTATAGTTTTTGGCTGGTGCTATGGAGCCCCAGTGTATTCTAGAGCTTTAAGGAAAGTTCTAATTGTTTAACATGGATGGAAAAGTATTTGAACTGCTTCCATTTTCTTTTTCTTTCCTTCATCTGCCATGAATCTGGGGTTCCACTTCTTCCAGGTAATTAATCCTGGATTGGCTAACTCTATCTCCTTACTGATTTTAATATCTTGGCTATTTCTAAACCTTTTGGGCAGTTGGAAGTCCTGTGTGTTTTTTTTTTTTTCCTAGTAGTCTTCTGTATGTATGGTTGATCAGTTTGTGAGTTTTCAGTGGGTTTTAAGGAAAATTATACTGTAAGAAAAAAAAAAAAGAATGTTATTTCCAAGACTTCGCCTGATGGGAATATACTGCCTTTAAACACAGAACAAGAGCACTGTGATTGAGATGCGTGTATACAATAAGAAATGGTCAAAAATAACCACAGAAGCCATAAAAGGGCTTGGAATATGGCTTAATTGCTGGAGTGCCTGAGTCGTACGAATGCAACCCTGGTTTTGATCCCTAGCACTGCACAAGCTCATACCTATTACCTTAGCACTTGGGCTTTAGAGGCACAAGACTTAGAAGTTTAAGGTCATCCTCACCTACATAGTGAGTTCCAGGCCGCTGGGCTACATGGCAAATCAAAGAACAGAGGCAAATATTTAAAAAGAATCTCAAAACAAAATACAACAGAAAACAATCTTTAAGCATTTACAATGCCAGGAGAGACCATTTAATGGTCAGTAATTCTAAGCAGGGACTCTGGAGCCAGAAGGCCCAGATGAGGATCTTGGCTGTAGAGTTTAATAACTCAAACTTTAAACGTGTCACTGAGCCTCCTGTTTCTTGATTCTCAAATGTCTAAAATGGAAATGGTAATGCTAGAAGCACCTGCCTTCCCGGACTTTTGTGAGAATTCAAACATATGTAAGTCACTAAAAGCCTCCTACATAAGACCAGCTATGGAAGTGTTCACTAATGACAATATCTCGTTAGTTCATTTTCCCTCTAAACTATGTCTTGACTTGTTTATGGTGATGAAGGTCCAACCCAGGAATCCTGCATGCTAAACATGCGTTCTATCACTGTGCCACATCTTCATCCCATTCCGTACTTATATAGTAGGTGGGGAGAACAAAAGAAAGTAGATGAGAGGGAGGAGTCTTATATTAGGGAATGTGGACTGTCACTCAGTGGAAGAGTATGGGTCATGTTTGTATTCATTCCGTGGTTTTGATCTGCCTCAGCTCAACCATCTCTCATCTACTTCTGCAGCTTTCTGATCTCCTTACCTGGATTTTTCTCTATTGATCCACTCCACTATTTAACAGAAGTTATTCTGACCTCTAGATTTGAGCCCACTGTTTCTTTAATTAATCCCTTCTGGTATGAAGCTCTCTCCTCAGTCCCTGGAGCTTTCTGGTGCTCTCATAAACTACTGCCAAGGATTTTCTGCATCACTCTGGGTTCCTTTATAATCCCCTCCCTACTCCTCTCAGGCCCCAATGGTACTTACCAGAAGGCCTGATGCTAGAGCCTGCCTGCCAAGATATTTCATCAGCTCAGTTGTTCCATTGACAGATAAAGGGACCTGCTTTATATCCTGTGTTCTGGGATAAAGTTGTGAGCTGCACAGAATGGTCCTAACTCTTGGGTAACTTACTGTTAGTTTACTTTCAATTGTTGTAATAAAACAGTGACCTAAAACAAAAAGGGAGGAAAGAGTTTATTTGGCTGACAACTCACAGTCCATCCTTTTAGGGAAGCCAAGGCAAGAACTAGAGGTGGGAACTGAAGCACAGATCATGGAGGAGCCCGGCTTATTAGCTTATTCTCTGTGGATCACTCAGCTCACTTGTTTATTCCACCCTTGTCCATCAGCCCAGGGATGGCAGCACTCACAGTGGGCTGAGCCCTCCCGTATCAATCATTAATCAGGAAAATGTCAGACTAGAGAGATGACTCAGCGGGTAAGAGCACTGACTGCTCTTTCAGAAGTCCTAAGTTCAACTCCCAGCAACTACATGGTGGCTCACAACCATCTGTAAACCATCTGTAATGGGATCCAATGCCCTCTTCTGGAGTGTGTCTGAAGACAGTAGACTTATATAAATTAAATAAATAAATCTTTTTTAAAAATGAAGAAAATGTCTAATAGACTCAATTACATGCCAAGTAGATATAAGGTTTTCTCTGACAAGGTTTTCTCTTCCCAGATAACCCTAGCTTAGGTGCAGTTGACAACAAATGGGCCAGAACACTTATATTTTATGGGTGGGATGGAAAGAAATAATAATAGTGATAGTTTACTAATGCTATTTCTTCTATCCCTATTTGAATTGTTCTACATTATTCATTTAGTTCTTTCTTTTTAAGGATTTATTTATTTATTTTATGTATATGAGTACACTGTAGTTGTACAGATGGTTGTGAGCCACCATGTAGTTGCTAAGAATTGAACTCAGGACCTCTGGAAGAGCAGCCAGTGCTCTTACCTGCTGAGCTATATCTCCAGCCATAAGCAATCTAGTTTTAGGCTCTGTTTTGTGATTCCATGCTACAAAACAAAATTTAGCCAGGCATGGTGATGGTGCGTGCCTTTAATCCCAGCATTTTGAAGACTGAGGTAAGAAGATTTTAAGTTCAAACATAAGCCAGGGCTATATGGTGAGATTCTGTCTTGACCAAAAAAAAAAAAAAAAAAGCAAACCCCGTACACAGACACATAAAATAAAGTAAAACAAAAATAAAACACGGGGCTGGAGAGATGGCTCAGTGGTTAAAAGCACCAACTGCTCTTCCAGAGGTCCTGAGTTCAAGTCCCAGCAACCACATGGTGGCTCACAACCATCTGTAATGGGGTCTGGAGCCCTCTTTGGTGCATCTGAAGAGAGCAATGGTGGTGTACTTATATGCATAAAATAAATAAATAAATCTTTAAAAATATATAAAACACATCAATAAATAAAATTTAATTGTGATTGATATCCGGTCAGAAAGGAGTGAACAGAGAATGCTGTGGTAAAATACTGGATTTGTGTGTGTGTGTGTTGGCTAATCCTATGTTAAAGATGACATAGCGGTGAAGAATGTATAGAAGCCAATCAGGTGAAAAAAATGGGTGAAAGAAATGTTTTATCCGAGGCAATATTTTTTCCTTGTGGGCCTTAGTGAGCTTCAGTTTTAACCAGGAGGTTGGATTGCATGCCTGCTGTATTTCATTTTCATAGTGTGCCTCTTCAAAGCTAAAGACCAGAACTATAAGAACTGTAAGATATTACTCTGGAAATGGCTTGCAAGCTGTCTGTGATGCCTGTGCCGAGAGGGAGCTTAGATCCACGGATCTGGGATATTTTCCCACAGATGAAGGGTATATAGGTGTGCCAGTGAGGCTGTCCATGGTGGTAATAGTGTCCATAGCAGCCTGAGATCTTTGCTTCTGATGAGAGGTTGGGAGTCGACAAAGGGAAGGAGGTTTTCAGTATTCTCTCTCTCTCTCTCTCTCTTTTGACTTTGTTACTTAAAAGATGTGTCAGTTGGAAATTGTTTAATATCACCATGTATCAGTGTCTTTATCCACAAAGTGTGAGGGCAAGCACATTATTGGGTTCTTGTGGGAATTTAATGAATTCTACACTGAGGGGGCAAATGCTATTTGTGTGTTGGTGGATATTGTTCTGATTTGCTGTCTCCATCATGTCTATTCCCCTGCTCAGCTCTGCAGCCAGCTGGAGCAGCTGGAGCTGGAAAACCGACAACTCAAGGAAGGCGTTCCTGGAGCAGCTGGAGCACATGTGGACGGGGAGCTGCTGAGGCTGCAGGCAGAGAACACAGCCTTGCAGAAGAACATGGCAGGTGCATGGACACCTTCCAGGAATGTAGAGACTTCAGGCCTTGAGCGGAGCCAGGATGGGTATAGTCCTCTTATGGGAGAAAGAAGAAATTTCAGAGGGAGACTTGGCCTTACCTGAACTAATGTATGATTTTGAATTTCAAGGGGGCATTTTACCTTTCTGGGTCTAATGCTCATCTGTACAGTACACCAGAGTGTCTATGCCAGGAAGATGGAGCAATTAAGCAATTTCATTCTGCCTTACTTCCGTGTCTGGTACACAGCAAATGTTAGAGAACAGCAGAATGAATGTTGAAAAGGAGATGCAGGTGCTGACTTAGAAGAACTAGGACACTAGGGAGATTCTGAGGCCAGATTGTAAATTGGGTCTGGGATGAAGGCAGAGAGGCAGCTTGGGAGAGTGTGAGAAGGCCCTGACACATGGCCTTTGGTGAGTAGCTAAGGCTTATGTGGTAGTGGGTGATGGTTCCATGATCAGGAATGAGGCCAGGTCCAATATGAGTAGGAATTAGGTTCTATACGTAAATATGGTATGAAACATGGTAGATAGGATTTTTGAAGTTGGTGGGTCTTAAGAATTATTTGTGACAGGCCTGAATGAGGCTTCCTCTGGGACAGGGTCCTGTGCAGCCTAAGGATAGAGAAGGATAAATCGTTCTCCCTATATTTGAGATGTGGCAAGGGACTTCAGAGACAATGTCATTCATCAAACATTCTTGTTCTACTCAACAGCACTGCAGGAACGCTATGGGAAAGAGGCTGTGAGGCCCTCTGCTGTTGGTGAGGGCCAAGGGGATCCCCCAGGAGATGTACTCCCCACTCCCCTGGCTCCCATGCCATTGGCAGAAGTGGAGCTGAAATGGGAAATGGAGCGAGAAGAAAAAAAATTGCTCTGGGAGCAGCTACAAGGCTTAGAGGTAAATCTGGGTCTCTTGGGACTGGGATGCTGGGAGACAGCAGTTGCCTTACCTCCCACCTGTGGGCCTATGGAGATGTCTGTGACATCACCATCTCATGGGCTAAAGGGGGGCAGGACAGGCAAAATTAGAGGCCTTCCTCCATCCTTGCTGATAACAACTCCATCCCTTATCTTCCCCCCTACCACCCGCAGAGCTCAAAGCAAGCTGAAACCTCCAGACTACAGGAGGAACTTGCTAAGGTGGGGTTTGCCGCCGCCTGGCTTTCTCATGACAGCAGAGGAGTGTTGTGCCTCCTCAGAGCTTCAGTTTGATCATGTGTGAAGCAGAGGCTCACAAGTCTCAGAGTTCCTTTCATTGTGGAATAAGCTAACGTGGTCTCATTCTACCTTGTGCATGGCAGGCCCCATCCCTTCTGTTGCCTCAAAGCTTTGCCAATTCATCCATATAAGAATGCCTTTAGAACCTGGGGGACCCAGTGCTGAGACAACCAATCAGGATCCTACTTTCCAGGCCTGCCAGCCTAGCCATTCTGTGATGTGACCATTGGCACTGCTTTGGGAGCCTTTGGAATCCAAGGGAGGTAGTTGGAGATGATGTGGCTGCTGCTGCTGCTGACAGCTGAGCCTTCAAATTGCTTACCCCTTCTGAGACTCAGTTTATCCACTTGTAAAATCAGTAGTTTTCAGTACTCAAGGATGTCCTGAGAATTCTGCAAGAATAACTAAAACCCGACTTGTAGGAAAAACTCAGTATGAAGTATCTATAAATGTTATTGTTTATTTTATTTTGTCATTATTCTTACTGTTTTTATTTTCTGTACTCCTTCCTCTTTCTCCCTCAGCTCTCTGAGAAACTGAAAAAGAAACAAGAAAGGTATCTTTTTCCTTTGCAGGGTTTTTAGGGGCCTGTGGGGGAGGGTGGCTTGTGGGAATGACATATCTATGTCTTGTTTTTCTGTGCCCAGTTTTTGCCGTCTGCAGACAGAGAAGGAGACACTGTTTAATGACAGCAGGTAACTACTGGGGTTGTCAGTAGCAGAAAAACAGGGACCATGCCCAGGCAAACTAACCAAAGACCACAGGAGTAGAGATGGAAGAGTGGGCTTCTAGCCATGCCTAACCTAATGTATCCCATCCCCTATCCTCATCACCCCTAGAAACAAAATTGAAGAATTGCAACAGCGGAAGGAAGCTGATCTGAAAGCCCAGTTGGCTCGCACCCAAAAACTACAGCAGGAACTTGAGGCTGCCAATCAGGTGATGGGGCTGGTTCCCAAGATCCCCTAAGTGGAGAACCAGGGGGGTGGAGGAATGAGGTCTTTAGAGACTGATTGGGTTGTCTGAGAATTAGAGATATAGCAACCCGAGAAGTAGGAGTAAGCTCTCTAGGAGCTAGAAAAATAGAAACTCAAGAGCCTTAGGAAGTTGGGATAAGAGATTACATGAATCAGAGATTCCTGAAGTGGGAGTCTAGGGACTCTGGTTGTATACCACAAGTTGTGTGAGTCAGAACTCTCGATGGGGGTCTAGGATCAGGAATTAGGGTGACGGGCGTGATGGCGCACGCCTTTAATCCCAGCACTCGGGAGGCAGAGGCAGGCGGATTTCTGAGTTCGAGGCCAGCCTGGTCTGCAAAGTGAGTTCCAGGACAGCCAGGGCTACACAGAGAAACCCTGTCTCGAAAAAAAAAACAAACAAACAAAAAAAAAAAGAGAGAGGAAGGAAGAGAGGGAGGGAGGGTCTGGTGATGCTGAAACCTTTAAAAGCTGTGATATCAGCTGGGCAGTATGGTGCATGCCTTTGGTCCCAGAGCTTAGGAGGCAGAGGCAGGTGAATCTCTATGAGTTTGAGGCTAGCCAGAGACACATAATGAGACCCTGTTTCATTAGGGGTCAAAGACATGAGGGTTGGGTAGACAGTGGACTTCCAGTATAGGGCAGTTGGGGCTGGAGGCAAAGTACAGTTGAGAGCTTCAAGGTCTGGTTCTATGATGTTTAGGAAGTGAGTTGCTCATGTGAGTTGGGTGGTCTTGAGGTCCTTGGGTAGCCTCTGGGTTTTACCTAAGAGGAGACAAGTCTGAGGTTTCTCAGAATGGAGAATATGGTGCAGGGACCCTAGAAAATTGCAATGTGAGAGCAAGGACCAATTTTGGATAAAAACCTCAGGAGCTGTTGATGATCTGGGTCTAAAGATTCCCAGCAATAGGAAACCAGAACGTTAGTGGAGATGGGTCAGTCTGAGGGCTTCTTCAAGATCTGGAAAGTGAGGTTGTGAGTTTGAGATCTCTAGGATCTGAGGCTAGGTGTCTGTGTGAACTGAGGCTCCTGAGCTTGGGACATTGAGGTTAATTACGTATATCAACAACTCCTGGTCGTTAGGTTCTGGAGATGGGTAAAGTTACAGTCTGAAACTCCTAGTGTTCCCAAGCTGGAATCTGGATGAGTATGAGCCCCTCAGAACTTAGGTTTAGGAACTTAGGTGTGTCTGAGATGCTCAAAGGCTGAGAAAGAGGGAGGGAATGCGTTTGAGAGCTCTATGTGTAAGTGATATATCTATCGCTTGGAGTCTGGGTAAACATGAAATCCTCTCTGACAGCTAGTCCAAGATTCACAGATGCCAAGAACATGCTTTTAGGTGGTCCCAGAGGGAGTCTGTGTATCTGTGTCCACCCAGAGAAGGACGAGATCTGGAATGGGGTTACCTGACATCCCTGTTCCCACAGAGTTTGGCAGAGTTAAGAGATCAGCGGCAGGGGGAACGTCTGGAGCATGCAGCAGCATTGCGGGCCCTACAAGATCAGGTATGTTGTACTTGGTGGGCCTGGGAGTTGGGGTTGAGGGTGGTGAGCAGGCTGCCTTGGTATCTTACAGGCAAGCATAGCCCAGGGGATCCTGCTCTTCCTAGTCCTGGTCTGTGCGTCTGTGTGTCTGTCTCCTTTCTTTCCTGTCCCTCTGTTCTGGACTTGCTCTCACCTGTCGTGGGGGTGGGGCCAGGTGTCCAGCCAGAGTGCAGATGCGCAGGAACAAGTGGAAGGGCTCTTGGCTGAGAACAGTGCCTTGAGGACTAGCTTGGCTGCTCTGGAGCAGGTACAGGATACCTGGGGTCCCTCGAGGATCTCTCCCTGTTTCTTTTGTCTCTCTCGCTTTTGGTCCATGTCTGGCCAGGGTGATCTGGACCCTTGACTCTCCTGTGGCCTCTGTTTTTGTTCCTCCTTTCTGTTGGCTTCTAGCCTTCTTCTCCATCTACTCCTGCTTTTCTGGCATTCAAGTTTCTTTATGATAAAGTGCATGAAATGTAATTATCGTAAGTGTACACTCAGTAAGTCCAATGTGTTCCTTTATAATTCTGGGTAGCTCCCTTCCAGAACAAGATACAGAGTATTTTTCAGTATGTTGGAAGATTCCCTTCCTTACTCTCCCAGTTAGCATATCCCTGGAAGTAACCAGGATTCTGACCTTTAATAATATGAATTCATTTGCCTGTTCTCTAACTTCATATAAGTGGAACTGATACTCATCTGTCCTTGCCTGCTTTCTGGTACCTCTATGTCTGTGGTTTTATCCACATGTTACATGGCTTTCTTTTATCACTTCACAGTATTTATTGCACGAATCTTTCACTCCTCTTCCTGCTTTTCCATTTTAAACGTTGTCTTTCTTCCTTCCTTTATACTTCTCTCTCTGTCTCCCCGGAACTGGGAGGTCCGGGGGTTCCTGGGCCTTAGGGCCCCCTGCAATTCCTTTTGCCCACCATTACCATGTTCTCCAGATCCAGACAGCAAAGACACAAGAACTGAATATGCTTCGGGAACAGACCAGTGAATTGGCATCTGAGTTACAGCATCGTCAGGCTGAATATGAAGAGCTTATGGGACAGAAAGATGACCTCAACTCGCAGCTCCAGGTGAAGGTTTTTCTGACTTGTCATGTAGTTTACTAGTACTAGTGCAGTGACTGACCCGTCGTGTAGTTTACTAGTACTAGTGCAGTGACTTGCTTTTGAGGAATGGTGAGAAGACTTTGGAGTCAGGGAGACCTGAATTCCTGGCTGGCTTCTTAACATCCTAGTACCCCTACCTGTCCTGACATGGGTAATTTTACTTCTGCAAAACTGAGCTTCTTCAGTTAATCAGGGTTTCCATTCTGGTACCGTAATGTACAAATTGAATGTCTCTCATATGTGACGCTTATGCTTGCTTCTGATTTTGTCTCATTTGGAATATTTGCATATACTTACTGAGATATCTTGGGGATGAAACCTAAATCTAAACATACCTTATACATATAGCATGAAGGTAATTTTATAAAATATTTTTAGTGCTCCTGCCTTTTTTGAGATGAAGTAGAGCTCTCTGCAATCTTAGCTGTCCTAGTATTTGCTCTGTAGACCAGGCTGGTCTTGAACTCACAGAAATCCACCTGTCTCTACCACCTGACTGCTGAGATCAAAGGTGTGCATTGGTGGTCAGGTGTGGAATTCCCATATGTGGCTTTATGTGCAGACTCAAAAAAAAAAAAATCAGATTTTAAGCCAGATATACTGGAGTATGCCTATAACCCTAGCACTCAGGTAGCTGAGGCAGGAGGATTCCCATATGCTGTAGGCCAGTATTGGTTGCATAGTGAATACTAGGCCATCCAAGGCTACATAGTAAGACCTTGTCTGAAAGAAACAAAAAACGTTTTAGATTTTAGGATGAAGGATGCTTAGCCTGGAGAAACTAGAATAATACTGGATTAAGAAAGAAATTTGGGGCTAGACATAGCAGCACGAGCCTTTAAATGCCCGCACTTGAGAGGCAGATCTCTGAGTTCGAGGCTAGCTTGGTCTATGTAGTGAATTCCAGGACAGAAATGGCTACATAGTAAGACCCTGTCTGTCTGTCTGTCACACACACACACAAAGGTTTAGTGCTGGTGATACAGCTTAGTTAACAGAGTACTTGTATAATATCACAAAGCCCTGTGCTTAGTCCAAAGCACTGCATAAACCAGGCTCTGTGATATTTATGTTGTGATCTTAGTTCTTAGGATCACACACACATAACAAAATAAGGAAGATCAGAAGTTCAAAGTCACCCTATGCCGCAGACCCTCTGGGTCCCTTTGTCTGTGTGGAACTAGTCTCTGGGGCAGGTGGGCAAAGAGTCGGGAATGAATGACAGACAGACTCAACACAAAAGGTTGTGTAGAATCTGAATGTAATTTGTCAAATTGAGCATCAGACTTTTTATACAGAAGAAAATAGGGAAGTTAGGTGACACATCAGCAAGGTACAAATGAGGTTATCGGATGCTTAATGACTCTTTTTTTTTTTTTAAGATTTATTTTTTTTGTTTTATGTAAGTACACTGCCGCTGTCTTCATCTTCACACACCAGAAGAGGGCATTGGATCTCATTACGGATGGTTGTGAGCCACCATGTGGTTGCTGGGATTTGAACTCAGAACCTCTGGAAGAGCAGGCAGTGCTCTTAACCGCTGAGCCATCTCTCCAGCCCTGCTTAATGACTCTTACACAAAACAGAGGAATGTAACACAAAGACTGGCAGGAACTGGGCAATAAAATAACTGAGACAAAGTCAGCCCTATCTAAGGTCAGCTATAGTCTTAGAAGCCAGGTGTGAGGTCTTTACACTCCTAGGGCAAGGGCTTTCACACCCAAGTCATGGCTCTAATTAGGGAGTTCCGCTCTAGCTAACCATCTCATGAATAATGCATTACCTTAAAACCACAGCCCGATCTGATCTACTTCCTAAACCATTGTAAATTCCTGTATATGTGAGCGACTTGGCTTTTATTCTAAGTGATAGTGTAATACCAGAGGCAATTCTGAATGTCACTGAATAGGCAACATTGAATTCCAAGCCCATGGTCAGCTCAAGGACATTCTAGGACGTTGGAACACTGGCGAAGGCTTAGCTATGTCAGAATTCAATCTTAAAAGGCACTTATAATAAGATAATACTAAAAGAGAGCATGTGGGTTCATACACCAGACTAACTCGGGAATAGCGTATTAGTATATGGGTTAATGAGAACGCCAAAACTCCTGGAGGTGAGTTTCCGTGAAACTCTTTGCCTCGTGAGCGCTTCCAGGCCTCTCGGCCTGCCAAGCAGACTTCACCGGAGTGTGCGTGGCAATCCTATCTACATAGGAAGATCGAGACCAGTCTGGGCTACATAGGAGACTTGTATCAAGGCGCACAGGGGGTGGGGGTGGGACACAGTTGGCGAGATGGTTCAGTGGGCAAGAGCACTTAGTAACAAGAGCAAGCATGAAGACCTGAGTTCAGAATCCAGCACCATGGGAGAAGTATGCCCATAAGTCCCATGCTGGGAGGGTGGCAAGGTGATGCCAGGGTAGTTGGGGCTTGGAGGCTAGCCAGATTATCCAAAAACTGTGAGCGACAGATTTAGTGAGAGACCTTGGCTAAAGGAAATGAAGTCAAAAGTGAGAGGAGGATGGACCAAGTAGGCTGTTCAGGGATTAATGATAGCAATGATGGTGGATTCTTTTTTTTTTTTTCCTTTTGTTTATTTTGTTTGAGACAGTTGTCTGTTATGTGTTCCTGGCTGGCCTGGTACTCATGTGTAACCCAAGCTAGCCTCAAACTCATGGCAGTCATCCTGTCTCCTAAGAGCTGCTACTATAGGCTTGAGCCTCCACATCTGTTCTGAATTATGGATATCCAATCCCCAGGGACCTCGCTTCTTGCTATTTTACAGCCTTTGACACAGACCTGTGTTTTGCTTCCAGGAACAGTTGTTGAAACTGTTTTCACTTTCTTTTTTTTTTTTTTTTTTTGGTTTTTCGAGACAGGGTTTCTCTGTATAGCCCTGGCTGTCCTGGAGCTCACTTTGTAGACCAGGCTGGCCTCGAACTCAGAAATCCACCTGCCTCTGCCTCCCGAGTGCTGGGATTAAAGGCGTGCACCACCACGCCCGGCTCTGTTTCACTTTCATATTTACATCGTAGTGGAAGGAAGGAGGAAGGGAACAGGGAAGGAGGAAGGGAACAGGGAAGGAGGAAGGGAACAGGGAAGGAGGAAGGGAACAGGGAAGGAGGAAGGGAACAGGGAAGGAGGAAGGGAACAGGGAAGGAGGAAGGGAACAGGGAAGGAGGAAGGGAACAGGGAAGGAGGAAGGGAACAGGGAATAGTAGTAAGGAGCACCTTCCTTTCTTTTGAGAACATGTTCTGCTGACTCTGGTGGTTCCTGCCTGTGATCCCAGCATTCAGAAAGCTCACACAGGGCTGGAGAGGTGGCTCAGCAGTTAAGAGCACTGGCTGCTCTTCCAGAGAACCGGGATTCAGTTCTCAGTGCCCACTTGGCAGCTCACAACTGTCTGAACTCCAATTCTGGGGCATCTGATGCCCTCCTCTGGCCTCCACAGGCACCAGGCATGCATGTGGGACACAGACATACATGCAGGCAAAGCACCTGTGCATTTAAAATAAATAGATAAATAAAAATTAAAGAATAAAAACCTTAGGAGGGTTGTGAATTTGAGGCCAGCTTGGTTAAAAAAAAAACAAAACCAAAACAGTCATAACAGGTGGTCTTTATTCCAAAGAGGTGGAGGCAGAGAGATCTCCTTGAGCTTGAGCCAAAGATATACATAAGGGGACCCTCTCTCAAAACAAACAAAGAAATCATAATAAGGGCTGGAGAGATGGCTCAGTGGTTAGGAGCACTAACTGCTCTTCCAGAGGCCCTTTATTCAATTCCCAGCAACCACATGGTGGCTCACAACCATCTGTAACGGGATCCGATACCCTCTTCTGGTGTGTCTGAAGACAGCTACAGTGTACTCATATACATAAAATAAATCTTTTTTTAAAAAAGAGGATGGTGGCTGACAATGTTTAAAAACAAGGAAATCATAATAATAAAGACTTAAGTTACACTTAACAATTCTAGCCGGGCGTGGTGGAGCACGCCTTTAATCCCAGCACTCGGGAGGCAGAGGCAGGCGGATTTCTGAGTTCGAGGCCAGCCTGGTCTACAAAGTGAGTGCCAGGACAGCCAGGGCTATACAGAGAAACCCTGTCTCGAAAAACCTAAAAAAAAAAAAAAAAAAAAAAAAAAAAAAAAAAAAAAACAATTCTAGATACAGATTAACCACCTGAGCTGTGCCCAGTGATGCTATTCCTAGCTACTTGGGAAACTGAGGTAGGATTCTTTCCATTAAGGAATCAAGACTCAGTCTCAAAAAAGAACACAGGGGCTAGATGTGGTGGTGGTGCGTGCCTTTAATCCCAGCACCAGCAGATCTCTGCGAGGTTAAGGCCCCCCTGGTCTCCATAAGTCCCAGGACAACAAGGGTTACATAGAGAGACCCTGACTCAAAACAAAACAAAAAGAAAGAAAGAAAAAAAGAAAAGAAGCGTTGTGGGTCTCAATCCTCTGTGCAGCTGCCCTTGGTTCGGGGCTGTCTGCACTTCAGGCAGAACAGCAGTGGCTGGAAAGAGGATGAAAAGTCTCTGGGGTCGCTCAACTCCAGTCTCCAGTTTGTTAGGAAGAGCAGAAAGTGCATGCTAGGATACAAGTACACTCTGAAGAGGACCAAACAGGGAAAAATAAAATTGGTTACTCTTTCCAACATACCCATCTTTGAGGCGATCTGAAATAGAATACTATTAGTCCATGGTGGCCAAAACTGTTGTCTGTCACTACAGTGGCACAATGTGTGGAAAATCATTACAGAGTATGCACACTTGTTTTGTTGACCCTGGCATTCTGATATTATAACAGGCTGGTGAAATGCAAACCTGGAAAGTTTTTCTTTTCTTTTTCTTTTAATTTATTTTAAGTATGTATACATAAATGTGCACAGTATCTGTCTTCAGACACACCAGAAGAGGGCACCAGATCCCATTACAGATGGTTGTGAGCCACTATGTGGTTTCTGGGAATTGAACTCAGGACCTCTGGAAGAGCAATCAGTGCTCTTAACCACTGAGCCATCTCTCCAGCCCCTGGAAAGTTTTTCTTTAAGAAAACTTGCCAGAGCTTATTTGCTTACTTGGAGAGAGAGAGAGAGAGAGAGAGAGAGAGAGAGAGAGAGAACTCACATGGTGGTGGCACACACCTTTAATACTGGCACTTGGGAGGCAGAGGCAGGCAGATCTCTAAGTTTGAGGCCAGCCTGGTCTACAGAGTGAGTTCTTTTTTTTTTTTTTTTTTTTTGATTTATTTATTTATTATATGTAAAGTACACTGTAGCTGTCTTCAGACACTCCAGAAGAGGGCGCCAGATCTCGTTACGGATGGTTGTGAGCCACCATGTGGTTGCTGGGATTTGAACTCTGGACCTTCGGAAGAGCAGTCGGATGCTCTTACCCACTGAGCCATCTCACCAGCCCCAGAGTGAGTTCTAAGACAACCTGGGCTACACAGAGAAGCCATGTCTTGAAACAAAACAAACAAACCAACAAAAACAAAAGAAGGAAGGAAAGGAGGGGGGAGAAAAGAAGCCCAGCCATGATGTCCAATACCTGTGATCTTAGCATTTGGGAGGTAAAGGCAGGATCAGGAGTCCAGGGTCACTGCTGGCTACCAAGCAAGTTTGAAATAAGGTCCTATCTCAAGAAAAAGACTTCTGATGGAACATTTTATTCCCCCAAATAGAAAGGAATATAGCTTGGCAGTTGGGAGGCAGATGAGTCCCAGGCCAGCCTGGTCTACATAGAGTTTCAGGCAAGCCAGGGATACATACTGGGACCCTGTGTCAAAATGAGAAGAGAATACAAAGAAGCAAGAAGTGAGTCACATGGCCCTACCTGTCTATGAAGGAAGAAATACTTTAGACTATTCCCAAGTATAAATTCTGTTGCTAAGGAAGCAGAGAAGAAAGTACTGAGGAGCAGGAAGCAATGTCTGTCATTTCTCCCATTATGATTAAGATTATAGCACCTACTTTATTCGGGGGACGGTCTACCAGAAGTGTTGGAGTTCATTGGTACCTAACCAGGGACTCTTTTCCAACTTCCTCTTCTCTCCTGAATTAGGAGTCATTAAGGGCCAATAGCCGGCTGCTGGAACAACTTCAAGAAATAGGGCAGGAGAAGGAGCAGCTAACCCAGGATCTCCAGGAAGCTCGGAAGGTGGGGCATCATGAGAAGAAGGAACGAGATGGCCTAGTCCATGAGGGTAGGGAGTGTTATGGCCAAATCTTGGCAATGGAAAGAGAGAAAGAGAAAAAAAAAACCTGATCATTTCCAAAAAGACTGGAGAATGACTCAGCCAGTTTGAAGAGCCGGGGAAGAGGTGGAATCTGGTTCCTTGGGCATAGAACTGAATAGTGGTCATTTTGTGGTGTTGGAAGAGAAATTGCCACTCTTTTGACCCACCGTCCTGGTCCCCAGAGTGCTGACAAAAGGAAGGTCATGCTGGATGAACTAGCCATGGAGACGCTACAGGAGAAGTCCCAGCACAAAGAAGAACTGGGGGCCGTCCGGTTACGGCACGAGAAGGAGCTGCTGGGCGTGCGAGCCCGATACGAGCGTGAGCTTCGAGAACTGCACGAGGACAAGAAGCGGCAGGAGGAGGAGCTCCGGGGGCAGATTCGTGAGGAGAAGGTGGGTGCCGTAACCATAGCCTATCTCCTCTAATAGCTGAGGACTGTGGCGTTGCTGCTGGTGACATGGAGGCAGGTAAGTGATATGCAAGGTGGCCAGTCCTCTGCTACCCAACTCCTGTGTGGGTTCTCCTCCAGGCTCGAACAAGGGAATTAGAAAATCTTCAGCACACAGTGGAAGAACTCCAGGCTCAGGTACACTCCATGGATGGAGCCAAGGGCTGGTTTGAACGGCGCTTGAAGGAAGCTGAGGTGAGTCGGTGGTACCTGGTAAAGCTACAAAGCTGGTTAGGTGGAGATTTGAACAGGCATTTTTTTCCTTTTAGATTGTTCATGGTGTCCTCTGCAAAAACAAAACAAAACAAAACAAAAAAAAAACCCAAAAACAAACAAACAAACAAAAAACATTATCTTTCTATGTTTGGTAATATACTAATTTTTATTTTAACAAGAGCATTTAGCCGGGCGTGGTGGCGCACGCCTTTAATCCCAGCACTTGGGAGACAGAGGCAGGTGGATTTCTGAGTTCGATCGAGGCCAGCCTGGTCTACAGAGTGAGTTCCAAGACAGCCAGGGCAATACAGAGAAACCCTATCTCGAAAAAAACAAAAACAAAAAACAAACAAACAAACAAAAGAACATTTATAGCCTTTTTTTCCCTGGAAAACTCAAGACAATAATAAGAGGCAGTGTCGTATAGCAGAGAAGAACACACTGGAGCTGGGTATTTCTCTCAGCTTGAATGCTGACTGGGCCACTTCCTAGCGGTGTGATCTTAGGCAATGTATTCCATCTTTCTATGGCCCATTTGCATCTTTGGCAGAAAGGGGACAGGAGAGACTGAGGGTAGCTCATGGTAGACCACATGGTTAGCATGAATGAGGCCTCAGGTTCAATTTCCAACAGCAAAACTATGAATGATGAGCCCAGACACGGTGGCACACCCCTTTAATCCCAGCACCTGGGAGGCAGAGGTAGCTGGATGCCTGTGAGTTCGAGACCAGCCTGGTCTACAATTCCAGGACAGCCAAGGTTCTGTTACACCGAGAAACCCTGTCTCGAAAAACAAAAATTAATGATGAAAATAATACCTTACTGTCTAGGTATTTTCGGAAGATTACAGAAAATGACTTAATATATGTACAATCACTTGAATGTGTACCCTCCCCCAGCCTTGAAGCAGGCTGATTCAGACCTCGCTGACACTGAGTATGAGACCACCTGAGGTGGACCCTTCTGACTTAGATGGCTCTATTTTTCTGTTACCTGCTGCTGCTCTTCTCCAAGACACTGCTACCTGCTGAGAGGCCCTTGAGATATTCAGTAGACAGCATCCTACAGGCTGGCAACAGGCACCAAGAATGGATTGACAGGGGATGGGCCCTTTATAAGCACAGACTCTTAGTAAACTTGGGGGCCTTGAACAGAAACATGTCTTGGCCTCCATTATTTCTCTCGCCGTTTGCTTCCATACAGCTCCGGCCTCCCACTCAGGAACCCAGTTAGTGTGGCCACAAGCGGTTGCATGAATGTTCCTGGCGTGCAGTGTTGTCTTGTTAAAGAAAGAAAATATAAATGCAAATCACTTGCTCTACTATGTGAATAGTATAGTTAGTTTTCTTATTTCTGCCTTAAAGGCATATGCCATTTCCTACAAGAATGGCAGTGAGTTCCCTGTAAATTGGAGCACAAGGGAGCCTTGAGGTCAGGTTAAGAGTTCAGGGCCAGTGAGGGTTATGTACTGAGACCTCGTTTCAAAATCAAAAGGTGCCGGGCAGTGGTGGCGCCTGCCTTTAATCCCAGCACTCGGGAGGCAGAGGCAGGCGGATTTCTGAGTTCGAGGCCAGTCTGGTCTACAGAGTGAGTTCCAGGACAGCCAGGGCTACACAGAGAAACCCTGTCTCGAAAAACAAAACAAACAAAAATCCCAAAAAATAAAGTCAAAAGGTGTTTTCATAAATACCCAAAGAACTTGTCTGAAATGTACTTGTCCTTAACTGGACACAAACTCTTCTGGGGACCATGAGCAGAGCTGGCACTCTCCTTCCAGGAATCTTTGCAGCAGCAGCAACAGGAACAAGAGGAAACCCTCAAGCTGTGCCGGGAGGAGCACGCCACTGAGTTGAAGGTACCTCTCAAATGGTGGTGGTCCTGTCTCTGGGAGCTGGGCATCCTGCAGGAGAGCAGGGCCTTCTTCTCATGCCGTGGCCTGAGCTGCTGTTGCCTTTTCAGGGCAAGGATGAAGAGCTTCAGAATGTGCGGGAACAACTCCAGCAGGCCCAGGAGGAGCGAGATGACCATGTGAAGACCATCAGCAACCTGAAGCAGGTCTGTGGTCCCAGACATAGGCCTGGCCTAAGCTTGCAGAATGAGGCGGGATAGGGAGGGGCAGGATACACTGTGGGCAACTGTGCCAACACCTGCCCAGCTGTGCCTTCTCAAACCACAGGAGGTAAAGGACACAGTAGACGGGCAGCGCATCCTGGAGAAGAAAGGCAGCGCTGTGGTAAGCTAGCGAGGCCCGGGACCTTTTCCCTGTCTTCATGGGCCACCCAGGTCACAGCTCTCACTCCACCCTGCCCTTTACCTTTATTTAGCTCAAAGATCTTAAGCGGCAGCTGCACTTGGAGCGGAAACGGGCTGATAAGCTGCAGGAACGGCTGCAGGAGATCCTTACCAACAGCAAGAGCCGCACAGGTGAGAGGCCAGGCCAGTCGGAAGCTGCTGCACATTGGAGTGGTCTTTTCATTCCTCGCTGAGCCTTGCTCCAGCCCTTTGTCCTGCCTGAATGCTGGTTGTCTTTTCTCTCCCTGCACTGCCTTCTGTGTGTGTGTGTGTGTGTGTGTGTGTTCCTCTCTCTGCCTGTGTTCTTTCTGTTTGCTTTGTAACTGCCTTTAGTTCTTTTTCTACTGTTTCCATTCTTGGATTCTAGAAATCCTCACCATATAAGTCTAGGATACAAGCCCCACCTCCAGCCCCCTCCAGACATTCATGGTAAATCAAGGGTAACAGCACTACACAGCCATCAGCAGCAGCAGCATCACCACCACCACCATCACTATCATCATTATTTAGACAACATCACTTTGTAGCCCATGCTGATTTCAAACTCATGGCGCTTTGTCTTAGCTTCCTAGGAGTTTGGCTACTGACATCCAACACCATGTTTGGCTTGCACTGTTTTCAGTATACAGCTAACTCAACCCACGATGCTTCTGCCACCAAAAACAGAAGACATGCCCACGCAAAACTGGAGTTGTTTCTACCTTTTCTTGGTTGGAATAACTTAAGTTCAGTAACGGGTCTGGTGCTTGTCTTAGATCACAGACAGACTTAGAGAGCACTGGCTGTCAACTGAGGTGCTGGAGGGGCCCCGCTCAGGCACTGCACCCTGTCTGAGGATCCCTTTTGGAATACTCAACCCTTGCCCTGACACCTGGGAGCAGTTGTAAGGGCAGTGTCATCAACTCAGTACCAATGTTTTCTGGTTTGTTTTTCGCCATTGCCCAGACTGACCCTGAGTCCCTCAGCTCAGGTAATCTAGCTGCGAGCATGTAGCATGCTCAGCAAGTGTTCAACTGACCTGGCAAGTGACATCTCTTTCACCAAACCAGTTTCCTCCTGAGATGTTCAGCCTTCCTAAAATAATTTCTTGTTTTAGTAGATTAACAAGCTAGGAATAGATTAAAATTTTATTTGTTTGTGTTTTTGTTTTGTTTAGTTTAGTTTTTTAAGACAGGGTTTCTCTGTGTAGCCCTGGCAATCCTGGAACTCACTCTATAGACAAGGATGGCCTCAAACTCTGCCTGCCTCTGCCTCCCGAGTGCTGGGATCAAAGGTGTGCACCACCACCACCAGGCCTATATATATATATATATATATATATATATATATATATATATATATATATATCTCGTTCTTCTCCGTTACATGGGACTGAGAGCTAGGCAAATGGCTACAAGTCTGACTCCATCTTTGTTCTGATTTTGCTCTAACTATGTCTTTCTCTGTGGTGCCTGTCAGTGTCCACCAGGTGCTGGCTTCCTGTCCCTGCACTTTCCCCTGTGTGTCTGTGTAAGCACTTACAACTCCCTGTCTTCCTTTCTCTGCATCTAGGTTTGAATACTATTGCCACTGGAATCTCGTGTCTACTCCTTGTCCTTTCCCTTCGCCCCACCCACTTCCCTTCTTCCACTGGACATGGTTACCGACAGAGTTACCAGCCTTGTTTCTGCCTGGTCCAATCCTTGAGTTTGTTTGCCCGGAGGGAGGGGGGAGGTGGGTGTCTCTTTTCCTCTTTGAATCTCTGGCAAGTCTTTTGATGAGGTCTCTCCCCACTGGTTGCTGTCTTGAGATTCCAAGGGATCCAAACGCAGGTTGCTTTTTCCTCCACACTCAGGCCTCGAGGAGCTGGTTCTGTCTGAGATGAACTCACCAAGCAGGACCCAGACAGGGGACAGCAGTAGTGTCTCCTCCTTCAGCTACCGGGAGATCTTGAAGGAGAAGGAGAGTTCAGCCATCCCAGCCAGGGTAAGGGTCACCTTCTAAGTAAGTCTGGACTTACTTCCCAATTTCCTCCTCCCTCAAAATCATCTACACTGACCTTTGGACGAGCATTTCTTCTCTGTCTCTTTATGTGTCTGTGTTTTCTCTCTCTTTCTATATGTATTTGTCTGTTTGTCTATGTCTCTCTCCGACTAAGGATTGAACCTGGGGCCTTACACATATGCAGAGCACATGTCAATATATGCTGTTCTACTGAGCTGCAACCCTAGCCCCTGACTAGAGAGAGCACTTTGTCACCTTCTTCCCAAACCCATCAGCCTGAGCCTGATGCACAGGAGGCAGGCCAGTTAGTTATTCTCTGGGCCCCTGTATTTCGCCGTCTGTACGTTAAGCCCACCGCTCCCAGTGCTGGAAAGTGCAAGCATTGTGGAAAGTTAAAGACATGTGCCACCATGCCTGGCCTTAAATATTTATTTTAATTTGATTAATCTATGAGAATGGGAGTGTGTCGGTGTGCCTCATGTATGCAGTATCCTAAGCAGCCAGAAGAGGGGGGAAGATCCCCTGGAATTGGAGTTAGAATAGCTAGTTGGGAGTTGTCATGTGGCGGCTGGAAATCGAACTCAGGTCCTCTGGAAGAGAAGCCAGTGCTCTTAACTCCTGAGCCATCTCTCCAGCCCCTATTTGATTGTTTTCCCCTACTTTTGATATTGGATTCTTGCTATGTAGCCCAGGCTGGCCTTGAATTCATAATCCTGCCATCAGCCTCCAAAGTGCTAGGATTTTTTTGGGGGGGGGGTTGTTTGTTTGTTTTTGTTTTTGTTTTTCAAGACAGGGTTTCTCTGTATAGCCCTGGCTCTCCTGGAAGTCACTTTGAAGACCAGGCTGGCCTTGAACTCAGAAATCCGCCTGTCTCTGCCTCCCAAGTGCTGGGATTAAAGGCGTGCACCACCACGCACAGCCAAAGTGCTAGGATTTTACGCATGAGCTACTGGTGGCTGATTCCCTTCAACAGCGTAAACTGCTCACTGTTACTATTGCCATCTGTCACACCATGTTCCTTGCCAACCACTTTTTATTTAGATTTTGTTTTGTTTTTCTAGACAGGGTTTCTCTGTGTAGCCCTGGCTGTCCTAGAACTCACTCTGTCGACCAGGCTGGCCTTAAACTCACAGAGATCTGCCTGCCTCTGCCTCCCAAGTGCTGGGGCTAAAAGTGTGCACCACCACCACCTGGCTAAGTATCATATTTTCACTACCCAAAGAATATTATTATAAATTCTTAGTTCAGGGCTGGAGAGATGGCTTAGTGGTTAAGATCACTGGCTCCTCTTGCAGCAGTCCTGAGTTCAAATCCCAGCAATCATATGGTGGCTCACAACCATCTATAAGGAGATCTGATGCCCTCTTCTGGTGTAAATGAAGATAGTGACAGTGTACATACATAAAATAAATAAATAAATCTTTTTAAAAATAAATTCTTAGTTCATATTGGGCATAGTGGCCCATGCCTTTGAGGCCAGCTACTCAGGGTGCAGGAGGATCACTGGAACTCAGCAGTTTGAAGCCAACCTCCTAGACAATGTAATGAGGTCCTATCTAAAAATACATTTCCTCTGTGCTACCAGGGTCCTCATACATTGTAGGCGAGTATTCTATTACTGAGCTACATTTCCAACCCCTTCTATTAATCCTTTTTTTAAAAATTGTTTTTCTTATTTTATATGAATAGGTGTTGCCTGCATGTGTAACTTGCATACTGCATTTGTGCTTGGTGCCCCGTGCCCACATAGGCCCGAAGAAGGTATCAGAGTCCCTCCAACTGGAGTTATAGATGGTTGTAAACTTTCATGTGGGTGCTGGGAATTGATCTTGAGTCCTCTAGAAGAGCAGGAAGTGTCTCCAGCTCCATTTTTTATTCATGATTTTTGTATTTATGTATTCATATGTGTATGGATATTTGCCTTTCATGTATGTTTGTGTACCACATGTGCCTACGCCCACAGAGGCTAGATGAAGGAGTCAGAGCCCCTGGACTCGGGCATAGGCCTATGCATCTGCATGCAGGTGCCCACAGAGGCTGGCAGAGTCCTCTCGGGAGCTGGGTTTCTTGGCAGGTACAAGCCTCCGGATGTGGACGCTCCGTACTGCACTCTAGACAGTTTCTTGCATGAATAGCAAGTGACCTTAATCATCATTTCTGATCAGAATATATTGTATGAAAGTATTTTTTGTTCTTTTTTTTTTTTTTTTTTGAGATAGGGTTTCTCTGTGTAGCCCTGGCTATCCTGGAACTCGCTCTGTAGACCAGGCTGGCTTCAAACTCAGAGATCTGCCTGCCTCTGCCTCCCTAGTGAGAGCATTAAAGGCGTGTACCACTACCCAGCTAAAACCAATTCTTTTTTTTTTTTTCAATTAAAATAAAACAAAGAAACAACTAGGAGGCTAGGGAGGTGGCTCAGCAGTTAAGAGCACTGACTCTTCTTCTAGAAGATCCAAGTTCAAACCCAGCATCCATATCAGGCTGTTCACAACCACCTGTAACCCCATCTCCGGGGAGCCAACCCTTGCTTCTGATTCCCATGTGGCATACACAACAGACATACACATATGTAAAGTAAAAATAACTATGTATATTTTAAAAAATTGAGATGGTGAGTAGCCTAGTTTTGTTGGTTGCTTCTTCTCCCTTCATCGAAAGTGTCTTTTCTTTGTACCAGCTAGAATTCACGTTCACAGTACCCCTTGGTTTTGCTTGTTATTTGTTTGTTTTCCTTACGTCTGACTCTTGTGTCTATTCTGGTCCTATCTTCTTGGCATCCGTTGGTGGAGGAAAGCAGACCATTTGACCTGCAGGAACCCTCCCACCTTTAGCTTTTTTTTGCTCGCTTCTTTAATGGTACCATTTAGCTCTTCCCACTGTTGCCTCCATTTCCTGCCATCTGGGAATTAGATGTCATTTGCTGCTGGATTTCCCTCAATCCTCTCAGCAACGCTCTTGTGGTGGTGGTAACACTGTCTGCCTCCCTTTAAGCCAAAGGAAATGTGGAGTTTTCTGAGAGTGCCAAGTGTGTGGCCTGCGCCTCCAGCCCCAGAGCCTATACTGCCCATGTGCCTCTAGCTCCTACCTCATGCTGAGAATAGCTGCATTTTTCTCTTTCTTCTTTCTTTCTCCTAGTCTCTATCCAGCAGTCCTCAGGCCCAGCCCCCTCGGCCAGCAGAGCTGTCAGATGAGGAAGTGGCTGAGCTGTTTCAGAGGCTGGCCGAGACTCAGCAGGAAAAATGGATGCTAGAAGAGAAGGTGCTGTCGCTCTTGCTAGTCTTCACATGAAATGCCCTGGGATGGGCTTGCGGGTGGGAAGGGTTGTCTTGAGAATGCTCTGGGTCCCTCCTCAAGGGAGAAAATGGGAAGTTGAGGGGCCTGAGATGGGGTGGACCATCTTGCAGGTGAAACACCTGGAGGTGAGCAGCGCCTCTATGGCGGAAGATCTCTGCCGGAAAAGCGCCATCATTGAGACCTACGTCATGGACAGCCGGATTGGTCAGTGCCCGTCTCCAGCCCTCACCTACAGTGAAACCTTCACCTGCCCCTCTTTTTCCATTGTTCCATTGCTCCTTTTCCCCTCTTGAAACTCAGTGAAGCTACTGACAAGCTCATGAGCCATGGAGAGGAAAGCAGGGAAACGTTGCTTTTTTGCCTCGCTTCTCCCCTCCCCCCACCCTCTAGTGGTCCCCCCCCCCCCGGACTTCTCTGTCTCTTTCTGTCTACACTTCCTTCTCCCCTGCTTTCTAGTTCTCTATGTATTTTTTTTCTGTTCCCCTTCTTCGTCTTCTCTTAATAGCTCTGTTGTTCTATTTCCATTTTTATTTCTTTGCATTTTTTTGAAACTGGATTTTGCAATCCTGCGTTAACCTGCTAGGTGCTAGGGTTCCAAGGGCGCATGCCTACACCTAGTCATACATTTCCATCCACTATATCTCCATCCCTCTTCACCTCTCTGACCTCCATGCTTTTACTCCCTATTCAGTAGGAGCTGCTCACATGCTCTCAGGGTTTACTATGTGTCCTGTGTGTCATGTGCCCCAGGAGTAGCAATTACCCTAGTTTTCAGGGTCGAGTAACTAAGAGCAGCTGGGCTTCCCCATGTCAAAGCTTCTGCCCCCCAAACAGAACATTGCCTTTCTCCCTTCTTGCCTGCTCTCTGTTTTCCTCCTCTCTCCTTTGGCTCTGCCCAGTCTTCCCTACACCAACCCCGGCTCTGCCGAGGGGGCGGTGCTCAGCCTGGACCCTTGCAGATGTGTCTGTGGCAGCAGGCCACACAGACCGAAGTGGGCTGGGCAGTGTCCTGAGAGACCTAGTGAAGCCAGGCGATGAGAACCTTCGAGAAATGAACAAGAAGCTGCAGAACATGTTGGAGGAGCAACTCACCAAGAACATGCACTTGCACAAGGCGAGTGTGGACCACCAGCCTGCCCACCCATCCCTCCAACCACCTGCTTCCCTACCCACACAGTCCCTGGCAGTGTCCTTCCAACTGGCCCTTGTCCCCCCAGCTACCACCTTCCAGTCATCTACCACCATTTTGTGTTCACCACTTTTACCCTCCAATCAACTTCCCAGGTTAGCCTATCAGTCTGCCATCTGTCCCTCTGCCCACTGATCCATCCATGTATGTCCTTGCTCCCCGTTTACCCATTTACCTGCTCTCCTACCTATCTGTCAAACTATCATCTCCAAGGCTGCCATCCATTTCCCGATGCATCATTCTTTCACGAACTCATCAGTCACCACCTATTTGTCACTTGCCTACCTACCTGCCTTCTTGTCCTCTACAAAGTTCATTTGTGAACCCATCCGCCTGCCATAGGTCCACCCACACATTAATTCCTCCCCACACCTCCACCCAAATACTCCTTCATCACTAAGGGAGTCATAGCCAGGTTTTGCCTTGAAGAAGCAAGCTCACATTTGTTATAAAGAGAAGGTGGTTGATCTTCCTGTTCAAGGCTGGACACCATTGGGCACTGAGAATCCATCAATCCATCTAACTACAGATCACACCTCAGATTTGCTAACAGAGCTGCCCCTCTCTTCCCCTCCTCTAGCTCCTGATGGCTCATTTGTTTCTTAGGACATGGAAGTTCTATCCCAGGAAATTGTGCGGCTCAGCAAGGAATGTGTGGGGTCCCCTGACCCAGACCTAGAACCTGGAGAAGCCAACTAAAGACCTACAGGATACAACTATTCCCAACCCTTTCCAGAATGCCACTCACTCCCTTGGGCTGTTGTGGGAAAATATAGAGGCTGGCCCCAAATTTCATAGTTTGGGAGACGGACATTAAAGGGGCTAGAGGCCTATATGTGGCTGGTGTTGGTGACCCTGATGTATGGCAGAGCCCTTGGGGAGAAGAGACCCTGAGGGAAGGGCAGGGCTTTTCCTTTTTGGCTCTGGTTCCCAGGGTCATCTGCCTTCAACTCTGCATGAGATCTCCCTCCTAGAGACCAACTCTGTTTCATTTTATTTTATTTTTTAATTTATGTCTGGAAGCCTGGCTAAACTCTGCCTTCGGGACTGGGGGTGTTGGGTGGGGGTACAGTCCATGTTCAATGTTCCAGCAATGTGTGTATGTGTGTGAGTATGTGTGTAAAGACTATGTGGCCAAAATACCATCTGGCCAGACGGGCCCACCCACTGACTGTCTGGTCTCATTCTTTTCAATCAAGAGGGCTGTGTTGGGAGAGGGGTGGTCACTACACTGGAATTGGGAAGGAGATCTCTGGCTATAGCTTTTCTTCTACCCTCACCTCTACTGCTTCCTGACAGACCTCTCAAAAAGAGTAGAGCAGAAATATCCAGATAGATGTGTGAGTAGCTGTGTATAAAGTTGAGGGTGGAGAGAAGCAAACAAATGGGAGGGTGGATAAGTGGTTAGATGGACCGAGGGATAAATAAGTGGGTGGTTGTGCAGCAGGGAAATAAATGCATAGGTAGATGGATGCGTGGCTGGATGAATAAATGAGTAGATGAATCAGTAAGTGGAGAGAGTATGGATAAATGGAGATATAAATGGGCAGATGGATGTCTAGAGGGGTGGACAAATGGATAAGTGGATGAATTAACCATATGGGTAGACTGATGGATTTATGGAGGGGTTGGGAGTAAAGTGGAAATGACTAGAGTGGGATTCAGGATGTAGAAGGGAATGAAAAGGAAGGGTAAGGTTGGATGTGTACATGCCAGGTGAAGCTATGCAGTGGTTGATAGAAAAAATGGAGTATTGCTACTTAGAGATAGGTTGGCAAAGGGTTGGGTAGACGAGCCTGTAGATGACTCTGGATGGATGGGTATGGAGAGGAATGGGCATTGTCATTGGTTTTGCAGGTGGAAGGATGGGTGTGTGAAAGCATAAGCAAGTCAGGAGTATGAAAAGGAAGCAAGTGAACAGAATGGATGGGTAATGGCTCATGAGGCTAGGCGGTTCTACTTTACTGCACTCTCCTCACACACCTTTAGTTACTTAAGACTAGGCATCCTGCCAGGCCTTACCTTACGCCAACCCCCCATCGTGGTACTTCAGTGAATGCTCTAAAGGACACTGTCAAGTTGGGATAAGTCTATCTGACCACTGGGAAGCAAGTCACCCGATCAAGGACATATCACATCTGGCAGAGCTGGGGTTAGACTTATCCCGGAGGCATTCAGTACGCGAGTTGTGATACCCAGAAGCAGGGCCCACTATGGAGAGGTGTGATCAGAGGGCAGTGGATGGAAAGCCTTGTTCTTTTTGGCAAGGGGCCTACGGGTAGGTGGGTGGTACCTGGATTGTCCCCATCTGTACTACCCTTGCCCCTCATTTTGCATCTCCAAACTGGAAGATGCTTACAGGAACCCCACAAGCAAAGTCTGCTTTAGAAGTAGGGCCCTGACCTGTGCTCTCCCTCCAGAGCGGATCTGGAGGCCTGGTCATCTAAAGAAACATCCCCACTAGTCCCCCCTCCCCCACTTCTCCCCGCCTTTCCACAGCCTGGGGGCAGGGAGGGGACACAGCACTGCATCATTCCCCGTGGCACTCCGCTCTGGGGCCATTAACAGACGCCTTCCCATCGATTGGTTCTGCTAAGTGCTGCTGATTCAGACGGGTGGGGGTGAGGGCCCCTAGGGGCAGTGGGGGTAGGAACTGGGCAGAAAGAAGGGGGGAGTCCAGGAAGTAGGAGGTGGGGAGAACTGGCAAAGTTCCCTGCCACCCCCATTTTCCAGATGACACGACTGAGGCCCAACCAGCTCTGTAAGGAGGCGGAGTTTCCCCAGGGTCCCTCTCAAGCTGTCCTAGGGGAGGGGGCTCTGGGAGCCACGTGGCCCCTCCCTGCCTCTCGCTTCATCTCCCGACAAGCGCCAGAGGGGCGGGGAGAGAGCGCTGGAGGAGGAGGAACTCCGGCAGCTCTGCAGAGGGGGCCAGGAGCTCCGGTATTTGGTACCCCCAGCCCCAACGCTGTTGCTGCTGCTGCAGTGGGGACACAGGTGAGGACAGCCCTGTGGGGCGAGGGAGGGACCCATCAATAGCTCTGTCCTTGTCTTTTCCTGGTCCAGTCCCCATGCCCTAGTCCATCCTGGAACAGTCCCCAGGGGTCCCACTGGACCTTGTCCTTCCAGAGCCTCCTTTCAAGGACCCAGAAGCCTCCTCCCCCTGTCTCCCACCCCGCCCCCGCTTGTGCCACCTTTCCCTCCTAGGCCTGGCTGTGGCTGCTCTCTTCCTCCTCCTCCTGCTGCTGCTACTGCTGCTGCTCCCACTGCTGCTACTGCTGTGGCTGGGCATACACAGCCAGCTCCTCCGTGTGTGTTTACCTCAGACCTGCGCTCAACGAACGGTGGGACCCAGCCTTCTCCTGGTCTTCTCTACAGCATCCTGCAAGGTTCAGCCGCCCCTCTCCCGGAAGACACACCCAACTTTCTTCCAATACCCCGCCCCCTCTCCAACCTATTTTGAGGGAATCCCCTTCCTCTTAGCATAGTCTTTTGAGTTTCCCTTGTGTGCTTAGGGGGCTATATCCAACTTGAGTACACTTGGTATCAGCCCTTTGGGGTTCCCCAGACTCCTCGTTCTCATCCAGAGCTCTTCAGATATGGACCAGGCTTCCTAAGCCCCTCCAGGTAACCTCTCTGCCGGCCTCTTAAAAATAAGCCAGTCCCACATACCACTTTAGCTATCCTGACCCCTAATCCTCGCCTCTCCTACCTTCCCTAGAACTCCTGTAGATTGTAGATAGTGCCCTCCAGGCTATCCTTGGTAGTGCCAGTCACTCCTGAGATACTTTTTAGCATTTTTTACAACCTCCTGGCTCTAGAGCTACTCTTGAGATGCTCCAGTCCCCTTTTGTGATCTACAAGGGGGCTCCAACCCAGGGATCGTTTCCTGTAAGTCTTCTGGGTGTGGACAGCCCTTCAGCCTTTTCCAAACAGCTCTGGTTCCATCTCCACCACTCTGAATGCCCCTACCTGTCTCCTCTCCAACCCAACTGAGGGATTGCAGGCCCTCCTTTACTGAGAACTCTTGAGAGTCCACAACTCCCAACCTAGTTCTTGGTCCCTCTGGACACCCTCAGACAACTCTCAGGAATGTGTTGAGTCCTCTAGAATCATCTCAGACTTTCTAGACCTGAGGATTCTTCTTGGTACCTCTGGCTCGTCAAAGCCTTCTCAGTCCCTTAGAAAGCTCCCCCAATCCCCCTAAGTTCCTGTCTGCCTCTCTAGTTCCTTCTCCTGGTTCCTCTTGGTCTTTCCTTTCTCTCTCTATCTCTCTCCACCCCCCCCCACACACACACACACATTGGTTTCCTTTTCTGAGTAGCCCAAGGTCTCTCCAAGCCTCCACCATCCTGGCGATAGCCACATTCTCCTAAACACAACATCCCCAAGTCTCCGTGGGCCTGGGGAGCTGCAGGATGGCGGCAGGTGTGGCCACATGGCTACCATTTGCAAGGGCTGCAGCAGTGGGCTGGCTGCCCTTAGCCCAGCAGCCCCTACCCCCTGCACCGGAGGTGAAGGCATCCCGAGGGGATGAGGTTCTGGTGGTGAATGTGAGTGGTCGGCGCTTTGAGACCTGGAAAAACACACTGGATCGCTACCCAGACACATTGCTGGGCAGCTCGGAGAAGGAATTCTTCTATGATGCTGAATCTGGCGAGTACTTCTTTGATCGTGACCCAGACATGTTCCGGCACGTGCTGAACTTTTATCGCACTGGCCGGTTGCACTGCCCCAGGCAGGAATGCATCCAGGCCTTTGATGAGGAGCTGGCCTTCTATGGCTTGGTCCCAGAGCTGGTTGGTGACTGCTGTCTTGAAGAGTACAGGGACCGTAAGAAGGAAAACGCAGAGCGCCTGGCAGAAGATGAGGAGGCTGAGCAGGCCGGGGAAGGTCCAGCCCTTCCAGCAGGCAGCTCCCTGCGGCAGCGACTCTGGAGGGCCTTTGAGAACCCCCACACGAGCACTGCAGCCCTGGTTTTCTACTATGTGACTGGCTTCTTCATAGCTGTGTCAGTCATTGCAAACGTCGTGGAGACCATCCCATGTCGTGGTACCCCACGGTGGCCCTCCAAAGAGCAGTCGTGTGGTGACCGCTTCCCTACAGCCTTTTTCTGTATGGACACAGCCTGTGTACTCATATTCACAGGGGAGTACCTGCTGCGGCTCTTCGCAGCCCCCAGCCGTTGTCGCTTCCTGCGGAGTGTGATGAGCCTTATCGATGTGGTGGCCATCCTGCCCTACTACATTGGGCTGTTCGTGCCCAAGAATGATGATGTCTCTGGTGCCTTTGTCACCCTCCGTGTGTTCCGGGTCTTCCGAATCTTTAAGTTCTCCAGGCACTCGCAGGGCTTGAGGATTCTGGGCTACACCCTCAAGAGCTGTGCCTCTGAGCTAGGCTTTCTCCTCTTTTCCCTCACCATGGCCATCATCATCTTTGCCACTGTTATGTTCTATGCTGAGAAGGGCACGAGCAAGACCAACTTCACAAGCATCCCTGCTGCCTTCTGGTATACCATTGTCACCATGACCACACTTGGGTAAGTATAGACCTTGAGTTGGGAGCTGGGCAACATCCCCTCTCTGTAACATTAGGAAGGCTAGAGCATGAACTCTGTGCCTCTATGGTGAAGGACGTCATACCCAGAGCCTCACCCATGCAAAACACATACGCTGCTTCAGCCTGCCACCCCTCCTTTTGTTTGCTTTAGTTTGTTTCGTTATTGTTGATTTTTTAAAAAGATTTATTATTTTCTGAATGTGAGTACACTATAGCTGTCTTTCAGACACACCAGAAGAGGGCATCAGATCTCATTACAGATGGTTGTGAGCCACCATGTGGTTGCTGGGAATTGAACTCAGGACCTCTGGAAGAGCAGTCAGTTTCTCTGTGTAGTCCTAGCTGTCCTGGAACTAACTCTGTAGAACAGGCTGGCCTCAAACTCACAGATCTGCCTGTCTCTGTCTCCCAAGTGCTGGGATTAAAGGTGTGTGCCACCACTGCCCAGCTTCTGCCACTCATTTTTTGAGACAAGTTTGTCATGATATATATAGTCTAATCTAGGGTCAAACATATTATCCTCCTGACTCCACTTTCCCAGAGCTGCTATCACAGTTGGCTCCTTTATCTCCTTTTGAGCTCTAGTTTGTTAATCTGGAAAAATTCAGAGAGCTGGGATTGGAGGAATGGCTCACTTCCGCTTCTGCAGAAGACCCAAATTTGGTTCCCAGCACCCAAGTTAGATGGCTCACAACTGCCTGTAATTCCAGTCCCTGAGAATCTGATGGTTTTGGCCTTCAGGTATCTGCACGCTAGTGCACATATCTGCACACAGATACATAATATACAAAATTGAAAATAGTAAGACTAAATCGTCATCTTTTAGGTTTTAGGTTTTTTAGACAGAATTTCACTATGCAACCTTGGCTGGCCTAGGACTTGTTATATAGACCAGGCTGGCCTTGAACTCATAGAAATCTGCCCTCCTCTGCCTCCAAAGTGCTAGGATTAAAGGTATGTTGCCTCTATGCCTGGCAAAATAAATCTCTTAAAATAAAATTTAGGGGGCTGGAGAGATGGCTGACTGGTTAAGACGACTTGCTGCTCTTGCAGAGGATCCAGGTTTGGTTCCCAGCGCCCCCATAGCAACTAAGAAGGACCTGACATTCCCGTTCCAGAGTATCCAGCGCCCTCTTCTGACCTCCTCAGGCACTGCATACATGTGGGGAGCACATGAGCATTCAGGCAAAACACTCACACATGTAAAGTGAAAGAAATCAATATTAAAATAAGGGCTGGGCAGTGGTGGCGCATGCCTTTAATCCCAGCAATTGGGAGGCAGAGGCAGGCGGGTTTCTGAGTTCGAGGACAGCCTGGTCTACAAAGTGAGTTCCAGGACAGCCAGGGCTACACAGAGAAACCCTGTCTCGGAAAATAAATAAATAAATAAATAAATAAATAAATAAATAAGGGCTGGAGAGATGGCTCAGCAGGTAAGAGCACTGACTGTTCTACGGAAGGTCCTGAGTTCAAATCCCAGCAACCACATGGTGGCTCACAACCACCCGTAATGAGATCTGATGCCCTCTTCTGGTGTGTCTGAAGTCAGCTACAGTGTACTTATGTATAATAAATAAATCTTTGGGCCGGAGCGAGCAGGACTGACCAGAGCAGCAGAAGTCCTATATTCAATTTCCAACAACCACATGAAGGCTCACAACCATCTGTACAGCTGCAGTGTACGCACATAAAAATAGATAAATAAATAAATCTTTAAAAAACAAATAAAGCTGGGCGGTGGTGGCGCACGCCTTTAATCCCAGCACTCAGGAGGCAGAGGCAGGTGGATTTCTGAGTTCGAGGCCAGCCTGGTCTACAGAGTGAGCTCCAGGACAGCCAGGGCTACACAGAGAAACCCTGTCTCAAAAAACCAAAAATAAATAAATAAATAAATAAATAAATAAATAAATAAATAAAAATAAAATCTAGCTTGGTTGGTGGAACACAGCTATAATCCCAGCATCCCCAGGAGCAAAGGCAGATGGAGCTCTAGGAGTTCAAGGCTAGCTTGGTTTACATATCGAGTTCTAGGCCTGCTAGGGCTGTACAGTAAGACCCATTCTTAAAATAAAAAATTAGACAATCCAGGAGGTATAGTGGTATATCTTTAACCCCAGGATTTCAGTGGCAGAGGCAGGCAGATCTCTATCAATTTGAGGCTAACCTGGGCTACATTGCATGACCCTATCTTTAAAAATATGTAGGGAGTTATATTTAAATTTTTAATTCTTCTCAGTGCTGACCATGCCTTGATATTTCTGGGTCAGATTTCAGGACCTTTGTCACTCTCTTTCTCTTCTCACTTCCTCGGGGTCCCAGTTTCCTTCTCTTTTCTTTGAAACAGTGTTACATTATATAGTACAGGCTTGCCTTTTAGTCCAAGGTGGCCTCAGACTCAAAAGCAATCTTCCCACATCAGCCTCCTCACTCTACTTGGATTATAGGCATCAGGCACCGTGTTAGGTTCCTCTTTGTAAAGGGGGAAAGGATTGCTTTAAGAGGATGCAGTGATACCGTGTGAGTTCTCTGAATGCTTCTGGCATAGGATACACAGCTATCAACTTCCTATCACATTTATTTATTTATTTACATTTTGAGGATTCGTGTCAAGTGTGTCAACCTTCTAGAGTTGTTTGCTGTGTGAGCATTGCCTCTGAGACTTTGTGATTCTTCATGTTTTCCAGAAGCTATTTTTAGCATTACTTTTCTTTTCCTTGAGGTAGATGCTTCCTTCCTAAGAAGGAAGGCCAAGCTGCCCTTGACCTCACCCTCCTCGTGCCTCTGCTTCCTGAGTCTTGGGATTCCAGGCCTAGGGAACCCACCTGGATCAATCTGTATTAATTTTTTACTGCCAATCCTGGAGAGGAAACAGTTGAGAGATATGCAGCAAATGGAACCAGCCATCTCACGATGCTCTTTTCTTGTTGGGGGAGGGCCATTGTTATTGGAGACTAAACCCAAGGTCTCACCATAGTGGCGCAGGCTCTGTCCCAGCTCTCATAGTGTTTGGTTTTATGGCAGAACCTCAATTTGTACACCAGATTTCTACGAATCCTTTTCCTGCCTCTATCTCCAAAATGCTGGAATTCTAGGCTTGTGCCACAATTCACAGTTTCCTGTCTGTCTGTCATGATGTGTGTGCACCCAAGTGTGTGTGTGTTTGTGCAAACATGCGTACATTCAATCTGTATGTATTTTTAAGTTGTTATTATTGTATGTATGTATGTATGTATGGTTTATGAGTGTCAGTATGTGCATGTAATAGCATGCATATGGAGGTCAGAGGACAACTTCGTAGAGTTGGTTCTCTCCTTCTACCTTTACCTGGACTCCAGGGATTTAATTCAAGTCATCTGCCTTGCAAGGTAAGGTCTTTGCAGCTGGAACTTCTTGTTGGCCCTGTTGTATTTTTTGACAACACATGCTCTCACTGTGCAACTCTAACTGGCCTGGAACTTGCTATGTAGACCATGCTGGTCTTACCTTCTGAAGTGCTCAGCTTAAAGGTGTGCACCAGCACACTCTGCCACCTTTATATTTTGAGATGGGTCTCTCATTGAGACAGAAGCTTGTCCATTTAGCTAGATTGGCTGAGCAGTGAGCTCCAGGGCTATGCTGATCTCTGCCCTCCAGGGCTGGGATTATAGGTACATGCCACTGATACAGTGTTCTACATGGGTCCTGAAGATTTGCATACACAGCCATCTCCCCGGCCTCCTTACAGTGTTTATAAAAATATTGTGCAGAGCAGATGTTGGGATTCTCCTCTAAATTTTTATCATTAGAATTACGTAGGCTGTTGCTATTCAGTCTCTGAAGAATGAATGAATTTAGTCAGTGCCTCAATAGAACTACAAATGTTTCTCCGAAATAGTGATTAATTTTGGTTGGAAGTCCATGATTGGATCAAATCAATAAATCTTGAGTCCTACCAGTTGAGTTGGCAGTAGATATCTTGATGCCTTTTGCTACATATAGTCCTTAGAACAACTGTGACAGTCAGTGCTCATGCCTCGTGAGACTTAGTCCAAGGTGAGTTATCACATAGCTAGAACTGTCCAAGTCCTACAGACTCTGGAGCCAATTCCTGAATGCTTAGACCAAATGAATGCAAAGCTCTGGAGATAAAGATAAAGCTCAACTGAAGAATGCTTGCCTGGCATCCATAAAGCTCTGGGTTCGATCTCCAGCACCACGGGAATCGAGCAGGATTACAGGTGCCTATAATCCCAGGATTTGGGAGGTAGAAGAAAGGGAATCAGAAGTTCAAGGTCATCCTCAGATGCGTAGTAAGTTTGAGATCTACCTGGACTACATGAGACCCTGTCCCAACAAAACCATAACAGCAGCATCAACACTACAACTCCCAGGGCTAAGAAAGAGCCAAGAGCCTAGAAGCTGAAGACTACAGAGGCTGTATTTTTCAATGGAGTTCCAATTGGTGTTGTAGTTAGGAAAAAGAAAGTGTGTTGTACATTCCTAGGCAAATTAACTGTGGCACCCCTCTGTGCTTTGTTTTCCTTCTTTTCGAAAGAAACCAGTAAACAGTTGGTTCTGCTTCGTCTCCATCAGAGAGGCTCAGCTGGGAGAAGGCAGAGTAGTTTTGAGGCTCCCTATCTTTCATAGGAGGACACTTTCCAAGGCTTCTTCTGGGAGGAAGGGTCCTTTCTCGCAGGAGACAGAGGCAGTCAGATCAAGACCAACCTGATCTACCAAGAGAAAGCCTGGCAGTGGTGCCCCATTCCTTTAGTCCCAGTACTTGGGAGTCAGGATCTCTGTGGGTTCACAGAGATCTTGGCAAGCAGATCTCTGTGAGTTCAAAGCCAGTCTGGTCTACAAAGAGAGTTCCAGGACAGCAAAGACCAAACAGAGAGACCCTTCTCAAAAAAAAAAAAAAGTTGGTTTTTTTTTTTGTTTGTTTTTTACAAAAAAACAAAGCTCCTTCCTAGAAAGTGTAGAGAATACAGAGCTTCTCATGTGACCTGTAGTGGTGGGACTCTCTCTAGTCTTTATTTCTTGTTTTCCTTTCTGCTTGGTATTAGATTTTGAAAAAGATTTTGAAAAAGATTAGATTTTCAGCTGACAGTGATGCCCAATGCATAGCTTAGGTAGGAGCAGCAGATGTAGACACTGAGAGCAGCCCCGTTTCTCATTTGACCTCTACTGCAAGGGACTTGAGAGGTCATTCTGCACACTTTATCTTCTGCTTTGTTTTGCTCTGCTTTGTTTTTAAGACAGGGTTTCTCTGTGTAGCTCTGGCTATCTTGGAACTTGCACTGTAGACCAGGCTGGCCTCAAGCTTAGAGATCCACCTGCCTCTGCCTCCCGAGTGCTGGGATGAAAAGTGTATACCAAATGTGAAGCCATTCTCCTCATTTTGAAGATTTTTAAAAAATTACTTCTTAAAGTATGCGCATAGCACGTGGGTATGTGCATGTGTGTGGAAGTGTCCATAGAGTCCAAAAGAGGGTGTTGAGTCCTCTGCAGCTGGGGTTTCTCATAGTCATGAGCTGGTTAACGTGGGTCTTGAACTTGGGTCCTCTTGAATTCCTAAACAGTAATTCTCCAAATGTTTCAGTGTAATTGAAGCTAGGGCTAGAGAAATTGGCTCAGAGGTTAAGAGCTCCTGCTGCTTTTTCAGAGAACCTGGGTTCAATTTCCAGGACTCGCACGTAGTGCGTTACAACTGTCTGTAACCCCAGTTCCAGAGGATATGACACCCTCTTCTGGCCTCCATGAGCAACCAGGCTATACATATACAAATAAATAAATAAACCTTTAAAAAGAAAGAAACAGAACTTAGGACTGGAAAGATGGCTTCATGGTTAAGAGCACTTACTGCTCTTACAAAGGACCCAGATTTCCCTTCTAGCACCTACATGGTGGCTCACAACCATCCTTAAGTTCAGCTCCAGTGACTCTAACACCCTCTTTTGGCCTATTCAGGCACCTGACATGCATGTGATACATGTATTTACATGTATGCAAACATGCACATACAATAAACCTTAGAAAGGAAGACAGAAAGAGAAAAAAGCTAAAGTTCAGAAAGTCCACGTGCTTGCCAAAGCATGCTGAGCACTTAAGGAGTCGGTGGGTGGAACGGGGGTACCAAACACCTCTTCTAACCCTGGCGTGCTTTCTATCTTTCCCAGGTATGGAGATATGGTACCTAGCACCATTGCAGGCAAAATTTTTGGGTCCATCTGCTCACTTAGCGGTGTCTTGGTCATTGCCTTGCCTGTGCCAGTCATTGTATCCAACTTCAGCCGCATCTACCACCAGAACCAGCGTGCTGACAAGCGCCGGGCACAGCAGGTAACTATATCTCCCTTCTGGGCACTGACATTCCTTTCAGCCTAAGCCTGTCTCGCTCCATGGCTCACCTATCTAACCTTTTGTCTCTTCTCTGTAGAAAGTGCGCCTGGCAAGAATCCGGTTGGCAAAGAGTGGTACCACCAATGCCTTCCTGCAGTACAAGCAAAATGGGGGCCTCGAGGTAGGGAGGGGTCTTTACTGGGGGCAGTGAGCAGGGATAGGAGGGGAAGGTGTTCATTGCCTGTTTTCTGCTCTGTCTGTTCCAGGACAGTGGCAGTGGCGAGGGACAGATGCTGTGCGTTAGGAGTCGCTCTGCTTTTGAACAACAGCATCACCATCTGCTGCACTGTCTGGAGAAGACTACGGTGAGGCCAAACAAGAGGCTGCATTGGCAGGAGGGAAGAAGTCTCCCCAACACCAAGCTTTTCCCCTCACTGAGAGGGAAGCCATAGCACTTAATTCTAGAGATTGAATGATACTTCCTTTAAGAGGTTAAAGTCTTGTGGCAGAGGCAGATTATCTGTTATCTCTAGGAGTTCCAGGCCAGCCTGGTCTACCTAGTGAATTTCAGGCCAGCCAAGGCTACATAGGCTGCACCTTGTCTCAAACAAAACAGAGAGCAAAACGTGGCTTCTAGGTTGGGCAAGGAAGCAGGAGAGAGAGTGACTTTTCCTAAACAAAGGCCTGGGAGTTGTGCTAATATCCATGACATGGGGTACCCTGTGATCCCCTGCTTCCCTTCTGCCCACAGTGTCACGAGTTCACAGATGAGCTAACTTTCAGTGAGGCCCTTGGAGCGGTCTCACTGGGTGGTCGCACCAGCCGCAGTACCTCAGTATCATCCCAACCAATGGGGCCTGGGAGCCTGTTCTCATCCTGCTGCTCTCGAAGGGTCAATCGCAGAGCCATCCGCCTTGCCAACTCTACTGCCTCTGTCAGCCGTGGCAGCATGCAGGAGCTAGACACACTAGCAGGTCTTCGGAGGAGCCCTGCCCCTCAAACGTAAGTTCCTGCCTCACCTGTTTTGACCATTTGCCCTTCATTCATTCTTTCAGACACTTAGTGAGTAGCAATAAGGGCATAGCCCTAACCATTCAGGAAGCTATGGCAGGAGAATCATTTGAACTGGGGATATCAGTCAGGAATAGAACATTTGCTTTGTGTGCTGGAAGCCTTAAGTTTTACCCCCCTGCCCTGCCCCATCACAGATACACACACACACACACACACACACACACTGGCTTAGGAGAGAGGGTGGATCCTTGTATCCTGAAACTTACATTCTAATAGGAAAAGGCAATTGGTCAACAAGTCGAGATCTCATACTGGGTCAGGCATTTGTAAGTAGCTGGATGAAAAAGAAATCGGGAACAAAGGCAGAGCATACTAAACAGAGGATGCTCCAGAGGTTAGGTTTAGATGTATTTTTACCTCTGTATGTCTGTGTGAGTATGTGCATGGGAGTGCAGTCACCCATGGAAGCCTTAGGCTTCAGATCCCCAAAAGCTCTACTTTATGGGAGATTGTGAGCTGCTGCTGATGTGGGGGCTGAGAACCAAGTGTAGGTCCTCAGTAAGAGCAGTATCAGCCACTGAGCCCTTTCTCTAGCCTCACTTGTTTGTTTGTTTGTTTGTTTTCTTTAAAAAAATAAATTATTTTCAGGTTGGATGTAGTGGCACAAACTTTTTTTTTTTAAAGATTTATTTATTATTATATGTAAGTACACTGTAGCTGTCTTCAGACACTCCAGAAGAGGGCGCCAGATCTCGTTACAGATGGTTGTGAGCCACCATGTGGTTGCTGGGATTTGAACTCTGGACCTTCGGAAGAGCAGTCGGGTGCTCTTACCCACTGAGCCATCTCACCAGCCTGGCACAAACCTTTATTCCCAGTACTCAGGAGGCAAAGGCACCCCGATACCTGTGAGTTCAAGGCCAACGTAGTCTTCATAGTGAATTTCAGGCCAGCCAGAGCTATGTAGTGAGACCTGTTTCAAAAAATAAATATTTTTAGTACTGGGAATGGAACCTAGGGGTTCATAAATATTGAATACTCTATCACTGAACCATATGTAGTCAGATGCAGTTTTAGTAGTGTGGTCAAGAAAAGCTTTTCTGGAGTTGGCAAGATGGCTCAGTGGCTAAGAGCACTTGGTGCTCTTCAAGAGGACCCCAGTTTGATTCCCACCTGTACCTCCAGTCCCAGAGGATATGATGACTTCCTCTGACCTCCAGGCATGCATGTGGTGCACATATATACATACATTACATACATGCAGACAAAACACGCACACAAAATAAAACAAAATTGTAGGCATAAAATTTATTTTTCTTTTCCTTTCTTTCTTTTCTTTCTTTCTCTTTCCTTTATTTCTCTCTTCCTCCCTCTCTTTCCCTCCCCCTCTCTCCCTCCCTCTTTCTCTTTCTTTCTTTCTTTCTTTCTTTCTTTCTTTCTTTCTTTCTTTCTTTCTTTCTTTCTTTCTTCCTCTGTTTCTTTCTTTGAGACGGGTTTCTCTGTGTAGCCCTGGCTGTCCTGGAACTCACTCTGTAGACCAGGCTGGCCTCAAACTCAGAAATCCGCCTGCCTCTGCCTCCCGAGTGCTGGGATTAAAGGTGTACGCCACCACTGCTGGGCTATAAAATTTCTTCAACCTTCTTTAATAAGGGTTCAGCCTCTCCTCTAGCCCACAACCAAGCAGAGGTAGGGGAAGAGAAAAGTTAGAACTGGACCTGTTCAGCAATAGCTCTTTGGGGGTGAGCTTGGTCTTCTTGGGCAGCAGTTCAGTCCTGTAGCAAACACCAAACATGACTCAGCAGCTGCAGAGCGGTTCTCTAGGCAGGCAGACGCCAGGCATGAACCAGCAGTTACAGGCCAATACTGAAGAAACCACCAGGCTTGCCAACCAGCCTAAGGTGAGGCCACAGAAATAGCGACCTGTCACAGGAACCTCAGGAGCAGTTCTTGGGCCAGTTTCTCTCAATCTCGATGTTACCACAAATTGAGCTCAACAATGCTATGTATGGTAAATCAATACATGTGTGTCTTTAGCAAAGAATAGCAAGGTGGAGCAAACCAAAGCAAGGCTCAGTGCTGCTCTCCCACTGTCCAGGGTCATATTTGTACTCCTTCATCAAGAGTCCTTTCATGTGTCTGCTATATCCAAACATCCTTTCACCCATGTCTGCTTCAGGAAAACAGTCTTTGACATGTTTGCTTTAGCAAGGCATTCTTTCACCTGTGTGTCCCAGCAACCATCATTTGACTAACTTTCCAAAGAAACTAGAAGTTTCCACTTCATGAAATAATTCTTAAAAATCTCTTTTAAAGAAAAGAAAAGCTTGTCTGAGTCTACGTCTGAAGGAGGCAAGGGAGCGAGCCATACATACATCTGTGTAACTAGAGGAAGAGCTTTTCCAGATAGTGTTTAGCCCATGCAAAGGTCAAGAGGCCTGGAAACAACTCTGCCCAGAGTAGGAAGTGGAGGACAACCAGGAAGAAGTGAGGACTCAGTTTTACTGACATCTTTTGTTGTTGTCCTTGTTTTTTGTTTTTGTTTTCGTTTTTTTTTTTTTCGAGACAGGGTTTCTCTGTGTAGCCCTGGCTGTCCTGGAACTCACTCTGTAGACCAGGCTGGCCTTGAACTCAGAAATCCGCCTGCCTCTGCCTCCTGAGTGCTGGGATTAAAAGCGTGCGCCACCACACTGGGGCTGAGGACTCAGTTTTATTCCTAATGTCAACCTTCTCCACACGTCGCCCCCTCCCCACACAGGGTTTCTCTATGTGTAACCTTGGCTATCCTGGAACTCTGTAGACTAGACTGGCCGTAAACTCAAAGATACGTTTTCCTCTGCTTCAGAGTGCTGGGAATAAAGGCATGCTCCACCACCGCCCGGCTATTGTAGACTTTCAAACTTTTTGTTTGTTTGGTTTGTTTTTTTGTTTTTGGTTTATTTTTTTTGTTGTTGTTTTTTTTTTTTTTTTTTTTTTTTTTTGAGACAGGGTTTCTCTGTGTAGCCCTGGCTGTCCTGGAACTCACTCTGTAGACCAGGCTGGCCTCAAACTCAGAAATCCACCTGCCTCTGCCTCCCCAGTGCTGGGATTAAAGGTGTGTGCCACCACTGCCCAGTGGTTTGTTTTTGAAACAGAGTCTCATTATGTAGCCTAAGTTGGTCTCAAATTCAGGATCTGTCTGCCTTAGGCTCTTGAGTGCCAGAATTTTTGGTGTGTGCCACCATTACCTTTTACTAAGACTCTTGCAGTAATTTTGGCATTGTTAAAGATAACAAGAGGGACTGAGGCGATGCCTCTGTGCTTAAGAATATTTACTGAAGCCGGGCGTGGTGGTGCACGCCTTTAGTCCCAGCACTCGGGAGGCAGAGGCAGGCGGATTTCTGAGTTCGAGGCCAGCCTGGTCTACAAAGTGAGCTCCAGGACAGCCAGAGCTATAAAGAGAAACCCTGTCTCGAAAAACAAAAAAAAAAAAAAAAAAAAAAAAGAATACTTACTGGACAGGGCAGTGGTGGCACATGCCTTTCATCACTTGAGAGGCAGAGGCAGAGGCAGGTGGATTTCTGTGAGTTCAAGGCCAGCCTGGTCTATGAAGCTGACTCCAGGACAGCCAGGGTGTCTTATTTAGGGTTTTACTGCTGTGAACAGACACCATGACCAAGGCAAGTCTTATAAAAACAACATTTAATTGGGGCTAGCTTACAGGTTCAGAGATTCAGTCCATTATCATCAAGGTATCCAGGCAGGCATGGCGCAGGTAGAGCTGAGAGTTCTACATCTCCATCCAAAGGCTGCTGGTGGAAGACTGACTTCCAGGTAACTAGGGTGAGGGTCTTAAGTCCACACCCACAGTGACATACCTACTCCAACCAGGTCACACCTATTCCAACAAGGCCACACCTCCAAATGGTGCTACTCCCTGGTCCAAGAATATACAAACCCTGACACAGGGCTATATAGAAAAACCCTGTCTCAAAGAAACAAAATAAATAAATACATAAATAAATAAATAGTACTTATTGCTCTTGCAGTGGATCTGGGTTCAATTCCCCGCACCTATAACCACCCCTAACTCCAGTTTCAGGTGATCTGATGCACGGTTCTGGTGCCTCCTTTGGGCACCAGGATTGCATGTGTACATAGACAATCATGACAAGGCTCTGGATTTAATCTTCAGCATCACACAAAACTGTGTGTGTGTGCATACTATGTTCAGGCACTTTGTCTCATTTATTATTTCATTTGATCTCTGTAACAACCTAATGAGGTAAGGATTTTTTTTTTTTTTATTTCCATGCTACAAATAAAAGAGGGATTTGGTGATCATGATTTGAACCTAAGCCCAGCTGGCTTCAGAATTCATCTCCCTTGCCATACTTGAGGATGCAGGGAGAATTTGTAGCACAAATTTGTAGTGCAAGGGACGCAGTCGGTGCTTAATGAATGTGAAGATTGTATGGCAATTATCCAGATGACTTTTAAAGAGAATGCCATCTTCCCCACCCCTGTTCACAGCCGCTCAAGCCTCAATGCCAAGCCCCACGACAGCCTTGACCTGAACTGTGACAGCCGGGACTTCGTGGCCGCCATCATCAGTATCCCCACCCCCCCTGCCAACACGCCAGATGAAAGTCAACCTTCCTCCCCTACTGGTGGTGGCGGCAGTGGTGGCACACCCAACACCACTCTCAGGAACTCCAGCTTGGGTACTCCTTGCCTCCTCCCTGAGACTGTCAAGATCTCTTCCCTGTGAGGAATGGGCCTGCCCATTCAGAGGGCCTTCTTTATTCTTGGGAACTCCTTTCCAAAGCCATATTTTGGGGGAGGCAAAGAGGGGCAGACCTGGGAACTCCCTGTGCCCCCTGACAAGAACTATGCAATGGAGTTTCATGGAATGGCCCATCTGGTGGGAACATAGGTAGGGAATGAGGAACTTCCCTCAGTCCAGACAGTTTTTCTAGTGGGAGCTTGAAGCATGGGACTCCATGGGTCCCTGGCCTCCTTGCCCCAGCATGCTGGGACTGGCCTCTCTCTCCTAGTTGGCCTCTTGCATGCCTCTTCCCTTGGGCCCTCAGAGGCAGGTTAAAGCTTTCTATAGTCTAACATTTGAGGTCTGTCTGGTCTGACAAGAGTTAAGAGTTCCTCTTCTCTTTGGTTGTGTTGTGCAAGTTTGGGAGTTCAGGGAAGAGAACCCTCATCTCCAATTTAGCCTTGAGGGGGCAAGGTTTTGCCCTTCAACAGGCCCAGCATTTCCCGGATTTGGAAGCTTGGAATGCAACCCTGGGCTGGCTTAATGGGCTGTGGCCTCTGTAGTGACCTGCTACCCTCACGCTTTGGCTGAGGGGGGTCAGGCTGCTTCTCCCAACACAGAGATAGCACAAACACTAACCACCCCTTTTCCCTGGCTAGCTGCTGGAAGTGAGTTCCCGCCACCTGTCTTCTGCTGGGCCTCCAGCAAACTCTAGCAATAGCAGCTGCTGCCATACCAATATGCAAAGCCTTGGACCAATTTGCTGCAGCATATACATCTGCTCTGATCAGATGGGCCACATCTAACTACTCTCTTCTCTGATGTGCTTTCTTCTTGGGTTGGTCTGGAGTCTGGACCTGCTGAGATAAGAGACTAACATCCAGCAAGAGCTGGGCTGGGCGGTGAGATCATGGGCTGGTTTCATATTCTTGGGCAGAAGTCCAGAAGTAGTGTGGGCAGAGGACTGAACTGTTCCTGACCCCTGGGAGAGATAGAAGATATCGCCTCCTTCTCTGCTGTAACTCCTTTGCACACTGTCTTCTCCTCCCTCTTGGGTCACCTTCTGGATCTATGCTCTCGACTGAATCTCACGTCATCTCAGGTTCCCTGTCTCCAGCTCTGTCCCTCTGAAGCTGGCAGCTGACAAAGATGAAGTTTTCATCAGTCAATAAAACCTAAGAGGAGAGATGTGGACTGAGCATCTACTGACTCTGTGGATTGACTTTGAGGGCTGGGTTTGGCTGAGGGGTTAAGGACACTATGGTCTCAATTTCTTTCAGTCAAAGAGAAATTCAACAGTGAAGGGACTGGTGTGGGTAGATGGGTGGCTAGTGCTCTATTTTCGAAGACGTGGATTATGGAGAAATGAAAAAGGGTGCTTTGCAGAGTTTGTCTCTGTAGGCAGTGAAGCAAGCCGAGGGTCCTAGGACTGATGGACCTTAGATACTAATCTGCTCCAGATCCTTCATTGCCAAGGAGAAGCCAAGATTTAGAGCAACGTGGACTTACTTTGAGGAGCAACTTAAGCCCATGCTTCCTGATAGCAAAAAACCTATAAATTTTTTTTCTGAGTTTGGTAATAATCCCCCTTCCTCATGGATAGTGCCTCTGCTGTTCTCTTCTGGATACCAGCTACACCAGGCTAGTATGTGACTGAGTTGTGTAGAGCCCTGTGGAGACCAACCTTAGATTCAGATTGACACATTTTAGTCCTTTGTGAGAGACTCACTCTTTGTGCCACGTTGCTAATGTGAAATAGAAACAGTAATTTCTTTATTCACCAAGCTTATTTATTTATTTATTATACATAAGTACACTGTAGCTGACTTCAGACACACCAGAAGAGGGCACCAGATCTCATTATAATAGATGGTTGTGAGCCACCAATTGCTGGGAAATTAAACTCAGGACCTTCAAAAGAACAGTCAGTGCTCTTAACTGCTGAGCCATCTCTCCAGCCCTCACCAAGTATTTCTTAACAGCCCATCATGTACTAGTAGTAAGGTACACTGATGGGCACAATAGCATCATTAGATCATAGATAAACATGGCAGGCAGGCAGACAATCACAATACAGTGTGGTACAAGTGAGATTGATAGGTTATAGAAACATGTAGAAAGCCGGGCGTGGTGGCGCACGCCTTTAATTCCAGCACTCGGGAGGCAGAGGCAGGCGGATTTCTGAGTTCAAGGCCAGCCTGGACTACAAAGTGAGTTCCAGGACAGTCAGAGAAACCCTGTCTTGAAAAACCAAAAAAACCAAAACCAAATCAAACCAAAACAACAACAAAAAACACGGGGAGGGGGGTAATGGGGGACTTTTGGATAGCATTTGAAATGTAAATGAGGAAAATACCTAATTAAGAAAAATTAGATATATAAAAAACAAAACAAAACAAAAAACACATAGACAGCCAGGTAACCTTAACTGGCCAGCCTTCAAGGAAGGAGGTGGAGTTAGTCAAGCAAGAGATGGAAGACTAAAAGATGTGGGTGGAGGGCACAGTGTATCCAATGATCAGAGAGTGAGCGTGAGCGTGAGCGTAAAGCCTTCAGGGAACTGAAAGGAGTTGAAACTAGCTGGAAGGGGAGTGAGTACGAGGCTGAAGAGGAAAGTAGATAGTATAGATTGCAAAAGGCTTTTGAAACTAGGAGATGGATTTGGGACTTTGTCCGAGATAGAAGGGGAGACCACTGAAGAAACAGGCCAGGCATTGTGTTTGCATTTCAGAAGGATAATTTTGCCCATGGGGAATAAGCTATTGAGAAAAAGTCTTAGAGGAAGAAAGATCAGTCAAGGGTTTTTGTGGTAGTCCATTTGGTGGGGGATGATGGCTAGGTTGGTAGCAGTGGAATTGGAGAGGTGTGAAATTCCAGACATGGGATGGGTGGGACTTGGAATTTCCAAGGCAAAGGTGAGAGCTGGAGAAGCAGAAACAGTAAAATTAGACTCTTAGGTTTCTGGGCTGGGCAATGACTGGCTAAGGGTGCCTTTTGCTGTTGGAGGAAATTCTTACAGTGCCAGGTACATAGTTAAGTATGGGATGAAGGCTAGTCATGAATAGTAGGAGTTCATTTTTAGATGCTGAGCAGATAGCCAGTAGGGAATGGGAAATATGGGTCTGGAGACAACCATTAGACGATTCAGGGTAATGTTTATAGGTATTTGGCAGAAATCCCTGACCATAGAAGTCCCGTAGAGAGCCGGGCGTGGTGGCGCACGCCTTTAATCCCAGCACTCGGGAGGCAGAGGCAGGCGGATTTCTGAGTTCGAGGCCAGCCTGGTCTACAAAGTGAGTGCCAGGACAGCCAGGGCTACACAGAGAAACCCTGTCTCGAAAAAACCAAAAAAAAAAAAAAAAAAAAAAAAAAAAAGGAAGAAGTCCCGTAGATAGGAGTCTCCTCCTATTGTGAAGTCTCAGGAACAGAAAATATTACTAGGACCCATATTTACCCATGTATTACTGATGCCTTTCATCTGAAGGGAGGAGGTTAGGTGGTCTTTCTGTTTTCCCCAGAATATCTTTTGTTGGAGACAGTCCCAACATGTAGTCCTGGCTACCCTTGAACTAACACCCTCTCCTTCTCTCTCTCCTTCTTTTCCCTCTTCTCCTTCTCCCTCTTCCTTCCTCTCTCTCTCTCTCTCTCTCCCTCACACACAATCTCTTAAAATTATTTTGTGTATGGATATTTTGTTTGCATGTATGCATTTTTCATCCTACATTCCTAGTTGAGGGTGTCAGTTCCCTGGGACGGGAGTTATACATGGTTGTGAGCTCACATGTGGGTGCTGGAAGTTGAACATGAGTCCTCAGGAAGAGATTAACTACTGAGCCATCTTACACTTAACTACTCTTAACTACTGAGCCGTTTCTCCAGCCCCTGGCTTTAAGCTCTTGCTCCTACTGCCTGAGCCTCCAGAGCCATGATAACACTAGTTTTGATATTGCACTTTTGTTAGGTAATCTCAAAAGAGACAATGATTTGAACAAAGTCAATAGTTCATAATGATCCACGTGTGCCTAGAACTTATGTTTTCCTTATAAGGAATCAAAGTCCAGGATTTTTCTGCACTACCACAGGTTCTAACTTATATATAGCACTTACTGTGTACAATGCACAGAACCAGGCCATTTATTGGCATTCATTTCTACCACATAGAAATTATTGCTGCTGGGTGGTGGTTTAATCCCAGCACTCAGGAGGCAGAGGCAGGAGGATCTCTCTGAGTTGAAGCCAGCCTGGTCTACAGAGTGAGTTCCAGGATAGTCAGGGCTACACAGAGAAACCTTTTCTCGAAAAACCAAATAAAAAAGAATGAAAAGTTATCGCCAATCTATAGAGAAGTAGAAATAGAGACTAGATTGGGTGTTAACTGACTTGTTCCAAACACTCAGACATTAAGGGCCAAGATAGTATTAGCGTTTTAGCTGCTCAATATCAAGGAATTTGCCAACACCACCCGGTGACACTAGCTGCTAACAGTCTTGGTTCGTAAATATTCTCTTTTCCTGAGTAAACTTAAGTTTTGTTTTTTGGGTTTTTTTGTTTTTGTTTTTGGTGGTAGGGGGTGTAAAGCCTGTACCGAGCCTGCGCAATAGACAGACGCTAGAGGTGAACGTGAGGGTAAGAGGGCGGAGGTGACAGAGAAGGCGTGTTTTTCCGCCAAACACTAACTATCAGTACGGTGCACGTCTGTCTATCGGTTGGCCCATCTGAAGTGATGGACAGCTTCGTGGAACTAATCACCGCAAGATTACGACTGTTGCCAGGGTGAAGTAGGGTCCACCCTCTCGGGTTGGCGGATGGGAGGAACGGGAAGTGACGCCAGAGGGGACGCTGTGCTCTGGGAATGTTGATGTTTTCCAGTGAGTGTAACTGAGGTCCAGATGGAATCCTTGGAGAGTCGAGTCTTACTGTGCATAATAAGACAGACCGCTGTTTATGCACAGTGCCGACGCCTCTGAGCTTAAACCTCGCGGAAAGTAAAGCATAGTCTGGGAGCCGAAAGGAGAAGCTGGGAAGAAGGCTGCCGACTTTGAAATCCGAGGCGGAGGACTTGAGAGCGAGCGCTCAACCCGGATTGGCCAGTGGGTGTCGTCAAGGCTTTACGCGCCTCTTCTATTGGCTGGTGTCTGCAGTCGTCGCGGCGGGCGAGCCTTTTGCCCACGTACTTCCGTGCAGGGGGCGGGGCTGCGTCCTGTTGTGCATGCGCACAACCAGGAAGCCCCACCCGGTAGTTGAGGAACCTACGGAGGGGGCGGGGCGAAGCGGTGCTTGTTTTGGTTGTGTTTCCTCTGAAGCCGAATCCCGGAACCAGGTAGCAGGGAGCTCGGCCGGCCTTGGAGGGAGACAAGGCTGGGACCAATCCGTCTCTGTACCGTCCCACTGGACTTCACATCCGGGATCTCCTCCTGGGCGTGACCCGCGTCCCGTCTGCGGTCCTCGAACCGGTGTCCTGATCTCTTTATCCAGGCCTTGCTGTTCCCGTCGTGCCTCGCGCACAACCGTAGCCCCCTCATCCGGGTTCTCTCCCGGCGTTCTCCGCGTTTGCTTTGCTGTGGGGTACTTGGCGGTGCCGCCATGACTATTCTCCCCAAAAAGAAGCCGCCACCTCCCGACGCCGACCCGGCCAACGAACCGCCGCCGCCCGGGCCGCTGCCCCCGGCGCCTCGGCGCGGTGCGGGTGTAGGCGTGGGTGGCGGCGGCACGGGCGTGGGCGGAGGAGAGCGCGACCGTGACTCCGGCGTCGTGGGGGCCCGTCCGCGGGCTTCGCCGCCACCTCAGGGCCCGCTCCCGGGGCCGCCTGGTGCTCTTCATCGTTGGGCACTGGCCGTGCCGCCTGGCGCAGTCGCGGGCCCTCGGCCACAGCAGGCTTCTCCACCTCCTTGTGGGGGCCCCGGTGGCCCCGGCGGCGGTCCTGGTGACGCTCTTGGTGCGACAACTGCGGGGGTGGGCGCGGCAGGGGTGGTGGTGGGCGTGGGTGGTGCCGTGGGCGTGGGCGGCTGCTGCTCGGGGCCCGGGCACAGCAAGCGGCGGCGTCAAGCTCCCGGCGTTGGCGCAGTTGGCGGGGCCAGTCCGGAACGTGAAGAGGTCGGAGCGGGCTACAACAGTGAAGACGAGTATGAAGCTGCCGCAGCGCGAATCGAGGCCATGGATCCCGCCACTGTAGAACAGGTAAGGGCTGGAAGGTGAGGGGCTGTTTGGGCAGAAACAGCGAGTGAGTCTACCAGACTGAGAAGGAGCGCAAGAAAATGTTTGAGACCGGTCCAAGAAACCCAGGTCTTGATGCTGGGCTTGACATTCTTTCCTGGTGGTGGAGGCATGGCTTCCCCCGAGGACTTGGTGGTAGGGGCTCTAAGTTAAGTAAGCTAAAGTACTCTTTTGCAGTTCTGAGATCTCCTCTAAGTGACTGGCATTGGGAATTCCCCAGGAGTCGCAGATACGATGGAGTCCTTCCTTAGAGGAAGCTCTCAGGCCTCTCTAAGGGACTTTGGTTCAGTAACTTTTTCCTTTAGGACAAGTGTGAGATTCCCTCCCCCAAGAACTCAAATAAGGTGGTGTCCTCAGAGATATAGTCTAAGCATACCCAAGAAACGTAAACCCTTGATGTAGGAAGGACCTCTCTCTTTTGCTGAGTCTGCTCACCAGCCATGTGGCCTCCTCAGGAATCCTAAGCCTGTATTTGGGGACCTAGACTTCCTTGTAGAATTGAAGGTTTAGAGTATACCCACACACACCTTTTAGATAGTGATTTCCAAAGTATCCCTCCAGTGTTGTGAAATGTCTTTCTGGAAGATAAAATTCTCAACGGCTTAGGGACAAAGGCCAAAACCAGAACCTAGAAGCAGAACTGTGGCTCACAGTCGGTGTTGACGTAAAGACCTCTTTGCTTATGGCCTGGGGTTTAATTACAGATGTTCCAGGCAAGAGGGCTTCTTCAGGACACACTTTCAGTCATGGGCTGGTGTCTATGCTCTTGTGTGTGTGTGTGGGGGGGGGTTTCATATATTTCCCTAAGGAGATATATATATGTCGTACCTATTGAAATTTACTTCAGGGATTCAACATCTCAGTTCTCTCTTTCTGTGCATCTGGAATTCTCTGATACCCAAGGGGCTGAGCTGTTAATCTCACAGGGAAAGAGCTCTCAAGTCACTAAACCCAGATTAAGTTCCTTGGAAAAGAAAACTTGAGAGTCTCTCTCAGGAAGCGCTCCATCTCATGTGGAGAACTCTCACCTATTGACTTTGCGGATGGGGTCTAGAGTCTGGCCTGGAAACTATGCATCCTGTCTAATCCCTGCCTCAGAAACTCCAGCCTCAGGACATGTGCAGTTTGGAGGCCATGTCAGATGTCTCCCTCTAAATCTGCCTTCAAGGGCCTGAGACTCTGTTCTGTGAAGGACATATAAGGCTTTCTTTAGGAACAGGAATCCCATCCGTGCCACTGAAGACTGTTTGTAGAGGTAATGCCTGAAGTTCTTCCTCCTGGACCTTGAGATGCTCTTCACACACAGTATGACATTTCCCACCAGTACTGGGTGGGGCATGATTATAGGTTTCCTGAGGAATGAGGAAATTCTCAACATCACATCAGTTGTGTGAGGGATTGGTCTACACCTTAGGATCTGAGGCCTGAATCTTTTGGGGCTGTCACCTAAGACAACTTAAGTATCCTCTTCATAGGAGGCTTTAGGAACATAAGTCTCTTTTGGGGTTTATTTGAACCTGGGAGACCTGGGAATGATACAATTTTGAGGAAATTAGTTTTAGGCCTCTTTCCATCTTCCTCAGGGACAAGAGATTCCTTTGCCTTGGGGACTGAGACCTGAGTCCTTGCTTAGGCATGCAGCTCTCCTCCCACCACACCAGGTGATTCTTTCTCACCAGGGAGAGGACATGAAATCATCTTCAATATGGCCAGAGGCTTCCTTCTTTGGACAGAGCACCTGGGTGTTCTGGTTTCTTCTTACCCTCAGGTCAGAGCCAAGAAGGCTGTCAGGTCTTGGGACCAGAAGCCTGAGGCATCCCTTGAACTGGTAGAGGTTCTGACCCTATTTTCATTGTTTCTCACTTCTGGAAATTTCTCTTACATTCCATTTCCTTTTGGTTGAAAAATTTGTTTTACAGGGGTCAGAGTGTGGTCTCACATCCACGGTTCTTGTTCTTTTCCTGTCATTTCTGGCGGAACAATCATCTAGACTCAGAGATGTCAGGTCCAGGAGGTTTTGTTGTTGTTGTTGTTGTTGTTTTGAGACAGGGTTTCTCTGTGTAGCCCTGGCTGTCCTGGAACTCACTCTGTAGACCAACCAGGCTGGCCTCGAACTCAGAAATTCGCTTGCCTCTGCCTCCTGAGTGCTGGAATTAAAGTGTGTGCCACCACTGCCTGGCTTCCAGGAGTTGTTTGTTTGTTTTTCTTCAAGACAAGATTTCTCTGTGTAGTACTTTTCTGGAACTTGCTCTGTAGACCAGGCTGGCCTTGAACTTGGCTACCTAAGTGCTGGGATTATAGGTGTGCGCACAACCACTGCCTGACTGGGTGCAGGAGTTACGAATCCCTGCTTTTTGTAAAGTCTCTTTACCCCTTACAGAGGTATGCATCCCTTATCCCGGGGAAAGAGAAGGCATGCTGTTGGTGGAGATGCAAAAGGCCACATTCTTATACCCCTTGCAGTTCCGCCCTTATATTTATCTTCATAAGAACTTGGAAATAAGAACTGACAGACTCATGAAACCTGCTCTTCCCTGTGATGGGAGAGGCTTTCTGTTCTATGGGCACAAAGGGAAGGAGGAGCTACTCCTAGTCTCCCTGACTCACTTGGTCCCGCTTTGAGCCTCTTGAGGATGAGAAGAAGGGGTATTGGTCCTGCTACTCCAATCTTGGTTCACAGCTGTTGCAGATGCTTATAACATAGAGGCTGTTTCAGTACTGACAGAGGGGATTAGTCTGAATGGTAAATCTGGTTCCAGTTCTACGAATATGTACTCCTGTTTCCTTTAGGATTCTCCGGGTACCTTGGGTTGGAGTCCTGGGGAAATGATGTCATAGGGTCCCTTTTGTCAGAGCCTAGCCACTGAAAACAATGGCTTATAAGCATCCTAAGCCAGGAGAACTCAGAGATCTTGGAGTAAAGGACAAACATGCTGAGATAGTGGAAAATGCTAGGTTTAGCAGTACAGTCAATGTGTCTGGTTCTACCTCTCAGTCCGCCACGTTTTGCAGACTGAACTAGTACAGCTTCTGTTCTCTGCACCTGATTTACTTTCACTAATGTGTTGGTGTGTTGTCAGTCAGCTTTGGCTTTAAGGGATTTCAAAGCCCCCTATTCCTGCACTTGATAGTGAATAGTGGGTATCTTTTGAAGAGGAGCTGGGTTCCTTCTCTTTCCACTTTGCTGCTTTTCCAGTCATAGAAGTTTGCTGGGCAGGTCAAAGCCTTTTTTGTATAAGGGTTAAGGATGATGTGTGGCAGTGTTGTAGCCGGCTGTCAAGTTCCACAGTTACATGTGGAAAGAATTTGGGATTTGGAGCTGGACAGGCTGGAGTTCAAACTCCAGTGTTAACTGTTGAGCTGTTTTAAGATTGTAGAACTTTCATTTAGGGCAAAAATTCATGAGGGTTACTAGAGTGTAAACATCTAGCCTTGTCCACCTTGGCTAGTTCTTTTCACTCAGGATGAGCAATTGGCCCCAGGATAATCTTTTCTCCTCAGGAGGCTTTGTCCACCCATGATACTCATCTCTTGGCATCTAGAAGCCTGCCCATCTGGAATTGGGTGGTTGGCTGCATTTGAGTGCTTTGTTTGTTTGTTTGTTTGTCTGTTTTTGTATTTTTGACACAGGGTTTCTCTGTGTAGCTCTGGCTGTCCTGGAACTCACTTTGTAGACCAGGCTGGCCTCGAACTCAGAAATTCGAGTTCTGCCTCTGCCTCCCGAGTGCTGTGATTAAAGGTGTGTTTTTCTATACTAAACTTTTGTGTGGTCTTTGGGTAGTTCCCTTTTCCAGGTCTTTTGTTTTGGGGGTTTGCTTATTTTTCCAGACAGGGTTTCCTCTGTAGCTCTGGCTGTCCTGGAACTTACTCTGTAGACCAGACTGGCTTCAGAACTCAGAGGTCTGACCTGCCTCTCTCTGACTGTTGAGTTCCAGGGTTAAAGCTGTGTGCCACCATACCTCACACTACTTGGGTCTTGTTTTTTCTACCTATTAAATGGGTAGTTGTGAGGACAGTGGTTGGACTCATTGCAGTGAAGAAAGGTGTAATCTCATCTTTAATGTTCTGTTTTACACTCTTCTCGACCTTTATTGGATTTTATGTGGGACCCCTTGGCTCTGGGGATGGCTCAGAGTTTCTCTATGTAATGGTCCTGGTGGTCCTTGAATTTACTCTGTAGACCAGACTGGCCTTTGAACTCAGAGAACTGGCTGCCTCTTCCTCCTCAATGCTGGAATTAAAGGCCTGCACCACCACAGACCACCTAGAATGTTATCTTTTAGAAGATGTAATGTGATGTTTGTACTTCTTGGGAGTGTTTATAAGTTCTTTGGTGGTTTTGTGTTTGTTTACTGTGCTGAAACTAGGGCGCTCAATTTTCAGGTGTGAAGGCTCATGAGTATGATCCCATCATTTGGGAGGTTGAGGCAAGAGGATTGCCAAGAGTTTGAGGCCAGCCTGAGCTATGGTGTTCAGACCCTGTCTAAAATAACCAAAATAAAAAGTGTACAATTCAGTGGCTTTCAAAACAGCCATAGAATTGTACTTCTGTCACCAGTTTTATAATGTTTTTAATATCATAGACCCTTTTATAGCTTTTAATGCCCCCCCATTCCTTCCTCCTTTTCCAGCTCCTGGCAACCTATTAATTTTAATTTGTCTGGATTGAACTATTTTGAAACAAGTAGAATCATACACTAACATTGTCCTTTGTAACTTTGTCTCTTTTGGATAGCATGTGTTCAGAGCACATCATGGCATAGCATTTACCTATACTTTGTTTTTATTGCCAAGTAATAGAATCTTGGGTTTTTTTAATCCTCTGGTGGCCCAGAAATGTTTTTTTTTGGGGGGGTGGGGTCTTTCTTCTCTTTCTTCTATTCTGGTAGGCTTGTGTGGGTCCTTAGAGAAGCAGTATGCCTGTTTCTCATTGGATGGATTGCCTGTGTTTATTATCCCTGGAGCAGAGCCAGTGTTCCTGGGTGTTTTGGGTGAGGGGGTGGTGTTGGCTCCAGGTTTGCTGGGACAAGGCTGTGAGGCCTAGAATACTAAACACCTCTTGGCCATGGGCTCTGAGAAGACATCTGTCCAATGCTGTTGCCATCCTTCCCTGTACCCTTCCCCCTTTATTGGCAGTTCTTTTACCCACAGGCTGGGTCAGCAACTTCCCAGGCTGAGAGAGGGAGGATTCTGGGCCCCTACTGCCTTTTAATTCTAACCCTCTCTAGGGAGGTGGATCACACAGAATGGAAGCCTTGCTGTGTATAGTCTCACAGCCACAAAGCCCTAGAGCTCACACCAAAGGAGTACTACAAGGGGGGATATATTAATTTCCTGTGGTTGTTGTGACAAATAACCATGGACTGTTTGGCTTAGAATAACAGATAAATTCTGTTTCAGTTTTGGTGGTCAAAAGTTCAAAATGGGTTTCACTTGGCCAAAATCAAGGTGTTGGTGTTTACTGAACATCCTCCAGCAAGTCCGGGAAAGAATCTAGACTTTTTCCGTTTCTGATGGCCCCATCACTTCAGTTTCCGCCTCTTTCTCTGGATGCATGTGTATGGTTTCCTTTTCTGTATTAAATCTCCTGTAAATCTTCCCCCTCTTCTCACTCTGTATAGGTGTAGTACTTTTCTTGTGACAAACGCAACGTGAGGAAGAGAAGAGTTTACTGTTACTTACAGCTGGAGGGGATACAGTCCAGCCTCAAATGAGGAAGGCTGCTGGCAGGAGTGTAAGGCAGCTGCTCATGTCTGCAGTCAGGAAGCTGCAGAGAGATGGATGCTGGTGGCACACGGATTACTTTTCTCCTTATTAAGCACAGGACCCCTCAAGCCCATGGGGTGGTGTCATGTTTAGGGTGGGCCTTCACTCCTCGGTTAATGCTCTTGAAATTCCCTATAGAAGCCCACCAAGATGTATGTTTCTTAGGTGATTTCAAATCCATTTGAGTTGATAATGAGGGTTAACTATCACAAATCTACCCATTCTCAACTTGACACCTAAACCTTACTACCTTTAAATATCAATATTTTACTCCTGTTCCTCCACATCTGATAGCAATCTCAAGGTAGATAACACATTTAGTTCATTGTAAGAGTAGCCAAATTCTTAGCAGTTCTAACATTGTTCAAAAATCTTAAGTTCAAGGCTTGGTGAGGTGTAGTGTATACCATTAATACTAGCACCTGGGAGGTAGAGGCAGGTAGATCTAAGTAGTTCTAGGCCAGCCAAGGTTGCATAGTGAGACTTAATTGTGAGTCTCTGTAAAATTAACAAACAAGTTACATTATCTAATATACAAGGGCACTGAGCAAACATTCCCATTCCAGAAGAGATGAGTGAAGATATTAGCAAAGAGAGATTAGATGAAAGCAAGACTAAAACCCACCAGGGAATCTGTAGTTCATGTCCAACACCTGGGCTTTTTATGGCATCACCTGCGTTCCAACAAGCTTGGGTAGTTGTGCTCTCATCAGCTCTGATGCTTTGAGCATATGTAGCCTCTGTCTTGAGCCAGCTTCACTAAGTTCCTAAAACAGTCTCTGAACCTGGGCACTGAACCCTTTCATAGGATCACATCGGAAAACACAGATATTTACATGATGATTCATAAGAGTAGCAAAACTACACTTATGAAATAACACTGAAAATAGTTTTATGGTTGGGGTCACCACAACGTGAGGAGCTGTATTAAAGGGTCATAGCATTAGGAAGATTAAGAACCGCTGGCCTAAAGCTTTCCTTGACAGATCTTTCTGGCATCTCTGGTACCCTTGAGGTCACCTTTGCAAAAAGCATTACCTTTATAGTTTCACAAAATGGTCTCTTAGGGTCTTAGTGCAGGCAGTCTGACCCTGCTACCTTGGTGCAAGGCTGTGTGCGTGATCACCTTGTTGAATTCTGGATGTCTGAAAACGCACATGATGTGGGTGATGTCAAGTTATGCTACCAGCTCAAGATGGAACCTAGTTGTCTTGGAGCACAGGCGCTGTGGCCTTTCTCTGCCTTCTAGAGCGTTTCCTGCACTTTAATGCACTCTACTGGACAAAGTACTGCCTACTATCCCACTTACTAGGAAGTGTATATTCCTATTTCACAGATTGGAACACTATGGCTCAAAGCAGTTCATCACTTGGCTTTTATTTGGTAGAACTGCATCGAAACCTAAATCAGTGGTTCCATAGCCTATTCTAACTTCTCTTAGGCTTTTAGCGTTTTTCTTTTGTTTGCTTGTTTATGGGTTTTCGAGATAGGGTTTGTCTGTGTAGCCCTGGCTGTCCTGGAACTCACTTTGTAGACCAGGCTGGCCTCGAACTCAGAAATTTAAGTTTTGCCTCTGCCTCCTGAGTGCTGGGATTAAAGGCGTGCGCCACCACCACCTGGCAGCTTTTAGGTTGTTAAACCAGCTTTTAAAAAGGATCCTGTCTTAACTCCTGGGATACTATGGTGTCAGAGAGCTTTGTCTAGTCCTTTTGCTAAGGCTTAGAGATGGGGAGAGAGAGACTCTGCTCCAGGATTGGTCTTGAACATGTAAAGTTCAGGGTTGAGACTTGATCTTTTCGGGTCAGGATACCAATACAGAATAAATCTACAGAATGTTGGACTATTCTCCAGCCTTCTAGCACTTCCTAAACATTTTCTTCCCAAAGTGAGAAAGGAAGAAAGCTAGAGCTCTAGGTTTTCAAACTGTGATCCGAAGGCCAGTGGATGCTTAGTGATACATCCTCTAGATGCAGGTCTAGATGCCATAGTTATCGTAGGACCCACACTCTATTTGTGCAAAAAGTCTGTCTAGTCAGACTTCCTTTATTTTTAGGCACATCAGAACTCCTCCAGGACTTGCTACCAGGCATGTGTCACCGCTCATGGAACATCATGTGCTGTGTCTCTACTACTAGGCTTTGCTACTACCCTGACTACAACTCCTTTCTGCCTTTGTAAAGTGTGGGTAATGCTTCCTGCCACTTGGGTTGCAGTGAGGACAATGAAATGAGGTCACTTTTGTATCTGGCACCTGGCATAGGACAAAGCACTCAGCTAATATGAGTTCATCCTTTCTGGCTTTTCCCTGCTTAGCTGCCTAGTTTTGCTTGCGTCTTTGCTCTCCTATACACATTGCCAGGCTTTGCGCATCTCTGGTGCTTGGTGACAGAAATGATTTTATTTCTTATCCACTTATCAAGCAAGTCTTGATCCTTTGCTCAAGTGCCAGCTTTAATGTCAGGGTAAGGTCTCTTCCTGCTTCACAAAAGCAAGGGAGCATTCATCTGTTTTGCAGCCCCACTCAAACTGTACGTCATCACTGCGTATTTCTGTACCCCTCCCTTCGAGGTTTACCAGGGTAGAGACGGAAGTCTAATTCATTTTTCTGTCTTCATTGTCCATCCCAGAATGACTCCTATTTTGTGATATGAGAACTAGGCGCCCTCTTTTTCTCTTCTTATCCCTTCTATCTTCCTCATCTACCTTGGAGAATGCTGTTCTCCCCCCTTTAACTCAGTCTATTTTAAGGTATGGGGTTATGGTTAAAAAGTTTATTTTCTGAGGCAGAGGCAGGCGGATTTCTTAGTTCAAGGCCAGCCTGGTCTACAAAGTGAGTTCCAGGACAGCCAGGGCTACACAGAGAAACCCTGTCTCGGAAAAAAAAAAAAAAAAAAAAAAAAAGTTTCTTTTCTAGGAACCCCTTGACAGGCTAGGCCTTGTGAGTCTGGGAGATGGCTAAAAATGTGGGCAAGGATGAACTTCTATGACTAGTTAGTGTGCCAGTGCACAGCCTCCAGGGCAGGATGAGCACCGGAGCTGCTGGAAGGTTGTGCACAAACAGATGGGTTTGTGCTACCCAGGGAAGCACATTAAAGGCTTACACCATTGCATACACTAGCAAGATTTTGCTGAAAGGACCCAGATATAGCTGTCTCTTGTGAGACTAGGCCGGGGGCCTAGCAAACACATAAGTGGATGCTCACAGTCAGTTATTGGATGGATCACAGGGCCCCAATGGAGAAGCTAGAGAAAGTACCCAAGGAGCTAAAGGGATCTGCAACCCTATAGGTGGAACAGCATGATGAACTAACCAGTACCCTGGAGCTCTTGACTCTAGCTGCATATGTATCAGTCGGCCATCACTGGAAAGAGAGGCCCATTGGACACGCAAACTTTATATGCCCCAGTACAGGGGAACGTCAGAGCCAAAAAGTGGGAGTGGGTGGGTAGGGGAGTGAGGGGGAGGGTAGGGGGGGGACTTTTGGGATAGCATTGGAAATGTAAATGAGGAAAATACCTAATAAAATATAAATAAATAAAGGCTTACAGGTATATTTGTCATCTCTGCAAATAGTGCCACACCTTCCTGATGTAGTGGCCCCAGAGGGTGGGGCTGGCTAGGTTTTCCCTTGTCTATGTTCATCCTCTTTCTAGACACTCATCTAGGACTTCTTGAGGGTACATCATCTCTTTGGGGGCGGGGCAGCTGGCCTCATCTCTGCCTCCCCCCCAGTGCTGTAATTAAAAGCATGCCCTACCATGCCAGGTTTGTATCTCTCTCTCTCTCACTCACACACACACACAAAGATTTATTTATTCATTTAATATATATGAGTACACTGTTGCTGTGTTCAGACACACCAGCAGAGAGCATCAGATCCCATTACAGATGGTTGTGAGCCACCATGTTGTTGCTGGGAGTCGAACTCAGGACCTCTGGAAGAGCAGTCAGCGTTCTCAACCACTGAGCCATCTCTCCAGCCCTTGTACATCGCTTTGTGTTGGTCTTTTCCTCTTTTATGTTTAGTGACCACCTCACCAGTATAGGCTATTACAGAGCCAACCCCCTGCTCTCTTGGCAGATGTGTCGAGAAGACCAAATGCTTCTCAGTTTGTAACTGGTATGAGTTTAGGCAGCTTCCCTACAACCAGAAAACACTGCAGTGATGGAGCTGGCTGGGTTTAGACCTCCGGACATTATGCCTACTCTGTTTTTTCTACCCATTTCCTGTAGTGGGGTACAAAAATGGCCCTTTGTGATCAACTTTAGCAGGGAGCCTATAAGTTCCTAGGAACAGGGCTTCCTATTTTGTAGTGCAGCTGTGTTGCTAGGTCAAGCTGTCTGCTTCTGGCAGCCAGCAGAGGGCGTGAGGGGCCTGAGAAAGATCTGCTTCTGCCTCCTTTTGAAATGGAAATGTTTTAAGCTGTCAAGGTCATTATTATTATTATTATTTTAATCTAGAAGTATGAGTTTGTATTTGTTGATTAACCAAACACTTTGGAATCAAATGTGATTTGAAATTTAGAAACTACTCAGAATTTCAACGTTTCCTGGTGTTTATACTATATATTATATAATACTTTAACAGGCTGAAGAAGCACCTCATGATCAAGTGCCTAAATGTTTCTGTGGGAAAATGTTTGAGCCTTCACCCTTAAGTAGGGTATTTGGTATATTCTATTTAGGTTATGATGAGACATGAATTAGATGAAGACTTTGAGTTTTCTGTATTTCTTTCTTTCTTTTTTTCTTTCATTTTTAGGTTATGATGGGACATGAATTAGATGAAGACTTTGAGATTTCTGTATATTTTTCTTTCTTTCTTTTTTTTTGGTTTTTCGCGACAGGGTTTCTAACTGTATAGCCCTGGCAGTCCTGGAACTCACTTTGTAGACCAGACTGGCCTCGAACTCAGAAATCCACCTGCCCTGCCTCCTGAGTGCTGGGATTAAAGGCGTGCACCACCACACCCGGCTTTCTGTATTTTTTCAAGTCTTTTGATGTTCAAAGCATTTAGAGATTTGGAATTTCAGATAACTGTATATCTTTATTGGGAAAGGCTAATAAAATCATCTATAGCATTAATAATTAGGAATAAAAGATTTTATTTATCTTCTGTATATGAGTACATCATTGCTGTCTTCAGATGCAGCAGAAGAGGGCATTTGATCCTATTACAGATGGTTGTGAGCCACCATGAGGTTGCTGGGAACTGAACTCAGGACCTCTGGAAGAGCAGTCAGGGCTTTTGACTGCTGAGCCATCTCTGCAGCCCCTAGGGATTTTATATATGTATATTTTTTGTTTGTTTGTTTGTTAATCCATTCTTTTTTTTTTTTCCGAGACAGGGTTTCTCTGTATAGCTCTAGCTGTCCTGGAACTCACTCTGTAGACCAGGCTGGCCTCGAACTCAGAAATCCGCCTGCCTCTGCCTCCTGAGTGCTGGGATTAAAGGTGTACGCCACCATTGCCCGGCTAGAGATTATATTTTATTGTTTACTTTTTTTAAAATTTTGTGATATATATATATACATATATATATATTTATATTTAATTTATATATGTAAGTACATTGTTGAACTCAGGACCTTTGGAAGAACAGTCAGTGCTCTTAAGTACTGAGCCATCTCTCCAGTCCGGGAAACTTCTTACTAGAACACCACATTCTCCATCTAGGAACTTATGAGGTCTAGGTCCCTGGCTGCCTGGGCTAGGTCTTGCAAGATTGAGAGCAGGGCTCTGAAAGTAGATGAAGTTTCTGTTTTCAGGGAATCTGGGGCCTCCCTGGCATTGTCTTGTCCTTGTCCATAGACTTAAGTCTCCTGCTTTGTAGCCACAGAGTAGTCAAGAAGGGCTGTGAACTTTCCAGGATCCTTTTGGCCAATCATCTGGTCTTCTCAGGAACTTGAAGGCAGCACCCTGGAAAAGGGCTTCCCTGTTGCTGATCTTCCTACTCTTTCCTCCAGCAGGAGCACTGGTTTGAAAAGGCCTTGCGGGACAAGAAAGGCTTCATCATCAAGCAGATGAAGGAGGACGGTGCCTGTCTATTCCGGGCTGTAGGTGAGTCTCTGTCTTGGTTTTGAGGGCTGAGGTGCTTAAGGCTTCTGAGCTGTGTCCTAGTAGTCAGTAGCAGTCCTTGAGACAGGATTGTGGCAGAGGTAACTGCTTGATATTTTAGGATAAACAGGCGCGGAGCTCTTGTTAACGTTTGGCCTCTGGTGTTGGATTGTGTTAAGTGAGTAATGATAACAGCAATAGTAGTGATAAAGGGACACCACTGTTGACATACTGCTCTGCCAAGACTCCAGGAAACCCACTTATTCTGTCAGTTAGGTAGGTGGTTGGTTGGTTGGTTAGTTTTTAAGTCAGTATTTTCTCTGTGTAGCCCTCCCTGTCCTGGAATTTGCTCTGTAGACCAGGCTGGCCTTGAACTCTAAGATCTGCTTGCCTGTGCCTTCTGAGTGCTGGGATTAAAGGTGTGCACCACCACCTGATGTGAAACCCTTTATTAACCCCAAGTCTAGGTGAATGTGAGACTGAAAAATGTCTCAGAAGTGGGGAGTGACTAATCTAAGGTTATACAAAAGTACGTAGAGTCAGGATTTTGTGTGTGGGTTAACTATATCATATTGTCACTTTGGTGTTTCTCTGGTATGGTATATTGAGGATGGTGCGTATTTAGTGCCTGTGTTTATGCTTGTGTGTATAATAAAATTGGGCATGGTGAAGCATAGTTTTTCTCCCAGCATTCAGGAGGCAAAAGCAGGGTGGATCTCTTTGAGTTCAAGGACAGCCTGGTCTACATCGCATGTTCTATGACAGCCAAGGCTATATTTTGTCTTGTCTAAAAAAGAAAAATCTAGATCTACAAATTTCTATATTAGAGTTTTTTTGTCTTTTAACTTGCATAAAAGTAGAGAAAATAGTGAACCCTTTCAGATTTAGTGGCGTAGCTTCACAAAGTGATTAACACATGGATAGCCTTACTTTATGAACTATATCGTATTATCATTTCATTCATAAATATTTCTCTATGCTTCTTTTTAAAGATTTATTTATTTATTTTATTTATTTATATGAGTACACTGTAGCTGTACAGATGGTTGTGAGCCTTGGGAATTGAATTTAGGACCTCTGCTTGCTCTGGTCAACCCCCGTCACTCAGGTTAACCCTGCTGAGTCCTACTAGCTCTGGCCCAAAGATTTATTTATCGTTATAGATAAGTACACTGTAGCTGTCTTCAGACGCACCAGAAGAGGGTGTCAGGTCTCATTATGGGTGGTTGTGAGCCACCATGTGGTTGCTGGGATTTGAACTCAGAAAGAGCAGTCAGTGCTCTTACCTGCTGAGCCATCTCGCCAGCCCCTTCTTTGTTTGTTTCTTTTTTCTTTTTATTTTATTGTTTTCTGAGACAGGGTTTCTCTGTGTATCCCTGGCTGTCCTGGAACTCACTCTGTAGACCAGGCTGGCCTTGAACTCAGAAATCTACCTGCCTCCGCCTCCCTAGTGCTGGGATTAAAGGCCTGTGCCACCACTGCCCGGCCGTCTCTATGCTTCTTTAACAGATACATCTATATTATTTTCTCTTGTTTTCACATAAGTAAAGTGCTGTTGTCATACCTAGAATTTTTTTTTTCTTTTCTGAGACAGAGTCTCGTTCTCTAGCCCAGGCTAGCTTGGAACTTGGAATAATCCTTCTTCAGCCTCTTTTTTTTTTTTTTTTAAGATTGATTTCTTTATTATATGTAAGTACACTGTAGCTGTCTTCAGACACACCAGAAGAGGGCGTCAGATCTCATTACTGATGGTTGTGAGCCACCATGTGGGTGCTGGGATTTGAACTCAGGACCTTTGGAAGAGCAGTCAGGTGCTCTTACCTGCTGAGCCATCTCTCCAGCCCCTTCTTCAGCCTCTTAAGAGCTGAAATTATAGGTGTAAGTCAGTATGCACAACTAAGAATTGGTAAATTTCTTTTGAGACTCTGGTCGTCCTGGCTGTTCTGGAACTTTCTGTGTAAACTAGATTGGCCTCATTCTCAGAGGTCTCAGAGGCCTTTGCCTCTCAATTGCTGGGATTAAAGCCATATGCTACTGTGCCAGCTTAGAATTAGTAATTTCTTGATATCGTCTGTTAAGCCTGAGCTAGATCTTTGACCAAACAAGGAGTTTTGAAATCCCATACTGACATGAAGGGATCCTAGATTGTGGCCTGTTCTCTCCTCCCACACCAGTGGTTCTGGTATCTTCGAAGGAAAATCGTTCCCTGACATCTTTGAACTGGGAATCAGAAGATGTGGCTCTTAGGCTGGCTGTCTCCCCATCTGTGAAATGGGTGCTCCCTGGGCTCCATCAGTTCTTTCTAGGTCTGCTCTTGGTTTCTCGGTGATTCGCATGTTTGTTATAAGCTGGTTGGTCTTTAGCAAGTGACTCTTCTTTCTGGATCCTCTTTCATTAGTTGAAGAGTAGGTTAAAGGACTTCCCTGTGGTGATGGTTTTGATATGGTTTGATTTACTTTGGTAAATCTCTTTAATGCATACTTGGTCATCATGGAACAGTAGCACTAGTAAAGTCTGGCTGCTCTTCTCAGTTGTTTCCCAGACTCAGCTAGAAATATTTGTGGAATGGGTGGGACAGAGGGCCACTTAACCCTTCTACCAAGCAGAAGCTATTCAGGTAATGGTTTCTGTTGCTTTGGAGGAAAATCCCAACCCTTCTAGCCATCTGGCTCAAAGTTCTGTTCTCCCTGGGAAATTTACTAGAGAAAGACCTGAGTTTGGAAAGCAGAGAATGAACAGGTGAGGATCTATTAGTTTCTGGGTTCCATATTAACCTCGGGATGGATGTTAGAAGAAGCAAGATTGCTTTTGGACATCTGGGCTCAGATGTTCTCTGAGGCAGCTTAGAGCCCTTGAGCACCTGGTGTGAATAGTTATCCACATCAAGAGCAGGTTTGTATGCGTGTGTCTGTTTAGTTACCCCCCCACCCCCCCATCAGGGCCTTCCAGTAAGGGGCCCAAGCATACAGGAAGAGCTGACCACAGCAGCTTTAAGGCCTTTCCTTATCAGCACTATGGCTACACATTTCCCCTGACTGGGCTGCCCTCAGCTTTTCTCTGTAAAACCTCAAGTCCTATGGGCTCTCCCCTGAAGTACGTGGCCCCTGGTCTCTAGGCCTCCTCTAGAGGTTTCCCTGGTGCAGAGTACACAACATGTGCTGGACAAGGGGACTTTGTCCCCAGGCTTTCCGCTGTCCCCCTGTTTCTAGCCTAGCTTATACAGGGACAGATGGCCATCACCTCACTCTTTCTACAAAGGCCTGCAAGCATTAACTTTTTACCATGTATTGACTAATAGAGGGAACATGTAACTGAGAGCTGGAATTGAGTGAGTTGCACACATACATTACACTTTGCTGTTTCTCTAACCGTGCTGTGTGCTACACATCCAGCTGGGCGCTTTAGGCCTTCCTGAGACTTTTGGATCATTATGCCATGAAATAGAAGCTCTGAAAAGAAGGGCAGAAAGTATGGCTCAGTACTAGCTCTTGTCTAGCATTTGGGGGACCCTGGATTTGATGCTCAGCATTGCCAAGGATTGAAGGAGAAGTGACAGTGGTAGAGTTTGCACAGAGGATGACCCTAGGAGCCCCTAGCTCCGTGGTTTTTAACCTGTGGCTTGCAACCCCTTTTGGGGTCATATAACCATTTTTGCCTAAGACCATTGGAAAAAAGATATTTACAAGTAGTAACTGCAAAATTACAGTTGTGAAGTAGCACATTAGAATAATTGTCGTAGTTTCTTGGTTTGTCCTTTGTTTGTTTTTTGAGACAGGGTTTCTCTGTGTATCCCTGGCTGTCCTGGAACTCACTCTGTAGACCAGGCTGGCCTTGAACTCAGAAATCCACCTGTCTCTGCCTCCTAACTGCTGGGATTAAAGGCGTGTGCCACCACTGCTCGGCTTTTGTCCATTCTTTGACCTCTCTAGATTTTCTTTCTAGCTAGAAGCATTTATTCTTCCATTGATGAGGGTCCACTGCAGGTGGTTTTCTGTCCTTTGTTTTGCCTCTGACATCCAGAGAGCACTTTTGAATCAGTGTCAATTGCTTGTACCCATTTCTCCCTAGTACCTCCTCCTAGAGATATATGAGCATCAGTGATCTCCCAGGTGGAGGCAGGTATCCTGTGGCCCACCCAGTCCCTGCTGTGCTCTGATAACCTCCTAGAAACATGAGCCTCCCTACCTCCATTTGACTTTGACTAGGCAGAAGTGTCTAGCTCTGGCCATGGCAATGGTGCTGGCCTCTGGACCAAGTAGAAGCCACATAGTTGTGTCTGAATGGATTTCAGAAGAGAGTAGCGTAGCTAGGGCTCTGTTATAGCCCAGAAGTATTAGCCAGGTCCACTTCTGGTTGAAATAGGGTCTCACTCTAGGAATTTTTTAGGTTAGACCAGGTGCCCTTGTACCTTAAGCTTGTGATCGTCTTCATGTCTTGACCTTCTGTGTATTGGGGTTACAGACATACTGCTACCATGCTTTCTTGTTTGACAGATTTTCTTTGTGACAGGGTTTCTTTAGAAATCTCTGTAGAATGTGGATTGTAGAACTTAATCTGTAGATGAGGCTAGCCTCCAACTCAGATATTCCTGCCTCTGCCTCCCGAATGCTGGGATTAGAGGTGTGCATCACTGGCCAGCCTTAGATTTGTGAGCTTTATAAAATGAGAAACTGAGACCTTAAGAGAAAGCCAGTACCTTGTCTTGTCTAAGTCCGCCAGCCAATGTAAGAACAACAGTGTTTGAAATTGTATTAAGACATAGTAGATTCCTATGTTTTATTTCTTGTACACCTGCCTTCTTTGATATCTCTTTGCTCAGAATCATTTGTGTTTTCCCATTTTTGCCAGGGGAATCCTCAAACAGAAAAATTTATATCTCAGATTGGTAGGAGGGTGGGGCAGGGGATCTCCCAGAGGTCTGAGGTGATATATCTTGCCCATAGTCTGTACCCAGTGGGACAGTTGGGTGTGTATACCCTGTCATAACATGGCTATGACCATGATAGGTGGGTAGGACCTTTTACTGGATGCTGCTTCCTCAATGAGGCCAGGGTTTCCACAAGAGCATGAGTTCAGTGGAGAGCAGAATAGGTTGCTGTTGCCCTTGCAGCTCTGTCCATCTACCCACATTTGTGTGGTTTGGTTTTAGGTTCTCCACGGAAGCCAAACTTCCTTTCTTTATTAAACATGTATGTGCGTGCATGCATGTGTGTGTGTATATACCATAGTATGTGTATATGGAGGTCAGAGAAAAACTCACAAGAGTCTGTTCTCTCCTTCCTCCTTCCACCCTGTAGGTTCTAGGGATGGAACTCTGGTTGTCAGTCTTGGCAGCAGGTGCCTTTACCTCTTGAGCCATCTGCATAGCCCGAAGTTTGCCTTTCTGTCTTTAGCAGAACTTAATGGTAGGTAGCAGCCTGAGGAGTAGATGGTTCTCAGGTCCCTCCAAAGCAAGAGAAGACTTCATTTATAGCCCTTTAGAAATAATGTGGACTTGAGCCGGTAAAGGGAAATAAATGGTTCAGCCAGTAAAGGTGCTTGTTGCTGAGCCTGGCAACCTGAGTTCAATCCTTAGGACTCAAGTGATGAGAGGAAAGAACAGACTCTTACAGTTCTCTTCTGACCTATACATGTGCTGGGGCATACAGATGCACAAAGTAGATAAATGTAATGATAAAATTATAGAAAAGAAAAGTGGGGCTGGAGAGAGCTCAGTACTTAAGAGTACTTGCTGCTCTTCCAGAGGACTCTAGGTTGGGTTCCCAGGACTCCCAGTGGCTCACAACTTTCCGTAATGCTAGTTCCAGAGGGTCCACTGCCCTCTCCTGTTTCTGGGCATCAGGTATGTGCGCAGCACACATGTACATGTAGACAAAACTAATATACATACAGCAAAATAATCTTTGTAGGGAGGAAGGGGGAAAAAGTAATCTCTATCTTACTTCTTATAAGTGTGGGCAAATGCAGGTTTGAGTTTAGGGAGCCTGAGGAAGGAGGACTTCCCCATACAGCAGAGGAGAAAGATGAAACAAATGTGCTAGAAGTGTTCCTCTCCCACCTATCCCTTACAAAGACTGGGAAGGAAGTAGTATAAGTTCCTAGGTATGCACAGCTTCTTATCTAGTGTTAAGTCTTTCTTGATTGGTGACAAAGGAATGTACTCACTGTATGCTGTGGTTCTGTGTTGTGGAATTGGTCATGTGGGTATTTAGTCTCAAAGGTTTCAGTCTTTTGTAGACCCTGCTGGCTGCATGTGGGCACATATGTGCACTTCCTTGTATCTTTGTATGTTCACAGAAAGCAAAGCAGTGTGGTCCATGGGGAGGAAGGTTGGTGTTGAATCTAGGGAAGTGTGCAGCTAGATACTTGTTATCTATATTAGGTCCCAGGCCTTTTTTTTTTTTTTTTTCTGAGATAGGGTTCCGAGACAGGGTTTCTCTGTATAGCCCTGGCTGTCCTGGAACCCACTCTGTAGACCAGGCTGGCCTCAAACTCAGATATCTGCCTGCCTCTGCCTCCCGAGTGCTGGGATTAAAGGCATGCGCCACCAGGCCAGTCCTGTCCCAGGCCTTTTCCTTGTTCCAACTAATTTCTCGTGGATTAGCAGGGAAACTGAAGTAGAGAGGATCAGGCCCAGCCCTAAGAGAATAAGTTGGCTGTGAGGGATGGGGTAGGGAATGTCACTTGGGACCACCTATTGACTCCTTTCTACGTTTAGAACTAAATGCGTGCTAAGTATGTGATCCTGAGCCAGCCGTGATATTTCTTTATCAATGCCACCCCCATCACTAGCACATATAACTTTGTCCTTTTTATTTTTGAGTGAAGATCAAATGAGTTGTTTTAAAAGTCTGTAGTAAAACTAATGATAGTAATGTGCTGAGAATTTGTGAGCCCTACTTAGAAAGAGAACAGAGGTGGACTACAGCTGGGGGAATCCCCTCCCAGCTGGACTCTGGAAAAAAGCAGGTGCATATGGGCAAGTGCAGTGTTAGCAAGAGGAGGAGTTTCAGTTTCTTTCAAAACATTTTCTCTGAATTCCCCCTGTATTTGTGGGTCCAGTGGGCCACTCTTTCTCCCACCTTGCACCCCTCCCCAGGAAGTGCATCCTGGCCCCCTCATGCTAACCTGGGAGGGCTAGGAAAATTAGAAAACCTAGTTGATATTAAGTAATGATATGCTTGGGGCTGGTGAGATGGCTCAGCACTTAAGAGCACTGACTGCTCTTCCAAAGGTCCTGAGTTCAAATCCCAGTAACCACATGGTGGCTCACAACCATCCGTAACAAAATCTGATACCCTCTTCTGGAGTGTCTGAAGACAGCTACAGTGTACTTATGTATAATAGATAAATAAATACATATTCTTTTTTAAAAGTTATAGTATGCTTTACCTATTCTATTAAAGGGTTTTTTCTCTCTTGGTGGGAAAGTACTGTTTGTATTTCCTTGATCTAGAGATCCTTATTATTATTATTATTATTATAGATTTCTCTGTGAGCCCTAGATGTCTTGGAACGCACTCTATAGACCACCCTGGCCTTGAACTCACAGAGATCCACCCACTTTTGCCACCCAAGTGCTGGGATTAAAGGTGTATACCACCACCACCACCTGGCTGCGATTCGTCTTTTACTTCATGTTACTGATTAAGCTATAAGCTGGGTATGGTACACCTGTAACCCCACACTTGAGAGTAAAGGAGGAGGATTGTTGTGAGGTTGAGGCCAGCTTGGGCTACAGATTGAGTGCTATTCCAGCCAAGTGTCTCAACCTAAGAAAATAAAAGTCAAAAATTAAGGAACAGCTTATAATGAGTCAATAGGTGGTCCCAAGTGACATTTCCCCATCCAAGGTGTTTTCTAATAGAATCTGGGATGAGCCTGTATGTATTATAACTTGCCTGGACCTGAGGACCCAACATAAAAAGTCAGTATTATTACTTTGGTAGGAATTTGGTTGTCAGAGTTTTGAACAAAGGCGCAGAAGGTAAGTGTTTGGACCATTGCATTCTTTAAAAAGAACTAGTAGAGCAGGGCGTAATCCCAGCACTTGGGAGGCAGAGGCAGGCGGATTTCCGAGTTCGAGGCCAGCCTGGTCTACAGAGTGAGTTCCAGGACAGCCAGAGCTATAAAGAGAAACCCTGTCTCAAAAAAAAAAACGAAAACAAAAACAAAAACAAACAAAAAAGAACTAGTAGTGCTTGTAATAGGGGTAGCCCTCCTTTATGCTTTTGGGGCTTTCCTCTGGTGGAGGAAGTGCAACAGAAATGAGGAAGGGCTTAAGAAGCAATTCTCTCAGCACTCTAGCTGACTGCTAGGTCGCTAGCAGTATGATAGGAGTTACTGTCCTCATGACAAATGGTTTTGTTTGTTTTGTTGTTTGAGACAGGGTCTCTATATAGCTCTAGCTGTTCCTGTACTGGAACTCTATGTAGACTAGGCTAGCCTTGAACTCACAGAAAGCCTCTGCCTTCTGAGTGGAGGGAATATGTGCCAGCATTCTTGGCCTGAAGTGCCTGGTTTTGACTACTGTTTAGGCTTTAGGTACTTGACAGATGTCTTGTAGTCCCATCCCCATACTGAAGATTGAACCTAGCATGCCATATTCTCCCATAGAAATATATTTCTATCTCTCCTCTCTAGTCTTTACCATTTTAAGTGGAGAAGAGTTACTGTCCCCACTTATGGATGAAAGGCCTTGTCCAGTGCCACACAGCTAAGAGGTGGCATGGACTTTCACCAGACCAAGGCAAGATAAAGGATTCCCAAATCTGGCATCTTGCTGACAAATAGAAATCCCAGGCCTCTAAGTTACCTTCTGTAGGAGATCCATGTTTCCCATTAACTTGGCCCAGCTCAGGGAGCCTGATAGCCCACCCCATTTAACCCTTTCATTCCCATCTTAGTTCCTGTTTATGGCAGCTGCAGACTGCACTGCCTCCAAACTGAGCCTACAAAAATAGCTCCTCTAGCACCCTAGGCAGCCACAGCAGCCTCTGTGGTCCTGGCTTCTAAGAAAGGCAGCAGCAGCCCCCCACCCCACCCCCAGCTTGTATGCAGGACATGTGATTTACTGGAAGTACTTAGGGGGGGAGTGTGGCCACAGAAGCCACATCCTTGTTTACATCGGTGAAGGGGCTACCCCTTCCTGCCTTCACAGCCCCTTCTCCTCCACCCGTCAGGTATAGTCACCTCTGGGATGACATGAGGCTGTAGCTACCCACTTTCTCTCTCAGTGCAGCCTTTGATTCCTGTATTACACAGAACCGTCATGGAGGGAATCACTGGGCAGTGAAGACCTTCTGGCAAGTCTTTAGAGAAATAGACTGGCAGGCTTGCTTGGTGGGCATGTTCCCATTCCTAGCATCCCCTGCCCCTGTGCCCTAGGGGGATCCCATTAGAGCAGTGTATCTCTGGGGAAACACAGGGAAATTCCCTTTTCAAGGCAGCCAGTGAAAGTCAGGTTTGCTTAATCTTCAAGCCCACATTAATTAAGAAACTCCTGCTTCCTGTGCCTCAGCCTATATGACTGCTCAGCAAACTGTACTCAGTTTCTTTTACTACATCAGGTCCTGAGCTGCCGGTGGGCTTAGGTGTCAGCTGCCCCTTATCTTCAGTGGAGGCTTTGTGTAATCAGTCTGTGTACACCTTTGAATTAGATGGTAGAGGAGTTCTACCACTTTACACATACTGTCCACATTGTCCACAAGAAACCTGTCAGGTCACACCTGTTTGTTTTCCACTTCACAGAGGAGGCATAGGAAACTCAGAGAGTCATTTGTCTCTGGCTGTTTACCTCACTAGTTACTATTTGGCAGAACTTAAAGTGTTTTCCTTCCCTTCAGTTTTAAAAATTCTAATCATAGCCATGTGTGTTGACGCACCTCTTTAATCCCAGCACTAGGAGGCAGAGACTGGTCGGTAGATCTCTGGAGTTCAATGTCAGCCTGGTCTGCAGAATGAGCTTCAGGATAGCCAGGGCTACTCTGGGAAAGAAAGGGGGGGGGGCAGGAAGGAGAGAGAAAAGGAAAGGAAAGAAAAGATTCTAATCATGATGGTAGCCTTTAATCCCATCACTCAGAAGGCAGAGGCTGGCAGAACTCTGTGAGCTTGAGGCCAGCCTAGTCTATGTATCAAGTAGCAGAGCAGTCATCCCTCCCTGTCTGTCTCAAAAAAAAAAAAAAATTCTAATCTTTTTTGTGGTGGTGGTAGGTATTGAATGTAGGGTTTGGTTTGGCTTGAAATGGAGTTTGCCTAGATCTCAGGTGATCTAGGCTTTGAACTTGGCAATTCTCTTGACTCAGCCTTGATTATAGGTATATACTGCTCTCCTTTGTTTCCCCCACTGAGACAGGGTTTCTCTGTGTATCCCTGGCTGTCCTGGAGCTCAGTCTGTAGACCAGGATGGCCTCGAGTGCTGGGATTAAAGGCATACACCACTGTGCCCAACTTAAAAATTGTTTGTTATTTCATTTTTATTAGTGGGTATGGAGATTGGGATGGTCACATGTAGAGGTCAGAGGACAAGTTAAGGAAGCAATTTGGTTCTCTCCTTCAAGTGTATGAGTCTTGATGATTGTACCCTACTGCCTTTGTCCACTGAGCATCTTGCTGGCCCTTGACTGTACTACTCTCACCTGTCTACCGTATAAGCTTTCATTCTTCAAGAGTGTTTGACTTTGCTACTTTTTTTTTTTTTTTTTTTAGACAGGTAGCCTAGCCTGGCCTTGACATAATCTTCTGGCCATTCCACTTGCACATCCTGAGGGCTGGGATGGTAGACATGTACCAGGCCACCTGGCTGATCTGTGCATGTTCAGCATGTTTTCAGCCCTTGCTTGTTCTTTCCACCACTCCTTTACAACACAAATGAAGTCTCGGGCCTTGGTGTAGAAAAGGGAGTTTCCCTAGTCCTTCAGTCCATCTTCTCCCTAATGATTGTTGTATGACTCTGTGACTCAGAGCTCTGGTGGTGACAGCTCTGACCCCATCCTCTCCTTTGTTTTGTCCTCACACCCCCAGCTGACCAGGTGTATGGAGACCAGGACATGCATGAGGTTGTTCGAAAGCATTGCATGGACTATCTGGTGAGATCCAAGGGAGGCCTTGGGGCAGCAGGAGGGTAGGGGGATCCCCGTTGCACACAAACCTTAATTTTCCAATCTATTCCACAGATGAAGAATGCTGATTACTTCTCCAACTATGTCACAGAAGACTTCACCACCTATATCAATCGGAAGCGGAAAAACAACTGCCATGGCAACCACATTGAAATGCAGGCTATGGCAGAGATGTACAACCGTCCTGTGGAGGTGTATCAATATAGCACAGGTACTTCTGTAGTGGGTAGGTGAGGGACTAATGGTTCCTCATCAGAGCCAACCATACCGGCCCCCCTGTGGATGCTCCCTCCTTCTCTTTCTCTGCAGAACCTATCAACACATTCCATGGGATCCATCAAAATGAAGATGAACCCATCCGTGTCAGCTACCACCGGAATATCCACTATAATTCAGTGGTGAATCCTAACAAGGCCACTATTGGTGTGGGGCTGGGCCTACCATCATTTAAACCAGGGGTAAGTGGGTCCCTGTGCCCCAGGTAGATATGGATCATTGGCTCTGCCCTTAGACCATAAAACTGTCTCCCCCTAAGTTTCACCTGTCTATAATATTAGTGAGTCACTGTTGATCAGAACTCATTCTGTAGCTTTTGATTTGCCTGTCCATGAAGTGGCTCACTAATGTTATTCTGGTTAATAGTGGCCTTTTAGGATGTAGAGCTCAATTTGAAGCAGTAAGGCAGACCTTGGACTAGGTATCCAAGCTTCCACACAGGTAGATCTTCTCCAACTTCAGAGCACTTACAGTTGGAGTCACAGATTTGGAATGTAGTCCTGACCCACAGCTTACTGGAATGAGCCCTGTGGGCAGATTGTATAGTTTGGGCCTATACTGAAAGTCCTTCCCACAGGCCCAAGACCTAATTGGTGTCAGAAGATGGGAGTTGATTTGCCCAGCATCCACTGGCAGATAATCTCACAGTCTCTCTCCTCATCTTCCCTGCTCCATCCTCCCCCTTTCATCGTGTCCTCTGATCCTCCCTCTTGCCTTCCTCCTAGGCTCTTTCCCCTTCTCCTCACCCCCACTTCCTGTCCTCCCCACCCCCTCTCTTCCCTGGTCTCTATCTTCCCTTCACCCCCTCCTGGGGGTTTTGAAGACTTCTATTCAGGTTTCACTTCCTACAAACAGAAGGTGGTCCTGCCTAATCTTAAACAACATCAACATACCCTCCAACCTTGCAGGGGGGGTGGTGTTTTATTTTTTAACTAAATTTTAGAAAAGTTACAGATTTGCAGAATGATTGGGAGAATATTAGCATTTCCATATGCCCCACTATGATTAACATGAACATAGTACATTTGTTGTCATTAAAAAATTAGTATGGATTCATTAAGAACAATTTCCTCAGTTTCTACTTGGTGAGCCTTTTCTCTTCCAGGATTCTGTCTCACATTTAATTGTTCCCTTTGACTTCTTGTGACTTTAACAAATTCTAAAGAATTTGACCGCTTTTGTTTTGATCTGGCGACCCACTCCACCGGTTTAGAATGTTATCTAATGGGAATTTCACTGTGTGTATGTAGCTATTCCAGAATGAATTTTTTCTACTTAATTAATATCATTTAAGATTCATCTGTAACTTTTACTGGCTTGACTTTATTTCCTTTTCCTTTAAAAGTCTGAATGTTTAAACGTTTCTCTAATTAATAGACTTCATTGTTCAAAACTATTTTACATCTGTTTTGGGGAGGGGTGTGTAGAGGTCTTCTCTGTGCATCAAGCTTGGTGCAAAGCCCCCTTCCTCCTTGAGAATACACTTTCCTCCATCTAGTCTCTTCCCAAGGAACAGTATTAATACATGCCTACTAGCCTGAACTTACTGCCTCATTCCTCCCACTTGTTTTGATCTCAAAAATTTTAAGGAGAACCATTCAAAAGTATTGCAGGGAAATTTTTTTTCCAGCATTTTTCTAATGATTTTAACTTTGATATTGGGTTCGGGCAGAAGAGCACAGATATCAAGAGTATGTGATAGGAATATGATCATGACTGTTGATGTTGATTGTCTGGCAGAAGTCATAGGAATTTTCCCACCTTTTGACTGCTGTAGTGTTAGGAAGGAAGTCACACTTAAGGAAAGGGAATTATGTCTGTCTTCCTGAATTGATGTTAATGTGAGCTTAGGGTTAGTGCTGCTAGATCTAGTTACAATCCCTTGACCATTTGCCTCCTTCTAGCCTTTTTCTTGAGTAAATTTCCCTTTTCCTGAGTAAATTTTCACTTTAAAGTTTAGAAAACTTTCCCCATCACCCAGCAGTCATTTACATGACTGCTATTTACATATACGAGTATAAGCTGGGGCAGACTCATTAACTGGACCCCCTGGAGTCCGGTGATATCTGCAGTTCTTTTTATGTTTAGTGTTACTGATTCTATTCATTTTTAAAGTGCCCGAGGCCACCACCTGCTTGTCTTTGCATACATTTGTAATTCATTTAGGTGGTTTTGTCACTGGGAGCCTTACTTCTTAACTAATCTTTAAAAGGCGATTAGCATACATTAAGGATTAGTCTTTGTTTTGTAAAGTTCCTTGGGTTTTGACAGATGCATAATAATACCATGCATCTATCTTAGGCACCTATTCAATCAGCTAGTTTCAGCCCCTAAAGGTTCCCCAGGCTTTCTCCTGCAACCACTGATCTTTATTGACTGCTTTTGCCTATTTCAGAAAGTCACGTAATTGCAATCATAAGTATGTAAGCTTTTAAAAATGCTGCTTTCAGGTAGCAATATGCATTAAGGTTCTTCCCTGGTTTTTCATGGTTTGTTAGCTATTCTCTTATCACTGTTCCATTTGTGGAGGCACACTGTTGGTTTAATCATTCACCTATTTGAAAGATATCCTTGCTTGCTTCCAGGTTTTGATGATTATGAACAAAGCTTCTGTAAACTGCTGTGTTCAGGGTTTTGTAGGAACTTAAATTTTATGATTAGTTGTATTAATATCTGGAAGCAAGATTGCAGAATTATAAAATCATGCTGTGATTTGTAAGCAACTGCTAGACTATTGTATGAAGTGGCCTGATTTGTTCCAGTCGCCATCACAATGAATGAAAGTTCCATTCCTCTTCTTTCCCAGCAATTCATCTTTCTACTTTTTTGAATTTTAGCCATGCTCAGTGTTTTTTTTTTTTAAGGTTCCTTGATTGTTAAATGTGTTGAACATTGTTTTAATGCTCTACCACTGAGCTTCGTCCCCAGCCTGAGTATCGGTTACATATGTCCATTGGCCATCTCTATATCTTTACCTGTGCAATTAGATCGCTTACCTACTTTTCATGTTTGTCATTTTGTAGTGCTAGGAATTGAACCCATGTTTTTGTGTATGCATTCATTATCACTGAGCCGGCCCTATTTTAAATTGGCTTGATCTAACCATTTTATACATATATTTCCCCTGGTGTGCCCCATGGTAGAAAATTATGTTGTTTAGCATACATGCATTTATGTATGTTATGTATACACATTTGAAAATAATGTTGCTAGGGACATGGTGGTACATGCCTGAAATTCTAGTAGTCTTGAGGCAGAGGAAGAGAATTGTGAGTTCAAACCTAATGACTGGGCTGCATACCAAGCCATTGTTTTTGGAAAACAAAACATTAACCAAAATTTTAGGAAGCAGTATTTGCATTTAATCCCTGAAATATACTTCGATGTTCTCTATTATTTCATTAGCATCATGCCTGTAATCCCAGCACTTGTGAGCCTCAAGCAGGAAGGCAAATTGCTATGAATTCCAGGCCAGCCTGCCTTCTTAGTGAGTTCAAGCTCAGTCCAGGCAATGACACTCTCTCAGAAAGCAAATAATGTTGTAGTGTCTTAAAATTTGATGTGAACTTGCATGAGAATACAGTGTCCTAGCAGCCACATGATGCCAATACTGACCCTTTAATCCCTCACATAGCCATACCCAGCCTCATATATGCTTGATTCCTGCCTCCACTCCATGTCTATACTTCTGTTCATGTTTTTCCTTTGCCTTATCTGGGAATATATGAGAAAGGCTTCAGCATTGTGAAATTGAATCATTGCTAGATGAGGCTTCTTTTAAATGAAGGCCTAGACAGAAGAGCCCCTCTTATCTCCAGACTTAATGCTTCACTTGAGGTGTCTTGGGTTTGGGCCCATATTTTTGACCATAGCAGTTCAGATTGCCAGGTCTTATATCTAAGCCTGCTTTCTTCAGTTATGTATGGTTCTATACACAATTCGCTGAGGAGTGCTTTGTAAAAATAACTTCTATGTTGTCTTTGCTAAGGCCTGTAGGCCTCCTGCCTTTCTGAGCCCATTCAGGCTCTTACCTACGTTCAGAGCATCACCGCACATCCCTGTTCCTCTCCCCCCTGGCAGTTTGCAGAGCAGTCCCTGATGAAGAATGCCATAAAGACATCAGAAGAGTCATGGATTGAACAGCAAATGCTGGAAGACAAGAAACGAGCTACAGACTGGGAGGCCACAAATGAGGCCATAGAGGAGCAGGTGGCTCGAGAATCTTACCTTCAGTGGCTGAGGGATCAAGAGAAACAGGCCCGCCAGGTCCGGGGACCCAGCCAGGTGGGTCATGGACTCTGTCATTGGCCTGATCAAGACTTGTTACTTCCTATCTTTTGACCCCCTAATTGACAGGGATAAAATAAGAGATTTTGACATCTTGGAGAAAGGGAAGCTCCCAGTCCCTTCTCTAACTCATCTCATCTTTAGTCTTGACATCGTACCTTGGAACTCTCAACACTTGATTTTAAGAAGTGGAGAGCCAGCTCTTAAGAAATGAAGAGAGCAGCCACCACTGCTAGTAGCACAAAGGAACAATGGATAGCTACAAAGAGACCAGCTTTTTTTTTTTTTTTTTTTTTTTTTTTGGAATCCCTTTGCATGCTGCATTCTGTACTGAGGATATAAAATCTTTCCTTCACTATCTTCAGTGATCCTGTCTGTCTGTTGAGGCAGATATGGCATTGGTCAGGCCTGTGACTCTGGTTGTACAAGACCAGGAGAGGTGGGGGATCCAGTCGGTTGTATTCCTAGGATAGCAAGCAGGGAGGCAGGCGCCAGGGGAATCACAGAGGGGTTTGGAATGACTAAATGGTTCCAAAAGCTGAATAATCTGATCAGTGAGTATTTACTGTAGGCCTGTGGCAGGAAGCAGGAGGTCCTATTCCTAGTGTAGCGGGGTACATTGTGAACCTAGCAGGCCAAAGTACCTATCCTTAGGCTATTCACAGTTTGGCTAAGTGAAATAAAATGCTCATAATGAATAAATTAGTTGGAGGTATGGTGGATGAAAAATGGACACTTGGTACAGGGGACAATTGAGACTGAGTGGTGATGGTCTGAGTTCACGGTATTAAACAGTCGTCGGGGTAGGCCTCAGCAGATGAGGTGGGGGCAGCCCATAAAAAGGGGATTTGGTAGCTTGGGGGTGAGGGCAGCGGAGTTGGTATAACTCAGGCAGAGTCTGTAGCTGAACAGAATGTGGGTGAGATCAGGGTAGTGGGGCTAGGTTGGATAGTGGCTTGTGAATTCTGGAGAGGACTTTGATTTTGCTCTCAATGAGACAGAAACCATGGGTGGTGGGCTGTGAACACAGAAAGGATTCGAGTTAGGACTTGACAGGATCACCCTGACTGATTATAGAGCAAATCTAAGGGAGAAAGAAAGCAGAGTTGAAGTAGGAGATCAGTGAGGAGGAGGCTCCCAAGGGAGTCCCAGTGACAGGTGAGGGTACTACAGTCGTGTTATGGAATCACAATCTCTTCAAAGAATAGGACTTTGTCAGATGCCTGCAAGGATATGAGACTAGTTAAGAACCTCCCAGTAGTCCACTGTGATACATTAAAGCTGTGCTATAGCCAGGATTCTGGAAAGGGTATAATCACTCTGGCACAGGAGGGTCATAGCTGGTGTAGGTCCTTATCACTTTTTCCTTCCCTACTGCAGCCCCGGAAAGCCAGTGCCACATGCAGTTCAGCCACAGCAGCAGCCTCCAGTGGCCTGGAGGAATGGACTAGTCGGTCCCCACGGCAACGAAGTTCAGCCTCGTCACCTGAGCACCCTGAACTGCATGCCGAGCTAGGCATTAAGCCCCCTTCCCCAGGCACTGTGTTAGCTCTTGCCAAACCTCCTTCACCCTGTGCACCAGGTCAGTGGCTTGCTTTCAGGGTGCCTGCTTGGGCTGAGGCTCTGCTTGCTGGGCCCTACCTCTGATTGTCCATCTGCCTCAGGTACAAGCAGTCAGTTCTCAGCAGGGGGTGATCGGGCCACCTCTCCTCTTGTGTCCCTCTACCCTGCTCTGGAGTGCCGGGCCCTCATCCAGCAGATGTCCCCCTCTGCCTTTGGTAAGCCTCCTTAGGGGATGGGCCAGCTGGAAGTTGGGAGAGCCCGGAGGATTTTTGAAGCCCCTGGCCATCTCTCCCAAGTCAGAGGCATGAGGGAAAATTTCAGGCCCCAAAGATTTTCTCCACAGTGGGTCTAGTGGGGCTTCACAGAGTTGAGGGAGTCAATGAGTGATTGGGACCTGAACAGATTTTTCCAGAGCCAGGGATCAGACAGAAATAAGGGAAAGTGACCTGAGGCCCCCCATCATCATTGTCCTCTTCTCTCTCCTGCCCAGCAGGTCTGAATGATTGGGATGATGATGAGATCCTAGCATCGGTGCTGGCAGTATCCCAACAGGAATACCTAGACAGTATGAAGAAAAACAAAGTGCACAGAGACCCACCCCCAGACAAGAGTTGATGGAGACCCAGGGACTGGACATCATTCCCGATCCCCCACTCCTGCCCTTTGATGCCACCCAAACTTCTTTGGCTTTCTTCCCTCTTGGCTTCCTTCTTTTGTTTCCTCTTTTCCTTTTTTTTCCACTTCCCTCTGGCCGGCCCACCCATGCGCTCCATCCATCTCATCCCTGCCACTACCATTGGTCTCTGCCAGCTGAAGTGCCCTATTGCCCCCGCACAGCACCATCTCAGCATTCCACAGGGGACTCTGGAAAGGGTGCGGAAGGTAGGCAAGAGGCCCACAGAAGAGAGACATTCAGACAAAGGAAGTCTTCTGCTCACCCTTCCTTAAAGATCAGATAAACTTGTCATCCCTTCCCAGCAATGATGACAGGAAAATGGAAGTGGCAAGTTTTCCTTCTAGTATCCGAAGAATCTGAGCCTTCACTGTTAAATTTTTCTTAATTAAAATGTGCTTTGTTTCACAAAATCGACAAATCAAAATCAATGTTCATGGCCATGTTGGTCCTTTGAGGATGGCATCTCTGGTTTGGAGCTAGGCAGGCTGGCCATGGGACAGAAAGGGCAGGAAAAAGATGGATTTCTGCTGTCTTTTGGCCCCTAGTTCCTTGGAAGGGCAAAGGCTATGAGGCAAAGGGAGGTGGCAGGCATTGCAGGCGGCAGACTGGCTTTGGACAGTGAGACCCTGACCTTGCTGCATTGCTTTGCCTTCACCACCGCTAGTCTGTTTGGAAGGCTTGAGGTGGGGTATCTTCAGAAATCATGGCCACTACCCAAGATCTGAATTTAGGGAGTGGGAGCAGCCTCAGCAGATGGGGCACCCGTGCACTGCAGGTGTTGACAAGATCCACCATCTGTAATGTCCTTGGCACAATAAAACCAAATGTCAGTTTCCCTGAGCAACTCTATTCTGTGTGGGACAGGGGTGGATGGGCCTCTGGGAAGCACAGGATTTGGCTTGACCTGAGGTCTGCTTGTTCTCCAGTAGGTGCTGTCTGTAAGCTGGGGTTTATCTTTGATCTTCTGTTTATTAACTTCTTGTATTGAGACTGATGGCAGAGAATCTCTAGAGCCCAGGCAGACTGAGACTAACCTAACCACATAACCAAGATTGTTTCTTAAAAGAACAAAACCAACAACAAATAACTCAACAACTGGTCGTGGTCATGCCTTTGATCCCAGCACTGAGGAGGGCAGAGGCAGAGGTGGATCTTTTGAGTTTCAGGCCAGCCTTGTCTACAGAGTATAGTTGCAGGCCAGCTGGGCTATACAGCAAGATGCTTTTATTAAAAATCATAAACTTCAGAACCCAATCGATGAAACTGAAGCCCCTACTCCCACCTACCATATTTGCATTCGGGAGCCTAGGGCTAATTTAAAGGACTGTATGAGCCAGAGGCCAAGACTGGTGTCTGAATTTCCACTCTCAACCTTAATGCTCATTCATTCTTGTGATAATCTGATGAAATAAACAATCGATAATGAGTTACATTAGTTCAGTGACCAGAGGTGGCCCTTGCCCAACTGGGTTTTAAACGTTGGAGGATGAAATGGCTAAATCCTTTTTTGTTGTTTGTTCCTCAGGTCTGTTGACACCTCTGTCCATACCCCTCCTAGGGTTTGTAAAGCCCAGCTAGAGAAGGCTGGCTGGCCCTCAGGTTTTCCTCAAAGCAGTCTTCTCCCCAACGCCTCAGTGGGGTCCTTTCAGAAGGCTGTGTAGGGTGGCCCTATAGGTGAGGGTATGGCTTGCCCAGTGGGTGGCTACAGGATATCTGAAATACGTGGTCAAGCATGAGCACGCCAAGAGGGTTGATTCATTTCAAATCTACCTGCCTTGTCTCACTGTGTGGCTTTGGGCTCTCTTTGACTTTAAAGTGTCCCATCTGCAACTACAGGGGTCATTAATGTCTGCTACCTCATGCTCTCTGATTTGTGAGTATTGACAGAGAATGTGTATGGTCAATAATGTACTACTGGGAACAGTACCTGGTACACTCTTAGAGCACAAATGTTGGGGTTATTATCAGACTTTAGGGGTGGGGGTATTACCGTATTTTGTAAGTTTGTACCATTTGGCCTCAGCCTGACTCTTGCTACTCTTGGCTTTTACTTGCAATTTGCCCTAACCCTATCTTCAGCAACCATCCTTATTTGTCTTTTAAGACAGAGGGATCACCTGAGAAAACCCTGTGTGATCCCATTCGCACTCTCCCTTCTGTCTACGACTATTCCCAAGAACTGTACTATAAATAAACTTCTGGGCTGGGGCTGTGATGCTTACTTATCTTGTTTGTGTGTGTCTTAAGATCTACCCCTCCACTAAAGCCTGTCAGGATCATAGGAAGACACCTAGGAGTGTTGGGTGAATAAGGGAGATTATGTGTTAACTTTTCTGCTTTGCCTGTATTGTCTGTGCCTGTGACTACATTGAGTCTTGAGTCAACCAGTTTCTCTGAATTCCAGTGTCTCTGGTTGAGTGTGTATGTGTCTGTTTCCGATGAGGCTTGTTTCCAGGTGTATCAGATGGTGACTGAGTGTGGGACTCTGCCTATGACAGTTTGTGTCTGGTATCTGAGAGAAAGAAATGCATGTTTGCGTGGGTCTGTCAGTGACAGTACATCTGTAGTTTGTCTGGATACTTTCAGTGATAAGCTGCGTGTCTGATAGTGTGTGGTTGGGTCCGGCTTTTGTTGATTTGCTTATCTATGTGGTGATTTAGAGCCCAAGGATGACTACATACCTGCTTTGGTGCAGTGCGTGTATGTATGTGGAACAACTGTATATTCTTGTGACAGACTCTGGTTCTCTCATTTCTGGGGCAGCACAAATATTTCTGTGAATGTACATATCTGGTGGTGCTTGTGTGCTTGTGACAAATCTTTCAATTTCTGGTGGGGACGTATGGTGTTAAGTGGCCCCATAGGACAGTACAAGTCATATCACTGAATGCTTCTGGGATATTATTTTCTGATCACATTTTCATGTACACCTAGGTTAGGACAAGTCTACTTGAATGTGTCTGACTATATCTTTAATGGTGGTTCCCCCCGTTCTTGGTGTACATGTGGGTATGTGAGTTCCACACACGCTTGGAGGTCAGAAAACAACTTATAGAAGTCATTTCTCCCTTTTCACCATGTGGGTCCTGAGGTCAGCAGACTTACCTGAAGACTTTTTTTAAGACAGTCTCACTATGTTGCCCAGTCTGACCTCGCTTTCAGTTCCCAGCTCTTTTACAAGGAAGTTGTAGTTCCCACGAGAACTTAAGTTCTGCCATTATAGATTCTAGACCCAGACTGGGTAACAGAGCCAAGTCTAGCCAGGTTTGTGTAGGATAATGGCAGCAAAAAAGCACCCTACAGGTGCCAAACTGCCATTGTTTCCTCTGCATCCCTTCCTTTTTGAAGGTAAAGAATGTTACCCTTCCCTGAAGGACCAGCTCTCCTATAAGATTACAGTTTTGAAGCAAAGGCTGCCTGATCTTGGGTGAAACACGCGTGACAGGATCCTGTCTAGTTCCAGGCTCAGATTTTTAAAAGCTGGTTTGTCGTTGTCTCCTTACTGAACTCAAGGCAGCAAAGGTGATGGCGGCAGCAAACCTGCATCCTAGGAAAGGAGGCTGCGCTTTTTTAAAGTGTGTACACACCCCACCACACCAACAACCAAAACAAACGCAGTTGTCGCAAAGGAATTCCCAGAACCTGTTCGAGCTTGCGTGTCTGTGTGTGTCCGTCTGTCCGTCTGTGTGTGTGTGCGCGCACGCGCGCGCACCCTCCTACATTTGCATACAGGCCCTTCCTCCGCGGAAGAACCTGGCATGTATTTTGCATAAGGGGCACTTGAAACGTTGAGGGTGGCATGCAAATAAGGACTGGCTCGGATTGGCTGGGGTACAGCAGGTGCCGCGTCCGGATTGATCAAAGCCAGGTGGGCGGGTCTGTCGCGCAGGGCGACTCTCCCGGGAGGCGCGTGCCCCGGCTCAGTAGCGTTGGGGCTGGCGCGCGCGACGAATCTTAACGCTGCGCCGTCTGCAGGCGCTTCCGGGCCGCCAGATTCCCTGCCTTCCACCCTGGCGCCCCCCAGCCCTGGCTCTCCGGCCGCTCTGCCCCGGGCATCCACGCCCTGCGGGCTCAGCGGATTCAGCGGGCTCAATATACGCAGCACCTCCTCCATGTTGACCAAGCCTCTGCAGGGGCTTCCTTCGCCCCCTGTGACCCCCACGCAGCCTCCAGGTGAGCGTAGCCTTCCTCTGTCGCAAGCAGGTTGGGTGGACTGGAATGATGGGTGCTGGTGAGGGGGCGAGTCATGACTGGGATCAGAGTACACCGCCACCCTGACTTCCTCGCCTCCGCTTGCGTAGGAGGCAAGGATCGGGCAGCTTTCGAGGCCGAATACCGACTTGGCCCCCTCCTGGGTAAGGGAGGCTTTGGCACCGTCTTCGCGGGACACCGCGTCACGGATAGACGTCAGGTATCCCCTACAAGGGGTTCTCGGAGGGTCAGGTGTTTTGGCGAAGGGTGGTGGTAGGGTACCAGGGACTGGGATGCCAGTTGCTTCAGTGGGGAGCCTGCGTCTGCAAATGTGTAGTAGAATCATAAGGAGCAGGGTTGCCAGGAGTGTGAGTGCGCGCGTGTGTCTGCAGTCCAGGTGGGTATGGGGGTGGGCAGGATTCAGGGCAAGAATTCTAGAAGATTGATGTTTTCTGCTAGGGAGGGGGCAGAGCTCAGGACTGGACCCCAAGATCCATGGAATTGATGTGCGTGCGCTTGTGTGTCTGAGATGGTGGGGATGTTTTAAAAGTAGGTGTTAAGTGTGGAGTCGTGAGAACAACAATCCAGATAGAGTTGTGTCCTGGAGATGAGAGGATGATGGAGGAGGGCATGCGACGTCAGAAAACTTGGAATTCGAATCTGGGGATATGGGTCAGTGGTAGATTATTTGTCCACCATTCACAAGCACTGAGTTCAATAACCAACATCGTGGCGGGGGGAGGGGGGAGGCATGTAGAAAGACAGTGGGAGAGAGAAAGCAAAAGGAAAAAAACCCTGCAACTCCCGTTCTGGATTCAGTGGGTCTTGATGCTTTCCTAACAAGAGCCCAGGCGTAAAAAATGTTTAGGCGAACTTGCTTCTGAGGACTTAAATGCTGGGTGGGCATCTGAGCTCCGATGGGTATGATATGTATGGGAACTAGGAATACCCGGGTGGAGAGACTGGAATTGGGAAGAGTCTGGGATCACCTGCTGCCCCCTTATCTCAGCCTTTTTTCTAGGTGGCCATCAAAGTAATCTCCCGGAACCGTGTGCTAGGCTGGTCCACCGTGGTGAGTGTCTTTGGTGTGCGTCATGACCCATAGACTCCATCACAGAACGCACGCACTGCTTTTTTTCTAGGGGACATATGACTCCCTGGGCCCTGAAACCGTGAGAACCCCACCAGCCTGTGATTCCTGCCTTCGTGTAATAGTTCTGATTTCACCACAGTTCCCCCAGAGCCCTGGATTCTCCTCTCAAACTCCTATCTCATCCTTCTTCCAAACACTGCTTTTGGGGCTGTTCACAGGACATGCTGGTGGGGAAGGAGGGGCCTAGGTCACTGGTTGTCATGGTGATGCTGGCTGCTTCTCTTCTGCCACCCGGAGAACGCTAACGGACATCAGGGCGGGTCTGGGCAAATTGTAGGTAAGAGAGCTCCCCCTGGTGAACCCTTTAGGTAGTCTGTGCCGGCCTGTGGACTGGGTGAGGGGGTTGGGGGTGAGCCTGCGCAGTAGCGGATTTTGCGTCTTCGTGAGAAAACCTGTCTGCGGCTGTGCAAGTTACTGGGCCTGTAAAGGACCCCATCTGAGGCAACTAGACTCTTGGCAGTCCCTGCCCGTTCGGGTCTGGGGCAGGGGCCGTTGACTTGTGCTGTTTGATAAGCAAGACTGACAAGACACCATTCATTAAATGTTTACTCTGTGCCAGGTCCTTTGCAATTAATCAGTGTAAGCCGTTTTGGACAAATGAAAGCTGGGATTGGTGGTGTGCACCTGTGATCCCAACGTTCAAGAGGCTGGGTCACTAGGATTTCAGTGAATTTGAGGCCGGGTTGGGTGAGCTACCTGGCAAAATTCTGTCTCAAACATGAGACAGAAATTTAAAAACCAGAGGACACTTCTGCCGTGGTTTAATTTATAGGCACTTTGCAAAATACGACATCATTTCTTAGAATTCATTATATGCTATATCCCTTCTACTAACTTCTCTTTCTGTCTTAACATCCTGAGTTCTGCTGTTACTAAGGATCCTTGAGGTATGCTAGTGAAGAAAACTAACCAACACTTATACAATAATAGTATTTATTAATAGTATTACTTTAATAGGATTTAGTTCCATGCTAGTCCCTCTTTGCTGTAAAGTACTTCCATTTACAAATACTTATTGAGTATCTAGTATGCATAAAAGCTGTCCTGATGTGGATCTTGATGAACATCTTGTTTACCTGTCTTAGGTAAAATTATGAAGGGGGACTTACATTATAAAACACTTTGAAGTCCAGGCATGGTGGGGCACACTTTAATCCTCTGGGGGTAGAATCAGGTGAATCTCTTATTCCAGTACAGCCTGGTCTATGTAAGGATCCTGTCTCAAACTCCCTCCCCTTCAAAACAGATGAGAACACTTCAATTTCTCCAAGTATTTACTGACCCACTGCATGCCAGCCGTGTATGGTCTCTGTTCGTTTCACTCTCTGAAGGACTTGAACCTTTAAGAGGGTACTAGGGTCTAGGAAGAGGAGCCCAACCAAAATCAGTGCTTTGAAAGTAAACTTTGCTATGTCGACAGCAGGGCTACAGACTTAACACTTGCCTCCTTCTTTCTTTTGATTTCCCACCCCTCAGTCAGACTCAGTCACCTGCCCACTTGAGGTTGCGCTGCTGTGGAAGGTGGGTGAAGGCAATGGCCATCCGGGTGTGATACGCCTGCTTGACTGGTTTGAAACACCCGAAGGCTTCATGCTGGTCCTTGAGCGGCCTATGCCTGCTCAGGATCTCTTCGACTACATCACAGAGAAGGGGCCGCTGGGTGAAAGCTGTAGCCGCAGCTTCTTTACCCAAGTCGTGGCAGCTGTCCAGCACTGCCACGCCCGTGGAGTTGTCCATCGGGATATCAAGGATGAGAACATCCTGATCGACCTATGCCGGGGTTCCATTAAACTCATTGATTTTGGTTCCGGCGCCCTGCTTCATGATGAGCCGTACACTGACTTTGATGGTAAGGCTGCTTCTTCCCTACCCTTTAGCACTCATTCTTCTGGCTTTTTAGCTTTAGGTTCGGCTTATCCTCTGAACATTGGACCCATGTCATACACTTTAAGGTTCTTGATTTCTATAACACTGCATACTCAAGCCTAGATTCCCCAATAAAGTTCATTTTATACGTTTCTTAACCTTCTGGGCTCTTATTGTTTTAGTGTGGGGGTAGGATGGGGTTTTGTTGTTGTTTTTTGGTTTTGGTGAAATGATCTTACTGTTAATTTTGAAGTACTCCTTTAAAGCTATCTTGCTGCTACTAGGACTCTGCTGTTAAACTTGGAAGTACAACTGTTCTAGCCAATGGATACCCTCCTTTTAATTTACAGTTTGGACTTCTAGGGACACGGGGGTTGAGGAAGGGCATCACCTGATTAGGATCTAATGCTTGGCTTGTGTGCAGGGACAAGAGTGTATAGCCCTCCAGAGTGGATCTCGCGACACCAGTACCATGCCCTGCCAGCGACTGTCTGGTCACTAGGTGTCCTACTCTATGACATGGTCTGTGGGGACATTCCCTTCGAGAGAGACCAGGAGATTCTGGAGGCTGAGCTGCACTTCCCTGCTCATGTCTCCCCAGGTGAGGCCTGTCACTCACTTACCCCAGCCCAAGCCTCCCAAGCCTCGATGACTGCTAATCTCCCCTGTGCTTCTTGACCCCACAGATTGCTGTGCCCTAATCCGCCGGTGCCTGGCCCCTAAACCCTGCTCCCGACCCTCACTGGAGGAGATTCTGCTGGACCCCTGGATGCAAACACCAGCTGAAGAAAAGCCCATCAACTCCTCCAAAGGAAGCCCCACCCCCTTGCCCTGGTCCCTGCTTCCCTAGACCCAGCCAGGCTCTCTGGTTGGAATTCCATGGTCACGCTACAGGGATAGATGGACATCTGTTGACCTGGTTATACAGGTTGTTAAAAATCCAGTATTACTAAGGTCAGGGAATAGGGATCAGGGGTCAGAAGAAGATGATAGCCAAGTCTGCCCAGTTCCTATCCCAATTCTGGGAAGGAGCTCTCCTCCCAGAACCTGTGGTCCCTAATTTGGGAGGGGGAGTTACTTGTTTCTTGTTCTGTTAAAGATGTTTATTTGGTTGGATTCCTTCCCTTCTGGGCCCTAAGATTCTTAATCTGACATTGTAGTCCCTACACTGGCACTTCCTATACTACCACAAACCACGTAGACACTTAGTTCAAATGCTCTCACTTGGGCAAGGGTGCTTTCCTTAAGATTACTCCCACCCCCAGCAGCTCTTTAGGCAAAGGGCCTTACCCTGGGATCTCATTCTGTTGCTGCCTGCCTGCCTTAGCCCAGACTTGGTGATTCTGGGGGAGGTACTACCCATTAATTAATTAGTATCCCACGCTTCCTTCCTTTTTCTTCCTTTGTTTGGTGAGGGGACCCTACTGTTATCCCAAGTGCTCTTATTCCGGTGAGAAGAACCTTACTTCCATAATTTGGGAAGGAATGGGAGATGGACATCACCGGACACCACCAGAGACTAGGATGGGATGGATGGTTTTGGGGGGATGAGATGGAGGAAATAAGTCTTACTGTTGTTCTCCTGGGGTCCCCCCTTTCCAACTTTTGCTGCCTCCTCCTGAGCCAGGATTGTCCAGTGGTTGAAATGTAAATAATTCTGTACTGGAGGTGGAGAGCGGCAAGTGCCCTCCTGTCCCTTCTCCCCCTGCCTGGATTATTTAAAAAGCCATGTGTGGAAACCTATTTAATAAATAATGAAGTCACAAGTGGATTGCCATTTATAGAAGTAGGCATCTACTAGATGCTGAGTTTAGGAGGTAGCTGGAGAAAAAAAAATCTCTGGGGAAAAAAAAAACAGTAGGGCCTGTCTGACCGGTTTTTTTTGGGGGGTCGGGGGGGGGGTGCTTAGGGTCTTTTGAGGCCCATTCTAACCCCAAACTTGGAGTACTGAGATTTGCTTGCATAGAAATTCCGAGCTAAATCCCAGGCTCCAACTAGAATTTTTCTAGCACTTTCTGTCTAGCTTTTAACCATTTAATTTTGTCTCTACCTTTCACGCTTCTCCTTTGCATTTTCCTCAACTCACCACCTTTAGTTTTTCTAATCCTGACAAATATCCTCAAGTCCTCCCCTCACTCTCTTCTATTACGGTCACGGTCCCTGTCCGCTCGGTTTCACTAGTCCCGCCTTCTCTGAAGTCCCGTTCCTCCCACTTGGCCTCTGGCCCTTAGAGGGCGGCACCTGGCTGGAAAGGGTCTGGAACTGATTCTGACGCGAGAAGGGTGGTGCTATCTGGGGTTTCCAATAAGAAGCCGAGATGGCGGAGCAACGGAACCAATAAAACTCTAGGACTGTTTGGACAGGTGGTTACGGACAGTCAGGGTCAGTGAGGCGGGCGCATGAGGGATGGGGGCCAGGTCGAGCGTCACGAGCGTGCAAATACGACCTGTGGAAAGGCTGCGGGAGACAGTTTGCAGCGCCCCGGGTCTCCTGTTTGGATGGAATCTGGGAACCCGAAGCCACCATTTAAGAATCTAAGCTGGGAACAGGCTGAGAGCCCCTGCCCGCAAACCCCGTCCCAGCTAACGCCCCGCCCCTCCGCCAGAGGTCCGGAAACGGACGTGATGGATACGGAAGTAGCCTGCTGTTGCCGAGGGGACGGGACGGGCAGATGCCAACATGGCAGCGGTCGGGGTTGGTGGATCTACCGCTGCGGCCGGGGCTGGGGCTGTGTCCTCGGGCGCGTTGGAACCTGGGTCCACTACAGCGGGTGAGGTGGCCTGACGTAGAGGCGTTGCCTAATCGGAGGTCGGAATTCTTGAGGGTGGGATGAACCTAGACTGAAGTGACAGCTCATCCCGTGTGAACAGACCTACGTGTTAGTGTATGTGTGCGTGCGTTGTGAGGAAAAAGGAAGGAGAGAATGGACTATTGTATGTTGCGGATAGGAATCGGTCGTTCTGTGGGTGACTGTGGCTGGGGTCCTGGATTTTCAAATAAAGACCGTTGTGAATGTGCGGGGAATTTCCTTTTGAGGAGGGCAAGAACATTGATAATGTTCAGAGGGGGATGGTAATCCTTAACTGTAGAAGGGAGCGACGATTGTCGGGGTGAGAGTTCTTCCTTATAGAAGGGTGGTGGCTTCCTTATAAAGGGACCTTATAAATTGTCAGGGTGGGGCACATCCTTGTATGACTAGTGGATCCATTTTGAACATGAAGCTGCCCTTCATTACATGGAGAGAATGTACTGAGAATGTTCCTCCCAAATGGAGCTAGTTCTATTTGTGTTGAGGTGGGAGAGTTCCTTCCTTATAGGTCAGAAAGAACATTCTGAGGGGGCCAAGTGCTTCTATATGGTAGAGAGAGCTCATTGCAAGTGTGGGTAGAACAAAGACTAATTCATTGGCTGGGAGAAGGACGTACAGCAGAGGGAGGACGGGCCATATGCAGTAGGGAAGTATTTCCATATGTGATTAAAGTAATCAAACTATTGGGGTAATCATATGGGATGGAGAAATAGAACAAGCCTCAGGAGGCGGACATCTTTAAACAATTGTCCCATTCATTATATTGCAACATTATTTCATTTATGGGACAGTCCTGCAAGTAGAAGCATCACTTCATAGAAATCATCAATTTCCTTATCCACAAAACAGACATTTTCCTAGTACCTTTCGAAATCAAGTGATGGGAATCTGTGTAAATCCCTTAGTACAGTGATAGGCATAGTGTAGGTATTCAATAAATATTGGGAATGCTGTCTGAGAAAGAGTGGCTTCCCCGGGAATGGAAAAGAAGCAAAGATGTGTGTCCAGAGCCTGCCCTGGTCATTTTCTCATACTAAGGATTTCAGATTAAGAACTAGTCAGACTGGGGCCCACTTCTCCCTGTCTTGCTCCTTTTTGCCAGTAGCTGAGGGTGTGGAAACAGGTCCAGATCAGACTCTAATTGAGTTAAGATGGGCAAGCAGAGGAAGTCCCAAGAGCCAGAAGGTTTTTGATTGAGAAAAGAGGAATGAGGTGGGTGGCCATACCCCAGTAGCCTCTGACTCTATCCTCCTATGTGTTCCTTCCACTCCCTGCAGCTCACCGGCGCCTCAAGTATATATCCTTAGCTGTGCTGGTGGTCCAGAATGCCTCCCTTATCCTCAGCATCCGCTACGCTCGCACACTGCCTGGGGACCGCTTCTTTGCCACCACTGCTGTGGTCATGGCTGAAGTGCTCAAAGGTCTCACCTGTCTCCTGCTGCTCTTCGCACAAAAGAGGGGTATGAGTCACGAATGGGGTTGGTTGGTGGGACACCCTAAATTAAGGGTGTAAGCACCCCTGGAAGGTTTGCTGGGAGAGTAGACTGGTGTGTATGAGGATGCTTGGGGAGTAGGTAAGAGCATTTAAGCTTCCTGACCACTGCAGCTATGTGAAGTTGCATCTCCACTTGGATATTCCTTATACCTGAGAGCTACACTAGTGAGATTGACTGCCCACAAGGCAACAGAAGACCCATGGTGATTGAAAGATTTAATAACAGCACTTGGAAGGTAGAGGCATGAAGATCAGGAGCTCAAGATAACATAAGTTCAAGGTTAGCCTCAGCTACATGTGATTATCTGAGAAAGAAAAAGAAAAGAACAACTTTTGTAACATGGAGAATCCCATTCCATACGTATGTGCTTCTGTACATGACCCAGGTTCACAATGATCAACTCTTGGTTACAGTGGCATAAAACAGCATCAGTGGCGAGCCGCTCAAGGCTAATCTATATATCTTTTATATATCTGCACCTTTATAGTACCAGGTGGGTGTAGCATCGTGCACATTTTTTTTGTTTGTTTTTCAAGGCAGGGTTTTTCTGTGTAGCCCTGGCTGTCCTGGAACTTATTCTGTAAACTAGATTGGCGTGCCTCTGCCTCCCAAGTGCTGGGATTGAAGATGTGCACCCGCAAGGCCCAGCTACGTCATGCACTTGTAACTGCAGCTGTTCAGTATGCTTGAGCAGAGGAACAGTTAATTCTATGAGTTCAAGGTTATCTGGAGCAACATTTGGTTTTGGTTTTGAGTTTTTTTGAGACAGGGTTTCTCTGTGTAGCCCTGGCTGTCCTGGAATTCACTTTGTAGACCAGGCTGGCCTCGAACTCAGAAATCCACCTGCCTCTGCCTCCTAAGTGCTGGGATTAAAAGTGTGCGCTACCACTGCCCGGCGCTTGAGCAACATTTTAATGCTCCACTTGAAAGCAAGAAAAAGTAAGCAATAAGTAAATGAAAGTATAATGCCTCCAGTTGGGGGTGTGGCTTAATGATAGTGCGTGCCTAGCATATAAAGCTCTGGCTCTCATATCCACCACCACATACAGCGGTTGTGATAAATGCCTATAACCTGAGGCAGAAGCAGCAGCAGCAGTTCAAGGTCATCTTTGGCTACAAAATAAGTTCAGAGGCAGCCTGAACTATCTGGAATTCTATCTAAAAAAAAGCAAGTATAATAAGAAATCATACATGGAAAAATAAAAAAAATGATCAAGCTGGATATGGTGATTTTAACCCTGTAAGTCCAGCATATGGGAGACAGGAGGATAATAAGTTCCAAGGCTTCCTGGGCTAAAGCAAGACCCTGGCTCAAAATAAAACAAATAAAACTTCCCCAAGCCGCCAATGGACAGAAAAACAAAACCAGACCTGCAGGCCTGTAATCCTGGCTACCTGGCAGGAAGATCCTAAGTTCAACACTAGACTGGTCAACTTTGTAAGACCCAGTCTCTAAAGAAAACATAGGGTGGGCAGGATAGCTCAGCAGATAAAACCTCTTGCCATGCTAGCCTGAGAACCTGAGCTCTGTCTATCAGAGCCTGTGATGGAGAAAAATGACATCAGCCTCTAAGTCGTCCTTTGACTTCCACACTTGCACCATGGACTGTGCATGCCCACACTCACACACATGCCTCACACAACACAAATGAAGCACTGGAAATGTAGCTCAGCTATAGAGCACTTGCTTAGTCTGTTCTGGGCTGTAGTTTCAATCCCATCTTGCACACACACACCCACACACACACCCCAGTAGTGGTTGGGAAGATGGCATCATGGGTAAAATGTTTGCTCTACATGAGTGAAGATCTGGTTTAAGCCCATCAAAACCAGGCATGGTGGCACAAATCTAATCCCAGCTCATCTTTGTGAGTTCAGGGACAGGGAGGCAGTGGCTAGGCAGATGACTGGAGACTGTCAGTCCTGTTGGCTTACTGACCAGCCAGTCTAGCTAAAAGGTCCAATCGTGTCGAAGGTGCAGCCAGGCAGTGTATGGCTCATGCCTTTGATCCTAGCACGTGGCAAGCAGAGGCAGGCAGAGTACAGAGCTAGTTCTAGGACAGCCAGTGCTACCTTCAGAGAAACCTGTCTCAAAGGTGGGGAGGAAAGAAAAGGTGGAGAAAGCTGGAGAGGTGGCTTCCAGAGGCTGAATTCAGTTCCTAGTATCTATATCACATTGCTCAAACACATATATGTGTATCAGATACATATATGCACATATTTTTTTAAAAAACCTTTAGCAATACAGTAAGGTAGAGCTTGAGAGATGGTTCAACTATTTTTTTTTTGGGGGGGGGGGGGGGTTGTTTCGAGACAGGGCTTCTCTGTATAGCCCTGGCCGTCCTGGAACTCACTTTGTAGACCAGGCTGGGCTCGAACTCAGAAATCTGCCTGCCTCTGCCTCCCGAGTGCTGGGATTAAAGGCGTGCGCCACCACCGCACAGCATGGTTCAACTCTTAAAAGCATTGGCAGCTCTTCCAGAGGGCTCTATTCCCAGCAACCACACGATGGCACACATTTGTAGCCCTAGTTCCAGGGGACCTGACATCCTCTTCCAGCCTCTTTGGGCAGTGCACACATGTGGTACACAATCGTACATGCATACATATGTACACATACATGCACAAACACTCATTTACATAAAAATAACCTTAAGGTAGAGAGTGATAGCAAAGACATCTAACATCAGCCTCTGTTTTTCCATGTCTACCGGCCCAGGCTCCACAGAGAGACTCTTTTGAGAAGAAAGATTCAAAAAGAGACATCATGCATCCATAGGGCAGGGGCAGCTTCTTAATGTATCTAGGACTGAGAAAAAGATGTTTGGGTGGGAAATGGACCATTAAGGAATTAGGATATCTAAAAGGCTTCTACAGGAAGTGTAGCTCAGTAGTGTGTCAGGCCCTAGGTACAACCACAAACAAGTCTAAAATCTCCCTTCTGTGTCACACGGTTCTAGGTACTTGGTGATAATGTCAATGTACACAGCGTTGCGTGCAGGCCCTAAATGGGCCTGTTGTCAGGAACGTAGATCTCAGGTGGATGAACTGTAGTTGATTAGCAAGCAGAGTGGGATGGAGTCATCGTTTTGTGACCATTGTTTTTCTTTTTGTATAGTGTTGGGGTAGAACCTGGGAATACACATCTCTTAGGCAAGCACCCCACCACTGAACTATATCTGTATTCCTTTTTGCAGTAAGTTGAATATCAGAAAGGCTTTTTGTTTTGTTTTGTTTTGTTTTTTTGTTTTTTTGTTTTTTTTAAAGATTTATTTATTTTTTACATGTAATATACTGTAGCTGTCTTCAGACGCACCAGAAGAGGGCATCAGATCTCATTACGGATGGTTGTGGGCCACCATGTGGTTGCTGGGATTTGAACTTCGGACCTTCAGAAGAGCAGTCGGGTGCTCTTACCCACTGAGCCATCTCACCAGCCCTTTTTGTTTTTTTCGAGACAGGGTTTCTCTGTGTAGTCCTGGCTGTCCTGGAACTCACTCTGTAGACCAGGCTGGCCTCGAACTCAGAAATCCACCTGCCTCTGCCTCACGAGTGCTGGGATTAAAGGCGTGTGCCACCACTGCCGGCAAGGCTTTTTTTTTTTTTTTTTAAGACAAGGTCTTACTCTGGAATTCAATAAGTAGAGCAGGCTGGCCTCAAACTACTAAAGATCTACCTGCCTCTGCCTCCTGAGCACTGGGATTAAAGGCTTGCACCACCATGCCTGGCTCAGAAAGAACTTTGGCATTCTTATACTGTAGGAGAAACTGTGTGAGAGCTGGCAGAAGGAGGGGAGTTTAGTTCAGTGGTGGTGGAAGTTGAGACTGGGAGGTGGACAGAGGAGCCATGCCTGGTCCCAACCTTCAGCAGAGCCTCCTCCCGTCTAGGTAATGTGAAGCACCTGGTCCTCTTCCTCCATGAGGCTGTCCTGGTCCAATATGTGGACACACTCAAGCTTGCGGTGCCCTCTCTCATCTATACCTTGCAGAATAACCTCCAGTATGTTGCCATCAGCAACCTGCCAGCTGCCACTTTCCAGGTGAGTCCGGCATAGCCCCCAAGGATCCTGGGGGGGGGGGGGGCTGTAGATGGAAGGAGGGAGGCAGCCTGCAAAAAACAAGTACTCCGTGACTTTCAGAATACTCTTGGAACTCCCTTAAATTAGGTTTGTTTATGTGTCAAAACTGAAAAGAGAGATGCTTAGATAACTGAAAATATACCTGGGGCCAGAGATATTGGCATATACCTGCAAATCCAGTACTCAGGAGGCTGAAGCAGGATGACTTAGGGTTCAAGAACAGATTCGACTACATAAAGAAATTTAGTTCTTGGGGGTTGGCACTTAAGAACACTGGCTTCTCTTCTATGGGAACTGGGTTTGGTTGCCAGCACCCACATGACAGCTCACAACCATCTGTAGCTCCATTTCCAGAGAATCTTTCCCTCCAAAGCACTAGGCATGCATGTGATGCATGTAAGCATGTGATGCATGTGATGCATGTAAGCAAAACACCAATGCACAAACTGGGTGGGAGTGGCATATGCATTGTCTGTGTATTCTAAATGTATATAATATATAAATAATATATAGATTAAAGAAAGAAACCCTATCTCAAAGAAAAGAAATGCCTAGAAAGAGTCCTTGAATGCTTATTGACAACTCTGAGGCATTTATGGATAGTCTTGTATTCATACAAGGTTTATTAAAGATTCTAGATGCTAAGCCAGGTGTGGTGTCGTGTGACTTTAATCCCAACACTCTGGGGAGGCAGGGTCAAGCAGATCTCTGTGAGTTTATGGCCTCTGGTCTACAGAGTTCCAGGACACCCTGGGCTATACATAGAACCCCTGTCTTTAAAAAAATGAACAAATAGGGGGTTGGAGAGATGGCTCAGAAGTTGAGAGTACTGACAGCTCTTCCAGAGGTCCTGAGTTCAAATCCCAGCAACCACATGGTGGCTCACAACCATCTGTAATGGGATCTGATGCTCTCTTCTGGTGTGTCTGAAGATGGCTACAGTGTACTAATATAAAATAAATAAATAAATAAATAAATCTTTTAAAAAGCCAAACAAATAAATGCCTATGTGCCACAAGGTTCAAATCCCCATGCTACAGCTTTCAGGCTCTGTGATTTGGAGGCCAGTCACTTACCTTTCTGTGCCTTTATTTGCTTATCTTTTTATTTTTATTTCATCTTGTTTTCTTTGAGACAGGCTGGCCATGAACTTGTTATGTAACAGATGATGAGCACATGTGTTGGAGTTCTACGTGGGTGGCACTGGGCCTTGTTTATGAGGTGCTAGGGACTGAGCCTAGCGCTTGGTGCCTGCTAAGCAAAACTAAGACATAGCTAAGCTATATCTTCAGTGTGTGTGTTTGTTTGTTTGTTTGTTGAGCCAGGCTCTTGCTATGTGGGTCAATCTGGCCTTGAACTTACAGTTTAACTCCTAAGTGCTGTGATTTCAGTCATGTGCCACCATACGTAGCTTTCTCATCAGTGAATTGCAGATTATATTGGTGTCCAGTTCTAAGGTAGTTGAAAAGGTTAGACGTTCAAACCCGATATGGTGCCCAGAGGCATTTTGGACACATACATAGCAATCTGTGAATATGTTCTGGCTTTGTTATGGTTGAGTCATTTGTATAAAGATTTCCCTTATCACAAAGCTTTATTTATTTGTTGATTTATTTATTTAAAAGATTTATTTATTTATTTAATGTTGTATGAGCATCCTGTTGCTGACACAGTGGAAGAAAGCATTGGATCCCATTACAGATGGTTGTGAGCCACCATGTGGTTGCTGGGAGTTGAACTCAGGACCTCTGGAAGAGCAGACAGTGCTCTCAACCACTGAGCCATCTCTCCAGCCCCCAAAGCTTTATTTATTTATCACCTACTTGGAGGTGTTGTCTATACAGCAGCCTTATTTTACAGAGATGGCGCCAGGTTTCAGGAGGGACAAGTGATTTGACCTTATCACATAGCTAGGAAAACGGGATTGGGTTGTAGAGTTGGCTGTGGCTTGGGACTTCTTTGCACAGTTCCCCTTTTGTAGAACTTGGGTGTTTCTTTTTTGAGATGATTTCTAGCCCAGACTGGCCTCTAACTCTATATAACCAAAGATAAGTTTGAATTTCCGATCCTCCTGCCTCCATTTCCCAAGGGCTGGGATTTTACAGGTGTATGCCACTGGGCCTGGGCTATACGGTACTGGGATGGACTCCAGCAGTCTGTGTATGCTTGCTGTGTTCACCAATTGAAGTACATCCCTTAGTCATGTGGAAGGGTCTTTAGGAACTAGTTAGGCACAGGTTAGTCAGTGGTCAGTGGCTGGTTTGTTTTGTTTTCATGTACACCACCTTTTTATTGTTCCCAAAGGCCCACAGTGGTTGCTGTCCTAATCCCCTTGCACTTCATGGGAGTTGGGACCAGCACTCAGTGCCTTCACATGCAACTTGCAGGTGACGTATCAGCTGAAGATCCTGACTACAGCGCTGTTCTCTGTGCTCATGTTGAATCGCAGCCTCTCACGCCTGCAGTGGGCCTCTCTGCTGCTGCTCTTCACTGGTGTCGCCATTGTCCAGGCACAGCAAGCTGGTGGGAGTGGCCCACGGCCACTGGATCAGAACCCAGGGGTGGGCTTAGCGGCAGTTGTGGCCTCCTGTCTCTCCTCAGGCTTCGCTGGGGTCTACTTTGAGAAGATCCTCAAAGGCAGCTCAGGTTCTGTGTGGCTTCGTAACCTACAGCTCGGCCTCTTTGGCACGGCGCTGGGCCTGGTGGGGCTCTGGTGGGCTGAGGGCACTGCCGTGGCCAGTCAAGGCTTCTTCTTTGGGTACACACCTGCTGTCTGGGGTGTAGTACTAAACCAAGCCTTTGGTGGGCTCCTGGTGGCTGTTGTTGTCAAGTATGCTGACAACATCCTCAAGGGCTTTGCCACCTCCCTGTCTATTGTGCTGTCCACTGTTGCCTCCATTCGCCTCTTTGGCTTCCACCTGGACCCATTATTTGCCCTGGGCGCTGGGCTTGTCATTGGTGCTGTCTACCTCTACAGCCTTCCCCGAGGTGCAGTCAAAGCCATAGCCTCGGCCTCGGCCTCTGGGCCCTGCATTCACCAGCAGCCTCCTGGGCAGCCACCACCACCGCAGCTGTCTTCTCGAGGAGACCTCACCACGGAGCCCTTTCTGCCAAAGTCAGTGCTGGTCAAGTGAGAGCTGGTGGTGGTTGGGGGAACAGGGCAGGGGGTTGGGTTGGAGGGGGTTGGGCTTCTGCAGGTCCAAAAAGTTGTTGCCAGGGCCTGGCTTTTGTGGGTTGGAGGTTTATTTTCTCCCATAATTCTAGAGGGATATGGAACTAGGGCTGAATGTCACATGAACACTTCCTGATAGATGGACTCTCCTGTCCTGGAGGAGCTTTATAGAGCTGCTTCCTCTGCCTTGGGCTAACCTCTTTGGGAACAGGGTTGGGGTACTGCTATTCCAGGCCTTTCCCCCATGACCCTGTGCTGGAGATGTCCTGTCTCACATGCCTGGGACAGTTCCTCCCAGCCATCCTGCAGACTGGATAAAAGCCCTGCAGCTCTCCAATAACGACTAATGACTCCTCGTGGGGTTCCATTTCCTATTGTATGAGGTCTTCTCTCCTGCACCATCACCCTGGATCATGACAACAGCGTGGTCTCTGCTGTGGCTTTGGGGCAGTTTCCCCGGTACAGAGACCCTTGAAGAGCAATCAGCCTGTTGTAAGTGCCCGGAACGAGGAGAGAGGCACAAGCTGAGGATTTCGCATCAGCTCATCTTGGGGAGGGTGCAATAAGTGCCATTTGCTTTCCAATAGTTTGGGATGGAGATTTGTTTGTGCTATCATTAGACCAATGATCCAGCGTGTTGGGAAAATGGGGAGGGGAGGTCCTTGAAGTGGCTGAATCTCATGTAATTGACGAGACAGAGGCGAAGGATTCTCTTCAGAAACATCCAGACAAAAACTAAAGCTGCCGATCCTCCTCCTGCAGCTCCATTGGCGTTTAAAACACCCTTCTTTCAGGATGGGTGTCAGAATTGATGAAACATGGAACCTGCACCCCTGCACTCCCCAAAGCTTATTAACTCCTTAACTGTATCCCAGATGTGTGTGTGTTCGCGTGCGCGTGCGGATGTGTGTGGATGTGTGCACGCACACTTAAGTGCATGCATGGAAGGTGCCTGGGCTGTCTTTGCTATATGTAAATAGGGCCACTGGATCTTTATTTTTGATTAATTTGTTCTGATTTTTTTTTTGGTTTGTTTTTTAAGGAACTGTAATGAACAAATGTCAGGATACCCAATGCCAAATAAAGATGATGTATTTATTTAGTCCATGTGTAGCTTTCTGACCCAGGGGCCTGCTCTTTTCACATAAGCACCATTACTAACTCCAAGATTAGTAGCTTACTACCAGCCTCGCTTGCTTAGGAAACTCACCCACCGGCCCACCCCAGCTTTCTGTGTTTCTCTTTCCTTCCCATTTTCACCACAGGTTGCTCACCAAGGTGAAGGGGTCGTAGCTGCTGGACTTGAAGATGCTGGCCTGTCTTCGTTCTCCCTTCTTGCCCTGGCCCAACTGGGACTAAACTCTTATCAGTATTAGGGGTAGGGTGAGGTAGACATGGGAACTCCCTGTCCTTACCAACCCCTGCCCCACATAGGGCTGACATGACTAACCTCTGTTAATGGGCCCACCTCTACTCCTGCTATCTTACAGTATTTCTTAGGTGAGTTTCTGCAAATAAAATGTTTTTTTGCACCTTGTGAAGTTGGGTTAGAAAGCCTGGAAAGAATGAAGAAAGGAAGCATTCAAGCCTCATGGATATGTTCCACAAAAAAAAGCTTTTATTAAACAACAAGGGCTTGCCTGTTGTTTATAAACAACACTAAAGGGGCCGGGAGTGTAGCTCACTGGTGGAATAATAATCCAGCATGTAGAAGCCATGGCTCCTGTCCCAGAGCCACAAGGAAGAAACACAGAAACACAAGCTGCCAAAGCTACAGGGAACAAGGGGTCAGTCCTGCTGTTTGGTTCGGGAGGCTTCTGCATTGGCGCGGAGCACAGCGCCCGGGGAAGGGTAAGGGCGCTGCTGGAAGAGGGGCCCAGCTGCCGTGGTGTCAGCCCCTGTCTTGGCCTCGTTCCTCTTGGGGAGTCCTGTTGACCATGTACCCCTGGGGACAAGAAAGAATTAAGAGTACAGGAAGAGGGTGGAGTGGCCAGGCTTGGTGGCACACACCTTTAATCCCAGCACTCAGGAGGCGGAGGCAGGTGGATTTCTGAGTTTGAGGCCAGCCTGGTCTACAGAGTGAGTTCCAGGACAGCCAGGGCTACACAGAGAAACCCTGTCTCGAAAAACAAAAAAAAAAGAGGGTGGAGCGGGCTGCCCAAGATTAAAGCATGGTGGCAATCCTGAACAAAAAAGACTGCCAAAGGCTTCACTTACCGGGGTGCATCTGAGTATGAGCTGGGGTCCATGGGGTCTAATTCTTCATCTTTGCGGCTCGTCGCTATAGAAATAAATAGCAGGATAAGTTCTTTACTTGAGACCCAAGGAGCCCCTCCTCACAGGAAAAAGTAATACCAGTGATTCCCATGGCCCACAGCACCCTTCAGAAGCCCAGGTCTAGGCATGAACTAGACATTCTGTGCCCTGGTACCTCATCTGACTCATGTAAGTCCCAAACTCAGATGCTTGCTTTTTTTTTTTTTTTTTTTTTTGGTATTTCGAGACAGGGTTTCTCTGTATAGCCCTGGCTGTCCTAGAACTCACTCTGTAGTCCAGGCTGGCCTCAAACTCAGAAATCCGCCTGCCTCCGCCTCCCGAGTGCTGGGATTAAAGGCGTGCCCACCTCGCCCGGCTGAGATTACCTTTCTTGTTCTTGGGGTAAGGAGCCAGTTCCTCTCTGCGATGGTGGCGTCGGTCTTTGCCCTCTTCCCGGTCTGCCTTGTCAAATGCCCGCTCTCGTTCCCTGTCCCGATCTCTCTCTCTATCGACTTTGTCATAGTTGCGCTCTCGTTCTCTGTCATTCTTCTCGTGGTTTCGGTCTGCCTTCTCGTGGCTCCTGTCTGGCTTCTCATGATTACGGTCTGACTTCTCATGATTTCTGTCCACCTTTTCAAGATTCCGGTCCGACTTGTCCTCAGCATCTATGGTAACACACAAATCCTGAAGCCCCTCTCTTACACATATGGTCTCTCTTCAGCCTCTCTCCGAGACTGCAAGAATCACTGAAGCATCCCTGCATTTGCCAACTCACCTGCATTACTGTTCCTGACTTTCTTGGCAGATTTGGTAACGACAAAGTTAGGATCATGTGGTGAGAGCCAGGACACAAGGTCTGTCTCCACATTCCAATAGTACGGGAGTCCGCTGTGGGCAGTGAGAGGGAAGGGAATGTCAGCTCAGATGTCCCTTATACCACCTGTCACCTCAACCTGTGTCCGGATCTGCTTCATGGTCCCACATGCAGATCTCTTCCCTCTCAACCCACAGTAAGAGAGAACACAGGAAGGGCAAAGCCGCCATGTTGTCCATGAAGTCCATCCCACCATGTTGGTAGGCTCACCAAGAAGGGTCAAACACCTTGTACCAGCTCGGTGGCAGACCCTCTATCCGGGTGGCCTCATAGTCAACAGGATCATCATCGTAGTCTTCAGCAATAATCTCTTCCTCTGGCTCTGGAAGAATGGGGAAGGAGAAAAGCAGCTGAATTACCTGGTAGTGATGATGATGATGATGATGATGATGTGTGTGTGTGTGTGTGTGTGTGTGTGTGTGTGAGGTGGGCAGGGGCGTTCTCCTCCTATTCTCAGGCATGGAGACATGACTGACCACTCACATCTACACCACCGTGCAGGGAAGACAGAGAAGTACATGCTCAGAGTTGATAATCTTCAAAAATTTGATATCCAATCAATTCCTGAGTTCAGATACCATGTGGCATTGTATTATCCCAATGTATTTCAATGAAATGGCTTGGAACAGTAGGGGGTTTGCCTAAATTAATGGCTAATCTATCCATATCCTGAACATCAATGGGTTTCTGGCTCATGAATATTGGACAACAAGGAATTAATGTAAACATTGCTTTGACTCTATTCCTAGGGGCGGATATACAGCAAGCTTGCAGCAGACATCTAGTGATAGTAGAATAAAGATGGTGTCTCTTATCAGCCCAGTGCCTGGCCATCAGTAAGCGCATAACAGATTTAAGCTCTGGGTATAATTAACAATAAAATGCATGTGCCTACAACATCATAGTGACACCAAAAGAGATGTCAGATATGATTGTCCATATTGCTAATAACCACTATCAGCAGTAGGCTCAGTACTCAAAAAGATTTAAAAGAAACACTAATGATATGGGGTTTGCCTGAAGCCCTGGATTCATATCCTAACACCCCCCCAAAAAACAAATATCAGTGGTCATTATTAGTACTCTTAGGCACAAAGTCTATGTCTGGCACAAAGTAGTCTTGTAATAGATGTCAATTGTCCATACAATAATATGATGTACTTTTCCAGTGCCTAGCACACCATATAGGTCAAAACTCATGCCCCACTTTATTACTATTGGCCATACTGTATAATTAGCAGCTAGTAATACAGTAAACCTTACTAACAGATCATCTTTAAAAAAAAAAGATTTATTTATTTATTGATTGATTGATTGATTATATGTAAGTACACTGTAGCTGTCTTCAGACACTCCAGAAGAGGACATCAGATACCATTACAGATGGTTGTGAGCCACCACGTGGGTTGCTGGGACTTGAACTCAGGACCTTCAGAAGAGCAGTCAGTGCTCTTAACCGCTGAGCCATCTCTCCAATCCCCAGATCATCTTTTTTGACTGTTAGCATATCATACATGCCAGGAACTTAGGCAGCCCTAAATAAATGTTAATGGTTATGGTGCCCATCACCCAAGTACCTCTGCTGAGGTAAACATAGAGCATCAGCATCCTGTCACTGTATTTGGCACATAGGAGACTGCAGGATATATCAGATGTCTTTTTGCACTCTTAATCCTAGCATTAGGAAAGCGGAGACAGGCAGATCTTGATGAATGCAAAGCCAGCCTGATATACACAATGGGTCCCAGGCCTGCCAGAACTACAGAATGAGACCATGTCTCAAACATTAATTAAATACCATGCAGTCATGGGTTTATTTTACTTATTTTCTGATACACACACACACACACACACACACACACACACACACACACACACATATATGTATATGTATATATACATAATACATGTGTACACACAGACACATATATATATGGCCTGGAATTCAATATGTAAACCAAGTTGTCTCCTGTGATCCCTTTTGCTTGCCCCGGCCATGCTGGGGATTAGAGATGAATGCCACCATTCTTAGGTCTATTTGTTTTTTATTTTTTGAAGACTGGGTCTTGCCAAATTGCCATGTCTGGCCTTGACTTCCTGGGCTCAAGCCATGTTTGTAGCTCAGCCTCCTTAGTACCTGAGATATTTGTACCTGCCACCGTGTCCCCTTGATTCATGATTTAAATTAAAGCTATCCTTCCAGCCTTACACTTCACACAGTACCCACCAACCACGAAGAAGTAATGGATATCAGAAAAAAATTATATTGACAACGAGATGCCTGCTAGGCCATGCAAAATACCAAGTATTAAAACCAAGGTGCCGGTCAAGGAGATATACTTCAATAGAGCGCATCCAAGAGCTTTGGTCTAACCCCAGCAGTACAAGGGGGCGGGGGGGGGGGGGGAAGATGCACACTAGGACCGCAGAAGATGGCAGAGCACTTACTTAGCAAACACCTAGGTTCAACAGGAGCGGGAGGGGGCAGAGAAAGGGGGAAATAAAGAATAGAATAAACAGCAGAACGTCTATTAACACTGGCACATGATAGATGCATCTGCTTTTAGTTTTCTCACCCGGCTCCAGATGTTTGAGGATGCCCCTCTTCGCCAAGCGGGTCTGCAGCGCAACAGGAAGCGGCATAGTGGGTTGCTGACCAGACCTAGAAACAGACAAGACAGTACTGAAGGGCAGATCTGATTAACATTTCAATCTGGATAGCCAGTAACCATGCGTGTGTTCATTTGACCCTCTACACACACACGAACACACACACACACACACACACACACACCTACGTAACTGCAACAGTAGCTGGAAGAGAACAAAAAGGCGTGCTAAAAGATGAAAAGAGATATGTAGCAATATGGCCAGAATTAGGATCAGCAGAACTCTCCGGACCCAGGCACTGGAGACCGGATGGACCAAAGACCCAGTTCCTCTCTAGACCAAGGCTCCACCCATCACCCAAGGGACCAAGTGCCACACACCCGCAACCCAGAAATGGGATCACCCAACGTTCCTTAAAGTCCGCACGGTGGGCGGAACCAAGGCGCTAGGATGGGGGAGATACAATGCCAACGCCATCTCCAGCTTTAAAAGAAAGCTTACGCCCCGGCCTTACCAGTACAACTGTGCGGTTAGTCAAAGTCTATCTCCTTACCCTCCTCTCCCTCGTTGGCACAATGCTTACCAACACCGAAGGGCTCTTGGTTTAAAGCACACCACGCTCCTCGACTCTCCCCAGTTGCAATTAACTGGTCGCCTCTGACGCTTACAGGGAACGGATGTGGCCCTTCTGGCTAGCCAATAAGAGCGCGCCGTTGGCCTTACGTAAACAGAGAAGACCCAATTGTTCCCTTGGTCTACGTACAGCGCCTCAGAGCTTGTGGGCGTCTCGGAGCGGGAGGGGGCGGGGGGAGTGTCTCGCCCGCGCCAGCGACTGCGCCAGGCCGGACTCTGGCGCCATGGAGGAGTACGCTCGCGAACCTTGGTACGGCGATGGGCACAGGCTTCGGGACAGTCCGCGCGACGTTCAGGCGGACAACGGGAGGCGGGCGGGGAAGGCAGGGGCCGCAGTGTCAAGTCCCTGACCCGGGAGGCTCGGAAACTTCACTGCCTCAGCGCATCCGGCATGGCCCCTCCCACTCGGACTTCGTCTAAAAACCGCCACCGTGGAGTGTCCCAGTCTGTGCGGTGTGGGACAAACTATCGGACTGTTGCCCTGGCTCTTCTCCTAGACCCCCCTTTGTGAGCCAAAAGAGAAACGCTGGGCAGATCCGCCGGTGAGGGAGGAGAGGCGTGGAGCCAATGTCCACAGGGTTTCTTCGTGTGGCTTTTCTCAGGGTGGCTTTTGACATAGGATAGGGCATGTGTGAACCCACTGTGGGCTAAGCCAGATGGCACCTGGCTCTTCCGCACGGTCTTTTGATTTGTCCGTTTTATGTTTTAAAAGGACACAAGAGTTTCTCTGGACGTGCTTTTTGTGTCGGAGAACCGACTGTCAGCCACCCTGTTTATATTTTACTTAAATAACGTTTGCTAGTTAACACTATTGAAGCCTGACAAGACAACTCTTCCCCCCCCCCCCCGACCCCCCAGACAGGGTTACTCTGTGGTGTAGCCCTGGAAGTCCTGGAACTCACTCTGTAGCCTTGAACTAAGAAATCCTCCTGCCTCTGCCTCCCAAGTGCTGGGATTAAAGGCGTGTACCACCACTGCCCAGCACATGACAACTGATTTTTGATAGTAACAAAAACCATTTTGTTTTTGGCTCCTGGTTCTAGAATTTGAGGGACTCTGTTCTTCAAATCTAGTTTCAGGTAGAACTCTCTGAGAACACTGTATTGTCAGAAACAGTCATAGGGGCCTCAGTGGTAGGGCAGTTGATTTAAGCAAGAGACAGATTGGGGGGGCAGGGGGTCCTAGGTTGCAAAGCCATTTGATTTTTGATAATAACAAAAACAGTTGTATTGATGCTTGCTTGTAATCAAGAGTACTATTCTGGTGCCGGGCGGTGGTGGGGCACGCCTTTAATCCCAGCAATTGGGAGGCAGAGGCAGGCGGATTTCTGAGTTCGAGGCCAGCCTGGTCTACAAAGTGAGTTCCAGGACAGCCAGGGCTACACAGAGAAACCCTGTCTCGAAAAACCAAAAAAAAAAAAAGAGTACTATTCTGCCAGTAATAAGCCTATCGTTGGAAGGCAATGTGGTGAGACACCTCCACTATCTCAAATTTTTTTCTCACTTTTGTACCACAGATAGATTTACAAACCTTTTCTTTGGGGTTTTGTATGTTTGTTTGTTTGTAGACAGGGTCTCACTATAGAACCCTGGCTGGCCTCGAACTGAGTAGACTAGGCTGACCTCAGACCCCCAGATCTACCCTCCTCTGCCTCCAGAGTGCTGGTATTAAAGGTACAAACTTTCTTTGTGGGACAGGGTCTCCATTTAGAGCCCAAGTTGGACTGCCAACTTGTGATCCTCCTGTCTCAGCCTTCCAAGTGTTGATCACAGGTATGCAGAACCACATCTGGTTTCCCTTTCTGGCTTTCTGGGGAATATAAAAAGTGTCAGAACTAGTTTGTTGTCATCTGAGGTATTCTGCATCAGTCATGAGCTTCCCTGTTTGGTTCTCCAAGCAGGGCAGGGTCTCACATTAACCCAATCTTTTCCTTCCTGCTTGCAGCCCATGGCGAATTGTGGATGATTGCGGTGGAGCTTTCACCATGGGTGTCATTGGTGGTGGAGTCTTCCAGGCTATCAAGGGCTTCCGCAATGCCCCTGTTGTGAGTTGGGCCTTCCTCCAGTGCTGTGGGAATCTGCGGTCTTGCTGACATAAGAGTACTGCTCTGAGCATACTGAATATTCTGTTGATTGTTCACCTACTGTGTGTTGGGCCTGGCTTCTGGATTTAGGGTTTGAGGGGTTCTGTTGTTCTTAAACTATTCAGCTAGAACTCTGGAAATACTGGACTGTCAGAAACAGTCTTAGGGGCTAGAAGTATTTAGCTCAGTGGTAGAGCAGTTGATTTAAGCAAGTGGGTGTGTGTGGGGGGCAGGGGTGTCCAAGGTTCCATCTTTAGAATTAGAATAAAAAGAAAAGGGTTAGCATCAAATTTTCAATGTGTATACATCATAGATTTTACCTCAAGACAGTCTTTGGGTTAAAATTCTGTCTATATGGATGGTGGTGGCACACACCTTTAATCCCAGCCCTCAGGAGGTAAAGGCAGTCAGATCTGTGAGTTGAGGCCAGTCTGGTCTACAGAGTGAATTTTGGGACAACCAGGGCTACATAGAAAAACCCTGTCTCCCCCACACCCCCTCAAAAAATCCTCTATACAGAAAAATGACAGGAGTTGGACAGAAAGAACCTTTTTTTATTTTTTTGGTTTTTCGAGACAGGGTTTCTCTGTATAGCCCTGGCTGTCCTGGAACTCACTCTGTAGACCAGGCTGCTGGCCTCAAACTCAGAAATCCGCCTGCCTCTACTTCCCAAGTGCGGGGATTAAAGGCTTGTGCCACCACTGCCTGGCAGAAAGAACCTTTAAGTTGAAGGAGAGAGTAATATAATACCTTTCCTTTGAGCTCCACCCCTTGAAGATAGAAGGTTCATTGGATTTGGCTTAGCAAGCATAAGGTATGCTTACTATTGCCTCTAACAGTGGTGGAGGTGATGGAACACAAGACAGGCATATATATCCCTAGAGCTTGCTGGCCAGTCAGCCTAGCTAGAAGTCAGTTCAGTGAGATACTCTGACCTCCACATGTTCACACACCTGCACGGTCATGTGTATATACCACACAGACATACACAAACCGTTTTCCGTAGCACAGGTTGGCACACAACTTCAAATCCTCCTGTCCCGGCTTTCCAAGTACTAGCATTCCAGGCATCTGGCAGCACACCTGGTTCTGTAGCCTTTCTGTCTCGCTCGGAGTCGTCCTCAGCTCCTGGAACTCTCCTTTCTACATCTTTGTCCATAGTTCTCATTCTTGGGAGTCTTCGCATGTATTGCGCTCTCCTCTTTTTTTTCTTCTGCACTAAGGAATGGAGTCTGGTGCCTCCATCCTCCCATCCTGCATGCTAAGAATATTGCCCAGCTGCAGCCTCAGCCTCCTTCACAGGTTCCTCTAATACCGGTTCGCTTTGTTCCTTGCTCGATGTCATTCTTCCTAGGGCAGTGGTTCTTTTTTTTTTGGTATTTCGAACAGGGTTTCTCTGTATAGCCCTGGCTGTCCTGGAACTCACTCTGTAGACCAGGCTGGCCTTGAACTCAGAAATCCACCTGCCTCTGTCTCCCGAGTGCTGGGATTAAAGGCATGTGCCACCATGCCTGGTAGGGCGGTCGTTCTTAACCTTCATTTTTTCTTTCATTTATTTAACTATTTGTGTTTTCCTATTCACTTTACATCCTGCTCACTGCACTGCCGATATTCCGCTCCTCAACCTCCGCAGTTCTGGCACATCAAATGTCTGTGAGGCTAGGTACTTCTCTCCCACTAAGGCCAGAGAAGGTAGCCCAGCTAGTAGAACATATCCCACAGACAGGCAACAGCTTTTGGGATAGCCCCAGCCCTATTTTTTGAAGCATGATATCTCTGTGTATCCCTGGTTGTCTTGGAACTGCCTCTGTAGACCAGGCTGACCTTAAATTCACAGAGATCCACCTGCTTCTACCTCCTGAGTGCTGGGATTGAAGGCATACGCCACCCCAGTTCTCAACCTAATTAAAGGGTCCAAGTTTTGTGACCCTTTAATACAGTTAGATCCTCATGTAGTGTTGACCCTCAACTATAAAATTTCATTGCTACTACATAAAAGTTCATGTAATTTTGCTACTGTTATGAATCATAATGTAAATATCTGTGTTTACAATGTGATGGTCTTGGGTGACCCTGTGGAAGGGGGTCCACCAAAAGGGAGTCAGAACCCGTGAGTAGAGAAGCACTGCTCTAGATTGCATTTTGCTGCCTGAGGCTGTCTTACTTGCAACTACTGTGTACACTCACTCTGAGACCCCTGCATATTGGATGTAGCCTAGCATGTGTGCCTGCTCATTGTATATTGAGTGAGTGAATGAGTGAAGAAATGAAACTGAGCAACCTCACTCTGAGAATATCTCTGTTGGATTTTCTCTCCATCCTCCTGGTTCTTTGGCTGCTGCTCTGCATCTAGTAGCTTTCCCATGCCTTCTTTGTTGCAGTGCTGGGCTTAGACGAACTCTGAGCCTTGCTCACTATGGACGCATGCTCTACCACTGAGGACCTCAGCACCCCTTCCTTTTTATAAAGCCTGCAACCCTGCCTGCCAGTGAGTGCTCTTACCCCTCCCCTAACACCTCTCCTTGCTTTCTCCAGGGAATTCGACACCGGTTCAGAGGTAGTGTCAATGCTGTGAGGATCCGAGCACCCCAGATTGGAGGTGAGATTGTGGAACCATAAAGATGTGTTAGGAACTTTAAGGGTAATTGATCCTTTGAAACTAGACTGTAAGTTATAGGTCCAGATTCTAACTCAAAGCCTGACTGCAACTGCGCGACAGTTTAATATGAAAGGGCACGCATTCTGTGGTTGATTTGTTTTCGAGACAGGGTCTCTCTGTGTAGCCTTGGCTGTCCTAGAACTCACTCTGTAGACCAGGCTGCCCTCACAGAGATTCTCCTACCCCTTTCTCTACTTCTTCCTTCCAAGTCCTGGGATTAAAGGGGTGCACTCCCAAGCCTGGGGGCTTCTGTAGTTTAAATCCAGATCCTGGCTCTTCCCTGTTCGGTGACCTGATGCTAGTAGCAGTCTTCTTCCAAAGCTCATCTGATAATGGCAGCATTGACCGCCCAATTGGCAGTTTTAAAATGAATGCACATGGTGCTTGCTCACTGCCAATTCCTATGCTAAGGCTTTTTATCATCATAACTAATTTGTTTGTTTGTTTGGTTGGTTGGTTTTTGGTTTTTCGAGACAGGGTTTCTCTGTATAGCCCTGGCTGTCCTGGAACTCACTCTGTAGACCAGGCTGGCCTCGAACTCAGAAATCCACCTGCCTCTGCCTCCCAAGTGCTGGGATTAAAGTCGTGCGCCACAACGCCCAGCTCATTGTAACTAATTTAAAGTTGCAGAACTCAGCTAACACAGACTACTTCATGTAAATATTAGAACACAGTAAACCCCCAGTAAACATTTTAACCACGGATTGTGTATTCCTAGCCAAAATGCTTGAGGCCAGAAGTTGTTTTCCATGTCAGAGGCTTTGGGTTTTACAGTACTTACATATGCAGAATGAGATATTTTTGGAATGAGAACTAGTTCTTTTTTCTTTCTTTCATTTTTTTCCCCGAGACAGGGTTTCTCTGTATAGCCCTGGCTGTCCTGGAACTCACTTTGTAGACCAGGCTGGCCTCGAACTCAGAAATCCTCCTGCCTCTGCCTCCCGAGTGCTGGGCTTAAAGGCGTGCGCCACCACTTCCTGACTCCAAAGTGGTTTTTTTAAACACTATAAACATATGCAATTGTTTCTTGTATTATAGTAGAGATGGATTGAGCATGCTAGACAAGTACTCTGTCACTATGACAGATTCCTAACACTGTATATTTCATTTTTTATTAAGAGATGGAATCTTGAGACTGGGAATGTAGTTTAGTTTGTAGAGTACTTACCTAGCAGCACAAGCCCTGGGTTCACTGCTTAAAATCTGGGTATGATGGTGCCCACATGTAATCTTAGCAATGGAGGCCGATGAATCAGAACTTCAAGGTTATCCTTGACTACATAGCAAGTTTCAGTGCAGCCTTGACTTAATCAGATAGTGTCTCAAAAAAGAGGGAGAGATGGGGGTATCAGGATGTGGTAAAGCAGTTAAGTAACCTGTGAAACCCAAAGCAAACAAAGCTACCTGCTGTAGCTCCTCCACCTCCCATGGAGCTGGGGCTACTGGTGCCTACCACCACACCAGCTAGTTTTATAGCAACATGTTTGGTTCTCTTGCATTTTTTACTGTTTCATGCTATATGAGGTCAGCTATGGAACTCTCTGTTTCTGGTATCGTGACCATGCTCAAAGAGTTGTATGTAGCTTTTGAAGCCTTTTGGATTTCTAGATTATGACTGTTTAATAATATATATTGTGTTCTGGCTTTCTGCCCTCTTTTCCTTCTCCCTGAAATCAAAACCAGAATTCCAACTCCACGTGGTATTTACAGGGTGAAAGTTGCTCCATTGAAAGCTGTGTGAACACGCCTTTAATCCCAGTACTTGGGTGGCAGAGGCATGTGGATTTCTCAGTTTGAGTCCAGCCTAGTCTATAGAGTGAGTTCCAGTACAGCCATGGCTACACAGAGAAACTCTGTTTTGAACTGCCCCCCTCCCAAAAGAAAGCTGTATGAGAGGTTAATCTGCTTGTGTCCATTTTCCAAATAAAAGTGAAAGGATTGCCGGTCGTGGTGGCACATGCCTTTAATCCCAGCACTCAGGAGGTAGAGGCAGACGGATTTCTGAGTTCAAGGCCAGCCTGGTGTACAAAGTGAGTTCCAGGACAGCCAGGGCTATACAGAGAAACCCTGTCTCGAAAAAACAACAAAAAAAAAAAAGTGAAAGGATTTTCATGATAATAACTACAGCCCCAATTAGATGTGGAACCTTTCACAGTGGGAAAGATGGACTATACCTAGTTCTATAGCTGGACTTTCTTACTTCTTGTATTTGGTGCTAAGGTTGTGACCCATGGCCTCCTGTTTTTGAGACAGCCTCCACTGCATAGGTGTCTAAGCCTTTGCAGTCCTCCTACCTGAGCTTTCCAGGTGCTGGCATCATACTATATCCTGGTCATATTTATTTGTCTAGAGGAGGGAGGGGATCACCCTATGCAAGTATCTACCACAGAGCCACATCTCCAGTCCCACCACTCTTTCTTGGCCAGTCTTTAGGCCTTGGAAGTTTCCAATGTTGAGCTACGTGGAATCTCAGATTGTGTGATTCAGACTCTTATTTCCCCTACAGGTAGCTTTGCAGTGTGGGGAGGTCTGTTTTCCACCATCGACTGTGGCCTGGTCCGGCTACGAGGCAAAGAAGACCCCTGGAACTCCATCACCAGCGGAGCATTGACTGGAGCTGTGCTGGCTGCCCGCAGTGAGTGCTCCCAGCCTCTAACCCCAGTCCTTGCCCTGTTCTGCCTGCCCTTCCTCAGCTGTGTCTCTTTCTGCCTCCCAGGTGGTCCTCTGGCCATGGTGGGCTCTGCGATGATGGGGGGCATTCTGTTGGCCCTCATTGAGGGTGTTGGCATCCTTCTCACCCGCTATACTGCCCAGCAGTTCCGCAATGGTGAGAACTTGGTGGGCAGTGGTCAGGGAGAGTCAGGAAGTACTACCAACCTTCTCCATGCTTCCTCACCTCATTACCTCATTCTCCCTTCTCCAGCACCCCCATTCTTGGAGGACCCCAGCCAGCTAACCCCTAAAGAGGGATCTCCGGCCCCAGGTTATCCCAACTACCAGCAGTACCACTGAGGAAGCCGCTGCCTGACCCTGCCACCGTGGGAGCCGTTCCTCAGTTCCCTCCCGGATGATCTACCTCCAAGGGAGGACTGGCTCCTACATAGCCCTGAGAGGCCTTCACAGAGGGCCTCTAGTCTACTCTGGTTTTGTGGTAGGGGTGGGGGCACCCCAGCAGCCTTGTCGTATGGGTTCCCTTTTTGTGTCTTAGGGCATCCCAGCTTCACACGTGTAACAATTCTCTTACCCCAGAGCCCTCATGTGGCACCCTGATGAATGTTTAAAGCCAGTTTTGAAATGTCTGTGTATGTCTGCCTTCAGTCACCCAGATGGCCCTCTCTCTCCTCAGGAGAAGGGCTTGGAAAATCTAGGGCTTGAGGTTTCATGGTGAATGGGTTTGAAGTTTTTTTGTTTGTTTGTTTTTGTTTTTTTGGTTTTTTTTGCATTGGGAAGTGGGAGAAAAAAAGCAGGGTCTCAGCTGGGCATGGTGACACACACCTTTAATCCCAGCACTCGGGAGGCAGAGGCAGGCGGATTTCTGAGGCCAGCCTGGTTTACAGAGTGAGTTCCAGGACAGCCAGGGCTACACAGAGAAACCCTGTCTCAAAAAACCAAAAAACAAAAATCAAAAAACAAAAAAAAAGGAAGAAGCAGGGTCTCACTATGTTGTCTAAGCTGAACTTGAACGTGTATGATACTACCACACCCAGCCTCTAGTAAAGGTTTACAGAATGAATGAGCAAGGGAGGGAATAGTCAGAAAGATGAATTAGACACATGCATAAACGTGGCTAGGTGCCTAGACATGCTTTGTACAAACAGGGAAGAAGGACAAGGATTGCTGGGCATGTGTATGCTGTGCAAACATACTCCAGACCCTCCTGGTACAAGCTCCCCGTGGAGAGCATGGGAAACTAGCCTCATAAGAAAAGCCTTTGCCCTGGGCATGGTAGTGCACACTTTAGTCCCAGCACAGAGGCCGAGGCGGAGGCAGACAGATCTCTGTGAGTTGAAGGACAGCCTAGTCTACAGAGGTTATTCCAGGACAGCCAGGGCTGTTACTCAGAGAACCCTGTCTTGAAAAACAAAAGCAAACCAAAAAAAAGAAAAAAGAAAAAGAAAAGAACAAAGAGCAAAAGCTGGGCAATGGTGGCACACACCTTTAATCCCAGCACTTGGGAGGCAGAGGCAGGTGGATTTCTGAGTTCGAGGCCAGCCTGGTCTACAGAGTGAGTTCCAGGGCAGCCAGAGCTACACAGAGAAACTCTGTCTCGGAAAAAAAAAGTCCATGTGACCATATTACAGCTCTGGGGTGGAGGTCCAGGCATCAAAAGAAAGCTGTCTCTCCCTGTCATTTCCTTCTTTGCTGATGGCTAGATCTTTTTACATTTGCTGTTTTTTGTTACTGTTACTAATTACATTTTAAATTATTTTTATTTCATTTTTTTCATATATATTTTGATAGTATCTTTCCCTTCTCCACCTCCACTCAGATCTTCTCTTCATCTCTATCCACTTCATTTTATCTTCTGCTGTTTCTTTCTTGAGACAGGGTCTCACTTTTTAGCCCTGCCTGTCCTGGAATTCACTCTGTAGGCCTCAAACTCAGAGGTCTGCCTGTCTCCTCTGTTATCCCGATGGACCGCTCCCAGGTTCTGACATGTTGTGTGAACCCTTAAGTGGATGGGATAACTCTTGTCTCTATTGGGGTCCAGTTGCATATAGAGGCATAGAAACTTCCACTGTGACTGCTGCAGTGCGAATAGGCTGTGAATAAGTGCTAGGATTAAAGGGGTATACTTCCACACCTTGCTTGCTGTTTGTCTTTCAAGACAGGGTCTCAAGTAGCCCTGGCTGGCCTCCAACTTGCTATATAACAGTGGCTTGTCCTGTGAACTGATCTTCCTGCCTTAGATTCCTAACTGCTATGGGGAACCAGTGGGTTTTGTTGTTGTTGTTTATTTGTTTGTTTTTTAAAATAAGGTCTCAGTATTATTGTCTAGACTGACTTCAAAATCCTCATCCTTTTGTCTCCCAAGTGCCAGAATTGCAGATTTGTTTTGTTTTTCGAGACTTGGTTTCTCTGTGTAGCTCTGACCATCCTGGAACTTGCTCTATAGCCTGAGCTTGAACTCAAGAGATCCACTTGGCCACCTCTCTCTGCGTCCAGAGTGCTGGAATTAAAGGCATGCATCACCACTGCCCTGCCCAGACTTTTTAAAAAGACTCATTTATTGGGAGTGCGGGTAGACATGTCACAGTGTACATGTGCAGGGTTAGGCCTCCTCCCTCTCTGTTGGTTTCCAGGATCAGATTCAGGTAGTAAGGTTCTATGGCAAGTGCCCTTACCAACTGAGCCACTGGCAACCCAGTTGTTTTGGAGGGGGTTTGGTTTGGTTTGGTTTGTTTGTTTGTTTTTGAGACAGAGTTTCTCTGTGTAGCCCTTGGCTGTCCTGGAACTCACTCTGTAGACCAGGCTGGCCTAGAACTCAGAAATCCTCCTGCCTCTGCCTTCCAAGTGCTGGGATTAAAGGCATGAGCCACCACCGCCTGGCTCCAATTTGTTTTTTAAGGGTGACCACAGTATGTTCAGAAATGAGTTTTCATTTGAGGAGAGGGAAAGTATGGGAAAGATCCCAGGTTCTGACATTCTGTGTAAACCCCTCCATGGATGGGATAAGCATTGTCTCAACCAGGGGTCAAATGCCATATAGAGGCACAGAAATTTCCAGAGCTGGGTTGGTTTTGTCACTGTGACTGCTGCTCTACCAGTGAGCTCATGGATAATATATACATTTTGCAAGGCCTACATAATGAGATCCTGTCTGAAGAAAACAAAATGCGGGGCAAAGTTGAATATCTTCCACTCTCAGGGAAAAGTAAATCAAAATTATACCAGGATTCTGTCTTTCTGAAGTGTAAATTGCTGTCATCAAATGATGAGGGACTCCTTCTACAGTGTTGGTGAGAATGTATCAGTAGAAAGGTTACTCAAAACAAATAAATCTACCATATGACCCAGCTCTACTACTGGGCATACACCTAAAGGAGCCAACATACCACAGAAAGCGCTCACACATCCGTAGTTATTGCACCTTCATACACAGCATTGGTGATCTTCCTAGGTGGCCATGAGCTGAAGAGAAGATAAAATATACATGCGCACACACATGAATACGACTAGAATTGTAGTCATCTGTAAAAGAAATTACTTTGTAGGAAATTTGATGGAACTGAAATATTGTTATGCAAAACAAGCCAGGACAGGTATTCAATCGTTTTTCTCTTGTGTAGACTGCAGAACAAAAAGACAACATATAATTAGGAGACAGACTGTTAGGGAAGAAGATAGGGATGAGGAAGAGGAGAGAAGGGTTAGCCGGGGACATCCACAGTAATTCCTATGAGGTTTTCTTTTGTACACTTAATATCCATTGGGGGAAAAGGCCATGTGACAGGCAGGATGCAAGATGCAGGGAGACAGCTGTGAGGAGCTCCTTTAGATGGACACAACTAAAGGGAAGAAGCAACTTGAGAGGAGTGAACAGCAGGTGGCATCGAAGCGCTTGCTTGCCCTTTGTGTTCAGAGACTGGACTCTGCCTCTGGCCTCCTCGAGCTGCAGCTGCCTAGTTATTTTGCAGCAGACATGACTCACCTGCATCTTTCTGGTTCCTTCAAATTTTCTTTTGGTTTTAAAAGGTCCCTAACCCAGGCTGGCCTCAAGCTGTCTTCTCATGTCTACATGTGTGTTGTGTATGCAGAAACACACACCCACATAGACACAAATAGCAGACAATGACCTTGAGCTTTCAGTCCTGTCCTCTGCTTCCTGAATGCTGGAATTACAAGGTTTGTGTGACCAGGCTCTGCTTATTTACGTGGTGCAAAAATCAAACCCAGGTCCTCCTATGTGTTAGTTAGGTAAGCATTCTCCCAATTGAACTATGTCCCCAGCTCTCAGATCAGCTGCCCAGATTTCTCCTGTGCAATGCTGGTGACAGCCGTGGGAAAATACCAGTATATGTATACAACTAAAGGGAAACAGCAAATTGAAGAGGGGTCACAGGTAGTGACATAGAGGCACTTGCTTGCCCTTTGGGTTCAGGGCCTGTACTCACAGGGCATCAGGCCTCTATCACATGCTGGCCAGAAATGGTGGCACACACCTTTTATTCCAGCATATACTAGGTAGAGGTAGGCAGATCTCTGTTTGAGGCCAATGATCTCCATAGCCAGTTTCAGAGCAGTCAGAGCTATAGACTGTCTCCAGAGTTAAGTAAACCTAGACCCTTATACCAGACAAGTACTTCCCCACTGAGCTATGCCCTAGCCCCTCACCTCTAATTCCTCCAGCTCCTTTATGCCCATCTGTTTCTGTCTAGGATTTCTTTTTTTTTTTTTTTTAAGATTTATTTATTTTTATTATACGTAAGTACACTGTAACTGTCTTCAGACACTCCAGAAGAGGGAGTCAGATCTCGTTGCGGATGGTTGTGAGCCACCATGTGGTTGCTGGGATTTGAACTTCGGACCTTCGGAAGAGCAGTCGGGTGCTCTTACCCACTGAGCCATCTCACCAACCCCCCTGTCTAGGATTTCTGAGGCTTTCTTTCAGTTTATTCCTTCCTGAAACTTCCATGTCTTTCCTTCCTTAACCTCTTGTCTCGGTTCCTTCCCTCAAGTCCCATTTGTTCTCCCTGACTCTCTGGGTGCCCTAGATCTGCTATTTTACAAGAAGGCCTGTAAAGGGGCTGGCCAGATGGAGCAGCAAGTAATGGGACTTGCTACCAAGTCTGAAGACTTAAGTTCGAGGCCTCAGAACCCATGTTTTTCACTGAAAAACAGAACCAGCTCCCACAAGCTGTCTTCTCATGTCTACACGTGTGTTGTGTATGCACTAATATTTAGAAAAAGTTTGTTTCGAGACAGGGTTTCTCTGTGTAGCCCTGGCTGTCCTGGAACTCACTCTGTAGACCAGGCTGGCCTCGAACTCAGAAATCTGCCTGCCTCTGCCTCCCAAGTGCTGGGATTAAAGGCATGTGCCACCACCACCGGGCTGGAAAAAGTTTGTTATGGTCGTTAAAAAGAGAGGTGTGAGGATCACGAAAGAGCAATGCGGTCTATCACTTGTCTCTGGAGTGAGAATCACTCCACGCGCATGCTCAGGGACAAGACTCTGCACACAGGAAACCCCAACAGAAACCAGGAGAGGAGGGAGGGAGGAGGGGAACGGAGAAAAGAATAGTAACAGACCAGACAGGTTTCATAAGCTCACTGATCCTGAGACCAAGGCAGGTCCCAAGCTTCTACCAACTGGGTGTCACCCCAGCTCTGAGTGATCGACATAGACCGAAATTTAACATTTTAATCATCCTGAGACTGTAAGAGTTTCCCCAGTCCAGCCTTTTCGAGACAGGGTTTCTCTGTGTAGCCCTGGCTATTCCGGAACTCACTTTGTAGACCAGGCTGGCCTCGAACTCGGAAATCCGCCTGCCTCTGCCTCCCAAGTGCTGGGATTAAAGGCATGCGCCACCATGCCTGGCCAGTTCAGATTCTTCTACTCCTCCTTAACAATCAGAACAGAACACTAAGGACCAGATGCCTTCTACCAGTTCCCAGGTAGGTGTCTTCTAATCAGTTCTATCCTGAGTACAGGGTACTCAGCCCTAGACTCCACCCCCACCACACACACACACACACTACACACACACACTTCCCTTGTTAATTACAAAGCCCTGGGGGGTTTCCTTGGGTTTGATTGCCTCCCCCCCCCACACACACACACACAATGGCAGGGGGTTCTGTGGGGGAAGGGTAGTGTCAGACAGCACTCTCCTGTGAGCTCTCAGAAGTCCTTGCCTTTACATTAGGTTAGCATGCTATAAGCAGGCTCCCCAAGCCCTCCTCAGTTTGAATACAGTGCTAGGGCAATACTTTACCTATGCTTACCTACATATTATAGTAGATGCTACAAAAGATACTGATTAAAACCCAAATGAAGAGATGGATACGGTGGGGGCGGGGACAAAGAGCTCTCATGCCCTCTCCAGGGGTGCCAGACTCAAGGAATTACTGTGTGTCCAGCTAAGCATAACCCCTTGGAATCTAGTCTTTTTTGGGCCTCAGTTTATGAATACAATTCATTATAACCATGGATCATAAACATTACCTTTAGCTATTCTCTAGAGAAGGTGGGGGTAAGCCCCAAGTTCCAGTTCTCCAGTTCCATCTGTGTCTAGTCACCCAGCCCCCACCCTAAAGGTGGTCAGTCAACAGCTTACTCATTAGCATATAAAAAGGTAATCATCATTTTGAATATTCCAAGGATTTTAGGAGTTGCATTCCAAGAAACAAGAGACCACAACCAAAAAAATGTATTTTACAAAAATCACAGCCATAGAGTGTGGTTTTTAAACACAGAGTTGAGCTAAAAGCATGAAACAAGTTCCCATTGTGAAAAGCAACCGCCATTGCCCATCTCTGGAACTCTGGAGCTCCTGTGCATGCGTGCGTGCGTGCGTGCGTGCGTGCGTGCGTGTGTGCGTGTGTGTGTGTGTGTGTGTGTGTGTGTGTGTGTTTTGAAACAGACCTCCTGTAGGACAGGCAGACCTCTAGCGACCTGTGCACCTATGGATGGCCTTGTGGTGCTGATCCTCCTGCCGCTACCTCCTGGATATCACAGTGCACCTGGGGATCACAACACGCCACCCTGGAGAACCATTTGTGTGGTGCTAGGGAGAGAAGAGTACAGAGTTCGGGGGTGGTAGGCAAGCGCTCCATCAACTGCACTATATCCCAAGCCCGTGAAACATTTGACATTGTTTTTATTGCACTGTTGGAGATGGAGTCCAGGGCCTCAAGAGTACTAAACAAGTGCTCTATGTCAAGTCAAGTTCTCTAACTTTTCCTAGATCTACTTTAAGTTTGAACTTTACTTATCTACCCATGAACACGTGAGGTGCCTCCTTTTGTGAGCTATTTATAATGCTAATTTGAATAGTCAACTATAATTTTTACAAGAATTCATACATTAATTATATATTTATTGTTTTTTTTTTCTTAAAATATTCAGCTAGAGGTTTAGAGGTGTAACTCAGTGGCAGGGTGCTTATCTTACAGACTTGAGACCCCAGGTTTGGATCCCCCACAATACAAAACAAACAAACAAACAAACAAAAAACTGGATTTGGCGATTGTATTATAATTGTCTATCAGTGCTGAGGGCTTGCCTACCAAGTGGGACTCCTAGGTTGGATTCCCTAGCACCACAGAATAATGTGTATCAGTTTGGAAAGGAAGCAGCATTTTGCTCTAGCCCTAGTTAGCCGGGAACTATGTAGCCCTGGCTGGTCTTCTTCTAAAGAAAGGCATTCTTCTGCCTCTGCTTCTCGGGTTGTGGAATTACAGGTGTGAGCCCCTATTTCAGGCTGAGAATATAAAACTGAAGACCCAGCTCAGTGATCGAGTGCTTGTTTAGTATCCTCGGAAATCGGAGTGTGATCTCCAGGGTGCTTGCTCGTGTATACAGAAACACCGTAACTTAATCTTGTGACCTGGTATGGTGTGCTGCTAACTTGTACTTCCAACTATTTAGGCCAGGGATGAGCACTACTTGAGTTTGGTAATTTAGGGCAAACCTGGACAGAATAGCAAGAGCACGTTTCATTGTTTAAGGGATTTAAGAAAGGTTTTATTTGGGGAAGTAGCTGGAGAGAGGGAGCCGTGGTCTTTTGTTTTTTGTTTTGTTTGACAGCCCTGGCTATCCTGGAACTCACTTTGTAGACCAGGCTGGCTTTCAACTCAGAAATCCACCTGCCTCTGCCTCCCAAGTGCTGGGATTAAAGGCTTGCAGCCACTACACCCAGCGAGCAGTGTTTTTTTGTTTTTTGTTTTTTTGGTTTTGTTTGTTTTATTAACTTTACATCCCACTCACTGCCCCCCTCAGGGGTCACCCCCTGCCACACTCCTCCCCCCTCTCCCTTCCCTTCTCCTCTGAGTGGGTGGAGGCTCCCCTGGGTATCTTCCGACGCTGGCTCATCCAATCTCTGGGAAGCTAAGCACAGCCTCTCACCCCAAGGCCAGACAAGATAGGACAATTAGAACATACCCCCACAGACAGGCAACAGCTTTTGGGATAGCCATCGTTGTTCAGTTGTTCTGGAGCTACATGAAGACCAAGCAGCAACAGGCATGCGCCACCACCGCCCAGCTCCAACCCTACATCTGACAGAGGGCTAATGTCTAAAATTTATAAACAACTCAAGAAGCTAGAACAACTCAAATAACCCAATTTTAAAAATAGTGTACAGCCGGGCTTGGTGGCGCACGCCTTTAATCCCAGCACTCGGGAGGCAGAGACAGGCAGATTTGAGAGTTCGAGGCCAGCCTGGTCTACAAAGTGAGTTCCAGGACAGCCAGGGCTATACAGAGAAACCCTGTCTCGAAAAACAAAAACAAAACAAAAAAAAAGGGTACAGAGCTAGACAGAAAATTCTCAACAGAGGAATCTTGAATGACTGAGAAGCACTTAAAGAAATGTTCAAAGTCCTTAGTCATCAGGGAAATGCAAATCCAAACAGTCTGAGATTCCATCTTACTCGGGTCAGAATGGAATCAGTGTCTAAGAGTACTTGTTGCTCTTGCTGGGGATCTGGTTTCTGGTCCGAGCACCTACATGAGGGCTCATAACTTTCTGTTTCTCCAGTTCCAGAGGACCTAACCCTCCTTTGACCTTTGCAAGCTCTAGGCATGAAGGTGGCACACACATGAACATTCAAATATAGCATTTTAGAATATTTTGCATCTAATTTTGAAGTGTATGTGGGGGGAAAGAAAGAAAGAATATGTATGTGTGTGTGTATGTGTGTGTGTGTGTGTGTGAGAGAGAGAGAGAGAGGGGTGGGGAGGGAGAGAGAAAACTGTGTGTCTAAAGAGGATGTTGAATGGCTTGGAGCTGGAGTTACAGGCAGTTGTGAGCTGCCCCACATGGGTTGTAGGGACTGAGCTTGGGTCCTCTGCAAGAGCGGTGAGTGCTATTAATCAGCCACTACACCATCTCACAGACCCTTTGAAGAGATTTTATAAGCATGGGAGACAGAGGCAAACGGATTTCTGAGTTCGAGGCCAGCCTGGTCTACAGAGTGAGTTCCAGGACAGCCAGAGCTACACAAAGAAACCCTGACTTGCAAAAAACAAAAAAGAACCCTTTCAAAACAATTTTTATAATATGTAATTGTTTCATCAAAGTTTTATGAAATGTCTGTGTTCAAATCATTTTTAAATATTTCAATGAATTTAAAAAAAAAATTAGACAACCACAAATCAACTGTCTATAGATTTCCTTTATCCTAGACATTTTACAAGTCTTTTTTTTTTTTTTTTTTTTGGTTTTTCGAGACAGGGTTTCTCTGGATGGCTGCCCTGGGACTCACTCTGTAGACCAGGCTGGCCTCAAACTCAGAAATCTGCCTGCCTCTGTCTCCTAAATGCTGGCTTATAGGTCATTTTTATTTTATGTGTATGAGTGTTTTGCCTGCTTGTTTGTATATATGTGTACAACATGCATTCAGCGCCAGTGGGGGCCAGAAGAGGGCAGCAGCTTCCCTAGAATTGGAGATACAAATGGCTCTGAGCTATGGGAGTCCTCTACAAGAGCAGCAAGTGTTCCTAACTGTGGAGTCTTCTCTCTAGCTCCAATATGTAGATTGGAGGGTGGGGGGTATCTTACTTTGGTTTTCCAGACAGGGATTCTCTGTGTAGTCATGACTGTTCTGGAATTCATTTTGTAGATCAGCCTGGCCTCTAACTCAAGATCTGCCCGCCTCTGCCTCCTGAGTGCTTGGATTAAAGGCGTGCGCCACCACCCACCTTACACTATTTTTCTATTACTACAAATCTCAAATTGTAGTCAGGACAGAGAAGAAACCTCAGGTTCCATCCCCAGGACTACAAAGCAACAAATAATAGTAAATAGGCAGGGTTTTTTTTTGGGGGGGGGAGGTCAGAAGTAAGGGTTTAGGGCTGGGATGGGAAATCGGGGCTCAATAGGAAAGCATTTGCTTAATATGTTCAAAGCCTTGGGCCCCATTCCCACCCCTCCCGAGAGGGATGGGGGGAGGGAGGGAGGAAGGGAGAAAGAGAAATCAGGGCTGATTTAGTTGTGTTTCCTACTAAGATTCTCTCAAAGTGGAGTCACAGTATTGGTTGGGACTACAGTATCATCTGAGGCACAACCAGGAAAGTAGTCACTTCCAAGGTCTTTAGAATTATAAAACATAGAAAGGAGAGCTTCAGTTTCCTACTGGATGCCGAAGGAATCCTTAGCTCGTTATGCCTTAGCTCCTATAGTCCAGCCAGAGACCTTGTAACCTTTGCTATATTTAAGATGCCATAAGTCCTACAGAGCAAGTTCCAGGGCAGCCAGGGCTACAACAGAGAAGCTCTGTCTCAAAAAACAGACAAACAACAAAAACAAGAAACAAAGATACCCCAGTGGCTGCTTGCTTTTATCAAATACAGTGAAGTAGTTAGGAGTCTCCTTAACAAAGGGTTATTTCATCTTATCTTTAATATATACATATGTCACATATAACCTGCTACTTGTAGTCACACATACACTCGATGGGACTAGATTATATAAGTAAAAAACATGAACACCAAGAGGTGGGGGAAATGGAAGCCATCTCAAGTGTGTGTCTGTTATATTGGTGTTTAATCCTCAGGTCCATAAAGAAATACACTTATTTTTGTATGTGATTTGAGGCAGAGTCTCCTATGCAGTTCTGGCTGGCCTTGCTCTTATGTAAATCTAACTAGCCATAGACTTGCAACAGCACCACCCCTTCTGCCTTGGCCTTCCAAGGGCTGGTATTACAGCTGTGTATGACCAAGCCAGACTTTCGTAAAAGTAGCCAGGAAAGGGTTTGCATTGTGCTGTCATCTGTGATCCTGGGAACATACAGGCAAGTCAATGGATCAGCTATCTATGCCTTAGACCACAGAGGTGCATCTTTCTTTTGCCCATTTTTTCTTTTAGATAGGGTCTTGTATACACTCTAGGCTCTGCTGGAACTCACTATCCTCCAGCCTCAGCTCCCCGAGCGCTGGAATTATAGGAGTGTACCAGTGGACTGGCTCTTTTCTTCACTTTTATTATTTCTTTTACTTGTTTTTAGTTTTTAGTTTTTGAGACAGGGTCTCTCTGCGTAGCACTGGCTGACCTGAAACTCTCTATGTAGACCAGGCTGGCCTTGAATTAACAGAATTTCCTGCTTCTACCTCCTGAGTGCTGGAATAAAAGGGGTATGCCACCATGCCTGGCTCTCCTTCACATTTAATCTATGCCAAGTCATCATATGTTGTTTTAATTTCACTTTATTTTTTTCTTTAGTTTTAATTCTAAATGAAAATATATAGATTTTTGCAGCAGCATCTTCTAATCATAACTTCCAGATAACCGTAAAGGAAGACATAGCAACCACTGGTTCTGTATCTAGAACAACGCACTGTCAGCATTGCCCTCTCCAGGGTTTCCCCCTTTGGGATACACACACTGATTTTATCAGAATCCTCTGGGTTTTCTTCTTGGTGCTGATGTTCAAATCCAGCTATAGAAATGCTTCACTAGTGAGCTACATTCCAAGTCTCTGATGGATCATTCCAGTGTTTTGGGTTCTTGTGGTTGTTGTTTGGCTATTCTTTAAGAACATGGTTTCTCTTTGCAGCCCAGATTGCCTTGGAACCACCTCCTTTCTTTCTTTCTTTCTTTCTTTCTTTCTTTCTTTCTTTCTTTCTTTCTTTCTTTCTTTCTTTCTTTCTTTCTAACATTTATTTATTTATTTATTTATTTATTTATTTATTTATTTATTTATTATATGTGAGTACATTGTAGCTGTCTCCAGATGCACCACTAGAGGGCGTCAGATCTCACTACGGGTGGTTGTGAGCCACCATGTGGTTGCTGGAAATTGAACTCAAGACCTTTGGAAGAGCAGTCGGTGCTCTTACCCACTGAGCCATCTCTCCAGCCCAGCTTTGGAATTTTCTCTGTAGACCAGGTTGACCAGGAACTCAGCAGAGATCTGCCTGCTTCTGCCTTCTGAGTGCTGGGATTAAAGGCCAGTGATAGCATGCCCGGCTGATGGTTTATTTTATTTATTTGTCTTATTTCCATTTTTCTTGGTGAACTCCAAGCATGAACGTGCTCTACGAATAATCTCTACCCCACTCTACCTCTCCTGATTGAGACATTATCTAGCTGCTAGATATCCCTGAACGCCCCGTGTGGCCCAAGCTGACCTTAAACTTATGATCCTCCTGCCTCTGCCTCCTGGTACCAAGGAAGGTTACAGGAATGTGCCAACCATACCTGTGTTGGGGACGTTTTGTCTCTTCCTTTGGCGGTGGCATGGAACTCTTGTTTATGCTTTACCACAGAGCTTGGGCTTCTCTCTCCAGCCCCCTTCCCTCTTGCCCCACTGGGGATTCGTGCTAGGCAAGACCCCTTTGATGGGACTCAAATCCCCCTTTTTCACTTTTGATTTTGCGATAGGATCTCATTACATCGTACAGGCTGGCCTTAAACTATTTGTGTGTTTTTGCTGGTCTAGAGCCTGCTTTGTGTGGGGCACAGCATTTTATGCCTTTAATCCCAGCCCTCAGGAGGCAGACCTGCACATCTCTGTCAATTCAAGGCTAGCCTGGACTACACAGTAAGTTCTTGGACAGCCACGGGGCTATGTAGAGAACTGTTCAAAGGAAAAAAGAAGGCTACATCATAGATGAGGGCTGCACTGCCACACCCAGTTTATGGGGTGCCCGGAATCAAACCTAGGGCTTTGTATATGCTAGGCAAAAACTGTACCAGGTGAACTACATCCCTAGACTGTTGAACTAGATGTAGTCCAGACAGGCCTTGAACTTGAGAACCTTCTTTTTTAGCCTCCCAAGTGGTTGGGGATGGCAAGCCTGTGCCACCAGGTCTGGCTCTTTCAACCTTTTGTTGTATCGTTTAAAAAAAAACATTTACATATTTGTTGTGTGTGAGTAGGGGTGCACAATTGCCACAGCATACCTGTGGAAAGGAGAGCACAGTGAGAGAAATGAAGGGAGCATCTAGTAAGCTCCTACTTAATATCATGCCTGTAGATCTTTAAGTGTCATTCTGAGGTTGCAGTTGTTTAGTAATAGCTTTATTCTGGCATGAGGCTAATCCATAGCAATTTGAACTGAGCTGCCCATGGCCATGTCATCTGGGTTCATTTCTCTGTGAACATCGTGGTCCACAGCATGCAGCCAGTAATTGTTTATCCATCAAACAAGAGTATAGTCTGTTGTCTCCCCAAGGACAGAGACCAGAACCTGATTTCAGCCCACTGAGTCAATTTCCCTTCTCTGTCTGGTAATTCAACAGCAAGGTCTATTGCCCTAGCAACTGCCCTTATACTGCCATGGCAACCGCCAGTGCAGACTTCTGTTCTCCACTTTGCCCCTTGGACATCTCCATGGCGATGCGCAGGATGAAGAGAAGGCCAGAGCCCTAATTCTGCGCCTGCGTACAGTAGGAGACGGTGGGGGGCGGGGGGGCGGGGGACGCGGCGGGGGGGGGGGGCAGGCTCCTGGATGTGCGCAGCCGCAGAGCGCCGCTGCTGTGCCTAATACCCATCGCTGCGCACTTGACAGCCAGTCCGCCCGTCCGGAGCCCGGCTCGTTGGGGCAGCATGGCGGGGTCGCCACTGCTCTGCGGGCCGAGGGCCGGGGGCGTCGGCATTTTGGTGCTGCTGCTCTTGGGCCTTCTGAGGCTGCCCCCAACCCTGTCAGCGAGGCCCGTGAAGGTGCGACCTCAGTCAGCAGGGGGTGGGGGTGGGGTGGGGAGGAAGATGGGGGAAAGTGTTAATGAGGTATTTTCACAGGTATGCGCATAGGGCTTGGCTAGGGTGACCTGGGCTGCAGCTGACAGCCCCAGCGCAGGCCAGGGGCAGTTCCAGGATGTGAGGATGATGTTCAGGGCTCCCTGCCCATCCCTCAGCATCTGGGGCCTGGTTTAATCTCGATCCACGGGTGGCCTATGGAGCTGTCCGTGGCACTAGGGTGTATTCAGAAAAGATATCTAAGCCTGTGATGTGATGACCGAAGTGTATAGGCATTGTTTGCTTTCAGTGTGACCTTTGGTTTGACTGCCCCTGAATGCCCTACAATGCTGGGGATGCTTCTGGTTGACTTTTTGTGGGCCTGGTTGCTTTCTTAGTGGTACCGTGTGTGTATTTGTGAATTCTTATGGGTGGTGACGTAGTCTATGGGCGTATCTTCCTGTGTACTTGTGTGTTTCTGTGTTCATTTGCTTTCATTTTGGAAGGAGTGGTCCTTGTACCTTGGGGTACATACATATTGAGTACTTGGGTTCTTCAAGGGCATCCACGAGACAGTTTCCTTTTTCTTCTTCTTCTCTGTGGAGCTGTGTCATTGCAGGGAAAGAAGCCATGATGTCTCTGCATTGTGTTTTTAAAGACGATGCATGTCCTTGGTTGGCTCAGGTAGAGTAACTGAAGATCATTTCGCCAACAGGAATGTACACACAGGCATGAAAAAAAGACCACTTCTCGCAGTGGATATGGCAGTGTTGGGTTACATGTGTGACATTTTAAGGGCTGTGTGTGTGTGTAGGGATTGCTGGTGGGTGATTTCCCCGGCGCTGAGGGTGGTGGGTGCTGATCAAGGGCACATGGAGCAGCTTGCTCCTCTACCTCTTCAAAGCTGTTGAGAGATCAGAGGAGAATTTTAAAAACCATTTGATAGCCTCGCGCCCCCCATAGGCATTACCTCCTGTTTTCCGCCCATTGAGTCCGTTCTTTGCTTTGCAGCTCATCTTTAAACGACCCATTGTTTCGTTCCCCCTGCTTCTGGAACATCCGAGAAATGCAATCAAGCTAGGCATCTGCTTCCTGATGGTCACTAGGGGTCACTAAGAAGTCCTTGGCTTTGATAGACTTAGGTCATCTGCAGTGGGATTCTAGAATTTGCCTTTGTGTGTGTGTGAGAGAGAGATTCATTTATATTGAAGTGTACAGTTATAGTTAATTTATTGGTGCGCATTATCATCTCCCATGTGTGCATCATGAGTATCCTATCCTACTAAGTCATTGTTCATTTCTGAGCTGTTCTTTCCTTCACACCACCCCCTACTTTATGCTGTTATAAAAATGCTGCTGTGATGTTTCAAAAATTTACATCCTGCAGGCTGACTGTAACACCCAACCCATTCTTCTCTCGAGACATAGGCAATTTCTCTTTCAAAATGATTTTTGCAATTTTTTTTTTGTTTTGGTTCTTGAGATAGGATTTCTCTCTGTGGTCCAGGCTGCCCTGGAACTCCCTTTGTAGAGGAGGCTGGCCTGAAACTCAGGGATCTGCCTGCGTAGGCTGGGAATTAAAGGCGTGAACTCTCCCACACCTGGCTTATTTTTACAAGTTTAATTTCCAACAGAGAAATGTTGTAGTGTTATTCCAAACCTGGCACCTGCCCCACCCCCACCACCACCCCCCCCAAAAAAAAAAAAAAACGAAGAGGAGAAAAGAAACTAACGGTAACAGCATAGCATCCAGAGGATTCAGGACAAGTTTTGAGATTGTGTGAGGTGTTGTAGTGGTCTGAAGTGCCCTTGGAGATATTTAGCGGTTTCCCGGGACCTTAGACACAATAGGAATTTTGGAGGGGCCCAGTGAATGAGTTGGTCATTGAAAATCCATGGAGCCCCACCCCTAGTTGTGCATCTTTGGCCAGACAATGACGATATTTTTTCCCTCACCCCATCTTCTTACAGGAGCCCCGCAGTCTGAGCGCAGCATCCGCGCCCTTGGCGGAGACGAGCACTCCCCTCCGCTTGCGTCGGGCCGTGCCCCGAGGAGAGGCGGCGGGTGCGGTGCAGGAGCTGGCGCGGGCGCTGGCGCACCTGCTGGAGGCCGAGAGACAGGAACGCGCGCGTGCTGAGGCGCAGGAGGCTGAGGATCAGCAGGCGCGTGTCCTGGCGCAGCTGCTGCGCGCCTGGGGCTCTCCACGTGCCTCGGACCCGCCCTTGGCCCCGGACGATGACCCGGACGCTCCAGCTGCACAGCTCGCCCGTGCTCTGCTCCGAGCTCGCCTAGACCCGGCCGCTCTGGCAGCCCAACTTGTCCCCGCCCCTGCCGCTGCGCCGCGACCCCGGCCCCCAGTGTATGATGATGGCCCCACCGGCCCAGACGTCGAGGATGCCGGCGACGAGACTCCTGACGTGGACCCTGAGCTGCTGAGGTGCGGGGACCAAGGGGGAGGGAGGGCAAGGGTGGAGGGCTTCATGCACTGGGGGTAAAATCACCAAAGTGTTGCGCTGGAGCCTGAGAAGTGAGGTCGCGGGTCCTGAGTACAAGGGGACGGAAGCCCGGGAACCCCTGACTGGTGGGACAATGCAGGAGTAAGGGCTCCCCGGGGTGGTGGTGGTGGATCGGTTTCTGCAGGAAGTGGTCCTTGTGGTGGGCAGTTTCTGGAATGGAAGGCCGGGACCTCTGACTTCCTTGGAAAGTAGTGGTGAGTTCCGCAGGCTCGAGTGAGGGTTACAAGCCATACGGAATTCGAAAATTGCCTTGTTCGGGTTCTGAACCACAGCGATGACAAATACATCCTGACCGCATTCTGCTCTCCTTGCAGGTACTTGCTAGGGCGGATCCTCACCGGAAGTTCGGAGCCAGAGGCTGCTCCTGCCCCGCGCCGCCTCCGCCGATCTGTGGACCAGGATTTGGGTCCCGAGGTGCCTCCTGAGAACGTACTGGGGGCTCTGCTACGCGTCAAACGCCTGGAGAACCCCTCGCCCCAGGCGCCTGCACGCCGCCTCCTGCCTCCCTGAGCGCTGCTGCATCCTGCACGCCCTGGAACCCAGGAGCGCCCCAGCAACCCTGACTCCCTGCCAGCACGTCCAAGGCTGCCTACCCCGGCGACCTCCCATCCCCTGAGCCCTCAATAAATGCCACCTGTAGCAGCTGTTTGTCTGAGCGCCCTGTACTAGGGGGCCGGTGGGCTGGGTGACAATGATAATGGAATAGTGGCTGTCCTACTGAGGACAGCACAGTACTGTTTGGGACCTCTACTGGTGAGGAATACATGCCTGCTTCCTCTGGACTTTGCGGGTCTCACCAGGTGCCTGGGCTACCCTTCTAGGCTTCACTGAGGCGGGTTCCCTGGGAGGCTCTGAGCTTTCTTTCAGCGTCTGCCGGGGTCCACAGCACTAAGCCAAGGGGCTATGAATTCACTCATGGTCTGCCAGGACCAGGCTTGTTGTGAGGGCCCCAGGTGGATCACAGACATCCAGCACTGTATCAGCAACTGCCAAGCACTGCTTACACAGGGCTCTGAATATTCACTCCAACCATGGCCTTTGCCCTGGCCACTTGTTCTATATCCTCAGTATGTGCAAGTTTTTGCACTTCATAGTCTTTTCTTACCCTTCCTGTCACTGTCTTGTGTTGGACAAGGAAGGAGGTTGTTTTGTTTGTTTTGAGGTGTATCCAAAGCACGGTTGGGCGGTTTCTCAAGGTTTTTTTTTTTCCTATTAAAAAAAATTGATCCCCAGTCTTAATATGTAATCTTGGTTGTCCTGAAACTCACTCGGTACACCAGGCTAGCCTCAAACTCAGAGATTCATCTGCCTGCTTCCCTGAGAGCTGTGATTAAAGGTGACTGCCACACTTGGCTCCTTCTTTTTAAAAATATTCTTAACTGCTGTTGGGCCCGGTGGTACATGTCTTTTTAATCCCAGCACACTGGAGGCAGTGGCAGGTAAATCTCTGTGTCTTAAAGGCCAGAGTAATCTACAAAATGAGTTCCAGGAGAGTTACATGGAGAAACCCTATTTCAAAAAAAAAAAAAAATCCTAACTGCTGAGTTTTCAACTTTGTCTTCCTTTTGGAAGCAGTCTCACTATTGTAGCTCTGGCTATCCTGGAAGATCTCTTGAATTTCCAGCAGGGCTACATAGTAAGAACCTGTCTCCAGAAAAGGAAAGAAGAAAAGAAAAACAAAGATTTAGTATAAAGGAAGCTTTGAATCCTGAGAACATTTATTTAATATTGCATAGAATTTCATAAAACACAGTCAACGAGGGATGTCCGACGTTACCACGTAACTTGTCACCAAATGACAATAAAAAGATGTCTGTGGTAACTTGGTCGGAGAGGGGAATCTTATTACAAGAGAATTGTCACCTTGACATGAGACAAGGGTCAATTTGCTAGACAAAGATCTTCAGGCTACAGAGCAGCCACAGCTACACACGGCTTTCTGGTGTCGGGTCTTCTTGCTTGATTCGGCCACAGCCTCCTGGGCCCTCTGAATCTCATGGACAAGCAGGGCAAAGGCTTCCTCCACACCTTGCCGTGTCTTGGCTGAGGTCTTCACCAAGGGGGCCCCCAACTTGTGAGCAAGGACAGCTGCGGCAGCATGAGCATCTCCAGCAGTGGTCACCAGGTCACACTTGTTGCCCACTAGTACCAGAGGCTGCTTGTGGTGAGGGGTCCAGGTAGACCATATCTGCTGCAACTGGTCCAGAGACGAGGGGTCGTCAAGAGCAAAGACGCCCAGCACACCATCACCAGATGCCAAGCACTGGTCACGCAGAGCCCGGTGAATATCCTGCCCAGATGTATCCAGAACATTTAGAATGTAGCCTCCGTTGTCCCGGGCCACTTCCTTCCAGTAGGAATCCTGGATAGTGGGGTCATGGTCTTTCACGAAGCAGTGGTGAGTCATCTGGATGGTGAGAGCACTTTTACCAACACCACTTGCACCCACCAGCACTGCCTTGTACTCGGGTAGCTGCCTGCCAGCATCTCTGCACTGTGCCCAAGCCTCGTGACTTTCCTCTGGGGATCTGGTGCATGGGGTGCTGGAGCTCAGGTCCAAGATGCTAGACTTTGTAGGCAACGCCATTCCCCAGCAGCTCAAGGAAGAGGTGTAAAGAGCAGGTGCTGTAAAGGAGAAATCAGGTGAGACTGGCTGAAAGAAAGGAGACCCCCCAGGTGCCACTGAATCAACATGGTTAAGTAAAAACTCTCCTCTCCTTACTTTGGTGGGGGGTGGGGTGGGGGGGTAGACAAGGTCTTAACCAGGAGCTCTGACTTGCTTGGAACTTGTCCTGCAGCTCAGCTGACCTTAAAGTTTCAGCAACCCCCTGCTTCTGCCTTCCCAGAGCTAGAATTACAGGTGTGTTGCCACCAAGCCCCGCTCCCCTCTTCTTTCCTATAGAGCTAGAGGGCAGTTTTTCCTTTGACAAACCTAGCGAGCAACCCCCCAGTCTCTAGTGTGAAGCTACTCCTTCAGCACCAAGCAGGGCTATTTTTTTTTCACGCATGCTTTTTAAATGACAACTTTTAGGTTTTTATTTTGTTTGTTTTTTGTTTTTGTTTTTTGTTTTTTTTTTTTTGAGACAGGGTTTCTCTGTATAGCCCTGGCTGTCCTGGAACTCACTCTGTCGACCAGGCTGGCCTCAAATTCAGAAATCAGCCTGCCTCTGCCTCCCAAGTGCTGGGATTAAAGGCGTGCGCCACCACCGCCCGGCTTGACAAATAACTTCTAAATTGCATTTATTTTGCACATGAGAGGGTTAGATTTGGGTTGATGAGGGCAATTTAACCCTTCCAGGGGTGGGGTGGTGTAAGTGTGCCATAGCATTTGTACGGAGGTCAATGGACAACCTATGGGGGTAGGTTCTCTTCTATGGTAGTAGGGGAGTCGGGTTTGGTGGCAACACCTTTATCTCTGAACCATCTTGCCTGTCCTGGGATTTTTCAAGTGCTCCCATTGATATGAACATGAATCCTATGAAGTCCACCCTTTTAGGATGTGTGATTCGGTGAACTGTGGATGTTCACGAGTTGTGTAACTATCACTATAGTCGAATGGGAGGAAGTTTTTAAATTTTTAAACATCATTATCTCCTGGAAAAGTATCTTTAAGCACAAGGAGAGTGAGATTTTGTTTCTGAACTCCAACTTGGCACAGTAGCGCCTGTCTGGTGATTGGCTGCTTGGAACTTTCCCACCCAAGGGGTTTATGTCCTAAAAGAATTATGTAGAAAGATAATAGATCAAGGTTGAAGATGCATGCATGGAGCCCTGAGTTCGATTCTCAGCGCCTCAAAAACAGCAGAGTAGCTCACATCTATAGTTCCAGGATTCAGGTCAGGGAGGAAAGATCAGAAGTTCAAGGTCACCCTTGGTTACGTAACAAGTTGGAAGCCAGATCCTATCTCAAAAGGGGGGAAAAAAAAGCAAAACAAATCAGCCAGTCTAGTAACCACCTCTTCCGAGCAGGGACGTGGAGATGCACAAAAGGCAAAGCAAGACTGGAGGTGTGGGCCTTATCTAGACCGCTTATCTAGCCTGCATGGAGTTCCGGTCTCAATCCTCAGTCTGACTTAACATCAGGCACGGGACCAGCAAGATGGCTCAGTGGGTAATAATGATAAAGATACGAAATAAATTAAAATATTAAATATAATAACGATAATATCGATTATAATAACCTAAGTTCTTTTGCTAGATTCCAAGGTTACAGGTTTATTCCAGCAGAGGTAGGTGAATCTCTGTGGGTTGCAGGCCAGCCAGGGCTACATACTGAGTGAGGCCTTTACTCAATAAATAAATAAATAAATAAATAAATAAATACCAACAATAGCAACTAAAACCTCAAAACAACCCCGCCCCCAACAAAACCAGTTGCAACTGCTGTGAACCGATCGCTTTCTTCTACATTTTATGTTCTATTCCACACTCTATAATCTCACGTTGTTTGGCACCAGATAACAAGTTCTCAAAGTTAGGTATTTTATTATTTAATCTTAGCTAACTTTCTAAAAACTCTCCCTGTATGCAGCCCAGAACAAAACAGACTCAACTCCAGGGGCCTTCAAGAGAGATTCTGGTTGAAAAGAGAGACAATAAATATGATAAGTAAGCAAATTATCTTGCATAGTAGAAGAGGGTTAGGCACACAGCAGGTGCTCAATTTGTGTTAGCTATTACTAGCAAGTCATTAACTCACTGAATGCACCTCCATATCCTGTTTTCACTAGAAAAGGGAAGGGGCTCGGAGGGAGGAGCCACAGTTCAGGGGCAGGTAGTGGGTTCCAGGGGTCCCGAGGAGATTCGGCAGTGTTTAGGATAGTGAGGCGTGGCGGGGGTTGGGGGAAGACCCTCTGAAAGGGCCACCGAGAGTGCTTGCCCGCACAGGGGTGAGGAGAGAAGTGGCCAGAGAATAGAACTTTGGAGTACCTCAGAGTTTGGGAACGTCGACAGGGAAGAGTCTGTGGAGGCTCGATCAGAGAAAGAACTGGGATGAGCTCTGTGAGGAGGCCCTGGGTAGTGAAAGAATCCAAGGGCGGGTCGGGGGTGGCAGTAGAGCCTGTGAAAAGGAGAGAGAGGTCAGATTCCGATATACTCTGAAAGTGGAAGCGAACAGCTCCCTTTCAAGATTTGGGACGAGAGCAGCAGCAAATCTGGGGAATGCTATGATGGGAGGTGGGGATAAATATAAGAAGGTCGCCTCCCTAAGGTACTGGCGTTTAGAGAGAGGCTGAGTGAGTCCTCAGTTTGGTCACACTAAACGGGGACCGGCTTCAGGCGGGCATGGTACAGACACCACAAAAGGTACCTCAGCTTTCTGCTCAAGTTACAGAGCCCCTATGTGGAGCACCCCCAAAGAACTCAAGCGACCTTGTGGTTTTGAGCGGCTTTGAGCAGCTTGAATCAGTCTTCTGGACTTGCGTCTCTGACCCAGGAAGGCAGGAGCCCAGGAAGGCACGCAGAAGCAGGCTGGGCACATAGGGTCAAAGAGAGAGGGACCGGTACGGAGTCGCTCCAAATAAGAGACCCTGTAGGTTCCTTGGGTTAACTTGGACAACTCGCCTGGTCTCTATGCTTTTCCGTGTCAGAGTCAGGTGTAAAGCTCGGGGTTGGAAAAGGGGAAAAGTAACCCTAACCTGTTCCTGTATTCCACTTCAGACTCAAGTAAGACCGGTGGCCCTAATGCTCCTTTCTCCTCTTCCTACCTCAAGAAAGTCTGCTTCCCGCTCAGCGCTAGCACTCAATTAAGTGAACCGAGTGGAGTGCAAGGCTCACTCCCCTCATGAGGCAGGGATGGGGAAGGCGGCGCCCCTGCCCCTGGAATCCCGCGCTGAGAAAGATGTCCGACCTAAGGAACGCCAGAGCCCGGCTTACCTGTGCTCCCAGGAGTAGCAGTCTGATGAGGGGCAGTAGGCGGATCTGACCGGACAGTTGGGGGTTAGGATGCTCCCTACCCCCAGCGGCACCAGAGGGCGGAGATGTGAGCTTCCCCCTCCCACCTGCCCGACCCCTGACCCCCCACCCCCACCCTGCTGCTTTTCCCCTCACCCATCGCACAATGTAGGAGCAAATGTGGGCGGGACCTCCACCTGCCCCTCTCTACACAGCACACCCCCCTCTGCCCCGCCCCTCCTTCGCCTGAACCGCAGTAGGGTTGGTTCCGCTTGGGCCATTTGTGTGTAGCACTGTGTCAGGATTTAACCTGGAAGACCCCACTTTGGAGTGTATAGTGCTGTGTCAGGATTTGATCTGGAAGGCCACATTTTGGAAACCATTTTGTATTTTTTGACCCAGGGAATGTATACAACTTCAGCTGGGTTTCTGGGTATCTATGCGGTAGGTTGGGTGCATTCTGAAGGGAAACATTAGCAAAGGGCGGGCTTTTTTTTTTTTTTTTTTTTTGAGGACAGAAAGAATTTATCTGAAGCAGAAGTGCAAGTATAAATCCCTCAGACTCTCTTGCAGCTATGACAATCACAGGCTAGAATTCTGAGCAATGAAATGTAAACTGGAGCATCTGTCATGTTTCCCAAAGGGACTGGACTGGGTTTAGACATTGGTAGTACTTGTATGCAGTCACTGCCTAAAATGTATGAAGTAGCACCTAGCTTGCAATCCCAGTGCTAGGGAAGTGGGTCAAGAAGTGCAAGGGCAGGGCTGGAGAGCTGGTTCAATGATTAAGAGCACTTGCTCTTCCAGGGGATCCAGGATAGGTGTCTACTCCAGCTTCAGAGGATCTGTCATCCTCTTCTGGCCTCTGTGGCTTTCGACATGTATATGGTGCAAATACACACATGCAGACAAAACATTCATACAAAAAAAGATGTACAAGGTCCGAGTTTGAAGTTGGCCTGATTTATATGGGACCCTATGTAAAGGGTGGCGGGAGATGCTCTCCTTCTTGATTAGGTGAATCTCTGGGATGAGAAAGTGGCTATCAACAAAATCCCTAATCAGCCAAAGCAATTTTCATGATGTGGACTAGAATTCCAGCAAAGCTCTCCAGTTCTCTGACTCTGGTTACAGGCACTGCAGTTTCGCTCTGGCTGCCACCCACAGCCACTAGACCTTGAAGTTAAATTTGAACCCTTCCTTTCCTCACCCTCCCCAGTCAGTCAGTGAGGTCGATGGGGAAACAGGCCTAGGAGACTACATCCTGACAGTTCTCATGTCTTTTTAATAAGTACTTCTGACTAGCCTAGAACTGACCAGGCTGGCCTTGAACTCCAACTGCCTTCGTCTTCCAAGTTTGGGGCTAAAGGGCACACGCACCATCATGCCTGGTGAGCCTCCTAATTCTATGCTGGGCACTCATTTGCTCACGAATTCTATTTACTCTCCAGCAGAGCCAATCTGGCTGCCTACTTCAATTTTAGTTAAATTGTTTTTTTTTTTTGGGGGGGGCAATGGATAGAGAGTTGAATTGATGAAGACCTCTCCTTTCTTCTCTCCTCCCTTCCTTCCCTCAGTTGTGCTGGCTAGGAATGACGGGTTTTTCAAAATAAAAATAAAAAAACCACTTTCTTCAGGTTTTGTAACAACTCCAACTTTATTAAATATGCTGACCTGCTGCCACTGCCCCGCTGTCTCCTTCAATGTCATCCTTGTGATCTCAGCTCCTTCCTAGGGCTACTAAGCTGTCCCCCTGTCCTTCTGGGTAGAACAGAGGTGTTCCTCGAGCAGGTAGTGGGCAGGGGCACATCACAAACTGAACATTAGAGTCCTCTGAAAAGGATTTGTACTTAAATAAGCACCTGGCAAAGGGTATTCAAGATGGGTTAAAGTGAGGCCACCCTTCTCCAAGGTACAGACTGCAGTGAACTGAGCTGCTCTGCCTGTGGCCTCAGAAGGGAAACAGGCAGTGTGGTCTGGGATTTAGTGCGAGTGGGGTATGTCCTCGCCAAACTTGTTCTGGTGGGCAGCGTTCTTCACGTCTTGGAGATCCTGAGGACGAAGGAAGGACAAGGTAGGTCAAAGTGAGGGTGGCTCTATTTCAGCCACAGAGAGGCTGTCACCATGGTAGCAGCAGCTTTCAACTACTGCTTCTCCTAGACTACTCTATACCCTCCTGCAAATATCTATGGGGCAGCCATGCAAAATAGTGTTCTCCCCTTACCAAATGTTAGAAGGGATACAGGGGACAGGGGGACAGGGCTCAGTGTGCATGGGTTAAGCAACTTGCCAGGCTCACCTCGTGGTGGACATAAGCCTGACAGACATAACACCAGGTAGACAGGTCAACACAGCTGAGGACCAGCGGGTGTTCAGAGGCTTCATGGTGGCAGACCATATGGGCATTGACATAGCGACTGCAGTACACCTGAGGTTGAAAAGTGATTGTAACAGGTCACTTGGCACCAGCTGAAGTTTGCTGCTGGGCCCAATCTCTACCCAATAGCCCTCTTCTGTTCCATACCTGATAGCAAGTCAGACACACCCAGTTCTCCTGGACTGTTCCACAGGTCTTACAAGGTTGGGACACATCTAGGCCTGCTGCAGGGATGGGGCAGACTGCCATCAAATGGGGACACCAGGATAGTGGGGTCACAGCATAAAATACATCCTAGAGGGGGCAGAAAAAATGGGGTAAGGAAAGGATTCCGTCTTCCCGTTATACATCATCTGCTCCTACCTGAAGGCAGGAATGGCCAAGAAGCAATAGTCATAGCCCTAGCTCCTTGAGTTCACCTGGGTATTAAAGTCCCCAAATCCTTGTGTCAGCATCAAGCTGTTCATGTCCTGACCTCCAGCGGCTTCCCCTAGCAGGCCCTCCTCGGAATCATGGGCTTCCTGGAGACACAGAAGGAAAAGATGTATCTGAGAAAGCCCAGTCCTTAGCCCTTCCACCTTCTTCCCAGATCTGGTGGACTTTACCTCTGCTTCTCTGCTTAGCTCCAAAGTGCTGAGAACCCCAAGCTGTAGGGACTGCTGAACCGTGACTCCCTGCAGAGGTGAAGCCCCTGTGCTCTGCTTGTTTGTATGCGAGGTTGGAGGCGTGGGCTCAGGTTCTCCCACAGCCTCCACGGAGGTGGTCTGCTTAGGGAAGTTTTCCGGAGCTGCTGCCGAGGCACACAGGTCCGTCGTGGCTCCTCCCACAGTCTCCTTTGAGGTAGCCAGATCCAGTGTAGTTCCTTTAGCAGCTTGTTCTGAGGACTGGCCCTGAGCAAGCACAGCCTTGGCCGTCTTTGATTTATCCTGGCCTAGAGTAGACTCTTTCCCAGGTAGTGCTGCTATGGTCTTCCTCATGCTTTCTTCAGGAACCTTTCCTTTCGGTGTGGTTGACACAGGACTGGCTGTTGGGGGCAACTTCTTGGTGACAAGCCTAGAACTAGAACATTCTTCCTTGTCTTCCATTTCTGGAACAATGGGAAAGACATGTAAGTGTGGCTGCCGCCCCCTTTCTAACCTCTTAACCCCCCACCCCTATTCTTTGAGTTCTCTCATCTCAGGTCTACTTACTCATCAACCGCAAACTGCGCCAGTATTTGCGATGGACTTGGATGACCTCACTGATTGAAACCAGGGCTCCAGACTGTGGCGGTCGCAGCAAAGTAAGCTTGGGTGGTGGGTCTCCAAGGAGGGAATGGGTGCAGGCAGCCATAGATTCAGAGATGGATGCCAAATTGTATCCGCCCTTTGTAAAGGAGAGGAATGGATTCCATGACGATTCATCAGGGAATTTGGAGGGTTAGATATCCTGACTCTCCAATTAGTTCCCCCTTTTCTAGGGCACTCATAGTCCAGAGTGCAGGCTAGTACCAGGAACAAATGACTGCAACACATTTGTAAGAAGGGCAGTAGTCACTGTGTGAGGTGGCTTTGGGAGGAATGTAAATGGTGGCTGTCACGTGCAAGGTAACAATGGCAGTACAGATCAGAATATTAATAAAGGATAGCTCACATTTATTGCTTGCTATGAGCCTGACCTTATTTTAAATCCTTTATGCATGTTAACACAGTCCTCACAATGACAGGTGCTCAGTGGGTACAGATCTGCCTTCCCATGTCCAAGGGCCCCCTGGCCTCACAGTATAGAAAGCACCCATCTGACCCATACCAAAGCTCAGGGCAGATCCCAAAAGGCCCTGTTGTGACCTGGGATAGAAACAACTAGTATTCTCTCTGTATGATCGGCTAACTTGACTTTCTTCATACTTGCTAGAAACTTGTTTCTACTCATTTTACAGGTAAGGAGACCAAGGATCAGTCAGAGCAGGAGAGGACTCGTGTAAGGTCCCAACAGTTGAGGAAGCAGTGCTGGTATTTGAACCTGGGCCGAGAAAATCGTCTGTGTTGTTGCTAGCATTACCATGGCACTGATCCTAGGTCCTACGCGCCATACGAGTTCTGCCACCGAATGATTGGTTCTTCACACGAGTTGATGTTCTTAACCACGACCCTTAGCTTTCCATAAGCAACCCTGGGCAAACCGGAAGGAGGATTTCTTTTCTTTTCTTTTTTTTTTTCAAGACAAGGTTTCTCTATGTAGCCCTGGCTGTCCTAGAACTCACTTTGTAGACCAGGCTGGCCTTGAAATCAGAAATCCACCTGCCTCTGCCTCCCAAGTGCTGGAATTAAAGGCGTGCGCCACCACAGCTGGCTAGGAGGATTTCTTGTAAGCCCGTGAGTTTCTCTGTGACTTATTGTCCTTGTCTATGAAAATGGCACCCAAGCTCGCTGAGGGTTAAGTTCATGTCTGAAAGATGGAACAGTAGGAAGTCAGGGTATTTTTTACAGTGTACACTGTGACAAGGCATCCTTACAGACCAGGAATGCCTCCGTGATTAGCTAGCGCCATCTGTAGGCTCAGGAAACGCATGTATAAGGGGAGGGAGTACCCATCCCTTACAGAGGTCAGCGAATACTTGTCTCTAACCCATTAGGAGCAATTTGGAAGATGGTGGAAACCAGACTCAGTTCTGCCATTGTTAAATGTGTGATCTCAGGTTAGTTACTGTCCCTAAACCCCCTGATTTGTTTTGATGAAACAGGGCTTCATGTAGCCCAGGCTGGCCTCAAACTTGGTATGTAGCTGAGGGCGACCCTGATCCTCCTGCCTCCTCCTCTTCCTCCCAAGTGCTGGGATTATAGGTGTGTGCCACTGCACCCAGCTAGTTGATCTTGAGAGGAAAATGAGTTAAACAGACTACCTCACAGTGCTGTTTTGTCAAGAAATTGTGTAAGACAGAAGAAAGTCCAGAGAAGCCTATTTTGTATGTAGGGAGGGTTCAGCAAAGTTTCTAATCCTGCTACTATCCTTATTAAAATCTCATTTGGGAACCGGGCATGGTGGCGCACGCCTTTAATCCCAGCACTCGGGAGGCAGAGGCAGGCAGATTTGAGTTCGAGGCCAGCCTGGTCTACAAAGTGAGTTCCAAGACAGCCAGGGCTACACAGAGAAATCCTGTCTTGAAAAAAAAAATCTCATTTGGGACAACTATCCCAGGTAGACCTATATTCAAAGGAGATTTTAGCAACTGTCCTAAGTGATACAGCCAACTCTTCCAAATGGCCCTCCCACCATGAAAAGGACATCAAAAGAGTTACCTCTAGAATAAGAATAATACGGCCACCAGCAAGGCCCATCAGTAGGTGGGTGAGGTGGGCATAACACTCCGGCGTCACTTGGCAGCCCCCCAGTGGGTCCCCTTGTGCAGCATCAAAGCCAGCTGAGATCAGCACCAGTTCTGGGTTAAACTGCAGTAAGGAGAGAAGAGAAGATGCCCTGAGGCTTGAGGAGGCAATAAGTGATGGGAGGAGCAAGGGCAAACGAAGGCATCCGAATTCAAGTCAAAACCCAGACCCAACATCTACAGTGAGTTCCAGGACAGCTAGGGCTATAAAGAGAAACCCTGTCTAGAAAAAACCAAGAGAGAGAGAGAGAGAGAGAGAGAGAGAGCGCTGACATCTGAAAAGCAGGAGTGGAAGACTGGGACACGAGGAGAAACAGACACGGCAGGCCTGGAAAGAGACAAGAGTACATCCGCCAGAAACTCCAGACACTGGGAGAGAGGCTGGAGAGATGGCTCAGCTGTTAAGAGCGCTGGCTGTGGAAACAGGACTAGGGTTCTATTCCTAGCACCTATATGGCAGCTCACAACTGTCTCACTCCAGTCCCAGGGGATCAGATTCCCTTTTCTGGCTTCCACAGGCATGAAGCAGAAATGTGGTACACACACACACACACACACACACACACACACACATATGGGCAAAATCACGCATACACATAACATAAATAAAGGTTAAAAAAAATCTCTTGGAGCCGGGCGTGGTGGCGCACGCCTTTAATCCCAGCACTCGGGAGGCAGAGGCAGGTGGATTTCTGAGTTCGAGGCCAGCCTGGTCTACAAAGTGAGTTCCAGGACAGCCAGGGCTATACAGAGAAACCCTGTCTCGAAAAACCAAAAAAAAAAAAAAAAAAAAATCTCTTGGGAGACACTCTAAGTTGACAGAAGGCAAGCTATAGAGTTATGACATAGCTATGGCTCACAGAGAGAAAGAACATGGAGACTTGGAAGGCAGGAGATAGTGACAAGAGAAACAGAGAGACAGAGACATAACCTCTCTTTCACATACAAGGAAGGGTCAAATACGGGACACACATTCACATGATACAGGCTTTCATACACAGACTACAGACAAATAAAAGTCTCATACACTTCCACTCCCAACCAGACAGGTTCATATTGATAGGGCTGCAAATCCCACCACTTACACTTGGTTTCTCATGGGGATGATAATACACAGCCACCCCTGCACAGTCACAAAGATGCACATCCCATCACCACAGTTACAATGCCCACAACAGGCTATCACTTGCACGCAGTTACACATACACATAAAGGGTAGCCTCTGCCGCCTGTGCATAGTCACATGCATGCAGATATAAAAGCAGAGCCCGACGTTCAGGCTTACAGTGCATTATCAGTCTCTCTCACACACACACACACACACACACACACACACACACACACACACACCATTGGTCCTGTCCTTAGCTCACACACAGCCAGGTCACCCCTGAGTCAAAGCAGCCAGCGAGATTCGTGGACCCAGTTAGACGGGTGTGGGTGACAATGTCACTACAGCCTTCCATATTCAGAGAGTCTTTCTTAGGCTATCACAAGACAGCAGCATTCAGTGACATACACTATCACACACAGAAAGGAGATGACAGCCACTATGTAACATTACATAGACATATCCATAATGTATTTAATCTTATGCTTCTATTCTACACGATTCCACAACAGTATCTCTTAGGGATACCCTTACAGCCATGCACTCAGAAGAGCAGACAGAATCAGAAGGCACACACATGCATATATACACAGAGCCAAGACAGTTGTTCATGTGTAAAATGTCACAGAGATAGGCCACTCACAGGCACCCATATGTGCATAGGCAGACAGATACATAAGGCCACCCCCACCACCCCTGTCCCAATAGCCATCAATGTTATATAACAACCTGAGCCTTACCTCATAGGCGATGGGAAGTACCAGACGATGCCATGAAGCCAGGTAATCAGCATCACCCATGCGGGGCCCATTCCAGGGCACATTGACAGTGAAGCCTGTACCTGCATTTCGGCCTACTTGGCTACTGGCACCCTCATCCCCCATGGGGAAGAAAGCGCCACGGTCATACCGGTGCAGGGACACGTATAATACACTGCCAGGGAGAGGGTGGGATGAGAAAGGGGCCACAGCAGGTTAGTGGTTATGAACATTCCTGCAGGATGCCTCAGCATCCTCTCGCACCATACTCTTACCCACGGTCCCATCACTCACCTAGGATCATCTTCAAATATGTGCTGAGTTCCATTACCATGATGAACATCCCAATCCACGATTAGGATCCTGGGGAGGGAGATAGCCCTTTTTAGCACCTTGGGACAGTAAGGCCTAGGAGTGGGCCACTGCTAGCTAGATTTCTAGGGTCTTTGGAAGCACTTGTTGCTGGGCAACAGGACCACGGAGTTAATGAGAAAGCACTGCTATTATTCTAAGAATGAAGGTCCAACCTTGGCTTCCTGAACTATGGGCCTGAACAAGTAATTAAGGCTAGGGACTCTTCTAATGCTAGGAGCCCAGGCATGGGTTCTGTTGGGATAACCTGTTAGGGATCAGGAATGCTGGTGTGATACCCTGGATCCTAGTTTATTAAGCATCTAGATGCCATGGCACTTAACACACCCGTCCTGGGGCTTTTGTAGTCAAGTTCTGCCCAGTGGACCCTTGCTTGTTTCTGTGTAAGCTCCCAGGGGTGACCATGGGTTTGCCAAGTAAGACTGAATGGAAAGAGTAGGCAGATCCCTGCAAAGATCAGGTTTTGGGAGTCTCTGGGGGGACAGGCCTTACCGCAGGGCACGTCCAGCAATGACCTGGGCATGGCGAGCAGCTACAGCTACTGAATTGAAAAAGCAGAAACCACAAGCAGCATTTGGCTCCGCATGGTGTCCTGGAGGGCGCACTACTGCAATGCCATTTAGAACCTGTAGGGAGGAGCAGGGAGACTGCCTCTGGCCCTCACTCTCTTCTCATCCATCCTTCAAAGGGTTCCCATTCTCCTGTCCACCACCCACTCAGCCATCCACTCCGTGGTTCCCCTCCCAGCAGACTCTCCTATTGCCTCTGGCCTCCTGAGTGGGAGCAGGTGGTCCCTCTCTTTCTATGTTCCCAGGACCTCATTTCTTCAGCTAAACTTCACTAGTACGCAGAGAAGACGCACCTCTCCTGAGAGCACAGCTTCCACCAGGCGGCAGGCAGCGCCTGTGGCCAGCTTTGCGCAGGCGAAGGTGCTGGGGCAGATGTAGATGGAGTCAAAGTTGGCACCTTCACGGTGCAGATCCCGGGTTTTCATCTTTTCTGTGGTGCGGAGATGCTCCACGTACTCAGCACTGGTGATGCAGAGGAACAAGAGTCGCCAGCTTGTCCTCACATAAGAACTTGAACCTGTCTAGGTGGCTCCGCCCATCTTGGAGAGCCCTAGGCCCTACTCCTGGAACTTCCCTAGAACCCTACGGCTGGCCTCCCCCTAGCACGGGGTCTGACCTGTGGCAGGTAAGGAGCTCAGAGTCCAGGGCAGGCCGAGCAGGGAGGATGAGACAGCGAGCTGCAAGGCCCACCTCCTCCAGGTGACACATGATGCGTAAGATGCGCTGAGGTGTCTCAGGGTGATGACTAACAGTGTGGGGAAGCAGAGCCAAGGGTTTAGTGACTGAGGAGAGTAACCCAAACATCACCCACCCCAGCCCTCTGAGCACACACTTGTCCCAGAGGTTGCAGTGACTCATCATCCTCTCATCATAGACCAGCCCGGTGCGGTTCTGCAGCAGTGGCCATGGATCCATGGGCAGTGCAGTGGCCTCCCAGCCTCCTTCTTCCTCCTCCTCTTCTAGCACGACTTCTCCCACTTCATCTTCCTCCTGGGTCTCAACTGAAAAGGGGGTACTCAGATCACCTTGCTTCCTGAATCTGGATCCCGTTACACTCTTGAGACAAAACGTGGCCTGGACATAAAAACCTAAAATCCACACAGCCCTTCCCACCGAGGCATCCCGGGAAAACAAGAGGAGAGCTGGAAGAGAATAGCCTCTAACAGCTCATTCCAGGTCTAGTGCTGATCCCCCCCCCCCCCGCCGGCCCTGCTACCTACCTGATCTCTCCAGGACCTCCCAGAAGGGTTCAAGGGCTTCTAGAGTACAGGAGATGGAAGTCTGGGCGCTGGGGATGGAGAAAACAGAAATGTGAACTAAACTGCCCCTCCCAGCAGGCAGTAAGGGCTCTCCTTTCCCCTGGTCCCTCCCAGGCTCACCTTGCACAAGGTACAACACAGGACTCCAACATGGGGCAAGGGTCTCCAAGAAGGGTGTGGAGTGAAGCACTGACCCCCTTAGCCAGGGCACGGAGGTTATAGCCACCCTGGGGAAGGAGTTGTTGGGGGAGGCAAGCAGAGGGGAAGATGTTAAGAAGAGGAACAATGTTCGGGTGCATACTATGTCAAGCAACAAGAAATGTAGCGAATGACTTCAGTGGATTACTGTCGATTCATGGAAAGTCATTACCATTAGCACATTGCCTACTCGCTATAAGGGAAGCAGAGGCACAAAGACTTCATGAACTGGTAAGGCTGAGCCAAGAACATCAGTTTTAAAAATAAATCCCAGGCTGGAGAGATGACTCAGAGGTTGAGAGCACTGACTGCTCTCCCAGAGGTCCTGAGTTCAATTCCCAGCAACCACATGGTGGCTCACAACCATCTCTAATGGGATCTGACGCCCTCTTCTGGTGTGTCTGAAGACAGCTACAGTGTACTCGTAGAAATAAAAATAAATCCTAAAAAAGATCCCATTAATTTTTTTTTAAAGAATTATTTACTCTATGAAGTTTTTACCTCCGTGTGATGTATACGTATACGTATATGCATGGGCCTCATGTGTGAGCCTGTGGGATCTCCTGAACTGGAGTCTGTAAGCCACCATGCTGGGAATCAAACCCAGGTCTTCTATAAGAGCAGCAAGTGCTCTCAACAACTGAGCCACCTCTTTAGCCCCAAGGAACTCCTTACATACATGAAAGCTCGTGTTTTTAGTGGTCCTGAGAATGGAAGTCCTTGCAGTACATTAGCTAAGTATTCTACCTTTTAATTCTATCCCCAAGGCCGAAAAGATCTGTCCTTCACCCTTCATGTGGCCAGTAAGATGGATCAGAACATAAGAGGCCTTGCCAGCAAGCCTGAGTTCAATCCTTCAAAAGAATCTACACAGTGAAAGGGGAGAAGCAACCCCCACATGCTGTCTTCTGACCATATACATACTGTGCACATGCATGCATACATACATGCATACACACACACACCAGATAAACACATACAAACATCCTAAGCCCTTCAGGATCCATAGCATTAGATAACAGTGAGTTACTCACCTCCAGGGACAGAATCAACTTGCCTCCTGCCAAACCCATGAGCAAATGGGTTAGGTGGGCAAATCCTGCTGGAGTGGCAGACATCTCTCCCTGAGGGGACATAAGAGTCATGAAGCTCAGCGTACTCCCCTCGGTCTAACTCCCCAGAGAACCTGCCCTACCTTGGGGTCTCCGTGGAGGGCATCAAATCCAGCGGCCACCAAGACCAGTTGAGGCTGAAACTGAGGAAGGAGACATACTGTGTGTGAACACCTGCTTTCAGGGATCACCCCAAAGTGTCACTCCCTCACCAATAGCCCAGATCTGCAAGACCTCAGAGGCAACTGGCAGCAGGATGTGCAGGAAAGCAGCAATGTAGTCAGCATCCCGCATCCCCACCTGCAGACACAGAAGCACGATGCAACAGTCAGTCACCTTTCTTGAGCCTGTGGGAAGGTGGGCTAGGCTCACTTGACATGGGTAGACACTGACCTGGTTCCAAGGTACATTGATGGTATATCCTTGGCCTTGGCCAAAACCTATAGTGGACCAGTTAGATGCCTTAAGGTGGGGCCAGAAGCGACCGTGTTCATATCGGTGGATGGAGAAATAAAGGACACTAGAGGCAGAGAAAAGAAAGGTTGAGGGATTGACTAGCTTGTGTTAACCCAATCCCTGGCATAAAAAAGAACACGGGAACTGAAGAGTCAAATGTATGACTCTCAACCTACAGCGGCGAGGCTTCATTCTACAAGTTGTTCTTCCCAGCTACTCAAGTCATTCTCATCAAGTTTTCTTTTTTTAAAAGAAATTATTTACTTATTTTATTTATGTATACAAGTACACTGTAGCTGTCTTCAGATGCACCAGAAGAGGCCATGGGATCCCATTACAGATGGTTGTGGTCACTGGGAACTGAACTCAGGACCTCTAGAAGATCAGCCAGTGCTCTTAAGCAGAGCCATGCCTCCAGCCCTATCTCATACAGTTTTCTAATTCTCAATCTGTACTCATATCTTAAGATACTTCCTTTATGCTGGAGGTTCACTCATTGCAGTCTCGACTCTGCCTCTCCCACTTGGACGCCAGGGGCGTAAGCCCTTTTCGACATCTGCCTCCTCTAAAGGGATCTTTTTTGTTTCTTTGCTACACATTTTTAAGGTGAAGGTTCATCTTAGGGTGACTCACTTTACTCTTGCAATTTTAACTTTATTTTCCTTCTCTCTTTCCAGTTCTGGCTTCCTGCTCTAAATCCTCGGTCCTAAGGGCTGGTCTAGGTCTTCTCTTTTTTTTTTTTGTTTTTTATTTTATTAACTCTGAATTCCTTCCTGCTCCTACTAACTCTACCTCCTGTGTTCTGGGATTAGATCACATGCCACAAGGCCTGGTTTATACAACACTAGAGATAAAACCTAGAGCCACATGCATTCTTCCAACTGGGCTACGTCCCCAGTTCTACATGGCTTTTTGTTTTGTTTGTTTTTTCGAGACAGGGTTTCTCTGTATAGCCCTGGCTGTCCTGGAACTCACTTTGTAGAGCAGGCTGGCCTCGAACTCAGAAATCCGCCTGCCTCTGCCTCCCGAGTGCTGGGATTAAAGGCATGTGCCACCAAGCCTGACTTCTACATGGCTTTTTACAAATAAGTTTCTTTTTAATGTCTTTAAAAATGTATGTCTATGCTATTTTGCCTCTCTCTATGTCTGCACCATGTGCATGGCTAGTGTTCAGGAGGAATGCAATGAAATACTCTACAGCCTTTTTTGTTTGCTTGGTCTTTGAGACAGGGTTTCTCTGTGTAGGCCCCGTTATCTCAATCCATAGACCAGGCTGGCCTCGTCACAGGAATCCATGTGCCTTGGCCTCTCAAGTTCTGGGATTAAAGGTATATGCTCCAGCATGCTCAACTCTGTACAGATGAGGGGATACGTGCATGCTATGTTATATATATATGGAGGTCAGAAGACAACCTGCAGGAGTCTCTTCTCTCTCAGTCCACCATGTGGGTCCTGGGAATCAAACTCTAGTTGTCAGGCAAGAACTTTAACCTGCTGAGCCACCTTGCCACCCGACTATTTAATTTTTCAGAAGAGTTTGAAATGTTGTCATAATTGAAAAAGACAAAGCACTAATCTGAGGTCCCTTCCAGCTCAGGGGTAAACTTCTGAACAAGCTCTCCAAACACTAAGTCAAACCGCACATCTTTCACTTCTCTGCCTGACACTGGAACCTGTAAGGTTCTTTGACCATACTTCCCGCTTTAGAGTGAAATTAGGAGACAGTAGACAACAAGGAAAAGCATCCACTTTCTGGTTCCAGGACAACTGAATGTAAATGGCTTCCTAGCCCCTGCTGTGGCTGGGCCTGATGGTTAAGAATCCAGTACTTAGGGTGAGACATGGGATGTACCTGGGATCCTGGTCGAAGATGAACTGTGTCCCTTGACCATGGTGCACATCCCAGTCCACGATGAGAACCCTGTGAGCAGGAGAGAGGGGAGCTCTGTGCAGGGGGCTAAGTGAAACACAGAGGAACAACCTAGACCACAGCACCCCCTATTCCATGCTACCCACGTTCCGTCTGTCACTGGCTACCAACCTCTGAATGCGGTGCTTCTTTTGCGCATAGCGGGCAGCCACAGCCAGATGGTTGAACATGCAATACCCATCCATAAGATTGTGCTGAGCATGGTGTCCGGGAGGCCTAAGCAGGAAAGGGAAGGCTACAGGTTTAGGAGTCTTCCTCTCCAAGGGTGGACTCTCCTGTGTTCCCAATTCTTCCCGGAGAGATTCTGTAAGTCTGCCAGCAACTGTGGCTTTTGAAGCTTCACTGCCCCCAAGCCAACACTCTCTCAAACAAGGAGATTTAAACATAACCATCAAAAGGTACCCTCACACCCATATTTGCTATTGTGGCACATGCCTGCAATACTAACACTCAGAAAGAATTTGAAGCAGGAGGATAGATAGTTCAAGGCCTGCCTAGAATGTATAGCAAGCTCCAGTCTCAAAAAATAAAAATCAATTAAGCTATCCATAAGAGTATGAAAGCATACTCTTTAATACCCAGTCATTTTGCTACATAGGCTTAGCTGAGACCTATATAATAAAAAGTGCTATCTTTAGAAATATACCACTGGTGTATGCTATCAAAGACTGAAGAGAACCAAAATTCCCACCAGCAAGGGGGTGACTAGCTTAAAAGTATGTTTGCACAATGGCATCTCACACAAGTGTAACCCAAATACTGTTAAGAGATAGCTTTCAAAGATGACCAAAGTTTTTTTTTTTTTTTTTTAATGCACGGTACGGAAGGGAGTGCTGTCATGTGCTTACAAAAAGGGGCTGAGGAGGACAAAGGCTATCTTCTGCATTTTTATCAGTTCTAGGAAGTCAGCTGTGGCCCAATGTTCTGACCTTCCATGGGCAACAGTGAAAGAGTGAAAGGCACGGGCTGAGGCTTGAGATGTCACGCATTGTTCGCTGCATCTGAATTTCAAGATGTTCCAGATAGAAAAGAAATACATGTCCCTGAAGCCACGAACTGGGATACTTATTACTTACTAATCGAGTAAAACCATCTGTGGGAGGACACGGAAGTTACTGGTGACAATGAGCACCTTGCAGGAGTCCATCAATAAAGAGGAGAGAGAATTTTATTGAACCCCCTTTTTGTGCCACTTGACTCCTCAACCACTTGAAGACAGGTACCGGAGTTAACACATTTCACATTTGTAGGGCTTTTTTTTTTTTTTGAGATGGTGTCTTATATAGCCCAGGCTGGCCTCAAATTTATATAGCTGAGGCTAGCCCTTCCTTTAACATCCATCTCATGCACCACTATGTGGAAATACTTTTTAAAAAATGGAAGATGCCGAACGCTTCAGAGTCCTACCTGATGACGGCCATGCCATTCCGAATCTCAGTCCCCATGAGTGCATCTACCAGCCTGAGGACAGAGCCTGTAGCCAGGCAGGCACAGGAATATGAGTTCTGGAGACCGTCGAAAACCAGAGAGAAAGAGTTAGAGAGAGAGAGAGAAAGCATGGCCCTAACTATTTAGCTTTTTATTCCCACAGTGAGGTTGGCATGGATACGGTAGACACCCCAGACTTGCTGCCACACCCTGACCCCACAGTTCTCATCCATACCGGATGCAGATACACTGAATCATAGGTTTCTGCCAGTACTCGAAGCTCCCCTTCATTCATGTACTGGGTTGTCTCCATCAGATCAATGTATTCCAGGCTGGGGACACAAAATAGAGGAAAGATTTTACAGCCCTGGTCCCTCCGCAGCCAGACCTTCTACCAACTAGACCTCGCATTAAGTCGGGCCTCCATAGTCAACCTAGGGGCTCAGCTGGGATGCAGGCTGCAGTCTCTTTTTCTTCTCTAGCCTCTCCCATCTCTAGTTATATATTTAGTTCCTCGAGACAGCCATTAAGTTGAGCTTCTAGGCCTCTGGCTATATAGTTAAGAGTTCTGTTGACTCTTCCTTTCCTTGGCCCTTCTCTTTGCTGGACTCACCCACTTTTTGCCTCTTGGAACTCAGCTCAGATATTCTCTCTGCAAGGCTAGTTATTCTGTGAGCCACATTGTACCAGGCCTCTTCCTTGGAGTTTCTATACTCCCCCAGGACTCATTCTGATCATTCTGGCAAGTATCTGCCATCAGTTAACAAACCAGATTATAATAACACGAGCCCTTCACAGGCTTAAGATGCTGTCAGGTACCTGATTCACACACCGACCCTCCTGAAGGACTTAAGATTTTTTTCTTTCAAGATTGGCTTTTTCAGACAGGATCTCATAAACCTAAGTTAAACCTGCTATGTCGCTGAGGCTGTCTTGATTTCCTGATTGGCTTGTCTTCATGTCCCAAGTGATGACATGTACCGTCATACTTGTCTGGAACTTAGCAATGACATATTCAGAGAGGCTCAGGGACTTGCCCAAGACAGAGTCTATGGGATTCCTTCAGTCTGTCCTGGTTGAGCCTGGGTATCCTCCTCCCCGCCCTACCAAGCTCCTAAGTTTTCACCTGTGAACCAACATCAGCTCCTCCTTCTCAGCAAACCGGGCCTGGGGAGGCACAAGGAAAAAAAGGGGGCTAGAAGCCAGGCCATGCCTAGGTCCTAGCAGGCCCGCACCCACCATCCAAAGGCTGTGGAGAAGTCACCTGAAAGGACACACAGCGGCCCAGGAGGCCCTCCAGGATCAGTTGCTCTCTGATGGCATGGAGCCGCTCAGGGCTTTCAGGGAAGCTGCGGGAGTGGATGGAATCACGGATACACACAGATAGGCAAAAGTGCTAGGGAGCATGTCTGCTCTAATCCCATCTCCACCCCCCCACCCCCACAGCTGCTTACCCCTTACCGGCAATATCAGCCTTTCTTTGTCATTTCTTTAGTCTTATACTTGTTTTCTCCACTACCATTCACGCTGTTAGAACCTCCAGTCTGAGCTGTCTGCTCCATCACCTTTATGAGAACCCCTCTCTGCTTCTATACTTATCCCCCCAACAGCCCCTCCTGTATACTGAGCCAGCCAGTGGTTAGAATTCGACTACTCAAAACCCTTTTGTAGCTCCGACTCTGTTCCCAGTAGAAGCCAAACTTCTCATCACACCAAGAAGGGCCTAAGAAAACCCGAATCTGTTCCCATCCCTATTCTGACTCTCTCTTTCTTACCACACCCCTCCTCTTTCACCTTGTTTCCCTACAGTGTGCTCTTTGCTCTTCAATGAAACCACATTCTCTTCAGCTAGGCCTGAGGACTTCAACTGTCTTTCATGCCTGGAACTCTTTTCAGTGATGACTCATGGCTCAGTCCTTTAGCCTCCTCCAACCCTCTGTATCTTTGCTCAAATGTTAGCAATACCGCCCCCCCCCAGCTATTGTATTCCAAAGGGAAGCACCCCTTCCAGTCAAACCTCACTCTCCCTCCCACCTGAGCTACTCCACTCTTAACACTGGAGAGGTCACCTCTTGGTTACTTTTGAAGGCAGCTTTGTTTACGGCTATAGCCTCAACAAATGTACCATAAAGAAAGCCTCTTGACATCATGAGTTAGTTTTAGGTCAGGATGGGGGAAGATGGCTACCATATTTGCAAATATCAGTGTAATGATTAACAGACAATGGCAGAGGCTAGTAAAATAGCTAAGAACAGATGTGAGAGAGGTAGTGGCCAGTCAAAGGCTTCTGTGGGTCTCCATAGTTGTGAAAGTTCAAAGAGGAATCAGTCAAGGGTAAAGACCCAAGGTGAGAGGGTGACTGGCACACTGAAAGACGAGAAGGTGGCCAGCGTGCGTTAAGTGACCTGGAGCTCGTGAGAAGAAGCCTGGCTGAACAGGTCACAAAGGCTGACAGGAAGCCAAATCCCGTGGAACCTTAGAGGCCAGTCTAAAGAATGCTGACTTTACCTTAAGAGCAAAGTTCTGGCCTTGAAGTATTTTAAGAAAAGAAGGAAACATCATCTTAAATGTATTTTTTTAGGCTTTAATGTGGAGGCTGGAAGCAGGGGACCAGGGGGAAGAAGTCAGATAGCGAATCTATTTTAAAGATAGGGCCAAAAAGAATAAACAGATTTCTTTGAGAAGTAGAGCGCAAATAAGAGGTGTTATTTCAGTAAACATGTCTCCTTCTCAAGGAAGGCTCCTGCTAGCTAGGCGAGGACCCTCTAACAATCACGTCTAGCCAAGTGTAAGTGGCTCGTGCCGGGAAATCTGAGCACTAGAGAGGCTAAGACAGGAGGCTTATCAAAGGTTTGAGGCTGCCTAGGCTACAGAGGCCTGGACTGCCCAGTCATTTGGTCTTCATTGAACAGTTTATACCGCTGTTGGGGGTTTAATGATCTCCCTGCACACTCACCGGTCAGCTGAGAAGGGACTTTTCTGTTGCTCACATCTATCACTAAGTCTCAGCACACAGGAGACTCTTGATAACTGTTTATTGGCTTAACAGAGAAATCTTTCAAGAATGATCCCCACCTCCCTAAATCACCTGCTTCCAGACTAGAAGAAGAAAAAATTCACTCTTGTTTGGGAGAAGAAAGGGGCACTTGTGGGAATGTTCTAGTTTGGGGATCATTTGGAGGTCCCAGCCTCACCTGTCATCCCAAAGGCAATGGAAGTCATTTAGTTGTTCATCAAACACCAATCCAGTACCAACTGGCACTCTTGTCTCTGGGTTCAGATCCTGCAGGGGCAAAGAAAAGAAACCCAGATTCACTCTGGACTACAATCAGAGAAAACACTTCATAGCATCCGTCCAGGATGGGGGGAATCACTGGTTTGTTTGGTAAAGAAGGCCAAGTTGCAGCCAGGCCTCTCTCACCAGCCCTTGAAGCCCCACAACTAGGTCCTCTTCAGCTGGTTGGCTCAGCTTCTTCATTTTGCCTTTCTTCTTTACCTCCGCTAGATTGGGGCTGGAGTGGGGTACAGCACACTTCTTACCACCACGCTTCTGCCAATCAGACAGAAAAATCAGAGTCTGGACATGGCTGGCTGGCTTCACCCTCCACCCACCCCACCCCCCATCAGGGCAGGTCTGGGGCCTCACCAAGGTGGCACTGGAGTCCTGAAGGGGTGACTGGGGATTGTGCCTACTCTTTCGCTGCCTAGTAGAAGAATCTTGGCCGGTGGAGGTCATGGCTGAAGAGCCTCCGCTCCTGGAAAGGCTCTAGCAAAGGTGTAGCTGGTGAGGCAGCTGGAGTGTCCAGAGGACCCCACATCCCTGTCCCTTCCCAGGCCCCGCCCCCTAATCTAGATCGCAGCCTTCACCCGGGTCCATTCCCGAGCCTTCTAAACCCCGCCCCCCCCCCCCCAAGGCCATCTTCTGCTAGAGGAAACCTGGTCCTGTCCGGTCCCCCTAGACCTCGCTGCTTTTATCCGATTCTCTTTCCTCATTTTGCCTATTCACTAAACGAGGTAACCCCAGGCTCAATCAGGCTCTCCTTAGGCCTGCCCTACCCAATCACCGCCCCCCCCCCCCACTTCCCACATCCTTTCATACCTCTAATCTGCGCCCGGAACGCTTGGCTTCTGCAACCTGCCCGCTTCAGCCAATTTCCCCAGAAAAATCACCCACCTTTCTAGTCCGCCAGACCCCGCTGCCGCGGCCTCGGCGGCAGCACCTCTAAAGACTCACTCAGCTCCACCTCCTGCAGGGCCGAAACAACACCTTCCACTCGCGCAGATCTCGCCCGGAGCTTTCCCCGTGCCCGGCTGCTCCGAGGACTGCCCCTTTCGATCAGAATCCTTCAGACCCCACCCCCTTCCCAGACGCCTACAGTTTAACCAGGCTCCCTCAGCCCCTTCCAAGCCTCCGCCCATCTCCCGCCCAGCCACCGACGCTGGCCAATCCTTCCGTCCCTACTCACTGAGCTCTGCCTCCTTTTCAAACTCCGCCCTAGGCTCACGCCGCCAAATTCCCAGCGACCTGTGTGGCCCCGGGCACCTGATCCCTTCTTTCCCATTGGGCTAAGCTTTTTCATTTGCCCGCCCACGTCCAGCCCACAACATGGATCCAGTCCGCCCACAACGCTTCAGGCGCAAACCACCACCTCTCGCGAGTTTGGCCATGGAAACTGATCATACTGCGCCTGCGTGGGGTGCTACTCCCTAGTTCGAGACCCGGATCTGCCCCTAGCGCTACCACCCCTCCTCAGCAACACGCACGCACACCCCACCCCCGCATTCGCCGCTGCGGTCGTTCTGACTGGCTATGGCTGCCAGGCTCAAGTCCAGGCTAGTCATCCTAGGAGACCTACGGATCCACATCAGTTGTGTTGTGCAGTGATTCGAGAGCAAATCAAAGAAGCTAGATTCCCGAGCTGCGTTTGGCGTTGACTCGCGCCTGCGGATGACTAGTTGGAGATAAACGCTAATAATAGACTTTGGCTGGTGGCAGCCAAAATGAGCATGATAGTAAATGCTGATAAGTTTCTGAGCTGGTGGCCACTGCGATGTATGCAAGAAGCATCCCCAAATGTTAGCTGTTAACGTTCTGCAGCGGAAATGGGGACTGGAAGGAGTCTCTACGAGGTGGGGCAGGGTTGGGGCTGCTCACTATGTCAGAAAGCCCGACTTTCGTTGAGGTAGTTTGCACTGTAAAGCTGCTCTGTAGACTACACACACGGGGACTTAGATTTAGATCTTGGACAGGTCACAGTTCTGTCCTGTTTCCTTACCTGGAAAATTGAGATGCTAGTACCAAGGCCAGAATGGACTATCGAAGGACAGTGTTTCCTGAATGGGAGCTCAACCTACCTGTCCCCCTCCACCGAGTCATCAAACTTACAGCATGTGGTGGACAGAGGAGGGAAAATTGTCCCTGTGACTCTTTGAGATGGCCATCCTATCTAAGTATCAATCCCACAGGTGGCTGAATTGTCCTGATCTCCCCATGTCAAGGACATCGTTTCCTAAAGACCTGTAGGCTGAGACCAGAAAGAATCCATCTGGAGTTCTGCATCACTGACTAGCAAATAGATTGACAGTCCCATACTCCAGCAGCCAGACCCTCTGAACCTCTTGCAAATGCCAGTTTCAGTCCTCCATGTGCTCAGCACAACGTTTGCCTTAAGGGCTATCTAAATCTACACACACTAAAGAAAATAATACTTCAAAACATTCTAGGACGGTGATGCCCGCCCGCCGAACAATAGAGAAGGTTCCTGCACAACAGGGCTCAGTAAAGTTTATAAAAGCTAAGATTGCAAATAGCTCAGGTTTTGCATCCACATCTAATCTTTATGATACACTTTCTTTCTTTTAAAAATGACCTTGCTTTCATGTCCAGGCTGCTTAGAACTTCTGGCCTCAAGGGCTCTTCATGTCTCAGATTTCTGAGCAGCTGGGCAACACTGTGCCCAGTTAATCTTTCTAAAAAAAAAAAACAGCAACAGCCATTTGGGATTTTTGTTTTGGTTTTGGTTTTTCTTTTTTCTTTTTGGTTTTTCGAGACAGGGTTTCTCTGTGTAGCCCTGGCTGTCCTGGAACTCACTCTGTAGACCAGGCTGGCCTCGAACTCAGAAATCCACCTGCCTCTGCCTCTGCCTTCCAAGTGCTGGGATTAAAGGAATGTGCCAGCACTGCCCAGCTTAACAACAATTTGGTTTCTTTGTTTGGTTGGTTGTTTTTTTGTTTTGTTTTGTTTTGTTTTGTTTTTTGAGACAGGGTTTCTTTGTGTAGCCCTGGCTGTCCTGGAACTCACTTTGTAGACCAGGCTGGCCTCAAACTCAGAAATCCACCTGCCTCTGCCTCCCGAGTGCTGGGATTAAAGGCATGTGCCACCACCACCCGGCCAACCATTTGTTTTTAAAATTATATTTGTTTACTTATTTTTTTCTTTAACAAACTGTTTATTAGCTTTTGCATCTAGGCTTCAGGGAGGTGGCAAAGTGGCAATGGTAAACTTGGGGATCTTGTCTCCTCAAAGCGCCTGCTGCTCTACCCCTGATCCTTGAATGGCTGCCAAGTGGATAACTCCTCCACTGGAGCCCTCGTGTTCCCTAGCCAAAGCGAGAGCATTGGCAGTGAACTGCAGACATTCGTCCTTGGTCGTGCCTTCCGGATGGATAGCATCAACATAGTCATAGATGTATGAGCTTCCGGAGGCTCTGATGGCAAAGACTGTCTTACCATTATACCCTTCATGGGAACAGAGGACACCTGCCCTCCTTCTTGAGGGTCCCAGCCTACAATGATGATTCCTGCCATCAGATCTTCTCTGTACCGGTAACACATCTCCTTAAGAGACTGGCAGCCATGTGTACTAGTGGAGAATTGTTCAGTTCAATACTGTGGAAACCAATCTGGTAACTGACAGCATCTGCTACTGCTCGGGTATCAGCTGCTGAGCCTGAGCAGCAGCAGATGTAATCATAAATAGGGGTCAGCTTGTCAGTCACTCGATTGGCAATGTACAACCCAGTGGTTATTCTGGAGTCTGCTCCTAGAACCACACCCCCATTAAATTACAAAGCCATGATCGTGGTCCCTGTGGAGACTTCTCGGTTTTCCCAGTCTGGGGTGAGAGCCTCAGGCCCAAAGACCAGTGCAGATCCCGCTCCACGAACAGCTAAGGCGGCCGCCATCTTTCTCTGCTACTTGTTTACTTATTTTTTTAATACAGGGTCTCTCCATGCAGTCCCACCTGTCCTGGAACTAACTATGTAGACCAGGCTGGCCTCAAACTTACAGAGATGCACGTGCCTCTGCCTCTGCCTCCTGAGTGCTGGATTAAAGGCATGTGCCACCATGCCCAGCATACTTCATGGATTTTGCCTGTGTGTATGCCTAAGGAGGCAAGAAAGGACTCTGGATCCTCCAGGAGGTGGAGTGAGAAGTGTTTGTGAGCCCTTAGATGTGGGTGCTGGGACTCAAGCACTGAAGGCATCTCTCTAGTTCAGCAACGTAAAACGGTACTTCTCAACCTGCGGGTTGCGACCCCCTTGACAACCCTCTATTTCTAAAAATATTTACATTACCTATCATAACTAGCAAAATTACAAAAAGCAAAGAAAATGCCTCGGTAAGATCAGGCTGTAGGCAGGCCTGTAAGGTTTTCCCCCTCTCTAAATGGTTACGTTTCTGTTCTCTGGTACTTTGAAGACAGTTATTTGTATCAATCTTTTTTCTTCTTCTCTCCTACATTACATCTCAAATGCAGTTTGCCCTCCCTCCACCTCTTCCCAATCCCCTCTCCCCCAGATCCACTTTTCCTGCATTTTCCCTTTAGAAGAGAGCAGGCCTTCCATGGATACCTGCTAAACACTGCAATAACAAGATGCGGTAAGACTAGCCACAGACCCTCACATCAAGGCTGGACCAGGCCAGTCGGTAGGAGGAAAAGGGTCCCTGAAGCAGGCAAAAAAGTCAGAGACAGCCCCCGCTCCCAGGAGTCTCGCAAGAACACCAAGCTATACAACCATAACATATGCGGAGAGCCTAGCGAACTCCATGCAGGCTCCTGGTTGTTGGTTCAGTGTCTTTGAGCCCCTATGAGCCTTACTTCACTGATTCTGTGGGCAGTGTCCTGCTGGAATCCTTGATCCCTCTGACCTCTACAACTTGTCCTCCCCCTCTTCCCTGGGGTTTCCAGAGGTGCCTAATTTTTCCCTGCAGGTCTCCGAATCTGCTCCCATCAGGTGCTAAATAGAGCCTCTCTGATGGTGGGAAGGGCAATGGTGTATTGTTCTGGCCGGGAGTTTGCAGGCCTCTCCTGAGGCGTTTTCTTAATTAGTGATTGAGGAGGAAGGCCCAGCCCATTGTGGGTGGCGCCACCCCTGGGCTGGTGATCCTGGATTCTTTCAGAAAGCAGCTGAGCAAGCCATGAGGAACAATCCAGTAATTAGCACCCTCCAGGGTCTCTGTATCTGCTCCTGCCTCCAGGTTCCTGCCCTAGGAGTTCCTGTCCTCACTGCTTTTGATGATGACCTATTATTACGTGGAACTGTGAGTGAAATGAGCCCTTTCCTCCCCACGTTGCTTTTGGTCATGGTGTTCCATCCCAGCGATAGTAACCTTAACTCAGACAAATTGGTGTTAGGAGTGGGGCATTGCTGTGACAACCCTGGCCACGTTGTTTTGGGGAGGGTCTTCATTGCTTGATGAGCTGTTCTGTAAAAGGTTGGAAGATGAAACTTTTGAGAGCAAGGCCGAGGATAGAGACCTGGCTTGTGAAGTGACAGGGAGAAGTTTAAAGACACTACTGGGGCCATTTGTTGTTTTGAATTAATATTCCATGGTTCTGGTCAGTAGGGGCTGAAGATTTAACAAGGTAGCAGAACTACTTAAGTGAATCCTTTGCCTTGCTGGGATATTCAGGTCTGCTCATCTGTAAATGAGAAATTAATGGTGATTTAGAAGAGACCAGAGGGCTGGAGAGATGGCTCAGCAGTTAAGAGCACGGACTGCTCTTCCAGAGGTCCTGAGTTCAAATCCCAGCAACCACATGGTAGCTCACAACCATCTATAGAGATCGTATGCCCTCTTCTGGTGTGTCTGAAAACAGCTACAGTGAACTTACACAGATCCACAAAAGTAAAAAATCTTAATGCCAGGTGGAAGTGGTGCACGCCTTTGATCCCAGCAATAGGGAGGCAGAAGCAGGTGGATCTCTTGAGTTTGAGGCCAACCTGGTCCACAGAGTGAGTTCCAGGACAGACAGGGCAAAAAAAAGAAAAAGAAAAAGAAAGGAAGGAAGAGAGAAAGAAAAGCAGGGGGAGGAGGAGGAAGAGGAGGAAGAAGAAGAGCAGGAGGAGAAGACCAGCATTGTCAAGGTGAAATCTAAAAGCTATGTTCCAGAGGCAGCCAAGTTTGTACCTTGCTCTATCAGCTGAACTTGGCAGTGTAAGAGTCACCCAGGTGGTACTGGTTTGAAGGTGTAGAGAGTTCATGGAGAGCAGCTGAGGCTTAGCACTGTGAGAGCCAGGAGAGGCCATTACTGAAAGTGCAGCCTCCATAGCAAATGAAGCCCCAAGATTGATGGGGCCATGGAGAGAAGTTGAGGCTTGGCACCGTGAACAGAGCCTATTGGTGAAAGTGCAGCCCAATTGTAGTGCAAGACCCCAGCAGTTTTGGAGATGCCAGTACCATGGGATGACCACCAAGAACAACAGTGTGTGCTGCAGATTGGGACATAATGTGATTAAAAATAAATAAATCATGGGGAAAACCCAGCCAGCACAAGTAAATATTTCTTCTTTCTCATATAAGCCCCAATCAGAATACTGACTGTTGGTAATTCAGGGACCCAGGCACTCATACACGCTAGGCAAGTGCTTTGCCACTGAACTACACCCCCAAGCCTGGGACAGGAATTCTTTTACTGCATAGGTAAGAATTTCTCTATGTGTTTCCTGTCTGGTCTCAGGAGAATGACTATATTAGCTGGTAAATTAGAGACATTCTGGGGGGGGGGTGCACTCCTTTAATCCAAGCACTCAAGAGGCAGAGACCAGTTCAAGGCCAGCCTGGTCTACAGAGTGAGTTCCAGAACAGCCAGGGCTGTTACATAGAAAAACCTTGTCTAGAGAAAAACAAAACAAACAAACAAACAAAAAAGTTATGAGACATGATTGAGGAAGAGGGAAGGATGTGAAGGCACTGTTTTTCTATACAGATTAAGATATAAGATTATATTAAAGCCAGAAGAGTGGCTTTCAGTAGTTGGTCAAGTCAGGTATCACGGATGACAACTTTAGCCCAGAGGGTTATAGACCAATGCCCTTTGCCAGATGGATGTTCCTTGTGTCTCCTCTTTTGGGAGAATGAAGTTTGTGCATGCTTCTGTTTATATCTGTTCCCATTTGTTTATGCCTCCACTCACACAGGATGCTTCTGAAAACATCCCATTGCACACTGCCATTTCCCTCTGTGGACCATCGGTGGTGCCACAAGACAAACAATGCTCTTGCTTTAACTTCTTCTGCACTTAAAAACCTTTGTACCCGGGGCTGGTGAGATGGCTCAGTGGGTAAGAGCACCCGACTGCTCTTCCAAAGGTCCAGAGTTCAAATCCCAGCAACCACATGGTGGCTCACAACCATCGATAACGAGATCTGGCGCCCTCCTCTGGAGTGTCTGAAGACAGCTACAGTGTACTTACATATAATAAATAAATAAATCTTTAAAAAAAAAAAAAAACCTTTGTACCCAACATAAAATAGTTCACAACGCAGGCATCCTTACAACGCACAGGGACAGGCTAGTATAAAAACATCCCAAAGATTCATCGAACAATAATTAAAAACAATCTAGGTGTTTCTGTACAGCATTGGACCCAAGTTTCTGGACTGGACAGATCTGTGAAATCCTGTATGTTCAAGCTGAAGGTTCTAATGCAGGGTCCAGACAGACGTTTATGGAATTCAGATTGTGACTTCTGTGTTGTTTGTTTCCTGGCATGCATGTGAATGTGTTTGTGTATGTGTGTTACTGTGTGTAGAGGAGAATTCACATGTATGTAAAGTCCAGAGCACCACTTCAGATGTTATTTCTCAGATACAGCACATTTTCATGATAGTTTCTCTCACTGGCTGGGCACTCCTCGAATAGGCTAAGTGGGTTTGCCAGGAAATCCCAGGGGTTTGCCTGTTTCCATCAGTACTGGGATTGTAAGTATGCTTCCGCAAGATGACCTGTTTTACCAAAGTTCTGGGGATCAAATTGAGGTCCTCGTCTTTGGTTTTTTTTTTTTTTTTTTTTTTGGTTTTTCGAGACAGGGTTTCTCTGTATAGCCCTGGCTGTCCTGGAACTCACTTTGTAGACCAGGCTGGCCTCGAACTCAGAAATCCACCTGCCTCTGCCTCCCGAGTGCTGGGATTAAAGGCGTACACCACCACGCCCGGCGGTTTTTTTTTTTTTTTTAATATTTTATTAGCTTTTAGTTTGGTTTTCTCTCTCTCTCTTTTTTTTTTTTAAGATTTATTTATTTATTATACGTAAGTACACTGTAGCTGTCTTCAGACACACCAGAAGAGGGCGCCAGATCTCATTATGGATGGTTGTGAGCCACTATGTGGTTGCTGGGATTTGAACTCAGGACCTCTGGAAGAACAGTCAGTGCTCTTAACCGCTGAGCCATCTCTCCAGCCCAGGTCCTGGTCTTTGTAAGGCAAGTACTTTACTAACTGGTGTACCTCAGCTGTGCTTTGTTTGTTTGTTTGTTTGTTTTTGGTTTGGGTTTTTTGTTTTTTGTTTTGTTTGTTTTCCAGACTGGGTTTCTCTGTGTAGCTCTGGCTGTCCTGGAACTCACTCTGTAGACCAGGCTGGCCTCGAACTCAGAAATCCACCTGCCTCCGCCTCTGCCTCCGCCTCCGCCTACGCCTACGCCTCCCAAGTGCTGGCCACCACTGCCCGGCTGTTTTTTTGTTTTGAAAGAAGTAAAATCTCACCATGTTGTCCAGGCTAGCCTTAAACTCTTGGCCTCAGGAATATTCTGCCTCAGTCTCCGGAGTAGCTAGGACATGTCCTAGGGATGTAGCTTAGTATGTAATTTACCTAGCATACACTAGAAGAATGGGAAAGAGGGAGGGAGGGAGAGAAAAGAAAAGACATTTTATACTTGGAGATGTAGTTACTGCTGGTGTTTAACCTAGGACCTGTGAGACCCCAGGTTGCATCTCTGGTGCTATAAGCAATGACAGCAAAACCCAACAGCCAAGTGGTTTGGACTTCAAATGTGTGCCATCATGTCCAGATTGGAATATGGATAATTTAACAAGAACAAAACAGTTTTGGTGTTTTCATATTGATTCACTCCTAAGGTCCCTCTAAAAAGGTTGATAGAAGGTTACTATTGAGTTTAAGGAAAAGAGTTTCTCTACAGCTCAGGGTGACTGTGCCTGCTGGGAACCACCCTGTCCCGTGCGGAGTTTGGACTGTGGTTACTTCCAAGACCTGGGTTCCTGTTTCTTTTGTTGATTCCAAACAGTGGGTCCATGGGGCTAGAGCAGTGGCACATGCCTTTAATCACAGCACTCAGGAGGCAGAGGCAGATGGATCTCTGAGTTCAAGGCCAGCCTGGTCTACAGATGGAGTTCCAGGACAAAGAAACTTTCAGAACACAAAATGAAACAAGACAGTGGGGCCCCAAGCCGGGCAGTGGTGGTGCACACCTTTAATCCCAGCACTTGGGAGTCAGAGGCAGGTGGATTTCTGAGTTTGAGGCTAGCCTGGTCTACAGAGTGAGTTCCAGGACAGCCAGGACTGCACAAAGAAACCCTGTCTTGAAAAATTAAAAAAAAAAAAAAAAAAAAAAAAAAAGACAGTGGGGCCCCATACAGAGTAAAGCGAGCCTTTCAGCATAAGGCCATGGCTGGGCTTGCTTCAGAGAATTCACAGTTCCTGTTTCTGATCCTCTTGCTCCTTCTGTCTCCAAGTGCTGGAATTACAGGCATTTGCCCCCATGCCTTCCTGGGCTTTGTGTGTGCATGTGTGGTGCTGGAGATTGAACTCAGGGCTTATGCAAACACTCTATCAACTGAGATACATCCCCAGGCCTTTCAAAGGCTTCTTGCTTAAATGTTTATCCTATTGATTCTAGTAATTAACGCTGCCAGCCAGTCCTGTGGTGTATACTATTGATTCTAGTAATTAACACTGGTAACCAGCCCCGTGACTTTTCTTCACAACCCATGACCTTGCACATTCTTGGCAAGCGCTCTTTCAATGAGCTGCATTCTTGCTAGGAGACCATTCCTAGAGAGAATCAAGTTCCTAGAAAAGGTGAGAGCACAGATTTCTGTAAAGGAGAGAAGAGTTCCTTTTGAAAAGAAGAAAAGAGTTTCTCTTGAGCTCAGATGTCCTGATACAGTTGGAGGGTCTGGCTTCTTGGAAGGGTCAGGACAAGGAGCCTTGTGATTTCTGGTCAAAGCGGCCATGCAGTAAGCAGGAGTGCAGTGTCTGGTGAAGCCATGGTTCTTAAATAAGATCGGCAGGGTTCAAAGTAGAGAGTCAACACAGGTATCCCTGCTATTATTTCTGATAGGATCTTCTTATATAAACCAAGCTGGCTTTTCACAATCAATAAATTAATTCATTTTATGTGTATGGTATTTTTTTGAAGATCTATTTATTATTATACATAAGTACACTGTAGCTGTCTTCAGACACACCAGAAGAGGGTGTCAGATCTCATTACGAATGGTTGTGAACCACCATGTGGTTGTTGGGATTTGAACTCTGGACCTTCAGAAGAGCAGTCAGTGCTCTTACCCCCTGAGCCATCTCACTGTCCCGTGTATGGTGTTTTGCTTGTCTGTATGTCTGTACTCTATGTGCATGCCAGGTAATGAAGGAGACCAGAAAAGGACCTCGAATTCCCTGGAAATGGTGTTAAACGTACTTGTGGGTGCTGTGAATCAAAATTGGATCTTCTGGAAGAGTAGCCAGTGTTCTGGACTGCTGGGCCATCTCTCCAACACCCTCTGCCTTTTTGTTTTGAGATGGTGACTCACTATGTAGTACTAGCTGGCCTAGACCAGGTTGGCCTTGTATCCATAGAGATCTGCCTTGCCTCTGCCACCCTAGTGCTACGATTACGGTCACACATCACTATGCCCAGCTAAGAAAGGACGTTTTGAACAAGTTCTAAACAAAAATCTGTGTTACAAGTTGGATCCTGGGTTGGTGGGAAAGTCAGGATTGTTGTGCTGGGTAGTGGTCAGGGCTTTATTGCTAACAGTGAAAGCAAGAGCGTCTACACATGGTCAGAGTTCCTGGAGCAGTTGAGAATGGCAATTTCTATAGAGAAAAGTCAGAAATGAGTTTCTCACAAGCGGGCTGTATGTAAAATGCTTCACGGAGGGCAGAGAGCCCAGGGGCGTGGCAGGGATGTACTTGCCTAAGGTCCAGACACAGCCAGGGAGATTGAGGCTCACATAGAGGGTCAGGACAGGCATCCCCTTCAAGGGTGGGTGGTACAGCACCTTCCTGCCTGTGGTCAGAGATTGCTGAATGGGCTGGTAGGGACTGCGGCTCCTATCCAGGTCAGGATGGGCTCCCTGTGAACTATTGGAGAAAGGGCTCCCTTCCAGGTGCAGTGGCTCTTGCCTGAAATCCTAGCTGAGGCAGGAGGATTGCCATGAGTCCAAGGCCAGAATTTGGGATACTTACTGAGCAGATAAGCCAGCCTGGGTCACATACAGAGTGAAACCCCCGACTCAGAAAAATCGAGAAAAACAAATCAACTAGAGGGAAGCTTGAACTGCACGGCAGGTATGAGACCTGGGCTGCATGAGAGCAAAGGAGAGAGTGAGAGCAGGGACATAAGGAAAGGCTGGGAGAGGGAGGGACAGAGGGAGAGGAAGAAAGGGAGGGAGGGGGAGAGAGAAAGAAAGAGAGAAGGACAGAAGGAGAGGGAGTTTACAAGAGTGAGCAAGAGGTCTTGTTCCATAGGATCTCAGGGCTAGCCTGTGCTTCCGGCACCAGTCAGGGCAGCTGTTTCTATGAGGGTGTGAACCTGGGTTCTCTTCTCAAGGTAAGGCCAGGAACCTGTGTAAGAGCAATTCTGAGTAGACTTGCTATTCAGATAAGGGGTGTCTGCAAGGTGTGGGAGCTGAGGGCTGAGCTGCTTTGGGGGCTTTTATAGGGTCATGGCCATTCTGGACAGTCTCTTAAAGGAATATAAACTATTGTGATTAATTTTTATTTATTTATTTTTTTAAAGATTTATTTATTTATTATATGTAAGTACACTGTAGCTGTCTTCAGACACTCCAGAAGAGGGCGCCAGATCTCGTTACGGATGGTTGTGAGCCACCATGTGGTTGCTGGGATTTGAACTCTGGACCTTCGGAAGAGCAGTCGGGTGCTCTTACCCACTGAGCCATCTCACCAGCCCTAATTTTTATTTTTGAGATCTCTCTCTCTCTCTCTCTCTCTCTCTCTCTCTCTCTCTCTCTCTCTCTCTCTCTCTCTCTCTCTCTCTCTCTCTCTCTCCTGTATGTATATCATTTGCTTTGTAGCCCTCAATGGCCTTGATTTCAGGACAATCCTACCACTTCAGTTCTTGCTCAGTGTTTCAAAGGTGTCCAGTTTATCTGTTGTCACACTGTGTCAACGATAGCCCAGAGTCATACACAAGCACACCTTTACAGCCTTCCACGTCTCCTCACCTGTTATTGCACGCACAGCTCCACATGCTGTTTTACCTGCAACTTGATGACACCCTGCCATCTCCCACCACCTCATCCACAAGTAATCAGTCATCCAGCATCTTACGATGACATATGGGGCCACCTGGATGCCGTCCACAAGGCTTCAGATACACACTTCCGTTGGTGCATCATGAGTTTTGGTTGTGACATATTATACCTGCAACCTCATCCAGTAGTCATGTGTGTCATTCGGATATTGTCATCAAAGAACCATAGACACTGCTCCATGCTCCACTTGACACTGACATTTATTTAACCAAATACCAGCACATGTCTCCAGGTGGTTTCATTTTACAAAATCTTTAAGGGTGCAGGGCAAGGAGATGGTTGGGCTGTAAAGGCCAGTGGCTCTAAGAGGAGGGAGAAATGGGCACGGTAGCACACGCCTGTAATCCCAGCACTCAGGAACTGAGGCACGAGGATCTCAAGCTTGAGCTTAGTCTGGACTACATAGGGAATTCAAAGCCAGCCTAAGCTGCATAGTGAAACCCTGTCTCAAAACAACAACAACAAACCCCACAAAACAAAACTGAAAGGAAGGAAAATGTCAGGCATAGCAATATATGCCTTAATCTCAGTACTCAGGAGGTAGAGGCAGGAGAATGGGAAATGTGGGGTCACCCTTATCTACATAGTTCATAGCTACATAGCTACAGAAGATCCTGTCTTCAAGAAAAGGGGGGTCTCCTCTGCCACAAGGTCAAGGCTATTCTGTGTACCTTCAAGAACTGAGTGGGGCTATCACGCTGGTGCTGCTGGTGGTAGGTGCAGGACCCGTGGGGAAGGAGGTCGTAGGCGATCCCAGCAGAGGTCCAGGGAAAGGCATAAGATGGCTGACAGGCCCTGACAGTACCACAGGTCCTAGGCCCTGATAGAGGTGGGCAGTACCTGCAGTGCCCAGTGTCAAGCCTGAGGCCACCTCCCCACAATTCCCACTACTGCTGCTACCAGCTACCACCATGAAGCCACCAGCTGGTCCTTCAGCCGCTCCCGCTCCTGCCAGATTCGACCCCCGCTTCTTTTTCCCTTTGCCAGATGCCTTGCGGTTCCTCGTCTGGATTCCATCTTTCCTCATGGTCAGTGGGCGGTTCACCTGTAGAAACAGAGACCACCATGGGAGTTACTAGCTCCAGCCCTTTGTGCTGATGTAGCTGGGTTAGGGACAGCCTCTTTTTTTTTTTTTTTTTTTTTTTTTTTTTTTTTTTTTTTGAGACAGGGTTTCTCTGTGTAGCCCTGGCTGTCCTGGAACTCACTTTGTAGACCAGGCTGGCCTCGAACTCAGAAATCCGCCTGCCTCTGCCTCCCAAGTGCTAGGATTAAAGGCGTGCGCCACCACGCCCGGCAGGGATAGCCTCTTAACACCACTTTGTTAAGAATGGGGAATTAGTTCAATGGCTAGAGGAATATACTCAGCTCAGGGTGTGCTAGGGAGGTGAGACCTGTGCTTGTGTGTGGCCCTGATCTCAGCTCAAAATATCCTCCTACACTGGTAAGAGGTAGCCAAGACTCAAATCATGGGAGGTGGCAAGGAGGAGAGAGAGGACAGATGGAAGGAGGCTTGAGGTGGAAGCCGTGGAAATTGGGCAAGGAGGTGCAAGTACACAACTTCTGAGAAGAGAAAGAGGAGCAAAGAGGGAGGAAGCAAAGGCAGAGGAAGACAGCTCAAGGTAGATGAGGGCTGGATGAGGAGCCGGGAGCGCGCTTCGAGGACAGGAAGCAACATGGAGGATAGCATACCTGATGGAGCTTGAAATAGAGGCCGCAGGCATTGCACACCGGATCTCCGCTGGCATTCCTCCGCCAGAGTGTTGTAGTGGTCGTTTGACAGTTAGTGCATTGGGTGCCTGCCCGTTTGCTGACAATCTGAGGAATAAAAGGACAGGAGATTAGTGCTGGGGGGCGGGGGGGTAGGATTCGGGGACCGGGCTTTACAAGGCCTGAGAAAAGAGCTTAAGGGATGAGAGTCATAGTAAGGAAAGGCTTCCTATCTGGGATAAGAAGTTTATTCATCTATGAATCTATATATCTGTGTATTTATCTGTCAACACAGGGTTTCACTGTGGAGCTTGGCTTTCCTGGAATTTTCTCTGTAGACCAGGCTGGCTTTGAGCTCACAAGAGATCCACCTGCCTCTGTCTCCAGTTCTGGGATTAAAGGCATGCATTACCACTGCCCAGCAAGGAGTTTCTTTATATAGCTATGCAAGACTTCTTCTATCTCTAGTTTTAGACTTTGACCACATATCAGAATGTCTTGGAGGAAGACAGGGGTGTAACCCTGGCACTCAAGAGACAGAGACTGGAGGACCATAGCAAATTAAAAACCAGTATCGTATACATAGTTCCAGGCCACCCAGGGCTATTATAGCAAGGCCCCATTTCAAACAAAAACCAAACCAAATCAATCAATCAATAAATCAGACAACAAGGGGCTGGTGAGATGGCTCAGTGGGTAAGAGCACCCGACTGCTCTTCCGAAGGTCCAGAGTTCAAATCCCAGCAACCACATGGTGGCTCACAACCATCCGTAACGAGATCTGGCGCCCTCTTCTGGAGTGTCTGAAGACAGCTACAGTGTACTTACATATAATAAATAAATAAATAAATCTTTAAAAAAAATCAGACAACAAAACAAAACAAACACAAGAATCCCTTGGGAAGCTGTAAAAATTCCTGGCCTTGGATGGGAGTTCTAGTTCTAGGTAGGTAGCAGGGTTCCTGCATAGGAAAGGGATGGATGGTCCCCTATGGGGAAAGGATAAGGATGAGGGCAAGTATAATAGTGCTGGGACCAGTATGAGTTGGATGGAGTTCTTAAGTCTTTTTTTTTTTCAAGACAGGGTTTCTCTGTGTAGCCTCAGCTGTCCTGGAGCTCACTCTGTAGGCTAGGCTGGCCTTGAACTCAGAAATCTGCCTGCCTCTGCCTCCCAAGTGCTGGGATTAAAGGTGTGCGCCACCACTGCCCAGCATTGGATGGGGTTCTTGTAGGATGGAGAACATGGGTTCTTGTCTTGGGCAGGAATAAGTCTCCAGTCCTATCAGGCCAACCTGTGGTCTTACTTACCATTCGCTTCTTGGGCCGGATGAGAGGCCGGTTCTGACCATTCATCTTGTGATACAAGCCACAGGCATTGCACAGGTAGTGACCTGTCCTGTCCCTCCGCCATAGTGGAGTAGCCGTTGCTCCACAGTTCACACACTCTCTGGCCTCTGGTAGATGGAGAGAAAAGGAAGCAAGGCTCAGTCAGCTTAGCTATGTCTTGAGCCACCTAGCCCAACTCAACCTCCTGGTCCCTTTTTGAGAGCCTCACCACAAGGGGCCAATGGCAGGCTTCCATGAAACTTGGGGGAAGAATAGGCTGCTGAGCTGAGAGGGCTCCCAGTGGGAGAGAAGAAGGGACTGGGAAAGTCAGCTCCCCCATAAGCACTGCTTGTGACAGGGAGCGATGCAGGCAGTGCAGTCCCCAGGGTCAGGAGGTCTGGACTCAGCCGCTCCGTCTTCAAGGTGTCCAAGAACGTGTTGTTGCTCTTCCCTTCCGGGTCTTCCAGGGCCTGGGAAGGGGCATCCTCGTGGCTGGGGCACACAGTTGAGGCAGGGTAGAGTGCCGTCTTGCCATAGGCCCAGCTAGCATAAGGTGAGCCCCCAGGAATTCCCTCCATACTGTTGAGCAGTGGATAAACCTGAAAGACTGTTAAAGGGGTAGAGAGAAAAAGGAAAGAACAGCAAACCTTAGCTAGTCCTACTTTTACAGTGAAATGGTGTTCGTCTGTCCCAACATGGTGGCTAGTTTTCTGGTCTTCCTACAATAGTCTTTGCCGCTTGGGTGACTTCTGAGTTTTATGTCCCTCTGGTCACTATAGCAAGGACGATCCCCTCCATCCCTTTTTGATATTGAGACCGAAAGGCTGCAGGTCAAGTGACAAATAAGGCAGCTTCGTACACACTTCCAGCCTGGCTTCTCTGTGTACTCACTACAGTATGGCAGACAGAGACGAGGATTGGTACAAATGGGGCGGTACACCCATCCACAGAGCTTCTAACTCTTTCCAAGATGACCTTATAGAACTGTGAACTAGCTAACCATCTCTATGGCAACCCTGACAGCTTCCAGCCAAGGCAGCCACCCAACAGTTACCTGGGGAGTGTCTGTAGGCCTCAGCTTCTCTGTAGTAGGCCAGTGCCGATGCTGTGGCTGTGGCTGCATTTGGGGAAGTGGAAGAAGATGCTGCATCCAAACCCTCTGGCCCAGAGGAAAAGAAACCCGCCGAGTCTGATGGTGAGGACACCAGGGCAGAATCCACAAACTGGGGCAAGGGTTCTGAGGTCCCCAGGGCCCCTAGGCCAGGAAAATCCATGGGGACACTGGGGTCGAACCTGTGAGGACAGAAAGGGTTGTGAGACACAGAAACGTTCTCTTCCCTCCTTTCTTTTCTTTTTTCTTTTTCTTTTCTTTTTTCTTTCTTTCTTTCTTTTTTTTTTTTCCGAGACAGGGTTTCTCTGTATAGCTCTGGCTGTCCTGGAACTCACTCGGTAGACCAGGCTGGCCTTGAACTCAGAAATCTGCCTGTGTCTGTCTCCAAGTGCTGGGATGAAAGGCGTGCGCCACCACCCGGTTCTTCCCTCCTTTTTTTCTCTTTCTCCGAATCTGTCACCGAGACTCTGTGTGTCTCCTTTAGGGCTCTCAGATTCTTTTTCTCCCCTCCCCTTCCATCCCTCCCTAGGCTATCATCTCTCTTGTCTTCTTCCTTTGACCCTTTCTCCCATCTTCTCCTGATCTCTCCCCATCCTCCTGTTGCCTCTTGTCTGTCTTCCCTCTACTACTCCATCTGTTTGCTGACTCTGAGTCCCTCTTCTTCCTCTCCTATCCCTCCTCCCATCTTCCTCATCTCCAGGTCTTCTTTCTTCCCTCTTTCCTTCCCCTTTTCCTCTTTCCACTGTCTTGTATCCCCTTCCTTTCTCTGTTGGTCCCTTCCCTCGCACCTCTTTCCTCCTGTCCCTCCTTTTCATGTACCATATTTCTCTTCCTCTTTCTGTGTCTCCTCTTTCCTTCCTCCTTTACTTTCCTTCTAACCTTCCTCTTTCTCCTCCTCCGGCAAGCCTTTGCTTCTCTTTCTCCCATTCTTCAAGGCCTCCTCCATTTCCTCTTTTTATTCTCTCTTCCCCTTCTTTTCTTTCCTTCTGCAGAGGCAGAATGCAGGACCAAGATCCCTTGGACCCCTTGACAGCTCCCATAGGAGCTTGGGGTTCACCCTTCTGTGCTCCCCAACTTCATCCCTATCTGTTGTATCTTGCCATCTGACTTTCTCAGAAACCCCGTGGTTTCCGGCTTTATCCCCTCCCCCACTTCACTTGTGTCTTCAGACTGTGGGCCCCGTTAGTTCCTCCCTGTTCTATGTGTGGGGGGGGTCAGTACTCCTGCCCCCACGCTGCTTATCTCTGCCATCCCCGCCCAACTTTTGAAATCACCCCAAAGCTACTGGCTTCCTCTGAGAAGAGTAACAGGTGGGTGGGGAGAAGGGTCTGTTTTCAGGAACCTTTGAGTCTCACCACTCCCAGACCTCAGTTTCCCCATCTGTTCTATTGGAGGTGATATCCGAAGAGCTGAGCACCGATCCTTTCCCTCTGTCTACACTGCATGACTTTTTCTATAGCTCTCTGTCTCCCTGGGTCTCTCCCTCCCTGTTTCCTTTCAGGGCTGACTGTGTTTCTGTGTTTCTCCTACCTTTCTGTGCTTTACCTTTGAAAACAAAGATTTTATCTTTATGTGCTTATGCTGTCTGTCTGTCTGTCTGTCTGTCTGTCTGTCTATCTATCTATCTATCTATCTATCTATCTATCTATCTGGAGGTCAGAGGACAAACATGGGTGTTGGTCCTTACCATCCACTTCCTTTTTAAAGAGGGTCTCATATTTTTCCACTGTGTTTACCAGGACAGGTCTGTGCACCTCCAGTGAGTCTTCTCCATCTCCCATTTCCCTAAAATTGTGCTAAAACCACAGATGTGCCTGCTACCATGTCAGTATGGGTTCTGCACATTAGATCCTTATTCGACAAGTAATTTATCCTCAGAGCTCTCTCCCTAGACTTTTAGGGTGTATCTTGCTCTCTCTTCCTGTGCTTTTATGAATTTGTGTGTGTGTGTGTGTCCCCCACTGCCTTCTTTGGCCATCCATGTCTATCTTTCTCTAATATCTTCCCATCTTCATATTTGTTTATGTCTTTGTGTCTTTCTCAGCTTGCCTTCTGTTTCTGCTCTTGCTTTCTCCTAGACTATGTATTTCTTCCAGACTATGTATTCCTGGATATCTCTCAATCTTTCCAAGTCTGTATCTCCCTCTGACTCCCAATGCCTCTTCCTCCTAGTTCTTTTTCTGAGCCATGAATTCTTACTATTCTTATATCCTCAATGTGCCTTACTACACACAGCTTGGCAGCAGGGAAAAGGAGTCAAAGACCGTGCCTCTGCCCTGAAGGGCTGATGGCTCTACTTGTAGGGGGATGGGAGTAGAATACCATCTCCTCTACCCATGGGTAGATCAGAAAGGGCTGGGCCCAGGCTTGGGGGACCATGCTGGGGATAAGACACTCCTGACTCAGTCCACCACCCTCTTCTTGAGCTCAGAATCCCCACCTATTTGGGCAGTGGCTGCTCTCTCTCTCTCAAGTCTCAGCTCACCTTTCCCCTCTTTCCTCTCGAATTCTTTCTCTCTTTCCATGATTCATTCTTCCTCTATTTTTCCTTCTTGCCTTTCTGTCTCTGCCTTTGCCTCCAGTTTCCTGCCCATGACTCTCCTCTTCCTTCTAATGTGATCATCTTTCTTTCTTTCTTCCTTTCTTTCTTTCTTTCTTTCTTTCTTTCTTTCTTTCTTTCTTTCTTCCTTCCTTCCTTCCTTCCTTCCTTCCTTTTCTTTTCTTTTCTTTTCTTTTCTTTTCTTTTCTTTTCTTTTCTTTTCTTTTCTTTTCTTTTCTTTTCTTTTCCTTGCTTCCCCCCACAAGACTGTTTCATCTTTGCATGTTTTATGCCTCTTGCTTTCTCTCTCAGTGTCTCTGTTTCTTGCTCCCAGTATTCTTTTTCTTTTTCTTTTCTTTTCTTTTTTCTTTTTTGGCTTTTTTTTTTTTTTGGAGACAGGGTTTCTCTGTGTAGCCCTGGCTGTCCTGGAACTCACTCTGTAGACCAGGCTGGCCTCGAACTCAGAAATCCGCCTGCCTCTGCTTCCCAAGTGCTGGGATTAAAGGCGTGCGCCGCCACTGCCCGGCTCCAGTTCTCTTTTTGTATCTTTTCTCTCACTGTGTGAGGTTGGCTTCCTGTCACCAATTCCTCATCCCCTCACCCACCCTCAGATTCCCCCTCAGGCCTCAGGGCCTGGACTTCTCACCTTTGGTGGGTGCAGAACTACCCACCCCTCCTGAATCAAGGGCCCACCCCCCACCTCAGTTATCACCCTCCGGACAGAGATAAAGTTTATCTCCAGGCTGGGGGATGTGAGAAGTCCTTATCAGCTGCCTCAGTAGAGAAAGTGCTGCTCTAACCAGGAGGCACAGCATCTGCACCTGCTCTCCCGGGCCCAGCCCCTCACCCCAGGTAACTGCCCTACCCAGCCCTCATCAAGGCTCCGTGGGGCCAAAGGAGCAGAGGCAGGACCTGGGGAGCAGATGTGGTAGTTAGGGGGTTAGAGGTAGAGTTTGAGAGTCAGAAGTCTGGGTATATGGCTGTGGAGTTTAAGGGAAGGAAAAAATTGGCTTGACTTCTCTGACCCAAGTTCAGAGATCCGTTTGGGGTTTGGAAGTAGGTTAGGAAAACAGATGAATTTAGGAAACCAGAGGTAAAGTTTGACAGTCAGCTGCCAAGTTAAGAGATGTACTTTAAAGGTTAGAAATGAGCCAGATGTGGTGGGCACATCTTTAATCCCAGCACTCGGGAGGCAGAGGCAGGCGGATTTCTGAATTCGAGGCCAACCTGGTCTACAAAGTGAGCTCCAGGACAGCCAGGGCTATACAGAGAAACCCTGTCTCAAAAAAAAAAAAAAAAAAAAAAGGTTAGAAATGGGTTTGGGGGGTCATGGTAAAATGCAAGAGAGAAGTTTTGTATTTTTTTTTTCCTGGGCCGCATGGGTTGAGGAGCAAGAGGGACCTGGGCAGACAGGACTGTGGCTGTTATCCAGAGACAAATTCTGGGAACACCGAAAGAACGGAGAAGTCAAACCAAGAGATGGGGTGGAGAAAGTGTGGAAAGAATGGGGTTCAGTGGGCAGTCAACCCTAGGGAAAGAGCGGAGAATAGTTGTGGGGAGGAAACTTAGCTAGCGTCTAAAGCAACAAACACATTTTGGCCAACAGGTAGGGGGAAGGGAAAAGTTTGGGAAGGTCAGAGAGAAGACGCAGGGAACAAGCATGAGGTCTGACAGGCCACGATGGGGATGGGAATTAAAGTTAGGGTTTGACACATCAGAGATACGTGTGATCAGCCAGAAAAAAAAAAATGGGGTAGAAACAGAGGTACACTTGAGAGCAGAAATAAGAGTCTTGAGGAGGCGAAAGTGAGTTTTGTTTTTCCTTTTTTTGGGAGAAGAGAGAGGTGGAGACAAGTTTCAATCAGTAAAAATTCCGATTTGAGATGAGATAGGAGCGTGGGGGAATGAAGGCATAGGGTTTCTTGGGGGGTGGTATATATAGCAGGCAGGCCTGGGAGGAGGAAGACAGAGGTAAGGGGACATAGATAGCTTAGAAGGAATAGGAGAATGGGAAGAAGTTGGGGCAGATAGAAGTTTTGGCAAGGAGAGATGGAGGTTGGAACAGAAGTCTGGGGATCCGTGGGAGAATCGGGGGACGACCCCCGTTTGAGGGGCAACCTATGGGTCTGAGTAGCAGGCTGGGTGTTGCCTTGCTGGAGGGTTTTTTGGGAATCAAGACTGACCTGGGCTTGTTGATGCAGAGGGTTCAGCCACCTTAGTGGGATGGCGAGTTCAGTGTGATCCCAAGGGGAGTCCTCACTGGCCTTGGCCTCTGAGTCTCCCTTCTCTCCCTCCTGCCAGCCCGCCCTCCCTCCCTCCCACTCACCTTCTCCCTCCTCTTTCCTCCCCAGGGAGTGGCTGGTGCCCCGGTGGGTGGGGCAGTGCAGGGGAGGGGGTGTGCCGCCTCCTTGTGGAGGACCTTTTAGACACTAGTCCCTCCGCCCTTCCTGTCTATCCTGCAGGTCGTTGGATTCCCCCTTGCCTTTGGCTTCTATGGAGTCCAGTGTCCAGTCAAGTCACATGAGCAATTAGTCAAGATCTAAGTTTCATGTTCTACTACTAGTTTCTTTCAGTGAGGAAAGCCCCTACTGTGTACCAGGCTATGTGTAGGTTGGACCTGTATGCGTGTGAGCCCTCCTGAATGCTGGGAGAAAGGGGGATATAGCTGTACCCATTTTGCAGGTGAGAAGAATGAGGCTCAGAGTTTTGGAGCATTTCAAGCAGAGGCTGCAGGCCACCTCTATGAAGCAGTCTGGGGTACTAGGCCAGGACTAGTGGGTCAGGGTACATACACTTCTTCAGTGCTTTGGCTCGTGCCTGGGGCTTACGCCAGCTCTGGCCTGCTCTGGGGCAGCAGATAAGTCTTATCAGATGGACTCGACTGTGGCTGTTGGTGCCGCAGTAACAGGCTGTCTTGGGGCTGGGGGGCAGGGTAGGGGATGCACAGGGACAGTGCCTCAACTTCTTGCCCGCCATACTACCTTAGAGGCGGGAAACTGAGGTGACACCCAGAGTGGACTCCCCTGGGAGTCCCAGAGGATTGGGATAAGATCACAAAAAAGGATGGTTAAATAAAAGACAGAAAGCGACAGGGACAAAGATATACAGAAAGAAATAGAAGTGAGGAGGCAAAGACGTAGAAGTGGAAGGAGGCAGAGGGATGACACCTGGGAGGGAGGGAGGGAGAGAGGGGAGGAGGGAGGGGAGGAGGGAGGGAGGGGTTGAAGGGAGGGAGAGAGAGAGAGAGAGAGAGAGAGATTCAGACAGAGCCTGAGATGTTATGAACATGGAGAGGTAAAAGAGATGGACAGAAGGTGAAGGAACCTAGAAATGACAAAGGCCTAGGATACAGATGGAGACATAAAAGGAAGACAGAAATGATGTAGAGAAGGAGAGAGATTTAGAGGCAGAGTCTGAGAGAGTGAGCTGTGTGTGTGTTTGTATGTGTGTGTGTACGTGTGTGTGTGTGCATGCCATGCTGGTGCCATTGGTGTGAGGATGTGGCTGTTGTGATCTGTGTGGCTCTGCTCAGCTGTATTGACGTGATACCCTTCCAGCCCTAGTCACTGGATGCTGACAATCCATCCCTACTTTTTTTCTTTTGGCCCACTGGTGCCTTGTTCTCACATAAACCTTCACCAGTAGATTTTGAGCGCTGCTTCTGCGTCACACCCGGCACTGCACTTGCATCCTCATTCATAAGACTTTCTGACATAGCCCTGGAAATCCGTAGGCTAGGCCTCTCCTACTAACCATCCATTCTACAGTTAGGGAGACTGAGAACTACTGAGGGAAATGCAGAGAGGAAGTTCTGAGTCAGAACGCTCAGTCAGCCTGCCTACCAGCCATTGTCCCTCCACATGGGCCTTAAAAATGGGAGGCTTGTCCACCCACTTACTGAAAATGGAGGCAAGTAGACTAGACTGGACTTTTTTCTTTTCTTTTCTTTTCTTTTTTTTTTTTGTGGTTTTTCGAGACAGGGTTTCTCTGTGTATCCCTGGCTGTCCTGGAACTCACTCTGTAGACCAGGCTGGCCCCGAACTCAGAAATCCACCTGCCTCCGCCTCCCGAGTGCTGGGATTAAAGGCGTGCGCCACCACCGCCCTGCCTGGACTTTTTTCTTAATTGTGAAACTTTTAGCCTCTCTCAGGCTGTGAACATTCATTGCTATCTAATTTCATCCTTTCTTTCAACCTTGTTAAACTCCATAGCATCACATGCATTTCTGTAGCATAAAAAGTTCATAGCCTGCACGAAACGAATTAAAAACTTTGCACAGCTGATTGCAGTCACCTTCATCTTGGTCTCCTTGCTAAACTGCAAAGTGCACGAGAGACGCACGGGAGCCGTGGGATTGTATTTAACTCTCTTCTTTATCAGAAACCCAGTAACTAATTTCAGATACACACTGTACATGCAGTTGCTATTTGTTTGATGAAACGAATGAGTAGCCACAGTGAATAAGTTAAAGAAGAGTAATAAGGGCTGGTGAGATGGCTCAGTGGGTAAGAGCACCCGACTGCTCTTCCGAAGGTCCGAAGTTTGAATCCCAGCAACCACATGGTAGTTCACAACCACCCATAATGAGATCTGACTGCCTCTTCTGGAGTGTCTAAAGACAGCTACAGTGTACTTACATGTAATAAATAAATAAATCTTTAAAAAAAAAAAGAAGAAGAGTAATAAAAAAATGGGAGGCTTGTTTAAATTGTGTGAGAGTGGCTATGTGCCGCTTGCCTTTGTAAGGACGCAGATGCTGGACCAACAGCTAGCACTATTCTCCACTAACCCACCCAGCTACTAGTGGGGAAACCTAGACAGAGTCATGTATGAGTTACCGTTCTTCCTTCTGTAATGGGGTAACGATGACAACTACTTCTGTATTGGGGGACAAAGCATGAAGTTGAATCCATGTTAAGTGGTCCGACTGACTGAATCTGAGTTCTCAATAGATCAAAGAGTCTATTTTTTTAATTGAGTACTCGCGTGAATCTGAGATGTCCAAGTAGGGTATTCTGATTGGTCTACTGAGTGCTTATTGCCTATGTTAGTCCTTCTCCCTTCCCAACTAGCACGGCTGTGAATTCCCTGTAATGCTACCTATGTGTGCACACCAATAGCAATGCTAATATTAACTCTAAGCTGATAGGAGCTTTAATGCTGATCCTGATACTAATAGCAGTGGTCAGCTAACACTGAGTTCAAGTCTAAGACTACTATTATTTTTGTCGTGCTAGGGATGGAACCTGATGCATCTTGAATACTGGGCAAGAGCTTTACTGGTAAGCTATATCCACAGCCTTAACACTAATTATTCTTCTTTCTAACTCAGAATAACCACCTCCAATTCTCACCCTTGCCCCATGCTAGGAATGTAACTCAGGGCCTTGCATATGTACACTAGGCATGTGCTCTGCCAACCTCACTACATCCCAGCTCCTCATTCAGCCAGAGCTTTTACCTGCAGGAACATACCAATAGCCCACCAAGAGCAGCAATATTCATTAGCAGGACGCAGGCGCTACCCTAAGTACTTTTTTTTTTTTTTTCAGGCATGGTTTTATTTTATTCTAGTCAAGTCTTTGTGATCTATTGCCACCCTCCCCTGCCAGACTGGAGTCGGGCCACAGAAAGGAGACTCTCCAGGGCCTCAGCGACTCCCTTCATTTCACAGTGATTGACAGCCTTGCACAAGCAAGTCATCCACTGTGCTTCAGTTGGTCGCTTGGAAAATGGTTATAATCATAGACCACCGTCCTTACCCTACAGCAAATGTAACTATTCTGCACAGTGCCTGCTGGGCACATCATAAATGGCATGCTTCCCAAACAATACTTCTCATCGCTGTGTAGTACTCTTAGAGGCAGAAATTGTGCATCTGCGGGTGAGGTATGGGGGAGTCTCATTGGGAGGGGAAGGCTAGAGTCATGTCCAATAAAATGGTGTGGTGCTGGACTCATATCCCATGTCTTCATTCCTGGAGGTGACAAAGGGCTCAGTAAAGGAAATGAAGGGTGGGGAGTAGGGTGCCTCTAAGGACAGGCCTCACCCCATTCCCTCCCCCATCCCTGTGGAGGGGGTGCAAGGCCCAGAAGTCTGTGGCCACAGTTCAGCCAGCAGGGAGGCAGCTGGGAAGGCATAGATAAGGGAATCAGCGGGGGCCAGGCTAGGCTTGGGGGAGCCCAGTGCAGGCGGGGGTGGGGTGTCCGGGTTGAAGCGTCTTCTCTGTCAGACTTCCATTTGAGACCCATGCTAATGTCCTCTCTTACTTGGATCCTTCCTTGACTGTTCTCATCAACCTCTTTTGAGGTTCAGATGCCTCTATTTGATTCAAGCCACAGCACGAGATTATCTGGGCCTCTTTGATGAGACTGGAGTTCACCAGAGCCGGGATAGAATAAGACTCACTTCGGTAGTACTATCACAACAGCCAAAACCTTACCAAGGAGTCATGTGTTTGACTTAGGAGTGAAACTATTGCTTATTATCTCAAGAATTATTTTTAATCAAGACATAACAAGAATATATATATATATATATATAAATATAAATATATATATATGGCACAGCATGATCATTTGATAAGTGCATTTAATACATAATGGTTGAATTGAAGTGATTAGCATATCCACTTCCATAAACACCAAACACCAATGGTTTCTTACAAATGAAAAAAGTTGGTCACAGAGAAGGAAGACTAGAATAATGGTCTGGCCTGAGAAGAGAAGTCAGATGTGTTCTAGTGCCTTCGAGCCCAGGAGGGTAACTAGTTTGCAACACCCAGCCAAATGTAAAAGTTCTTATTATTTAATGATGAAAGAAAATAACACAGATGCCGGGCGTGGTGGTACACGCCTTTGATCCCAGCACTTGGGAGGCAGAGGCAGGCGGATTTCTGAGTTTGAGGCCAGCCTGGCCTACAGAGTGAGTTCCAGGACAGCCAGGGCTATACAGAGAAACCCTGTCTCGAAAAACCAAAAAAAAAAAAAAAAAAAAAAAAAAAGAAAATAACACAGAAATGGACATGGTCCTACATGGGATCTCAGTACTGGAGATGGAGGCAGGAGGAGCGGGAGTTCAAGGTCATCCTTAGCTACATAGTGAGTTTGAGACCAACCTTGTTTGAGACCTTGTTTGAAAAAAAAATAAAAGTGGGGACCTGGGTTCAATTCGCAGTACTCATAAACATCCGTAACTCCAGTTCCAGGAGATGCGATGCCCTCACTTCACCTTCATAGGCACCCACAAGGTACATGTACATACATGCAGGCAAAACATTCATAGCCATGAAAATAAACGTTCATTAGAGCAGCCATAACAACGAATAAAGTAACTAATATAGTGAGTGGTCTGTTTCCAGTGGTCTCTACTGTTGGCTGTATTCCTTCCTAACAGAACACATTTCTTTCAGGTCAGAGTCAAAGCTATCCAATCCCATAAAGCCAACAGGAGTTCTCATAGCTCTTGGAATTCTTCCGTTTGCTAATTTTCTGTTTTGTTTTGTTTTTGAAACAAAGTTTCACTGTGTGGCTCTGACAGACCTTGAACTTGATATGTGAACGAGGCTGGCCTTGAACTCACAGAAATCAGCCTTCCCCTGCCTCGCCTACTGCTAGGATTAAAGACATGAGGCACCTTGCTTGGTTCTTCTTCATCTTTTTAAAGAGTTATTTTAGATTTATTTTCTTTTATGTATTCTGGTCTCTTCAAAGGCCATAAAAAGGCATCCCCCCCCCCCCCGCTTCAAACTGGAGTTATGGATGGTTGTGAGTCACGATGTTTGTTTTGTTTGTTTTGTTTTCCTAAATTGCCAAGTGAAGTACAGAACAGACTACAATAGTGATTCACACTCAACAATCACAACTGTGACCTAATCTCAAAATGTTAAGAGTGCCAGTGTCAGCCGGGCGTGGTGGTGCACGCCTTTAATCCCAGCACTCGGGAGGCAGAGGCAGGTGGATTTCTGAGTTCGAGGCCAGCCTGGTCTACAGAGTGAGTTCCAGGACAGCCAGGACTACACAGAGAAACCCTGTCTCGAAAAACCAAAAAAAAAAAAAAAAAAAAAGAGTACCAGTGTCACTATTCAAGGACCAATGACCAAGACATACAGGTCTGGCTGGCTCTTAGTCAGGTGAGCAGACAATTGAGAAAGATATATCATTGTTCTAATCAGGAGTATGTAAACTGATGCCTTTCTGTCAAAACTTCTTAGCTAGAAATAACTCTGGGAACCAAAGTCCTTCATCCTTACATTGAGGGGCTGCAAACTGCCGTTAAGGTCCAAAAATAAACAGAGCCTTTTTTTCCTTTTTTGAGGGGGGGGGGGTTGAGACAGGGTTTCTCTGTATAGCCCTGGCTGTCCTGGAACTCACTGTAGACCAAGCTGGCCTCAAACTCAGAAATTAGCCTGCCTCTGCCTCCCAAGTGTGCCACCACGCCCGGCCTTCCTTTTTTTTTTTTCTATTACCATTGTCTGTCCTGTAATTTAGTAATTTAGACATTCTTTTTTTTTTTTTTTTAAGACTTGTCTATTTATATAAGTACTGTTTTCAGACATACCAGAATAGGGCATCAGATCCCATTATAGATGGTTGTGAGTCACCATGTGCTTGGTGGGAATTGAACTCAGGACCTCTGGAAGAGCAGTCAGTGCTCTTCTAAGCCATCTCTCTAGCCCAATTTAGACGTTCCTTTGTTGTTGTTGTTGTTGTTGTTGAGACAGGGTTTCTCTGTATAGCCCTGGCTGTCCTGGAACTCACTTTGTAGACCAGGCTGGCCTTGAACTCAGAAATCCGCCTGCCTCTGCCTTCCGAGTGCTGGGATTAAAGGCATGGGCCACCACGCCTGGCTAGACATTCTTTTCAGAAACAGTGTTTCATATAACATAGACAGACCAAGTGGTGCTACTGCCTGCCCCTCACAAATGCTAGAAGTAGAGGGCTACAGCCACCATAGCTGATACAAGTCACCTTTTATAACAAGATAGTATAGCAATTCGTTTTCCAAAACATTTTCTATACTAGACAAGTACAAAAAAAATTCTACTAAAATAGCTGTTACTAAGCGTGGGGGTAGGGGGTAGGGGCCCTTGCAACTTAATGACAATGAGAATGAAATCCGGCCACAAATGGGGGGACACTTCAAGCACATCCAGGTTGAATAAGGAGGAGGAATGGGTGAGGGAAGCATGGATGTAGAACAGTTCAGAGTTCGACACCAGGCTAGGTCTGTAAACAGAGAGGTCTTATTGTAGCCCAAGTGAGGTTGAAACTCACTACATGGGCCACACTAGCCATGAACTTAGTCCTGCCTTATCCACAAGTCCTGGGATTAGAGGCATGCAGGATCTGCCCCTTCCACCCTGGGCGCCGGGGGAGGGGGGGCAATCTGCTTACACAGTACAGGCTGGTCCTGAATTTCAAATCACCAAACACCCCTTTTTTCTCATTCAGAAGGTTAGAGTCGGTGGTTTCTCATTAGCTATGAGTACCTGTTTTTTCTTTCTTTCCTTCCTTCCTTTCGCTTTCTTTCTCTCTCCCTCTCTCTCCTTCTCTCTCCCTCCCTCTCACTCTTGCTCTCTTTTGCAGGAAGGGTCTTGCTATGAAGCCCTGACAAGCATGGACCTTACCTTGGATATGGAGCTGGTATATGTCAAGGAGAACTTGCCATGACCCTCCTGCCTCTGCCTTCTGAATACACGAATGATGATGGTCTCGCTTCACGACACCCAGAAGCATTCGGACCAGGAGGAGTGGGTTATTTTCCCAGGAGATGTTGCATTCCTGATTGAACATGCTGGCCTTGAGATAAGGGCGGCCCCGAGATAACAGTTTTTAAAAAAATTCATGAAAAGGATGGTCCAGAAAATTCTTTAAAAAAAAAAAAAAAAAAAAACAACACAATAACAAATTCAAAGAGCCCAGTTTGTGGTAGGAAAAGTATACATGACATTTTCATACATACTAGGAATCCAGGCTGGCTTCAAATTTGCTTTGTAGCTGATGATGACTTTGGATTCCTGATTCTTTCTTGTCTGCTTTCAGAGAGCTGGGATTGTAGTCTTGTATCACCAGGCCTAGTTTTTATGTGATTTTGAGTGTTGACACTAGCCCCACAGTATATAAAAAATATAAGCTTTTTATGTCTTCTTGGGGTGGGGGGAGCAGGGGTTGAGACAGGTTTTCTTTCCTAGCTGTCCTGGAATTCACTCTGTAAACCAGGCTGGCCTTGAACTCAGAGATCTGTGTGTCTCTGCTTCCCTGGGTTTAAAGGTGTGTGACACCATCACCCAGCCCAGTATAAAGTTTTAAAACTTTTATTTTATGTGTGTTATGTGTAGGTGCACCAGCTGAGCTGAGCCAACTCACTAGCTTTCTTTATTAAAACTTATATTAGAGTTTGGAGAGCTGGCTCAACAGTTAAGGGCACCTACTGTTCTTGCAGAGGAGTTGGGTTTGGTTCCCAGAATCCACATGGTGGCTCACAACCATCAGTAACTCCAAATCTGGGGTATCCTACACCTTCTTTTCATCTCTAGAGGCACTGGATAAGCACAGACTGCGCAGACATATATGCAGGTGAAATACTCCCAGACAGAAAATACATCTAAAAAAGTTTGGGGAGGGGGGAGGAGTCTAGACAGGGTTTCTCTGTATAGCCCTGGCTGTCCTGGACTCACTTCGTAGACCAGGCTGGCCACAAACTCAGAGATCTGCCTGTCTTTGCCTCCCAAGTGTCAAGAAAAGCAGGTTTCTTGGGCTGGTTCCTTTCCCCTGTCCTCCGACCCCTTTTCTTCAATTAAATGAAAAGGCAAAGCTGAAAGCCAAGGAGAAGGCAAAGACCAGGAAAAGGAAGAAGACAAGCAAAGTGGTATCTGGGGTCTCCTACCTTCTTGGCCCCATCCTTTACCTTTTTCGAAGGGCTTCACTCCCAGGAGTTAGGTGCTGCATACTTCCTGTCTAGCTGTTCTCTGTCTTGAGCCTAGTACAAGCCATCAAAGTCAAACATGGTACAGAGGTCTCCAGGAGAGGCCCAAGAGCCATCATGAGGGGTATAATGGAGGAGAGCGGGGTGAGGGGGGCATCCTAGAAGGCAGGCTACTAGTCTACGCATGTCCCGGTTGCTGAGCAGACTGTCACATTCTGCTCATACCTCATACCAGCTTCATACTTGCGACTGGTGATGGTATTTCTCAAAACCACATAAGCTCAGAAGAGGCTTCTGGGTAGCACACACCTTCAGCGGCAGCGTATAGGAGGTGGGGGCAGATAGATCTTTGTGAGTTCCAGGCATAAAACTTCTAAGACTTAAACAGTGAGTTTAAGATCAGCCTGGGCCATGCCAGGCGGTGGTGGTAGTGCAGGCCTTTAATCCCAGCACTTGGGAGTTAGAGGCAGGCAGATTTCTGAGTTCGAGGCCAGCCTGGTCTACAAAGTGAGTTCCAGGACAGTCAAGGCTACACAGAGAAATCCCGTCTCGAAAAACAAAAACAAAGATCAGCCCAGGCTATGTGAGACCCTGTCTTTTTTTCTTCCAAAGCTGAGGACCGAACCTAGGGCCTTGCACTTGCTGGGCAAATCCTCTAGCACTGAGCTAAATCCCCCAACCCCATGAGATCCTGTCTTAAAGAAAAGAATGAAAGGTGAAAACAAAAAAATATATGCCATAGAAACACAGCAGGGAAATTCTCAGAATTATGCCCTAAGAGGAAACGGCCTCCTTTTATAACAGTTAAATTTCCCAGCTTTGTGTCCATGGGCCATTTGTTTGGGATTATATATGAATAGGTAGTAGCAACCACTGCCGCCTTAGGGAGATTTACAACACTATTTGCCCTTCTTAATTCTGGTCAGTTAGGGCAAGGCACCAAGGGTCTGTTAGAGTAAGGCTTTATATAAGACATGGCAAGTCAGGGGCAGGAGAGATGGCTCAGTGGTTAAGAGCCACCGTACTCATCTTGCAGAGGACCTGAATTTGGTTCCCAGCATTTTAATATTTATTTAACTTGTATGAGAGTGCTTTGCCTACACTGCACATAAGTATGTATACTGTGTTTAAGGTCAGTGCCCTCAAAAGTCAGAAGTCCCTGGGTTCCTTAGAACTGGAGGTTTAGATGGTTGTGAGGCCCTAGATGGGTAGTGGGTCCTTTGCAAGAGCAACAAGTGCTCTTAACTACTGGGTCATTTCTTATTCCCATAAATAAACCAATCTTAAAAACAAAGACATCACACTTAAGTCACTGAGCCAGGCTTCAAGCCATCAGGGGTTGATTAGTGAGTGATTAGCAGATTCTGCTTTTTTTTTTTTTTAATTTTTTTTCTTTTTAATTTTTAGCCTCTTGTCTCTAAAATAGGGACTGCCCTGAGTTGGCTGGCCCTATTAGAAGGTCCACTGATATCTTCTGGACTCAAGCTGAGCACAGAGAGTGAGGGCCAAGATACTGTCTGTCTTTTCAGCCCGTTTATCATTTTTGGCTTCGGCCTTTAAGTTGTAGAAAACCAAGGTCAATCCCACTATTCTTGAAGTGGGAGAATTGGGCTTTACTTTGAACTTTGTTATTTCTTTGTGTCAGGAATACTTTGACCTAGAAAGACCTGAGGGCGGGGAAGGTTAGAGAGATGGCTCAGCAGTTAGGAGCACTGACTGCTCTTCCAGAGGTCCTGAGTTCAACTCCCAGCAACCACATGGTGGCTCACAACCATCTGTAATGGGATCCGATGCCCTCTTCTGGTGTGTCTGAAGAGAGCAACAGTGTACTCATATACATAAAATAAATAAATCTTAAAAAAAAAAAAAAAAGGCCGGGGCCTAGCAAACACAGGAGTGGATGTTCACAGTCAGCTATTGGATGTATCACAGGGCTCCCAATGGAGAAGCTAGAGAAAGTACCCAAGGAGCTAAAGGGATCTGCAACCCTATTGTTGGAACAACATGATGTACTAACCAGAACCCCGGAGCTCTTGTCTCTAGCTGCATATGTATCGAAAGATGGCCTAGTCGGCCATCAATGGAAAGAGAGGCCCATTGGACTTGCAAACTTTATATGCCCCAATATAGGGGAATGCCAGGGCCAAAAGAATGGGAATGGGTGGGTAGGGAAGTGGGGGGTGCTATGGGGGACTTTTGGGATAACATTGGAAATGTAATTGAGGAAAATATGTAATAAAAATCAAAAAAAAAAAAAAAAAAAAGACCTGAGGATGGTTGCCCCTATGTTGAGCCCATTTCCCTGGTAGTTCTATACCATAGCTTTCTCTTTAAAAAAAGATTTTATTTATTTAATGTATATGTGTACACTGTAACTGTCCTCAGACATACCAGATGAGGTAAGGGCATTGGATCCCATTACTGGTGGTTGTGAACCACCATGTGGTTGCTGGAATTGAACTCCAGGACCTCTGGAAGAACAGTCAGTGTTCTCAACTGCTGAGCCATCTCTCCAGCCCCCATAGCTCTCATTTGAAAACACTCATTTTTAGTTTAAAAAATGTATTCTTTTGAGCAAATTTTGTAAGTGGGCAGAATTTTAGATTAATTAGCAATGCATCCTAAGAAGGAGCAGGAAAGGAGATGGATGGGTGGCGCCTTCTTGCAGGTGAGTTTGGACATTTGACAAATTTAGCTATATTTTAATTTTTTGTGGTACTGCACACTAAACCTGTAATGGCTCTGGCAGAAATGAAGCTATTCTACAGAGATTGTGTCTTTTAGTCTGATGATCAGAGTGTTGAAACAGTGGGCCCCCTAAAATGATAATTTCCCCAGAAATCTCATTCAAAAGGACACCAGGCATAAGGGGAACTTGTCTCCTGTCTCCCAGAAAGAGATTTGCAGTAGTTCTAATGAGTGAGTGGTCAGACAACCTTATAGGATGAACTGAAGACAGATAATGCTGGGTGGGTGGGGCACAGCCTTCACCTGGACTGCTTAGATATCCACAGCCTTGACCCTCATTTAAACTTTCGGGATTCTAAAGACAGAGCTGAGAAATTTGTTAGACAATAATGTCCCTCTTCCCAGTGTGGTCACATTTAATAAATCTCCCTTTTCTGCTTTCAACGTTTGGGGGTGATGGGGTACTGTTGAAATAAGGTCTCCATGTAATTCTGGACTGGCCTGGAATTTGGTATGTAGATCAGGCTGGCCTTGAATTTACAGAGATCCTCCTGCCCCTGCCTCCCAAGTGTTGGCACCATCCCTGGCCTGTGTTCAACTTTTTTTTTTCTGAGATAATGTTTCTCAGTGTAACCAGCTCCGACTCCCCAAGTGCTGGGATAAAAGGCAGGTGCCACCATGCCCAGCTTGCTTTCAACTTTTGTTTTGTTTTGTTTGTTTGTTTGTTTGTTTGTTTGTTGAGACAGGGTTTCTCTGTGTAGCCCTGGCTGTCCTGGAACTCACTTTGTAGACCACTCTGGCCTCAAACTCAGAAATCCACCTGCCTCTGCCTCCCAAGTACTGGGATTAAAGGCTTGTGACACCACTGCCCGGCTGCTTTCAACTTTTATTTTGGCTCCTTTAATGGACTTATTGAAGATGGGTGTCTGGACCTGACTTGGGGCACAGGTTGTGAATCCCAAGTTTGGTGACAAAATGGCATTCATGGAGGTATAAAGACACGTTTCAGGGGCTGGAGAGATGTCTCAGCGGGTAAGAGCACTGACTGCTCTTCCAAAGGTCCTGAGTTCAAATCCAGAAACCACATGGTGGCTCACAACCATCCATAATGAATTCTGATGCCCTCTTATGGGGTGTCTGAAGACAACTACAACATACTTACATATAATAAATAAATAAATCTTTAAAAAAATAATAAGACACATTTCGGCGGTATCTACTAATATTGTGATGACCCCAGGGAGAGAAGAAAGGACAAATGGAAGTTTCCAGGTTTACTGGAGTCATTTCCTCCAGGGACATTATGCTCTTTCCCCTTAGCCAGCATCAGCTGCTTCGTACCTCGACTCAGTGAAGCAGGCAAATGAGTTTGGACTTTGTCTTAGATTCTCCACAAATCTGACCCTTGGTAAGTCTCTCACTGACCAGCTTTTGCCTGCCTTTTTGCCTTTGGGATCTTTGGAGCAATTTGGATTCATCCCATGCTGCCATTTGGTGAATGATTTTGTTTTGGATGCTCTTGTGTTGAAGACTATTGGGTTACGGTTATTGGAACATAGAGAATGGTAGCAAAGCAGAGAGCTCTCAAAAGTATTGGGGACCTGAGCAGAATTCAAAGTCAAGGACCACAAAGATAGGGTCCTGTGATTGGAAGCTTCAGGGAGGCACGTTCTGTTTCCTCTCGTGGGTTTGTCTTTTTTCCTGCATTGGCCTGTGTAGAAGGGCCTGTCAGCTGGAGGAGAGAAGGTGGCTTGGGTTTCTAAAGTTACAAGTGTCTTAAAGAGACAGGCCCATAAAGTTGATTAGGGCATGTGTTATAATAGGACAGGTTTGGGGTACTCTTGAGTCACTTGTGGTTTGGTGGAATTATTTAGAATAGGTAGGTCTCAATACCATGGTTTATATAACCAGGAAAGGATTCTCTGTACTAGTTTGGTAATCTATTGAGAATCAAAGCTGATTGATCTTTTATAAATAATTCCGAAGACAGCAATGGGGTGGGGAGATGACAATCCCTGGCCCTGGAGCTGCTGAAGACAACCCTGGCCACTTTGGTTTTGCTTTATGCTTTAAACTCGCTGTGCCCTGCTAAGCATGATTGGCATGCCTTTCAGATGTGAGAATCTCTGTTCATGTCAGTGTGCTTTGGTTCATTTTGTCCTACATAGAAGCAATTGATTCTGTATCTATTCCTTAAAGCTAAAATCCAATGATTTAGAAAACACGGAGGGGCTGGAGAGATGGCTCAGTGGTTAAGAGCACTGGCTTGCTCTGCCAGAGATCCTGGGTTCAATTCCCAGCACCCACATGGCAGCTCACAACTGTCTATAACTCCAGTTCCAAGGGATCTGGCACATAGACATACATGGAGGCAAAACACCAATGCACATAAATAATATTTTTTTAAGAAAAGGGAAATGTGCCAGGCAGTGGTAGCACATGCCTTTAATCCCAGCACTTGGGAGGCAGGTGGATTTCTGAGTTCAAGGCCAGCCTGGTCTACAGAGTGAGTTCCAGGGCAGCTAGGACTACACAGAGAAACCCTGTCTCGAAAAAACAAAAACAAAAACAAAGAAAAGGAAAATGTAAAGAAAAGGAAATTCATTTCTAGACTTCACCTGGGTAAGCTTATTTAACATGAATTAAAATATTATTATTTTGTTTTGGCTTGTTTTTGAGACAGAGTTGGCCTAGAACTTGCTATGTAGACCAGATTGGCCTTGAAATTACAAAGATCCACCCACTTTGGCTTCTGAAGTACGGCATCAAAGTTGTGTGCCACCACATGTGGCAGAAACATTAATTTTAAGCTTCCCTTGTAAAATGATTTGGGCCTGGTGCTTTCAACTATTAATTATGAAGATAGGTTGAAGAATAATCTGATTACGACATTTATGAAAGACAACCTAAAGAGAGCTAACATATTTTTATTGAGTGTTCACAATATCTGAACAGTGTTTACTAGAGAAACTTAAAGTGTACAGCAAGAAGATTAACTTCAGGGTTGACCTGTACCAACAGATGTTTTGCCTTAGTTTGTTTCAAATGTATTGACAATGTTGAGAGGACTAACTTTCACTTTGAAAGAATTACTCAGAGACAGTAAACCATGTTGTAAAATAATGTGCTTTAGTATCTAAATGTGTTGCTAGTGTTCTCTATCCCTGGCTCTTAATCTGTCTGATACGGGGATATGACAACAAGGCTCAGAAGGAAATCTGAGGACCAATTAGTATGGGAAAAAGAAAAAGAGAGGTGAGGGCTCCAAAGCAGGGTTCTTATTGGTCCCTGCAGGAGATGGGCTTATGGAATCCTGGCCTGGGAAAATGAAGTTAGAAACCATATGCAGCCCCAGTTTCCGAAGTGGGAGGTGATAGTCTCATGGGTGTTTATGGCGAAAATAGATGGGGGATGTTCCATGTTTTCATGAGTTCTTCTTTCTCCAGTGAACGCTCCTCCAAGGCTGTGATTTGCTCTGTCTGTCCTGGAATATCTTCAAGCCTAGCAAAATCGTGTGTCTGGAAACATACTGAAGTTAGGGCACCAGGACAGGAAAAGCTTAGTTTGCACATCAGTAATGGTGGCAGGCAAGTCAGTGGGGGAAGCCTGCAGCCTGATGACACCTCACTTTTAAAAAGTTGGTTTTGTCCTTTATAAATGGTAGTCTTTATAAATGGTAGTCTGCTTTGTTCCAATAAAAACCATGTCGTTCACAAACGTGGAATGTTAGATCATGTTCACTGGATTACTATGCTCAGCACTGATATTTATAGGGAAGTTGTCCTTGTGATGTAGCTAAGAGTGTCATTGCTAAGTCCATTCGATAGCTTGCATTTTATTTTCTGACTTTTTTTTTTTTTTGGTTTTCCGAGACAGGGTTTCTCTATGTAGCCCTGGCTGTCCTGGAACTCACTCTGTAGACCAGGCTGGCCTCGAACTCAGAAATCCACCTGCCTCTGCCTCCTGAGTGCTGGGATTAGAGGCTATTTTCTGACTTTTTAAAAAAGATGTATTTATTTATTTTATGGATATGAGTACATTGTAGCTGTACAGATGGTTGTGAGGCACCATGTGGTTGCTGGGAATTGAACTCAGGACCTCTGGAAGAGCAGTCAGTGCTCTGAGCCACCTCTCCAGCTCCAGGCCTTTTTTTGATAGAAAATGAGCCGCCTTCTTCATCTCCTCCTGTGCATCTTCCTGTTTTGTTCAAATGGTTATGTTTCTGTGGAGTACTGGGACTCAGTGTTTGGAAAGCTTGGTGTTACAATAGACTACACTTCCTGCCAAGCATCTCATCATGTATTGAAAATTGTGGGGCTGGAGAGATGGCTCAGTGGTGAAGAGCATTGTCTGCTCTTCCAGAGGTCCTGAGTTCAAGTCCCACCACCCACATGGTGGCTCACAACCATCTGTAATGGGATCCGATGCTTTCTTCTGGTGTGTCTGAAGACAGCTACAATGTACTCATATACATAAAATAAGTAAATAAATCTTTAAAAAAAAAGGAAGAACCTTGTTATGCTGCCAAGTGGCAGTGGCAGTGGTGGCAGCACACACATTTAATCCTAGCACTTGGGGGGCAGAGGCAAGCAGATCGTGTCTGGGGCCAGTCTGGTCTACAGAGGAAGTCCAGGACAGCCAGGGATACACAGAGAAACCCTGTCCTGGAAAAAAGAAATCTGCGATGCTGTCTCTTTTTCCTTTTCTTCCATTCTGCTTGTTAAGATCCCACAGGAGCTATCTATATATATTATAGCAGGTCTTACTAAAAACCCAGAACGGCTCTGCTTAGCTAATGCAGCTCCCAACTGCACTGCTCCCCGGAAGGAGGTTACATGAGGCTGCTTTTGAAAAGGCAACAAATGGGAGGCCCTCCGTGGGTTCTCCCCATTTCTGAGGGAGAGAGAGCCTTACAGGTGAGCAAGGGTGAACGGGGCCCAGTTTAAATTGAATGTAAGCTTTCTTGTAAAACCCAGTTTCTGCGATAGCTTTTTCTATGCTTCCCACTATCTACTTCTGATTGCTCTTCCCTTAGAATTAACATCTCAATATTTTAATTAAGTACTGATTTAAAACCAGTTAATTGGTTTTAAAATGTAGAGCGTGTCTGCCGTCTGGAGTTTACATCTAACTATGTATGTGATTCTAGAGACCACAGTCAAGCTATTTTAGAAAGTTTTCATTTTTCCAAACCCTGTAATTGTTGCTCTTAGAAGAACAGCTCCTTTGCCTTAGTTATTTAGCTCTTAGGTGCTAGGGGATAGATAGGGTGGCTGTGCTTTGTGTGCTGTTTATTGATTGGAGACAACATGTACTGCATCCCATTCATGGCTGCCTGCTACCTTCTGAAAGGGATTGTTTTGTTCTGTGTGATAAACCGAAAACAACATTTTATTTTTTTGTTAAAAAAGACTTTTTTTTTTTTTTTTTTTTTGAGACAGGGTTTCTCTATAGCCCTGGCTGTCCTGGAACTCACTCTGTAGACCAGGCTGGCCTCGAACTCAGAAATCCACCTGTCTCTGCCTCCCAAGTGCTGGAATTAAAGGCATGTGCCACCCCACCCGTCTAAAAGACTTTTTTTAAAAAATATTTTCTGCTGTTTGTGTTTCAAACCTGTTGGCTGCTTAGGAAATTGTCTTAAAGTACAGCTTCATTTAAGGATCCGTTTGTGTTATGGTCTTTGAATGACTGCTTTGAAATCAACTGTTTTGAGTTGACTGTGGCACATATAATACCCTATGGATCTGACTGGACACATGTGGAGATGTGTATCTAAACTGGGCCCTCTAGTCACTGGCTCCTGAAACCAACTGCACTTGGCTTAAATTGGATGAGAATGCCCAGCCAGTGAGTGGCTCTTAACCACTGAGCCATCTCTCCAGCCCCCACTAGTATTTGTGTACTGTGTTATAGTTACCGGTTGCATAATACCTGCTGTTTTTTTTTTTAAGATTTATTTATTTATTATATGTAAGTACACTGTAGCTGTCTTCAGACACTCCAGAAGAGGGAGTCAGATCTTGTTACGGGTAGTTGTGAGCCACCACGTGGGTTGCTGGGATTTGAACTCAGGACCTTCAGAAGAGCAGTCAGTGCTCTTAACCATCTGAGCCATCTCTCCAGCCCACTAACTGTTTTGTAGAGCCTTATAAGTGAACTGTCTGCTAACGTTCTACAGAAGTCAGGCTTTTGACAAATGAACCTGAACAGCATTTTTGAGACACCAGGACATTACCCACAGGACAAGTGAATGGACCTCAGGTGTACCTGACCTCGGAGCCAATCCCTCTCTATCCCAGTTGTTTAAATCAGGCCTGAAAGGCTGACTAGTACTAGCGCCTGACATCTGTCATTTACGCTCCCAAAGCGGTTCAAAGCAGACCAACCAGAAGGAGTCTTTGCCTGGCATCATGGGACTTTGGAAAGCAAACCACCAGATGGTCAATTAGCAATGTCTTCAGAAAATATTTGTTCAGAGATGGGGGGTAGAGAGATGGTCAGACTGAAAATAAAGTCACAGTAGGCATGGTAGCACTTGCCTGGGTAGCTGACACAAGCGGATCCCAAATTTGAGGCCAGTGTAGACCTCCTGATGAGAGCCTGTCTCAAGCCAGTGAGATGGAGTTGCTCGTCCCACCCCTTCCAACAGTAACTAAGAGCCATGGAAAATGATTCTTAGGTGTGGTACCCCACACTATATTGTAGGTGCCATCCCCACAGTCACTGTATTTATCCTTTTGTTTCAGACATAGACACCATGTGCCAGCTCAGAATCGGGACCGGTCTGGTAGAATTGAACCTATTCTTAGGTCTTTCTCCCTCTTCCCAGTGTGGCCTGATTGACTAAATCACCTTTTTCTGCTTTTCACTTTTAATTTGCCTCTTTTAATTAGCTTATTGACACCAGATGGCCACACCTGAGTTGGGGTACATGATGTGATTCCCCCAAATTTAATAATGGACCCATGGCCTTGCACATGCCAGGCAAGTGATCTATCAACTGAGATGTACCCCTAGCCCAAAGCTTTTTACACTTTCTTTATTCCTTTTCTCCTTTTTTTCTCTTTTGAGACAGAACCATACACTACAGGCCAGCCCAAGCTGTCCTCCAACTTCTGGTGATCCTCTTGTGTCAGACTTGGGGGGTGCGTGTGCTTGACTCATGGATGTAAGCTCCTACATCTTGCTGCAGGCCAGATTTTAAGTGAGAGAAGTATACAAATGGCACCTGACTGGGGCATGATGATATATTAGAGGTAGAGGCAGAAGAACCAGGAGTTCAAGGCCAGTTTTGACTATGTGGTGAGTTTTAGTCAAGCTTGATCTACACAGCCAGTTCTATGTAACACAACTCTGTCTCATAAAACAAAACAAGGAGCTGGAGAGATGGCTTAGCTCAGGGATCTGGCTTCCAAGGGCCTGTACTCGTGTCTACAATGCTCCTACACAGATAGATATATAGATATACTCAAATAATTAAGTATGGACACATAATTAAAAATAAAACAAGCAGATAATCCTGAATTTTACTAAATATACAGCAGAAATGTTACATGGTCTAGAGAATATTATTGACTGCCTTAATGTATTAAACCTACACACTTTTAACACACAAACATTTGCCTAACACTTGGAAAAACTTAGACACATATCCTAATTTAGCCTCAAGATGTGTATGTGTGCCTATATATGCGTAGCAACAGATATGTAGAATTTCAAATATACCGGAGTACCCTAAGTCAATAGTTGGTTATTTAACCATAGTTGTAAAGGAATTATTCTCAGAACTTTAAAATAATTATGTACTTGAATAAATGTTTTACTTTAGTTTTATTTTTTGATTAATTAACAGTTTGGAGACGGGAGCTCTCTGTGTAGCCATGGCTGTTCTGGAGCTTACTAAGTAGACCAGGCTAGCCTTGAAGTCACAGAGATTCTCCTGCCTCTGCCTCCCAAGCACTGGGACTAAAGGCACATGCCACTGCACCCAACTGACTTTGGTTTTTAAAAGATAACTTTTTTATTTGTGTGCCTGTGTGTCTGTGTGTGTAGGCCAGAATCGAGAACTAGATCCCCTTGAACTCGGGCTGCAGAGGCATTGTGAGCTGCCTGATGTGGGATTTAAACAGTGTGTACCACCACAGCCCATAACCTTGACTTTCATAAGACTCCACTCCCTAGTCATCAAGAGCATAGTGGTACAGACATATTGCCTACCTATCATGCCAGCAAGTAGAAGGATGGGGACAGAATCCCTGGAACAGGGTGGCAGGTGAGACTAGTCCAAATCGACAGGCTCCAGGTTCCCTGAGAACCTGCCTCAGTAAAGTGGAAAATGATTGGCGAAGATATTCAACATGAGTTTTGGCCTTCTATGTGAACACCCTGACACGTTCACGGGCATCTGAATGCACATGCGTACGCACAAGGAAAGCAGCAGAAATTCGGGCACCCTGGCTCATGCCCGTTATCCTGCTATTTGGGAGGCTGAGACAAGAAGATTACTTTGAGTTCAAGGCCAGGCTAAAGTGGGAAGCTCTCAAAACAACAGTGTCAGGAGGTGAGGGTGCACGCTGTTAATTCCCACCTTTTCATTCCAGGCAGAGGCGGAGGTGGCAGATCCCTGTGAGTTCGAGGCCAAGTCCCATCTTCAGAGTTTCAAGATTGTTGGGGCTGCACAGAGAAACCTGGTCTCAAAAACAAACAAACAAACAAACACCAAAAACCACCACAAACACGAGAAAACTAATCAGGCAGAGCAACCTGAAACAAGCAATTATCTCGACAAAACACAAAATCATGTTAATTTTTTGAGACAAGGGTTTCGGCTGTATACCAAGCTGACCTCAACTGTGCAGCCTTCCTGCCTCAGCCTCTGAGTACTGAGACTGGGCCTGTAGATATCCAGCACTGCACCCAGCTAAAAACCTTTGTATATATACTTTTAAAAAAAAATTACTTTGAGACAGAATATCTTTTTGTAGCCGTGGCTGTCCTGGAATTTGCTCTGTAGACCAGGCTGACCTTGAACTCAAGAGATGTGCCTGCCTCTGCCTCCTGAGGGCTGGAATTAAAGATGGCCATCGTGTCCGGTTTGAATCTTTGTTTGTTTCAAGCCAGCCTTTTGTAAATGTCTCTAAAAGAGGATCAAATCATTTAAAAAACCTTACTGTTTTGAACGTAAGTAATCTGATATTGGTAAAGTGGCGTGACAGTTTGTTAGGATCTTGGGTTAGAAAGAAACACTGAATCAAAACCTAACAAAAGTTATTATTTGTGAAATGTAGAAAGCATTGAATATTGTGGGGCTGGAGAGATGGTTCAGCGATTAAGAGCACTGGCTGTTCTTCCATAGGCCCCGGGTTCAGTTCCCAGCACCCACATGGAACTCTGGTTCCAGTGGATCTGACACATGTGCAGGAAAAACACCAATGCACATAAGAATATATGTTAACATTTTAGAGACGTTTTAATTTTTACCTTACTAAAAAATGAAATTAAATAATTTGTCAAATTTTTACTTAAACTGGGTTTGATGGCTTTTTTCTGTAATCCAGCAGATGACAGGCCAAGGCAGAATTGTCATGAGTTCTAGGCTAGTAAGAGCTATAGAATGAGACCCTGTCTCTAAAAGTCTTTTTAAAAAAAACAACTTAGCTGGGCAGTGGTGGTGCACGCCTTTAATCCCAGCACTTGGAACAATATGAACTAACCAGTACCCCCAGAGCTCATATCTCTAGCTACATATGTAGCAGAAGATGGCCTAGTCAGCCATCATTGGGAAGAGAGGCCCCTTGGTATTGCAAACTTTATATGCCCCAGTACAGGGGAATGCCAAGGCCAAGAAGCGGGAGTGGGTGGGTAGGGGAGGAGGGCAGAGGGAGGGTATAGGGAACTTTCGGGATAGCATTTGAAATGTATATAAAGAAAATATCTAATAAAAATAAATAAAATAAGAAAAGAAAAAAAAGGAGAAAAAAAAAAAAAAGAAAAAAAATCCCAGCACTTGGGAGGCAGAGGCAGGTGAATTTCTGAGTTTGAGGCCAGCCTGGTCCTCAAAGTGAGTTCCAGGACAGCCAGGGCTATACAGAGAAACCCTGACTCGAAAAAAGAAACAAAAAAACCAAACCAAAACAAAAAAAAACCCCAACAAGTTAAGTCTCGCAAACCGAAAGGCAACTGGATGTGGTAGTACACTCCTGCAATTCCAGCACTTGGCAAGTAGAGGCAGAAGGATCAGAAGTTCAAGGCTGGGAGATGGATTAGTGGGTGAGAATACTTGCTGTACAAGCAAGAGGACCTGAGTTCAAATCTCCACACCGACAGATGAGACTGCATCTCTGTGTTTGTCTGTGCACGGCTGTATCCTCAGTGTTGCAAGATGGAGACAGGTGGAGCCTAGGAGTTTGTTCAATCAACCAGCCGAGCCAAAATGTCAGGGAGAGACCCTGTCTCAAGGCAAGAAGGCAATTGAGTGTCTTCCTCCAGCACGCACATCCATGCATACAGACTCCTAAGTCTGCATGCTCGCATGTATATGGCACACATACATACAGTACCCATACACACCTACAAACAACTTCAAAGATACTACCATATAGCATGAACTACCCGAAGGGAAATGTACAGATTTACACTGTAAATTGTGTGTGAAGCAGCTATACCTACTAGCAGGTTGGCTTTAAAATGACCTCCCCCCTTGAATGATGATTGTATATTAACTTGCAGTAGCAGAGAGAACCACTTAGAGTACATGGAATTTTTGTTTGTTTGCTTTTCTTTGTATTTGTTTGTTTGTTTTGATTTTTCTTTCTTTTCTTTTTTTTCAAAGAACCGCTTTATTGATACTGTGAAACTGGTTTGGCTGCCCACTCAGGTGGTCCTGTAGAAAATACCTGAGAGCTGTGGCAGCCCCGGCTAGGCACAGTCGTCACTGCCACAGCAGAAGGACACAAGCAACCCTGATGAGAATGCAGTCTGGGGGTGGGCGGGGATATGCAGACCCACACTGGCTGGGACTTCTCTCTGCTGCTCTGGCTGTCCTGGAACTTGCTTGGTAGACCAGGCTGGCCTCGAACACCTGCCTCTGACTCCAGAGGGCTAGGATTAAACCTATGCACCACCATGCTGGCTTGGTTTTTATTGTTGTTGTGGTTTGGTTTGGTTTTTAACAAAAGAGGAAAATGACAATTCTAGACGGAGAAAGCCTCTATCTTCATCCCCTGTTTAAAAGAATTATCTTTCTCCGTGTTGTGTTTATGATGAGCAAGGCTCTTTATATGTGATGTCAACTTCAATTCCTGGGATGGTGCGATGCTCCAGCCCCATTATTCCCTTGCAGATCATCTCACCATGAGGCCACGAGGGGCCTTTGGCTCAGGTTGCCCTGTGGTTGCACCTGACTGGAAAGGTCAGGGCATTCCCATTGCTAATAACCCTCCATGGAACAAAAGGTGCACTGATTGGGCCTCAGAGACTGTAGGCAATTTCTAAGCTTTACTGAAGGCTTTTTTGGTGGGATAACTTCGAGACGCACATAGATTAAGGAAGATAAAGCCGGGAATGTTTTAGCCAACCTTTTATCTTGGTTAGCTTCCTCTGTAAATACTCTAAAGAGTTCATTAACCAGGCTTGCTGTAGAAGTTTAATGCCCTGTCCTAATTTGTAATTTTCTTCTGATGTCGGTAGCCTGTTGTTAGGCAGTAGAATCCACAGTAACGAGGCCTTTCTGTCTGCTGAGTGGGGGTCTATATTGATGTGTTTTGAAAGCTTCATCCATATGCCTAAACTAGGAGGAGATTGTACCCTTTCTTTTCCTGAGTGATTTCTTGGGCTTTGCATTACTTCTTTGGAATGCTTCCAGGGCCTGACATGGTTACAGTCTTCGTAAATTTGCTAGCGTACAATGCATTATCATACAGAAGAATGAGATAAAGTCCAGGAATGAGCGTTTCCTCCAATATGAGCTCTCTTGTCTCATGTAACTGTAAAGAGAATCCGACACAACAGGCTGTGGGTAGCTTATTAGATGAAGGGATGGGCCTTCAGGAACCAATGTGAGCTTTAATGTGCAAGAAATCCGGCTCCTAACACAGCAAAGTGCGTCCTAGAAAGACAAGGGAGGGAGGGTGGCAGAATTCAGTTATTCTCCAGGCTGTGTAACCAGGGGCAGCAAGGGGAGCAACTGGAGTTCTTTCTCACCTGGGTTACCTGAGAAGGGGGTCACAGGAAAAAACCCAGAGGGTGCATAATGAAGCCTAGTCATCCAGGAGACTTCTAAAAACCCCTTCCACATGGCAGGACGCATGAATCACTTATTTGCCATGATTTTCACCCAGGATGGCCTGGCCTCTCGAGGACCTTCTGGGCCTCTCAACTTGACCGTGGTGTAGCTATGGAGACTTCATGGTCTATTTGTCGCCCAGATTGCGAGGAGGGTCAAAGTCCTGTTTCCCCAATGTGAACTGTCACTAGAGGCTAGTTAGAGAAGGGAGAAACATGGGAGAGGGGAGAGGGATGAGCAGAAAGGAAAGGGCAGGTGACAGCTCAGTCCTCAGCAGAAGAAAAGGCTCAGGGCAGCTGACTGAGGATGGTGTCTCAAAACCCATGGCAACCTGCTGAGGCACAACACTTATTTAACACTTTGATCTTCCAACTTAAAGACAGTAGAAATGAAATAAAGCCAGACAGGAAGAAGGAGCAAGCAGAGAGTGGAGAGCATGTGGACTGCAGGGAAGGAGGCAGGCGGGCTCGGGGAGACAGGAGGGAGGAACTAAGAGGGGAGTGAGTGCTAAGAGACACCAGGCCAGTTTCACACAAGAGGCCAGAAGAGAGTGTCAGATCCCTGGAACTGGAGTTAAGGATGGTTGGGAGCCACTATGTAGATGCTGAGAACTGAACCAGAGTCTTCCGCACAAATAGTGCTCTGAAGTGCTGGGCTCTCTTGCTTCTCCCTCAGTCGCTTTACTGTTGCTTTACTGAATGTGCCGGGCCTCAGAGAGACAGGTGGCCCACATTAGTTAGGGAAATGCATGCAGGCTATGCAGGCATGGTGGTGCGAGCCTTTAATCTCAGAACTCTACATTGCAGACACACGCAGATATCTGCAGGTTACAGATAAGACTTGGCTCCATGGTTCATTCGTTCCAGGCCAGGCAGGGCCACACAGTGAGACCCTGTCTTTAAAAAGTGTGTGAAAGTTAACGTGCGGGTGGACAGTGTGGCTACTGGAGCCTTTTAAGAGGCACTTGCTGCTCTTACAGAGGACCCGACTTTAGTTCCCAGCACCCACATAAGGTGGCCTGTCACTCCAGTTCCAGGGAATCGACCTCAACCTCTCTTGTCTGGCCTCAGTGGGGACACACACACACACACACACACACACACACACACGGTTGTTTGAATAACAATGGTCCAGCCAGGCAGTGGTGGTGCACACCTTTAATCCCAGCACTCGGGAGGCAGAGTCAGGCGGATTTCTGAGTTCGAGGCCAGCCTGGTCTACAAAGTGAGTGCCAGGACAGCCAGGGCTACACAGAGAAACCCTGTCTCGAAAAACCAAAAAAAAAAAAAAAAAAAAAAAAAAAAAAAGAATAAGAATGGCCCATAGGCTCATCTATTTGAATACTTAGCCATCAAGGGGTGGGGCACTATTTGAGAAGGATTAGGAGGTTTAGCCTTGTTGGAGGACCTGTGTCAACTGGGGCTGGGCTGGGCTTTGAAGCTTCAAAAGCCCATGTGTCTCTTTCTGCCTTATGGATCAGGATATCAAGGTCTCAGATAGTGCTCCACCTCCTGTCTGTCTTCTGCTATGCTTCCACAATGATAATGGACTCAGCCTCTGAAACTATAGGCAGGCCCCCAATTAAATACTTTCTTTTATAATTGTCTTGGTCATTATCTTAGGGTTTCATTGCTGTGACCAGACACCATGACCAAGGCAAATCTTATAGTGACAACATTTAATTGGGGCTGGCTTACAGGTTCAGAGGTTCAGTCCATTATCATCATGGTGGGAGCATGGCAGCATTCAGGCAGGCATGGTGCAGGAGGAGCTGAGAGTTCAACATCTTCATCTGAAGGCTGCTAAGAGAATACTGGCTTCCAGGCAGCTAGGATGAGGGTCTTAAGCCAACTCCCACAGTGACACACCTACTCCAACAAGGCTACACCTTCTAATAGTGTCATTCCCTGGGCCAAGCATACTCAAACCATCATGGTCATGGTGTCTCTTCATAGCAGTAGGACAGTAACCAAGACTGTGCGTATGTGTATGTATATGTGTGTGTGTTTGTGTGTGTCTGTCTCTGTGTGTCTGTGTGTAGTGTGTGTGGTAAATCTGTACATTTTCATGTGAGTATGGGCACATATGTATGTATGTATGCATGTATGTAAAATTCAAAAGACAACCCCTATGTGAATCCTTGTCTTCTACCTTGTTCAAGACAGGCTGTTGTGTATGCTAAGTTAGCCTAGGCATGAGCTTGTGACCTTGTGACTGTCTTGCTGTGGGAACACTGGGACTACAGATCCCTGCTCCCATGCTTGGCTTTCTGTGCTCTCTGGGGAGTTAAAGCTAGGCTCTCATGCTTGTGCAGCAGGTGTCTCCCTAGCCTCTGTTTGGAGAAGTTCTTTTTTTAAGTTTTGCAATTTAGAAATCTTTTGGCAAGGAGTTGGGGGGGGGGGCAGTTAGAGAGAAAACTCAGCAGTTAAACACGCTGACTGCTCTTCCAGAGGACCTGAGTTTAATTCCCAGCACTCACAGGGCAGCTCATAACTGTCATAACTTCAGGTCCAGGCTTCTGACACCCTCACACAGACATACAAGCAGGCAAAACACCAATGCACATAAAAAATAAGTTATGACAGCCAGGGCTACACAGAGCAACCCTGCCTCGGAAAAACCAAAAAAAAAAAAAGTTATATATTTAAAAATGACAAGCTCATGCCTAGGCTAACCTAGCATACACAACAGCCTGTCTTGAACAAGGTAGAAGACAAGGATTCACATAGGGGTTGTCTTTTGAATTTTACATACATACATTTTTTTTTAGTTGTTTTATTGGTCTTTCTATCCTGCCTGGGGTAAGATGAAATCACAAAATTATTTTGATTTGTATTTCTCTACTCACCAGAGATGATGAACATTTTTTGTGATGTTTCTTAGACATTTTTAATTCTTTTGAGAATTCTGTTTAGATCCAAAGCTTGTTTTTTGAATGGGTCATCTATTTTGTTTTGTTTTCTTTTTGATTCCTTGTTTTGTTTTTTTTTATTTTGTTGGGTTTTTTTTAAGTTCTTTATATATCATGGATATTAATTTTCTGTTAGATGCATAGATGACAAAGATTCTCTCCCATTCTGTGGGCTTCCTCTTCATCTGGTTATTTCTTTAGCTGTGCAGAAGTTTTTGACAAGTTCCACTTGTCCGTAATTCTTGGGCAAATGGCATCATATTGAGAAGGTCCTACACCTGTATCGTACAATGTACTGCAGGGAGGGTACTGTTGTCTTCTAGCAGTCTCAGGGTTTTTTGTTTTGTTTTGTTTTTCCTGGAACTCACTTTGTAGACCAGGCTGGCCTCGAACTCAGAAATCTGCCTGCCTCTGCCTCCCGAGTGCTGGGATTAAAAGGCGTGTGCCACCACGCCCGGCTTCAGTCTCAGGTTTTACATGAAGATTTTTGAGCCACATGGAGTTAGGTTTTGGTGGGGTTTTTTTTGTTTTGTTTTTTAGGGTTTTGGGTTTTTTTTTGTTTTTTTCGAGACAGGGTTTCTCTGTATAGCCCTGGCTGTCCTGGAGCTCACTTTGTAGACCAGGCTGGCCTCAAACTCAGAAATTCGCCTGCCTCTGCCTCCAGAGTGCTGGGATTAAAGGCCACCGCGCCCGGCTGGAGTTAGGTTTTTTACAGAATGATAGATATGGACTCTAATTTCATTCTTCTACTGATGGACACCCTATATTTTTATCACAGCATTATTTGTTGAAGATGCTGTCTTTTAATCAATAAATGGTTTTGACATGTTGAAGATGCTGTTTTTACTCCAATGTATGTTTTTGATATATTTATGAAATATTAGATGGCTACAATTACACATAATCATGTTTGTGTCTATTGTGTTCCATTGGCCTACATGTCTGTTTTTTGCCAGTACCACATTGTTTTCATTGCTATGGCTCTGTTAACATGTCTTGATCTGAAGTGGTAATACTGCCAGCACATTCTCTTTGCTCTCAATTATTTTAGCTATTTGAAGTCTTTTGTGGTTCCATATGAACTTTAGGGTTTTTTTTTCCTATTTCTATGAAGAATGAGATGAAGATTTGGATTGGGATTGTAATAAATCTATAAATGCTTTTGATAGGATGGTTATTTTCACAATATTAATTCTTCCAATCCATGAGCATTTTCTAGTGTCTTTGTCTCGATTTTCTGAGGTATGTTTTCATTGTGGAGCTCCTTCACTTCCTTGTTTAGATTTAATCCTAGATATTTTATTTTCTCTGAGACTGTTATGAATGGGAGTTTATACATGATCTTTTTCTCTGTATGTTTGTTGTTTAGATGTAGAAATCTATTGATTTGTGTGAGCTGATTTTGTACACTGCTAATTGCTGAAATTGTTGATTGTTTCTAGAAGTTTTCTGGTAGGATTTTTGGTTCTCTTATATATAATACTATGTCATCTGTAAATAGAGACAGTCTGACTTCTTTCCCCTTGTCTTATTTATCCAGCTCACATTTCTTTTTAAAATTTATTATTATTATTATTATTATTATTATTATTATTATTTGAGACAGGGTTTCTCTGTGTAGCCCTGGCTGTCCTGCAACTCACTCTGTAGACCAGGCTGGCCTGGTCTCAGAAATTCGCCTGCCTCTGCCTCTCGAGTGCTGGGATTAAAGGTGTGTGTGACCACACCCGGCTAAAGATTTATTTATTTATTTATTTTTATTTATTTATATGAATACACTGTTGCTGTCCTCAGACACACCAGAAGAGGGCATCAGATCCCATTAGAGATGGTTGTGAGCCACCATGTGGTTGCTGGGAATTGAACTCAGGATCTCTGGAAGAGCAGTCAGTGCTCTTAGCCACTGAGCAATCTCTCTAGTCCCTAACATGTGTTTTGTATAGAAAACAGATAGACGGATTTTGTTCCTTGATCCATTCAGGAGTCCCTGTTTCTGATTGAAGAATCAAAGCCATTGATATTTAAAGTTATTATGAAATGTGTATGTTAGCCGGGCGTGGTGGCACACGCCTTTAATCCCAGCACTTGGGAGGCAGAGGCAGGCGGATTTCTGAGTTCGAGGCCAGCCTGGTCTACAAAGTGAGTTCCAGGACAGCCAGGGCTATACAGAGAAACCCTGTCTCGAAAAACCAAAAAAAAAAAGAAATGTGTATGTTGCTTGTGGTTGTCGTATAGTTGAGTTTTGGTGGTGTTTGTGTTCTCAGTGATATTTTGGGCTTTAATAATTATGGCTTTGTATTTCTTTTTACAATCTCTCTGCTATGCTCATTCTTCCTCTTGGCTCAATAATGCTTACCATATTTTTCTTAGGTTTTATTTGTGGAATATAAATCTTTTTAGGGGGGCTGGTGAGATGGCTCAGTGGGTAAGAGCACCCGACTGCTCTTCCAAAGGTCCAGAGTTCAAATCCCAGCAACCACATGGTGGCTCACAACCATCCGTAACAAGATCTTGCGTCCTCTTCTGGAGTGTCTGAAGACAGCTACAGTGTACTTACATATAATAAATAAATAAATCTTTAAAAAAAATAAATATTTTTAGGCAGTTTATGTTGTGGAAAATTTTCTCCAGTTTTGCTTGGGCATATTATTCTAGGTTAGCCTTTGAGGACTTGAAGTACATTGCTTCAGGCTCTTCTGGCTTTTAACGTTCCCACTGAGAAATCAGCTATTACTCTAATGGATTTCCTTTCTATGAGACTTGTGGTTTTGTCGTTCAGCTTTCAATACACTTTGTTCTATGCCCTGGAGACTTCTTTGTTCTGATCTTGTCTATTTGGTGTTCTGGGTGCTTTTTAAATTTATGCAGGTATGTTTTTCCTAAGTTTGGGGAAGTTTTCTTCTATGATCTTGTTGCTCTGGTCGAAAAGAAGACTTGTCCTTCTCCTTCCTGTATGCCTGTAATTTGCAGGTTTGGTTTTATTATGGTGTCCCACGTCTCCTGTATGTTCCTTTCCTGAGGTTTTCTTTGTCTTTGCTTATCTAGACCCTCGATTTCATCCTAAAGTCCTGCTAATCTGTCTTCTGCTTGGTTCATTCTACCTCTAAGGCTTTTCCTGGTGTTTTTGAGTTGGGACATTGGGTTTTTGGGTTTTCAATTCCATCGTCATTTCAGCTTGAATCTTCTGCAGTGTCTCTCTTTATTGAATCCATTTCAAATCCTGGGTTGTCTTCACCCTTTTCATCGGCCTATGTTTGAGTGTCTCACAGATGTTTGTCCTCTTTAAATTCATTCTCTTTAAGTTCATTGAACTGTTTGTGTTCTCCTTAAACTTTCTTTGAAAATTCTGTAATGATGAATTTTAAAAAATCTTTGATGGAGCTGGAGAGATGGCCCAGAGGTTAAGAACACTGACTGCTCCTCCGAAGGTCCTGAGTTCAAGTCCCAGCAACCACATGGTGGCTCACAACCATCCATAATGAGATCTGATGCTCTCTTCTGGTGTGTCTGAAGACAGCTACAGTGCACTTACACATACCAATAAATAAGTCTTTGGGCCCGAAGTGAGCAGGGCCCGGAGGGAGCAGAGGTCCTGAGTTCAATTCTCAGCAACCACATGATGGCTCACAGCTACAGTGTACTCATATACATAAAATGAATAAATAATTTTTTAAAAGTCTTTGATGAAGCTTATAATTGTTCTTTTAAATCCTGTGTCCTGGTGTTCATATAGGTAAAGCTTATTGAAGAATAGTTGTACAAGACAAGTGGATTGCTGTTAGTGGTGGATACTGCCGTGATCTTTCATGTTGTTGGTATTTTTACTGTGGGGAGGACTTTTGTTAGTTCTGTGTCTGATATGGACAAAGTAGGTTAGGACAGAACAAAGAATATGTGGTCCAGGTTGGGCCTAAAGGATGAATGTGGCTTAAGTAGAATAAAGTCGGGTGAACACAGGAGGCTAGGCTAGTGTGCAGGATGTGCATCCTGGTCTAAGCTTGGAGTTTGGAGGGAGATTGACTGGTCTGGGAATATGTGTGGAAGAGAGGATCAGGCAAACTCATGTGGCTAGGCCATAATGAAGGCTTACAAAGTCTGACTGAGCCAAGAGATTGGATAGGGCATGGGATGGGTCTGTAGATTGGGAGCAGTTGGTGAGAGTCCTGGCAGAAGCCTAGGAGTTGGGGATAGAATAGGTAGGTGTGGCCAGACTAGGCTAGATGTAGGGTTTTGGGGAGGGTGTGGGGAAGGGGGACAATCAGTAAGACTCACCCTGGTGAATGATGTCAGGCCAATCTTATGGAGGCATTTGAGGTTCCCTATTCCAGGTGACTCTCCTTGAGTTAAGTGGATAAAATCAAATTAGCCAACATAAGTCCTACCCTTCTCCAAGGACTATGTGCGCGCTCCATGTGCTTACAGACACCTGTGGAGACCAGAAGAGGGTATTGAGTTACAGGCAGTTACAAATTGTCCAACATGCTTGCTGGGAATTGAACTTGAGTACATTACAAAAGCAGCAAGCATTGTTGAACACTGAGCTTCTATACCTTGTTTTGGTTTGGTTTGGGTTTTTTATTTATTTAATTTTTTTTGGGGGGGGGGGTTTCGAGACAGGGTTTCTCTGTGTAGCTCTGGCTGTCCTGGAACTCACTCTGTAGACCAGACTGGCCTCGAACTCAGAAATCTGCCTGCCTCTGCCTCCCAAGTGCTGGGATTAAAGGCATGCGCCACCACCGCCCAGCTTGTTTTGTTTTTTTAGACAGGGTCTCTTAGTGAACCTGACTCTCACTATTTTGGCTAGACTGACTGACCAGGATCCACCTGTCTCTGCTTCCCTGGGGTTTACAGGCATAGAGCACCTTACTTGGCTTTTATATGGGTGCTGGGATCTGAACTCAGGTCCTCATGCATATACTGCAAAGCTCTCTACACATTGAGCCATCTCTCCAGCCCCTCTCCAAGGATTTATAGACTGTTGACATTTTTTGGACAAGAAACAGGAGTATAGCTGGGCAGTGGTGGTGCATGCCTTTAATCCCAGCACTTGGGAGGCAGAGGAAGGCGGATTTCTGAGTTCCAGTTTCTCAATCCAGCCTGGTCTACAGGACAGCCAGAGCTACACAGAGAAACCCTGTCTCAAAAATCCAAAAAAAAAAAAAAAAAAAAAGAAAGAAAGAAAGAAACGAAACAGGAGTAGTATACCTGCCTATAAGTTGCCTATGACTCTGTAAATAGCCCCGATTAAGCTCATTGATTTAATCAATCTCAGCTTGGGTAGACTGCTGACTTCTCCTTTTCTTCCAGGGCCCTATGTGGGGTAAGTTTATTCCTGTCATACAATGCCATCTGACTCTGTGTCCAAACAACAGCAATGGCTAAGAGGGCTAAAAAGCTTGGCACACAAGCCTGCCGATCTGTTCTAGCTCCATTTGTGAGACATGAGGCGCGTGCACGCGTGCGCACACACATACACACACACACACACACACACACACACACACACACACGCATACGCATATACATGCAGAGTGATGATAATGATAATAATAATGATAAATAAAATTGAAATAAAAGAAATTAAAGCAGAAACACAGCCCAAGTGTGGGTACAGATTGTCACAAACCAAACCTCATAAGTCACTAGTATCCATAATGCTTTCAATTTTTATGACATTTTATTTAGTTTGGGGGGAGGAGGGTACAGGTGTCATCAGAGGACAAATTTCAGGAGTCAATTCTCTTTTTCACCTTGTGGGTTGCGAACTCCTTTTCCTGATGAGTCACTTTTCTGGCCCTTGTTTGTCTTTTGAAGATGCTATAGCCCATGCTGGCCTGGAACTCCCTGTGTGAGATCATGGTTATCCTGCTGACTCATTCTTCTCCCAAGGGCTGGGATCACAGGGCTGAACTACCAAGTCTGGCCCTACTGCTCTTTCTTTAGTTTTATTTTTAAGTGTGTGTGTGTGTGTGTGTGTGTGTGTGTAAATGAATGCAGGTGCCAGTAGAGCCTGGAAGTTTCTGATCCACTTGGAGCTGGAGGTATAGGCAGTTGTGAGCCACCAGATGTATGTGCTAGGAACTGAACTCAGGGCCTCTGCAAGAGCAGTGTGCAATCAAACACTGAGCCAGCTCTCTAGCATGCTGCCAGGCAAATACAGTTTCACCGAAATGTCTGGATTCTCTCAGCTACTGTATGAAAAGTCTGATTATATTGGTGTGTGTTTACAGTTAGAGTTTTGTAATTACTTCTGTATTTTAATGGAAATTAATTCCTATACTCCCTCCTCTTCCTGATTTCAGGAATTTAAAACTAAGAACAAAGCAAAAACCCAGTGCCCCTATTGGGAGTTTTCATTCTTTTATCTCGGGAGTCATGTTCCATTAAACTTGAAGCACTTGTGACATTTTCAGTGTTTTGGTTCAGACACCTGTTCACAGAAATGAATGATGGGAAAATAGTTCCTGACTTAAAGTATTCCATTTTAAATGTGAATTTTTATTTCTTTTTAATTATTAAAAAAACAAAACAAAACTGTGGGTTGGAGAGATGGCTCAGTGGTGAAGAGCACTGACTGCTCTTCCAAAGGTCCTGAGTTCAAATCCCAGCACCCACATGGTGGCTCACAACCATCAGTAATGAGATCTGACTCCCTCTTCTGGAGTGTTTGAAAACAGCTACAGTGTACTTATGTATACTAATAAATAAAATCTTTAAAAAAAAAAAAAAAGGAAAACCTTAAGTCGTCTTCTTGGTCTTAAAGATCCTCTAGCTTGGGGTTGGGGCAGAGAGAGGGCGAGTGAGGCTAAGGATAATGGGATAAGCAGGGACTGGAACCGGTTTCCCTTTAAGAGGGCCCTCTTTTCCTTTGCAAACTCCAGTCTTTCATAGAAAGAGTTTATTATTTCCAAAGGTCAATAAATTTAGAAGAAAGTGGCATTTGGTTCAAAAGAAAAAAGTAACAGATTTTAGGGCTTTTTTTCTGTAATTAAAAAGAAGCATAAATAGTAAAAATTTAATGTGAAGACCTTTCTTGCTCTAATCATTCATTTTAGAGATATTGTTAGTATGTGCAGACTGAGTGAGCCCATTTCCCGCTCTGTCCTCAAGTGTCTTCTATTTTTATCCTAAGTTCTGTCTTAATCAATTGTAGGTTATTTAAAACAAACCCTTACAACTTAGCAGAAAAAAAAAGTCTCTTGAGCCTTTCTGTCCCAACTCCACACTCCTAACCCCTTAAACAGATTATATTAAGAGCACGTACCATGGGCAAGGTAGGGTCTAAAGACTAGTCAGTGTCCTAGGAGAGCCCCACACACCTTTTGCTGTTTTACTGGTTTAAATTGTTTTGGAATTTTCTCAGTAACCTTGTCAGATATCATGTGCTTCTTACCAGGTCATGAGGCTCTTAAGTTTGCTAACAAGTGAGCTGTCCTTTCTCCACAGGAAAGAGTACAGTGAGGGTAGAGGTCACCATGGATTTGTAGGTCAAACTCAGGCCTGCATAGTTTACTGGCGGATTCTGTGTCACCTTGACACAATCTAGGGTCGTCAGAGAGAAGGGAGAAGGGAGCCTTAATTGAGAAAGTGCCTCCATAAAACCTGCCCAGGAGGCATTCATTTCCTTAGTGACTGGTGTGGGCGGGCCCCAGCCCATTGTGTGCTGGTGGTCCTGGGTCCTATAAGGAAGCCAGCTGAGAAGCCAGTAATTAGCACCCTCCTAGGCCTCTGCGGGAATTCCTGCCTCCAGGTTCCTATCCTGATTGTGTACTTGGGCTGACTTTCTGGTGATGAATAGCAATGTGGGGAATGTAAGCAGACTTGGGAGTGCTTTCCCCTTCTGAGCCCTCCTTCCAGCCCTGGAGGGGGTTTCTCAATGAATTCTACTTTGGACTCTTTCCCTGACCTTGCCAGCTGTAAGAAACTACAAACTATAACCCCTCTATTTCATTATTCTTCCCCCACTTTTCCTCCCAAATTAGGGGTGGGTATGTAGGATGGCATCTCTGAATGCCCTTCCTCCTCACTCAGGCAGGCTTCCTCCAGAAAGACAGTTCAGCCCCAGTTACATCTTATTCCCACAGCCTCCTCGCGGGCCGACCCTCCTTTGGTAGGTACTCTGAGGGTTGCAGTCTAAGGCTATTTCCAGGTCATCAGCATACTTATGGGACAGACCACATCGACCAGGGAGACACACTATTTCATCCTCATGGAGGAAGATGGTCACACCAAGGCTCTCTGTGGATGATTTGCACCTCTTTGTCATGTCCCTGCTTGGTCACATTTTGTGTCATTTCTGGAGAGAATGGAAAATAAATGCCTGTGTACCCCAAATAGGGAAGGAGTTGACAGACCAAAGAAAGAGTCTGTCAAGTCTAGCTTGGTGACCAAATAGGTGCAAGAATGACAGGTGGGCAGCTACTAAGAGCCCCACTACACCAGTCAGCTTTTACCTCTTACATACTTTAGACCCTCCCCTGGGATTCCAGTATCCACTTTCTTCCTTTGGCCTCAGGTGCAAGCACTCTTAGAAATGCTAATGTATGTGGGGCTGCATAGTTGGCTCAGAGGTTAAGAGCACTGACTGCTCTTCCATTGGTCCTGAGTTCAATTCCAGCAACCACGTGGTGGCGCATAACCATCTAAAGGGATCTGATGCCCTCTTCTGGTGTGTCTAAAGACAGTGACAGTATACTCATATAACATAATAAATAAATAAGATAATAAATAAAAACCTAAAGAGCCCGGCAGTGGTGGCACACGCCTTTAATCCTAGCACTTGGGAGGCAGAGGCTGGTGGATTTCTGAGTTTGAGGCTAGCCTGGTCTACAGAGTGAGTGCCAGGACAGCCAGGGCTACACAGAGAAACCCTGTCTCGAAAACCAAAACCAAAAAAAAAAAAAAAAAGCAAAAACAAAACAAAAAAATCTAAAGATATGGGGCTGGAAAGATGGCTCAGAGGTTAAGAGCACTGGCTGCTCTTCCAGAGGTCCTGAGTTCAATTCCCAGCATTCACAATGAAGCTCACAACCATAACTCCAGTTCCAGAAGCTCCAATATCCTCACCCAGACATGCATGTAAGTAAAACTCCAATGCACATGAAATTTTAAAATGTTTTTAAATTAAAAAAAATCTAAAGAGAGGCCAGTACAGAGTGAGTTCCAGGATAGCCAGGGATATACAGAGAAGCCCTGTCTCTAATCATCATCATCATCTAGAGAAAGAAAGTGCTGGATACTCTGGAGTGATACCAGAGAAAGGGCTCCGGAAGGAGGTGGCATTGTTTGGTATGAAGCTGGATAGTCTGATAGGAACTGTAGAGATCCTGAAGTTCAGTGACATCCATGGGATGAAGGAAGCATCAGAAAGCAGGGAGAGAAATGACTGGGTTGAAAGTGGGAAGAGGAACGAGGGATTATTGGCAAGGAGAAATCTGTCAAAGGCCTTGATTCTCAAAAGGATGACCCTGCTTTAATCTCTAGAGACACCAAACTCTAGCCCAGACCTCCAAAAGTCTCAGAGAACTCTTGCTCTAGACAAGCCCCCAGACATAGGACTCTGCCAAGAGTGAGGAACTCATATGGAGAGATTTGTTTATTGGAGTAACTTGAATGGAGGCTTTCTAGACACAAACGTTTGCACCATAAACCTGTCTTAGGTCCCTTTTGCCCAAGTTCTCAGTTATTCGAGATCTCTGGGATTTGTAGGAAATTAGGTAAGATGACATTTTGTGGATCACAATGGGGGAAGGCCAGTGTCAATCATGAAGTGACATAGCTGGACACCTCAAGGAGATTTCTGTCAGGATCTCGGAAGTAGATGGATAGAATAGGCCCCTTTGCTCCTGTTCTGGATACTGGGCCCTCTTCGATGGGGACATCAAAAGCCTGAATGAAGTCAACAGAAAATACAAAAGTCATTGTCACAGATATGTGAGACCAAAACTTAGTTCTTTAAAAACTGCTCATCAGCGGGGCAGTGGTGGCGCACACCTTTAATCCCAGCACTTGGGAGGCAGAGGCAGGTGAATTTTTGAGTTCTAGGCCAGCCTGGTCTACAAAGTGAGTTCCAGGACAGCCAGGGCTATACAGAGAAACCCTGTCTTGAAAAACCAAAAAAAAAAACAAAAACAAAAACAAAAACAAAACAAAAAACAAAAACAAAAAACCTCCTCCTCATTCCTTCCTTTCTCCCATGTTCTAAAGTTTGAACTCAGGGCTTCACACATGCTACGACCACAGCCAAGAACTCATTCCCAGAAGTGACCCAGACGACCTCACTACATCCAGATGGCTGGCCTTGTAAAGAAGGTGTGATTGCCATGAAACTCAGTTTCCTTGTTTGTAAAATGGGGGGGGGCAACAGCAGTGCTAGTGAACAAGAATTTAAACACAGGGACTGGAGAGATGGCTCAGTGGTTAGGAACATTATATGTGATTTCTTTGATATCTTTGATATTGAATTTTTTGTTGTTTTAGTTTTGGTAGTGGATAAGTGTATAAAATATATTCAATACCAATTTACGTGAAAAATTGAATGTAAAACTCTATGATTCTGGGGCTGGAGAGATGGCTCAGTGGTTAAGAGCACCGACTGCTCTTCTGAAAGTCCTGAGTTCAAATTCCAGCAACCACATGGTGGCTCACAACCATCTGTAACAAGATCTGACGCCCTCTTCTGGAGTGTCTGAAGACAGCTTCAGTGTACTTACATATAATAAATAAATCTAAGTGTATGGGTGTTCATCAAGTTGTGTTTCCCTTTAAAATCTGATTACAGCTGGGCATGGTGGCGCATGCCTTTAATCCTAGCACTCGGGAGGCAGAGGCAGGCAGATTTCTGAGTTCAAGGCCAGCCTGGTCTACAAAGTGAATTCCAGGATAGCCAGGGCTATGCAGAGAAACCCTGTCTCGAAACCCTCCCCCCCCAAAAAAAAATCTGATTACATGAAAGCGACATCATCAAAAGAACAAGTAGATAATTGTGTGCAGGCGGGATGCGGATGTCATGGGATCTGTCAGGTCTGAGGTTTGAGGAAGACCTGGCTCTTTGGGTCATACTTCTATCTCCAAAGTATTCGCAGTAGCTCGCTTAGTAGGCATGGCGCTGTGCTCACCTTTAGGCGCTCAATCACCTCCTCCAGGGGTGCTTCTGTGATCAAACAAACATCCAGGGAGCCTGGAACAGGGTGAGCTGCTTTGGGGTCAAATTCCTTTCCTACCTCGTGTAAGTTAAATTTTTGGTCTCCGAAACACAATGCTTTCCGGTCTCCCTGTTTTAGGAGAGAAAACAACGGAGAAGTAAAGTGCCAAGATGAGTGAAGTCAAGTCACCCTGCCCAGTGCAGAAAAGGAGAAAGGGCTGCTACGCAATAGCCCTTGCCCCATCTAACAGACTGCGGTTTAAAAACAACTAGTTTGTGTCAGTCTGTGCGTGCCTGTGTGCACATGCAGAGGCCAAAAGAAGGCATCAGATTCCCCAGGGCTGGAGGTAACCGTGTTTGTGAAATGCCTGACTTCTTACCTGGATACTAGGGTCTGAACTCCACCCAAACTTCATAATTGAGCAGCCAATGCTTTTCAACATCTAAGCCAGCTCTCTAGCAGATCTCTCTGAATCCAAGGCCAGCCTGGTCTACAGAGAGGGTTCCAGTTCATCTAGGACTACATAGTGCAACTGTGTCTCAAAAAAAAAATTGTTTTACACGTATTTGTGTGAAGGTGGATGTTGTGTGTTATGGCATATATGCAGAAGCCAGAGGACAACTTTCAGGATCCATTTGCTCCTTTGGCCTTGTGGGTTCCAGGGATCTAATTCAGGGAGGTGGGTAGTCAAGCTTGCTGCTGAATGCCTTTAGTCACCACCACCATTTTCTCACAAAGTCTGAGGTGATCCAGGCTAACCTTAAACTTCCTGTCTATCAGAGACTGGCCTTAAAAGCCTGATGTTCTTGCTTCCAATCCCCATATACTGAGATGACAGAAATGCATGCCATGCCTGTTAGTCCAGGCAATTCCATTGGCCTGCTCTCAGGGACCTAGCAATTGCTTCCATCATCACCTGCCACCAGCGGTGTGCTGTGGTATACTCTGGTTTAGAACGCCAGCCACCTCAGTTCACTCTCTGTATTCCCTCCCTGTTCTTTGTGCCCCTGCCCCCTCTTTCTGCCCTCCTGGCATGGCTCTCTCTCTGTTCCCTGCCCATCTGTCTATCTACCTGTCCAGTTGTCTGCCTCTATCCCTTCTCCAGGTTCCCATTCCCTTTCCTTTCCCAGTAAAATTCTTTTAGACCCGATCTGTTGCATGACACACTTTCTCAGGGGTACACCTTGCCACAGGCCCATCAAAGGTACCCTCCCCTCGCTGTATTATGTTTCATAACAATGTCCAGCTTCACTTTTAAATTTTATTTTTTTGAGACAGGGTTTCTCTGTGTATCCCTGGCTGCCCTGGAACTCACTCTGTAGACCAGGCTGGCCTCAAACTCAGAAATCCGCCTGCCTCTGCCTCCTGAGTGCTGGGATTAAAGGCGTGCTCCACCACAGCCCGGCTTTAAATGCTTTTAAAGATTTATTATTTTTATTTAATGTGTTCATATGTCTGATTGTATGTATGTACATACATGTGTGCAGAGCTCCCACAGGCCAGAGGAAGACAGGAAATGCCTCTGGGAACTGGGAGATGCGGTGCTGAGGGCAGTGCTGGTGCATGTCTTCAATCTGTAAGTTCGAGACCAGCCTGGTCTATAAAATGAGTTTCAGGGCTGGAGAGATGGCTCAGTGGTTAAGAGCACCGACTGCTCTTCTGAAGGTCCTGAATTCAAATCCCAGCAACCACATGGTGGCTCACAACCATCCATAACAAGATTTGATGCCCTCTTGTGGTGCATCTGAAGACAGCTACAGTGTACTTAGATATAATAATAAATAAATCTCTTAAAAAATGAGTTTCTGGGCTGGTGAGATGGCTCAGTGGGTAAGAGCACCCGACTGCTCTTCCGAAGGTCCAGAGTTCAAATCCCAGCAACCACATGGTGGCTCACAACCATCCGTAACGAGATCTGGCGCCCTCTTCTGGAGTGTCTGAAGACAGCTACAGTGTACTTACATATAATAAATAAATAAATCTTTAAAAAATGAGTTTCAAGACAATCAGGGCTTATACAGAGAAACCCTATCTTGAAAAAAAAAACCAACCAACCAAATATATATATATTTTAAGCCAGCCATGGAGGCACACCTTTAATCCCAGCAGTCGGGAGGCAGAAGCCAGGCAGATCAGTGAGTTTGAGGCCTGCCTGGTCTACAGAGTGAGTTTCAGGACAGCCAGGGCTACACAGAGAAACCATGTCTTGGAAACAAACAAAACAAAACAAAACAAAAACAATGTGGGAGCTGAGATTGGAATTAGGTCAGCTGGAAAAATAGCAAGTTTTTTTACTGCTGTACCAACTGTTTAGCACCCCAGCTTCTATTTTTTTCTTTTTCCTTCTCTGTTTCTTTCCTGAGACCCCATCTTACTGCACAGTCCCAGGCTGGTATCAAACTCGTTATTTTTCTGCCTGAGTGCTGGTATTACCAGTGTATGCCAATCACCATGCTTATTTGAGACAGAGGGGGTAGGCCATCCTGTGTTTTGCTTCTTATTAAAGTGTCCATAACATCAAATGATTAAAACCTACCCATGGCAGAGAAAGCAATTTGTCTATCCAATCTACCTTCCTTCCTTCCCTCTTCCCACCCTCCCTCCTTCCTGTCTTCCTGTCTCTGTGTCTCTGTGTCCCTTTCATTTCTTTGGGACCTCATTATGTAGCCTAGACTATCCTGAAACTCTTGGGTTCAAGTGATGTGCCTCAACCCACTACATGTCTTCCTTCACCATTTTATTTTATCGTATTTTTTTTTCTTGTAAGAACAACAGCCAACGGTACGTCCCCAAGCTTTCTAAAAAGTTCATCTCAAGCCAGGCTGCTGATACACCTATAATCGACCCCAGCATTTAGGACAGTGAGGCAGGAGGATAGAAAGGTAGACTTCACCTTGGGATGCACAGAATGACCTTCTCCCAAAAACAAAACAAAATCAAACCAAACCAAGCAAACAAAGCTCACTCATTACCTCTCACCACACCACCCCCATTCCTCCCCAGGAGGCCATTGTGTCCTAGAGACCTTATTACTGCCTTCTGCAGTGAGGTGGTTGCTGGTGGGGCTTCTAGGAACCTCCCTGCCCCCACTGAGCTGGAACTTTGTGCTTATTCATTTCCTCCTAATGACACATTTCATCTGGCTGCTTCTTCAATTGAGAGAAAAAGGCAGCTGTCTCATTTAACCCCATGGTAGCTCCCCCACCCCAAATACAGGCTCTAACTGAGGCACCACTTTTCCAGTTTAAAAGGTGGATTTATTTTTATGTTAAGTGTGTAGGTGTTTTGTCTCCAGGGATGTGTGTGGACCAAGTGTGTGCCTGAACTTCTGGAGGTCAGAAGAGGATGTTGAGTTCCCTGACACTGGAGTTACAAATGATTGTGAGCTGCCATGTGAGTGCTAGAAACGGAACAATGTCCTCTGGCCGAGTAGCTATTACGTACTGAGCCATTGCTCTAGCCCCTATCTTTCCATTTACCACTGCCACGTATTTGTCTTCTTTCGGCCAAGACAGAGGAGCATTTCGCTCGATAGTATTGCTATCCCCTCTCCCAGTACTAGTCTGTCTTTTTGGGTTTTTGTTTGTTTGTTTTGTTTTGTTTTGTTCGAGACAGGGTTTCTCTGTATAGCCCTGGCTGTCCTGGAACTCACTCTGTAGACCAGGCTGGCCTCCAACTCAGAAATCCACCTGCCTCTGCCTCCTGAGTGCTGGGATTAAAGGCATGAGCCACCACACCCAGCTAGTCTGTCTTAACTGTAGATCCTCTGTCTGTAGATCCTCTGTTGGCTTCTTTATAGTTTAATTTTTTTTTTTAATTTAATGTATGAGTGCTCTGCTGCATATATATCTGCCTGCCTGAAGAGGGCACCAGATCCCTCATAGATGGCTGTGAGCCACCATGTGGATGCTGGGAATTGAACTCAGGACCTCTGGAAGAGCAGCCAGTGCTCTTAAACTCTGAGCCATCTCTCCATCCCCTTCTTTATAGTTTTTAAATAGCTTGATTCCATGTGTATTTTTTAGGGTGCTAAGGAATAAAATAGGCTTATTTTTCTAAATAACCCCTATCATCTTGTCTTATTTACATACCTTCCTTTTAAGCACTGGGCATTTCTTTTCTAATTTCCCCATCTCCTTCTCCATTCCTGCAGTGAATACGACATCCACACAGTCAGTAAAAGACTACATTGTCCTTTTACACCCAAAGGACAGTTTGGTCCAATGGATAGTTCTGTCAAGGCTGTTGCTTTTATTAAATATCTATCTCAGAATTGGTGGTGTTTCCCTGCAGTGTAGCATTTGCCTAGCATGCATAACGCCCTGGATTCTAGTCCCAAAACTGTCAAAAAGAAAGAAGGAAAGCCGGGTGTGGTGGCGCACACCTTTATTCCCAGCACTCGGAAGGCAGAGGCAGGCAGATTTCTGAGTTTGAGGCCAGCCTGGTCTACAAAGTGAGTTCCAGGACAGCCAGAGCTATACAGAGAAACCCTGTCTTGAACCCCCCCCCCAAAAAAAAAGAAGGAAATATCTTGTTTGCTATCTTCCCTGTATCTGGTGTTGCTTGATAAGAAATCTGATGTCTCTGTGTGTGTGTGTGTGTGTGTGTGTGTGTGTATGTGTGTGTGTATGTGTGTGTGTGTCGGGGGGGGGGGCTGTGAGTTGGCTCAGAAGTTAAGAGCACTTGTTGCTCTTGCAGAGGACCCAAGTTCAGGTCCCAGCACCCACATGGTAGCTCACAACCATCCTAACTCCAGTTCTAAGGGATCCGATGACTTCTTCTGACCTCTGTGGGCAGTGCACACACATATGGATATGCATACATGCAGGGAAACACTCATACACAAAAAATAAAAATAGACCTATACTTGTGTGTGTGTATATGTATACACACACATATACATATACATACTATACATACTAGATATAGATATAGTATGGTGGCGCATGCCTTTAATCCCAGTCCTCAGGAAACAGAGACAGGTGGATCTCTGTGAGTTTGATGCCAGCCTGTCCTACAGAGTAAGTTCCAGGACAGCCAGGGCTATACAGAGAAACCCTGTCTCGAACCCCTACACATACAAAAAAAAAAAAAAAAAAAAAAAAAAAGACTGGGTCTCAATCCCCCCCACCAAATAAATTAAATAAATTATTTAAAACAAAAGAAATGTGCTAATTTGTTTTCATACTTTTACTTTTATATATTAGTGTGTGTTTGTGTGCACACAGGTATGTATACAGGGGCCAAGGAGGTCAGCTGGTCTGTGCTTATTCCCTTAAGACAGAGTCTCTCTCAGAACTTTGAGCTAGGCTAGTGGCCAGCAAATCCTAGCAGTCCTCCACAGCACTGGACTAATACACATGTGCTGGCTTCTCGTATGGGTGCTGGGGATTTGAACTCTTGTTCGTTCTTTCTTTCTTTCTTTCTTTCTTTCTTTCTTTCTTTCTTTTTTTTTGGGGGGGGGAGGTGGTTTCAAGACAGTGTTTCTCTGTGTAGCCCTGGCTGTCCTGGAACTCACTCTGTAGACCAGGCTGGCCTCAAACTCAGAAATCTGCCTGCCTCTGCCTCCCCAGTGCTGGGATTAAAGGTGTGCACCACCATGCCTGGCTTTGGTGTTCTTTCTTTTACTCAGTGTGATCCTTGAGGACCTGAAGGCTGTCCAACCTGCTCCTGTGTGATGCTCCTCCTTGCAGAGAGAGGGTCCTCTTCAGATTGAAAATTTTCAGTCTGCCACTCCATGACCCTTTTCAATTTATATGCTAATTTTTAGAGATGTTCTACATTCCCAGCAAAGCAGAAGAAGGTGCCAATCTTTCTCCCACGCCAAGATTTACACAGAGGTCCCTGTTCGCACGCTCTCAGCACTGAGATACACGTTGCCATTCCTGCAAGCTTGGCTGATAAAGCACACATTATTCCATCGTGTCTGTCACAGTTCATCCCTGAGGGGGCAGAGGACATTCTGTGCGCTTTCATGGTTCTCTAAGGACACATTGCACCATTACTGTCATTGAATAATGTCAAGGTCCGAAAATTGCTGAGTCTTTCTCTCTTCATTTCCCTCTGTTGTTTTTATAATTTTGTCTTTTCTTGCTTATATTATGGGAATCAGGCAATATGCAGCTTCTTTTACATTGGTTTCATTCACTTAGTGATATATATAAGATTTTTTCCCCATGTTTCTTTTTTAAAAAAAATATTTATTTATTTATTTATTACATGTTAATATACTTGTAGCTGTCTCCCGACACACCACAAGAAAGAGTCAGATCTCATTACGGATGGTTGTGAGCCACCATGTGGTTGCTGGGATTTGAACTCAGGACCTTCAGAAAAGCAGTCAGTGCTCTTAACCACTGAGCCATCTCTCCAGCCCTCCCCCATGTTTCTTTCTTTTTTTTTTTTTATTTTAAGATTTATTTATTATATGTAAGTACACTGTAGCTGTCTTCAGACACACCAGAAGAGGGCGCCAGATCTCGTTACAGATGGTTGTGAGCCACCATGTGGTTGCCAGGAATTGAACTCAGGACCTTCAGAAGAGCAGTCAGAGTTCTTAACCACTGAGCCATCTCTCCAGGCCCCCCCCCCATGTTTGTTATAGCTTGGTTTCCTCTCTCCTCTGTCTTTGTCTCTCTCTCCTTTCTCTCTGTCTTTGTGTGTCTCTCTGTTTCTACATCTTCTGTCTCTGTGTTTCTTTGTGTCTGTCTCTCTCTGTCTCACTCTCTACCTCTCTTTTCTGTCCTTGCAAAAAGTAGCATAGATGTTTTCTTTAAAGCAGAATGGGTACTATCCATTGTCGAGTGTGCTGGTGGGCTACCTCAGTGGAAGAACCTGCCAGGCCCTGCTTCTCTTTAACACTGTAATCTATGATATCGACATAGCAAACATCACTGCTATCTGCTTCAGGGCATCTTTTTTTTTTTTTTTTTTTTTTTTTGGTTTTTCGAGACAGGGTTTCTCTTTATAGCTCTGGCTGTCCTGGAGCTCACTTTGTAGACCAGGCTGGCCTTGAACTCAGAAATCCGCCTGCCTCTGCCTCCCGAGTGCTGGGATTAAAGGCGTGCGCCACAACGCCCGGCTCAGGGCATCTTTATAAGGATTTTTTCTCTTTGCATTTACTACTTTTGAAGCTGTTCCATATTCTCAAGACAGTGTGGAATCTGGGGACACCTCCCCTTTTCCTTCCACCTGGAACCGTTCCTTATCCCATGCTTAATTGACTTTACTCTAGATAACTGGGATTTTCTTCTTGGGAACCACTCTATTTCAATATTTGTATTTCTTGTTCCCATCTAGCTCAATTATGATCTTATTGGGAGGGGGCAGGGCAGAGGATGTTTTTATGTTACTCTGCTGCTCCCTACTTTCTATTTATTGATTTAATGTTGAGTGTGTGCCTGCCCATGCATGTGTGTGTACCGTGGCACATGTGTGGAGGCCAGAAGACAAGTCCTGGGAGTTGCTTTTCTCCTTTGGGATAGACCCCAGAGCCTCAGACTCAGCAGCAGGTCCATTTCTCTGCTGGGTCACCTTGCCAGCCTTTATGCCTCCTTTCCTCTGTTCATCTCGAAGCTGGCAATGAACCTTAGATTCTCTTGCTCACTGGTTAAGTAAGCACTACTACTGAGCCCCCCCCCCCCCAGCTCCGCAGAGCACTTTCCCCAGGTCTTTCCACCTAGCAATACTTACGGATACTTAGCAAATCCATACTTACCTTGGATTTGCAGCTCAGTTGAATATAGAATTTTAGGTTGATTCCCCCTCCCCCCAACCCCAATCATTTTTCAATTAATTACATTTGTTTTTAGGTGATTTCTACTTCACAATGCATAGCAGCCACTCTCACCCCCACCCCTGCCACCCCTTCAACACCTCCTCCTCTTCACAAATCTCTCTCTCACTTTCATGACTACTTTGTTTAGTGCCCCACTGAGATTAACAAGGGATGTCTCTATAATCTCGGGTTTAGAGCTATCCATTTGGGGCCTGGTGGGCTCAGTCAGGGGTACACAATTAAAGACAATGGTCCCTTCCCCCCAGAGTCTATCAGTAGCCAATAGCTCAGAAGTAGCAGGTAGGGCCCCATGAACCCTTCCCCCTCCATTGACTTCCTGTTGATAGTGCCAGTCTCTAAGGGCCCAGTCCAGGTAACTACAACTGTGAGTTAATACTTGCAATAATTGTATAGCAACTAGAGAGTGGTATCTCCTAGCCCTGAAGGCTCTTGCAAATTTCCCATCCCCTTTCTCACAATATTCCCAAGCCTGGTGGGGATGGGGGGTGCGGGGGGGGTGGTGGTGGAATATCTTGTGCAGGGCTGGGCTCAGTACTGTTGTTATACTCTGCATTTTAGGAAGCCTGAATGTATTCATCGCCTTTCTTTGGAGGGAGAGGCTTCTCTGATTAAGGCTGGGAACTGCTTTTGTTCTGGGAGTAGGGACCACATGGAGAGATGCTGAGGCAGAACTGGAGGCGGGGCAGGAGTGCTTTCCCAGAATCTTAAAAGTATAGTTCTATTGTTTCCTGGCCTCTGGTGGGACTCAAGAACCCTAACATTTGCATCTTTCTTTTTCTTTTGTAGATGAGCCACTTTTTAATCTCTTGGCCAACTCTTAAGATTCACTTTTTCAGTGTGATGTTCTACAATTCCCACAGGGCATATCTGAATGTTGATATGCTGAATACATAGTTAACGCTTTGTGTATAAAGGCTGCAAAGTTCTCTTGTACTTTTTTTTTTTTTTTTTTAGACCAGAGACCTTGAACTAACAAGACCTCTCGCTTTAGTTCTCTGGTGCTTTGACCCTCTCTCCAAATGTCTGCTTGTTTGTATTTTGAAATCTCTTCCATTGATCCTTTTACCTTTTCTCTACTATTTCCTGTGTCTGGGGGCTTGGAGTTTATAAATAAAATAAAATAAAATAAAACATTTTGGTCTAGGCTCAGTATTTAATGCATGCTAGACAAATATCAATCACAAATACTCAATACAGCACCTGTGTTAAAAAAAAAAAGTCCCCTCAGGACCAGGCAGTGGTGGTACAGTCAACCCAGTATTCCCCCCACTTGGGAGGTATAGGGTAACAAATCTCTGTGAGTTCAAGGCCAGACTGGTCTACTACAAAGTAAGTTCTAGGACAGCCAGGGCTATATACAAAAAAAAACTGTCACAAAGCAACAACAACAATAAATCCACAGCCCTTTAATTAGATTTATAGTATGTATTATAAATTATTTTTATGACAGTATCTCACCAGGCAATAGTTGTACAATGCCTTTAATCCCAGCATTAGGAGGTTGAGGCAGGAGGTCTCAGAACTTAAGGATAGCCAGGGCTATCCAGAAAAAACCCTGTCTCAAAAAACAATCAAGTAACAAAGAAATAGCCAATGTTGTATCCCAGGCTGGTCTGGATCTTGCTAAATAGCCAAGGATGACCTTGGACTTTCCATTCTCTTGTGTCCATCTCTCCAGTTACCTGCATACTTGGTTTACGGGGTACTGGGGTATGAACAAGGGCATTGTGTGTATAAGGCAATCTATCGGCTGAGTGATATCCTTTGCCTTAAAATGTCATCAAACTTTAATGGAGGAGGCTGGGGAGATGGCTTAGTTAGTAAAATGCTTGCAACACAGGAAGAGGACCTGAGTTCAGATTCCCAGAACCTGTGTAAAAAAGTCAGTGCGGCAGCATCTACTCTGAACCCAGTGCTGGAAGGCTGAGACGGGAGTCTCCTTGGGCTCCCTAGCCTTTCTGTCTAGCTAAATCAGAGCTCTGGTCTACACCTGCAGATGCAGCGGCTATACATATATGTATGTACACACAACACACACACACACACACACACTTTTATGCACTTGAAGTTTTGAATATAGAGACATGATTACCTTGAAAGTAGTGACCTCCATGCCCAGGATCTTGGAATAAAACATGGTGGTGTCTTCAATGTTCTTTACAGTCATCACAATGTGGTCAAGTCTACAGATAAGACTTGGGGAAGGGATCTGGCTGCTGCTTCTCCATAACTAAAATGTAAAAACAACAACAACAACAACAACAACAACCAAACAAACCTTAAAACTCGGAAAAGCCAAATTGCCACCAGACACTTCCAAGTGTTCTTCTCCGTTTCCATCACCTGCCCAAGCACTGTGATCCTCCTCATCCTTATTCCAAGGGGAAAACTCCTTCAAGAAAAATCTCTGTAAAGCTGTTGCTCTAGGGGCTGGAGAGGTGGCTCAGTGGTTAAGAGCACTGACTGCTGTTCCAGAGGTCCTGAGTTCAATTCCCAGCAACCACATGGTGGCTCACAGTCATCTATAATGGGATCCAATGCCCTCTTCTGGTGTGTCTGAAGTCAGCGATAGTGTACTCACATACATTAAATAAAATCTCTTTTTTAAGAAAAAGTGGGGGGAAACAAATAGGGGCTGGAGAAATGGCTCAGGAGTTAAGAGCACTGGCTTCTCTTCCAGAGGACCCAGGGTTCGATTCCCAGCAGCCACATGACAGCTCCCAACTAGCTGGTCTAACTCCAGTTCCAGGGGATCTTCCCCCCTCTTCTGGCCGCTTAGGATACTGCATACACGAGGCACACCGACACACTCCCATTCTCATAAAATAATCACATTAAAATAAATATTTAAGGCCAGGCATGGTGGCACATGTCTTTAACTTCCCACAATGCTTGCACTTTCCAGCACTGGGAGCGGTGGGATTAACCTACAGACGGCGAAATAGAGAGGCCCACAGAATAACTAACTGGCCTGCCTCCTGCGTATCAGGCTCAGGCTGATGGGTTTGGGGAGAAGGTGACAAAGTGTTCTAGTCAGGGGCTGAGCTTCCCTTCCTTTTCCTCCTGCTAGAGAAAGGAGAAGACTAGGAAAGTGGAATTTATCTCTTGTGAAGACAAGATTCAGAGCACCCACCCCCACCCCCAGCTCCCTCCTGTTCTGATCTGCAGCTATAACTGTGGGCTGGGTAGGGCTAGAGAGCCAATGCAGAGGTGAGAGCTCTGACTGCTCTTGCAAAAAGGACTGGGGTTCAACTTCCCAGCGCCCACATGGTGGCGCACAGATCTCTGTATCTGCAGTTCCAGGGAATCCAGGCACAGACACACATCCAGGCAAAACACCCAAACGCACCTCACAAGAAAAGGAAGAGCCGGGCGTGGTGGCGCACGCCTTTAATCCCAGCACTCGGAGGCAGAGGCAGGTGGATTTCTGAGTTCGAGGCCAGCCTGGTCTACAAAGTGAGTTCCAGGACAGCCAGAGCTATACAGAGAAACCCTGTCTCGAAAAAAAAAAAAAAATGAAGCCGAGTGTGCTGTTGTGCCCCTGTAATCTCAACACTTGGGAAGCTGAGGCAGGAGAATGACGAGTTTCAAGATCAACTAAGCACTGCGGTGAGAACTTTTCTCCAAAACAAAGTAAAACTACAGAACGAGGGTATATTGCTGGACCACAACTGTCTGTAACTGTACTGGCCCCTACAATCACTGCATACACATGGTACACATGTATTCATGCAGGCAAGATACTCATACACATAGCATAAAAAAATGGGGGTTTTGTTTGTCTGTTTTTTTTTTTTTTTTTTTTTTTTTTTTTTTGAGACAGGACTTCTCCGTGCAGTCCTGGCTGTTCACACTGACTTTGGAGACCAGGCTGGCCTCAAAGTCAGAGATCCACCTACCTCTGCCTTCCTAGTGCTAGAATTAAAGGCCTGTGACACCACTGCCTGGCACAAAATTAATTGTTTTAAAGGAAAAATGTCTGTGCATGTGAGCTATTCAGATACCTACTTGGGAAACATTCAGTTTCCCAAACCCTAAACCAACCAACTAACTAACCAACTAACCAAAGAAGTAGCTAAGGGGCATTCAGGCCCCTGGAAGAGAAAGCTGTATATTTTGTTTTAGGTTTTCCAATCCTATTTGGGGCTCCGTGTTCACAGCTTTCCCAAAGGACCAGAATTTGATTCCTAGTACTCATGCTAGGCAGCTTACAAAGGCTTGTAGTCCCCGACTCCACGGGATTTGGTGCCCTCTTCTGGCTTCTATAGGCAGCTGCACTAACATCCGCATGAATAAAAATAGTCCAACAGTTCAACAGAACCTTTTAATGTTTGTTGAATCTGTATGAGCGCCCTGTTTAGTTCCTGATATAACTACTTTATGCTTTTCTCCCCGTGTCTATGGTGTAAAGAGAAATTACTAGTATTTTCTGAATTTGATTGAAGCAGCAGCCCTGAACATAGCCGATCTTTATTGTACATTTGCTTTCTCTTTCCATCTCTGCGCTCATCTCTCCCCTCTTATTTATTTTAATGGTTTAAGCAAAGATGTTCATTTCCCAGCTCCGGTCACTGACTTTCAGGATTTTTTATTTTATTTTATTTTATTATTTTATTTTTATTTATTTTTTTGTTTTGTTTTTTATTTTTTTCGAGACAGTGTTTCTCTGTATAGCCCTGGCTGTCCTGGAACTCACTTTGTAGACAAGGCTGGCCTCGAACTCAGAAATCTGCCTGCCTCTGCCTCCTGAGTGCTGGGATTAAAGGAGTGCACCACCACACCCAGCTAGGATTTTTTATTTTTTATTTTTACTTTTGCAATCTGCATATCTATCTGCATGGTTCCCCGAAGTGCTGCTTTCGGGGCACCTGCAGTGCTGAGGGTCTAGAAAATAAGCTCATCCATTTCTCTGAGTAGTCAGTGCCCTGGACAGCACGGCCTCCCCCCTTTGGTCTGCTCTAGAGTCCTCTTAAAGGTTCCCTCCAGCCTTTCAGGGCCTCTGAGTCTTTTGACCAGCTTCAAGGTCATTGTTTCTCGGGGCCCTTCTGGCACAACTCTGTCCTGAGTGCCTCATGGGCATTCTCCAGGAACCACCTTTGGGTGTCTCTACATGTCTGAAGCTGAACTGTCTCCCCAATGAACCACCCAGAAAGAGGGGGCAACCCTTAAACCTGAGCCCTCCACAAGCCCAAGCAGGGCTTCTGCTGCCCTCGGTTATCTTTAAGAAAAGCCCAGGGAAGCTAAAGCCACAAAGGGTGTCCCTGAGAAGGAAAGCAAGTCAGCAGTCCCAGGTTGGGTACCCTCAGCGTGGTCAATACTCATGCCCCAAAGCCTCCACGGCCCACCCTTACCTGACTCTCAGATGTTGGATCGCACATCCTTCCTGGTAGACTGGAAGGCAGGTAGGTTGGGGCTGAGGCTGGCTCCATGCCTGGAGATCAAGGGGCAGGAATGGGAGGTGCTAGCTGAGGACATTGGGTGGGGACAGAGGCAGGAGGTGAAAAGCAGGAAGACTAACTGAAACTCAGGGTACAGCTTAGTGGTACAACAGTGCTGAAGAAATCCTGGGTTCTACTCCTAGCAGTGTAAAACCAAGCCAAACACTGCCAGCCTTGAGAATAAAAGTACAAATATAAGGGCTTCCTCTTTTGAGGAGCTGAGGGTCTTGATAAGTTGTTGAGATTGGTCCCTAATGGTCCTTCTCTGTCAACTGCCAGATGTGTCACGTCCTGCTAAGCAATCATCCATAAGAACACAGAAAACCAGGAAAGCACCCATCAAGAGTGTTGAGACTAGCAGTGCCCTATGAGAGAGCTCCGATCCACCTTGTAGTGTGTGACTAGGATTGAGTGTCTGAGAGAGCTGCTTGTGGGTCTGCGGCTGAGTGAGGATTTTTTTTTTAAATGGCTATGGGTGTTTTGCCTGCTTTCATGTCTCTGCACCACATTCATGCTATCCGATTGCAGAGGAGAGAAGATGGCATTGGATGTCCTGGAACTGGCCTTTCAGACAACTGGGTTGTACGCTAGCTACCATATACAGATTGGGAATCAAACCTAGGTACTCCAGAAGAGCAGCAGATGCTTTTAACTGCTAAACCGTCTCTCTAGTCCTGAGCTAAGATTTTTTTGAATGGGGGTCTCGCTGTATTTGAAGCCTCACAATTCCTATCTACGCTTGGTCCCCTCCCGACCCCACCACTATTTGCTTCGCTTTCACAAGCTTTCTTCTCTCTTGTGGGTTACCTATCAGGACCAGGGTTAGGTGAGTCTGAGATTTTTGCTTCTGGGTGCATACCTGGTTACCCCAAACATAAATACTGTGTGCCCTGGGTGTTATTAAAAATATGGTTTTCCTTTAAAAATTATTTCCAGCGCATGCCTTTAATCCCAGCACTCGGGAGGCAGAGGCAGGCGGATTTCTGAGTTTGAGGCCAGCCTGGTCTACAAAGCGAGTGCCAGGACAGCCAGGGCTACACAGAGAAACCCTGTCTCAAAAAATCAAAAAAAAAAATTATTTTCAAGGCCTATAATCCTAGCTACTCAAAAGGCTGGAGCAAAAGGAGCAAAAGTTTGAGGCCAGGGCGCTGGCTTAGAGCTTAGGAGCACTGGCTATGCTTCCAAAGGACCACAGTTCAATCCTCAGCCCCAACATGGTGACTCACAACTGTCTATGACTCTAGTCCCTAGGAATCCAACTCCCTCTTCTGGCCTCCTCAGGCAGCGTGCATCCAAGTGGTACAAAGACATACATGCTAGCAAAATATGTCTGCCCATAAAATAATGTTTTAAAAAAGTTCAAGACAACCTGGGCAAATCATTAAGATCATCTCTGAAAATAAAATTTTAAAAATGCAGGGGTTGGGGATTTAGCTCAGTGGTAGAGCACTTGCCTAGCAAGCACAAGGCCCTGGGTTTGGTCCTCAGCCCTGGGAAAAAAAATGCTAGGGACATTTAGCATTAGCAGTAGCATGTTTGCCTGGCTCCAGGTTCAATTGCCAGCACAGGGGGAAAAAAAAGTTTTGTAGAGCCAGGCTGGAGCACAGATCTGCAATTCCAGCCTCCAGGAAGCCAAGGCAGAAGTGTGAGTTCCAGACCAACCTGGGTGACAGAGTAAATTCTATAGTGAAACCCTATCTCCAAAAAGGCTGGGCATGTAGTGGAGCTCAATGACTCAGTAGTAGACTGCCCTGGCAGTACCAGGCTCTGGACTTGATCACCAGCATAGGAAATAAAGATGCAAGTGAGTGCCACCTACTTCTAGGGACTACACAGGTCATCCCTGCCCCATCCACAAAGTGACTATTTAGCGGGGCTAGAGAGATGTCTCAGTGGTTAAGAGCACTGGCTGCTCTTCCAAAAGTCCTGACTTCAATCCCCAGCAACCACATCGTGGCTTATGACCATCTGTGATGAGTTCGGATGCCCTCTTCTGGCATGCAGGTGTAATGCAGACAGCATTCATATACGTAAAATAAATAAATCTTTAAAAAAAAATGGCTGTCATTGGAGTCAGTTCCAGCTGTTTAGGTTTAGATACTTTCCTGTGGGCTCATGAACATGTGGGCTGTGTGTGCTCACATCTGGCTCTCTTTTGCTTGTCTTGTAAAGGACACTTCACTCTGCATGTGGACGCACAGAGCGCTTGTATTGTGCATTGTACTTAGTGGGTGCTCTGTGTCCAAGAGGAAGCCAACATCCTCCATAGCACTCAGCAACAGTCATTGACTATGAATAGTGTTTCTTTGTTCTTATTGAGATGGAGTCTCTTTATATAGCTGCCCAGGATGGTCTTTGACTCACAGAGCCCTGATGTATAGGTGGGTATTTATTAGATTTTTCCCACTAAGGTTTCTCTTCAGTTTTAGACTTTAATTCTAAATTAAATTTTAAATGTATGCATATGTGTGTGTATGTGCCACATGTGTGCAGGTGCCCATGGAGACTAGAAGAAGGTGTCAAAGCCCCTGGAGCCGGAGTTACAGGCAGTTTTGAGCTGCCTGGCGTATAGGTGTTGAGATCTGAACTTGGGTCCTCTGGAAGAGCAGTAAACACTTAATCTCCATGCCAAAATCTTTTGCCTTTCACAGGGCTTCCTCATCAGTCCTATAAGCCCTGTGTCCACTGCTTCGTGCACTTATGTTAGTGTTAGGGAGAGAGGTAAAACTGTTGGGTGTGTTACTAAGGATACTTCCGAGGAACAGAACCAATATATTAATTATTTAAATGCACTAGCTCATATTATTATGGAAGCTGAAAAATCCCGTAAGCCATCTGAAAGCTGGGGACCTATGACAGCCAGAAGGACAATGATAGAAGTTCAATTAGGGTTAAGAGAACATTCCAGCCATCTGGCAGAAGAAGCAAATCCCCCTTCTTCTGTTTTTTGTTCTATTCAGACCAGACCCTCAGTGAGTTGGACAAAGCCATTCACAAAGATGGAGGGCCATCTGCATAGACTTCAACACACCCAGAAATGATATTTAACTGGGGCATCTTTCATCCTAGCTAATATGACACATCAAATTATCCAGCAAAGCTCACCTGTGGTGGTTTGAATAAGGATGGCCCTCATAGGTTATTTGAATGCTTGGTCATGGGGGAATGGCACTATTTGAGAAGGGTCGGGTGTGGCCTTCTTGGAGAAAGTATGTCATGGGAGTGGGCTTTGGGGTTTCTAAGTACCAGCCCCTATCGGTTCTCTCTGCCTGTAGATCTGGGTGTAGTACTCAACTATATCTCCAGTGCCATGATGCCATGCTTGTGCCATGCTCCTCCATAATGATAATGAACTGAAACTGTAAGCAAGCACAGAAGTGTTTCTCTGATAATAGAAATATTACTGTAGACATCATGTCTCTTCACAGCAATAGAACTGTGACTAAAGACGCACCCTTTGTCAACTTGGCACTCATATGAATCTCATTAAGCCATGCTAATCACAAAATGAAGGTAATAAATAGACAGCTGTTCATCTGACCTGGCACGACTGTGCTGCATACAACTGAATGGGTGCCAGGGTTTTGCCTGGAAGAGTTGGCGTCCTTGAGCCACTCTGACTTTTCCCCCTTGATATCCCACAACTTAAACAATACCATCACTAATATTTAAATACTGATAGAGGGTCAGGGGCTCAAGGTCATATTTGGCTGTTTAAGTGATTTTGAGTCAACCCTGGGTTGCATGAGATCATGTCTCAAAAAATAAAACAAGGGCTGGAGAGATGGCTCAGTGGTTAAGAACACTGACTGCTCTTCCAGAGGTCCTGAGTTCAATTCCCAGCAACCACATGGTGGCTCACAACCGGTTATCTGTAATGGGATCCAATGCCTTCTCCTGGTGTCTCTGAAGACAGTTACAAGTGAACTCCTCATATATATATAAAATAAATAAATAAAATCTTTTCAAAAATAAGACAAAACAAATGTGCAAATAAACAAATACATAAATGTAAAATATTTATTTATTTACTTTGAGACAGTTTCTCTGTATAGCCCTGGCTGTCCTGGAACTCACTCTGTAGATCAGGCTGGCCTCGAACTCAGAGATCTGCCTGGCTCTGCCTCCCAAGTGCTGGAGTTAAAGGCATGTGTTACCACTGCTCGGCTTAAGTCATTTTTTTGTTTTAGAATTTTTTTTTTTTTTTTTTTTTGGTGGTTTTTCGAGACAGGGTTTCTCTGTGTAGCTCTGGCTGTCCTGGAACTCACTTTGTAGACCAGGCTGGCCTCGAACTCAGAAATCCGCCTGCCTCTGCCTCCCGAGTGCTGGGATTAAAGGCGTGCGCCACCACGCCCGGCTATTATTTATTTATTTATTTATTTATTTTAAAGATTTATTTATTTATTATATGTAAGTACACTGTAGCTGTCTTCAGACAGTCCAGAAGAGGGCGCCAGATCTCGTTACGGATGGTTGTGAGCCACCATGTGGTTGCTGGGAGTTGAACTCTGGACCTTCGGAAGAGCAGTCCGGTGCTCTTACCCACTGAGCCATCTCACCAGCCCCTATTTATTTTTTTAAAAGACTTATTTGTTATTATTATATCTAAGAACACTGTAGCTGTCTTCAGATACACCAGAAGAGGGTGTCAGATATGGATGCACCAGAAGAGAGAATCAACATGTGGTCGCTGGGATTTGAACTCAGGCTGTCCTGGAACTCACTCTGTAGACCAGGCAGGCCTCAAACTCAGAAATCTGCCTGCCTCTGCCTCCCGAGTGCTGGGATTAAAGGTGTGTGCCACCACACCCGGCATTTCTTTTTTAAAGTGTGTGTGTGTGTGTGTGTGTGTGTGTATGCAAGTATATATGCACATGTGTGCACATCCATGTAGAGGCCACGGACAAGCTCAGATGTCACCTCCAGCCATGCTTCTCATGCCTGGAGCTCCCAGCTACTGGACTAGCTGACGAGTGATCCTCTTTCTGCTCTTTCCTATCAGGGGACCACAGGCATGTTGTGGGCCACAATGCCGGCATTGTTGCATGTGTTCTAGGGATGGAACTCTGGATCTCATGCTTGCTTGCAGGACAAGCATTACACTGACTGAGCATCTCCTCTGCCCCTCCTTTCCCATTTCTAAATTGGTTGTTGTTGGTTTTCTTGTTTTGTTTTTGTTTTGCTGTCAAGTTTCTGGAGTTCTCCCATCTATTCTGGATATAAATCCCTGGCCAGTTATAACCTACATAATACTTTCTTCTACTCTATGGGTTGCTTCTCTTTCTTTCTTTCTTCCTTTCTTTCTTCCTTCCTTTCTTTCTTTCTTCTTTCTTTCTTTCTTTCTTTCTTTCTTTCTTTCTTTCTTTCTTCTTTCATTCCTTCTTTCTTGATTTTATGTATATGAGTACACTATCACCATCTTCAGACGCACCACAAGAGGGCATCAGATCCCATTACAGATGGTTGTGAGCCACCATGTGGATGCTGGGAATTGAACTCAGGACCTCTGGAAGAGGTCCACTCTTAACCACTGAGCCATCTCTCCAGCCCCCTATGGGTTGCTTTTCTATTCAAGAGCATATTTCTACCATAAAGAAAATGCTTGATACCAGGTATGGTGACACACACCTTTAATTCCAGTGGTTGGGAGGCAGAGGCAAGCAGATATCTGAGAGTGAGGCTAGCTTGATCTCTAGAGTGAGTTCTAGGACAGCCAGGGCTACACAGCAAAACCCTGTCTCAACAAAGCAAGACTATTTGTTATTCTAGTATGCAAGGTGAGAGGAGCGCATATGCCACAGGAACTGTGTGGAGATCAGAAGACAATTCTTGCAGAGTCAGGTTGCTCTCTTCCTTTACATGGGTCCTTGGGATATGAACTCAGGCCATCGGGCTTGTACTGTAAACACTTGGATGGCTGAGTCATTTCGCCAGCCAGACTGCTCACCTTTCAGTCAGAGCAGGAGCTGGGGAGAGCTAGAAAGAAGACATTGAAGCTGTGTATGGTGCTACAGCCCTGGAATGTCAGCATTTGGTAGGCAGAGGGTGGAGGGGCACGCATTCAGCTAGATAGAGATTGTGAGGCCAGCCTGGGTTACAAAAGACACTGTCTTAGGGATAGAGGGAGGGGGTTGAGGTATCAGAGGAGGGGAGAGGACAGAAGAGAAGAAGAGAGACCGAAGGACATTTAAAGCATACAGTCTTTGCAGCTCAGTTTCCTGTCTTTAAAACGGGCCACCCCAAAGTGCCAGTTAAGAGATTCTGTGAGAGCAGGGCATGGTGGTGCATGCCTTTGATCCCAGCACTCGGGAGGTAGAGGCAGGCAAATTTCTGAGTTCGAGGCCAGCCTGGTCTACAAAGTGAGTTCCAGGACAGCCAGAGCTGTCTCGAAAAACCAAAAAAAAAAAAAAAAAAAAAAAAAAAAAAAAAGAGAGAGAGAGAGAGAGAGAGAGAGAGAGAAAGAGAGTGATTCTATGAAAAGGACCTCTGTTGGTGAGGTGTTCCTCCCTACACAAGTGACAGAGTCATAGTAGGGTGTCCCTCAGGTAAGAAGGGCCTTCATCTTTCTATTGCCAGAACAGTTGGGGTAGACAACTGAAGCTCTGACAAAAGAGCCAATATAGCCTTCTTCATCATCTTGACCATCTTTAAGAATGAACATGTGAGCTGGGCAGTGGCGGGGCGTGCCTTTAATCCCAGCACTTGGGAGGCAGAGGCAGGTGGATTTCTGAGTTCAAGGCCAGCCTGGTCTACAGAGTGAGTTCCAGGACAGCCAGGGCTACACAGAGAAACCCTGTCTCGAAAAACAAAAAAACAAAAAAACAAAACAAAAAAAAAACCCCAAAAAACAAAAAAAACAAAAAGAATGAACATGTGGGACTGGTGAGATGGCTCAGTGGTTAAGAGCACTGACTGCTCTCCCGGAGGTCCTGAGTTCAAATCCCAGCAACCACATGGTGGCTCACAACCACCCATAATGAGATCTGACAACCTTGTGGGACGCCTGACTCGCCAGCAAGAAAGACACACGTTTATTGGGAGAGCATTGACTGTATAGGCGAAAGACCCCGAGCCCTGGGCCTCTCACTCTTTTTTTTTTTTTTAAATTTATTTATTTATTATATGTAAGTACACTGTAGCTGTCTTCAGACATTCCAGAAGAGGGTGCCAGATCTTGTTGCGGATGGTTGTGAGCCACCATGTGGTTGCTGGGATTTGAACTCTGGACCTTCAGAAGAGCAGTCGGGTGCTCTTACCCACTGAGCCATCTCACCAGCCCCGGGTCTCTCACTCTTATATACTATCAGTTCCCATCCACTCACAGCAGGCCACATCACCTCACCAGGTACGCAGCTTCAGCTAATCAGGGCAGCAGGGGCATATCTCCACCAAAATGGCTTCGCCAGTAACCTGGTACACCTGCGCACCTCTCACGATGTTTGTGGTTTATATGAGGAAGTCAGGTGCAAGTCATACGACTTAGCTGCAGTCCCTGGCGCCTTTGGGACTGCCGCCACACCCGCTCCCCACACTTCTGGTGTGTCTGAAGTCAGCTACAGTGTACTTATGTATAATAATAAATAATTCTTTAAAAAAAAAAAAACAAAAACACTGGCTGCTCTTCCAGAGGTCCTGAGTTCAGTTCCCAGCAACCACACATGGTGGCTCATGAGCATCCCAAAAGGAGTTTGATGCCCTCTTCTGGCAGGTAGATGTATGCAGCAGAGCACACTTACATTATGTGAATAAATAGATAAGTTAAAAGACAAGAACGCATGCCTGGGGCTGGAGAAGATGGCTTAGAAGTTAACAGCACTAGCTGTTCTGCTTGCCTATGGTTGGATTCCCAGCTACCAACATGGTGGCTCACAACTATCTATAATTTCTGTCCCAGGATGAAAAGACAGTCCATGGGCACTAGGCACATACGTGCTGCACAAACACACACGCAGTCAAAACATTCATACATGCGAAGTTAAAACCAAGTTTGTTTTGGGCTGGAGAGATGGCTCAGTGGTTAAGAGCACTGACTGCTCTTCTGAAGGTCCTGAGTTCAAATCCCTACAACCACATGGTGGCTCACAACCATCCATAATGAGATCTGATGCCCTCTTCTGGTGTGTCTGAAGACAGCTACAGTGTACTTACATATAATAATAAATAAATCTTTTTTTTAAAGATTTATTTATTGATTATATGTAAGTACACTGTTTATTTATTGATTATATGTAAGTACACTGTAGCTGTCTTCAGATTTATTTATTGATTATATGTAAGTACACTGTAGCTGTCTTCAGACACACCAGAAGAGGGCGCCAGATCTCGTTACGGATGGTTGTTAGCCACCATGTGGTTGCTGGGATTTGAACTCTGGACCTTTGGAAGAGCAGTTGGGTGCTCTTACCCACTGAGCCATCTCTCCAGCCCAATAAATAAATCTTTAAAAAAAAAAAAACTAGCCAGTCGTGGTAGCATACGCCTTTAATCCCAGCACTTGGGAGGCAGAGGCAGGTAGATTTCTGAGTTCGAGGCCAGCCTGGTCTACAGAGTAAGTTCCAGGACAGACAAGACTACACAGAGAAACCCTGTCTTGAAAAACCAAACCCTCCCCCAAAAAGAACTTTAGAAGCTCTGGGGCAGGGGTACACAAAATCAGGCCTTGGGGTGCCGCTCAGTGCTAGGGCACTTGCCTAGCATGCATAAAACCCAGGATTCTCTTCCCCCCAAACCACAAAAGACTTTTTGTTTTCATAACTGGTGCTTTTTAGTCCAAGACAGAACCTGTGCTTCCAGACCTTACATATTACATCCTTACTGCAGCTTTCCCTTCCTTCCCCCCTCCCCCCAGCCACCCCCCTCTTCCACATCACCTCAGAAAAGAGCAGGCCTTCCAGAGGCATTAACCAAACATGACATAACAAACTACAGCAAGACCAGGCATAGATTCTCACATCAAGGCTGGACAAGGCTGCCCAGTAGGAAGAAAAGTTCCCACGAGTAGGCAAAAGAGTCTGATAGCCTCTGCTCCCACTGTTAGGTGTCCCACAAAGACACCAAGCCACACAGCTATAACATATATGCACAGGACCTAGGTCAGAGCCCTAGAGGCTCCCTCATGTCTGTGAGTTCCCATGAAGCCTGGTCAATTGATTCTGTGGGCCGTGTTCTCCTCAGATCCTTCCTCCCCACCCCACACAGGACTCCTCAAGCTTCACCCAATGCCTGGCTCTGGGACTCTGCACCTGCTCCCATCAGTTGCTTCATGAAGTCTCTCTGGTCTCTATGATGGTGATTATGCTCCGCCCCAATCCCAAAACACTCTGCAGGCAGGACAAACTGTAGGTGGAAGGTTTGGTGACTGGGTTGGTGTCCCAGTCCCTCCACTCAGGCCTCACATCTTTATACAATAGTAAGAGAGGGAAAGACCTCAGGACAAAGGCTTTCTCCCAACAAGGTCTAGAGATTACTCTTCCTAGCAGGTTGAGAAAAACCAAATCAAATGTTTCACTCCAAAGACAAATAGCTTTCCACAGGAAGCAAAGTTCTTATGTCTGGTTCAGAACAATCATAATATCTGTGCAGTGGTAGTGCACACCTTTAATCCCAGTACTTGGGAGGCAAAGGCAGGCAGATCTCTGTGAGTTTGGGGCCAGCTTGTTCTATACAGTGAGTTCCAAAACAGCCAGGACTGTTATACAGAGAAACCCTGTCTCAAAACACCAAACAAAAAAACAAAATTAAAACAAAAACAAAACAAACAAAACTCTATGGAGAATGGGATAATGACTCTGGGGGCAGTAGTGGAAGGCCCCCTACACAGAACTGAGCATCCCTTCAATCTGTTCTGCAAGAAAACCCCATGCACACACAACTCACAGTCAGCTGCCCAAGAGGGTCTTGGACTCTTCCCAGACACAAGTAATCCTTCTGACTCAGCCTCCCAAATAGCGAGGATGACAACCTTATACCACTGTGCCTGGCTTCTTCCTGTTTAAACAGTATTTACTGGTAATCTATTGTGTGTGCAGATTGGTGCCAGATGGTTCCGGGAAACATCAGAAATCTGTTCTCTCACAGTTAGGGGCTTGGGGGTGGGTGAAAAAGGGCAGAAGCAAAAGGCTGGGCGATAGCTGGACTACAAGGTGAGCCTCGTTTTAGCCCAGGTACTGGACTGCAATTATTGTATGGCTTAGGTTCTATCCTTTGCTCCCTCCAGGTTGGGTTTTCTTCTTTTGTACTAAAAAGAGTTTAAATCAGCAATCTCAAAAGATACAGCCTGCCTTGTCTAAGGCTATAGACTGAGCCCAACTATAGAATTTATGACAGAGATAGCCATGCAAAGAGAAGGTCCAGAGACCACTTGGCTTCTGCTTCCTCTTACTTATCAAAAGCAAGAAGGGTCAATGAAGGGATCAGGCAGGGTCTTTGCTGGAATTTAGCTCATAAACTGCTGAAGCCAAGGAGCTCAAAGGACAGATAAGAAAGAAAGAGTTGGTGCTCCTGGGAACTTGAGAGGCCTGGCGTGAAGCTGGAGAGGAGGTGGCAGAAAAAGAAAGCAGAGCCTCCCTTTCCCAGGGAGCAGGGGCTAATTTCCAGGCTGATGCTTTGAGTGCAGCTCCTTAAAAATCCCACCCTGCCTGTCCTGGCATTCCAAGGAAAAGGGAACCTTATCTATGCTTCCCAATGCAAGAGAACCCAATGGACAGATGACTCACAGTCAGCTGCCCAAGAGGGTCTTGGACTCTTCCCAGACACAAGTAATCCTTCTGACTCAGCCTCCCAAATAGCGAAGATGACAAGCCTGTACCACCATGCCTGGCTTCTTCCTGTTTAAACAGTATTTATTGACAATCTATTGTGTGTGCAGATTGGTGCCAGATGGTACTGGGAAAACATCAGAAATCTGTTCTCTCACAGTTAGGGGTTGGGGGGTCGGTGGTGGGAAAGGCAGAAGCAAAAGGCCGGGCAATAGCTGGGCTGCCATTCCCAGGCTTTGCAGGACACTTCATTTCCTGGTTCTTCTAGTTTCTGGTGGCTGCTAGTCTTTCTTGGTGTGTAAATTCTAGTGTTCTGTCTTTATCATGTCCTGCTCCATTTTCCTCTTATAAGAACACCTTAGGGGCCAAGCAGTGGTGGCGCACACCTTTAGTCCTAGCACTTGGCAGTCAGAAGTAGATGGATCTCTGTGAGTTTGAGGCCAGCCTGGTCTACAGAGTGAGTTCCAGGACAGCCAGGGCTACCCAGAAAAACTTCAAAAAAACAAACAAGCAAACAAACAAAAAACCCAAAAAGCAACCAACCAACCAACTAACCACCGCCACCAAAACACTGGAGTGGAGTGGAGCTAGTGAAATGGTTCACTGCTAAGAGAATTTGCTGTTCTGGAACAGGATCCCAAGTTCAGTTCCCAGCAGCCACATGGCTGCTCACAGCTGTCTATAACTCCCATTCTATGGGATCCAATGGCATCTTTTGACTTCTGTGGGCACTAAGCATGTGTGTGGCCTAGTATGCGATGCAAGACAAACATGCAGGCAAATACACATAAAATACACTTTTAAAATGAGAGAGAGAGAGACAGAGACAGAGACAGAGACAGAGACAGTGTAGGGACTGGCTCTAAAGCCTAGTGCTAAAGTACTTGCCTACCATAGTCCTGCCTTGGGCGTCATCCCCAGCTTGCATGCAGAGTAAAACAAAAGGAATACTTAATGTTTGTTTGTTTGTTTGTTTTGGGGGGGAGGGTTTCTCTGTATAGCCCTGGCTGTCCTGGAACTCACTCTGTAGACCAGGCTGGCCTCGAACTCAGAGATCCTCCTGCCTCTGTTTCCTAAGTGCTGGGATTAAAGGCATGCGCCACTACTGCCCGGCTTATTATTTTTTTTTTTTTAGATTTATTTATTTATTACATGTAAGTACACTGTAGCTGTCTTCAGACACACCAGAAGAGGGAGTCAGATCTCATTACGGATGGTTGTGAGCCACCATGTGGTTGCTGGGATTTGAACTAAGGACCTTTGGAAGAGCAGTCGGGTGCTCTTACCTGCTGAGCCATCTCACCAGCCCCCGGCTTATTTTTTTTGTGGGGGTTGGTAAGACAGGTTTTCTTTGTGTCACCCTGGCTGTCCTAGAACTAGCTCTATAGACCAGAGATCCACCTTCATCTGCCTCTTGAGTACCAGGATTAAAGGCATGGGCTACCACCACCCAGCAGAAATTCTTATTAACAGAGAGTATAGCTCTATTGCTTTAGGGAGGTTGTTTGGTTCTTAGACATGGGGAGGTCTTGCTGTGTAGTTCTAGCTGTCCTGGAATTCACTCGGCAAACCAGGTTGGCCTCAAACTCACAGACATTGGCCTGCTAATTTAGCACCTCCCAGGTGCTGAAGGAACACAGCACCATGTCTGGTGTAAATATGGCCCAAGTGTTCCATGAAAGTATAAGCTGTTAATACTATCACTCTTAACTTTAAATATTATTTATTATGGATGTATGCATGATACGTGGGTATGGACATATGTGTTATGACACATTTGTGGCTGTAGAGGACTGTGGCATGGTTTCTCCTCTTCCACCTGTAATGGGATTTTAGAAGTAGAACTCAGATCAACAGGCTTATACAGCAAGTGTGTTTACCTATGGTGCCATTTCACCTGTCTTTCTATTCAAAATACAGAGTTGAGAAAATATAACCAGGCATATTCAGTTAGGTAAGGTCAGGTGGTAAATAGGGCTCTGAGACAGGGGGTAGCTGGGAGTTTGGGGGTACACACTCACCAAAGAGCCATGAGACCATATACAATACAAAGAACGTGGGTGTGATTTCTGAACCTCTTGGTGAAATTACAGAAACATCTGCCCACACTCCTCTCTGGGCTTTCCAGACGTGCAGAGAGATCAGTTCATAGAAGATAAAGGAAGAGGCAGAGATAGAGTCAGGGTGGCTGCAGAGTCCCGTGTTCTTGTGAAAAAGCCCAGCTAGCAGTGAGCTTTTGCATCATGGGAGAGGCCAGGACCTATCCAGAGGGGCAGCTATACCAGCTGCAACGTAGGTTACTGTCCAGGTGCAGCTGTCTTGTAGAAAAGCAGAAGCCATGGAAATTCAACAGAGAATCTTTTACTATTGTTTTCTTATGGTACTAGAGCCTGAACCTAAGGCTTCAAGCATGTTAGCAAGTATAAAAACTTTTCTACACTTAGAGTCATAGTTTTTAATATATCTGGATGTTTTGCCTGCCTGTATATCTGTGCACCACAGCCCTTAACTACGGAGCAATCTCCCCAGCCCTTTCTTTTTTTTTTTTTTTTTTTTTTTTTTTGGTTTTTCGAGAAAGGGTTTCTCTGTATAGCTCTTGCTGTCCTGGAACTCACTTTGTTGATCAGGCTGGCCTCGAACTCAGAAATCCGCTTGCCTCTGCCTCCCAAGTGCTGGGATTAAAGGCTTCCTACATAGTATGCCAGCATTCTACTGACTGAGCTACATCCCTAGCCCTTGCTTTAAGGTTGTCCTTGATCTTCCTGCTCTTGCTTCAGCCTCCTGCATGCTGGGATGATAGATGTGTACCATCATTCCAGGCTGCTAATTAAATGCTTTTAAATAATCTTTTGCAGTCAGTAAACAGGTGAGCAAATAATTGGAACAAGCACATCATGGAAGAGCATCTCCCAATGCCCAATAAACACTCGCGAGATCTTCTCCTTCAGTCCTCATCAAGGAACAGAGATGTCCAATTACAAAGGAGGAACTGCACAGAGGACTAGATGGGTAAACAGTTTAAGATTGATTTTATCTTTAAATGCACACTTCTATCAGTGGTCTCAGGAACAAAAGGCCATTTCTAGGAGGGAATCAGCCTCAAGGTATTGGATATTCTCAAGAGTCTCCAGGTGAACAGATGGAATGGTGCGTGCCTTGTAATCCCAGTAATCAGGAAGCAGAGGAAGGAGGATCAAGATGTGAGATCAGTCTGGGTCATACAAGGCTCTCTAATAATAAGAACCACCACCAGCAACAAAATGTGGTACCAGGCTGGTGGGATGGTCCGTTGAAGGAAGGGGGTGGGATGAGGATGAGGTGAGGATTACATTAAAGTTTGTGTTCAAACCTTAAGCAGAATGACTCACGTACGGCCTACCCATTTCTAGCTAACATGCACCAGGAACGTGGGTGGGAGGGAATGATGTCTGTCAGTGGCAAGATGGGGCTTACCACTGCAGAACATAAGAGGTAACATATTGTGAAAGGTGCCAATGTGGTACCTAGAGCCACTAACAGAAGAGTTGACATTCTGTGGACTCCTGGACCCAGAGCTAACCCCACCATCCATCTGCCTGGAGTCTCCAGCAGCCTGGAAGTCACCATCACCATGACCTTATAGATGCTCGCCAGGGACCACTGCTTGGACTTTAACTGGCTTAGTTTGGGCGGAGTGGGAAGACACCTGTCTGTGAGTTCTCATTTGCCATCATGAGATTGCCTATCTAAAATTCTTTCCAGGTACCAAGATTTCTCCTGCACTCTAAACTGCACCAAGACCTTTCACCTTCCTTTTCTCTCTCTCTCTCTCTCTCTCTCTCTCTCTCTCTCTCTTTGTTTTGGTTTTTCGAGACAGGGTTTCTCTGTGTAGCCCTGGCTGTCCTGGCACTCACTTTGTAGACCAGGCTGGCCTCAAACTCAGAAATCCGCCTGCCTCTGCCTCCTGAGTGCTGGGATTAAAGGCGTGCACCACCATGCCCAGCTTACCTTCCTTTTCTTTCTTTCTTTCTTTCTTTCTTTCTTTCTTTCTTTCTTTCTTTTTATTATTTTTTATTTTCTTGACCTTTCACATTCCTATAAGCTGCTAGTTCTGCACCTGCACACTGGCTCTAAGATTGTCAGTGTACTCTCCTGCTTCCATTCTATTTACTAAATTCTGGAATTAGATTTGCTAGTAGACTCTCTCTCTCTCTCTCTCTCTCTCTCTCTCTCTCTCTCTCTCTCTCAATCTCTGTTTTGTTTTTCAAGACAGGGTTTCTCTGTGTAGTCCTGGCTGTCCTGGAACTCACTCTGTAGACCAGGCTGGTCTTGAACTCAGAAATCCACCTGCCTCTGCCTCCCAAGTGATGGGATTAAAGGCATGTGTCACTACTGCCTGGCGACTATCTTTTTTGTTTTTTTAGTGTCTCTCTGTGTGTGTTGTCATGGACTTGTGGAGATCAAAGGGCAACTATTGTTGGTTTCTTTCATGGAGAATTCTCAAGATCAAACTCAAGCGATCCAGTGTGCATGATAAACATCTTTACCTCACTTGTCCAAGACTATACTTTTAAAATTGACTTGGCTGGGCAGTGATGGCACACACCTATAATCCTAGCACTCGGGAGGCAGAGGCAGGCAGATTTCTGAGTTAGAGGCCAGCCTGGTCTACAGAGTGAGTTCCAGGACAGCCAGGGCTATACAGAGAAACCCTGTCTAGAAAAACAACAACAACAAAACAAAACAAAAAATAAATTATTAACTTATTTTATGTGTGCAGATATTTTGACTGCAGCTTACCTGGTACCCTTGGAAGCCAACAAGAGGGCATTGGATCATCTGGGGCTGGAGTTACAAGTGGTTGTAAGTTAGCTTGTAGGTGCTAGGAATTGAACCCAGGTCCTCTGGAAGAGCAGCCACACCTATGAACTGCTGAGCCATCTCTCCAGCCCAATATTGTACTTTTAATGATCAAATTTTGAGTGTAGGATGTTTGGCTAAGAGGAAAGTGTGGTCCAATCAACTCATAAGGTTATTATTCCACTGTAACTTGGAAAACTGTATTCAGGGTGTTGTAAAGGATAGATTCTACCACTAGGTGGAGAAGGGTCATCGGCTCCTCTCTGAAGGGTTAGTTGATCTAGGGACAGGTCAAGGGACCTTGGTAAGGTCACCACCCCTAGGGAGGAGGTTCCCTTTAGGACTGTGTACTTTCCCTTCCCAGAATTCCCACCCTTTAATTCAGTACCATGAGGTTCAGATGGATCTGCCTGCCTTTCACATTAACTATTTCTTTTTCTTTTGAATGCTGGCTGCAACCCAAATTTGGTTTTAAAATCCCTTAATTTAAGTGTTGGGCTTCCTTGCTCTCCTCCCCACCCCACCCCACCCCACTCCCTTTTTAATGTTATTATTTTTTTAAACACAGGGTTTCTCTGTGTAACAGAGCCCTGGCTGTCTTGGAACTTGCTCTGAAGACTGGGCTAGCTGGCCTCAAACTCAGAGATCCTCCTGCCTCTACCTCCTCAGTGCTGGAATTAAAGGTGTGTGCCACCACACCTGGCCCTTGCTCTTTTTCTAAAGCTCCTTTCCAGCCAAGCATATATAAGTACCTGTACCACGTGTGTACATGCTGTACTCAAAGGGGCCAGAAGAAGGTTTCAGATCCTGGAACTGGAGATACAGATGGTTGTTAGCTACCATGTAGGTGCAGGGAATTGAACCTGGGTCCTCTGAAAAAGCAACCAGATCTTGTACCTGCTGAGCCATCTCCCCAACCCCGAGTCCTTTTAAGATTATTTTATTAGTCAGGCACAGCTGTCAAGGGGAGATGCCTGGAGCCAATGGGGCTGGATTCCCTAGAGCTCCCCAGCTTTGAGGAATATTAGCAAGAGGGAACATCAATAGGTGTACAGAAACTTTCACAATGAAATCTGAAGCCAAGGATGGAGAGGAGGAAAACCTGCAAACTGCCTTCAAGAAATTAAGAGTGGAGCCATCAGGGTCCATCATATATCTCTGTTGGTGAAGGGACAAGTATCAGAGCATCAGTCAGAACAGTCGCAGGTGATACCAAACCGAAAACCACGTGTGCATCTAAAGACAGTTGGCATGGGTCTACAAGGAAGTCTTCACGAGGAGCAGTGAGAACCCAGCATTGTATATGCTCTAAGTCTCCTGTTCTTTGTCCTCTGTACTCCCATAGCAGTACAACAGCATCTCCTTCCAGCAGTCAGCTTAAACACAGAAACCAGACTGAGCCACCCCATGGCAGCAGTGGATGGGGAAATTCAACATCTAAAGAGTTCAGCACAGGAGAAAACTCTACTTCTCTTGATATTAATCACACAGGAGCAGCTATCAAGTCTCTGAGAAGTTCGTTTCTGAGGCTCCCACTGAGAGTAAAACAGAAGAGCTCTCTGATCCTACCCAAGTCTCCCAAGAAAGTCTTACGGCCAACGATCTCTCTGACTTTCAATCTGTTTCCAAGCTAAGTCAGAGCAAGCCATGTGTGTGTGTAGGCAAGGAGTGCCAGTGTAAGAGGTGGCATGACATGGAAGTGTATTCCTTTTCAGGTCTGCAGAATGTCCCTCCTCTGGCCCCAGAATGAAGATCACTTGAGGACTACTCTCAGTCACTGCACACCAGAACTCTGTCTGGCTCGCCTCGATCCTGTTCCGAGCAAGCTCGTGTCTATGTGGATGGTGTGACCATTGAGGAGCTAGCAGGCTACATGGAGTATTACTTGTATATCCCTAAGAAAATGTCCCACATGGCAGAGATGATGTACACCTGATAACAAAAGGCTAGTTCATGTGCTTTAAACCAATGAAAGGTTATCAGAGGTTTAGTTAAGGGCAGACCCGGTGGCCACTCTGTGAGAAGACAGCTCTTTCTGCTCACTGTGCTTGCAATAAAAACTATTTTTGGCATCTCAGTTAATCTTCATTCTGTCAGTTTACTGGGTTCTTCTGTACCTGTTAAGGCAAGCAGGTCAAAGAATATCTCTCCTAAAAATGTTCTGAGGGCTGAAGAAACTATAATGAGTGGAGACTGGCAGCGGCAGGGACATGGTGACATCCTTATAAGACAGCTTACGATATGGCAGCAAGAAACTCAAATGTGCATCTGTAACTGGACTGAACACTTGTCATGTTGTAGATGCCAGCCCATCAATAATAGAGCTTATAAGACTCATTTAAACTGTCTTTGGTTTAACACGGATTTGTGTCATTAAAGGTTTCTTACATTACTGTTGAATCAGTTATCTAAGGTTTAGATGCAGTTTGAATAAACCAGGTGACCTAGTTTTTGTTGTTGTTTTGGTTTTTTGAGACAGGGTTTCTCTGTGTAGCCCTGGCTGTCCTGGAACTCACTCTGTAGACCAGGCTGGTCTCGAACTCAGAAATCCACCTGCCTCTGCCTCTGCCTCTCAAGTGCTGGGATTGAAGGCGCGCGCCACCACGTCCTGGCTCTGGTAATACTTCTTTTTCTTTCCTGCCTTTTAATTCTGTACTTGGCAGATAAATCAAAGTCATTTGTATACGTATATGGTATTAATGTGAAAAGTCATTTCAGGGTATATAACAGGGGAATAGTCTGGGAAATGTCTTCAAACTTTAGGTCTTCGGGGCCAGAGCAATGGCTCTTCTTGTTTTTCCAGAGGGCCCAGGTTCAGTTCCCAGCACCCACATGGAGGCTCACAAGCCTCTGTCACCCCAACTCCAGGGGATCCAACACACTCTTCTGGTCTCCATGCATATACATACAGATCTCAAGGGTGTGTGGGTGGATATGGAAGGACTAGGAAGTGGGATTGGGGTGCATTATGTGAAATTCCCAAAGAATCAATAAAAAATACTATGCTGAGAAAAAAAGAGATACTCTGCATGCCCACTGCTGGGAGTCCCACAGGAACACCAACTACATAGCCATAAGTTATATGCAGAGAACCTAGCTCAGACCCATATAGGCTCCCTGCTTGTCTCTGTTAGCCCCTATGAGCCCTGATCAGTCAATTCCTTGGGCCCTCCTGGCTTCTCCAATCCTTCCTTCTCCTTTTCTGTGGGACTCCCCTGATCCTGCCTAGTGTTTGGCTGTGGCTCCCTGCATCTGTCCCCACCAGTTGCTGGGTGATGCCCCTCTGATGACAACTGAGCTGGGCACTGAGCTATGAGCCATTAGGAATCGTTTCACCAACTTTTTTGGCTGGTTGTGTTTGGTTCTATCCTGGGTCTCTGGGCGGTCCTGCCTCCCGTGAGGACCATTCAGGCAGTGTCAGGCACGTGCTCCCCCTTATGATGTGGGCTTTAAATTGAACTAGTCATTAGTTGGCCACTCCCACAATTATCCCAGCACATCCTGCAGGCAGGACAGATTGTAGGTTGAAAGTTTTATGGCTGTCCCACTGGTAGGTGCCTTGCCCGGTATTAGAAGTTGGCCAGTTCGAGCTCCATATCACTTGTTGCTCAGAGACTTCCCTAGGGTCACTCTTGTCAGTTCCAGGGAGGTTCCAGTACAGTAGTTTTCTACATCACTCCCCAAATGCCCACTGATTCCAGTAGTCTCTGCCAGGATTTTCCCCTCTATCCTCTCTGCCCCCAATCCCTCCTGTTCCCATCCCCACCTGTCCCTGGTCCATCTGTGATATATATTCTATTTCTCTTTCCCAAGGAGATCCATGCATCCCTCCCCACTTGAGCCCTCCTTGTTCTTAGCCTCTGTCTTAGTCAGGGTTTCTATTCCTGCACAAACATCATGACCAAGAAGCAAGTTGGGGAAGAAAGGGTTTATTCAGCTTACACTTCCATACTGCTTTTCATCACCAAAGGAAGTCAGAACTGGAACTCAAGCAGGTCAGGGAGCAGGAGCTGATGCAGAGGCCATGGAGGGATGTTCTTTACTGGCTTGCCTCCCCTGGCTTGCTCAGCCTGCTCTCTTATAGAACCAAGACTACCAGCCCAGAGATGGTCCCACACACAAGGGGCCTTTCCCCTTGATCACTAATTGAGAAAATGCATTACAGCTGGATCTCATGGAGGCATTTCCTCAACTGAAGCTCCTTTCTCTGTGATAACTCCAGCTGTGTCAAGTTGACACCTAAAACCAGCCTCTCATAGTCTATGGATTGTAGTATGATTAGCTTTTACTTAACAGCTAATGTCTACTTAAAAGTACTTCTCAGCCATTAAAACCAATGACATGAAATTCTTACGCAAATGGATGGAACTAGAAAAGATCATCCTGAGTGAGGTAACCCAGGCCTAGAAAGGCAAATACTTGCACTCTTTAAAAAAAAAAAAAAACAACAATTTATTTATTTAATGTATGTGAGTACACCGTCACTGTTTTCAGACACACCAGAAGAGGGCATTGGATCCCATTATAGGTGGTTGTGAGCCACCATGTGGTTGCTGGGAATTGAACTCAGGACCTCTGAAAGAGCAGTCCGTGCTCTTAACCGCTGAGCCATCTCTCAAGCCCCATACTGCACTCTTAAAATACAAAGGTGGCTTATGATATTGTGATGGTTTGTATATGCTCGACTCAGGGAGTGGCACTATCAGAAGGTGTGGCCCTGTTGGAGTAGGTGTGTCATTGTGAGTGTGGGCTATAAGACCCTTATCCTAGCTGCCTAGAAGTCAGTCTTCTGCTAGCAGCCTTCAGATGAAGATGTAGAACTCTTAGCTCCTCCTGCACCATGCCTGCCTGGATGCTGCCTTGCTCCTGCCTTGATGATAATGGACTGAACCTCTGAACCTGTAAGCCAGCCCCAATTAAATGTTGTCCTTTATAAGAGTTGCCTTGGTCATTGTGTCTGTTCGTAGCAGTAAAATCCTAACTAAGACAGATATGGTATCACTTATGATATGGTATCTGAGCATTTGCTGTATATTTTTATTTGTTACAAATTATTTGCTTTTGTTACATTTCAGTTGGGTGCACTTATGTAGAGGGCCAGATAAAGTGGAAATTCCTTTTTTTTAATTAATTTTTTTATGTATATAAGTACATTGTAACTGTCTTCAGACACACCAGAAGAGGGCATAGGATCCCATTACAGATGATTGTGAGCCACTATGTGGTTGCTGGGAATTGAACTCAGGACCTTTGAAAGAGCAGTCGTGCTCTTACCAGCTGAGTCATCTTTCCAGCCCCAAATTCCAGGTTTCTTGAGACTCAGATTATAATATTGTTTTGTTGGTGGTAGACACAGGAAAGACTGTTTTGCTGAAGTAGACAGACACAGGTGAAAGGCTGTGTTTTTATAGCAAACACATGTGAGGACACTTGCTATTTAGAGAGAATATAAATATGAGTCCCCAGACAGTGGGGGCTAGAGCATCAGGTCACTTTGCTCTGTCTCGCCTGTCTTCCCTGTTGTTGACAACATACATGTATTGGTTTGCTTTACATTGAGTCGCTGGGCTGCTTTTGTGGTGATGTCATAGGGAGAAACTTGCTAAATTACGTCTTGTGAGGTTCCTGTGGCTTCTTGCCACTTCCACAGACTCAGGCTGATTGGTGAGCTTCATGGTTTCTTCTGGATTGAACTGCTGCCCTTGCTGGTTCTTGTGGGAAGTTGGCCAAGTGGACAGGACTGCAGCTGCTGATGGGTGTTTGGTGTTTGCTAGTGGACTGGACTGAGAACAACGAAGATTGGAGTAGGGGTAGGATGTCACAGCAGGCAAAGTACATTGAAGTTACCTGACACAAACGAAGGAATGACTTCAAAAGGACTTACAGGAACCAGGTAATATGTACAGTAAAGATAAAACAGCCCTGCCTATGGTCAGCTAATGAATGGGAAGGATTTCACACCCTAGTCAAAATTTGTGCTACTCCTTTGAGCCTTGTGAAAGCTAGCACCAGAGGTTCTGCTCTAGCAGACCTTCTCATGAATAATGCAATACCACAACCCCCCTATTTCCTAGGCCTTGGTAAATTCTTGCATATGAAGGTAACTTGGCTGTACTTTTTTTTTTTTTTTAAGATTTATTTATTTAGCCAGGCGTGGTGGCGCACGCCTTTAATCCCAGCACTCAGAGGCAGAGGCAGGTGGATTTCTGAATTCGAGGCTAGCCTGGTCTACAAAGTGAGTTCCAGGACAGCCAGGGCTATACAGAGAAACCCTGTCTCGAAAAACCAAAAAAAAAAAAAAAAAAGATTTATTTATTTATTATATGTAAGTACACTGTAGCTGTCTTCAGACACTCCAGAAGAGGGCGCCAGATCTCGTTAGGGATGGTTGTGAGCCACCATGTGGTTGCTGGGATTTGAACTCTAGAGCAGTCGGGTGCTCTTACCCACTGAGCCATCTCACCAGCCCCTTGGCTGTACTTTTAAGTATCTGTGGAGAATCTCCATTTGTCAGAAGAATTCACCAACTTGCTTCTAATATGCAATGTAGCCTGCTATACCTGGCTGTAGAGAAAATCCCTGTCTCAGTGGGATTCCCTCTTTCATGGTAAACCCACCTATTAGCTAGGCCATTGTGTATTCCCTTGTCTGGGTAAGACTGGCTATTGTCCCAAGTAAACACTCTGCAGACCAGCCCTGAGCTATTCCAGCTCCATTCTTTGTAATGCCTACACAGTCTCTACTAGAAGTAAATTTTAATGTTTCTGAATAGGTAACATTCTTACTGAATTCCTACTGTATTCCAATCTCGTTGGCTTCAAGGATTTTCTGGAACATTGGAACACTGGTGGAGGCTTACCTATGTCAGAATTCAATCTTAAAAGGCACTTATTAATAAAACAATACTGAAAGAGCACGTGGATCCATACACCAGACTAACACAGGGATAGGGTATGAGTATATAGGTTATGAGAATGCCAAGGTTCCAGGAGGTTGAGTTTCCTTGAAACTCTTTGCCTCGTGAGTGCTTCCAGGCCTCTTGCGGCCTGTCAAGCAGACTTCACTGGAGTGAACGTAGCAATCCGCAGGGACACCATCCACTTCCTTTTACACAGGGTCTCTCACTGGCTTAGAGCCCACCAGTAAGGTTAGACTAGCTGGCCAGTAGACCTTGGGGAATCCTCCTGTCTTCCTCTTAAGCACTGGGATCGCATGCACATGCTATTACATGCACATTTTGAAATGGTTCTGGGGTTTCTACCCAGGTCTTCATGCTCTCTGGGCAAGCACCTTACCAAGTAAGCTCTTTCTCTAGCTCTTGCTTTCTTTCTTTGAGATGTGGGCTTAATATATAGTTTTGGCTAGCCAGGAACTCACTCTGTAGTCCAGGCTGGCCTTGAACTCATGGAGTTCTGCCTGCCTCTGCCTCCCAGGTGCTGGGATTATAGGTGTGCACCACCATGTCTGGGCACCTCGTGAATGCACTCCAAGCAGTCTCCTATGAGCTACCTTTCTAGTTAGTCAGGTGGATTTTTTTTAAAAGTTGTGTGTGTGTGTGTGTGTGTGTAGGTTAGCAGACAATGTTGGAAAGTGTTTTATTAACTTTTCATGAGGAGACATAAACGTCCAATAGCCCCAGATGGGCCCCAACAGTAAACTCAAGTATGATTTCCCTAAAATCCAACTTGGAGAGTTTGTTGGTCTTACAGAGCAGGGGTAAGGGCTTCCTTACAGAATGATAAATGACTCCTAGCCAGATGGGTTGCAGCAAAGTCCCACTTCATGTATGGTGACCTCATGGAAGCTGTATCATGGAGTTCTGTTTTGTTGTTGTTTGTTTGTTTTTTGTTGTTTTAGACACAGGGTCTCACTGTGTAGGCCTGGAACTTACTCTGTAGACCAGGCTGGCCTCACACTCAGAGATCCACCTGCCTCTGTCTCCTGAGGACTGGGATTAAAGGCATATGCCACCATACCTTTTGAATACTTTTTATAAAAATAAAGGTCTATTTTTATTTTTTGTGTATGAGTGTTTCCCTGCATGTATGCATATCCATATGTGTGTGCACTGCCCACAGAGGTCAGAAGAAGTCATCGGATCCCTTAGAACTGGAGTTAGGATGGTAGTGAGCTACCATGTGGATTCTGGGACCTGAACTTGGGTCCTCTGCAAGAGCAACAAGTGCTCTTAACTTCTGAGCCAACTCACAGTCCCCCCACATCAGATTTCCTATTGAGCAACACCAGATTCTGGGAAGATAACAAACAAGGCATTTCCTCTGGAGAGCTGGGTTAAAAGTAGGCATCACCAAGCCTGGCCTGGAGTTCTGCATTTAATCAACCATTCAGGGTTGGAGAGACAGTTCAGTGGTAAGAGCATTTCTTGCTCTTGTAGAAGATGATCAGGGTTCAAGTCCCAACTCCCACATGATACTTCTCAGCTATCTGCAACTCCAGTTCCAGAGGAGTCTATGCCCTTCTCTTCTGGTCTCTGCAGTCACCATGCATGTATGTGGTGCACAGACATACATGCAGGTAAAACACCTGCACATAAATTAAAAAAAAATTTCAAAAATTAATACATGCAAAAATGGTTTTATCTGTTACTCACACAATGTTAGGTTAGACAGAGGTGGGCAAAAAATAGCTATTTGGGGGGCTAGAGATGGCCCAAGATAAAGTGTAATTTGACTCTGGACTTAGACCATTCTCCCCTCTCTATGGTGGTTGAAATTCTAATCATATGTTTGGCCCAAGGAATGGCACCATTATGAGGTGTGGCCTTTTTGGAATAGGTGTGTCAAGGTGGGTGTGGGCTTTAAGACCCTTACCGTAGCTGCCTGGAAGTCAGTCTTCCGCTAGTAGCCTCAGCTCCTCCTGTACCATGCCTGCCTGGGTGCTGCCATGTTCCTGCCTTGATGATAATGGACTGAACTTCTGAACATGTAAGCCAGCCCCAATTAAATATTGTCCTTATAAGAGTTTCCTTGGTCATGGTGTCTGTTCACAGCAGTGAAACCCTAAGACACTCAGAGATTAAGAGGCGTGGTGGCGCACGCCTTTAATCCCAGCACTCGGGAGGCAGGGGCAGGCGGATTTCTGAGTTCGAGGCCAGCCTGGTCTACAAAGTGAGTTCCAGGACAGCCAGGGCTACACAGAGAAACCCTGTCTCGGAAAAAAAAAAAAAAAAACAGGCTTCTAAGTTCCAGAGAAATGGCTTCAGTTCTCAGCACCCACATGACAGCTCACAACCTTCTGTTACTCCAGTTCCAGGGAATCTAACACCCTTTTCAGGCCTCTGAAGGTACCAGACACCCATGTAGGATATAAGCAAATATGCAGGCAAAACACCCATTCATAGTTTTTGAAAACTCATATGTGCTCTTAACCACTGAGCCGTCCATCTCTCCAGCCCCAGATCTGAATTTTTTCTTAAAAGACCAACTCAGAGTTTCAAGACTTATTTATTTGCATATTTATATATTTACATATTTACACATTTACATATTTACATATTTATTTATTTATTTGGTATATCTGAATACACTATCCCTCCCTTCACACATATCAGAAGGGATATCAGATCCCATTACAGATGGTTGTGAGCCACCATGTGGTTAATGGGAACTGAACTCGAGACCTCTGGAAGAGCACTCAGTGCTCTTAACTGGCAAGCCATCTCTGCAACCCCCTGAATTGTTTAAGTATCAAGAGCACTGGGTGGCCTAATAGAGGGAAGCCAACAAATGAAGGAGACAAGCATTTCAGACAACCAAAGTTTATACCGTTTTTATTTTTGTTCTTTTCCTTCTTGTTTGTCTGAGACAAGAATTCCCTGTGTAGCCCTTCCTGATCTGGAGCTCTGTTGACCAGGCTGGCCTGGAACTCACAGAATCTGCCTGCCTCTGCCTCCTGAGTGCAGGATTCATGGTGTGGGCTAGCATACCTGACCAAAATGTATATACTTTTTTCTTTCAAAAGGCTTTGCTTTTACTTGGTCCATGCCTTGTATGGGCTTTGAGGTACTTTCAAAGCTGCCTCGTGGCTGGAAAGGCTCATTCAGGAGGCTAGCAGATGCACAGCGGAGGCAGGAGCTGCCCAGGGAGGGAGGAGACCTTGTAGTCTGAGAGTGAGAGATGGTTGGGGAACTCTAATCTGCAATGGCTGTGGCCCCTCCAACCTGAGGAAGTTGGTCAGATGGTTGCCCATCTCCTTGATAAGGTCTCCTCATCCAGGAAATGCTTCTCTACAAGGTCACAGAGATGAGGGACTGCACAGGCAGAGCCCAGAGCATGAAGGTCCAAAACGGCCTGGCTCAGGTTCTTCTCTAGGGCCAAGGCAGCTTCCATGGGTTCCTGAACTTTCCCTTACTCATCCTGAGAGAGCTTCTGCATGTCCTCTTCGTGGCTCAGGGCCCTTGTGCTACTTGGTCCATTCCGAGCAGAAATGTCTTCCAGTGCCCAGAGAGGAGGGTGTAGGAGGCACACAGTTGCAAGCTGACCAAGTGGTCAATGTGGCTTCCACTTTCATGGAATAAGTCTGACCAATCTGGGAGGCCATGGCTCCTAGGCAGTATGGAGTTAACCACAAGAAGACAGGGTGGTCCTAGGAGCCAATGGGTGGCAAGGACTGTGACTGTTTCATCCAAACACTGTTGAAGCAAGATAAAAATCCATGGCACCTCTAGGCATTGTTTAAATATAATATATATATTGACTATGTGTTTCCCCTGTCTTGTAGTTATTTTATACTATTTTGGCCAGCTTGGTTCCTTAACTGTAACCTCATGTGGAGTAGCTAGCTCAAATTCTAGGAAAAGTTGGTCCTCAAAATCCATGTCACCATAGCTCTTATCTGTGGATACCAGCCTGGCTCTGTCTTATTATATTGGCATTATACAAGATTTGGTTTGCAAAAGTAAGTGGAAAGCTACATTATGAAAGAAATTAGATAATAATATTTCTTTTAACCAGATTGTCTTTTTTAGGTACCAAATAGTAATAATTGATGAGAAACAAAATTCAGACCTGCTAATTTTAGCTGAGCGGTGGTAGCACACACCTTTGATCTTAATACTTTGGATGCAGAGGCAGGCAGATGTCTGCAAGTTCGAGGCCAGCCTGGTCTACAGAGTGAGTTCCAGGACAGCCAGGGCTATACAGAGAAACCCTGTCTCAAAACAAAACAAAACAAAAAAAAATTAAAGGAGAAATAGTGGTGAAAAAAATACCTTTAAGGGGCTGGAGAGATGGCTCAGTGGTTAAGAGCACTGACTGTTCTTCCAGAGGTCCTGAGTTCAATTCCCAGCAACCTCATGGTGGCTCACAACCACCTGTAATGGGATCTGATGCCCTCTTCTGGTGTGTCTGTTTTTTTGGGTTTTTTTTTTTTTTTTTCAAGACAGGGTTTTTCTGCGTAGCCCTGGCTGTCCTGGAACTCACTCTGTAGACCAGGCTGGTCTCGAACTCAGAAATCTGCCTGTCTCTGCCTCCTGAGTGCTGGGATTAAAGGCATGCATCACCACGCCAGGCATTCTAAGTATTTTTAAATTAAAAAAAAAAAACCCTCAGGTTAAATCCAAAACAAATACCTAGGAACATTGGCCACCTCTGCTTCCCACAGTGGTCACACTGATTAATGACTAAGTATCCTCTCTCTGTTCTTTCCTGTGCTTTTGTCCCTTTAATTGGCATGGCCAATTAACTGACACATGGCCATGTTTACCTAGCTTGTTAAGACATTTGGAGTTGGAACATTTTCCCTTCAAATTTAGTTTTACTAAAATAAGAATAAAACAAAAGGCAACATTTTTAGTTTTACTATGAGCCAAAAGGAAGTTGGGCCAATTTAACAAATTTAGTTTATATGAGCACTTTCTTACAAGCCAGTTTGATAATGGAGCGAATTACGATTTTTTTAAATTTTATTTTAAAGCACAGATATATAGTGCCTATAGGCATAATTAATACCCTCTTATTGGACATTGTCGTCCCTAACTGCAGTGAGTAATAAACACACTCATGGTTAGCTATAGATAGGCTTTGGGGGTGGAGGTCTTTGGCTATAGGGCATTCGCTTCTACCCATAAAATGTCAGTGGTACAGTCCCCTCCCCATTGTTAGGACAGTCAAAATGTATTTAGGTATTGCCTAGAGGACTGGCTGGTTTTGCGTGTCAACATGACACAAGGTGGAATTATCAAAAAGGAAGGATCTTCAGTTAAGAAAGTACACCCGGGCTGGTGAGATGGCTCAGTGGGTAAGAGCACTGACTGCTCTTCCGAAGGTTCAGAGTTCAAATCCCATCAACCACATGGTGGCTCACAACCATCTGTAATGAGATCTGGCGCCCTCTTCTGGAGTGTCTGAAGACAGCTACAGTGTACTTACATATAATAAAAAAAAAAAAAAAGTGCACCCATGGGATCCACCTTAGGACATTTTTTTCAATTAGTGATCAGTGGAGGAGGGCCCAGCCTACTGTGGGTGGTGCCATCCCTGGACTGGTTGTCCTGAGTTCTATAAGCAAGCAAGCTGAGCAAGCCAGTAAGCAGCACCCTTCTGTGACCTCTGCATCACCTCCCTATCCTAGGTTCCTGCCCTGCGTGAATTCCGGTCCTGACATCCTTTGTTGTACAAGCATGAGGGGCTCAGTTCAAATCTCCACTACCAATGTTAAAAGCCAGGCATTGAATATGCATGCCTGCACCTCTAGTGCTAGGTGTGGAGACAGGATTCCAGGGAGCGTGCTGGCTGCCAGCCTAGCTCCAGGTTCATTGAGAGACCCTGTCTTTTTTTTTTTTTTTTTTTGGTTTTTCGAGACAGGGTTTCTTTTTCTTCCTTTTTTTTTTTTTAAACATTTATTTATGTATATAGGTACACTGTAGCTGAACAGATGGTTGTGAGCCTTCATGTGGTTGTTCAGAATTGAATTTTTTTAGGACCTCTGCCCACTCCGGTTGACTCCACTCGCTGCAGTCAACTCCACTCGCTCAGTCCTTGCTCCTGCTTATTATACATAAGTATACTGTAGCTGTCTTCAGACATGCCATTCCCATTATGGGTGGTTGTGAGCCACCATGTGGTTGCTGGGATTTGAACTCAGAACCTTCAGAAGAGCAGTCAGTGCTCTTAACCACTAAGCCATCCCACCAGCCCCGAGACAGGTTTTCTCTGTATAGCCCTGGCTGTCCTGGAACTCACTTTGTAGATCAGGCTGACCTTGAACTCAGAAATCCGACTGCTTCTGTCTTCCGAGTGCTGGGATTAAAGGTGTGCACCACCACTACCCAGCTGAGAGACCCTGTCTCAAGGGAGTAACATGGACAGAGATAGGATGGGATACTCAAAATCCTTAGGCTTTTGCATGTGTGTGTGTGAGCTCACTCTCTCTCTCTCTCTCTCTCTCTCTCTCTCTCTGTCTCTCCCTCTCTCTCCCTCTAACGCAATGCCTCTCTTTAAGAACCAGTTTTACCATATGAAGTGTTGGAACAGTCAGATACATTTGTCTAAGGTTTGTGTTATCCAAGAGCTAGTTGGTCTGCCTCAGTATGTGGGATATCTGGTTTGTCTAAGAGGCTGTCTGAAGGTTCTGGGTTCTGATATGGTTAGGAACAATTGATCACAACAAATGCCGAAATCCTGTACAGAGGCTAAATATGGCCCCATCGGCCTGTGCCATAAGCCAGTGTCAAAAGGTGGCAAGAAATTCGAAGTGGGGTGGTCCCTTGGGAGCTTTTTTTTCACATTAGAGTTTGGAGCCGCCCTCACTTCTCTAAGCAGAGCACTACATTATGCTGTTCTGCCTCATTCAGAACCTTGCCCTTTTCTCTGAGGGTCACCACCTCCATGGCCAGGATTTTGTGGCAGTCATTTGTAATGTGATTCCTAACACCATAGGTGTTGGGGCCTGGCAGATTCTTTTTCAAAGCTTGGATGCAGAGGGGTCTAACATTTTGGATTATTAAAGTACTTTCCCAACTCAAATCATTTTTATAAAAGCATACCAGGTCAGGTGTGTCCCCCACAGGTTCACATATGTGCATCTTGTATGGTAAACTGAGGAACTGGGCCAACCGATATATACTATAAGGATGTGTTGCCATTAGAATGGAAACCTGCAATAGTTTTAAGATGGGGATGTGATTATACTTAGTTATCTACAGGGAATGAAAAATATGGCTACCAACTAAACTTATAAAGATAAGATCTGACCAAGGAAAACCTCTTACCACCTGAGACATGTATGTCCTCAGAAACCAAATAGCCCAAGTGATTGACAGGCTGGCTCAGTTACTGATTTCTCCAAAAAATGCATGCAGGTCCACTTTAAAAGTTCTAGCCCAAGTGATCGATCATAACGAGACAGACGGTACAGAGACCGGATAAACACAGGGATTGGGCAATAAATGCTATAGTTAGCTTTTCTCAGACTAACCATTTTTCCTTGGGGCCCCAAAACAGGAATTCTTTGCTCCAATTCATCAGGAATCAAATATATATATAAGACCTTCATCCCAACCCCTTAGTGGTAGTTTTGGTTGCTTAACATGTTACGTTGTTATCATCTAGGGTTTTAGGTTGTTTGGCTGAATTATTGCATATTGATAAAAATTTAAGTTGGTGTTTTTTTTAGTATAGAATAGAGTTTATTCAGGGCATGGGGAGGGGAGCTAAGAGAGTAGCAGAGGCAGAGAAGGGAGAGAGAGAAGAGAAGAGAAGAGAAGAGAAGAGAAGAGGGGGCCAGCCATGACCACGTGGAGAGAGGGGGAAGGAAATGGGGAGCAAGGGGGCAAGATGTAAGAGAGAGGCAAGAAGCTGGGCGTGGTGTCGCACAACTTTAATCCCAGCACTCGGGAGGCAGAGGCAGGTGGATTTCTGAGTTCGAAGCCAGCCTGGTCTACAAAGTGAGTTCCAGGACAGCCAGGGCTATACAGAGAAATCCTGTCTCAAAAAAAAAAAAAAAAAGAGAGAGAGAGAGAGAGAGAGAGGCAAGAACAAAATGTAAGTTTTTGTTCAATTATTATATATTAATAGAAATGTAAGATTTTCCCTTAATTGTATTCTATATTGATAGAAATTTAAAGTCTTTTCTTTGAATTGTTGTATATTGATAATATTTAGGGTTTTTTGTTCATTATATATTGATAGAAAGTTAAGGTTGTTTTGTTAGACTATTTTTGACTATATTGTACATAAGCCATTCATTGAAAGTGTGATGGTTCTTATAATTATTTCTGTTATGTATAGATTGTTAATGTTAGAAAAAAGAGCAATGTGTTTTTCTTTTTTATTTTCTTTTTTATTTACAAGAAAAGGACAATTCCTGGGCTGGAGAGATGACTGAGTGGTTAAGAGCACTCAATGCTTTTCCAAAGGTCCTGAATTCAAATCTCAGCATCCACATGGTGGCTCACAACCATCTGTAATGAGATCTGATGCCCTCTTCTGGAGTGTCTGAAGACAGCTACAGTGTACTTATATATAATAAATAAATAAATCTTTAAAAAAAAAGAAAAGAACAATTTTTTTCTTGAGACAGGTTTCTCTGTGTAGCCCTGGCTGTCCTTGAACTCACTTTGTAGACCAGGCTGACCTTGAACTCAGAAATCCACCTCCCTCTGCCTCTGCCTCCCAAGTGCTGGGATTAAAGGCATACACCACCACTATCCAGTGAAAAGGACAATTCTTAAACAGAAAGGATATATGAAGTGAAAACATTCTTTGGAGAGTCAGTTGTGTTGGATGGTGTTTTGCTAGGCAAACACAGGAAGGAGTGTTTTCCTGAGATGGACACAGGTGAAAGGCTAAGGCAGACTCATGGAGGACTGTTTCGCTGAAGCAGACACAGGTGAAAGGATGGTCTGCTAAAGCAATCACGTGAAAGGGCACGTGATGGAGGATTCTTCACTAAGGACATGCATGTATTGGTCCACCTTACTTTGTGGAGTTGAGCTCCATTAGTCAGGACTCCATAGAGAGAAATGCACCAGATACACTTCGGGTGGTGTGCTTTGGCTTCTAGCTGCTTCCTCGAACTCGGGTTGATTGGCAGAGTGATGTCAGCTGAGACAGAGATGGACTCAGGTGCTGAGGCAAGACCCTTGGAGGACACGTGTTGTTTGGAGGAAGTATAAAAAGGACTCCACAGCCGGTGACAGAGGCTGAGCTAGGTTTGCTTATAGAGCTAGCTGCGCACCACTTGTTGATCTCTTTCTTGTCTTTGCTGCTATTCACTTCTCTGAGAGAGGCACAGCTGAGAACTTCTCCTGGCGTTCCTCCAGATCCCTCTTGCTGACTTGTGCTGAGGCTGAGGCCTGGCTGGCTCTGCTAGCTAGTGCCACCGCTGCTGATTCCTGTTTGCTGTACCGACTATACCGAACTGGACTGCTGGTGTATCTGTGAAGTGTTTGTGAGTGGATCACGCTGCTGCTAACCTGGGAACGGGACTACTGATTTTCCGACAACACAGATGGAAGTTGCTCCAAAGAGCCATTTCTAAACAGGTTCACTTTCCCCATATCCTTTCTTTCCCACTACTTCTGGTTGGTGGTAGACTACAAGGGGGAGGTTAAAGTGTCTGAGAACCATCATTAAAAATAAGGGTTGAGGGCTGGAGAAATGGCTCAGCAGTTAAGAGCACTGACCTGAGTTCAATTCTCAGCAACCACATGGTGGCTCACAACCATTTATAGTGAGATTGAAGAAGTAACAAAATTCGAGGCTTTTGGGCCCAGGCTTGGGAGTGTGGCTTGTGTGGCTTTTGTGGCTTAGTGCTCCAGGTGCTGGTCATAAAACAGATAGCGACATTCCTTCCTCCACCCACCCGCTTCCTGGGTTCAAAGAGTGTTCATTCAAAGAATGGCACCCTGACCATTACTGGAACCTACAATGCAAATGTGCTATCTTTAGGGGCTCTTAGATTGTTAGGGGCTCTTAGAAACTGTCTTGAGAGATAACCTGACACTTGTGAGTTTATACTTCCTTGTGACTCTTAACTGGTATTTTTGGTTTTTTCCAACAACGCCCTCCCCACCTCCTTGAGTTGTGGTTTCTTCCTTTAAATACCCCCTTACTCAGCTACTCGGGGCGCCATGGTCCTCTACCCCTGTGTGGTGTATGACCATGGGCCCGAGAGCGCTCTTGAATAAAAATCCTCTTGCAGTTGCAGCAAGACCGTTTCTTGTGTGATTTGGGGTGTCGCCTCTCCTGAGTCAGAACGTGGGGGAGTCCTCACGTTGTGGGTCTTTCATTTGGTGCATTGGCCGGGAAACGCGACCACCCCTCACACCCAAGAACCGACTTGGAGGTATGGGGATCCCCTCTTGTGTGTGTGCCGGCTGGTGTCTCTGTTTTGAGTGTCTGTTTTCTGAAATGAACATTGGAACATGTGCTTGTTGTGTTGGGTTGTTTGTGTCTTGTCCTATGTTTCTGAAGCATGGCGAAGTCTGAGTTTGGATCCATCTGAGTTTATTGAATTTGTGTCTTGGTTTTCGGGTTGCGAGATCGTGGGTTCGAGTCCCACCTCGTGCTTTGGTTTCAGGGTTACGAGATCATGGGTTCGAGTCCCATCTCGTGCCTTGGTTTTACACCTGGCAGAGTGAGGAACAAGTGTGCTTCTCTGGTTTTGGTCGTCTAGGTAGAAGTGGATGATGGTGTTTGTAGACGATGGGGTGATGGGGTCTGAAATGCACGCGCGGTCGGTATTTGCAGCTGTCCTTTTGGGCCGTAAGGACCGGAGGACTGTGGTCGGCAGACGTGCTAGGAGGACCACAGGCTGTGGCCCTGGGGGACGCCCTGGGAGGTAAGGAGAGCCAGGGATGCCTGGCCGTCTCCGGATCGGTCAGAGGGACCGAGTTCTGTTGAAGCGGAAGCTTCCCCCTCCGAAATCATCTAATTCTTTTGCCTGCTTGTGGAGGACAAGAAAGGGTCGAGTGTGTCTGGATCTATTGGTTTTTGTTTTGTGTGTTTTTGTGTATGTGTTTAGAGCTCTGTGAAAATCTAGAAAAGCAAAGGTAATTCTCATAGGTGCTTTATACCCTGACTAGAAATAGTTTACACCTGAGATGTGAGAGAATAGGTTTTGAGAAAAGCAGTACTCTCTGACTATCTGGAGATAATTTGGTAATAAAATAAAATAAACAGTATTAATTGGTCTTTGGAGCCCTGCACCTGTAGTTAGGAATCTAGTGTGGCTAGAGAAGCCCTGCTAGGAGCTGATTATAAACGCTGCTCTTATAGGGACCAGCAGCTTCTCAAGTAAGGGAACAGATGGCTGTTTTTCCTAGAAAAACCTCTGTGCTCATGAAAATTGGATTCATCAGGTGACAAGGTGCTCCTCTCTTGAAATTACAGCTAGAAAAATTAAGAATTTTGTTTGGTTTAAATGAGCAAATGTATACGGCCATTTGATTTTTGTTTCTAAATAGTTTCAAAAGTATAAATATGTTTTATATGTCTTGGTTATAGATTAATGGCTCATAAGTTATTGGTTATGATTAAAAATTTGTAACATTGGTAACAAAAAGTTGACTTAAAACTGGTAACTCTGGGTTAGAGTAATTTAGAACTACAACATGCAGCATGAGCCAACCCATGGAAACAGGTCTCTAAAGATACGCCTGAATTGTTTTTGGAGTTCATTTTTAAAGAAAATAGATTGTTTTCACTGTTAAAATTGGGTTTTGCTTCTCAAAAATTGTGGTTGTATGAAGCCTCCTGAGTGGCTTAGTCCACAACCTTCCCCTTATCCACAGCCTCAACCCCAGCCGCCAAGGGAACCCCAAACCCCTCGGGGTGTCGAGAGGCGGACCGCTGTGGGTACATGGAACTGCAGAGCACAGAGTCCAGGCAGACTCTTGTGGACCCGTCCAAACTTTAAACCCTTCAGTACTGGTCATTTTCCTCTGCTGGTATTTATAACTGGAAAACTAACCACCCCCTTTCTCAGGATCCCCAATGCCTCACAGGGTTGGTGAAGTTCCTTATGTTCTCTCATCAGCCTAATTGAGATGATTGTCAACAGCTGTTGCAAATGCTCTTAACAACCGAACAGTGAGAGAGAATTCTGTTAGAGGCTAGAAAAATAGCCTGGGAGCCAATGGGCGGTCTACACAGCTACAAAATGAGATCAACATGGGATTCATTTTGACTCGCCCCAGTTGCGACTGCAACATGGCTGAAGGTAAGGAGAGCTTGAAAATCTAACGCCAGGCTCTGGTCTCCAAGGTGCCTCGAGACGGGCCCACTAATTTGGCTAAGGTAAGAGGTAATGCAGGGGCCGATCGAACCTCCCTCAATGTTCCTTGAAAGGCTTATGGAAGCCTTCAGGCGGTTCACTCCCTTTGATCTTACCTAGGAAGAAACTTCAGAGATTAGAAGGTGTATTACAAGAGAGCGACAGTTATGTGATCTAGTGAAAGAGGCAGAGAAAGTGTGTGTGAGAGAGAGAGAGGCGGGAGGCAGAAGAAAGAGAAAACAGGAGGGATCTTAGACAAGAGAGAAATTTGACTAGAATTTTGGCCGCAGTGATAGGAGAGAAAGAAAAAGACAGGATCTAGACAGGAAACCTGGGCAACTGAAGACTGAGCCTCAGCTAAAAAGACTCAGCTGTGTCAGACTGAAGTTACTTATTTGAGATACACCCTTCGAGACGGGAAGTAGTGGCTAACTACGCCAAGGCAAGTAAGAAAATTCTTGGGTACTGCTGGCTTCTACAGACTCTAGATACCTGGGTTGGCGACCTTAGCTACCCCGTTGTACCCCCTAACCAAGAAAGGAAAAGTGTTTGTGTGGACCCCAGATCACCTGAAAGCCTTTAAAAGACTTTGGGACTTTGAAAAAGGCCAGTGGCTTACCTATCCAAGAAGTTACACCCTGTTGTCAGCGGGTGGTTTTTTTGCCTGTAAACTATTGCTGCCATAATCTGCTTGTCAAGGATGCTGATAAACTCACTCTGGGACAGCAACTAGCTGTAATGGCATCCCACGCTCTTGAAAACATTATCCAAAAGCCCCCTGACTGACTACCAACGCTCCTGTGACACATCAGAGCTTTTTGTTGACTGAACGAGTGACCTTCGCTTCGTTCCACCTGCTGTCCCACTGCGTGAGACTGCACCTACTCATCACTGCGCTGAGAAACTGGTACTTGAAATGATCTGAAGGATCAGATCAGCCTTGGCCTGAGGGTTTGAGCTGGTACACTGATGGCAGTAGCCTCGTGGTTAAAGGTAAGCAGAAGGCGGGGACAGCAGTACGGTGGTGAACAGAAAGCAAGTGATCTAGGCCAGCAGCCTCCCTGAAGGGATGTCAGCCCAGAAAGCTGAACTTGTGACTTTGAGACAAGCTCTATGAATGGCAAAAGAAAAGTCTACACTGACAGCAGGTATGCTTTTGCCACTGTACGGAGCAATATACAGACAAAGAGGGCTGTTGACATCTGCAGAGAAAGACCTAAGATGCTGTGGATAAAGAAAATCAGATGGCAGATCTAACCGCCAAATAGGTGGCTCAAGGAGCAATGATCCTGGCAGTCAAGGAGCCTAAAGATTATTATGACATCAGAGAGACCAGCTTTAGATACACCCCTGAGCACTATCAAGTTATGGACAGTATTTGACCCACCTGGGGGCCAAGAAATTAAAAGGTGTGGTTAGGTCCTTTGACTACTATGTTACAGGACTCTCTGACTTGGCAGAAGAAATAGCCAAAAGCTGCAAGGCCTGTACTATGATGAGGTAGAATTTACAGAAATTAAGCCAGCTAGATATTGCAACAAGTACTTATTAGTGTTTATAGACACCGTTTCAAGATGGATAGAAGCTTTTCCTACCAGGACTGAAGATCCTAAAAGAAATCTTCCCAAGGTAATGGACCTGCCTTTGTTGCCCAGGTAAATCAGGGACTGGCCAAGATATTAGAGATCGGTTAGAAGTTACATTGTGCATGCAGACCCCAAAGCTCAGGACAGGTAGAGAGAATAAATAGAACCATTAAGAGACCCTTACCAAATTGACAGCAGAGACTGGCGCTAATGATTGGATAGCTCTCCTACCCTTTGTGCTCTTCAGGGATAGAAACACCCCTGGACAGTTTAGACTGACCCCCCCTATAAATTACTCTACAGGGGGCCCCCTCCACTGGTAAAAATAGCCTCTGTACATAGTGCTGACATGCTGCTTTCCCAGCCTTTGTTCTCTAGGCTCAAGGTGCTCCAGTGAGTGAGACAGCGAGCGAAAAAGCAGCTCCAGAAGACCTACTCAAGAGAAGAAGACCTGCTCCACGCAGAAAACCTTGAGACTCCAGTGGAAAGGCCCTTATCTTGTACTCTTGACCACCCTACTTTCTTACCTTTATGGGACCCCTTTTGATTTTGCTTCTGCTTTTAATTATAGGTCCATGTGTGTTAAATAGGCAAGTCACCTTTATTAGAACAAGAATTAATGCAGTGCGGCTTTTAGTTTTGAGACAACAGTACCATGCCCTAAAGGATCAAGTATGTCAGGGAGAAGATAGTGTCTAGTTCTAAGATTAGAACTATTAACAAGTAGAAGGGGGGAATGAAGAAGTAACAAAATTCGAGGCTTTGGGGCCCAGGCTTGGGAGTGTGGCTTCTGTGGCTTAGTGCTCCAGGTGCTGGTCATAAAACAGATAGCGACATTCCTTCCTCCACCCACCCGCTTCCTGGGTTCAAAGAGTGTTCATTCAAAGAAAGTCACCCTGACCCACCCTGACCATTGCTGGAACCTGCAATGCAAATGTACTATCTTTAGGGGCTCTTAGATTGTTAGGGGCTCTTAGAAACTGTCTTGAGAGATAACCCTCACAATTACCAGGTATTCCTCGTGACTTTGTACTTCCTTGTGACTCTTTTTTTTTTTTTTTAAGATTTATTTATTATATGTAAGTACACTGTAGCTGTCTTCAGACACACCAGAAGAGGGCGCCAGATCTCGTTACGGATGGTTGTGAGCCACCATGTGGTTGCTGGGATTTGAACTCTGGACCTTCGGAAGAGCAGTTGGGTGCTCTTACCCACTGAGCCATCTCACCAGCCCCCTCCTTGTGACTCTTAACTGGTATTTTTGGTTTTTTCCAACAACGCCCTCCCCACCTCCTTGAGTTGTGGTTTCTTCCTTTAAATACCCCCTTACTCAGCTACTCGGGGCGCCACGGTCCTCTACCCCTGTGTGGTGTATGACCATGGGCCTGAGAGCGCTCTTGAATAAAAATCCTCTTGCAGTTGCAGCAAGACTGTTTCTTGTGTGATTTGGGGTGTCGCCTCTCCTGAGTCAGAACGTGGGGGAGTCCTCACGTTGTGGGTCTTTCAAGATCTAGTACCCTCTTCTAGTGTGCAAGCATACATGCATACAGAACATTGTATATATAATAAATAAATCTTTAAAAAAAGGATTGAAGTTACAGATTTGAGAAAATGCCTCTAGAAGATCAGAGTGTAAGTAAATTGATAAGGCATTTTTTGAAAGACCATCAGCTCTTGCCCTGTTTGAGTTCCTGTCCTGACTTCCTTCAGTGAAGAGCAGTGATGTGGAAGTGTAAGTGAAACCCTTTCCTCCCAAAGTTGCTTTTTGGTCATGGTGCTTCATCAGAGGAATAGTAATTCCAACTAAGATAGACAGTATCCTAGGACTGGGGTACTCTTAGCTCCTTATGAGTATATATCCCAAAATTTTAAGTTGCTTTAATCATTCTGTGTTTTTTATCAAGATGTGGGGACTGTAATGTTGTGGGGTTTTGTTTCATGATAATGGGGTATACCATACTACTTGAAGTTTGTTAAATTTTGGGGGGACTAGGGAGTCTAGGCTCTGGGGTTCATCTCTGTGGCAATTTGAATAAAAATGGCCCCCATGTGCCCATAGGGAGTGGCACTACTAAGAGGTGTGGCTTTGTAAGAGTAGGTGTGTAACAGTAATTCTGGGGGCTTTTCTTCCCCACTTTTGCTTTGGAGTAAGGATGGGGTTTTAGTACAAGTGCTCTAGCCCATTTTAGCTCCCAAATAAATGACATGGGAACATAATACATTTATTAACAAGCTGCAGGCATTCTGCTGGGCAGATTCTCTTCTATTCTAACCCTCTGAGGCTGCCTACTTCCCAGCCACATGGCCCTTTACCCACATCGGAGGCTTTCCCCCATTTGCTCTATTCCCTGTGTCCTCATGGCTGCGCTCTCATTGCACCTCAAGGTGAATTCTCCTTGTCCCTCTTCCTCTTCTTCCTCTCTCCTTTCTCTTCCTGCCCCCCTCTTTTGGCTTAGGACCCCCAGACTGGGATGGGATGTCCTGCCCTATTCTCTTCTGCCCAGCTATAAGCAAAATCACCTCTTTATTAATCAATACAAGCTGTAGAAAAGAATCTTTACACATTCCTGAAACAGCAGATGCTCCAAATAGCATGACAATGCTCACCTCTGGACTGCCCCAGAACTCTGGGCCCAGCAATCAGCATCTGAATAAACAGTGCACAAATCACCACGCAATATAGGCGTGGTGTCTTGGGTGAAAATGTTGCCCTAGGGGCAAGCTTTGAGGTCTCAAAAGCAAGTGCTCAAACTTTGGTAAGGTTGTAGAACTCTCCCCTCAGCTCCTCCAGTACCTCCTCTGCCAAACGCCAGCCACACGCCAGCCACCATGCTTCCTGCCATATGGACTAAACCTCTTGAAACTGTAAGTCAGCCCCAATTATATCTTTTCCTTTATAAAAGTTTATAAATGTGGAGGCTGGAGAGAAAGCTTAGAGGTTAAGAGCATTGATTGCTTTTCCAGAGGTCCTGAGTTTAATTCCCAGCAACCACATGGTGGCTCACAACCATCTGTAATGGGATCAGATGCCCTCTTCTGGTGTGTCTGAAGACAGCTACAGTGTAGTTCTATATATATAAAATAAATCTTTTTTTTGTTTGTTTTTTGGATTTTCGAGATTTTCAAGTGCCCTGGCTGTCCTGGAACTCACTCTGTAGACCAGGCTGGCCTTGAACTCAGAAATCCACCTGCCTCTGCCTCCTGAGTGCTGGGACTAAAGGCGTGCGCCACCACTGCCCGGCTTAAAATAAATCTTAAAAAACAAACAAAACAGTCCATTCCTTGCACTTTGCATTATGGGAACTGCTCACCTTGCCTTTGGTGACTACTGCTGTCCCTTTGGCCCCTGCTACTCTTGAAGTTTAAGTAGAAAAGCAAACCTGAAATGGTATTAAGAAGAGTGTGTCTTCAGAGCTCTGCCTTGTGGAGGACTAGAGTTCTTTGGCTTTATTTGTTTGTTTTTAAGACAGGGTTTCTCTGTATAACTACCCTGGCTTTCCTGGAAGACTGGCTTTGTAGACTAGGCTGGCCTTGGGCTCGCAGAGTTCCACCTTCTGAGTGCTGAGATTAAGCCTCCACACCCAGTAGAGGACTAGGTTTTTTTGTTGTTGTTGTTGTTGTTGTTGTTTTGTTTTTTTCAAGATGGTTTCTCTGTGCAGTCCTGTCTGTCCTGGAACTCACTCTATAGACCAGGCTGGCCTCGAACTCAGAAATCCACCTGCCTCTGCCTCCCAAATGCTAGGATTACAGGCATGTGCCACCACCGCCCGGCGAGGACTAGGTTTTAAACAACAAATCCACTTCCAACACTTCAATTTATTTGAGCCTTAGAATCCTTTTCTCAACACTTAGTCAAAAGATACCAAGCCTCTCCAGTTCCTCCTCAGTAGGCTGTCATCTCTGGGCAAAGACTGTGGCCAACCAATCAAATGAACTCTTGGTACCTTTTAAAGGTGAGCTTCAATAGTAAACGTAGAATCTCTGCATAGAGGGCCCGTATTGATAAACTCAGCCTGATCCAGGTCCATGTTCTGTCCACCATTACCTATGCTCAGACTGCTGCTTGAATGAAACTAGCAAAGCTCTTAAGTTCTTTCTTGGTGTCATCCGCCTCCCTGGGGAGCTCACTTTCTCACATCTAGGCCCTTGTTACAGGTCTAGAGGCAGTGGTGGACAAAACATAGAGATATCTTCCTGATTGTCTCCTTCAAGGAAAGTCACTCCTGGCTCCATGGGTTGGGGGTGGAGAGGAAAGGCGATACATCCTCTGCTAAAGGTGGGAAGACTACCTCAGGCTGAATGAATCCCGCAGAACTGAGTTCAACACCCTCATGCTCTTTCTGGTCCTCTCATCTATCTCTGTGATAAGTTCTAGGATGCCACTCTCTGTCCATCCATTCTCTCACTTAAACCACAGGTACCTTTGAGACTAAGGCTTAAATTTGCATCGTCAATCAGCCAGTCATATGACATCAGCTTGGGTCTGTTTTTCAGCACCTTGGGCTCTGTGGCAGCTGGAGAGATTTTTCTTCCAGGACTCACTTTCTGATTGTTTCTGTGCATCTTGAGGGACAAACAAAACAAAAATAAAAAAACAAGACTACTCCATGTCTTTGCACTTTCTGGACACAGGCACACAGTTCCCTCTCTACTTTGCTGCTGCTGCTGCGTTTTGTCAGCCAGGTGCCTTCACCAGGTGCCAGTGTCCCACACTGTTCATAACCTCCGGTCATCAGAATTGTGAGCTGAAAAGACCTGTTTTCTGTATAAAGTACCCTGCCTCTAACATTTTGTTACAAAAACGAAATAGAACAAGACAGTGCATTCATTTATCAAGGGGTAAGGTATCCTTTGTTTAATTAATTGCCCTAGCTTGCAAAGTATCTGCTTGTGTGGCTCTAAGATTGTGTGTGGCTTCTTATTGCAGAACTAGGAAATGAATATGCTGTTCTGGGTTTCAATGTCTCTACATGACTGGTAGTATACATCTACAGACACTGTGAGCTCAGTTATACACTGTGTGTTTCCAGTGGTGAAGCTACACTCTCTGTGCATGGATGTGGATGAGTCTGAGAGGGTTTTGAATGTTTTATGGGTACCCTAGAATTTGTGATCTCTAAACAACTGGTATGCACATATCACAGTATGAAAAGCTTCTAAGATGAGTTATGTGTGTGAGGGTAATATTATAGTACATGAGCTATTTTAATTTGGGGGGGATTATGTCCAAATTGTTTAGTCTCATTTAAGGTAGGCATTTTATTCCTTTTATTATTTATTCATTTTTTTATTTTTTTCCAGACAGGGGTTTCTCTGTGTAGCCCTGGCTGTCCTGGAACTCACTTTGTAAACCAGGTTGGCCTCGAACTCACAAATCACAGAGATCCACGTGCCTCTACCTCTGGAGGATTGGGATTAAAGGTCTTTGCATACTACAACTGCCCTGCTGCAGGGAAATGATTTCTGTTGAGGCCTCTCCTGTTTTCTGGTGACTCAGTACATGAGTTTCTTGATTTGTTCATGGATCTAGATTACAAGATGTCAGATCTAGGATCTATCTCTGGCGTTTTCCTGGTAGGGGAGGTCTCTGACTTGACTAAGGGGGTACATTACAGGAGACCTGTTCCATTTGTGGGTGTTTCAGGTGCTATACAGCTTTGCATTTTTTATAACATGGATCCATGGATGTGGACTTTTGATCTATTTCTCAGGGCCTTGATTTGGAAGTCTGGTTTCTTTGTGGGTCTATGGGCAGACCTCCAATCTGTTTATGGTCACATATTCTAGGACTTGAGCTCCCTCACCAGCCTGATGCCAGGATATGAACTAGTATTAGGACTCTGAAGTGCCTGCAGCCTCTGAGGTTCTTGATACATGGTCAAGCTGTGAAACCTCTAACTTCTTTCTTGGGTTTCAATATCTCAGGGTATGAGTGTACTAGATAGTGTAAATTCTTGGATCCATCTGCAGATCAATGAGGGTGTGAGAGGTCTGTGATCTGAAAACATAAAGTCCCTGATATGCTGCTTCTGGGTCCATACATTAGGGCAGTGTGGTCCCTGATTAAGTTGTGCATATATATGTACAGGGTGTATATCTTTGCTGGTTCTGATCTCTGCAGGCGGATCCTTGTGAGTTCAAGGCCAGCCTGGTCTACAGAGTAAGTTCCAGAACAGCTGGAGCTACAGAGAAATCCTGTCTTGAAAAAAAAAAATCAAAAATAAATAAATAAATAATAATAAAAGGAAAAAAATGCCACCTCCCCAAAATAAGGCTAAACAATTTGGACATCCCTCTGTTGATGTGGATCCCAAAACGTTAATTTCCTAAACTAATCTTAGGGATGTTGGATGATGTTAAATGTCCGATGTATTCACTGGTGAGAGAACAATAATATGTGATGTCTTTTATCTGTGTTGAGGGCATTCTCACAGCACTTGAACATTTAGTCATGAAAGACTGCCCTAGGTATATGCTCTTTAAAGCTCTTTTTCCTGCACTTTCTTTCGTGTATCAGACCTAAGATCCCACATGTGCCAGCAAGTGTCATAGCCCCAGTTTGGTCTCTGAGCTCTTCTTCCTGGATGTTCCCTGAACTATTGAGACATGTGTACCCTGTGGTGTCAGCTCTCTGAGGCTTGGGAGTCACTTAGGGTCTTTGTGGTTTGTTTACCACGCCCGGCTGACACACGCCTTTAATCCCAGCACTCAGGAGGCAGAGGCAGGCGGATTTCTGAGTTCGAGGTCAGCGAAGTCTGCAGTGAGTTCTAGGGCAGCTAAGGCTACACAGAGAAAGCCTGCCTTGGAAATCCTCAGATTTCCAATGTTTCTGGATTGTTTGCTTGCATGTGCGCGGTCTGTCTGTGGCTTGGTTATGGACATTTACTGCAGGATTGGTAATCTCAGGTGGTAAGGATTCTGACCTGCTTCTATCTATCCCCGATTGCCAAGTGTCTGTATTTATTCGGGGTGTATATCCTTCCTATAAAGTCTCAACCCCTTTGTCTTTCCATGTTGTAGAATTTAAGTCATTTTCAATTCTCTCTTCTCCCTGAGGCTTTTAGTCTGTGAGTATAGAATCATAGTGAGTATCTGATCTTTTTGTATGCATTTGTCAAGGGGGGTTAAGTGTTCACTGGTGTTGTGTGTCCATTTATAAGGACTTGCTTGTGGCTTTATGTCTAATAATATGTTTCACTTTGCATTGTGTGTGTGTGTGTCTCAGGCTTATACGGTTGATGTACTGAGGTGTGAAGTTCCCAGGCTGTGGCATCCTGATAACTTTGTTCATGCTATGCTAACCATGTCAATTAGCATAGCTGCAGGTTCCAGGGATTGGGAAATAGACATCTCTATGGTACTACTATCTATCTGGCCACCAGAGACATATACACACAGAGACAGCTCACAGACCTCACATGAAGCAATGATTTTTCAAGTCACACACTTCCTACTCACAGAGATACAAAAAGAACGCACACACATACATATCCTGAGTCATATACCAAACATCCATAAGGTCTTCAATCACTTAGAACTAAACTCACTAGCACATAAGAGAGTTTAGTTCTAAGTGACTGAAAACTCTGGGACATGGCTGCAGAAAAAGAACAGAGACAGACTAGAGTAGCATGTACAATCACTGCTGGAACCTGTAGCTACGCCAGCTGACATAGTAAGGGGGCTTTGTAGATAGGATTAAGTATCCTGAGAAGAGAAACTTATCCTGGAGTATCTGGGTGGTCCAGCATGATCACAAAGTGTGACTATATGAGGGAAGCATGAAGGTAATGGTCAGAGGTGATGGAATGGTGGAAGCAGAACAAGAAAAGGTAACAAATGCAAGAGTTAGAGAAATAGATGGACATAGAGAGATGAAGACAGGAGGAAGATGATGGATGCTAAGGGTGAAAAAATTGTGAATGGTGGAATGCCACCCATTTTGAAGGTAGAGGAGGAAGGAGCAGTTAAGGCACAGAATGTAGGCCTCCTACAGGGGTAAATTACCCCTAAGGCACTCAGCCAAGTTGAGTTAAAAAAGCAAAATTTATAGCTTTTTCATGCCTATATCCAAGTCATCTATACATAAACAAGACCATGCTGTGTATTCTGTTCTCAATTGTATTTTGATGGATGAGACAGTGTCTTGCTATGTTGCCCACACTGGCTTCAAAACGCTGGGCTCAAGCAATCTTCCTGCCTCAGCTTCCTGACTAGCTGACTACAGGTGTGTATCATGGAGCCCACACTACACTTCGATTTCAATCATTTGTACTAAAACTTCTCACTCTTCTGACCCGGAGAAATGTAAAATATATTTTGTTTCTGTAAATACATTATTCTAGCTTCTGGCATTTCCGTCCCTGGTTGGGAGCTCCATGATCTATATGTGTCTCTCATCTCTGGGTTGCAATATCATGAGTGAGCTCTATCACCTCTTTGAGGCTCTGTTTTATAGGATATCAGGTTAGGAACTGTTTCTGGTATTCCTGGCCCTAGATATCTCTAAATAATTTAAAACATTAGATACTTCACACACCAGATTACTAACATTCTGTAACATAAGCCAAAAAAGTGTATCAGAGACTTGAAAGTCTGTGAATACGTTTCAGACTTAAAAAGACTATTTTATTTTATTTTTTAAAATTCTTTTTCCTTTTTTAATGAGACATGGTCTATATAGCTCAGGCTGCTCTGGAAATTGCAATCCCCCTGCCTCAGTGTCTCCAGTACTGGGATGAAAGCATGCGTGCACCATTCCTGGTTGACTATGGCTCCTGTTTTATGCTTCAGGTGATGGTATCTCTGATCTATTCGTTGCTATGTAGCCCTGAATGTTATTCCTCGGAAATGTTTGTGAATATGTATCTCATCACAGGATGTGAGGTTCTTTGGAATATTTCCTAGCATTTGAGTTCTTTGAGCTGTTTTAAGTATGTCATAGGGGTGGAATCCCTACCAGTGTGTTCGTGTATGAGGTCTCAAATGGTACATCTCACCATTTGAAATGTCTGAATTATTCTCTTTTCTATATACTTCCAGAGTGGTCTCTGAATTATATTTTGAAGTCTGTATCCTAAAACTTTGTATTTCTTAAACCTGGATGGTTTTGAGGGATTTTAATCAGCGTAACATGGGTTTGTTCACTGACCTGTTGGGATGATTGTACTTAAATTGAGGTCTCGAAGCTATCTAATGGCCTGGATATATGGCCTCTAAGCTTGCTGGTTTGGGTTTCTTGACCACTCAAAATATGTTGCCAGGTAAGATATCTGTTTTTTGGGGGGTAGTCTCAGTCCCATAGTATGCTATACTTGACCTATTAGGGACTTCATGCGAAGTCAGCTGAGTTGGTTTTTTTTGTTTTGTTTTGTTTTGTTTTTTTTTTGGTTTTTCAAGACAGGGTTTCTCTGTGCAGTCCTGTCTGTCCTGGAACTCACTCTGTAGACCAGGCTGGCCTCGAATTAAAAAATCACCTGCCTCTGCCTCCCAAGTGCTAGGATTAAAGGCATGTGCCACCACTGGCGTCAGCTGAGTTTTTAATGGGCGAGTAGGCAATAATGGGTGCATTTTCTATGTTTGCACCTCTGTACTTAACTCTGTGGTAGTGTCTGAGCTAGGTTTGACTTATCTCTGAGCTACTTAAAAATCTCTTTACAGGTGTGAAATATCAGACTCTCATATGAGGAGACTTTGGGATCTGGAACCTAGAAGTTTTGAGCCGGTATCACAGTAAGTCCTTCGTGGTATTACAGGTTCTGTCTTCATTTTTCTGAGTGGCTTCAGAATCTGTTCCTGGCACCTGATATTTTCCCACTATTGTCCATCTACTGTGTTGAGCCTCCCAGGTGCTTTACCCATGTTCCAAAGCAGAAACCTGCAGTTAGTTCCTGTAACGCTTGCTGTTGAAATCCCTCAGCTGTTGTTTGCAATGTTAAAGCACTTCTTCCTATTTGGGGGAATTTTGGTCAGAGTATGAGGTTTTCTTATTAAAGGTTTGTTTCTAAGGACTGACGTTTCTGACCAGTATGAAGTTTTCCCCCCAAGTTTTTGCTATTTCTGGCATGTTTTGTGGATCTGTGTCCTGGGATTTGGTTTGTTGACTCATATTTTCAGTGTGTCATTTGAGGGTTTACTGCCCAGATTTGAGGTTGAAAGTTGTAAAGAAATGTCTATATAACTTCTCACAGAAGACAGAAGCCAAGTTCTTCAGAGGTCTGGGAGCTGTTTGGGAGTCTGAATACAACAGTTTGTCCAAGTATGAGCTACTAGAGGTGTATACTCTCAGAGTGTGAATGCAGGATCTAAGGTCTGGGCTGTGCCCTGAATTGTATCTCTGGTTTTGAATGTCTCTGTCATATGGTATAAGGCTGTTTGAGATTGTTACCTACAGAACAGAATCTCTGAGCAAAAACACTGGATCACATTCACTTTGAGGAATGATAAAACCAAGCATGAGGCAGTGTGTTTAGCATATATATGTGCACAGTAAATATTGGCAGAAAAAGACTCTGGAACATTTTCAAATGTACCAGGTAGGCTTTAAGTTGAAAACTTCTAAGAACAGTAAGGGCCCAGCTTGAATTTAGCACATTGATTTCCATTGTATTTATTTCTTCAGGTAGCTATTTTTGTTTGTAGCAACAAATCAATTTAGAAAAAGTTAAGACTATTTGTTCAAGTGTGTTTTTAAAATGGCTTTAGACCACTTTATAAGGGGCCCCAAATAGGAAGATCACGGTGAGATGACTCAAGCCTTTGTGACCGCATTCTAGAGCAACTAAACCCCAGCTTCTAACCTCTCATTTCCCAAGACCTCAATCTCCCAAATCTCAAGCTTATTAACTCAACAACACAGTTTATTGGTGTGCACTCCAGGCTAGGGAGGGCTGAGGGGTACATAGAGAACCAGATTCAGTCCATGCCTGAAGGTCAGCCTGGGAAGTGTGGGCAGGAAACATATACAAAATACACACACAGACCTGGCATCTGGTAGCAGGGTACAGAGTTTCACATAGGGCACTCTGGGTACAGGAAGTCAGGAAAGGCTTCCTGGAGGTGGGGAAGCAGGGGACAAGGCAGCCATCAGAATCTTTGCCTTTTGTACATTTCTAGGCAGTTAACTTTGAGACAAGTGGACCCAGGTGAATACTTGGAGCTGACAAGTATTTTTGGCCTAGACATTGCCTTCTGTCATATGGGCTTTTTCCTGGGCTCCACCTTTGTGGTTTTCAAGGCTTCCCTGAGACAATCTGTATGGACCGGGTACTCTACCAAGTGCCTGGCATCACATCGCCTTCTAGTCGATGCACATTACTGTCTTAAGTGCTATCTATAGAATACCTAGATCTTGGTTCCAGCTTCTAGTAGTTCTAGTGGCCATCAAATGCCAAGGCTGGGTTTACAGCCCAGCACTGTACTTCCCGATGGTAAAACTAAGTTCTAACCTTTCTGTGGGGCTTTCAAAGAGGTATTTACTTCATCCCCATTCTGATGGTATTTGGGCAACTATTTTTCAGACTTGCAACTGTTGAGACCCTATATATAGGTCTTAAGGTTAATACCAGCCAGCATCAAAAGCACAATGAGCGGAACCAGCCTTATCTCCCAGCTCTGGAGATTGCCTTTTCTTTCATGAGTACAAAGGCTCTGTGGTTGCTGATCCAGCTTGATGTTAGGCTGGTATCTCAGCTCTGATGTCTGTCTGCCAGGGGGTTGCTTCCTCATACCATTAGAGCAATGAAGAGGCCTACAACAGGTCACACACAAGCTCCAAGCAGAAGCAGATGCAATTAGAACAAAAATCTTAGCTGGGTTTACACCTATAATCTCATCATGAGGAAGGCTGAGACAGGAGGATTAAAGGTCCAAACACCAGACTTACTACATAGAGCTGCAGAGATGCTGTCCAAAACAAAGAATCTGTTTTAGAGCTGAGTTCCTCAATCTGGACCTCCATTACATGACATGAATTCCAACTCTAGGGAATCATGATGTGAAAAATATGTTTCTGAAAATGGGGCTGGGAGTTTTAAGTGCAATGCCTGATGGGCCTGGGACAGGGGAAAGGAACAGGAAAAGGGTACCCGGAGTTAGTCCTCACAACAGCCCTGACCCTAGAGCAGGTTAGGGTAGGTGAGGACAAGTGGAGGCAGACAAGGCTCTGATTGATGGTCATCCTTGACAAGAGGGTAGCAGTAGGAGAGGAAGGTGGCTTCAGGCCCCTTCAGTTAGTCTGGCCTCAGACTTCTCAGGGCTAGAAGAGGTATTTTCGGCAAGCTGTTGTCCCACATTTGCATTCAATACGGACTCGTTTCTTGGGGGAGCCGGGGAGCCCAGCCAGGCCAAAGTTGGAGTCCATTCGGGTACTCTCCATGTCCACGGGGTCCACTGTGAAATCACAGCCAGGGAAGGGGGGGATTTGTTAGAAGGCCTGCATGAATTGTCCTGCTACCCCTTATATCAGAAGACCCAGGGATCTTGGGATTTGAGTTAGGAGGGGATCTTGTGGCTTGGGGTTAGAACTACAGCACAACACTAGAGGGGGGTTGTTCATGAGTGGGTTTGAGGGATGTTTGGGTAGGAAGAAGGCTGACAGGAAAACAGAAGGGGTTCAGGTGGTGGGGTTCAGGAATAGAGGGCAATTTGGGCATCCAAAAGGCACCTGAACTCTTGCCCACTATCTGCCAAGTGTCTCAGAGATGACTAGTTTAATCAAGAAGAGGTCAGGCTAGAAAACACAAGGGTATCCAGAGGCTTAGAACAAGGAAGGTGAAGGAGGATTACAGTCAGGAGGGGCAGCGGGTAGGTGATTTAAGATGGAAGTGAGTAAGTATATTTAACTCTTCAGCCAAACATCCTCTCCCACAAGTACTGAACGAAGGTGGTGTAAGTGTATCACAGGGTTGGGGTTCAGGGGGTACAAATATGGGAACCCATAAGCCATGGGCAGGGTCCACTTAGAAGGCTGGAAATCAGGAAGAACATCTTAAAACTCCAGCAAAAGAATTTCCCTTGGTCCACTCAATGACCCACATATGCCTTGGGGTGGGGTCCTCACATCCCATATCACTGCCCCTGCCCCTGGGGCCCTTACCACCCCCACCTTGCATGTTGTAATCAAAGGTGAGCTCCTCGCCCGCCCAGATGGTTCTTGTGGCAAAGAATGCGATGCGGGGTAGTCGCTCATCAAGGTTGTCTATGAATACGTTGTACACCTGCAGGTTGGGATCACACTGGGCAAGAAAGAACAGTGGGAAGGTAAGGAGGGGCCCTGGCCTGTCCCTCCCAACCCCCTGCCCGCTTGTTGGAGGCACCCACACTATGGTTGACAAAATGAGAGATGTTGCCATAATAAGCGGCATCCACGGTATATACGTCTTCCACGTAGTCCAGGTCAAAGAGGTAGGTGGCGCCCTGGCGGTCGTAGATCTGGCCCCTCCGCTCTGCCTCCTCTGAGGTAATAATCTGAAGAAGGGGGGGTAAGATTTGGTCATGAAGGTTCAGGAAAGCCAGCCCCAACTAGACCTTGACCTGGCCCCTGGGAAGAGAACAGTGAGCAGGGGCGATGTAGAGCTGTCCACCACCCACCCTTCTCCAACCGAGATGGCAGGAGCTGTCTTGTTTGCAATGGCGGGGCAAGGTGCAGTTTGTGAAAGGAAGAGGACCTCCACTTTCTGTTCTCAGTGAGATGTCCCAGAGCCTCATGTATACTTGGGGCAGAGCAAGATGGGACAGAGACACAGACAGACCCAGAACAGGCAAGAAAATGAGAGTCAGGTTACAAGAAAGAGACAAGGAGAAACTCACTGACCTGGGGCAGGGCAGCAAGAGACATAGCACAAGGCAACAACAAGGGAGTGAGACCAGTGCAGGCCATGCAGATGGCAAGGACATGGATGTAGGAAATAAAGAGGCCCTGGACAGTGAGGACAAGGGCTTGACTGAATGGAAAGGGGACTCAGACACAAGAGAGCTTGAGGCAGAAACAAAAACACAATCTTAGTTTGAAAGATCCAGGTTAGAGAGAGAAGATCAAGGCCCACAGAGAAGTCCAGGGCCAAGATCCTCAAATCCTGAGAACCAGAAAGAGGCTGAGAATAAAAGCTACTGATTAAATGACAGAGGGAGAAGAAGAGAGAACATGAGAGGAAAGGGGAGCGAACTAGAGCTGAGAGAAGGCCCTAACAGTGGTAGGAACACCTGAGGTTGAACAGAAGGCACCACTTCCCACATTTCCTCCCCACTGCTCCTCTCCTAGGAAATCTATAAAGCTGCTTCACATCTTAGCTCTGATCTACTCAGGTCTCCCAAATGCTATTGGGGTGGGTTTTTTAACTTCACCCTCACTTGATAGTCCTCTTCTTGGGCCCCATATACTGTACCACCATGCCCTCAGCCCAGGGTACCCTCACTTCAGGGTTTCTTCCATATGCCAACTCTTTACAGACAAGTGCCCTACCACACTCCACCAGATACATACTGCTACTTTTCCTTGTGTTCTATGGCCCCCCAAACCCTCTGCCCAAGAGGCAGTCTTGTAGGTAGTTACAATATTCACTCTCCACCTGTCTTCTTCCTTCCCTCTCTTCCTCAAAGACACTGTCCACCTCCCAGATGACATCAGACACAGACCTTCCTAGCACCTTATGAGCTTGGTGACCATGTTCTTCTGTTTCAAATATACCCTCCTCTGCGCATGACTTCTCTGTTCTCTAGCAAGGAAGGCTATATTAGTGTCCTAACTGTCTCTTTTGTTATCATATTCTCTCCAGACCACACTCCACACATCCTCCTACTCTAGCTCATTCCCAAAGGACCTGGCCTCCCTATCTGCAACTTTTTTCTTCATTCACTCAGGTCCTTTGTTTTGGTAGTGTAGACAAACTCAGGACCTTGCACACATTCTACCCATGCAATATATACCCTAAGCATACCAGGTTATTTTCCCACTGGGGGCTATCTAGATCCTGCTTACAAAGGCCACAGTCTGATAGGGGAAGAATCCTGATCTACCCCTGACCCTCATAGGCCACAGAGGCAACAAAGATAGAATCTGACACCCACACTACACTCTTAGACGTAGTTCATGGAAACATCACTGGGGAGATTAAAAATATGGCCTGGGGATGCGGTAATGAATGGTTTAAATGTGCTTAGTGCTTTATCAGAGGACCAGAATTTAGATCTGAATACCCATATCAGGCTGCTCACAAATACCTAGAACTTGGCCAGACATGTTCACACACAACCTTTAATCTGAGTACTTGGGAGGCAGAGGCAGGTGGATCCCTGAGTCTGAGACCAGTCTGGTCTACAGATTGAGTTCCAGGACTGCCAGGGCAATATAAGGAGATCCTGTCTCCAAAACCAAACACAACCTAAATACCAAATAAACTCAAGGGATCCGATGACCCCTTCTTTTCTGGACTACACGAGCACCTGCAGAGAACACATACATACAATGTAAAATAAGTTAAAAATTCATCCTGTAAAGCAGGCCCCAGGTCATAATAATAATAGGGCCACCAGTGAATCTTTTTCTCCTGAAGGATCCAGCAATAGCCACAACAATACTCATGTAAGGCAAAGTATGCTGAGGTAGCCTCCTATCTCCTTGAGAACCATATGACCCTCAGTCCCTCAGAAGCCAGCCAGTCTGTTAGTTCACCAGTAGACTGGCTCTTTTCTGAGCCACCTTCAAACCTTAAGGAATGTCCACATCCTCCCCCACTCCATCTGTTGGTCTGTTCTGTCCCTACCTGCTCCTCCAGTCTCATGAGGATGAGTCATAGCCTCCAGGCTTAACCTGCTCTCCTTGTGTCTCACCTATGATGTCCCATCCCTGTTTCCCTTCTATTCTATTGTAGCGCTTCAGACTGTCAAGGAAAACAGATGATCTAGGAGTTAGTTTAAAAAAGCTGTTGAAGGGACTAGAGAGATGGCTCAGCGGTTAAGAGCACTGGTTGCTCTTTCAAAGGTCCGGAGTTCGATTCCAGCTCACAACCATCTGTAATGGGATTTGATGCCCTCTTCTGGTGTGCATGAAGACAGGGCACTCATGTATCTTAAATAAATCAATCTTTTTTTTTTTTTTTTTTTAAAAGAGGCTGTTGAGGGGCTGGAGAGATGGCTCATTGACTAAGAGCACTTACTGTTCTTCCAGAGGACCTAGTTTTGATTTCCCAGCACCCACATGGAGATGCAGAACTTTAATTCTAGTCCTAAGATCTATAGCCTCAGCTGGGCAGTGGTGGTGCACAGCCTGATCTACAGAATAATTTCCAGGACAGCCAGAGCTACAGGGAAACTGTCTTGAACATGTCCCGGTCCCCCAAACCATCTATGGCCTCTCCTGGTCTTCTTGAGCACCAGGCATACCCATTGTACATACACATATACACCCACACGAGCCGGGCGTGGTGGCGCATGCCTTTAATCCCAGCACTCGGGAGGCAGAGGCAGGCAGATTTCTGAGTTCGAGGTCAGCCTGTTCTACAAAGTGAGTTCCAGGACAGCCAGGGCTATACAGAGAAACCCTGTCTCGAAAAACCACAAAATAAAATAAGGCTGTTGATGTGAATGAGACTAGGAAACTGAGTCAGTGGCTACTGAGCCCCTCCTGTGCCTACTTTCACAGGGGGGAAAACCAGCAGGCCCGCCACAGCACTGGGTTTAAACAGGCGTTTCCTACCATTCACTTTATTAAGCTTTGTAACTTGGACCACTTCTTACATGACACCTCTCTGGTGAAATAATGTTTTGGGTTGGTTTTGCAACAAGTATCATCTTTATTCTGTATGCCCCCCCCCATCCCGCCAAAAACAACAAAACAAAACAAAAACCCAAGAAACTACTGGTGATGAAATGCTATCACTTAATCAAATAAAACTCACCTTCATTCCAGAGAGGATAAAATATATACAGAATGCATGTTCAGTATTCTCTAGTATTTTCTGCCTGGTGAAAGTAATGTGGAAACAAAAATCTAGAGCACAGAAAGGTCCTAAAGAACAGAGAAACTGTCAGTGGCATCCAAGACTGGGAATGGTACTCTATATTACATAGCCCCTTGCCTGTTAGGATGTGGTTCAGTGGAGGAGTACTGCCTAGCATAAAGGAAGCCCTGTGTTCTATCCTTAGGTGGGGAGAGGGCTGGTTTCATAATATAGCACCTTAGGAGCATCTAGACAGTGCCACATAATTAAGTATAAACACTAACCCCACGTACAAACAAAGGTAATCAGGTCAGGTTATCCAAAACAAAACAAAATCCAGCAATGGTGGCACATATCTTTATTCCCAGCACTGGAGAGGCAGAAGCAGGTGGATCTCTGAAATTCAAGGCCAGCCTGGTCTACCCAGAGAAACCTTGTCTCAAAAATCTAAGCCTTTCACTTTTTGAGCATTTTGGATTATCTAAGTTTACAGAAGTACCATTGACAGTACTTCACAGGGAGGAAGAACCTAAACAACCAAGAGAGACAAAGTGATTCCTGCTGAGTGGTAGGAGTGGGATACAACCTTGGTACTGTACTGTACTGCTTTTCAGAGAGGCCACAAGGAAAGAGCTTTAAAAGTGTTTGGGGACACCATCAGAAGGATCCATAGGTCTAAGGGTACTAGAAGGCCCAAGAAGGTGGTGGCAGCCAAGCAGGGATGGTGCACACCTTTAATCCCAGCACTTGGGAGGCAGAGGCAGGCTGATTTCTGAGTTGGAGGCCAGCCTGGTCTACAGAGTGAGTTCCAGGACAGCTAGGGCTACACAGAGAAACCCTATTTCAAAAAAAAAAAAAAAAAAAAAACGCAAAACAAAACAAAGACAATGTCATGGCAAGACAGAAGTCAAGAAATAACATGGAGAGAATGGATAAGAATGGGGAAAAAAAGAGGTGAGTGGGCTCCTGGAAACTGCTCTGTCCAGAGTGGAGGAGCAAGGTCACAAAGCCCAGGGGACTAAGCCTTCCTGAGGCTTTTCCTCTACCTTGGTCAATACAATTAAACTGACTTGTTTCTTGCTTGGAATGACCTCTAGGAATGAGATCCCAGAGGGTCTGGACACCCCCCGCCCCTTTCAGTGTGCCAGGGGTCCCAGGATAATAGCATTTTCTTCTAGAAAGATGTCTATATACCTGACTGCCCAAAATCATTGAGGGGTGAAGATAGCTCTGAAAGTATGGAGAACTCATGCTTCCTCCGGCTCACTGGGCCACTGTGGGATACAGCCATCTCTTACTGCAGATACTCAGGATCCCTCTACTTCCTGTCAGGAACCCTTTGAGTATCCGCAGACAATGGGGGGGTGGAATATGGCCACCCCCTTGTCCAGACTGTTGTCTACTGTATTGCCGACTGTTCTACCTTGAGAGCACGTCTTTCCTGCTAGGGTCTGACTCTTTATTCTAGTTTTGTAAGAGTGAAAGCCTCTCCTAGTCATCAGTCACTGATATGGATGGACATCCTCAGGCCAGTACTGTCACTTTCCGAGCAAATAACACCCAGGAGGGACCTATGGAAATACATGAACAATGTCATTATGACAAAACACACACTTAGGCAGTAAAGATCCCGAGGTGCTAAGACTCTCAAACCATCAGATTTGTCTATATATAAAACAAATGCCCAATTCTAAATGCCCACAGTGTCTTACCTTACAATGTGGTACTTCCTACTGCATACACCTGCTAGTCACTCATTCAGACACACACACACACACCACATACTTTACATACTTCCAGCCAGTAGATAGTAGCAACTGACTCATTAGCAACTTCCCCTTGGTCCCCTACTACAAAATGCTGAGGTTTGTGATGGTGACCGGAAGGCCCTAAGGTAGAAGAAAGACACAATGGGAGCAGGTGTAAAAATAGGGTGACTGAGTCACTATATCAACAGTATATCCATTGAAACAATACCTAATTAAAAGAAACACCCACATCAGAGTGTTCAGAAACCAGGCAAAGCAAACTCCTAGACCAGGTATGGTGGCACATATTTGTAATCCCAGCACTCAGGAGGGGAGAACAGGAGGACTGTGAACTCAAAGTCAACCTGGGCTACCAAGGGAGACTGCCTTAAAACAATGCAGACTAACTCCTAACATGTTAAGCCACAAAGATCTGAGGATTGTTGATTACAAAAGCTAATCTGCAAATGTACCATCCAGCCTTTCCCAGGATAACCTGAAATTCTTTCCCAATGCTGTGACCCTTTAACATAGTTCCTCATATTGTAGTGACACCCCCCCAACCATAAAATTATTTTCTTTGCTACTGTTATGAATGGGTCATTCTATCCCCAAAGGGGTTATAATGCACAAGCTGAGAACCAGCAGCCTAGGGGATACTGCCCAACCTCCATCTAAGACAAGCCTACATGCTCCTCTAGTTTCACAGTCTGTGATAGATAGAATGACCCTTACCACAAACTCACCTTTCTAGGTTCTACAACCTTATGCCCAGACCTCATACTTTGGAAAAAATGCTGCCTGGAGTTCAGTTCCCACTTGCTTTGCTATATACCCTTATGAAACTAGAGGTCAGAATACTTCAGTGTTCTTTTAACTATATCCCTATAATACTCAGACCAACACCATAGGCTTTTCTTACAGGAAAGCAGAAGAGTTTGAGGTACAGGGTTAGGGGCACACATACTACAAACAGGGAGTGGGGAAAGCTGCACACATACCCAGACCCATATGCTCACCTCTCCCACATACTCCATAACAAAGCTATTTTTTCGGATCTTTTCCAGCGTGCGGACACCCCAGCCTCGGCCATCATTAGTGCGGAAGATGCAGAGATCGTAGCGGATGCCTTTCTGGACTACCCGGTTTGGGCAGTCATAGCCACAGCAACAGCGGGAGTTGCACTCGTAGATGGGCTGCCCAGCTTTCAGTCGCACCTGGCCTTGGTCATTGTAGGCAAACTTGTGCAGGGATGCTCCAGGGCAACAGCCTCCAGTGGGTGCCAACAGACAGTCCTGGCACTCACAGCCAACAGCTACCTGGTTGAGGGTGATGCCCTCACCAACTCGATACTCATTGATATAGACAAAGGACCTTGGAGGGCCATCCAGGTCTACCTCATTCTCCACGGTGATCCGCCCCAGGTGGCTGCGCTTGGCATTGAGCTCTTGTTCCCAACGTTGCAGTGCCCGCCTCTGCTTGGCCTTCTGCACCAGGTAATTGGCTAGGTTTGGGTCCAGATGCCTGGGTGGCTTTGACCGGCGGTGTCGTCGGACAAGCTCTCTTTCTAAGTCCTTATGGAACTGCTTAAGAACTCGTACACATTTGAGATTCTGCCGTGGCTCCCAGGTGTTTTCTGAGTCAGGATACCCACGCCATTTAACCAAGTAATACTCCTGCTCCTGTTAGGCAGACAGGGACATGAGGGTACCATAAATGCTGAGAACCCTCTACAGTAAAGATTCAACTTCTACCCTCCCCTTACTTACTATTTGTTAAAATTTCTACTTTTCATTTCAACTCCCCAGACTACTTTCTGCCCTATCTTCCAATTATCTGTTCCTTCTTTCTAGCTGCTCAGGCCCAAACTCCTGTAGTTATTCTTGGTTCCTCTTTTGCTCACACGTCCCACTAAATACCATTCACATCAAAACATTGCTGACCAGCCAGGCCTCTGTTAGGTGCCTCTCCACTGGTTCCCTGCCTCCTCCCTCTTCCAGGTTGGGAGAACCCTACCTAAAACTAAAACTAAAGATGAAAAGGAAGGAAAAACATCTAAAATTTGCTGTAGCATTCACTATGTAGCAGGTATTGTCCTGAGCAGCTGACACACCCACAACTAATTCTAACAACTCCAGCCCCTCCTTTTTTTTTTTTTGGTTTTTCGAGACAGGGCTTCTCTCTATAACCCTGGCTGTCCTGGAGTTCACTTTGTAGACCAGGCCGGCCTCGAACTCAGAAATCCACCTGCCTCTGCCTCCCGAGTGCTGAGATTAAAGGCTTGCGCCACCATACCCGGCCAGCCCCTCCCATTTTATAGACAGAAAGTGAAGGCTACATTTAAACTAAGCATGTTACTTTCAGTGAGCTCCTCTAACTATCCTGCTACTACTTCTGTGGCAACAGTAACTGTTTCTGGTGGGCACTCTACCTGTTGCCATCTTTTACTTCCACTCTTAGGCACAGAATCTCAACTTGGTAACTAGTTTATATTTCTAGGTGGATACAAACATGCATTGGAGGATTCATTCTGCCTCTTGCTCTCTGAGAAAGCCACTTAATTTCCCTCCCTGTAAAATGGAAATAAGAGGGTCAATTCATTCTATTTTCCCCCAGGAAGAATCAGAGGAGAAAAATCCTCTTTGCAAACAGATGTGGGGGTTGGTGGAGAAGAGGGTCCCCTGCCAGTGTAGTGTCTGTCTGTCTGTCTCTCTCACACACACTCTCACACCAGACTTACACGGATCTTCTTATAATCACACAGGTATTCAACTTCAAAGTCATACAGATTCTTCTTAGAAACACCAAGGGCGGGACAAGAAAGCTTGGCTAGTCGGCACAGGTCCTGCAGTTGATTCCAAGAAGATTTACAGCACACACTGCAACCTAGAATGAGAAGGCCAAAGACTCACAAAAATGTAATCCACAGGCCTTACCCAAAGCTAAGATCCTCTACAACAGGAAGTGCCAATTCCTTGAACCCTAATGCTCAGGGCAACACCTGGAAAGAAGCCTACACACCAGGAAGCATCAACCTGTCTTTCCCTGCACATGGAAGGGTCCAGTTCTCCTATCAGAGGACCTATGCCCTCATCTTGGAGAATCTTCTACTCCAAACTCTGGCCCCCTAACTCTGGAATGGCAAGGATGAAGTGGTGCTCATAGCAATGGGCCCATCGTCCATAAAGGGATCCACTCGCAGAACATCCAAGGCCTTAAGCTGCTTGCAGACTCACCTTAGGTCAGAGCCTTAATCAATGCTCTTTGCACTTTGCAAAAGACTGGGGTGCGTTAACTAAGAGAGGCAGGGTAGGACAAAAATCCCTAGGGCAACAAACAGAGGTGTTGCTATAAAGTCTTCAGTCACTTATCTGAAATTCCTGGGCCACTGGATTTTGGAATTCAAACATTTGGGAATTTTACACAAGTAATTTTAGGCGAATTCCTGGCATAGGACATTAACCCATCTATAATCAAAACACATTAACAGCAAACACATCTATAGCAAAAGCCTTGATTTTTCACATTAAATATTCTCACTGAATAATTTAACTTTTAAAAATCCCTTGCCATGATTAGTGACACATTTAAGAAAGACTTATTTCAAAGAATTTTAGATTTTGTAATTATATAGATTGTAGAAAGATATTACATTACGCTGGGCATTGTGGTGCATACCTTTAGACCCAGGAAAGGCAGAGGCAAGCTGATCTCTGAGTTCTAGGACAGCCGTAGTCTGTCTCAAGGAAAAAAAAAATCCCTGTCTCGGGGGTGAAAAGTACAACTCAATTCGAAGGGATCTGCTCTCAATTCAGGAACATGTAAACAATTCATGTGGTAGGTAAGTCACCGACAATGACTCTTGGTCACCAAAATTGTTCAAGAGAAGCGGATTTAAAGTATACAATTTTTTTTTTTTTTTGCTTCAGAGCACATCCCTTCTTCAACGTAATTTTAGAAGCCATTTTTAAAAATCAAAATATGTCACAAAACCACTTGATGCTAGGTGTATGCTGTCAATAGCCAATGCCATCTTTTAAGGATGTTTTTTTTTTTCTCCTCCCATCATACGACTCAAATCTAAAACAATCCTAATAAGATGCTCTAGATGGTAACCTAAGTACATACAAACACTTCAAAAGAAAAAAGATCACTGCGTACGTATACACCGATCCTTTTTTTATCCAAGGCCCAGCGGAGACTAATCCCTGTCCTCCGAGGCCTCTCGGTTCCCGGAGCCTCTAACCTGCGTCTGGAACGCTTTTGAAAGCCTCAAGAAGTGGCCTGCAAAAACCATTTGCGGCATCTGGCTGCGCGCTGCCAGCAGCCGCACTCCTCCCCGCTGCAGCTCGGGCTCACACTTGTGGAATCTCTTCTCAGCGCTCTACTCGAGGCCCAGGAGCCCGCCCAGCACGCGCAAGTCACCCCTCTTTTCCTGCACATGGAGGAGCCGAGCCCTCCTCTCACCGACGCTTCCCCCCAGTCCCGCTTTCCGGGGAGACTCGTCTACCCGAAAACCCTGCCCCCATCTCGCCTCGATCCCTTTCCCACCTAGAGTCGCCGGCTCCCCCATTTTGAGAAGGGGGTCCGTTCCACTTCTTCCTCCCCTTCCGGCGTCTCCCGTGGAAACCGAAAGGGTAACGGTCACTGAGAGCCGCCTTTTCCCGCGCGTGGCCGCAACCTTCTCCTTCAGGACTCACTCTCGCGCGCGTAGGCGCGCCGGCCAGCCGCGCGCGGCCGAGAAACCCCGCGCGCGGCCTGCGCAGCCCCGCGCCCCCCGCGGCCGAAGCACGCGCCCCCTCCCCTCAGCCCCGCCCTGCCCGCGCGCCGGGCCCGCGCTCTCGGCCCCCACGTTTGCCGCGCCGGCCTTCCAGCTCCAGGCTCCGTGGCTCCGGACGCCTGGCCTGGAGCCCCGGCCACCTTCCCTCCATTCTACTCGGCCGGGCCAGTAGCTCGCGTCTCTAGCACCACAGCTTCACCTTTTAAATTTTCCGCCATCTTTCTCCACAGCTAACAACATTCGGGCCTAACCGGCCTCGCGAGAAGAGAGCGCGCGCGGGCGTGGCCGGGGACGCGCAGTCGATTGGCCGCTCCTCGCCGCCCGCAGCTCCGGCTCGGACCAACCGCGGAGCTGTGCCTGGACTCCTCCCGTCACCAGGAGTGGTCTCGAGAGCCCGTGCTCGCTGCCTTTATTCAGAGTGCGCCTGCGCAGTAGCAATGCTTGCCTTTGCTCCAGGCCCCGCCCCTTGTCAGTCATATTGCTAGCCAATCGCGGCGTCAGTCAGTCATAAAGGGCTTGTTTTGTGCAACCCCAATTCTGCCAGTCATTTATTTTAACCTCGCGCAGGTATTCACTGCCAGGGTGGACCTAAAGCCATCATATATATATATATATATATATATATATATATATATATATATATATATATATATATATATATGCTCACTCACCTGATTGAAATAAATAAGTCGGTCGCCGCCATCAGATGTCCGTTTCCATCACTCGCTTCTTCATCCACACTCAGTCAATAGTAGCATTCATCTGTGCCCTGCAGCCGTCTGAGTTCATAGAAGCACAGCCCTTGTGCTGTTAGTCAGGCAGCCTGCTATTCCCTCAAACTGTTCCCATCACATCGTTAGCCATGCAGCCCTTTCTCCATCTACCTTGAAGGAGACGTCTCAAACTCCAATGGCCACCCATGTCCCGAAGTGGACTGGGATTAGATCAGGACAAATTATTGTCAGCACCCATGTAAGAGCCACACCCAGCGACAAAGTGCTGGAGGAGGGAGACAGGAGCCCCAAGCTTGCTCTTAGAGGACAGAACCCATTCCTGTAAGCTGTCCTCTGTTCACACCTGCACCTTGGTAGGTGTATACACACATACCCCAAATAAATTTAATATTAAAAAAAATACGATGAGATCAATCAAGGATGATGCTTACCATTGACCTTTGGCCTACATATATGTCTGCATACACACATACACACACCCAATAAATGTAATAAGAATTAAAAATAAAATGGATCACAATCAAGAGAGATGCCTGCCGTTGAACTCTAGCCTACATGTGTATGCACACGTACACAGTCCACAGTAACACGCACATATACCAGAAGAGTTCGAGTCAGGCTTTCGCCAAGTGCAATTATTACAGATTTACAGACGTATTCCTATCTCTAGTGTCAACAAGACAAGAGAAACCCTATACTGCACAGCAGGAGGACGGGGTTTACATGCTACACAAACTTCAATGTGGCCCATCAATTATTTTTCTAAATCCACTTCACTAAATATCAGCTTAAAGTAATTTGGGCATCTGTAGTTATCATGGAATGCTTCCCTGACTTATTTTTTTTTTTTAGATTTTCTTTTTTTTTCCTTTTTAAAAAATTGGTTATTTTATGTATTTACATTTCAAATGTTAAACCTTTTCCCTATTTCCCCCCTGGAAACCTCCTATCCCATCCTCCATCCTCCCTGCTTCTATGAGGGTGCTCCCCTACCACCACCAAACCACTCCCGCCTCACCACCCTAGCATCCCCTTACACTGGGGCATCGAGCTTCCACAGGACCAAGGGCCTCCCTTCCCATTGACGCCAGATAAGGCCATTCTCTGCTACATCTGCAGCTGGAGCCTGCCTTATCTTAATGGCTTTGTTTATCCTATAGGTTTGGAAAGTATGCTGAGGCCCTGTGCCTTACCACCACTGAAGTTATGACTAAAATGGCTGTGGTCAAGTCAAGCTGGGTTCCTATAATGACTCTCTCATTTCTCATTCCTATTATGGGTCAACGAGTCAATATCTTCTGAAGTGTTAGGTTCCTCAGAGAGACTTGGATTCTATCAGGATACTTTGTAACCATGTATGTATCTGAGGGGGATAGGGGAGCTTTACTGACAGAGCTGTTCCTCAGCTAACCCGGGACTCATTCATTCTCCCTCTCACCTTTTCAGATAAGCAGGTAGTCAGTCTAGGTATCCCACTGACCGTACTACCTGTGGATGTTTAGTCAGAATGCTCAGTATCATGTGATTCAGCCTAGGTAGACAACCAGCCATCAGAACTAGCTGCCTAGCTGGAGGTTCCATCCTCTTTGATCAGCCAGCTTGAAATCTACAAGATTACTCTGTAATTAGAGCACCCACATTCATTTACTCGTGACTGGAGAAAAGCCAGATTGGGAACAAAGAAAAAAATCTATTTAGAAAGTCGGCAAACAAAAGAAGATAGGATCCTATCTCAAACGGAGACCATTTTGCTTAGAGTCTGCAGGTATAAGGCAACTGAGGGAGCTGAGGAAAGTTATCTTTCTAGTTTGAGGAGGGCTGGATGGTCATAAATTCCACAGTGGCCTGCTTTTCCGACATGTAAACTGTTATTTTCTAAAGTTTCTTTGGTGTTCTGGAGTCTGTAAATCACAAGAAAAGTTACTGATTAGCAAGTTTTCTGACTCATTTCTTGATGTCAGGAAGTTATTTAACCTTGTGATTTAAGATACCGAATGGGGCAGGGAAAGGGGGCACAAAGCACCTTTGCCAGACAATAACGTAAGTGATCGAGCAGCCTCACTTGGAGATGCTATCTACAGCAAAGCTAGCAGGAGACAAAACTGTGTGCTGTTGAGACCTCCAGAATTGGGGAGTCTTTGGAAGCAAATGAACCTATGGAGTTTCTTTCAGAGCGTCTTTGGCTTTACAGACATTCTCTCAGGACAGAAGTGGTTCATAGAAGCCAGAATGGTGCTTTAGCCATTCGCAGCATCTGGTAGTCTGGTCAACCGCGGTGGCATGGATCGTCAGTGAATCAGCCTGTAAAGCTATCAACCCCAATCAGTGCTGGCAGGCGTGTCATACAGCCTGCATGTTCACTGTCTCACGGCATCAGAAAACTGCTACCTCACAAGCTCCTCTTGCTCTCCCTCCGGGGGTTATAAGGTTCCAAAGACTCTTCTCGGTTGTCAACTTCACTACGTCTGAACTTGATGATGATTAAAACCTAAATGACTAGGTACACCTGTGAGGGATTATTTGTGACAATCCTCCTTTTATATGGGCCACAACTTTTTTTTTTTTCCTGTTTCGAGACAGGGTTTCTCTGTGTGGCCCTGGCTGTTCTGGAACTCACTCTGTAGACCAGGCTGGCTTCGAACTCAGAAATCCACCTGCCTCTGCCTCCCAAGTGCTGGGATTAAAGGTGTGCGCCACCACTGCCCAGCTAGGCCACAACTTCTATGTGGCAGCCTATAAGAAGGCCATGGAAGAAGGAAGCTTGTTCTCCCTGTCTCTCTCTCTCTCTCTCTCTCTCTCTCTCTCTCTCTCTCTCTCTCTCTCCCTGCTTGCTCTTGCTCTAGCTGGCAAGACCATTCCTTCATTGGCATTAAAGGCTACTTCTTCGGGATTCTGCCATATAGCTACTGTTGAACTACCAGGACCACAGCCTGTAAAACATTCCAAAAAATCCCATATATAAAAACAAATAGATGCATACACATATATAATTAAATGTGAATTCTGTTTATCAAGTGGTTCTAGAGAAATGAAAGTATAAGGATGATTTCTTTTTTCTTTCTTTGTGTATGTGGAGTTTTGTTTGTTTGATTGGTTGGTTGGGTTTTTTGTTTGGTTTTTGCGTTTTGTGTGTGTGTTTTTTTAGTTTGGTTTTTCCATACAGGATTTCTCTGTGTAGCTCTAACTGTCCTGGAACTCTCTCTCTCTGTAGACCAGGCTGGCCTCGAACTCACAGAGATCCACCTACTTCCTGAATGCTGGGATTAAAGGTATGTGCCACCACTGTCCTGCAAAGATTAATTTTTTAAATGTCTGAAATAGACTTTCCAGTTTGCCAACACCTACAGTAACCAAGCCCCTCCAGTTACTAAAGTAAAGCTTCTCTCGGGAGATTGGAGACTACTGAAAGCCCATGATAGGAGCTATTTTACAAACTTAAGAAGGTTATCCTGATTCACCAGTTGTGACTCTGTATGTAACACTTTTGACAATTTGTGGAAAAATAAGGCAAATGATGATGCCAGCTGGTTGCTCCCAGGATCTCTGGATAAATGAACAAAGGAAAGGAATAGGCTCTGTGACACAAATTAACCAACCAGCATTCTAGCATCTCTGGATATGGTGAAGGACAGCAGTGAACTCAGTGATAAAAACTGACCTGGGCCAGATGCTCACAAACAGCACTCACAGAGCTCATGTGGTGGGAAGTCAAACTGAAGTCCTCAGTACAAGGTTGGCTGAATTACAGTGAAAATTCAAGCCCCAACCTGGGAGAGTGTTGGCAGTTAAAGAAAGGGCATTAGTTGGTAGAGAATGGGATCCTGTACCTAGGGATGAGGATGTGTGGGAGGACCCTAGTGAAGCTGAGAACTTTGAACCCCCAGATTCTCATGAAGCAGTCTCTCCATGATCAGCAGAAGATGAACCCCAACCCACACCCACAAATCCTTTTCAGCTTTGATTGAGGAAATTAATCCTTCATTGTTCTGTTAAACAAACAGTGACTTTCTCTGATGCCAGGCAAGACAATACTAATGTCCCTACAGTTGCCTCTAGACCTATAACCAGACTAAAGGTTAAGCAGGTCCCTGGAGGGGAAGTGGAAAGTGCAGTCCATGAGGAAATGCACTACACTACTAAAGAGCTTGATGAGGTTGCTAATTCATTCAAGCAGAAGTCTGGGGGATATGTGTGGGAATAGATTTTATTAGTGTGGGATACATGTGAAGGGAATATAAAATTGGATTAGGCTGAGTTTATTGATATGAGCCCACTAAGTGAAGATTTTAGGTCTATTATGGAAGCTCACACATTTTTTTAAAAAGGTGTCAGCAGACAGTGGTGGTGCATGCCTTTTATCCCAGCACTCCAGAGGCCAAGGCAGGAAGATCTCTGTGAGTTCAAGGCTAACCTGGTCTACAAAAGTGAGCACTAGGACAGTCAGGACTACACAGAGAAACCCTCCTTAGATAGATAGATAGATAGATAGATAGATAGATAGATAGATAGATAGATGAATGTCTCCAGCTATGGTGGCACTCAAGAGACAGAGGCAGACAGATCTCTGTGAGTTCAAGCCCAGTTGATCTGTACAGCAAGTTCCAGGACAACTAGAGCCACATAGAATGTCTCAACAATAACAAAATAAAGGGGCTGGCGAGATGGCTCAGTGAGTAAGAGCACTGACTGCTCTTCCGAAAGTCCTGAGTTCAAATCTCAGCAGCCATATAGTGGCTCACAACCACCCATAATGAGATCTGATGCCTTCTTCTGGTGCGTCTGAAGTCAGTTACAGTGTACTTATGTAAGTAAATCTTTGGACCATAGCTGAGTTGACCAGAGCGAGCAGGGCAGACCAGAGTTAGTAGAGGTCCTAAAAATTCAATTCCCAACAACCACATGAAGGTTCACAACCATCTGTACAGCTACAGTGTACTCACATACATAAAAATAAATAAATAAGGGCTGGAGAGATGACTCAGCGGTTAAGGGCACCGACTGTTCTTCCAAAAGTCTTGAGTTCAGTTCCCAGCAACCACAATGTGGCTCACAGCCATCTGTAATGGGATCCGATGCCCTCTTCTGGTGTGCATGAAGGCAGCTACAGTGTACTTATATAAATAAAATAAATACATAAATCTTTTAAAAAATAACAAAACAAACAAACCAAGAAAATATCTTTTTGTTTGTTTGTTTTTTGGTTTTTTTTGTTTGTTTGCTTTTTGGAGGCAGGGTTTCTCTGTATAGCCCTGGCTGTCCTGGAACTCACTTTGTAGACCAGGCTGGCCTCGAACTCAAAAATCCACCTGCCTCTGCCTCCCGAGTGCTGGGATTAAAGGCGTGCGCCACGACGCCCAGCCCAAGAAAATATTTTACAAAATAAAGAGTAATTGAGGAATAGATCTGTCCTACTTAGGGTTTCTATTGCTGCAACAAAACACCTTGACCCTAAGCAAGTTGGGGAGAAAGGGTTTATTTAGCTTACACGTCCACAGCACCAAGGGAAGTCAGGAATGAAGCACACAGGGCAGGAAGCTGGAGGCAGGAGCTGATGCAGAGGCCATGGAGGGGAGCTACTTACTTTTTCTTCATAGCTTGTTCAGCCTGCTTTCTTGTAGAACCCAGGACCACCAGCCCAGGGATGGCTCCACCCACAATGGGCTGGGCCCTCCCCCATTGAGCATTAATTGAGAAAATTATCTTACAGCTGGATCTGATGGAGGCAGTTCCTCAAGGGAGGCCCCCTGTGCCTCTGATGACTCTAGCTTGTATCAAATTGAAACAAAACAGCCAGAACAATATCCAGCCTTTGGCCTATGAATATCACACACACACACACACACACACACACCACATTCTTTCTCTTTCTTTCTCTTTCTCTCTTACACACAAACCACACATACTTTCTCTATGTTTTGGGTTTTTTTTGTTTTTGTTTTTGTTTTTGTTTTTTTGTTTTTTTTTTGTTTTTTTCCGAGACAGGGTTTCTCTGTATATCCCTGGCTATCCTGGAACTCACTCTGTAGACCAGGCTGGCCTCGAACTCAGAAATCCACCTGCCTCTGCCTCCCCAGTGCTGGGATTAAAGGAGTGTGCCACCACGCCCAGCTTACTTTCTTTATGTTACACACACGCACACACCCTAGAAAGAAACAAATGAAATATAGGCTAAAGCCAGACATGGTGGCCTTTGTCTGTATCTCCAGCTCTTAGAAGGCTGAAGCAGGAGGGTTGCATAAGCCCAAGAGTTTGGGGAAAACCTAGGAAACATGTACTGAGACTGTTGTAGCCCCTTTCTCCCAAATCAGAACAAAATTTCAAGCTTAAAAAAAAGATTTATTTATTTATTTATTTTTATGTATGTGAGTACACTGTAGCTGTCTTCAGACACACCAGAAGAGGGCATCTGATCCCATTACAGATGGTTGTGAGCCACCATGTGGTTGCTGGGATTTGAACTCAGGACCTCTGGAAGAGCAGTCAGTGCTCTTAAATTCTGAGTCATCTCTCCCAGCCCCAATTTCAAGCTTCTTTCTTTAAAATGGGAGTAGAGCGGGGTGGGGGGAAGAAGGGAAAAGTAAAGAAATACAGGCTGAAATCTTTTTTTTTTTTTTTTTTTTGGTTTTTCGAGACAGGGTTTCTCTGTGTAGCCCTGGCTGTCCTGGAACTCACTTTGTAGACCAGGCTGGCCTCGAACTCAGAAATCCGCCTGCCTCTGCCTCCCAAGTGCTAGGATTAAAGGCGTGTGCCACCACACCCGGCATGTGGCTAAAATCTTAAAGGAATAAATGATCATACTTGTGAAAGGCTCAATAAACAACACACAAAGCAAGATCAAAGCCAAAAGGGACTGTGAGGGAAAGAAACCCAAAGCACTCATTTAGGATGTGAATGAACACACACTCAGACACAAAGACTCAATTTTATCCTGTTTCATCCCTGAGTTATGAGAGGTGAAGGGTGATGCCATGTGTAGTTTAGATTGGGTCTGAGGTTCCCCAACAGGTGAATTGGGAAGCTGACAGCGGAGCAGAATCTAGATGGCAGAGTGAGTGTGGAGAGGAACTGGCTTGCTGGAAGGAAGATTACTTCAGTCATCCCATTCATCGTCCTCTTCATCCTCACCGGTCTGATCCTCCCCTTCATCTGGAGGAAGAAAGATCCAGAGGATTTATTAATCAGGACAGGAAGGTAGGCTCAAAGGACATGAGAAAGTTCCTATGGCCTAGGAGGCACTTGGCCTGGGGTGGATGCAGAAAGACTAAAGTTCTCTGCTGAAGGCACACCCTGGGCAAAATCGGGATTATATTGCAGCAGTGGGTGTTATAGCTAGAGTTCAAGTCCATGCAGTATTGAAAAGAAAAGGTCAGGCTGGGTTTGGTGTCACACGTCTTCAATCCCAGAATTCTGCAGGCAGAGGCAAGTGGATCCAGCATGGTCTACTCAGAGAGTTCCAGAACAACCAGGGCTACATAATAGTGAGACCCTGTCTTAAAACAACAACAACAACGGGGCTGGTGAGATGGCTCAGTGGGTAAGAACACTGACTGCTCTTCCGAAGGTCCTGAATTCAAATCTCAGCAACCACATGGTGGCTCACAACCACCCATAAATGATGCCCTCTGGTGCGTCTGAAGCCAGCTACAGTGTATTTATGTATAATAATAAATAAATCTTTAAAAATTCAACAACAACAAATGTTAATGGAGTTGCACACACTGATGCATTTGTATAATTTCAGAACTCAGAAGGTTGAGGTAAGAGGATCATGAATTTGAGACCAGGCTAGCTTATGCATAATGAGTTCCAGGCTAGTCTGGGCTACATAGTCAGACCCTGTCTTTAAAAAAAGTAGAAAGAAAAAAAGAAAAGGGACTGGAGAGATGGCTCAGCAGTTTAGAGAACTAACTGCTCTTCCAGAAGTCCTGAGTTCAATTCCCAACAACCACGTGGTGGCTCACAACCCTCTGTAATGTAATCTGATGCCCTCTTCTAGTGTGTGTGAAGACAGCGACAGTGTACTCTTATACATAAAATAAATAAATGACCCTTTAAAAATAAAAATAAAAGCACCTGCCCCTGAGCCTAACAACCTTAGTTTAATCCTCAGGACTCGTAAGGTAGAAGGAGAGAAACTCCACACACATGTCAGATGCACATGTGCACCAATATACACACAGGCACAAAACCAACAAATAAATATGAAAGTACACATGAGCCAGGCGTGGTGGTGCATGCCTTTAATCCCAGCACTCGGGAGGCAGAAGCAGGTGGATTTCTGAGTTCAAGGCCAGTCTGGTCTACAGAGTGAATTCCAGGATAGCATTAGGTTCGGTTCCCAGCACCACATAAACTTGGAGTGGTGGTGCACACCTGTCATCCCAGCCCCAGGGAGGTGGAATCAGGAAGCTCCGAAGCTCAATATCATGTAGTTTGTGCTGCAGGAGACCTTGCCCCACACAACAACCGCATGTTCTTAGTCTGAACATTCATTCTAACTCCTTTGTTACTAAGTATGGCAGGCTTGAACATCAACAATAGTTGGGTAATTTATTATTGTTTCTTGGTGCATTTTTGCTAATACTGCTGGTTCAGAATGAAGCTAATGAGAATACCGTCAAATGACATTTGTTAGAATATCATCACACAATGAATTCACATTAGTCTTGCAGACAAACTTAGGTTAATACTAATATTATTGTGAAGTTGGAGTTAATGACATTATTGGGAACCTGCTCTCAACCTATTGGAACTAGGTCAAGATTAGTATTATCCCCACATCCCGGGTTAATGACAATATAATTGGCACAGTCAGTTCTTAACATCGTAGAAAGGCTAGGCTAGTGTCTGACAGCACACACAGAGCACATGGAGTGATACAGAGAAGATTAGCATGGCCCCTGTACAACGATGATGTGGACATTCATGATGCATCATTGCATATCTTTGCCCCAAAATGACTAGTTATATTAGCATACCATGAGTTGATGTGCTTATGTAGCCTTAGCTACCCTGGAACTCTCTATGTAGATGAAGCTGGTCTTGAACTCAGACTCACCTGTTTCTGCCTCCCAAGTGCTGGGGCTAAAGACATGTACCACCATACCAGCTCTGCAGAGATGGAGTTCTTTTTTTTTAAGTTTATTATTTTATGCATCAGTGTTTGTTTGCATGTACATTTGTGCCTCGAGTATGTGCCTGGTGGCTGTGGGGGCCAGAAGACACTGCCAGATCCCTTGGATCAAGAGTTTAAAGATAGTTTTGTGCTACCATCTGGGCTGTGGGAATTGAACCCATGTCCTCTGGAATAGCAGCCAGTGCTTTTAACCAAAGATGGAGTGCTTTATAACAGAATTTTCACATGATGAGCTAATGCTGTCTACCAGTTTCCTCTGAGATGAAGATTGAAGTATTCCATCTGCTTAAGCCCGAAGGTAAACAATTCAAAATGGCTTCAGTAAGTCCCTGGAACTGACCAGATTCACCAGGCCCCTTCCTCTCAGAATAAGCAATAAAGACTACTGTGAGTCACTCTCAAGACATGCCAACCACAAAGAAGACCAGACCAGCTGCCTGGAAGAGGTTTAGACCAGAGTCACTTGGGAAAGACACTTCCCAGCCTGTTATCAGCCTGCAGGCTCCAGGCTCCTAGCTTTTATGAGCTGTCACCCATGCTGTGTTGGGCTTTGGTGATACAGTTGTCTTGAATCACATCTGTTCCTGTAAATAACCCCTCACCCATATTCCTGTAAGTAACCCCAATAAAACTCATTGATTCACCACGCTGGACTTTGGTGGTACTTCCCTCTATCATGGGCTCCCTATTTAGGGTAAGAAAAGTCTTGTCACACAACTAATGATCACTGAACATATGTGGTTAATGTTCATACTGTGGGAATACCCTGGCAGATGTTAATATTACTGCCAAAGATCCACTTAATTATAATACTGCTGCCTGACGACTTGATATATATATATATATATCACCACATACATGGGCCTCCTAGTGTCACCAATAAGAGCAATACCTGGAGCTGTTTGCAAGCCAGTTCTAGCTAGCCCTGGGAGTCAGGTCACAATTCTGGCATAGAGGGCTCACCTGAGGAATGGATGACTCTACTCCTCTTCTGCATGACATGCATCAGGGCACCCACTAGACCTTCTGACTGCTGCGCGGGTGGTTGCTGTACTGAGTTCTCTAGAGCTCCAGGGGTCTGCAGCGAGAGATTGGCGCACAGAGGGCTCAGGACTGGGAGAAGAGCACTTCTCCTGCCCTTTCTTCATTTCTTCTCTCACACACTCCAGTCTCTTTCAAGGGACCACACCGATCTCCAATTTATCACTGGATTCCCCCAAAACCCGGAATCTCAACCATGGCCCACAATGTTCTGACTTACACAGATCCCCCGTTATCTATTCTGCCCATCTTTACCTTGTTCAGCTGAATTCCCTGCCGGATTTGGTCCAAAAGTGCACCCCGGCCCCCACCAGGTGCTGGGCTCCCCCCAGACACTGGAGTAGGAGGGAGCAGGGGAGGGGCGGGCCCACTCCCAGGGCAGGGTGGAGGTGGTGGTGGTGGTGGTGGTGGTGGCGGTGCTGGTGGTCCCCCAGCTCCAGGGAGTGGAGGAGGTGGTGGTCCAGATCGTCCAGTGGCTGGAGGGGGTGGTGGTGGAGGACCCCCTCGGCCCGGTGGTGGGGGCCCTCGTGGTGTTGGTGGAGGTGGGGCACCCCCCATAGGTACAGGGGGCAGTGGACCAGAGCGACCCTTATTACTCCCCACAACAGGAGGTCTCAGAGGCTGGCTTACTCCTCCTCCTCCTCCTCCTCCTCCTCCTCGGCATGGCGGTGGAGGTGGTGGGAGTGGCTCTGCAGAGGGGTAAAATGACATGTTTGTGTGGTAAGTTTTGAGGTTCAGTTTTTTGTTTTTCGAGACAGTGTTTCTCTGTATAACCCTGGCTGTCCTGGAATTCACTCTGTAGACCAGGCTGGCCTCGAACTCAGAAATCCACCTGCCTCTGCCTCCTGAGTGCTGGGATTAAAGGCGTGCACCACCATGCCCGGTTTGAGCTTCATTTTTTTCTTACACATTTCTAGGATAACAACCTTCAGGACCAGAGAAGAAGGTGCTTACCTTGGCGCCTCATCTCCTGCCGGACAGCCTCTAGACCTCCCTGGTCCTCAATAAAATCGTAGATGAGCTTGGAGGTCTCTGCGTCAGTGAGCTGGGCCTCGCTGATTCCTGCCCTGGAGAACAAGCTCCGCAGATCCGGGTCTAGGTTGTTCACCTGCTCCAGCAGGAACCAAAGGGCAGAGCAGAGTTAAAAGCAGAAAGTGAATTAGGAAGGGGCACAGATTATCACCATAGCCAGTACAGCCAAGGATCCAAGAGGGCTGTGGGAAGAGCTCGGTCTGGGTATGGGCTCTGAGCCTTGGTCAATGGGAGAGTATGTGGAAGTTGGGTGGGGGCCGGGGGGGGGGTCTTTGGAGCTACTCACATCAAATCCATTCTGGGGATCCCAGCCCACGTGGCTGACATGTCTAGAGAAGGGAAAGGGATGGCAATCAAGCCCCAGGGTCCTCTTTACCCCTTGTCCTCTCCTTCCCAGAGGGCCTCCAAAAAGCCAGAGCAAGTGAGCGAATACTTTGGTTACCATTCATTTGTCAGACTATGGCTTGGCCATGTCCCTGTCCCTCCGCCCATCTGCTCAAATTTTACAAATTTGCCCACCAATCTCTCTTTTCATCTTTGTCTACCCATCTACTCCCATAGTTACTTTTTTCCTTCCTCCCTGCTGCTCTTCCCTCTTCTTCCTCCTCCTCCCCTCCTCCACTTTCTTTCTGGTCTGTGGGCTGTTTTCTTTTTTAAAAAGACTTATTTATTTTATGTATATGAGCACACTGTAGCTGTCTTCAGACACACCAGAAGAGGGCATCGGTTCCCATTACAGATGGTTGTGAGCCACCATGAACCCTTGGTCGTAATGCTTCTTTCTCAAAGGTGCTGGGATTACAGGAGTGCCCCACCACACTTGGCAATACATTTGCATTTTTACATGTTCTCTCCACATGTGTGTTCACTCATCATACGCTATCCATTCATCCACTTGACTGTCTAGTTTATCTATCCCTGTCCGCTTTGTCTGTGAACCAATCAACCTGCATAATCTGTCTGCATCCTCAGCCACTCACCCATCCATCTACCTGCCCACTCCTACCAATCACCTGCCCGTTCATTCTTCAGCCCATTAATTAATTCTTCCCATTCACTCATCTGCCTGTGTTTCCCTCTGCTCAGCTCAGATGCTTCCCCACCCATCGGGATCCTACGGGAAGAAGTTCTCACTTGAATCCACTTGGTGCTCCGATATCAGCTTTGCTGATCTTCTTTTTCCCTGAGCGTTTCTTATCAGTTGGACCAGGGCCAGGTGCAGGGAGCCCACGGTATCGTGAACTTGTGATGTCAGGGTTCTGAATGTCGACCGTCACAAGTCCTAGAGATAGTGGACCACCTGATGGGCCTGTGGAAAAATGGTGAATGAACCACTGGCCAACACACTTATTAGCCGAACGAAGCCCAGGGGCAAGAAATAGAAAGCTCATTGGAGAAGTTTGTGGATATGTTTGATTGACATGGAGGAAACGGATGAGAAAGGTCTAAGCAAGGCCTACAGAGAGGTGGATAGATCCCAAAAAGACACTGAAAGAGTCACCAATTCGTGTGTCTTTACCATTCAAGTACTGACTCATTCATTCTCTGGCTGGTTGGCTAAAAAGCTTATTAAGTTATTCATTCATTCACACCTAATCATTTGATCTTCCTTGGATAGATCCCACTTTTGTGATTGAATTCTTTAAATGTATATTATGTGTGTGTGCATGCAAGGCACATGTGTAGAGGTCAGAGGACAACTTTGTGAAATTGTTTCTCTCCGATCTTTATGTGGATTCTGGGGCTAGAACTATGGTGTCTAGGCTTGGTGGCAAGCGCTGTTCCATCTCAGCGGCCCTCTTTGCCCACTGTTCATCTGTTTACATGCCCATTCATGAATTCTCTGAACCACCTATGCATTACTTAAATGCAAGTAAGTTTTCATCCATTTACCCCAATACTCATGTACCTATTTATCTATTTATCTATAAGCCACCATCAGTCCATCTCCCACCAATCTCGTCTGCCACCAATCTATCACCGTGCTCATCTGTCCACCCACCATCCACCTCTTTATGAATTTGCAGGCACACTCAACTACTCATTCATCTACTAACCCCCCCACCATCTCTCCAGTGATGTGAGAATCGCCACTTACCCCCATGATCTCCACCCGGGTGTGGGGGCACAGGTGGGAGCCCTCCTCTTCTCTCTGGGAAAATGGAATGAGTTCAGATCTGCCCCAATCTTGTCCCCCCACGTCTCTGGGTTAGTTCTTCATAACCTTTATTTGAACTAGAGGACTCACCCTCATTGATTGGTGCTGGTGGTGGTGGTAGCTGGCGTCTTTCTGTGGTTAAATAGGGTGGACTGAGAGCCAAAACCATGAGAGGGGCTTTTCCAGCCTCACACCCGTGCACTCACCTCTGTCTCACCTACCTCCCCCCCCAATTCCCACCAAGGCCTCCTTACCTCCACTTTGCCTCTGATTCCTTTTTTGTATCTTCTCCTGCACCAAGGCCCGGAAGGCCTGGGCTTCACTCTCATCCGCAAAGTTCAGTCCTACTTGACAGTCCTATACATGCCTTGGGGTCAGCAAACTTCTAGTACAGCCCCCACATCCCCGGGACTTTCTCATCTCCTCCCCACACCCCCCAACTGCACGCAAGGATGCACAGGCTGCTCACTTACATCTCCAGCAAAAGTGTGGAAGAACGGGGTGGGAGTGAGATAAACCAGCTGAGAGTACAGCTCCTGTTCCCAGAGTAGCCGACCAGCCTGGAAGGGGGGGGGGGGTGCATGCTGGCATCCAGGCATCCTGGGTGGCAGACCACTGGAACATGGTGTCCAGGTTTGGTGTCCCGGGGTTTTATTTAGAGCTCTTCAGCTTCAGCTCACTATCAGAGTTTGGGTTCTAGGCGTCTGAGATGGAGGATTGGGGTACGGTCTGAGAGTCAGACACCGATTGATCGATATGAGAGATTTAGGTTTGGGAGCCAAAGCCTCTATGTAGGAATTGATGGCTCCACGTTGTGAATTTAAGATTCCAGTTCTAAGAGTATTCAACATAATTTAGAACATATTTGAGGCTGAGGCTCGGGTATTTGTGGAGCAGATCAAAGTCTTGATATAAACCTTCTGAGGTCCGTCTTCTTAGACTCAGAATGAGAAAAACACAACTTGGGATCTGTATTGGTCTTTGGTTCTGGAGCTCAGGGGGTCACTGATATGAGTGAAGGCTTGGAGCTGTGGACAAAAACTGGTTTTGTAAGGTGGGAACTAGCTTTCCTGTCCGGTGGGGCAGGGGGTCACCTGTAGGCCATAAAGGCGGATGAAGTAGGACTTCTGAGGGTTATCCTTCACGAAGCACACAGCCCCGCAGTGTTCCATGGTCCAGTGCTCAGCTCCAGGGGGCAGTGCCAGGTAGAGCTGAACAACTGTGGTAGCCAGTGTCTAGGAGGGGAGAGCAGGGGTCAGTGCAGTCTGCTCATGGGCCACCAGGCCTGGTCCTTGCCTGCCTGTGGCTCTCATGAGCTTGGGGAGAGAGCTGTAGCCAGGAGGAAGGGGAGTAGACATCAAGATAATGGGGAGTGAGTGAATCTAGGGAGAGGAGATGGGGAGAAGGGGGATACAGGGATGATGGGAACAAGGAGAAGGGAAATATGGGCAAGAGGAGGAAGCAGAACGGGGAAGAAGAGGTAGAGAGGAAGAAGAGGAGAGGGAGGGAGACTGGGAGGACCAGGAGATCTCCCAACTCACCCAACATTTTCGGCCAAGAAGCTCAAAGAGTCTCTGGTTCTCATGGTCCTGGAGGAGGTTGGAAGGAATGTTCTGCTGAATGGCTGGTCCCCCTCGGCCCCCAGGCCTGCCTCCTACAGGGCCAGGGCCACTATTCATGGTGCCTTCTGCCTTAGTCCTCTCCAGCTAAGCTCTGGGTGCAGGGTAAGAAGAGGAACTTCCGCAGTGAGCAAGGGAACAGGAAGTACAATAAACCACAAGGGAAATAAGTCCTCCAGGGCCCCCCAGAGGGCCTGTCCTCCTCTCTAGGACAGGCTTGGGCCCTCCTCCATTTGCGTGGCTAGATCCAAGTTTGTAATGAGCTCAGGGCTTCTTCCTTTCTTCTTTCTTCCCAATGTCCTCTCCCTTTTTGTGCTGGGCCATTTCCTTCTGACAAGCTCAGATCAGCCTTTCTCTAGTCAGACACTGAGGGAGAGCTACGCCATCTGCAGAGCTTCTCCTTCAGGGTAGCTACACAGAGAGTAGTCACAAGTCTGTGTAGCCTCCTTCCGTCTTCCAAAAGCACCGACTTGGCCTGGGATTGAATCTAAGGCCCCAGGTGCTAAAGGGCCGTTGCATTACAGCTTTTCCTTTTAAAGGCATATTGAGCCCGGTGTGGTGGCGCACGCCTTTAGCCCCAGCACTCAGGAGGCAGAGACAGGCAGATTTCTGAGTTCGAGGCCAGCCTGGTCTACAAAGTGAGTTCCAGGACAGCCAGGGCTATACAGAGGAACCCCTGTCTCGAAAAACAAAAAGCAAAAAACAAAAAAAGAAAGAAAGAAAAGAAAAGAAAGAAAGAAAGAAAGAAAGAAAGAAAGAAAGAAAGAAAGAAAGAAAGAAAGGCATATTGAACTAATCTCTAGCTTTGGACGTTGCCACCGATATAGAAGGCCATGACTCACTTCCTCATCTTTTACTCTTGCCCCCTGTAGCTCCCTAATTACTTTCTTTTTCATTTATTTATTTCATGTATGTGGGTACACTGTCGCTGTCTTCAGACACACCAGGAGAGGGCATTGGATCTTCATTACAGATGGTTGTGAGCCACCATGTGGTTGCTGGGATTTAAACTCAGGACCTCTGGAAGAGCAGTCAGTGCTCTTAATCAGAGCATCTCTCCAGACCCCAATTACTTTTTTTTGTAAAATTTATTTTTACTTTATGTGCCTTGGTGTTTTGCCTACATGTATGTCTGTGTGAGGGTGTCAGAGTTATACACAGTCCTGAGCTGCCATATGGGTGCTGGGATTTGAACCTGTGTCCTCTGGAAGAGCAGTCAGTGCTCTTAACCACTCAACAATCTCTCCAGCCTAAACTCAGACCCCCACCCCTTTTTTTGTTTTTTTGTTTTTGATTTATTTGGTATGGTTTTTGTTTTGCTTTGCTTTGCCTTTGTTTGTTTGTTTGTTTGTTTTTAGACACGTTTTCCCTGTGTAGAGCCCTGGCTGTCCTAAAACTCACTCTATAGACCAGGCTGGCCTTGAACTCACAGAGATCCATCTGCCTCTGCCTTCTGAGTGCTGGGATTAAAGGCCTGCGTCACCATGCCTGGCCCTAATTACTTTCTTTTCAACCTCATTCGGGAAGGAAGGACATGACAGTATAAATAAATAAATAAATAAATAAATACTAAAACAACATTTTGATTGATTTTTTTTTATTATGTTGGGACTTTTTGAAAGTAGGGAACCTTTGAAGGCTTAGTTGTCTCTACTTTTGGTGATAAGGATTGGCTCCTGGGCCTTAACCATGGTAAGTACGTACTCTAACACTGAGCTGTACCCTCATGCCTTCTCATCCCATTGCCTAAGGGAGGAGGCTGGACTGAGCTGTACCCTCATGCCTTCTCATCCCATTGCCTAAGGGAAGGAGGGTACCAGGGGTAGGGACAGAAGTTTGACATGCCTAAGCAGGTTTCAGATGTGGGTACAAACCTTTGAATTGGATGTCCTCAGGGCTGCCTGGAACTTGACTGTTTATGCCTGCAGGCACAAGGTCTTCGATCCAAACTCAGGCTCCAAATGCCTTTTGAGATCATTTCTTCAACTTCTTCCAGGCTCTCACCCAGTCTCCAAATAGTTTATGGGGCCCACAACACACAGAGCTACTGACATCTCCAGATCTGAAGTACCTTACAACCTGATTCTTATTTTCTTTCATTTGCGGGGCAGGGTGTAGGACCTATAGAGTCTCACTTAGTCCAGGATGACCTTGAACTTGTGTAACTGTGGATGATATTAAACTTCTGACCATCCCGGGGATTGAACTCAGGACCTCTGGAAGAGCAGTTAGTGCTCTTAACTGCTGAGCCATCTTTACCTCCTCCCATATGCTGAGGTTAGAGATGCCATCATCCCTGGCTTTTCCAAGTACATATTTGGCTTTAAAAAGCCATTGTAGGATGCTGGGTATGGTGGCACACACTTTTAACTCCAGAATTCTGGAGGCAGAGGCAAGAAGATCACTTTGAATTTGAGGCCAGCCTGGTCTACATAGTGAATTCTAGAAGAGCCAGAGCTCTTCTAGAATTTTTTTGACCCTTGCTCAAAAAAAAAAAAAAAAAAAAAAAGTAAGGAAGGAAGGAAGAGAAAAGAGAAAAGACATTCCAGGTTGTGAGTGGCCCAGTGTGGTAGAGGCTGTGGTTTAATTTCCTTTATTGTGTGTATATGTGTACATTTCAAGGTAAACATCTCAATTAAACTCTTTCTACAATAAATGTTTTACAGACTGACTTCTGACTTTCCATGTAGTTAAGAGTTAAGGCTGGCCGGGCGTGGTGGCGCACGCCTTTAATCCCAGCACTCGGGAGGCAGAGGCAGGCGGATTTCTGAGTTCGAGGCCAGCTTGGTCTACAAAGTGAGTTCCAGGACAGCAAGGGCTATACAGAGAAACCCTGTCTCGAAAAACCAAAAAAAATAAAAGAAAAAAAAGAGTTAAGGCTGGTCTTGAACTTCTGATCGTGAAGCCCCAACTTCCCAAATACTCAAATACTGAGATTACAAGCATGTGCCACCATGATTTAGGGGATGCTGAGAATCAAACTCAGGGCCTCCTGTGCCAAGCCACTGCTCTACTGACAAGGGTTCTCTCATCTTAATGGTACACACTGAATGATGTTTACTAAGAATTTCTAGGGCTGGGCAATGGTGACACATGCCTTTAATCACAGCATTTGGGAGGCAGAGGCAGGCAGACTTCTGAGTTCGAGGCCAGCCTGGTCTACAAAGTGAGTTCCAGGACAGCCAGGGATATACAGAGAAACCCTGTCTTGAAACACTCCCCACCCCCCAAAAAAAATTTTTTTTAGGAACTAGCCCAAACTAAACACTCAAGAAGTATGTTTGTTGGGTATGGTGGCACACACATGCAATCCAAAAATTTGGAAAAGAGAGGTAGGAGGTTAGCCAAAACTACATAGTGAATTAGAGGCTGGCCTGGGCTACATGAGACCTGTCTCAAAAAGAAAATATGTTGAAGGAATAAATGGCAGGATTAATAATCTTTAATCTGATGATGTGTGTCCTCAAAGAAACTTGTCCCAGGTTTGTTCCTGTTGTTTGTTATTCTGGAACCTTCTAAAGGGGTTGGGGAAATGACTCAGTGGTTAAGAGCACTGACTGCTCTGGGGGATTGAGATGTTGCTCAGAGACTGCTCGTCGAAATAGAGCTGCCTGCCGGCAGCTCCTATACCTCTGTAAACTCCAGCTTTAGGGGAATCCATGGGCCCCGGGCATACACATAGTGCATAGGCATAGATGCAGGCAGAACACTCGCACACATGAAATTAAAATCAGCTCCCTTACTCCTATGGTTTTTTTGTTCTTCATCTTCTTCCTGCTTCTGTAATAAGAAGAATCCCAAGAGATGCCCCCTTTACTCTACAGCACATGACTTTAAACCTCCATGCTTCTGTTGTTGGTATTTTTAAAATTAACATTGACAGTTGTGATTCTGAGTGTGTTGACAGTGGCAGAGGCAGAAAGATCTCTATGAGCTCAAGGCCAGGCTGCTCAACAGTAAATTCCAGACCAGTTTAGGACTGCTTGGTGAAACTCTGTCTCAAAAAACAGAAAATTAACTATGGCTGTGTTTCTGTTCTTATTGATAAGTAGCACACAGAATTAAAATTTATACTTTTTCTCTAAAAACAAAACAAAACAAAAAAAGCAAACCACCACCAACAACAAAAAGAAAACCTAAATCGGGCTGGTGAGATGGCTCAGTGGGTAAGAGCACCCGACTGCTCTTCCGAAGGTCCAGAGTTCAAATCCCAGCAACCACATGGTGGCTCACAACCATCCGTAACGAGATCTGGTACCCTCTTCTGGAGTGTCTGAAGACAGCTACAGTGTACTTACATATAATAAATAAACCTTAAAAAAAAAAAAGAAAACCTAAATCATATAGTTGTTTAAGATTTATTTATTTAATGTATGTGAGTACACTGTCATTGTCTTCAGACACACCAGAAGAGGGCATCGGATCCCATTACAGATGGTTGTGGATGCTAGGATTTGAACTCAGGACCTTTGGAAGAGCAGTCAGTGCTCTTAACGTCTGAGCCATCTCTCCAGCCAGCCCAGCTTGTTTCTTGTTTATAGTGATACTTTGCTTTATAATTGGCCTTCCATGTCTGTGACTTTAAATAATAAAGGATTTTAAATATGTGAACGCATCTTGCTTCTGTATTAAATATGGTCTGAATATTCGAGAATTCCTGGGAAAAGCTGTGAATCCAGAATCTGCTTGACTGTATAAAGCTGCACAGACAGGAAGAGCTTGGATAGTACCTTATCCGTGGGCTGGTTTTAGCTCCTAGAGCAGCCAGCCATTTTTCACCCACCTTTGTGTCAGAACTAACATCCTGTTAGTAGAAGATAAAAACCGTTGGGAATCTATTGAAGTAGCAGACCACTTGTTCCCACCAACATAAAAGCTAGGAATGCCATCAGATAGCACCTTGGGCCGATAGAAAAGCTTCTGCCATCTTCTGAGGTACCCACCAGTGTATTTTAAATGTGTTTTGATTTATGACTGTCTTTGTTCTGTAAAACTACAAAATTGGATGAAACTGCTTGCACGTTGGAAGGTGGCATTTGGGGCCAACTAAATCTGTGTTCCCAAGCCATGGTCACTCAGAATGTCTTCAGAATAAACTATCTCCTATCCCCCCCCTTTTTAAGATTTATTTATTTATATATGAATACACTGTTGCTGTCTTCAGACACACCAGAAGAGGGCATCAGATCTATGGTTGTGAGCCACCATGTGGTTGCTGGGAATTGAACTCAGGACCTCTGGAAGAGCAGTCAGTGCTCTTAACATCTGAGCCATCTCTCCAGCCCCTCCTATTTCCTTTAAGATGCGAGCTGTGTGTGTGTGTGTGTGTGTGTGTGTGTATTAATAATGGGCAGATATTGTATTGATATCACTCCAAAGAAAAGACTAAGTGCTGGAAGGATGGCTCAGTGGTAAAGAGCACTGACTGCTCTTCCTGAGTTCAACATGGGGAGGGGCCAATCACTGTTTCTTACGAACTAGCTGAGACTGAGTCGGCACAGTTTACTCCTGAGGTGTTTCATAAGGCCAGGAGCATGTGGGTGGGTTAGGAGCCCCGAGGCCAGGCAGGGTGAGAGAGGAACCGGGTGTGTGCAGAGAGCATCTGCAGAGATAAGAATCTCTTGTGCTGGGCTGAGGGTTGAACTCTGTGCTGCCTTGTGTTTCAGAGGCTTTAAAGTTCATCTTGGGGAACACGGTACGCGCGCGCGCGCGCACACACACACACACACACACACACACACACACACACACAGCTCGGAAGCTAATGGGGCTAATGGGCTAGAAGCAAAATATGGAGCTATCCAGCCTGGGCTCTGGCTCTGGCTCTTGTTTTCTTTTTCTTTTTTTCTTCTTCTTGTTTTCTTGTCATCCGTGTCCTTTCTGGTCAGCTCCGACTATCTCAGTTCCCTCTTCCTCAGGATAGAAAATAGTAGTTAAGATCACTGAGATGAATAAGACCATTGGAGTAATGTGATGAAGATGTGGGCGAAATCTGGCAGGTTATAATTATTTTTTAAAATAATTATGTTATTATAATTATACATCATCATCATTATTACTTGAGGCAGTCTTATGTAGCCCAGACTGTCTATGTAACTGACGATAGGTACCATCTCCTGAGTGCTAAGATCACAGTGTGTGTCAGTCAACAAGTCTGGGTGGGTTATTATTTATTGTTATTCTTATAAAATATCAGAGTACTCCCCAAAAGCCCCTCCCCACCCTCCTCGGCCTCTCCTGTAATCTCAGTGCTCAGAGGTTAGGTAGGAGGATCTCCTGGAGTTTTAGACCACTGTGGCCAGCACGGTACGTTCGAGGCCAGCTTGGACATACATAGTATGCGACCTTGTCTCTAAAATAAAAACCAGGTCGCCCCAGCAAGTCTTTCTTCCCTCACAAATGCTGTGGTCTCAGGACTGAATCCACCCTGAGAATTGGTGTTCTGGGAAGTAACCACTCCAAAGCCTGCGATGCTAGCGTGGCCCAAACCACTGCGTGTGGCCTGGGGGGCGCCCACGTCGCGACCCCTGCAACCCGGCGCATGCGCGGCCGCCCGGACGGAACCACACGGCTGCCCGGCGAGGGGGAATCGGGAGCGGAGCCGCCGCCCGCGCTCCCGCGCGCCACTGCGGAGGGCGGCATTCTTGGGACGTTCCACTTGCTGAAGGGGGCGCAGTGAGGAAGCGGCGCCTGGCCACGAACGGCCACCAGTCCGCTCGCCCTAGAACCCCGTCATGGTATGTCTTCTTCATGGTGACTCTGGCGGATGGCAAGATCGAGTCAGCGGAAGGCTTCTATGCCACCCACCACGTTCACCCGCTTTCCCCTAACCCCCTAATCCTTCCTTTTGGAACCGGCTCCCAAGGCACTCGCGCAGGCCATTGGTTCGGAAGCTGCCCTGGTGAGCTCTGATTGGTCCTCTTCCGGATGGAGGCGGGTCTTCCTTTCTGAGGCTGCGGCCCTGGGAATAACGTGGCTCCGCCTCCACCTTTGCACCAGGTTCCTGCAGACTGCCTCCGGGCATGCGCAGTGATTGTAGCCAGTGACATTCTGCCAAAGCTGGCCTTTAGCATCAGAGACCTTGGGTCATGGTTTCAAATACCACCTCAAGTCTGTAAAAGTCGTGAATAAAAGGCCAGTGGAGGGTACTTGTTTACTGTGGAAGGTTAGTGAGATCGCACTACAGGGCTCAGAGCTTCTGTAGTGAATACCTTAATAGCCAGCCTGGGTCATATAAGTCAATTTTTAAAAATTGTTTTTTGTTGTTTGGTTCTTTTGAGAACAGGGCTCAGTGTAAATTTTTTTCTTCAAACACTGTAATCTTTCAGTGATCCCTGATCATGTATGGCAGAAGCCGAACTTTGCTGGCACAGGCAAGTGGATCTCTTTGAGTTTGAAGCCATCCTGGCTACAGAGCAAGTTCCAAGGTTTCAGGACAGTCAGAACTACACAAAGAAACTGTCTCAAAACAACAACAACAACAAACAAAGACATGCCACAGGAGAGTGAAACATCATGGTAGGAGTAAAGGCTTTAGGGCTGGCTAGGCCGTTAAGAGCACTGACTGCTCTTCCAAAGGTCCTGAGTTCAAATGCCAACAACCACATGGTGGCTCACAACCATCTATAATGAGATCTGATGTCCTCTTCTGATGCGGCTGAAGTCAGCTACAATGTACTTATGTATAGTAATAAATAAGTCTTTGGGCTAGAGCAAGCAGGGACTGAACAAGTGTGGCCGACTTGAGCAAAGCAGAGGTCCTAAGAAATTTAATTCCCAACAACCACTTGAAGGCTCACAACCATCTGTACAGCTACAGACTCACATAATTCTTTTTTTATTTGTTTTGTTTTTCCGAGACAGGATTTCTCTGTGTATCCCTGGCTGTCCTGGGACTCAGAAATCCACCTGCCTCTGCCTGCCAAGTGCTGAGATTAAAGGTGTGTGCTACCACTGCCCGGCTAAAAATCTTAAAAAAAAAAAAAAATGGCAGGCAGTGAGTTCCAGGACAGCCAGGACTATACAGAGAAACCCTGTCTCGAAAAAAACAAAATTGGGAGCCCAAGAAACATTTCTCCATACTAAAAATGCTCCTTAGAATGAATTTGAAAAGAATTGAAACATGGACTTCAGAAATGTCTTCTCTGTGGACTTTGAAAATAAGAATTAACTGGTATAGATTCTAAACTAAAGTTATTAAGCAACTTTTCCCTTCAAACTTAGATTTTATTTTATTTTTTTTAAAAAATGAATTTGCCGGGTGTGGTGGCGCACACCTTTAATCCCAGCACTTGGGAGGCAGAGGCAGGTGAATTTCTGAGTTCGAGGCCAGCCTGGTCTATAGAGTGAGTTCCAGGTCAGCCAGGGCTACACAGAGAAACCCTGTCTCAAAAAAACTAAAAAAAAAAAAAAAAAAATGAATTTAAAAAGCTTTAAAATCTTACTTATTGCCATCAGTTATCTTCTTCTACAGCTGACACAATATTTGGTTTTTGTTTGTTTCTTTTTAAGACAGGTTCTCTCTGGTCCTCAGTGGTCTGAAACTATGTAAACCAAGCTGACCTTTAACTCAAAAAGTTCTACCTGCCTCTGTCTACCTTGTTGCTATTAAGTGCATGTCACCTCAGCTGACAACACAAAACATTTTGAAGTACTTTAATTGTAAATTTTCTTTGATTTTTTTTTTTACTACAAAATATTGGATTTTTTTTTCTTTGTTTTCTCCAAGTACTACAGAATGAAGTACTTCTGCATGCTAGGAAAGTGCCCTACCACCGAGATATGTCCTGGGTCCTATTTTTGCCTTTTTAAAAAAGATTTATTTATTAATATACATAAGTAGACTGTAGCTGTCTTCAGATGAGCCAGAAGAGGGTGTCAGATCTCATTATGGGTGGTTGTGAGCCACGATGTGGTTGCTGAGATTTGAACTCAGGACCTTTGGAAGAGCAGTCAGTGCTCCTACCCGCTGATCCATCTCACCAGCCTGCCTTTTTTTTTTTTTTTTAAGATTTATTTATTATACGTAAGTAGACTGTAGCTGTCTTCAGACACACCAGAACAGGGCATCAGATCTCATTAAGGATGGTTGTAAGCCACCATGTGGTTGCTGGGATTCAAACTCAGGACCTTCAGAAGAGCAGTCAGTGCTCTTAACTGCTGAGCCATCTCTCCAGCCCCCTATTTTTGCCTTTAAAAAACAAAACAACACAACAAACAAACAAAAAATGTTCAGTTTCTCTTGTTGCCCAGGCTGTTCTGAAACTTGTAGACAAATCTGGCCTTGAACTCAGAGATTTGCTTGCCCCTGCCTTTGGACTTCTGGGGTAAAGGCCACAGGGGTGGGCCATAAAATTTTTTTTAATTTTTTGGTTTTTTGTTTTTTGGGTTTTTTTTTTTTTTTTTCGAGACAGGGTTTCTCTGTATAGCCCTGGCTGTCCTAGAACTCACTCTATAGATCAGGCTGCCCTCAAACTCAGAAATCCACCTGCCTCCCAAGTGCTGGGATTAAAGCTGCAGGAGACTACCACTCAGCTAATATGAGGGATGTGGATGTAGCTCAGTAGTAGACTGAATTTACAATGCCCTGGTACAGCCCCTGACACCAGACAAAATAGTAAAAGAAATACAAACTTTCACCAAAGGAGTATCTATCTGCAGGGCATATTATTGGACAAGATATGGTATAATTCAGTATATAGTTTAAATACATAATTACTGGTCTGAACAACCAAGTGGAAGGTACTGCCTAATTTTAAAAGTGCAGGGAAGAAAAGGACATTTAAAATTGCTTATGTGGAGCTGGTTAGATGGCTTAGCACTTGCCATGTAAATATGATAGCCTGATTCAATTCCTGGATCCCAAGATGGAAGGAGAGAACAGAGCATCACACACAGTCTCTGGCCTTCAATACCAATGTCACATTGCATGCATCTCTTGCGCATATATATAATTAGTACAATTTGCATTTATGGATTTAAAAAAACCTAAAAATTGCCCATTTTAGGGGCTGGAAAGATGACAAACTAGCTGCTCTCGCAGAGGACCTGGGTTCAATTTCCTTCACCCACATGGTGGTTCATCTGTAACTGCAGTTCTAGGATATCAGATACCCTTTAATGACCACTGCAGGCCACAGGTTTGTACACAGACATACATATAGACAAAGCATTCACATCAACGAAAATTTGAAATATTTTAATTGCCTATTTTAGTATGTTTGTCCATTCTATTATAAAAATTCTTTCCACTTCCAAAAAGTGGTCAAAAATTTTAGTTGGTTTCAGAACTAAACTAGTAATATTAAAATCAGGTCCAGCAGCCAGGCAGTGGTGGCACATTCCCTTAATCCTAGCACTCAGGAGGCAGACATAGATGGATCTCCTCGAGTTTGAGGCCAGCCTGGGCTACAGAGCAGGTTCTCGACAGCCAAGGACACAAAGAAAAAAAATCTGTCTTAGAGAGAGAGAGAGAGAGAGAGAGAGAGAGAGAGAGAAGAGAAGAGAAGAGAAGAGAAGAGAAGAGAAGAGAAGAGAAGAGAAGAGAAGAGAAGAGAAGAGAAGAGAAGAGAAGAGAAGAGGAAGAGGCCCAGCAATATAGCTATGATGGTGACAATGCTTTTTGTCTAGCTTGATGACAAGACTTAAATCTCTGAAAACCACATGATGGAAGGAACTGACTCCTGCAAGTTGTCCTTTCCCTACCCACGCATCCACGCAGGCATGCTCACGCCTCAACACCTTGTTGGTACTCAGTAGCCAGGGAAGCTCTCCTTTTAGAAAGCTTACTTTTGTTTTGTTCTGTTTCTGTCGGTTTGTGAGATTGAACAACAATGTTCAGGCTTGGCAGCAGGCAAATTTTACCCCCTGACCCTGGCAGCCCAAGTTTTGTTGATGTTGAAGGAGTGAGGAATACAGCTTACTCTCACAGAGACATAGACACAGAAAATGCCACAGTTCTGGACTTTGTCCCCAACCCCCCACATATCCTAGTAACTGTTTTAAAAGCGTGCTAGATAACAGCGTTGTCTTTGAGGTTCTCAGCATTAACAGCTTGAGTTGGTTTTAGGTGAGCATTTCCCTGCTTTGGCCTGATTGGATTTTTAGCATCTGTCCTCTTAATACAACTTGGACCTGGTAGTGGAGGCAGGAGCTGATAACTGAACTGACCAAAGTACCATCAGCCATCTATTTCCCAGGCCTTATATAGGCCAATCCACACTTTGAAACGTTCAGTGTCAATTTGGGCCCATTCTATAGAACTATATAGCCGGCCTTCAGGTGTTTAACACCATCGTGAGGACATCATGTCCTTGTTACACTGGGTGACAAGACAAATAAGTAAAGTAAGAGGTGGGCATTTTGGTGGCAGGGCATAAGGAAAACAGTTGTAGCAACTCTAAGGAGCTTGTCGCTTGCCTTGCATATGTACGGCCCTAGAAATGAGAGAGAGAGAGAGAGAGAGAGAGAGAGAGAGAGAGAGAGAGAGAGAGAGAGAGAGAGACAGAGAAGAGAGAGAGACAGAGAAGAGAGATCCAGGGTAAATTTTCTTTTCTAAAAACTTGAAGGTATGCTGGATGTGGTAACACATGCCATTAAACCAAGCACTCAAGAGGAAGATGCAGGCAGATCTCTGTGAGTTCCTGGACAGCCTTGGCTACATAGTGAGACCTTGTTTCACCGATGGGCCCCATGAGAGTTTGGGCTTATTTGAGTGTACCTGTGCCAGCATAGGGATCTTCAAACTTTAGCAGCCATCACAGTCCCTTGCTGAGGAGGAGGGTGTATCCATCTACATATTGTCTGTTTAGAAGGTGGGAGCTAGAGTCTGGGGAACTGTCAGTAAAATCTTCCCCAATAATACAGATGCAGCCTTTGAAGATCCAACTTTGAGGACCTCTGTCTTATTGCCAGGCGTCATCAAATAGCAGAGGATGCTTGAAAGTTAGAAGGCATGTGGGCCCTGGACCGTGTGACTCGATGGTCAGTGATAGCTTCTTGCAGGCCTTAAGGTTCCAGTATTTTTGGGCTTCTGCACTGAGAGCAGCCTCAGTAGCCTGACCACCTGATCATGGAGACGGTGGGAGCTTTCACAAAGGGCGGTGCAATTCTACAAAAGACATCCTCCTCTGAGGATCTGCAGCTTGGATCTGTAATGATTTCCAATTTAAAGGAACAAAGCTGCCACCCACAGAGGCTGCCCTCCTACTGGCAGGCAGCCTGTCTCCCAGCCCCCAGCCTGCTTGCCTTCCCTAGCATTTTTTTCAGACCCGAAGGGTGGGAAGAGAGAAAGTCAATTTGGGGAGTGGGTGAAGGATTACAAAGCTTTTCTGGTTTCTAGGGCAACACTGCCACCAAGAGTAAGCTGCGAGACATCTCAAGCGGTGAAGTCAAACAAGAAGGAGCTGCAAGACTGGGCTGTGAAATGTTGCCAAGCCATTTCCAGAGCCTTGAAAAGGAGTCAGAAACAATGAAAAGGGATGCAGAAGGCACAGGTGTGTGTGTGTGTGTGTGTGTGTGTGTGTGTGTGTGTGTGTGGCTGGTGCCTGTAATCTCAGCCACTCAAGAAACTGATACCGGAGGGTTGCTTGTGTCCAGGGGTTAGAAACAACACATGGTGTGATCTTTTCTTTAGAAGGGGGGGCGGAGATGAAAAGAAGAAAAGGAAGGAAGGGGGAAGGAAGAAAAGAAGGGCGAAGGAAAGAAGGTAGGCTCAGAAGTCAATTTGAAGATTAAAGATGGGACAGAGGACCAGCTGGATGGTTCAACACTTGCCATCTTGCTTGAGTTCAAGCCCCAGAACTCAGTGGAAAGAAAGAATAGATGCCTGCAAGTTGTTGTTTGACCTCCACGTGTGTGGTGTGCTGTGGCATGCATACACACACACATACACACACAGAGTATATATGTATATATACATACACATAATGACCACCAATGACTCAGAATATGTCCCTTTGTAGATAAAGACCACAAAAGCCTGACTCAGAATACACAGGAAAGTATGCTCAGTGCCCCGTTATATATGTATATATACATATACACACACACACAAATATTTAAATGTAGGATAGAGCCTTGTGTGTGCCTCATGCCTGTAATTCCAGCACCCTCGAAGTTGATGAAGGAGGATTGAGTTTGAAGGCAACCTGGGCTACAAGGTAAGAACTGGTCTTCAAAACAAAACAAAACAACGCCCCCCCCAAAAAAACCCAAAAATAAAACAAACAAATAAAAACAAACAAACAAACAAACAAACCAAAACCAAGAAAAACAAACAGGTACAATTTGACTGGTATGGACTCAAGTAGGTTCCAGTTACAATTATGTCATTTATTCACTGTGTGGCCTCAGGCAAATTCTTCAAGCTCTCTGTATATGAGGGTTCTCCATCTGTGAAACTAGAGATAACACGAGGTCACTTTCTGGGTGCTCTTGAAGATTAAAGAATCTGTGGGAAATATTCAGACCATCTGCTTGCATCTGGCTGCAGAAACGCCCATCAGCCTTGGCATGACACAAAGCTAGGAGTGCAGAGATACTCTTAAAAGAGTTCACAAGAGGGCACCGTGCTCTTGTGCATTGCTTTGATAAAATTTCACACAGATAATTTAACTGAGCCAGAAAACAGGGCACTGAGCATACTTTCCTGTGTACTCTGAGTCAGGCTTTTGTGGTCTTTATCTACAAAGGGACATAGTCTGAGTCATTGGTGGTCATTATCTACAGGCAGCCCTGCGGACAATGCATCCTTGGAATGATGTGACTCTCAGTATCTAAAAGGTACAAGGGGACCCAGAGAGGCAGGACCTATATTTTTCTGATACAGACATTACGAGAAGCAACAGTACTGCTACATGCTTCTGGAAAGGTATATAAAATTACCCAGGAAACAGAGCACTTGGGAACTGAGCATTGCAGAACGTGGCTATAATTCCAGATACTTGGGAGCTAAGGCTATAGGATCACATGAACAGAGAAGTTTAAAACCAGCCTGGTCAAGGCAGTAAGGCACTGTTTCGTTTCCTTTCTTTCTCTTTCTTTCCTTCTTTCTTTCTTTCTTTCTTTCTTTCTTTCTTTCTTTCTTTCTTTCTTTCTTTCTTTCTTCCTTCCTTCCTTCCTTCCTTCCTTCCTTCCTTTCCTTCCTTCCTTCCTTCCTTCCTTCCTTCCTTTCTTCCTTTCCTTTCCTTCCTTCCTTCCTTCCTTCCTTCCTTCCTTCCTTCCTTTCCTTCCTTCCTTCCTTCCTTTTCTTCCTTCCTTCCTTCCTTCCTTCCTTCCTTCCTTCCTTCCTTCCTTCCTTCCTTCCTTTCCTTCCTTCCTTCCTTCCTTCCTTCCTTCCTTTCCTTTCCTTTTCTTTTCTTTCTTTCTTTCTTTCTTTCTTTCTTTCTTTCTTTCTTTCTTTCTTTCTTTCTTCCTTCCTTCCTTCCTTCCTTCCTTCCTTTCCTTCCTTCCTTCCTTCCTTCCTTCCTTCCTTCCTTCCTTCCTTCCTTTCCTTTCCTTTCCTTCCTTTCCTTCCTTCCTTCCTTCCTTCCTTCCTTCCTTCCTTCCTTCCTTCCTTTCTTTTTGGTTTTTCCAGACAGGTTTTCTCTGTGTAGCCCTGGCTGTCCTGGAACTCACTTTGTAGACCAGGCTGGCCTCAAACTCAGAAATTCGCCTGCCTCTGCCTCCCAGGTGCTAGGATTAAAGGCGAGAGCCACCACTGCCTGGCTCGCTCTGTTTCAAAAACAACGAACCAACAAATATATACAATGGACCTGTAATCCCAACACTCAGAACATTGAGGCAAGAGGATCATAAATTTGAGGCCACCCATCTTGTCCTACATAGCAAGTTTTTTGTTTCTTTGCTTTTATTTTTTAAAAAGATTTATTTGCTTATTTATTTTATGTATATGAGTATACTGTAGCTGTCTTCAGACACACCAGAAGAGGGCATCAGATCTCATTTAGGTGGTGTAAGCCACCATGTGGATGCTGAAGATTGAACTCAGGACCTCTAGAAGAGCAGTCAGTACTCCTAACCACTGAGCCATCTCTCCAGCCCCTTGCTTTTATTTTTCAAGACAGGGTTCCTCTTTGTAACCCTGGCTGTCCTGTAACTTGTTCTGTTGACCAGTCTGGCCTCAAACTTAGATCCACCTGCTTCTGCCTCTACTCTATAGCAGGCTTGCTTTAATAGAGGAAACTTGTCTTAATAAAAAAAAAAAAAAAAAAAAAAAAGAGGAGGTGGATTGGGTTGGTAGGAGGGAGGGAAGGAGTTAAATTATGTAATTATATTTTAATTAAAATATATTTGAATAATAATATGGCTGCCATCCATAGCTGAGGATCAGTTACTGTCAGTTGACGGCTTCTTAGGGAAGGGAAATCCATTTTCTTTAAGGATATGGCACTGGGTACCTTGACCATGTTCCAGCAGATAGCTCCATATCAATGAGTTTATGGGTAGCACATGGACTTGGTAAACCATTAAATAAGAAAAGAGGGGCTGGGGGCTGGTGAGATGGCTCAGCAGTTAAGATCACTGACTGCTCTTCCAAAGGTCCTGAGTTCAAATCCCAGCAACCTCATGGTGGCTCACAACCATCTGTAATGAAATCCGATGCCCTCTTCTGGAGTGTCTGAAGACAGCTACAGTGTACTCACATATAGTAAATAAAATAAATCTTTTTTTAAAAAAAGAAAAAGAAAAGAAAGGAAAGGAAAAGAAAAGAAAAGAGGGGGTGGAGAAATGGCTCGGTTTAGAACCCGTGCTGTTCCTCCAGAGGGACCCAAATTTAGTTGTCAGGTAGCTCACAACCTCCTGTAACTCCACTTCCAGGGGACCCATTGCCCTCTTCTGGCCTCTATGGGCACCTACAGACACATACACATACACCTACACCTGCAGACACATAGATACTTCAAAATATAATAATAATGACAATAATAATAATAATAATAATAGGATATGGAGTTAGGATGGGATGGGGGTGTGAATCTAGAAGAGGATAGGAACAAGAGTGGGGGGTCACGGACTGGAGAGATGGCTCAGCAGTTAAGAACACTGACTGCTCTTCCAAAGGTCCTGAGTTAAAAAACCAGCAACCACTGGTAGCTCACAACCATCCATAATGAGATTTGGTGCCCTCTTTTGGAGTGTCTGAAGATGGCTACAGTGTACTTACACATAATAAATACATAGATCTTTTTTTAAAAAGTGGGGGTCACAATAATCAAAATGCATTGGATGCACATCCAAAATTCTCAAAGAATTAAAATATTATATTAGGGCTGGTGAGATGGCTCAGAGGTTAAGAGCACTGACTGCTCTTCCAAAGGTCCTGAGTTCAAATCCCAACAACCACATGGTGGCTCACAACCATCTGTAACTAGATCTGACGCCCTCTTCTGGAGCGTCTGAAGACAGCTACAGTATACTTACATATAATAAATAAATAAATAAATAAATAAATAAATAAAATATTATATTAAAATGAAAAATCATAAATGGTGGCATGGACGGGATTCCTCCATTTGAGCAGGGAAGATAGAATGTGAAGCCTGCAGATCCTTCAGGCACAGTGAATGAACAGGAAGAAAATATGCGAGTATCTCTTCTCTACAGCTTGCTCTGAACTGTCCTTAGTAAATTAGGGAATTTCATATTGACTCATGATCCTGTAGTACGGTTTTTGTTCAGCAGTTAAAAGTGCAAGCTGTGGCCCAGAAACCCTTTCTTGGGAAGATGGCGGCAGCTATGTCAGTGTTTCAGCCACCGGTCGGAGGCTTTTCTTTTTATAATTGCCACAGGAATGCTGTCTTGGAAGCTGAGTTTGCAAAAAAAAGGGGTTCAAGCTCCTGAAAGCTTGAAAAACTGTCACTACTATTATGGGGTTGGTTTATAAGAATGGCATAGTTCTTGGAGCAGACACAAGAGCTACTTAAGGGATGGTTGTTGTTGACAAAAACTGTTCAAAAATTCACTTTCATACCTCCTAATAGTTATTGCTGTGGAGCTGGGATAGCTGCAAACACAGATATGACAACCCAGCTTATTTCTTCCAACTTGGAGCTCTACTCTCACCACTGGCCACCTTCCGAGAGTTAATCGGATGTTGAAGCAGATGCTTTTCCAGTATCAAGGTTACATTTGGTGCAGCCCTAGTTTTGAGGAGAGTAGACAGTACTGGTCCTCATCTCTACAGCATCTATCCTCATGGATCAACTGATAAATCGCCTTATGTCACTGTGGGTTCTGGCTCCTTGGCAGCAATGGCTGTGTTTGAAGGTTAAGTTTAGGCTGGATATGGAGGAGAAAGAAGCTAGTGAGTGAGGCTATTGCAGCTAAGCATCTTTATTGACTGGGGGTCTGGAAGCAACATTGATCTGTGCGTTATCAGCAAGAGCAAGCTGGACTTTCTTCGTTCATGCTCAGTGCCCAACAAGAAAGGGACCGGGTTTGGCCGGTACAGATGTGAGAAAGGCACTACTGCTGTCCTCACTGAGAAAGCCACCCTTCTGGAGATTTGGGTGCTAGAAGAGACAATGGATACTTCGTGAACAGTGCTGTGGGTGGTTGGATATCTCTCTGGGGTACACACCACCCCTATCCCCACACCACTCTACCCCCATCAGAAAACATGCCTTTGGCTATTGCTCAATTAAAAAAAGACAAAATAATGCAAACTGCTCTTGAAGAAGTCTCAGGCTCAGTTCCCAGCACCCACTAACAAGACATCAAATGCCCTATTGTGGCCTTTGTGGGCACACACACACAAATAATAAAATGGTCCCTGATTGTGGTGGTTTGAAAAAGAATGGCCCCCAGAGCCTCATATATTTGAAGGCTTAGTCATTAGGGGATGGAACTATTTGAAGGGATTATAAAGATTGAGAGGTGTGGGCTTGTTGGAAGAAGTATGTCACTGGGAGTGGGCTTTGAGGGTTCAAAAGCTCATGTTATACCTAGAGTCAGTCTCTCCTCCACCCTCCTGTGGCTCAGTATGTCCCTCCCAGCTCTTTCTCCAGCACCATGCCTGCCTGGATGCCACCATCCTTCCTGCAATGAGGAAAACAGACTAAACCTCTGAACCTGTAAGCCAGCCCCAATTAAATGCTTTCTCTTATAACAGTTGCCTTGGTCGTGGTGTCTCTTCGCAGCACTAAAATAGTGACTAAGACGCTGATGAACCCATCTCTTGGTAGTTTTGATCTTGTATAATCTCCTCCCCAAGTGTGGCCTGGATTTAGTGACTTACTTCTAACAAATGTACTACGGCAGACGTGGTGACATGTTGTAGGGATTCATCTTGCCTGATGGCAGCCATCTGTACATATGGCCACCGTGACTGGCCCAGAATATTCCTGGGAGTTTCTCCCACTTAGTTTTCCAACATAATATAAGTAAGCAAAGCTGTTAGAATCTTCTGTGTATCTTTGTGACTGGGCTTTGGTAACCTCAAGACTAGCACATGAACTCAAGATAAACCAGGTACCATTCAGCTTGGATAAAGTTGCTGTCGTTTGGATCAGTGTATTTGTACCTGTTTCTGACTCACATAGCAGACATCTACTGGTTTTGACCTTGCTGTTTCCCAGGATGATGCTTCTGTCCTAGATTTGCCCCCTCTTTCTTCAGTTTCCCAGCACTTACCAGCCAGCTAGAATGCTCCGAGGTTATGTCCTTCCAGAATAGAAATCATCTGTAAGATTAGTTCATATAAAGACGACAGGGACTAGACATAGTAGTGCAAAACTATAATCCCAGTCCCTGGGAGACAGAGACATAAAGGTTGTGAATTTGAGGTCACCCTGGTCTAGAGAGTGAGAACTTGTATTAAAGAAAAAGGGAGGGGGTGCTGGAGAGATGGCTCAGCGGTTAAGAGCACCATCTGCTCTTCCAGAGGTCCTGAGTTCAATTCCCAGCAACCACATGGTGGCTCATGACCATCTGTAATGGGATCTGATGCCCTTTTCTTGTATATCTGAAGAGAGCAATGGTGTACTCATATACATGAAAGAAAGAAAGAAAGAAAGAAAGAAAGAAAGAAAGAAAGAAAGAAAGAAAGAAAGAAAAGACAGCTACAGTGTACTCATATAAATTAATAAAACTTAAAAAAAAAAAAAAGACAACTATGGCTTCCACCACCAGTGTGCTTTCGCTTTTCCCCTGCTTCCTTCTAGCTCCAGGTTAGGATTTCTATTGCTGTGATAAGATACTATGGCCAAAGTCAACTTAGGAAGGAAATTTTTATTTTACCTTACAGCTTTTAAATCTATCACGGAGGGAAACCAAGACCGGATCCTGGAGGCAGGAGCTGATGTAGAGGCCATGGAGGGGTGCTGCCTCCTGGCTTACTCTTCATGGCTTGCTCAGCCTGCTTTCCTATAGCACTTGGGACCATCAGCCCAGGGATGGCACCACCCATAGTGAGCTAGGCCTTCCCAAATCAATCATCAATCAAGAAAATGCCCCACAGGCCAATCGAGAGGGGTCACTTTTTTCCCAATTGAGATTCCCTCTTCCAAATGACTCTAGTTTGTGTCATGTTGACATGCATGAAACCAAGCCATCATGTAAAGAAGTTCATAGTTTGGAGTGATGGCTCAGTGGGTAAAACACTTGCCCCATATGATTAAAAAACATGAGTTGAGGGCTGGTGAGATGGCTCGGTGGGTAAGAGCACCCGACTGCTCTTCCGAAGGTCCAGAGTTCAAATCCCAGCAACCACATGGTGGCTCACAACCATCTGTAATGAGATCTGACGCCCTCTTCTGGTCTGTCTGAAGACAGCTACAGTATACTTACACATAATAAATAAAAAACAAAACAAACAAACAAACAAACAAAAACAAAAAACCATGAGTTGAACCCCCAGTCCCCATGTAAATGATGGACAGGTATGGTGCCTGCCTGTAATCCCAGCACTGCATGGGTGGGATGAGAAAGGGGGAGGCAGAGATGGGGGATTCCTCGGGGCAAGCTAGCTACCTAAACTCTTGTAATTGGGGAACTCTGAGTTCAAGGAGAGATTGTGCCCCAGTATATTAAGAGAAGAATGAAGGGACTCTAGCCAGCCCTGGCATGGCCAGCACATCTCTCTCAGGCCTTGACCTTCTCCCCCATTCCCTCTGCCTTGCTAAAAACCATTCTTTTATACTCCTGAAGCTTGTCCCCAAGGGTCTATTCCCTTATTTGGCCACTTCCTCCTCCTGAGGCTGACTGCCAAAGTATTGAAGTCCAGCAAACAAAAGCCCCCCTTGGCTCGCCTAATTAACATGCCCAATTAGAATTAAACACCTCCTCCTAACAGGGGTTTCCCCTTGTACCTTTATAAACTGCCATTTTCCTAGCCACATCTGTCTCCATCTCCTCTCTATCTTTTGTCCCCCAGGACAAATACCCATCCTCCTTCTCCCTTGTTCCCTTTCACTTATTCTTCATCCTCTACCTCCTGTCTTTCTTGTTCCTTGTCCTTTGCCTCTCTGCAGCAAATACATCTCCTTTGTGCTGAGAACTTGGTCTTTGGGTCCTGAGACAATACTTTTCCTTTCAGAGAGTAATAAAATAAAACACCTCATGTCAATTCTGGCTTGCATATGCACTTACACATAGGTGAACACACACACACACATGCACACACACACACATACACACACATACATACACATACACACAGAGGGGGCGGGAAGAGAGAGGAGCCTGGAGGATAAATGCCATGTGTACACATACATAAAATTTAAGTCTACAGGCTAGAGAGATGGCTCTGACCAGAGGTCCTGAGTTCAATTCCCAGCAACCTTACATGGTGGCTCACAACAACCATGGGATCTGATGCCCTCTTTTGGTGTGTCTGAAGACAGCTACAGTATATTCACATAGATAAAAAAATAAATCTTTAAAATAAAATAAAACTCCATTCTGTATATGAGAGACATTATTTGATATCTAGCTTATTTTATTTAGAACGGTGATCTTTAGTTCCTGCAAATGATGTGATTTCAATTCTTCTTCATTGTTGGGAAAAACTCAACTCCACTATGTAATTATTATTCATCTACCTGTTAATAGGCATCTAGGCTTGTTCTGTATCTCAGCTGTTACAAATAGTGCCACAGGGAACATACTACTCTGTGGTGCCAGGCAGTGGTAGCACACACTATTTTTTTTTAAACCAATGAGTTTTATTAGGCTTAATAACAGAAGTCTGGGTGACGGGTGATTTAGATGAGCAAACATGTCTCAGAAAAAAACATTCCACCAAAAAGCCCACCCTTTCATGAGCCCATAGGGACTCTGTACAACTTGCAGGCAGATCAACAGATGAGAGATCCCCTCTTCAGAGCTCCACTCCTCTGAGTCCCTTCTCCAGCTGGTGTTCACTGTTTCTCAACACCGACAGGGGCCTTTTAGAGTCTTGTAAGTTTCAACTCTTCCAAAGGTGTTCCATTGGCTGTGGGTGTCTGTATCTGTCTGAGTCAGCTTCTGGCTGGAGCCTCTCAGAGTCTAGTGTAAGGGATCGGTGCTTACCTGTGGGATAGGTCTCAAGTTGGGCCAGTATCTGTGTATTTCTTGTAGACAGGATAAATATTGGGTCTCACGTTTTGTAGATGAGTTGGTGTCCCTATCACTCCAGTGGGGTTCCTGCCTGGCTACAGGAGGTGGCCTTTTCAGGGTTCTTTATCCTCAAGGCTGTGAGTCACAGCTAAGGACATCACATTATTCTTGGGCACCCCAGGGCTCTGTCTCTTCCTAGAACTGACCCCCACCTCGCCATCCCCATCCGTTGCAGATTTCTACTCATTCTCATGACCATCTGGCCCTCTCTCCTGTTCCTCCCCACACCTGATCCAGAAACCTTCATTCCCTTCCCCATCCCTTCTCCCACTCAGTTAAGTGAGATTCAAGCATCCTGACTTGTGCCTTCCTCCTGGTTTAGCTCATTTGGATCTGTGGTGTGGAGTGTGGGTATCCTGTATTTTATGGCCAATATCCACTTATAAGTGAGTACATACCAGACTGGGTTACCTCACTCAGGATATTATCAAGTTCCATTCATTTGCCTGCAAAATTATTATTATTATTATTATCATTAATTTATTTATTTGGGAGGGGTTGAGATAGGGTTTCTCTGTATACCTCTGGCTGTCCTGGAACTCACTCTTTAGACCAGGCCGGCCTCGAACTCAGAAATCTGCCTGCCTCTGCCTCCCAAGTGCTAGGATTAAAGGCATGCGCCATCACTGCCTGGCACCTGCAAAATTCATACTGCCTTTGTTTCTCATAGCTGAAGAGTATGCCATTGTGTAGGTGTTGCACATTTTCATTTTCCATTATTCAATTGAGGAACATCTAGTTTGTTTGCAGTTTCTGGCTATTACAAATAAAGTACTAGCACACATTTTCAATCTCAGCACTCAGGAGGCAGAGGCAGGTGGATCTCTATGTGTTTGAGGCCAGCCTGGTCTGCAAAGCAAGTTCCAGGACAGCCGCGGATACACACAGAGAAACTCCATCTACAAAACCAAAGTCACAACATAACAAAGCAAAAAATCCAAGCAACCAACCCAAAGCAAACAAAACCCATACTCTGTAATATGCTGATGTAGGCTCCTTTGACTCCATACTCTGTAGTATGCCGATGTAGGCTCCTTTGACTCCATACTCTGTAGTATGCCGATGTAGGCTCCTTTGACTCCATACTCTGTAGTATGCCGATGTAGGCTCCTTTGACTCCATACTCTGTAGTATTCTGATGTAGGCTCCTTTGACTCCATACTCTGTAGTATGCCGATGTAGGCTCCTTTGACTCCATACTCTGTAGTATTCTGATGTAGGCTCCTTTGACTCCATACTCTGTAGTATGCTGATGTAGGCTCCTTTGACTCCATACTCTGTAGTATGCTGATGTAGGCTCCTTTGACTCCATACTCTGTAGTATGCTGATGTAGGCTCCTTTGACTCCATACTCTGTAGTATGCCGATGTAGGCTCCTTTGACTCCATACTCTGTAGTATGCTGATGTAGGCTCCTTTGACTCCATACTCTGTAGTATGCCGATGTAGGCTCCTTTGACTCCATACTCTGTAGTATGCCGATGTAGGCTCCTTTGACTCCATACTCTGTAGTATGCCGATGTAGGTTCCTTTGACTCCATACCCAGGAGTTCTCTACCTGGATCACAAGGTAGATCTACTTTTAGTTTTGATGCACCTCCACAGTGGCTATGCTAGTTAACATTTCCACTAGCATTGAGTAAAGAAACTTTTCCCCTTACCAGCATTAATTGTCATTTGTTTGCTTGGTAGGGAACCATTCCAACGGGAGTAAGTTGCTATCCCAATGTACTTTTTATTTTAAAGAATTATTTATTTTATATATGTGCATACACTGTTGCTGTCTTCAGACACATCAAAAGAGGGCACCGGATCCAATTACAGATGGTTGTTTGTGAGCCACCATGTGGTTGTTGAGAATTGAACTCAGGACCTTTGGAAAAGCAGTCAGAGCTCTTAACCACTGAAACATCTCTCCAGCACCTCTGTTTTTTGTTTGTTTGTTTTGTTTTTGTTTTAAATCATTCTATCCCATTGGTCTATGCCATCTGCTTGTCAGTACCATACTCTTTGTTTTTATTTTATTCTTTACTTTTGTCTGTGTATTTGAATGTACATATGCAACTGTGTGTGTGTTCATGTGTGTGTGTTTAATTCAGAGAACAACTTGCCAAAGTTTGTTCTCTTCTTCCATGTGGGTCTCGAGAATCAAACTCAAGTAGGCAGGGTGGCAGGTGCCTTTACCCACTGAGCCATCTCATTGGCCCACATATAAATTTTACGATTGTTTTCAGGGGCTGGAGAGATGGCTCAGTGGTTAAGAGCACTGACTGCTTTAATTCCTCTCTATAATGCTTGGAAGTTTTAATTGTATTATCTTTCACTATGTAATTAGATTTATTTCTAAGTACTTTATTAGATTTTGAAACTATTATCAATGGGGATTTTTCTGATTCCTTTCTAAACAGGTTATTGATGTATAGAAATGGTACTGATTTTTATGTGTATGTCCTGTTTTGCCTTAGCAGTCAGTGCTCGTAACCACCACAGAAGATACAGAAATACAATGAAAATTGCATAAATCTGAGTACTATACCACCATCAACTACTAAACAAAAATGTGACATAATGTAGACTATGCTATGACATTTAAAAAATTACTAGGGGTGGTGGAGAGATGGCTCAGCGGTTAAGGGCACTGACTGTTCTTCCAGAGGTCCTGAGTTTAAATCCCAGCAACCACATGGTGGCTCACAACCATCTGGAATGGGATCTGATGTCCTCTTCTGATGTGTCTGAAGACAGCTACAGTGTACTCATATACATAAAATAAATAAAAATAAGTCTTTAAAATTACTTGGGGTAGAAGGGAAAGTAGTAAATGAAATAAAACAAGGAAGCAGGAAAAGTGGAGAGGAGAAAGGAGAAGCAAGGTTAAATAAAAAAGAATAATACAATGACTAGAGAGAGAAAAGAGGAAGACATTAAAGACTATGACAGCAGCCAGACCTGGCAGTACAGGCCTGAAACCCCAGCCCTTTTAGCCTTAGGTACTCTGAAGCAAGAAAGAGGCTGCTGAAGTCAAGTGCTCTATAGGAAGGTTACAAGTTCAAAGCCTTGCCAGAGAGTTAAGCCTGGGCAACTTAGCAAAAGAAAAAGGTAAGAAATGTCTGGGGCCAGGTGGTGGTGCATGCCTTTAATCCCAGCACTCAGGAGGTAGAGGCAGGTGGATTTCTGTGAGTTCGAGGCCAGCCTGGTCTACAGAGTTCTAGGATGGCTAACTTTACACAGAGAAACCTTGTCTCACAAAAAGGGAGGGGTGGGGAGTGTAGGGCTGGTGAGATGGCTTGGTGGTTAAGAGCATTGGCTGTTAAGAGCAAAAGTCCTGAGTTCAATTTCCAGCAAGTAACTTGTGACTCATGATCATAAATGGATCCGATGACTATAAAGGGATCATGTCTATAAAGGGATCTGATGCCCTCTTCTGGTATGTAGGTGTACATGCAGACAGAGTATTCCTACATTAAAAAAATACATAAATTAATAAATTTTAAAAATTGGGGGGGCTGGAGAGATCGCTCAGCGGTTAAGAGCACTGACTGCTCTTCTGAAGTTCAAAACCCAGTGACCACATGGTGGCTCACAGCCATCCGTAATGAGATCTGATTGTCCTCTTCTGGTGTGTGTCAGAAGACATCTGCAGTGTACTCACATACATAAAAATTAATCTTTTTAAAACAAGAAGCAAAAAATTGGGGGGATAAAAGAAGAGAGAGCACAGGAGTAGCCTCTTTCTGGGTCTTCTAATATTGGAGTCTGTGGGTGAGTGGTGGGTAGTTGATCCTTTTGATGTGTCTTGCCTTTCCTGTAGTTTAGGCTGGCACCAAGTCTAGACTGGTCAAGTATCAGATATCTGGAAGCTCTTTAGAAACTTCCCTTTTGTACATGGCAGGAGCCTCTGATGGCCACACTTAGCTTTGCAACCTGTAGACTGGACAGATTCTCTCACAGTCCAGAGACCTGCCAGTTTGTACTGCTTGGAATGGCTAATGCTCTAGGCAGGATGTAGCTGCATTGGGAATTGGGGAAACAAAGCCTTGAGACCTGAACAGTTGTAGTGTGAAATAGCAGAGAGCCAGCCTTAAGTGTTTTGAGGAGGGAGGCTGCAAAAGGCAGATGCTTAGCTGGAATTTCAAAATTCTCTGTTTTACTAGCAGTGAGCTGTGTGGCAGGGAGATGGGCCCAGAAGTTGAGCCGTGTGCTGACCCTTTGAGGCTATCAGTCTCTGCAGCTATCCTAAGGTGATGGGGGTCTGCCCCTAATTACAGAGAGTAGGGCTGCTGACCAATGTACCCTTTCACTGCCTGAGCCCAGCCTCTTGATGGCCAAATTTTAAAAAGATTTACTTTATTATTTTAAGAGGTGTGTGTGTGTGTGTGTGCGCACGCTTGTGTGTGCATGCACACGTGAGCACATGAGTACTTGTGACCTTGGAAAGCTGAGGTTTGAGATCCCCTGGGAACAGAGATTGGAGGCAGAGGTGCTGATGTAGGTGCTGGGAACCAAACTTGGCTCTCCTGAAAGAGCAGCGTGCCATCTGAGCCATCTCTCCGGCCTTACCATCTGAACTTTTGAGTCAGGCTCTTCTCTCTCCATAATTGACTTTTTTTTCCCCTGAGACAGGGTTTCTCTGTGTAGCCTTGGCTGTCCTGGAACTAACTCTGTAGACCAGGGTGGCCCAAGGGCTGTGGCAGGCAGATTATCTACCAGGCTTCCTGCCTTGTTATCTGGACCCCAGAGTAGCTCAGTCTTAAACAATAAGCTCCTTCTGGTGAAGGCACCTGGACAGACAGACAGTAGACTGGACCTGACAGACAGTAGACTGGACCTGACAGACTGGACCCTCTTAAATCCTGAGCTTATCATGCAGGAAGAGTCACTATCTCACCACAGCCTCCAACTGGAAGTATTCAAGAGTGTGGACTCATGGGTAGGACTACCAACCTGCCTTGTTTTTGGCTCAGTCCAACTGGCTTATCTCTTGGTTTAAGATTGTTTCCTGTTCCAGTGTCAGGAACTACAGGTGGGGTTGTGAGCTGCCCATCCCTTTCTACCCTGCCTTGCTTTGTAGCTGTCCCAGCACCATGTTTCTGCCTGCCACAGCACTACAGTCTTTGGAAGAGAATTTGTCCCTCATCACTCTCATTCCTTATATTCACTGCATCACAGGGAAGCAACTTTTTCTTCCGAGACAAGGTCTGTCTATGTTGTTCTGGCTGACCTGGAACCCACTCTGTAAACCAAGCTGGCCTTGAACTCTGAGATCTGCCTGCTTCTGCCTCCTGAGTGCTAGGGTACTAGGATTAAAGGCCATGTGAGTAGGAAGCTTTGTCACCTCCTATAGTTTTCATCTCTATATTTGAATTCATATCAGAAGGCTACTACCATTTGGAATATTTGCCATAAGCCAGTTTTGAAATATTACCAGATTTAAAGTCAGAAAACAAGACCCGGATGATGGAGTACTTAATATATCCCAGAATCTGTGCTCTTCTAAAACAGGAGGGTAGCATCCCAACAGGGTCTCAAATATGAGGCTACAAATAGTGAGACCCACCTGGGGATATGGGTTCAGTGTGTAGAATGCTTGCCTGAAATGCATGAAGCCCTGGGTTCCATCCCCAGCGGGGCATAGACCAAATGTGGTGGCACACACCTGTAAGCCCAGCACTTGGGAGGTAAGAGAGTCAGGTTAGAGCTGTCCTTAGCTACGTAGTGATTTCTAGGTCAGCCCGGGGTATATGAGAGAGACCCTGTTTCAAAAAGGAAAAAAAAAAAAAAAAAAAAGGGCTGGTGAGATGGCTCAGTGGGTAAGAGCACCCGACTGCTCTTCCAAAGGTCCAGAGTTCAAATCCCAGCAACCACATGGTGGCTCACAACCATCCATAATGAAATCTGGCGCCCTCTTCTGGTGTGTCTGAAGACAGCTACAGTGTACCTACATATAATAATAAATAAATAAATCTTTAAAAAAAAAAAAAAGGAAAAAAATTAACCCAAATCAAAGCACCACAGCAAAACGCAAGCACAAGGGTTGAGCTGAGTGATCAAGTCCTTACTTAAGGCCGGCACAGGAGGCTCTGGATTTTTGTTTGTTTGTTTGTTTGTTTACACAGTGGGTCTTAATAGTGAGGCCTAGGTAGAAGGCAACAGTAACAGTGGGGTAAAGGAACAAATAGTGAAAAAATGAACAGAAAACATGGTTCAAGGTCAGAGGAGAAGGCAGTTAATAGAAGAGTTAACTCACTGGGTTATTAACAGACCAGACAAACATTGATAAAGGAATAAAAGACTCCAATTTCAGGTCCGATGACCAGGCTGGCCTTGAACTCAGAGAGCTCTGCTTGCCTCTACTTTCTAAGTGCTAGGATCAAATAGTATCACCATGCCCAGCAGGGGAAGGATTTTGTTTTAAAGATTTATGTATTTCATGTGAGTACACTGTTGCTGTCTTCAGACACACCAGAAGAGGGCATTGGATCCCACTACAGATGGTTGTGAGCCACCATGTGGTTACTGGGAATTGAACTCAGGACCTCTCAAAGAGTAGTCAGTGCTCTTAACTGCTGAGCCATCTCTCCAGTCCCAGGGACAGGATTTTTTATTAGTTAACAATTGTCCTGTTCGAATAAATAGATGAGATGCAGGTGTTGATATTAGACTAGTTGGTACATTTTTGCATACAAACTTAGTTGGGGCTTCCATTGCTGTGAAGAGACACCATGACCATGGCAACTCTTTTAAGGACACCATTTAATTGGGGCTGGCTTATAGGTTCAGAGGTTCAGTCCATTATCATCATGGGGGGGGGGAGTAACTGGCAGCATCCAGGCAGGCATGGTGCAGGAGAATGAGCTGAGAGTTCAACATCTTCATCTGAAGGCAGCAGAAGGGGAGACCTCAAAACCTGCCCCCACAGTGACACACTTCCTTGAACAAGGCCACACCTAATAGTGCCACTCCTCATGGGTCATGAATAGTATTCTAACTGTTCATGGAAGAGCAGTTAGCAGAGACGCCAAGTAATAGCTTGGGGTCTGAGCTTGGAAAAGGTGGAGATGTTTGAATAAATATTTGGGTGTACAGAGGTTAAACAAGTGGGGAGTAGATTCTAGAGCAGGAAACAGAGCCTGGAGTTTGAATTCAGACTACAGGGGCATTGGTCTGAGGATTGAGAACAATGTGCCAGGCATGGTGGTTCACACCTGTAATTGCAGCACTCAGAATGAGGAAGTAGAAGGACCACCATAAGTTCAAGACCAGCCTGGCCTTGTTTTTCATTGATTTTATTTTATTTATTTTATGTGTATGGTGCTTTGTCTGCATGTGTCTATGTACCATGTGCATGTGCTGTGCCCACAGATGCCAGAAGAGGGGGTCAGATTACTTGGAACTAGAGTTGTAGGCAGTTGTGATCTGTGCCTCGTGGGTGCTGGGAATTGAACCTGGGTCCTCTGGAAGAGCAGCCAATGTCTCTAACCACTGAGACATCTCTCGACACCATCCCCCTCCCCCACCTCTTTTGAGGAGGTGAGTTTAAGGGATGGGAGTTGGGAACAGGTTCTCACCATATAATCCTGGCTGGCCTGGAACTCACCATGTAGACAAGGCTGGCCTCGAACTCACAGATGTCCATCTGCCCACCAGTCTCTGCTGCTCAAGTCCTGGGATTGTAGGTATATGCCACTACACCCAGCAAGGTAGTGGACCAGGATCAAAAAACTAAAGAATGGCCATGGTTCAGAGTGAAAGACCCCCGAAGGGAGACCCTCACTCAAGTCTCGGGATAATAGCGGACCCCCAGGAACTCACGAGAGACCAAGCTTGATGCAAACCACATGATGCTTTATTCGGGGAAAGCCAGAGCTCTGGGGACGACTTGTATCCCACGCAGGGGTAGAGGAGTCAACCCCGAGGGGAAAGGGGTCCCAGTTTTTATAGGCCCTCAGGAGGGAAAGGAGAAGGGGGGAGTAGGGAATTTCCATTTCTAAACAATGTCTATTCTAAAATGATTTATCAAGAAATGGGTATGGGAGGGGTACAAGGAAAGAGTCTGGTGCAGGTGCATCAACTCCAGATTGGCCCGGCTGTGGTTGCTGGGGAGATTTTCTGACTCTTCCCCAGCAACCAATATCACAAACACCTGGCAGTGGACTTCAGCAGTGGGCACACACATGGGTTCAAGGAATGGTCAAACATTGGCAGACACACGGGTTCAAGGAGTGGCCAGAGCACTGTGCACCTCTATTTTTCGAAATCAGTGAAGCTAGCTCTGCTAACAATGAAATCTATTTTGCCAATTTCAAGGCTTCTGTGACCTTTTATGTTCAGTCAGGATCTTTCACCTGAAAGGTGAATGGTTCAAAAGAGGTCTAGGTGGCAGTGCCTGCTAGCACTTAGGATGGGAAGTTGAAAGGAAATAAAACTTGAGACCTGTAATGCATGTAATTTATGTCAAATAGCCCAAAGAGTTGTTTGTTTGTGAGCTTTAAAACCTGGGGCTGAGAACATAGCCGAACAGGCCAGGACATGCCCAGGCAGGCCCGTCATTACATATCCTGACTGGCCTGGTGCCTCCCTATCTCCCGCCCTTCTGACAGTCTGTTGATGTTTAAATGGACCAATCATGTGAAACCGCGCGAATTCCTCCCCTGGTCCCACCCCTTTTCTATAAAAGTCCCTAGCTTCCAAGCCTCGGGGTCGAAACCACTGTCTCCTGCGTGAGATAAGTTTCAACCCGGAGCTCCGCCATTATGGCTCCACCATGTGGTCAACACCTCTGTCTCCTGCGGGAGATATGTGTCGGCCTGGAGCTCCGTCATTAAACTACCTCATGTTCTTACATCAAGTTGGCCGTCTGTTCGTGATTCTTGGGTGCATGCCAATTGAGTGGGGGTTTCCCCACTAGGTTCTTTCAAAGTCATGAAGATCAGAAGTTCAAGACCAGCCTCACCTACATGAGACCCTATGTGAAAAAAACCAATGGGGGTGGGATGGGGGATATGTGAGTTAGAGACCAGCCTGAGCAACATAAGGAGTTCTGGGTCACCTGGGCTAGCTAAAACACCCTGTCTCAAAAGCAAAACCAACAAAAGAGAGATCTGGGTTGATCTAAGACCAGAAGATGCTTTTAAACTTTTTGGGAGCTCAAAGGGAAACCAGGAACGTTAAATATGTAGGATTATCTTCTGAAAAGAAAATATGTCTAACCTATTTTATGCCTAAAAGTCTGGGAATGGTGGTATCTGATTGCCTAGGTCTGGAGGGCCAGGTCATACTAAGCTCTCACAAGCAGGACCAGAGGTGGCTAATTAAGTCTAGGTGACCTTCACATTATCTGTATGGCCAGGAGCTCTCTGAACCAGGATTGGAGATACAAAATAGTTTAGATGACTTCTGTGTTATCTGTATAGCCAGGGGCTCCACCAAGTTCCTCCAACCAGGACCAGATGTGACTAATCGCCCCGATGACCTCTAAGCTATCTGTATGAGGGCGATCACACCAGATCCTCCCCTAGGCCCCAATGATAATACATGCTGAACCCATCTTCATGGAAGGAGTAACGTGTACGGTGAGAGGAGTTTCGATGGAATTATGTCTCTTTGTATACAGGAAATTGTGTTTTATCAGGAAACTTGTTTTGGTTTGGTTTGGTTTTTGAGACAGGGTTTCTCTGTGTAGCCCTGGCTGTCCTGGAACTCACTTTCTAGACCAGGCTGGGAAATCCGCCTACCTCTGCCTCCCGAGTGCTGGGATTAAAGGTGTGTACCACCAGGCCTGGCCAAACAATACTGTTCTTAAATATGTTCACAGGAAACTGCCCAGTATCAGACTGTAGAAGACCAGATATGGAGTTGAACTGTGTTCCCTTCTTTTAAAACTATAATTTATTTTGCCTGCATGCACGTCTCTGTGAGGATGTTGGATCCCCCGGAACTGAAGTTACAGACAGCTGGGAACTGCCATGCAGGCCCAGGGAATTGAACCTGGGTCCTCTGGAGGAACAGCAGTCAGTGCTCTTAACCCTAAGCCATCTTTCCAGCCGCAGATTTCCTTCCTGCCTCATAGGACACTCTGCCAGCGCTGGTGTCTGCAGAGATACCCACATTAAACCAGATTATCTAATGAAAGCCTGAGTTCAAGGCTATATCAGAGAAGCACTAACAGTATAGTTAACAAGACCCTCTACTTAAGGGCTCAGCAGTTAAAGGTATGTGTTGCTCTTGCAAAGGACCCTGGGTTGAGTCCCATGGTGGTTCACAACCATCTGTAACTTTAGTTCCAGGGGATCTGATACTCTCTTGTGATCTCCACAGGTACTAAGCAACAGGTAAAACATTCATATAAATAAAAATTTAAAAATCTAAACAAGGAGGCTGGAGAGATGGCTCAGCGGTTAAGACCACTGACTGCCCTTCCAGAGGTCCTGAGTTCAATTTCCAGCAACCACATGGTGGCTCACAACCATCTGTAATGGGATATCATGCCCTCTTCTGGTATGTCTAAAGAGTGACAGTGTACTCACATACATAAAAATAAATAAATAAATAAATAAATAATAAAACTATAAACAGATACATATAGATAGATAAGACTGATAGGTAGTATTATTTTTAAAAATCTAAACAAAAATTTAAAAGGACTTCTATAGATTTATGAGCCAGGTGTAGTGGCACATGCTATTAATTTTAGCACTTGGGAGGCAGAGGCATGTAGATCTCTGAATTAGAGGGCAGTCTGGCCTACAAAGTGAGTTCCAGAACAGCCAGGGATACATAGAGAAACCCTGTCTCAAAATCTAAAACCCCAACTAAACAAAATAAGATTTTACTTTATATATGTGTATGTGTGTGTGTGTGTGTGTGTGTGTATGTGTGTGTGTGTGTATGTGTATGCCATGTGTGTGTGAGTGACCACAGTAGCTAGAAGGACAAAAATCCACTGGAGCTGGAGTTATTTATGGGTATGAGCCAACTGATGTGGGTGCTGGGAACCAAATGTGGGTTGTCCGGAAAAGCAGCAAGGGCCTTTAATCCTGAGCCATCAATCTAGCCTCCAAAGTGGATTTTGATGGAGTCTTATTCAAGGGTCATCCCAGAGATGTCTTAATAGCGCTGGAGTTACCCAGGCGTGGTGGAGCACGCCTTTAATCCCAGCACTTGGGAGGCAGAGGCAGGCGGATTTCTGAGTTTGAGGCCAGCATGGTCTACAAAGTGAGTTCCAGGACAGCCAGGGCTATACAGAGAAACCCTGTCTCAGAAAAAAAAAAATAGTGCTGGAGTTCACAAAGCCTTGCTGGAACAGAGGGCCAGTGGTGGAGGGATATTAACCAAAGACCTAGATACAAGGTTGAGCCAACGAATATTCATTCAGAATTTCAATACTGGGGCTGGCAAGATGGCTCAGCGGGTAAGAGCACTGACTGATCTTATGAAGGTCCTGAGTTCAATTCCCAGCAACTACATGGTGGCTCACAACCATCTGTAATGGGATCTGATGCCCTCTTCTGGGGTGTCTGAAGACAGCTACAGTGTACTTAGATATAATAATATATAAATCTTAAAAAAAAAGAATTTCAATACTGAATGAGATCAAGAAGGCATTAGTGGGAACCGGTTGAAGGAGTTCAGGATTAGAACAAAATCAAAGTGCTCATGGAATAGTTAGCAGACAGCAGGCGGTGAGGCATGTCAAGAGGAACCGAGGTTCCCTAAGGTCAAGATGAGAATAGTTCTAGAGGAATAGAAAATAGAGGCCAGGGTCTGAGGGGTGACCTGAAAACTATCAAGAGGGACTCCTTTCCTGTGTGTGTGTGTACTCTATATTATACATTACACATATATAATATATACATACATGTATACTCTATACTATCTAATATAGAGATGTTACTCTATACTATACATAGTATATAGTATAGAAGTTGGAACTAATCCTATTAAGGAAACCAATGGTCAAATAACAGAATTCCAGATATAAGGTTAAGATTGAAAATCATCAGAGAAAACTAACACAAGTCCACATTCAAGTTCAAAGTCTGATCAGGAGACAATTGTTGGCATAAGCTCAGGTTTTAGATTTGGCTAGTAAGTGGCACATAGTGCTGGGGAAATAATTAATAGATGCTCAGCTTTTAGGCTCAGCCCTGTGTTGCTCTTAGTAGCGTAGCAGTTAGCAAACATCCAAGGTCAAAATCAGATTAAGAACATGGACCAAGGCTGGATTCGAGAGGAAAGTAAAGGAGCCTGGACGATGGAATGACGGGAGAATGCTGATGTCAAGCCAGGGGCACAGTGATGGCGGACAAATGAAGAGAGGCCCAAGTCTAACCAGCAACATTATTTTTTATTCTTTCTTGTTTGCTCAGTGTTTATTTTCCTTCAGGTTGTGAGACAAAAGTGTCACCAAGATAATTTAAAGTAGATAATTTAATGTCAACTCTGCCACCTCAAAAATTGCACAAGGACCCCCCCCCCCAAATCATGCAAACAATATTCATCACCAATCATCCCGAAACCAGACTCATTAAAGAAAATGGAGAGAGTGAAGAAAAGGAGAAAGTTAGAGAAAACTGTTATGTACCCAAATTCTGTTGCTACCTCCAGACCTTGGTTGAATAAGTGCATTCATTTGGTACAGAAGAGTCAGTGCACAGGTCTGAACTGCTAACCTTGGGAGGGTCTCTTACGAGATTAGCACTTAATTGCTGTCTGGCACCCTTTGCTATAGTAAGTTACAGTCCTATAGAGATTATAGAAAAATCACTGACCCTGAAGCTGGATTAGTGATGTTGGCACACATATATGATTTTGACTACAATGACCAGTCCAGCTTACTAACATTCCAATCTAATAACCATTTGCCTAAGATCTGGCTGATGGAGTCAGAAATGTTTTGGCTGGAAGTGACCATACTCTTAAACAAGAAACAAAACAAATAGGAAATTATCTTTTTCCCTCAAAGAGCTGCCGTTAGGTCTATAGATCACCAGGTTGGCGAGACTCAGCGGTTCCAGGATGTTAGCCAAAGTTCCAATTGCTACAAATGTAGTAGCATATGGGAGCTGCAAGAACTCCTGGTGATTCTTCAAACCTTCACATTTCGTCATGACCTAATTACCAAGAGTCATTTAGTAATTTATCTCCTTGCCAATACTCAATAATGAACATTAGTATTTGGTCTCTGAGCAGGTCCAGGACTGAAATAAGGGCCCCAGATGGACATGGCAGGAGACAGGGGTGAACTTAGAGATTTTCTGTTTCTTCCACCCCACAGCAGGAACTGTGGCTCAGCCCCAGAGTCCATGGCTGTATGCGTGTTAATCTAGCTCCAAGAAATCGACACTTCTGCTCACTGCTTGTGGGACACAACTCAACGCACAGGTAAGTGTGGGGTCCACCCAAACAGAAGCTGCCAATGTTGGGGAGTTTGACAGCCTAACCTGGTGAAAGCCTTGGGGTTGAACTCAACATTCTGCACCTAATTTCCCTACTGCTGTCTGAGCCCTCCTCACCTTCCTCACTCAGGAAATAAGGAAAGCTTCCTTCCTCGCTATGGCCCAAGATGTCCCAAAGACCTGTCTCCCGTCATCTCATACACTCCGCCCAATCACACTATTCCAGGCTCAATGCCTCTGCGCTAACCTTTCTTCCTGTCAGGGATGTTCCCCTCCCCCTCCCCTCCCCCACACTGTGACTTTCCTTATTTCATTCAGATCTTTTAAAATGTCATCCGGTTGGGAACAGGCTTCCTGATGACTTTGCCCCCTCCCCTCCCCTTTGTGCAAGCTCATCTCTTTGCTTTTCTTCCTAGCACTCATCTTTAACTCTATTATATACAGATGTGACTTCATCACACGGGGTTAGACCCCAACAAATCTGTCTTGAACTGTCTTATGTTGAAAATGCATAAATATACCTAACCTACCGAACACCCTAGCTTAGTGTCACCTACCTTAAATGTGCCCACAACACTGACATTATTCTACAGGTAGGCAAACTTACCTAATGCAAAGTCTATTTTATAACAAAGTGATTAGCTCACAGAATTTACTGAACACCATACTGAAAGGAGAAAACCAGAACTGGGTATATGCATGTGGTTCGCTACCACTGGAAGGTCAAAAATTCATAAAGTTGAAAAATTATAAAGCAAATTCTACACCAAGGAATGGCTGTACTTTCGTCTCCCGTGTGCTTGCCTCTATTGGGATGCAAGCCCACAGGGGCAGAAATTTCTGTCAGTTGAAGCCACAGCTGTATCCCTACTTCTCAGAACAGCTCAGAACGTCCGTCTCCTGTATGCTTGCCTCTGTTGGGATGCCAGCCCACAGGGTAGGAATTTCAGTTGAAGCCACAGCTGTATCCCTACTTCCCAGAACAGCTCCTGACAACAGTTGGTGCCCTCCCTCCTTCTACTGACTGCATGTCTACGTGATACATCACAGCAGATGCTCAGCAAGTGCTTGCTGAATGGATGAGCACATCACTGCACAACTGGTCCCCCCTCCACTGGAGGCCTGAGAGCTCCCTACTGCCTCCTGGTGGGAGAGCTGAGAGTTGCCCTTCAACACAACCACAGGAATTTAATTTATAACGCAAGACTGGAGTGGAGTGAAGGAGGAGGGATCAGTGGGCAGCACAGGGTGACAGAACCCTACTTTTGCTCTCGTCTCCAGACGATGACCATGCCACTGGCATCACTGGAGGCCAGCAGACTCTCGTCACAGTTGAAGCTGACGTCAAGCACGGGCGCGCTGTGGCCCTGCAGCTTGTTAACAGCAGCCTTGGCTGCCCGCTCCACGTCAAAGAAGTGAACGCACATATCTTCACTGCCTGTCACTGTCCGGATGAGAGGGAAAGGCAATCAGGGGGCTAGGTGACACCCCCACTATGAAGTCTTGAGGTTATATGAGGTGTGAGGGCCTCAGATAGCTTGGGGATAGTTCTACAAGGAACCATCCCTAGATGGGAGCTCATCTGCCTCCTTTGGTTCGGTGAGGAGTATGTGACAGGGTAGTGCGGGCTCTGTGTCTCAGCTGTGGCGTTCTCAAGCTGTTTGTGGCCCCATGTTTAAAGTCTGTAGGTATGCCGCTGTTAGGGCACAAGAGACCACAGGGCCCAGGAAATCACGGGTGTCATGCTGTTGGAACCAGGCTGGCTGCAGGTCCCCAGCGCCTAAGTACTTACCCACACAGGCCCCCTGGCGGAAGGACATGAGGGGGCAGAAGATACTGCGTACAGGGTGGGAACTCTGTTCAATGGGGAAGCTTCTCTTCAACTGTAGCGCCCCTTCGTTGTCCACCACTCTGAAGAGAAAGCAAAAGAGAAGGTCAGGGCACAGCCTCAGCCTCAGCCTCAGCCTCAGGAGATGACGAGTTATAGGCCAGTATACGCTCTGAATCCTGCATCTCAGATATTTACAATGTACACAAAATTTAGATTTTCCTTTTCATTTGGAGACAGAGACTTACTATGTTGTACAAGTTGAGTCTGAGCTCCTGCACTCAATTGATCCTCCTGCATCAGGCCTTTGAGTGCTGGCATCATAGCTGTGTTTCATCACACTAATTTTTCTTTATACTTATGTATTTTCACTTTATGTGTATGGGTGTTTTACCAGCATTATGTCTGTGCACCACGTGTGTATAGTACTAGAAGAGGCCAGAAGAAGGGTTAGATTCCTGGAGCTGGAATTACAGACAGGTGTAAGCTGGCATGACTGCTGGGAACTGAACCTCAGGCCTCTGAAAGAGCAACAAGTGTTCTTAACTGCTGCTGAGCCATCTCTCCAGCCCCTTAGGTTTTGTTTGCTTGTTTATTTTTGGACAGGGTCTTACTGTGTAGTTCTGGCTAACCTGAAACTTGCGATGTAGGTAGGTCAGGCTCGTCTTGAATTCACATAGATCAACCTGCCTCCACCTCTCAAGTACTGTGCATGAGCTTATTATGCGCAGCGCGAGCAAGCGCACTTTTCAAAAGGACTTCTGCCTATCATTTTATACACCCCAGCTGAAGAATTGTAACGTGACAGAAGTGAGTGGGAAGAGGCAATTCCGTCCCCAAATCAAATCAACACAATAATATAGGCTGTGGGTATATCTCAGTGGTGAAGTGTGTTAGTAGCATGTACAAGGTTCTAGGTTCAATTCCCAGACAAAAGAAACAAAAAAAAGAAAGGGAACTGTGGGGATGACTCAAGTGGATAAAGACACATGTTGCCAACTTGACTTCCATTCCGAGAACCTACATGAAGGACAGAACAGACTGCCACAAATTGTCCTCTGACCTCCGTATATGCTCCATAGTATGCAAGCATACACACACACACACACACACACACACGTGAAAAGTTCAAAACAAGGACAGAGGAATACATGCTGGTGTTTTTTTCTTTAGTTATAATGTTGAGAGTGGAACCCACAGCCTTATACATGCTAGGCGAGTGCTCTACCACTGATTGTGAATATTAAATAAGGTGATATATACAAAGTGCTTTGAATGGGACCTGGCCATCGCAATGTTCATGTAGAGTCTTATTACTGCTATTCCTATTTATGTTGCTATTGATATTACCATTATTGCATAGTATATATATATATATATATATATATATATATATATATATATATTGTAGGCAAGGAATCACTACATATATATGTATGTGTGTGTGTATATGTATGTGTGTATATGTATGTGTGTATATATATGTATATATGTATATATATATATATATATATATGTGTGTGTGTGTGTGTGTGTGTTTATATACATATATACATAGACATAGACATAGATATACATAGTGTGTGTCTGTGTGTATGTGGCGTGTTTCTGGGGATGGAACACAGAGCTCTGTACCAGCTAGATCAGCACTCTGCCACTAAGTTACATCCCTGACCCTATCCTCATCATATTATGAGGTCCTCTGTCCTTGGTGAAATTAATGTGACAGAGACAGGTTCTTGTTCCACTCTGGGGGAGGAACCCACCTGTAGAGTAGCAGCTTGTTGAGGCAGGCATTGATGAGCAGTGAGGGGTCCCGTGCTTCACGGCTGACCCAGGACCGGGCAGAAATGCTGGTTACAGGGCTGCCTTCATGCACTACTAGTCGCTTGGCTTTGGTCAGCTTTCCTGAATCAGTGAAGGACAAGGACTGAGTCCTGGGAGAATGAAAACCAGGGGTACCAAACCCGAAGTCTGTGGTCTGCCTACCTGTGGCCATGTCAAAGAGAAAGGAGAAGACACTGCCACGGTCATCGCCTGCCCAGAGCAGCCGACCAGGGGCATCAAAGGACAGGGCGAGGACGCGGCCGGTGAGCTTGCTGGAGCCACCCTTCACTTTCTTGCCTGTGGAGATGTTCATGACATGCACGTTGTGCTTGGCGTTCCCCACCTGTGGGTGACAGGCATACACCATCATTCTGAGCCATCTAGTCCTTTGTGTTTAACACAGTGGGACCGGGGAAGGTATACCAGAAGGTGACCCAGGCACAATTCCTACTCCTTAGCTGTGCCCTCAAAATGCTCACAATAGACGAGTTGGTCTCACGAGACCAAAGCAGTCTTAGTCTCTGAGTCTGAAAATCTCGCCTTGTGACACCTTTACATCTTTCCCTTATACCCGGGACTGTCCCCTCCTGAAGCCCATGAGCTGCTACCATTACAAAGAGACAGAGCCCCAAGCACTAGTTCACTCATGGCCTGTTGTTCCCCTATATTTCAACTTCCTACCCCCCCCAGGTCATGCCAGCCTTTCCATGTCCTTCCTCTGCCCTCTGGCCAGTCTGTCCTGGAGTTTGACAACAGTGGGGCTGCCACTGACAGACTAGATGAGCTTTCAGCCTCATCATCCTGCCCCCTAGCAGCAGCCCCTGTAGACAGAAAACTGTGAGACCGTGGTGGATGGGACCAGTGGAATCCCAGGGCTAGGAGCCAACCCCTCCATCCCAGCTTGGGAGTCTACACACAAGTCTACACAGCAAGGCCATTCCAGACCACAAACTGTGCTTTTCGTTGGTCTCTTTCCCTTTGAGTCTGACCACAGGATGGCTGGGATAGGACTTGGGGGTATTAAACCTGATCCTCTAGTGCCCCAGGACAGCCCTCCAGACCCAGCATGCCCGCCCTTGGTGAGCAGGTGTCCTGGAGCCTGACCACAGTGAGGTTGTTGTTCACTGGCTGGAAGGTGCAGCAGAGCAATTCAGCGCCATCGGGGTCAGGGATCTCACGGATGCAGCGGCCGTCCTCGGAGGCCCAGATGCGCATGGTGGCATCGAGGGAGGTGGACACGAGGATGTCATTGGAGAGGGACCAGGCGAAGTCCGAGACGCCACGTGTATGGCCCCGTAGCACATGGAGCACAGTGGGTGGGGCAGGCACCAGCTGGCACAGGGAGATGCTGCCGTCCAGGGAGCAGCAGGCCAGGCGGTGCCGGTCGTCATTGGCGAAGCGCACCCTTGGGACTGCAAATGCCAAGGAGCCATTTGTGGGAGTCAACACATTCACTAAGCACAAGGAACAGTAGCCTCAACAAAGGACTTTCCTTGGCTGACAAAGGCAGTTGTAATCTTAGAAGGCCTACTGCCAAAATGCTCTCTAAATCTTAGCAGACACTTTGAGGACTGCAAAAGTCTTTTGCAATGCAAAAAAAAATTGTACTGTCTTATTGAGTACTTTACAATAATCAAGCTCTCAGGAGTTTGCAAAACCATCCACACATTATGGCCCACTGTGGCCTCTGCAAGGGAGTTACCATCAGCAAAGGTTTTGAACTCTTCCAAGAGACTCAAGCACTCAGGCAGCCTGCTACAAAGGACTCTCTTGGGTTTGTGTAGCTCTTTCTAGTACCTACATTACCAAAACCTTCTTGGACCACTTTGCAGAGGGCTTTTGCATTTGCTAAAGGTTTTTTTTTTTTTTTTTTCTTTTTTCTGAGAAAGGGTTTCTCTGTGTAGCCCTGGCTGTCCTAGAACTCACTCTGTAGACCAGGCTGGCCTCGAACTCAGAAATCCACCTGCCTCTGCCTCCCGAGTGCTGGGATTAGAGGTGTGTGCCATCACTGCTTGGCTTTGCTAAAGGTTTTATCAGTGCTAATTCCTCCTTCTGAGGTATGGTGCCAGAAGCCTTGCATTCTAGAAAAGGATGCCTTGGGTAGTTGTTTGAACAAATGTTTGGCGATGGGCCCTGCCACCCGTTAGCTCACCTGCCTCATCCACGTGTTGGTCAAAAACATGGTACATGCCTGCAAAGGCATAGTTCTCACTCAGCGACGTGTCCCCGGCCATGGCCCGACTTGCCTCTGCCACCGATGTGGGTACCACACTGCCAGGAGGCCTGAGCCCCAACAGGAGGTGGGGGTGATAGGAGGTAGGTGTGGGTGTTCAGACTGCCACGTCCCAGGGCCCCTCTCCTCCTGGTGAATCTCCACCCTCTGCCTGCCTCTGGTATGTACCTGTCCTCATAGACTGCACGATTCATTTGTGCCTGCAGCTGGTAGGAACCTCGGCTGACAGATCGGCGGTGTCCTCGAGCCCCCAGGGCTCTGGGATCATCTTCAAAGTCCTACAAAGAGAAGAGGGTTGGGGATGGTGCATACCTCTAATTCCAGCACTTTGGGAAACTGAGGCAGGAAGGTCACTGAGCTCAAGGCCTGCCTTGGCTACACAGTGAATTTGAGGCCAGTCTGGGTGAGATCCTGTCTCAAAAAGAAGAGAAATTAGTCTCTGAGATGAGCTTAAATCTGGGGCCTGACTTCTCGACACCACACATGGCGCCAGCCACCACTGTCACTGCTCACTTGTGTGGTTTCTGTCCTTGCCTGTTCCAAACATCCTTAGTACATACATGTTTTCCTCACAAGGGATGACTACTTTCTCCCCAGAGAAGCACTCAAATCAGTCTCTCACTTCTGTCAGGCTTCAGTGTTCCCTCCCCAGAGAAGTCTTCCCTAGTAAGCACAGCTCCCTCCTTTAGCTCAAAGCAATGACTTTTCATTCTTCTTGGCCATGTTGAGAATAGAACCATCAGTCTCATACATACTAGGTAATCACGCTAGTCACTGAACTATATCCATGCACCAAACACTTGTGTTCCTTTTTGTTTTTTAAGTCTGTTGTATGTTACTATCTTTGCATTGCTTACTATGCCATGGTAAATTATCAACTCATCAATCTGACTTGCTCTGTGTTTATCTAATTCACTGTCTGCTTATCAATGTTCATTGACTTGGCTTCTATATTCCCTTTTTTGTCCTCTAGTGACCCTGAAACAGTACTTTGTACATCACTGATGTTTGACCAAAAGCTATGGCGACTACAGAGGCAGGGGAGATACATGGTGGGTGGTGCAGCTAGGAGCTCACCTCCATTCGATCAAGGGTTGTTCGGCTGCTGCGGACAATGCTGTTGCTATAGGCACGAGCACTGCCTGGTTCTGAGAGTGGCCCGTAGCGTTGGCCCAATAGCTGGCCCCGTAGCCTCAGGTACTGCCGACGCAATGCTGGGGGGTGGCCAGCTTTGGCATTCTCTCGAAGCAGCTGGCTGCGCCGGCGGATATACTGAGTCCGAAACTGTGGAAACGTTGGTGTACGGTAGGCGTTGTACCTGTGGGGTCCAGGAGGCAGGGCAGGCAGCAGGCACAGGACAGAGGGAATAAATCAGCTCGAGGTGGTACAAGGTTTGGCAGTGACTGGGATGGTAAGAGTGAACAAGAGCAGCAAAGGGGGATTTCTCTTGGGATTGTGATGGGGGGCAATTATGCAATAATTAGTGGTTATGATGAAAAGATCACTCTAGCGACAATATAGACAATTTGCAGCTCTGTTGGGGTCAGTCTGGGCCAGCTGTAATATCAGTCTAGCATGATGACATACGTCAGATTGGTAATGTACATCAATGGAGGTTAGGGTCAGATAACGGTAGAGGTTAGTATGGGGTAGCAATTGTAATAATAGTAGGGTAGTGATATCGAGAAAAGTTGGGGAAGAGGATAGGCAATGAGGGACTAGATAGGAATTCACCAGCCTGACTTCCACTACCCACTCAAAGACAGTCTGCGCATGTCCATTTCAAACCGCATTTTCCCAGCATGCTCTTTAGAACCTGCTCCAGCCCCGGCCACTTAACCACAGGACTTTCCCACACCATGCTACTGCGCATGCTCACGCAGCCGCACCAGCCAACTTCTCCGCCCAGCTTCACTTATCGCCAATGCTCATGCACCACAGTAAGTTCCTCTCCCATGGGCTCCAACCCCATGCCTCACCTCGCGTCCACTGCTAATACTTGCTGCCACACCGCGGCCATTCCCTGGCTTCCTTCTTTGGTTTGTCTGCCTGCGGGAGCCTGCAGGGCAAGGGCTTGGAATGTCAGCGTCCCAGGCAGAGAAAATCTAGTTCCGCCCCTTCCACCAGGTGACAGTTGCCATAGATACGAAGTCCCTCCACACAGGTGATGTCGCAAAATCCCACTGGGTCGTTAGCGTGGTCATCACCCCAGCCCTGCCTTTCCTGGGCAGCACTCCGGTGACTCACAGCAGCAGTTCAGACATGACCCCGCCCTCCCCAGTTGCCGTAGCAACGCCCCTCCCCCCCATAGCAAGTCTTGTTTGACATTCCCCACCCATCAAGCCTTCTGCCCTCCGCCTTCCCGTTTCTGGTCCTAGAGCATAGCTCAGGATCCAGGACCACCTCCGGGGCTACCCCTAGCTCTTGAGGCGCCCCCACCCCACGGCGACCCTGAGCCCAGTGTCACCGGTTCCTTCTCTCTCTTCTCCCTGTCTCAAGCTCCAGGCAAGATGGCTGCCTGCAACCAGAAAGAGCTGCGGAGCACAGAGCAAATCGATAGGAACCTTTCCTAGGGCGTGGGAGCCTCGCAGGCGCATTAAAGGACTGTAGTTTCCCGTACAAGGACCGAGGCTCCACCCCTTGAGTTCTATTCATTTCCCCCTTGACACCTTTTGTATAGACAGGGATAATGTACTGGGATCAGAAGGACAAGAATGCGTGTGCCAACCACTAGCTAAAAATCAGAAATAAGACTTTCTCGTGAAAGTGGTTTAGGCTGCTTCTTAGCAGCACACATTTGGCCAGGCAAATAAAATATATGCAGAGACTGATTCCTGGAACATTCTCTAGTTCCTAGCGCAGTGATGAATCTCTAAACACCTATGCGATGGGAAGAATCCATGTGTATCTTCACTGGGACTAACTGGACTTGAATGGTTACCCCTAGGAAACTTGAGTATCTTAATAAAAATATGCAATTAGGAAAAACAAGCTTTGGGGCTTTGACCTAAGGAAAGGAAACTATCCCAATCGTCTGTTACATTCACCTTAAGCTAGAATTTGTATCTCGAGTATTCCTCTCAGTGTCAAAAACAGAATTTCCAAGGTTGAAATTCAAGATGTTTAGTCTAGCATAATGGTAATCCTAGAAGAGGGTGATGTAGGGGATAGAGTGGCAGGAGGATCATGAGTTCGAATGCAGTCTGGCCTATATAGTCAATTCCAGGCCATCCTGGATTACATAGTGAGAGCCTACTTTAAATAGCAAGCAAGCGCTGGGAGTCGTGGCACACACCTTTGATCCCAGCACTTGGGAGGCAGAGGCAGGCGGATTTCTGAGTTCGAGGCCAGCCTGGTCTACAAAGTGAGTTCCAGGACAGCCAGACAGAGAAACCCTGTCTCGAAAAAAAAACAAAAAACAAAAAACAAACAAACAAACAAACAAAGCAAGCAGGATGGAGATAGCTCAGGGCTGAAAATCAAGGCAGGCACTGAAGCAGAGAGCATGGAGGAGCACTGCTTATGTCAAGGCTTGCTTCTCAAGGCTTGCTGTAGCCTGCTTCTTCAACCCAGACTCACCTTCCCACAACAGTTATTAGCCAAGGAAATGCCCCTGCAGCTATCCCTATAGGCCAGGCTGATACTCAGTTAAGGGTCCTTCTTTCCAAGTGACCATAACTTGTTTGTGTCAAGCTGCAAGCTGACAAAACACTAATCATCAAATAATTAAGGTCTTTTTAGGTTGCCTGAAGTGAGGAATAGAAAATAGGTAAGTGAATCCTATTGGTATCTCCTTTGTCGTCACCCTATCAGTGTTTTAAAATATCCCCTGCAATATAGCTTTAAAAGAAACTATTTCTTTGTTTGTTTGTTTTTTGGTTTTTCAAGACAGGATTTCTCTGTGTAGCCCTGGCTGTCCTGGAACTCACTTTGTAGACCAGGCTGGCCTCGAACTCAGAAATCTGCCTGCCTCTGCCCCCGAGTGCCGGGATCAAAGGCGTGCGCCACCATGCCCGGCTCAGAATAAACTATTTCTTGGCACAAACATGTAGCCTTAACAAGACCCTAAGTATTCATCGGATAGAGTGCTGGACATTGTTTAAGTAGCTTGCATGCATTAATCTAATTTCTTATTGTACAGGGGATAGGACCCAGGGCCTTCGACATGCTAGGCCAGCCAGTACCTTTTGTTTTATAAAGGACGTGTCAAGTAACCCAGGCTGCCTTCCAACTCATTATGTTACAGAGGATAACTGAGCTGGTCCTCCTGTCTCTACTGCCTAGATATTGGATCATCACAAGTGTCCTTTATTGTTTTTTGTTTGAGACAAAGTCTTAATTAGGCCAGGCTGGCCTTCATCTGGATACACAGTTGAGAGTGGCCTTGAATTTCTCATCCTCCCGTTTTTATCTCCCCAGTGCTGGGATTAGAAACTTGTGTCTCCAGGCTCCAGTTTTTTCTTTTGAGACTTTCTTGCTAAATTTCCCAGACTGGCCTAGACTTTGTGATCCTCCTGTCTTAACCTTCCAAGTAGCCAGGACTACATTATTCATCACCACATCCAGCCAATTAAATCTTAATAGGAATGTTGTGGGTCCTGTTCCAGTCTCTCCTTTATAGATCAGAGTCCACAGCACAGAGGACTAGCACCCCTTCACATCTGTGAGCCACACTTTATTTTCACATTTTTTTAAATCATAAAGAACACTATAATCAATGTATTTTAAAAATGTATTTGGGGGCTGGTGAGTTGGCTCAGCGGCTAAGAGCACCAACTGCTCTTCCGAAGGTCCAGAGTTCAAATCCCAGCAACAGCTTACAACCTGTAATGAGATCTGACGCCCTCTCCTGGCGCCTTTGAAGACAGCTACAGTGTACTTAGATATAATAATAAAAAAAAATGTATTTGGAGGCCGGGCATGGTGGCGCACGCCTTTGATCCCAGCACTCAGGAGGCAGATGCAGGCGGATTTCTGAGTTCAAGGCCAGCCTGTTCTAAAAAATGAGTTCCAGGACAGTCAGGGCTATACGGAGAAACCCTGTCTCAAAAAAAAAAAATGTATTTGGGAGAGGGAACATATACCAGTTCATGTATGAAGGTCACTGGATGGCATACATATGGGTACCAGGGATGAAGCTAGTGTCCTCACCCTTGGCAGCTTTACCCACTGAGCTATCCTGCTGGTCCTTTTTTCCTGAGATAGTGTCCAGTTTGGATACCACAATGACAGGGTTAAATGCAAACTAGGCATCAATGCAAAGGATCTGTGCTAGCTTTTGTGTATTTGCTTTTGTTTCAAGAAGCAGATTTTTCAAAAGGCACTAGAACTTGGCCACCGGGAGAGGCTCTGCTGATCTCAGACAAATCCTATAACCTGTTTGTGAATCAGTCTCACCTGCAAAACCTGTCCCACAGGTATTGAGGGCTGGATGGGTGAATACACAGAGAGCTTTAGCTAGCATCTGAAATCTACTATATTCTGACTGTTAGCTTTCATGGTTAGGCTAATTTTAAATTTTTATTTTTTAAAAAGATTTATTATATGTAAGTACACTATAGCTGACAGAAGAGGGTGTCAGATCTTGTTATGGATGGTTGTGAGCCACTATGTGGCTGCTGGGAGTTGAACTCAGGACCTTTGGAAGAGCAGTCAGTGCTGCACCCTCTCTCCAGCCCCTAAATTTTATTTCTTAAATTAGCATACAAACTATTTTTATTATAATATTTACAAATATTCTTGAGGGCTGGGAAGATGGCTCAACGTTTAAAGAGCACTTGCTGCTCTTGTATAGGACCTGAGTTCCGACTCCAGCACTACATCATGTGGCTCAGAACTTCTAGTTCCTTCCAGAGATTCACTGCCCACTTCTGGTCTCCAAGGGCACCAGTGGGTACTTTGACTAACCTTTTGGCTTCTTGTCAACTTCTGCTTCCACTTGAACCCTTCCTCATTAAGCTCCTTAACACCCCCCTGCACCCCTAGAGGTTAGTTCCCCTTTTATATCATGACCCGCATTCACTTACTATTAAATTTAAGGGTCTCTCAAGGTATTTCAGGCAGACACATTTTTCCAGAGGACCCAAGTTCAGTTCCTGGGATACCTGGCAGCTCTCAAGTGCCCAGGGCATCTGATGGCCTCCTCTGGCCTCTGAAGACACCCCTACCCCCAAACACACTTATTTTCCATTTTAATTATTTTATTTATTTATGAGACAGGTCTATTATGTAGTTCTGGCTATATCCTGGAACTCACTGTGTAGATCAGGTCTGAGATCCACCCCAGTGCTGCATTAAGGGCATGCATTCATTCCCACAGTCAGGTTTTCAACCTTTAAGTCATTACCTGCTCAGTAGATTACATGCTAGCTTGAATCAGCTGAGATGGCAGTCAGCTGGTAACTAAGAGGCAGGTTTCAGCGGCCAGTGAGTGCTGGAGTCTGTGTTGTATGAATTCATAACCAGCAGTTTCCTGAGGTTATGAAACGAACCTTAAACCCACAACCCCATTGCCTTTAGGAGGATCCAAGATGACACCAGGGAACCATGCTGTGCTCCACTGTGGAGGTACATCCTGAGGGGTTCACTATGCATAGCCAGGTGTACAAAACTGTGAATTTGGATTGAGACTCAGAAGTCAAACTAGATGTAACCATATTGGGGACTACAGAAATCACCAACCTCTGGCAGCCTGCTAATGCTGTTGACAAGAGTGGTATCCGTCTTCTAACTCTGCATGCCCCTATAAAGTGCCCAGTCCACTTGTAAATCTCCTCTGGTCTCAGAAATCCAGACCTAGGAGTGAACATACGCTCAAGAATGGATTTCTGAACCAAGTCTTAAGCTTATGTCACCACTTACTGTCTTACTCCTTCCATGATTTGAATATGTACCGCCTTATTCTCCTTCTGAAGGTCTCCTACTCCTTAATGTTAGATTACGCAGTCTCTTGTAGCCACTTGCCTCGTGTGTGTGCAGAAGCACCAGATCAGTTACAGGCGGTGGGGACATCACTTGGTGCTTGATTGCTCAGCCACCTTTTCAGCCCTTTCGCAACACTTCAGTTTATATAGATCCTATTCATGAGTCCTGAAGCAGGTATAGTTTGTCCCGCCCCACCACACATACAAACTATGGGACAATGTCCTAGTGTCTTCCCATGTCTCACTGAACTAACTACATTTACTTACAGAGTAGTCCTGGCACTTGCTCTGTAACCCAGGATAGTCTCCAAGTCAGAATCACATGGACCTGAGTACTGAATACTAGGATTAAAAGCTGCAGGCAGGCAAGGGTATGATCCTTTTGCCTGAAGAATCCAAACAGGAAGCTAGGCTATGGAACTTGTGTATGTGTAGCCTGTGTGAACACAACTGTACAACTTCATATTCAGACTAAGTTGACACCTAGTACATTCCTCAATCATACTCCCATCTTTCTAAAAATACTTATTTTGAAATTAATAGACATGTCCTCTTGGCAAGCCTGCTCAGCCTACGTTAGTGGCATGTTATACACTTTAGGGTTGACCACAACTCCTGTAGTTAGGCTTGGGCTTACGTTTTTGAGAGGACCCCTGGTTGAATCTGGGAGCAAAGCCCTCTGTCCTCAGGGCTAAGATTAGATTAGAGGCCTGCCTCCCCTATGTGACCGAAACTATGGTTGTACAGTAAGCACTTTACAGACCAAAGACGACTTGCAGGGGACAACTATGAAGAATGACATTCCAGTGTAGTGGATGATTTAATTATACCTTTAATACTTTTCATATTACTTTATCATTTACATCCCAAATGATATCCCACTTCCCGGTTACCCCTCCACCAACCCCCCACAGACAACTATGTTGGCCCAGGCTGGTTTATAACTGGAGATTCTTCCTACTTCTGCCTCTCCCCCCAATGAAATGGCTTGTACGCTTGTACATAAAAAAAAAAAAAAAAAAAAAAAAAAGACCGACTTCAAATTCCAGCACCATAGAAACAAACCAAAATAAGGGAAGTCTCCCAAAGTTTCTCCTTGAGGTTTAAAGTGCACAAAGTGCACTAACGGCTCTCTAGGGAAAGGCATTTTCTATGACTTGTTTTTGGTCCTATGGACCAACATGGTACAAAGGAGAGAAATGATTCCCAAGGTCCTCTGACCTCCACATATGTATGGGTGCTACATCCTCATGTAACAAAAAATGTGAATTAAGGATCAATGAGATGGCCCAGCAGAAGAAACTTGCTGCCTGCCAGGCCTTGTAGAGAAAAAGAAACCACCACTTCATGTGAATAAATCTAAACTGCATCAAGAACTTTTTCAATGAGAACCTCTTCCAAGAATACAAGTATATGCCAGACGTGGTGGCACACGCCTTTAATCCCAGCACTTGGGAGGCAGAGGCAGGCGGATTTCTGAGTTTGAGGCCAGCCTGGTCTACAAAGTGAGTTCCAGGACAGACAGGGCTACACAGAGAAACCCTGTCTCAATAAACCAAACTGAGACCCTAACTAGGAGAGTCAACCACACACATGGTAGCCCACCACTGTATCTATCTCCAGTTCTAGGAGAATTGACACCCTCACACAAGACATACATGTAACACACATGAAAAAAATTTTAAATTATTTTAATAAAAGTAATTATTTTGGAAAAGGCATATCAAAAAGGTTTGCATTTCCTTTATAAATTTCCAAAAGCCAATAAATGGGCCCAACACAAGTAGAGGATATAATATCTGACCTTAAAATAAAGGTGGAGATAGCTCAAGGATAGCATACTTACCTCATCCTTGATTTGAAGTCCTGTTTGCATCCTGAAGACAGCATCACCATAGTGATACTATAGCACACACTTAAAATATGTAGATAAATCATTTTCACAGATACCAAAAGCAGATTGTTTGAATGCAATAAAATGACAATTACCTTCTATGTGTGTTACCAAATGTCCAATGCTTTAAATGTACACTATCTTAGGAATAAATTAAAATGCCTATAGGAACAATAAGAACTCAAGTACTTGGAGAGTGAAAGACAGTCTGTGCTATATTAAGTTCCCATCTAAAAAAAATCCAAGCTGGGCTGGAGAGATGGCTCAGCAGTTAAGAGCACTGACTGCTCTCCTGGTGGTCCTGCGTTCAACTCCCAGCAACCACATGGTGGTCCACAACCACCTGTAATGGGATACACGATGCCCTCTTCTGGTTTGTCTGAAGACAACAGTGTACTCATATAAATCAAATTATTAAAAAAAACAATCCAAGCTTTGGGTATTAAGTTGGTAGACTGCTTGCTTAGCTATGAATCCCTAGTGAAGCAAAAAATCCTACTTTGCTCTGACAGGTTTTAGAACTTAATAATTTATGCACCTGTCAAAAATGAGTCTGTTGAGGCTGGAGAGATGGCTCAGTGGGCAAGAGCACCTAACTGAGCACCTAACTGCTCTTCTGAAGGTCCTGAGTTTAAATCCCAGCAACCACATGGTGGCTCACAACCATCCTTAATGGGATCTGACGCCCTCTTCTGGAGTGTGTAAAGACAGCTACAGTGTACTTATAAAAATAAAATACATTAAAAAAAATGAGTCTGTCGAATGGTCGTCAAGTTGTTCTAACGCTGCTCCCTTCTCCAGTGGGTTAAACTGGAGACAAATGTTATCTTTTTGGCTAGAAATCTGTTGCTTTTAGTTATCAGTCTAAACCAAAGCAACTGGTTCTCACAGACCCTACATTTCGATGCACAAGAGAATATTTTATTCCTCCTTAAAAATGCTTTCTCAAAGGCCATGCTAACTTCTGTTAAAATAACCAAAACTTACACTACTTTCATCTATAGTATAAGAAAATTAATGTTTCACACATATAACATTAAAAGCCTTACTGTAATTATGCTAATTAAACAGGTAATGATTATAAAACCCTCATCAGGTCTCACCAATCTTTTTCTTGCCATCAATCCTAGAAGTGGGAATTTTTTTTTAGAGCTTTTATGGCCCATGTAGAATAGCCTCAAAGAAGGGTGAAGGGGTGAGGACAGTAGCTGAGAAGCTTGCAATATCAGGATACTGGTTTTCACATGCCCTAATTAACTAGAGCTTACTTTGGAAAGATTGGTTGATAGCACATATCCTGTATGCCTGCAACATTATTGAGGGACTTAGTCCATTTTAAACATTTTCTGTTTAAAACCCTAAAATCCACTGAAAAAGCAGTTCATTTTAAATGCTAAAACTGAGAAAGCCTGGAAGCAGGGCCTAAAACCTGAGTTTTGGAGGCTGGAGTGTATCTTGATAGAAAACTGCTAACCTAGCATGCAAGCCCAATGTAGCACTAAGGTGATCTGACTATGGTGTCCGCTGTTGTGGCTCTACCTTTAATCTCACTGGGTGTTTGGGGAGCTCAAATTTCAGTTTTACTAATGTCTGCATGACCATAAAGCTTTGCAGTAGACCTCCTGGGCCCTTTCCCTTGTAATAATTAGCACCAAGGCATAACTAATTATTACAATATACCTCCAGTTATCTATCTGGAAAGTAGAAAATTGTTACAGAAATCTGAGGCTACTATTTTTCTTTGTTGCTGTTATATACATACACACACAGCTAGAAAACCATCTTGTCATTTTGTGGTTGATGATGAACTACCACCTCAAGTGACACTGGCTTTCTTTCCTCCCCACCCCTGACCTTTAGGGCAGCATGTGGTTCTGCCAGTTCCCACCACCTTACTTCCCCAAAGGCCCAGCATAGAATGCTTCCTCTGACCAAGTACCCACCTGGTAAGGTTAGCCCCAGTGCCCCATAACCTGGGCCTGGCTCATTGGTTGAGGCAGTATTCTGGGAAGTTCCTGAGTCTTCATCCACCTGCCAAAGCAAATTCATGACCATTTGGGTGGGAGAAAGGAGGAGCCTTGGGGCCTGTCCCTGCTAGTTGGGAGACTCCATGCCGAGCCTCCATGCCCCAAGGATGAAGCAAACTGGTTAGAGTAATAAATGTTCTCAAGACTGCAGTCTGGTGGCAAATGCTCAGTAGTGGCCAGGTGAAAACCTGGACGCCATTCTAACTGGAACTAATGAAGGACTAACACCCTTGGGATTCAAAGACACATACTAGAACCTTCACCTTTAAGCAAAACTGAGCAGCTAATGATAGCCCCTTCCCCCATTTTCAAGGGGGACCATGGGCTTCTCACTTAAGAAAATTTCCTGACAGAAAGTTTACCAACCATTCTTAGTGGGTTTATGTACATTTGACTCTCCTCCCCACATGTGGAATAACGCATTAAAGGTCAAAGAGCAGGATGTAGTGCCTACATTTGAATTCAGGAACCTGAATCCAGTCTGAACTACTTTAACCCCCGTTTCGTAGTAAAGTTTCCTTTATGTCTGACATATAGTATACACCACCACTCCAGTCCCCATTAAAAGTGCACTATTCTGTGTATAAGTTTACTGCCCATGTTATGAGATTAAGGATATCCATCTACCTTGTACCCAGAAAAGCAAACTTAGGAAAGTAATAGTTGTGAAAAGAGCCAAGAAACAATTTCAGAAAACCCAATTCTAGTCATAAGGACTTTGAAATGTGATGGATACAGAAAGTCTGTGACTTTCATCTGTATCCATCACATTTCATGTCTCACCATATACCCAAACTAACTTCAAATTCAAGCCTCAACCCTTCTGACAGTTCCTGCCCATCCCAGTATGTTTTCCAAGCTTCATCTTCCTGACTTGCCTCTAGCTTTAAATTGTAAACTGGGTTTGAATAAGGAAAAAGCATTATCAGTATTGATTTGTGTTCAGGTTTCATCTTTTAATTAGCTCCATAAAGGACATCCTAAACACATCAGACACAACAGAATACTTTTCTTCCAGTATTAAAAAATGACATTCACAAACATTTTAAAGAAGCTCTTCTATATAATCAGGATGGTGATCTTTAATAAAAAAACATCTCTAAGTAATCATGATCTTGACTTGGATTGTTCATAAGTACATTCAGAAATCACTTTCTGGCCATGATAAACATTGTTTACAAGGTTTTAAAATGTCCCTAAATACACATCAACTTTAAAAATTCATTTAGCCTGGCCACTTTTTTCTTTTGGCCAGAAACAATAATCCTGAGTGCCTAAACAAAAATTCTGATAAAAGGAAAAATATTGGGACTGTAACAAATGCCTTAAAATTTGTTTTTAAAAGGGAAAAATGTTTAAAGAACACATGGAGCTTTCTAAAAGTTCTTTAACAAACTACCTTGGGAGCTCAATTCAAAAATAGAACTTGATGTACTAAAACAGACGTTTCAGCGCAGCTCCAAAAATCTTTATAAATACAGCAATTTGCAAGGACGATCCTGGATCAGAAGTGTTATTCCTTGTGTATCTGAGAATAGTAAGAGGTACAATTTTGATGTCAGGAAGAAACAGATTGATAAGATAACATGCTTACCTCCCAGAGTTGATAAAGATGCAGCACACCACCTCTTTTATTTCTACCATGCCCCGCCCCCGCAACTAGCTCTGGCATGCATGTAACAGCAAGAGCAGCCAAGAGGCTGATAGACTGGCTGGGTTAGGTATCAAGGCGGCAGAGATAAAGGACAGTGTGGCAAAGAAAAAGCAAAAGGGACAAGAGAAGAGGGTCTGATGATTACAGGTTGACGCAGTGCCAATTTTCAGGTCTCACCTACATTTTGTGTGCATGCCCCGTCTCAGTTGTCATAATTGTCTCTGTAATTTCCTCCTGAGTAGCGGTCATAGCCACCCTGGCTTCTGGGAAAAAGCGATATTGTTTTACAAGAATGTATTCTACATTGTAGACGTTAAACATTAAAAACTATACATGTCATGTTTCATAATAGCACATGCACAATAGAAATGTTAGCCAGTTTTCAGGTGGAGACTGTATTCATGAGGTTGGTACATGGTAGGCACAGGCAATTGACCTTTGATATATCCAAGCCACATAATACTTTTTAAAAAATTTATAAACAGGACACATGAAATGAGCACTATGTAGAATTCCCATTTTCAGCATAAATAGATTTAAAAACACTGGTACCTGACTATCCCAACCTCTCAATACCCACCTGCCACTGTAGTCTCTAGACCGCCCATACCCATATCCATATCCTCCAGGTCGACTGTCATATCTTCCACTTCCATATCCCTGGTCTCCACCACCTACAGAAAAATATTCAAGTAGTAGATGTTCAGACATAGGCTATTAACATTAAATAGCCCCATCTAATCTCATAATCAAACAACCATGACTGCACTTACCTCTAGAGTAACTGCGACCACGCCCACCAAAGGCACCCCCTCTGGATCCCCTGGCAGACTTTCCTGCATGATCAACTCTGATTTGGCGCCCATCCAGGGACTAGGTATGGGAAGGAGACAGACACAATGAATTGTCGTCAGTCAGTCACAGTAGGGATGAGGGAAGAATGGGCACAGGCAGGTAGGCATAGGCAAGAGCCCAGAAATTCCTGCTAGGCACCAAATTCTGGGTGCCTCGTCCAAGCCAAGCTCCACTGACCAGAATGGCTTCACCAGGAGCTATGGAATCCCACAAAAGGACCTGAATCCACCGGTCTCCCCTGCTACTACTTACATCTTGACTGAACTCAGGCTGACGTCTCCTCCCCACTCCTCTAAGCTGCCCGACTATTAGGGCTAGAGGCTTCAGAGTCCATCCCAGCAGACTCACGAGGTCCTCTCCGGTCCTCTGCCAGGCCCACAGCTCTGCAGACTCTACTACCTAAGCCCAGAGCAGGTCAACCATCCACAGGTGGCTTCTCCGCCTCATGCAGGACCAGTCGTCGCCTCCCAGGCAGCCCGGCTCTGTCTGCCGCTGCCCTCCACCCCCTAGAACAGAAGGCAGTCATGCTCCTGTGAGTGGCCACGCTGCCCCTGGCAGACATAGAGGGAAAACAGAAAGAACGAAGAAAGTGGCAGACAGGGAGACGGCCCCTGTGCAGGCAGGAGGCCTCACCTCTCCATTCATGGCTCTCATCGCATCTGAGGCATGCTCTGGGTTTGTGAAGGTGATGAAGCCAAAACCCCGGGATCTTTGAGTCTCCCGGTCCTTGACAACAACCACTGGGGGAGGGGCAGAAAGACAAATGTTAGAACCCTAACATCTAAGTAGAAAGTAATAGCCAGGCACAGCCACAGATCAAATAGCACTTGGGAGAATTAGGAACCCGTCAACCCCCTCCTCCTGTAAAAAAAAAAAAAAAAAAAATCCTGTATCCAGTTGCATTTATTTCGGCCTAACCGTTACCGTACAGACATGGAAGTTAAAGAGAATTTCAGGTTTTAGTTCTAGACTAGCTCTTCTCCACCAACCCTCAACCCCAGGGCTGGTCCATGGCTCACCCTCAGAGATAGGCCCAAAGCTGCTGAAGTGGTCTTCAAGTGCCTGTTCATCGGTGTTGAAGTTGAGCCCTCCCACGAAGAGCTTCCCTTCTTCAGACGACATGGCAGAAGTCCTAAAGGGAGTGCACGAATTATTGGGGAGTCAATGTGGCAGGTAGTGAGGCGTACAACACCCGGAGACAGAGAATTACGGGGAACAGAAAATGGGTTAAAAGAGACAATTCAAACGGCAAGGGGCTCGGGAGCAGAAAAGGCGGGAACCAGCAAGGCTGAGCCCATCCGCCATTTGATGACTCCTATCGCGCATGCCCACAACATCCCAGGCTGCCACGCCCGTCATTTTGCACGGTCGCGCAGGCCTACAGCAGCATTGCATTTCCTCTTTCCCCGCAGAACAAGATGGCGGCGGTCACGTGGGAAGGGACAGCCGGTACAGGTTGGCGCGTGGTCCCCGCCACTGCCGCCGCCCGAGCCCGTGCCTTCCGGCCTTTCTCCCGTTCCGATGCAGCACGCCCGCCTCACAATGAATACATTTTTGCCTTCGAGCCTGGGTCTAACCCTCCTCGGAGCTCAAGCCCACATGTCAGCGGCCACAACTCTTCCTGCCCTCGTCCCTCGCCCATAGAGGGCAAGGAAGTGAGGTGGGGAACGAGCGCTGAGCAAGGCGAAGGCGCTTACCTGGAAATTAAAAGTCAGAGGACGGAAGAGACGACGAGCTCGAAGGAACCGGGAGAACAGAGAGACTGCGGCGCGGGAAGACGCCTGATAAAGCGTGCGTAGCCCAGACGTCACACAACGTCCCCCAGCGCGCCCTGGCGTGCGTGCTCATTGGTTGAGGCCCGCGGGGGGGTTCGGAAGAGGACGAGGAAGGCGGAGGCAGCAATTTGCCTCGCCGCTTCCGGGAATCGAGAGGAACTTTATGAGTTCAGTGCGTTCTCCTATAAGCATCTCCGTTCTGCCCGAGAGACTGGCCCCCTTTCCATCTCATACGGTTGGATCCATAGAGCCTTTTCCTCCCTGACGTCATTTTCAGTGTTTTTGACGTCATCTCTCCCTTTCCATAGGAAGTCCTAACTGACAGTAGGTCGGTGCCAGCGAACTGCCGTCCTCAGAAACCAATCTTTTCTTTTTAGACCTTTAACTGCATATCCCTTAAGGCCCCAAGGCCTTCTGAGTTCTTCCTGTCAAACCTTACATTTCCGAATGCTAACATTCCGACTCCTCCCCCTAACATCTAGCTGCTTGTTAGGGGACTCCTTCCTTTGGTGTCATCCTCTGACTTAAGTTTGCATCCTTATCTGACAGTCTCTTTACGCCTGATAATGCGTTCAGCAAGTCAGGTAGCCTAGCTTCAAAGGGTGCAAATCCCAATCCACCAAACGAATTTTGCTCTCTATTCGGGATACTGGGTCTTGATCGAAAGGATGAACTTTTGCAGTACATAATGAAATCCAAAGCAAGTAGTGTCTAAGTCCACTGCCTGACGATGTGATCTTTCCCAGCCTTCAGTGCCTAACAACTTCTTTGCCTCCAGGAACTCACAAAACTTTTGCCTCAGCCTCTTCAGTGCTGGGATCATCACCACAACCAATTTGTCTGGACTTTTAAAGAAATCCTCCCTGCCCAGGTGAGACCCCATATTCAAATAAGCAAACAAAAATTGGATGATTATTGAAATTGCATTTAATGTAGAGTTGAGAATAAGGTCATATTACGTGAGGGTTTAAGGTATGTGCACACTGATACTGTTCCTATTAAGATCTGGCACTTTAGTTGGGTATGATAACTTAGACCAGAAATCCTAGCACTTGGGGAGCCTGGAGCAGTAGGTTCTTGCATTTAAGGCCAGCCTGGGCTATCTAGTTAGTTACACCCATCTGCCAAACTCCCAAGAAAAACGCCAGACAAAAGAATTGGAGCCTAGTTCTCTTGCCCCTTGAGTATGGACTGGACTTAGGGGAGCAATTATAATGTACAAAATAATCGAAGCACAAGTCAGAGTGTGTTGTGACTGGGTCGATAAAAGGCACTTTGGTTTTCTGTTCTCTCATGCAGACTGAACTTAAAGAAATCCTCCCTGCCCAGGTGAGACCCCATATTCAAATAAGCAAACAAAATCTTATCAAGAGCAGTCCTATAGAGGGGAATAAAGTGGCATGGAACTGTGATATACTGCCAAGAGGTACAGGAACAGGCCTTCCTAGAAGTGGATCCACACCTACACTACTGTGTAGGCTGACACCTGGATGGATGGTATATGAATGCTATGAATCAGAGTTACCTAGCTAGGCCAATCCCAGAACGCCGACCCTCTAAAACCACAGATGTTTGTTTTGTCTTGAGACAAGGTCTGACTGTGAAACTCAATTTGTGAATTGGTGCTTAGTTCCCTTGCCCCTTGAGCCTCACACAGGCTAGAACTTAATGCATGCAGCAGCATGCCTGATATACTCATTAAGCTTTGTGCTAATTTGATATCAATAGATACCTAATACATCTTCCCAGCAAAGAGCATGAAATATCTTTATTTACATCACACACACACACACACACACACACACACAGAGCGAGTGTAGGGAAGGGAGGGAGACAGGGTCTCTATGTAGACAGGGTCTGTATGTATTCTAGGTTGGCCTGGACCTCACCGCATAGCCCAGGATAGCTTCACACTCTCAATCTTCCTACCTAGCACTACAGATGTGCATCACTGTGACTAACTTTATCTATTTATTTGAAAATGGGATATTGCTAAGTCCCCTAAGAGGGCTCAAACTCCTGGGCTCAAGTCATTCTCCTGCTTCAGCTTCTGGAGAAGTGAGACTAAAGATAACTATGGTCCCAGCACTCGGGAGGCAGAGGCAGGCGGATTTCTGAGTTCGAGGCCAGCCTGGTCTACAAAGTGAGTGCCAGGACAGCCAGGGCTACACAGAGAAACCCTGTCTCGAAAAACCAAAAAAAAAAAAAAAAAAAAAAGATAACTATGGACTAATTTTGGTTTTGTTTGTTTGACTGTTTTTGTAGATAAGTGTCTTAGTATATAGCCTGGCTGGCTAGGAATTTGCTATATAGACCAGGCTGGCCTCTAACTTACAGAGATCTGCCTGCTTTTACCAAGTGTTAAGATTAAAGATATGTGCTACCATACCTAGCTAGACAAATGCCGTAATACTTAGCTACACCCGCAGCCTTTAATATTGACACTCTTGAGTTTACCAAGGCCTTTTTTGTGCCCTAACAGTATCTAATTTTGTAACTGCTAATATAAAAGGTGTTTTTCTCATTTACATTGGAAGATTAGATAGACAACAACTGTGTTGGCTGTTCTTTTGTCAACATGACACAAGTGGGTCATCTGGGCAAAGGGAACCCCACATGAGAAAATGTTTCGCTTAGATTGACCTGTAGGCAAGCCTGTGGGGGCATTTTCTTGAAAAAAAAAAAAAAAAGATTGCTGTAGGAAGGCACAGCCTACTGTGGGCAGTGCCATCCCTGCGCAGAAGGACCTGGGTTATAGAAGAAAGCAGGCTAAACAAGCAGCTGCTGCCATGGTTATTCTTGGTTGACAACTTGACCACATCTGGAATTAACTAAAATCCAAAAATAGCGGGCATGCCAGTGGAGATTTTTTTTTCCTAATGTGAAGTAGAAAGATCCACTTCTAATCTAGATGTTGAGGCCAGAAGACACATGGCTTTAACCTGCGTCTTTTTTTTTCTTTTCCTTTTTTTTTATTAATATATATTTTTTATTACGCATTTTCCTCAATTACATTTCCAATGCTATTCCAAAAGTCCCCCATACCCTCCCCCCCCACTCCCCTACCCACCCATTCCCATTCTTTTGGCCCTGGCGTTCCCCTGTACTGGGGCATATAAAGTTTGCAAGTCCAATGGGCCTCTCTTTCCAGTGATGGCCTACTAGGCCATCTTTTGATACATATGCAGCTAGAGACAAGAGCTCCGGGGTACTGGTTAGTTCATAATGTTGTCGCACCTACAGGGTTGCAGATCTCTTTAGCTCCTTGGATACTTTCTCTAGCTCCTCCATTGGGGGCCTGTGATCCATCCAATAGCTGACTGTGAGCATCCACTTCTGTGTTTGCTAGGTTAACCTGGGTCTTAAGGTGAGAAGACATACTAATAATCCGGCCATGCCGTGTGCTGGAAGCCTGTATAAGGACAAGGAAGGAGATTCTTAGCTTGCTTGCTCTCACCTTGCTAACAAGTCCATTCCTTCACATTAGAGCATACTTCTTCAGGATTCCAGCACATACCAAATACTAACTGGCTAAGACAACTACTGGATTCTTGAACTTTCTGTTTGCAGCCATTGTCCAACTATTGGATTAGCTGGACTGCAGCCTGTAAATCATTCTAATATCCCCTTCTCCATATATATATATATATATATATATATATATATATATATATATATATATCTTCATATTCATTCATTCTACAAGTTTTGTTACTCAAGAACTCTGACTGGTACGTACAGCATCTTCCTCCATGGAAGCTCTGCTTCTGCCTCCAGGTTCCTGCTCTGACTTTCCTTCATGATGAAAGGTATAAGGAAAGGTATAAACCCTTTCCTCCCCAAATTGCTTTTGGCCATGGTCTTTATCAGTAACAATAGAAAGCACAAATTAAGACAGAAATGATATTATACACATACACTATATACATATATAAACTCTCCAGCTTAAATGTGTTTGGCAGCCATCCCTTTCTTTGCAGACTGTATAAATACTCTGGATCCTTTGTAACTTCTTGTGTGTATGTGTGAGATGCACATGTTGACATCAGAGGACAACTTTCATCAAGTCTGTTCTCTTGGACCATGTGGGTCTTGGGGACAGAACTCCGGTCCTCGGGCTTGGCAGCAAGTGCCTTTATCCACTGAACCATATCACCACCCCATCTCCTACCCTTGCACCACTTTTTAAGACAGGATCTGCTTAACTTGCTCAGGCTGTCTTCAACTGTGAGATAATTCTGTCTCAACCTCCCCAGTGCTAGGATTAAAAGTGCATGCTGGCCAGGCAGTGGTGGCACATGCCTTTAATCCCAGCACTTGGGAGGCAGAGGCAGGTAGATTTCTGAGTTCGAGGCCAGCCTGGTGTACAGAGTGAGTTCCAGGACAGCCAGAGCTATACAGAGAAACCCTGTCTCGGAAAACCAAAACCCAAAACAAAACAAAAACAAAAAGTGTATGCTGCTATGCCTAGCTTAGACTTTAAAAAATTGCAGTTATGATTATTTGGGATTTTTCTAAAATTTAAGTGTATGGATGTTGTGCCTGTGTGTACATCTGTGCATAATATGCCTGGTGTCCCTGGAAACCAGAAGAGGTCAGATCCCCTGGGACTGCAGTTATAGATGGTTGTGAGCTGCCATGTGGGTCCTGGAGATTGAACTGAGGCCCTCTGGAAGAGCAGCCAGTGTTTTAAACCACTGAGTTATCTCTCTAGCTAACTACTATTATATCAGGACTTAGTCCTAATATTTCATTTTAATTTCCATTTTCTGTACTTATATAACTCAGTTGGTAGAATGTCTGCATATCATGTATAAAATCCTGCATCCAGTCCCTAGCACTGCAAATTCTGGTGGTGGTCCAGACCTAGGATCTTAGCAGCTTGCTTGCCAGCTACAGGAGGTAAAGGCTGTGTGTGTGTGTGTGTGCGTGCGCACACACTGTAATTTCTGTCTTGTAATTTGTATCTTGGTCATGATCTCATCTACATGATTAAGTCTCATGTTGTGAGGAACCCCACCAAAAGGCTCTTGCCAGTATAGCCCTATGAATGGGCCCTAAGGGAAGTGAAGCTGACAACTCAACTGAAACGTCAGAAACAATCCTGGGACAATGCCACCCAACTAAGCTATTTCCAGATTCCTCACCCTTGGAAACTGCAGGACAGATAAATCCTTGTTGTTTTGAGCTGCTAAGTATGAAAGTAACTTGTTATACTGTCATAAATAGCTGATACTTCCGGGCTACTTTTCCCTGCCAATAGTTTCACTAACTATGTATATTCTAGTCATGAGTTCAAAGGACTGAAGTTACCTGCTGCTTTAGCTGACAAAATGCATTGAGGAATGCTGGGGATCAAGCTCCCGCCTGTTCACTTACCTGCACTTTGAGAAGTGTGAGGGATGAGCCAAACTGTGTGGCCCCTAGCACTATAGAGGTAGTCATTACTCACGCCTGCTCTCATAGGTCTGCAAGTGTTCTAGTAAGAAGTCATCAAAGCCTTAGGGGAAGAGCTCTTTAAAGGCAGTCCCCCTCAGAGTACCCAGCAGTCTTGGAATCTGGAGGACTGACAGCCCCTGGCTGCCCACGTCTTCTCCTAGGACAGTTGCTCTTTCACACTAGCTGTCTGGACACCTGGATTTGGGTGAGTTCTTCAGTCCGAGAGTGGGCAAAGACTCTTCCCAAGGTGTGCTGGAGAAAGGGGAAGGGCCATACTAACTTGCATTTCCATTTCCCTAGCCTAGACTGTATTTGCTGCTTCCAGCCATCTGTCTTTCAAAACATAACAGCTCTAGGTCGCCTTCTGTGGCCCAGTGGTTAAATGGCCACCCAGGCACTTAAGAATAGAATAACCGGGCCTAGCAAACACAGAAGTGGATGCTCACAGTCAGCTATTGGATGGATCACAGGGCTCCCAATGGAGGAGCTAGAGAGAGTACCCAAGGAGCTAAAGGGGTCTGCAACCCTATAGGTGGAACAACATTATGAACTAACCAGTACCCCGGAGCTCTTGACTCTAGCTGCATATGTATCAAAAGATGGCCTAGTCGGCCATCACTGGAAAGAGAGGCCCATTGGACACGCAAAGTTTATATGCCCCAGTACAGGGGAATGCCAGGGCCAAAAGAATGGGAATGGGTGGGTAGGGGAGTTGGGGGGGGAGTGTATTGGGGACTTTTTGGATAGCATTGGAAATGTAAATGAGGAAAATACCTAAAAAAAAAATTAATTCTCAAAAAAAAAAAAAAAAGGAAAAAAAAGAATCGAATAACCTAGGTTCTATCCCCAGCACGTACATGGCAGGTGGCAGTTGTTTCTAAGTCTAAGTCTAGGGAATACAACATACATGCAGGCAAAACACCAATGCACTAAAAGCAAATAAAAACTTTTTAAAATGAATAAAAGAGAAAAAAGACATTAAAAAACAAAGACTACTTTCTATGCCCTCATGGGTCTCAGAGCTGTGCTGCAATTTCTGGAACCTATGTTTTCTTTTAAAATTTTATATAGATAGGTAGGTAGGTAGGTTGGTTTGTCTGTATAGCTGTAGATGTCTTGGAACTTGCTAAGTATGTAGACCAAGCTGGCCTCCAACTCTGCCCACCTCTGCTTCCTGAGTGCTGAGATTAAAGACACAGCCACCATGCCTGGCTCCTTACTCATTTCATGTGTGTTTGGGATGCAGGAGTCCATGGAGAGGGCAAAGAACAGCTTCCTGATGTGAGTCAGCTCTTTCCATGTGGGTCCTGAGGAATACAGTCAGCTTAGCAGCCTTGGGGGCAACTGCTCTTAACTAAGCCCTTTGGTCAGCTCTGGAACCTGTGTTTTCCTCTGTAGTTTCTCTAGTGATTTCAGCAACTTATATTATTTTCCATGTTGGAATGGACCAGACGGTCCAGGTATCCTACAGAAACAAGTTTCCGCCTTTTAGAGCCCAAGCCTATTCAAAGAATGGATTCATTGGCACTCGAAAGTTCCAAGCTGCCATGCACAGAACTGACTTGTGTGACCCTTAAATACCAGATGGCTCGCTGTTTTAAGAGTACTGGCTGAATACACAGAGAAACCCTGTCTCAAAAAAACAAAGGAAAAAAAAAAAAAAAAGAAGTACTGGCTGAAAAAAAAAAAAAAGCCAGGCGTGGTGGCCTTTGATCCCAGCACTCGGGAGGCAGAGGCAGGCAGACTTCTGAGTTTGAGGGCCAGCCTGGTCTACAAAGTGAGTTCCAGGACAGCCAGGGCTACACAGAGAAACCCTGTCTCAAAAACCAAAATGAAAACAACAAAAAAGAATCCTGGCTGGTCTTCCAGAGGACCTGGGTTTGCTTCCCAGCAGCCAAACGGGAGCTCACAACCATCTGTGACTCCAGTTCCACAGGATCTGATGCCCTCTGCTGGCCTCTACAGGCAACAGGCATACAAGTAGTACATAGACATATATGTAGGCAAAACACCCATACACATAAAATTCACATTAAAGCCACATACTTTTAATCCCAGCACTCAGGAGGTAGAGGCAGGAGGATCTCTGAGTTTGAGGCCAGCCAGGCTGCATAGCAACTTCGAGGCCAGCCAGAGCTCTATCTCAAAACAAAATTCAAATGTTTAAAAGAATAATTAAGCTAGTTACTGACAAAAGGACCCCATAAAGTCCCCAGAAAGCCCTTATACCCTTGTATAACGGATGGATGACTCCCATGAGGGCCAAGCCCTTCTGTACACTTGGTAGACCCGTAGTATCTGAATATGCTGGACACTTAAATAATAAGAGAGTTTGCTCCTGCTCCTCAAGTGACTAACCCTCTACCGATACTAGGGGGTGACAGGAACCTTTTAAGGTCCCTCCTCAGCTTTACATGTTAATTTGGGGCGCAAAGGGGGTGCGGGCAGGTAAGACAATACTTTCCCTGATGCTCCTTCATCTGTGGCAGCAAATCTTCTGGTCAGACCCCGGCACAAGGTCATTCCTTGGGGATCCCAGTTACCTCATCCACCACCCATAGCCTTAGTACAGGAGAGTTTCCTTGTGAGAGAACTCCACATTCTGACTGGGGAAGAAGGGTCACTTTTGAGACATTTTTGACTCTATAGCCCAGGCTAGACTTAAACTTGTGATTCTCCTTCTTTATCTTCCCAAGTAGCTGAGAATGTATGTGCATACCACTGCAGCCTGGTCAAGGACCTATTTGTTTGTCTTTAGATTTCTTTATACCAGGTAGCTGCTTGATGGCCATAGAGTGGAGCCACCATGTAGGTGCTGGGAACTGAGTGCGCATCCTCTGTAAGAGAAATGAGTATTATTTTATGTACATTGGGTTTCACCTGCATATGTCTGTGTGAGGGCGTTGGATCTCGGAGTAACAGAGTTGTGAGCTGCCATGTGGGTGCTGGGAATTGAACCGAGGTCCTCTGGAAGAGCAGTCAGTACTCTTAACCACTCATAATGAGTGTCCTTGGGTATTTTTGTTTTTCAAGACAGGGCTTCTCGGTATAGCCCTGTCTGTCCTAGAACTTGCTCTGTAGTCCAGGCTGGCATTGAACTCAAGAGATCTGCCTGCTTCTGCCCTCTGAGTGCTGGGAACAAAGGTGTGCACCACTCCTGCTGCCACCATCACCAACACCAGGCTGGAATCCATATTTTTAACTCCTGAGCCGCCATCCAGCCCCAAGAACCTGACTTGTATCATTATCTTGCAAGTACTTAGGCAAATTCTTGTAGGGCCCACGTTTTCTCTGCTTGATTTTTTTTTTTAACTATATTAGTGATGTGGAACAGGCAAATATGCTGAAATGGTTAAGGCAGGATGGAAAGCTAGCTTAGGGCTCTGAGCATGGCATAGTCCCACAAGCTGGTTCCCAAGTGCATGGAAAGCTAGAGGAGTCCCTGGGCTGGGCTCATCAATAACTGATCTCTGACAACTATTCTTGTGGCAGAGAAAGCAGGAACCACTCTACATCAACTGAAGTATTCCAGTTGCATCAACTAAAGAGGCCCCAGTAACTTTTATAACATTCAAGAAATAGAGAAATACACATACCACAGTGACCTTTGTATATGGAAAGTATAGTTTAGAAACAACAAAAACAGAACGAGGCTGTGGCCTCTGTGGGGCAGTGCCAACGCTGAGCCACACATACTCAAACCTGGGGAGAGAGGGCCTCAGGCTCCAACATGTCTGGGGATGGCAGGCAGGGAATAAGGTCTCATGTGTAGGCCCTCATGGCAAAGAATGGAGTACCATTGGGGTTGGAGGGTTGGAGGGAGTATAATCAAGATGGAGCTGTGGCCTCAGCCCCCTCCTCAGAGTCCCACACTTCAGACTGTAGGTAATCAGCAAAGAGTGCCTTAGCCCTACGCAAGACACGCCCTAGATGGTGTTTACGAACCAGGCGGTCAAAATGCATGGCTAGCTCATTGTAATCCAGCCCATTGCGCATGATGTGGTCACGATGCTCCAGCAGGATAGCCAAGCAGAGGAAGAGCATGAATGGGTTCCCTCGGCCAAACTCCTGGGGTGGGGGAAGGCCCATTGGAGGTGGAGGTGGTACAGGCTTCCCAGGGTCTCTGGGAGAACCTACCTCTTGCATTAAGGGGGATCCTACAGCTATGTCACCAGAAGGAGAAGCCTCCTGGGTAGATGGAGGAGATGACGAAGATGGGGAATCGGGCCGAGAAGAGGTGGAGAGGAGTGGATCTGGGGAATTCAGCAAGGGCTCAGAGAGGGACTTAGAGCTAATGAGAGTAGCTGGGTGGGATAGTTGGACCAGATGGTCCTTCCTGGGACCCATGTTATCCCTGAGTTGTTGGAGACCATCCAGACTGGCTTGTCTTAGGAGACGACCCCCACCACTAGGTCCCTGGCTAGATGCAGCTAAGTGGACAACAGCATCTTCAAAAGCACTGCTTCCTCCACCAGCAGGCCTCAGCATGTGCCTCTGACGTACTGGCCGTCCCCTGTGGCTACCAAAGCCAGTGTCTGCTACTTGGCTGGGAGGTCCGACGAGCTCCACTTCGTGTTCAGGAGGGTCAGGGGGCAGTGAACTCCAGGTGACTTCTAGCATTCGAAGAGCATCATCGAAGGCGAATTCACGCTTGAGCTCCAGCAGCAGCCAGCGGTAACAGAAAAAGAGGTCGTCGGCACCTGCTTCTTGCAGGTACTGATAGAAGTCTGGGTCAGCATGTCTCAATAGCAGCTTGAGGTGGGCAAACTTGGTGGCCATGGCACGGCCATCAGGGTGGAAGTTGGCAGCTAAGCGCTTCATGATGCCACAGAAGCATACAAAGGCATGGCCTTCATGGTCCATGACAGCAAGAATTGGTGAGGCCAGGTCACTCATCCCCTGGCAGTATGATACCTGTGGATGGGTAACGGCATAGGTGGTGAGCAAGTCATGAAGGGCCCGTAGGTGTGGGCCATCCTCAGGCCCTGCATAGTAGGGATGGGCTCGGTCTGTGCGGAGCACATCCTTGAGGACTGTGCTGCGGATGAATTCCAGGTCCTCAGGGTTCACTCGCTGGGCCCACTCACTTTTGAGCTGCTCATACTCGCGGCTCTTACGTTTCATGTAGTCCATCCGCTCACGGCCAGTCAGCCCATCTGGGTACACATTCAGGAGGTACCGCCATACTACCTGCCAGAGACAGAAGAGATGGGGCTGAGTTTCAACTAGTGAGCTGCCGTATGTACCCATGTTTGTCAACTAGTTACCACCCATCTCTTGTGACCTCTGTCCTCCTTGTGATAGATCTGCCTTCCTGCCACTGAGACATACCTGACACAGACCCTCCTTCCCTGGGATTTCTCTATCCCACCTATGACTGTGTTCTACTGAATTTTTGATGATAGAGTGTGCTGGGCTCGGTGACTGACTGAGGTGGCTCACTTTTCGAAGTGAAGGCTCCACACCGCCGTGGTAGATCCTCAAGCGCAACTCCTCAGGCCGGGAGAGCTGACCTTCATGATTCAGGTACGTGTGGAACTCAGCATCACTCAGGGGGGGCTTAAAAGGCTTGACATCTTCCCCATAAGACCAACTCAGCACCTGCTGGACCTTAGACAGTGTACGACCCACCTGGGAAGGAAGAAGGAAAAGAAGCTACAGGTCCCCTGTGTAGGACAGGGCAGGCATCAACCAGCGGGCTCTGGAATGGTCTTATCAGATAAGCCCTTCCCTTCAACCACAGCTGGAAACCACACCCCCAAGTCTCCGAAATCACCTGAGAGAGGATGGACTGTGTAAAAGGCAAGGCAGCTGTCGTCAGTGATGATCGCTTCTCAGCCAGTAGCACATCAGATCCAATGACATCTTTGGGGCTAATTATGTCCCAGTCTTCCAGCAATGGGCCTGAGCACACAGAATAAAGAACTATGAGAACAGGGATGTGAACCATGTGAACCCAGATTACGGGGCTGGGTTCCTTTCTAAAAGCTTAGCTACCTGCAGGGCAACAAGCAGCCTCTATTTCCTCCTCCCTGTTTCATCCAAATAATAATAATAATAATAATAATAATAATAATAATAATAATAGATTACCCATGATCTGTCTTACATGGGAACTATTTCACAAAATAGCTGGGAAGTCTTTAATATTTTAATGATTTAAGTAACATTTAAACAATAATATCTATTGAACCTGGCAGTTACTCTGGAGACCAAGGTAGGAAGATCAGGAGTTCAAGGTCAGTGCCTGGGCTATATAATAAGACTCTATATCTCATTAAAAAAATACTTGAAGGCCTGGTAGTATATTGCCTTTAATCCCAGAACTTGGGAGTCAGAGGCAGACAGATCTCTGAATTTGTAGACAGCCTGGTCTACAAGTGCGTTCCAGGACATAGTGAGATCCTGTCTCAAAATAAAAACAAACACAAACAAACAAACAAACAAATCTTGAGGACCAGTGAGGTAGCTCAGTGAGTAAAGACACTTGCTACCAAGCCTGATAATCTAGTTTAGTATCGAACATACTTGGAAGAAATTGTTCTTTGATCTTCACAATGCACTGTGATAATGTGTACCCCTGCCCCCAATAAAAACAAATCCGTTCCTTATACTCAGTTCTATGGAAATACTAGCTATATATATCATTTTTTAAAAAAAGATTTATTTATCAGACACCCCAGAAGAGGGCATCAGATCTCATTATGGATAGCTGTGAGCCACCATGTGGTTGCTGGGACCTGAACTCGGGACCCTTGAAAGTGCAGTCAGTGCTCTTAATCGCTGAGCCGTCTCTCCAGCCCTTTAAATATATATTTTTTGTGCCTGGAGGTAATAGTCCTGGGGAATCCAAACCCAGGTGTCACATGCGATCTCTACCCAAGTGCTCTACTGCTAAGCTCTATCATGAGACTTTCTACAAAACAACTCTTTAAGACAGTGTTTCATTAAGTTACCCAGGCTGGCCCTGAACTTATTCTAGTCCTGGCAGGCTTTGACCCTCTTGCTGCCTCAGCCTCACGAGTAGCAGGAATGAAAGGACTACAGACATGTGCCACCACCTTCCTTGGCTTTCTTGGTAGCTCTGATGAGGAAACAGGCCTATAGATATTTGTTCAAGGCTCCATACCTAGGGAATAGAAGAAGTGGAATATGAAGCCTGTGCCCTAAGTCTGTGAGCCAACACTCCTCATCTTACATTCATGATAGTGTTCCCCACTGAAATGATAGGAAATGCTACTGCCATTCTTCCTTGACAAAAAAAGACCAGAGGTTTGGAAAAACTAGTTAGTGACCAAGATTCTACAGCTGGGAAATGGTAGGTTTCCATTGCTAGGAGCACAGCCCCATTTACCTTTCCCCAGAGGCCAGTCATATCTTAGAACAAGGGTTAGTGAGGAAGTATGCTGTATGTGTTAGACAAAGGACTAGCTGCTCCTGGCCCTACCTATCTACCTTCTCTATCATTATTCCCCCTTGAGTCCTTTTCCTTTTTAAATTAAGTATTTTAAGTTAGCATACAAAGTAATGGGCTTCATTATGAGGTTTCCATAAACATGGATCAAAATCCTTTCTTCTTATTCATCCCCACCCTGTTTGTTGCCCTCCCCTATTCTTTATTTATTTTCTTTTTTGGTTTTCCGAGACCGGGTTTCTCTGTGTAGCCCTGGCTGTCCTGGAACTCACCCTGTAGACCAGGCTGGCCTTGAACTCAGAGATCCGCCTGCCTCTGCCTCCCAAGTGCTGGGATTAAAGGTGTGTGCCTCCATACTCAGCTGCCCTCCCCTATTCTTACCTCCTCTCACTGGTCCTCTTCTGTTTTAAGCCACATGTATTCCATTATCACTACCCCTTCCCTTAAGATGTCTTCCTCAGTCTGGAGAGATGGCTCAGCAGTTAAAAGCACTGGATGTTCTTCCAGAGTTCATTTCCCAGCAACCACATGGTGGCTCACAACCATCTGTAATGGGATCTGATGCCTTCTTCTCGTGTTTGAAGACAGCGACAGTGTACTCATATGCATAATTAAAAGAATAAGTAATTCTTTTTTTTTTTAAACCTCTTTGTCAACACAATTCTCCCCTTCAAGTATGTGGTTGCAGCAGCAATGGCCACCTAAGGGTAAGTTCAAGAATCCTTGTTTATTTATTTTTTCTTTAAAATTAAAAATAAACTGGGCAGTAGTGGTGCATGCCTTTAATCGCAGAAATCAGGAGTCAGAGACAGGTGGAGTTCAAGGTCAGCCTGGTCTACAGAGTGGTTCCAGACCACCCAAACTGACAGAGAAACCCTGTCTTAGAAAAAATAAATAAATTTATGTGTATGGGTTTTTGCCTACATGTATGTCTGTGCACCATATGCATGCCTGGTGCCCAGGGCGCCCAGAAGAGAGGGCATGAGATATCTCAGGACTGGAATTATAGTCCAGTTGTGAGCAGTCATGTGGGTATTGGGAACTGAACCTGGATCTTCTGGAAGAGCAGCCAGTGCTCTTAACTGCTTAGTCATGGCTCCAACCCAGGAAGATTTTCCTTTCCTTTTACTTTTAATTATGTGTGAGTATATCTTTATGGAGGTATATGTACCTGTAGAGTCCTACTGAACCCTTGGATTTCCCTGGAATTGTCGAGATTGTGAACCACCATATGTGGATGCTAGGACTTGAACTCAGGTTCCCTGAAAGAATAGCAAGCACTCCTTCATAGAAGCGTTTATTTTATTTTGAATGATGTACATAGGTGTGCTGTGTTGGGTTATGTGCATGTGAAATGGAGCTGCACTCGGCATTCAGAAGAGGATCTCATATGCTCTGGAACTGGAGTTAGCAGCAGTTGTGAGCCCCTGACAACTAACCCCTGGTCCTCTAGAAGAGCAACATGCTGCTCTTAAGCACTCAGCCAGCTCTCCAGTCCCATTTCTTAAATTAAAAAATTACATTTAGGGGGCTGGTGAGATGGCTCAGCGGGTAAAGGCACTGACTGCTCTTTCGAGGGTCCTGAGTTCAAATCCCAGCAACCACATGGTGGCTCACAACACCCATAATGAGATCTGACGCCCTCTTCTGATGTGTCTGAAGTCAGCTACAGTGAACTTATGTATAATAATAAATAAATCTTTATTTTAAAAAATTACTTTTATTGCTAAACAAGGTAGTGCATGCCTTTAATCCCAGCAGGAGGCAGGAAAATTTTTTTTTGAGTTCAAGACCACCCTGGTCTACAGAGCAAGTTCCAGGCCAATCAGGGCTACAAAGAGAAACCCTGTCTCAATAAAACAAAACTAAACAAAATGATTCATTTCCTGTGTAGGTACATGTATGTGCTATGGTGCAGGACAACCACATGGTGGCTCATAACCGTCTGTAATGGGATCTGATACCCTCTTCTGGTGTGTCTGAAGACATTAACATTGTAGTCATATACATGAAACAAATAAATCATATATATATATATATATATATATATATATATATAGAGAGAGAGAGAGAGAGAGAGAGAGAGAGAGAAGGTCTCACTGTAACCCAGGCTGACTTGGAACTTGATTCTGTGGCTCAGGCTAGCCTTGAACTCATGGTAATTCTTATACTTCAGTTTCTTGAGTTCTAGGATTATAGGCATGAGCCTCCAGGTCCAAAAATCTTAATAGACGTCAACTGACATTACAGTGTTGCAAAAGCTAACAATGTCCAATGACCATTCCATTATGCTGATAATTATATGAAACAAATAGTTACAGGAGACAAAGCAACTTCTATTTAAGTCACTATCATCTGCAGGCCAATGGTACCCCTAAGCATCATTTTCACGGACTCAGCCCTTTCCTGCATAGAGCTGCAGGGGAAGCGAGGCCGTGACTAGATACCACTATCTCTCCGTGTATGTCCCTGAGCATATTCCAAAACAATAGTCACGAAGGAGAGGCAGAGATCTGCTCCCAGCACAGCTGTTCCATTTTGCTTCATCTGTTCAATTGTCAAAACCTGACTGGTCCCTGCTCCCCCAATTCCCTCAGTCCTCAAGTCCAAATCATTGCCAAGCCCCCGTGGCTTATCTATACAAACCTATATTAGCCAATCTATATAACATACCTAGTTTTTCATCCACTTTGTGATCCCATCTGAGTCACCACCGCAGAGACCTTAGACTGCTTCTTTCTTTCTGTCCCAGCCCCTAACAGCCTCCAGTGTGGTCTCGCTAAGACATTAATCAGAGCATTAAAACACTTTCCAGGTGAGACTGTACCACTTACTGAATTAAGAAGCTACTGGACCTGGTCTACAAAGTGAGTACCAGGACAGCCAGGGCTACACAGAGAGACCCTGTCTCAGAAAGCCAAAAAAAAAAAAAAAAAAAAAGAAGAAGAAGAAGAAGAAGCTACTGGAAGACAAAGAATTAAGGTTATATGATGCAAGTGAAAAAGTCAAGAGCCAAGCCAGGTGTGGTGGCGTACACCTTTAATCCCAGCACTCGGGAGGCAGAGGCAGGTGGATTTCTGAGTTCGAGGCCAGCCTGGTCTACAAAGTGAGTTCCAGGACAGCCAGGGCTATACAGAGAGACCCTGTCTCGAAAACAAAACAAAACAAAACAAAAAAGTCAAGAGCCCTGAGGCCAAGCTTGAGAGACCCAATATGCCCAATATGCACAGAGCAAAAACTGAAGAGAATAAAAAGATTAGAAATAAATAGATGGGGCTGGTGAGATGGCTCAGTGGGTAAGAGCACCCGACTGCTCTTCCAAAGGACCAGAGTTCAAATCCCAGCAACCACATGGTGGCTAACAACCATCTGTAATGAGATCTGGCGCCCTCTTCTGGAGTGTCTGAAGACAGCTACAGTGTACTTACATATAATAAATAAATAAATCTTAAAAAAAAAAAGAAAGAAATAGATAGACACTTTTCTGATGTAAAGAAATGGCTCACCAAGGGGCTGGAGAGATAGCTCCTCGGTTAAGAGTATTAGATGTACTTTCAGAGGAGACAGGTTCAAATCTCAGTCCCCACAAGGCACAGCTCACAACTGCCTGTAACTCCAATTCCAAGTCATCTGACCCTGTCTTCTGGCCTCTATGAGCACAGTGCATGCACATGGTACACAGACACATGCAGACAAAACACCATACACATAAAATGAATACATTCCAAACACAACTTAAGACCATTTTAGGCCAGGTGTGGTGCCACATGCCTTTAATCCTAGCACTTTGGAGGCAGAGGCAGAGGCAAGGGGATCTCTGAGTTTGTGGCCACCCTGGTCCAACAAAGTTCCAAGACATCAGGGCTACACAGAGAAACCCTGTCTCAAGAGGGGGTCGGGGGAGAAAGAAAAAGAAAACAGAAATGGCTCATCAGTTGGCCAGGGCTAGTTACCATACAGTGTAGACACTAGGCTCCCTCAGAGCCCATTCACATGCTGATGAGGGTGGTGGATAGCTACAAATACATTCACAGGAAATGATACACCTAGGTTTGGGGTGCTTTTTTTTTTGGTTTTGTGAGACTGGATCTCTTATAGCTCTGGCTGTCCTGGAACTCACTCTGTAGCCCAGGCTGGTCTCAAACTCACAGAGGTCCACCTGCCTCTGCCTCCTGAGTGCTGGGATTAAAGGTATGTGCTACCACTGCCTGACCCTTATTTAAATAAATATATATTTAAAAAATGGCTCATGTTTGTGATCCAGGTAGGCACAAGTTGACAGTCAGCATGGGCTACACAGTAAGTCCAAAGCTGATATAGGACATATTGTGAGAACCTGCCTCAAAAAGCAGGGGTGAGCCGGGCGTGGTGACACACGTGGTGACACACGCCTTTAATCCCAGCACTCGGGAGGCAGAGGCAGGAGGATTTCTGAGTTTGAGGCCAGCCTAGTCTACAGAGTGAGCTCCAGGACAGCCAGGGCTACACAGAGAAACCCTGTCTCGAAAAACCAAAACCGGGCTGGTGAGATGGCTCTACAGGTAAGAGCACCCGACTGCTCTTCCAAAGGTCCTGAGTTCAAATCCCAGCAACCACATGGTGGCTCACAACCATCTGTAATGAGATCTGACTCCCTCTTCTGGTGTGTCTGAAGACAGCTACAGGGTACTCAGATAAATAAATCTTAAAAAAAAAAAAAAGAAAAACCAAACCAAAACAACAACAACAAAAGCAGGGGTGGGGTGGGGTGGGGTTGAAAAGAAAAGAAACTTTAAGATAAAGCTGGCAAACATAAGTAGAAAGCTCCCTCAGCAACAGTATGACCCGTCACAAACAGCCTCAGCCAGCCAACTATACTAGCAGCCCATACCTAAAAACCTATAATGCTGGTACTTGGGGAGGGGGGGGCAGAGAAGGAAGGATTATATGAGACCAAGAGAGGAGCAGGGAAAAGAGAGGAGACAGAGAAAAACGGGGGTGGTAGGAGGGAAGGAGGCAGGGAGGGAGAGAACAGATATACTTTCAAAGGCTAAAAAGAGTCAACCGGGGAAAGAAACAATCTATGAAATACTGATACACAGTAGGGAAATTGAAAGCGTGTTTAAAAACAGGCACAGGATTTCTGCAAACACAAACCTGTCGAGTGAGAAAACCTGGCATGGGTCAACAGAGGCTATAAATAGTCTTTACATAACCCACTTTGGGTGAGTGTGCACACATTTCCTGTAGACACATCCAAGCATTTCAATATGGGCTTCTGGCCCAGACCCTATCTGTGGTATTATATAATATATATGATGCATACTACATTTTCATCATAAAGTTGTCAAACTTGCCAAACCTTAAACTAATATAGAAATCAGAAAGGCCGGGTGTGATAGCACACGCCTTTAGTCCCAGCACTCGGGAGGCAGAGGCAGGTGGATTTCTGAGTTCGAGGTCAACCTGGTCTACAGAGTGAGTTCCAGGACAGCCAGGGCTACACAGAGAAACCCTGTCTCGAAAAACCAAAAAAAAAAAAAAAAAGAAAAAAAAAGAAATGAAATCAGAATTCTAATGTTTTCCCCCTGAAACTGCATGAAATTATTTTAAGATTCACAAGAACAAATTCATGTTTAAGAATAGCTAAGAAAAAGAACATCAGGAGGATGACAAAGGCTTTTTTAAAAATTAAAACTGACCACAAAATCACTGTCATTAGACATAATAGTGTTAGCCCTATGTAAATCCCAGCACTTGGGAAGAAGAAGCCGGTGAAGCTCTGTAAGTTTCAAGCCAGCCAGTGCTACATAGTAAGACCCCATCTAAAAAAGTGTGCGTTTACATTATATACATATATATATAGTTACACACACATATATATATAGCTAGAGAGATGGCTCAGTGATTAAGACCACTAGCCAGGCGTGGTGGTGCACACCTTTAATCCCAGCACTCGGGAGGCAGAGGCAGGCGGATTTCTGAGTTCGAGGCCAGCCTGGTCTACAAAGTGAGTGCCAGGACAGCCAGAGCTACACACAGAGAAACCCTGTCTCAGAAAAAACAAACAAAAAAACAAACAAACACAAACCACTAACTTCTTCCCGAGGTCCTGGGTTCTACTTCCAGGGCCTACACAGTGGCTCACAATCACCTTAATTCCAGTTCTGAGGGGTCCAATGCCTTCCTCTGGCCTCCAAGGACACCAGGCATACGTGGTACACACTTACACACCCCTAAGGGCGCCATAAGAAGGTATCAAAGTCTTTGGAGCTAGAGTTCCAGGCAGCCATGAGCTGCTGCATTGTTGGTGCTGGGAAGCAGCAGAACTCAGATCCTCTGAAAGCAGTGAGTTCTTAACTGCTGAGCCAGCTTTACAGCCCATACTTTTTCTTTCTTTCTAAAATATATTTCTCTCTATGTGTATGAGTGGATTTATCTGCATGCATGCTTGTACACTTTGTGCAAGCCTGGTGCCTATGGAGGCTAGAAGAAGGCAGCAGAGCCCCTGGAACCCGAGTTAAAGACAGTTTTAAGCTAGCATATGGTTGCTGGGCACTGAAGCCAGGTTTCTGCAGCAGCAGCAAGTCCTCTTACTGAGCCAGCATCCAGCCCCAGCCCTAGAGGATTTTTTTTTGAGATGGCCTCACTAAGCTGCCTAGGCTGACCATGAACCCACTGCGCAGGCAGGTCTTAAACTTGTCATCTCTGCCTCAATCTCACAGCTATCTCAATTGTTTTCCCTCTGTGTTGGGGGAGAAAGAGGGAGAAAGTTTCTGATTATGTAGCCTAGGCTGGCCTTGAGCTCACAGAAATCCTGTCTCAGCCCGATTGCAGGGGCTTACAATAATCCTCCTGTCTCTGCTTCTTTCTGCTTCTTGATTGCTAGGATCACAGACATGTGGTCCTCTTCAGTGAGCATTGTAGAGGATTTATGCATACTACTACTGTACAAGCATTCTTTTTTTTTTTTTTAACTTATTTATTTACTATATGTGAGTACACTGTAGCTGTTTTCAGAGACTCCAAAAGAGGGCACCAGATATCGTTACATATGGTTATGAGCCACCATGTGGTTGCTGGAATTCGAACTCAGGACATTCAGAAGAGCAGTCAGTGCTCTTAACCACTGAGCCATCTCTCCAGCCCTGTATAAGCATTCTTATACTATTAAGTTACATTTCCAGCCCCAGTTTTTCTTTTTCTTTTTTTTTTTTTTTTTTTTGGTTTTTCAAGGATTTCTCTGTGTAGGCCAGGCTGGCCTCAGGAAGCAGAGGCAGACAGATGTCTGAGTTTGAGGCCAGACTGGTCTACAGAGTGAGTTCCAAGACAGCCAGGGCTACACAGAGAAACCCTGGCTCAAAAAACCCAGATAGATAGATAGAGAGACAGACAAACAAGGAAACTATTAGTAGCAACAATAATAATAATAATATAAAGAAAATGATCACAAATGTCCAAATTGGTTCAAGGTCCTGGCTTGATAATCTACCAAGTGTAGAGGTGAAATGGGCTCCTCAGAGAGACTCGACCTTCCACTCAGTCACATGCTTGTTGCTTTCAGAGCCATGAAAATGGACTCATGGGGCTGGAGAGATGGCTCAGCTCTTATGAGCCACTGGGCTCATAATAGAGGACCTTAGTTCTATTCCTAACACACACAGTGCAGCCCACAACTATCTGTAACTCCAGCCTCAAGATCTCTAATCCGGGGCTGGAGAGATGGCTCAGTGGTTAAGAGCACCTACTGCTCTTCTGGTTTTTTTTTTTTTTTTTTTTTTGGTTTTTTCAAGACAGGGTTTCTCTGTGTAGCCCTGGCTGTCCTGGCACTCACTTTGTAGACCAAGCTGGCCTCAGAAATCCGCCTGCCTCTGCCTCCCGAGCGCTGGGATTAAAGGCGTGCGCCACCACGCCCGGCTCCTACTGCTCTTCTGAAGGTCCTGAGTTCAAATCCCAGCAACCACATGGTGGCTCACAACCATCCATAATAAGATCTGATACCCTCTTCTGGTATATCTGAAGTACTCACATATAATAAATAAATCTTTAAAAAAATATATCTAATCCTCTTTTGTCCTCCCTGGGCACCAGGCATGCACATGGTGCACATATTCACATGCAGGCAAAACACCTATACACATAAAATAAATAAGAAAAGCAATATGATCTCAAGAATGGCATTAACAGGGCTGGAGAGATGGCTCAGTGGTTAAGAGCACTGTCTGCTCTTCCAGAGGTCCTGAGTTCAATTCCCAGCATTCACATGGTGGCTCACAACCATCTATAATTAGATCTGGTGCCCTCTACTACAGGTGTACATGCAGGCACAAGGCTATGTATATATAAGTAAACCTTTTATTTTTAAAGAATGGCATTAACAATATTATACTACACAGTCCATGTACTCAACACTTAAGAGTATATCATGGGGGCTGCAGAGAGATGGCTCAGCAGTTAAGAGCACTGGCTGTTCTTCCAAAGAATTTGGGTTCAATTCTCAGCAACCATGTTGGAGCTCACAACTGTTTGTAATTCCAGTTCCAGAGAATCTGACACCCTCACACAGACACACATGCAGGCAGAACACCAATGTACATAAAATACAAATAGCTTTTTATAAAAAGAGTATAACATGTAGATCATAAGCCTATTGTATATAAATATGAATATACTCTCATGTTCCTATATATGACTAAATTTTTTGTAAATAGTAAAGGACCTGTAAGGTTATACAGCAAACTGATCACTCAAGCAGAAGGTGTGTGTGTGAGAGAAATGTATAAAGTTAAGCATAGTGTTCCCTAGAGTCTATAGAACTTTTGTGTTGTTTTCTTTTGTTTTTTGAGGCAAGGTGTCTCTGTGTAGCCCTGGCTGTCCTGGAACTCACTCTGTAGACCAGGCTGGCCTCAAATTCAGAAATCCGCCTGCCTCTGCCTCCCAAGTGCTGGGATTAAAGGCGTGCACCACCACTGCCCGGCCTAGCATTGTTTAAAAACATTTTCATTTCTGTTTATTTTCTGTGATACTGAGAATCAAACCCATGGTCTTACTCATGCTAGGCAAGTGCTCTATCACTAAGTTTTATCACTGGCCTTCACGTTCATTTCTGTTTATTATGTCAATCCTAGGCACTGAATTCAGGGCCTAGCAAATGTAGGCACATGCTCAAACCCTGAGCACACTTTCTACTTGCCCAGACTGGCCTTGAACTCAACTACAGCACAGGACCCTCTGATCTTACAAACTTTCAGCCCCCTGGGCCTCATTTTGTATTTTTAATAAGGTGAATATGTTTAGTAGGTTACTAAACAGTTTCTTGTCACTTTCCCCAAGAAATTCCTTTTACCAAGATCAGGCATTTAAACAGAAGCCAGAATTCCCTCCGGGGCTTGAAGACTTATTTCCTCCTAGACAAAAGTGTATAAAGAGAAAATAATTTTTCCTTACCTCTGGCAAAAGAGACCTGGGCTCTTGCATTAGGTCTTGGTTAGCTAGTCGGATCTGTGCTAGTCTCTAGGCTCCCTTCCATGATGGTGTCCATTCGCTTTTAACCAAGGGGCATTCCCCCATGATACCTCACTCCTCTCTGCTCTCCTGAGACAGCCTTGGCAATTTGGAAAACACACACACACACACACACACACACACACACTCTCTCTCTCTCTCTCTCTCACACACACACACACACACACACACTCCTTTCTCTCTCTCTCTCTTCTCTCTCTCTCTCTCTCTCAGCAGCAGCAGTTTCCTTACTACACCCCATTAATTTCTCTTTTACATATTAAAAAGCTTTTCAGTTGAATGTCTGTGAGGTGCTGGTGCTCACTGAGGCCAGAGACTTCACCTGACCTGAGTGTTGGGAACTGAACTTGGGTCCTCTGCTACAAATGTATATTCTCTGAGTCACTAAACATTCCTGTAGGCCCTGAATTTTGTTTCTTTAAAAAAATTTAACTTTGCTGGGGCAGTGGCAGCCCATGCCTTTAGTCCCACTACTCAGGAGGCAGGGGGAGGCAGGGGCTGGCAGATCTCTGAGTTGAAGGCCAGCCTGGTCTACAGAGTGAGTTCCAGGACAGCCAGGGCTACACAGAGAAACAAAAACAAAACAAAAGAAGAAAACTTGAACTCCAAGGTTGGACATGGTCCTGCATGCCTTTAATCCCAGCACTTGGGAAGGAGAGCCAGGCAGGCAAATCTCAGTGAATTTCAGGCCAACCAGGGCTACTGAGAAAGACCCTGTCTCAATAGTACCTCCTAAAATTTAACCCCAATAGAATTCCCATCAGGACTTTTTTTTTTTTTAAGACAGGGTTTCCCTGTGTAGCCCTGACTGCCCTGGAACTCACTTTGTAGACCAGGCTAGCCTCGAACTCAGAAATCTGCCTGCCTCTGCCTCCCGAGTGCTGGGATCAAAGGCGTGCGCCACCACCACCTGGCTTTTTTTCTTTTTTTTAATCCAGGATCTCTACATAACCCTGGCTCTCCAGGATCTTACTAAGTGGACCAGGCTGGCCCTTGAACTCACAGAAATCTGTCTCCCTCCCTAGTGTTGGGATTAAAGGCATGCCTCGAAGGATTTTTAAAAAATAAGGCCTCACTGTGTACCTCTAGCTGGTGTAGAACTGTTATGTAGACCAGCTAGCTTCCAACTCAGAGATCCTACCTCTGCCTCCCCAAGGCATTTTAATGGAGACAAATTAATATAACAAATTAATTCAGTTAAATAAGAATAGGCCCTGGGAAGTTGGCTGAATTGGTGAAGCACTTGCGGTATAAGCATAAGAGTTTGTATCTCTGCTGCTGGCTAAAGCCAGGGGTGGGCTAGGGAGATGGCTAAGTCCAATGACTTGACTTCTAGCCTCAAAAAGCCAGATGTTGTGGTATGCATTCCCATCTATAATCCCAGTACTCCTGTGGCAAAAGAGGCTACTAGTAGAGAAAAGAATTGCCTGAAATTGCAGGGCCAGCTAGGCCGGGAGTATACAGTACAGCAAGAGAAAAAGAGGCCCGGCCTTCACAAAGAGGAAGGAAACACTGACTTGAAAAACTGTCCTCTGACTTCCACATGTGTTTCACACACGCACACAGATTCACACATGCAAACAGATGACAGGCGAAAGCCTGTCCTTGGGGCACTGAAGTAATAAAGCAGAAGCACCTTACTTCTGCTTCCTGGCCAGCCATGGAGCCAGTCACCGGGCTCGACTTTTAGTAAAAGACCCTGTCGGCAGTTACATGGACAAGTGATGGAGGAAGACGAGCAACACTGATCCCTGGTCTCCAAACTCCTGCACATGTACATCACATACTCACACAAATGCACACCTATGAACACATATGCAAACAAGAAGAGAACCCTTATAAGACTTTCATGAAATATTTTAGGGCTGGGGAGATGGCTCAGTGGAAAAGTGCTTGTCTACCATGTGCAAGGCTCTGGCTTCCATTCCCAGTACTGAAACAAATGCAGAAAATAACATTTTTATGAAAGGAAACACTAAAGCTTTCCTAACCTGAATGTGATGGTTTATACTTGGAATCTCAGCACCTAGAAGGCCAAGGCAGCCTGAGCTACACAGTTAGAGCCTGTTAGGAAACAAAGGAAAGGAATACACACAAGGCCCCACACAGCCAGTGGGATGGACCAACAGGCAGAGGCGCCTGTTACCAAGTCTACTGACCTGGTTCAACCTGCAGAGCCCACATGGTGGAAGGACAGCATCCCACAAGTTGTCCTCTGTGTACCATGCATGCCATGGCATGCAGGTGCATGTGAGTCCATGCAGCATGGCTCAGTAGGTTGATGAGCTAAATTCAATCCCCAAGACTCCCACGAGAGAAGGAAGAATTGACTTCTGACCTACACATGCATTCTTTGGTATGTCTGTGGACACACTCACATATACACACATATACAAAATAAGTATCATGCAAGTTTAAGGCAACTCATTTTTGTGTCCTCCCATGGCTTCAGGGAGCTGTTTCTTTCTCCATCAATTTTGCTTGCTAGTCCTTTTAAGGACGTTTGTAAATGAAGAGATGAGAATAAGAAAAGAAAAATCAGAAACAGACCCCACTTATCCTGGAACCTGGCAAATAAGAGAACACTCTTGGAAATAGTGAGGGGAAAACTGATTCATCATTAGCTGGAGAGTTAATTTTATGAGAGGTTTATCTGCACACATGCTTGCAAGGCTTGTCAAGGTCCCTGGGACAATAGTTACAGACTGGTTTGAATTGCCATGTGGATACTGAGAACCGAACTCAGGTTCTATAGAAGAGTAGCCAGTACTCCCAGCTGCTGAGCCATCTCTCTACCCTATGGAAAAGCATCTTATAGGTAAGTTTATGGTTATGAAGATATCTCAGTGGCTGCCATTTAAGCATGAGGGCCTGGGCATGGATCCCTAGTAAGTTCCAGAACTGACATAAAAAACGAGAGACGCGGTAGTGTGCACATATAATCCCAGCTCTTGGGAGGAAGCTAGGAGGATCCATGGGCTCAATGACCAGCCAATCTAGCCAAATGGTGAGATCTGGGTTCAGTGAGAAACTATCTCAAATAATAAGGTAGATACCAGGCCTGGTGACACATGCCTTTAATCCCAGCACTTGGAAGGCAGAGGGCAGGTGGATTTCTGTGAGTTCCAAATCAGCCTAGACTGTAGAGCGAGTTCCAGGACAGCCAAGGCTATACAGTAAAACCCTGCCTTGAAAGAACAAACCAACCAACCACAAACAAAAAATAAGGCGAAGGGTGATTGAGAATCTCAACGTTAACCTCTGGTCTGTTCACAGGCACACCCATGCATTTACACACGGGCACCCATAAACATATAAACGGAGAAAAGAACTTTTCAAATGTGTTTCTGTGAAAGAGACAGGTATCATTAACTCTCTGCTCCACTGGCGTCCTCTCAGCGCTTACACAGCTGGGTTGGCCCTGTGCTTATTCAGCCAGGAAGACTTTATGTGTTTAAATAACACTACTGTTTCCACTTTAGAGGTGAAGAAACGGAGGCTGGGAAGTAAGTTATTGACATTTTTCTGTGCCCTACTATCTTTCTTTTCTTTCAACTCTTTCTTCCTCTGTTTCCTCCTGCATTCCTCTCTTTTTTTTTTTTTAAAGATTTATTTATTTATTATATGTAAGTACACTGTAGCTGTCTTCAGACACTCCAGAAGAGGGCGCCAGATCTCATTACGGATGGTTGTGAGCCACCATGTGGTTGCTGGGATTTGAACTCTGGACCTTCGGAAGAGCAGTCGGGTGCTCTTACCCACTGAGCCATCTCACCATCCCTGCATTCCTCTCTTTATCCTTCTCTTTCTCCCTCTTTTTCAAGGTTGCCATGTAGTTTTGTTATTTTTTTTTTCTTTTTGACAGGGTTTCTCTGTGTAGCCCTGACTGTCCTAGAACTCACTCTGTAGACCAGGCTGGCCTCAAACTCACAGGGACCTACCTGCCTCTGCCTCCTGAGTGCTGGGGTTAAAGGCATGTGCCACTCTAGCTCTGTAAGATTATGGGGACAATTAACTATATTCATTAAATGTCCAGGTATTCCATTTAGCTACACGATGTGAATAAAATGCGTCAGTCATTCCAAATAGGTACAAAAGTTCTCTAAGGGTACGAATTTGCTCCAACATATGTTATTACAAAAATGAAACAAAAACTTGCTGAGTTGGCAAGATGTTTCAGTGGTTCTTTAAGGCACCTGCTGCCAAGCCTGAGAACCCGAGTGTGATCCCCAGGATTTACATGACAAGAGAGAGCTGACTCCCACAAGCTGTTCTCTGACCTCTACATAGGTGTCATGGCACACATGTGCACATGTGCTCATGCATGCATGCATACACACACATACACACACACACACACACACACACTAAATAAACAAAATGATTTTAAAAACTTGCTGGGTGTTGAGCAGTGCTGAGTGTGTTGGGTGGAAGAACTGTTATGTTTTAGGTCAGCCCAGGAAATGTAGTAAGACCTATCTCAAAAAAAAAAAAAAACAAAAAGAAAAAAACAAAAAGAAAAAAACACAGGTATAGTTCAGTGGTATAACACTTGCCTAGCAAACATATGGCCTGTAGTCAATTCTTAGAACCAAAACAAAACCAACCAATAACACAGTCAAGCATGGTGGGCTATGTTATCCTAGCACTAGGGAGGCACAGACAGAAAGTATCATTGTAAGTTTGATACCAGCAAGATTTACATGGCAAGTTCCCAGCTACCCAGGGCTATATACCACAACTATTAAAAAAAAGCCACAAACAAAAACAAATTCAAACCCATAAAATGTTAAAAAAGAGTACAGTGTGTGGTGCTGGAAAGATGGCTCAAAGAAACTGGCTGCTCTTCAAGAAGACCAGGGTTTGATTCCCAGAACCCAGAAGGTGGCTCACATACATCTGTAATTCCAGCTCAGGAGAGCCTATGTCCTCTTGTGGCCTCCTCGGGCATCAAGCATGCATGTAGCACACGGACATACAAGCAGGTGAAACACCCTTTATGTTAAAAAACAACAACAAAAACAACCAACCAGACAAAACCCCACCACAACCAACAGAAACCTACCAGAATGCACACTGGAGGTGGCTCTATAGCTCCGTGGCACAGTGACGGCCTGATGTGAGTGAGCAAAGCCTGGCTTTCTGCCTTGCATTGCAAAAGTGACTGACAGACACCCTGTGCCTATAGCCCTCACCAGAAGCCATTAGCTTTTCTACCACATTTGCTTGATGTTACCCTTGCTCCATGGAAACACACTCTCTTACAACTCCGTCAAACACCTTGTACTATACCCCTTCACATGTAAATGGGTTTTTCCCAAGAGCACAGATATTTTCCTCCAGTAACCCTGAGACCATTACCATACTGCTATGCTTTCAAATTCATTACCAATGCGATAATATAGGCTGAATATTCCTAATATGAAATTTTAAAACCCAAAACCTGAATTATTTTGTAGCTCTGTTTGGAGACAGGGTTGCTTTATAGCTCAGGCTAGCTTTGAACTTGAGTTTAAAGTATACAAATACCATTACTATAATAAAACTTTTGGGGGCAGTACTGATGATTGAACCCAGGTCTTCTGACATAATTTTTAAAAAAAAAATTGTGTCCCTGTGGCCTACCGAGAGTGGAAGGTGTGGAATTATCATCCTATAGGAAAAGCTGGATCTCAAAGCAGTTCCTTTAAGGCTCTGGGTACTCACTGTCCTCTGAGGGCCGAATGTCTACACGCAACTGCAGATAAGGTTTGGAGGCAGTGGCGAAAGCTGTGCTGAGGTCCCAATCAGAAAGGAGGGAGAGGAAAGTTTCCTGTCCTAGCCGGTCTCGAGCCAGGTAGCTGATGCCAAAGTTCTTCTTCCTGGACAAAGGATATAAGGGAGCTTTTGGGATCCCCAGTTCCCCAGCATCAGCTTAAAGATCAGATTTACAAAACAAGGCAGGCAATGTGAAAGGTACTGAAAACAACTTCCTTCTATCTGCTGGGAACTCTGCTAAGGATTATGGGTATCCTGAGGTTAGGTCATTTATATCCACTTTGTTACACAAACACAGAAACAGATACACACCTGCTTATATCTGGAGGGCACACTGAAAACTGGTAGAATGTTGGTTCCCCTCTGGGGATGGTAACAGTGTAGTTGAGGGATTGAAGTGGAAGAAAGCAGCCTTCTTACTACATAAAAAAAAAGCAATCTGTATGGTTGTTATTTTTTTATTTTTTATTTTTTGGTTTTTTTCGAGACAGGGTTTCTCTGTGTAGCCTTGGCTGTCCTGGAACTCACTTTGTAGACCAGGCTGGCCTCGAACTCAGAAATCCGCCTGCCTCCGCCTCCCGAGTGCTGGGATTAAAGGCGTGCGCCACCACGCCCGGCGGTTGTTATTTTTTACAAGATGTAAACGCACAAATGTTCAACTGCAGGTACAAATCTATTCAGATCCACTTGTGCCACTATATACACAGATATTTTGCTTGATGATCACTGTAAACCAAGGATCATCCTAAATATGGATCAATTTCATAATATTTAAATTCAGTCCCCTACAACAAGATAACCAACCCACCTGCCCCCAAGTGATATCAACTCTCAGCTATCAGACTGGCAAATTTTGCGAAACCATTGTCTGGGAGGACAGGAGGAAAGTAAGTGATTTTATACTTCTGAGGCAGTTTCATTATGTTGCCTAGAGTGGCCTTGATCCTCTTGTCCCAGCCTCCAGAGTACTGCTATCACCATGCTTGGTGAAACAAAGGTTTTCTTTTGTCTTGTTGTTTTGTGTGTGTGTGTGTGTGTGTGTGTGTGTGTGTGTGTTTGAGAGGTCTCTCTGTGTAGCCCTGGCTGTCTTGGAACTCACTCTGTAGACCAGGCTGGCCTTGAACTGTCAGAGATCTGCCTGCCTCTGCTTCCAGAGTCCCTGGACTAAAGGTGTGGACCACCGTATCCAGCAAAACCTTTTCTGTGCTGTGCGGTAAAACCTGTCTGGAGAGTCATTTTGAAAACATTCCTTGAAGGATTTTGTTTGTTTGTTTGTTTGTTTGTTTTTGAGATAGGGTTTCTCTGTGTAGCCTTGGCTGTCCTAAAACTTGTTCTGTAGACCAGGCTGGCCTTGAACTCACAGAGATCCACCTACCTCTGCCTCTTAAGTGCTGGGATTGAAGGTGTGTACTACCATCACCCAGCTATTCCTTGAAAGGTTTTAAGTAGCCCAGAAATACTACTGCTAATTTTTTCTTAGGACTTTTCCCACAGATTCCAAGCAAGATACACCTATTCACTGTGGAATTATTTGGAAAAAAAAAAAAGCCAAACAACCAAACTAAACCCCAGAAGCCTGGCAGTGGCTTTTAAGATGAGCACCCTGCTTCATCTTCCCACTCACCCATTTAAGTCAAAGGCTCGGATGAGGATGTGCTGCAGCACGTCCAGCGAGGTGATCTGAGGATCCACCGCAAAAGAGCGGAACTCAGGGGACAAGAAGCTCTCACACTTCTGAGGAAAGAGGACAGGGGGAGGCCATGACGGGGCATGTCACCGTGTGGAAAGGGTGGGTAAGGTAAAGAGTGGCAGAAGGCAGGAGTCGAAGACAGGGGAGGAACCAGGTTTTAGGTGAGATGTTCTTGATTTTTGTTCTGGGTGAGGGGAAGTCACAGGAAGTTTCTGCGCAGAGAAAAGATGATATGTCCTTTGAATTTACAGGGTCCATGTTTGCTCTGCAAAAGCAGACTGGCAGGAATGAAGGCTACTGCAGTAGTCCAGGTGTCCAGTCCTTCCAGAGTCCCTTAAATATGGTTGCCAGAATCACCATGTCCCGCTTGACACAATCAAATCAGCGACACCCCCCCCCCCCGGTAGTGCAAATCTCCCTGTAACACTGTTTGTTGCTCAGATTCTTCTTCAACAGCCAACCTAGGGGCTGGAGCTAGCCCTCCCTCCACTCCGAGATGTATTTATGGCTCTACTGGTATCAAAGTGTTGAGAGTTCCTTTGAGTACATCCTTTCCAGACTTCTGTGTGCTGAACATCCTTCCCACTTCATCTGGCTTACTAAACCTTTGCCTTAGAGCACTAACACCCCAAAAGTGATCTCTGGCACTCCAGTCTGAGCCACCAGTCACTGCTTGCGGGTATCACAACGGGTTCCTTCCTCAGAGTGTGTATGTGTCACAAGCTGTCCTATGTGCCCTTCTCCCTCCTGATTGTCTATTACTTTTGCCCCCAGGCTTCCTTCTCCAACAATATGGGAACCTACAGGAACATACCACACTCATCTAGGTGTTCCCTCTACCTAGAACTCTTCTCCGATCCTAAATGCATATACTAACATTTTGTTATTATTATTATTCAGGTTTCTGTGACTTGAGTCCTCTTTAGGGGATTTTCCTATACAGCTTTGGGTAAAGTAACTCCCTAGAGATCCTAACCTTTCCTATCACTTTCTCCTGATATTCACCAATGTTCAAAATATCTCATTTAATTGTTTTTGTCCCCCTCCCACAAGCACGTGGGCTCAGGGGTGGGACATGGATGAAAGTGAACTCTCAACAGCTATTTGTTGACTGACTTTAGGACTATCCCTTCTGACAGCGACAGCACCTCCTTCCTTCCTCTGGACTCCAGAGACCCCTCCTGTAACCCTACAACCCACCTCTCTACCCGTAGGCTCCACCCATCCACTCCATTGGCCCCGTCTCCTCTACAGTTCCACACCCAACGACAAGTCCCCAAGACCCACGCCTTCATTCTATCAATTCCGCTCTCCAGCCTCGCCCCCAGTCTCCAAGTCACGCCCCAAATTTCAGGTCTGATGCTCTATCCTACGACAGTTACGGTCTTTTCGTCCACTGGGTGCCCAGACAGGCTAGCCTCACCTTGACTCGGACCCGTACCACCTCACGCTCCTCCTCCTCAACCGCCGCGGCCGCCTGGGCACCTCCGACGGGCGGGGGCGCTGCCGAGCACGCCGAGTCCGAGGCCGCGGAGGTGGTTGCCATCCCGCCACTGTCGTCTCTGTCCAGGTAATAACCGATAGTTACCCCTACCCTAACGTACACCCTACAGAGCGGGCGCCCGCGGCCCCACCTTGCACCAGAGCGCACGCGCAGAGGTGCTGTAGGACCCTGCCCCTCCCACCTGGCTTGGGCTGGAGGTCGCATCTGAGCATGCGCCTAGCGTGCTCTTGCCAGGAACCCCGCCTCCCAGAGTGGAGAATTTTACTTTTTACTGCCTGAGTGCAAATGCCTGTCTAGGTCCTGCCTGGCCCGGTCCGTGGCGCGGTTGTTTTGGCAGTCTACTTCCGGATTCATGAACCGCCGCGTTAAACGGACGAGCTTGAGAGAGACAAGAAGGAGGCAAGGAGACCACAGCGTGCTGACATAAACGTTCCAGAACCGGCTTTGAATTGCCACGTGCCTCTGGTGACAGATGATGTCATCGGTTTCAAATACTTCCCTTAGAATTAATATCCTGAAGGGGGAAAATAGTACTCTAAAGATTTTTTTATTTAGTTTTTTCCTTCCTTCCTTTCTTTCTAAACAGAATCTCACTAATTTCCCAGAGATAATTTGAACTTCAGTTTTTTGTTTTCACTTTTTTTTTAAACCTCAGACTTCCAAGAACTTCCAGGTGTGTGCCACCTTCTCCATGCCCACCTCCCAGTCTCTTAATAAATAATTTACACATATATTAAAGGAAGTGTACATAAAGTTTTACACACATCTACATCCTTGTTTATACTTCCTTAAGTAATTTACCAAAAACCAAACATTGTATGCTTTCTGAAGGTCCTACTTCTTTCCAAAACTTTTTTCCAGGTTTCTTGTTGTTGTTGTTGTTATTTTTGTGACATTTTCATATAGTTCAGGCTAACCTTCAGACTCTGTCTCAAAAGTGCTGAGCCTACATTGTCTTTTGTTTTGTTTTGTTTTCGAGAGAGGGTTTCTCTGTATAGTCCTGGCTGTCCTGGAACTCACTCTGTAGACCAGGCTGGCCTCGAACTCAGAAATTCACTATCTCTGCCTCCCGAGTGCTGGGACTAAAGGCGTGCGCCACCACGCCCGACCCTACATTGTCTTTGTTTTACTTAATCCTTACAGTTTGTTGAGGTCAGCCCTGTTATAAGCTCTATCTGGTTTATCTCATTGATAGAGCATATGTCTAGTATACAGCACTTCAGTCACAATAAAAATATGTGTTTGTTAAATATGAGTTAGATCGTTAAACACATTTTATGCTTTTTGTTTATTTATTTGCTTGTTTGTTTGTTTTTTCAAGATAGGGTTTCTCTATGTAGCACTGGCTGTCCTGGAACTCACTCTGAAGACAAAGTTGGCTTCAAACTCACAGATATCCTACTGTCTCTATCTCCTGAGTGCGAGGATTAAAGGTGGGTGGCCACCCCAGCCCAGTGTCTTAAGCTCTTTGAGAAAAAAATGAGATAGGTTTTCACTATGAAGTCCTGGCCGACCTGATACCCTCCATGTAGACTAAGCTGGCCTGGAACTCAGAGATCAACCTGTCCCTTCCTCCAGAGTGCTGAGATTAAAAGGGGACATTACCACAGCCAGCAGGGGAGTTCAAATCTTTTTCTATATTTATTTACTTATTTATTTATTTTATGTATATGAGCACACTGTAGCTTCCTTCAGACACACCAGAAGAGGGCATCAGGTTCCATTACAGATGGTTTTGAGCCACCGTGTGGTTGCTGGGAGTTGAACTCAGAATTTCTGGAAGAGCAGTCGATGCTCTTAACCATTTAGCCATCTCTCCAGCCCTAATTTTTTTTTTTTTTTCTTGAGACAGGGTTTCTCTATATAGCCTTGGCTATCCTGGAACTCACTTTGTAGACCAGGCTGGCCTCGAACTCAGAAATCCGCCTGCCTCTGCCTCCCAAGTGCTGGGATCAAAGGCGTGCGCCACCACGCCCAGCCCTAAAATTTTTTTATTACATTTTATTGTATGTATGCATGTGCCACAGCATGCATGTGACAGACAATCAAAGGACAACTTTCAGAAGTCAATTCTCTCCTTCCTCCAGGTCAGTACTGTGCATCCAACTCAGGTCACTAGGCAAGGCAGCAAACACTTTATACAGATGGAACCATCTCTAACCCCTATCTGTCTATCGATCTATCTATCTGAGATAGTCTCAAGTAGCCCATACTGGCCTGGAACTTGCTATTTAGCTCGAGAAAACCCTGAGCTTCTGCTCCTGAGTGGCAGGATTACAGGTTGTGCCACCATGCCTGGTCTCATGGGTTGCTAGTGTTGGAGACCAGAGCCAGGGCTTTGGGCAGGCCAGCAATCACTCTATCAGTGACTCTGATTTATATCTCCAGTAGCTTTTCTCAATAAGTTTTCAATTTCAGTCTGGCATATGTTTTTTAAAAATTTTTTTAAAAGTAGGTAGAACAATGGACAGAGATTGAGGCTGTGCCTAGTGTGTGAGGCAGTGCAAAGGCAGCATGTCTTTAAATAGGGCAAGGGATTGAGAGATAGCATGTGAAATGAATCGATCGAGGTGAGATGATGCTGGACTTTGGTCTTAACATTTGGCCAGACATTTCATGACTGCCAGTGGTATTCCTGTTGCTGTCATCAGGCTGCCTTTTGGAATGTGTGAATTAAAACTGTTTCCTTGCTTTAAACACAAAAGACATTTCTCCAAACCTACACTGGAAGCCTCAATGAAGCCAGGATTTGAACTGAAGTCCAGCTTTACATGGACAGGGCATAAGGAAGCTCTGTGGAGGCAGTGATGAGGCCTGTGTTAGATGTGATCGAGAGACTGGAAACGTGATGAGGACTTGTGATCAAGTGGTGGGTAAGTTGACTGGTGGAGATTCTTGACAGTAAATAATGGACATTGAGAAGTAAGGGAAAGGGTTAATGATGGAGCCTATGCGTCTGGCTGGGGAGCCTGGAACTCAAAGAATGAGTCTGTAGGGGGGCTGTAGTTGGTTTTTAGGGATCTGTAAGTGACTGATGAGACACTGTTACTGGTAGCATGATAGGGGTCTGCAGACACTGTGGTACTGGCCTGTAAGGTTGATGCTGGAATATTGTGTTGTGTGAGATCGGGGAATTGTGGTGTAGCTGAGTGAATTATGATGGAGTATTTGTGGGGTAAAGAATGGCAAGAATGGAGTGAGAGATTTGAGGGTTCATGATGCGCTCGTGAGTCTGTGGAGTGAGTGATTAGGGGCCAGGAAGCTAAGTGATGCGGGGAAGGCTCTGTGAGGGGAATGGTGAGTGGTCTGTGGAAAGATATGAATGACATAGTTAGTAAGAGGACCCATGCAGGAAGTGATAAGGTCTACGAGGGAGTGGTGTCTGTAGGGCTATAGAGACTGGGGATCTTTAGGCTCTGTGGTGGGGACTTTGACTGTGAATAGTGGGTGTTTCTGCGGCTCGATGTAGTAGTGCTGCGAGGTATATGGGATGAATAATCAGGAGAATGCTGCTCTAAAAGAATTTCATGGGCTGGTGAGATGGCTCAGTGGGTAAGAGCACCTGACTGCTCTTCCAAAGGTCCAGAGTTCAAATCCCAGCAACCACATGGTGGCTAACAACCATCCGTAAGGAAATCTGGTGCCCTCTTCTGGAGTGTCTGAAGACAGCTACAGTGTACTTACATATAATTAATAAATAAATCTTAAAAACAAAAAACAACAACAACAAAAAAAAACAAAAAACAAAGAATTTCATGTGCAAGTTCTCATTCCCAGTAACTTAGAGTGTGATTCTATTTGGAGGTAGGGCCTTTAAAGAGGTGATTAAGGTAAAATGAGGCAGGCAGGTTGAGCTCTGATGAAACTCTGCCCGGTGCCCTAAGAAGCAATTAGGACATGAACATGTACAAAGAAGGGAGACCTTAGGAAGACACAGTGCGATATAGCCACCTGCAAGCCAAGGAGAGGTGACTCATGACAAAGCAAACCTGACCGTGAACTTTCAACCCCCAAAGAAAACAAATGGCTTCTGTTTGTTGTACTGTGAGTTAAAGGAGGACCTTGCACAAGTACCCTACCATGAATCTTTGTCCCCAGCCCTACTCCCCACCCCCGTTTTTTTGCAATTGGTTTTGTGAGACAGGGTCCCCCCCTACATGTAGCCCTGACTGCCCTGGAACTCACTTTGTAGACCAGGCTGGCCTCAAAACTCACAGAGATCTGCCTGCCTCTGCCTCCTGAATGGTAGGACATGCCTGATCCTCTCTTCACTTTTTGAGACAGGGTTTTACCAAGTTGTCAAGGCTGACCCGGGACTTGGATTCTCTTACCTTGGCCTATCAAGTCGCTTTACCTCACCAGACCCAGGAAATTTCTGTTATCTTAACCATTTGGCAGCCAGATCCAGAGTTCAAGGTCAGCCTCCAATATATGAGCTACTGCCTGTGCCATTGTCCCTCAGCCTCTTGATCTGTGGCACATTGTTAGTACAGACTTGCTATTGAGTAGGATGGATGCTACTAATAGAGACATCGAAAGATGTGGAGGCAATTTAATAACTGAGTAGAGGAAGAGGTTGGCGGTATCGTGCTTTAAAAAGGCTTGTTTTTTTTGTTTTTTGTTTTGGTTTTTTTCAAGACAGGGTTTCTCTGTGTAGCCCTGGCTGTCCTGGCACTCACTCTGTAGACCAGGCTGGCCTCGAACTCAGAAATCCGCCTGCCTCTGCCTCCCGAGTGCTGGGATTAAAGGCGTGCGCCACCACGCCCGGCTGGCTTGTTTTTTTTTTGTTTGTTTGTTTGTTTTTTTTATAGTCTCAACATTGTCTCCCATTCCTATGTTGAAGTCTAATCTTCAGAGTGACAATATTAAGAGGTGGATATAGGATTTAGTAGCCAAATAAGAGACCAGAGTTCTTGCTGTTTTTTTTTTTTTTTTTTTTTTTTTTTGGTTTTTTCGAGACAGGGTTTCTTTGTGTAGCCCTGACTGCCCTGGAACTCACTTTGTAGACCAGGCTGGCCTTGAACTCAGAAATCCGCCTGCCTCTGCCTCCCAAGTGCTGGGATTAAAGGCATGCGCCGTCACTGCCCGGCTAAGACCAGAGTTTTTTTTTTTTTTTAAGATTTATTTATTTATTATATGTAAGTACACTGTAGCTGTCTTCAGACACTCCAGAAGAGGGCGCCAGATCTCGTTACAGATGGTTGTGAGCCACCATGTGGTTGCTGGGAATTGAACTCTGGACCTTCGGAAGAGCAGTCGGGTGCTCTTACCCACTGAGCCATCTCACCAGCCCCCAGAGACCAGAGTTTTAAACCTTCAACTATGTAAAGACACAGTGATAAAGTAGCCCTCACTAGATGCCCAATCTGTTAGTATTAGCTTCTAGAACTGTAAAAGAAGTTTCTGTTGTTTATAAGATATCTAGCCTACAGTATTTTGTTACAGGAACCCAAGAAGACTAAGACAACAGAACAGCTCTGTATATTGGTATTGGGTGGAGAGGTAGCTTAGCCATCAAGAGCACCGGTTGCTCTTTCAACCCTAGGCTTGATTTCCAAGCACCCATACGGCAGCTCATAGCTGTGTCTAACTCTAGTTCCAGGGGATCCAATACCCTATTCTGATCTCAGTGGGCCAGCCCTGCATGCATGTGGTGCACAAACATACATGCAAGACAAATAACCACACACATAAAACAATAATAATTTAAGAAAAAAATAAAAAGTAAAGACTTAGTAAACCCATGGCCATTAGATGTGCTTCTGTTGAGATCTGACATGGAACTAAGGAACACAGAGAAACTGGAAGGAACACAAAGAACTTGATTGAATTTATTCCAATAAAGGTAGAACTTGTGTGTGATAAACTTGGATTTTTTAGCCAAGATTCCTAAGAAATGCACTGAAGAATGTTGCTCATGTCTGAAATCCCACCACACAAGAGGCTGAGGCAAGAGGACGGCCATGAATTTTAGGCAAGTCTGGCTACATAATTAGTTCCAGACCAGCCTGGATCACAGCATGAGAACCTATCTGGAAAACAAAGGGAAAGAAGCACATAAAAAGAAACAAAAAAAAAAAAAAAGGAAAAGTGCTGAAACCTGGTTTCTCCTTGTTGCAATAGAAAAATATGAACGGGAACAGAGCAATTGAAAAAGAAGTGTTTGGGGCTGGAGAGATGGCTCAGCAGTTAAGAGCACTGACTGCTCTTCAGAGGTCCTGAATTTAATTCCCAGTAACCACATGGTGGCTCACAACCATCTGTAATGGAATCTGGTGCCCTCTTCTGGTGTGTCTGAAGACAGCAACAGTGTACTTATATACATAACAATAAATAAATCTCTAAAAACATATATATGCAAATATATTTATAAGAAAAAGAAGTGCATGGAGCAGGGTGCGGTGGTGGCGCACACCTTCAATTCAAGCATTTGGTAAGTTCGAGGTCACCCTGGTCTACAGAGTTCCAGGACAGCCAGGAATACAGAGTACACAGAGAAACCCTGCTTTGGAGAATCTGTTTTTTAAAAACGAGAGGGAGGAAGGGCAGGATTTAGAACATTTTTAGCCTAACCCATAATGCAAAAACCAAGAAGGTGTTCTAGAGGAAAGACCAAGGGTGTGGTTAGATGACTAGACAATCATAAAAGTCATTGCTGGGTATATTTCATGGATCTAAGCAGATATCTTATCTGAATCCAGGAGCAGAGGTGGGATAACACCAGCACAGACCGCCAGCTGAGACCAAGGGAGGCAGGGATGGGCAAAATAAAGGAATGATCTCTCCCTTCTGCACTTCTATAGGATAGAATAGGAGGGGTTTCAGGCTGTGCCATGAGGATTCCAGTGAACTGTCTACTCCTTAGTTCTGAAAGGCGGCAGTTCCTTGGTTTTAGTGAGACAAGCTGCTTTCTTCCCAGTAGGTTCAAAGGTAGAAGAAGACAGAACATCATGCCAAGATTTAACAGAGTGGACATTTAACTTACTTGGAACCTATGATGGTCCCTTTCTCCTTTCAAGTTCTCCATTGTGCAAAGGGATCTCCTACCTCCTCCACTGCTTCCCCACGCCCCCAACCCAGACAGGGGCTCACTAGGGAGCCCTGACTGGCCTGGAATTCCCAAGAGATTTGCACCCCCTCTGCCTCTTGAGCGCTGGGATAAAAGGTGTGTCCTACTGCTGGTTTTGCCTTTTGTAAACAGAACACTCATCTTGTTTCCCAGGTTCACAGCCGGTTAACTTTCAAACCAGGGACCAAAGGCTGAGGTGCCTACTTAACATATTAAAGGAGACCTAGCTGCCAGCTTGGCCCAGCATCCCTCAGTCCCCTTGTTACAGAGTATGACTGCTTTTCTTCCCTGAACTCTCCAGCCCAGGGGTTAGGCTGCCCTTCCCAAGGGCTCTTCCCTATATCATCCGGCCATTTTGGTTACCTGCCCATTTTGTACCTTTGTCCTCCTGGCTGCTGCATCTGGTTCCCCTCTCTCCCTTCCTATCCCTGTCTCTCCAATGGCCCAGCTCAGTGTGGTCATGGCCACTCTAGACTCTCCCAGGTGTCTCTGGCTTTGTTCTCCTGCATCTCTACAATAAACTTTCCCCTCCACCATACCTTCCAACAATCATGCCCTTTCCTTTTTATTCCTCTTTCCCCATTCAACTGCAAAATAGGAGTTCTTGCCTCAGGGTGACTCACACCTCCTCTTAGGCTTATATTCAGGTGAGACTTGGGGTTCAAATCCATGCCAGAGATCAGGGGTTAGGAGCACTGGCTACTCTTCTAGCACTTCTATGGTGGCTCACAACCATCCAGTCCCAGGGGATCTGATACCTTCTTCTGGCTTCCACAGGTGTTACACACATGTGGTGCACAGAAAACATTGAAATAAAGGTATAGTTTTTAAAAATCCATGCAAGGAGCTAGGCATGGTAGCACAAGCATGATCTCACTACTGGAGAAACTGAGAAGAGTCAGGAAGTTCAACTTCAGCCTGAGTTTCATGGAAAGATCAGCCTGGAATACATAGCAAGACCTTGTCTCCAAATGAATGAATCAATGAATCAACCAGTCAAAAGCTAGGCTTAGTGGCACATACCTCCAATCCTAGCATAGTGAGTTCCACGGTAGTTTAGATTATATAATGAGACCATGGCTCAAAAAACAAAACAAAAAAATGAAAAAGACCATTCATGAGTGACAGACATGGCCCAGGGATATAAGCCGTTGTTTCAGACTCTGGGTTCTCTTTGATCTCTAGCACTCCAACCTCACCTCCGAAAAGGTGATTCTAGAATGAGCGAAGGATTTAAGGATGAGGGATGGGATAAACAAAGTTTACATGCAAGGAGGACATGAATTTAGGGAGTCCAGAGGGCAGGGATGTATGGACTGAACTGTGCCCTCTTCAAGTTCATATACTGGAGTCCTTCTTTCTAGAACCTGAGAAGGTGGCCAAGACTATTAGAGCCAGAGTCTTTTAAAAGATGTGATTAAGTTAAAAATGAGGCTATCTTGATAGACCCTAATCCAATCTGAATGGTGTCCTAAGAGGAAAGTTGTTCGAATACAAACAGCAGAAGCAGGGAGATGTGACTACATCTGAGAACACAGAATGCAGTACTAAGGAAAGAGACTTCAAAAAAAAATTAAATAAAGTCAAACCTTCTGACACCTTGACTGACTGGCTCTAGTCCTGAGGACATCCATGTCTGTTGCCTAAAATGCTCAATCCATATCATTTTGTTACAGCAGCCAAGCTATATGAGAGGACTATGAGGTTACTGGAAGGATTTATGGGGTAAGTGATAGGGTGATCTTGAAGGGAGGTCTGTAGAGTGAGTTCTAGGTTCTACAGGGTAAATTATGACCGTGTGTGGAGTCAGTCAGTGTTAAGGGTTTGTAAGGGCAGACAAGGTATACGTATGTGATGATGGAGGTTTATGGATGATGACGTAATGGGAGAGATCTGTGGGGCTAGTTATATGACATTGCTGAGATTAGTAATTAAATATCTCTCAGTGTTATAGTTAAAGACATTTTATTTCCTGGTTTGGGAAGTTGCCACCGTCACGAACTTGCCGCCTTCTCGTCCATCTTTTCCCTCGGGTTTCTAACAGCAGCTCAACTTGTTCCCTTCCTTTTCTGACTCTGGCCCTTTGTGTGCTCACTCATCATGTTTGAGTGGGACAAGTCCAATAGTTCTGACCCCCCCAACCTGTGCGAGGAGGAAGAGGATTTGAGTCTTCTGGGAAGTGAGGAGAGCGCCTCATGAGCAGGGACTCAGCCCACTTTCCGGCTCTTTAGTTATGCTTGCTCTTAATTTTCATGACTTTGCTGTCCAGCACGCTCTGGGCACTAGTGAGATGCTTAATGGCATCAAGCACAAGGATGCTTGGTATCACCAGCCATATAGCATTCAGGAAAACAAAATAGAACCAGAAATAAACGGGGTGGCCTATCTCCCCATGCTGGAGTCCTTCGTGTAGCTCTGTCAGGAAGTACAGCACATCCCCGTATATCTGGCCTGTGGGAGGCAAGAGAAGGAAAAGTCCTCGTGAGGACAAGGAGAACAAGCCAGGCTCTACTCCATGGCATTCCCCAAGGCAAGTCTTCAAAGAACTCAACCCACATTCCGAAACCAAAGCTGGAAATCGGACATAACGAGGTACAAATTTCAGAAATCAAGAGTCTGGGGGATATTTTTTTCCTTTCTTGCCTTCTTCTCCCCAACCCTCGTTCCCTCCCTCTACCCCTACCCACCCCACCCCGTGTGTGTGTGTGTGTGTGTGTGTGTCAGAGTGAGAGAGAGAGAGAGAGAGAGAGAGAGTCTTGCTATGTAGCCTATGTTGACCTTAACCTCACAATTATCCTGCCTTAGCCTTCTGCATGGTAGGATTATAAGCATGTACCCATGCACCCTGACACCCAGCAAGAGCATGGAGACTTCAACTCAGGGCAGCTCATAATAGAATTGAAGGCAAGCTTAAAATCCTAGAATGCATGACAACTCAGGATTTCAGAATGAAAGAGAGCTCAAGTAAGCAAACAAAAGAAAGCTAACACTCCGGGGCCTGCTTCTGGAGGACCCAGGAGTGTTGGGCAGCATCGAATACATCACGTCGTAACCTTTGTAGGAAACTGATGGAGAAAGAAGAGAAATATACATTTCGGCTGGAAAGGCAAGCACAGAGAGGGTTTAGGTGTATCAAGACACCAAGGAGCCTATAATTCAGCATGTCTCATCCCTGAATGGACACTTAGGAGCTCTCACCCATGGGGATGTGCCTGTGTCTATGGATTTCCCCAGTAACCCTTGAAGTGCCAGGTATATAGGCTTTCTCACCCATAGACACCACAAGCTGTAGGACAAAGCGGAAGGGCTGTTGGCGGAGAAAGGCAATCACTACCCATAGGCTGAGTGGTCCCCAGAGACAAGCTGTGACAGTCTCCATACAGATGATGAAGCTGTCACTACTGCAAGAGAAAAGAGGACACTGGCATCATTGTGCTCTCATTAATGTCCCCAACTCACCATTGTCACGAACCAATGCAGGTTTCCACTAACACAGGCCAAATACTTACAGGATATATCGGCTATCTCCCTTGGAATACTCTTTCCCTGAGGGAAACAGAGATACATGAAGAATTAAGTCAGGAAACAGAACTTGTATCCATGATAATCACTGTAAGACAGCAAACGTTATAATACTGTGTACAATGGAGGTAGTACTTTGGCTTCTAAGGTGTGTGTTATATAGTCTGTGTAAAGACTGATAAGGAACAATGTTGCAGAGGTTACATGGTATGCAGTGTAAAAGGAAGTCTAAACGATGGAGCGTGTGGCTCAGACGTAACAGTGCATGCCTATAATCTTAGCACTGGGGAGGTAGAGGCAGGAGGCTGAGAAGTTCAAGTTCATCCTTTAACTATATAGATACTTAGAAGCCAGCACAGACTGCATGAGACTCCATCTGGAAAAAAAATAGAAGATGGAGAGTGAGGTGGAGGTGGGAGGGGGACCGAGCAAGTTTGTGTGCACATACATATGAACACATACACATGATAGGTGCATGAAAGAGTGAGAAGTTAATTGGAAGATCCAAGAGCATAGCTCACTGATAGAGCATGTCTGAGGCCCTGGGTTCTATTCCCAACACCTCTCCCAAACCATAACCACAGTACAGGCAAGGGGTTTAAATAGGTTCTTCCCAAAGAATTTCCAAATGGCCAATTAACATATGGAAGGTGCTCACAGCGTCATTAGTCCTCAAGGAAAAGCCATCACATCTACTACAGGGACTAAATTAAGAAACACGTGATGGCACCAAGTGGATGTGAAGGAACCAGAACTCTGCTGTCATGATGGGACTGTAACTGTACAATCATTTCTAAAAACAGTTTGGTAGGGTTCTCTCGCAACCTAAATGAAGTCCAAGGCCTTGAATGTGCCAAGTAAGCACTAAAGTGCTGAGCTTCGCCCCTAAAACTGTAACCATAGCTACCATAAGAGCCAGCCATTCACCTGTTTATAGTTATTTAAGGTAAATGAGAACAGCTGTGTGTATGTATATGTATGGATGGATGCACATATGTGTGTGCATGTAAAATAGAATGCTCATAGCAGTTTTATTCCTGGGGCCAAAAAGACATTGTCAAGAATACCGAATTCTTGGGGGAAATACCCTTCAGTACTATACAAGCCGATAATTTTATAATGTTTATGCTTTATGAAATGAGTGACCCCCCCCCTGGTTTTGGTTTTTTTTTTTGAGACAGGGTGTCTCTGTGTAGTCCTGGCTGTCCTGGAACTCACTCTGTAGACCAGACTGGACTCAGAAATCTGCCTGCCTCTGCCTCCCAAGTGCTGGGATTAAAGCCGTGCACCACCACTGCCCAGCTGAGTGACCCCATTTTCAAAAGCAACATTTGGAAGTGCACGTGTGCCACACTATCATTTATATGATGACTCATCAAACAATTAACAGGCTGGGTGTGGTGGTAGAGACCTTTAATCCCAGCATCTGGGAGACAGAGAGGCAGGAGAATTTCTGAGTTCAAGACTAGCCTTGTCGCTGGGCAGTGGTGGCACACGTATACCTATACATACATACACACACACACACACACACACAGATAAGATCATTGACTGCTTTTCAGGAGCTCAGGGCATGCACATTGTGACTCATAATCCCTTTTAGCTCTGGTCCTAGGGGTCCCAATTCCCTCTTTTGATCTGCAGGTATTGCATGCATGGATTATACAGACATTTATGTAGGCAAAACACTCATGTACATCAAATTAAAATAAAAAATATTAATTTAAAAAAAGATTGGGGGGTGGGGGAAAAAAAAAAGATTGGGGCTGGGCAGTGGTGGCGCACGCCTTTAATCCCAGCACTTGGGAGGCAGAGGCAGGCGGATTTCTGAGTTCGAGGCCAGCCTGGTCTACAGAGTAAGTTCCAGGACAGCCAAGGCTATACAGAGAAACGCTGTCTCAAAAAAACCAAAAAAAAAAAAAAAAAAGAAAATATTGGGCCTGGAGAGATGGCTCAGTGGTTAACAGCACTCACTGACTTCTCTTCCAAAGGTCCTGAGTTCAATTCCCAGCAACTACATGGTGGCTCACAACCATCTGTAATGGGATCTGATGCCCTCTTCTGGTGTGTATCTTAAGACAGCTACAGTGTTCTATACATAAAATAAATTAATGTAAAAAAATATTAAAGATTAAAAAGAAAAGCCCAGCCAGGCGTGGTGGCACACGCCTTTAATCCTAGCACTTGGGAGTCAGAGGCAGAGGCAGGTGGATTTCTGAGTTTGAGGCCAGCCTGGTCTACAAAGTGAGTTCCAGGACAGCCAGGGCTACACAGAGAAACCCTGTCTCGAAAAACCAAAAAAAAAAAAAAAAAAAGAAAGAAAAGAAAAGAAAAGCCCAGCCATCCTTAATTTCAGTTTCAGGGGAATCTGGTGCCTTCTTCCCGCCTCCATGTGTAAGTACAAGGCATAAACACTTATGTACAGGCAGAACATTCATAGACACAAAATGAAAATCAATAAATTTGGGCTGGAGAGATGGCTCAGTGGTTAAGAGCACAACTGCTTTTCCAGCGGTCCTGAGTTCAATTCTCAGCAACCACATGGTGGCTCACAACCACCAGTAATGGAATCCGATGTGTACTGGCTAGTTTTGTGTCAACTTGACACAGCTGGAGTTAGTTATCACAGAGAAAGGAGCTTCAATTGGGAAAATGCCTCCATGAGATCCAACTATAAGGCATTTTCTCAATTAGTGATCAAGGGGAGAGGTCCCCTTGTGGGTGGTGCCATCTCTGGACTAGTAGTCTCGGTTCTATAAGAGAGCAGGCTGAGCAAACCAGGGGAAGCAAGCCAGTAAGTAACATCCCTCTATGGCCTCTGCATCAGTTCCTGCTTCCTGACCTTCTTGAGTTCCAGTCCTGACTTCCTTTAGTGATGAACAGCAGCATGGAATTGTAAGCCGAATAAACCCTTTCCTCCCCAAACTGCTTCTTGGTCATGATGTTTGTGCAGGAATAGAAACCCTGAATAAGACACAATGCATTCTTCTGGTATGACTGAAGACAGCAACACTGTACTCATATACATAAAATAAATCATTTAAAAATTAATAAATTAGAAAGGAAAAAAAATGGCGGCCGGAGGCCAGGCGTGGTGGTGCACACCTTTAATCCCAGCACTCTGGAGGCAGAGGCAGGCGGATTTCTGAGTTCGAGGCCAGCCTGGTCTACAAAGTGTGTTCCAGGACAGCCAGGGCTACACAGAGAAACCCAGTCTCAAAAAAAAAAAAAAAAAAAATAGTGGCCGGAGGACTTGACCTGCTGTTCTTATGGATTCTATTGAATGATGAGCTCTGCTGTTTAGATAGATCATTCTATTTGCCTTCTCCTTTAATATTGCTTATTGGCAAATCAGTGAGCAGTATTTTTTCTTCTGGTATTGCTTGAAATAAAGGAACTTTGTATTAGCAAAATACAGTTTGTACCTTAGTCTACTATCTATTACAAACATATCCCATAGTATTTGGCACATTGTCAGTGTATTTTAATTAGAATTATTTTATAAGTCAATAAATACTACATTATTTTAAAAAATTAATAAATTTAAAAAATAAAAATGAAGAATCCCAGCACAGAAAACAACTGCTCGGGGTTAAAAAAAAAAAAAAAAAAAGTTAACAAAATTAGAAAAAAAGAGAAAGCATTGGTGAATGGGTAACTGTCAAAGTGAATCTCTACCCAGAAAATTCCCTCCCACAATACAAGAACTCAGGACTCACAGAGTTGGGATAAGAAGGATTGGTCTTCTAGAAGGATGTCATTGTAGAGAGAGAACCAGCCCTCGATCACAAGGTGAATGAAGGTACACACAGCAAACCAGCACAAGGCCAGTCGCCTCCCAGCTCCAAGTGGGACGACGGAAGCTCGGCTAGACAACAGCCACGTGATCACAATTAGGCCCCCAGAGATGGAGAAGAGGCCAACCAGGATATGCAAAGTCGGGAGGTCATTAGGCACGAAGTTGTCCAGCTTCAGGTGCCTGGGCCAGTACGGGTGCAAGGGGACCGTATTGGTGGTCATGTTTCTATGGCAGCTTCGTACATAAACGAGGACAAAAGAACAGAAAAACCTGAGCAAACAGAAAGCACGTGGTGAGATAAACCAAATCCAAATACTTTTCAACAAGAAATGTAAGTGAACTGTATCTATTATTTGACCGAATAACTTATAAACCTGGATTTTAAAAAGGCCAAGTTTAGCTGAACCTGGTGTCACACCCACTTATGCAATGAGGCCCAAACCTTGAAGGCAGGTGGATCTCTGTAAGTTTAAGGACAGTCTGGCCTACACAGTGAGTTCCAGGTTAGCCAGGGCTACAAAGTAATACCCTGTCTCAGAAGGAGAGGTGGGGAAAGGAAAGGGGAGGGGGGAGAAAGGGATCTAGTTTTGAGGCATTTCAAGAGGGATCTAGTTTTGAGGCATTTCAAGAATATAACTGGGGGGGGGGGGCTGAAAACATGGCTCAGAGGTTAAGAGCACTGACTGCTCTTCCAGAGGTACTGAGTTCAATTCCCAGCAACCACTTGGTGGCTCACAACCATCTGTAATGAGATCTGATGCCCTCTTCTGGTCTATCTGATGATAGCTACAGTGTACTCATACATTAAATAAATACCATTTTTTAAAAAAAGAATATAACTGGGGATGTATCCGTGATTTAGAGAGAGCACTTTCTCTTGCAAAGGACCTGAGTTCAATTCCCAGCACCCACATGGTGGCTCACAACCATTTCTAACTCCAGTTCCAGGGGATCCAACGCCTTCTGGCTTCTGTGGGCACATACATACATGCAGTCATAATACTCATATAAAAATAATACTCATAATAGTCATAATACTCAAATACACATATAAAATAAAATAAATCTTAAAAAGGGACCATAGCTCAGATCTGAAACCTTATAAAGAATAAAGGCTAGTCTGAGGCCCCTGGCAAGTATAGCAACAAGAAGAGGGCCTGGCTTGTGACAGGAGAGTTAGGTAGAAAATTGAGTAGCCATGAGAAGGGAAAAGGTCCTCCTCACCCTCTAGGTAGGAAAGGAGGCAGAGCTTTTGACGTATTTGACAAGGTCACCTGTAAAAGAACTATAAACCCTTCTGCGAAACAGCACAAACCTGTCAAAACTGGTTAACTCAAGTCCAACGTCCTTGCCAAACATGTTTAAAGATTTCTTTGATCAACAAGTTTTCTCTACCATCTTCACCGGCAAGTATGCACTGAAACCTACTCCTTAAGCACAATGCATTATTAAAAAAAGAAAGAAAGAAAGAAAGAAAGAAAGAAAGAAAGAAAGAAAGAAAGAAAAAAGTCCCCAAGCACACACTTTCCTTTTTTTTTTTTCTTTTTCGGTTTTCGAGACAGGGTTTCTCTGTGTAGTCCTGGCTGTCTTGGTACTCACTTTGTAGACCAGACTGGCCTTGAACTCAGAAATCCACCTGCCTCTGCCTCCCAAGTGCTGGGATTAAAGGCTCACACTTTCCTTAATATTTCCACTCAGTTATATAACACTGCATGGTAGCACATACCTGAAATCCCAACATTCTGGGGGGGGGGGCGAAGCTGAAGCATTGCCATAGCTAGCCTGGTCTACCTAGAAAGTTCAGGGAAGCTGGGCATGGGGCGCACGCCTTTAATCCCAGCACTTGGGAGGCAGAAAGTTCAGGGTAGCCAGAACTAAATAGCAAGATAACTACATTCAAACAAACTTAGACATTAAGTAGCTTCCAAGACCTCCAAGTGAGAGAAAGAGCTTCTGCTGGGCGCCTAGGTGCATTCCTTGCCTTTGTCAAGTGCAGCTTGCCTTTCTGCAGAGGCTCCTATTAGACTGTACTGCCAGCATCATCGAGTTGTACTTCTTGTTGCTAGTCACAGAGTATGATCACAGTCTGGTGGGCGAGTCACTGTCACCAAGCCAGGTCCTAGCACTTAGGGGCTCAGTTTGTTGGAAAGACACAGGAATGTAGTCTGGGTGCACTGCAGGGTCCAGTGGCTGAGATTTAACTGGACGCTACTCCCACCCGCGTGAGCTGCAGAGATGAGGAATCAGAGCTGCGGCCCCAAGCACAGCGTTTCAAAAGCAAGAGTCCAGGCAATTAGTGTGCCACCCCGCAGCAAGCCAGGAGTAGCAAAAGCAGGGGTCTCACGGGCGGCGCTAACCAAGAGAAAGGAAAACCAAGCCCAGAGACCACCAATCACAACCAGAACCCTCCACTGTAGCTGCCCAACGAGAGGGCGAGTCTTCCGTCGTCTGGACAACCGATTTAGGGCCCGGGTCCCGCGCAAGCGCAGGGTAGGGCAGGACTCGCAGGCAAACCGCTGTCGTGGAGGGTCTGGGCACGTGGAGGGGCTCGGACAAGCTGGCTGGCGGAGGGCACTCACCCCAGGCGGCGCGATCGCAGGGCGACTTCCTAACACAGGCTTGCGACTTTCCAGGAAGACCTGCAGGCTCCCTAATAGCCCCAGTTCCGCTCAGCTCTCGCGCTTCCCCGCCCGATGGAGCGGACCAATAGTGAAGTGGAGAAGGTGGCTTCTGCCAATAGGAGTCCTCCGAATGTCGCAGGCCCTGTCCTCGCCTATGGTGTCATCTTCCCTGTTGGCTGAGACCAAGTCAGGAGTAGGGTGGAGACCTCCAAGGTGTGGCGCTTTCTCCCGATAGCAAATCAATGCTATTCTGAGCTTCAATTTCCCTGCCCTCTTAACAATCGCACAAGATGAGGCTGAAATTTGAAACCCTCAACATTTGCTAGTGACCGGAGTTGCGTGGTCTCCTAAATTTTCTAGGCAACCAGTTAGTTCCCGGACCCATTCTTAGCCCAAATGCAAAGAGAATACGACAGGTGGATTACATTCAGTACAAACAAACCTAGCGCCCACCAGAGCTCAGAACTCTCCAGTCCTAACAGCATCGGACACCTTCAAACCCTCACTCCTGCTGAGCAGTTGGTGTAGACTCTCAACAGTGCCAGTTCTTAAAAGCCAAACAGAAGGCATGACGGTAAACAAGTTGGCAAACAGACCTCGTCAGCATTCTGTCAGAAAATTGACCATCTCAAACTGTCATTTTAATTATTACCTACGGACTAGTAGGCATCAACCCTTCATCTGTCTTGCTCTATTCCGCCCTGTCCGAATCTGACGAACCAATCAGTACAGGGATCCCCCAGTTCTCCATGAAGTATTACTAAGCCTCCCCCACAAAATCTGTTCCTGCTCTACGCAAGCAGGACCAGGACCCCGCCATCATAGACTCATTAGCCAATCACAGACCATGTTGAATTAATCGCGAATAGATTTTATTTTCCCTCTCCACGATTTTCAGTTTCCAAACCTTTGTCTGTGGTGGAATTTCTTTGCTTTCCCCTTTTCCCCTCTGATCAGTGAAAAAACCGAGCCTGTTGTGTAAGTTCTACTTTTATTTGACAATAACAAACTGCATATAAAAAAGGGAGACGGCAGGTGCGGAGGCCCTGGATCTGCTCCTCTCTGCTTTCCCAAGTATCCATCGTTCCTTGGCCCCAATAAGGACCACCCCCTTCCTGCCTGGTGGCGGGGTGAGGATTGACAGGCATAGAAAGTTGTGTGTGTTCCCATGTTGTGTGGAGGGGTGTTGGGGCTCAAGGGACAAGGAGTAGAGAAAGGGTCTTTTCTCATCCCCCATCAGAGTTGGCACCCTAAGGAGGGGTACTGAAGGGGATTATGATGGTCATATGCCTCAGCCTATGAGACGGTAGAAGATCCAGCATCCAAAAGTGACCCAGTGACTGGCCCAGCTGAGCTCTGACCACTTGTGGACAGTGTATGCCATGCCGTAGCCCTGTGGGAGAGAAACAAGTCATGATTTTGAAATTCAACAAGGACAGCGAGTCTCCGGTAAACCCATCTTTTGCCCAGGGATCGTTGGTATTTCATATCCCTGAGTAAAAGAAGGGTCTAGGTGCTTATCAAGGGTGACCAGATACAGTTTGGTTTCTTCTTCTTTAAAGATCATTTTAAGGGGCTGAGTATACAGCTTGATGGGAGGGTCTACATGGGGAGGCCCCAGGTTTTGATTTCCAGCATACCAAAAAGAGTTATTTTAAAAATATGCTGGATGTGGTGGGTCATGCTGATCCCTGAGGTCGTCTGTATATGAAACCACTAGAAATCTGAGTGTCTACCAATAAGGGACAAAGTAAACCCTCACAAATTCTTGCAATGGAAAAAAAAAAAGGAAGACTGTGTACTTAAAAAATTGGGGGAAGCCAGACGTGGTGATGCACACCTTTAGTCCCAGCACTTAGCACTCGGGAGGCAGGTCGATTTCTGAGTTCAAGGCCAGCTTGGTCCACAAAGTGAGTTCTAGGACAGCCAGGGCTACACAGAGAAACCCTGTCTCAAGGGGAAACAAACTAGGGAAAAGAAATAAAAATATAGTGTATGTTTTTGATATGCTTTGAGGAAGTGGGTTAATAGAATAAAAATGAATGTGTGGACATTTTGCAGTGAGTCTCTACAATACTTACTTTTTGGTTTGTTTTAGGGTGCTAAAAATCACATTCCAAGCATGGCAGGCAGACAAGGGCTCTACCACTGAGCTATACTCCCAGCCCTAAAGTCTTTTTTTTTCAAGGCAGGGTTTTTTTTTTTGTGTGTGTAGCCCTTGCTGGCCTGATGCTTACTATGTAGACCAGGGTGGCCTCAAACTCACAGAAATCCACCTGCCTCTGACTCCTGAGTGCTGGGAGTAAAATCATGTACTACCACAGCCAGCACTAAAATGTTTTAAGAAGTGGTAAAGCCTGACATGGTGGTGAATGCCTATAATGTCGATTTGGGAGGCTGAAGCAAAGAGCAACGTTTTCTCTAAGAAGAAACCAAAGTGGGCTTGACGGCTGGCTCTTGTAATCTTTCTTTTTCTCAAGACAGCCTTTCTCGGTGTGGCCTTGGCTGTCCAGTAACTTAATCTGTAGACCAGGCTGGCCTTGAACTCAGAGATCTGCCTGCCTCTGCCTCCTGTGTCCTGGGATTAAAGGCGTGCGCCACCACCATGCCCAGAGATACAAGTAATCTTCAGACTAGGGAGACTGAGATTTGACAAACAAGTTTCAAGTCAGCCTGGACTGAAATGATAATAACAACAAAACAGAAAAAAACAAAAAAAAAACCAAAAACAAAACACCCAGAGTTTTACCTACTTACTTGTTTAGGAGACAGGGTTTTTCTGTGTAACCCTGGCCGTCCTGGAACTCAGGCCAGCCTATAGAACTCCATGGACCAGGCTGGCCTTGAGCTCAGAGACAAGGCCTGCCTCTGCCTCCTGAGTGCCTAGCTGCAAACTCAGATTCTCTACACTCAATCTGAATGAAAAACTTTAAAAAAATGTTTGTAATAAGGAAAATAACATGAAATTTTCTTTTCTTTTCTTTTTTTTGTTTTTTCGAGACAGGGTTTCTCTGTGTAGCCCTGGCTGTCCTGGAACTCACTCTGTAGACCAGGCTGGCCTCGAACTCAGAAATCCGCCTGCCTCTGCCTCCCAAGTGCTGGGATTAAAGGTGTGCACCACCACGCCCGCCTGAAATTTTATTTTCAATTAAGAATTTTAAAATTGGGGATGGTGAGATGGCTCAGTGGTTAAGAGCACCAACTGCTCTTCCAAAGGTCCTGAGTTCAAATCCCAGCAACTACATGGTGGCTCACAACCATCCGTAATGAGATCTGATGCCCTCTTCTGGTGCGTCTGAAGACAGCTACAGGATACACACATATAATAAATAAATAAATAAATAAATAAAAATTGGGGAGAGATGGCTCAGCAGTTAAGCACGTTGGCTGCTCTTCCAGTTTAATAGGAGAGTTCAATTCCCAGCATCGCCTACATGGTGGCCAGCAGCCATCTGTAGCTGTAGTTCCATGCGATATGATGTTTTCCTCTGCTGTACATACATGCAGACGGAATACCCATATACATAAAATATATAAGTAAATCTTTTTTAAAAAAATTTTAGGGGCTGGAGAGATGGCTCAGCAGTTAAGAGCACTGACTGTTCTTCCAAAGGTCCTGAGTTCAAATCCCAGCAACCACATGGTGGCTCACAACCATCCGATCATGAGATCTGACGGACGCCCTCTTCTGGTGTGTCTGAAGACAGCTACAGTGTACTTACATATAATAAATATATAAATAAAAATAAAAGTACTTTGAGGCTAGCCTGGTCTACATAGTGAGTTCCAGGATAGCCAGGGCTACACTGAGAAACCCTGTCTCGAAAACAACAACAAAATTAAAAAATTGAACTACTAGAGAGGCTAAGACAGAAAATACGGAGTTTGAGACTCCTATGACATCCTATCTGAAAAGAAAAAAAAAGAGAAAAAGTAAGACCCCCCCCCAAAAAAAAAGCAAATTTTCGATTCTTTAAAAGCCATATAATTTTCTTTTTTTTTTTTTCCCGAGACAGGGTTTCTCTGTATAGCCCTGGCTGTCCTGGAACTCACTTTGTAGACCAGGCTGGCCACGAACTCAGAAATCCGCCTGCGTCTGCCTCCCGAGTGCTGGGATTAAAGGCGTGCGCCACCACGCCCGGCTAAAAAGCCATATAATTTTCAAATTGAGAATTTTTTCAAAGTAGGGTCTCAGTTATGTTGCACAGGTGGCAACACTCCTGGACTCACAGGCCATCCCTGCCTCAGCATCCCATGTAGCTGGTACCTGGATGTGTGCACTACCACTCCAAGGAACATAACATTTTAAAGCAGGATCCAGGGCTATCGACATAGCTCAATTGGTACATTGACTACTCTGTACACAGGAAGCCCTGGACTCTGCCCACAGCACAGCATACTGGACCTAGAGGCACAGGTCTATAATGTACCTCAAGGGAGGTGGTGGCAGGATGATTAGATTCAAGGTCGTCTTTGGCTCCATAATAAACTTGAGACCAGTCTGGGCCACACAAGTCAGTCTCTCTCTCCTCTCCTCTCCTCTCCTCTCCTCTCCTCTCCTCTCCTCTCCTCTCCTCTCCTCTCCTCTCTTCTCCTTGCTCTCTTTCTCCCTCTCTTTCTCTCTCACGTGTGCACACCCACCCACCCACACACACATCCACACCCACACCCACGGCTGGGGTATGTAACACAGTAGAGTGCTTACATGCCTTGCATCTCTTGGTTTGGTCTCTAGCAGACCACAAAACTGGGTGTGGTGGTGCATGCCTGTAATCTCAACCCATTGGGAAGTGCAGGCAGGAGGATCACCTTGGGGAAATACTGAGTTTGAGGCCAGCCTAGAATATCTGAGGCCCTGTCTCAAGCAAAGCTACAAACAAAAGTAAAACCTGGGGCTAGGAGGTATAGCAAGTGTATCTAACATGAGGGAGGGCCTGGGTTCACCGTTCCTAGTAGTTAAAAAAAGAGAAAAGCCTGGATTTTGTATTCTATTGCAGTAGAATGCATTTTAGAGGGTAAGTAAGTAAATATTGCAGTTTAGTCAAAGGAAAGAGCCAGCAGTATGACTGAATTTGAGAGACAGTGCGAAGATGAAGGAAGGCATTTGTACAAGCTAAGACACATGGTCCTGGCTTGTTCTCACTGCCTTGGCCTTCAAAGTTCCCCCAAACAGTAACTGCCATCCCTGGTTTACCTCCCAGCCCAGGGCCCCACCTCACCTGCTCCTCTGTGGTGTCATCCACATCGACATCAAACAGGGAGCCCAGGTAGGACAGGTGGAAGATAGCCAGGGCCCCAAAGAGCAAGTTTAAGGCTCGTACCCCCAGGCCCTGTGGTGGACAGATGGATATATTTGGAAGCTGGACTTGGTCACTGTCCCCCACCACCACCTGTGCAGGGAAGCCCAGGGGGAACACAAGGCACTGTGGGTCCCAGGATGCCCAGGGTACCCCAAGATAGTAAAGAGATGGTTCAAGGAGTCTCTTATGGGAGCTCAGAGGTATCCAAGGACGAGGGTGTTGGTAACCACGAGGGCGTCCAGGTTGGGGGAGATGCGAGCGTTCAGGCAGAAGAGCAAGAATGTGGGGTTATGGTGATGAGCATCTTTGCCGGGTGGGAGACAAATGTGAGGTTGTCTGCATTTGTTTTATGGCAAACAGAATGAAAACAACAACAAAACCAAAACAAATCCCGCCCTGACCTAGAGGGCCCATCTTTCCCTTCCCCCTCACTCTCTGCTCAAGCCGCACTGTTGCTCAGAGGCCCACGTTGGGGTGGGGCTTTTTACACTGGGTACCCCCTTTTCCTGAGAAGTTTCCCTCCCTTCCCTTCTTCACTTAGAAGAACTTAAAAGTTGCCTCACCCAGGGAGGCTTTCTTGACCTTCCAGTGAAAAGGGAAACCACCACCACCATACGTCCCATCCGCGTCCCCTTATGCTTAGTGCCACTCGCAACCTCACAAGCTATTCTTAGCCTTGACTGACTTTCCTGTCTACCCAATTAAAATCTTTGTCCCACAGGGCCAGGACTTTGGCCTGCTTTAGTTCACCACTTTGTCTCCAGCACCTAGAACCAGCAGGTGCTCAATAAATGTTCAGTGGGGGAAACGAATGCCAGGTGAGTATACAGCAGGTGCTCAATAAATGCCTGTTAGAGAAACAGATGCCAGTGAATAGAGGGGAGGTTTTAGGGATGGCTCAGGCACCAGAAGAGGAGGCTGGGTACCCGGAGACAGATACAAGATGGAGACAGAAGTGACATTTTTGAAGGGCGGTGTTAGGTACAAGGTTACCAGTGATGAACCCTCACCAAGCGATGCCGATGTGAACAGTCTGGCAGACAACGCTTTGACAAGATGCAGGCACTGAGGATCTGAGCCAGGCGCTTTCTGAGGACTGGACAGTATGGAAAGGTTAGCCCCAGCCTCCCATGAACCTTCCACCTGTACTGTGCCGGGCTCTGTGTGCACTTACCATGTTCCACATAAGTGATGAATGCCAGGGACAGCAGCACAGCAGCCAGGTGGAAACTGAAGCCCTAGAGACCCGGACAAGGGGACAAGGAGAGTGAAGAGGAGGCTCTGAATCCCCCCACCCACTTCCCCTTGTTCATGGTCTGTCTTGCTTACATGCAGGAGGGCACTGGCTGCATAGGTGACCAGCACAGCAGAGAAGGTCCCCAGGCGGAGGGCATTTTTGAAAACATCTGCAGGTGGGAGAGACACAGGTCAAGATTTCTGGAACTCCCACCAACTTTTCCAGAGAATCACAGGTAGGATGATAACCATAATCTGTAGGGGACCCTCAGGATAACATCTTTAGGATGCCCTCAACTGTCACAAGCCTGAAGATGAACTCCCAGTCTGCTTTAGTCGGACTTCCCAAGGTCAGTCAGTGCCAACCCTGCAGGCTTCCAGGTCCTCAGGACAAAGTTCTCCCTTCCCACACAGTCACACTCTTGGCAAATCGAATGAGCTCTTCCTTCAGAAGCCCACTTCTCACCACGGGCTGTTGCCACCACTACTGCTAATCCTCAGTCAGCTACAGTGGGCGGGCCTCACTGCCTTCACCCTCCATCCATCTTCCCTCCACTTCCCTCCGTTGAGCCAAAGGGGTTCAGTTACGATCCAATATCCAAATGACTCCCCTCTGCCGGGTGATGGTGGCCCACGCCTTTAATCCCAGCACTTGGGAGGCAGAGGCAGGCAGATTTCTGAGTTCGAGGCCAGCCTGGTCTACAAAGTGAGTTCCAGGACAGCCAGGGATACACAGAGAAACCCTGTCTCGAAAAACAACAACAACAAAAACAAAAACCAAATGACTCCCCTTGTATCCCAGCCTCGCCCAGAGTGACTGTCTCTCAAAGAAAAAGCCAAAGGCTTCTCAGGTCCCAGAGCCTCTTGAGGATCTCTCTGAACTCATGTCCTACTACTACCCCTCCCTGGGTCTGCCCAAAGACCTTAAGTCTTCCAGTTCTGGGGATGCTACTCTGAGCCTTGCAATCACCCACCATGGTGCCACGTCCCCATGCCCCCAATAATTGTCTTGCTGTCTCTCATATACACCAGGCGAACTCCCACCTCAGGACCTCTGCACCTGCTGTTCTCGCCTTCTGTTCCACTCCTTCCCCCACACTCCTTGCTCCTTCACTTTCCTCAGTGAGACGTTCCCCGGATAAATTATGGATAATTCCCAGACCATTCCTTACTCCCTCTTTCTCATTTCAACATCACTACGATTTAATGTGGCATTGACCACTACCTGACTTACTGCATAATCTTTCTTATTTATTATCCACTCTCCAAATTGACAGTTCTAGCAGGTTAGCAAATGTTGTGTGGTTTTGTTGTTGTCCCTAACATATTTTATTTTTGAGTCAGGATCTCACCGATCCAAGGCTGACTTAAAACAGCTCTATGCAGCTGAGGATGACCTTGGATTTCTTTTTTTTTTTAACATGTTTTTTTTGGTTTATTTATTTATAGGAGTACACAGTCGCTGTCTTCAGACACACCAGAAGAGGGCATCTGATTACATCCCATTACAGATGGCTGTGAGCCACCATGTGGTTGCTGGGAATTGAACTCAACACCTCTGGAAGAGCAGTTAGCGCTCTTAACCACTGAGCCATCTCTCCAGCCCGACCTTGGATTTCTGACCGTCTAGCCTCTACCTCTATAGAGCTGGGACTAGAGGCAGGTACACACCCAGTTTGTATGTGGTGCTGGGGGCCAAATCTTGGGCTTCATGAATGCTAGGCAAACACTCTACAAACCGAAATAACACTAACAGCCCCTGGTGCAGCTTGAGTGCCCATCACACAGTAGTTGCTCAGTAAATGTTTGCTGTACAAATGCATGAAAGGCCCTGGGTCACCAACTATTCTGGAGTGGTGACTGGGTGACTCACAATTATTTAACCAATAAGACATGGGCAGGTTCCAGCTTGTGACAACTTCCACCATGGACCGGGGCAGCTCCACATTCAACGGTCTAGAGACTGTCAGGTCCCTGTGGGCAAAAAACAGACATTCCATTACAGTTGGAATCTCAAGCTATCCGGCTGCTATAGTTTTTCTTTTTGTCTTGACTGGTCCCTTCCCAGGAGCACCCCCACCGCCCTACAGTTCCTCCAGGCAGCACCCTGTGGGAGAAGGGGCCCCAAAGCCCTCCCCACCATTGCAGGTGGTCCTTCTCCTCCGTGAAGCCAGCCCCGGCCAATGTGGCTGTGGCCTCAGACAGAAAGCCCACAAAATAGTTGCTGAAGTGGAAGGAGACAGCACTCTCGTAGGCTCGTAGCCACCTGTGAAGGGCCAGGAAGAGAGGCATTACATTTGGGCCCCGACATGATACCCCCCATGTTTCATGGCACCCCGGCCTTACGGACTCACCTTACCATGGTGCCCCTAGGGCCCCAAGGGGTCAGGAATGCAGCAGAGAAGAGAGAAAAGAGAGTCAGAGAGGGCCTGGAAGTTGGCCTGAGTTCTTCATAGATAAGACAGAAACATGGTAGCAAAAGAGGCAGACTATGATGGTCACACACACACATTGTCAGGTGATAGGTTTGTGGCCCAATGTGAATGGACGAGCTGGCATATGACATGGCCCTACACACTAAAATGGCCACACAGCCAGACAAAATGTTCTCAGCCTCTCAGCTCTCTAACCAGATTTTGTCACCTTCTAAGACAATAAAATAAAATCGTTGTGAGATACAGAGACAGTTGAACACTCACTGTGCACACACACACTGTCAATTTCCCAGACAGTGTCAAAAGCAGAGAGCATCCTGCCATAGGATTAGGTCTGAGTTTTGTGCCTGGCTATTTAACTCAGGGACACTGGTCAAGTGATTCCAATTTTTGGAGTCTGTCCCTCCCCTCCCACCTCTCTCTTTTGTTGTTTTCTTTTCCCCCTTTTTCTCTTTTTTTTGAGATAGGGTTTCTTTGTGTAGCCCTAGCTGTCCCAGAACTCCCTTTATAGATCAGGCAGTCTGGCCTTGAACTAAGAGATCCATCTGCTTTTGCCTCCCGAACACTGGGATTAAAGATGTGTGCCACTACTGCCCGGCTACTTTTTGGAGTCTTGCTCAGTATCAGACAGAACCAGGAGCCAGTGAGTACAGGAAGAAAGTCACACAATCAAACTGCTAGCAAACAGCTAGATACAGTCCTGGACAAACACAGACACAGGCTCACAGCTTGTCACAATCCTTTCCTCGGGTAGCAGCAAGCGGTCTGAGAAGGCAGACAAACTGGCAGAGTCAATCATAAGCGGGCACACTGCATGCTGTACAGGCAAACCAGAGTTACAGATAAGCCAGAATCGCCAACCAAGGTTTACCCTAGCCAGTGACAGCCACACAAGCCCACCACTGACGATGCACAGCCCAGCCAGTCAGGATTCTCAGTTCCACACTCAGGGGAGTCAGTGACCACAGGCAAACAAGTCAAATTATCTGGAGTCACAGACTGTTTAGAGTCACCAACTAATACACACTTGCCGCTTCCCATTTCAGTCATAGAACTTGTTTCTAGTGGTACAACCAAAGGACATCCAGACACAATAGTGTTGGAGTGTCAGTCACACATGGAGTCACAGAGCCAAATCTTGGTCAAACAGACATCCATCGACAGACACACTTGGTCTCTGTGCGGTAATGGGGTAGATGGTCAGTCAGATTCAGATGTCTGGAAGCAATTGGCCCAAGGCCCAGCCCTGGTCAGCCCACTTGCCCTCAGCACCTGCCCTCATTTACCTGGCTTTGCGTTTCTTGCTGTAGTAACAGAAGACAGACAGAAGCATTAAGAGACAGGCTCAGAATTGGGAAGACCCAGACTTCTACCCAACCCCCTCACTGCTACACGGGGGCCTTGAAGGCTGTGCTCACTTGCGAAGGAGTCGGTCACCGTCGAGGGGGATGAAGTAGGGGAAGAGGTAGGGGCCCACACAAGTGGACAGTACAAGGCACAGCAGGGCCAGCGCCAGGCTCCGGGCCACCTTCTTCAGCCATCGGCGGCTCTGTGGGATCAAGGATCCATGAGCACTGCCCCATGGCGGCTCCCACAGTCCCTGCCCACCTGGCCACCCAGGAGCTCACCAGTGGGCGGCCTTGGACAGCCTGTAGGTAGCTGTGGAAGGATATCCAGGGCCCAAAGACGATGGTGCCCACAAAGTAGAGGTAGCCCATGAACTCCACAGGTGAGGGCACTGCACCCACCTCGCCCCGGTCCAGGTCGAAGCCCAGAGACACCGCCTTCATGGCCACGATCATCTGGGCCCCTATGTGTGGGGCCCATGGTCAAGTGTATGGATAAGAAAGCATGTCACCATGAAAGACAGGGCGCACCAAGTGTGAGGTGAGAGGAGAAGGGAGACACAGTGATAGGTAGAAAGAGACAGAGACAAAGATGTCAGGGGAAAGGGAAGCCTGCGCTGTATGGTGGTTGGTTTATGAAGGGGAAGGTCCAGGAGGGCTCTCAGGAGGTGAGGAGGGCAGGTGGGAGGGCAGAGAGCTACCCACCTCGCATCTTGTGCCATGTCACGGTGTCCACCATGTGCATCTCACTGAGGAAAAAAGGTGATGGTCTTGGGCCTATGCCTCCTAGGGCTTTGGACACTACCGGGGGCACTGAGGTATTGAAGGAGTTCTGCTTCCTAACCAACGTAACACATTAAGAAAAAAAAATCCCCAGGACCCCCTCCTCCAGGGGAAGCCCATGTTCAACCTATCCTGTACAGCCTCACGGAAGGACACGTGTTTCAGATCTCCTTCGGGAACACTCGTCATCCTCTCTGGTCCCTGGCTCCTTCACTTTCTTAGAATCTCATGCCATCCTATCTTGGACCACTTCATCAAGGCCTTGGGGACCCCCCCGCCTGCCTTCTGCCAACAAGGGGAGGGTGAGGATGCACACCCATACCCCATGAGCAGGTAGATGAGGATGGTGACGGAGAGGAAGACGCCTCGGTGGGAGGAGTGTCGGCAGAGGAACAGCACGAGGTAGCACAGGAGGCTCAGCAGCACGACCCAAACCATGTGCAGCTGGAAGAAGTGGTAGAGGCTGAAGAAGCCACCTGCCACGGTGCTTGCATGCTTCAGGTAAGACGGTAACCCTTAGGGGGAGAGGGAGAGGGAGAGACAGAGGCAGGGTGGGAAAACAAGAAGCGGGAGGTTGGTAGGCTGGCAAGAGAAGAAGGACTTGGGCAAAAGCCTAGAACATGCTGGGGTCTAAGGGGACCCAAAGCTGGTACTGGAGAGCTGGCACGTGTGGCAAGGCCTGGGTTTAAAAAGCAACATCTACTAAGGACATTTCAGGGACCCTGAAAGGAAAATTTATCAATTGATGTTGGACAGGATTGCATCCATCTTAAAATGTCACAGTGGTGGGGATGATGGATGAGGCTAGGGCTCTGTATGGGGTGGGGTTGTTCTCAAGGACCATATACGGAAGGACTTGAGGTGAGGGGTCACAATGCCATCAGGTTATTGAAATGATTCAGAAAGAGGAGGACGGGTTAGACAGGCAGGAAGACAGAGCAGTCTATTGTGGCTAACTGTGAAACCAGGGTGACTGGCTTTTATATGTAAATGTATACTAATATTGTTTCAGCTTTTCAGTAGCTACTAATAAAGCTGGGGGGGGGAGAAGAAAGCACCCACTTAAGATGAAGAGGAAAGAGTTGATTAGAGAACCTTTGATTTTCATAAATGCCTGTATCCTAGAGGAATCCTGGGGATTTCAGATCTTTCTCATTTGGATATTGACTTTGCTATGACTGCAGGAACATTATAGAATCAAAGAATCCAGAAATTTCACAAGGTCCTGATTATAGACATTCATAATGTCACATTTTTTGAAGTCCAGCATGTGAAATTTCAACTTGGCAGACTCTTCATACCTAGTAACTACGACGCTTTGGGATAGGATACTTGTAACACCAGCATTCCAGGATCTGATTGATAACCTTGGAACACAGACAGTTCCGGATCCCACCATCTCAGAGTGCAGGAATGCTGAAGGTCATGTCTTGGTTTAACAGGATGTGGCTTGCCATAGTGTGGCTTGAGGTGGCTGTATGTAAAGGATGTGTTGTGGTGGAATTGGGGCTTAGCTTAATGGGATATGATGGGGCTGGACCTGTAGGGACCTGCTTTGGCATTGCAGGATGTTCCATGGTAAGATGTGGTGGGGTAAGGTATAGTTTGATATCCATGAATGTCACAGATAAGATAAAATCTGTTGTGGTGGAACACAGTTTGGTAGGCACTTACCCAGCCTCCAAAGGAGGCGGCAGGCGAAGCAGATGGTAAGAAGCAGCCAGATCTGGTCAAGGCCCTGTTGGACAGTAGGCAGGAGACAGCCCTGCAGTAGCTGCTGGAAAAATTCCTGGCGGCTGAAGGTGGCCATTGTGGACCCACACAGATGGATGGACAGATGGAGCTGCCAAAGGGAGGACACAGAGGGAGTAAGATGTCCGTGGTGCTGTCCACAATCAAGGTTGGGATTTGAGCACTCAGGACTTCAGCTTGGGGCTGCCAACCCCCCAGGGTGCTATTGGAAGGCTTTGGGGAGGATATGAATATCAGGTACATCGGGCTGAGCCACCAACTGTGATATCAGCGGGTGTTCTGGATGCCCTGTGACCCGCAGGGAATGAAGGACCTTGTGTATCTTGAATGTTGTTAACAGTCCGGTTCAATGATGATAAAAATGATATGCATTCTAGACCTATATATCAAATGGGGCGGAAGAAGTGGGCTCCTTGGTTTCCAAGGTAGTCACTCAATGTGGAGTGCAGAAAGGGGGAGTCTGTGACACTTAGGGGCCGTGTGCATCTCTCCTTGTATGGATGTATCTTCCGCGAGCTTCATCTCACCCTACTCAGCAAAAAGCCGGCAACAAAGCCTTGCCCTGGTCGAGGGACTGCAGGAAAGTGGAAGTGCCGGCAGGGAACATAGCAGGGAGGGAGTCCTATAGGTGATGCGGACTAGGTCCCAGGACAAGGGGTATAGATCCGCGCCCCGCAGGCCAGCTTAAGGATGGGAACGTGGGAACCGCGCGCACACTACTGAAGACCTACCTGGCAGAAAGGAAGCCGTGGTCCTGGGGGCCGGGGACGCGCACTGCTGCCACTGTCGCCACCTCCTCCGGGCAGCCTCCCCCGCAGGCCGCAAGGCCGGGACCAGCAGTGGCTCCCAGGGCGGCGCGGCCGAGCGGGCCCTTTAAATCCCGGGGCGGGCTAGCAGCTGAGTTCCTCCAATCCGAAAGCGGGAGCGGGGCGGGGACCAGGAGGAGTGAGCCCGAGCATCGCGAGGAGGAGGAGCAGGATTGAGGGGCGCGGGGCGCTGGAGCACGTCGGCGCACAGAAGATTCACCGGTACCTATTTCAGGCCACTTGCCATTCCAGCTAAGGAACGTTCGGGGCGCAAGAATTTCCCAACTTCCAAGAAAACACTTCCTAATGATTATTTTATAAACCTTGAGAATCAAAATGGAAAAGATAGGGAGGGAGGGGGCTAGCCCCTTTTCTGCCAAAAGCTCGCCCCAATAGTCCCTCTTGTATCCATACTGGTGTGACCCTTGTCACAGCTGGAAAAAAAAGCCGCCATTCCTCCTTTTCTATCTCTTAAGGAATCTGAAGGAATTTCCAAGTGTTCTTTAGCCCCAGGGAACAGATCGAAGCTTTTGTCCGTAATGACTATGTCACCTAGGAACACTCACTAAGTGCCTTATCGACCCCCTAAGGGTTAGTAGTCGGCATTTGGTTTATCATTAACTGAATTTGTGTTTGCTTAATTCCTCAATAGAATGGGCCCTGTAAAGAAACTAGGAGGCTAAGAACACGCGCAAAAAAAAAAAAGAAAGAAAAAGAAAAAGAAAGAAAGAAAGAAAGAAAGAAAGAAAGAAAGAAAGAAAGAAAGAAAGAAAGAAAGAAAGAAAAAACCAGGATCTGATAAAGATCTGTCTGTATTGGTTTCTGTGTATCAACAAAAGGGCTGTGCAGCACTATTCTCTTCTGAACCTGAGATACAGTCATGGGCATTCAATTCTATTCTTAAGCTGATGAAACCTTCAACTCCCAAGAAGAGCCCATTTCCCCTAAGGCGCACTTATAGGGCATTAAGGGGGCTTAGCTCCAAATGTGAATGTGATCGGAGAAACACACCCAGGTCAATCTTGACCTCATTCTGACCCCAGGAGCTAAGAAAACAGGTTCTAATAAGATTAATGCTTGACTGTATGGAGTTAAGGAAGTTGTGCCCATTCACTCTGGGCGGTGTCCCTTTCTGTTAAACAAAAGGGCGGGATTAGCAATTCTTGGTTAGGAGAAACTGCCAGTCTCTGTCCCTGCTGTCTGAAGATGCAACCCATGGCCTCCTTGTGCTTTCTAGGTAAATGCTCAGCCGCTGAGCTTTTTAACATGTATTCAAATGGAGTAAATTAATAGTCACGTTTACAAATGAAAAAAAATTTAACACCATGGGTATGTATATATGCATATATACATAAATATTTACATCAGCTAATATTTATGCACAAATAACAACGTCCTTTCCTCTAAAGTAATGCAGGGCTGGATGTCTCAATGCTTAAGAGTACTTGCTACTCTTGCAGAGGACCTAGATTCCCAGAACTTACATGGTGGCTCACAACTATCTGTAACTCCTAAGTACTCCTGTGGTTTGTATTCATACATAAAAGAAATCTAAATAACAGTAGAATACAGCTGGTATGGCTGCACCTGCCTCTAGTCTCATCACTAAGAAGGCAGAGGCAAACTCTGTGAGTTTGAGGCCAACCTGGTTCATATATTGAGTTTCAGGCTTTTCAGGGCTACGTAGTGAGACCCTGTCTCAAAAAAGAAAGAGAGAGAGAGAGAGAGAGAGAGAGAGAGAGAGAGAGGAGAGGAGAGGAGAGGAGAGGAGAGGAGAGGAGAGGAGAGGAGAGGAGAGGAGAGGAGAGGAGAGGAGAGGAGAGGAGAGGAGAGGAGAGGAGAGGAGAGAAGAGAAGAGAAGAGAAGAGAAGAGAAGAGAAGAGAAGAGAAGAGAAGAGAAGAGAAGAGAAGAGAAGAGAAGAGAAGAGAAAGAAGAGAAAAGAAGAGAAGAGAGTATTTTGGGCCATATAGAAAACATGGACAAATCAATAAGAAGAGAAAAACTAATACGTACCAGACAATTGATAGTGGAAGCAAACAGGCAATTCAGAGCAGACAATATCTGAAATGGTAAGTGTGTGTGTGTGTGTGTGTGTGTGTGTGTGTGTGTGTCCGGTACTTCAAAGTCTGTACATCTTAACTAGATTTGCATGCCTTTGTGGGGAGGTGGGTGCAGAGTCTCACTAGTCTTGACTGGTTTGAGTTCACAGGGCTTCACTACTCCTGCCTCCTGAATTCTGGGGTTAAAGGTGAGCAACCCCACAGTTATTTGTTTTGAGGCAGGGTATCACTATTTCTCTGGGGCTGTCCTACCTGGGTGGCCCTGAACTTACAGAGATCTGCCTGCCTCTGCCTGGGATTAAAGGGATGCCCCTCTGTGCCCAGGTCCATTTTATTCAATTTATTTATAAATAAATTTACGGATTACCTTTTATGTGTACAGGTGTTAGCCTTCCTCTGTGTCTGTGTGTCACAGTTATCCCTAGAGCCCAAGCAAGTCAGGTCAGAAAAATGCATTGGATCCTCTGAGACTGGAGTTACAACTGTGAGCTGGGCTGCTATGTGGGTGCTTGGAATTGAACCCAGGTCCTCTGGAAGAGGAGCCAGGGTGCTTAACCACTGACTTATGTATGTCTCCAACCTCCCTTAATTTAATTGATTAAAAATTTTATCAGCCGGGCGTGGTGGCGCACACCTTTAATCCCAGCACTCGGGAGGCAGAGGCAGGTGGATTTCTGAGTTCGAGGCCAGCCTGGTCTACAAAGTGAGTTCCAGGACAGCCAGGGCTATACAGAGAAACCCTGTCTCGAAAAACAAACAAACAAAAAAAAATTTTTATCGATGGGGAGGATGGATCCACATCTGCCATGACAAATGTACGGAAATCAGAAGCCAGTTTGGCAACCAGAGCCTTTATCCTCTGAGCCATCTCAACAGCATCCCTGACACTCCTTCCCCTCTTTTTTCTTTTCTTTTCTTTTCTTTTTTTTTTTCTAGACAGGGTTTCTCTGTGTAGCCCTGGCTGTCCTGAAATTCACTCTGTAGACCTGGCTGACCTCAAACTCAGAAATTCACCTGCCTCTGCCTCCCAAGTACTGGTATTAAAGGCGTGTGCCACCACGCCCAGCCCCCTCATTTTTCTTAAAACAGGGTCTTATGTATCCCAGTCTGGACTCAATATATAGCTGAAGATAAACTTATGATTCTCTTGCCTGGGCCACTCAAGTGCTGGAATAAGAAAGAGAGAAGCCTAGAGAAGTCTCATGAGCTGTGTTATACTATTAGTTTTATTTTGGTTTCAGTCTCCAATTTATTTTATTTCATTTCATTTTTGAGATGAGGTTTCTCTGTGTAGCCTTGGCTGTCCTGAAAGCTCCTCCGTGCCTCTGCCTTGCAAATGCTGGGATTAAAAGCATGTGCCACCACTGCCTGGCTAGCCTCAGTGTTTTCTTATTTTTTAGGATCTTGATGGGTTTTCCCATTTGTTTTGTTTTTGTTTGTCTGGATGTTTATGCAGGTCTGTTCATGAAAGGAATGTTCTTCATTGTGGATTTATCTGATATGATTAGATTTATATGTATTTAGGGCAAGAATTCCACAAAGGTGATGCTGTGTGCTTAGTTATCAGGAGGCACAAGATAGTGAACTGTCTCAATACTGTTGGTATTTGCATTGGTCAGTTAATTAAGGCAGTATTCTACAGGTTTCTCCATGTCATATGTACTTTTCCTTGTATCTAGTATCTTCCTGGGAGCCTTTTTTTTTTTTTTAAGACAGGACTTCCTTATCTTGCCTATTAGGAGATACTGGAGATTGTGCAATTTGTTTCTCAACTCCAGAGTAGACACTCAGATTTAGCATCCTTTGGCGGTTCTTGCCAGAGGCAATGTCTAATCTGATGGTGGCCATAAGATAAAAGGGCTCTTTTTTTCCAAGGCAGGGTTTCTCTGTGTAGTCCTGGCTGTTCTGGAACTTGTTCTGTATCCTCAAACTCACAGAGATCTGCTTGCCTCTGCCTGCCTAGTGCTAGGGCTGAAGGTGTATGCCACCACCACCTGATTTATGATAGCTTTCTTTTACATGGTATAGCTGGGATCTTAAGGCCTTTCTGTATAGCACTCATAAACTTATTTTAATTGACAGGTTAAAACTAGTATTTACTTGCTCTTCTTTAGGGATAATATCTTGCTAGGTTGGCCCCAAATTCCTAGGTTCAAGTATAGTGCCAGGGAAGCTTTAGTGATCCCCCCAAAACAGACAGGAGCCAATTTGATGCAAATCACAGCAGGATCTTTATTTTATTTGAGCTAGCTTGGGCCCCCCAGAGCACCACATCATGCAGGACAGTATTGGGGGTGGGAAGTCCTGGACATCTATCGAGGCAAGGTTTTGTTTGTTTGTTGGTTGGTTGGTTGGTTGGTTGGTTTTTTCGAGACAGGGTTTCTCTGTATAGCCCTGGCTGTCCTGGAACTCACTTTGTAGACCAGGCTGGCCTCAAACTCAGAAATCTGCCTGCCTCTGCCTCCCAAGTGCTGGGATTAAAGGCGTGCACCACCACGCCTGGTGGGGCAAGGCTTTATAGAAATCTATAAGCAGGGGTGTGTGTGTGTTTAAGCATCTAATTGGAGAGCTACCATGGCCTTTGGCTGGTGCTGGGAGTCATATCATAAACTTAATTTCTGGGGGATTTGTGGAGGGGTAACTGGTAAGTGGGATATCATTTGAGATATAGATGAATGCGATGATTTAAAAGAAAAAACCTTAATTTCTATTTCCCTCTGCATTGGTGGTTGTTAGGCTTAGTAACCTGGGGATGCAGATCTGTTGGGGGAATAACCTGGAGATGCTGGTCTTGTTGGGGGTGAGCCTAGAGACTGGAACTAGGTTAGGGTTTTGTTGAGGTGGCAGGGCAGTGGCGGGGGTGGGGGGGTGTAACTTGGAGACTATTGCTAGGTACCTGCCTATTGGTTTACCTGATAACTTAGGCTAGGTTCTCTAAAATGAAGCTTGAACCTAAAGCATCTGGCCTCTCCCAAGCTCTCTTCCTTCCTTGGCTTGCCATCCTGAGTAGCTAGGACCACAAAGATGCCCCACCATTGCCCTGCTCAGTTTCCACATTAAAAGAGAAAAGTTGCTTGGCATGGTGGCACACATCTTTGATTTCCAACACTTGGAAAGGCAGAGGCAGGTGGATTTTGGCCTGGTGGTCAGCTCTGACTCAAGGTATTTCAGACATAACAGTTCATAGTGACCTTGGATTTGATGGGTCCTACGAAAAGCTTTGTGGAATTTCTTAAGATTAGCAAACTTCATACAGAACATTCAGAACATACAGGGTATGTGGACAGCATGTCCTTGCTCTGAGTCAAGTTACTTCACTGTGTCAATAACTAGCAGGCATGTTACAGCAACAATATGAAATAGCTGACCAGGGATGGAACCAAATGACCACAGCTATTCTGGGTCCGGGAGGGGTAGACCATAGCAGGTTATGCAGGTAAAACACCCATACCCAGAAAATCAAAATAAATAAATTTTTAAAGAGAGAGAGAGAGAATGAGAGAGAAGGCTGGGCATGATGGCACATGCCTTTAATCCCAGGACTCAGGAGGCAGAGACAGGTGGATCTCTGTGAGTTCGAGGCCAGCCTGGTCTACAGAGTGAGTTCCAGGACAGCTGAAGCTACACAGAGAAAGCCAATCTCAGAAAAACCACCATCACCTCCATCGCCACCACTACCACCCATCTCCAGAACTCTTCATCTTCACACACTGAAACTATAAACGTAAACGCTGATTCTCAATATCTCTATCCTCTGCCACTGGTTATTGTCTTTGGGCTGTGGAGAGTACCCTCTCAGAGGCAAAGGGGAGAAGGGATGGTATGAAGAACTCTTGGAAGGGGGACCAGGAAGGGGGCAACATTTAGAATGTAAATAAATGAAACAATAAAAAGGGAAATGTTTATTTTTATTTAATGCACTTGGGGGTGTGTGTGTTGTCCTCAGGGGCCAGAGAAGGATATCAGATCCTTGGGAACTTGAGTTTCAGATGTTGTTAGCCATCATTTGAGTGCTGGGAACTGAAGCCAGGAACTCTGTAAGAGAAAATGCTCAAGAACTGAGTCATCTCTCTAGCCACCCTTGCCTTCTTCCATTGTACTTTTGTCCAAGATTTTTTTTTTTTTTTTTTTTTTTAGGTTTTTCGAGACAGGGTTTCTCTGTGTAGCCCTGGCTGTCCTGGAACTCACTTTGTAGACCAGGCTGGCCTCAAACTCAGAAATCTGCCTGCCTCTGCCTCCCGAGTGCTGGGATTAAAGGCGTGCGCCACCACGCCCGGCACGTGTCCAAGATTTTGACTGTCCTAAGCACCTCATAGAATAATGATATTTGCACTCTTGTGGCTGGTTTATTTCATTTAGGGTAATGTCCTCTAGGTTCATCTCTGTCATAGTATGCAGCTTGCTAGACTGTGTGCCATCATCTACACTACATCTTGTTTATCCATTCATTCATCAAAGGACATTTGGCTTGTTTCTCCTTTTGGGTCATTCGGCTGCTATGAAGATGACTGAAAACATTTCTTTAGGTCTCTGCTTTCAAAAGCGTTGGAAAGATATGAATATATGGTATCAAGATTAATGGATCATCTAGTAGTTAACTTTTTTTTTGGTTTTTTGAGACACAGTTTCTCTGTGCAGCCCTGTCTGTCCTGGAACTCACTCTGTACACATACATGTATACATACACACATGTACACATATATGTATATATACACACATATACACATACATGTATACATACACACATATACACATACACGTATACATGCACACATATTTAAATGTGTGCTTCTTTTTTTGTTTTTGTTTTTGTTTTTGTTTTGTTTTGTTTTTTTTTGAGACAGGGTTTCTCTGGGTAGCCCTGGCTGTCCTGGAACTCACTCTGAAGACCAGGCTGGCCTCGAACTCAGAAATCCGCCTGCCTCTGCCTCCCGAGTGCTGGGATTAAAGGCGTGTGCCACCACCGCCTGGCTAATTTTTAATTTTTGAGGAAGCTCTATAACTTTTTCTACAGCTGGTGCACCTGTTCATATCCCCTTTTGACCTTCGGTTACTTTACTTATTTTCAAAGTGTATGAAACATTCAGATGGTTTCAAAAGGCAAAAATCAGATGAAAAAAAAGTAGTGTCTTCTCCCAGCCTTGAATTTTTTGAGACAAGGTCTCAAAGTTTCTATGTATCCAAAAATGACCCCCAACTCCTAACCCTCCTGTCTTCCACCTCAAGTACTGTGATTACTAGACCTAGCGACTGCACACATCCTTCCTTTCTTTAAGATAGTGTCTTGCTGTGTAGCCTTGGCTGGCCTGGAAGCTGGAGTGATCTTTCTACCTCTGTCTCCTCAGTATTGAAAACACAGGGATATGCCATGGAATCCTCTCCCTTCTCTCTTATCTTTTTTGTTTGTTTGTTTTGAGAGAGGGTCTCTTTCTGTAACCTCGGCTATCTCGGAAGTTGTTCTGTAGACCAGGCTACCAGGCTCTGGCCCCGAACTCACAGAGAACTGCCTGCCTCTGTCCCCTGTGATTAAAGGTGTACACTCCACCACCTGAGTTTTTGAAAAATTGAGATAGTTTCACTATGTAGCCATGGCTAGCCTGAAACTTGCTATGGAGCTATGTAGAGTTTGAGGCCACCTGCCTATGCCTCTCTAGTGCTGAGATTCTCAGAGTTTGCCATGATACCTAGTAAATCACATCTATTGATTTATTGATTTGTGTCTTGAATGATTATGACTGTGGCTGTCATAAAACAGTAGACTACTTTTGGGATGGACTCACTGTGTAGCTGTGACTTGCCTGCAACTCGCTATGTAGACCAGGCTGGCCTTGAATTCACAGATTCACTTACCTCTGTGCCATGGTTTGAATATGCTTGGCCCAGCAGTGGCACTATTTGGAGGCATGGCCTTGTTGGAATAGGTGTGTCACTGTGGGCCTGGGCTTTAAGACCTTCATCCTAGCTGTCTGGAAGCCAGTATTCTGCTAGCAGCCTTCAGATGAAGATGTAGAACTCTCAGCTCCTCCTGCACCATGCCTTCCTTGAAGCTGCCATGCTCCCACCTTGATGATAATGGACTGAACCTCTGAACCTGTAAGCCAACCCCAATTAAATGGTGTCCTGTATAAAGCTTGCCTTGGTCATGATGTCTGTTAACAGCAGTAAAGCCCTAAAACACTCTGTTTCCTGAGTGCTGGGATTACAAGTGTGCACCACTACACCCAGCTAGGTTTATTGATTTATTTTTGAGACATGGGATCATGTAGCCCAGCCTGGCCTGGGACTGGCTATATAGCTGCAAATGTCTTAGAGCTCCTGACCAGTGCTGCAGTTGCTGGGATTACTCCGTTCCATTTCTTTCTTCTTCTTCCTACCCATTGTCTTGAGGAACTGACCTCAATAGGTTTGATTTGTTTTGTTTTTGTTTGGCCCTTTGATCTATTTCTATTTTCTTTCTATAAAGAACACGTGTATTTTATTTTTTATGAATTATTGATTTCATATATGGGTGTTTTTTTTCTGCATTTGTTTCTGTGCACTATGTGTGCCTGGTGCCTGAGTCAAAGAGGGTGTTGGATTCCCCCTGGAACTGAAGTTAAGGGTGGTTGTGAGCCACCGTGTGGGTGCTGGGAACTGAATCGAGATCCTCTATAAGAGCAACAAGTGCTTTGCACAGCTGAATCATCTTGCTGTCTTTTTTCTTTCCTTTCTTTCTTTCTTTCTTTCTTTTTTTTTTTTTTTTTTGTTGAGACAGGGTTTCTCTGTATAACCCTGGCTGTCCTGGAACTCACTCTGTAGACCAGGCTGGTCTCAGACTCAGAAATCCACCTGCTTCTGCCTCCCAAGTGCTGGGATTAAAGGCATGGGCCACCACTGCCCGGCTGAAAATTTCATTTTTTTTTTGAAAATTTCATTTTTTAAATGATTTTTTGACATCTTTTTTTTGTTGTTGTTTTTTTGTTTTTGTTTTTCGAGTCAGGGTTTCTCTGTGTATCCCTGGCTGTCCTGGAACTCACTCTGTAGACCAGGCTGGCCTCGAACTCAGAAATCCGCCTGCCTCTGCCTCCGGAGTGCTGGGATTAAAGGCATGGGCCACCACTGCCCGGCTGAAAATTTCATTTTTTTTTTGAAAATTTCATTTTTTAAATGATTTTTTGACATCTTTTTTTTGTTGTTGTTTTTTTGTTTTTGTTTTTCGAGTCAGGGTTTCTCTGTGTATCCCTGGCTGTCCTGGAACTCACTCTGTAGACCAGGCTGGCCTCGAACTCAGAAATCCGCTTGCCTCTGCCTCCGGAGTGCTGGGATTAAAGGCGTGCGCCACCACGCCCGGCGACATCATTTTTTTAAAAGATTTTATTTATTATTATACATAAGTACACTGTAGCTGTCGTCAGGTGCACCAGAAGAGGGCGTCAGATCTCATTTTGGGTGGTTGTGAACCACCCTGTGGTTGCTGGGATTTGAACTCAGGACCTTCGGAAGAGCAGTCAGTGCTCTTACCCGCTGAGCCATCTTGCCAGCCCCCTTGACATCATTTTTTTAAATTTACTTTTACTATTTTATGTGTATGAGTGTTTTGCTTGCATGTGTTTATGCATCACATGCATACTTGGTGCCCAGGGAGGTAGTGAGCCTCCGTGTGGTTACTGGGAGTCAAACTCAGGTCCTTTGCAACAAAAACAAATGCTCTTGACTACTGAGCCAACTCTCCAGGCCCCTGAAGATTTCATTTTTTCCTTATGTGCATGTGTCTGAATGAATGCCACATATGTTGCAGGTACTCTTGAAGGCCAGAAGAGCTGGAGTTCCAGGTGGTTATGAGCTGCCTGACTTGGGTGCTGGGAACTGAACTCAGGTCCTAGGGAAGAACACTAAAGTGCTCTTAACAGTAAGCCATCTTTTGCCTCATATTTATTTTCTTACATCATCTTGTTTCTTTCCTTTCCTTTCCTTTCCTTTCCTTTCCTTTCCTTTCCTTTCCTTTCCTTTCCTTTCCTTTCCTTTCCTTTCCTTTCCTTTCCTTTTCTTTTCTTTTTTCGAGACAGGGTTTCTCTGTAGCCATGGCTGTCCTGAAACTCACTTTGTAGACCAGGCTAGACCAGAAATCCGCCTGCCTCTGCCTCCCAAGTGCTGGGATTAAAGGCGTGCGCCACCACGCCCAGCCATCTTCTCCTTTCTTAACCAAAGGCTTACATATTACATATATGAAAAAGAAAAACAAAATGAAACAAACAAACAAATAAACAAAAAACCTTGGCTGGGCTGTGGTGGCACACGCCTTTAATTCCAGCATTCCAGAGACAGAGGCAGGAAGATCTCTGGAGTTCAAGGCTAGGCTGGTCTCCAGAGTGAGTTCCAGGACAGTCAGGGCTACATAGAAAAACCCTGTCCTGAAAACCAACACTAAAACCACAAAAACTGTATACTTCCTTTTTGTTCTGGGAAAGCATCTATGCTATTCAAGCTGGCTTTGAATTCTTGAGATGAAGAGATTCTCTTGCTTCAGACTCCCAAGTAAATGAGCTCAGGTGTGTCTTTGTGTGTGTGTGTGTGTGTGTGTGTGCCATAAACATGCCTGAAACGCACTGTAACATGGAGCCAGGCTCCTAGTCCTGGTTTCTTGACACAATGTCCTCCTATGGAGCTGGTTTTGATGCTGAGCTTCTCCTGACTCTGCCCAGTGACTTGGTAGTACAGGTGTTTGCGACCATGCCCAATAGAAATAGGGAGGCAGAGGCAAGCGGATTGATGAGTTTGAGGCCAGCCTGGTCTACAAAGTGAGTTGAGTTCCAGGACAGCCAGGGCTATACAGAGAAACCCTGTCTCAAAAAAAAAAAATCATTTTAAATTGTATTGTGTGTATGCGTGATGAGCAGGCACACATGCCATGGCACATGAAGTCGGTTCTCTCCTTCCATCTTTATGTGGGTTTTGGGGATCAGAACTCAGGTTGCCTGGCGTTGAATGGTAAGTGCTTTTACTCCCTGAACCATCTTAGCACCTCAAAACCAGTCTTTCTTGCTGCCATCTAATAGGCCGGGTTGGTTTGAAGATTGAGGGATTTAATTTCACAAAGACTTGTTTTTGCAGAGCAATTATCACATTGTTGAAGCCTTGGCTGGTGCCTACACCCTCCCACACAGGACCTCACGCTACCATAGAAGCCACCCACAGAGGCAGCACCTTAAAATCTGATGTGGTGAGCAACGCAAGTGGCCATCTGTGGATAGACATATATGACTTGAAGCCGGCTCAGGGGCTGAGTAGCTAGCTAGCTAGAGCATTTGCCTGGTACATATATAAAGCCTCGGGTTCTAATTAAAGCTTCTCTGAACTACAGGCGGCTTTAGAGATTAAGCTTTTTTTCTCTCTCTCTGCAGGATCCCAGATTTCCCAAGGCTTCCTTTCGACTATGACAAATTGTGACAAAAACAAGATCTGTCTGTAATCTTGTCTGAGAACAGAGAAATAAACATTGTTCAAAAAAAATAAATGGCCAAATATCTCTTAATCCTGCTGGTATGATCTGTTTCTTTTTTCCAGCAGTGCTGGGGATGCAACCCAGAGCCTTGTGTGTGTCTAGCACGTGCTCTGCCACTAAGCTATGTGCCCAGTCCCCCCAAGCCTGGCTAAGAAGCTTTCTTACTACCGATTCCAGCTTTAGCCTCCCCTGTACTCTACTATCTCCTTGTTGTGACTTAGCGAGGCATACAACCATAGGTTTACCACTACGTCCTATCCAGAGCAATTCTTTAAACATCCTTACCTGGACTGGTTGTGGTGCCGGGTACTCAGGAGGCTTCCCCCTCCCTACCCCGGTTTATTATACAGCTCTGGCCTCAAACTCAACAGTGATCAACCTGCTTCAGCCTCCAAGTACTGAGATAACAGGAATGTGTTACCATGCCCAGATAACAGGGGTCTCTTGAGGTCAGACATTCAAGAACCAGCCTCCGAAACGGAAGATCTTATCTCAAGAATTAGTGAAGTGTGGTTGGCAAATGTCTGTAATCCCAGCACTTAAAAAACCAGTGTGCCAGTTAAGAGCACTGATTGCTCTTTCAGAGGTCCTGAGTTCAATTCCCAGCAACCACATGGTGGCTCACAGCCATCTGGAATAGTCCTCTTTTGGTGTCTCTGAAGAGAGTGACAGTGCACTCATATACATAGAATAAATAAATTAAAAAAGAAAAGAATTCTATGAAACAGGTCCAAACACTTGGGTCTAGACAGCTTACTTTATATCCCAGGTTGGGCTAAGCCTCTTGGGATATTTACAGACGTGCATCACCATCCTCAGTTCTTTACTGACTTATCCAAGTCCCACACACAGTACACTAGTAGCTGTGTGGAGAGTAGAAACTATGGATAATAGCCACAAAGGGGAGGTATGTCCAAAAGACATGGGTCTGGTCCCCAAGCCTATCCTGGTCAAGAACGGGTCACAGACCTCCCTTACTTTGTCCCCAGCCCCACCAGTTTCTCTGTCCGATGAGGTAGTGAGACCTCCAAGTGGAGGTAAAGGGAAGGAAACACTGGCAGCATTGAGGACACTCAGGTGCTGACATCTGCGATCCAAAGATCCTTATCTTCTGTCCCTATCTGCCATCGAGTGTCTTTCCCAGAGCCTGTTACCAGGAGCAGAGCAGACCTCATTCCTTTGCCTAGACTTTCTTCTGACACCTCTCTGCTTTGGCCTGTGCAATGCTGGAAGATCGTCTTTTCCCTTCTCATCTGGAGCTCACGCCTTTTCTGTCAAGACTCAGCATCGTGTTACCTCTGAGATAATGCTACCTGTGAGGTTGAGAAGGCCTTCCAATTTCCTGTCCCACTTTCTGGATTCCCTCACCGACCCTTTGACCTGCCCATCTCCCCAAGTACCCATCTCTGGCCCAGTGCCAACACTGCGCTTCCCCCGCCCCAGCGAATGTAGACTGCCAGACCCCATCAACCAACAGTAAGGCTACTACTGGGGCTTCTTTCTGCTCGGCGAGCGTTTGTGCAGAAAGGACAAACTGCAGCAGTATGCTATGGCGCTGGGGTAGCCCCAAGGCCTGTTTTTGCCCATGGCTTTCTGTTTCACTGCACCTGCAGGCTGTTGTCCCGTTCCAGACTAATGGGACCTCTGTACTGAACCTGGCTCCTGTCAGGGTGTAACATCTAGAAGTCCTCGAGATGACTTCCAGTGGAGCCAATAAGGCCCAGTGCCCAGCGCCCCTGACACAGGTCTAAAAGATGGTCATTTTTGTTCTCGTTGGAAACAAAGTTTCACAGAATCTAGGTTGGCCTTCAGCGTACTGTGTAGCAGACGATGATGACCTTAAACTGCGGATCCTTCTGCTTCTCTGCTTCTGACTGTCAGGTCCAACGGAAACTCCACTCCTCCAAATACTGGCTCCCAGCTCAGTCTCCCGTTCTCCTCCACCTATGGAGCCATTTCCTTATCACTGAAAGGAGGAACAAAGGGCTACTGTGGTGCCCATTAACACATTAAAGTGCATGCTGGCCCCCAGGCTCCCAGTCTCACAAGTACCTCACCCTCCTCCCCGCCACCTCTGGAGCTTCTCATTCTTATGTTATTTCAGCCCCTCCCTCCCTCCGTTCCTCTCCCTCCTTCTCCCTCCTTCTCCCTCCCTCTCTTCCTCTCCCTCCTCTTTTGGCCCCTTCTCTTTTGATCCTCTCTTTTGATCTCCTTTGCCCACACGTTGTTTGTCTGACTTTCTTACTCTTTTTCACCCCTCAAGGCCAGGTTCAGTCTACCGGCCATGCGTCTGTAGTTCACTACTTCCTCTGTCTGTTCTGGACTCTTCCAGATGCTTCTGGCTGTGCTCGCCCTCAGATCTACAATAGAAACCTTCCTCTCGACCATACCTTGGTGTGGTCAATTTATCCTGGGATTAATTATACAGCCAAGAGCTGGGATCAGAGGTATTTACTACCATACTGGAATTAGGGGTAAAGTTTTGTTTGGTTGGTTGGTTTTTGGTTTTTTTGAGACAGGGTTTCTCTGTGTAGCCTTGGCTGTCCTGGAACTCACTTTGTAGATCAGGCTGGCCTCGAACTCGAGATATGCCTGCTTCTGCCTCCCAAGTGCTGGGATTAAAGGCGTGTGCCACCATGCCCGGCAGAGGTAATTTTTTAAATTTATATTTTATTTACTTATTTATTGTATATGTGTGTGTACACATGAGTGTGCCACAGCACACACATGGAGGTCAGAGGACAACGTGGGGAGTCAGTTTTCTCTTACCATGTGGATTCTGGAGATGAAACCCAGGTTGTGGGACTTAGTGCCAAGTGTCTTTACAGCCTTCTTGCTGGTCCTAGGATGGTTTTGTTGTTGTTGTTTTAGTTTTTTTTTTTTTTTTTAATTATGTGTGGAGCTGAAGAGATGGCTCAGAGGTTAAGAGCACTGACTACTCTTTCAGAGGTCCTGAGTTCAATTCCCAGCAACCTCATGGTGGCTCACAACCATCTGTAATGAGATCTGATGCTCTCTTCTGGTGTGTCTGAAGACAGCCACAGTGCACTCATGTAAATAAAATACATAAAAATTCTAAAAAAGCCGGGCAGTGGTGGTGCATGCCTTATTCCCAGCACTTGGGAAGCAGAGGCAGGCGGATTTTTGAGTTCGAGGCCAGCCTGGTCTACAAAGTGAGTTCCAGGATAGCCAGGGAAACTTTATATGCCTCAGTACAGGGGAACGCCAGGGCCAAGAAGTGGGAGTGGGGCTGGTGAGATGGCTCAGTGGTTAAGTGCACCGACTGCTCTTCTGAAGGTCCTGAGTTCAAATCCCAGCAACCACATGGTGGCTCACAACCATCCGTAACAAGATCTGACTCCCTCTTCTGGAGTGTCTGAAGACAGCTACAGTGTACTCACATATAATAAAATAAAATAAATAAATCTTTAAAAAAAAAAAGAAGTGGGAGTGGGCGGGTGGGGGAGTGGGTGGGGGAGCGTGTGGGGGACTTTTGGGATAGCATTGGAACTGTAAATGAAATAAATACCCAATAAAAAATAGTTAGGTGTAAAAAAAAATCTAAAAATATTTTTAAAAATTATGTGTATAGGTATGGGTGGGTATGCATTGAGTGTTGGTGCCCACAGAGGTCAGAGGTGTCAGAGCCTCTTGGAGTTGGAGTTACAGGTGGTTGTGAGGTAGTGGTTGTGAAATGCATGAGAGAAGCCTGAACTTTTTTTTTTTTAAAGATTTATTTATTTATTATATCTAAGTACACTGCAGCTGTCTTCAGACACTTCAGAAGACACTTCACAAACTTCAGATGATCTCGTTACGGATGGCTGTGAGCCACCATGTGGTTGCTGGGACTTGAACTCAGGACCTTCAGAAGAGCAGTCGGGTGCTCTTAACCACTGAGCCATCTCACCAGCCCGAAGCCTGAACTCTTAAGCACTCAGCCATTTCTCTGGTCCCGTTCCCCGCTCCCTAAAGATGGGAGTCTCACTATATAACTTCAACTTGCCTTGCAGCCTCGAACTCAGAGATCTGCCTGCCTGGACATCCAGATGGTGAGGATTAAAAGCATGTGCTACCATACCCAACCCTATGACCCCATGACACTGAGCTGCATTCAGGGAAACTCTCAGGGCCCCCAGCTGGAAGAAGTTCTCTAAATGTTGTCTCCAGACTGTCTGTTTAGTGTTTTGTCAGCTTGACACAAGACAGGATTATCTGGGAAAGGGTTATCTGCAGTTGAGAAAATGCCTCCTATAAGATAGCCTGTAGACAAGTCTGTGGTCTCTCTTTTGTCTTTTCTTTTCTTTTCTTTTCTTTTCTTTTCTTTTCTTTTCTTTTCTTTTCTTTTCCTTTTCTTTTCTTTTTCTTCTTCTTTTCTTTTCTTTTCTTTTCTTTTCTTTTCTTTTCTTTCCTTTTCTTTTCTTTTCTTTTCTTTTCTTTTCTTTTCTTTTCTTTTCTTTTCTTTTTGATACAGGGACTCTTTGTGTATCTTTGGCTGTCCTGGAACTCAACCTGTAGACCAGGCTGGCCTTGAACTCACAGATTTGCCTGCGTCTGCCTCTCAAGAGTTTATATTAAAGGTGTGTGCCACAACTGGCTCCTGTTTTCCCTCCTTTCTTTTCTTCTTTCCTCCTTTCCTCCCTCCCTCCCCTTCCTTTTCTTTCTTTCTTGGCTAACCTGGAGCTTGCTCTGTAGACCACCAGTCTGGCCTCAAACTCAGAGATCAGCTTGCCTCTGCCTCCTGATTGCCGGGACTACACTAGTGGCGTGTGCCACTACACCCAGGTCTGTGGGATATTTTCTTGATTGATGATTGAAATGAGAGGGACCACCCCACTGTGGGTGGTGGCATTCCTGTGCAGGTGGTCTGGGTTTTATAAAAAAAGCGGACGGAGCAAGCCAGGAAGCAACCATTCCTCCTTGGCCTCTGCTTCAGCTCCTGCCCTGCCTTCTGCCCTCACTGCTCAGTGCTATAAAATAGAAGCTGAAACAAACTCTTTCCTCATCTTGGTCATGAGGTTTATCATAGCAATAGAAACTTTCATAACACAACCACGTCAGAGCAAAATCAAGCTGCCAGGCGCAGAGAGGGACAGATGGATCCCCAGGGGAAGGGAGAGCCATCTGCTCTCCATGGAGACATGATAGGAAGGAGGCTGCTTTTTCCTTTCTTCCACCTTTGCAACTCTAGCTAGGTCTTCTGAGCAGTAGGAAGTTTCCCAAGAGATCCACCCCCCACCCCCGATTCTTTTCTGCACTGCCCTAAATTCTGCCAGAAGACAAACTCCCTTCCTTTTATAGACAGTCTCTGCCACAAATGTGGTTCACCACTTTTGAGAATCCTTGCCATTCCAATACAGAGTCATTGCCATCTGTCCTGGGTGACAGAATTTCTGGGGCCAAAGAGAGGAGACAACTTGTGGGATAAAACTGAGGACTTCTGGTGTGGCGAGGGACCAGGAATGCCTGTGGGTTTGCTGAACGACTCATTGGTGGTATATTGTTGCAGGCATACACTCTATTTGCCAACTCAACTCCTTCTATTTAAACACCACGGTCCTCTTTCTTCCTATCTCCGGAAACACTACTGCTGAGGATGAAATTTGGGAATAAATGAGTGAGCCAAGCCAGACCACGTGACCTGAAACTGGAACAAAGGGATCCAAGCCTGCCTGTGGCCTGAGGCTCCTCACTTTGTGGAAAAGTCTGCTGAGCTCCGGGAATTGCAGGCAAAGAAAATCCCCCTTCACTGCTGCCAGTTGAGGAGTCTTTGGGCAAGCTGCTCAGATCGAGTGCTCACTTGGTTCTGGCTGCTCCTATCATCTTGTAATTCCTTTCTCCCTTAAGTCGGTTTTTCTTGGGTTTCTGCCCCTTGCCACCCACATATTACCAAGGAAGGAGTACATCTGCTTTCCTGCCTGTCAGGTCAGGTAAGGCTGCCGTGCCATTTCCTAGATTGGTTGTCTGATGTCAGGGCATGTTAATGTCATAGTCAGGAGTTGTGACTAAGAGATTTCTCAAGCTACTGGAATCTACTCCCAGTCTCTCATGTGATCAGCAGGCAGGACTCAGGAATAGCCTAGATCCAAATATCCTGCTCCCTGGTTGAGAAACTTGGCCAAGCCTGTGCTTTTGCTGCTCAGGCTGCTAGGTCACGTTCCTGCTGGGGATGTTTTATAGAATGCCTTAAGCACTTGTCTGGTGGACTTTGTCTTCAAGAGAGCAGGGTCCAGGCTCAGGAGTCCTCAGTTGCTAGCTGTTAGAATCATGGAGACCAACTGCTCCCCCCTGAAAAGATGGCTCAAAGGTCCTCAGTAGTCCACAGTGCCAAAGAGCCTACTACAAGGATGTGCAAACTAAGGCCCGAGAGGCACCCTATAGGTACCTATCCTTGTGTGTCTCCACTTTTGTGTATTTGCTACCGCTAGCATTGCAGGGTGAAGGTCTAACTCTATGGTTTCAATGATAAAGGCTTAATCTGTCTGTAGAATCAGATAAGCAGCTGGGGATTTGGGTCAGTGGTACAACACTTGCTTGTCTTGGGCGGCAGGGGTTGAGAAAAGAACCTGCTTTAAAGCCAGGCAGAGGTTGTCCATGCCCTAATCCCAGCACTCCGGAGGCAGAGGCAGGCGGATTTCTGAGTTCGAGGCCAGCCTGGTCTACAGAGTGAGTTCCAGGACAGCCAAGGCTATACAGAGAAACCCTGTCTCAAAAAACAAACAAACAAACAAACAAACAAACAAACAAAAAAACCCAACAGCAACAACAAAAAACCCCAAAAAACAACAACAAAAAAAAAACCCAACTGCTTTAAGTCCACAGTGGTCATGCACACATGGCAGGATAGGGCAGGCCAAGGCCAGTCTGGCTATATAGTGGCACAAATCTCAAAAAGAATTAGATAAGCCTTAAGAGTCTGCTAGACCCCTACACAGCATTCCCTTGAAAAGGCACCTACCCGGACTGACCTATACATGCACACGTATTGGAGCAAATTGGACTTGACAAGCTCAAAAAAGAGAGAGAACACAAAGTTGGATAGGGAGGGAGGGAGGGAGCGGTGGATCTGGAGGAGATGGGTAAGGGAATAGGCTCAAAATATATTGTAGGAAATTCTCAATAAAATATTATTTTTAAAAGGCACCTTGGGAAAGATCTTTGTCCGTTGAAAAGCTTTTCATAATTCTTTTTTTTTTTTTTTTTTTTTTTTGGTTTTTCGAGACAGGGTTTCTCTGTGTAGCCCTGGCTGTCCTGGCACTCACTTTGTAGACCAGGCTGGCCTCGAACTCAGAAATCCACCTGCCTCTGCCTCCCGAGTGCTGGGATTAAAGGCGTGCGCCACCACGCCCGGCTTCATAATTCTTCTTTTTTTTTTTTTTGGTTTTTTGAGACAGGGTTTCTCTGTATAGCTCTGGCTGTCCTGAAACTCACTCTGTAGACCAGGCTGGCCTCGAACTCAAAAATCCACCTGCCTCTGCCTCCCAAGTGCTGGGATTAAAGGCATGCGCCACCACTGCCTGGCTTCATAATTCTTCTTAACTACTATACTAAACCATACAAGACAGTGGCTTGTGAGACAGTGGACTGTGCCACTAAACAGAATAACTGAGTAACAAGGCTCAGAACCACCCCCACCCCCGATAAAACGCATAATTGAGAATGACAGTTCAAACTAGCTCCTGACCAGGTTCCTGCCCTGGAGCACGTGACCATGACACCCCACTAAGAGGACCATGACACAGGTCATGTAGCATAGAACTTAGAGTTCTCCATGCTAATGAGCTATCTAAAGGGGCCCCAAGTGATTAGTCAATGAGCTTCTCTTGCTGGGCATCCCTTCCTGCAAAAGGTATTTAATCTCTGGTTTACCCTGAATAAGTTATCAGTCATGAATAAAGCAGTTTGGACAAGCAAAAGAATGTCTCTTTGATCCAGAACCACCGCAGGGGGAAGCCTTCATTATACAGAGCCCCTCCATACTCCTAGTTCTCACCCAGAGCTAAGGTGGAATTCCCCTGCCCTGGGCACATCACAGGCCTGGGCCCCCTCCCCCCAACTCCTCTTGATCCCCTGCAGCGCCTGGGTGCACAGGATGATAACCAATGCTCTCCACTGTTCGAGGTTCCCAGCGGCGTCTAGGTGCACAGGAGTTTGAGAACCACAGCCTCCATCCCAGTCCCCACCATTTCTCACCCGGAGAAACACAGGCTGGGACCCCTATGTTAGACTGTGTTTCGCCTCCCTGAGCGGCGTTTCAGCCGCGGTCTAACACTCCAGCGGAAACGCAGACCCGTATTGGCTGTGCATTTTTCCCTCTTGTCAGAGCTACCGGAGGCTGAGGCCGGCCCATCCCTCAGGCTACGTCCACTTCTGCCTTATCTCCAGACTTCGTCTGTCATTAAAGATCTGGATGTTGGATTGCTAGATGACTCACTAGGTAAAGGTGCTTGCTGCTAAGCACAACAACCTGCTTTTGATCTCTGGGACCTACACGGTAGCAGGAGGGAGCTGAGTCCTCAGACCTCTGACTTCCAGATGCCCCTTCTCTAAAAAAGATAAACGAATAGACAGGCAAATAAATGAATGTAAAAAAGCTTTTAAAGGCCTGGATGCTGAAGGTCCTCACTGGTTTATGCAATGCTTTGGACATAAAGCAAAGCTAGGACCACCCCCACCCCTCCCCCTCCCCCTGCCCAGGAATGCTAGAAGAGCTCATGATACGTATATACTGTATATATATTGTATACTCGGTTTTCTTTCTTTTTTTTAAAAAAAGATTTATTGGCCGGGTGCCTTTAATTCCAGCACTCGGGAGGCAGAGGCAGGCGGATTTCTGAGTTTGAGGCCAGCCTGGTCTACAAAGTGAGTTCCAGGACAGCCAAGGCTATACAGAGAAACCCTGTCTCGGAAACAAAAGAAAAAAAAAGATTTATTTATTTATTTAATGTATATGAGTACACTGTAGCTGTACAGATGGTTGTGAGCCTTCACGTGGTTGCTAGGAATTGAATTCAGGACCTCTGCTCACTCCAGCCCCGCTTGCTCCAGCCCAAAGATTTATTTGTTATATCTAAGTACACTGTAGCTGTCTTCAGACACACCAGAAGAGGTCAGCAGCTCCCATTACAGATGGTTGTGAGCCACCATGTGGTTGCTGGGAATTGAACCCAGGACCTCCGGAAGAGCAGTAAGTGCTTTTACCTGCTGAGCCACCTCTCCAGCCCCTTGGTTTTCTTTCAAGGTGTCCTTTTTAGGGCATATCTCCCACAGCTTTGTATCGTGGCCCACTGCTGCCTAACATTCCGTAGTCAGTATTTTTTTTTAAGATTTATTTATTTACTGTATGTGAGTACACTCTAGCTATCTTCAGACACCTGAGAAGAGGGTGTCAGATCTCATTAGGGTGGTTGTGAGCCACCATGTGGTTGTTGGGATTTGAACTCAAGACCTTCGGGAGAGCAGCCAGTGCCATCTCACCAGCTCCCGTGGTCAGTATTATGGCTCTGTTGAAGGCTCTAGATGCAAGCTGTTGTTGGAGTTGAGGTAGAGGCACAGGGTGGTCTTAATACTGCACCTGGGGGCTTTTGGTAAGTGCAGGTATATGTGTGTGTGTGGGGGGGTCGGTAAGGATGAAATGTCAAGATTAGATGGGGAGACCCCTCAGTCCTTGCTCTGAACCAGATTGGGAATTTAGGGGCAGCTGTAATCTTTCCTAGCCAGGGGTAGGAGGAAGTCTCTGTTTCCCTACAGTGGCCAAGTGGGTCATTGTGGTGTAGGACTAGCAATGAACATTTCTCTCTTAGCCCAGTCCCACCAGGCTTGGCTTCTCCCATAATGGGCTGGTAGGGTAGCTAGGACTTCCCTACTCTATTTCCATGGCTTGGCCTCAGGGAGAGGTTACAAAATGGCAGGAGAGTAGGAGAGAGGCCGAGTCTGGGGAGCAGCCACTTTGTCTATGCACTGCCCACAGGCTACTCTTTCAGGCTAAATGTCTGCCTTTGGCAGCAAGCATGTTGGCCACTTGGCGATTTAGAATACTGAGGCTCAGGAAAGGCAGACAACACACAGTAGGCACCAGGGGCTTGTGGGATCTTGGGTCGTTCTTTAAGGTATCCTTGAGTAATAGATGGATTCTTCCTACCCATCCTTCCAAAGCCTCCCTGTCTCTGGGCCCCTTCTAGGCCTGGACATTTGTTTTTCTACAAGTGATTAGTGAGCCAGGCACAGTTTCTTGGTCAAACTGTTTGCCCACTCCTAGGTCTCAGGTGTCTGGGTACCTACCTCCTACCTTGGTTTTGGTCCCCAGACTCTGGATTTGCATGCCCAGCTTCTCCCTAACACTGTAGGCCATTTTCGGCATCTTTTCAGTCTAGCCTGTAGGAATTCTCTCACAAGCATCACAGACTCTCTTTTCCATGCTCTGACAGGCTGGCTTCCTGGCACCTTTCTCTCATACATTAGTGGCTTACAAGCCATCTCACCTTCTTACATACATCTCAGGGTTATCACAGAGCTCTTAGAATGGCTCAGTACAAGGGTGGGGTGGGGGGGGAGTGGCTGAAGGAAGAAAGCAATGCTTTATCAAGATTGATCCTTGTTCTAAAAGATAATGTATGAGACGAACCAAATGCTGTCAAAGTTTACTCCTGTGGCTCTGCCAAAACCTGGATTCTTAGAGGAGGTGCATTTCTTGGTTCCCCTCAGCTAAGTGTAAAGCTCACACCATCTTCCCATGAGGCCTTGGTCTTCAGGGGTACTTTTTCATAGACACCAAGACCCAAGGTCCTATAGGTATATCTGGACACAGGGGCACGTTCATCCAGAGCCCTTAGGGAGTATGTGTATCTTCATGACCAGACCTACACCCAAGGCCTGGACCTGACATATACACAGATAAAAACATGGATCCTGGAGTTTCACATGTAGATCTGCACAGGCCTAGGCTGTAGGCATACCTGTGTCACATATATGGGTATCGAGAGATAAATATTCACAGGTACTAAGGGATGGGTTCATGTGCATATTTGATCACTTCCATAATGCATGCATTCATATGAAGTTTATGTGTACAGATACCTAATCATAGGTCTATGGAAAAATGATCACTTGTGCATACATTTATGTCTAGGGAGTACACATGCACTTGGTCCTAGGATGATGGAAATCCCTGTGGTGCAGACTTTCTCTCTCTCTGTCTATCTGTCTGTGTTTCTCTGTCCCTCTGTCTATCTCTCTCACCCATGCCTGTACGCAAGTTCTCAGAAATGTATATGCACAGACATCCAGGTCCAAGCTTGTATGTAACCTATTCACTCACAATTGCGCACACATAGGCACCCAAAGGTATGTATACACACACACTAGAAATACCAGTCTCAGTCAATGGGCTCCTCTGAATGCATACACAGCTATGTAGCACTTTGGTAGGCCGGTATATACATACAGACAGGAACACTAGGCTGCACACATGACTAGTATGCATTTGTACATGGAAATGTATTTGCACAACTACTTTTTATAAGGTACCCATGCACCTGCTAGGCATATCTGCACACCCATAGTCCAGAAAATATATACTTATGCTTGTAGTACAAATTTGTACATAACCACACCATCTATATCCCAAACAGCAAAGCATGAACACTACACACCTTGATAGAAAGGTACCAAAGGATTATAACTATGTGCACACATGTGTGGGAGTATACTGTGGGATGCACAACTTTACACACTCTAGAAGGTACATGTACCTTCATGTGCACACGAACATCCAATTATCCTTGGATGTTCCTCTCTACCAACCCTGCCTAGATGGTTATGGCTCCCAGTTCCTATAGCTGGCAGAATTCTTTGGTGAGGCACAGCCTATGACTCATGCTTTTAGCTCAGCTTTTCCAGACACTTGCTCCTTCCCTTGGGCTGTCACTAAGCCTAAGAAGACAACAGTGTGCCTACTTTTCTGAACTGAGGCATGAGTGCTGTCTTAGTTAGGGTTTCTGTTTTTTGTGAAGAGAAACCATGACCATGGCCACATTTATAAAGGACAACATTTCATTGAGGCTGGCTTACAGTTTCAGAGGTTTAGTCCATTATCATCACGGCAGGAAGCATGGCAGTGTGCAGGCAGACATGGTGCTGGAGAAGGAGCCAAGAGTCCCATATCTTGATCCATAGGAAACAGAAGGAGACTGTGTGCTACATTGGGCATAGCCTGAGTATAGGTGACCTCAAAGCCCACCCCCACAGTGACACACTTTCTCCAATAAGGCTACACCTTCTCCAACAAGGCCACTCTTCTTAATAGTGCCACTCCCTGGGCCAAGCATACACACACACACACACACACACACACACATACACACACACCCCTATGGGGCCATTCCTATTCAAACCACAAGTGCCTATAACTATACAGATGTTCAGCAGGAGAATAACTTGGTATGGACCAAGTTTGGTGGAACACTAGAAGGGGATTTTGAGCAGTTGTAAAAGCTCTCCAATCTATCCATTTTCCTAACCAGCAGTGTGGCCAAGGATGGCCCATGGGCACAGCTTCTAGAACCCCCTGGAATGCTGCAGATTTCATCCTCGAATTTTCCTGAGCTGCTGCAGTTTCCTCTCAGCTCCGTACCTGGTTTCAACCTATCCCGAGGATAAGTCAAATTTCCCTTCCTTCAAGTGAGTGCTTTCTTCTCTCACACACAGTCAAAAACCAGTCTCCTGAAATTAGCCTGGAAAGTGGGAGGTGTTGGTCCCAGCCATTATAATAAAGTGCTATCGGCTATGGGGCTCAGTACACGTGGTAGTGTGAATAAGAATGACTCTGTACGCTCATATATTTGAATGTTTAGTCACTAGGGAGTGGCACTATTGGGAAAGACTTGGAAGGATGCGATTTGAACTGTGGGGTTCTAGCTCAAGAAGCTTCAGAGGAGAATATTAGTAAGGGACCTAGAGGCCAGTCTTGTGACATTTTGGGGAAGAATATGGTTGCTTTTTTTCCAAATACAATCCGCCTGAAGGTAAACAGAAGAGTTTTGGACGAAGGAAAGCCTGATTCTAAATGGAGGAAAGGGAAGGGGAGCCTCATGGCTAGACCCTGTCCAGCTCAGCCAATGTGTAGAAAGAAATTAAAGCAAAGCTTAAACAGTGAAGGAAAGCATCGGGAATGGAAAGCTGGTGAAAACTGATTTGAAGGAGGGAGCCTAGTTCCAGTCCCAGCAAGGGGCAGACCTTGGCAGCTTTAGCCAAGTGATTCTGGCTGTACTTGAGAAGGTTTAGGAGGTGTGGCCTTGTTGGAGTGGGTGTGGCCTTGTTAGAGGAAGTGTGCCCCTGGGGCTGGGCTTTGAAGTTTCAAAAACCTGAGCCAGGCCCAACACCACTTTCTTGCTGCTGCCTGTGGGTCCAGATCTAGAGTTCTCAGCTATTTCTCCAGCACTGTATCTGCCTGTGTGCTACTATGCTTCTGTCATGCTTCCCGCCATGATGATAACAACCTTGGAAATGGTAAGCCAGCCCCAATTTTCATTTTCTTCTTTAAGAGTTGTCACAGGCTCTTGCTGACTTGATCCAGCTCTGTTCCCTCACCCCTTCCCCCATCCCCATTCTCTTCCCCTACCCTCTTAACTCCCCTCCCCATACCCTGAATCAACTCTACTCTATACAAAAAAGAAAAAAAAATGAGTTGCCGTGGTCAGGCTGGAGAGATGGCTCAGTGGTTAAGAGCACTGACTGCTCTTCCAGAGGTCCTGAGTTCAATTCCCATCAACCACATGGTGGCTCACAACCATCCGTAATGGGATCCAATGCCTTCTTCTGGTGTGTCTGAAGACAGCAACAGTGTTCTCATATACATAAAATACATAAATCTTAGAAAAAAAAAAAAAAGAGTTGCCACGGTCATGGTGTCTCTTCACAGCAACAGAACACTGTCTGACTCAGATGTCCCTGCTTTTTCACAGCTCTGGAAGGCTAAAGTCAGACAAGAACAACAGCAGGGTTGCTTTCTGGTAAGGGGTCTCTCCCTGGGCTGGAGAGATGGCTCAGCAGTTAAGAGCACTGACTTCTCTTCCAGAGGTTCTGAGTTCAAATCTCAGCAACCACATGGTGGCTCACAACCATCTGTAATGGTATCCGATACCCTCCTTTGGTGTGTCTGAAGACAGCTACAAGTGTACTCACATACATAAAATAAATAAATCTTTAAAAAGAGGGGTGTGTGTGTCTCCCTGAAGGTTGTATATAGCCATATAGCCATATAGCCATCTGCTTTCTCAGTCCTCACTTGGCTTTTTTTTTTTTCCTGTGGATGTACACAAAGGGTGTGGTCTGTGTTCTCTTTGAGGACACCTGTCCTAATAGGACATCTGTACCTTATACTTGGGATTAAAGGCGTGCGTCACCACCGCCCGGCTGTACCTTATACTTGTGACTTTATTTAGCCATCTCCTTAAAGGCCAGCTTTCCAAACGCAATCAGTATTCTAATGGATTCCACACATATGAAGTCAACCAATCTCAGACTAAAATATTCAGAATAACAATTGTGTCTGCGCTGACTTTGGGCAGACCTTTCTCCATTGTCATTTTCCTGTATTATTATTCCTTTGTGCTTTTTCCAATAACCTTGGTGTTATTTGTTTCTGGTCCCTCCTCCTTTTGTATTTACCTCCTTTACCATGGTTTTTTTTTTCTATTTTTCACTTTATATCATCCATATTCTGTTATTTCCCTCTCAAGCCCCTACTACTTTCTGTCCCTCTATGCTTTCATGGTTTCTGTGATTACTAAAAGCCCCAGTACCAGGCATGAGAAACCACCTTTCATGTGGTTGGTCAGGGTGGCCCAGTAACTCCCAAAACTATATTACCGGTTGCCTCTCAGAAGTTGAAGGTAAAGCCCCATATCGCTGAAGACACCATACATTTAAAACACAAGCCTTGAATGATTTGGGCTGGATCTAACCTGAAAGCTTCCATAGTCCTGGAAAATACTATGCTTCCCAAGTGGTAGAATTATAGGTTCATGCCACATAGACCAGCCACTATAATTTTTTTGTTTTTTTAGATAGTGTCTCTTTCTATGTAGTCCTGGCTGTTCTGGAATTTGCTATGTAGACCAGGCTGGCCTCACAGAGACCCCCAACTCCCTCCTCCCACCTATCTAACCTCATATTCTTTCTCTTAAAAAAATAAAAAACAAGCCGGGTGTGGTGGCAGCACAGCACGCCTTTAATCCCAGCACTTGGGAGGCAGAGGCAGGCGGATTTCTGAGTACGAGGCCAGCCTGGTCTACAAAGTGAGTTCCAGGACAGCCAGGGCTATACAGAGAAACCCTGTCGCAAAACAAACAAACAAACAAATAAATAAATAAAAAACAAGCTAGGTGTGGTGGCACAAGCCTTTAATTTCATCACTTGAGAGACAGAAGCAAGATCTGATTGTAGTGGCCGATAAGGCCTGCTCTGGAGTGTGGTTAATATACATAGTATCACTCCATTAAAGAAAACTGATTTTTTCCTCTCCTGTCAGCTATCATTTGTGGGTGGGACTTTGTGCCCATGTCCCCTCCTCTCTGGTGGGGGTTTTTGCCTAGCTTGAGGTTGTCCAGGTTGGTGCTGTCACAGCCTCTGTGCGTTTAAACTGTCCTGTTCCTTCTGGAAAACTGTCCTTAACATTGTCTTCCACTTTTGACTTACAATATCTCATCTCCATCTGCACAGATCCCTGAGGTTTGAGGGTAGGGGGTTGATAACAAGACAACCCATTAAGGCTTAGGGCTCCAAAGTCTCTTACTCTCTGTACATTCTCCAGTTGTGGGTCTGTCTTCATTACTATTTACTGCGAGAAGCTTCTCTGAGGACTGAATGGATTGAACTAGAAGCTTGCTTCTTGTGTGAGGTAACCCAGACCCAGAAAGACAGACATTGCATGTTCTCTTCTGTGTGGATATTAGTGTTTATGCTGTACATATGTGTGTTTCACTTAGAATACCCACAGACATTAGATAGCTGGCAACAGACCAGTTGGGAGGAGGGAATCTTCTAAGGATATGGAATATAGAATAGAATCGTATAAAGGGATATAGGGGAAACTACAACAGAAGAATTAAGTAAGGAGGTCAGGGTAGAGGAGGGACCATAGAAAGGAAGGGATAATTAAGACTAAAGGTCTTTAGGCTGGGCTGTGGTGGTGCTTGCCTTTAATCCCAGCAGTTGGGAGGCAGAGGCAGGTGGATTTCTGAGTTTGGGGCCAGCCTGGGCTATACACACTCTTCCAGCTTCCAAGGACACTGCTCATACCTGACATAGAATCACACACATAAATACAAAGAAAGTGACTCTTTCTGGGTGTGGTAACATAACCCAGCACTTGGGAGGCAGAGGTAAGTGGATCCCTGTAACATAAAGGTTATCAAGACCTGGCTACATAATAATATCTAAGCTGTTTTTCCCCCTCTCCATTGGTTTTTCAAGACAGGGTTTCACTCTTCAGTCCTGGTTATCCTGGAACCAGGATGTGTGGTGGAGGTTAAGGCAGATGTGTCAGCAGTTACAAGTACTTACTGCTCTTGCAGAGGACCTAGGTTTGGGTCCCAGTACCCCTATAAGGCAGCTCAAGACCACCTGTAACTCTAGTTCCAGGAGATCAGGCGCCCTCTTCTTGCATTTATGTGACGTGCATACCCTCATGCACACAGGATCATAAAAACACATTTTAAAAAAATTCTTCAAAAAGGTGGAGAGGTTTGGATCTCCTGGAGCTGGACTTCCAGACAGTTTCAAGAAGCTCAATGTAAGTGCTGGGAATTGAACTCAGGTCTTCTGGAGCAGCAGCAGCAGCAGCGTGTGCTTTTAATTACTAAATCACCTCTACAGCATCCAAGAAGTCTTTATTCTGTGTAAATAAAAATGTTATAGTTTCGGGCTGGTGAGATGGCTCAGTGGGTAAGAGCACCCGACTGCTCTTCCAAAGGTCCAGAGTTCAAATCCCAGCAACCACATGGTGGCTCACAACCATCCGTAACGAGATCTGGCGCCCTCTTCTGGAGTGTCTCAAGACAGCTACAGTGTACTTACATATAATAAATAAATCTTAAAAAAAAAATGTTATAGTTTCAAGAATCTCGAATGTTCTATATATTAAAGACAGTATCACATGTAGTCCATGCTAGCCATAGACTTCTGATCTTTTTTTTTTTTTTTTTGTGGTTTTTCGAGACAGGACTTCTCTGTGTAGCCCTGGCTGTCCTGGAACTCACTTTGTAGACCAGGCTGGCCTCGAACTCAGAAATCCGCCTGCCTCTGCCTCCCAAGTGCTGGGATTAAAGGTGTGCTGCGCCACCACGCCCGGCTCAGACTTCTGATTTTGCATCCACCCCCAAGTGTGGGGATTACAGAGGTATGTGCCACCATGCTAAGTTTATGCCATGCTAGAGACTGAATCTAAGCTTTATGCATGTTAGACAACATCCCCAACTAGGCAACATCCCCAGACCTCTTGGTGTTTGTTTTTTGTGTTCCTGTGTATGTTTTCTTGCTGATATATATTTTTTCCAGGTAGGATCTCACTGTGTAACACATGCTGATTGCATCTGTTTTTGCTTCTGGACTGGCTAGAACTACAGGTGTGTGCTACCACAACCAGACCAGTTCTGAGTTTTCACAATAAAAAACAAGTTGGGTAATCAGCACCACACAGCCAGAGGAGTCTGTTACAACCAAATGATTCACTGTGTGCACAAAGCCCTGCTCCAGTGGCTAAGTGTCAGTCCTTTCTGTGGCCTACAAGGGACTGCAGCTACCCCGCCTCCTTCTAAAATGTGGTATTTTCATTCACATTTAGTTTTGGCTAATTTCCATCCTCTTCTGCATATTGCTGCCTCACTGCCCTTTCACTGCAAGCACTCCCTGTCCTCGCTCCCCATCATCGTCTGTGTTACTTTCCCCACTCTCTGCCTTTCAAAGCTTTCCCCTTCTCGTGGACACCTTTCCATTTCCACAGCCTTTGCCCACATTTACTCTGGCTTAGAGACACACACCTAATGCAAGCTAGGATCCACACAGGAGTGTAAAGGAGGCATATTTGTCTGAGACTTACTTGCCTTAGTGTTTTCCAGTGCCACCATATCTCTTGCAAATTTCATCTCTGGGGGCTGGAGGTGACTCAGTGATTAAGAGCACTGACTGCTCTTCGGAAGGTTCTGAGTTCAAATCTCAGCAACCACATGCTGGCTCACAACCATCTATAATGGGATCTGATGCCCTCTTCTGGTGTGTCTGAAGACAGCTACAGTGTACTTACATATAATAAATAAATCTTTGGGCTGGAGCGAGCAGAGGTCCTGAGTTCAATTCCCAGCAACCACAAGATGGTTCACAACCATCTGTACAGCTACAGTGTACTTATATACATAAAAATAAATAAATCTTAAAAAAATCCATCTCTCTTTACAGCTGAATAAAAATCTATTGTGTAAATATACTACCATTTCCTTGCTATTATGAATACAGAGCAGCCTGAATATGGAGGACTGGGCAGTGGTGGTGTACACCTTTAATCCCAGCACTTGGGAGACATGCAGGTGGGAGACTTGGGAGACTGTGAGTTAGAGGCCAGCCTGGTCCATAGATTGAATTCCAGGACAGCCAGGTCTGCACAGAGATTCTGTCTCAAGAAACCAAAAAAAGGAAATACAAATGGCCAATAATCTTTTAGTTTGCTTGGTTTTATTTTACTTTATTGAGACAGGATTTCTCTGTGTAGCATTGGCTGTCCTGAAACTTGCTCTGTAGACCAGGCTAGTCTCCAAATCACAGAGATCTGTAGGCTCCCAAGAGCTAGGCTTAACAGTGAGCCCTGCCACCACCCAGATATTAACTCTATCTGAAGTATATAGCTGGCAAAAATTGTCTCCCACTCTATACAGAATGTATGTTCACTCTGCTGAGCACAGAAGCCCTTTAATTCTAAGTAATCCAATCTACCCAGTCTTTAAAGATTTATTTCACTTATATGTGTGTGTGTTTTCTGTCTGTTTTATATACTACATGTAATATCTGGTGCCCAAGGATGTCAGAAGAAAGCATCAGACCTGGAGCTGGAGTTATGGGTGTTTTTCAGATACCTTGAGAGTGTTGGAAATTGAACCCAGGTCTTCTGCAAGAACAACAGATGCTCTTAAAGCGGAGCCATCTCTCCAGACTCTCAATTCTTGAGCTTTTTTTGTGCTATTGGGTTCCGTTCAGGCATTTCTTGCTCCTATAGGCCCTCTCTGATCTCATGTCCCACCACTGGTCCTCAGGTTGACTGTTCCAGCTCCATCCCTCATCTCTGCGTGCTGCTCATGGAATAGGGCAAGCACAAGTTTTCCCCTTCCTTTGCCTGGATCACTTGCCCTGCCCATACAACTCCTAAGAGTCAAAGCCCAGAACAGGGGCACTTGTGGAGTTCTTTCCTGGGCACTGTGGAGTTGCTGTGGCAATGAGTGTGGGCGTAGAAGCATCTGTGATCAAATGCCCTTCCTGTGGACCCTCCAGACATGCATTCCTGAGGTTAGATAGCCTGCACTGTGGACATTCCTGTGGTCACATTGATTTGAATGAAAATCATCATCTTGGATTAAACCATTGTAGTGTGAACACCTCTAGACAGAGTGGGGTGCAGAATCACAGAGAGAGGAGTGGTCAGAGACCAAAGTACAGGTGCACAGGAATGGGAGGGTTTGTAAAGACATTGGATTAGGCCACAGAAGATGGTACCCTGTAGCTTAGGGAGTGTATGTCAGCTCCTGCCTGTTGGGCTCTAGAAACTCAGAATCAAAGTCTAGGAAGACTTGGATACTTCTTTAGAAAACAAGTCTCCCTCCCACACCCGCTTATATTGGTAGTGCTGGGCATAGAATTCAAGGACTTGTACATGTTTGCTAAGCGTGAAGAAAAGACCGTCAACCTAAAAAAGTTTGGTCTGGTAAAATCAGGCATCGTGAAACATGCCTTAATGTGGACTTGGGAGGTAGGCTCTCTCTTTCTTTGGTTTTTTTGTTTGTTTGTTTTTTCTTTTTTTTTAATTTTTAATATTTTTATTACATATTTTCCACAGTTACATTTCCAATGCTATCCCAAAAGTCCCCCATCCCCCCCCCCACTTCCCTACCCACCCATTCCCATTCTTTTGGCCCTGGCATTCCCCTATATTGGGGCATATAAAGTTTGCAAGTCCAATGGGCCTCTCTTTCCAGTGATGGCCGACTAGGCCATCTTTCGATACATATGCAGCTAGAGACAAGAGCTCCGGGGTTCTGGTTAGTACATCATGTTGTTCCAATAATAGGGTTGCAGATCCCTTTAGCTCCTTGGGTACTTTCTCTAGCTTCTCCATTGGGAGCCCTGTGATACATCCAATAGCTGACTGTGAGCATCCACTCCTGTGTTTGCTAGGCCCCGGCATCGTCTCACAAGAGACAGCTATATTTGGGTCCTTTCAGCAAAATCTTGCTAGTGTATGCAATTTGTTTGTTTTTTCAAGACAGGGTTTCCCTATGTAGCCCTGGTTGTCCTGGAACTTACTTTGTAGACCAGGCTGGCCTTGAACTCAGAAATCTGCCTGCCTTTGCCTCCCAAGTGCTGGGATTAAAGGCGTGCACCACCACGCCCAGTTTGGATCTGTATTTCAATGTCATTCTAGGGTATACAGTGAGTTTGAGGCCAGCCTTGGCTACATGAGACCCTTTCTCAACAAAATAAAGCAAAACCACTACAACAAAAATTGTTTGAGAAATCCTTTGGAAATCTGGGATTATAGTACTACACTTGGCTTCACCTTTTGTTTTGTTTTGTTTTTGAAAAGGGCCTAGCTATACTGTCCACATTGGCCTTGCAGTTCTGGGCTTGAGGGTTTTCATTTTAGGCACTCAAGTAGCTAGGACTATAGGTGGTGGTAGTACTACATCCAACTAACAGACTTTGTGTGTGTGTGCTAGTGAAAATGGAACCCAGGGCCTTATGCATACTAGGCAAGGACCTACTGCATCCTCAGCCCATCACAGGATGTTTTTGAAGGCACACCTGCATATGCACACAAACCTGTCTGAATAATGAGGAAAGCAGATTATGCTGAAATACAGTTATCACCTTACATTTGAATAAAACTGGAAGATAGTAGCTAGGTTTGATGGCACAGGCCTGTAATCTCAGCACTCAGGGAACTGACAGGAGGATTTTGAGTTTTAAGGGCGCTGTAGCCTATATGGGAAGATGTCTTACAAATACCTGCCCAGCCAATCACCCAATTGGGATGCAGTAATAGATGAGATGTCTAATTATAGGATTAATTTATAAAATCAACTATTATTCAAAGTGGTAATATGAGCAGTATTTCAGATGTCTGTGAACTGTCATATAAAAAAGTAAGCCACGTGCATACGTAGGGGTTTTCCTGTTTTGATTTATTGCCAATCTTTGTTAACTGGGATTAAAGCTGAACTTCAGTCACAGTGACAATATTCACGCTTTCCTCCATCATGTTTGGAGGAGGTTCCTGATGTTTGGCCATAGTGAGAACCACTGCTTTGGGGGGAATTCCAGGAGAGGTTTGGAGAGGAGGAATGTGCTCACAGTCTCAACAAATCCCTCCTGTAGTTCTGAGGACTTCTTCACCATTTCTTTGTCGTGATGGAGTTGTTATAGATTCTCACTCTAGGTCGGTCTGTTCAGTCCCCATAGATGACATCTGCAAATAAACTCATCAAGCCAGCTTCTAGTTGTCTTGGCAGGCAGCAGCTTTTGGGCTGTATTAGTTTGATTTTTTCCTGCAAACCCTAACATAAAGGGAAATGTATATATATATATATATATATATATATTAAAAAAACCCCACACGTGTCAAAGGTTAACTACTTCATTCTCATTGCTGTGTAGCTCCTCACTGTGAACAGGCAAGGACTGAACAGGAGGGCCATAGGCATTCAGGAACTAATTTGTTGGGCTGGAGAGATGGCTCAGAGGTTAAGAGCACTGACTGCTCTTCCAGAGGTCCTGAGTTCAAATTCCAGCAACCACATGGTGGCTCCTAACCATCTGTAATGAGATCTAATTCTTCTGATGTGTCTGAAGACAGCAACGGTGTACTCATGTATATAAAATAAATAAATAATATAAGGGCTGGTGAGATGGCTCAGTGGGTAAGAGCACCCGACTGCTCTTCCGAAGGTCCAGAGTTCAAATCCCAGCAACCACATGGTGGCTCACAACCATCTGTAAAGAGATCTGACTCCCTCTTCTGGAGTGTGTGAAGACAGCTACAGTGTACTGGGTTTCATATAATAAATAAATAAATCTAAAATAAATAAATAAATAATATAAAAAAAGGGAAACCCCCTCAATTTTAAAAGAACTAATTTGTCTAAAATTTTTTTTACAGTTATTTATTTTGTGTACATGTGCAAGTGCCGATAACAACTTTGGGGAGTCAGTTCTTCTACTGTATGGGTTACAAGGATTAAACTGGCTGGCCCTTGGGCTTAGCAGGGAGAGTCTTTTCCTCCGAAGTCATCTCTGCAGCCCCAGAACTAATTTCTTAGAAGTAATAATTGGGGCTGGGTACGGTAGTGTGCACCTTTAATCCTTCCCTGGGCAAGCCCCATCACTGACCTACAGCCCACCCGCTTTGGAGTTTTGCTTAAGATGGGGTCTTACTATGTAGCCTAGGCTGGACCATCGCTTATGTACTAGGGTCAAAGGCCTGTGTCACCACACCTGGCCTGCTTCAGTTAAAAAAAAAAGATTTTATTTATGTTCATTTTATGTGTATGACTGTCTTGCCTCCATACATGTATGTAAATGCATTGCATGTGTGCTTGGTAAATATGGAGGGCAGAAGAAAGCATCTGATACCCTGGAATGGGAATTACAGACAGTTGTGAGCTGCCATGTGGGTGCTGGGCACTGCACCCTGATTGTCTGAATGGGCAGCAAGTGATCTTAACCACTGAGCTGTCTTTCTAATTAAGTTTTTTTTTTTTGAGATTACTTGTTTAATTATTTTATGTGCATGGGTGTTTTGCCTTGCATATCTGTGTACTATGTTGTGCCTGGTGCATTAGGTAGGTGTGAACCGCTGGGTTTCAATTTTTTGTTGTTTTATTATTATTTTTTTAGTAGATTTATTTATTTATTTATATTTATATGAGTACACTGTAGCTGTCTTCAGACACATCAGAAGAGGGAATCAGATCCCATTACAGATGGTTGTGAGCCACCATGTGGTTGCTGGGAATTGAACTCCAGGACCTCTGGAAGAACAGTCAGTGCTCTCAACTGCTGAGCCGTCTCTCCAGCTCATGTCTCAATTTTTTAAGGTGCCCTTTATACCAGAAGACTTAAATGTGGGCAACCTGCTAAGCCATGGTCAGAAAAGGACGTCTCCTAATGGCTAGACTAAGTCCACCCTACTGCAGAGCAGCTGGCTTCTTCTATTTCAGGTAGTTTTAACCTTGAATTCTGCTGTGCCCTTTTCCCTGCAATGTTCTTCCCCTAGATAAACCCACACGTCCCCACACCTCAATCCCCTCCATGGTTTCTTTACCTCAGAAAGGTCTTTTAGAAAACACGCTTTTATTTTTTATTTCCTTTTCTCACAGGATCTCTACATAGCCCTGGCTGTCAGATTGCATGTAGACTAGACTGGCCTTGAAATCGCAATCCTGGTGCCTCTGCCTCCCACCTGCCTGGCTAGAAAAAAAGAGTTTCAAAATTCTAAACTCCTGACTGCATTCTCTGACTTCCTCCATTTTGTTCTACTTTTTCCTACCTTCCATAGCCAGTATTCCTTTTACATGTGCAGCCATGCATTTCAGTGACAGGGCGCCTCTGTGGGAAATACACCCTGGGTGTTTTTGTTATTGTATAAAAATAAGCAGGTATCTTAGGAGACCATTGTTTCTGAAGTACATTGTACACACAGGCAAATACAAATTACAATGTATAAATCCCGGCTCTTTGTTTCCTGCTGGTTCTCTAAACCCAGAATGCCTGCAAAATATTCACTCAGTAAGTATTTATTAACCCCCTCAACAGGTAGTAGCGAAATGCTTCAAGTCCTTCAGATGCTCTTTGCACGTTCATTTACTGAGAAAAGAAAAGAAGAGAAAACAAACCAAACAACTTAGCGGTGGGGGCCAGGGGCTAGAGAGATGGCTCAGTGGTTAAGAGCACTGCCTATTCTTCCTCAGGTCTTGGGTTTGATTCTCAAAATCTATATGGTGGCTCACAACTACCTGTAACTCCAGTTCCAGGGGACCTGCTACCATCTTTTGGCCACCTCCATAGCTCCAACTTTGTTTTTATTGAAGATAGGGTCTCATGGAGCCCAGGCTGTCCTCTTGGGCATACAACTTGGTATAGAGTTGCGGATGACCTTGCATTTCTGAATGTCTGTGGTGGTTTCAATGAGAATGGTCCCCAGAGGCTCATATATTTCAATGCTTGGTGCCCAGTTGGTGGAAGTGTTTTGGGAGAGATTAAGAGTTACAATCTTGTTGGAAGAGGCGTTGTCACTGGGGACAAACTTTGAGGACGCAAAGGCCCAGGTTATTCCGTAATCTTCCCCCCCCCACACCCCCCTCCTCTGTGTGTGACTGCCCCGTGGTTTATATCTCACAATTACTAATTACAATTACTCCAGAGCTATACCTGCCTGCTGCCATGCTCCCTGCTATGGTGATCATGGGCTCAGCCTCTGAAACTGTAAACCCCCCAATGAAGGTTCTCTTCTATAAAGTGCCGCGGTCATGGTGTCTTATCAAGGCCATGAAAACGTAACTAAGAGAACTTCCTACCACAGGATCACTGGCATGCGCTACATGGTCCTGGGGCTCAGAGCCCTGTCCATTCCACACAAGCATTTTACCAACTAAGCTACATCCCCAGCTCTTAGTATATCCGTTTTTTCTTTTCTTTTCTTTTTTTTTTCAAGATTTATTTATTGATTATATGTAAGTACACTGTAGCTGTTTTCAGACACTCCAGAAGAGGGCATCAGATCTCATTACAGATAGTTGTGAGCCACCATGTTGTTGCTGGGAGTTCAACTCAGGACCTTTGGAAGAGCAGTCAATGCTCTTACCCACTGAGCCATCTCTCCAGCCCCCGTTTTCTTTTCTTTTTTTTCTTCTTTTTTTTTTGGTTTTTCGAGACAGGGTTTGTCTGTATAGCCCTGGCTGTCCTGGAACTCACTCTGTAGACCAGGCTGGCCTCGAACTCAGAAATCTGCCTGCCTCTGCCTCCCAAGTGCTGGGATTAAAGGCGTGCCGGCTCCGTTTTATTTTCTTGGCAGCATTGAAGATCGAACCTTTTAACCCTTTAAAGATTTTTAAAAAATTGTATGTGTATGACCTAATAAATAAACTTTATTTTTTGAAGTCCCTGGGTGGTGGCAGCGTTTGCCTTTCATGCCAGAACTCGAGGCAGAGACAGGTGGATCTCTGATAAGTTTGAGGCCAGCCTGCTTTACAGAGCTAGTGTTAGACAAACCCTGTTTCAAAAAAAAAAAAAAAAAGTAAAAATGTACTGAGGTCTTTTACCTTTTGAGACAGGTTTTCATGTAGCTCATGCTGGCTTCAGACCTGCTAAGGATCTGAGGATGCTCTAGAAACTCTGCTGCTTCTATTGTATCTTCTGGGTGCTAAGATTACTCTGCCTGGGCTTTTACGAGGCAGTTAGAGATTGAACCTGGGTTTTATGCATTTTAGGTAAGCACTCTACAAACTGACTTATATTTTCAACCCACTGAGGCATTTCTTTTCTCTTTTCCCTTTCTTTCTTTCTTTCTTTCTTTCTTTCTTTCTTTCTTTCTTTCTTTCTTTCTTTCTTTCTTTCTTTCTTTCTTCCTTCCTTCCTTCCTTCCTTCCTTCCTTCCTTCCTTCCTTCCTTCCTTCCTTCTTTTTTAACAGACAGGGTCTCATTATGTAGCACTGGCTGGCCTGGAACTATTCAGACCAGGCTAACCTCAAACTAGAGACTTGCTTGCACCCCACCCCTCCAAGTGCTGGGATTAAAAGTGAGTGACACTATGCCCAAACTATTTTTATTATTTTTAATTGTGTGTGTTGTGTATGTGTGTGTGTCCTGGGTATGTGCTTGTGAATGTAGGTATCCTGAGAGGCCACAGGCTGCTCCTGTGGAAGTCATAGGCAGCTGTGAGCTCCCACACGTGGTTGCTGGAAACCAAACTCAGGTCTTCTGCAAGGGCAATCCTTGCTCTTAACTAGAGAGCCAGCCTGCAGTCCCTTATTGAGATTGTTCTTAAAGGTGCCCTTTACTTGAACTTTAGAGGGGGAAAAAAGCAAATTTACCTTAATGTGTTAAGGTCAACAATGAATTTCATTGTCTTCCACCTGCCAAAGAAAGAGAAAAGGAACTCAGCTATTTGGCTACATTTTTCCATTTGTCGGTGGCTGAGCTACGGATTCTTACAGAGATTGCAGGGCAGGTGAGTGAGTCAGTCAGGACAGAAATGGGCACACTGGGGAGATGTCATGGTGGGCTCAGAGGTACATATCCATACCTTGGGGGCTAGCAGGGTATGGATAGCCAGAGGCTGGGGCAACTTGTCCACACTGTTGATGGAGCATTCTTGGGGGAGGAGTTCCTTGGCCAGCTGTCCATTCTTCTTCAACCTGCAGGCCTCTTGGTATGGGGGTGCGATGGGGGGCTGTGTGGGTGGAGTATATTTGTACTCAGAGCCACCGTCTAGCTGTAGGACACAAGAGATGATGAGGATCTGCCAGTCCAAGACAATCTCCTGCCCCCTGCCCTGCTGGCTGGACACTCACATCCAGGGAGTAAGTGCGGTCCGAATCGTAGGCGCTGAGGTCCCCACAGGCCACAAAGGGCACAATAACACGGGTGGGACCATCCAACTGGTTGAAATCTGTATCTTAGAAAGAGGCAGAGTGAAGATACAGGCTACACCAGCACTGAAGTCCCCCTCCCCACCATCATGGTCCTTTTTCAACTAGCCCTCTGGTGCGCATTCCCTTCTGATCACTATTGCTAAAATGTCAGCCTGTGGCCTGGCTTTTTCACTGTACCATGCCCACTCAGCATTTTACCAGTACATTCTACCTTGTCTCATTCAAATAGGATCTACAGAGACAGGTTCCACCTTTGCCTATCAGGTTAGAGGCTACAGACTTCCACAGGGGACATGTTTAATACAGGTGAGCTTTCTACCTGAGGGGTTCCCTAAGATAGACAGGTAGGATCTTCCCTGGGTGAATGCTTAGTTTGCTGCAATAGAATTTCCACCAGAACCAAGAGCTACCATTGGAAGACTATCTGAAATATCCCTAAGGGGGTACAACTGCCATCAGGGGGTGAGGCAGAGGGCTCTCAAGAGACACAAGGCACACGGAGCTGGTAAAGTTTCCCCAGGCATGGGTCACCACCAGCTCTGGCTCTCACCATATGAGTGGTTCAGCAGGGGTCTGGTCAGGTCTGGAATGAAGCCCTCAGGAGGGTCATAACCTTGACACACAGCAAAGGCTTCTGTGGGGGGAAAACCTGGAGTGAGGAGTGACTCTCTGTCACCTCAACCTTGTGCAGACACGTGGCCAATCACCCCCTTGCCAATCAGGCCTCCATGTCACTTGCCCACTGACCAATGCTCGAGTTCCGGCTGCTCTTGGGCTTAGCGCAGAGCACACTGGAGAAGAAGATACGTAGTTGGCTGTAGAGCAGGGTCACATCCCGGCCTCGGAATATCTGTAGGGTGTGGAAGGTAAGCTAGAGAAGTAAGGGGGCCCTTTCCCGGCAGGGACCTTTCTCACCACTCCTGCAGGATCCCCAAGGCTCACCTTGGCCACGAAGCAGCCCCCTAGCTTCAAGACATGAGTAGCGATGTTGAGAGCCTGCAGAAAGGAAAGGCGGGTAAGGTGGAGGCAGAAGAAGGCAAGAAGGGGCCAAAGGAGGGCAGAGGCAGCCACCAGGGTTACTCACAGCTAGCAGAAGCTGGGCCTGCATGTACTCATCCACATCATGGAGGCCAGTGACTGTAGCAAGAAGAACAGCATTAGGGGACTCTCTGACTTGACATGTCTTCTTATACCAGAGATTAGAAAACCAAGGATGTTTTTCAGGCCTTCTTACTGTGAAGGTTCTGGAAAGAGTATTGTCTTCCAACTGGATTTTGAGCCCCAAGTGCTTAGCAACCTGGGAAGTCATTTTAATCCTGGAAAACTACTTGTCCCACAAGCAGCACTAGTATGTCTACCTCTACCCAGATGGCTTCGTGGGGCTGTATTGATAAACCAACCCCATAGGTGCAACCAGTTCAAAAGCAGATTTCTACTTTCTTCTCTATTACCAGTTTCTTGATGTTTCTCAGCTCATCCAATCTTCTAGTTCCTCATGTCAAAAACCTTAGTCCCTGTGACCAACTTTGGCCTGCGTCATACTCACATTCCAGACTTTAGCAGATCCAGCCCATTCTATTTTCAAAGTGGGACCATTCTCTCCTTGCCTGTGACTGGAGCCCCCACTGTTATAAGTTACTCTTTTGCACTACTGCAGTGGCCATCTCCTCTTGGGGTGTGTGTGTGTGTGTGTCTGCTTCCACCTCTGCCCCTCACACTGCTCAAGAAGCCTATGGGATACTTCCTTGGTCCACAACCCTCAGGCTTTCTCCAAGTTTGTACTATCAAGGGTAGTGCTGTAACTGACAGCCCTGTTAGCCCCTTCACTATCAATTCTTTCTGCTGATAAGTCAATAGAGCCTTTCCTGTCTATTTTATTTCAAATCTCAGCATGTAGTTTTTACTTCCTCAGCCTGTCTTAGTGACTTCCCTACACGATCTATTACCTGTTCTATTTTTTAAAAAAGTTTATCTTTTTATTAAAAATTGTAGGGCTGGAGAGATGGCTCAGAGGTTAAGAGTACTGACTGCTCTTCCAGAGGTCCTGAGTTCAATTCTCAGCAACCACATGGTGGCTCACAACCATCTGTAATGGGATCTGATGCCCTCTTCTGGTGTGTCTGAAGACAGCTACAGTGTACTCATTAAACAGAAGTAAATTAAAAAAAATGTGAATTGCTATTCATTTTGTGTATTTTTAAAACATTTTATGTATGTGTGTCTGCCTTTTGTATGTCACATGCATGTGCCCATGGGGGCCAAAAGAAGAGGGTCAATCCTCTGGAGTGTAAGCTACAGGCAGTTGCAAGTCACCTGGCATGGATGGCTCTCAAATGAACTCAGTTCCCTGGAAGAATAACAAGCATTCTTAACCACTAAGCCAGCCCCCCCCCCATTTCTATTTTTTGAGAAAGGGCCTTTCTAATCCAGGCTGACCTTGAGCTCTAGTGATCTTTCTGCCTCAGTCTCCCAAGATCTGGAATTACAGGCATTGAGCCACCAGATCAACTGTCTCTCTTTTTAAAAATTTTATTTATTTAATGTATATGAGTACACTGTCACTGTCTTCAGACACACCAGAAGAGGGCATCAGGTCCCATTACAGATGGTTGTGAGCCACCATGTGGTAGCTGGGATTTGAACTCAGGACCTCTGGAAGAGCAGTCAGTGGTCTTAACTGCTGAGCCACCTCTCCAGCCCTCAACTGTGTCTTTTCTATGCAATCCCACTGAAACATTGACTTCACAAGACCAGAGGCCAGTGGAATTTATTTATGTACACTTTCCCAACACAACGTGTGGTCAGAAAATGTTTTGAATAGATGGGTGGCAAAAAACAAACAAACAACCCACAAATCAAAAACCAAGCACAGGATTGGCCAGGCTCTCAGATAAGAAGGCAGGGGGCTTGACACACAGTCCAGCAAGAAGCTGACGGGCGGGGGTAAACCTTAGCAGCAGAAGACCTGCCTCGCACATATGAGGGTTCATCTATTTTCAGCACCACAAAACAGTCCAAAAAACAAACAAACAAACAAACAAACAAACAAACAAACTTGAAAGGCAGGGAGGAGGAGGATGGGCAATGAGGGCGGAGATAGAGAGAGACTGCCAGAAAGGGGGGAAATGGAAAGAACAGAGGGAAAGAGGGAGAAAAAAAAAGCTGAGCTAAGAGACAGAGGGTCACCCTCACACCCCATTTACCATCAGGAGCCCCGTCACACACTACTAGGTCAGCAGGGCAGCCCTCAAAGTGCTGGATGATCTCCTTGGCAGTGGAAAGCTATGGAGAAAGGGGGTGAATAGCCTTAGTACCCCTCTGCTGCCCTCACCCTCAAATCCCACCTGCCTACAGCCCTAGCCTCAAAGCCTTGGGGATAGCCATGTTCTGGAGGCTTTGTCTGACTAAGACGAGGTTGCATCTCTGGGGAACCATCCTCACCATCTTTTGGTGTCTCTGCAATACAGTCTATGCACAGGGGGTCAATCTCCGTCTTTCTCAGTTTCTGTCTTTTGGTACTGGGACAGAACCCAGTATGCTCTGCTTATACCACACGAGGGTTCTAGCACTAAGCTACATATCCAGTCCCCTCTTTCTTATTTATTCTTTTAGAAAACATTTTTAAGCGCACGCCTTTAATCCCAGCACTCGGGCAGCAGAGGCAGGCGGATTTCTGAGTTCGAGGCCAGCCTGGTCTACCAAGTGAGTTCCGGGACAGCCAGGGCTATACAGAGAAACCCTGTCTCGAAAACAAACAAACAAACAAACAAACAAAAAGAAAACAAAAAAAAGAAAACATTTTTAAGGGGCTGGTGACCTGGCTTGGTAGGTAAACACACTTGCTGCCAGGCCTTGTGACCCAGAGTTCCACCCCTGGAACTCAGAGTGGAACGCGAAAACTGACTCCTCCAAGGGATCTCTGACCTCTATAAGAACACCATGGCATCGCCACCCCCCCCACAACACACATACAACAACTAATAACAACATTAATAAACTAATTAGAAATGCTCTCGATTTTCCTCTCTCCCTTTCTTCTTTTGCTTTTCTTAAGGTATATAGGTATTTTGCCTTTATGCATGTTTGTGCCTCACATGCCTGGCGCTGGGGGGAAGGCCAGAAGAGGGCAACTGATTCCCTGGGCCTGAAGTTGCAGACAGTTGTGCACCCCTGTGTGGGTGTTCCGAATTGAACCCAGATCCTCTGGAAGAGCAACCAGTGATTGCCCTTAACTGCTGAGCCACGTCTCCAGCCCCTCAGATATTTTAAAACTGCATTTATTTGTTCATTAATTGTGTGCGTGTCTGGGTACATACGCATGTGGAGGTCAGAGGACACCATTTGGGATTGAACTCAGTCATCTCAGAGTCTCAAGCCCCTTTGCCTCCTCAAGCCATCTCGAAGTCCTTTGATAACTCAGGCCAGCTTTGGACTTATTATCCTTCACCCTCAGCTTTTTAAAATCCGGGGATTAAATAGCCTTTCTCATTTTTTCATTGTCTTGTTTCTCTTCTCCTTTCTACTGTCCCCCAAACGAAGGCAGTCACTCAGGATAACCCCAATATTCGCAGGCATGCTCTTACCTGAGTGATGTCGCCCTGTATCTGTATCACACCTGGCAGTGGAGCCATAGCCTGTAAGTCCACGGCCACCACCTGACCAGAACCCTGGCCCCTGTGGATAGCACATGTCAGCATCGGATTGACGCCCTACGCCTCCCCCGCCAGGTCACCCTCTAGCCCCTCCACTCACCCAACCTTCTGGCTCAGCACCTGGCTCCAGCTGCCCGGGGCTGCACACAAGTCAACCGCTCGCTTCACACCTGTGCACACACAGTGAAGACATACTGCTCAGCTGCATGACCAGAAGATGCTGCAAGAGTCACCTCTGTCCTGTGGAGAATCTATGTCTACCCACTGCCCCTGTGCCCTCCTCCTCCTCTTTTGTGGTCTATCTCCTTCCCCATCTCCGTGCTCCAAGTTAGCCCAGCTACTACAGTGAGTTCTTCAGAAGCAGCCTGATCTTCCACTCCCAGGTCACTTAGCCCCCAAATTAGGCACCTTTGAAGAGTTGGAATTCCTCATCCAATTGCAGGAGCTTGAAAGCGCTTCTGGCCCGCCAGCCGTTCTCCTTTGCCAGGCGGTAGTACACGTCCCGTTTATCCTTAGATGTTCGTCCCATCTCAGTCTGCTGGTAGACAGTGTGTGCTGATGCTGTCCTGCGCAGGTCAAAGAAAACAAAGTACAGCTAACTGAGTTCATGGGACCCACACGACAGTCAGCTCATTCAACACATGGAGCCCGAAGCCCAGGACCTTATCATGAACTTTCAGGCCTTTTCTGATCACATTTAGGTCCCCATCTCTGAGGGACATCACAGACTCCACAGTTAACTGACAGAGGACCCACTACTGACTCTGCTCACTTCCAACTATTGTCACGGACACACTACACAAGCAATCTCTCTCGCAACCATTTTCTCTGCCCGTTTCATCTCTATCAACACCTGAACATCTAGTTATTTCCATTATCTCTAGAGTCAAAGAACCCTACTACTCCCTCCATTAAGCCCTTGCTTTTCACACCTATTACCCGACACAACCTCATTCCATCTCCCATAGCCTAATCTCTCTGTCTCTCCACTCTGCAGTCCACCAATCCCATCACAGACTAAGCTTCAAGTCATTAGTTACTACCACCTTAATCTCCACTAATGCCTGGAGGACCATGACCTGTTAGGGCTCCATTACACCAATTTACCAGCTCCATTAACTCAACCCTCCAACCAACCTCTCGAAGATCACACGAGTGGCCTTTGGGATCCTTTGCATCAATACATACATTACCTCTGTCACTCATATAGCTTCTATTTCGTCTTTCGTCACTGAACCCGTTAGTTTAGCACTCTGCCTATGCACCTGCTATTCTCTCCAGAACCTCACCAATACGATTACTATGTAAACTGCCAAATAGCCACCACTTTTATTATTAGCCTTCATTAATTTTCCGGCAGACACAGTACCACGAGTGTAATACCTTCTTTTTTTTTTTTTTTTTTTTTTTTTGGTTTTTCGAGACAGGGTTTCTCTGTGTAGCCCTGGCTGTCCTGGCACTCACTTTGTAGACCAGGCTGGCCTCGAACTCAGAAATCCGCCTGCCTCTGCCTCCCGAGTGCTGAGATTAAAGGCGTGCGCCACCACGCCCGGCTGTAATACCTTCAAGACCCATCTTTTAGTAACATCCCTACGACCATCTGCAGAGCCTCAAAGACCATCAGCCCATCAGAACCGCCAAATACCCGTCAAGTCGGCCCAGCAGATAGCAGATCAGTTGTGTAGCTCTATGCTGCACCCCGTTCGAGTTCACCCAACAATCTACCCTGCTCTAGGCAAGCTTCCCGGGGCTTGACTGAACTATGCAGCTGCGGTACCGAGAGTGAATCCCCTCATCCCGAGTTGGGGACAGGGCAGACACGCCTCCAGTCTCGGTCCCTTTCAAGTCGTCAGTGCTCTAGGACCTACCTCAGCTCTTGGATACAGAGCGTGGCTGATCACCAGCCTCGAGAACAGTTTGCAAACTGGTGAGAAAAGTACAAACTTCAGTTGGTGTTCGGAGTGGACCCGAAGGCCTGTCGCACACGCCTAGAGATTGTCGCCACGCGGTAAAGTTTGCTTTGTAAAACAGTTCAGTTCCACGGAGGTCCAGACCGGAGCACAACGTATGACGTTAGTCTCGTCATCTTCTGTCGACATATCCGGGTCACAGGAACTTCATTTCCCAGAATGCAACTGACATCGTCTGGCCAATAATGTTGCAAGGCTTGTGAACCCGCTCTTTGTTCTTAGTTTCAAGGCCAGGGTCCTATAGCTGCTATCCGGAGCAAGATCCTGAGTTCTCGGCTAGTCTGGCTACACGGAGAGACCTTGACCCGGGAAAGTTCCACCCCTCCCCCACCGCCCGCTCACTCAGACAAGATAACTTACTTGGCCGCCTTTTCCCTTTTACATCGGGACGGTTATTGAACCTATGTACTACATTTCCCAAAATTCAGCGGGCACGACCACGCCCATTTCCCATTAAGTCTGGAGGGAAAGGAAATTACGCAAAGGGGGTGGAGTGTGACCACGCGAAGTGAAAAGCCTGTTGCGAAAGCAAGCTAACCAGGAAGCTACGGCGAGCAATTTTGAATTCTACTATCGGGAAGCTACCGCATACCATGTGCAATTTTGAATCCTACTTCTACCGGTTGACTGAAGTGCTTTCAATTTTGCCACCTTAGAACTTTAGTTTCCTCATCTGAAAAGTAGGGATAATCACCTATCTAGAATTCACGGTGTTAATCGGATGCACATCCTTTCCTAATTGTATATTTTCCAAATACTTTTTCTTAATACATTTTAACCACCACCACTGCCCTCACCGCCTCCACCCGCTCCACTAAAAAGCATGTCTACGGATTTGCGAGACGCACTGAGTAGAGGCTCTTGCCGCCAAATCTGACCACCCAAGTTTGATTCCGGTACACAAGGTCATGGATGGAAGAAGACTGATTCCTGCAAGTTGTCCTTTGATCCCCAATATGTGCACTTGTCACGCGCCCCTCCCCCAAACAAACAAACAAATAAATAAATGAATAAATAAATGTATGAATGAATAAAAGGTTTGTATTTTTTTTTTTTGTTTTTCTTCTTCTTTCTTTCTTTTTGTTTTTGTTTTTCCAGATAGGGTTTCTCTGTAAAGCCCTAGCTGTCCTGGAACTCACTCTGTAGATCAGGCTGGCTTTGAACTCAGAGATCTGCCTGTCTTTGCCTCCTAAGTGCTGGGATTAAAGGCGTGCACCACCACTGCCCGGCGAATAAAAGTTTAAAGCATATATGAATATGTATATATTCTTTAAAAATTTATTTTCTTTTATATGAGTACACTGTAGCTGTCTTCAGACACACACCAGAAGTGTGCATAAGATCCCATTACAGATGGTTGTGAGCCACTGAGCCATCTCTCCAGCCCCTATGTATGTGTTCTTTGTGTGTGTGTGTGCTCATGTCATGACCTAGTGCATGAAACACAATAATTGAAAGTATTTACTGTGTATTAGGCACTATTCTAGTGCTCTCAGCAATGCGCTGGTAAATGGTTAACTGGCTTCTGGCAGGGTAGGGGATTGGGCCTGTTTGTAGCATTTGTTAGTTTCCATGGTTTACATATTATCTATCATCTGGTCAGATTTTAAGTCACCCATGTGTAGTCTAAACACAGGTGCAGCAGGACACCATTATGTATTAATTCGACCATACAAAAAGAGAAATGGCTTCAAGAACATAGGAAATGAATGTGATACAGTCAGATAACTGGGAAGTGATACATTTTGAGTATCTATTACCCTTAAAAATCCTATCCACTTAATCTGTTAAGTTCACAGTATTATTTTTCTTTCTCTTCCTCTCCCCATGGTTTCAACATAGGTCAAGCTGATCTCCAAACCACTCCCCACCTGCCAAGTGCTGAGGTTTCAGCTTTTCCCACCCTAGTGCTCTGAATTTCTTATTTTATTTCTTTGAGACAGGTTCTCAGAGAGTTACTATGTAGCTCTGGGTGTCCTGGAACTCATTATGTAGTCCAGGCTAGCTTCAAATTCGCAGAGAACTGTTTGTCTCTGCCTCCTTAATGCTGAGATTAATCAGCATTTCATTTTAAAGATCAATTTAATTTTATATGTTTGAGTGTTCTTTTTCTACACGTATATGCAGAAAACATGCACGTCTGCAGCTTAAGGAGTTCAGGAGGTGTCAGACCCTGGAATTGGAGTCAGGATGATGGTAAACTATCATGTCAGTGCTGGGAACTGAAACTGGGTTTTCTTCAAGGGCAACAAGGACTTTTGACCACAGAGCCGACTCTTCAGCCCTAGCGTTTCAATATTAAAAATAGTTATTTAACAATCAGTTTACAAAATTCTCAAAATTGAACAAGCTTACTTGTGAAAACCTATATATGTTGTTTCCAGTGTACTGCTGAATTCTTAAAATGTTATTTTTAGGGGCTGGAGAGATGGCTCAACAGTTAAAATGCTCTTAATTCCCAGCCACCACATGGTGGCTCACAACCATCTGTAAAGGGATCTGATGCCCTCTTCTTGTGTGTCTGAAGATAGCAACAGTGTACTCACATACATAAAATAAATAAGCAATTCTTTAAAAAAGTTATTTTTAGATTTTATTTTGTGTGTGTGTGCGTGTTTTTGTCTTCATATCTGTATGGGAATCAAAGGCATTCCTGGTGCCTTTTGAGGCCAGAAGAGGGCATTGGATCTCCTGGAACTGAAGAAAAATAGTAAATATTTTATATATTGTGTATCATGTATAAAACCTAGGCATCACTCTATACATATAACATACAGTGTATATGGTAATATGTCTCTATACATTTAGTAAGAAAACTATTAAATAGAAGTATACTAGTAAATAGATAAGAGAATGTTTTTTTTAAAGATTTATTTATTTATTATATGTAAGTACACTGTAGCTGTCTTTGTCTTCAGATGCACCAGAAGAGAGCATCAGATCTCATTACGGGTGGTTGTGAGCCACCATGTGGTTGCTGGGATTTGAACTTCGGACCTTTGGAAGAGCAGTCGGGTGCTCTTACCCACTGAGCCATCTCACCGGCCCCCCACTGAGCCATCTCACCAGCCCCGAGAATGTTTTATCTTTAAGGTAAGGTCTTCCTATATAGCCCACACTGTCCTTGAGACTTGGTCCTCCTGCCTTAGTCTCCATAGCATTGGGATTACAAGTGTGACATACCATGGCCAGCAAATAGATGATGTTTTGTTGGGTGGTGAGAAAGTAAGATGAAAAGAACAGACAATGAAGAAAGGATTGCATTGCCCTTTCTTCCTTTTGAGATGAGATCTTGAGAGGTTGCCCAGGGTGGCCTCTACCTTGTGGGCTCAGTCCATTTTTTCTGCCTCAGTCTTCAGAGCAGGAGCGCACACTCTGGGGATATTTGGAGAAAATGCATTGCAAGAAAAGGGAGCAGTAAACGCAAAAGGCTGAATGGGAAGAACTTCGGCGAGCATTCAGAGAACTAAAAGACGGACTCTCATGTCTTTGAATGAGTTTCATCAAGTGTGGTGGTGATGGTGGTGGTGGGGAGGGCGTGGTGGTGGTGCAGGGAGGGTGCTGGTGCGGGGGGGGGGGGGGGCGGGGGGAGGCGATTGTGCTGCTTTCTGCTGCCCCCTACTGCCTAGAACAGGGTCTGTTCTCAGTTCATAGCAACTAGCCTTTTGTGGCTGTTCCTTCATTTTCTTCTCAGTATGTTCTGTATTTTCTTTTATTGCCCAAGCACCCAGGGGCCTATGCAAACAAGGTAAAGAGTTTTGAGCTGCATCCCCAGCCTCACTTTATGCATCATTATTATTATTTTTTTTAAGCAGAGGCTGGTGGTGCATACCTGGAAGACAGAGGCAAGAGGATCTGAGTGAGTTTGAGGCCAGCCTGGTCTACAGAGTACACTCAGGCCAGGCAAGGTTACATAGAAAGATACTGTCTCAGAAAAAATTGTGTGTGTGTGCACGTGAGTGCTTGTCTGGAGGTCAGAGGATGACTTTAGGAAATTGCTTCCTGCCTTTCCCTTTGTTGAGCTAGATTCTCTTCTCTCACTGTTTTTGCTGCTGTTTTATGTAGCCCAGGAAGATGGCAAGCTAACTTCTGGACTCCTGTCTCTGCCTCCCATTGCACTACATGAGTGCCAGGATTACAGATGCAACCCACTTCATTTGATTTTTACTTGGGTTTTGGAGATCCATCTTGGGTCGTCTCTCTTGTGTGGCTATTGCATTTATCCATTGAGAAGTGTTGTGGACTCTATGTCGCTACTCTGTTTTCTAGAGAGGTCCTAGGAAGAGACAGAAACATCCCTGAAGAACAGGGTTTTTGTTTGTTTGTTTGTTTGTTTGTTTTTTTAATCTCTGATAGGGGGCTGGAGAGATGGCTCAGCGGTGAAGAGCACCAGAGGTCCTGAGTTCAATTCCCAGCAACCACATGGTGCCTCACAACCATCTGTAATGGGATCTGATGGCCTCTTCTGGTGTGTCTGAAGAGAGCAATGGTGTACTCATATACATAAAATAAGTAAATAAATACATCTTTAAAAAAATGAAATCTTTTTTTTTTTTTTTTTTTGGTTTTTTGAGACAGGGTTTCTCTGCTATAGCCCTGGCTGTCCTGGAACTCACTTTGTAGACCAGGTTGACCTCGAACTGAACTCAGAAGTCCGCCTGCCTCTGCTTCCCGAGTGCTGGGATTAAAGGCGTGCACCACCACGCCCAGCTTTTTTTTTTTTTTAAATATTTCTGGGTGGTGCTGTGACTAGGCTCTGTTATGTGGCAAGAACCACTTAAGGGACCTGAAAGCCAAGGAAGGAGGGACAGCTTGGGATGCAGCTCAGTTATAGAGGAGCACTTGCCTGGTGTGTGTGTGTGTGTGTGTGTGTGTGTGTGTGTGTGTGTGTGTGTGTGAGGTCCAAGGATGGAGGCTCTAAATTGAGGCCCCATCACTACAGAAGAAGCAAAATGTTACATTAAACAAGAAAGGTGAAGCAACATTTTGGTCAGTGGAGCTCAAGAGAGTCTTGTGGGGTGAGGAGAACCTGGCTGCAGTAAACAAGTGTGAGAAAGGAAGGGTTCAAACAGGACACTGCTCCACAAGAGGGGAGGGAGTGGGGGGCACAGGGGCCCGTGCTCATCCTGCTGGATGCTTCCTATGTCCTGTTTTCTTGTGGGTCACAAAGAGGATGTTTAATTTTTAGCAAAGAAACTTGCTTCCTCCAGCAGGGCTCAAGGTTTGGGAGCCAGGAGTCAGGCTCTGCGTTCCCCATGCCACTGGAGGTGTCAGTGTCACCATAACAAGACAGACTTGGCCACCCGTCCTCCAGAAGCCAGTGGAAGAGACACATCAATAGTGAAAAGCAGGAAAAGGAAATGTAATCTTCGTGGGCACACTGAAAAGAGGGGTAAAGCGATTCAGCGACAACCTTTTACCAAGTGGCTCTTAGGTGAGCTAACATGAGGCCCAGGTTTAAGTAGGTGGTCAGAGTCATGCATAGCTGAACTATCCTGGTCAAGGTGTGATTTGGCCCATCGGACCTGTTAGCTGTCTGTGCCAGTATCTCCAGCAAGATAGTCTGACAAGTTCTAATATCTCTTTCCTAGAGACAAGATTTCCCCCTGGCTGGCCCCAGATTTCAGCCTTTTTTTTTTTCTTAGCCCAGCATGAGATTCCTGGGGAAATTCCAATTTCTTGGGGTGCATTGTTTTAATAGTCTAATAGCCAAGGGAAGGGACATAAGTGTCTCTTAAGAATATCCTCATTCCTGCCAGGCAAGCCAGTTACACCCAGGCTCTTCCCGGAGCCAGAGGCTCCCACCCAACACCCCACTGAGTGTAAAGGTGTCCTCCGGTCAGCCAGACCAACTCTTTCCTGGAGAGGGCATTTTAAGAGTTTGAGGGGAAGAGGAAGCCTGGGCCCAGAAGGGCTTCAATCACTGTGTGGAGGGAAAGGATTGAAAAGAGTTCCCCAGTGGGGAGCCTGCATGAAAGGACAGATTAAATTCGAAATGCAGAAGAGTTCTGCCTTATATACCATTCATCTATTCGGCTCACAAACTTATACTGGTCAGTTAAGTCGGGCTCAGTGTGGTTATTCATCCTCACTATAATTTCCTAAGGCACAGCAAAATGTAGGAATTTCTCAGGGCCGCAGAGCTAAGGAGGAGTGGCTGAGCAGAGAAAGTTTTGGCCAAAGACTTTCTTGACTGTGTTTTTCTGCTCCTGTAAAGCAGGAGTTCTGCTCCTGGGCTCTGAAAATGAAAATCAGGGGTCTTCCCGAAGGACCAGATTCTCTCTGTCTCTGTCTGTCTCCGTCTCTATCTCTGTCTTTCTCTCTCTCTGAGATGGTCTCACTACGTAGCTCAAGATGTCTGTAACTGAAGATCTCAGAGCCTTTCAGCCTGCACCATGACCAGACAACGGGTCTCCATACTCTGCTTTCCAAAATGACTTGTGTCTAAATAGGAATGCTATGTGACACAAAGCCCTGCTTTACTGAAGCAGCAAATCCTTAAGTGACCTTGAGTAGGAGTCATACCCTGATCAACTAACAAAGTGTTCTTATCCCTGGCAGGACCTCAAGGCTGCAGACATACTTACGAATGAACATCTGTTCCTTCCATAACAGGCTGTTCTCCACAGTCAGATCCTACCCTCGGTTCGCATTTCTTTGTGCCAATATATGTATTGTGCCTGATATTCGTAAGTGCTTTCAAACTTCCAGGAGCTAACAAAGGAACTGGCAGGCTAGCTGACAGTTCATTGCCCCACCCCAGCTCTTTGGCAGGAATAATAATAATAATGACAATAATAATAATAACAAGAATAACAACAATGACAATAATAATAGTAATAATAATAATAATGATGATGATGACACAGCACTTGATGTTTGGTTTTATTGACCATTTGCTGTGTGTGTGCCTGGTAGCTCTGTTCTGGGTAGTAGTGAAGAACTGAGGAAGGTCCTGGCAAGGGAGATGGGTGCGTCCGTGGGTAAGGGTATCTATTTTTTTTTTTTTGTCCAAGGTACATTAATTCTTTAGACAGGAGATTTCAAATTTTTTTCTTGAGGTGCAAATACTTGCCTAGCCCCTCCCCCATTTAGTCCCACGGGCCAAGGTTTCTGCTGACAGGTGTCTTTTTCCCTGGCCAGCCTGAAGTACAGATGTACTCTGGGTGGGGGGAGGTTGACAGAGGAGAGAGAAAGCTGCATAGGCCTGAACCGAAGCGAAGGGGACAGCTGCTGCGGTGCCCCTTGCTCTGACCCTGTGCGGTGTAAGGTGTGTGTGTGTGTTAATAATGTGGATATAGTTTCCGCGGCTGGTCACGTTTTCAGCAGTGAGCACACAGATAGGCGCGGCGTTTGTGTCTTCCCACTTATTTGCCCAGCTGTGTTTTCTTTCTACACCACCTCCCCAATTTAACATATTTCCTTTCTGGCAACTGAGGCGTGTGCTACTGTCTACTTGTTCAGTTCAGCTGAATGGAGGGAGGTGTATGTTGCTTACATGTTTACGTGTGTCCTTTGTAAGACTTGCGGGTGCATTTTTCACGTGTGTTTTCTGTGTCTGTTGTGGCTGTGGTTATGCCTTTCTTTGGTGAGTGGCAACAGATCTGTGCAGAATGGGTGTTTTCTTCCGTAGCCACGGGATTATGCTAGCTGGCTCTTGTTTCTTCTTGCACATTTAGGCACATTTTGTGGAGTTCTACTTTGGAACATTAGACGTGGACTTTCAGCATCCTTGCATCTCTCACTTATGTGCCTTTGTATGGTGTCCCCGGACGTTTCATTTCTGAATTCTAGTATTTGTTTGTGTGTGGCCATGTGCTTCATTGCAGATGGGTATGCCAATCACGGTCCACATGCACGAGGTATCCTTTGGAGGCTGGGATGAGGGGCCCCACTGGCGCCATCTGAATCCAAGTGTAGGAAAGATAAAGGGATGTGCTGTACCCTGTGCACTCATCCGTGCATCCATTTTTGTATCCCAAGCAACTGCGTGACTGTGTGGGATCAGTTGGCTGTCTGTCTTTGGTGTGTCTGTGAGTCCGTGGGGGCAACTTTGTCTCTAAGTCAGTATCCTTCTGCCAGTTTATGTGTTCTGTGAGGCTTTGATTCAGTGGGTGACACTTGTAAGTCCGCTATAGTTCAGCACAGCTGTGAGTTTCTGACTGTCCCATAAACCCAGGTACTCCACGTGCAGTTGGGCATGAGCCCATGGCATGCTCTCGCCTCTCAGCCTGATTCTTTGTGGGTGATTGGGAGTCTTTGTGTGCCCCTTGCTAGATGTCTGCATCATTGAGTTGCTGGATGGAGCTGGGAAGGAGCCCGTTGTGTGGCTGTGGTTCCTGAGTGTGCAAGAGTCTTTCCTATTGTGGGGAAGTAGGTGGGGTGGGGGCATATAGGCTACCTTTGAAGGCCCAGCCAGCTTCTGGCCTTTCCGGGAATTCTATGCTCCCTGTAGGGGGTAGGCAGGCAGACCAGATTCCACATAGACACACTTCTTGTCCTTGTCCACCTGGGCTTCAAGCAGCCCAGTCTAGTTAAGCTACGATTTCAGGAACTCATGCCTTGTGAGGGACAGACATGCTTGTCACCTCCTTGGATGAAAGTGAATAGACAGACTACATGGGACTTTTAATTAGGGCCTGGACAGGCCCCATTCAATGCCAGGGCTGGGCACCAAGACTCTGAGACACACTCAGTTTGCAGACACTGTTCATACTCCTTACTCAACGACAAATCTTCTCCCTATCTCCATCTGGGGGACCAAGCCTCTAGAGTGTTGTTTTAGATTGGTATCAACCTTTGATGACCCGGCTTCCCCATACACTATTACCGCTGTCCCTTTGACCCTTTGGGCTGAAGTGTCTGATCCAAACCTGTTTGGGATGCATTTAGCTGTACATACCTGTCTAGTAGACTATTTCCTGTTATTGGCTTTGATTGTCTTTGGCATTCCTCCTGGTTACTGTATGAGCCCATTTCCAACCTACTTGTCTGAGTTTGCCTTCTTTGGCACTTTTTCCCAGTAACCACCCATCCAAATGTTTGCCATTTCCTCTTTCCCCATGTCTACCCTGTTTGTCTTTTTGACCCATGACCTTTCTGTCCTTATGTTGTGTCTCCTGTCCACCTATTTGTCTGAGACTGTTTTTCTTTTTGTGTCCTCCTCTGTCCTCTTATACTGTCTGAGTCTGTTCTCCTCTTTTGCTTGTCCCTGTCTCTGGATGTGGTTGTATTCCTTCAATCATTCCATCTATCCATTCAGAGCACCCCAACATACACACATACACACACCCCACAACCCCCCCTACAGACATGCATACACACACACACACACACACACACACACACACACTTTTCTTTTCCTCCACATGGGTTCAAATGGGAAACCTTCCCTTCTTGTCTCCACGTAGGGTGCAAAGAAATGAAACTCAATTAAAACTAGCAGTTCTTCTATCATCCCCAAACAAAACAACAGAAACACCAAACCAACCTGATCAAAAAACAAACAAACAAAAAACCAAAACCTCACTATTTGGCATGGTGGCAAAGATCACTGTGGGACAGGCACTTGGGAAGCAGCTTGGTATGGGATAAGGCAGAGGCAGAGTCATCCCAGTGGGAGCTAAGCTAGCAATGGGGTCCCCGAGGCCAAGCCTGAGTTGTTTTAGCTTTAGGAGATCGAGAAGTATGGAAGCGAGGGAGGAGAGGAAGCTATGAAGATGGTGGTTCTAGAGACTTTGGGGATGGATGGGCGTTTCAGGGGCTACCTAAGGACATCTGAGTGAAGTGAGGGTGGCCTTTAGGTGCCTTAGTCATAGAAACTGCATTTAGAAGTGATGAAAGCCCCCAGAGGGTACTCGTGGATTGGGACCCCTCCTCATCCCAGGAGACAGATTCAGGATGTTTGCCAGGGCCATATCATTTTGTAAAGCTCCATTTTTATTGAGCGGTGAGTAACTACAATAATTTGGTTTTGAGAAGTAAATTAACTTGTTTCTCTAGATTTTCCACCGCCTGGCCCCAGGGATCCCTAGTAACGGGCAGCCAGGACAGGTGTTGCGGATCACCTAACATCCTTTGACGGACCACTCACCGGACCACTCACCGGTTGTCCCTAGCAATGCTCAACTGCAGGCCCCAAATGGAAACCTTTTAACCTTTCCCTCCACCCGCTTCTCCCCTATTACTAACCCAGCTGATAAGGGAACCGTGGGCTCTGATTCTAACAGAGACCCATCTGTTCGAGTCTGAAGCTTTCCCCCTCCAGATAAAAATCGGCATCGTTCTAAAGCGTTTGTTCCGTTGTCTGTTTTTCTTCTCGCTGACCTTTCGTTTGGTGGCCCATATGGAGAGTCAGTGTGTGTGAGGTCCTTCTCCAGCCCCTCCTCCCTCCCCTTTCTCCAGGGACTGCTTTCTGTTTTGACCATTGTGTACACCATGAACTGACTGGACTCTGCATGAGTTTGGAGATCTTTTTTCCTTCTCTGAAAAGTTTCCTCTCTGCCAGGCAGATTTTGTCAGAAACCCTAGGGCCTTGTGGAGAGTTTTCCCTAGACTGAACTCTTGGTCTCCTTTGGGGAGTTCACTAGAGATGCTTCTGGCCTCTAGACTGGTGCTGAATAGAGTCACAGGTTGAGGGATACATCTCCTTGCCACTAGGTTTCTCTCAGGAAAGATGCCCCTTTTTTCACCCTTCCTTGATGCCTTGAGCCAGCAGTCCTCTAACTGTCCAGACTTTTTTGAGTACATTTTAAAATTTTCTTCTGTAACCCAGCTTGGCCACCATACCCCTCCAAAGATGGCTACCATTGCCCAGAGAGTAACAAGTTTTTGACTCTCCAAATTCAAGGACCAATGCAAGGGAACACTGTCTGAAGTTTCCTGCAGTCAAGCCTTTATCTTCCTCAGCTTCTGCCCTCCTCTCTGCTCCCCCTCCCCATGGCCTTTCAGGTTCTACACTCTCCTAGGTCTGACCCGACTCCTTTGTGATGCTCATGTTTTCTCTTGCCATAAAATGACCTTTTCTATTAGCTGGATGATGCTTTCCAAAACCTGTTACAAAAAGTTCGACTTCTCTGGAAAACCCTCCTTTGTCTTGACTAAGTGGCAACTGTCTAGCAAAAGCTTCTTTCGAACGAAACTCCTGCTCTAATCAGATAACAAGACTCGGGCAGGCTCTCTTTCTGCTCTCTCTGCACCCCCCCTCCAGTTTGATACGCATGGTGGCTTATGGCTACTAGCCACCCGTCCCCCTGAGACTTTCTCTGCCAAATCTCCCCATTTCTGTCTGCTTCCCACTTGTTTTTTTATTATTATTATTATTATTATTTTATTTTTTCCCTGTCTGGCCTAAAATTGGAACAGGCCATTCATCTCCCTGTGGGCATCTTGCCCATACCTGCCTGCAGAGATCGATCAGAGACAAACTCACCATGCCTACACCTGCAGATTCTCCAGCTAGACTTCTAGATCAAAGCAAGCACCAAATTCTCTGCTTGTCTGAAATGGCCAATCTGTCTTCACCCACCTGGCTGCCATGGGGAACATGCTGGAGGCTCTCTTTGTTACTGACCTTCTGAGTTATATTTTAAGTTACATTTCAGACATTTTATTACATTTTTATTTATTTATCTAGTGTTGTGGCGGCGGCGGCGTGGGTGGTGGTGGTGGTGGTGCACACCAGACCATATAGGTGGAAGTTCAGAAGACAACTTGACCCAGTTCTTCTATCATGTGGATCCCGGGGATTGAACTCAGGTCATCTGGTGGGGCAACAAGTGTTTTTACCTGCTGAGTCATTGATGGGTCCCTGCATTATTTGTTTTGAAAAAACAAACAAACAAACAAACAACCCCAAACCTAAACTAGTTCAATCTACAGACTTGCATACAGCTTCTCTAGCTTGCAGGGATGCGTTGTTCAGTTGCATGGCTTTTGCTGACTGTCCCCTAGCTTCCTGCCCCACCCCAGTCTTTGAAACATCTCTCAGCCAAGCTGCAAGAGATAAGATGCTCTAGCAGGGAGAGGGGGTTAAACTGCCCAAATGAACTCCCAGCTGTGTTCCCATTTCCCAGAAGCCCACAGTCTGCCCAGATAGAAGTTTTACATGAGTCCTGCCCTTTGGTGATTATATGTGATCATGTAATTTTGTATGTGTTTGTCATGTATGTTCATAAAGGTTGTGTTACATGGATGTAAATTGTCTTTATACGTCATAAAACATGTGGCCACTGTTAAGATGGTAGAGTTCTATATATCTGGTTTTAAGATGTGTTTATATGGGGAGTGGGCTGGAGAGGAAGTTTTGTGATCAAGAGCACGCTTTGCTCTTCCAGACGACCTTAGTTTGGTTCTCAGCAACTATAGCAGGTGGCTCACAGTTCTCTGTAACTATGAACTGCAGCTTCAGGGGATTTGACATCTCCAGCCCCCATAGTCACCTGCACTCATTTCTCTCTCTCTCTCTCTCTCTCTCTCTCTCTCTCTCTCTCTCTCTGTATATGTGTGTGCGCGTATGCACATACACTATTAAAAAATAAAAATAAATCTTAAAAAGGAGTTGTGCACATAGGGCTGGAAAGATAGATGGCTCAGCGGTTAAATGACTGCTTCTCTTGCAGAGGACCAGGGCTCAGTTCCTAGCTCCCACACGGTGGCTCACAACAGTCTGTAACTCTGATTCTAAGAGATCTGATGACCCTTTAGGCCCCTCCACAAGCGCCAAGCATGCACGTGGTGAACATAAATACATGCCAGCTAACAGACACATAAAATGAATAAACCTTTAAAAAAAGATGTGTGAATGTGTATGGCTATGTATGAGTGGATATATATGTTACATATATATGTACACATATTAAGGTGACTTAATTTTTAAAATGGCATAAACAGTTTTCCTATTCAGTATATTTAAAATGGTCACTATATCTTCTTGTACTGTTAAACATTTGTGATACAGTGTGCATGTTTTCTGTGTCTCAAATAAACGTTATTTTTTGTGTATGGATGCTTTGCATGCATGCATGTCTGCATACTAGTGACATATGTACATTGCCCATGGAGCTGAGAAGATGGTAATGGATCCTTTGGAACTAGAATTACAGAAAGTTTTCAGCTCTATGTGGGTGCTGGGAACTGAACTAGGGTTTTCTTCAAATATAAATATGAAATATAACTGTTTTAAAAAGCCATTACATTTAACGAGCTACGAAATATAAAGTATATAGTTGATAAAAACACTAAAGACAAATGTCTTTACATAAAAAGATTTATGTATGTATGTATGTAAGTGTTCTGTCTTCACACACATCAGAAGAGGGAATTATATATACCATTACTGAAGGTTGTGAGCCACCAGGTGGTTGCTGGGAACTGAACTCAGGTCCTCTGGAAGAGTAGTTGGTACTCCTAACCATTGAGCCATCTCTCTAGTCCCCATAAAAAGATTTAAAATGGGCTGGTGAGATGGCTTAGTGGGTAAGAGCACCCGACTGCTCTTCCGAAGGTCCAGAGTTCAAATCCCAGCAACCACATGGTGGCTCACAACCATCCGTAATGAGATCTGATGCCCTCTTCTGGAGTGTCTGAAGACAGCAACAGTGTACTTACATAATAATAAATAAATAAATCTTTAAAAAAAAAAAGATTTAAAATTCATTTAAATATTCATGTACTTTATGGATCTGAGTGCTCTGTCTTTATGCACACCAGAAGAGATCCCACTACAGATAGCTGTGAGCTACCATGTGGTTTCTGGGTATTGAACTCAGGACCTCTGGAAAGGCAGCCAAGTGCTTTTAATTGTTTGGCCCTCTCCTAGGCCCCATAAAAGATTTTTATATAAAATATATAAAGGACAGGTGTAATATAGCTCTAACTTAATTTTAAATCTTGAAGTCTAAACTCAGGCGTATCCAGATAAAAGCTAAGCCCGCTTCTCTGTTTTCAACAAGGTCCTCTGAAGTATTGATCTGCTCTTACTAATGCTTATCAAATCTTGGAAGTGTTTACAAAAACTGCCTTGCAAAAACATAGATTTTTAGACCTGAAGATTAGGCTCCGTGGTTGGGAGCGTTTGTTGCTCTTGCAGAGGACCCAGGTTCAATTCCCAGTACCTACATAGTGATTCGCAAGCAGCTGTAACTTCAGTTCCAGGGGGATCCCATGCCCTCTTCTGACCTCTGTGTGCACAAAGCATACATGTGGTGCATATTACACACACACAAGCAAATAACTCACACATAAAATAAAATGAATAAATCTCCTTTTAAAAAACAAGGATTGTAGCTGGGCAGTGGTGGCACATGCCTTTAATCCCAGCACTTGGGAGGCAGAGGCAGGCAGATTTCTGAGTTTGAGGCCAGCCTGGTCTACTGAGTGAGTTTCAGGACTGCCAGGGATACACAGAGAAACCCTGTCGAAAAACCAAAACAAACAAACAAACAAACAAACAACCCAAAAGAACACACCCACAAATAAAAACAGGGATTGTGTTTTATCCTTTTACTAAATGAGATTTTAAAAACCTGTGATTGGATTTCTTCAAAAAGCTGTTTAAATGTTTTTCCATTGACCAAATTTCATAGCTTACTTCATGGGACAAAAACTTAAATCCATATAAATTTTGTTCATTATACAAACTGTTGCTGTGTTTAGAATCTTCAGTTCTGTAGATTTAGCTATGGGAAAGAACTATACTTTAATATTTCACAAATCCTAGATATTTAAATTTTTACTTCAGTGATAGAAATGACTAATAACCCAAGTCTGCTAAATTTACAAGGAAAGACATTTTTACTTCCTTCTACTATAACTTTGTTTACCAAGAGTCCCTATCTTATTTTTGAGCCACCTACACTTGAACTCTCCTAAACTAGAATACCGGTCTCCTTCACCTGCTTTCTTTGCATTTTAAAACATATTATATTTTATTATTGTCACATTAAATATAGTACCTCTGTGCTATATTTATGTTAACATGTCAACATCAATGAGCAGTTATCTGTGCTTTAAAATTTCAACCATAAGTATAAAGATGTTAAAAACAATTACAAAGCTAAAATTATCTTATATTATCTTAGTCTTTTTTGGTTTTTTTGAGACAGGGTTTCTCTGTGTACCACTGGCTGTCCTGGAACTCATTCTGTAGACCAAGGATCAAAGGTATGCGCCACCATTGTCCAGCATCTTAAATGTTTCAGTAGTCAATCTAGTACCTTCCTGTGTGTGTTCAATAAACGAACCTAAGCCAATAAATGAAATAACCATATAAATGGACTTAAGGACAAAGAAAAATCCATGATAATTTCAACAGATGCAGAAAAAAAAAAAAACCTTTGGTGAAATCCAACGTGCCTTTATGATAAAAGTCCTAGAGAGAGGGCTGGAGGGAATGCCTCTCAATGAAGGCTATATATGACAAACCCATGGCCAACACCATCCTAAATTGGGAAAAACTCAAAGCAATTCTATTAAAATCAGAAAGGAGACAGAGCTGTCTACTATGCGCACTCCTTTCCAATAGAATTCTTGAAGCTCTAGCTGGAGAAACAAGGCAAGAGAAGAGAATTAAAGGGATGCAAATAGGAAAATAAGTCAAATTATCCTTATTTACAGATGATATGTTATCATGTATAAAAGATCCTAAAAATCCTACCAGAAAACTTCTAGAAATTTTTAACAGTTTCAGTGAAGTGAAGTGGCAGAATACAAAACCAACTTTAAAAATTAGCAGCCTTTCTAGCTGTCAGCCACAAGCGTGCTGTGAGATAAGATCATGGACCCAGTACCATTCACAACAGCCTAAAAATATGTAAGAATAAACACAACCAAGGAGGTGAAAGACCTCTATCATGAAAACTTTGAATATCTCAAGAAAGAGATTTGTACTGGCTGGTTTTTTGTGTCAACTTGACACAGCTGGAGTTATCACAGAGAAAGGAGCTTCAGTTGAGGAAATGCCTCCATGAGATCCAACTGTAAGGCATTTTCTCAATTAGTGATCAAGGGGGAAAGGCCCCTTGTGGGTGGGACCATCCCTGGGCTGGTAGTCTTGGTTCTATAAGAGAGCAGGCTGAGCAAGCCAGGGGAGGCAAGCCAGTAAAGAACATCCCTCCATGGCTTCTGCATCAGTTCCTGCTCCCTGACCTGTTTGAGTTCCAGTCCTGACTTCCTTTGGTGATGAACAGCAGCATGGAAGTGTAAGCCGAATAAACCCTTTCCTCCCCAACTTGCTTCTTGGTCATGATGTTTGTGCAGGAATAGAAACCCTGACTAAGACAAGATTGAAGAAGGCATTAGAAAATGGAAATATCTCTCATACTCTTATGCTGGCAGAATTATCATTGTGAAAATGACCATTCTACCAATGCAACCTGCAGATTCGATGTGATCCCAATAAAGATCCCCACAGCATTTGTCATAGAAACAGAGCAAGAAGAACAAGGCTGGAGGGATTACCATTCCAAATCTCAAACTGTATCATGGAGCTATAGTGTGTTGGTATTTTTGTCAGCTTGACACAAGCTAGAGTCAGTTAGAAAGAGGAGCCCTCATCTGAGAAAATGCTTATAAGATTAGCTTATGGGCAGGACTATGTAGGCATTTTCTTTTCTTTCTTTCTTTTAAAAAAGATTTACATATTTAATCTGAGTACACTATAGCTGTCCTCAGACACACCAGAAGAGGGCATCTGATTACATCCCATTACAGATGGTTGGGAGCAACCATGTGGTTGGTGGGAATTGAACTCAGGACCCCTGGAAGAGCAGTCAGTGCTCTTAGCCACTGAACCATCCCTCCAGCTCCTATGTGGGCATTTTCTCCACTAATGGTTGATGTGGGAGACCACATCTCACTGTGGATGGTATTGCCACAGAACAGGTAGTTTGGGATTGGATAAAGAGACAAGCTGAGCAAGCCACAAGGAGCAAATCAGTAGGCAGCATTTCTCTTTGGCCTCTGCTTCAGTTCCTGCCTCCAGAATCCTGCCCTGAGTTCCTGCCCTGATTTCTCTTCATTATAGACCGTGACCTAAGAGTTCTAATTAATATGAAACAAAGCTTTTCATTCCCCAATTCATTGCTTTTGGTCATGGTATTTGTCACAGCAATAGAAAGCAAATGAAAACATATAGTAGTAAAACCTTGTTGTATTGGCACAAAAGCAGAAACACAGGCCAACGGAACAAAATAGAAACCCCAACACAAGTGCACATTAACCTCAGCCATCTGATGTTTGACAAAGGTGCCAAGGCATCATGTTGGAGAAAAGACAACGTCTTCAGCAAGTAGTACCGGGAAAACTGGATGCCCATATGTAGAAAAATGAAATTAGGTCCATAGCTACCATAAGCCAATCTGTAGAAAAAGTAGCTCCAAATGGAAAGACCTAAATGTCCAACCTCAAAACACTGAAATTGCTAGAAGAAAACATAGGCAGTATGCTGCAAGATATAGCTACAGGAAAGGATTTTCTGAATAGGACTCCATTTGTCTAGGAATTAATGCCAACAGTTGACAAGTGGGAACTCATAAAGCTAAAAAGCTTCTACACAGCAAAGGAAACAATCAAGGGAAAAGGGAAGCCACAGGATGGGAAAGGATCTCTGTCAGCTACACACTGAGAGAGAAATAGTATTCAGAATATACAAAAAACTCAAAAAAACCCCCACAAAACCCCAAACCCCAGATAGTCAATGGTCTAATAAGAAAGGGGGGCTATGAAGCTAGTCATGGTGGCACAAGCTTTTAATCCCAGCACTTGGAGAGGCAGAGACAGAGAGATCTCTGTGAGTTTGCGGCCAGCCTAGACTACATAGCAAGTTCTCACTAGCCAGAACTTTGTCTCAAACCTAAAAAAGAAGGGGGTATGGATCAGAGAATTCTCAAAAGAAAAAATAAAAATGGCTAAGAAATATCTCAGAAAGTGTTTAACATCTTTAGCAATGAGGAAAATGGAAATTAAGACTTCTATGAGATTTCATTTACTCCAGTCAGAATGGCTATCAAGAAAACACAACAGGTGCTGGAGGGGATGTGGGATAAAGGATTGGCCTTTCTTTTCTTTTTTTTTTTTTTTTTTAAGATTTATTTATTATATATAAGTACACTGTAGCTGTGTTCAGACACTCCAGAAGAGGGAATCATATCTCATTATGGATGGTTGTGAGCCACCATGTGGTTGCTGGGATTTGAACTCCAGACCTTCGGAAGAGCAGTCGGGTGCTCTTACCCACTGAGCCATCTCACCAGCCCAAGGATTGGTCTTTCTTATTCATGGATTCAGTATGTAACTCCTCTCCAGTTTCCTTGAGGATCCATGTACACTTGTATAGCTGGCAGTGACCCTCATCTGTTCTGTTCCCACTCCACTTATTGTCCATTGTAATTCTATTCACTAGTCATTGCAATTCTGTTTCTAGAAGGGGGAAGAAACAACATAAATGTCCCCTAGCTGATGAATGGAGTAATGAAAATATGATGCATATACACTGTGGAATACTATTCAACTGCAAAGAAAAGGGAAATCATGAAATTCTCAGGGAAAGGGAGTGACGTAACCCAGACACACATGCTTTCTTTCATTTGTGGTTCCTAGTTCTGAGGCTTTGGATATGAGTGTACAACATACTGTAGCCAAAGAAACCAAGGAGGAGGAGGAGGGAGAAGAAGAGGAGGAAGAGGAGGAGGAGGAGGAGAAAAGGACCAGAAGGGGGCAATGAGAGGGTGTGAGAAAGAGCTCTTAGAGAAATAGCAGTTCATAGGTGCTATGAGGTGGGAAATGGGAAAAGGGGGTGTGTCTCTAACTGTGGAAGAGGGCAATACAGATGGAGAGGGATGGAGAATAAATCACATTGAATATGTTTGAAAGAGCCATGAGGAATTATTATTTTGTGTTTACGTAAAATTACATGATATATATGATATATATGATGCTTTTTTGTTTTTTGTTTCTTGTTTTTGTTTTGTTTTGTTTTTTCGAGACAAGGTTTCTCTGTGTAGCCCTGGCTGTCCTGGAATTCACTTTGTAGACCAGGCTGGCCTTGAACTCAGAAATCCGCCTGCCTCTGCCTCCCGAGTGCTGGAATTAAAGGCATGAGCCACCATGCCTGGCTGTGATGATACTTCTTACAAGGGCCATAGTCTAGCTTACAAACACTTCAGTTCCAGACACAAGAAGCCTCCTTACAAGTCACTGGTCAGAGGAGTTCAAGAGATTCCCCAAACAATATAAAATGGGTTTATTGGCATTGTTCTTGGTTGTCTTCCCAGAATTTCAAGGTAAATCCCTTCTGCTGAAGACACCACACACTGTGGACACAGGATTTGGAGGAACGGAGCCAGAACTGGCTTGGAAGCCTCGTCCCTGAGTACTCTTCAGAGTTCTGGAAGGTGCTGTGTAAGCTCCCTGGGGCTGCAGGGACAATCAGTAGTCTTTTTTTTTTTTTTTTTTTTTTTTTTTTTTTTTTTTTTGGTTTTTCGAGACAGGGTTTCTCTGTATAGCCCTGGCTGTCCTGGAACTCACTTTGTAGACCAGGCTGGCCTCGAACTCAGAAATCCACCTGCCTCTGCCTCCCAAGTGCTGGGACTAAAGGCGTGCGCCACCACGCCCGGCGACAATCAGTAGTCTTATCCATTTGTCATGACTGTGAAATACAATGACCAGCATAGCAAGATATCCCCAAAGGTGCAATAGTGGCACTTCTATTTTGGGGTGACCAACAACTGTCTAATTGGGCTTATGGCCCAATCAACAGGAGACAATTCATACCTGGCACTGTGAACCTAGCTGACTTAGCCATGGTTAAATCAACAGGAGACAATTCATACCTGGCACTGTGAACCTAGCTGACTTAGCCATGGTTAAAGTCATGGAACCTAGCGGGGAATTTATTACTGCCCTTTTCTGAAGCCAGTATGATTTCTATTTGCATTTTAAGTACCTACCCTTAAAGCCACAGGTAAGTGTAGCTCTCACCCATCCTCAAAGAAGTTGGTTTTTTTTTTTCTTCAGCAGATAGAGACCGTTAATTTAGATACCAACTAACTGGCCGTGGTGTGCCCATTCCCAATTGATACACACACACTGCAACTTCTACACCTAACGCTTGGAGGGTTTTATAAAGAGAGGTTTAAAAAGGTTGTCGGGGGCTGGTGAGATGGCTCAATGGGTAAGAGCACCCGACTGCTCTTCCGAAGGTCCAGAGTTCAAATCCCAGCAACCACATGGTGGCTACAACCATCCGTAACGAGATCTGGCGCCCTCTTCTGGAGTGTCTGAAGACAGCTACAGTGTACTTACATATAATAAGTAAATAAATCTTTAAAAAAAAAAAGGTTGTCAGAAGAGGATCAGGGCATCAGCTGAGTGACTATATAGGACAAGGTAGCTACACAATTGCAACAGTGTAGTTGCCTATGCAAGACCATTAACAACGACATTAGTTCACCAAAAGGCTTCACTTTAAATAAAGTCATAATGTCTCTAGGCAGTTCATGACTGCTCAAAGAGGGGAGAATCAGTCTGAGGTTTCCCAATCGGTTATTCAGTACCAGTGGTCAGCCCTAAAAACATATACATTCAAGCAACACTGAATAGACCCAGCAGGGTGTATTTATGTATGTATGTAGACATGTAACAATAACAATTAAAGTGAAAAGGGAAACAGTGGAGATAATACATGAAAGCAGGAGGGGCCTTGGAGGCAGAGGAAGGAAAACAGTTGGAAGCAAAGCAGGGTATGGTAATAGGGGCAATGAAGACCATCAAAGCACATTTCATACATATATGAAATGTCAGAGTGAAACCCATTATTTTGTACAATTTGCTAATTAAAAAAGACAGGCTTTCCAGGTTTGGGTGGGGATTGCAAAGACAATCTTACCCTGAGAAAGACATGAGGATCTGGGAGGGGGCCTTGGGTATTGTTGGCAGGCTCATTATCAGGAGGGGAAATGTTTAAACTTATGTGGGCTTGTGAGGCACCCCAAGCTCAGAAAGCGGCTCAAGTCTGGAAGTGTCTCCTAAACTTTTCCTCTCAGGAGAGGAGAGTTTAAGGCTTGATAGGGGTCCGAGAAAACTCCTTTAGTACTTAGAAGGGAAGTTTAATGAGAGTCCCCAGGTCAGGCTTCCCCCCCCCCTTTTCTTTTTAGTGCTGAGGATTGAAAGCACTCCTCCAACTAGTTACACTCGCATACCGGTCAGTTCTTTCCCAGCAAGAGGGGCATTTCAGTTTGCTTCAGTCTCTGGTGAAGATATTCAGAACCGTAGTAAAAGCAGTTTGCAGAACTAGGGCTGGGGTCTCTAAACTGGGAGCGGGGGGGGGGGGGAGGGGGAGGGCGGCCCTAGGAGGGGTGGGGCAGACAGGTGACACGTGTCCCTGTTAAGAGCCAGCCAGAGAGAGGTGGGGGCGGGAGATAGGGACTGAAAGAGACAGAAAAGGGCAGACTGCGCGGGAGACAGAGTCTGCCCTGTGGGAGGAAAGGTCTATTTCCCACTTCAAATGGCTATTTCATGCGCTGTGGGGTGGGTCATTCTGTATCTCTCTGTGTCTCTCCCTTCTTCTATTTATCTCTTCTTGCCTTCTTTGCCCCAGGTCTGTCTAAGAAGCTGTTTTTGGTTCTCCTTCCCTGATCTTCCTCTCTCTCTCTCTCTCTCTCTCTCTCTCTCTCTCTCTCTCTCTCTCTCTCTCTCTCTCTCTCTCCCCCTCTGGCTTGTCAACTCCCCACTTTCTCCTTTGGCGCTCTTTCCTCTGTTCCTTCCTGCTTGTCTCTCTGGCCAGTTACTCTAATTTACATCTGTTGGTCTCTGCTGGGCTCCTCTGCCCTTCTAACTCTCCTCACTCTCTAGTTCCTTTGCTCCACTCCTGACCCTCCTACCCCATCTCTTTGCCAACAGGATGGAAATGCAGGAACCAAAGATGAATGGAACCCTCTCTGCGGGTGCTGCTGCGGGGTAAGTGGGGGATTCAAGGAGCCAGGGTTGTTCGGGAGAGGTCCGGGTTACCTCTTCACCAGCCTCGGTTTTTCTGCCCTATCCAGCTACAGGCAGGAACGCGAAGGCTTCCTGCCCACCACCCGTAACCCTGCTACTGGGAGGAAACCTGTCCAGTTCTTGGATGTAAGTGAGCCCACAGGACCCGTGCAAGCCTCACCTCTCCTATCTAATCCCAACTCCTTCTCCTCCCCAGCTGCTCCCCGGCTAGCTATCTCCCCGGCCCAGCTATTGGCTCCTCAGTTGCTGCCATCTCTAGATACCCCATTTCCTCAAATGCTCCCGCTCTAGCTTTCTCTGTTGCCTAGTTTCTCCCTTCCCACCGATTGCCCCCTGCCTTAGTGACTGTTCTCCCTAATTCTTCTTCTCTTCTGCTTCGGGTTGCTCCCCCTCTGTAGTTTCTTATCTCCAGATTCTCCCCTGCAGCCCCCTTGCACTTCCAGCTGCGCCCTCCAGACTTGTCTCCTACTTTTCCCTTTCTAAGCGCTCCCTTTCCCCGTTTCTTCCCATCAACTATCTCTTTCAGCTTCCTCTTGCTTCCCATCGCTCCTCGTGGATGTCTCCCCTCCCCAGTTGCCTTCACCCTCCTGTCCTTTCCTGGCTCCACTCTAGCCTCTTGTCCTGTTCTCCTCCTCCCCGTCTGTGTTTGCTGGATCTTGCCCCTTGTCAACAGTTCGAGGGGAAGACATCATTCGGAATGTCAGTGTTCAACCTCAGCAACGCTATCATGGGGAGTGGCATCCTGGGACTGGCTTATGCCATGGCACACACTGGAGTCATCTTCTTTTTGTGAGTCTATGTGAGGCTTTTTGGGGGGTGGGGTGGGGTTGTTGGTCTGTGGTACAAAGGGCTGAGTGGGAGACCTAGGCCAAGTCTCACTGTGCTGTGTGTCACAGGGCCCTGCTGCTGTGCATCGCTCTCCTGTCTTCTTACTCCATTCACCTCCTGCTGACCTGTGCCAGTGTTGTAGGTGAGATTCCTAACCTCAGTCCCCATCCTCTGTGGACCTCAAACTCTAGATTCCAATCCAAAGCTCAACTCAGATCTTGAGCCCCGATCCCAGCTTCACTTTCTTGATGTCTGATTGCAACTCAAATCTGACTCTGGACATAAGCACTCTAACCTCAAACCCCAAACTCAGCACCCCAGTTTCCACACTCAACTCCCTGTATGACAGATTCCTCATTCAACCCCAGACCAGCCCCCAGACTACATTATCATCTCCCAGTTCCCAATACCCACTCCTTTGGCCACCAGACCTTCTCCAGCCCCAGACGACTACATTCTATCTCTTAGGAATTTTCAGGTCCTCCTAACCTGAAAACCAGTTTTGAAATCCTAACACCTCTGCTTTCCAGCAATCATGGTCCTAGGACTCTCTATCTCTCTCCATGGTCTCAGTCCACAGTCTGTCTCCCAAACCCCAGCTCTTTGCCTTTAGCCTTTAACTTCTCCCTGGCCTCAGATACCACTTGCCAGACCCACAAATTCCACCTTAAACCGCATAGCCCTCCATGCCAGCCTCTATCAGTCACAGCTGAATTACAGCTCCCCCTCCTAGCCTGGCTTTCCCAAACTCACAGGCTATTCCTTCCTGCCTCCCTGTTCACAGGCATCCGTGCCTATGAGCAGTTGGGACAGAGGGCATTTGGACCTGCCGGGAAAGTAGTCGTGGCCATCATCATCTGTCTGCACAACGTTGGGGGTGAGGTCTTAGGGAAGGTCAACTAGAGGGAAGAGGGTAGACCGAGTGAGGTAGGCTTTCCCAAGGGTGGGCTGGGGAAGAGGGAACCCTGATTAAATACCTGCTCCTTCTGCACCAGCTATGTCCAGTTACCTGTTCATCATCAAATCTGAACTCCCCCTGGTTATTGGCACCTTCCTGCACATGGACCCTGAGGGGTGAGTATATAGTACCTCCCAGGGAGGGACCCCAACCCTACTTGTGAGTTCTAGCCATCATCTTCAATACTGTATCTACCTGACTCCCAGGTGCTGTGTTTTGAGACTACTGCAGGTTAACCGTGACTGACTATGTGACTCCTGTGTATTATGAGTCAATATTGAATGTGACCATAGGCCACAGGACTCTGGTAGACCATAGGCTGTTTTTGAAACTTCAGGCTGATTTTGGCTGGCAGCTGTCTCTGTATGCTTGGTGTGTGCTGACGTTGGCCACATGTGTGTGACTGTACAGATTTAGTAGATGTAGACCCTGCATTGGACTCAGTGACTGTTGGACTGGCTGATTCTCTCTGGCCAGCCATGTGATGGATGACAGCTGGGTCCTGTATGCTGCGATTGAGCCCAACCATATGTGTTTGACACTTGGCTACTCTTATTTTTCCTGTTTAGCTGATTCTGGGTTCTTCGGGCTATTGGACGCTATCTATCTCTAAATGTGTGATTGCTGACTCCAGTGGTCTGTGGGTCATGTCAACTGTGTGCGCTCTGTCAACTCCATCTCCTTGTTTGCTTTGGTGATCATTGTATGGCAGATCCTCCCAGGCTGTGTGTGTGCTCAGGGGAATGCGACTGTGGAGGTTCTCTTGATTACAGCTGCAACCATGTATATATGTTTAGACTGTTAGACTCCACGTTCACACTACTGGCATAGCATCTACGGTTTTATTTTTTAAAATACATATACAATGAATGTGTTCATTTGTGCACACAGCAGTACTTTTTTTTTTACTTGCATACATCTTTATGCCTCTGTATTTTTCTTTTTTAAATGTGGATGGAACCCAAGGCGTCTTGTGTGCCAGGCAAGTGCTCAGTCACTGAACTGCGTACCCCTAATTTCCTCTGCATACATTGTTGTTGTTGTTGTTTTGACACAGGGTCTCTTTAGATAGCCCTGGCTGTTCTGGAACTCACTATGTAGACCAGGCTGGCCTCAAACTCACAGAGATCTGCCTCCCAAAGTGCTGTGGCTGAAGGCATATGCCACCATGTCTGGCTTTCTATACACCTTTTTGAGAGAGGATTTGGCTCTGTAGCCCAGGCTGGCCTGGGATTTGCCTTGGCTTCTCAAGAGCTGGGATTTACAGGTCTGCACTACCTTGCCTCATGCTTGTGTATATTTTGACATAGGTTTGTATGTTTAGAGACCAGCTCTTACTCTAATCCTGTGGACTTTGGTGCACATGTGTGACTTGGTCAGTTAAACTCAGTAGTTTCACGTGCCTGACTGACAGTTTTGCCTCTGAAGTGCTTGGTTTGATTCTGAAACTATCCAACTATGACTAGCTATGTCCAAGTCTTCTTCTTTTCCCTCTGCCTTGCTGGGGTTCAAAGCTGGAGCTTTTGGACATACTAAGCAAGTAAGTGCCTTCACCAGTGAATGACGGCCCCTGCCAAATTAATTATAACCAAGTCCCATTGTGTATGTAACCAAGATTTATTCTATTCAGTTGTGTCTGTGTAATAGGAAAAGAATATGTGAATGCCTGGAACATAGCAGGCACTCCATAAAGTGAGTATGTGTTGTACGTGTGTGTTCTTGTGTATGTGCACATGAATGCACATGTGTGAGTAAAGGCCAGAGATTGATGTCAGGTATCTCTTCTCTCTTTACCTTATTTTTGAGACTGGACCTCTCATTGAACCCAGAACTCATCAATTAGGTTATAGCAGTGTGCCAACGCTATGTCTCCAACGCCCATCCACAGCGCTGGGAGTTTGCATGAGTGTTGGAGATCCAAACTCGGGTCTTCATCGTCGCCTAGCAAGCACTTTACAAACTGACCTATCTCCTCAGCCCTAGGTTTAAAAAGAATTCTTTATTTTATATGTTTGTCTGAATGTATGTTGTACATTTTATATATATGGTGCCCCCAGAGGCCAGAAGTGAATGTCAGATTCCCTGCAACTGAAATTTAGGCACCCGTGAGCTCTCTGATGTGGATTCTGGGATCTCCTTGTCTTCCTAGAGACTGGTTCTTGAAGGGAAACCTCCTTATCATCCTGGTCAGCTTGTTAATCATCTTGCCTCTGGCTCTCATGAAACACCTGGGTAAGGAGGCTTCCTGGGTCGGTCATTGGCTGTCAGGGTTAGAGTGTGGGAACTAGGCAGAAAAAAAATCCATTTTGTTTTATTTTCATTTTGGTCCTGGAGACGGAACCCAGAGCTGCACACAGACTAGGCAAGTGCAATATCACTGGGCTCTATTGCCAGTCTGGGGGAAAAAAAAATCCCATTTTCAAGGGTTTGGAACACTGAGGGGTTGGGGAGGGCTTGTTTGATTTGGGTTTTTAACAGATTAGTCGGAGTTTTGTATAGAGGTGAGGCTGGTTCAGGTGGAAACAAAGGCTTATTCGAAGAAGGACAAACCTTTGGTGTGTGGAGTGCCAGGTTCCTTGAATTCTGAGGCTCTGTTATCACCTCCTGTAGGCTACCTGGGGTACACAAGCAGCCTCTCCCTGACCTGCATGCTGTTTTTTCTCATTTCGGTAAGTCAGAGAGCGAGAGCGAGTGAGCGAGTGAGCGAGTGAGCGAGTGAGCGAGTGAGCGAGTGAGCGAGAGAGAGAGAGAGAGAGAGAGAGAGAGAGAGAGAGAGAGAGAGGTGGGGGGAGAGAAATGGGCAGTGGTGGGGGGGTGTTTGAGACACGGAGGCAAAGCCTTCTCTGTGAACTTGCTTCCTTACTCGTGACCCCCAGGTCATCTATAAGAAGTTCCAGATTGGCTGCGATGTGAGCCACAATGACACAGTAGTGGAGGATGAACAAGCTCCTTTGCAGGCGTTTAACAGCAGCTGCGAGGCCGAGCTCTTCACCGTTGACTCTCAGGTAGGTACACAGGCAGGTAGGAGCTTGGACCACACTGGGCCATCTCGTCCCATCCCGACATTTTGTTTTGATCAGAGTACCTTACTTGAGAGGAAATGGGATCCCCAGTACTGTAGGGATTCTAATTCCATATTCATGGACCATTCCCCTAGATGTCTTACACAGTGCCTATTATGGCTTTTGCCTTTGTCTGCCATCCTGAGGTGCTGCCCATCTACACAGAACTTTGCCGGTGAGTAGAGAGCATGTGAGAGATGGGCCCGCTAGAGGGGGCAGTAGCCATAGTGTCTGGCAGCCTCCATGGTAGCCTTGGTATGGTATCTTGAGGGTGGCTGGTTTTGCCAAGGGAGGGATTTGGAGTGTCCACGAGACCTCAGAGACTCAGGGAAGTGAGTATTTCCTGCTTGGATTTAAGTGGTCCACTCTTTTAAAATGTGAATGGACAGAGTTAGGAGGTATCGATCAGGTGACTAGACAGAAGAGATGATGGTCTGAGGAAGCAAGAATGGTCAGATGGCTGGGGAGACAGATGGACAGAGGAGAGGCAGGGCTGGGGTTTCTGGATGACTAGAAAGAAAGGGGCAGTATTGATGGCTCTATGGAGGAAGAGTTGGAGATAGTCATATGTGTGGAGATATAGAAGGACAGATAGGGGAGGCTTGGCTAATTATAAGGGGGAGGGACGGGTAGAATGTCAGCGTGGATCAGCTGAACATTGTCAGATCAGGAGGAGGAAGACTCTGGAGGGTTGGGGGCAGTTTTGAGGGTTCTGGGACAAGATCAGGGGTGTGGACATGACAGTTCCATGATCTATGCACTTCAGCCCCACCCAGCGCAGGATGCAAGCTGTGGCCAACATGTCTATTGGAGCTATGTTCATCATGTATGGACTCACAGCGACCTTTGGATACCTCACCTTCTACAGTGAGTGTGGCTAGGGCCAAGGTTGGGTGAAGCTATGGTAGAGACTGAGCCTGAGCTATGGCAGAGGCCTCTGAGCCTCCCCACAACCCCCACTCCCCAGGACCTTGGGCTCATCAGTTTCCTAAGGGAGAGTGAGCATCACGTGTGTAGACTTTATCATCATGTATGTGTTCCTTGGTTTCTGAGCTAGTGAGCCCAGTGTTCATGCATCTTGTGTTCCCTCCTTATGGTCCAGGCACTGTGAAGGCAGAGATGCTGGAAATGTACACCCAGGAGGACATGCTTATCCTTTGTGTGCGTCTGGCCGTACTGCTTGCAGTAACCCTCACTGTGCCTGTTGTGCTTTTCCCTGTGAGTGGGGGCAAGGAAGACCTGGGGGCAGGGTGAAGGGATATGGATGGATGAGCAGAAAGAAGAAAAATGATGTTTGGCAAGAAGGTGGAGATAGGAGCAGATAAGTAGGTGGAATACGTAGGGACAGATATACAAGAATGGGCCTGATGAACATAGACAGCAGCAATAGATGGCTAGACAAAAGAGGACATGGGACCAGGGATATAACTGAGTTTTCAGAGTGAGTTTGCCCTGAGTGAGATCTCAAGCACCATGGTGCATTCCTGTAATCCTAGCACTCTGGAGCTAGAGGCAGGAGGATTAGGAGTTCCAGGTCAGTCTTAACTACAGGCTGAGTTTGAGGCCAGCCTTGGCTGCGTGAGATTCTATCTCAAAAACCACAAAGGAGGGACATGGTGGGAGAGGCAGTCAGAGAGGGAGAGAGGCAAGGATGAGTGATGGTCAGAGGATAGGCAAATGGGGAAATAGAGATGGATAGGAGAGGAGACAGATGTCAGTAGTGGTGGAAGCCGAGCTAGATGGTCATACGGAAGAAGATGGTTTGTCAGGGTAGAGGCACAGATACTTGGTCAGACAGGCTGGAGGCATAGAGAGCGGGATAGGGAATCAAGGATTTTCGGAAGGGTAGAGACAGATAGGATCCCATGGCAGAGGGACCACATGTGAGTCCTGTCCTGCCCTTCCTTGGATGCAGATCCGCCGAGCCCTCCAGCAGCTGCTCTTTCCAAGCAAGGCCTTCAGCTGGCTAAGACATGTGGCCATTGCCTTGATTCTGCTTATTTTGGTCAATATCCTCGTCATCTGTGTGCCAACCATCCGAGATATCTTTGGGTTTATTGGTCAGTATTGTCAACCCTGGTTCCTTGTCCTGTCTACTGTGGGCCTTGCCCTCAAACTTAGGTTGAATGCTGTCCCTTTCTGTCCTTCAGGGTCCACTTCAGCCCCTAGCCTCATCTTCATCCTTCCCAGTGTCTTCTACCTCCGTATTGTACCTACTGAGGTGGAACCTTTGTTTTCCTGGCCCAAGATCCAGGTGAGTATCCCAGGAAGGAGGGTTGGGGGAAGAGGCAGCATTCTGAAGAGGGACTACTTGCTCCAAGATGCTGAGAAATGCAAGGAGCTTCATCTAGATGGGGCTAGGGAAGGAAGCAGTATCCAGGAAAGAAGGGAAGATGGTAAGGAAGAATGAAGGTGGTTGTCTCAGAAAGGGATAGAGTAGACAGAACAGAAACAATATCTAGCAAGAGAGAGAACAGTCTAGAAGGAACTGGCAAGCTGAGCTTATGGTTCAGCTGCAGTGTGTTTTCCTAGCATTGGTAAATCTCTAGTTTCTGTCTCCAGCACTGCAAAGTGCGGAGGATTTTTCAGATAGATGAAGGGCACACCACTGGGGAGAGAGACAGAGAAACTCTGAAAAAGGGATGGAGGGAACGAATTCCCAGAAGGTTCTGAAAAGATGGAAGATATACTTCAAGGAGGGACAGGGAGAACATAGGAGAGTCAGGAATGGCTGGGGCTTCCCCTGGAAAGGGTGGAGGGCTTCCAGAGCATTCTCCAGAAGGCTTTGATGCATGATCCAGGCCAACTTTACCTTTTGGTCCTATTGCCCACAGGCCCTGTGCTTTGGTGTCCTGGGAGTCCTCTTCATGGCCATCAGCCTGGGCTTCATGTTTGCCAACTGGGCCACAGGCCAGAGCCGTATGTCTGGCCACTGAGCTGGCCTGGCTTGCCTCACTCAGCCCCTATGCTCACGCGTGTATACGAGGGAATCCAAGTCACCTTCCTGAGTCCTTCCTGCTTGGGGCATGGAGGTGTCTGGTTTCTAATAACATTGCTGTGGGAAATGGGGACAGTCGAGGAGGCATAGTAAGTAGTTTATCCCCTTCCCCTTAGAGTTGCCTCACTGCCAACCCCATGAGAGGAGGTATGGGAGGCCAGGTCCTTAGAAGAGTTGTTAGCCCAATAGTTCTCACTTCCTAGATGAAGCTGTTAGGGTTACCCTGGCGCTAAAAGGGAAGAATAAAGATGCTGAATGAAAAACCTGGTCTGAGCCGTGTGTTATTTCTCAAAGCCTTACTGGAAGAAACGTGCCCAAGTTCAGGCAGGGGGAAACTGAGGCTGTGAGTAGACTCCTGCTCCTTGTCAGCTGTGCCCTGCTCCTCCCCATTCCTTCAGTGACATGGCCCTCAGCTCAGCCACTCCCTCATTTACTTACTCAACATTTATTGTGAGGTTGGGAATATAGCAGGGAATGTTCAAAGTGTAAGACATAGAGTTGGGAATCAAGTAGATCGGAGTGCTTCAGGACAAAAGACAAGAAAAAAAATGGCCTAAATTTGGTCTGCTTCCCTTTTTCTGTGTGGCTCATGAACTAGAAAGGTTTTGCAAATTTCTAAAGTATAGGAAAAAAAAATCAAAGGAAGAATAGTATCTTCCAGACTGGCAAGATAGCTCAGCAGGTAAAAGTACCTGATGCCAAGTCTGACAAAGGGACCTTGATTTGGAAGAGTTGTACCGATTCCCATCTATTGTCCCCTGACCTCCACACAAGGGCCAAGACATTTTGTGCACATGCAAATGCATGCATATCCATGCACGTGCGTGCACACACCTCAGATAAACAAATATAAACAAATAAATAAAAGTTGAAGCATGAATGGTGTTTTTGTGACACTTGGAAATTATAAGAAACTCACATTTCATTGCCTGGATGGTCTTGCTGTAACGTGGTCATTATGTGTGTTTGCAGACTATTCATGGCTGTTCGTGCAGAACTAAGGAGTTGCTAAGGAGACCATATAGCCAACAATACCTATGTTATTTATTCACTGGCCTTTGCCAGAAAAAAAAAATTAGCTGAATGCTGACTGAGTGGAAAGGAAGAAAAATACCACCCCCCTTTGAGACAGGGTCACACTATGTAGCCTTTGGTGACCTGGAACTGGCTGTGTAAACCAGGATGGCTTGGAACTCACAGACATCTACTTACCTCTGTTTCTGCTTCCCAAGACATAAGCTTCTGTTGGGGTTAAAAGCATATACTGCTATGCTTGAGCTTTTTTTTAATTTTTGTTTTGTGTGTGTTATGCTTGGTCACTGCAGAGACCGGGAGAACATACTGGTTCCCTGGAATGAAGTTACAGATAGTTCTCAGATGCCATGTGGGTGCTAAGAACCAAATCCAGGTCCTCTGCAAGAGCAGCAAGTGCTCTTAACTGCCTAGCCATCTCTCCAGCCCCATAAAGGATTATTTTGAACCCTGAAGCAAAGAATTTCCAAAGCAGAAGCAAGTACTAAGTCCCTAAGGCACGGATGACCTTGACTGGTCCAAGCAAGAATAAGGAGTAAGGAGGAGCTAGCATAAATATTTAAGGGCTGATTTCACCACACCTTTGTCAATAACCCCAAATTACAAAACATATTATTGGCCACCTAATAGATGAAAATGGTATCACAGTTACATTTATATACTTATGGAAGAAAGGTTCAGGTGCCAGGTGACATTTATCTTCCCACATCCTTTATATCTTCAATATTTATTGTGCCAAGAATAAAACCAAAGGCTTGATACCTGCTAGGTGAATACTCCATCAAAGCTACATCCAGAGCCTCCTCAACAATCTTCATACATGCATAGGCCACTACTGATAAATAATATGTTTCCCTATGTGATGGTTGGTCTTGACAACTTCATGGGATTAGGAATTGTCTAGGAGACGTACCTCTGGGTTTGTCTGTGAACAAGGGGGTAGGTTTGAGGAGGAAAAGACCCTGTGTATGGTTGACACTTTCCCTATGAGATGAGGCCCCAGACTGAATTCAAAAGGAATAGGAGAAAGTGAAAAGCATACCAGCAACCATTGCTCTCTTTCTGTGCTTCTTGACTGTGGACATAGTGTGGTCAACCCCTTGAGTGCCTTTACCATCATAAATTATACCTCACCTAAACAAATGGTGCCTCAAGTCAATTTTGTTATAACAGTAAGGAAAATAACTAATAAACTCCCGTCCACTCTATTTTTAAAATTTTTCTTAGATGGTGTCCAAGCATGCTGTGAGTGATGGCTTTCTCAGTCAAGCAACTGGCATTTTGGTGCATTCAGCTGTGCCCATCCCCATAAAAAGATCAACTCAGCTGGGCTTAGTTGACACATTACGTAGCCCCCTCCACCCCGAATATCCAACTGGCAACTGCATATAGAGGCCAGAAGGGGGCTTGCTCCATCTATGTGGCTCTGGGGAGGCCCTCATCTGTGTTGCGTAAGGTTTTCTAGGTGAGGCTGGTTGGAGAATAGATGTCCACAGCCCTGCAAGGAACCCCTCCACCTATGTTCTGTAATGTAGCCTAATAAGCCCATTGGTTTTCCAGAGGGAGCATTGGAGGAACCGTGCCTCAGTTTGTAGCTGGGACCTTCGGAGAAGGGGTAGATAGATGTTGCTTATGTCTCCTCTGGAGAGGAATTTTAGTAACAAGTTTGGTTGCAAAACCTTGGCTTTGGGCTGGAGAGATGACTCAGCGGTTAAGAGCACTGACTGCTCTTCCAAAGGTCCTGAGTTCAAATCCCAGCAACCACATGATGGCTCACAACCATCTGTATAGCTACAGTGTACTCATATACATAAAATAAATAGATCTTTTAAAAAAAACCCTTGGCTTCAAGGAGTTATCTTACATGTGCGCGTGTGTGCGCGCGTGCGCACACACACACACACACACAAACACACACACAGAGCTCTCCCTCTCTTCCCCTTCCCCCCTTTCTTTCCCTCTCTTCTGTGTGTTTTAAACAGTTTCACCGTGTAGCCTAGGCTAGTCTTGAAGTTGTAATGATCCTCCTTGGTTCACCCTCCTGAGTGATGGGACTACAGACATAAGCTACTATGCCCAGTCTCTCTTCTTGTTTGTTTGTTTATTTATTTGAGACAGGGCCTATGTAGCCTAGGCTGATCTCAAATTTGCCATGTAGCTAACCATGGTCCTACGTTCCTCATCCTCACTCCGTAGTGATTCAGGTTTATATGAGTGCACCAGCAAACAGAACCACGTGCTCCCCTTTTCAATGTTCTTTGATCCTTACTGCCACTAGACACAGCTAAGCATGCCTACTTGACCGGAATCAGGTGGGGTAGCGGGTAGGTGTGTGTAACAGGCACACCAACCGAGCTACACTCTGGCCCCTTTGGCATTTGTTCTGTATAATTTCCGTTGTGAGCAGAATCCAGGTGGGGTTTTCTTGCATTTTAAAGTTTGCCAATAAGAAAGCAGGATTAAAAAAAGGAAGGACAGATTAAAAAAAAAGTTTGCCAATACAAACTAAAAAATAGCAGAATTAATATATAAAGAGCAGCCAAGACAGACCTGGAGGTATAGGCTTATAATTCCAACTGTGTGGGAGGCTGAGGTAGGTGGATCACAGGGCGAATTTCAAGCCAATGACCTACAGAGGTGTAAGTTACATTTGCGATTTAATGAGAATATGTTTCAGAAATAGAATGTTCGGGAGAGCAGTTTAGTGCCCACTGGGAGAGGGCTCACCTAGCTCGCACTGGTGAGGCTTTGATTCAACCCCCAGTCCCACGCACACACAACAAAGAGTAGGCAAGCATTTCTTTATGCAGTGCTGCGGATTGCTGCGGATTGAACCTGGCTCTTTATGCATGCTAGGCAAGCATTCTACCAAGTGAGCTCCATCCATAGCTCACAGCCCAGGAGATTTTGAAAATGAGAATAATATAGTATATTTGCCCTAACAAATACTGCCATGTAGCTTAAAAATCATAGTCAAGGGACTAGAGTGGTGTGTTAAGGAAAATAAGGGTTCCCTCAAAGATGCTCATCTCCTAATTCACAGAGCCCATGAACATGTTGAAGGGAAATTACAGTCGCATATGGAATTGAGGTAGCTCAACCTTAAGATAGTGAGATCGTGTTTGCTCATCCTGATGGTTCCAACGTCACCACAGCAGTCTTTATAAATGGGAGGTAGACAGTTCTCAGAGAAAGACAGCAGAAACAGAGACAAAGGAATGCTATGTTGTTGGCTTTCCAAAATGCAAGATGAGCAGGGTGGTGGCGGTGCACGCCTTTAATCCCAGCACTTGGGAGGCAGAGGCAGGCGGATTTCTGAGTTCGAGGCCAGTCTGGTCTACAAAGTGAGTTCCAGGACAGCCAGGGCTATACAGAGAAACCCTGTCTTGAAAAAAAAAACAAAAACCCAAAACCAAACCAAACCAAACCAAACCAAAAACCAACCAACCAAACAAAAACACCCCAACAAACAAACAAACAAACAACCCCCCTCCCAAACCAAAACCCCATACACTACAAAGTAGATGGGGGCTGGATATGATCATACATGCTTGTAATCTCAGTTCTGGCGAGGCAGAAGCAGAAGTTGTGAGTCTGGGTGGCTATCCTGGGCTACTTAGTGGGACCAAATCTCACCAAACAAAACAAAACATAGGCAGAAGTGTAGTGAAATATAAAAATTTAGCATAAGTACTTCTTGACATGACATAAAGGCTAAAACAATTAATATATATTATTTGATATATATAATATATATTACAAATAAGATATATTTGTAAGATCTGAAAGTGAAAGTACCATTTATCGTGCCAAAACACAGACAAATTACTGCTCTAAAAGGAAGATTTGGTGGGAAGGGAAGAAACATGTAACAGATCAATAGTAACTGTTTTGAGGATATAGTTCAGTGGATAAGAGTGCTTGCCCAGTATGCACAGGTCTGGGATTGATCCTCAGCACCCCATAAGTGAGAAATGGAGATTGGAGGATCATACATTTCTTAGGTCCATAGTGAGTTTGAGTCCAGCCTGGGGTACATGAAACTTAAAAAACAAACAAACGAACAAACAAATGAACAAACTGGGGGCTGGAGAGATGGCTCAGTGGTTAAGAGCACTGACTGCTCTTCCAGAGATGCTGAGTTCAATTCCCAGCAACCACATGGTGGCTCACAACCATCTGTAATGGCATCCAATGCCCTCTTCTGGTGTGTCTGAAGACAGCTACAGTGTACTCATATAAATAAAATAAATAAATCTTAAAAAATGTTCTTAGTATATAACAAAGTTATTGCATATCAGTAAAGGTATCATATTGGCAAACATGCCTAGGCAAATGAGTATTAAAAATATGTTCAGGGCCTGGAGAGATTGATGGTTCAGTGGTTAAGATTACTGGCTACTCTCGCTGAGGACCTGGGTTCAAGTCCCAGGACCCATAGGAAGCCCAAAATTGTCTGTAACTCCAGTTCCAGGGAGATCTGATGCCCTCTTCTGGCCTTTCTGTGCATAGACATAAATATAGGCAAAATACCCATGCATATAAAATAATGTTCAGTAGTATTTCAGCATAGCACAAAAGGACTAAGAAACAAGGAACAAAAGGAAAGGAACCCAAAGGGGACAGACAACAGATCCTGGTAGTCTCAACATTTACCTAGTTGGCTTTTCAGATATAAAATATAAAAAGAAGGAATGGAGAAAAGGCACTAGTTGAAATAATAATCTAGAATTCTCTGACCTTAAGACAGGAATCTTTGGAGGCTGGAGTGCTAGCTCAGTGGTTATGAACACTTGTTGCTCTTACAGGAGACCTGTGTTGATTCCCAGCACTGACAGGGGTCTCACATCATCTTTAACTCCAGCTCTAGGCCATACAACACTCTCTCCTGACCTTAGCAGGCATCAAGCATACATGTGGTGCACATACATGTATGCAAGCAAAACACTCACACACATAATAAAATCATTTAAAAAAGACATGAATCTTCAAACTGAGAAAAAAAAAACCCACTAAATCTAAGAATGAGTCTCTGTGTGTCTCTCTGTCCTGGTGTCCACCTGACAGGGGTGAGGGGTGTTGGTGCAGGACGATTGCTTTAGCCCAAGAATTCGAGGTCAGCCTGGGTAGTATAGTAAGTCTCTTGGGGGTTAGGAGAAGACAGAGAGCATGATGGATAAAAGATCCAATAGTGTTAGGTACAAACTCAGGAGCCAGATTACAGACTGGAGTTCAAAATTGGACTTTTCAACTTGTTAACTTTATGACTTTGTATACGTCACACAACTTTTCTGTGTTTGCATCTATTCAAGTAAATTTGGAATAGAACAATTAACTCATTTGATTGCTATGATCAAATGAGTTAATATATTAGAATGCTAAGAACAGCAGCCATTACTCAGTAAGAGTTACTATGTATTTTAGCTATTATGGTTGCAATGACAATCTATTAAAATGTGAAGGCATTCAAGCTAGGATAGTGGCACATGCCTGTAAGCCCAGCACTTGGGAGGCTGAGGCAGGAGGATGTACTTCTAAGTTAGCTTGAGCTAGCTTCCTAGTGAGTTTGAGGCTGGCCTGGGCTATCAGATGAGATCATCTCAGAAAAAAAGGGAAGGCATTTGTATGAAGATGGGGATCAGCAATAGCTGATGGCTTCCTTCCTATCCCTATCTCTATAGATAATATAGAAGATGGGTAGATGTAGTTGTATTTCCAAATATCTGCCAGCAACAAATATTCTGGGGAAGTACTGGGGTTTAAATCTAAGGCCTTGTGTGGGCTGGGCAAGCACTGTGACCTACATTGCAAGTCCTGTGGCAAAAAGATTCTCGATTGATTGACCTTTATTGGGGCATTAGATGACCTGTATGGATGTTCAACCTTTTTGCATTTCAACATGATGTTGTGATATGTGTTGGGCTGGATCTATATGTATACTGAGATCTCCACAGGTTGGATACTTCTGGGAGTGAGACATCAGGGTCATGGGTAGAGAATCAGCTGAGGTATTTTCTTAATGATGTCCTCTACTTTCTTTGTGTTTTCTGGAAGGCTCAGTATCTATCTTGTAAATATTAGGGGGAAGACACTTGGCAGGCCTGGCCCAGTGCCAGGTCAAAGAGACTTAGAGATGTTAAGACCTAAGTGGAGTGGGTCAGTCCCATGGAAATCAAGGCTGGCCCATAACTGACCAATCCCTGCGTAGCTCTCTCCATTCTCTAGTGTGCAATAAATAGCAACAAATTTCACTCATGCCTGGATCCTTATACACTGCAGATGAATGGCTAACAGAGAAGTTCTGGAAGCATTGAGGGAGAGTCACAGGCAAAAGGGAGGTGATCGGCTGAGCTCAGCTTCCGAAATTCACTACCTTAATAAGTACCAACCTCCAACTTTTACCTGTCTTCTTATGGCCTCATTGGTCTGTTGCTTTGTATTATAATATTAAGTTTTGTACTTGAAGGTCTAGGCCTACAAGAGAATTCTCACATTTATAGGCCTTTGTCTTGCAAACTTCGTTCTTTGATTTAAAACTATTGGTAAAATAAACTGGCTACAGACAAAAAGAGGGAGATTGGCAAGATCAACAAGACAGGTAATATATACACTGATCCTGCTAGTTGAGCACAGTTCCGAGACTGGCTGAGGCATTAAAAAAAGTCTTTCCATAGCCAATGGATCGTGTTGACTATAAAATCCTCAAGACTTTTCATACCATTTTTTTTAAATGGCATAGATTGATATTATAATCTGCTATAATCCAAACAAACTTTTGTTTTTTTCAAGACAGGATTTTTCTGTATAGCTCTGGCTGTCTTGGAACTCACTCTGTAGACCAGGCTGACCTCGAACTCAGAAATCCGCCTGCCTCTGCCTCCCAAGTGCTGGGATTAAAGGCATGTGCCGCCACTGCCTGGCCCAAACTAACTTTTAAAGAAAGACAGATCAGCTCAAACAAAGAACAGAAAAATCATCCTTGATCTGTGCATGCTGCACATTCCATACAAATGTGTATCACCACGCCTGGATCTAAGCCTTTCTTAGTACCTTACCCTAAGGTAGACTCTTCAGACAAGGGCAAAAAGCAGCAACACTGTTCACCAAAACATCATAAGAACAGTCTCTAGGCCACATACTAAAATTACTCTCCTCTGAAACCTCTTGAGCCGGGCTTCCACAGTTCAAATCACCTTCAGCAACAAAGCCTTCCATATTCCTACTAGGATGGCCCATTAAGCCCCATTTAAAGCACTCCACTGCTTTCCAGAGCCCCAAATCCACATTCCTCCCAACAAAAGCATGGTCAAGCCTATCACAGCAAAACCCCAGTCCCTGGTACCAACTTCTTCTGTCTTTGTTAGGGTTTCATTGCTGTGAAGAAACACCATGAACAAGGCAACTCTTTGTTGTTGTTGTTGGTTTTTGTTTTGTCTTGTTTTTTTGATATAGGGCTTCTCTGTATAGCCCTGGCTGTCCTGGAATTCACTCTGTAGACCAGGCTGGCCTCAAACTCAGAAATCCGCCTGCTTCTGCCTCCCAAGTACTGGGATTAAAGGCAGGCGCCACCATTGCCCAGCCAAGGCAACTCTTAAAAAAGCAAACATTTACTTGAGGCTAGCTTACAGTTTCAGAGGTTCACTCCATTATCATCATGGCAGGAAACATGGCAGTGTCCAGAGAGATGTGTTGCCAAGACATTTCTTTTTTAAAAGAAATATTTATTTATTTTATGTATATGAGTACACCGTAGCTGTCTTCAGACACATCAGAATTGGGTATCAGATCCCATTACAGAAGGTTGTGAGCCACTGTGTGGTTGCTGGGAATTGAACTCAGGACCTCTGAAAGAGCAGCCAGTGCTTTTAACCACTGAGCCATCTCTCCAGCCCCAAGTTCTACATCTTGATCTGAAGGCAGTCAGGAGAAGAATGCTTCACAGGCAGCTAGGATGAGGGTCTCAAAGCCCATCCCCGTAGTGACACATTTCTTCCAAGAAGGCCACATCTCCACATAGTGTTATTCCCTGGGACAAACATATCAAATTACAGCAATAATTCCTGCTTCACAAAAGGTCTGTCAAATGTTCTGAGCCAAAAGACTCAAGATAGATGCTCCAATGTTATCGAGAATGCTGGGCACTATCCAGATGGTCAGCTGTCTCTGTCATTTCTATAAGTTTTGGAAGCTGTATCCTTGTGCTTCCTGCATACTCAGGTAATATTTATTCCTTCTTGTGTCTCTGATGGGCTTGAAGACTTAAGATAGTCATAGTCTTACTATAAGCTTAAGTTGTTTAGGATTTAAAAGGATCATCTAGGTCTAAGAAGGTAGTTTTAGGATGATAATACGAGTTATAGAAATTGATGTAGATACAGAACTCTAAACTCACCAGAATAGGATAGATAATAGAATACATTTTCCTCCGTTGCCAAATATGAACAGAGTACAGTTTTTTAAAGGCAACTCTTACCTAATAATTTCCATAATAATTTCATAATTGTTCCTAGGATTTGTTGTTTAATATTATAAGAGAAAGAGCCTTTTTATTTAGACAAAAAAGGGGAAATGTTGAGGTTTGGTCTGTTGCTATGTATTGTGATGCTAAATTCTGTATCCCAAAGTCTAGCTGTATGAATGACTTCTCGGGTTTACAAGCTTTTGTTCCTTGATTTAAGACAATTGGTTAAATAAAATTGGCTACAGTCGATTACTGGAAAGATTAGAGGTAGGTGGATTTTGACTTACCTGGTTGCCGGGTAGAGAAGAGAAAGGAGAGAGGAGAGACCAGGTAGAGAAGGGACAAGAATGAGAGGAGAGGAGGAGGCCATCATGAGGGGAGATGAACCATAAGTGCATGGCCAGGAGAAATAGCAAGTATCTGGGGCACTCCGCTGGGGAGGCAGCCAGGCCAGCAGTTAGAAGAGTAGATTAGGGGCTGGTGAGATGGCTCAGTGGGTAAGAGCACCCGACTGCTCTTCCGAAGGTCCAGAGTTCAAATCCCAGCAACCACATGGTGGCTCACAACCATCCGTAACGAGATCTGGCGCCCTCTTCTGGAGTGTCTGAAGACAGCTACAGTGTACTTACATGTAGTAAATAAATAAATCTTAAAAAAAAAAAAAAAAAAAAAGAAGAGTAGATTAGGGGTGATCCCCCAGTAATTGTCGAAGCCAAGTAAAATAACTATAGGCTGAGTCTCATTAATCTGTAAGCAATTCATGGATAAGCATAAATTGTTTATACTACAGAGCTGTACAGAAGAACTGCTGTACTAACTGCATGAAAAAAATAGTTAAAATAAAGAAATCAATAGCGTAGGTTGGATGTTAAAATGAATCCAGTTGAAAAGCAGCTACTGAGTTGGGCATGGTAGCACATACTAATAATCTTGGCAAACTAAGGGAGAAGGATTGTGAGTTCGATGCTAGCCTGGGCTACATACTGAGATCTTTCTCGCACTCCTACCACCACAATACATGTACAAAACAGTTGCAAGCTGAAGATTAGCCTAATGAACTGTTTTAGTAGTCACCAGGAGTGAATAGAGATGGCATCAAGGAGAGATAATTTAGTAGAGAGAAATAGAAAGCCTACATTCACCAAATAATACCTTCATTAGAGGAGAGTAAACAGAAAAGAAAGGATTAAATGAATGAGAATTTCTCAAACTTAGAAAAAACCCTGCAGACCTAAAGAGATCATAGAGATTATAGTACTCTGAATAGAATACACATCTAGACCTAAAGCCATATCAACTCTTGAATGAAGGAAGGTAGCAGGGTGGTAGAATGTTGGATCAAAAAAGCAAGGTATGACAAGGCAAAGCAGTTTCGGAGAGAAGCAATAATCTACTTATAAAGAAATAGCACTTTTCTTTCTTTATAAGAAAGAAAGAGCAGATTTCTCGGTCCCCACACTGGTGCAGCTCGGGATCGGATGCTTACTTGCACTACAAAACCAAGCACCCACGAACAAGGGAAGAAAAGCTAAGACAATAGTTCTCTTTAAGCCAGGTACCATGGGTACATAACTGAAACTCTATCATTTGGGAGGCTGAGGCAGGAGAATTATGAGTTTAGGCAAGATTAGGCTATAAAGCAAGATCCTGCCTATAACACAAACAAACACAACTTTGTTGGCAAGGACACAATGGTGTACAGTTCAATAATGTTAAAAGAAAAGACTTTTTTGATAGGGTGGAATAAAGAAAGACAGTTAAATCTCACGTACACTAGGGCTTAGAAGGTTTATAACCGAGAAATGTTTAAGCAGCAAATGAGCTCTTCTGCTGTAAAGAGTGAAATTATGATACTTGTAGGAAAGTAGAACCAAAGACCACAATTTTCAATGAAATAAGCCAGACTCAGACAAATCTCACATGCTTGTTCCATGTGTGCAATCAAGATTTTTTTTTTTTTTGAGAGAAGCTCTCAATATGGAGCCCTTGTTGGCTTGGAACTCACTATAGAGACCAGACTAGACTCAAACTCACAGAGATCCTCCTGCCCCTGACTCCTAAGTGTTGTCACATGTCATCATGACTGGCTGGTATCCAGATTTTTATTCATGAAAAATTTCCATGTTTTCTTTTTCTTCCCTTTTTGACATTGTAATAGAATTATACCATTTTTCTTTTCCTCCATTCAACCTTTCCCTTCTTCACCTCCATGCTCTCTTTCAAGTACACGTCCTCCTTTTCCACTGGAATCTAGGTTCTGTTGTGTTTTTAAAGTATGAACTGGGTGTGGTGGGTCCTACCTATCCCAGTACTTGGGGAAGTAGAGACAGGAGGATCAGGAGTTCAAACCTATCTTTACGTAGAGAGGTGGAGGCCCACTGGGGCAGCATGAGAATCTTTTAAAAAATGTATATAAGTGGAGGCAAAGGCAGGTGGATTTCTGAGTTCGAGGCCAGCCTGGTCTACAAAGTGAGTTCCAGGACAGCCAGGGCTATACAGAGAAACCCTGTCTCCAAAAAACCAAAAAAAAAAAAAAAAAAAGTATATAAGTATAGGAATATAGGAAAATAAAAAAGAAATATGTGGTGGTATGAGGGGTCTCAAGGGAGGGGGGAAGAAGAGATAGTGGGAAGGAAAATCCTTGATCTGATCCATCTTATCTATCTATCTATCTATCTATCTATCTATCTATCTATCTATCTATCCATCCATCCATCTACTTATTATCTATTCATCTATGTATCTACCTGACATGAAAGCACAGACAGTTTAATTTGGGGGAGAGGAGGATTAGTAAGGAGGATAAGGAATAAAGGAATTATTTAAAAGGTTGGAAATGGAGACAAGAGATAAAGAAATAGATCCATAATTTTTTATACTTGGAAAAATCAATACAGGCCAGGTGTGGGGGAGCACAAATTCAATCTTAGCACTTGGGAGACAGAGGCAGGAGGATATTTGAGTTCCTAGGTTTCAGGACATCCAGGACTATACAGAAAGACCATGTCTCAAAAGAAACCAATCCACAAACAAACAAACAAACAAACAAAACAAACTATAAACAAACGTAATACAAATTGCTCATAAAACGACTTCTGAGTAGGATGGCAGATTAGAAGCTTTCCCCATGTGATGCAGTAAAAGAGAATGAACGAGCACTAGACAGAGCCTCCATCCCGAGAAAGGAAAGAGAGGAACAGTAGAAATTCACCGAGGGAGTGCTAGGCCAGGTGGGTAGCTTGGTGAAGGGCAACTTAGCAATCAGAAGCTGCACTAAGCTCTTGCCATGCAGCACTCTGGTGGGAAGAGGGGAAACAGAAGTCTCATCCCACAGTTAAGCCCTGGACAGAAGAGACTGGAGGTGTTAACTTGCAGGGCAAGCTCACAGATCTTGCAAGACTCAAGTCCAGTGTTGAGCTTTGGTGAGATTCTGTGGGACAGAGCACTAACTATCTAACTAACTAACTAACTAACTAACTAACTAACTAACTAACTAACTAACTAACTAACAGAGCACTAACTAATCCCATTCTGTCACCCTCTATAACTTGGAGACCTTTTAGGGGCACTATCATAAGAGGGATACAGATAGAACATTAGTGCCGGGCAGTGGTGGTGCACGCCTTTAATCCCAGAACTTGTGAGGCAGAGGCAGGTGGATTTCTGAGTACAGAGTGAGTTCCAGGACAGCCAGAGCTACACAGAGAAACCCTGTCTCGAAAAACAAAACAAAACAAAACAAAAACCAAACCAACCAAGCAACCAAACATTAGTGGTCCCAACCCACAGACTGCAGAACCAAGTGTGAGCAGCAGAGGTCTCTGGTATGTCAAAAAGGGAAAATACTAAAGTGAGGAAAGTTCTGGTGGGATATTTGACATCTGTCCTGGACAGGCTATATGTGGTGGTTTGAATATGCTTGACCCAGGGAGTGGCACTATTAGGAGGTGTGGCCTTGTTGGAGTAGGTGTGACACTGTGAGTATGGGCTATAGATCTTCATGCCTGGAAGCCAGTCTTTCACTAACAGCCTTCAGATGAAGATGTAGGACTCTCAGCTCCTTCTGCACCATGCCTGCCTGGAGGCTGCCATGTTTCTGCCATGATGATAATGGACTGAGCCTCTGAACTTGTAAGCCAGCCCCAATTAAATGTTGTGTCTGCCAAGCAGAGAACAGGAATGGGATGGACCCAGGTCTTCTGCACATATGTAACAGTTGTGCAGTTGGGACTTCATGTGGGACTCCTAAAGTGGGAGCAGGGGCTTCCTGTTGCCTGCATTTGGGACCCTTTCCCCTAACTGAGCGGCCTTGTCTAGCCTCAGTGGAAGAGGATGCACCTAGTCTTGCTGAGGTTGATGCCCCTGGGAGGCCTTCCCTTTTTTGAGGAGAAGGGGAGATAGGGTGGATGAGGGGGTGGTGAAGTAAGAGGGAGGGACTGGTAGGAGAGGAGGAAGGGGAAGCTGTGATATGATGTAAAGTGAGTACATAATTTAGTCAATAAAAAAGAAGCTGTTGCAATGTTTCATTTCTTTCTTTTTTCCCTTTGTGTTCCCTTTTTCTTTTTATTATACCCTTAGTAGTGTTTTGATTTTATCTTATCATTAAAAGGGGATTTTATGGAGGAGGCTTGAGAGATGGCTCACTGGGTAAAGTACTTAATTTCAAGCACAAAGACCTGAATATAGAGCTCCAACAGCTGCATGAAAGCTGGGCGTGGTAGCCGGTGTCTGGAGTCTTGGAACTGATGGGGCAGGAGACAGGGGAAGCTGAGGCTTCTGGCCTGTGTCTCAAAGAATAAAGTGAAGAGGACAGAGGACTCAGATGGGGACCTTGGAGAAGGAGTCTAACTCTGGGATAGTTCACTAGAACTGTGGGGTCTGTACAGAACTTTCTTTCTTTCTTTTTTTCCCCCTTTTGATTTGGATTCTCATGAAGTATCCCATACTGACTTGTAATTCACTATGTAGAACAGAATGTCCTCCAAACTCTGAGATATCTCCCAAGTGCTGACATTAAAGGCATGCACCAACACCACAGCCAGGATGTTCTCTTTTAATGAATCAGAATGAACAGCTCATAGAAGAGACTAGAACATATCTGAATGTATATATGTATATGCATTATATTTTATATAGTGTATGTATTATATATTACATATAATACATATACATGTAATAATGTTTCATACACTATTATATATAATATATATTATATATAAAATATATAATATATATTATATATATATTTTTTATATATATAAAAAATAGTGTGTGTAAGTGTTAGAGATTGAACCCAAGGCCTTGTATGTGTTACATAATGGCTCTACAGAACACCTCCCTCAGTTCCGAAAATCCATTTTATACTGTGAGAAGAGGCAGGGCTCAATTCTTTGGATGGATCTACTATTTTCTCCCACTCATCTCTGAATTTTTCAAGTTTTTTAAGGGAACATGGATTATTTATCAAATAAGTTGATGATTTATTGAGAGTCTGGGCTGTGGAGATAGGTCCGTGGGAAAGGGGGCTTGCTGCTAAGCCTGATAACCTGAGTTTGCTATCTGAACCCACAAGGTGGAAGGAGAGAACCAACTCATTTATTTTCTGACCTCCATATACACAGAACAAAAAAATAATTGAGAGTGGTGGCTAATCATATAATCCCAGTGCACTGGAGGCTGAGGCAGGAGGATCACGAGTTCCAGGCAAGCCGACACTACATAGGGAGTTCAAGCTTTATAGTAGAATCAAATACAAAACCCTGAAATAAACAAATGAAATATCCAACTAACAAAACAAACAAATAAACAAACAGCAAATTCTGCTGAACTGTGTACAGTGGCCTATGTACATCTGAAATCCATCCTCTGAGAAGGCTGAGGCAGGAGTTTGAAAGCCGCCTGTATAAATTTTGTGAGCCTCTGTCTGAAAATATAATATTCATGAAGAGGGCCTGTGGTACACATGATGGTTGATTTTGATTGTAAACTATTTTGGATCCAGAAATGACCTGGAGGTTACTAATTGTTTCAGGATATTCCCAGAGATAATTAGATGATATAGCCTCTGATCTAACCAATGTATCCTCTTGAAGGATTCATAACATTTCTTCAATTTTAATTATAATATCTAATACAATATGAATGTCACACAAAAACAGCACAATGGAGATAATGGCATGAAGAGATCCCATTTAATGGGTCTCTTTCCAGTGTACTGGCTTCTCCTCACACTTATTTCAATGTAATTACACACATTTAGATGCTAGAATAGATATTTAATGAGAGAGACCTGTGATATTTGTCTTTTTGAAGGACTAATTTATCTTATTTTTAATTACATATATGTGTGTCTGTTGGGTATGTCCACGTGACTAATGCCTTTGCAGATCACAGGCAGATTCCCTAAAGATGGAGTATTAGGACATTTGTAAGCTGCCAATTTGTAAACTGTCTATTTTTTATTAATTATTGTGATATATATGTATATATATAATATATATATACATACACACATATATGTATATATATATGTATATATGCAAATACATAACTACAGCTTGCTCAGTCTGTATAATGTCTCCTAGCAGTGTCAGAAATTATACCCATAAAGTCTCACCAACATGACTATCTAAACATGAACTAAATGTAGACTACATCAAAAGACATGCTATCATGGATGGGGAAAGTCTAAGAGGCTTCAGTCCCACATAAGGACTACAGGTAACTAAGGAACACTGAATACTGAATACAGGTAACTAAGGAATACTGAAAAGAGGACGAATGATCTTCCCCGGGGAAGCTCATGGCAGTCACTTATCCAATGGCCAGTCCTGAGAACATATATAACTAGCTCCCCCTTTAAAAATTTTTGTTTTTAAAGTCTATTTTTGAGGCAAGGTGTCTTAGTTAGGGTTTTACTGCTGTGAACAGACACCATGACCAAGGCAAGTCTTATAAAGGACAACATTTAATTGGGGCTGGCTTACAGGTTCAGAGGTCCAGTCCATTATCATCAGGGCAGGAGCAGGGCAGCATCCAGGCAGGCATGGTGCAGGAGGAGCTGCATCTTCATCTGAAGGCTGCTAGCTGAATACTGGCTTCCAGTAAATTAGGATGAGGGTCTTAAAGTCCACTCCTGCAGTGACACACCTGCCCCAACAAGACCACACCTACTCCAATAGGGCCACACCTTAATAGTGCCACTCCCTGTCCCCAGCATATACAGACCATCACACAGGGTCTTACTATGTATCTCTGGCTGGTCTGAAAGTCTCAGGTTGGTTTCAGTCTCATAGAAATCCTCTTTCCTAGGGGGCAGAGGAAAGGTTGGTATTAGTATTTTAACAGATTTTTGTTTTCATTATATTTTAAGTTAGGCATTTTTCTGTGTGCATATGAAGGCAAATTTCCTTAGGAATCCAGAAAAGGGCACTGGATCCTCTGGAGCTGGGACTACAGACAGACAGCTGTGAGAAGCCCAGTGTGAGTGCGGAGATAGAACTCAGGTCCTCTACAAGATCTGAGCCATCTGTTCCCCCTCCCGCTGAGCTCCTATTTTATCTGTCCCCTGTCCACTAGGAAGGAAACATCCTCTGCTAACGCTGAGTTTTGCCCAAATGCACTGGGCAAATAAAGAAGGAGAGAATTATATGATACTGGTATCTGAAAATAGATATGTATTTCCTCATGTTTCTTTCAGGTGTTTGGTTCCATTGATTAAAAAAAAAAGCAACATAGTGAGACTCAGTGCTAAAGTGTAAGAGTGTCTCAGGCGATGGGGGAGGGGATAGGGGAGTTTTTGAAGGGGAAACTAGGAAAGGGGATAACATTTGAAATGTAAATAAAGGAAATATCTAATTAAAAAAAGTGTTTCAGGGAATAGCAAAATGAGCCATTGACCCATTTCCTGAGATTTGGAACTGCAGTGGTTCTCAACCTGTTGTGGGTCATGATCCTTGGGGGATTGTTGGTATTCTGTCTGGATTCCACCCCCACATTATCTCCTAACAGCCAGGTAGGCTCCTCCCCACATTTACCTGGCAATGGCCAGGTATGCCTAGCCCTATAAAAGGGGCTGTTAGCCCCCTCCTCTCTCTCTTATTCCCACCTCTCCCTTGCCTCTTGCCCTTTTGTTCCTTCTCTCCCCATTCCCTCCCCTCCTCTCTCCACACGCTCATGGCCAACATCTATTTCTCTACTCTCTCTCTCTCTGCCTTTCTCTGTCTTTTCTACCCTCTTAACTCCCCTCCCCATGCCCTAAATAAACTCTATTCTATACTATACCGGTGTGTGTCTGCCCCCTCAAAGGGAAGGAATGCCTTGGCATGGGCCTGCTGAGGCACCCCCTTCCCCCACCCCCTGCCAGAACATATCTTAATAGCTCTCTCTCTCTCTCTCTCTCTCTCTCTCTCTCTCTCTCTCACACACACACACAGATTTATTTATTTATTTATTTATTTACTTATTTATTTTGTTTTTTTGGAGACAGTGTTTCTCTGTGTCGCCTTGGCTGTCTTGGAACTCACTTTGTAGACCAGGATGGCCTTGAACTCAGAAATCCGCCTGTCTCTGCCTCCCAAGTGCTGGGATTAAAGGCGTGCACCACCACCGCCCGGCCTCAGATTTATTTATTTATTATTATACATAAGTACACTGTAGCTGTCTTCAGATGCACCAGAAGAGGGCGTCAGATCTCAGTAGGGTGGTTGTGAGCCACCATGTGGTTGCTGGGATTTGAACTCAGGACCTTTGGAAGAGCAATCTTACCTGCTGAGCCATCTTGCCAGCCTCTGCTCTTTCTCTTTTTATGATCACAACAGGGTTTTTTAAAATGCCCATTTCACAGGAATCACTTAAGACCATCAGAAAATACAGATATTTACATTACAACTCATAACAGTAGCAAAATTGCAATTATGAAGTAGCAACGGAAACAATTTTATGGTTGGGTGTCACCACAACATGAGGAACTGTATTAAAAGGTCATAGCATTAGGAAGGTGGAGGACCACCATGGGATGACCTGAGTTCAATTCCTCCAACCCCACAAAATACTTGTTAATAATCAATCAGAATTAGAATTGTAAGGCAAAACGTGAAAAGTTGGATTCTTATCAGAAAAACATCGATCCACACTGGGCATGGAGTCTGATGGGAGAGGAGGGTTAGGTGTGGACTGAGGCAAAGCAAGATTCTTTTTGCACTACAGAATTTGGATCTGTCATTTGGAAGGAGGCAAAAAAGAGGGGAGTGTAGGGGAGCAGGAGAAGGAATGGGGGCAGGGAGCTCTGTCTCCTGGAAGGAAGCTAATAATGACCTTTTTAGTCCTGGCAAGGATCTGCGAGCTCCTCCTTCTGTGTATCTATCTATCTCCTGTGACTCAAAATCCAACCATGACCATATCTTTCTAGGAAGAGAGAAAAAGCACATCTCTACTGCTCTCCTCAGAGAATAGATACAGAGAATAAATAAATGGATAGCCCACACTCCTCCTGCTTGACCCAATCTCTCCGGTGCACTGTGTATAGGTACCATATCTTTCTAGGAAGAGAGAAAAAGCACATCTCTATTGCTCTCCTCAGAGAATAAATAAATGGATAGACCACATTCCTCCTGCTTGACCCAATCTCTTCAGTGCACTGTGTATAGGTCTCTTCTCCTGCCATCATTAAGTTCTGGGTCTTCTTACCTTCACTCATGTCTCCAAGGATACCCCATCTTGGAAAATGGACCATTGCCCTGTTCTCTGAGATTTGGAACTGAACCAGGGCACATTTAGTTCTCCTGGCTACACCATCCTCTCCTGTTCTCCTTAACATTCTGAAAGTCACATTGAATTCCCAGACAAGATTCTGTGCCTATGCCAACTCCCTGCTAAGATGCTTTGAGTTCCTCTGGGTTACCAGACCTCACTTATGCAAGGATGAGAGATAGCAGTGTTTACCTTCTAAAACTGGTGTGAGCAGGAACTTCAGTAATGACTCCACTGGGGAATTGGTTTACATATCTGTCTGGCTTCCTTTGTTTTGACACAGGGATTATAAACAGGGCCTTTAGCAGGCCAGATACATGAGCTCTACTAAGGATCTACAATTCCACTTAACGTTGGTGGCATTATTGTTCACCCACACAAAATGGCTTATGGTGAACTATCTCTTTATCATCCCCAGAGTGAAGCTTTCATGTTAGTGTGCAATGGCACACAGGGAGCAGACTGTCCCATCCCTGGTCTTCATCACAACTGTAGCCCTGAAGTCTTTCTATGACCACAGATAGGCTTCTCTCATCCTGTGTCCAGTAGAGATCTCCAACTGTTGCTGTCCTGAATCTATTCTCAGTGCATCCTTCTGGACCAGTCTACAGATGGCATTGCCAGCACTACACACTTGTTCCTGATTCCTTTGTATGTCCCAGTTGCTGACATGTCTCATTCCCACACAGTATACATGGGAGACAATAAAAACACTGTCACTTAACTCTTCACTGTGGCAATGTTCCTTTTGATGTTCTCACACTTAATATGTAGGATTTCAGAGTTGTGCTGTTGATTCTGAATGCCAATCATTTTGCTGTCTAGGGCTTAGACAGGGGGAGAGAAGCAAGTGCCAGTGAATTCCCATGGCTGCCCACTCCATTATTAGCCCTATCTTCTGCCTGCAAAGCCTGCATACTCCCTTTCTGCCCTATTTCAGAGCCTGTAGCCCAAGCAAACCCTCTGTAAGGCAACCTTGACTGCGTAACCTTTGTAGACCAGGCTGTCCTTGAACTCAGAGATCTGACTGTTTTTGCCTCCCAAGTGCTAGGATTAAAAGTGGGAGCCACCTTGCCCAGTGAAAATAAAATCTTTCAAATCAAGAGATGGTTTTATGAATTCAAGAGAATTGTCTTTAGAGAAGAATAACACAAATTAATACTGCTTTGAAAGTCCATCCGACCCTGGTGAGGATGATCTCTACCAAGGAAACAAGTGACAAATGCTGGTAAGGATGTGAGGGAGGGAGAAGCCTTTAGTTACCCTGATGGAAATGTAACTTGTATATCCAGTATAGACATCAGTAGAGAACTTCTTCCAAAACCTGAAACTCAGTATAGCATCTGACCCAGTTTTATAACTCCTGAGCAGCTCCTCAAAGGCTCAAAGTCAGTGGTCCACAGACACTTGCATGCCCTGCTCACAGCATCCAGGATGTACAATTGGCCTAGATTATCATCAGTGAATGGTTAAAGTGTGGTACGCGTACATGACAGAAGTTTGAAATTTGATGTCATGAGCAGAAGAAACAATGACAGTTTTATCGTAAAAATGATCAAGTTATGAAATTTGCAGGAAAATGGGTAGAATTCAATATATTTATAACATACATATTTATAAATAATAGATATATAGTATATAACCAAGGCGGAGAAAGATAAAATATGTACATATGTGTATGTATATATGTATTTTTCCCTAAGCTGGGTGCTTTCTATTGCTGTGAGAAAATACTTAAACAAAAAGCAAACTGAGGAGAAAAGCTTTATTCCATCTCATAACTCACGGTTCGCCATGATGTGAACGCAGAGCAAGTACTCAGTGCAAGATCCTGGAGGCAGGAACTGAATAAAAGAAAAGACTATGAAGGAACACTGTTTACTGGCTCGTTTTCTATGGCATGCTCTGCCTCCTTTCTTATACAACCCAGGAAAACTTGTCCATAGCTGACGCTGCCTCAGTGGTTTGGAGCCTTCGTATATCAATCAGTAATCTGTACAGCAGCAGCAACAACGATGATGATGATGACAATGATGATAATAAGAAAAGAACAGAGCGAGCACTACAAACAATCAGACGAAAGCATTTTATCAATTGAGTTTCCTCTCCCCACATAACTCTAGCTTATGTAAAGTTGAAAAACAACAAAAGAAAACAAGAGCAACTGCCCCCTTGTTACTGTGATACACCAATACACCACTATTAGACCATAACCGTTTCTTTATTCTTTAACCTCAAGATCTCATATTAATACTAATATAGAATAAAACATATCTCAAATTTTCAAAGCTCCATGTTATTTTTAAAAATTCAAATGCTTGGACTGGAGAGATGGTTCAGCGGTTAAGATTACTGACTGCTCTTGAGTTCAATTCCCAGCAACCACACGGCTCACAACCATCTGTAATGGATCTGATGTCCTCTTCTGGTGTGTCTGAAGAGAGCAAAGTGTACTCATATGCATAAAATAAGTAAATAAATCTTAAAAATTCAAATGCTTTAAAATTCAGGCTCCTTAAGATATTCAGTCTTACAAAAATTCCAAAGTGTCTTAACTGTGGGCTCCTCTAAAATAACAAAAGGTACACATTTCTTATTCTAAGAGGAAGCACAAGGTGACAGTCACAGATAAAGTAAAAAAAAAATCATTGCTTCTTCTTGAGCTTCATGTGGTCTGTGAATTGTATCTTGGGTATTCCAAGCTTTTAGACTAATATCCACTTATCAATGAGTTCATTCCATGTGTCTTCTTTTGTAATTAGGCTACCTCATTCAGGATGATATTTTCTAGTTTCATCCATTTGCCTAAGAATTTCATGAAGTCATTGTTTTTTTTTTTTTTTTTTTTTTTTTGATTTTTCGAAACAGGGTTTCTCTGTATAGCTCTGGCTGTCCTGGAACTCACTTTGTAGACCAGGCTGGCCTCGAACTCAGAAATCCGCCTGCCTCTGCCTCCCGAGTGCTGGGATTAAAGGCGTGCGCCACCACGCCCGGCTGAAGTCATTGTTTTTAATAGCTGAGTAGTACTCCATTGTGTAAATGTACCACATTTTCTGTATCCATTCCTCTGTTGAGGGACATCTGGGTTCTTTCCAGCTTCTGGCTATTATAAATAAGGCTGCTATGAACATAGTGGAGCATGTGTCCTTATTACATGTTGGAGCATATTCTGGGTATATGCCCAGGAGCGGTATAACTGGGTCCTCAGGTAGTACTATGTCGAATTTTCTGAAGAACTGCCAGACTAATATCCAAAGTGGTTGCACCAGCTTGCAATCCCACCAGCAATGGAGGAGTGTTCCTCTTTCTCCACATCCTCGTCAGCATCTGTTGTCATCTGAGTTTTTGATCTTAGCCTTTCTGATTGGTATGAGGTAGAATCTCAGGGTTGTTTTGATTTGCATTTCTCTGATGACTAAGGATGTTGAACATTTCTTTAGGTGTTTCTCAATCATTTGAGTTTCCACAGTTGAGAAATCTTGATTTAGCTCTGTACCCCATTTTTAATGGGGTTATTTGAATTTCTGGAGTCCAGCTTCTTGAGCTCTTTGTATATATTGGATATTAGTCCCCTATCAGATTTAGGATTGGTAAAAATCCTTTCCCAATCTGTTGGTGGCCTTTTTGTCTTATTGACAGTGTCTTTTGCCTTACAGAAACTTTGCAATTTCATGAGGTCCCATTTGTTAATTCTTTTTTTTTTTTTTTTTGGTTTTTCGAGACAGGGTTTCTCTGTATAGCCCTGGCTGTCCTGGAACTCACTTTGTAGACCAGGCTGGCCTCGAACTCAGAAATCCGCCTGCCTCTGCCTCCCAAGTGCTGGGATTAAAGGCGTGTGCCACCACCGCCCGGCTCCATTTGTCAATTCTTGATCTTACATTACAAGCCATTGGTGTTCTGTTCAGGAACCTTTCCTCTGTTCCCATGTGTTCAAGGCTCTTCCCCACTTTCTTTTTTTTTTAATTTTTAATATTTTTTATTACGTATTTTCCTCAATTACATTTCCAATGCTATCCCAAAAGTCCCCCATACCCTCCCCCCCACTTCCCTACCCACCCATTCCCATTTTGGCCCTGGCGTTCCCCTGTACTGGGGCATATAAAGTTTGCGTGTCCAATGGGCCTCTCTTTCCAATGATGGCCGACTAGGCCGTCTTTTGATACATATGCAGCTAGATAGAGTCAAGAGCTCCGGGGTACTGGTTAGTTCATCATGTTGTTCCACCTATAGGGTTGCAGACCCCTTTAGCTCCTTGGGTACTTTCTCTAGCTCCTCCATTGGGAGCCCTGTGATCCATCCAATAGCTGACTGTGAGCATCCACTTCTGTTTGCTAGGCCCCGGCATCGTCTCCCCACTTTCTCCTCTATAAGTTTCAGTGTATTTGGTTTTATGTGGAGGCCCTCGATCCACTTGGATTTGCGCTTTGTACAAGGAGATAAGAATGGATCGACTTGCCGGGTGGTGGTGGCGCACACCTTTAATCCCAGTACTTGGGAGGTAGAGACAGGCGGATTTCTGAGTTCAAGGCCATCCTGGTCTACAAAGTGAGTTCCAGGACAGCCAGGGCTATACAGAGAAACCCTGTCTCGGAAAAAAAAAAAAAAAAAGAATGGATTAACTTGAATTCTTCTTGAGCCAGTACCATTTGTTGAAAATGCTGTCTTTTTTCCACTGGATGGTTTAGCTCCTTTTTCAAAGATCAAGGTGTATGGGTTTATTTCTGGGACTTCAATTCTATTCCATTGATCTTCCTGCCTGTCTCTGTACCAATATCATGTAGTTTTTAAGTGTGGGTGCTTCAGTCCTTCTTAGAAGGGGTAACATAATACTCATGGGAACAAATATGGAGACAAAGTGTGGAGCAGAGACTTAAGGAAAGGCCATCCAGAGACTGCCCCACATGGGGATCCACCCAGACACCAAATGTAGACACTATTGTGGATGCCAAGAAGTTCAAGCTAACAGGAGCCTGATATAGCTGTCTCCTGAGAGGCTCTGCCAGAGCCTGACAAATACAGAGGTGGATGCTGGCAGCAAACCATTGGACTGATCACAGGGTCCCCAATGGAGGAGTTAGAGAAAAAGGACTGAAGGAGCTGAAGGGGTTTGTAACCTCTTAGGAAGAGCAACAATATCAACCAACCAGAGCTCCCAGGGTCTAAACCACCAACCAAAAAGTACACATGGAGGGACCCATGGCTCCAGCCGCATATGTAGTGGAGGATGGCCTTGTTGGGCATCAATGGGAGAAGTAGCCCTTGGTCCTGTGTCTTAGTCAGGGTTTCTATTCCTGCACAAACATCATGACCAAGAAGCAAGTTGGGGAGGAAAGGGTTTATTCAGCTTACAATTCCATACTGCTGTTTATCACCAAGGAAGTCAGGACTGGAACTCAAACAGGTCAGGAAGCAGGAGCTGATGCAGAGGCCATGGAGGGATGTTCTTTACTGGCTTGCTTCCTCTGTCTTGCTCAGCCTGCTCTCTTATAGAAATCAAGACTACCAGCCCAGAGATGGTCCCACCCACAAGGGGCCTTTCCCCCTTGATCACTAATTGAGAAAATGCCTTACAGTTGGATCTCATGGAGGCATTTCCTCAACTGAAGCTCCTTTCTCTGTGATAACTCCAACTGTGTCAAGTTGGCACAAAACTAGCCAGTACAGTCCCGTGAAGGCTAGGTGCCCCAGTGTAGGGGAATGCAAGGGCAGGGAGGTGGGAGTGGGTGAATGGGTGGGGGAAACCCTCTTAGAAGCAGGGAGTAGGAGGGATGTGGTTGGGGGTTTCTGGGTGTGGGAATCAGGAAAGGGGATGACATTTGAAATGTAAATAAATAAAATATCTAATAAAAAATCATTGCTTGCTGTCTGGGATCAACTCATAATCCTGTGGGATCGATCTAAAAGACTAGGACATCTCCACTTCTTTGGCTCTAACTTTAAAATTCAGTTTGTCTCATAGTCTCAGGCTAGCTCCACTTGCTAGGTACCTCTGACCTTGGTGGCCATCCCACTGTCCTTTCATCTCCACAGCACTTTCACCAATGATCTCTGGACCTCTCTTCAGGGACTTCTACTTTGTTGTACAGTGCTAAGCCTCAGTTTGTTTTCCTGACGATTTTTTAATTTTTTAAAATTTACTTTTATTTACATTTCAAATGTTATTCCATTTCCAGGTTTCTCCCCTGCAAACCCCCTTATCCCACCCCCTATTACCATGCTTCTATGAGGGTACTGCCCCACCCACCCACCCACTCCCACCTCATCACCCTAGCATTCTACTACACTGCAGCATCAAGCCTTCACAGGACTAAGGGTCTCCCCTCCCACTGATGCCAGATAAGGCCCCTTCAGCTTCTTCAGTTCTTCCCCTAACTCCTCCATTGGGGTATCTGTGCTCAGTCCAATGGTGGGCTACATGCCTCCACATCAGTATTGTTCAGGATCTGGCACAGCCTCTCAGGAGACAGCTATATCAGGCTCCTGTCAGCAAGCACTTCTTGGCATCCACAATAGTGTCTGCATTTGGTGACTGTATATAGGATGGATCCCCAGGTGGGGCAGTCTCTGGATGGCCTTTCCTTCAGTCTCTGCTCCACTCTTTGTCCCTATATTTCCTTTAGACAGGAGAAATTCTGGGTTAAAATTTTAGAGATGGGTGGGTGGCCCCATCCCTCAACTGGGGGACCATGCCTAATCTCTGAATATGGTCTCAACAGGTTCTTCTTCCCCTTTGTGGGGTATTTCAGCTAATGTCATTCCTGTGTGGTCCTTGGAGGCTCTTGCTTTCCTGGCATCTGGGAGGTTCTGGTTGCTACCCCCAGTTCCCCATCCCTCATTGCTACATACTTCTGTTCAACTTCCTGACCCTCTGTACATCTCGTCCATCTCCTCCCGTACCTAATTCTTCCCCTCTTTTTCCCTTCCCCCTCTTCTCTTCCTTCCAAGTCCCTCCCACCCTCTACTTCCCTTGTTTATTTTGTTCTCCTTCTAAGAAGGACTGAAGTATTCACACTTTGGTCTTTCTTCTTCTTGAGCTTCATGTAGTGTGTGAATTGTATCTTGGGTATTCTGAACTTTTGGGCTAATATCCACTTATCAGTGAGTGCATATCATGTGTGTTCTTTTGTGACTGGGTTACCTCACTCAGGATGATATTTTCTAGTTTTATCCATTTGCCTAAGAATGTCATAAATTCATTGTTTTTAATAACTGAGTAGTACTCCACTGGGTAAATGTACCACATTTTCTGTATCCATTCCTCTGTTGAGGGACATCTGGGTTCTTTCCAGCTTCTTGCTATTATAAATAAGGCTGCTATGAACATAGTGGAGCATGTGTCCTTATTACAAGTAGGAGCATCTTCTGGGTATATGCCCAGGAGAGGTATTGCAGGATCTTCTGGTAGTGCATGACTCGAGGTTTGAACTGTACCTAACATTGCACCTTCATAATTAGCCTTTTCTGGATTCCCACAGTGCTTTCTTACCACTCACTCAGCCTGCTGTTTTTCACATACCACTCGGTGTGATCTTTCCAGGTGTGACACTGCCCCCAGTGGGCTTTCTCATATCACTCATCAGTCAAGAAAACACCTTCCAGACTTGTTTACAGGCCTTCTGACTTCTTAGCAATTTTCCATATATTAAAAGATGAAGCCTTAAGGCAGTAGTGTGGAAAAGACAATAGAACAGAGTGGATAGAGGAATATTGTATACATACATACATACATATATGATACACGATATATTGCGGGACTCTAGCCAGCCCTGACATGGCTAGCAGGCCTTGCCCTTCTCCCCCATTCCCTCTGCTCTGCTAAAAACCATTAGATTATACTCCTGAAGCTTGCCCCCAAGGTCTATTCCTTTATTTGGCCACTTCTTCCTCCTGAGACTGACTATCAAAGATCAGCTATCAAAATATTGAAGTCCAGCAATCAGGTGTCCCATTGGCTTGCCTAATTAACATGCCTAATCAAAATTAAACACCTCATCCTAACACGGAACCTTGTACCTTTATAAACTGCCATTTTTCTATGTGCCACATCTGTCTCCATCTCCTTCTTATCCTTTGTCTCCCAGGACAAATACCCCTTCTCCCTATCCCTTGTTCCGTTATTCTCCTTCATCCTCTACCTCCTGTCTTAGTCTCTTATCCCTGTCTTTTGTTTCTCTCGGGCAAATAAATCTCATTTGCACTGAGAACTTGCTTTTGAGGTCCTCAGCCAATATTGGTCCCTAATATATATGGCAATATTGGTCCCTAATATATATGGCATAGATAAGCACTGGGGAAGTCAGGCAAGTTAAACATGTGGGCTTCCATCTTCAAAGGAAGAAGATGTCTACCTGCCCTTCTGGGATGCTAGGAAAGGATGTAATTTACAACGCAGTGATTCTTTGCTATCTGTACAGCCAAGCTTCCTCTTTAGTCCCCAGAATTTATGGTTTGTTTACCTCAGGCCCTTTTACCCTAAATCTTGAGCCATAAAATCTTCTAGGCCATAAAAGCATCCTTATGAGTGGTGTCACTTGTACTTTACAACTAAAAGACTTCTATGTTATCTCAGGGTCAGGTCAATCCTGATAGGATTGGGCATTTTGCTTGCCTCAGTCACTCTCCCTAGACCCTAAATCCTTGACACTATGCCTGAAAGAAGCCAGATGTACTTTGAAAAGAATTTCAACATAAACATGTTTGAAGCTCTGCTATACTCATGGGACTGAGTTAACTCTTATCAGAAAACATTTCCCCCCAGATTATGCTGTGCTTAAATGTGGCTGAAATAAATGACCTGTTGTCAGGCTCTTGAAATTTGAACCAGTGACAGTTAATTAAGAACAGAGTGGAAAGAGGAATATTGCATGCATGCATGCATACATACACACATACATACATACTTGACCTGAACCAAGTTTCGTTCTTACCTCAACCATATCATTTCCCTGCTGGCCACAGAGCCTGGAGGGACCCCTACCCCTGCAATATATACAATATATAATACACAACACATATATAATATATAATGTGCATTGTAACACATATTACATATATTGTATATTAATATATTATATACACATATATAACATGTAATAAAATATATATTATGTGCTATAATATAAATAAGGACACTATGAAGAGGAGGAGGAAAAGCTCTAAAGGGGAGAAGTGGGAACAAACAAAAGCAAAAGAAGGAAGAAGGACCAAATAGCATGTTTTATGTCACATGTGGCACATATGCTATCTATCTATGCATATGAATGCACAAGTGACATGTAAGCAGTACAGGAATTCATTAAGTTTGCAGATATAAATATGGTGCAATAATACTCACGGATGAAAAGGCCATAATGAGGGATGCTGGAAAGAAAAAGTGAACTCCTACAAGTTGTCCTTGGACCTCCACACAGGTGACATGGCTTGTGTCTTGTCCTAAATCTAAACAAGGAATATGCAACTATAATTATTTTACAACAAAAGTCATTATTTTGTATACTAACTCAAAACATTGATCAAAACACTCTCACAGGAAAGAGGACCAGATCCATCTCACTGTTTCAGATCTAGTGAAGGCTGGCTCGGATTAGTAGTTCTAAAAGGCAAACATGAGCTAGAAATATTACTGAGTTGTAGAGCACTTGCCTAGTGCTTGCGAGGATTTAGGTTCCATCCCTAGCAGCATGCACATGTGCACACACACAGGCATGAATGGATGGGTACAGTTGTGCACTCTTGCAATCCTAGCACTGGGAGATAGAGGCAGGAGAATCTGTTGCTCAAGGCCACCCTTAAGTACATAGTGAGTGCAGGTCCACCCTGTCCAAAGTGAGACACTGCCTTAACAAAACAAAACAAGCTTCCGACAGTGAAAGAAATCCCCATCCCATAAACAACCACCAAACCCAGACACAATGGCAGATGCCAACAAGAGCTTGCTGACAGGAGCCTGATATAGCTGTCTCCTGAGGGGCTCTGCCAAGTGCCTGGCAAATACAGAAGTGGATGCTCACAGTCATCCATTGGATGGAGCACAGGGTCCCCAATGAAGGAGATAGAGAAAGTACCTAAGGAGTTGAAGGGGTTTGCAGCCCCATAGGAGGAACAACAATATGAACTAACCAGTACTCCCAGAGGTCCCTGGGACTATACCACCAATCAAAGAAAACACATGGTGGGACTGGTGGCTCTAGCTGCATATGTAGCAGAGGATGGCCTAGTTGGTCATCAATGGGAGGAGAGGCCGTTGGTCCTGTGAAGGTTCTATGTACCAGTGTAGGGGAATGCAAGGGCTAGGAAGTGGGAGTGGGTGGGTTAGGGAGTGGCGGGGGAGGGGAAACTAGGAAAAGGGATAACATTTGATATGTAAATAAAGAAAATATCTAATTAAAAAAAACTAAAAAAAAATACAGTAACCAAAAAAAAAAAAAAAAAAAAAAAAAAGAACTGGTCCTTGAAAAAGGACCTGAGTTCCTGAGTTTGCTTCCAAGCACCCATATTTGGCAAAACCCATCTGCCTACAACTACAACTCTTGGAATTCAACATCCTCTTGTAGACTGCGTGGGTACCTGCACATGTGCAGCCCCATCCCCGACATACAAACATAATTACAAAAAAGATAATTCTTAAAAAAAAACCCTCTCTGTTGTAACATTTGAGAATTTTATGTCATCCCTTTCCTCCCTCAAGCTATGCACAGAATCTTATTCACTATAATATGTATTATATTTGAAAGTCGTTTTTATCATTAAATTGTATCTTTCTTATTAAAAAGGGGGGTTTCCCAATAATTTAAAAATTTCCTGGGAGTCTAAAGTTCTAACTATTAAAAATTTATGGACTAGTTAAAAAAAAAAGTACAAAGAAACAACCCCAATCATAAAATGAAATGAAAGCAAAACCCCAGGACAAAAGCAAAACCAAGAAATGTGATATGCATGGAAGATCATTTTGTTGGCTAGAAATGGGGTTCCTGAAACCAAAGGTGTTGTGGAGATTTCTACCCCATCTTAGATCATTTTGTTCCCAAATAAAAGATACAAACCTTTATATTTATAATAAGCCTTGAAGCACTAGAGCTGGGCAGATAACAACTCTCTATGTTATTATGTCTACTTCCCTGTCAATAACCCTCATATATCACTTGTTGTGATGGTTTGAGTATGATTGGCCCAGGGAGTTGCACTATTAGGAGGTGTGGCCACTTGGAGTATGTGTGTCACTGTGGGTATGGGCCTTAAGACCCTCATTCCTGGAAACAAGTCTTCAACTAGCAGCCTTCAGATGAAGATTTAGAACTCTCAGCTCTGCCCGCAACATGCCTGCCTAGATGCTGCCCTGCTCCCTCTTTGATGATAATAGACTGATCCTCTGAAGCTGTAAGCCATCCCCAATTAAGTGCTGTCCTTTTAAGAGTTCCCTTGGTCATGGTGTCTGTTCACAGCTGTAAAACCCCAACTAAGGCAGAGGTTGGTACTGGGAGTTGGGTATTGCTGAGATAAGCCTGACCATGTTTTTGTTTGGAAGAATGTAGATTTTGGGACTTTGGATTTGGAGAGCAATGGAATGCTTTAAGTGGGGCTTAATGGGCTATCCTAGAAGAAATAAGGACGACTTTGCTGCTGTGAGTGATTTGAACTGTGCGGACTGGGCCCAAGAGGTTTCAATGTAGAAGAGCTTCAGTACGTGGCTCAGAGACTGTTTCTGTGGTATTTTGGACAAGAAGGTGGCTGCTTTTTGCCATTGTCCACAGAGTCTGCCCTGACACTAAGGTGAAGAAATTTAGATTAATTGCTTTGAAACAGGAAGTCTCAAAACAGCCTGGTGTAAATTCTGTTGTGTGAGAGAACTAAAGTTCTCTCTTATGAAGTGCATTTTAATGAAAAGGAGCAAGTTGAGAAAGGAAAGAAAGAAGACATGTGGTTCAAGATTCCAGTTAAAGGGGCACCAGGAAGTAGAATGGAGCTGAATCCTGTGTTCTAGAAGAGACCAGATTAAGGGAGTGGGACTTTGGGGCAAGATCCTACCCAGCTACATTAGATCCAGGCATGGTGGTACACACATTTAATCCCTGGACACAGGAATTCAGATCTCTGAACTCAAGGTCAATCTCTAGAATAGCCACACTTAAACAGAGAAGCAGGTGATGAGAAAGATAAGACCCTCATCCTAGCTGCCTGGAGGTGAGTCTTCCACTAGCAGCCTCCAGATTAAAATGTAGAGTCCTCAGCTCCTCCTGCACTATGCCTGCCTGGATGCTGCCCTGCTCCCACCTTGATGATAATGGACTTAACCTCTGAACCTGTAAGCCAGCCCCAATTAAATGTTGCCCTTTATAAGAGTTGCCTTGGTCATGGTGTCTGTTCACAGCAGTAAAACCCTAACTCCTCCTGCTCCTCCTCCTCCTCTCTTCTGTCCAGCACAGGCTGCAGGCATCTTTATTAACCAAACAGGGATAACTTGGTGGGGTAATGTTTATATAACAAAAGCTGGTGTAGGTGAGGATCTCCTTGTTTTGGAGAAGCCAGATCTTGGGGTACAGAATTTAGCATTTGCATATAGGCAGCACCAGACCAACCCACTACACAAAGGCATAATGTCGTATCTTTTTAAAATTGAATATATGTCTGAGATGAAACCAAGCTCTGTTTGGGTCAGATGCATTTACGTGTATAAAGCTCCAAAACAAAAGCGGCTTTTGGTAGCTGTGTTAGTTTTCTGTCATTTTGAAGAGACACCATGACCAAGGCACCTCTTGTAAAGGCAAACACTGAATTGGGGCTGGCTTACAATTTCAGAAATTTAGTTCATTGTCATCATGGCAGGAAACATGGTGGGACACAGGGAGATATAGCAGCTGGAGAAGGATCTGAGAATTTTACATCTTGATCCATTTGCAGAGGGGTAGAATGAGATGGAGAGGGAGAGGGAGGTAGGGGGGAAGAGGGAGAGGGAGGGGGAGAGAGAGGAGAGAGACAGAGACTGCTGGACACTGAACTGCCTTGAACTTTTGAAACCCTAAGCCCCCACTCTAACAAGGTCAAACCACTCAATCTCTCTCAAGTAGTCACTGAGCATCCAAATCTATGAGCCTACGGGGACCATTCCCATCGAAACCAGCACGGTGGCAAAGCAAACAACCCAGAGCAAGCTAAGGAAGGCAACTTGGTCACATGGGAGCAGTTGCATGATTCTAGCCAAACTGCAAGGCAACCTTCCTTAAGGCCATTGGGTAGAGAACCCATGTAGTGCCATGAGCCTCAAAGATGCGAAGTAAGAAGAGAAGTAGCCTGGAGCTTTTGCAGAAGAAGAAACAATTATTCCCCATCCTTGTTTGTAGCCTTTCTCTCTTTCTAATTTGCAGGTTCTTCTGTCCCTTTTTCTTAGAAACATCAGCCCTCCTCTCAGTTTCCAGTCCAGTCTCTTCCAAAGTGTGTCTTCACCGCTCCTCCCTCAGTTCCCCAACAGTGTGCTCAAACAGCCCCTTCTCCCACTTTCCCCAACACTAGCAGCTCCAAACGATAACCAGGGTTCTAGCCTATCTGCTCAGCTCAGCTTCTCCTGGCTCACTTGTCACAAACTATCTTCTCACTCTGTTAGCACAATTCTCTTTCCACTGTCTCCTAACAATATGGTGTCTGACTCAGCTCACTTTTTCCTGGAGCTACCTCAGATATTCTGTTGATTTTCCCTCTGGTTTTTGAGTAAATCAAGTTGGATCACTCCACTCTTCTCTCTCCTCCTCTTCTCATTTCCTCTGTCCAGCCTCTCCTCCCAGATTCTCCAGTCTGATCACCTTTCTAAACAGTTTGCTATTTTATCTTGGAAGCAGAGGCAGCTATGGGAGCCACAGCTGGCAGAGAGCACAGGAGATTTGGGGCAGAGGGGCTCTCAGCCGGGCTGTTGTGGGTGATCCTTGGATTCTCTATCCTCCAGGAAAAGTTTCACTGTTCCAGAAGATGGTGACAATTCTGCCGACTGAGATGCACTTGTGGTGGTGTCTCTGGAGGCTAAAGCACAGGGTCCAAGTGGTTCCAAATAGCTGGGTGCAGTTTGTCTCAGGGGCACCTCTGGAGGGTCCGCCTGATTCTATTCAGCCTCTAGAGGGCAGAGATGACTACCCGACCTTGTTCTCTGCATTGTCCTAGCCTTTCTGTGCTGTTTGTGAGGCAACTGAAGATAAGAACATGTCCAGCAGGGGGCGCGGTGTACATGGATGTTCTCCAGGAACAGTCTTGGCTGGGAAGGAGAGCTAGACTCCAGGTTATCCAAATTGGAGTATCCAGCACAAAATTCAAGTTTTTTCTTATTTTTTAAAGTTTTTTTCATAATTAATTCAACTTTACTCAGACACAAAAATTTTCGTGTCTTTTTCTTAGTTATTGTTCTATTACTATGACAAACACCATGACCAAGACAACACTTATAAAAGTCAACATTTAATTAGGGGCTAATCCAGAGGGTCAGTCCATTACCATCACGGTGGGAAGACAACAGGCACATTGCTAGAGCATTAGCTGAGAGTGTTACATCCTGACCCACAGGCAGGAGAGAGAGAGAGAGAGAGAGAGAGAGAGAGAGAGAGAGAGAGACAGACAGACAGACAGACACTGGGTCTGGTTTGGGCATTTGAACCCTCAAAGCCTATTTCCAGTGGCACACTTTCTTCAATAAGGCCACACTTCCTAATAATGCCTCTCATATAGTGCCACTCCCTGATGATCAGTATTCAAATCTATGTGTCTCTGTGTGTGTGGGGCACTGTCATTCAGACCACTACATGAGTCAAAAGAGAAATCAAGAAATTAAAAAGTTTGCAGAATGGATTGAAAACGAATACAGAACATATGCAAACTTATGGAATACAATGAAGGCATTTCTAAAGGGGATATTCATAGCATTAAGTGCTTATATAAAAAACACACAACTGAAAACTCTAGAACAAAAAGAGGAGATCACACCACAAAGAAGTAGATGGCAAGAAATAATCGGGCTGGTGAGATGGCTCAGTGGGTAAGAGCACCCGACTGCTCTTCCGAAGGTCCAGAGTTCAAATCCCAGCAACCACATGGTGGCTCACAACCATCCGCAACGAGATCTGACACCCTCTTCTGGAGTGTCTGAAGACAGCTACAGTGTACTTACATATAATAAATAAATCTTAAAAAAAAAAGAAATAATCAAATTCAGGGCAGAAATAGATAAGATAGCACAAAACAAAACAACACAAAGAATCCATGAAACAAAGTTCTTTGGAAAGTTTTTTTTCCAATTTTTTGATTAGGTATTTTCTTCATTTACATTTCAAATGCTATCCTGAAAGTCCCCCATACCCTTCCCCCTCCCCTGCTCCCCTACCCACCCACTCCCACTTCTTGGTCCCAGAGTTCCCCTGTACTGGGGCATATAAAGTTTGCAAGACCAAGGGGCCTCTCTTCCCAATGATGGCCGACTAGGTCATCTTCTGATACATATGCAGCTAGAGACACAAGCTCTGGGGGTTACTGGTTAGTTCATATTGTTGTTCCACCTATAGGGTTGTAGACCCCTTCAGCTCCTTGGGTACTTTCTCTAGCTCCTCCATTGGGGGCCCTGTGTTCCATCCAATAGCTGAATGTGAGCATCCACTTCTGTATTTGCCAGGCACCAGAATAGCCTCACAAGACACAGCTATATCAGGGTCCTTTCAGCAAAATCTAGCTGGCGTATGCAATGGTGTCTGCATTTGGAGGCTGATTATGGAATGGATCCCCGGATATGGCACTCTCTAGATGGTCCTTCATTTCCTCTCAGCTCCAAACTTTGTCTCTGTAACTCTTTCCATGGGTGTTTTGTTCCCAATTCTAAGAAGGGGCAAAATGTCCACACTTTGGTCTTCGTTCTTCTTGAGTTTTCTGTGTTTTGCAAATAGTATCTTGGGTATTCTATGTTTCTGGGCTAATATCCACTTATCAGTGAGTACATATCACGTGAGTTCTTTTGTGATTGGGTTACCTCACTCAGGATGATACCCTCCTGATTCATCCATTTGCCTAGGAATTTCATAAATTCATTCTTTTAATAGTTGAGTAGTACTCCATTGTGTAAATGTACCATAATTTCTGTATCCATTCCTCTGTTGAGGGACATCTGGGTTCTTTCCAGCTTCTGGCTATTATAAATAGGGCTGCTATGAACATAGTGGAGCATGTGTCCTTCTTACCAGTTGGAACATCTTCTGGATATATGCCCAGGAGAGGTATTGCGGGATCCTCTGGTATTACTATGTCCAATTGTGTGAGGAAGTGCCAGACTGATTTCCAGAGTGTTTGTACAAGCTTGCAATCCCACCAACAATGGAGGAGTGAAAGTTATAGATGGAAAAACCCTTATACAAAATTAATTAAAAGGTGAGGAGAGAATGTTCAAATGAAAAAAATTAGAAATGAAAGAGAGATATGACGACAGAACCAAGGAAATCCACGAAATCATAAAGGCATAGTTTAAAATCTGTACTTCACCAAATTAGAAAATCAAAAAGAAACTGGTAATTTTCTCTGTGCACTTCACTTACCAAAGTTAAATTAAGATAAGCAAACTAGATAGACGTGTAACTCCAAGTGAAATAGAAGGAGTCATTAAAATATCCCACCACTCCCAAAAATCCCAGGGCCAGATGGTTTTGGCACAGAGTGCCACCAGACTAGTTTTTAAAAGTAACTTTATTATCTTATTTATGCAAATCTTCTGCCTGTATGAATATCTGTGCACTGCCATTGTGCCTGGTGCTTTCAGAATCCAGCAGTATATCCACTGGAATTGGAGTTAGAGATGGCTGTGGGCCATCATGTAGGTGTTGGGAATTGAGCCTGGTCCTCTGAAAAAGCAGCAGCTACTGAGCCATTTCTCCAGACTTTTTTTTTTTTTTTTAGATTTATTTCATTATTATATGTAAGTACACTGTAGCTTTCTTCAGACACACTGGAAGAGGGGATCAGATCTCATTGCAGATTGTTGTGAGCCACCATGTGTTTGCTGGGAATTGAACTCAGGACCTTTGGATAAGCAGTCAGTGCTCTTAACTGCTGAGCCATCTCTCCAGCCCTTCTCCAGACTTTTAAAGAAGAGTTAATGCCAATACTCCTCAGAGTATTCCACAAACTCGAAACAGAAGGAACACTGCCCAATTCATTTTATGTGGCCACAATTACTCGGATACCCAAACCACATAAAAAACTAACAACAAAAGAGGATTACATGCTAATTTTCCCTTATAAAAACATACAGGCAAGAATATTCAGTAAGATACTTGCAAACCAAATCCAAGAAAACATCACAAAGATCAAACACCATGATCAGGCAGGCTTCATCCCAGAGATGTAAGCATGGTTAAACATACATAAATAGATAAATGTAATCCACCATATGAACAACCTGAAAGATTAAACGCTACATTAGATGCAGAAAAGACCTCTGACAAAATCCAAAACCACTTCGTAAAAGTCCTGGAGAGGTTAGGGATACAAGGGGCATACCTCAACATAAAAAAATCAGTTTAAACTCAGAGCAATTCCACGAAAATAAGGAATAAGACAAAGTTGTCCCCTCTCTCTATACTTGTTCAATAGCTTGAAGCCTTATTTACATCAATAAAAAGACAACTGAAGGAGATCAAGGGGAAACAAATTGGAAAGGAAGATGCCAAAGTATCTGCATTTGCAGATGATATGATAGTATATATAAGTGACCCTAGTAATTGTACCAGGAAATTTCTACAGCATATAAACATTTTCAGCAAAGTATATGAACACAAAACTAACCCAAAAACATCTGTAGCCCCCCTATATACAAATGCACTGAGCAAGAAATCAGAGAAACCATGCCATTTGCAATAACATCAAATAATATATTGTTGGGTAACTCGAACCAAGCAAGTGAAAGACTTGGACGATAAAAACATCAAGTCTTTGAGAAAAGAAATTAAAGTCTTCTTTATCAGAACATGGAAAGCGATCCCATGGTCATTAACTGGCAAAAATGACCATCCCATTGAAAACAATCTACAGATTCAATGTAATACCCATCAAAACTGTAACACAATTCTTTATAGACATTAAAACGAGAATTTTCAGGTTCATGTGGAAACACAAAACCCACAGTATAGTTAAAACAATCCTGAAGAGTAAAAGAACTGCTGAAGGTCTCATTATTCCCAACTTCAAGGTGTAGTACAGAGGTACAGTAATTAAAACAGCATGGTATTGGCATAAAAACAGACAGGTTGTTTAATGAAATCTAATTGAATACTTAGACATAAAGCCACACACCCATGGACACCTGTTCTTTGATAAAGAGGCCAAAATTAAACACTGGAAAGATGGCAGCATCTTCAATGAATGGTGCTGTCAAACTGCAAAGTGGATCTCTGCATGCAGAAGAATCTACATATACCACATCTACCACTCTGCAGAAAACTCAACCCCAAATGCTCCAAGACCTCAACATAAAGCCAGATACAGTGATAGAAGAGAGAGAGAGAGAGAGAGAGAGAGAGAGAGAGAGAGAGAGAGAGAGAGAGAGAGACCCTTGAACTTATTGTCACAGGAGAAGATTTTCTGAACAGAACACCCCAGTCTCTAAGATCAACAGTAAGTGGGACCTAATAAACTGAGAGTCTTCTGTAAGGCAAAGGTTAGTCATTCAGACAATGTGGCAGCCCACAGAATGGGAAAAGATAGTCACCAACTCTGAATATACAGAGGGCTAATATCCAAAATATATAAAGTACTCAAGAAATTCAAAATCAGAACACCAAATAATCCAATTAAAAACAGGGTACAGATCTAAACAGAATTCTCAGTAGAAAAAATACAAACAGCTGAGAAACACTTAAAGACATGTTCAGCATCCTTATCCATTAGGGAAATGCAAATCAAAACCATGAGGTTCCATCTTACACTTGTCAGAATGGCTAAGATGAACAAAATAAGTGAAAGTTCATGGAATAAGAAGAGGAAAACTTATCCATTGCTGGTGGGAGTGCAAACATGGACAGTCACTATGGAAATCAGGGTGACAGTTCCTCAGGAAGGTGGGTGTTGATCTACTTCAAAATCCAGCTATATTACTCTTGAGTATAAATCTAAAGGATGCTCTATCCTATCATAAGGACATTTACTCAACCATGTTAATTGCTGCTGTATTCATAATAGCAAGAACTTGGAAATAAACCTGATGTCCTTCAACAGAAGAATTGATAAAGGAAATATCGTACATTTACACAATAGGGAATTACTCAGCTCTTAAAAATGATATCATAAAATTTGCAGTGAAATAGACAGAACTTAGGAATACATAGTGAGGTATTCCAGATCCAGAAAGACAAATATGGTATATATTCACTTGTATGTGTATATTAGCTGTGAAGTTAATGATACCTAAGAACCACAGACTATAGTAGTATTATACAGTATTATAGTAGGTGTACTATAAGGGACCAGAGGGGACAGATGCTTCTCATTAGGAAAGGGAGACAGAATAAATCATTACTGATAGATACATAGAGCTAGAATGGGGAGGGAGAGGGGATAGAAGATAGTGTGAGGGAATATGGGGAAAGGCATCTAACATTAAGGGACATTTGAGTGGTTGTCATATATGTATGTATTTATGTATGTAAATCTAAGCGAAATTGCCATATAATAGGAAAGAGTCCAAACTGGCATCTCTTGCCACCAAATGGACCTTCTGGTACCAGAACCTGGTGACATCTAATTGTGTTGTTGGCCATGGGAATCCTCATACAACCGGATGGTTGCTAAGACTACAGGCTGCGTTTCACAATGAGAGCAAGGCTCACTGCTGAAGACACCTGCACAACTCTCCCTCCTCTCCCCACTGTTATGTCTGTAATACATGGAAAAATAAGTGTCTGCATGTGTGTACATAGGATGGCATGTGACTGTGTTAGGATGGAATACAAGACAGTGCACATTCAAACTGAATGTGGTATATGTTTGCCACTCATTCATTATCCATAATAATATGCATTCTTTATTATTTTTTTAGAATTTTATGTGATATGCTTTCCAGATATTCCTCCAAATGAAATCCTGCCCACTTGGCCATGGCATGAAGAAGAAGAAGAAAGGAGCTGGCTTGTAATCTTCTCAGGCATCTTGACTGAAAAGGATATTCTTTTTAGTGATGAGGGGTCAGATGTTTGTTGGATACAGCAGGCACAGGAAGCAGGCAGAGGAAGGCAGAAATCACAATGTTCGAATCCATATGTGGAAAGTGAAAACTTTCCTTTTATAGAAGACAAGCATCTTATCTTCCCTCACCCAATACCACATCAGGTTCCCTTCTGCCCCCCCACTCCTCTCCCCCGTCCACTTTTCCTCCCAGGTCCCTCCCTCCCCACTTGTAATAGCTTTCTGAGGGCCAGCAGAAAGAATGGAAACAGGGAGATAGGAGGTTGGGGGGCCCTCCAGAATGCACCAGAGATGTGGGAGGTGAGAGACTCTCAGGACCGAAAAGAGGTTTCTTAGATGAGGTGACCGACAGTAGGGAGAGGGAACTTATAGAGCCCACCTCCAGCAGGAAGACAGGGCATCAAGTGAGGGGTGGGGTTGCCATCTCACAGTCACACCTCTGTCCCATAATTGATCCTGTCTGAAAGAATTACAGGGATGCAAATGGAGAGGAGCCTGAGGACTAGAAGGTCTAGTCACAGGCCTAAATTGGGATCCAGTTCAAGGGGAGGCCCCCAGGCCTGACACTATTACTGAGGCTATGAAGTGCTCATAAAAATGGACCTAGCATGACTGTTTTCTGAAAGACACAACAAGAAGCTGAAAAAAACCAGAGACAGATATTTGCACAAAACAAATGGATAGGAGCAGCCAACCACTGTTTTTTGAATTAGGGAACACTGAGAGAAGCTAAGGAGAGGGACAGTCCTGTAGGAGGACCAGTAGTCTAAATTAATCTGGAACTCTGGGATCTCTCAAACATTGGACCATCAAACAGACAGCATACATCAGCTGATATGAGGCCCCCAACACACATACAGTAGAGGACTTCCAGGTCTGTGTTCAATCAGAGATGATGCACCTAACCCTCAAGAGACTGGAGGCCCCAGGCAGTTTAGAGGTCAGGTGGGATCGTGGAGTGGGGACATTCGTGTGGAGACAGGAGGTTGGGGAGGAGGTGTGGGATGTGGAGCAGTCATAGGGTGTATGGGAGGGAATAAAATATGGAGAGTAAAAAATTAATTAATTAATTAGTTAATTAATTAAAAAAAGAAAAAGAAAAAAAAAAGAATCTTATGTAGTGGCATTAGTCACTAGGTGCTTACCATAACTGCTTATAAACTGCAGACACTCAAATCGTACTGCAGAATATTGTTGCCTTGGGACAGAGAGAGATGGCTCAGACAAAATGACTCTTACAGAGCAAGCTTGACCATCTGAGTTGGGTCCTTTGAACCCATATAAAGATGGAAGGAGAGAGTCCATCAGAAGTAGGTAGGATGATGATAAGTACCAAATACAGTTGGAGAAGGGGCCAAAGTTTTAGTGGGTCTTAAAATCATTTATTGTTATTTATTACTACTACCACTACATGCATTTCTGATGTGCTTATGTGTGTGTATGTGCCACTTTGTGCATGTCAGACAATACATTTATTTGTCTAGCTGGTTCTCTCCTAATAAGTGGATATTAGCCCCAAAGTAAAGAATCCCTAGGATAAAACACATAGTCTGTAAGAAGTTTAACAAGAAAGAAGGCCCAAGCAATGATGGTTCAATCCCACTTAGAAGGGGGAACAAAATAATCACTGGAGGCAGAGGGAGAGAGGGACCTGGGTGGGAGAGGGGCAGGGGAGAAGAAAAAGGTGTGTGTGGGGGAAGGATCAGGTATTGGGTGAGATAGGAGACAGGTCCAGAAAGCCAGGAGAATGGAAATATGCTAGTGCTGGGGTGGAAGTTGGGGGAACCTCTAGAAAGTCCAAGAGCCCTGGGATGTGAGTTTCCCAGGACTCAATTGTGATGAATTTTAGCTGAAATTCCCAACACTAGGGAGATAGAACCTATAGCGACCACCGCCAGTATATAGACATGGTCTGCAGTGGAGAGGTTGGGTCACCAACCCACTTTCAAAAGTTTTGATCCAGAATTGTTCCCATCTAAAAGAAATGCAGGAACAAAAGTGGAGCAGAAACTGAAGGAAAGGTTGTTCAGTGATCAGCCCAACTTGGGGTCCATCCCATGGTGGGCACCAATTCCTGACATTATAACTGATGCCATGCTATGCTTGCAGACAGGAGCCTGTCATGACTGTCCTGTGAGAGGCTCTACTGAGACAGATGCAGATACTTACAGCCAAGCATTGGACTGAGCTTGGGGACCCCTATGGAAGAGTTAGGGACAGTTTTGAAGGTAATGAAGGGGATGGCAACCCCATAGAAAGACTAACAGTGTCAACTAACCTGAATCCCTCTGAGCTCCCAGAGACCAAGCTACCAACCAAAGAGCATACACAGGCTGGTACAAGGCCCCTGGTATATATGTAGCATAGGACTACCTTGTCTGGTCTCAGTGAGAAAGGCCATACCTAATCCTATAGAGACTAGATGCCCCACGGTAGGGGGATGCCTAGGGCGAGGGGGGAGGGGAGAGGACTGGGAGGAGGGCAACATTTGGGATGCAAATAAATAATTAAAAATATTATCCTGATGAGGGCATATCTTGGACTTTCCAGAGACTCAGGATGAGGAAGGCTCACAGGAGCATCTATGGGGGCAATTTTAGTTGAGACTTCTAGCAGTGGTAATATAGAACCTGAAGTGGTCACCTCCTGTAGCCAGACAGGACCCTTGGTGGAGGGTTAAGGACACTGATTCACCCACAAAACTTTCAACACCAAATTTGTCCTGTCTACAAGAAATGCAGGGACATAAGATGGAGCAGAAACTGAAGAAATGGCTAAATAATAACAAGCCCAATGTGAGACCCATCCCATGGACAAGCACTAATCCTTGAAGCTATTATTGATACTCTGTCATGCTTTCAGACAGGAGCATAGCATTACTGTCCTCTGAGAGACTCTATCCAGCAGCTAACTGAAACAGATGCAGAAACCTACAGCCAAACACTGGATGGAGGTCTGGGACTCTTACAGAAGAGGTAGGGAAGGATTGAAGGCCCTGAAGGGGATAGGAACTTCGCAGGAAGAGTAATAGAGTCAACTAATCTTTGGCAGTTTCCAGAAACTGAACAACCAACCAAAGAACATACACAGACTAGACCTAGGCCTCTGTGCTCATATGTAGCAGATGTGCAGCTTGGTCTTCATGGTGATCTCCCAACTGGAGGAGGTGTTGTCCCTAAATCCACTTCCTGTCTGTGAAATCTGTTCCACAACAGGGCTGCCTTATCTGGCCTCAGTGGGACAGCATGGACCTATCTATGCAGAGACTTGATGTGTAAGGATTTGGGGATACTGAGGGAAGCTCCACCCTCTCAAAGGAGAAGGGGAGGGGGTTGGGAGAAAGATCTGTGTGAGGGAGAGGTCTGGGAGGAGAGGGGGCAGAATCTGGATGTAAAGCAAATTAATAAATTTACAAAAAAATATAGTTGGGTTTTTTGCTGACTTAATAAAGTTGTAATATTGGTTCTTCTCAGATCCATGACCTCACTAGGCCTGGATAGTTGGCTTCCTTTGTTGCCTGATTTGTTAAAAAAATTATATATTTTATATTCATGAGGGCTCTGTCTTCAGACACACCAGAAGAGGGCATCAGATCCCATTATAGATGGTTGTGAGTCACCATGTGGATGGTGGGCCTTGAACTCAGGACCTCTGAAAGAGCAGACAGTGGTGTTCACCACTGAACCATCTTTCCAATCCTTTCACCTGATTTTTAAAAATTGATTATCTCTTACTATCTACTGAGTTGACTTTGGTTTGTTTTTCCAAATTCTTGTGTTGCATAATAAGTCATTTGTTTACACTCTTTTCTTTGTTAAATGTAGACACATAGAGCTATATACTTTCCTCTTAAAAGTGCTTTTACTGTTTCCCAAAGGGTTTGTCGTGTTGTGATTCTGGTTTACTTGTTCAAAGAATACTTAAATTTCTTGTTTGACCCATTTCTCATTCAGTAATGAACTGTTAATCTCCATGAGTGTATATACTTGGTAGAGTTTTGTTTACTGTGGATATTAAGGATATTGCACAATGGCTGGAGAGGATATGTAGAATTATTTCAATTTTTCTGCATTTATTAAGGTTTGTGTTGCAGCAGGTGCTCCACTGTGGAGAAGGTCCATTGTGCTGCGGAGTAGCATGTATATTTGTGTATTCTTGGTGTTTGAGTTGAATACTCTGTAGATATCTCTTAGGTCCATTTGGTAAAACAGGTCATTGAATTCTGAAGTATCTGTTTCTTTCTTTATTTTTGATCCAGATGTCCCATCTATAGCAGAAGCTGGAGTGCTGAAATTGCCTCCTATCATGAAGTTTGTGTTAATCTGGAGTTTTAATTCCATTAATATGTTTTATGAAATTGGGTGCACCAGAGTTTTGTGCATATTTGGTTAGTACTATAGTATTTATTAATTGATTGATACCTTGATTAACATGAAGTAGCTTTGTCTACAGTTACTGCTTCAGGCACTATATGGAAAAGGAGTGGGGACAGTGGAAAGCCCTGACTTGTTTATGTTTTTAGAGGGACTGCTTCATAGTGTTCTCCATTTAGGATAATGCTGACTGTGCGCTGTGGGGGAAGCCATTCCTTTATAATATGACTTAAAATTAATTTTTATAAATGATTAAGAAGAAAACATAAGGAGAATATGCAGTTGAAGTCTTCATGCTGGTCCCAAGGTCCACGGACCATTGCCTTGCCAGAAGAAATGTCTCAGTCATTCTGAGCAGGGTATTATTGACAGAGCAGTCCTCAGAATTCAAAGTCTAGAGAGCATTAAGGGGCCAGTGTAGGCACATACAATTTGAGTAAATAAGCCTTCCTAACAGAAGCACTTGGGAATCCTTTAAAGAGTACCATAAACTCTAATCACATGCAGACTCTTTTGCTATTATTCATAAGAATATTAGTATTTAAAAAAGCTCTTAGGTCTTTGGAGAAAGAGCACATATAGGAATAGTTTCAACTCTAATGCTTTCCTTCAATAAATAATTTACATGTTATGGGTTTATTGTAAAGAGGTCCCAGGTTAGAATGACTAAGGAAGACAGAGGAGAAAGATTTGAAGTGGTTAGCCATATTTTTTTAGAGAAACAACTGCACAGTAAAGGGTAGCCTAGATATAAGGGAAAGCCCAGGTATCCAGAGGAATGCACGTTTCAACAGGTAAAGAGAAGCAGCAGTAACCAATGCCGGGGGTGGGGATGATCATCATACTTTAGTGGGGATATTTAGTACATCCCTTTGGTGATGTACTTCCTGCCTGGAACCCTGGGCTCCAACATTCCGTTCTTACCTCACTTCCCCCTTCAGTTCCCTGAGGAATTCAAAGGGTTTGGCTGCTCTGGTTGCTGAGTCTCTAGCAACAGCTGAATCAAGGTGCTTTTTTGGGTCTCTTCTTGGAGAAACACTCCTTTGTCCCTTCCTATCTGAGGTAGGTTCTTCCTTGGGGTTGTCCCAGTAAACTAAACCTTAACAGATAGAAAAGTTAGCCTTTATGGACCAACCTGTGCCTTTCTTGTGTCTCCAGCATTCCTCAGCCCTTAGAACTGTTCTTTGAGCTAAACTGTCACTGGGCAATTACTTAAGAAACCTAGAAATTATAACCCTTTTATGTCTGACAGACAGTATGCCACTCTTTTGGGGGAAGTAGTGTATCTCTTAGCTTCACAAACTTTGAAACTACCTATATGCCTTGAGATGTCCTCCATCCTCAGTGACAGCAAATGATCTCTGTCCTAGGGGCTAATTTTGAACTTCCTCTTGGATGAAGACACAATCTTCAAGGTCCCAGAGACACCTCAATGTCTACTCACTAAAAGGTTTCTGAGGGGTTTAGTTTGAGGATCCATAGTTAGTGTATCTTGAGATGTGCCAAGTTCTTTGACCTTGTGTGACAGTTGGTCCTGTAGATGTGGATATTCTAGGTATGTTATCTAAACCACCCTAGTAACAGCCCAGCGTGTTATACTCTACTTAACATGTATACCCCCTTTAAGCACAGCATAGCCATATAGCCATTTCCTAGGTCCCTGGAAACCATCAGTTGTGGGGGGGTGGTAACTATTAAATTTGTGTCAGTCCTCTCACCAAATTTATATTGGACACACCACAAAATATCTACACACGATGCAGGGCACTGTACCACAAAATGGTCATCTAAATTCCTTAAAAGGCAGGTGCAGGAGAAGTGTTTGGGTCCATGGTTTTTCTGTTAACCTTAGCAACCTAGCCACATTATGTCTCCAGGGGAAAAACTTAAGAGTAGGTAATGATGTAGACACATGTATTTAAGTTTCAGCAGGTGCCCAAAATGTCTTTTATTTAAAAATTTAATGTGTCTATTACTTTTAAATCTATTTATTAACTTATTTACTTACCCTAATCCCCAATTGCAGTTCCCTTCCTTCTCTCCTCCAATTCCTCCCCCCACCTCCCTTCTATCCCCATCCACTCCTCCTCTGTTCCTCTTCTGGAAAGGGCAGCCCTTCCATGGATATCAATCAGTCTTTTTTTTTTTTTTTGGTGGTTTTTCGAGACAAGGTTTCTCTGTGTAGCTCTGGCTGTCCTGGAACTCACTTTGTAGACCAGGCTGGCCTCGAACTCAGAAATCCGCCTGCCTCTGCCTCCCGAGTGCTGGGATTAAAGGCGTGCGCCACCACGCCCGGCTGATATCAATCAGTCTTAGCGTATCAAGTTGTAGTAAGACTAGGCACATCCTCTGTTAAGGCTAAAGGTAACCCAGGAGGAAAGAGTCCCAAAGGCAGGCAACAGAACACAGCCCCTGCTCCTGCAGTTAGGAGTCCCACATGAAGACCAAGCTCAACTGTTATATGTGTAGAGGGCTTAACTCCATTCCACGCACACTCCCTGGATGGCGGTTCAGTCTCCATGAGCCCCTATGGACCAAAATTATTCGATTCTTAAGATTTTTTCTAGTGTCCTTGAGCCTCCTGTCTCCTTCAGCCCTTCCTCCCCCTCTTCTCAGGGTTCCCTAAGCTCAGCCTAATGTTTGGCTGTGTGTCTGTGCATCTGTTTCCATCAGGTGCTGGGTGAAGCCTCTCTGTGCCTATTACTTTTGTAATAAAATATGAAGTTAAAGCATTTATTTACTAGGGAACAGAAAATTCTGGAAATGTTACACAATAACCCAGAGCTGGAAGAGACTACAGGAAAGGAGCATGGGAGGTAACATATAGGGAAAGTATGATGGTTGAAGACACACCTGTGTCTGCTTATCAAATATGGCTAATTCATCATATTTCTCTGTTTTTCCTATTGATTTCCACAGGAGTGAAGCTTTATGATTTCTCTCTCCTACTATTTTCTTTTTTGGCAAAACTAGGGAATTAATGCAAGGGCCACTCACATGTTACATAAGAATCCTACTACTAAGCTACAACTTAAACCCTGATTGCTTCTTTGAGACAGGATTTAAATATATATTACTCAGTCTGGCTTAGATCTCACTTTATATTGATTCAGACAGGCCTTGAACATACGACCCTTCTGCCTCAGCCTCCCAACTACCCTGTGTTACAGGCATAGGAAGGGAACTCTGGCTTCTCTTCCTCCCTTACAACTCACCCTAGGTACCCACAAACTAGTCACTAAAGGGTCTTGTAAAACACTAGCAGCTATTCTTCCTCTCTGCTTGTATTTGGTGCTTGGTGTACCTTCTTCTTCTGAACTCCTCACCACCCATATTCTAGTGACAACGGCTGCATCCTTATCCTCTATGAAATCAGTTTTCACTTTCCTCGCCTGAGTGAGAACATGTGCTTGCCCAATTCAATAACTTTCTATTTCCTTTAATCTCCATGAAAACTTCAGGGCAATTAATCAGGACAGACACCTGACCCACTCTCAAAGACTCAGGAACCTTCATACATGTTTATGCGTGTTCATAAAATCTAATTAATTCCAACCACAAACTCTCCCATAGACCTAATCAAGGATAGATTATCTCAGGGTGAAAAGGAGTACAAGAAATGTCAGCACCCGACTCTTACTGTCTATCTGAAATCCCTTCCTTCACAGGACATTTGGTTTTGCGCTTGAAGAAGAAAAGATGGTGTCTGTTCAAAATCACACTGACATGGAAACAGTGAGTTCCTGTGTAAAGATCCCCATGGAAGTGCTTTATGAACCAAAGACCATCTGCAAGGTGAGGGGGCCAGTTAGTGGGGTGGACAGAAGCAGCTGAGTGACCAAGGGCCACTGTAGAATGGCTTATCAGAAGGTGGAAGTAAGAGGCACTTGTAACAAGGACTACAGTCTCCACTGGACCTCCATAAGTCTCTGGATTTCTCTCCATGCACAAATGCTCCATGAGTCCTTGTACAGCCTCCCCGAGGACTTCAGATTAGTGACCTAGTACTACATTCATTTGGTGACACTCAGTCCCTTGTAAATGGGTGAGGAGAACACTCGAGCAGCATTGAGCATTTCTAGTGGCTGGGGAAAAGGCTGTCTCTCCCTCAACCCTCATATTTCCCAGGATCGATTGTCTTGATTCTCTGGTGGACCACAAAGGTCGTCCGTCACAGAGGGCATTCTGGGATGAATGGCACACACATTCAGCAGAGCAGTTGCCAGAGATTTCATTCCCTTCTTTTCTAGGCCTTCCAGGATATTTCTACATACTTCTCTGATGAAGAGTGGGGAAAGCTGACTGAATGGCAGAAAAGTGCCTATGTGTACATGAAAAGAAACTACACCAGAATGACCGACCTAGGTAAGATGAAATCTGGATTCAGACCAGTCTGGGGGTTTCCAGTTTGTTTTCTCTGCCACATTATCTCAACCTGTAGCAGGGCCCTCTCCCCTGATACCTTTCTTTCCTGAGAAATGTCAAAGTGCTTGTCGAGCCTGCTGCTCTTTTCCATCCTGTGCAGAGCTGACAGCATAGATCATAGGCAATAGGGCTCAGGCCTCTTGTGGGCCTTAAGATCTGGGCTGTAGCCCAGCTCCTAGCAGCATTTCCCCTCGTTGTGCTGCCTGTTAAAGAACAAGCACACTGCTTCCTCTTAGGGGTCACCGTGAACCAACCAGTTTTCATGCGTGGCAAGGAGCAGGCCAAGCAATCCCTGGTCGAAGGCATTGAAGTTCATGACAGTGAAGGTGAGTGATCAGGGAGAGGCTGTGAAAGGGCACCTTCTCAGTCAAGATGCACGCTAAGGTGATTGGCAGCTCTTTTCTTCTTCAGATCAGGGTTGTGTGGAACAGAGCTCATTCTGAGGATTATGTAGAAGATCCTGTCATGCACAATTCTAAAACATTATTGTGTACATTATTCACAGAGCTTGCACATACTTTCATCCTGACACTCACTTTCCACATAGGGATCTTCAGCTGGCCTATGCTCTGTGAAGGGCCCATGCACTCGTCTGGCTACAAATGACAGGGCTTTCATGGTGGACCCCTTCCACTGTGATCAAGTTCAGGACATAGCTATACCTGAGAACTGTCTGCCCCACAGCCCCAAGCCAGGGGAACCCCCGGATGCAGCTGACTATGGAATGGGGGTTTCCGCAGCTGCAGGGTCCAGTGTAGTGGAGAGAGAGTTCTGGGAGCTGAGGTTGGTGGGCAGTGAGGACCCAGCTAAGGACTGACTGTGTGAAGGGAGGGACCCTGATAGTGCATATGTAGGTGCTTACTATTATCTGACACTCCAGTTCCAGAGTATCTGATACAGTGTTTCCTCCACAGGCATACCCACACACATGTTCCACATACACAGAGACACACACAAAGACAAATGTCAATATACAATAAATGGCTATCCATTCAGTCTCTGACTTCTTTTAGTAGTACATATACCCCCTCATGAATGACTCAGCAAGGTGAATGAAAGGTAGCTAGCTGAGGATTAGTGACTAATGGCACATCTTGGCATATCAACAGATAGGGTGTAGGCACCACCATGCCCCATTCCTCTTGAAGTGCTCTCACCAGCATCAAGTGTGATACCCCCTCTGCCACGAGGTTCTTTAATACCTACATCAAAGGCTCCTTTCTCTCTTCCCAGGACCCTGCTGCTTTCACCTGCACACACCACCAAGGTGTGATCATCTGCACAAGCCACCACAGTGCATTCACCTGGACGCACCAGCACAGTGTGTTAATCTGCACATGCCACCACATTGCATTCACTTGCACACACTGCCATGGTGTGTTCATTGCCACAAGCCACTAAGTTGCATTCACCTGCACCCACTGCCATGGTGCGTTCATTGCCACAAGCCACCATGGTGCATTCACTTGCATGTGCCACCACGGTGCATGCAGTGCTGTCTCCTTCATTCTGTTCACCCTTTACTTACTGTGCACGCAGTGCACCACCAGATTCTGTGTGCATACTTCATATTCCAGCCTGTCCCTGAGCCTTTGGCTTCCTCCAGCGCTTTTCTTCGCCTAATCTTTGTTCCTCACTCTTAATTACATCTCTTCTGCTTGTGCAAACGACAGTGTAATAACAATATAAAGGCAAACATTGTAGCTCTGCAAACTAGGTTTACTTAGGACATTTTTTCCCATTTAAACACCCGTGTTCTTATTTTATTTAGTTACAAAAGTGAACTACTTTGTCAAGTGTGATTAATATGTTTTGAAAAATCCTTTAAAAACACCTGCAAAAGATCAAGCCCTTTAACATTCTGCCATGGAAGGAGGGGCTCACCAGCTTCTGCCCCTCTCAGAGGATATGATGGCAGTTGCCAGGTTCTAGGGGAAAAGGCCAATGAGGCCCAATGCACATATAAGTAAGCCTAACTAAACTCACTGGGTCTCACTGATACCAACCAAGAGACAATAAAAGGGAATCTAGGGGTAGGGAGGAAGGGCATCGGTGTGACTCATGTGAGCCTTTAGGAACACACGTGATCAAAATATATTATATATGCATATAAAATATAATAATGAAATGGAACAACATATATAACTACTACATTCTAATAGAACATTTAGAAAAATACATGAGAAGACACTTAACCTCTAAGACAATACAAACATACTACTGATTACCTGAATATGTGCTTCAGTGTTTAAACCTGCTGAAGAAGGCAGCATGGTGAGGAATAACCCAAAATGTGTTCCAAGAACAGTAGGCTCAGAGACACTGGCACACCCAAGAGAAAGCACAAGCTTTGGGGACAGACAATTGGGTGGCATGGATGAGAGGAAAGCACAGGGAAACAATACTGTGGTTTCCATGGACTGTTCGAGGCACTCTCCCAGCACCAGTTGAGATGTTAGAATGGGTCTCTATAATGATAATTTGACTTGTCCTTCTGAAAGTCGTGTGACACTGGATTAGTCTTCTACATGCTCTGAAGCTAACCCTGAAATCCATACAATATAAGGGAATGGTCACTGGGTCCTCCTCCTAATGGAGCATAAAATGGGAAATCTATATCAGGGGATAAGAAAGCTGATGGGGACAAGACAGTACACTGGACGGTATAACCCAAACTGACCTTTGGTCTGTATTGCTACATGGGTGACATCTCAATCTCTGTGAGGCAGCAGTAAAGGCCCACGGGCTCATGGGAGGGACAAGCCCTGTTCTTTTCTGATGAGAAATGCCTAGCACTCATGCACTAACATCTCCACATTTTAGAAACTGGTGGCCATCAGGTCAATGTTTGGAGCCACCGGCTGCGAGAGAGGAAGTATCGAGTGATATATGAAGAGATTAGTGATTCTGAAGAGGAAGAAGATGATGATTACTGAAATGGTAAGTGGTCCTCTGACACATCTCACAACACCCAGAACACACACGTTTCCCATATGGTATTAGACCCTACCCAATCATCCACTTCTAGTCCTTTGGGGTGCAAGACTGAACGGGAAGTAACATGTCATGCTTCCTTTACTCTAGTGCTGGGTAGTTTGGAGACCTTCCTTAGCCAGTGTGCTATGGGCTTCTAAATCCCAGATTAGCACTCAAAGTGTAGGCCATTACTTCCTCTGGTGAGGTAGGCCCATGCTCTAGAAGATGGTGTGCTCATGGGGCAGAGCTCTGAAGCTGGGCGGAAGGAGAGCAGGCAGGCTGTGAAGGACAGGTGGAAACAGAGCGCTAGGTAGGTGGTGGAAACTCAGTAGCATTTCTCTTCCTTCTTTTTCTTGTCTCAACCACAGACAGTCGAAATAAGCCCACGTTGGAAGAAGGATGGAGTGGCAATTCAACATCACAGCTCCAGCTTTGAAAGACTAAATATCAGCATTATAGATACATATATTTATATATTTATTGATAATATACATTTATATCTAAATTTATTTATTTATAAAAGTCTAGTCGAATTCTGAGTTAAGCATGTGTCACGTGTTTGTTCCCTTAGCAATTTTGCAGGATGTGCCAAACATTGTTAGGATACTTTTTCTGTCATCCCAAACATTTCCTATTATTATTGTCACTGTGTTGAGCCCCATTAGAACGGCTCTTTCTGTGCCAGGCACTGTTTAAGCATAGATCTTTGTGTATGGCAAGCATCTGGTCAGCACTGTGGGTAGTACATGCTAAGCATTCTGTTAGTATTGTCTTACAGTGTGACAGCCACTCTGGCAGAATACCAATGTTTCAAGCAGGCTAAATGGCTCAGTGATAAAGGATCCTGATGTCAGACTTGAGTTCAATCTTAAAGACCTACATGGTGGACACAGAGAACTGGCTCCCTCACAGTGTCCTTTGCTATTCACAACTGAACGCATTTGTGCGTGCACACACATACACACATATCCATGCTTACAAGCACAAAATAACTCAAAAAACAATTGGAAATATAATAAGCCTATCAACATTCCATTTAGCAAGGCATATACCTAATGCATATTGCTGGTTGGGTGCCCTCTACTCATATGTGGAATTGTGTGTCAGCTATCATTGCACTGAAGCACACTGCCCTCCCCTTGCCTAGGACTGCCAAGCAGCTGTCTATTTGTCTATGTTAACATGTTTCTCTGTCTCCCACTCACACATATACAAGTCATCACTAGGGACACTTGTTACCTGCCATGCTACACTAGAAATGTGTCTACTTACAACTATCTCGTTTCATTGTTTGGCTAGGACACACCTCCTTCCCTTTCTGCACAAAGGTGAGAAATCCAAATTTTGTGATGTGGTAGAATCTGGCCTTGCTTGACCACACATAGGACCTGCATCTACCAAAGAGCCTGAGGCTCAGTGTAGACAGATGCTCATGACTATGAAGATCAAAAGTTATTTTTTTTTACCCTCTCATTTTAGCTTGTTGGGAGTAAGTGTAGTGTCTGATTCTAGGGATTGAACACAGGCCCTCCTGCATGTGAGGCGAGGGCTTACCACTGAGCTGCACTGGACTAGTAGTTATTGCTTCATTGTTGACAGAATCCCAAAAGAATGTTAAGGCAGAAAGATTACTCTGGGCTTACAGTTTCAGTGGGCTCAGTTGATAGATGCTTTTTCCATACTCGCAGCGTATGAAGGGAGGATGTTCTTCCTTTCATCTTGGATTAGGGTTGCCAACCAGGAATATAGGAAGGGCCCAAGGCAAGAAACAGACTCAAGTACATGGTTCTAATGAGCTAATTCCTCAAGCACTCTTGTCTCCCATGTAACTACCAATACCAAGTGACATTGCCAACAGATTTGCTTGGCGATTAGATGAGAGATCCCACAACATACGTATTTTCAGAAATGTCCTCACACATGGGAAAAAGTGGAGCTTTTCCTACTATGTCCTAGACTTCTCTGAAACACTCAGACTATCACAATTAACACACATAGTTGTTTGTGTCATTTCCAGATGAGGTTTCACTAAATCACCCAGGCTGGCATCAAATTTGCAGTTGTCCTCTGTCAACTTCCAAGTCGTCAGGATCCGAGCTTCTCCTGGGCTATAATCATTATCGTTTGGTTTATTTTTGTTCACTGATATATGTTCCATTATACATCCCAGGCTATACTGGAACTCACTTTATAGCCCAATTGTGGTATTTGTGCCCCACAATGCCTCTGGAATACTGGGCTTCCAAGAGTAGACTACTGTACATCGTGTGATTGAATACATTTCTAAGTGAGTTTAACATTGACCTAGGTCCCTAGAACAGGATTTAGGGAGCAACAAGCTAAGGAAGACACTATGGTCATCCCAAGGAAAATGTTGTGAGCAGTATTCACCAAACTCACAATAAAGAATACTCCTCGGGGGCTGGAGAGATGGGTTAGTGGTTAAAGTGCTGACTGCTCTTCCAGAGGTCCCGAGTTCAAATCCCAGCAACCACATGGCGGCTCACAACCATCTGCAATGGGATCTGATGCCCTTTCCTGCTGTGTATAAAGACAACGACAGTGTGCTCATATACATTATGATAAATAATAATTATTTAAAAAATACTTCTCTTTAGCCTGGGATATGGTTTACTAGTAAGGATTGTCTAACATATACCACAGGCCTAGGGGACAAGGTATCACTCTAGAAAAATAATATACACTGGAAGAAATTTAGGATTTTATATGAACAGGAATAGATGATAAAGTAGATATGTAACAGAGCCTAAGGGAGGTCTCACAAATGTGGAACTAGAGCCAAGCCCAAAGTCAGAGCCGAATGGCAGCACAGGTAGAAGAGCTTATGGATTAGAAGAATTAAGGCTTATATCTGAAGGACATAGATAGTACAAATGAGATCTGGGGTTCTGCACCACTGCAGGCAAGGGACACATAACCTGTGTTGGTATGATAAAGGTTTCGGTCAGGTCTAGAATTATTATTAGTGTTCCATGGTCGATGCTATGAGGTGAGCTATGTCATATGCCCATTTCACATAGCACTCATATGTAGGAGCCATAATGCCCCATATAACTCTCCTAGGGATGATGCAGGTAATGTGTGTTCCTGTGCATATGGCTGTGATGAACAGAACTGTAGAGAGGGAAGAGACAAGAGACCTCTGCTTCAGCACTATGTGAGATGCACAGAGGGTTCAGAGGTGCTGATAAATGGATGTGATCAACAAAACAATCCAAATGCAGAAAGAGATGGTTCAGGGTGAACTTCAAATGAGTAACCACGTTTAAATTTGTGTTCTTGTGTAATTTTGTATTGGATGGGCATGAAACTTGAAGGGGTATCAAGATGGAAGGTGGAGTCTTTAAATAGGTACAAAGAGTAACTTTGTATACAGGGGCCAGGAAAGTAGTAACAGGGACAATCATGGAGAAAGAAGGGGACTAGCAAGATGTGGCTAGGGGTGGGACAAGGTATGGGAACATGTCATCATGAAACCCATTACTTTATATGCTGCCTTAAAACATCAAAGAAATAGAGTCTTGAGGATGAAATGGGAAGAGAAAATAGTCTACTTTTGAATCAGAGTTAAAGGTCCTCCATTGGACAAAGAAAATCTTATATTTAAAGAAAACTGGGAGTCATGAATGGATGTTGGAACCTGGCTGTTCTTGTCACTCTCTAGAAGTGTCCTTACCATGTCATCTGTGTCACTAACTCTCACTATTGGCCATCAGAACAATCACACATGTCACGTACTGAAGCTCAAGCCCATGGCAAATGCTAATACTGGAGGACTAATGCTTTCCAGCTGCAGTAGCATGTTGAGAGGTCTGTGGTATGGACCTTGTGGTGCAGGGTTTTGAAAATAAGCCCTAAACCATTTTGATTTACAGTCATGCAGAATGGAAGGCTACCACCCATAGCTCAATTCATTTATGCATATTTAAGTGTTCTTCATATATTCCTATAGGAATTAAAATGTATATGATTTGTTATGAACATACTAGGAATCCCAAATAACTATTTGTGAAAATACCAAATATGCAATGAATACAACTGATATGGTCCAAGTGCCAACTGAGACATTTTGAAGTTCTGTATCCAAGTTATTCAGAAATCAAGCTGTACTTGCACCTGAAATTTGCTTCCTGGAGGATACTCAGTAGGTACATGTCCACCCAGAAAAGACACTGCATGTTGGTGTGGATGTCAGCCCTAAAGTGTACTGTGCTTGCTGAACTGGAGGGCATGGGCTGGTCCTGTAAGTTCCAAAGTCTCTCAGCCTCTTTAACACATTGTCAGGCCCTGGTGCCGAGCTCTCACCTCAGCTTATGGCTCCTGTCCTGTCAGTACAAGAAGATGAAAAGCACCGCTACTGCATGCCGAGTTGTTTTAAGTGGTAAATTGGGCTCTTCCTTCCTCTCACTTCAGATGCTTCATGCAGACGCTCTTCAGTTCTCACTCTTAGAGTGTCTGGACCAGCCCCATTCCACAGAAACTCCTTGTGAGTCTCCTATCGTGGAGAATCTGGTTCTAAGTCACCAATTTTACCCAGCTTAATGAGCAAAATAGCTTTAGGAATCAGCCAGTAACTGACAATGACACAAAGTTTAGTGTCTCTTGGAATGAGAGAGTCTGAACATAATGAATAGGGTGCAAATATTTCAAGAAACAAAGGAATCGTTAGAGGTATTACAGGGGATGTTAACAGGTGAAATTTATAAGTTCCCTGCTCTCCTACACCATCCTCAATAGTTCAGCTTGCATTAATCAATGTATTAGCGGAGTACATATGTGGATGTACCTACTTCTAAGACAGAATTTCTGAAGGTCCTGGTTATAGCTGGTGTGGCCTGAATAAGTCTTTTAGTGAGAAGCTATTTGTGCATTTTAGCATTGTCCCTGAGGCTTAGCAGGTTTAGCCGTGTCCATTAGTTATCAGCAAATAGACAGCATCCTAACTGTGGCAAGAATGACCAAATGTCAAGAGGAGATGTTGGTAGCAGTAAATATTTACTAATGATGACAACAATCAGGAAAAGGTACCCCTTTTGTGTATTTTAGCACACTATAATGACAAATTTGCTTATAAAGCCAATTTTTTCTAATTATTCATTTTTATGCTCCTAAGTTAGTGCTGCTATTGGATTGGATTTGGCTAGAGAAGGGTCTGATAGCACTTACTGCAGAGATTCTTAACTGGCCAAAGTGGTGTGAATAGGTGATTGTGCAATTCAAAACCTATTTTTTTTTCTTTCGAGGCAGTGTTTCTCTGTGTAGCTCTGACTGTCCTGGAACTCACTCTGTAGATCAGGCTGGCCTCGAACTCAGAAATCCACCTGCCTCTGCCTCACATGTGCTGGAATTAAAGGCATGCTCCACCACACCTGGCTGGAATTCAGAGCCTTAACGAGGCATGCATATTATCTCATCCATTGGCCAGACAGCTCCATAGAAGTAAGTAAAGAAAGAATGTAAGTTAGAAGAGAGAGTGGAGTGGTGTGGCCTCAAGGTTCTAGGACATGACATAGCATTTGCATGCCTGAAGTCTCAGCAGCTGTTACTACCTGAAGAAGATTGGGCCTGCATAACTTGTCACAGAGAGTGTAGAATGCTTACGAGCCTCTCTTCCATTCCTGGGGATTGGTAGAAAGTTAATAGTTGCTAGGGAGAGGGGCTTATGAAATCCTATTCCTTCCTGAGATGGATCTGTAGGTAATTAATGCTTTCAGGGGATGAGGGAGATTTACTTCTGTTGTGGAGCCACTTCTAAGGTACCCATGATTCTAGATTTAATCCCTTAGCAATGCCCCTACAGGAAACAAATGTAAACCATGTGTTGACTAAAACATCTTGAAGATAGAAGAGACTACCTGGGTGTGATGATTTGTATATGCTCGGCACAGTGAGTGGCACTATGAGAAGGTGTGGGTGGCTGTGTTGGAGTTGGTGTGACTCTCTTGGAGTTGGTGTGACCCTGTTGGAGTAGGTGTGATCCTACTGGAGTAGGTGTGTCACTGTGGGCCTGGATTTTAAGACTGCCTGGAAGCCAGTCTTCTGCTAGCAGCCTACAGATGAAAATGTTGAACTGTCAGCTCCTCCTGTAACAGTCCTGGCTAGATGCTGCCATGCTCCCTCTTTGATGATAATAGACTGAACCTCTGAACCTGTAAGACAGTCCCAATTAAGTATTGGCCTTTTAAGAGTTACCTTGGTCATGGTGTCTGTTCACAGCAGTAAAACCCTAACTAAGACAGAGGTTGGTACTGGGAGTTGGGTATTGCTGTGATAAGCCTGACCATGTTTTTGTTTGGAAGAATGTAGATTTTGGGACTTTGGATTTGGAGAGCAATGGAATGCTTTAAATGGGGCGTAATGGGCTATCCTAGAAGGAATATGGACAACTTTGCTGCTGTGAGTGATTAGAACTGTGCGGACCGGGCCCAAGAGGTTTCAATGTAGAAGGACTTCAGTACGTGGGTCAGAAACTGTTTCTGTGGTATTTTGGGGAAGAATGTGGCTGCTTTTTGCCATTGTCCACAGAGTCTGCCCTGACACTAAGGTGAAGAAATTTAGATCAATTGCTTTGAAACAGGAAGTCTCAAAACAGCCTGGTGTAAATTCTGTTGTGTGAGGGAACTAGAGTTCTCTCTTATGAAGAGCATTTTAATGAAAAGGAGCAAGTTGAGAAAGGAAAGAAAGAAGACATGTGGTTCAAGATTCCAGTTAAAGGGGCACCAGGAAGTAGAATGGAGCTGAATCCTGTGTTCTAGAAGAGACCAGATTAAGGGAGTGGGACTTTGGGGCAAGAACCTACCCAGCTACATTAGATCCAGGCATGGTGGTACACACATTTAATCCCTGGACATAGGAATTCAGATCTCTGAACTCAAGGTCAATCTCTAGAATAGCCAAACTTAAACAGAGAAGCAGGTGATGAGAAAGATAAAACCCTCATCCTAGCTGCCTTGAGGTGAGTCTTCCACTAGCAGCCTCCAGATTAAAATGTAGAATCATCAGCTCCTCCTGCACCATGCCTGCCTGGATGCTGCCCTGCTCCCACCTTGATGATAATGGACTTAACCTCTGAACGTGTAAGCCATCCACAATTAAATGTTGCCCTTTATAAGAGTTGCCTTGGTCCTGGTGTCTGTTCACAGCAGTAAAACCCTGACTAAGGCACTTGCCGTGTTCCACATGGGTCTCTCCTCTTCCTACTGGCCAACCTCATGGCCATACACTCATGATCTACCTTCTCTCTGGTGGCTCACACCCCCAACCCTGTATTCTTCTTTCTTCTCTCCTCATGGTCTCTGCCTGAGACTTCAAGTTCAGGAACTCTGCTCTTCCTCCTCCTCTCTTCTGTCCAGCACAGGCTGCAGGCTTCTTTATTAACCAAACAGGGATAACTTGGTGGGTAATGTTTATATAACAAAAGCTGGTGTAGGTGAGGATCTCCTTGTTTTGGAGAAGCCAGATCTTGGGGTCCAGAATTTAGCATTTGCATACAAGCAACACCAGACCAACTCATTACACAATGGGATAATGTATCTTCTTAAAATTGAATATATGTCTGAGATGAAACCAAACTCTGTTTGGGTCAGATTCATTTATGTGTACAAAGCTAAAAAAAAAAGTGGCTTTTGGTAGCTGTGTTAGTTTTCTGTCATTTTGAAGAGACACCATGACCAAGGCACCTCTTGTAAAGGCAAACACTGAATTGGGGCTGGCTTACAATTTCAGAAGTTTAGTTCATTGTCATCATGGCAGCAAACATGGTGGGACACAGGGAGATATAGCAGCTGGAGAAGGATCTGAGAATTTTACATCTTGATCCATTTGCAGAGGGGTAGAATGAGAGGGAGAGGGAGAGGGATGTAGGGAGGAAGAGGGAGAAGGAAGGGGGAGAGAGAGGAGATAGACAGAGAATGCTGGACACTGAACTGCCTTGAACTTTTGAAACCCTAAGCCCCCAGTGACACATCTACTCTAACAATGTCATACCACTCAATCCCTCTCAAGTAGTCACTGAGCATCCAAATCTATGAGCCTACGGGGACCATTCCCATCGAAACCAGCACGGTGGCAAAGCAAACAACCCAGAGCAAGCTAAGGAAGGCAACTTGGTCACATGGGAGCAGTTGCATGATTCTAGCCAAACTGCAAGGAATCCTTCCTTAAGGCCATTGGTTAGAGAACCCATGTAGTGCCATGAGCCTCAAAGATGCGAAGTAAGGAGAGAAGTAGACTGGAGCTTTTGTAGAAGGAGAAACAATTATTTGCCATCCTTGTTTGTAGCCTTTCTCTCTTAATACTTTGCAGGTTCTTCTGTCCCTTTTTCTTGCAAACATCAGCCCTCCTGTCAGTTTCCAGTCAAGTCTCTTCCAAAGTGTGCCTTCACTGCTCCTCCCTCAGTTCCCCAACAGTGTGCTCAAACAGCCCCTTCTCCCACCCTCCCCAACACTAGCAGCTCCAAACGATAACCAGGGTTCTAGCCTATCTGCTCAGCTTAGCTTCTCCTGGCTCACTTGTCACAAACTATCTTCTCACTCTGTTAGCACAATTCTCTTTCCACTGTCTCCTAACAATATGGTGTCTGACTCAGCTCACTTTTTCCTGGAGCTACCTCAGATATTCTGTTGATTTTTCCCTCTGGTTTTTGAGTAAATCAAGTTGGATCACTCCACTCTTCTCTCTCCTCCTCTTCTCATTTCCTCTGTCCAGCCTCCCCTCCCAGATTCTCCAGTCTGATCACCTTTCTAAACAGTTTGCTAATTTATCTTGGAAGCAGAGGCAGCTATGGGAGCCACAGCTGGCAGAGAGCACAGGAGATTTGTGGTAGAGGGGCTCTCAGCCGGGCTGTTGTGGGTGATCCTTGGATTCTCTATCCTCCAGGAAAAGTTTCACTGTTCCAGAAGATGGTGATGATTCTGACGAATGAGATGCACGTGTGGTGGTATCTCTGGAGGCTAAAGCACAGGGTCCAAGTGGTTCCAAATAGCTGGGTGCAGTTTGTCTCAGGGGCACCTCTGGAGGGTCTGTCTGGTTCTATTCAGCCTCTAGAGGGCAGACATGAGTCCCCGACCTTGTTCTCTGCATTGTCCTATCTTTTCTGTTCTGTTTGTAATGCAACTGCAGTTAAGAACGTGTCCAGCAGAGGGCACGGTGTACGTGGATGTTCTCCAGGAACAGTCTTGGCTGGAAATGAGAGCTAGACTCCAGGCTATCCAAATTGGAGTATCCAGCACAAAATTCAAGCCTTTTCTCATTTTAAAAAGATTTTTCTCGTAATTAATTCAACTTTACTCAGACACAAAAATTTTCGTGTCTTTGTCTTAGTTATTGTTCTATTACTATGACAAACACCATGACCAAGACAACACTTATAAAAGTCAACATTTAATTAGGGGCTAATCCAGAGGGTCAGTCCATTACCATCATTGTGGGAAGCCAACAGGCACATTGCTAGAGCATTAGCTGAGAGTGTTACATCCTGACCCATAGGCAGGAGAGAGAGAGAGAGAGAGAGAGAGAGAGAGAGAGAGAGAGAGAGAGAGAGAGAGAGACACTGGGTCTGGTTTGGGCATTTGAACCCTCAAAGCCTATTTCCAGTGGCACACTTTCTTCAATAAGGCCACACTTCCTAATAATGCCTCTCATATAGTGCCACTCCCTGGTGATCAGTATTCAAATCTATGTGTCTCTGTGTGTGTGGGGCATTGTCATTCAGACCACTACATGAGTCAAAAGAGAAATCAAGAAATTAAAAAGTTTGCAGAATGGATTGAAAACGAATACAGAACATATGCAAACTTATGGAATACAATGAAGGCATTTCTAAAGGGGATATTCCTAGCATTAAGTGCTTATATAAAAAACACAGAACTTAAAACTCTAGAGCAAAAAGAGGAGATCACTCCACAAAGAAGCAGATGGCAAGTAATAATCGAATTCAGGGCAGAAATAGAAAGATCAAACAAAAGAAAGCAACACAAAGAATCCATGAAACAAAGTTCTCTGGAAAGTTTTTCTTTCCAAATTTTGATTAGGTATTTTCTTCATTTACATTTCAAATGCTATCCTGAACGTCCCCCATACTCTTCCCCCCCTGCCCCGCTCCCCTACTGACCCTCTCCCAGTTCTTTGCCCTTGTGTTCCCCTGTACTGGGGCATATAAAGTTTCCAAGACCAAGGGGCCTCTCTTCCCTAGTCGGCCATCTTCTGCTACATATGCAGCTAGAGACACGAGCTCTGGGGGTACTGGTTAGTTCATATTGTTGTTTCACCTATTGGGTTGCAGACCCCTTTAGCTCCTTGGGTACTTTCTCTAGCTCCTCCATTGGGGGCCCTGTGTTCTATCCAATAGCTGACTGTGAGCATCCACTTCTGTGTTTGCCAGGCCCAACATAGCCAACCTCACAAGAGACAGCTATATCAGTGTACTTTCAGCAAAATCTTGCTGGAGTATGCAATGGTGTCTGCGTTTGGAGGCTGATTATGGGATGGATCCCCGGGTGCAGCAGTCTCTAGATGGTCCATCTTTTCGTGTCAGCTCCAAACTTTGTCTCTGAAACTCCTTCCATGGGTGTTTTGTTCCCAATCCTAAGAAGGGGTAAAGTGTCCACACTTTGATCTTCGTTCTTCTTCAGTTTCATGTGTTTTGCAAATGGTATCTTGGGAATTCTAAGTTTCTGGGTTAATATACAATTATCAGTGAGTACATATTATGTGAGTTCTATTGTGTTTGGGTTACCTCATTCAGGATGATACACTCCAGATCCATCATCCATTTGCCTAGGAATTTCATAAATTCATTCTTTTTAATAGCTGAGCAATACTCCATTGTGTAAATGTACCATATTTTCTGTATCCATTCCTCTGTTGAGGGGCATCTGGATTCTTTCCAGCTTCTGTCTATTATAAATAAGGCTGCTATGAACATAGTGGAGAATGTGTCCTTCTTACCAATTGGAACATCTTCTGGATATATGCCCAGGAGAGGTATTGGGGATCCTCAGGTAATACTATGTCCAATTTTGTAAGGTACCGCCAGATTGATTTCCAGAGTGGTTGTACAAGCTTGCAATCACACCAACAATGGAGGAGTGAAAGTTATAGACGGAAAAACCCTTATACAAAATTAATTAAAGGTGAGCAGAGAATGTTCAAATGAAAAAAAAAATAGAAATGAAAGAGATATTACAAAAGAACCTAGGAAATCCACAGAATCATAAAGACATAATTTAAAATCTGTACTTCACCAAATTGGAAAATCCAAACGAAATTGCTAATTTTCTCTGTATATCCCACTTACCATAGTTAAATCAAGATAAGCAAACTAGATAGACCTGTAACTCCGACTAACATAGAAGCAGTCATTAAAATATCCCACCACTCCCCAAAATCCCAGGGCCAGATGGCTTTACCGCAGAGTGCCACCAGACTAGTTTTGAAAATTAGCATTATTATCTTATTTATGCGAGTCTTCTGCCGGTATGAATATATGTGCACAGCCAGTGTGCCTGGTGATTTCAGAATCCAGCAGTATAGCCACTGGAATTGGAGTTAGAGATGGTTGTGGGCCATCATGTAGGTGTTGGGAATTGAGCCTGGTCCTCTGAACAAGCAGCAACTACTGAGCCATTTCTCCAGCCTTTTTTTTTTTTTTTTTAAGATTTATTTCTTTATTACATGTAAGTACACTGTAGCTTTCTTCAGACACACCAGAAGAGGGCATCAGATCTCACTGCAGATTGTTGTGAGCCACCATGTGGTTGCTGGGAATTGAACTCAGGACCTTTGGAAGAGCAGTCAGTGCTCTTAACTACTGAGCCATCTCTCCAGCCCTTCTCCAGACTTTAAAAGAAGAGTTAATGCCAATATTCCTCAGAGTATTCCACAAAACAGAAATAGAAGGAACACTGCCCAATTCATTTTATGAGGCCACAATTATTCTGATACCCAAACCACATAAGAAACTAACTAGAAAAGAGGATTACATGCTAATTTCCCCTTATTAGAACGTACAGGCAAGAATATTCATTAAGATACTTGCAAACCAAATCCAAGAACACATCACAAAGATCAAGCACCATGATCAGGCAGGCTTCATCTCAGAGATGTAAGCATGGTTAAACATACATAAATAGATAAATGTAATCCACCATATGAGCAACCTGAAAGATTAAATGCTACATTAGATGCAGAAAAGACCTCTGACAAAATCCAACACCACTTTATAAAAGTCCTGGAGGGATTAGTGATACAAGGAGCATACTTCAGCATAAAAAAGCAGTTGAAACTCAGAGCAATTCCACTAAAATCAGGAATAAGACAAATTTGTCCACTTTCTCCATACTTATTCAATAGCTTGAAGCCTTAGCTACATCAATAAAAAGAAAACTGAAGGAGATCAATGGGATACAAATTGGAAAGGAAGATGTCAAAGCATCTGCATTTGCAGATGATATGATAGTATATATAAGTGATCCTAAAAATTCTACATAACATAAGGAGAATATGCAGTTGAAGTCTTCATGCTGGTCCCAAGGTCCACGGACCATTGCCTTGCCAGAAGAAAAGTCTCAGTCATTCTGAGCAGGGCATTATTGACAGGCAGTCCTCAGAATTCAAAGTCTAGAGAGCATTAAGGGGCCAGTGGAGGCACATACAATTTGAGTAGAGAAGCCTTCGTAACAGAAGCACTTGGGAAAGATCAGGAATCCAAGGCCCATACCTAACTATGATAAAAGCAATCTACAACAAACCAGTAGCCAACATCAAAGTAAATGGTGAGAAGCTTGAAGCAATCCCTCTAAAATCAGGGACTAGACAAGGCTGTCCACTTTCTCCATACCTATTCAACATTGTACTTGAAGTCCTAGCCAGAGCAATTAGACAACAAAAGGATATCAAGGGGATACAAACTGGAAAGGAAGAAGTCAAAATATCACTATTTGCAGATGATACGATAGTATATATAAGTGACCCTAAAAATTCCACCAGAGAACTCCTAAGCCTGATAAACAGCTTCGGTGAAGTAGCTGGATATAAAATTAACTCAAACAAGTCAATGGCCTTTCTCTACACAAAGAATAAACAGGTTGAGAAAGAAATTAGGGAAACAACACCCTTCTCAATAGTCACAAATAATATAAAATATCTTGGCGTGAATCTAACTAGGGAAGTGAAAGATCTGTATGATAAAAACTTCAAGTCTCTGAAGAAAGAAATTAAAGAAGATCTCAGAAGATGGAAAGATCTCCCATGCTCATGGATTGGCAGGATCAACATTGTAAAGATGGCTATCTTGCCAAAAGCAATCTACAGATTCAATGCAATCCCCATCAAAATTCCAAATCAATTCTTCAACGAATTAGAAAGAGCAATCTGCAAATTCATCTGGAATAACAAAAAACCTAGGATAGCAAAAACTCTTCTCAAGGATAAAAGAACCTCTGGGGGAATCACCATGCCTGACCTAAAGCTTTACTACAGAGCAATTGTGATAAAAACTGCATGGTACTGGTACAGTGACAGACAAGTAGACCAATGGAATAGAATTGAAGACCCAGTAATGAACCCACACAGCTACGGTCACTTGATCTTCGACAAGGGAGCTAAAACCATCCAGTGGAAGAAAGACAGCATTTTCAACAAATGGTGCTGACACAACTGGTGAAGCCACTTCTAAGGTACACATGATTTTAGTTTTATTCCCTTAGCATTGCCATACAGGAAACAAATGTAAACCATGTGTTGACCAAAACATCTTGAAGATAGAAAAGACTATCTGGGTGTGATGATTTGTACATGCTCGGCACAGGGAGTGGCACTATGAGAAGGTATGGGTGGCTGTGTTGGAGTTGGTGTGACTCTCTTGGGGTTGGTGTGACCCTGTTGGAGTAGGTGTGATCCTATTGGAGTAGGTGTGTCACTGTGGGCCTGGATTTTAAGACTGCCTGGAAGCCAGTCTTCTGCTAGCAGCCTAAAGATGAAAATGTTGAACTGTCAGCTCCTCCTGTAACAGTCCTGGCTAGATGCTGCCATGCTCCCTCTTTGATGATAATAGACTGAACCTCTGAACCTGTAAGACAGTCCCAATTAAGTGTTGTCCTTTTAAGAGTTACCTTGGTCATGGTGTCTTCTCTCAGCAGTAAAACCCTAAGTAAGGCAGAGGTTGGTACTGGGAGTTGGGTATTGCTGTGATAAGCCTGACCATGTTTTTGTTTGGAAGAATGTAGATTTTGGGACTTTGGATTTGGAGAGCAATGGAATGCTTTAAATGGGGCTTAATGGGCTATCCTAGAAGGAATAAGGAGGACTTTGCTGCTGTGAGTGATTTGAACTGTGTGGACTGGGCCCAAGAGGTTTCAATGTAGAAGGACTTCAGTATGTGGCTCAGAGACTGTTTCTGTGGTATTTTGGGGAAGAATGTGGCTGCTTTTTGCCATTGTCCACAGAGTCTGCCCTGACACTAAGGTGAAGAAATTTAGATCAATTGCTTTGAAACAGGAAGTCTCAAAACAGCCTGGTGTAAATTCTGTTGTGTGAGGGAACTAGAGTTCTCTCTTATGAAGAGCATTTTAATGAAAAGGAGCAAGTTGAGAAAGGAAAGAAAGAAGACATGTGGTTCAAGATTCCAGTTAAAGGGGCACCAGGAAGTAGAATGGAGCTGAATCCTGTGTTCTAGAAGAGACCAGATTAAGGGAGTGGGACTTTGGGGCAAGAACCTACCCAGCTACATTAGATCCAGGCATGGTGGTACACACATTTAATCCCTGGACACAGGAATTCAGATCTCTGAACTCAAGGTCAATCTCTAGAATAGCCAAACTTAAACAGAGAAGCAGGTGATGAGAAAGATAAAACCCTCATCCTAGCTGCCTTGAGGTGAGTCTTCCACTAGCAGCCTCCAGATTAAAATGTAGAATCATCAGCTCCTCCTGCACCATGCCTGCCTGGATGCTGCCCTGCTCCCACCTTGATGATAATGGACTTAACCTCTGAACGTGTAAGCCATCCACAATTAATTGGTGCCCTTTATAAGAGTTGCCTTGGTCATGGTGTCTGTTCACAGCAGTAAAACCCTGACTAAGGCATTTGCTGTGTTCCACATGGGCCTCTCCTATTCCTACTGGACAGCCTCATGGCCATACACTCACGATCTACCTTCTCTCTGGTGGCTCACACCCCCAAACCTGTGTCTTTATTTCTTCTCTCCTCATGGTCTCTCCCTGAGACTTTAAGTTCAGGAACTCTGCTCTTCCTCCTCCTCTCTTCTGTCCAGCACAGGCTGCAGGCTTCTTTATTAACCAAACAGGGATAACTTGGTGGGTAATGTTTATATAACAAAAGCTGGTGTAGGTGAGGATCTCCTTGTTTTGGAGAAGCCAGATCATGGGGTCCAGAATTTAGCATTTGCATATAGGCAGCACCAGACCAACCCATTACACAATGGGATAATGTATCTTCTTAAAATTGAATATATGTCTAAGATTAAGCCAAACTCTGTTTGGGTCAGATGCATTTATGTGTACAAAGCTAAAAAAAAAGTGGCTTTTGGTAGCTGTGTTAGTTTTCTGTCATTGTGAACAGACACCATGACCACGGCAACTCCTGTAAAGGCAATCACTGAATTGGGGCTGGCTTACAATTTCAGAAATTTAATTCATTGTCATCATGGCAGGAAACATGGTGGGACACAGGGAGATATAGCAGCTGGAGAAGGATCTGAGAATTTTACATCTTGATTCATTTGCAGAGGGGTAGAATGAGAGGGAGAGCGAGAGGGACGTAGGGAGGAAGAGGGAGAAGGAGTGGGGAGAGAGAGGAGATAGACAGAGAATGTTGGACACTGAACTGCCTTGAACTTTTGAAACCCTAAGCCCCCAGTGACATATCTACTCTCACAAGGTCAAACCACTCAATCTCTCTCCAGTAGTCACTGAGCAAACATAAGGAACACTGAACAAACTAAGTCAAAGCAAACAGCCCAGAGCAAGCTAAGGAAGGCAACTTGGTCACATGGGAGCAGTTGCATGACTCTAGACAAACTGCAAAGCAACCTTCCTTAAGGCCATTGTGTAGAGAACCAATGTAGTGCAATGAGCCTCAAAGATGCGAAGTAAGGAGAGAAGTAGACTGGAGCTTTTGTAGAAGGAGAAACAATTATTCGCCATCCTTGTTTGTAGCCTTTCTCTCTTAATACTTTGCAGATTCTTCTGTCCCTTTTTCTTGCAAACATCAGCCCTCCTGTCAGTTTCCAGTCCAGTCTCTTCCAAAGTGTGCCTTCACCGCTCCTCCCTCAGTTCCCCAACAGTGTGCTCAAACAGCCCCTTCTCCCACTTTCCCCAACACTAGCAGCTCCAAACGATAACCAGGGTTCTAGCCTATCTGCTCAGCTCAGCTTCTCCTGGCTCACTTGTCACAAACTATCTTCTCACTCTGTTAGCACAATTCTCTTTCTACTGTCTCCTAACAATATGGTGTCTGACTCAGCTCACTTTTTCCTGGAGCTACCTCAGATATTCTGTTGATTTTCCCTCTGGTTTTTGAGTAAATCAAGTTGGATCACTCCACTCTTCTCTCTCCTCCTCTTCTCATTTCCTCTGTCCAGCCTCCCCTTCCAGATTCTCCAGTCTGATCACCTTTCTAAACAATTTGCTAATTTATCTTGGAAGCAGAGGCAGCTATGGGAGCCACAGCTGGCAGAGAGCATAGGAGATTTGGGGAGAGGGGCTCTCAGCCGGGCTGTTGTGGGTGATCCTTGGATTCTCTATCCTCCAGGAAAAGTTTCACTGTTCCAGAAGATGGTGATGATTCTGACGAATGAGATGCACGTGTGGTGGTATCTCTGGAGGCTAAAGCACAGGGTCCAAGTGGTTCCAAATAGTTGGGTGCAGTTCATCTCAGGGGCACCTCTGGAGGGTCTGTCTGGTTCTATTCAGCCTCTAGAGGGCAGACATGAGTCCCCGACCTTGTTCTCTGCATTGTCCTATCTTTTCTGTTGTTTGTAATGCAACTGCAGTTAAGAACGTGTCCAGCAGAGGGCACGGTGTACGTGGATGTTCTCCAGGAACAGTGTTTGCTGGAAATGAGAGCTAGACTCCAGGCTATCCAAATTGGAGTATCCAGCACAAAATTCAAGCCTTTTCTCATTTTAAAAAGATTTTTCTCGTAATTAATTCAACTTTACTCAGACACAAAAATTTTCGTGTCTTTGTCTTAGTTATTGTTCTATTACTATGACAAACACCATGACCAAGACAACACTTATAAAAGTCAACATTTAATTAGGGGCTAATCCAGAGGGTCAGTCCATTACCATCATTGTGGGAAGCCAACAGGCACATTGCTAGAGCATTAGCTGAGAGTGTTACATCCTGACCCACAGGCAGGAGAGAGAGAGAGAGAGAGAGAGAGAGAGAGAGAGAGAGAGAGAGAGAGAGAGAGAGACACTGGGTCTGGTTTGGGCATTTGAACCCTCAAAGCCTATTTCCAGTGGCACACTTTCTTCAATAAGGCCACACTTCCAAATGCCTCTCATATAGTGCCACTCCCTGGTGTACAGTATTCAAATCTATGTGTCTCTGTGTGTGTGGGGCATTGTCATTCAGACCACTACATGAGTCAAAAGAGAAATCAAGAAATTAAAAAAGTTTGCAGAATGGATTGAAAACGAATACAGAACATATGCAAACTTATGGAATACAATGAAGGCAGTTCTAAAGGGGATATTCATAGCATTAAGTGCTTATATAAAAAACACACAACTGAAAACTCTAGAGCAAAAAGAGGAGATCACTCCACAAAGAAGCAGATGGCAAGTAATAATCGAATTCTGGGCAGAAATAGAAAGATCAAACAAAAAGCAACACAAAGAATCCATGAAACAAAGTTCTCTGGAAAGTTTTTCTTTCCAAATTTTGATTAGGTATTTTCTTCATTTACATTTCAAATGCTATTCTGAACTTCCCCCATACTCTTCCCCCCCCCTGCCCCACTCCCCTACTGACCCTCTCCCAGTTCTTTGCCCTTGTGTTCCCCTGTACTGGGGCATATAAAGTTTCCAAGACCAAGGGGCCTCTCTTCCCTAGTCGGCCATCTTCTGCTACATATGCAGCTAGAGACACGAGCTCTGGGGGTACTGGTTAGTTCATATTGTTGTTTCACCTATTGGGTTGCAGACCCCTTTAGCTCCTTGGGTACTTTCTCTAGCTCCTCCATTGGGGGCCCTGTGTTCTATCCAATAGCTGACTGTGAGCATCCACTTCTGTGTTTGCCAGGCCCAACATAGCCAACCTCACAAGAGACAGCTATATCAGTGTACTTTCAGCAAAATCTTGCTGGAGTATGCAATGGTGTCTGCGTTTGGAGGCTGATTATGGGATGGATCCCCGGGTGCAGCAGTCTCTAGATGGTCCATCTTTTCGTGTCAGCTCCAAACTTTGTCTCTGAAACTCCTTCCATGGGTGTTTTGTTCCCAATCCTAAGAAGGGGTAAAGTGTCCACACTTTGATCTTCGTTCTTCTTCAGTTTCATGTGTTTTGCAAATGGTATCTTGGGAATTCTAAGTTTCTGGGTTAATATACAATTATCAGTGAGTACATATTATGTGAGTTCTATTGTGTTTGGGTTACCTCATTCAGGATGATACGCTCCAGATCCATCATCCATTTGCCTAGAAATTTCATAAATTCATTCTTTTTAATAGCTGAGCAATACTCCATTGTGTAAATGTACCATATTTTCTGTATCCATTCCTCTGTTGAGGGGCATCTGGATTCTTTCCAGCTTCTGTCTATTATAAATAAGGCTGCTATGAACATAGTGGAGAATGTGTCCTTCTTATCAATTGGAACATCTTCTGGATATATGCCCAGGAGAGGTATTGGGGATCCTCAGGTAATACTATGTCCAATTTTGTAAGGTACCGCCAGATTGATTTCCAGAGTGGTTGTACAAGCTTGCAATCACACCAACAATGGAGGAGTGAAAGTTATAGACGGAAAAACCCTTATACAAAATTAATTAAAGGTGAGCAGAGAATGTTCAAATGAAAAAAAAAAAGAAATGAAAGAGATATTACAAAAGAACCTAGGAAATCCACAGAATCATAAAGACATAATTTAAAATCTGTACTTCACCAAATTGGAAAATCCAAACGAAATTGCTAATTTTCTCTGTATATCCCACTTACCATAGTTAAATCAAGATACGCAAACTAGATAGACCTGTAACTCCGACTAAAATAGAAGCAGTCATTAAAATATCCCACCACTCCCCAAAATCCCAGGGCCAGATGGCTTTACCGCAGAGTGCCACCAGACTAGTTTTGAAAATTAGCATTATTATCTTATTTATGCGAGTCTTCTGCCGGTATGAATATATGTGCACAGCCAGTGTGCCTGGTGATTTCAGAATCCAGCAGTATAGCCACTGGAATTGGAGTTAGAGATGGTTGTGGGCCATCATGTAGGTGTTGGGAATTGAGCCTGGTCCTCTGAACAAGCAGCAACTACTGAGCCATTTCTCCAGCCTTTTTTTTTTTTTTTTAAGATTTATTTCTTTATTACATGTAAGTACACTGTAGCTTTCTTCAGACACACCAGAAGAGGGCATCAGATCTCTTTGCAGATTGTTGTGAGCCACCATGTGGTTGCTGGGAATTGAACTCAGGACCTTTGGAAGAGCAGTCAGTGCTCTTAACTACTGAGCCATCTCTCCAGCCCTTCTCCAGACTTTAAAAGAAGAGTTAATGCCAATATTCCTCAGAGTATTCCACAAAACAGAAATAGAAGGAACACTGCCCAATTCATTTTATGAGGCCACAATTATTCTGATACCCAAACCACATAAGAAACTAACTAGAAAAGAGGATTACATGCTAATTTCCCCTTATTAGAACGTACAGGCAAGAATATTCATTAAGATACTTGCAAACCAAATCCAAGAACACATCACAAAGATCAAGCACCATGATCAGGCAGGCTTCATCTCAGAGATGTAAGCATGGTTAAACATACATAAATAGATAAATGTAATCCACCATATGAGCAACCTGAAAGATTAAATGCTACATTAGATGCAGAAAAGACCTCTGACAAAATCCAACACCACTTTATAAAAGTCCTGGAGGGATTAGTGATACAAGGAGCATACTTCAGCATAAAAAAGCAGTTGAAACTCAGAGCAATTCCACTAAAATCAGGAATAAGACAAATTTGTCCACTTTCTCCATACTTATTCAATAGCTTGAAGCCTTAGCTACATCAATAAAAAGAAAACTGAAGGAGATCAATGGGATACAAATTGGAAAGGAAGATGTCAAAGCATCTGCATTTGCAGATGATATGATAGTATATATAAGTGATCCTAAAAATTCTACATAACATAAGGAGAATATGCAGTTGAAGTCTTCATGCTGGTCCCAAGGTCCACGGACCATTGCCTTGCCAGAAGAAAAGTCTCAGTCATTCTGAGCAGGGCATTATTGACAGGCAGTCCTCAGAATTCAAAGTCTAGAGAGCATTAAGGGGCCAGTGGAGGCACATACAATTTGAGTAGAGAAGCCTTCGTAACAGAAGCACTTGGGAAAGATCAGGAATCCAAGGCCCATACCTAACTATGATAAAAGCAATCTACAACAAACCAGTAGCCAACATCAAAGTAAATGGTGAGAAGCTTGAAGCAATCCCTCTAAAATCAGGGACTAGACAAGGCTGTCCACTTTCTCCATACCTATTCAACATTGTACTTGAAGTCCTAGCCAGAGCAATTAGACAACAAAAGGATATCAAGGGGATACAAACTGGAAAGGAAGAAGTCAAAATATCACTATTTGCAGATGATACGATAGTATATATAAGTGACCCTAAAAATTCCACCAGAGAACTCCTAAGCCTGATAAACAGCTTCGGTGAAGTAGCTGGATATAAAATTAACTCAAACAAGTCAATGGCCTTTCTCTACACAAAGAATAAACAGGTTGAGAAAGAAATTAGGGAAACAACACCCTTCTCAATAGTCACAAATAATATAAAATATCTTGGCGTGAATCTAACTAGGGAAGTGAAAGATCTGTATGATAAAAACTTCAAGTCTCTGAAGAAAGAAATTAAAGAAGATCTCAGAAGATGGAAAGATCTCCCATGCTCATGGATTGGCAGGATCAACATTGTAAAGATGGCTATCTTGCCAAAAGCAATCTACAGATTCAATGCAATCCCCATCAAAATTCCAAATCAATTCTTCAACGAATTAGAAAGAGCAATCTGCAAATTCATCTGGAATAACAAAAAACCTAGGATAGCAAAAACTCTTCTCAAGGATAAAAGAACCTCTGGGGGAATCACCATGCCTGACCTAAAGCTTTACTACAGAGCAATTGTGATAAAAACTGCATGGTACTGGTACAGTGACAGACAAGTAGACCAATGGAATAGAATTGAAGACCCAGTAATGAACCCACACAGCTACAGTCACTTGATCTTCGACAAGGGAGCTAAAACCATCCAGTGGAAGAAAGACAGCATTTTCAACAAATGGTGCTGACACAACTGGTGAAGCCACTTCTAAGGTACACATGATTTTAGTTTTATTCCCTTAGCATTGCCATACAGGAAACAAATGTAAACCATGTGTTGACCAAAACATCTTGAAGATAGAAAAGACTATCTGGGTGTGATGATTTGTACATGCTCGGCACAGGGAGTGGCACTATGAGAAGGTATGGGTGGCTGTGTTGGAGTTGGTGTGACTCTCTTGGAGTTGGTGTGACCCTGTTGGAGTAGGTGTGATCCTATTGGAGTAGGTGTGTCACTGTGGGCCTGGATTTTAAGACTGCCTGGAAGCCAGTCTTCTGCTAGCAGCCTAAAGATGAAAATGTTGAACTGTCAGCTCCTCCTGTAACAGTCCTGGCTAGATGCTGCCATGCTCCCTCTTTGATGATAATAGACTGAACCTCTGAACCTGTAAGACAGTCCCAATTAAGTGTTGTCCTTTTAAGAGTTACCTTGGTCATGGTGTCTTCTCTCAGCAGTAAAACCCTAAGTAAGGCAGAGGTTGGTACTGGGAGTTGGGTATTGCTGTGATAAGCCTGACCATGTGTTTGTTTGGAAGAATGTATTTTGGGACTTTGGATTTGGAGAGCAATGGAATGGTTTAAATGGGGCTTAATGGGCTATCCTAGAAGGAATAAGGACGACTTTGCTGCTGTGAGTGATTTGAACTGTGTGGACTGGGCCCAAGAGGTTTCAATGTAGAAGGACTTCAGTATGTGGCTCAGAGACTGTTTCTGTGGTATTTTGGACAAGAAGGTGGCTGCTTTTTGCCATTGTCCAAAGAGTCTGCCCTGACACTAAGGTGAAGAAATTTAGATTAATTGCTCTGAAACAGGAAGTCTCAAAACAGCCTGGTGTAAATTCTGTTTTGTGGTTACTAAAGTTCTCTCTTATGAAGAGCATTTTAATGAAAAGGAGCAAGTTGAGAAAGGAAAGAAAGAAGACATGTGGTTCAAGATTCCAGTTAAAGGGGCACCAGGAAGTAGAATGGAGCTGAATCCTGTGTTCTAGAAGAGACCAGATTAAGGGAGTGGGACTTTGGGGCAAGATCCTACCCAGTTACATTAGATCCAGGCATGGTGGTACACACATTAATCCCTGGACACAGGAATTCAGATCTCTGAACTCAAGGTCAATCTCTAGAATAGCCACACTTAAACAGAGAAGCAGGTGATGAGAAAGATAAGACCCTCATCCTAGCTGCCTGGAGGTGAGTCTTCCACTAGCAGCCTCCAGATTAAAATGTAGAATCATCAGCTCCTCCTGCACCATGCCTGCCTGGATGCTGCCCTGCTCCCACCTTGATGATAATGGACTTAACCTCTGAACGTGTAAGCCATCCACAATTAATTGGTGCCCTTTATAAGAGTTGCCTTGGTCATGGTGTCTGTTCACAGCAGTAAAACCCTGACTAAGGCATTTGCTGTGTTCCACATGGGCCTCTCCTATTCCTACTGGACAACCTCATGGCCATACACTCAAGATCTACCTTCTCTCTGGTGGCTCACACCCCCAAACCTGTGTCTTTATTTCTTCTCTCCTCATGGTCTCTCCCTGAGACTTCAAGTTCAGGAACTCTGCTCTTCCTCCTCCTCTCTTCTGTCCAGCACAGGCTGCAGGCTTCTTTATTAACCAAACAGGGATAACTTGGTTGGGGTAATGTTTATATAACAAAAGCTGGTGTATGTGAGGATCTCCTTGTTTTGGAGAAGCCAGATCATGGGGTCCAGAATTTAGCATTTGCATATAGGCAGCACCAGACCAACCCATTACACAATGGGATAATGTATCTTCTTAAAATTGAATATATGTCTGAGATGAAACCAAACTCTGTGTGGGTCAGATGCATTTACATGTACAAAGCTAAAAAAAAAAGTGGCTTTTGGTAGCTGTGTTAGTTTTCTGTCATTGTGAACAGACACCATGACCAAGGCAACTCCTGTAAAGGCAAACACTGAATTGGGGCTGGCTTACAATTTCAGAAGTTTAGTTCATTGTCATCATGGCAGCAAACATGGTGGGACACAGGGAGATATAGCAGCTGGAGAAGGATCTGAGAATTTTACATCTTGATCCATTTGCAGAGGGGTAGAATGAGAGGGAGAGGGAGAGGGATGTAGGGAGGAAGAGGGAGAAGGAAGGGGGAGAGAGAGGAGAGAGACAGAGAATGCTGGACACTGAACTGCCTTGAACTTTTGAAACCCTAAGCCCCCAGTGACACATCTACTCTAACAATGTCATGCCACTCAATCCCTCTCAAGTAGTCACTGAGCATTCAAATCTATGAGCCTACCGGGACCATTCCCATCGAAACCAGCATGGTGGCAAAGCAAACAACCCAGAGCAAGCTAAGGAAGGCAACTTGGTCACATGGGAGCAGTTGCATGATTCTAGCCAAACTGCAAGGCAACCTTCCTTAAGGCCATTGGGTACAGAACCCATGTAGTGCCATGAGCCTCAAAGATGTGAAGTAAAAAGAGAAGTGTACACTGGCGCTTTTGCAGAAGGAGAAACAATTATTCGCCATCCTTGTTTGTAGCCTTTCTCACTTGCTACTTTGCAGGTTCTTCTGTTTCATCTTCTTTCAAAAATCAGCACCACTCTCAGTTTCCAGTCCAGTCCCTTCCAAAGTGTGTCTTCACCGCTCCTCCCTCAGTTCCCCAACAGTGTGCTCAAACAGCCCCTTCTCCCACTTTCCCCAACACTAGCAGCTCCAAACGATAACCAGGGTTCTAGCCTATCTGCTCAGCTCAGCTTCTCCTGGCTCACTTGTCACAAACTATCTTCTCACTCTGTTAGCACAATTCTCTTTCCACTGTCTCCTAACAATATGGTGCCTGACTCAGCTCACTTTTTCCTGGAGCTACCTCAGATATTCTGTTGATTTTCCCTCTGGTTTTTGAGTAAATCAAGTTGGATCACTCCACTCTTCTCTCTCCTCCTCTTCTCATTTCCTCTGTCCAGCCTCTCCTCCCAGATTCTCCAGTTTGATCACCTTTCTAAACAGTTTGCTAATTTATCTTGGAAGCAGAGGCAGCTATGGGAGCCACAGCTGGCAGAGAGCATAGGAGATTTGGGGCAGAGGGGCTCTCAGCCGGACTGTTGTGGGTGATCCTTGGGACTCTCTATCCTTCTGGAAAAGTTTCACTGTTCCAGAAGATCTTGACAATTCTGCCGACTGAGATGCACGTGTGGTGGTGTCTCTGGAGGCTAAAGCACAGGGTCCAAGTGGTTCCAAATAGCTGGGTCCAGGTTGTCTCAGGGGAACCTCTGGAGTGTCGGCCTGGTTCTATTCAGCCTCTAGAGGGCAGAGATGAGTCCTCGACCTTGCAGATCCTTTTAGCTCCTTGGGTACTTTCTCTAGCTCCTCCATTGGGGGCCCTGTGTTCTATCCAATAGCTGACTGTGAGCATCCACATCTGTGTTTGCCAGGCCCAGCATAGCCTCACAAGAGACAGGTATATCAGTGTCCTTTCAGCAAAATCTTGCTGGTGTATACAATGATGTCTGCGTTTGGAGGCTGATTATGGGATGGATCCTCGAATATGGAAGTCTCTAGATGGTCCATCCTTTCATGTCAGCTCCATACTTTGTCTCTGTAACTCCTTCCATGGGTGTTTTGTTTCCAATTCTAAGAAGGGGAAAGTGTCCACACTTTGGTCTTTGTTTAAACTCAGAACAATTCCATTAAAATGAGGAATAAGACAAAGTTGTCCACTCTCTCTATACTTGTTCAATAGCTTGAAGCCTTAGCTACATCAATAAAAGGACAACTGAAGGAGATCAAGGGGAAACAATTAGGAAAGGAAGATGTCAAAGCACCTGCATTTGCAGATGATATGATAGTATATATAATTGATCCTAAATATATTACCAGGAAACTTCTATAGCACATAACATTTTCAGCAAAGTATCTGAATACAAAACCAACCCAAAAAAATCAGTAGCCCTCCTATATACAAATGACAAATGGACTGAGCCACAAATCAGAGAACAACGCCATTTGCAATAACATCAAATAATATATTGTTGGGTAACTCGAACCAATCAAGTGAAAGACTTGGACAATAAAAACATCAAGTCTTTGAGGAAAGAAATTAAAGTATTCTTTATCATAAACATGGAAAGAGATCCTGTGGTCATTAACTGGTAAAAATGAACATTCTATTGAAAGCAAACTACAGATTCAATGCAATACCCATCAAAACTGTAACACAATTCTTTATAGACATTAAATGGACAATGTTCAGGTTCATATGGAAACACAAAACCCATAGGATAGTTAAAACAGTCCTGAAGAATAAAAGAACTGCCTGAGGTCTCAATATTCCCAACTTCAATGTGTATTATAGAGTTAGAGTAATCAAAACAGCATGGTATTGGTTCCCAGATGCTCCGAGACTAGTCTGTGTAGGTGAGAGTGAGGACTACAGGAGCTAATAGCTTCTGGGACAGTTGGAAGCCACAGAGCTTCTAAGACAGACCTCGTTTCTGGCTCCAGACATCCGGGCACCTTCCCTGCCAGAGGAGAGGTGTCTGCCCCACCCGGGAGGGCTTTGCTGGAGCACCCGTGGGAGCCATCTTGGTTCCCAGATCCCTCTGAGACTAGTCTGTGCAGGTGAGAGTGTGGACTACAGAAGCTAACAGCTTCTGGGATAGACCCTGTTTCAGGCCTTCATCTTCTGCCGGGAGGCAGGTCCAAACGCCAGATATCTGTGCACCTTTCCTACAAGAGGAGAGCTTGCCTGCAGAGAGTGCTCTAACCACTGAAACACAGGAGAGAGCTAGTCTCCCAGGTCTGGTCATAAAGGCAAACAGAATCCTGAGAGAAACAAGCTCTAATCAGGGACAACTATAAAGTCTAACTCCAGAAATTACCAGATGGAGAAAGGTAAACATAAGAATCTTACTAACAGAAACCAAGACCACTCACCATCATCAGAACCAAGCACTCCTACCTCACCCAGTTCCCAAAAAGCTAGAACCAGATTTAAAAGCATATCTCATGATGATGGTAGAGGACATCAAGAAGGACTTTAATAACTCACTTAAAGAAATACAGGAGAACACTGCTAAAGAGTTACAAGTCCTTAAAGAAAAACAGGAAAACACAACCAAACAGGTAGAAGTCCTTAAAGAAAAACAGGAAAACACAACCAAACAGGTGATGGAAATGAACAAAACCATACTAGACCTAAAAAGGGAAGTAGACACAATAAAGAAAACCCAAAGTGAGGCAACACTGGAGGTAGGAACCCTAGGAAAGAAATTTGGAACCATAGATGCGAACATCAGCAACAGAATACAAGAGATGGAAGAGAGAATCTCAGGTGCAGAAGATTCCATAGAGAACATCGGCAAAACAATCAAAGAAAATAAAAAATGCAAAAAGATCCCAACTCAAAACATCCAGGAAATCCAGGTCACAAAGAGAAGACTGAACCTATGGATAACAGGAGTAAATGAGAATGAAGATTTTCAACTCAAAGGGCCAGCAAATATCTTCAAAAAATTATAGAAGAAAACGTCCCAAACCTAAAGAAAGAGATGCCCATGAATATACAAGAAGCCTACGGAACTCCAAATAGACTGGACCAGAAAAGAAATTTCTCCTGACACATAATAATGAGAACAACAAATACACAAAATAAAGATAGAATATTAAAATCAGTAGGGAAAAAGGTCAAGTAACATATAAAGGCAGGCCTATCAGAATTACACCAGATATTTCACCAGAGACTATGAACTCCAGAAGATCCTGGACAGATGCTATACAGACACTAAGAGAACACAAATGCTAGCCCAGGCTACTATACCCAGCAAAACTTTCAATTACCATAGCAGGAGAAATGAAAGTATTCTATGACAGAACCAAATTCAGACATTATCTTTCCATGAATCCAGCCCTTCAAAGGATAATAACAGAAAAAAAAAACAATACTAGTACAGAAACCACGTCCTAGAAAAAGCAAGAAAGTAATCCTTCAACAAACCTAAAAGAAGACAGCCACAAGAACAGAATGCCAACTTTAACAACAAAAATTATAGGAAGCAACAATTACTTTTCCATAATATTTCTTAATATCAATGGACTCAACTCCAAATAAAAACATAGACTAACAGATTGGCTACACAAACGGAACCCAACATTTTGCTGCTTACAGGAAACTCATCTCAGGGAAAAAGCAGACAGTACCTCAGAGTGAAAGGTTGGAAAACAATTTTCCAAGCAAATGGTCTGAAGAAACAAGCTGGAGTAGCTATTCTAATATCTAATAAAATCAACTTCCAACCCAAAGTTATCAAAAAGACAAGGAGGGGCATTTCATACTCATCAAAGGTAAAATCTTCCAAGAGAAACACTCAATTCTGAATATCTATGCTCCAAATGCAAGGGAAGCCACATTCATTAAAGAAACTTCAGTAAAGCTCAAAACACACATTGCACCTCACACAATAATAGTGGGAGACTTCAACACACCACTTTCACCAATGGACAGATCATGGAAACAAACCAAACAGGGACACAGTGAAACTAACAAAAGTTATGAAACAAATGGATCTTACAGATATCTACAGAACATTTTATCTTAAAACAAAAGGATATACCTTCTTCTCAGCATTTCAGGGTACCTTCTCCAAAATTGACCATATAATTGGAAACAAAAAAGGCCTCAACAGATACAAAAATATTGAAATTTTCCCATGCATCCTATCAGATCACCATGGACTAATGCTGATGTTACATAACAACATAAATAACAAAATGCCAACATTCATGTGGAAACTGAACAACACTCTTCTCAAGGATACCTTGGTCAAGGAAGGAATAAAGAAAGAAATTAAAGACTTTTTACAGTTTAATGAAAAGGAAGCCACAATTTACCCAAACTTATGGGACAAAAAAGAAAGCATTTCTAAGAGGAAAACTCATAGCTCTGAGTGCCTCCAAAAAGAAACTAGAGAGAGCAGACACTAGCAGCTTGACAACACACCTAAAAGCTCTAGAACAAAGGGAAGCAAATTCACCCAAGAGGAGTTGATGGCAGGAAATAATCAAACTCAGGGGTGAACTCAACCAAGTGGAAACAAGAAGAACTATTCAAAGAATCAACCAAACGAGGAGCTGGTTCTTTGAGAAAATCAACAAGAAAGATAAATCCTTAGTCAGACTCACTAGAGGGCACAGGAACAACATCCTAACTAACAAAATCAGAAATGAAAAGGGAGACATAACAACAGATCCTGAAGGAATTCAAAACACCATCAGATACTTCTACAAAAGGCTATACTTAACAAAACTGGAGAACCTGGATGAAATAAACAAGTTTCTAGACAGAAACCAGGTAACAAAGTTAAATAAAGATCAGGTTAATGATCTAAACAGTCCTATATCCCCTAAAGAAATAGAAGCAGTCATTAATAGTCTCCCAACCAAAAAAAAAAAGCCCATGACCAGATGGGTTTAGTGCAGAGTTCTATCAGACCTTCAAAGAAGATCTAATCCCAGTTCTACACAAACTATTCCACAAAATAGAAACAGAAGGTACCCTACGCAATTCATTCAATGAAGCCACAATTACTCAGATACCTAAATCACAGAAAGACCCAACAAAGATAGAGAACTTCATACCAATTTCCCTTATGAATATCGATGCAAAAATACTCAATAAAACTCTCGCTAACTGAATCCAAGAACACATCAAAACAATCATCCATTTTGACCAAGTAGGTTTCATTCCAGGGTTGCAGGGATGGTTTAATATACAGAAATCCATCAATGTAATCCAGTATATAAACAAACATAAAGACAAAATCCACATGATCATCTCGTTAGATGCAGAGAAAGCATTTGACGAAATCCAACACCCATTCATGATAAAAGTCTTGGAAAGATCAGGAATTCAAGGCCCCTACCTAAACATAATAAAAGCAATCTGCAGCGAACCAGTAGCCAACATCAAAGTAAATGGTGAGAAGCTGGAAGCAATCCCACTAAAACCAGGGACTAGACAAGGCTGCCCATTTTCTCCCTACCTATTTGACATTGTATTTGAAGTCCTAGCCAGAGCAATTCGACAACAAAAGGAGATCAAGTGGATACAAATTGGAAAGGAAGAAGTCAAAGTATCACTTTTTGCAGATGATATGATAGTATATATATGTGACCCTAAAAATTACACCAGAGAATCCCTAAACCTGATAAACAGCTTCAATGAAGTAGCTGGATATAAAATTAACTCCAACAATTCAATGACCTTTCTCTACACAAAGGTTAAACAGGATGATAAAGAAATTAGGGAAACAACACCCTCCTCAATCGTCAAAAATAATATAAAATACCTTGGCATGACTCTAACTAAGGAAGTCAAAGATCTGTATGATAAGAACTTTAAGTCTCTGAAGGAAGAAATTAAAGAAGATCTCAGAAGATGGAAAGATCTTCCATGCTCATGGATTGGCAGGATCAATATAGTAAAAATGGCTATCTTGCCAAAAGCAATCTACAGATTCAATGCAATCCCCATCAAAATTCCAACTCAATTCTTCAACAAATTAGAAAGTGCAATCTGCAAATTCATCTGGAATACCAAAAACCTAGGATAGCAAAAACTCTTCTCAAGGATAAAAGAACCTCTGGTGGAATCACCATGCCGGACCTAAAGCTCTACTACAGAGCAATTGTGATAAAAACTGCATGGTACTGGTATAGTGACAGACAAATAGACCAATGGAATAGAATTGAAGACCCAGAAATGAACCCACACACCTACGGTCACTTGATCTTCGACAAGGGAGCTAAAAACATCCAGTGGAAGAAAGAAAGAAAGACAGCATTTTCAACAAATGGTGCTGGCACAACTGGTTGTTAACATGTAGAAGAATGCGAATCGATCCATTCCTATCTCCTTGTACTAAGGTCAAGTCTAAGTGGATCAAGGAACTTCACATAAAACCAGAGACACTGAAACTTATAGAGGAGAAAGTGGGGAAAAGCCTTGAAGATATGGGCACAGGGGAAAAATTCCTGAATAGAACAGTAATGGCTTGTGCTGTAAGATCGAGAATTGACAAGTGGGACCTCATGAAACTACAAAGCTTCTGCAAGGCTAAAGACACCAGCAATAAGACAAAAAAACCACCAACAGATTGGGAAAGGATCTTCACCTATCCTAAATCAGATAAGGGACTAATATCCAATATATATAAAGAACTCAAGAAGGTGGACTCCAGAAAGTCAAATAACCCCATTAAAAAATGGGGCTCAGAACTGAACAAAGAATTCTCACCAGTGGAATACCGAATGGCAGAGAAACACCTGAAAAAATGTTCAACATCCTTAATCATCAGGGAAATGCAAATCAAAACAACCCTGAGATTCCACCTCACACCAGTCAGAATGGCTAAGATCAAAAATTCAGGTGACAGCAGATGCTGGCGAGGATGTGGAGAAAGAGGAACACTCCTCCATTGTTGGTGGGATTGCAAGCTTGTACAACCACTCTGGAAATCAGTCTGGCGGTTCCTCAGAAAATTGGACATAGTACTACCGGAGGATCCAGCAATACCTCTCCTGGGCATATATCCAGAAGATGTCCCAACCGGTAAAAAGGACACATGCTCCACTATGTTCATAGCAGCCTTATTTATAATAGCCAGAAGCTGGAAAGAACGCAGATGTCCCTCAACAGAGGAATGGATACAGAAATTATGGTACATTTACACAATGGAGTACTACTCAGCTATTAAAAAGAATGAATTTATGAAATTCCTAGCCAAATGGATGGACCTGGAGGGCATCATCTTGAGTGAAGTAACACAATCACAAAAGAACTCACACAATATGTATTCATTGATAAGTGGATATTAGCCCAAAACTTAGGATACCCAAGATATAAGATACAATTTGATAAACGCATGAAACTCAAGAAGAATGAAGACCAAAGTGTGGACACTGTGCACCTTCTTAGAATTGGGAACAAAACACCCAGGGAAGGAGTTACAGAGACAAAGTTCGTAGCTGTGATGAAAGGATGGACCATTTAGAGACTGCTGTATCCAGGGATCCGTCCCATAATCAGCTTCTAAACGCTGACACCATTGCATACACTAGCAAGATTTTGCTGAAAGGACCCAAATATAGCTGTCTCTTGTGAGACGATGCCGGGGCCTAGCAAACACAGGAGTGGATGTTCACAGTCAGCTATTGGATGTATCACAGGGCTCCCAATGGAGAAGCTAGAGAAAGTACCCAAGGAGCTAAAGGGATCTGCAACCCTATTGTTGGAACAACATGATGTACTAACCAGAACCCTGGAGCTCTTGTCTCTAGCTGCATATGTATCGAAAGATGGCCTAGTCGGCCATCAATGGAAAGAGAGGCCCATTGGACTTGCAAACTTTATATGCCCCAATATAGGGGAATGCCAGGGCCAAAAGAATGGGAATGGGTGGGTAGGGAAGTGGGGGGCGCTATGGGGGACTTTTGGGATAGTATTGGAAATGTAATTGAGGAAAATATGTAATAAAAATATTAAAAAAAAATTCCAACTCAGTTCTTCAACGAATAAGAAAGAGCAACCTGCAAATTCATCTGGAATAACAAATAACCTAGGATAGAAAATCTCTTCTGAAGGATAAAAGAACCTCTGGTGGAATCACCAGGCCTGACCTAAGGCTACAGAGCAATTGTGATAAAAACTGCATGGTACTGGTATAGCAACAGACAAATAGACCAATGGAACAGAAATGAAGATCCAGAAATGAACCCACACACCTATGGTCACTTGATCTTTGACAAGGGAGCTAAAATCATCCAGTGGAAAAAAGACAGCATTTTCAACAAATGTCGGTTATCATGTAGAAGAATTCGAATTGATCCACTTCTATCTTCTTGTACTAAGGTCAAATCTAAGTAGATCAAGGAACTCCACATAAAACCAGAGACAGTGAAACTTATAGAGAAGAAAGTGGGGAAAAGCCTCGAAGATATGGGCACAGGGGCAAATATTCTTGAATAGAACAGCAATGACTTGTGCTGTAAGATTGAGAATCCACAAATGGGACCTCATAAAATTGCAAAGTTTCTGTAAGGCAAAAGACACCGTCAATAAGACAAAAAGGCCACCAACATATTGGGAAAGGATCTTTATCCATCCTAAATCAGATAGGGGACTAATATCCAATATACATGAAGAACTCAAGAAGGAGGACTCCAGAAAATCAAATAATCCCATTAAAAATGGGGCTCAGAGCTAAACAAAGAATACCTGAGGAATACCGAATGGCTGAGAAGTACCTGACAAAATGGTCAGCATCCTTAATTATTAGGGAAATGCAAATCAAAACAACCTTGAGATTCCACCTCACACAGCATGGTATTGGCATAAAAACAGATAGGTTGCCTAATGAACTCTAATTGAAGAACTAGAGATAAAGCCACACACCCATGGACACCTGTTCTTTGATAAAGAGGCCAAAATTAAACACTGGAAAGATGACAGCATCTTCAATGAATGGTGCTGTCAACCTGCAAACTGGACATCTGCATGCAGAAGAATCTACATATACCACATCTATCACTCTGCAGAAAACTCAACCCCCAATGCTCCAAGACCTCAACATGAAGCCAGACACACTGATAGAAGAGAGAGAGTGGGGACCCTTGAACTTATTGTCATAGGAGACGATTTTCTGAACAGAACACCCCAGGCTCTAAGATCAACCGTAAGTGGGACCTAATAAACTGAGAGGCTTCTGTAAGGCAAAGGTCAGTCATTCAGACAACGTGGCAGCCCACAGAATGGGAAAAGAAATTCACCAACTCTGAATATACGGAGGGCTAATATCCAAAATATATAAAGTGCTCAAGAAATTCAAAATCAGAACACCAAATAATCCAATTAAAACAGGGTACCGATCTAAACAGAATTCTCAGTAGAAAAAATACAAACAGCTGAGAAACACTTAAAGAAATGTTCAACATCCTTAGCCAGTAGGGAAATGAAAATCAAAACTATGAGGTTCCATCTTACACTTGTCAGAATGGCTAAGATGAACAAAATAAATGACAGTTCATAGAATGAGAAGAGAAAAACTTATCCATTGCTGGTGGGAGTGTAAACATGGACAGTCAGTATGGAAATCAGGGTGACAATTCCTCAGGAAGGTGGATGTTGATCTACTTCAAAATCCAGCTATATTACTCTTGAGTATAAATCTAAAGGATGCTCTATCCTATCATAAGGAACTTTACTCAACCATGTTAATTGCTGCTGTATTCATAATAGCAAGAACCTGGAAACAAACCAGATGTCCTTCAACAGAAGAATGGATAAAGGAAATATGGTACATTTACACAATGGGGATTTACTCAGCTCTTTAAAATGATATCATAAAATTTGCAGTCAAATGGACAGAACATAGGAATACATGAGTGAGGTATTCCAGATCCAGAAAGATATATATGGTATATATTCACTTGTATGTGTATATTCGCTCTGAAGGTAATGATACCTAAGAACCACAGTCTATAGTAGTATTATACAGTATTATAGTTGGTGTACTATAAGGGACCAGAGGGGACAGATGCTTCTCATTAGGAAAGGGAGACAGGGCATTAGTTAGGGAAGTAGAAACCGGCCTGAGTAGGGCGACAGGCCTCATCCAGCCGGATCAGCACAGGGGTAGCTAGAGCGCAGGGTCGCCTGACACCAGCCAGCTACCCACGACCCCCGCCACAGGATTTTGAGACTGCTGGTGAGTGGAACACAGCTTCTGCTCCAGTCCAATCACGCGGGAACTGAGACTGCTTTGGTTGGGGAGGGAGAAATCCGGCCTACATAGGGCCACAAGCCTCTTCCGGTCAGAAAAGCACCGGGGTAGCTAGGGCGCAGGGTCGGCTGACACTCGCCAGCTACCCACAACACCCGCCACAGGATCTTAAGACTTCTGGTGAGTGGAACACAGCTTCTGCTCCAATCCAATTGCGCGCGGGCCCTGAGACTGCATTAGTTAGGGAAGCAGAAAACCGGCCTGAGTAGGACCACAGGCCTCTTCCGGCTGGACCAGCACCGGGGTACCGCCAGCTACCCAGGACCCCCGCCACAGGATTTTGAGACTGCTGGTGAGTGGAACACAGCTTCTGCTCCAATCTTTAAACAGTGACAAAGACAACAACTAACCCCAGAGATTACCAGATGGCGAAAGGTAAACGTAATAATCTTACTAACAGAAACCAAGACCACTCACCATCATCAGAACCCAGCACTCCCACTTCGCCCAGTCCAGGGCACCCCAACACACCGGAAAAGCTAGACACGGATATAAAAGCATATCTCCTGATGATGGTAGAGGACTTCAAGAAGGACTTTAATAACACACTTAAAGAAATACAAAGGAACACTGGTAAACAGGTAGAAGACATTAAAGAGGAAGCACAAAAATCCCTTAAAGAATTGCAGGAGAACACTGCTAAAGAGTTACAAATCCTTAAAGAAAAACAGGATAACCTAATCAAACAGGTAGAAGTCCTTAATGAAAAACAGGAAAACACATCCAAACAGATGATGGAAGTGAACAAAACCATACTAGACCTAAAAAGGGAAGTAGACACAATAAAGAAAACCCAAAATGAGGCAACACTGGAGATAGAAACCCTAGGAAAGAAATCTGGAACCATAGATACGAGCATCAGCAACAGAATACAAGAGATGGAAGAGAGAATCTCAGGTGCAGAAGATTCCATAGAGCACATCGGCACAACAATCAAGGAAAATGTAAAATGCAAAAAGATCCTAACTCAAAACATCCAAGAAATACAGGACACAATGAGAAGACAAAACCTACGGATAATAGGAGTGGATGAGAATGAAGATTTTCAACTCAAAGGACCAGCAAACATCTTCAACAAAATTATAGAAGAAAACTTCCCAAATCTAAAGAAAGAGATGCCCATGAACATACAAGAAGCCTACAGAACTCCAAATAGACTGGACCAGAAAAGAAATACCTCCCGACACATAATAATCAGAACAACAAATGCTCTAAATAAAGATAGAATACTAAAAGCAGTAAGAGAAAAAGGCCAAGTAACATATAAAGGCAAGCCTATCAGAATTACACCAGATTTTTCACCAGAGACTATGAAAGCCAGAAGATCCTGGACGGATGTTATACAGACACTAAAAGAACACAAATTCCAGCCCAGGCTACTATACCCAGCCAAACTCTCAATTAACATAGATGGAGAAACCAAAGTATTCCACGACAAAACCAAATTCACACAATATCTCTCCACGAATCCAGCCCTTCAAAGGATAATAACAGAAAAAAACCAATACAAGGACAGGAACCACGCCCTAGAAACAACAAGAAGGTAATCCCTCAACAAACCTAAAAGAAGACAGCCACAAGAACAGAATGCCAACTTTAACAACAAAAATAACAGGAAACAACAATTACTTTTCCTTAATATCTCTTAATATCAATGGACTCAACTCCTCGATAAAAAGACATAGACTAACAAACTGGCTACACAAACAAGACCCAATATTTTGCTGCTTACAGGAAACTCATCTCAGAGAAAAAGATAGACACTACCTCAGAATGAAAGGCTGGAAAACAATTCTCCAAGCAAATGGTATGAAGAAACAAGCTGGAGTAGCCATTCTAATATCTGATAAGATTGACTTCCAACCCAAAGTCATTAAAAAAGACAGGGAGGGACACTTCATACTCATCAAAGGTAAAATCCTCCAAGAGGAACTATCAATCCTGAATATCTATGCTCCAAATACAAAGGCAGCCACATTCATTAAAGAAACTTTAGTAAATCTCAAAGCACACATTGCACCTCATACAATAATAGTGGGAGACTTCAACACACCACTTTCACCAATGGACAGATCATGGAAACAGAAACTAAACAGGGACACAGAGAAATTAAGAGAAATTATGAATCAAATGGATCTGGCAGATATCTACCGAACATTTTATCCTAAAACAAAAGGATATACCTTCTTCTCAGCAACCCATGGCACCTTCTCCAAAATTGACCACATAATTGGTCACAAAACAGGCCTCAACAGATACAAAAATATTGAAATTGTCCCATGCATCCTATCAGATCACCATGGACTAAAGCTGATCTTCAATAACAAAATAAATAATAGAAAGCCAACCTTCACGTGGAAACTGAACAACACTCTTCTCAATGATACCTTGGTCAAGGAAGGAATAAAGAAAGAAATTAAGGACTTTTTAGAGTTCAATGAAAATGAAGCCACAACATACCCAAACTTATGGGACGCAATGAAAGCATTTCTAAGAGGAAAACTCATAGCTCTGAGTGCCTCCAAAAGGAAACTAGAGAGAGCACACATTAGCAGCTTGACAACACACCTAAAAGCACTAGAACAAAAGGAAGCAAATTCACCCAAGAGGAGTAGACGGCAGGAAATAATCAAACTCAGGGGTGAAATCAACCACGTGGAAACAAGAAAAACTATTCAAAGAATCAACCAATCAAGGAGCTGGTTCTTTGAGAAAATCAACAAGATAGATAAACCCTTAGCTAGAGTCACTAGAGGGCACAGGGAAAGCATCCTAATTAACAAAATCAGAAATGAAAAAGGAGACATAACAACAGATCCTCAAGACATCCAAAACACCATCAGATCCTTCTACCAAAGGCTATACTCAACAAAACTGGAGAACCTGGATGAAATGGAGAAGTTCCTAGACAGATACCAGGTACCAAAGTTGAATCAAGATCAGGTTAATGATCTAAACAGCCCTATATCCCCCAAAGAAATAGAAGCAGTCATTAATAGTCTTCCAACTAAAAAAAGCCCAGGACCAGATGGGTTTAGTGCAGAGTTCTATCAGACCTTCAAAGAAGATCTAATCCCAGTTCTTCACAAACTATTCCACAAAATAGAAACAGAAGGTACTCTACCCAACTCATTCTATGAAGCCACAATTACTCTGATACCTAAACCACAAAAAGACCCAACAAAGATAGAAAACTTCAGACCAATATCCCTTATGAATATTGATGCAAAAATCCTCAATAAAGTTCTTGCTAACCGAATCCAAGAACACATCGAAACAATCATCCATCCTGACCAAGTAGGTTTCATCCCAGGGATGCAGGGATGGTTCAATATACGGAAATCCATCAACGTAATCCAGTATATAAACAAACTCAAAGACAAAAACCACATGGTCATCTCGTTAGATGTGGAAAAAGCATTTGACAAGATCCAACACCCATTCATGATAAAAGTCTTGGAAAGATCAGGAATTCAAGGCCCATACCTAAACATGATAAAAGCAATCTACAGCAAACCAGTAGCCAACATCAAAGTAAATGGTGAGAAGCTTGAAGCAATCCCTCTAAAATCAGGGACTAGACAAGGCTGTCCACTTTCTCCATACCTATTCAACATTGTACTTGAAGTCCTAGCCAGAGCAATTCGACAACAAAAGGAGATCAAAGGGATACAAATTGGAAAAGATGAAGTCAAAATATCACTTTTTGCAGATGATATGATAGTATATATAAGTGACCCTAAAAATTCCACCAGAGAACTCCTAAGCCTGATAAACAGCTTCGGTGAAGTAGCTGGATATAAAATTAACTCAAACAAATCAATGGCCTTTCTCTACACAAAGAATAAACAGGCTGAGAAAGAAATTAGGGAAACAACACCCTTCTCAATAGTCACAAATAATATAAAATATCTTGGCGTGACTCTAACTAAGGAAGTGAAAGATCTGTATAATAAAAACTTCAAGTCTCTGAAGAAAGAAATTATAGAAGATCTCAGAAGATGGAAAGATCTCCCATGCTCATGGATTGGCAGGATCAACATTGTAAAAATGGCTATCTTGCCAAAAGCAATCTACAGATTCAATGCAATCCCCATCAAAATTCCAAATCAATTCTTCAACGAATTAGAAAGTGCAATCTGCAAATTTATCTGGAATAACAAAAAACCTAGGATAGCAAAAACTCTTCTCAAGGATAAAAGAACCTCTGGTGGAATCACCATGCCGGACCTAAAGCTCTACTACAGAGCAATTGTGATAAAAACTGCATGGTACTGGTATAGTGACAGACAAATAGACCAATGGAATAGAATTGAAGACCCAGAAATGAACCCACACACCTATGGTCACTTGATCTTCGACAAGGGAGCTAAAAACATCCAGTGGAAGAAAGACAGCATTTTCAACAAATGGTGCTGGCACAACTGGTTGTTAACATGTAGAAGAATGCGAATCGATCCATTCCTATCTCCTTGTATTAAGGTCAAGTCTAAGTGGATCAAGGAACTTCACATAAAACCAGAGACACTGAAACTTATAGAGGAGAAAGTGGGGAAAAGCCTTGAAGATATGGGCACAGGGGAAAAATTCCTGAATAGAACAGTAATGGCTTGTGCTGTAAGATCGAGAATTGACAAGTGGGACCTCATGAAACTACAAAGCTTCTGCAAGGCTAAAGACACCAGCAATAAGACAAAAAAACCACCAACAGATTGGGAAAGGATCTTCACCTATCCTAAATCAGATAAGGGACTAATATCCAATATATATAAAGAACTCAAGAAGGTGGACTCCAGAAAGTCAAATAACCCCATTAAAAAATGGGGCTCAGAACTGAACAAAGAATTCTCACCTGAGGAATACCGAATGGCAGAGAAGCACCTGAAAAAATGTTCAACATCCTTAATCATCAGGGAAATGCAAATCAAAACAACCCTGAGATTCCACCTCACACCAGTCAGAATGGCTAAGATCAAAAATTCAGGTGACAGCAGATGCTGGCGAGGATGTGGAGAAAGAGGAACACTCCTCCATTGTTGGTGGGATTGCAAGCTTGTACAACCACTCTGGAAATCAGTCTGGCGGTTCCTCAGAAAATTGGACATAGTACTACCGGAGGATCCAGCAATACCTCTCCTGGGCATATATCCAGAAGATGTCCCAACCGGTAAAAAGGACACATGCTCCACTATGTTCATAGCAGCCCTATTTATAATAGCCAGAAGCTGGAAAGAACCCAGATGTCCCTCAACAGAGGAATGGATACAGAAATTATGGTACATTTACACAATGGAGTACTACTCAGCTATTAAAAAGAATGAATTTATGAAATTCCTAGCCAAATGGATGGACCTGGAGGGCATCATCTTGAGTGAAGTAACACAATCACAAAAGAACTCACACAATATGTATTCATTGATAAGTGGATATTAGCCCAAAACTTAGGATACCCAAGATATAAGATACAATTTGCTAAACGCATGAAACTCAAGAAGAATGAAGACCAAAGTGTGGACACTGTGCACCTTCTTAGAATTGGGAACAAAACACCCAGGGAAGGAGTTACAGAGACAAAGTTCGTAGCTGTGATGAAAGGATGGACCATTTAGAGACTGCTGTATCCAGGGATCCGTCCCATAATCAGCTTCTAAACGCTGACACCATTGCATACACTAGCAAGATTTTGCTGAAAGGACCCAAATATAGCTGTCTCTTGTGAGACGATGCCGGGGCCTAGCAAACACAGGAGTGGATGTTCACAGTCAGCTATTGGATGTATCACAGGGCTCCCAATGGAGAAGCTAGAGAAAGTACCCAAGGAGCTAAAGGGATCTGCAACCCTATTGTTGGAACAACATGATGTACTAACCAGAACCCTGGAGCTCTTGTCTCTAGCTGCATATGTATCAAAAGATGGCCTAGTCGGCCATCAATGGAAAGAGAGGCCCATTGGACTTGCAAACTTTATATGCCCCAATATAGGGGAATGCCAGGGCCAAAAGAATGGGAATGGGTGGGTAGGGAAGTGGGGGGCGCTATGGGGGACTTTTGGGATAGCATTGGAAATGTAATTGAGGAAAATATGTCATAAAAATATTAAAAATCAAAAAAAAGGAAAGGGAGACAGAATAAATCATTACTGATAGATATGTAGAGCTAGAATGGAAGGATCAAGAGGGGAGGGAGAGGGGATAGGAGAGAGTGTGAGGATATATGGGGAAAGGCACCTAACATTAGGGGGCATTTGAGTGTTAGTCCTGTATGTATGTATGTATATATGTATGTATGTATGTATGTATGTATGTATGTATGTAAATCTAAGCGAAATTTCCATATAATTGGAAAGAGTCCCAACTGGCATCTCTTGCCACCAAATGGACCTTCTGGTACCAGAACCAGGTTACATCTAATTGTGTTGTTGGTCATGGGAATCCCCAAACAACCCGGTTAGTTGCTAAGACTACAGGCTGCGTTTCATAATGAGAGCAAGGCTCACTGCTGAAGACACCTGCACAACTCTCCCTCCCTCTCCCCACTGTTATGTCTGTAATACATGGAAAAATAAGTGTCTGCATGTGTGTACATAGGATGGCATATGACTGCGTTAGGATGCGAAACAGGACAGTGCGCATTCCAACTGAATATGGTATATGTTTGCCACTCACTCATTAGCCATAATAATATGCATTCTTTATTATTTTTTAGAATTTTATGTGATATGCCTTCCATATATTCCTCTAAATGAAATCCTGCCCACCTGGCCATGGCATGAAGAAGAAAGGAGCTGCTTGTAACCTTCTCAGGCATCTTGACTGAAAAGGATATCCTTTTTAGTGATGAGGGGTCAGATGTTTGTTGGATACAGCAGGCACAGGAAGCAGGCAGAGGAAGGCAGAAATCACAATGTTCGAATCCATATGTGGAAAGTGAAAACTTTCCTTCTATAGAAGACAAGCATCTTATCTTCCCTCACCCAATACCAGATCAGGTTCCCCTCTGACCCCCCCCACTCCCCTCCACTGTCCACTCTTCCTCTCAGGTTCCTCCCTCCCCACTTGTAGTAGCTTTCTAAGGGCCAGCAGAAAGAATGGAAACAAGGAGATAGGAGTTCGGTTGGCTCCTCCAGAATGCACTAGAGATCTGGGAGGTGAGAGACTCTCAGGACCCAAAGGGACCTCAGATGAGGTGCACTACAGTAGGGAGAGGGAACTTATAGAGCCCACCTCCAATAGGAAGACAGGGCATCAAGTGAGGGATGGGGTTGTGTGGGAAGCCACATGTGCCTTTGCAGAGTGGCACAGGCTTCTGCTGGCCACCACGCATACATAGGCAGTAGTTTTTTTGCCAAGATGAGGTTTTGAGAATTAACCAAAATTGACCAATCAGAGAGAGAGAAGTTGACCAATCAGATGAGAGAGAAGTTAACCAATCAGATGAGAGAGAAATTAACCAATCAGATGTAGGCATGCAAATGAGGTGGTAAGCATCAACCAAGCACAACCAATCCGGGTGTGAGACACACCTCTCCTAGGCCTATATAAAGCAGCACCAGTGCTGGGCTCGGGGTCTATTCGCCTCTACAATCAAGCTCTCCCAATAAACGTGTCCAGAAGTATCCTGTTGCAGCATCGTTCTTGCTGGTTGAGTCAGAGGCGCGCAAGAAGTGGTGCTGAAACCCGGGACGAAACATCTTCAGGCATGAGCGAAGACCCCCTGCTACAGGGAGGATTCAGAATTGCATTGCGGGGAAGGAGCGGTTAATAAAGGTTCCTGTAAAACAGGCTGCTGAGAAGGATCCGGCGTGGATTCAGAACTCTTCAGCTGGGGAGCGGTGTTAATAAAGTGTTCCTGCAAAACAGACTGCTGAGAAGGATTCAACTGCTTGGATTCAGAACTCTTCAGCTGAGGAATAGTGGTACCGGTAAGTATAAAGAAATTAAGATAAGACTCTGAGAGGTATGCTTTCTTACGCAGTAGGTCTGGTAGTTGTTGCTGGGTTTGTGTGGGACCAGCTGTTAAGGAAGGGCAGCGATATTGTAGGAGTACCAGGAAGGCATATCAGAAACAGAGAGAAAGGAAAAAGAAGATGCGCGCAGAAAAATAAGTAACTTAAGAAAAAAAAAGGAGAGAAAATGAAAGGAACCTAAAAATAAAGATACAAAGGATAATATAAAATATAAAGATACAAAGGATAATATAAAGATATAAAGGATAATATAAAAAATGAAGAACAAAAAATTAAGTCAATTTACCCTCCTCTCGAGGACTTTGACTAAAGAGGCAGCCTTCATCAAAGGCTTAACAATAGCTCTCAGGGAAAGAGGAGTAACTATTAGAAGCAGCCACTGTGCAGAATTCCCAGAAGAAAGAGAAAAAATGAAAATAAGCTATTTCAGAGCCCTCCTAGGGACAGAAGGAAAACGGGAGACGTCCTGCTTCCTCTCTGACTTCTATGGAGATATTCTTAGCTCTGGTTAGGATATCTGTGTCCCTTTGAGCTGTCTATTGTCTGTTTTTGGTGCACCAAATTGTCTATATGTTTGTCAATTCATGTTTGGATGATTGAATGATTGTTGTTCTGTGTTTCATGTTGAAAAATATAAAAAGCAATCTCAGTCTGCACAGCAAAAATTGACAAGTTAGCTGCATGGTGGCTGGGAGTCAAGTACAGCTGAAAAAGCCCTGTTGAGGGCCGATTGCAAATGGAGCTTTTAAAGGGGCAGGCAGTCTTTTGCTTGTAACAGAAAGTTAGCTTAAAATTGGAAACTCAAGGTTGAAGTCATTCTAAACAACATGAACGAACCCAAGAAAACAGGTCATATGCAAAAGCAGTGTACAAAGGGTAGAAAGAGTAGGTTTGAAAAGAAAGTACATATCTTTACAAATAAAAGGAAAAACCTTTCAAGGTATAATGGATACAGGAGCGGATCAAAGCATTATATCCAGTAATTGGTGGCCTGCTTCTTGGCCTGTTAATCAATTGTCACATAGCTTACAAGGATTAGGATATGAGGCTACCCCAACTATAAGTGCAAAATCCTTACAATGGAAAGATAAAGAAGGAAGGACAGGACTTTTTCAACCTTATGTACTCCCTTTACCTGTAAACTTATGGGGAAGAGATGTGATGTCAGCCATAAACTTTATACTGACTAGTGATTATTCTCAGAAAAGCAAGGAAATGATGAAAGGAATGGGATATATACCTGGACTAGGTCTAGGAAAAAATTTACAAGGTAGAATTTCACCAGTTAAAGCCACAGTAAAAGCAGATAAGAAAGGGCTGGGTTTTTTCTAGGGGCCGCTGAGGAGCCTTTGCCCATTCCGTGGTGTACGGAGGACACGATGTGGGTGCCTCAGTGGTCTTTATCATCTGAGAAATTAAAAGCAGCTAACGAATTAGTACAAGAACAATTAGACCTGGGACATGTAGAACCCACACAATCACCCTGGAACACCCCTATTTTTGTTGTAAAGAAAAAGTCAAGTAAATGGAGATTGTTACATGACCTCAGAGCCATTAATGCACAAATACAAGTTATGGGTCCTGTACAAAGAGAACTCCCCCTACTTTCAGCTCTACCTAAGGATTGGAGAATTATAGTAGTAGATATTAAGAATTGTTTCCTTTCCATTCCATTAAACAAGAAAGATAAACCTAGATTTGCATTTACTCTACCTTCTGTTAATCATGTGGAGCCTGACAAAAGGTATCAATGGCGAGTGTTACCCCAAGGAATGGCAAATAGCCCTACCATATGTCAATTATATGTAGGAAAAGCTTTACAACCAGTTAGAGATGGTTTCCCCTCCTTAAAAATTTGTCATTATATGGACGACATTGTGATTTGTGGACCTGAAGAAGAAAGTATACAGCGAGCTTATGGCTTGCTTAATGAAACTTTAAAAAATAATGGCTTGATTATTGCACCAGAAAAGTTACAGCTGTCTAATGTTAGTCAATTTTTAGGAGCCACTATTACTTTACGGTGTGTTACCCCACAAAAGATTAGTATAAGAAAAGATCATCTAAAGACATTAAATGATTTTCAAAAATTATTAGGAGATATAAATTGGATTCGACCTTATTTAAGGATCCCTACTTCGGAATTAAAACCTTTATTTCAAATTCTAGAAGGAGAATCACATATTACCTCATTGAGCAATTAACACCTGAGGCTTCTGATGTTCTTAGGAAGGTAGAAGAAGCGATCCAAACAGCACAGCTAAATCGTATAAATGAGCAAAAACCTTTTTGCCTATGCATATTACGAACCATAAATTTGCCAACTGCTGTATCATGGCAAGATGGTCCTCTAGTATGGATACATCCACATATATCCCCTAATAAGACTATAGAGCATTATCCCACCATGGTGGCAAATATGGTCCATAAAGGTATAAAAAGTTCAATTACGCACTTTGGAAAAATGCCGGATAGCATAATTGTTCCCTATACTGCTGCACAAATGCAAACATTGTGTGCGACTATAGATGAATGGGCTATTCTTAGATGCAGTTATTCTGGTTTAATTGATAATCATTATCCTAAACATCCTTTGTTACATTTTCTGTTATTGCATCCAGTGATATTTCCAAAGGTAACGGCTAATACTCCTATAAAGGGAGCCATTGATATTTATACAGATGGATGCAAAACAGGAATTGGAAGTTATGTGATTAATGAAAAGGCTGTAAGGTTGCAATTTACACTAGGAGCCCCTCAATTGGTAGAATGTTTGGTGGTTTTAGAAGTCTTTAAAAGATTTCTTATGCCCATAAATATTATCTCTGATTCTGTTTATGTGGTTAATGCTTTACTAACGTTAGAGACTGCTGGAAATTTTAAGCAGTCTAGTCCAGTAACTAAAATTTTGATGAAAATACAAAATTGTATTTTGATGCGTGAGCATCCCTTTTATATTCAACATATTAGAACACATACATCATTACCTGGACCTATGGTTAAGGGTAATGCAATTGCTGATTCAGCCACCAGAGATATGGTTTTCCTATCACAAAATTCTATAGAAAGTGCAAAAAATTTTCATCAACTTTATCATGTCCCTGCTTCTACATTACGACAAAAGTTTAAGCTTACACGAACAGAAGCTTGATATATTGTCCTACAGTGTGGTAGGTGTGTAGAATTTATTAATGCACCTTCCGTGGGCGTTAATCCTCGTGGATTGTGACCCCTAGATATTTGGCAAATGGATGTCACGCATATCCCAGCTTTTGGGAAATTACAATATGTACATGTGTCCATCGATACCAGTTCTGGTGTCCTACATGCCTCTCCCTTGTCAGGGGAAAAAGCAGTTCATGTCATATCTCACTGCTTAGAGGCTTGGGCTGCATGGGGTAAGCCCATAGTTCTAAAGACAGATAGTGGTCCTGCATATGCTTCTTCTAAATTTAGCCAATTTTGCAAACAAATGCAAGTGAAACATATTACTGGACTGCCCTATAATCCACAGGGCCAAGGCATCATTGAGAGAGCCCATCGTACTTTGAAACAATATTTGCAAAAACAGAAAGGGGGAATAGAGGCTATGACGCCAAAGATGGCTCTATCCCTTACAATATTTACTCTTAATTTTTTAAAATTGGATGATGCTGGAAGATCACCAGCCGAAAGGCACGGACAATGGCCTCAATCGCCCAATGAAATGGTCAAATGGAAAAATGTCCTTGATAATAAGTATGGCCCGGTTCCTATCTTAATCAGATCCCGGGGAGCTATTTGTGTTTTTCCACAGGGTGAAGAAAATCCACTTTGGGTCCTGACGCGACTGACAAGGACCGTGAAAGAGCAAGATGAATCCCAAAATGATCCTCCAGCTCCTGATGATTGAGACCGGGATAAGTATACCTTTGTGGGCCATAGTAAGATCATGGCCAGTACCTTTACTGGTACATTCCAATTCTTCTACCTTGCCTTTGTTTTATGCAACAGAATGTTTTCTAGATGCGCCTTGTGCACGACAAACTCCTCAAGAGCCACGGGTGTATAATAGTACGAGTTTTCATTTAAATTATACACTATGCTTTGTGCATAATGTGGGTAAACCTTTTACACCCTGTATATTTTTAAAGAAAAAGATTATCTCTAATTGGGCAGACCCCATTATCCAAAATAAAGTGAGCTCTGGAGTGTTACTTAATGCTTTAACGCAAGTCGTCCAAGGAGTGCAATTAGGCTCAGGTGATGTTGGAAATAATATAACTTCACCTATAAACATCACCACTATTATGATAAAGGGAAAGGTGACTATTCCCAAAAGATCACGATGGCCTGTTGGCAATGCTACTGCTAAACGCAGCGTGCCCTGGTGTCATCCGGACCTCACATTTCCTATAGTTTTTTCACCTTGTCAATCAAAAATTTTTCCTCGAAAAGAAATAGCAAAGGGTTTTGTTTTGTCACCTCCATTAGATTTTGCTGTAATGAATGATAAAGGAGATGCTACAGGAAAAGAAAATATTTGGCCATATTACCAATGGATTTTAAGTAATGAGGCAGGTGCTAGTACCAGTCTGTCGGCCTTTGCACTGCTGACTGGCACCTTTCATGAGATACTGAATGTTTCTGCCACACTTTCCAATACTTCTGCTCATTTAGATAACGTGACAACTAATAGAGTTATCAGAAATATGACTACCTCTCCAGTAGAAGTTCGTGTTAGTCCTCCATTTTTCTTTATATTGGCTGAATTTCAAAATGATACAGAATGGTTAGATTGTACAAATATCACTTGTTTTTTGACGCAATGCTGGAATGGAACCAAATTCTTAGCCTTAGTGGTACAGCTACCAATCTTGGTCCCTGTACCTGTTGAGGCAGATCCAGAGAAGTTCCCAATAATGAGTCTAGTTAGGCAGAAGAGAGATTTTGGAATCACAGCTGCCATTGTCACTGCCATTGTGGTGTCTGCAGCATCAGCGGTTACTGCAGGAATTGCTATGGCCAATCAAGTTAATAGTGCTGATACCATAAGTCAGATAGCAGAAAAAACGTCTGAGGCATTGCTCACTCTGCAAAGGGTGGATTCTCATATCGCCTCAGGATTAACGTTAGTGAATCAGAGAGTGGATATTTTACAGCATAACATGGAACAGATGATGGATGTCATTCAAATGAGTTGTGTGGCATCCACTCCGCATGTATGCATTACTCCCAATAGGTATATTAATAATTCTTTTATTAAAAGTACAGACCTATCGAATTATCTGAAGGGGAACTGGTCGCAGGAGCTGGACAGACTGCAGAAGAGGCTGCAGATACAGATCCTGAATCTTAATGGAACCAGAGTGGAACCTGTGACTTTGGAGACTTTACCTCTTGGCTTTCCTCTGCTTTCTTTTACTTTAAGGAATGGGTGGGAGTGATTTTGTTTGGTGCTGCCATATGCTGTGGACTGGCGTTCATGCTCTGGTTGGTATGCAAATTTAGAACCCAACAAAAACGTGACAAGCTGATTATAACTCAGGCACTATTAGCTATTGAAACCGGCGCCTCCCCTGAAGTTTGGTTATCTATGCTCAAGAATTAGTCTGCATCTGAGTTCTCTGCTCTTGTGCATGAGAGAGACTCAACAATCATTGATCAGCCCTTGCACATTGATGCATATGACAGGGTGATCATGATTTCCCCACTAATTCATTTTTTGGCTGGCCTCTTTTGCAGAGTTCGCCCTAGGTCATTTAGCAGTTACTGTCACACAGCACTGGGGTATCCAGAGACGGGCAATTTTCCTCATGCACAGGCCAACCTAAGACACGGGGCCCGGTGGCGATAGGGTTACCCTACGACGGGAAAGGCTGTGACATTGGAGGAACGACCTAAAACCGGGGCCACAGCAGATGGACATAATTGCACAGGCCTAGTCCAGCCTCATTTTATTCAAACAAAAAGGGGGAGATGTGGGAAGCCACATGTGCCGTTGCAGAGTGGCACAGGCTTCTGCTGGCCACCACGCATACATAGGCAATAAAGTTTTTTTTGCCAAGATGAGGTTTTGAGAATTAACCAAAATTGACCAATCAGATGAGAGAGAAGTTGACCAATCAGATGAGAGAGAAGTTAACCAATCAGATGAGAGAGAAATTAACCAATCAGATGTACGCATGCAAATGAGGTGGTAAGCATCAACCAAGCACAACCAATCCGGGTGTGAGACACGCCTCTCCTAGGCCTATATAAAGCAGCACCAGTGCTGGGCTCCGGGTCTATTCGCCTCTACAATCAAGCTCTCCCAATAAACATGTGCAGAAGGATTCTGTTGCAGCGTCGTTCTTGCTGGTCGAGTCGGAAACGTGCAAGAGGGTTGCCATCCCACAATCATACCTCTGTCCCATAATTGTACCTGTCTGAAAGAATTGCAGGGATGGAAATGGAGAGGAGCCTGAGGAAAAGAAGGTCCAGTGACGGGCCTAAATTGGGATCCAGCTCAAGGGGAGGCCCCAAGGCCTGACACTATTACTGAGGCTATGGAGTGTTCACAAAAAGAGACCTAGCATGACTGGTCTCTGAAAGACCCAACAAGCAATTGAAAAAAATCAGAGAAAGGTATTTGCACAAACCCATGGATAGCAGCAGCTAACCACTGTTGTTGAATTAGGGAAGGCTGAGAGAAGTTGAGGAGAAGGGTGATCCTGTAGAAGGATCAGCAGTCTCAATTAATCTGGAACTCTGGGATCTCTTAAACATTGGACCATCAAACAGACAGGATACTCCAGCTGATATGAGGCCCCCAGCACACATACAGTAGAGGACTTCCAGATCTGTGTTCATTCAGAGATGATGAACCTAACCCTCAAGAAACTGGAGACCCCAGGGAGTTTAGAGGTCAGGTGGGGTGGTGGAGTGGGTACATCCATGTGGAGACAGGAGGTTGGGGAGGAGGTGTGGGATGTGGAGCAGTCATAGGGTGTATGGGAGGGAATAAAATATGGAGAGTAAAAATTAATTAATTAATTAGTTAATTAAGTAAAAAAAGAAAAAGAAAAAAAAAGAATCTTATGTAGTGGCATTAGTCACTAGGTGCTTACCATAACTGCTTTAAACTGCAGACACTCAAATCGTACTGCAGAATATTGTTGCCTTGGGACAGAGAGAGATGGCTCAGACAAAATGTCTCTTACAGAGCAAGCCTGACCATCTGAGTTGGGTCCTTTGAACCCATATAAAGATGGAAGGAGAGAGTCCATCAGAAGTATGTAGGATGATGATAAGTACCAAATACAGTTGGAGAAGGGCCTGAAGTTCTAGTGGGTCTTAAAATCATTTATTGTTATTAATTACTACTACCACTACATGCATTTCGGATGTGCTTATGTGTGTGTACATGCCACTATGTGCATGTCAGACAATACATTCGTCTAGCTGGTGCTCTCCTAATAAGTGGATATTAGCTCAAAGGTACAGAATCCCTAGGATAAAACACATAGAGTGTAAGAAGTTTAACAAGAAAAAAGGCCCAAGGGCTGGCGAAATGGCTCAGTGGTTAAGAGCACTGTCTGCTCTCCCAGAGGTCCTGAGTTCAAATCCCAGCAACCACATGGTGGCTCACAACCACCCATCATGATATCTGATGCCTTCTTCTGGTGCATATGTAGATAGCAACAGTGTACTTAAATATAATAATAAATAATTCTTAAAATAAAGAAAAAAAAAGAAAGAAATAGAGAAAGCAAGCAAGCAAGCAAGCCCAAGCAATGATGCTTCAATCCCACTTAGAAGGGGGAACAAAATAATCACTGGAGACAGAGGGAGAGAGGGACCTGGGTGGGAGAGGGGCAGGGGAGAGGAAAAAGCTGGGGGAAGGATCAGGCATTGGGGGAGACAGGAGACAGGTCCAGAAAGCCAGGAGAATGGAAATATGCTAGTGCTGGGGTGGAAGTTGGGGGAACCTCTAGAAAGTCCAAGAGCCCCGGGATGTGAGTCTCCCAGGACTCAATTGAGATGACTTTAGCTGAAATGCCCAACACTAGGGAGATAGAACCTAAACGACCACCTCTAGTAGATAGACGTGGTCTGCCTTGGAGGGGTAGAGTCACCAACCCACTTTCAAAAGTTTTGACCCAGATTTGGTCCCATCTAAACAAAATGCAGGAACAAAAGTGGAGCAGAAACTGAAGGAAAGGTTGCTCAGTGACCAGCCCACCTTGGGTCCATCCCATGCTGGGCACCAATTCCTGACATTATAACTGATGCCATGTTATGCTTACAGACAGGAGCCTGGCATGTCTGTCCTGTGAGAGGCTCTACCAGCAGCTGACTGAGACAGATGCAGATATTTATAGCCAATCATTGGACTGAGCTCGGGGACCACTATGGACTAGTTAGGGACTTTGGTTTGTTTTTCCAAATTCTTCTGTTGAGTAATAAGTCAATTGTTTGCATTCTTTTCTTTGTTAAATATAAACTATATGCAAATGTAGGCTATAAATTTTCCTCTTAAAAGTGCTTTTACTGTTTCACAAAGTATTTGTAGCATTGTGATTCTGGTTTACTCAGTTCCAATAATTCTTAAATTTCTTGTTTGACCCATTTCTGATTCAGTAATGAACTGTTAATCGCCATGAGGTTATATACTTAGTAGAATTTTGTTTACTGTCTATATTAAGGATATTGCACAATGGCTGGGAAGGATATGTAGAATTATTTCAATTTTTCTGCATTTATTAAGGTTTGTGTTGCAGCAGGTGCTCTACTGTGGAGAAGGTCCTTTGTGCTGTGGAGTAGCATGTATATTTGTGTATTCTTGGTGTTTGAGTTGAATCCTCTGTAGATATCTCTTAGGTCCATATGGTAAAACAGGTTATTGAATTCTGAAGTATCTGTTTCTTTCTTTATTTTTGATCCAGATGTCCCACCTTAGCAGAAGCTGGAGTGCTGAAATTGCCTCCTATCATGAAGTTTGTGTTAATCTGGGGTTTTAATTCCATTAATATGCTTTTATGAATTTGGGTGCACCAGTGTTTTGTGCATATTTGCTTTGTACTATAGTATTTTATTAATTGATTGATCCTTTGATTAAAATGAAGTAGTTTTATTTACACTTACTGCTTAAGGCAATATATGGAAAAAAAGTGGGGACAGTGGACAGCCCTGACTTTTTATGTTTTTAGAGGGACTGCTTCATGTTGCTCTCCATTTAGGATAATGCTGACTGTGGGCTGTGGGGGAAGCCATTCCTTTGTAATATGACTTAAAATTAATTTATAGAAATGATTAAGAAGAAAGCATAAGGAGAATATGCAGTTGAAGTCTTCATGCTGGCCCCAAGGTCCACGGACCATTGCCTTGCCAGAAGAAAAGTCTCAGTCATTCTGAGCAGGCCATTATTGACAGAGCAGTCCTCAGAATTCAAAGTCTAGAGAGCATTAAGGGGTCAGTGGAGGCACATACAATTTGAGTAGAGAAGCCTTCCTAACAGAAGCACTTGGGAATCCTTTAAAGAGCACCATAAACTCTAATCACATGCAGACTGTTTTGCTATTATTCATAAGAATATTAGTATTAAAAAAAAGCTCTTAGGTCTTTGGAGAAAGAGCACATATAGGAATAATTTCAACTCAATGCTGTCCTTTAATAAATTAAATGTTATGAGTTTATTGTAAAGAGGTCCCAGGTTAGAATGACTAAGGAAGACAGAGGAGAAAGATTTGAAGTGGTTAGCCATATTTTTTAGAGAAACAACTGCACAGTAAAGGGTAGCCTAGATATAAGGGAAAGCCCAGGTATCCAGAGGAATGCACGTTTCAACAGGTAAAGAGAAGCAGGAGTAACCATTGCCGGGGGTGGGATGATCATCATACTTTAGTGGGGATATTTAGTACATCCCTTTGGTGATGTACTTCCTGCCTGGAACCCTGGGCTCCAACATTCCGTTCTTACCTCACTTCCCCCTTCAGTTCCCTGAGGAATTCAAAGGGTTTGGCTGCTCTGGCTGCTGAGTCTCTAGCAACAGCTGAATCAAGGTGCTTTTTTGGGTCTCTTCTTGGAGAAACACTCCTTTGTCCCTTCCTGTCTGAGGTAGGTTATTCCTTGGGGATGTCCCAGTAAACTAAACCTTAACAGACAGAAAAGTTAGCCTGTATAGACCAACTTGTGCCTTTCTTGTGTCTCCAGCATTCCTCAGCCCTTAGAACTGTTCTTTGAGCTAAACTGTCACTGGGCAATTACTTAAGAAACCTAGAAATTATAACCCTTTTATGTCTGATAGACAGTATGTCACTCTTTTTGAGGGAAGCAGTGTATCTCTTAGCTTCACAAACTTTGAAACTACCTATATGCCTTGAGATTTCCTCCATCCTCAGTGACAGCAAATGATCTCTGTCCTAGGGGCTACTTTTGAACTTCCTCTTGGATGAAGACACAATCTTCAAGGTCCCAGAGACACCTCAATGTCTACTCACTAAAAGATTTCTGAGGGGTTTAGTTTGAGGATCCATGGTTAGTGTATCTTGAGATGTGCCAAGTTCTTTGACCTTGTGTGACAGTTGGTCCTGTAGATGTGGATATTCTAGGTATGTTATCTAAACCACCCTAGTAACAGCCCAGCGTGTTATACTCTACTTAACATGTTTACCCCCTTTCAGCATAGCATCAACATATAGCCATTTCCTAGGTCCCTGGAAACCATCAGTTGGGGGGGGACTATTAAATGTGTGGCAATCCTCTCACCATGTATATATTGGACACACCACAAAATATCTACACATGATGTAGGGCACTGTACCACAAAATGGTCATCTAAATTCCTTAAAAGGCGGGTACAGGAGAAGTGTTTGGGTCCATAGTTTTTCTGTTAACCTTAGCAATGTAGCCACATTCTGTCTCCAGGGGAAAAACTTGAGTAGGTAATGATGTAGACACATGTATTTAAGTTTCAGCAGGTGCCCAAAATGTCTTTTATTTAAAAATTTAATGTGTCTATTACTTTTAAATCTATTTATTAACTTATTTACTTACCCTAATCCCCAATTGCAGTTCCTTCCCTTCTCTCTTCCAATTCCTCCACCCACCTCCCTTCTATCCCCATCCACTCCTCCTCTGTTCCTCTTCAGGAAAGGGCAGCCCTCCCATGGATATCAAGCAGTCTTAGCATATCAAGTTGTAGGAAGACTAGGCACATCCTCTGTTAAGGCTAAAGGTAACCAAGGAGGAAAGAGTCCCAAAGGCAGGCAACAGAACACAGACAGCCCCTGCTCCTGCAGTTAGGAGTCCCACATGAAGACAAGCTCAACTGTTATATGTGTAGAGGGCTTAACTCCATTCCACGCACACTCCCTGGATGGCGGTTCAGTCTCCATGAGCCCCTATGGACCAAAATTATTTGATTGTTAAGTTTTTTTCTAGTGTCCTTGAGCCTTCTGTCTCCTTCAGCCCTTCCTCCCCCTCTTCTCAGGGTTCCCTAAGCTCAGCCTAATGTTTGGCTGTGTGTCTGTGCATCTGTTTCCATCAGGTGCTGGGTGAAGCCTCTCTGTGCCTATTACTTTTGTAATAAAATATGAAGTTAAAGCATTTATTTACTAGGGAACAGAAAATTCTGGAAATGTTACACAATAACCCAGAGCTGGAAGAGACTACAGGAAAGGAGCATGGGAGGTAACATATAGGGAAAGTATGATGGTTGAAGACACACCTGTGTCTGCTTATCAAATATGCCTAATTCATCATATTTCTCTGTTTTTCCTATTGATTTCCACAGGAGTGAAGCTTTATGATTTCTCTCTCCTACTCTTTTCTTTTTTGGCAAAACTAGGGAATTAATGCAAGGGCCACTCACATGTTACATAAGAATCCTACTACTAAGCTACAACTTAAACCCTGATTGCTTCTTTGAGACAGGATTTAAATATATATTACTCAGTCTGGCTTAGATCTCACTTTATATTGATTCAGACAGGCCTTGAACATACGACCCTTCTGCCTTAGCCTCCCAACTACCCTGTGTTACAGGCATAGGAAGGGAACTCTGGCTTCTCTTCCTCCCTTACAACTCACCCAAGGTAGCCACAAACTAGTCACTAAAGGGTCTTGTAAAACACTAGCAGCTATTCTTTCTCTCTGCTTGTATTTGGTGCTTGGTGTACCTTCTTCTTCTGAACTCCTCACCACCCATATTCTAGTGACAACGGCTGCATCCTTATCCTCTATGAAATCAGTTTTCACTTTCCTCGCCTGAGTGAGAACATGTGCTTGCCCAATTCAATAACTTTCTATTTCCTTTAATCTCCATGAAAACTTCAGGGCAATTAATCAGGACAGACACCTGACCCACTCTCAAAGACTCAGGAACCTTCATACATGTTTATGCGTGTTCATAGAATCTAATTTATTCCTAACCACAAACTCTCCCATAGACCTAATCAAGGATAGATTATCTCAGGGTGAAAAGGAGTACAAGAAATGTCAGCACCCGTCTCTTACTGTCTATCTGAAATCCCTTCCTTCACAGGACATTTGGTTTTGCGCTTGAAGAAGAAAAGATGGTGTCTGTTCAAAATCACACTGACATGGAAACAGTGAGTTCCTGTGTAAAGATCCCCATGGAAGTGCTTTATGAACCAAAGACCATCTGCAAGGTGAGGGGGCCAGTTAGAGGGGTGAACAGAAGCAGCTGAGTGACCAAGGGCCACTGTAGAATGGCTTATCAGAAGGTGGAAGTAAGAGGCACTTGTAACAAGGACTACAGTCTCCATGGACCTCCATAAGTCTCTGGATTTCTCTCCATGCACAAATGCTCCATGAGTCCTTGTACAGCCTCCCCGAGGACTTCAGATTAGTGACCTAGTACTACATTCATTTGGTGACACTCAGTCCCTTGTAAATGGGTGAGGAGAACACTCGAGCAGCATTGAGCATTTCTAGTGGCTGGGGAAAAGGCTGTCTCTCCCTCAACCCTCATATTTCCCAGGATCGATTGTCTTGATTCTCTGGTGGACCACAAAGGTCGTCCGTCACAGAGGGCATTCTGGGATGAATGGCACACACATTCAGCAGAGCAGTTGCCAGAGATTTCATTCCCTTCTTTTCTAGGCCTTCCAGGATATTTCTACATACTTCTCTGATGAAGAGTGGGGAAAGCTGACTGAATGGCAGAAAAGTGCCTATGTGTACATGAAAAGAAACTACACCAGAATGACCGACCTAGGTAAGATGAAATCTGGATTCAGACCAGTCTGGGGGTTTCCAGTTTGTTTTCTCTGCCACATTATCTCAACCTGTAGCAGGGCCCTCTCCCCTGATACCTTTCTTTCCTGAGAAATGTCAAAGTGCTTGTCGAGCCTGCTGCTCTTTTCCATCCTGTGCAGAGCTGACAGCATAGATCATAGGCAATAGGGCTCAGGCCTCTTGTGGGCCTTAAGATCTGGGCTGTAGCCCAGCTCCTAGCAGCATTTCCCCTCGTTGTGCTGCCTGTTAAAGAACAAGCACACTGCTTCCTCTTAGGGGTCACCGTGAACCAACCAGTTTTCATGCGTGGCAAGGAGCAGGCCAAGCAATCCCTGGTCGAAGGCATTGAAGTTCATGACAGTGAAGGTGAGTGATCAGGGAGAGGCTGTGAAAGGGCACCTTCTCAGTCAAGATGCACGCTAAGATGATTGGCAGCTCTTTTCTTCTTCAGATCAGGGTTGTGTGGAACAGAGCTCATTCTGAGGATTATGTAGAAGATCCTGTCATGCACAATTCTAAAACATTATTGTGTACATTATTCACAGAGCTTGCACATACTTTCATCCTGACACTCACTTTCCACATAGGGATCTTCAGCTGGCCTATGCTCTGTGAAGGGCCCATGCACTCGTCTGGCTACAAATGACAGGGCTTTCATGGTGGACCCCTTCCACTGTGATCAAGTTCAGGACATAGCTATACCTGAGAACTGTCTGCCCCACAGCCCCAAGCCAGGGGAACCCCCGGATGCAGCTGACTATGGAATGGGGGTTTCCGCAGCTGCAGGGTCCAGTGTAGTGGAGAGAGAGTTCTGGGAGCTGAGGTTGGTGGCCAGTGAGGACCCAGCTAAGGACTGACTGTGTGAAGGGAGGGACCCTGATAGTGCATATGTAGGTGCTTACTATTATCTGACACTCCAGTTCCAGAGTATCTGACACAGTGTTTCCTCCACAGGCATACCCACACACATGTTCCACATACACAGAGACACACACAAAGACAAATGTCAACATACAATAAATGGCTATCCATTCAGTCTCTGTCTTCTTTTAGTAGTACATATACCCCCTCATGAATGACTCAGCAAGGTGAATGAAAGGTAGCTAGCTGAGGATTAGTGACTAATGGCACATCTTGGCATATCAACAGATAGGGTGTAGGCACCACCATGCCCCATTCCTCTTGAAGTGCTCTCACCAGCATCAAGTGTGATACCCCCTCTGCCACGAGGTTCTTTAATACCTACATCAAAGGCTCCTTTCTCTCTTCCCAGGACCCTGCTGCTTTCACCTGCACACACCACCAAGGTGTGATCATCTGCACAAGCCACCACGGTGCATTCACCTGCACACACCACCACAGTGCATTCACCTGGACGCACCAGCACAGTGTGTTAATCTGCACATGCCCCCACATTGCATTCACTTGCACACACTGCCATGGTGTGTTCATTGCCACAAGCCACCACGTTGCATTCACCTGCACCCACTGCCATGGTGCGTTCATTGCCACATGCCACCATCGTGCATTCACCTGCATGTGCCACCACGGTGCATGCAGTGCTGTCTCCTTCATTCTGTTCACCCTTTACTTACTGTGCACGCAGTGCACCACCAGATTCTGTGTGCATACTTCATATTCCAGCCTGTCCCAGAGCCTTTGGCTTCCTCCAGCGCTTTTCTTCGCCTAATGTTTGTTCCTCACTCTTAATTACATCTCTTCTGCTTGTGCAAACGACAGTGTAATAACAATATAAAGGCAAACATTGTAGCTCTGCAAACTAGGTTTACTTAGGATATTTGTTTCCCATTTAAACACCCGTGTTCTTATTTTATTTAGTTACAAAAAGTGAACTACTTTGTCAAGTGTGATTAATACGTTTTGAAAAATCCTTTAAAAACACCTGCAAAAGATCAAGCCCTTTAACATTCTGTCATGGAAGGAGGGGCTCACCAGCTTCTGCCCCTCTCAGAGGATATGATGGCAGTTGCCAGGTGCTAGGGGAAAAGGCCAATGAGGCCCAATGCACATATAAGTAAGCCTAACTAAACTCACTGGGTCTCACTGATACCAACCAAGAGACAATAAAAGGGAATCTAGGGGTAGCAAGGAACGGCGTCGTTGTGACTCATGCGAGCCTTTAGGAACACACGTGATCAAAATATATTATATATGCATATAAAATATAATAATGAAATGGAACAACATATATAACTACTACATTCTAATAGAACATTTAGAAAAATACATGAGAAGACACTTAACCTCTAAGACAATACAAACATACTACTCACTACCTGAATATGTGCTTCAGTGTTTAAACCTGCTGAAGAAGGCAGCATGCTGAGGAATAACCCAAAATGTGTTCCAAGAACAGTAGGCTCAGAGATACTGGCATACCCAAGAGAAAGCACAAGCTTTGGGGACAGACAATAGGGTGGCATGGATGAGAGGAAAGCACAGGGAAACAATACTGTGGTTTCCATGGACTGTTTGAGGCACTCCCCCAGCACCAGTTCAGATGTTAGAATGGGTCTCTATAATGATAATTTGACTTGTCCTTCTGAAAGTCGTGTGACACTGGATTAGTCTTCTACATGCTCTGAAGCTAACCCTGAAATCCATACAATATAAGGGAATGGTCACTGGGTCCTCCTCCTTCTGGAGCATAAAATTGGAAATCTATATCAGGGGATAAGGAAGCTGATGGGGACAAGACAGTACACTGGACGGTATAACCCAAACTGACCTTTGGTCTTTATTGCTACATGGGTGACATCTCAATCTCTGTGAGGCAGCAGTAAAGGCCCACGGGCTCATGGGAGGGACAAGCCCTGTTCTTTTCTGATGAGAAATGCCTAGCACTCATGCACTAACATCTCCACATTTTAGAAACTGGTGGCCATCAGGTCAATGTTTGGAGCCACCGGCTGCGAGAGAGGAAGTATCGAGTGATATATGAAGAGATTAGTGATTCTGAAGAAGAAGAAGATGATGATTACTGAAATGGTAAGTGGTCCTCTGACACATCTCACAACACCCAGAACACACACGTTTCCCATATGGTATTAGACCCTACCCAATCATCCACTTCTAGTCCTTTGGGGTGCAAGACTGAACGGGAAGTAACATGTCATGCTTCCTTTACTCTAGTGCTGGGTAGTTTGGAGACCTTCCTTAGCCAGTGTGCTATGGGCTTCTAAATCCCAGATTAGCACTCAAAGTGTAGGCCATTACTTCCTCTGGTGAGGTAGGCACATGCTCTAGAAGAGGGTGTGCTTGTGGGGCAGAGCTCTGAAGCTGGGCGGAAGGAGAGCAGGCAGGCTGTGAAGGACAGGTGGAAACAGAGCGCTGAGTAGGTGGTGGAAACTCACTAGCATTTCTCTTCCTTCTTTTTCTTGTCTCAACCACAGACAGTTGAAATAAGCCCACGTTGGAAGAAGGATGGAGTGGCAATTCAACATCACAGCTCCAGCTTTGAAAGACTAAATATCAGCATTATAGATACATACATATATTTATATATTTATTGATAATATACATTTATATCTAAATTTATTTATTTATAAAAGTCTAGTCGAATTCTGAGTTAAGCATGTGTCACGTGTTTGTTTTCTTAGCAATTTTGCAGGATGTGCCAAACATTGTTAGGATACTTTTTCTGTCATCCCAAACATTTCCTATTATTATTGTCACTGTGTTGAGCCCCACTAGAACTGTTCTTTCTGTGCCAGGCACTGTTTAAGCATAGATCTTTGTGTATGGCAAGCATCTGGTCCGCACTGTGGGTAGTACATGCTAAGCACTCTGTTAGTATTGTGTTACAGTGTGACAGCCACTCTGGCAGAATACCAATGTTTCAAGCAGGCGAAATGGCTCAGTGATAAAGGATCCTGCTGTCAGACTTGAGTTCAATCTTAAAGACTTACATGGTGGACACAGAGAACTGGCTCCCTCACAGTGTCCTTTGCTATTCACAACTGAACGCATTTGTGCGTGCACACACATACACACATATCCATGCTTACAAGCACAAAATAACTCAAAAAACAATTGGAAATATAATAAGCCTATCAACATTCCATTTAGCAAGGCATATACCTAATGCATATTGCTGGTTGGGTGCCCTCTACTCATATGTGGAATTGTGTGTCAGCTATCATTGCACTGAAGCACACTGCCTCCCCTTGCCTAGGACTGCCAAGCAGCTGTCTATTTGTCTATGTTAACATGTTTCTCTGTCTCCCACTCACACATATACAAGTCATCACTAGGGACACTTGTTACCTGCCATGCTACACTAGAAATGTGTCTACTTACAACTATCTCATTTCATTGTTTGGCTAGGACACACCTCCTTCCCTTTCTGCACAAGGTGAGAAATCCAAATTTTGTGATGTGGTAGAATCTGGCCTTGCTTGACCACACATAGGACCTTCATCTACCAAAGAGCCTGAGGCTCAGTGTAGACAGATGCTCATGCCTATGAAGATCAACAGTTATTTTTTTTTACCCTCTCATTTTAGCTTGTTGGGAGTAAGTGTAGTGTCTGATTCTAGGGATTGAACACAGGCCCTCCTGCATGTGAGGCGAGGGCTTACCACTGAGCTGCACTGGACTAGTAGTTATTGCTTCATTGTTGACAGAATCCCAAAAGAATGTTAAGGCAGAAAGATTACTCTGGGCTTACAGTTTCAGTGGGCTCAGTTGATAGACGCTTTTTCCATACACGCAGCATATGAAGGGAGGATGTTCTTCCTTTCATCTTGGATTAGGGTGGCCAACCAGGAATATAGGAAGGGCCCAAGGCAAGAAACAGACTCAAGTACATGGTTCTAATGAGCTAATTCCTCAAGCACTCTTGTCTCCCATGTAACTACCAATACCAAGTGACATTGCCAACAGATTGTCTTGGCGATTAGATGAGAGATCCCACAACATAAGTATTTTCAGAAATGTCCTCACACATGGGAAAAAGTGGAGCTTTTCCTACTATGTCCTAGACTTCTCTGAAACACTCAGACTATCACAATTAACACACATAGTTGTTTGTGTCATTTCCAGATGAGGTTTCACTAAATCACCCAGGCTGGCATCAAATTTGCAGTTGTCCTCTGTCAACTTCCAAGTCGTCAGGATCCGAGCTTCTCCTGGGCTATAATCATTATCGTTTGGTTTATTTTTGTTCACTGATATATGTTCCATTATACATTCCAGGCTATACTGTAACTCACTTTACAGCCCAATTGTGGTATTTGTGCCCCACACTGCCTCTGGAGTACTGGGCTTCCAAGAGTAGACTACTGTACATCGTGTGATTGAATACATTTCTAAGTGAGTTTAACATTGACCTAGGTCCCTAGAAAAGGATTTAGGGAGCAACAAGCTAAGGAAGACACTATGGTCATCCCAAGGAAAATGTTGTGAGCAGTATTCACCAAACTCACAATAAAGAATACTCCTCGGGGGCTGGAGAGATGGGTTAGTGGTTAAAGTGCTGACTGCTCTTCCAGAGGTCCCGAGTTCAAATCCCAGCAACCACATGGCTGCTCACAACCATCTGCAATGGGATCTGATGCCCTCTCCTGCTGTGTATAAAGACAACGACAGTGTGCTCATATACATTATGATAAATAATAATTATTTAAAAAATACTTCTCTTTAGCCTGGGATATGGTTTACTAGTAAAGATTGTCTAACATATACCACAGGCCTAGGGGACAAGGTATCACTCTAGAAAAATAATATACACTGGAAGAAATTTAGGATTTTATATGAACAGGAATAGATGATAAAGTAGATATGTAACAGAGCCTAAGGGAGGTCTCACAAATGTGGAACTAGAGCCAAGTCCAAAGTCAGAGCCGAATGGCAGCACAGGTAGAAGAGCTTATGGATTAGAAGAATTAAGGCTTATATCTGAAGGACATACATAGTACAAATGAGATCTGGGGTTCTGCACCACTGCAGGCAAGGGACACATAACCTGTGTTGGTATGATAAAGGTTTCAGTCAGGTCTAGAATTATTATTAGTGTTCCATGGTCGATGCTATGAGGTGAGCTATGTCATATGCCCATTTCACATAGCACTCATATGTAGGAGCCATAATGCCCCATATAACTCTCCTAGGGATGATGCAGGTAATGTGTGTTCCTGTGCATATGGCTGTGATGAACAGAACTGTAGAGAGGGAAGAGACAAGAGACCTCTGCTTCAGCACTATGTGAGATGCACAGAGGGTTCAGAGGTGCTGATAAATGGATGTGATCAAAAAAAACAATCCAAATGCAGAAAGAGATGGTTCAGGGTGAACTTCAAATGAGTAACCACGTTTAAATTTGTGTTCTTGTGTAATTTTGTATTGGATGGGCATGAAACTTGAAGGGGTATCAAGATGGAAGGTGGAGTCTTTAAATAGGTACAAAGAGTAACTTTGTATACAGGGGCCAGGAAAGTAGTAACAGGGACAATCATGGAGAAAGAAGGGGACTAGCAAGATGTGGCTAGGGGTGGGACAAGGTATGGGAACATGTCATCATGAAACCCATTACTTTATATGCTGCCTTAAAACATCAAAGAAATAGAGTCTTGAGGATGAAATGGGAAGAGAAAATAGTCTACTTTTGAATCAGAGTTAAAGGTCCTCCATTGGACAAAGAAAATCTTACATTTAAAGAAAACTGGGAGTCATGAATGGATGTTGGAACCTGGCTGTTCTTGTCACTCTCTAGAAGTGTCCTTACCGTGTCATCTGTGTCACTAACTCTCACTATTGGCCATCAGAACAATCACACATGTCACGTACTGAAGCTCAAGCCCATGGCAAATGCTAATACTGGAGGACTAATGCTTTCCAGCTGCAGTAGCATGTTGAGAGGTCTGTGGTATGGACCTTGTGGTGCAGGGTTTTGAAAATAAGCCCTAAACCATTTTGATTTACAGTCATGCAGAATGGAAGGCTACCACCCATAGCTCAATTCATTTATGCATATTTAAGTGTTCTTCATATATTCCTATAGGAATTAAAATGTATATGATTTGTTATGAACATACTAGGAATCCCAAATAACTATTTGTGAAAATACCAAATATGCAATGAATACAACTGATATGGTCCAAGTGCCAACTGAGACATTTTGAAGTTCTGTATCCAAGTTATTCAGAAATCAAGCTGTACTTGCACCTGAAATTTGCTTCCTGGGGGATACTCAGTAGGTACATGTCCACCCAGAAAAGACACTGCATGTTGGTGTGGATGTCAGCCCTAAAGTGTACTGTGCTTGCTGAACTGGAGGGCATGGGTTGGTCCTGTAAGTTCCAAAGTCTCTCAGCCTCTTTAACACATTGTCAGGCCCTGGTGCTGAGCTCTCACCTCAGCTTATGGCTCCTGTCCTGTAGGTACAAGAAGATGAAAAGCACCGCTACTGCATGCTGAGTTGTTTTAAGTGGTAAATTGGGCTCTTCCTTTCTCTCACTTCAGATGCTTTATGCAGACGCTCTTCAGTTCTCACTCTTAGAGTGTCTGGACCAGCCCATTCCACAGAAACTCCTTGTGAGTCTCCTATCGTGGAGAATCTGGTTATAAGTCACCAATTTTACCCAGCTCAATGAGCAAAATAGCTTTAGGAATCAGCCAGTAACTGACAATGACACAAAGTTTAGTGTCTCTTGGAATGAGAGAGTCTGAACATAATGAATAGGGTGCAAATATTTCAAGAAACAAAGGAATCGTTAGAGGTATTACAGGGGATGTTAACAGGTGAAATTTATAAGTTCCCTGCTCTCCTACACCATCCTCAATAGTTCAGCTTGCATCAATCAATGTATTAGCGGAGTACATATGTGGATGTACCTACTTCTAAGACAGAATTTCTGAAGGTCCTGGTTATAGCTGGTGTGGCCTGAATAAGTCTTTTAGTGAGAAGCTATTTGTGCATTTTAGCATTGTCCCTGAGGCTTAGCAGATTTAGCCGTGTCCATTAGTTATCAGCAAATAGACAGCATCCTAACTGTGGCAAGAATGACCAAATGTCAAGAGGAGATGTTGGTAGCAGTAAATATTTACTAATGATGACAACAATCAGGAAAAGGTACCCCTTTTGTGTATTTTAGCACACTATAATGACAAATTTGCTTATAAAGCCAATTTTTTCTAATTATTCATTTTTATGCTCCTAAGTTAGTGCTGCTATTGGATTGGATTTGGCTAGAGAAGGGTCTGATAGCACTTACTGCAGAGATTCTTAACTGGCCAAAGTGGTGTGAATAGGTGATTGTGCAATTCAAAACCTATTTTTTTTTCTTTTGAGGCAGTGTTTCTCTGTGTAGCTCTGACTGTCCTGGAACTCACTCTGTAGATCAGGCTGGCCTCGAACTCAGAAATCCACCTGCCTCTGCCTCCCATGTGCTGGAATTAAAGGCATGCTCCACCACACCTGGCTGGAATTCAGAGCCTTAACGAGGCATGCATATTATCTCATCCATTGGCCAGACAGCTCCATAGAAGTAAGTAAAGAAAGAATGTAAGTTAGAAGAGAGAGTGGAGTTGTGTGGCCTCAAGGTTCTAGGACATGACATAGCATTTGCATGCCTGAAGTCTCAGCAGCTGTTACTACCTGAAGAAGATTGGGCCTGCATAACTTGTCACAGAGAGTGTAGAATGCTTACGAGCCTCTCTTCCATTCCTGGGGATTGGTAGAAAGTTAATAGTTGCTAGGGAGAGGGGCTTATGAAATCCTATTCCTTCCTGAGATGGATCTGTAGGTAATTAATGCTTTCAGGGGATGAGGGAGATTTACTTCTGTTGTGGAGCCACTTCTAAGGTACCCATGATTCTAGATTTAATCCCTTAGCAATGCCCCTACAGGAAACAAATGTAAACCATGTGTTGATTAAAACATCTTGAAGATAGAAGAGACTACCTGGGTGTGATGATTTGTATATGCTCGGCACAGTGAGTGGCACTATGAGAAGGTGTGGGTGGCTGTGTTGGAGTTGGTGTGACTCTCTTGGAGTTGGTGTGACCCTGTTGGAGTAGGTGTGATCCTACTGGAGTAGGTGTGTCACTGTGGGCCTGGATTTTAAGACTGCCTGGAAGCCAGTCTTCTGCTAGCAGCCTACAGATGAAAATGTTGAACTGTCAGCTCCTCCTGTAACAGTTCTGGCTAGATGCTGTCATGCTCCCTCTTTGATGATAATAGACTGAACCTCTGAACCTGTAAGACAGTCCCAATTAAGTATTGGCCTTTTAAGAGTTACCTTGGTCATGGTGTCTGTTCACAGCAGTAAAACCCTAACTAAGACAGAGGTTGGTACTGGGAGTTGGGTATTGCTGTGATAAGCCTGACCATGTTTTTGTTTGGAAGAATGTAGATTTTGGGACTTTGGATTTGGAGAGCAATGGAATGCTTTAAATGGGGCGCAATGGGCTATCCTAGAAGGAATATGGACAACTTTGCTGCTGTGAGTGATTAGAACTGTGCGGACCGGGCCCAAGAGGTTTCAATGTAGAAGGACTTCAGTACGTGGGTCAGAAACTGTTTCTGTGGTATTTTGGGGAAGAATGTGGCTGCTTTTTGCCATTGTCCACAGAGTCTGCCCTGACACTAAGGTGAAGAAATTTAGATCAATTGCTTTGAAACAGGAAGTCTCAAAACAGCCTGGTGTAAATTCTGTTGTGTGAGGGAACTACAGTTCTCTCTTATGAAGTGCATTTTAATGAAAAGGAGCAAGTTGAGAAAGGAAAGAAAGAAAACATGTGGTTCAAGAGTCCAGTTAAAGGGGCACCAGGAAGTAGAATGGAGCTGAATCCTGTGTTCTAGAAGAGACCAGATTAAGGGAGTGGGACTTTGGGGCAAGAACCTACCCAGCTACATTAGATCCAGGCATGGTGGTACACACATTTAATCCCTGGAGACAGGAATTCAGATCTCTGAACTCAAGGTCAATCTCTAGAATAGCCAAACTTAAACAGAGAAGCAGGTGATGAGAAAGATAAGACCCTCATCCTAGCTGCCTGGAGGTGAGTCTTCCACTAGCAGCCTCCAGATTACAATGTAGAGTCCTCAGCTGTTGCTGCACTATGCCTGCCTGGATGCTGCCCTGCTCCCACCTTGATGATAATGGACTTAACCTCTGAACGTGTAAGCCATCCACAATTAATTGGTGCCCTTTATAAGAGTTGCCTTGGTCATGGTGTCTGTTCACAGCAGTAAAACCCTGACTAAGGCATTTGCTGTGTTCCACATGGGCCTCTCCTCTTCCTACTGGCCAACCTCATGGCCATACACTCATGATCTACCTTCTCTCTGGTGGCTCACACCCCCAACCCTGTATTCTTCTTTCTTCTCTCCTCATGGTCTCTGCCTGAGACGTCAAGTTCAGGAACTCTGCTCTTCCTCCTCCTCTCTTCTGTCCAGCACAGGCTGCAGGCTTCTTTATTAACCAAACAGGGATAACTTGGTGGGGTAATGTTTATATAACAAAAGCTGGTGTATGTGAGGATCTCCTTGTTTTGGAGAAGCCAGATCATGGGGTCCAGAATTTAGCATTTGCATATAGGTAGCACCAGACCAACCCATTACACAATGGGATAATGTATCTTCTTAAAATTGAATATATGTCTGAGATGAAACTAAACTCTGTGTGGGTCAGATGCATTTACATGTACAAAGCTAAAAAAAAAAGTGGCTTTTGGTAGCTGTGTTAGTTTTCTGTCATTGTGAACAGACACCATGACCAAGGCAACTCCTGTAAAGGCAAACACTGAATTGGGGCTGGCTTACAATTTCAGAAATTTAATTCATTGTCATCATGGCAGGAAACATGGTGGGACACAGGGAGATATAGCAGCTGGAGAAGGATCTGAGAATTTTACATCTTGATCCATTTGCAGAGGGGTAGAATGAGAGGGAGAGCGAGAGGGACGTAGGGAGGAAGAGGGAGAAGGAGTGGGGAGAGAGAGGAGATAGACAGAGAATGCTGGACACTGAACTGCCTTGAACTTTTGAAACCCTAAGCCCCCAGTGACACATCTACTCTCACAAGGTCAAAGCACTCAATCTCTCTCCAGTAGTCACTGAGCAAACATAAGGAACACTGAACAAACTAAGTCAAAGCAAACAGCCCAGAGCAAGCTAAGGAAGGCAACTTGGTCACATGGGAGCAGTTGCATGACTCTAGACAAACTGCAAGGCAACCTTCCTTAAGGCCATTGTGTAGAGAACCAATGTAGTGCAATGAGCCTCAAAGATGCGAAGTAAGGAGAGAAGTAGACTGGAGCTTTTGTAGAAGGAGAAACAATTATTTGCCATCCTTGTTTGTAGCCTTTCTCTCTTAATACTTTGCAGGTTCTTCTGTCCCTTTTTCTTGCAAACATCAGCCCTCCTGTCAGTTTCCAGTCCAGTCTCTTCCAAAGTGTGCCTTCACCGCTCCTCCCTCAGTTCCCCAACAGTGTGCTCAAACAGCCCCTTCTCCCACGTTCCCCAACACTAGCAGCTCCAAACGATAACCAGGGTTCTAGCCTATCTGCTCAGCTCAGCTTCTCCTGGCTCACTTGTCACAAACTATCTTCTCACTCTGTTAGCACAATTCTCTTTCCACTGTCTCCTAACAATATGGTGTCTGACTCAGCTCACTTTTTCCTGGAGCTACCTCAGATATTCTGTTGATTTTTCCCTCTGGTTTTTGAGTAAATCAAGTTGGATCACTCCACTCTTCTCTCTCCTCCTCTTCTCATTTCCTCTGTCCAGCCTCCCCTCCCAGATTCTCCAGTCTGATCACCTTTCTAAACAGTTTGCTAATTTATCTTGGAAGCAGAGGCAGCTATGGGAGCCACAGCTGGCAGAGAGCACAGGAGATTTGGGGCAGAGGGGCTCTCAGCCGGGCTGTTGTGGGTGATCCTTGGATTCTCTATCCTCCAGGAAAAGTTTCACTGTTCCAGAAGATGGTGATGATTCTGACGAATGAGATGCACGTGTGGTGGTATCTCTGGAGGCTAAAGCACAGGGTCCAAGTGGTTCCAAATAGCTGGGTGCAGTTTGTCTCAGGGGCACCTCTGGAGGGTCTGTCTGGTTCTATTCAGCCTCTAGAGGGCAGACATGAGTCCCCGACCTTGTTCTCTGCATTGTCCTATCTTTTCTGTTCTGTTTGTAATGCAACTGCAGTTAAGAACGTGTCCAGCAGAGGGCACGGTGTACGTGGATGTTCTCCAGGAACAGTGTTTGCTGGAAATGAGAGCTAGACTCCAGGCTATCCAAATTGGAGTATCCAGCACAAAATTCAAGCCTTTTCTCATTTTAAAAAGATTTTTCTCGTAATTAATTCAACTTTACTCAGACACAAAAATTTTCGTGTCTTTGTCTTAGTTATTGTTCTATTACTATGACAAACACCATGACCAAGACAACACTTATAAAAGTCAACATTTAATTAGGGGCTAATCCAGAGGGTCAGTCCATTACCATCATGGTGGGAAGCCAACAGGCACATTGCTAGAGCATTAGCTGAGAGTGTTACATCCTGACCCACAGGCAGGAGAGAGAGAGAGAGAGAGAGAGAGAGAGAGAGAGAGACTGGGTCTGGTTTGGGCATTTGAACCCTCAAAGCCTATTTCCAGTGGCACACTTTCTTCAATAAGGCCACACTTCCAAATGCCTTTCATATAGTGCCACTCCCTGGTGTACAGTATTCACATCTATGTGTCTCTCTGTGTGTGGGGCATTGTCATTCAGACCACTACATGAGTCAAAAGAGAAATCAAGAAATTAAAAAGTTTGCAGAATGGATTGAAAACGAATACAGAACATATGCAAACTTATGGAATACAATGAAGGCAGTTCTAAAGGGGATATTCCTAGCATTAAGTGCTTATATAAAAAACACAGAACTTAAAACTCTAGAGCAAAAAGAGGAGATCACTCCACAAAGAAGCAGATGGCAAGTAATAATCGAATTCAGGGCAGAAATAGAAAGATCAAACAAAAGAAAGCAACACAAAGAATCCATGAAACAAAGTTCTCTGGAAAGTTTTTCTTTCCAAATTTTGATTAGGTATTTTCTTCATTTACATTTCAAATGCTATCCTGAACGTCCCCCATACTCTTCCCCCCCTGCCCCGCTCCCCTACTGACCCTCTCCCAGTTCTTTGCCCTTGTGTTCCCCTGTACTGGGGCATATAAAGTTTCCAAGACCAAGGGGCCTCTCTTCCCTAGTCGGCCATCTTCTGCTACATATGCAGCTAGAGACACGAGCTCTGGGGGTACTGGTTAGTTCATATTGTTGTTTCACCTATTGGGTTGCAGACCCCTTTAGCTCCTTGGGTACTTTCTCTAGCTCCTCCATTGGGGGCCCTGTGTTCTATCCAATAGCTGACTGTGAGCATCCACTTCTGTGTTTGCCAGGCCCAACATAGCCAACCTCACAAGAGACAGCTATATCAGTGTACTTTCAGCAAAATCTTGCTGGAGTATGCAATGGTGTCTGTGTTTGGAGGCTGATTATGGGATGGATCCCCGGGTGCAGAAGTCTCTAGATGGTCCATCTTTTCGTGTCAGCTCCAAACTTTGTCTCTGAAACTCCTTCCATGGGTGTTTTGTTCCCCTTTATTCTTCTTTCTTCTCTCCTCATGGTCTCTCCCTGAGACTTCAAGTTCAGGAACTCTGCTCTTCCTCCTCCTCTCTTCTGTCCAGCACAGGCTGCAGGCTTCTTTATTAACCAAACAGGGATAACTTGGTGGGTAATGTTTATATAACAAAAGCTGGTGTATGTGAGGATCTCCTTGTTTTGGAGAAGCCAGATCATGGGGTCCAGAATTTAGCATTTGCATATAGGCAGCACCAGACCAACCCATTACACAATGGGATAATGTATCTTCTTAAAATTGAATATATGTCTGAGATGAAACTAAACTCTGTGTGGGTCAGATGCATTTACATGTACAAAGCTAAAAAAAAAAGTGGCTTTTGGTAGCTGTGTTAGTTTTCTGTCATTGTGAACAGACACCATGACCAAGGCAACTCCTGTAAAGGCAAACACTGAATTGGGGCTGGCTTACAATTTCAGAAGTTTAGTTCATTGTCATCATGGCAGCAAACATGGTGGGACACAGGGAGATATAGCAGCTGGAGAAGGATCTGAGAATTTTACATCTTGATCCATTTGCAGAGGGGTAGAATGAGAGGGAGAGGGAGAGGGATGTAGGGAGGAAGAGGGAGAAGGAAGGGGGAGAGAGAGGAGAGAGACAGAGAATGCTGGACACTGAACTGCCTTGAACTTTTGAAACCCTAAGCCCCCAGTGACACATCTACTCTAACAATGTCATGCCACTCAATCCCTCTCAAGTAGTCACTGAGCATCCAAATCTATGAGCCTACCGGGACCATTCCCATCGAAACCAGCATGGTGGCAAAGCAAACAACCCAGAGCAAGCTAAGGAAGGCAACTTGGTCACATGGGAGCAGTTGCATGATTCTAGCCAAACTGCAAGGCAACCTTCCTTAAGGCCATTGGGTACAGAACCCATGTAGTGCCATGAGCCTCAAAGATGTGAAGTAAGAAGAGAAGTGTACACTGGCGCTTTTGCAGAAGGAGAAACAATTATTCGCCATCCTTGTTTGTAGCCTTTCTCACTTGCTACTTTGCAGGTTCTTCTGTCTCATCTTCTTTCAAAAATCAGCACCATTCTCAGTTTCCAGTCCAGTCCCTTCCAAAGTGTGTCTTCACCGCTCCTCCCTCAGTTCCCCTACAGTGTGCTCAAACAGCCCCTTCTCCCACGTTCCCCAACACTAGCAGCTCCAAACGATAACCAGGGTTCTAGCCTATCTGCTCAGCTCAGCTTCTCCTGGCTCACTTGTCACAAACTATCTTCTCACTCTGTTAGCACAATTCTCTTTCCACTGTCTCCTAACAATATGGTGTCTGACTCAGCTCACTTTTTCCTGGAGCTACCTCAGATATTCTGTTGATTTTCCCTCTGGTTTTTGAGTAAATCAAGTTGGATCACTCCACTCTTCTCTCTCCTCCTCTTCTCATTTCCTCTGTCCAGCCTCTCCTCCCAGATTCTCCAGTTTGATCACCTTTCTAAACAGTTTGCTAATTTATCTTGGAAGCAGAGGCAGCTATGGGAGCCACAGCTGGCAGAGAGCATAGGAGATTTGGGGCAGAGGGGCTCTCAGCCGGACTGTTGTGGGTCATCCTTGGGACTCTCTATCCTTCTGGAAAAGTTTCACTGTTCCAGAAGATCTTGACAATTCTGCCGACTGAGATGCACGTGTGGTGGTGTCTCTGGAGGCTAAAGCACAGGGTCCAAGTGTTTCCAAATAGCTGGGTCCAGCTTGTTTCAGGGGAACCTCTGGAGTGTCGGCCTGGTTCTATTCAGCCTCTAGAGGGCAGAGATGAGTCCTCGACCTTGCAGATCCTTTTAGCTCCTTGGGTACTTTCTCTAGCTCCTCCATTGGGGGCCCTGTGTTCTATCCAATAGCTGACTGTGAGCATCCACATCTGTGTTTGCCAGGCCCAGCATAGCCTCACAAGAGACAGGTATATCAGTGTCCTTTCAGCAAAATCTTGCTGGTGTATACAATGATGTCTGCGTTTGGAGGCTGATTATGGAATGGATCCTCGAATATGGAAGTCTCTAGATGGTCCATCCTTTCATGTCAGCTCCATACTTTGTCTCTGTAACTCCTTCCATGGGTGTTTTGTTTCCAATTCTAAGAAGGGGAAAGTGTCCACACTTTGGTCTTTGTTTAAACTCAGAACAATTCCATTAAAATGAGGAATAAGACAAAGTTGTCCACTCTCTCTATACTTGTTCAATAGCTTGAAGCCTTAGCTACATCAATAAAAGGACAACTGAAGGAGATCAAGGGGAAACAATTAGGAAAGGAAGATGTCAAAGCACCTGCATTTGCAGATGATATGATAGTATATATAATTGATCCTAAATATATTACCAGGAAACTTCTATAGCACATAACATTTTCAGCAAAGTATCTGAATACAAAACCAACCCAAAAAAATCAGTAGCCCTCCTATATACAAATGACAAATGGACTGAGCCACAAATCAGAGAACAACACCATTTGCAATAACATCAAATAATATATTGTTGGGTAACTCGAACCAATCAAGTGAAAGACTTGGACAATAAAAACATCAAGTCTTTGAGGAAAGAAATTAAAGTATTCTTTATCATAACATGGAAAGAGATCCTGTGGTCATTAACTGGTAAAAATGAACATTCTATTGAAAGCAAACTACAGATTCGATGCAATACCCATCAAAACTGTAACACAATTCTTTATAGACATTAAATGGACAATGTTCAGGTTCATATGGAAACACAAAACCCATAGGATAGTTAAAACAGTCCTGAAGAATAAAAGAACTGCCTGAGGTCTCAATATTCCCAACTTCAATGTGTATTATAGAGGTAGAGTAATCAAAACAGCATGGTATTGGTTCCCAGATGCTGCCGAGACTAGTCTGTGTAGGTGAGAGTGAGGACTACAGGAGCTAATAGCTTCTGGGACAGTTGGAAGCCACAGAGCTTCTAAGACAGACCTCGTTTCTGGCTCCAGACATCCGGGCACCTTCCCTGCCAGAGGAGAGGTGTCTGCCCCACCCGGGAGGGCTTTGCTGGAGCACCCGTGGGAGCCATCTTGGTTCCCAGATCCCTCTGAGACTAGTCTGTGCAGGTGAGAGTGTGGACTACAGAAGCTAACAGCTTCTGGGATAGACCCTGTTTCAGGCCTTCATCTTCTGCTGGGAGGCAGGTCCAAACGCCAGATATCTGTGCACCTTTCCTACAAGAGGAGAGCTTGCCTGCAGAGAGTGCTCTAACCACTGAAACACAGGAGAGAGCTAGTCTCCCAGGTCTGGTCATAAAGGCAAACAGAATCCTGAGAGAAACAAGCTCTAATCAGGGACAACTATAAAGACTAACTCCAGAAATTACCAGATGGAGAAAGGTAAACATAAGAATCTTACTAACAGAAACCAAGACCACTCACCATCATCAGAACCAAGCACTCCCACCTCACCCAGTTCCCAAAAAGCTAGAACCAGATTTAAAAGCATATCTCATGATGATGGTAGAGGACATCAAGAAGGACTTTAATAACTCACTTAAAGAAATACAGGAGAACACTGCTAAAGAGTTACAAGTCCTTAAAGAAAAACAGGAAAACACAACCAAACAGGTAGAAGTCCTTAAAGAAAAACAGGAAAACACAACCAAACAGGTAGAAGTCCTTAAAGAAAAACAGGAAAACACAACCAAACAGGTGATGGAAATGAACAAAACCATACTAGACCTAAAAAGGGAAGTAGACACAATAAAGAAAACCCAAAGTGAGGCAACACTGGAGGTAGGAACCCTAGGAAAGAAATTTGGAACCATAGATGCAAAAATCAGCAACAGAATACAAGAGATGGAAGAGAGAATCTCAGGTGCAGAAGATTCCATAGAGAACATCGGCAAAACAATCAAAGAAAATAAAAAATGCAAAAAGATCTAACTCAAAACATCCAGGAAATCCAGGTCACAAAGAGAAGACTGAACCTATGGATAACAGGAGTAAATGAGAATGAAGATTTTTAACTCAAAGGGCCAGCAAATATCTTCAAAAAATTATAGAAGAAAACTTCCCAAACCTAAAGAAAGAGATGCCCATGAATATACAAGAAGCCTACGGAACTCCAAATAGACTGGACCAGAAAAGAAATTTCTCCTGACACATAATAATGAGAACAACAAATACACTAAATAAAGATAGAATATTAAAATCAGTAGGGAAAAAGGTCAAGTAACATATAAAGGCAGGCCTATCAGAATTACACCAGATATTTCACCAGAGACTATGAACTCCAGAAGATCCTGGACAGATGCTATACAGACACTAAGAGAACACAAATGCTAGCCCAGGCTACTATACCCAGCAAAACTTTCAATTACCATAGCAGGAGAAATGAAAGTATTCTACGACAGAACCAAATTCAGACATTATCTTTCCATGAATCCAGCCCTTCAAAGGATAATAACAGAAAAAAAAACCAATACAAGTACAGAAACCACGTCCTAGAAAAAGCAAGAAAGTAATCCTTCAACAAACCTAAAAGAAGACAGCCACAAGAACAGAATGCCAACTCTAACAACAAAAATTATAGGAAGCAACAATTACTTTTCCATAATATTTCTTAATATCAATGGACTCAACTCCAAATAAAAACATAGACTAACAGATTGGCTACACAAACGGAACCCAACATTTTGCTGCTTACAGGAAACTCATCTCAGGGAAAAAGCAGACAGTACCTCAGAGTGAAAGGTTGGAAAACAATTTTCCAAGCAAATGGTCTGAAGAAACAAGCTGGAGTAGCTATTCTAATATGTAATAAAATCAACTTCCAACCCAAAGTTATCAAAAAGACAAGGAGGGGAATTTCATACTCATCAAAGGTAAAATCTTCCAAGAGAAACTCTCAATTCTGAATATCTATGCTCCAAATGCAAGGAAAGCCACATTCATTAAAGAAACTTCAGTAAAGCTCAAAACACACATTGCACCTCACACAATAATAGTGGGAGACTTCAACACACCACTTTCACCAATGGACAGATCATGGAAACAGAAACCAAACAGGGACACAGTGAAACTAACAAAAGTTATGAAACAAATGGATCTTACAGATATCTACAGAACATTTTATCTTAAAACAAAAGGATATACCTTCTTCTCAGCATTTCAGGGTACCTTCTCCAAAATTGACCATATAATTGGAAACAAAAAAGGCCTCAACAGATACAAAAATATTGAAATTTTCCCATGCATCCTATCAGATCACCATGGACTAATGCTGATGTTATATAACAACATAAATAACAAAATGCCAACATTCATGTGGAAACTGAACAACACTCTTCTCAAGGATACCTTGGTCAAGGAAGGAATAAAGAAAGAAATTAAAGACTTTTTACAGTTTAATGAAAAGGAAGCCACAATTTACCCAAACTTATGGGACAAAAAAGAAAGCATTTCTAAGAGGAAAACTCATAGCTCTGAGTGCCTCCAAAAAGAAACTAGAGAGAGCAGACACTAGCAGCTTGACAACACACCTAAAAGCTCTAGAACAAAGGGAAGCAAATTCACCCAAGAGGAGTTGATGGCAGGAAATAATCAAACTCAGGGGTGAACTCAACCAAGTGGAAACAAGAAGAACTATTCAAAGAATCAACCAAACGAGGAGCTGGTTCTTTGAGAAAATCAACAAGAAAGATAAACCCTTAGTCAGACTCACTAGAGGGCACAGGAACAACATCCTAACTAACAAAATCAGAAATGAAAAGGGAGACATAACAACAGATCCTGAAGGAATTCAAAACACCATCAGATACTTCTACAAAAGGCTATACTTAACAAAACTGGAGAACCTGGATGAAATAAACAAGTTTCTAGACAGAAACCAGGTAACAAAGTTAAATAAAGATCAGGTTAATGATCTAAACAGTCCTATATCCCCTAAAGAAATAGAAGCAGTCATTAATAGTCTCCCAACCAAAAAAAAAAAAAAAAGCCCATGACCAGATGGGTTTAGTGCAGAGTTCTATCAGACCTTCAAAGAAGATCTAATCCCAGTTCTACACAAACTATTCCACAAAATAGAAACAGAAGGTACCCTACGCAATTCATTCAATGAAGCCACAATTACTCAGATACCTAAATCACAGAAAGACCCAACAAAGATAGAGAACTTCATACCAATTTCCCTTATGAATATCGATGCAAAAATACTCAATAAAACTCTCGCTAACCGAATCCAAGAACACATCAAAACAATCATCCATTCTGACCAAGTAGGTTTCATTCCAGGGTTGCAGGGATGGTTTAATATACAGAAATCCATCAATGTAATCCAGTATATAAACAAACATAAAGACAAAATCCACATGATCATCTCGTTAGACGCAGAGAAAGCATTTGACGAAATCCAACACCCATTCATGATAAAAGTCTTGGAAAGATCAGGAATTCAAGGCCCCTACCTAAACATAATAAAAGCAATCTGCAGCAAACCAGTAGCCAACATCAAAGTAAATGGTGAGAAGCTGGAAGCAATCCCACTAAAACCAGGGACTAGACAAGGCTGCCCATTTTCTCCCTACCTATTTGACATTGTATTTGAAGTCCTAGCCAGAGCAATTCGACAACAAAAGGAGATCAAGTGGATACAAATTGGAAAGGAAGAAGTCAAAGTATCACTTTTTGCAGATGATATGATAGTATATATATGTGACCCTAAAAATTACACCAGAGAATCCCTAAACCTGATAAACAGCTTCAGTGAAGTAGCTGGATATAAAATTAACTCCAACAATTCAATGACCTTTCTCTACACAAAGGTTAAACAGGATGATGAAGAAATTAGGGAAACAACACCCTTCTCAATTGTCAAAAATAATATAAAATACCTTGGCATGACTCTAACTAAGGAAGTCAAAGATCTGTATGATAAGAACTTTAAGTCTCTGAAGTAAGAAATTAAAGAAGATCTCAGAAGATGGAAAGATCTTCCATGCTCATGGATTGGCAGGATCAATATAGTAAAAATGGCTATCTTGCCAAAAGCAATCTACAGATTCAATGCAATCCCCATCAAAATTCCAACTCAGTTCTTCAATGAATAAGAAAGAGCAACCTGCAAATTCATCTGGAATAACAAATAACCTAGGATAGAAAATCTCTTCTGAAGGATAAAAGAACCTCTGGTGGAATTACCAGGCCTGACCTAAGGCTGTACTACAGAGCAATTGTGATAAAAACTGCATGGTACTGGTATAGCAACAGACAAATAGACCAATGGAACAGAAATGAAGATCCAGAAATGAACCCACACACCTATGGTCATGTGATCTTTGACAAGGGAGCTAAAATCATCCAGTGGAAAAAAGACAGCATTTTCAACAAATGTCGGTTATCATGTAGAAGAATTCGAATTGATCCACTTCTATCTCCTTGTACTAAGGTCAAATCTAAGTAGATCAAGGAACTCCACATAAAACCAGAGACAGTGAAACTTATAGAGAAGAAAGTGGGGAAAAGCCTCGAAGATATGGGCACAGGGGAAAATATTCTTGAATAGAACAGCAATGACTTGTGCTGTAAGATCGAGAATCCACAAATGGGACCTCATAAAATTGCAAAGTTTCTGTAAGGCAAAAGACACCGTCAATAAGACAAAAAGGCCACCAACATATTGGGAAAGGATCTTTATCCATCCTAAATCAGATAGGGGACTAATATCCAATATACATGAAGAACTCAAGAAGGAGGACTCCAGAAAATCAAATAATCCCATTAAAAATGGGGCTCAGAGCTAAACAAAGAATACCTGAGGAATACCGAATGGCTGAGAAGTACCTGACAAAATGGTCAGCATCCTTAATTATTAGGGAAATGCAAATCAAAACAACCTTGAGATTCCACCTCACACAGCATGGTATTGGCATAAAAACAGACAGGTTGCCTAATGAACTCTAATTGAAGAACTAGAGATAAAGCCACACACCCATGGACACCTGTTCTTTGATAAAGAGGCCAAAATTAAACACTGGAAAGATGACAGCATCTTCAATGAATGGTGCTGTCAACCTGCAAACTGGACCTCTGCATGCAGAAGAATCTACATATACCACATCTATCACTCTGCAGAAAACTCAACCCCCAATGCTCCAAGACCTCAACATGAAGCCAGACACACTGATAGAAGAGAGAGAGTGGGGACCCTTGAACTTATTGTCATAGGAGACGATTTTCTGAACAGAACACCCCAGGCTCTAAGATCAACCGTAAGTGGGACCTAATAAACTGAGAGGCTTCTGTAAGGCAAAGGTCAGTCATTCAGACAACGTGGCAGCCCACAGAATGGGAAAAGATATTCACCAACTCTGAATATACGGAGGGCTAATATCCAAAATATATAAAGTGCTCAAGAAATTCAAAATCAGAACACCAAATAATCCAATTAAAAACAGGGTACCGATCTAAACAGAATTCTCAGTAGAAAAAATACAAACAGCTGAGAAACACTTAAAGAAATGTTCAACATCCTTAGCCAGTAGGGAAATGAAAATCAAAACTATGAGGTTCCATCTTACACTTGTCAGAATGGCTAAGATGAACAAAATAAATGACAGTTCATGGAATGAGAAGAGAAAAACTTATCCATTGCTGGTGGGAGTGTAAACATGGACAGTCACTATGGAAATCAGGGTGACAATTCCTCAGGAAGGTGGATGTTGATCTACTTTAAAATCCAGCTATATTACTCTTGAGTATAAATCTAAAGGATGCTCTATCCTATCATAAGGAACTTTACTCAACCTTGTTAATTGCTGCTGTATTCATAATAGCAAGAACCTGGAAACAAACCAGATGTCCTTCAACAGAAGAATGGATAAAGGAAATATGGTACATTTACACAATGGGGATTTACTCAGCTCTTAAAAATGATATCATAAAATTTGCAGTCAAATGGACAGAACATAGGAATACATGAGTGAGGTATTCCAGATCCAGAAAGATATATATGGTATATATTCACTTGTATGTGTATATTCGCTCTGAAGGTAATGATACCTAAGAACCACAGTCTATAGTAGTATTATACAGTATTATAGTTGGTGTACTATAAGGGACCAGAGGGGACAGATGCTTCGCATTAGGAAAGGGAGACAGGGCATTAGTTAGGGAAGCAGAAACCGGCCTGAGTAGGGCCACAGGCCTCATCCGGCCGGATCAGCGCTGGGGTAGCTAGAGCGCAGGGTTGCCTGACACCTGCCAGCTACCCACGACCCCCGCCACAGGATTTTGGGACTGCTGGTGAGTGGAACACAGCCTCTGCTCCAGTCCAATCACGCGGGACCTGAGACTGCATTGGTTGGGGAGGCAGAAATCCGGCCTACGTAGGGCCACAAGCCTCTTCCGGTCAGAAAAGCACCGGGGCAGCTAGGGCGCAGGGTCGGCTGACACTCACCACGACCCCCGCCACAGGATTTTGACACTGCTGGTGAGTGGAACACAGCTTCTGCTCCAATCTTTAAACAGTGACAACAACAACAACTAACCCCAGAGATTACCAGATGGCGAAAGGTAAACGTAATAATCTTACTAACAGAAACCAAGACCACTCACCATCATCAGAACCCAGCACTCCCACTTCGCCCAGTCCAGGGCACCCCAACACACCGGAAAAGCTAGACACGGATCTAAAAGCATATCTCCTGATGATGGTAGAGGACTTCAAGAAGGACTTTAATAACACACTTAAAGAAATACAAAGGAACACTGGTAAACAGGTAGAAGACATTAAAGAGGAAGCACAAAAATCCCTTAAAGAATTGCAGGAGAACATTGCTAAAGACTTACAAATCCTTAAAGAAAAACAGGATAACATAATCAAACAGGTAGAAGTCCTTAATGAAAAACAGGAAAACACATGTAAACAGATGATGGAAATGAACAAAACCATACTAGACCTAAAAAGGGAAGTAGACACAATAAATAAAACCCAAAATGAGGCAACACTGGAGATAGAAACCCTAGGAAAGAAATCTGGAACCATAGATATGAGCATCAGCAACAGAATACAAGAGATGGAAGAGAGAATCTCAGGTGCAGAAGATTCCATAGAGAACATCGGCACAACAATCAAGGAAAATGTGAAATGCAAAAAGATCCTAACTCAAAACATCCAAGAAATACAGGACACAATGAGAAGACCAAACCTACGGATAATAGGAGTGGATGAGAATGAAGATTTTCAACTCAAAGGACCAGCAAACATCTTCAACAAAATTATAGAAGAAAACTTCCCAAATCTAAAGAAAGAGACGCCCATGAACATACAAGAAGCCTACAGAACTCCAAATAGACTGGACCAGAAAAGAAATACCTCCCGACACATAATAATCAGAACAACAAATGCTCTAAATAAAGATAGAATACTAAAAGCAGTAAGAGAAAAAGGCCAAGTAACATATAAAGGCAAGCCTATCAGAATTACACCAGATTTCTCACCAGAGACTATGAAAGCCAGAAGATCCTGGACGGATGTTATACAGACACTAAAAGAACACAAATTCCAGCCCAGGCTACTATACCCAGCCAAACTCTCAATTAACATAGATGGAGAAACCAAAGTATTCCACGACAAAACCAAATTCACACATTATCTCTCCACGAATCCAGCCCTTCAAAGGATAATAACAGAAAAAAACCAATACAAGGACAGGAACCACGCCCTAGAAACAACAAGAAGGTAATCCCTCAACAAACCTAAAAGAAGACAGCCACAAGAACAAAATGCCAACTTTAACAACAAAAATAACAGGAAACAACAATTACTTTTCCTTAATATCTCTTAATATCAATGGACTCAACTCCCCGATAAAAAGACATAGACTAACAAACTGGCTACACAAACAAGACCCAACATTTTGCTGCTTACAGGAAACTCATCTCAGAGAAAAGGATAGACACTACCTCAGAATGAAAGGCTGGAAAACAATTTTCCAAGCAAATGGCATGAAGAAACAAGCTGGAGTAGCCATTCTAATATCTGATAAGATTGACTTCCAACCCAAAGTCATTAAAAAAGACAGGGAGGGACACTTCATACTCATCAAAGGTAAAATCCTTCAAGAGGAACTATCAATCCTGAATATCTATGCTCCAAATACAAAGGCAGCCACATTCATTAAAGAAACTTTAGTAAATCTCAAAGCACACATTGCACCTCATACAATAATAGTGTGAGACTACCCAACTCATTCTAGGAAGCCACAATTACTCTGATACCTAAACCACAAAAAGACCCAACAAAGATAGAAAACTTCAGACCAATATCCCTTATGAATATTGATGCAAAAATCCTCAATAAAGTTCTTGCTAACCGAATCCAAGAACACATCAAAACAATCATCCATCCTGACCAAGTAGGTTTCATCCCAGGGATGCAGGGATGGTTCAATATACGGAAATCCATCAACGTAATCCAGTATATAAACAAACTCAAAGACAAAAACCACATGGTCATCTCGTTAGATGCGGAAAAAGCATTTGACAAGATCCAACACCCATTCATGATAAAAGTCTTGGAAAGATCAGGAATTCAAGGCCCATACCTAAACATGATAAAAGCAATCTACAGCAAACCAGTAGCCAACATCAAAGTAAATGGTGAGAAGCTTGAAGCAATCCCTCTAAAATCAGGGACTAGACAAGGCTGTCCACTTTCTCCATACCTATTCAACATTGTACTTGAAGTCCTAGCCAGAGCAATTCGACAACAAAAGGAGATCAAAGGGATACAAATTGGAAAAGATGAAGTCAAAATATCACTTTTTGCAGATGATATGATAGTATATATAAGTGACCCTAAAAATTCCACCAGAGAACTCCTAAGCCTGATAAACAGCTTCGGTGAAGTAGCTGGATATAAAATTAACTCAAACAAATCAATGGCCTTTCTCTACACAAAGAATAAACAGGCTGAGAAAGAAATTAGGGAAACAACACCCTTCTCAATAGTCACAAATAATATAAAATATCTTGGCGTGACTCTAACTAAGGAAGTGAAAGATCTGTATAATAAAAACTTCAAGTCTCTGAAGAAAGAAATTATAGAAGATCTCAGAAGATGGAAAGATCTCCCATGCTCATGGATTGGCAGGATCAACATTGTAAAAATGGCTATCTTGCCAAAAGCAATCTACAGATTCAATGCAATCCCCATCAAAATTCCAACTCAATTCTTCAACGAATTAGAAAGTGCAATCTGCAAATTCATCTGGAATAACAAAAAACCTAGGATAGCAAAAACTCTTCTCAAGGATAAAAGAACCTCTGGTGGAATCACCATGCCGGACCTAAAGCTCTACTACAGAGCAATTGTGATAAAAACTGCATGGTACTGGTATAGTGACAGACAAATAGACCAATGGAATAGAATTGAAGACCCAGAAATGAACCCACACACCTATGGTCACTTGATCTTCGACAAGGGAGCTAAAACCATCCAGTGGAAGAAAGACAGCATTTTCAACAAATGGTGCTGGCACAACTGGTTGTTAACATGTAGAAGAATGCGAATCGATCCATTCCTATCTCCTTGTACTAAGATCAAGTCTAAGTGGATCAAGGAACTTCACATAAAACCAGAGACACTGAAACTTATAGAGGAGAAAGTGGGGAAAAGCCTTGAAGATATGGGCACAGGGGAAAAATTCCTGAATAGAACAGTAATGGCTTGTGCTGTAAGATCGAGAATTGACAAGTGGGACCTCATGAAACTACAAAGCTTCTGCAAGGCTAAAGACACCATCAATAAGACAAAAAAACCACCAACAGATTGGGAAAGGATCTTCACCTATCCTAAATCAGATAAGGGACTAATATCCAATATATATAAAGAACTCAAGAAGGTGGACTCCAGAAAGTCAAATAACCCCAGTAAAAAATGGGGCTCAGAACTGAACAAAGAATTCTCACCTGAGGAATACCGAATGGCAGAGAAACACCTGAAAAAATGTTCAACATCCTTAATCATCAGGGAAATGCAAATCAAAACAACCCTGAGATTCCACCTCACACCAGTCAGAATGGCTAAGATCAAAAATTCAGGTGACAGCAGATGCTGGCGAGGATGTGGAGAAAGAGGAACACTCCTCCATTGTTGGTGGGATTGCAAGCTTGTACAACCACTGTGGAAATCAGTCTGGAGGTTCCTCAGAAAATTGGACATAGTACTACCGGAGGATCCAGCAATACCTCTCCTGGGCATATATCCAGAAGATGTCCCAACCGGTAAAAAGGACACATGCTCCACTATGTTCATAGCAGCCCTATTTATAATAGCCAGAAGCTGGAAAGAACCCAGATGTCCCTCAACAGAGGAATGGATACAGAAATTATGGTACATTTACACAATGGAGTACTACTCAGCTATTAAAAAGAATGAATTTATGAAATTCCTAGCCAAATGGATGGACCTGGAGGGCATCATCTTGAGTGAAATAACACAATCACAAAAGAACTCACATAATATGTATTCACTGATAAGTGGATATTAGCCCAAAACTTAGGATACCCAAGATATAAGATACAATTTGATAAACGCATGAAACTCAAGAAGAATGAAGACCAAAGTGTGGACACTGTGCACCTTCTTAGAATTGGGAACAAAACACCCAGGGAAGGAGTTACAGAGACAAAGTTCGTAGCGGTGATGAAAGGATGGACCATTTAGAGACTGCCATATCCAGGGATCCATCCCATAATCAGCTTCTAAACGCTGACACCATTGCATACACTAGCAAGATTTTGCTGAAAGGACCCAAATATAGCTGTCTCTTGTGAGACGATGCCGGGGCCTAGCAAACACAAGAGTGGATGTTCACAGTCAGCTATTGGATGTATCACAGGGCTCCCAATGGAGAAGCTAGAGAAAGTACCCAAGGAGCTAAAGGGATCTGCAACCCTATTGTTGGAACAACATGATGTACTAACCAGAACCCCGGAGCTCTTGTCTCTAGCTGCATATGTATCGAAAGATGGCCTAGTCGGCCATCAATGGAAAGAGAGGCCCATTGGACTTGCAAACTTTATATGCCCCAATATAGGGGAATGCCAGGGCCAAAAGAATGGGAATGGGTGGGTAGGGAAGTGGGGGGCCCTATGGGGGACTTTTGGGATAGCATTGGAAATGTAATTGAGGAAAATATGTAATAAAAATATTAAAAATCAAAAAAAAAGGAAAGGGAGACAGAATAAATCATTACTGATAGATATGTAGAGCTAGAATGGAAGGATCAAGAGGGGAGGGAGAGGGGATAGGAGAGAGTGTGAGGATATATGGGGAAAGGCACCTAACATTAGGGGGCATTTGAGTGGTAGTCCTGTATGTATGTATGTATATATGTATGTATGTATGTATGTATGTATGTATGTATGTATGTAAATCTAAGCCAAATTGCCATATAATAGGAAAGAGTCCCAACGGGCATCTCTTGCCACCAAATGGACCTTCTGGTACCAGAACCAGGTTACATCTAATTGTGTTGTTGGTTATGGGAATCGCCAAACAACCCGGTTAGTTGCTAATACTACAGGCTGCGTTTCATAATGAGAGCAAGGCTCACTGCTGAAGACACCTGCACAACTCTCCCTCCCTCTCCCCACTGTTATGTCTGTAATACATGGAAAAATAAGTGTCTGCATGTGTGTACATAGGATGGCATATGACTGCGTTAGGATGCGATACAGGACAGTGCGCATTCCAACTGAATATGGTATATGTTTGCCACTCACTCATTAGCCATAATAATATGCATTCTTTATTATTTTTTAGAATTTTATGTGATATGCCTTCCATATATTCCTCTAAATGAAATCCTGCCCACCTGGCCATGGCATGAAGAAGAAAGGAGCTGCTTGTAACCTTCTCAGGCATCTTGACTGAAAAGGATATCCTTTTTAGTGATGAGGGGTCAGATGTTTGTTGGATACAGCAGGCACAGGAAGCAGGCAGAGGAAGGCAGAAATCACAATGTTCGAATCCATATGTGGAAAGTGAAAACTTTCCTTCTATAGAAGACAAGCATCTTATCTTCCCTCACCCAATACCAGATCAGGTTCCCCTCTGACCCCCCCACTCCCCTCCACTGTCCACTCTTCCTCTCAGGTTCCTCCCTCCCGACTTGTAGTAGCTTTCTAAGGGCCAGCAGAAAGAATGGAAACAAGGAGATAGGAGGTCGGTTGGCCCCTCCAGAATGCACTAGAGATCTGGGAGGTGAGAGACTCTCAGGACCCAAAGGGACCTTAGATGAGGTGCACTACAGTAGGGAGAGGGAACTTATAGAGCCCACCTCCAATAGGAAGACAGGGCATCAAGTGAGGGATGGGGTTGTGTGGGAAGCCACATGTGCCATTGCAGAGTGGCACAGGCTTCTGCTGGCCACCACGCATACATAGGCAGTAAAGTTTTTTTGCCAAGATGAGGTTTTGAGAATTAACCAAAATTGACCAATCAGAGAGAGAGAAGTTGACCAATCAGATGAGAGAGAAGTTAACCAATCAGATGAGAGAGAAATTAACCAATCAGATGTAGGCATGCAAATGAGGTGGTAAGCATCAACCAAGCACAACCAATCCGGGTGTGAGACACACCTCTCCTAGGCCTATATAAAGCAGCACCAGTGCTGGGCTCAGGGTCTATTCGCCTCTACAATCAAGCTCTCCCAATAAACGTGTCCAGAAGTATCCTGTTGCAGAATCGTTCTTGCTGGTTGAGTCAGAGGCGCGCAAGAAGTGGTGCTGAAACCCGGGACGAAACATCTTCAGGCATGAGCGAAGACCCCCTGCTACAGGGAGGATTCAGAACTGCATTGCGGGGAAGGAGCGGTTAATAAAGGTTCCTGTAAAATAGGCTGCTGAGAAGGATCCGGCGTGGATTCAGAACTCTTCAGCTGGGGAGCGGTGTTAATAAAGTGTTCCTGCAAAACAGACTGCTGAGAAGGATTCAACTGCTTGGATTCAGAACTCTTCAGCTGAGGAATAGTGGTACCGGTAAGTATAAAGAAATTAAGATAAGACTCTGAGAGGTATGCTTTCTTACGCAGTAGGTCTGGTAGTTGTTGCTGGGTTTGTGTGGGACCAGCTGTTAAGGAAGGGCAGCGATATTGTAGGAGTACCAGGAAGGCATATCAGAAACAGAGAGAAAGGAAAAAGAAGATGCGCGCAGAAAAATAAGTAACTTAAGAAAAAAAAAAGAGAGAAAATGAAAGGAACCTAAAAATAAAGATACAAAGGATAATATAAAATATAAAGATACAAAGGATAATATAAAGATATAAAGGATAATATAAAAAATGAAGAACAAAAAATTAAGTCAATTTACCCTCCTCTCGAGGACTTTGACTAAAGAGGCAGCCTTCATCAAAGGCTTAACAATAGCTCTCAGGGAAAGAGGAGTAACTATTAGAAGCAGCCACTGTGCAGAATTCCCAGAAGAAAGAGAAAAAATGAAAATAAGCTATTTCAGAGCCCTCCTAGGGACAGAAGGAAAATGGGAGACGTCCTGCTTCCTCTCTGACTTCTATGGAGATATTCTTAGCTCTGGTTAGGATATCTGTGTCCCTTTGAGCTGTCTATTGTCTGTTTTTGGTGCACCAAATTGTCTATATGTTTGTCAATTCATGTTTGGATGATTGAATGATTGTTGTTCTGTGTTTCATGTTGAAAAATATAAAAAGCAATCTCAGTCTGCACAGCAAAAATTGACAAGTTAGCTGCATGGTGGCTGGGAGTCAAGTACAGCTGAAAAAGCCCTGTTGAGGGCCGATTGCAAATGGAGCTTTTAAAGGGGCAGGCAGTCTTTTGCTTGTAACAGAAAGTTAGCTTAAAATTGGAAACTCAAGGTTGAAGTCATTCTAAACAACATGAACGAACCCAAGAAAACAGGTCATATGCAAAAGCAGTGTACAAAGGGTAGAAAGAGTAGGTTTGAAAAGAAAGTACATATCTTTACAAATAAAAGGAAAAACCTTTCAAGGTATAATGGATACAGGAGCAGATCAAAGCATTATATCCAGTAATTGGTGGCCTGCTTCTTGGCCTGTTAATCAATTGTCACATAGCTTACAAGGATTAGGATATGAGGCTACCCCAACTATAAGTGCAAAATCCTTACAATGGAAAGATAAAGAAGGAAGGACAGGACTTTTTCAACCTTATGTACTCCCTTTACCTGTAAACTTATGGGGAAGAGATGTGATGTCAGCCATAAACTTTATACTGACTAGTGATTATTCTCAGAAAAGCAAGGAAATGATGAAAGGAATGGGATATATACCTGGACTAGGTCTAGGAAAAAATTTACAAGGTAGAATTTCACCAGTTAAAGCCACAGTAAAAGCAGATAAGAAAGGGCTGGGTTTTTTCTAGGGGCCGCTGAGGAGCCTTTGCCCATTCCGTGGTGTACGGAGGACACGATGTGGGTGCCTCAGTGGTCTTTATCATCTGAGAAATTAAAAGCAGCTAAAGAATTAGTACAAGAACAATTAGACCTGGGACATGTAGAACCCACACAATCACCCCGGAACACCCCTATTTTTGTTGTAAAGAAAAAGTCAGGTAAATGGAGATTGTTACATGACCTCAGAGCCATTAATGCACAAATACAAGTTATGGGTCCTGTACAAAGAGAACTCCCCCTTCTTTCAGCTCTACCTAAGGATTGGAGAATTATAGTAGTAGATATTAAGAATTGTTTCTTTTCCATTCCATTAAACAAGAAAGATAAACCTAGATTTGCATTTACTCTACCTTCTGTTAATCATGTGGAGACTGACAAAACGTATCAATGGCGAGTGTTACCCCAAGGAATGGCAAATAGCCCTACCATATGTCAATTATATGTAGGAAAAGCTTTACAACCAGTTAGAGATGGTTTCCCCTCCTCAAAAATTTGTCATTATATGGACGACATTGTGATTTGTGGACCTGAAGAAGAAAGTATACAGCGAGCTTATGGCTTGCTTAATGAAACTTTAAAAAATAATGGCTTGATTATTGCACCAGAAAAGGTACAGCTGTCTAATGTTAGTCAATTTTTAGGAGCCACTATTACTTTACGGTGTGTTACCCCACAAAAGATTAGTATAAGAAAAGATCATCTAAAGACATTAAATGATTTTCAAAAATTATTAGGAGATATAAATTGGATTCGACCTTATTTAAGGATCCCTACTTCGGAATTAAAACCTTTATTTCAAATTCTAGAAGGAGAATCACATATTACCTCATTGAGACAATTAACACCTGAGGCTTCTGATGTTCTTAGGAAGGTAGAAGAAGCGATCCAAACAGCACAGCTAAATCGTATAAATGAGCAAAAACCTTTTTGCCTATGCATATTATGAACCATAAATTTGCCAACTGCTGTATCATGGCAAGATGGTCCTCTAGTATGGATACATCCACATATATCCCCTAATAAGACTATAGAGCATTATCCCACCATGTTGGCAAATATGGTCCATAAAGGTATAAAAAGTTCAATTACTCACTTTGGAAAAATGCTGGATAGCATAATTGTTCCCTATACTGCTGCACAAATGCAAACATTGTGTGCGACTATAGATGAATGGGCTATTCTTAGATGCATTTATTCTGGTTTAATTGATAATCATTATCCTAAACATCCTTTGTTACATTTTCTGTTATTGCATCCAGTGATATTTCCAAAGGTAACGGCTAATACTCCTATAAAGGGAGCCATTGATATTTATACAGATGGATCCAAAACAGGAATTGGAAGTTATGTGATTAATGAAAAGGCTGTAAGGTTGCAATTTACACTAGGAGCCCCTCAATTGGTAGAATGTTTGGTGGTTTTAGAAGTCTTTAAAAGATTTCTTATGCCCATAAATATTATCTCTGATTCTGTTTATGTGGTTAATGCTTTACTAACGTTAGAGACTGCTGGAAATTTTAAGCAGTCTAGTCCAGTAACTAAAATTTTGATGAAAATACAAAATTGTATTTTGATGCGTGAGCATCCCTTTTATATTCAACATATTAGAACACATACATCATTACCTGGACCTATGGTTAAGGGTAATGCAATTGCTGATTCAGCCACCAGAGATATGGTTTTCCTATCACAAAATTCTATAGAAAGTGCAAAAAATTTTCATCAACTTTATCATGTCCCTGCTTCTACATTACGACAAAAGTTTAAGCTTACACGAACAGAAGCTTGATATATTGTCCTACAGTGTGGTAGGTGTGTAGAATTTATTAATGCACCTTCCGTGGGCGTTAATCCTCGTGGATTGTGACCCCTAGATATTTGGCAAATGGATGTCACGCATATCCCAGCTTTTGGGAAATTACAATATGTACATGTGTCCATCGATACCAGTTCTGGTGTCCTACATGCCTCTCCCTTGTCAGGGGAAAAAGCAGTTCATGTCATATCTCACTGCTTAGAGGCTTGGGCTGCATGGGGTAAGCCCATAGTTCTAAAGACAGATAGTGGTCCTGCATATGCTTCTTCTAAATTTAGCCAATTTTGCAAACAAATGCAAGTGAAACATATTACTGGACTGCCCTATAATCCACAGGGCCAAGGCATCATTGAGAGAGCCCATCGTACTTTGAAACAATATTTGCAAAAACAGAAAGGGGGAATAGAGGCTATGACGCCAAAGATGGCTCTATCCCTTACAATATTTACTCTTAATTTTTTAAAATTGGATGATGCTGGAAGATCACCAGCCGAAAGGCACGGACAATGGCCTCAATCGCCCAATGAAATGGTCAAATGGAAAAATGTCCTTGATAATAAGTATGGCCCGGATCCTATCTTAATCAGATCCCGGGGAGCTATTTGTGTTTTTCCACAGGGTGAAGAAAATCCACTTTGGGTCCTGACGCGACTGACAAGGACCGTGAAAGAGCAAGATGAATCCCAAAATGATCCTCCAGCTCCTGATGATTGAGACCGGGATAAGTATACCTTTGTGGGCCATAGTAAGATCATGGCCAGTACCTTTACTGGTACATTCCAATTCTTCTACCTTGCCTTTGTTTTATGCAACAGAATGTTTTCTAGATGCGCCTTGTGCACGACAAACTCCTCAAGAGCCACGGGTGTATAATAGTACGAGTTTTCATTTAAATTATACACTCTGCTTTGTGCATAATGTGGGTAAACCTTTTACACCCTGTATATTTTTAAAGAAAAAGATTATCTCTAATTGGGCAGACCCCATTATCCAAAATAAAGTGAGCTCTGGAGTGTTACTTAATGCTTTAACGCAAGTCGTCCAAGGAGTGCAATTAGGCTCAGGTGATGTTGGAAATAATATAACTTCACCTATAAACATCACCACTATTATGATAAAGGGAAAGGTGACTATTCCCAAAAGATCACGATGGCCTGTTGGCAATGCTACTGCTAAACGCAGCGTGCCCTGGTGTCATCCGGACCTCACATTTCCTATAGTTTTTTCACCTTGTCAATCAAAAATTTTTCCTCGAAAAGAAATAGCAAAGGGTTTTGTTTTGTCACCTCCATTAGATTTTGCTGTAATGAATGATAAAGGAGATGCTACAGGAAAAGAAAATATTTGGCCATATTACCAATGGATTTTAAGTAATGAGGCAGGTGCTAGTACCAGTCTGTCGGCCTTTGCACTGCTGACTGGCACCTTTCATGAGATACTGAATGTTTCTGCCACACTTTCCAATACTTCTGCTCATTTAGATAACGTGACAACTAATAGAGTTATCAGAAATATGACTACCTCTCCAGTAGAAGTTCGTGTTAGTCCTCCATTTTTCTTTATATTGGCTGAATTTCAAAATGATACAGAATGGTTAGATTGTACAAATATCACTTGTTTTTTGACACAATGCTGGAATGGAACCAAATTCTTAGCCTTAGTGGTACAGCTACCAATCTTGGTCCCTGTACCTGTTGAGGCAGATCCAGAGAAGTTCCCAATAATGAGTCTCGTTAGGCAGAAGAGAGATTTTGGAATCACAGCTGCCATTGTCACTGCCATTGTGGTGTCTGCAGCATCAGCGGTTACTGCAGGAATTGCTATGGCCAATCAAGTTAATAGTGCTGATACCATAAGTCAGATAGCAGAAAAAACGTCTGAGGCATTGCTCACTCTGCAAAGGGTGGATTCTCATATCGCCTCAGGATTAACGTTAGTGAATCAGAGAGTGGATATTTTACAGCATAACATGGTACAGATGATGGATGTCATTCAAATGAGTTGTGTGGCATCCACTCCGCATGTATGCATTACTCCCAATAGGTATATTAATAATTCTTTTATTAAAAGTACAGACCTATCGAATTATCTGAAGGGGAACTGGTCGCAGGAGCTGGACAGGCTGCAGAAGAGGCTGCAGATACAGATCCTGAATCTTAATGGAACCAGAGTGGAACCTGTGACCTTTGGAGACTTTACCTCTTGGCTTTCCTCTGCTTTCTTTTACTTTAAGGAATGGGTGGGAGTGATTTTGTTTGGTGCTGCCATATGCTGTGGACTGGCGTTCATGCTCTGGTTGGTATGCAAATTTAGAACCCAACAAAAACGTGACAAGCTGATTATAACTCAGGAACTATTAGCTATTGAAACCGGCGCCTCCCCTGAAGTTTGGTTATCTATGCTCAAGAATTAGTCTGCATCTGAGTTCTCTGCTCTTGTGCATGAGAGAGACTCAACAATCATTGATCAGCCCTTGCACATTGATGCATACGACAGGGTGATCATGATTTCCCCACTAATTCATTTTTTGGCTGGCCTCTTTTGCAGAGTTCGCCCTAGGTCATTTAGCAGTTACTGTCACACAGCACTGGGGTATCCAGAGACGTGCAATTTTCCTCATGCACAGGCCAACCTAAGACACGGGGCCCGGTGGCGATAGGGTTACCCTACGACGGGAAAGGCTGTGACATTGGAGGAACGACCTAAAACCGGGGCCACAGCAGATGGACATAATTGCACAGGCCTAGTCCAGCCTCATTTTATTCAAACAAAAAGGGGGAGATGTGGGAAGCCACATGTGCCGTTGCAGAGTGGCACAGGCTTCTGCTGGCCACCACGCATACATAGGCAGTAAAGTTTTTTTTGCCAAGATGAGGTTTTGAGAATTAACCAAAATTGACCAATCAGATGAGAGAGAAGTTGACCAATCAGATGAGAGAGAAGTTAACCAATCAGATGAGAGAGAAATTAACCAATCAGATGTAGGCATGCAAATGAGGTGGTAAGCATCAACCAAGCACAACCAATCCGGGTGTGAGACACGCCTCTCCTAGGCCTATATAAAGCAGCACCAGTGCTGGGCTCGGGGTCTATTCGCCTCTACAATCAAGCTCTCCCAATAAACGTGTGCAGAAGGATCCTGTTGCAGTGTCGTTCTTGCTGGTCGAGTCGGACACCCGCAAGAGGGTTGCCATCCCACAATCATACCTCTGTCCCATAATTGTACCTGTCTGAAAGAATTGCAGGGATGGAAATGGAGAGGAGCCTGAGGAAAAGAAGGTCCAGTGACGGGCCTAAATTGGGATCCAGCTCAAGGGGAGGCCCCAAGGCCTGACACTATTACTGAGGCTATGGAGTGTTCACAAAAAGGGACCTAGCATGACTGGTCTCTGAAAGACCCAACAAGCAATTGAAAAAAATCAGAGAAAGGTATTTGCACAAACCCATGGATAGCAGCAGCTAACCACTGTTGTTGAATTAGGGAAGGCTGAGAGAAGTTGAGGAGAAGGGTGATCCTGTAGAAGGATCAGCAGTCTCAATTAATCTGGAACTCTGGGATCTCTTAAACATTGGACCATCAAACAGACAGGATACTCCAGCTGATATGAGGCCCCCAGCACACATACAGTAGAGGACTTCCGGATCTGTGTTCATTCAGAGATGATGAACCTAACCCTCAAGAAACTGGAGACCCCAGGGAGTTTAGAGGTCAGGTGGGGTGGTGGAGTGGGTACATCCATGTGGAGACAGGAGGTTGGGGAGGAGGTGTGGGATGTGGAGCAGTCATAGGGTGTATGGGAGGGAATAAAATATGGAGAGTAAAAATTAATTAATTAATTAATTAATTAAAAAAAGAAAAAGAAAAAAAAGAATCTTATGTAGTGGCATTAGTCACTAGGTGCTTACCATAACTGCTTTAAACTGCAGACACTCAAATCGTACTGCAGAATATTGTTGCCTTGGGACAGAGAGAGATGGCTCAGACAAAATGACTCTTACAGAGCAAGCCTGACCATCTGAGTTGGGTCCTTTGAACCCATATAAAGATGGAAGGAGAGAGTCAATCAGAAGTATGTAGGATGATGATAAGTACCAAATACAGTTGGAGAGGGGCCTGAAGTTCTAGTGGGTCTTAAAATCATTTATTGTTATTAATTACTACTACCACTACATGCATTTCTGATGTGCTTATGTGTGTGTACATGCCACTATGTGCATGTCAGACAATACATTCGTCTAGCTGGTGCTCTCCTAATAAGTGGATATTAGCTCAAAGGTACAGAATCCCTAGGATAAAACACATAGAGTGTAAGAAGTTTAACAAGAAAAAAGGCCCAAGGGCTGGCGAAATGGCTCAGTGGTTAAGAGCACTGTCTGCTCTCCCAGAGGTCCTGAGTTCAAATCCCAGCAACCACATGGTGGCTCACAACCACCCATCATGATATCTGATGCCTTCTTCTGGTGCATATGTAGATAGCAACAGTGTACTTAAATATAATAATAAATAATTCTTAAAATAAAGAAAAAAAAGAAAGAAATAGAGAAAGCAAGCAAGCAAGCAAGCCCAAGCAATGATGCTTCAATCCCACTTAGAAGGGGGAACAAAATAATCACTGGAGACAGAGGGAGAGAGGGACCTGGGTGGGAGAGGGGCAGGGGAGAGGAAAAAGCTGGGGGAATGATTAGGCATTGGGGGAGACAGGAGACAGGTCTAGAAAGCCAGGAGAATGGAAATATGCTAGTGCTGGGGTGGAAGTTGGGGGAACCTCTAGAAAGTCCAAGAGCCCCGGGATGTGAGTCTCCCAGGACTCAATTGAGATGACTTTAGCTGAAATGCCCAACACTAGGGAGATAGAACCTAAACGACCACCTCCAGTAGATAGACGTGGTCTGCCTTGGAGGGGTAGAGTCACCAACCCACTTTCAAAAGTTTTGACCCAGATTTGGTCCCATCTAAACAAAATGCAGGAACAAAAGTGGAGCAGAAACTGAAGGAAAGGTTGCTCAGTGACCAGCCCACCTTGGGTCCATCCCATGCTGGGCACCAATTCCTGACATTATAACTGATGCCATGTTATGTTTACAGACAGGAGCCTGGCATGTCTGTCCTGTGAGAGGCTCTACCAGCAGCTGACTGAGACAGATGCAGATATTTATAGCCAATCATTGGACTGAGCTCGGGGACCACTATGGACTAGTTAGGGACTTTGGTTTGTTTTTCCAAATTCTTCTGTTGAGTAATAAGTCAATTGTTTGCATTCTTTTCTTTGTTAAATATAAACTATATGCAATTGTAGGCTATAAATTTTCCTCTTAAAAGTGCTTTTACTGTTTCACAAAGTATTTGTAGCATTGTGATTCTGGTTTACTCAGTTCCAATAATTCTTAAATTTCTTGTTTGACCCATTTCTGATTCAGTAATGAACTGTTAATCACCATGAGGTTATATACTTAGTAGAATTTTGTTTACTGTCTATATTAAGGATATTGCACAATGGCTGGGAAGGATATGTAGAATTATTTCAATTTTTCTGCATTTATTAAGGTTTGTGTTGCAGCAGGTGCTCTACTGTGGAGAAGGTCCATTGTGCTGTGGAGTAGCATGTATATTTGTGTATTCTTGGTGTTTGAGTTGAATCCTCTGTAGATATCTCTTAGGTCCATTTGGTAAAACAGGTTATTGAATTCTGAAGTATCTGTTTCTTTCTTTATTTTTGATCCAGATGTCCCACCTTAGCAGAAGCTGGAGTGCTGAAATTGCCTCCTATCATGAAGTTTGTGTTAATCTGGGGTTTTAATTCCATTAATATGCTTTTATGAATTTGGGTGCACCAGTGTTTTGTGCATATTTGCTTTGTACTATAGTATTTTATTAATTGATTGATCCTTTGATTAAAATGAAGTAGTTTTATTTACACTTACTGCTTAAGGCAATATATGGAAAAGGAGTGGGGACAGTGGACAGCCCTGACTTTTTATGTTTTTAAAGGGACTGCTTCATGTTGCTCTCCATTTAGGATAATGCTGACTGTGGGCTGTAGGGGAAGCCATTCCGTTGTAATATGACTTAAAATTAATTTATAGAAATGATTAAGAAGAAAGCATAAGGAGAATATGCAGTTGAAGTCTTCATGCTGGCCCCAAGGTCCACGGACCATTGCCTTGCCAGAAGAAAAGTCTCAGTCATTCTGAGCAGGCCATTATTGACAGAGCAGTCCTCAGAATTCAAAGTCTAGAGAGCATTAAGGGGCCAGTGGAGGCACATACAATTTGAGTAGAGAAGCCTTCCTAACAGAAGCACTTGGGAATCCTTTAAAGAGCACCATAAACTCTAATCACATGCAGACTGTTTTGCTATTATTCATAAGAATATTAGTATTAAAAAAAGCTCTTAGGTCGTTGGAGAAAGAGCACATATAGGAATAATTTCAACTCTAATGCTGTCCTTTAATAAATTAAATGTTATGAGTTTATTGTAAAGAGGTCCCAGGTTAGAATGACTAAGGAAGACAGAGGAGAAAGATTTGAAGTGGTTAGCCATATTTTTTAGAGAAACAACTGCACAGTAAAGGGTAGCCTAGATATAAGGGAAAGCCCAGGTATCCAGAGGAATGCACGTTTCAACAGGTAAAGAGAAGCAGGAGTAACCATTGCCGGGGGTGGGGTGATCATCATACTTTAGTGGGGATATTTAGTACATCCCTTTGGTGATGTACTTCCTGCCTGGAACCCTGGGCTCCAACATTCCGTTCTTACCTCACTTCCCCCTTCAGTTCCCTGAGGAATTCAAAGGGTTTGGCTGCTCTGGCTGCTGAGTCTCTAGCAACAGCTGAATCAAGGTGCTTTTTTGGGTCTCTTCTTGGAGAAACACTCCTTTGTCCCTTCCTGTCTGAGGTAGGTTATTCCTTGGGGATGTCCCAGTAAACTAAACCTTAACAGACAGAAAAGTTAGCCTGTATAGACCAACTTGTGCCTTTCTTGTGTCTCCAGCATTCCTCAGCCCTTAGAACTGTTCTTTGAGCTAAACTGTCACTGGGCAATTACTTAAGAAACCTAGAAATTATAACCCTTTTATGTCTGACAGACAGTATGCCACTCTTTTTGAGGGAAGCAGTGTATCTCTTAGCTTCACAAACTTTGAAACTACCTATATGCCTTGAGATTTCCTCCATCCTCAGTGACAGCAAATGATCTCTGTCCTAGGGGCTACTTTTGAATTTCCTCTTGGATGAAGACACAATCTTCAAGGTCCCAGAGACACCTCAATGTCTACTCACTAAAAGATTTCTGAGGGGTTTAGTTTGAGGATCCATGGTTAGTGTATCTTGAGATGTGCCAAGTTCTTTGACCTTGTGTGACAGTTGGTCCTGTAGATGTGGATATTCTAGGTATGTTATCTAAACCACCCTAGTAACAGCCCAGCGTGTTATACTCTACTTAACATGTTTACCCCCTTTCAGCATAGCATCAACATATCGCCAATTCCTAGGTCCCTGGAAACCATCAGTTGGGGGGGGGGAACTATTAAATGTGTGGCAATCCTCTCACCATGTATATATTGGACACACCACAAAATATCTACACATGATGCAGGGCACTGTACCACAAAATGGTCATCTAAATTCCTTAAAAGGCGGGTACAGGAGAAGTGTTTGGGTCCATAGTTTTTCTGTTATCCTTAGCAATGTAGCCACATTCTGTCTCCAGGGGAAAAACTTGAGTAGGTAATGATGTAGACACATGTATTTAAGTTTCAGCAGGTGCCCAAAATGTCTTTTATTTAAAAGTTTAATGTGTCTATTACTTTTAAATCTATTTATTAACTTATTAATTACCCTAATCCCCAATTGCAGTTCCTTCCCTTCTCTCTTCCAATTCCTCCACCCACCTCCCTTCTATCCCCATCTACTCCTCCTCTGTTCCTCTTCAGGAAAGGGCAGCCCTCCCATGGATATCAAGCAGTCTTAGCATATCAAGTTGTAGGAAGACTAGGCACATCCTCTGTTAAGGCTAAAGGTAACCAAGGAGGAAAGAGTCCCAAAGGCAGGCAACAGAACACAGACAGCCCCTGCTCCTGCAGTTAGGAGTCCCACATGAAGACAAGCTCAACTGTTATATGTGTAGAGGGCTTAACTCCATTCCACGCACACTCCCTGGATGGCGGTTCAGTCTCCATGAGCCCCTATGGACTAAAATTATTTGATTGTTAAGTTTTTTTCTAGTGTCCTTGAGCCTTCTGTCTCCTTCAGCCCTTCCTCCCCCTCTTCTCAGGGTTCCCTAAGCTCAGCCTAATGTTTGGCTGTGTGTCTGTGCATCTGTTTCCATCAGGTGCTGGGTGAAGCCTCTCTGTGCCTATTACTTTTGTAATAAAATATGAAGTTAAAGCATTTATTTACTAGGGAACAGAAAATTCTGGAAATGTTATACAATAACCCAGAGCTGGAAGAGACTACAGGAAAGGAGCATGGGAGGTAACATATAGGGAAAGTATGATGGTTGAAGACACACCTGTGTCTGCTTATCAAATATGCCTAATTCATCATATTTCTCTGTTTTTCCTATTGATTTCCACAGGAGTGAAGCTTTATGATTTCTCTCTCCTACTATTTTCTTTTTTGGCAAAACTAGGGAATTAATGCAAGGGCCACTCACATGTTACATAAGAATCCTACTACTAAGCTACAACTTAAACCCTGATTGCTTCTTTGCGACAGGATTTAAATATATATTACGCAGACTGGCTTAGATCTCACTTTATATTGATTCAGACAGGCCTTGAACATACGACCCTTCTGCCTCAGCCTCCCAACTACCCTGTGTTACAGGCATAGGAAGGGAACTCTGGCTTCTCTTCCTCCCTTACAACTCACCCAAGGTAGCCACAAACTAGTCACTAAAGGGTCTTGTAAAACACTAGCAGCTATTCTTCCTCTCTGCTTGTATTTGGTGCTTGGTGTACCTTCTTCTTCTGAACTCCTCACCACCCATATTCTAGTGACAACGGCTGCATCCTTATCCTCTATGAAATCAGTTTTCACTTTCCACGCCTGAGTGAGAACATGTGCTTGCCCAATTCAATAACTTTCTATTTCCTTTAATCTCCATGAAAACTTCAGGGCAATTAATCAGGACAGACACCTGACCCACTCTCAAAGACTCAGGAACCTTCATACATGTTTATGCGTGTTCATAGAATCTAATTAATTCCTAACCACAAACTCTCCCATAGACCTAATCAAGGATAGATTATCTCAGGGTGAAAAGGAGTACAAGAAATGTCAGCACCCGTCTCTTACTGTCTATCTGAAATCCCTTCCTTCACAGGACATTTGGTTTTGCGCTTGAAGAAGAAAAGATGGTGTCTGTTCAAAATCACACTGACATGGAAACAGTGAGTTCCTGTGTAAAGATCCCCATGGAAGTGCTTTATGAACCAAAGACCATCTGCAAGGTGAGGGGGCCAGTTAGTGGGGTGGACAGAAGCAGCTGAGTGACCAAGGGCCACTGTAGAATGGCTTATCAGAAGGTGGAAGTAAGAGGCACTTGTAACAAGGACTACAGTCTCCACTGGACCTCCATAAGTCTCTGGATTTCTCTCCATGCACAAATGCTCCATGAGTCCTTGTACAGCCTCCCCGAGGACTTCAGATTAGTGACCTAGTACTACATTCATTTGGTGACACTCAGTCCCTTGTAAATGGGTGAGGAGAACACTCGAGCAGCATTGAGCATTTCTAGTGGCTGGGGAAAAGGCTGTCTCTCCCTCAACCCTCATATTTCCCAGGATCGATTGTCTTGATTCTCTGGTGGACCACAAAGGTCGTCCGTCACAGAGGGCATTCTGGGATGAATGGCACACACATTCAGCAGAGCAGTTGCCAGAGATTTCATTCCCTTCTTTTCTAGGCCTTCCAGGATATTTCTACATACTTCTCTGATGAAGAGTGGGGAAAGCTGACTGAATGGCAGAAAAGTGCCTATGTGTACATGAAAAGAAACTACACCAGAATGACCGACCTAGGTAAGATGAAATCTGGATTCAGACCAGTCTGGGGGTTTCCAGTTTGTTTTCTCTGCCACATTATCTCAACCTGTAGCAGGGCCCTCTCCCCTGATACCTTTCTTTCCTGAGAAATGTCAAAGTGCTTGTCGAGCCTGCTGCTCTTTTCCATCCTGTGCAGAGCTGACAGCATAGATCATAGGCAATAGGGCTCAGGCCTCTTGTGGGCCTTAAGATCTGGGCTGTAGCCCAGCTCCTAGCAGCATTTCCCCTCGTTGTGCTGCCTGTTAAAGAACAAGCACACTGCTTCCTCTTAGGGGTCACCGTGAACCAACCAGTTTTCATGCGTGGCAAGGAGCAGGCCAAGCAATCCCTGGTCGAAGGCATTGAAGTTCATGACAGTGAAGGTGAGTGATCAGGGAGAGGCTGTGAAAGGGCACCTTCTCAGTCAAGATGCACGCTAAGATGATTGGCAGCTCTTTTCTTCTTCAGATCAGGGTTGTGTGGAAGAGAGCTCATTCTGAGGATTATGTAGAAGATCCTGTCATGCACAATTCTAAAACATTATTGTGTACATTATTCACAGAGCTTGCACATACTTTCATCCTGACACTCACTTTCCACATAGGGATCTTCAGCTGGCCTATGCTCTGTGAAGGGCCCATGCACTCGTCTGGCTACAAATGACAGGGCTTTCATGGTGGACCCCTTCCACTGTGATCAAGTTCAGGACATAGCTATACCTGAGAACTGTCTGCCCCACAGCCCCAAGCCAGGGGAACCCCCGGATGCAGCTGACTATGGAATGGGGGTTTCCGCAGCTGCAGGGTCCAGTGTAGTGGAGAGAGAGTTCTGGGAGCTGAGGTTGGTGGCCAGTGAGGACCCAGCTAAGGACTGACTGTGTGAAGGGAGGGACCCTGATAGTGCATATGTAGGTGCTTACTATTATCTGACACTCCAGTTCCAGAGTATCTGACACAGTGTTTCCTCCACAGGCATACCCACACACATGTTCCACATACACAGAGACACACACAAAGACAAATGTCAATATACAATAAATGGCTATCCATTCAGTCTCTGTCTTCTTTTAGTAGTACATATACCCCCTCATGAATGACTCAGCAAGGTGAATGAAAGGTAGCTAGCTGAGGATTAGTGACTAATGGCACATCTTGGCATATCAACAGATAGGGTGTAGGCACCACCATGCCCCATTCCTCTTGAAGTGCTCTCACCAGCATCAAGTGTGATACCCCCTCTGCCACGAGGTTCTTTAATACCTACATCAAAGGCTCCTTTCTCTCTTCCCAGGACCCTGCTGCTTTCACCTGCACACACCACCATGGTGTGATCATCTGCACAAGGCACCACAGTGCATTCACCTGCACACACCACCACAGTGCATTCACCTGGACGCACCAGCACAGTGTGTTAATCTGCACATGCCCCCACATTGCATTCACTTGCACACACTGCCATGGTGTGTTCATTGCCACAAGCCACCACGTTGCATTCACCTGCACCCACTGCCATGGTGCGTTCATTGCCACATGCCACCATCGTGCATTCACCTGCATGTGCCACCACGGTGCATGCAGTGCTGTCTCCTTCATTCTGTTCACCCTTTACTTACTGTGCACGCAGTGCACCACCAGATTCTGTGTGCATATTTCATATTCCAGCCTGTCCCAGAGCCTTTGGCTTCCTCCAGCGCTTTTCTTCGCCTAATCTTTGTTCCTCACTCTTAATTACATCTCTTCTGTTTGTGCAAACAACAGTGTAATAACAATATAAAGGCAAACATTGTAGCTCCGGAAACTAGGTTTACTTAGGACATTTGTTTCCCATTTAAACACCCGTGTTCTTATTTTATTTAGTTACAAAAAGTGAACTACTTTGTCAAGTGTGATTAATATGTTTTGAAAAATCCTTTAAAAACACCTGCAAAAGATCAAGCCCTTTAACATTCTGCCATGGAAGGAGGGGCTCACCAGCTTCTGCCCCTCTCAGAGGATATGATGGCAGTTGCCAGGTGCTAGGGGAAAAGGCCAATGAGGCCCAATGCACATATAAGTAAGCCTAACTAAACTCACTGGGTCTCACTGATACCAACCAAGAGACAATAAAAGGGAATCTAGGGGTAGGGAGGAAGGGCATCGGTGTGACTCATGTGAGCCTTTAGGAACACACGTGATCAAAATATATTATATATGCATATAAAATATAATAATGAAATGGAACAACATATATAACTACTACATTCTAATAGAACATTTAGAAAAATACATGAGAAGACACTTAAACTCTAAGACAATACAAACATACTACTGATTACCTGAATATGTGCTTCAGTGTTTAAACCTGCTGATGAAGGCAGCATGCTGAGGAATAACCCAAAATGTGTTCCAAGAACAGTAGGCTCAGAGATACTGGCATACCCAAGAGAAAGCACAAGCTTTGGGGACAGACAATAGGGTGGCATGGATGAGAGGAAAGCACAGGGAAACAATACTGTGGTTTCCATGGACTGTTCGAGGCACTCCCCCAGCACCAGTTCAGATGTTAGAATGGGTCTCTATAATGATAATTTGACTTGTTCTTCTGAAAGTCGTGTGACACTGGATTAGTCTTCTACATGCTCTGAAGCTAACCCTGAAATCCATACAATATAAGGGAATGGTCACTGGGTCCTCCTCCTTCTGGAGCATAAAATTGGAAATCTATATCAGGGGTTAAGGAAGCTGATGGGGACAAGACAGTACACTGGACGGTATAACCCAAACTGACCTTTGGTCTGTATTGCTACATGGGTGACATCTCAATCTCTGTGAGGCAGCAGTAAAGGCCCACGGGCTCATGGGAGGGACAAGCCCTGTTCTTTTCTGATGAGAAATGCCTAGCACTCATGCACTAACCTCTCCACATTTTAGAAACTGGTGGCCATCAGGTCAATGTTTGGAGCCACCGGCTGCGAGAGAGGAAGTATCGAGTGATATATGAAGAGATTAGTGATTCTGAAGAAGAAGAAGATGATGATTACTGAAATGGTAAGTGGTCCTCTGACACATCTCACAACACCCAGAACACACACGTTTCCCATATGGTATTAGACCCTACCCAATCATCCACTTCTAGTCCTTTGGGGTGCAAGACTGAACGGGAAGTAACATGTCATGCTTCCTTTACTCTAGTGCTGGGTAGTTTGGAGACCTTCCTTAGCCAGTGTGCTATGGGCTTCTAAATCCCAGATTAGCACTCAAAGTGTAGGCCATTACTTCCTCTGGTGAGGCAGGCTTATGCTCTAGAAGAGGGTGTGCTTGTGGGGCAGAGCTCTGAAGCTGGGCGGAAGGAGAGCAGGCAGGCTGTGAAGGACAGGTGGAAACAGAGCGCTAGGTAGGTGGTGGAAACTCACTAGCATTTCTCTTCCTTCTCTTTCTTGTCTCAACCACAGACAGTCGAAATAAGCCCACGTTGGAAGAAGGATGGAGTGGCAATTCAACATCACAGCTCCAGCTTTGAAAGACTAAATATCAGCATTATAGATACATACATATATTTATATATTTATTGATAATATACATTTATATCTAAATTTATTTATTTATAAAAGTCTAGTCGAATTCTGAGTTAAGCATGTGTCACGTGTTTGTTCCCTTAGCAATTTTGCAGGATGTGCCAAACATTGTTAGGATACTTTTTCTGTCATCCCAAACATTTCCTATTATTATTGTCACTGTGTTGAGCCCCACTAGAATGGCTCTTTCTGTGCCAGGCACTGTTTAAGCATAGATCTTTGTGTATGGCAAGCATCTGGTCAGCACTGTGGGTAGTACATGCTAAGCATTCTGTTAGTATTGTCTTACAGTGTGACAGCCACTCTGGCAGAATACCAATGTTTCAAGCAGGCTAAATGGCTCAGTGATAAAGGATCCTGATGTCAGACTTGAGTTCAATCTTAAAGACCTACATGGTGGACACAGAGAACTGGCTCCCTCACAGTGTCCTTTGCTATTCACAACTGAACGCATTTGTGCGTGCACACACATACACACATATCCATGCTTACAAGCACAAAATAACTCAAAAAACAATTGGAAATATAATAAGCCTATCAACATTCCATTTAGCAAGGCATATACCTAATGCATATTGCTGGCCGCGTGCCCTCTACTCATATGTGGAATTGTGTGTCAGCTATCATTGCACTGAAGCACACTGCCCTCCCCTTGCCTAGGACTGCCAAGCAGCTGTCTATTTGTCTATGTTAACATGTTTCTCTGTCTCCCAGTCACACATATACAAGTCATCACTAGGGACACTTGTTACCTGCCATGCTACACTAGAAATGTGTCTACTTACAACTATCTCATTTCATTGTTTGGCTAGGACACACCTCCTTCCCTTTCTGCACAAGGTGAGAAATCCAAATTTTGTGATGTGGTAGAATCTGGCTTTGCTTGACCACACATAGGACCTTCATCTACCAAAGTGTCTGAGGCTCAGTGTAGACAGATGCTTACGCCTATGAAGATCAAAAGTTATTTTTTTTTACCCTCTCATTTTAGCTTGTTGGGAGTAAGTGTAGTGTCTGATTCTAGGGATTGAACACAGGCCCTCCTGCATGTGAGGCGAGGGCTTACCACTGAGCTGCACTGGACTAGTAGTTATTGCTTCATTGTTGACAGAATCCCAAAAGAATGTTAAGGCAGAAAGATTACTCTGGGCTTACAGTTTCAGTGGGCTCATTTGATAGACGCTTTTTCCATACACGCAGCATATGAAGGGAGGATATTCTTCCTTTTATCTTGGATTAGGGTTGCCAACCAGGAATATAGGAAGGGCCCAAGGCAAGAAACAGACTCAAGTACATGGTTCTAATGAGCTAATTCCTCAAGCACTCTTGTCTCCCATGTAACTACCAATACAAAGTGACATTGCCAACAGATTGTCTTGGCGATTAGATGAGAGATCCCAAACATAAGTACTTTCAGAAATGTCCTCACACATGGGAAAAAGTGGAGCTTTTCCTACTATGTCCTAGACTTCTCTGAAACACTCAGACTATCACAATTAACACACATAGCTGTTTGTGTCATTTCCAGATGAGGTTTCACTAAATCACCCAGGCTGGCATCAAATTTGCAGTTGTCCTCTGTCAACTTCCAAGTTGTCAGGATCCGAGCTTCTCCTGGGCTATAATCATTATCGTTTGGTTTATTTTTGTTCACTGATATATGTTCCATTATACATCCCAGGGTATACTGGAACTCACTTTATAGCCCAATTGTGGTATTTGTGCCCCACACTGCCTCTGGAGTACTGGGCTTCCAAGAGTAGACTACTGTACATCGTGTGATTGAATACATTTCTTTTTTTTTGATTTTTAATATTTTTATTACATATTTTCCTCAATTACATTTCCAATGCTATCCCAAAAGTCCCCCATAGCGCCCCCCACTTCCCTACCCACCCATTCCCATTCTTTTGGCCCTGGCATTCCCCTATATTGGGGCATATAAAGTTTGCAAGTCCAATGGGCCTCTCTTTCCATTGATGGCCGACTAGGCCATCTTTCGATACATATGCAGCTAGAGACAAGAGCTCCGGGGGGTTCTGGTTAGTACATCATGTTGTTCCAACAATAGGGTTGCAGATCCCTTTAGCTCCTTTGGTACTTTCTCTAGCTTCTCCATTGGGAGCCCTGTGATACATCCAATAGCTGACTGTGAACATCCACTCTTGTGTTTGCTAGGCCCCGGCATCGTCTCACAAGAGACAGCTATATTTGGGTCCTTTCAGCAAAATCTTGCTAGTGTATGCAATGGTGTCAGCGTTTAGAAGCTGATTATGGGATGGATCCCTGGATATGGCAGTCTCTAAATGGTCCATCCTTTCATCACAGCTATGAACTTTGTCTCTGTAACTCCTTCCCTGGGTGTTTTGTTCCCAATTCTAAGAAGGTGCACAGTGTCCACACTTTGGTCTTCATTCTTCTTGAGTTTCATGCGTTTATCAAATTGTATCTTATATCTTGGGTATCCTAAGTTTTGGGCTAATATCCACTTATCAGTGAATACATATTATGTGAGTTCTTTTGTGATTGTGTTATTTCACTCAAGATGATGCCCTCCAGGTCCATCCATTTGGCTAGGAATTTCATAAATTCATTCTTTTTAATAGCTGAGTAGTACTCCATTGTGTAAATGTACCATAATTTCTGTATCCATTCCTCTGTTGAGGGACATCTGGGTTCTTTCCAGCTTCTGGCTATTATAAATAGGGCTGCTATGAACATAGTGGAGCATGTGTCCTTTTTACCGGTTGGGACATCTTCTGGATATATGCCCAGGAGAGGTATTGCTGGATCCTCCGGTAGTACTATGTCCAATTTTCTGAGGAACCTCCAGACTGATTTCCACAGTGGTTGTACAAGCTTGCAATCCCACCAACAATGGAGGAGTGTTCCTCTTTCTCCACATCCTCGCCAGCATCTGCTGTCACCTGAATTTTTGATCTTAGCCATTCTGACTGGTGTGAGGTGGAATCTCAGGGTTGTTTTGATTTGCATTTCCCTGATGATTAAGGATGTTGAACATTTTTTCAGGTGTTTCTCTGCCATTCGGTATTCCTCAGGTGAGAATTCTTTGTTCAGTTCTGAGCCCCATTTTTTACTGGGGTTATTTGACTTTCTGGAGTCCACCTTCTTGAGTTCTTTATATATATTGGATATTAGTCCCTTATCTGATTTAGGATAGGTGAAGATCCTTTCCCAATCTGTTGGTGGTTTTTTTGTCTTATTGATGGTGTCTTTAGCCTTGCAGAAGCTTTGTAGTTTCATGAGGTCCCACTTGTCAATTCTCGATCTTACAGCACAAGCCATTACTGTTCTATTCAGGAATTTTTCCCCTGTGCCCATATCTTCAAGGCTTTTTCCCACTTTCTCCTCTATAAGTTTCAGTGTCTCTGGTTTTATGTGAAGTTCCTTGATCCACTTAGACTTGATCTTAGTACAAGGAGATAGGAATGGATCGATTCACATTCTTCTACATGTTAACAACCAGTTGTGCCAGCACCATTTGTTGAAAATGCTGTCTTTCTTCCACTGGATGGTTTTAGCTCCCTTGTCGAAGATCAAGTGACCATAGGTGTGTGGGTTCATTTCTGGGTCTTCAATTCTATTCCATTGGTCTATTTGTCTGTCACTATACCAGTACCATGCAGTTTTTATCACAATTGCTCTGTAGTAGAGCTTTAGGTCCGGCATGGTGATTCCACCAGAGGTTCTTTTATCCTTGAGAAGAGTTTTTGCTATCCTAGGTTTTTTGTTATTCCAGATGAATTTGCAGATTGCACTTTCTAATTCGTTGAAGAATTGAGTTGGAATTTTGATGGGGATTGCATTGAATCTGTAGATTGCTTTTGGCAAGATAGCCATTTTTACAATGTTGATCCTGCCAATCCATGAGCATGGGAGATCTTTCCATCTTCTGAGATCTTCTATAATTTCTTTCTTCAGAGACTTGAAGTTTTTATTATACAGATCTTTCACTTCCTTAGTTAGAGTCACGCCAAGATATTTTATATTATTTGTGACTATTGAGAAGGGTGTTGTTTCCCTAATTTGTTTCTCAGCCTGTTTATTCTTTGTGTAGAGAAAGGCCATTGATTTGTTTGAGTTAATTTTATATCCAGCTACTTCACCGAAGCTGTTTATCAGGCTTAGGAGTTCTCTGGTGGAATTTTTAGGGTCACTTATATATACTATCATATCATCTGCAAAAAGTGATATTTTGACTTCATCTTTTCCAATTTGTATCCCTTTGATCTCCTTTTGTTGTCGAATTGCTCTGGCTAGGACTTCAAGTACAATGTTGAATAGGTATGGAGAAAGTGGACAGCCTTGTCTAGTCCCTGATTTTAGAGGGATTGCTTCAAGCTTCTCACCATTTACTTTGATGTTGGCTACTGGTTTGCTGTAGATTGCTTTTATCATGTTTAGGTATGGGCCTTGAATTCCTGATCTTTCCAAGACTTTTATCATGAATGGGTGTTGGATCTTGTCAAATGCTTTTTCCGCATCTAAGGAGATGACCATGTGGTTTTTGTCTTTGAGTTTGTTTATATACTGGATTACGTTGATGGATTTCCGTATATTGAACCATCCCTGCATCCCTGGGATGAAACCTACTTGGTCAGGATGGATGATTGTTTTGATGTGTTCTTGGATTCGGTTAGCAAGAACTTTATTGAGGATTTTTGCATCAATATTCATAAGGGATATTGGTCTGAAGTTTTCTATCTTTGTTGGGTCTTTTTGTGGTTTAGGTATCAGAGTAATTGTGGCTTCATAGAATGAGTTGGGTAGTCTCACACTATTATTGTATGAGGTGCAATGTGTGCTTTGAGATTTACTAAAGTTTCTTTAATGAATGTGGCTGCCTTTGTATTTGGAGCATAGATATTCAGGATTGATAGTTCCTCTTGGAGGATTTTACCTTTGATGAGTATGAAGTGTCCCTCCCTGTCTTTTTTAATGACTTTGGGTTGGAAGTCAATCTTATCAGATATTAGAATGGCTACTCCAGTTTGTTTCTTCATGCCATTTGCTTGGAAAATTGTTTTCCAGCCTTTCATTCTGAGGTAGTGTCTATCCTTTTCTCTGAGATGAGTTTCCTGTAAGCAGCAAAATGTTGGGTCTTGTTTGTGTAGCCAGTTTGTTAGTCTATGTCTTTTTATCGGGGAGTTGAGTCCATTGATATTAAGAGATATTAAGGAAAAGTAATTGTTGTTTCCTGTTATTTTTGTTGTTAAAGTTGGCATTTTGTTCTTGTGGCTGTCTTCTTTTAGGTTTGTTGAGGGATTACCTTCTTGTTGTCTCTAGGGCGTGGTTCCTGTCCTTGTATTGGTTTTTTTCTGTTATTATCCTTTGAAGGGCTGGATTCGTGGAGAGATAATGTGTGAATTTGGTTTTGTCGTGGAATACTTTGGTTTCTCCATCTATGTTAATTGAGAGTTTGGCTGGGTATAGTAGCCTGGGCTGGAATTTGTGTTCTTTTAGTGTCTGTATAACATCCGTCCAGGATCTTCTGGCTTTCATAGTCTCTGGTGAAAAATCTGGTATAATTCTGATAGGCTTGCCTTTATATGTTACTTGGCCTTTTTCTCTTACTGCTTTTAGTATTCTATCTTTATTTAGAGCATTTGTTGTTCTGATTATTATGTGTCGGGAGGTATTTCTTTTCTGGTCCAGTCTATTTGGAGTTCTGTAGGCTTCTTGTATGTTCATGGGCGTCTCTTTCTTTAGATTTGGGAAGTTTTCTTCTATAATTTTGTTGAAGATGTTTGCTGGTCCTTTGAGTTGAAAATCTTCATTCTCATCCACTCCTATTATCCGTAGGTTTGGTCTTCTCATTGTGTCCTGTATTTCTTGGATGTTTTGAGTTAGGATCTTTTTGCATTTTACATTTTCCTTAATTGTTGTGCCGATGTTCTCTATGGAATATTCTGCACCTGAGATTCTCTCTTCCATCTCTTGTATTCTGTTGCTGATGCTCGTATCTATGGTTCCAGATTTCTTTCCTAGGGTTTCTATCTCCAGTGTTGCCTCTTTTTGGGTTTTCTTTATTGTGTCTACTTCCCTTTTTAGGTCTAGTATGGTTTTGTTCATTTCCATCATCTGTTTGGATGTGTTTTCCTGTTTTTCAGTAAGGACTTCTATCTGTTTGATTATGTTATCCTGTTTTTCTTTAAGGATTTGTAACTCTTTAGCAGTGTTCTCCTGCAATTCTTTAAGGGATTTTTGTGCTTCCTCTTTAGTGTCTTCTGCCTGTTTAGCATTGTTCTCCTGTATTTTTTTTAAGTGTGTTATTAAAGTCCTTCTTGAAGTCCTCTACCATCATCAGGAGATATGCTTTTAGATCCGTGTCTAGCTTTTCCGGTGTGTTGGGGTGCCCTGGACTGGGCGAAGTGGGGGTGCTGGGTTCTGATGATGGTGAGTGGTCTTGGTTTCTGTTAGTAAGATTATTACGTTTACCTTTCGCCATCTGGTAATCTCTGGGGTTAGTTGTTATCGTTGTCACTGTTTAAAGATTGGAGCAGAAGCTGTGTTCCACTCACCAGCAGTCCCAAAATCCTGCGGCGGGGGTCGTGGGTAGCTGGCGGGTGTCAGGGAACCCTGCGCTCCAGCTACCCCCGGCGCTGATCCGGCCGGATGAGGCCTGTGGCCCTACTCAGGCCGGTTTCTGCTTCCCTAACTAATGCAGTCTCAGGTCCCTCGCGCAATTGGATTGGAGCAGAAGCTGTGTTCCACTCTCCAGAAGTCTTAAGATCCTGTGGCGGGTGTTGTGGGTAGCTGGCGAGTGTCAGCCGACCCTGCGCCCCAGCTGCCCCGGTGCTTTTCTGACCGGATGAGGCTTGTGGCCCTATGTAGGCCGGATTTCTCTCTCCCCAACCAGAGCAGTCTCAGGTCCCGCGTGATTGGACTGGAGCAGAAGCTGTGTTCCACTCACCAGCAGTCCCAAAATCCTGCGGCGGGGGTCGTGGGTAGCTGGCGGGTGTCAGGCAACCCTGCGTTCCAGCTACCCCTGGCGCTGATCCGGCCGGATGAGGCCTGTGGCCTTACTCAGGCCGGTTTCTGCTTCCCTAACTAATGCAGTCTCAGGTCCCGCGCGCAATTGGATTGGAGCAGAAGCTGTGTTCCACTCTCCAGAAGTCTTAAGATCCTGTGGCGGGTGTTGTGGGTAGCTGGCGAGTGTCAGCCGACCCTGCGCCCCAGCTGCCCCGGTGCTTTTCTGTCCGGATGAGGCTTGTGGCCCTATGTAGGCCGGATTTCTCTCTCCCCAACCAGAGCAGTCTCAGGTCCCACGTGATTGGACTGGAGCAGAAGCTGTGTTCCACTCACCAGCAGTCCCAAAATCCTGCGGCGGGGGTTGTGGATAGCTGGCGGGTGTCAGGCAACCCTGTGCTCCAGCTACCCCTGCGCTGATCCGGCCGGATGAGCGATTGAATACATTTCTAAGTGAGTTTAACATTGACCTAGGTCCCTAGAACAGGATTTAGGGAGCAACAAGCTAAGGAAGACACTATGGTCATCCCAAGGAAAGTGTTGTGAGCAGTACTCACCAAACTCACAATAAAGAATATTCCTCGGGGCCGGAGAGATGGGTTAGTGGTTAAAGTGCTGACTACTCTTCCAGAGGTCCCGAGTTCAAATCCCAGCAACCACATGGCGGCTCACAACCATCTGTAATGGGATCTGATGCCCTCTCCTGCTGTGTATGAAGACAACAACAGTGTGCTCATATACATTATGATAAATAATAATTCTTTTAAAAATACTTCTCTTTAGCCTGGGATATGGTTTAATAGTAAAGACGGACTAACATATACCACAGGTCTAGGGGACAAGGTATCACTCTAGTAAAATAAGATACACTGGCAGAAATTTAGGATTTTATATGAACAGGAATAGATGATAAAGTAGATATGTAACAGAGCCTAAGGGAGGTCTCACAAATGTGGAACTAGAGCCAAGTCCAAAGTCAGAGCCGAATGGCAGCACAGGTAGAAGAGCTTATGGATTAGAAGAATTAAGGCTTATATCTGAAGGACATAGATAGTACAAATGAGATCTGGGGTTCTGCACCACTGCAGGCAAGGGACACATAACCTGTGTTGGTATGATAAAGGTTTCAGTCAGGTCTAGAATTATTATTAGTGTTCCATGGTCGATGCTATGAGGTGAGCTATGTCATATGCCCATTTCACATAGCACTCATATGTAGGAGCCATAATGCCCCATATAACTCTCCTAGGGATGATGCAGGTAATGTGTGTTCCTGTGCATATGGCTGTGATGAACAGAACTGTAGAGAGGGAAGAGACAAGAGACCTCTGCTTCAGCACTATGTGAGATGCACAGAGGGTTCAGAGGTGCTGATAAATGGATGTGATCAAAAAAACAATCCAAATGCAGAAAGAGATGGTTCAGGGTGAACTTCAAATGAGTAACCACGTTTAAATTTGTGTTCTTGTGTAATTTTGTATTGGATGGGCATGAAACTTGAAGGGGTATCAAGATGGAAGGTGGAGTCTTTAAATAGGTACAAAGAGTAACTTTGTATACAGGGGCCAGGAAAGTAGTAACAGGGACAATCATGGAGAAAGAAGGGGACTAGCAAGATGTGGCTAGGGGTGGGACAAGGTATGGGAACATGTCATCATGAAACCCATTACTTTATATGCTGCCTTAAAACATCAAAGAAATAGAGTCTTGAGGATGAAATGGGAAGAGAAAATAGTCTACTTTTGAATCAGAGTTAAAGGTCCTCCATTGGACAAAGAAAATCTTATATTTAAAGAAAATTGGGAGTCATGAATGGATGTTGGAACCTGGCTGTTCTTGTCACTCTCTAGAAGTGTCCTTACCGTGTCATCTGTGTCACTAACTCTCACTATTGGCCATCAGAACAATCACACATGTCACGTACTGAAGCTCAAGCCTATGGCAAATGCTAATACTGGCGGACTAATGCTTTCCAGCTGCAGTAGCATGTTGAGAGGTCTGTGGTATGGACCTTGTGGTGCAGGGTTTGTTATGAACATACTAGGAACCCCAAATAAGTATTTGTGAAAATACCAAATACACAATGAATACAACTGATATGTTCCAAGTGCCAACTGATATATTTGGAAGTCTGTATCCAAGTTATTCAGAAATCAAGCTGTACTTGCACCTGAAATTTGCTTCCTGGCGGATACTCAGTAGGTACATGTCCACCCAGAAAAGACACTGCATGTTGGTGTGGATGTCAGTCCTAAAGTGTACTGTGCTTACTGAACTGGAGGGCATGGGCTGGTCCTGTAAGTTCCAAAGTCACTCAGCCTCTTTAACACATTGTCAGGCCCTGGTGCTGAGCTCTCACCTCAGCTTATGGCTCCTGTACTGTAGGTACAAGAAGATGAAAAGCACAGCTACTGCATGCCGAGTTGTTTTAAGTGGTAAATTGGGCTCTTCCTTCCTCTCACTTCAGATGCTTCAAGCAGACGCTCTTCACTTCTCACTTAGAGTGTCTGGACCAGCCCATTCCACAGAAACTCCTTGAGAGTCTCCTATCGTGGAGAATCTGGTTCTAAGTCACCAATTTTACTCGGCTTAATGAGCAAAATAGCTTTAGGAATCAGCCAGTAACTGACAATGACACAAAGTTTAGTGTCTCTTGGAATGAGAGAGTCTGAACATAATGAATAGGGTGCAAATATTTCAAGAAACAAATGAATCGTTAGAGGTATTACAGGGGATGTTAACAGGTGAAATTTATAAGTTCCCTGCTCTCCTACACCATCCTCAATAGTTCAGCTTGCATAAATTCATGTATTAGCGGAGTACATATGTGGATGTACCTACGTCTAAGACAGAATTTCTGAAGGTCCTAATTATAGCTGGTGTAGCATGGATAAGTCTTTTAGTGAGAAGCTATTTGTGCATTTTAGCATTGTCCCTGAGGCTTAGCAGGTTTAGCCGTGTCCGTTAGTTATCAGCAAATAGACAGCATCCTAATTGTTGCAAGAATGGTCAAATGTCAAGAGGAGATGTTGGTAGTAGTAAATATTTACTAATGATGACAACAATCAGGAAAAGGTACCCCTTTTGTGTATTTTAGCACACTATAATGACAAATTTGCTTATAAAGCCAATTTTTTTCTAATTATTCATTTTTATGCTCCTAAGTTAGTGCTGCTATTATATTTGGCTAGAGAAGGTTCTGATAGCTGTTACTGCAGAGATTCTTAACTGGCCAAAGTGGTGAGAATAAGTGATTGTGGAATTCACAGCCTTTTTTTTTTTCTTTCGAGGCAGTGTTTCTCTGTGTAGCTCTGTCTGTCCTGGAACTCACTCTGTAGATCAGGCTGGCCTCGAAGTCAGAAATCCACCTGCCTCTGCCTCCAAAGTGCTGGAATTAAAGGCATGCACCACCACACATGGTGGAATTCACATCCTTAACGAGGCATGCATATTATCTCCTCCATTGGCTACGCAGCTCCATAGAAGCAAGTAAAGAAAGAATGTAAGTTAGAAGAGAGAGTGGAGTTGTGTGGACTCAAGGTTCTAGGACATGACATAGCATTTGCATGCCTGAAGTCTCAGCAGCTGTTACTACCTGAAGAAGATTGGCCTGCATAACTTGTCACAGAGAGTGTAGAATGCTTATGAGCCTCTCTCCCATTCCTGGGGATTGGTAGAAAGTTAATAGTTGCTAGGGAGAGGGGCTTATGAAATCCTATTCCTTCCTGAGATGGATCTGTAGGTAATTAATGCTTTCAGGGGATGAGGGAAATTTACTTCTGTTGTGGAGCCACTTCTAAGGTACCCATGATTCTAGATTTAATCCCTTAGCAATAACCCTACAGGAAACAAATGTAAACCATGTGTTGACCAAAACATCTTGAAGATAGAAGAGACTACCTGGGTGTGATGATTTGTATATGCTTGGTACAGGGAGTGGCACTATGAGAAAGTTTGGGTGGCTCTGTTGGAGTTGGTGTGACTCTGTTGGTGTAGGTGTGATCCTATTGGAGTAGGTGTGTCACTGGGGGCCTGGATTTTAAGACTACCTGGAAGCCAGTCTTCTGCTAGCAGCCTACAGATGAAAATGTTGAACTGTCAGCTCCTCCTGTAACAGTCCTGGCTAGATGCTGTCATGCTCCCTCTTTGATGATAATAGACTGAACCTCTGAACCTGTAAGATAGTCCCAATTAAGTGTTGTCATTTTAAGAGTTCCCTTGGTCATAATGTTTGTTCACAGTAGTAAAACCCTAACTAAGACAGAGCTTCGTACCTGGAGTTGGGTATTGCTGAGATAAGCCTGACCATGTTTTTGTTTGGAAGAATGTAGAATTTGGGACTTTGTTTTTGGAGAGCAATGGAATGCTTAAATGGGGCTTAATGGGCTATCCTAGAAGGAATATGGACGACTTTGCTGCTGTGAGTGATTAGGACTGTGCGGACTGGGCCCAAGAGGTTTCAATGTAGAAGGACTTCAATACGTGGCTTAGAGACTGTTTCTGTGGTATTTTGGACAAGAAGGTGGCTGCTTTTTGCCATTGTCCAAAGAGTCTGCCCTGACACTAAGGTGAAGAAATTTAGATTAATTGCTTTGAAAAAGGAAGTCTCAAAACAGCCTAGTGTAAATTCTGTTGTGTGGTTACTAAATTTGTCTCTTATGCAGAGCACTTTAATGAAAAGGAGCAAGTTGAGAAAGGAAAGAAAGAAGACATGTGGTTCAAGAGTCTAGTTAAAGGGGCACCAGGATGTAGAATGGAGCTGAATCCTGTGTTCTAGAAGAGACCAGATTAAGGGAGTGGAACTTTGGGGCAAGATCCTACCCAGTTACATTAGATCCAGGTATGGTGGTACACACATTTAATTCTTGGACACAGGAATTCATATCTCTGAACTCAAGGTCAATATCTAGAAAAGCCACACTTAAGCAGAGAAGGAGGTGATTAGAAAGATAAGACCCTCATCCTAGATGCCTGGAGGTGAGTCTTCCACTACCAGCCTCCAGATTAAAATGTAGAGTCCTCAGCTGTTCCTGCACTATGCCTGCCTGCATGCTGCCCTGCTCCCACCTTGATGATAATGGACTGAACTTCTGAACGTTTAAGCCATCCACAATTAAATGTTGCCCTTTATAAGAGTTGCCCTGGTCCTGGTGTCTGTTCACAGCAGTAAAACCCTACCTAAGGCACTTGCCGTGTTCCACATGGGCCTCTTCTCTTCCTACTGTCCAACCTCATGGCCATACACTCATGATCTACCTTCTCTCTGGTGGCTCACACTACCAACCCTGTGTTCTTCTTTCTTCTCTCCTCATGGTCTCTGCCTGAGACATCAAGTTCAGGAACTCTACTCCTCCTCCTCCTGCTCCTCCTCCTCCTCTCTTCTGTCCAGCCCAGGCTGCAGGCATCTTTATTAAACAAACAGGGATAACTTGGTGGGTAATGTTTATATAACAAAAGCTCGTGTAGGTGAGGTTCTCCTTGTTTTGGAGAAGCCAGATCTTGGGTTCCAGAATTTAGCATTTGCATACAAGCAACTCCAGACCAACCCATTACACAATGGGATAATGTATCTTCTTAAAATTGAATATATGTCTGAGATGAAACCAAACTCTGTTTGGGTCAGATTCATTTATGTGTACAAAGCTACAAAACAAAAGCGGCTTTTGGTAGCTGTGTTAGTTTTCTGTCATTTTGAAGAGACACCATGACCAAGGCACCTCTTGTAAAGGCAAACACTGAATTGGGGCTGGCTTACAATTTCAGAAGTTTAGTTCATTTTCATCATGGCAGGAAACATGGTGGGACACAGGGAGATATAGCAGCTGGAGAAGGATCTGATAATTCTAAATCTTGATCCATTTGCAGAGGGGTAGAATGAGAGGGAGAGGGAGATGGAGGTAGGGGGGAAGAGGGAGAGGGAGGGGGAGAGAGAGGAGATAGACAGAGAATGCTGGACACTGAACTGCCTTGAACTTTTGAAACCCTAAGCCCCAGTGACACTTCTACTTTAACAAGGTCATACCAGTCAATCCCTCTCAAGTAGTCACTGAGCATCCAAATCTATGAGCCTACAGGGACCATTCCCATCGAAACCAGCACGGTGGCAAAGCAAACAGCCCAGAGCAAGCTAAGGAAGGCAACTTGATCACATGGGAGCAGTTGCATGACTCTAGCCAAACTGCAAGGAATCCTTCCTTAAGGCCATTGGTTAGAGAACCCATGTAGTGCCATGAGCCTCAAAGATGTGAAGTAAGAAGAGAAGTAGACTGGATTTTTTGCAGAAGAAGAAACAATTATTCAACATCCTTGTTTGTAGCCTTTCTCTGTTAATACTTTGTAGGTTCTTCTGTCTCTTTTTCTTGTGAACATCAGCCCTTCTCTCAGTATCCAGTCCTTTCCAAAGTGTGTCACCAAAATATCCCACCACTCCCCAAAATTCCAGGGCCAGATGGTTTTACCGCAGAGTGACACCAGACTAGTTTTTAAAATTAACTTTATTATCTTATTTATGTGAATCTTCTGCCTGTATGAATATCTGTGCACTGCCAGTGTGCTTGATGCTTTCAGAAGCCAGCAGTATATCCATTGGAATTGGAGTTAGAGATGGCTGTGGGCTATCATGTAGCTGTTGAGAATTGAGCCTGGTCCTCTGAAAAAGCAGCAACTACTGAGCCATTTCTCCAGACTTTTTTTTTTTTTTTTTTTTAGATTTATTTCTTTATTATATGTAAGAACACTGTAGCTTTCTTCAGACACACCAGAAGAGGGCATCAGATCTCATTGCAGATTGTTGTGAGCCACCATGTGGTTGCTGGGAATTGAACTCAGCATCTTTGGAAGAACAGTCAGTGCTCTTCACTGCTGAGCTATCTCTCCAGCCCTTCTCCAGACTTTTTTTTTTAATTATTAGGTATTTTCCTCATTTACATTTCCAATGCTATCCCCAAAGTACCCCATATTCTTCCCCCCTATTCTCCCCTCACCCATTCCCACTTCTTGGCCCCGGTGTTCCCCTCTACTGAGGCATATAAAGTTTGCACAACCAATCGGCCTCTCTTTCCACTGATGGCCAACTAGGCCATCTTTTGATACATATGCAGCTATAGACACGAGCTCCAGGGGTACTAGTTAGTTCATATTGTTGTTCCACCTATAGGGTTACAGATCCCTTTAGCTCCTTGGGTACTTTCTGTAGCTCCTCCATTGGGGGCCCTGTGATCCATCCAATAGCTGACTGTGAGCATCCACTTCTGTGTTTGCTAGGCCCCAGCACAGTCTCACAAGAGACAACTATGTCTGCCGCAGACCCTCTGGGTCCCTGTGTCTGCGTGGAATGGGGTCTCTTGACGTGGGTGGGCAAAGTGTGGATGAGCAACAAACAGACAGGAGAGTTCATGTGGAATCTGAGTGTAATTTTCGAATCTAGAATCAGACTTTTTATGCAAGTTGGGTGACATTTTCGCAAGGTGCAATTGGGGTAACTGGAATCTTACATAAAACAGAGGAATGCAAACACAAAAGTTCTAACGGGAACCACCTGGGATAGAATTTATTGATAACAGCTGGGATCAACAAGGGCTCCACCTAAGATTCACTAATCTTAGAAGCCAGGGTCAAGGGCTTCACGAACCCTTGCCATAGTTTCTATTTTCGTCTCTTGTATAGTCCACCTTCCCCTTAGGCCATTGTAAATACGTGTGTATGGGTGTAACTCTGCTATAGTATCTACTCTGTTACAGTTCTAAGTATCTATTCTTGTTTCTCCTTTGGTCTGAAACTTCCTTCTTCCTTAGTGATGGTAAATTCCTGTGAAGGGCAGTGACCTAACTTTTACTCAAAGAGATAGTGTAATACCAGGGGCAGTTCTGAATTCCAAGCCCAAGGTCTTGCTAAGGACGAACTAGGATTGTTGGAACACTGGCGGACGGCTTTAGCTATGTCAGAATTCAATCTTTTTTTTTTTAATATTTTTTTTGTTACGTATTTTCCTCAATTACATTTCCAATGCTATCCCCAAAGTCCCCCATACCTCCACCCACTTCCATACCCACCCATTCCCATTCTTTTGGCCCTGGCATTCCCCTGTATTGGGGCATATAAAGTTTGCAAGTCCAATGGGCCTCTCTTTCCAGTGGTGGCCGACTAGGCCATCTTTTGATACATATGCAGCTAGAGTCAAGAGCTCTGGGGTACTGGTTAGTTCATAATGTTTTTCCACCTATAGGGTTGCAGATCCCTTTAGCTCCTTGGGTACTTTCTCTAACTCCTCCATTGGGGGCCCTGTGATCCATCCAATAGCTGACTGTTAGCATCCACCTCTGTGTTTGCTAGGCCACACTTTGGTCTTCGTTCTTCTTGAGTTTCATGCGTTTAACAAATTGTATCTTATAACGTGGGTATCCTACGTTTTTGGGCTAATATCCACTTATCAGTGAGTACATATTGTGTGAGTTCCTTTGTGATTGTGTTACCTTGAAAGAGGAAAATTACTGAACTCTTCCTGAACTCTTCAACTCAAAGTCCTCTTACCCCTCCCATCTGGAGATTGTTCCCGGAACACTCCTGAACTTCTCACCCCAGAGTACATTCCTGAACTCTTCACCCCAGAGTCTGACCCCCTCCCAAATGAAAACTGTTCCAAGAACATTTTTTAGATAAGGGTCTCCTGGAACAAACCTAATCCAACCCCTCCCAAGTGAGGACTGTGCCAGGAACATTTTTGAGATAAGGGTTCGAACAAACCTCAAAATATTCCAATAAATCAAGTACATTGCCAAAATATAGGACACGACCCCTTGGTTACGTAAAGCCCCTTGGAAAGTCCCTTGGAAAAACCCTTGGCAGAACCCCTTAGTGACGCAAATTTGTACTTTCCCTGCCCTGCTCCCCCCTTGCCTTTCTCCTATATAAGCCTGTGAAAAATTTGGGCCGGTCGTCGATTCTCCTCTGCACCTTGCTTGGTGTATGAGTTTCGGCCCCAGAGCTCTGGTTCATGTGCTTGCTTGTTGCTGCTTTATAAAATCTTACTCTCTACATCTTAAGTTCGGTCTCAGTGTCTTCTTGGGTTCGCGGCTATCCCGAGACTTGAGTGAGGGTCTCCCTCCGGGGGTCTTTCATTTGGGGGCTCGTCCGGGATTTGCGCGACCACCCAGAGGTCCTAGACCCACTTAAAGGTAAGATTATCTGTTTTGACTTGGTCTGGTGTCTGTGTTCTGTTTCTGGAGGCCAGGTAGGCCATTCTGTATCTGGTGCGATCGCAGTTTCGGTTTTGCAGTACGCTCAGTGTGCAGTGTGCACAGTGAGACCGTGCTCCGAGAGGGAGCGCGGGGTGGATAAGGATAGACGTGTTCAGGTGTCCACCGTCCGCTCGCCCTGGGAGACGTCCCAGGAGGACAAGGGGAGGACCAGGGACGCCTGGTGGACCCCTCTGGAGGCCAGGTAGGTCTCAATCTGTCGGCCTTTGGAAGGCCATCTGAATCTGTAAGCTGCCTGTGGTTGACGCGAAGTCGCCGCCGTTTTTGGTTTCTTTTTTGTCTCAGTCTCGTGTCCACTCTTGTTGTGTCTGCTATTATTCTAGAAATGGGACAGTCTGCCTCCTCTCCCCTGTCTCTAACTCTGGAGCATTGGGGAGAGGTGAGGATCAGAGCTCACAACCAGTCGGTAGAGGTTAGAAAAGGTCCTTGGCAGACTTTCTGTGCCTCCGAGTGGCCGACATTTGGAGTGGGCTGGCCACCGGAGGGTGCTTTTGACTTGTCACTAATCGCCGCCGTCAGGCAAATTGTCTTTCAGGAAGAGGGAGGTCACCCTGATCAGATCCCCTACATTGTGACTTGGCAGAATCTTGTTCAGTTCCCACCCCCGTGGGTCAAGCCTTGGATTCCAAATCCTTCACAACTGACGGTCGCGGTTGTTCAGTCCGATGCAGCCGAAAAACCCAGTCCCTCAGCACCCCCCAAGATTTATCCAGAGGTTGACGACCTCCTCTGGATGGACTCCCAACCTCCTCCTTACCCCCTGCCCCAGCAGCCGCCTGCGGCCGCCCCGCCGCAGGGACCAATAGCGAGAGGGGCTCAGGGACCGGCGGGGGGGGACTAGGAGCCGATGAGGCCGAAGCCCTGGGGAGGAGGGGGGACCGGATTTAACAGTCGCCTTGCCACTTAGAGCACATGTGGGAGGACCAGCGCCAGGACCTAATGATCTCATTCCTTTGCAGTACTGGCCTTTTTCCTCTTCTGATTTATATAATTGGAAAACTAACCACTCTCCTTTCTCAGAAAACCCCTCTGGGCTTATTGGGCTCCTTGAATCACTTATGTTCTCCCATCAACCTACTTGGGATGATTGCCAGCAACTTTTGCAGGTCCTCTTCACCACGGAGGAGAGAGAAAGGATCCTGTTGGAAGCCAGGAAGAATGTCCTGGGACAAGATGGGACCCCCACTAATCTCCCCAATCTTATCGATGAATCCTTCCCCTTGACCCGTCCTAATTGGGACTACAACACTGCGGAATGTAGGGAGCGTCTCACGGTGTACCGCCGGACTCTAGTGGCGGGGCTCAAAGGGGCCGCACGGCGACCTACTAATTTGGCCAAGGTAAGAGAGGTCCTTCAGGGTCCAGTGGAGCCGCCCTCTGTTTTCTTAGAACGACTAATGGAGGCTTACAGGAGGTATACACCGTTTGATCCCTCGTCAGAGGGTCAAAAAGCAGCCGTGGCTATGGCTTTCATTGGTCAGTCCGCCTCTGATATCAAGAAAAGGTTACAGAGACTAGAGGGGCTCCAAGATTATACTTTACAGGATTTAGTAAAAGAAGCTGAAAAAGTGTATCATAAGAGGGAGACAGAGGAAGAGAAGCAAGAGAGAGAAAAGAAAGAGATCGAAGAGAGAGAGAATCGGCGTGATCGCCGCCAGGAGAAAAACTTAACTAGAATTTTGGCCACAGTAGTAGGAGAAAGAAGGTCAGAAAAAGGACAGTCAGGGTACCTGGGCAACAGGGCAAGAAGATCTCCAGGAGAACAGAAACCTCCACTTGAAAAAGACCAGTGTGCATGCTGTAAAGAGAAAGGACATTGGGCCAGAAATTGCTCCAAAAGGAAGCCAAAAGAACCCAAGGTGTTGACTATGAAAGAGGACTAGGGGAGTCGGGGCTCGGACCCCCTCCCTGAGCCTAGGGTAACACTTTCTGTGGAGGGGACTCCTGTTAATTTTTTAATAGACACAGGAGCAGAACATTCAGTCTTGACTATACCATTAGGACAATTAGGAAGTAAGAAGACTATGGTAATAGGAGCTACTGGCAGTAAATTTTACCCCTGGACTACTAAGAGAGTTTTGGAAATAGGAAAAAAATCAAGTAACTCACTCTTTTCTTGTGATTCCTGAGTGCCCTGCGCCCCTTCTGGGACGAGACTTGTTGACCAAACTTAAAGCTCAAGTCCAGTTCACCTCAAAGGGACCAGAAGTTACCTGGGGAGAGACCCCTATAGCGTGTTTGGTTTTAAATTTAGAAGAAGAGTATCGCCTCCATGAGCAGGGTCCCAAACAATTGCCAGACCCTGAATGGCTATCCGCTTTTTCTGGAGTCTGGGCTGAGCAGGCAGGGATGGGACTAGCTAAACAAGTACCACCGGTCGTGGTAGAGTTAAAAGCCGATGCCTCCCCAGTCTCGGTCAGACAGTACCCTATGAGTAAGGAAGCTAAAGAAGGCATCCGGCCACATATTCAGAGACTGATAGAGTAAGGAATTCTAGTGCCTTGCCAATCCCCTTGGAACACTCCTCTCCTGCCAGTACGGAAGCCTGGGACTAATGATTATCGACCAGTGCAAGATTTAAGAGAAGTTAACAAGAGGGTGCAGGACATTCACCCTACCGTTCCAAATCCTTACAACCTACTAAGTTCCCTCCCACCAGAGCGGACTTGGTACACTGTTTTAGACTTAAAAGATGCCTTTTTCTGCCTTCGATTACACCCTAATAGCCAGCCACTGTTTGCTTTTGAGTGGAGGGACCCAGAAGGAGGACACACGGGCCAGTTAACCTGGACAAGGTTGCCCCAAGGATTCAAGAACTCTCCTACTCTCTTTGATGAAGCACTCCACCGTGACCTTGCGCCTTTTAGAGCACAAAACCCTCAGATTTCTCTCTTACAGTATGTAGATGACTTACTGGTGGCAGCCTCAACCCAGGAGCTGTGCCTTGAGGGAACCAAGAAGCTACTGAATGAACTGGGTGAGTTGGGGTACCGGGTATCGGCCAAGAAAGCTCAGCTATGTCGTACCGAGGTGACCTACCTAGGATACACCCTCCGAGACGGAAAGCGGTGGCTCACCGAGGCCAGAAAAAAGACTGTGATGATGATCCCAACCCCTACCACCCCGCGCCAAGTACGTGAGTTTCTGGGGACGGCGGGCTTTTGCAGACTCTGGATACCAGGGTTCGCAACATTGGCGGCCCCTCTATATCCACTTACTAAAGAAAAAGTCCCATTCACCTGGACTGAGGAACACCAAAAAGCCTTTGACAGCATAAAGGCAGCCCTGCTTGCAGTCCCCGCTCTGGCCTTGCCAGATCTGACTAAGCCTTTTACCTTATATGTTGATGAGCGGGCTGGAGTAGCCCGCGGGGTTTTGACTCAGACTCTGGGGCCCTGGAAGCGGCCAGTGGCCTACCTATCTAAAAAGCTTGACCCAGTCGCCAGCGGTTGGCCCTCCTGCCTGAAAGCCATTGCTGCAGTAGCCCTGCTTGTTAAAGACGCTGACAAGCTTACTTTGGGTCAGCATGTGACTATAATCGCCCCCCATGCTCTGGAGAGTATTGTACGACAGCCCCCTGACCAGTGGATGACTAATGCCCGGATGACCCACTACCAGAGTTTGTTGCTGAATGATCGAGTAACTTTTGCTCCACCTGCCATCCTCAATCCTGCCACCCTCCTCCCCTTGACGGATGACTCCACTCCTGTACATCAATGTGCTGATGTCCTGGCTGAAGAAACTGGAACGAGGAGGGATCTGACTGATCAGCCTTGGCCAGGTGTGCCTGCCTGGTACACAGATGGCAGCAGCTTTGTGGTAGAGGGAAAAAGAAGAGCAGGAGCGGCGGTGGTGGATGGAAAACAGGTAATTTGGGCGAGTGGTCTTCCAGAAGGAACTTCGGCTCAGAAGGCTGAACTCCTGGCACTAACCCAAGCCCTGCGGTTGGCTGAAGGTAAGGCGATCAACATTTACACTGACAGCCGCTATGCTTTCGCTACAGCCCATATCCATGGGGCCATCTACCAACAGAGGGGGCTACTTACCTCAGCAGGTAGAGACATTAAAAACAAAGAAGAAATTTTGGCCCTCCTAGAGGCTATACATATGCCAAAGAAAGTGGCTATTATCCATTGTCCGGGCCACCAAAAAGGACAGGATCCTGTGGCCCGAGGAAACCAGATGGCTGATGTAGCAGCAAGGCAGGCAGCTCAAGGAGTAACAATAATGGTAGAAAAAGGCAGGCCCCTGCCAGAGCCCTCACCGGCAACCAGTCCTAATTATACTTACTCTGAGGAAGATTTTAAACTATTAGATTCTATGGTTTGTCGCAAACAAGCGCAGGAATTCAATTTTAGAGGGCTAGCATGGACTGTAGATGGGCGTATTATTTTACCTACAAAAGAAGGAAGAGACTATGTCCAAAAATTACATCAACTGGCTCATCTGGGATCTGATAAACTCCTACAGCTGATCAAGGGTTCAGATTATTATATTTTGAAACTTAACTTGGTAGTACAACAGGTGATTGATTCCTGTCAGGCTTGTGCTCTCACCAATGCTGCCCGACCTTACAAAGAACAAGGAAAGAGACAACGAGGAGCTCGCCCCGGAGTTTACTGGGAAGTGGACTTCACTGAAATTAAACCAGGAATGTATGGCAACAAGTACCTGCTGGTGTTTATAGACACTTTCTCTGGATGGGTAGAGGCTTTTCCCACTAAGTCTGAAACTGCTCAGGTGGTGACCAAGAAGATCCTTGAAGAAATCCTACCCAGGTTTGGGATCCCCAAGGTAATTGGCTCAGACAACGGGCCCGCATTTGTTGCCCAGGTAAGTCAGGGATTGGCCTCACAATTGGGGACTGATTGGAAGTTACATTGTGCTTATAGACCCCAAAGCTCAGGACAGGTAGAAAGAATGAATAGGACTCTAAAAGAGACCCTAACTAAATTAGCTATTGAGACCGGCGGTAAAGACTGGGTGACCCTCCTTCCCTTTGCGCTTCTCAGAGTCCGAAACACACCTGGACGTTTCGGTCTTACCCCTTATGAAATTCTACATGGGGGACCGCCCCCCTTGACTGAGTCTGGCGGGATATTGGATCCCTGTGTTGACTCTTCCTCACCCTCTGCTCTGTTTACCCATTTAAAGGCCTTAGAAGTTGTCAGAACACAGATCTGGGACCAGATCAAAGAAGCTTATGCACCGGGGACTACAGCAGTGCCCCACGGGTTCCAGGTTGGAGATTCGGTCCTTGTCAGACGACATCGCACCGGCACTCTTGAGCCTCGGTGGAAAGGACCATACCTGGTGCTGTTAACAACTCCCACGGCAGTAAAGGTAGACGGAATCGCCGCCTGGATCCACGCCTCCCACGTCAAGAAGGCTCCTAGCCAGGGAAGAGGCAACCATGAAGACAACTGGACGGTGGCAACTACTGACAATCCTCTTAAACTTTGCTTATGTCGCGGGTGCCACCCTAAGCCTAGGGAACCACAACCCTCATGCTCCAGTTCAGCAGTCTTGGGAAGTGCTTAATGAAGAGGGAAACATTGTATGGGCAGTCACTGCAGTCCACCCCCCCCCCCGGACTTGGTGGCCTGATCTCACACCTGACATCTGTAAGTTAGCAGCAGGATCTCCCAACTGGGACCTCCCCGATCACACTGATCTTAATAACCCACCCCCTGAAGAGCGGTGTGTTCCGAATGGAATAGGGAGCACGTATGGGTGTTCGGGGCAATTCTACCGAGCTAATCTTAGAGCTGCACATTTTTATGTTTGCCCCGGTCAGGGTCAAAGCAAAAAGCTTCAACAAGAATGTGGCGGGGCATCAGTTTATTTTTGTGGTAAATGGGCATGTGAAACAACAGGGGACGCCTACTGGAAGCCTTCCTCTGACTGGGACTTAATCACGGTTAAACGAGGTAGTGGTTATGACAGGCCAAACCAAGGAGAAAGAAACTCCTATAAATATCCAGAAAATGGGTGCGCTTTTAAAAACAGCCCCCCCAGGGCCATGCAAAGGTAAATACTGCAACCCCCTACTTATAAAATTCACCGAAAAAGGAAAACAAAATCGATTGAGTTGGCTAAAAGGAAATAGGTGGGGTTGGCGTGTATACACTCCAACAAGAGACCCTGGGTTCATTTTTACGATCAGATTGACAGTGAGAGACCTAGCGGTAACCCCCATAGGGCCCAACAAAGTCCTTACAGAACAGGGCCCCCCAGTTGCACCGGCTCCCCCACAGGTCCCGGCCGTACCAGCTCCACCAACTCCACAGCTCAACACAGTGGGACCCACCCTAGGGACTAATACTTCCCTCATGAAGCCAACCTTAGTTTCCCCACCACCCCTAGACACAGAGAGCCGTCTGGTCAGTCTAGTCCAAGGAGCTTTTTTAGTTTTAAATAGGACTAATCCTAATATGACTCAATCATGTTGGCTATGCTATGCCTCTAGGCCCCCTTATTATGAAGGAATTGCTCAGATCAGGACTTATAATACTACTTCAGATCATTCTCAATGCCTTTGGGGGGAAAACAGAAAGCTGACTCTGGCAGCAGTTTCAGGAAGTGGGCTTTGTTTAGGCCAGGCGCCTCAGGATAAACGACACCTCTGTAATCAGACCCAGAACATCCAGCCTAACAAAAGTGGTCAGTATCTAGTGCCCCCCATAGACACAGTATGGGCTTGCAATACCGGTCTCACTCCTTGTGTATCTATGTCTGTTTTTAATAGTTCCAAAGATTTCTGAATTTTGGTTCAACTTATTCCTAGACTCCTGTATCATGATGATAGCTCCTTTTTAGACAAGTTTGATCACCGGGTCCGCTGGAAAAGAGAACCCGTTACCTTAACTCTGGCAGTACTTTTAGGATTGGGAGTAGCAGCAGGAGTAGGTACAGGGACCGCTGCCTTAATTCAGACCCCCCAATACTATGAAGAATTACGTAGAGCTATGGATGTTGATCTTAGAACTATAGAACAGTCTATAACTAAATTAGAAGAATCTTTAACTTCCCTGTCTGAAGTAGTGCTGCAAAATAGGAGGGGATTAGACTTATTATTCCTTAAAGAAGGAGGAGTTTGTGCTGCCCTAAAAGAAGAATGTTGTTTTTATGTTGACCATTCAGGAGTAATCAAAGATTCTATGGCCAAACTTAGAGAACGCCTAGATATACGTAAAAAAGAAAGAGAAAGCCAATAAGGATGGTTCGAAAGCTGGTTTAATAAGTCCCCTTGGCTCACTACTCTCCTCTCCACCATAGCAGGACCCTTAATTACACTTATGCTTTTGCTCACTTTTGGCCCCTGCATTCTCAATAAGTTAGTAGCTTTTATTAGAGAAAGAATAAATGCAGTACAGGTTATGGTACTAAGGCAACAATATCGGGTCCTCCAAGAGGCCGAAAACTCGCTCTAAGATTAGAGCTACTCACTAGAAGAAGGGGGGAATGAAAGAGGAAAATTACTGAACTCTTCCTGAACTCTTCAACTCAAAGTCCTCTTACCCCTCCCATCTGGAGATTGTTCCCGGAACACTCCTGAACTTCTCACCCCAGAGTACATTCCTGAACTCTTCACCCCAGAGTCTGACCCCCTCCCAAATGAAAACTGTTCCAAGAACATTTTTTAGATAAGGGTCTCCTGGAACAAACCTAATCCAACCCCTCCCAAGTGAGGACTGTGCCAGGAACATTTTTGAGATAAGGGTTCGAACAAACCTCAAAATATTCCAATAAATCAAGTACATTGCCAAAATATAGGACACGACCCCTTGGTTACATAAAGCCCCTTGGAAAGTCCCTTGGAAAAACCCTTGGCAGAACCCCTTAGTGACGCAAATTTGTACTTTCCCTGCTCTGCTCCCCCCTTGCCTTTCTCCTATATAAGCCTGTGAAAAATTTGGGCCGGTCGTCGATTCTCCTCTGCACCTTGCTTGGTGTATGAGTTTCGGCCCCAGAGCTCTGGTTCATGTGCTTGCTTGTTGCTGCTTTATAAAATCTTACTCTCTACATCTTAAGTTCGGTCTCAGTGTCTTCTTGGGTTCGCGGCTATCCCGAGACTTGAGTGAGGGTCTCCCTCCGGGGGTCTTTCAACCTCACTCAGGATGATGCCCTCCAGGTCCATCTATTTGCCTAGGAATTTCATAAATTCATTCCTTTTAATAGCTGAGTAGTACTCCATTGTGTAAATGTACCACATTTTCTGTATCCATTCCTCTGTTGAGGGGCATCTGGGTTCTTTCCAGCTTCTGGCTATTATAAATAAGGCTGCTATGAACATAGTGGAGCATGTGTCCTTCTTATCGGTTGGAACATTTTCTGGATATATGCACAGGAGAGGTATTGCTGGATCCTCTGGTAGTATTATCTCCAATTTTCTGAGGAACTGCCAAACTGATTTCCAGAGTGGTTGTACAAGCTTGCAATCTCACCAACAATGAAGGAGTGTTCCTCTTTCTCCACATCCTCGCCAGAATCTGATGTCACCTGAATTTTTGATCTTAGCCATTCTGACTGGTGTGAGGTGGAATCTCAGGATTGTTTTGAGTTGCATTTCCCTGATGATTAAGGATGTTGAACATTTTTTCAGGTGCTTTTCTGCCATTCGGTATTCCTCAGGTGAGAATTCTTTGTTCAGTTCTGAGCCCCATTTTTTAATATGGTTATTTGATTTTCTGGAGTCCACCTTCTTGAGTTCTTTATATATATTGGATATTAGTCCCCTATCTGATTTAGGATAGGTAAAGATCCTTTCCCAATCTGTTGGGGGGGTCTTTTTTATCTTATTGACGGTGTCTTTTGCCTTGCAGAAGCTTTGCAACTTTATGAGGTCCCATTTATTGATCCTTGATCTTACAGCATAAGCCTTTGCTGTTCTATTCAGGAATTTTTCCCCTGTGCCCATATCTTCAAGGCTCTTCCCTATTTTCTCTTCTATAAGTTTCAGTGTCTCTGGTTTTATGTGGAGTTCCTTAATCCACTTAGATTTGACCTTAGTACAAGGAGCTAGAAATGGATCAATTCGCATTCTTCTACATGTTAACAGCCAGTTGTGCCAGCACCATTTGTTGAAAATGCTGTCTTTTTTTCCACTGGATGGTTTTTGCTCCCTTGTCAAAGATCAAGTAACCATAGGTGTGTGGGTTCATCTCAGGGTCTTCAATCCTGTTCCATTGGTCTACTTGTCTGTCGTTATACCAGTACCATGCAGTTTTTATCACAATTGCTCTGCAGTACAGCTTTAGGTCAGGCATGGTGATTCTACCAGAGGTTCTTTTATCCTTGAGAAGAGTTTTTGCTATCCTAGGTTTTTGTTATTCCAGATGAATTTGCAGATTGCCCTTTCTAATTCCTTGAAGAATTGAGTTGGAATTTTGATGGGGATTGCATTGAATCTGTAGATTGCTTTTGGCAAGATAGCCATTTTTACAATGTTGATCCTGCCAATCCATGAGCATGGCAGATCTTTCCATTTTCTGAGATCTTCTTTAATTTCTTTCTTCAGAGACTTGAAGTTCTTGTCATACAGATCTTTCACTTCCTTAGTTAGAGTCACGCCAAGGTATTTTATATTGTTTGTGACTATTGAGAAGGGTGTAGTTTTCCTAATTTCTTTCTCAGCCTGTTTATCCTTTGTGTACAGAAAGGACATTGACTTGCTTGAGTTAATTTTATATCCAGTTACTTCATTGAAGCTGTTTATCAGGCTTAGGAGGTCTCTGGTGGAATTTTTAGGGTCACTTATATATACTATCATATCATCTGCAAAGAGTGATATTTTGATTTATTCTTTTTCATTGTTTATCCCCTTGATATCCTTTTGTTGGCTCTGGCTATGACATCAAGTACAATGTTGAATAGGTAGGGAGAGAGTGGACAGCATTGTCTAGTCCCTGATTTTAGTGGGAATTTTTCCAGCTTCTCACCATTTACTTTGATGCTGGCCACTGGTTTGCTGTAGATTGCTTTTATCATGGTTAGGTATGGGCCTTGAATTCCTGATCTTTCCAAGACTTTTATCATGAATGGGTGTTGGATTTTGTCAAATGCTTTCTCAGCATCTAACGAGATGATCATGTGGTTTTTGTCTTTGAGTTTGTTTATATACTGGATTACATGGATGGATTTCCTTATATTGAACCATCCTTGTATCCCTGGGATGAAACCTACTTGGTTAGAATGGATGATTGTTTTGATGTGTTCTTGGATTCCGGTTAGCAATAATTTTATTGAGGATTTTTGTATCGATATTCTTAAGGGAAATTGGTCTGAAGTTCTCTATCTTTGTTGGGTCTTTTTGTGGTTTAGGTATCAGAGTAATTGTGGCTTCATAGAATGAGTTGGTTAGAGTACCTTCTGTTTCTATTTTGTGGAACAGTTTGTGAAGAACTGGGATTAGATCTTCTTTGAAGGTCTGATAGAACTCTGCACTAAACCCATCTGGTCCTGGGCTTTTTTTGGTTGGGAGACTATTAATGACTGCTTCTATTTCTTTAGGGGATATAGGACTGTTTAGATCATCAACCTGATCTTGATTTAACTTTGGTACCTGGTATCTGTCTAGAAACTTGTCCATTTCATCTAGGTTTTCCAGTTTTGTTTAGTATAGCCTTTTGTAGAAGGATATGATGGTGTTTTGGATTTCTTCAGGATCTGTTCTCATGTCTCCCTTTTCATTTCTGATTTTGTTAGTTATGATGTTGTCCCTGTGCCCTCTAGTGAGTCTGGGTAAGGGTTCATCTTTCTTGTTGATTTTCTCAAAGAACCAGCTCCTCGATTGGTTGATTCTTTGAATAGTTCTTCTTGTGTCCACTTGGTTGATTTCACCCCTCAGTTTGATTATATCCTGCTGTCTACTCCTCTTGGGTGAATTTGCTTCCTTTTGTTCCAGAGCTTTTAGGTGTGTTGTCAAGCTGCTAATGTGTGCTCTCTCTAGTTTCTTTTTGGAGCTACTTACAGCTATGAGTTTTCCTCTTAGAAATGCTTTCATTGTGTCTCATAACTTTGGGTATGTTGTGGCTTTTTCATTAAAATCCAAAAAGTGCTTAATTTCTTTCTTTATTCCTTCCTTGACCAAGGTATCATTGAGAAGAGTGTTGTTTAGTTTCAACGTGTGTGTTGGCTTTCTATTATTTATTTTGTTATTGAAGATCAGCCTTAGTCCATGGTGATCTGATAGGATGCATGGGACAATTTCAATATTTTTGTATCTGTTGAGGCTTGTTTTGGGATCAATTATGTGGTCAGTTTTGGAGAAGGTCCTGTGAGGTGCTGAGAAGAAGGTATATTCTTTTGTTTTAGGATAAAATGTTCTGTAGATATCTGTCAGACCCATTTGTTTCATAACTTCTGTTAGTTTCACTGTGTCCCTGTTTAGTTTCTGTTTCCATGATCTGTCCATTGGTGAAAGTGGTGTGTTGAAGTCTCCCACTATTATTGTGTGAGGTGCAATGTGTGCTTTGAGCTTTACTAAAGTATCTTTAATGAATGTGGCTGCCCTTGTATTTGGAGCATAGGTATTCAGAATTGATAGTTACTCTTGGAGGATTTTACCTTTGATGAGTATGAAGTGCCCTTCCTTGTCTTTTTAATAACTTTGGGTTGGAAGTCGATTTTATTCGATATTAGAATGGCTACTGCAGCTTGTTTCTTCAGACCATTTGCTTGGAAAATTGTTTTCCAGTCTTTCACTCTGAGGTACTGTTTGCTTTTTCCCTGAGATGGGTTTCCTGTAAGCAGCAAAATGTTGGGTCCTGTTTGTGTAGCCAGTCTGTTAGTCTATGTCTTTTTATTTGGAGTTGAGTCCATTGATATTAAGAGATATTAAGGAAACGTAATTGTTGCTTCCTATTATTTTTGTCGTTAGAGTTGGCATTCTGTTCTTGTGGCTGTCTTCTTTTTGGTTTGTTGAGTGATTACCTTCTTTCTTTTTCTAGGACGTGGTTTCCGTCCTTGTATTGGTTTTTTTTTTTTCTGTTATTATCCTTTGAAGGACTGGATTCGTGGAAAGATAATGTGTAAATTTGGTACTGTTGTGGAATATTTTGATTTCTCCTTCTATGGTAATTGAAAGTTTTGCTGGGTATAGTAGCCTGGGCCAGCATTTGTGTTCTCTTAGTGTCTGTATAACATCTGTCCAGGATCTTCTGGAGTTCATAATTTCTGGTGAAAAATCTGGTGTAATTCTGATAGGTCTGTCTTTATATGTTACTTGACATTTTTCCCTTACTGCTTTTTACATATATATATGTATTTTTTTCATTAGGTATTTTCCTCATTAACATTTCCAATGCTATTCCAAAAGTCCCCCATATCCTCCCCCTGCCAGTCCCCTACCCACCCACTCTTTATTGTGTCTACTTCCCTTGTTAGGTCTAGTATGGTTTTGTTCATATCCATCACCTGTTTGGTTGTGTTTTCCTGTTTTTCTTTAAGGACTTGTAACTCTTTAGCAGTGTTCTCCTGTATTTCTTTTCGTGAGTTATTAAAGTCCTTCTATTATTTTTTTTGAGACAGGGTTTCCCTGTGTAGCCCTGGCTGTCCTGGAACTCAGTTTGTAGACCATGCTGGCCTCGAACTCAGAAATCTGCCTGCTTCTGCCTCCCAAATGCTGGGATTAAAGGTGTGCACCACCACGTCCGGCTAAAGTCCCTCTTGATGTCCTCAACCATCATCATGAGATATGCTTTTAAATCTGGTTCTTGCTTTTCGGGTGTGTTGATGTGCCCAGGACTTGGTCGGTGGGAGTGCTGGGTTCTGATGATGATGAGTGGTCTTCGTTTTTGTTAGTAAGATTCTTACATTTACCTTTCGCCATCTGCTAATCTCTGGAGTTAGTTGTTATAGTTTTCTCTGGTTAGAGCTTGTTCCTCTCATGATTCTGTTAGCCTTTATCACCAGACCTGGGAGACTAGCTCTCTTCTGAGTTTCAGTGGTTAGAGCACTCTCTGCAGGCAAGCTCTCCTCTTGTAGGAAAGGTGCACAGATATCTGGCGTTTGGACCTGCCTCTCGGCAGAAGATGAAGGCCTGAAACAGGGCCTGTCCCAGAAGCTGTTAGCTTCTGTAGTCCACACTCTCACCTGCACAGACTAGTCTCAGAGGGATCTGGGAACCAAGATGGCTCCCCCGGGTGCTCCAGCAAAGTTCTTCCGGGTGGGGCAGATACCTCTCCTCTGGCAGGGAAGGTGCCCGGATGTCTGGAGCAGAAAAGGAGGTCTGCCTCAGAAGCTCTGTGGCTAACCAGAAGGTGTTAGCTTCTATAGTCCTCAGTCTCACCTGCACAGAATATTCTCGGCAGGATCCGGGAACCAATACCATGGTGTTTTGATTACTCTACCTCTATAGTATACATCGAAGCTGGGAATAATGAAACCTCAGGCAGTTCTTTTATTCTTCAGGACAGTTTTAACTATCCTGTGGGTTTTGTGTTTCCATATGAACCTGAGCATTGTCCATTTAATGTCTATAAAGAATTGTGTTACAGTTTTGATGGGTATTGCATTGAATCTGTAGAATGCTTTCAATAGGATGGTTATTTTTACCAGTTAATGACCACGGGATCGCTTTCCATGTTATGATAAAGAAGACTTTAATTTTTTTCCTCAAAGACTTGATGTTTTTATTGTCCAAGTCTTTCACTTGAATGGTTTGAGTTACCCAACAATATATTATTTGATGTTATTGCAAATGGCATGGTTTCTCTGATTTGTTGCTCAGTTCATTTGTCATTTGTATATAGGAGGGCTACTGATTTTTTTGGGTTGGATTTGTATTCAGATACTTTGCTGAAAATGTTATGTGCTATAGAAGTTTCCTGGTAATATTTTTAGGGTCAATTATATATACTATCGTATCATCTGCAAATGCAGATGCTTTGACATCTTCCTTTCCAAATTCTTTCCCCTTGATCTCCTTCAGTTGTCTTTTTATTGATGTAGCTAAGGCTTCAAGCTATTGAACAAGTATGGAGAAAGTGGACAACCTTGTCTCATTCCTAATTTTAGTGGAATTGCTCTGAGTTTAAACTGCTTTTCTTTATGTTGAAGTATGCCCCTTGTATCCCTAATCTCTCCAGGACTTTTATAAAGTGGTGTTGGATTTTCTCAGAGGTGTTTTCTGCATCTAATGTAGCATTTAGTCTTTCAGGTTGCTCACTTGTTGGATTACATTTATCTATTTATATATGTTTAACCATGCTTACATCTCTGAGATGAAACCTGCCTGATCATGGTGCTTGATCTTTGTGATGTGTTCTTGGATTTGGTTTGCAAGTATCTTAATTAATATTCTTGCCTGTATGTTTTTATAAGGGGAAATTAGTCTGTAATCCTCTTTTGTTGTTAGTTTTTTATGTGGTTTGGGTATCAGAGTAATTGTGGCCTCATGAAATGAATTGGGCAGTGTTCCTTCTGTTTCTGTTTTGTGGAATACTCTGAGGAGTATTGGCATTAACTCTTCTTTAAAAGTCTGGAGAAGGGCTGGAGAGATGGCTCAGTAGTTAAGAGCACTGACTGCTTTTCCAGAGATCCCGAGTTCAATTCCCAGCAAGCACAAGGTGGCTCACAACAATCCCCAATGAGAATTGATGTCCTCTTCTGTTGTGTCTGACTAAAGCTAAAGTGTACTTACATATAATAATGAAATAAATCTAAAAGAAAAAAGTCTGGAGAAATGGCTCAGTAGCTGCTGCTTTTTCAGAGGACCAGGCTCAATTCCCAACACCTACATGATGGCCCACAACCATCTCTAACTCAAATTTCAGTGGATATACTGTAGACTTCTGAAAGCATCAGGCATACTGGCAGTGCACAGATATTCATATAGGCAGGAGACTCGCATAAATAAGATAATAATGTTAATTTTAAAAACTAGTCTGGTGGTACTCTGCAGTAAAACCATCTTGCCCTGGGATTTTGGGGGAGTGGTGGGATATTTTAATGACTGCTTCTATTTTAGTCAGAGTTAAAGGTGTATCTAGTTTGCTTATCTTGATTTAACTTTGGTAAGTGGGATGTACAGAGAAAATTATGAATTTCTTTTGGATTTTCCAATTTGGTGAAGTACAGATTTTAAATTATGTCTTTATTATTTTGTGGATTTCCTTGGTTCTGTTGTCATATCTCTCTTTCATTTCAATTTTTTTTATTTGAACATTCTCTCCTCACTTTTAATTAATTTTGTATAAGGGTTTTTCCATCTATAACTTTCACTTCTCCATTATTGGTGTGATTGCAAGCTTGTACAACCACTTTGAAAATCAGTATGGAGGTTCCTCAAAAAACTGGACATAGTACTACCGGGGGATCCGCAATACCTCTCCTGGGCATATATACAGAAGATGTTCCAACTTTTAAGAAGGACACATGTTCCAGTATGTTCATAGCAGCCTTATTTATAATAGCCAGTCACTACAAAGAACCTAGATGTCCCACAACAGAGGAATGGATAACAGAAAATGTGGTACATGTACACAATGAAGGACTACTCAGCTATTAAAAACATTGAATTTATGAAATTCCTAGGTAAATTGATGAATCTGGAGGGTATTATCCTGAATTAGGTAACCGAATCACAACAAAACTCACTTGATATGTACTCACTGATAAGTGGCTATTAGCCCAGAAACTTAGAAATCCCAAGATACCATCTGCAAAACACATGAAACTCAAGAAGAATGAAGACCAAAGTGTGAACACTTTGCCCCTTCTTAGAATTGGGAACAAAACACCCATGGAAGTAGTTACAGATACAATGTTTGGAGTTGAGACAAAAGGATGGACCATCTAGAGACTGCTGCACAGGGGGATCCATCCCATAATCAGCCTCCAAACACAGACACCATTGCATTCACTAGCAAGATTTTGCTGAAAGGACTCTGGTATAGCTGTCTCTTGTGAGGCTATGCTGGGGCTGGCAAACACAGAAGTGGATGCTCACAGTCAGCTTTTGGATGGAACACCGGGCCCCGAATGTTGGAGCTAGAGAAAGTACCCAAGGAGATAAAGTGGTCTGTAATCCTATATGTGGAACAACAATATGAACTAACAAGTACCCCTAGAGATCATGTCTTTAGCTGCATATGTAGCAGAAGATTGCCTAGTCGATCATCATTGGGAAGAGAGGCCCCTTGGTCTTGTAAACTTTTTATGCCCTAATATAGGGGAACGCAAGGGCAAAGAAGTGGGATAGGGTGGGTAGGGGAGCAGAGCAGGTGGGGGGAAGAGTACAGGGGACGTTCAGGATAGCATTTAAATATAAATGAAGAAAATACCTGATCAAAAAATTGGAAAAAAAACTTTCCAGAGAACTTTGTTTCATGGATACTTTGTGTTGCTTTGTATTGTTCAATCTTTCTATTTCTGCCCCAAATTCGATTATTTCTTGCCATCTGCTTCTTTGTGGTGTGATCTCCTCTTTTTGTTCTAGAGTTTTCAGTTGTGTGTTTTTAATATGAGCATTTAATGCTATGAATATCCCCTGTAGAAATGCCTTCAATGTATTCCATAAGTTTGCATATGTTGTGTATTAGTTTTCAATCAGTTCTGCAAAGTCTTTAATTTCTTGGTTTCTCTTTGAACCATGTACTGGTTTGAATGACAATACCCCCTGCCCCACAGACCCATATACTAATCACTAGGGAGTGGCACTATATTAGAGGGATTGGGAGGTGTAGCCTTATTGAAGAAAGTGTGCCACTGGAAGTAGGCTTTGAGGGTTCAATTGCCCACACCAGACCCAGTGTTTTGTTCTCTCTCTCTCTCTCTCTCTCTCTCTCTCTCTCTCTCTCTCTCTCTCTCTCTCTCTCTCTCCTGCCTGTGGGTCAGGATGTAACACTCTCAGCTAATGCTCTAGCAATGTGCCTGTTGGCTTCCCACCGTGATGGTAATGGACTGACCCTCTGGATTAGCCCCTAATTAAATGTTGAATTTTATAAGGGTTGTCTTGGTCATGGTGTTTGTCATAGTAATAGAACAATAACTAAGACAAAGACACGAAAATTTTTATGTCTAGGTAAAGTTGAATTAATTATGAAAAAAATCTTTTAAAAAATGAGAAAAAGCATGAATTTTGTGCTGGATACTCCATTTGGATAGCCTGGAGTCTATCTCTCCTTTCCAGCTAAGACTGTTCCTGGAGAACATCAACGTACACCATGCCCTCTGCTGGATACGTTCTTAACTGCAGTTGCATTACAAACAGCACAGAAATCCTAGGGCAATGCAGAGAACAAGTTTGGGGACTCATGTCTGCACTCTAGAGGCTGAATAGAACCAGGCCGAAGTCCCAAAATCTACATTCTTCCAAACAAAAACATGATCAGGCTTATCACAGTAATAACCAACTCCCAGTACTAACCTTTGTCTTAGTTAGGGTTTTACTGCTGTGAACAGACATTATGACCAAGGTAACTCTTAAAAGGACAACACTTAATTGGGACTGTCTTACAGCTTCAGAGGATCAGTCTATAATCATCAAAGAGGGAGCATGGCAGCATCTAGCCAGGACTGTTACAGGAGGAGCTGACCATTCAACATTTTCATCTGTAGGCTGCTAGAAGAAGACTGGCTTCCATGAAGTCTTAAAACCCACACCCACAGTGACACACCTGCTCCAACCGGATCATACCTACTCCAACAGAGTCAAACCAAGTCCAACAGAGCCACCCAAACCTTCTCATAGTGGCACTGCATGTGCCAAGCATATACAAAATATCACACCCAAGTAGTCTCTTCTATCTTCAAGATGTTTTGGTCAACACATGGTTTACTTTTGTTTCCTGTAGGGGCATTGCTAAGGGATTAAATCTAGAATCATGGGTACCTTAGAAGTGACTCCACAACAGAAGTAAATTTCCCTCATCCTCTGAAAGCATTAAATACGTACAGATCCTTCTCAGGAAGGAATAGGATTTTCTCTTCCCATTTCATCCTCAAGACTCTATTTCTTTGATGTTTTAAGGCAGCATATAAAGTAATGGGTTTCATGATGACATGTTCCCATACCTTGTCCCACCCCTAGCCACATCTTGCTAGTCCCCTTCTTTCTCCATGATTGTCCCTGTTACTACTTTCCTGGCCCCTGTATACAAAGTTACTCTTTGTACCTATTTAAAGACTCCACCTTCCATCTTGATACCCCTTCAAGTTTCATGCCCATCCAATACAAAATTACACAAGAACACAAATTTAAACGTGGTTACTCATTTGAAGTTAACACTGATCCATCTCTTTCTGCATTTGGTTTGTTTTGTTGAACACATCCATTTATCTGAGCCTCTGAACCCTCTCTGCATCCTCACATACTGCTGAACCAGAGGCTTGTTGTCACTTCCCTCTCTACAGTTCTGTTCATCACAGCCATATGCATAGGAACACACATTATCTGCATCATCCCTAGGATGATGGGGCATTATGGCTCCTACATACAAGTGCTATGTGAAATGGGCATATGACATAGCTCAACTCATATTATCGACCATGGAACACTAATAATAATTCTAGACCTGACTGAAACCTTTATCATACCAACACAGGTTATGTGTCCCTTGCCTGCAGTGGTGCAGAACCCCAGATCTCATTTGTACTATCTATGTCCTTCAGATATAAGCCTTAATTCTTCTAATCCATAAGTTCTTCTACCTTTGCTGCCATTTGGCTCTGACTTTGGGCTTGGTTCTAGTTCCACATTTGTGAGATCTCCCTTAGGCTCTGTTAAGTATTCCGTTTATCATGTATTCCTGTTTATATAAATTCCTAAATTTCTGCCAGTGTATATTATTTTTCTAGAGTGATACCTTGTCCCCTAGGCCTGTGGTATATGTTAGACAGTCTTTACCAGTAAACCATATCCCAGGGTAAGGAGAAGTATTTTTTTAAAGAATTATTGTTTATCATAATGTATATGAGCACATAGTTGCTGTCTTCATACACACCAGGAGAGTGCATTAGATCCCATTACAGATGATTGTGAGCTACCATGTGATTTCTGGGATTTGAACTCAGGACTTCTGGAAGAGCAGTCAACACTTTAACCACTAAGCATCTATCCATTCCCTGAGGAGTATTCTTTATTGAGAATTTGGTGAGTACTGTTCACAACACTTTCCTTGTGATGACCCTGCTGTCTTCCTTAGCTTGTTGCTCCCTAAATCCTGTTCTAGGGACCTAGGTCAATGTTAAACTCACTTAGAAATGTATTCAATCACACAATGTACAGTAGTCTACTCTTGTAAGCCCAGTATTCCAGAGGCAGTGTGGGGCACAAATACCACAATTGGGCTGTAAAGTGAGTTACAGTATAGCCTGGGATGTATAATGGAACATATATCAGTGAACAAAAATAAACCAAACGATAATGATTATAGCCCAGGAGAAGCTCTGATCCTGAAGACTTGGAAGTTGACAGAGGATAACTGCAAATTTGATGCCTTCCTGGGTGATTTAGTGAAACCTCATCTGGAAATGACACAAACAACTATGTGTGTTAATTGTGATAGTCTGAGTGTTTCAGAGAAGTCTAGGATATAGTAGTAAAACTTCCACTTTTTCCCATGTGTGAGGACATTTCTGAAAGTACTTATGTCGTGGGATCTTTCCTCGAATCGTCAAGCAAATCTGTTTGAGATATCAAATGGTATTGGTGATTATGTGGGAGACAAGGATGCTTGAGGAATTAGCACATTAAAACCATGTACTTGAGTCTGTTTCTTGCCTTGGGCCCTTCATATATTCCTTGTTGGTCACCATAATCCAAGATGAAGGGATGAACATCCTCCTTTCATATGATGCATGTATGGAAAAAGCGTCTATTAACTGAGCCCACTGAAACTGGAAGCCCAAGCAATCTTTCTGCCTTAACTTTCTTTCGGGATTCTGTCAACAATGAAAGAATAAATACTGGTCCAGTGCAGCTCAGTGGTAAGCCCTTGATTGATGCAGGAGGACCTGGGTTCAATCCCTAGAATCAGACACAACACTTACTCACAAAAATCTAAAATTAGAGGGTACAAAAAATAATTTTTGATCTTCATAGATGTGAGCATCTGTCTATACTGAGCCTCAGGCTTTTTGGTTGATGGAGGTCCTATGTGTGGTCAAGCAAAGCCAGATTCTACCCCATCATAGAATTTGGATTTGTCACATTTGTGCACACAGGGAAGGAAGTGTATCCTAGCTCAACAATGAAATAAGATAGTTGTAAGTAGACACATTTCTAGTGTAGCATGGCAGGTAACAATTGTCACTTTTGATGACTTTTATATGTGTGTGTGCAAGACAGAGAAACATGTTAACATAGACAAATAGATGGCTGCTGGGCAGTCCTAGGAAAGTGGAGGTCAGTGTGCTTCAGTGCAATGATTGCTGACACATGATTCCTCATAGGAGTACAGGGCATGCAACCAGCAGTATGCATTAGGTATATGCCTTGCTAAATGGAATTTTGATAGGCTTATTATGTTTACACTTGTTTTTTGAGTTATTTTGGGCATGTATGCATGGATATGTGTGTATGTGTGTGTGTGCACAAATGCATTCAGTTGTGAATAGCAAAGGACACTGTGAGGGAGTCAGTTCTCTGTGTCCACCATGTAAGTCTCTAAGATTGAACTCAAGTCTGACATCAGGATCCTTTATCACTGAGCCATTTAGCCTGCTTGAAACATTGGTATTCTTCCAGAGTGGCTGTCACACAGTAAGATAATACTAACAGAGTGCTTAGAATGTACTACCCACAGTGCTGACCAGATACTTGCCATACCCAAAGATCTATGCTTAAAGAGTGCCTGGTGGACTCCGATGAAAGTAGTCTGCACAGGTGAGAGTGTGGACTACAGAAGCTAACAGCTTCTGTAAAAGGCCAAAGCAACACAGCTTGTGGGACAGGTCCTGTTTTGGGCCTTCATCTTTGGCCAGGGGGGAGGTCCGAATGCCTGATATCTGTGCACCTTCCCTGTAAGAGGAGAGCTGGCCTGCAGAGCCTGCTCTGACCACTGAAACTCAGGGGAGAGATCTAGTCTCCCAGGTCTGCTGATAGAGGCTAAAAGAATCACGAGAGGAACAATCACTAACCAGAGACAACTATAAAAACCTAACTCCAGAGATTACCAGATGCCAAAAGGTAAACGTAAGAATCTTACTAACAGAAACCAAGACCACTCACCATCATCAGAACCCAGCACTCCCACTTTGCCCAGTCCAGGGCACCCCAACACATCCGAAAAGCTAGACCCGGATTTAAAAGCATATCTCATGATGATGGTAGAGGACATCAAGAAGGACTTTAATAACTCACTTAAAGAAATACAGGAGAACACTGCTAAACAGGTAGAAGACTTTAAAGAGGAAGCACAAAAATCCCTTAAAGAATTGCAGGAAAACACGACCAAACTTGTGTTGGAATTGAATAATACCATCAAAGACCTAAATAGGGAAGTAGACACAATAAAGAAAACCCAAAGTGAGGCAACGCTGGAGATAGAAACCCTAAGAAAGAAATCTGGAACCATAGATGGGAGCATCAGCAACAGAATACAAGAGATGGAAGAGAGAATCTCAGTTGCAGAAGATTCCATAGAGAACATCAACACAACAATCAAAGAAAATGAAAAAAGCAAAAATATCCTAACTCAAAACGTCCAGGAAATCCAGGACACAATGAGAAGACCAAACCTACGGATAATAAGGGTAGATGAGAATGAAGATTTTCAACTCAAAGGGCCAGCAAATATCTTCAACAAAATTATAGAAGAACATTTCCCAAACCTAAAGAAAGAGATGCCCATGAACATACAAGAAGCCTATAGAACTCCAAATATATAAATAACATATAAAGGAAAGCCTATCAGAATTACACCAGATTTTTCACCAGAGACTATGAAAGCCCGAAGAGCCTGGACAGATGTTATACATACACTATGAGAACACAAATGCCAGCTCAGACTACTATAACCAGCCAAACTTTCAATTACTTTAGATAGAAAAATGAAAGTATTCCACGACAAACCAAGTACACACATTATCTTTCCATGAATCCCGCCCTTTGAAGGATAATAATAGAAAAAAAAAAACCAATACAAGGACAGAAACTGTTGCGGCCTGCCCGCAGTCCACAACACGAATGGTTCAACTGAGAATGGCAGTTTGAGCTGAAAAGAGAGGAATCTAGACGGGGCGGAAGAAAGAATGGGGCTAAGACGATTTCATGTTCAAAGCCCGCCTTTTTAATTCCAACATTCAGTTATAAAGGAAGGGGGAGGGAACCCAATTTCCCGCCAAGTAACTCGGGATCCAGTAGCAGGACGAACACATGTGTGCCTCCAAGCAGCTAAGCCGACAGGGTCCAGCAGTGGGCGTGGCAGAACGAATGAGCGGGAAACTCCACCCTTGAGCAAGCAGGTTCAAGCAGGTGGGGGAAGGGAGGCCACAAGAAACCAACTCCTAGAAAAAGGAAGAAGGTAATCCCTCAAGAAACCTAAAAAAAGACAGCCACAAGAACAGAATGCCAACTTTAACAACAAAAATAATAGGAAGGAACAATTATTTTTCCTTAATATCTCCTAATAAAAATGGACTCAACTCCCCAATAAAAAAAGACATAGACTAATAGACTGGCTACACAAACAGGACCCAACATTTTGCTGCTTAGAGGAAACTCATCTCAGGGAAAAGATAGACACTATCTCAGAATGAAAGGCTGGAAAGCAATTTTCCAAGCAAATGGTCTGAAGAAACAAGCTGCAGTAGCCATTCTAATATCTACTAAAATTGACTTCCAAACCAAATTCATCAAAAAAGACAAGGAGGGGCACTTCATATACATCAAAGGTAAAATCTTCCAAAAGGAACTTTCAAATCTGAATATCTATGCTCCAAATACAAGGGCAGCCACATTCATTAAAGAAACTTTAGTAAAGCTCAAAGCACACATTTCACATCACACAATAATAGTGGGAGACTTCAACACACCACTTTCACCAATGGACAGATCATGGAAACAGAAATTAAACAGGGACACAGTGAAACTAACAGAAGTTATGAAACAAATGGATCTAACAGATATCTATAGAACATTTTTCCTGAAGCAAAAGGATATACCTTCTTCTCAGAACCTCATGGGACCTTCTCCAAAATTGACCATATAATTGAACACAAAACAAGCCTCAACATGTACAAAAATATTGAAATTGCCCCATGCATCCTATCAGATCACCATGGACTAAGACTGATCTTCAATAACAAAATAAATAATAGAAAGCCAACATTCACGTGGAAACTGAACAACACAACACTCTTCTCAATGATACCTTGGTCAAGGAAGGAATAAAGAAAGAAATTAAGCATTTTTTGGAGTTTAATGAAAATGAAGACACAACATACCCAAACTTATGGGACACAATGAAAGCATTTCTAAGAGGAAAACTCATAGCTGCAAGTGCCTCCAAAAAGAAACTAGAGAGAGCACAAACTCGCAGCTTGACAACACACCTAAATCTCTAGAACAAAAGGAAGCAAATTCACATAAGAGGAGTAGACTTCAGGAATTAATCAAATTCAGGGGAAAAATCAACCAAGTGGAAACAAGAACAACTATTCAAAAAAATCAACCAAACAAGGAGCTGGTTCTTTGAGAAAACCAACAAGATAGAAAAACCCTTAGCCAGACTCACTAGAGGGCCCAGGGAAAGCATCCTAACTAACAAAATCAGAAAAGAAAAAGGAGACATAACAACAGATACTGAAGAAATCCAAAACACCATCAGATCCTTCTACAAAAGGCTATACTCAACAAAATTGGAGAACCTGGATGCAATGGACAAGTTTCTAGACAGAAACCAGGTACCAAAGTTAAATAAAGATCAGGATAATGATATAAACATTCCTATATCCCCTAAAGAAATAGAAGCAGTCATTAATAATCTCCCAACGAAAAAAAGCCCATGACCAGATGGGTTTAGTGCAGAGTTCTATCAGAACTTCAAAGAATATCTAATTCCAGTTCTACACAAACTATTCCACAAAATAGAAGCAGAAGGTACCCTACCCAATTTATTCAATGAAGCCAAATCAAAACAACTTTGAGATTCCACCTCACACCAGTCAAAATGGCTAAGATCAAAAATTCAATACAGAATATGCTGGCGAGGATGTGGAGAAAGAGGAACACTCCTCCATTGTTGGTGGGATTGCAAGCTTGTACAACCACTCTGGAAATCATTCTGGAGGTCCCTCAGAAAATTGGACATAGTACTACCAGACGTTCCCACAATATTTCTCCTGGGCATATATCCAGAAGATGTTCCAACTGGTAAGAAGTACACATGCTCCACTATGTTCATAGCAGCCTTATTTATAATAGCCACAAGCTGGAAAGAACCCAGATGCCTCTCAACAGAGGAATGGATACAGAAAATGTGGTACATTTACACAATGGAGTACTACTCAGCTATTAAAACATAATGAATTTATGAAATTCCTAGGCAAATGGGTGGACCTTGTGGGCATCATCATGAGTGAGGTAACCCAAATACAAAAGAACTCACACAATATGTACTCACTGATAAGTGGATATTTTCCAGAAACTTAGAATACCCAAGATACAAGATATAATTTACAAAACACATGAAACTCAAGAAGAACGAAGACCAAAGTGTGGACACTTTGCCCCTTCTTAAAATTGGGAACAAAACACCCATGGAAGGAATTACACAGACAAAGTTTGGAGCTGAGACAAAAGGATGGACCATCTAGATACTGCCATACCTAGGGATCCATCCCATAATCAGCCTCCAAAGGATGACACCCTTGCACACACTAGCAAGATTTTGCTGAAAGGACCCTGATATAGCTGTCCCTTGTGAGACTATGCCGGGGCCTAGCAAACACAGAAGTGGATGCTCACAGTCAGCTATTGGACGGATCACAGGACTCTCAATGGAGGAGCTAGTGAAAGTACCCAAGGAGCTAAAGGGGTCTGCAATCCTATAGGTGGAACAGCAATATGAAATAACCAGTACCCCCTGGAGCTTGTGTCTCTAGCTGCATATGTATCAGAAGATGACCTAATTGGCCATCAGTGGAAATAGAGGCCCATTGGTCGTGCAAACTTTATATGCCTCAGTACAGGGGAATGCCAGGGCCAAGAAGTTGAAGTATGTGGGTAGGGGAGTGGGAGGAAGAGAGAATGGGGAACTTTTGGGATAGCATTGGAAATGTAAATGAAGAAAATACGTAATAAAAAACAAAAATCAAAACAAAGAAACAAACAAACAAAAAATCGAAAAAAAAAAAACAAAAACAAAAACCCTGCATGGTACTGGCGTAAAAACAGACAAGTTGACTAATGAAATCTAATTGAAGCCCTAGACATAAAGCCACACACCCATACCTGTTCTTTGATAAAGATACCTGTTCTTTGATAAAGAGTCCAAAATTAAACACTGGAAAGATGACAGCTGTAGTCTCCCCTCCCCAGCCTGAAACCTGCTTGCTCAGGGGTGGAGCTTGCAACTCAATTGTTCTGCCTCGCCCATTGCTGGAGCCTGCTGCTTTCCTGTTCCGAAAACCATCATGTGGTCACCCTGCTACTTTACTCCGAGATTATTTGGCGGGAATCAGGCCCCTCCCTCTTCCTTCACATTGGAGTGTCAGAATAGTAAAAGTTGAACCTTGAGCAGAGAGTCTTGTCTTGGTTCCTTCCTTATCTCGCGCAGCCCAGCCCCTGTTCTCTTCCAGGTTTCCAAAATGCCTTTCCAGGCTAGATCACAGATCTGTGATCTGCTGGCCCGACACAACATTTGGCGCCCAACTTAGGGCTGAGAAATGGCAAAGGACTTTTGGAAGAAGCACTGCTGGTTTGGAGCTTCATAGAAGAAAAAAATAATTACAAGAAATTCATACCGGAGAAGGTCTGTATGGGCTAAGCTGAAACATCGTTAAACCCGAGCGCTAATTCACTTAGGTTCAACAGTGAAGCTTAACAGGAGCTGGGAACTGTAATAGGCGGTTGGCCGTAGCTCTCAGAAGCTACATTTTTAGGCGTGAGAAAAGAAAGGGTTTATTAAAAGGAAATTAATAATCAGGCGAATTGCCGCAGTTAAAAACATGAGAAAAGAAAATGTCCCAAAAAGCGGAGAGAAATTTCAGGAGTGCCATGCTTTGTTCTCTCTGGGCCTTATAGCAGGAGTACTCTGCCCCCTTTTGTGTCTTGTCTAATGTCTGGTGCACCAATCTGTTCACGTGTTCAATTTATGTATGCTCGTGTCCAGTCTGTATGAATGAATGTTCTATGTTTTATGTTGGATAATAAAGATGGTATAAAAAACTTTATCTGCAAAGCCGAGAGCTGCCACGTGCTTCAACCAAGAATCAGATACATGGCAGGAGGGTCCCTGCTGGAAAAACTGTTCATTTTAGAAAAAAGGAGCAAGTGCACACCCTCTTAGTTTCGGGGTAAAAAAACCTGATAAATGGGTCGTGATGAATGTGTTTGACAAATGGTAAAGTGCCCTTTATTCTATGATTGTAGTTAGAAAAATTAATATTCTCTGATTGGTCTAAATGTAACTGCTTCATTTGGTCCTTTTTATTGGTAATGTGCTCTGCGTGTTTTCAAAATCAGCTCATAAGTTGTTGGTTAAGACTAATAATTGTTACATTGCTACAGATAGTTGTTAGTCTTAAAATTGATAACTCAAGTTTAATGTCTTCCCAACAGGTGGCATAAGGCAGGCCAAGATACTGGGCCTCTAAAGATATTTCTAGTTTAGATAATAATTAATGTGGTTCCTATCCTAAAAAGTAAAATTAAAGATAAGATTTAAAGCAATGCCTCCTTATTAAAGCATTAAAGCTTACATGTGTTCATAGGTATTAAATGGCAGCCAAACTTCATAATATGATAGTAATGCTTCTAATATTGATTTTAAAGATGATAAATTGTTTTAAACTTGGGTTTTGCTTTCCCAAATTTGTAGATATTATCCTAACGTTGCAAAAAAATGAAAATTATGGTTAAAACTGCCAGTGTTCCATCGACTGCAGCTTGCAGTTTGATTACAAATTTAAGATTTTCTACTCACCCATATATTGTTAATTAAGATTATTACAAGAGTGATCATCTTATGAGAGCGCTAATACAGCTCATTTCATACAAAACTGGGACAGAGTTATGTAGCTATGTTTGTCTTTGTGCATAGATTAGACCCCCAAACAATCAGTTTGGCTATAGTTGCTGCCTGGTAGGAAACTGCAGTATGGGCAATTTTTTCACAACACTAAAGTTGTGAAGAACGTTTTAACTGTAAATCATCTTAAAAAAGAGTATCAAAAATTAGAGGTGTAGACAGTTAAATTGTTCCTCTAGAATTGGTCCTTATTACAGGAGGGCCAAAATGCTCAGATTAAAAAAATATTTTACGTTTGAGGCAATGCAGGGCTCTGGGCAGCCCCAGAGTAGCTTGTGGCCTTGTGTTTTACAAACAGTGCCTGAGAAAGTTTTTCCCTGTGTTCAAAAAATTTCTTTTTAACAGTGTTGCAGATCTATTCAGATGTTTAGAATAATGCTTAAATTCAAAGTTTTGCTTCTAGTGAACTGGTAATCACTAGAAAATTTTGCCTCTAGGTAAGGCTAATGTAGCTTTGCATTATGTAAAAAAAAAATTATTGTTTCTGCTTCAATACAAGAAGCTAAGAGTGTGAATCTTTCAGTGTATATTGTTTCCTAAGTAAAAAGTATTTTATTAACTAATGCTTCTCAAGAGAAGTTTACCTTAAATCCTTGCTCTCACCCAAAAGATTCAGAGACAATATCTTTTTATTAGTTAGGGTTTTATTTTACTACATAAGGTTTTACAAAAAATAAGAAAGCTTTTATAATTGTTATTAATTCTATTCATTGGTAATTAAATATTAGCTGTGCCCAAGACCATTCTTTGGCCAGAAAAAGCATCATTGTAAAGTCATTTTTCTCATCCTCCCAGCCGATCGTTGGCCCACGTGGGCCCAGCTAGCTGCTGGCTGCTGTGGGGCGGAGCCTTGAGACACACAGTTTCCCCTGTTCCAGCACAAATAATCTAGTTGTGTGCTCTAAATGGTGTTTTAAAATGCTGAACAATCAAACCTTAATTTGTATATTAATAGTCAATGCTATATCTCTGAGCTCACAATTGCTTAAGATTGTTCATCCCTCAGATACTATTAATTCTCAAATTTGCAATTGCTTATGCATATTTCTAGTAAATAAATAAATAAATAAATCATGCACATGTGACTCTTAATAACTTTTCAAGCTTTCTAGTTACAACCGCTCCTTAAGAAAAATGATTGAAAGTGCAATTTGTCACTGCCCCTTTACAGCCAAGTATTTAAAATATTTTGTCAATAAGTTATTAATTCAAAAGATTAGATATTCTGAAAATTTAAAACTTTAACTTCTTAAAAGACAAAATAGAGAAAAATTGTATCCCCATACATACTATTTAGTGCATTCCCATGCACACTATTTAAATCATACCTTTATTTTCAAAATTTAAAATTTAAATGTCAAAGAATTTAATAAATGCTTTATAGTATCTTAAAGAGATCTACTTATTGGCTTATAGATTGATCCTAAATCAGCTACCTTATTAGAAAAGAAAAAAAAAAAAACAGGTTCTCTCCACAGAACGCTGCAGAAGCATATTGGTTAATTCGTGTGACAAGCTTGCAGGTAAGTTGATTCAGTGTCCTGATTGAAATGACTAAAAACTAAACTAAATTCATGTTTTAGATCCATTCTTGCTTACAATTTTTCCAGTTTAGACTAGCTTCAAGCCTTTTAACTTTATGGCAATAGTACATCAGAGACTGTATTTTCCGACTTATTAAAATTAGTCATTTAATAGAGTCATAATGATTTTTCTCTTTTCTTCAGTGTGACCAGTCATTCTAACTCAATCTTAGATTGGTCTAATATTCAGTCCAACATTAGAGATTCCTATATTCTAAATTACCTAGCAAAGTTAATTCAGAGCACATCCCCCACTTCCCTTAGATCCCTAACCTCAGAAAGATTGCTGGCCTTACAGCTAGTGGAAAAAGCTATTGAAGAGTAATTTGTCACTTATATAGATTACTCCTTGCCGTTGCATCTGTTAATTTTTATGAATCATGTGCCTACGGGCCTGCTATGGCAAAAATTTCCTATAATGTGGATACATTCGAGGATTTCTCCCAAACGTAATATCTTGCCATATCACGAAACAGTGGCACAGATGATTATCACTAAAAGAAAACAGGCATTAACTTATTTCGAAAAAGAGCCAGATGTCATTGTTCAGCCTTACAGCGTAAGTCAGGACACTTGGCTAAAAGAGCATAGTACAGATTGGTTGCTTGCACAAATAGGGTTTAACAGAACTATAGACAGCCACTACCCCCAAGATAAGTTAATAAAATTTTTAAATATACATGATGTGATATTTCTTAAAATGTCTTCCTTACAGCCTTTATATAATGCTCTATTGACTTTTACTGATGGCTCCTCTAAAGGGTGAGCTGGATAGCTTATTAATAATCAACAAGTTATCATAGAGACTCCTGGCCTTTCGGCTCAGTTAGCCAAATTAACAACAGTACTAAAGGTCTTTCAGTCTGTACATGAGGCTTTTAATATGTTTAGTGACAGTTTATATGTTGCACAATCAGTACCCTTATTGGAGACCTGTGGTCCATTTAACTTCAATACGCCGTCAGGATCTTTATTTTCAAAATTGCAAAACATCATTCTTGCCCAGAAAAAAATCCGTTTTATATTGGCCACATACGATCTCACTCTGGTCTTCCTGGGCCTTTAGCTGAAGGCAATGATCGTACTGACAGAGCTCTAATAAGAGAAGCCTTAATTTCAGATCCTGTTGCTTTGGCCAAACGTGATCATGAAAAGTTTCATCTCTCTAGTCATACCCTAAGGCTCCGACATAAGATCACTAAGGAGCAAGAGAGAATGATTGTAAAACAATGTCCTAAATGTATTACATTATCTGCAGTGCCACATTTAAAAGTCAATCAATGGGTGTGTAGGGGAGTGGGGGGGGTATGGGGGACGTTTGGGATAGCATTGGAAATGTAATTGAGGAAAATACATAATAAAAAAAAATAAAAAAAGAATCAATCCTAGAGGCTTTATGCCTAATCATATTTGGCAAATAAATATAACACATTATGCAGAATTTGGAAAACTAAAATATATACATGTTTGTATCGATACCTGTTCAGGATTTCTTTTTGCTTCTCTACATACAAGAGAGGCTTCTAAAAACGTAATTGTTCATTGCCTGCAAGCCTTTAATGCCATGGGATTGCCTAAAGTTATTAAGACAGATAATGGGCCATCCTATTCTAGTAAAAAGTTTATTTCATTCTGTAAATAATTCGGTATCAAACATAAAACTGGAATTCCTTATAGCCCCATGGGACAAAAAATAGTTAAATGTGCTCATCACACCTTAAAAAATTGGCTTTTTAAAACAAAACAAGGGCAGTTATATCCCCCAAGGCCACCAAAAGCTCATCTTGCCTTTACTTTATTTGCTATAAATTTTTTTGCAAACTGATATTAAAGGTCAGTCTGCAGGAGATCGCCACTGGCATCCAGTTACTTCTAATTCTTATGCACTGGTAAAATGGAAAGACCCACTGACTTACAAATGGAAGGGTCCAGATCCGGTTCTAATCTGGGGAAGGGGCTCGGTTTGTGTTTTCTCACGAGATGAAGATAGAGCCTGGTGGCTGCCTGAGAGATTAAATCATCAGATGAACACAAATTCTAAATCTTCTTATAAGTATCACTTTGAGGACTAAAATTCCTCTTTTGCTTAAAATTCAGCTGGGGACTCAGGCTCCCAGAAAAGCTGTTTTATTGCTACTCTCTAAGCCAACTCCCCCATAGGAGGCCAGAGACTTGCCTTAGCTTTACAATTTGCAACCGAATAAAGTACCTGAACTTCCCCAAAAGAAGGTTTGTGATGTTACTCTTCACTGTCTAAGATTTTTGTCTTTCAAGCAGGTCAATCTACACCTTCAGCTAGACTGCAGTGGGCATGCATCCCTGCCCCCTAGAGCATAAAGGAGGCAGCTACTATTTTCATTTCAGCACATTTTGTGACTTTTGGTCTGAGTTGAGATTTAGATTTACCAAGAGGGATAGTAAGGCAGATATTTCAAATATTAAAAGAGATTGGTTTTTATTATGATAGACTGGTTTAGTCCCTTAGCTGGCCTCTGGTTTTTCACCCTTGCTGTTACTGCAAGGTCCCCTTAGTTCCTCAGACTTTGGAAATAACAGAGATGAGGAAGGTGACTTCCAGCTCCTATTTTAGCCACAAATTGTCGTGTTACTAATGACATAATTCTTGTCTAGGCCTTGCTGAATCTGAGGTTGACAATTCTCCTTTAAGAGCTGCACAATACTCAAAATTGTGCATACTGTTTCGTGATCATACAAATACAGTAGGGGTATCGCTTGGTGCAGAGAATTACTACAGGGGAAGGTCTAGCTTGACCATTTCTGAGTTCCCTGTGTGATATACCCGGTTTGGATGGAGGTTGGTATCTATTTCCAGTTACAACCAAAAATATCTCTCTAATGCTCTGCCTCCCCTCCCCAAAAGATACCAAGAGCCACAGGTGTGGGTCGTGACAGCACTCACAGGAAAAATCGGGTCAATTTCCACCCAAGCCAAGGTTAAAAGCCCACTCATCCATGGATGAGAAAACCATTTGATCATCTTAGTTAAGCATGGCCTTATTTAACTTAATTAATAGGGGGGAAAGAGGTTGGAGACCATACTGTTAGAAGGGCAAGCCCTTCACAGCCTCCCACATTAAAAAAGCCAATTGGCCTTGTACTACAGAGCGGGTCATACCCCTTCTCCCTGTTCCCCGTGGTCATCGAATAATGCGGAGGAATATCAACTCAGTGTTAGTCTTAATAAAGTGCATTTCAAATTTGTACAGTCAAACTTCGCCAGGGTTCCAACGCCCTACTTAAAATTCAACTAGGAAGTTACCTATACTGTACTAATTAGCATTATAAAGTCAGAGCCTACAGCCCGGGGCTATTCTGTTAGTTGTTTACTAGGACAGAAAGGACAGTCTTATCCAGACACACTTTACCATAAGAAAAGTTAGGAAATCCCATGGAGATGGGTGTTTTCTTTAGCCCTAACAATTCAGGCAGAACTATTGAACATAGATAAATTTTATGCCTCAGGCCAGCCTTTTGTTTTTTCCTTTCCTTTCCTTTCCTTTCCTTTCCTTTCCTTTCCTTTCCTTTCCTTTCCTTTCCTTTTCTTTTCTTTTCTTTTCTTTTAACAACAGGGAGGAGAAGTAGTTTCCCCTCCCCCAGCCTGAAACCTGCTTGCTCAGGGGTGGAGCTTGCCACTCAATTGTTCTGCCACGCCCACAGCTGGAGCCTGTTCCGAAGCCATCACATGGTCACCCTGCTACTGGACACTGAGATTATTTGGTGGGAATCGGGCCCCTACCCCTTCCTTCATAACGGAGTGCCTGAATAGTAAAAATTGAACCTTGAGCAGAGAGCCATGTCTTGGTTCCTTCTTTATCTCGAGTAGCCCAGCCCTTCTTCTCTTTCAGGTTTCCAAAATGCCTTTCCAGACTAGAACCCAGGTCTGTGATCTGCCGGCCGGACACAACAGACAGCATCTTCAATGAATGGTGCTGTCAACCTGCAAACTGGACGTTTGCATGCAGAAGAATCTACATATACCACATCTATCACTCTGCACAAAACTCAACACCAGATGTTCAAAGACCTTAACATAAAGCCAGATACACTGATAGAAGAGGGGGGGGATCCTTGAACTTATTGTCACAGGAGAAGATTTTCTGAACAGAACACCCAGGCTCTAAGATCAACAGTAAGTGGGACCTAATAAACTGAGAGGCTTCTGTAAGGCAAAGGACAGTCATTCAGACAATGTGGCAGTCCACAGAATGGGAAAAGATAGTCACCAACTCTGAATATACAGAAGGCTAATATCCAAAATATATAAAGTACTCAAGAAATTCAAAATCAGAAAACCAAATAATCCAATTAAATATGGGGTACAGTTCTAAACAGAATTCTCAGTAGAAAAAATACAAACAGCTGAGAAACACTTAAAGGATGTTCAACATCCTTAGCCAGTAGGGAAATGCAAATCAAAATTATGAGGTTCCATCTTACACTTGTCAGAATGGCTAAGATCAACAAAATAAATGACAGTTCATGGAATGAGAACAGGAAAATTTATCCATTGCTGGTGGGAGTGCAAACATCGACAGTCACTATGGAAATCAGGGTGACAATTCCTCAGGAAGGTGGATGTTGATCTACTTCAAAATCCAGCTATATTACTCTTGAGTATAAATCTAAAGGATGCTCTATCCTATCATAAGGAACTTTACTCAACCATGTTAATTGCTGCTGTATTCATAATAGCAAGAACCTGGAAATAAACCTGATGTCCTTCAACAGAAGAATGGATAAAGGAAATATGGTACATTTACACAATGGGGATTTACTCAGCTCTTAAAAATGATATCATAAAATTTGCAGTCAAATGGACAGATTTTAGGAATACATGAGTGCTCTTCCGGCCGGACCAGCACCAGGGTAGCTAGAGCGCAGGGATGGCTGACACCCGCCAGCTACCCAGGACCACCGCCACAGGATTTTGAGACTGCTGGTGAGTGGAACACAGCTTCTGCTCCAGTCCAATCACGCGGGACCTGAGACTGCTTTGGTTGGGGAGGCAGAAATCCGCCCTCAGTAGGGCCACAAGCCTCTCCGGTCAGAAAAGCGCCGGGGTAGCTAGGGCGCAGGGTCGGCTGACACTCACCAGCTACCCACAACACCTGCCACAGGATCTTAAGACTTCTGGTGAGTGGAACACAGCTTCTGCTCCAATCCAATTGTGCGCGGGACCTGAGACTGCATTAGTTAGGGAAGCAGAAAACCCGGCCTGAGTAGGACGACAGGCCTCTTCCGGCTGGACCAGCAACGGGGTAGCTAGAGCGCAGGGTCAGCTGACACCCGCCAGCTACCCAGGACCCCGCCACAGGATTTTGAGACTGCTGGTGAGTGGAACACAGCTTCTGCTCCAATCTTTAAACAGTGACTACGACAACAACTAACCCCAGAGATTACCAGATGGCGAAAGGTAAACGTAATAATCTTACTAACAGAAACCAAGACCACTCACCATCATCAGAACCCAGCACTCTCACTTCGCCCAGTCCAGGGCACCCCAACACACCGGAAAAGCTAGACACGGATCTAAAAGCATATCTCATGATGATGGTAGAGGACTTCAAGAAGGACTTTAATAACACACTTAAAGAAATACAAAGGAACACTGGTAAACAGGTAGAAGACAGTAAAGAGGAAGCACAAAAATCCCTTAAAGAATTGCAGGAGAACACTGCTAAAGAGTTACAAATCCTTAAAGAAAAACAGGATAACATAATCAAACAGGTAGAAGTCCTTACAGAAAAACAGGAAAACACATCCAAACAGATGATGGAATTGAACAAAACCATACTAGACCTAAAAAGGGAAGTAGACACAATAAAGAAAACCCAAAATGAGGCAACACTGGAGATAGAAACCCTAGGAAAGAAATCTGGAACCATAGATACGAGCATCAGCAACAGAATACAAGAGATGGAAGAGAGAATCTCAGGTGCAGAAGATTCCATAGAGAACATCGGCACAACAATCAAGGAAAATGTAAAATGCAAAAAGATCCTAACTCAAAACATCCAAGAAATACAGGACACAATGAGAAGACCAAACCTACGGATAATAGGAGTGGATGAGAATGAAGATTTTCAACTCAAAGGACCAGCAAACATCTTCAACAAAATTATAGAAGAAAACTTCCCAAATCTAAAGAAAGAGATGCCCATGAACATACAAGAAGCCTACAGAACTCCAAATAGACTGGACCAGAAAAGAAATACCTCCCGACACATAATAATCAGAACAACAAATGCTCTAAATAAAGACAGAATACTAAAAGCAGTAAGAGAAAAAGGCCAAGTAACATATAAAGGCAAGCCTATCAGAATTACACCAGATTTCTCACCAGAGACTATGAAAGCCAGAAGATCCTGGACAGATGTTATACAGACACTAAAAGAACACAAACTCCAGCCCAGGCTACTATACCCAGCCAAACTCTCAATTAACATAGATGGAGAAACCAAAGTATTCCACGACAAAACCAAATTCCCACATTATCTCTCCACGAATCCAGCCCTTCAAAGGATAATAACAGAAAAAAACCAATACAAGGACAGGAACCACGCCCTAGAAATAACAAGAAGGTAATCCCTCAACAAACCTAAAAGAAGACAGCCACAAGAACAGAATGCCAACTCTATCAACAAAAATAACAGGAAACAACAATTACTTTTCCTTAATATCTCTTAATATCAATGGACTCAACTCCCCGATAAAAAGACATAGACTAACAAACTGGCTACACAAACAAGACCCAACATTTTGCTGCTTACAGGAAACTCATCTCAGAGAAAAAGATAGACACTACCTCAGAATGAAAGGCTGGAAAACAATTTTCCAAGCAAATGGTCTGAAGAAACAAGCTGGAGTAGCCATTCTAATATCTGATAAGATTGACTTCCAACCCAAAGTCATTAAAAAAGACAGGGAGGGACACTTCATACTCATCAAAGGTAAAATCCTCCAAGAGGAACTATCAATCCTGAATATCTATGCTCCAAATACAAAGGCAGCCACATTCATTAAAGAAACTTTAGTAAATCTCAAAGCACACATTGCACCTCATACAATAATAGTGGGAGACTTCAACACACCACTTTCACCAATGGACAGATCATGGAAACAGAAACTAAACAGGGACACAGAGAAACTAAGAGAAATTATGAATCAAATGGATCTGGCAGATATCTACAGAACATTCTATCCTAAAACAAAAGGATATACCTTCTTTTCAGCACCTCATGGTACCTTCTCCAAAATTGACCACATAATTGGTCACAAAACAGGCCTCAACAGATACAAAAATATTGAAATTTTCCCATGCATCCTATCAGATCACCATGGACTAAGGCTGACCTTCAATAACAAAATAAATAATAGAAAGCCAACCTTCACGTGGAAACTGAACAACACTCTTCTCAATGATACCTTGGTCAAGGAAGGAATAAAGAAAGAAATTAAGGACTTTTTAGAGTTCAATGAAAATGAAGCCACAACATACCCAAACTTATGGGACGCAATGAAAGCATTTCTAAGAGGAAAACTCATAGCTCTGAGTGCCTCCAAAAGGAAACTAGAGAGAGCACACATTAGCAGCTTGACAACATACCTAAAAGCACTAGAACAAAAGGAAGCAAATTCACCCAAGAGGAGTAGACGGCAGGAAATAATCAAACTCAGGGGTGAAATCAACCAAGTGGAAACAAGAAGAACTATTCAAAGAATCAACCAATCAAGGAGCTGGTTCTTTGAGAAAATCAACAAGATAGATAAACCCTTAGCCAGACTCACTAGAGGGCACAGGGAAAGCATTCTAATTAACAAAATCAGAAATGAAAAAGGAGACATAACAACAGATCCTGAAGACATCCAAAACACCATCAGATCCTTCTACCAAAGGCTATACTCAACAAAACTGGAGAACCTGGATGAAATGGAGAAGTTCCTAGACAGATACCAGGTACCAAAGTTGTATCAAGATCAGGTTAATGATCTAAACAGCCCTATATCCCCCAAAGAAATAGAAGCAGTCATTAATAGTCTCCCAACTAAAAAAAGCCCAGGACCAGATGGGTTTAGTGCAGAGTTCTATGAGACCTTCAAAGAAGATCTAATCCCAGTTCTTCAAAAACTATTCCACAAAATAGAAACAGAAGGTACTCTACCCAACTCATTCTATGAAGCCACAATTACTCTGATACCTAAACCACAAAAAGACCTAACAAAGATAGAAAACTTCAGACCAATATCCCTTATGAATATTGATGCAAAAATCCTCAATAAAGTTCTTGCTAACCGAATCCAAGTACACATCAAAACAATCATCCATCCTGACCAAGTAGGTTTCATCCCAGGGATGCAGGGATGGTTCAATATACGGAAATCCATCAACGTAATCCATTATATAAACAAACTCAAAGACAAAAACCACATGGTCATCTCGTTAGATGCGGAAAAAGCATTTGACAAGATACAACACCCATTCATGATAAAAGTCTTGGAAAGATCAGGAATTCAAGGCCCATACCTAAACATGATAAAAGCAATCTACAGCAAACCAGTAGCCAACATCAAAGTAAATGGTGAGAAGCTTGAAGCAATCCCTCTAAAATCAGGGACTAGACAAGGATGTCCACTTTCTCCATACCTATTCAACATTGTACTTGAAGTCCTAGCCAGAGCAATTCGACAACAAAAGGAGATCAAAGGGATACAAATTGGAAAAGATGAAGTCAAAATATCACTTTTTGCAGATGATATGATAGTATATATAAGTGACCCTAAAAATTCCACCAGAGAACTCCTAAGCCTGATAAACAGCTTCGGTGAAGTAGCTGGATATAAAATTAACTCAAACAAATCAATGGCCTTTCTCTACACAAAGAATAAACAGGCTGAGAAAGAAATTAGGGAAACAACACCCTTCTCAATAGTCACAAATAATATAAAATATCTTGGCGTGACTCTAACTAAGGAAGTGAAAGATCTGTATAATAAAAACTTCAAGTCTCTGAAGAAAGAAATTATAGAAGATCTCAGAAGATGGAAAGATCTCCCATGCTCATGGATTGGCAGGATCAACATTGTAAAAATGGCTATCTTGCCAAAAGCAATCTACAGATTCAATGCAATCCCCATCAAAATTCCAAATCAATACTTCAACGAATTAGAAAGTGTAATCTGCAAATTCATCTGGAACAACAAAAAACCTAGGATAGCAAAAACTCTTCTCAAGGATAAAAGAACCTCTGTTGGGATCACCATGCCGGACCTAAAGCTTTACTACAGAGCAATTGTGATAAAAACTGCATGGTACTGGTATAGTGACAGACAAATAGACAAATGGAATAGAATTGAAGACCCAGAAATGAACCCACACACCTACGGTCACTTGATCTTCGACAAGGGAGCTAAAAACATCCAGTGGAAGAAAGACAGCATTTTCAACAAATGGTGCTGGCACAACTGGTTGTTAACATGTAGAAGAATGGGAATCGATCCATTCCTATCTCCTTGTACTAAGGTCAAGTCTAAGTGGATCAAGGAACTTCACATAAAACCAGAGACACTGAAACTTATAGAGGAGAAAGTGGGGAAAAGCCTTGAAGATATGGGCACAGGGGAAAAATTCTTGAATAGAACAGTAATGGCTTGTGCTGTAAGATCGAGAATTGACAAGTGGGACCTCATGAAACTGCAAAGCTTCTGCAAGGCTAAAGACACCATCAATAAGACAAAAAAACCTGGGCTGGTGAGATGGCTCAGTGGGTAAGAGCACCCGACTGTTCTTCCGAAGGTCCAGCGTTCAAATCCCAGCAACCACATGGTGGCTCACAACCATCCGTAACGAGATCTGGCGCCCTCTTCTGGAGTGTCTGAAGACAGCTACAGTGTACTTACATATAATAAATAAATAAATCTTTAAAAAAAGAGAAAAATACCACCAACAGATTGGGAAAGGATCTTCACCTATCCTAAATCAGATAAGGGACTAATATCCAATATATATAAAGAACTCAAGAAGGTGGACTCCAGAAAGTCAAATAACCCCATTAAAAATGGGGCTCAGAACTGAACAAAGAATTCTCACCTGAGGAATACCGAATGGCAGAGAAGCACCTGAAAAAATGTTCAACATCCTTAATCATCAGGGAAATGCAACTCAAAAAAACTCTGAGATTCCACCTCACACCAGTCAGAATGGCTAAGATCAAAAATTCAGGTGACAGCAGATGCTGGCGAGGATGTGGAGAAAGAGGAACACTCCTCCATTGTTGGTGGGATTGCAAGCTTGTACAACCACTCTGGAAATCAGTCTGGCGGTTCCTCAGAAAATTGGACATAGTACTACCGGATGATCCAGCAATACCTCTCCTGGGCATATATCCAGAAGATATCCCAACCGGTAAAAAGGACACATGCTCCACTATGTTCATAGCAGCCCTATTTATAATAGCCAGAAGCTGGAAAGAACCCAGATGTCCCTCAACAGAGGAATGGATACAGAAATTATGGTACATTTACACAATGGAGTACTACTCAGCTATTAAAAAGAATGAATTTATGAAATTCCTAGCCAAATGGATGGACCTGGAGGGCATCATCTTGAGTGAAGTAACACAATCACAAAAGAACTCACACAATATGTATTCACTGATAAGTGGATATTAGCCCAAAACTTAGGATACCCAAGATATAAGATACAATTTACTATACGCATGAAACTCAAGAAGAATGAATACCAAAGTGTGGACACAGTGCCCCTTCTTAGAATTGGGAACAAAACACCCAGGGAAGGAGTTACAGAGACAAAGTTCGTAGCTGTGATGAAAGGATGGACCATTTAGAGACTGCTGTATCCAGGAATCCTTCCCATAAGCAGCTTCTAAACGCTGACACCATTGCATACACTAGCAAGATTTTGCTGAAAGGACCCAAATATAGCTGTCTCTTGTGAGACGATGCCGGGGCCTAGCAAACACAGGAGTGGATGTTCACAGTCAGCTATTGGATATATCACAGGGCTCCCAATGGAGAAGCTAGAGAAAGTACCCAAGGAGCTAAAGGGATCTGCAACCCTATTGTCGGAACAACATGATGTACTAACCAGAACGCAGGAGCTCTTGTCTCTAGCTGCATATGTATCGAAAGATGGCCTAGTCGGCCATCATTGGAAAGAGAGGCCCATTGGACTTGCAAACTTTATATGCCCCAATATAGGGGAATGCCAGGGCCAAAAGAATGGGAATGGGTGGGTAGGGAATTGGGGGGCGCTATGGGGGACTTTTGGGATAGCATTGGAAACGTAACTGAGGAAAATATGTAATAAAAATATTAAAAATTAAAAAAAATAAAGTCTTGGATCATCTCAGAGACTGGCTGAGACATGGATGTCTGTGCAGCAGCTAATAAATCTTGTTGACTACAGAAAAAAAAAAAAGGAATACATGAGTGAGGTATTCCAGATCCAGAAAGACAAATATGGTATATATTCACTTGTATGTGTATATTAGCTGTGAAGTTAGTGATACCTAAGGAACACAGACTATAGTAGAACTATACAGTATTATAGTAGGTGTATTATAAGTGACTATAGGGGACAGATGCTTCTCATTATGAAAGGGAGACAGAATAAATAATTACTGATAGATATGTAGAGCTAGGGATATAAAATTAACTCAAACAAGTCAATGGCCTTTCTTTACGCAAAGAATAAACAGGCAGAGAAAGAAATTAGAGAACAGCACCCTTCTCAATAGTCAGAAATACTATAAAATATCTTGGCATGACACTAACTAAGGAAGTGAAAGATCTGTATGATAAAAACTTCAAGTCTCTGAAGAAAGAAATTAAAGAAGATCTCAGAAGATGGAAAGATCTCCCATGGTCATGGATTGGCAGGATCAACTTGTAAAAATGGCTATCTTGCCAAAAGCAATCTACAGATTCAATGCAATCCCCATTAAAATTCCAACTCACTTCTTAAAGGAATTAGAAAGAGCAATCTACAAATTCATCTGGAATAACAAAAACCCTAGAATAGCAAAAACTCTTCTCAAGGATAAAAGAACCTCTGGTGGAATCACCATGCCTGACCTAAAGCTGTACTGCAGAGCAATTGTGATAAAAACTGCATGGTACTGGTATAACGACAGACAAGTAGACCAATGGAACAGGATTGAAGATCCTGAGATGAACCCACACACCTATGGTCACTTGATCTTTGACAAGGGACCAAAAACCATCCAGTGGAAAAAAAGACAGCATTTTCAACAAATGGTGCTGGCACAACTGGCGATTATCATGTAGAAGAATGCGAATTGATCCATTTCTAGCTCCTTGTACTAAGGTCAAATCTAAGTGGATTAAGGAACTCCACATAAAACCAGAGACACTGACACTTATAGAGGAGAAAATAGGGAAAAGCCTTGAAGATATGGGCACAGGGGAAAAATTCCTGAATAGAACAGCAAAGGCTTATGCTGTAAGATCGAGGATCAATAAATGGGACGTCATAAAGTTGCAAAGCTTCTGCAAGGCAAAAGACACTGTCAATAAGATAAAAAGACACCCCCCCAACAGATTGGGTAAGGATCTTTACCTATCCTAAATCAGATAGGGGACTAATATCCAATATATATAAAGAACTCAAGAAGGTGGACTCCAGAAAATCAAATAACCCCATTAAAAATGGGGCTCAGAACTGAACAAAGAATTCTCACCTGAGGAATACTGAATGGCAGAGAAGCACCTGAAAAAATGTTCAACATCCTTAATCATCAGGGAAATGCAAATCAAAAAAAACCCTGAGATTCCACCTCACACCAGTCAGAATGGCTAAGATCAAAAATTCAGGTGACAGCAGATGCTGGCGAGGATGTGGAGAAAGAGGAACACTCCTCCATTTTTGGTGGGATTGCAAGCTGGTACAACCACTCTGGAAATCAGTCTGGCGGTTCCTTAGAAAATTGGACATAGTACTACCGGAGGATCCTGCAATACCTCTCCTGGGCATATATCCAGAAGATGTCCCAACCGGTAAGAAGGACACATGCTCCACTATGTTCATAGCAGCCTTATTTATAATAGCCAGAAGCTGGAAAGAACCCAGATGCCCCTCAACATAGGAATTTATACAGAAAATGTGGTACATTTACACAATGGAGTACTACTCAGCTATTAAAAAGAATGAATTTATGAAATTCCTAGGCAAATGGATGGACCTGGAGGGCATCATCCTGAGTGAGGTAACACAATCACAAAGGAACTCACACAATATGTACTCACTGATAAGTGGATATTAGCCCCAAAACTTAGGATACCCAAGATATAAGATACAATTTGCTAAACACATGAAACTCAAGAAGAATGAAGACCAAATTGTGGACACTGTGCCCCTTCTTAGAATTGGGAACAAAACACCCATGGAAGGAGTTACAGAGACAAATTTGGAGCTGTGAAGAAAGGATGGACCATCTAGAGACTGCCATATCCAGGGATCCATCCCATAATCAGCTTCCAAACGCTGACACCATTGCATACACTAGCAAAATTTTGCTGAAAGGACCCAGATATAGCTGTCTCTTGTGAGAGTATGCCGGGGCCTAGCAAACACAGAGGTGGATGCTCACAGTCAGCTATTGGATGGATCACTGGGCTCCCAATGGAGGAGCTAGAGAAAGTACCCAAGGAGCTAAAAGGATCTACAACCCTATAGGTGGAACAACATTATGAATCAACCAGTACCCAGGAGCTCTTGACTCTAGCAGCATATGTATCAAAAGATGGCCTAGTTGGCCATCACTGGAAAGAGAGACCCATTGGACATGCAAACTTTATATGCCCCAGTACAGGTTAATGCCAGGGCCAAAAAAAAAAAAATGGGAATGGGTGGATTGGGGAGTAGTGGGGGGGATTAGGGACTTTTGGTATAGCATTGGAAATGTAATTGACTAAAATACGTAATAAAAAATATGTTTAAAAAACGATATGTAGAGCTAGAATGGAAGGATCAAGAATGGAGGGAGAGCGGGTAGCAGAGAGTGTGAGGATATATGGGGAAGGGCACCTAACATTAGGGGGTATTTGAGTGGTAGTCCTATATGTATGTATGTATGTATGTATGTATGTATGTATGTATGTATGTATGTATGTAAACCTAATCGAAATTGCCATATAATAGGAAAGATTCCCAAATGGCATCTCTTGCCACCAAATGGACCCTCTGGCACCAGAACCGGGTTACATCAAATTGTGTTGTTGGTCATGGGAATCCCCAAACAACTCAGTTGCTAAGACTACAGACTGCATTTCACAATGAGAGCAAAGCGCAATGCTGAAGACACCTGCACAACTCTCCCTCCCTCTTTCTATGGTTATTTCTGTAAAACATGTATAAATAAGTGTCTGCATGTGTGTACATAAAATGGCATGTGACTACATTAGGATGGGATACAGGACAGTGTGCATTCAAACTAAATGTGGTATATGTTTGCCACTCACTCATTATCTATAATAATATGCATTCTTTATTCTTGTTGTAGAATTTTATGTGATATGTCTTCCAGATATTCCTCCAAATGAAATCCTGTCCACCTGGCCATGGCATGAAGAAGAAGAAAGGAGCTGCTTGTAACCTTCTCAGGCATCTTGACTGAAAAGGATATCCTTTTTAGTGATGAGGGGTCAGATGCTTGTTGGATACAGCAGTCACAGGAAGGCAGAAATCACAATGTTAGAATCCATATGTGGAAAGTGAAAACTTTCCTTCTATAGAAGACAAGCATCTTATTTTCCCTCACCCAATACCAGATCAGGTTCCCATTTGCCCCCCCAATCCCCTCCCCCATCCACTTTTCCTCCCAAGTTCCTCCCTCCCCACTTGTAATAGCCTTCTGAGGGCCAGCAGAAAGAATGGAAACAGGGAGATAGGAGGTTGGGGGGCCCCTCCAGAATGCACCAGAGATCTGGGATGTGAGAGACTCTCAGGACCCAAAGGGAAGGACTTTAGATGAGGTTCCCAACAGTAGGCAGAGGGAAATATAGAGCCTACCTCCAGCAGGAAGACAGGGTATCAAGTGAGGGATGGGGTTGCCATCCCACAATGATGCCTCTGTCCCATAATTGTACCTGTCTGAAAGAATTACATGGATGGATATGGAGAGAAGCCTGAGGAAAAGAAGGTCCAGTAACAGGCCTAAAGTGGGATCCAGCTCAAGGGGAGGCCCAAAGGCCTGACACTATTACTAAGGCTACAGGTTGCTCACAAAAATGGACCTAGCATGACTGCTCTCTGAAAGACCCAACAAGCAATTGAAAAAAATTAGAGACAGATATTTGCACAAAACAATTGAAGAGAAGCAGCTAACCACTGTTGTTGGACTAGGGAAGGCTGAGGGAAGTTGAGGAGAAGGGCGATCCTGTAGGAGGACTAGCAGTCTCAATTAATATGGACCCCTGGTATCTCTCAAACACTGGATAATCAAACAGACAGGATAGACCAGCTGATATGAGGCCCCAACACACATACAGTAGAGGACATCCGGGTCTGTGTTCAATCAGAGATGATACACTTAACCCTCAAGAGACTGGAGGCCCCAGGGAGTTTAGCGGTCAGGTGGGGTGGTGGAGTGGGGACATCCACGTGGAGACAGCGGGTTGAGGAGGGAGTGTGGGATTGGGTGCAGTGAGGGAATATTATATGGTGTCTAAAAATTAATTAATTAATTAATTAATTAATTAATTAATTAAAAAAAGAAAAAAAGAATCTTATGTAGTGGCATTAGTCACTAGACGCTTACATAACTGCTTATAAATGCAGAAAGTCGAATTGTACTGCAGAATATTGTTGCCTTGGGAGAGAGAGAGGTCTCAGCCAAAAAGACTCTTACAGAGCAAACCTGACCATCTGAGTTGGGTCCTTTGAATCCATATAAAGATGGAAGGAGATAGTCCATCAGAAGTAGGTAGGATGATCGATAATAAGTACCAAATACAGCTGGGGAAGGGGCTGAAGATCTACTGGGTCTTAAAATTATTTATTGTTATTAAAAACAGCTACCACTACATGCATTTCTGATGTTTTTTTTTTTTAAGATTTATTTATTGATTATATGTAAGTACACTGTAGCTGTCTTCAGACACTCCAGAAGAGGGAGTCAGATCTCGTTACAGATGGTTGTGAGCCACAATGTGGTTGCTGGGATTTGAACTCCGGACCTTCAGAAGAGCAGTCGGGTGCTCTTACCCACTGAGCCATCTCACCAGCCCCATTTCTGATGTTCTTATGTGTGTGTACATATCACTATGTGCATGCTAGACAATACATTTGTCTAGCTGGTTATCACCTAATAAGTGGATATTATCCCAAACGTACAGAATCCCTAGGATAAAACACCATAGACTGTAAGAAGTTTAACGAGAAAAAAGGCCCAAGCAATGATGCTTCAATCCCACTTAGAAGGGGGATCAAAATAATCACTGGAGGCAGAGGGAGAGAGGGACCTGGGTGGGATAGGGGCAGGGGAGAGGAAAAAGTGGGGGGGAAGGATCAGGCATTGGGGGAGACAGGAGACAGGTCCAGAAAGCCAGGAGAATGGAAATATGCTAGTGCTGGGGTGGAAGTTGGGGGAACCTCTAGAAAGTCCAAGAGCCCCGGGATGTGAGTCTCCCAGGACTCAATTGAGATGACTTTAGCTGAAATGCCCAACACTAGGGAGCTAGAACCTAAATGACCACCTCCAGTAGATAGACGTGGTCTGCCTTGGAAGGATAGGGTCACCAACCCACTTTCAAAAGTTTTGACCGAGAATTGGTCCCATCTATACAAAATGCAGGAACAAAAGTGGAGCAGAAACTGAAGGAAAGGTTGTTCAGTGACCAGCCCACCTTGGGTCCATCCCATGCTGGGCACCAATCCCTGACATTATTACTGATGCCATGTTATGATTACAGACAGGAGCCTGGCATGTCTGTCCTGTGAGAGCTTCTACCAGCAGCTGACTGAGACAGATGCAGATATTTATAGCCAAACATTGGACTGAGCTCGGGGACCACTATGGACTAGTTAGGGACAGGATTGAAGGAAATAAAGGGGATGGCAACCTCATAGAAAGACTAACAGTGTCAACTAACCTGAATCTCTGAGAGCTCCCAGAGACCAAGCTACCAACCAAAGAGCATACACAGGTTGGTCCAAGGCCCCTGGTATATATGTAGCATAGGACTACCTTGTCTGGTGTCAGTGAGAAAGGCCATACCTAATCCTATAGAGACTAGATGCCCCACGGAAGAGGGATGCCTAGGGCGAGGGGGGAGGGCAACATTTGTGATGCAAATAAATAATTAAAAATATCATACTGATGGGGGTATCTCTAGGACCTGCCAGAGACCCAGGATGGGGGAGGCACCCAGGAGCCTCTATTGGGGCCATTTTATTTGAGACTCTTAGCAGTGGGAATATGGAAAATGAAGTGGTCACCTCCTGTAGCCAGACAGGACCCTTGGTGGAGGAATAAGGACACTGATCCACCCACAAAACTTTCGACCCAAATTTTGTCCTGTCTACAAGCAATGCAGGTACAAAAGATGGAGCAGAGACTTAAGGAATGGCCAAGCAATAACAAGCCAACCTTGAGACCCATCCCATAGACAAGCACAAATCCTTGAAACTATTAATGATACTCTGTTATGCTTGCAGACAGGAGCATAGCATTACTGTCCTCTGAGAGACTCTATCCAGCAGCTAACTGAAACAGATGCATAAACCTACACCCAAACACCAAATGGAGGTCAGGGACTCTTATGGAAGAGGTAGGGAAGGATTGAAGGCCCTGAAGGGGATAGGAACTTCACAGGAAGAGCAATAGAGTCAACTAACCGTTGGCAGTTCCTGGAAACTGAATGACCAACCAAAGAACATACACAGACTAGACCTAGGCCTCTGTGCTCATATGTAGCAGAGGTGCAGCTTGGTCTTCATTTTGTTCCCCCAACAACAGGAGGAGGGGCTGTCCCTGAATCTACTGACTGTCTGTGAAATCTGTTCCACAACAGGGTTGCCTTGTCTGGCCTAAGTGGGACAGCATGGACCTATCTATGCAGAGACTTGATGTGAAAGGATTTGGGGATACTGAGGGGGCGCCACCCTCTCAAAGGAGAAGCAGAGGGGGTTGGGAGGAAGAAATGAGTGAGGGAGAGGACTGGGAGGACAGGGGGCAGAATATGGATGTAAAGTGAATAAATAAGTTAACGAAAAAAATATAGTTAGGTTTTATGCTGACTTAATAAAGTTGTAGTATAGGTTCTTCTCATATCCATGACCTCACTAGGCCTGGATAGTTGACTTCCTTTGTCGCCTGATTTTTTAAAAAAAAATTATATATTTTATATTCATGAGGGCTCTGTCTTCAGACACACCAGAAGAGGGCATCAGATCCCATTAGAGATGGTTGTGAGCCACCATGTGGGTGGTGGGACTTGAACTCAGGACCTCTGGAAGAGCAGACAATGCTCTTCACCACTGAACCATCTCTCCAACCATTTCACCCGATTAAAAACAATTATTTCTTACACTGTACTGAGTTTGACTTTGGTTTGTTTTTCCAAATTCTTCTGTTGAGTAATAAGTCATTTGTTTGCACTCTTTTCTTTGTTAAATGTAGACTATATGCAAATGTAGGCTATAAATTTTCCTCTTAAAAGTGCTTTTACTGTTTGACAAAGTGTTTGTAGTGTTGTGATTTTGGTTTACTCAGTTCCAATAATACTTAAATTTCTTGTTTGACCCATTTCACATTCAGTAATGAACTGTTAATCGCCATGAGTGTATATATTTAGTAGAATTTTGTTTACTGTCGATATTAAGGATATTTCACAATGGCTGGACAGGATATGTAGAATTATTTCATTTTTTCTGTATTTACTAAGGTTTGTGTTGCAGCAGGTGCTCCACTGTGGAGAAGGTCCATTGTGCTGTGGAGTATCATGTATATTTGTGTATTCTTGGTATTTGAGTTGAATACTCTGTAGATATCTCTTAGGTCCATTTGGTAAAACAGGTCATTGAATTCTGAAGTATCTGTTTCTTTCTTTATTTTTGATCCAGATGTCCCATCTATAGCAGAAGCTGGAGTGCTGAAATTGCCTCCTATAATGAAGTTTGTGTTAATCTGGAGTTTTAATTCCATTAATATGCTTTTATGAATTTGGGTGCACCAGTGTTTTGTGCATATTTGCTTTGTACCATAGTATTTATTAATTGATTGATCCTTTGATTAAAATGAAGTAGATTTAGTTACACTTACTGCTTCAGGCACTATATGGAAAAGGAGTGGGGACAGTGGACAGCCCTGACTTTTTATGTTTTTAGAGGGACTGCTTCATGTTGCTCTCCATTTAGGATAATGCTGACTGTGGGCTGTGGGGGAAGCCATTCCTTTGTAATATGACTTAAAATTAATTTTTATAAATGATTAAGAAGAAAACATAAGGAGAATATGCAGTTGAATTCTTCATGCTGATCTCAAGGTCCACGGACCATTGCCTTGCCAGAAGAAAAGTCTCAGTCATTCTGAGCAGGCCATTATCGACAGAGCAGTCCTCAGAATTCAAAGTCTAGAGAGCATTAAGGGGCCAGTGGAGGCACATACAATTTGAGTAGAGAAGCCTTCCTAACAGAAGCACTTGGGAATCCTTTAAAGAGTACCATAAACTCTAATCACATGCAGACTGTTTTGCTATTATTCATAAGAATATTAGTATTAAAAAAAGCTCTTAAGTCTTTGGAGAAAGAGCACATATAGGAATAATATCAACTCTAATGTTGTCCTTAAATAAATTAAATGTTATGAGTTTATTGTAAAGAGGTCCCAGGTTAGAATGACTAAGGAAGACAGAGGAGAAAGATTTGAAGTGGTTAGCCATATTTTTTTAGAGAAAAAACTGCACAGTAAAGGGTAGCCTAGATATAAGGGAAAGCCCAGGTATCCAGAGGAATGCACGTTTCAACAGGTAAAGAGAAGCAGGAGTAACCTTTGCCGGGGGTGGGGTGATCATCATACTTTAGTGGGGATATTTAGTACATCCCTTTGGTGATGTACTTCCTGCCTGGAACCCTGGGCTCCAACATTCCGTTCTTACCTCACTTCCCCCTTCAGTTCCCTGAGGAATTCAAAGGGTTTGGCTGCTCTGGCTGCTGAGTCTCTAGCAACAGCTGAATCAAGGTGCTTTTTTGGGTCTCTTCTTGGAGAAACACTCCTTTGTCCCTTCCTGTCTGAGGTAGGTTATTCCTTGGGGATGTCCCAGTAAACTAAACCTTAACAGACAGAAAAGTTAGCCTGTATAGACCAACTTGTGCCTTTCTTGTGTCTCCAGCATTCCTCAGCCCTTAGAACTGTTCTTTGAGCTAAACTGTCACTGGGCAATTACTTAAGAAACCTAGAAATTATAACCCTTTTATGTCTGATAGACAGTATGCCACTCTTTTTGAGGGAAGCAGTGTATCTCTTAGCTTCACAAACTTTGAAACTATGTGCCTTGAGATGTCCTCCATCTTCAGTGACAGCAAATGATCTCTGTCCTAGGGGCTACTTTTGAACTTCCTCTTGGATAAAGATACAATCTTCAAGGTCCCAGAGAAACCTCAATGTCTACTCACTAAAAGATTTCTGAGGGGTTTAGTTTGAGGATCCATGGTTAGTGTATCTTGAGATGTGCCAAGTTCTTTGACCTTGTGTGACAGTTGGTCCTGTAGATGTGGATATTCTAGGTATGTTATCTAAACCACCCTAGTAACAGCCCAAAGGGTCATACTGTACTTAACATGTTTACCCCCTTTAAGCATAGCATCAACATATAGCCATTTCCTAGGTCCCTGGAAACCATCAGTTGGGGGGGGGACTATTAAATCTGTGGCAATCCTCTCACCATGTATATATTGGACACACCACATAATATCTACACACGATGCAGGGCACTGTACCACAAAATGGTCATCTAAATTCCTTAAAAGGCGGGTACAGGAGAAGTGTTTGGGTCCATAGTTTTTCTGTTAACCTTAGCAATGTAGTCACATTCTGTCTCCAGGGGAAAAACTTGAGTAGGTAATGATGTAGACACATGTATTTAAGTTTCAGCAGGTGCCCAAAATGTCTTTTATTTAAAAGTTTAATGTGTCTATTACTTTTAAATCTATTTATTAACTTATTTACTTACCCTAATCCCCAATTGCAGTTCCCTCCCTTCTCTCCTCCAATTCCTCTCCCCCACCTCCCTTCTATCCCCATCCACTCCTCCTCTGTTCCTCTTCAGGAAAGGGCAGCCCTCCCATGGATATCAAGCAGTCTTAGCATATCAAGTTGTAGGAAGACTAGGCACATCCTCTGTTAAGGCTAAAGGTAACCAAGGAGGAAAGAGTCCCAAAGGCAGGCAACAGAACACAGACAGCCCCTGCTCCTGCAGTTAGGAGTCCCACATGAAGACAAGCTCAACTGTTATATGTGTAGAGGGCTTAACTCCATTCCACGCACACTCCCTGGATGGCGGTTCAGTCTCCATGAGCCCCTATGGACCAAAATTATTTGATTGTTAAGTTTTTTTCTAGTGTCCTTGAGCCTTCTGTCTCCTTCAGCCCTTCCTCCCCCTCTTCTCAGGGTTCCCTAAGCTCAGCCTAATGTTTGGCTGTGTGTCTGTGCATCTGTTTCCATCAGGTGCTGGGTGAAGCCTCTCTGTGCCTATTACTTTTGTAATAAAATATGAAGTTAAAGCATTTATTTACTAGGGAACAGAAAATTCTGGAAATGTTACACAATAACCCAGAGCTGGAAGAGACTACAGGAAAGGAGCATGGGAGGTAACATATAGGGAAAGTATGATGGTTGAAGACACACCTGTGTCTGCTTATCAAATATGCCTAATTCATCATATTTCTCTGTTTTTCCTATTGATTTCCACAGGAGTGAAGCTTTATGATTTCTCTCTCCTACTCTTTTCATTTTTGGCAAAACTAGGGAATTAATGCAAGGGCCACTCCCATGTTACATAAGAATCCTACTACTAAGCTACAACTTAAACCCTGATTGCTTCTTTGAGACAGGATTTAAATATATATTACTCAGACTGCCTTAGATCTCACTTTATATTGATTCAGACAGGCCTTGAACATACGACCCTTCTGCCTTAGCCTCCCAACTACCCTGTGTTACAGGCATAGGAAGGGAACTCTGGCTTCTCTTCCTCCCTAACAAACTCACCCTAGGTAGCCACAAACTAGTCACTAAAGGGTCTTGTAAAACACTAGCAGCTATTCTTCCTCTCTGCTTGTATTTGGTGCTTGGTGTACCTTCTTCTTCTGAACTCCTCACCACCCATATTCTAGTGACAACGGCTGCATCCTTATCCTCTATGAAATCAGTTTTCACTTTCCTCGCCTGAGTGAGAACATGTGCTTGCCCAATTCAATAACTTTCTATTTCCTTTAATCTCCATGAAAACTTCAGGGCAATTAATCAGGACAGACACCTGACCCACTCTCAAAGACTCAGGAACCTTCATACATGTTTATGCGTGTTCATAGAATCTAATTTATTCCTAACCACAAACTCTCCCATAGACCTAATCAAGGATAGATTATCTCAGGGTGAAAAGGAGTACAAGAAATGTCAGCACCCGACTCTTACTGTCTATCTGAAATCCCTTCCTTCACAGGACATTTGGTTTTGCGCTTGAAGAAGAAAAGATGGTGTCTGTTCAAAATCACACTGACATGGAAACAGTGAGTTCCTGTGTAAAGATCCCCATGGAAGTGCTTTATGAACCAAAGACCATCTGCAAGGTGAGGGGGCCAGTTAGTGGGGTGGACAGAAGCAGCTGAGTGACCAAGGGCCACTGTAGAATGGCTTATCAGAAGGTGGAAGTATGAGGCACTTGTAACAAGGACTACAGTCTCCACTGGACCTCCATAAGTCTCTGGATTTCTCTCCATGCACAAATGCTCCATGAGTCCTTGTACAGCCTCCCCGAGGACTTCAGATTAGTGACCTAGTACTACATTCATTTGGTGACACTCAGTCCCTTGTAAATGGGTGAGGAGAACACTCGAGCAGCATTGAGCATTTCTAGTGGCTGGGGAAAAGGCTGTCTCTCCCTCAACCCTCATATTTCCCAGGATCGATTGTCTTGATTCTCTGGTGGACCACAAAGGTCGTCCGTCACAGAGGGCATTCTGGGATGAATGGCACACACATTCAGCAGAGCAGTTGCCAGAGATTTCATTCCCTTCTTTTCTAGGCCTTCCAGGATATTTCTACATACTTCTCTGATGAAGAGTGGGGAAAGCTGACTGAATGGCAGAAAAGTGCCTATGTGTACATGAAAAGAAACTACACCAGAATGACCGACCTAGGTAAGATGAAATCTGGATTCAGACCAGTCTGGGGGTTTCCAGTTTGTTTTCTCTGCCACATTATCTCAACCTGTAGCAGGGCCCTCTCCCCTGATACCTTTCTTTCCTAAGAAATGTCAAGGTGCTTGTCGAGCCTGCTGCTCTTTTCCATCCTGTGCAGAGCTGACAGCATAGATCATAGGCAATAGGGCTCAGGCCTCTTGTGGGCCTTAAGATCTGGGCTGTAGCCCAGCTCCTAGCAGCATTTCCCCTCGTTATGCTGCCTGTTAAAGAACAAGCACACTGCTTCCTCTTAGGGGTCACCGTGAACCAACCAGTTTTCATGCGTGGCAAGGAACAGGCCAAGCAATCCCTGGTCGAAGGCATTGAAGTTCATGACAGTGAAGGTGAGTGATCAGGGAGAGGCTGGGAAAGGGCACCTTCCCATTCAAGATGCACGCTAAGGTGATTGGCAGCTCTTTTCTTCTTCAGATCAGGGTTGTGTGGAAGAGAGCTCATTCTGAGGATTATGTAGAAGATCCTGTCATGTACAATTCTAAAACATTAGTGTGTACATTACTCTGGATAAAAAGTAAATGGCCAATGTGTAACAACTTCAAAGAGAGTCAGAATATCCTGTGTCCTACCAGCTTGTGAGGGGGCGAGGCAGTGATGAGGCTTAGCTGACACTTCCTAACCAATCAGAAGGAGACTTCTAAAAGGACACCTGTCCTTGGTCAGGTGAAAGAAAGCCAGGCTCCACTAGCTCCTCCTCCATGAATGGGCCCACTCTCCACTCTAGCCTTCCCTAAACCAGCAAGACTCTGAGCCTTTTGAATATTTACTAACACACAAAACTTTCTTATTTGTCACTATCTGTAGATGAATGCTTTGTAGGATCTTTTGGTGTGACACCTAGAAAACGAATGAAGGCAAGTATCACTTCTTTCTGTAGGAGTGCACCCTGTTTGTCCCTCAGTTTATGTCCACATTGTTTTATTTTTAAGACTTATTTATTATTATATGTTAGTACACTGTAGCTGTCTTCAGACATCCCCAGAAGAGGGCATGAGATCTCATTACAGATGGTTGTGAGCCACCATGTGGTTGCTGGGATTTGAACTCAAGAGTTTCGGAAGAGCATTCAGTGCTCTTAACTGCTGAGCCATCTCGCAGGCCACCTCTTTTCCTTTTTTTCTTTTTTCATGTCCACATTGTTGAGGACATAGTTTTCTTCTTGGTGGTGGATGTGTATAAATATATATTTGATACTTAATGTGTAAATTTTAATGTGAAGTTTCACATGCTGTTTCAAGTGCCAGTTTAAACTGTATCTTTCATAGAGTTATATATGCTTAGTCCATACAGTTATAGTCTTTGAATCCTTGGGTCTGGTTAATTTTGGTGTGTGATATTTTTATTTATTTTTCAGGCACTATCCTAAATATTATCCAGCAAATTAGAACACCCTATATCAAGTAGCAGAAACACCCCCTGTAGATTACTATTTGACAAAATGCCTTTTCACTGATTCTCTTTTATAGCTGACATCAGTGACAATAAGTATTCATAATGTAGAAGGAAGACTTGCCTCTGGAGAGAATGATTCCAACTTGGCAGGTTGGCTGCAATCTATTTCCTAGTCCTTAACATTAGTTATTGTTTGTCAATGTGGTATATGTTTAATTTTTGTGGATTATATATAATTTATTTTAATCATATTCACACATAACCCACCCTTTCATCTCATGAATATAAAACATCTTTCCTAGCTGTTTTTCACCAAACATCCATACCTTTTTAAATTTTTTTTTTTATTAAAAAAACCCCCAAGGACAATTTGTGCTATCTACATACTGTGGGATGTAGAACCATCCACTAGAGTATAGCTGATCTACCAGTGGCCATACTGTTAAAACAGACTCTTCTTTCCACAAAAGCCACCTACCCTTAAGAGCACATGAGTTCCCACTCACTCCATGCCAGAGTGCTGGCAGGCTTGAACTTGTGCAGGTCATGGGGGCAAAGACACCTACTGTGTGTTCATGAGTCTAATAACCATGTCATATCCCTTAAACCCTACATTGCTCTGGCCCGAATGTCTTCTGCCTCTTCAAATCTCTCCATCCCCCTCTTCTGTGATGGAACTTGAGCTTTGGTGGAAAGTGTGTGACATGTTTGATATTTTGCTGGGCAATCCATAGGCACTTACTTTTTGCAGTCTATCAAGATGGGCTTTCTGCATTAGCCACCAATCACTGTACAAAACAACTTCTCGGATGCTGTCTGAGAGCTCCTTTACCTATGGGTAGAGATGGATGAATTTAGAAGATAGTTTGTAATACATTCATTTAGCAAAATCATAGTAACAGGTTTCCCATTGGTCCTGTGCAACTCCAGGGTCTTGGTCAGACGTACAGTACAAGACCTGCGTTTCTTCAATTAGAGCATTTTAGTACTTAGACTACTCATAAAGAGGATTGCCTCAACTGTTCTAAATTACTGACCCAAAGAGCAGTTCCACTAGCTTGCTATCCTGTATCCCTACCCACTGAAGTGTAGTCGAGTCTTAATTAGTTTCTGAAGCCCTGGTGATGCTCCTGTCAGTATTCTCTCACAGAGCTTGCACATACTTTCATCCTGACACTCACTTTCCACATAGGGATCTTCAGCTGGCCTATGCTCTGTGAAGGGCCCATGCACTCGTCTGGCTACAAATGACAGGGCTTTCATGGTGGACCCCTTCCACTGTGATCAAGTTCAGGACATAGCTATACCTGAGAACTGTCTGCCCCACAGCCCCAAGCCAGGGGAACCCCCGGATGCAGCTGACTATGGAATGGGGGTTTCCGCAGCTGCAGGGTCCAGTGTAGTGGAGAGAGAGTTCTGGGAGCTGAGGTTAGTGGCCAGTCAGGACCCAGCTAAGGACTGACTGTGTGAAGGGAGGGACCCTAATAGTGCATATGTAGCTGCTTACTATTATCTGACACTCCAGTTCCAGAGTATCTGACACAGTGTTTCCTCCACAGGCATACCCACACACATGTTCCACATACACAGAGACACACACAAAGACAAATGTCAATATACAATAAATGGCTATCCATTCAGTCTCTGACTTCTTTTAGTAGTACATATACCCCCTCATGAATGACTCAGCAAGGTGAATGAAAGGTAGCTAGCTGAGGATTAGTGACTAATGGCACATCTTGGCATATCAACAGAAAGGGTGTAGGTACCACCTTGCCCCATTCCTCTTGAAGTGCTCTCACCAGCATCAAGTGTGATACCCCCTCTGCCACGAGGTTCTTTAATAGCTACATCAAAGGCTCCTTTCTCTCTTCCCAGGACCCTGCTGCTTTCACCTGCACACACCACCAAGGTGTGATCATCTGCACAAGGCACCACAGTGCATTCACCTACACACACCACCACTGTGCATTCACCTGGACGCACCAGCACAGTGTGTTAATCTGCACATGCCACCACATTGCATTCACCTGCACACACTGCCATGGTTTGTTCATTGGCACAAGCCACCACGTTGCATTCACCTGCACCCACTGCCATGGTGCGTTCATTGCCACATGCCACCATGGTGCATTCACCTGCATGTGCCACCACGGCGCATGCAGTGCTGTCTCCTTCATTCTGTTCACCCTTTACTTACTGTGCACGCAGTGCAGCACCAGCTTCTCTGTGCATATTTCATATTCCAGCCTGTCCCAGAGCCTTTGGCTTTCTCCAGCGCTTTTCTTTGCCTAATCTTTGTTCCTCACTCTTAATTACATCTCTTCTGCTTGTTCAAACAACAGTGTAATAACAATATAAAGGCAAACATTGTAGCTCCGGAAACTAGGTTTACTTAGGACATTTGTTTCCCATTTAAACACCCGTGTTCTTATTTTATTTAGTTACAAAAAGTGAACTACTTTGTCAAGTGTGATTAATATGTTTTGAAAAATCCTTTAAAAACACCTGCAAAAGATCAAGCCCTTTAACATTTTGCCATGGAAGGAGGGGCTCACCAGCTTCTGCCCCTCTCAGAGGATATGATGGCAGTTGCCAGGTGCTAGGGGAAAAGGCCAATGAAGCCCAATGCACATATAAGTAAGCCTAACTAAACTCACTGGGTCTCACTGATGCTAAACAAGAGACAATAAAAGGGAATCTAGGGGTAGGGAGGAAGGGCATCGGTGTGACTCATGTGAGCCTTTAGGAACACACGTAATCAAAATATATTATACATGCATATAAAATATAATAATGAAATGGAACAACATATATAACTACTACATTCTAATAGAACATTTAGAAAAATACATGAGAAGACACTTAACCTCTAAGACAATACAAACATACTACTCACTACCTGAATATGTGTTTCAGTGTTTAAACCTGCTGAAGATGGCAGCATGGTGAGGAATAACCCAAAATGTGTTCCAAGAACAGTAGGCTCAGAGACACTGGCACACCCAAGAGAAAGCACAAGCTTTGGGGACAGACAATTGGGTGGCATGGATGAGAGGAAAGCACAGGGAAACAATACTGTGGTTTCCTTGGACTGTTCGAGGCACTCCCCCAGCACCAGTTCAGATGTTAGAATGGGTCTCTATAATGATAATTTGACTTGTCCTTCTGAAAGTCGTGTGACACTGGATTAGTCTTCTACATGCTCTGAAGCTAACCCTGAAATCCATACAATATAAGGGAATGGTCACTGGGCCCTCCTCCTAATGGAGCATAAAATGGGAAATCTAAAACAGGGGATAAGGAAGCTGATGGGGACAAGACAGTACACTGGACGGTATAACCCAAACTGACCTTTGGTCTGTATTGCTATATGGGTGACATCTCAATCTCTGTGAGGCAGCAGTAAAGGCACATGGGCTCATGGGAGGGACAAGCCCTGTTCTTTTCTGATGAGAAATGCCTAGCACTCATGCACTAACCTCTCCACATTTTAGAAACTGGTGGCCATCAGGTCAATGTTTGGAGCCACCGGCTGCGAGAGAGGAAGTATCGAGTAATATATAAAGAGATTAGTGATTCTGAAGAAGAAGAAGATGATGATTACTGAAATGGTAAGTGGTCCTCTGACACATCTCACAACACCCAGAACACACACGTTTCCCATATGGTATTAGACCCTACCCAATCATCCACTTCTAGTCCTTTGGGGTGCAAGACTGAACGGGAAGTAACATGTCATGCTTCCTTTACTCTAGTGCTGGGTAGTTTGGAGACCTTCCTTAGCCAGTGTGCTATGGGCTTCTAAATCCCAGATTAGCACTCAAAGTGTAGGCCAGTACTTCTTCTGGTGAGGTAGGCACATGCTCTAGAAAAGGGTGTGCTTGTGGGGCAGAGCTCTGAAGCTGGGCGGAAGGAGAGCAGGCAGGCTGTGAAGGACAGGTGGAAACAGAGCGCTGAGTAGGTGGTGGAAACTCACTAGCATTTCTCTCCCTTCACTTTCTTGTCTCAACCACAGACAGTCGAAATAAGCCCACGTTGGAAGAAGGATGGAGTCGCAATTCAACATCACAGCTCCAGCTTTGAAAGACTAAATATCAGCACTATAGACACATACATATATTTATATATTTATTGATCATATACATTTATATCTAAATTTATTTATTTATAAAAGTCTAGTAGAATTCTGAGTTAAGCATTTGTCACGTGTTTGTTTTCTTAGCAATTTTGCAGGATGTGCCAAACAATGTTAGGATACGTTTTCTGTCATGCCAAACATTTCCTATTATTATTGTCACTGTGTTGAGCCCCACTAGAACTGTTCTTTCTGTGCCAGGCACTGTTTAAGCATAGATCTTTGTGTATGGCAAGCATCTGGTCCGCACTGTGGGTAGTACATTCTAAGCACTCTGTTAGTATTATCTTACTGTGTGACAGCCACTCTGGCAGAATACCAATGTTTCAAGCAGGCTAAATGGCTCAGTGATAAAGGATCCTGATGTCAGACTTGAGTTCAATCTTAAAGACCTACATGGTGGACACAGAGAACTGGCTCCCTCACAGTGTCCTTTGCTATTCACAACTGAACGCATTTGTGCGTGCACACACATACACACATATCCATGCATACAAGCACAAAATAACTCAAAACACAATTGGAAATATAATAAGCCTATCAACATTCCATTTAGCAAGGCACATACCTAATGCATATTGCTGGTTGCGTGCCCTCTACTCATATGTGGAATTGTGTGTCAGCTATCATTGCACTGAAGCACACTGCCCTCCCCTTGCCTAGGACTGCCAAGCAGCTGTCTATTTGTCTATGTTAACATGTTTCTCTGTCTCCCAGTCACACATATACAAGTCATCACTAGGGACACTTGTTACCTGCCATGCTACACTAGAAATGTGTCTACTTACAACTATCTCGTTTCATTGTTTGGCTAGGACACACTTCCTTCCCTTTCTGCACAAGGTGAGAAAACCAAATTTTGTGTTGTGGTAGAATCTGGCCTTGCTTGACCACACATAGGACCTTCATCTACCAAAGAGCCTGAGGCTCAGTGTAGACAGATGCTCACGACTATGAAGATCAACAGTTATTTTTTTTTACCCTCTCATTTTAGCTTGTTGGGAGTAAGTGTAGTGTCTGATTCTAGGGATTAAACACAGGCCCTCCTGCATGTGAGGCGAGGGCTTACCACTGAGCTGCACTGGACTAGTAGTTATTGCTTCATTGTTGACAGAATCCCAAAAGAATGTTAAGGCAGAAAGATTACTCTGGGCTTACAGTTTCAGTGGGCTCAGTTGATAGACGCTTTTTCCATACACGCAGCGTATGAAGGGAGGATGTTCTTCCTTTCATCTTGGATTAGGGTTGCCAACCAGGAATATAGGAAGGGCCCAAGGCAAGAAACAGACTCAAGTACATGGTTCTAATGAGCTAATTCCTCAAGCACTCTTGTCTCCCATGTAACTACCAATACCAAGTGACATTGCCAACAGATTGTCTTGGCGATTAGATGAGAGATCCCACAACATACGTATTTTCAGAAATGTCCTCACACATGGGAAAAAGTGGAGCTTTTCCTACTATGTCCTAGACTTCTCTGAAACACTCAGACTATCACAATTAACACACATAGTTGTTTGTGTCATTTCCAGATGAGGTTTCACTAAATCACCCAGGCTGGCATCAAATTTGCAGTTGTCCTCTGTCAACTTCCAAGTCGTCAGGATCGGAGCTTCTCCTGGGCTATAATCATTATCGTTTGGTTTATTTTTGTTCACTGATATATGTTCTATTATACATCCCAGGCTATACTGGAACTCACTTTATAGCCCAATTGTGGTATTTGTGCCCCACAATGCCTCTGGAATACTGGGCTTACAAGAGTAGACTACTGTACATCGTGTGATTGAATACATTTCTAAGTGAGTTTAACATTGACCTAGGTCCCTAGAACAGGATTTAGGGAGCAACAAGCTAAGGAAGACACTATGGTCATCCCAAGGAAAATGTTGTGAGCAGTATTCACCAAACTCACAATAAAGAATACTCCTCGGGGGCTGGAGAGATGGGTTAGTGGTTAAAGTGCTGACTACTCTTCCAGAGGTCCCGAGTTCAAATCCCAGCAACCACATGGTGGCTCACAACCATCTGTAATGGGATCTGATGCCCTCTCCTGCTGTGTATGAAGACAACAACAGTGTGCTCATATACATTATGATAAATAATAATTCTTTTAAAAATACTTCTCTTTAGCCTGGGATATGGTTTAATAGTAAAGACGGACTAACATATACCACAGGTCTAGGGGACAAGGTATCACTCTAGAAAAATAATATACACTGGAAGAAATTTAGGATTTTATATGAACAGGAATAGATGATAAAGTAGATATGTAACAGAGCCTAAGGGAGGTCTCACAAATGTGGAACTAGAGCCAAGTCCAAAGTCAGAGCCGAATGGCAGCACAGGTAGAAGAGCTTATGGATTAGAAGAATTAAGGCTTATATCTGAAGGACATAGATAGTACAAATGAGATCTGGGGTTCTGCACCACTGCAGGCAAGGGACACATAACCTGTGATGGTATGATAAAGGTTTCAGTCAGGTCTAGAATTATTATTAGTGTTCCATGGTCGATGCTATGAGGTGAGAGCTATGTCATATGCCCATTTCACATAGCACTCATATGTAGGAGCCATAATGCCCCATATAACTCTCCTAGGGATGATGCAGGTAATGTGTGTTCCTGTGCATATGGCTGTGATGAACAGAACTGTAGAGAGGGAAGAGACAAGAGACCTCTGCTTCAGCACTATGTGAGATGCAGAGAGGGTTCAGAGGTGCTGATAAATGGATGTGATCAAAAAAACAATCCAAATGCAGAAAGAGATGGTTCAGGGTGAACTTCAAATGAGTAACCACGTTTAAATTTGTGTTCTTGTGTAATTTTGTATTGGATGGGCATGAAACTTGAAGGGGTATCAAGATGGAAGGTGGAGTCTTTAAATAGGTACAAAGAGTAACTTTGTATACAGGGGCCAGGAAAGTAGTAACAGGGACAATCATGGAGAAAGAAGGGGACTAGCAAGATGTGGCTAGGGGTGGGACAAGGTATGGGAACATGTCATCATGAAACCCATTACTTTATATGCTGCCTTAAAACATCAAAGAAATAGAGTCTTGAGGATGAAATGGGAAGAGAAAATAGTCTACTTTTGAATCAGAGTTAAAGGTCCTCCATTGGACAAAGAAAATCTTATATTTAAAGAAAACTGGGAGTCATGAATGGATGTTGGAACCTGGCTGTTCTTGTCACTCTCTAGAAGTGTCCTTACCGTGTCATCTGTGTCACTAACTCTCACTATTGGCCATCAGAACAATCACACATGTCACGTACTGAAGCTCAAGCCCATGGCAAATGCTAATACTGGAGGACTAATGCTTTCCAGCTGCAGTAGCATGTTGAGAGGTCTGTGGTATGGACCTTGTGGTGCAGGGTTTTGAAAATAAGCCCTAAACCATTTTGATTTACAGTCATGCAGAATGGAAGGCTACCACCCATAGCTCAATTCATTTATGCATATTTAAGTGTTCTTCATATATTCCTATAGGAATTAAAATGTATATGATTTGTTATGAACATACTAGGAATCCCAAATAACTATTTGTGAAAATACCAAATATGCAATGAATACAACTGATATGGTCCAAGTGCCAACTGAGACATTTTGAAGTTCTGTATCCAAGTTATTCAGAAATCAAGCTGTATTTGCATCTGAAATTTGCTTCCTGGTGGATACTCAGTAGGTACATGTCCACCCAGAAAAGACACTGCATGTTGGTGTGGATACCAGCCCTAAAGGGTACTGTGCTTGCTGAACTGGAGGGCATGGGCTGGTCCTGTAAGTTCCAAAGTCACTCAGCCTCTTTAACACATTTTCAGGTCCTGGTGCTGAGCACTCACCTCAGCTTATGGCTCCTCTACTGTAGGTACAAGAAGATGAAAAGCACAGGTACTGCATGCAGAGTTGTTTTAAGTGGTAAATTGGGCTCTTCCTTCCTCTCACTTCAGATGCTTCAAGCAGACGCTCTTCAGTTCTCACTCTTAGAGTGTCTGGACCAGCCCATTCCACAGAAACTCCTTGTGAGTCTCCTATCGTGGAGAATCTGGTTCTAAGTCACCAATTTTACTCGGCTCAATGAGCAAAATAGCTTTAGGTATTAGCCAGTAACTGACAATGACACAAGGTTTAGTGTCTCTTGGAATGAGAGAGACCAAACATAATGAATAGGGTGCAAATATTTCAAGAAACAGAGGAATCTTTAGAGGTATTACAGGGGATGTTAACAGGTGAAATTTATAAGTTCCCTGCTCTCCTACACCATCCTCAATAGTTCAGCTTGCATAAGTCCATGTATTAGCGGAGTACATATGTGGATGTACCTACGTCTAAGACAGAATTTCTGAAGGTCCTGGTTATAGCTGGTGTGGCCTGGATAAGTGTTTTAGTGAGAAGCTATTCGTGCATTTTAGCATTGTCCCTGAGGCTTAGCAGGTTTAGCCGTGTCCATTAGTTATCAGCAAATAGACAGCATCCTAATTGTGGCAAGAATGGTCAAATGTCAAGAGGAGATGTTGGTAGCAGTAAATATTTACTAAAGGTGACAACTATCAGGAAAAAGTACCCCTTTTGTGTATTTTAGCACACTATAATGACAAATTTGCTTATAAAGCCAATTTTTTCTAATTATTCATTTTTATGCCCCTAAGTTAGTGCTGCTATTGGATTTGGCTAGAGAAGTTTCTGATAGCAGTTACTGCAGAGATTCTTAACTGGCCAAAGTGGTGAGAATAAGTGATTGTGGATTTCACAGCCCTTCTTTTTCTTTCGAGACAGTGTTTCTCTGTGTAGCTCTGGCTGTCCTGGAACTCACTCTGTAGACCAGGCTGGCCTCGAACTCAGAAATCTGCTTGCCTCTGCCTCCCAAGTGCTGGAATTTTAATTCCATTTAATTCCTTCAGGCATGCACCACCATACCTGGCTGGATTTCCCAGCCTTAAATGAGGCATGCATATTATCCCCTCCATGGGCTAGACAGCACCATAGAAGCAAGTAAAGAATGAATGTAATGTAGAAGAGAGAGTGGAGTTGTTGGACTCAAGGTTCTAGAACATGAGATAGTATTGCATGCCTGAAGTCTCAGCAGCTGTTACTACCTGAAGAAGATTGGGCCTTCATAACTTGTCACAGAGAATGTAGAATGCTTATGAGCCTCTCTCCTATTCCTGGGGATTGGTAGAAAGTTAATAGTTGCTAGGGAGAGGGGCTTATGAAATCCTATTCCTTCCTGAAATGGATCTGTACGTAATTAATGCTTTCAGGGGATGAGGGAAATTTACTTCTGTTGTGGAGCCACTTCTAAGGTACCCATGATTCTAGATTTATTCCCTTAGCAATACCCCTAGAGGAAACAAATGTAAACCATGTGTTGACCAAAACATCTTGAAGATAGAAGAGACTACCTGGGTGTGATGTTTTGTATATGCTCGGCACAGTGAGTGGCACTATGAGAAGGTGTGGGTGGCCCTGTTGGAGTCCGTGTGATTCTGTTGGAGTAGGTGTGATCCTGTTGGAGCAGGTGTGTCACTGTGGGCCTGGGTTTTAAGACTGCCTGGAAGCCAGTCTTCTGCTAGCAGCCTACAGATGAAAATGTTGAACTGTTAGCTCCTCCTGTACCATGCCTTCCTAGATGCTGCCATGCTCCCTCTTTGATGATAATAGACTGAACCTCTGAACCTGTAAGATAGTCCCAATTAAGTGTTGTCCTTTTAAGAGTTCCCTTGGTCATGGTGTCTGTTCACAGCAGTAAAACCCTAACTAAGACAGAGGTTGGTACTGGGAGTTGGGTATTGCTGTGATAAGCCTGACCATGTTTTTGTTTGGAAGAATGTAGATTTTGGGACTTTGGATTTGGAGAGCAATGGAATGCTTTAAGTGGGGCTTAATGGGCTATCCTAGAAGGAATATGGACGACTTTGCTGCTGTGAGTGATTAGAACTGTGGGGACTGGGCCCAAGAGGTTTCAATGTAGAAGGACTTCAGTACGTGGCTCAGAGACTGTTTCTGTGGTATTTTGGGGAAGAAGGTGGCTGCTTTTTGCCATTGTCCAAAGAGTCTGCCCTGACACTAAGGTGAAGAAATTTAGATTAATTGCTTTGAAACAGGAAGTCTCAAAACAGCCTGGTGTAAATTCTGTTGTGTGAGAGAACTAAAGTTCTCTCTTATGAAGAGCATTTTAATGAAAAGGATCAAGTTGAGAAAGGAAAGAAACAAAACACGTGGTTCAAGAGTCCAATTAAATTCATACCAGGAAGTAGAATGGAGCTGAATCCTGTGTTCTAGAGGAGACCAGATTAAGGGAGTGTGACTTTGGGGCAAAGATCCTACCCAGTTACATTAGATCCAGGCATGGTGGTACACACCTTTAATCCCTGGAGACAGGAATTCAGATCTCTGAACTCAGGTCAATGTATAGAACAAGATCTGGGACAGCCAAGTTTAGGTAGAGAAGCAGGTGGAAAACAGAAAACTAGTGATAATGTAATTTAACAAGGGGGCCATGTTCCAGCTCCTGCAAGCAGCAGAACTCAGCAGCTTCGGCCATGTGGCTTTGGCTTTAGAGTGAAAAATAGAAGGGACTACTGGGACAATTGATGTTGGATAGCTGGAGCTAAGAAAGTAGCAGTGATTAAGAAGAGACCAGCATCACTGAGGTGAAATCTTCAGGGAAGTGTTTTTTGTGAGCACAGAGGCTGTGTTCCAGAGATAGCCGAGGTTGTATCTCATGCTGCAGATGTACTTAGTAATGTGTATGAGTCACCCAGGCAGTACTGGTTTTGAAGGCATGAAGGGGACATGTAGATCAGCTGATGCTTGGTACTGTGAGAGGCCAAGGAAAGCCATTGGTGAAGATGCAGCCTTAATTGTAGTTGACAACCCAGGACTGAAGGAGTCATGAAAAGGATTTGTGGTTTGGCACCATGAAGAGAGCCTATGAGAGGCTATTGGTCATCTTGCCTAGTTGCAAGGGAAGACCACAGCTTATTGGAGATGCCAGTACCATGTGATGACCACCAAGAACAGCCATGGCTAGAGGAGTGGATCAACCTGAGCTTAGAATGCTAGAGGACAGAGCTGGAGAAGTGATGCCAACCTTTTGGAGGAGTCCAGACATGTGTAGATCCCACACATTGACACAAGAAGCTGGAACATTGAAGTTGCCTTGGAGATCTCAAAATGTTTGAGATTCCAGAGCCATGAGCTATCTGCTGAGGAAAGCTGCTAACAGGGTGTGGAACTAGCCCATGAAAAGAAGTTTATTGCAGTCAAAAAAGATGAAAAGGGAGTTGGAGATCTGAAGACTGCTTTGACATCAGACACGGAGATGCAGAGTTTAGACTTCATCCAGCTGGTTTCCTGTCTTGCTTTGGGGACCACAGTTAAGTGAATGGATGAATCTCAGAAGAGACTTTGAACTTTGGACTTTTAACCTTGTTGAGACTTCCAAAGATTATAGGGACTTTGGAAGTTGGACTAAATGTATTTTGCTTTATGCTATATTTAGGTATGCCCCCCATAGACTCATATGTTTGAACAAACCTATGTTGGCCAAGGAGTGGAATGTGATGGTTGTATACCCTGGGAGTGGCACTAATAGGAGGCGTGGTCTTGTTGGAGTAGGTGTGTCACTGTGGGTGTGGGTTTTAGGGCCCTCATCCTAGTTGCCTGGAATCCAGTATTATGCTAGCAGCCTTCAGATGAAGATGTAGAACTCTCATCTCCTTCTGTACCATGCCTGCCTGGATGCTGCCATGTTTCCACCTTGATAATGGACTGAACCTCTGAACCTGTAAGTCAGCTCCAATTAAATGTTGCCCTTTATAAGAGTTGCCTTGGTCATAGTGTCTGTTTACAGCAGTAAAACCCTAAGACACTGGAGTTGGGTAGGTTCTACCTCAGTATTGGGATCAGGAGTGGTTGGAGGGAACAAAAACAGGGTACTTGATAGTGATGGTGATGAAAATAGTTGGGCAGGTGGGGATTTGTTAAATCAGTCCCCAACACATGCTCCTCAAGGTAACCTTAATTAAAGTTATGGGTTGACAAAAACAAGACAAAAATCCCCAAACCCATGAAAATAGGAAGAAGATTAGTTGAGAAAATCACTGGGAATAAAAGGAGTGGGAGGGGATACAACATAAAGATGGGATATAGTCATGGCTAAAACATAGTATGTGTATGTATATATGTCACAACAAAATATATTAGAACAGCAGCAGCATACCTCCTTCCATGGTGTCAGAATCTTTTCTTAGAATGGGCCAGGTCCTGGGACAGATCCCTAGAATTACAAAAATAATACTACTGTTAAAAGTGACAAGATCAGTGGATGAAGAGATGGTGCTGTGGTTCAGGGTACACACTGCTCTTACAAAGGACTCGGATTTGGTTCCCAGAACTCACATGGCAGCTCATCTGGTATTTAACTCTACTTCTAAAGTTGTGATTTCCTCTACTGACTCTGCACACACATGGTACACATATATAACATGTAGGTAAATCATTCATATACATAAAAGGAACTAGATTTTTTTTATAGTGGCATGACCATCTGCATAGGAAATATGACAGTTCATTAAAGATCTCAGCAGATGTGTCCTGTGCATGTACTCCTGTTCCCCTGCAAGAACAGAGCTCAGGTTTGTCCTTTTAACTCCATCTACCCATGCCCTTGCCTCAACTGAGCCTCTCCATTCCCCACACATAGTCAAAGCCTATAGTTATGCTGCCAACTTCATCTACCACACCCACTGGACCCATCCTCCTAAGCACATGTAGTCCCTTCTCTAGCCAGAGACATTAGACTCATACTGCCAAATCCACCCATCCCTGCAACCTTTCGAGAGAGGTGTACTGGACCCATAACTACAGTGCTACTGACTCTATTTACCACAGGAGCACATGTCCCACATCTGTCTTCCAGGCCTCCTTCTGCTCTTCTTCTTCTTGTAGAGATCTCAGTCTACTATTCTAAAAGAGGGGAAAGGGAGCACAGTGAGGAAATACTGCACCAAATGAAAACCAGAAAGCAACAGCTCTGATACCAAATTTCTGCATCTCTATGTTTGATGTCAAAGAGCTCCTTAGACCCCCAACTCCTTTCAGCTTTGTTGACTGCAACTCATCTCTCTCTCTCTCTCTCTCTCTCTCTCTCTCTCTCTCTCTCTCTCTCTCTCTCTCTCGCCCTCTGAGGATGATTTCACACCCAACGTTCAGCTATCCTTGGCATGGATCCCATGACTCTGGCATCTCCAACCCCTTGGGCTCTCCAACCCAATCCAGGCTTCACCTTCACAGCAGCACGCGATGGCTCATCTGCAATGTCCTCCATGCAGGGACACCCCTGAGACCAGCCTAGCCTCAGTGGCTTTCCTTAGCCATGGAGGGAGATTCCATAACTCCTTTCTTGTATCCTTGACTCTAAAGCCAGATCCATGTGGCCAAAGCTTGTCAGTTCTGCTTGGTGGGTCTGGAATGTGGCTCCCTCTTTCAACAAGTCCCCAAACTAAGGAGAGATGCACCCATACAAATAGAAGAAGCACACAGAACACCAGATAGACCGGACCAGAAATACTCACAGTGTATGCTAGTTAAAACACTAAGTACACAGAACAAGGGAAGTGTATTGAAAGCTACAAAAGAAAGGTAGCAAGTCACTCAAAAGGAAAACGTATTAGAATAACAAAGGATTTCTCAGTGGAAATTTGGAAAGCCAGAAGATCTTGGAACAATGCAGTAAGAGTGCTAAAAATGTCCACACAATGACAGCCTAGACTAATGTGTCCAGGGAAACTATCTGTGGTAGCTGAAAGAAAGAAAAATTCCCCATGCTATACACAGCCTGACATTTTTATATCCCACAAACAACACCCAAAGAAAATACAGGAAGCTGTATGTCAGGCTGCAGAGAGAAATGAGGTAGCTAAGATACTGTTGAAAGAAAAACAAAGCCATCATCACAAAAGCACAAAGTACCAAGAACATAATACCACCAAAAATCAACAACATAATGGCTCCAGTCAGCACAGACTTTTAAATATTAACTTTAAATATTGATGACCTCACTTCTCCAATTAAACAACATGCTGGCTTAAGGGATCAAGAAACAAAATCCATCTATCTGTTGCCTACAAGAAACACAGTTTCAGTTTTAAAGAGATTGACACTAGACACTGCTTTAGAGTGACAGGATGGGTAAAGAAACTCCAGTCAAACGAGACAGGGGGCAAGGCAGCAACTGGCATTGCTGTTCTAATATAAGTCAAAATAGACTTCCAAGTTAATGAGAAGCGACAAAGAAGGACACTTAATTCTAACCAAGAGAACAATTAAGCAAGACATTACTATCCTAAACATATACGCACCAAACACGGGCTCACCCGATTTCATTTAAAAACATACTAGCGGACTGAAAGACACAGCCTGGCACCAACCTGTTCATTCTATGTGAGTACAATGTCCCATTCATTCCAGTTTCTCCAATAGACAAGTCACCTGGGCAGACAGCAGACAGCACCCTGAGAATTAGATGGTTATCATCCATCCAAATGGACTTAGGAGATACCTATAGAATATTCCACACAAACACCAAAGGGCCTTCTACTCAGCAGCACAGGGACGGGTCTCCAAAACAGAGCACATCCTAGGATACAAAGCAAAGGTCTAATCTCAGGAAGATTAAAATGACAGCGAGCATCCTCTCTGATCATAACACACCACAACTTCAAACTGTCAGCAGACAGATTTCCAGTAAGTCCACAAACTCCTGGAGATTAACCAACACATGACTGAATGATGAATGGGCCAAAGAAGAAATCCCAAAGAGAAACAGAACATTTCCGGGAACTGGAGGAAAACACAACACGAAACCCATCTGAGATACAGTGTGCAAGTAGTCCTAGGAGAAAAACTGATAGCTTTCAGTGCCTACATTTGGAAAACTGAGAAAAAAGGCCCACCTCAGAAGAGCGGCATGGGCTTCAGGCCCCTAAAGAACCTCTGAGCAGGGGGGCGGGCCACTAGCTAGCCTTTTGTCGGGCTGGCAACCCAAGCAGGTGAGCCATCCCTCTGCCCCCCTCCGCCCCCGCACCCCCCCCTCCTCCCCCCCCCCTCCGGCGCGCCCCCAAGGCCGGCTCCGCCCCCTCTTGGAGTGGGTGGTGTGCTCCTGCGGCTCCTGTTGTGTCGCAGGCACACGCGCCGTTGGCGGAGCTGCAGATAAAGTGGTCTGAGCAGGACAGCCGCTGCCCCCACCAGCGCGCTGCCTGAACGGACCGAGAGGCCTAGCGACCCGACTCGCTGCCTCCCTCGAGTCCCCAGAGCTCGGGCTCAGCTTTCTCCAGGCTTCTGGGCCCGAAGTATGTAGCCCGCCTGCGGCCCGCCTAGGTACCCAGCGGCTGTCGCCCACCGGGCCGTCGAGGCGGCCAGGTGCGCAGCGCGGAGCGGCTCGCAGCGGGGCACAGGCCCGGTCTGCCAGCGGCCTGACCGGCCATCGGAGCCTGCCTCGCGGGCCTCCATCCCGTTCTCTCCGGCTCGCCCTCCTAGGGCCGTCTTTATGGGCCACCTTCTTTCGAAGGAGCCTCGGAACCGTGCGAGCCAGAAGAAGCCTCGTTGCTGCAGCTGGTGTCGCCGCCGGCGCCCTCTCATCAGGCTGCCGGGCCGGACGCCGACCAAGTCGTCCCCACAGCCCGCGGCGGCGGCGGCCCGCAACCGGGACTGCTTCTTCCGCGGGCCCTGCATGCTCTGTTTCATCGTGCACAGCCCCAGCGGGCCCGCCCCCGCCGGCCCAGAGGAGGAGCCGCCGCTGTCGCCGCCGCTGCCGCGGGACGGGGCCTACGCCACCTCCCCCTTGCAGCACCTAGAGCCGCGCTACGCGGCCTTGGCGGCCGAAGACTGCGCCGCCGCGGCCCGCCGCTTCCTGCTGTCGTCGGCCGCCGCCGCTGCCGCCTCCTCGGCCTCGTCGCCCGCCACCCGTTGCAAGGAGCTGGGGCTGGCTGCCGCCGCCGCCTGGGAGCAGCAGGGCCGGAGCCTCTTCGTGGCCAGCATGGGGCCGCTGCGCTTCCTGGGGCCGCCGGCCGCCGTGCAGCTCTTCCAGGGGCTGCCGCCACAGACGGAGCATCCCTTGGCCCCCGACCTAGTGTGCAACTGGAAGGACGACGAGCTTCCCGACTACACCTACTGCAGCCAGCCGCCACGCAGCAGCGGCGGCGGCGGCGGAGGACCTGTTGGGGGAGGTGGCTTGCTGCTGCAGCCACTGGATGCTGGCTACTGCCAGGCCCCAGAGCAGCCCCTGCCAGTGATCGGCTCCAGGCCCACCTCTCCTTCCTCAGAGTGTTCCTTCATTGAAGCTACCGGCGACACTCTCCGGGCTGGAAGCATCACTGCGTGGTCCGCCCAGCATCAGGCTGAAAGCCGCAAAGCGGACTGTCCGAGGGTCCCCGATCCCTTCGAATTCCTTAGAGATTCGCCCCCTGAGCCCCTAGACATCAACCAGCTACCCGGGTCCATCGTGCTTGAGGTGGATCTGGACGACTAGGTCCAGGGATGCGAGTTTTTCCCCAACGCAGCCCCCCCGCCCCCCTTCCCGAGGCTGTCTCTGTCCTCCCCCTGTGCAAGGAGGAGTGGGATTCCCTGATTCCCTGACAGCCCGGGGTCGCTTGAAGGGGAGACTGGGCAGCCAGTCGCCCCGTGCTTAAGGCCTGTTTTGAAGTAGAAAAGCTTGGAGTCTGCTGAATGCCTTGTCGTAGATTAGGTCCGTTTCCACAATTCAGGATTCATTTATTGCTTTAGCAAATCCCGATATAGAAACTATTAGATTTCTGTGGAATAAATATATGCATACTTGAGCAATTTCTATTTGGTGGGTAACAGCTTTACATACCGACGTTTGAAAAAGTTTTCAAACTGTTTTCAGGTTTGGTCGCTGCTAGTTAGTGCCAATAACTTACAATTAAGCATGTACCATGATCAGTCACTGTACCAGCGCTTTATAAATCTCATGGGTTTCTCCATTTGATGCTGTGACATAAATCCTGTTAATATTTATTGTATTAAAAAAGAAACTGACATTCCAGTGTTTTGGGACAGATGACTTACACCAGTGAGCCCTGAAGAAGAGGAAATCGTGGTTGAAAGACTGGATCAAGGTCACACCCATAAACTAAAGAGCAAATCTGGGACTTGAACTAGGGACTTTCGGCCAGCTTGACTTGAAAACCAAACCAACTCTGTTCTTTATGCCGTTGTTCCTCCTTCCTATGTCCTTACCTTTCTTTATGTGCAATGGATTACCAGAAGTCGGAAGTCTTTTATGTTGGGGGTTGGGTGAATGAAGAAGTTAAGTGCCTGGTGGGAATTTTATGTCAGTGTCAGTTACTAAGTAAAATGTCCTGCTTTGTCAGCGCTAGAAACAAACTTTGTGACAGTTTGTGTTAAGTTATTAACTCCCCTTCCCCTTGTTTCTTGTCTTTGTTCCCACACTTTTTTCTGGAGGTTATAAAATGAGAACTTGAGTTTTCAGTGTGGATGATATTTAAATAGCACTAGCCAGAAAGAACCTTCAGGAGACTGTGGCTACTTTCCTTGTTACTGAATTAACTGCCAATGAATTGTAAATGTTACTGTCACATCAGTGTACCTTATCTGAGTAGACTTTTAACATATGTGTAATTGTGTGTTTGAATCTGTTTTACTGTGACATTGATGTTCTTGTGAAAAATACAGCAAAAGACTAAATAAGTTCCACATTTCGTTGTCTCATAATCTAATGATTTATGGAGTTTTACTTGCTGGGGGAAATATTACTTTGTGTGTTCAGGGGATGAATTTAGGGCAAAGTCTTGAGTCCTTATGTCACTGGAAAACACAGATATTTACAATTCATAATAGTACCAACATTATTTTTATGAAGCAGCAACAAAATTAATTTTATAGTTGGGGGGTCACCACAACATGAGGAACCATATTAAAGGGTTGCAGCATTAGAAAGGTTGAAAACCAGTTATATAGATAAATAAAACATCAACAGAACGATCAGAAAGAGCACAAATAAATGAATTAATGATACAACTAAAAAGTTGGACAAGCAGAAACAAACCAAGTCCAAAACAGCAAGAAGTAATAAAAACCAGAGCAGGAATCAATAAAACAGAAAACAGTACACAGAATCAAAAAGTCTAAGAGCTGCGGCTCTGAGGAAATAGACAACATTGGCAGGCTGTTGGCCCAACTAAACAAAAGAAAGGCAGGACCCAAATGAACAGAATCAGGATTGAGCTGGGAAAAATCACAACAAACACTAATAAAGAAGTTAAGAATAATATAAAAAGGAATACATTAAAAACCAGTAATTCATTAAGTTGAAAATCCTAAAAGAAATCAATGAATTCTAGATTCAACTAAATTACCAAAATTAAAGAAAGAAGAAAACAACCTAAACAGACCCTAGCAAAGGAAATTGAAATAGTAATCAAAAGGCTTCAAGTTAAAAAAAAATGTCCAGGCTCAGGTGGATTCCCAGGTTTTCAAAGGAGATCTCCAGGTAATCTGTCTTAAGCTTTCAAACAAACAAACAAACAAATACATAAACAAAGAAGTAAATAAGTAAATAAATAACAGATGCCAGAGAGGTGGGGGGAGAAGGAGAGAGGGAGGGAGGGAGAGAGAGTGAGAGAGAGTGAGAAGGAGAAGGATGAGAGGGAGAGAGAATGAGCAGAAATGGGAGTAGGAGGGAGAGGGAGAGGGAGAGGGAGAGGGAGAGGGAGAGGGAGAGGGAGAGGGAGAGGGAGAGAGAGAGAGAGAAAGAGAGAGAGCTATATAGAGAGATATATGCTCCTAAGCACATTCTGTGAAGCCAGTATCACTCTAAAACCAAACCAGGTAAAGACACAATTTAAAAAGAAAACTACAGGCCAATAACCCTGATGACTATAAATTCTAAATGCCTAATAAAATACTTGCAAGTAGAATACACACATACATAAAAATGATTACTAACTATGATAACATTGGCTTTATCCCTGAAATTCAAGTCATAAATGTAATAAACCATATAAGTGGAGAAAAAGACAAAAATCACTTGATCATCTCAATAAATGGCAGAAATGTCTTTAACAGAATCCAACATGATCTCTTGATAAAAGTCCTGGATAAAATAGAACTAGAAGAAACATGCCTCAACATAGTAATAGCTAAATACTAGATACCTACAACCAACATCATCCCAAATAGAGGAAAAACTTGAAGCAATCCCACTAACATCCTGTATAAGAGAGGAGTGTCCACTATGTCCACTCTCTTTCAATACTGTGGTCAAAGCACTAACTGGAGCAATAAGGCAAGAGAAGGAAATAAAAGGGATATCAATAGGAAGTGAAGAAGTCAGATTGTATCTATCACAGATGACATGGTGTTATATATAAGAGTTTCAAAAACTCTACCAGAAAACTTCTAGAACCCATGCACAAATTTATTAATTTGGCAGGATACAGAATGAACTTGCACGAATCAATAGCTTTTCTGTACACCACTGTGATGGTTTGTATAAGCTTGGCCCTGGGAGTGGCACTGTTAGGAGGTGTGGCCTTGTTGGAGTAGGTGTGTCACCCTGGGAGTGAGCTTAAGACCCTCACCCTTGCTGCCTGGAAGTCAGTCTTCTGCTAGCAGCCTTCAGATCAAGATGTAGAACTCTCAGCTCCTCCTTGCACCATGCCAGCCTGGATTCGGCAATGTTTCTGCCTGATGATAATGGACTGAACCTGTGAACCTGTAAGCCAGCCCCAATTAAACGTTGTCCTTATGAGAGTTGCCTTGGTCATAGTGTCTTTTCACAGTAGTAAAGCCCTAACTAAGACAACCACCAACAAACAGGTAGAAAGAGATCACAGACACACTCTCATTCACAATAGTCTCGAAGAAAATAAAATATCTAGAAGTAAATCTAACCAAGGAGACTAAGCTACCTTTACAATGAAAACTTTAAACCTGTGCAAAAAGAGAGAAAGATACTGGAAAATGGAAGCACATCCCATTGCACATGGATTGGTGGGGTTAATATTGTGTAAATGATGATGTCACCAAAAGCTCTTGATCATTTCAATTCAGTCTCATTCCAAGTCTCCATCTCACTCTTCACAGAAAAAAATTATCCTAAAATTCTTACAGAACTACAAAATATCTAGATGGCCAAAAAAGGACAGTGCTATAGGGAGTACCATTCTATTTCTCAAGATATTACAGAGCCACAGGAAGAAAAAAAATGTGAAACACAAAATCAAAGATCCAAACACAAGACCCCTAATTTCAGCCATTTAATATTTGACAAAGATGTCAAAAACAGAAGGTGGGAAAAAAACCCAGCATCTTCAGCAAATTTTGCTGGGAAAACTGGAGACAGAAGGATCAGGTCAAATAACAGTAAGGATGTCTGAAAAGTCATAAGGAACCACACCATTAGACAGCTACCTATAAAACACTTACATTGGTATATAAAAATACATATATAATTTAAAGTAAAATATCCCATCTGGGCTGAAAATGCTCCCTTCAAGAGCCAAAGATCTTCTACTTCTTTAGAGGTGTTGGTCAGAGTTATCTAGTAGATTCCCAGAGAACTGCAAGTTATTTACCCAGGTTCCTTCACTCCCTGCTTTCACACCAGAGCCAGAAGATACCCTGTACTTCAGATGCAGGGCCCAGAAGCCCCTGAGCTAGAACTGAGCTGAATGCCTTCTCCCTGAGGACTAACTTTCATGGTACAAGAATGTACCATGCAAACTCCCAGAGGGAGGCAACCAACAGTCCTGCCCAGCTATGGTGCCTATGAACACAGCAATAATCAGCATGGCACAATAACTGTAAGAGTTCAGTAGTGGCATACAGACCTTGCTGGTAGCCAAAAATGCTCTAATTGGATGGAACCTGCTGAACAAGAAGGAAAATCATACCTGTTATTAAAAACCTGGCCAACAACTCAGGGCTAGCGAAGTCATGGATCTTGGAGCACAGTCCCAACTGCTAGGCTCTGAGATCATTATAGAAGTGTGTGTGTGTGTGTGTGCGTGTGTGTGTGTGTGTGTGTGTGTGTGTGTGTGTGTGTTGATCATAAGAGCCTGAGGAACAAGGAGTTTGCTGTGAGATTGTGTCTCCTAGAAATGTCAGAAACTCTATACATGAATGTTTACCTACATGATTGTCTAAACATAAGCTGAACAAAGATGACACCTATAGACATGCTAATGTGGAAGGAAGAAAGCTTGGGAAATATCAGTTCTGCATAAAGAACTACAGGCAACTAAAGGATGCTGAGAGTAAAAGAAGTGTTCTTCCCCAGGGAAGAACACTTGGCTATACAATACCAAGTGGTCAGCTCTGAAAATATACATACAAGTATCATTATACAGACTGAGCAGGTAACATTTGTGTATGTAGGAATATGTGTATACGAGTGTGTACATATATGTATACACACACACACACACATATATGTAAGCCCATTTAAATCCATTAAAGAAATAAGAAGAAAAGAGACCACTAAAATCAGGAACAAGATGAGGATGTTCACTGTCCTCCCTCCGTTGAACATAATACTTTAAGTATGGACCAGATCAGTAAGACAAGTGATGGTGATAAAGGGGATGCAAATAAGACAGGAAGAAGTCAAAATGTCTTTATTTTCAGAAGCTGATTCTGTACACAAGAATCCCTAAAAAGTCCAGCAGAAACTCCTCTAGCTGATAAACACACTCAGCAAAGTAACAGGATACAAAATTAACTCATAAAGGTCAGGAGCTTTCCTCTATACACACGGCAAACACCCAAGAAAGCTGTCAAGGAGTAATACCATTCACAATAGTCTCAGATAAAATATCTTGGAGTAACTCTAATCAAGCAAGTGGAAGACTTGTATGATAAAAAAAAAAACAACAACTTTGTCTTTGAAGAAAGAAGTTGAAGAAGACATCAGAGGATAGAAAGACCTCCCAGGCTCATGGATCAGTAGGATTAGTAGTGAGTGAATGGCTATCCTGACAAAAACATTCTACAGATTCAACATCATCTTCATAAAACTTCTAATGTGGTTTTTCACAGAAATTGAAAAGATAACATTAAGTTTTATCTGTCTTGATGCTCTAATAAATACTTCAAATATTATGTTGGATGGGAGGGAGGAAAGTGAACATCCTTGTCTTATTCATGATTTTAGTGGCCTTTTCTTTAGTGAATCTTACACACATACATACACACACACACATGAACACAGACACACACATGCATGCATGTGCACATATGTATATTATTCTTAAATACATAAATAAGAGCTGCTGTATATTGTTACTTGAATGTATCCATTCTAAAGACTGACCATTTGATATTAGATAATCAATTGGTGTGTTCTTCCTTGGGAAAGATGACTTCTCCACTTTCAGCATTCCTTAGTTTCCTGTAGTTCTTTGTGTAGGGTTGAAATATAGATGACCCAAGATATATCTGTGACATGATCCAGGTATGCCATTATTGGACATCCACCTGAAGAATTCCATACCCTAATAAAGAAACCTCTGCTCATTTATATTTACTGCTGTTCTATTGACAATAACCAGGAAATAAAAACAATCTAGATGTTATCAACCAAGGAAGAGATAATGAAAATGTGCTGTATTTACACAATGGAATATTAATTAAGCAAAATGAAATGAAGAAATTCACAGGGAAATGAATGGAGCTAGAAAGACTCATTGTGAGTGAGGTAACACAGCCACTTTCCGTTTGGATTTATGTTCAAAACCACAAGATAAAACACTAATTTGTTACCATTTTTAGGCCAAAACCCTATGGCTAGGTAGCTCCTAACCTCTAGTGGACAACCTCTTACTGTTGTTCAGCTCAGTGGACATAGTATGAAACCAATTCCTAATGAGTTATCGTTATACAAATAAAGCCTCATTGGAGAAACCTCTTTTTGTAATGTGTGATTGTTAACACAAAGCCTCACAACTGGCCAGGGTTAGACAGGAAGATACTGTAAAATGCTGAGCCTTGAATAGAACAGACATACTGCTCAAATTCTTCCCAAGGCTCATGGATCACTGCAGAAGACAAGCCAGAAAGAATGTAACAGCCAAAGGTGTTGCCTAAGTACAAGTCACCAGTTTCTTCTGGACACAGCATGGCACATGTGAACTCATTGTTTCCTCCTCCTTTTGTTCAAAACAGATTCTTGAGAGAAGAAGGAAGCAGAGGGAAGAAGAAAAGAAGGAGGAGGGTGACAGTGCCATGGTGGAGGAACAGGAAGAGCAGGGGCAGGGGCAGGGGCACTCTACACTGGACACTGCAGTGAACAGTCTCAGTGCTGCAGCTCTGAATTCTGGTATAAGTCCTTGCCTAGGGAGTTATTGGCATCCCAGGGTCTCAGTTACTGCCTCTGCTCCACAGGCAGAGGAAAACACGTGGCGTCCAGCCTTTTCTCACTCTCTTGGGGACAATGTTGGCTTCTGACTGATGTGGACCATCATCATCTTCCGGCGGTGCTGCTGTGTCTGCCACCAACGCTGAGCCCAGGCAATGCTGAGCCCAGGCACTGCCTTCAGACCCAGCAATGACAGCATGAAATCAAATTGATGGCCTACCAGGAAGCTCACAATTACTCATCGCTGCCATTTTAGTTCAGGTTTTTGCCAAACTATTTATTACCTCCTTATGAGGAAGTGATGAACCTTCTCCACTACAACAGTAGCTGCTGCTGCCTCCTCAGGGTAGTCCTGCAGTTGGCAGTCCTCCCCTCCCCCCCCCCCGGCCCCACCCCCCCCCTCCCCCGCTCCAGCCGGGTGCTGGTCTGCCCCATGGCCCCCAGGGAGCACAGGTCCTTTGTCTGAACCAAGAAGAAGCAGCAAAAGACCCTTCCTCATCCCAGTGTCCCTGACCCTCGGCCCTCTGAAGGGTCTGCTGACTGGGCAGCCGTTAAAGCCCTTGGAATGGAGTCTACTGACTCAGTGGCCAGCTGTAGGGAGCTGGACCCAGGGGCCTTCCTGGATAGGGATTCAGTGTGTAAGGATGAGCTACTGAAAGATTCAAGCATGATTGTGTATTCGCCCCCCCCCCCCCGCCCCCGACAGCAAAGACAAGACACCCAGCAGACATTGATTCTTCCCAGGTGACTTGGGCGTTGAGGTGTGGTGTGTGTGTGTATGTATGTGTGTGTGCAAACAGGGCTACCATGATGGTGACTTTAAAGAATTCAATACGATGCTCTGGATGGGTCCCTGACTACTCTGACAATTGTCACATAGACCTCCTTTAATGAAGACAGAGGGCTCTGCCTGCTTCTCTGAGGCGTAGGCTTGAGATCAAGGGTAGCTCCATTTATCCACAGATGCCTGTCTGTCTGCTGCAAAAGCATCATTAATGAACAGGATTCACCAAACTTTATGGCACAGCTGCTCCTGGAGCTAGGGCAGGTCCTGCCTGTATTCAAGAGCTTGACAGCAACCGTGGTCAGGGAGACCCACAAGAAAAGAATTAATTGACTTTTGGAAATGGTACAGCCACTTTGTCCTTTTCATTTTTCTCCTCCTGTGTCCCTTTTCTCTACATCTCCACGACAGATTTGGGGCATGGATGCCTCCTGTTCCCAACAAAAGCAGTGTTGTAGACGACGGAGAAGCTAGTTTTGTGACTCATTCTGTGCCCCTGTCATTTTCAGAGTTGTATTTCACCGACCTGCTTGGCTGAGAAACAAGTGTTTAGAAAGCCCCCCTCCCCCGCACCTGATGGCGGGGGTGGGGGGGTGGGGGTGGGGGTGGGGTGCTGGGACTGTGCTCTGAGCTGCTTCTCAGTGTTGGAGTGACTTTGTCAAAGAACTTCCCGGTGTCTCAGTCTGGCAGAGACAGTTTATCTTGGCCCTGAGTGAGGAAGGAAAGCCTCAGGGGCCTGGGGATTGCAACCATGGCTGCCAGCATCTGCAGGGCTGCCATTGATCTGATCCTGCGGGAGAGTGAGAACAGATGGACAGGTTGATCTGACAAGCCCCAGGTGGAAAGTACACATCTGTGTATGGTAGAGGGGCTCCTCACAGCAGGCGTCAGCCGCCTTAGCCTTGCACTTCAGGTAGAGAAGATTATACTGTGTCTTTTTGTTTTCCTTTACAAACAAATCACAAAGGCAGGCAGGAATTCTGGACAAGGGAATTCTGTACCTCTCCCCCAAGTTGGGTTTCTAAGTGTCTGGCGACTGTTGGGCCAGGAGGAGAGACAGTGATCAGGTCTGTGGTGGTAGCCCCAGGCCTTCTAGGAGTGGAGGCCTAAGTTTGGTGACTAGTAGAGACCTCCTCCATCTTTGCCCTTTGTCTGTGCCCACAGGTGATCAGTGGTCCCTGCCCAACCTAAACACAGTCTGCAGTCTCTGTCGCCCTGTCCTCTGTAAGCAGATGGACTGAGGAAGTTTTGTGTCCTGGGCAAGGCAGCCTCAGAGCCTGGCTCTCACATAGTATTTTTGCTTGAGGTCTGTCATTTGTGTGTTTTAAACTGAACACCTAGACTGAATACGCAGGTTATCTGGGATTTTCATGGTGCTCCCTGCCCCTAGCTTCTTGGAGGTTTTGTTAGGGTTTCCGTTGCTGTGAACAGATACCATGACTAAGGCAACTCTTATAAAGGACAACATTTAATTGGTGCTGGCTTACAGGTTTAGAGGTTCAGTTCATTATCATCAAGGCAGGAACATGGCAGCATCCAGGCAGGCATGGTGCAGGAGGAGCTGAGAGTTCTACATCTTTATCTGAAGGCAACCAGGAAAAGACTGTCTTCCAGGCAGCTAGGAGAAGGGTCTCAAAGCCCAGTCTCACAGCAATACACTTCCTCCAACAAGGCCACACTTATTCTAACAAGGTCACACCCCCTAACAGTACCACTCCTTGGGCCAAGCATTTTCAAACCACCACAGACTGTGTAAAGAGCCTCTTGCAGGAGGTGACAGTGATGTCTAACAGGACCCTGGGTCTGGTTACTGTTGTCTGACCCAGGAGTACAGAAGCAGCTGAGATGAGCATCCCCTGCCAAGTGCAGTTATGCAAGGAGTTTGGTTCTTCCTCTGCTCTTGAAGACTCAGCAATGCCCTTATGGTGAGAAAGGAAAAAGGAAGGAAAAAGTCCACATGCAAACACACATGAATACATCCAAGGCTGTAAAGTGAATGCCTGTCTGCATTTGGGTTTGGATGCACAAACCAACATACTTGTCAAACAAAAGAGAACTCTACATAGTGATGTTGGATGATGATGATGATGACGATGACGATGGTGTGTGTGTGTGTGTGTGTGTGTGTGTGTGTGTGTGTGTTGTATGTGGCCTGGAGCCCTGTGTTCCTGTGAAGATACTTTGAATGGTCCATTCTGCTCACATTAGCCACACATCTGGAGCACATACGGCCTTCTCAAGGTAATTTATTTTATGCATTTACTGTTTACTGAATAAATGTCTGACTGTATTTGGGTGCATTCCACAGCCTTGTGGATGGCAGCACCTGTGTTTGCCAGCCACACTGCTCTCCAGGGAGAGGCTCCTTAGTCAGCTAACCACTGTGATTTGCACATCGCTCTGTGGAGACTCAGAGACCTGTGTTCTGTTCCAAGTACAGGGAAACATCCGGAACCCGTCTGTCACTTTCCGACAGAAGCTCTATTGAATCTCGAGTGACAAACTTGGACTGGTTGTGACCCAGATATGCACCTGCTTAGGGTCATCCTGGGTCTCTGGCAGATACCTTGGAGCCAAAAATCTGTACCTCCTCCATCATGGTCTAGAGGGTTGGTGTGTGGCAGAGGCACCTGAGCTGCAACCCTCAGGTACCTTCCCCACTACCTTGTTAAAACCCCAGACACCTCACTGAAGTGTCTCATGGGAGAGTAAGTTTTCCCTCAAAATGAATCCCTCTTTATTTATCTGATGATGAACAGGGACCAATCTCAAGTCTCTTTCCCCTGGCAGAGTGGGGAGCTGGCCTGAGAGTGACTATCTTTACTGAAGCACTCTCCATGATTACTAAGCCACAGGCTGGCTTTAGGCCATTCTGACACTCAGAGAGAGCACAGGAAATAGTGAATTAGGGCCTGGGAGACTTGGCTGAGTTGGGTTTCCAGGTAAATGGGAGGAGAGGGTAGGCATAGGTCTTGGTGCTCTGGTCAGATTTGCAGCTGCTAACACACTTCTGTGTGGGGTACAGTACTGCCCATCAGTTACTGTGAATATGTGTATGTATTTTAAGCAATAAGACTCGGCTGTTCAGACTCCCCTGGACAGTCCAGTTGATGCATATCCTGTGCTGTGGTTGTTCTGAAGACAACGTGGCTCTAACCACTGTGAGAAGCCCTAATTAAATCAGTCTCAAAGCCCCCCACCCCAATAGTACTGCCCCAACTCCTCTCCTCTCTGGGTCTACCCTTTCTGTCTCTCATTAGAAAAGAATGGGTTTCTAAGAGATAACCACCAAACATGCCAAAAGAAAATTGAATAAGACAAAGCATTTAGTTTCACAGAGGCTGTTAAAGTATGCACAAGACTTCTGTATGCCCAAGTCAATCCAAGTCCCAACATAGAGAAGATAGTTGGGCATGAAATCCCACTGGTAGCTCAGGAACAATAGGCAGCCAGGCGATGGGGAGTCCATTTTCTTTGAGAGTGTATCCTCTGGGAAGTCAAACTCACTCGAGTGGAAGGCCACACATCCAAGAATATTTGGGCAGAACAAACTGGTTTTGATGAACTTTTTTTAAAAAGACACAAATGTGGGTGGCGGTGGTGGTGGTGCCTGTCTCTAATCCCAGCACTTTTGAGGCAGAAGCACGAGGATCTCTGTGAGTTCTACGCCAGCCTGGTCTTCCGATCGAGTTAAAGGACAACCAGGGCTACACAGAGAAATTCTGTCTCAAACAAACAAAACAAACAAACAAACAAACAAACAAACAAACAAAATCAGGACCCAAAGTTGGATGATTTGAAAGGGGGACGTGTCTGGGATTAGTTGGGGGAAGGGATGAATAACATAAAAAAGATTATATAAATTTTTTAAAGAAATAATAAAAATCTACGAACTCAGCACAATGACCCTAACATTGATGCAAGACACATGATTCAGACAGAAAAGCCAACGTATTTTGACATTTAGGAAATTAACAATTAAATATTAATATCTAATGCCAGACACAAAGTCACATTTAGGTGAGGATGAAAAGACACATACAATTAAAGTAACAGTAAGACTGAGAGAAAGCAGTGAAATTTAAAGAAACAGAGCTATGCATTGCTCTGAGGCTAGTACACTAAAGACTGTCACATTGCAAAGGCTGTAACGGCCAGCTATCAGGGATAGCAACAAGAGAACTAGCAACATAGTTGGTGGAATCAAGGCTCTGATTGTAAAGTTCATACTGAAATGCAAAAGCACGTAGCATAGCCAAAACAACGTGTGAGGCGGTAACACTAGGATGAGACACAGCCTGACTTCATGTTATTCTCATGCTTTACGGCACGGGCACTAGGTGGTTGCAGTAAAGATCAAGCAGAGGCCACAGAGGGTAGTGCATACCTGTGATGCACAGCAGTGAAGAGGCAGATGCAAGAGAATGAGTACCAGCTTGAGAGCAGCCTGATCAGGGCAGGGAGTTGCACGCTCCCCAAGGCTACATACAAACCAAATACCAAGAGACACGTGTGTTCCTAAATGGAATCCCAGTTACTCAGGAAGTAAAGGCAGGAGGATTGCTGGGTATCAAAGTTTTAAGACTCTGTCAGTAACACAATGTTCTTCCCCTTTAAAGAAAAAAAAAAAAGCAAATAGAGAAAAAAAAAACAAAAAAAAAAACAAGGTAACCCAGACGTAAACTTTCACACTGGCCAACAGAAAAAAAAACTTAAATATAAGAATGTATCATTTTTTAAAAATTCCATATGTGCACATAATGTATTTTAATATTTACCCCCCCACACTCTTCTCCCCATCTTCTCCCAGATTGGTCCCTGACTTTTACACTTCCAGCCAACACTGCTTCCTCTCTTTTTTTGTTTTGTAACAACTCATTGAATCCAAATTTTCCTGCCCATATAGTTATGGGTACATTGTCATCATCTGGAGAATGGGGTCACACCCTAAAAGAAAACTGGCCCTCCTTCTCCTCCAAACTTCATCAAGTGACTTCATTTGTCAGTTATGGATACAGACTCACCGACCATCTCCCCTCCACACCAGAATATTGACTGGCTTGGGCTTGTTCGGGTCTTTCATAGGTAAATATAGTTGCTATGAATTCATGAGAACAGTGGCCCTGCCATGTGAGAAAATACCCCTTTGCTCCAGTCCTCCCTGTTATTTGGCCCTTACAAATCTTTTGTCTTTCCTAATGTTCCCTTAGTCTTGGGGTGAGGCAGTTGGATGTGATGTCCTATTAGTGGCTCCTCTCCCCACACATACAGACATAGTTCTGACAAGTTGTGACTTACTGCATGGATTGCTTTTCACTACACAAAGAAGCAAGCATCTCCGATGGAGTCTGAGAGTTACACTAATCCATGGATGGAAATTTCCAGCATAATTTGATACTATGTTCATTTAGTAAAATAGCACTATTATCTTTATCCTGAGGCCTGGGAGCTGTCTGACCTTGCATTCTTGATTTAGCATACCAGACAAGTGGTCCTTCCAGTGGAACAGGCTTTCATTTCAGTCAGGAATCTATTGGTTATCCCTATAGCGTGCATACCCCTATATACCTTTGGGTATATCTTGCCATGATGGGTATTTTGGTATCTGCAGGGCTTACAGCTGACAAAACTGTTGATGACTCCTCACTCTCCCAGAACTGTGCATAGTACATTTTGTACTTTAAAAGCCAGCCAGTACAGAGGATGCTTTCTGGTAAATACCAGTTTGAGTTTTCCATGACCTGAGAATAAAACGTTTGCCATTTCTAGCGAAAGTGTTTTACCACTAAGATCTGCGAGCAATCAAAAGCAACAATTTGAAGAGGCAATGTACTGAAGTAAATGGTTCTGTGCCAAATTGATATCAGCAGGCAACTGCAGACTTGAATCCCTGCCTCTTTCTCGTCATATAAAAAAAATAAAAATAAACCAGATTCAATCGGAGTCCAACATGGAAAATGTAAGAGTGTAGACCGCCTAGAAATAGGCACACTAAGTAAATTTCTTAATTTATGGATATAAAATGTTATTTAAATATAACACCCAAATCATGAGGCAGCAAGTTGCTAAGTCTAGGGTAGATCAGTAGATCAATTTTTCGGCTGGCAAAACACCCAGAGTTTGACTCTTGAATATCCAGAAACAAAGCCAAACAATCAAGAAGAGAAAACTTCAAGAGTAGAGCCAAAGATACTCAGGTAACAAATATGTACATGAAAATATGTATCAATGTCAGTAAGTAAATAAATATTTAAACATAATCAACAACTACATGTCCCTTAAACTGGAAAATATTAGAGACAGGTTTGGTTAGTCCCTACTGTTGTAAAGGTTAATTTTGTTCACTGTTTTGGTATACATTCCATCATGTCCGGGAAATTACAGTAACAGGAGCTTGAAGCAGCTAGTCACATTCTCTGCACTCCGGAAGAGAGAAGGATGAACGCTCAGCTTGCTTTCCCATTGTGTGTTCTGTTTAGGACTATTGTGCAAGGAATGGTACCACCCACACTTGCTGTGTCTTATTCTTTCAACTAACCCAATCTAGATAATCCCTCACTGGCTTACCCAGAATTGTGCCTTCTAGGTGTTTCTAGATTATGTCAATTCGGCGATCTAGATTAACTAGTGCAGTTAACTAGCTCAGGGCATACCAAAAAGTCACAGAAACTCAACAAGTGTGGATACTGTTATGCTTTGAATGTGAAATGTCCAAGATGCACATGTGTTGGAATCTAGGTCCCAAATTAGTGATGCTCTTCTGGGAGGTTTTGAAATCTTTTGGACATAGGGCCGAGCTGTTAGATACTAGGGCATAGGTGTGGGGGCTTGAGTGGGCCTTAAGGAGTACATACCAGGTTCTTTTTCTTGTCCAAGCTGTCTGCTTTTTTGGCCCTCTGATATGAGATGAATAAACTAAGCCATAAATTCCCACCATCATAGACACAGTGCTAGTTTTTAGGCTACCTTTACCCACAAAGATAGACTGTATTCTCTTCAACTATGAGCCCAAATAAATCCTTTCTCACTTCAGTTGCTTATGTCATGGATATGGACAAGCACTATAGTAAGAAAATACAGAAAGTTCTTACCCAGGATAGGGTTGCTATGGTAGATCTGACTCTTCTGTTCTTCAGCATTTGGGACTGATTTATGTAAAGAATGCTTATGGGTTTGGTTCAGACCAGGAAAACCTTAAAATCCTATAACAAAGATTAAGGGGATATCCTGGTGAGAACTGCAAAGACCAGACTTCAGAAATAAACTTAAGCTGTACAGGTGATACTTTGCAGCCTTCAGTGGGGAATAAGGACTCTAACATGAAATGAGAAAGAAGAGATTTGAGTATATTCTAGTGAATAGTTTGTCAGTGTCTTGTTTGCTGTAAAAATTTTAATAAGAATTAATTTTGAAATAATGGGCTAATGAGCATGATAGACTAAATGTCAAGAACAAATCTTTTCGGGCCTGCGAGAGAAATGGGTCAGTGGGTAATGTGCTTGCCGGGCTAGCATGACCACCAAGGTGATCATTATGCAGGTACAAGCCAGGCATGACATCACAAGCCTGCAACCCAGAACTGAGGGAAGGGGACAAGCAGATCGTGGGGACTTGGTACTCAGTCATTCTAACCTAAACTGCAACTTCCAGGTTCAGTGACAAAAATATTGCCAAGAAGCAAAATAAGAGGATGTGACAGTATCAGCTTTTGTCCTTCACAAGCACTCTAAAGAGAAAGCTCACAACACGCATGTGAGTACACACACACACAGACAGAGACAGAGAAAGACAGAGACAGAGAGCGAGCAAACACACACATACACTCTTGCATAAATAAATATTTGTAGGAAGATATGAGGAAACTAATTGCTTTATATTTTAATCTAACAATTATTTTAAAAATGAAGAAATTGACCTTTAAAAAGGAACAAAGAAAATGCCGAGAGAAGATTCAGGGAAGGGCTTATTGTGGAGCCCAAGGTTCTGGATGCTCTCCCTGCCAGAAAAACTGTCACTTTGATAAGGGCAACATTGTGAGATCTGTGCTCTGGACAGAAAATCTAGACAAAAAAGAGAGTCATCGCTATAACATGTGACTAAGGTAGCTGAGACTTTCTTATTGCAGTTGCTTAGTTACTTGGGGGTGCATATAAATTCTAATCATATGCGTGCTCTTTGCTAATATTGTTAAAAGGATTTTAGACCTCTTGGGTCTTTACAGAAAAAGCACGTACAAAAGTGCTTTTCAACTTTAATAATTCCTTCATAAGCTATTTAAATGTCATAAGGATATTGCAGATAAATCCCAAGATAGAGCATCTGTGTAAGAAAGAGACTAAAGAATAAGGATTTGAACGGTGAGCTCTAGCATAGATAGTCTATTTAGACTAATGACTGTACAGTAGTGGGCGGAATGATGGAACTTGGACATGAAGAAAAGCCTGGGTAAGCTTAGGAGGATTCTGGAGTAGCCAGAACTATGGAAAGCAAAGATGCCAATTTAGATGGGAGTACTCAAGGACCACACCACCACTCTCAAGTACTTCCCGTTCCTGGAGCCTGGACTAGCACATCCATTCTTACCTCACATGCCTCACGCACTTTCCCCGAGTAGTTTATGACACTGTCTGCTCTAATTTCTTGGTTCTCCTGGGACAGTTGGATCAGGGCCATTAGTCTTTTCTTGAAGAAACAGTTCTTCATTCCTTTGTATCTGATGTAGCTTCTTTTTGAGGGACTCTCCAACAATATAAACCCAGGCAAGCTAAAAAAAATCTAGGATCATGTGTAGAGCACTCAAGTACTTATGCCATCCTTATGGCTTCAGCTTACCCCATGGCCCCCAATCTTTAGGTTTGATAATTGAGGTAATCCATGAATGGGCAGTTCCACATGGAGCCCAGAAACTACAAGCATCGTGTGTCTGACAGACTCTTGCAACACAATTCTCCCTAGTACTGCAACAGAACAGCTGGAGCCTTCCTTACTGAGTTCTTCCTCATGGTTTGCTTACATTGTTTTCCTCCAGCATCCACGACCATCAGCCCTCAGTGAGCTGAACTATCCCACACCAATCACTCATTAAGAAATTTCTTCATAGACTTGTCTATAGGCCAGTCTCTGCAATCTTCTCACCTCCCTCCACTCTTCTCAGATAACTCTAGCTTGTGTCAAGTGGACAAAATAAAAGCAACCCTGACAGATGTGGACTCTTAGTTTGTTTTTCTGTTGAGGCAGGTTGTAGGTGCACTATCAAGCTGACAGACAAACTCTGGACTCAAAAGGTTTCTCGTGTGTCAGGCTGTTAGGTAACTTACATTTCGGTGTTGTTTTACAGACTTGTGCTCCTTATGGAGATTCTCTCTCCCTCCCTCTCTTCCTCTCCCCCCTCTATGTGTCGTCCTGTTCAGAATTAAAGGGATGATCTGATTGCCACAGGTTGAATGGGAGGATTATTGTTTTCAGTATCAAGGAAAGAAGAAAGATAGATCTCCCAATTTCAGTGAATATGGGAAGCTATTTCTGGGCATATTTACACAACATTGGAATGAAGAGGGCTGGGATCTCCAATTCTACACAACCAGGTATCATTTATGCTGATGGAGTGTGAGGCTCCCACTAAACTCAAGTAAATGGAGACTATTTCAAAAGTACTTATGGAGGAATCTCTGGGGCCTCAAAAGATTGCAGCTTTATCCCAGAGGAGATGTAAAAAGATCCCTTCAGGCAGAGGTTATTTGGCACGATCTCTGATTGAGGAAAATTCAGGGAATGTGGTTGAATTATACATATTCTAAAACAATATTTGATTACAGTTTCTCCTCCTACTCCTTCCTGCTCCTCCCCACCTCCTTTTCCCTCTGGATCTACTCTGTTTCTGTCTCTCATTAGAAAAAAAGAACAGTCTTCTAAGAGATAATAATAACAAAATGTAACAAAAGAACCTATAATAAGACAAAACCAAAACCATCACATGAAATTTGAACAAGGCAAACCCACCGAAGGAAAAGAGCCTCATTAGAAGACACAGGAATCAGAGACCCATTGTTTACCCATTCAGGAGTTCAGAAAAACACTAAAGTGAAAGCTATAATATATATGCAGAGGACCCCCTTAGTCCCTTCCTTTATGTCTAACCTCTCTGGGTCTAAGGATTGCAGTTTGGTGATCATTTATTTAACAGATAATACCCAGATAGAAGTGAATACATATCATATTTATCTTTCTGAGTCTTGTTTATCTCACTCAATTCCAAATTGATCAAAGACCTCAACATAAAACCAGGTACACTGAAGCTGATAGAAGAGAAAGTGGGGCATAGCCTTGAACTCACTGTTACAGAAGAAGACTTTCTGAACAGAACACCGTTAGCACAGGCAACAATTAATAATTGATTTTTCCCTAGTTACATCTATTTGCCTGAAAATTTCATGATGCCATTTTTAACAGCTGAGTAATATTCCACTATGTAAATGTACCACATTATTATTATTTTTTTTTATCAATTCTGTTGTTGGGAGACATCTAAGCTGTTTCCAGTTTCTGGCTATTATGAATAGAGCAGCAGTGAACATGGATGAGCAAGAGTCCTTGTGGTAGGATAAAACATCCTTTGCCTATAGGACCAAGGGTTGCATAGCTAGATATTGAGGTAGATTGATTCTTATCTTCTTGAGAAACTGCCACACTGATTTACAAAGTGGTTGTACAAGTTTGCACTCCAACCAGCAATAGATGAGTTTTTCCTTTGCTCCACATCCTTTCTAGCATGAGCTGTCACTTGTGTTTGATCTTAGCCATTCTGACGGGTGTGAGTCTGACTCTCAAGTAGTTTTGATTTGCACTTCCCTTATGGCTAAGGATGTTGTACATTTCTTTAAATGTTTCTCAGCCACCTGAGTTTTCTTTCATTGAGAATTCTATGTTTATATTTCCACCACATTTAAAAAAATTGGATTATTTGAATTTTTTGATATTTATTTTTTGAGTTCTTTATATATTTTGGATATTAGACCTTTATTGGATTTGGAGTTGGCAAAAATCTTTTCCAATTCTGTAGGATGCCATTATGGTTTAAATGACAGTCTCCTTTACCTTAAGAAGCTTTTCAGTTTTGTGAGGTCCCATTTATTAATTGTTGCCTGTGCTAACGGTCTTCTGTTCAGAAAGTCTTCTCCTGTAACAGTGAGTTTGAGGCTATGCCCCACTTTCTCTTCTATCAGCTTCAGTGTACCTGGTTTTATGTTGAGGTCTTTGATCAATTTGGAATTGAGTTTTTTTTCAGGGTGATATGCATTGATTTATTTTCATTCTTTTACATGCAGTCATCCAGTACCACTTATTGAAGATACCTTTTTCCAGTGCATATTTATTTTAAAAATCAGGTGTCCATATGAGTGTGTGGGTTTATGTCTGGGTCTTCAATTTGATTCCATTGATCAACATGTCTGTTTTGTGCTGATTACTACACTCTCTTCATTACTGTAGCTCTGTAGTTCAACTTGAGGTCAGGAATGATGAGACCTCCCACAGTTCCTTTAATGTTCAGGATTGCTTTAGTTATCCAGTGTGTGATATTAATTGTCCTTTCAAGATATATGAAGAATTGTGTTTGAATTTTGATGGGGACTTCCTTGAATGTGTAGATTATTTTTGGTGGGATGGCCATTTTTACTGTGTTAATTCCACTGATCCTGGAGCATAGGAGATCTTTCCATCTTCTGATATCTTCTTTAAAGGCTTGATGTTTTTATCATACAAGTCTTTCACTTACTTGGTTAGAGTTACCCCAAGGTATTTTATATTATTTGATGCCATTTATTTCCCCGATTTCTTTCTCAGTCTGTTTATCCTTTGTATAAAGGAGGGCTACTGATTTCTGTGAGTTAATTTTGTATCCATTCACTTTGCTGGAAATCTTTATCAGCTGTAGGAGTTCCCCAGTGGAAACTATCATGAACTATCTTAGTTTTATCATCAATGGTGATTAGAAATTTTGCTGGGTATACTAGTCTGGGCTGGCATCTGTTGTCTCTTAGAGCCTGTAGCACATCTGTTTAGACCATTTTGCCTTTTAGAGTCTCAATTGAGAAGTCAGGTGTAGTTCTTATAGGTCTGCCTGTTGCTTGGGTTTTTTTCCCTTTGAAACTTCCAATACTATTTATTTGTTCTCTGTGTTTAAGTTTTTGATTATTATGTGCCTATGGGACTTTCTTTACAGATACAATCTATTTGGTGATCTGATCTGTAGGCTTCTTGTATCTCTTTCGTTAGGCTAGGAAAAATGTTTACTAGGATTTTGTTCATTCCCAGATTTCATGGATGTTTTCTGTAAGGAGTTGTAATCATTTTCTTTGACCATTCATCTTTTTTTATCCATTCATTTTATCTTTTTAAATGACTGATATTCTTTCTTCTGTCTCTAGCATGCTGTCTGTAGAACTTTGCTTCTGTAGTTCCTGTTCAACTTCCCAAGATCTTCACTTCCAGAATTCCCCAGGGTTAGGTTTTCCTCTTAGAAAGTTTATTTCCATCTTCAAGTCTTGAACAGTTTTATTCATTTCCCTTGCACTCTTTGTGTTTTCTTGGATTTCTTTTATTAAGGTTCAGTTTTTTTTAAAGATTTATTTGTTATTATATGTAAGTACACTGTAGCTGTCTTCAGACACCAGGAGAGGTTGTCAGATCTCATTACGGATGGTTGTGAGCCACCATGTGGTTGCTGGGAATTGAACTCAGGACCTTCAGAAGAGCAGTCGGTGCTCTTAACCGCTGAGCCATCTCTTCAGCCCCCTTGGATTTCTTGAATCTTTTCCTCTTTAAGGATTCTATCATCTTTATAAGGCTGTTTTGGGGTCTTTTTCTTGAATTTCAGCTATGTTGGAATATTCAGGACCTGCTATGGTAGGATAACTGAGTTCCAGTGGAGACATACTGTCTTGACTATTATTGAATGTGTTTTAATGCTGTCATCTAGACATATGCAATTGGGATAATTATAGGTCTGGGTGATGATGATGTCTGTTTTTTTTTTTTCTCTGTTAGGTGGACATTTACTGAAGCAATACACAGTAGTATTCTTGGAAAATACATGCATATGATATTAAAATGGCACACAAGGCCATACTTGCCTATACCAATATACTACTACTGCATAGATATCTAAATGCTTTGTTTACAACAAAGCATATGGGATCATTCATAAAATGCTGAAGTTGCTTGTTTAGAACAGCGCCACAAAAGTTCCTAAATAGACCAGGATTGTGGGAACACAGTGAAGATTATAGTACTTTTACAACAGCAAGGACGTTGTTATATCGACGAATGTCACAGTGATGCACTATAATGAAGTGGTGACTGATATACAGAAAAGCAAACACATGAGAATTTTATTGACACTGAACAAGAACAAATAGGAGATCACAGCATATGCATCTATGACGGAAGCAGCACACAGTGGCATCTTTGAAAATCACACGGATATTTGACTAAAATATGGCACAATGGCATACTCGTGTATGCCAATGTGCCTCTACTTCAGTGATCCATTTACAACAGAAATCATACAACTTGGCATTTTTTGAATCCAAAAAACAGTGCCTAGGTCTCCAAGTTTCTCAGATGCTAGAAAAAAAACACAGTGAAAATGATTCTAATATTATAATAGCAAGAAGTTTAGCACCAATCCAACAAAACATTTTTGTTCTGTAGCAGAAGTGGTGATTGATATCCTGGAAAGGAGAGCAGATGAGAATATCATTATAACTGTGTGCCTTGGTACTGGTCAATCAAGAAAGGGATAGAAAAGCAGTGTGCATGTGCATCTATAAATGAAGCAGTACACAGAGGGATCCTCGGTGTGTGGGGGGAACCTGCCTATTTGACTAAAATATCACAATGGCATAATATAATATACCAACATACTGCTGTTGCAGCAAAATCTAAGCTTAGTTTATAAGAAAGCTTATGAGTTCATTTGTACAACTTGGACATTTCTTGAATCAGAACAGCAGCACCCGTGTTCCCATGTCTCCCAGAGTTGTTAAGAACACAGTGATTATGTTAGTACATTTTCAACAGCAAGACCTTTGTTATACAGAAATTTTATAACTCCAAGAAATGAACTGTAAGAGAAGCGCTGATTGATTTGCAGAAAAGCAGAGAACATGATAATATTATTGTAGCAAGCACTGGTACATTGACTGAGCAAGGATGAAGCAGGAGAGCACAGCATATCCACCAGGAACTGAAGCCCTACACAAATACATCTTTGAAAAAATGCACACGCATTTGACAACACCGCACAATGATGTAGTTGCATAAACCCATGTACTACTACTGTAGCAGAATCTCTATTTCGTTTACAACCAAGTGAGCTAAGTTGCTTGTACAACTTGAATGTTCCTTGCATCAGAACAGCATCACATACATTTCTAAAGGACCTGGATAAAAAAAAAAGATGTTGATAGTCAGAGTACATTTAGAACCACAAAATGTTCTATGAATGATCCTCAAAGAGGTATATTGTTACAGAGCGCTGATTGATTTTTAAAAATGCAGGACACATGAGATTATTATTTTTACACTACCCAAAGAGACTGATTAAACAAGAATTTAACAGGAGAGCACGGCATGTGCATATATTATTGAGGCAGCAAACAGTGGCTTCTTTGGAAAAACACATGTACATGTGACTAAAACACCTCACAGTAGTGTTTTTGCTAAAATCAATGTTCATATAGAATATATGATTGATTTAAAGGAAGAAGAACACATGAGATTAGTATTGTAGGATCCTGATTGAACATGAATGGGATCCTGTAGGCTTAGATCTTTCAAACCCTATTTTATTTAGGGTTCTTCAACACTTCTACCTCCCTCCCTTCTAGACCACTGACTAAAAGTAGAGTTGTGGACCTGTTTAAAAGTAGTTCTTTGGGGGCAATTATAATCTTCATTGTTAGGATCTCAGCAGCCCAGTTCAATAGCAAACAGCAAACATGAATCAGTAGTGACAGTCCAGTCCAACAGCAAACAGGAAACATGAGTCAGCAGAGACTCAAGCTGGAAGACACTACATTGCTCTGCCAAATCAACTGGAATACCACGAGAACTATTTTTGTGCATTTCTCTCTACAAAATGAAGATCCAGTTTCTATTGAAGACCGGCAAAGTATCTACAAGGCTCAGCAATGCAAGAGCATTGTTAATGAAGCCCCATGAAGTGTTACACAGTGTATCAACGCAAGAACATCCTCTCACTTTCTGTGGGGTTAGATTTTTATTCTTTCTAAACACCACGCACCTTCTCAAGCAACCACTCCAGCAAAACATGATATGCCCTCTCATGTATTTGCTTCAGAAAAACACCCTCTCACGTGTCTGCTTCAGCAAAACATCCCCTCACTTAGATTCCAAAATAACATCACGTGACACAACTGAGTTTCCAAAGAAACCAGAAATTTCCCCTTAAAGAACCATTTACTACAAAAGCGTAGTAGTTTATTCGTACAGCTTAGAAGTTGTTGGCATCAGAGTGGCAGCACATATGTTCCTAAGAGATATGGATTGTTAAAAACACATCAAAAATGGTAGTACTATCAAAAATAGCCAAAAATGTGTGCTACCAATGCACCAATGCAATTCTCTACTGTTCTAGAAGTGATGGTTTATGGATCTTCCTGCTCTTGTGGATCATCAGCCAATACAGTCCATGAGCGGGGGTGAGGGATGGTCCAGAAGCCCTGCGAGTATGTAATATAGCACTCATGGTGCACATACTGTGTGAGGCTTACATCTATACTCAAGAATTCATGATACATGTACTATTGGGGGCTCACTCCTATTACTCAGAAGTCATGGTGTATGTAACCTTGGGGTGCTCGTGATTATAAACTAGCACTCACAGCGTATGTATTGTGAGAGGCTCATGACTCTAACCCAGCACTCATTGTGAATGTACTATACAAGACTCAGAACAATAACCCAGCACTCATGGTGTGTGTACTGTGATGGGCTCATGCCTGTAACTCAGGAATTATGGTGCATGTACTGTTAGAGGTTCATGCCTATAACCCAGGAATCATTTTGAATGTACTGTGTGAAACTCAAGCCTTTAACCCAGCGCTCATGGTGTGTGTACTGTGATGGGTATGGGGTTAGATACCACAGCAGTCATGCTGCATTCAGGGCATGAGGCCGACACTATTTTTTTTTTCATTTTTTATTAGCTATTTTCTTCATTTACATTTTGAATGCTATCCCAAAAGTAACCTATACCCTCCCCCCAACCACCCACTCCCATTTCTTGGCCCTAGCTTTCCTCTGTACTGGGGCATATAAAGTTTGCAAGACCAATGGGCCTCTCTTCCCAGTGATGGCCGACTAGGCCATCTTTTGATACATATGCAGCTAGAGTCAAGAGCTCCGGGGTACTGGTTAGTACATCATGTTGTTCCACCTATAGTATTGCAGACCCCTTTAGCTCCTTGGGTACTTTCTCTAGCTCCTCCATTGGGGGCCCTGTGATCCATCCAATAGCTGACTGTGAGCATCCACTTTTATATTTTCCAGGCACTGGCATAGCCTCACAAGAGACAGCTATATCATGGGAGGTCAACACTTTTATCCCAGAACTCATGGTGACTGTACTCCGAGAGGCTAACACTTAAGATCGAACACTCATAGTACATGTAGTGTGGAGTGTTCATGGATGTAACCCAGCCCTGGGGATGGGTGCACTATAGACTCACAACTGTAAAGCCGCAATCATGGTGCATGTACCATGTCAGGTTCATGCTTGTAAGCCAACACTCACAGAGCATGTAACTTGTAGGCCAGCACTTGTGTATACTGTTTAGATCGTAGCAGTTATAACCCCGCACTCATGGTGCATATACTGTGGGAAGCTGATGGCTCTAACCCAGCATGTGGTCCATGCACTGTTGAAGACACAGGCCTGTAACTCAGAAACCATGATGCATGTATGTGGTAGCCACAGAAGTTCCTGTCCTCATAGAAAAGCACTAGGGGAACCAGGTATGTTTAACACACAGAGCTGTCTCTTCAAACGGAGACATGTAAAACCTGTTTTCTGCCAGAAGGCTTGGAGCAGACATAGTCTTTGGTGACTTTTGCACTGTCTGTGTGGTCCAGTTCACTCTGGATCTGCCTCCAGTCCCTTATTTTATGCTTGTTTGCTTCAGCAAACGCATCTTTAAGGAAGACGTCACTTGCTCTTTACAAAGAATTTTGATTTAGTCATAGCTTAAGTGTTGTTGTACACAGAAGATTGAACTAATTATCACCAGGAAACATTTTGCTAAATTGTGTTGTGCTTAAATACGCCTAAAATAAACTACTTGAGGTCAGACTCTCGAAGCTTGAGACAACACCAGCTACTGAGTAGTGCTGAACCCAGTTATAACATCTTGCCTCCCACAGATACTCCGCTAGCCATGGTGATTGCAGAGACCTGCACATGTACTGCGGAAGGACTATGCCCATAACACAACAGCAATTGGGAATGTGCTGTGGAAGACTCAAACTAGTAACCCAGCCATCTTGGTGCATGTACTGTGGGGAACTTATGTCTAAACCCAGGTACTCATTGTGAATATACATTGCTACTCTTAAACCAGGCACCTGGAATTCATGGTGCAAATATTGTGGGAGGCTCATGCCTATGACCCAACATCCATTGCACAGTTACCGTGGTGGGCTTATGGCTGTAACACAGTACTCATGGTCTATAGACTGTGTTAGGCTGACACCCTATCCCAGCACGCATGGTGCATGTGCTGTAGGATGCTCATACCTGTAACCCAGCATGCCTTGTATATGTACTGTGTAAGGCTCATACCAGGAACCTAGAAATCTTGGAGCATGCACTGTGAAGGGCTCACAACCATAAAACATACCTCATGGTGTACGTACTGCGCTGGCCTTATAGCTACAACACAGCACTCATTGTATATGTAGTGTGTGAGGCTGACACCTGGATCCCAGCTCTCATGATGCATGTACTCTGGGAGGTTCCATCTTGCAAGCAAGTACTTATGGATTATGTACTGCTGGAGACTCACACTATGAATCCAGCACTCTTGGTGCATATACTGTGCGAAGCTCATGCCTACACCAGTACTCATTGTGGATGTACTGTGGGAGAATCAAACCACTAACCCAGAAACCATGCTGCATGCACTGCAGGAGGCTTGTGTTTATAACAAGGCAGCGTACTGTGGGAGACTCATGCCTGTAACTCTGAATTCATGGTGCAAGTGCTTTGGAAGGACCATGCCTGCAACTTGGCCTTCACAGTTCAAGTGCTGAAGGAGGCTCATGCCTGTAACCCAGTAGTCATGGTTCATGTACTGTGGCAGGTACATCCCTTACAGCATCTGGCAATGGGCAAGTCTTCCAGAGAGGTCCACCTGTAATGCATCCCTTAAGTGTTTGTACTGTGGTAAACTCAATTCTCTAACCCAGGCCTCATCTTGATGTACCTCAGGAGGCACATGCTTGTAACCCAGCACTCCTTTTGAAAATATCCTGTGAGACAAAAACCAAAACCCTCAGAGTGCACATAGTGTTGGAAGTCTGTGCCTATAGCACAGCATTCATGGTGCATAGACTGTGAGGAGGCTCAAGTCTGTAACCTAGCACTCATGGGTTATGTTCTGTGAGAGGCTTATACCACTAACCCAGTAGTCATGGTGCATTTACATCCACCACGTCATGCATTTATGACAGCATTTGATTTGAATGTTCCGTGCGTGACTCCAACCTAGAACTCATGGTACATGTACTGTGGTGGTCTCACGACTGTTACACAGCACTCATGATGGTACACGGTACATGTGAGGCTGACACCTGTATGTGAGCACTCACGATGTATGTACTGTGAGTGGATCATGCCTGTAATCGAGCACTCATGGTGCATGTATGGTTTGGAGCACGTGACTAGCTCAACAGTCATGGTTCATATAGTGTGGGAGGCTCACATCTGTGTCCCAGTACTCATGAAGTATGTACAGTGGGAGGCTTACACCTATAACCCAGAAGCCATAGTGCATATTGTGTGGGAGGCTCGAGCCTGTAACCCAGCAAGCATGGTGTGTTTATAATCGATCAATGATGTTGCATATACTATTGGGGGGGTCTCATGCCTATAACTGAGCATTCATTGTACATGTAATGTGGTGACCTTGTGGCTTTAACACAGACCTCATGATACATGCACTCTATGATGCTCAGGCCTGTAACCCACAATCCATGGGGTGTGTAGTCTTACACTTGACTCCCTACCTTCATGGTGCATTTACTGAGGAAGGCTCTTGGCTCTAAGCAACCACTGCTACTAAAGGCACTGTGTGTGTGTGTGGTGGTTTCATGGCAATAGCCCAACCCTCATGGCGCATGGACTCTGGGCAGTTCATGCCCATTACCTAGCATTCACGGTACACGTAACATGTTGGACTCAGGGCTGCTAACCCAGGACTCATGTAGCACGTACTATGGGAAGCTAAGACCTGGAACCCAGCATGCATTGTGCAGGTACTGTGGTTGGTCCATGCCTATAACCTAGCATTTATTGTGAATGTACTGTTTGAGACCCAAAACACCAAGCCATCACACATGGTGGATACACTGTGGGAAGCTCTTACCTTTAAGCCAGCATTCATCAAGCATACATTGTGAGAGGCTCAAGTCTATAACATAGCATTCATGGTGTATGTACAGTTGCAGGCTTATGGCTGTAATCTAAAACTCCATACTTATGTACTGTGGAGAACTCACACCACTAACCAAGCACATGGTGTATATTGAGAGAGAGAGAGAGAGAGAGAGAGAGAGAGAGAGAGAGAGAGAGAGAGAGAGAGAGAGAGAGACTCACATCTGGAGACCACCAATCATTATGAATGTACAGGGCAAGTATCAACTCGGTGAGTCAGTACTTGTGGGGCATGTACTGTGTGTGGGAGGTGCATGCCTATAACCCAACACTCATGATGCATATACTGTGGGACGTTCAGGCCTATAACCCAGCACTCGTGGTGCATGAACTATGAGACCTCCAGCTTGTGACTCATCCCTCATGATGCATGTACTGTGAGGGACCAACATCTCTATACCAGTACTCATGGTGCAGGTCCTATGGGGGTCTCACACCTGTAACCCATCACTCATGGCACATGTCCTGTGTGTGGGGGGTCTCACATGTATAACCCATAAGTTAGGGTGCATATACTCTGATGGGCTCATGCTGTATCCATGGTGCATGGACTGTGTGTGTGGATCTCACATTAGCAACCTCCTCAGGCTCGACAGAAAATGATCAAGAAAATGTCAGGATTTTCATTTCAGAGACAGCATCCCATGGGAAATAATGACTTAGAAGAAGCTTCCTTCCCTGTCTCGGGGCTTGAGCAGGCAATTGTGTTAGTGAATTTACCACACTGTGACAAGAAGAAAAAAAAAAGAGACAAACCTCGTGATGTGAGGAAATTGTGTTTGTGGTTGCGCAGGTTTCAGTCTGTCCTCCCTTAGCCTTGTCTATTTTTAGCCCAGGATGAGGTAGAACATCTTGTTGGGAGCACATCATGGTACGAAACTCGTCACCTCACCAAACCACAAAGCAGCAAGGGGCAAAAGAGACCTGTTCTGGTTTAGCTACGAAGTGTTCTGTAAAGACTCGTGCTTTGAAAGCTTCACACCCCGCCCGTGACAAGGTTGCAAGATTGGTATTATTATGAGTGTGCTAACTTCATCAGTGTATTAATTGTTATGGTGTCTCAGTCGAACAGATTATTGGCACATCCTTACCTGGTTTGAGGACACAGGTCACTCAGGGAATGCCCTTTTTAAAAAGTCTTTTTATTTTATTTTATTTATTTTTTATTTTTTGCTTTGGCTGCTGTTTATTGACATTCAGGTGGTCACTATAGCAACAGGCCTGGAGATGCTGCAGAATACAAGGCGGAGCTTATCTGCAGTGGCAGAGGAATGGAGTGCACAGGATGTGAGGGAGGCCAAAGCTGTTGAGAAAAGCAAGTCAGGGCCAGGGCCAGGGACAAAAGTAATCTACACCAGAACCCTGTACCCCACGGCCCCAGCCCCTACTCTTGCTGTCTCCTGACTCTAGACCAAGGCTGGGAATTCACTGGGTAACTTTCTATAGGAGAAAAGTACACAGAGATGTTGCTGCCCTTTTGTGATAAAGTCCATAAAGGCTTGTGATAAAGGTTTCCATTCCTGCATTCCTCCTTCGCCCCTGGCTCCAGTAGGGTCATATGATAGATAGCTGGGTTCTGTTGTGGGGTTTCACAGGCTTTAATTTCCCAGGGTGTCCCAGCCCACTAGCGCCACACTATGGCCAAGCGTGAGCATTACAAGCGTTGGTGGCCTAATGGATGGGATTGGGGAAGGGATGGGGCAGGGGCTAGAAGAGGGCCTCCAAATGGCCATCAAGGCACAGGCACTACACACATGGTGTTGTTGAAGCCACAACCAGGGCACCACTTGGTCAGCACAATGGTCACATCTCCCTTCTTGAAGAAGCCTTTGGCCTTGCCAATATTCATGGGAAATTTACATGAAGGTTAACATCCTTAGTCCAGGCGTCATATACCTCAGAGGGAAGATGCTGAGGTACAGATGGGCCTGGTGAGCAGTCTGGGGATTGCTCCATGTGATCAGCCTCCAGAGGGTAGTCCCCTTTGGCTGTTCCTCCTGACAGCATGATGCAGTCTGCTCTATCTAGGATGACATTGGCCACATCACTGGCTTCAGCATGGGTGGGGTGTGACTTCTTGATCATGCTCTCCAGCATCTAGAAGGGGACAGTCAAGGGCTCTTGTAAGAGACCATCACTAAATGGCAGAAGACCAGGCTGAGACGTTAGGCCACCTTCAGTGATAATTGCCAAGATGATCCCTTGAAGATTGTGCAGGTGCACAGATCACAGCTGTGTGTGCCCAAAGGACAGGACAAAGGCAGGTCCCCTAGGTGGAGAATGCAGAAGGAAGGAAACAGCACATGCCTGTGTGGCACAGATGACAGGCTTTTCAGCTCACTTGCATCGTCCAATCACCATCTTCTGAGCCAGGAAGACCTCTGCAGGAATCTCAATGCCCAGGTCACCACGATCCTGTCACTGTCCTCCAAAATCTCATCAAACCTGTGGACACCTTCATGGTTCTCTATTTTGCTAATGATCTTGATGTTCTTGCCCTTCTCTCCCAGGACCTTCCAAACCCCATGCACATCGGCTGCCTTGTGGATGGAAGATGCAAACACCATGTCTACATCTTGCTCCGCTTCAAACTTCAGATCCTGGACTCCCTTTTCTGACATGGTGGGGAGGTCCACAGCAGCCCCTCTTGTTGCCCAAGGAGCTACCATTCTCTACCTCTGTCACTAGGAAGTCAGCACCTTTCTCTTTCACCTGCAGTGAAATGAATGTACCATCCGCTTAGATCTTGCTGCCCACCTCGACCACCTTGCAGATGTTCTTATAGTCCAGCCACGGGATGCTCTCGTTACAGTATTCCATGTAGGTATTGTCCAGGATCCCTTCATTATTTCCACTTTTGCATGTGCTGTTACCCTTAATGTCTCATCCCAATCTCAGATTCCTTTGTGTCCAGAGCCATGGAAAGTGAATGGTAGAGAATGAGATCAGGAGCTTTCTGTGGCTGCATGGATGCTCTTGATGGTCTTTGCATGGTACTCATTGGTTCTATGAGAGAATTTCAGCCGAGCCACATTCATTCCAGACTTAATCATCTCCTTCAGCATCTCCACAGATTGGAAAGCAGGGTCAATGGTACAAATGATGCCAGTGTTGTGGGCCGTGATGGGCACAGGGTCAATGTCCAGGCTGCACATGTGTTCGAGGAACGTTGTCAACTATGGCTGCATGGAGATGCTGGGTCTGAATGGAAGCAGTCATTGCTTTGCTGTGTGGCTTTGGCATGGTTCCTGAGGTCTTCAGTGTAGTAGGGTGCACTCTGGATCCTGCTGTAATACCTAAATTAGACATCTGCAGAATCAGGACACCTCACTGCTGTCCTTAAAATGTCTTGATCTCTCCCCCTCCCTACTCCTACACATACTCTCTCCCTTTCTCCATCTGTCCTATCCCTCATTTTCCCTTTTTTCTTGCATCTCCCACTTTCACTTCTGCACTTCTTCTCACTCATTCCTTTCCTCATTTTCTGGAAACCTTCCCTCTTCTGATTTTTGAAGATGATGATTCTTGGAGCTTCCCATTGTTTAATTTAAATGCAATGCTTTATTGGTTATTTGGAAATTTCACATAACATGGTCTCAGATCCCATTTACTTCCCAGTCCTCTCAGGTCCACTCCCACTCTTAAGACCTCCACCAAAACAAAAGAAGAAAAAAAATACTAAGTCCAATTTGTGTTGCCCATATGCTCGCTGGAGCATGAACAAACTAGCCAGCCCTTTAAAGATTACCAAGTCCTTTCCAACCCCACCAGAAGCCATCATCAACTGTGAAGAGCTACACTTCATCACCCTTACCATAATTTTTAGGAGTTATCTTCAAAGAGTTTCTTTTTGGGGGTGAGATGGAAGTGGGGAGATAAGTTGTTACAGAAAGAAGCCGTCTTTGCCTCTCATTCGCAACTGTGAGGCCACAGTCACTGATATCACTGCAGAGGAAGCCTCTTGTCCTTCACAGTCAGCAGCAGCACAGATGATGGATGTCCACATAGTTTCTGGCTATAGCAGAAAGCATGGCATCACTGCTCACTTGGCTCTGTTCCACCAGCTTTCCTTCCAATTTCATGAGTTTTAAAAAGCATCTCCTCATGGACCTGCCCTTCTCTAGTTTTTCCAGGAATGCTGTGGGGCCTGCAGATTCCTTCACCACCATCTTGACTCCCTTTGATGCTTATGTAGGACTCTCAGGATTCTCAGAACTGTTTTGAGGTGGCAGGTACTGGCTTCCATCAAAGCCATACTCCAGGTTTTCATCCCCAATGGCTTATTCCTCCGTCTGACTCTGCAGCACTGGCTCCTCCCCACCTGCTCCAGCAGCTCACAGATGGAGTAGATGTTGGGGTGGACTGACTTGAAGTGCTGGATCTAAGCTAGGATGGCAGCCCATGTGGTTGTGCTAAAGAGATCAGAGTCCACATGAGATGGTGCTCTCCTGTAATAACACCACGGAAGAGGCAAACGCAAGTGGGTCAACATGAACTTGAGGCCAGCCTGGACTCCATGGCAAGTTTCAACACAGACAGAGTACATAGAAGGACTCTGAATAAAAATGAAGAAGAAGAAGAAGAAGAAGAAGAAGAAGAAGAAGAAGAAGAAGAAGAACAACAACAACAACAACAACAACAACAACAACAACAACAACAACTAGTGTGAAGCCTCCTGAATGGAATCCCAGCTTATTAGGAAACAGAAGCAGGTGTATTGGTTGATTCCAAACATAAGGCCAACAGAGTAGCACAGTGATGCCCTATATCTCACAAAGAAAAGAAAGAGCAAGTAGATGAATAGGGCTTAGTAGGGAGCACAGACACAAACTGTCACTCACATCAACAGGCAATTGTATAAGGGACAAGTGCAATGTGCTGACGTAAATGATGCTGAGACACTTGGAGATCAGCAGGCAACAGAATGTCCTTGAGCCCAAATCTCTTACTATATTAAAAAATGCCTCTTGTGAGACTACGCCGGGGCCTAGCAAACACATAAGTGGATGCTCACAGTCAGCTATTGGATGGATCACAGGGTCCCCAATGGAGGAGCTAGAGAAAGTACCCAAGGAGCTAAAGGGATCTGCAACCCTATAGGTGGAACAACAATATGAACTAACCAGTACCCCGGAGCTCTTGACTCCAGCTTCATATGTATCAAAAGATGGCCTAGTAGGCCATCACTGGAAAGAGAGGCCCATTGGACATGCAAACTTTATATACCCCAATACAGGGGAATGCCAGGGCCAAAAAGTGGGAGTGGGGGGGAGGGTATGGGGGACTTTTGGGATAGCATTGGAAATGTAAATGAGATGGTCTTAGTTGCTTTGCTAGAAAGATGTAGTAAAGTGAGAATCAAGACTAAAATGTGCCTGATCCTCACAATAGTAAATAAAGGCGGAATAATAAGAAATACAGGGCGCTTTCAGAATCACACTAAAAAGAGAACTAGGCCGGGGACAAATTTGTGTCTAAGGAAAAACATCTAGGTCCAAGGGTAAAGCCACAGGTGTGCACTATGATGAAGCAAGGCCACGTAAAAACTGTTGCTTTAAACTTAAAATGAGCACATCAGAACAAAACATTGATTTAAATCAACATCCCCTTTAGGTAATACGTAATCCCCTTACGTAACTCCCCCTTTACATAAAATTCTATCTGTGAGATAACTCTTTTCTATTTAGAGAACATTTTGCATTAAGGATATATAGGGCTGAAAGCAATAAAGAAAGGCGATATAGCTATTTCCTGCTTCATTCTGTGTGTGTGTGTGTGTGTGTGTGTGTGTGTGTGTTTCCTGTGAGCAACTCCTTTCTTTTCTGGTTTACAAAGAGTTAACCAGCCAAATCACTAAGGGGCTCTTGGCTGCCTGGCTAGAAAAGAGAGTGCTAGCAGTAAATTTTCCACTTAATCTCCTGCTGCTAGGCAACAGATGTTAATAGCCCAAGCCAGTGGTTTCTAACCTTAGAATAAGCAAGAAAAAAAATCAGGACTTTTAAAGAAGCCATCAGCTTCAGAATACAGCATAGATAGAGAGTTTTAAGGCAGGAGATCATCAGTCTTCTGCCTACATCCAACTCTGTGTCCTGCTTCAAACCATTCCAGGGTGGGCAGGCTACCTGCCCTGGTCTAAGGTGCTTATTTTAGTCCAAAGTCCTATATCTTTGATACATTCTCTGGGAAGGCAGAAGAAGGGAGATCTTTGTGAACTAGTCTGGTCTACAGATTAAGTTCTAGGCTAGCCAGATCTTTCTCAATATTTCTTTGGCTTTCTGGAGTCTTTTGTTCTAGTTCTGTGAAGACCATCATGACCATTTTGATGGGAGATTGCATTGACTATGTAAATTGATTTTGGTCAGATGGTCAATTGCACAATGTTAATGCTACCTATCCATCATCATGGAAAGTGACTTCCATATTAAAGTGACTTCCTCAAACTCTTTTCTTTAGAGATTTAAAGTTTTCACTGTAAAATCCTTTTGCCTCCTCATTAGGTTTATTACCAGATATATATTTTTAAGGCTATTCTGAATTGGAGTGGTTCTATGATGTCTTTCTCAACATGCTTGGTTTGGGTATATATAAAGGCTACCGACTTTCATAAGTTGATTTTGTAACCTGCCACATGGCTGAATGGGTTGATTATTTCTAGAAGTCTTCTAGGCGATTCTAGAACCTGTCAACTTGAGAACATTAACTATCATACAGTTCATAGCAAGTGAAAGCAAGCATGTCGAGAACTTGGTCCCTCTGCAAGTATTAAAATCATGTAACCAGATGGTAGCAGAGTTCAATGCAGCTCTAGTCCATGGTGCTTGGCAGGTGGATGCTGAGGTTAATATAAGGGCCGAGGAGATGTCTCTGCTGTTACATCTTCTGTGCAGACAGGAGGAACTGAGTTTGGATTTTTTAGGTGTTGTATGAAAAAGAAGCACAGGCTAGTTTGACTCTTTAAGTTTAGCACATAGAGGTGTCAAGGCAGACTGAGCTCCACAGCTGCGTGGCTAGTCAGTTGATCCACTACATGAGCACTGGGTTCAGTGAGGAACTATGTCCCAAAAGATATGGTGGAAAGCAACCCAAAAAGACAATGTCAACTTTTGGTCTCCACATGCACAGTCACATACATATGCATGCATAAAGCACATAGGTGTGCATCAACATTTACATTACCCACATGCACACATGAGCACACACACACAGATACACAGGCACACACACACACACACACACACACACACACACACACACACACACGAGGTAGCATGAGTTCAAGGCTGATACTGCAGTACTCTGTCTCAAGAAAATAGGACAACAGTCAAACCTGCACTCATCCTAGCCAGACAAAAATCCTAACAGGGAACAGGGATGAAAACACAATGTCCCCCTGTTCATCAAGAAACCATTTGCAATTGTTAGCTGCCAGGATTACTTCAATGGAGTAATACTGGGGTTTGCAGAGGAGAAACCAGGAAATGTAAATAAATAAAATAACCATTTAAGAAAAAAGAAAAAGGACAAAATAAATACTATAACTTGCATAAATAAAAAGAGAAAATCCAATGTATTTCTACCTTCAAGCAAATAACAATTGAATATTAATGAGCAATACTTTTTACAAACACCACCCAAAATTATGTACACACTGACACACTTAGCTAAGGATGCAAATGGCTTGTAGAATGAAAGTCACAATGGGGCTGTGAGAAACTGAGATGGAAGGGAATGGAGAGAGATGCTTTGTTCTGTGCTTAGTACATTCAAGAGAGTTGAAAATGTCAAAAAGTTTCCCAAATTCACCCACAGATCCGAAGCTATGTCAATGAGAATACTAGCAAGATGTTTGGGGAAACCAAGAATCTGTATATAAAATTCATACTGGAGTGCAAAGCACACTGAATAGCCAAAGCAACACTTAGAGCAAAACCGCAAGGGCAGGGGCTGAGACGCAACCTGACTCACACTATACTAATGCTTCTGGCACTGACATCATGTGGTCCCGATGAAAAGATCAGCCAGAAGCCATGTAGGGGTGGTGTTCATCTGGAATGCACAGCAGCGAAGAGGCAGATGCAAGAGCATCAGCACCAGTTTGAGTCCAGCCTGGTCCTCACAGCATGTTTCAAGCCAGGCAAGGGTACAAAGGAGAAATCTTATTTTTGTCAAATCAAATCAAAGGCAAAGAGAGACAGAAGTTGTAGTTCCTAAATAGAATTCCAGTCACCCTGGAAGTGAAGGACAGGGAACTGCTTCATCTCCAAATTGTAGGCCACCATGAGGCTACAGTGTGACCCTATATATTTTATATTTATATGATATTATATTTTATATATTTCTATATATTTTGCCATTAATTTATTTATTCACTTTACAATAAGATAACAGCCTTCTTCACTTCCCTGTTCCCCCTAACAAACATAGATTCTCCCCTCTGCTTCACTGCTGAGAAGAGCGAGGCCCCCCCCCCCCCCAGGGTACCAACCCACCCTGGCACATCAAGTCTCTGTAGGACTAGGCACATCCTTTCCCAGTGAGGCCAGACAAGGCGGCTCGGTTAGGGAAACAGAATCCACAGGCAGGCAACAGATTTAGGAATGGTTCCCACTCCAGTTGTTCTCAGACCCCCATGAAGACCAAGCAACATTTCTGCTACATATGTGTGAGTGTGGGTCTAAGTCTAGCCAATGTATGTTCTTTGGTGGTTCAGTCTCTGAGAGCCTCCAAGGGTCCAGGTTAGTTTTACTCAGTTTGTCTTCTTGTGGAGTTCTTATCTCCCTCAGGCCTGCAGTCCTTCCTCCTATTCCTTCATAAGAGTCCCCAAGCTCCATCCACTGTTTGGCTGTAGGTGTCTGCATCTGTCTGAGTCAGCTGCTGGGTGGACCTTCTCAGAGGACAGTCTCACTAGAGTCTCAGAGACAGTCGCTCCTGTCTGCAAGCATAAGAGAGTATCATTCCATGGATATTTTGTTCCCCCTTCTAAGGATGGAAGTATCCACACTTGGGTCTTCTTTCTTCTTGAGCTTCATGTGGTCTGTGAATTGTATCTTGGGTATTCTGAGCTTCTGGGCTAATATCCACTTATCAGTGATTGCATATCATGTGTGTTCTTTTGTGATTGGGTTACCTCACAATGATATCCTCCAGATCCATCCATTTGCTTAAGAATTTCATAAATTTACTGCTTTTAATAGCTGTGTGGTGCTCCATTGTGTAAATGTACCACATTTTCTGTATCCATTCCTCTGTTGAAGGACATCTGGGTTCTTTTCAGCTTTTGGCTATTATAAATAAGGCTGCTATGAACATAGTGGAGCATGTGTCCCTATTACATGTTGGAGCATCTTCTGGATATATGCCCAGGAGAGGTATTGCTAGGTCCTCAGGTAGTACTATGTCCAATTTTCTGAGGAACCACCAAACTGATTTCCAGAGTGGTTGTACCATCTAGCAATCCCGCCAGCAGTGGAGGAGTGTTCCTCTTTCTCCACATCCTCACCAGCATCTGCTGTCACCTGAGTTTTGATCTTTGCCATTCTGACTGGTGTGAGGTGGAATCTCAGGGTTGTTTTGATTTGCATTTCTCTGATGATTTTTAATCATCAGGGAAAATTTTTGAAAAAAAAATTTTAGGTGCTTCTCAGCCATTCTGTATTCCGCAGTTGAGAAGTCTTTGTTTAGCTCTGTACCCCATTTTTAATAGGGTTATTTGATTCTCTGGAGTCTAATTCTTGAGTTTTTTGTATATTTTTGATACTAGCCCTCTATCGGATTTAGGATTGGTAAAGATCTTTTCCCAATCTGTTGGTTGCCTTTTTGTCTTATTGACAGTGTCCTTTGCCTTACAGAAGCTTTGCAATTTTATGAGGTCCCAATTGTCAATTCTTGATCTTACAGCACAAGCCATTGGTGTTCTGTTCAGGAATTTTTCCCCTGTGTTCATATGTTTGAGACCATACAGAGATGCCCCACCTGGGGATCCATCCCATATATAACCACTGAACCCCAGACACTATAGTGGATGCCAACAAGAGCTTTCTGACAGGAGCCTGATATCGCTGTCTCCTGAGAGGCTCTGCCAGTGCCTGATAAATACAGAAGTGGATGCTCACAGCCATCCATTGGACTGAGTACAGGGTCTCCAATGAAGGAGCTAGAGAAAGTACCCAAGGAGCTGAAAGAGTTTGCAGCCCCATAGGAGGAACAACAATATGAACTAATCAGTACCCCCAGAGCTCCCTGGGACTAAACCACCAACCAAAGAAAACACATGGTGGGACTCATGTCTCTAACTGCATATGTAGCAGAGGATGGCCTAGTCAGTTATCAATGGGAGGAGAGGCCCTTGGTTCTGTGAAGGTTCTATGCCCCAGTATTGGAGAATGCCAGGGCCAGGAAGTGGGTGGGTTGGTGAGCAGGGGGAGGGAGGAGGGGATAGGGTATTTTTGGAGGGGAAACCAGGAAAAGGGATAACATTTGAAATGTAAATAAAGAAAATATCTAGTAAAAAAAAAGAGCGAGTATCATTAACAGTGTCAGGGATTGGCGCTTGCCCATTGCATGGGTCTTAAGTTGGGCCAGTTATTGTTTGGCCATTTCCTCATTCTCTGTGCCATCCTAGTCCCTGTATTAATAGTGTGATCATATATTTTAATGTGATAAAATAAAATGTGAAAGGTTGGTGGTACACATCTGTAGCCCTAACAATCAGAGTTCAGTGACAAGAGAACTGGAACAAAGTCGAGTCCAGCCTGGTCTACATGCTGAATTCCAAGTCTGTCTAGACTAAGGAGTGGGAAACTGACACACACACACACACACACACACACACACACACTAATAGAAATGTACTGTAGTGGCACTTTGTAAGAGTGTGTCACTGACCCATAGCCACACACCTAGTAGGTGATCCATTGCGTCTTTTCCTGCATCATTACCAATGATGAAGGCAATATATGTACTTACAGAAATGTGATCATAAGTTTTTAGACTGGTCTTGTCCATAATAGCCCCAAACCAGAAGCATTCCAACTGTCTCCATGTACAGCATGGGGATAAATATAATATACAGGGGATAAATAAAATGTACAGCACAGGTGAGGCTCCAGGAGGAGGCTGAGGGAAGGAAGGGAAAAGGGGTGCTTTTAACTTTTTAACTTCATTGGCTTGTTTTTCAGTTAAGTGGAATTTTACTGGTTATTTTCTTTATTTACATTTCAAATGTTATGCCCCTCCACAACCCCCTATCCTCTGCCCCCTGTTCCTATGAGGGTGTTCCCCCACCCACTTATCCACTCCAAACTCCCTGCCTGCACATTCCCCTTCGCTGGAGTATAGAGCCTTCTCAGGACCATTGGTGACTGACAAGGCCATCCTTTACTGGATGCCATGGGTCCCTCCATGTGTACTCTTTGGTTGGTGGTTTAGCTCCAGGGAGCTTTGGGGGTCTGGTTGGTTGATATTGTTGCTCTTCCTATGGGGCTGCAATCCCCTTCAGCTTCTTCAGTCCTTCCCCTAATTCTTCCACTGGGGTCCCCGTGCTCAGTTCGAAGGTTGTCTGTGAGTATCTGCATCTGTATTAGTCAGGTGCTGCCCAAGCCTCCTAGGGGACAGCTAATATGAAATGTCTACCGAGATGCTCATGTGCTGGAGCCTAGGGTCTCAGTCAGTGGTGCTATGGTGGAAGGCTGTGAAAACTTTTAGGACATGGGTCCTAACTGTTGACGCTGAGCCATAGGAGTGGGGCTTAAAGGGCAGAGGCTGGGTCAATTTTCTTCCCAGAATCTATGCTTTCTGTTTTACATTCAACTGATGCATGAGAAATGCCATGTTACAAGTTCCCGTCAACAAAGACAGAGGGTTAGCTTTCAGGTCTCTTCCTACAGTGTTCCTACTGTGTCTCTTAAACATTGTGTGCCAGAATAAATCCTTTCTTACTTCGTTGCTTGTGTTAGAAATTTAGTCAGGCAATGAAGTAAGAGATACAGAAAACTCTCATCCTGAGTGGTGTTGTTGCTGATAAACCAGACCATGAAATTTTTGAAACTTTAGAAGTGGTTTGTATAAAGAATGTAAAAGTCTCTGGACCTTCAGGCCAAGGTAACCTTTTATTCTTATAAGGAGAGCTTAATGGGACATTCTGCTGAACATTTAGACAGAAATGTACGTGGTGAAGGCTGTGCGTAGGAGGTTCCAGCCGTTAATGAGAACTCTGTATTTGAGCTACATTATTGCAAAATATCTAGCTATGTTCTCTCTGTCCTGAAAATGTGAGCAAAGCTAAATTATAGAGTAATGGACTAATTATTTTGATAAGAGAAATGTCAAGAACACACAAGTCATTTGGGTCTAGGAGATGGATCATTGGGCAATGTGCTTCCTGCTCTAGCATGGAGTCTGGGTTTGGATGTTCATTATTCATGAAAAAGTCAGGTATATCAGCCCAAACCTGCAACCCTGGCACTGAGAGGAGGGGACACATAGATCTTGGGGATCTACTCTTAGCCTCAATTCTGACCTCCTGTTTCAGTGACAGAGAATAGGGTAGAGAAGCAATATAGACAGGTATCGTAATCTCAGCTCTCATACTTTATGTGTACCCACAAGGAAGAGCTCACCTCTTCACATACATGTGAAGATGCATTCATAAAGACACATGTATAAGATGAAGATGCCATAAAGAATTTTATTGCTTTCTACTTTAGCCTAAAAATTAATTCATAAAATGAATGCAAGAAATTCACTTTTAAAAGTAAACAAAGGAAAACTCAACAGGCAGTAGCAGCGATAGGCTAAGTGTGGAACCCAAGGACCTTGAACCATCTTCCTACCAGAAGAGTAAACCCATTATTCTGAGAAGGGTGACAATGGGAGATTTGTGTCCTGGAAGTACAGCCTAGAGGACATAGCTGGCCACTGTTTTCACATGTGACTGGGCTAGGGGAGAGTTTCTCATCACGGTTACTTTGAAAAGACTTGGGAAGCACATGAAGGGTCATTATGAGTTGATTATTCAATACTATTTTGATCTGAAGGTTATTAGAAATTGAAGTGAAAGTGTGTAGAGACATGCTTTCAAACTTTAATGTCTCTTTTTAGAAATGGTGGAAAAGTTGTAAGGTTATTGAGAAAAGTGTGTGGATAGATCAAGTATAGAAGAAAGAGACTAAGGGGAACAATTTGAGATGGGGAACTTTAACATATCCATCATGTGTTTGGATGGACAACATCTATCTGCCAACCTCCTTCCTCACATTGGTGAGTACTGATTGTATTCATGCCTGCCAAAGCCAATGTTTCTCTCTCCTCTCTGGGAACTCCTTATGACAGTAGCTGAACCACTCTTAGGGACTCAGAGTCATTTCATATATGCTGAAACCCCCAATCTACTAACCATTACTTCTCCTAGACAACTCCTCAGACACAGATGAGCATAGGGTGAGGAACAGAACAACTCACTTGCAGGGACTAATTGTTACTGTCTCTTCACTGTCTTTCTCTATACAACACTGGACCTTTGGCCTGGAGACAATCAGATTGTGTCTCAACATCAAACTGACTCCGATGTCATGAGGACATATAGGACCTGTTCAAAGAGCCCTAGGGAGTATATTCATGAACTAGAGAAGAATCACAAGATGAGGTGAACAGGTGGGGGGGGCAGGCAGAAGGAGCTGTGTTATCAAGGGCCATTGCAGAAAGAATTCTCAGAAAGTGAAAGTAGAGAGGGGCACTTGGGACTGAGACCAAGGTTAGCGCTGGACCTCTCCACAAGTATGGGGATATCTCCACACACAAACACTCAGTGTGCCCATATACAGCATTCTCGAAGACTTCAGATTGGTGACCTGGTCATAAACACATTTGGTGACACTCAGGCTCTTGTAAGTGGAAAAGGAGAACAAATAAGAGCACCAGCACCTCTGACATACTTGGGCAAAGGCCATTGCTCAGGTCTCCCATGTGGCCTTAGCATTGCCCAGTATGGGCTATCTTGACTTCCTAGGTGTACCACTGAGGTTTTCCAACACAGAGTGCACTCAGAGCTGAATGACACACATGTCCAGCAGAGTGGTTACATTTACATATTTGTCTTTTCCAATTCATCCAGGATATTTGCACATCTTTCCTTGAGGAAGTGTGGGCAATGATGAACAAATCACAGAAAAGTGCCTACAATATTATGAAAAAGAAATGACACCAGAATGATTAATCCAGTTAACAGGAAATTATGGTTCAGACTAGCCTGGGTATCTCCCGGTTCCTTCCTTTTCATGCAATAGCTTCTCGCCTATAGCAGGTCACCTCTTTTCACCTTCTTTTTCTTCAGAGAAAAATGTCAAAGATGCAGTTGTTGAACATACTACTCTTCAGTTTGAGGCAGGGCTGAGATAAGAGATCAACCACCCCAAGATTTGGGTCTGCAGCCTCCAATTTCCTCTTCTGCTGGCCTTTGTTAAACACATACTGTGATGGCTATCCTGAAATAAAATGCCTAAACACACAGTTACGCTGTGTATTCTCCCTTGGAGATGGAATGGATTCTGCCTAATTAATTAGTAACCTGTCATAATTTCCTTTCATAGAGGACATCATAAGAGATTTTTTCTACTTCTATCATGTTTAATATTCCAAATAGATTTTAAAAACTGGTTGAGTGCATGTTACTTTTAGCTTCAGAAGATATCATGTATATTTAAGAAGCATTTAACTATTATAAATTATTTTGATGACTTAAAAAAATGTCTGAAACAGCCAAATTGGTTGAAAAGATTTTGGATTAGATAGGTTATGCGTCACCGAGGAGAAGTCAATGGGAAAGTGTCTATTAATACACAGAGTGCCTATTAGGCTGAGGAAAATGACTGCAGAGAGAGGATGCTGAAGCTTTCAGAACATCATTAATACAGTAAAAATACCACAGAAATGTACTAAGACATTCAAGTGCTGCAAGTTTGTTAAATTTGCCTATAAAAATATAATTGGATTCACCATCAGCTCTAGCGAGCCTCTATTAAGCATGTTCCATTAAATCATAATGCCTTACATCAGATGGCAGAACTATCTATCCTATGTAGATAATGTTAGTCAAAGTGCCGTTTTCTGTGACACTTTTTCATAGAATTTAATGATAGTGTTTCTCTTCCCTAAAATATGAGGTCTTCATGATGTGAATGAAAAATTTGCCTCCAGAGTTGCTGATCCTGTTGCCATGGCTTCCAATAAGCTAAGATGAATACTGTCTAATTCCTGTTCAGTACCTTCATCTAGTTTTTGTTAAATTTATAAAAACTTTAATATAAAAATTCTGCAAATGAATAAAACACAATTTTAAAATTAATTTTAATACACTTTTTAGTTATTTTTAATATTATACTATAATTATAGTATTTTCCTGTTCCCTCCCTCCCTCCTACCAAACTCTCCTATGTATACCTTCCTTTCTCTCTTTTAAATTCATGCCCACTTTTATTTATTAATTGTTGTTACATGAGTATATGTACATGTATATAAACAAATATTCCTAAACTCAACCCCCTTTGTCTGTATAATGATTCTTTTTTTTGTTTGTTTTTGTTTTTCTCTGTAGCCCTGGCTGTTCTGAAGCTCACTCTGTAGACCAGGCTGGTCTCAAACTCAGAAATCCACCTTCCTCTGCCTCCCAAGTGCTGGGATTAAAGGCGTGCACCACCATGCCCGGCTTTTTTTTTTTTTTTTAGATTTATTTATTTTTATTTATTTGAGTGCACTGTAGCTGTCTTCAAACACACCAGAAGAGGGCATTAGATGGTTGTGAGCCACCATGTAGTTGCTGGGATTTGAACTTAAGACCTCTGGAAAAGAGGTCAGTGCTCTTAACCACTGAGCCATCTCTCTAGTCCCATGTATAATGATTCTTGAATGTTCTAATGCTTTGATTTAATTGGGAATCTGTGTGTCCAAATGCTGAAGGTCCTTGTCTGCAACTGGATTTTGATCAATCAATAAAGATGCCAGTGGCTAGTGGTTGGGCAAAGGGATACTGGGCAGGATCCTTAGATTTGTGTGGGCTAGGATGCTGGAGAGAGGAGGAGAGAGGAGGGTTGCCATGTTTCAGAAGGAGATGGATAAGATTTAGAGCTGCAGAAGGAACATCATCCAAAATGTAGGTGAGAAAGAATGTGGTCCCCAAAAGGGCTGCTCAGAACCATCTTGGGCAGCAAAGACTAGGGGGCCACCCAGAAGGGACAGGGCAGCAAAGATATATCATAGATTTAGAGGGTGTTGAGTCAGGAGTGCTGGAGTATTATGATAGCCAGGCAGAGAATTAGAACTGCTCAGCCTTTGAGCTAACCAAGGCATTTCAAAAACAAGTGTGTGTGTGTGCTCAAGAATGTGTGTGTCTTTCATTCATGGATCCAAAGAGTTCCTGGGTAGGTGGCTGGAGGTGTGCAGCCCTCCAGGAACACACTTGTATGTGTGGCTTCAGGGCTGACCATTTGGTATTTCATAGCATTTATTTTGATTATAGTCACCCTTCCTCCTAACTCTTATGAAATCTACTCTGCAAATTTTTGTCTTTTTTTTTTTTTTTGAATGACCAATCAAGTCCAATTTGTGCTGACATATACCTTGTGAGTACAGGACCATCCACTAGGTTGTAGTCAATCTGTCAGAGGACACACACTTTTTAAAAAAAATGTAATACTGTTTATTTAACTTAATATTTCAGCATTCTAAACATACAAAAAATAACAGAATATTGCAAATTGCGTTTAGTTCTAGAGGGTTCTTGAACTTCCACTGATGCAGTAGTTTGTCACTTTGCTGGCAACGATGAGTCCTACAGTTTCTTTATAAAGTTTAAAATCTACTGCACTTAACTAAAGAAAAAACTCCAAACACTTCTGCCAGCTGACCCCTCTGCATTCCCACAACTAAGAATGTCAGCAGAACGCTATGCCACTGTGTACAAAAACAAGACAACCTGAAGCTAAATGGATGCCCGCCGCAGTATCAACAGGTCCAGCCTCACAGTGCACACCCTGAGCTACGGCCCCTCCAAGAGGCATCTTGCCCTCACAGCCTCCATGCCAAACAAGGAGCATCAAGAATTTGCCTGGGTTGTTTTGTTCTCTTTACAAACTATAGATATGTACAGTTGACAACTCAGGATTTCTAGCCAATAACCATATAGTTAACACTACCTTATGAATTGAGAACAAAATGCCAGAAACATCTTCAAAAGCCTTGTCACACCAACAGCAAAGTGCACTGAGTGAGGAAGACACGAGAGTGCCTTTTCTTTTTTTAATATTTTTTATTACATATTTTCCTCAATTACATTTACAATGCTATCCCAAAAGTCCCCCATACCCTCCCCCCCACTCCCCTACCCACCCATTCCCACTTTTTGGCCCTGGCATTCCCCTGTACTGGGGCATATAAAGTTTGCATGTCCGATGGGCCTCTCTTTCCAGTGATGGCCGACTAGGCCATCTTTTGATACCTATGCAGCTAGAGTCAAGAGCTCCGGGGTACTGGTTAGTTCATAATGTTGTTCCACCTATAGGGTTGCAGATCCCTTTAGCTCCTTGGGTATTTTCCCTAGCTCCTCCATTGGGGGCCCTGTGATCCATCCAATAGCTGACTGTGAGCATCCACTTCTGTGTTTGCTAGGTCCCGGCCTAGTCTCACAAGAGATAGCTATATCAGGGTCCTTTCAGCAAACGCTTGCTAGTGTTTAATAAATGTTTGGAGCTATGTACAACTTTGATACAGTTTCAGGGTGCTCCGGACACCCACGGCCACTTCTTGTAAACCACTGACACTTTGAGACACTACAATATGATTGTGATCAAATTTTGTAATTAAACCTGACAAGGGCAGTAGACAGGACTCAAATAAGATGTGTCAATCACAGCGCTCTCCTACTCTAAGGTATTCACAAGGAAACAGAGCTTTTATTCTTCTTCCTCCTCTTCTTCCTCTTCCTCCTTCTCTTCTTCCACCTTTTTCCCGGCAACTTTAGCAGGCCCCTTGGCCCCCTCAAACTTCCCTTTAGACTTACAGTCAGCGACATCCTTCTCATCCTTCTCCTTCAGCTTTGCTGCCTTGGTAATGTAGGCTGCTTTTCACTGTCACTGAAGTTCTTCCATATCTCACCCAGCTTTTTTTTCCACATCTCCAATGGATTTCATTTCGGGGTGGAATTCAGAGCAGAATAAGAAAAATCCAGATAGGTCTTTTGGGGGCATTCGGGTCCTTCTTCTTCTTGCTGGTCCATAATCTTTCAGCTGGTGCATAATCTTTCATCTCTGGATCATAGTGTACTTTATCTGTTTGCCAGTTCATCAAATTTTGATTTTTCTTTGCTAGACATGGTCTTCCACCTCTCAGAGCACTTCTTGGAAAACTCTGGAAAATTGACTGGAATTTCTGGGGTTTTCTTCTTATGTTCTTCCCTGCATGTCTGCACAAAGAAAGCATAAGCAGACATTTTGCCCTCTGGTTTCTTGGGGTCGCCTTTAGCCATCCTGACTGTATTGTTCACTAGTCTGAGCAGTACAGGGCAAGACGTGGCTCAGCACTGCCCAGCCTCGTGCTAGCTGCCTCCGCAAGTGCCACCTGAGGCCCCACTCTTGAAAAAGGCCAACTCTTGCTCCCTGCAGAGCCATAAACTGTCAGAAGCTCTTAAGTTAGCTGTGGGGGCTAATGAGTCACCTGCTCCCCTGTGCTCTAATGCTGACTGGCATCATCTTGCGCAGGTCTTTGCACACAAACTGTTGCTATGAGTTCAAAAGTGAAGCAGTCCTGTATTGTCTGTAGGACACTGTATTTCTCTGGTCCTCCCTGTTTTCTGCCTCTTATAAGCTTTCTATCCTCGCTTCTGCAGTAAGCCCTGAGCCTTGAGCCCAGGTGCCTATAATACACACACACACACACACACACACACACACACACACACACACACACACACACACACACACACACATCAGGTATATATATATATATATATATATATATATATATCAGGTATATATATATATATATATATATATATATATATATCAGGTATATATCAGGTATATATATATATATATACTTGATGTGTGTGTGTGTGTAGATAGATACATAGATAGATAAATAGATAGAGATAGAGATAGATAGATAGATAGATAGATAGATAGATAGATATCACTTATTCTGCATTGTGGTCAGTTGTGTGTTTCTGTTTCAACCACCACCATCCATTTCACAGAGAAACTTCCCTTATGAACAGTCAGAGCTACACTAAGCTATAGGTACAGAGATACCAGTTTAGCGGGCAGCTTCATACTATGTCTTTTTATCAAAACAATCATCTTGGGTTCATTCCCGGGGCCTGAAAGTTCCCCAGCAATGTGGTCCTGATCTGGTTTACACTACCAGGCATGCGTTCTCTCAGTTGTCATATTTTTATGGTTAGAGGAATAGTAATGGGGATCCGCATGAATGGTATAAATTATTGGCTCAAGCAGCAGCTCCACCGGCTTTCTAATCAGTAGCCCAGACTATAGAAATGTGCCCTTGTCTTCAATGGTCTCCGAGTTCAGGTGATGTCTGCTCTGGGCATTCTCCTACAGAGCCCCTGGATGCTTGCTTGCATTTTAACACCCATTCCCCAAAAATGACAGACCAGAAGGCCTCTGCTCTGTGAATGGTCCACTCCCCCGACTGGAAATGACAGGGCTTTTTTCTCTGCTGAACCCTGTTTCTGTGATCTCCTTCATGATGTTGCTACACTTGAGAACTGCCCACTCCACAGTCCCAGCTCAGAGAAACCCTTAGAGGTATCTGAGTGTTTATGAAATTGGAGCTTCTGCTGTTGCAGATTCCAGCCAGGTTTAGAGCATTAAGGAATTTGTGAGTTAGTGAGGGTACAATTGAAGGTTGAATGCAAAGAATGGACCATAGGGGAAAGTACTCAATATTATGATTACACCATTTAACAGTCTTTACATCTCTGTGTATTGAGGCATATGTATAATCTTAGGTCTCTGTATGATCATGGCACCTAGACCTTTCCACAATATAAAAAGAGACACAGTCTCAGAAACAAAAGCCAAATAAGAAACAGCAGAAAAAAAGAGGGGTTTGGAGAGATGTCTCAGTACTTTAATGGCTGAAGCTGTTTTTTTTTTCCCTCAGAGAACCAGAGTTCAGTTCCCAGCACCCAGAGTGGGGTGCTCACTAACCCCTGTAACTCCAGCTATGGGGAATCTGACATAATCCTCTGCCTTTCTCAGGCATGACTGGGGAAGCTGAATGAATGAATGAATGAATGAATGAATGATAGCTCAGGATTAGTGACCAGCAACTCCTCTTGTTGCAAGCAGACTTGGTACCTCACTGTGACACTTTGCCCAATACCACCTGAAGTGCTCTCACCAGCATCTTGTGTGATACCACCTCTGGCACAAGGTTCTTTGATATCTACATCACTGTTGCCTTTCTTCCCCATCCCCTGCTGCATTTATCTGCACACACCAGCACATTGTGTTCATCTGCACATGCCACCATGATGTGTTCACCTGCACACACCACCACAGTGCATTCACATGCACACGCCATCATGGTGTATGCAGTGTTGTCTCCTTCATTCTGTTCACGATTTACTTAATGTGCAGGCAGTGCACCACCAACTTCTGTGTGCAGCCACGTATTTCATATTCCAGCCTCTCCCAGAGCCTGTGGGCTCCTCCAGCGCTTTTCTTCACCTAATCTTTGTTCTGCACTCTTAATTACATCTCTCCTGCTTGCGCAAATGACAGTGTATTAAGAATATAAAGGCAAACATGGTAGCCCTGGAAACTAGGTTTACTTAGGACATTCCTTTTCCTTTAAGTTGCTGGGTTCCTTTTCATTTATGTGCAAATAATGTAATGAAAACCCTTTTCAGCTGTGATGAGACATGAAGAAAATTCGAGAGCCTTATCTGGAAATGTTTGCCTTTCAACCTGCACATAGAGAATTTTTTCAACATCCTGTCATGGTGATGGGCTCTCTGGACTCTGCCTCTCCAAGAGGATATGAAGACAGTGAAAGTTTCCAGCAGATAAAGCCAATGCAGCTCGAGACTACTGCAAGCAACCCCATTTGAACTCACTGGGTCCCTCCAATACAAACCAACATGTAATAGATGATGGACTAGTGATGAGAAAGGGCATCCTCCAATACAAACCAACATGTAATAGATGATGGACTAGTGATGAGAAAGGGCGTCGGCCTTAGTGGGAATCAAGAGAGGGTAATTTGAACCAGGTGTGCTGGTGCATGTCTTTAAGTGCACATCCTAGCACTTGGGAGGCAGAGACAGGTGGGACTCTATGAATTCAAGGGCAGCCTGGTCTACAGAGTGAGTACCAGGACAGTCAGGGCTGTTAGGTAGAGACCCTATCTCGGAAAAACAAACATATAAAACTAAAGAAAGAAAAAGAAAAAAAAATGGTAATTGGGATCTATACATGATCAATTAATTGTAATGTATATACGTATGATCAAAATATATTAAATATTTCTATAAAATGTCATAATAAAATATATTTTATTAGAAAACAATACAGTAATGTTCTTTTTAATATGACACAGAAGGGCTTCTGATCCCCTCAACAAGTGCTTCAGTGTTAAAAAGATGCTGAAGAAGACAAGATGCGAAGGAAATTCCTCCAGGTGAGAGCCAGGTGCATGAGCTCAGGACGTGTTCAGAAACACCCACACCCTCATCAGAAGCAGATGTCTTTGGGAAGGGCATTGGGAAGGCATCAGGTGAGAGGAAAGCATGGAGCATGGAAAAATACATCTCGGGCTTCCCTCTTCTTCTGTTGCATGCTGCAGCCTAGATATGTGACATAGACCCTGCACAAGTCCAGGCCTGTTGAGGTGAAGAACTAACCCAATAACAGCTGAGAGGTAGAATAGGACTTTACAATTAATTACCCTGTGACTTGACCTTCTTATGAAAGACATGTGACACTGGACACCTCTTCTACATACTCTGAGGTTTACTTCTTTGATCCACATAATGCAAGTGAATGATCATTGGCTTCACTTTCTAGTGACTGGTGAAGTGGCAGATCTATGTCAGACGATGGGGGCATCAGAATACACCCGATGGTATAACCAGAAGTGGTTTGGGTCAACACACACACACACACACACACACACACAAAAATGTAACTAAAATGAGTATCAATGTTTCACTGAGAAAGGTACATACCTAATGCCTTCCCTGCACCTGTCTTAGGAATTACCTGTTCTGTATCATTCTCTGCATGGAAGTGCACTGCCCTTTTCTTTCCCAGATATAAGTACCGAGAAGAATCCTACTTGTTTGTTTTAACACATTTTTCTCTGTAATTACACATATATACACAAGTTAACATTTGTCACCTGCCATGTTCCACAAAAAAGGTGTCAGAGCATATCCCTCTCCTACTATCTGATCAACACCTGGCTCCTCTCTTGTCCCTCACAGGTGACAGGTTCAAATTCTGTGCTGTAGGATACTGACTTTGCTTTATTACGCATACCATTCTCTTTTCATGAGAGCCTGGGGGTGAGTGTGGACAGACATACCTTTCTATGAAGATCAAAAGTTACTTTAACCTTCTTATCTTGCCATTTTTGAAGTATGTAGTCCTGTCTGGTTCTAGGGATGGAGTCCAGGATCTTCTGCATTGCAGACAAGTGCTCCAGCACTGAGCTGCACTGAACGTGTAGTCAGCACTTCATCACTGAAAACTGCCTGAGAGAAATCAGGGAAGAAAGTTGACTCTGGGCTCACAGTTTTAGCGGGCTCAGTTGATGGATGCTTTGTGCAGAACATCATGGGGCAGAAGCACATAGGCGAGGCTGTTCCTCACTTTTTAGTGGGTGAGGGCATCCAAACAAGGACTTCAGGAAGGAAGAGTCCAAGGCAAGAAACAAGCTCAAGTACATGGCTCTAAAGATCAAATTGCTCAAAAAAATGTCTGCCTCCCGCATAATCATACCCAATACTATATGACTTTATCTATGGATTCCTCAAGAGACCCAATCAGAGATTAGATCACAAATCTTATGACATCATCAGCTTTGGAAATGCCTTTACACTGTGACCCAAAGTGTAACCTTTACTAATGTCCTAGACTTTTCAAAAATAATTAGGTAGATTGTCAAAATGAATAGTTACAACCAGACATAATGGCACATACCTTTAATCCCAGCATGTGGAAGGTAGAAGTGGGCAGACCTATGGGTGTTTAAGGTCATCCTGATCTACATGGGGTGTTCCAGGATAATATCCAGAGCTATATAGTGAGACCTTGTCTTGAAAAAATGCTAGGAGTCACATACGAGCTTGTGTTGTTAATGTTGTTTTCAAATGGAATCTTACTAAGTCACCCAGGCTGGCAAAACACTTGCTATCTTCCCTTATGAACATCCAAGTTGTTAGGAGCATAGCTGCTCCTGGGTCACTGTGAACAATTTTCTCATTTGCATGCTCATTTGTTCATTGACCCAGGTTCCAACTGTGCAGCCCAGTCTAGTTTGGAACTCTCTTTATAGCCTAGATTGCACTGGTATTTGTTTCCCAACCTCCAGAGTACTGGGGTTACAAGAGAAGGCTACCCTACTTGACTTTGAATACATTTCTAATTGATTCTGATACTTACCCAGGTACCTGGTACAGAATGTAGGGATAAAGGCAGGGACAAATTAGGGAGGACAGTGAGGCTATCACAGGGAAGACACATCTCACACAGCTCACTCATAGATGGAGCTGTCACAATGTACATGACTCAGCTGGGTTCACAAGGACATATCTCTGATGAACTGAACTGGGGGACTGTGGGAAAGGAAGAGACAGCAGAGATCCCTGTCTCTGCATTATGCGAGGATGCAAAGATGATGCAGAAATGGAGGACTTGGGAGGGACTTCTCTGATTCCCTGCTTCAGTTCCCTTCTTCCATAAATGTCTCCAAAAATCCTGATCAGAGTGTCCCTGCTTAGATTCCCTGACATGTTGAAGGGGATGGGGTAGGGGGCAGGTGGGAAAAATGGGGAAGCATGCATGTTCCTGTGTGTGTATTGGGTGAGTGGACAACCCCAGATGACAGTCTTTCCACACCACTTTGCTTTAGACAGCCTCCCTTTATTGTTCGTCCACTGTATATCAATCAGGTTCCTTTGTCCTGGAGGTTCTGGGCATTCTGCTGTCTGCATGCCATCTTCCAATAGAAGCACTGGGATTTCAGATCCTCTCACTATGTATCCAGCTTTTACATGGGTTGTGAGGATTCAAACTAGGTATTGTATGGCAAGTCCTTTCCCACCAAGCCACCTGTCTCTCCCCTGTCTCATCCCTTGATGTTGTGAGGATGTTCACATTCAGTTGTAAGATTCTCTATGAGGCATCAAGTCACAGTTTAAGAAGCTGTGTGTGGATGGGGAGATGGCTAAGGGCATCCTGCTACCCTTCCAGAGGACCAGAGTTCAGCTTCCAGGAGCCACATCAGATGGCTAATGACTGACTGTAACTCAATCTCAGGGTGGGTCACACCCCCTGACCTCTTTGGGCACATGTACGCACTTGCAGACACCTTCATATCGGCAGATGTACATACACAAATTAAAAAATAAAATGTTTCAAAAAAGGCAGCTGTGTAATGTGCCTGACATGGCATTATCTCTACAGTTAATATTACAAAAGAAGGAAATGAAAGGTTTCAGGAAATTGTTTTTCTGCCTAAAAGCACTATGTGAAACCTGGTTGGAAGCCTGGCACTGTTGCACGCTTCTGTATGCAGTCCCGTGCTTTAGAGTCTGAGACAGTAGCATCTTCGGAGCCCAGAAGCTTCAGGCCAGCCTGAATAGCAGAGCAAGACCCATCCCCCCCAAACAGCTCCCGCTAAATAAAATTTACTTAATTACTAAAAAAAAACCCAAAAACCCTTTAATATTTGTTTGTTTTCCAAGGCAAAGAGTACTTAGGAATGCACAGGAAAACAGTATTTTGAGAACCTGGAGTCTAGCTCTCCTTCCCAGCCTGGACTGTTTCTGGAGAACATCCATGTACATCCTGCCCCCTGCTGGACACGTTCTTATCTGCAGTCGCCTCACAAACAGCACAGAAAGGCTAGGACAATGCAGAGAACAAGGTCGGGGACTCATGTCTGCCCTCTAGAGGCTGAATAGAACCAGACAGACCCTCCAGAGGTGCCCCTGAGACAAACTGCACCCAGCTATTTGGAACCACTTGGACCCTGTGCTTTAGCCTCCAGAGACACCACCACACATGCATCTCAGTCGGCAGAATTATCACCATCTTCTGGAACAGTGAAACTTTTCCTGGAGGATAGAGAATCCAAGGATCACCCACAACAGCCCGGCTGAGAGCCCCTCTGCCCCAAATCTTCTATGCTCTCTGCCAGCTGTGGCTCCCATAGCTGCCTCTGCTTCCAAGATAAATTAGCAAACTGTTTAGAAAGGTGATCAGACTGGAGAATCTGGGAGGGGAGGCTGGACAGAGGAAATGAGAGGAGGAGGGGAGAGGAGAGTGGAGTGATCCAACCTGATTTACTCAAAACCAGAGGGAAAATCAGAATATCCGAGGTAGAGCAGCATGAATATATATCAGTTATTCATCCTTAGAGGAACAATAGCATCTAATTTTTTTTCTTCTACTTTGTGGAAGTAGACTCAGTAGAGTCCCACTTTGTGGCACTCAGAGTCCCAGCCACCAGGCACAGGCAATGATCTTGGGCATGGGTTTCATCCTTCAAAGGTAGTGGGCTTGTTGGACTGGCTGGCCTGGAGTGCTCTTGTAGCGACCATTGTCGCTCAGCCTTTTAATACATCACTTCTGCAAGAGGTTCAGGCTACCTCATCTCTAAATTTAGGCCCCTGATACTGAAGACTCTGTTACTCCTGGGACAAGAAGGGTTGATTCCAAGTGAGCAGACTTGTTTCAGCCATTCTGAGTTAGTTACTTTGTTATTGCTGTGACAAATCACCAGGATGAAGCCAACTCTTTGAAGGTTTGTTTGTCTTATGGTTCCAGAGAGATGCGTGTGCTGTGGCAGAGAAGCACAGAAACTAGCAGCAACTACGGGAACTGCAGTAGAAACTAAGGTCATACACCTTAAACGCTAAGCACCAAGCTAGGAGAGGAAGGGAGGAGGAGGGGAATAATGGGTGTGTGTGTGAATGGGAATTGGGAGAGTTTTTGAAACCTTAAGGTCACCTATGGAGACATATCTCTTGTAGCAAGGCCATACCTCTTAAACCTACCTAGACAGCAACACCACTTGAGGGTCAACTAACTGAACCTATGAATGGCTTCTCCTTCAAGCCACCACAGGCTTGGATGTTGGAAAATTGAGCTCTTCATTCACCTCCCTTTCAGAGCCTTTGTGTGTCAGCCTGAATGCTTTCACATTCACTCTCATCAGAGAGTATGGATCAGCCATGTCCCCAGAAACACTTCTTAGAGAGGAGACTCTAATTCCATATTATTAATATGGCCTAGTTTGAGGAGATTGAATGCACTAGGAACAAACCCATAGTGTGATAATATCAAATTCTCTGAGGGAGACTACACAAGAGTACCATGGAGTGTTTCAGCCTACAACAAAAAGATAAGAGAGAGGATTTGGTGAAAAATGAAGTTGATGTGAAATTGAAATGATCTCTGTTCTGCTACATCTGCTGCCATCACACTGTTCTTCCATGTTTTTATTTTTCAAAGAGTATGTCTGTATGCCTCGTATTGTAATGTGGTACTTATAAAGCTTTGAATCCTGGCCAGAGTCGGCTGGGTTTTGTTTTTTTTGTGAGTGTTCTTCTGTACATTATAGATTTAGCAGCACCCCTGAGCTCTTTTCACTAGATATTAGTGAATATGTCGAATCCCAGTTTTGATAAGAAGGCCCACAAGACAGGGCAGCAGATGAATACATTCTGATTGGGAATCCATCTAGTATTTTACTGATGCTGATAGCAAATATTCAATGAAAGGTTTTGATGAATAATTACTGTGCGCACTTTTCTATATTTCAGGAAAACATGTTACTGTATTGTGCACACTAAAATGAAAAATTTGTGTCTGAAGAGATGTCTTAAGCTGCAAAGACCGCATGCTCCTTGTGAGGAACCCACATGACTGTTCACAATCACAGCTTTGGTTTTGGGGCATTAAAACTTTCTTCTAGACTCGATCAGTTCCTGCACATATGTAGTATAGACACACACTCATACTGTGGTGGTTTGTGTATGCTCAGTCCAAAGAGTGGAAATGTTAGAAGGTGTGGCCTTGTTGGAGTAGGTGTGTCATTGTGGGTATGACCCTTTTAAAAAAGATTTATTTATTTAATTTATATGAGTACACTGCTGCTGTCTTCAGACACCAGAAGAGGGCATCAGATCTCATTACAGATGGTTATGAGCCACCATGTGTTTGCTGGAAATTGAACTCAGGACCTCTGGAAGAAAAAGCAGCCAGTCCTCTGAACTGTGCTGAGCCACCTGTCCAGCCTGGGCGTGGGCTTTAATACCCTAGTCCTAGCTGCCTGGAAGTCAGTCTTCCACTAGAAGCCTTCAGATGAAGACATAAAACTCTCAGTCCTCCGGTACCATGCCTAAATGGCTGTTGCCATGCTCCCACCTTGATGATAATGGAGTGAAATTTTGAACCTGAAAGCCAGCACCAATTAAATGTTGTCCTTTATAAGACTTGCCTTGGTCATGGTGTCTCTTCACAGCAGTAAAACCCAAACTAAGAAAAAAGTTCCTTAAATAAAAATCTTTTTAAAAAAGAGGTTAGAGAGATGGCTCAGCTATTAAGAGCACCATCTGCTTTTGCACAGGTGCTGAGTTCAAATGCCAACAACCACATGGTGAATTACAACCATCTGTAATGGGGTCTGATACCCTCTTCTTGGGTCTGAAGACAGCTACAGCATACTCATCATATATAAAAAAGAAATAAATAAAAATCTTAAAAAAAAAAGAAGAAAGACAGATGTGGGGTACTGCTGTGATATGCCTGACCATGCTTTTGTTTGGAAGAATGTTGATTTTGGGACTTTGGATTTGGAAAGCAGTGGAACACTTTAAAGGGGCTTAATGGGAATATGGAGGACTCTGTTACTGAGAGTGATTTGAATTGTTTGTACCTGGACCAAGAGGTTTCAGTGGAGATGAACTTCAGGATGTGGCCTAGAGACTGTTATTGTGGTATTTTGGTTAAGAATGCGGCTACTTTTTGCCCTTGTCTGAAAAGTCTGCCTGAGGCTAAAGTGAAGAGACTCAGATTAATTGCACTGAAAAAGGAAGTCTCAGAAACACACATCATAGACTTTGCCTCTGGTTAAGTCTCATGAAGAGCATTTTAAACAAGCATAGCAAGCTTAGAAAGTAAAAACATAAAATATATGGCTTGAGTATTAAAGGGGTTCCAGGAAGTGAAATGGAGTTGAATCCTGTGTTCTAGGAGATAAGAGATTAAGGGAGTAAAATCAGAGGCCAGATTCTACGCAGCTAAATATAATCCAGGCATGGTGTTACACACTTTTAATCCCAGGAGACAGGAATGCAGATCTCCAATTTCAAGGTCAATCTATAGAGCAAGATTCAGGACAGCCAATCTTAGGCAGTGAAGCAGGTAGAAAACAGAGAGCTAGTGATAATGTAATAGAACAAGGGGGCCATGTTCAGCTCCTGTAAGCAGCAGAATTTGGCAGCTTTGGTCTTGTGGGTCTGGCTTTAGAGTGAAAAATAGAAGGGGTCCTGGGATAATTGATGCTGGTTCGATGGAGCTAAGAAATTAGGGGTGATTAAGAAGAGACCAGCATCACTGAGGTGAAATCTTCTGGGAAGTGTTTTCTGAGAGCACAGAGAATCTGTGTCCCAGAGATATCCAAGGTTGTACCTTCTGTTGCAGCTGTACTTAGTAATGCGTAAGAGTCACCCAGGTGGTACTGGTTTTGAAGGCATGAAGGTGTCATGAAGAAGAAAGAGCTGAGGCTTGTCACTGTGAGAGGCCAAGGAAGGCCATTGGTGAAGGTGCAGCCTCAGCTGTAGTTGATGGCCCAGGACTGAAGGGGGTAAAGGATTTGAGGCTTGGCACCATGAAGAGAGCACATGAGAGGCTATTGGTGAAGCCTAGTTGCAGAGGACTACAACAGCGTATTGGAGATGCCAGTACCATGAGATGATCACCAAGAACAGCACTGGTCAGAGGAGGAGTGGATCAACCTGAGCTTAGAGTGCTACAGAGGGCAGAGCTGGAAAAGTGATGCCAGCCCTTAGGAGGAGTGCAGAGGATCGGGTGTGGATCTCAGACATTGTAACAGGAAGATGTAACATTGAAGTTACCTTGGAGACCCCAAGATGTTCAAGATGCCAGAGCTGAGGGATACCTGCAGAAGACAGCTGCTAGCAGGGAGTGGAACTAGCCTAGGAGAAAGAAGTTTGTTGCAGTCAGCAAAGATGAAAAAGGAGTGGGGATCTGAAGACTGCATTGACATCAGGTATGGAGAAGTTTGGATTTTGCACAGCTAGTTTCCTTTCTAGCCTTGGGGATTACAGTTAATTGATTGGATGGCTCTCAGAAGAGACTTTGAAGTTTAGACTTTTAAAGTTGTTGAGACTGCTATAGACTGTGGGGACTTTTGAAGTTGTACTAAATGTAGTTTGCATTATGCTATGCTTTGGTATGGCACCCATAAGCCCATATGTTTGAACAAGCCTATGGGGGCGAGGGAGTAGAATGTAGTGGTTTGTGTATGCTTGGGCTAGGGAGTGGCACTATTAGGAAGTGTGACCTTGTTGAAGGTGTGTCACTGTGGGTGTTGCCTTTGAGACCCTCATCCTACCTACCTGGAAGTGAATCTTCCAATAGCAGCCTTCAGATGAAGATGTAGAACTCTCATCTCTGCCTGCATCAGGTCTGCCTGGATGCTGCAATGTTCCCACCTTGATGATAATGAACTGAACCTCTGAACCTGTAAGGCAGCCCCAATTAAATGTTGTCCTTTATAAAGCTTGCCTTGGTCATGGTGTCTGTTCACAGAAGTGAAACCTAACTAAGACATATACCTATACATTAAATAAGTAAATAATTTAAAAAAATAATAGAAATTTGTCTATAAAGGGGAAGTCCATTGCTGAAATATAAAATGATGTCCAGGCAATTTGTCAATATAAGTATTTATGCTTATCCCTACAGGGCACAATTTGTCTTTTGGCCTGGTAGGAGAAACTTTCTTTTTTTTTCTTAAGTGGTCAAAGTATCAGGAATAAGAGACTGTTGAAGGCTCACTCCTGACTGGGACAGCATTTTGCCCCTCTTATGGGTGAGAAACATCATGGATGAGGGAGAAGAAAAGATAGAAGTGGTGGAGGAAAAGGGGCAGTCACATGGACAAAAGGCTCTAAGCCTGGCCAGAGTCAGAACTCTTGAGAACTCTAACAAGTTGTGATTTTCTGAATGTGATTAAACCTTTACTATCGTGCCATGAAGGACTTAAACATTTATAAGGCCTCAGAGTGTGAACTCTGGGGATATGTAGACAGTTAACAGTTGCTAGGGGTTGGGCCTCAAGAGACCTCACTGGACACTAAGTATCTGTAGAGACCTAATTAAACTTATGCATTGACCAACTAAAAAAGAATATGAAAATTGAAGTCACAATGTTTTGTAAGTATAGGATGATCAGCAGGAGTGAGAATGAGAGGGGGAATCCCAGATCTGCACTTCACTCCTGGGCCAGAGCTCAGCCTGCCTCCCAGGAGGCCTGCTGCCACTCAGGATAACCAGATGAGATATCCACACTGCAACCCCCTTGCTGCTGGGACCCTAACAAGCCCAGCAGCTGAGAGGCCTGCTCTATCCCCTCTGCCCCACATCTCCAAATCACACTTCTTCCTGTAATCCTGGATCTGCACTCTACTCCCCAGGTCACAGCTCAGCCTGCTTGCCTGGAGGCCTGCTGCCCACCCAGGACCACCAGGACACCCAGGACACCCAGGACACCCAAGGCAACTGAGACAACCAGGATAACCAGCTCTGCCTGCTCCTCTGAAAGCCTGACCCAAGACAACCAGAGACCTTCTGCCATTAGGGACACCAGCTCTACCTGATGTCCAGAGGCCTGATACCACCAGAGACTATCAGGGCAGCCAAAACCAGAGACAACCATCACAACACTACAATCAACAAAACCCAGGGCAATGTGGCACCATCAGAACCTAGCTCTCCTACTATAACAAGCCTTGGATATCCAAACACACATGAAGAGCAGGACAATGACTTTAAATCCCATCTCATGAAGATGATTGATTGATAGAGACCTTTAAAGAGGAAATAAATGCCTTAAAAGAAATACAGGAAAATACAATCAAACAGGTGAAGGAAATGAATAAAACTGTTTAACACCTGAAAATGGAAATAGAAGCAATACATGAAACACAAATGGAGGTAATCCTGGAGGTGGAAAACCTACGAAAGAGAACAGGAAATAAAGATATCACCAACAGAATTCAAGAGATAGAAGACAAAATCTCAGACATAGAAGATACCATAGAAGAAATTGATGCCTCAGTCAAAGAAAATGCCAAATCTAAAAAGTTTTAAACACAAAACACCCAGGAAATTTGGGACACTATGGAAGGAAAAAAAAACAAACCTAAGAATAATAATAGGAATAGCTGAAGGAGATCCCCAGATTAAAGGACTAGAAAATATCTTCAACAAAATCATAGAAAAAAATTTCCCTAAATTTTCTAGTCTAAGAGATGGATATAAATGTACAGGAAACTTAGAGAACACAAAAGATTGGACCAGAAAAGAAAATCCTCCTGCCACATAATAATTAAAACAGTAAAAGTACAGAACAACACCAACAAAAAAGAATAATAAAAGCTGAAAGGGGAAAATGCCAAGTAACATGTAAAGTCAGACCTATCAGAATTACACCAGATTTCTCAACACAGACTCTAAAAGCCAGAACATCTTGGACAAATGTCTTCCAGACCCCAAGAGACCACAGATATCAGCCAAGACTAATATAACCAGCAAATCTTGCAATGAACATAGATGGGGAAACCAAGATAGTCCAAGACAAACCCAAATTTAAACAATATCTTGGCACTAATCCAGCCCTACAGAGGATACTAAAAGGAAAATTCCCATACAGGGAAGGTAACTATACCCCCCCAAAAAAAAACTCACAAGAAATTAACAATTTCACAGCAAAACCAAAAGAGCACACAAACTCTCTCTCTCTCTTTCTCTCTCTCTCTCTCTCTCTCTCTCTCTCTCTCTCTCTCTCTCTCTCTCTCTCTCTCTCCCCGTCTCTGCCTCTCTGTCTCTGTCTCTGTCTCTCCAAACATCAAAACATAGAAATAAACAATCATTGGTTATTAATATCTCTCAACATCAATATGAAATAATCAAACTCACAACTGAAATCAGTCAATTAGAAACAAAGAGAATAATACAAAGAATCAACAAAACTAGGAGCTGCTTCTTTGAGAAACTCAACAAGATAGACAAACCCTTAGCCGAACTAATCAAGAGACAGCGAGTGAGTATTCAAATAAACAAAATCACAAATGAAAACAGAGACATAAAAGACACTGAGGAAGTTCATAGAATTATTAGGTCTTACTTCCAAAGATTGTACTATACAAAGATGGAGAATCTAAATAAAATGGATGGAAGTTCTATGCAGAAACCACTTACCAAAGCTAAATCAAGATCAGGCATAACACCCGAATAGTTCTATAACCCCTAAGGGAATGAAGCAGTCATTAAAAGTCTCCAAACCTCTCCTCACTGCAACCCCACCATAGCTGCCACTGCTCCCAGTCACCTCCTCCGTGTACAAGGCTGTACAGCCCACATACACTGATATTGTCAAGTCTGCCAGAGGTGTCTTCACCAAGGGCTAAGGTTTTGGCTTAACAAAACTTGATTTAAAAACAAAGTCCGAGAATGGATTGGAATATACCAGCTCAGGCTCTGCCAACTCGGAGACACCAGAGTGAACGCAGTCTGGAAACCAAGGTCAGATGGACCAAGCATGGCTAGCATGTACAGAGGGACCAAGCATGGGCTAGCATTTACAGAGAATTGGAACACAGACAGGACCCTGGGCACTGAGATCACTGTGGAAGACCAGCTTACTCGTGGACAGAACTGACCTTCAATTCATCTTTCTCACCTAACACTGAGGGCAGGGGATGCTTAAACCAAGAAAAATGCTCAAATCAAGAGGGCGCACATCAACCTGGGCTGTGGCATGGACTTTGACATTGCTGGGCCCTCAATCCCGGGGCGCTCTGTTGCTTGCCTATGAGGGTTGGCTGGCTGGCTGGCTGGCTCCCAGATGAATTTTGAGACCTCAAAGTCCCGAGTGGCCCAAAGCAACTCCACAGTTGGATACAAGACAGACGAATTCCTGTTTTATAGTAATGTGAACGACAAAACGGAGTTTGGTGACTCCATTTGCCAGAAGTTGGAGACTGCTGTAAATCTCGCCTGGACTGCAGCAAAAAGTAACACTGGCTTTGAAATAGCAGCCAAGTATCAGGTCGACCTTGATGCCAGCCTTTCAGCCAAAGTGAACAACTCCAGCCTGATTGGCTTAGGGTTCTCTCAGACCCTCAAACCAGGTATCAAACTGACACTTGCAGCCCTGCTGGATGGCAAGAACCCCACAAGGTTGGTTTAGAACTGGAATTTCAAGCATAAATGAATATTGTACAATTGTTAATTTTAAACTATTTTGTAGCATAGCTACCTTCAGAGTTTAGTGTACCTTTTAATGTTGTATTTTGGGGACGCAAGAGTTGATAAATACTGCGGTAAACCCCAGGCTAAGGATAACTCAGCTTTAAGGTGTTTACCATTTCAGAGGTACAGCAGAAACCCCATTTCAGAAAGGGCCCTTTTTACGTATAGGCAGGTTGGGGAGGAGCAGTACTGAAATACAAAATGCACAAGCTGGGGAGACTGGCAAGGTTAGTGTTACTGTTAAAACTTGTGCTTGAAGCTGTCATTGTTGGAGAAATCTATGTCCTGAAAACACCTGAGATACACAGATGTAAGAGTGTGGTACCCTGAGGCAAGACCACACCCAGCGCTTCTGCATTGTGAAAGAAAAGTGCCTAAGGACATCAGTGATGCTATAAAGCAACAACAGATAAAGGTGTTAAATTGGCTCATGGGAGCCAAGGTTATGCTAGGCCTACCGCTGAACTTGGCACTGTTGTCATGATGGCTTTAAAGCCACAGTCTGCAAAGTCACAGACAGTCATATAAAGTCACCTACAGCTGTGTGAGTAAAGGGGTCATGGAATGTTCCTTCACAGTTTCAGAGAGCCTCTGGGGCTGGGCAGTGTGTGGCAGAGTGGTTCATTTTTAAAGGGCCTGTGAGACAAGAGGCCCTAAGAAGCTTTTCCATGCAGCTCTGACAATGAAGCCTCATTTGACTTGGAGACCCCAAGGTGTTGAAGATGCCAGTACTGTGCACTGAATACAGAGGATGGGACCAGCCCAAGAGATAGAAAGTGTGCTAAAGGCAGAAAAGCTCAAATGGTAGAGCCATGTAAGGTCTTTGATATAGAACATGGAGGTACAGAGTTTGGCATTTGCCCTGCTGGATTTCAGCATTGCTTTGTTCAAATTTTCCTATGTCCACATTCATCCCTTTTGAAAGAGTAGTGTATATTCTGTGCCATTATATGTCACAAATGTGCCATTCACTTTTTTATTTTTCAAGGAGTGACAACTAATAGGCTGCCTAGAGTCTCAGTAGAGTTCTGAGGTTTTTATAATTTATTTTTTACTTGTTCAGTTTACATCCCTCTCACTGCCCGACTCCCTTCACCACCTACCATAATACTTCTGCCATCCCTTCTGTCTTAGTCAGGGTTTCTATTCCTGCACAAACATCATGACCAAGAAGCAAGTTGGGGAGGAAAGGGTTTATTTGCCTTACACTTCCATACTTCTGTGCATCACCAAAGGAAGTCAGGACTGGAACTCAAGCAGGTCAGGAAGCAGGAGCTGATGCAGAGGCCATGGAGGGATGTTCTTTACTGGCTTGCCTCCCCTGGCTTGCTCAGCCTACTCTCTTATAGAACCCAAGACTACCAGCCCAGGGATGGTCCCACCCACAGGGGCCTTTCCCCCTTGATCACTAATTGAGAAAATGCCTTACAGTTGGATCTCATGGAGGCATTTCCTCAACTCAAGCTCCTTTCTCTGTGATAACTCAGCCGTGTCAAGTTGACACAAAAATAGCCAGTACACCTTCCATTCTTTTCTAAGTGGATGAGGGCTCTCTGGCCATTCTCCTACCCTGTCACTTTAAGTCTTTGCGAGGCTTGTCGCTTCCTAAGCAATGTTGTAGTTGTGGAAAAACTATAGGGACTTCTAAATTTATACTACATGCATTTTGAAATACAGTATATATGGTCACAAGACTATTGGTGCCAGGGAGTGGATTGAGGTGGTTTCAATGGGATGCCCCAACATAGCATTTAAATACTTGGTCCCACGTGGTCGCACTATTCTAGGAGGCTTGGGAGTTAGAGGACATATGACACTGGAGGAACTCTTTTAGAGTTTGTAGACCCACCATTTCAAGTTTGTGCTCTGCTTTCTATTTGTAGTTTACGAATGAGCCCCCAGTTTCCGATTCCACTGTCATGCTTACTCTACCTTAATGGACTCAAAAGTGCTGCACACATGATCCCAAACTTTCTCGGGGAAGTTGCCTTTGACATGGTATTGTATAATAGAAATAGAAAAATTACTTAATACACCAGTGGTCTTCTCCAGTGTGTGCACCTTACAATAGAAAAAGGCAACCCGATGGGGAGTGGGTGGGGGATGGGAGTGTTCGGGACAGGTTGGATAGTGTGTGCTCCTGTAGGAGGAGGGCTGACACCACCAGGGACGTGCACAATTACCCCATCCCACCCCACCCCTCCCCAAACTCAAAAAATTTTTTTTAAAAAATCCAAAACACTACCACACACTGTGCCCCAGCGTCCATTCTGTCCCTGGCTTGTGCTCTGCTAAGCGAGGGAGCCCACAGCAACAGCGAGCTTCTGTAGTGGTGCCTAGCTGCAGATCTGGCTTGATCCTGATCAGCCTGAGTCTGATCTGAAGCATTTGGTTTTTAATGACATTAAGAACATAGCCTGAATTGTTCATGGATTTTTTCATCAGTATGTCTGAAACCATAAAATATAATGACGATGATCAAAAAACTCTGTTTCTGAAATCACTGAACGAACAGCGCCTGGAGGGAGAATTCTGCAACATCACCATAGTGGTTGAGATGTAAAGTTCCGAGCCCACCAGTGTGTCCTCGCCACCTGCAGCACGTACTTTAAGAAGCTTTTCACGAAGCTGGAAGTGGACAGCTCGTCCGTCATAGAGATAGATTTCCTCCGCTCCGACATATTGGAAGAGGTGCTGAACAACATGTATACCATAAAGTTTTCCATGAAAAAGGAGGACATCAACTTGATATAATGTAGTCCAGGCAGATTTAAGGTATCCGGTTTTTGGTAAACTATGTTCTCAGAAGCACGATGTGTCTGGTCCAGATGGAAGTAAAGGCCAGTTGAAGAGTAAGTATTGCCTCAAATTAAACTGCCCCATTGGAGACACTGCTCAGGAAGATGATGTGGAAGAAATCCGGGACCAAGATGCCAGCCCTTCTGATGACTAGGTAGAAGCCAGTCGCCCGAGTCAAGAGGACAGCAAGTCTCCCACAACCGCTCTCAGGGTTCAGGAAGCAATTTTGAAAGAGCTGGGGAGTGAGGAAGTTCGGAAAGTGAACTGCTACGGCCAGGAAGTGGAGTCCATGGAGACTCCCGAGTCCAAAGATCTGGGGTCTCAGACCCCTCAGGCCTTAACCTTTAATGACGGGATGAGCTAAGTAGTAAAGATGAACAGACTCCGGGCTGGGCCACGGCGGCCAGCGACATGAAGTTCGAGTACTTGCTCTATGGTCACCATCGAGAGCAGATCGCCTGCCAAGCATGTGGGAGGACTTTATCCAATGAAGGCCAGCTGAGGAAGCATGAGAACCTCCACACCACTGACAGGCTGTTTGTCTGTGAGATGTGCACAAAAGGTTTCACCACCCAGGTCCACTTGAAAGAACTCCTAAAAATCCATACAGGGTACAAACCCTACAGCTGTGAGGTGTGCGGAAATTTTTCAGCCATGCCCCAGACCTAAAGAGGTACGAGGGGGTTCACCACAACAAAAGGCCATTCGCGTGTCACATATGTGACAAAGCCCTCAAACACAAGTCTCACCTCAAGGACCACGAGAGAAGACACAGAGGGGAAAAGCCTTTTGTGGGTGGCTCCTGCACCAAGGCCTTCGCCAAGGCCTCAGACCTGAAGAGGCATGAGAACAATATGCACAGTGAGAGGGAACAGGTCACCCCCAGTGCCATCCAGAGCGACACAGAACAGTTGCAGGCCGCAGCGATGGCCGCTGAGGCCGAGCAGCAGCTGGAGACAATTGCCTGTAGCTAGAGGTGATGGGTTAGGAACACTGGGCCTGGGAGGTGGACGCTAAGGTTGCATTGGCTGTCGTCAGTGAACACCTTTGACCGCTTTGTGGCAATCTACAGCATTGTGCTGGCTGGACCTAAGAGACTGTGCACTCTGGTTAGGTGATTCTCAAATTTCTCAAGGCACTTATGCTCCTATGTTCTGACCAAACAGTTTGGTTTTTTATTTTTTAGTGTGTGTGTGTGTGTGTGTGTGTGTTATGTCTAGTATTCATATTCGCAGTAAGCTCCTTACCCTTCTTTATGGTTTTAATTTGAAAACTCCTTTGTCTGGTTTAAAATGAGGGGCTTCTGTTTCATTCTAAATCCCTCAACTCTTGCCAAGCTGGTGAGTACACTGCACGGAGTCATTGAATAAATTGATTTCCTAGTCCCAGTATATGTGACTTATGTCAAAACAGTAGTTTTATAACTGGATACAAGACCATTATATAAATGCAGAAAATGCTGGCAAGTGCTGACCCAGAACACTGCAGAAGTTCTAAACCAAATTTGTAAAAATGGAATGCTATTAGGTGTATATTTGGTTTGTGAATTTAATATCTCTCTCTCTCTCTGTATATATATATATATATATATATATATATATATATATATATATAATTCTTTCTCAGTGTTCCTGTGAACAAATAATGAATGCTTTGCTGAAGTGTTCCTTCATCCATTGCAATAGCCCCTGTACGCACCCCAAATGCTGCAGGTCCTGTATACCTCAGACTGAGTGAGACCACCGGGATGCTAGTTGTGCTGAGATTCAGTTTCCCTTTCCTCCAGTGTGGCCATTCTGTCTGTGTGTGTGTCTGTGCCGTGGACCAGTATCAACAGGAGGATAAGAGTCTGAGACAAAGTTTTCACAGATACAAAAAACACCTAAGGTTTCCTAGGTCTTCAAATTGTGACTGATTTCAGAAATGGTTTTGTATTTAAGATCAAAATTAGGACAAGCAACAGAAATGTTTCTTCAAATGCGTTTTTGTAGTTTACAGATCGTCAGGCTTGGGGGAATCTGCATCTCTGCAGCACTCAGTTTCCCATGGAGGAGATGCTTACTTAAATAAGTCTGAAATCCTTTAAGTGTGTAAATAGTAGTGTTGGTCTTACGTATTTCGAGAAAAAGGACAGCTGCATTTTTTCTTTCCCTTTTTTTCTACACAGTGGATTAAAGTACCTTTCATTGGCTACAAAATTCAGACCCATTTTACCGATATTAAAGACTGTCAGATCAAATGTTTTCCAAATATGTCTGTCTTATCACTGGTTGCAGTTTTCAATAGAAGCCTATTGCCCTGACAAGATCATAAATCGGAATTCTATACTTTGTTTCAGATTGGGTGTACTAAGCGCTCCTTTGACTATTTCCTTGAGGATAGATTGAAATGCCCACAGAGTTTGAATTATGTTCTGTAGGAAAGTGTAGACAGTGTTTTAGGATGTGTACAGTTGTAGAAGGTGCCATCTTTAAAAGTTCATGTTTGGTTCTTAAGGTTTTCTTTAAAAAATGCATTAAAGTAATTTCATTACAAAAAGAAAAAAGAAAAAAAGAAAAAGGCAGCAAGGGACTCACCAGCCTTCCTGACACTTATGGCAAAGGCTGGAGAGTTGGTTTGATCTTTTTTGATCTTTTAGATGATTTCTTTACCCATCTCCCTGCATTCTCCTGCAATGAGAACAATGTCGCCCAACTATTCTATTTATCATGTTTTCAGTAGAGGTTATAGTTATTCTCACGATTTTACCATTTGTATGTTAGTACTTGATCATAAAGTATCTGCCCCGGGCACTAGATCTACATGGCCAACTGAGGTCCACAGCAGCTCTCTGGGTAGGGCCCAATGGCCCAGTCCTGGAGGTCTGTTTCTCATTGACACCCTAAAAACATACCCAAAATAGTAGGCAGGCACAGCAATCATCACATTAAAACCTACTGACAGTCTGTGTTGATTTCTGAGACTGTTGGAGGAGGCTCAGGCAATCTTAAACTGATCCATTAGGAAACCAGGGATGACTGCTTTAAGAGCAGCCTCCAGGCTTGTGTCACCCTCCCTCAGGACGTACCAAGTCTTACAGATTGCTAAAAGCTGGCAGAAATGGTAAGCCTCAGGAAGATAGGTAGGGATCCTGATAGGTGGCATGCCCTGGAAGACTGTTAAGCACCTGACTGTGAGGCCCTTAGGGAACTCCTAGCTCTGGGGGTCCTGCAATCCACTTGATGGAGGCCCTTTGTAAGTTCTGATGTTTATCATTTTCTCTCTCTGTTGTCTCAGGGTTTGGGGCTTCCACATAATTCCCATTAATTTGACTTCCTGGGGCCTGATGCTGTGGCTTCTCTCATGTGTTGGTCTCTGCTTTTCCTAGAAATCCACGCTTGTTCATCCCACATAACTAAGTCAGGAAATTGCCTAGACGCCCAACCCCTTCTTCTATAAGATTTAAATTATTTACTCACTTTACCTCCGGATTCCTGCCCCCTCTCAGACACCCCTTCATACACACTCTCCTCCCACCTCCCTTTCCCATCCAAACTTCTGGATATTCAAAGCTTCCAAATAATGGGAATGAATATGAAGATATACTCCTGACCATGGATTTTAAAACCCCCGTGGAGACCCAGCTTCATTTTTTTTTTCACGGTGAAAGGGATTTTTGATAGTGTAATTTTATGGACCCGGCTCTTATAGCTTAGGAGGGCCTAACCTTGCTGTAACACTTGATATTCCTGCCTCTATCTCCACAGTGCTGTGGTTTCAGGGTTGGACCACCATATCCTTGTTTATGGCCATGGTTGGGATGCAGTCCATGGTTTCCTGAATACCAGGTAAGCACTGTAACAAGTGAGCTACACCCACAGCCCCCAAAGTTAAGAATTTAAACATCAACTTGATACTTCAATTTTGCTGCAAACAAACACACAAAATTTATTTAAAGCAACAGTCCAACAGAAACGGAAAACGAGTGAACTTTGCTTCAAAACCAACATGAACATCAGGTGTAATGACCAGAGAAAGACCCCACGGCAGTGGGGACATCCCAGTTCAGTGCACTTGAAGCTTTAGGACAGGCTGAGCTTGTCAAAGAGGTACTCAGCCAAGTTGTGCTCCAAGGCCCCCATCTGGCGCAGGTTGGTCAGGTAGCCGCTCATCTCCTTCAGAATGTCGGCCTGCTGATCTAGGCAGTTTTGCTCCAGGAAATGGCAGAGGTGGGGGTCGCCTTTCTCTTTGGCCACTTCGTGCATTTTCAGCAGGCTCTGGTTGATGAGCATCTCCATGTGGAAGGCACATTCCATGGCTTGAAATCCCCCGTGCCAGCTGTCGCGTTCTGGTCTCGCGATGCCCTGAAGGGAGACGCAGCCTCCACGCTTATTCTGCAGGTGCATGAACATCTCTGCACTGGTCTGGCAGTTGTGTGACTTGGTCAAGAAGAAACGCTTCAAGTTCTCCTGGGCCACGTCATCACGGTCAAAGTAGACTGCCATCGACATGTACACATAGGAGGCATGGAGGTGCAGTTGGATGTGTGTGTTGACAGCATCCTCGCACTGCCAGTCATAGTTCTGCCTCATTCGAGAGGGCGCTTCAGCCATGGCGGGAGCTTGAGCTGTACCACCACAGGCTCAGCGGTTCCCCACCCGCTCACAGGGGTGCAAAGAACACAGTCCCACACTCCCACAGTCCCAAAGTACCTCAGAACAGATGATCTCCGGAGCAGCTCAGCAGCTAGGCTGCAGGCAGAGACCCAAATGGCTGTTCTTGCCCAAGGACCACAGTATTTGAGCGCCAGGGTTTCTAGGAAGAGGCGGGGCATCACCGGAAATGAGGGTTGACACCCAATCATAACAGGATTTAAGTCCCAGGCAAATGGGAGGGGCAAGCATCAGCGGAAATTAGGGTTGGAGTCCAATCATGACATGGTCTCAGCAGGAGGGCTTAAGGGAGGGGCGGATTCAGTGAAAATGAGGGTTGGTGCCCAATCATGACATGGATTCAGCCTCAGGGCTAATGAGATGGGTGGGCATCAGCGGAAATGAGGGATGGAGGCCAATCATGGCATGGTCTCAGCAGGAGGGCTTAAGGGAGAGGCAGGATTCAGTGAAAATGAGGGTTGGTGCCCAATCATGACATGGATTCAGCCTCAGGGCTAATGAGAGGGGTGGGCATCAGCAGAAATGAGAAATCGAGGCCAATCATGACATGGTCTCAGCAGGCGGTCCAATGGGAGGGGCGGGGCATCAGTGGAAATGAGGGTTGGTGCCCAATCAGGACACGGATTCAGCCTCAGGTCTAATGAGAGAGGCAGGACATCAGCAGATATGAGGATTGGGGCCCAATCATGACATGGTTTCAGCCTCAGGGCTCGAGAGAGGCAGGGTATCAGCAGAAATGCGGGTTGGTGCCCAATCATGCCAGGGATTTAGCCCCAGGGCTAATGGGAAGGGCAGGGGCATCAGTAGAGAGGAGTTTCAGAGCCCAATCATGACAGGCATTCAGCCCCAGGGATAATGGGAGAAGCAGGCCATCAGCCAAAATGAGGGTTGTCTCGCAATCATGACTTTCAGCCCCAGGGATGAAGGGAGGTGCGGGGCATCAGTGGAAATGTGGAGGGGCCTCTCCAGCTCCGCGTCCGGAAGGTGGGTCCCACGCGGGGTCAACATGAGGATCGAAAAGTGTTATTTCTGCTCCGGGCCGATCTACCCTGGCCACGGCATGATGTTCGTCCGCAATGACGGCCAGGTGTTCGGATTCTGCAAATCCAAGTGTCATAACAACTTTAAGAAGAAGAGGAACCCACGCAAGGTCAGGTGGACTAAAGCTTCCGGAAAGCAGCCAACAAGGAGCTCAGGGTGGACTACTCATTTGAATTTGAAAAACGTAGAAATGAACCTGTGAAATACCAGCGTGAGCTGTGGAATAAAACTATTGATGCCATGAAGAGAGTTGAAGAGATCAAACAGAAGCGCCAGGCCAAATTTATAATGAACAGGTTGAAGAAGAACAAAGAGCTCCAGAAGGTGCAGGACATCAAGGAGGTCAAGCAGAACATCCATCTTATCCGGGCTCCTCTCGCTGGCAAAGGAAAGCAGCTGGAGGAAAAAATGGTCCAGCAGTTACAGGAGGATGTGGACATGGAGGAAGCTTCCTAATGGTGCTGCCCGCAGCCAGCCCCAAGCACACTGGAGTGGAGACTTTCGGCCCCTAAGTTATTCGTTGGTTCCACAAGGTTCTTCAGATAAGGGTGATTCAGTGTGCTTCCCGCTTCAACGTTGCAGCCTGTAAAAGCATCCCCTGTGGGTGTTAGGTCTCAGCTCAGCACTCTGCCTCATTGTGTTATGCGCAGGCAAACAGGAAAGTTTGTGTGTAGATGAAGACATGAACTGTGGGCATAAAATGGTTGAGCCAATTGTCTTCCTGTGTGAAATTTGAAATGATGTACTATTTTCCGTGCATTGGGATAGTCTATTTATTAGGGTTATTGAGATGGAGGTCATGCAAGGAACTGACTCTTCTCATGTCTACTTGAGTCTTTTTTTGTTTTGGTCTAGTATGTTTAGTAATTTTTGATAGTTGCTAATGGCAGCACACAGCACAGCTGAGTTTTGTTGGGCTGTCTGACCTGCTTCAGCCATTCAGCCTGCAGCTGCTATGTTGGAGGTGGGCTGGGTTGTTAAACTTGCCTGAATGTCCAGTTGTGACATCTGTCCCGAAAAATTCTCCTTTCCTTCCTGTCCAGCACTGATCTAGAAGCAGAAGAAGAATCTTGGTTCCTTTCAAAGATTAGGGTGTGGTTTTGATTTCGCCCTCTTCCTCTCCCTCTCTTCCTTTTTTTCTTTTTCTTTTCCTTTTCCTCTTTTCCTCCTTTCTTTTCTTTACTTTTCTTTTCTTTTTCTTTTTTTTTTGAGACATGATCTCTTTGTGTAGTTCTGGCTATCTTGAAACTCACTCTGTAGGTCAGTCTCCGTGGCACTCACAGAGATCCCTTGCCTCCTGAATTACGGGATTAAAGGCATGCACCATCGTACCCAGTATTTTTTTTATTTTTAAACCTTAAAAAGACAACCAAAAAGAAACTCTTGCTTTAGGAAAATAGAATTCATGGATAGAATGATAACTGTTATTTGTACATAAATAAAGTCCTTTCTAAAGTAAAAAAAAAAAAAAAAAAAAGATATGTGGAGGGGACCGGTAGTAATGGAAATGAATGTTGAAGCCCAATCAGGACATTTCAGCCCCAAGGCTAATGGCTGCAGGGCATCAGCCACAATGAGTGCTGGCGCCCAATCATGACATCATTTCAACCCCAGAGATTATGTCAGAACGGGGAGCAGCAACTGATAGGAGTGTTGGTGCACAAGGATGGCATCACTGCAGTGTCAGGGCGATTGGAGGGGGCAGGTCAGAAGTTTTGATTTCGGGTGAGTTGGGGTATACAGGGCACTTACTGATCTACACCGTAGGTTTTTAATAGACTCCATTAATACATTGAATCCAAGGCTTTGGACTCCATCCTTTGAATTCTTTATAAGTTTCTGTGAATATCTCCACAATGGTACTTCTCTCAGCATTCTGCTGCTTGCTTTGGATCTCTCCAGTCCCCCCCCCACCCCCTGATCTTGACTCCACCTATCCCTTCCTTTATATTACCATTTCAAAAGGGAGGAAAGGGAGCAAGCATTGTGAGGAAATACTGCACCAAAGCATGACCAAAAGCTAGCAGGTCAAACTGCCAACTCTATATCCATTTGATATCAAAGGGCTCTTCAGAGCTCCAACTCCTTTCAGCTTAGTCGATTGAAACACATTTCTCTCTCTTGGGCTGGTTCCATACAATGTTAGCAGCTCTCCCCAACAGAGAGATGAACAGTAGCTTTGGCATCTCCAATTCTCAGAGTCTCCAAGGCGATCCAAGCTTAACCTTCTCAGCTTAGTCCAAAAGCCTCTCTGGGTCTCCTTGCAGGGACACTATCCTGACACATGTCTGGCCTCATCAGTTCTCCTTGACTGAAGAGGGAGATCCCACAGTCCTCCTTTCTTAGTCCTGGTCTCTGAAGCCAGAATCATATTGCCTATATTGCCAAGAGTTTCTGCATGGCGGTGCTGGAATACAGTCTCCTCATTCAAACACATTTTCACCACCTTTCTTGGTTTTGCTGCCTAAGCATGGCTGGGCTACAACTCACTCTTTAGACCAGGTTGGCCTGAACTCAGAGATTCACCTGCCTCTGCCTCCCAAGAGCTGTTTTAAAGGCACATGTCACCACACATTGGCCTAAAGTTGTCTTTGATTTCTCTTTACAGGTGCGAAGCTCACCCGCATAAGGGCTTGTTCTGAGGTCACTGCTCCCTTTCTTCCATTTAGCCTCCGGATTTAGTTTCAACTTTTATCTACTTGGGCACCACATTTAGCTCCATTACACATCCTGGTGCCCCCTGTCTCCTCAAACTGTCCATTTTGTATCTTTCCTTTCTCAAAGTACCCCTTTTCATTACAGATCTGAGTAAGAGTGCCCACTTACAGCCAAATGACAGAGTTGATACTAGGCTGTGTTGAAATTTCCTCTGCTAATGTCATTAATGCTAAACTTTTCAGTGTATCTTCTGGCAGATTTTCTTAAACAAGTGCAGAAGGCAGCCACATTATGCACCAAAATATCACAACAACCTCTAGGTCACTTCCTTACTTTTCTCACCTGAAACCCCTTGAACTGGATCCCCACAATCAAATGTCTCTCAACACTGTCTCCTGTGCTCCTGTGGCATGGCCCATTGTGCTCCACTTAATGTGTTTGGACGGCTTTCCCAGACCAAAGTCCACATTTTGCAAAGAAGCAGCATGGTTAGACTAGCCAGAGCAATACTCTTCTCCCTGGTGCCAACTACTGTCTTAGTCAGTGCTCTACTGCTGTGAAGAGACACCATGACCACAGCAACTCCTAAAAGAGAAAGCATCCTGCAACTAAACATATCAGCCCTGTTGCCTACCACTCGATATCTTCTCAGACAAAACAAGGTTGATGTCTGAATCTAAAACAGACATCAGAGTCTTCAGGCTTTTCCTGTCCATGGTCCCTGTCAAAGAGTCGCTTGAAACATCTGAGATCTCAGGTGTAACTGTTCCTCAAGCTGTCCACGGTCCAGAAGTATTGCCATGCTCTAAATATAGATTCCCAGGCTCCAGTCCAAAATCCACAGTATCACAAACTGATTTTTTACAAGATCCCCTGGTGGCAGGCAGTAACATTAAGACTTGAAAAGCGCAGGTGTTTTTGTTTTTGTTTTTGTTTTGTTTTGTTTTTCCTTCAGGAGCATGTTTGTTGTGTTTGAGATGATACATCAGTGCTCTCTGGGCTACAAAAGGCAGCGTTGCAATCTGTCAAATAGAGAGCCAAACCTTGGAAATAGTCAAAGCAAGATCCAGTTGTCTTTCAGAATAAGATAACTCCCAGACCGTTGGTGGTGCACTGATGGATTCTGGTCCAGAACTAACCTTTGGTGGCTTAAATGGGTAATCTGAAGAAAATGAGATATCCAGAAAAAAACCAGCACCTTCATATACAGAACCTGGTAGACCAAGTATAGTGGACCTCCATTCATAAAACTTATCTCCTTTAGGCCCAGCACCACGGTTAGGAGGAGGATCGAGCATGATCTCAGCCAGCTCCTTCTGAAATGTTTTACCACTAATGGATTACTTGGCAGTCTTTTTTTTTTTCTTTAGGTTTTTTGAGCCAGGGTGTCTCTGTGTAGCCCTGGCTGTCCTGGAACTCAGTCTGTAGTCGAGACTGGCTTCTAACTTCAAAATCCACCTGCCTTTGCCTCTCAAGTGCTGGGATTAAAGGCATGTGCCACCACTGCCCAGCAGCAGTCCTTTTGATAGAGAGTTTGGTGTTTTTCTTCTGCTGGGTGGCAGAAGGTTTTCTTTCTTCCTGTTCCTCAGGCTCTGGAGCGGCAGGGTCTCGTTCCTCTGCATCTGAACTGCCACTGCTAGGGCTGGGGCTCTCATCATCCGACATTTGCCTTTCACTGCACATCCTTGTGAAGTTATCTCTGGGAAAATTTCTCAGCTGCCCACACAGACTGCTCGTGTGCTGCTATGCTGTCGAGAGTGAGAGCACTGAGGAACCTTTCTTGAAAAATTGGAAGGGGGGGCTTCACAACGGGCTGTGCAATGCCTTGCTGTAGCTGGAGTATGCCAATATCTGCCCTCCTGGAGCCATGGCGGAGAGGGCCTCCTACTGAGGCACAGTGTCACCAGAGCCTCTGCACACTCCAAAAAGCACAAGCTTTATTTTAAGATATTCTCCATGAATTCCTAAAAGTCCCTGAAACTACGTGAGTGCCCGATGATAGTGTATATTTAAATTGCATAAGTAGGATTTCCTCATTTTAGGAACATTTAAAAAGTATTTTATTTATTTTTTCAATATTATGTGTATGAGTGTGTAGCTGAATATGTGTCTGATGTGCCATGTGCATGCAGTGCCCAGGAGGCCAGGATAAACTCACACAGAGGGAAGCAAAAGTGAGTAATGAACCTAATGTAAATATGGCCCACTCTTGCTAGAGTGCATATACCTGGCCTTAAAGTCCTCTCCCTTATAGAACCCTCTAAATTGTTCCTTCTGCTTAAGTTTGTCTATCTGACACAAGAGAGATCTGCCTGCCTCTGCCTCTCAAGTGTTGGAACTAGTGGTATGACTACCACACCCATCAACTTTTCTTTTTTAAAAGATGTATTGTTTTTGTACATTTAGTATTTAAATTATCATGTGTCAGGGGACTTTCTTTTCCAGTCCAGTCTATTTGCTGATTTGTATGCTTCATATACCTTCATAGGCATCCCCATTGTTAAGGTTAACAACATTTTCTTTTATGATTTTGTTAAAAAGATTTCCTGGGCTTTTGAAATGAATTTCTTCTCTTTCCTCTACTCCTATTGTTCTTACATTTTGCCTTTCATTGTCTCCCAGTTTTCCTGTGTGTCCTCTGAAATTAGTTTTTCAATGTAATATTTTAGTGTTCTTTATCCCTTTCTTCTATTGTGTCTTCAACACCCAAGAGTCTTTCTTCCTTTGCTTGTGTTCTATTGGTGGGACGTGCCTCTGTAGTTCCTGTTCATAGGCTCATGTTTTCCTTTCCAGAATTTACCCATTACAGGTTTTCTTCACTGATTCTACTTCCATGTTCAGGACTTGAAAAGTTTTATTCATTTCTTTGCAATGTACATATTTGCCTGAATTTTTTGAGTGGCTATCATTTCCCCTTTATGGCCCTCTTATCACTTTCATACCAGCTGTTTCATGGTTTTTTTCTGGGACTTCACCTCTCTCAGAATAATCAGGGCCTGCTGTGTGAGGATAGACGGACTGCAGTGGATTCATATTACCCAGGCTGTGAGGTATTGTGTGTTCATGCTGGCATCTAGTCATTTACAGTTCTGGGTGATGAAATCTGGTCTTTCATTTGCTTGGTGAGTTAGCTGTTCTTTTGTTTCCGCTTCCTCCCTGGAATTTAGGAAAGTGTACAGCCCTGTGTTCCTGGTTGGGATGTCTTCTTTGCATCTGTTTCCCTGGCCAGCTCAGCTGCTTTGTTACCAGTGAAAGCCTGCTGAGGTTGGAGGCAGGGATAATGAGAGGAGTTGGATGAAGGTAGGTTGGGAGATAGACTTTTGTAATCTGTAGAGGATGAGGTCAGAGAGGAAAGAGACTGCAGGAGGGTTCCTGCTACACAGCTGAGGATAAAATTGGGGGTGGGGAGGTGCATTGGATCTGGAGTTACAGACTCAGAGGTATGAATAGGGCTTCAGCCTTCAGCTTTCAGCCTTCAGCCTTCGGCTTTCAGCTTTCAGCTTTCAGCCTTCAGCCTTCAGCCAATTTCTTTCCCAGGCAGGAGTGGTCCTTAGGCTAGGAGGGGTTGCCTGTTGGGTTTGGAGGCTGGGAAAAAGCAAGGACGAAGCGGGTTGGGATGGGAAGATCTGTGGACACCATAGGAAATGAGAACAAGGAATGAGGTGGGCAGTGAAGGCTGTCACAAATATTCTACCAAATACAGAGCTGGGAATGAGACTGGAAAGTTTGGACCTGGAGAAACAGGAGAAGATTCGAAGTCAGCCTACCTAGTTTCCTCTTTAACTGTGAACTTAACAATCCTGATCCAATCAAGGACTTGTTGCTGCAGTACTGAAGCAAGCACCTTTAGATTCATACACTTAGTCTCCTGTGCTTCATGGCAAATAGAGTTAGGTTAATCATCACTGCTGTAGTAGTGCATAGGTTTCTGCAAATATGCCACTGTGAGGTCTTTTAGTCACATGTGAATGTGTGTTACAGGGATGCCACTGTGTACTTCCTCAGCCTATGGTGTGATCTCCTATCCATTCCTGTTCAGTCAGGGTTTGGTAACATCTCTGTTCTTCTGCTTTCTTTTCTATTATCATCACTTACGGGGCAGTGCTTGCTTCTCAGTAAGCTCTACCTAGGAAAGAAAGTTCTGCTTAGTAAAAGTAGCATAATTTATTGGTGTCCTTGAATATCTCAGTCCACTTAGGGGCGTGGATATTTCTGTGCTTAACCAAGCAACATCAGACTTGCACAAGGATTCTCTCAAGCAGTTTGTAAACAGAGCTTAGATATTGCTTCAGCAGCAACACATTGCTTTTTGCAACTATGCCATTGTTTGGCGTTTGCGTCATATGTACTCGAGTTCTCCAAGGACGCCTCTTTGCCCCACTTCAGTTACTGATGCTCTTGCTGTGCCCTCCCATTCCGTTCTTATCATTCAGGCAGTGCTCTTGTGCAGCTGTGCTACAAATGTTAGGTCCAGGGTCTGTGACTTTGTACATCAGCTGCCACTTCTGATACAGTACATGTCTGTGACAGCCACCATTATACCATAGATTTCCCTGCTGTGCTGTACTGCTCAATGTGACTGGTAACAGTCACTCTCCACTCTGGAACCTGTGCATTGCTGGTCTCTGGCAAACAACTGCAGTGTAGTCCAAGTACTCTCGTGTGCTTTGTTGCAAATCTCATTTATATACCGCTGCAGTAGTAGCACATGAGCATGGGTAAACATGCCCTTGGTTGGCATTTTCATATCACATGCATGTGTTTTCCTAAAGTGTCATTGAGGGCTGCTTCAGGTATGGAAGTGAATCCTGTGCTCCTCTCTGCCATTCCTGTCCACCCAGTGTCCTGTTTTAGTGTTCCAATAATCTGCCTTTTAATGCTTTCCTGTCTATCCATCCCAACTCGTGGTATATATAGTACTTGTCCATTTTAACATCCACTGTTTAAGGAGGTTCATGCTGTTGTTAAAGTGCTTCCATTTTCACTGTGTTTCTCACAATCCCCTTCTGCTACAAACAAATTCTCTGCTATTCTGTAGCAAGCAACTTCAAAATTGTATGAGGAATCTGGTAAGGTTTGCAGTTATGGAGGTTAGATGTTGCCTCATAGTTGTGTGAGCAATCTCATGCACTTTGTTGTGGATGGCATTGAGATATCACTGTAGTAGTAGTACAGTGGTATATGCAAGTATGCACTTGTGTAGCCCTTTAAAAATCACATGGCTGTGATTCCCAATGGTGCCACTGTGCACTGCTTGAGACTTGGACACATATGCTGTGCTCTCCTATCCCTTTCTTGTTCAGTCAGCATCCTGCAGCAATGCTACAGGAGTGGTCTCTGCCTTTCTGCAAATCTATGCTGACTTGTGTGACGGGACTTCTCTGTTGTGAAGTCCATTGGTATAACAAAGCTCTTGCCGTTTTAAAAGTGCTTCCATTTTCACTGTTTTCTTACAATCCTGGTCTAGTGAGGAACACAGGTGCTGCTGTGCTGAAGCAAGCAACTTGGGAGTTCTAGGAGTTCGCTTGCATCCTTGTAAAGGGAGTTTATATACTACCGCAGTAGTAGTACCCAGGTATAGGCCAGTGTTTCCAAAATACCTGTGTGTGCAGCTTCAGCCATAGAAGCTCATGCTGTGCTCTCTTCTTCCCTTTTGATCAATCAGTGTCCTGGTGCAGTGATAAAACAATAATATGATCTCTGCATTTCTCTAGATCAAACTCCCTTTGTAACAGTATGCCTCGGTTGTAACAGTCATTGGTAAAACAAAGTCCTTGCTATTATAAACTTTCCTACCATTTTCTCTGTGCTCTTAACAATTTTATTGTACTTGGGAATGCACCTCTTCTGAAGCAAACAAATTCTGTTTTAGGAGCAATCCCACGTGCTTTCTTTTTCTTTTTTTGGTCTTTGTTTTTGTTTCTTGTTCTTGTTTTTCGAGACAGGGTTTCTCTGTGTAGCCCTGGCTGTCCTGGAACTCACTCTGTAGACCAGGCTGTCCTCGAACTCAGAAATCCACCTGCCTCTGCCTCCCAAGTGCTGGAAATAAAGGCCTCTGCCACCACGTGCTTTCTTATTACACAATATAAGTATAACTGCAGTACTAGTACATTGGGTTTTGCAAGTGCCCTGCTTTAGTTTTAGAGGGTATATATGCTGTGCTTTTCTTTTACGTTCTTGTGCAGTCATAGATGTATATGGGTCTAGATGATGATATCTGGTTCTGGCTCTGTTGGGTGAATGTTTTTTCCTTGGTTTGCTTCTTCCCTGGACTTTAGGAGAGTGTGGTGGCTGTGTGCTGTCTGATATGAAGTTTTTTGTGAACCTATTACCCTGGCCTGCACAGCCGGTATGTTCCCAGGGAACAGCCTGCTGGTGAGAGAGGCTGAGCCAAGGACTTCTCCTGGCATTCCTGCTGGTCCCTCCTGCTGACTAGTGCCGAGGCTGAGGCCTGGCTGTCTCTGCTAGGTACTGCCACCATTGCTGATTTCCTATCCCAACTCTATTCAACTTGACTGCTGGTATATCCGTGAAGTGGATTGAGATACTGCCGCTAACCTTTAAATTGAACTGTCGATTTCCCGACAACACAGATGGGATGCTCCTATGAACCTTTTCTAAACTGGTCCACTTCCCCTGTATCCTTTCTTTTCCACTACTTCTGGTGGGTGGTGGGCTAAAAGGGGGGGTTAACGTGTTTAAGGACCATCATTAAAAAATAAAGGTTAAAATAATTAAAGTTACACATGAGTATAAAAGTTTTTTTTTGTTGTTGTTGTTTTGTTTTGTTGTTGTTTCGGTTTTTTTTTTTTTTTTTTTTGAGACAGGGTTTCTCTGTATAGCTCTGGCTGTCCTGGAACTCACTTTGTAGACCAGGCTGGCCCCGATCTCAGAAATCCACCTGCCTCTGCCTCCCAAGTGCTGGGATTAAAGGCATGTGCCACCATTGCCCGACCCAAGAGTTTTGATAGCATATATGTATTTAAACCACATGCATCACTGGTGTCAGAAGAGGTCAAAGAGAGGTATTGGTTCCCCAGGAATGACAGTTAAGAATGATTGTAAGCCACTTAGTGGGTGAATGATTGTACATGTGGAACCATCTCTCCTGCTCCTCTCTCTGCCTTTTATTATCAATCTATGGTAACTTTGCTGTTCCTGTACTACTGTGTGAGAGACCAACCACTGAAGTGTGGCCTCGTGTATGATGTTTTTATTGTAGCTATCTCACACTATAATATCCTTTCCACTCACATTCCTCCTGACCCCTTTACATTTCCAATATAGTATAGCTTCAACGTTCTTGTCTTTTGGGTGTGTGGCGTCAAGCGGTGAGTTTAATTATAATTACTTAAAATAGCATGAGTAGAGGAGTTGTTTAACAGAAGAATGAGCACAATTCTGAAGTAAACCTCTCTTCTGACCCTAGGTAGAAGAGTGCGATCTCATGAAGTCCTTCTCCAGCAACAGTCAATGGCCTACAAGTCTTCATGGAGCGGAGGGGCCTCCTGAACTTCTAACCCTTCCTTGAAAGAATGGTCTGAAGCCAATTGTACATAGAATCATAATTACTAAGATTTCAGGATTGCAATTACTATACCACAATCTGAAGACTATGACCGTAGGAAGTTCTTCTTTCTCCAGCTTATACATTTTTATGTATACTCCCTCTTGAACGTTTCTTGACTCCTGGAGTATGCGATATATGTCCCATTTAATGCTGAACACTCACTAGTAACTTATTCTCAACACCTTGGCCAGTTCAGAGTCTCTGCACTAACTGTTGCTTAATGCAAAAAGATAAATTTCTAACCCAAACTGAAAGAAGCCTTATCTTATGAACATAAACATAAATGTTTAGAAGACAAGTGGACTACACTTAGTGACATATTCTTATTTCAGCAATGGGCTTACTTTTTATATGCAAGTTTTTCCTTTTAATGTATAACTCTTTTAGTACATTTTACTGAAAAGTCTACAGAAAATTGAACACAGAAACCATTTCACAAGACTTTTCACTACAGATTTTCCCTCTTTTATCAGTGAATGGTTAGTATTTTGATTCCCATTCAAAATGGTTATTCCTGCTCTCCTCTCTCAGGACATTTGGACTTTCTTGTCACAATTGGTGTGAGATATACTTACTGAATAGTGGGGATAGGGCTCAGTGACACTTCTAGACCTCCAATAGTGCCCAGAACAGCTCTCACTAAAAGAATGATCCACGTAACACCAGCCATTATTTATTAGAAGCAGATGCACAGTCAAATTTTTCACAATGCATAACTTAGTCAGAGTCCAGTGTGAGCAGATGTAGCAGAGCAAGGATAGTTTTAAATTTCACCTTTCAACAAATCCTCTACTAGCTCCAACTTTTGCTTTGTGTTTGGAAACACTCCAGGAGACTCTTGGCCTTCAGTCACCATCATTGCAAGACAAAATAATCTTGACACGATAAATTACATATCTTCTTAATGCTACTAAGCCCGTGAAGATAAGTGAAATTGAGATATCAAATCCAATCCCCTATCTCAAAAGATGTTTCTGGGGAAAGAGCTGGGCCAGACATTTTAAGAATAAGAGGAGGGGTGGAAATCATTTCAAATGAGCTGCTGAAAGTAGGAGAGCTAAGAACCCAATTGACCAGCATCCAGAGCTGAAACAATTCCTCTAGCATTGACCCTACCCTTCACTTCCACGTACCAGCAGCTTTTTCAACATATGCCACCTGAATTTTGAGCTGACGGCATAGAGTTGGCTTCTGAACCTATGGAAGAATGGATATATTAAGAGGATGGTTGTTTTGTACCCTATAAGAAAATCTTCACTCAGCTGGTTCATCAAGCACAGTACCCTTGAAGGCTGGCCCCCATGTTCCATATCTAAATGTCCTTTTAGGTGGATCTAGATCTACATAGTGCCTCCACATTGGAACATTCAGGTGTTAGTGTTCATCAAACCTCAAATAATTTGATATACAAATTCATGGTCCTCCTACCCAGAAGTTCCAATTGTCCTATTGGCCTTTGGATCAAGTAAGTCATACTAGTTGGGAAATCAGTGCATTTATTTGCCACTCAGCATGTTCAAGGCACTTGATATATATATCCTTTCAGGTACATATTGGGCCCTGGGTATCATTATTCCATTCTAAAGACTATAATGCAACCTGATTTAGGCAATATTTCTTGAAACATAGGTCATGGAGTCCTTCCAGGCAGCTTTTGATTAAACTGCTGTAACTGATGTAGCCTAGAATCTGTATATCCAGAGACAAACAGTTGGACCAAATGACCTGCTTGGGCACAGACACTAGAGGAATTGGATGCTATTGTCCAGTACTAATTGTGCTAGCTATTCATCCTTTCTGCATGCTCTGATGACGTAGCAGCTGTTACTAAGAAGATTCTGTGTTTTCTAATCCCCCATAGTCTGTCTTACCCTGTAGAAAAGATGGAAGGCACTGGGTTCAGTCCTGCTACCACAACTGCTATAAACTCTTACATGTCCCCATGTATTATTGGGAAAATTCTGTTTCTTTGGCATAATCCACTACCCTCTTTTCTCACCCTCTTCCTTAAATATCCTTGAAACTTGTTGGGGAAGGGGGACTAGGAACATGTGTGTCACATTAGGGACTAAGCATTACAAAATCTCTTATGCTCTCCACAATAAACAGCTAAGGATTTCCTTTAATTGCCATTCACTTCAGGTTTCTCTGAAGAAGGTCAAGAGATACTCTAATCTATGACTACATCAATAAGTTATTAGGAGTCACGTTAATGCTATGTTTGTTTAGCAGAATAATAGTAGTGGGTTGTCCCCTTGTGTCTACAGCTTATCAAGCTTAGCCCCTTTAACAGATCCAGATGTGTATGCAAAATCATGTAGTGAGCTGTCCTGGAACTCACTCTGTAGACCAGGCTAGCCTCAAACTCAGAAATCTGCCTGCCTCTGTCTCCCAAGTGCTAGTATCAAACGTGTGCGTCACCACTACTTGGCTGTGTAATGAGCTTTACAGCCAATCAGAGAGTAGTTGACTACTCTTGTAATATTACTGCCACTACTGATCCAGTGCACATATCATATCAGGCTAGGTATTGTAGTTTGGAGGATTCACAGTTAGTGAGACAAACGATTACATTTTCACTCTGGTACCATGCATGCATGGCACCATGAAAAGCTCACTTCAAGGTGGCTCCCATTTTAATGTCTCCATATTCTATGACACAATTTTATTTTTTTTAAATTCACAAATATGCTATTTTTTATTTCCCAATTCTAATTATCTAAAACACACATTGCAAACATACAAATATCTATTCTTTCCACATGTCAGCGCCCATTCATTGTTTTGGAAATGGGTAGAATAGATTCCCCTTAAATTGCAAGCCAGTGGGTGTTTCTTTACAGTTAAGTTTAGCAAAATTCATACAAAATAATAATTAGCAATGATCTTCTTGTTAACTCACAAGGAAACACCTTCAAAACTGCATTTTGTTAAAGTTTCTGTACTAAAATGTAGAAAAACTGTACTACACAAAATTTGAAAAGTTAAAAATTCCTTAATTTTTTATTCCTTGTACCATTACCACAATTTATAGGGCAATATACCTGATGTAATGAAAAGAAAAAGACAAAGCTACAACAGATAAAAGACCTCAGGAATGTACATCTAATTGACACTACATTGCATTAATCTATAGCTGCACTTTTTGCAAACTGTGGCTATGACAGTCCTGAACAAGAAGGGTTTCCTGTTTAAGCTGCAGTAACTTTTCTGACTATGGATCATCGTTCCTTCTGTGGCAGATTTTTACAGTTCCTCTAATGCATTTGGGACGACTGTCTCAAAGTAACCTGCAGCTTTCCTGACAACCCCTCTCTCTCTCTCCTGCTAAGAACTGTAGCCATTTCTGTTTTATTTTAAAACCTTCTGCTACCATATCCACCGCTTCTACCTCCAGATTCATAGCCACCACCATAGGGACTGCCTGAGCTTCTTCCACCAAAACTGCTCCCCCTTCATGGGTCCATAATGTGACTGTTACTGTCCACTATAATTTCCGAAGTCATTATAGTTTCCACCACCACCATAGTTACCTCCACCAAAATTTCCTCCTTCATCGTAACCATTATATCCTCCTCCTCCACCACCACATCCACCACCCTGGTTTCCATAGCCCGGTCCACCACCTCCATAACCTCCTCTACTGCTGTAACCAGGACCACCGCCATAGTTGCCACCATCACCTCCAAATCCATTATATCCACCATCACCACCTCTATAACTACCTCTGCTGCCACCACCTCCACCACCATTGCCACCTCTTCACCAAAGTTTCCTCCACGATCAAAGTTTCCTCCACCACCTCCAAAGTTTCCTCCACAACCCATAAAGTTGCCAGATCCACCTCCATGACCTCTCTGTGAACCAGGAAACTGCATCTCTTGTTTAGAAAGGGCCTTTTTCACTTCACAATTATGTACACTAATAGTTTGGTATTTCTGAACAACAATTTTATCAACTGTGTCATGATCATCAAAAGTTACAAAAGCAAATCCTTTTCAAGGTAGTCTCTCAGGTTATATTCTTCCGTATCCTCTTTAATATCACCAACAAAATTTTTCTTCACCATTAAATAGGCACCAGGCTTTACAGAATCCTCTCTAGAAACAGCTCTCTTTGGTTCCACCACACGCCCATCAACCTTGTGTGGCAGAGCACACATTGCAGCATACACCTCTTCAACACAAGAGTAGGTCACAAAACCAAAGCCTCTGGAACATTTTGTTTGGGGATCTCTCATTACCACACAGTCTGTAAGTGTGCCCCATTTCTCAAAATGTTCTCTTAAGCTATCATCTGTGGTTTCAAAGCTCAGACCACCAATAAACAGCTTCCTCAGCTGCTCTGCTTCCTTTGGATCATGGCCCTCCTACCTTCCTCCCCCCTCCCCCGGCCCCGGCCCCCCTGCGGCAGCAGCATCAGTGGCAGCAATGGCCAGAGACAGGCTGGGGGAGACCAGGCAGTGATTTTACCTCCATTTTGAGACCAGACTTGCCTCTTCCAACTCGAGTTCAATATGGGACCCCACAATTTTATTTTTAAGGGATATATATATATATATATATATATATATATATATATATATATATATCTTGGAGAGAAGAAAGGGAAGACAGGAAATGTTGTAATTAAATTATAATCTTTAAAAGTAAAATGGATGATTTCTAAGAAACTGGTGTTTTGTATAGCATATGCAGAGTCTCTTGGGTTTGATGGCTACAGAGATCAGGAAGTCTGTAATGTACAGGATGAGGCACAGACTAGCAGCTCAAGAAATAACAGATGGCAGCTAGGAGCAGAAGGTGTTTAGCTTATAGACCTAGGAAGAGCTGATGCTGTGAATGAGGTCTTCAGGGAATCTGTATGTTGACAACAGCTTCCATTTCCCTGCTTCAGATCAGATTCAACCTTGTAACTCTAAAACCAATAAGATAGCCTGTAGGTCAGAGAGCTAGGTAGATAATATGGTTTGGGGGGTGCTTGACACAGAGTCAGACCAGTAGGAACAGAGTGTTTGAAACATAGCATGAAAAGAAATGTTAACAGAATGCATGTCACTCCGTAAGAATAAAGCACACCACCTCACACCAGTCAGAATGGCTAAGATCAAAAATTCAGGTGACAGCAGATGCTGGCGAGGATGTGGAGAAAGAGGAACACTCCTCCATTGTTGGTGGGATTGCAAGCTTGTACAACCACTCTGGAAATCAGTCTGGCGGTTCCTCAGAAAATTGGACATAGTACTACCGGAGGATCCAGCAATACCTCTCCTGGGCATATATCCAGAAGATGTCCCAACCGGTAAAAAGGACACATGCTCCACTATGTTCATAGCAGCCCTATTTATAATAGCCAGAAGCTGGAAAGAACCCAGATGTCCCTCAACAGAGGAATGGATACAGAAATTATGGTACATTTACACAATGGAGTACTACTCAGCTATTAAAAAGAATGAATTTATGAAATTCCTAGCCAAATGGATGGACCTGGAGGGCATCATCTTGAGTGAAGTAACACAATCACAAAAGAACTCACACAATATGTATTCACTGATAAGTGGATATTAGCCCAAAACTTAGGATACCCAAGATATAAGATACAATTTGCTAAACGCATGAAACTCAAGAAGAATGAAGACCAAAGTGTGGACACTGTGCACCTTCTTAGAATTGGGAACAAAACACCCAGGGAAGGAGTTACAGAGACAAAGTTCGTAGCTGTGATGAAAGGATGGACCATTTAGAGACTGCCGTATCCAGGGATCCATCCCATAATCAGCTTCTAAACGCTGACACCATTGCATACACTAGCAAGATTTTGCTGAAAGGACCCAAATATAGCTGTCTCTTGTGAGACGATGCCGGGGCCTAGCAAACACAGGAGTGGATGTTCACAGTCAGCTATTGGATGTATCACAGGGCTCCCAATGGAGAAGCTAGAGAAAGTACCCAAGGAGCTAAAGGGATCTGCAACCCTATTGTTGGAACAACATTATGAACTAACCAGTACCCTGGAGCTCTTGTCTCTAGCTGCATATGTATCGAAAGATGACCTAGTCGGCCATCAGTGGAAAGAGAGGCCCATTGGACTTGCAAACTTTATATGCCCCAATACAGGGGAATGCCAGGGCCAAAAGAATGGGAATGGGTGGGTAGGGAAGGGGGGATATGGGGGACTTTTGGGATAGCATTGGAAATGTAATTGAGGAAAATATGTAATAAAAATATTAAAAATTAAAAAAAATTTTGTTCTTCTAACAAAAAAAAAAGAATAAAGCACATAGGAAGTGCTCCACATCTGGTGAGAACAATGCCTGCAATGTAGCACACAATGAGAACAATGGTAACACCATGTTTGCAACAAGAAAGAACAGCACTAACACATTTTTCACATTGTCAGAGCCAGGAGTGAAGAAGCTGCAGAGCTGTCTCAGCAGTGTAAAGTGCTTTCTGCTTTCCCAGAGGACCTATGTGGGGAACCCGTCATCCACATTAGACAGCTCACAACCAGCTGTAGCTCCATCATCTCCTAGGAATCCAGTGCTGTCTTTTGGCCTCTGTAGCCCCCACCCCCACTGCACATGCACTTACACAGTCCCTAAACATCCATGGGTCAACACACACATATCGGTAAAAGAAAATTGATAAGACTTAAGAAAACAGAGAAGAAGGTTTGGGAACACAGACACTGGGCCCTTCACTGTGAGAAATATTCATCTCACTTATTTGTAAGTTGATATTCAAGATTCTAGTGTATTGCCTGTGCTCCAGAGTGACTGCTATATTCTCATCATCAACTTTTCCTTCTGTCTGGGGCTGAGAAAGCGAGAGAAAGAAAAGAAATGTTAGTGAGTTCCCACCGCTGCTCACCCACCCAGCAACTCTTCCTGCTGGCCTGCAAGTACTTCTCATTCTCTTTCTACTCCATATCATAGGCAGCACCCTAAGCAAACCTTCTGCTCAGGCCACAGAGACAGCCTCATCTGGTTTCTATGCTGTCTGCACATTGAGAGCTGACCATAAGTTTGAGAGGCCAAAGCACTCTGGGTAAGGAAGGCCCTTAGTATCCAGAACATGAGTATAGAAAATCATGAGATATTTTATTGAGCCTCAATTCTGTACTTCAATGGATTTGAATAAGTCATTAATTTGGTGATTGAATAAGTTGATCACTATGACATAAGAAAAAGGTACATTTCTCTCTTTATTTTTTGTCTTTTTTCTTTATTAATTTATTTTTATACTCCATTTTTTATTCCCCCATCCACCCTATGACTACTCCACATCCCATACCTCCTCCCCACCCCCTGTCTCCACTTGGATGTCCCCACCCCAACTGACCTCTAAACTCCCTGGGACCTCCAGTCTCTTGAGGGTTATGCGCATCATCTCTGAATGAACACAGACCCGGAAGTCCTCTACTGTATGTGTGTTGGGGCCTCATATCAGCTAGTGTATGCTGCCTGTTTGGTGGTCCAGTGTTTGAGAGATCTCATGGGTCCAGATTAATTGAGACTGCCTGTCCTCCTACAGGATCACACTTCTCCTCAGCTTCTTTCAGCCTTCCCTAATTCAACAACAGGAATCAGCTGCTTCTGTCCATTGGTTGGGTGCAAATATCTGCATCTGACTCTTTCAGCTGCTTGGGTCTTTTGGAGGGCAGTTATGATAGGTCCCTTTTTGTGAGCACTCCATAGCCTCAGTAATAGTGTCAGGCCTTGGGACCTCCCCTTTAGCTGGATCCCACTTTGGGCCTGTCACTGGATCGTCTTTTCCTCAGGCTCCTCTCCATTTCCATCCCTGTAATTCTTTCAGACAGAAACAGTTATGAGTCAGAAGTGTGACTGTGGGATGGCAACTCCATCCCACACTTGATGTCCTGTCTTCCTGCTGCAAGTGAGCTCTACAAGTTCCCTCTCCCCACTATTGGACATTTAATCTAAGGTCCCTTCCTTTGAGTCCTGTGAGTCTCTCACCTTCTAGATCTCTGGTGCATTTTGGAGGGTCCCCCCGACCTCCTATTTCCCAAGGCTGCGTATGTTTTCTCTTAAGGGTTGCTGAGAGATGTTGAGGCTTCACTTACAGATTTAGTCATTTTCTTCAGGTTTTTTTTGCACCATTAAAATGTCAGGAGATGCTTTCTGTTTGCAGCCTGTGATTCTTGGTACTCTCATGTCTCTTCTTGATGCCTGGTTCAGGAAAGAAGTGTTAATCCCCATTTCATCAGAAAAGCAGGGAACTGGTTCCATACACGGGGCCATGGACCTTCTCCCTGCTCTAGTCTGATATATCTGGCTCAGAAAAGATTTTATAATAAAAGCAATAATGTTCCAAGCTCATTCACTCTATGAGCTTCTGGACCCTCCCAATGTCATATGCAGATTTCCCCTCTCTTCCCTCATTACATATTTCATTTAGCATGCCATTGTGAAGGTGATGCTGTATATAAGACACTTAGAAGAGCAAGCCATGTTCCAGGTTATCCTGGGGAACATAATTTTTGTGAGCAAATGTGTTCTGAGGCTCCTTGGATTTAATTATAAGCTTGTAAGAGTCTTTGAATAAACAAGTCTGTAACTACATCCCATGGACTAATGGTGAGAAGGCCAGAGTGTGTGAAAGACTTTTCCAGTGCCACATGGCTGTTAGATGGAGGACAAGTCAAGGTGTCATTGCAAACAGAGTGTGACTGTTTTAACCTCTGAGGTAGTGCTGTAGATCACCACTCCATTCGACCCTGCATTTGTGCAGAACCTGTGCCACATAGCCAGATCCCAACACAGAACAGACAGGGGAGCCAGGAGATGTTTACAAATTGATTTCTGGCATCTGATGCCTTCTTACTGTGTCTCTGAGATCCAAGTGCTCTCCATTGGGTGTGCTGACATCTCTGAGCCCTTCCTAAGTCAGGTGACTCTGTCACTGTCTTTAAGTTTTCTCTTCCCTATGCCGCTTCCTTCTGTGTCTTTTAAATATTACAGATTCATATCAGTTGTGTTTCTGCTTTCAAAGTTACAAGCATCTTCTCATGCATTTTCTTCTTCTAATGTTTTAAAGCATATATTGCTTATACTTAATATTGAGTTTTATTATAACAGTTTCACATAAGAATATAATTTGATGTCATTCAGTCCACATTATGCTTTGCTGACTGCCTCTCATCTCAGTCACTTCTACTTTCTACTTCTATGTTGGCTTCTTTGAAGGGGAACCAATGATTTTGATTAGGGTTTCTTAGCAGAGCCTAGGCAAAGGGTTATTTATATTGCATATTGGTTATTTATATTCATATATGCAGTTTATCAGTGGCTACAACATTAAAGAAAATCTTCCCCACTCCTTGGGTAAAAGCTCCCTAGGGAAGAATGGGACATCTTTTACACTTTGTCCAAGAAACTGTTAACTGTCTATTATTATCCTGTGAATGATAGAGCCTGGTGAGCCTCTCCCTTCAAGAGAAATTTAAAATGTTCCTTTTACAAAATGTATTCTTTAAATTAACTTCCTATAGTCAGCATCCAAAACGTGGGCTTTCACTATGATGTGTTTTGTAAGTGAGTATCATACTTTTCTAAAATTTCACCTGCTGTTATCCTTTGCTGTGCCGTCCTACCCATCTGGGTGCTCCACTGCACTTCCTCTACCATTGCTCCTTCTAAAGGCCTTCTGTTTTAGGGACATACTGTAGACAATTCATCACATGAGAGACAGTATCAGGCATTTATCCCCATTCTCATCACATTACAGTCACTGCTTCAGTCAACCCCTACCAAGCTTATTCTTTTTCAGTAAAATTTTAATATATTATATAAAAATTAATCAACACAACAAATTGCACATATTTCTGAGCACATTGAAGCTTCTAACCATGTGCATGCATCTGTAATTTTTTGCAATTTTGATTTTTTTTTCTGAAAAAAGAATGAGAAACGGGGATATCCTGGGCTAAAGGATTTTTTTGTGCCAGGTTATTAGATTACTTACATTACAGCATTGTGCTACATAGTCCCACTCCATGAGATGTGTGTGTGTGTGTGTGTGTGTGTGTGTGTTTCCATGCACTCCTGAGGTAAAAGGGTAGAACTGATTGTTGCAAGTTCAATGGGAGGCTGATGGCTCTCAGTTATCTGTCTCTATCATGAGGAAGAGAGGTAGATCTGCTAATTTGAATGGATTTCAAGGCTGCATCTTGACTGTTTTCAAAAGAACTGTGGCAAAGAGAGCTATGATCTCTGATACTACCAGACCATGTGTCATTCCATGCTGAAGGGTGTAGAGATGCCACTCAAAACTGAAGTGATTGGGTGAAGTTTTGGAGAATACACATTCTGGGGTATATCGGGACATGAAGATTGTAGCTTTATCCAAAAGTATGTGGCAAAGTTAATCCCTCAGACTGTAGACAATTCCGAGGCTATTTGACATTATCCTAGACTGAAGAACTCTCAAGACAAAGTACTTGGGTGGTCTACATAGGCTCCTTGGAGATCTAACTGCTCCATTTTAACTTGGTGTGTGTCTCAGAGAGAACCTACCTTAGACAAGAAGGGGTTGAGAAGTGTTTCTCCAGGAAGAGGCCAAGTGGCTTAATACAGCTGTCTCAGGAGGATCAAACAACTAGGGCAACAAGGGCCCTTGCACGCCCAAAGAAAGTGGGTGGGGCAAGCAAGGTAAGAATGAGATGCAGTGCTCTAGAGTTCCATTGCAGGGAATACTTTACAACAGAGATGTTGTCCTGAAAGAGAAAAAACTGAACTTTTCCTGAACTCTCTTACCCCTCCCATCCAGAGACTGTTCCCGGAGCACTCCTGAACTTTTTACCCCAAGGTACCCCCTCCCAATTGAAAATTGTTCCAGGAACATTTTTTAGATAAGGGTCTCCTGGAACAAAACCTAGTCCTACCCCTCCTAACTGAAGACTGTTCCAAGAACATTTTTGAGATAGGGGCCTCCTGGTACTACCCCAGAATGTTCCAATAGATCGAGTACATTGCCAAAATATAGGACACGACCCCTTGGTTATGTAAAGCCCCTTGGCAAGACCCCTTAGTGACGTAAATTTGTACTTTCTCCACCCTGTTCCCCCCTTGCCCTTTTCTTATAAAAGCCTGTGAAAATTTGGGCTGATGGCCGATTCTCCTCTGCACCATGCTGGGTGTATGAGATTCGACCCCAGAGCCTCTGGTATATGTGCTTTTTATGTGCTTGCTTTCTTGTCGTTGCTGTATTAAATCTTACTCTCTACATCTTAAGTTCGGTCTCAGTGTCTTCTTGGGTGCGCAGCTGTCCTGAGGCTTGAGTGAGTGTCTCCCTTTTGGGAGTCTTAGAGTCTTTCAGTCCTTGAATGTTTCTGCCTAAATTAGCATCTTTGATCTTCCTGGTACTCAGGATTTGCCCACCTGTTGAAATGAACATTCCAATGGATACTGGAAGCTTCCCTTATATCTAAACTGCATTATTCCAACCAGATGTGCAGTTCTTCATCTAAAGGGATAATCTTCATGCTGAAGCTCCCCACCTCAATCCTTCACCTCAGTATCTTTCTACCATGGGTGATCAATCTTACCATATCTATGCAGTAATAGAGCAAACTTTCAATAGTTTACAAAGGTAGTATTAGAGTTTAGAAACACAACTTTGTATGTCTTTTCCTCAAAGACCCCAGAACTTGAAGCACGTTTAATATTTGTTTTATGATAACCTTCTGATCAAGAGTCGGAAAGACCAGGCTTTTGATTAGAATTTGTGTGTTGTTCTCTACTTGGTTTCTAAGAAACAGTGGTAAGAGATGCTCTTCTACACTAGTTACCTGTGACAACAATGACCCTCCCTCCCAATGTCCCCTATGCTTTAGTTCCAGAGATCAGATCTCCCAACTTGGACCTCATCAGAGTTAAAATGTCCACTTTTCTGGCAGGGAAAGGGTCCATGACCCATCTGCCCCACAATTTCTCTCCTTTTGATTTTGCTCTGTTTTAAAAAGGGAATTGCTTGTTGAAATGACAGTTCTGAAATTCCTTACGATAGTCTTATATGCAACACATGTGTCTTTATGCTTGCATGTACATATGAGTGTGTAGGACTGAGCTATCCATTGTGGCTACATATGCACAGATAAAGTTATCATAGCAATGTCCTCTTACCTAGACTCTCTGCTTTATTTTTTCTCACTGAACCTGTAGTTCACAGGTTAGGCTACAATGTCTAAGTGCCAAGATTGGATGATCTGTGTGTCCCCTGCTCCCAGTTCTGGGATTACAAACATGTAGGGTCATGTCAGTCTTTTATAATCATAATGAATATACAAACATATTATCCATGCTAAGCCAGCAGGCACATTTCCCACTGCTTTGGTTGGTGTACTATTGCTGTGAAGAGACACTATCACCATGGCAACTCTTATAAAGAAAAACATTTAATTGGGACTAGTTTACAGCTCAGAGGTTTAGTCCATTATCATTGTGTCAGGAAGCGTGACATGCAGGCAGAGATTGTGCTGGGGAGGCAGCAGACAGCAGAGGGAGAGAGAGAGAGTTAGGAGGAGGAGACTGGGCCTGGCCTGAGCTTTTGAAACCCCACAAAGCCTACCCCTAATGACACACTTACTCCAACAAGACCACATTTACTCCAACAAGGCAGTATAATCTAATGCCACTCCCTAGGCATTTAAATATGAGTCTCTGGGGGCCATTCGTATTCAAACCACCACACCCACCGACCCATCTCTAAGGCCCCAAATGCTCTGTGTTCCTGAAAATTCTTCTATCAAGCTAAGTAGCTCAACATGCCAAAATCCAATCTCAGTCAGTATTTCAGTATAAACAGGATACACCTAGATTGTTTTCTACAGTGTTGTTCAAATATCATCTAACTCATTTCCTAATATTGTCCTTATTATCATCTGAAACCTCCTGAGCATGCCGTCCACTGCTCACATTCCCATCAGAATTCTGACCTTTAAAGTGCTCAACAGAGAACCCCACTAATCTGTACCTATAATAGTATATGATTTCTCTGGACAGTACTTCCAAATCCACAGCCATTCTTTACACAAATCAGTTGAAGGCTGAAGAACCTCACTGTTCAGTTTATCAGAGCAATGCCACTCCCCCACCCCTTCTGGATAAGAACTTTTTGTATGAACTTACTACATTGATTGTACAAAGACCTGAAAGAAGCACTTGAAGTGAGAATTTACTTACACTCATGGTTGAAGAGAACACAGTCTACCATAGCCTGGAAGCCTGGAAGCTATAGAGCTCTGTCTGCAGGGGTGACTCATTTACACCATGACGGTAGACCAGAGCACAGAGAGTATGGGCAGGAAAACTAGCTGGCCCTTATGTACCATTCCTATGCCCCCGTATCTCATAACAAGGTCTCATGTCCACAAGGTTCCAAAACATTCCACAGTAGCAGCCCTGATTGCAGCCTAAGGTGCCAGCACATGATTGTCTGAGTGAACACTTCACATTTAAACTGTAATGGACTCACGTTGTTTGGCTTTATTACTCAATTTCAACATGTGGGAATTCAACCTGTTCTTGTTTGGGATACGTATTTATTCTATATTTGAGCAGATTTGTCATGTTGCCAGTTCTAGCACACATTAATGTTAAAGTTTATAAGATGCACCATGGCTGCTGGGTTAGTGGTGTGAATCTGGTGCTGACCACTGCAGGCCCTGTGCTTTTTGCTTCGCTTTCTGTGAGCCCATATGAGCACCGCTTAGTTGATTCAGTGGGCCAGGTTCTCCTGTTGTCCTGCATCCCCTCTGACTCCTAAGTCTTTAATTTTCCTCTTCTGTGAGGTTCCCTGAACCCTGAGAGGAGGGACCCTAGGGAGACCTCCAATTTAGACTCTCTGCACAATGGCTGTGGGTGTCTGCACCTGCTTCCATCTGCTGTCGAACGAAGCATCTCTGATGACAGCTGGACTAGGTACCAATCAATGAGTATATCAGAATATCATTAGGAATCATTTCATTGATTTTTAGGGGTAGTTGTGTTTGGTTCTGCCTTAGGACTCTGGACTATCTAGTCTCTGATTCCTGGCCATCTAGACAGCAAGGGCTCCCTCTCATGGCATAGACCTCAAGTTAACCCTATTGTTAATTGGCTACTTCCACAAGTTCTGCATGACACTGTTCCAGAATATCTTGTAGGCAGGACAGATTGTAGGTCAAAGTTTTGTGGCTGGGTTGGGGTCCAGGCTTCTCTTTCTATAGCCTGCAGAGTACCTTCTCATGCCAAAGAGACTAGAACTTAGGGGTCAAGGCTCCATGCAGGCACCAACTCAACCTCTCTTTGTTCAATGAGCTATGGGTATGTTGTCCTTAGCAATGAGGCCCCAGTGTCAGTTTTAAGAGAGTGACCATTTGCCCTTGAATCAGTCTGGGTTATTAAGGATCTTCACAGAACCTCGTTGGCCAACAACTCAACTGAATGTAACCCAGTCCCATCACTGAAATCCTTGATGTAAAAAATGGCCAGTTCAGACTCTGTATCCTCCCCTACTAGAGTCACCTTCATATATTCCAGGAAGTTTTTGCTGCATCCTCCAGATAATCCCTCCTCCATTCCAGCTGCATCTCCCTGCATTCTTTACCTTCATCCCCTTATCTGATCTCTCCTGCTCCTGTCCCCACCCATTCCCAGTCCACCCACAACATTATTCTATCTCCTCTTCCCAGGGAGATCCACATGTTCCCCTCTAGTTTTCTCCTTTCAAATACTTTAGCTTGTGTCGACTTGACATAAAACTATCCAGCACATGAACATATGCACTGGTGCTCTGATGCAACTTCACAGATGTACAAGTAAACTTGTCAGCTTCTTTGGAAATGGAATTTAGATTTCACCTCGATGGTTATACATGGGTTTTTGCATTTATACCACTGTACTGTGTTTCAGTCACATCTCTTTGTGTTTTCCAAAGTTGCACTGTGTACTGTTTTGGTCGTATGTTTATGTTTCAGTAAAGAGGATATGCTGAAGAGCATGTGCTGTGCACTCCTATAGTATCATTCAATCAGTGTCCTGGTGATGTGCTAGAATAATAATATCATGTGCTCTGTTTTTCTGTAAATCAATGAGCACATCTATTACAGTACTCCTAGCAAGGCATTGGTATAACAAAACTCTACCTGTTGTAAAAGTGCTAGCATTGTAACTGCATGTTTAAAAATCCCTGGCCACTTAGGAACATATGTGCTGTTGTTCTCATGCAAACAACTTAGGAGTTCTACAATAAAACCTGTCCCCTTTGTTTAAATGGTGGTTAGATTTAACTGCAGCAGTAGTACAATGATATATGCGCATATGTTATTGTGTGGTATTTTAGTATATGTGAGTCTGACGTCTAAAGGTGGCACTGTGTAATACTTCAGTTAGAGATGTGTATGTTGTGCTCTCTGAGTCTACCAATGTCCTGGTGCAGTCCTACAATAATAATCTCATCTCTTTACTTGTCTGTATATCAGTACTTGTATGGTATTTTAATATTGCGTTTGTGTTTTTCTAAGATGCCACTTAGAACTGCTTCAATTTTAGACACAAATGTTATGCTCTGATATTCCATTGTTGTTCAATCCGTGCACTTGCGGCAGTGTGACAATGGGAAGCTCACTTTCTCTACTTTTCTGCAAATCAATCCTGATTTGCATTACAGTAATTCTCTCTTGTACCAATCATTGGTATAAGAGACTTCATGCTGTTAGAAAAGTGCAACAATTTTCACTGTGTTCTTAACAGTTCAACAATACCTAGCAATGTCTGCGCTTCAGTTCTGTTGTAAACAACTTCAAAGTAACGATATGAGTGTCCTGATTCAGTGCCACAATTAGAGTCTCAGGTCCTCCATTTTCCTTTAAATCAATCATCTCTTATATTATAGTACATCTCTGTGAGTTGCATTGCTATATCCAAGTTCTTGAAGTTGTAAAAGTACTAAAACTTCTACTGTATTCTTTTTGTTTTGTTTCTTTGAAACAGGATGTCTCTGTACAGCCCTGGCTTCCCTAGAATTAGCTCTGTAGACCAGGCTGGCTTGAACTCAGAAATCTGCCTGCCTCTGCTGATCAAGTGCTGGGATTAAAGGTGTGCATCACCACTACCCAGATTCCACTGTATTGTTTTTTTTTTAATTTATTTAACGTATGAGTGTTCTGTCACATATACACCTGCATGCCAAGAGAGGGCATTGGATCTCCTTATAGATGGTTGTCACCCACCATGTGGTTGTTGGGATTTGAACTCAGGTCCTCTGGAAGAGCATCCAGTGCTCTTAACCACTGAGCCAACTCTCCTGCCTCCTCCACTGTGTTCTTAATAATTCTGATGTGAGGATTGTATTTGTTGTTGTTCTAATGGAAACAACTTCAGAATCATGTGAGCAAAACAGTTTGCCTACTAGCAAACAGAATTTAGATTTTATTGCATCTGAAGGGAGTTGGTTTTGGAGCCATTTAAGTCACACGGCCGTGTGTTTTCAGAGAAGCCACAGTGAACTGCTTCATCTATCGATGTGTAAATAGTACTTTACAGTTCTTACAGTGTGAAAACTGTAAGAACTCCACTCAAGTTCAGCCACTGACCACGTACGCTTGCACATCTATAAAGGCAATATCACCTGTTATCTTTCCCAGTACATCAATCAGCCCTTCTGCTACACTTCAGAACTGTATTTGTTGCATTGGTATTGGAAAGTTCTTGCTCTTGCAATATACAACTACTGCCCTTTTTCAAGGTATTCCTCCCTACTCCACATATTTAAATCTATGTACAGCTGTCATGATGCAAACCACTTCAGAGATGTATAAGTTAACAGGTATTCATTGTTGTGAATGCAATTTTGATTTCTCCATAGTAGAATTGCACCTGTTTTTCAAAACACCTTGTGAGTCACATACACTTGTGTTTTCTAAAGGGGCCATTGTGATCTATGTCAGTTACGGACATGTATTCCATGCTTTCCTGTAACATTCTTACTCAATTACTGTCCTGGTGCAGTCCTACAATAACAATCTATCTCATGTATTTGCTTTCCTGTATATCACTGCTTCTGTGACTGTGATGGCTGGGGTTGCCATCCACAGTCAAAAGCTCTGACCCAGAATTGTCCCTGTCTGAGGGAACTGCGGAGGTCCAGTGACAGGTCAAAATTGGTATTCAGCTCAAGGGGAGGCCCCAAGGCCTGATACTGTTACTGACACTGTGGCGTACTTGCAGTCAGGCGGCTAGCACAGCTGTCCTCCAAGAGGCCTAACAAGCAGCTGAAAGAGTCAGATGAACATACTTAACACCAAACCAATGGACAGAAGCCAGGGACCCCTGTGGTTGAATTGGGGAAAAGCTGCAAGAAGCTGAGGAGGAGGACAGCCCCATGGTAATAAATGGTCTCAACTGACCTGGACCCCCGAGATCTCTCATACACTGAGCCACTAACCAGGCAGCATATATCAGCTGATATGAGGCGTCTGACACATATAGAGCAGCCTGGTCTGGACTCAGTCAGAGAAGATGCACCTAACCCTTGAGAGACTGGAGGCTGCCAAGAGTTTAGAAGTAGGTGGGTTGGGGATTGGGGGAATCAACATGGAGGCTGGGGTGGGGAAGAAGTGTGGGGTATGGGGCAGTTGGAGAGTGGATTGGGGGAGAGAGTGGGGAATAGAATGTGGATTGTAAAAAACTTAATTTAATAAAAAATATAATAGAATAAAATAAAATTTCTTCTAACATCCAAATAATGGTGGTGGTGATGATGATGACAATGATAATAATGATGATAATAATGGCACATCCTCTACTTTCCTTTAAGGCCAACAGTATTTTGTCAGCTGCATTGGTTTAAGAACAGTCTTGCTGTTGTAAAAGTGCAATCATTTCCCCTGTGTTCTTGGTAAACCTGCTCCACTTCACAACATATGTGTTGGTGTTCTTTTTGTTGATGTTAACAAGATAAAATATAGTGACTTAAACAAAGCCCATCACATTGGAGTTGCACAAGGCAAACCAACATAAGGAAAAGAGCCTCAAAAGAAGGCACAAGTATCTGACCCACATGTTCATATACACAGGAGACCCACCCATAAAAATACTAAACTGGGGCTGGACAGGTGGATCATCAGTTAAGAGAACTGACTACTCTTCCAGAGGTCCTGAGTTCAATTCCTAGCAACCACATGGTGGGTCACAGCCATCTGTAATGAGACTCGGTGCACTCTTCTGATATGTCTGAAGACAGTGAGAGTGTACTCATATAAATAAGAAATACAAAAATTTTAAGCAAAAAATACTAAACTGAAAGTACACCAAGTAGGCCATAAGCAGAACCATACAACCCTTACTGCTCCTGAGATCTAATCCCCCACTCTCAAACCCAAATTGGGAGCAGAAAACCTGATGTGGTCTCTTACATCTCCAACCCCAAACCTGACTGATCACAAAGACTATTTCTCTCAACTTTCCTCCCCTCAACTCATCTCATTATCCCTGACTCTAACACCAGAAGGCAATTCCATGGGAACATACCAGCTGTGCAGGCCAGGGTAACAGGTTCACAAAAAGCTTCATATCAGACAGCACACAGCCACCACACTCTCCTAAAGTCCAGGGAAGAAGCAGAAACCAAGGAACAAAACATTCACCCAACAGAGCCAGAACCAGATATCATCATCTAGACCCATATACATCTATGACTGCACAAGAACGTAAAAGAAAAGCACAGCATATATACCCTCTAAAACTAAAGCAGGGCACTTGCAAAACCCAATGTACTAGTACTGCAGTTATACTTACATTGTGTAATAAGAAAGCACGTGGTGGCAGAGGCCTTTATTTCCAGCACTTGGGAGGCAGAGGCAGGTGGATTTCTGAGTTCGAGGACAGCCTGGTCTACAGAGTGAGTTCCAGGACAGCCAGGGCTACACAGAGAACCCTGTCTCGAAAAACAAGAACAAGAAACAAAAACAAAGACCAAAAAAAGAAAAAGAAAGCACGTGGGATTGCTCCTAAAACAGAATTTGTTTGCTTCAGAAGAGGTGCATTCCCAAGTACAATAAAATTGTTAAGAGCACAGAGAAAATGGTAGGAAAGTTTATAATAGCAAGGACTTTGTTTTACCAATGACTGTTACAACCGAGGCATACTGTTACAAAGGGAGTTTGATCTAGAGAAATGCAGAGATCATATTATTGTTTTATCACTGCACCAGGACACTGATTGATCAAAAGGGAAGAAGAGAGCACAGCATGAGATTCTATGGCTGAAGCTGCACACACAGGTATTTTGGAAACACTGGCCTATACCTGGGTACTACTACTGCGGTAGTATATAAACTCCCTTTACAAGGATGCAAGCGAACTCCTAGAACTCCCAAGTTTCTTGCTTCAGCACAGCAGCACTTCTGTTCCTCACTAGACCAGGATTGTAAGAAAACAGTGAAAATGGAAGCACTTTTAAAACGGCAAGAGCTTTATAATACCGATGGACTTCACAACAGAGAAGTCCCGTCACACAAGTCAGCATAGATTTGCAGAAAGGCAGAGACCACTCCTGTAGCATTGCTGCAGGATGCCGACTGAACAAGAAAGGGATAGGAGAGCACAGCATATGTGTCCAAGTCTCAAGCAGTGCACAGTGGCACCATTGGGAATCACAGCCATGTGATTTTTAAAGGGCTACACAAGTGCATACTTGCTTATACCACTGTACTACTACTACAGTGATATCTCAATGCCATCCACAACAAAGTGCATGAGATTGTCACACAACTATGAGGCTATATACTTCAAAGAAGCACGGCACACATTCCTAAGTGGATTGGGTTTGCGAAGAACTTAGTGATCTATTTTTGTAGACCATTATAATTTAGTTTTACCCTAGGAATCTAGGCCATCCAGTCTCTGGAAGTAACAATAATATGGCCCCTACTGATAGTCTGCTATATTCATAGATCAGTGTCTTATTCAGCCATACCCAGAGAAGCTTCCTCCTGTATCAGACAGGAACAATATGCAGAGACTCATAACCAGACGTTTCACACACACACACAAACACTCCACACACACATTCAGAGAGCGAGAGAGAAACAGACAGACAGACATGTACCTTGAAACACAGAGGTCTAAATGAGAGGTTTCCATCAAATCCCTGCCCCCAGAGTGCAGGGAAGACTGCAGAAGAGGGGGCAGAGAGAGTATAAGAGACAGAGGGGTTGGAAGACACAAAGATGGAGGGCAAAATTACCTCTAAGTCAGCATAATCAAAGCTCACAGGAACCACAGAGACTGAAGCAGCAAGCACATTGCCTACATTACTCTGCACCAGGTCCTTCGCATCTATACTATAATTGTCAGGTAATATACTTTTAAGGGAATCCTGAATGTGTGAGCAAGTGGGTCTCTGATTCTTTGGCTTGCTATTGGCGTTCTCTTATTTTTCTGTTGGCTGTTGTGTCCAAATTTGATATGATACATTTCTTTAAACTTATCATATTTTATTTTGTTGTTATCTCTTAGGAGCTGGTTCTTTTCTAAAGAGAGACAGAAAGGGAGTGAATGTAGATGGGAGAGGCAGTGGGAAGGACCTGAGGGGAGTAGAGGGAGGCAAAACTGTATTCTGGGTATCTTGTATGAGAAAAGAACCCATGTTTGATAAAAACAAAAAAATAATAAGCAACAAATAACCTAGAAAGTCTACAAATGAGGAAACATAAAATCATGCAAGCTCTGCTGTGAACACACATCATAACTAAGTCTAGTCTTATAAAAGACAACATATATCTAGGGTTTGCTTACAAATGCAAAAGTTCAGTCCATTATCATCAAGGTGGAACATGGCAGCATTTAGGCAGGCATAGTGCAGAAGGGCCTGAGAGTTCAACACCTTCATTTGAAGGCTTCTTGTGGAAGACTGACTTCCAGGCAGTTAGGATGAGGGTCTCAAAGCCCACACCCACAGTGGCACACCAACTCCAACAGGGCCACACCCTCTAATAGTGCCACACCCTGGGCTCGGCATATACAAACCATCACACCATTCTCACAAATGGAAGAAAGAAAGAGAGAAAGAGAGAAAGAAAGAGAGAAAGAAAGGAAGAAAGAAAGAAAGAAAGAAAGAAAGAAAGAAAGAAAGAAAGAAAGAGGAAAGGAAGGAAGGAAGGAAGGAAGGAAGGAAGGAAGGAAGGAAGGAAGGAAGGAAAGAAGGAAGGAAGGAAGACTATTGCACGACATGCCCAACAGCAAGAGCTTTGTAATATCAATGAGTTTTACAACAGAGAAGTGCTGTATCACAAATGGGGAAAATGATTTACAGAAAAGCAGAGGAGATGAGGTTTTTTTGTTTTTTAAAGCACTATGCCTGGAAGCTGATTGGACAGGAATGGAATAAAAGACATGAAACGATACATGCATATAACTGAAACAGTACAGTGGAATCCTTTCAAAGCATGCACACACAACAAAACACCTCAGAATTCCATACTTCCATACCAGTATGTTGATGAACTTGGCAGCAACATCTAACCTCCATAACTGCAAACCTTACCAGATTCCTCATACAATTTTGAAGTTGCTTGCTACAGAATAGCAGAGAATTTGTTTGTAGCAGAAGGGGATTGTGAGAAACACAGTGAAAATGGAAGCACTTTAACAACAGCATGAACCTCCTTAAACAGTGGATGTTAAAATGGACAAGTACTATATATACCACGAGTTGGGATGGATAGACAGGAAAGCATTAAAAGGCAGATTATTGGAGCACTAAAACAGGACACTGGGTGGACAGGAATGGCAGAGAGGAGCACAGGATTCACTTCCATACCTGAAGCAGCCCTCAATGACACTTTAGGAAAACACATGCATGTGATATGAAAATGCCAACCAAGGGCATGTTTACCCATGCTCATGTGCTACTACTGCAGCGGTATATAAATGAGATTTGCAACAAAGCACACGAGAGTACTTGGACTACACTGCAGTTGTTTGCCAGAGACCAGCAATGCACAGGTTCCAGAGTGGAGAGTGACTGTTACCAGTCACATTGAGCAGTACAGCACAGCAGGGAAATCTATGGTATAATGGTGGCTGTCACAGACATGTACTGTATCAGAAGTGGCAGCTGATGTACAAAGTCACAGACCCTGGACCTAACAGTTGTACCACAGCTGCACAAGAGCACTGCCTGAATGATAAGAACGGAATGGGAGAGCACAGCAAGAGCATCAGTAACTGAAGTGGGGCAAAGAGGCGTCCTTGGAGAACTCGAGTACATATGACTCAAACGCCCAACAATGGCATAGTTGCAAAAAGCAATGTGTTGCTGCTGAAGCAATATCTAAGCTCTGTTTACAAACTGCTTGAGAGAATCCTTGTGCAAGTCTGATGTTGCTTGGTTAAGCACAGAAATATCCACGCCCCTAAGTGGACTGAGATATTCAAGGACACCAATAAATTATGCTACTTTTACTAAGCAGAACTTTCTTTCCTAGGTAGAGCTTACTGAGAAGCAAGCACTGCCCCGTAAGTGATGATAATAGAAAAGAAAGCAGAAGAACAGAGATGTTACCAAACCCTGACTGAACAGGAATGGATAGGAGATCACACCATAGGCTGAGGAAGTACACAGTGGCATCCCTGTAACACACATTCACATGTGACTAAAAGACCTCACAGTGGCATATTTGCAGAAACCTATGCACTACTACAGCAGTGATGATTAACCTAACTCTATTTGCCATGAAGCACAGGAGACTAAGTGTATGAATCTAAAGGTGCTTGCTTCAGTACTGCAGCAACAAGTCCTTGATTGGATCAGGATTGTTAAATTCACAGTTAAAGAGGAAACTAGGTAGGCTGACTTCGAATCTTCTCCTGTTTCTCCAGGTCCAAACTTTCCAGTCTCTTTCCCAGCTCTGTATTTGGTAGAATATTTGTGACAGCCTTCACTGCCCACCTCATTCCTTGTTCTCATTTCCTATGGTGTCCACAGATCTTCCCATCCCAACCCGCTTCGTCCTTGCTTTTTCCCAGCCTCCAAACCCAGCAGGCAACCCCTCCTAGCCTAAGGACCACTCCTGCCTGGGAAAGAAATTGGCTGAAGGCTGAAGGCTGAAAGCAGAAAGCCGAAGGCTGAAGGCTGAAAGCTGAAGGCTGAAGCCCTATTCATACCTCTGAGTCTGTAACTCCAGATCCAATGCACCTCCCCACCCCCAATTTTATCCTCAGCTGTGTAGCAGGAACCCTCCTGCAGTCTCTTTCCTCTCTGAGCTCATCCTCTACAGATTACAAAAGTCTATCTCCCAACCTACCTTCACCCAACTCCTCTCATTATCCCTGCCTGCAACCTCAGCAGGCTTTCACTGGGAACAAAGCAGCTGAGCTGGCCAGGGAAACAGATGCAAAGAAGACATCCCAACCAGGAACACAGGGCTGTACACTTTCCTAAATTCCAGGGAGGAAGCAGAAACAAAAGAACAGCTAACTCACCAAGCAAATGAAAGACCAGATTTCATCACCCGGAACTGTAAATGACTAGATGCCAGCATGAACACACAATACCTCACAGCCTGGATAATATGAATCCACTGTAGTCCATCTATCCTCACAGAGCAGGCCCGGATTATTCTGAGAGAGGTAGAGTCCCAGAAAAAGACCATGAAACAGCTGATATGAAAGTGATAGAGGGCCATAAAGCAGAAATGATAGCCACTAGTTCCAACACTTGAGAGGCAGAGGCAGGCAGATCTCTCTTGTGTCAGATAGACAAACTTAAGCAGAAGGAACAATTTAGAGGGTTCTATAAGGGAGAGGACTTTAAGTAAGGCCAGGTATATGCACTCTAGCAAGAGTGGGCCATATTTACATTAGGTTCATTACTCACTTTTGCTTCCCTCTGTGTGACTTTATCCTGGCCTCCTGGGCACTCCATGCACACGGCCCCTCAGACACATATTCAGCTACACACTCATACACATAATATTGAAAAAATAAATAAAGTACTTTTTAAATGTTCCTAAAATGGGGAAGTCCTACTTATACAATTTAAATATACACTATCATCGGGCCCTCATGTAGTTTCAGGGACTTTTAGGAATTCATGGAGAATATCTTAAAATAAAGCTTGTGCTTTTTGGAGTGTGCAGAGGCTCTGGTGACACTGTGCCTCAGTAGGAGGCCCTCTCCGCCATGGCTCTAGGAGGGCAGATATTGGCATACTCCAGCTACAGCAAGGCATTGCACAGCCCGTCGTGAAGCCCCCCGTTCCAATTTTTCAAGAAAGGTTCCTCAGTGCTCTCCCTCTCGACAGCATAGCAGCACACGAGCAGTCTGTGTAGGCAGCTGAGAAATTTTCCCAGAGATAACTTCACCAGGATACGCAGTGAAAGACAAATGTGGGATGATGAGAGCCACAGCCCTAGCAGTGGCAGTTCAGATGCAGAGGAACGAGACCCTGCTGCTCCAGAGCCTGAGGAACAGGAAGAAAGAAAACCTTCTGCCACCCAGCAGAAGAAAAACACCAAACTCTCTATCAAAAGGACTGCTGCTGGGCAGTGGTGGCACATGCCTTTAATCCCAGCACTTGAGTGGCAAAGGCAGGTGGATTTTGAAGTTAGAAGCCAGTCTCGACTACAGACTGAGTTCCAGGACAGCCAGGGCTACACAGAGACACCCTGGTTCAAAAAACCTAAAGAAAAAAAAAAAGACTGCCAAGTAATCCATTAGTGGTAAAACATTTCAGAAGGAGCTGGCTGAGATCATGCTCGATCCTCCTCCTAACCGCGGTGCTGGGCCTAAAGGAGATAAGTTTTATGAATGGAGGTCCACTATACTTGGTCTACCAGGTTCTGTATATGAAGGTGCTGGTTTTTTTCTGGATATCTCATTTTCTTCAGATTACCCATTTAAGCCACCAAAGGTTAGTTCTGGACCAGAATCCATCAGTGCACCACCAACGGTCTGGGAGTTATCTTATTCTGAAAGACAACTGGATCTTGCTTTGACTATTTCCAAGGTTTGGCTCTCTATTTGACAGATTGCAACGCTGCCTTTTGTAGCCCAGAGAGCACTGATGTATCATCTCAAACACAACAAACATGCTCCTAAAGGAAAAACAAAACAAAACAAAAAGTAAAAGAAAAAGAAAAAGAAAAACACTTCTACTTTTCAAGTCTTAATGTTACTGCCTGCCACCAGGGGATCTGGTAAAAAATCAGTTTGTGATACTGTGGATTTTGGACTGGAGCCTGGGAATCTATATTTAGAGCATGGCAATACTTCTGGACCGTGGACAGCTTGAGGAACAGTTACACCTGAGATCTCAGATGTTTCAAGTGACTCTTTGACAGGGACCATGGACAGGAAAAGACTGAAGACTCTGATGTCTGTTTTAGATTCAGCCATCAACCTTGTTTTGTCTGAGAAGATATCGAGTGGTAGGCAACAGGGCTGATATGTTTAGTTGCAGGATGCTTTCTCTTTTAGGAGTTGCTGTGGTCATGGTGTCTCTTCACAGCAGTAGAGCACTGACTAAGACAGTAGTTGGCACCAGGGAGAAGAGTATTGCTCTGACTAGTCTAACCATGCTGCTTCTTTGCAAAATGTGGACTTTGGTCTGGGAAAGCCGTCCAAACACATTAAGTGGAGCACAATGGGCCATGCCACAGGAGCACAGGAGACAGTGTTGAGAGACATTTGATTGTGGGGATCCAGTTCAAGGGGTTTCAGGTGAGAAAAGTAAGGAAGTGACCTAGAGGTTGTTGTGATATTTTGGTGCATAATGTGGCTGCCTTCTGCACTTGTTTAAGAAAATCTGCCAGAAGATACACTGAAAAGTTTAGCATTAATGACATTAGCAGAGGAAATTTCAACACAGCCTAGTATCAACTCTGTCATTTGGCTGTAAGTGGGCACTCTTACTCAGATCTGTAATGAAAAGGGGTACTTTGAGAAAGGAAAGATACAAAATGGACAGTTTGAGGAGACAGGGGGCACCAGGATGTGTAATGGAGCTAAATGTGGTGCCCAAGGAGATAAAAGTTGAAACTAAATCCGGAGGCTAAATGGAAGAAAGGGAGCAGTGACCTCAGAACAAGCCCTTATGCGGGTGAGCTTCGCACCTGTAAAGAGAAATCAAAGACAACTTTAGGCCAATGTGTGGTGACATGTGCCTTTAAAACAGCACTTGGGAGGCAGAGGCAGGTGAATCTCTGAGTTCAGGCCAACCTGGTCTAAAGAGTGAGTTGTAGCCCAGCCATGCTTAGGCAGCAAAAACAAGAAAGGTGGTGAAAATGTGTTTGAATGAGGAGACTGTATTCCAGCACCGCCATGCAGAAACTCTTGGCAATATAGGCAATATGATTCTGGCTTCAGAGGCCAGGACTAAGAAAGGAGGACTGTGGGATCTCCCTCTTCAGTCAAGGAGAACTGATGAGGCCAGACATGTGTCAGGATAGTGTCCCTGCAAGGAGACCCAGAGAGGCTTTTGGACTAAGCTGAGAAGGTTAAGCTTGGATCGCCTTGGAGACTCTGAGAATTAGAGATGCCAAAGCTACTGTACACTCTCTGTTGGGGAGAGCTGCTAACATTGTATGGAACCAGCCCAAGAGAGAGAAATGTGTTTCAATCGACTAAGCTGAAAGGAGTTGGAGCTCTGAAGAGCCCTTTGATATCAAATGGATATAGAGTTGGCAGTTTGACCTGCTAGCTTTTGGTCATGCTTTGGTGCAGTATTTCCTCACAATGCTTGCTCCCTTTCCTCCCTTTTGAAATGGTAATATAAAGGAAGGGATAGGTGGAGTCAAGATCAGGGGGTGGGGGGGACTGGAGAGATCCAAAGCAAGCAGCAGAATGCTGAGAGAAGTACCATTGTGGAGATATTCACAGAAACTTATAAAGAATTCAAAGGATGGAGTCCAAAGCCTTGGATTCAATGTATTAATGGAGTCTATTAAAAACCTACGGTGTAGATCAGTAAGTGCCCTGTATACCCCAACTCACCCGAAATCAAAACTTCTGACCTGCCCCCTCCAATCGCCCTGACACTGCAGTGATGCCATCCTTGTGCACCAACACTCCTATCAGTTGCTGCTCCCCCTTCTGACATAATCTCTGGGGTTGAAATGATGTCATGATTGGGCGCCAGCACTCATTGTGGCTGATGCCCTGCAGCCATTAGCCTTGGGGCTGAAATGTCCTGATTGGGCTTCAACATTCATTTCCATTACTACCGGCCCCCTCCACATTTCTTTTTTCTTTTTTCTTTTTTTTTTTTACTTTAGAAAGGACTTTATTTATGTACAAATAACAGTTATCATTCTATCCATGAATTCTATTTTCCTAAAGCAAGAGTTTCTTTTTGGTTGTCTTTTTAAGGTTTAAAAAAAAAAAAATACTGGGTACGATGGTGCATGCCTTTAATCCCGTAATTCAGGAGGCAAGGGATCTCTGTGAGTGCCACGGAGACTGACCTACAGAGTGAGTTTCAAGATAGCCAGAACTACACAAAGAAATCATGTCTCAAAAAATAAAATAAAAGAAAAGAAAAGAAAAGAAAGGAGGAAAAGAGGAAAAGGAAAAGAAAAAGAAAAAAAGGAAGAGAGGGAGAGGAAGAGGGCGAAATCAAAACCACACCCTAATCTTTGAAAGGCACCAAGATTCTTCTTCTGCTTCTAGATCAGTGCTGGGCAGGAAGGAAAGGAGAATCTTTCGGGACAGATGTCACAACTGGACATTCAGGCAAAGTTTAACAACCCAGCCCACCTCCAACATCGCAGCTGCAGGCTGAATGGCTGAAGCAGGTCAGACAGCCCAACAAAACTCAGCTGTGCTGTGTGCTGCCATTAGCAACTATCAAAAATTACTAAACATACTAGACCAAAACAAAAAAAGACTCAAGTAGACATGAGAAGAGTCAGTTCCTTGCATGACCTCCATCTCAATAACCCTAATAAATAGACTATCCCAATGCACGGAAAATAGTACATCATTTCAAATTTCACACAGGAAGAAAATTGGCTCAACCATTTTATGCCCACAGTTCATGTCTTCATCTACACACAAACTTTCCTGTTTGCCTGCGCATAACACAATGAGGCAGAGCTGAGACCTAACACCCACAGGAGATGCTTTTACAGGCTGCAACGTTGAAGGGGGAAGCACATTGAATCACCCTTGTCTGAAGAACCTTGTGGAACCAATGAATAACTTAGGGGCCGAAAGTCTCCACTACACTCCAGTGTGCTTAGGGCTGGCTGCGGGCAGCACCGTTAGGAAGCTTCCTCCATGTCCACATCCTCCTGTAACTGCTGGACCATTTTTTCCTCCAGCTGCTTTCCTTTGCCGGCGAGAGGAGCCCGGATAAGACGGATGTTCTGCTTGACCTCCTTGATGTCCTGCACCTTCTGGAGCTCTTTGTTCTTCTTCAACCTGTTCATTATAAATTTGGCCTGGCGCTTCTGTTTGATCTCTTCAACTCTCTTCATGGCATCAATAGTTTTATTCCATAGCTCACGCTGGTATTTCACAGGTTCATTTCTACGTTTTTCAAATTCAAATGAGTAGTCCACCGTGAGCTCCTTGTTGGCTGCTTTCCGGAAGCTTTAGTCCACCTGACCTTGCGTGGGTTCCTCTTCTTCTTAAAGTTTTTATGACACTTGGATTTGCAGAATCGGAACACCTTGCCGTCATTGTGGACGAACATCATGCCGTGGCCAGGGTAGATCTGCCCGGAGCAGAAATAACACTTTTCGATCCTCATGTTGACCCCGCGTGGGACCCACCTTCCAGACGCGGAGCTGGAGAGGCCCCTCTACATTTCCACTGATGCCCCGCACCTCCCTTCATCCCTGGGGCTGAAAGTCATGATTGCGAGACAACCCTCATTTTGGCTGATGGCCTGCTTCTCCCATTATCCCTGGGGCTGAATGCCTGTCATGATTGGGCTCTGAAACTCCTCTCTACTGATGCCCCTGCCCTTCCCATTAGCCCTGGGGCTAAATCCCTGGCATGATTGGGCACCAACCCGCATTTCTGCTGATACCCCGCCTCTCTCGTTAGCCCTGAGGCTGAAACCGTGTCATGATTGGGCCCCAATCCTCATATCTGCTGATGTCCTGCCTCTCTCATTAGACCTGAGGCTGAATCCGTGTCCTGATTGGGCACCAACCCTCATTTCCACTGATGCCCCGCCCCTCCCATTGGACCGCCTGCTGAGACCATGTCATGATTGGCCTCGATTTCTCATTTCTGCTGATGCCCACCCCTCTCATTAGCCCTAAGGCTGAATCCCTGTCATGATTGGGCCCCAACCCTCATTTCCACTGATACCCGCCTCTCTCTTAATCCCTCCTGCTGAGACCATGTCATGATGGGCCTCCATCCCTCATTTCCGCTGATGCCCACCCCTCTCATTAGCCCTGAGGCTGAATCCATGTCATGATTGGGCACCAACCCTCCTTTTCACTGAATCCCGCCTCTCCCTTAAGTCCTCCTGCTGAGACCATGCCATGATTGGCCTCCATCCCTCATTTCCGCTGATGCCCACCCCTCTCATTAGCCCTGAGGCTGAATCCATGTCATGATTGGGCACCAACCCTCATTTTCACTGAATCCTGCCTCTCCCTTAAGCCCTCCTGCTGAGACCATGCCATGATTGGCCTCCATCCCTCATTTCCGCTGATGCCCACCCATCTCATTAGCCCTGAGGCTGAATCCATGTCATGATTGGGCACCAACCCTCATTTTCACTGAATCCGCCCCTCCCTTAAGCCCTCCTGCTGAGACCATGTCATGATTGGACTCCAACCCTAGTTTCCGCTGATGCTTGCCCCTCCCATTTGCCTGGGACTTAAATCCTGTTATGATTGGGTGTCAACCCTCATTTCCGGTGATGCCCCGCCTCTTCCTAGAAACCCTGGCGCTCAAATACTGTGGTCCTTGGGCAAGAACAGCCATTTGGGTCTCTGCCTGCAGCCTAGCTGCTGAGCTGCTCCGGAGATCATCTGTTCTGAGGTACTTTGGGACTGTGGGACTGTGGGAGTGTGGGACTGTGTTCTTTGCACCCCTGTGAGCGGGTGGGGAACCGCTGAGCCTGTGGTGGCTGAGCCTGTGGTGGTACAGCTCAAGCTCCCGCCATGGCTGAAGCGCCCTCTCGAATGAGGCAAAACTATGACTGGCAGTGCGAGGATGCTGTCAACACACACATCCAACTGCACCTCCATGCCTCCTATGTGTACATGTCGATGGCAGTCTACTTTGACCGTGATGACGTGGCCCAGGAGAACTTGAAGTGTTTCTTCTTGACCAAGTCACACAACTGCCAGACCAGTGCAGAGATGTTCATGCACCTGCAGAATAAGCGTGGAGGCTGCGTCTCCCTTCAGGGCATCGCGAGACCAGAACGCGACAGCTGGCACGGGGGATTTCAAGCCATGGAATGTGCCTTCCACATGGAGATGCTCATCAACCAGAGCCTACTGAAAATGCACGAAGTGGCCAAAGAGAAAGGCGACCCCCACCTCTGCCATTTCCTGGAGCAAAACTGCCTAGATCAGCAGGCCGACATTCTGAAGGAGATGAGCGGCTACCTGACCAACCTGCGCCAGATGGGGGCCGTGGAGCACAACTTGGCTGAGTACCTCTTTGACAAGCTCAGCCTGTCCTAAAGCTTCAAGTGCACTGAACTGGGATGTCCCCACTGCCGTGGGGTCTTTCTCTGGTCATTACACCTGATGTTCATGTTGGTTTTGAAGCAAAGTTCACTCGTTTTCCGTTTCTGTTGGACTGTTGCTTTAAATAAATTTTGTGTGTTTGTTTGCAGCAAAATTGAAGTATCAAGTTGATATTTAAATTCTTAACTTTGGGGGCTGTGGGTGTAGCTCACTTGTTACAGTGCTTACCTGGTATTCAGGAAACCATGGACTGCATCCCAACCATGGCCATAAACAAGGATATGGTGGTCCAACCCTGAAACCACAGCACTGTGGAGATAGAGGCAGGAATATCAAGTGTTACAGCAATGTTAGACCCTCCTAAGCTATAAGAGCCGGGTCCATAAAATTACACCATCAAAAATCCCTTTCACCGTGAAAAAAAAAATGAAGCTGTGTCTCCACGGGGGTTTTAAAATCCATGGTCAGGAGTATATCTTCATATTCATTCCCATTATTTGGAAGCTTTGAATATCCAGAAGTTTGGATGGGAAAGGGAAGTGGGAGGAGAGTGTGTATGAAGGGGTGTCTGAGAGGGGGCAGGAATCCGGAGGTAAAGTGAGTAAATAATTTAAATCTTATAGAAGAAGGGGTTGGGCGTCTAGGCAATTTCCTGACTTAGTTATGTGGGATGAACAAGCGTGGATTTCTAGGAAAAGCAGAGACCAACACATGAGAGAAGCCACAGCATCAGGCCCCAGGAAGTCAAATTAATGGGAAGAATGTGGAAGCCCCAAACCCTGAGACAACAGAGAGAGAAAATGATAAACATCAGAACTTACAAAGGGCCCCCATCAAGTGGATTGCAGGACCCCCAGAGCTAGGAGTTCCCTAAGGGCCTCACAGTCAGGTGCTTAACAGTCTTCCAGGGCATGCCACCTATCAGGATCCCTACCTATCTTCCTGAGGCTTACCATTTCTGCCAGCTTTTAGCAATCTGTAAGACTTGGTATGTCCTGAGGGAGGGTGACACAAGCCTGGAGGCTGCTCTTAAAGCAATCATCCCTGGTTTCCTAATGGATCAGTTTAAGATTGCCTGAGCCTCCTCCAACACTCAGTCTCAGAAATCAACACAGACTGTCAGTAGGTTTTAATGTGATGATTGCTGTGCCTGCCTACCATTTTGGGTATGTTTTTAGGGTGTCAATGAGAAACAGACCTTCAGGGCTGGGCCATTGGGCCCTACCCAGAGAGCTGCTGTGGACCTCAGTTGGCCATGTAGATCTAGTGCCCGGAGCAGATAATTGATGATCAAGTACTAACATACAAATGGTAAAATCATGAGAATAACTATAACCTCTACTGAAAACATGATAAATAGAATAGTTGGGTGACATTGTTCTCATTGCAGGAGAATGCAGGGAGATGGGTAAAGAAATCATCTAAAAGATCAAAAAAGATCAAACCAACTCTCCAGCCTTTGCCATAAGTGTCAGGAAGGCTGGTGAGTCCCTTGCTGCCTTTTTCTTTTTTTCTTTTTTCTTTTTGTAATGAAATTACTTTAATGCATTTTTTAAAGAAAACCTTAAGAACCAAACATGAACTTTTAAAGATGGCACCTTCTACAACTGTACACATCCTAAAACACTGTCTACACTTTCCTACAGAACATAATTCAAACTCTGTGGGCATTTCAATCTATCCTCAAGGAAATAGTCAAAGGAGCGCTTAGTACACCCAATCTGAAACAAAGTTCATAATTCCGATTTATGATCTTGTCAGGGCAATCGGCTTCTATTGAAAACTGCAACCAGTGATAAGACATATTTGGAAAACATTTGGTCTGACAGTCTTTAATATCGGTAAAATGGGTCTGAATTTTGTAGCCAATGAAAGGTACTTTAATCCACTGTGTAGAAAAAAAGGGAAAGAAAAGATGCAGCTGTCCCTTTTCTGGAAATACGTAAGACCAACACTACTATTTACACACTTACAGGATTTCAGACTTATTTAAGTAAGCATCTCCTCCATGGGAAACTGAGTGCTGCAGAGATGCAGAGACCCCCAAGCCTGACGATCTGTCAACTACAAAAACGCATTTGAAGAAACATTTCTGTTGCTTGTCCTAATTTTGATCTTAAATACAAAACCATTTCTGAAGTCAGTCACAATTTGAAGACCTAGGAAACCTTAGGTGTTTTTTGTATCTGTGAAAACTTTGTCTCAGACTCTTCTCCTCCTGTTGATACTGGTCCACAGCACAGACACACACACAGACAGAATGGCCACACTGGAGGAAAGGGAAACTGAATCTCAACACAACTAGCATCCCGGTGGTCTCACTCAGTCTGAGGTATACAGGACCTGCAGCATTTGGGGTGCGTACAGTGGCTATTGCAATGAATGAAGGAACACTTCAGGAAAGCATCCATTATATGTTCACAGGAACACTGAGAAAGAATTATATGTATATATATATATATATATATATATATATATATATATATACAGAGAGAGATTAAATTCACAAACCAAATATAAACCTAATACCATCCCATTTTTACAAATTTGGTTTAGAACTTCTGCAGTGTTCTGGGTCAGCACTTGCCAGCATTTTCTGCATTCATATAATGGTCTTGTATCCAGTTATAAAAACTACTGTTTTGACATAAGTCACATATACTGGGACTAGGAAATCAATTTATTCAATGACTCCGTGCAGTGTACTCACCAGCTTGGCAAGAGTTGAGGGATTTAGAATGAAACAGAAGCCACTCATTTTAAACCAGACAAAGGAGTTTTCAAATTAAAACCATAAAGAAGGGTAAGGAGCTTACTGCGAATATGAATACTAGACATCACACACACACACACACACACACACACACACACACACACACACACTAAAAAATAAAAAACCAAACTGTTTGGTCAGAACATAGGAGCATAAGTGCCTTGAGAAATTTGAGAATCACCTAACCAGAGTGCACAGTCTCTTAGGTCCAGCCAGCACAATGCTGTAGATTGCCACAAAGCGGTCAAAGGTGTTCACTGAAGACAGCCAATGCAACCTTTGCATCCACCTCCCAGGCCCAGTGTTCCTAACCCATCACCTCCAGCTACAGGCAATTGTCTCCAGCTGCTGCTCGGCCTCAGCGGCCATCGCTGCAGCCTGCAACTGTTCTGTGTCGCTCTGGATGGCACTGGGGGTGACCTGTTTCCTCTCACTGTGCATATTGTTCTCATGCCTCTTCAGGTCTGAGGCCTTGGCGAAGGCCTTGGTGCAGGAGCCACCCACAAAAGGCTTTTCCCCTCTGTGTCTTCTCTCGTGGTCCTTGAGGTGAGACTTGTGTTTGAGGGCTTTGTCACATATGTGACACGCGAATGGTCTTTTGTTGCGGTGAACCCCCTCGTACCTCTTTAGGTCTGGGGCACAGATGAACAATTTTCCGCACACCTCACAGCTGTAGGGTTTGTACCCTGTATGGATTTTTAGGAGTTCTTTCAAGTGGGCCTGGGTGGTGAAACCTTTTGTGCACATCTCACAGACAAACAGCCTGTCAGCTGTGTGGAGCTTCTCATGCTTCCTCAGCTGGCCTTCATTGGATAAAGTCCTCCCACATGCTTGGCAGGCGATCTGCTCCCGATGGTGACCATAGAGCAAGTACTCGAACTTCATGTCGCTGGCCGCCGTGGCCCAGCCCGGAGTCTGTTCATCTTTACTACTTAGCTCATCCCGTCATTAAAGGTTAAGGCCTGAGGGGTCTGAGACCCCAGATCTTTGGACTCGGGAGTCTCCATGGACTCCACTTCCTGGCCGTAGCAGTTCACTTCCCGAACTTCCTCACTCCCCAGCTCTTTCAAAATTGCTTCCTGAACCCTGAGAGCGGTTGTGGGAGACTTGCTGTCCTCTTGACTTGGGGGAGTGGCTTCTACCGTGTCCTCAGAAGGGCTGGCATCTTGGTCCAGGATTTCTTCCACATCATCGTCCTGAGCATCAGCAGCGTCTCCAATGGTGCAGTTTATTTTGAGGCAATACTTACTCTTCAACTGGCCTTTTCTTCCATCTGGACCAGACACATCGTGCTTCTGGGAACACAGTTTATCCAAATACTGGATACAGAAAATCTGCCCGGACTACATTACATCATCAAGTTGATGTCCTCCTTTTTCACGGAAATCTTTGTGGTGTACATGTAGTTCAGCACCTCTTCAAATATGTCGGAGCGGAGGAGATCTATCTCTATGACGGACGAGCTGTCCACTTCCAGCTTCGTGAAAAGCTTCTTAAAGTACGTGCTGCAGGTGGCGAGGACACACTGGTGGGCTCGGAACTTTACATCTCAACCACTATGGTGATGTTGCAGAATTCTCCCTCCAGGTGCTGTTCGTTCAGTGATTTCAGAAACAGAGTTTTTTGATCATCGTCATTATATTTTATGGTTTCAGACATACTGATGAAAAAAATCCATGAACAATTCAGGCTATGTTCTTAATGCCATAAAAACCAAATGCTTCAGATCAGACTCAGGCTGATCAGGATCAAGCCAGATCTGCAGCCTGGCACCACTACAGAAGCTCGCTGTTGCTGTGGGCTCCCTCGCTTAGCAGAGCACAAGCCAGGGACAGAATTCATGCAGGAGCACAGTGTATGGCAGTGTTTTGGATTTTTTAAAAAAAAATTTTGAGTTTGGGGAGGGGTGGGGTGGGATGGGGTAATTATGCACGTCCCTGGTGGTGGCAGCCCTCCTCCTACAGGATCACACACTATCCAACCCGCCCCGAACACTCCCATCCCCCACCCACTCCCCATCTGGTTGCCCTTTTCTATTGTAAGGTGCACACACTGGAGAAGACCACTGGTGTATTAAGTAATTTTCTATTTCTATTATACAATACCATGTCAAAGGCAACTTCCCCGAGAAAGTTTGGGATCATGTGTGCAGCACTTTTGAGTCCATTAAGGTAGAGTAAGGCATGACAGTGGAATTGGAAACTGGGGGCTCATATCTTAAACTACAAATAGAAAGCAGAGCACAAACTTGAAATGGTGGGTCTACAAACTCTCAAAGAGTTCCTCCAGTGTCATATGTCCTCTAACTCCCAAGCCTCCTAGAATAGTGCGACCATGTAGGACCAAGTATTTAAATGCCTGATATTATGTTGGGGCATCCCATTGAAACCACCTCAACCCACTCCCTGGCACCAATAGTCTTGTGACCATATATGCTGTATTTCAAAATGCATGTAGTATAAATTTAGAAGTCCCTATAGTTTTTCCACAATTACAACATTGCTTAGGAAGCGACAAGCCTCGCAAAGACTTAAAGTGACAGGGTAGGAGAATGGCCAGAGAGCCCTCGTCCACTTAGAAAAGAATGGAAGGTGTACTGGCTATTTTTGTGTCAACTTGACACAGCTGAGTTATCACAGAGAAAGGAGCTTGAGTTGAGGAAATGCCTCCATGAGATCCAACTGTAAGGCATTTTCTCAATTAGTGATCAAGGGGGAAAGGCCCCTGTTGGTGGGACCATCCCTGGGCTGGTATTCTTGGGTTCTATAAGAGAGTAGGCTGAGCAAGCCAGGGGAGGCAAGCCAGTAAAGAACATCCCTCCATGGCCTCTGCATCAGCTCCTGCTTCCTGACCTGCTTGAGTTCCAGTCCTGACTTCCTTTGGTGATGCACAGAAGTATGGAAGTGTAAGGCAAATAAACCCTTTCCTCCCCAACTTGCTTCTTGGTCATGATGTTTGTGCAGGAATAGAAACCCTGACTAAGACAGAAGGGATGGCAGAAGTATTATGGTAGGTGGTGAAGGGAGTCGGGCAGTGAGAGGGATGTAAACTGAACAAGTAAAAAATAAATTATAAAAACCTCAGAACTCTACTGAGACTCTAGGCAGCCTATTAGTTGTCACTCCTTGAAAAATAAAAAAAGTGAATGGCATATTTGTGACATATAACGGCACAGAATATACACTACTCTTTCAAAAGGGATGAATGTGGACATAGGAAAATTTGAGCAAAGCAATGCTGAAATCCAGCAGGGCAAATGCCAAACTCTGTACCTCCATGTTCAGTATCAAAGGCCTTACATGGCTCTACCATTTGAGCTTTTCATCACCAGGAACTGTGAATGACTAGATGCCAGCATGAACACAAAATCCCTCACAGCCTGGATAATATGAATCCACTGGAGTCCATCTATCCTCACACAGCAGGCCCTTAATATTCTGACAGAGGGGAAGTCCCAGAAAAAGACCATGAAACAGCTGGTATGAAAGTGATAAGAGGGTCATAAAGGGGAAATGATAGCCACTCAAAAAATTCAGGCAAAGATGAACATCGCAAAGAAATGAATAAAATTTTTCAAATCCTGAACATGGAAGTAGAATCAGTGAAGAAAACCTGTAATGGGTAAATTCTGGAAAGGAAAAAAATCAGTCTATCAACAGAAACTAAAGAGGCAAGTTTCACCAATAGAACACAAGCAAAGGAAGAAAGACTCTTGGGTGTTGAAGACACAATAGAAGAAAGGGATATAGCAATCTAAAATATTACATTTAAAAACGACTTACAGAAGACACACAGGAAAACTGGAAGAAAATGAAAAGACCAAATCTAAAAACAATAGAGGAAAGAGAAGAAGTCCATCTCTAAAGCCCAGTAAATCTTTTTAACAAAATCATAAAAGAAAATGTTATTAACCATAACAATGGGGATGCCTATGAAGGTATATGAAGCATACAAATCAGCAAATAGACTGGACTGGAAAAGAAAGTCCCCTGACACATGATAATTTAAATACTAAATGTACAAAACCAATACATCTTTTAAAAAAGAAAAGTTGATGGGTGTGGTAGTCATACCACTAGTTCCAACACTTGAGAGGCAGAGGCAGGCAGATCTCTCTTGTGTCAGATAGACAAACTTAAGCAGAAGGAACAATTTAGAGGGTTCTATAAGGGAGAGGACTTTAAGTAAGGCCAGGTATATGCACTCTAGCAAGAGTGGGCCATATTTACATTAGGTTCATTACTCACTTTTGCTTCCCTCTGTGTGAGTTTATCCTGGCCTCCTGGGCACTCCATGCACATGGAACATCAGACACATATTCAGCTACACATTCATACACATAATATTGAAAAAATAAATAAAGTACTTTTTAAATGTTCCTAAAATGAGGAAATCCTACTTATGCAATTTAAATATACACTATCATCGGGCACTCACGTAGTTTCAGGGACTTTTAGGAATTCATGGAGAATATCTTAAAATAAAGCTTGTGCTTTTTGGAGTGTGCAGAGGCTCTGGTGACACTGTGCCTCAGTAGGAGGCCCTCTCCGCCATGGCTCCAGGAGGGCAGATATTGGCATACTCCAGCTACAGCAAGGCATTGCACAGCCCGTTGTGAAGCCCCCCCTTCCAATTTTTCAAGAAAGGTTCCTCAGTGCTCTCCCTCTCGACAGCATAGCAGCACACGAGCAGTCTGTGTGGGCAGCTGAGAAATTTTCCCAGAGATAATTTCACCAGGATGTGCAGTGAAAGGCAAATGTCGGATGATGAGAGCCACAGCCCTAGCAGTGGCAGTTCAGATGCAGAGGAACGAGACCCTGCGACTCCGAGCCTGAGAAACAGGAAGAAAGAAAACCTTCTGCCACCCAGCAGAAGAAAAACACCAAACTCTCTAGCAAAAGGACTGCTGCTGGGCAGTGGTGGCACATGCCTTTAATCCCAGCACTTGTGAGGCAAAGGCAGGTGGATTTTGAAGTTAGAAGCCAGTCTCGACTACAGACTGAGTTCCAGGACAGCCAGGGCTACACAGAGACACCCTGGCTCAAAAAACCTAAAGAAAAAAAAAAAGACTGCCAAGTAATCCATTAGTGGTAAAACATTTCAGAAGGAGCTGGCTGAGATCATGCTCGATCCTCCTCCTAACCGCGGTGCTGGGCCTAAAGGAGATAAGTTTTATGAATGGAGGTCCACTATACTTGGTCTACCAGGTTCTGTATATGAAGGTGCTGTTTTTTTTCTGGATATCTCATTTTCTTCAGATTACCCATTTAAGCCACCAAAGGTTAGTTCTGGACCAGAATCCATCAGTGCACCACCAACGGTCTGGGAGTTATCTTATTCTGAAAGACAACTGGATCTTGCTTTGACTATTTCCAAGGTTTGGCTCTCTATTTGACAGATTGCAACGCTGCCTTTTGAAGCCCAGAGAGCACTGATGTATCATCTCAAACACAACAAACATGCTCCTGAAGGAAAAACAAAACAAAACAAAAACAAAAACAAAAACACCTGTGCTTTTCAAGTCTTAATGTTACTGCCTGTCACCAGGGGATCTTGTAAAAAATCAGTTTGTGATACTGTGGATTTTGGACTGGAGCCTGGGAATCTATATTTAGAGCATGGCAATACTTCTGGACCGTGGACAGCTTGAGGAACAGTTACACCTGAGATCTCAGATGTTTCAAGTGACTCTTTGACAGGGACCATGGACAGGAAAAGACTGAAGACTCTGATGTCTGTTTTAGATTCAGCCATCAACCTTGTTTTGTCTGAGAAGATATTGAGTGGTAGGCAACAGGGCTGATATGTTTACTTGCAGGATGCTTTCTCTTTTAGGAGTTGCTGTGGTCATGGTGTCTCTTCACAGCAGTAGAGCACTGACTAAGACAGTAGTTGGCACCAGGGAGAAGAGTATTGCTCTGACTAGTCTAACCATGCTGCTTCTTTGCAAAATGTGGACTTTGGTCTGGGAAAGCCGTCCAAACACATTAAGTGGAGCACAATGGGCCATGCCACAGGAGCACAGGAGACAGTGTTGAGAGACATTTGATTGTGGGGATCCAGTTCAAGGGGTTTCAGGTGAGAAAAGTAAGGAAGTGACCTAGAGGTTGTTGTGATATTTTGGTGCATAATGTGGCTGCCTTCTGCACTTGTTTAAGAAAATCTGCCAGAAGATACACTGAAAAGTTTAGCATTAATGACATTAGCAGAGGAAATTTCAACACAGCCTAGTATCAACTCTGTCATTTGGCTGTAAGTGGGCACTCTTACTCAGATCTGTAATGAAAAGGGGTACTTTGAGAAAGGAAAGATACAAAATGGACAGTTTGAGGAGACAGGGGGCACCAGGATGTGTAATGGAGCTAAATGTGGTGCCCAAGGAGATAAAAGTTGAAACTAAATCCGGAGGCTAAATGGAAGAAAGGGAGCAGTGACCTCAGAACAAGCCCTTATGCGGGTGAGCTTCGCACCTGTAAAGAGAAATCAAAGACAACTTTAGGCCAATGTGTGGTGACATGTGCCTTTAAAACAGCACTTGGGAGGCAGAGGCAGGTGAATCTCTGAGTTCAGGCCAACCTGGTCTAAAGAGTGAGCTGTAGGCCAGCCATGCTTAGGCAGCAAAACCAAGAAAGGTGGTGAAAATGTGTTTGAATGAGGAGACTGTATTCCAGCACCGCCATGCAGAAACTCTTGGCAATATAGGCAATATGATTCTGGCTTCAGAGACCAGGACTAAGAAAGGAGGACTGTGGGATCTCCCTCTTCAGTCAAGGAGAACTGATGAGGCCAGACATGTGTCAGGATAGTGTCCCTGCAAGGAGACCCAGAGAGGCTTTTGGACTAAGCTGAGAAGGTTAAGCTTGGATCGCCTTGGAGACTCTGAGAATTGGAGATGCCAAAGCTACTGTACATCTCTCTGTTGGGGAGAGCTGCTAACATTGTATGGAACCAGCCCAAGAGAGAGAAATGTGTTTCAATCGACTAAGCTGAAAGGAGTTGGAGCTCTGAAGAGCCCTTTGATATCAAATGGATATAGAGTTGGCAGTTTGACCTGCTAGCTTTTGGTCATGCTTTGGTGCAGTATTTCCTCACAATGCTTGCTCCCTTTCCTCCCTTTTGAAATGGTAATATAAAGGAAGGGATAGGTGGAGTCAAGATCAGGGGGTGGGGGGGACTGGAGAGATCCAAAGCAAGCAGCAGAATGCTGAGAGAAGTACCATTGTGGAGATATTCACAGAAACTTATAAAGAATTCAAAGGATGGAGTCCAAAGCCTTGGATTCAATGTATTAATGGAGTCTATTAAAAACCTACGGTGTAGATCAGTAAGTGCCCTGTATACCCCAACTCACCCGAAATCAAAACTTCTGACCTGCCCCCTCCAATCGCCCTGACACTGCAGTGATGCCATCCTTGTGCACCAACACTCCTATCAGTTGCTGCTCCCCCTTCTGACATAATCTCTGGGGTTGAAATGATGTCATGATTGGGCGCCAGCACTCATTGTGGCTGATGCCCTGCAGCCATTAGCCTTGGGGCTGAAATGTCCTGATTGGGCTTCAACATTCATTTCCATTACTACCGGCCCCCTCAACATTTCTTTCTTTTTTTTTTTTTTTCTTTAGAAAGGACTTTATTTATGTACAAATAACAGTTATCATTCTATCCATGAATTCTATTTTCCTAAAGCAAGAGTTTCTTTTTTGTTGTCTATTTAAGGTTTAAAAAAAAAATACTGGGTACGATGGTGCATGCCTTTAATCCCGTAATTCAGGAGGCAAGGGATCTCTGTGAGTGCCACGGAGACTGACCTACAGAGTGAGTTTCAAGATAGCCAGAACTACACAAAGAGATCATGTCTCAAAAAAAAAAAAAAAGAAAAAGAAAAGAAAAGAAAAGAAAAGAAAGGAGGAAAAGAGGAAAAGGAAAAGAAAAAGAAAAAAAGGAAGAGAGGGAGAGGAAGAGGGCGAAATCAAAACCACACCCTAATCTTTGAAAGGCACCAAGATTCTTCTTCTGCTTCTAGATCAGTGCTGGGCAGGAAGGAAAGGAGAATTTTTCGGGACAGATGTCACAACTGGACATTCAGGCAAGTTTAACAACCCAGCCCACCTCCAACATTGCAGCTGCAGGCTGAATGGCTGAAGCAGGTCAGACAGCCCAACAAAACTCAGCTGTGCTGTGTGCTGCCATTATGCAACTGTCAGCAATTACTAAACATACTAGACCAAAACAAAAAAGACTCAAGTAGACATGAGAACAGTCAGTTCCTTGCATGACCTCCATCTCAATAACCCTAATAAACAGACTATCCCAATGCACGGAAAATAGTACATCATTTCAAATTTCACACAGGAAGACAATTGGCTCAACCATTTTATGCCCACAGTTCATGTCTTCATCTACACACAAACTTTCCTGTTTGCCTGCGCATAACACAATGAGGCAGAGTGCTGAGCTGAGACCTAACACCCACAGGGGATGCTTTTACAGGCTGCAACGTTGAAGGGGGAAGCACACTGAATCACCCTTATCTGAAGAACCTTATGGAACCAATGAATAACTTAGGGGCCGAAAGTCTCCACTACACTCCAGTGTGCTTGGGGCTGGCTGCGGGCAGCACCTTTAGGAAGCTTCCTCCATGTCCACATCCTCCTGTAACTGCTGGACCATTTTTTCCTCCAGCTGCTTTCCTTTGCCGGCGAGAGGAGCCCGGATAAGATGGATGTTCTGCTTGACCTCCTTGATGTCCTGCACCTTCTGGAGCTCTTTGTTCTTCTTCAACCTGTTCATTATAAATTTGGCCTGGCGCTTCTGTTTGATCTCTTCAACTCTCTTCATGGCATCAATAGTTTTATTCCACAGCTCACGCTGGTATTTCACAGGTTCATTTCTACGTTTTTCAAATTCAAATGAGTAGTCCACCGTGAGCTCCTTGCTGGCTGCTTTCCGGAAGGCTTTAGTCCACCTGACCTTGCGTGGGTTCCTCTTCTTCTTAAAGTTTTTATGACACTTGGATTTGCAGAATCCGAACACCTTGCCGTCATTGCGGACAAACATCATGCCGTGGCCAGGGTAGATCGGCCCGGAGCAGAAATAACACTTTTCGATCCTCATGTTGACCCAGCGTGGGACCCACCTTCCGGACGCGGAGCTGGAGAGGCCCCTCTACATTTCCACTGATGCCCCGCACCTCCCTTCATCCCTGGGGCTGAAAGTCATGATTGCAAGACAACCCTCATTTTGGCTGATGGCCTGCTTCTCCCATTATCCCTGGGGCTGAATGCCTGTCATGATTGGGCTCTGAAACTCCTCTCTACTGATGCCCCTGCCCTTCCCATTATCCCTGGGGCTAAATCCCTGGCATGATTGGGCACCAACCCGCATTTCTGCTGATACCCCGCCTCTCTCGTTAGCCCTGAGGCTGAATCCATGTCATGATTGGGCACCAACCCTCCTTTTCACTGAATCCCGCCTCTCCCTTAAGTCCTCCTGCTGAGACCATGCCATGATTGGCCTCCATCCCTCATTTCCGCCGATGCCCACCCCTCTCATTAGCCCTGAGGCTGAATCCATGTCATGATTGGGCACCAACCCTCATTTTCACTGAATCCTGCCTCTCCCTTAAGCCCTCCTGCTGAGACCATGCCATGATTGGCCTCCATCCCTCATTTCCGCTGATGCCCACCCATCTCATTAGCCCTGAGGCTGAATCCATGTCATGATTGGGCACCAACCCTCATTTTCACTGAATCCGCCCCTCCCTTAAGCCCTCCTGCTGAGACCATGTCATGATTGGACTCCAACCCTAGTTTCCGCTGATGCTTGCCCCTCCCATTTGCCTGGGACTTAAATCCTGTTATGATTGGGTGTCAACCCTCATTTCCGGTGATGCCCCGCCTCTTCCTAGAAACCCTGGCGCTCAAATACTGTGGTCCTTGGGCAAGAACAGCCATTTGGGTCTCTGCCTGCAGCCTAGCTGCTGAGCTGCTCCGGAGATCATCTGTTCTGAGGTACTTTGGGACTGTGGGACTGTGGGAGTGTGGGACTGTGTTCTTTGCACCCCTGTGAGCGGGTGGGGAACCGCTGAGCCTGTGGTGGCTGAGCCTGTGGTGGTACAGCTCAAGCTCCCGCCATGGCTGAAGCGCCCTCTCGAATGAGGCAGAACTATGACTGGCAGTGCGAGGATGCTGTCAACACACACATCCAACTGCACCTCCATGCCTCCTATGTGTACATGTCGATGGCAGTCTACTTTGACCGTGATGACGTGGCCCAGGAGAACTTGAAGCGTTTCTTCTTGACCAAGTCACACAACTGCCAGACCAGTGCAGAGATGTTCATGCACCTGCAGAATAAGCGTGGAGGCTGCGTCTCCCTTCAGGGCATCGCGAGACCAGAACGCGACAGCTGGCACGGGGGATTTCAAGCCATGGAATGTGCCTTCCACATGGAGATGCTCATCAACCAGAGCCTGCTGAAAATGCACGACGTGGCCAAAGAGAAAGGCGACCCCCACCTCTGCCATTTCCTGGAGCAAAACTGCCTAGATCAGCAGGCCGACATTCTGAAGGAGATGAGCGGCTACCTGACTAACCTGCGCCAGATGGGGGCCGTGGAGCACAACTTGGCTGAGTACCTCTTTGACAAGCTCAGCCTGTCCTAAAGCTTCAAGTGGACTGAAATGGGATGTCCCCACTGCCGTGGGGTCTTTCTCTGGTCATTACACCTGATGTTCATGTTGGTTTTGAAGCAAAGTTCACTCGTTTTCCGTTTCTGTTGGACTGTTGCTTTAAATAAATTTTGTGTGTTTGTTTGCAGCAAAATTGAAGTATCAAGTTGATGTTTAAATTCTTAACTTTGGGGGCTGTGGGTGTAGCTCACTTGTTACAGTGCTTACCTGGTATTCAGGAAACCATGGACTGCATCCCAACCATGGCCATAAACAAGGATATGGTGGTCCAACCCTGAAACCACAGCACTGTGGAGATAGAGGCAGGAATATCAAGTGTTACAGCAAGGTTAGACCCTCCTAAGCTATAAGAGCCGGGTCCATAAAATTACACCATCAAAAATCCCTTTCACCGTGAAAAAAAAAATGAAGCTGGGTCTCCACGGGGGTTTTAAAATCCATGGTCAGGAGTATATCTTCATATTCATTCCCATTATTTGGAAGCTTTGAATATCCAGAAGTTTGGAGGGGAAAGGGAAGTGGGAGGAGAGTGTGTATGAAGGGGTGTCTGAGAGGGGGCAGGAATCCGGAGGTAAAGTGAGTAAATAATTTAAATCTTATAGAAGAAGGGGTTGGGCGTCTAGGCAATTTCCTGACTTAGTTATGTGGGATGAACAAGCGTGGATTTCTAGGAAAAGCAGAGACCAACACATGAGAGAAGCCACAGCATCAGGCCCCAGGAAGTTAAATTAATGGGAAGAATGTGGAAGCCCCAAACCCTGAGACAACAGTGAGAGAAAATGATAAACATCAGAACTTACAAAGGGCCTCCATCAAGTGGATTGAAGGACCCCCAGATCTAGGAGTTCCCTAAGGGCCTCACAGTCAGGTGCTTAACAGTCTTCCAGGGCATGCCACCTTTCAGGATCCCTACCTATCTTCCTGAGGCTTACCATTTCTGCCAGCTTTTAGCAATCTGTAAGACTTGGTATGTCCTGAGGGAGGGTGACACAAGCCTGGAGGCTTCTCTTAAAGGAGTCATCCCTGGTTTCCTAATGGATCAGTTTAAGATTGCCTGAGCCTCCTCCAACACTCAGTCTCAGAAATCAACACAGACTGTCAGTAGGTTTTAATGTGATGATTGCTGTGCCTGCCTACCATTTTGGGTATGTTTTTAGGGTGTCAATGAGAAACAGACCTCCAGGACTGGGCCATTGGGCCCTACCCAGAGAGCTGCTGTGGACCTCAGTTGGCCATGTAGATCTAGTGCCCGGGGCAGATACTTGATGATCATGTACTAACATACAAATGGTAAAATCATGAGAATAACTATAACCTCTACTGAAAACATGATAAATAGAATAGTTGGGCGACATTGTTCTCATTGCAGGAGAATGCAGGGGGATGGGTAAAGAAATCATCTAAAAGATCAAAAAAGATCAAACAAACTCTCCAGCCTTTGCCATAACTGTCAGGAAGGCTGGTGAGTCCCTTGCTGCCTTTTTCTTTTTCTTTTTTCTTTTTTCTTTTTGTAATGAAATTACTTTAATGCATTTTTAAAGAAAACCTTAAGAACCAAACATGAACTTTTAAAGATGGCACCTTCTACAACTGTACACATCCTAAAACAACTGTCTACACTTTCCTACAGAACATAATTCAAACTCTGTGGGCATTTCAATCTATCCTCAAGGAAATAGTCAAAGGAGCGCTTAGTACACCCAATCTGAAACAAAGTTCATAATTCCGATTTATGATCTTGTCAGGGCAATCGGCTTCTATTGAAAACTGCAACCAGTGATAAGACAGACATATTTGGAAAACATTTGGTCTGACAGTCTTTAATATCGGTAAAATGGGTCTGAATTTTTTAGCCAATGAAAAGTTCTTTAATCCACTGTGTAGAAAAAAAGGGAAAGAAAAAAATGCAGCTGTCCCTTTTCTCGAAATATGTAAGACCAACACTACTATTTACACACTTAAAGGATTTCAGACTTATTTAAGTAAGCATCTCCTCCATGGGAAACTGAGTGCTGCAGAGATGCAGAGACCCCCAAGCCTGACGATCTGTCAACTACAAAAACGCATTTGAAGAAACATTTCTGTTGCTTGTCCTAATTTTGATCTTAAATACAAAACCATTTCTGAAATCAGTCACAATTTGAAGACCTAGGAAACCTTAGGTGTTTTTTGTATCTGTGAAAACTTTGTCTCAGACGCTTCTCCTCCTGTTGATACTGGTCCACGGCACAGACACACACACAGACAGAATGGCCACACTGGAGGAAAGGGAAACTGAATCTCAACACAACTAGCATCCCGGTGGTCTCACTCAGTCTGAGGTATACAGGACCTGCAGAATTTGGGGTGCGTACAGGGGCTATTACAATGGATGAAGGAACACTTCAGCAAAGCATCCATTATTTGTTCACAGAAACACTGAGAAAGAATTATATGTATATATACAGAGAGAGAGAGAGAGATACAGAGAGAGATAGAGAGAGAGAGAGAGAGAGAGAGAGAGAGAGAGAGAGAGAGAGAGAGAGAGAGAGATTAAATTCACAAACCAAATATAAACCTAATATCATTCCATTTTTACAAATTTGGTTTAGAACTTCTGCAGTGTTCTGGGTCAGCACTTGCCAGCATTTTCTGCATTTTTATAATGGTCTTGTATCCAGTTATAAAAACTACTGTTTTGACATAAGTCACATATACTGGGACTAGGAAATCAATTTATTCAATGACTCCGTGCAGTGTACTCACCAGCTTGGCAAGAGCTGAGGGATTTAGAATGAAACAGAAGCCACTCATTTTAAACCAGACAAAGGAGATTTCAAATTAAAACCATAAAGAAGGGTAGGGAGCTTACTGGGAATATGAATACTAGACATAACACACACACACACACACACACACACACACACACACACACACTAAAAAATAAAAAAACCAAACTGTTTGTTCACAACATAGGAGCATAAGTGCCTTGAGAAATTTGAGAATCACCTAACCAGAGTGCACAGTCTCTTAGGTCCAGCCAGCACAATGCTGTAGATTGCCACAAAGCGGTCAAAGGTGTTCACTGAAGACAGCCAATGCAACCTTTGCATCCACCTCCCAGGCCCAGTGTTCCTAACCCATCACCTCCAGCTACAGGCAATTGTCTCCAGCTGCTGCTCGGCCTCAGCGGCCATGGCTGCGGCCTGCAACTGTTCTGTGTAGCTCTGGATGGCACTGGGGGTGACCTGTTTCCTCTCACTGTGCATATTGTTCTCATGCCTCTTCAGGTCTGAGGCCTTGGCGAAGGCCTTGGTGCAGGAGCCACCCACAAAAGGCTTTTCCCCTCTGTGTCTTCTCTCGTGGTCCTTGAGGTGAGACTTGTGTTTGAGGGCTTTGTCACATATGTGACACGCGAATGGTCTTTTGCTGTGGAGAACCCTTTGGTACCTCTTTAGGTCTGGGGCACGGATGAACAATTTTCCGCACACCTCACAGCTGTAGGGTTTGTACCCTGTATGGATTTTTAGGAGTTCTTTCAAGTGGGCCTGGTGAACCTTTTGTGCACATCTCACAGACAAACAGCCTGTCAGCGGTGTGGAGGTTCTCATGCTTCCTCGGGCGGCCTTCATTGGATAACGTCCTCCCACATGCTTGGCAGGCGATCTGCTCTCGATGGTGACCATAGAGCAAGTACTCGAACTTCATGTCGCTGGCCGCCATGGCCCAGCCCGGAGTCTGTTCATCTTTACTACTTAGCTCATCCTGTCATTAAAGGTTAATGCCTGAGGGTCTGATACCCCAGATCTTTGGACTCGGGAGTCTCCATGGACTCCACTTCCTGGCCGTAGCAGTTCACTTTCCGAACTTCCTCACTCCCCAGCTCTTTCAAAATTGCTTCCTGAACCCTGAGAGTGGTTGTGGGAGACTTGCGGTCCTCTTGACTGGGGCGACTGGCTTCTACCGTGTCATCAGATGGGCTGGCATCTTGGTCCCCGATTTCTTCCACATCATCGTCCTGAGCATCAGCAGCGTCTCCAATGGGGCAGTTTAATTTGAGGCAATACTTACTCTTCGACTGGCGGTTAGTTCCACCTGCACTAGACACATTGCGCTTCTGAGAACACAGTTTATCCAAAAACCTGTTTCTGAAAAATCTACCGGGACTACATTACATCATCAAATTGACATCCTCCTTTTTCATGGAAATCTTTGTGGTGTACATGTAGTTCAGCACCTCTTCAAATATGTCGGCGCAGAGGAAATCTGTCTCTATGATGGACAAGCTGTCCACTTCCAGCTTCGTGAAAAGCTTCTTAAAGTCTGTGCTGCAGGCGGCGAGGACACATTGGTGAACTTGGAACTTTACATCTTCAACCACTATGGTGATGTTGCAGAATTCTCCCTCCAGGCGCTGTTCGTTCAGTGTTTTCTGAAACATCGTTTTATGATTATGGTCATTATATTTTATGGTTTCAGACATTCTGATGAAAAACTCCATGCACAATTCAGGCTATGTCATATGTATCAAAAGATGGGCCTAGTCGGCCATCACTGGAAAGAGAGGCCCATTAGACAAGCAAACTTTATATGCCCTAGTACAGGGGAATGCCAGGGCCAAAAAATGGGAATGGGTGGGTAGGGAAATGGGGGAGGTATGGGGGACTTTTGGGATAACATTGGAAATGTAATTGAGGAAAATACGTAATAAAAATATTCAAAAAACAAAACAAAACAAAATCTTCAGATCAGGGGCAAGCCAGATCTGCAGCTAGGCACCACTACAGATGCTCGCTGTTGCTGTGGGCTCCCTAGCTCAGCAGTGCACAAGCCAGGGACCGGATGGACGCTGGGGCACAGTGTGTGGCAGTGTTTTTGATTTTTAAAATTTTTTTGAGTTTGGGGAGGGGTGAGGTGGGGTGGGGTAATCGTGCATGTCCCTGGTGGTTGCAACCCTCCTCCTACAGGAGCACACACTAGCCAACCCGCCACAAACACCTCTACCACACCCACCACCACCACCCTCCCCATCGGGTTGCCCTTTTCTATTGTAAGGTGCACACACTGGAGAAGACCACTTGTGTATTAAGTAATTTTTCTATTTCTATTATACAATACCATGTCAAAGGCAACTTCCCCGAGAAAGTTTGGGATCATGTGTGCAGCACTTTTGAGTCCATTAAGGTAGAGTAAGGCATGACAGTGGAATTGGAAACTGGGGGCTCATATCTTAAACTACAAATAGAAAGCAGAGCACAAACTTGAAATGGTGGGTCTACAAACTCTAAAAGAGTTCCTCCAGTGTCATATGTCCTCTAACTCCCAAGCCTCCTAGAATAGTGCGACCACGTGGGACCAAGAATTTAAATGCTATGTTGGGGCATCCCATTGAAACCACCTCAATCCACTCCCTGGCACCAATAGTCTTGTGACCATATATGCTGTATTTCAAAATGCATGTAGTCTAAATTTAGAAGTCCCTATAGTTTTTCCACAACTACAACATTGCTTAGGAAGTGACAAGCCTGGCAAAGACTTAAAGTGACAGGGTAGGAGAATGGCCAGAGATCCCTCGTCCACTTAGAAAAGAATGGAAGGGATGGCAGAAGTATTATGGTAGGTGGTGAAGGGAGTCGGGCAGTGAGAGGGATGTAAACTGAACATGTAAAAAATAAATTATAAAAAAAACCTCAGGACTCTACTGAGACTCTAGGCAGCCTATTAGTTGTCACTCCTTGAAAAATAAAAAAGTGAATGGCACATTTGTGACATATAATGGCACAGAATATACACTACTCTTTCAAAAGGGATGAATGTGGACATAGGAAAATTTGAGCAAAGCAATGCTGAAATCCAGCAGGGCAAATGCCAAACTCTGTACCTCCATGTTCTATATCAAAGACCTTACATGGCTCTACCATTTGAGCTTTTCTGCCTTTAGCACACTTTCTATCTCTTGGGCTGGTCCCATCCTCTGTATTCAGTGCACAGTACTGGCATCTTCAACACCTTGGGGTCTCCAAGTCAACTGAGGCTTCATTGTCAGAGCTGCATGGAAAAGCTTCTTAGGGCCTCTTGTCTCACAGGCCCTTTAAAAATGAACCACTCTGCCGCACACTGCCCAGCCCCAGAGGCTCTCTGAAGCTGTGAAGGAACATTCCATGACCCCTTTACTCACACAGCTGTAGGTGACTTTATATGACTGTCTGTGACTTTGCAGACTGTGACTTCAAAGCCATCATGACAACAGTGCCAAGTTCAGCGGTAGGCCTGGCATAACCTTGGCTCCCATGAGCCAATTTAACACCTTTATCTGTTGTTGCTTTATAGCATCACTGATGTCCTTAGGCACTTTTCTTTCACAATGCAGAAGCGCTGGGTGGGGTCTTGCCTCAGGGTACCACACTCTTACTTCTGTGTATCTCAGGTGTTTCCAGGACATAGATTTCTCCAACAATGACAGCTTCAAGCACAAGTTTTAACAGTAACACTAACCTTGTCAGTCTCCCCGGCTTGTGCATTTTGTATTTCAATATGCCTTTCTCCCCCTCATTTTCATTGTAAACATGTATAAGAATGATTACTAACAACCTGTCAATAGTAACCTGACTTAGCTCTTCCAAAAAGAAAAAAAGAAGAAGAAGAAGGGGGGGGGGATATCATTTCTTTTAAATTTAGCCTCGGGTAATTTTTTAGTACATTGACAGAAAGCAGCTACATTTGTTGTCAAAATAGTATACTAATGGTCTTTAGCCCAGTTGCAATCATTGTTGTTCCTGAAGCCTCTTGAAATGAGTAGCCAGAGTCGCCATGGCTCTTGGCAGTACTGACTTCCAAGCTCCTACTAGGACTCTGCTTACATCCCAAAGTCCTAAGGGAGTGTTGCTGGTGGTACTCTTATAAGTAAATGAGTCCTGCACTTGTGGACAACCTCCTGTTAGAGACATAGCTTGTCCATATTGCTCTCTGGGCTGAATGAACTTTGTCTCATTATCTTACACCTTTAACCCTTCATTTCAGAATATTTTTCTGAGCCCAGAGCTGTCTCCTCCTGATAGTGAGGAGAATAGAAACAAAGTAAGAGGAGTAACAGCAGAGCTCTGAATTAGGAAACAGGCCATCCATCACTTGCTTTCGTGATTCTAACATGCCCTAAGACCGCCCAATATTATACAGCCATATAGACAATGTTCTCTTTGTCTCCATTTTCCTCTTGGCTGATGCAATTTAGTGGTTACTGTGAGGCATCTTTCCCACATGGGTACAATAGAACCCTAAAGCAAGGACCCATATTACCCCAAGTAGCAGAACAAGTTGGCAGGTCTGATTCTTCTTCAGACCTTGTTATGGGGTCTAGGGTCACTCAGAGATTCAACATGACTATGAATACATTTTACTAAGAAGAGGTTTTATTAAATGATGCTACCAGATACTCATGGCACCAGGACTGCAATCCAGAGCTTTCCCACCATGCAACCCAAGGCTTCTACAGTCAAAAATTACAAGATTACATGCATTTTGTGTATGGGTAGGCAGGTTCTAATTTCAACATATGTATTGTGAGGTTATCCTAGTCATTAAACAGAGTAAGCAGGTTTGGTTACAAAAGCAGAAATAGAGTTAGTCTTATGAACTATGATCTTTTAAGAACAACAAAGTTTACAAGATCAGTCAGTTTTAAGAATAGTCATAGGTCTGCAGCCTGGAGCTGACCCTGTACCACAGCTCTCCATACCCAAATCCTGCTGGAAGAGAGATGGTCTCCCAGGAGTGCTGACACACCTGAGATCACAGGTGAGACCACCACTTCTGCTCAAATTCCTGGCCCAAGAAGGACCAACCCAGAGTAATCAGGAAACAGGAACAGAGGAGCAGCCTGAGACAGGATCCTTCCTGTTTCCATCTGTGCCTGGAGTTTACCCTGTGCCACAGCTATCTGTACTCAAATCCTTCTAGGAGAGAGCTGATATCCCAGTTGTGCTGACACACAGGTTCACAGGAGGAGCAAGCCACAACCAGAGACAGCAAGACCAGCTAAAACCAGAGATAACCAGATGGCAAGAGTCAAAGGTAAGAGCATAAGCAACAGAAACCAAGGCTACTAGGCATCATCAGAACCCAGTTCTTCCACCACAGTAAGCCCTGGATACCTCAAAACACTGGAAAATCAAGACACTGATTTAAAATCATATCTCATGATGATGATAGAGGAATTTAAGAAGGACATAAATAACTCCTTTAAAGGAATACAGCGCAACACAGGTAAACAGGTAGAAGCCCTTAAAGAGTAAACACAAAAATCCCTTAAAGAATTACAGGAAAACACAACCAAACAGGCAAAGGAATTGAACAAAACTATCCAGAATCTAAAAATGGAAATAAAAACAATAAAGAAATCACAAAGGGAGACAACCCTGGAGATATAAAACCTAGGAAAGAGATCGAATGTCATAGATGTAAGCATCAGCAACAGAATACAAGAGATGGAAGAGAGAATCTCAGGTGCAGAAGATTCCATAGAAAACACTAACACAGCAGTCAAGGAAAATGTGAAAAGCAAAAAGCTTCTAACTCAAAACATCCAGAAAATCCAGGACACAATGAGAAGACCAAACCTAAGGATAACAGGTTGAGAAGAGAGCAAAGATTTCCAACTTAAAGGGCCAGTAAATAGCTTCAACACAATTATAGAAGAAAACTTCCCTAGCCTAAAGAAAGAGATACCCATGAACATACAAGAAGCCTACAGAACTCCAAATAGACTGGACCAGAAAAGAAATTCCTCCTGACACATAATAATCAGAACAACAAACACACTAAACAAAGAAAGAATATTAAAAGCAGCAAGGGAAAAAGGTCAAGTAACATATAAAGGCAGGCGTATTAGAATTATACCAGATTTCTTACCAGAGATTTTGAAAGCCAGAAGATCCTGGACAGATGTTATACAGACACTAAGAGAACACAAATGCCAGCCCAGGCTACTATACCCAGCAAAACTCTCAATTACCATAGATGGAGAAACCAAAGTATTCCATGAGAAAACCAACTTCACACAATATCTTTCCATGAATCCAGACCTTCAAAAGATAATAAATGGAAAACACCAACACAACAATGGAAACTACACCCTAGAAAAAGCAAGAAAGTAATCCTTCAACAAAACTAAAAGAAGACAGCCTCAAGAACAGAATCCCAACTTTAACAACAAAAATAACAGGAAGCAACAATTACTTTTGTTTATTTTCTCTTAACATCAATGGACTCAGTTCCCCATTAAAAAGATATAGACCTAATAGACTGGCTACACAAACAGTGCTCAACATTTTGCTGCTTACAGGAAACCCACCTCAGGGAAAAAGACAGACACTACCTCAGAGTTAAAGGCTGAAAAAAAAAATTCCAAGCAAATTGTCTGAAGAAACAAGCTGGAGTATCCATTCCAATATGGAATAAAATTAAGTTCCAACCCAAAGTTATCAAAAAAGATAAGGTGGGGCATTTCATACCCATCAAAGATAAAATCTACCAAGATGAACTCTCACTTGTGAATATCTATACTCCAAATGCAAGAGCAGCCACATTCAGCAAAGAAACTTTAGTAAAGCTCAAAGCACACATTGCATCTCACACAATAATAGTGGGAGGCTTCAACACCCCACTCTCACCAATTTACAGATCCTGAAACAGAAACTAAACAGAGACACACAGACACTAACAGAAGTTATGAAACAAATGGATGAAATAGGTATCTACAGAACATTTTATCCTAAAACGAAAGGATATACCTTCTTCTCAGCACCACATGGTACCTCCTCCAAAATTGACCATATAATCGGTCAAAAAAGAGGCCTCAACACTTACAAAAATATTGAAAGTATCCCATGAATCCTATCAGATCAACACGGACTAAGGCTGATCTTCAATAACAGCATAAATAACAGAAAGGCAACATTCACGTGGAAACTGAACAAAACTCTACTCAATGATATCTTGGTCAAGGAAGAAATAAAGAAATAAATTAAAGACTTTTTAGAGTTTAATGAAAACGAAGCCACAACATACCCAAACTTATGGGACACAATGAAGGCAGTCTTAAGAGGAAAACTCATAGCCTTGAGTGCCTCCAAAAAGAAACTAGAGAGAGCATACACTAGCAGCCTGACAGCACACATAGATGCTCTAGAACTAAAGGAAACAAAATTCACCCAAGAGGAGTAGACAGCAGGAAATAATCAAACTGAGGGCTGAAATCAACCAAGTGGAAACAAAAAGGACTATTCAAAGAATCAACCAAACCAGGATTTGGTTCTTTGAGAAAATCTACAAGGTAGATATACTCTTAGCTAGACTAACTAGAGGGCACAGGGACAGTATTCTAATTAACAAAATCAGAAATGAAAAAGACATAACAACGAAACCTGAGGAAATCTTAAACATCATCAGATCCTACTAAAAAAGCCTATACTCAACAAAACTGGAAAACCTGGATGAAATGGACAACTTCCTAGACAGATATCAGGTACCAAAGTTAAATAAGGATCAGATTAACTATCTAAACAGTCCCATTTCCCCTAAAGAAATAGAAGTAGTCATCAATAGTCTCCCAATCAAAAAATCCCCAGGACCAGTTGGGTTTAGTGCAGAGTTCTATCAAACCTTCAAAGAAGACCTAATTCCAACTCTCCTCAAATTATTCCATAAAATAGAAACAGAAGGTACTCTACCCAATTCATTCTATGAAGCCACAATTACTCTGATAACTAAACCACACAAAGATCCAACAAAGAAAGAGAACTTCATACCAATTTCCCTTATGAATATTGATGGAAAGATACTCAATAAAATCCTCGCAAACCAAATCCAAGAACACATCAATATATCCATCATGACCAAGTAGGCTTCATTCCAGGGATGCAGGGATGGTTAAATATATGGAAATCCATCAACATAATCCACTATATAAACAAACTCAAAGACAAAAACCACATGATCAACTCGTTAGATGCTGAGAAAGCATTTGACAAAATCCAAAACCCATTCATGATAAAAGCCTTACAAAGATCAGGAATTCAAAGCCCATACCTAAACATAATAAAAGCAATATACAGCAAACCAGTAGCCAACATCAAACCAAATGGAGAGAAACTCGAAACAGTCCCACTAAAATCAGGGACTAGACAAGGCTGTCCACTGCCTACCTATTCAATATAGTAGTTGAAGTCCTAGCCAGAGCAATTCGACAACAAAAGGAGATCAAGGGGATACAAATTGGAAAGTAAGAAGTCAAAATATCACTATTTGCAGATGATATGATAGTATATATAAGTGACCCTAAAAATTCCACCAGAGAACTCCTAAACCTGATAAACGGCTTCAGTGCAGTAGCTGGATATAATATTAACTCAAACAAATCAATGGCCTTTCTCTACACAAAGGATAAATGGACTGAGAAAGAAATTAGGGAAACAACACCCTTCTCAATAGTCACAAATAATATAAAATATCTTGGCGTGACTCTAACTAAGGAAGTGAAAGATCTATATAATAAAAACTTCAAGTCTCTGAAGAAAGAAATTAAAGAAGATCTCAGAAGATGGAAAGATCTCCCATGCTCATGGATTGGCAGGATCAACATTGTAAAAATGGCTATCTTGCCAAAAGCAATCTACAGATTCATTGCAATCCCCATCAAAATTCCAAATCAATTCTTCAACGAATTAGAAAGTGCAATCTGCAAATTCATCTGGAATAACAAAAAACCTAGGATAGCAAAAACTCTTCTCAAGGATAAAAGAACCTCTGGTGGAATCACCATGCCTGACCTAAAGCTCTACTACAGAGCAATTGTGATAAAAACTGCATGGTACTGGTATAGCGACAGACAAATAAACCACTGGAATAGAATTGAAGTCCCAGAAATGAACCCACACACCTATGGTCACTTGATCTTTGACAAGGGAGCTAAATCCATCCAGTGGAAAAAAGACAGCATTTTCAAGAAATGGTGCTGGCACAAATGGTGGTTATCATGTAGAAGAATGTGAATGATGTATTCTTATCTCCTCATACAAAGCTCAAGTCTAAATGGATCAAAGAACTCCACAGAAAACAAGAGACACTGAAACTTATAGAGGAGAAAGTGGGGAAAAGCCTCGAAGATATTGGCACAGGGGAAAATTTCCTTAACAGAACAGCAATGGCTTGTGCTGTAAGATCAAGAATTGACAAATGGGACCTCATAAAATTGCAAAGCTTCTGTAAAGCAAAAGACACTGTCAGTAAGATAAAAAGGCCACCAACAGATTGCAAATGAGTTTTTCCAATCCTAAATCAGATAGGGGACTAATATCCAATATATACAAAGAGCTCAAGAAGCTGGACTCCAGAAATTCAAATAGCCCCATTAAAAATGGGGTACAGAGCTAAACAACGAATTCTCAACTTAGGAATACAGATTGCCTGAGAAGCACATGAAAAAAATGTTCAACATCCTTAATCATCAGGGAAATGTAAATCAAAACAATCTTGAGATTCCACCTCACACCAGTCAGAATGGCTGAGATCAAAAATTCAGGTGACAGCAGATGCTGGCGAGGATGTGGAGAAAGAGGAACACTATTCCATTGCTGGTGGGATTGCAAGCTTGTACAACTACTCTGGAATACCTCTCCTGGGCATATTCCCAGAAGATGTTCCAACTGGTAATAAGGACACATGCTCCACTATGTTCACAGCAGCCTTATTTATAATAGCTAGAAGCAGGAAAGAACCCAGATGTCCCTCAACAGAGGAATGGATACAGAAAATGTGGTACATTTACACAATGGAGTACTACTCAGCTATTAAAAAGAATGAATTTATGAAATTCTTGGGCAAATGGATGGATCTGGAGGATATCATCCTTAGTGAAGTGCCCCAGACCCTTTTTGGTCCCTGTCTGTGTAGATCCAGTCTCTGGTTGCAGGTGGACAAGGAGTCGGTGAATGAATGACAAACAGAACCAACAGGAGAGATTGTATAGAATCTGAATGTAATTTTTCAAGTCGAGCATCAAACTTTTTATACTGAAGAGTAACAAGAAACTAGGCAAGATACATCAGCCGAGTTACAGTGAAACAATACAAAAGGAATATATACATCAAAAGAAGGCAGGGACCAGGCCACTGCCACTAAGTAGGGAGCCAAGTGTAATGCTAGTCTTTTGTTAAGCCCACCACCAGGGGTTGTAGTAAATGCCTGATTATGCTGTTTCTTTGTGCCTAGTGAAGAAACCTGTCTCAGGGAGATTCCCTAACTCTTTCATGGTAAACCCACCTATTCCATAGGCCATTGTGAATTCTCTTGTCTGGGTAAGACTGGCTATTGTCCCAAGTAAACACTCTGCAGACCAGCCCTGAGCTATCAGGCTCCATTCTTTGTAATGCCTAATTAGTTTCATTGTTTGTACTAGAAGTAAATTTGAATGTTACTGAATAGATAACCTTCTTACTGAATTCCTACTGAATTCCAAGTTCATTGGCTTCAAGCATTTTCCAGGACGTTGGAACACTGTTCAGGCTTAATTATGTCAGAATTCAATCTTTAAAGGCACTTATAATAAAATAATACTAAAAGAGAGCACGTGGATCCATACACCAGACTAATGCAGGGATAGGGTATGAGTGTACTGGTTATGAGAATGCTTGGTTCCAGGAGGTTGAGTTTCCTTGAAACTCCCTGCCCCGTGAGTGCTTCCAGGCCTCTTGGCCTGCCAAGTAGACTTCACTGGAGTGTGCATAGCATTCTCCTCCTTTCATTTTTATTTTTCAGCCGAAGTTCCAGAATGTCCTGCTTTGTCATAGCTACAGATCTTAGAAGTACTCTAAAGATGAGTGGAAACACAAGGATTACTAATAAAATAATGCCAATAATAATAGCAAGTAGGTTTATATATTGAACCCAATTCAGGGGATTCAATGCACTTAGGTTATTATTATTTTTTTAATCTCTGGCCAATTCATCAATGTTCCAAGTGTCCAAGTGATTTTTGCTAATATCTGAAATTTCTGGCTTTAACTGTTCCAAGTCATGAGAAATATCAGTATCTCTCCATACTCCCTGCAAATAAGCTTTAGTCCTTACCCAGTCAATGGTTGTGTTATAAGGTAATGGCGTGACACAAATATATTGGAATGAAGCATGAGATTTAGTAGCTAACCTAACCTTAATATTTGCAGTATCTTGCCCTATTGCCAGCACTACTTCTTCTAGGGCGTTAACCTTTGCCTCCATTTTTTTATCTATAATATGCAGCTCTGACAAAGCTACAGAAATATTCCTATGCTTATCATTAACAAAATGAGCAGTATGCAGCTGCTGAACTAAGGCTGTGGTAGATAACTTTTCAAAGTTTGCTTTCCAGTGACAGGCTTTATCACACTCAGGGATAGACAAAATCTTCAGGCAGAGACTACAGAATATCTGCTCACCTAACACCAGGGAAGGGTAAAACAAATTCCATGGGCAGCTGCATGCAATATGTTTGTTTGTTTGGGTTTTTTTTTTAGGTAAATTAGAACTTTATTGTCACATAATCATCTACGGATTAATGGAAGTGACATCTAATTGTGAGAAATAGTTGAGCCCTCCGGCAAGGCTAAGAGAAAATATGAATTAGAACATTCTTTGCAATAATTCTGTAAATGTTTTGCTTTCCATAGCTTTTCTCAACAGAATCTATACTTCAAAAGGTCAACATACTCATTGTATGACCTGACAACCAAGTGCTCCAAAAATTCACAGTCTTTTATAATAATAATAAAAAAAAACCTTCACAGTGCACACTAATGTCTTTGGAAAAATCCCTTGGCCCAACAAAAAACCATGAAATGGATCAGTTCCTTAGGTTGTGGCCCAGTTATGGATAGCAGACAATTCCCTCAAGACTTTTGCAGTGCACCTTTTTTCCCCCTACCAGGTGTTTCTCTGTAAGGATACCTGGAAGACCACTTCATGAAACTGTAAGGGCAAAGCCTAAGTTGCAATTAAGATACAAAACCTAACATTTTGCATTGGACAATCAATGGTAGGGATCATTCCTAGGAGATGTGATTTCTCCTTTCCCTAGCAGACATTCATTGCCTATAGTTTCCTGTGAATTTTTTCCCTTCAATGGGAACATGTCCATGGTATTACCATTGTCCTGAACTTGTTTATGCAGTCGTTTCTAGGAGAGACCATTTCATAGCAGACTCCCTGGTATTCTGGCTATCACAATCTTTCTGCTCCCTCTTCTTTGACCTTCCCTGAACCATAGACACAGGAGCTGTGATGTAGATAAAGGCACTGGGGCTGAGCTCCTTATCATCTGTTGATATCTATGTTGTGTCCAGTTGTGTTTTTCTGTGATTGTCTCCACTTGCTAGAAAGAGGGGTTTCTTTGGTAAAGGATGGTAGCTACATTTATCTGCATATAAAGACAAGATTTAGAATATTGTAAGGAACTATGTAAGACTTGCAAAGTGGAGTTAGTAGATTCTGTTCTAAAGCTTGTGACTTTACTATCCCTGGGAAGCTGGTTAAATTTCCAGTACCTATTCACTGCCACAGAAGGGTGAGTGCCATTCATTGTCACTTTAGACTTCTCTTGCCATGCTGGTAATTGTGGTTAATGGGTGTTGCAGCTGGATGGAGGCTGTCTTAATTGCTTCTTCCTCTTGGCGCCTTGCATTATATTTTCTGGAACTATGGAAGCTAGACTGCAGAAAAGATGCTTTCTGGTTAGATCCAGGTCAGATCTTAAGTTGTTTATCCTAAGTGTGTCATCACAATAGCAATAGGGGCCCATCGATAATCTATATTGTTTGGAGAATCACTTGGACTTAACTGGACAACCATTCAAAAGGAGGTTTCTATTGCCTACTTCTGGCAATCTATCATTCTTTTGGAAAGCATTGCCAGCCCAGTTGACTTCACACACACACACACACACACACACACACACACACACACACACACACACACATATGCACACACACAGTGTGTTATTTTCATTAAATATAAGATGATATTTAATACACATTTCCATAGAAACATTCTTTTAAACATAGTTCAAGACAGAAACGATCTGAAACCATCAAAAAAGACTGTAATAAATAAAGGACTTTTTGTGGTCCATATTATGGCGAACAGAATGGAGGAGACTGCTGGTAGGGCACTCCCTTGCTTGTCATAGTAGAATCCAAGGTATTCAAGCAAGATCTCCTAGCAACTGAGTGGCCCCAATGAAACAAATTCCTGAGGCTGCGGCAGAGGCAGAGACCGCGGCAAAGGCAGAGGCAGCGGCCGTGGCTCCACAGCCAGAAATACTATGGGAGACCACAAGCTTCCAGGGAGCCAGGCCCGTCGGTCACTTAAGACAGCATCCCAGGGCACTACTGCCAAGTCTATATGGAAAGACTCTTCCAAGTGTTTTTCAAAGCACAAGAGAGAGCAGCTGAAGTTGCCCACCTCCGTGGAGAAGCAACACCGACACCATGGTAAGGAACGATCAGGGTCAGATGACTTCAGAAAAGCAATGGAATTGACTGAAGAGCAGACCCCAAACAGTGTAGAGAGTCCCCTTTTCCCAACAATTTCTCACGGAGTATGTAGTCCCACCGCCAACAAGAATCAGCAGAAGCTAGCTGATGATTCAGGACTGTTATACCCCCTTTTGACAGTCCAGCCACCACGTAGAACCACCTGGGGCAACACAGGTACCCGACACAATCAACAGCTGCTTGCTCCATGGCCTAGAGGAGAAGATAATTCTGCAGACATACTAATTAAAATGCTGGAAACACCAAGCTCTAACCGGATGCTGGAAAATAAGTGGCTGTATTGGGAAGATCACAGGGAAGCAACCAAGCAGCCCACCACCTCTGCCAAACAGTCTCAAGGAAAATCCGATCTGGAACATCATAAGCTTCCCTGGTTATGTGAAGGCACTTGGCTCCATGACAGCAAACACAGAGGACAGGATATGCTTAGCTCTATTTATTATAAATATATATACAAAGGAGGGAATGACGAATGGGCTGGAAAATATAGAGATTCCATGCAGCATATTGACACAGGATATGAAAACCAATCAAGCTATGAAGAGTCACCTGTAAGGAGAACTAATATGTGTAATTTTGACATCAAGTATGGTAAGAAAATGAGCAAAGGGAAGGACATGCCATTATCTAAACAGGAATCCAGCTTTGTTATAAAACTCCAAACCTCACCAGATCTTTACAGAGCCAACAAATACAGGAAGTATGAGTCACTATTCCTGGAAAACGGCCAGATGAGAACACTAGGAACTGAAGAAACTGATCCCAATGAACTTGAACTTCAAGGTGCAAATACCCGTAAACCAGAGCAGGCCTATCAACCAACTGACTGGAAGTACTTTATAAGCAAGGATGACACTACACCGACCACCCTTGAGCAGATGTTTATGAAGAAGGGATGGGGTTATAAATGTTCTTCTCCATCATCAAAAATGTTTAGAGATTATTATTGGATCATGGATTCAGATGATGATGACACCGACAATGAAGAAGAAGAGGAGGAGAAATTGAAAGAACAGCAGACAGAAAATAAGTAGATGACTTTCTAATTATAACTCATTTGGCTATATCCAGTTCTCATTTTACACATCAATCAAGGTATACATCATGAAATAATTCTCATTGAGCTTCTGCCTCGCCTTCACATAATACATTACGGTATCAACTGTAGGATGAATATTCACATGTACTTTTTCAACATCTTTGTTGCATTGAAGATATTACATCATTACATTAAACAATAATAAGAATGCATAAAACTATAAATAAAAACAGCTAGTATTAGGAAGATCCTGGGATGACACTAATAATGTGAGAAGAATATCAAAACACTGAAATTGCAAGAATAAAAGAGACTTTCACAGCTCTCTGTGGCTGAAAACTTAATGAACTAACTAGCAATTGTTTTGTCAACTGTAACTTGAAATCAATAGCCAAATAAATGTGAATTCATCTTCTGTAACAGTTACTTTGATTTCAATTTCAAATTCATTTTGGTGTTTACAACATTAATTTCCATTTGTCCATCCAGAACATTCACTAGACAATGGTTATTTTAATTTATTCTTTTTGTGTATGTTCAGTGCAAACAGTTAGGATTTAATATTTTCACAATTAGGTCCTTATCACACATGGGACTTGCAAATATTGCCATCTCGTAGTGCCTTTTATCATTTTGTTTCTTTTCCCTGCAGAAAGTATCATGTTGGAATTTCTCACCTTTCTTTCTTTTGCATTCAGGCTGTTTTTAATATCACATCCCAAAAGTTAATTCTCATGCAAATATCTAAAGTCTGTTAGGTTCTCAGCAACTAGAATGTGCAGAGGACAAGATGGACACTCAAGTAGTTGGTATAAGAATTGAGAAACAGAGAAAAAATTTTAAAATATAAGATTTATTTTTATTCTAGAACATTCCCCTCACATATTAAAAAGTCACACATTTCTGTGGTCCTCTTCACCTTTCACAAATGTTGTGAAGTTGTTCCTGCCACTGGTGACTTCTCTTTTCCCCCCAAAGTCCCTTTTCTGGTTGAATATAGTAGACAGTTCTATTGCATGCCTGTGTCACTTTTTCATTACCACATATGCCTTGGAGAGTCTATATGATGTAGGTCATCCAGTGTGCCAGCCTTCCTCTTTTCCCCATGGCATCTTGATACATACCACTTCATTTTTAACATAAGCAATGAAATATTTGAATACAAACTTGAGGGAAATTATCTTGGATGTAAAATTTCATTAAGTCTAGCAGTAATTAGAAATATGTCAATATTCCATGGTTCATTGGAGGTTCAAAAGGTGGCAAAGGTGATTTAAGTCTCTGACCTCCTGAACACATAAACAAAATGTCAGTTTGTCTCTGGTTGGAAAACTTTATTCAGCGTTACATGCATCATCAAAAAGCACTATATTTTGTGTCAAAAACAAATTTGTAATTCACTCATTTTTCACTTAAGCTTTGTGACCGTGTGCTTCATGGAGTCAGTTTCCTCATATATGCAAAGGAAATCAAGCTGTTAAACTTAAAGACAGTTTGATGAGACTCATGGAACGATTTTCTATAATTGCTTATGGTCACAGGTAGCACATAGTTGATACTAAATATGTATTCATAAAAGAGGAGTGTATTCATAAAAGGCAGATGGGCATTGCAGTGATCCAAAAATAAAAGGAAGGTTTTCATGACATGACCCATTGTGAGACTCTTATATTCAATCATACTCAATGTTAACTATTGCTGAAAGTTAAGAAAAAATTATATGGGGCTGGAAAGATGGTTTCATGGTTAAGAGCATCAGCTGTTCTTCCAGAGAACCTGAGTTCAGTTTTCAGAGCCTACATGGCAGCTCACAACTGTCTATAACTTCAGCTCCCTGGGCTTCAACACCCTCACACTCCCAATCCACTTTTCCTGACAGTTTGTTTCTTGGCCACTACCATTTGTAGGCAGCAGCTGACAACATTTTCATTCCTAGAAAAACTACAGAGGCATGTCATGACTACACCCCCTATAGGTCTCATCCTCTTTGAAAAGCCCCTGGGGAAAAAAGCCAAACAAAAAGCCAGGCATCGGCAAGTCCCCCTTGTGACCCTCCTGTTGGGCAGTTCTGATGACTTTATTTACGTCACAGCACCTTTGCAATACTCTAAGGAGTTTAATTTCTCCTTCCCCCACTATTAAAAAAATATCCTTCTGGCTTTTGCACTCCTGTCATTGTTGTGGACTTCATTGTTCAGACTTATGAAATAAGAAATTGGAAGCCGGGTGTGGTGGCGCATGCCTTTAGTCCCAGCACTCGGGAGGCAGAGGCAGGCGGATTTCTGAGTTCGAGGCCAGCCTGGTCTACAAAGTGAGTTCCAGGACAGCCAGGGCTATACAGAGAAACCCTGTCTCGAAAAAATCAAAACAAAACAAAACAAAAAAACCAACCAAACAAACAAAAAACCAAGAAACTGGTGTTGTCTTATGGTGTTGGGAGCTCTGGTGACAGTCAGTGTACCTTTGCATCAATACCAACTCCTCCTGAGTTTGCTGACCAGACTCTGCAGTACTCAAGGAGAGCACCTGAACCTCATTCTGGTAGTGAATTTTGAACTGCACATATTTAATCATCTACCGGCTGTCAGGAGAGCACAAAGGAACAGCAATGACTCTCATAACTCTTGGAGATGTTTCTGCCAGTATTGCACGTCACTCTGTTGATGGCCAGTTAATGAAGAAGGATGCTGGGTTTACGTGCTGTACCATCCCACGTTCACTATCACATTCACAAGTGAGATCAGGAAGTTTTGGGCTACATTTCTACGAGTACTATTAAGTCAGGAATTAGATATATCCAGTAAGCAGTTGTTTGAGTATTTTTTTGATTCTTCATAATCAAGAAAAGAAGAAAAAAACTTATTGTCATGAACTCTTTCAATACAGCTAGAAAAAATGCACACAAATAGTAAATGTTTGTTAGTTTAATTTCTCGTGGCATGATATCTTTGGAGAAAGGATAAATTATTATCTAAGATTGCAAGCTTGTACAACCACTCTGGAAATCAGTCTGGCGGTTCCTCAGAAAATTGAACATAGTACTACCGGAGGATCCAGCAATACCTCTCCTGGGCATATATCCAGAAGATGTCCCAACCGGTAAAAAGGACACATGCTCCACTATGTTCATAGCAGCCCTATTTATAATAGCCAGAAGCTGGAAAGAACCCAGATGTCCCTCAACAGAGGAATGGATACAGAAATTATGGTACATTTACACAATGGAGTACTACTCAGCTATTAAAAAGAATGAATTTATGAAATTCCTAGCCAAATGGATGGACCTGGAGGGCATCATCTTGAGTGAAGTAACACAATCACAAAAGAACTCATACAATATGTATTCACTGATAAGTGGATATTAGCCCAAAACTTAGGATACCCAAGATATAAGATACAATTTGCTAAACGCATGAAACTCAAGAAGAATGAAGACCAAAGTGTGGACACTGTGCCCCTTCTTAGAATTGGGAACAAAACACCCAGGGAAGGAGTTACAGAGACAAAGTTTGGAGCTGTGATGAAAGGATGGACCATTTAGAGACTGCCGTATCCAGGGATCCATCCCATAATCAGCTTCTAAGTGCTGACACCATTGCATACACTAGCAAGATTTTGCTGAAAGGACCCAAATATAGCTGTCTCTTGTGAGACGATGCCGGGGCCTAGCAAACACAGGAGTGGATGTTCACAGTCAGCTATTGGATATATCACAGGGCTCCCAATGGAGAAGCTAGAGAAAGTACCCAAGGAGCTAAAGGGATCTGCAACCCTATTGTTGGAACAACATGATGTACTAACCAGAACCCCGGAGCTCTTGTCTCTAGCTGCATATGTATCGAAAGATGGCCTAGTCGGCCATCAATGGAAAGAGAGGCCCATTGGACTTGCAAACTTTATATGCCCCAATATAGGGGAATGCCAGGGCCAAAAGAATGGGAATGGGTGGGTAGGGAAGTGGGGGGCGCTATGGGGGGACTTTTGGGATAGCATTGGAAATGTAATTGAGGAAAACATGTAATAAAAATATTAAAAATTAAAAAAAAAGAATTAGTTCTAGTCTATCAGGAAAAAATTGAAAACTTTGTTCTAAGATGAAAATGAGCTATTGATTCTTCCCACAAAAGACATTTTCCTAGCTCTTCTTCTTATCTTCCAGATTTTAAAATAATCTCTATAACTCATCTCCTCTGAGACATCCAGAGTCTTTAATCTAATCATATCCAAAAACTCTATTGTCAAATAAGGTAATGCATTCATAAATCCCAAGGTTTACGACCATTTTTCAGGTGGGAAGAATTATTATGTCTTAGAAATGCCACTTTTTTCTCTTAATTGTATATATGTATTTATGTTTGTATGTATGCATGCATGTATTTATGCATTCGTGCATGTATGTATATATGTGCATGTGCCCTCAGAAGGCAGAAGCAGACATTAGACTTCCTGGAGCTGGAGATACAGATGTTTGTGCGACACACAATGTGTGTGCTAGTATTTGAAGTCAGTTCCTATGCAAGAGAAGTTTGTACTCTTAACCAATGAACCACCATCTTCATAGCACTATAAATCTTACTTTATTAAAAGACCAAAACCAATTGAACAAAACCCCTAAATTCACATATTATGCAAGGAATAAAAGATAAATAACCTAAACCTATGATGAATTTTTCCTTTACATTACTTTAAGAAACATAAACATCATGTTGTATGTAGAAATTAATTTTTACGGCAATTGAACCTGTAAAACTACATATAGAGTTTTTCTTTTTGGCAAAGTTTTGGTAAAATATTCAGTAAAGTGTATTGCAACACCAAAGCAACTTTTCGAGCTGCCAATTTGCTATTAATTTATAGCCATTATATGATCATCAATGAAAGTAACTTAATTCTGGCCATCATTGCATATAAAAAAATCACTTCAATAATAACATAATTATGATTAACTTTGTCTTTTACAAAGTTACCTTTCTCCAAATTTATAAATCTCCAAGATGACACTTATACAACTGCCAGGCTTAGTTATAGATTGAGTTGGGTTAGGGTTGAGTAGAGGTTTTCTCTTTCCATTATTGTGACACATGTACTACAAACATGTCTTTTAAATAACATATCTGAAAACATATGAGAGGCAAGGGCCAACCACATAAACACATTTCAGCTTCTGTTACAAATGTTACAAACCTTCAAACTCTTCAGCATAAAAGAAAATACATGGCACATCTAAACTCATGGGAAAGGACAATGTTTACTTCCTGATGCCATGACTAGAACTGGGAAAGAAGAAAAATACAGACAAATAATACACTCTATAACCAAAGGACAATGAGTACAGCAAAGTTCCTGGAGGGGCTTGAGTCTCGCTCTGATGGAGTGCTCCTCTATGGATACTGCCAAGTTTGTTCTGGGGAACCAACAGAAGAAAATCATACATCCTGGGAAGGAGACCCATGCAAAGAATGCAGCAGGCTGGAAGGAGGCAACAGCCCCAACACTGGAGAAAGTGAAAGAGACAAGAAAGGATGCAGGTGTAAAATATGACAGTTGTCACTGCCTCATTGTGATTGACAGTTGGAGGTCCTCAGGGTCAGGGTCATAGTGAAGATGCACCTTTTAATAGGAGAAACATTTAGCAAACTTTATTAGGACATAAAAGTCCCAGAGGTGAGAATCTGCCTGAGGACTCTGGGTTGTACTTTTTTATAGGCTCTGGGACCCCTCCATCTTCAGGTCTCCTTTTTCTCCCTGGTTTGTCCCACCTAGGGTATTCTGACTTGGATGGGTTCCATTCCACCCACAGGTGGTTAGCAGTTGTTAGTTGGTATCAGTTGCAATGAGATTAGCAGTTGGTTAACAGTTGCAATGTTGGTTAGCAGTTGGTTAACAGTTGCAATGTTGGTTAGCAGTTGGTGTCAGTTAAAATGACCTGAGACCTTAGGGAGGGTGAGCCCAGAAGCAAGAATCAGCTCCTCTTAAAGGGGCAGGTCCATATATTCTCAATCAGTCTACGTCCCCCTGACCCTCTTTCAGAATGATTGCAATGATTGACAGCATGCCAACAAATGACTCATGGCAATTGGGAGGCAGAGGCAGGTGGATTTCTGAGTTCAAGGCCAGTCTGGTCTACAGAGTGAGTTCCAGGACAGCCAGAGCTACACAGAGAAACCCTATCTTGGGAAAAAAAAAGAAAGAAAAATAAAGAAAAAGAAAAAAAAGAGGTTTTAAAATCTAAAGATAATTTTTGTCTGTAGTGCATATGTAGTTTGAGTAAATTCAGGATTCTTTTTTAACTTATGAAGTCAAAGTCAAAGCTCCCTTAAGATCAGGAGCTAGGATAAAGAAGAAAGAATGGTAAGTCAATAAAACACATTTATAGGACATTAGTGACTATAGAGTTTACTTAATCAGGCTCCCTTTTCTCTAAGGAACAAAAACAATATTTTTCTGAATGTTTTCTTTCTCTGTACCTTCATTATGAGTGATAGATAACAAGCCATCATTGACATGTAAATTATCTTCCCTCATTATTGCTCAGTAGAGAAGACAGGAAACCTTCATGATTAACAATCCACATACTTACTAGGCTTCATTTCATCTCTATTGCATAGCTGGGCCTTTGGTTCACATACTGTTTGACGTTGAATTTATTTTTAGCTGCTATATGAGGAGAGAAAGCTCATACATTAGTGTGACATTTAGATATGTGTATGCATTAGATGATGTTTAACTTGGGTTAAGTGTGTTTATAGATCACCAAGTAACTTTTTGTTTTTGTTTTTGTTTTGTTTTGTTTTGAGGCAGGGTTTCTCTGTGTAGCCCTGGTTGTCCTGGAACTCCTTCTGTAGACCAGGCTGGCCTCGAACTCAGAAATCCACCTGCCTCTGCCTCCCGAGTGCTGGGATTAAAGGTATGTGCCACCACGCCTGGCTGCATCATTTCTTAATATTTAATTCACACAGCATAAAAAAGCATAATGTAATTGTTCTTAATATTTTGCAGAACCATTCAAACACCATTGCTATGTCATTTCAAAACACCTTTATCAGCCCCCAGAGAAGCCAAGGACTTTTGCATGTTCGAGATCTGTCACTCTGAGTCCCTGTCAGTCACTACTCTGTTCTTAAATGAATCACTTTCAGACATTTCACAAAACTGAAAGGACACCAAGCTTCCTGTTACAGCTTTCTTTGATTTAGAAGAGTGTCTTCAATCTTCATCTTTTTTTTTTTTTGCAGTGTGTCAGTATTTTATTCTGATTTATGACTCAGTAAATAGTTAAATATCCCCTTTCACAAATATACCACATTTGCTGTATATATTCATCATCTGATAGATATTTGGGTTGTTAATACTCCATAAATACTAGGATATGAACTCAACACAGGAAGAGCTGAGTCATACAGGAGGTGTTTATTTAATATTTTGAGTAAATAAAATTATTGCAGTTGTGATTCTAGCCTTTTAACAGCTAAGCCCTCTCTTCAACCCTAGATAAAATTGTTTTATATTTTGCATCAATTTAAAATATTATCAGAAAGGCATCACGAGGGCTCCTACTTCCTTACATCTTCTAAGCACTTCTTAAAACAGTTTTTGTTTTTAGCTGTACTTCTACCTTTCCCTCTACCCCTCCCTCTGACTCCCTCCCTCCTCCCCTCTGTGTGTGTATGTCATTTGTGTAGGGGGGACTGAGGAGGGCAGAAGAGGAGGGCAGATACTCTAGAACTGGCATTACAGCTAAGTAATTGTGACTCATCTGGCGTGGGTGCTGAGAGTTCAACTTGGGCCTCTGGAAGAGCAAATGTTCAACACTGAACAATCTGCAGAACCAGCGCTTGCACTTTTACTTTCACTATTCAAGTGCACATGAAGTCCTTTCTCATTGTGGTTTGGATTGCATGTTCCTGGTAGGATCTTTGAGTATGCTTATTTGTCATTTGCATCTTTCCTTTGGAAAAGTTTCTATACAAATCCATAAGAAGGTTCTTGTGTGTATGAAAAAGACGAATCAGTAGGCTCATGTGACCTTCCTACCTCAGTCTCCCATGTAGTGGAAGCATAGGCACACGTCGCAATGCCCACCTCCTTTGTTGACACCTTAGTTGAGCTATTAGGCTGTTTCTGTCATTGAGTTGTGACAGTTATGTACATAGTCTTACAAGTCCTTTACTTGTTACACACTTTACCAGTATTTTCCCCCACATTGTGCACTGTCTTTTTCTTTGCGTTGAGCTACAAACATCTTTAACTTTCATGTAGGCAACTCTATTTTTCCTTTTGTTGCTTGAAATTTGGGGGAAAGAGACCTAATGTTCACTTTATTTTAGTTTTATATCTTCTATTTGTGTTATGGTCCACTTCCAATTGTAAAATATTTGAAGTAGAGATTTCATTTCACTGCCTTGTATGTGGTGATATATGCTGATCAGGAGGTTATCTTCAAGACCTCCCAAAACAAGACAGAAAGAACAATAAGTAGTGGTGGCTGGCTCTTTTTGAAGCAGACCAAACCAGCTTCAGGGGCTTCCTCCTTGATAACTACACCGAGAGCTGTTACACTTCAACCTAACTAACTTTGTAGGGGTACTTTGGCCTCTACTTATTCTTGCATCTTATATATTTAGAAAAGACTGGATTCAGGATAAAATTGGGCTTCCAACAGAAGTATCTCTGAAAATGTTTACCATGAGAGTCACAGGAGTGTGCACAATAAGGGGAGACAAAAATCTAAGACTCAAGTCTGCCAGGATTAGAGCCCCTGCCACTCAGTTTGCCTTATTATAATTATCATCATCATCATCAAGAGTGGACTCTTGGTTTTATTATTATGTCTTGTCTGAATTCCTCCTTTTGGGGAACAAAAGGACCAAGACTGATTGAGGTCAAAGGAAACATTAAAATGTTCCTCGCCTTTATAAAAAGTGATCTGACTCTAAATTATGAGGGTTTGTCTAGATCATGAGTTTAATTTCATGCTCATCTCAGTCCTTCTGCTATTGGCATGCAGTCCTGATGAACCAATTATGTAACTAGTTATAAGCCAGGGTTAATCAGAGTTACAAGGGAATAACTCAAAGTATATTAATGGAAATAGATGCTTAACCCTTGACTTTTAAAGAAACAGTTCCAGCTCCAAACTTTGTCTCTGTAACTCCTTCCATGGGTGTTTTGTTCCCAATTCTATGAAGGGGCAAAGTGACCACACTTTGGTTTTGGTTCTTCTTGAGTTTTATGTGTTTTGCAAATTGTAACTTATATCTTGGGTATCCTAAGTTTCTGGGCTAATAACCACTTATCAGTGAGTACATATCATTTGAGTTCTTTTGTGATTGGATTACCTCACTCAGGATAATGCCCTCCAGGTCCAACCATTTGCCTAGGAATTGCATAAATTCATTCTTTTTAATAGCTGAGTAGTACTCCATTGTGTAAATGTACCACAATTTTTGTATCCATTCCTCTGTTGAGGGGCATCTGGGTTCTTTCCAGCTTCTGGCTATTATAAATAAGGCTGCTATGAACATGGTGGAGAATGTTTCTTTCTTACTAGTTGGAACATCTTCTTGATATATGCCCAGGAGAGGTGAGACAAAAGGATGGACCATTTAGAGACTGCCATATCCAGGGATCCATCCCATAATCAGCCTCCAAACGCTGACACCATTGCATACACTAGCAAGATTGTGCTGATAGGACCCTGATATAGCAGTCTCTAGTGAGATTATGCCGGGGCCTAGCAAACACATAAGTGGAAGCTCACAATCAGCTATTGGATGGATCACAGGGCCCCCAATGGAGGAGCTAGAAAAAATACCCAAGGAGCTAAAGGGATCTGCAACCCTATAGGTGGAACAGCATTATGAACTAACCAGTACCCCGGTGCTCTTGACTCTAGCTGCATATGTATCAAAAGATGACCTAGAGTCGGCCATCACTGGAAAGAGAGGCCCATTGGACTTGCAAACTTTATATGCCCCAGTACAGGGGAACGCCAGGGCCAAAAAGTGGGAATGGGTGGGTAGGGGAGTGGGGGGAGGGTATGGGGGACTTTTGGGATAGCATTGGAAATGTAATTGAGGAAAATACGTAATAAAAAATATTTTAAAAAAAGAAACAGTTCCCCCAAGTTATCAAAAAACAATAAAGACAGTATAAGCAACAAGACATTAGCTTACAGCATCTTTGTTCAGTTTTTGTAAATTTTTAACAGTAGATTAACATTTTTAAAGAATAAAACTTTAAACAAAGAAAATTGTATTTTATTACAGATTAGTGAATTAAGTTTTTATTTTTAGAAAATCTTTTAACTTTTCCAGCTAAATTTGTCACATGTACATTTCTTTGCATATAATTTAGCCTTTCAAAAACTTTTGTGACTTACTCAATCTTTCCTAACTTACTTAAACTTTTTTTGAAAAGAAAAACTTACATTGTTTTTCCATTTTGGGACAATTTGGTCTTAATATAGTTTTATAGTAATGCAGTTTTATAGTAAGCTTTGAAATCAAGAAACATACGCCTTCCAACAATTGTCTTACTCCATATGAAATTTAGGTTCAAGTTTTTAATTTCTTCCCCAATAAGACTATATTTTTATAGATGTTAGTTGAATCTATAGATTAGGGAATACTGCCATCTTAAGATCTTAAGATGTATGAGCTTAAAACATAATTAGATTTATTAAATATTTTTGAAAAAACCTTGTAGTGTTCTACATATAATTTTGTGCCTACTCTGGCAATTTTATTCTTATTTATATTATTATCTTTCATATTATTGTAAATGGAATTGAGTTTTTTCCTCATCTCACCTTTTTAAAATAGAGACTTTCTCATCTAATATATCCTGATTGTAGTTTCTTCTTCCTCTACACCTCATAGTTTCCCCTGTTCCTTCCCCTTGTGATCCACTCTCTTTCTATCTCTCATTAGAAAAGAATAGGCTTCTAAGAGATAAGAACAAAACAGGACAAAATAAAACATAATAAGATGAAGCAAAAACTATCATATTGAAGCAACCCGATAGGAGGACAAAATGTCCCAAAAGCAGGTACAAGAGTCAGAGACCTTCCTCATGGTCAGGTTTCTCATAAAAACACTAAGCTAATAGCTATAATATAATCATAGAGCAGCTGGTGAAGACCCACGAAGGTCCTGTGCTCCCTGCTTCAGTGTCGGTGAGCTCATATGCATCTTGCTTAGTTGATTTAGAGGACCTTATTCTCCATTCCCTCTGGGTCTTACAGCCATTCTGCCTCCTCTCCTGAGGGATTCTCTGAGCTCTAAGAGAGGGGTTAAGAAAACCTTCCCAATTTAGTCTCTCTCTCTCTCTCTCTCTCTCTCTCTCTCTCTCTCTCTCTCTCTCTCTCTCTCTCTCTCTCTCTCTCATCTGGCTGTGATTTTGATTTGTATTTCCCTGATGACTAAGGAAATTGAACAGGAGGGGAAAGAAGGCTGTAGCTGGCGTTCTGCTTCAGTGCTAGGAAAGAGATTGGGGCATTGCATTTAAGGGGAGGAGGTACTGGTGAAGGTCTTAGTTAGCTAATTTGTTTCCCTGACCTGCTAAGCTGGTGTGTTCCCAGGGAACACTGGTGTTCGAGGATAGGAAAACAGGATAAATTCAGAGAAGGAAGGTTGGGAGAGAAGGCCATTGTAACCCATTGGGATGAGGTCAGAGAGAAAAAGAAAACCATAGCAGGTTTCCTGTTACAGATTAGAGAATGAGGCTTGGAATTGTTTTTAATTTCATCTCCACATTGTTAGTTATCACTGTTCAAGGTACAAGGATTTGAGGACAGTATTTTGTATTCTGAAGCATTGATGAATTTGTTCATTATTTTACTTTTCTTGAACAATTCCTTTAGGATCTTCTACATACAAGATTGTGTCATCTGCAAATAAATAATACTCTTATGCACTTCTTTTCTGTATGTATGTCTTTTTATCTTTTGTTTCAAATATATTTTCTTAGCATAGGTTTATAATCTTTTTTCATTTCCTTTTCTTGTTTCCTTACTGGGGTAGAGCTTCTAGTACAATGTCAAATGAAAGGGTAAGAATATATAGCCATGTATTTTTTTTTATTTTCAGAGGAAAGCTACGATGCTTTCATAAGATGTTCTTTATGAATACTTTGTGTATGATATTTATCAGGATAATAAAATTGGCTTACATTCTCAATTTGTTGACTGTTTTTCTCAGAGCATGTTGTTTTGTTCTTTTATTTATTTGTGATCCTCCTGGTAGATAAAAGCCATAACATATTGCTTGCAGAATTTGCACTAAGGAGAAAGAAAATTTTCAGTTATAAAGAACAGTTGAAAATGTCTATTTCTTTTCCTTTCTTAGCATGAATATTATTCCAACAGAAAAGATTAGTACACACTTTGTAAAACTGTGCTAAAAGCTCTCATTTAAGAATTTTTGAAACATTCACAATTAAGAAAATGCACAAACTTATAAAGGAAAAAATATTAGTTAAGCATAATCCTAATCTAAATGTAGACTTTGTACATCTTGCTCAATAATCACAGAGAAATAAAAATAATTTATGTTTAATTTTTGTTTGCATGTATGTGTTTATGTGCTATATGTATAGCACATGTGTGCATGTTCCTGGGACAGTGAGAAAAGAGGGTCTGATTTTCTCCACTGCAACTGAAGTTATAAATTGTTATAAGCCACTTGATGTAGGTCTTGTGAACTGAACTCTGATTCTCTGAAAAAGCAACAAGGGCTCTTATACATTAAGCCATCTCTCCAACTTCCAAGAACATCTTTTTTTGTTGTTACTTGGATTTGCTATAATGAAGAATAAGAAGCTAAAAACAAAAGTAATCAAGTTAGAGGATTTTAATTTGCAATATTAATAAATAAAGACCAATGTAGAGAAAAGAATAAGTGAAACATGTTACCATTATATTTTTGAATCTTAGTATCTTTTCAGGGTTTGGTATATACTACAATACATAACTCTCTCAAAGGAACAAAGGATTGACTGAGTAATTTCCATTTCTTCTTGATCTTTTAAATGATATCATTTAACTTTTTTCTTAATTCTGCCCTTTAAAAATCTTTCCATTGTGGGCTCTTGGGATCACCTATCTTTCATTTACTTTTCTTCTCTCTCTCTCTCTCTCTCTCTCTCTCTCTCTCTCTCTCTCTCTCTCTCTCTCTCTCTCTCTCTCTCTCTTCTGCCTAGGTATCTGTAATCATGAGTTTTATATTTCAATTTGGCTAGGGCATGAGACTCAGATATCTGTTTAGTCACATCTAGATGCTGCTTTGAACATATATAGTTTATATGAGTTTCACATTTAAATCAGTATATGGAAAAAGCAGATTCTCCATCAAGAAGATTGATATCTGTGTCCAGATTGCTTTAGGGCTTGAGTTGCAGCATCAACTCTATATAGGGATCCATTCTTCTGTTCTATCTACATCTTTTAGACTTTCCAGCTTCTATAATTATAAAAACCAATTTAATAAAATAAATTTATTTATTTCTCTATCAGTTGTAATGTAATGATAGACTTTTAAGCAATTATTATGAGGTAAGTTAGAAATGTGGTGAACATCAGAGTTCATCAATACAAACAAAGATGGCTATGGTATCCCTAGGTGATGTAATCTTATAGACCACCATCAGCTATGTGTTTCTTTTTCAGGATTGGTCTGATGCTGCTTGTACCTCCAAGAACATCTTATTTGAGATTACTTTTTAGTGTCCATGCAAGTCTTGTCATTCAAAGAAAGAAATCTTGAGTAATATCTACTTTGACCTATAGCCTATTAGAGACTTTGAAATTACCCCATGTTCATAAGTAAGATAGACTATTTCTCTAAATGAGAATGTCTGTGAATGAGAGGTCATATGTGATCTGGAACAGATCGTCTTGTAGAAACCAGGCTGATGCCAGTAGGCATGGATTAGTATTAACAGATAAACAACTTTTTCTTGGACTACTAGGTAAGACTGAGTTGAGAAAGAGTTATGACAGTGATGGCTGGGACCTCACCTCAAGCATGAACTCTAGCAAATACATATTTCTTCCTATAGTAAAACCTAAAGTTCCTTTAGTGCTATTCAGATGAGTCTGGGGGGTCACTTGACCAGTTTATCTGTTTCTCTGTCCAATACACTTTCCTTCCTCTGTTTTTAGTGTCGTGTGTCTCTTTAACTGGCATATTGGGACAGTTGGCTTACTCTACTCTACTGGGACTATGAGAACTAGGGCTATTGCCCCCAAACTCCAGTTATTGTGGTCAGCTCTCAAAGTAGATTTCTTCCATCATTTTCTTATGCTGTCCTTGGTCTTAGATTTGTTGCTGGTCATACATTTTTTGAATCACAAAATTTTCTTCTAACTGCTTGATTTGAAATTATTTTATACTTACTACAGTTTCTTAAATGCTTGTTGAGGCAGGATCTCATATAGCCAAGGATGGCTTCTGGCCCCAAACTTACTGTGGACCTGAACAGACACTGAACTTCTTATGGTCTTGTCTCTAGTTCTTAAATGCTGGAATTATAGGCACGTGCTGCTACAACCAGTATATGTAGTGCTTGGTCTCAGATACAAGGTTTGGCAATACACACACTCCTAAATAATACTTAATACATTTTTATCTTTGTAAAGGCTAGTTTTTTTCATTCTTTAATTAATTAACTTTACATCTTGATTGCAACCCCTTCCTCTCTTTCCAGTCCCACTCTCACAAGTCCTTCCCCTATTACCCCATCCCCTTGTCCTCAGAGAAGTGGAGACTCAATGAGTCTCACACCACCATAGGACATCAAGTCATAGCAGGACTAAGTGCTTCTTCTTCCACTGTGGCCCAACCAGGAAGTCTAGCTAGCAGAAGGGGATCCAATGGCAGGCAACAGTCAGAGACAGCCTTTGCTCCAATTGTTAGGGGATCCAATAAAGACCAAGTTGCACATTTGCAACAAATGTGTGAGGGACCTAGGTCCAGATACTGCATGTTCTTTGATTGGTGGTTCAGCTTCTATAGGCCCACATGGGCCAATATGAGTTGATTCTGTAGGTCCTGATTTGATGTTCTTGACCCCACTTTCTCACAGGACTCCCTGAACTTCACCTGATATTTGACTATGGATCTCGGCATCTGTTTCCACTTTACTGCTGAATGAAGCCTCTCAGGAGACAGCTATGCTAGGCTCCTGTCTGCAAGGATAGCAGAGAATCATTAATAGTGTCAGGGATTGACTCTCTCCCATGGAATAGGTGTCAAGTTGGGCCAGTCACTGTTTGAGTGTTCCAATATTTTTTCCATTTTTATCCCTGTGCATCTTATAGGCAGGACAAAATTGAGGTTGAAAGTTTTGTGGGTTGGTTGAGGTTCACTTCCCTCCACTGGAAGTCCAGCCTGGCTACAGGAGGTGGTCACTTCAGACTCCATATCTAGGTGTCTCAGCTAGGATCAGCCTCAGAGACTCCCGTAGCCTCCCCCATCCTAGGTCTCTGGCTAGTTCCCCATTAATGTAATCCTCTTTATAAACAAACTAAAGGAAAAACCTGACACCTCCAATATTTGCTGGTATCTTTTCTGGCCAGTCTTCAGGGACTCTAAGCCTGGTACATGGTACCAAACCTCAGCTTCTTTCCATGACCCCATCAGCCCTACCTGGGCTTTCCACCACAACCAAATCTAACCATTGAACTAAAGATCTCTGCTGAGCTGTCATGGTGTCAAGCTTTACCTTCTCCCCAGGAATCCTCTGTGTCCTTTATCTTTCACAACTCCATGAAATGTACATTTGGGGCTGCTCTGTGCACTGTGCAGCTTAATGCAGACTCTCAATGTGAACTTTGGTTGTGCTAAGTGGTCTCCGGTTTTTACATCATAACAAGTAGCAATTGTTGTATTAGCTTGCCTTCTGTTGCTTTAATGATGAAAAGCAAGTTTGTAGTTTGTAGTCCTCAATCCAGGGAAGTCTAGCCAGGAACTCAAAGCAGAACCCTGGAGTCAGGAACCCAGACAGAGATCAAGGAGGAATGCTGCTTACTGAATGGTTTTTCTCTTAGTGTACTCAGCTTGCTTTCTTACACAATCCCAGGACCTAGCTGGGCTCTCCCACATCAAGCATTAACTGAGAAATTGTGCCACAGGCCTGCCAACAGGTCAGTCTTCCAGAGGCATTTTCTCAATGAAGGTTCACTCTTCTCAGATGGCCTTGGCTTGTGTCAAGTTAGAGTTATCCATCCAACCAAACAGGGTGGATAATAAGAGGCTTGGCAAACACTAGATCTGGACCTTTCCTTCGTAATAAACTTCCCCTGAAGTCAATGAGTAGAACATCATGCCTTAACTACACATCATAAGAAGGAGAAGAAGTTGTGACACAGACTGCTCAAATGGTCATTAGTATGAAACTGAACCTGACTCCTGTGGCCTTAATATTTTTAAGATTACTATAGGACAGAAGAGTTTAAGATAAGGAACAAAAGTGTACCATCACCCTTCCCAGGAGAGAGTCAATCTAAATGGGCTTGTCAATCACCTGGGCAGGACAGAATTGCTCCAGAAAAGGTATTTATTTGTTTTGGAGACCCCTTACAACATGGTATAAAGCACTTGTAATTTTCATTTCCCCAGTGGCTAAACACGTAGAATCCCCATTAAAGTGTTTATTGGCCATTTGAATTTGTCCTTTTTCAGAACCATGAACTCAGTTCATTGGCCCATTTCTTTACTTTTATGTCTGTAATCATCTTGTATTCCTTATAGACTGGGTTTCACACTATATATAGTGTAAGCTGGCATGAATTCATTAAGCAGCGAAGGCTGTCCTTAAGCTTACACCAGTGCAAGTCTTAGTCTTCCAGAGCCATAGGAATATAGGTGTGAGTCTCCATGCCCAGCTAATACAACTTTTAATGATTTCTGACTTAATTAATTCCTTTTAGGTCAGAGGACATATGTTGCCAAATTAGCATCCTCTTAAATTTATGTTTGTATATCAGTCAAAACAAGGTTCCACAATAGGGTTGTCCACATTTAAAAAACATGTGATTCTAAAATGCTTTAGACCAGAAGGTCTACTACAATATAGTGTATTCTATATATTACAGAAATACTGCAGCCTTGAAACTTCAATATTATGGTTGCCTAAACAAGATCTAAACTACGACAGCACCAGCTGACATGCCGTGTGGAAGGGGGAAGTTTTGCAAGGCCACACACCTAGATGAAGTGCTATACACAATACATGACTGGGGAGAGAGAGAGAGAGCAGGAGCTAGAGAGGGCGAGAATGAGAGGGGAGGGGGGACAGTTTTTTCCAGGTATGATCCTAATTGGTTATTCAATCTCATGTGGTGAGCCCTAAACACGTGCAGCACTTCAATCTCATGTGGTGAGCCCTAACACACATGGGCAGCACTAATAGGACTTTGCAGGTTGTATTTATAAATGTGTGTGTCTCTGTGTGAGTGTGAGTTTGTGTAGCAATAATAATTGAAAAATAAGAGGTCATGAATTTGAGAAGGTGAAGTTACAGGGTCATGGAAAGAGTTGAAAGGGAGAGAGGAAGAGGAGACGTGGTGTAAAACACTATTCATACCTAAAATACTCAAAAGTAAAACACCATGTTTCTAAATATTCCTTATGTCTATCTCTCATGATGGTTACCAGTTCTGTCATTTTGTTTTAATATTCTTTGCTCCCTGATTAAACAGATAATAATGTAATGGTTGCTTGAACATAAGAGACATGTGAGAAATACTATGTAAATTCTGCAAGAAATAATTATCTGTATTTGCAAGAGATTTTTAAAAGGACACCTGAGACACAATAGTTACACCAGTCAGATAAAAATATACCTAACACACACACGGAAACTTGAGAAGGTAGAGAAGGAGATAACCCTAAGAGAAATAGAATATGTTCTTAGAGTGACTAATTTAGAGAATGAAAAGAGCTGAGTAGAAAAGTTAGTATACTTAAAGAAATTACCAAACAGTGTCAAAGGAATCAAACAATATCCAAGATTCCTGGATTGGACATGAGATTAATAAGTGCCTCTAATTCACCAAACACAAGACTCTGTCCTCATCTTTGCATTGACCTTCTCCATCCCTATGCAGTTTCCCATCCCAATGCAATGGCTTCCCATCCATTGCAATGGTGAGGGTAATATATTGCTGTGGTATGAGGCTTTAATCTCCAGAAACCACAATAAACGACTGTGAATCAGAAGAAAAGGCAAGGTACAGCACAGTTTTGAGCAACGCTCGAACTGCTCCAAAGTGACACAAAGCAGTCCTCCTCTCACCTGGAAGAATCCTCTGACCCCAAAGGTACAGAAAAGTTACATTCATAAGGTAGGAAGGGGTAGTGTGGATACACAAATGGAACTCATTTTGGGAAATAAACCCGTAATGCAAGAAACCAAGAAGGTCCCTGAATGCTGCCAATGCAGTTGCAAAGCTAAAATGTCCAAGGAGGCCATATAGAGCATAGTCACCCAGGCAGCCAAAGGAATCACTGATGATTATACAGCAGGCTATGACCCCTGGACCCAACTTGTGCCTCCTCACTCAAGGTTGTCATCTGTATGCACACTGAAGTCATTGATAAGAGCTGTCACTGAAGAAAAACTTAATATTAAATACAACTGCTGGAATCATGAAAGCAGCGTATTAATTAAAAAATCACATTTAGGTAATATTCACATAGTTTAAGGAAATTGGGCGATTTGCTAAAAATGTTTGTACTTCATTAATAACTTTTTAAAATACTATTTAAGTTACATTAGGAGTGAATAGTCATGGGGCCTGCTCTAGAACTCAGAATCCACATCTTAACACGTGACTTTTAACGGACCTTGGCTTCCGTTATACACTTTGTGTCCACATCTTAACACGTGACTTTTAACGGACCTTGGCTTCCGTTATACACTTTGTGTCCACATCTTAACACGTGACTTTTTACGGACCTTGGCTTCCGTTATACATATTGTGTGCTTCTGCTCCAAGTTCAGCCAGGAGCTCAAGCTAGTGGGTAGCTCTATTGTCCACCATGGGTTTTCTGCGAAGGCCTCGTCATCACCCACGCCGATGCTGCCCACCCCGCTTCATCAGAGCCAGGGCTGCCTATCCTTTGGTGTTTATACCACTACCCGAGGTCCTTCTACCGCCTCAAGTGCTACAGAACTACCACATTGACTGCGAGGTCGCGATCAACCGCCAGGTCCAGCTGCAGCTCTCTACCTCCTATGTCTACCTGTCCATGGCCTTCTACTTTGATCGTGAAGATGTGGCCCTGGAGAAGTTCTCAAGCTTCTTCCTGAACAAGTCTCACGAGTGTACTGCAAATGCTGAGAAGTTTCTGGCATTGCAAAACCAGCGCGGAGGTCGCACCTCTCTTCGCACAATCTCCAAGCCAGACCGTGATGATTGGATTGGTGGCCTCCCAGCCATGGAGCGTGCCTTCCAGCTGGAGCTGACCCTCAACGAAAGCCTTGTGGCACTGCGCCTGCTAGCCGCCAGCAAAAGCGACGCCCAGCTGTGCAGCTTCCTGGAGAACCACTTTCTGAGCAAGCAAGTTGAAGTCCTCAAGGAGATGAGCAGCTACCTGATCAGCATGCGCCAGAGGGCATCTCCAGAAGTCGACATGGCGGAGTATCTCTTCGGAAAACTTTCCCTGGATCACATCAACAAGAAGTGAGCCAGAGCTTTCCCCAGGATTCTGAAGTCTTCTCCAATTACCAGGCTGGACCCTCATCGTCCCCTTCCAGCAAGTTCATCCTTTTTCCCTTTGCCTGTGAACATTGTTTCAAATAAACTTTGTTTGGTTTCAAATAAAAGTGTTGTTTCTTTTTGTTTACTATTACTTTAAATAATAAAGTATTTATTTTATTATACTTAAATAATGGGGTGGGATGGGGTGGGGTGGGATGAGGTGGGATGGGGTGGGATGAGTTGGGATGGGGTGTGATGGAATTTGTGGCCTTAAGCCCTGGTATCTGTGCATAGTAACTGGGTAAACACAAGGTGCACCTGGGTTCAAAGTAGAAAAAATGAGATGAGGCAGTGATGAGTGTGGGATGAGAAGATGTGTAGATGTGGGAAAATGTGGAGGAGTTGAGGAAGGGGAGGCTCTGGTCCAGATGAATTGTAGGAATGAAGAATAAATTACAAAAAGTAGGGGACATTAGACTTCTGGTATTAGTCAGTGAAAATCGTAACCTGGCTTACAAGTTCCTCAGGTTGAACTCTGTCACTACCCCCAAACTAAAACTGGGGACCTTCTAATTCACCTGGAGACTTTTAATCCAGTAGCATATGTAAGTATTAATGTTCCTTGATTCTAGATAGATAGATAGATAGATAGATAGATAGATAGATAGATAGATAGATAGTGAATAACTAAGATCTGGTCAGACTACCCTGGATACAGAGATAAAGGAATTGAATTGAGTGATCCTTACTCTGCATCTTCATAACAATGTCACCAGTGGGAACATACAATATTCCCTTCATAATGCTTCTACTTCTGTCATTTTCCAAATGGAATATTTCTTTCCTTCAAGTGATCTGAACCCTCAATTCTCTGACCTCCACAGAAGAGCAAACGTACCTGGGGTCTCCAGAGGTATCCCAATTTGTGGTAAAATAACCTTCCTGAGTGACCCAGGCTGCTTTGAATAATGAGTAATATAGAAACACGGGAGTATTGAAGGTGGGGAACAACTTAGAAGTTGGTTAGGGCCGAGCTGATAGAGTATGTATTTATAGGAGTAAAGTTAGTGCTTTCAGCTATATGCTTAGGCCCTGGGGAATCACTGTAGTGTCCATCTTCAGGCTAAAGGTCTAAGGAAAGCAGTAGCTGCTCAGCCCAAGAATCTGGGAGCTTAAGGACCAGAGAATCAGAAGAAGCAATCCAATGTGAAAGGTTTGAAATCTCTCATATTATAAATTGGAATTAAAAAGCTGAGAGAACTGGGGATAAATGCCCCCAGGCTATGGAAGCAGCAGCAGCAGCAGAAACAGCAACATAAACAAACAAATAAATAACAAAATCATTTAATATCCCTTTGCTGTGTCATTTTCTATCAGCTTGTCACAAGCTCCTGGGAACATGGAACCACCTCAGCTGAGGAAACACTTTCATCAGATGGCCCTGGAGGCAAGTATGCGGGAGCATTTTCTTGTTTAATATTGGATGTGACCCAGCCAACTGTGGTCAGTGCCACCCATAGGCAGATGGGAAGGCTTGTATAAAAAAAAAATCAGGCTGAACAAGCTATGGGGGTGGGGGTGGGGCAAATCAGTTAACAACATCCTTCCATGACCTCTGCATAGCTCCTGCCCTGACTTCCCTTGGTGATCAAGTAGGACCTGGATGTTGTAAGAAGAAATAACCCATACCCCCCCACACACCACTTACTTTTGGTTGTAGTGTTTCAAAGTAAACAAATCCCCTCTCAAAAACTGTGGAGTCTTTACACCTATGGGTTTTCACTATTTTTGTTGTTCTGTTGTTCCGCCCAGAGTCCCAGCCTACTTGGTGGAGTTGCCTGTCTTTCCTGGCAGAAAGCCAGAGGTCGCTGGCACTCATGCTGACCCATATTAGTAACCACTATACCTACACACCCAGGAGTGTGCTTAATCAAGTTTTTACATATCTCTCCATACATTCCGGTTAACAATCAAGAGTGAGTATAGGAGCCAGGAGGTGGTGGGGCATGCTTTTTATCCCAGCACTCAGGAGGCACAGGCAAGAAGATATCTGGGAGTTTGAGGCTAACCTGGTCTATGAGAGAGTTTCAGGATAGCTGGGACTACATAGTGAGATCCTGTCACGAACCCCCACTCTCAACCCCCTCCCCTCCAATATAAGTAGACTGGATGGGAAAGTAGTGTGGTTTGAAGTGCAGCGTGACTGAAAAAATGAATGACATCGTACATGTTCTAGATGGGTTTGGACACATCAGCTAGATGTGTTCCTGGGCAGGTAGTAATGAAATAAAGATGACAGAATAGTCTTGGTTCTAAGGTTTGGTTTTGAGCACATGATTTGAAATCAGTTTGGGAGTATGTGTAATGGGAACACCCAGATTAGGATCGAATAAGCTTTGTTGTTTTCATTACATATAAAAGTTGAAATTTATTGGAGGTGGCTGGAAAGAAGGAACAAGACTCCCCCTCCACCAGGAGTCAAGTCTGATTTTCAAATACAGACATGATATAGTGGCGAACTCTGGGCCAACTCCACAGAAGAAGTGTATATAGAGAGGGTTGGAAATCCTAGTCCTGCATCTAAGGCAGCTGACCTTTGGGAGGATTCATGTATTATTGCACTCAGAAGGCTGCTCTTCCTAATTTGATCATTAGCTTTTAACATTACCCGTGTCTGTTGTTGCTGCCAGGCTCAGGATGACATCTGGCTTCTTTCAATACAGGGGAAGTATTTTTCAGTAGCTCCGGCTTAATGCTAATAGGTACAAGGAATTTTCTCCCAGTGCACAGAAGTTCCCACAAAGAAATGATTCATCATTAACTCTACCTCCTTTTTTTTTTTTTGTTCCCTTAAAATATTTTCCCTCTCTCCTTCCAATCCTTAATTGGCTGCATGAAAATTCAACTCATGAAAACCCTGAGGTTAATCTTGCCTGTGAACAGATTCTCGGAGACCTTTTCTTTATTGGGTGTCACAAGTGGGTTAAAAATATGAAAATAAAATCTCTAAGGCACCTGGATTACTTTCATCTTCTTAAATGTGGAAACATGGAAGATTACTTTGAACTTTTGTTAAAATCCCAACACATTTAGCTGCACCGTAATTATCTTTCTCATTTCCTCTAACACTTTGACATTTTACTACAATTATGACCATGGCTCTGCTTTTCTGTGTCTAGGAGATGGAGATGGTTTGTGTCTTTCCTCCGCTCAGCCTTACTTAGCTTTCTTCATCTTCGTTTTGAGGACCTCGGAGTTTGTCTCTGATATTCCCTCTTGAAGCACAGGTCCACCCACTGATCTCCATTTTATTTAAGAAAGCAGGCACTACACCATCAGCTGACATGTCAAGAGGGAGTGGGAAAATCTCTTAGGGGAAATTGCCTCATGATAAGCAATTGACAACTGCCAAGAGAGGGAGAATCAGTTTTCCTCAGGATGAGTGAGCCCCTTAACCAGATTATTCAACACTGGGACGCCAGCCTCTTCAAAATGCATACAAGAAAAACACGAAACTGACTTAGCAGGTTGAACTTATGTGTGCATGTATGTGTGTGCATATGTGTGTATGTGTGTGTATGTAAAACAATAAGAATTAAATAAGAGGAGGCTATGGAGTTGAGAGGGAGTGAAGGATGTGGGAGGACTTGGAGAGATTATGTAAATACAGTATACGTATCTAACATTTAAAAATAAATTTAATAAAGAAAAGAAAAGAAAGCAGATACTGAGCATCTGGTCCTGTAGTGTTTCAGATTTTAACTTCTTCGCTGAAGAATCTTCTCCTTTGCTGTCTTTGTGATAAACTGTGGTGCTGTGACCTCTCACCCAACACTTCCTGGGGTGGATGAGGTCAGTCTTTAGCTTCCCCCCTCTGTTTCTTCATATGTGATATATGGAGAATACATTAGTCATTGAGCTGTTGAGACTAAATGAGTTCAAGTATGTTTTACAGTTAATTTTAACTGTCAGTTTGATTGGATTTGGAACTCTATGAGATTAGATACTTCTAGGTGCTTCCATCGGTGAAATTCCAGAAAAGACAATGAAAGGTGGGGGAACCACACGAAATGCAGGTGGCAACATCTCATAGGATGACAGCCTAGGCCGAATAAAAGGAGAAAAGGAAGAAAGCCAGCTCACCTAGTCCCTTTGCATAGACTTCTTGCTTCCGTGTTTTTTTTTTTTTTCCCCACCACCACACAGGCCCTACGAAGATACACAGAATCCTCTGGAACTTTGAGACAGAACAACTCTGTCCTGTTTAACATTTCATTTTGTAGATAGACATTTAGCAACAAAGACACAAAGGCCTAGCTGATACGGTATGTAAATAACTCATAAGGGTGCCTTTCCTGTGGTGGTTAATTACATTCTCCTTGTCTTCCTCCTCCTCTACTGGTAAACTCTGTGACACCTTGGTTAGGACTAGAGATCACATTCACACTTGGCCACTGGAGGTCTCTCTTGCATTCATTTATAACAATATCCTGTCTTGCTTGCTTCCAATGGAAAATTTGTCTTAGGCCTAGCTGGGGCCAGGCTTGGGAAAGGTACATTACTCTTTTCACTGTCCCAAATTGGAGATCGTAGGCAAATCTTTATGTGGCAGTTTTCTATAGTGATCACCGTGGTTCTGTTTCTAATTTTTCCCCCTTGAAACTTCTTACACAGTTCTGTTTCTAATTTTTTCCCCCTTGAAACTTCTTACACACAATCTCCAACTTAAGCAGCCTGAGTGACCACCCACCCACCCTGCTTCTAGCTCTCACCCCTCAAATGCACAAGAACAGAAAGATGCAGTGCTGACTCTGACCTTTATCGTCATCAGATGTTCAGGCGTGCTAGTCAGTGGTGGGAAGAGAATGCGCAACGTAAGTCTCCACGAGATTCCACACAGAGAGTCTCAAGCCAGTCTGCAGAGCAGAGCTTTTGGAACTCTCACTGCCCAGATGGATCTCAAACCACCCCTTCCTATATGGTGAGTTTTAAAGAAGTAAGCAGAAAGTGCTATGTAATTCTCAGAGGGAAAGAGTCATTCTTCTGATAGGAGTTGAGAACCATCTACTGAAGATGTGCCATTGCATTTGGATAGGTGAAGGGGCCTGAAGAGCCTGTTTAAGTATTCTTATCTGCTGCAGAGGACCCAGGAGAGAGGACCAAAAAAGGCTCTAAGGGGATAGTGATGATGAAGAAGACCCCAGATGGGGAGAATTGTGGGGCAGAACACACCACAGAACCCAATGTGTTTTGTTGGAGAAATGTCTACTTACTTAGCTTAAAAGATAAACCAACAACGCCCTGAATAGATGTCTCTTTCACACTGTTTTTCACTTAGGAATATATATATATATATATATATATATATATATATATATATTTTATATTTCTAAAATGTACTTTAAGTTGGGACTTTTGTTCTTAATAAACTTCATGCAAAAATTAAACATGCATAAAAAATGATACCACCAGCGCTGGAGAGATGTTGTAGCTGTTCTTGCAGAGGGCCACAGTTCAATACGCAGCACACATGGCTGGTGGCACAGGACTGCCAGTATCTGCTTCTAAGATATCCCATGACCTCTTTTTGCCACTTCAAGTAGCTACACATTTGAATGCTCTCATGCAGACATACTCATAAATAAAGATCTTAAAAGTTTTAGGCCAAATATAAATAAATTAATAAAATTATCTCACAAGATAAAATAGAAAACGTTTTCTGGTGCACATGGTACAATTAATATGATATGCAATGCATATATACACCAAAGCAATATTATTAAACACAAATGTGGAAATACAGATAAAATAGAAGTCTATTTCTCTTCATTCAATGTGGTAGCTTTGCATATTAATAAAGTTTAAATGCCTCACAGCAAGAAAAATGAGTGGAATAGATTTAATGACTTAAAAATCAGCACACCTCAAGCAGGCTCAGCAATGAATATGTAAATATTCAGAATCAGCCAAAAAAGATTACTGAGGCACTGTTCGGCTTGGTTGCCCTTGAAGCAAGATGACTGATGGTCCTCAATTAACAAAGGCAAAATGAGAGACAGGCTATAGAGAAAGTCAACACATCGACTTGCTGAAATACATAAAGGTTTTAATCTAGAGGATGCAATTGTAATTCCGGTGAATGGAACAGTTAGGGATGTATACAAAGTATGTCAGCTATCTGAATTATTCCAGGGTATTTATTGGGATTACATAAAACAAAAGAAAAAGAAAAGGGTCAAGAGACACATATAGGTGAAAACCTTTCCATTTTTGCTGGCTTTAGGTGAATTAACAGTGGCAGGTTAACTATAAAACACACATTGACAAAAGATGTTCTGCAAAGGGTTGAATAGTAGATACTTCTTGTGGGTCACATGACCTCCATGCAATAAACTAACTCGCATGCTGTGTAAAAGCAGGGGCAGAAGTAGGTTTGTGAAAGCAGTGGTTGTGTTCCAATAAAAATTTGCTTACAAAAATTCTAGACAGGGGCTAGAGAGATGGCTCAGTGGTTAAGGCATTCTTAGAGTGGTGCTTTTGTTCCTAGAACTCACATGGCTACTTAAAATCATCCAGTTTCAAGGATCTTATGTCCTCTTCTGGTCTCCCAGGGCACCAGTTGTACATACAGTACACATACATACATGGAGGCAAAGTGCTCATGCACATAAAATAAAAATAAATAAATCTTTTTTTTAAAGTCACAAAGCAGATCTGATTTCAGGCAGTGTTTCACTCCCCATACTTTAAAGAAAACCTGTATATGAGAAGCAGCAGACTGGATAAAAGCACGTGCGCGCGTGTGCGTGTGTATGTGTGCGCGCGCGCCTGTGTGTGTGTGTCTATGTGTGTCTATGTGTGTGTCTGTGTGTCTGTGTGTGTGTGTCTGTGTGTATGTGTCTGTGTGTGTGCATATTTGGCCATATTCTGCTTGTTTGTTTGTCTTTTAGATATGTTTCGCTCTGCTGCCCATGCTGCGCAGGATTTTTCAGTGGTCTTTTTGCTCCTACCTCCCAAGTGCTAGGATTACAGACATAAGATACTATACTTGGCTTGACTCATGATTATTTGGTAGTTGTTAAAGTCACTGTAAGATGTCATTTGTCTAGTACTTGTGTGAAAAGTACACCTGGGTAAATTGTGTAAAGTCAGGCATCAGTGTAATTTTCCAGTTGGCTAGTTAATTTCCAACTATAGTATGGATAGATACCAAAGTGTTAAAGCAGTACAAAATTTGACTCTGACTTATCAAAACCAAAAAGAATTTTTAGAAGGCTATCCAGTAGCCTTCTTGGAAAATTATAGAACCAAGTCAAGAACTCTGAAGCTTCATATGGAGTGGGCCCCATTTCTCTCATTTGTCTTAACCCTTTTCTGTATACTGCAAAGGTGCTCAGATGTTGGATTGACCAAAAAGAAGTCTAGTTTTTCTAACACTATTTTACTAGATGATGTTGGTGCTTTGCCCAGATCCACTTGACAAACAAGGCATCCAAAAGTCCAGCTGCTTGTGAGAACTGCAGCTGATCGCTTATGCCTGTGACCTTCTCAGCAAGATTCCCCTTGACTAAGTGGAACAGTAAGAGATCAGTGATGCAGAACTACAAAAACAATGAAATTTGTGCGCTGTGAGCTCTCTTCAGTGGAGCTAGGGTTAGAGATGCCTAAAATCACTTCCTTACTTGACTTCAACCCTTGCCCTATCCAGCTGTATGTATTTCTCCTTTAACACATCTTTAGGTCAAATTTTGCTATCAAGAATCTTCATTATCAAATACAGTTGACTACTATCTTTTGTGTTACTCCAATTCTGACTTTATTCTTGCTTACAACTCTGTATAGCATTTTCCCCACATCTGTCCTCCTTAATAGGCAACAGAGTATGTCAGTGCAAGGAATATGCATATTTAGCTCTCCTTAAGTCTTCATTTAGATGATATCAATAAAATGGAAAGTTGAACTTAATCCAAAATAAAAATCACATCACAGCTTATGAAAAATGAGTGGATATGGAGTGTGGAGACAATGCATATAACACCAGGCTGCTCATTCTAATGTCTCATGTGCTCTACCCTAGAACGTCATTACTGGTTCACCCATTTTATTTTCCAACTAAATTGTGACTGACAAAGTAAAAACAAAGTTTAGTAGTCTGTCAAGAAAGATTTCATATATACACACACACACACACACACACACACACACACACACACACACATACAAGCACACACACACACACAGTTCATCCAATCCAGTTGATTTACAAAATGAGTACCACACACCTTTCTTTCTTTACTAGTTTCATTATTACTTTAGTAAAGATTCATGTTTTATATTAGTGACTTAGCAGTTTCTTTCAATTAAAGATCTGAAAACAAGACCTTCTGGGGCAGAAGTAAAGATTTCATGATTGTGTTATCATTTGTGAAACCTTTATTATCACTCGAAAGATACGTTATATAAGATCATTTCATATTTGACAAATGACTTGCATTTGGTTACTCCCTTGCATCATCTGTAGGACTCTGTGGTGGATATGGAGCAGTCAAGTATTTTTCCTGAACATGTGCTATGCACAGAACTGTGCTATCAGTTCTTAGGTGCTACTAATTTGATAAGAAAGTGTAGAAATTAACCCTCTGTTGCTGGAGCTTCAACTAGCTAGAAGAACGACACATCATAGGATTATATGGGAAAAAAAGGCTTGGCTATCAATTTTAGATTAATTCACCATTACTACTGAGCTTTGAAGGAATATGATAGGATGATTTGCAAGAACTAGATTGAAAGTAAAATAGATTTTTTTGGAAAGAGACATTTCTCAACCGTAGTGGTGAATCCCACTTTAAAAGACATTTTAGTAAGATCTAGGTCAGCCCAGCTACCCAGTGAGATCTTGCTTAAAAAAATATACATTTTCAATTTTCCTTGCCATGTTTCCTAATTCATACCCTACTTTCCACACCATGGTTCTGAAAATGCCATTATCAAATTCTAGAAGGAATTAAATGGCGAGTTATAAATTTATATTTCAAGCTGAGATTTTCACTAGTCTGCCACTTAGTGAAATGTCATTGACACAAGTTCTGACACTGCTATTTATAAATCTGTGGTTTTCTTTTTCCTTTGTAAATCTGAGAGTAAGCAGATTACATGTGAAAAATCATTTATAAATCTTTTAAAATTTATATGCTATACAATTTTTGTTACAGCTATTTAACTCTGCCATTATAGTGGACAAGAAACCACAAGCAGTGTGATGTGTCTGTTGCAAAGATGCTTGCTTGTATATAAACAAGGGGAGACCTAGATCTGACCGAAAAGCTATAGCTTGCCAGTTCTGGTTCAAGAGGACTGACTTCCATTAACAATATTTTCCATGCAAACTACCAGTACAGTTTCTTAGCAATTTTTTTTAAAATCAGTAATTAGCCTCAAAAGGAAGTAAACCGCCAATCAGAGATTTACTTTGCAAGCACCAGATCTTGGTTTGTATTTTTCTAGAAAAGACTGAGATAATGGTTTTAAGTGCAAGTACTGATCTAGCAGCTAATCCACAAAATACCAGCAAGAAAATGGGAGAGTAAATTAGAGAATTAAAAGATGACAAACATCAAATAGAACGTAGTGTCCCTCAGATTTGTTTCACCCATGGTGAAATAGACAGGGGTGGGTTTCCAGTAATTTCATCAGTTACTTGTTTAAGGCTGCTTTGGGGAAGGGGTAGAGGGGGGGAGCGAGAGAGCTCTAGTGTCCAGATGAAGATATCATAAAAAGGACATCAGATACCTTGATATTAAGCAGGACGTATGGACATGGTAAATGCCAAATGAATATGATGGGGCACAAATAGCATTTGCTACATTTGGCTTTACCCAAAATAATATTAACGAGGTAACAACTTAATGGATAAAAATATCATTGTGGGAACTTTTCTGAATAAGTAAAACTGGTCTTGTAGAAAATAATTTCATTTTTTTTCTCCGTGATGTTAACTAGATGAGTAGACATAAATTTAAGAGTTAATCCTTTTGGGGCTAAAGAGATGCCTCAGGCTGCTCTTGTAGGTATCAAGTATCTGTAACTCCAGTTCTGGGGGGAATCAATGACCTCTTCTGGTTGCCACAAGCACCAGGCATGTACATGGTACACACATATCTTAGCATGCTCAGGGCCAACTTCTTGGGCTATTTCATTGACTTTGTAAAGCAGTGCCGGTTAAATCAGTTTAAGCCTTGTAGCACAAGCTTCATTGTCATGGAAAGCTGGGGTACATTATTGTTCAGAGAATTTAACTCTGCTGCATGGTATATACATTTAGTAAAAAAAACTCCCTGAATTTCCTGTGCAGAACATACTTTCATGCCCAAGAGATGGCTTTATGGGTAAAGCCACCTGCCAGCAACCCTGATAATTTGACTTCAATCCTCAGGATCCATTTGTAGCAAGAGAGAACTGACAACTGCAGGTTGTGCTCTGACCTTTATATAGGTGCCATGACGCACACAAGTGTACACACATACATGATAAGATATAAGACAAAATGGTAAAAAAAAAATCCACTCATAAGCATATTTGAAATCAAAGGAGACTTTGATAAAGTTCTACAGTGGAGATATATATATATATATATATATATATATATATATATATATATCATAGTCCTCCAACATTTTTTTAGTTAACATCTATGTTGTCCTGTTTGCCTTCTTGATCCAATGATTTTTCTCTTTCCTTTATCTCAGTGCCCATCCATATCGTCCCTTTCCTTTATCCAGTGGCCAGCATTGACTCCATCCTCCTCACTACTCTCCCCACTTCTGTTCTTTTTCAACTTATATCCTGGGCCTCCTTCTAGTTTTCCAACTCAACAGTGTTGAGGAGTCCCCATCTAAACGATTAAATGGGACTATGTCTTATGCTTCTTCTGCCTCACAAGAGCCTTTCCCTTAGTCTGTATTTTGTATCAGTTGGTTTTTACTGTATTCTCTAAGACAGAAAAGCATGAGAATAACACTTGTAGATTTTCTCTGGACCCTTTTACACTCCTTTACAGTAGGAATAAAGTAACTTTTTTCATTACAGGCAGTAGGAAAAAGAACAGGTCACTATCAAGACAGGACTTTTCATTCCATTCTCTGTCTTTCTCTCTCTCTCTCTCTCTCTCTCTCTCTCTCTCTCTCTCTCTCTCTCTCTCTCTCTCTCACACACACACACACACACACACACACACACACACACACACATATATATACAGCCTCCAGGTTTTTAAGACCAAATTCTTCTTGGGTGGCATAATCAATGTGTAAGTACAACAAAAATGCCAGAATCTGGCGAACTTTTGCTAATGTGAGACTTCATTAAAGGCATTGCTTACAACACATGCTCCACTATGTTCATAGCAGCCTTATTTATAATAGCCAGAAGCTGGAAAGAACCCAGATGTCCCTCAACAGAGGAATGGATACAGAAAATCTGGTACATTTACACAATGGAGCACTATTCAGCTATTAAAAACAATGGATTTATGAAATTTTTGGACAAATGGATGTATCTGGAGGATATTATCCTTAGTGAGGTAACCCAGTCACAAAAGAAGTCATTAGATATGCACTCACTGATAAGTGGATATTAGCCCAGAAACATAGAACACCTAAGATACAATTTGCAAAACTCAAGAAAATCAAGAAGAGGGAAGACCAATGGGTGGATACTTCGTTCCTCCTTAGAATAGGGAACAAAGCACCCATAGAAGGAGTTACAGAGACAAAGTTTGGGGCTAAGACAAAAGAATGGACTATCCAGAGTCTACCCCACCTGGGGATCCATCCCATAATTACAGACACTATTGTATATGCCAGAAAGCTTTTGCTGAAAGGACCCTGGTATAGCTGTCTCTTATGAGGCTATGCCAATGCCTGGCAAACACAGAAGTGGATGCTCACAGTCATCTATTGGATGGAACACAGGGCCCCCAATGGAGAAGCTAGAGAAAGCACCCAAGTTGCTGAAGGGGTCTGCAACCCTATAGGTGGAACAACAATATGAACTAACCAGTACCCCCAGAGCTCGTGTCTCTAGCTGCATATGTAGCAGAAGAGGGCCTAGTCGCCCATCACTGGGAATAGAGGCCCCTTGGTATTGCAACCTTTATATGCTGTAGTACAGGGCCAAGATTCGGGAGTGGGTGGGTAGGGGAGCAGGGCAGAGGGAGGGTATAGGGAACTTTTGGGATAGCATTTGAAATGTATATAAAGAAAATATATAATTTTTAAAAAGGCATTGCTTACTCTAAAACCTTGTCCAATCTGCAACGAGAGAGCTCAAGCTCTCCCTGTTGAATTCTGCTTTTCTTTCCTTGGATGGATGCCAGATGATAGCATTATTTAAAGACTTTCCCTGCCCAATTTGCTTCCTCTTGTTTTCATCTTTCATAAGCTTTAGCCTCACAAATAAGTTTTATTTCCTCCCAATTCTGCCTCATTCTTCCTCTGAAAGATCCAAAGATCCAGTTTACACCTTTCTCTCTCTCTCTCTCTCTCTCTCTCTCTCTCTCTCTCTCTCTCTCTCTCTCTCTCACACACACACACACACACACACACACACACACACACACACGTAGCCTCTCCACCCCCAGCCTGGAACCTGCTGGCTCAGGGGTGGAGTTTCCTGCTCATTCGTTCTGCCATGCCCACTGCTGGACCGTGTTGCTTTGCTGCTTGGAGCCATACACTTGCTCACCCTGCTACTGGACCTCTAGTTATTTGGCGGGAAATCGGGTTCCCTCCCCCTTCCTTTATAACTGGATGTCTGTCGGAACTAGTAAAATGGGGCTTTGAACAGGATGACCTTGTCTTGGCCTCGTTTCTCCTTCCTCCCCATCTAGCTTCCTCTCTTTTCAGCTCGGAGCTGCCATCTCAGTGGAACTGTTCACGTTGCGGGCTGCTGGCCGGCCCCCAACACACACACACACACACACACACACACACACACACACACACACACACACACACACATGGGCAGCTTAACAGAGAATGACTTTCCCCTGGAAGTCAGGGGTGGTATCATTGGGTGTATGCTTAGAGAGGGAAGTTTTAAAGCACATAGGATAATTTGGTCCACTTTGATTCTTCAGTTCATTGTTAGAATGGTAAAGTTGAGATTGTATTCATATAGGTTTTATTCTGCTTTGTGTCTTATTTAGTTTGTGGCACAGGGGAAATAGAAAGGAACCATTTATTTATCCCTTTAATCATAGTATGATTATGAAAAATTATTACACATAATGCAACAGTCCTTTAGTGATTGTTTTTTTTCCCCAAATCCTTTTTTTCCCCAAAGGCTACCTAGAGCGCTCCTACTATTAGTTTGTAGTTATTTCAATTTTTTTGTTTTTATTTTCTTTTGTGTTTTGTTTTTTTTAGGTATTTTCTTCATTTACATTTCCAATGCTATCCCAAAAGTTCCCTATACCCTCCCCCCCACCACCACCCGCCCTGTTCTCCTACCCACCCACTCCCACTTCTTGGCCCTGGCACTCCCCTGTACTGAAGCATATAAAGTTTGCAAGACCAAGGGGCCTCTCTTCCCAATGATGGCCGATTAGGCCATCTTCTGCTACATATGCAACTAGAGACATGAGCTCTGGGAGTACTGGTTAGTTCATATTGTTGTTCCACCTATAGGGTTGCAGACCCCTTCAGCTCCTTGGGTGCTTGCTCTAGCTTCTCCACTGGGGCCCTGTGTTCCATCTTATAGAAGACTGTGAGCATCCACTTCTGTATTTGCCAGGCACTGGCATAGCCTCACAGGAGACAGCTATATCAGGGTCCTTTCAGCAAAATCTTACTAGTGTATGCAATGGTGTCAGCATTTGGAGGCTGATTATGGGATGGATCTCCAGGTAGTTATTTCATTTTTAAACAAAATAATCAAATACATTACCATTAGAGGTTCAGCAGAATGACAAATTTGGGGGTCGTGTATACTTTACTCAGTTTTTTCAGCAGGTGAAGAAAGACTCTTATTAAGGGTGAGGAAACATAAAGTAGGCACACAGAGAGAAATACCCTCCACAAAGTAGAGAAGGGTCTCAAGAACTGAAAACCTGGTTGGTCTCTCCTTCAGGGTTGTGAATTTATATATCTTTAAGGGTGTCTTTCTCTTCCAATTCAGGGATTGTTAGTTTGAACAAAGACAGTTTGAACAAGACAGATAAGTCCATGAGTTTGGGGTTACACATACTGTTCTGGCCTTGAACTTGTGAAAAAGGTCCATAGCTGGCAGTCCCTACTGGTGGGGGGGAAAGCCTGTCAAAGCTTTTATATTAAGTTTCCAGGCTTTTGTCTCTGGTGAAGAGGGTGAATGCAATACCAGTGATATTGGCAGTTCATCATCTTTGTTACCTACTTATGCTCTCTCTCCTCATCTGTGTGCCTATCAGGAAATCTATCTCACTATTGGTTCTTATTCTGCCCTCTCAGAGGTCACACTAACTACTTTTGGGGGTTGTAGGCTACTCTATTTTCAAACTGGTAAAGGGGACTGAGGTTGAAGGGACAGCAGCTGGAGTGCCTTGGGAGAGGGTTGATGTAAGAGGCAATGGTAAGACTTAACAGATCCAGGCAAAGATCCAGGACATAAGAAAGCCATTATGAGAGTATGTATCCTTGATGCATGCTTTGTGAGTAAAGAAGCATCTAGAATTCTTTTTACCTTACTAAGTAACATTTAAATTAATCATCCTGTTAAGAATTTTCCTTACTGACAGTCAGATTTCAAGGTACCAGTTTTGCGCCAATGCCTGTCTTTGGAAAGTGCTTTGCATACAGCTCTTGTTGCAGTGTTGGAGTTGATGTCTTTTGCTTCCCTCCTGGACACCTCACTTTCCTTATATATCTACTTATAGTGTCAATTATAATGTCAGTTCTAATGGTCAACACTCCATCCAGAGAAACTTTGATTACTCAGGATATAATCTGAAACTTCAACAGACAATGACTTGTACCTATATTACCATTGATCTCTTACTTGAAGGGACTACCTCTGACTTATAACATTTTCTGGCTATGGAAGAATGCTAGAGCAACTTAGGTGCTAAGCCAAGAAATGTCAGTATGATGACATTTGGAGACGGAGCTTTGGGTACTGATTAGGTCATGAGTGTCTCTGTGAGACAGGAAAGAGCTTAATGCCTTTTACTTTATTTTCTGTTATACAAAGATAAAGCAAGTGTACTTTCATCACCAAACCAGGAAACATTCTGTCTAAAAACCAAGCACAATGGCACCCTGATCTCTGACTTCCACCTTTCAGAAATGTGAGGAACGAATTTCTGTTATGTAAGCCACTTATTCTATGGTAATTGGTTAGGACCTGCCCTCCCCCCCCCCCACACACACGCACATAAGCACTCAATCAAATAAGCTACTTTAGGCTGCCTTGTCTGCCCTTGTGTGCCAGGGTGGGGGTGGCACCCTCTCAGAGGAAAAGGGGAGGGGGGATGGGGAGGAGGATTGTAGGAAGGGGTAATGGGGTGGGGCAGTGAGTATGTTGTAAAATGAATCAACAGACAATTGAAAAAAAAACAACAACAAATAAGCTACTTATATCAAAATCCTTTTCTTGGGATCTATTTTTAGGATAACTCACACTCACACATCACCCCCAGGTCTAGCAGACTCATTTTTCTCAGGAAATGAGAAGAACGACTGAGTCAGAGAGAAAACAGACAGGAAGTCAATGTGTAGGGTGAAATGACAGAAAGTAATAGAAATGACTCAGTCTAGGCAAGTTTTTGATAAAGAATCCCTTTCTAGCTCAAAGCCCTAAGAGGCCCAAGGATTTATTTCATCTGAGCTCCGATTCCACACACATGAGCTCGATCATTGCCAGTTCAAGTACGTTAATGTCACTTGCTTTGAAGCTAACTTCTATTGACTCAACCAGAAGACTGAATTCTCTAAGGACACTCTAATTTCTATAATTTATTTTTTTATTAGGTATTTTCCTCGTTTACATTTTCAATGCTATCCCAAAAGTCCCCCATACCCACCCTCCCAATCCCCTACCCACCCACTCCCCCTTTTTGGCCCTGGGGTTCCCCTGTACTGGGGCATATAAAGTTTGCAAGTCCAATGGGCCTCTCTTTGCAGTGATGGCCGACTAGGCCATCTTTTGATACATATGCAGCTAGAGACAAGGGCTCCGGGGTACTGGTTAGTTCATATTGTTGTTCCACCTATAGGGTTGCAGTTCCCTTTAGCTCCTTGGGTAATTTCTCTAGCTCCTCCATTGGGGGCCGTGTGATCCACCAATAGCTGTTTGTGATCATCCACTTCTGTGTTTGCTAGGCCCCGGTATAGTCTCACAAGAGACAGCTATATCTGGGTCCTTTCAGAAAAATCTTGCTAGTAACCCAATCACAAAGGAACTCGCACAATATGTACTCACTGATAAGTGGATATTAGCCCAGAAACTTAGGATACCCAACATATAAGATACAATTTGCTAAACGCATGAAATTCAAGAAGAACGAAGACCAAAGTGTGGACACTTTGCCCCTTCTTAGAAATGGGAACAAAACACCCATGGAAGGAGTTGCAGAGACAAAATTTGGAACTGTGACGAAAGGATGGACCATCTAGTGATTGCCATATGCAGGGATCCATCCCATAATCAGCTTCCAAACGCTGACACCATTGCAGACACTCTAATTTCTAATTGAGAAACTAAGGCAGCTAGTGAGTTCTTCACTAATAAAAGCCCTTTCCAATCATGACACTCTAAACTGTGTGAGGCACTCTATACCCAACAGGAATTCCTCACTAAATCCCTTTGAAGTTTGAAAAGCAGATCTGGAAATGTTTGTAAACAGACTGCTTCCTTTAATTTCACCCTATTATTCCTAGGTTTGGACCAGCTCCCAAACCGGTTGGAATTTCCGATTTGTTCCTTTTCCTAAGTTCCTATTCCTAAGGCTTTGTATGTGTTTTGTGACTTGACCTTTCTTTTTATAGTCTAGTGATTAAGAATGAATATTCCCACCAACCTAAAGAAACTTCAAACAAACAAACAAACCTGTATTCTTGATTGGTTGGAGAAAGATCAGCGGGTAGGGGCACACACAGAGCAAGAAAGAACTTCACTGGAGTAGGCTGACTCCCCTGAGTCAAATAGCTATAGCCCTGTATTTTACTTAGTTGTAGTACTGGAGATTAAACTCAAGACTGGCGCCAAGGAATCTAATACTGAACTATATCCCTATACCTCTTTTTGTTTTAAGAAAATGTTTCACTGAGTTGCTCAGGCTGGCTTTGAACTCCTTCTGTAGTGCAGGCAGGACTGGAACTTGTGATCCTTCCACCTCAACCTTCCTATGAGGTGGCATTACAAGTCTGCCTGCCCAGTACAACTTTGTCTTTCAAGTTTAGACCTCATCTACTTAGTTACCTCAACGTAAGAAAGGGCAAGACAGTGGAACCGTAGACAAAGCCTTTGGAAATAAATTCCTGGCAGTCACTATTATTGCCTGGCATATGAGCAAACACATTTGAACTTGGTAACCAAATATCCTTGCAACTTATCAATATTTATCTCTGGTTCTGATGGCATCTCTCTCATGTGGCTTAGATTTTGAGGTAATATTCTGTGAATCCTTGTAGGGAAAAGAATAGCTACATAAAAATTACTTACTAAAAAAAGACAATTGGGATCCTTCAAAAATTTATATCATATAAATATTGCATACTATAATATCTGGAGAGAAACAGAGGCCTAAAGGAACTTCCAAAGCTGAGGTTTAAATAAGAACTTAAACCACAGTTTATGCCCAGGGTCTAGGTAGATAGATCAGGTCTACAGTAGTTGGAGCAATCGCCTTCCATGTAGACTTCTTTGCTTTTCATGTTCTGCTAAAATTATCCTACAAAAACACCTGGAAGACTCTACTTAAACAAATGTTAAAGCTATCATTGCAACTTACAGACAAACCAGCATGGTGTGCCAGCTAAGTGATGTTCTGAGACAGACACAAAAGCATTTATATCATAATTATGTCGGAAGAGTACATAATTCAAATCTAATCACAGTAAAATATAATACAACCATGCAAGAGACAGTCTACAAAACAATTGGCCTGTACTCAACAAAAACATCTATGATAGAAAAGAAAAGAAAAGAAAAGAAAAGAAAAGAAAAGAAAAGAAAAGAAAAGAAAAGAAAAGAAAAGAAAAGAAAAACAGGCTAAGAACTAATCCTTATTAGCATTGGCTAGAGAAACATAGTTACTAAGTTTAATTAGTAAACATTGTTTGGCTTTAGGAAAACATTCCAGAAAAAAATCATATTTCTTTGTGACCATTGATCCCTCCAACATTGTTTGTTGCTTCTGCTTCAAGTTCAGCCAGGAGCTCAAGCTAGAGGGTCGCTCTATTGCCCACCATGGGTTTTCCATGAGGGCCTCATTGTCCCCCACGCTGACGCTGCCCACCCCGTTTCTTCAGAGCCAAGGCTGCCTATCCATTGGTGTTTATACCACTACCTGTGGTCTTTCTACCTGGCTCAAGTGCTACAGAACTACCACATTGACTGCAAGGTCAAGATCAACCATGTCCAGCTGCAGTTTACTACTTCTTTTTAAAAAACAAACATACAATTTTTATTAGCTATTTTCATTTACATTTCAAATGCTATCCCGAAAGTCCCCTATACCCTCCCCCACACCCTGCTTCCCAACCCACCCACTCCCACTTCCTGGCCCTGGCATTCCCCTGTACTGGGGCATTATAATCTTTGCAATACCAAGGGCCTCTCCTTCCAATGATGGCCGATTAGGCCATCTTCTGCTACATATGCAGCTAGAGACACGAGCTCTAGGGGTACTGGTTAGTTCATGTTGCTTTCCCTCCTGTAGGGTTGCAGATCCCTTCAGCTCCTTGGGTGCTTCTTACATCTACCTGTCTATGGGGGCTTCTGTTGTTGGTAGGTTACACATGCAGAGCCACTTGCTGACTCCTCCTCTCTCAGCATCCAGTGACTGCCAATAGCTGCCCTTCCGAGGATGGAGAGCCCTTTTGAAGCTCTCTCCCCTCTACATGCAAGGATTTAAACTTACTTGATCTGGTGCAGATACCCACGGACATATACAGCTTTCACACTGGGTGTCTCCTCTTTCTCAGTGTTCTCTGATCGTGGATGAGCAAGGGAAGTATTGATGATTAGCCCACAGGTAAGAGCACTCACCGTTACTGTACTAACTTGGACCACTTATAAATCTGCATTAACCTGCAGTACAAGAGAAGCTTCTCTGACCAAAGGTGAGATATCACAAACCTATGTATGTAAAAACAGCTAATTTAGAGGGCAGCTTGACAGCCAAACCATTTACCAAAACCCCAGGAGGTTTCCTACTAGGCAAGTTCTTAACTCCACTAGGCTCCTCCCAGGAGCTCTGCAACTGCTACCTAGCAACAGCTTACACCAGAACCTGCCACTAGGTGCTATAAAGACTGACTCTCTCCCATGTGCTCTCTCTCTCTCTCTCTCTCTCTCTCTCTCTCTCTCTCTCTCTCTCTCTCTCTCTCTCTCCCTTTCCCTCTCATCTTTTACTCTTTTTCTTTCTCTTTTCCCACTTGTTCCCAGTGGACCTCCCTGTCCTTCGCTTCCACTTTTCTTTGCTTCTACCCCTTATTGGCCCCACTCCCCTCCTTTCCCTCATAATAGAAGTCTTTTTTATACTAGGCCTATCATGCCATGGTTCCACAGGGTAGCTCCTTATTCCTGCTACCACATTACTCTGCATCGTAAAACATAACACTGATGCTTAGAGACTCCACAGGCTTTTTCTGTGTGGGTTTAATTCACACACCCAGGAACCCTGGGACCCTACCTATCTCTGTCTGCCTGTGACAGGATAGCTTTCTCCTGTGGATGTCGCTTTTCTACCAGCTTGGGTTTTTTTTCTCTCTATCCCCACTCTTCCTTCTCTCTCCCCTCTCCCACCACTCTCTATCCTCTCCTCTCCCCCTTTTCTCCTCCCCTCCTTCCTCTCTCCCTCTCCCTCTTCTCTCCTTCTTCAACTCTCCCCTGACCCTCCCCTCTTTCTCCAATCTCCCCTCTCCTTCCAATTTCCTCTCTCCCTCCCTACTCCTTCCCCTCTCCCTTTTCAATTCCCTCCTCTTTCCCTCATCTCTCCTTTCCCACCTCCCTCCCCCTCTTCTCTCCATCCCCTTCTTTTTCCCTCCTCTCTCTTTCCCCATATCCCTCTCCCTCCCCTCTCCCCATTCATCTCTTTCCTCTCTCTCCTCTCTCTCCCCTATACCTCCCTTCTCCCTTCCTTCTCTCTCCCCTCCCTCATCTCTGCCCTCCCCCTCTGCTCTGCCCTATCTCTCCTCTCTCTTTTCCCCTGCTCTCTCTTGTTCTCTCCCTCTCTCTACCTTCTGTCTCTCTCTCTCTCTCTCTCTCTCTCTCTCTCCTTCTCTCTCCCTCTCTCTCCTTCTCTCTCCCTCTCTCTCCCTCTCTCTCTCCCTGGAGCTAGGTAAACTGTGTCTGCCCAGGAGTTTGCCCTTGGTTCCCTTCTACTCTAGAGAAGGCCTGACTGCAGAGCTTGCACTGCTGGCTCTAGTCACACTTTCAGATCCCTCAAGCAAAGGCTGCTGTCACAGCTTCTAGGCCATGGGAACTGTGGACAATGCTTGTCATAGGGCAGGTAAATAAAAGCAGATTAGTCATTCCCCATGTCTCTTTTCTCCCTCCCACATTTACTCTATAAGTTCTGAGTTGAGTCTCGAATCTTAGTTTGATGGATCATTTGTGATTTCATTCCAAATTTTAGTTAAAATCCACTCTCTCCACAGGGCACTCGCTCTTGGCCAGCCCATGTGGACCCATGTACCCCTCCTCCTCCTGCTGCTCTACACAAGGAGATGCCGCTCTCCAGACTTTCTGATTCTCAGACACTCACAGCCACAGACAATGATTCTCAAACACCTTTTATACTTAAAAATTATACTTAAAAGCTCTGCCCTACACTTAAACTTCTACCTCCCTACTCTTAAAAACCTTTCATCTCTGATTTCTTTATGTTCCTCTCTCAAACAAACAAGCAAAATTACTCCCATCTAAGCTTTTGTAAGTTGCTTATTGAATAAAGTCTATATAATCTGCTATAATATTTGGCTTTATTCAGTTCTTAAGAATATTTATGCATATATGTAACTCAAATTCAACTCTATGTGTATGGAACTTAAATTTAACTCTATGTATATGTCCATATAACTTGGATGCAACCCTCATTTAGAAAAAATATATGAAAATAGATCCACTAGAAACAATATTTTAAATATTATTAACCATGTCAGTCCCATGACTTACAACCTGTCATGTGACTTTACCATCTTAAGATGACTACATGGTATGAATCAACAATTATAAAACTTCCTAACCCTAACTAACTTTCTTTTTATTATTAAAGTCTCCTTTTAGACTAAGAAAATCTGTGGCATGGGGTGACTCTGGGGGAAGGGGTACACCTCAGCAGGGACCCACCAGGTATCTCTTTATTCCCACTGCTGCTACAATTATATTGAATTATACCACTTTATAAAACATAATACCTAGATCTGCCCAGTTGTAAACTTTTGACCAGGTTTACAATACCAGATATGAAATCACTTCTGTAGAGTAGGTCTCATATTTAAACAGAAAACAGCTGCCTGCATAACTGAATGCCACTACTGCTCCAATGGTAACATCTGAGTCACTTTTAGGCCAAAGTTCATTCCCTCTTTTTGACACAGAGCCTGCTGAGTGCTGAGATTAATGGTGTATGTTATCAAGCCTTGCTTTTTCAGACTTGTTGATATTGTACTGTACCATGATTTTATAAACGGATTTATAAACCATTGTTTACAAGAGAATTCCTTGTTTTTAAGAAATATGTAGAAGCTGATGATCCCTGTGGTTGAATTAGGGAAAAACTGGAAGAAGCTGAAGAGGGGGGCAGCCTTATAGGAAGACCAGCAGTCTCAACTAACCTGACACTGAACGACCAACCAGGCAGCATACACTAGTTGATATGAGGCCCCCAACACATATACATCAGAGGACTGCCTGGTCTTGACTCAGTCAGAGAAGATGCACCTAACCCTTTAGAGTCTGGAGGCCCCAGGGAGTGGGGAGGTCTGGTAGGGTGAGGGATGGGGGATTTGGGGACATCATCCTGGAGATGGGGTTTAGGGGGAGAGGAGGCACAGGATGTGGAACAGATAGAGAGTGGACCAGGAGGGGGATAAAATCTGGAGTGTAAAAACAATGAAATATTATTTTTTTAAAAAAAGAAATATGTGTTGGAATTAGCTACAATACATATGTGAAATGCTAATAACTATTATATAAAGGCATAGATAGTTTTGTGCAATATATTAAATTATGAAAGTTTAAAGTATTTATAAATGAAAATTGTAAATCCCAAATAGTAACTCTCATTTTATTTAAAATAAATACATGAAATAAATGCTTCGAGGCAACTTTGCTGCAGTTATAAAGTGGGAAGACAGCTTGAATGATCTAAGAACCAGTTCTACTAGCTGCAATATCAAATGACTGAAAGTCACAGGATTAAGTTACAAAATCCCTCTGAAACTTGTTTTTCTGCAAAATGAAAGGTTGGTCTAGGTAACATCTACTTGGCATTCACACTTTGCAAACCTTCTCTTTCTATATCCCTACTATAAGAATGGCAAACCTTAAATTATTCTTCAAGTGTATTGATCAGTTTGATATTGTAACTTTTCTTCCGAGTATAAAGATACATACCAACACCAAAAGCCATCTTTGAGACATCTCTACAAATATTATTTAATCTATGTTAGAATAGAATCGGATGAACAGAAAGCATAATTAAGTTAAAAATATTCTTGTGAAGTAATCCAGCACAATGGATACTGTTTCAGAAGGGAGCACCTGATTACGTACCCAATAAATAAAAGGCGAAAAAATCATAACGAACAGTTTTCAACAACAATACTAGGCTTTCTTCTAGTCATGCAAAAAAGGCTGACAGCTAGCTACAAGAATCTAAGTCAAAATTGATGGTGAAATGTTTTTGGCTCAAACAAGGAGTAACTATCACATTGACCTAGGAGCTATCCATGCAATACATCACTCCAGAAGGTGTAGGAATCCAGGGGGAAAAAAAGCTGCTTCAAAAGGGGAAAGTCACATTTCCATTCTGAGACCTACTTTCAAATGTTAAATTAAAGTTTAGATGCCCTCAGCTTCTGTTCTTTCTTTCTCTACAAGACCTAACTCACAAATTTGTCTTGCCTCCAGTTTCCTAAAGCCATCTTTTCTCAGATGAATTCCAAGGCTCCGTTCAGCTTGGTTAGCTAATTATAGTCATTATCATGAAAAATACTAGGTCATATTAGTCCCCCACTTCTTTGTGCAGAAGAGGGTAATGTGTGAATGTTTCATCAGGTCAATTTATATTTTGCAGCCAACTTTGGCTTTTATCACTTGGCAATGACATTGGTAAAGGTCACCTGAAAAGCCATAGGCAGGCAGGATACACTAACTTCTATCAGAATTGTAAAAACAGCGTATTGTTATAGCAGTTTGTTTGTATTCCCTTCAAATGCTCTGAGCTATTTTCAATTCCTAATTTTGTCATCTTGAAAAGATGACTTGGTTTCTCTCATTTCAAATAGTCTATCTGTAAAATGGGGATATAATTGTATTTCTTGAAGACCAGGGGACAAACAAAGAGAACAAAAGGATATAAAGATAAGATAGGAGAACACAAAGTTCCAACTTCAAAAGAAATTGTGAAGCAGGGAATGAATGGCTTGTTTTGTTTGATTTGGTTTTATCCTTCCCAAGCTTCCTCTGACTGACAGAACAGGTTTTTTTTTTTTTTTTTTCCCTTTAAGATAGAAGCTTGAAAGGATAAGGAACATGAGAGATAAGGCTACAACAACAGAATTTCGAAAGTGGAAAGCAGCAAGGAAACCAGAGAAGAGTCACATAATGGAAAGCCGAGTGATAATCTGATGTACATTGCAGCAGCCTGGCAGGGTTTTGGAACTGGTGTAACTGTGAACCTAGACGTTGAAAGCAGAAAGATTGGGTGAAATGTAGTGTCTGAAGCCTTTAGAGCCCAGAGCCCTTACCTCACTGTGCTCACTGTTAGATGTAGGCTTAGATTTTTAAATCCTCCTTTAATAAGGGTTCATAAACACTTCAAGCCCACCTCTAGTCTACCACCCACCAGAGATAGTGGAAAAGAAAGGTTATTAGCAACTAGGGGTTGTGGACCGGTTTAGAAATAGTTTTTGGGGGGCTATTGTAATCTTCATCATCTGCAGTCCAGTTCACTTGCAAAACACCAACAGGAATCAGCAGCTGCAGTCCAGTTCGCTTGGCAATCATCACTAATGAATAGCAGTGGCAGTTTGATGCAGAAGAAACCACAAGACTATACCAATCAGCCCAAGTCTGTGGAAGTGGCAAAAAGCCACTAGAATATCATGAGAAGTTCTTTGGTGAGTTACTCCTAAAGAAGTCACGAGAAGCAAAAATTAGCAATTCAATGTAAGGCCAACCAGTCCATGTGCATTGTCAAGGAAGACCAGTGAGGTGGAGCAAGACAAACCAATGCCAAAGCCTCCTCCCACTGTTTGTGGGTCATATTTCTATTCTGTCTAAACACCACAAGTCCTCTCACATGTCTGCTTCAGCAAAACACTCTCTCATCTGTGTTTGCCCCAGCAAAACATCATTTGACATAACCGAGTTTCCAAAGAAACCAGGTATTTCCACTTCAGTAAGACTGTCCCACTATTAAAAACTGAGGGTAGGTCTTGGAAGAAGGTAAGGGGACATTCTAGTATAGAAACACCAAGCACTATTGTGATAAAACTACAATAAAAATAAGGGATTAGAGGACATTTGAGAATGCAAACTTGATTCCTCTACCCAGGGACAATCCTTCTATGTGAATGCTAACATCACAGGTGAACCCTAGGGAATATGCTAGTTACATAACCACATTACCATGTCCCTTATGTTCTACAAAACCTACCTACTCCTATATGTCATCTAGTCATATTTTAATTACTTAATTTTAAATGTAGATAGACAAAACAAAGACAATAATTTTTTGAGGAAAGCCTATATATTGAAAGATAGAGACCAACACAATGACGTATAAACATAAAATGTTGAGAGGAAAATAAAACAAGGCTGTAAGGCCAAGAAAATTTTAGTGAAGAGAATTTCATTAAGATTCTCTGAGAAAAGAGAATATTTTATTTATGAAACTAGAAGATAAGAAAATGAAGGGACCAAATAATATCCAATTAAGGTCTGAGGATATTGATCAGTGGTTAAGAGCACTTGAAATGCAAACAGAAGGACCCAAGTTCAAATCTCCAGCACCAAGATAAAAAAGCCTAGTATGGTTGAACATCCCTGTAACCTCACCACTAGGAGCTAACGGGACAGCTAGTGCAATTGAAATATCAAGTTCCAGGTACAGTGAGAAACTTTATCTCAAGGGAATAAAGTAAAGAGTAATAGAGGGGGAATGCCCTTGTCTTCTAGCATCTGTACATGTCGGCTCACACTCATACACACACACACACACACGCACGAGCGCGCACTCATGCATGTACACACACAGATATACACACAGCACAAATACAAGCACAGACATACATCAAATTAATACATAAAAATGCATAATAATGAAAATATTGAGAAAGAGATTATTAAAGAATGATGGACTATGTGTCCCATAACTGAAGGACATTGATCTATTTCCAAACTACAAATAGCCTACATCAAGGCATGTTATTACTAATTTCAGAACCTTAGGAACAGACATTTGTTGTTCCCTAATTCTGGAGTGAGGAATAAAATGTTCATATTCAAAAGGCCAGGATCAGAATGCCATCAATGCTTTTAACTGAAACCCCATAGGTCAAAGGCATTGGAATAAAGTGTTCAAAATTGCTAATGGTAAATAAGGTCCAAGCTAGAATTCTGTTCAATTATAAACTAAGGATAGGAATGGAATGAAAATGTTCTCATGCAAATTTCAAAACTTGATTTCCTATGTGTTCTTTCTCAAGCATATACTACACAGTATGTGCTTCATCAAAATAAGGAAACAAACCACAGAGGAAGATTGTAAGGAGGCCAGGAATTAATGTATGTTGCTTAAAAAAACAAGAGAAATTCATAGCCTTCCACATAAGGAAAACTATAGAATGGTATCCTTATACCAAAAGACTGTGTTGTATATAGTCTGAGGATTTCAGAAAGCTTATTTAACATTTTAACTGGTGAGACCATCGCACACTAAATGTCTTAAGAGGAGATGTGTACAATCAATGGGGAGTTGAACATAGAGTATAATATTGAGGGAAAAAAAACAGTTGCAAACATGAACTCCATGTTAAAGAGAAGATATGCAAAAAAGTAGAATAATAGACATAGTAATGGATGAAACCAACTTGTAAATGATTTGAATTTGTTAACTGGTACAACCACTCTGTTTTTTTTTTTCAAAAATCAATTTTTATTAGATATTTTCTTCATTTACATTTCAAATGCCCTGGCATTCTCCTGTACTGAGGCATATAATCTTCACAAGACCAAGGGCCTCTCCTCCCATTGATGGCCTACTAGGCCATCCTCTGCCACATAAGCAACTAGAGACACAAGTTCGGTTCCTCAGAAAATTGGAAATAGATTTACATGAAGACCCCGCTATACCACTCTGGGAATATACGCAAAAGATGCCACAGGGGCACACGTTCTACTCTGTTTGTAGCGGCCTTATTTGCAATAGCCAGAAGCTGGAAACAATCCAGATGTTCCATGACAGAAGAATGGATACAGAAAATGTGGTTCATTTATACAATGGAATACTACTCAGCTATTAAGAACAAGGACATCTTGAGTTTTTCAGGCAAATGGATGGATCTAGAAAATATCCTGAGTGAGCTAACTCAGACCCAAAAGGACATGCATGGGATGTACTCATTAATAAGTGGATATTAGTCAAAAAGGAAAACAAAAACAAAAAACAAAAACTGTACAGAATACACAAGATACTGTCCACAGTACTCAAAAAGCTCAACAAGCTGAAGTGCCCAAGTGAGGACGCCTCAGCCCCTTTTGGGAGAGAGAAGAAAGCAATCATAAATGGGGCGGGGGGTGGGTGGGGAGTGGACTGGGTGGTGTGAAGTAGGGGGGAGAGGGAAACCTGATCTGGTACTGGCTGAGAGAAAAGGACTGAAGCCCTGAGGGCCAGCAGAAAGAATAGAAACAGGCAACCTCAGGAAATAGGACATTGGGGGAACCCCCCAAATGTACCAGAGACCTGGGAGGTGAGAGACTTCCAGGATTCAAAGGGAGGGACCTTAGATGAAATGTCAGACAGTAGGGAGAGGGAACTTATAGAGTCCACCTCCAGCAGGAAGACAGGACATCAGGTGAGGGATGGGGTTGCCATCCCACAGTCACAACTCTGACCCATAATTGCTCCTGTCTGAACGAATTACAAGGATGGAAATGGAGAGGAGCCTGAGGAACAGAAGGTCCAGTGACAGGCCCAAACTGGGATCCAGCTCAAGGGGAGACCCCAAGGCCTGACACTATTACTGAGGCTATGGAGAGCTCACAAAAAGGGATATATCATGGCTGCCCTCCAAAAGACCCAACAAGCAGCTGAAAGAGTCAGATGCAGATACTTGCACCCAACCAATGGACAGAAGCATCTGACCCCTGTTGTTGAATTAGGGAAAGGCTAGAAGAAGCTGAGGAGGGTGACCCTGTAGGAGGACCAGCAATCTCAATTAACCTGGACCCCTAAGGATCTCTCAAGCACTGGACCATCAAACAGACAGCATACACCAGCTGATATGAGGCACCCAACACACAGACAGTAGAGGACTTTGAGGTCTGTGTTTATTCAGAGATGATGCACCTAACCCCCAAGAGACTGGAAGCCCCAGGGAGTTTAGATTTCAGGTGGGATGGGGGTGGGAGCATCCACGTGGAGACAGGGGGTGGGGAGGAGGTATGGGATGTGGAGCAGAGGGGGGGAGTATGGGGGGGCTGGGGAATGAAATATGGAGTGTAAAAAATAAATTAAAAATAAAATTAAATTAAAAAGGATTTGAATTTGTTACCTTTGGTGAAAAAAGGAAAACTTATTGGACTATATGTTAAGGCATAGGTAAAAAGTTAAGGCTTAGGTAAAATGTTAATATCTAGGCAACAGTTTTTTGGCAAGGAAACTTTTCTCATATGTTTATGCTGTTACTAGGAAATTTTCTAATGCCAAGATGGACTACATATTCGGTTATGTTCCGTGCCCTTGGAAACCAGTCATAATAAAAGTCAATAGAATTGCTTTATAGTTACCCATCATAAGCTTGGACCCTGACCAACCACCTAACAGCACATGTGTATAAGCTTTTATGGCATAACCTGCCCCTGGGATGGACCCCAACATGAGAGAGACACCTGCACCAATATAAGAAACTATTTGGAATAAGACTTCCATTTTAAGTTATAGTCCACTAAAGTTTAAGTTCCCAAGATCTACCTGGAAATTGACAGCCTACTTGGCAGAAAGAGACATGTATGTGGATAACTGACATTCTGGTTAGCGTGCTAAGACATAAATGTTAGACAAGTTCCATCCTAGTAGACAAGTTAGAACATGAATATTAGACAAGTCTCCTGCCACAGTTGAATACCCCAACCAATGGGAACAGGATAAATGTACAACAAAGACATGTTTCTAAGGAAATCCTCTATCCCTTAATTCTGATTGGTAAAATAACTTGGCACAGAAATTTGTGGATTTGAGGCTTAAAACTCCTATAGGATTTTAACTCAGGGTCATGATTCAGTTCCAGAATCTGGACCATGGCCTTGGTTGACCAGTCCTGGGGCATATGCTCAATACACTATCCCTGTCTGACTGAGATCAGTGTTCGTGTGATTTGTGAGGCAATTTCTAGACCCCAACAGACTATATTCTGTGTTAACATTGGTTTAAAATAAATTTAATTATAAAATATGGTTAAATACCAATAATAATAATATTAATATTAACAGCTATAATACATCAGAAAATTTAAATATCTCCCCCCCAAATCCCAATTAACATTTATGAAAGGCAGTGAAAATGTTAATGAATGGAGTATTTGTCCTGGCTTTGTATGTCACTACCAAGTAGTTCAGGAAGGATTGTGAGTGTATATTCTTAGAGTTATTCCAGGAATACATAAAGAATGAATGATATAGAATGCTAGTATTCTATGACCTTCTAAAGGTGTAGTGGATAGAGGTAGCACTCATCAGGGTCATCCAACTTTTACAAAAGACAAGATGGCCAGATATGATGAGTCTCATGATGAAAACACCGGAGCTATTCATAAAGTAATATTGCAGATACATACAGAAAGGATGACCAGTTTAATAATTAGCATCTGGCAGTTGCTTGACAACATCAGAAACACTGGCTTTATATTATACCTCATACCATATGTTGATATAATTTTGTTCATTCTGACTTCTAAATGTATAAATATAGAATTTGCAAAGTCTAAAAGTCAACTAGAAGGTGCTCATCCTTTTTCATTCTCTTCATGATCTGAGGCCAAAAAGAGGTTCTTACAGGACTAAAGATGTTAAAGGGTGGAGCATGATGGAGAAGACTGGTAAGTTTAACTACATAAATATTCAAAGATTTGCATATCAAAAGACATCTTGGAAACACCAAGGCAAGACTGAGATTATTACAACACATAAAACCACCAAGGTTAATTATCAAACTATATTAAAAGTTACAAACTATATTAAAACTTTGCAGTCAAAACCAGCAAAAAGACAGAAAGAAGCAATCTGTGTTTTTAATAGCTACCTTAGCAACTATCAGGTACTGCTTTACACCAATCATATTTACACAAATTGATGAGGATTTACACAAATTGTAAAGTAATTCACCCACTCTGTTATTGTTAGTTGTTCATTTTGGTTAGCATTGGGCAACCTCTAGGAAAATGGTGTACTTATCCTATGACCTATCACTATTTGAATTTTATTTTTTAAAAAAATTGTATATGTGCTATGTGTATATAGGTTTCTACATGTTTGTGTGTGTGTGTGTGTGTGTGTGTGTAGGTCAGAGGACATCCTCAGGTCTTGGTCCCCACTTTCTAGCTTCTTTGAGGCAGTGTCTTTTTCCTGTTTCCTTTCACATATGCCAGGCTAGGTGGACCATAAACTTCCAGGCATTCTCCTGCCTGCCTCCTGTGTCCGTATAGGAACACTAGAGACTCAGTTATAGCAATTAGATTTTACATGTGTTCTGGGATTTTAAACTCAGTTCCCTACAATAGCCTAGCAAGCGATGTATCTGCTGAACTATCTCCCCGCATCCCAATTTGGATTTTAAGTATTTCCCATATGTGCATATGCTTAAAGCTTGGTCCCTAATGCAAATGTTAAAAAGTGGGAAATTTGGAAGATAAATGGATTTTGAGTGATTGTCCTCATCAATGTATTAATCTATTTGTGAATTAATAATTTAATGGGCTATCTGAAGACAGCAGAAACTCTCCCCTTCTCTCCCCTCTGTCCGTCCTCTCTCTCCTTGGATCAGCTCTCACCACGTGGTGAGAAGTATCACTTTACCAACATGATGTTCTGCCTACCACAGGCAAAAAACCCTATCTGTAAGTTGAAACCTCTGAAGACGTAAGCTAAAAATATAACTTTAGTTTAAATTTATTTTCTCAATTGCAAAGCTGATTAACACAGTACCTAAAGAATTTTTCATGTGTAAAAATTGAGCCCATTCAGTAAGAGAATAACTAAGGCATTTATAATATTTATCAATGTAAAAGTAAGTAAGTTTATTGTAGCATCATAATCTGCATATAATGATATTAGTATAATATATGTGCACAATATGAGTGAATGATTTGGAGCAACATGTATCATTATAGATCAATCTAAAAAACCCTACATTGATAGAAACATTCCTTGAAAAAGTTAAGAACAGTATAGTATAGGTTATCAATATCTAAAATGAACATAGGTGCAGTTTTATATGTTAATGTAAATAAAAAGCACGAAATATAGGATTATAGCACTCTCTAGAGAGCATACAGAATATATGATAATTTTCAAATTATCCAACTAAAGACAATAGTAAGTGAACAATAATGCCATTTTAATAATCTTAGCACTGATTGCTTTATGCACATAAAGTATTAAGGGAGTTTTAAGGAAACCATAAAGCCACCAACTGGTGTCCTGGCCAAATTTGAAAAAGATGTCTCTAGGCCATCAAACTAAATGAGAGTTACTATTCAATTATTGCTAGTAATAAAGACTCCTTCAGACAACTTAGAGCAAGGCTGGCCGAACTCTTCAAAAAACTATTTCCATAGTGTGGCATAGCTATTTTAAGTATCTGTCAGGTCTTGAGCAGTTTCTATGTATCTTTTTGGCATTTGGTCATATTCTGAACTAGCAAATAGATGTTTGAGTAACCAAGGAAGACACAGAATGGCTGTGTATTTTCACTCTAAACCTTCTTTGTACAAATGGGAAGTAAAACCCAAGCCATTATCATTAACAAAAATGTTTTTATTATAACACATTTATAGATTCACTCAGTTTTCATACTGAGGCTTCATCATGAGTCTACTTATGTAAATGAAAAAGATTGGCAGTGTAGAAAACATTTAGAATACTTTATCTTCTGTGACTTGTACTGTGATGGATCTCTCTGTTAATAAATGGCATTGGGCATTATGTTCCACAGTGACTTATTAAAAGATCAAAGAATTAAATTATTTTTATAGCTAAATAAAAGTAGTGGCATGTGACCAAATCAGTCCTCAGGGAGAGGTGTTAGTAGTACAGTGGTGAACATAGCTGCCTTTCAAAATTATACCTTGAGATATTTCTAAGGAAAAAAATACAACTAGTCATAATTCAAAAAATTGAAAACAGCCTATATAAATGTTCTAGAAGAAAATATACAAAATTGTTGGTTTCTCTATATGTTGGGATTATTAAAATTTTCAAATGTATGCAGATCATTTTTCTATTTCAAAAAGTTTCTGCTAAAGTAATACACTTATTTTTGGAAAACACACAATTCCTAATAGAACTATTAAAGAAAATCCTGTGTTATTTACTATTACAATATGAAACATTATCAGTATGCCTTGGTAATTTTCATTAAAATTTCTTAAGTATTCTGTTTCAATCAGGAGTGATTGTCCTTTCATTTTCAAAAGTCATCTCATCAACACAATTTTTATTAGATAGTTTCTTTATTTACATTTCAAATGCTATCCCAAAAGTTCCCTCCCCCTGCCCTACTCCCCTACCAACCCATTCCCACTTCTTGGCCCTGGCATTCCCCTGTACTGGGGCATATAAAGTTTGCAAGACCAAGGGGCCTCTCTTCCCAATGATGGCTGACTAGGCCATCTTCTGCTACATATGCAGCTAGAGACACGAGCTCTGGGGTACTGGTTAGTTATATTGTTGTTCCACCTACAGGGTTGCAGACCCCTTCAGCTTCTTGGGTACTTTCTCTAGCTCCTCCATTTGGGGCCCTGTGTTCCATCCTATAGATGACTGTGAGCATCCACTTCTGCATTTGCCAGGCACTGGCATAGCCTCATTCGAGATAGCTATATCAGGGTCCTTTCAGCAAAATCTTGCTGGCATATGCAATAGTGTTTGGGTTTGGTGGCTGATTATGGGATGGATCCCCAGGTGGGGTAGTCTCTGGATGGTCAATCCTTTCGTCACAGCTCCAAACTTTGTCTCTGTAACTCCTTCCATGGGTGTTTTGTCCCTATTCTAAGGAGGAATGAGGTATCCACACTTTGGTCTTAGTTGTTCTTGATTTTCTTGTGCTTTGCAAATTGTATCTTGGGTATCCCAAGTTTCTGGGCTAATATTCACTTATCAGTGAGCACATATCTAATGACTTCTTTTGTGATTGGGTTACCTCACTAAGGATGATATCCTCCAGGTTCATCCATTTGCCTAGGAATTTCATAAATTCATTGTTTTTAATAGCTGAGTAGTACTCCATTGTGTAAATGAACCACATTTTCTGTATCCATTCCTCTGTTGAGGGGCATCTGGGTTCTTTCCAGCTTCTGGCTATTATAAATAAGGCTGCTATGAACATAGTGGAGCATGTGTCTTTCTTACCAGTTGGAACATCTTCTTGATATATGCCCAGGAGAGGTATTGCGGGATCCTCTGGTAGTACTATGTCCAATTTTCTGAGGAACCTCCAGACTGATTTCCAGAGTGGTTGTACAAGCTTGCAATCCCACCAACAATGGAGGAGTGTTCCTCTTTCTCCACATCCTCACAAGCATCTGCTGTCACCTGAACTTTTGATCTTAGCCATTCTGACTGGTGTTAGGTGGAATCTCAGGGTTGTTTTGATTTGCATTTCCCTTCATCAACACAATTTTATATCCCCTGTCAACTATGCCTATTTGGCATTGAGAGATACCTGTGGTCATTTACCTTTATATTTATATCAAAATATAGTGGTCCCCAACATTTGTTGCTTAACATAATTATCTGGGGAAGTCTTTTTTAACCCCAATGTTCATGACACATCTGGGATATTAAATAAGATTTTTATACGGATGGAGTCTAGGCATCGTTTTTTGAAACAGTTTCTCCAATAGCTGTGATGTGGTTTTAATACTGAGAAGTAGTGTACAGGCTTATGGGTCCTGATGTGGCTCACACACCAGAAGCACTGACATAATTCAAGAGTGTATTAGAAATACAGCTTCTTAAGCCTCACTTCAAAACTCCTACATAAAAATATATTTTTAACCACAGCCAAATGATTTGCGTGCATTTAAGGGTAAAAAACCACTATCTACCAAGTGTGTTCAGATGAGTGATAAAGGTTCAACCAATAGCTTTAGCTGCCTTGAGGGCAGCACTTGATTTAATATGACCCGATCTTCAGGTCAAATATATGGGTAGCCTTTTGTGTGCACTGGTAGATAGATGTGTGCTTATAATGATCTCCCATAGGCAAAGGAGGTTCTACTACTTTTCAGCAGTTCCTCATTATCCTGGGGAAGCAGTCAGTTTGTATTAATTATTAAGACACAATTTATGAACTTTAATCCCCCAAGGATTTTCACAACTTCTTTTCACTTCATCATAGGTTAAACCTCAAAAGTCTTTCATTATCCACGTTCATTCACAGCTTGCATGGTACAGTCAGAGGAAGCCCTTGCCAGATACCAGATAGTGGAGATTATTTCCATTTGAGTGCTGGGAGTTGAACCCTGGGCCCCATACATGTTGACTATTTGCTGTATCACTAAGTTCCACTCACAGCCCAATTTTCCTACCTGTAAATGGGAAACCCTGTGAGTAGAAAGTCCTTTCTGCTCCTTTTCTACCTAGCCAATGCGAACTTACCACCCAAACACTGAGTCCTGCATCCCAGTATAGCCTCACTCACCCCGTGCATTCTCATCCCAGAGGACCTTCTCTCACTGTTGTTCATCTTCTAGGGCGGTGTTGCTGAGTCTTTGCAATGTATTAGTCCAGGAAAGGCATGAATGCCTCAAAACTCCTAGGACTTCTTATCCATCGTGCATATGAATAAAATCAGACTTTAAAACAATGAACCATACTGTTCATGGATATTTGCCAGGAGCATGACAGAGGTTTGACACAGTCAGAATAGAAAAACCACTAGAAATAATCTGGTTTTGAAAATGAAAGGGCCAGGCAGTGGTGGCGCAAGCCTGTAATTCCAGCACTTGGGAGAAAGAGGCAGGTGGATTTCTGAGTTCATGGCCAGCCTGGTCTACAGAGTGAGTTCCAGGACAGACAGACATACACAGAGAACCCCTGTCTCCAAAAAATTAAAAAAATAATAAAAAAAAACATTTAAAAAAAAAAGAAAGAAAAAGAAAGGGTTCATTGTGTTCAGGGAAACAGGTAGGCTAACTCCAGATCTTCTGAACCCATCCCCCAGGCCCATCCGGCTTTGCAGAGACCACCTGCTGAGACCTCCCTTAATCGCTGTCCCCAGTGCAATACACAGATCCTCCTAACCTCCAGTCCACTCTTTCCACACCTCCCTTTTGCAGCAGGCACCGCCTGCTAATCCACAGGCCCCTCCTGCCAGGGAACTAGATAGGGAAACTGCAGATCTTCACCTCTCCTTCTGCTCCTCCAGACCAAATCCCCAAGTCTCACCTCTTGTGTCTTGTAAAATGGCAGCGTGGGGGGTGACTTTAGGAGGTCCTGCCTAGGTGTCCCCCTGAACAATTAAGCCTAATATAAAAGGGACTTTATCTGGGAGCTGGGGGAGGAAGTAGATGATAGGTTATTTCTCTGCTGCTGGTGAAATGAGCCAATTCAAGACAGATTAGATTATTTTAAAGGCAGATTTATGGATGGGCAAGTTTACTAACCCCAAGGACCAAGGCCTGGGAAGTCGCCATGGGGAAACGAGATGGAGAGTAAGGAGTCAGAGAGAAAGGGGCATGCATGCAGAGATAAGAGAGAAGAAAGACCAAAATGTCTGAAATATATAGGGAGGAGCCTCTGGGGGGAAGGGCAGCCCAGCACCTGGGCTGGAAAGTTCAGGGTTGGGGATAGATAGGGCACGCCAGGTAGGGACTGAGGGATGCTGAGAGAACCTGGAAAGCCAGGTCTGCTTTGGTATGCAAAATATACATTCCAGGCCCTTGTAGAGGCAGAGGAGGGAGAAGGACAGAGGGAGGGGAGGGGAGGGGAGGGGAGGGGAGGGGAGGGGAGGGGAGGGGAGGAGGAGTCTGAAAAGTCCTTATAGCTGTTGCTAGGTAACTGTTGGTCAGAGCCTAGAGGGGAAAAAAAAAAACTGCTAACACCACCCCCTGCAGATCTCCTCCTACATCCCTCCTCCAGCTCTTTGCTTTATCTCAGCCCCTAACTCCAGCAAGCACTCCATTGAAACCCACGGGGACTTCTTTCATGGAAGCAGGTAGGCTAACAATAGATCTTCCCTTTTTTCATGCCTCCTCCAGATCCAATCCCCAGCCTCATCCCTAGCTCCTCAGCAGAAAAATCTGGCAGTCCCACGATCTCTAGTGGATCCTACAGATACTTACATTCCAACCTCCCTTCCTCTACTCTTTCCTTTGTCCCAGCCCCCAATTCCAGCAGGCATTCCCTGGGAACCCACGGCCACTCTGACCAGGGAAGTAGGCTTAAGGCAGATCTTCATCTCTCCCTCCTTTACTCTGATTGCAACCCCGTCCCCAGTCACATTCCCAGCTCTGTAGCAGACCTTCTGCTGTGGTGTCTTCTCACTCTTCCCTTTTTGCTAAGTAGGTCCTAGTGGAACCCCCTGTTTTTTCCCTCTTGTGAAGCCCCTCCACTGCCTCCAGCTTATTCACATTCCTAAGTGTCAGTCCCAATACCCAGAATCACAATTTTACATGGGACTCCCAGTAATCACACCCATCAGGACCCTAGAAAAAATTTACTACAGGCAACACACAAACAGCATACTTTCCTCCAGAGGAAACAGTTTCTCTAGAGAGGAAACAGAAACTAAGGCACAAAATTCTCACAAAGAAAGGTAAGACAATATATCAGCACCTACTATTCCAATCTTCCTGATCCCAGATGCTTAGACATCAACAGGAAAACACAGTAACAGCCAAGACAATGTCTCCACTAAAGTCCAGCTATCCTACCACAGCAGACCCTATTCCAACATAGCTGAAGCACAAGAAAAAGATGCTTAAATACTCTTTATGAATATGACAAAATTCATTAAAGAAGAAATGAATTAGTCCCTTAAAGAAGACTATGACAATATGAACAAACAATGGGAGGAAATGAATAAAACCATTCAAGACCTGAAATAGGAAATAGAATCAATAGAGAAATCCCAAACTGGGGGAAATCTAGAAATGAAAAATTTAGGAACTTGAACAGGAAACAGATAACCAAGGCTCACCAACAGAATACAAGAACTGGAAGGGAGAATCTCAGGCACTGAAGACACGATAGAAGAAATGGATACATTGATTAAAGAAAGTGTTAAATCTAAAACACTCCTGGCACAAAATGTTCAAGAAATTTGCTACTCTATAAAAAGACCAAAACTAAGAATAATAGCAATACGGAAGGAGAAGAAACCCAGGTCAATGGTTCAGAAATAATAAAAACTGCATGGTTATAGTCATTAAAAAGACACATTCATCAATGGAATCAAAATAGAAGACCCATGCATAAATCTATACATCAATGGACACCGGATTTTTTTTTTAAATAAAGGAACCAGAAATATATACTGGACAAAAGAAAGCATATTCAACAAATGATGCTGGTCTAACTGAATTTCTGCATGGTGAAGAATATAAATCCATCCATATGTGTCACCCTGTATAAAACTCATGTCTAAGTGGATCACAGACCTCACCATAAACTAAAAACATTGAACCAGATAAGAGCAAGTATGGGACAGCTTCAAAAGCACTGGACAGGACATGACTTTCTGAACCGGTGTTGAGTACAATAGTACAGGCACCAATATCAACAATTAATGAGTAGAACCACATGAAACTGAAAAGCTCCTGTAAGACAATGGATCCTGTGAACAAGACAAAATGGCAGCCTACAGAATGGGAAAAGATTTTGACCAACTCCACATCCTATGGAGGGCTAATATGCAGAGGACCTCCCTTAAAGCTGCTCAGCAGGGACAGCTCCCAGAAGAAAGGCAGTAGTCCTTGCTGGGTCTGTTTGCTTAAACTCATTTTACCTCCAATGCTTTCAGTGTTGTTCCCATTAGGCCGGTGTATAATAAATTTCAGAAGTCAACCATGAGAGATAAAACTGATCTCCACCATCAACCAATTTCCATGCAAATTAGATTTGCTAAACACATAGCCTGGAAAAGGAAAGAAACAAGCTGTCATAAAAATTGGGAAGACCTAAAGTGTTTTTCATCACTTATAACAGAACGAAGCATCATTTCCCCAAGTGCATCTCTGTGTGACTGTCTCATGCCAGTCCTTCACAGAAGTCCACAGTTAGTTCAGTCATGTTCATTCTAGAGTTGCTCACTCATTCTCATGTCTGGCTCCTGTTACCAACGAAGCAGGAAGTATTACTAGAGAGAAACATTTGTTCTAACATAAGGGCATGTGTAAAGGTCTGGCTTCCTAAGTCAATACCTGTGTGTACAGAGAAGTGCTTTTTCCCGGTTTCTTTCAAGACTCTTTTAAGTTAGACTCACTTTGGAAGGGCTTGTTGAAAAATGCAAGTTTCTAGGATCTATCCTTTGAATCTCCATATCTGGAGACATGATGCACCTTTTAATCAAGCTTCACATGATCATTGTGGACCGGCTCAGAAATGAGCCCATTTCTTTAAAAAGCCACAGAAAGTTCATTGAGTTTTAAAGTCATGGCTCCCTTACTAGAAGCTAGAGTAGAATCAGAAACTTTGTTTTCTGGCATATCTCTCATACCTCAAATAGAGATGTCTACATAGAGTTTCTGTAACTGACCTAATAGAGTTTGTCTCAATTTCCTGTGGGCAGAGAATTGAGAACTATGGGGAAATCCCATTCCCTTTTGTTTGGAGGAAGAAGGGAATCGGGAGGCTATTCTAACAACACCCAAATCCCTGGATCTATTTATCTCTGAGAATTCAGCTATCTCTCTGTCATGCTCTTATTTTTTTTTCAATTCAACAAATTGCCTGGGTTTAATGCTCAGATCCTTCTGATTTAGTATCTGTCTCTTGAAACTTACAAAATTGTTATAAATACAGCCAGAATCTTATGATATATTATTTGTAAATTATTTTATTATCTTTATGGTATGTTAGTCTATAACCTAACTTTTGAACTAAAGTGGAAAATAAAACCTGTTCTGTAAAGAAGCCTTCCCACTAACATCATATACCAGGGCTTGTAAGGACAAAGACTAAATTTCTTGATGTTTCCTTCTTAATGGAAAACATTTCCTTCTTAAGAGGAAAATAAAAGATGTAACTTGCCACAGATTGAAATGCTCAAATTGTTTTTTTCCTGTCATGCTTTCAGATCAGCTTAGCCTTAGCAAAAGTGAATCAGTAGTAAGATATTTAAGCCACAAGCACTTGCAGAAATCTTATTCTTTTAAAGAAAGAATTATCTGCTGAAGTCTTGTCTAGCTCCAGTGAAGGTATCATCTATCAACGGAGAGTGGGGTTAAAAGGGGGAACTGCTGCAGTTGACTTAAATACAGCCACAAGGGAGGATTTTGTGGTCATGATGCTGATTCAGAAATGTTAGGAATCTGAAGAGAGAATGCATTGCAATGAATATTGCCTGACTGATAACTTGTATATGTCAAAATTCAAAATGATTTCTTTGAAATTTGGCTTAGGTGTGGAAATGAGGAATAGAAAAGTTAGAAATATTTTGTTTTCCCAACACCCATCACCTTTTGCCTTGGAGTGAATACCATAACTTTCAATGGAGAATTACTTTTCATTCCAAAAATATAATCAATCATGTGCATGTGATGAAAAGAGTGGTAGATTAGATCAGTTTTGTAATTAGCATGTGATTAAAGCCAGGCCAAATTATCAAAATCTTCAAAGTGCCTTTTTCTATTAAGATTGCTAAGCTATATATAAAACCAGCTTTGAAATGAATCAGTGGTGAATGGGAGTGAAGAAGAGGGTGGTTGTGCACCTACAGATTTCCTTTTAGCAAAACTGGGCTTCATGTGGATTTTTGTCTATTATGGGAGTATCTATCTGAAGAATTCAGTGAAATTCTAGACAGAATTTACCAAGTGACAAATGTTTTTCTTAAAAACAAAACAAAACAAAACTATAAAGACAAGATTGGAAAAATAAGAAAATATGAATGGGTAGGAATAACATGAAATCTTAATAGCATCAGAGGGGGTTTGGGAAAAGGCTCAGTGGGCTAAGTGCTTCCCGCAATGTACATGTAGAGTAAAAGCCAAGCACAGCAACACACATCGTAGCCACCACCCCTGTGGAGACCAGAGGGTCTCAGAGCCTTGCTACCGAACAGTCTACTGGAAATGGCAGACTTCAAATTCAATGAGAGACCCTGTCTCAAGGTAGAGAATAATAGAGCTTTGGTCTCCCTGTGTACACACATGGATGAAAACACACACACACACACACACACGCACACACACATACACAGGATCATATTTAAACAGCACAGAGAATTTTAGATGTTAAGTAAAAGTACAATAACAAGAAAAATTTGGTTTTAGATTATTTTATGAGAAAAAGGATATTAAAAATTATAGAAATAGTAGATGAGCCATAATCACTGCTTAAAGTAAAACTATCCCACTGATTTTGTGTTAGTCTGCTTTTACATTGACTAAGAAGAACCGAAGTATCATTCTGCGGTCTTTCTTCTTCTTGAGCTTCATGTGGGGTATGAATTGTATCTTGGGTATTCTGAACTTCTGGACTAATAACCACTTATCAATGAGTGCATTCCATGTGTGTTCTTTTGTGATTGGGTTACTTCACTTAGGATGATATCCTCCAGATCCATCCATTTGCCTAAGAACTTAATGAATTCATTGTTTTTAATAGTTGAATAGTACTCCATTGTGTAAATGTACCACATTTTCTGTTTCCATTCCTTTGTTGAAGGATTTCTGGGTTCTTTCCAGATTCTGGCTATTATAAATAAGGATGCTATGAACATAGTGGAGCATGTGTCCTTCTTACCAGTTGGAACATCTTCTGGGTATATGCCCAGGAGAGGTATTACTGGATCTTCTGGTGATACTATGTCCAATTTTCTGAGAAACCACCAGACTGACTTCCAGAGTGGTTGTACAAGCTTACAGTCCCAACAGCAATGGAGGAGTGTTCTTCTTTCTCCACATCCTCACCAGCATCTGCTGTCACCTGAATTTTTGATCTTAGCCATTCTGACTGGTGTGAAATGGAATCTCAGGGTTGTTTTGATTTGCATTTCCCTGATGACTAAGGATGTTGAACATTTCTTTAGGTGCTTCTCAGCCATTTGATATTCCTCAGTTGAGAATTCTTTGTTTAGCTCTGTACACCATTTTTAAAATAGGGTAATTTGGTTATTTGGAGACTAACTTCTTGAGTTCTTTGTATATATTGGATATTAGTCCTCTATTGGATATAGAGTTGGTAAATATCTTTTCCCAATCTGTTGGTTACCATTTTGTCTTAGTGACAGTGTTCTTTGCCTTACAGAAACTTTGCAATTTTATGAGGTCCCATTTGTCAATTCTTGATCTCATAGCATTAGCTATCGGTGTTCTGTTCAGGAAATTTCCCCCTTGTGCCCCTATGCTCGAGGTTCTTCCCCACCTTTTTATCTATTAGTTTCAGTGTCTCTGGTTTTATGTGGAGGTCCTTGATCCACTTAGACTTGAGCTTTGTACAAGGAGATAAGAATTAATCAATTCACATTCTTCTACATGCTAACCTCCAGTTGAACCAGCACCATTTGTTGAAAATGCTGTCTTCTATTCCACTGGATGGTTTTAGCTCCTTTGTCAAAGATCAAGTGACCATAGGTTTGTGGGTTCATTTCTGGGCCTTCAATTCTATTTCATTTATCTTCCTGGTATTAGTCATGGTACTAATACCATGCAGTTTTATCACAATTGTTCTGTAGTACAGCATGAGGTCAGGGATGGTGATTCCCCCAGAAGTTCTTTTATTGTTGAGAAGAGTTTTTGCTACCCTGGGTTTTTTGCTATTCCAGATGAATTTGCAAATTGCTCTTTCTAACTATATGAAGAACTGAGTTAGAATTTTGATGGGGATTGCATTGAATCTGTAGATTGCTTTTGGCAAGGTAGCCATTTTGACTATATTAATCCTGCCAATCCATGAGCATGGGCTATCTTTCCATCTTCTGAGATCTTCTTTGATTTCTTTCTTCAGAGACTTGAAGTTCTTGTCATACAGATCTTTCACTTCCTTAGTTACAGTCACATGAATATATTTTATATTATCTGTGACTATTGTGAAAGGTGTTGTTTCCCTAATTTCATTCTCAGCCTGTTTATCCTTTGAATAGAGGAAGGCCACTGATTTGTTTGAGTTCATTTTATATCCAGCCACTTTGCCTAAGTTGTTTATCAGCTTTAGGAGTTCTCTGGTGGAATTTTTAGGGTCACTTATATATACTATCATATCATTTGCAAATGGTGATATTTTGACTTCTTCCTTCCTAATTTTTATCCCTTTGACCTCCTTTTGTTGTCGAATTGCTCTGGTTAGGACTTTGAGTACTATATTGAACAAGTAGAGAGAGAGTGGGCAGCCTCATCTAATCCCTGATTTTAGTGGGATTGCTTCAAGTTTTTCTTCATTTAGTTTGATGTTGGCTACTGGTATGCTGTATATTGCTTTTGCTATGTTTAGGTATGGACCTTGAATTCCTGATCTTTCCAAGACTTTTTATCATGGAAGGTTGTTGGATTTTGTCAAAGCTTTCTCAGCATCTAATGAGATGATCATGTGGTCTTTTCTTTGAGTTTCCTTATATAGTGGATTAAATTGATGGATTTCCATATATTGAACCATCCCTGCATCCCTGGGATGGAGCCTACTTGATCATGATGGATGATCATTTTGATGTGTTCTTAGATTCGGTTTGTTCTTCTCATTGTGCCCTGGATTTCCTGGAAGGTTTGGGTTAAGAGATTTTTGCATTTTGCATTTTCTTTGATTTTTGTGTCAATATTTTCTATGGTATCTTCTGCACCTAAAATTCTCAGTTCTATCTCTTGTATGCTGTTGGTGATGCTTGCATCTATGACTCCTCACCTCTTTCCTAGGTTTTCTATCTCCAGGGTTGTCTCCCTTCGTGATTTCTTTATTGTTTCTTTTTCCATTTTTAGATCCTGAATGGTTTTGTTCAATTCCTTCACCTGTTTGGTTGTGTTTTCCTATAACTCTTTAAGGGATTTTTGTATTTTCTCTTTAAGGTCTTCTAGCTGTTTATCTGTGTTCTCCTGTATTTCTTTAAGGGAGCTATTTATGTCCTTCTTAAAGTCCTCTATCAGCATCATGAGATGTGATTTTTAAATCCAAACCTTGCTTCTCTGGTGTGTTGGGGTATCTAGGACTTGCTGTTGTGGGAGAACTGGGTTCTGATGATACCATGTATCCTTGGTTTCTGTTGGTAAGGTTCTTGCTCTTGCCTTTCACCATCTGGTTATCTTTTGTGTTAGTTGGTCTTGCTGTCTCTGGCTTGAGCTTGTCCCTCCTGTGGGCCTGTAAGCCTGTGTCAGCACTCCTGGGAGACCAGCTCTTGCTTGGTAGGACCAGTGGACAGAGGGCTGTGGAAACAGCCCCAGCGCCTGGGTGCAGAGGGAGGCAGGAAGGACCCTGTTCCAGCTGCTTTGCCACTTCTGAGGCCTGTGTGCTCCTGGATGGTCCCACTTTGGAAAATGGCGATATTACCTCTGAGTCTGGGGGTCAGAGCACTCCCTGGAGAAGAGCTCTCCCCTGGTAGGACCAGTGGACTGAGGCCTGTGGAGCAGCCCAAGCTCCTGGGTGCAGATGGAGGCTGGAAGGACCCTGTCCCAGCTGCTGTAATATAATATTGATTTTAAATAGAAAACTTTATAACAATGAAGGGCAGCAGAAAATAGAAACTGTAAACATTTATAGAGATCTGAGGTTATTTCAACCCCAAACAACTAAGATCAACTAGAAAAGAAAAAACCTACTAATTTATTAGGAAGAAACTGGCTAGCTTATAATAAGTCTGTGAGGTCTAGAATTCTGAGCACAGGCTAAGTGTCAAGAGAAAGGTTGAAAATCATCTAACAGAATCAGTCATTGAAGATTCAACTTGCACTATTACCACTTAGTGCCAAAACTTCCATTGTACTGGACTTCCATTGTACTGTCACTAGGATCCCAATTTTGCTACCCTGGGAATACAATTTTGATGTAACCATGATTCTTCCCTATGGTGCTGTGATAGTTTCAATAGGAATGGCTTCCACAGGTTCATAGATTTGAATGCTTGCACTAGAAGTGAGTTTTGATGTTTCAAGTGCTCAATCCAGGACTAGTGTTACTCTCTCTCTCTTCCCATTACCAGTGATCCAGATGTAGAACTCTTGGCTCTTCATTCAGCACTGTGTCTGCTTGCATGTTGCCACACTATTTGTCATGCTGAAAACAGACTAGACCTCGGAACCTGTAAGCAAACTCCAGTTAAATGCTTTCCTTCATATATGTTGCTTTGGTTATGGTTTGTCTTCTCTGAATAAGAAAGAAATTGGTACCTGGGGCTGGGACACAGCTGTGATGGGACTGAAGATGGTTCTTGTTTGCAAAATGTGGACTTTTGACTTTGCAAGGAGTTGAAAGAACTATTTAAGTGGGAATTTGTGGGTGATACTAGTGGGAGCAGGGAAGACAGTGGTGCTGAGAGCAATGTAGATTAAGATGGCTTTGCTCGAGAGGTTTCAGAGGGGAAGACTATTAGTAAGTGGCTGAGAGATTGTTCTTGTGTTTTGAACAATTTGTGGCTGGTTCTTGCCTTTGTCTGAGAAATCTGCCTGAGGGTAAATTGAAGAGCTTTTGGATTGATGACATTGGCAGAAATAATTTCAGGGCAGCCTAGTATTGATTCTGTTGTGTGGCTATTAGCGGTGACTCTTGATGCAGATCTATAATGAAAAGGAGCAAGCTAAGCAAGGAAAAATACAAAATGTGTGAGGCCAAAAGGAGCACAAGGAAGTGTCATAGTTCGGTGCTGAAGGAAATAAAAAAAATGAAAGAAAAACTGAATCCCAAATGGAAAAAAAAGAGTGTGGTGACCTCAGGGAAGAGCACACACAGATCAGCTTCCAGCTTGGAAAAAGGAATTAAAGAAAGGAAAGCTCATGGCAAGGTATAGTGGTGCAGGCCTCTAATGCCATTGCTGGCAGAGGCAGGTGGGTCTAGTTTGAGGCTAGCATGATCGACAGAGTGAGTTCTAGGACAGCCAAGCTTAACAGTGAAGGGCAAGCTTGTGGAAAATGGATTTGAATGAGGGGCCCATGTTCCAGGTCTAACAAGCAACTTGGGCCACATTGTTCTGGCTTTAGAGTCAAGGATACAAGAACGGATTGTGGAATCTCCCTCCAGTGCTAAGGAAAGTAGCTGAGACCAGGGGAATCTCAAGGGTGACCCTGCACAGAGGCATAGAGAGCCCTTTGTCTGAAGCTGTGAAGGAGAAGCCTTGGAACCCCAAGATGTTGCAGATGCTGGAGTCATGAGGGTACCTGCTGTGGAAAGCTGCTAATAGGGAGTAGAAGCAGCGTAAGAGAGGGAAGTGTGCTGCAGTCAACACAGCTGAAAGGAATTAGAGATATAAAGAGCACTTTGACATGAGACTGCAATGCGGAATCCGAGTCTGCCCTGCTGGTTTTAGGTCTTGCTTTGGTCTAGTATTTCCTCACTGTTTCCTTCCCTCCATTTTGGAGTGGTAATGTATGTCTTGTGCCATTGTATGTTGAAAGAATGTGATCGGCTTTCTTGCTTTGATCTTACAAGGGATTTCAGTTAAGAGATTTATGAATCTCAGAAGACACTTTGAGCTTTGTGTTGAGACTGTAATAGAGTAGGGGACTATTTGAAGTTGAACTGAATGCATTTTTGCATTATGATATGGCTACAAGCCTGTGGGGACCAGGGCATGGAAGGAGGTGGTTTCAAGAGAAATGGCCCCCATGGGCTTAAAGTTTTGAATGCTTGGTCATTAGGGAGTTACACTACTTGACAGGGATTAGGACGTGTGACCTTGTTGGAGGAGGTGTATTGCATTATGTAGATTTCAGTTTCAATTCTCTTACATGGGACTGCTTTGTTACTTACTTCTTCAGACAGCTCAATATTAACAGACAAAAAATAACTAATTTGCATAATTGTTTCTTTAACATTGTATAAGTTATTAGGTTTTTTTCCCCCCAGTTTTGTGGAGTTTAGGATTTCTACAGATAAAATTACAAGTTCAACAATAGTGTCTGGGTTTGATATCTGCACATGGAATGGATTCCTAGGAGGGGCAGTCTCTGGATGGCCTTTCCTTTACTCTCTACTCAACTCTTTGTCCCTGTGTTTCCTTTAGACGGGAGCAATTCTGGATTAATATTTTTGAGATGGGTGGGTGGCCCCATCCCTCAACTGGGGGCCGTGCCTAACCTCTGGATACAGTCTCTACAGGTTCTCTCTACCCTTTGTTAGGTGCTTCACTTACTGTCCTCCCCTCGTTGGGCCAAACCCAGGCACTATTGTTGATGCCAAGAAACACTTGCTGACAGGAGCTTGGTATAGCTGTTCCCGGAGAGACTCTGCCAGAACCTGACCAATAAGAAATGGATGCTTGCAGCCCACCATCAGACTGAACACGGGAACCCCAATGGAGGAGTTAGGGGAAGGACTGAAGGAGCTGAAGCGGTTTGCAACCCCATAGGAAGAACAGCAATATTAACGAACCAGACACACACACCCCCATCCCGAGGTCCCAGGGATTAAACTACCAACCAAACAGAACAGATGGAGGAACCCATGGCTTCAGCTGCATATGTAGCAGAGGATGGCCTTGTCTGGCATCAATGGAAGGGGAAGCCCTTGGTCCTGTGAAGGCTCGATGCCCCATTGTAGGGGAATGTGAGGGTGGAGAGGTGGGAGTGGGTATGTGGGTGGGGGGAGCACCCTCATAGAAGCAGGGGGAGGGGGATGGGATATTGGTGTGGTATACCATGCTGATTAAATTTCATATGTGGGACTAACTTTATACCTCAAGAACAAATCTCATTTGTCAATGGTATGTCTCCTTTAAGCTGTTGATTTTTAGTTGGCTATTCACTTTATTTTTAAAAGGATATATATATATATATATCCATATGAATATTCATATTAACATTTCTTTTCTTGTAGTGTATTTTTCCATCTTTTCCATCAGGGAAATGTCATCCTCATAGTGTCCTCATTGGTTTTTGAAGGGTAGTAGTCAAACATTTTGTTGCTGTCACAAAATGCTCAACAGAACGAACAACTTAGGAGAGAAAAACTATATTTTGGTTCAGTGATTTCAGTCCATGATCTTTGACACTGTTGATTCCAGGTCTGTGGGAAGGAAGATTATTATGGTAGTAGAAGGGGGACTCACCTGGGTGTGGTGGGCCCAAATCTCTTTAAGTGCATACCTCTCGTGACCTACTTCTCGCAGCTAGAACCCATTCTCTAAAGTTAGAACGTTTTCAAAAGTTCCAGCATGTGGGGACCAAGCGTTTCACACAAGAGCCTGTGGGGTACTTGTTCTACTCAAACGGTAACAAGAAGTTTTGGGTTTGACTTCTTTTTTCAAGATTTCGGTAATTGGTATTAATTCCTTTTAAACGTTTTCTGGAATCAAATAAGACACAATCCTCAAATGTCACAATCAAAAATGTTGAAAGCCCAAAAGGGTCAAAATCCCAAATAGTTTGAAATCTCAAAAGGTGAGAAGCACAGTCTCCAGTGATGGGGGCACATAATGGAAGAAAGGCAAGTTTTAAGGAAGGGATTAGTGAGTTTGGGTCACATGCAAGATCGTTGCACCATGTCTGATGAGAATACCTATAAACTGGGAAACCATTTTTTTTTATGTGTGTGTTTTGGCTCTGACATTAATGCCAATATGAATGAACTAGATTGAGAAAAAAAAAAACCCATCTCTCAGTAGGCCCCTCAGGTCAGAGGTCAGAGCAGACAAAACTTGATTTGACAAAGATGCATTATCATGTTATTGACTTTATATGCAAGAAATATTCATGTGTGAAAACATGTTTAAACTTTCCTAATGAATGAAGAGGTGTTTCTTTTACACACCTGTATTTAGGAAAGATAAAATTTCTTTTGATTTTGATTCTTTGGCCAGATGCATATGGTAATTTATCATGGCTTCTTATTAATCTCATCAAAAGTATTTGATATGCTCACTCCAGTATGTCAGATAACTTTAGTTATACATTTAAATGTACAAGAGTATATCTATAGTTGGACACATTTAAACACTCTGTTTAAAAATATTTATGAGGGCTTGGTGGTGCACGCCTTTAATCCCAGCACTTGGGAGGCAGAGGCAGGAGGATTTCTGAGTTCGAGGCAAGCCTGGTCTACAGAGTGAGTTCCAGGACAGCCAGGGCTACACAGAGAAACCCTGTCTCAAAAAACCAAAAAAAAAAAAAATTTATGAATGTGCTTCATCTAGTTACAACTATTATGTCCATGCAACTGCTATCAAGAAACAATAGCCAAACATTAGGTGGAGTTCATGAAACCCTGCAGAATCGGGGAAGAAGGATTGTAGGAGTTAGAGGGGTCAAGGACTCCACCAGAAAACCCACAGGAACAACAAACCTGGCCTCATAGTAGCTCACTGAGACTGAACCACCAACCAGGGAGCCTGCATGATCTAACCTAGGTCCTATGCATATATGATATAGTTGTGTTGCTTGGTGTTCTTGTGGGACTCCTAACAGTGGGAGTAGGGGTGTCTTTCTTTGGCCTGCTCTTTCCTCCTACTGGGTTGTTTCATCCAACCTTAAAATGAAAGGAGGTGCCTAATTTTATTGTAACTTGATAAACTATGCTTGGTTGATATTCCTGGAAGTCCTGCCCTTTTCTGAAGGGAAATGGCGCAGTGGATGGGGAAGAAGGAGGTGGGGATTAAAGGAAAAAGGGAATGGAGGTCAGGATATTATATATGAGAGAATAAATTGATAAATCAAAATGAGTGAAAAAAGAAACCTGAGTGTTAGAAATATATGTGCCTTGCAATTTTCTTCATTTTGAAAAGTACAAATATTCAGTCACATTTTATATTTCTCAAATAAATCCCCATGGACGAATGCAAATATGTGCTTTGAAAGTATTTTAAAAATACTTTTCAAGAATAACATTTTAATACTCCCAGTCAGTATTCAACATAGGAATGCTGTGAGCTTTCCAGGATTTAGATTTTAGGAATTTTGATGTTTCAACATTTATGATGATGGCATCCAGGATTTTTCTTCTCAGAATTATGTTCCCAGTACAGCAGAATTCATTTCTGAAGCCATCTGGTCTTGGGCTTTACTTTGTTGGGAGACTCTGGATTGTTTATTTAATCTCCTTAACTATTATAAATCTGCTCATATTTTATATTTCTTCATAATTCACTCAGTGGGCTTTATGTTTCTAGGAATTTACTCATTTCTTCAATTTTTCTGGTTTGCTGTTATGTATTTTTTTCTTGTAGTCCCTTATACTCTTTTATTTTTTTGTGGCATCAGTAGTAATTTATCTCTGGAATTCTTGATTTTATTTATTTGAGTTTTCTCTTTTTCTAGCAAAAAGTCGTTTGTCAATTTTGTGGGTGTGTAACAAGCAAATCCAACCTTACCGACTTCTCTGCTACCCTTCACTTGTACATGTATATCATTTCTAATCTTCATTTTTCCTTCTCTTCAGCTAACTTCAGGCTTGGCTACTCTCTTCTCTCTCCACCTTTTGTTGAGACAGGACCTCAGGTAGTCCAGACTGATCTAGAACTCACAAATCTCACAATCCTCTGCCTCAGACTCCCAAACACTGGGAATATAAACATATGTTACCATATCAAGTTCTTTGAGGTTGAAGATTTAGATTGTTTGACTATTTCCTCATTTACAATGTGGGTATTCATCTTCATAGTCACCATTACCAGTTTTATTCCTATTTTTGCTTTGGCTGCAAAATCTATATGTTTAGCTATATTATATTTTCATGTTTCTCAGAATATTTTCTACCAGAACTTTGAATTTATTCTCTAAGTATTTGTGCTATTGTGTCAATTTCTACTTGTTTGGTCATTTTCTTGCAACAATTTATTTTAATTCATTCTTGTGGTTAGAAAAGAAAACTTAGTGTGATTTCCATCTCCTTAAACATTTTAAGACTGTTTCTGTGACATAACACATAGTATACCATACAAAGTGTTCCATATGTGCCTCAGAAGAATGTATGTTCTACTCTGCTTAGGCACACTGTTCTTTAGGTCTAGGCCCCTTTTGTTCTAAGTGTTGTTTAGGTCCTCTGTTTCTTATTGATCTCCCAAAGTCTCCTGAGAGATATATTATTATTGTATTATTGTCACTTCTTTCTTCATTTCTTAGCAAATTTAGATGCACTGACTGTAGTGCATGCTTACTTATCATTGTTTAATTTTCCTGGTTAGTTCAAACTGCTATTGTTGTATAACATCCTTATTTATCTTTCGTGACAGCTCTTAAGTCTACTCGGCTTTCCTACATATGGCCATTTCTGCTCTCTTTCTGTTGTAATTCAAATAATATTTTTTCTAGCCTTTCACTGTCTGTCTTTTAGTCTGAATTGGGTCTCTTGTAGACAGTCTGTAATTGGATATTGATTTTTAAAATCCATTTAGACATCTTATGTCACTTGATTGGCAAGCTTAATCATTATCACTTAATGTAATTGTTGCTAGGTTACGTATTTGTTCATTATTTTCTAATTTGTAGATCTTGCCATTCGTTTCTCACTTGACTGTATTCTTTTTGTTTTGTGTTTTATTGATGTGCTTTTGGAATGTGATTCTTTTTTTTCCCCCATCTTATCCTAGATGCATTTTCTTTGTGGTTACCATGGGACTTACATAAAACACCCATAATTATCAAAAGCTATTTTAAGCAGACTACAACTTAACTTTAATCACACACAAAACCCTCACTTTCCCATCTGTATCTCCAGAGAATTTTTATTTTATTCATTTTCAATTTAAACTTTTCATATACCTGACCATTAAACATATTTTATCATTTTGGTTTTTGCCTTTTAACTTCTGTGCAATAGGCAAAAAATGACTTAAGCAGTACTATTATAGTATCACAGAATTGTGTATTTGTCTATATAGTTTTCCTGACCATAAAACTTTGTATTCTCATGTGCTCCATTTTGCTGTATTCACTTTTTGTTCATTTCAACTCAAATAACTCAATTTTGTATGTCTTATATGGACAATGATGTTGCATACCCATAAAATTTTCTTACTTGGTATTATCCTTGTCTTCATTTCTGAATAAAAGTTTTGCCAGATATTGAATTTTGGTTAGCAGGTTTTTGTCTATAGTGGTGTGTGTGTGTGTGTGTGTGTGTGTGTGTGTGTTTGTGTGTGTGTGTGTGTGTATTTTTAGTTTTTTTTCTATTTTTTCTCATCTAAAACTCCCATGGACACACATATTTTTCCACTTGATGATATCCCATAAGCCATTTAGACTTATTTAAATTATTTTATTTGTTGATTTCATATGTGAGTCCTGTGTTTACATTACTCCCCCACCTCCACATCCTCCCATATGTCCCCACTTCCTCAGAGATTCATGACCTCTGTTTCTTTAGTTACTATGGTTGCATATTTACATAGAAATTTGTAGATACAACCTTCTGAGTTCATTTGGTGTTGCTCATATTGTGCTTATATGGTGTTGCTTAGAATTGGACAACCTTTCAGGGAAGACCAATCCTCCCACATGGAAAGAACTTGAGATCATTATTTCCCACCACCAACAAAGGTAAATCCTTTGATTTAGGTGCCTACAGTCAGACACCCAGAAAAGACATAAATTCACACAAAGATTTGAAGCCTCTAGAATCTTTTACCCATAATTATTGGTTACATTTTTACATGCGTGAACCCTGTTCATAATGACTCAGAGATGCCCAAATTCTATAGATATAGGGAGGAAAATTGAAGAAAGAAGTTATTAATTGACTGTTGTAGGTGTATTTTTTAAAACACAACCTACTTTTAATAAGGGTTCCATCTAGCCCATCACCCATTAGAGATAATGGAAAAGAAAGGCTATTAGGATACAGAGGAAGTGGACCTGTTTAGAAGTAGTTGTTTGGGGCAATTCCAATCTCTGTTGTTCTCAGTCCAGTCCACTAGCAAACACCAAACACAAACCAGCAGCTGCAGTCCTGTCCACTAATCAGACACCACATGGGAATCAGCAAGAAGAAACTGTGAAGCTCGCCAACTGGTTGGTGGTGTCATGGGTGCAGTTTTCTGTGATATATAGAAGACACTATCTCACAGCAGATGTCCTGGTCCTCTGGCTCTTACATTTTGCTAATCTCTTCCTCTGTAATGTTTCCTAAGACTTCTGTGTAAGGACTATTTTGTAGATGTATCAGTTAAGGGACCTTGCATTTTGACCAGTGCATCTTTCTGTAAAACATTTTTTCTGCTACAGAATGACTTCTTTGATGAAGAGGAAGAGAGAGCCATAGTTATATGTAAAGTTAGGTTCTGTTCACTCATTTTCATTCTCTTTTCATTTTGTTTTTATGAGACAGTTTCAAATGAGATGCTTTCATCCTCAAATTCAGAAATTCTTTGTTCTACTTAATCAAATATGCTGTCAAACTTCTTTAGTGAATTTCATATTTATTTATTTCATATTTTGGCTATAAAATATGAAATAAATATGGTTCTTTCACATTTAAATATATTCACATATATTTAATTTTGCTCATTTTATGAACACATAGTGCATTTTTATGCCAGATATACTTTTTTCATTGTTCATATACTTTTATTTTCTAGCATTTTGTAAAACTCCTTGTCTCAACCCTTCATCCCTCCCATCTGTATACATAAGATTTTGACAATTCTGTGTTATTATTTATGTTTTGAACAGTGTCGTCATCTCTCTCAGTCATTATGAACAGGACTCACAAGGGTTAAAATCTTAACCAATTATCATGGCCAAAAGAGTCTAGAAGCTTTAAGCCTTTGAGTGTGTGAGTATGTCTTCTCTGGATGTACACATGTAGGCATTTAAGAGGATTTGCCAATTTTCTGTTTGCAGGAATTAATAACCTCAAGTTCTTTTGTGACTGTGTGCTATACTACAGTTGGTTCTAAGGCGTGCAGTAGGCCTTCTAAGCCTTTTGTCCTTAGAAACTCAAAGAATCTAAACATTGCTGGGTCCTGTCACCTCCCAAGTCAAGCTTGGTATAGGCCAGTCTCTCAGTTGTATAATGATATTCTTCTCTTTCCCTTGAAGTGAAAGACCACTTCTGACTGTTGTTCTGTGAATCCTATATGGCAACAGCATACTACTAAGAACAGTTTTGTTTGTAAGGGTGCACAGCAATTCCCCAGAATGTGATAACTTCTATCAGTGTTCTTGATAGTCAAGACACAAACAGGCATCCCCAGTCAAACCCATAGAAAGTTGAAACTGGATATATAGCTCAGCCATTTCTTTCTGTCTGTAAGGATAAACATGGAACTAAGAGAAATTTCCTCCCAATAACACTGCACTGTACCAAACTATGCAATGAGAGTACCATAAAATCTCCCACAGGCATTTAATGAGGTTGGATTCAAGTTTGCATGTCATAAAGGGAACATATCACCAATTTCAAGGTATCTCACAGATAGAGTTGATCAATATCTGTGTGAATCTGTGTCTCCATGAAATGAAGGAAGATCCTGCCAATCTGATAATTTTACTCTGTGGCTTGGGGCTTCTTCAAAGAAGAGAGAAATAAAATTATACCGTGCTTGTGAATTTTTGAGGATTTGTTTATTTATTTACTTACTTACTTATTTCTGAGGTAGAGTTTTCACTCTGTATTTCTGGCTATCCTGGAATTTACAGAGATCCATCTATATCTGCCTCCTGAATGCTGGGATTAAAGCCAGGGGGCACTATGCCTGGCTGGGATTTTTACTTTGTATGGAGCAAATCCTTATCCTAATGGTTAAAGAGAAAAGCTTTCTTTGTATAGTAGATAAAACCACAAAATCCTTAGAACTTTACAAATCTAGACTATATAAATCCAAAGTTCAATGTCTACCTCTTCCAAGTGTTTTGCAAGAGAAAAATTTCAAATTATGTTCTTAACCAAAAATGGGGAACTAAATGATATTTACATTATGAGGGTATATAAAATATGATTCTTAGGAAAGCAAATCCTCCTATTTTATTTGTTTATTTATTTACCCATAGCAAAACAATGGCTTTCTTTCTCTTTTACTGTGTTAAGAAAGGTGGATGAGAGTTTCAGGTGTTAATTTATTGGTCTACCTCAAATTGTATATCATCCTTTGGGCAGTACCCCCAGAACTCGTGTCTCTAGCTGCAGATGTAGCAGAAGATGGCCTAGTTGGCCATCATTGTGAGGAGAGGCCCCTTGGTCTTGTAAACTTTATATGCCCCAGTTCAAGGGAACGCCAGGGCCAAGAAGTACGAGTGGGTGGGTAGGGGAGCAGGGCGGAGGGAGGGTATAGGGAACTTTCAGGATAGCATTTGAAATGTAAATAAAGAAAATATCTAATAAAATAAAATAAAAAAAAAACAAGTCCACAGCAGAAACTAGAATTATCTTGTAGTAAATAAATGGTCTGATATCATTTACAATTAGTAATTGGGTAAATGAAATAAGCCCAATAGAAGATATAATAGCCCTAAAATTTAAAAATACTGAGATAAGATAAATATATCCAAGTTTCCATAATATTTATCTGGCATCAAAAGCCTGTTATGTTATCACAATGTTATTTAGAAGGTCAAATGTATTAAAGGCTTTTCCATAGATTACTGGCATACATTTACCTGCATAGTTCCTCTAAATCAGGTTATCCACCATTTCTGAATTATAATTTAATTGTCTCATGCAAAACTTAAGTCAAAATTCTCTATTTTTGACAAAAGTGGGGAGCTAAATTATGCTTTATATATTTATGTTATTTATATTTATATAATATATTTATATTATAATATATATTAGTTCTTGTGCCTGTGAATTTTTACTAAATATGAGGCACTGGGCTGTATTTCACAGGAATAAATTAATGATTTTTCTGTGATTTTTCTGGAATATTTTAGCTGAAGGAGAAAATATAATTAGAAGCTGAAGAAACTCAGGTTTTTCTCTTATATTTAACTAAGCTTGACCTTTAATATGTTCTAACCAGCAGTAAATCAAAACTTTCTCTATCTCTCTGTCTCTCTGTCTCGCTTCCAACCCCCCTCGTTTCTCAAGAAGCAGCTCAAATTACAGAGAACCCAAAGACACAGAACTGTTTTTCAATTATGAAAGATTAGTAAAGTAAGTGGAAATGATCGACTTCTCCCTTGGTATTTAAAGGACTGAAAAGAATGGAGGCAATAGTGTTCATTCGCTCGTGTACTCTTTAATCCCTCTCTCCAGATCTGCCCACACACATGGCTTTCCGTCACACATTTTCAGCGTCCCCACTGCAGAGCCAGATAGCCTTGCAAAAAGATTAATTTTATTCTGTCTCATGCACCAACAAGGAAATTTGTCATCTTGAATCTTTATTATCAGCATGGTTTCTCCTTTCACTTTAGAAGATGAGTCAGTCTCTCCCTGCACCCCCCACCTCTCTTTCACACACAGACTTTAGGCTTGTGACTGGGAAACTATTGGTTTAAGAATCATTGAGGAAGAATAAATAAAACAAACAAGTCCAATCTCTATGAGTCTTTTCTATGAAGAACTGATTTAGGAAGATACAAAAATTAGTTGATAAATGAATGGGGTAGCAGTAATCCATTTATTGAAGCAAGTACACACAGAACAATAAGGTTCTTTTTTAACATCTATGCAGAGCCACACACCAAGTTTAACCACCCTTTGTAGGTATTGCTCTAGTCACCCTATGAGAAAGATTCTGTTATAATTGCCAGTTTACAAATGAAAGAACTAAATTTTAGGAAAGTTAAAAGCATTTTCAAGGTCGCAGAGCTAGGTTTGGTGGAGCAGGAATGCGATATCAGGTTGTATTTTGATATTTCCATTCATTCTCATTCACCGTTCAAGAGTTTAGAAATAGTCTATTCTCCACCATTCTTTCAAATTTAACTTTGACAGCATACTCATTCTTTTCTTTTTTTCTTCCTTTTTTTTTTTTTTTGCTTCCTTCTACAGATATCTAGTTTCTCCAAAAAAGCACAGTGAACTACCTCCAATAAACAGAACCTGTGGGCTGGAGATATGGCTCAACAGTTAAGAGTACTTGCTGGGCAATCATGCAAACTGAAGTTCAGATCCCACCACACATGTAATGAGCCTTAATATCTGACAAACATCAGTCCCTCCAACTCCGAGGAATATGAAACACTCTTTTAACCTCTGTTTTCACACAGACACATGTATTTGCAAACACATGTGCATGCATGCATGTGTGCACATGCACACACACAAATTAATTGATTAATTATATCTTTAAAAAAAGAAAAACGCTAGGTGTAGTAGCACACACCAATAGTTCCAATACTTGGGAGGCAGAGGAAAACAGATCTCCGTGACTGTGAATCCAGCCTGGTCTATGAAGACATTTCCAGGTCAAACAGCAAGACCTTGATTCAAAAATAAGAAGAAAGGCAAAAAGTCAAAACCTGCATGAATCCAGACCTCTTTCTTTTGAGTCAGACATGTACTGAAGCAAAAGAATCATTTATAGGGATCTCTAAGGGACAAGACCTTTAAGTAAGGCCCGGTATGGGCACTCTAGCAACAGCAGGAATCCTTGTATTATATTTCTTTTTCACGTTTGTTTTCTTCTGTGTGGGTTTATCCTTAAGCATGCTTTCTTCCTGCAGTCATAGGAAGACTTCCACTGGCTGCAAGTTAATTTTCCTACTTTAGAAATCCAGAGTGCCCAATAATTCTAGATAATGAAGCTCATAATTGTTTCTGGTTGGGCAGTCTGTGATATACATAAACACACACATCACACATAACACACACACACACACACACATCGACCCTTGAATACACATGACTGTTTCAGCTCCTGTAACATCATATGTTTTGGGAATGAGGGATGGTACTTCTTAAAGGAAACGTATGATAGCACCATCTGGAAAAGGAAATTGTGACTGGTTAGGCAATCTTCTTCATTCTGAAGTCTATCTATATAACCTTTCTGTGCTTGCCACATAGTGCTTCATTTCCAAAGCTCATCTCCATCAACACCCAAGCACCTGAGATTTTATTTTGTCTTCTAACATATTTATTTAAATTTTATAATTAAATACATGTGTATATACATAATATTATAAGGGTCCTTGATTCATGAATAGTGACACCTCAGACTTAAATAGTATGCAACAGCAATACTGCAGGGATCTAACATAAATCAGGAGGGAAGACAGACTGAGGTGTGGACTTTGCAGGGTCAATCTAAAGCCTGTTAGGGTGGGAATGGATGACTTTTACCTGTTTTTCATTTAATTGGTTAGCTCTATCTCCAGGGGTATGGCTGTCTTTCTGATTGGTTAAGGCTCCAGGGGATTTGGGAAACTCTGCTGATTACTTGGCTCAAGCTGGGTGGTGGGGCAGCTTCTACAGCTCCTGATTGGCTGCTCTTGAGTTTGGCTCAAGCTGGGTGGTGGGGAAGCTTCTACAACTCCTGATTGGCTGCTCTTGAGTTTGGCTCAGGCTAGGTGGTGGGGAAGCTTCCTGACTGGCTGCCTGTAAGGGGTGATTATTTTTTTTCCCCCTAGAATTGACTTGTTTTGGAATTTTCCAGTTTTGGGAAACAAAGCTTAGGCCTAGTCTCCCAACCTGCCAGTCTGCAGGCTGTCATGGAGTCAGCCTGGCTCTGGCTAACTCAGTCCTCTCAATCTGTAACTTCAAGTCTTGTTTATCTACTGACTCTGCTTTTCTCTGTGTTGCTTTACCTTTAGTTAGCATTCTTCTTGCAGTTAAATGATGGTAACTTGATGGTAACCAGATTATACATGGTTTATATTTATGTATAAAAAATGTGCAATTTCTTTCTCTACCATAATTCTGTAAAATCACACCCAGCTCTGAAAATTAAATCACCACTGTTCCTCTGCCGGTACCCCATTCCTATCCTGCTTCCTGTGTTGTTTTGCTTGGTGGTTATTACCTTCCTTGAGTCACTTGCTCAGAGCAGAAAGAAGAATTCCATCTTCATTCTTTCCCTTTACTCCCCATTCCGTTAGTCACCACATCCTGTACATATCCTCTGCTTTTATCTTTCGACATTTGCAAATCTCTCTATTCTTTCTATTATTATCATAATTCGGTGTCCTGGTTGAAGGTTTTTGTTAACTTGACACAAGCGAGAGTTATCTGAGAAGAGGGAATCCAGCATTTTCTTAGTGACTAATGTTCCCCATTGTTCACTAAGAAAAATCATGGTGGGCAGTGCCATCCCTGGGCTGGGTGGTCTTGGCTTGTATAAGAAAGCAGACTGAGCAAGCTATCTAGTAAGCAGCACCCCTCTATGGTTTGTTCAGTTCTTGTCTTGAGTTCCTGCCTGAATTCCAATTCCCTCAGTGATAGAGTTTGACCTGAGAGTTGTAAACTTGAAATAAACAGTTTTCCTCAAGTTGCGTTTTGGTTATGGTGTTTCATCAGAGCCACAGAGGCCCTAAGAAAAACATCCAACTGTTTTCGTTTGTTATTTTACTTCCCACCTGACAATTCTCCTTTCAAAAATAGTTCCTGATTTTTCAGAAAAGTAATTTTCAAAATCACATATGTAAAATCATATGACTCTCCTCATTCTATTCATTGATTATTCCTTGCTGGATGGTTGTCATGGCTGCCAGTTTTTTGCTCTTGAAGAAAAGGCTTAAGCTGATTATCTCTTGGATCTTTCAAGCTCCGTGATTCTGTTAATCCTTGCCAACCTAATGTTATCAGTTCAGTTTGATTTCCTAATAATGGACTGTTCCACATTTTAGATTATGGATTGAGACTCATATTCTTTACAAACATCACTCTTTACTTTATTTGCTAGGCATTCTGGGTCAAGACACATTGAGTAATCATCTTATATTGAGAAGACATGAGAAAATGTTAGCATAGGTGTTTAATAATCATAATTAATATCAGCTATTAAAGAACTATTTGCTCTTTTAATTGCCATTTCTTATATTCATGCAAGTTTCTAAGAATGGGATACACAAAAATAAAATTACTATGGATTTAAAAGATAACAAATGGAAACATTGCTTTGGACAAAAGCAAACATTAATACATAATATCATTATCATATTATTATTTAACAGCTGTTGAAATACACAAAATATTTTTAAAGTTTCCAGTGACTATGTATAATATTTAATCACAAAATTAAGATCTATTACATTGGGGAAAATACATTTTAGTCAGACCTTTGGTTGCTATAACAAAAATACCTGATGAACAAACTTATAGGAAGACATTTCTTCTTGGCTCACAGTTTCAGAGTTATCAGTCTGTGGTTGACTGACTCTGCTGTTTCTTGGGTGTGATAAAGGAGAGCATCATTGCAGGGAGTTTGTATTGAGGTTGGTCACCTCAACATGGCCTAGAAATAAGAAAGAGATGACAGAAAGAAAGTAGCCAGGGGACAAGATACATCCTTTAAAAGTATTCCTCCTAGCAGCAGCCAGCAGTCTCCTTCTGCAACCAGGTGCCCACTATAGGAATCCTTAACTGTTAATTTCCTTTTAGAATTCTGCTAGAATAAACCTAAGAAATACTCATTTGTAGAAAGCTTTTGTAATTTTCAGTTTAAAATGTTACCGTAACTAAAGAACTATCTCTACTCCTACTTGCCAATTTAGTATACCATATTTAGATTCATCACTTTAAAAGAGAAGTTTTAGCTCTGGTAAAACATGCATCTATGTTTAATCAGAGTGCAGTTCAGTTGCACACATTATAGCATCCTATGATATAATTGAAATATTTTTCTCATATCTAATAAATAAAGGTATAGATCATTTCTGACCAATGTGACCAATGAAACACTGCTGTTCTTTTCCATATAATGTGGTGTCAGTTGTTTGCTGGTTGTGCCTAGCTTTAATTTTATACGGTGACTATGAATAGTCTATAATGGTTACCAAAATGCTCAATGTTGATAATACTAGATGTAGAGAAAAAAAGACAACAAAAAGGAAAAAAAATGTTTACTTTATACATTTTTACGAATGTCCAAGGCAGAGATTTACAACTAAGATATTGGTCAAGAAAGTAGGTAAGAAGGGCCAGCCACAAGTGGTTAGAAGATTTTAACATTATGAGGGACCAGTGAGACAGTTCAGTGGATAAAAGCCTTTGCCATGCAAGCCCAGTGATCCAGAATCGACATAAAGATGAAAGGTGAGAAGTGACTCCACACAGTCATCCTCTGACCTCTACACTCACACTGTGGCCTATGTGTGTGTGAACATACACACATAACAAAAATTGATTTAAGCATTTTCTTACTTTGCTTTCTTTTGCTGTCATAAAATGTTATGACCAAAAGTAACTCAGGAAAGAAAGGGTTTATTTGGCTACAGTTCATCACCAGGGGAAAGTTAAAGCAGGAACCTGTAGGCAGAGACTGGAGCTGACCTCCTTTGGTGGGTGGTAGGCTAGAAGGGAGATTAAAGCATTTAAGAACCCTTATTCAAGTACGTTTTGAAAATTCTAAGCCTATGTTGGGTAGTGCTCACTGAGAAAGGCAAGCCATGCACCATCCTTTACTCAGAGAATAGGAAATTGTTATGGAAACCCTCCAAATTAATTTTATAAGCTAGTATATTTGAGAAACATTAAGGTGTATAAGATGATTGGAGATGAAGGAGCAAGATGGGGGATGACAGAAATAGGAGAACTGTTCTAGAAGTCCTAAGAACCCAGTAGGCTATCCTATGGACTATGGCTTTTCTTTTGAGGGGTAGAATCAGCTATATTATGGCTGCTGCTATTTTTAGAAGAAATAGAAGAGTGTGTATTAGCTGGTTTTGTGTGCCAATTTGACACAAGCTATAGTCATCAGAGAGGAAGGAGCCTCATTTGAAGAAATGCACCCGCAAGATCCAGCTGTAAGGCATTTTCTTAATTAGTGATCAGTGGGGGAGGGCCCAGTCTACTGTGTGTGGGGTCACCCTGGGCTGATAGTCCTGGGTTTTATAAGAAAGAAGGCTGAGCAAGCCAGTAAGCAGCACTCACCATGGCCTCTGCATCAGCTCCTGCCTCCAGGTTCCTGCCCTGCTTGATTTCCTGTCCTGACTTTCTCCAGTGATGGACTATGATCTGATAGTATAAGCCAAATAAATCCTTTTCTTCCCAACTAGATCTTTGGTTATGGTGGTTATTTGCAGCAAGAGAAAAGGTGAGAATACAGAAGAGACAATAAGTATCCAATTGTGCTAATCCAACCAATCCTGTTCATCTAACCTGCTAAACTAACAAATCACGTTAATCTAATAAATCAAGGATGAATTTTCATACACTGTAGGCTATAAAGACTGGCTATAGTATAGTACAATTCAGTTACTTTAACCATTTTGAAGATGAATCCTTGGAGAGAAAGTTTTGCCTATTTTTGAAAGTTGTTTATAAGGTGACCCACCTACTCCGTAACATAAAGTGTCTAGGTTTATGAGTCACAAATTTACTTATTTTCTCATATTTTCTCTGAGATATCAGTAATTTGCATGGAAAACATTTATATTTTAATATTCTTTTTCTTGTAAAGTTGTACGTAATTTTATGTGATTTCCTTGGTAAACGCACAGAAACTGCTTCCTACCCACAGTTTTACACAATTCACATAATAAGGAAAAACTGAGGAAGAACTAGAACTGAGCAGTTCAGCAAAATTGCAGAAACCATGTGCTATGTGTCAGCAAATGCTGCTGGAAATTCTGTGACGATCAGGACAAATCTTGCAGATAAGAGTAAGAGAAATGACTATGGTAAGATTTTCTACAGCCTACACATTTGTTGTTGTTGTTGTTGAGTAATCCCTACTTCTAAAAGAAAAATCAACAGGAATTTTCAAGCATAATTTTCTTTGAGGATGGTGTGTGGCTGGGATGTGTGGAAATACAGCCAGAATCAGAATTCACAGAAGTGGCTCTAGAGTCATGAAAGGTTGGGGTGTGGAGGCACAGGGCTTCATTTCTCCCTGTTAAGTCTCATATTTTAATGTCTCCATAAGGAAGATGAGGAAGGAAGCCTCAAGATTACACCAAATATTTTAGTTTCAATTTTGGTATTCTTCTTCCCCTTAAGTTATGAAGATCTCTGCTTAAAAATGTACTTACCTTATTATTATTATTATTATTATTATTATTATTAAAAATCTAGTTTAGTAAGTATTATAGGAGGATAGAGGCCATTTTTTCCCTGTATGGATACATCAGTCCTGGAAGGCAAACTGAGGTCCTTTCTCCAATCAAATAAATCAAGATGGGAGGTTGGAGGACAAGCTATTTAATCTTCACACTTACAGTTTTGAGAAACAATGACTTCAATGACAAACATGACTAGCACAGCAATTTGGCTCAAAACAGTGTTTTTTATATCCCGCATTGCATTTCTGTGTCCCCGAATTCATCAGTGGCTAAGTTCTTCAGGCAAGAACAGCAGTATCTAGCACTGTCCCACCCTTTCATTTCAGGCTACAAAGCTAATGTATACCCACAGGCTCAAGATTTCCTCCTTTTCTGGTATATGTGCTTGGTCATGTAGGAGACTTCTTGTAATGTTTCAACCCTAAGCTGAACTGAGAGCACCTAGACAGGCAAGTATCAGCTCACAGCTAGGGAAGACATGAGGCCTACTATACCCTGTTTATCTGTGATTTTTTGAAGAGCTATAAATGCACCCCATATTGAAAATGGATCATAATGATTTATTTCTTAAAATGTCTTCCTTTTTGCTCCTACTCTTGTTGATCAGATTTCTGGGTTTATTTGAGCTTTTAAAATTGATCTAGCATCCTTTGACTCCATTGACATCCTTTGACTTAATTAAAGGACCAATCGTCTGATCTGGTATCTAAAAGCATTAGCTTATGTTGATGTGTTGTGGTTATTTGCTTGTTGAGAGTTCAAGGACTTTTGGAGTTAGCTTCGTCACAAATGGGATAATGCAGTTAATTCTCCTGTTCTAATTACAAAGGAAGTTAGGACCAAAACCACCAACCCTTTCCATTTTCTAAATTACTCTTTGAGCCAGTCTATAAATGAATCAATACTTTATGAATTTTCTGCTAATTCATTAACAAGGGTACTCTATGAAAGATCTTGGGAATTGTGACCTCAGGAACTGTATTATTGGGAGCAAAAGTGCAACACCTTCTGAGGATAATACATCATCTTGGTAGACATTGAGGGTAGAGAAATTGCTATTTACCCATTTGACATTGGAGACATTCAGGACACAGGTACAGGCTCCATGATCCCACTGTGGGTGAGAGGATCTATCCTGATGTCCCAAGAGGCACAAAGCGTAATTCATCCTCCTTATGGAGAACAGAAGAATTCAGGTGGGCCAACTCCAAGAGGGACAGACTCTGGCAAGTCTCATTTTGCAGGACTTCATGTCTTGAAACATGATCAGCATGAATTTTACTCTGGTTGAGTCTATGTACCATTAATGGGGAAAGAACACTATTACTTGAGCCTTGGGACAACCTGCTACACAAGCATAACAATCACTATCATTGAGCACAAGTAGCATAAATGTAACATACCCCACACAAGTATCCAATCTCCCATACCTGGTTTCTACTTTTTAAGGTCAATCACATGTCCTTTTCTTCTTTCTTCGTTGTTGTTATTGAATTTTGAGATTCTTATAACGTAAGAGTTGGAAGGTGTCATATTTTATAGTAAGAGGTTATGAGATTTTAGTTTCACTAATCATTAAGCTATTAGGCAAAGTATATGGAGACATATATGGACATTTCTCCATCCTACCTGAAAACTCTCTATTTGCTGTACAGCAGTAATCTACTGTACATATATTGGACTCCATAGATGGGGCCAACTAGGGATTCTCTTAAGAAAATGCAGAGCTCTAACATTGGATTTATTTAAGAGATTTTTAAAAAATGGACTAGAGAGAGCAGGTCTCCCTGGAGTGCTGACACACTTGAGAGCACAGGTGAGACCACCACTTCTGCTCAAATTCTTGGCCCAAGAGGGACCCACCTAGAGCCATTAGGACACGGGAACCAAGGAACGACCAGGGACAGGATCCTTCCTGTTTCCATCTGTGCCCTGGAGCTGACACTGTGCCACAGCTCTCCATACCCAAATTCCTTCCAGAGAAAACTGGTCTCCCAGGAATGCAGACACACCTGTGAGCACAGGTAAGACCACCACTTCTGCTCAGAGGGACCCACCTGGAACCCTCAGGACACAGGAATCAGTGAGCAGCCTGGGACAGGCTAGAGGTACCCAGATCCTGCTGGGAGAGAGCTGGTCTCCCAGGAGTACTGACACACAGGCTTGCAGGAGGGACAGGACACAGTCAGAGACAGCAAGACCAGCTAACACCAGAGATAACCAGATGGCAAGAGGTAAGGGCAGGAGCATAAGCAACAGAAATCAAGGCTACTTGGCATCATCAGAACTAAGGTCTTCCACCACAGTAAGCCCTGGATTCCCCAACACACCAGAAAAGCAAGACTCTGATTTAAAATTATCTCATAATGATCATAGAGGACTTTTAAGAAGGACATAACTCCCTTAAAGAAATACAGGAGAACACAGGTAAAGAGGTAGAAGCCATTTAAGAGAAAACACAAAATTCCCTTAAAGAGTTACAGGAAAACACAACCAAACAGGTGAAGGAATTGAACAAAACCATCCAGGATCTAAAAATGGAAATAGAATCAATAAAGAAACCACAAAGGTAGACAACCCTGGAGATAGAAAACCTAGAAAAGAGATCAGAAGTCATAAATGCAGGTATCACCAACAGAATATAAGAAATGGAAGAGAGAATCTCAAGTGTAGAAGATACCATAGAAAACATTGACACAACAGTTAAAGAAAATGCAAAATGCAAAAAGCTCCTAACTCAAAACATCCAGGAAATACAGGACACAATGAGAAGACCAAACCTAAGGATAACAGGTATAGAAGAGAGTAAAGAGTCCCAACTTAAAGGGCCAGTAAATATCTTCAAAAAATTATAAAAGAAAACTTCCCTAACCTAAAGAAAGAGATGCCCATGAACATCCAAGAAACCTACAGAACTCCAAATAGACTTGACCAGAAAAGAAATTCCTCCTGATACATAATAATCAAAACACCAAACACACTAAACAAAGAAAGAATATTAAAAGCAGCAAGGGAAAAAGGTCAAGTAATATATAAAGGCAGACCTATCAGAATTTCATCTGACTTCTCCCCAAAAACTATGAAAGCCAGAAGATCCTGGGGAAATGTCATACAAACCCTAAGAGAACACAAATGCCAGCCCAGGCTACTATACCCAGCAAAACTGAATCACCATAGACGGAGAAAACAAGATATTCCATGACAAAACCAAATTTACACAATATCGTTCCAAAAAATCCAGCCCTACAAAGGATAATAGATGGAAAACACCAATACAAGGAGGTCAACTACACCCTAGAAAAAGCAAGAAAGTAATCTCTCAACAATCCCAAAAGAACAGAATCCCAACTCTAACAACAAAAATAACAGGAAGCAATAATCACTACACCTTAATATCTCTTAATATCAATGAACTCAATTCCCCCAATAAAAGGACATAGACTAACAGACTGGATATGTAAACAAGACCCAGCATTTTGCTTCATACACAAAACGCACCTCAGTGACAAAGACAGGCACTACCTCAGAGTGAAAGGCTGGAAAACAATTTTCCAAGCAAATGGTCTGAAGAAACAAGCTCGAGTAGTCATCCTAATATCGAATAAAATTGACTTTCAGCCAAAAGTTATCAAAAAACATAAGGAAGGACACTTCATACTCGTCAAAGGCAAAAGCTACCAAGATAAACAAACTCAAAGGAAAAAAAATCACATGATCATCTCCTTAGATATAGAAAAGGCATTTGACAAAGCCTTCAGATTTTTAAAAACACTATTTCCCAATGTCTGTGTAAGAGTGGTATTCATTTTGTCTGACCTTATAACCTTCTACAAACCATTATTTCATTAATTAATATAATTACTCAGCCCTACAGGGTGGAATTGGTGGCATAAATTAGATAGCTGTATTATCCTCTATCTTAATGGGTAGAAAATGACAAGAAAGTGTAAACTCTGGCCATGGAATGAGAAAGTCATTATTCTAAATATCTATGAGTATAATATTACAGAAAATAATTGGAATAATTCTGAAAAATATTAGTCAGTTCTATATTAAGAAAATCATAAAGTAACTATATTCCAGAGATTTTGATGTGTTTGATTTTCATGGAGAATTATTATTTTAAAACCACTCTGGATGTTTTCTATTTCCCAGTAAGAATTGAGAATTGAGAATTGAGAATTGTTTTTTAAATGATATACTCTTTAATTCTGGACAAACTTGAGGTCCAGGTCAATAGAGGAAACCAATTATCTTCTTTTCTTTGATGAGTGGAACTGGAGACTGGATATCTCAGAGACCTAGGGTAGAACAAACAAGTCTTGCAAAATAGCCAGCCAGCCAACCAACCAACCAACCAACCAACCAAACAAACAAACAAAGGAAAAAAAAACAGTGAAATGACTCATAATGATATTCTGCTATACTCCTGAATCAGTGCCTTGTCTACTTGTCATCAGAGAGGATTCTTCCAGCAGCAGATGGGAGTGGATGCAGAGACCCACAGCCAGACATTATGCAGAGAGAGGGTCCAAATTGACGGTTTTCATCAGGTCCCTCCCCTTGCAGATTAGGAAACCCCATGGAAGGAGAGAGAAAAAAAGATTATAGGAGTCAGAGGGTATGGAGGACACCAGGAGAACATGGTCCACTGAATCAACTAAACAGGTCTCACCTTGGCTCACAGAGACTGAAAGAGCAAGCATGGGGCAGCCAGGGGTCTTCAGCGGGTGCTCTTCTTATTTGTTATGGCTATTAGCTTGGTATTTTTGTGGAACTCCTAACAGTGAGATCAAGTGTATCGCTGACTGTTTTGTCTGCCTTTGGGTATATCTTCCTTCTATTGGGTGCCTTATCCAGCCTCAGTAAGAGGGCTTTTGTCTTGTCTTATTGTATCTTTTTGTTGTTGTTGTTGCTCTGTTTTGTGGTTGTCTCTTGGAGGTCTGCTCTTTTCTGAAGAGAAATGGAAGGGGAGTGGATTTGGAAGAGAGGAGAAGTGGGGGAGGGAGCTTGGAGGAGTGGTGGGAAGGGCAAACTATGGTTGGGAGGTATTGTATGAGAGAAGAAGAGTGAGAAAAGAATCTATTTTCAATAAAAAGAAAGTTTATTCAGTCTCCTTAGGACTATTCAGTAAAGATTCCTACACCTGTAGGCTGGTTATATGCATTATTTTTTTTCAAAACTGTGACAAGAATTGACATGAAATTTTGTAAAGATCCTCTTTTTCATGTACCACCTTTTCAGGTTGGGTGATTCATTAGTTTACCGATCTATGTATATTTCTCATTCTGACAACTTGTCCAATGTCAACAATGCTCCTTTACCCTAACTTCCACAGATACGGTTATGAGGACTTCAAAGTACCACTCACCTCCTTCCTGTCCTGTTCTTCCACCCTTCAGTCACTTGGTAACCATCACGGTAGAAAAAATAGTGGTCAATTATTTAAACTTTTAGGTGTGAAGTTCTTGATAAATTGGCTTTTTAAATTCAAAGAAAAGGAAAGGAGTATTCTTTTAGAGGATTTTTCTGTTTCCCACTTACACAAATATATTATAAGCAGCATACTTAGCAAAAAATGAAAACAAATCAAAATCACCATTACTATCCATTAGGTAGTAAGTTATCACTAGGCTCTTTGTAAAATTATTTTAAAGGCTCTCTAGATGACTCATATGGTCCTCATTAATCTTCTCCTTTGGATGTTGGTACCTTCTTGATCCGTTCTTTGACTTGGGTGTAGTAAGTCCACTCCTTTCCAGCAGTCTCTATAGCAGTTTTGATGTTCAGAAACATTTGATAAGAACCTCCTCAACAGGTCTGGAGCTTGTCTTCTCTCCGAGTTTGCATCAGGACCAGTTGGTAAAGTTGGAACTCATGAACTGAAAACTCTAAAGATGGGGCGTGGACAAGAAATCCCTTAGACCCAAGGAATAATTTGGAAAAGACAGCCAATATACAAATTTTTATAAGTTAGTCTTCAGTTTCTATGGTGGGAGTGGTCCATGGATTCACTAAGATGTAGGAGGTCACTTAAGAGATTTAGTCATTCTTGGGTGGGCAGTGGTAGTGGAGGCCTTTAAGTCCCGTACTCCAGACGCAGAGACAGGTGGATCTCTGTAAGTTCAAAGTCAGCCTGGTCTAAAAATTGAGTTTTAGGACAGCCAGAGCTACACAGAGAGACCCTGTCTCAGAAAACCTTTTTTTTTTTTTTCATTTTCCCCCAGATTGGGACACACGGTAGCCTCAACTTAATATGTAAACTTTCACAATTCCCTGCTACACTTTGGAAATGAATTAGCCACTGTTGTCTGAGACTATATTTTCTAAAATGCCCAAATATCGCATGACTTACTTTAAGACAATCCCATTTTCAGTGATAGTAACTGGGAAGGAGAAAGCCTGTGTTTACCCAGATAAGCTGTTGGGATGGAGAAAGACTATCCACCCAGAGAGCTGGCCCATTATTCTGAGTACACATTTTACTTTTTCTGCTTGAGAAGTTTCTTTAAAGTCTATTTGGATACTCGGGAAGGTCTCATCCGAGAAAGCCTTTCATCTGGGGTTTGTTTTTAATTACATTTTGTTTTGTATTTTGGCAAGTCACACAAATCCCATACACCTATTTTACAATGGTGCAGATCCCAATACAATTATAACTTTTGTATTATTACACATAGCCTAAGGTTTTTAGTGATTCCCTTTCTTATAATATGTGCAGTGGTTAGAGTCCAATCTTTGGAGATTTTATGACCTTTCTTATTAAGAGGACAAAATAACTTTTCAAAGGGGTTGCTGAACTTGGAGGGCAAGGTTCAAATAGTGGCTATCCTTTTTGACTCTTCATTGTTATTGGTATAGGCTTCCAAGATTTGGTTGTTGAACACCCAGAAGGACAACTTTACCAGTTGCCTTTTGTTTCATCTGCCTTGTCATTTTAACTATTTGTGTAATGTTTTGATAACATTTGGGCAAAACAATCCAGTTTTAAGTTAATCATGATTTCTTCAGGACTGGATTTATTTAAGGGTTGAAAGCCTAAGTTAGCCAAAACACAAGTGATTACTTTAATAAAACATATATCCTTTCTTTTTCTAGGCCAGTTCTTATGTTATCATTTATATAATAAGTTAACCCTAAATTTTAAAAATAAACTCTAATCATTCAATATCTATTACTCATTTTTCTTTTTTTATTGGATATTTTCTTTATTTACATTTCAAATGTTATCCCTTTCCTGATTTTCCCCTCTGAAACTCCATACGCCCTCCACCTGCTTCTATGAGAGTGTGCCCCCAGCTCTGGCCTCCCTGCCCTTGCATTCCCTTACACTGGGGCATCAAGCCTTTACAGGACCAAGAGCCTCTTCTCCCATTGATGCCCAACATGGCCATCCTCTGCTACATATGTAGCTGGAGCCATGAGTCCCACCAAGTGTACTGTATTTCTTGGTTGCTGGTTTAGTCCCTGGGAACTCTGGTTGGTTGATATTGTTGTTCTTCCTATGGGGTTGCAAACCCCTTCTGCTCCTTTAGTCCTTTCTCTAACTCCTCCATTGGGGACCCAGTGGTAGACAGACAGTCCAATGGTTGGCTGTGAACACCCACCTCTGTATTTGTCAGGCACTGGCAGAGCCCCTCAGGAGACATCTATATCAGGCTCATCTCAGCATGCACTCTTTGGCATCCACAATAGGGTCTGCATTAGTTGACTCTATATGGGATGGATCCCCAGGTGGGACAGTCTCTGGATGTCACTGCTCCACACTTTGTCTCCATATTTTCTCCAGTGAGTATTTTGTTCCACGCTTCTAAGAAGGTCCAAAGCAACCAACTTTGGTCTTCCTTCTTTGTGAGCATCATGTGGTCAGTATTCCGAGCTTTGGGGCTAGTATCCACTTATCAGTGAGTACATACCATGTGTGTTCTTTTGTGATTGGGTTACCTCATTCAGGATGATATTTTCTAGTTCCATCCATTTGCCTAAGAATTTCATGAAGCCATTGATCTTAATAGCTGAGTAGTATGGCATTGTGTAAATGTACCACATTTTCTGTATCTATTCCTCTGTTGAAAGACATCTGGGTTCTTTCCAGCTTCTGGCTATAAGACTGCTATGAACATAGTGGAGCATGTGTTCTTGTTATATGTTGGAGCATCATTTGGGTATATGCCCAGGAGTGGTATAGCTGGGTCCTCGTTTTCTGAGGAACCGCCAAGATGATTTCCAGAGCGGTTTTACCAGCTTGCAGTCCCACCAGAAATGGAGGAGTGTTCCTTTTTTTCCACATCCTCTCTAGCATCTGCAGTCATCTGAATTTTTGATCTTAGTCATTCTGACTGGTGTGAGGTGGAATCCCAGAGTTGTTTTGATTTGCATTTCCCTGATGATTAAGGATGTTGAACATTTTTTTTTAGGTGCTTCTCAGCCATTTGGTATTCCTCAGGTGAGAATTCTTTGTTTAGCTCTGAACCCATTTTTAATAGGGTTAGTTGATTTTCTGGAGTCTAGCTTCTTGAGTTCTTTGTATATATTGGATATTAACCCCCTATCAGATTTAGGATTGGTAAAGATTTTTTCCCAATCTGTTGGTTGCCTTTTGGTCTGTAAGGCAAAGGACACTGTCAATAGGACAAAACAGCAACCAACAGATTGGGAAAATATGTATCACTCTTAAGTCATTCAAGATTTCTTCAACTTAGCTTTTTTTTTTTTAATAGAAATTAGATTTTTTTCTCCAATAATTATTCACTTTACATCCCAATCATGGACTCCTCTCTCCTCTATTCCCAGGCATGGCATTACAAATCCATCCCCAAATTGCCCCCTTCCTTCACCTCAGAGAAAGGGAACCCCACTTGGGTACCACCCTATCCTGGAACATCTAGTCCCAGCAGGATTAGGTACCTCCTCTCCCTCTGAGACCCAATCAGGCAGTGCAGGTAGCAGGAAGGGGATCTTGTAAAATCACTTTGGAAATCAATTTGGTGGCTTCACAGAAAAGTGGGAATAGATCTATTTCAAGACCCAGCTATACCATTCCTGAGCATACATCCAAAGATGCCTCACCATACCATAGAGGCACTTGCTCAACTATATTCATAGCAGCTTCATTTGTAATAGCCAGAACCTGTAAACAACCTAGATGTCCTTCAACTGAAGAATGAATGGATACAGAAAATGTGGTATGTTTGTACTACGGAATACTATTCAGCTATTAAAAACAAGGACATCATGAATTTTGCAGGTGAATGGATGGAACTTGAGACTATCATTCTGAGTGAGATAACCCAGAGCCAGAAAGAAACGTATGATATGTACCCACTTATAAGTGGACATTAGCCATAAAGTGCAGGATAACCACCCTACAATCCACAGACCCCAGGAAACTGGGTAGTAAGGAGGTCAAAGGGATGATGCACAAATCTCACTCAGAAGGAGAGCTAATAGTCATTGGAGGTGGATGGAGAAAGGGAACTGGGTGGTAGAGAGGTGAGGATGGGAATAGGGATGGCGATCACACCTGGGGAAGGGGTAAGAGAAGGCTGGCAGTGAGAATGGAAATCTATGGAGTGCATCTCTGGGATTAGCAGGAGGCCTGGGACTAGGTTGGATACAGTGAGTATATGGGGATGAACCTAGCTGAGATTCCTACCAGAGGGAGATATAGAGACTGAAATAGCCACCTCCTGCAGCCAGGCAGGATCTCCAGAGGACAGTGGTGGACATCAATCCACCCACAAAACCTTCAACCCAAAATTTATCTTGCCTACAAAATGTGCAGGGATAAAGATGGAGTAGAGACTGAAGGAAGAGCCAAGCAATGACTACCCCAATTTGAGACCCATCTCATGTGAGAGAGCCAATCCCTGACACTATTAATGATACCCTGCTATGCTTGCAGACAAGAACCTAGCATGTCTCCTGAGAGGCTTCATCCAGTAGCAGAGGGAAGCAGATGCCGAGACACACAGCCAAACATCACATGGAGCTTGGGGAGTTGTGTGGAAGAGTGGGGGTTAGAATTGAGCACGCTGGCAGGGTTAAAGACACCACAAGAAGACCTACAGAGTCAATCAACCTGGGTCCATGGGGGCTCAGAGACTGAACCACCCACCAAAGAGCTTGCAGGGGCTGTACCTAGGACCCCCACATGTTTGTAGCAGATGTGTAGCTTGGTCTTCATGTGGGTCCCCTAACAAGTGGAGCAGGGATCTCTGTGACTCTGTTTCCAGCCATTGGAAAAGAAATTCTTTTCTTATACAATATATCCTGACTATAGTTTCCCTTCCTTCTGCTTCCCCCAATTCCTCCCGACCTCCCCTCCCTTCTGGATCCACTCCCTTTTTGTCTCTAGAAAAGAACAGAATTCTAAGGGATATATGACAAAATAAAATGTAATAAGATGAAGCAAAAACTATCATATTGAAGTTGGACATAGCAGACCAACAGGAGGAGAAGAGTCCCAAGAAGCAGGCAAAAGACTCAGAGACCCACTTGCTCTAACAGTCAGGCTTCTCATAAAAACCCAAGCTAGTAGCATATATAGCATATATATGCTGTAATATAATTGCAGAGGACCTTGAACAGACTCATGTAGGCCCCATGTTTGCTGCTTCAGTCTCTCTGTGTATATATGCACCTTGCTCAATTGATTTAGAAAGCCTTATTCTCTTAGTATCCTCCATCCCTGCTGGCTCTGACACTCTTTCTGCCTCCTCTTAGGATGCCCTGAGCTTTAGAGGAGGGATTTAATGGAGTGTATACTCTCTGTTTGCCTAGATCTGGCTGTGGGTCTCTGAATCTGTTCCCATCTGGGCTTTAAGCTTTCTTGGTTTTTGTCCTCATTGATTATTTTTCAGTCCTAGAACAAAATAGTATTTGATGAGACAAAATGCATACATACAAAAAAATATTGTCTCTTTTCTGTTTTAACTGTTTTAACAAAAAAATGTAACCTCATATTTGTATCACTAAAAATAAATGTTTCTCTCTTATAATTACTGTTAACTTCATTCCTTAAACAAGAATTGAATCTAAATTACATATATGGCACATTGTAAAAAAAATTAATACCTTATACAGTCTTAAAAATAAGCCTTTTGCCAGAGTAGTAGCACATATCTTTAATCCCAGAACTAGGAAGGCAGAGGCCAACCTGGTCTATCTAGTAACTTCCAGGACAGCTAGGGCTACAAAAAGAGACTCTATTTCCAGAAGGAGCAAGAGGAGAAGGAGGGAGAAGAGGAGGGGGGGGGAAGAGGAGGAGAAGGAGGAGGAGGAGAAGGGGGAGGAGGAGGGGGAGGAGGAGGAGGGGGAGGAGGAATCACACCTCATTTCTCCTGTTGTGAGTCTCAAGTCTCAGGCAAATAATCTTTCAACTTTATTTTTTATATTTTCCCCATTCTGGTCTAATACAGCCTGAGACTTAGAAAAAGTTTACTTTCTGCAAGAGCCTATGGAGATATCAATGACCTTGAGAATGGAGAAACTCCTTGTAAAAGGGATAAGGCAGGCAGAAAAGAAATTACACAAAGAGCCAGAAATTCTTACATTAATCCTGTAATTGCAGTTTTAGATAGCAGAAGACATTTATTACTGTTGTTCTAGCTACAATAGAGGAGGGCACTCAACACCTTTGAAGAGAAGAAGGGGAGTCAAGGGTTCTTATAGTTATAAATTGAGTCCCACTGGGAACCCTTGATAGAATTAGGGATGGAAGAGGAAGAAAATGAAATGACTTTTTTTTTTTAACCAACTATGGGGTTATGCCTACTCTATATTCTAGCTAGAACCAGGAGACTACACATGCTCTGTCATCTAAACCCTTGTTTTGCACCTCTGGTCTTATCTAAACTGTTGGGATCAGGGTCTGGCAAAGCTGGGCACACAAAGGTGGGGTAGGGTAAGTCTCCCACTCTCCAGAGACCCAGGTGTTAGTTTATCAAATCCTGAAACCCCCTGAGTGCCCTCCAAATGATAAGAAACAGCGATCCTTACTTTATAAGACACATACTGGAGACTCAGCAAAAATAAAGTATTTTATTTTATGACCTTGCAAAGTCAGGCAAAAATGGCTGGTGTATGCATTTGGTGTGAAATTTTTCTATTACTACTAACTTTTTCTGTCCCCTGAATTCCTCACCTGCTGAGATCCTCAGGGAGGTATAGTCTCCCTGCTCTTTAGTATTTTTCCTTTCCCAAATTTTCCATCCTCTGGAGTCAAGATGCAAAGCCTTGTCTAAATTATTTCTAGGCTTGAGATTTCATCCTTTTGTTCTGTTTTGCTTAAAATATTTTTAAATTTTATTTTGTGTGTAGAAGTATTTGCCTAGCTGTAGATAAGTATACTACGTGTGTGTCCAGCATTCCCAATGGCCAGAAGAGGGTGTTGGATCCCCCAGAATTGGAGTAAGACAGTTATGTGTCACTATGTGGGTGCTGGGTACTGAACCCAGAACCTTCAAAGGAGCAGCAAGTGCTCTTATCTGCTGACCAAACTCTCCCAGTCCTGATTCCCTCCTTATCTGATATATAGGTAGGTGCAGCCATGTAACAAACTTCCGGTAACTTTTCATCCTTAGGATGAACAGAGAGCATCTAGCACCAGCTGCCAACTAAGATGGACAGGGGCCTACTTCCTTCTGCTAAATCGTGATTCTCTAATGAGCTCTAAACACACCTCAGATTGAAAATGGATCATTATGATTTATTTCATACATGGCAATCATTGACACTTTCGTGGCAAATGTGCTCCCAACAAGCAGTGAACTTTAAAACAAGTGCAGTAGTTTTCTGTACAGAGTGCCAAAAACTTTCCTATGAACAACTTACACTTGTGTTTCCAGTTTCTCAAGATACAAATACCTCTTCAGCCTTCAATAGTCAATACTTTGTGGAAGGAAGAATTATTTTAAAAGACCTAAACATAAGGAAGAAAAGTAGCATATGTGTTTTGTTTTCTGTCTTTTCCACTCAGGTGGAACCTTAAGCAGTCTGGGAACTTGTGTAGTTACTCTATTATTAAGTTTCAAAGCACAAAAGAGAGCAGAATGGGAATAATCTCTGTGAAGGATAAACAGGAGGGACAGCTTTATCCGTGTACTAACTAGCTAATGCTCTAAAGATGTTTATTAGTCTCTTTCTAATTCCATGAGGGATCAGTGAAAGAAGAGAGCAGGGGTAGGTGGAGGTAGGGGAGTTTCCACTCTCTTCCAAAATGTAGTGTGGTTCTTTGGGTTTTTAATTCCTGTGTACGCCAAGCAAAATAACAGAGTAGGAGACAAACACCAAGAACTTCTTCCTTTAAAAACATAAAGCATGCTACACCCCCCTGCCCCCCCCCCCCACACACACAGTGCTGCTGCTCTTGATACTGAGACACTTTAAATGAAAACGCCACTGTGACCGAGCTTGAAAGATGATGCCCAGTTGTCAGTTCTCTGGGACTTTAGTTCAGAGGCGTCACAAACTTAACTGAGGATGCTTATAACCTAGGTCTCTTGGTATATACTCTGACTTTCTATTCAGTTAAGTCTGAGACGAAACACCCGGTGCTGCGTTGGTCTTTTTTCTTTTTCTTTCAATGCCGCTTCCAGGTGCTGCTGGCACCGAACTGAGGCAAAGACTCTGAGGACACAGGGGACTGGAAGTCATCACCTCTGCTGCCAGGTGTGCTAACGGCCAGCCTCAGCATTCCTGATCGGTGCCCTGCACGTCCCAGGCCTTCTGCAGGGAGGGGAGGAGCCGAGGGCGGAGCGGGAGGAGTGGCGCGGCCCCGCGTGGGTCCTGCCTGAAGAGATCACCTCGGCCCCTTGGAGAGCCTCAGAGCTGCGGCAGCGCAAGAGGGGGCGGTTTGGAGAGGGCGCGGCTTCTGGGAGGGGAACGTGTGACACGCATTCCCAGTGCTGCCTCGGGCCATCCCGGAGCCTCGCAGCTCGTTGTCCCACTTGGCCACTGGCTCCGTGATCCCTCCTTGCGCCTGCCTCGTCTTGTCACCTCCCGTCTCACCCTCCTCGCTCCATCCTCCACCACCTCATCCACAGCCATCTGAGCGAGCGCGCCTCTGAGAGCAGGAGGTACTGCTCCGGGCTTCAGGGCGCGCCCTCCAAAGGTCCCCAGCTCGGCATTCGGGACCCCGCGGGCGACAGCATGGACACCAAGCGCTGCTTCGCCAACCGCTTCGATGACTACCAGGGCAGCCTGCTGGCGGGCCAGTGCGAGGAGGCAGTGGCGCCCTTGGTCACCTCCACCATCGAACGCATTCTTCAGGAGCTGCCCCCACTCGGGGGCGGCGCTGAGGCTCGGGGGGCGACAGGCGCAGGCAGCAGCTGCCAGGGGGGTCTGTACAGCGGCGTGGCCGGAGTGGCCTACATGCTCTACCACGTCTCCCAGAGCCCGCTTTTCGCCGCCGCCCGGGAGCGCTACCTGCGCTTCGCCAAGCGCCTCATCGACGCGTGCCTCCGCGCCGAGGAGTGGGGCGAGACGGACGCGGACACCCGCGCTGCCTTTCTGCTCGGGGGCGCGGGCGTGTATGCGGTGGCCACGCTGGTCTACCACGCCCTGGGCCGCCCCGACTACGTGCAGCCCCTCGGCAAGTTCCGGGCTCTGTGCGCCGTCTGCGCGCCGGTCTCCTTCCTGGACTGTGGCTCCGACGAGCTGTTCGTGGGTCGCGCCGGCTACCTGTGCGCCGCGCTCGTGCTCAAGCAGAAGCTCGCCCAGGAGGTAAGACGCAATCCCGGCCGCCGGAGGGCGCTCGCCCGCTGCCCGCGCCCGCGGGGTCCTGCTTGCCTGGACTCCTCGACGCCTGCAGCACCGCCCTGCACTCCTGGCTCTTCTTTGTTACTTCTTTGTGCGCTGTGCTTGTCCCCCCCACCCCCCGCCCGTGTTTCTCTCTCTCTCTCTCTCTCTCTCTCTCTCTCTCTCTCTCTCTCTCTCTCTCTCTCTCTCTCTCTCTCTCTCTCTCTCTCTCTCTCCCTCCCCCCTCTCCCTTTCTTTCTCTCTCTTCCTCTCCCGGCTCTTTTGTTGGATTACCTGGCTTTTTGCCTTACTCCTGTTTTGTTTTGTTCTGTTTTGTTTTTGCAGTGAAGTTTGTGGCATCACTCCAGATCCCTCTTCGCCCCATAGCTTTTTAGGGGTTGACCTTGTGGCCCTTAAAAGTGAATGTTTAAAAACAAGGGGGGAGGGTAGTTATTTTCTTTCTGTTGAACTGTGCTAGCAAGAATGCCCTTGAACATTAGAGTCTTAAAAAAGTAATGAAACTTGTAGGGAGTGATGTGCAGGAAAGTTGCATTTGGACTCCTGGGCCTGTAACCAATAGTAAGCTGGCTGTGTATAGGTCTGATGTGTATACTGTATTATTTACTATTAAATTCACCCTGTGACTCATAATGCATGTGTATCTGATGCGAGTGTGCTCTTTTAAAATAACTATAGTGTAGATAAAAATATACTCACTTTGATCAAATGCGTTTTTTAAATCCATCTTAAAATCAGTACTTAGGCTGACCCTTTGGTCACAGCCCTTGTGATAGGCAGCTTTAGATGAATAGCTTTTTCAGGAACTCCTTCAAGACAGTTTAATCTCTCTCTCTCTCTCTCCACACACACACACACACACACACACACACACACACAAAATGTTTTTTTCAGAATTGCCTTTGAATATAGGATGCTGATATTAGGAAAAACTGTGCCAATTCCCGTGGCATTGAGGGAATTAAAATATAAATAAATAAAGCTATGAAGCATCATAGTAACTAGAACTGAAAGAGAAGCACTTTCATTCATAATCTACTGGAACAAATGCAGTGTTCTAGGGAGGAAGTGACACATTTAACTTGGCTTGATATAGTGAAAAAGACATTTGAAGAAAAAAAGAGAAAGGCATATGAAGCGACTTAAATGTATAATTAGCTGAGATAAACAGTGCACGAACAGACTTGATTTTTTTTTTTTAATTTACAGCAGGTGAAGTTGATTCAAGTGAAGAAAAAAATTGCTAAAGGATGCATTAAGCTAGCAGGGCAGCAAAGGGCCATGTGACAAAGTTGTCTTGAAATAGTTGGCTCTGCTTCTGAGTCATTGTTATCTGCTAGCTGTTTCCCAAGGGCCCTTCCTGCTGTATACAACCATTTAGAAGGCCACTAAGAGATTTACATATCATTTGCATTACATTTGCATCTGCTGCCCAAACCTTGCAGTCCTATGGTAGGCAATTAAAAACAAAACAAAACAAAAAACAACAAAAAACCCCACATTTTCCCTTAGTTGCTTTCCTTAAGCCTGTTTCTTCTTTTGCCCATGCCTTTGAGTATTTTCTCCATAATGGAATGGCAGAATGAAAAGTCAACCCAAAGACCAGGGGGACTCTAACAGAATCCAGTGGTCCAAAACCAGTTTAGATGTAGCCCGGCACCACAAAAACATTTAAGATCGTTCTTCTGCCTTCCTGTCGAACTATATCTTTTTGTTCTAATCAAATTGAGCTTGTCTGGCTGCTCCCAGGAGATGGAGCAAGAGCACATGCTCCTAAGATTTTGAAAGAATAGCTTTTAATTTGTTAGATCCCATACTACTAGTGCTGGCCTAAGCTTCAATAATCCAAGAAATTCAGGCTTTGAATGTGTAGGGCAGGGACTGGCACATCTTCCCCTCCCTAACTCCTTGCCAGCAAACAGCTTTGATCCATGAACCTTGATTAAATTGAATTTCTAACTCGTGTGTCATTTTTCTATAAATAATCTGTCATTGTGTCTCAGCATCTTTTTTATTTCATTCAATGTCATTTACATTCACCTTCCTCTGTCATTTCCCATAGTTATCACCCTAGTTTAGATCCTTCTCACATTATTTGACACATCTGTGCCACGTAATAAGTAATGGAATGAATGAATCACTCTGAGCCAGGGTGGGTTTTTTTTTTCCCTCACTAAAGCACTCATCTGCCTTTTTTTAAAAGCTAGCTTCTTAAAGACACTTTTCATTATGTCACTGTCCTGCTCAGCATCCTTCAGTGATTGCCTTCCATCCAGTGGCTTCCCATTGTGTACTTAAAACTGTGACACTTAACATGTCCGAGAAAGCCTCCCATGATCAGGCCCACCTGACTCCTTCCTCAGTGTTCAGCAGTCGCACTAGCCTTCTGTTGTTTTCGACATTGTCTTGTCTCGGGGTTTTTGTACTCTCTGTTCTCCCTGCCTGGAACACTTTCTCCAGATATTTTTACAGCTAGCTCCATGTCCTTGGCTAGGCCTTTACGTCCTTGCTGAGGCATTTCCTGCCAGCACTATTTAGAGTTGCCCTCCTTCCCTTCTTGATTTTACTCAGTCTGTTTATTTGTGTCTTTACTAATTAGACTATAAATTCCATAGCATGGACATCTTTGTATCTTGCTGTAGCATCAGTATTAACATAGTGCCCAGCACGTGTATATACACAAGTTTTCTTCTGTGCTGTTGCAAATGTTGTCTGAGAACTACATGGCTTGCATTGCCAACTTACCTTTAAAATGGCATCTGGTTTATCAGTATTTTCCCTTATGCTAGAGTTTCTGGTGCTATGTTTAAAGAAAGCATTTCCTACTTTTGGATCCCCAGTTATCTGTTGAATGAATGAATTGAATGAATTATAGGTTCCTACACATTTTTCTTCAAATCAAACTGACCCACGAGATCAGTACTTTTCAAAAATTTATTTTACATGGGAAGCACTTGAAGATCTTGTCAACAAAATACAGGAAAATTGTCATAAATATTATGAATATACAGTAAAATATAGGGAAAAATTCTGATGCAGCCTTGAGATACAATCTGATAGTCAGCATATCTAACAAGTCCCAAGGTGAGACTGATGCGGTTGATTCATAGATCACAATTTGGATTATAATATGATTCTGTGTGGGTTTGGCTATCTCTCCTGTCATGTCTATTTATTCATGCTCTAACAGTTTGTTGTGTGAAGCTTGGTGTATTGATTTATGGGACTGTAATTTAGAATGTTCATTACAATATAATACTGTGCTTTTATTATAAAGTCCCACAGAGGAATCTGTCTCAGGATGTAGAAACAAATAATTGTGTTCTTTCTCACAATTGATAGAATCAATGTAGTCTTTGAAACATGTCTTGTGACTGTTGGCTACCAGAAAGCAGAAGGACCAAATTTGGACTTCGTGCCTGAGAATACAATGCTTTATATATTTTCATACATCAGCACTTACCTCTAGGTTGATGTAATTGGTTCCATCCTTAGAGTCCTCTTCTACCTTTCACCTTAAAATTTCCATTTGTGTTGATTAAATTGAGAAAGGTTTAAAATGTGTCATATGCAGAGAGAAAGAAACGTAGACACTCATTGAATTATTCCACCTACATGACATGTTCCAGCGAATTCATCCCTCCTAGAAACACTTAAGACAAGTGCGTTTGAAGTGTATAAGGCACATCACCTTATACAGTGGGTTACTGAAGTTCCAAGAAACCATGCCACGAACACTTGCAGTCAGCCTGTTCTGCCTTCTACTCATTGGTGGAGAATAAGGAGAGAATGGTAAGGGGATTAAAGGAGATCTAGGATACCAATTAAAATAACTTTGTCACTTGATGATCCTGGACACATCAAATGTATGAACCTTGGCTTTCACATTTACAATTGGATTAATATGAAATTAAATCAAGACAAAGGGACTGTTTTGGAAGTTGCTGTGACAGACTAGATAAAATGCTTGGCACATAGTAGCTGTTTAATAAAAGTAATGTTATCCCTTTCTGCTCCTACTACCAAATAATCCAGTGTAATTCTGAATATCAGTTAGAAAAACTACATTCCCTACAGGATTTGATCAAATAAGCTGAGCCTTACAAAACACTTTTTCATTGAACTTTTCTGCATTTTATTCATTCATTCAATGAGTCTGTTTTTTCTGTTGTTTCACCAAGCACCGTGGTAGATTCTGGAATTTTGCAGTGAGCAAAACCAATAACCTGATTTGATAGAAATGATCTGAAGGAAGTATCAAGGAAGAAAGGGAAAGGAGTGGTCAGGTTAGAGAAGGCAGAAGTGCTCTTTGGGAATGGATGGGAGGGAGGCTGCTTTGTGAGGGCTCTCAAAACTGGAGCATGAAAATCAAGTGGCTGTCCTAAGAGCAACCATTCTGGCAGAGGGACCAGACAGGACCAAACTATCCAGGTTTAGAGGTCTGAAAGAAATGAGGAAGTTCAAAGACTTGGGAGGCTCCCAACTGGAAGAAAATTAAACTCAGATCCCTTGGAGCCAAGTAAGCCAAAGTTAGGAGCTTGTGTTCCTTTTGTGTTGAAACAAGGGAGTGTACTGATCTTATTTACCTTTTGAAAAAAAAATCACCGAGTTTTTCTGTGTTGAATAGATTGTCAATATTAAGAATGGTAAGGAGATAGGGATGTAGTTCCTGATAGTAGTATATGTGATTAGTGTTTGAGAAGCCCTGAATTTGATCTGTAGTGTGAATGTGTGCTCGTGCACTTGTACACACAGTCACAACACACACACACACACACCCCTGCAAGAACTGTTTATGTGACTCTTTTAAAATCCTTTTTGCACCAAGAACTCCTTTGTCAGTCTGGTGAGCTTTCAAGACTTCTCAGGATATTTACAAATTAAAACTTAGAACCACAAAAACCCCAACCAACCAACCAACCAAAGAAAAGAAAAAAAAAACCCAAAGCATTGTATTTCATTCAAAGATCAAAACATTAACAAAATGTAATTAACACATTAGGATTTTTACAATGGGTCTTATGATTATGGCATTTTTGAAACAGGAGTCAGTGATATCTTCAAGAACTTCAGGATGATACTCATATATCTGTGACTTCTGTAGGTGACAGTTACAAGTATTACTGGTGGTTGTAGTCTGCATTTTAAAAAATTTAAGTTTTTTGAGACAGAGTCTCTATAGGCCTAGATGACCTGGAACTTGTTATGTAGATGAAGCTGACCATGACTTCCAGAGATATGGCTGCCTCTGTTTCAAGTGTTGAGATTAAAGGCATGGACCCCAATCTTGGGGTCAACATTTGGTTTGGGGTTTTGTTTTGTGGATGGTTCCTTTGAGACTGAGCCTTGCTGGCCTTTAACTCACTGTGTAGCCTAGGCTGGCTTGAAACTCATAACACATTTCCTGCCTCAGCCTCCCAAGTGCTGACAATTACAGGTATAAGCCATCATACCCAGCTTATATTTGTAGTAAAAGGAAATGCTCAGTGAATTAGTGAACAGATGTGATTTTATTTTCAAAATATCTTCCTAGATATTTTCACCTTTATAGTCAAGATGGGCTGTGCCCATTCTAAGCATCATGCTCTTGTATAACTTAAGTAGAGGCTTGGGGGGAGGGCGTGTCTGTGGTTTTCCCAGTACCTATCTTTTTAAATCATGGAGAATGTTCCATACAGAAGGCTTTCCTTTATGACTCATTGCCCATCACTTGGTCTCCGGCCAATTCTAGATTTAGGGAAGACAGAGAGGGCTAATTGTCTTTCATTTCTAACCTTTAAAGTTGGACAGAGTTTCTGACAAGAAAGGAGAGAGAATGAAATGGCTTTTGGCAGGTTACCAAATGGTCGGCCCTTTGGCTTCCCTTGGCATGATCTGTCTGTGACTTCTCACCTTTACCCACTCACGTTTCCTGTTGTTGGTGTTCCCTTCTTTGCCAGGTCACTGCTATGTGCCATGGCAAATGTAGAGTGTTTTCATTTTGCTGTTGGTTAGCTATTAATCAAACATAAGCTATGATATTAACTTAATTAAAATGTGTGCTAGTAAATATTGGGAATGCATTTTATAGCAGAAACTATTCATGTTCCCTCCCTCCCTCCTTCCCTCCCTTCCTCCTCCCTTCCTCCCTCCCTCCTTTCTCTCTCTCTCTCTCTCTCTCTCTCTCTCTCTCTTTCTTTCTTCTCTCTTTCAAGCTACATGTAATGGGAGGTTTATTACTTTTTTAACTGAAAATAGATTCTAGTCTCATACAATCCATCTCAACCACTTTCCCCTCCCTCCATTCCTCCCACTTTCCCTTCTCCCCCAGATACACCCCCACTTCACTTCCCTTCAGAAAAGAGCAGACCTCTCTGAGAGACAACAACCAGACAGGACAAAACACAATACAATAAAACAAGCCAAAAGCTCTCATATTGAGACCAGGAACCAGAGGCTGGATAGCCCAGGAACCTAGAACCAAACGGGACTGAAAAAAATTATTTTGCTATCCCCATAGATCGCTGCCTTGTCCAGTTGCCATGAGAGAGGCTTCCTGCCTCTGGCATTAGATGGGAGCGGGCACAGAGAACCACAGCCAGACATTATGTGGAAAGAGTCTCAATTGGAGATCTCCATCAGGGCCCTATTTTCTTTATAATCATTATTGTTATACTAATATGGCAAGCTCAATGAGATAGTACAAAATGAGCTTTCTGAGAACTAAGAATTGTTAAAAATTTCCTTTTTTTACTAAAGTGTATTTCATAAGTGTGTTTTCTTCACTTGCACAAATAATATTTTTAAGATTCATTTTATTTCCAAGTGTGAGAGAGCGTGAGTGTATGCATGTGTGTGTGTGTGTGTGTGTGTGTGTGTGTGTGTAGGTGCCATAGGAGGACATGGGGGTTAGATACCCCTTGAGCTAGAATTATAGGCAATTGGAACTGCTTGATTTGGGTGCCAGCAATGGAACTCAGGCCTACAGCCAAAGCAGTATGTACTTCAAGCATCTCCTTATTCCACAAATGATCATATTATATATGTTCTCTGTAGCTCGTGTCTTTTGTGTAATATAACTTTACACATACTTGTTAATCTTATAGAAAATAATGATTTATTCGTGTAATATTCCAGTACAATGTGAAATGAGCAACGGAGGTTAAATAACACATCTAGCATCTTGGATACTCATGTTTCATTGTGAGAGCATTTTAAATCCACTTTTAAGCAATTTTCCAATGTAAAATTCATCAGTATCAACAGAATACATTTGCTGTTCTGGATTACCAAGCTTCTTCTGAGTAACTTCTTTCCCTTTTCTCCATCTTCCCTTCCCTCTGGTAACCACTAGTGATTATAATATAATATAATATAATATAATATAATATAATATAATATTTCTATGAGTTTTGACGTTCTTGGAATGTGTGTGTGTGTGCGCGCGCATGCACACGCAGGTGTGTCTGTGTCTCTGTGTGTGTTTGTGTGTGTACGTGTGCATTAATAATATTAACAACCTTACAACATGGACACCATTACTATCTTCCTAATACCCAGTGTGGAAACTGAGGCCCAGTGAGAGTGAAGAATTCATAATTGGGCAGTGACAGAGATGAGAATTGAGGCTTCACTAGTGCATCATTGACTATTTGCTTTCAGTCGGCGTTTCTCACACTTTAGCATGCATACAAGCTGAGACTATTGTTCAAAGTCAGGTTTGGGATTGGTGGGTCTATTGTGGGACCCATAACTCCGTCTTTTGAGAAAGTCTATGTGTAGTGCTCCCACTGTTGCTCTGTTGGAGCAGTTGTGAATACCAAATCTTCCAGTTTTATGGGATTTCCTATCCGTTGACTTCCTCCAACTGTTGTGGTTTTCATCCTTTCTCCTTTATTAAGAGTCACTCTCTTCTATGGGTGCAGTTATATCCGCTTTCTACTTTTCAGTTTATGCTGACCGGAAGATCACCAAATAGCACATCACCTGACAAATTTAGGCATTCTCCTCGCAGGTTGAATGAAGAACAGATGGAAGCTCGGACTTTTTCCTATAATAAATGTCATTTTTCATTGGATACAGAGTGGTTCCCCCCCACTTTTAAAAAGTCACTTGTGTATGGTGAACGGAACTGTGTAGTTTTCTGTACGTGGTTCGTGTTTGTGAGTGAGTGAGTGCATTCGCATACAGCGATCACAGTGTCACATCACTGCTGCTGTGCTTCTGCTTATTCCCCGGAGGGCCTCTCACTGGTTTGAAGGCTTGCTGTTTCAGCTAGAATGGCTGGCCAGGGAGCTCCCCAGACCACCTGTCCACAACCCATAAACTGGACTTAGAAGCACATAAGTTTTCTGTGGAGCCGGGGATTCTGATTTGGATCATCATACTTGCACAGCAAAGACTATTATTCACTAAGCCCCAGAAAGTTTTGTTCTTAAAGGGCCTAATTAAGCACATTCTAGAAAATTTGCATTATTTAATAACACCAGAAGAGGCTCTTTATCATACCATCCCAGATTAAATAGAAAACATGTGCTCAATACCACTTTCCATTCTGGAATTGCAAAGTTCATTTTACCTGTTTGACATAAGAGTACCACTTCTCCCTCAATGAAATCTGAAATGGAAGGCAATTGGCTATTTTCCTTTTAATTTTTAAAACTTTTCTGGTGCAATAATTTAACAGACATGGTAAAGTCATAAATATTAAACAAAACAACCCACTTGGATTTAGATAAAATTTATAGTTTTTATGTATTGATATACATATATATGTATATACATATATATTCCATTAGATCTCAAAAGTATTTTGTAATTATAATTACTTTAAGAGAGCTTGGTTAATTTTGGTTTGTTACTGAATAAATTTGGAAAGTAAACACAGTGAAATCCTTTTCCATATACTAAAATGTAAATGCACTGAATTTTACCAATAACAAACTGCCAGAGTGATATAAGATGGTTTTTAATGAAACTGTAGTAGATTTGACCACTTCTGCATGTGAAAATGATTGATTATATTAATTTCTCAAGAACTTCTTGGCTAATTTTACTTATGTTGTTTAATATAATAACTTGTATTGGTCAGGTGACTGGCTGATACATAATACAGAGAGGATTTTGTCCAAGTGTAAGTGACCTTTTTAATATCTCTCCTAGAATGGAAATGATCCCTTGGTTAAACTTAACTAACAGTCTCTGATATGTCCAATTGTGCTTTATCATGACTCAGGTGCACAACCTGATCTCTGACCTACAGTCTTTAAGTACACAATCCCTTGAATATGTGGTTTGCTTCAGAAAAAAATATCAAACAGTACATGTTGCTTTCATGAAATTTCTATTGTCTGTCTGTCTGTCTGTCTATAATTATACAATTAATTTTATCTGTATGACAGAAGGTACCACTTCTCCCTCAACAAGAGCTGAAATTGAAGGTGATTGAACATTTTCCTTTTAATTTTTAAAACTTTTATCTCTATATATAATATAATTTTATATATAAGTTTAAAACTATACCTATGTAAGGTATATAGATATCTGAGTACTATTTATCTGGTTCTAATTCTTGTCTTTGTGGATTTAGTTACTAGGGAAACCTACAAAGTTAACAGACCACTTAAACCTAGGGTGTTAGCTGCTATGGCAAACTCAGCTTTCATGAAATCATCTAATCCATTTGTTTTGTATAAGACCAGACTTTTCTTTATGAATAACTTCAACCATTCAACAACTCCAACAATGACTGACTGACATGTTGAAGTGTGAGTATTGTTGTCTGAGTCATAACGAAACTGTTTCCAGGTAACAGATGAAGTCTTACAAGACTTCACCGGTGAGAACATCATCTGAATGCGAGGTGGCAAAACAAATATTGGCCATGGCATTAACGTGCAGTTAGATGTTACTGTGTCTATCTGCTGGCTGGTTTCTTTGCACTGAATAGATTCCAGTGCTCAGTGGTGTGTTGAAATCTGGTGTCCATGGCAACCAAAGCATCTCTGCTCTCCAAGCAAGCACTGTGGGGACCAGCTGAATTTCCCTCTGCTCATACAATGACTTCAGGAAGGAACCACATTCTTAGATTTTGCAGATATCTAACTAAGTTCAGAGAGGCCCAAACACAATCCAAAAGGAAGTATTATCCTCAACATACAAGTTTATCTTGTTGTTTAATTCTTTTGGTTATCTTGAGACAGAATTACTACATCATTCTTGCTGGTGTTGAACTGTGCTGGCCAGGCTGTCCTCAGACCCACAATCCTCCCTCCTCTGCTTTCCAAGTGCTGTGATTACAGGCCTGATGAATTTTGCTTTTAAAAACTTTGGTTTTTTTTTTTTTCTAATTTGCCTGTGAAGCCAAAGGAGTTATACATGTGTTGCAAATTGCAGCTGTTGAAACAGGTTGGAGTCTCAGCAAAGGTGCTTAAATGGGGTAGTTAAAAACAGGGCTTTCAAATTCACTGGCTTTGGGATTGAATCCTGGCCCCAGTGCATCCATTTATTGACTTTAGGTAAGCTACTTAGCATTTTGGAGGCTTAATTTTCTCATTTGCAAAGTGTAATCCAAATAGCACTGACCTCTTAGGGTGCTGGGATGAGCCACTGAGGACATGCTCATGTGGTTACAGAGCATCCTCTGGGGAGAGAGAAGGACCTTGTAAGTCAAGCCTTCTTGTATAGTTATTTTGAATCTCATCCCTAATGCCCTAATGTGAAGGGAAACTCTGTTGTCCAAATAGTACAGAGATTTTTTTTTTTTTTTTGGACTTTCAGGCAGTCGGTCTGATATTCCTTGAGGTGATTTTTATAGCTGTTGTCTCCTGAATGGCAATAGCAGAGCTTTGAGATTTTTTTTTTCCACAGAGGACACAAAGGGCTAGAGGGAAATATCCTCTGCTCTGCCACACAGGAGATTAAGCTGAGCTGCTCAGACAGATTATGTGTCAAAATAAATTGAGTGCCTGGGCATCACCCCTGAAGTAAGAACCTATATGAGTTTTGCTGTCCTCTGGGGGAAAGGGATCTTCCTTTATGTTTCAAAGAAAACAGGTCACTTACAAACTTAGTCTAGGCACTGGGATTTGCTGTGTCCCTAGAGGAAATTATTGCATTGACATGAAGCTACTGTCCTAGGGTAAGGAAGTGATATTGGGATGTTAATTCCTTGTTCCCCAACTTTTCTTTCCTTCTGAAGCTCATTTATTCATATGGCATTAACACAGGATTTCAGAGTAATTTTGATAGCTGTGATTTGTTGCAGTGACATATTCAAATAACCCTTCCATACCAGTAGTATATCCAGTGGCCTGTTTTGGGAAAGAATGACTACAATTAATGATTCTTTCAAGGTATTTCTTCAGCCTCTAGAGAGGGAAGTGATTTTTTTTTATTAATTCATGTTCTGATTTGTGTCAGAAAACCCTAAGTGCAGTTCACTGTTAATCTTACAGACAACATCTGTATTTAATTCTTTAGAGCAATAATCATGCTTTTAGTCCGAACAACTACTCTACTCATACTTCACAATGGTGACTTTTCCCTATCCATAATCACTGGGGTCCTATATGGATTCGTTAGTTCTGCTTATGACTTCAGTATCACACCAATTAAGTCTAGGTCTTGGCCTTAATACCTGTGTTGGCCTGTTCTGTTTTTTTCTTCGAGTCTAGTGCTTCTCACAGTTGAATACGCATCAGAATCCCTGGAGGGTCTGTGAAACATACATGGCTGGCTCTCTCCCCCACTGTAGAAATAGAACTGAGCCTGAGCATTTGTACATTTATGATCCTGTTGCTGCTAGTGGTTTGTAGAAGACATTCTGAGAAGATCATTAGCCGAAACTTGTGTAAGCATCTCTGAGATGTGGGAAGTAGATGAAGACATAGTGCTACAAACTTAGTATAACCACCAGAAGATAAAGTCAAATACTAGGGCTTACTATATGCTTGCCACTGTGATACATGTATCACTTCAATTACAAGTAGAAGTTATGTCATAAAATAATCATAGCATGATATGCATATGTTCATGCTGAATTAACATTTTGGCATACTTGGCTGTTTCATCAGGTCAGCTCCGATCACATTGTCAGCCACACTCTGAATCAAGCAGCAAGTTAAAAGAGTATGTGTATGGCATTCACATTGGAGGGGAAAAAAGAGCTCCAGATACTGATATTTGGAAGAATACTCTATCCCAATGGAATTATAGTTACTTTGCCTTGTCACCCAATCGTAAAGGCCACCAACAGCACTTTCCATGCCCCAATTCCCTTCTGAGGTTTTAACATTGAAACTGAAAAAAAAAAAAAAAGCAACTGTCCTCTAAAAGACATTTGAAGAAAACATTTGATCTCAAAAGCAGTTACCTTAACAAAATAAACAAAGAAACTGAAAACTTGGAGGAAACAGGTAATACTGGAAACGTGCCTCCAGAGGAATGGTCTCCAGAGGTCCATTTCTAAAGGCTTTATCCTCAGTTGGTGCTATTGGAAGGTGATAGAACCTTTAAGAGGAAGGGCCTGATCAGAGAATTTGGTTGCTACTCATGGGGAACATGTCCTCAGATGTAATTTTGAGGGCCAGCCTCTTTTCTTCCTTTCGCTCTGAGGTGAGGACTTCATCTATCATGACTCCAGCCAGATATGCTACCTCACAACCGGTCCAAAAGCGTCAGGCCACCAACCACACACGAAATCTCTGGAACTGAGGCCAAGTCAATTTTGACAGTATTTTGCTCCAGTGACAGCAAGCCCACTAATACCAAGGAGTGTAACAAAACTCTCAAGTGTCTAACAGTCCCCAATGTGCAAATTGATATTGTCAGAGGAGAAGGTGCCCCCACATGTGGAGAACAAAGCAGGATGTTATTGGGAAGAATAAGCATAATAGAAAAGAACTCTGAGAAATCAACAGTTTTAGCAGTAAAAAAAACAAAAACAAAAAACAAAAAACAAAACAAAAAAAACCCTTCCATAGAAGGGTTAGAATATTGTTAAATAATTCCCCCAGAAGTTCAATCCAAAGACAAAAAGATGAATTAAAATGGGAAGCATATGCCAACTTCGATGGGAAAAATTCACAAGTCCCCATCATGACTGCTGAGAGAGGGAGAGCTAATTTTCTTCAGGGAGTCGGTCCTAAAAACATACGTACATATATGTAAAACTAAATGGATTCAGTAACTTGTATACATAGAGATATGTATTTATAGATATGTAATAGCAGTTCATGAACTTGAGAGGGAGTAGGGTCATAGGGGAGTTAGATGAGGGGAAAGGAGGAATGGAAATGACATAAATGCCGTTTTAATATACGGAGGTTAGATATTAGAAAGAATCCATGGTTTCTAAAAGCGGTTTAGATTTTTACCTCAGATGAGTTGGAATATGGGCAGAGAGAGGTAGAACAGGGACCTGCTATTGTTTTGGAAACCTGCTGACTATCTTAGATTACCTGTCTGATTTTTTTTTTTTTGAGAACTATGACTACCAGGGACATTTTTCTTTATATGGCATGCTAAAATCTTCCCACAACTTATTCTGTACTTCACATTTATCTTTTTCGTTCTGAGAAGTTTTTCAAATAAATTTTGTTATGTGCAACTAAGATATCCAGTAGAATGCTGAGAAATAGATATGGATAGTTAAAAGCTTGTTATCATTAAGCAAATTAGCTGATCCACTGCGTTAACATGATTACCCTTATTTTATTTTTAATTTTTATTACTTTTATACAACATATTTTGATTATATATCCTTCACCAAGTCCTCCCAGACCCACCCTGCCTCCCTACTCACCCAATTTAAAGTTCTTTACTATTTTTTTGTGGCAAGAGCAGAAGCAGTTAAACTGTCATCTAGCATAGATCCAAAACAGTATCATTTTATTACCTGTAGGTCTGCCTCATGTACGTTAGCTCTCTAGTCTCCTTCAGCCTGACCATCCATAGCTTTGTATCTGCTTAAGAATGAACCAATATTCTAGGAGCCCATGTGTTAAATAACGAAACCATTTACAGAGGAATGTTGTCAACCTATATTTAACTTCAGAACTGAGGTTTCCTATAATCCGTATATTCTTAAAAGTCACACTCAATTAAGATTTAATTAAAACACTGGCACTACAATATTTTGAATTACTTTGAACTAATAACCCTGTACCAATTTAACCCTTCATCTGCTTTAACAAGATTCTGTCTTAGAGTAAAATCATGAAAGTAAACGGATTAAACTTTTACGTGGGGATGTCAAGATTTTTGTTAAAATAGTTAAAAGGAAAGGGACAGATTATTAGGATACAAGAGTATTTGAAGCATTTATGTGAGACACATTGAAACAAAAAGTTTCCCATATCCATGACTCAGATGCTTCAAAATCCAAACTGCTTCCAACCCATTCTACTGGTAGTAGCTAATAATTACTTAATTACGTAAGTGATATGTTCCCAGATACCTTTGTTACTTAAGCTATCTTATGTAATTCTCATGAAATCTCATGTTAGAAAATTCTTTCACTCTTTTAGACTAGAAATTATAAAATATTTGAAAGAGCTTAAATAACGTTGCCAGAATGTATGAAGAAGTAGGATAATTATAAGACTTATTGCCTAAGTAGGATGCTGTTTAGATTTATTTTCTCCAACTTCATATATATATATATGTGTATATGTATATGTGTATATATATGTATACATATACATATATACATATATACACATACACATATACATATACATATATGCATATATACATACATACATACATACATACATACATATATATATATATATATGAATCAGTTGGATCATAGTCACCCCCATTATCAATCTTTCATCCCTTCCATCCTCCCACCAACCCTTTTCTTTTATCCACAAAGTCCTTCTCCTTAAACTGGATACTTTTGATAAGCACCAACTAGTGGGGAATCTAAGAAAAATCCTACAAACCAACACTGACCTCTATGCTTTATGGTCTCCCACTGAGAAGGCACTGAGTCAAGCCTTGAACCCAAATTCTCTAGTTTTGTGATCCTTTTGCATCACGTATCTACTGTAACATAAATGTTAAATACAGATTCCTATTCCTTGACTATGTCAAGAAATACCTACTAAGTGGTAAGCAATTGGTTTTCTGTTTATTGAGAGGCCCCTTCAAGGGACCATTTAGAGCTATTAATTCAATTTGAGGATTTAGGACCAAATTAGCTGTCTGCAAAAAAATTATTCAGACCCAAATGAAAGGCATTTGGGTACAAGAGAGAGATTTCTGAATGGAACACAGAAATCTGGTAGTAGTGTGGTGGAGAGAAGTGTCATGCCTGCATACATAATTGTGAGGTGGTAAGTCTTTAAGCAGAATATTTCCAACATTACTTTTTTTCCCTAGTTTTATTTTACTATTTTTCTTATAATACTTTTTTACTTCTCAATAACGTGCCATAATGTCCTTAGCTGTTCTTATGTGTGCACTGTTTACTGCACATACCACATTTGTGTCCGTGCTAAGTGGCTCCTAGGGATCCTTTCCTGCATCATATACCAGACAGCTCCATATTCTTTTCTGCCATCAATGTTTGAATGCAAATAGAATAATCTATGTACATATTTCCTGAAAGAGTAAATCAGGCAGATGAAATGCTTTAAATTTCATGAAACCTAATAATGTGTCTGAGACTGAGTTATCCCGTGCCAAGAAGGGAAAGCCGAATTTTGAATCTTGCTCTTCACCAGCTCTCTTCCCAAATGTGTTTTTACTTCTAGGCATCTGTGTAGACACTTAGGATTCAGTATTTGATGGACGCAATTATTGGTTAGTCATTAACACTGTCATATTTTCAGTTATGATCAGCTTTTTGACAGTCACAGGATGGTAAATTTTGCTTTCTTTAATAGTAAAAATGGGAAATGTGCTAGCTTGTAACCAGTCAAAATAAATCACTCATGCCATTCTGTGCTAACAAATAGAACTCTGTGATTGTTAACACGAAGGACACCATTTTAAAACGTATAATTTTAGATTGCACAATACCTTGCATCTAAAAAGCTGTTATTTTACATTTTAAAATAATCCCCATTATGTTTATATTCATGCAAGTGATAAAATCCTGTATGTGTTTCTGGACCTTTTTCATTTACTATTTTAAGGTTTGCATTTGACAAACTAAACACTGACAGAACAACAATTAGAGTTTCTCCGTTTTGTTTTGTTTTTTAAATAACACATTCATGATTTTCCTGAGAGAGAGAGAGAGAGAGAGAGAGAGAAGAAGAAGAAGAAGAAGAAGAAGAAGAAGAAGAAGAAGAAGAAGAAGAAGAAGAAGAAGAAGAAGAAGAAGAAGAACAAGAAGAAAGGTAAACTCAATATAGAAAATAATGGCTTTGATTTTATATGAAAACATCAGCTCCCTAAATGGTTGTAAATATGAATCTTATACATCACAGAATTAAAATCAATTTTTAGTAATTTTCCTTGCATGGCAGCCAAGAAATGAGTATGTAATCACCCCCTCCCAGCCACAAATAAACGAAGACCTAAGAAAATGCTTAAACCAGATGTTTGAAAGAAAACTGGACATTCAGAATGTTTCTTGGGCATGTGCTGTCTTAATACTCCTGTAGTTTAGTAACTTGAGCTTTTAATTAATGAGCTGACAGCTTATTTGGCACAACTGTTGCTTTTTTCAGTAACTTAAGGTTGACCAACAAATAATTCACCATCACTCATATGAAAGTATTCTTCCCGTTAGTGCAGGGAATTTCTTTGAGGTTCTAGTACACAAGTGGCTTTAACTAGCGGTTTTCAACCTTTGGGGATCTTTTTATTTTTTTTTAATCTTTAATATTTTTATTACATATTTTCCTCAATTACATTTCCAATGCTATCCCAAAAGTCCCCCATAGCGCCCCCCACTTCCCTACCCACCCATTCCCATTCTTTTGGCCCTGGCATTCCCCTATATTGGGGCATATAAAGTTTGCAAGTCCAATGGGCCTCTCTTTCCATTGATGGCCGACTAGGCCATCTTTCCATACATATGCAGCTAGAGACAGGAGCTCCGGGGTTCTGGTTAGTACATCATGTTGTTCCAACACTAGGGTTGCAGATCCCTTTAGCTCCTTGGGTACTTTCTCTAGCTCCTCCATTGGGAGCCCTGTGATACATCCAATAGCTGACTGTGAACATCCACTCCTGTGTTTGCTAGGCCCCGGCATCGTCTCACAAGAGACAGCTATATTTGGGTCCTTTCAGCAAAATCTTGCTAGTGTATGCAATGGTGTCAGTGTTTAGAATCTGATTATGGGATGGATCCCTGGATACGGCAGTCTCTAAATGGTCCATCCTTTCATCACAGCTACGAACTTTGTCTCTGTAACTCCTTCCCTGGGTGTTTTGTTCCCAATTCTAAGAAGGTGCACAGTGTCCACACTTTGGTCTTCATTCTTCTTGAGTTTCATGCGTTTAGCAAATTGTATCTTATATCTTGGGTATCCTAAGTTTTGGGCTAATATCCACTTATCAGTGAATACATATTGTGTGAGTTCTTTTGTGATTGTGTTACCTCACTCAAGATGATGCCCTCCAGGTCCATCCATTTGGCTAGGAATTTCATAAATTCATTCTTTTTAATAGCTGAGTAGTACTCCATTGTGTAAATGTACCATAATTTCTGTATCCATTCCTCTGTTGAGGGACATCTGGGTTCTTTCCAGCTTCTGGCTATTATAAATAGGGCTGCTATGAACATAGTGGAGCATGTGTCCTTTTTACTGGTTGGGACATCTTCTGGATATATGCCCAGGAGAGGTATTGCTGGATCCTCCGGTAGTACTATGTCCAATTTTCTGAGGAACCGCCAGACTGATTTCCAGAGTGGTTGTACAAGCTTGCAATCCCACCAACAATGGAGGAGTGTTCCTCTTTCTCCACATCCTCGCCAGCATCTGCTGTCACCTGAATTTTTGATCTTAGCCATTCTGACTGGTGTGAGGTGGAATCTCAGGGTTGTTTTGATTTGCATTTCCCTGATGATTAAGGATGTTGAACATTTTTTCAGGTGTTTCTCTGCCATTCGGTATTCCTCAGGTGAGAATTCTTTGTTCAGTTCTGAGCCCCATTTTTTAATGGGGTTATTTGACTTTCTGGAGTCCACCTTCTTGAATCTTTATATATATTGGATATTAGTCCCTTATCTGATTTAGGATAGGTGAAGATCCTTTCCCAATCTGTTGGTGTTTTTTTTGTCTTATTGATGGTGTCTTTAGCCTTGCAGAAGCTTTGTAGTTTCTTTCTTTTTTTTTTAATATTTTTAATACATATTTTCCTCAATTACATTTCCAATGCTATCCCAAAAGTCCCCCATAGCGCCCCCCACTTCCCTACCCACCCATTCCCAGCTTTTGGCCCTGGCATTCCCCTATATTGGGGCATATAAAGTTTGCAAGTCCAGTGGTCCTCTCTTTCCATTGATGGCCGACTAGGTCATCTTTCGATACATATGCAGCTAGAGACAAGAGCTCCGGGGTTCTGGTTAGTACATCATGTTGTTCCAACAATAGGGTTGCAGATCCCTTTAGCTCCTTGGGTACTTTCTCTAGCTTCTCCATTGGGAGCCCTGTGATACATCCAATAGCTGACTGTGAACATCCACTCCTGTGTTTGCTAGGCCCCGGCATCGTCTCACAAGAGACAGCTATATTTGGGTCCTTTCAGCAAAATCTTGCTAGTGTATGCAATGGTGTCAGCGTTTAGAAGCTGATTATGGGATGGATCCCTGGATACGGCAGTCTCTAAATGGTCCATCCTTTCATCACAGCTACGAACTTTGTCTCTGTAACTCCTTCCCTGGGTGTTTTGTTCCCAATTCTAAGAAGGTGCACAGTGTCCACACTTTGGTCTTCATTCTTCTTGAGTTTCATGCGTTTAGCAAATTGTATCTTATATCTTGGGTATCCTAAGTTTTGGGCTAATATCCACTTATCAGTGAATACATATTGTGTGAGTTCTTTTGTGATTGTGTTACCTCACTCAAGATGATGCCCTCCAGGTCCATCCATTTGGCTAGGAATTTCATAAATTCATTCTTTTTAATAGCTGAGTAGTACTCCATTGTGTAAATGTACCATAATTTCTGTATCCATTCCTCTGTTGAGGGACATCTGGGTTCTTTCCAGCTTCTGGCTATTATAAATAGGGCTGCTATGAACATAGTGGAGCATGTGTCCTTTTTACTGGTTGGGACATCTTCTGGATATATGCCCAGGAGAGGTATTGCTGGATCCTCCGGTAGTACTATGTCCAATTTTCTGAGGAACCGCCAGACTGATTTCCAGAGTGGTTGTACAAGCTTGCAATCCCACCAACAATGGAGGAGTGTTCCTCTTTCTCCACATCCTTGCCAGCATCTGCTGTCACCTGAATTTTTGATCTTAGCCATTCTGACTGGTGTGAGGTGGAATCTCAGGGTTGTTTTGATTTGCATTTCCCTGATGATTAAGGATGTTGAACATTTTTTCAGGTGTTTCTCTGCCATTCGGTATTCCTCAGGTGAGAATTCTTTGTTCAGTTCTGAGCCCCATTTTTTAATGGGGTTATTTGACTTTCTGGAGTCCACCTTCTTGAGTTCTTTATATATATTGGATATTAGTCCCTTATCTGATTTAGGATAGGTGAAGATCCTTTCCCAATCTGTTGGTGTTTTTTTTGTCTTATTGATGGTGTCTTTAGCCTTGCAGAAGCTTTGTAGTTTCATGAGGTCCCACTTGTCAATTCTCGATCTTACAGCACAAGCCATTACTGTTCTATTCAGGAATTTTTCCCCTGTGCCCATATCTTCAATGCTTTTCCCCACTTTCTCCTCTATAAGTTTCAGTGTCTCTGGTTTTATGTGACGTTCCTTGATCCACTTAGACTTGACCTTAGTACAAGGAGATAGGAATGGATCGATTCGCATTCTTCTACATGTTAACAACCAGTTGTGCCAGCACCATTTGTTGAAAATGCTGTCTTTCTTCCACTGGATATTTTTAGCTCCCTTGTCGAAGATCAAGTGACCGTAGGTGTGTGGGTTCATTTCTGGGTCTTCAATTCTATTCCATTGGTCTATTTGTCTGTCACTATACCAGTACCATGCAGTTTTTATCACAATTGCTCTGTAGTAGAGCTTTAGGTCCGGCATGGTGATTCCACCAGAGGTTCTTTTATCCTTGAGAAGAGTTTTTGCTATCCTAGGTTTTTTGTTATTCCAGATGAATTTGCAGATTGCACTTTCTAATTCGTTGAAGAATTGATTTGGAATTTTGATGGGGATTGCATTGAATCTGTAGATTGCTTTTGGCAAGATAGCCATTTTTAAAATGTTGATCCTGCCAATCCATGAGCATGGGAGATCTTTCCATCTTCTGAGATCTTCTATAATTTCTTTCTTCAGAGACTTGAAGTTTTTATTATACAGATCTTTCACTTCCTTAGTTAGAGTCACCCCAAGATATTTTATATTATTTGTGACTATTGAGAAGGGTGTTGTTTCCCTAATTTCTTTCTCAGCCTGTTTATTCTTTGTGTAGAGAAAGGCCATTGATTTGTTTGAGTTAATTTTATATCCAGCTACTTCACCGAAGCTGTTTATCAGGCTTAGGAGTTCTCTGGTGGAATTTTTAGGGTCACTTATATATACTATCATATCATCTGCAAAGAGTGATATTTTGACTTCATCTTTTCCAATTTGTATCCCTTTGATCTCCTTTTGTTGTCGAATTGCTCTGGCTAGGACTTCAAGTACAATGTTGAATAGGTATGGAGAAAGTGGACAGCCTTGTCTAGTCCCTGATTTTAGAGGGATTGCTTCAAGCTTCTCACCATTTACTTTGATGTTGGCTACTGGTTTGCTGTAGATTGCTTTTATCATGTTTAGGTATGGGCCTTGAATTCCTGATCTTTCCAAGACTTTTATCATGAATGGGTGTTGGATCTTGTCAAATGCGTTTTCCGCATCTAAGGAGATGACCATGTGGTTTTTGTCTTTGAGTTTGTTTATATAGTGGATTACGTTGATGGATTTCCGTATATTGAACCATCCCTGCATCCCTGGGATGAAACCTACTTGGTCAGGATGGATGATTGTTTTGATGTGTTCTTGGATTCGGTTAGCAAGAACTTTATTGAGGATTTTTGCATCAATATTCATAAGGGATATTGGTCTGAAGTTTTCTATCTTTGTTGGGTCTTTTTGTGGTTTAGGTATCAGAGTAATTGTGGCTTCATAGAAGGAGTTGGGTAGAGTACCTTCTGTTTCTATTTTGTGGAATAGTTTGTGAAGAACTGGGATTAGATCTTCTTTGAAGGTCTGATAGAACTCTGCACTAAACCCATCTGGTCCTGGGCTTTTTTTAGTTGGGAGACTATTAATGACTGCTTCTATTTCTTTGGGGGATATAGGGCTGTTTAGATCATTAACCTGATCTTGATTCAACTTTGGTACCTGGTATCTGTCTAGGAACTTCTCCATTTCATCCAGGTTCTCCATTTTTGTTGAGTATAGCCTTTGGTAGAAGGATCTGATGGTGTTTTGGATGTCTTCAGGATCTGTTGTTATGTCTCCTTTTTCATTTCTGATTTTGTTAATTAGGATGCTTTCCCTGTGCCCTCTAGTGAGTCTGGCTAAGGGTTTATCTATTTTGTTGATTTTCTCAAAGAACCAGCTCCTTGATTGGTTGATTCTTTGAATAGTTTTTCTTGTTTACACTTGGTTGATTTCGCCCCTGAGTTTGATTATTTCCTGCCGTCTACTCCTCTTGGGTGAATTTGCTTCCTTTTGTTCTAGTGCTTTTAGGTATGTTGTCAAGCTGCTAATGTGTGCTCTCTCTAGTTTCCTTTTGGAGGCACTCAGAGCTATGAGTTTTAGGATAGAATGTTCTGTAGATATCTGCCAGATCCATTTGATTCATAATTTCTCTTAGTTTCTCTGTGTCCCTGTTTAGTTTCTGTTTCCTTGATCTGTCCATTGGTGAAAGTGGTGTGTTGAAGTCTCCCACTATTATTGTATGAGGTGCAATGTGTGCTTTGAGATTTACTAAAGTTTCTTTAATGAATGTGGCTGCCTTTGTATTTGGAGCATAGATATTCAGGATTGGTAGTTCCTCTTGGAGGATTTTACCTTTGATGAGTATGAAGTGTCCCTCCCTGTCTTTTTTAATGCCTTTGGGTTGGAAGTCAATCTTATCAGATATTAGAATGGCTACTCCAGCTTGTTTCTTCATACCATTTGCTTGGAAAATTGTTTTCCAGCCTTTCATTCTGAGGTAGTGTCTATCTTTTTCTCTGAGATGAGTTTCCTGTAAGCAGCAAAATGTTGGGTCTTGTTTGTGTAGCCAGTTTGTTAGTCTATGTCTTTTTATCGGGGAGTTGAGTCCATTGATATTAAGAGATATTAAGGAAAAGTAATTGTTGTTTCCTGTTATTTTTGTTGTTAAAGTTGGCATTCTGTTCTTGTGGCTGTCTTCTTTTAGGTTTGTTGAGGGATTACCTTCTTGTTGTTTCTAGGGCGTGGTTCCTGTCCTTGTATTGGTTTTTTTCTGTTATTATCCTTTGAAGGGCTGGATTCGTGGAGAGATAATGTGTGAATTTGGTTTTGTCGTGGAATACTTTGGTTTCTCCATCTATGTTAATTGAGAGTTTGGCTGGGTATAGTAGCCTGGGCTGGAATTTGTGTTCTTTTAGTGTCTGTATAACATCCGTCCAGGATCTTCTGGCTTTCATAGTCTCTGGTGAAAAATCTGGTGTAATTCTGATAGGCTTGCCTTTATATGTTACTTGGCCTTTTTCTCTTACTGCTTTTAGTATTCTATCTTTATTTAGAGCATTTATTGTTCTGATTATTATGTGTCGGGAGGTATTTCTTTTCTGGTCCAGTCTATTTGGAGTTCTATAGGCTTCTTGTATGTTCATGGGCATCTCTTTCTTTAGATTTGGGAAGTTTTCTTCTATAATTTTGTTGAAGATGTTTGCTGGTCCTTTGAGTTGAAAATCTTCATTCTCATCCACTCCTATTATCCGTAGGTTTGGTCTTCTCATTGTGTCCTGTATTTCTTGGATGTTTTGAGTTAGGATCTTTTTGCATTTTACATTTTCCTTGATTGTTGTGCCGATGTTCTCTATGGAATCTTCTGCACCTGAGATTCTCTCTTCCATCTCTTGTATTCTGTTGCTGATGCTGGTATCTATGGTTCCAGATTTCTTTCCTAGGGTTTCTATCTCCAGTGTTGCCTCATTTTGGGTTTTCTTTATTGTGTCTACTTCCCTTTTTAGGTCTAGTATGGTTTTGTTCATTTCCATCATCTGTTTGGATGTGTTTTCCTGTTTTTCATTAAGGACTTCTACCTGTTTGATTAGGTTATCCTGTTTTTCGTTAAGGATTTGTAACTCTTTAGCAGTGTTCTCCTGCAATTCTTTAAGGGATTTTTGTGCTTCCTCTTTACTGTCTTCTACCTGTTTACCAGTGTTCCTTTGTATTTCTTTAAGTCTGTTATTAAAGTCCTTCTTGAAGTCCTCTACCATCATCAGGAGATATGCTTTTAGATCCGTGTCTATCTTTTCCGGTGTGTTGGGGTGCCCTGGACTGGGCAAAGTGGGAGTGCTGGGTTCTGATGATGGTGAGTGGTCTTGGTTTCTGTTAGTAAGATTATTACGTTTACCTTTCGCCATCTGGTAATCTCTGGGGTTAGTTGTTGTAGTTGTCACTGTTTAAAGATTGGAGCAGAAGCTGTGTTCCACTCACCAGAAGTCTCAAAATCCTGTGGCGGGGGTCGTGGGTCGCTGGCAGTACCCTGGTGCTGGTCCAGCCGGAAGAGGCCTGGGCCCTACTCAGGCTGGTTTCTGCTTCCCTAACTAATGCAGTCTCAGGTCCCGCGCGCAACTGGATTGGAGCAGAAGCTGTGTTCCACTCTCCAGAAGTCTTAAGATCCTGTGGCGGGTGTTGTGGGTAGCTGGCGAGAGTCAGCCGACCCTGCGCCCTTGCTACCCAGGTGCTTTTCTGACCCGAAGGGGCTTGTGGCCCTATGTAGGCCAGATTTCTCTCTCCCCAACCAGAGCAGTCTCAGGTCCCGCGTGAGTGGACTGGAGCAGAAGCTGTGTTCCACTCACCAGCAGTCTCAAAATCCTGTGGCGGGGGTCGTGGGTAGCTGGCGGGTGTCAGCCAACCCTGCGCTCTAGCTACCCAGGTGCTGATCCGGCCGGATGAGGCCTGGGCCCTACTCAGGCCGGTTTCTGCTTCCCTAACTAGTGCAGTCTCAGGTCCCGCGCGCAATTGGATTGGAGCAGAAGCTGTGTTCCACTCACCAGAAGTCTTAAGATCCTGTGGTGGGTGTTGTGGGTAGCTGGCGAGTGTCAGCCGACCCTGCGCCCTAGATACCCAGGTGCTTTTCTGACCGGAAGAGGGTTGTGGCCCTATGTAGGCCGGATTTCTCTCTCCCCAACCAGAGCAGTCTCAGGTCCCGCGTGATTGGACTGGAGCAGAAGCTGTGTTCCACTCACCAGAAGTCTTCACCTTTGGGGATCTTATAGTTTACATTTGGCAAGCTGTCTGCCTGTCCTGACACACCAAAGGAATGCACAAAAACACCGTTCTATTTGTTAATATTGCTTTATTAAAGAGATTTATTAAAAAGATACTGTAATAGTTAGCTGCAGCTGTCACCTTGAAACACATCAAGAGAGTCACCTGGTGGGAGACACTCAAGTGAAGAACTGCCAGAGTCACATTTGCCTGTGGCCTTGCCTGCAAGGCCTTGTCTTAATTATAAGACTTCTCAATTAACTGCCAATGTTACTGTCCCTAGACAAGCCAGTCCTAGCTGTAGAGAAAGGTAGATGGCCTTGCTTTTCTTTTTTTTCTTTTCTTTTCTTTTCTTTTCTTTTCTTTTCTTTTCTTTTCTTTTCTTTTCTTTTCTTTTCTTTCCTTTCCTTTCCTTTCCTTTCCTTTCCTTTCCTTTCCTTTCCTTTCCTTTCCTTTCCTTTCCTTTCCTTTTCTTTCTTTTTTTTTGCTTAAATATACATATAGGATCTACTTTCACTTATACATTTATTTCAGAAATAGGTTTTATGATAATGATATTCCATGTAAAAAAAATCCAGATTTGCAGTCATTAAATGAATATTTCACACACACACACACACACACACACACACACAGAGGTACATGAGCAAGGCTGGAGGAGGAAGCCGGTTAAGCGCTATCCCTCCATAGTTTATGTTTCCAGTCCCTGTCTTGAGCTCCTGTCCTGGCTTCCCTCAGTGATGAACTGTCACCTGTAAGCAGAAATAAACTCTTTCCTCCCTCAAGTTGCTTTTGGTCACAGCGACAGAAAACAAAGTAAAACAGATAGCTTTGGAGCCGCATCTTTTTAGGAAGCTCTGTCAGTTTGGGAATTAAGATGCTGTGAATCCCCCAGGATTTCTTTGCTGTTGGCTCCTCCAGTCTCAGTATGGTTAGTATACATTTAATTGAAAATCCCTTCTGTTATGTGTCATGCCTTTTGTATCTGCAGATTTATATATTTAATTAGTTTCTTCAGAAATTGCCTCTCTCCCATTTTAACAATCACCTTGAGATAACCATTTACATGACATACAATTCACTCATTAAAAACATACAATTTGGTGGTTTTAATATATTTATACACTTGTATAGTCATCCAGCCAGTGAAGTCAGAATCTTTTTATCACCTTAAAGGAAAAGGTAGCTTGAAGCTATTATCAGGGTCTCCTTTGGTGTTCCTTACCACAGCCTCAGCCCCCACTGTGCTAAGCTCCACTGATTTACTTTATCTTCTACTTTGCTGAAGATTTTCCACAAAATATTACCCTTTGTGTCATAAAAAGCACTGTGATTCAGCATTTCTTTTTCTTTTTCTTTTTTTTCCTGTTTTTTTTTGTTTTGTTTTGTTTTTTTGATTTTGTTTTTTCTAGACAAGGTTTCTCTGTATAGCCCTGGCTGTCCTGGAACTCACTCTGTAGACCAGGCTGGCCTGGAACTCACAAATCCGCCTGCCTCTGCCTACCAAGTGCTGGAATTAAAGGCGTGTGACACCAAGGCCCAGCTTAGCATTTCTTTTTCTTAAAAAGCAAGTAACACCCGGTCCTCTGTCATTTTATTTTACCAGAATTTGGCATCACTTAGAGTTTGGATGCACTAATGGGAACTGTGTGAGCTATGTGTGCTACATTTTGACCAATATATACCTTACAAATGTTACAGTGTGAAAAAAGAAGAACATCTTGGAATTGAGCAAATTATGGAGTGTTAAGGGAAGGTCACTTATGGCTGTATAGAGCAGTGCTATTCAGAGTGTACCTTGATGGCCAATGCCATTATGTGAATATGTTATTGATTTACCTAGATGTAAGACAAAAAATATTGAGAGTAAGTGTTGAACTTTTTGCACAATTAAACCGTGTAAGTTTCTTTGCCATTTGAGTCTAATAATACAAAACTGCGACTGACATTTTGTATGTCTCTTTTATTTCATTTTTCTGTATCGGTGAATCAATATGTATTTTAGAAAAGTCACAGTCCTTGATGCATGAGAAATAAAATGAACAAAATAAAGCTAGTCACCTACCAGTGACAGTTTCTATATTGATCCTAATGCTTCTCAAAGGTTGACATTCATTGAATCACCTGGAATGCTTACTGGTCTTTACATAAATAAGGGTGGAGGTAGAGAGTGGGAAAATTTGCTTTTCTAGTAAGTTCCCAGATAGTGTTCATATTTCTGTCCATGGATGCTTTGAAAATCCTTGCCTAAGGTCACCATATTGCTGAAATATTTCCAGGCTGGTGTACTGTACAGCGCCTCCTGATGCTCACCTGAAAGCTTTTCTTCTTCCACTGACCATGCCTGTGTTTAGTGAAGTTAGACTAAACCTTGGTGTGAATCTTTTCTTGGTAACTGGTAGAAAACCACTGACTATTAAGAGCTGACAACTTCAATTTTTCCCCTGTGCCCATATCTTCAAGGCTTTTCCCCACCATTTAGAGACTGCCGTATCCAGGGATCCATCCCATAATCAGCTCCTAAACGCTGACACCATTGCATACACTAGCAAGATTTTGCTGAAAGGACCCAAATATAGCTGTCTCTTGTGAGACGATGCCGGGGCCTAGCAAACACAGGAGTGGATGTTCACAGTCAGCTATTGGATGTATCACAGGGCTCCCAATGGAGAAGCTAGAGAAAGTACCCAAGGAGCTAAAGGGATCTGCAACCCTATTGTTGGAACAACATGATGTACTAACCAGAACCCCGGAGCTCTTGTCTCTAGCTGCATATGTATCGAAAGATGGCCTAGTCGGCCATCAATGGAAAGAGAGGCCCATTGGACTTGCAAACTTTATATGCCCCAATATAGGTGAATGCCAGGGCCAAAAGAATGGGAATGGGTGGGTAGGGAAGTGGGGGGCGCTATGGGGGACTTTTGGGATAGCATTGGAAATGTAATTGAGGAAAATATGTAATAAAAATATTAAAAATAAAAAAAAAAGAAAATTATAGAAAAAACAAAAAAAAAAAATAAAGATTAATGTTATCACCTGAAAAGCTTCAGATAGAAGCTGTATCTCAAAAAGAAGAAGTGTGTGTCATCCTTGCCCCTTGTGTTTGGGAATTTGTATTTCAAATACAAAAAATAAAGATATTTAAAATAAAAAAAAAAAAAAGAGCTGACAACTTCAGGGGAGGCTGCAGAAGGTATCCCGTCATGTTTGATAGGACATTGACACTCTTCTTAAAAGGGTAAGAGGCATGTTTGACTTCTCAGGTGAATTGGGGCCACGATTGGGTGCATAACAGCTCTTTTTGCTTGTTTGTTTTTTGAAAAGGGTTTTAGACAGACTGGTGACAGCACTGTAGAATTTCTGACTGTTCAAGTGGCACAAATGTCTGAGATACCCTTCCTTGTGGTTTAGAAGACACAGCACATTACACTTTGAGATATTTGCATGGTCCTCATGGAGGTGACATAGGCAATTTCTTACTGAAAATTTGCATTGCATATCCACAGCAGGCTCTCCAGTAATAACTATTACCACATGTCATCCTGAAGAGCGTGTGCTAACCTTAAAAGCTTTTATAAGATGACCTTCAGGGGAACCTTCGGGGAATCATTTTTGGACATGTCAAATACTTCAATTGCTGGTGCTGTAGGCAGAATAACTTCCCTTTCTGTCCCGATAATGAATATGCAAATCTTTGCGCTGTCTATAGTCACTCTAAATATTAGATGCTTCTGCCCTTCACTGATGTTGTAGGAACAAGCCTTCCATGATTTGGGGGTTTATAACTTGTAAAAAAATTTCTTCTCAAACTCCTTGGATTTGACTTGCCTGGGACACATGCTCAAGTTCTTGGATGTGGCCTGAGCTTAGGTCTTTTTATAGGAGTCTATTGATGCTAATGTTCCTTAGTCTAAGGAACTCGTGTGAAGTGGCTAGGTGCTAAGTAGTTTTGAACCTCTTCTTTCCTAGTGAATTAGTACGCAGGATACTAGTGTGACCCTCCACTAGGAGCTTACCCTGCTTGCCCACAGTAGTTTTTGCCTGAATCCTTATATTCATAGAATATGTAATTTCTAATACAAAAGTATATCATTTCTTCTATATTACTTTAGATGTCAAAATTTCCAAATTCAGGAGCCCAGGGTACAACACAATGACAAAACATACATACACATATCATGTGTAAATCCTTGGGCACAATCCTCATCCAGAATTTGTCAGGTTTACTTCTAACTGAAAATGCTGTTGGGGGGAAAAGCTTATCATGAATGTCATTCAAAGGTAATTCTAGAATGTTATCAGAGAAAACAGCCCATACCTAAGAAAAGACAAAATGGAATACGCTATGTAATGATGCCCTCAGCTTTCATTCATTAACCTTTAACTAGCTATCAATGGTCAGTGGCGCAGGAAACGACTGCTGCTATGACAAAATGAGCATTTCATTGGTCTTGAGCTAAATAGGAATAATGAGAAATATTCTTGTACTTATATATGGACACTGTACTAGCTGGTTTTGTGTGTCAACTTGACACAAGGTAGAGTCATCAGAGAAGAAGGATCCTCAGTTGAGGAAATTACCTCCACAAGATCCAGCTGTAAGACATTTTCTTAATTAGTGATTATGTGGGAGTGCCCAGCCCATTGTGGGTGGTGCCTTTCCTGGGCTGGTGGTCCTAGGTTCTATAAGAAAGCAAGCTGAGCAAGCCATAGGGAGCAGGCCAGTATGTGCAGCACCCCTCCATGGCCTCTGCATATCAGCTCCTGTCGCCAGGTTCCAGCTCTGGGTGAGTTCATGTCCTGATTTCCTTTGATGAACAGCAATGTAGAAGTGCACAGCAAACAAGCCCTTTCCTCCCCAACTTGCTCTTTGGTCATGGTGTTTCATTGCAGTAATAGAAACCCTAACTAACACAGCCATCATACTTCTCTTCCCAAAAGTTATCTTATTGTAAAGAAACAGGGTTTGCTTTAGACAATGAAATATACTCAGTTCTGAAGATGGATGCTGGATTCTTTTTCTGGCCAAACATATCAGGTAGGAAGGTTTTCAGCTAAAAGTGGTAGAAAACCTGAACTGCAGTGGCTTGAAATAGGGTGACTTTTCTAATGCATATGGAAGTCTGGAAGTCGGTAACTGTTGGCTATTGTTCAATGAGTGAGTGGCATACGTGCCTTTGTACACTTCTTTCCCGCTCCTGCATCATGGTTTTGGAATGCATGCCAGAGCTGCGGATGCCATGTCTGTGTGCAAAGCAAGTAGACATGAAAAGGCACTCAGTGTACCAGAAGACGAGTTTCCCAATAAACCTTTAGCTAATTTCTCCTCTAAAGTGAGATTACAACTGTCACATGGCCACACGAGGATATCAGAAAAAGCTTGCATTGATCTGGATTACCTTGAAACACATTTGCACACAAGAAAGAATTAATAGCTTTCTTTAGATTTTAAAAAGTTATTTATTTATTTATTTATTTATTTATTTATTTATTTATTCTGAGTGTGTTGTATGTGTGTGTGTGGCGGGGCGGGGGGGGGGCATGCCACGTGACAACTTGCAAGAGTTAGTTCTGTCCTTCTACTATGTGGAACCTGGGTATTGAACTCAAATCATCAGACTTGGTGGCAGTTGCTTCAACCCACTGCACCATCTCCATAGCCCCCGACATGGCATTTGTGTCTGCAGCCGTGTGCCTACTTGGAGTATGCAAAAAATAACTAGAGGTAGAATTCCTCTTCCTTCTGGGATAGAGCTTTGTTCTTTTCTTTGCAAAATGCACTTTTCAGTACTGGTAATGAAAGATTTCACAGCAGGGAGAAACAAAGGTCAAACAGGTTTTCAGTATCCAAACTGTGTATGTCTTTAAGTGATAAATGTATGTATATATGTATGTATGTATGTATGTATGTATGTATGTATGTATACTCCGTTCTCAAGGCACAAGCTCTGCTTGGATTCCAGAGAAAACAAGTAATCCTCACATCTTGCGGATGAATCTCTTTTTAAAATCAATAGCAGACTTTTCAAAGTCACAACCCTAGTGGCCCCTGCTTATCCTGCCATCTTTTTTAGAAAGTCAAGTATTAAACAGCTTGTGTTGTCAGCCTAATGAATCCCTAATGATTCCGAAAGAAAACCTTGCATTATTAATTATAATTAGAATGCCTCTTGGGATGCTTCAAGATTCAGCTGTTGATAAAGAGCAATCAATAAGTTTTGTTTTTCTAATGAAGCAGAGTGGAACATGAAAATCTTGAACTCAGGTATATTTTCTTTTTAAAAATGTTCTTTGAAGATTGATTTCTTTTATTCTAGTACTTTTGGTGTATTTTCACTTTGGATTTTAGATAATCTTCTTTACTTTATCAACGAATGCTAATTAGATTTTATTTGATTTTGCTAACCCTTGAATTTAACTCCTTGTCTCCCTTTATTTAATCTTACTAAAATAATTTAGTTGTAGTTGCGACTTAACTCTTCGTTTGCAATTGAAAATTTCAGTTTTTGTAGTGTGTGGCTTTTTTTTTTTTATGTTCTCAGTACTCAGTAATTACATTTTCAGTGTGGCATTATAGAATTTCAAAGAGGATTACCTGTTTTAATCATCTCTTTTGGCTTAGAATTATCTCATACACTTTTATCTATGGTATAGTCAGTGAATGAAAAGGAATGACTTTCATATTTCACATATTCTAGAATTTCTGGAGAACAATGAAATGAAAGACAAATTAATTTTGTTACTCTTATCTAAAAAAAATAGATGTGTGTCCCATATAGAGCCCAGGACTGGAAGATACAGCTTCTGGGCATTGTGAGCATGGAAGGGAAATGCTGCTGTTCTTTAACTTCTGTTGCTTCCACTCTTTTGGTTGACACATAACTGTAAGCTTTGCCCCCTCTTTTTGTCCTGCACAAGACTTGAAACTTGTTTGAGTTGATACTTTGTGTTAAGAGCTCTTTAAGTGCTGACCAACGACCTCAAGCTCCAGGGGTCAAGGACTATGGTTTATTGTTGTTTAAATCACAATAGCCACTATATTTGATGCCCAGTAAATGGATGAATGAATGAAAAATATCTTACTGCATTGTGCCTGCTTTCTTACTCAACCTGCATTGAAAGACTTCTCATTAATGACTTTGAAAAGTTCTAGAAATGTTTTGAACTTTTCTTTTTAGGGCACAATACTTAAAAGGTACTTTGTATGTCCATGACAAGGGGATGAAAGTGAGTGGGATGAGAAGGAAGGGAAACTATGTCGAATTTGATCATCATGGACACACTCTGGTTTTAAATGAACTTTACATATTGCTGCCTAAGAAACTGACAATAAACTGTGTGACTCTGCTATTCTTGGGAGATGGAACTATTATCTCAGCTCTCTAAAATGAGGTTGAAGTGTTGAAGTGATGCCAGCTTCCCTGCTGGGCAGCCTGCTGACATTTCACCTAGGCACCACGTTTTCTGTTACTCTGCTGGTGACTTCCTGCTGTTCACACTTGGCTAAAGGCTCAGTCCCCTCCCCTCCCCCCTCCCCTCCCCTTGCCCCCCCCCCCCCCCCCCCCCCCCCCCCCCGCCTGTGAGAATGTGCCCTTAGCTGCACTTGAGCTGAGAACCATTCCAACCTTTCAGTTGCTCTTTTCCTGGTGCGTTAGTGTAAAACAGTATCAGAACGGTTGGACTCTCTAGCCAAAAGATAAGGACTCTCTGAAAGTTAAGCAGCGGCACTTCTTTGAAGTCAGTGACCAACCCCCTAGGTTTCTCTGTCTTTGAAGTTCTATTCAGATCTGCTTTTCACCTTAGAGGTGCTGTAGGGTATTTCACAGAGATTTCAAATTTGGAAGTCCTATTGTAAATTAACAAGAGAACTTTTTCAAAACAGTCAAGCCTGGATTATGTTGGGCAGTTATTTGTTGTCGTACAGTAATGTACCTCAACATTCGTGGACTATGGGGTATTCTTACTATTGCTCACAAGTCTGCAGGTCATCTGCTGGTTCTCTTAAGTGGCAGACATGGCTGCTCTTGGCTGGATTTCCTCCTGTATCTATAGTTAGCTTCAGGGTCAGCTAATGCTGGCAGATCTAGAGGGAATGGTCTCCCTTATATATTTCAGTTGACCAGTTTGGGGGTAGAAGGATAGGATGGGCATGGCTGAGTTCCAAAGGTAGGTATGAAAACATGCAAGCTCTCTTGGACATCATTTTATTGAAGCACTCAAGTCATATGGCCAGTCCAATTTCAAAGGATGACAACTGCGCTCTCTTTTTCTGTAGAGGAGGAACTAGAAAGTAAAGTTACAAGGCAAAGGGTTCCTAGAGGGAAAGACATTAAGATAGGGTTTGGAATGTGGCAAAGTAGGTGATGCCGCAGGATAGAGTTTATTAGGAATGAATGCATGGATATACGTTTTCAAAGTTGTACAGGATAGAAAGACATGTTTAGTGGGCAAGGTGTGCAAAGCAGGTCCTGAGTAGTGTTTCCCACTTGTGTAGTTGGTTTGTATCCATCACTTCTTCTTCGGGCTGTTATAAAGAATTCCTACATGCTTTCTTTACTTCACAGGTATCATGAACTACTTACCACTGCTTTCTCAGAGCCAGGACCAGGTATTCAATGTCTATTAACCTAGAGTGAAGCCAGATAGATATGGTGGAATGCTTGCTAATACCTACTTGTTATTTATTGTTTGTGTTCAAAGTTGAAAAATGGATGATATTTCTTAAGTCCAGTGGTTAAACTATGGTGTGGTTGCCACTGTTGTTCTAGCCTTAAGATTGAGATGATTTAAAAGCTGCGACTAACCCTTCCTGCCCATACAGATACAAACCATGTAATGGCTGTGTTCATCAGTGGTGAATATCTTTGTATTTCCACCTCATATGTAACATTCTCTTACTCATCTTACAGTATCTCATCTTGTTGTCGTACAGTAATGTACCTCAACATTCGTGGACTATGGGGTATTCTTACTATTGCTCACAAGTCTGCAGGTCATCTGCTGGTTCTCTTAAGTGGCAGACATGGCTGCTCTTGGCTGGATTTCCTCCTGTATCTATCTTGGTGCTTAGTTCAGTTTATCCCTTTGATAACCTGCAAGGGTCTAAAGGATGGATGACATTTCCTGTTCCTACTTGTATAGCCTCAACTTCTATCCTTGCCCCTTCTCCCATCGGGTACAAATGACTCCCGACATATTATCCTTTTTAGTGAACCTTGAGAAATAGGTGCACCCCTCCTTAGGGAAATTGCACAAACCATTTCCTCTGCCTAACATACTTTCCTTCACAGGTCGCCTTAATCTCCCCATTTTCTTTACTCATTTAGTCAGACAACAAGGCCTCTGCTTATTTCCTTACTTATTACAGCACATGACAACCCTTTCACTCTAGTACCCCAGCTGTCTTTCGAACTGTAGTGTCTATTTTGTCTTAACACTAATGAAAACTGGCATGTTACATGACACTTATAAACTGCATGCTGTCTGGTCCTCCTCCTTCACATAGAAAACCTCTAAGACCAGTTCAGAGTCTCTATGACTTTGTGGGAGAGCTCAGAAGAGCTAGCATATAGGCACAATCACTACTGTGGTTGTCTTTTGTTGGGGAGATAGAAAGAATGAATAAAGGCAAAAAAATGCATGGAGAAAAGCCCAAGGGGAACTAGATAAAGGCTTTCTAGAATCTTCTATCGAAGTAAAAATATGCACATAAACCAAGACTTGACAAATGGGACCTCATAAAATTGCAAAACTTCTGTAAGGCAAAGGACACTGTCATCAGGACAAAACAACAACTAACAGATCTTTACCAACCCTAGATTCAAGAAGTTAGACTCCACATAACCAAAGAACCCTATTAAAATGGGGTACAGAGCTAAACAAAAAATCTAAATTGAGGAATACCAAATGGCTGAGAAGCACCTGAAGAAATGTTCAACATCCTTAGTCATCAGGTAATACAAATTCTACCTCATACCAGTCAGAATGGCTAAGATCAAAAACTCAGGTGACAGCAGATGCTGGCGAGGATGTGGAGAAAGAGGAACACTCCTCCATTGCTGGTGGGATTGCAAGCTTGTACAACCACTCTGGAAATCAGTCTGGCGGTTCCTCAGAAAATTGGACATAGTACTACCGGAGGATCCAGAAATACCTCTCCTGGGCATATATCCAGAAGATGTCCCAACCGGTAAGAAGGACACATGCTCCACTATGTTCATAACAGCCTTATTTATAATAGCCAGAAGCTGGAAAGAACCCAGATGTCCCTCAACAGAGAAATGGATACAGAAAATGTGGTACATTTACATAATTGAGTACTACTCAGCTATTAAAAACAATGAATTCACAAAATTCTTAGACAAATGGATGGATCTGGAGGATATCATTCTGAGTGAGGTAACCCAATCACAAAAGAACACACATGATATGCACTCACTGATAAGTGGATATTAGCCTGGAAGCTCAGAATACCCAAGATACAATTCATAAACCACATGAAACTTAAGAAGAATGAAGACCAAAGTGTGACTACTTTGATCCTTCTTAGAAGGGGGAACAAAATACCCATGGGAAGAGTTACAGAGGCAAAGTGTGGAGCAGAGACTGAAGGAAGGACCATGCAGAGAATGCCCCACCTGGGGATCCATCTAATATATAATCACCAAACACAGACTCTATTTTGGATGCCAACAGGTGCATGCTGACAGGAGCCTGATATAGCTGTCTCCTGAGATGCTCTGCTAGTGCCTGACTAATACAAAAGTAGATGCTCACAGATGGAGCACAGGGTCCCCAATGAAGGAGCTAGAGAAAGTACCCAAGGAGCTGAAGGGGTTTGCAGCTGCATAGGAAGAACAACAATATGAACTAACCAGTAACCCCAGAGCTCCCAGGGACTAAACCACCGACCAAAGAGTACGCAAGGAGTGACTTGTGGCTCTAGCCGTATATGTAGCAGAGGATGGCCTAGTTGGTTATCAATGGGAGGAGAGGCCCTTGGTCCTGTGAAGGGTCTATGTCCCATGAATGCCAGGGCCAGGAAGTGGGAGTGGGTGAGTTGATGAGCAGGGAGAGGGGGGAGGGGTTAGGGATGTAAAAAAATAATAAAAAAAATAAAAAGACTGTTCCAAACTTAAAATAATGGGCATAAGTCCCTCAGGAAGGAGCCGTAACAACACGTGTGAAACCTTGCTTACCTGGGAAGGACATTGGACACTCAGTGCCTGAAGATTTTATTGGAGGCTATAAAGACTCTTTCCCCACCATATATCCAAATTCCAGATCCCCAAACTGAAAACAAGTGTTGAACACATGCCACATTATTTATGCAAACAGCTGACATACAGCAAGACTTTCTTACCAGTCCTGGGAATGGTTCCTCCCAAATCCAGGTTTTCAAATTCCAAAGGCCAACTTTCTAAGCAGGACTTTTTAAACAAATTTTTATTAGATATTTTCTTCATTTATGTTTCAAATGCTATCCAGAAAGTCCCCTATACCCTCCCCCTGCCCTGATCCCCAACCCACCCACTCCAGCTTCCTGGCCCTGGCATTCCCCTATACTGAGGCATATAAAGTTTGCAAGACCAAGGGGCCTCTCTTCACAATCATGGCCGAGTAGGCCATCTTCTGCTACATATGCAGCTAGAGACACGAGCTCTGGGGGTACTGGTTAGTTCATATTGCTGTTCCTCCTATAGGGTTACAGATCCCTTCAGCTCCTTGGGTACTTTCTCTAGCTCCTGCATTGGGAGCCCTGTGTTCCATCCAATAGATGACTGTGAGCACCCACTTCCGTATTTGCCAGGCACGGGTATAGCCTCACAAGAGACAGCTATATCAGGGTTATGTCAGCAAAATCTTGCTGGCATATGCAATAGTATCAAACAGGATTTTCTAAAAAAAAAAAAAAAAAAAAAAAAAAAAAAGAAAAAGAAAAAAGTGGTCCCCAGGTCCCCAGCATTAGTATATTAACCATTTTATCTGCACCATGAAAGAGCATAAAGTTTTTGAGCACAGAGATCTTCTTTTTTTATTCCATGGTGTATCTCTGAGAACCATGTCTAGTGTGGCGTGGCTTATCAATAAGTGCTGGTTGAATGAATGAATGAAGAAAATGCAGCTTGTATCAAATTCACTGTGGTAGAAATGTTACTCAAAGGCTAAAAGATTCCCTAACCTTTTCCCATAGGGAATTGGAATTGTCAGAAGGCTCACCTTCCACCCAAGCAATTCCCTGTTCAGGGAGCCAAGCATTAGCCCAATCTGGACATTGTGGTAGGATTTTGGGATGCTTTCACATGGAAGAATATCATTTCAACAACTTTTAAAACCTGTCTGATGGAATTGGTCAGCAGATGAGTTGGAAAGGAGTCTTCTCGTGTTCCTTTGCTTAGGAACACCACGACTAGACTAATCTAGTTATCTCTTTTGTGACGTTCCAAGTCTCTTGCTATTTTTTCCTCCCCTTTCCTTTTGGTTTTGCCTGGTAGAGTGTAAAGTTTCTTGTTACCTTTAGACATCTCTTCACTAGTGAGCACTAAGGAGTGACCCAGGTGTGCCTGTCACTTTTCCTGAGTCTGGTTGTGGCTTTTATGTCAGCAATTCCATCTTCTTTTAATGTTTATTCCATATATATATATATATACATATATATATATATACATTATATATATATATATATACATATATATATACATTATATATATATATATGTATATATATATATATATATATATATATATGTGTGTGTGTGTGTGTGTGTGTGTGTACATTTCAAATGAGATACCCCTTCTTGGTTTCCCTTTCACAAATCCCCCTTCCAATCACCCCTCTCCCTGCTTCTATGAGGGTGCTCCACCATTCCCCTCCCCCCACAGTCCCACCTCACTGCCCTAGCATTCTCTTCTGCTGGGGCATCAAGTCTTCACAGAACCAAGGGCCTCTCCTCCCAGTGATGAACGACAGGGCCATCCCTTGCTACATATGCAGCTGGAGCCATGGGTCCCTCCATGTGTACTCTCTGGTTGGTCCTTGGGAGCTCTGGGTGGTCCAGTTAGCTGATATTGTTGTTCTTCCTATTGAGTTCTAGTCTTAAAGACAAAGTGCCACATTAAGGATTTCCCTTCCATGTAAAATACATCTCCTCCTTTAACCTCTGTTTGCTGATCCTGGACCATTTTTCATTGTGACTATGTAAGCTCTTCAGTTTACCTATTAGCCATTGACTTTTTAGGTAAAAAGCTAATTTTTCATCTCCTGTACTCGCTCAGTAGTAGAAAGATTGAGCTAATTTCAAAGCTACTTGTGTGAAAATTTGAGCCCATCTGGAAAGCCCATTTCACCATAAATTTGCTTGTCACATCTGAAGTTTTAATGGGTGGCATAAATCATCTGTTTAAACAAATATCACCCAGTCCATGCTCTGTGTCTCAGCTTGACATTGGTCACAGCTCAGAAAACAATGAATGATCTCTAAAATGAGTGCCACACCGACATGTTAAAATAGAAATCTTATACTTGCTATTAAAATTAATTTTTGATATCATTGCAGTAATATACTGAAGTATTGATACAAATGTAATATGTCTGAATCTTAATAACAGTTCTAACTAATGTTGAGTTATTTTTGTCCAGGGAGTTATTTTTTATGAATTGAAGGGTAATTATGAATCTGTTGAAAGCTATGAAAAAATACTTTCACTCAAAGACTCCCCAATAGATCAGATGTGATATAATAAATTCCAGAAGAGATAAACTGTCAAAAATTATTCACCAGCAACTTACACAAATACTTGACTTTAAGAGAAATGTTTTAAATATAGCTTGAAGTGGATAGTCATTTGGACGAGGTTGGGTTAGCCTTTCCTGAAACATAAAAAAAACAATACAAAACATAACCAATGGAGATGATCTAGGAATAGTGATTCATACCTATAATACAAATATTTGGGAGGCAGGGCCAGGAGGCTGAGGAGTTTAAAGTCAGACTCAGATACAGAGAGAGTTGAAAGTCAACTTGAGCTACAAGAGACCGTACCAGTAACTTCCCAAATGGAATCACATATCAAAATATTATGGTGCTCAGAGCTCTTGGCTGTGGTAATTTTGTGGCTTTCTGCAATGTGAATTTTAGCAACAAGTCCTTCATTTAATAGTTAAAAAGTATCAGGTTCAAGGAAGTATTTGAATTTGATACAGTAAACTATTAGGAGAGCACAGAAGTAAACGCAGTGTCTTTTGCATTTCAGGTCACTGTATCACTTTGGTCCATTTTTACATTCTAAGGCAATGATTTTCACAACCCAGCAGACATTCAAGACACCTGAAGTCTTTTTTTGTAAATATTTTTTATTAGGTATTTTCCTCATTTACATTTTCAATGCTATCCCAAAAGTCCCCCATACCCTCCCCCCAACTCCCCTACCCACACACTCCCACTTTTTGGCCCTGGAATTCCCCTGTACTGAGGCATATAAAGTTTGCATGTCCAATGGGCCTCTCTTTCCAGTGATGGCCAACTAGGCCATCTTCTGATACATATGCAGCTAGAGACACGAGCTCCAGGGTACTAGTTAGTTCATAATGTTGTTCCACCTATAGGGTTGCAGATCCCTTTAGCTCCTTGGGTACTTTCTCTAGCTCCTCCATTGGGGGCCCTGTGATCCATCCAATAGCTGACTGTGATCATCCACTTCTGTGTTTGCTAGGCCCCGGCATAGTCTCACAAGAGACAGCTATATCTGGGTCCTTTCAGCAAAATCTTGCTAGTGTATGCAATGGTGTCAGTGATTGGAGACTGATTATAGGATGGATCCCTAGATATGGCAGTCTCTAGATTGTCCATCCTTTTGTCTCAGCTCCAAACTTTGTCTCTGTAACTCCTTCCATGGGTGTTTTGTTCCCAATTCTAAGAAGGGGCAAAGTGTCCACACTTTGGTCTTCATTTTTCTTGAGTTTCATGTGTTTCGAAAATTGTATCTTATATCTTGGGTATTCTAAGTTTCTGGGCTAATATCCACTTATCAGTGAGTACATATCGTGTGAGTTCTTTTGTGATTGGGTTACCTCACTCAGGATGATGCCCTCCAGGTCTAACCATTTGGCTAGGAATTTCATAAATTCATTCTTTTTAATAGCTGAGTAGTACTCCATTGTGTAAATGTACCACATTTTTTGTATCCATTCCTCTGTTGAGGGGCATCTGGGTTCTTTCCAGCTTCTGGCTATTATAAATAAGGCTGCTATGAACATAGTGGAGCATGTGTTCTTCTTACCGGTTGGGACATCTTCTGGATATATGCCCAGGAGAGGTATTTCTGGATCCTCCGGTAGTACTATGTCCAATTTTCTAAGGAACCGCCAGACTGCTTTCCAGAGTGGTTGTACAAGCTTGCAATCCCACCAACAATGGAGGAGTGTTCTTCTTTCTCCATATCCTCCCCAGCATCCGCTGTCACCTGAGTTTTTGATCTTAGCCATTCTGACTGCTGTGAGGTGGAATCTCAGGGTTGTTTTGATTTGCATTTCCCTGATGGTTAAGGATGCTGAACATTTTTTCAGGTTCTTCTTAGCCATTCGGTATTCCCCAGGTGAGAATTCTTTGTTTAGCTCTGAGCCCCATTTTTTAATGGGGTTATTTGTTTTTCTGGACTCCACCTTCTTGAGTTCTTTATATATATATAGGATATTAGTCCCCTATCTGATTTAGGATAGGTAAAGATCCTTTCCCAATCTGTTAGTGGTCTTTTTGTCTTATTGACGGTGTCTTTTGCCTTGTAGAAGCTTAGCAACTTTATGAGGTCCCATTTATCGATTCTCTATCTGACAGCACAAGCCTTTGCTGTTCTATTCAGGAATTTTTCCCCTGTGCCCATATCTTCAAGGCTTTTCCCCACTTTCTCTTCTATAAGTTTCAGTGTCTCTGGTTTTATGTGGAGTTCCTTGATCCACTTAGATTTGACCTTAGTACAAGGGTATAGGAATGGATCAATTCACATTCTTCTACATGATAACCACCAATTGTGCTAGCACCATTTGTTGAAAATGCTGTCTTTTTTCCACTGGATGGTTTTAGGTCCCTTGTCGAAGATCAAGTAACCATAGGTGTGTGGGTTCATTTCTGGGTCTTCAATTCTATTCCATTGGTCTACTTGTCTGTTGCTATACCGGTACCATGCAATTTTTATCACAATTGCTCTGTAGTACAGCTTTAGGTCAGGCCTGGTGATTCCGCCAGAGGTTCTTTTATCCTTGAGAAGAGTTTTTGCAATCCTAGGTTTTTTGTTATTCCAGATGAATCTGCAGATTGCCCTTTCTAATTCGCTGAAGAATTGAGTTGGAATTTTGATGGCATTGAATCTGTAGATTGCTTTTGGCAAGATAGCCATTTTTACAATGTTGATCCTGCCAATCCATGAGCATGGGAGATCTTTCCATCTTCTGAGATCTTCTTTAATTTCTTTCTTCAGAGACTTGAAGTTCTTATCATACAGATCTTTCACTTCCTTAGTTAGAGTCAAGCCAAGGTATTTTATGTTATTTGTGACTATTGAGAAGGGTGTTGTTTCCCTAATCTCTTTCTTGCCTGTTAATCCTTTGTGTATAGAAAGGTCATTGACTTGTTTGAGTTAATTTTGTATCCAGCTACTTCACCAAAGCTGTTTATCAGGTTTAGGAGTTCTCTGGTGGAATTTTTAGGGTCACTTATATATACTATCTTATCATCTGCAAAAAGTGGTATTTTGACTTCTTCCTTTCCAATTTGTATCCCCTTGATCTCCTTTTGTTGTCGAATTGCTCTGGCTAGGACTTCAAGTACAATGTTGAATAGGTAGGGAGAAAGTGGGCAGCCTTGTCTAGTCCCTGATTTTAGTGGGATTGCTTCCAGCTTCTCACCATTTACTTTGATGTTGGCTACTGGTTTGCTGTAGATTGGTTTTATCATGTTTAGGTCTGGGCCTTGAATTCCTGATCTTTCGAAGACTTTTATCATGAGTGGTTGTTGGAGTTTGTCAAATGCTTTCTCCGCATCTAACGAGATGATCATGTGGTTTTTGTCCTTGAGTTTGTTTATATACTGGATTACGTTAATGGATTTCCATATATTAAACCATCCCTGCATCCCTGGAATAAAACCTACTTGGTCAGGATGGATGATTGTTTTAATGTGTTCTTGGATTCGGTTAGTGAGAATTACCTGAAGTCTTAATATAGACTGCCAGGTTCTATACTATAATTTCCATTTCCAAATGTCTGGGATAGGGCCAGAGGATTTTCATTCCTATAAATTTCCCAGGCTGATGGTGTTTTTTCAGAGAACATTACCAGGAACCATTAGTCTAGAATAATGTAGAGAGGACAGCAAGGAAACAGAATTGTCTGTGGAATTTCTTGTAGGGTAAGAGAAAATGGTAGTTTGGTGGGTGAGTTGATGGATGGATGGATGGATGGATGGATGGATGGATGGATGATGGATGGATGGAGTGGAGCAATTCCTATACACCTTAGTACTGAGAGACGGGGGAAAGTCTACTGGTACATGTAGTTTTTTTAACTACTACTATGGTGAGGTTTCACAAATTTCTTTGTTAGATTTACTTTATGTATGTGTGTGTGTGTGTGTTATATGTGAATGTATGTATGTATGTGTACCACATGTAAGCCTGGTATCCACAAAGTTCAGAAGAGGACACTGAATCCCTTAGAACTTAAGGGCAGTTGTGAGTCACCATGTGAGTGCTGGAAATCAAGCCTGAGTCCTTTGGAAGCAAGTAGTCTAAACCATGGAGCCATCTTTCCAGCCCCCCACAAGGTTTTATATCTCTAAATCGTCCCCCACCAAGGAAATCCTTGAGAAAAGATAGTGGCAAATTAATGCCAGTAAGGAGCAAATCCACACCTAAAAGAAATTCTTTATGATATAAAAGCAATGCATGATTGTAAATACTTCTTTAGAGTCCAAATCTTTACCAGGAGGTTAATTCTTTTTTTCATTTTGAATTTCCACATTAAAATATGAAAAAGCGAAATGGGCAGAGGAATTGACAGAGGAAATTACATGTAAAATAAAAATGTAATTATCCAAAACTGTGTTTGTCAAATTAGTTGCCAGCACCGTGCTTCTAGTTTTCCTGAATACTACGGAATGGGAAAGTTTCTTGATCTATAGGATTAAATTGGAAAACCCAACTCTTCCAGTGGAGTGTAACATATCACACATTACTGTGCTAAGAAAACCATGACCAAAATCAACCTGAAGAGGAAATTTTATTTTATAGTTTAGTTTTATTTTACAGTGTATAGTCCATCTTCTAGGAAGTTAAGACAAAGGCTCCAGGCAGGAACTTGAAGGCAGGAATTGATGCAAAGCCATGGAACAGGACTACTTACTGACTTGTTCTCCATGGCTCTCTTGCTCAGCCTTCTTTCGTATGGCACCTAGGACCTGATAAATTCCAGCCCAGGCATGGCACCACCCACAGTGAGCTGGTTCTCCCAGTTCAAATCTCAATACAAATAAATCTTCTACTGGCTTGCCCACCAGCCAATCTGGTGCAGGCATTTTCTCAATTGCAGTCTCCTCTTCCCAAATGACTCTAGCTTATGTAAAGTTGACATACAACCAGCCAGTACAGATGAAATATGGTCTATAGCTAAAATGGTAACAGCTGTGTTAGTCAAGACTTTCTGTCCCTGCGGCAAAGTACCTGAGAAAGCAGTTCAATGCAGAAAGGGTGTCATTTAGCTCCTATTTTCAGAAGTTTCTGTTCATAGTTACTTAACTGCATTACTTCGGGGCCTGTGCGTGGAACATTACAATGACAGGAGCATCTACGTGCTGAAAATAAAGTAGCTCAGCTCCTGTCGGCTTGGAAGCAGAGTCAGATGATATGTAATCCTCAAAGGCACCCCAGAAACCCATTCTTTTCATAGTCCTGACTGACCTATAGTTTCCAGAAACTGTCAGTGAATGAGTTCATTGATTGAATCAGAGAACTTATGATTCAATTTCTTCCCAAAAGTCATTTGGCCGGCAGTCAAACTTTTTAGGGATAAAACTTTGGGTTAAGGGTGAACAATTCATATTCAAACTATAGCAATATTTATTCCCTCCATTTTTACCCAGAAACTTTTTATGTGCTAAAAATAGGTCTACATTTTCTTTTATGTATTTTCTGTTTTTAAGTATTATATTATAATTTAATTACAACATTCCTTCCTTCCCTTCTTCCAAACCCTTCCAGATACCTGAATACCTCCCTCAAATTCATGGTCTTCTTTTTAAAAGATTGTCAATGCATGCATTTATGCATTTGTAAACACACACACACACTCACACACACATGCACACGCACACATTTACATATTCCTAAATATAACCCATTCAGTCTGTCTGATGCTACCTATATGTATTTTCAGGGCTGACTCTTTGGCATCAGACAACCAACTGGTGCTCTTCGCTGGGGAAGGCTATCTCTCCTGCTCTCAGTATTCCTTAGTTGCTAATAGTTCTTTGTGTGGGGTTGAGGCGTCTGGGGCTTCTATCTATCCAGTTTGGTACAGTCATTGGTTAGACCCATCTTTTCGTGCTTAAATCCCACTTTATGGTCCCTTTCACCTTCCCCCAAAACAAAACATGTTCTTATTGATATAGAGGCTAATTCATGATTATGGGAGGAGAGAAGAGGCAATAGAGATGGGGACAAAAACAACACAGGTGGATTCTGGGACTTGAGAAAACATGGAAATGTGAAAGATTGTTTTAAGAGCTGCAAAGGACAAAGAAATTGCAAAATGAGAAAAAGGTTTGCAGAAATGTTTTTGTGGACTATTAATGGCTTTCTATTATTTTACATTGAAAGAGAAGTTTTAAAAAGAGCCTCTTTGTTGATTATCTTTGGCAGCTAAAGGAGGCATCACCTCATGGTTGATCCATGTGGGTTCTTAGAATTACTGCTTACCTAAAGTACCTAAAGCTCTGTCTCTCTCTACTGTAATAAAATTTGTTTGTCAGAGAGAAGCATGGAACTCCATAAATAATTAACTTTCCAAGGAAATCAGGGTAGATGAGATAAGAAAAACATTATAAGTTAGCAAATACTTATATTCACCTGAAAGCTCTCGCTGTTGGTGACTCAGGAAATTCTCCCCGTTGTTGAAGCATAATTAAACAGAGGAGATCCAGGAGAGGACTTGGTGAAATGAGAAGATGCATTGTGTCTTAAAGGGTTAATTAAAAACCTTTGAGTCTGTTTTCTGTTCCCCAGCAACCAAGTATATTTCTTATCTATAGCTGTATCTTAAAAATGACTCCAAAATTTAACAGTTCAAAATATCAACAAACATTTAATTTGCTCAAAAGTTTAAGTTTGCTCTATATGGGTAGGATTCAGCAGGATGGCTAACCTCTCCTCTTTCTGTTTTGAGCCAGATGAAATAAAAACTAGCATTAGCCAGTCAGTTTTCCAACCAGCCATGCATGGCCTCCCTCAGCATATTAAGAAGTTCACCAAGTTTAGAACTTTTCCTACATGTAATAGCTTTGTGTCTGTGCCCTGTGTATGTGTATGTATGTATGTGTGTGTGTGTATGCATACACATATATACTCACACCCCTCTATCCCTACCCATCCCCACATTGCTTATCTTAATATTTATTACCAGAGAGTACCCTCTGAAATAAGGATTTGAGAACAGCTTTTTTGAAAGGTAATTCTAGCAAGAACACTGAGGGAGTATGGAACCATAAGCAAGGTGTTACCATGGAAAACTGGAACTTAACCCCATGGAACTATTCAATAGATGATGTAGAAATGCACCTGAAAGTGTCCTGTGTGAGGCATAGGAAAGGTAAAGAAATCTTCATCACTTGCTGTTCTTCATTGCTGAGGATAGTATCACCTCTGATACTTTGACCCTGGCCCAGATCAAAGCCTAGGGCACTGTAGAAGCCAAAGGAAGGTTTCTGGCAGGGTATGACTGAGTGAATCTTGCTAGGTATGTCAAGACAGAAGAAGAAGCAAAGTGGACTCTGTTCTATTTTTTGTTTTGGACTTTTTTAAATGAGAGAATCTCCTGTATATTAACTTGAAGCTAGAACTTGAAGTTCTCCTACCTTCACCTTCTGAATTATTAACATTATATTCAACTGTTCCCTCTTTTTACGTGGATACCCCTGACCCTTGACTAGCTACTTTCTTTTGTGGCTGTCCTGATTTCTTTTAGGCTGTCATCTCAAATTTTGGTTTTAAATGCCTCTGCTTACTCACTTATGATTTGTACTATATTCTACACTCTCCATAAAAGACCTACTCACCCTCTCTTTTGTATACCTAAGGGATAAGGGCACGGTGGTTCCTTTCATATGTTGAATGTGGAAGGGTTCCTCTAATGCTCTGGGGTGGTTTGAATAAGAATGGCTCCCATAGGCCCCTAAGTTTGAACACTTGGTTCCCAGTTATTGGAACTCTTTGGGAAGGGTTAGAAGGTGTGGCCTTCTTGGAGGAGGTGTGTCACGGAGTGGTCATTGACATCTAAAAAGACAATAACATTTTTCATTTTTCTCTGCAAACCACTTTGGCATGAAGATGTATTCTTCCAGCAACTCCTGTGTCATCCTTTGCTCCACCATCATGGACTATAGTCTTCTGAAACTGTAACCCCCAAATTAATTTTCTTGTATAGGTTGCCATGGTCACAGTGCTTTGTCACACCAATAGAAAAGTAACTAAGAATCAAATTCAAGATAAAAGTAGTTATAGATAGATCAAGAGAATGAATGAAAGGCCTGATATCAAATATTTCTTCGTAAAGACAAGCTGCCAGATAACAAGCATTACTTGAGTTGGAAACATCTATGGAGAGACAATAGATTAAAAAGTTCAGAGCATAGACTTTGAAACTGTAATGCTTGAGTTGAAATTCCAGTGTTCCTTACTTTAGGGTGACCAAGAAATATCACTAGAGTGTTACTGTGATAAAACATGAAAGAAAATCAAAGGTTTTTTGGCTTATAGGTTACAGTCCATGAATAAGAGAAGCCACTATAGGAGTTCAAATCAGTAACCTGAAGGCAGAAACTGAAGCACAAACTATGGAGGGATGCTGCTTACTGTCTTGCTCTCAATGGCGTGTGCAGCTTGTTTTCTTATACAGCCTAAGACCACTTGCCCAGAGCTGGCATTGCTCATGGTAGGCTTGGCTCTTCCATACCAATCAGTTTTTCAAGCAAAAATGCCCCATGTCCTTAGGTCAGCCTGATAGCCCACAGCCACCTCTTTCCAGTTGACTCTAGTGACTCAATTTTTTTTTCATGTAGAACTTTTTTTTATTTTTTTGAAACAAAACAAAATTACACTTAATTTTTAAGCTTCCCCATTTTGTTTTTTTTTAATTTTTAATATTTTTTATTACATATTTTCCTCAATTACATTTCCAATGCTATCCCAAAAGTCCCCCATAGCGCCCCCCACTTCCCTACCCACCCATTCCCATTCTTTTGGCCCTGGCATTCCCCTATATTGGGGCATATAAAGTTTGCAAGTCCAATGGGTCTCTCTTTCCAGTGATGGCCGACTAGGCCATCTTTCGATACATATGCAGCTAGAGACAAGAGCTCCGGGGTACTGGTTAGGACACCATTGCATACACTAGCAAGATTTTGCTGAAAGGACCCAAAGATAGCTGTCTCTTGTGAGACTATGCAGGGGCCTAGCAAACACAGGAGTGGATGCTCACAGTCAGCTATTGGATGTATCACAGGGCTCCCAATGGAGAAGCTAGAGAAAGTACCCAAGGAGCTAAAGGGATCTGCAACCCTATAGTTAGTGACTCAATTTAACAAAACCTATCCATCATAACCATTTTCTTCATTGATTAAATGTACGTAAATGACATATTAGTCTGTGGATAAGATTAGATAGAACATCAAGTGAAGTTAATGTGACTCTTGGCAATTAAGTGATATTGAAGAATGTAAGTTGTTGTTTTGATTCTTACTCTCAGTCCCAGACTTATTGAATAATTTGAGGATGGAATCTGGAAATGTTCATTTCTAACCAGCCCCTTTCAAGTTGCAATCCAGATACCGCATTCCAGTTTCATTTATGCTGCCATGATAAAATAATTTGACCAAAAACAATTCAGGAAGAAAGAGTTTATTTGGCTTGTACCTCCAGGTACATTGTTGTGGGAAATCAGGGCAGGAACCATAAAGGATTGCTGATTGCTGGCTCCCTCTTTGGCTCACCTAGATTTCTTACATAGCCCAGGACTAACTGCTTACTAATTGTACTACCCATAGTGGTCTGGACTCTCCTACATCAATAATTAATCAAGAAAATTCCATATAGACCCGCCCACAGGCCAGTCTCATGGAAGTTATTCTTCAATTGAGGGTTCCCTTTTTAAGATGACTCCAGGTTGTGTCAAGTTGACAACGAAAACTAAGCAAGAAAAATCACAAAGTTTAAACAGTGCTGCTCTGGATGGAGTGGCAGGGAAATAGCTCAGATGAGATCAAGGCATCATCAGTTCGTGCAGCTTTACCTCATGTCTCCAGCAGGTTTGAGAGTCGTTTACTGTAAGAGAGTTCTCTAGCTAAATGAGATTCTCTTCTTGTTTTAAATGCTCAATGTGAAAGGTGAAGAATTGGTGTGTTATTCATCCTTAACTCTGAATGGTGCTGCATTGTTCAGCAGACAGTAATGGAGATGATTATGCATCAATGTGTGGTGCCATCAGATAGCCAGCTAGATAGTAAAGGTTTATTCACTGCTTCTCTAGGTCTCCTCATTACAGTAGTGCTGAGTATTTGAGAAGGTTAAGAGGACCCCAGCCCTGTATTTGGGAGGCTCACCATCAAGTTTACCAGAGACCAAGAAAATTCAATAAGATATAAAAGAAGTAGTCGGACAGGTTGTTCATTTTATCACAGGGATGTTCTAAAGAGGATTACAGTGTTTGATCCCTGAGTGTCTAGGTCTTCTTGACTGCTTGACGCTCCCATGGCGTTCTATACTTGTCAGTTGGTACTCTTGACTTTTTCTGACTTCAGGCAACACTGACATTTTCTTTTTCTATTTTTAAAATTTTTTATTAGATATTTTCTTTATTTACATTTCATATGCTATCACAAAAGTTCCCTATACCCTCCCACCACCATGCTCCCCTACACACACACACTCCCAATTCTTGGCCCTGGCATTCCCCTGTACTGGGGCATAAAAGGTTTCAAGACAAAGGGGCCTCTCTTCCTAATGATGGCCAACTAGGCCATCTTCTGCTACTTATGCAGCTAGAGACATGAGCTCTGGGGGTACTGGTTAGTTCATATTGTTGTTCTACCTATAGGGTTGCAGACCCCTTCAGCTCTTTGGGTGCTTTCTCTAGCTCCTCCATTGTGGATCCTGTGTTCCATCCTATAGATGACTGTGAACATCTACTTCTGTATTTGAAGGCACTGGTATAGCCTCACATGAGAGAGCTATATCGGGGTCCTTTCAGCAAAATCTTGCTGACATATGCAATAGTATCTGGGTTTGGTGGCTGATTATGGGATGGATCCCCAGATGGGGTAGACTCTGGATAGTCCATCCTTTCATCTTAGCTCCAAACTTTGTCTCTGTAACTCCTTCCATGGGTGTTTTGTTCCCTATTCTAAGGAGGAATGAAGTATCCATACATTGGTCTTCATTCTTCTTGATTTTCTTTTGTTTTGTAAATTGTATCTTGGGTATTCTAAGTTTCTGGGCTAATATCCACTTATCAGTGAGTGTATATCAATTGAGTTCTTTTGTGATTGGGTTACCTCACTCAGGATGATATCCCCCAGATATATCCATTTGCCCAAGAATTTTATAAAGTCATTGTTTTTAATAGCTGAGTAGTACTCCATTGTGTAAATGTACCACATTTTCTGTATCCATTCCTCTCTTGAGGGATATATGGGTTCTTTCCAGCTTCTGGCTATTACAAATAAGGCTGATATGAACATAGTGGAGCATGTGCTCTTATTAACAGTTGAAACATCTTCTGGGTATATGCCCAGAAGAGGTATTGCTGGATCTTCTGGTAGTACTATGTCCAATTGTCTGAGGAACTGCCAGATTAACTTCCAGAGTGGTTGTACAAGCTTGCAATCCCACCAGCAGTGGAGAAGTGTTCCTCTTTCTCCACATCCTCGCCAGCATCTGCTTTCACCTGAATTTTTGATCTTAGCCATTCTGACTGCTGTGAGGTGGAATCTCAAGGTTGTTTTGATTTGCATTTCCCTATTGATTAAGGATGTTGACCATTTTTTCAAATGCCTCTCACCATTCGGTATTCCTCAGTTGAGAATTCTTACTTTAGCTCTGTACCCCACTTTTAATGGGGTTATTTGAATTTCTGGAGTCCAGCTTCTTGAGCTCTTTGCATATATTGGATATCAGTCCCCTCTCAGATTTAGGATTGGTAAAAAAATCCTTTCCCAATCTGTTGGTGGCCTTTTTGTCTTATTGACAGTGTCTTTTGCCTTACAGAAGCTTTGCAGTTTCGTGAGGTCCCGTTTGTCAATCCTTGATCTTACAGCAAAAGCCATTGCTGTTCTATTCAGGAATTTTTTTCCCCTGTGCCCATTTCTTTGAGGCTTTTCCCCTCTTTCTCCTCTATTAATTTCAGTGTCTCTGGTTTTATGTGGAGTTCCTTAATCCACTTAGACTTGAGCTTTGTACAAGGAGATAGGAATGGATCAATTCGTATTCTTTTACAGGATAACCACCAGTTGTGCCAGCACCATTTGTTGAAAATGCTGTCTTTTTTCCACTGGATGGTTTTAGCTCCCTTGTCAAAGATCAAGTGACCATAGGTGTGTGGGTTCATTTCTGGGTCTTCAATTCTATTCCATTGGTCCACTTGTCTGTCGCTATACCAGTACCAAGCAGTTTTTTTTTTTTTTTTTTTTTTTTTTTTTTTTTTTTTTTTTTTTTTTTTAATCACAATTGCTCTGTAGTACAGCTTTAGGTCAGGCATGGCGATTCCACCAGAGGTTCTTTTATCCTTGAGAAGAGTTTTTGCTATCCTAGGTTTTTATTGTTCCAGATGAATTTGCAAATTGCCCTTTCTCTTTTTTCTCTTTCTTATTAGATATTTTCTTTTTTTTTTCATTTTTTATTAGGTATTTTCCTCATTTACATTTCCAATGCTATCCCAAAAGTCCCCCATACCCACCCCCCCACTCCCCTACCCACCCACTCCCCCTTTTTGGCCCTGGCATTCCCCTATATTGGGGCATATAAAGTTTGCAAGTCCAATGGGCCTCTCTTTCCAGTGATGGCCTACTAGGCCATCTTTTGATACATATGCAGCTAGAGACAAGAGCTCCAGGATACTGGTTAGTTCATATTGTTGTTCCACCTATAGGGTTGCAGTTCCCTTTAGCTCCTTGGGTGCTTTCTCTAGCTCCTCCATTGGGGGCCCTGTGATCCATCCAATAGCTGACTGTGAGCATCCACTTCTGTGTTTGCTAGGCCCCAGCATAGTCTCACAAGAGACAGCTATATCTGGGTCCTTTCAGCAAAATCTTGCTAGTGTATGCAATGGTGTCAGAGTTTGGAAGCTGATCATGGGATGGATCCCTGGATATGGCAATCACTAGATGGTCCATCCTTTCGTCACAGCTCCAAATTTCGTCTCTGTAACTCCTTCCATGGGTGTTTTGTTCCCAGTTCTAAGAAGGGGCAAAGTGTCCACACTTTGGTCTTCATTCTTCTTGAGTTTCATGCGTTTAGCAAATTGTATCTTATATCTTGGGTCTCCTAAGTTTCTGGGCTAATATCCACTTATCAGTGAGTACATATTGTGTGAGTTCCTTTGTGGTTGGGTTACCTCACTCAGGATGATGCCCTCCAGGTCCATCCATTTGGCTAGGAATTTCATAAATTCATTCTTTTTAATAGCTGAGTAGTACTCCATTGTGTAAATGTACCATAATTTCTGTATCCATTCCTCTGTTGAGGGGCATCTGGGTTCTTTCCAGCTTCTGGCTATTATAAATAAGGCTGCTATGAACATAGTGGAGCATGTGTCCTTCTTACCGGTTGGGACATCTTCTGGATATATGCCCAGGAGAGGTGTTGCTGGATCCTCTGGTAGTACTATGTCCAATTTTCTAAGGAACCGCCAGACTGATTTCCAGAGTGGTTGTACAAGCTTGCAATCCCACCAACAATGGAGGAGTGTTCCTCTTTCTCCACATCATTGCCAGCATCTGCTGTCAACTGAATTTTTCATGTTAGCCATTCTGACTGCTGTGAGGTGGAATCTCAGGGTTGTTTTGATTTGCATTTTGCTGATGATTAAGGATGTTGAACATTTTTTCAGGTGCTTCTCTGCCATTCGGTATTCCTCAGGTGAGAATTCTTTGTTCAGTTCTGAGCCCCATTTTTAATGGGGTTATTTGATTTTCTGGAGTACACCTTCTTGAGTTCTTTATATATATTGGATATTAGTCCCCTATTTGATTTGGGATAGGTAAAGATCCTTTCCAAATCTGTTGGTGGTCTTTTTGTCTTATTGATGGTGTCTTTTGCCTTGCAGAAGCTTTGCAGTTTCATGACGTCCCATTTGTCAGTTCTCAATCTTACAGCACAAGCCATTGCTCTTCTATTCAGGATTTTTTCCCCTGTGCCCATTTCTTTGAGGCTTTTCTCCTCTTTCTCCTCTATTTATTTCAGTGTCTCTGGTTTTATGTGGAGGTCTTTGATCCACTTAGTCTTGAGCTTTGTACAAGGAGATAGGAATGGATCAGTTCGTATTCTTTTACAGGATAACCACCAGTTGTGCCAGCACCATTTGTTGAAAATGCTGTCTTTTTTCCACTGGATGGTTTTAGCTCCCTTGTCAAAGATCAAGTGACCATAGGTGTGTGGGTTCATTTCTGGGTCTTCAATTCTATTCCATTGGTCCACTTGTCTGTCGCTATACCAGTACCAAGCAGTTTTTTTTTTTTTTTTTTTTTTTTTATCACAATTGCTCTGTAGTACAGCTTTAGGTCAGGCATGGTGATTCCACCAGAGGTTTGTTTATCCTTGAGAAGAGTTTTTGCTATCCTAGGTTTTTTATTGTTCCAGATGAATTTGCAAATTGCCCTTTCTCTTTTTTCTCTTTCTTATTAGATATTTTCTATATTTACATTTCAATTCCTATCCTGAAAGTCCCCTATACCCTCCCCCTGCCCTACTCCCCTAACCTACCACTCCCACTTCTTGGCCCTGGCATTCCCCTGTACTGGGGTATATAAAGTTTGCAATACCAAGGGGCCTCTCTTCCCAGTGATGGCCGATTAGGCCATCTTCTGCTACATATGCAGCTAGAGACACAAGCTCTGGGGGTACTGGTTAGTTCATATTGTTGTTCCACCTATAGGGTTGCAGACCCCTTCAGCTCCTTTGGTGCTTTCTCTAGCTTCTCCATTGGGGGCCCTGTGTTCCATCCTATAGATGATTTGAGCATTCAATTCTGTATTTGCCAGGCACTGGCATAGCCTCACAAGAGACAGCTATATCAGAATCTTTTCAGCAAAATGTTGCTGGCATATGCAATAGTGTCTGCGTTTGGTGGCTGATTATGGGATGGATCCCCAGATGGGGTAGTCTCTGGATAGTCCATCCTTTCATCTTAGCTCCAAACTTTGTCTCTGTAACTCCTTTTATGGGTGTTTTATTCCCTATTCTAAGGAGGCATGAAGTATCCACACGTTGATCTTCATTCTTCTTGATTTTCTTGTGTTTTGCAAATTGTATCTTGGGTGTTCTATGTTCCTGGACTAATATCCACTTATCAGTGAGTGCATATCTAATGACTTCTTTTCTGATTGGGTTACCTCACTAAGTATGATATCCTCCAGATACATCCATTTATTTGCCCAAGAATTTTATAAATTCATTCTTTTTAATAGCTGAGTAGTACTCCATTGTGTAAATGTACCACATTTTCTGTATCCATTCCTCTGTTGAGGGGCATCTGTATTCTTTCCAGCTTCTGGCTATTATAAATAAGGGTACTTTGAACATAATGGAACATGTGTCCTTCTTACCGGTTGGAACATATTCTGGATATATGCCCAGGAGAGGTATTGCGGGATCCTCTGGTAGTACTATGTCCAATTTTCTGAGGAACTGCCAGACTGATTTCCAGAGTGTTTGTACCAGCTTGCAATCCCACCAGCAATGGAGGAGTGTTCCTCTTTCTCCACATCCTTGCCAGCATCTGCTTTCACTTGAATTTTTTATCTCAGCCATTCTGACTGGTGTGATGTGTTATCTCAAGGTTATTTTGATTTTCATTTCCCTGATGATTAAGGATGTTGAACATTTTTTCATGTGTTTCTCAGTCATTTCGTATTCCTCAGTTGAGAATTCTTTGTTTAGTACTGTATCCCATTTTTAATGGGGTTATTTCAATTTCTGGTGTCTACCTTCTTGAGCTCTTTGTATATATTGGATTTTATTCTCCTATCAGATTCAGGATTGGAAAAAATCTTTTCCCAATCTCTTGGTGGCCCCTTTTCATTATTGACAGTGTCTTTTGCCTTACAGAAGATTTGCAGTTTCATGAGGTCCCATTTCTCAATTCTTGATCTTACAGCACAAGCCATTTCTATAGTGTTTAGGAATTTTTCCCCTGTGTCCACATCTTTGAGGCTTTTCCCCACTTTCTCCTCTATTAATATTCAGTGTTGCTCGTTTTATGTGGAGGTCTTTGATCCACTTAGACTTGAGCTTTGTACAAGGGGATAAGAATGGATCAATTCGCATTCTTCTACATGATATCCGCAAGTTGTGCCAGCACCATTTGTTGAAAATGCTGTCTTTTTTCCACTGGATGGTTTTTGCTCCCTTGGCAAAGATCAAGTGACCAAAGGTATGTGGGTTCATTTCTGGGTCTTCAATTCTATTCCAGTGGTCTACTTGTCTGTCACTATACCAGTACCATGCAATTTTTATCACAATTGCTCTGTAGTACAGCTTGAGGTCCGGCATGGTGATTCCACCAGAGGTTCTTTTATCCTTGAGAAGAGTTTTTGCTATCCTAGGTTTTTTATTATTGCAGATGAATTTTCCAATTGCCCTTTTTTATTAGATATTTTCTTTATTTACATTTCAAATTCTATCCTGAAGTTTCCCTATACCCTACCCCCATCCTGCTCCCCTACCCACCCACTCCCACTTATTGGCATTGTTGTTTCCCTGTACTGGGGCATATAAAGTTTGCAAGACCAAGGGGCCTCTCTTCCCAATGATGCCCCACTAGGCCATCTTTTGCTACCTATGCAGCTAGAGACATGAGCTCTGGGTGTACTGGTTAGTTCATATTTCAATTGAAAATCTTCATTCTCATGTACTCCTATTATCCATAGGTTTGGTCTTCTCATTGTGTCCTGGATTTCCTGGATGTTTTGAGTTAGAATCTTTTTGCATTTTGCATTGTCTTTGATTGTTGTGTCCATGTTCTCCATGGAATCTTCTGCACCTGAGATTCTCTCTTCTATCTCTTATATTCTGTTGCTGATGCTCACATCTATGGTTCCTGTTTTCTTTCCTAGGGTTTCTATCTCCAGAGCTGTCTCACTTTGGGTTTTCTTTATTGTTTCTACTTCCCTTTTTTGGTCTTGGATGGTTTTGATCAATTCCATCCCCTGTTTGGTTGTGTTTTCCTGTAGCTCTTTAAGGAATTTTTGTGTTTCCTCTTTAATGACTTCTACCTGTTTAGCAGTGTTCTTCTGTATTTCTTCAAGTGAGGTATTAATGCCCTTCTTATGGTTCTCTACCAGCCTCATGAGATATGATTTTGAATCTGAATCTTGCTTTTCAGGTGTATTGGGGTATCCAGGACTGGCTGAGGTAGGAGTTCTGGGTTCTGATGATGGTGAATGGTCTTGGTTTCTGTTGGTAAGATTCTTAAGTTTGCCTTTCGCCATCTAGTAATCTCTGGTGTTAGTTGTTATAGTTGTCTCTGGCTGGAGCTTGTTCCTCCTGTGATTCTGTTAGCCTCTATCAGCAGATCTGGGAGACTAGCTCTCTCCTGAGTCTCAGTGGTCAGAGTACTCTCTGCAGGCAAGCTCTTCTCTTTCAGGGAAGGTGCACAGATATCTGGTGTTCAGATCTGCCTCCTGGCTGAAGATGAAGCCCGAAACAGGGCCTGTCCCAGAAGATGTGTTATCTCTCAGTCTGCAAGCTCACCTCCACAGACTGGTCTCTAAGGGACCCAGGACACAAGATGGCTCCCTCACCCATTCCAGTGGTCAGAGCCCTCCCAGGTCGTCACCTCTCCTCTGACAGGGAAGGTGCCCAGATGTCTGCAGCCTGAAACAGGGTCTGTCCCAGAAGCTGTGTTGCTTCTGCCTGTCCCAGAAACTGTGTTGCTTCTGCAGTCTGCTAGCTTACCCTCTGCAGTTGTTAAGCTGATCTGTGTAGACTTCTCAGAGGGATCCGGGAGACAAGATCTAACATTTTCATATAAAATGTGATGCTTCTAATCTTCTGTATGTTGTAAAACAGAGATCTTAACTTTTTGAATGAATGTGCTCTCAAAAGGACCTTCTCTGAATATGCCATCTAAAATACACACCCTGCCTCCACACAAACGCTCTACTCCTCATGCTACTTTGCTTTGGGGCACTTATTTGCCCAACATATTGGGACACCCATTTGTTTCAGTCCTATAGTCTATCTTCTACAGCACAACACAAGAGAATGGAGGGCAGAGGTTCTGGCCACTTAGGAAACTTCTGTGTCTACAGCCACAACAGCAACAGTCTCAGAGTAAGCTCTTATGGTTTATGGGATGAGTGATAATCATGGCAAATAAGAGGCTGGAGGGACTCGATGGGTTTCACTTCTAACACCCAGTGGCAGCTCAGAACTGTCTGTATCTCCATTTCCAGGAAATCCAGTACCATCTTCTAGGCTGTCTAGGCACCCAGTACCCATGTGATGCACAGATGTCCATGTAGACAAAACACACATACACATCAAAATCAATACATTTTTAGAATTAGAATTTAAGTTTCCTTTTTATTGCTTTATACCCTGCATGTAATAAAGCGCACATTTATTAATTTATTTACATCCTAAATACTGCCCCCTCCTAGTACCCCTCCCAGAGTCCCCCCCCTGCCATTCCCTTCCCCTTCTCCTCAGAGATGGTGGCACCCCCTGCATTTTCCTCCACCATGGTGCATATAGTCTCTGCAGGATTAGGCACATCTCCCACTGAGGCCAGTCAAGGTATCCCTGTTGGGGAACAGATACCACAGACAGGCAACAGCTTTAGGGAAGAGCCTCCTCTCTAGTGGTTGGGGGACCTTCATGGAGACTGAACTGCATGTCTGCTACATATGTGCTGGGGCCTATATCCAGCCTGTGTATGTTCTTTGATTGGTGGCTCAGTCTCTGAGAGTCCCAAGGGTCCAGTTTAGTTGACTTCATCGATCTGCCTGTGATGTTACTATCCCCTTGAGGGACTTCAGTCCTTCTTCCAACTGTTCCATAAAGTTCCCTGACCTCTATCCAATGGTTGGCTGTAGGTCTCTGCATCTGTTTCAATCAGCTGCTCAGTAGAGCCTCTTACAGGACAGCCATGCTAAACTCCTGTCTGCAAGTATAACAGAGGGTCATTAATAGAAACACGTATTTTTAACAGTTTGATTCACTGAATGTTGTGGTATGTGCATACATTGTAACTCACCCTAACTCAGCAAGACCCTTCATATACTTCCAGGTGAGGACCTTCCCCGAAAGATAACCACTCATCCAAACTTCAATGATCACTCACTAAGTTTTTCTGACCTTTAAATTTTTATTTTTAAAATTTGGGTTGTATTTCTCATGCTCATGTGTCTCAGCCTTTGTCGACACTGCATCAGGGAAGTTCCTCATGCCCTGAACTGCAGAAGTCCATGCCTTTTTCCTCCCTGTGATTTGCACTGGGTGAATGCTGTGCTTTTATTCACTCCACTCTACCAATAGGTAGGATATACTCAGGTCTTGCTGTTATGGGAAATGAATTTTGAGATAGATTTGATGGCAACTGTATTACATGGTGATTCTGATACTTCATTTGGTCAGCTTTATATTTCTACAGCTTTCCCTTTTTCTCATATAGCATTTTTAATGGCCCAGAATTAAATCAATGTTATAAAACCACTACTGTACTGGTGGTAGGGAAATCCCACATTCATGCTGGTTCCTGTCGGGGACAGAAAAAGCAGGATGCTCATTTGCTCCCCCATCTGAATCCCTTTTTTTCAGCTCCCATTTTTGCCCTTGGTTCTTGTTTGTTTTATGTCAACTTCTTTCACTTAGTCACTAAGTCAAAGTGAGGCACTTAGTCACTTACCCACTAATGCTTAATGGGCACATCTCTGGGTCTACTGTGTTTTATAGCCATAGTTCTTTCTCAACCATGGCTGTACAGTATAATCATATAGGAAATTTTAAAAAATTCTCATTCCTAGGTCGCACTCTGAAACAGTTAAATTGACATCTTTGGGGTAAGACCCAGTTATCAGTATTTTTGAAAAGCTCTCCAGCAATTCTAATGGGGAACCAAATTGGAGAGCTGTTGCATGACCCAGATTATCTGAGGAAATTGTGCAGACATGTAGGATTCCAGTAACCCCTCACCCACATCAGGCAGAACCAATTTGTTTCCACACAGCTTGCCAGATGGGACTCTTTTCGACACTGTCAGCTTTATAAAGCTCAGACAGTAATTTATATGAGATTTGCATTAAAATGGAGTTAAGGAATGTGGTTTTTCATTCCAACATATTAGTCATTCTGTGATGTCTAGAACAGCATTCGTTAGAAGTGTGACTGATGAGTTACAATTTAAGCTCCAGGCTCTTGGCAGGGAAGCCTTGACTAACTGTCTCAATGGGGACTTAGTAGACTGTTGTGACTTTTTCTTTTTCCAATGTAAGCAGAATTAGGTCCAAGTTACAAATACTCCAAGGTAAGAATCTGTTGTTGTATGGTTTTTCATTTTGTTTTGTTATAGGATCTCCAGTATTTAGCCCAGGCTGGCCTCACAATTATCTCCTTGCACAAGCCTTCCTTCCAGAGTGCTTGTGCACATCACAGGCATCTGCAATTGTAGCTGGCTTTCTTGTCTTTTGCCTCCCTCCTCCCTTTCATTTTCTTTCTTTACTTATTCTTATTAGTTCACTGAAAATTTAGTACAATGTATTTCAATCATATTCAACTCGCTCCCTTCTCCCAGATTCTCCTGGATCCACCCAACTTTGTGTGCACTTTCTCTTAAAAATCATCTGGTAGCATTCAAGTCTATTCTGTCCACTGCAATCCAGTGTTTCCCTTTCTGTTCTGAAGACAATAGTCTCGTGTATTGGATGTTAGTCTTCCACTCCCAATCTTTCTCTTTCTCAGTTGCTGGACTACAGGCTTAAGACAGCACAGCCATATTTGACTCAATCCTCTCTATTTCTATCATTTATTCTCCGAGATTGCAACTCCAGTCAGTTCTCACTGTTACAGCTACAGTCTGAATGAATATGTTTGAGTGTTATGCCCCACTCAAGCTTTGTATATGTATCAGTGTATTGATTCATTTACTTCTCTCAGTAGCACTTAGCCTATTAGACATCCAACATCCTGGGCTACCCAACATACTAACTAGTATTGTAGATAGTGCTGCAGCAGCAGATTTGTGGACTCCATTGTGTGAAGTGAGGCTTTACCCTTTGAGGTAATTTATATCATCCCTTTTTCTAGGTGAATAGTCTGTGGCTCAGTGAGGACAATACTTTCTCTAGCTTCCTGAAGAAAATACACAGTGATCTATACTTAGGATTCTTGCAATTGCAGCTCAAAAGTGATTACTTAACAACTATGATTATGTGCTTTGTAAATGACTATTAAATGAATAATTCAACTGTCATTCAGTATTGGGGCAAATAGTCTAGCACCGTATAGTCAAAAGTTGAAAATCAATTAATGGAATCCAAGCAATATGTACCCTTTCATCTTGATTCCTCTAACCTTGGAAATAAATCTAGTATCAGTCATTACCTTTGCCACAGTTTCTTCTAATGGTTTAAACAAGTCATTTGATCCATGTTATTAGCCAGGAATCAAAAGGACATAGCTCAGCACGTTTTTATTAAGGGTATTACTCCATGAGTCTTTTCTACCACCGCCTTTGCTTTTGAAAAAGTAGCACTTTTAAAGTACCCTGCTGCTATGAATATTTCTTGTTAAATCGTCCGAACAGCAGTCCCAGCAGATACAGAAGCAATATATTTGTTCACAGATACTGCTGCTACTTAAAGTTTGGTCATTGGCAAAAAGGAATTACTTTCCATTACAGGTTAAAAGCAAATATTTTGGTCAGTAGCCTGGACTCGCACTCACTATGTGTGTATGATGTATGTAATTTAGGGCTGCACTCCCACATTGTGTCCTCAGACCACAAATTTCCCTCATCAGGGGCTTTTCAAGAACAAGACCCATCAACATAAGAATCAAATTTCTATTGGGATGTAAAGTGAATAAATAAATAAATTACTAAAAAAAAAGAATCAAATTTCATGTTCCCAACAATAATTCAACCATTAATGTTCCAGGAAGAAATTGTTACTTACTCCCGCCACGCAGGATACTGTTTTGCAACCAAATAACACAAATACGTGTCAGAGCCTTTGCCTGGGAGGAAATTGATTTACTTATTTGATTATTTCAAGAAGCACTTCTTGGCTCAAAGAAGTGGAGGGAATGACGTGTATAATATAAAATATGTGACCCATCAAAACATGTGACTCCATTCAACAGAAACCAAGGGTGAAATCCTCAAGTCTCTATGTAAATGTGAGTCAATTCGAGTCAATTTCACTTATTAATGCTAGAAAGAATAACCCTGATTTTCAGATTAGTGCCTGTATTCACTTCATCATCTCACTCACTCATTCATTCACTCACTCACTCATTTATTCATTTGTTTGTTCAGCTACTCAATAAAGGTTTTGTTTGTATGTGTGTTCCTGAAGATGGAAGTTAGAACCTCATGTATACTAAGCACAAGTTCTGCTACTGAGACATAACCCTTAAGCTTTCTAAAAGAATGAAAAGGGTTGGCGTGTGTGTGTGTGTGTGTGTGTGTGTGTGTGTGTGTGTGTGTGTGTGTGTGTGAGAGAGAGAGAGAGAGAGAGAGAGAGAGAGAGAGAGAGAGAGAGAGAGAGAAGGGGGGACTGGCTAAACACTCTTGGGAATAATGAGAGCATAAGATATAGTCTCTGCCCTCAAAAAGTTCATAGAGCTACTAGAGACACAGAAACAGGAAGGAAACCACCAGCAGAAGATGATTAAACAATGCAAACACCATGCAGTGTCTTCTATCAGAGGGAATGACTCCTGGACCAGCACATCACTGTAATCTGGAAATGGTTTTTATCTTTTATTTTTCAATTTTTCTTTATAAATTAATTTATATTTGTATCCAACTCATATATGTTATATCCTGGCCATACTATCATCTCTTTCCAGTTTCAGTAGCTCCTCTTCCTTCTGCTTTGATCCATTTTTTGCCATGACCCATGTGCCATGGATGTGGCGCTATCCAGTGAGGTATGGGCAGCTCCTGATGGATGACTCCCCCTCTGCCAGCAGCCATGAACTGTTAGTGGCTCCTCATAAGCATCTTCCCCACTCCGAGCCTTGGGAGGAGTGATACAAATGTCCTTTTTTAACTGCTGAGCACTGGATAGTCATTTATTCTGGGCACCTTGATCAGCCATGCATGGGTCTCTGTATTAACCACATGTTCACTTCAAAAAGTAGCTTCTCCGACAAAGGTGCAGCACAGCACTAAACTGTGGGGATCAACTTACATTTAGAAGACAGTTTGACACCATATGGGAACTTATTTTTAAAGTCACATTTTGAGCCCCTCCCCCTACCTTAGACGGATCTTCTTTGGCTTGGGGTTCACAACTCTGCCTTTTTACAGGATCCTCAGGTGATGTATAAGTCCATTAAGATTTTATGAATATGCTTTTAAAAGATCAGTTTTTGCAGAAGATGAACAGATCATGCCTGTCTGTAACAGCTTATAATTCAAAGGAGGAAAGTGGATATGGAAAAGGATTAGCGACATGTAAATAAGGAATATTCACATATAAGTCTGCAAGAATAAAGGAGAGAGAAGCAGATATTTTGCCTCATAGTAGGCTGGAAAGTCTATGAAATGTTTCCTAGGGGCCCTTGGAGGATTGGAAAAGGTTATCAGCCCAGAGTGCATCTGAATAAACCAGAAAAGTTGATGGAAAATAACGTAAGAGTTGATCCTTCTCCCAGAAGCAGCCTAGACGTAAGCTATTGCTAGTGTTGATTCAGATATTTAAGAACTAGGTTCTGACTTGGTGTCTTGTGTAGTCCTCTTCTTCCCACTGTTCATGATCATGACTGCTGTTGCAGCTCTAGGAATCACATCTTTGTCCAATTACATTCAAATGCAAAAATCAGAGAGTGAACATTCTTGCTTCTGCTTGCTTTTCAAAGAGATGACTCATGTCTAGAAGCCTTTGAGCAAATCTTCCTGGTGTCTCATTGTCTAGAATCAGGACATATAATTTCCAGCATTTTGAGATCTGGTCTACTCTCTATTTCTACTAGGTATGCTACCCCATATTCAGAAGAGGATTTCACTGTTAGTAGGAAGCATGTTTTCTTAAGTGTCAGAGTTTTAGGATAAGTCCTCAGTGGTATATTCTACAAGATTACTTTAGTAGATGTGGCAGCTACTGTTAATTGTCAATTTGACAGCATCTTGAGTCACCTGGTAGATGGGCCTCTCTGTGAAGGTGATCTTGGACTGTATAAGTGGAGAGAGGGAGCTAGGAAGGAGCAGCATGCATTTTCCTCTGCTTCTTGACTGTGGCTTCCATGTGACTATCTGTCTCACACTCCTGGACTGTGTCTTCCCCGCTGGGATGGGCTGAACCTTTGAACTGTGAGCTGACTAAACTGTTCCTCCCTTCAGTTTCTTCTGTCAGGCTATTCCATCAAAGCAACAGGGAAAGACACTAATAGTATAAGGGAAGTCGGGGAGCGGGACAGGCAGGGCAGTCCCAGGTAGGGGAAAAACACCAACAGAGGCACCGAATGTGAAGTGTAGGGATAGATAACATGGTTACTCTGTGGATTTGAATGAGGCTTAGGGAACTTAATTTACAAACGAATTCTGAGCAATTTAAAAGTACTTGGGGCTGGGAATTCTATTTAGTACATGCAAGTCCTCCTGTTTGCTCCCTAGAACTGCAAAATTAGACTAAGCTACAAATAATTCATTAGAACCTTTTATTCTTTTGGAATCTTAGGTTGAAGCTCAGTTTACAAAGGAGTTGCAAGTATGCTGTAGTCAGAAGTAGAGCAGGATGCCTATGGCTGCCCCAATAGGCTGTAGCAAAGGAAGATTGAAACAGGGAATGTGGACGGAAGAAAGGACATGAAAATTAAAAGCCACCATTCCGGGGAGATCAGAACATTTGCAGACATGGGCTTTCAATTTAACTGAGCCAATTTATTTTGAGGTTATACAGTCCTAATTTAGGAACCTTAGCAGAAAACTTTGAAACCTGCCAATTGAACAATATTTCTTAGTGACGCAATCTGTTCTTGATCATAGAAGGGAAGTCTGCAGGCTTCCCTTTCTCATATGCAGTTCTGTTGTCAGGTAGGAGGACCATTCTCCATGGAAACTGCTTCTGATGCTATTTCTCCCCCAGCAATGGAAAGCAGCTGCACAGAATCCCCATTTAGCTGTGTGCTCAGACCCTTGCCTCCGTAGTACCCTCTTTTCCTTCCACTCTCTCCATCTATCAACGAGTTCCACTCATCTCTCCTCTTCAGATAATTTCCCCCTCTTGGCCCCCAGCATGACAGCAGTTGCTCACTCCTGACTAAAATTATTTTCCCTCTTTTTTTAAATTTTTAATATTTTTTATTACATATTTTCCTCAATTACATTTCCAATGCTATCCCAAAAGTCCCCCATAGCGCCCCCCACTTCCCTACCCACCCATTCCCATTCTTTTGGCCCTGGCATTCCCCTATATTGGGGCATATAAAGTTTGCAAGTCCAATGGGCCTCTCTTTCCATTGATGGCCGACTAGGCCATCTTTCGATACATATGCAGCTAGAGACAAGAGCTCCGGGGTTCTGGTTAGTACATCATGTTGTTCCAACAATAGGGTTGCAGATCCCTTTAGCTCCTTGGGTACTTTCTCTAGCTTCTCCATTGGGAGCCCTGTGATACATCCAATAGCTGACTGTGAACATCCACTCCTGTGTTTGCTAGGCCCCGGCATCGTCTCACAAGAGACAGCTATATTTGGGTCCTTTCATCAAAATCTTGCTAGTGTATGCAATGGTGTCAGCGTTTAGAAGCTGATTATGGGATGGATCCCTGGATACGGCAGTCTTTAGATGGTCCATCCTTTCATCACAGCTACGAACTTTGTCTCTGTAACTCCTTCCCTGGGTGTTTTGTTCCCAATTCTAAGAAGGGGCACAGTGTCCTCATTTTGGTCTTCATTCTTCTTGAGTTTCATGCGTTTAGCAAATTGTATCTTATATCTTGGGTATCCTAAGTTTTGGGCTAATATCCACTTATCAGTGAATACATATTGTGTGAGTTCCTTTGTGATTGTGTTACCTCACTCAAGATGATGCCCTCCAGGTCCATCCATTTGGCTAGGAATTTCATAAATTCATTCTTTTTAATAGCTGAGTAGTACTCCATTGTGTAAATGTACCATAATTTCTGTATCCATTCCTCTGTTGAGGGACATCTGGGTTCTTTCCAGCTTCTGGCTATTATAAATAGGGCTGCTATGAACATAGTGGAGCATGTGTCCTTCTTACCGGTTGGGACATCTTCTGGATATATGCCCAGGAGAGGTATTGCTGGATCCTCCGGTAGTACTATGTCCAATTTTCTGAGGAACCGCCAGACTGATTTCCAGAGTGGTTGTACAAGCTTGTAATCCCACCAACAATGGAGGAGTGTTCCTCTTTCTCCACATCATTGCCAGCATCTGCTGTCACCTGAATTTTTGATCTTAGCCATTCTGACTGGTGTGAGGTGGAATCTCAGGGTTGTTTTGATTTGCATTTCCCTGATGATTAAGGATGTTGAACATTTTTTCAGGTGCTTCTCTGCCATTCGGTATTCTTCAGGTGAGAATTCTTTGTTCAGTTCTGAGCCCCATTTTTTAATGGGGTTATTTGACTTTCTGGAGTCCACCTTCTTGAGTTCTTTATATATATTGGAATCCAATTTTCCCTCTTAATGTTCTGCCCAAATACATTCTTCCTTCAAGACTCTGGCAGGGAGAGTTCTGAAGCATGTGCATGAAGAAAGAAATCAAGAAAGTCCCGGAAAGGCTGATGAACAGCCTCATGTGGCACGGCTTGCTTCTCTCTGACTTGGCTGTCATGCCTGAGGTGCTCAGCGCTCTTGACATGTCAAGCAGTGATATGAACTGTGCCATCATAAGACCTAACTGACCTCTAGGGGAAGCTGAAGAACAGCAGTCCATAGTGAAAGAATGTTCAAGGTGGGGAAAAGGGAGTTTTCAAGTCTGGGGTCTTGGACCTTGAAGGAGAGTTGGCAGCACTTGGCTCCTAGCTGATGAAATCTTTCCTAAATCGATTAAATCCAGATATTAACTTCTCATTGGGTTTGGGGAAACAAGGACCAATTCCTCTGTTCATGTGGTTTTACATTCTGGGGCAAGTTGCTGAGAAGTTCCAAAGACATAAATTAAATAGAATCTGGATTAGCACAGCCCTTCAATACAAAATTCTCCTGATATCATATGCTTGTAGAGCCAAGAATTACAGCACCTCTATGGCTTTCTTACTTCCCAAAGCTGTGGAGAACTTAAAAATATGGTCAACATTATAGTGGTAACCATGAGATCATGGTCTAGGCTGAGAGATGAGCCACTTTCCTTAGTCAGTCATGAGATCACGGCCTAGGCTGAGGGATTCCTTAATCCTTTCAGTCTAGAAATGACAGATGTTTTATACTGAGTAATAACATATTGTCTCCAGGCTCTGGAGAGACAGTGCAGCAGTTAAGAGCACTAGCTGCTCTTTCAGAGGACCCAGATTCAATTCCCAGCATCCACAGGCAGCTCACAATGAGTTCCAGGAGATCTGAAACCCTCTTCTGGCCACTGTGGGCACTAGATACAAAAGTTACATATAAGCTTACAGGAAGACAAGCATCCGTATACATAAAAATAGAATAAAATTTAATGAGACTGTTTACAGGACCAGTTTCCAGTTTCTCCTTAATGCGCCCCTGAAACAACACAGATCTCTACAAATCAGTCTTGCTTCTGACACATTGATAGCTTCCTCATCTAATTTATATCCAAGTAAGAAACCCTTAATACTGGGCTGGAGAGATGGCTCAGTGGTTAAGAGCACTGACAGCTTTTTCAGAGGTCCTGAGTTCAATTCCCAGCAACCACATGGTGGCTCACAACCATCTAACTTCTGGCATGCAGGCGTACACGCAGGTATAAATTTATATACATAAAACTGCTTTAATATAAAATTTCATGTTTTCCCACATTGTGTCAAGCTGGTTTTGGATCTCTGAAGCACCACCTCCATGTCTTCCTGCCATTATTTTGTTCCTTGGGAAGCCTATATTGTTTGAATGGCTCTTCCTCTGTTGTCCCAGTTTTCATGCCTTCACATCATGCAGCATCTCTAATTATCTTTTCAGGCAGCACAGAACATGACACAGCATCTGCCAAGCGCACAGAAACTATTGTTTGACTATCACATGCAAATTTGAGATGTTTTGTTACTTCTGAAAGACATGGATTCTGTAAGCATTCTGCGCCTACACATATTATGTTCCAGAAAACTCTTTTGCTAAAGAAATTTTTAGTTGAAGGTCACCTTTATGGTGGAAATAAGTGTTGGTGGATCAATGGCAACCCATTACGAAGACTTTCACATTTACTGAATTAGAACATTAAAAGCAGCATTAAATAGAATATTGACAACATTTTGCCACCTTAAATTAATAATGCTCTTTCTTCCCAATTTCCTTTAGCTCATGGAAAAAAATATGTCTTTCTACCCTATTATTTTAATTAAGTAGCTTGATTTGTTGTGGTAATTATTAATGTATAAAATGGTAACTGTGGTCTATGTCTGGCTTTACAACCAAATGGTTTTTTGATTTCATGGCGTAAAATAGTTGACCCTGACTCCAAGTGGTTCACCTTCATGAGTTATGTACCCCAAGGTCATGAAGACTTGTTCAAGCTTGAGATTTAAAAAAAAAAAGACTATTCTAATTTTGACTCAGCCCAGTCTCTGCAGTGCCGCCTTGCTCCAGCTCCTGTAGCTTTGAGTTCCTGTCACATGTCTCCCAGAAGTCCCCTGCATATTTTTTTATCTCTCCCAAGACAGCATTTATAACACCCTTTCTCCTCTTTACCATCTATTTAATCCCTCATTTTCAGCTTCCTTTTTTTCCCCAAGAGCCCCCAAAGCACACCATTACCATCCCAGCTTGGCATTTTCTGGGATTCTAAGTCTTATGGAGAAGACAAGGTTTCAAATATGTATACAATGAGAAGAACTCCAGATGAGAAACAACTCAAGTCCTCGTAATATTTGTGACACTTTCATGGCTCTTTCAGGTTCAGTATAGACTGTTTCCATTTTGGATTCATTTGACATTAATTGTTACACACACACATACACACACACACACACACACACACAGAGAGAGAGAGAGAGAGAGAGAGAGAGAGAGAGAGACACACACACACACACAGAGAGAGAGAGAGAGAGAGAGAGAGAGAGAGAGAGAGTCAGTCTGTATAATGTTACTTGTATGACTGTTTTCTGGAATGACCGTTTGATATTCAATAGCCACTTGATGTGTTTAGATGGTGAGTTCCCAAGGGAATTCCTACTGGAGCTGCGCTGAGACAAAAGGAATAAGTAGAGGCGGAGAAAAGTTGGAAGGAAAGATCTGTGTGATGCACTGGAGACAGGGAAAGAGGTAGGGGAGTCTGCTGCAGGTGGTCTGCTTCAGAGCTGGGGATAGGGTCAGGCAACTGGATTTGGAGGAGAGGCTGAGCAGGTGAAAATTTTCAATTATTATTTCTGCTTCCCTGGCCAAAGTAGCCTGTGAGCTCCCAGGGAGTGCCTAGTAGGGTGCAGAGCTGGGGTAGTGTTCATGGTAGCATTTTTGATAGATGGTCTTTGGCTCTTGGGGGGAGTATTGATAGCTCAGATAGGAAAATTTATATATATATATATATTTATACACAGAATTATGTATACTGCATAGTACTTAATAATAGATACTTGATAATATGATTCCTCATGTATTGTTTTCCAGACATCCTTATGGTTATTTTACCTCTCCGTCTGTATTTATCTCCCTCCTTTGCCTAGAGATTCTCCCATCTGTCCCATTCCCCATCAGACCCCTTGTACTCTGTTATTCCATTCCTTATTGCTCCCCCACCACAGCACCACAGCAGTGGTCCCCAATTCATTTCCCTGGTTTCTGCGGTTACTTTGAGGATATGCTTTATGTATGTGGGTGTTTTGCCTGCATGTACGGATGTGTGCCACCTGCCTGCATTACCCATAATTGCCAGAAGAGGGCATCAGAATCCCTGGAACTGAAGTTACAATGTGAGGTTTAGAAATCCATCCCAGGTCCTTTGGAAGAGCAGCTCAAACCACCAACCCATCTCTCCTGTCCCATGTAGCTCACTATTGAAGACTCACACTGCTCCAAGAAGCCCAATATATATAAGGGCTTCCAGGCCTTCTTCTCCCTCTACTGATTCTGTGTTCTTATCTTGTAAGCAAAATTTTATTAGCTAACACACTAGTCTTATACTTCCTCCTGCCTTCTAAGCCTGCTGCCAACTAGAAGGAGTTTCTTCATCCAACCAAAACATTCTCTCCTTTCTTTACCACACAATATGTGGTTTACCTGGTATCTGCTTACTCAGACCTACCAACAGGCTTTTGCTCATGTTGTTTTGCCTCCCTGGACACTTAGGCACAGTTTAGGTTACAAATTCTGTGTGATGTCTCCAGTCTGTCCTTCTTCCAACTGCATAGACTGCCTTGGGCATTGCATAAGATTAAAATCCAATAATTCAGCTGGGATCGGTCACACATGACTTTAATCTCAGCATTCAGGAGGCGGGGCAGGTAGGTCTCTGTGAGTCTGAGGCTAGCCTGGTCTACATAGAGAGTTCCAGACCATCCAGAGCTGCACAGTGAAACTTTGCCTCACAAACAAACAACAACAAATACAAAACACCTACGTTGTCTCAGGCATAATTAGACATTCCTATGAGGCATTATGGCCATATCCCATCAATGGGACTACTACTTAGCTCCTTTCAAGAGTATAAAAGTTAAACAAACAACTTTTCTTTCTTATCCATGTGTCTGTGTGTATCTCTCTGTGCGTCCTTGAGCCTGGGTATGTGTCTGGGTGTCCATGTGTGTGTTGTGCAGGCACATGTGTATATGCATATATGCAGAAGTGAAAGGAAAACTTCAGATGCTGTTCCCAAGGTGCCATCATGCACTTTGAAATAATCTCCTACGAGTATGTAGTGTACCAAGAAGGTAGACTAGCTAGCCGGCAAGCTCCATGACTTTCCCTATTTTGGTCACCCTAGCAGGAGATGCTAGAAGGCATGCTCATACTCAGGTTTTGTTTTCATTGAGGTGCTGGGAATTGAACTCTGATCCCCATGTTTGAGCTATCTCCACAGCCCTGTAACAGTAGCTTTTGTGCAACGGTCTTCTGCACTAAAAGCAGCTTCTTTAACCAAGTGCAGTTCTGGTCTTCTCTGAAGTCTTCTCTGCATCCACCCCCTGCCCCCCCTTTCTACTTGTGGGTAGCACGAGTATTGTGGTTTTATTTTATTTTTTGAACTCAGTAGGAAATTATTGTCTTGATGTTTCATCATGGCTCAGTGCTTCAAAAACACTTTCATTGTCCCCAAACAGTCTTAGAATATGTGCAAATGAGGGTATTAAGCCTTCATTCTCTCTCCAGTAGATGATGAGTCTTGAAGATAGTCAACATTATCTTTTCCATGTCCTCAAAGTTATGTAAATAACCTCACTTCCTCTACTAACTATCATTAGTTTGCAGGTCAATCTCTGACTACTGAGTAAACAAATCGATAGCCTGAAAATCCAACATCCTACAGTCTTATTATAGATCATCGTTTGAAAAAGATTCCACGTTTAAAAGCATTAATTTATACTATTTGGCTAGTTCAGTCATTTGTTTATTATACTTATTTTTTCTTTTTCTTTTCTTTTTTTCTTTTTTTTTTTTTTTTTTTTTGTTACAGCTACTCACTATATATCCCTGGCTGGTCTAGAACTTGCTATGTAGAACAAACTGGCCTAAAACTCACAGAGATCCACCAGCCTCCAGCTCCCTAGTGCTAGACTTAAAGGTGTGTGCCCCCATGCTCAATCCATTGTTTACCTTTTAGTAACTGGATTTTCTTTTTGAAAGCATTTTACACACTTGGTAAGACAAAACAAAAATAAGCAAAAAAACAAAACAAACAAAATAACAAATGTGTTGAAGGTTATAAAATGGGTCTTCCTCTCACTTTAGCCTCTCAGTCTCCAGGTTTCATCCCTATATCTCTAAAGGTAACTTAATTTTACCTACTTCTTCTGAATCTAACCAGTACCTTCTAAAAGTATCCATTAACAGGCACACAATGCACATTGTATGTGCTGTGTTTATTTAGTTGACGCATTGTGTTAGGAAAATTCCCATGTCTACACATATAGTTTTACTGTAATCCTTTCTTAGCTACCCAGTACTTCATTGTACAACAGTGCACTATGCTTTATTTAATGAGTGCTGATCTGTGTATGTTTGTCCCCTAGCACACAGCACTGCAGAACCTAACACATACTTATTTGGATAACAGCAAAAAAAAAAAAAGTCATTGGAATTATTAAGGTCGTTTTTTATCAGTGTTGCCAAATTCATTGAAATTAATGTGGCAGTGAATATTGGCCTTCTCCCTCAAGAGAATATGAAAGTCCCTGTTCTCCACTAGTGGCCCGTGCTGTCAGTTTCTCTCATAATTTATGCTACTCTGCTAGATTGAAAATGGTATCTCATTTTAATTTGCATATTTCTAATTACGAAGATAAGCTTTGCACATGTCTTAAGCCTTTTGCACATCATTATATGTGAGATTGTACGTTCATTTCCCACTTATTCCATAGAATTTTTATTCTTTCTCTTGTTTATAAAATTTAACTATTAATATGATCTGTTATATAGGTCCCAATACAAATGAAGTCATTCACCTGGCTTTTTTTCCCCAATACATTTATGATTATTCTTTTTTCTGGCTTAAAAAATTTTACTTCTGGAAATTGTTTTATTTTTACTAAATTACTGTAAAAAACAATCCCATTGAAGCTCCTTTAACTTTGAGAAGAATGATGGTCAATGTTACTTTATTAGCCATTGTACGTAGTGTCTGATACATTTATCTAGTATCAAAAGTGTCCCAGTGTTCTGAGCATCACCTTTCTGGCACTCTTGTTATTGTTTTTGCTGGTTTCCTTTTCGAATGGTATCTTGGCCTGCCTCTGGGGGAAATACGCAATCCCACTGCACTTGTCTTCAGCAGCAGGCGGCCAGCAGTGATGGAGGACCCGCACCTCCATCATGTTATCCAGGGAGGCAGACATCACCGTAACTCTCCACTACTTCCTCCCCAGCACACTTAAGAGCATAGGGGAACTCCCAGGCAGGGTGTGGATCAGTTCCTGTTCACCACCTCTCTGTGAAACCCTTTCCTGTGTGAGATTTGACTTTCTTTCAGCTGCCTATATATGGAGGAAAATCTACATCGTTATACACAAGGAAGATTGAAGGTATTGGAAAGAAAGCAATGGTTTGAAATTGGAGAACTCTTTTGTATGGCAGCTACCTCACTATACTGCTGAGTGGTATTAACCTATACTATTTGTTTGGACTGTGGAATTGATCATCAGATGGGAGAACTACAGACTAGCAGGATTAATTCTTTTTAAACATTGGACAAACACCCCCAAGACTTAGTGACTTATAAGCTTTTATTTTTCCTACCTCATTGGGAAACTGTATGGATTTACGTTAGCTCCACATGTTTCTTGGTTTCCCTTACATCTTCATTACCTGTATTATGCTCTCATGGCAAATACAAAAACTCCTCAGGACGGACAAAACTATAGTACCATAGTGAACTCACTGAGGCCAGGTTGAAGGGACTTCCGAGTTGCTTCTGAATACTCATAATAAAACATGACATCAACACAGGGTCATGCACCCCAGAACCTGACAACACTAGCCAAGCAGGTACTATTAGACACTCCACAGCAGCCTAACTCCGTTCCCTTTAATGGTGATGGATCTTGCCATCTCCAGTAGAAGTTTACAATACCACGTTCATTTTTAGCCTCCCTTCTTGCCACCATAGGTAGTCATATCCCACGGTTCTGGTGAGTAAAGCAGTAAGTATACTTCTGCTGGGTGTTCCTGGGAATGTCCCTGTTTGGCTTGAACAACACAGCTTCTTAGTCCTTCACAATTCTGATCTACATTCCGGAGCTGTTCACAAAGCTGTTGTGATAGTCAAATTTCACTTCATAAAAATTAGTGGTTTATAGTTAAGATTTTTTTATTGGTAGGTTTATGGGTCATCTAGTATATAGCTCTACTTCAGGCATGGGGCTGTGAGTAGTTTCTGCTGAAGCCCATGTGTTTCATAGACCAGAAGCTATGCAAGGTTTTTCAAATTTTGGCCATGTCACTAACATACCTTTGATTAGAGCAATTCAAATGATCAAGACCACCGGTAGCAGACAGATAGGCTGTAGCTACAGTGGGACACTCTGATACTATGACAAAGATGAGAACATGCAATTCTATCTAACTAGAGTGAATATGAACAAAACCCCAAAATAACAACATCATGATGGAGCCAGCGTTGGTTTTTAGAGACCTTAGACAAAAAATAGTGCTTCACTTCCCTCTAAAGCATGGTTGCTTACTAGGTAAGTTTTTTTTTTTCCCAGAACACTGGAATGTGATTTAATGCTGACATTTCTTGAGGTTGTTGAGTGCATGAAAAAAACCCAGACAATAGCTCCCTGACAAAAGGGATTGTTCACTAAGCAAGTAGAGATTATCTGAAGTCATGAAGTTTTTACACACCAATCAATAATCTATAATCATTTTCCTGTGTTTTGTTTTGTTTTGTTCTGTTCTGTTTTGTTTGTCTTTGGCAAACTACCCTTGCTTCTTTCTGACCCCATCCCAGGAGCACTGCATTTTAGGCTTGACTTGGCTGTTTCAAAGGCGCCCTCTGCTGGAGTGAAACAGCATTTTGTTCCCAGGAGGTAAAGATACCTTCCCTTAAGCGCCTAGCCTGGCAGAGACTTGAGGTGCCATGCTGTGTGTTGGGTACCCAGTGGGTACAGAAGATAGGAGAGGGGGAATGGGGAAAGGAATTTGGGAGGGGTGACCGGGAGGGGGGCAGTGAGTGGGATGTAAAGTGAACAAGTAAAAAAGTCTAAATTAAATAAAAAAAAAAAGATACCCTCACTTTAGTTGAAAAGAAACAGTAGTAAACAATTTGTTCTATCTCTAGGCAACCTCTTCATACAATGTTTCTGGTAGCATGACCTGAACTTACTTGTCACAGCAGTATATACAAATTGGTACTGATTATTTTTTCAAAATAGAGCCTTACAAAAGAACCTGCTTTTTAAAGAATTTTTAAAAGAAATGTGAATTGTTAATAATAAGCAGATCCCTATTTCCTGTGAGTAATGAATGCCCTTTTTACTTCAGTTCTAACAGCCGCGGTTTTAGAACATCTGGGAGTATTATGGGCAGCCCGTGACAGGCCTATTTAGAGGTGCTTGCTAAGAGGAAATTATCCTGAGTCACCAGGTTTGTTATGTTTTGTAGGTATACTATAATTTTCCATAGAGAGAAAGTGAGCACAGATGCAAAGGCAATCTCTTCCCTCCCAGGAGAGGCTACTTCTCTGGGAAGACACACACATTCTTAAGGCTCTCCAAAGGAGATGTTTTAGAACTTTTTTTTAATATGAAGTCACTTTTCATTGCCTAAGTTTATGGTACTTCATTCTGCTTTGGCAACATGCCATATATGTCTTGTTCTCTTTTCTTACTTCTGTACTCTGTTGGGGATATATATATATATATATATATATATATATATATATATGTGTGTGTGTGTGTGTGTGTGTGTGTGTGTGTGTGTGTGTGTGTGTATTGCATTTAAAGGACTTGGTAGGGCATTCAGTGAGTTCTGAATTAGCTGATTCAAAGAAGCTTCTATACAGTGATATAGAGAGTGATTTCATAGCAATATTTGACTCTTGTGTTATACAGATATTTATAAGATTGGACTTCCACTAATATCCCAGTTACAGATTTGGAAGTCAAAGAATTGTCAGAAGAAGCCCCACGGGCAACATCTGTGGACTTGTAAGAGACATACAATCTTGTGCTACACACTGCTTCTGCTGGTGTAGATGCTGAACTTTATCTAGACTGCTAGTGAACTGGTATACTCTGTGATGTCCACAACCCTGATTTGGAGGAAGGCGGAAATGTGGTAATGCCAACAGTGAGGCCTATGAGATACTGCTGGCTTACCAGACTCCACTGTAGTCAGGAACACCTTACTTTGCATTCCACTAAAACCTATGACTAACACCCACTGGCTCAGAGCCAGTTTGCCCATTAGCTTGATAACACTGGGAATTTATAACACACTGGGAATTGTGCCCACAACCCATGTCCTGAAATCAGAGGTTATGATCATTTTTTTTAAAATGATGTACACAGTGACTTTGGCTTTGTGGACTCTGACTTCCTATCTGTCTACCCCTCCATTGACTTGACTGATATTTCTGACTTCCATAGTACATTGAACTTATTGGCTGCTCACCTTTGGTTCAGAGTCTGACATTCTGAACTTTCTCAGTTGGGAAGTAGCCAGGCTTAAGCAATGACACACCTTACTGTTGAACCAGTGTTTAAAAAAAGTCTGACTCATTAGCAATGGAATTGTAGAGTCGGCACGATTTTTAAACTCTTGGGCAATAGAAAGTCACCACATAGTAACTTACTTGTAAAAGCAGAAGAACCAATATATGAGTTAAATACTGTATTGTTCTCAATGTTATGTTCTACAAGGGCGACACATCACTTCTGGGGTCTTTCTCCCTCATATGCACTAGCTGAATTTCATAATGAGAATCATTCAAATTAACAGCTTATTAAGTAAATTGCTCATACTCTCATTTTTAAAAAATAAAATCAAGAGGGGAAAAAAGAAAAGGGCTTAAGATTTCTTCCAAATTAATGAAGTATAAGGGGTTATGACAATGAAATGTCCCTTTTAAAGTAAATGGCAATGTGTTGTAAATTCTGGATTAACTCCTGTATTAGAAAATGAAATAGCCCAGTGGAAAGAAGACAGCATTTTCAACAAAGGGTGCTGGCTCAACTGGCAGTTAGCATGTAGAAGAATAAAAATCAATCCATCCTTATCTCCTTGTACAAAGCTCAAGTCTAAGTGGATCAAGGACCTCCACATAAAACCAGAGACACTGAAACTTATGGAGGAGAAAGTGGGGAAGAGCCTCGAAGATATGGACACAGGGGAAAAATTCCTGAACAGAGCACCAAAGGCTTGTGCTGTAACATGGAAAATTGACAAACGGGACCTCATAAAATTGCAAAGCTTCTATAAAGCAAAGGACACTGTCAATAAGACAAAACAGCAACCAACAGATTGGGAAAGGATCCTTACTAATCCTAAATCCTATAGGGGGCTAATATCCAATATATATATGTCAAGAAGGTAGACTCCAGAAAACCAAATAACCCTATTAAAAATGGGGTACAGAGCTAAACAAAGAATTCTCAACTGAGGAATACTGAATGGCTGAGTAGCACCTGAAAAAAATGTTCAACATCCTTAGTCATCAGGGAAATGCAAATCAAAACAACCCTGAGATTCCACCTCACACCAGTCAGAATGGCTAAGATTTAAAACTCAGGTGACAGCAGATGCTGGCGAGGATGTGGAGAAAGAGGAACACTCCTCCATTGTTGGTGGGATTGCAAGCTTGTACAACCACTCTGGAAATCAGTCTGGAGGTTTCTCAGAAAGTTGGACATAGTACTACCTGAAGATCCAGCAATACCTCTCCTGGGCATATACCCAGAAGATGCACCAACATGTAATAAGGACACATGCTCCACTATGTTCATAGCAGCCTTATTTATAATAACCAGAAGCTGGAAACAACCCAGATGTTCCTCAACAGAGGAATGGATACAGAAAATGTGGTACATTTACACAATGGAGTACTACTCAGCTATTAAAAACAATGAATTCATGAAATTCTTGGGCAAATGGGTGTATCTGGAGGATATCACCCTAAGTGAGGTAACCTAATCACAAAAGAACACACATGATATGCCTCACTGATAAGTGGATATTAGCCCAGAAGCTCAGAATACCCAAGATACAATTTGCAAATCACATGAAACTCAAAAAGAATGAAGACCAAAGTGTGGACACTTTGATCCTTCTTAGAAGGGGGAACAAAATACCCATGGGAGGAGTTACAGAGACAAAGTGTGTATCAGAGATCAAAGGCATGACCATCTAGAAACTGCCCCACAGTTGTGGGGTTAGTTTTAAAAAAAAACTATTTTAATATGGGTTCTTAAACATTTTGACCCCCTTCTAGCCCACTGTCCAAAGGAAGGGGAGAAAAGATGGTAAATAGGACCTGTATGTGGACCTGTTTAGAAGGAGTTCTTTGAAGGTGATTCTAATCTCCGTTTGTCAGAATACTAACAGTCTAGTTTAGTAATGCCAGGGTACCAAACACAAATAAACATCAGTGGCACGATCCAGCAGAAATAGCCAGGCCTCCACCTAATCAGCCTGAGTCAGTGGGAGCAACCAAAACCAGCTGGGACACCAGGAGTTCTTTGTCATATCCCTCTCAATGAAGAAAAGATCAGTGAAGACTCATAAACAACCACCAAACCCAGACACTATTGCAGATACCAAGAGCTTGCTGACAGGAGCCTGATATAGCTTCTTCTGAGAGGCTCTACCAGTGCCTGACTAATACAGAAGTGGATGCTCACAGCCATCCATTACACAGAGCACAGGGCCCCCAATGGAGGAGCTAGAGAAAGGACCCAAGGAGCTGAAGGAGTTTGCAGCCCCATAGGAGGAGCAACAATATGAACTAACCAGTACCCTCCAAAACTCCCAGGGACTAAACCACCAATCAAAGAAAACACATGGTGGGACATGTGGCTCTGCTGCATATGTAGCTGAGGATGGCCTAGTTGGTCATCAATGGGAGGAGAGGCCCTTGGTACTGTGAAGGCTTTATGCCCCAGTAGAGGGGAATGCCTGGGCCAGGAAGTGGGAGTGGGTGGGTTGGGGAGCAGGGGGAAGGGGGGAGAGGATAGGGGATTTTCTGAGGGGCAACTAGGAAAGAGGATAACATTTAAAATGCAAATAAAGAGAATATCTAATTAAAAAATAAATTAAAATAAATTAAAAAAAGAAAATGAAATACCTTTAAGAGACATTATTGGTGCTGTCAGAAAATTTTGAAAGGTGGACTGTGTTGATATTCTATCAGTGTTAAAATTTCCAACTTTGATAATTACATTGTGGTTAGGCTGGAAAATGTCTATGATTATATGATGTATATACTGAATTATTTCTAGACAAAGGGGTAGTATATCTATAATTTATATTCTATATGCCTCTTTACCCCAAATAGATTGTAAAAGCAAATGTGTCAAAATGTTAACAAGTGATAAATAACTATGGGTAAGTAATACATGGAAAATTACTGTATTGAAATAATATATTGAAATGTATAAAATTAAAATGGAATGGAGAATCAATAGCAAAATATTAGAAAACCTCAGAGAATTCATGGAAAGGATGTAAGACTCAGGACAAAATGAACAGAGAATGGTAGTCCCTGGGGATAAGGGTTCATGCCACCCCAACAAACTCTTCTCCACATCAACGTCTTAGAGAGTAACCTAGAGAGACCTAGAACCTTAGAACAACTAAATGTGCTTTAAGGGCCTTGAATGTAACGCAGATGACAAAAGGAATGTGCAAGGGCTCATAAATAGCTAATAAATACAGTTTCCAACTGCAGGCATTAAGACTTCATTATATGCTGGGTTTTCAATGGCTCCCCCAAAAGTCCGGTGGAAGTCAGTTGGCAAATGCATGACTATTTAACAAATGTCTTATGTTTGTTTCTTACCTTATATATTTTTTAAAGAATATGAATTGAAAGAACAAAATCACCCTGAGAAGTAAACTGAAATGAATTGCTATATATTTGGTGAACAAATATCTAAACATCTCCTCTCCATTTCCACACTCACCATTTTCTTTATTTTCAAAGGTATATGAAGTAAAAATTTGAAACAGACCATACTGCTAATTTCCTTTCAACAGGGTGTCTTGTTGACACATTGATGAAAAGATGTAGCACACCTGACAGTGCTTGTTTGGCATGCAGGAGGCCTTGGGTTTGATCCTCAGAATCAGCAACACATAAGCCAGGGATAGTGTTAGACCCCTGTAATACTAGTGCTCAGAAGGTGGGGCAGGAGGGTTAGAAATCCAGTGTCATCCTGGGCCACATAATAAGTTTAAGGTAGCTTGGGCTCCATGAGATTTCTTCTCGAAAGAAACTAAAATTCCCACAATCATATTCATATACAAATGTAGGCTGGACTTTAATTTCTCTTTTTACAGTTTGAATGGGTACACTCTCTCCTTTCCCATGCCGTTTTCTCACATAGTAGATTGTAGTGACACTCCGTTGAAAACTAACATTAATTGGGACCAGTTTCTAGAAATACCCCTCATGATTTGGAGAGACTTTAATTGCAGTTCATTTCAAAACTGTCACATGAGATAGAGAAGCGATCCTGTTCCACAGCTTCATCTATTAAAAATGTCTATTCCGTAGTTCTTTATATTGTGTGTGAGAGAGGGGAAAGAAGGGAGGGCCCCCATGTGCATGGGCATGCATGCACAAGAGCACCACAGTGCATTTGTGGAGGCGAAAGGGTGATTTGCTAAAGTCAGCTCTCTCCTTCAATCATGTGTGTCCTGGGGACTAAGATGAGGTCATTGGGTTGGCAGCAGGCATCTTTATCTACTGAGCCATCTCTCTTGTTTCTGCCCACTCTTCTTAAAGGTAAAGGCAGACTGTGGTTGGTTGGTGAACTCAAACATCCTCCCTTTGTCTCCAGCACCCGTTTCAAACTGGTCACAATGTAAAGGAAATACTATTTATCTTTATATGTTGAAATAGTTATCATGAGCTATTTCTGAAATGACAGTATATTTAGAGAAACCAAGGCATCCTTTAAGCATACTTCCTGGAATCCTTTGTTACTTTGGTAGAAAAGGTATTTGTATACTGCTTAGCTATGCTCAAAGCTGAGAAATAAGACTTGACCGATACCTGCACCACAGCTTCTGAAATGCAATGCAAAATGTGGCTGAAGCATCAAAGGTGAATACTGTTCTGTGAGAAGCAATGATATTTTTCAATATTTTATTTATTTATTTTATTCACTTTATATCCCAATCACATCTCCCTTTCTCTTGCCCCAGTCTCACCCTCACAAATCCCCCATTATCTCCTCCCTTTGTCGTCAAAGAAGGGGGAGCCCCTTCTTGGATACCTCCCCACCCTGGGACATCTATTCCCAGCAGGACTAGGCACATTTTCTTCCACTGAGGCCCAACCAGGCAGTCCATGTGGGGGAAGGGGATCCAATGTGAGAGAACGGAGATGGAGACAGCCCCTGCTTCACTTGTTAGGGGACACACATGAATACCAAACTGCACATTTGCTACAAATGTGTGAGGGCCTAGGTCCAGTCCAGTCTTTGGTTGGTGGCCCAGGTTCTGTGAGCCCCATGGGCCCAGATCAGGTGACTCTATAGGTCTTCTTATTATGTCCAGCTTGCTCAATTCTATTCCTTACTCTTTCACAAGACTCCCTGTGCTTCACCTGATCATTGGCAGTGGTTCTCTACATCTGTTTCCCTCTGCTGCTGGGTGAAGCCTCTTAGGAGACAGACTAGGTTCCTGTCTGTAAGCATAACAAAGTGTCAGGGGTTGGCTCTCTCCCACAGGGTGGGGCTCAATTTGGGCAGATCATTGTTTAGCCATTCCCTCAGTCTCTGCTCCATCCTTATCCTGCACATCTTGTAGGCAGGACAAATTTTGGGTTGAAGGTTTGTGGGTGAGTTGATGTCCTTATTACTCCACTAAAAGTCCTGTCTGGCTACAGTAGGTGGTCACTTCCGTCTCTATATTCCCTTCTGGTAGGAATCTCAACTAAGGTCACCCCCATAGATTCCACATATCCTCCCCTGTCCAGCTACTTCCAGAGATGCCTCCCCCGACAATCTCCATTTTCCCTTCCATCCCTCTCCCTTCCCCCACACCTGATAATCATCCTGCAGTGAATTTTTAAAATAATTAAATGTGCCTTTCATTACTTCTGTTCAGGCATGATCAGGAATAGCTATCAAGTTTTCAGATAAAATGGATTCCTAGAATTCAGTGTGGTCACGGGAAAGTTGTAACCTAGCAGAACTCTATTTTCCATTGCCTTACTGAAGGGAACCAAGGCTTGATTGGCATGGTAATTCTTTGACCAGTACATGAGTTTCTCATCTTTAACCTTCAACAAGCATGGCCATGTTAAGCAAAACCCCTAGTGTCATACCAGTGACCTGCCCTTCTCTGTTTCTTTTGGCCTTGGATAGACACACAGTGTCTGGAGTTGTAGCAGCCATTTTGTGCCCATGGGTCCAAATGAAGGAAGAAAGAGGGGGTTGCATCATCCTGACTCTGATACTACAAGTCCTTGAATAATATCAGCAGTTGGCTGCTTTAGACTTGTATAAGAAAAATGATCTGTTATGTGATTGAACCACTGTCAGAGTTTTTCATTTTCTCCTTTTTTTGTTCATTGTGTGTTGTGTGCATGTATGCATGTGTGTGTGTGTGTTTGTGTGTGTATGTGACATGCAAATATATACCATGGTGTAATAGGAGATCAGCTTCAAAGAAGTGGAGAAAACAGGCTTGTATAAAGGGAAAAGGAGAGACAGAGACAGTGTTACCAAGAGAGAGCTCTGCCTTCCTCTTGGTAATTCACTCGGTCCAAGTAATTGTTCCTTCTTAGACCTGACTGCCCTTAGGTTCTGTGAGCTTTCCCAGTTTCCTTCTAAATAGGAGGGCAGGCCTTGAGTAGTTCCAAGGTTACATCTTATCTGACAGCCAGTAGGACAAAGGAAGTGAAATCCTACCTCCGTGGCTTGGTCGGTCACTAAGCCATGACCCATGTCACAGTAGCTCTTAGGTGACTTTTTGTTTAATAGTAATCCATTAGAAGGGAGCATGGCTTTTGCTAATCCACACAACAGTATAGGAAGGCTCTTCTTCCAGACAGCTAGTGAGGGTGCTCCCTACTGCTAATAGCCAAAGGACTTTGACGGTCAGACAAAACATATTAATAGACAGTCAAAAGAGTAAAAATATGTTGTACTATTTGATGGATATACTGTCCAATAGAGTGCCCTATTTTCACTTGTTTAAAATTGAGGTAAAATTTATGTATAACAAAATATATTAATATCTTAAAATGTAGCCCAATGACTTAACCACCTAATTCATATATAGGTGATCTGTATCAAAATTTGCTAGAGAGGCAGAAGCAGGCAGATCTCTGAGTTTGAGGCTAGCCTGGTCTACAAAGTGAGTTCCAGGACAGCCAGGGACTCTGTATCAAAAAACCAAAACCAACCAACCAAACAGAAACAGATTCTACTAATCTAGAAAGGGCCTTTATCCCTGTAACTATAATTAACACCCCTTCCCTCACCACATACAAATACAAAAAGTAAAGCAGTTTTCTGCCCTCTATCACCATACTTGAATTTTTCCTATTCTTGAACTTTCTATGAATGGAATAATACAGCAAATACTCTAAGTATGGCTTCTTTTGCTCATCATGTATGTAGGATCAGTTTATATATGGCTACGCCATAACTTATTCATCGCTTATCCGATGGATAATGAGGTTTCTAAGCTTAATTATTATGAATAAAAGATGCTTTAGACCATCAACATTTTGGCGCTGGGGATTGAGCTCAGGGTCTAAGTACGTGCTAGTATTAACACTTCTGTATGGCAAACTTAAGTACTTATTTCCTGTGTACACCAATGTACTGTCGTAGAAGTCTGATTTCTAAATATTGCATTACATATAATATATATGTGCAAATATACTCGAGCATATTCGCATACCTAGGTAAATTTTGTCTTAGTTATTGCTTCTTAGAATAAATTGGGAAATTAATTTGTAAATACCTTTCTTTAACTGTTTTCATTTTAGCGTACCTGTATCCTTTACATATTAAGCATGAGGTTTCTCTCTGTATGATCATGGTGTGGCATGCATTTGTTTATTTAAAAGCTAGTAAATGATCAAGGTCAGTAATATTTTTGCAGGACAGCTAATGAGGCAAATTTATCCGGAGAGTACCTCTCATTAAGCCTATAATTAAGAGTCTAGTATGTGACCCGGTATAAAACCCATCAAGCTATGGGAACCACATGATACTAACCTGTGCTCCTTGTTGCAACCACCTGTGTTATTTGCAAGAATAAATAGCATTAGATTTGCCATGCAAAGCCCTGGGAATCAGGATATGTGGCTCCAGCATCACAAGTGGATTTGTGATCCTACAATTACTCCCAAAAATCAGTTTTAAGGAACTTGGATTTATCCTTGCAGCCTTGGCTTTTCAAGAGTGCCCATTGTAATTATGCATTGCAAAAGTTGGCTTCTTTTTTCCTATGTGCATATTTGCAGTTCTAATGATCTTAGTTGAATGGGCACTGGCTCACTAGTGACATAATGGATTTCTTTTCCTGTTAAACTTTCCCATGAACAGCATATGATGAGACACTCTGTACATTTACTGACTTTGTTAAAACAGTACTTCTCTTTGGAGACTGGCAAAATAAGACACATTGCTGGACTAGAATATAGAACAGGATATGACTTTATTTAGGTTGCCCACTAGATCTCTATGGTAGCAAAGAGTTTTCTCCCTTCATGCTATTGTTTTCCTAGTGAGCCATACTAGGCTTCTATAAATGTTTACACAATAAGGCTTTGTCTAAGATAAGGACTTTGAGATACCAACTTACAAGGTTGTAAATCCTGCTTTGCTTAGTTCTAGCTGTAGTTCCTAGCTGCTTTCTCTTATCCTTCTGAGGACCAGATGCCTGCTTGCTTCCTTTATTCAATGCTAACAATCTGAGTTTTGTCAAAGCTCAATCTAAGGATTCCTCTTGGACAAAGTTTTTGCTCTTAAAAGAGTGAAAGTCTTTATTTACGCTTCTCTCTTCAGCCATAGAGTGAGCTCCTCCTGAAGTTTTCTGTTCCCCCTTCTTCCTCAGAGCCATAAAATTAAAACTAAAAGCAGCCTCAGAAATGTTTCTGTCCATTATGACTAAGGGCCACCCTGCCAACCCTCCACTTCCATCAGGAGTGGGGATAGCAAGTCCCTTTATCACATCTTCATTTTCAGGTTACCTCCAATTTCCTTTTTCAATATAGAAAATAATTCTATCTAAAATTTAAAATCTAGCCTTTCTAGAGATCTCTTGGTAAAGCTTTTTCTTAAAAGAAACCAGGAAAAAAAAGGAACCAGAATCATTTTATTAGCTGCTAATTCAGAAAGGCACCTTCAAGGGAAATCTCTCATATTAAACTCACCTTCAAAGTATCCTTTCTATTTGCTTATTAAAACCTCATGATAAAAGTTCTGAGCATGCTCAGATGGGTTCCTGTCCACCACTTTTATGATGTAAGCTAAGAAGATCAACAAGTGTTCCTAGCTACCGTTAACCTTTCAAACATGTCTTCTATGACCTTGAGATAAACATGCACAAAAATAGGACTGCCATTTCTCCTTCCTCAACTATGACTTTAAACTAAGCATGCTCAAAAGTACAGCTCTTAACTTAATATGCTCAGAAGGGTGCCTGCCCTGTATGAATAACTATAGCTTCCCTGGTGAATAAAATCCTCATACTTCCTCTGCTCCAAAGGAATCATTTTAGAAATAAGCCTCCTTCCATGCTACTGGTAATAGATCTTTCTCCATCCTTTAAAATGTTCTTTGCTATGATTACTTTGGCTTTTCACTTACCAAGCAATGAAGCCCATTGCATTTGGTAATTTCTCTTTTAAACTACTGGAAAATATAATGTCAATACAACAAAATTGCTTTGGATATGGATAAGGATGGTTTCTCTTTAATGCCTAGCTTAGCTATTCTTATAGCAAAGAAAAGACCAATGAGAAGTCGATGGATCAGCCACCTCATTTTACACATAAGGACAATGAAGTCAGAAAGATTAAATAAGTTGTTGAGGGTAATATAATGACTAAATCTGGAGTTCTGATTTTCTAACCACAGTTACCCTCTTCCTTTATTCTTCCCTCTTAGCCAATAGCTTTAGCTTTGCTCATGCAGAAGGTACCATTCATGACCAAGTCACCTCTATATCACACTGCATGCCTTATTCCCAAGAAGTACACTCATTAAAACGTATTTTAAGACAATAGGGGAAAGAAATAAAGGTCTAAGCAGTTCAAAAGACCCTTCACTTCCCCTCGCCAATTTCCAATCTTATGGACAAAAGCAACTCTTTTAGCTACTCCTATGGAAAGCCTCTAGGAGGAAGAGTAGCTTCTAAATGCTGCAAATTATTCAAGTATTGTTCATCAAGAATCATTTTCATGAATAGTCCTCTAAGGTGTCAAGAGTAGGCAATACCTAACACAGTCACTTCAGTTGAGAGGACATAAAGTCCTCAGAAAGGAGATAACTGCTCCAGAGCACTTGCTGTGGATCCCAAGGGCTTCCTCCGCTTTCCAAGACACTCTTGGGGATTTGAAGATCAACTGTCATGATGGCACATTGGAGGCATCATCTAAGACAGTGGTAGCAAATATGACGGTTTATTTTCCATTACTTGTCCCTGAGTTCTAGGATAGCACTTAATGAGAAAAGTTTATCACAGGACAGACAGAACTGGACATAGCATTTGAATTTGCCTGCGTAGGCAGTTGACCCCACATTAAAAATCTCCAGCAGTATATGATTTTGCGTCAACAGATATACATAGGCAAATCACTTTACAGGGAGATGAATGTTTGCAATATTCGATTGGCAAGTGGCTACCCAGTTGACAAGTTTGTAAATAACTCTATGAAGAATGACTTTTCAAAAGAGATTACATTTTCTCCTAACAGTAGTCTGGCATTGGCTGGTCCTGGTTCAGCTACACATGCTTTAACGATGTGCACAAGCTCCCATGACTTTCCTCTCTCCTCATAATTTTCTTTAGTATTTGCTCTTCTCCCACATGCAAATTGCCACAGATACAAAATACATGTCTCTCCACCAAACCTCATGCACTACTCAAAACAGCAGTGTCACCAAAATGACAGTCAGAATAGTCCATTTCACCCATTTTATTTTTTATCTATTATGAAGAAAAATGTAAAAAAAAGTTACTGCACATTTACACATTGAACAAATTGTGTTGCCAACCCCAGACATACAGAATACTGTGTTACTTTCAAGGAACAATGGAGCTATAATGTTTGGCTAAGGTTATACACTATCACTTGGGGCTGAATATGACATCATCGTAACAAAATTGGAATTTGTTTATCAAGGCATAAGGTGTGAATGAATGCTGAGAATGGAACCAGAAGAGGAAGTCACAAATACAGACCAGAATTAGATCTTTCTGACAGGAAAGGCTTTGTTTTTTAATCTGAATATAAGCAACCAAATATTTCTGTATTTCTAACTCTCTAGCACACTGTCATGTGCTCACTATCTGATGGTGTTCTAAATCACCTGAAGTTATAATTTTCCAAACATAGTTCCCTTCTTCCTTTATCCTCTCCTTCCATCCAATAACTTTCGCTTTGACACCTTGTAGGAATCAGTTCTCTTCTTCTACCAGGTGGGTTCTAAGAGTCAGACTTATTTGACTTGCTTGACAGCAAGTGCCTTTACTTGAAAAGATGGGCCATGGCTTGAGAATGCTGCAATGACATTCTCATTTAACACTGGCTTACAGGGCAGGACCTAGTGTGCAATATGTATTAGGTGTCAAGTTTAATGATGTTACTATGGTTTGAATGCAAAATGTCCTCCATGGACTTATGTATTGACATCTTGGTTGTTAGCTGGTAAAACTGCCTAGAGAGATACTGGAGAGTTTAGGAGTTTAGGTATAGCTTGAGAAAGTAGGGACACTGAGAGAGGTATGCTTTTGAAGGATATCCCTGGCTTTAGTCCTTTCCTCCCTCTTTCTCTGCTTCCTGTCCACTGTTGGATAAATAACCTATTTATAGCTTAAAAGCTATTGATGGGATAGAACATTATGAAAAAAGCAACTTGGGAAGGAAAAGGTTTATTTGGCTTACATGCCATCATCACAGTTCATTGCCTAGGGAAGTCAGGACAGGAACTCATCAAGCAGGACAGGAACCTGGAGGCAGGAACTGAAATAGAGGCCATGGAGGACTGTGCATTACTGGCTTGCTCTTCCTGGCTCACTCAGTTTGATTTCTTGTTTCTAAATTTTATTTATTTTATGTGTATGAGTATCTTGCCTACATGTATGTCTGTGTACCTCATATATGCCTGATATTCGAGGAGACCAGAAGGGGTATCACATCCTTTGTGACTAGAGTTATAGACAGTTGTGACTTGCCATATAAGTGCTGAGAATTAAACTTGGGTACTCTGGAAGAACAGTAAGTGCTTTCTTAACTGCTGAACCATCTTTCCAGCCTATAAGTTTGCTTTCTTATACACCCCAGGACCACCTGCCTAGGAAAGCACTACCTACAATAGGCTGGGCCCTTCCACATCAATCATCAATTAAAATTAAGCCCAAACAGGCTTGCTTATAGGCCAATCTGATTGAGGCATTTTCTCAATTGAAGTTCCTTCTCAGATGACTTGAGACTGTTTCAAGTTAGTTGACAACAACATAACCAACACACTTTCTTTGACACATGCTCCCATAGCCATGTTCTGCCTTACTATGAGTCTAAAAATCAATGGAGTTGAGGACTACAGACTGAAAGTTCTGCATTTATGAGCCAAAATAAATCTTTGCCAAAACATATGTTGTTTTTGCTAGGTATTTTGTCACAGTGACACAAAGTTCAACTTAGCCAATTATAGTCAGTTATTTTAGGGATCTTGGATGACTGAAGAATCCAGATATTCAAGCAACCGATATAAAAAGAATTGTAGAGACAGGGAGATGGCTCAGCATGTAAAGGCACATGCTGCCAACCATGCCTAATGAGTTTGATCTTGGGAGCTCACATGGTAGGAGGTAAGTAAACTGATTTCTTATAACACCCAAAGTAAATAGACATTCAAAAAAGTATTCTAGTCCATTAAGTGTTCTACTAGAAAGGAAGTACATAACAGTATAGGCTTCTTGCTGAAATAAAATGTCTAGTACATGACTTTATGCCTACTCTACGAAGTTAAGTAACTGCAACATACCATCACATCCACATTCTAAAACTAATTTTATAAATACAGGATTGTCAAGATTTGTCATAAAGCGTTGAATCACAAATTTGCAAAGTCGTGTAGCTGAGGTCATATCGATGATCACTTTTCTATAATTGCTTCTTGTTGTTGTTTCTCATTCAGATGAGTAAACTCAGGTCCAGAGAGATTGTTTGGTTTGTTTAGTTACTTAAGTAGTGACAAACTATTTTTTCTAGAAAGCAGATGACCCTGAGAGGTATTGTGAAAGAGGAAAGGAATGACATTTTGGAAAAATAATGACAGTGCAGTCTCTGGTTATGAGGAAATAGAGTAAATACAGATAGGAAGGGCCATATGACTTACATGTCGTAACAACTTAGGGCTGCTGGCATCCCATGAGGGTGACTTGGATGGGAGAGAAGGTCTGGAGAATGGGCAGCAGCAGGGTTATGTTGTGAGAAGTCCTCTGAAGCTTATGTTCCTGGAGAGTGTGAGGTGAGTCACTGTTGGACATCAGAGTCCACATTTTGGTAGTTTCCATGGTGGTTTTCATGTGCTTCATGCAAGGAACCACAGAGCATGTGTCTTTGGTAGACTCTTAACAAGTCGGTGAACTAGGCTTTCTTATAAGCCTTTTTTGGCAAGTGAGAAAATCAAAGCCTAAAAGGTGTATTAATTTGAATTATTCTTGCTGCTATTGCATGATCCCCCCAACCAAACATCAAAAATTTATTCTGGCTCTTCACTTTGGGGATTTCAGTCCATAGATGCTGGCTCTGTTGTTTCTGGGACTGTGGTAGAGCAGAAGAACAAGACAGAACAAAGCTGTTCTCTTCATGGCAGCCAGAAATAGAGGCAGGTGGAGAGAAGGGGGAACCCATATTATATTTCTAATCTCCCTAGCACTGTATCATGTGCCCATCAGATACTTGAAAAGATGGGCCATGGTTTAAAAATACTACAATGACATATTCATTTAACAGTGGCTTATGTGGAGGATCTCGCATGCAGTAGCCAACTGAACATTTATGCTTAATGATGTTGTTATGGTTTGAGTCTAAAAGGTTCTCTACAGGGTTGTTGAAATTTGGGCCCCTAGAAAGTTACCAATGCTCAAAAGTTTAGGGATTTGAAAGTTGATTACTGAGATGTATGGCACCAGCTTGAGTTTAGCTTGGCTCCATCTGAACATGGCTGGCGTGGTTGCTTAGTGACTACATTGTTAGATATTAGACAGTACCTTTTTAGGAAGCCCCATTGGAGGACTTTCCCCGACTCCTTTTTAATGAAGTCTTTCAAATGACTGTTCTTTCAAACTCTTGAGCCTGCAGTGGGTGAGATTAGACCAATTCATGAACGATATCTTTGTTGTTTCTCTGAGGCAAAGTGCTTGGCTTATTTAAAACACTTATTTTATTCACTCATCTTTGGAGGGGCCAGGTGGAAGTATGTGCTTGCCAAAGCATGTGGAGGCCAGAGGGCAACTTGGGAGAGTCAGCTCTCTTCCTTACAGCATGTAGGGGAAACAAATGCAGGTTGTCAGGTTTGACATCAAGTGCATGGCCTTCACCCCATAAGGACTAACCTTATGGACTCCTACCAGTTATAAAGGCTTCTGAACAAACTGGTCTTTTTTTTTTTTTTTTTTTTTTGGTTTTTCGAGACAGGGTTTCTCTGTATAGCCCTGGCTGTCCTGGAACTCACTTTGTAGACCATGCTGGCCTCGAACTCAGAAATCTGCCTGCCTCTGCCTCCCGAGTGCTGGGATTAAAGGCGTGCACCACCACGCCCGGCTGGTCATGTTTTTTCACAGCAACAATTCCCACTTCTCTGCTATCAGTATCTCATGCTCTCACTAATGTGTCAAAATATCTGACCATACATCTTATAAGGAAAAGATATTTATTTAGACTCATTGTTTCAGATTTTAATGTATGGTTGAACAGCTAGCTCCCCTGTTACCTGAGTAGAGCCTGGGAGGAGCATATGGAAAGCATACAGATAGAGAGTTGCCTAGGAGAGGAAACAGCCCCTAAGTATGAGTGCTCCCCCCTCTCCCTGACCTATTTCTTCTAAGCAAGCCTCACTTCCCAATTTCCCCAAGGCTTCCAAAATAGAAACACCAGTCCTTTAATATAAAAGCTGCTTTACGGGATACTTCATAGGAAGGTAGGTAAATAAATAAATAAATAAATATGGAATCTTTCCAAATCCACTCTACTAGCATGTAGTAACTACCTATGTTTAGAATACAGGACTTGGTCTAATTCTGAACTCCATGTTTATGTTTTTGTCTTTGTTTTGTTTTGTGTTTTGTTGAGTGTCTTAGTTAGGGTTTCCGTTGCTATAAGGATACACCATGACTGTGGCAACTCTCATAAACATTTAATTAAAACATCTAATTAAAACGTTTAATTGGGGCTGGCCTACAGGTTTGAAAGTTTAGTCCGTTATCATCAAGGCAGGAACACAGCAGCGTCCAGGCAGACATGGTGTAGGAGGAGTTCGGGTTCTACATCTTTATCTGAAGGCTGCTAGAAGTATGACTTCCAGGCAGCTAGGAGAAGGCTTTCTAGAAGCCCATCCCCACACTAACACTTTCTTCAACAACATCACACCTTCTCCAACAAGACCACACCCTCTAATAGTACCACTCCTTGGGCCAAGCATATTCAAACCACCACATTCCTGGCCACTTCTATAGGCTTGTTCAAACGCATGAATGTATGAGGGTCATACCTAAACATAGCATAACATAAAATACATTTAGTCTGACTCCAAAAGTTCCATATTCTATATCAGTCTCTCCAATGTTAAAAATCCAAATTTCAACCTCTCTTCTGATATTCAGGCAATCTCTAAACTGGAATCCTTTAAGAAATCAAAATTAAAGGCAGATCACATACCTCCAACATCATGCAGGTTATCTATTACCATTCCAAAACACCATAGTGAGACATACTGGACCAAAGCAAGGCAGAAAACCATCTGGGAAAGCTACAAACTCCATGTCTCTAGGTCCAATGTCAAATCTCTCTTCAGATTCCAACTCCTTTTATCTTTGTTGACTGCAATATAATTTTTTCCTTGGGCTGTTTCTACTCCCTTTTATCAGCTTTCCTTGGCAGGTATCTCATGGCTCTGAGGTCTCTAACACCTTGGGGCATCTAAGGTAACTTCAACTTCACAGCTTCTTGTTCCAATAGCTGGGATCCACATATGATCTTCTGGATTTCTCCAAAGGTCTTGGGTCACTTCCCCAATTTTGCCCTCTGTAGCACTCTAGGATCTGACTCTCTCAAATCCTTTGCATGACCTCTTCAGTCCTGAGCTGTCAACTACAACTGAGGCTGTACCTTCACCAATGTCCTTCCCTGGCCTCTCAGCTGCTCTTCATGCCTTCATGCCTTCAAAACCAGTACCACCTGAGTGACTCTTACACATTGTCAAGTATAGCTGCAGTATGAGATACAAACTGGGCTATCTCTGGAACACACCTTCTTTGTGCTCTCAGAAAACACTTCCCAGAAGATTTCACCTCAGTGAAGCATGTCTCTTCTTAATCACTGCTTATTTCTTAGTTACAGCTAACCAGCACTTAGGGACATAGAGGCAGGCAGATCTCTGCATTCAAGACTGGCCTGGTCTACAGAGTGAGTTCCAGTGCACTTAGAGCTACACAGAGAAACCTGGTGTCAAACCAAAACCAAAACCAAACCAAACCAAACCAAACAACTCCAAAATTAAAAAACAAAACAAAAACAAAAGTTCAAATTTACCCCAGAGACGGCACTGTACAACCATATACTAACAATCACCTTTGTGTAGGCACCTCAAGATGATCTGAGTACCTAGGTGTGGTGTCTTGATCCCCCTTTCCTTCAGACTCTGAGTCACCTAGTGACACTGGATCCTGACTGGATGACCAGTGCCTCTGAGTCATCAAAGTCAGCGGTCCACAACAATGAAGTCAAACCTGTTTTTCTTTTCTGGCTTCCAGTGTTTTGTTGGTTCTTGTTTCTTGCCAGGAGAAAGGAATAGAGACAACAGTGAAATGGTATTGGACCAAATGTTTACAACTGGAATTCCCTGCTGAGCTCCTTTAATGACTGGAGAATAATCAGTGCTCTAGCAACCTGCCTCCCATTCCTCATTGCCCAGCATAATAACAGTCAGGGAGCATCAGGCAGGCCAGATGGAAGGAACTTGCTCATTCTGCACCAGCACACATGCCCCATTTGGAGGCTAATTAAGAAAATAACAAACCTGGCCACATTGGCTAAGAGAGCTCCCTACCGGGGTTTGTAAACTTGGACATTTTTTTTTCCTGAACACAGCATATTGATAGACAATGCTCCATTATCACTTTCTCTTTCTGGGTAATCTAATGATTGTATAACATTATGCTTGGCACTCTGTCTTGCTGCCCTTACTGTTTTTTGAAACTTCCTATAGTTCCTTTATTCTAGTTTCTCACCTTTCCTAAGAGAAATCCTCGGCAGTAAAACTGGCCTCTGTGCTCCCATCATCCTTTGCCACTTCAGATGTGGTCCAGAAGCACCAGCCTTAGCATCATCGAGTGATTGTTAGAAGTGGAGAACCCCAGTCTTACCCTAGACCTAAGAGATGTAGAATCTTCATATTTATCAAGAGCTTCAGGTTGAGTTTTATACACATTGTTGTTCCAAGTTTCTGTCTTCTCACTACCCTATATAAATATCCACTCACTAAAGAGATTTCATGAAAGGCCTGGGCTTTCTAAGTAACCCAGAGAACCCCAAGTGGACTACAGTCCTAGAGACATCAAAAGTGCAAATCTGACACATGTGAATATTGTTCTTATAGAAAAATCTCTTTAACATTTTAAATTGACATTGTTTAGATTGATAATTTTTAAAAGTTCACAATGGGAAATAGGATGCTATTCTATTCTTCCCTGATATCCACTGGAAACACTGAATTGTCTTATTCTCTGCCATGTAGACATGCCATGTGTTGATATCTCTGTTACTGGTACCATACCCTGAAACAAGAGATAAATCTTTGGAGGTGTCATGTTTCTGAGTACCAGGAAAGATGGGGTACACATCCTAACTACTTGAAATAACCCTGATTTTATTTCCCTAAGGCTTGACTTTTACAAAATTTATACGTAGGAGCCTGGCATAGGGGCACACTCCTTTAATCCCAGCACCACAGAGGCAGAGGAGGCAGAGGAGGCAGAGGAGGCAGAGGAGGCAGAGGAGGCAGAGGAGGCAGAGGAGGCAGAGGCAGAGGCAGAGGCAGAGGCAGAGGCAGAGGCAGATCTCTATGACTTTGAGGCCAGCCTGGTCTACAGAGTGAGTTCATGTCAGCCAAGACTACTTAGTGAGACCATGTCTCAAAAGCAAGTAAGTAAGTAAGTAGGAAATGAAGAATTTCATGCTGACATTCAATTTTCTGTTTCTTGGCATGCAATGTTTAAAACAAAGTTCTTGCAGTGCCTCTATAATAAAATCAAAACTTATCAATTTGATTGGTTTCTGCAGTAGACTATGAAGGAGTTGCAGTAGACTATAGGGAGTTGCTAAAGCCCTCTCTATACTATGTCTGAGACCTGTTTGCAAAAACGTGACTATTTCCTTTCCTTTATACAGAAGCCAAGGATGCAGTGGTTACAGGTGTGGGGTGAGGGTCTGGAGCAATGGCTCGGCAGTTAAGAGAACTGACTGCTCTTCTGGAGGACCAGGCTTTCATTTCAAACCCCACACGGTAGCTTACAAGTGTGCAGTCCCAGGATCCAATCCTGACTCCGGCCTCCTTGGGCACTGCTTACACATGGCACATCATAGAGACATATTCAGGCACACACTCATGCACATAAAATTTTAAAAAATAAAATATTTTAAAAAGTGTTCCTAAATTTTGGCAAATCCTACTTATGCAATTAAAATATACACTGTCATCGGGCCCTCATCTAGTTACAGGGACTTTTAGGAATTCACGGATATCTTTCTTCAAAGTGTGTGCTTCTCAAGCCTTAATGTGAGTGCCTGCTACTTGGTGATCTTGTTAAAACTCAGTTTCTGATAGTGTGGACTTTGGACTGGAGCCTGGGAATCTGCATTTCTAAAGGTTCTTATATGATAGCAAGACTTCAGATCTGTGGACCACACATTGAGGAGCAGATACATCGGAGATCTCAGATGTTTAAAGGGACCCTTTGACAGTGTCCAAGGACAAAGTGAGACTGATGTCTCCTCTATGTGTGTCTTAGATTCAGGTGTCATTCTTGTTTTGTCTGAGGAGACTTAGACAGGTTGGCAGCAGACTTGATATGTTTACTTGGAGGATGAAGATGTGAATTTAAAAAAAAAAAAAAAGAAAGAAAGAAAGAAAGAAAGAAAGAAAGAAAGAAAGAAAGAAAGAAAGAAAGAAAGAAAGAAAGTTTGCCTTATGTCCATGCTGCTCCAGTTAGGGTTGCTTGGGGGAGGGAGCGACAACAAGCCTGAGGCTTTTTAAAGGAACACAAGCTGAGAGGATGGCTGAGAGCACATGCGTGCTGTATGAAAACTTGGCAGGACACCCTGAAGGGGATTTCCTTAAACTGTCAGAAATTATGAGCTATGGGGACCAGCCACCATTCTGTAAGTTACTTTGAACATCGTGGTTTCTGCTGCGGAAACTGCCCCAGCTGCCTTTCAGTCTCACTTCTGGTGGCTTACGCACTCTTCACGCTCATAGCTCCTGCCTGTTTCCACTGAGTCTCAGTTTTTGCATGGGCCCATCTCTACCACCTGACATGCTGTCAGCAGCAGCTGTGATTGCTGACAGCTTCACTTCTTTTACAATATGCATTTCAAAGCGTCAAGAAGAGGAATCTGATAGCCTAGGATGCCTTACCACAGCTGATAAACCGAGCATTTCGCTGCTGCTATCTGGAAATCCAATTACTGCTGATGGGGGATAGGCCAGTGGTATTTGATGCCCAGACAAAGAGATATAGCTAGCAAAGATTGCTATTTCCTAGGGGCCGTGTGCCAGGACAGAGTCTATGGTGTAGGGCAAGCATCTTGCAGCCTAGTCCATTTGATTTGTTTCCTTAATGAAGGTCATCTCTGCATGGATGTGGTTTAGTCCTAGCCTTCAGGCAGGACCCAGAAACAACCCGTTTGTTTTATTGCTCTTTCATCTCTGCATACTCAGAGGCCAGCCTAATATGAATATGTTACAGGGTCAGGGAAGTTAATCACTTAACTTATGAAACTGTTTAAAGCAAACCACCACAGACCTGTTTCTGCATCTTTGCCATGTCTTTATTTGAAGGCAGTGTAGGCAAAAGAAGTTTAAAAAATAAAAAGCCTAATTAATCCAAAGTACCAACACAGCATTAGGCCCTCCATGTTAAGAGTACAGGAGAAGGCATCAGGCTTTTTTTTTTAAGGAAAGAGCTGATGGACTGGCAGCTTCCTGTCACTTTCCACCCAAATATAGCTGTCTCTTGTGAGACGATGCCGGGGCCTAGCAAACACAGGAGTGGATGCTCACAGTCAGCTATTGGATGTATCACAGGGCTCCCAATGGAGAAGCTAGAGAAAGTACCCAAGGAGCTAAAGGGATCTGCAACCCTATAGTTGGAACAACATGATGTACTAACCAGAACCCCGGAGCTCTTGACTCTAGCTGCATATGTATCGAAAGATGGCCTAGTCGGCCATCACTGGAAAGAGAGGCCCATTGGACTTGCAAACTTTATATGCCCCAATATAGGGGAATGCCAGGGCCAAAAGAATGGGAATGGGTGGGTAGGGAAGTGGGGGGCGCTATGGGGGACTTTTGGGATACCATTGGAAATGTAAATGAGGAAAATATGTAATAAAAATATTAAAGATTTAAAAAAAAAAAGAAAGAAATCTACTTCCTCATCCTGGGATGTCTGACTGTACCCTGAGGGTATCTCCTTAGAGGGCGAGCAAGTTCACCTTCCTGAGTGTTCCAAACAGGAAATGAAGGGATGTTTGAGATAGCAGATGCATAGAGAGAACCAGCAGACCCAGACCTTACCCTTAAGACTCACCCCCTACTTCTGTTCTGTACTGTTTGTTCGGGAGGGGGGGGCGTGCGGGAGAAGGGGTACATTCTTTCTCAATATTCTTTCCCACATGCAGACTTTTAAGGAGAACTATTTTCAGTTTTTATTTGCTGATCAATAAACTCAAGGGTAGGTCTTGTCTGTTCCCAGAGATAAAGAACTGCATGCGTAACTACTCTCTATCCAGCTGAACAAGCATGGGGTTCTCTTTGTTTTTCACTGTGTTTCTGTGAGATAAGAAGAAACCGCCCAGACATGATGCATGACCAGGCAAGGTTTTGAAAGAATATTTTATCAATTCTTTCCCTATTTTGAACTGTGGAACGAAGAGAATGGGGGAGGGGCCACACCCGGGACAAGCTGATTTTCTCCCCCTGGCTGCAGAACAAAGAGGAGACTTGTGAATACATGTTTAAAGGAGGAGAGAATATGACAGTTTTCCGTTATGAATACGAAAAGCAAATAGGAAAAATTGTAGTAATTTAGTAATTCAGTTGAGTGCAGCCCTAAAAATTCAGTGGCTATTTTCTACCACACACAAAAAAAATTGTTTGTCATGTGGACTCAGAATCAATACAGAGAAGACGTGTAGATAGGCAAGAAGCAAGATTTGTTCTTAGGGTTGAAACAGGATGGATAGAACCGGGATAGAATCCATTCCGTCCAAACCCTCTAAGGCTCTTACAAGGATGGAGGGGCTGACTTTAGATTAATGATGCACGACTTGTTTTCAATACATCTCCTCCAAGTCCTTCTCCCAGTTCTCTACCTCTATTCCCTCCCATATCCACTCCTCCTCTGTTTCCCTTCAGAAAGGAGCAAACCTCCCAGGAATATCACCCGAACACAGCATAACAAGTTGCAGGAAGACTAGGCTTTTAGGAGTTCTGGAAGAATAACAAACTATTACAAACCATAACATAACTGCAGAGGACCTAGCAAAGATCTAATAGGCTCCGTGATTGCTGCTTTGGTCTCTGTTAACTCTTTTTTTTTTGATTTTTAATATTTTTATTACATATTTTCCTCAATTACATTTCCAATGCTATCCCAAAAGTCCCCCATAGCGCCCCCCACTTCCCTACCCACCCATTCCCATTCTTTTGGCCCTGGCATTCCCCTATATTGGGGCATATAAAGTTTGCAAGTCCAATGGGCCTCTCTTTCCATTGATGGCCAACTAGGACATCTTTCGATACATATGCAGCTAGAGACAAGAGCTCCGGGGTTCTGGTTAGTACATCATGTTGTTCCAACAATAGGGTTGCAGATCCCTTTAGCTCCTTGGGTACTTTCTCTAGCTTCTCCATTGGGAGCCCTGTGATACATCCAATAGCTGACTGTGAACATCCACTCCTGTGTTTGCTAGGCCCCGGCATCGTCTCACAAGAGACAGCTATATTTGGGTCCTTTCAGCAAAATCTTGCTAGTGTATGCAATGGTGTCAGCGTTTAGAAGCTGATTATGGGATGGATCCCTGGATACGGCAGTCTCTAAATGGTCCATCCTTTCATCACAGCTACGAACTTTGTCTCTGTAACTCCTTCCCTGGGTGTTTTGTTCCCAATTCTAAGAAGGTGCACAGTGTCCACACTTTGGTCTTCATTCTTCTTGAGTTTCATGCGTTTATCAAATTGTATCTTATATCTTGGGTATCCTAAGTTTTGGGCTAATATCCACTTATCAGTGAATACATATTGTGTGAGTTCTTTTGTGATTGTGTTACCTCACTCAAGATGATGCCCTCCAGGTCCATCCATTTGGCTAGGAATTTCATAAATTCATTCTTTTTAATAGCTGAGTAGTACTCCATTGTGTAAATGTGCCATAATTTCTGTATCCATTCCTCTGTTGAGGGACATCTGGGTTCTTTCCAGCTTCTGGCTATTATAAATAGGGCTGCTATGAACATAGTGGAGCATGTGTCCTTTTTACCGGTTGGGACATCTTCTGGATATATGCCCAGGAGAGGTATTGCTGGATCCTCCGGTAGTACTATGTCCAATTTTCTGAGGAACCGCCAGACTGATTTCCAGAGTGGTTGTACAAGCTTGCAATCCCACCAACAATGGAGGAGTGTTCCTCTTTCTCCACATCCTCGCCAGCATCTGCTGTCACCTGAATTTTTGATCTTAGCCATTCTGACTGGTGTGAGGTGGAATCTCAGGGTTGTTTTGATTTGCATTTCCCTGATGATTAAGGATGTTGAACATTTTTTCAGGTGTTTCTCTGCCATTCGGTATTCCTCAGGTGAGAATTCTTTGTTCAGTTCTGAGCCCCATTTTTTAATGGGGTTATTTGACTTTCTGGAGTCCACCTTCTTGAGTTCTTTATATATATTGGATATTAGTCCCTTATCTGATTTAGGATAGGTGAAGATCCTTTCCCAATCTGTTGGTGGTTTTTTTGTCTTATTGATGGTGTCTTTAGCCTTGCAGAAGCTTTGGAGTTTCATGAGGTCCCACTTGTCAATTCTCGATCTTACAGCACAAGCCATTACTGTTCTATTCAGGAATTTTTCCCCTGTGCCCATATCTTCAAGGCTTTTCCCCACTTTCTCCTCTATAAGTTTCAGTGTCTCTGGTTTTATGTGAAGTTCCTTGATCCACTTAGACTTGACCTTAGTACAAGGAGATAGGAATGGATCGATTCACATTCTTCTACATGTTAACAACCAGTTGTGCCAGCACCATTTGTTGAAAATGCTGTCTTTCTTCCACTGGATGTTTTTAGCTCCCTTGTCGAAGATCAAGTGACCATAGGTGTGTGGGTTCATTTCTGGGTCTTCAATTCTATTCCATTGGTCTATTTGTCTGTCACTATACCAGTACCATGCAGTTTTTATCACAATTGCTCTGTAGTAGAGCTTTAGGTCCGGCATGGTGATTCCACCAGAGGTTCTTTTATCCTTGAGAAGAGTTTTTGCTATCCTAGGTTTTTTGTTATTCCAGATGAATTTGCAGATTGCACTTTCTAATTCGTTGAAGAATTGATTTGGAATTTTGATGGGGATTGCATTGAATCTGTAGATTGCTTTTGGCAAGATAGCCATTTTTACAATGTTGATCCTGCCAATCCATGAGCATGGGAGATCTTTCCATCTTCTGAGATCTTCTATAATTTCTTTCTTCAGAGACTTGAAGTTTTTATTATACAGATCTTTCACTTCCTTAGAGTCACGCCAAGATATTTTATATTATTTGTGACTATTGAGAAGGGTGTTGTTTCCCTAATTTCTTTCTCAGCCTGTTTATTCTTTGTGTAGAGAAAGGCCATTGATTTGTTTGAGTTAATTTTATATCCAGCTACTTCACCGAAGCTGTTTATCAGGCTTAGGAGTTCTCTGGTGGAATTTTTAGGGTCACTTATATATACTATCATATCATCTGCAAAAAGTGATATTTTGACTTCATCTTTTCCAATTTGTATCCCTTTGATCTCCTTTTGTTGTCGAATTGCTCTGGCTAGGACTCTGTTAACTCTTATGCGCACCAATTATTGATCTCTGTGAGTTGGAGGCCAGACTGGTCTGCAGAGCCAATTCTAGAGCAGCCAGGAATGCACAAAGGAAACCCTGTCTTGATGGCCCCTCCCCAAGAGAAAATATGATGTGATCTTTAAACAATAAGACTCAGGGTAAAATCAGTTGCCCCAACTAAAGAGCAGACAATATTTTCATAAGGCAGATGAATAGGGGTGGGCTACATCTTACATACGTTTAGAGTTGGAAAATCATTTAGGAGAAATATGCTAAATACTAAGGAAAGACCTGAGTGTGAGTGCATGTGGCCTTGGCGATCCATAGGAAGATGGGTTTTCTTTTTTTATCAGTAGGAATAAAAGAGGGGTGACATCAAGAGACAAAGACAGGCAGCCAATAAAAGGAAAATTAACATTGAAAGCCATGACGTAATTGCTTCTGAGAAAGTGGAACTGAGGATGGAGTAAAATCTTAGCAAGGCTGAATGGCATTAGGCCATCATCTACATTTCTTCCCATCTCTAGGTTCACGATCTTTACTTGTTGTGTCAGCCTCTTGTCTCTGTCAACAGATAGTACATTCCCTCTAGGGCAAGATGCATCCCATGCTCTCAAGAATGTTCCCATGATACCCAGTGAAGGCCTTACTAGAAGAGTAACTCAAAAATGTTAATTGGTAAATTAATAAGTAGACAGATTACTTTTTTCCCCTTAAATATATTTTGAAATGGGGTATTAGTATCTAGGCCAGGCAAATCTTGAACTTGAGACTCTCCTGCCTCAGTGTCCCTTTGCTTGAATTATAGGATGTGTACCATGCTCAACAACACTTTTCTCTTGATGTAATTATTTTTCTAGATAAGTCTTTGATTTGACAAACCCAGAAACTGGATTGTATTTTTCTTTCCTAATATTGGGTGAAACAGAGGAAAGTTATAGCTTCAATCATCAGTGTATTATTTGAAGTATAATTGGTCTAATTACAGGTATAAAGAAATGAGATGTGTATGCCCTTAGGAGAGAGTCCAAAAATCTGTGAACTTTTTTCCTGGTCCTAGATTCAGTCAATCAGGCTGGGCTGTAGATGCTTTTTGTCTAGATTAACCTAGCCAGTTCTTTTCTATTCATATTTGCCATTTGAGAAGCTTGGTGTCCACAGAACAAATGGCATGCCAATCATGTTCACTGACTTAGTGCCAGCACCTACAGGAAGCTTCCATGGAGCAGAGTACGAACTTAAGAAATGATCACAGAAGGCTAAGAGGGAGGAGGGGGTTAAGGGAGGGAGGACTCTGTATTTTCTACTTCATGTCGAACTTGCTTATCTGTTACCAAACCCCCCTCTTCCCCCAACCTCAATTATTGTGTTTGGCACCGAGGATCCAAAATGATGAGATGCCACAGTCTTTGCTCTCACAGATCTGATAGTCTAGCACAGTCTGAAACTAATGCAGGAGGGCAAGTATTTCATCTTAACAGGAAGCCGGGTGCTAGGGGATACAAACTGAAGGAAGCATCCAGTTGGCCCCCGAGGGAAGGCAGGCCACAGAACACAGTGCAAACCAGGGGAAATTCATAAGAAACTCTCAGATGCTTCGGAGGCTTGATATCCTTTCAATCTTCCTCCCCAATCCTGAACCTGATTATGGACAGTTTGAACAAAATGGGAAACACTCCAAGTCCTTGCATGTGAGCCTTTCTCTATTCAGAATCCTTCTGATGTTTAAGTCATTTTGGTCTTGGCACAACCAGACTTTGCTTTTATTCTAGGAGTGCAAGTGGCCACTCTGGATTTGCCATGCAGTAGCTCATTGTGGAAATGTGGCTTTATAAACATAGCCTAACCACTTCAAACTCAAGGCCTGCTGTCTGGGCCAGACCTGCAGCATTTATTGTATCAGGAGCAGTGGCTTTGTTAACACAATCCATCAGCGTCTCCATTTGTTCTTTCCTGAGCAAATTCTTATCCCAGTGACAAAGATTAATGATAGAACATCAGTATGGAAGGCTTGACATTTTATAACAACCTATCACAGCAAAGGTGCCTGTTTCAAGTGTTCTGAAGAGGGCAGATAAACTCAAATTAAAAGAAGGAAAGCAATGGAAAAATAAAGTTTTCTACACATTGGAGAGGATTGTGGCAATATACTGTTGGCCTTTTTGATGTTTGAGGGGACAGAGATAAAGGTCCTGCTTTGACTTTGGCTTCTTTGTTTCTTTCAGGTATTGACCCCAACACAAATTAAAGCAATATGCCAGGCGATTCTGGACTCTGGAAAGCAGTATTCTCTGAAGAAGAGAAAACCATTCCCCCTGATGTATTCTTACTATGGAACGGAATACCTGGGTGAGTGGCACTCAATCTAGGCTGGAGAGAGTCTGTAATGGTAACACTGAATACAGAACAAGTGCTTTTAGTTTGGCCATAGGCCATCATTCGTCAGGAACAAGAATGACTTTAACACATTTGAAAAGAAAAATTGAGATATAATTGAATATTGTTTCATAACCAGAAGGACAGACATGTAACTAGTTTAACAATTATGTTCACTAAAGACTTTTATTTAGTTAGTTGAGATAGAAGTCTCAATACATTGCCTAAGATATCGGATATCCTGCCTCAGCCTCCTGTGGAACTGCGACTATGGGCATATAGCACCAGACAAAGCTTACTTAGCTCTGTTAATATACAGTGAACAGTTGTCACACCGATTTTAAGTAAAGCCTTTGTATAGGGGAATAAGATAAATCCACTAAGGCTTTAGTGACAGCACATTCATAACAGGCAACTGAACTACACTGAATAACTGTGAGCTCTGATTCATGTAAGGAAAAAGACAAAAAGAAAAGGGACTTCCTCCCAGTTTGCATCCTCACACTCCCAAGCGAGATTGGTCAGGCCTTCTGCAAGCCGCACTTAAACCGTGTCTCTTTCCCCTGGGTTCTGCCTAGTGTAGTTTGTTACACACAAAGCAACCTCTTCCCTTTAAGCCATTATTTATGGTCCTTTTTGCCTAGAATGTTTTCCTTCCTGCAAGCCCTTTATCTGCTTTTAAATATGTAGTCTTTAAAACTCTGCGCAAAGGGATATACTTTCTGTGACTTGGGGAAAAAGGTTGTCAGAGCCTATCTTGAGAATCATTGACATGTTTCAGGTATGTTTCCCTGAAGCAAATAGGGTGACATCATGGCATCAGGCCCACACTGTTAATGAAGTCCTCACTGTATCGTGTTATGATCTGTGACTCACTTGTACAACCGCCCTGTCAGGTTTTGTGTACATTCAGGATGACGATTCATTCATTTAGCTTTGTGATCCTTGGACCTTTGCCACAAAGCCTGCATTTAATGAGGGACCCCACAGAGGTGGGGAATGGCTAATGAGCAACAGTAATGAGAGTTTTCTCAAAGGTTTGCATTCTTTCCTAAGTCTTTGAAGGAGCAGACGCTGAAACGGGATTTGAATACAAAAATTCATTTGAAATGTAAGCCTAGAAAGCATTGATTGAGAAAGGGGTGGAGAAACAAGATGAGGAAGAGGAAGAGGAAGAGGAAGAATTTAAGTTACTGTGAAATCACGAGCAGTTCTGGATAACAGATGAACATTAGACTTTTGAATTGCTTTTACAGAATGCCTACTGTAACAACGTAAGGGCAGAAAGACTTTAAGATTTTTTTTTGTTTGTTTTTCCAGCTCGTCAATTCTGTTGTCACTTAGTTGCATTTACTCTGGGTCCATAATAGGAAAGAACATTCTGGCAGCAGAAGCATGCAAGCATATGTCAGAGGTTACTCCTCTCATGGTAGATAAGAGTCAGAGGGGGAGAAGGGCCTGAAGGCCTTCAAACATACTTGCCTTTGACTTCTTTACTCCAGATAGGCCCCACATTCTAAAGTTCCCTCAATCTCTCCAGATAACACCACTTACTTGAGAACAATCATCCACTGTGTAATCTGATAAGAAATATTTCATATTCAGACTGGAACAGGCTCAGTCCCATTGGGGATTCATAGAGGCCATATGGGACATGCCTCAGAATTCTCTTACCCAAAGGCTGAGGAAGTTCGAGTATTTATCTATGCACGCTCTACTCTAATGGCTGGATACTCCATGGGGTATTAATTCTGCCTTGTCTCTGTGTATTAAGCATGTTGTTGTGGCCAAAGAAAAACTCAGGCAAAAGAATACATATATAAGGTATGAAGTATGAACATAGGTACAAGGTGTGCAGGATGCTAGCAGTGTCTTTAAAGTTATTTTATTAATAGTTGTTTCTCTTTTTTTAAGAGAAATTAACATCCTGGCCATTGATTACATATTAGAAATCAAATTTCCAGTAAATGTGGAAATACTTTCCTGAAAACTCAAGCTTCCTTCTAAGACTAAATAGTGTGCATCATATATAGTCTAAGTTGTTTATGTCATGTAATATATATTTACATGAATGTTGTTTGTTTGTATAAATAATAAAGAGCTAATAAAGGAATTGGCCTAAAGGATTATAAGGCTCAAAAATCCAGATTTACAAAAGTCAGTGCTGTAAGTTCCAGGCTGAGTTTCACAGAGAGAACTATTGCTTAGTGGTTTTGTTCCAATCAGGACTTTGCTGATGAGGGCTGCCTACAGCTGCTCCAGGGAATCTTCTTTAAACAGTGTACAGGTTCAACCTTCATTGTGTCCACAAGCACTCAAAAGGACAAACCTAGAAACAATGTTTAACAAAGTCTCTTAGCAACATCTTGCCATTTAAGTTGCCTCATACACTCATCCATCATGCTCTGGATACCAGAGCACTCCATTGTTTATGTTTTCATAGTTGTTTTTTTTTTTTTTTCAAATATGGCTCACTTTCTGAACTGAATGGAGAGGTCTTGAAGAGTATGTGCAAACTCATATTCACCTTTGTATTTCCATGGTGAGATAATGTCCAAAACACAAGTGATAATCTATTTAAAGCTTACAGCTTTATTTAGTTGTTTGTGGCCCATGTGATTTCAGTCCTAAATATAAGTCTGCTGTATGACATGAAGGAAGCAGAGAACAATGTGCAAATGAATGACTGTAACTATGTTCCAATAAAACTTTATTTACAAAAGTAGTCACAAAGTAGTCACTGAGCCAGATTTGGGGGTTTGGGTTGTAAGCTATATTTGGCTGGTGATTCAGGGTTTTTTTGTTTGTTTGGTTTTTTTGTTGTTGTTGTTTTTTGTTGTTTGTTTGTTTGTTTGTTTTTTTGTAACTCAATTGTTATAATACTAATGTGCTTTCAAGTAATGTTTTAATTAAAAAAAAAATCTCATGGTTTTCTTTTCACTAAATCACAGCATGACTTTCCTTGTTGGCTAAGTGATGCTTTGTTCTGTTCGTCCACACAGGGGCAGCTCACGGCCTGTCGTCCATTCTCCAGATGCTCCTTTCCTACCAGGAGCATCTCAAACCTTCAGATCGGGAGCTGGTGTGGCAGAGCGTGGACTTCCTCATGGAACAGGAGCAGAATTGCAACTGGCCACCAGAGCTTGGCGAGACCATCGAGAGAGAGAATGAACTTGTCCACTGGTGCCACGGCGCTCCAGGTCTCCCATACACTGTTGTTTGAAAACAGAGCCCTTCTTCCAGCTTGTGCAAAGGGGGGTGGGGGTGGTCATCGTTCTAATATTTGAGGTCATAGCTGTCAAGTTGAAATTTGGGAAAACGTAAAATGCCTTGATCTTTAAGGTACTTCTGAAAAGTATTCCATAGGTTGAAAAAGCACATCTCTTTATCCGTAATGTTAAACAAGCATTCCCTTAAAATGTAATGTGAGTTGCATTTGTAGTGCACCCTTTTAGGGTATCTGAGTGGTAAGACTGAGAGATTAGTATCCTCAAAATACTGGGCAAAGGGAATGAGTAGCCCCATACTCAAAAAAGAGATGGGTAGAAATTATTTTAATAGTATATAATATATTATTATGTCAATAGGATACTAATTGAAAAATAGAGATGGCTGGGCTAGAGGCAGTGTTGGTGGTAGAGCACTTGCCTGGGACAAAGGAGTACCTGGGTTCAATCTAGAGCATTGACAAAATGGTAGTACACAGTCTTTAAAATATTGAAATGGTTAAGATTCAGTGTCGATTTTACACTTATATAAAACGCTACATTTCAAAGTCTTTTTTGCTAAAATAAAGGCGTTCATCTGCAGCCTGATAATTTTATGTGGTGGGCCCTGGTCTAGTAGCATGACATCTTGTAAATTTCTAATCTAGGCCCCATCATAGACCGTGAATCACAATGTGTATTTAATCAGTAACCTTATGAAATTTGTGTGAACCTTTAAGTATGAGATGCAGCGTTTTGAAATTTGTGTTCAGTTGAGTCTTTCCAGTAATAAGTAATCAATTTTCTAAAGAAATGGAAATCCACCCCCAGAGAATTATGAAATTGAACCTTGGAACTTAGGCTCTATTAACTATCTCTCCTTAGCCTGCCTTTTGCAAATACCATTACACTGCCAACTAGTCCTTTGGAGAAGAAACAATTTAAAAGCAGTTAAAACAAATTCAGTTAATTGAGAAAGAGATTGAAATATCAACTAACACAGCTATTTAATTTGTTCTCTGACAATTCTATGTGTATATAATGCTTTATAATTACTTTCACCTTCCAGAATTTTTGCTTATGAATTAGTTCAGTTTTGCAAAGCTGCTTCAAACCAAAGGGCATAATTTTCAGATTACATTTGATTTATCTTTGCCTTGTTTCCTGATGTTTATTACCACCCTTCCACCTTTAATTAATGTTATTTAATCGGACTAGGGTTCTGTTTTCTCCTTGATACAGTTTGAAGTGATGAATAATACAAGCCACTCTCTATTGCAATATTTTCTCTGCCTGCCACAATTAACTAAAGAAGCAATGGCAAATTGTATTTATGAAAGTAACAGGACACAGTACATTATGTTCAGGCTAACGGCTGCCAGGTATAATTTGTGCCCATTACTTCTTGCTTTGACCTTTATGGGGAAAAACAGCACTTATTTACTGTGCTGGAAATGATGTTTCTTGTTATGCTCAATAATTCTATTTCCTGTTTCTCTTAATAATTCTTGGTGATGGTCTCTGGATATTCTCCAAGCATCCCAGCATCCTTGAATTTTGGAGATGTCCTAAATTAAATGTACAATATTTTAAAAGGACTCAGTGTGCCAGTAAAAGCCCTTAACAGAGTATGAGGATAATCTACTAAAATGAGTAGGCAAGCCTGCTTTTGATGTAGGTGGTTAAATGGTGGTTATTCTGTCCTTTCTGCGTAGCAGCTGTTTCAGCAGGCCATGGTCTTTGACACAGTGCAGCTTAGGATTCATGACACTGGCGACTTGGCTTATCCTTTAGCAGTCATGCTAAGTGTTTTGAGAAGAGTAGCATAAATAAATTGCTTCAAAACAAAAACCATTAAGTCCATGCAATCACTGAAGTATCAAAACAAAATAAAGCAAAACGATTCCCTAATGAAACGTGGCCCATTATTTCTGCTCACTCTAGCCCTCACCTAAGCATGATTATTAAAACTGGTAATTGCAGGTCAAAGACAGTCAAGTTCTTGCTGAAGTTGACTACAGTAAAATTTCCCCTAGATCCATTAGGAAATGGGCTAGAATAATAGTTGTGCTTGTTTGGGGAAAAACTATCTTGAGGAATAGACTTATGACCAGCACAGAGGGTTTGGGATGACAGGTTAGTCCTGTGATTAAACCCTGCCAGACTTAACTAATGCTACCTTATCAATGCCTGTTTCCAGTGACTTTCTTTCAGCCCATCCTAAACATATCCAATATATTATATGTGAAATGTATTACTAGATTTTGAACAGTTCCGGGGTCTAATTGTAGCTCTATCACTGACCAGCTAAGTGACCTTGAGAAAAGTCACTTAAAAAAAAAAAAACTGAAATGAGCTCAGTATTTTTGTCACCGTTGACACATTTTTACACCTGGACCTTTTGCCATTCCCAAGGGATGTATCTCAGATGTTTTTAGAAACACCCACATTTATAAATACCTTTAGTGACATGGAGCTTTTCTCACTAAACACAAGTATTGCCGGAAGACGCACGTGATCCCTTCATAACCTTGAGCACTCTGAAATACAGGAGAGAAGTCATTTGCAAAATCATTAAAACAAATGCGGTGGCTAAAATAACCTTCCCCAGTGCATCCGGTTACAGCGTTACTCTGGTAACACTGACCGCACACTTCCTTAACTCAGTGTGAAGCACAGGTGTGCGCAGTTTTAACAATTCATCCCACAAAGGGGCTGGGCTAGGTGACTTTGAGCAAAGAAGCAGAGCTTTTGAAGTGCAGGTTGGTAACTAAGTTTTGTAATGACTCAGCAAAATTACACATCCTAGCAGGAGCTTGGGTGCTGACGCACCAATGTATTAGAAGAGTGTATTATGCCTGTCACAAGACTCCGGAGATCCCACATTGCAACGATTTAGTCTCCCAAGCTATCTTTATTAAACTGTAGCTAAACTAAAATTTAAAAATATATTTAAAACATAATATAAATGAAAATATAATTATAATAAAATTTAAATCTTTATTAAATTAACATTGAATTTCTTGGCTGTATTTGGCAAAGTCATATGCTGTCACTGATGTGTTCATATCATTGAATGCTAATTAGCAATCCCAGGAAAATTTGTGATAGTTCCCATCACTGTCAAAGAAACCTGACATCCTTCCCTAAGGAGTCAGAAGCCTTAGGATTGTTTCTTTTAGGACAGAGTAGGAGCTAACAAATTTAGAACATTTTCAAGGTCCCTACACATAGACTATTCTGTGATCCCAGGCTTCAAGAAGAGGACTTTTTACTCAGGCCAGAACTTTAGGATCTATATCTTGTCTGGGACTACTGGCTTGGTATAGCAATTCAACCTTCTCGGTCTATCTTCTTTTCTATATCCCTTCTCTGCTTCCAGTGCCAGCTTCTGCTAGGTAACAAATGAGGTATCACTGGGCCAATGGATATTTGTGGGACTATTTGGTGGCAAAACACCACATCACAGATGAGGAGAAAAGAAACAAATATGATAAAATACCTGCCCTTTGGTGGTGTGCCTTATAGTAGTGGAGGCAGATGCAGAACCAGATCATTTTGATTTGGTTATGTATAAGTGTTACATTATATATACTGTGAGATAGAATCCAAGAGGAGAGATTTCTCATGCTGCCTCCAGATTCAGTGACGGCTTCCTAAGAAAGCGATTCCTGGGTTAAGTTGTGCCAAGAAAAACAGGAGGCTTCTTCCAAGAATAACATGGGCACTGAGAAGTATGAAAGCACTGCAGGTAGTTTGGTTTTACCAAAGTGAAAAGCTTCAGTCAGAAAAAGAAGAGACTAGCCAACACAGCAAGATGCTGATCATGAAGGACTTTCTGTATCATGTATAAGGCACCTGTCCAATAGCGAGCCCCTTAGCTTGTCCTTGGCTGAAACACTTCTCATTTAACACACTATTTTCTGACTGTCTGGAAGCAGAGCATATTCTCATGGGAACCTAGTAGGCTACAAGGCTTGTAGGACAGAGAAACTAAGAAAAAACAGAAAAATGTGGCTTTCAATTTACTGTGATGCCGAGGAAAGCTGATAGACATAAGATATACCAAATATCCGATTTTGTCTTTAGGCAAGGGAGCAGGCTGTTTGTGTCCATTTATGAGAGTAAACTTTGGAGGGCTGAGTACATGCTATGGCTTTGCCTGCGAGGAATTCTCCAAAGATGGGAATCCAGGAGGTTTGTTAGCAGCCAGCACTTACAAGAACGCAGATGTTTCCTACTTGCTGGTAAGATAGAGGGGAGCTGAGCCAGGTACCCCACTGGTTCCTGCTCATACTCCAGCACTCAGTTAAATGATGACAGTGCCATAGGTCTTTCCTTCCTGTAGGCGTGAGGCATGGGCCCTCCTGTGTGCTTCCATAGCTATGTTTGTATACTCATAGCCAGATTAAACTCTAAAAGCCACTGAAGATGGTGGCCTTTTGAAATCGTCATCTGCCTTATAGTTCATGCTCAGTTGCTATCTAAACAGCTAGCAGGTCCTATGAAATTAACTCTTTGACCAGTTTGATTTCCACACATTTGCCAACAAGAGCAGCTCAGAGATATCCTGCCTTTCTTTAGGTCTTTCCTAACAATACTCTTCAAGGAGGATCACATTGTTATGCAAAAATCAAAGCCAAACGATTCATAATAGACTTTTGTAGTTCCTTATTATCCATACTATACAGTCTAAAGTACTTAACAGGAGCTGGCATGCCAGCTATAATCTGAACTCATCCTTCTACCCTTCTGGCCCCATGAGTAGAATGCTTCCACACTGATCCTGCGGTTTAGTCTTCAGGTCTCTGAGCCTCTGTGATATTGGTACCTAAAATGCTTTCCTTGCCTTATCTTGGGCCCGGAGTGGAGTTCCCTCTGCAGCTTACAAACCCCAGCAAATCCCTCAGGACGATTCCACTTTGTCTGATCTCTCTCGGTTCACTGACAGTACCATTCACCGCATGTCTCAGCAGCAACACAGACACATGCCTTATTTTATATTAGTCACAGTGTCTATCTGAAGGGCATATGCCATCATTAGCATTTATTTTAGACTCCTCAGTGCCCAGGACTAGCTATGCAATTTGGGAGGCCTAGTACAAGAGAGAGAGAGAGAGAGAGAGAGAGAGAGAGAGAGAGAGAGAGAGAGAGAGAGAGAGAGAGAGAGAGAGAGAGAGAGCTAATTTAAGAAAACTATTAAGAATCTCAAGATAGTACAGGAGAAAGCCAGCATGGAACCCTTTGTCCATGATGCTTACCTTGTATTATGGCCATACAAAAATTCTTCTCTAGCAAGCTGTATATAAATGCCTTGTTCAAAGCAACAAAAGGCAGAGAGAATCTTAGCGGGTGAGCTCATCAAGATAACTCCTCCATTCAAAGCCCTTGCTCCCACTTTTTAGTAGAATTTTTGAGGGACCTGAACATGAATCCCAGTACCTCATTCATGCTGGCCAGGCAAGCTTTCACCACTCAGTGAGATTCTTAGCCCTTTTCTGCTTTCTACGTAGGAGGGAAGTAGGCTGTGCAGGAGGAGGCAGAGTCATCCTGGATTACTAATCTCTTTTACCATGAGCATCCAGACGTGGCAACTTGGAGAAGATAATTTCAATGAATAGTTGTCACTTCTCTCTGCTCTGGCTTCTGTAGTGGGGTATCACCTTTGTTGGCAAGTTATGAAGGAATGTTTCTTTCCACGGAACACCGACCATGGTCAGGGCTCACTTCAAAGCTGGAGTAGACCTCTTATTAAGGTTGTTTGATGTTTTTTGCACTATTAATCTTGGAAAGACTCCTAGTTTTGCTCTGAAGGAAAAGGGTATTGTTATAAATATGTAAACACTGCAAATTCTGAACTTCCATGGGCTAATTAGTAAGCTGTGTAAATGGCCCTGTGTGCATAATGTTTATTAGTATGTATGTATGTATTATTGAATATATTTTCCCTCTTTCTTTTCTCCTGCTCACTTCAGCCAATTTGCTCTAGCCCATAGGTTCTTTATTTGTCTTTCATTATGGATGGTTGTGAGCCATCATGTGGCTGCTGAATTTGAACTCATGACCTCTGGAAGAGCAGTCAGTGCTCTTAACCACTGAGCCATCTCACCAGCCCTCATTATTGAATATTAAATCATTTGTAAAAAAACAAAAAACAAAAAAACAGTGGATCTTATTAGTTGATGTACTTCAGTTAAAATGTTTATCTTTCTCCAGAAGCCAGCTCCATGATAGAATTAAACTAATCCCACAGGAAAAAGCATACTTTCATGGAGAACATTGTATAGTCTTGCTACCAAAAGCATAGTGCCCATTTATTGGAAATGTAACTAGGAATATAAAAAGAAAAGAAAACAAAAGGAAATGCAGTGTTTCAGGCCACAGTTTCGACACTGTGGAGATCCATTTGGTATACACCCTTGAGAAACTGTATCTTATTAAGTCCTGAAAGTCACCTCTTATGTCTTTGATGTTTTTTTTTTTTTTTTTTTTTTTTTTTACAGGAATTGCTTATCTGTTTGCCAAAGCTTATCTCATTTCCAAGAAACCGCAGTACCTGGACACATGTATCCGGTGTGGGGAGCTGACATGGCAGAAAGGCCTGTTGAAGAAGGGGCCAGGAATTTGCCATGGTGTAGCTGGCAGTGCCTATGTCTTCCTTCTTCTGTACCGTCTTACAGGAAACTCGAAATATATCTACCGTGCCCAAAGGTCAGCTATTTTCATGTGCATGTTCTTAGAAATCTTTTTCTTTTCCTGATTTGAGACAAAATCTCACATATCCTAGGCTGGCGTCAAATTCACTACCTAGTGAACAATGACCTTGAATTTCTGATCCTTCCCACTTGCAGCTTCTAAATTCTAGGATTACAGGGGTACACTGCCACAGCATTTTATGCAGTGCTAGGGATTAAAACCTGAGCTTCTCATGTGCCAGGCAAGAACTCTACCCACTGAGCTACATTCTGAGTCCTAGTTTCGAAGTCTTACTCTAATTAATTTTCTAAGTGGGTAATAGGGTCACCTGATTTCAAATGTGTAAAAAGAGAAGCAGAGGGACCAGGCTCTGCAGCCATTTAATTGACTTTCCTGGAAGCATTGTCTAGGTTTATCTTCCCAAGAATATTCTCTGGAAAAATATCAAGCATATGGGTATATATATATATATATATATATATATATATATACATACACACACACATAATTTTATCATTCTTATACAAGTGCTAGTGCCTTGTTATCTTGAAGATCATGCTATATTAATGCATAAAGGGCCTCTTCTATCATTCTTGCTAAACATTCTTATTCAATAAGAATATTTTGCTCCATTTGTTTCTAATATTTTAATTATAAAGAATCAAATCCCTTATGGTTGGATTATCCTTTCTGGCTTTCTGTCTAGGAGGGAGGTAGGCTACGGAGGGGGCAGCTTTGTCCTGGATTACCAATCTCTTTCACTATGAGCGTCTAGACCATGCAACTTGGAGGAAATCATTTCTAGTAAGAGTTGCTTGCTGCTTCTCTTGCTTCTGCTCTTGTTTCTGTAATGGATACTATCTTTGCTAACAAGTAAATTCCTAGAAGTGGAGTTTTTGAGCTAAAGGATGTGTGTGTGTGTATAATTTCTAATTTGGATTAATAATGCTAAATGAATCACCGTAGTTTAATCCCTGAAGCCCTAATGAAGATGGGAAATCAGATGTAGAACAGACAGCATTGTTTTGAATAGAAATCACTCCATACTGATTCACTGTATACACTGTGCCAGAAGGACTATGAATGGACTATAAATAAACTGGTAGACAACTGAGCAGCAATAAGTCAGTATTCCCTTTGAGGGCACTTGGAAGATGTCTATGTAAGTTGTCACAAGAGGTCTGGAGTTTTCTGTGTGGCACTTATATCTTTTAAGCTAGGAGGCTTCTCACCATCTTCCTTCCACCCATTTGATTTGATTCCCTTGAACCTGAGTTGTCACTTGGTAGAGCCCAAAGAATAGTCCTCCTCCATGGTTGGGAGGATTCCCTTTAGATATGCTCAGAATCATATCGGCTATGTGACCATAACTAGTCACGTAACTTCCTCATTTGTAACATATGGGAAATAATGTTCCTTTCTCAGGGCTATTGGCTTTTTAAAATAAGTTAACACATGAAAATAGTTTTTTAATTTTATAAACTTTATTATAAACTTGCAAATAAATACAAGAAAATCATTTTAAATAATGCCTGGAATATAGTAACTTTAATGTAAGGGTTAACTGTTTTTATAACTATAAATTTGAGCCTTATCATCCCTAAGTTTTGTCTATGCATATATAATACATATTCATACATGTGTATTTACATATATCTGCATAGACACTCAATCTATGTGTCTGTGTGTGTGTGTTTGTCTAAATTTTGGTGCTAGGAATCAAACCCAAGGCTTCACACATGCTAAAGACATACTTTATCATTAAATCATACCTCAGTTCTTTGTCTATTTTAATAAGCCCTTATGACTATTATACATACATAAAAGTAATATATGTACTATTTTAACCTCCAATTTTAAATTAGTAATTTTAATTTGCATGGATTTCCATCATTGTTTTAAACAGCTAAATAATTATACAATGAAGTTGTACCATAATTAATGAAACTTCTAAATAATAAAAACTTGATATGTGTTCAGTATTTACTAATATAGGCAAAATTGCCTCAAATATCACATCATATATACAATATAATCAAAATATACAATATATGTACATTATAGTGATAGGAGCATTTATGTGAGAAACATTTTAAAATTACCATCTGCCCCTTTTATTCCCAGTAATGGGAGTAGAACCAGAGTCTCATTGATGCATACTAGCTGGGCAGTCAGTCTAGCATTGAGTATGTGATCCCTGACCTAAAATTATAGAATTGAAATCTTCACATCTATCAGTGTTTCTTAGTCTAAAATGAACCTACCTTTATCTTTTCCCTTCTCGCCCTCCCCTGCAGTGGTTCTATTAGTGATTATAACTCCCTCCTCAAAATGTGCTGGAAATATTTTCCTTTACTGCTATTTCTTTTTTTTTTAACTTACAATGTTGTATTCTACTTTACTTGTGTTGCTGTTTTGCCTGTATGTATGTCTGTGCATCACATGTAATCCTGATGCCTGTAGAGGCCAGAAAAGCAAACCAGATTTCCTAGGACTGGAATTACAGACAGTTGTGAACTGCAGTGTGGTTGCTGGGAATCAAAGCTTAGTTCTCTGGAAGAGCAGCCAGTGCTCTTAACTGCAGAGCCATCTCCCCAGCCTCTCTCTTCGCCATTTCTCCCCACTCTTGTTAACCTTTTTTTTTGTTGTCATACGAAGGCATTAGCTATTGTTTATGTGCCATTTTGCTACTTCCACACTTCATTGCTTACTCCCAATTTTTCTCAACTACTCTACCTCATTGTATATTTTAAACTTAAACTTTAGGACCCACTTGTCAGATTTCAAAACAGTCCTATGAGGTTTGGCTGGAATTTTACTGCATTGTAGCTTATTTCCATGAGAATTATTAAAATACCAAGGTTTCCTATTCAAGATCATGGTATACCTTTTCATTGATTTACACTTGTAAAATGTCACTTGGCCAATTCTTGATTTTATAAAAGTTAGCATTAATTTTTTCTTTTATTTCCAATTTTATTATAAATGAACTTTTTTCTCAAGGCTTCATATTTCAGGCTATTAATTACTGGTGCTTATTAATACTGGAAAATCATATATATTAATACAGTTTATCTTCAGTTTCTATTTTCCATGTAACTGTGCATTGTACCTTGTAAGTATCTACGTTTTCATAAACACTGTCATCATAGACTTAATAGAAATGACTGATTCCATTCTTGTCCTACCTGTTCTCATTTTAATTCCATTGGATTTTCTAGATATACATGCACATTATGTGCAGCTAATTATGACTGCAACGTTCTTGCTCACAGGAAGTCATACTCTTTCTGGTTTTCTGTTGCACGAGTTCCCTATAACAGTGCATTTCCCATAACAACCTTTAACAATAGGAGGGACAGAAAATGTCATTGCTTTTATACTGATTACACTAGGAACCTTCCGTTTCACCCTATCTTTATATTTACTTTTTTAAATGTCTATCATGTTAGAGCAGTCCTCCCATGCTTAAAGTCATCCATTAGCTTTCTGCCACGATTGAAGGTAAAGGCCAAAGTCTGTCCCTTGATTCACATGTCCTACAGCACCTAGGTTCCCTTTACCTTTGGTTTCATCTCTTATTCTCTTTCTCATTGTTCTCACCACCATGTTAAATTTCTTGTGATTCCTTTAGTATGCCATATATGGTAGACACAAGCCTTTTAAATTTTGGTTCTCTTCATTTATAATTTTCAATTTCTACCTATGTCTCCTTACTCCCTAGCACAGCTACATTTAGCTTCTAGGCCCCCTCTACCTATAATGTTCACTTTGTCCACATATTTCCTAGCTCTTTAAATGTTTAAACAACCCAGATGTTTAAAGGTCTTCCAGTCATAACATATCCAGTATTCAGTGTTTAAAAAAATAAAATATAAAGTATCTTTGATATTTGCCTATAGGCTCCAAAGGGACTATACTGGCTAGCACTTGCAAATTTTCTATTTGCTTTGTGTAATGATGCAGCTACTTAATTGTAGCTACTTAAGAGGCTTATGTGGGAAGATCATAAACTTGAAACCTTCCTGTGCTACAAAAGGGGAGACAAGGCCAACTTGAGCAACTAGTGAGACCCTTGTCTCCAAACAGTAAAATCGACAGATGGTGCTATGGCTCAGTGGTACAGTGCTTGCTTAGCACACAAATGATACAGCTCATTAACATGTTCCACCAAAATCTAACCTGCTGCTTTTCAAAGGAATCAAAAGAAAGTCATTAGGGCATAATCTAGGGTCATGGGTTTCATCCCTTGGACACGTTTTATCAGAGGTCCTCATGTCCTAAAACATATATTTGGAAATATTGGGTGAACCTATGTTGCCTGGCATGCCAATCTGAGTGTTCAGAGCTGTAATTATAACATTTTGAATTCCAGAGCTCTCTATAAAATGTAAACTTCTCATTCACAGGTAGAATATTATAAAATGCAGGTCACTATTGTTTTGGCATTGAATTTTATTGCTCTGAGTAGCAAACTTTACATCTCATTATTTCTCAAAGTTAAATATGATACAGATTGGAGAGGCTTTCAGTTCTAGGAAGAGCAATGTTTAATAAAAAAATATGTACCTCTCCAGAAGAAATATTATTTTGTAATCACAGATTGCTCCTTTAGCATGCATTTTGGAAATTATGGCTATAGAAAAAAAAATCTGGGAATCTTTTATTTCTAGTTTTTTCTAGCAATTCTATTTCTATAAAACCAACTAGTCCATTGTGTTTTGATTTCTTTTCCATAGAGTGTTTTATCTGTTCATGGCCCACAAACTCACCCAGTGCACAACCTAACATGTAGGTCACTTTAGATGGCTTTCTGGTGGTCATCCATGCTGAGAAGGATTTTTCAGTTGCTGGTATATATGACATAGTGCTCCAGTACCAAGTTGCTGTGATGTCTGTGATTTCCCATATACGTGATGGTCTTCCCAGTGCTCCTTGTAATTGTCAAGAGACATTAACATCTTTCCCTTTTCTTGTTTGTCCTTTCAAGGAAAAGATTCTTGGTTTTGTTCATTAGTTTTATTTAGTTTTCTCTTTTGATTCTTACTTCATTAATTTCAGCTCTGATTTCCCAATATTCTTTTTCTAGTGTAACTTTTAGATGACTTTAAAGATAGCATATGAAGTAATGGGTTTCATGACATATGCACATATATCATTATACATTTTTCTAATTCACTACTCCTGTACTGTCCTCCAATGTGCCCAGTCTCCATGGCTAGTGCGTTCCTTCCTTGTTTTGTGTTATTATCTAGAGCTTAAAATGTGTAAGTATGTAGCCTCTCGTTATCAATTAGTAATAATTTATAAATGATGACTTTTTCTAGATCAGGTTTTTTAAAAAATAGAACTATTAGATTTTTTTTAATGTACTATAGCCAATATTGTCCATTCTGTTTGGCCCTATAATTACCATTCAGACTTCTATTTTTACTGAGAATTGTTTAGAAAATTAGTTGGTTAATTTAATTTGGATTGGGTACAGTTTTGAAACAATAGTTTTCACTTTTACTATTGACAACATTTTTCAAAAACGAACAATGCTATGCAGTGCTTAGAAATTATTTGTGAAAGCACAGAAACTGTTCGTTGTATCATTTGTAGGTAAAAAGTGCAGGAAACCATGGTTTTAGTGATATATTTTCTTTTACGTGTGATGGACTGGTTTCTGTTTTACAGATATTCTGTCAAAATATGTTTACACATTAAATAAAAATATAGTTCTCATTTGTCCAGTGCTGACTAGTTAACAAAATCCCATTATATATCATATAACATAAAATCAAATACCTCTACTCCAGGCTCTTTATCTTTATGTCTGGGGTTTGTGAGTGTGTTCGAACTGGATTATAATCATTTACTCTTATTATCTTTAAATGCTGAGTGTACATAATAATTCAGACGTTTATCAACAGTTACACATCTGCAGTTTGTAGAAGTATTATTCTCATATTCAACTACTTTTGGTGCAGATTGTACAAAATATAGTTTATATATTTCAGTACTTAAAAATGTCAGTACTTGGTAAACCACTAGTAGATAGTGCTATTTATTGTGCTAACAAAGGATGCATGTAACTATACCACACATTTGGGCTGGTTTTAATTTTTTGACTAGTACTGGGCTTGTAGCTCAATAATAGAGCATGATCAAGGTCCTGGCTTTATATCCCAGCATCTAAAAAAAGACAAAAACAAAACAAAAGTAAAACAAAACAAACAAGCAACAACAACAACAAATTCAATAACTGTGCTTTATTATAGTTGAGTTCTTTTAGAGTTTTACACATTACATTTTATATGCATTTGAGAACAATTCTGATATATTCAGACTGCCAAGTAAGTCATCACATTCAAAAGATGCAGGGTCCCCAAAGTCATTTCACAATTCCTATTTATCACGTAATTATACATACTGAATTGATTCTTAAAACACCTTATTTTGGGGCCTGTTTAAAAGTGTAAAATCTTACTTAAATGCTTAAACATTCAAGGAAGCAGCTGATAGAACATCAGTGACAAATGCGATTGCAATAATTCCAAGCGCCCCACAAAAGATGAAATAAGTAATTACTCTTTATAGGACCCCTATGTGGCTGCAGTAATCAAAATTTATGACAGTACCAACTCTCGGGTAGACACCAGTGTCAGAACAGGTGATTATGTTTGTTGCTGATGAATAAAGGAATAAAATCAGTTTTAAAAAAACCAATGGCCTAGGCGAGAGCACTTGAAAGGCTATACAATGTTTTTTCATAGAGCTTGTAGAGGTCAGAGGTCAGTGTTTTAAAGGTAGTAGTTTTAACAATAACGCAAATAGTTGACTTTGCTGTTTGTCATCATCATATGAAAAATTGCGTGTATTCTCCCATTCATCCTAGTCCTTTATTACCCAAAGCAGATTGTGTAAAATCTTTCATATTTATTTTCAGCCTCTGCTGTCTGTCACATATAGATGAAACCTAGTTCGGAAACAATATGTCTCCAGAAACAGTATATTCAGATTTTTTTTAAAGGAACAGTGCTTCAGTTTGCTTCAGTTCAAGATAAATAACAGTAGGATGATTTATGCTGACTTTTTTTACTTTTAATTATTGGACTGTGGAAGGAATAGAATTTCGGAAAATACCAATGTGCTTTGATTTGCAACTTCTAAAAATAGTTGGATTTGTTTGCCAACAAAACTTGTTGCAAAATATAAACACTTATATAACTAACCTTTTTTTTCCTCCAGAGAATGGTGTTTTCTTAAATTAATTATATAATTCTGATAAGAAAATGACACTGAAACCTTTAATTTCACAAACGAAGAACAGCCTCCTGTGGCTGGTCATACCATCACATTCGTATTGAAACCGCTCACATTTTCTTCTTCTTCTTCTCAGGTTTGCTCAGTTCTTATTCACTGAAGAATTCAAAGCCGGTTCTCGGGTCCTTGAAAGCATCTACAGCTTGTACGAAGGCTTCTCTGGAACTGTTTGCTTTCTCATTGATCTACTGCAGCCCAATCAGGCAGAATTTCCTCTCTTCAGCGTCTTTGTTTAAAAGGTTCCATCTCCCCTTTCAGTCAGCGGAAGTCCCCTGAGATTTCCTGAACCTCCTCTAGGCAGTTTTCCTTGTAATCCACATCCAATGGTCTCAGGACCATGAGCCTTCCCATTGCTGCCAGATGGCTGAGATGAGTCTGATGAAGATAGCGTGATGCCAGACTGCAGAGAGAGCCTGTCAAACCAAGATGCCACAACTCATCTAAAAAGCACTGATTTAATGTTTCAGGGGAGAGATGGCCAACTCAAGATCAGAGAGAAAAGGGGGAAAACATTTAATGTTTTTCAGTTTGTGACACAAAAGGCAAAAGTGAACTACAAATGACAGGGATAAAATGCCAACACTTCCAAAACTGAGCAACAAATGTGACCATCTATGTATGCCCAGTACCCCTACATTCAGAAGTAAAGACAGCCAGAATCTAAACGAATTTTTCCCTGTTAAAAACTGTTAGCAGGGATCAAGTGTCAAGATGAAGGACATGAAAAGAAACCATTGGCTGTCCTAGGACTTTACTTACTGAAATTCATAATTCTTTTCTTAGTGGAGATATATGAATATGTAGGCAGGATTTTTATTTTATCTTATTTTTTGACCACTATTCTGGGCACTTTAAAAAACATCATATTACAACATATTTTGAACACTGAAATTTGAAGCTGCCTTAGGCCTTAGGATGTCTCTTTTTCCTAGTTGCTTTTTTCTTTGCTAGAGCTCAGAATAGTAAGCTTCAGGGCAGGAAGGAGTGTAGCTTAGAGACAGGGTTGGAGCTTACTATCTCAGGGTGTAGCTTGTTTAGCATGCACAAGGCCCCTGGTCCATGCCTAGCACCACAAGCAGGCAAAAGACAAAACAACAACAAAAGAAGACAGAAAAATTTGTATCTAGCAAACAAATGTCACTATCATGTTTTTCTCAATTGAACATGTGACCTGGATGTTGTGAATGCTAGTAATTTTTCAAATGTCTTTATCTTTGTAATGTCTATGAAGCTATTAGATTGTAAACTATGCTCTCCATGAAAATCAATCATCTCAAACATCAGGGTAACTTACCACAAAGGTAAGTCATTTCTGTATATCATAGAAGTCTGTGAAAGACATGGGGTGAGAAAACTTGAAATGGTTCTCGAAAGAATGTTGCTCCATTTCATCCTATTACATTGAGTGGAATGAACTCCCTGGCTCTTCACCTCACCTTGCAAAAAACACAGGGCACACTAGAGATTGTCTATCACGACAGTTGATTCTAGTTACCATATCTAGTTTACTTCTGCTACAAACACAAGTTATAAAAATGTTTCAAGTCCATAGTGGATTGCTGAACACCAATAGGAGCAACTGTTAATATGCAGAACATGAGATTGCCACAGTCCTGATATTTAACCACTGAAGTTCAGACATCATATTTAGAAGACAGTTGTGCCCTATACAGTGTCATTATTTGTAGTCATTAGATATTTGGATATGTTTCTATACATAAGTACATGTGTGTATATGCTACATCTATCCCCATATAAACTGAAGCACTATTTGAACTGTAGATAGACTTTTTGAGGAATTAGGTAAGAGTCTGCTGCCTGGAAACATTTGTGTGTGTGCTGGCTTGTGGAGCTATATGAAGCAATGGATTTGTGTGGGTTTCCATGCATGTTGTATGTGTGATTCTATTTTGGAAAAGAGGACCTCTTGTATCTATAAGATTCTCAATGAATCTTACCAAAGAAAAGAACTGTTTTTTTTTTTTATATTTTGTGGCTCTTTGTATGTTTACAATCGTCAACACGAGCTGGGACAAAATAATTTTTGTAAAATATGTACCTTGTTGGCTTATTGTCCCATTTTCATACCCTCGGATTTCAACATATAAAATTGTCTTTAATTGCTTATCTGTGAGAAGAGTGTTTGTGGGAAAGCTTAAAATTCGACTTCAGAAGTTCTTTCTTGAGGAGAAAAAGCACCTTTTGGAAAGCCTTAAGGAAGATGCTATCCACAGAATGGTCTTCTTTTTGGATGGACAGTGGCATGCCCCTAACCATCCCATTTTAAATACATTTTGCATAGGCCCTACAGGCTACAGATATTAACTATCCAAAATTAGGGCATAGGATGCATAGATGTGTTGTATCTGTTATATTTCTAGGAGCTTTAGAAACAACTGGAAATACCTTTTGAAGTTGTGGTAGAGTGATTATAGTTTTGTGCTGATCACTGTGAAAAGGTCACTCTTTGTATATCACATCTAAAAAAGGGTCATGTTTGGGTGTGGTCTTTCTGTAAGTACTACCTGAAGATTTATAACTAGGCAAAGAACGTATGCACAGGCAAAAGGTGTAACTCACTAGTAGGAGACTTACCTAGCATGTGTGCTGCCCTAGGCCCACCATCAGAAACAAAAGAAGAGAAAGGAAAGGAAAGGAAAGGAAAGGAAAGGAAAGGAAAGGAAAGGAAAGGAAAGGAAAGGAAAGGAAAGGAAAGGAAAGGAAAGGAAAAGACACAGTTAGAAGGAAACAGAAATGCCCAGAGAACCATGGTAGAAATTCCAAAGCCTTGTTTGCAGCTTTCTTGGGGGCACTGTATATAGTGGGCGCCTTGTATATGTCACAGGATTGCCACAGGGTTATTTGTTATATTATTTGTAACATACAGGCTCTTTATTATTTAAAAAGACTTCTATATTTTAGCTCCTACTATGTGCACAGAAAATTAAGATCAGTTGATATTAAAAACCAACCACATGTCATATGTCGATGCAGTGCTTAAGGTCCAGCTCATTAGATGGGTAAAATCCAAGCATATATACATTTTATAATCTACACCAATTCTGACTATGGTGTTCGCACCTCAGACGTTTCTGAATTTACCCCAGAATGATGGCTTCTGTGGCCTAGCAGCACTTTTTAAGACAAATGACCTCAAGGTCAGTTGCTGCAAGACTTGGGATTATTCTGTAGTCAGATTGCAAGTTCAGGGCAAGCTGCCACAAGAATGCCTGTGCAGTGAGAATAAGGGAGTGGCTGCATGTATCTTCCACTCCATAAAAGGGGTTGGTCATAGTGTTTTTAGTGCCATAAAAGACAAAAACTAAAGGAGTTCCTACATGGACTTTGACTGGAAGTACAATCTCCTCCCTTACTTTGTAAATTGAAAGTATTAATGAACTGGGGCTTTAGGGTCTTACATAGAGACATAGCTCTTTCAAAAGAACCCCAATACACTCCCTCTTCTCATGCTTTCAGAAATGACAAGTATTACAAAGGAATGGAGATGGGGAGAAATATCCGAGTGTGTTTATGTGTAAACAGAATTCATACATATAGAATAATGCAGTTCTGCTGAATTTTTCTTCTTTTTTTTGTGTGTTATATGTTCTTCGATGTATAATCTTGCATTGTGTGTGAAGCAGTTGTGACTTAGCAATCAGTTAAAAGAAGATATAAATTCTATACGAGTCTACTGTTTTCAACAAATGTCCTTATTACAACACATTTTAATGGGATGTCTGATACCATCCCCTGATGTTTTAATATCTGTGTGTAAGTGGCAATTATCAGTAAAATAAATTATGCCACTGAATTTGGTTCAAGTTGATGTAATAATACTTGTGTGTGGATATATTCAAATAAGCAGATTGATTCAAATAATCAGTCTTGCCTCCGTCTATTAGGACTTTAGTATTTAATAGAGGTGTCTTCTGAAGACTGTAGCGGCAGTAGACTCCTTTTGCTCTTGAAAATTCAGTATAATTTGTATTATATAGATGTTCCATGAGTAAGAGTGGAACACTCTGAGTGCAATAGTGTGGTCTTAGAATCTGGTAGAGGACAATCCATTCTCTAAACAGAAGAGCTTCTCCAACTGGAAACTCCTTGGGGAGCTCTCAGAAGACAGGTCTGAATTTTAATCTTTTGGATGCAGTGGAAGTAAACAGATTTTTTTTTAAATGGAGTTTGTAGACATCAGTGAGACATGTTGAAAAGCCATATATAATGGGGAATGGTCAAGCATTATATATTGGAGTGAATAGAACCTACTTCACCAAAAGGGTTTTCATTTCTGCACACTTCACACTACTTATAAAAATAGTAGTGGATCATTATTGGGCTAAAAAGCTCATCTTCCTAATGGTACGTTTCATAAGCAGCAAGCCAGTGCAATTCCATAATATTTTGGGGCAGTACCAAAGAGTAAATTAACATTATTATTAACATTATTAGCTTACTCCTAATTGGACCGAAGAGTCACTAAGCACCATAGTTTAATAAACTATTGAATTTTGAAGACTGCTCAAGAATGAGTATTGTTAATAAAGTTGGGCTCTTGTTGTATTTCTCCTCAAAATTACAAGTAAAACAAAATCATATTAAAAAATAATGGGAAATGGTTATTAGTACTTTTAAAATCCTTTTAATTTTTTACTAACATGAAATTCAACACACTATCTATTGTAACTCACACACCAGTTGAGAGGCATTGTAAAAATGCCCCCCCCCCTTTTTTTTGCCAAAATCAAGTTTTTTAACTACTTACTAATTATTCTGTTTCCTTAGGGCTACTTTGAAGTGTTTGAAAGCTATATCAGTAGCAGTTACTTCTAAACTTAGTGCAGAATATTTTGCTAAGCATTTTACTATATGTAAAATGTCCAACATGTCCTACTATGGTATTTTATAATAAAATCAAATTCTCAAGTATTCTGGCATATTACATATGATTATACCCAAACATCACTTCCTATCAGTCTATTACTATATATACATATTTTTTGAAAAAAATACTGGGTGTTTTGGTCCTAATGAGGAAGTATATTGCAATATATGACTTTGTTTTTTTTAAAAGAAATGAAAATCCACGTAAGCGTTGGGCAGGGAAACTAGGTTATGATTGTATATGTTGTTCTCAAGGATAAAACGGCAAGTGACAATTCAGAAAGACACAGTCTTTGTGAGAGGTTAATGTGCAGACCATGACCAGGAAGGATCAACTTAGAAACGCTCATCAGAGTTTTGCTTCTGCTATCTGTTGTTCCAAGGGCTGGAAGGACCATTGTCAGTTGAATCTGCCTCAGCTTTGCAGAGGGGCTTGCGAACAGTCCACTGCTTGGTGTAATGAGCAGACTCAGAAACTTAGTGATGCACCTTATTCTTTTTCTCCTGCTTTTACAGTATCCCCAAACCCTGTGATCTTCCCAGTGTGTTTTCTGTAGTAGTTTTGTACTGTAGAAAATAATCTGCCATAAACTGGACTTTATTGTGCTGCAAGTGATGTCTCTGGCTTATTGCCCTCCTGCTCCACATGGTCCACTTAATAATGTAAAACCTGTGATAATCCTTTGCCTTAAAGACAGATGCTAAATATTTCTGTGTTCCAATTAATAATTCTTAGCTTCACTGTTAATTTTCCTTTAAAGCTAACTGTGGTGTCAAATAAAATATTACACAAATACTCCACAGAGTGCTGCTGTCTGTTCTGTTTGTGACTGTGTGTATCTGGATCCAGGACATGGTGGCCTGCTGGGCTCTATAAATAAGCCTTCATAATCCTTTTGGAGCAAAGGCCTGGTACTTCTCAGGCCTTGGCTGAATTCCCTTCTCAGCCCTTATAAATAGATCTCCCGATGGATGCTACTTCTCCAACCAAGTGAAGCAGCCCAGCTCATCCTCTCCGCTAGGATTCCTCTTGTCTTGATATCTTAGCAATCTTCACATTTGATTTGTATCTCTTTCCAAAGTACAAAAATGCCCAAGATGCCTGAAAACTAAAATCACCTAATTTCTTCATGGAAAATGACCTTAGAAAGTGTGAGGGGTGTGTGTCTTGGAGGAGGGCTTGGGATGAGTCCATCTTCATGTCCAAAGGGTTGTCAAATGTTTAGTGAATGTACACAGGACACGCATGGGTTAAAATCACACAAAATCCCAGCAGTGAGATAGGGAAGTGGTCACAAAGTCTAACTCCTAATGAAGAAGGCATTTGTGATTGACACATGCTCGGAAGGGGGAATTCTGTTTGTTGTTGTTATTATTATTATTATAACAATTGAGTGTCAGTGAGTTTATCAGTCAGGAGTAGTGGGCCAACTCAAAATGGACTCTGTTTTTGTCTGCATTTTTTGTTTCATTTTGTTGGCTTTGACTTTTTTTTTTTTTTTTTTTTGGTCTTAACATTTGCCTTTTTAGGTGTTTTTTGAAGTTCGGTGGCTAGGAAGGTGAGAAGGATCTGGGAGGAGCAGAATAGGGGAAGAGTGTGTTCAGAATTTATTGTATTCATACCTTTTAAATAAACAGTGAGTGAAAAAAATTGTGCTAGTCGTTGGGTTGGCACACTAAAAGAGGTATGCATTGGGCTAGAAAACTGTTTCCTTATTAGGCTCTGGTCTTTGACCTGTCTGGAGTTAGTCACAATAACACAGCAATACATTCTATAAGCAGTTTTATCTGGGAGAGAAAACTTTGGCTCCCACAACTCCTTTGATGCTCCTTCTCGGTCTGTACTAGAAAGACAAAGGAGGCGTTCAAGAGTTTCAGTGAAAAGTTAACCATAGTTCCCAGTACGGTGAGTGCACGATGATACATTTGCTCTTTGAAAAGCATCTCAGTGGCTCTGGCTATTTTGGAATGGCAGGGCAAGCTGAACTTTTCATCAGGCTTTTCTTCCGCCCAGTAAACAGACAGTGGATCCGGAGCTCAGACTCCCCCAGCCCCCAAGTCTGGTTTCTTCTGCTTGTTGTTTATTGAATTGACTGCCACAGGGCTCCCAGCACTGTCCAGAACAAAGGGACTCTAGGACCCAGCGGCTGCAGGCGGGCCAGATCGGTTGGTGGCTTCTCAGCGGGGGACTTTGCCCAGCGCGGGGGCGGGGCGGCCGTGGCCCGGGCTGTCAGGGGCTACGGGTTCGCGGCCCGCCCGGAACAGTCTGTGACGAGCGGCCAGCGAGCAGTGTGGCGCGCGCCGGCGGCTGCGCACGGGGCGCGTGGGCGTGTCCGAGCGGGGCCACGCTACCTGCCCCACCCCCGCTGTTTCGGTTGCCCCCAGGCCCGGTGGCAGCGCGCGCCGGGGCCCGCGAGCCCTCAACGGGCTGAGCTGCGCGCGAGCCGCTCGGGGCTGAGCATGCTGGGAGTCGTTCGGGAAACCGCCACCGTCGCCGCTACCGCCACCGCCACCGCCGTCGCCGCCGCCGCCGCCGCCGGCGGCCGCAGTGCGAGTCCCTGAGGCACGGAGATGAAATTCCCGGCCTCGGTGATAGCGTCCGTGTTCCTGTTCGTGGCCGAGACGGCGGCGGCGCTCTACTTGAGCAGCACCTACCGCTCCGCAGGGGACCGCATGTGGCAGGTGCTGACGCTGCTCTTCTCCTTGATGCCCTGCGCCCTGGTGCAGTTCACGCTTCTCTTCGTCCACCGCGACCTTAGCCGCGATCGCCCACTGGCGCTGCTCATGCACCTGCTCCAGCTCGGGCCCCTGTACAGGTACGTGTCGAACCCACCACCGACCGTTAGGCCCCGGTCCCCTGGCTGTCCCCACCACTGCTGCCCCAGCTGAAGGAGGAGGGGGCCTTGCCTGGAAAGGGACAGACAGGTGTCTTGAACCAGGGCTGACCCGCCCTGCCTTCTCAAGCCATTCCAATCTTGGGAATGAGACTGGATCCTAGCGGGTCAGTCGCTAAAACCGAGATGGCCTGGATTTCGGGAGCCATCATAGACAGTTGCCACTCTTCACTTCGGTTTGAGCCAAGAGAGTAGCAGTTTTTGTCTCTATTTGGTCCCCTGAAAATATGTGGCTTTCTCTGTAGGACTGGCTTGGGAGGTCCTGGTACAAACGTTTGGAAGTTACTCTAAGCGCATGTGTTGTTCAAGTCAGAGCCCATGTGGGTCATTTAGTTTAGTTTATCAAGTGTGTGGCACTTAACTGTTAACCAGGCACTATTCTACGAGCTTTGTGAAAATTGACTTAGTTCATCTACTCAAGGCTACAAGTCCATGTACTCTACTTTTCCCTTGGAGTGATGGGAGTTGTCTAGAGTGAAGACACACATACCAGAGCTGTCTTCTGAGTGTGCCCAATTTTAAACATAGTCATGAAATCCGGTACACAAGATGCCTTGAAGACAGGAACATGCTTTGTGTTAAGAGAAACTGTTAATGCCATTTCTGGAAAAGACATTATTTTTGTGGTTACCGCTGTTTGTGGTGCTGTGGATAGAATCCAGGTCCTGGTACAGAGTAGGCAAATGCTGCACTAGCAAGCTACACCTTAGCCCCGGAAATTAATCTCATAAACACAAATCAAGAAGAAATGCACACTGATGAAACAGACTTGACCTTAATCTCAGAACATGAAGGGAATTTAAATGTATTGTTTTCATATCTTTTATCTTACCATAGGAAAAGCAAAAGTTTATGTTCAAATTAAAAAAAAAAAACATTCACAATATTCAAACCTCGCATGCCATTTTAAACACAACCTTTGTAGCTTACTGTACCGACTTGCAGTTCGACAGCTGTGGCAAACTTCATAAACCAGGTTTCCCATTCAATAAGAGCCAGGGAATCCTAGAAGGGAGAAGAACTTGCTGTGGAGGACCTGACAGTCAGGGGCGAATCAGAAAAAAAAAAATGGCTGAGGGCTACTCAAGGCTTAAAGCCTTGCTCTTAATTAGCTGGCAGAGAATCCTTGTCCTTAACGGAGCCCCATGGTCCTCTTCAGTAAGTGAGATTTGACAAGGCCGTCATCATTTAATGTCGTCTGTGGGGAGGGAACTCATATTCGGGTAGGGCAACTGAGAATTCTTCTCAAAAGTTCCTTGTGCTAAGTGGTTTGGTTCATACCTACATGCCTTAGCTGATTGACTCCTTGCCAGGAAGTAGATATCTTTATTTGTATGTTTATTATTTTGGTGGCAGAGGTTGGGTCTAGGGCTTTAGGCATACTAAAGCAGCATTCCCTTGTTGATCCAGGCTTCCTCAGTTCCTGCCCCCACTTTATACACAGGGCAAATGAGGATCTGGAACCTGTTCCCCAGACTTTCTTTCAAAATGCAATTAGGTTCATCATGTTCTCTGTGTGCAGTCAAAGAAAGGGGAGTGTGCAGTAGTACATTTTATCAGCAGCTCCATCTTTAAAGTTTTAAATGCTCAGTCATTTGTGGGCAACATTAAACAACCACACTAACCAGGTAAGTAAGAGTCCTCTATCACCACTCTTATTTAGATGTGTCTCATAACTTTAAGAGTCACTCAAGCCACAGTTAATAGAGTGTTACCTGTATAAACAGCACAGCAACTGATGTTAAGGACAGCATTACCGAGTGGCACACGGTTGACTGTAGCCTTTTCTCCTACACATCAATGTATACAATTTTCTCCTTTATTATAATCTGCTATCCTTCAGCTACTACAGTAGTTTTCTTAGAAAAACTTCATTAAGGAAAGAAATCACCTGTGATGGTTTGTATATCCTTGGACCAGGGAGTGGCACCATCTGAAGGTGTGGCCTTGTTGGAATAGGTGTGGCCTGGTTGGAATGGGTGTGTCACTGTGGGTGTGGGTATAAGATCCTCACCCTAGTTGCCTGGAAGTCAGTCTTCCACTAGCAGCCTTTGGATGAAGACAGAACTCTCAGCTCCTCCTGTGCCATGCCTGCCTGGATACTGCCATGCTCCCACCTTGATGCCTTGATGATAATGGACTGAACCTCTGAACCTGTAAGCCAGCCCCAATTAAATGTTGTTTTTATAAGACTTGCATTGGTCATGGTGTCTGTTCACAGCAGTAAAACCCTAACTAGGACAAGTTGGTACTGGGAGTGGGGTATTGCTGTGATAGGCCTGACCATGCTTTTATTTGAAAGAATGTGGATTTTGGGACTTTGGATTTGGAAAGCAGTGGAATGCTTTAAATGGGGCTTAATGGGTCATCCTAGTAGGAATATGGAAGACTTTGTTGCTGGGAGTGATTTGAACTGTGTTGACCTGGCCCAAGGGATTTCAAAGGAGAAGAACTTCAGAATGTGGCATAAAGACTGGTTTTGTGGTATTTTGGTGAAGAATGTGGCTACTTTTTGCCCTTGTCTGAAAAGTCTGCCTGAGGCTAAGGTGAAGAGACTTGGATTAATTGCATTGACAAAAGAAGTTTCAAAAAAGCCCAGCAGAGACTTTGTTCTCTGGTTAAGTCTTATGAAGAGAAGTTTGAACAAGCATAGCAAGCTTAGAAAGGAAAAATATAAAATATATGGTTTGAGTATTAAAGGAGTACCAGGAAGTGAAATGGAGCAAAATCTTGTGTTCTAGGAGATAAAGATTAAGGGAGTGGGACCTTGGGGCAAGATCCTACCCAGCTAAATTAGATCCAGGCATGGTGGTACACACCTTTAATCCCATGAGACAAGCATGCTGATCTCTACATTCAAGGTCAATCTACAGAGCAAGAACCAGGATAGCCAAGCTTAGGCAGTGAAGGATTTAGAAAACATAAATCCAGCGTTAACAAGGGAATCGTGTTCTAGATCCTGTAAGCAGCAGAACTTGGCAGCTTCAGCCATGTGGCTCTGGCTCTAGAGTTAAGAATGGAAGGAACTACTGGGACAATTGAAGCTGGTTAGCTGGAGCTAAGAAATTAGAAGTGATTAAGAAGAGACCAGCATTACTGAGGTGAAATCTTATGGGAATTGTTTTCTGGGAGCACAAAGAAGCTGTGTTCCAGAGATAGCCAAGGTTGTACCACGTGCTGCGGCTGGACTTGGTAATGTGTAAGAGTCACTCAGGTGGTACTGCTTGTGAAGAAATGAAGGGATCATGGAGAGAAGCTGAGGCTTAGCACTGTGAGAGGCTAGGGAAGGCCATTGGAGAAGGTGAAGCCTCAGCTGTAGTTGATGGCCCAGGACTGAAGGGGTCATGCAAAGGATTTGATGCTTGGCACCCTGAAGAGAGCCTATGAGAGGCTATTGGTGAAGCCTAGTTGGAGTGGAACACCCCAGTGTATTGGAGATGTCAGTACCATGGGATGATCACCAAGAACAGCAGCCTTAGTGGAGTGGATCAACCTGAGCTTAGACTGCTACAGAGGGCAGAGCTGGAAAAGTGATGCCAGCCCTTAGGAGGAGTACAAAAGATCAAGTGGAATACCAGACACTGAAACAAGAAGCTTTAACATTGAAATTGCCTTGGAGACTCAAAGATGTTAATGATGCCAGAGCCATGGGATACATGCTGAGGAAAGCTGCTAACAGGGAGTGGAACCAACCCAGGAGAAAGCAGTTTGTTGCAGTACACAAAGATGAAAAAGGAGTGGAGATCTGAAGACCGCTTTGACATCAGCCATGGAGATGCAGAGTTTGGAGTTTGCCCAGCTGGTTTCCTGCCTTGCTTTGGAGATTACAGTTAATTAAGTTGGATGAATCTCAGAAGAGACCTTGAACTTTGGACTTTTAACATTGTTGTGACTGCTATAGACTATGAGGACTTTGAAAGTTGGACTAAATGCATTTTGCATTATGCTATGTTTAAGTGTGGCCCCCATAGACTCATGTTTTTGAACAAGTCTATGGGGACCAGGGAGTGGAATGTGATGGTTTGTATATCCTTGGACCAGGGAGTGGCACCATCTGAAGGTGTGGCCTTGTTGGAATAGGTGTGGCCTGGTTGGAATGGGTGTGTCACTGTGGGTGTGGGTATAAGATCCTCACCCTAGTTGCCTGGAAGTCAGTCTTCCACTAGCAGCCTTTGGATGAAGACAGAACTCTCAGCTCCTCCTGTGCCATGCCTGCCTGGATACTGCCATGCTCCCACCTTGATGCCTTGATGATAATGGACTGAACCTCTGAACCTGTAAGCCAGCCCCAATTAAATGTTGTTTTTATAAGACTTGCATTGGTCATGGTGTCTGTTCACAGCAGTAAAACCCTAACTAGGACATCACCCATTCTAATATAGTTGATATATATCAAGAAAGTACTGGACTTCATTAAGTCTTTGAACTTAACATACAAAATGCAGTTCCAAGATCCTTAGCTTTCAAATGAAAGGGAAAACCAAGTGATCTTTTTGGTTAAGAGGACTCAAAAAGAACCGTAATGGGATTTCTCCCCACTGACTGGTTCTAATTTGAACTCTTAAATCATCAGCTTTTCAGAAAGATCAAATTATCCCCCAGAACGAGAGATTCACATTTCTTCTCACTTCTATCCCTTAGCAGTGACTTTTAGTAATGTTTTAGGGTTGTTTGGGGTGGGGGTGGGGACAGTTTACTTCTATTCAAGTTAACCAAACTACCACTTTTAGGGAGATGCTGTTTTTGAGTTCATGCAATATGATGATGAACCAAATAAAGTGACACACAACCGTTTACTGAGTATAACACTTGCCTAAACATGCTTGAAGCCCTATGTTAGGTCCCCAGTATTGAGAAATGGAGGCGTCCAATACCTTCTACAGATGATCCTGGGCTAAACCCATTAACTCAGTTCTGTGTCTTCTTTCCTTCAGGGTGACATGGCTAGAACTCCTTATTTCCTTTATTTACTGTAATTTTAGTCTTTAAACGCATAGCTCTAGTTTCTGTGGTTCTTTCTACAGAAACCTGGGTTCAAAAATGAACTTTGCATAAGTACCTTGAATTACCTTTGTTTCTAATTTGAAGGAAAAATCTTACTATAAGTTATGCTAGATATTCTGGAAAAACAGAGGGGAGATTTGTTTTAACCCTCAGTTTCCTATTATTGTCCCAGTTATGTTAACTTTCCATAAATTAATTGAGAGCAATAAGTATCAATGAATGACAACTTCAAGAAATCCCCTCATTTATATTACTAGCACAATTTAGCAAACAAAATGAGGGGTTAAAAAAACTAGGTTTATAATAAGTAGGTTAAAACAGTCTAAAATTGTTATAAAATATTGCAAAGTAATGCACAGTAGCATTTCTCTATAGGGAACTTTAAAAATAATTTAAAATAATAACAGTTCACATTTGTAAAGCAAAATACACATATTTTTATTTTTTTATTTTTTTATAAAAAGCTTTTTATTAATTTTTTTAAAAATTTTTAATATTTTTATTACATATTTTCCTCAATTACATTTCCAATGCTATCCCAAAAGTCCCCCATAGCGCCCCCCACTTCCCTACCCACCCATTCCCATTCTTTTGGCCCTGGCATTCCCCTATATTGGGGCATATAAAGTTTGCAAGTCCAATGGGCCTCTCTTTCCAGTGATGGCCGACTAGGCCATCTTTCGATACATATGCAGCTAGAGACAAGAGCTCCGGGGTTCTGGTGAGTACATCATGTTGTTCCAACAATAGGGTTGCAGATCCCTTTAGCTCCTTGGGTACTTTCTCTAGCTTCTCCATTGGGAGCCCTGTGATACATCCAATAGCTGACTGTGAACATCCACTCCTGTGTTTGCTAGGCCCCAGCATCGTCTCACAAGAGACAGCTAAATTTGGGTCCTTTCAGCAAAATCTTGCTAGTGTATGCAATGGTGTCAGCGTTTAGAAGCTGATTATGGGATGGATCCCTGGATACGGCAGTCTCTAAATGGTCCATCCTTTCATCACAGCTACGAACTTTGTCTCTGTAACTCCTTCCCTGGGTGTTTTGTTCCCAATTCTAAGAAGGGGCACAGTGTCCACACTTTGGTCTTCATTCTTCTTGAGTTTCATGCCTTTAGCAAATTGTATCTTATATCTTGGGTATCCTAAGTTTTGGGCTAATATACACTTATCAGTGAATACATATTGTGTGAGTTCTTTTGTGATTGTGTTACTTCACTCAAGATGATGCCCTCCAGGTCCATCCATTTGGCTAGGATTTCATAAATTCATTCTTTTTAATAGCTGAGTAGTACTCCATTGTGTAAATGTACCATAATTTCTGTATCCATTCCTCTGTTGAGGGACATCTGGGTTCTTTCCAGCTTCTGGCTATTATAAATAGGGCTGCTATGAACATAGTGGAGCATGTGTCCTTCTTACCGGTTGGGACATCTTCTGGATATATGCCCAGGAGAGGTATTGCTGGATCCTCCGGTAGTACTATGTCCAATTTTCTGAGGAACCGCCAGACTGATTTCCAGAACCAACAATGGAGGAGTGTTCCTCTTTCTCCACATCCTCGCCAGCATCTGCTGTCACCTGAATTTTTGATCTTAGCCATTCTGACTGGTGTGAGGTGGAATCTCAGGGTTGTTTTGATTTGCATTTCCCTGATGATTAAGGATGTTGAACATTTTTTCAGGTGCTTCTCTGCCATTCGGTATTCCTCAGGAGAGAATTCTTTGTTCAGTTCTGAGCCCCATTTTTTAATGGGGTTATTTGACTTTCTGGAGTCCACCTTCTTGAGTTCTTTATATATATTGGATATTAGTCCCTTATCTGATTTAGGATAGGTGAAGATCCTTTCCCAATCTGTTGGTGGTTTTTTTGTCTTATTGATGGTGTCTTTAGCCTTGCAGAAGCTTTGGAGTTTCATGAGGTCCCACTTGTCAATTCTCAATCTTACAGCACAAGCCATTACTGTTCTATTCAGGAATTTTTCCCCTGTGCTCATATCTTCAAGGCTTTTCCCCACTTTCTCCTCTATAAGTTTCAGTGTCTCTGGTTTTATGTGACGTTCCTTGATCCACTTAGACTTGACCTTAGTACAAGGAGATAGGAATGGATCGATTCACATTCTTCTACATGTTAACAACCAGTTGTGCCAGCACGATTTGTTGAAAATGCTGTCTTTCTTCCACTGGATGTTTTTAGCTCCCTTGTCGAAGATCAAGTGACCATAGGTGTATGGGTTCATTTCTGGGTCTTCAATTCTATTCCATTGGTCTATTTGTCTGTCACTATACCAGTACCATGCAGTTTTTATCACAATTGCTCTGTAGTAGAGCTTTAGGTCCGGCATGGTGATTCCACCAGAGGTTCTTTTATCCTTGAGAAGAGTTTTTGCTATCCTAGGTTTTTTGTTATTCCAGATGAATTTGCAGATTGCACTTTCTAATTCGTTGAAGAATTGATTTGGAATTTTGATGGGGATTGCATTGAATCTGTAGATTGCTTTTGGCAAGATAGCCATTTTTACAATGTTGATCCTGCCAATCCATGAGCATGGGAGATCTTTCCATCTTCTGAGATCTTCTATAATTTCTTTCTTCAGAGACTTGAAGTTTTTATTATACAGATCTTTCACTTCCTTAGTTAGAGTCACGCCAAGATATTTTATATTATTTGTGACTATTGAGAAGGGTGTTGTTTCCCTAATTTCTTTCTCAGCCTGTTTATTCTTTGTGTAGAGAAAGGCCATTGATTTGTTTGAGTTAATTTTATATCCAGCTACTTCACCGAAGCTGTTTATCAGGCTTAGGAGTTCTCTGGTGGAATTTTTAGGGTCACTTATATATACTATCATATCATCTGCAAAAAGTGATATTTTGACTTCATCTTTTCCAATTTGTATCCCTTTGATCTCCTTTTGTTGTCGAATTGCTCTGGCTAGGACTTCAAGTACAATGTTGAATAGGTATGGAGAAAGTGGACAGCCTTGTCTAGTCCCTGATTTTAGAGGGATTGCTTCAAGCTTCTCACCATTTACTTTGATGTTGGCTACTGGTTTGCTGTAGATTGCTTTTATCATGTTTAGGTATGGGCCTTGAATTCCTGATCTTTCCAAGACTTTTATCATGAATGGGTGTTGGATCTTGTCAAATGCTTTCTCAGCATCTAACGAGATGACCATGTGGTTTTTGTCTTTGAGTTTGTTTATATACTGGATTACGTTGATGGATTTCCGTATATTGAACCATCCCTGCATCCCTGGGATGAAACCTACTTGGTCAGGATGGATGATTGTTTTGATGTGTTCTTGGATTCGGTTAGCAAGAACTTTATTGAGGATTTTTGCATCAATATTCATAAGGGATATTGGTCTGAAGTTTTCTATCTTTGTTGGGTCTTTTTGTGGTTTAGGTATCAGAGTAATTGTGGCTTCATAGAATGAGTTGGGTAGAGTACCTTCTGTTTCTATTTTGTGGAATAGTTTGTGAAGAACTGGGATTAGATCTTCTTTGAAGGTCTGATAGAACTCTGCACTAAACCCATCTGGTCCTGGGCTTTTTTTAGTTGGGAGACTATTAATGACTGCTTCTATTTCTTTGGGGGATATAGGGCTGTTTAGATCATTAACCTGATCTTGATTCAACTTTGGTACCTGGTATCTGTCTAGGAACTTCTCCATTTCATCCAGGTTCTCCAGTTTTGTTGAGTATAGCCTTTGGTAGAAGGATCTGATGGTGTTTTGGATGTCTTCAGGATCTGTTGTTATGTCTCCTTTTTCATTTCTGATTTTGTTAATTAGGATGCTTTCCCTGTGCCCTCTAGTGAGTCTGGCTAAGGGTTTATCTATCTTGTTGATTTTCTCAAAGAACCAGCTCCTTGATTGATTGATTGATTCTTTGAATAGTTCTTCTTGTTTCCACTTGGTTGATTTCGCCCCTGAGTTTGATTATTTCCTGCCGTCTACTCCTCTTGGGTGAATTTGCTTCCTTTTGTTCTAGTGCTTTTAGGTGTGTTGTCAAGCAGCTAATGTGTGCTCTTTCTAGTTTCCTTTTGGAGGCACTCAGAGCTATGAGTTTTCCTCTTAGAAATGCTTTCATTGCGTCCCATAAGTTTGGGTATGTTGTGGCTTCATTTTCATTGAACTCTAAAAAGTCCTTAATTTCTTTCTTTATTCCTTCCTTGACCAAGGTATCATTGAGAAGAGTGTTGTTCAGTTTCCACGTGAATGTTGGCTTTCTATTATTTATGTTGTTATTGAAGATCAGCCTTAGTCCATGGTGACCTGATAGGATGCATGGGACCATTTCAATATTTTTGTATCTGTTGAGGCCTGTTTTGTGACCAATTATGTGGTCAATTTTGGAGAAGGTACCATGAGGTGCTGAGAAGAAGGTATATCCTTTTGTTTTAGGATAGAATGTTCTGTAGATATCTGCCAGATCCATTTGATTCATAATTTCTCTTAGTTTCTCTGTGTCCCTGTTTAGTTTCTGTTTCCATGATCTGTCCATTGGTGAAAGTGGTGTGTTGAAGTCTCCCACTATTATTGTATGAGGTGCAATGTGTGCTTTGAGATTTACTAAAGTTTCTTTAATGAATGTGGCTGCCTTTGTATTTGGAGCATAGATATTCAGGATTGATAGTTCCTCTTGGAGGATTTTACCTTTGATGAGTATGAAGTGTCCCTCCCTGTCTTTTTTAATGACTTTGGGTTGGAAGTCAATCTTATCAGATATTAGAATGGCTACTCCAGCTTGTTTCTTCATACAATTTGCTTGGAAAATTGTTTTCCAGCCTTTCATTCTGAGGTAGTGTCTATCTTTTTCTCTGAGATGAGTTTCCTGTAAGCAGCAAAATGTTGGGTCTTGTTTGTGTAGCCAGTTTGTTAGTCTATGTCTTTTTATCGGGGAGTTGAGTCCATTGATATTAAGAGATATTAAGGGAAAGTAATTATTGTTTCCTGTTATTTTTGTTGTTAAAGTTGGCATTCTGTTCATGTGGCTGTCTTCTTTTAGGTTTGTTGAGGGATTACCTTCTTGTTGTTTCTAGGGCGTGGTTCCTGTCCTTGTATTGTTTTTTTTCTGTTATTATCCTTTGAAGGGCTGGATTCGTGGAGAGATAATGTGTGAATTTGGTTTTGTCGTGGAATACTTTGGTTTCTCCATCTATGTTAATTGAGAGTTTGGCTGGGTATAGTAGCCTGGGCTGGAATTTGTGTTCTTTTAGTGTCTGTATAACATCCGTCCAGGATCTTCTGGCTTTCATAGTCTCTGGTGAAAAATCTTGTGTAATTCTGATAGGCTTGCCTTTATATGTTACTTGGCCTTTTTCTCTTACTGCTTTTAGTATTCTATCTTTATTTAGAGCATTTGTTGTTCTGATTATTATGTGTCGGGAGGTATTTCTTTTCTGGTCCAGTCTATTTGGAGTTCTGTAGGCTTCTTGTATGTTCATGGGCATCTCTTTCTTTAGATTTGGGAAGTTTTCTTCTATAATTTTGTTGAAGATGTTTGCTGGTCCTTTGAGTTGAAAATCTTCATTCTCATCCACTCCTATTATCCGTAGGTTTGGTCTTCTCATTGTGTCCTGTATTTCTTGGATGTTTTGAGTTAGGATCTTTTTGCATTTTACATTTTCCTTGATTGTTGTGCCGATGTTCTCTATGGAATCTTCTGCACCTGAGATTCTCTCTTCCATCTCTTGTATTCTGTTGCTGATGCTGGTATCTATGGTTCCAGATTTCTTTCCTAGGGTTTCTATCTCCAGTGTTGCCTCATTTTGGGTTTTCTTTATTGTGTCTACTTCCATTTTTAGGTCTAGTATGGTTTTATTCATTTCCATCATCTGTTTGGATGTGTTTTCCTGTTTTTCATTAAGGACTTCTACCTGTTTGATTATGTTATCCTGTTTTTCTTTAAGGATTTGTAACTCTTTAGCAGTGTTCTCCTGCAATTCTTTAAGGGATTTTTGTGCTTCCTCTTTACTGTCTTCTACCTGTTTACCAGTGTTCCTTTGTATTTCTTTAAGTGTGTTATTAAAGTCCTTCTTGAAGTCCTCTACCATCATCATGAGATATGCTTTTAGATCCGTGTCTAGCTTTTCCGGTGTGTTGAGGTGCCCTGGACTGGGCGAAGTGGGAGTGCTGGGTTCTGATGATGGTGAGTGGTCTTGGTTTCTGTTAGTAAGATTATTACGTTTACCTTTCGCCATCTGGTAATCTCTGGGGTTAGTTGTTGTCGATGTCACTGTTTAAAGATTGGAGCAGAAGCTGTGTTCCACTCACCAGCAGTCTCAAAATCCTGTGGCGGGGGTCCTGGGTAGCTGGCGGTACGCTGGAAGAGGCCTGTGGTCCTACTCAGGCTGGTTTTCTGCTTTCCTAACTAATGCAGTCTCAGTTCCCGCGCGCAATTGGATTGGAGCAGAAGCTGTGTTCCACTCACCAGAAGTCTTAAGATCCTGTGGCTGGTGTTGTGGGTAGCTGGCGAGTGTCAGCCGACCCTGCGCCCTAGCTACCCCGGTGCTTTTCTGACTGGAAGAGGCTTGTGGCCCTATGTAGGCCGGATTTCTGCCTCCCCAACCAAAGCAGTCTCAGGTCCCGCGTGATTGGACTGGAGCAGAAGCTGTGTTCCACTCACCAGCAGTCTCAAAATCCTGTGGCGGGGGTCGTGGGTAGCTGGCGGGTGTCAGCTGACCCTGCGCTCTAGCTACGCAGGTGCTGGTCCGGCCGGATGAGGCCTGTGGCCCTACTCAGGCCGGTTTCTGCTTCCCTAACTAATGCAGTCTCAGGTCCCGCGCGCAATTGGATTGGAGCAGAAGCTGTGTTCCACTCACCAGAAGTCTTAAGATCCTGTGGCGGGTGTTGTGGGTAGCTGGTGAGTGTCAGCCGACCCTGCGCCCTAGCTACCCCGGTGCTTTTCTGACCGGAAGACGCTTGTCACACATATTTTTAAATTCCATCTACAGTAAAACCTCATGAGCTAAGTGGCAAGATCTTATTTCTGTAGTCCAGGAGTTTAAGCAAGTGGCTTGTTAAAGTTTTCATAATATTGTCTATTTAACCAGCATACTTCTCTAGTGCAGCTTCTTAGAGCATGTGTCTCACATGGACATAGGGTGACTGATTGGAAATCATAGTATGTCTTTGGCAAAAGCTTTTTTTCATCATGGTCCTTGGTACCTCACGTTATTTGTGCTGTCATCAATATGCCTGGTTTCTGCTAGGGAACAAACTGTTGTTACAGTTGACAATTGAGTTATAGTATTCTTGAGAATGGAACCAAGTGGAAAACAAATTGGCTCAGGTTACTAATTCTCAGCAGGGATGGATCATCATGGGGTCTACAGACTAAGTTCCACTGGCCAAATCATACCACCATCTGTTTCTTTAAATAAAGTTTTATTGGAACACACACAACTATACTCATCCTTTATAGACTATTCGTTTTAGCAATGCAGAGGCAGAGTTGAGCAGAGGCCTGTAGAGCCTTACTTACTTGTATAGACATTACACACAAGCTTCCTGAACCTTGGAGTACATGATACTGATTTTTATGAAAGATGCTTGTCCTCTAGCACTGAGCTAGGCATTAAGCCCTTCCCTTGGGTGATTTTAGTCAAGTAGCTCATGCAGAGAATCAACAATGAAAACAAACCCTGAACAAAATTGGAATAGTTGGCTAAGTCTTGGCAGAATTTCAAGAGAAGAGTGGTAGTTTGTCTCTTATTTTTCAGTAGTAGTAGGAAGAGGTCTTGGTATGGTTCACAAATTTATAAGATATGAAATATGAAGCTTTGTTAAGATACTCCACGTATGGTGGCACACACCTTTAATGTCAGCACTCAGAAGACAGAGGCAGGCAGATCTCTGTGAGTTTAAAGCCAGCCTGCTTTACATACTGAGATCTCTGCCAGCCAGGGCCTACATAGAGAGACCCTGTCTCAAAGTGGGAAAGGAGACAAATGTATCACTTAAGAAAAGCAGTGGAATGTGAGAAACTCCACTTTCAGGGCTACCTGTGCCATTAGTTTTGTTTTCCTGGAAAGTTTTTTTCATTTGGATGTTTGATCTCAGAACTTTGATTCAAAAATTCTATAACTGATCGGTTTTACGTAGTTTCCTCAAGCATTAATAGAATTACATTATTCTTTTTTTATAAATGATTTTTATTAGATATTTTCTTCATTTACATTTCAAATGCTAGCCCCAAAGCCCCCTAAACCCTCCCCCTGCCCTGCTCCCCAACCCTCCCACTCCCACTTCCTGGCCCTGGCATTCCCCTGAACTGGGGCATATAAAGTTTGCAAGACCAAGGGGCCTCTCTTCCCAGTGATGGCCAATTAGGCCATCTTTTGATACATATGCAGCTAGAGACACGAGCTCTGGGGGTACTGGTTAGTTCATATTGTTGTTCCACCTATAGGGTTGCAGATCCCTTTAGCTCCTTGGGTGCTTTCTCTAGCTCCTCCATTGGGGGCCCTGTGATCCATCCAATAGCTGACTGTGAGCATCCACTTCTGTGTTTGCTAGGCCCCGGCATAGTCTCACAAGAGACAGCTATATCTGGGTCCTTTCAGCAAAATCTTGCTAGTGTCAAGCAAATGGTGTCAGTGTTTGGAGGCTGATTATGGGATAGATCCCCGGGTATGGCAGTCTCTAGATGGTCCATCCTTTCGTCTCAGCTCCAAACTGTGTCTCTGTAACTCCTTCCATGGGTGTTTTGTTCCCAGTTCGAAGAAGGGGCAAAGTGTCCACACTTTGGTCTTCGTTCTTCTTGAGTTTCCTCTGTTTTGCAAATTGTATCTTATATCTTGGGTATTCTAAATTTCTGTACTAATATCCACTTATCAGTGAGTACATATCATTTGAGTTCTTTTGTGATTAAGTTACCTCACTCAGGATGATGCCCTCCAGATCCATCCATTTGCCTAAGAATTTCATGAATTCATTGTTTTTAGTAACTGAGTAGTACTCCATTGTGTAAATGTACCACATTTTTTGTATCCATTTCTCTGTTGAGGGACATCTACAAACCCTTATTTCCTTTGTTCATTTAATTCAGCAGCTTTTAGCATGCTCTACCATTTTGGTTGTTTATTTTTGGTCTTTAAAAGTTCTAAAAAGTTTGACTTTTATATCACAAGTAAAGAATAGTTGTTATAAAACAGAGAAACAGAAAATATTTGCATAGTGAAGAAAATAAAACTTTAACTCAACTGCCTAAAGAGAATACTTTTTATTGATTTTGTTGTATATACTTGCTAGTGTGTATATATAACTATATAACTACATATATATAACTATATATATGATATATGTAACTATATATATAACTATACATACTATATATAACTATATATGACTATATATAACTATATATATAGTTATGACATATAGTTATGATTGTAAACTGTCAGGGAAAATGAACTTGGATTCTAAGGGTTTGCTGATTTCCAAACTATACTTATTCCCATCAAGTCTAACCAAGATACTAGTTGTTTAATATCTTGGTTATACAATTTTTATTTAACAACTGGTACTTTTGAGTCAGTGTAATTCAGTTCTGTCAATCTACTGTATGTACATATGTATATATAGACTGTATATATTTATATGTGTAAAATTTTCTCTTATAATTTGCTTCCCTTATCAAATATGATAAACTAGCTTATAAAATATGATATTTTATTTTAATTTAGTTAAATGTGTTGAGGATTGAGCCTAGGATCTAATACATGCTAAGCAGATGGTGTTGTTAAGCCCAGTATTTTAATTTTTAAAATTTTGATCGATTGACTGTGTGTTTGTGTGCATGTACATGTCTTGGTGTTTGTGTGGAGGTCAGAGGACAACTTGGCAGAGTCAGTACTCTCTTTTCAGCATGTGAGAGAGACCCAGATATTAAACTCAAGTGCTCAGGGTTAGCAGCAAGCACCTTTACCCACCAAGACATTTCACAAGCCCAAAAGTCTTGTGTTTTTCTAAGCTATCAGTTTTGATAACTCCATAGTATTTAAGTGAGTGTATGTGCTTTGATATATTTAATTTCCCTTATAAGAGGGCCTCGAAAATAATCCCAGGATTTTGCCATTACAAATAATGCTGGTTTAAATTCTTTTAGTAAGATTTCTTTGTGAGCTGGTATATCTGAAGCTATCATGTGAACCAAAAGTACAACAAAATAAATGTTTTGTTACATATTATACTTTTTCGGTCTATGCCCCTATTACCCCATCCAGATAGTGAACCCCTCTGAATGAATGGAGTTGGAGTCTCCAAGCTTTTGCTATCATTACCTCTTTGAGAATAAATACCTGGCCATTTTATCTGTCTTCTATACTCTGCTTCTTCTTCTTCTTCTTCTTCTTTTTTTTTTTTTTACCAAAACAATTCTTGTTTTTTAATTAGGTATTTTCTTCATTTACATTTCCAATGCTATCCCAAAAGTCCCCCATACCATCTCCCCTCCCCTCCCCACCCACTCCCACTTCTTGGCCCTGGCGTTCCCCTGTACTGGGGCATATAAAGTTTGCAATACCAAGGGGACTCTCTTTCCAGTGACGGCCGACTAGGTCATCTCTGATACATATGCAGCTAGAGACACGAGCTCCGGGGTACTGGTTAGTTCATATTGTTGTTCCACCTATAGGGTTGCAGACCCCTTCAGCTCCTTGGGTAATTTCTCTAGCTCCTCCATTGGGGACCCCGTGATCCATCCAATAGCTGACTGTGAGCCTCCACTTCTGTGTTTGCTAGGCCCCAGCATAGCCTCACAAGAGACAGCTAGACTGCCATACCCGGGGATCCATCCCATAATCAGCCTCCAAAGGCTGACACCATTGCATACACTAGCAAGATTTTGCTCAAAGGACCTGATATACTCTGCTTCTTTCAATGGTTCAGCAGTATTGAGAGGTGTCAGTTTAGAGGAGATGGGCTTGAGTTCATGAACTCAACTTAAGTGTTATGGTTTTCTTCTGAACAAAGTAGTCTACCGTGTCTTGATGTAATATATTAAAACATTTTTGATTCCATATATATTGCAACATATATGTTGCCTTCTCTCACACATAAACCATACCCCGCCTCACCCCCAAGAAACAAATGAAAAGGGTAATAATTATGAAGTCTGATCTTTGTGCTCACTAAAAAGGTTCTTATATTTCTTTTTGTGCATCAAGGGCTTTACTATTTCAAATGACAAATGTATTCAGGTTGTCATAGATACCTCCAGGTGATAATATAAAGTTACCAACATTCAATAAAACTGACAAAGCCATAAAATCTAGTAGCATTGTAAGATTGTTATGAAAGTGCCTGTTTCAGGGCATAAAAGTCATTCAGTGTTAAAACCCAAGGCCATGAACATTCTTCTAGCTCTTAGGAAAAATCTGTTTTCCCTAGCACTTCATTATGTAAGTTTTTGAACACAGAGAAGAAAATCTTACTGACTTACATACTCAATGACCCACAAACTACATTCTACAATTAACATTTTGTTTCATATACCTTTCCATCTCTCCATGCATCAACTCAATCTGTCTCTTCCTCTCTCTCTCTCTCTCTCTCTCTCTCTCTCTCTCTCTCTCTCTCTCTCTCTCTCTGTATTTGTGTATGCTTCAGAGTAAATCATAGGCATCAGTACTTTTTCTTTCCATCAGTATCTATTATGTAGAGAGGAAAATTTTAGTCATTAGTGAAGGATCTCTTCCTAGAGCAGGTTTGGGATTTTTTAAATAAGATATTTTCTAAACCCTGGACAAGTTGGAATTTAGCTATGGCCCATATGGGCTTATTAGAGCTAAGAAATAGGTAATATGCTGTGGTCTTCCAGTAAAATTCTAACTAACAAGCAACTCTGTGCTGTACACTAATCCAACTTTATTCATCTTCATGATCCCCACCCCGTCAAGCTCCTAATCTGTAGCTCATCTGCAGCTTAGGATATAGCCCACACTGGCCTTGGACTCTTGACAGTCGCTCTGCTCCAGTGTCTAGACTACAGCCACTAGAGAGTGCTGAGCCTGCAAATGTGTGTGTGTGTGTGTGTGTGAGTATGTGTGTGTGTGTGTGAGTATGTGTGTGTGTGTGAGTATGTGTGTGTGTGTGTGTTTCCATGCATATATTAAACTAGGGTGATTTGTGGCATTTGTTTTATGTAGAATTGTGGAACATTTACACAAAACAGCATTACCCCTGTTAATCCTCTTTCACAGGTGGATGACAAGGTATTTTTTCTATTTTGTGATTGAGGGAAAAGTTCTGGTCAGTGCTTTACATACAGTTGCACAGTTACTGTTTTGGGAAGAAAACAAAGCATTTTTGAGTCTCTAGAAGTGAAGTACTTCCCATTCCCTAGTTTTCTTAGCTTTGGTAGCTTTCAGTGTTACCTTTGCTTGGTTCTCTGTTCTTATTGGTCTACTGGAGGGCTTGCAGAAAAGCAGCTCCTTAGAACTGATCCCGAGAGTGAATGATTGGAGAGATTTATAACAGCCAGGCAAGGGGTTGAGAATCAGGCTAAGTGAAAACGGGATGACTGCGAAAAAGGAAACAATTCTGCCAGTCATTACTGTCTCTGACTCATTGATTTGTTTCTAGGGGTTGTGAAGTCTTCTGCATCTACTGTCAGTCGGACCAGAATGAAGAACCTTATGTGAGCATCACTAAGAAACGACAGATGCCAAAAGATGGCCTTTCAGAGGAGGTCGAGAAAGAGGTTGGCCAGGCAGAAGGCAAGCTGATTACCCACCGTTCTGCATTCAGCCGGGCATCAGTGATTCAGGCTTTCCTAGGCTCTGCCCCACAACTGACCCTCCAACTGTATATAACTGTCTTGGAACAGAGCATCACTACTGGAAGATGTATGTATGCATGCTTTTTTGTTAAAAAAAATAATCTGCTTACATTTAGGGTTCAACTGACAAACAAGACTTTTTCTATTCAGGTAAAATCAGTTTATATGTGCATCTGTTCTGAGTCTGTGTTCCATTTGCTAACCTAAAATCCCAAGGAATTGAAATAATAACACTTTTTTTGTGGTGAGGAGGGTTTATAAGTCTGTATTTTTCCCAGAGCTCAAAAGGAAAAGTTCACTTACTCTAGTGTAGACCAGCTGAGGGGGCTCAAATATTGGGAGCTTTAAATCATTGAAGACTGATTTACTGACATGTTTTTGGACCTCTTTTCTGTGTGGAAAGAATTTAGACTTCCTTATAGCATGGTACTGCTTGCAAGTATGAAACTAGTGTCATTTTTTGTGACTTTGACTTAGGAATCATGGGAGCTCTCTACATTTTAACTGGAAGGTTCTTATTTTCCTTTCTTTCTTTCTTTCTTTCTTTCTTTCTTTCTTTCTTTCTTTCTTTCTTTCAGTACAGTCTAATTAATAGAACAAATTCAATAGTTTTTTTTAATTAGGTATTTATTTCATTTACATTTCTAATGCTATCCCAAAAGTCCCCCACCCACTCCCACTTCTTGGCCCTGGCGTTCCCCTGTACTGAGGCATATAAAGTTTGCACGACCAATGGGCCTCTCTTTCCACTGATGGCCAACTAGGCCATCTTTTGATACATATGCAGCTAGAGACACGAGCTCTGGGGGGTACTAGTTAGTTCATATCGTTGTTCCACCTATAGAGTTGCAGATGCCTCCAGCTCCTTGGGTACTTTCTCTAGCTCAGTTTTAATATAAGTACAGTGTTGTGCCATGATAAATGTTACCTATCCTATTAGATTCTGAAACCTAGAAACATTTCATCATATCAAGAGGAAAACATGAACACGTAGGTCTTGTCAGATTGTAAAAATCTAAGAGAAAGAGTTCCCATAAGAGGAGGATATAACCAGGTGGGCTTTGGTGGCCTGCCTACAATTCCAGTTGTGGGAGGCTAAGACAGAATCTCCAGAGCAAGGTGGCTAGTAAGACTATATTGGTGAGCTCTGGCTTGGATTGAGAGATCTCATCTTAGTAAATACGATAGAAGACTGATCAAGGGTGAGTCTAGATCTCAACTTCAGGCCTTTATGTGTGTGGCCACATAGGACACAGGAGCACATGCAGACATTCACTCACACAGTTACACACACATGAAAATGAGAAAAGATAAAACAGACATATTCAGTAAGGTGAGCTGTTTCCTAATATGGGCATTTCTGCACTGAACACCAGAGTTCAGTGGCTACCAGTGATATCATAAAGTATGTTGTAACAAAGCCCTCTCAAGGATAACTTCATAGGTGGGTGAGAAGGTTGGTTATTTGGAGAGTCTCAGGCCAACAGAGAGGGCCATCTGAGCCAAAAGCTCCACACAAACATCATGGCCAGGATAATGAAAAGGCGAAGAAGACAGAAAAGAACCTGCTCCCAGAGAGGTGAGCTTCCTGTTAGCCTTGTAGATCGTCTCCTACGAGAGGGAAACCATTCCGGTCGCCTGAGCTCTTCTGCACTTTTATTCCTCACGAGCGTGCTCGAGGAGTTAACATCGAACATCCTTGAACTGGCTGATGAGGTGGCCCACACCGCTGGCAGGAAGTGCATAGCTCCAGAGGATGTACGTCTGGTGGTACAGAGCAACGAGCAGCTCCAACAACTCTTCAAACCAGGTGGCATATCTGGTGGTGAGTGAGCCACCAGAACCTGATGACAACTGATGATGCCTGGGTCTCAAGAGTCTGGAGGTCCACCACACCTTCAGCCTCACCCTGCCCCAGGGTCCTACTAGCTGGGGGAGCAAATCAAACATGCTATTAAAGCATTGAGATTGAACCCATTGATCCTGGCTCCTTTTGTTGCTTCATTTTGAACTAGATGTTGCTATGAACCACCCGGGAGGGTGATGGTGGATTTGAAGCTGTTGTTAATGTGGGGAACTTGATTTCCAGAGGAAATTTCTAATAGGGACCACAAGAGCAGTGGTCTTGGTGGGAGGAGGTGGTGATGTGTAAGCACTTTTGAACCGGTGGCAATGGGAGGATTTGGCTAAGGTAGAGGGCAGAGAAGCTGTCCTGGTAGTCTGTGAGCCCACATGGCCTTGGAAGGCCAGGAATTTGGCTTCAGCCTCCCAGGCACATTGGATTCCCAATGAGATGCTGCTAACTGGAGATGGGTGGATTGAAGACATGGACTGTGGTAGGAAAGTCTTCCTTGGAGGTTAGGTCTCAGGTTAGAAGATGATGACTGTGGGGTGGGGGAGACCATGTGTGGCATAATGTTGGCGTGAGGTTCAAGGGTCAGGAGACTTCCCTGAGCACTGAGCAATGATGGTGAAACCAGAAGAGAAAAGCTGGAAGAAGACCCCATGGGAAGACCAGCAGGCTCGACTAACTAGAACCCCGAGATCTCTCAGATACTGAACCACCAACCAGACAGCATACACTAGCTGGTCCCAGGCCCCAAACACATAGAGCAGAGGACTGCCTGGTCTGGACTCAGTGAGAGAAGATGCACCTAACCCTTGAGAGACTTGAGTTGGGCTTTGGTAACCAAAATCTTGTTCTGTTAAATATCATGCTAACTTACCAGTATTAAAATGTTCTGCAATTTACAAAATGTGTTTTATGTGTATGAGTGTTTTGGGTACATGTATGTCTGTGTACCACATGTGTACATTCCTCCTGGAGGCGGGAAAGGAGTGTCATGTCCTCTGGCATTGGAGTTAATAGCTGGTTGTCAGCTGCTGTGTGGGTGTTGGGAAATGAGCCTGATCCTCTCAACATGCTCTTAACCTTAGAGTCATCCTCCAGGCCCTGTTCTTAAACTGGCCATTTACATGGTCTGAAAAGCACTTACATTATGACATGAGAAGCCTGTGCCTAAGATCCTATTCTCTAAAATCACTGAAGTCCATTTTTACTGGACTCTGAAACACTTGTTGGTTCATTATAGATTAAAAAAAAAATCAGAGAAGACTGAAACCTAAGTCCGTGTAGTTCACTGATGTCTTATAATAATTTTCACAAGTGAACAATCAAGTGAGAGTGCATAATAGATATAATACATCTGATTATACCCCTGGAAGTAGGAATAGAAAATTGATATGCAAAATAAAATAACAAAACTAATACAAAAAGATTATTTTGGTCAAAATAGCTCTAATAATGACACATTTCAAAGACACATGCAATAATTTGTAGGTGTGTATGTGCTAATAGATCTACATAGAAAAGTGTAATATGAATTCTTACTCAAAAATTACTGTTATATGATACCTAACAAAAATTTAAAAGGGAAGATTTGAAGTCTTTTTTCTTAATTTACTGAAATAACAACTGGCAACACCATAATTTTATTACCTAATATCATGAGGGACGGCACCAACGGGACCCTGATAATTAAAAGTTGGGCTCTATAATCTGTTGCCAAGTATCCAGTATTGGTTCCCATGCCCTTGTAGATATGAAGATATGATTCATGCTTAAGTCTATTACATAAGAGTAGTGTTATATTTATGTATAATATACACCCATTTTTCCTATATTTTATCTTAATATCTCATTTGAACAGGAATTTGCTATCTTGCCTAGGGTGACCTCATATTTGGGAGCTGAGTGATTCGCCTACGTCAGCTTCCTAAGTATCTGGGACTACAGGCATGAACCATTACACGTGGCCCTTCCCTATAATTCATGCCAGCTACAGGCCACTTATAAACAGCACAATGTAGGTGGAATGTAAATAGCTTTTCTTCTTGATTGTTTAGGGAAGGATGAAAAAGAATTATACTTAAGTACAAACACAGTTTTCTAACATTTTCAGTGTGCAGTTGGTTGAATTGTAGATGGAGAACCTGCACATAAGAATCCTAACCGTATGCAATGGTGTCAGCTATGCCGGGGCCTAGCAAACACAGAAGTGGATGCTCACAGTCTGCTATTGGATGGATCACAGGGCCCCCAATGGAGGAGCTAGAGAAAGTACCCAAGGAGCTGAAGGGGTCTGCAACCCTATAGGTGGAACAACAATATGAACTAACCAGTACCCCCAGAGCTCGTGTCTCTAGCTGCATATGTATCAGAAGATGGCCTAGTCTGCCATCATTGGAAAGAGAGGCCCATCGGTCTTGCAAATTTTATATGCCTCAGTACAGGGGAATGCCAGGGCCAAGAAGTGGGAATGGGTGGGTAGGGGATTGGCGGGGGAGGGTATGGGGGACTTTTGGGATAGCATTGGAAATGTAAATGAAGAAAATACCTAAAAAAAAAAAAGAATCCTAACCTTACATTTATGTTAGCATGGTTTCCTCCCCTAAGATGAATGACGATAAGGCTGAGCACCTCTTTTGCTTTGACTTTCTCCCTGTGACTCGTTAATACTGATGTAAGAAAGTTATTTTCTCTAACATTGCCTCTGACAAGTTGGAAGAACAAATGTTGTCTTTCCAAGGATTCTTTGGAAGTCTTAGACAAGTTTAACCATGAAAGACAACATGAATTTTAACTTCATGTCTAAGAAAAGCAATATAAATTATGTTTTAGCACCTTATGATAAGAGCAGATTACTACCCCCAAAACACTCATTTTCACAAAAAGAAAACCAGTTCAAAACGACCATTTTCTCAGATGGGCCACCAGTTTAAGGTTTGTTTGAATAAAATCAACAAATGTGTCTTTTGACTGTCTTACTAATAAACCCAATACAAGAAAGGTAGTTTTGCCATTTTCAACTCTTAGTGGTTGTTATACAAGAACTGTACAAGGTTAGTCTATCTCTTTCTCCTCATGGAGGGAGCCTGAGGGCTGAGCCCTCCCTGAGGTCTTATAGGCAGTTGAGCAGGATGAACGCTCCTCCCCCTCCCTGAGGAAATACTGGTGCTTAACTGTTGCTCAGGAGGGGGAAGTCAGCTACCTCAGCAGTTTAGACACTGGTAAGTTAATGTGAGGTACCACAAATAACTCTTTATTCTTTTGTTACACATACACAGACTAAAACAGGTTTGGCAAAATTTTAGAGCCTATTTGTGTTCCTCTTTTATATTCTTTTTCCATAGACCTTTTACAGTTTTCTATAATGGTCAAATTTGTCATTGACCATTCTTCCCTTTTCCCATTCTAGAGCAGCAATCCACTGTACTTTAGGGCAGACACAGTATCTTTTCTGCCCGTAAGAAATCCTCCTAGCACTTAGAAGGCTGAGTGAAGCAGGAAAATTGTCACAATTTCAAGGCTAGTCTGGAAGACAGAAGTCCAGCTCAGCCTGAGCTATGCTGTGCGACTGTCTCAAAAATAATAAGCCTTATCATCTTGAGATTCCAAGTATGACTTCATTCACATAACTTTTAAGGGACTTCTTGTAGTTCCAGAGATCAAGAAGACTGATGGATAATTAGGAGTTTCTGTCCTTCCAGCAAACTTAGTCGCTTTCATGGGCACACCTAGTGCATTCTCTTTTTCTGTTTTGTTTTGTTTTTTAAAAGATAATATATTTTATATTTTATCTTAATTTTATTAATATTCTACAGTGCTTGCACTACTCAGGAAGCAGCCCAATGCTGTGGCCAGGAAGTAGGCTTTTTTTTAATTGGGTATTTATTTCATTTACATTTCCAATGCTATACCAAAAGTCCCCCACACGCTCGCTCACCCACTCCCCCACCCACGCACTCCCACTTCTTGGCCCTGGTGTTCCCCTGTACTGAGGCATATAAAGTTTGCACAACCAATGGGCCTCTCTTTCCACTGATGGCCGACTAGGCCATCTTCTGATACATATGCAGCTAGAGACATGAGCTCTGGGGGGGACTGGTTAGTTTATATTTTCATTCCACCTATAGGATTGCAGATCCCTTTAGCTCCTCGGGTACATTTTCTAGCTCCTCCATTGGGGGCCCTGTGATCCATCCAATAGCTGACTATGAGCATCCACTTCTGTGTTTACTAGGCCCCGGCATAGTCTCACAAGAGACAGCTATATCTGGGTCCTTTCAGCAAAATCTTGCTAGTGTATGCAATGGTGTCAGCGTTTGGAAGCTGATTATGGGATGGATCCCCAGATATGGCAGTCTCTAGATGGTCCATTCTTTTATCTCAGCTCCAAACTTTGTCTCTGTAACTCCTTCCATGGGTGTTTTGTACCCAATTCTAAGAAGGGGCAAAGTGTCCAGCTTTGGTCTTCATTCTTCTTGAGTTTCATGTGTTTCGCAAATTGTATCTTATATCTTGGGTATTCTAAGTATCTGGGCTAATATCCACTTATCAGTGAGAACATATCATTTGAGTTCTTTTGTGATTGGGTTACCTCACTCAGGATGATGCCCTCCAGTTACAGCACTTGCTCCCATAGCAACTTTCACAGCATGGCAGAAACCCTTGTAGTCATTTACAGACCCAAAGCTAGAAACTCTTTGTAGTGTGGGCTTTGTAGGTTTACCAGGCCATTCTCAGACTCCTATCTTACTTGGAAATTATCTTAAAAAGATACACTGAATATTTGGTCTTTAGTTTTCTAAAAGTCTCAGAAATACTGATCAAAATAACAGAATACAATAATTCAACAGGACAAAATTCATTTTCTTACAACATAGATTTAGGCTTTTTATAATATTAAATATTTGTTATGAGTAATTCTAGCTCATTTGGTCATGAATATGTATGTTTTTAGGAAAACAATTCTAAGAAACTTAAAATGTATACTTGTATTGTTATGTATAACATCGGCAGATTAGAGAAGACATGCTTATTTATGTTAAACTCATGAATCTACTATTCATTGCCTATTTTAAAAATCAGAAACCTCCCTAGTCAAAATATTAAACAGCTGTTCTCTTGTATGCCATGACATATTAGTAGATATTTAAATGTATTAATTGATCTACTAATGAGTATAAATGTGACAGACCAGATTCTCTGTTCCCTTTCACCTAATGCCTCTATTCTATGTAAAGTATGACGACAATTAGAAATACCCAAATTCTAAAGTCAAATCCTCACCTCTTTCTACCAGTCATAGGAAATCATTTAATAGCTATGGTAGTGTAAGTCTGTAATCCCAGCACTTGGGAGTTGGATGCAGGAGGATCAAGGACTTTGACTGTCCATAGCTACATAGTGAGTTTGAGGACAGCATGAGTCATGTAGGACTGTCTCAAAAAAAAAATGCTGTCCCCCACAAATCAAACAGAAACATAATGTTAGCATAAGGATATAAAAATAGTAAATACGAGTATCCTGTTGGCCCTCTGGATTTACCTGTACAAGTCAAGAAGGAAATTCCAGGGCAGACATTTCACTTTGCATAATGTGTATTTGTCAACAAGATCTGTCTTCTATGTGATTCTATATTTTGTGACTCTATGGTCATCTTTTTCTGTGTTGCTAGGTGTTTAAAGGCACTCTTTCTTTAGAAAGGGTAAAACCATGTTACCTGTATATATGCCACTTATCCATTCACGAGGAAAATGGCAGATATAGCCAGTTCAGTAGGAGAATGTTGACCAGCAATACTAAAATAAATGTATAATTAGAAATGATTTTGTTTTACTATATTGTTGAAGGGAAAACTACTGAAACCTGGATATCCATTGCGTTCCTTGTTTAGACCAGTATACTGACAGCATATAGCCCAGAGCTGGTAAGAAGCAGGGCTTAGTCAATCACAGGAGATGCCTTGCCCCAGACTTTGGAGATGGCAGCAAATAACTGTAAGGACCACCTCTTATTTTAGACAGAGGCAGTACAATTGATGATGACATGTTCCAATATAGTAAAAATAAATAAATAAATAAATAAATAAATAAATAAATAAATAAATACTGATGTTTGTGATTTAGAGCTTGGCCAGGGCCATTCTAGCCCCATCCTTTGACAAAAGCACAACACAGCTCAGAAAATCGTGGTGATGCCATCATCAAATGTCAGACTTAAATCGATAGATGTGCTTCAAAGTTCTCTCTGGCAGTTTTTAGATGGTGGTATTTGTGAGACATCTAAATGAACCCTAGGATTAGGAGCATGCTCTGTAGAGTTGGGAGTGGATATATAGACTGCAGAGATAAAATGGGAAGCATGGCAGATCCTTGGATAGCCTGAGCCACATATCCTTGCAGCTGTGGCAAAAGATTCAGTGCAGATTGCCAATACCTATGCCAATGAGCATGTACCCTAGCATACACTAGTACTTGGGTACTGCTGGGTGGTGTGTAGAAGATAGCATTGATTGGGTCAGTTCAAAACTAAGGGATCTGGCAGTTAATAGGCAAAACTTCAGACTATATCCTTCCAATGAATAACTAGGATCCAGTCTAGATGAATCTCTGGATCTCCATTAGACACGAATAGCATGCAGTATCCTAGAGTAGTACCCAGCTTAATGATGCTACTGTTTCTCTTGTGTCTTTCCGTTTCTGCCTCCACCAAGTTCATTTCTTGGCATGCCTCCCAAATGAACTTTCTTGTCCTAACCTGTGGTATTTGAGAGTAGTTGTCTGAATAGAAATGATAAATTGAGCCATGGCATGCACAACTGTGGAAATGGAAACCATCGAGGGCCAAATGTTGTAAGATCTACATAGTCTGTGAAAAAGTAAATGCTTTCGCTTTCAGCAGGAGAGAGAATGGACTTTTTCACTAAGCTGGAAGGGGTCCAATAAAGGGTTTATTTTACTGGAGAGTTTCATAAGAATTAACCAGAACACAGTTGCAGTTGTTCTTACAGAAGTGAGCTGGATAGATGGGTAAACACTGGCTAGTATAGGGAACTTGAATTAAGGGTTTTCAAGGTGTTTGTTGGAAATCATGATTAATAATTTCCTCCCTCTGTGTCATTTCTACTATGTTTGTGTGAAGGGCGAATAAACTAGGATACATAGATCTAGCTTTATTGTATAGTTTTTGAACATTGGCGATTTGACAAATCCATCTGTATAATCCCGTCATACTCTAGAGCTCTGTATTAGCCAAACACATTCTATAGCTCCTGGGGACATACCCACAAATGAACAAACACAACTTTATTGTGTTGCTTGTTTTCAGAATTGACTGCATTTTATGAATAATCTAACTGCACTAGCTTCAGTTTCTATGTTCTTAGAGAGAGGTTAGGAAAATGAGTGAGAGGACAGTCTTTTGTGTGTATATGTAGTCCTTTACATGAGCTAAGCTTACACATTTCAGTCATAGCATCAGTTTCAGGTTTTTACATGCTTACTCATAAGAACATACATATACAAAGATCTTCTAAGTCTCTAAAATGTCTAAAATACATTGAAATGCTGACAGAGTGAGAATATGTGTTTTTAATATGTTTATGTGTTATGCCTTTACTCTAAGTGTACGGTTTTTAGAGGGAGGCAGTAGGGTGAACCCACATGAGCTACTAGATCTGGATGTGGGAGGATGTCTGGTTTATCATGGCTGCATTGGAAATTACTCTCTTCAGTATGGTTCCTACTTCCTTGTAGGCTACTCTGGTGATCCAAGGCTCTGAAACTGTTTAAGGATAGAAACCCATAATGTCTCTTTGGTCTAGCCATTAGCCAAGGATTCTCTCAGTTGCTATAGACCATATTTCCACAAAGCCTGACCAAGAAGAGATTGGGAGACAGACGTAAATGCCCCCCATGGTAATATGCCTGCTGAATTAGCACTACTGAGTAGAATGTTTTCACTTTAAATGCACAGAAACAAGCTTTCTCTAATCACTAGCCTGTTGTGCCACCCAAGCAATGCTACATTGTCTCTCCCTTTTCTCAACTTATCTTTCTATATTCACAATTAGCCTGTCTTACTTTCCATTTAATTATTTATATCCTTTAGTCATATCTCTAATGCCATCTTAACTATCAAAGCTTCTTCTAATGATCATCGGGAGTGGTTCAGAACGCTTGCTCTTAGATTTGGTTCCAAGCATCTCCATCTTGTCTATAAGCATCTGTGTCTCCAGTTCCAGGTTATCTGACCCCCTCTTCTGACTTCTGCTGGTACCAGGCACAAGAATCAAATGATTCAACACAATCTCTTTTAGTTAGGAAGTATATATGATCATCTGTATAAATACTGTGCTGTGTAACAGCATGCCAGAATGTACTAGTCCTATCTGATTATAACTTAGTGTTCATGCTTTGACACATCAGTGCCACTCACCCTCACTGCCACACCCCATTATTCTCCACAGTCTCATACTGTGTGGGCAGGGATTTTAGAGTCTACACATGAATGAGATCATCTGGTACTTTGAGTGTAAGGGTTTTGTCATTTGATACAGTTAAAGTTTCATCTCTTTCCACAAATGACAAGATTTACTCCTTTTTATAGGTGAGTAGAATTCCATTATACACACATATATATATATATATATATATATACACACACATATATATATTCATGATATATATATATATATACACTATATATATATTTCATAGATATGTATATTTATCAGTTAGTAGATGTTCATGTTGTTTCTCCCTGCCCTTCATTTTGGTTCTTTTTTAATAATGCTGCCTTAATCCAAGGTAAGCAGATACCACTTAACATATGGATTTTATTTCCTTTGGGTATGTAACCAGGAGTAGGGATTGATGGATCATTCAGAAGTTAGTTCTCTTTTCATTTTTTGAGTGAATTCATTACTGATTTCCAAAATAGTTGTACATTTAAATATTTAAATAAAAGACTTGATATCATTCTTGTTATATTTCCTTTTCTTGGATTCATTCTCAAGGTAACCTATTGCTGAAATAAAAGTTTGAATCATGATATTTATAGGTCTTCTATTTCCCAACTATCAATCTGTCCTCATCCAAAAGTTGACAGCTTGGATAATTTGAAGGGGCAATATGGAAAGCCCTGCAACTTTAGAAACCTGTGAGCCTGAAAGCATTGCTTAACTAGTTGTGAACTTACATAACTGTGCTTACAGTTAGCATCATTTCTAGTTTCTTAACTTAGCCATAAAGTTACTGTGCAAACATAATCTATTTGTCTGGTTTTTGCTGTTTCATTTTAAATTGTTTGGAAGGTTTTGGAGACAGGGTCTTACTTTGTAGTGCAGTCTAACCCAGAAACCCCCTCAGTTCTCCAGCCTCCGCGTTTCAGAGTCCTGGGATTACAAGCTCAAGCTACAATGCCCAATTTTCTGCGTGTTGTTGTTGTTGTTGTTGTTGTTTCCTAGACGTCTTGCTGATAATGATACACCAATGTCTATAGTGTTGATTCACTTACTAATTACAGGTACCCTTTTGGACTTTAATTCAAAACATCAGTAATGTCTTCTTAAATAGGATCAGAAAATGATATAATAGCTACCTACCTCTTTGTCTGATTAATCAATCTTCACATGGAGTGTTTGCTTTAGATACATGTTTCTTTTTCCTTTTTGGAAATAACATTTCTGTGAGGGGAATTTCTGTGAGCTCTCCTTGTCATGATTTTAATATTTATCAAACTAGTGGATGTATAAATGTACTGTAGAGACACTATATGCCTGAGTAGTATATATGCTGGCTTTGTAAGTGTTTGAACTTTGTCACATTCTTAGCTCGTGAGTCATATAAAGATAGGACACAGTTTGATGACTTCTGTTCTCTGTGACTGCAGTATTATCATTTCTCCTTGACTTGTGTGACTTCCTTGGCACAAGTCCTTTTAGAGCAAAAGTGATAATGGTTGTTTTCCTCATCTATTTCCTTAAAAGGTTAGAAAATTGTCTTGATATCCCAAAACACTGACAAAAACAACTTAGAGAAAAAGGATTTATTAGAGCTCAGAATTCAAGTGTATAATTCTTCATGGTAGGAAAGTCAAGCCGAAGCAACTGTCACACTATATCCAGTCAAGAAACAGAGAGCAATCAATGAATGCTCCATGTAACAGTTCTGTTCCCCTTCCCCATTTGTATAATCCTGCTTTCTAGCTGAAGGATGGTGCCACTTACAGTGTACGAATCTCCCCAGATCCACTGACATAATCAAGATAATCTCCCAAGGCCAGACATGGCCAAATGCCCATCTCTCTCATGACCCTAGATTCTACAAGGTGACTGTTAACACAAACCATTTTAAAGATTAAGGTAGAAAATTGGTTCTTAAAATGACTTAAATATTGTAAATGTTTGTTTTACATGTTTTCTTCCTGTTTACCTTATTTTCACTGTTTCTAACCTCCGTGTGTGTGTGTGTGTGTGTGTGTGCGTGTGTGTGTGCGTGTGTGTGTGTGTGTGCATGTGTGTGTATGCGTATGCGCATGCGCGTGTGGGCAAATGCTTCTACATGTGTTTATTAAGACCCTAGGATGCCAAGATGTGTGTGACTTTGTGTTTGGATATTTTGCACTTGTAGATGCCTAGACAGAAAGTACAGGTTTGCTTTCTTGCTTAGAGGTTTCTTTTTGATGTGGTGCAACAATAATGATAAATTCAGGAGGTGTGCTTGCATGTGGAGCAGCCTCTTCTTCACAGTATCAGCTGTTACTTTGCTGAAGTCCTTTGGATCTAAGATCAGTAGCTTAGTCTGAGGTGGCCTGCCTTTCTACCAAATAGTTGTGTTGCCACGCTATTATTGTAGATCATTTTGTAAGCTGCAAACTACACATGTCAACATAAACTTTGAAGGGATGTTAAAGAAATTAAGGGAGACAGTCTGACCACATTAGAATAATGTTTCTTGGTTGCTTGCACTATTTGGGGATGTTTAGGTAGAATAATCTTGTTAGAGGAAGTATATCAAAATGCTCAGGCTTTGAGGCTATATAGCCCACTCTGCTTTGTTGTGTTTGAGGCTATATAGCTCTCTCTGCTCTGTTGTGTTTGAGGCTATATAGCTCTCTCTGCTCTGTTGTGTTTGAGGCTATATAGCTCTCTCTGCTCTGTTTTGTTTGAGGCTATATAGCTCTCTCTGCTTTGTTGTGTTTGAGGCTATATAGCTCTCTCTACTTTGTTGTGTTTGAGGCTATATAGCTCTCTCTGCTCTGTTTTGTTTGAGGCTATATAGCTCTCTCTGCTTTGTTGTGTTTGAGGCTATATAGCTCTCTCTGCTCTGTTGTGTTTGAGGCTATATAGCTCTCTCTGCTCTGTTGTGTTTGTGGCTATATAGCTCTCTCTGCTCTGTTGTGTTTGAGGCTATATAGCTCTCTCTACTTTGTTTTGTTTGAGGCTATATAGCCCTCTCTACTTTGTTGTGTTTGAGGCTATATAGCCCACTCTGCTTTGTTGTGTTTGAGGCTATATAGCTCTCTCTACTTTGTTGTGTTTGAGGCTATATAGCCCACTCTGCTTTGTTGTGTTTGAGGCTATATAGCTCTCTCTGCTTTGTTGTGTTTGAGGCTATATAGCCCACTCTGCTTTGTTGTGTTTGAGGCTATATAGCTCTCTCTGCTCTGTTGTGTTTGAGGCTATATAGCTCTCTCTGCTCTGTTTTGTTTGAGGCTATATAGCTCTCTCTGCTTTGTTGTGTTTGAGGCTATATAGCCCACTCTGCTTTGTTGTGTTTGAGGCTATATAGCTCTCTCTGCTTTGTTGTGTTTGAGGCTATATAGCTCTCTGCTCTGTTGTGTTTGAGGCTATATAGCTCTCTCTGCTCTGTTGTGTTTGAGGCTATATAGCTCTCTCTGCTCTGTTTTGTTTGAGGCTATATAGCTCTCTCTGCTTTGTTGTGTTTGAGGCTATATAGCTCTCTCTACTTTGTTGTGTTTGAGGCTATATAGCTCTCTCTGCTCTGTTTTGTTTGAGGCTATATAGCTCTCTCTGCTTTGTTGTGTTTGAGGCTATATAGCTCTCTGCTTTGTTGTGTTTGAGGCTATATAGCTCTCTCTGCTTTGTTGTGTTTGAGGCTATATAGCTCTCTCTGCTTTGTTGTGTTTGAGGCTATATAGCTCCCTGTGTTGTGCTTGTCTTGGGAGATCTGATTACTCTGCTTTCTGCTCTGGCCACTATTCTTTTTGCTATTTTGCTTATCTGCCAAGATGGAATTTTTTCTACTTTTCTCTTTTCTTTTTCTTTATTCTTCTCCCATACAATACTTCTTGACTACAGACTCCCCTCCCTCCACTCTCCAAGTCCCCCACTCTCCTCTCTCCCAGATTCACTCCTCCTATGTTTCCCTTTAGAAAGTGCAGGCCTCCCAATTGATATCAACTGAACATGGCATAACAAAATACAGCATGACCAGGCACAGACCCTCATATCAAGACTGGACAAGGCAACTCAGTAGGAGGAAGAAGATCCCAAGCTCAGGCAAAAGAGTCAGAGACACCCCCATTTCCATTGTTTGGAGTCCCACAAGAACACCATAAGGTATATGCAGAGGACCTAGTTCTGATCCATATAGGGCCTGTGCTTGTCGCTTCAGTCTCTGTGATTTCCCATGGGCCCTGCTTACTTGATTCTCTAGGCTGTGTAGTCCTGGTGTCCTCGACTCCTCTGGCTCCTACAGTCCTTCATCCCTGGTGAACATTTACCCCTCTGGAACTGTAAGGCAAAATAACTCTTCTGTAGGTTGATGTTGTACCACAAAAATAGAAAAGTCATTAATATGGTCCCCTTATACATGTAATATCCCTTGCTGATAATGAGTGTGTGTGTGTGTGTGTGTGTGTGTATGTGTGTATATGTGTGTGTATATATATATATATATATATATATATATATATATGATGTTTTTCTTTGAAGGTGAATTGCATGTATATTTTCACCTTTCATTTTCTGTTTTCTGTAGTCACTCTGTGTTAAGTGAGAAAAGGAAAAGTTGACTAATGGCTATATATTCATAAAGAAATAAGGTGAATATATAGAAAGAGTTAAACGGACTCACACGGCAATACATTTTGCATGTTGTGAATGATATCCAGGGAAGCCCTCATAGAGATGTTTTTGTATGGCTATGAATCATTGATGTTAATGGCCTTTTCTAATTAAAGTTACTTCTTCAGTTAATTATTATGTGGGAGACCAAGAAAGACGGTGTCTTATACCAGGGTTAGTACAAAGACACATGGTATTCATTATGATATAGAAAATTAGGAGAATAAGTTCTTGCCTTTAGGATACCTGAGGTTAATTTCCGTTGGGTTGTGGTTCAAGACATGGAGTAACTATCTGCTTCTCAGCATTTTCTATGTCATATTGTACATGTAGATCAGGATCCAGATATCAACATTAATTAGAGGAAATATTTCTCTGTGTATATCTGTTCATTGATAATGGACTAGTAAATGAAGAGGATTACATTTGTTTTACCTATAGTATTTATTGGTTTAACAATAAATCTTTGTTACTAACTCATAATTATTGAGTTCCTACAACTAGTTTGTATATTAGGTACAGTTTATGTACTGTGGCACTATTCAGAAAGTTATATTCCACTCTGCCCACAGTCCCAATTTACATCATAGGTGAATGGCCCGTGAATGAGATACTGGATCCTTGGTCCTCACTCCTCTATTTGTTTTCTGACTGCCATGAGGAAAGTTGTCTTTTGTACCACATATTCCCAGCTGTGATGTACTACCTTGCTACAGGATCCCAAATAAAACTTTTATCTTTTAAAGTTGTTTATTTCAGGTACTTTGTTATACCCATAAAAATTTTCATATACTATATGCCAGATGTCAGTAAATAATACAAGATCTTTGTCCACTAACAGTCTATCAAGTATATCAATTTAACTCATGTATTTTTATCTAAAAACCAAGTATTGGTAGAATGATAAAAAAGAGGTAATTGAAGGCTGTGGTTATTGAAATTTTCAATTAACAAAAGTTGTTTAAATCATAATGAGTACAGAATAATGTATTTGAAAATAAAAAGGTATAAACAGTTGGGGAAGGGTTACTGAGAAGCATTGCCACTGAGATGATTAATAGAGGTTAGAATGACTATCTTGTTAGTAAAGAGAAAATGCAATAGCTTATTTTAGCCACAGAGGGTCCAATATCCAGAGCTGATTGTTTATAAAGTTGAATGTCCATGACACACTGCTTTTATGAGGTTCTGTCATGCCTTGACCTAGCTGTGGATAAGAGGCTGAATGGAGAACCTCTGCATTGCATTTTGAGGGGCCGTGGGACAGCACATTTGAGGGCCCCACACGGGAATGCAAGAACTTCCTTCATCTGACTATCAAAGCCAGCATTTTCTTGTCCAGCTAAACTCACCGATGCTTCTTCTCTCTGCCTGAGACCGGATGATAAGAAAGGAGGGGGACAAGTTGGTAGGGCGGATAGAGGAGTATGTCCCTGCCCTGCTTCTTCTGAGCATTGCTTGTGTCCTCAGAGGTGATCCCTAGGAATGAGCTTAGTGAAGTAAGGCTTATCTGTTTTTTGGGCATAGGCAGTATAATTTCAGAAGGTCTTTAGATGTGGGCCACTCATATAATAGAAATGGGGAAATGTGGTCTCAGTGGAAACAACTGTGATCAACTTGACAAGAGTCAGGGAAGTCTTTTGAGTCCCAGTGGGGATCCAGGTAGTTTAACAGGCTGTCTTGTTAATGATAGAGATTAAAAAGGAGAAACTGAGAAATACACCCAGATATGTTTATTTAGGTGGGAAAAAAAGCCTACTGGTTGAGACCAAACCAAACTTCTAGAATGAGACTGCATAGCTTTCAATACCAGCACTGTTCATGGAGCTGAGTGGTACCAGGAGATATGAGGATAATAACACTAACTACTTTATATTCATATTATAGCAGTGATAGAATTAAGTGATTAACACCTGTAAAATCCTTATGTCTTGGGCATGAAATAAGTACAATAAGAGGAAAAAGAGGTGGGGGAGGGTTACATTTGGAGTACAAAAAGTCTTATCAGGAGGCAGTGTTATGGAAGTCAAGAAATTGTAGTATGTCTGGGGAGGAAAAGAGCAAAATGACTCAGTATCTCCAGGGAATGTAGCGTATACAGCTCTGCTGACATCTCGTGGGTTGTAACTGATGGGCCAAAATATTTGTTCTGGCAATCTAGCAACAAAATAAAATATAAGTTTGGATTTTAGGAAAAGTCTTCAGTTTCTGAGTAAAATCTGCTAGAGTAGCTCAAGTTCAAGAACAAAAAGTGGCAAAGGTAACGTCTGTCACTGAGAGTTGAAGAGGTTGACAGACTAGAGTGTCCACTCCATTGGTTAGATCTGTAGAACAAGTGCCACTGCAGTAATGCCTGTAGAATTTGCTGGCAAGGTGCTTTTCTATTTGGCATTCGCCAGGGTTGAGGCTGCAGAAAATGCCTCTGCAGCAACTTCATAGTGGCAGCGAGATAACTTTTTGTCTTTTAAATTTCACTTTAATAAACATTTATTGTTGCACATATACATGAGAGTTGTCATGCAGTATTTGCCTTTCTGAGCTTGCATTATTTTGCTTATCATAATGATGGCTAGTCCCATCCCCTCTTCTGCAAACGTTATGATTTTATTCTTTCTGTGTAATTTACTGGTTGTGTAGTAGTCTGATAGTTTTAATCTTCATTTCCTGATGACTAACCAATTCGATTTTATTTTCACATTTTTAGTTGCCAGTGGGTTGGATATCTCTCTCTCTCTCTCTCTCTCTCTCTCTCTCTCTCTCTCTCTCTCTCTCTCTCTCTCTCTGTGTGTGTGTGTGTGTGTCTGTAACTTTAGTCTTTTTTGCCTTATTAAATTTGGATTATATAGCCTGAGAATTATTATAATTATTTGATGCTTTTAGAGAAGACCCAAATTTGGGTTCCAGCACCCATGTAGCAATTCTCAACCACTTGTAATTCCAGGTTAAGGGGATCCAGTGACCTCTTCTGAAGTCTGCAGGCACCAGGCCTTTACACATACACATAAAAAAATAAATAAATAAAGACAAAGAAGTACTGGTAATTCTACTGGAGAAATATCCAATTCCAAATGGTCAGCTTTGAAAACATACATAATGAGTAACATTTTACAGAGTGAGCAGCTTACATTTAGGGATATACGGAAACACTCTTATGTGCACATGCACACACATACACACACACAAACATACACACACATACACACACACACACACACTATTAGTGAAAAAAGGGGCCATGGATTTAAAATAGAGTTATGAGGAGTATGTGAGAATGATAAGGGAGGGGGACATGCTGTAATCTAAATATAATATAAAAATAAAGGAGATAATGTTTTTAAATTGGAATGTATTTTATCCTTCTTGGTTTAAAGCCTTGAATAATGTGATTTTACGTTGTTCAAGAGAAGGCCTCGAAGTAGCAAATCAACCTGGGTGAATCTCAAGCTCAGTCAATTGAAGTCTGTCCTTCAGTGTTTGTGAGGACTCAGTCTATTTCTCAGTTACATTTAAACCTAGTGTCCTTTATGTTGCCGCCAGAGCCCTGGGAGATTTGGAAGCTGAATGTCAATATTTACTCACACACCCAGCAGGTTTGAGAGACTGCTAAAGTTTTGGCCCAGTTTTTAATCTCTTAGTATGTAGTTTCATTTGAGTAAATATTTTATGGAAAGAAACTGCCTCAGAATTTTTCTCAGGGACTTTCTTCTTTCTAATATGTTAAATCTCAGAAGTATTCATTGCTTTGAACACATGATTGATCAGTTGTTCTTCTCGGCGGGAATACTGGAGCAAATAAGTTAATCTGCTTTTTGCCATCATAGAAATTCGTTCTGGTTTGTGCTCCCCCACCCATTTATCCATCTATTATAAGTGCTTAATGACAGGTATATATAAATATAAGGTTTTATTTTATAGGATATTAGTCTATACAGATCTGACTGGTGATTTTAGGGGAATATCTTTATGACAAGATAAAAATCTGAGTTTGATCCATAGTTCAGAAACTAAAGCAACCGCAGAAGGTAAATTGTTCAGTTAGCACATAAAATACCTTTAAGTCATCTGGAAAATGAAAATAAAAATCCTGAGAAAAATCTAGAATGGTTAAAATTAAAAGTTAGATAATAAACAATGCTAGTAAGAATATAGAGGAATTATAATTTTTATCCTCTGCTTGTTGTGATATAAAATGCTGTAACTTATTTGGAAAACAGGTTGGCAGTTCTGCAAAATATTACATATAAAATTATTATACCATCCAGTAACTCCACTCTAATCTAGTCAAAGGGGCCAATGTGTGTATAGAAAGACTTGTGTGTACACTATTCAAAGCAGCACTATTTACAGTAGCTTGGAACTGGAAACAAACTTGGACATAAAAAGAGAAGAAGAGCTGATATACACTACAACATGGATGAACCTTAAAACCATTAGCTAAGTAAAAAAAAAAAAAAAAAAAAAAAAAAGTCTTTTGGTGCCAGGCCAACGTATTATATTATTCTGCTAATATGAAACTGCAGATTAAGGAAAACTATAGAGACCAAAAGTAGATTGGTTACTGCTTAAAGTAGATTGGTAGAGAGTTTTTTTCCATGGTGGGAGGACTAAAGAACCCAGAGAACAATTTGCAATAAAACCAGGAGGAATTCCTCTATATTCTTTCTAACATTGTGTATGATCTAACTTTTAATTTTAACCATTCTAAAGAATGTGCAGATTTTTCTTAGGATTTTTCTTTTCATTTTCCAGATGACTTAAGGGTATTTTATGTGGCAATGGTTTGTACAGCTTACAGTGATGACAGTCCATCTTGTTTTCAACCGTGGCTTCCTCTGTTTGCTCAGGGCTTTCAGGGTCAGAACTCTAGAATAAGTACTCAAAGCTAACCCCAAAGTGCAAGTGGTAGAATCCCGCAGCAACCTTAAGCAGTCCTCTCACTGGGAAACCACAACACTACCAACAGAACTCAGACTTGTGTTAACCATCGCCTGGGCCCCACATCCTGAAGCAACACTTACTTAGCTTCTTTAACTACTCTGGAGGTCAGAAAACACTACTTTGTTCCTATATATTCCTGTGTAGCGGGCCTGAGTTACTTCAAATAGCATCTTAAGACTCTTGGCTCAAACCTTCAATACATTTTCCAATTTGGATTCTAATTTTCTGGAAATGTTGGCGAAAGATACAACTTTTAAACCTTGGAAAATCCATGGAGGCAGACAGATTCACCCCAGTCCATAATCACATAAGTTAGCATATGGTAAAGATGTTTGAGAGTTCTTATCGTTCTCCAACTATTTCTTTGGAAGTGTTGAAGCTGAACATTCTCATCAGCAGTGAAAAGAGATGATTTATACTATTTGCAATTAGTCACTTATTGTGCTCAGGTAGATTTGTTGCCTTTTTGTGTCGGCCACTGTTGTTGGTGTTGGTGATAAGAGTCTGTATGAAAGAGTAGCTACCTTGATGAGATTGCATTCTCATAGGAAAGAAAGTAACCTACACAAGTCAGGGAAGGAGATAAAGGTGTATGTGAATACCCAAAACACAAGCAGTTATGTGAGCTTGGAACAGCCTTAAAAGCACTTAACAGAGCTGACCATGAATGAAGGCAGCAGAAGGCACCATTGATAAGATGATAGCAACTGAGCCTTAAAGAATAAACGAAGCAGACAATGTATGGTGGCATACTCCTGTAACCCCAGCATTAGGGAAGCAGACACAAGAAATTTGTTGTCATCCATGACTACATGGTCAAAGCTAGCTGGGCCTACATGAGACACTGTGTCCCCAATAAAAAAGTGGGGAAAGGTTTAGTTAGGCAGCTAGAAGAGGTAGAAGATGGCTTGTGGCATTGAAATATATGAGCACATGTCAGGAGGCATATGGTGCCCAGGCATGATAAAGTGAGACGAGGAAAGATCTGAGTCAGACATCTTAACTTGAATGTTCTTACAGATCACTTTGAAAATGCTGTGAAAATAGATTCTAATTCAGTGGCATGGGCTGGGATGCTCCCCATTCTAAGCAGTAGGCTCATAGCTATTCTGAATAGCAAGAACTCAAGAGATTTATTTGAGTATAATGAGGGAGGAAGATAGAAGTGTCCCAACAAACACATAGATATACGTATAGGGTCAGGCTTGATGGTGGTATGTAAGAGATTGTTGGAAAAATAATGGTTTTGCTCTATATGTTTGAGTGGTATTTTTGAAGCAGTTACAGCATCTCTAGCAAAAGAAATATGATAGGCATACGAGGAGCAAAGGAAACTGTTTCCTGAGTAAGAAAAGAAAGATGTTCTTATGAAGGCCCTGAGTAAGGGCTGTCATGAAAGTGAGAGGGTGATCAGTAGGAAATGCTGTCGCTAATGCTCCAGGCAGAATTTGACAAAGAGGATAGTGACCATCAAAAGGTATATTGGAGGGAACACAAAGTTGTAATTAGAGAGCAAGGATTGAAGGATTAGGAAGTAAGTTTTGATTAGAAACAGCTTAAGGGGGTTGCCTGGAAAGTCTCTCTGTCTCTGTCTCTCTCTGTCTCTCTCTCTGTCTCTCTCTCTGTCTCTCTCTCTGTCTCTGTCTCTCTCTCTCTCTCTCTCTCTCTCTCTCTCTCTCTCTCTCTCTCTCTCTCTCTCTCTCTCTCTCTCCCCGTGTGTGTGTGTGTGTGGGGGGGGTGTATTAGCAGACAAAAGAAAATACAGTGTAAAAGGGGGGCATCCTTTCTTCTTTCATCTGCCCATCTCTGTTCCTTTTCATTTCCTTTTCCTCTGTTCTCCCCTCCCATTCCTTATTATTACAGAAATCTCCTAAAATATTTGTCTGTTTTTTCAAATGCAAGATACATTTTAGATACAGCTGACTCAAATAGATTCATATACTCAGAGAACAGAGCCAGCATTGAAGGAACAGTTGGAATTTGGAGGAGAAAGACAATATTTGGTACAATAAAGGCTTTGAAAAGACAACCAGGCATAGAGGGCAAGACCCCAGATAAGTGATACTTTACTGAATTGAAAGAAACAAAAGATGAGATTCAGTGCATCTCAGAAGTAGCCTTGAAACTTGAATTTCTAACTGCTCACTGTGTGTGTCAATTCTCCCTTACCTTTACACTCCATTTCCCTTTGGGCTTTCTCACTTCTTGCCCCATCCCCATAACATGCTCTATTGTTATTTGGAGATAGGTTCTAGTTAGGCTTCTCAAGGTGCCTTTCAATTACAATCTTTCTGACTCAGTCTCCTGGGATTGCTAACATACACCAACATGTTCAGCTTGCTAATTTTATTAAAGTCTGTTTGACCCAGTGTTTCATGAGTTCCGTGGTTCTCTTGAAACGATGGTGTCTTCAGACAGCAGTTACATAACAGAGAACCATCACTGACCATCCTCTCTCTTACATGTAGCCTTTGGTATATATTGACACCCACATAGAAACTGTCCTCCTGTCCAACAACTAGAATTCCTTCTCCAAACAGAATTCTGTTGGAAAAATAATCTCCATTTCTTTGCATAAAGGCTAAGGTTTTGGTGTCAAGAAATGAGCAAATTCATACCTGGTGACAGCTTCTCCAGGTTCACAGAATTCTTACAGAACTTTGATGGACTAGAATTAGGAAAGAGGAAGCAAGATTGAGGCAAGGATTTACAATCTACTGAAGCCTTTGCAGTTCCCTTTTTAACCTAAAATTGTGTCTTGCTTGTGATAGAAGATGAGGCTTATTTTATGAAAGGATATTAGACTTTGATAAAGAGGATATTCGTCTTTGGTAAAGAACCGCTTATATAAGCAGGATTGCCAAGTAGCCCCCTTGTGTGTTCACTATGGGTACATAGGTTTAGGAGATGATGTCAGAGAGCCCCTAAAGACTTGTTCTCTGTAAATGTTAGAAGATGAAGACAAGGATAGGAGAAATTGTTACTGAGGGGTACCAGGTAGGGTCTGGTTCTCTGCAGAGATGGAGAATATTCTTCATTGATGTTCAGGGTTCTTTTTTGCCTCTCATGTTCTTTTCTCCATTTAAGTCTATATAAGTTTGTATTTACATGACAAAAACCCTAGTCATTTCCTAGGTAACAACTCATCTTTATAGGCAGAAATATCTATTGTAAGCATTTTGTGTTAGCTTTTTTGTTTCCTTAGGACATTGATTCTCAACCTGTAGGTTGTGACCCCTTTGCAATGGGGTGTGGTGGGGTGGGGGATAAAGGGGAGATGTTGAATGACCTTTCACAGGGGTCACCTAAGACCATTGGAAAACCTAAGACCATTGTAATATAATTGTAACTTATATTACAATTTATAACAGTATTAAAATGAGTTATGAAGTCACTACAACACTAAAGGGCCACAGCATTAGGAGGATTGAGAAGCACTGCCTTGGGGAATTACCTTTCTTGGCCAGATTTTTATGATATTTTACAATGTGCATCCATTTATAGTTGTATGATTAAAGTATATGATTTTAAGATAATTTCCTTGTATTTTCAAAATTCTGTGCTTGGTTACTCAGCACCAAGTGGGTAATAATTGTTTTAATTCTCTTAATGCAGAGAAGGATATTCTGTGTAAGTAGTTAGCCTTACAGGACAAACCATTAGTAGATTCTTGGAATTTTTGTGATTCTTATGCTGTTTAATGCAATATACATTTTCAGGTTAAATAGCTTAAATATAACATTATATATATGTAGGATTGAATAATTTACATTCCAACTATGCATGACTAGTTTTTTTTTTTTTAGCATATGAAGTGTTTTTTTGTAGTGGACAAACATTTAAGTACTGACAGAAAATGCTTCAATACAAGATTCTTCAATACAAGGATGAGAGCATCTATAGCCACACATAAAAACTACCACACAAATATTCTGAATCACAGTGTTCACTGAATCAGCCTCTCAAGAAAAATAACTCAGTACAGCTACTTCCTAGTCTCTTCTGATGTTTTTAGCTTTTAGATATTAGTAGATGCCAGTCTTTACAATGAAGAATAAGAATACTGCTTTCTAGAATCAATGTCAAAAACTGAGTAAAGTTGATACTTTCAGTAAAATTGAGCTTTCCTTGGACAAATTAAAAATTAAGGCATGTGAGTCTTCAGGCCCATCAAATGTATGTTTTTTTCATTGACTCAGAATTTAAGGGGAAAAAGTTAATTCTCCTGTATTACTTTCATTAATTTTTGTGTGGCTCATGGTGTGTAATATGTAGTTTAAGGACAACATGAACAAAGTTGGTTCTCTCCTTCTAGTATGTGACTCCCAGGTTTTCAGGATTAGTGCTATGCAGCCGTACCACAGGGAGATGTTGCTACCTTCTTTTTTGTATTATTTAGATAGAGTTTTAGTATATGAATGGAAATCCATGGATTTGCATTTCAGAGCAGGCATGGATAGAGCTACTGTACATAAGGTAGTGTAAGACTGACAAAGCAGACTAATAGATATTGAACAGAACATATTATCCAGAAATAGAACCCCTTAGAGTTGACATTATTTAATCTTCAACCAAAGAGCAAAGACTACACAATTGGAAAACAATACTTTCAACAATTGGTGCTAGAATAACTGTATACAACCATAGGATATCTGTAACATGTGAGTAAACACAGAGCTTTTACCATTTGTAAAGTTGAACTCAAAATACATAACAACCCAAAGTACAAAATGGTATAAATTCTAGGAGATAATATGGGAGAATCTCAAGGGTCAGGGTTTGGGGATGGCTTTGTATGTGTAACACCACAAAAAAGGAAAAGGAAAAACTGAAGAAATGCTAGACACAGTCTTGATTCTGCAGAAACTGATAGAGCAGCTGACAAAACAAAACATACTATGTAAAAGACTCTTTGTGTTCTCATTGACCAAGATTGGCATCACAAACAAGCCGCAGGCTACATTGCCTCTGAAGCAGGCCATGAGAGGATTTGAGGCCATGCATTTGAAAGGAATGTATAACAGACTGGAGAAAACACTGAGGAACAGAAGGGGACGAGTGGGGTCATTATTAGACAGAATTCACAGTAGGTGACTGGAAGTGAGCACTGGGAAATAGCATAGACCACGTGTCTCACAGCTATTATACAAGCAGGTGAAGAAACAAGCTCTTACTGTGGCTATAACTCAGTTATTGGTGTTGCCCCATGGCTCTCAACCCCCTGGTGTTTTAGCCTGCCAGATATATGTGTATAGTAGTCTTGTGTAATTCTGTAACAGTTCTTGGGCAGTCTCAAATATCACCAGGGAGAACTTAGTAATACAGAAGAGTCCAAGGCCTGTGGGTGAGAGATGATAGAGCATTGGCCTGAGGATTCTTGGAAAAGGTGAGATTTGACAGTGCTCTTTCTCTTCTCTCTTCAGGCATCATCATGACCTTGTCCCTGCTGTCTATTGTCTATGGCGCCTTACGTTGCAACATCTTAGCCATCAAAATCAAGTATGATGAGTATGAGGTCAAAGTCAAACCCCTGGCTTATGTCTGTATCTTCCTCTGGAGAAGCTTTGAGATTGCCACTCGAGTCATCGTCCTGGTCCTCTTTACCTCTGTCCTGAAGATCTGGGTGGTGGCAGTCATACTCGTCAACTTCTTCAGCTTCTTCTTATACCCCTGGATCGTTTTCTGGTGCAGTGGCTCCCCATTCCCTGAGAACATAGAGAAGGCCCTAAGTAGGGTGGGTACCACCATCGTGCTCTGCTTCCTCACTTTACTCTATGCTGGCATCAACATGTTCTGCTGGTCAGCTGTCCAGCTGAAAATTGACAATCCGGAGCTCATCAGCAAGTCCCAGAACTGGTACCGCCTGCTCATTTACTACATGACGAGATTCATCGAGAACTCCGTCCTCCTGCTCCTGTGGTATTTTTTTAAAACTGACATATACATGTATGTGTGTGCACCTCTGTTGATCTTGCAGCTGCTCATTGGGTACTGCACTGGCATTCTCTTCATGCTTGTGTTCTATCAGTTTTTCCACCCTTGCAAAAAGCTCTTCTCCTCCAGTGTTTCTGAAAGCTTTAGGGCACTTCTCAGGTGTGCCTGTTGGTCCTCCCTGAGGAGAAAATCCAGCGAGCCAGTAGGAAGGATAGACACAGACTTAAAGGCATGCACAGAGCAAGATGTAATGCCTACTACCAGTAAAGTGATCCCCGAAGCCACTGACATCTGGACTGCTGTTGATCTGTGCTCTGCTTAATGAGACCTGAGGCTTCTGACAAGTAATGAGACTTCACACACATCATGAGCCCTGCACAGGGACTAAGGCATGAAGTTAGCTGTCAGTTCCCTGTGAGCTGCTACCTTTTATAAACCCCTTGGATTTGAGGCAGCTTTGAGAGCATTAAAGAAGCCTACTACCCCACAGTTTGTTTCGCATTTGACTCTGTTCTGTTCTTGCATCCTCACTGGCCCTTTCATTGATTGACACAGTATACCTGAAGTTTCAGTTGAGCTGGTCATACTCATCATTAGAATGAAGAGAAATGCTCGTTTTCTAGTTTCTAGCCTGTTGTCTCAGTAGCCTAATGCTTTACTACTACTGAATATAGCTTTATACAAGAGTCACCATGATAGCTGGGATAGGTTCCTAGGGATTTTACAACTTTGTTCCAATTATAGCTTATAGGAGAGCTATTTAAGTTTGTTTTATTGGTATGTTCCATTTTCACCTCACTAAGACTTTTTATAGATAACCAACTATAGCCACTCTGGCATGCAATGTGCATTTTGTTTCCAAGGCCTAGATTTGGGACTTTATTAACTAGGATCCATTGGTACAGTTTCTTAGGAAAGCCACATTTCATTCCACATGTTGAAGAAAGTAGGGATCAGGATCGATTGGGACAACTGTTAGAACATCAAAAACGATGGAAGCTCATACAAATATCTAAATGTTTAAAATATGAATTGGTCAGAAGGTAGGCTTCATTCTCCTCATAATTCAGGCTTGTCCTATAATTCTGAGAAATTTCTAGTAGAATTTTCTAAGATTAATATTTTAAGAAGGAAGAAAATAAAACTAGCAGTCCTCACCTCTATCTTTCCCTTCCTTGCATGCCAAGCAAGTTTTAAACAAGACTTAACCTCAGTTCATTTGCTGTTGTTTCTAGAAAGCCCTATAGAAATCTGTTCCCTGATGCAAGTATATAGGACATTTTATTTTTCACAATTTTAAGAAAAGAAGTGTTTTCCTCACTACCATCCTTAGTTAGAAATGTTGAACTTAGAAACTTTTTAAGTTATAGAAAGTAATGAAATGATCAGAAGTTTTTGTTCCTCATGAAATCCATTTTGACTTGATAGCAGTTCATTTTCATGAGATATTCAGTTTTGTCCTCCACACCATTTCATCTAATGAATAATTTCTCTCTCATCTGGAACTATTTATTTTAATTTAAAAGGGTTGGATAGAATATTGTCAGTACTCTGACAAAGGTGCCAGCAAGCAATGCTATGATCTCTACCACTAAATGTGGATGATGAAATGTCTACAAACAAGTGACCATGAAATTCACACCAACTTAACATGAAAATTGTAACAAAATGCAATGCATTTCCAAAGGTACCCCTATTTGCGATTCCATGGGATAGAATAGATATTCAATTTTCTGACCACCTAAATACATAAAACACATTTATCTGGCCATCATACTCCTCATAATTGCTTTTTAAAAACTCTTTTGGTATCAAATTGATGAGAAATTTCATAAACAAATGAACATTCAGCTTGGTAAGTATTTTACTATAGTAGAGGATTCGTAAAATAGTAAGTATTCTTTGATGTGTCATTCACACTGTTAATCTTTGTACCATTTTGTATGCACACATTTCAGTAAGGTTCCGAACCACAGAGCATCTGTTTTTCTTTCCTGAAATATTTTTCCTCATTTGTACTTCTGTTTTGCCAGGATTTATGGTTTACCTGTATGAGAATGCATAGGCAGTCCATCATTTTTGATCACTTTTAACATATAGAAGTCAAATTGATGTTTGTCTATGTTTGCTGTTGACCCCTGTATCACTTTTCCTGTTTTTAATACATCTAGATCTAGTTAGTGTACATCATCAAAGTGATACTTTATATAACAGATAATTCTTTGTACTTTTCTTGCTCAGAGGTAAAAAACTGTTGAAAATACATAGCAAGTACAGGGAAAGTAAAGGGAAAACAAGCTTAAGATGCTAAAGCACTCCTCTTTGGGTCGTTTCCTAGTTTAAGAAGTCCAAAATGATTGAAAGGGTAGGAAGAGCATCCCTAGGTCATCCTAAAATGCTCTTCTCTGTCACATCATTTCCTTATGTTTACAGGCACCAGGTGTTTTCAGTCTTTAATGTGAAGAAAATCCTTTCCTTGAAGCTTTCCAGTGACTGAGGGGAGAGATGGTACCCATTTCCAATTTCAGGGCAGGCCTTGAGAGTGAGACCAGCGCCACTCTGACACTTCCTAGGCAGGTTCAGAATTAGACAATGGTAAGGATACTTGTCTTTTCCCAGCCTTGGTTTAGAAGCATGACCCAGAAATGCTTTTAAACTCTTAATTTTCAAATATATTGTAAGCCCCTTTACCATAGTCAGTTGGTAAGCATCTTGAATGACCTCAAACCAAACTAACTAGCAGTGATAAACTATCAGACACCAAAGGCCCACCCAGGTCCCGCTTTATAAAGACAGGTGTTTTTTATTTTTTATTTTTAACTAATTAGATATTATTTCAGTCTCTTGGTAAGTAGGCTTTTTCCTTGTGCAGTCCCACAAGCTTACTTAATTATTCTATGCCTCCATTTCCTAACTTACCAAATTAACATGATATGATATACTATTCCAACTTACCTCACAAACTTTTTGGAAAGATTTCACTAAATAATAGACACAAAAATATTTCAAAGTCCCATCAAGAGTTATTATATTACTCAAGTCCATAAACTGGTTATTGTTTGTGGTTTGGTTTGGTTGTCTCCCCGACTGATATGACATAAGTAGTTTCATCCACATCAGTCTTTAGTGAATGCACAGGTCTTTGGGCTTCACTGCAGTTGCCCTGTCTTACCATCAGTTAATTACAGAAATTAGTACTCAGGGCATGTGCGATGGCTCAGCCGGGGAAGGTTCGTGCCACCAAACCCAACAACCCAACTTCCATCCTTGGGACCTACATGATGGAAGGAAAGAAACAGTTCCCACAGCTGTCTGATTTCTAAAAGCAAACTATGGTGTGTGTATGCATGTATGCAGACTCACACAACACACACACCACAAACACATACCACAAATACACACACACAGACACACACACACACACACACACACACACTTAAAAAATAAAAAAAAATTAAAATATCCCCTAAATGCTTAGTACTTGGTGAGAAAAAAAGACCCAGTGGGTCTCAGAATTTGCTTCTGATAGCAAATAAGTTTATTGTCTTCATATTATCCTTTATAAAGAATGTAACAGCATCTTTTGATAATTATACATTACAACTTAAATGGCTGATTTGAAGCATTAATTAAATGTGAATGTAATCTGTACAGTTTTGTAAACGGGAAAATAAGCTTAGTATTGATTGTCTTGAAAATGCAGCATTTCCTTGGGATCTGCTTTACAGCATTGGTATGATTGTATGTGCCAGTGCATCTCAGCCAGTGGATTGTGGGTATGCACTTTTGTGGATTGCTTCTCAGAGTCATTGACTCAAATGTTGTTTATGTTTCTTCATACAATAAATTAATTTTTTCAATTTTCTCTTGCATTTTATTTCTTGTATAAACCTTAAATGACTTCTTTTTTGAAATTTAAGGCCCATTTGAAAGACAAATTCGAAAATGGTTTGTTGTGATTATGTACTTTTATTTTTTTTTAATATTTTTATTACATATTTTCCTCAATTACATTTCCAATACTATCCCAAAAGTCCCCCATAGCGCCCCCCACTTCCCTACCCACCCATTCCCATTCTTTTGGCCCTGGCATTCCCCTATATTGGGGCATATAAAGTTTGCAAGTCCAATGGGCCTCTCTTTCCATTGATGGCCGACTAGGCCATCTTTCGATACATATGCAGCTAGAGACAAGAGCTCCAGGGTTCTGGTTAGTACATCATGTTGTTCCAACAATAGGGTTGCAGATCCCTTTAGCTCCTTGGGTACTTTCTCTAGCTTCTCCATTGGGAGCCCTGTGATACATCCAATAGCTGACTGTGAACATCCACTCCTGTGTTTGCTAGGCCCCGGCATCGTCTCACAAGAGACAGCTATATTTGGGTCCTTTCAGCAAAATCTTGCTAGTGTATGCAATGGTGTCAGCGTTTAGAAGCTGATTATGGGATGGATCCCTGGATACGGCAGTCTCTAAATGGTCCATCCTTTCATCACAGCTACGAACTTTGTCTCTGTAACTCCTTCCCTGGGTGTTTTGTTCCCAATTCTAAGAAGGTGCACAGTGTCCACACTTTGGTCTTCATTCTTCTTGAGTTTCATGCGTTTATCAAATTGTATCTTATATCTTGGGTATCCTAAGTTTTGGGCTAATATCCACTTATCAATGAATACATATTGTGTGAGTTCTTTTGTGATTGTGTTACTTCACTCAAGATGATGCCCTCCAGGTCCATCCATTTGGCTAGGAATTTCATAAATTCATTCTTTTTAATAGATGAGTAGTACTCCATTGTGTAAATGTACCATAATTTCTGTATCCATTCCTCTGTTGAGGGACATCTGGGTTCTTTCCAGCTTCTGGCTATTATAAATAGGGCTACTATGAACATAGTGGAGCATGTGTCCTTTTTACCGGTTGGGACATCTTCTGCATATATGCCCAGGAGAGGTATTGCTGGATCCTCCAGTAGTACTATGTCCAATTTTCTGAGGAACCGCCAGACTGATTTCCAGAGTGGTTGTACAAGCTTGCAATCCCACCAACAATGGAGGAGTGTTCCTCTTTCTCCACATCCTCGCCAGCATCTGCTGTCACCTGAATTTTTGATCTTAGCCATTCTGACTGGTGTGAGGTGGAATCTCAGGGTTGTTTTGATTTGCATTTCCCTGATGATTAAGGATGTTGAACATTTTTTCAGGTGCTTCTCTGCCATTCGGTATTCCTCAGGTGAGAATTCTTTGTTCAGTTCTGAGCCCCATTTTTTAATGGGGTTATTTGACTTTCTGGAGTCCACCTTCTTGAGTTCTATATATATATTGGATATTAGTCCCCTATCTGATTTAGGATAGGTGAAGATCCTTTCCCAATCTGTTGGTGGTTTTTTTGTCTTATTGATGGTGTCTTTAGCCTTGCAGAAGCTTTGTAGTTTCATGAGGTCCCACTTGTCAATTCTCGATCTTACAGCACAAGCCATTACTGTTCTATTCAGGAATTTTTCCCCTGTGCCCATATCTTCAAGGCTTTTCCCCACTTTCTCCTCTATAAGTTTCAGTGTCTCTGGTTTTATGTGAAGTTCCTTGATCCACTTAGACTTGACCTTAGTACAAGGAGATAGGAATGGATCGATTCGCATTCTTCTACATGTTAACAACCAGTTGTGCCAGCACCATTTGTTGAAAATGCTGTCTTTCTTCCACTGGATGTTTTTAGCTCCCTTGTCGAAGATCAAGTGACCATAGGTGTGTGGGTTCATTTCTGGGTCTTCAATTCTATTCCATTGGTCTATTTGTCTGTCACTATACCAGTACCATGCAGTTTTTATCACGATTGCTCTGTAGTAGAGCTTTAGGTCCGGCATGGTGATTCCACCAGAGGTTCTTTTATCCTTGAGAAGAGTTTTTGCTATCCTAGGGTTTTTGTTATTCCAGATGAATTTGCAGATTGCACTTTCTAATTCGTTGAAGAATTGATTTGGAATTTTGATGGGGATTGCATTGAATCTGTAGATTGCTTTTGGCAAGATAGCCATTTTTACAATGTTGATCCTGCCAATCCATGAGCATGGGAGATCTTTCCATCTTCTGAGATCTTCTATAATTTCTTTCTTCAGAGACTTGAAGTTTTTATTATACAGATCTTTCACTTCCTTAGTTAGAGTCACGCCAAGATATTTTATATTATTTGTGACTATTGAGAAGGGTGTTGTTTCCCTAATTTCTTTCTCAGCCTGTTTATTCTTTGTGTAGAGAAAGGCCATTGATTTGTTTGAGTTAATTTTATATCCAGCTACTTCACCGAAGCTGTTTATCAGGCTTAGGAGTTCTCTGGTGGAATTTTTAGGGTCACTTATATATACTATCATATCATCTGCAAAGAGTGATATTTTGACTTCATCTTTTCCAATTTGTATCCCTTTGATCTCCTTTTGTTGTCGAATTGCTCTGGCTAGGACTTCAAGTACAATGTTGAATAGGTATGGAGAAAGTGGACAGCCTTGTCTAGTCCCTGATTTTAGAGGGATTGCTTCAAGCTTCTGACCATTTACTTTGATGTTGGCTACTGGTTTGCTGTAGATTGCTTTTATCATGTTTAGGTATGGGCCTTGAATTCCTGATCTTTCCAAGACTTTTATCATGAATGGGTGTTGGATCTTGTCAAATGCTTTTTCCGCATCTAAGGAGATGACCATGTGGTTTTTGTCTTTGAGTTTGTTTATATACTGGATTACGTTGATGGATTTCCGTATATTGAACCATCCCTGCATCCCTGGGATGAAACCTACTTGGTCAGGATGGATGATTGTTTTGATGTGTTCTTGGATTCGGTTAGCAAGAACTTTATTGAGGATTTTTGCATCAATATTCATAAGGGATATTGGTCTGAAGTTTTCTATCTTTGTTGGGTCTTTTTGTGGTTTAGGTATCAGAGTAATTGTGGCTTCATAGAATGAGTTGGGTAGAGTACCTTCTGTTTCTATTTTGTGGAATAGTTTGTGAAGAACTGGGATTAGATCTTCTTTGAAGGTCTGATAGAACTCTGCACTAAACCCATCTGGTCCTGGGCTTTTTTTAGTTGGGAGACTATTAATGACTGCTTCTATTTCTTTGGGGGATATAGGGCTGTTTAGATCATTAACCTGATCTTGATTCAACTTTGGTACCTGGTATCTGTCTAGGAACTTCTCCATTTCATCCAGGTTCTCCAGTTTTGTTGAGTATAGCCTTTGGTAGAAGGATCTGATGGTGTTTTGGATGTCTTCAGGATCTGTTGTTATGTCTCCTTTTTCATTTCTGATTTTGTTAATTAGGATGCTTTCCCTGTGCCCTCTAGTGAGTCTGGCTAAGGGTTTATCTATCTTGTTGATTTTCTCAAAGAACCAGCTCCTTGATTGGTTGATTCTTTGAATAGTTTTTCTTGTTTCCACTTGGTTGATTTCACCCCTGAGTTTGATTATTTCCTGCTGTCTACTCCTCTTGGGTGAATTTGCTTCCTTTTGTTCTAGTGCTTTTAGGTGTGTTGTCAAGCTGCTAATGTGTGCTCTCTCTAGTTTCTTTTTGGAGGCACTCAGAGCTATGAGTTTTCCTCTTAGAAATGCTTTCATTGCGTCCCATAAATTTGGGTATGTTGTGGCTTCATTTTCATTGAACTCTAAAAAGTCCTTAATTTCTTTCTTTATTCCTTCCTTGACCAAGGTATCATTGAGAAGAGTGTTGTTCAGTTTCCACGTGAAGGTTGGCTTTCTATTATTTATTTTGTTATTGAAGATCAGCCTTAGTCCATGGTGATCTGATAGGATGCATGGGACAATTTCAATATTTTTATATCTGTTGAGGCCTGCTTTGTGACCAATTATGTGGTCAATTTTGGAGAAGGTACCATGAGGTGCTGAGGTAAGGTATATCCTTTTGTTTTAGGATAGAATGTTCTGTAGATATCTGCCAGATCCATTTGATTCATAATTTCTCTTAGTTTCACTGTGTCCCTGTTTAGTTTCTGTTTCCATGATCTGTCCATTGGTGAAAGTGGTGTGTTGAAGTCTCCCACTATTATTGTATGAGTTGCAATGTGTGCTTTGAGCTTTACCAAAGTTTCTTTAATGAATGTGGCTGCCGTTGTATTTGGAGCATAGATATTCAGGATTGATAGTTCCTCTTGGAGGATTTTACCTTTGATGAGTATGAAGTGTCCCTCCCTGTCTTTTTTAATGACTTTGGGTTGGAAGTCAGTCTTATCAGATATTAGAATGGCTACTCCAGCTTGTTTCTTCATGCCATTTGCTTGGAAAATTGTTTTCCAGCCTTTCATTCTGAGGTAGTGTCTATCCTTTTCTCTGAGATGAGTTTCCTGTAAGCAGCAAAATGTTGGGTCTTGTTTGTGTAGCCAGTTTGTTAGTCTATGTCTTTTTATCGGGGAGTTGAGTCCATTGATATTAAGAGATATTAAGGAAAAGTAATTGTTGTTTCCTGTTATTTTTGTTGTTAAAGTTGGCATTTTGTTCTTGTGGCTGTCTTCTTTTAGGTTTGTTGAGGGATTACCTTCTTGTTGTTTCTAGGGCGTGGTTCCTGTCCTTGTATTGGTTTTTTTCTGTTATTATCCTTTGAAGGGCTGGATTCGTGGAGAGATAATGTGTGAATTTGGTTTTGTTGTGGAATACTTTGGTTTTTCCTTCTATGTTAATTGAGAGTTTGGCTGGGTATAGTAGCCTGGGCTGGAATTTGTGTTCTTTTAGTGTCTGTATAACATCCGTCCAGGATCTTCTGGCTTTCATAGTCTCTGGTGAAAAATCTTGTGTAATTCTGATAGGCTTGCCTTTATATGTTACTTGGCCTTTTTCTCTTACTGCTTTTAGTATTCTATCTTTATTTAGAGCATTTGTTGCTCTGATTATTATGTGTCGGGAGTTATTTCTTTTCTGGTCCAGTCTATTTGGAGTTCTGTAGGCTTCTTGTATGTTCATGGGCATCTCTTTCTTTAGATTTGGGAAGTTTTCTTCTATAATTTTGTTGAAGATGTTTGCTGGTCCTTTGAGTTGAAAATCTTCATTCTCATCCACTCCTATTATCCGTAGGTTTGGTCTTCTCATTGTGTCCTGTATTTCTTGGATGTTTTGAGTTAGGATCTTTTTGCATTTTCCATTTTCCTTGATTGTTGTGCCGATGTTCTCTATGGAATCTTCTGCACCTGAGATTCTCTCTTCCATCTCTTGTATTCTGTTGCTGATGCTTGTATCTATGGTTCCAGATTTCTTTCCTAGGGTTTCTATCTCCAGTGTTGCCTCATTTTGGGTTTTCTTTATTGTGTCTACTTCCCTTTTTAGGTCTAGTATGGTTTTGTTCATTTCCATCATCTGTTTGGATGTGTTTTCCTGTTTTTCTGTAAGGACTTCTACCTGTTTGATTATGTTATCGTGTTTTTCTTTAAGGATTTGTAACTCTTTAGCAGTGTTCTCATGCAATTCTTTAAGGGATTTTTGTGCTTCCTCTTTATTGTCTTCTGCCTGTTTAGCAGTGTTCTCCTGCATTTCTTTAAGTGTGTTATTAAAGTCCTTCTTGAAGTCCTCTATCATCATCAGGAGATATGCTTTTAAATCCGTGTCTAGCTTTTCCGGTGTGTTGGGGTGCCCTGGACTGGGCGAAGTGGGGGTGCTGGGTTCTGATGATGGTGAGTGGTCTTGGTTTCTGTTAGTAAGATTATTACGTTTACCTTTCGCCATCTGGTAATCTCTGGGGTTAGTTGTTATCGTTGTCACTGTTTAAAGATTGGAGCAGAAGCTGTGTTCCACTCACCAGCAGTCTCTAAATCCTGCGGCGGGGGTCGTGGGTAGCTGACAGTACCCCGGTGCTGGTCCAGCCGGAAGAGGCCTGTGGTCCTACTCAGGCCGTTTTTCTGCTTCCCTAACTAATGCAGTCTCTGGTCCCGCGTGCAATTGGATTGGAGCAGAAGCTGTGTTCCACTCTCCAGAAGTCTTAAGATCCTGTGGTGGGTGTTGTGGGTAGCTGGTGAGTGTCAGCTGACCCTGAGCCCCAGCTGCCCCGGTGCTTTTCTGACCGGAAGAGGGTTGTGGCCCTATGTAGGCCGGATTTCTCTCTCCCCAACCAGAGCAGTCTCAGGTCCCGCGTGATTGGACTGGAGCAGAAGCTGTGTTCCACTCACCAGCAGTCCCAAAATCCTGTGGCGGGGGTCGTGGGTAGCTGGTGGGTGTCAGGCAACCCTGCGCTCCCGCTACCCCGGCGCTGATCCGGCCGTATGAGGCCTGTGGCCCTACTCAGGCCGGTTTCTGCTTCCCTAACTAATGCAGTCTCAGGTCCCGAGCAATTGGATTGGAGCAGAAGCTGTGTTCCACTCACCAGCAGTCCCAAAATCCTGTGGCGGGGGTCGTGGGTAGCTGGTGGGTGTCAGGCAACCCTGCGCTCCCGCTACCCTGGCGCTGATCCGGCCGTATGAGGCCTGTGGCCCTACTCAGGCCGGTTTCTGCTTCCCTAACTAATGCAGTCTCAGGTCCCGAGCAATTGGATTGGAGCAGAAGCTGTGTTCCACTCACCAGCAGTCCCAAAATCCTGCGGCGGGGGTCGTGGGTAGCTGGCGGGTGTCAGGCAACCCTGCGCTCCTGCTACCCCGGCGCTGATCCGGCCGGATGAGGCCTGTGGTCCTACTCAGGCCGGTTTCTGCTTCCCTAACTAATGCAGTCTCAGGTCCCGCGCAATTGGATTGGAGCAGAAGCTGTGCTCCACTCACCAGAAGTCTTAAGATCCTGTGGCGGGTGTTGTGGGCGGTTGGCGAGTGTCAGCAGACTCTGCGCCCCAGCTGCCCTGGTGCTTTTCTGACTGGAAGAGGGTTGTGGCCCTATGTAGGCCGGATTTCTCTCTCCCCAACCAGAGCAGTCTCAGGTCCCGTGTGATTGGACTGGAGCAGAAGCTGTGTTCCACTCACCAGCAGTCCCAAAATCCTGCGGCGGGGGTCGTGGGTAGCTGGCGGGTGTCAGGCAACCCTGCGCTCCCGCTACCCCGGCGCTGATCCAGCCGGATGAGGCCTGTGGTCCTACTCAGGCCGGTTTCTGCTTCCCTAACTAATGCCGATTATGTTACTTTTATGATGTAAACTCCAAATCCCTGAAATAGGGTGAGAAGTTCAAGAATGCAAAGTCAGGCTTTCAGTACAATAGCTGCCCATGGAAGCACTGCTGCCCTGTAAGCATTGGCTCTGTAGACTGGAGCCATGCTGCTGGATACGACTACCGAGACTCTGACTAGTTACCTTACGTGCTGTGTGTGACACAGAGACAGATGGCATTATATAATAACAACAACAACAACTGCTATGGCTATTATGTATATTCTACATAACAAATATAAAATACAAGGATGACAGGCTTTGGCTGAGTGTGAAATAAACATACTACAAAATGAATTCCTTCTGAGACTGGAAAAATATTACTCATTGAAAGGGGCCACTGGGGACTGTGGGCTAGATGTGGTTTGTTTTAATAACTTGTTCCTAAAGGTGTCCTTTCAGTTTGCAAAGATATAACTATAGGATATCTTTCTGTTAAAATAGCTTTATTAAAGTCTAATTGCCGCACAAAAACACACATGTTAAATGTGTACAGTTTACTGAGTTTATCCATTTGCATACACCCATGATATTATCACCACAAACAAGGTGCTACACCTCAAAAGTTTCATTTTTGCTTTTTGTTTTGTTTTTCTTTTTTGGAAGAACAGGACAAAGGTTCCCACTACTCTTTAGCAACTTTGATGCACTCTTACGTAGCAGATCTCTAGAACGTATGCAGTGTAAAGTTGAGCTTTCATATGCATCTAGTAACAATGGTTTACCCACTAGCCATCGGCAACTACGATCTGTCTGTAGGTATGAATTTGATTATTTTAGGCACATCATTTTAGTACAGACACAAAGTATTAGTTCTTCTGTGTCTGATTTATTTTGATTAATATAATATCCTCCAAATGTATGTTTGTTGACAGGAATAGCAGCATCCTTCTATGTCCTATCTTATGTATATACTTTTTTTTTTTAATTCACTTGGCTCCTTTTGCTCTTGTGGTTGTTGGGAGTGCTATTGTAATGAACATGGAAATAGAGTTGTCTCTTAAACATCTTGATTTTATTGATTTTGGCTGTACGCCCAGAAGATTCATCTGGTAGTTCAATTTTTTTCTCTTTGAAATTTTAGGGGCTTTGATGACTGACTGTCCTCCAAGCCAACAAGTTGCCGTCTTAGGGAATTTCAACTGTGCCCCTTTGAAAAGATCTTCCCAGCTGGGCTTGTTGACAGTTTATACCCCCACCCTCAACTGAGTATTTCATTTTTCCATCCCAACCTGCAACTTTGCTAGTAGCATGGGGGGAGTAGAGTATATGTGTTTTGTGTGTGTGCGTGCATGTGCGTGTGTTTGTGTGTGTGTTGTGAAGGCAACTTTGCTTGTAGCATGGGGGAGTAGAGTATATGTGTATATATTTATATTGTGGGATTTTTGTGTGTATATGTGTGTGTGTGTGTATGTGTGTGTGTTGTGAAGGCAACTTTACTTGTAGCATGGGGGGAGTAGAGTGTATGTGTATACATTTATATTGTGTGTGTGTATGTGTGTTTCTGTGTTGTTGTGGAGGCAACTTTGCTTGTAGCATGGGGGAGTAGAGTATATGTGCATATATTTATATTGTGTTTTCTGTGTTTGTGTGTGTGTGTGTGTGTGTTACAAAAGACTGAATCAGGACTCCATATATTCAGGTAAGGAGAAGCCCTTACAGGGATGCTGCTGGACAATGCCTTCCAGATGCAGCAGGTTGAGGGAGGAGTGCCTACACCCATCTCAGTAACCCCCCACCTATACTCTGGAGATGACCAAAACAAACTCAATGATATTTTCCTAGACTTCAGTCTTATATTCCTTTGTTTTTGCCTTATCAGTCTTTTGCTGGTGTATTATGGATTCAAATATTGAGTTTTCATAGGTTCTGTGCATGTGTACAAGTGTGTATGTATATCTTGTATTTTTTTTTATCTTTTTTTTCTAAAGAGAGAAAGAAAGGGGATGGAATTGGGAGGGTGGGGAGATACAGAGGATCTGGGAGGGAAGTTGGGGAAGGAGATTCTATGATCAGAATATATTGTATGAAAACAAACTTATTTTCGATAAAAATATGGTTTTGTTTAAATATTTGGAACAAGGAGAGGGCAGGAAGCTATTGTAAATATTCCTCTGGCCATATTTCTTCATGTCTCTCTTACAGGAGATGGTTTTTTTCTAAGTAGCAAAAATTTTACAGACTTCTGAATGTGGTGGCACATGCCATTGATCTAAGCACTCAGGAGGCAGGGGTACAGAGTGAGCCAAAATATTATATATTCTTATGGAGAAGTATGTGATACTTTAATATATGTATCCATTGTGCAGTGTTCAGATGGGAAGTAACCAGATCTGTCTCTTCAAACACTTGTCATTTCCTTATGGCGAAAGTATTCATAATCATTTTACTAGGTATTTTTAAAACATAGTACAGTGTCACCACCTGTGGTCACCTACTGTGCAATAGAACACCAGAAATTACTTTTCACGTGTAACTATAACTTAAGGAACATACCTATTTTAGGAATGTCTTTATAACTGAAAAAGCATGCCAATTATGCATTGTAAAATAAATAAATAACGTTCTCAGCAGGCTTTCTTTTTCAGGAAAAGATATTTGTAGCAGGGAAACCTGGTATATAATCCAGAAACTTTTAGCCCCTTCATTCCAGGTACAAAATAAGCCCTGGCAAATGAGGTCCCTGATCGTGCCAAGATGGTGAGATTTCTGCAGAACCATGCTCTAGACCCTGGGTGTGTGCACCTGCTCATCACATACAGTAAAGATACCAATGCAGGAGACCGAACACAGAATCATAAACTTACTTAAAGCATTATGATGTGGGCTTATTGCAATATTTTTAAGTCAATTGAATGACCCTGGAGCACGGACTTTGTAGATGACAGTACTGTTTTACAATGTCAAAAGGCTGGGCCCAACTGCAGGAAATGCCTCATTGTATTTTCTCTGCAAATTATTAGGTTTCCAGCATTGGTGGTTTGAGCAGGGTTCAGACCAAAGAAAGTCTTTGAGGCATGTATAACTGCACACTGCAGCATTTCTACAGCAGATGATGAGAAGAACCCTTCCCTTAATGGCTGTGGTGTGTCAACATGTTGTCCAGGAGAGGAATATTGTTCAGGCTTTGCTGTCTCCAAAGAGGAAGGATTTATGGAGACAGATTTGAAGATTCTGTGTGTGCTTTTTCCTCCCTGCCTACCTCCCATCCCGAGGAGGGATTAATATTCTCTGCCCGTGATGAGTTTCTGATTGAAATCTGATTAGCCTACTTCCTAGAATCCTGGCAATACCACCCTCTTTACATATCTGCATTATGCATACTGGCTTAATTTCTTATCAGTTTGCTTCTGATCTTAATTACCTCAAGTCTACAGTTAATGAGTCAGTTTCAGAAGTGCTAGGTCTCAAGAAACAAAACAGGATGGAAAATTTATATTTCAGAGCAGTGTTTCAGGACCACCTCCACTACCATGACACAGCACAGAGAAGGGCACACTGCTGTTACCCTCTCTACAAAGAGGACTTTCTTAAATGGCGTGGCAGAATTGCCATCCTTTCTAGTAACTAGAAATATCTAGCACACATTTGTACAGTTATTTTCAATCCGATGGGGATGCTGTTGTGAGTGACAGCAGAAAACAAATGAAAACTCTCACTGTGGTCAAAGTAGTCATCCTAGTCCTCCCAGCATGCCCCATAGACAAGAACCAAAGCCTGAAAATGGAACCACTATCATGTCAGGTGAATGGAAAGACACTGTTGAAACTGCAGGACTACTGTTCTGTGAAGCAATTTCTCCTGTCTACTAAGAGACCACATTGTGGACAAACACAGTCTGCTTAGGCAGCTGGCTGTATCAGCTCACAGGCCCCAGAATAGTTCACTACCCTCCTAGATCACCGATTTCCCCCCTCAGTGGTCTCAAGAGCAAAGGATGATTGCAAGAGAGAAGCAAAAGATTTATTGTTTCCTCCAACCTCCAAGTGGATCTCTAGGTAGGTGGTTTGATACTTGTGGAAGGATTCTTTCCCATAGTTTAGAAAGTTTCTGTGTTTAAAAGCAGGCTGTATGACCTGCACTTATATATTTTTTCAATTTATGATTATATTTTATTTTTAATTTATTATTTTTTATTGCAAAATTATCATTTTTTATTACGTATTTTCCTCCATTACATTTCCAATGCAATCCCCAAAGTCCCCCACACCCCCCCCACTTACCTACCCACCCATTCCCATTCTTTTGGCCCTGGCATTCCCCAGAATTGGGGCATATAAAGATTGCAAGTCCAATGGGCCTCTCTTTCCAGTGATGGCCGACTAGGCCATCTTTCGATATATATGCAGCTAGAGACAAGAGCTCTGGGGTACTGGTTAGTTCATATTGTTGTTCCACTTACAGGGTTGCAGATCCCTTTAACTCCTTGGGTACTTTCTCTAGCTCCTCCATTGGGGGCCCTGTGATCCATCCAATAGCTGACAGTGAGCATCCACTTCTGTGTTTGTTTGGCCCCGGCATAGTCTCACAAGAGACAGCTATATCTGGGTTCTTTCAGCAAAATCTTGCTAGTGTATGCAATGGTGTCAGCGTTTGGAAGCTGATTATGGGATGGATCCCTGGATATGGCAGTCTCTAGATGGTCCATCCTTTCGTCACAGCTCCAAACTTTGTCTCTGTAACTCCTTCCATGGGTGTTTTGTTCCCACTTCTAAGAAGGGGCACAGTGTCCAAACGTTGGTCTTCATTCTTCTTGAGTTTCATGCATTTAGCAAATTGTATCTTATATCTTGGGTATCCTAAGTTTTGGGCTAATATCCACTTATCAGTGAATACATATTGTGTGAGTTCCTTTGTGATTGTGTTACCTCACTCAGGATGATGCCCTCCAGGTCCATCCATTTGGCTAGGAATTTCATAAATTCATTCTTTTTAATAGCTGAGTAGTACTCCATTGTGTAAATGTACCACATTTTCTGTATCCATTCCTCTGTTGAGGGGCATCTGGGTTCTTTCCAGCTTCTGGCTATTATAAATAGGGCTGCTATGAACATAGTGGAGCATGTGTCCTTTTTACCGGTTGGAACATCTTCTGGATATATGCCCAGGAGAGGTATTGCTGGATCCTCTGGTAGTACTATGTCCAATTTTCTGAGGAACCGCCAGACTGATTTCCAGAGTGGTTGTACAAGCTTGCAATCCCACCAACAATGGAGGAGTGTTCCTCTTTCTCCACATCCTCGCCAGCATCTGCTGTCACCTGAATTTTTGATCTTAGCCATTCTGACTGGTGTGAGGTGGAATCTCAGGGTTGTTTTGAGTTGCATTTTCCTGATGATTATGGATGTTGAACATTGTACTAAGGTCAAATCTAAGTGGATCAAGGAACTTCACATAAAACCAGTGACACTGAAACTTATTGAGGAGAAAGTGGGGAAAAGACTTGAAGATATGGGCACAGGGGAAAAATTCTTGAATAGAACAGCAATGGCTTTTGCTGTAAGATCGAGAATTGACAAGTGGGACCTAATGAAACTGCAAAGCTTCTGCAAGGCAAAAGACACCATCAATAAGACAAAAAGACCACCAACAGATTGGGAAAGGATCTTTACCTATCCTAAATCAGATAAGGGACTAATATCCAATATATATAAAGAACTCAAGAAGGTGGACTCCAGAAAATCAAATAACCCCATTAAAAAATGGGGCTCAGAACTGAACAAAGAATTCTCACCTGAGGAATACCGAATGGCAGAGAAGCACCAGAAAAAATGTTCAACATCCTTTTTTTATTATTTTATTGCATCTCAATTGCAGACTTCCTCCCCATAGAGTCTCTCCCTCCATTCCCCCTTCTCCTCTTGAGATGGAAGGACACCCCTGGGTATCCCCCCAACCTGATGTCTCTACAGGGTTAGGCTCATCCTCTCCTACTGAAGCCAGACATACACATATATTTCTTAAAGGTATTTCATGTCTGTATTTCTTCTGTCAATATATGAACTTAGTGGGAAAACAGGTTAAACGACTTCTACCTGAGGGCAAATCTTTCACTTTTAAAAGGCTTAATGTTGCCTAATTCTGGACTTCAAATCTAATTTTGACTCTGAACTTTTTATTGAAGTAGGGCTAGGATCCAGGTATAGCAGTAGCGATGCCTTGACCATGCAGTTGGTTTCCCCAGGGCGAGGCTTAGTCATTGCACTCCAGTTGTACTGACCCCTGCAGTGCCCCCAAATGTGGGAAACTCAACTGCATAATTTCTGCTAGTGGGAGACGGTTCATTCTCTTTATAACTAAAAACTATTTTAAAAGAAAAATAGTAAGAAGAAGAAGAGAAAGGGCCTAGGGAGTGTATTGTGGCATGGTGAGCTTCACCTACCAGGGGTTATATTGCAAGCAAATTCCCTATTCCTCTACCTGAATGTTGACCTCATTTCCTAGGTTTTAGAACACCTTAGAATTTCTTTATATCACATTTTCTACCTTTCACACTGAATTCATTTTCTCCTTTCTCAGGAGAACTGAATCTGAAGGAAAAAGATATGCAAGGTTTCTATTAAGCCTCAAGGAACTATTCAGGTATGCAGGGCTGTTTGTACCTGACAGAGTTGCCTGGAATTATAGGGTAAAACTAATATTATTAAGACCCTGATATTATCTACACATTTCCAAAGGGAAATTAATTATAAGCTAGAATGCCATGTCCTTAGATAGCACTCATATTCAGCATCTAATATTAATGAGTGCTCTTATGTATCTACCAGTACTAACCCATGTGGCAGCCATTAACCACTTATATTACTAAGCACATGAAATGTGTCTGCTTCAGATTGAAATGTGAAAATATGAAACATGAATATCTTAAAATCTCAGCAACAAAACAAAGTAATGGAAATGTTACTTACCATTACCTTTACATCAGATGTCATGATGAATTCAGTTATTTGGAGTTTAGTGGCCTAAAGAAGATAGAAATAAAATTAAATTGACCTCATTTAGTAAAATTACATTTTACCTCTTCCAAGTCACTGTTTCATGTGACTACTAGGACATTTAGCACTGCTCACTTGGTTCCCTTCTGTGGTCTGTGTTGAAATAGACAGAGCTGCTTCAAACATGTGGTCTGGTGAATACTGTCATGAAAACCTGTATTTATTTCTCTTTTAAATTATTTTTTATCTGTGGGTGGGAATTTAATGCATGATTGTAAGGTGTTTTGATCAAATGTATCCCCCATTCCTTCCCCTCCAGTGCCTCTGTCTCACAACCACTACCACTTTCCCTCATCCAAGCTACAATGTTGACTGGCTTGATCATCTACAGGCCCTGTGTATGCAGTCAGAGTAACTGTCAGTCCCTATGTGAAGCCCTGCCATTTTCAAACAACACCTTTGCAACACTCTTCCATGACTTTTGGCTCTTATGATCTTATGCTATTATATTATGATCTTATGCTATTATTATGATCTTAATGCTATTGCTTTTGCAAAGATTGTGGAACCTTTGTAGGAAGGGGTCTGACAAGATGTCCCTTTTAGAGCTTCACACTCCACTCTTCCTTATTCTCAATCCTGATCCACTGTGCATCTCAGTGTTAATCGTCACCATCAACTGCAAAAATCAAATCTCTAAAAATGGTTGATAGATGCACTAATCTGTGGTTATAAGGATACATGTTGAAGATGCCACATACAGTTTGTTGCCATTTATCAAAATAATGGTAGTAGGTTACTCCCTTAGGGTCTATGACCTCTTCTTTAGCTTTAGGTTCTTGAGTATATTTACAATACTGAACATGAGTTGTACCATGTGGAGTATGTCTTAAATGCAAGCAGACCATGGTTTTATTTACCTCTGTAACATTTATGCCACTGTTACACTTATGGGAAGATTTTACCAGGCTGGTTGTTATTGCAGTTTTCAGGATTCACAGCTGGGTAAGACTATGGATGGCTTTTCTCCCAAGACTGCCTGCATAATATCTAGTAGCACTATGAAAGCTATCCAGTAGTGAGGAAGCATCCAGGTTATTGTACCAGCTTGAATTCTCTGTCTTATAATTCAAGTATGTGGTATCTTCAGCAATAGCCTCTTACCTTCAAGTTGTGGTTGGTACCCAAGACTATTGGCAATAGCCTGCATTGTTTTGAGAGATGATGGGATTCCTCTGACCAATAAATGGAAGAGAAATGATACATATCTAGCACAGGAATTTTTATCTGACAGCTCCTGGCATATAAGAGTCATTATCTTAAATAGTTATGAATACTTAAAAATATATAGTTGTCTATGTATATTGGTTTGCCTAATTGCTGGTTTTAGGATCTCTTATATGTTTAAGATATCAGAATGTTTTCAGATACAGTCAATAAAAATGTGGTCTCATCTTGTAGGCCATTTTTTGCACTGTGTTGAATATTTCCTTCATTGTAATAAAGCTTTTATAGTTGCTATAATCCCACTTGTATACTTTTGTTTTCATTGTATGTATTTCAGAGGGGTTATATCCCCAAAATCTTGCCCATTTCAATATAGTGAAGCATTTCCTTTGTGCTTTATTCTAGTAGTTTGATTAAGTTGTGTCTTATATTAAGGTCTTAAACATTCATCTGCCTGTGGCTGTGCAGTTTTTCTAACACTTTGTTGAAGGAGCTGTTTCTTCTTCACAGTATGTTTTTTGGCACTTTTGTTTAGAAGTCATTTGGTGATAGATGTGTGAATTTATTTCTAGGCTCTCTGTTCTTTACCAGGGTGGTGGTGGTGTGTGTGTGTGTGCGTGTGTTTATTTCAATCCAATACTGATTTGGCTACTATAGCATTATAGTAACCTTTAAAGTAAGGTAGAATAGTATGGTAGCATAGTATCTCCTACTTTGTACTTGTTGCTCAAAATATCTTTGGAAATTGGGAATTATTATGGTTTAATATAAGTTTTACATTTTTCTTACATCTGTGAAGAAAGCCACTGTATTTTTAATAGAAATTTTGTTCAATTTATAATTGGTTTTGGAAGTAGGGACCTTTAAACAATACTGATTATTCTACTCCATAAATAAGATTTCTGATCCTTTGGTGTTCTCAGGTGCTTCTTGGGTAAACCCCAGTATCACACATATTTGCTTCTTTAGTGTTGTCCCCCAAAGTACTAGTAAGCATTGTTGCTCTTTTTTTTTTAATCTCAAACTATGTTTTCAAGTACTTTATATTCTAGCCCATTTACACTTTTTGTCTATTCTATTTAGGGCCCATATTACATTTAAAGTTTTCCTAAATGTATTTTCATCTTAATAATTTCTATTTGACTTTTAAATTGCTCCTATATTTATCTTGTTTCCTTGTTACAATAATGACAAATTTATCTGATTTCTTCAAGCTTATTGAATTAAAAGAATTCCTTAAATTCCTTAAAACAAATGATTTAAGTCTTCTGAGGTGACTATTACACGGTTAGTTTCTGGCATGTTATGTCATGGTTTTCTGCAAGCTGGTGATGCTTGTTGGCACATGACAGCATCTGGCACTGAAGAATCAGGTATTGTCTATGCCTGTCTTTCAAGAATTATAAGGAATCTTAGTCACTTGTTTTATCCTAGAACTGTATAGTACGAAGATACAGAGCTGGCAGAAGTCTATCACTGGTGGGTTGTCATTGTTTAAGAATTGTAGGCAAAATTGAGCTTTTTCATATATGTCCATTAAAACAACAACAGCAGAGTACCTAGAAAGAGGCGTCTGTCTCTGCAGCGGATGTCCTGGGGGCCTTGTTTCTAGTTACTGGTTTGTGGCTAGACTTTTAAGGATCATTGTCAATGGACCTTCATCCACCAGAGCCATAAGCTGTGCCACTCTCTGAGACCACTGCTCTTGACTGGTAGAGTACTGGGTGAGGAACAAGAACTATGCTTCAGCGGGTGGTTGCAGCACACACCTTTAATCCCAGCACTTGGGAGGCATAGGCAGCTGGATTTTTGAGTTCAAGACCAGCCTGGTCTACAAAGTGAGTTCCAGGACAGGGAGGACTACAGAAAAACCTTGTCTTGAAAAACAAAACAAAAACAAAAACAAAGAACTACACTTCAAAGGGTTGCCAGTTCCTTAGCCCCATAACTCAGGACTGTTGGAAGTAGCTACAAGTGGTGGAATGGGAAGTCCAATAGGCTGAGCCTGCATGCCTTCCCTTACAGGAACTGTGCTAGAGGCTCTGTCCTAAGGCAGAACAGTTTGTGAGGGCTGGAAGTCCTGTCCATGTGTGGCTTCAGCCACTAAGCAGGCTCCAGGGCAAAGACTTACATGTTTATTACTCTGTGCTACTCATCCATGAGTCGAGCCTTGCACTATACCATGTTGCCTAAATTAGGTATATTGTTGGTGAAAGAATAATATTGGTCATCTTGATTTGTGGTAAGCTGGGTTGTGTGTATCTCATGAGTTGTGAGAAGCTGCAACATCATCACAGATAGCAGTGATGCAGGCCAAATCCCAAATCAGTCACACTGGATACACAGGATGGTTTGGGATTAGTCCTGGGGCAGTTCAGAACTCTTGCATTTGAGTACTGCTGTACTGGCTGAAGTTGAGGGAGAGTGATGGAGTTGGTCCCCTGGCCACAAAAGCTAAGCTCAGTTACACCTATGTATCATCCAGAGGGGCTTGGACTTTCTCAGGATAGGACAGGTGTTCCCAAGCCTACTTTATAGATAGAACTGATGCAGCCGAAATTCAGGACTGTCCTATAGGTACACAGATTTCCATGTGATTATGGGTTCACATGGAAATCTGTCTGAGTTTTTGACTGTCTACAAAACCTTCATTTTTTTACTTAAATCTTGGTCTCACACTGATCCTTCTACAGGACTCTCGTCGACATATCCCTGACCAAGATCCCTTAGCTTATACCTCAGCTGGTGGAATTCTGCTCCCCACTCTCCAGCCTGAGGTTAGAGTGGTGATAATTAGTGGAGTCTCTACTGCCTGCCATACACAGTTACAATGGCTTAGTTTTCCGGTACTAACCTAACAAAACAGGCATCGTGGGACTTTTCCTAGAAGAGTGCAACTGTGACATACCTAATCCTGGATTTCCAGTTTAAAGCCCAGATTTAATTTTCTTTCTTCCTGCCCCAAGTGGTAAGTGTTTCTTTCTGGGGTTTTCTTGGATCTGGAGGAAAATTGTAAGTGTCTGAATGAGAAGTATCCTGCATAGACCACAGAAGTTGAACACTTGGGTCCCTGGTCCTTGACATGTTTGTGGAGATGTAAGTGTTGCAGACTTGCTGGAGAAAGCATGTCACTGAGACATTGAGGGTCAGACTATAAAATGAAAAGCTTCAAACCATTTTCTGGTTCATTCTCTCTGCTTCATGCTTATGCTTGAAGATGTGAGCTCTCAGCTCCCTGTTACTGGTGCCATGCCTGCTAGCTACCATGCGTCACCTCTCCCCACCTTCATTCCCACGATGGACTTATGCTTCTGAAACCAGAATCTAAAATAAACTCTTTTTTCAAAAAGTTTCTTTGGTCATGGTATTTGAGCAAGAGAAAAGTAGCTATTTGCAAAGGGAGTGATGGGGAAAGAGTTTTTTTCTTCCCATTTTGTTCAGCAAGTCTTTCAATTTTGTTATACTATAAGCAGCTGTGGCATTCTCTTACCTGATTCTCTTAGCTCTTGGGAAGTTATTTTGGCATGTAATAGCTGCTCTGCTTCCTATGTCTGGGGAAAGAGTATATGAGGATTTACTCAGCTACCATCTTGCTTGGCCCATTAAAGGGTACATACCCAATATGTAAAATAGGCTAATAAATTGCACAGAGACCTCTCGAAAGGAGAAATGGCCAATGATCATTTTCAAAATGTTTCTTCTTAATTATCAGGGACATGTGAATGAAACCATTTTGAGATCTATCTTAACACAATTCACAAGATCAGGAAAACAGCTGACAACAAATGCCAGCCAGGATGTTGGTAGAAATGCAAACTTCTATCAAATACTATGCAAGTCAGTGTGGATGGTTCTCAAAAAAATATAAATAGATCTAGCATACCATCCAGCTATACCACTCCTGGGCATATACCTAAAGGTCTCTATCTCCTAATGTAGACGTTCTATGCTGTTGCTCTATTGGAAATAGTGTAGATGACCATCAACTAATGAGTGGATAATGAAAATGTGATACATATGTATAAGCTGTAAAACCAAAAAAGTGAAAATATAAAGTCCACAGTCAATTTATAGAACTGAAACGTATTTTGCCAAGTAAGGAAATGCGGACCAGAAAACCCAGCACCAGATGTTCTCTCTCAGGGGAATCCTAGCTTCTAAGTTTTACATATGTGTATAGGACAGTGCCTATGCGCATAGAGGCCAAGGAAAAAGAAGGAGGTCCATGAGATGGGGAAAACAGAGGCTTCATACCCTCTAGGGAGGGAGGGTAATAATATACATGTACTATAGAAGTGGAAGGGAAAACCCTGGGGGGTGGGAAGAGTGTACCCAGGGACAGGAACAGGGAGATAGGAAAGTAGAGAGAAATGGGGGAGTTGACCAGAACTAAGAGCTCATGGAAATGTTAGAGGGAAACCTGATACTTTGTAATCTAATTTGGAAACAAACATTAAAGAAAAAAAGAAAGAACCAGATACCTTTGACTAGAAATAGGAGGTCTTGTGGAAAGTCTTCCCTGCCCTCCTTTCACAGGAGACATTTAGCATGAAGATGAAAAACATTGTGACCTCACAGCACAGGAGTTCAGGGAAGTTCATAAGTTCATTTCTCTGCCTCTCTGTCTCCATCTCTCTTTCTCTCCCCTCCCCCACACATACACCCTCCCTCTCTCCCTCCCTCTTCTTACTCTCCCCTTCTCCTTTCCTCTCTCCTCCCTTCCTCTTTCCCTTCTTCCCTCCTAATCTTGTTGGCAGCTGGTCCTAAAGTCAGCCAATGGTGAGGTCTCACTACTCTGCTTCATTGCTTGATTTTAAGTGTATTAAAATTTATTTTTTAATTTATTAGGTATTTTCTTCATTTACATTTCCAATGTTATCCCAAAAGTCCCCCATACCCTCCCCCCAACAACCCTACCCATCCGCTCCCATTTCTTGGCCCTGGCTTTGCCCTGTACTGAGGATATAAAGTTTGCAATACCAAGGAGTCTCTCTTTCCAATGATGGCCAACTAGGCCATCTTCTGCTACATATGCAGCTAGAGTCAAGAGCTCCGGGGGTACTGGTTTTTTCATATTGTTGTTCCACCTATAGGGTTACAGACCCCTTTAACTCCTAGGGTACTTTTTCTAGCTCCTCCATTCGGGGCCAAAGATTCATCCAATAGCTGACTGTGAGCATCCACTTCTGTGTTTGCTAGGCCCCGGCATAGCCTCACAAAACACAGCTATATCTGGGTCCTTTCAGCAAAATCTTGCTAGTGTATGCAATGGTGTCAGCTAGTGATGCAATTGGAGGCTGATTATGGGATGGATCCCCGAGTAAGGCAGTCTCTTGATTGTCCATCCTTTGGTTCCTCCAAACTTTGTCTCAGTAACTCCTTCCATGGGTGTTTTGTTCTCAATTCTAAGAAGGGGCAAAGTGTCCACACTTTGGTCTTCGTTCTTCTTGAGTTTCATGTATTTTGCAAATTGTATCTTGTACCTTGGGTATTCTAAGTTTCTGGGCTAATATCCACTTATTAGTGAGTACATATCATGTGAGATCTTTTGTGATTGGGTTACCTCACTCAGGATGATGCCCTCTAGGTCCATCCATTTGCCTAGGAATTTCATAAGTTCATTCTTTTTAATAGCTGAGTAGTACTCCATTGTGAAAATGTACCACAATTTCTGTATCCATTCCTCTGTTGAGGGACATCTGGGTTCTTTCCAACTTCTAGCTATTATAAATAAGGTTGCTATGAACATAGTGGAGCATGTGTCCTACTTACCAGTTGGAATGTCTTCTGGGTATTGGCCCAGGAGAGGTATTGTGGGATCCTCAGGTTGTACTATATCCAATTTTCTGAGGAACTGCCAGACTGATTTCCAGAGTGGTTGTACAAGCTTGCAATCCCACCAACAATGGAGGAGTGTTCCTCTTTCTCCACATCCTCGCCTGCATTTGCTGTCACCTGAATTTTTGATCTTATCCATTCTTACTGGTGTGAGGTGGAATCTCAGGGTTGTTTTAATTTGCATTTCCCTCATCATTAAGGATGCTGGACATTTTTCAGGTGTTTCTCAGCCATTCAGTATTCCTCAGGTGAGAATTCTTTGTTTAGATCTGGGCCCCATTTTTTAACGGGGTTATTTGATTTTCTGGAGTCCACCTTCTTGTGTTCTTTATATATATTGGATATTTGTCCCCTATCTGATTTAGGATAGGTAAATATTCTTTCCCGATCTGTTGGTGGCCTTTTTGTCTTATCGACAGTGTCTTTTGCCTTACATGAGCTTTGCAATTTTATGAGGTCTCATTTTTCGATTCTAGATCTTACCACACAAGCCATTGCTGTTCTATTCAGGAATTTTTCCCCTGTGCCCATATCTTCAAGGCTTTCCCCCACTTTCTCCTCTATAAGTTTCAGTGTCTCTGGTTTTATGTGGAGTTCCTTGATGCACTTAGATTTGACCTTAGTACAAGGATATAGGAATGGGTCAATTCTCATTCTTCTACATCATAGCTGCCAGTTGTGCCAGCACCATTTGTTGAAAATGCTGTCTTTTTCCTATTGGGTGGCTTCCTTGTCAAAGATCAAGTGACCATACATGTGTGGGTTCATTTCTGGGTCTTCAATTCTATTCCATTTGTCTACTTGTCTGTCTCTATACCAGTACCATGTAGTTGTTATTACAATTGATCTGTAGTACAGCTTTAGGTCAATCATGGTGATTCCACCAGAGGTTCTTTTATCATTTAGAAGAGTTTTTGCTATTCTATGTTTTTAGTTATTCCAGATGAATTTGCAAATTGCCCATTCTAATTCGTTGAAGAATTGAGTTTGAATTTTGATGGGGATAGCATTGAATCTGTAGATTGCTTTTGGCAAGGTAGCCATTTTTACTATATTAATCCTGCCAATTTATGAGCATGGGAGATCTTTCCATCCTCAAAGACCTTCTTTAATTTCTTTCTTCAGAGACTTGAAGTTCTTTTTAAAAATTTTTTAACTAGGTATTTTCATCATTTACATTTCAAATGCTATCCCAAAAGTCCCCCATACCCTCATCCCCACTCCCCTACCCACCAACTCCCACTTTTTGGCCCTGGTGTTCCCCTGTACTGGGGCATATAAAGTTTGCATGTCCAATGGGGCACTCTTTCCAGTGATGGCCGACTAGGCCATCTTTTGATACATATGCAGCTAGAGTAAAAAGCTCCGTAATACTGGTTAGTTCATAATGTTGTTCCACCTATAGGGTTGCAGATCCCTTTAGCTCCTTGGGTACTTTCTCTAGCTCCTCCATTGGGGGCCCTGTGATCCATCAAATAGCTGACTGTGAGCATCCACTTATGTGTTTGCTAGGCCCCGGCATAGTCTCACAAGAGATAGCTATATCAGGGTCTTATCATCAAAATCTTGCTAGTGTATGCAATGGTGTCAGCGTTTAGAGGCTGATTATGGGATGGATCCCTGGATATGGCAGTCTGTAGATGGTCCATCCTTTTGTCTCAGCTCCAAACTTTGTCTCTGTAACTCCTTCCATGGGTTTTTTTCCCAATTCTAAGAAGGGGCAAAGTGTCTACACTTTGGTCTTCGTTCTTGTTCAGTTTCATGTGTTTCACAAATTGTATCTAATATCTTGGGTATTCTAAGTTTCAGGGCTAATATCCACTCATCAGTGAGTACATATCATTTGAGTTCTTTTGTGATTGGGTTACCTCACTCAGGATGATGCCCTCCAGGTCCAAACATTTGCCTAGGAATTTCATAAATTTATTCTTTTTAAGAGCTGAGTAGGGGGTTCCTGGTCCGGGGAATCTCCGGACAGTCAAAAGGAGCCACACAGAATCCCCCAAGGGATCCTAAGACCTCTGGCGAGTGGAACACAGCGTCTGCTCCAATCCAATCGCCTGGACCTGAGACTGCATTAACCAGGGAAGCAGATAACCGGCCTGATCAGGGGTACAAGTCCCTTCCGGTCCACTGCAGAACCGGGGTTCCTGGTCCAGGGAGTCTCTGGACACCCGAAAGGACCCACACAGCATCCCCCACGGGATCCTAAGACCTCCGGTGAGTGGAACACAGTGTCTGCTCCACTCCAATTACGTGGGACCTGAGACTAAATTAATTAAGGAAGCAGATAACCTGGCCTGATCAGGGGCACAAGTCCCTTCCGGTCCACTGCAGCACTGGGGTTCCTGGTCAGGGGAGCCTCCGGACACCCCCAAGGTCCTCACAGGACCTTTCACGGGATCTTAAAACCTCTGGTGAGTGGAACACAACTACTGCCAGGAGGCAGGTTCAAACACCAGATATCTGGGGACCTTCCCTGCAAGAGGAGAGCTTTCCTGCAGAGAGTACTCTGACCACTGAAATTAAGGAGAGAGCTAGTCCCCCAGGGCTGCTGATAGAGGCTAACATAATCACCTGAGGAACAAGCTCTAACTAAAGACAACAATACAACTAGCTCCAGAGATTACCAGATGGCAAAAGGCAAATGTAAAAATCCTCCTAACAGAAATCAAGACCACTCACCATCATCAAAACACAGCACTCCCACCCTACCTAGTCCTGGGCACCCGAACACACCCGAAAACTTATAATCATATTTAAAAGCATATCTCATGCTGATGGTAGAGGACATCAAGAAGGACTTTAATAATTCACTTAAAGAAATACAGGAGAACACTGTTAAAGAGTTACAAGTCCTTAAAGAAAAACAGGAAAACACAAACAAACAGGTAGAAGTCCTTAAAGAAAAACAGGAAATCACATCCAAACAGGTGATGGAAATGAACAAAACCATACTAGACCTGAAAAGGGAAGTAGTCACAATAAAGCAAACCCAAAGTGAGGCAACGCTGGAGATAGAAACCCTAGGAAAGAAATCTGGAACCATAGATGCGAACATCAGCAACAGAATACAAGAGATGGAAGAGAGAATCTCAGGTGCAGATTCCATAGAGAACATCTGAACAAAAAAGAAAATACAAAACGCAAAAGGATCCTAACTCAAAACATCCAGGAAATACAGGACACAATGAGAAGACCAAACCTACGGATAATAGGAGTTGATGAGAATGAAGATATTCAACTTAAAGGGCCAGCAAATATCTTCAACAAAATTATAGAAGAAAACTTCCCAAACCTAAAGAATGACATGCCCATGAACATACAAGAAGCTAACAGAACTCCAAATAGACTGGACCAGAAAAGAAATTCCTCACAACACATAATAATCAGAACAACAAATGCACTAAATAAAGATAGAATATTAAAAGCAGTAAGGGAGAAAGGTCAAGTAACATATAAAGGCAGGCCTATCAGAATTACACCAGACATTTCACCAGAGACTATGAAAGCCAGAAGAGCCTGGACAGATGTTGTACAGACACTAAGAGAACACAAATTTCAACCCAGGCTACTATACCCGGCCAAACTCTCAATTACCATAGATGGAGAAACCAAAGTATTCCATGACAAAGCCAAACTCAGACATTATCTTTCCACTAATCCAGCCCTTCAAAGGATAATAACAGAAAAAAAAACCAATACAAGGACGGAAATCACGCCCTAGAAAAAGCAAGAAAGTAATCCCTCAACAAAACAAAAATACAGCCACAAGAACAGAATGCCAACTTTAACAACAAAAATAAAAGGAAGCAACAATTACTTTTACTTAATATCTCTTAATATCAATGGACTCAATTCCCCAATAAAAAGACATAGACCAACAGACTGGCTACACAAACAGGACCCAACATTCTGCTGCTTACAGGAAACCCATCTCAGGGAAAAAGACAGACACTACCTCAGAGTGAAAGGCTGGAAAACAATTTTCCAAGCAAATGGTCTGAAGAAACAAGCTGGAGTAGCCATTCTAATATCAAATAAAATCAACTTCAAACCCAAAGTTATACAAAAAGACAAGGAGGGACACTTGATACTCATCAAAGGTAAAATCTTCCAAAAAACACTTAATTCTGAATATCTATGCTCCAAATGCAAGGGCAGCCACATTCATTAAAGACACTTTAGTAAAGCTCAAAGCACACATTGCACCTCACACAATAATACTGGAAGACTTCAACACACCACTTTCATCAATGGACAGATCGTGGAAACAGAAACTAAACAGGGACACAGTGAAACTAACAGAAGTGATGAAACAAATGGATTTAACAGATATCTACAGAACATTTTATCCTAAAACAAAAGGATATACCTTCTTCTCAACACCTCATGGGACCTTCTCCAAAATTGACCATATAATTGGTCACAAAACAGGCCTCAACAGATACAAAAATATTGAAATTGTCCCATGCATCCTATCAGATCACCATGGACTAAGGCTGACCTTCAATAACAACATAAATAATGGACAGCCAACATTCACGTGGAAATTGAACAACACACTTCTCAATGATACCTTGGTCAAGGAAGGAATAAAGAAAGAAATTAAGGACTTTTTAGAGTTTAATGAAAATGAAGCCACAACATACCCAAACCTATGGGACACAATGAAAGCATTTCTAAGAGGGAAACTCATAGCTCTGAGTGCCTCCAAAAAGAAATTGGAGAGAGCACACACTAGCAGCTTGATAACACATCTAAAAGCTCTAGAAAAAAAAAAAAAGAATATTCACCCAAGAGGAGTAGACAGCAAGAAATAATCAAACTCAGGGGTGAAATCAACCAAGTGGAAACAAGAAGAACTATTCAAAGAATTAACCAAATGTGGAGTTGGTTCTTTGAGAAAATAAACAAGAGAGATAAACCCTTAGCTAGACTCACTAGTGGGCACAGGGACAACATCCTAATTAACAAAATCAGAAATGAAAAGGGAGACATAACAACAGATCCTGAAGAAATCAAAAACACCATCAGATCCTTCTACAAAAGGCTATACTCAACAAAACTGGAAAACCTGGATGAAATGGACAAATTTCTAGACAGATACCAGTTACCAAAGTTAAATCAGGATCAAGTTAACGACCTAAACAGTCCCATATCCCCTAAAGAAATAGAAGCAGTCATTAATAGTCTCCCAGCCAAAAAAAGCCCAGGACCAGATGGGTTTATTGCAGAGTTCTACCAGACCTTCAAAGAAGATCTAATTCCAGTTCTGCACACACTATTCCACAAAATAGAAGTAGAAGGAACTCTACCCAACTCATTCTATGAAGCCACAATTATTCTGATAACTAAACCACAAAAAGATCCAACAAAGATAGAGAACGTCAGACCAATTTCCCTTATGAATATAGATGCAAAAATCCTCAATAAAATTCTCGCTAACCGAATCCAAGAACACATTGAAGCAATCATCCATCCTGACCAAGGAGATTTTATTCCAGGGATGCAGGGATGGTTTAATATACGGAAATCCATCAATGTAATCCATCATATAAGTAAACTCAAAGACAAAAACCACATGATCATCTCGTTATATTTGGAAAAAGCATTCGACAACATCCAACATCCATTGTACTGGCTATTTTTGTGTCATCTTGACACAGCTGAGTTACCACAGAGAAAGGAGCTTCAGTTGAGGAAATGCCTCCATGAGATCCAACTGTAAGGCATTTTCTCAATTAGTGATCAGGGGGAAAGGCCCCTTGTGGGTGGGACCATCCCTGGGCTGGTAGTTTTGGGTTCTATAAGAGAGTAGGCTGAGCAAGCCAGAGGAGGTAAGCCAGTAAAGAACATCCCTCCATGGCCTCTGCATCAGCTCCTGCTTTCTGACCTGCTTGAGTTCCAGTCCTGACTTCCTTTGGTGATGAACAGCAGTATGGAAGTGTAAGCCGAATAAACCCTTTCCTCCCCAACTTGCTTCTTGGTCATGATGTTTGTGCAGGAATAGAAACCCTGACTAAAACACCCATTCATGATAAAAGTCTTGGAAAGATCAGGAAATCAAGGACCATACCTAAACATGATAAAAGCAATCTACAACAAACCAGTAGCCAACATCAAAGTCAATGGTGAGAAGCTTGAAGCAATCCCACTAAAATCAGGGACACGTCAAGGCTGTCCACTCTCTCCATACCTATTCAACCATTGTACTTGAAGTCCTAGCCTGAGCAATTCGACAACAAAAGGAGATCAAAGGGATACAAATTGGAAAAGATGAAGTCAAAATATCACTTTTTGCAGATGATATGATAGTATATATAAGTGACCCTAAAAATTCCACCAGAGAACTCCTAAGCCTGATAAACAGCTTCGGTGAAGTAGCTGGATATAAAATTAACTCAAACAAATCAATGGCCTTTCTCTACACAAAGAATAAATAGGCTGAGAAAGAAATTAGGGAAACAACACCCTTCTCAATAGTCACAAATAATATAAAATATCTTGGCGTATCTCTAACTAAGGAAGTGAAAGATCTGTGTGATAAAAACATCAAGTCTCAGAAGAAAGAAATTAAAGAAGATCTCTGAAGATGAAAAGATCTCCCATGCTCATGGATTGGCAGGATCAACATTGTAAAAATGGCTATCTTGCCAAAAGCAATCTACAGATTCAATGCAATTTCCATCAAAATTCCAACTCAATTCTTCAATGAATTAGAAAGAGTAATCTGCAAATTCATCTGGAATAACAAAAAACCTAGGAGAGCAAAAACTCTTCTAAAGGATAAAAGAACCTCTGGTGGAATCACCATGCCTGACCTAAAGCTTTACTACAGAGCAATTGTGATAAAAACTGCATGGGACTGGTATAGTGACAGACAAGTAGACCAATGGAATAGAATTGAAGACCCAGAAATGAACCCACACACCTATGGTCGCTTGATCTTCGACAAGGGAGCTAAAACCATCCAGTGGAATAAAGACAGCATTTTCAACAAATGGTGCTGGCACAACTGGTTGTTATCATGTAGAAGAATGCGAATCGATCCATTCTTATCGACTTGTACTAGGGTCAAATCTAAGTGGATCAAGGAACTTCACATAAAACCAGAGACACTGAAACTTATAGAGGAGAAAGTGGGGAAAAGCCTTGAAGATATGGGCACAGGGGAAAATTCCTGAATAGAACAGAAATGGCTTGTGCTGTAAGATTGAGAATTGACAAATGTGACATCATGAAACTGCAAAGCTTATGCAAGGCAAAAGACACCGTCAATAAGACAAATAGACCACCAACTGATTGAGAAAGGAACTTTACCTATCCTAAATCAGATAGGGGACTAAGATCCAATATATATAAAGAACTCAAGAAGGTGAACCCCAGAAAATCAAATAACCCCATTAAAAATGGGGCTCAGAACTGAACAAAGAATTCTCACCTGAGGAATAACGAATGGCAGGGAATCACCAGAAAAAATGTTCAACATCCTTAATAATCAGGGAAATGCAACTCAAAACAACCCTGAGATTCCACCTCACACCAGTCAGAATGGATAAGATCAAAAATTCTGGTGACAGCAGATGCTGGCGAGGATGTGGAGAAAGAGGAACACTCCTCCCTTGTTGGTGGGATTGCAAGCTTGTACAGCCACTCTGAAAATCAGTCCGGCGCTTCCTCAGAAAATTGGACATAGTACTACCGGAGGATCCAGCAATACCTCTCCTGGGTATATATCCAGAAGATGTCCCAACCAGTAAGAAGGACACATGCTCCACTATGTTCATAGCAGCCTTATTTATAATAGCCAGAAGCTGGAAAGAACCCAGATGCCCCTCAACAGAGGAATGGATACAGAAAATGTGGTACATTTACACAATGGAGTACTACTCAGCTATTAAAAGGAATGAATTTATGAAATTCCTGGGCAAATGGATGGACCTGGAGGGCATCATCCTGAGTGAGGTAACACAATCACAAAGCAACTCACACAATCTGTACTCATGATAAGTGGATATTAGCCCAAAACTTAGGATACCCAAGATATAAGACACAATTTGCTAAACGCATGAAACTCAAGAAGAATGAAGACCAACGTTTGGACACTGTGCCCCTTCTTAGAATTGGGAACAAAACACCCATGGAAGGAGTTACAGAGAGAAAGTTTGGAGCTGTGACTAAAGGATGGACCATCTACAGACTGCCATATCCAGTGATCCATCCCATAATCAGCTTCCAAATGCTGATACCATTGCATACACTAGCAAGATTTTGCTGAAAGGACCCAGATATAGCTGTCTCTTGTGAGACTATGCCGGGGCCTAACAAACACAGAAGTGGATGCTCACAGTCAACTATTGGATGGATCACAGGGCCCTCAATGGAGGAGCTAGAGAAAGTACCCAAGGAGCTAAAGGGATCTGCAACCCTATAGGTGGAACAACATTATGAACTAACCAGTACCCTGGAGCTCTTGACTCTAGCTGCATATGTATCAAAAGATGCCCTAGTCGGCCATCACTGGAAAGAGAGGCCCATTGGACACCCAAACTTTATATGCCTCAGTACAGGGGAATGCCAGGGCCAAGAAAAAAAGGGAATGGGTGGGTAGGGAAGTGGGGGGGAGTGTATGGGGGACTTTTGGGATAGCATTGTAAATGTAATTGAGGAAAATACAGAATAAAAAAATATTAAAAATTTAAAAAAAAAGAGCTGAGTAGTACTCCATTTTGTAAATGTACCACATTTTTTTTTTATCCATTCCTCTGTTGAGGGTCATCTGGGTTCTTTCCAGTTTCTGCCTATTATAAATAAGGCTGCTATGAACAAGTGGAGCATGTCTTTCTTACTAGTTGGAACATCTTCTGGATATATGCCCAGGAGAGGTATTGTGGTATCCTCTAGTAGTACTATGTCCAATTTTCTGAAGAACAGCCAGACTGATTTCCAGAGTGATTGTACAAGCTTGCAATCTCACCAACAATGGAGGTGTGTTCCTCTTTCTCCACATCCTCGCCAGCATCTGCTGTCACCTGAGTTTTTGATCTTAGTCATTCTGTCTGATGTGAGATGGAATCTCAGGGATGTTTTGATTTGCATTTCCCTGATGATTAAGGATGCTGAACATTTTTATTCAGGTGCTTCTCAGCCATTCGGTATTCCTCAGGTGAGAATTCTTTGTTTAGATGTGAGCTCCATTTTTAATGGAGTTATTTGATTTTCTGCAGTCCATCTTCTTGAGTTCTTTATATATATATATATAGGATATTAGTCCCCTATCTGATTTAGGATAGGTAAAGATCCTTTCCCAATCTGTTGTTGGCTTTTTTGTCTTATTGACAGTGTCTTTTGCCTTACAGAAGCTTTGCAGTTTTATGAGGGTGTTATTTCCCTAATTTCTCTCTCAGTGTGTTTATCCTTTGTGTAGAGAAAGGCCATTGACTTGTTTGAGTTAATTTTATATCCAGCTACTTCACTGAAGTTGTTTATCAGGTGTAGGAGTTCTCGGATGGAATTTTTAGGGTCACTTATACATACTATCATATCATCTGCAAAATGTGATATTTTGACTTTTTCCTTTCCAATGTGTATCCCTTTGCTCTCCTTTTGTTGTCGAATTGCTTTGGCTAGGATTTTAAATACTAAGTTGTATAGGTATGGAGAAAGTGGGCAGCCTTGTTGTGTCCCTGATTTTAGTGGGATTGCTTCCAGCTTCTCACCATTTATTTGATGTTGGCTACTGGTTTGCTGTAGATTGCTTTTATCATGTTTAGGTATGGGCCTTGATTTCCTGATATTTCCAAGGCTTTTATCAGGAATGGATGTTTGATTTCATCAAATGGTTTCACCGAATCTAAGCAGATGATCATGTGGTTTTTGTCTTTGAGTTTGTTTATTTTTTTTGTTTGTTTTTTTTAGTTTGTTTATATAGTGGATTACGATCATGGATTTCCATATATTAAACCAATCCTGCATCCCTGGAATGAAACCTACTTGGTCAGCATGGATGATTGTTTTGATGTGTTCTTGGATTCAGTTAGCAAGAATTTTATTGAGTATTTTTGCATCAATATTCATAAGGGAAATTGGTCTGACGTTCTCTGTCTTTGTTGGGTCTTTCTGTGGTTTAGGTATCAGAGTAATTGTGGCTTCATAGAATGAATTGGGTAGAGTACCTTCTGCTTCTATTTTGTGGAACATTCTGTGAAGAGCTGGAATTAGATCTTCTTTGAAGGTCTGATAGAACTCTGCATTAAACCCATCTGGTCCTGGGCTTTTTTTGGCTGGGAGACTATTAATGACTGCTTCTATTTCTTTTGGGGATATAGGATTGTTGAGATCATTAACCTGATCCTGATTTAAGTTTGGTACCTGGTATCTGTCTAGAAACTTGTCCATTTCATTCAGGTTTTCAAGTTTTGTTCAGTATAGCCTTTTGTAGAAGGATCTGATGGTGTTTTGGATTTCTTCAGGATCTGTTATGTCTCCCTTTTCATTTCTGATTTTGTTAATTAGGATGTTGTCCCTGTGCCCTCTATTGAGTCTGGCTAAGGGTTTATCTATCTTGTTAATTTTCTCAAAGAACCAGCTCCTCGATTGGTTGATTCTTTGAATAGTTTTTCTTGTTTCCACTTGGTTGATTTCGCCCCTGAGTTTGATTATTTCCTGCAGTCTACTCCTCTTGGGTGAATTTGCTTCCTTTTGTTCTAGTGCTTTTAGGTGTGTTGTCAAGCTGCTAATGTGTGCTCTCTCTAGTTTCTTTTTGGAGGCACTCAGAGCTATGAGTTTTCCTTTTAGAAATGCTTTCATTGTGTCCCATAAGTTTGGGTATGTTGTGGCTTCATTTTCATTGAACTCTAAAAAGTCCTTAATTTCTTTCTTTATTCCTTCCTTGACCAAGGTATCATTGAGAAGAGTGTTGTTCAGTTTCCACGTGAAGGTTGGCTTTCTATTATTTATGTTGTTATTGAAGATCAGCCTTAGTCCATGGTGGTCTGATAGGATGCATGGGACAATTTCAATATTTTTGTATCTGCTGAGGACTGTTTTGTGACCAATTATATGGTCAGTTTTGGAGAAGGTCCCATGAGGTGCTGAGAAGAAGGTATATCCTTTGTTTTAGGATAAAATGTTCTGTAGATAGCTGTTAAATCCATTTGTTTCATAACTTCTGTTAGTTTCACTGTGTCCCTGTTTAGTTTCTGTTTCCATGATCTGTCCATTGATGAAAGTTGTATGTTGAAGTCTCCCACTATTAGTGTGTGTGGTGCAATGTGTGCTTTGAGCTTTACTAAAATTTCTTTAATGAATGTGGCTGCCCTTGCATTTGGAGCATAGATATGCAGAATTGTGAGTTTCTCTTGGAAGATTTTACCTTTGATGAGTATGAAGTGTCCCTCCTTGTCTTTTTGGATAACTTTGGGTTTGAAGTTGATTTTATTCGATATTAGAATGGCTACTCCAGCTTGTTTCTTCATACCATTTGCTTGAAAAATTGTTTTCCAGCCTTTCATTCTGAGGTAGTGTTTGTCTTTTTCCCTGAGATGGGTGTCATGTAAGTATCAGAAAGTTGGGTCCTGTTTGTGTAGCCAGTCTGACAGTCTATTGATTTTTATTGGGGAATTGAGTCCATTGATATTAAGAGATATTAAGGAAAATTATTTGTTGCTTCCTATTATTTTTGTTGTTAGAGTTGGCATTCTGTTCTTGTGGCTGTCTTCCTTTAGGTTTGTTGAATGATTGCTTTCTTGATTTTTCTAGGGCGTGGTTTCTGTCCTCGTATTGTTTTTTTTTCCTGTTATTATCCCTTGAAGGGCTGGATTCTTGGAAAGATAATGTGTAAGTTTGGGTTTTTTTTTTTTTTTTTGTGGAATAGTTTGGTTTCTCCATCTATGGTAATTGAAAGTTTGGCTGGGCATAGTAGCCTGGGCTGGCATTTGTGATCTCTTAATGTCTGTATAACATCTGTCCAGTATCTTCTGGCTTTCATAGTCTATGGTGAACATTCTTGTGTAATTCTGATAGACATGCCTTTCTATGTTACTTGACCTTTTCCCCTTACTGCTTTTAATATTCTATCTTTATTTAGTGTATTTTTTTCTGATTATTATGTGTTGGGAGGAATTTCTTTTGTCGTCCAGTCTATTTGGAGTTCTGTAGGCTTCTTGTATGTTCATGGGCATCTCTTTCTTTAGGTTTGGGAAGTTTTCTTCTATAATTTTGTTGAAGATATTTGCTGGCCCTTTAAGTTGAAAATCTTCATTCTCATCTACTCCAGTTATCCTTATGTTTAGTCTTCTCATTGTGTCCTGGATTTCCTGGATGTTTTGAGTTAGGAATTTTTTGCATTTTGTACTTTCTTTGATTGTTGTGCCGATGTTCTCTATGGAATCTTCTGCACCTGAGATTCTTTCTTTCATCTCTTGTGTTCTGTTGCTGATGTTCCCATCTATGGTTCCAGATTTCTTTCCTAGGGTTTCTATCTCCAGTGTTGCCTCACTTTGGGTTTGCTTTATTGTGTCTACTTCCCTTTTTAGGTCTAGAATGGTTTTGTTCATTTCCATTACCTGTTTGGATGTGATTTCCTGTTTTTCTTTAAGTACTTCTACCAGTTTGGTTGTGTTTTCCTGTTTTTCTTTAAGGTCTTGTAACTCTTTAGCAGTGTTCTCCTGTATTTCTTTAAGTGAATTATTAAAGTCCTGCTTGATATCCTCTACCATTATCAATGAGATATGCTTTTAAATCCAGGTCTAGGTTTTTGGGTGTGTTGGGGTGCCCAGAACTGGGTGAGGTGGGAGTGCTGCGTTCTGATGATGGTGAGTGGTTTTTGTTTCTGTTAGTAAGATTCTTACGTTTGCCTTTAGCCATCTGGTAATCTCTGGAGTTACTTGTTATAGTTGTCTCTGGTTAGAGCTTGTTCCTCTCATGATTCTGTTACCCTCTATCAGCAGACCTAGGAGAGTAGCTCCCTTCTGAGTTTCAGTGGTCAGAGCACTCTCTGCAGGCAAGCTCTCCTCTTGTAGAGAAGGTTCACAGATATCTGGTGTTCAAACCTGCCTCCTGGCAGAAGATGAATCCCTGAAACAGGGCTTGTCCCAGAAGCTGTTAGCTTCTGTAGTCCACATTCTCACCTACCTGCACAGACTAGTCTCAGGGGGATTGGGAACCAAGATGGCTCCCCCAGGTGCTCAGGCGGGGCAGACACCTCTCCTCTCACAGGAAAGTTGCCTGATTGTCTGGAGCCCGAAATGTTGTCTGCCTCAGAAGTTGTCCTCTAGGGACCTTGGGGGTGTCTGCCGACTCCGTGCCCAAGGTGAAGTGGTGCTGATGTGGACAGGAAGGGATTTGTGAACCCTGGTCAGGCTGGGTTTTCTGCTTCCTTAATGCTGTCTCTGGTCCCACGTGATTGGATTGGAACAGAAGTTGTGTTCCACGCACCAGAGGTCCTAAGATCCTGTGGAGATTCCTCTAGGGACCTTGGGGATGTCCTCCGACTCAGTGCCCAGGTGACCCGATGCTGCCGCAGACCAGAAGGGACTTGTGACCCTGGTCAGGTTGGGTTTTCTGCTTCCCTGATGCCATCTCAGGTCCCTTAGGGTCTGGATAGAACTGTTGTGTTCCACTCACTGGTGGTCCTAAGATCTCGTGTAGGGACCTTGGGAGTGTTTGCCAACTCTGTGCCCAGGTGACTCAGTGCTCTAAAATTTATTTTTTGATTCACTTTACATTCTGATCACTGTCCCCCTCCTGGTCACCCCCTCCCACATTCCCTCCCTATCCCCTTCTGCTCTGAGAGGGTGGAGGCCCCCTCTGGGCATCCCCTCACCCTGGCACTTCAAATCTCTGTGAGGCTAGGCGCTTCCTCTCCCACGAAGGCCAGACAAGTATCCAAGCTAGAAAAACATATCCAACACACAGGCAACAGCTTTTGGGATTGCCCTAGCTCCAGTTCTTCGGGACTCATATGAAGACCAAGCTGCACATCTGCTACATATGTGCAGGGGGCCTAGGTCTAGCCTATATATGCTCTTTGGTTGGTTCAGTCTCTGGGAACCTCAAGGGTGCACATTAGTTGACTCTGTTGGTCTTCCTGTGGAGTTCCTATCCCCTTCAGGGCTTTCAATCCTTCCCCTACTGATTCCATAAGAATCCCCAAGCTCCATCCACTGTTTGGCTGTGGGTCCTTGCCTGTTTCAGTCAGCTGCTGGATGGAGCCTCTCAGAGGACAGTTATGCTAGGCTCCTTCTACAAACAGAACAGAGTGTCAGGAATTGGTGCCAATGGAATTGGATAAGGATTCAGGCTCACAACAAAGCCTGAATTTAAAGATTAATGGCATCCACCCTGAAATTTTTGGTTTTTTTCCCAGGTGAATGGAAGGAGACATTATATTTTCTTTCAAATATCCTAACCCCAATCAAGTCTTTCCATTCCCCAATCCCAAGTCAGTGATAACTCACAGTGATTAAGAGACAGGATAAAAAAAAAAAAAAAAAACCGAAAAGGAGAAAAGCATTCACTCAAATGAATCTTAAAAGTATTGCTCTTAGCACAACCACATAGAAACAGGTCCCTGATCACAAGGCTCTGTTCTGCATATGTCACAGGAATGAAGCCATCCCGATTCTGTATACAATATAGTGAGAAAGTCGGGACTATGAAGCTAAGTGACTTGCCCAAGGACACACAACTGCTGAATGCCAGCCAGGGACATGAGTGTAGCCTGGCTCCAGGAACTCTTCTCTAACTCACTGAGCTCTTTAGCCCTTTGGACTCCTATGTTTCTCAAGTGACACAAACAGGAAGGGCTGTAGCAACATAGGGTTTAGATGTGGGAGGCTCAAGAGATCTACTCCCAGGATGCTGCTTGGTAGGCAATGGGGTCCCCTATTCTTAAGGCAAATGCATGTGTAGGAAGACTATGCTAACTGGTTAGTCATCAGAAAGGCTCATCTTCCTTACATGAAGTCCTAATCCTTCCCCTCAGGCCTTTCTTTAGTGTTGCTTATAAAAGGCTCTGCAGGCCAGAACTCCATTTCTTGCTATCTGGTAATTTCCTCAGCTTGTCACCCTACACATTTTATGAGAGTTCTGTGCACTGCTCTAGTGCCTTCAGATGCAACCTACAACATATACCTGACATTCCCCCCCGACCCCCACCCTGTCCCAGCTAGACTCAGACCTCCTTGAAGACAAGGGCCCTATCCATTATCGGGTTTGGAAGCCCACATTGCACAACACAGTAGGATATACACCTAGGAACTGATTAGTATATATTTGTGGATTTGATTCAAATGCGAAGATAAAATTGTTTCAGGATTTATATGTATGTCTCATACTACACCACATTGGTTAATATCAGACACATCGAGTTCCCTGCTGGTCGACCTTGTGTAGGACACATTCATCCTATGTGTATTTGCAGAGATGTAAAATAAGTGAACAAGATACATGCAGCAGTTAGACTCATGACTGGCATGTTGTCATTATTTACAACTTGTCAGCTCCTAAAAATTACAGTGCGATTTCTGGCTGCAGTGGCATGCACTTGTGGACCAAATTTTCTTCACAAGCTGGAATGTCCGCGTTGCCCTGTAACAGAAGATGAAGGCTACTTTGGACAAAGTAGCCAGACCACCACCACCACCATCACACACACACACACACACACACACACACACACACACACACACACAAAGGATGCACACTGGAAAATGACATATTAATTCCATTGCCTCTGCTGTATGGTTTTATATATCAACTACAGGTTAACACACACGTGGCAAAACACTATGTCTTAAGTATTTTCTTTTTCCTCTTCACCCCAGTTCTACAATGTTTTTTGAGAGTGTGGGTTTGCAAATGATGCTTTTAGCAGTTGTATGCTCTATGGCCAGCAGGTGGCAGTATTTGCTCAGCCAGGCGTAGGCCCTTCTGGCATTAGCACTCTGGCCACTAGCCCTTAGACTGTTTTGGAAATTGCCCAAGACCTAACAATCATCAGGCTTCTTACTCTGTGACTGGCAATTTATTTCCCCCACTGAGTTCCCATCTAACAATCCCCCAAAATGTGTGCTTTGGATGCTGTGGTCCTCCATAAAGGATTTGGAGATTTATCTGCGTAATCCCTTACCACTTACCTACTGAGGCACTAACAAGAAATCAGGATTAAAATGAGCTAGTTTTTAAAACATGAAAAAATTAAATGTTATGTGCTGTAAGACTAGGAACAATAAAGTCTGAGCAAGCCTGCCAACATTCACCCCCTAAGAATCCAAGTTGGCTCTGATGGACAGAGCTGATGCTAATGCTATAGAAACTCTTGCCCTGACTTCTGAGTTCTTTTTAGCACATTTATCCAAGAAGCTTGTGACCAATATGCAGCAAGGCAAAATGTAATGGCTTTCCTGGGAGGGACACATTTTGGGGTTGGCTAGCACACTCCCAGATGTTCCGTGATGCATCTGCCCTCCAGAAGGCACTGTCTTATCTCCAGCTGCTTTTCCGACTGAGGGAGCAACAACAATGCTTTAACTGCAGCAGCTGCCAGTAATGAGTCCATGCTACTGTGTGGAGCATGGGCTCATCAAAACATTCATATGCATCACCCCCATTTAATCCGTAAAGCAGACAGATACTGTTACTTATGTGGTAAGTACAGTTTGGTTTTAAAACGTGTCATGCACTCAGTAAGAGGAAGAGCCAGGATTACATCTAGAGCCTCTTTCAACATCATGCCATTAGTCTCCCACTCCTTGGAAGACCTCCACTATCACATGGTCTGATTTCAGAGCGTAAACTACAATGATGCGGTCGCTGCCTTATGCCTCGACTCCCACAAGCTGCAAATGTTATTACTTCTTGCCACCACAAGCTCCCATTTCTGCAGAGATATCAGGCCTGTCCACGTGATCCAGTATTCCAGAAAGGCTTAGGTCCTTACTTTAGGTCCCTCTGCAGTAATACAGAAAAGATACCTAACAATACTCAGTTACTTAAGCTGGAGGGGATGTGGGACCTTGTTATCAGACAGACATAAGACTGATAAGGTTGAGTGAACTCAGACCCCAGGAATCTCAGAGATTTGAGACCAGCAGAAGTTGAACTTTGCCCTATCCTTTTCTGTACCTACTCTCACAACACCCCACAGAGAGGACCCTGGCAATCACTCACAAAAGGAAAACACCTAGAGTCCTTCCCCATGCAAATAGAGCATCACTAGTGCCTCAAACTGAGTCAATGGGAAGTCTCTACCCTGGCATCAAACCCTACTACCCAATGTTTATAAAGTTCCTATCCACGTGGAATAAAGTGTACAATGTATTTTGCTGAGAATTATGGGAGAGTTATTGTTTATTACTGAGCTGTAACCTTTGGGGTAGAGTTCTCTCTCCTCAAGAGAACTCCTCAAGCTCATCACTGGACCTTGGACCTGTCTGCACTGCTGCTGCACTGGCACTCTGGTGACATTTCCTTGGCAGAAGGACCTCAGCTACCTTCCCTAAGCCCAGACCTCTTCACTTCTCTTCTGAGAGCTGTGATATTTCCAGCTGGATTGGGCCCCACAAAACCTATTCATCCAGGTTCTCCTTCACCTTTCAGAGAGACAGTAGACTACACACGGCTCAGGGGCAAATGGCCAACAAAATACACACTGTCTACAGGGCATCATGGGGCTGAGTGGTTTTAATGTATATGGAGAAGCAGAAAGGGAACTTAATGCTGGCTGGTGTCCTGACTCAGAGCTAGGGTGTGTCCTTTCTGGGTCCTTTGTCATTCTCCCCACTCTGTTTTGAAAAAAAAAAAAAAACAGCTCTGCAAATGATCCAAGAGGAAGTAAATTGTGATAATAATGGCTATGGAGATGAAGAAAGGTGCTAGTGCCAGCAAGGCTGTAGAGGAGGGTGTGGACAAACTTTGTCTACAGTGTGAAATTGTCCATACACTGGCCTTATTTTCCTGAAGATCACCACAGCCAGCTGTCTCCTTCCTGATGCTTCCATTGGGTTACAGGAGGAAGAGACCAGGGAACTGATAGGCAAGAAGAATTCTGCTCCACTGGATGGTTGATTTATAAGCAAGATGTAGTAGCTGCCTATTGAACTATATATATATATATATATATATATATATATATATATATATATATATATATATATACTGTAAATAGAAAGTTATGTAATTGCCCAATGGGTGTATATTTGGCAATTTAGTCAATATGGAGCCAAAGTACAAGGAACAAAACAAAACCAGGCAAACGTGACTGCATCAACAAACCCTCTGCATACAAAGGGACACAAAACAGTTAAATGGCAGCCTAAACACTGCAGTTTATCCATGCTACCCTCTAAGGGCTCATATGTAATGAGCTTGCTCTCAGTGTAGACCTGTTAGGAAATGGAGAAATTTTTACCCAATGGATTCCAGTGAGATGTCTTAGTTCACTAAGTCTTTATCCTCAAACAAGTTGGTGAAACATTGATGTCTTGTAATTCATTCTCTTTTTATATTCTCTCTCTCTCTCTCTCTCTCTCTCTCTCTCTCTCTCTCTCTCTCCCTCCCTCCTCTTTTCTTCCTTCTACTTCTCCTTCCTGTATTAAAGTTAACATTTTCCTCTACCACATGCTGCCACCATATTTTGCCATCTAAACAGGTGCCAAGAAACTGTGGGTCCAACCAACCAACCAAGGCTAATGCTTCCATAATGAGGAGCAAAAACACAACAGTTTCTGAATTTATTTTTTTTTCAATTTTATATTAGATATTTTCTTCCTTTACATTTCAAATGCTATCCCTAAAGTCCCCTATAACCTACCCCACCCTGCTCCCCTACCCACACACTCCCACTTCTTGGCCCTGGCGGTCCCCTGTACTGGGGCATATAAAATTTGCAAGAACAAGGGACCTCTCTTCCCAAAGATGGCCAATTAGTCCATCTTCTACTACATATGCAGCTAAAGACATGAGTTCTGGGGGTACTGTTTAGTTCATATTGTTGATCCTCCTATAGGGTTGCAGACCCCTTCAGCTCTTTGGGTACTTTCTCTAGCTCCTCCATTGGGGGCCCTGTGTTCCATCCAATAGCTGACTGTGAGCATCCACTTCTGTGTTTGCCAGGCACTGGCATAGCCTCACAAGAGACAGCTATATCAGGTTCCTTTCAGCAAAATCTTGTTGGCATATGCAATAGTGTCATGGTTTTGTGGCTGATTATGGGATGGATCCCCCGGTGCAGCAGTCTCTGGATGGTTCATCCTTTCATCTCATCTCTAAACTTTTTCTCTGTAACTTCTTCCATGGGTGTTTTGTTCCCAATTCTAAGAAAGGGCAAAATGTCCATGCTTTGGTCTTCTTTCTTCTTGAGTTTCATGTGTTTTGCAAATTGTATCTTGGGTATTCTAAATTTCTGGGCTAATATCCATTTATCAGTGAGTGCATATTATGTGAGAACTTTTGTGATTGGGTTACCTCACTCAGCATGATATCCTCCAGATACATCCATTTGCCTAAGATTTTCATAAATTCATTGTTTTTAATAGCTGAGTAGTACTCCAATGTGAAAATGTACCACATTTTCTGTATCTATTCCTCTGTTGAGGGACATCTGGGTTCTTTCCAGCTTCTGGCTATTATAAATAAGGCTGCTATGAACATAGTGGAGCATATGGCTTATTATCAGTTGGAACATCTTCTGGGTATATGCCCAGGAGAGGTATTGCTGGATCTTCTGGTTGTACTATGTCCAATTTTCTGAGGAATTGCCAGACTGACTTCCAGAGTTGTTGTACAAGTTTGCAATCCCACCAGTAATGGAGGAGTGTTCCTCTTTCTCCACATCTTTGCCAGCATCTGCTGTCACCTGGATGTTTGATCTTAGCCATTCTTACTGGTGTGAGGTGGAATCTCAAGGTTGTTTTGATTTGCATTTACCCGATGATTAAGGATGTTGAACATGTTTTCAAGTGCTTTTCAGCCATTCGGTATTCCTCAGTTGAAAATTCTTTGGTTAGCACTGTACCCCATTTTTAATGGGGTTATTTGTATTTCTGGAGTCCAAATTCTTGAGCTCTTTGTATATATTGGATATTAGTCCCCTATCAGATTTAGGATTGGTAAAAATCCTTTCCCAATCTGTTGGTGGCCTTTGACAGTATCTTTTGCCTTACAGAAGCTTTGCAATTTTATGAGGTCCCATTTGTAGATTCTTGATCTTACAGCACAAGCCATTGGTGGTCTGTTTAGGAATTATTCCCTGTGCCCATATCTTTGAGGCTTTTCCACACTTTCTCCTTATAAATTTCAGTGTCTCAGGTTTTATGTGTAGTTCTTTGATCCACTTAGACTTGAGGTTTGTACAAGAAGATAAGAATGGATCAATTCGAATTCTTCTACATGATAACCACCAGTTGTGCCAGCACCATTTGTTGAAAATACTGTCTTTCTTCTCCACTGGATGGTTTTAGCTCCCTTGTGAAAGGTCAAGTGACCATAAGTGTGTGGGTTCATTTCTGGGTCTTCAATATCTGAATTGATTTTATCTCAGATATTAATTACAATAATGGAAAATTGACTAACAGACAATATGAATTGGGAGAACCATATATCTGATGAGCAGTTAATGGCTAAAATCTATAGGGAATGGCTACAACTTGATATAAAAAATAAAGAGATATGAGAGTATGTAGCACTTAACATATGCAAGGTCCTAGATTGAATCCCCCAGCACTGAACAATTTACAAGTCAATCTATCTAATTTTCACAATGAAATAGGTTTTTTTTTTTGTTTTTGTTTTTAAAAACAAATCTCTGATTAAAGAATGAAAAAGAGAATTGACAGTTCTCAAAGTAGGCATTCAAATGGCCAACAATCGCTTATCGACCTTTTGGCTAAGATCAAATGGCCAACAAATGGATGAGTAGGTGGTGAGCACTTGTTAGGGTTGCTGTTACTGAAAAAAAAAAGTTACTATGTGGTATCTAGAATGGAGAAAAATGGGGAACCTGGTACACTGTTGGTGGCAAGTCCAATAATACAGCCACTATGGGAACAGAAACATGATACCTAGAAAGATTAAAATTAAAATTACAGTAAGAGACAATTGTACTTTAGGGTACTTATGCAAACCATTGGACTTGTGATCTTGAAGAGCTATCTACACTCCCCTGTTCACTGCACCATTATCCACAAAATCCAAGACCCAGAAAAACAAGTGTAATGTCCATTAACAGATTACTGAATCCAGAAAATGTGGCATACACAGACATAGCTAGAGAGATGTGCATATATAATGGGATATTGTTTGTCTTACAAAGAAGGACACTCTGCCATTTGAACAATATGGTAAACCTGGAGTACATTCTAAGTTGAGTAAGCCAAACACAGGAGGGCAAACATTGACCTCACTTGAATGAGGAATTATAAGGACCAAAAGTTGCAGAGAATGTGGGTAGACTATTGATTGTTCTGGCCTGTAGGAAGAGAAATGAGAGTTGCTGGTTAACAGATACAAAATTTTAGTTGTATAAGAAAGGGAAAGCCGGGCGTGGTGGCGCATGCCTTTAATCCCAGCACTTGGGAGGCAGAGGCAGGCGGATTTCTGAGTTCAAGGCCAGCCTGGTCTACAAAGTGAGTTCCAGGACAGCCAAGGCTACACAGAGAAACCCTGTCTCGAAAAACCAAAAAAAAAAAAAAAAAAAAAAGAAAGAAAGGGAAGTATGTTATGCATTGTATTGCCTGGAGTTAACAATGCTATGTAAAATAATTAAGCATGCATGATTGGGAATGGCTGAAATCCCAGCACTTGAGAGGCTTAGGCAGGAACAGTATAAGTTTTCAGGTGCCCCAGGCTACACAGCAAGACTTTGATTCAAAATATCAAAAAGAAAAGAAAAAGAAAAAATAGATCTCATTAAGAGAGTATGACTATAAGCTACAAAGTAGGAGAATACATATGTTCAACTAGAAATTTAATGCCAAAGTGGTTGAGGTCTACTTAGCATGAAATGTAAAATTCCAGCTCTCCATCTACATTGGTTGCTACAAAATATCTCTTCAATGATGTGATCACACAACTGAAACATGTTGGGATCACTTAATTCTCGATCAACATAACTTTTAGCGATGATGGCAGTATTCTCTGTGCATCCACTATGTGCATGTTTCCAGTGGGAAGCACAAGCCCCCAAAGCAGCCTTTGTCAGAATTATAGGAAGAGCCCATCCTCTACATTGTGGGTGTTTTCTTATCACCATCATCATCATCATTATCATTTGCTTTCTTACTCTCTTCAGTTCATTAGACCCAACAGACACTTAAAAATAATTTTAGTAGAGACCATTTACATCCCTCTTCCCTCAGTAAGTGATCCTTCAGAGATTCATTGCTTTGTTGCAAAGACCACCAATGCCTTGTTATGTTACTGAAATGCTCTGCATGTTCTCTTCTGCTTTCCAACTTTGGGACTGTTTCTAATGTGTGTGAAAACATGAGAAATAGGTGATATGAAATATGGTTATTGTCTTGATAAGGAACAAGTGTTTGGGACAGGAAAATACCATGGGTGTGGGTGCAGAGAAGATTATCATCAAAATCCAAGGAGGGAGGCCTCAGAATGAAACTGCATCAGTTGAACTCTTGATCTCAGACTTTTACCAAGGAGACCTAAGTTTTTGTTATGTAAACCCCACAGCCTGAATACTTAGGTATGGCAAACCTACAAAGCTTTGTAGGTCTATGAGGATTTTTAATTTACATACCCTTGACAGAACAGATACTTTCATCAATTACTCCAACACTATTGCCTTAGATTAATTATATAAAAAGTCCAGGTAGCTGTAATTGATTGCACACTTCTCTATGAGCCAATAAAGTGAGGCAAGTCTTCAAGTGGTAGCACAATTGGAGTGGGATTTCACCATTGACTTGTGGTTTCTACAACACAGGAAATCAGGATTTCACTTCGGTATTGGCCAGTCAGATCATACCTAGAAAATTTTCTTAATTCTAAGCTTCCCATCAATTTAGCAAGGTTTATAGTAACCCCATTTTTTTTTAGATAAGGAGAGTAAAAGAAGGTGAAAAGAGGTTTGTCCAAGGTCTCAGAGTTGGTTAGTGCAGGGTTCAGGGTTCAACCAATTTATGTGTAATGTCATATGATGGCTAATATTGATTCAACCTGAAAGGCTATAGAATTACATAAGCTGAGAAACTTGTGGCCCTGGCTAGATGCAGGATTGTGTTGAGATAGCAACTGTAACTGTACCCACCACTCCCAGCTCACTTATAAACAGCCTGTCAGATGAACCATGACTGGTATCCTGTCAACTGTCTTCATTTGCATTTGCACATGGCTACTACTGATTTATGATCTCTAGGCACACGTGGGTCATTAACTCAGTCTGCAAGTCGTTTTGTGTTTCTACAGTCAAATCTCCCTGTCTGAGCAGCCACTATATTACTGAAAGCTATCATCTATTTTCTGAAATGTCTTCTCACCACTTAACTTTCAACAGATGACCCTGCCCTTTCTTTCACAAAGGAAATGGGGACCACAAAGAGGAAGAGCCCCTGCCAGCAGCCCTGGAAACCCTCCTGCATCTGTCTCCCACCTTCTTGGCTTTCTCCAAACAGGTGCCTCCTCCTGTAGAAGACTTTCTATTTCCTTCTTTCCATGTGCTCAGAAGCCTTACACTAGCCAAGCTTTCAGTGTTCAGCCTCCTTCTTTTGTCCTCCATAGCATTTACAAACTTCATTAAAAAAAATTAAATCCTTTGGATGTGCACATTCCTTCTCCATGCCAGACAGGCTCTCTCTTCCCTATCACAGTCTTGGCCACCTTGAAGTGTCTCAGTCCCAGACTTCCATACCTATATAGCATCATGCTCCCTAGTGAAACCTCTTACTGAGGTCACTAATAACTTCCTATTGCTAATCTCAGGTATCAGTTGCTAACCTGTTTAATACTTAATTCTTGGCATCAAACAACTGTTGTTTGTCAGTTTGTTTGCTTGTTGGTTTGTTTTGAGTCTCCCATTGCTGCCAAGCCCTGATGCCCCAGGGCTTTTCCACCAGCATTTCCTCCTCTTCTTTGTGAAGTCCTCCTCTCTTGTTCTCGACCCAAAACTCCAAGAATATTTCCTTTAGAGATCTCTCCTTTCTTACTATGACAGTCTCCTGTGTTACCACAACAGGACCTATAGACAGTGTGGCTTAAAAAATGTATTTCTTACAGTTCTAGAAGCTAGAAGTTCCAAACACCAATATACACTATTCACCATTACTATGTTTTTTTATTTTTCTTGACTTGTTGGATGGCTTACCTAGTAATGCACTCAGAGGTAATTTTCCATAGAGTAGGTGGATTGCCTGCCATCAATGACCTCAATTCCTTCCCTTTTCACTATATGCATAACCTTTGCGTTATGGCTTTATAGCTTCTCCCATCAGGGAGCAGAATAATTTTTCCTGGCCTTTGACATTATGCTCAGCCCTGTGATGTACTTTGGCTAATGGGTTAGGAGGCACAGTGCTGGTATAGTCTTGAGGCGGTGTGTGAATGTTAGGGAATTCCTCTTTTACACCTTCCATGTTATAATAAAGACTTGCCCATTTTTGTCCACCATTCCCAAAGGGAATTCCCAAAGGAAAGGTAAAAAATAATGTGTAGAGGACACTGGGAGTCTTCTTCTGCCTTCGTCCAATTGGTTGGGGTAGAGTCTCCCAGTTGAACCCAGAGCTCACTGATACAGGATAGTCTAGCTAGTCACCTTGCTCTAAGACTCCCATCTCCCCTCCAAGCACTGGAATTATAAGTGGGCAGCAACACCCACTTGGCACTTATGTCATTTAGGCTGAGTGTCCAAACTCCAATCCTCATACCTGCCCAGCAAGCACTTCATGGTCTAAATCCTCCATGTAATGTAACATGGTACCCTTTTACCACACAAAATTGATCACTCTATCATTTCTTTCCCTTCCTAAATTATTCCAAGAACTGTATCTTTCAGTCATAGCTTCTGCATAGTCTCACCCCTGTTTGTTCATCTGGCCAGCCTCATTGCTTGGCACCATCTTCCTCTCTCTCCTGATTTCACAATGGAGCTGCTTGTTTGCTCTGGTTGAGCCATCCTCACTCTCAGTGCACACCTTTAAACATGCTATTTCCCTTACCAGGCTGCACAAGTACTTTCTTTTGGCTCTTTTATCAAACTATCAGAAACTGGGTGGTTTTAAATCATACAAAAATTGTTTGCTCAGATTTCTAGAAGATAGAAGTTTGGACTCAAGATGTCAGTGGGGCCACGTATGCTCTGAAGCAAGCACTCATTTTTCCTTCTTTCTAGGTTCTAGAAGTTGCCAACAACCCTGGGTTTGCACTCCAGCTGTGGCCCTCTTGTATAGTTCTTGTCTCAGGCTTTCTCAGTAGCTTCTCATAAGGACATCAAGTGTGTTGGATGAAGACTCCTTCTGACTCCAATATGACCTAACCATAACTAATTAAGTCTATAGTCCCATTATTTAAAAATAAGTTCATAGTCTGAGGTGTTGGCATTTAGGATATCAACTTATGTTTGGAGGAGACAATTCAATTCAGAGCGGCATTCATTTCTAATTGGCTGTTTCTGACTGCTAATCCTAGATATTTGTCAGATGGTGTTCTTATTAACAATTCACCTAGGAAATCTTTCCTTATCTCCTAGTCTAGTTTAAAGGTCATTCTGTTGTCTAAACAAGATACTTACAAAAAAAATAACTTGAAAAACTGATTCTATACCTTTCAAATGAATGGGATTTTCCTTTGTTGTAAATGTAACTGTGATCCATCCACCAAGATATGATATTGTCTAGTGATTTGTCATTGAGTATGTTGCACTAGAAGTTAAGACAATTCATGAATTTCATAATTTCTCATATCTATTTCTCTTTGTACATCAGTGATATTTGCTTTCCCAAATACAACAAGGATTTCTTTGCTTCTTATCACTTACAAATTTGTAGCCACACCATTACCTCCATATTTAGATATTACTGGTTCAGCTACTCTGCAGGATTTTTTGACAATCCAGGATGAAATAATGTAGTTGGCAGAGCTTGAGTTAGTGTTAAACTATTGACAAATTCATGTACCATAGGGTTTCTGTGCTTCAGGCTTACATTTAAGGGCACATTTCGGTGAATGTGTGAATTATAGTGTCTCCTGAAAGGTGAGATTTAACAAATTATGATTTGAACCACACCTCAAATGAAATGGTACCCATTGTGGAGCAATTATGTAGCAGACTAACTATTCCTACTCAATTTTAAAAGTACTAATAAGACAATAACCTTAAAGCTGCATCCACACAGTAGGGAAATATCGTCGATCATTTCTCAAGCACCATATTGAGCTCTGAATCATTATGGCAATGATGCTTTAAATACGAGTGTCTTTCTCTGGTTGGTGGTTTAATCCCTGGGCACTCTGTGGGTTCTGGTTGGTTGCTATTGTTGTTCTTCCTATGGGGTTGCAAACCCCTTCAGCCCTTTCTCTAACTCCTCCATTGGGGATCCCACACTCAGTCCAATGGTTGGCTTTGAGCATTTGCCTCTGTATTTGTCAGGCTCTGGCAGAGCCTCTCAGGAGACAGCTATATCAGGTTCCTGTCAGCAAACACTTCTTGGCATCCACCAAAGTGTCTGGGTTTGGTGACTGTATATTGGATAAACCCCCAGGTGGGGCAGTCTCTGGATGGCCTTTCCTTCAGTCTCTGCTCCACACTTTGTCTCCATATTTCCTCCCATGAGTATTTTGTTACCCATTCTGAGAAGGACTGAAGCATCCACACTTTGGTCTTTCTTCTTGAATTTCATGTGGTCTGTGGATTGTATCTTGGGTATTCTGAGCTTTTGGGCTAATATCCACTTATCACTGAATACATACCACATATGTTCTTTTGTGATTGGGTTACTTTACTCAGGATGATAATTTCTAGTTTCATTGATTTGCCTAAGAATTTCATGAAGTCATTGTCCTTAATGTAGAGTAGTACTCCATTGTATAAATGTACCACATTTTCTGTATCCATTCCTCTGTTGAAGGACATCTTGGTTCTTTCCAGCTTCTGACTATTATGAATAAGGCTGATATGAACATAGTGGAGCATGTGTCCTTGTTATATGTTGAAGCATCTTTTGAGTATATGCCCAGGAGTGGTATAGTTGAGTCCTCAGATAGAAAGTATTATGTCCAATTTTTCTGAGGACAATTGTACCAGCTTGCAATCTCACCAACAATTAAGGAGTGTTCCTCTTTCTTCACAACCTTGCCAGTATCTGTTGTCACCTGAGTTTTTGATCCCATGGCTCCAGCCTCATATATAGCAGAGGGGAATGTGTAGGGGAGTGTCTCAATGGGGAGATGGGAGTGGGTGGGTGGGCAAGGAACATGTTCATAGAAGCAGTGGGAGGGGTTGTGGCATAGGGCGTCTCCGGGGGGGAAACCAGCAAAGGGAATAACATTTGAAATGTAAATAAAGAAAATATCCAATATAAAAAGAAAAGTCATAATTAAAAGATAAGTACATACCAAATAAACAGAAACATAAAAAGAAGAAAGAATTGAATGATGACTCAACATATCTTAATATTAAACTTAGTGGAATTTAAGTATCCAATACATTAAATGATTTTTTAAATGACATTTTATAATGATAAAGTATATGTACTGTATGTGCTCTCAAACTTGTAATCTCAGCATTTGGCAGAAAGGCAGGAATATCAGTACAAATTTGAAATAGTCTGCTATATAGAAAATTCCAGGCTAAACAAGGAAATATAGTGAGATCATAGCTTATAAAGTAAAAAAGCAAAAGCATTCTCTGTAAATTAGTGTTTGAAAAATATTAATTTATATTATTCAGGATATGCCCTGGAAATGTAGCAATAAATGATTCTGTTATTATATAAAGAAAAAAGAAAAAATAAAGAAAGAAAAGAGTGTCTCCATCCCTTTCCTGGTGACAAACTGGAGAGAAGGAATATATAAATGAGTGCCACAGAGCACACGAAATTAAAGACTAAAATACCATGATAGACTTTGAGTCCACTAAGGACAGGAAATGTATCTTGTTTATCATCTCATTTTTCATCTGACAAAACATTTCAGGATTCACATGAAAATTTCAATAAATTGCATGAAATTCATCTAGAGCAGACCACCTTTTTTATTGTAGACAAAGCTTTGAGTTGTTTATAAGCAATGTGTAGCAAAATGCTTTAGGCTTCTGAATATGAAACAGGCACATTGCAGTTATACCAATCATGACACTGTGTATTGGCAGCATATTGTTTGTGGTGTTGCAGACTGACCCAGGACATGCAAGAGCTTTACTACTGAGCTATATCACCAGTGTTTAGCCTACTTTATACTAATTTCCTATGAACAACTACGTATCAAAAGGCTGAAGACTGACACTCCAACTTCCTGACTTACTGGGGCTGTATAAGTAAGCAGCTGTCTCTACAGTTTGTCTCAGGTCTGGAAGCTGTGTTAGGCTTCCTATATTTTCAGATAATGTTGGTCATTCTTGGATTTCTGACAGGGTTGAAAACTGGTAGTCTCGTAGCCAACCCAAGCTGTTTAGCATTGAGAAAGATGATATATATTTGAGAGGATGGTTTTCAGATGGCAAACAATCTAAAGCCAGAACATAGAGCAGGTGTACAATTATAAGTCTTTTAAGTTAGGATAGATTACAGAATGTTCTGTTTTATTGACAAAAATGATGAGCTGGGTGTTAAGTCTGTCTTGTACTTTATAAATTACAAAATGGTAATAGCTGTATTAAATTTATATTTGAGAGAAAAGTTGTTTTTCTTTTTTAAAATCTGGACAGAAAGGGTGAAATGTAGCCAAATTTCCACCAATATTGATACAACACAACAAGAAGCCTGTGATTGGAAAGGGAAAAGGGAGGTGAAGCTAAGAGTTTCAGAAGCAGAGACAGGGACAGGTAAGAAGGAAGGAAAATGGAGAAAGAGAAAGGCAATCCAGATTCCATGTGGCTTTAAATAGCCATAGGTAGCTATGAATATATTAAAAGGATAGAATAATTGAGATAACTTGTCTAATCTAGGTGGACAGCTTGTATCATTATCAATTGGCTTTGAAATTATTGTGTGGACATCTTGTGAACCGAGAATTTATTGATATACAAATCTGACTGATAATTATAAGCATCTAGAGTTTTGATTTACCTGGTTAAGGGGATTTTTGACAACTAGCTGCAGGGTATGGTAGATAGTTGAGAAGGTACAAGGGCCTCTGAGGCAGGCAAACCAGAGCTGGGAAGATCACTGCCTGGGGCTAGCCTAGAGTGAGCAAGACTGCCAGGGCAGAGAGTAGCTGGGTATGGTGTGGGATGGTACAATTTTTTAAATATTTCTCACAACACAATTACATACTACCTACCACAGTAAAAGTTCTATGAGGAATGGGAGGACCACCATTTGCCATGTTCCTTTTGTTTCCATAATACCTAGTTGGGTATTAATGTATCCCTTCATCTATACCTTTTGCCTATAACTTCATAACCCTCATTGTAAGTCACTGCCCCATGGTTTTCTTTTGCTGATGAAATGCTCTTATGTGACCACTAACAACCAGGTGACATAATTAATAATAAGCTATTTTGAAATGGCCCCTGTGAACATTAAGCCAAATATCTTCAGTGTACCCTCAGATATATATATATATATATATACATACTGGATAAGGGTCAAAAGCAGCCATATTCTTTGCCAAAATGTCACAAGAATGTTCTGTAGACTACTTAGGAATATTCTTCCACTCTGAAACATCTGGAAGTATGTTTCCATAGTCCCAGTTACATTCAGCATCACTGATTTCTATGCTCCTACAAGGATTGCCTTTGCCTTTAAGTCCCACTTAAAGCGTTCAACTACTTTTTTAGCACAAAGTCCCAAATTATTCCATATTCCTCCAAGCAATGTCACAGTCAGTCCTGTTACATCAACACACCACTCCTTGTCATATCTACTGACCAAAGCTTATAAATAAGAACATTTAATTGGGGACTTGTTTGCAGTATCAAAAGGTTAGTCCATGATTTATCATGGCAGGAAACAGACAGGCATGACACTGGAACAGTAGCTGAGAACTGTACACCCTGAACTGCTGGCAGTAGACTGGGAGACACTGGGTCTTGCATGGGGTATTGAAACCTCAAAGCCTACCCACCCCCAGGACACACCTACTCCAACAATGCCTTACCTATTCCAAAAAGGCCACACCTCCTAATCCTCCCTAAACAGTTCTCACTGGGTGTGGGACCATGAAAAGCAGCCTGTTTTCTGGTTGAGCTAGGTTAAAACCCCGGAGACACAGCAGATAACTCTGCAAGGCACCGAAGGAAGTTTGCCAATCTCCCAGACACTAGGCTCCTGACACAAGGCCTCAGCTCCATAATTCTGCAGCCATCAGTCATGTAGGGCAATGCCTCAAGCTCCTGGTATTCTGTCTGGACTCTACCCCCACAGTTACCTGGCAACAGCCAGGTAGGCCTAGCCCACTATAAAAGAGACTGTTTGCCCCCTCCTCCCTCTTTTACTCCCTCACTCTCTGACTCTCTTACACTTGCCTCTCTTACTCTCCCTCTCTCTCTGCATTCACCCCCCAACGTGGCCATGGCCAGCCTCTACTTCCCTATTCTCTCCCTCTCTCTGTCTTTGTACAATAAACGCCTCTTCTCATCAGGATCCAATCCACTGTGCTGGGGCAATGGAGCAGGTCTTCCTCTAAAGAGCTGCATGTCTAACCTCCCAGAGGGGACTCCCTGCACTCTCAGCCATGGCCACCAGCCAAACCAAGAGACCCACCAACCAAGCCTAGGACACTCTCCTCCCCATCTTTTCCCTTTGGCCCCAAGCTAGAGCCAGCCCTTGGACCCACACTCTGTTCTCAGCTCTTCTGTGGCATCCAGCAGTGTCTGTGGTGTCCAAGAGTTAGAACTTGAGGTCTCTGGCCTCCGTGCAGGCCTGGGGACCCCAGAGCCAGCTCTTCCGTGGCAGCCAGCAGTCTCTGTGGTGCCTGAGAGAATGAGCCAACTCCAGCAGTACGAGAGGACCTCAGACTGCGCCTCCCCACCCCCAGAGTGGGGTCCCTCAGCTCATAGCCCAACATCTGCCCAGTAGCAATGTGGGGTGCTAGCAGTCAAACTTCCTGTATCTGCCTCCATGAGCAGCGTTAGTCCTGTGGCAGGCCAGATGCGGGCCACCAATTTAACCCACAACTGGGGACCAAGCATTCAAACAAATGAGCCTGTGGGGGCCATTTTCATTCAAACTACCACAAAAATTATCTATAGTGTTTTTCTTAAAATTTTATTGATTCATTGTGAATTTCACATCATGCACTCCAATCCCACCCATCTCCTGGTCCTTCCATATCCATCCTCCACCCTTGCAACTTGCCCCTCAAAAGAAAGAAAGAAAGAAAGAAACAAACAAACAAAAAACATGTCTCCATGGAATCTGTAGTAGTGTGTCACACAGTTTCCCTTTTGCCCAGACAACTTTACTTGCAAATGTTCATTGCAATGACTCATTGGTCTGGCTTGAGGCCTTTGTCTTCTGCTACACTATCAATACTGGATCCTCCCAAGGACTCCTCTCCAATATCCTGCTTATTACCCTGTGTCATAGAGAGCCTGAAGGTTTGGTTCTGCAGGACCAGCCCCTTTTATGCACACCAGCAGTTCATAGATAAGGTAGATGTTGGGGTGGACCAACTCAAAGCTCTAGATCTGAGCCTTGGTGGTAGTCATGCCACTGGGGTCAGCCCTCCTGCTTTGCTCAGATAATGGGATGGGTGGGGCCAGTTCTCCTGCCTACAGCAGCTGGCAAGGAGCAGAAACTCCTGCACTCAAACCATCAGACCCAGTGGTCCAGCACTGACCCAGCAAGGGGTGGAGCCATCTCTCCCAAGGTCTTGCCCTAGGGGCCAGCTCACATGTACACATTCCTCGGGTTGAGGGGAGAGGTGCTCTCCAAAGTGCTGCAGGCTGGGAGGGGTACTCTGTGCAGCCCTTGGACATCAACATGGCCCCAGATGGCAGCCCAGACCAGGGATGCCCACATGTCCTTTGGTGATAACATGGGCCATGGACATTGACACAGACCACTGTTGTTGCAAGGCTATGGAACTAGATATGGTCCACAGAGGCACCACAGGCCAGGAAATTACCATGGGCCTTGGGTGGCAATGCAGGCTACTCACATCAGGGTGACCCTCACCACCTTTACATCTCTAGTTCCTCCTCTCTTCATAGTGTACAAACCACTCTTTTCTTTCTCTCCCATCTTTTTACCACATATTTACTCATTGTACTGGCACCTGCCCACCTGCCTTGATCATATGGAAGCTGGCCCCTGGGTGTCTTCTGTCTGCCCATGCTGTGTGGCAGTGGGTGGGCCTTTCTATAGTTTTTATATTTAATTATCTTGTTCTCTCATCTTCTATTAGAGAAGCCAAAATACTACCTAAGTGGTTAGAGCACTAAAGTGAAGAAAAACAGTAACAGTGAAATCTCTGAATTAACTAGTTAGGAACTTTGGTTTTCTAATTATTTGTCTCCTGTGAATACACAAATTTCTAAAACACTATTTCTTTAGCTGATATTACCTTAGCTTAAAAATGACATACATGGTGGACATGACCAAAACGTTGGCATTTAGTCTTTTTTCATGATTACTATCATGGATATACACCATTTATTAGGCACCCAATCCACAAGCCCCATTTCTTGAGGAATAGACCATTTTATTAGTAGATGAAAAGGTCTATTCCCTTTGATCCTTGTTAGCTGGAGCAAGAGCACAAACAGACATTGTCCTTTGGCATCACTTTAGTGTACCTCCTCTGTCTTATTTAACGTATCAATCCTTCCCATGAGTTCTATAAAGCATTTCATGCATTTTCTCTAATTTTTCTTTGGTTTTGTGGTACTGAGGATCAAATCTGAGTCCTTGCTTATTTTAGGCAAGTGATCTATCACCAAGCAATTCCCTAACATTGGTTTTTGATTGTTTACTCTGAGACAGGAGGTGACTAGTTTCCCACATGGATCTTGAATGTAATACCCTTCTGCTTTAGCCTTGTGAAGTATTTGGGATTACAGGTCGATACCACCAGGCCTGGCTATATATTATGTTGTGATAAAGTTAATCAGAGTCAGGTTCTGTTAATTGCAGAACCTGTCTGATGAAACAAGTAATGTGCAGTACAATAGAGCACGCATTAACCTGCCATCCATACTAGTGACTGTTTGCCAGGCTTCCACCAAGGGGATTAATTAAGCTGAAAGGTGTGCAGCTGCCTTTCCCCTGTAGTTATTTGTGGTATAAGAGCTCTTCATTTAGGCAACTCGAGTAGAAGCAAGCCATGCTATATTTTAGTGGGTATATAACTTAGAGAAGTTATTAAGACTGACACACATGAGGTAGATACTTTTCTAACTGGCTTTTATGAATTTTAACTACAGTTTGACCAAATGTTTCCCCATCTCTCTTACTGAGTAAATGGAAACTGCTTCCTTCCTTCCTTCCTTCCTTCCTTCCTTCCTTCCTTCCTCTTTCCTTCACTTCTTCCTTCTTTTTGAGAACTCCATACATGCTCACTGCATCTACCTCCCTCTCTCCCCTCCATCTCCCCTCAACTCCTGTCATGTCCCCCTCCCAAATGATCTCTTCTTTAATAACAAAGGCATACGACTCATCAAAATTAAAAACAAACGTTCAACCCCAAATGATACATCTTGCAACATAACCCATATACCTAAGCCTCAGAGGACATTGAATAAAAGATGTTGAAAAGATTTTAAAAGTCAACAGACCAGGAAATGTGCTGCTAAGATACTGCCCCCTACACATGACAGGGAAAATGCACCCATGAAAACTCAACAATATAGTTGAGAACAAGGATAGCATAATGGCAACCTCTGCTGGCATGCCAGTGTTGACGGGAAATTCCACATGATTTTGCCCCATAGATGAAGAGCTATAGCTAGTCAGTGATTGCTGAAAGAGGGGAATTCAGTCTTCTCTAAGAATGAGACTAATATTTCCTATCTGCTCCTCTGAATGGTTAAATTTGCTTCCTAAACTCTTAGGCAGCTTTATATAAAAAGAGCTACTGAAATTATCCTTTGATCCAGCAAGAAAGTATGAGATAATGATTATATTTTAATACCTGGGCTTCTAGTAGGAGACTGACCAGATTTGGTTCCCTTGGGGTGTTTAGCAGAAAATAGGCCTGTTGCTGGCCTTTGGTTACTTTGTAGGTTTTTATTTTCTTCCACCCTTCCCCTCCCCTTTTCCATCCCTAATGCCACATAGGGCAGAAAAAAGGAGAGAGGGGAAAGGGGGCGATGTTATGTTAGATGACTTCCTGATGATTAGGGGCATCGAGTTCCTTGTGGCAAGTTTGATCTTTGCTGTCAGGACAGCTAATTTCTTGTTGCTGTTGTTTTTTTCTTTGTGCATGACCAACAGAAATCAATCAAAACCCCACTAACCACCACAAGCCTTTATTGGGCCTCTAGCATTTATATACCCTCTGAAAAGTCCCCAGCATTCCAAATGTCACACACTCTCAGAAACTACCTGCATTTGCAAAATCACAGCCCTGCTATGCAAATCAAGGCAAATCATAGTCAGCTGCTGTGGAGAGTCTGATGCAGTCCTATGTCCTACACCTGGGATTAAAACAAAACCATATTCCTATAATACTTTTGTGCTCTTTAAAGGAACCAAAATTCCAAAATTGTTATCCCACAGGTCTGTTTTCTTTTCTTGTGACAAAAGCATAAGAGACCACATTTGATCTTTGAGAAAAACAAGTAAGGGAAATTCCACTCTACAGATCTATTCATTTCCCTTTAACTTTCAGAGATTGTCTTCCAACTCTAAATTTGCATTGTGTGGCAACTATATAAAAGACTTCATCTGTTCCAAGTCAAATCCATAAAACAGTAAATGAGTAGGAAAAAAATCAATATTTGATTGAAATCCTTTTCTTAGATAAATGTTAACACATTGAATATTTACATGTGCTTGTGCATGTATAAACGTATATATGTGCTTTTCCATTTAAGTCACAATTTTTAAAGTAATGAATAAAATAAAATTTATTAGCTGATTAAAAACAACTTTAAGAAATAAAAATATGGAGCAAAACCTACAAAAGTATCAATTTTATTGATACTTTCTGTTTCTTCCTTTCAAATTACACTTATCAACTTTTCTTATTTCTTTTTTTTTAATTCGATATTTTCTTTAATTATATTTCAAATGTTATCCCCTTTCCCGGTTTCCCCCAAGAAATCTCCTATCCCATCCCCTCCCCCTGCTTCTATGAGGGTGTTCCCCCACCCACCCACCCACTCCAGCCTTCCCCCCTCGAATTCCCCTACAGTGGGGCATCAAGCCTTCACAAGACCAAGGGCCTCTCCTCCCATTGATGCCCAACAAGGCCATCCTCTGCTACATATACAGCTGGAGTCATGGGTCCCTCCATGTGTAGTTTTTGATTGGTGGTTTAGTCTCTGAGAGCTCTGGGGGTACTGGTTAATTCATATTGTTTTTTTTTTTTATGGCGTTGCAGATTCCTTCAGCTCCTTCAGCCCTTTCTCTAACTCCTCCACTGGGGACCCCGTGATCAGTCCAATGGTTGGCTGCAAGCATCTGCCTCTGTATTTGTTAAGCTCTGGCAGAGCCTCTCAAGAGACAGCTATATCAGGCTCCTGTCACTTCTTGGCATCTACAATCGTGTCTGGGTTTGGTGACTGTATTTTGGTTGGATCCCCAGGCGGGCCAGTCTCTGGATGGTCTTTCCTTCTGTCTCTGCTCCACACTTATGCTCTGTAACTCCTCCCATTGGTATCTTGTTCCCTCTTCTAAGAAGGACTGAAGTATCCACACTTTGGTCTTCCTTCTTCTTGAGCTTCATGTGGTCTGTGAATTGTATCTTGGGTATTCTGAGCTTCTGGGCTAATATCCACTTATCAGTGAGTGCATTACATGTGAGGTCTTTTGTGATTGGGTTACCTCACTCAGGATGATATCCTCCAGATCCATCCATTTGCCTAAGAATTTCATAAATTTATTGTTTTTAATAGCTGAGTAGTACTCCATTATGTAAATGTACCACATTTTCTGTATCCATTCCTCTGTTGAAGGATATCTGGGTTGTTTCCAGCTTCTTGCTATTATGAATAAGGCTGATATGAACATAGTGGAGCATTTTTCCTTGTTATATGTTGGACCATCTTTTGGGTATATGGTATAGCTGGGTTCTCAGGTAATACTATGTCCATTTTTCTGAGGAACCATCAAACTGATTTCCAGAGTGGTTGTACCAACATGCAATTTCACCAACAATTGAGGAGTGTTCCTCTTTTTCCTCATCCTTGCCAGTATCTGCTGTTACCTGAGTTTTTGATCTTAGCCATTCTGACTGGTGTGAGGTGGAATCTCAGGGTTGTTTTGATTTGCATTTCCCTGATGACTAAGGATGTTGAACATTTCCTTAGGTGCTTCTCGAACATTCAATATTCCTCAGTTGAGAATTCTTTTTTTTTTTCCTTTTAGAATTCTTTATTTAGCTCTATACTCCATTTTAATAGGATTATTTGATTGTCTGGTTTCTAATTTCTTGAGTTTTTTGTATATATTAGAAATTAGAACTCTATCAAATGTAGGATTGGTAAAGATCTTTTCCCAATATGTTGGTTGTTGTTTCGTCCTATTGACAGTGTCCTTTGCTTTACAGAAGCTTTGCAGTTTTGTGAGGTCCCATTTGTCAATTCTTGATCTTAGAACATAAGCCATTGGTGTTCTGTTCAGGAAATTTCCCCCCGTGCCCATGTGTTGGAGGCTCTTCCCCAGTTTCTCTTCTATTAGATTCAGTGTATCTGGTTTTATGTGGAGGTCCTTGATCCATTTGGACTTGAGCTTTGTATAAGGAGATAAGAATGTAGCCATTATTATTAGGTAGGTCTACTAGGATTTCACTCCTTCAGTTTCCATTATCTTTTAATGATTTTATTTCTGTAGTTTAGATTTGGGGGTTTTGAAACATGGTTTTATGGAACCCAGGCTGGCCTCAAACTTGCTATGAACAGATTTTTTTCTTTTATCACCCTACTTGGGGACTGTTGAGGTAAACATCTTCGTGACTGTTGCCAAATTTGAAGAGTTCTTTTTACCACTATTTCATTTATAAAATTTTCTTCTGTATTAGTCACTTTCCTTTTTATAGTTTTGGACTTTATTTTATAGACATGAAAACTTTGCCTGCAAGTATATCTATGCATCACATGTGTGCCTCTTGCCCTTGGCAGCCAAAAGAGTGTATCAGATCCTTTGGAACTAGAGTGACAGATGGTTGTGAGCCACTGTGTAAATTCTGGGAACTGACTTTGAGCCCTGTTCAGGAGCAACAAGTGCTCTTAACTTCTGAGCAATTTCTCCAACCCCCCCCCCATCAGTTGCTTTCCTTGCTGTGATAAAAATATTTCAAAGGAGCAGCTTAAGGAAGAAACAGTTTAGGTTGACTTACAATTTGAGGCTAAAGCCAATCATATCAGGGAAGTCATGGCAGCAGGAGCTTGAAGCATCACAACTGCATCCAGGAATCAGAGAACAATGCATGTTGATATTCATCTCCATTTGCCTTTTCTAGTCAGTGTAAGACCCCACTCACAGAATGTAACTGATAGTTTTCATATAAATGTATATAGTAAATTAATTATGGAGGCTTTTTTTCTAGCTGGTTCCCAATAAATAATACAGACTAAGATTTAGTTCAAGCTTTATTTTACTACCTGGCCAATCTATCTTAACCCCCTACACTAATCTGGGTACTTTGGAGCCAAAGTTCCAATACTATTTACATTTAAGACTTTCCATGCTCATCTGGCCGGATCAGCACCGGGGTAGCTAGAGCGCAGGGTTGGCTGACACCCGCCAGCTACCCACGACCCCCGCCAAAGGATTTTGAGACTGCTGGTGAGTGGAACACAGCTTCTGCTCCAGTCCAATCACGCGGGAACTGAGACTGCTTTGGTTGGGGAGGGAGAAATCCGGCCTACATAGGGCCACAAGCCTATTCCGGTCAGAAAAGCACCAAGGTAGCTAGGGCACAGGGTCAGCTGACACTCGCCAGCTACCCACAACACCCACCACAGGATCTTAAGACTTCTGGTGAGTGGAACACAGCTTCTGCTCCAATCCAATTGCGTGCGGGACCTGAGACTGCATTAGTTAGGGAAGCAGAAACCGGCCTGAGTAGGGCCACAGGCCTCATCCAGCTGGATCAGCACCGGGGTAGCTAGAGCGCAAGGTCAGCTGACAACCGCCAGCTACCCACGACCCCCGCCACAGGATTTTGAGACTGCTGGTGAGTGGAACACAGCTTCTGCTCCAATCTTTAAACAGTGACAACGATAACAACTAACCCCAGAGATTACCAGATGGCGAAAGGTAAACGTAATAATCTTACTAACAGAAACCAAGACCACTCACCATCATCAGAACCCAGCACTCCCACTTTGCCCAGTCCAGGGCACCCCAACACACCGGAAAAGCTGGACACCGATCTAAAAGAATATCTCCTGATGATGGTAGAGGACTTCAAGAAGGACTTTAATAACACACTTAAAGAAATACAAAGGAACACTGGTAAACAGGTAGAAGACAGTAAAGAGGAAGCACAAAAATCCCTTAAAGAATTGCAGGAGAACACTGTTAAAGAGTTACAAATCCTTAAAGAAAAACAGGATAACATAATCAAACAGGTAGAAGTCCTTAATGAAAAACAGGAAAACACATCCAATCAGATGATGGAAATGAACAAAACCATACTAGACCTAAAAAGGGAAGTAGACACAATAAAGAAAACCCAAAATGAGGCAACACTGGAGATAGAAACCCTAGGAAAGAAATCTGGAACCATAGATACCAGCATCAGCAACAGAATACAAGAGATGGAAGAGAGAATCTCAGGTGCAGAAGATTCCATAGAGAACATCGGCACAACAATCAAGGAAAATGTAAAATGCAAAAAGATCCTAACTCAAAACATCCAAGAAATACAGGACACAATGAGAAGACCAAACCTACAGATAATAGGAGTGGATGAGAATGAAGATTTTCAACTCAAAGGACCAGCAAACATCTTCAACAAAATTATAGAAGAAAACTTCCCAAATCTAAAGAAAGAGATGCCCATGAACATACAAGAAGCCTACAGAACTCCAAATAGACTGGACCAGAAAAGAAATACCTCCCGACACATAATAATCAGAACAACAAATGCTCTAAATAAAGATAGAATACTAAAAGCAGTAAGAGAAAAAGGCCAAGTAACATATAAAGGCAAGCCTATCAGAATTACACCAGATTTTTCACCAGAGACTATGAAAGCCAGAAGATCCTGGACGGATGTTATACAGACACTAAAAGAACACAAATTCCAGCCCAGGCTACTATACCCAGCCAAACTCTCAATTAACATAGATGGAGAAACCAAAGTATTCCACGACAAAACCAAATTCACACATTATCTCTCCACGAATCCAGCCCTTCAAAGGATAATAACAGAAAAAAACCAATACAAGGACAGGAACCACGCCCTAGAAACAACAAGAAGGTAATCCCTCAACAAACCTAAAAGAAGACAGCCACAAGAACAGAATGCCAACTTTAACAACAAAAATAACAGGAAACAACAATTACTTTTCCTTAATATCTCTTAATATCAATGGACTCAACTCCCCGATAAAAAGACATAGACTAAAAAACTGGCTACACAAACAAGACCCAACATTTTGCTGTTTACAGGAAACTCATCTCAGAGAAAAAGATAGACACTACCTCAGAATGAAAGGCTGGAAAACAATTTTCCAAGCAAATGGTATGAAGAAACAAGCTGGAGTAGCCATTCTAATATCTGATAAGATTGACTTCCAACCCAAAGTCATTCAAAAAGACAGAGAGGGACACTTCATACTCATAAAAGGTAAAATCCTCCAAGAGGAACTATCAATCCTGAATATCTATGCTCCAAATACAAAGGCAGCCACATTCATTAAAGAAACTTTAGTAAATCTCAAAGCACACATTGCACCTCATACAATAATACTGGGAGACTTCAACACACCACTTTCACCAATGGACAGATCATGGAAACAGAAACTAAACAGGGACACAGAGAAACTAAGAGAAATTATGAATCAAATGGATCTGGCAGATATCTACAGAACATTCTATCCTAAAACAAAAGGATATACCTTCTTCTCAGCACCTCATGGTACCTTCTCCAAAATTGACCACATAATTGGTCACAAAACAGGCCTCAACAGATACAAAAATATTGAAATGGTCCCATGCATCCTATCAGATCACCATGGACTAAGGCTGATCTTCAATAACAAAATAAATAATAGAAAGCCAACCTTCACATGGAAACTGAACAACACTCTTCTCAATGATACCTTGGTCAAGGAAGGAATAAAGAAAGAAATTAAGGACTTTTTAGAGTTCAATGAAAATGAAGCCACAACATACCCAAACTTATGGGATGCAATGAAAGCATTTCTAAGAGGAAAACTCATAGCTCTGAGTGCCTCCAAAAGGAAACTAGAGAGAGCACACATTAGCAGCTTGACAACATACCTAAAAGCACTAGAACAAAAGGAAGCAAATTCACCCAAGAGGAGTAGACGGCAGGAAATAATCAAACTCATGGGCGAAATCAACCAAGTGGAAACAAGAAAAACTATTCAAAGGATCAACCAATCAAGGAGCTGGTTCTTTGAGAAAATCAACAAGATAGATAAACCCTTAGCCAGACTCACTAGAGGGCACAGGGAAAGCATCCTAATTAACAAAATCAGAAATGAAAAAGGAGACATAACAACAGATCCTGAAGACATCCAAAACACCATCAGATCCTTCTACCAAAGGCTATACTCAACAAAACTGGAGAACCTGGATGAAATGGAGAAGTTCCTAGACAGATACCAGGTACCAAAGTTGAATCAAGATCAGGTTAATGATCTAAACAGCCCTATATCCCCCAAAGAAATAGAAGCAGTCATTAATAGTCTCCCAACTAAAAAAAGCCCAGGACCAGATGGGTTTAGTGCAGAGTTCTATCAGACCTTCAAAGAAGATCTAATCCCAGTTCTTCACAAACTATTCCACAAAATAGAAACAGAAGGTACTCTACCCAACTCATTCTATGAAGCCACAATTACTCTGATACCTAAACCACAAAAAGACCCAACAAAGATAGAAAACTTCAGACCAATATCCCTTATGAATATTGATGCAAAAATCATCAATAAAGCTCTTGCTAACCGAATCCAAGAACACATCAAAACAATCATCCATCCTGACCAAGTAGGTTTCATCCCAGGGATGCAGGGATGGTTCAATATACGGAAATCCATCAACGTAATCCAGTATATAAACAAACTCAAAGACAAAAACCACATGGTCATCTCGTTAGATGCGGAAAAAGCATTTGACAAGATCCAACACCCATTCATGATAAAAGTCTTGGAAAGATCAGGAATTCAAGGCCCATACCTAAACATGATAAAAGCAATCTACAGCAAACCAGTAGCCAACATCAAAGTAAAGGGTCAGAAGCTTGAAGCAATCCCTCTAAAATCAGGGACTAGACAAGGCTGTCCACTTTCTCCATACCTATTCAACATTGTACTTGAAGTCCTAGCCAGAGCAATTCGACAACAAAAGGAGATCAAAGGGATACAAATTGGAAAAGATGAAGTCAAAATATCACTTTTGGCAGATGATATGATAGTATATATAAGTGACCCTAAAAATTCCACCAGAGAACTCCTAAGCCTGATAAACAGCTTCGGTGAAGTAGCTGGATATAAAATTAACTCAAACAAATCAATGGCCTTTCTCTACACAAAGAATAAACAGGCTGAGAAAGAAATTAGGGAAACAACACCCTTCTCAATAGTCACAAATAATATAAAATATCTTGGCGTGACTCTAACTAAGGAAGTGAAAGATCTGTATAATAAAAACTTCAAGTCTCTGAAGAAAGAAATTCTAGAAGATCTCAGAAGATGGAAAGATCTCCCATGCTCATGGATTGGCAGGATCAACATTGTAAAAATGGCTATCTTGCCAAAAGCAATCTACAGATGCAATGCAATCCCCATCAAAATTCCAAATCAATTCTTCAACGAATTAGAAAGTGCAATCTGAAAATTCATCTGGAATAACAAAAAACCTAGGATAGCAAAAACTCTTCTCAAGGATAAAAGAACCTCTGCTGGAATCACCATGCTGGACCTAAAGCTCTACTACAGAGCAATTGTGATAAAAACTGCATGGTACTGGTATAGTGACAGACAAATAGACAAATGGAATAGAATTGAAGACCCAGAAATGAACCCACATACCTACGGTCACTTGATCTTCGACAAGGGAGCTAAAAACATCCAGTGGAAGAAAGACAGCATTTTCAACAAATGGTGCTGGCACAACTGGTTGTTAACATGTAGAAGAATGCGAATTGATCCATTCCTATCTCCTTGTACTAAGGTCAAGTCTAAGTGGATCAAGGAACTTCACATAAAACCAGATACACTGAAACTTATAGAGGAGAAAGTGGGGAAAAGCCTTGAAGATATGGGCACAGGGGAAAAATTCCTGAATAGAACAGTAATGGCTTGTGCTGTAAGATCGAGAATTGACAAGTGGGACCTCATGAAACTACAAAGCTTCTGCAAGGCTAAAGACACCATCAATAAGACAAAAAAACCACCAACAGATTGGGAAAGGATCTTCACCTATCCTAAATCAGATAAGGGACTAATATCCAATATATATAAAGAACTCAAGAAGGTGGACCAGAAAGTCAAATAACCCCATTAAAAATGGGGCTCAGAACTGAACAAAGAATTCTCACCTGAGGAATACCGAATGGCAGAGAAGCACCTGAAAAAATGTTCAACATCCTTAATCATCAGGGAAATGCAAATCAAAACAACCCTGAGATTCCACCTCACACCAGTCAGAATGGCTAAGATCAAAAATTCAGGTGACAGCAGATGCTGGCGAGGATGTGGAGAAAGAGGAACACTCTTCCATCCAGAAGATGTCCCAACCGGTAAAAAGGACACATGCTCCACTATGTTCATAGCAGCCCTATTTATAATAGCCAGAAGCTGGAAAGAACCCAGATGTCCCTCAACAGAGGAATGGATACAGAAATTATGGTACATTTACACAATGGAGTACTACTCAGCTATTAAAAAGAATGAATTTATGAAATTCCTAGCCAAATGGATGGACCTGGAGGGCATCATCTTGAGTGAAGTAACACAATCACAAAAGAACTCACACAATATGTATTCACTGATAAGTGGATATTAGCCCAAAACTTAGGATACCCAAGATATAAGATACAATTTACTAAACGCATGAAACTCAAGAAGAATGAAGACCAAAGTGTGGACACTGTGCCCCTTCTTAGAATTGGGAACAAAACACCCAGGGAAGGAGTTACAGAGACAAAGTTCGTAGCTGTGATGAAAGGATGGACCATTTAGAGACTGCCGTATCCAGGGATCCATCCCATAATCAGCTTCTAAACGCTGACACCATTGCATACACTAGCAAGATTTTGCTGAAAGGACCCAAATATAGCTGTCTCTTGTGAGATGATGCCGGGGCTTAGCAAACACAGGAGTGGATGTTCACAGTCAGCTATTGGATGTATCACAGGGCTCCCAATGGAGAAGCTAGAGAAAGTTCCCAAGGAGCTAAAGGGATCTGCAACCCTATTGTTGGAACAACATGATGTACTAACCAGATCCCTGGAGCTCTTGTCTCTAGCTGCATATGTATCGAAAGATGGCCTAGTCGGCCATCACTGGAAAGAGAGGCCCATTGGACTTGCAAACTTTATATGCCCCAATATAGGGGAATGCCAGGGCCAAAAGAATGGGAATGGGTGGGTAGGGAAGTGGGGGGCGCTATGGGGGACTTTTGGGATAGCATTGGAAATGTAATTGAGGAAAATATGTAATAAAAATATTAAAAATTAAAAAAAAAGACCTTCCATGCTTTAACTGAACTGTTATGAATTCCTCTTGTCCCTCCTTCTGGCTCAATCTACCTCCTCTACTCTCTCTCTCCTTTCCCTGACTGTTGGAAATCCTGCCCTATTCTCCATTCTCCCTAGCCATTGGGTAATCAACTTTTGTTGACAAGGCAAAGAATTAATAGTGAGCATTGTTTACACAAACTTTAGACCAGAGACTCAATAACAATTCTGTGTTTGGATTGAAACAAGATACGAGGGCAAATAAACCAGCATTTGAATAACACAAGAATAACAATTATGAAGTGCACAGAAATAGTATGCCTACAATGGAATGGCACCACACACATGTAGACTTCAACACAATGTAGACACTCAGTCCCAGACATGTCTAGAGCTTTATCTCCTAGGCAACTCTTCCTCTGTAATTCCCACTTTGTGTGTGTTTATGTTGTACTACAGGCTCTTCATTTTTCTTCATTCTTTTTTTCTCATTATTCTTCAAAGTAAATAACTTAATGTTACATATATCTTAGTACACTGACTGCCTTTTCTGCTTTTCTGAGATCTTCTAGTACATCTTTATTTCAATTAATATATTCACCAGACCCTGAATTTCTATTTTCAATATTTTTTCTCATAATTGTAGAAACAATTTTCTGATGCACATAATTTCCTTTAATTTTTGTTCATGCTTTCCTTTAACTTCATGAGAATATTTTAATACTATTGACTTAGACCAATATCTGTGATGACTTGGGGGCAGGTTTTGTTAACTTTGTTCCCTATGAATCAGTGATAGTTTATTTTAATCTTTCTGTGTCTTTAAATTGTTTGTGAAAACTAGATATCTTTAATATTACCATGCAATTATTTAGTTTCTCTTCTATCTTCAAGAATTGTGTTGTTACTGTTCTTCTTTTTTTTTTTTAATACTAACTTTCAAAACTGTTTCTGTAAAGATGATATATCTCATGTCTGTTGATGCCATGTGTGCTCTAGTTTACTTTAGCTAAGAAGTTACCTGGTATTTGACAGAGATATCCTTAAATTTCTGTTGTCATTTTTTAAAAAAGAAAAAAAGTAAAAGAGAAAATATAAAGTAATAGACAGGACATGACAGGGAAGGACAGATGGAAAGGAAAGGAAAGGAAAGGAAAGGAAAGGAAAGGAAAGGAAAGGAAAGGAAAGGAAAGGAAAGGAAAGGAAAGGAAAGGAAAGGAAAGGAAAGGAAAAAGGAAGCATTGTGTAGGTCCTTGAAGACTGGTTTTGGGTCCAGGCAGAGTACTCTTTCAACCATCAGCCAGGCATTTCCCAATTTGAAGTTATCCTTTGTTATGTTAAAGGGGATCTCTCCAGATTCTTCCGGTCTTGACCTAGAAGCATCTTGGTTCTTGTGCTTCAGATGAGTCTTGATGGCACAGTAATCGGTCAGTGTTTAATTAGAGTAAGCAAAAAAAAAAAAAAAAAAAAAAAAAAAAGCAAGCATATACATCCTTTAGAAATGAGTGGGCTGAACCCAACAGAAAAGGCTTTGCCCCTGGCAGACAAGGAGCTTATATTTCTTTTCCTCTGTTAGTCCCTCCTTTTTTCCTTCCTCCATGGTGTCTACTTCCAGGAGAATGGAATACCTTTCTGAGAAGCCAATTTTTACCAAAAATTCATTCTAAGTGGATATATAAGATGCAGAAATATGCATAAATATTGAAGTTAAAAAAAAGATGACTATGGCAAAGGGCAACAGCATTATCTACATGTTTGTGTGTTTAAAAAGTTGCTGAAGCTAGTGTGAATGGTCCACCTGCAGTGAGAATGTACCATCACCACCTATTATTGGTCCTTATGTCCTGCTTGTGAGGGCCTGAGCTGGCCCACCTGGAATTACTAGCACTACCTATCCTGTTTTGGGGGTCTCATTGATCAGTCCATCCCAGAGATGCCTTTCTACCTACTACCACCTTCATTTTCTGCTTGATCTGGGCTTAGAAATCAGTCAGACATGAGCCCTTGTGATCTTCTTAGGTCTTTCCTGGACATGCACCCAGTCCCAGATTCCTGTGAGGCCTTCTAGGCCTGCTCCACCCAGTTGTTAGTTTTGGCTTTCATAATGTTACATATAAACCCAAGTTTATATGCTAAGAGGACTTGGAGCTCAAAGTTCTAGCTCGAAGAGCTGTCAGCATTGGTCTCTTCTTGGTTAGAGATAGATCCACTGTCAGCTGCAGCATGCTCACTCAAGTTCTTCGTTTCTCTTCCTCTATTTGTCAGGGAACTGGAGGTTGAACTAAGACTTTACACATGCTAATTAAACCCTAAAACACTTATCAGGAAGCATAAGTCTGCCAAGTAGGCAAAATGACTCCAGGGCAACAACTGCTCAGAACAACACTGGTGTGCTTAAGAAAGAATTCTGGCAATATCTTTGTATGTCACTCTCCCATCTTTGACCAGATTTTCAGTCTTCTGTCGCTGATCAAATTGTTCAAAGTGTTGTCAGGGTCTGAAAGAGATTAAAGGATGACAGTATGTATGTTAAATTCCTAAGTGTAAGGTGTATATAAGCTAGGAACCTCTTCTATTCAGGGTTGACTGTTATTTGAGCATTAGCCCCAGTATGCCAGGCACTTTAGTAAAGAGCTTTTCCTTCAGCTCCTAGTATGCAGAGTGATTTCTCACAGAGGAGGCATATTATTTCTACCACACTACCAACACCTATAGGGATTGTCTCAACGAAAACCATCTTTTCCAGGGGTGGTGTCCCCCATTGAGCATCTCACACTCAGAAGGCTGAAACAGTGGGGGGGGGGAGCATTGTGAATTTCAGGATTGTTTGGCTAGAGTTACAAGACCTTGTCTCATACCAAACCAAGGAGCTAAAATCCTGACTCATACTTCCCAAGACCAGTGTCAGATCTTTCCTCTTAATTGCTGAGCACTTGGTCTTGCTGTATGATAATTCATTTTCTTCTGTGGCCTACTCCTATTTTCTTAGCTTTTATTTCCTTCTATAGACATTTACCTCCAAGAACTCTCCCTAATAAAGCTGCATACCAATCTCTCCTTGAGAGTCTGCTTCCTAGGCAACCCAGAGTAACTAGGATGCCTAAATGTCTAGGTAGATAAGACCGAAGAATTCAAACACTGTCAGTGTATCTCTCTTCAAATCTCCTCATCCCTTCTTAGTTGCTAATTCAGATTTTATTTGTGTTGGTATACTTATTTTTAATGCATATGCCATGTTTTTTAATTTAAAATTTAAAATTCTGATTTATTCTCCAACTCACCCCATTCCCCTCTCTCTCAAATATACAAGCTCTTAGTCTATAATTCATATTGTTACATATATACATATATTATATAAAACCTACTGAGTCCACTTAATGATGTTCATCTGTACATGTGTTTAAGATTGACTATTTGGGATTGAATAACCTATATAGGTTCTTTTGGGGAGGGAGAGTGATTTTTTTTCCTCTTGCTCTGTAGCCATTGATGACTTATAACTCTTCATCCAGGGGCAGAGCCTTGTGAAATTTCCACCATCGATGATGGTGTGCTGAATGGTGTTATCCTTATATGAGTCTTATTTAGGCAACCACATTGTTGAGATTTTATGTGTAACCTCCCCCAGCCTGAAGCAGGCTAAGTCAGACCTTGATCTTGCTGCTACTAAGGAGATTACTAGGGTGGAGCCTTCCTGCCTAGATCACACTATTGTTCAGCCACTGCCACTGTTCCCCTTCAAGATACTGCTACTTGCTGGGAGGCTTCTGAGCTATTCCGGAGACTATACCCTATCCTGCACATCACCTCTACAGCTGGTTCCAGGCTCCAAGGATGAATTGGCGGGAATGGGCCTCCCCCCCCCCCTTTATAAGCGCATTTGCCATTAAACATTTGAGCTTTGATCAGGAAACTTGACTTAGCTCCATTTTTTCTCTCAACTGCCTAGTTCTCTCTCTTTCAGCTCCAGTCTGCCTCCCAGGTGTACCCCGTTTCTTGTGAGCCACAGGTCAACTTCCAACAGTCTGGCATCCAAACGTGGGGCCTGAGGAATGGCAGAAAAATGCTGGAGGAACGCTGCTTGGTATGGAGCTCCACGGGAAGAAAAAGAAAAGGATTGTACCGGGGCACAGTGAAGCAACAGGTAAAGTGTTGCTGGAGGTGTGGAAAGATACAGGCTAAGCTTGAATCAGTGCTAACCCAGCGCTGGATTCACTTCCCCTGCTTCAGGTGAGAGGAAAAGGGTTTAAAAAATAATGAAACAGGCGATTGTCTGCAGTTGAGAACTGTATCAGACTAGAGGAATAGGGCTTAAAATGATGGAACAAAATATATAGAGGAAAATGGATTTTGAAATTCTCCCAGAGGCAGAGAAAAATTCAGGGGAAAGTCTGCCTTTTTCTATCTGGCTCCTACAGCAGAAGTTCTCTGCCCTCTTTGTGTTGTCTAATGTCTAGTCTAATGTCTGGTGCAACAGTCCGTTCACGTGTCAATCCATGTGTGTTTGTGTCTAGTTGTCTGAATGACTGAATGTTCTGTGTTTCATGTTGGAAAATAAAGATGGCTAAGACTTTATCTGCTGGTTCAGCAAAGCTGAGAGTGGCCACATGCTTTAGCCAGGATCAGGCACAGCAGGAGGGCTCCTGATGGAAAAACAGTTTTTTTTTTTTTTTTAGAAAGGGAGTTTACAACCTCTTATTTTTAAGGCAAATAGGCTGGTAGTGTAAGACCCCCTTTCGGGGACCCCACTCTAGCCTCGGGAGTGAGAGAGCACCCAAAGAAACACGAGAATCCATCTTGCTGTAATCACATGAGGCAGTTTAATGACAGAGCTCTGGACTGACTTGCATCTCACACGGGAGATAACAGATGTTGGCCATGAGGCTCAGAAGCTAGGGGTTTTTATGGGGTAAGGGGCTTAGGGGTGTGGAATTCAGCATAGCGACACACTATTGGCTTATTCAAACATCAGCAGAAAAATTACATGTATGTGCAGGGTATCAGAGTTCTGTGAGTTGTTGACTCAGTTCAGATAGCCCTGTTATGTCCTCACATTCCCCTTTATCTTATGATCAAGCTGTTCCCAGGAATGGTTTAACTATGGGGCATACCCGGGTTTGTTTTTCTTTATTTTTCAGCCCTAGGCAGCCTCTAGGCTCACAAACAACCAGCAAATTCTGAGTACTTTATATGACTTATAGGTCTTGAAATTTCATCTTTCTTTCAGTAGTTGTTCCTTCTTAAGAAAATTCTCTGCAATCTTGATTATTGCATTTAGCTAATGACAAGGTGCTTTTTGTCTTATAATTATAGCTAGAAAATTTGTAATTCTTTGATTGGTCTAAATTCATAAGACTCATGTAGCCGCTTCATTTGTTTTTTACTGGTCTTAGAGGTGTAATATGCTCTGTGTGTATTCATCACAAGAGTATTAGCTTATAACTTATGGGGTATGATCAAAAAGGTGTAACACTGGTTACTATAAAGTTAGCTTTAAATTGGAAACTCAGGTTTGGAGTCTTTCCAACACATGGCATAAGGCAGGCCAAGAGGCTGGGCCTCTAAGGATACTTCTAGTTGAGATAATATTTAATGTGATTCTTATCCTAGAAAGTAGAATTAAAGATAAGATTTAAAGCAATGTCTCTTTAATGAAGCATTAACACTTGCACTGTCATGCATTCATAGGTATAAATTGGCAGCCAAATTTTGCAACGTGATAGTGAAATTTTGATGTTTATTCTAAGGTGATAAATTGTTTTGAAATTGGGTTTTGCTTTCCCAAAGTTGTAGTTATAGTCTAATATTGCAATACTTAAAAATACTTAAAAATTCTGAAATCTGTTCTCAGGGCAAGAGGAACAAGCTCAGAGCAGCGTCTGCAGGGCTTGTGTGACTTTCTTTTGTCTTGCAAACATTGCCTAAGGAAGCTCTCAAAACTTGCCTCTCCTTGCCTTCAGGGAAAATTCCTTTTAGCTAAAAGAGCACTGTTGCAGATCTATCCAGATGTTGTTCTAAATAAAGTTTAAATTCAAAGTTTATAAAAGGTCAATCAGGCTGTAGAATTTATCAGGACATTGCGATTTGACTTGCCTACTTCATGTAAAATTATCATAGATTTAAGATTTTGTTTTTTCCTTTGCATCTGGAAAATTGTAAAGAGTTTTCTTCTAGTGAGCTTGTAATCACTGGAAAATTTTGCTACTGAGTATGGCTAATATAGCCTTACCTCATGTAAGAAAAATTCTTAGTGTCTCTGCTTCAATACAAGAAGCTAAGAGTTTGAATCTTTCAGTGTATATTTTTTCCTAAGTGGGAAGTATTTTATTAGCTAATGCCTCTCAAGGGAAGTTTACTTTAAATCCCTGCTCTCACACAAGGAGCTTTTAAATTCTGGGGAGTAGCTGTTGCTCCAGAAAAGATTCAGAGGCAATATCTTTTGAATACTTAGAGTTTTAGTTATACTATAAAATTGTAGTATAGAAAATCTAAGAACGAAAAATTGATTTGCTTCAAATTTTATTTTCAAAAGCTTTCAGGAGATGTTAATTGGCTAAGACCTCACCTTAAACTCACCACAGGAGAACTTAAGCCTTTGTTAGGTGCTATTAAGTGAGACACAAATTAACTGGCAAAGAACAAAAGGCTTTGCAGAAATTAAAGAAAGCCATTGCCCCCATGAGCATTCGCCTGTCCCTGCAGGGGGTGGCTGTATTTTTCCTGCTAGGACTCAGGGTGCTCTGCCACCCTCGCTTGGGCTTCCTGGCCTACAACAGATTGGGCCGCTTCAGCCTCTTTGGCCTGGGAGGAAGGCTGGAGGCAGGCGAGGCCGAGGTGGCGTTCACCTCAAACCACAGTTTTAACATCCTATTAAGGCTGCTGTGGTGCTAATAAAGAATTGTAAGATAAATTTGTATATTTTAGAAAACCTATAACAAAAATCGTGTCTTAAGAACCTGACAAAAGCCGGGCGTGGTGGCGCATGCCTTTAATCCCAGCACTCGGGAGGCAGAGGCAGGCGGATTTCTGAGTTCGAGGCCAGCCTGGTCTACAAAGTGAGTTCCAGGACAGCCAAGGCTACACAGAGAAACCCTGTCTCGAAAAACCAAAAAACAAACAAAAAACAAACAAAAAAAGAACCTGACAAAGTGTCTGTTCCTTGTTCAAAACAGCAGTTAATTTGGTTATTACAGAATATTAATATTTGATCTATTACAAACCATCATTTTAAATAAAAATGACAATCATTATCCCAAAGATAAGCTAAAAATTGTTTTTATGCATGCTTCTGTATCTTCTATAAATTCATGCATGCATGGTTCCCAATTACTGTGTTTAAAAACAGCCCTTTTATGGGAGAAAAGTATGTGTGAATTGGATCACACACTTATTCTTTTGAGTTTTCTCCTGCTTCAGCACAGATAATTAAATTATGTGCTGTAGATGGTGTTTTAAAATGTTGAATAATAAAGCTTTAATTTGTATCTTTATATATATCAGAGCTTACATTTGCTTAAAATTGTTCATCCCTCAGATGCTATTAATTCTAAAGTTTGCAATTGCTTATGCAACTCATAGAAAAAAATACTGTTCCTTTAAGAAGACTGTTTTTGAACAGTTAAGAATTTGTCTTGGGTTGCCTGGAAATGACCCCCAGGATTCGCTTTTATGTTATAGAGATTTACATAAAGCTTTAGCTGATAAAGGATTACAGATAGCTCCTAAAAAGATACAAACTCAGGATCCCTATAATTATTTGGGTTTTAGACTTACTAATCAAGCTGTTTTTCCCCAGAAGATAGTTATTCGCAGAGACAACTTAAGGAATTTGAATGATTTTCAAAAATTGTTAGGTGATATTAATTGGCTTCGCCCATATTTAAAGCTTACTACAGGGGAGTTGAAACCTTTATTTGATATTCTTAAAGGGAGTTCTAATCCTACCTCCCCTAGATCTTTAACCTCAGAAGGATTGCTGGCCTTACAACAGGTATTGAAGAACAATTTGTCACTTATATAGATCACTCTTTGCCTTTACATCTGTTAATTTTTAATACGATTCATATGCCTACGGGATTTTTATGGCAAAAGTCTCCTCTAATGTGGATATATTCGAGGATTTCTCCTAAACATAATATCTTGCCATATTATGAAGCAGTAGCTTAGATGATTATCATTGGAAGGAAGCAGGCACTAAGTTATTTTGGCAAAGAGCCAGATATTATTGTTCAGCCTTACAGCATAGGTCAAGACACTTGGCTGAAACAGCACAGTACAGATTGGTTGCTTGCTCAAATAGGGTTTAAAGGAACTATAGATAGCCACTACCCTCAAGATAGGTTGATAAAATTTTTAAATGTATATGAGGTAATATTTTCTAATATGACCTCTTTACAACCCTTACACAATGCTGTTCTGGTGTTTACTAATGGCTCCTCTAAAAAGCGAGCTGGATATCAAATAAATAATCAACAGGTAATCATAAAGACTCCTGGCCTCTCAGCTCAATTAGCAGAATTAACAGCAGTACTGAATGTCTTTAAGTCTGTGAATGATGATTTTAATATTTTTACTGATAGTTTATATGTTGCGCAATCAGTACCCTTATTGGAGACCTGTGATATGTTTAACCCTAATACGCCAGCAGGATGCTTGTTTTCACAATTGCAAAACATCATTCTTGCCTGAAAACACCCGTTCTATATTGATCACATATGATCTCATTCTGGTCTTCCTGGACCTTTAGCTGAAGGCAATGATTGCATCTACAGAGCTCTAATAGGAGAGGCCTTAATTTCAGATCCCGTTGCTTTGGCCAAACGTGATCATGTAAAGTTTCATCTCTCTAGCCATACCTTAAGGCTCCGACATAAGATCACTAAGGAGCAGGCAAGAATGATTGTAAAACAATGTCTTAAATGTATTACATTATCTCCAGTGCCACATTTAGGAGTTAATCCATGAGGTCTTATACCTAGTCATATTTGGCAAATGGATGTAACTCATTATGCAGAATTTGGAAAATTAAAATATATACATGCTTGTATTGACATTTGTTCAGGATTTCTTTTTGCTTTTCTGCATACAGGAGAGGCCTCTAAACATGTAATTGATCATTGCCTACAAGCCTTTAATGCCATGGGATTGCCTAAACTTATTAAGACAGATAATGGGCCAAACTATTCTAGCAAAAATTTTACTTCATTTTTTAAAGAATTTGGCATCAGACTGAAATTCCTTATAACCCCATGGGACAAGGAATAGTTGACCATGCTCATCACACTTTAAAAAAATTGGCTTTTAAAAACAAAACAGGGGCAGTTATATCCCCCAAGGTCACCAAAGGCACATTTTGCTTTTGCTTTATTAGTTCTAAATTTTTTGCAAACTTATGTTAAAGGTCAGTCTGCAGCAGATCACTACTGGCATCCAGTTACTTCTAGTTCTTATGCCATGGTAAAGTGGTGGGACCCATTAACTAATGAATGAAAGGGTCCAGACCCGGTCCTAATCTAGGGAAGGGGCTCAGTCTGTGTTTTTTCACAAAATGAAGATGGAGCGAGATGGCTGCCTAAAAGATAAGTTCGTCAACTGAACATAGATCCTGAATCTTCCAGTAAGTATGGCTCTGACCTTGATTATAGCTAAAAATCCTCTTTAGCCGAAAAGTTAATTTGGAGCACAGCCTCCTCTCCTAGAAAGTTACAGCCTTTCTGTGATTCTCAAAGTCACCTCCCCCACACCAGGAGCTCTAAGTCTAAGCTTGATTGTTGCTAATTTTTTTTTTTAAGTTAATGGTCTTTTTATTGGAAAAAAAAATAAAAGACTAGCATTTACAACTTGGAATGGACGTAAATTATCATTTCCTGAACAGCAATGTTGACGGTGTGCTCAAGTCCACAGACACAGCCTACTCTGCTGGCTCCGAGTCATGGTTCACCAGGTTCTAAAACAGTCCAAAGGTGCTCCCTTAGGAGACATTTCTTAGTAAAATGTGTGGGATTTGGTGACAGCCTTGCTGTTCAGTCACTCCAATGCAATGCGCACAGCAATGAACCATCGCACTCGGGCTCGCCACCAGGGTGTCACTGTCACCATGGGACTGGGGCACTTGATGAGGACTGTCCTACTTCTGGGGCTGTGTCTCAGAGTTTAGCCTTCACCCATTCTCTGCACATCAATCATCCTGAGGTAAACCAATTTTAAATGTTTGCTTGCAGTAAACTGGCTGCTGACAATTTATCTGAACAGATTGAACTAGAAGCCATCTGAGATTTTGAATTTGTTTTTTCCATTTTTCAGTTTTAATACAAATGCCTGACTGTGCTCAATCATCAAGCTGCATGCATGAGAAACTGGCCAGCCCAAACAGTGTATTAATCATTAGCAAATGGAACTTTAAGGAGTCCACTAAGTGCTTCCTTATAAGGTAGTACGAGTATTTATACTGTAAAACTGATGTAGGGCTTGACTTTAGGGGCAGGACCACCGACCAATACATGCAGACTTTGTGTGTGGACAGAAGGTGCTTCTGACATTCAGCTTCGCTAGATACAAACAGAGTGAAGAAATGAACTTTTTCTTTTTTTTTTTTCTTTTTTTGTAAGAGGTAAGTAAAAGATTTCAATTTGATTCTTCTAGAGGGGGAAAGTAGTTGAAAGTAGGTCTTCATTTTGCAGTCATCATCTGTACGAATTCTTCATAGTTGACTTGTCCGTCTCCATCAATATCTGCTTCTCTGATCATTTCATCTACTTCTTCATCTGTTAGCTTCTCTCCTAAGTTTGTCATGACGTGGCGCAGTTCTGCTGCACTGATGTAACCGTTTCCATCCTTATCAAAGACTCGGAATGCCTCGCGGATCTCTTCTTCGCTATCTGTGTCTTTCATTTTTCTAGCCATCATAGTCAAGAACTCTGGGAAGTCAATGGTGCCATTCCCATCAGCATCCACTTCATTGATCATATCCTGCAGCTCGGCTTCTGTTGGGTTCTGACCCAGTGACCGCATGACAGTCCCCAGTTCCTTGGTTGTGATGGTGCCGTCACCATCTTTATCGAATAGGGAGAAAGCTTCCTTGAATTCAGCAATCTGCTCTTCAGTCAGCTGATCAGCCATGGTGCGAGCGAAGGAAGGAAGAACGGAGCAGGCGAGGGTGGCTGCACCAGCGCAGGGGCTGTGACCGCCGAGTTGCCTCCGCTGCTGCTGCTAACGCGCTACCTGCGTTGTGCGCTGAGCCTCAGCCGCCGCCCGACTTCGAGTAACGGCACCACGGACACGAGACTCCCAGCACCACTGCCGTGTGTTGCTAATTTTCGATTGAGTGGAGTACCTGGACTTCCCCAAAGAAGCTTTTGTACTGTTGCTTTTCACTGTCTTGACTTTTTTTTCAAGCAAGTCAGTCAACGCCCTTCAGCCTGAATGCAGCAGGTATGCAGCCTCACCTCCAACAGCGCAGGTGGCAGTTATTAATCTTCATGAGGAATCATTCTAAGTACATATTGTGGCTTTGGTCTGAATTGGGAAAAAGTTGTGCTAATGAGGGCCGGACAGTCAAAGACAGGCACCCAGATCTCAGAAGTATACCAATCTAAGACAGAGGTACATGCCAAAAGGCTGTGGCTGTTGATAACACACCACAGAGCCATGTTTTGTGTGAAATATAACACAAACAAGCTGCACGTAGCCTCCAAGACAGAATTGGATGGTTCGGGAAGATCTAAGATTTCCTAAGACAGACACAGCCAGCCACCATAACTCCAGGCAGGAAGAGCATAAATAAATTTTATGCCTCAGTCCAGCTTTTTTTTTTTAAATATTAATAACGGGGTAAATTGTAACCTCCCCTAGCCTGAAGCAGGCTAAGTCAGACCTTGACCTTGCTGCTACTAAGGAGATTACTAGGGTGGAGCCTTCCTGCCTAGATCGCTCTATTGTTCAGCCACTGCCACTGTTCCCCTTCAAGATACTGCTACCTGCTGGGAGGCCACTGAGCTATTCTGGAGACTATACCCTATCCTGCACATCACCTCTACAGTTGGTTCCAGGCTCCAAGGACGAATTGGCGTGAATGTGCCCCCCCCAACCCCCACTTTCTAAGTGCATTTGCCATTAAACATTTGAGCGTTGATCAGGAAACTTGACTTAGCTCAATTTTTCTCTTAACTGCCTAGTTCTCTCTCTTTCAGCTCCAGTCTGCCTCCTAGGTGTACCCTGTTTCTTGTGAGCTGCAGGTCAGCTTCCAACAATGCATATGGCATCCTTGTCAGGTCTAGAAGATGCTATATAGCATCAGTCATCCCAGTCTTACTCCTTACAATCTTTGTGCCCCATCTTCTTTCATGTTCTCCAAGCTTTAGGTGTAGGGGTTGCATGGTAGATATACAAGGTTAGGACATGTCACTTTTGATAATTGGGTTTTGTCAACTTGATAGAAACTAGAGTCATCTGAGAAGAAGGAACCCTACTTGAGGGACTGCCACTAACAGCCTGGCCTGTGGAAATGGCTCTGTGACAGTTTTTGATTAATGGTTGATGAATGAGGGCCCGAATCACTCTGGGTGATGATACTTGGTGGGTGGTCCTGAGTAAACAGTGGAGGAACAAGCCAGTAAGTAGCACTCCTCAATGGCCTCTGTTTCAGTTCCCGTCTCCAGGTTCCTGCCTTAAACTTCAGCACTAACTTCCTTCAGTGATAGATATGATCTGTGAGTTGTGAAATGCAATAAATCTATGTTGCTTTTAGTCATAGTGTTTATCACAGCAACAGAAATCAAACAAGAACAGCACACGGTCACTTGTTCTCTGAGCTTTGACTAGTTGTGGATCTCTGGAGTAGCTGATGTAGCAAAAATGAAGCTACTTTGGAGAGGGAAGAGAGCTGCACTTATCTGGGTATAAGGATAAGTGATTAGAATAGAGTTAGAAATGTATTGGGTTGGGAAAGTGGCAGTATTGGGTTGTCCTCTAGAGCCCGTGATTGCCCCAGTCACAATTAGTTGGCTAAGTTCATGTACCAGACACAAATTCCTTCCTAATAAAGGTTTCTTTAGTGTAATTAGACAGCTTTCAGTTACCTCAAAGATAAAAGTGCCACAATTGTACCATTCAGAATATTTTGCCTGGACAGTCATTGCTGTGGTCTGTAACCTTTACATCTGGGTAGGACTTCTGATTGCTTTTTAACCTCAGTAGTTTCATAGCATCTTCTGATACTGTAAGAGCTAGGCATTAGAGAGGAGGCTTCCTAGTCAGCTCTAGCTCAATTCCTCCACAACATGGTATAATTCTAATTCTGATTTTTAGCACATGATAGGAGAGACAGACTGTGGCCACACCAGGCATACATCACTGACAAAGAGGAAGAGAAAATGGTTTTATTTTTGTTCCTCTGAAGTAAAAAGTCTACCACAGGATGCAAAAACACTGATTGGTTTTGTTTCCATCAAGAGACCCCAAGTGAAGTCTAAAGGGACTTCTCAGTAGTAATCCTTAGGCAAGGAATGTGGGACCACATCACCTATAGATGCTGATTTTGTCAGAACATGACAATTCTGGAAAATCTACCATACACAAGCTAGCTACAGAAGAAGGAAAATGCACTTTGATCAGCACCAGTAAGAAAATTCATTGGGACTTTTGATGTAGTTACACATCTCCTATTCTGTAGCAATTTCCATTCTTGAAATTGTGGGAATTCTAATTTGCAAACTGAGCTATCAAGACAGAAAGACAGAATCATATTCAGGAAGTGAAATCAGAGACTATTCTGAAACTTGGGACTTCCTTTCTTCCTTGTTTCTAGGGCTTGTGAGTTCATGCTTAAGTTTTCCATAGTCTAACCGAATGTCAACAGTTTCAAGACACAATGGAAACTTAAGGGATTGACAAGATGATCCCTTAGCTAATACTGAGGTTTAATGTCTTCTCATTCTCCTTGTGTAGTCAGTGCTACACAGCTAATCCTATTGCTCCTTTCATGCCCTTGCCACCCGTGTTTCTAAGAGCAGCATACACTATAGCTTTCTTAAAGTCTCTTCGTAGGGCAATTAGTTTCTATGGGAGAAATATTTTACTTTTCATTGCAGGTGATCTTCTCATCTGTGAACCTGATTAAAAGGCTCTTAAGACTCTCAGAAAGGCTCCTCCTGAGTGCTGTGGCAACTTTCAGAAAGAGGAAAAACAATAGAAAGGAACAGCTGCTTATCCGTGGAAAAATACTTCCTTCACCTACTTTCCTTCTGAACTTTTTGAGGGAAGGAGAGGGAGGGAGGAATGTTCAAGAAACATGTTTATGAGAAGTAGAAAATACTGTTTCTTCATATGTGAACATTCATGGTACTCTCTTTTCTTCTACAGGTTTAGCTATAGCACAGGTTTCAGAAAGCTGATCAAAAATGGTGGGGGAAACGACTTAGCTAGAACAAGAGAAGGTGAACCATTAGGTAGAGAAAGAGAAAAGAGAGGAACCATTAGGTAGAGAAGAGAAGACCTTGTTGAATTTTGAAAAGCTTAAAGTCATTCTTAAGAAAGAGTCTGAGAGTGGAGAAGATAAATAGAATTTATCATGTTTATGGTGTTCTATTGTTCTTGAGGCACATAGGACTCTTTAGTTATATGAAATGATAAGAACTTGTTCAGGAGCCGTGTCCAGGGTATGCTAATAAACCTAGCAGTTGGCCTTCCTGGAGGTGTTTTTGCATGGTCTGAGATGAGTGAGCTCAATGGCAAGGTTCAAAGAGACTTTTTATCTCAGGACTGCTTCTTGCTACTGATATGCCCTTCCTGTCATTATAAAATTAATATAACAATCCCTGGGCATTAGGCCACCCATCAGATTTCCTGAAGATCAACATAAAGATGAAATTTTATGAATTAATGCTGTTTAGATGAATTAATCGTTCTATAGAATTCCTGATTTGTTCAATTAATTTTAGGAAGAAAAATTTAATAGATGGTTCTAGTTGGTTTGTTAGAAAGATGTAATAAAATTAGAATCAAGAATAGTACGTGCCCACTCCTCACAATAGTAAGTAAAGACTGCATAATAAGAAATACAATGAGCTTTTATAATTATACTAAAAAGAGATATAGGCTTGGAACAAATTTGTATTCAAATTAAAAACATTTAGGTCCAAGGATATAGCCATGTGTGTGTACTATGATAAAGTAAGGTCATGTAAAAACTTTTTTTTTAACGTATAATGAGCATATTAGAATGAAACACTGCTTTGAACTTAATATCCACCTCCTTCTGTAACTCCCATTTTATGTAACATTTTATTTCTTAGGTAATTTTCCAAAGAACTTTTTGTCTAAGAAGGTATAAAAAGGCCAGAAGAAAGAAATAAAGTTGTTGGTTGGTTGGTTTGACTTGGAGGACTCTGACCCATCCATCCATCCATCCATCCATCCATCCATCCATCCATCCATCTATCCATCCATCCATATTGTCCATATCATTCGTATGTTTATGTCTGTTTGTCTATATGTATGTGTGTAGGTATGTAAGTGTACATGAATACTTGTGGAGTGTATGAAATAGTTGGTTGGGCCCAACATAAATGTGAATGTGTTAATGTGTGAATGAAAATGTATGAATATCTGGCATATCTGCCAGTATAAAGCATGTTAATTCTTTCCTTTTCCTTCCTCTCTAGTTCATAGAGTCAACCAGCCTAGCCAGAGAGGCTCTGGCTGCTTTGCAAGAGAAGAAAGCAAAAGCAATAAATCCTTATTAATTAATTATTATTAATTATAATTACTTAATTATAATTATAAAATAATATATAATACAAATATTTATAAATAGAAACAATTATTTAATTATAATATATAATTATTATAATTGTTTATTATTATTAATTATTATTGACTACTGATATATTGACTACTGACCACTGATAGCAACAAGTGTCAATAGTCCAGAGACCTGCAGCTTCTGGCCTCAGGATAATTTAAAGTCAAGACATGCATATGTTGGTATAGAAAGCAACTTTTACATTTACAAGACCAAGCTCCTGCTGACACTCTTCCCCCTAGGCTGCTTCAGTGAGGACCCAATCCTGGGATAGGTCCCAGGCAAGTACTCATCTAAATTGGCTTGTTTCACAATCGAATTAAAACACAGAAACCACCATATTTCAACAGAGGGACTTTCACACATGGATGATGGAAACGCGGAGAATCCCAACAGGGGACAAAAGTCAACATATAAAAAGAATAACAGCAGGAAGTGGTTACCTCTCAGTCAGAGAGGAACTGGAAGGTGGCTGTCTAATTTGCCACCCCCACTCACCAGCAGGGGCCATCTGGCTGCCTCATGGAGCCCTGCAGTGCTATTGACTAGCAGGTGCTTCTAACACAGAAGGACTGGCTTAACTGAGGGAAGCTGGATGCCCAGCAGTCATGCAGCCACCTGATGAATGCCTCTTCAAGCAAAACTCTGCAGAGAGAAACATTGTAGCTTCTCTTTCAGTCCAGTTTATGGAAGCCAGCCAGAAGCTGTAGATCTAAGCTGGCAGACAAATGTAGTTCTCAATGAAATATGTGTGAAGAGGGCAGTGGACAAACAGATCAGGGAGCAAAAGAGCACAGAACCTTCTCACACTCTGGTTTTTGTAACCCCATTTCTTTGAATCTATTTTGGGGATGAATCGAGGAGGTCAGTTTGCCTTGATGTGGGTTTTATATGTTCTAATTGCAACGGAGAATGTCAGAATACCTTGCTTAACTATCATGCAGTGAAAAAACCTACTAGTTTACTCATTGTCGTCTCAAGCCCAGAGGCTGTCCATGTACTTTGTAGAGAGCAACTGAAAGAGTCTGTGCCTCTTGTTCTTTTGCCATTTTGCCATCTTCCAGTGATCCAATTTGTTTCTTGAACTTCTCTCTTAGATGTAATTACTGTAGAGCCATGCTTGTGCAGTCAGTCAACTTTCATCACACCATCAGGTTGCCTTCATAGCCTTCTGTTTCATGTCTTGAAGCCTGAGTACCTGCCAGGAGGTAGTTGTATTCCATCTGACTTTAGCATCTACCGTACACTGACCATATTTACAAACTTAGTATATAGAAAGTCTGCCTGGGACCATGATTGTTATCTAAACATTTTGGTATTTCCCTTGCAGTAGTCCCATGTGGAGTGATTTAGGGTGGAGGTGACAAATTTAAGCTTGTTTTTTTTTTTTTTTTTTTTTTTTTTTCTGGTATTGTACTTACACGTGATATCAGTTGTTTGGACTTCAAATAAGCAACTGTATTATTCCTTGGCACTGTAACTGGGTCCAAGTAAGTTCACTGTTCTGGGTCTTGGCTTCCTCATTTATAAATGTAATCATAAAATAGAACCTACTCTATAGGAATTGAGTTGTAAGAATCAAATGACTTGATGTATATGTGTGTATGGTTATGTTTCTGTATATGTGTATATATATATGTATATATATATATATATATATATATATATATATATATGCACTAACATGATACCATTTTAGGTACCTATATCCATTTTAGGATATAAAATTGGCATCTGATAATCATCCTTTAACTAACATCTATTACTCCTTCTTAACTTTACCCAATGAGAATCAATACTATTGCAAGAGCCTGTGAGAAGAACATGTGTTTTATCTAGCTAGTTGGATAACTTGAAAAGTCTAACTACATAACTAATTATTATAAAGAAAAAAGTCACTGTCTAAAATACATCCACAAACTACACAGATAATCTTACGAATAATAAAACAAATTTTAAAACCTGACAAATTGTCTCTGAGTTGTAGCAGTAGCTTTCATTTTCCAGTGTATTTACTTGGGACTGAATCACAAGATCTTTTTCTCTTTCTGTAGTTTTTGTGTGGTTTGAAGATTTAAATTTGTTATGGGAGCAGCCTTTCAGTTGGCCAATGATTAGCTAATTTCTGATAATAGAAAAGGAAACCTATTGCCCCAAAGCTGCTGTTTTCATTTCCTCATGAGAAGAAGAAGCACAGTAGAGAAGAGAGGCAGAGCCAGCGCTTAACCTTTGCTAACATGGGGAACTGGGCTGTGAATGAAGGACTCTCCATCTTTGTCATTGTAAGTACCAAACCAGGTAACATACATTTTTTGATATGTTGGAGTTCTCTTGGAATCTGAACTAGAGCAATGGCTTTTATTATTGTTGTTTGTGTAAGAAGTATACTTAGTCTGGGAACAAGCATCTACTTGCAGGTAGATTCAGTTAATTTTCCCATCCCAGGCTTCTTAATCCCAGCATGCCTTTAACCCCAGAACTTGGGAGGCAGAGGCAGGCAGATTTCTGAGTTCACGGCCAGCCTGGTCTACAGAGTGAGTTCCAGGACAGCTAGGGCTACACAGAGAAACCCTGTCTTGAAAAAACAAAACAAAACAAAAAAGTTAAAGATAAAAAATATGCATCAGCAGCTCTTATTTTCAGTTTATTTCTGAGTTCCTAAGACTATGAAGTTAGCCAGCATTTACCAGAGTGCATAAAAGATACTTCATACTAAAGATTCTAATTGTGAGAAGATTTTTCAATTACTCAAGGGTAAGTTTCTTCACTTTTTATGTTAACTGTTTTAAATGGTCAATTAAAACTCTACTGTTTTCTGAATAACATTTATTCTTATGGATTTTGTAGATAGGAAAGTTGGCTCTATTTCAGTCATAACACTAAAACAAAGTTCTCAAGTTTCTTTTTAAAACAAGCACATTTTTTTTTCTGTGCAGTCCAAACTGGAGTAACTTGTGAATTTTACAACAAATGGAGGTAAAAGAATTGAAATAAACTATCTCGCCTCATACCTATGAAGTATGTGTATTATATGTACTTTATACACATATAAAGTATATAATATGCAACCATATATAAGAAGCAATTTTAGAAGGTTCTAATAGCTATTTGATTTCTGTTCTGAACTCTTAGTGTTATCAGCAAAGCAATTATGGATGAGTTGAATAGGAAGAAATGTGTTATCTAAATAGTGTTGGCTAACAGCTCATGAAAAAACACCATGAAGCTGAAGTAGAACACCGAGCAGAATCATTCCTTGATAAGGTTGTTTTTGGGATCAATGTGAACTTAAAACCTAGAGCATTTATTTTATTTTTAAATTCCATGAACCTCACCCCCTTGCCCACACTCAATATTCCCTCCTTTAAAAATTAAGGAAAACTTATCCAACAGAATGGCAAGCTGTGTGTGCTGCAGGTGACTGTCATCTGTGAGCACAGAGTTCAATTTCCTACAGGTCAGGAGACAAGAACAATACCTTATTTTCATCTGCTCTTTACTCCCCAATCACTGTTACCTGTTTGAAGTTAAGATAAAAAGAAGAGGAAAGAGAAAAGAGACAAGACAGACTGAAATTAATTCAGTATGTTGACCAGGTAGTGAAGCAATCATACAAAACAATGAAGGAAGGTAAAGACAGTTCCCAAAAAGTGTAGAGGCGCTGTAATAGGAAAGAGCTGGCACTGAGCTAGGTGCACCCAGCCCTATGTCAGAGTCTGAACTTGGGGAAGTCCTGGCCTTCATTTGCCTCCAGTCTCATATGGAATCTCCCTCATACAACTTTTCCTGTTTGTGCAGCTCGTGTGGTTGGGGCTGAATGTCTTCCTCTTTATCAACTACTACAAGGTTTATGATGATGGGCCTAAGTATAATTATACTCGAAAACTCCTTGGGGTAAGTATAACTTCTGCCTCAGGCAATCTTGGCCAGCTCACGCTTGCAGTCAGTTGTATTCACACATATTCCTTGTTAAGTCTTTGAGTAAATCTCCTGACCAACTAACACAACACCACCAGCTTTATTCCCCCATTGGAAATTCTTTGGCAAGAGTCCCTTATGGCCTGCTGGTGTAACAAGCTGAAGTATGGCAGAGGATCCTCGCCACATCCCTACCCACCAATATGTGCTGAGCTTAACATTGGAATGTCTAGAATAGAAAGCTTACTGAGAGCCACAGGGGTGGCTCTAGTGTGACAATTGAAATGTTCTGGGTTTTTTGTTTTTTTGTTTTTTGTTTTTTTTTTTTTTGGTAAGTTTGGTGGCACATTTGGGCCACATCATTTGTTACATTAATAATATGTTATAATCATGTGTATAAGTCATACCAAACAATCATGACATTATTAAAATGGTCTCTAATGCATTAATGGTGATCTGTTTTCTCTGTATAATAAATAGGCAACATCTTTAGATATTGCGAAACCGATTTTGCCCAAGTGTTACACCATACCAACTTAAGTTACAGTTAAGGTCTAAATGCTAAAGGAACTTCATTTCAAATCAAAGATCTAGTTTTGGTACTGACCTCATGTTAATGGTATATGGTCTTAAAGCTTTAGGAGGAAGTAAGCCGATGCATGCAACTTACTTTAAAAATGTATCCAATATATAAGAGGTGGGGTGGGGGAGGCTCAAAGGGTAGGAGTTCTTGCCGCATAAGCATAAGGGCAAAACTTTCGATCCCCAGCTTCCATGTAAAAACTCGCATGCTCACATGCACCTATAACTCCACTACTGGGAGAGGAAGGGAGTAGCTGGGTCAGTAGGGTCCCGAGAGCTTGCTGAACACCAGACTAAACAAAAAACAGTGAGCTCCCAGTTCAAGGTGAGACATTGTCTCAAGGGGATAAGACAATGCAAATAAAGGAGACACCTGACATTCTCTGATGGAGAACGGGGTAGAAAGATAGATCTGAGATAAAGTGTACATAAACTGTGGTCTGGGAGGTGAATAAACAAGAAGTCAAAGGAAATGTATCCCACCCACTTCTCAGGTTTGAACTTGAAATGTTGACTTGGGGTAAAAAGGTAGTTTCAAGTTTAAAACAAAACATACAAGTAGCTCCTAAGAGAAACTCCTCCACTGTGAAGGAAATTTCTTTCCTGATCTCTTGGAGAAGCTTTTTAGGGTCCCATGATGAGACTCTGGGGAAGAGGAATACGGGTATTCTGCTCACCAACTTCTCTCTATTGCCTCTCCTCTCTCATATAGTCAGCACTGGCTCTGGCCCGGGCACCTGCAGCCTGCCTGAATTTCAACTGTATGCTGATCCTGCTGCCAGTGTGTCGAAATCTGCTCTCCTTTCTCAGGGGTTCCAGTGCGGTAAGAGCAAACACTCTATCTACTGCTTCCCATTGTTGACCATCACACCAAGTGCTCTTTCCAAGGAAGAGCCAAGCAATGCTCTGTAAAGCTCATCTTGTGTAGAATATTCATGAGCTATGTCACGTCACATGCTGTGATATACATCATGTACATCTGCATCAACATCTACTTATACATATATATATATATATATATATATATATATATATATATATACATACATACATATATTATACTATTTGAGGGCAAAGGTTCCTGGAACATCATTTAACTTGGAAACTTAAAAAAGCCGCTAAACAAACATATACCAACAATAGTAATCAAGTAAATATACATGTGTAGGGGTTTATGAGCCAGACATATGACATTTAGGAACTAAGAGTTCAAGAATGTTTTTAAAATCATGTCAGAGAAAATATATTTTTTTTGTATAACATCTCAAGCAAATTCAATCACTGCACAAAACAATATGCTATAATAAAATATAATTAGGAAGAGTTTTCTCCTATATTGGCACATGCCTATAATTCCAAAAATGAGGAGCCTGAGACAGTCATATCTTATGTTTGGGGCCATCCCAACCTACATAGTGAGTTGTAGGCCAGCTTCAACTACATAGTGAGATCCTGTTTATAAAACAAAAGCAAAAGCAAATCAAAACAAAAAGAAAGAAATGCTAGCTCCATGAGATTAGAGATATCAGAGCTTTCTACGTGCCCAGGGTCCCTTTTGCCTTTATATAAAGACTCTAATGGGCATTAAAGTAGTGCATTGATATACATGAAGTATTTTCAAGCCATAGGATTCTGTATAATTTTGTTTTACTGGTAGCATTATATGAAGATGAAAAATAAGTTAGTGATACTTATTTAGCACACATGTTCAAATAAATATGGCACAGAGCAAAATATGGTGTGTCCCATAAAATAAAGTATTGGAGAGAAGGTATCCTGACAATGGGCAGGTGAGGATTCATCAACACCTAGAATTTGCTGATAAAATAGAAAAGTATTATATATATGGAGAAGATAGCATGGGCGAAAGCATAGAATATGGTGAGAAAATCTGATTCTCAAAAAATGAGAAATAATATAAAACTTTCTCTATCAACCTTTATTGCGCTCTATTTAAATGTATTTATTGGGCAGGCAGTTCAATGGTATAGTGCCTGCCAACCATGCATGAAGCAATGGGTTGAATTGCCAACACCAAAAGAAAAGCAAAGGATATTTAGCCAATGTATGAGTTGATGGCTAGATTGTTTTCCTTTAGCTTCTATGAGCATTTCTGTACTTGGAAAATGAAAATGGACACTCAGCTTCTATCTGGCATGAGAGAAAGAGGGATGCGGCACTCTTTCAATAGGAAGTAATATAGAAAGAGTGCCCAAAAATGGACAGGTTGAACATGTCACTCAAGGCAAGGACATGCAGCATCCTGAGCTTGGTTAGGGTATATTTTTGTGTAACTAGTCTTTAAAACCTAATATCAGCAAGGCATTGCTTCACTTTGGATGCTTTGCTATTCCTGAGAAATATAAGGGTTTAATGCTCCCTGGGGCCTGGCCAGCTACTTCTGCAGAGTTGGTGAGCTCCAGATTCAGTGAGAGTTTTTGCTTCAAAAATAAGATGGAGAACACTAGAGAGACACTTGACATTGACCTCTAGTCACCACACAAACACGTCCACCCACCTCCTCTGTCTTTCTCTTTCCTAAAATTCTACAGTGTGTAAGTTAAAAAATCACATTTAAAGGAAAATGGAAAGCAAATTATTTCTGTGAATGTACAGTAATTTTGGTGGGCAAATGTCTAAGATAAGACTGGGGGAAGAAAGGAAGGATTTTGCTGGGAAAACCAGAAAGTTAAATAAATGTACTGCTAAAGAAGTAACATTGCATTTGACAATTACCAAATATCTGTACTAAATTGCCAGTCACAGGTACAACATAGCCTTTCACTTTGCCTTACTTTCCCTAGTCATAGAAACTTCCCATTAATGTTTCAAATGAGTTTTTATTTAAAAACAGACCACACTCAGCTTGCTTAAAAGGGATGAATGGATAACAATTGAACTTTGATATTACCCACCACTTTATAAAATACCATTTTGTCTTAAACATACTTCTTCAAATCCCTCTCAGGGGTCTCATTTTACATGAAGACTTGGGAAGAAGGGGAGTCTCTCAGTGGTACAGCATTATCCTAGCATGTGGGAGCCCCAGAACCCACCTTCAGCCCTGCAAATCCATCAATAGTAGAACAAAATGTTAGAGTCACTTTGTCCAGCAGCAAGACAACAGGTCAAACAAACTAAACCAAAAGAAGAATGGCGATGAATCCTTTAAGATTCTCTGGAAAAAGCCAGGTCCCTTATCTCTGGAAAATACTGTGATAAAGCTACTTTATTAAGTCATTAATTTAATGTGTCACTCTTGTGCCTTGCAAACCAGGGCAACAGCCAATAATAGTGCTCAATGTTAGCTGTTCATCCTAAGGTTTTCCAAATAATCTACTGAATAGAAGAATCCACAGAGATTAAATCTCACTGGATTGAAAGCCTGACTACCAAGCTACCCATCTTTGAAATAATATAAGAGCCAGATGAAGGCTTGCTAAATGACACCATTGTGCAATATCTTTCTGTTTTTATAGAGACATGATTTGGGTACTTTAAAAAAATCTCCCTATCCCTATGCAAATCCTATTTTTATTTAGAGGAAGTAAAGTGTGAAAAACAGGCAGTGTTTTCACTGAGGTGGTCAGTTAAGAAATCCGTGTTACCCCATAACTCAGAGTTGCATTGCCTTGAATGGTCATGCTCCATGAGCAGCACATATAAAATGTCAGCTTTGGGGCATCTTGTCGCCCACGGGTGAAGACCCTCATGAGGAACTTTAATAGCAGTAGTAAACTGGGGGAAAGCCAAGCTCTGTACCCAGATACATCTTCACACAGAAAAACAATTTCCTCTTTCTTTCTTTCTTTCTTTCTTTCTTTCTTTCTTTCTTTCTTTCTTTCTTTCTTTCTTTCTTTCTTTCTTTCTCTCTTTCTCTCTCTCTCTCTCTCTCTCTCTCTCTCTCTCTCTCTTTCTTTCTTTAAATTAGCACACAAAATAATTTCTCCTTAGGGCATTTTTGTACCTACTTAATTCTGGTTGATGAGTCTCCCTGTGACCTCTTCTCCCTGTATCTCTGCCACCCATCTTCATTTATACTCTCCCTCCCGTCAAATTGCTCCTGGTACCTTCATACCACCACTTCTGTTACCTTTCCCATTTCCCCTCCCTCAAAAGGAACGCTCTGGGCATGACATGCCCTTCTGAGGTTGGCAATCTGAAAGGTGGACTTTGCAAACAAAGTTACTTTTTCTGATTGGGATATAAATGAGTATGTTGTGACTAGAGTTGGAAATTGTAACAGCCACAGCTAACCGAGGCTTCATGGAGCTCATGTCAAGGATGTGAGGTGGGAACACAAGCAGGAGTATTGGGATTCAAAGCCAGCAGGCCATTTTGCTCCCCGAAACTATTTGCTTTTGCATGTGTCAACTAAACATCTTGAACTGTCCCCGTGGCACTGTTTAATATGCATATTTGAACCTGCTAAGTAACCCAGTCTAGAAATGATTGGGCTATAATAACTTAAGAACTTGTTCATGGAACACTGTGCTAACTAAACAGCCATAGAATTCAGTTCAGGTTTAGAGATGGAAAACATGCAGACCCTGGCTTTGAAACTTTCTGCTTATCTGGAGGGAAAAAAAGCTCTCTGGCTGTGTAACCTTACCCTCTTCCAAAACCAAAACAAACCAACTAAACAAACAAACAAACAAACAAACAACAAAACAAAACAAAACCCCCAAAACCCAACCAACCACAAAACCAAACCAACCAAACAAACAAAAAAAACACTGTGAGAAAAGGCTAGGCCTGAGTATGTAGAACCACCTGCTGACCTTTTAATAACCTCAGTTTGATGTGTAGAAACAACTTGTGAACTTGTGACACTTCTATCTTCAGATCAGAATCAAACAGGAAGGTGAAAAGGCCTTTCGTCTTCTACAGTGTTAGGATCAGATGGCCTCTTCATGGCTCTGCCTCTAACCATGTGGCCTCATAGGGAGCCTTGTGCTTTTTTTTGTTTGTTTTTTGTTTTTTTTTTTTTTGTTTTTTTTTGTTTTTGTTTTTGTTTTTGTTTTTTGTCTCTGGGACATTTAACAGGGAAGGAGGCCAAATACTGCACCTTTAAACATAAGTATACTGTCCTGGGTAGGGCTGTCGCTCAACAGTGAAGAGCACGCCAAGAGTCAAAGGCCTTAAGTTCCATCCACAGTGTTGGGGGAAAAAGAGAATGAATAGGCATATCTTTAGTAAAAGATATAGTAATGAATTAAAATTGTTCATCATTGACTAGTGCCCCTTTCGAGGTCTCTCTGTGTCCTGATTACTGGAGGAAGGACGATGGCCACAAGCTTAAGGAGCTTAGAGTCTTGTGGAAGAGATAAAGACTAACTATGGGCTTTCAAAATTATAAGGAGCGGGGCTGGTGAGATGGCTCAGTGGGTAAGAGCACCCGACTGCTCTTCTGAAGGTCCAGAGTTCAAATCCCAGCAACCACATGGTGGCTCACAACCATCCGCAACGAGATCTGGCGCCCTCTTCTGGAGTGTCTGAAGACAGCTACAGTGTACTTACATATAATAAATAAATCTTTAAAAAAAAAAATTATAAGGAGCACTAGACAAAATGGCATTCTTCATATTTATCACATTTTTACTGCCACCGTCTGCAGATATTTCTCATGATCCTTTGCCTGAGTTTTGTAGGCAGAGGTAAGCCTAGCTCTTGGCATTTCACCTAAAATGTTTATAAATACGCAACGCAAGCCCAGTAAGACCAAGCAGACATATGATGGAGTTACAAAAGCCCACAGTATACCCTACTAACTATGTAATTCATTTTACTTCCACTTTTCATTATTTTGAAATTCAGTTTCAATACAGTATAGAAATTTGCAAAGATGTCCCAACAATTGCCCTTGCACTATAATGATAGTTGATTGAAGTTGGGCAAGCCTCTTTGTGACAGTAAGAGAGAAACTTCCTTTTAGGAGTCAGTGGACAATAGCAAATTGATAGATCCCCGAGGAAGCTCTAAGGCCTAATGACAGCTTGGCTATTTGGGAGGTGGATGGCGATAACTCAGAGGTGAGTCAAAGCACACACATGCTATCTGTAGGCTAAGGAGGAACAGAAAGGGCCCTGGCAATCTAAGAGAGAGTAAAGGCCTTCCTTCAGACCCTGCCAGCAGATCACCCTGCTCAATTTTCAGGAAGTGGTGAGGAGATCATTTTCTTGAAAGTTTAGTATCGGCATGCCTTGTTTACCATTCATGACCACATGGGAAAAAAGCACTTAGGGAAAATGAAGGATTGCTGCTCTGGTGGGACCTGTGGCTCAGGCTTATTAATTTTTTTTATTAAAAAATGTGCTTTGTGTATACTAGATCTTAAGTCATAATGGTTATCTCTGAATGGGCACTGTATTACCCAATCAGATCACTCCACTGTTCTGACACTGCATTGATTTTTTTTTTAAGTGTATCTGTCAAAGGCTTGTAAGGGGCATCAACATCTATTATTTCTCAAATTTTATTGATGCTAATGATAGTGATAAAGATAGGACTGAGGTGACGCCATAGGAAGCCTAACAAAACCATACTGATTCTCTTCAAATTTGTTATGATGCTGGAGCTAGTGAATTTCCTCCTCCACCCCTCCTGTAAGAAAATAGAAAAAAGGCAGCAGCGAATGAGGACAGGCTCAGTTATCTGGTTTCCAAGGCAGTGAAAGTGTGGTCTCTTTGTATGACTAAGTAACCATTAAAGAAAACTTTAAAAAATATGTCCCATGTTGCTTTTTGTTCAGGATGCTTGCCCTCTCTAGCTGGAGAGACAGCTAACAGGTAGTTGAGAACTTAGATACACAATGATGCAAAATAGCATATGATTCTAATAAAAAAAAAACTCTCTCAATGAGTACATGCCTCCTAGAAAGAGCTTTGATGATTAAATAGATGAGATAAGGTCCTACAGTTATGTGGTATGCCTGTGAGTCGCCATAGACAGATACATGTAAAGGCAAAATTTACTTTCATATCACTGTTTTTAGCTAACTATACTAATTTTCATCCTGTGATTATTTTTGTTTTGTTTTGAGACAGGGTTACTCTGTATAGCCCTGGCTGTCCTGGAACTCACTCTGTAGACCAGGCTGGCCTCGAACTCAGAGATCTGCCTGCCTCTGCCTCCCAAGTGTTTGGATTAAAGGCGTGCGCCACCACTGCTCACTACCTGGACAGGTCTCATCCTATGATTCTTAAGAGTCCAATACAGTTTACCACTCCAGGAGGGATGCTAATAATTGTAACTTCTGTGCCACAAATTGCCACAAATGCATTAGGTTTAGAACAAGAATCATTTGCAAGCTGAAAGTTGTGTAAAGCAGAGGTCCAGCTTTCTGTGAGACAGAGAAAAATGCAAGCCTTCCGAAAGTCTAGGCTCAGAGTTAAGAGTATCTTTCTAGCATGCACAAGGCCCTGGGTTCCATCAGTTCTGTACAACAAAATGAAACAAACAAACAAAACAACACACCAAAAACACAAAACCTCTTCTAGGCTCCTTAGCAAAAATCTATTCATTATAGTTGCAGGTCTGTGGTCTCTGTTTCCTAGCTAGCAGTCACTCCAAGGCCATTTTCTGATCCCATACTCCTCTTCCCATGTACCTGCCCCCATCTTCCAGACATCAGCAGTAGCTTACATTCTTTTTGTATTTAAAGTCTCTGAATTCCTCTTCTTTGGAACTTCTAGAGTCTATGTGATAGTGTCAGATCATTTGGAGGGGGGGAAACTTCCTCTTTAAGTCAAGTTTGGACTTTACATCTGCAGATTCCACTTTACCACATAGTATAACAAACTACATGTCATCCACACAGGTCCCATCCACACTCAAGGGGAGAAGATTGCAAAGGGTCATTACAACTCCTTCCAGAATTCTGCCTAACAGAAGGACTTTTAAAAACTGGAGGAACGTGGCAGTTAAGAAACAGGAGGCTATTTCCTTAAAACTATAAAAGAGTTTGCTGGTTTGAATGAGCCCACTCTTTTTTTTTTTCCATCTTTCCAGGCCCATAACCATTTTTTTATGACACAACATTTGCTTATCTGATTTTTTATTATTAAAATGTTATTATATATTAAAAACAATACAACCTCTTGGGTATCATTTTCTGCATGTATAAAAGTATTCTCAAGAATCTTTTTTTTTATTACGTATTTTTCTCAATTACATTTCCAATGCTATCCCAAAAGTCCCCCATACCCTCCCCCCCCCAATTCCCTACCCACCCATTCCCATTTTTTTTGGCCCCGGTGTTCCCCTGTACTGGGGCATATAAAGTTTGTGTGTCCAATGGTCCTCTGTTTCCAGTGATGGCCGACTAGGCCATCTTTTGATACATATGCAGCTAGAGTAAAGAGCTCTGGGATACTGGTTAGTTCATAATGTTGTTCCACCTATAGGGTTGCAGATCCCTTTAGCTCCTTGGGTACTTTCTCTAGCTCCTCCACTGGGGGCCCTGTGATCCATCCAATAGCTGACTGTGAGCATCCACTTCTGTGTTTGCTAGGCCCAGGCATTGTCTCACAAGAGACAGCTATATCTGGGTCCTTTCAGCAAAATCTTGCTAGTGTATGCAATGGTGTCAGCGTTTGGAAGCTGATTATGGGGTGGATCCCTGGATACGGCAGTCTCTAGATGGTCCATCCTTTCATCACAGCTCCAAACTTTGTCTCTGTAACTCCTTCCACGGGTGTGTTGTTCCCAATTCTAAGGAAGGGGCACAGTGTCCACACTTTGGTCTTCATTCTTCTTGAGTTTCATGCATTTAGCAAATTGTATCTTATATCTTGGGTATCCTAGGTTTTGGGCTAATATCCACGTATCAGTGAGTACATATTGTGTGAGTTCCTTTTTGATTGTGTTACCTCACTCAGGATGATGCCCTCCAGGTCCATCCATTTGCCTAGGAATTTCATAAATTCATTCTTTTTAATAGCTGAGTAGTACTCCGTTGTGTAAATGTATCACATTTTCTGTATCCATTCCTCTGTTGAGGGGCATCTGGGTTCTTTCCAGCTTCTGGCTATTATAAATAAGGCTGCTATGAACAAAAGGCAATGACTGATATAACAATGACAGCTGAATGATAATGGATCCTTCATTGAGTAATTGCCCCTCTAGTCCCTGTTCTTCTACATTTTCTGACCACTGTCCACTAAGGATCCCAATACTTCAATTATTGAGTCTGATTCTGAGACATTTAGAATACTAATGACGGTGTTCTTGTGTCTGATTTCATGGAAAGGGGCATAGACTTTTGATAGACAAATAATAAACTGGAATCCCAGCCAAAGTGAAGTTTTAATTTTTTTTTTACCTATAACAGAGACAAGAATACATGCATTATTGCATTAAGTGATAGATAAATTATCTGGATCACACAGGCCACTCAATAAAGCTTTTCTCCTTTATCTGGAATCCTTATGGTTTTCCTTTCTAGTACTTTCACTATTCCAAGTGTCATCTTTTATGTAGCCTTCCTGCCTTTCAGGTGTGGTGCACTGAGAAACAATGGAGCAGATACAATTTTCCATACAATCATATTTTTGTACAAAATCAAAATATTTTATTAATAATAAGTAACCTCCTTATTTAAATTGAATGCAATACATAGACCAATGTATTGACAATACTTAAGACTGTTTTAGAAGTTCACCGACATCTTTAAAGAATTTTTATTTTTATTTTTTTTATTTTTTTTGGTGTCAGTACATTTAATTTGGAGCAAAGCAGCTAAAATAAACACATGGCCAGTTGCTCTGAGGTTTTCGTCTTTCTCTGCTTTGAGCATTGACCTTGACTCCAGCTTCAAACCCATGCACACTAACATGTGCAGGCAGGCCAAGTGCATTAGGGTATGGATTCTCTTTCTAGTTTGAATGTCAAGGTATCATATAAATTATAAAATACTGCAGTATTGGTACAAACTATTCTCAGACAGTCTGGATTTAAATCCCATCTGTGACACTCACTGGCTAAGTCACTATGAGGCAAGATAATCAACCATGTTTGTTTCATTAGCTGTTAGATAGCAATCATAATGGCCCCTCCTTAAAAAAAGTAGCATAAGAATTAAGTGATCCAACACATGTAAAAGGCTTAAAGCAGTTCTTTTCACAAGCTCTCATTAACTTTCAGTTATTATTATCATTGATATTAATTATTAATATATGACAATGATCTTCCTTGTAATGTTGCTGACCTAAATGAACATGTGAGCCCATTTCCGCCCCTCCTATAGTGTATATGAGCAACTGTGCAAGGATGTATTCACTTATTCTAGACTTGTTCACTCATCTTTGTCCCAGAATCCAAAGAATGTGACAACAGACTAAGCCTTCATGAAGTTTTAGATACCTTGTTTATTAAATAAATTAATTAAAACTAGAAATATATTTTGTCAAAATTCAAAACTGTAGAGAACAGTGAAAAATGTATTTGCAACAAGGCCTCATGTCACGAGTATGAGAAAAGGAAACAAATGACTTAAGCTGGCTGTTTGAACTGGGAGGGATGACTATCATCCCTTGTCATCAACCAAATGGATGGCAATCTACTCTACTCTTTGTAGAGTGCTTATGAGAATTACATATCAAGTGTCTGGAACAAGGAAAGCGTTCACATGAACAATTTCTACCATTCCTTTTCCTCTCCATCCAAAGTGTTGCTCGACAAGGATTCGAAGACAACTGGACAGGAACCTCACTTTCCATAAGATGGTAGCTTGGATGATAGCACTTCACACCGGTAAGTCTTAGAAGACATTTGAAATACAGAGAGCGATCTTGGTTGCATGTATGCAGGTCCATTAAGTTGTGATCAGATGAGTTAAGGTTAAAGCATTCAAACTCTATTTCCTGATGTTAGGATTCATACCTTGGGTGGAATATTTTTTTAACCATAGGGGCTTCCTATATAAATAAAATATGCCATACAGTCTATCCTCATGTCCTCATTGTTTCCTATTTTAGTAAAAAAAAAAAAGTCTGCTAGTGAACACACAAACATTTTTATTCATTTTACAAATGTTTTGCTACAGATGTGGACTTCATGGATTTTACAATGAACCTGCAGAACTATGAGCCATAATTTGAAAGTATCTTAAGAAAACTCTTATTACATGCATACCTTAGTGATTATTACTATGATAATCATACCATGCTTGCATACAATGTGTATTTATATATAGTGCATTCTATATTATTATCATGATTGTGGTGGGAATGTTGTTGCAGCAAAGAATGTTCCTAGAACTGTTATACAATCTCCATGAATTAACTTATATCATTTATTTGCCAGAAGATAGGCAAGCATAGCAGTGAACAAAAACGCCTTTTACTCTGCCTGTGGGGAGTGTATCTCTTACAGAGGAAAGTGAGCTTAATGTAGAGGCGTTTTACTGACTCCCGATTCTTCTATCAGATTTTGCAGGACTTTGAGTTGTGGTAAATGAAAGCTTTAAAAGAAATGAGTGACAAAATCCTGTTAGAAATTAGCATGCTATACCAGTAAGAAGGCAGACATGTGTGCCACACAGCTTGGAGTTGATCCCTAATTCAGTTTCTACTTGACTTAGGTGACCTTGGGCAAGGTTTTAAAACAAACAATGTCCTAGTTCCCTCATATTTTAGATGAGTTGGCATTAAACATACTTATTTCATTGGTTTAATGGAAGGACTGAATGACTGCAAAGCACAACAGGGCCAGGCCCCTAGGAAGCTCTAGGCCAGTGATAGTGAAATAATGAATGCAATTTCTTTTTTAAAATTAATTAATGTATCCACTTTACATCCCATTATTACCCACCCCTCTCCTCCCAGTCCTCCCTCTCACAGCTCCTCTCCCACTTCCCCTCCCCTTTTCCTTTGAGAAGCAGGAGGCCCCTGCTAGGTATCCCCTCACCCTGGCAAGACTACATACATCCTCTCTCACTGAGGCTAGGGAAGGCAGCCTAGTTAGGCAAGCAATTTCTTTTGAACTTAAGAGCTTCATGCTGATGACCATGAGCTTGTATTATTTCAGTTATACCCACCACTACTCTCTGGAGATGATAAAGCAGACATCATCACATGGGTGCGTTCTCATTTGAGTGCAAACACATTAGGCAAAAAGAGAAGCTGGGAATCTATCACATGTATACTCTTTAAAAAATTGATTGGCTGGCTCTCCTGAAATGTTAGATTAACCCCTTCATTTCACAAATGATGGAACTAATACCAGAAATTCTGTATGGTTTTTCCACAGTAGCACAAGCAGGAAGAAGCTGACCTATTAGACCTGCCATGCTTCTCTGGTTATTGGGCACTGTTTGTTTACTAAATCCCAAGCCCCATCCCTTTGGTTCTCTTTAGAGTCAGAGGCTGTGGCCAGAACCTTCCATTCAACTGATGTGCTTCATCCTTCTCCCCTCTTTGTGTCCCTTCCCTGCCCTCTTCAGCCATCCACACAATTGCACATCTCTTCAACGTTGAGTGGTGTGTGAATGCTAGAGTCGGGATTTCTGACAGGTATTCAGTAGCTCTCTCTGACATCGGTGACAACGCGAATGAAGAGTATCTCAATTTTGCTAGAGAAAAAATCAAGGTAAGCCTCCCTTTTCTGATCAGATGTTTGCTGGGCTATTAAAACAGAGGACTTTGTTTTCCTGAGTGAAAAAATAAATAAACTTATAATTTGTCCATAAAAACCAGCAATGAAAGTTTGAGTTTAGAATATAAGTGTAAAAAAAAAAAAAAGGTCTCCTACCTACCTGGTCTTATCCTCAGAAAGGCGCTCATGCCATTTTTATGAACCCAGTGGCTTAGGGAGACAGTTAAGTTCCCCAGTTGAATTTCAGACACGTTTTCCATGTTTACAAAACAGCTATAAGACAAAGAACATTAATTTTGCCCCAAATTTTACATTCAAACTGACATGAAAAAAGCTGGCATGACTCCTGCTTTTTTTCTGTCATACCATGGATAATTTTTCTTTCCATTCTTCATTGTTTTCCCAATGATGTCTATCGAACATATTAGTTTAACTGACATTGTCATGATCTGTCCGGATTTCCTTGGGTCACGTGTACTGGCCCTGTGCTTCCTCCAGAATGTTTTCCTTTTTATTCACTAATCCCTCTCCTCTTCTAAGGACTGCCTTGAGGCTCCCAGAATCTCTTTGTACAAGGATGAGATCTGAAAGCATCTGGATAATTACTGCTCCCTGAGAAGCCTTTGGCAAATAACCGATGAGTGCGGGCTTTGGCATGCAGCTCCTTTTCCTTTAGTTAGTACCAACTGTGATGTGTAACTTAACTCTCAGATTGATTCCTCTATGTCTGGAGTGGATGACATTTTCTCATCTTTATTCAATAGAATCCTTTGAGATTGGAGACAAAAAAGATGGGGGCAATCTCACGGGGCTTGGGACAGGGCTATCTTCGCCCTGACCCTGTGCATCTCTGTACATCCCAGCCTGCTCTAGAGCACCTGTTCTCTGGGCCTACATTTTTTTTTACCATGTTTATTTTCAGTTTCCTGAAAATAGAAACAATGAGAGACCATCTATAAGGTCAAGTTCAAGCTGTCCCTGTGAGATATTGTGTGTGTTTCCTCTTCTCTGACATGTTCCTCTTCACTGACAAGTTTCTTTTAGAACACCCTCTCTAAGTCATTTGTCCCCAAACTCTCATCTAAGGGTCTACTCATAATGAACCCAGCCTCAGGTGGCAGCTGTAATCAGAATTCATTGGCCAGCTATGTTCTGTAACCTTTCCAAATCAAAGAGATAGAGCAGGAGACACTTTGAAGATATCTTTTACTAAGTCAGTTTCCTGTAGTTCAACTCCACTACAATCATTTGAGTCTTCTTCTTTATCTATTTATCTGTGATTCTCCAATAATGTGAGACAGTTTAAATTTGGAAATCTCAACACCAGATCTGAGAGATGTGACTACAGTCACCAAAGGCACAGAAAATGCCTTATATAAACAGCTTTAAACTGGATGCTCCCACAGTTCTGAGCCTGTGTGTTTCTATTTTCCAGAACCCTGAAGGGGGCCTGTATGTGGCTGTGACTCGGTTGGCTGGGATCACAGGAATTGTCATCACACTGTGTCTCATATTGATTATCACATCTTCTACCAAAACCATTCGGAGGTCTTATTTTGAAGTATTCTGGTACACACACCATCTCTTTGTGATCTTCTTCATTGGCCTTGCCATCCATGGAGCTGAGTGAGTTTTCTAACTCCAATGCCAAATACTTTGTGTTCACTTTCTAGATGTATTGACCAAGGAAAGGCATAGCAGAGAACAGCTGAGGTCAGAAAAAAAATCCCCACAAAAACAGCAATGGTATTTGCTTTCTTGCTGTACCCATCAAATTCATTATGAGCTATTTAAAATAAGCTTGAAATACATACCTCCTGTATAAAATACACTGGCTATGGTTCTTCTCAAGGCCACCATTTGTGTGGATTGTCCACTATATTTCTGCCTGAAGAGAAGAAAGGTAGTCTACTTTCTGCATGGCCATACCTTATTGAAAGCATTGGTTTGGTCTTGCATGCCCACCACATCGCTTACTATGGATAAATCGTGTGTAGGTTAGGCAAAAATCCCAAAGTAGAGGAGTTAGTGATTAATCAGCTGAATCAGTTTCCTGATGTCCAAGTGATTTTTATTTAAGCCAATAATCATTACAAGTTTCCTACTGGGTAAGAGAATCTACCTCAGGAATTAGGGAGGAACGCTAGCTAGAAAAATACAGGGGCATTGCCTTCAAAATTTCAAATATGATAAAAAGTAATTAACTTCTACCAAGCATTATGTCAGGTGCTAAGAACTTGACATTCAATGTTTCTTTTAACCCTCTCATGTGTAGATGTGGAACCAAAAGGTAAAAATGGTAAAATGTGGGCCAAACCACTCCAGGCTGGTGAGTAGCCTAGAGAACAGGTGGTTTCGAGTGGGCTATGGTGAAAACTCTCATAAGGACAAACAGTTCTTGACTTTATGCTCAAAAAAAATCTGCTTTAATATCGTTTCATTTTTCTACTCTTTCCCACCACCTGCCCATACAAGCCAAGGTCAGGAACATTCCATGATGGGTATAGAGTTCCAGGAAGGCAAAGGGAGGAAAGAGAATATGCAAAGCTCAAGCCAGGTAACCTATGGGTGACCAAGTCTGGAGAGTGAAAAGAGGAAGGATGAGGAAAAACAACTGTGGCCAACTTCTCTGTGTGTTCTTCACCTACTTCCTGATTTGCATCTCTGTGAAACTCTTTCTAAGCACTGAGAAGTCTGTAAGAATGGAGGATCTCCCGAGTCTCCTAAAGCAACCGAGTGTCTTTCCCTGTAAGATGCTCACAATCCAGTTCTCTCAGAGAATCCTTCAAAGGAGAAAGAATGTCTTCCCCTGCCCCCTTCACTAGTCCCACTGCTTCCAGTTTAGTCTCCACATGAATCAGGAAATCAAGACCCTTTGTAGTTACTATTTCTCAGACTCCTGCTTTACTGTACTTGATGTGTTTCCAAAGCCATGTCCACTGAGCACTGAATTCACCATTTAATGAAGAAATATACCTGTATTGCAGATGGAATAACTGAAGCAAAACATTTTTAAAAAGTTAATTTTTTACCAAGACTACCAAAGTATGAATGCATAGAATTGAGATTTGAGGTCAAGGCTATCTGGGCCAAAAACACGCTGCTTTGGTACCCTGATGTAAAATTGCAAAAGAATACTTGCTTCTCAAGCTTATTCCAGAGGTTAACTGAGATAATTGGTGGACAGTAGTTTTTCTCATGCCAACTCAAAATAAGTGCTCATATAAGGACAGTCTCTTCAAAGAGACCTAGGAATGGTAAGGAATTAGTTTACACAGTGAGTTCCTAGCCAGCCAGGGCTACTTAATGAGACCCTGTTTTATATAAGGATGGGGGATGGGTCATGGCCTTGAATTAAACCATTCTCAGAACATACTAAATGATGTATTAAATTATAGGTATTCCAATTGAAGTCTAAAAATGGATGTCCATGTCTCATCTATCAATATATTCTGATGACCATGTCATTTGCAGTCTTTAAAATAACTTACTCCATTTTGTACTAACCCAGAATTGCCTAATATTCTAACATCAGCTTACTTGATAATTATTGAGTTAAACTAAATAGGCTCTATGCACTTTGAGTAATATAGTACTGGTGCTCGCTCATATCTGTGAGAATGGTCAAATTTTCCTGGAAAGATATCATTTTGAAAACATTTTTCAGATGTAATCTCATTATGGAGATGAGGCTGCCTTGAAATCCTCCAATTCACATTCTGCCTTAGCGTGTAGGGGTTACAGGTATGCATCATGTCTGGCCTACAGAAGTCAGGGATCTACAAATAAAGCACTCTGCTACCTCAGAACCACTCTGTATGGTTGTTTGTGTTGTTCAGTATCTACTAATGTCTGTCTAAAAGATGAAAGGTAGTCTACTTTCTGCTGGCCACATGACTGGCTTGTAGGAGTATCTTTACAGACAGAGAAACCTTTTCCAATTTTTACAATGTTGCCCCCTGGGTTAACAATCAGACTGTTAGAGATATCATTTTTCTAGGTCCTGTTTTTTTATACACAAAAATGATAATAGAAAAAAAGCACATTCTCTCTTTAACAAGGTACATGTTGGTAACCAAAGACACACTCTATAATGTTACGTGCCAAAGGTCTTTGTACCATCTGCACAGTTTTCTATTTTTCAAGATTACACATTCTCATTTCCTTCCCTGACTTACTTATAAGGGGTGTTACTGGTTAAAAAGCACAGGGCTCCCAAGAAGATATTTGCCATATGTGCACAATCAGTGTTGAGGATATAGGCCATTGTTGGAGTGCTTGCCTAGCATACATGAAGCTGTAGATCCCAAAAGTCTAAAATACTCAAGCAGCTGATTGTCTTGTTACTAAGTGATGTAGATTATTTTTTTAATTTACCAGACGAATTGTACGTGGACAGACTGCGGAGAGTTTGGAAGAGCATAATTTAGATATCTGTGCAGACAAAATCGAAGAATGGGGAAAAATAAAGGAGTGCCCAGTACCAAAGTTCGCTGGAAACCCTCCTATGGTATGTATTTGTATTGCTTCTATTATAATGCTATTACTATTAGTCTCAAGAAACAGGTACAAGTGTTGTCCATTAGGATGTTCTATATACTTTTGTCTACTGGGTGAATTGGCTAGAAGCATTTTTTTCAGTTGAAGTTCTTCTTCTAAGATAACTCTAGCATGTGTCAAGTTGAGAAGAAACAACCAAGCACCACCAAAAGCAAACCAAACCAGGACATGTGGGAAACATGCTCTATTCTCTACCTCAGAGTCCATTGAGATGATGTTATCTTTTACATTTTTGGTACTTGAGATATTAGGTTAGGAATCCAACTGGTCAAACTGGATAGATCTGTTGGGCCTAAATGTTTATAGAGAGCCTACAACTTTATGAAACAATTTCCATATTCTGTCCCAAGACTCAGAGAGAAGTCTTAGAGTTTTCATGTGTGTTTCCTGCAGCAAAAGCATTGCATAGTTCCTAGAATTTACCAGCATATTGAAGACATATGGAGGTCTTGCACAACATTTGTTATCTTGCAAAAGATTAATCTCAGACTCAATGACAGAAAGGAAAATTGCATTGTTTCATTAAAGATATCATGTTGCTGAAATGACACATTCTGAAGCCTTCCTTACTTTGTTGTAGGTTCAGTCCAAGTTCATGTGTTGACACCGAGAGGAACTCTCGTTCTTGCAGGGGGTTCCTCTTAGGAAAGTTTTACACTCCAGATGCAGATTATATATATATAACCCCAATGTGGCTGTTTTATTGGATTAACAGTTCATCTTAACTTTTGATATTTTCATATAGACTCTCTTATAAAAAATTCTTATCAGTAGTAAATGCTTCAGCAAGCTTATAAAGGTTAACCTGGCTTGTAAAATGTTTGCTCCTTCTGAGTCTCTCACGAGCTGTCACCACCCCCTTAACACTTCTCCTTTTTCTATTTGATGTGATTACAGACTTGGAAATGGATAGTGGGTCCCATGTTCCTGTACCTTTGTGAGAGGTTGGTCCGGTTTTGGCGATCTCAGCAAAAGGTGGTCATCACCAAGGTATTCACTGATGTGGAATTCACTTACCACATGGGCAACTCTCCCCGAATTCTCTATACTGTTTCTTTGAAAGGTCACTTAGCCACATTCTTTTTATTAAACTGAAAACAGAGAGAAGTCCTAAATTTAATCAGTTGATTTTAATGCACTTAATGATGAATTAATTAATAAATGAATTAATCTTTAAGAGGGACACTAAAGGTATCACTTTCTAGGATTCTCTCTCTCTGTCTCTCTCTGTCTGTCTGTCTGTCTGTCTGTCTGTCTCTCTCTCTCATACTCACACATTATGTGTTAGTGAGACAAAAATATTTTGTCTAAAAAAAAACCCACCAACAAGTAACCATAGGATGCTGAAACTTTCTAGTTCCTTCTTCTATTCTTTTATGTGATCACTGTATATTAGAGCTGCAGTGTCCGAAGTATCAAGCAGATTAATATATAAGCTACACCATGCATTTCCTCTCCGAACTCCAAGTCTGGAGTGATTTTTTTCTCCATTCTCCCATGCTTTTTTTATCATTACAAACTAAAGAAATTGATATACAATTAGACTCTTCTGATAGATGCATAGGAAGATAGATAAGTGATAGACAGAAGAGTTCCTTGTGTAGTTTCAGTAAACACCCAACAAGATGATTTTGTTAAATAAAATTTAATTCCATTCATTTGAGAAGTTATTTACAAAAAGTGTTATAGTTTATTTTTTTGCAAGACACTAAACTACCCTCTGTCCTCCACACTAGAATAGGTTGCTACCTATGGAGAGTCACAGCAGAGCTAGTCCTGCTGCCACTGGCAGGCTTGCCATGTACAAGTGTGCAGCCCCTCCCTCTTCTTTTATGCTATTTCTACTGTTTTATTTCTTTTAAAGCCTAGTCGTGATTTTTCTTTTCATAAATAAGATATGACCAAACCAGACAAATATTATTTCTAGGGCAAATTTGTTATCTTGTGAAGAAAATAAATGTTCACTTTCTCCTCATGTAAATATAAGAAACAGGGGTTGTCCAACAATATGCCCGTGAGTCTCCTTGTATATCTTATTTAGTTAAATCCTCTTTGTGCTTAACATAAGAAATTGCAACATGTGCAAATTTGTTTTACCACACAAAATTACAACATGGTGAACAAATTTCAACAGACTTTTCTCTATTCAAAATGTTGCTTTCCAATTGCTTGACTCAGAGAAGAGGAAGAGGAAGGTGTTTGCAGCCTTGTCCTATGAGACACATTGAAATCCCAGGTTTTGAAAATGTTTTCCATTTATTTTGGTGGTGCTAGGTGTCAAACTCAGGCATCACATATGCTAAACATCTGATCTGCCAATTAGTTACAGCCTCAGTAGTAACTTGTATTAATAGGAATGACCACACTTCTTCAGTCTACTCTGTTGTTTCAGTTCTCCATAACCTTCGATCCTTTGATGAACTTTGGCTTGTCTGTATTCATCCCTCTGAAATTCTTCTTGATATTGTAGGCATCTTCTCAGGAACAGTATCTGACCTTTGAGTTAGTTTGAAGCTACCATTTTCAGTTAGCTCAGAATTGGCTTGTGTTTATAGGCTACAATGTAGTGTTCTCCCATGTGATACTTGTACAATCAAGTGAAGGAGTAGCACATCTTTCAACTCAAACACGTATGATCTCACTGGTACAAAAAAAGTCAAAGGCTTCTAAAAAGCCTTAAAATAGAAAACATAGTATTCACCATATGTACCATAACTACTGTCTATCAGGACACCAGAACCTATTCATCCTACTTGACTGGAAGTCAATGCCTGAGAGCACCCATTGTCTCCTTCTACTCCATTTAAATAGATTGTCTGTGGTCATTTGTGTATATGGAGGATAAATATGAAAACTGGCTTGGTGAAAGATGAACGGTGCTCTCCCTCAAGTGAGGAGAAATGTAGAAACAATACATGGAATCGGGCTTTATTTAAGTGTGATTCAGAACAACAGCAGAGCATGGCTAGCTTCCCTTTGGGGCTGTTGCAGTCTACCTGGTCAGTGAAAGCTCCACATTTCATCTAGATACCTGTGTCCTCTCCCATGACCTGGGGAGACAGCGTGAACAGGAGAATTTTTTTTTTCTATTTTTGTACCTTCTTTAGCTTGAGAGAGACAGAGAGAGAGATCACAACAGACTGATAGTTTCCATTTCCTGACAAAGACTGTGAAACAGAGAACTGTATGCAAATGCTTCTTAGAAGCTTGTTCTCAGGGGCTGTACTCATAAGGAAAGAAAACCAGATGTGGTAGCACATTCCCATGATCTCAGTAACCAGGAAGTTGAGGTAGGAGAGCAAGAGTTCAAGACCAGCTTAGGCTACATCACAACTTTCTGGCTACCCTGGGCTGCATACAGAAACCATGTCTCAAAACAAACAAGAAAAAGAAAACATTAAAAATATTAAGAAAGAAAGAATGAGGAAGAGAGAAGGACAGGCCTGGGCCACAGTGTGGTTGCAATTGCAGTGTCAGATGATCCTAAAAGGCAGTGTTGGAGTTGTCTCAGGATGAAGGGAGAATACTAGGACTTTGTGTCCATTCCTCAGTCCATGGTTAGCCATCAGCTACAATTGAGGACAAATCCCAAATGACAGATACATTTGCTGATGGACCTTCTGTGTTGGTCCCAAAATAAAAAAGCACAGGTAAGGCATCTTAACTAAATACTTTATCCATATGGACCTCAAAAGTTCAAATGTTTTGTGGACATGCAATTTCCAGGGTTGTGTTTTATTCTACAGGTGGTCACCCACCCTTTCAAAACCATTGAACTTCAGATGAAGAAGAAAGGATTCAAGATGGAGGTGGGACAGTACATTTTTGTCAAGTGCCCCAAGGTGTCCAAGTTAGAATGGCACCCATTCACACTGACCTCTGCTCCTGAGGAAGACTTTTTTAGCATCCATATCCGTATTGTGGGAGACTGGACAGAGGGGCTATTCAATGCTTGTGGCTGCGATAAGCAGGAGTTCCAAGATGCCTGGAAACTACCTAAGTAAGTCTGGGACACATTGCAAATGTGTATGCATTTAGGAGAAATGGCGAAATAGTTGTGATCCCCCCACATCTTACCACATGATTTCTGAGTAACAAAATACAGTGGTTCAAAAAATATATGGGTGTTTCTCCGTGTTCACAGTTGCATGTGGTGTGTTTATATATATGTTTACATATCTTGGGTGAACTATAAAGTATTGAGATAAAATATTAGCAATACCCCCAACTTTCTTTAAATATGTAAAGATTAAGGTCAAATTATCTTAACTTTTTCGGAGAAACAAAAATCATGTCAGGGGTATTCTTAAATTTTAAATGGTATCATTTATTTGAGTAGACTATTTGCTTTGCATCTTTCTCTCCAGTTTCCTAACACAAACAAATGATGTCATTTTAACAATCATGTCAGGGACTCAGTAGAAGCTAAGTAATGCAATTAGGAATTTCAAATGTCGATTGTCCTTCCCAGGGGAAGCAGAAGCAGGAGAATCAGGAGTTCAAAGCTCTCATTGACTAGATAGAAACATGGAAGGATCTCTTAAAAAAAAAAAAACAGTCTGTGAGGGTAGGGGGGTAGTTGCCTAGCATGGGTGAGGCTCTAGGTTCAGTTCCCTTTATTATATTTTTTAATTAGGATAGCCTTAACTCACCATTAAGAAATTATTTTGTGGATTTAGCAATTTCAATTATACAAAGATTATAAATATTTTTGTAATCTCGGTGGTATTTATGCAAATTAATTTTCAAGTAGTAATTTAAATCACCTATTATATTCAATAAAATGGTTATTTAAATTAAAAAAAAAGAAACCAAAACACAAGTATTGTGGACATAGAATTTTCAAAAACAGAATTGTTCTTGGGTTATGTTTTCCTGCTTCTCTCAGGTGTAGAGATAGGAGTGAGTTTACTTGAGATTATTCATTACAACTGGCTGTTGTTTATCTCTATGAAAAATAACATGTTTTTGCTCTATACTGGTTGTCTTCAATGTGAGGCTTGTCCTCCATGTGTGGATTAACCTTGTTACTGTACAATTTATTCATCTTTTTAACCCTCAGAATAAATTGTCTGATACTCTGAATAAAAAAAAAAGAAAGAAAGAAAGAAAGAAAGAAACATGGAGGCTATCCTGGGATACAAGAAATCTCAGTTCAAACAAACAAGCAAGCAAGTAGCCAAGCAAGCAAGCAAGCAAACAAACAAACAAACAAATGCCTTGATCAGTAAGAGCTTGCTGTGCAGACCAACTCAAGGGTTGTCCTGAGTGCAACCCTTGCCCCCCCCCACCAGATCCCATGGTTGAAGGAGAAAAACTCCCAAAAATTGTCCTCTGATATCATGTACTCTTTGGCATATGCATACATACATACAACATCGACAACACCACAAAACAAAAGATCAAATATAATCTTTCATAACAAGAGAGACATGTGAGCCGGAGAAAAGGCTCAGAGCATTAACTGTTCATCCAGAAGACCTGAGTCAAGTCTGAGCACTCACAACTATATGTAACTCCCATTCCAGGGGACCTAACATCTTTTTATAGCCGGCATGTACATGGTACACAGACAGACATGCAGACAAAACACACACATGCACATGATAAAATTAAATAAATCTAAAGAGGCATATGTGTTGTGTATAGAGGGAAAGAAGAGAAAGAAAAAGAAAAAAATTCCGTGGCAACCTAGCAAAGATTTTCATTCATATTAGCTAATTCATAATAGCTAATCATTCATATTCTTACTTTCAACCTCAGTGGTGGCATTAAATGACTTCCATGAAAGCCATTTTGTGGAGATTTCCTATGCATAGAGTCAGCATAGTGCCCATCTCCAACAGTGGGTATTCTGCTGTGCAGATCAATGCATCCATAACCATCCCCTTCCCTTTCCATTCAGGATAGCAGTTGATGGACCCTTTGGTACAGCCAGTGAAGATGTGTTCAGCTATGAGGTGGTGATGTTAGTGGGAGCCGGGATTGGAGTCACGCCCTTTGCCTCCATTCTCAAGTCTGTCTGGTACAAATATTGTGATAATGCCACCAGTCTGAAACTCAAAAAGGTAAGTACCTCTTACTTGTTGGAGTGTCTGGGCTAGCCATCAATCTCTAAAAGGCTTTCAGAGATGAGAAAAATGATGAAAAGGTTTAAGTGACTCCAGAGAGGCAGGCTTGCTTCAAGGGAGTAGAAGGTACAATAGTGTGCACATATATAAACAGACCTGTTAGAAAAAGCAATATGCTGTGTTTGTCTAGCAGTATTATAAATTCATAAAATTTGAGAAAAAGAGGAAGTAGTTACAACCCCAACCCAATAGTTACACTTTAAGTATGCACATGCAAGAGCACATATATATGTGAACACATATGTACACGTGCACACAAACACACACTCAAAGCAGTGCAGAAGGTGGCAACCAAAGCTTCAAGTGTGCTACTCAAGTGCTCTACCCCTGGATTACACCTCCTTCTCCTTGGATATTCTTTTCTAGTTTTCCCTCAGAAATTTATGTATTTTTAGAAATGTATAAATATTAAATACATACAATTTAATACCCCATTTTCCATAATTTTTAAATAGAAAGGAATGCATGACTGGGGATGGAACCCCGGGCCTTCCACCCACTAGTCAAATGCTGAACCACTAAGATACAACTTGACCCTCCTTTCCCTTTTGATATTGGCCCAGGCAGGCCTTTAACTTATGATCCTCTCTCTTCAGTCTCCCAAACAGTTGTGATTCCACACCTGAACCCTTGGCATTACAGGACAGTGGCAGCAGGCCAAACTGAAAACATTTTTTTTCTTGTCAGCCTGCATTATACAATGATACTAACTCTAATTTCAGCTCTTCAATATACTGCTTTTTAGCAGAATAGGGCAAGGGACATGGAACTTTTTACTTGCTTATGGATATCTCCTGGGGATAAGTTTCCAGGGGACTGTTACATGTTACTTGAGGAAAGATGCCTTGTAAACTTTAAATTATTCTAGTAGCTGTTAAGATTGGTTCCGATAGGGCCATCAACCACAGCTTCACATTTCATTCTTTCCTACTGAAGAAGGTATGGGTGATACGACCTTTGCCCCTAGGAACTTGGGAGGGTCTGGCAGTCCCGGGCAGGGAAGCCATCATGTGGGCAGCCACTGTGTTTATTCCTTTGGCCTTTCTCAAAGCAGATACATAGGAAGTCAGGGATTCTGGGAAAGCAACAGCAGCCAGCAGAGAAAAACTAGCAAGCCACAAGGTGGGGGTTGACTACATATTTGTAAGCCTAAATCATCAACATATTGATTTACTTTTAAATATTTATTTTTATTTGTGTGTGTGTGTGCATGTGCACACGTGCGCACACAGACATACCACATATGTAGGGGTGCAACTAGAAATAAAAAGAGTGTATCAGATGCCCTGGAGCAGGAGTAACAGGCAGTTGTGAGCCACTTGACACAGATGCTGGTAACAGAACTCTGATGCCCTGAAAGAACAAAAGCAGTCTTATCCAATGAACCACCTCTCTAGCAGCTCCTGAAAACTATTTCCTGATCTGCTTGCTTGAAGTTCAGAGAACATTTGTGTAAATTAGCCTATGAAGGATATATAGTTTGGTAATATACACTCACAATGCCAGCACTCGAGAAGCAGAAATTGGAGGATCCCGAGTTTAAACTAGGGTCAATCTATATTTAAAGGCCCTGTCTTAAAACAATGACAAACATCTCCAGATTTCTGAAAAACTGTTTCTAGGCATTCTGGGTGTCATGAAAAAGTTTAGAACATTGGAAACCCATTCACTGAAGCTGATATAATCTGACTTGTGGCCTGTCCTCTTTCAGATCTACTTCTATTGGCTGTGCAGGGACACGCATGCCTTTGAGTGGTTTGCAGACCTTCTGCAGCTGCTGGAGACCCAGATGCAGGAAAGGAACAATGCCAACTTCCTCAGCTACAATATCTACCTTACTGGCTGGGATGAATCTCAGGTGAGGACAAGAGTCCAGTTCTCAGGTCTTTTTTAGTATGGCTAGAGCATGCTGGCTTCTCTTTTACTTTTTTGGAAAATTCCATATACTACTCCCAACCAGTGCCCCCCACCCACCGACACACACAAGGACAACTAATGGACTCAAGTGACCAAGCCTGCTCACAGTCACTCAGTATCATCATAAGATATTTAGACCATTGAGACTAGATTCCAAACTAAAGGGCCTATGTTGATATTAGGACATTGTTCCCAACAAAGAGCTGGAATCTCACGTCAGGTGGACAAGACTCATCAAACGTCAATGGGAAGGAAAATCTATCCCCCATATTGTATTTAGTCCTTAATTTATATGTTATGTATGTTTTATGGTGTATTCAGTGCATTTATATCCAGTCAGCTCTCCATATACTTGAGGTTCTGCATCTATAGGTTCCAGCAACCTAATCAAAATATGTGGGGAAAAGGTAATCATGGAATTGCTCCCTAAACAACTAGTTAACAACTAGTTAACAACTAGTTACATAGGTCTTCCATTGCCTGAGGTATCATAGCTAATCTAGATATGGTTCAGAACATGTAAGAGACTTCAGCTCTTATGGATTTGGCTATCAAAGGATTGGGGTCCTATAGTCCTCTGCAGACTGCTTCCTGATCCTGGTATTGTTTTTAGTGTTCCTACAAATATTGTCTAATTTTATGTTCTCAGCACCCCTATGATGAAGTAAGTATTATTCTCTAAATTTTATGGACAAGGAATAAAAGTCTAGAACTGATTACCTTATTTGCATAAAGGCATCCAACAAGTAAACGACAGAGTCCAGATGCACTCAGCACTTTCCAGCAGTCTGTGGCTATTAATAACAAATAAGTCAACATATATGATGAAGAAAGTTGGATATATAGTATATATGCAGATATGTATATGAATATGTGTCCTGAAAAATATTTGGAGACCACTAAAATAAGTCACTTGTCTTCAACTGAATGCAATATAGTCTCTCACCAAGATCATTTAGCAGTTTAAGCACCTTATAATTGACAAGGTTAAGAAATGCTGTATGAAGCCTGATTGGGGCCGATATGGTTAGGTATAAATGTCAGTCTGGGAAGAGAGTCTCAATTAATTAAATATTTATATCGAACTGGCTTAGAGGCATATCTGTCCAGAGCATGCTATTGTCTTAGTTGCTAACTGATGTGGGGAGATCAGTAGGTGGCGCCAGTCCCTGGGGGGGGGGGGACCTTACCTAAATAGGACAGAAGAAAGCTTAGATAGAAGCAGAAAACAAGCTGCATTTGCTTCCTCCTCCTCCTGACTGTGGATATGACTAGCTGTTTCCAGTTCCTGCTATCTTGACTTCTCCACAACGACGGACTGTAACCTGCAATTGTGAGCCAGAAAAACCCCTTTTCTCCTAAAGATTTTATCATAATACTTTGTGACAGAGACAAGGAAGGAAACTAGTACAGGTTCCCTGTAGTATGAATTTGCCTTTCTTAAAGGGTGATATGGCCCTTGGGGGCAAAAGCAAAACTTCACACTTTTGCGTCAACCAGGGAGGAAATAGTTAACTTTCATAATATTTGGTTTAGCCTAGTAGTCAGCTAACATTTGCTCTATGTGACCTTGAGGTCAGGCTATGTCTAAGACAGGGAGGAATAATGACTGCCTGTATTTATGGTCATTGGTTTACCTCTTAGTTTTGTGAGCTTAGGATTAGGAAAGAAGAGTTCATTGAGTGACTGTCATCAGTTTCCCCACTGGTTCATCTTGAACCTTGCCAGGAGTCACAGGCAGCTGCATGGCTGGATCATTTACTGAGAGACTGAGGCTGATTGCTTTTTGATCCAGTAACAGAAGGCCAATTCTTGAAAATGAGCTACAAGCAGTTGGCAATTTCCTGTCATAGCCTTGAAATCCATCTCCTCCTAAATGTTCTAATCCACTGCCTAAACTAACTGGCCCAGCCGTGAAGGTCCTGTAGGCACCTGCCTCTAGGAGCCAAGCTTTTGGTGTATACAAAGAACACATCTCATTCTGGGGACAGTTATTCTTCTCATTTTGTCATTTCATCTTAGTTTGTGTTATAATTCCTTTACCTTTTCATTTAGGCTGGCCTTATTTGGATTGTAAAAGAAGGATTTTCTCTTTAATGCAGTCTTGCTTCAAATGGTCTCTTTCTCAACACCTGAACTTTTATAAAGCTTTTTACAAAGTCACATTCTGTAAAGGGAGTTACTATTGACTATGCCATACATCTCATAAGGAACTGACTTATTGATACCCACATGTCTAGTATATTATCTTGATAGCAGATGGGTACAGAGGACCCTTCCATCCCCTTTCTTCCTGAAGAATATCATCTCCTATCATCATAACGTGTGTATGTCTCTGTGTGTTAAGTACTAAGAGCTTGATTTGTGAAATGTGATATACCATGTCTCTTTTTTTCTGAATGTCTATGTTTTGCTATAGGCCAATCACTTTGCTGTGCACCATGATGAGGAGAAAGATGTGATCACAGGCCTAAAACAGAAGACTCTGTATGGACGGCCCAACTGGGATAACGAGTTCAAGACCATTGCAAGTGAACACCCTAAGTAAGAAGTTCTCCTTTCAAGTGTTCTTGAAGCTTGTGGTCTGCCTAAAGCAGCAGTTCCCGAGCACTGACTGTACTTTGTAGTCTAAAAGTTATCATTAACATTTCCATAATGCTGTGATGGGGTTGAATTCTTATCCAACAGATGTCTGATAGCTCTGACTTTTAGAAATAACCTTTAAGTCATAGCAAAATCACATGGAGAGTAATTCTGTCAAATTCATAGCATTTCTCTTCTTTAGTTGTCCAAATGTCACTATTGTATATATTGATTTTCAATAATGAGTACAGCTTATACTTACTATTAAGACTATTATACCTTCACTTTGAGATCAAATGTCTGAGTCTAAAATCATAAGTTGACAGATGACATGGTGTCTTTCTATTGTCACTACAGTTTTAGCCATCATGAAACCCTGAGGAAATCCCCCTGTCACATAGAACACATGAGAAACTCATTATCTTACTCTCAATATATCTTTTCAAATAGATGTGGCAAACACATTGACTTGCCTTTGAAACGTGATGTGCTCAACAAATATGTCGGGCTGCATGCATAGCTATTCTTAGATGTATGTGGCCCATTGGCCCCAGGTCTGATATGCCTACTTTACTTGAATCATTGCTTTGTACACTTTAATGAGCACATAAATTACCTTGCTATGTTATTACATATAGACATATAAAATTACATTTATTAGGTCTGAGGTGGGGCCCAGAAACCTGCATTACTAAAAACATGAAATTTTTTAAGATGGCATGGGACCGCATTTTAAAAAACAAGGATTTCCACTGTAAGACTTCAGAGGATGAAGCTGCTGTCAGAGTTGAGGGTTGTGTTACTGATTTGAAAATACTAGAAAGATTTGGGGGGCTCGAGTTCAACAGGAAAGTACACTTTAGCTTTGTTTATTAGCCATGTGTCTTAGTCAAGGTTTCTATTCCTGCACAAAACATCATGACCAAGAAGCAAGTTGGGAAGGAAAGGGTTTATTCAGCTTACACTTTCATACTGCTGTTCATCACCAAAGGAAGTCAGGACTGGAACTCAAGCAGGTCAGGAAGCAGGAGCTGATGCAGAGGCCATGGAGGGATGTTACTTACTAGGTTCAGCTTGCTTTCTTATGGAACCTGGGACTACCTGCTCAGGGATGGCACCACCCACAATGGGCTGGGCCCTTCCTCCTTGATCACTAGTTGAGAAAATGCCTTACAGCTGGATCTCATGAAAGCATTTCCTTAAGGGAGGCTCCTTTCTCTGTGATATCTCCAGCTGTTTCTCTGTGACAAAACCAGCCACTACCATGATACCTCTGTGGCAGAAATTTCCAAACCCTTGCTTGGGGTTCATTTTCTGGGGATGTTAAATCCATTTGAGTTTGCCAGCCATTTCTATACTCAGTCGAGCCTGCTCCTTGTGAGTAAATTGAACATTTTTGTCCCTTGTGGAAAATAAATAGGAATAGAGTGGCCTCAACTGAACAGGAAATTTACTACCCTCGCTGTTGCCCAACTCATGTCAAAGACTGAAACTTTCTTTTCTTTCTCCAAAGCACCACAATAGGCGTTTTCCTGTGTGGCCCTGAAGCCTTGGCTAAAACTCTCAGTAAACAGAGCATCTCCAACTCAGAATCCGGCCCGCGTGGAGTCCACTTCATTTTCAACAAGGAAAACTTCTAACTCAGCTCTTTCACCAGGAAACCAGTGTATGCTGCCAAATGTCCCAATAATGCTGGTTGATTGTAGGAGAGAAGGAGGAAAGGAAATCACAATGACACAGGCCCCCTAAAAAGGAATTCCAAAGATCGTTACTAGTCATCCGTCATATTGCATGGAACTTCATGGTTTCAGAGCACTTTTTACAAACATAGTTACGCATTGTTTCACATTTCCCTCTGACATGCCAGAAGAGGGTAAGGCAAAAGCATTTTCTGGGACTCTCTCTAGGATAAACAATAGGATCTCAAATGAGTTCTGCACCTTCCTTCCAATTCAGAAGCTGAAACCACACCTAAGCCATCTGACTCTGGGTGTGGTCACCTTTTCACATTTAATACCAGGTTGTCTCAAGCTTCAGTTTTTATACTATCCACCAACAAAAAAGCAAATCAAAGAATAGCTCGTCATTCTTAGCTGTTGTTTTATCTTTAACCTTAGCATCATGCTAAAGGAAACTTTTTAAATAGAGGAGATAGTGATGCTCATGATGACTTAATACTTCCTAATGACAGTATCGGCACAGAAGTATATTCCAGTTTTACCAGCACAACAGTCTAACTGGGTCAGAGATTATTCCTAGTAAGAAATATTAGACTGATTGGAGTTAAAGTAACACTCTACATTTATCATGGTGTTTGGCAGAATTGGTGTTCAAGGTCAGTTTATTGACTGAATGAATGATTGAACAAACAGATGCAAACAGTCAGAACTATGTCATAATGGAATATATGGCCAGAGACAGAATTACCCTTCTGTTTCTTTTACACACCGAAGTATCCTGATTCCCCTGGGAGTAGAGAGAAAGATATGAACCAGGAGGATGGTCAGGCCATCCTACTGGTATTCATCCAACTGTTATTTGGAGGGAGGAGGGAGGAATTCAGAGACCTATTCTCCTGTGATGATGGGGGCTAACACTTCTAGTTCTAGTCTGTAAGCTGAAAACGAAGAACACATTTATTTACTGACAGAAATGATCTGTTCCAGCCAAACCTTGGGAATTTTGAACTGAATTCTAAGAAATGTATACATGATAATACATATCCTGCTAAGAATCCATTTCTTCTTTGGCTTAAATACCTATACAAATAGATCTTATGTGCATAGACAATAACTTGTTTTTTTTTTAATTGCAGCATTTTCATCACCACTAGTACCAGCATCACCATCTTCCTAAAATAGAAATTTTAGAAACTGTAATCCCCAAATAACTGGGTTAAGAGTAAAATCACATCCGATATTTTATGGGCATCCAGAAGTGCAAGACAGAGTCTAGATGACTGCTAGACTAGTCACATGTGAAAAAGAAAGAGAAAACCCCTCCTCTTTCTGGGAACTAAAAGCATTGTTGACTGCCCGCCCCGCCCCCAGGAATACAAAGACTTATAACTATTCAGCTTTGGTAATGAGAAAGGAAGAGTAGAGAGCAGAGGCCTTGATGAGGAGAAAGTGGTGGAGACAACAGGAGAGAAAGGAAAGCTCGGCACAAGTGAAGTGTCAGATGCAAAGGGTCTCATGGTGGTTAGGATTCGGCCTCCATTGCTACTTGGTATGTATCACATGTAACTAAAGGATACATGCGCTCATCTTGTTTTGACTTCATATAGCATTGCACAGTTTTAGTTCTGATCACAAATTTTGCTATTGTATGGATATTTTGAAGGGACTAGATGAAGGGAGAGCTCAGATTCTCCTTATGTTCCTGCTATGCCCTTGTTCGCTTAGCATCCTTAGAGCACTCAAGGCTGGTTCTGGCAAATAAGGCCTTCCTAGATGTGCACATGGCACCATGAGAATTGTTGCCCTGGGACAAAGGTCCAGACAGACCTTCCTGTTGCACCCTAGGCCATCCATTTGCTTGGTATAATTAATGCGTCCATTTTAACTATTTGTGGCAAAGTTTGATCTCAGTTACAAGGACTCTGAAAACACCGAAAACACCGTTCTAACAAAAGTGATAATGAGTCTGTTTGTTGCTCCAAGAATCTTTCTCCAGTTTTCTGGTTTTTTTTTTTTTTTTTTTTGTCTTTATTTTTCTTGCAGACAATAGATCCAGACCGCAGCCTGGCCCCTCCCCCTCCCCCAGCCCTGCTTCCACACCTCCTCTCCCCCAGATCCATTGCTCCTGTTTCCCTTAAAAACAAACAAACAAACAAACAAACAAAAAAAAACCAAAAAAAAAAAAAACAGACCTCCCAGAGAACACAGCATAACAAGATGTAATAAGAATAGGCACAAACCCTCATATCAAGGCTGGATGAGGCAACCCATGAGGAGAAAAAGAATCCCATAAGCAGGCTAGGGTTGATATCAACATAGTTCCCAAAATACAGATCTATCCTGAGTTATTCTGGTTATGAGATGGAAAATGAGTGCACATGTGCTTCTTGTTTGAGAACTTCCTTCTTTTTGCTCCCAAGCCCCCAGCTCACAGCCACCAGCTGCCAGCTGCCAGCACAGCTCTTTCCGTACTTAGTTCTTAGAATTTAGTAACAGATACTGAGATCTGTCATTAGCAACAAATCTAAAATGAGACAATAAGGCTAGAAATGATTTTTCTTATTTTTTCCCACTTTTGCAATATCATGTTTATGGAATTTGAATATTTGCAGCCATTGTATATGAACAGTCTGGTGGGTGGGAGAAGATGATCTGGAGATAACTTTTAGAAATAGCTATTAAAGCTTGCTTTGATGCTGAAATCAGTGAGCTTTCCCTGTGTCTTTGTTATTGAACTTGTCATTAAAGAGTGAGTCCAACTAGCAAAGATCCTGTATTTTATCAAGAGGGTTGTTCGAAATATGTCCATCAGTTACAACCCTCCCTGTCTAGGTAATGCATGGAGCCATGAGCTCATGTTTTGGACTGAACTGGTTGTTGTTATCACGGATGCAAAGCACATCACCGAAGGCAAATGCTAATAAACAGAAATAGCAAACATTTAATGAATGCCTACTACTTTGCCAAACATTTTACATACACCTCAGCTACTCCCTCAACAACAGCACAATGACATTTTAGTCCTAAGCTTGTTGATCAGAAAACTATCCAAGGAAAGATGATTGATAAGCAAAGGTTCCACAGTTGATGGATGGATATGTCAACATTAAATCCCCATTTTCTAGCAATCAGGCCTATGTTCTTTCCACTAGCAGATTGAATAAGGTTCATGGAACCAAAATATGCATTGAGAATGGTTGGGTAAGGGTGGCAGTAGAGATCAGGTATCTTGGTATGTCACTTTTAAATTCAAATAAAATAGGATGTTGGAGGGAGAAATACATTATAAAAAGGGAAGAGTCGGGTGTTGTGTTTGCATGCGTGCAATAAAGCACTCAAGAGGCTGAGTCAGAATTATAAATTCAAGGCTAAGGTGCTCTGCATATCCAGACTCTGTTTTAACCTCACCCCCCACAAAGATAAAGTTACTTTTCTTGAAAAAAATCACGACTCAATTTAAATGCCCTTTTAATATATTTTTACTTTATTTATAAACATTTATGTCTTTCAGAGAATGACAGCCATTATTTGAAGTGTGTGTGTGTGTGTGTGTGTGTGTGTTTGCGCGTGTGCATGCATGTACACGTGCATGTGTGCATGTGTGATACATCTTCATGAAGAAGAAGTGAAATTATCAAATGACAAGATTTCTCAACGTTAAGTGCTATTCTGCAGAACAAAAAATATGCTGACGGTTCCTGGGCAATCTGACCACTGGAAATTTCTAGAATGTGGAAAATGACCAACCAGTCAAGCATGGCTTGAGATGGTTTCAATGCTATAGCCATGGGTTGTGTTGGTAAATGAGGACATAGTCTGCACAATTCCTGGCAATATATTCGGAACAACCAAGAAAACAGAATATCTCAAATTAAGTACTAAAAAGAAGTCAATCCCCAAATACTCGTTTTGTGACAAAAAGGCAGTACTAGGAAGAACAACACATGAGAAACCTCTGTGAGTTAATGTAGATTTTACCCTGGGAACTAACAACAAATGGATTGTGCTTGTCTCATTATTGGAAAAATCCCCAAACATTATATTCTGACATCTGATTCTTTAAAGACGATAACACAGTCAGCAAATCTGATTTACATTAAAATGTCAAGTTCAACATATCTTTATGAATCCTACAATTATATTCAAATATTAAACAATTGCCAGTATTTTTCCATTATGTTAGATTCCTTGGTTGCTAAGCATCACTTCCTCCTTTTGGTTATGAAATTCCCACTTGAGCAGCAATATAATTGCTAGCAAAAAAGCTGACCATCAGTCTTCAGAGCCAGATGAGGATGAGCCAAGATATAAGAATAAATCACCTATCTCTCTCCAAAGATTGTAGACTAAATTTCAGCTGTGTTTAGGTTGGTTGATAAGAAAAAAATATTATTTAACCATCTACCAGGTGTGTGAATTGGGTCTCAGTTGACCACCATGGCACTCTAGTCACATGGAAGTGAATCCAAACCTTGTGTGTAAGGGTCTGCAGAGCTAGCAGATCATCCTGGTTTACAATGTTAAAATGGCAAAAACATCACACTCAGACATCTGTTGATGTCTGTTGTCAGCTACCTGCTGCATTCATTACCAGGTGCTCCATTCTGCTGGAGCACCTCTGGCTTTTCTGAGATCAGAGACAACAAACAGTAAACTTGACCATGAACAAATCACAAAGGAAGTGAGCTTTGAAACCTTTTAGATGAGTGTGTTTTTCCTCATCTAAAAGATAGTCAACAAAATTTACTTTCTATTTGGTACGTATGAGATGCATAAAAACAAAACAAAAAACAAAAGGCAAACAAAACCTCTGGGGCTAAAGAGATGGCACAGTGGTTAGGACCACTGACTGCTCTTCCAGAGGTCCCGAGTTCAATTCCCAGCAACCACATGGAGGCTCATAACCATCTGTAATGAGATCTGGCACCTTCTTCTGATACATCTGAAGATATCAACAGTGTACACATACATAAAATGAATAAATACATCTTTTTAAAAAAAATTCTCTGATTTCTATTTAAGGATATTATATATCAAAGGCTAGGAGACAGGGGTAGAAGGAAAAGTAGAACAGAAATAAATAATACCACCAGTAACTAGAGTATAAATAGATCATTTTATCCGCTTTTAAAGAGGTGAATTTACATGATCTTCAATGTAACTTTGCACCCCATTCCATTAATAGGAGAACTATTCTCTTTAAGTAGTATACTTAGTACTTTGGTTCTATAGGTCTATAATGATCACAACAACTCAGATTAAAATGAAAAGTCGTAACAATGTAAATGTTAATTTTCTAATTTTACAATTAACAAGCACATCACAGATGACCTAACTATGGAGAAAATGAAATACAAACTTATTAACTATATTCCTTTATAACTAAATGGATAATGAAGAAGGTGGAGTATCAGCAAAAGTGGAGGGAGAAAAATTACAGATGTGCGAGCTGACAGGATAATTCAGTGGTTAAGAGTGCTTCTTGCCCAGGCAGAGAACCTGGTTTCAGTTCCCAGCACAGTATCATATGTATACAGTATCACAACAACCTGTAACTCCAGTTCCCGGAAGTTTGATGCCCTCTGACCTCTGTGAGCACCTGGTAAGCCAGTGGTGCACACAAACTCATGCAGACACATATGTATACATTCAAACATTTCTTTTAAAATGATATAGTTGTGGAGTTGAAAAGGTAGGTCACTAATTAAAAGTACTGACTTCTCTTCCATGGGACCTGGGTTTGATTCCCAACATCCACATGGTGGCTCACAACTGTGCAACTGTCATTCAGGGAGATCCAATGTTCTTTTCTAGCCTTGAGGGTACTAGACATGCATGTGGTACATAGACATATATGTAGGTAAAACACCCATACATCTAAAATGAAATAATAAAATAAAATAGGATATATTCTACCTGTGTATATAGATAGAGAAAATCATGGAAAGTAATCCCTACTTCCTCTGTCAATTTCCAATTTACTGAGGATCCACTTGCGCCACAGCAGTTAACTAACCACAGCCTGGCAGATGGCCTTGTATAAGAAGTATATATGGGCAGGAGAAATAGGACTTGATGGATTTTAAAAACAGAGGTAAAAAGTTGGGCAGATAGGAAAGTGAGGTATATTTATGATGAATAGGGGAAGAGGATTGAATATGATCTAAATACATTATATGAAATTCTCAAAGTTTTTTTTTTTTTAATCTCAAAGACACGAAGAAACAGAAGTCATTTTATGGCCACATTGCATGACCATTGCATATTGACTGGGAATAAGGGACTTGTTGGACCCCTTATGGACTCAGGCTACTATTATTAGCTAAGAACTTCATATATTTCATCTAATTTAATTTTCAAAACATCTATTATTTCTGCTTTGCAGGCCAGGATGTTGAAGCACAGAGATATTGCACATTTTCTCCACTGTGACAAACCTGGCAGCATGTTAACATTGGAATCCAAACTGTGTTTTACCACAAATTTAACTTAGAGCTTCACAGAAAAATGATGAAGGATCAATATGAAGGAATTTAAATGCTGGCATTCATGGGAAATGTGGCTAGGATTTGATTTTAAAAATGACCATAGGGTCTGAGCCAGCGTGCCCTGAACAGACCTTGGGCACTGGCTCTGCACCCAGTCCCACAACACCCAGAGGAAGCTTCACTCCCAGGCACTCTAACACACCAAGATCAGAGGATCACAGGGTCCCAGGAGGTTGGTCACACCAGAATCTCAGGATCCCAGAGGCAGCTTGACTCCCAGGAGCTCTGACAGACCTAGGAGCTCAGGATCAGAGGATCCCAGAATCACAGGATCACACAGACAGCTGAACTCTAAGGAGTTCTGACACAACCAGGATCACAGGAAGGACAGGCTCCAGTCAGATATAGTGAGGGTTAGAGATAATCAAATGGTGGGAGGCAAACATAAGAACATAAGCAACAGAAACCAAGGTTACTTGGCATCATCAGAACCCAGTTCTCCCACCATAGCAAGTCCTGGATATCCCATCATACTGGAAAAGCAAGATTCAGATTTAAAATCACTTGTCATGATAATGATAGAGGACTTTAAGAAGGACATGAATAACTCCCTTAAAGAAACATAAGACAATACAGGTAAACAGGTAGAAGACCTTAAAGAGAAGTCACAAAAATCCCTTAAAAATTACAGAAAAACACAATCAAACAGGCCAAGGAAATGAACAAAACCATCCAGGATCTAAAAATGGAAACAGAAATAATACAGAAATCACAAAGGGAGACAATTCTGGAGATAGAAACCCTAGGAAATACAGCACTAATCATAGATGCAAGCATCACAGACAGAAGACAGGAGATAGAAGAGAGAATCTCAGAGGCAAAAGATACCATAGAAAACATTGACACACCAGGCAAAGAAAATGCAAAAAAACAAAACAAACAACAACAACAAAAACAACAACAACAACAACAAAAAACAAAAACCAAAAAACCCTAACTGAAAACATCCAGGAAATCCAGGACACAATGAGAAGACCAAACCTAAGGATAATAGGTATAGAAGAGAGTAAAGATTCCCAATTAAAGGGCCAGTAAATATCTTCAAACAAAATTATAGAAGAAAACTTCCCTAACCTAAAGAAAGAGATTCCCATGAACATACAAGAAACCTATAGAACTCCAAATAGACTGGACCAAAAAAGAAATCCCTCCTGTCACATGATAATCAGAACAAAAAATGCACTAAAGAAAGATAAAATATTAAAAGCAGGAAGGGAAAAAGGTCAAGTAACATATAAAGGCTGTCCTATCAGAATTACACCAGACTTCTCACAGGAGAATATGAAAGTCAGAAGATCCTGGACAGATGTTATGTAGACCCTAAGAGAACACAAATGCCAGCCCAGGCTACTATACCCAGCAAAACTCTCAATTACCATAGATGAAGAAACCAAGATATTCCATGACAAAACCAAATTTACACAATATCTTTCCACAAATCCAGATCTACAAAGAATAGATGGAAAACTCCAACATGAGGGAAACTACACCCTAGAAAAAGCAACAAAGCAATCTTCTTTCAACAAACCCAAAAGAAGATAGCAACACAAACATAATTGCACCTCTAACAACAAAAATAACAGGAAGCAACAATCACTATTCCTTAATATTTCCTAGCATCAATGGACTGAATTCCCCAATAAAAAGACATTGACTAACAGACTGGATACATAAACAGGATGCAGTATTTTGCTGCATACATGAAACACATCTCAGTGACAAAGACAGACACTACCTCAGAGTAAAAGGCAAGAAAAATAAAATAATTTCCAAGCAAATAATACCAAGAAAAAAACTGGAGTAGCCATTCTAAAATCAAGTAAAATCAACTTTCAACCAAAAGTTATCAAAAAAAGATAAGAAAAGACACTTCATACTTGTCAAAGAAAAAAAAATCTACCAAGAACTCTCAAATAAAAACATCTATGTTCCACATGCAAGGACACCTACATTCATAAAAGAAACTTTACTAAAGCTCAAAGTACACATTGTACCTCGCACAATAATGGTGAAAGACTTTAACACCTTACTCTCAGCAATAGACAGATCATGGAAACAGAAACTAAAGAGAGATACAGTGAAACTAACAGAAGTTATGAACCAAATGGATTTAACAGATATCTATAGAACATTTCATCCTAAAACAAAAGAATATACCTTCTTCTCAGCACCTCATGGAACCTTCTCCAAAATTAACCATACAATTGGTCACAATGCAGGCCTCAACAGATACAAGAAGATTGAAATAATCCCATGAATTCTATCAGATCACGACAGACTAAGGCTGGTCTTTAATAACAACAGAAACAATGGAAAGCCCACATACACATGAACACTGAACAACTCTCTACTCAATGATAACTTGGTCCAGGAAGAAATAGAGAAAGAAATCAAAGACATTTTAGAATTTAATGAAAAATGAAGGGACATCATACCAAAACTTATGGGACACAATGAAAACAGTGCTAAGAGGAAAACTCAAAGTTCCTCCAAAAAAACTGGAGAAAGCATACACTAGCAGTTTGACAGCACATCTGAAAGCTCTAGAAAAAAAGGAAGCAAAATGCTTCCTTTTTTTCTAGAGATGGCAGGAAATAATCAAACTCAGGGCTGAAATCAACCAAGTAGAAACAAAAAGAACTATACAAAGAATTAACCAAATCAGGAGCTGGTTCTTTGAGAAAATCAACAAGAGATATAAACCCTTAGCCAGACTAACCAGAGGGCACAGAGACAGTATCCAAATTAACCAAATTAGAAATGAAAAGGGAGACATAACAATAGAAGCCAAGGGAATTAAAAAAAATAATCTGATCCTACAAATCTGGATGAAATTGACAATTTTCTAGACAGATATCAGGTGCCAAAATTTAAATCAGGATCAGATAAATTATGTAAACAGTCTCATAACCTCAAAAGAGTTAGCAACAGTGATTAAAAGTCTCAACCAAAAAAAGCTCAGGACCAGATGGGTTTAGTGCAAATTCTATTAGACATTTAAAGAAGACCTAATACCAGTACTCTTCAAACTATTCCAAAAAATAGAAACAGAAGGAACACTACATAGTTCGTTCTTTGAGGCCACAATTACACTGATACCAAAACCACACAAAGACCCAACAAAGAAAGAGAACTTCAGACAAATTTCACTTATAAATATTGATACTCAATAAAATTGTCATAAACTGAATCCAATATGATCATTAATCACAAACTGAATCTAAATGATCATCCATCATGATCAAGTAGGCTTCATCCCAGGGATCCAGAGATGATTCAATATAAGGAAATCCATCATAGTAATCCACTGTATAAACAAACTCAAAGGGGGGAAAAACCCACATGATCATCTCATTAGATGCTGAGAAAGCATTTGACAAAATTCAACATCTCTTCATGATAAAAGACTTGGAAAGATGAGGAATTCAAGGCCCATACTTAAACATAGTAAAAGCAATATACAGCAAACCAGTAGCCAACATCAAACTCAATGGAGAGAAACTTGAAGCAATCCCATTAAAATCAGGGACTAGACAAGGCTGCCCACCCTCTCCCTACCTATTCAATACAGTACTTGAAATCCTAGCCAGAGCAGTTAGACAACAAAAGGAGGTCAAGGGGATACAAATTGGAAAGGAATAAGTCAAAATATCACTATTTGCAGATGACGATAATATACTTAAGTGACCCCAAAAATTCCACTAGAGAACTCTTAAAGCTGATAAACAGCTTCAGTGGAGTAGCTGGATATAAAATTAACTCAAACAAATCAGTGGCCTTTCTCTACACAAAGGATAAACAGTCTGAGAAAGAAATTAGGGTGTCATCAATGGAATAGAATTTAAGACCCAGGAAAGGTATTGCTGGATCTCCCGGTAGTATTATGTCCAATTTTCTGAGGAACCTCCAGACTGACTTCCAGAGTGGTTGTACAAGCTTGCAATCCCACCAGCAGTGGAGGAGTGTTCCTCTTTCTCCACATCCTCGCCAACATCTGCTGTCACCTGAATTTCTGATCTTAGCCATTCTGACCAGTATGAGGTTGAATCTCAAGGTTGTTTTGATTTGCATTTCCCTGATAATTAAGGATGTTGAACATTTTTCAGGTGCTTCTCAGCCATTCGGTATTCCTCAGTTGAGAATCTTTGTTTAGCTCTGAACCCCATTTTTAATGGAGTTATTTGAATTTCTGGAGTCCAGCTTCTTGAGCTCTTTGTATATATTGGATATTAGTCCCCTATCAGATTTAGGATTGGTAAGAATCCTTTCCCAATCTGTTGGTGGCCTTTTTGTCTTATTGACAGTGTCTTTTGCCTTACAGAAAGAAGCTTTGCAATTTTATGAGGTCCTATTTGTCAATTCTTGATCTTAGAGCACCAACCATTGCTGTTCTGTTTAGGAATTTTTCCCCTGTGCCCAAATCTTTGTGGCTTTTCCCTACTTTCTCCTCTATTAATTTCAGTGTCTCTGGTCTTATGTGGAGGTCTTTAACTTGAGCTTTGTACAAGGAGATAAGAATGGATCAATTTGCATTATTCTGCATGCTAACCACCAGTTGTGCCAGCACCATTTGTTGAAAATGCTATCTTTTTTCCACTGGATGATTTTAGCTCCCTTGTCAAAGATCAAATGACCATAGGTGTGTGGGTTCATTTCTGGGTCTTCAATTCTATTTCATTGATATACTTGTCTGTCACTATACCAGTACCATGCAGTTTTTATCACAATTGCTCTGTAGTACAGCTTAATGTGAGGTATGGTGATTCTACCAGAGGTTCTTTTATTGTTGAGAATAGTTTTGCTATCCTAAGGGTTTTTTTTTTTTATTTTTCCAGATGAATTTGCAAATTGCCTTTTCTATCTCAGTGAAGAATTGAGTTGGAATTTCTACCAGAAGATCCAGCAATACCTCTCCTGGGCATATACCCAGAAGAAGTTCCAACTGGTAATAAGAACACATGCTCCACTATGTTCATAGCAGCCTTATTTATAATAGCCAGAAGCTGGAAAGAACCCAGATGTCCCTCAACAGAAGAATGGATACAGAAAATGTGGTACATTTACACAATGGAGTTCTACTCAGCTATTAAAAACAATGGATTGATGAAATTCTTGGACAAATGGATATATCTGGAGGATATCATCCTTAGTGAAGTAACCCAATCAAAAAAGAAGTCATTAGTTATGCACTCACTGATAAGTGGATATTAGCCCAGAAACATAGAACACCCAAGATACAATTTGCAAAAGACAAGAAAATCAAGAAGAGGGAAGACAAATGGGTGAATACTTCATTCCTCCTTAGAATAAGGAACAAAATACTCATGAAAGGAGTTACATAGACAAAGTTTGGAGCTAAGATGAAAGAATGGACTATCCAGAGACTACCCCACCCAGGGATCCATCCCATAATCAGCCACCAAACCCAGACACTATTGCATATGCAAGAAAGTTTTTGCCTAAGGGATTCTGTTATAGCTGTCTTGTATGAGGCTATGCCAGTGTCTGGCAAATACAGAACTGGATGCTCACAGTCATAAGATGGAACACAGGGCCTCCAATGGAGAAGCTAGAGAAAGCACCCAAGGAGTGGAAGGGGTCTGCAACCCTATAGGTGGAACAACAATATGAACTAACCAGTACCCCCAGAGCTCATATTTCTAGCTGCATATGTAGCAGAAGATGGCCTAGTTGGCCATCACTGGAAAGAGAGGTCCCTAGGTGTTGCAAATTTTATATGCCCCAGTACAGGGGAATTCCAGGGCCAAGAAGTAGTAGTGGGTGGGTAGGGAAGCAGGGTGGAGGGAGGGTATAGGGAACTTTCGGGATAGCATTTGAAATGTATATAAAGAAAATATCTAATAATAAATAAATAAATAAATAAAAATAATTTAAGACCCATGAATGAACCCACACACCTATAATCACATGATATTTGACAAAGGAGCTAAACCCATTCAGTGGAAAAAAGACAACATTTTCAACAAATGGTGCTGGTTAGACTGGAAGTCAGCATGTAGCAGAATGCAAATTGATCTATTCTTATTTCCTTGTACAAAGCTCAAGTCCAAGTGGATCAAGGACCTCTACATAAAACCAGATACACTGAAACTAACCGAAAAGAAAGTGGGGAAGATCCTTGAACACATGGGTACAGGGGAAAATTTCCTGAACAGAACACCAATGGCTTATGCTGTAAGATCAAGAATTGACAAATGGGACCTCATAAAATTTCAAAGCTTCTTTATTTGTTGACACTGTCAACAGGATAAAACAACAGCCAACAGATTGGAAAAAGATCTTTACTATCCTACATTTGATAGAGGGCTAATATCCAATATATACAACGAAATCAAGAAGTTAGAATCCAGAGAATCAAATAACCCTATTAAAAAATGGGGTAGAGAGCTAAACAAAGAATTTTCAACTGAGAATACAGAATGGCTGAGAAGCACCTAAAGAAACATTCAACATCCTTAGTCATCACGGAAATGCAAATCAAAACAACCCTGAGATTCCACATCACACTTGTCAGAATGGCTAAGATCAAAAACACAGGTGAAAGCACATGTTGGAGAGTATGTGGAGAAAGAGAAACAGTCCTCCATTTTTAGTGGGATTGCAACCAGGTAAAACCCCTCTGGAAATCTTTCTGGTAGTTCCTCAGAAAATTGGACATAGTACTATCTGAGGACTCAGCTATACCGTAACTCCTGGGCATATACCCTGAAGATGCTCCACCATATAACAAGGACACATGCTCCACTATGTTCATAGAAGCTTTATTTATAATAGCCAGAAGCTGGAAAGAACCCAGATGTCCCTCAACAGAGGAATGGATACAGAAAATGTGTACATTTACACAATGGAGTACTACTCAACTATTAAAAACAATGACTTCATGAAATTCTTAGGCAAATGGATAGAACTAGTAAATAACATCTTGAGTGAGGTAACCCCGTCAAAAAGACAAAAGAACACACATGGTATGCACTCACTGATAAGTGTATATTAGCCCAAAAGCTTGGAATACTCAAGATATACTATACCCAAGACCACATGAAGCCCAAGAAGAAGGAAGACCAAAGTGTGTGTTCCTTGGTCCTTCTTAGAAAGGGGAACAAAATACTAATGGGAGCAAATATAGAGACAAAATGTGGCATAGAGACTGAAGGAAAGGCCATTCAGAGACTGCTCCACCTGAAGACACATCCAATATACAGTCACCAAATAGAGACACTGTTGTTGATGCAAAGAAATACTTGCTGAGAAGAGCTTGATGTAGCTCTTTCCTGAGAGGCTCTATTGGAGCCTGACAAATACGGAGGTGGATGCTCGCAGCCAACCTTTGATCTGAGTACAGGGTCCCCAATGGAGGAACTAGAGAAAGGATCCAAGGAGCTGAAGGTGTTTGCAACCCCAGAGGAAGAACAATATCAACCAACCAATCTTGCCCCACAGAGCTCCCAGAGACTAAATCACCAATCAAAAAGTATACATGGAGGAACCTATGGCTCCAGCCGCATAGGTACCAGAGGACAGCCTTGTAGGGCATCAATGGGGTTGGGGGAGGCCCTTGGTCTTGTTAAGGTTCAATGCCCCAGTGTAGGGAATTCGAGGGTGGGGAGGCAGGAGTGGGTGTGTGTGGGGACACCGTCATAGAAGCAGGGGGAGGGGAAATGGGATGGGGGTTTCTGGTGTGAGGATTGGGAAAGAGGATAACATTTGAAATGTAAGTTAAAATAATAGCTAATAAAAAACAAAAACAAACACTGACCTTTGGAGACACTGATAATTTAAATCTAGGATTTTTTTCTTAGTACTGGCATATAAAAGCAAAATTAGGTCATGAGGCTAAGTAATTAAAAACTGGGTGAGAATAAGACACTAATTTATTAGATCAATTTACTTGACAAAATACTTAAAGCATCATCTTTAAATACAGGACAGTGTGTATGTCTTCCAAGTCAAGGGCTACTGTGGATCCTGGCAGGGGAGCCAATGGGAATACTCCAACTCTTCAGAAATTCAATAGAGAGAAACCTCGTGCAATTCATGTCATTGAGAGAGCAGAGACTCCTGACAACCAAAAAAGAAAGCCAAGGAGGAGAAAAGCTTTTGCTCATTGAGCCTCTAAGAATTGAGGGCTATTTATTGTCACAACATGACCTAGCCCAGGACTGATTGGTACACTTGGCTTTTATGGATAGGTCTTCTTGTCCAGTATAATTTTAGAGATAAGAAGCTCAATCATGAGACTCACTAGGATAAACTAAAGTTTTCAGCTGGGCACCGTGTCAGTGTGAAAGTCTACATCTTTTCCCTTTCCATCTTTTTTTTTTTTTGCTTTTTTATTAGATATTATTTTCATTTACAATTCAAATGCTATCCTGAAAGTCCCCTATACCCTCCCACTGCCCTGCTCCCCAAACCACCCACTCCCACTTCCTGGCCCTGGCATTTCCCTGTACTGGGTCCCTTACCTTCCAATTCACTGTCCTGTCACTGTACCTTCCCTGCACAGAATAATGAATGCCTCTGTGCTACATTGCTGTCCCTCAAGCGTACTCTATTGCTGGCTTGCTGGCCTGCTATTGTTTGTTTGATATTGCTGGACTGTGGATATTCTGATAATGAAGACTGGACTTGCTCCAAGGAACCCAATGTTCCTAATCAGCAACATGGAGTCTCAAGAGGTCTAATCCCCCCTCCCCCATTCCCTTTAAACTTCTTTCTTTCCTACCTAGTGTTAGGGAAGGGGACTTGGAAGATATTAGGGTAGAATAAGGGCTGAAAGGGTGGTAGATAGAAGAACCCAATAAAATAGCTTAAAAATATGCCAACAGAGATATCTGCTTTGACCAGTTCATTTAAAATAATAGCCCCCTCCTGCCACCACCTACTGCTTCAAACATTGTCTCCCACCCTGCTGGTGCTCTACAGCATACATTAGCATCTGATCATATTGACTTATTGTTCACTTCACCTTAAGCTCAACAAGTAGTTTTGCTCGCTTGCTTTTTCTGGAGTTTGGAATATACAGCGAACCTTAAGTTCTACATGTTATAGAAAGAGACCAGAAAAGGTCTGTGGAAAAAGCCCTTGAGACAAGATTACAGCTGAGAGGCCTCAAAGGGGGAAAACAAAAACAAAAACAAACAAAAAAACCAACCAACCAACCAAAACAAACAAAAAACCAATCAGAATTGTGGTAATTTCTCTGAAGGATTAGCGACAAGCCCAAAATGGTGGCTGTTCCTATTAAATATAGTGAGGCCTGTGAAATGTGGCTGCAGTGTAAGTTTAGAGTTTCACATAGTTTAACTACTTTAAAAGAAGGCTGTTTTGTAGCAAAAGCTGGGGAATCTGTGAACATCCACTGTAGGTAAGGGGGCAGAGTGGACAAAAACCCATCACTTTGAATCTCATACAAAGTAAACTTCCAAGTTTATACTTCAGTGCACAGTCAATGGCAAATAGCACCCTTCTGTCCCCTGGTGGCAGCAATGCTAGACTACACGAGGAGAGAAACTAAAATCGAGTAAGTTAGGCTTTATTTCAAAGCAAGTTTCACACATACACGTGCATACATAGCGTGCATTGATGCGTATGTGTGTTGATATGTGTGTGCATGCGAGTGCGTGCGTGCGTACTTGTGTGCGTACGTGTGTGTGTTTGTGTGTGTGTGTGTATGTGTGTGTGTGTGTGTCTTCTTGGGATTCTTGGGATAAAGATCTCCAAAGATCTCCAAATGTGTCTTGAGATCAACATCAAAGGAGCCAGTTAATCAGAGAGCATTCCCTCACTGGTTTGCTTGAGGGCAATGTAGCTCTTAGTCTGGGCAACCATCTCTCCTAGTTTTCTGCTAAGTGTTTGTAGAAAGGATTTCTGCTGTGGCTGGAGCACTGGCATAGGCAGCCTCAAAGTGCTCTCCAACTCTAGGATTTAGTCACATATGCTGAGCCATTCTCAGGGTCTCAGAGTGTAATCTGTACAACCTGGCAAAGACCAAAATCAGAGTACAAGAAGAATAGATTCTGTACCCAAGAAAGAAGCAGAAGAGAAACGTCACAAGTCATCAAAGAAAGTTAAAGGATATTGGAAAAGGAAAGAAAATAAGTGTAAGAGAACGTTGGCCTCCATTGCAGAGTTCCCTGGAGGTAGGTCAGACAAAAGCTAATGGTAAGTTGAAAGTCCAGTTGTGGTTTAGCACGCCAAAGATGGAGTCTGGTTATTTTTTTTACTTAGATGCCACTCCACCATATCAGGTCTTCCCACTTAAGTTGAGGTGCAAACTACCACTGTTGTGGTTTGGATGTGGCATGCCCTCCTCAACCCCTCATTTGCTGAACACTGTGCACCCTACTGTTGTGCTGGTTTTGAAGGTTGTGAAAAGTTTTTTCTTCTAAACTTTAGTTCACAGTGGTCACAACTTGGAAGAGTAGTATATCTGGTCCTGGTGCCTGTTCTCTGCTCACGATATGAGACTACTTAGCCTGCCTCCTGGCTGTCAAATGAAAGGTCTACTGTGCAGACTTGTGCCATCATGATGTTCAAATTTTGTCTGAGTCCCATCAGCAGAGCATATGACCATGAACTAAAGTACTGAAACCATGAGCTAAAATAAATCTTTCCTTTCGAAGTCCAGATATGATATCCTAAGCATGCCTACTCCCAAATCAGGCCCACTATCTATGACTTTTGGACTTTTGGGAGAGTTAGTCACACTACGGACAAGAAAGAATTTCATTTGAGACCAATAACTTTCAGAGCTGACGAATACATGTACTATATATCTGAAGATGTATGAGTTTCCTTATTATTGTGACAAATCACCTGACAGGAAGAACTACAAGGAGAAAAGGTTTGGTTTTGGCTGATGGTTCCAAGGGTTTTAGCCCATCCTGGTAAGGGCTGAAGAGATGACTCAGCAGTTAGCAGCATGCACTGCTCTCGTAGAGGACCTGTGTTCCCGGCACTGGGCAACTCACAACTGCCTGTAACTCCTGTTTCAGGGAAACCCACACATCATTTTAAAACGATAATAAAAATAAATCTTTAAAGAAACCACAAGGGCAACCTGTTACTATATAAAGACAATTTATTGTTTTTAAAATACAAAAGAAAACAATTGAGGTGTAAAAGGCCTGACCATTCAATACTTTCACTTTTAAATGATTTTAAAGAAGAATCTATATGTAGAAAACAGGAGATCCGTGAAAAGATTTTCACAGCCAAACTTTTTGTAAGTCGAACATGGGATACTACCTAAATGTCCAAAGTGAATAAATGATTACTTAATTTCAACACTGAGACTTTACTTATTAACAGGAAAAAAAATCTGTAAGTGAAGTGCAATACAAAAAGGCGACCTTGATAGGTGAGATGGCTGTGCTTGCTGCCAAGCCTGATAACCTGAGTTTGATCCCTGAGACCCACATTGTGGAAATTAGAACCAACAACCACAAGTCACCCTCAGACCTCCAAACATGTGCTGTGGCATGCATGAACCCCCCAAAATGTAACACTTAAATTTTCTTGTTTTATTACAGATTTACTTGTTTTTATTTTCCATGTGTGGGTCTTTTGCCTGCAGGCATGTATGTGCACCATGCCCATGCCTGCAATCTGTGGAGGCCAGAAGAGAGCGCTGGATACCTGCACTGGAGTTACAAATATCTGTGAGCTGTCATGTGGCACTGGGTGTGGAAACTGGTTCCTCTGGAATAGCAGCTAGTGTTCTTAATCACTGAGCCATCTCTCTACTCCCACATTTAAAATTTCTTAAAAAGATTAATCTGAGGTTATATGTCACAGGCAGCTGTAAAAATAATATATTCATCCATATATATATATATATATATATATATATATATATATATATACCAATGTAAAACAGTAGCCTGAATCATGACCAACAAAATACCAGTGTTGACATTTGAGAGAAGTTTCAGATATGGAAGACCAAGATAGTAAAAGATGGAAGCCACGTAATTTGTTAAATTGTCATATTGTTTTGAATAAAAATATATTCATGCATTATATTTAAATTCTTTTAAAAGTTAATAGTTGTTTAACTATTTCGACCAAGGAAATTTGCTTTCTGCTTAAATGTGTTATTTATCCAAGGTCCTCTTGGTAGACAGACACACTGGTTTTCAGTTTGTGTTTGATTAATAGTCCTGCAGCACACTCTGCAGCTAGGATGGACTAAGTCTTACACTTCGTAATCTAATCTGCAGAACACACTGCAGCTCAGATGGACTGGGCCTTACTGTCCTTAGACTGACTGCAACACACTCTGCAGCTGGAGAGACTCAGCCTTCAGTCCTTAAACTGACCTGCAGCACACTCTCCAGCTAGGATGGACTGGGCCTTACAACCTTAGACTAACCTGCACCACAAACTGCTGCTAGGATAGACTGGGCAAACAGTCCTTAGACTGACCTACAGCACACACTGTAGCTCAGATGGACTGGGCATTCAGTCCTTAGACTGACCTGCAGCACACACTGCAGCTCAGATGGACTGGGCATTCAGTCCTTAGACTGTCGTGCAGCACACTCTGCAGCTAGGATGGACTGGGCCTTACATTTTTTAGACTGACCTGCAGCACACGCTACAGCTAGGATGGACTGAGCCTTACAGTCCTTAGACGGTCCTGCAGCACACACAGCAGCTAGGATTAACTGAGCCTTCTGTCCTTAGAATGACCTGCAGCACATACTGCAGCTAGGATGGACTGGAACTTACAGTCCTTAGACAAATCTGAAGCACACACTGCAGCTAGGATGGACTGGGCCTTAAAGTTTTTAGACTCACCTGCAGCATACTCTGCAGCTAGGATGGACTAAGCCTTCAGTCCTTAGACTGACCTGCAGAAAACTGCAGCTAGGATCAACTGGGCTTACAGTACTTAGACTGACCTACAGCACACTCTGCAGCTAGGAAGGACTGTGTCTTTCAGTGCTTAGACTGACGTGCAGCACATTCTGCAGCTTGGATAGACTGGTTTTACAGTCCTTTTCAGTATGACCTGAAGCATACCCTGCAGCTAAGAAGGACTGGGACTAACATTCCTTAGACTGACCTACAGCACACTCTACACCTAAAATGGCCTGGGCCTTACTGTCCTTAGACTGACCTGCAGCACACTCTATAGCTAGGATGAACTGGGCCTTACAGTCCTTAGACTGACCTGGAGCACACTCTATAGCTAGGATGAACTGGGTCTTACTGTCCTTAGACTGACCTGGAGCACACTCTGCAGCTACGATGGACTGGATCTTACTGTCCTTAGACTGACATACAGCACACTCTTTAGCTAGTATGCATTGGGCTTTACAGTTTTTAGGCTGACCTGCAGCACACTCTGCATCACAGATGGACTGGGCCTTTTAGTCCTTATAGACTGACCTGCAGCACTTTCCTTAGCTAGGATGGACTGCGACTAACAGTAATTACTCTTACCTGCAGAACACTCTGCAGATAGGATAGCATGGGACTTACAGTCCTTAGACTGCCCTGCAGAATACTCTGAGATAGGATGGACTGAGCTTACAGAACTTAGACTTACCCTCAGCACATTCTGCAGCTAGGATGGCCTTGGCCTCACAGTCCTTAGAATGACCTGTAGCACACACTGCTGCTAGGATAGACTGGGCTTAGAGTCCTTAGAATGAACTTCAGCACACTATGCAGCTAGGATAGAATGGGCCATATAGTCCGTAGACAGACATGAAATACACTCTGCAGCTAGGATGGATATGGCCATACAATCCTTAGACTGTCTTGCAGCTAACATTTCAGCTAGGATGGACTGGGCTTCACAGTCCTTAGACTGACCTGCAGCACACACTGCAGCTCAGATGAACTGTGTCTTCCAGTCCTTAAACTGACCTGCAGCAAATTCTGAAGCTAGGATGGACTAGGCCTTACAATTCTTAGACTAACCTGCAGCACACTCTGCAGCTTCTATGGACTGGGCTTTACAGTACTTAGACTGACCTGCAGCACACTCTGCAGCTTCTATGGACTGGGCTTTACAGTACTTAGACTGACCTGCAGCTCACTCTGCAGCTAGGATGGACTGGGCCTTAAGGTCCTTAGTCTTTCCTGCAGCACACACTATTGCTAGGATGAACTGGATCTTAAAGGCCTTAAACTGACTTGCATTATATTGTGCAGCTATGACAGATTGTGCCATACAGTACTTAAAGTGACATGAAACATACTCTGCAGCTAGGATGGACATGGCAATACAGTCCTTAGGCTCTGTTGCAGCTAACATTTCAGCTAGGATGGACTGGGCCTTACAGTCCTTAGTCTGACCTTCAGCAAACTCTGAAGCTAGGATGAATTGAGCCATACAGTTCTTAGACTGACCTGCAGAACAATTAGCAGCTAGAATAGACTGGGCCTTAGTGTACTTAGACTATCCTGCAGCACACACTGCAGCTAAGAAGGACTGGGACTTACATTCCTTAAACTGACCCGAAGCAAACTCTGCAGCTTGGCTATACTGGGCCTTAAGGTCTTTATTCTGACCTGCAGCATACCCTGCAGCTCAGATGTACTGGGTCTTACAATACTTAGACTAACCTGCAACTTACTCTGAAGCTAGGATGAACTGGGCCTTACAGTCCTTATACTGACCTGCAGCACACTCTGCAATGAGGATGCACTGAGCCTTCATTCCTTAGACTGACCTGCAGAACACACTTCAGCTAGGATGGAATGGGCCTTACAGTCCTGAGACTTGCCTGAAGTACACTCTTCAGCTAGGTTGGACTGGGCCTTAAAGTCCTTTGACTGACCTGCAGCACACTATGTAGCTAGTATGAACTGAGCCTTACAGTCCTTACACTGACCTGCCCAACACATAGCAGCTAGAAAGGACTGGGCTTTATAATATTAGACTGACCTGCAACACACTCTGTAGCTAGGATGGTCTTGGCTTTACAGTTGTTATACTAACCTACAGCACAAACTGCAGCTAGGATGGAGTAGAAATTATCGTTTTTAGACTGACCTGCAGCAAACTCTGCAGCTAGGATGGACTGGGCATTACAGTCCTTAAACTGACCTGCAGCACACTCTACAACTGTGATGAACTGGGCCTTACTGAACTTAAGACTGTCCTACAGCACACTCTGCAGCTTGGATGTACTGGGCCTTACAGTCCTTAGACTGACCTGCAGCACACACTGCAGCTAGGATGGACTGGGCCTTACACTTTTTAGACGGATCTGCAACACATTCTGCATCTCAGATGGACTGGGCCTTCCAGTCCTTAGACTGACCAGCAACACACACTGCAGCTGATATGTATTTCGTCTTACAGTAATTAGTCTGACCTGCAGCAAACTCTACAGCTAGGATATGCTGGGCCTTATCATCCTTAGATTTACCAGCAGAACAATTTGCAGCTAGGACGGACTAAGCTTATAATCCTTATACTTATCTGCAGCACACTCTGCAGCTTGGATGGACTGGGCCTTACAGTCCTCAGACTGGCCTACAGCATACTCTGCAGCTCAGATGATCTGGGCCTTACAATTCTTAGACGGACCTGCAGAGTGCTCTGCCACTAGGGTGGAATGGGCTTTAGAGTCCTTAAACTGACTTGCAGCACACAGGGAAGCCAAGATAGACTGGCCCGGCCCTTACAATCCATAGACCCACCTGCAGCACAGTCTGCAGGTAGGATGGACTGAGCCTTCAGTTCTTAGACTGACCTGCAGAATACTCTGTAGCCAAGCTGTACTGTGCCCTAGAGAACATAGACTAACCTGCAGCACACTCTGTAGCTAGGATGGACTGGGACTTACAGTACTTAGACTGATCAGCAGCATACATCTGGGCCTTACAGTACTTAGACTGACATGCAGCAGACTCTGCAGCTTGGATAGACTGGGCCTTAAAGTCTTTTGTCTGACCTGCAGCAAACACTAGATCTAGGATGGAAAGGGCCTTACAGTTCTTAGACTGACCTGCAGCATACCCTGCAGCTCAGATGTACTTGGTCTTACAGTATTTAGACTAACCTGCAGTTTACTCTGCAGCTAGGATGGACTGGGCCTTACAGTCCTTATACTGACCTGAAGCACACTCTACAGCTAGAATGGACTGGTCCTTAAAGACCTTAGACTGTCCTGCATCACACTCTTCAGTTAGGATGGACTGGGCCTTACAGTCCTTAGACTGGCCTACAACACACACTACAACTAGGATACACTGAGCCTTAAAATCCTTACACTGACCTGCCCTGCACTTAGCAGCTAGAATGGACTGGGCCTTACAGTACTTAGACTGAACTGCAACACTCTCTGCAGCTAGGATGGTCTTAGCTTTATAGTCTTTAGACTAACCAGCAGCACACACTTCAGCTAGGATGGACTGCGCCTTACTGTCCTTAGACTGACCAGCAGAAGACTCTGTGGTTAGCATGGTCTGGGTCTTACAGTCCTTAGACTGACCGGCAGCACACTCAGCAGCTAGGATGGACTTGGTTTTACATTCCTTTGACTGACCTGAAGCACACTCTGTAGCTAGGATGGACTGAGCATTCACTCCTCAGACTGACCTGTAGACCACTCTTCAGGTAGGATGGACTGGTCCTTACAGTACTTAGACTGACCTGAAGTACACTCTGCAACCAGGATGGACTGGGCCTTAAAGTCCTTTGACTGACATGCAGCATACCCTCCAGCTCAGATGGAATGGGCCTTACAGTCCTTAGACTGACCTACAACACACTCTGAAGCTTGGATATACTGGGCCTTACTGTCCGTCCTTAGACTGACCTGCAGCACACTCTGAATCTTGGATATACTGGGCCTTACTGTCCTTAGACTGACCTGCAGCACACTCTGCATTAAGGATGTATTAGGCCTTACTGTCCTTAGACTCTCCTACAGCACACTCTTTAGCTAGGATGGATTGGGCCTTATAGTTTTTAGACTGATCTACACACACTCTGCATCACAAATGGACTGGGCATTACAGTCATTAGACTGACCTGCAGCACAATCTGTAGTTGGGATATACTGGGTCTTACAGGAATTAGTCTGACCTGCAGCAACACTCCAGTTAGAATAGGCTGGGCCTTACAGTCCTTAGACTGACATGCAGCACACATGGAAGCTAGGATAGATTGGGCCTTACAATCAGTAGACTCACCTACAATACACTCTGTAGGTAGGATGGACTGAGTCTTTGGTCTTTAGACTGACCTGCAGAATACTCTGTAGCTAGGATGAACTGGGCCATACAGAACTTAGACTGTCCTCCATCACACTCTTCTTCTAGGATGGACTGGTCTTACAGTTCTTAGACTCACCTGCAACACACACTGCAGCTAGGATAAACTGAGCCTTACAGTCCATACACTGACCTTTCCAACACTTAGCAGTTAAAATTGACTGGGCCTTACAGTACTTAGACTGACCTGCAGCATACACTGAAGCTCAGATGGACTGGGCCTTACAGTCATTAAATTGACTGGCAACACATTCTGAAGCTTGGATAGAGTGAGCCTTAAAGTCTTTAATCTGACCTGTAGCACATACTATATCTAGGATGGATTGCACCTTACAGTTCTTAATCTGACCTGCAGCACACCCTTAGTTCTGATGTACTGGGTCTTACAGTACTGAGACTAACATGCACTTTACTCTGCAGCTAGGATTGACTGGGTCTTACAGAACTTAGACTCATCTGCAACAAACTCTGCAGCTAGGATAGACAGGGCCTTACAGACCTTAGACTGTCCTGCATCACATTCTGCAGCTAGGATGGACTGGGCCTTACAGTTCTTAGATTGACCAGCAGCACACACTGCAACTAGGATAGACTGAGCCTTACAGGCGATACACTGACCTGACTAACAATTAGGCCTTGAATGGATTGGGCATTACAGTACTTGGACTGACCACCAACACTCTCTGCAGCTAGGATTTTCTTGGCTTTACAGTTGTTAGACAGACCTGTAGAACACTCTGCAACTAGGACAAACTGGGCCATACAGACCTCAGACTATCCTACATCACATTCTTCAGCCAGGATGGACTGGGCCTTACAGTTTTTAAACTGACCTGCAGCATACTCTGCAGCTACGATGGACTGTGCCTTACAGTTTTTAGACTGACCTGAAGCACAATCTATAGCTAGGATGGACTGAGCATTACAGTCCATAGAGTGACCTGCAGAACACTCCACAACTGGGATGGACTGGGCCTTACAGAACTTAGACTGACCTGCATCACAGGCTTCAGCTAGGATGGACTAAGCCTTACAGTCCTTAGACTGACCTGCAGCAGACTCTGCAGCTTGGATAGACTGGGCCTTACAGTCTTTACACTGACCTGCCCAACACTTAACAGCTAGAATGGACTGGGCCTTAAAGTTCTTAGACTGACCAGCAACAGTCTCTGCAGCTGGGATGGACTTGGCTTTATAGTTGTTATACTAACCTGCAGTACACACTGCAGCTAGGATGGACTGGGCCTTACAGTTTTTAGACTGACCACAGCAAACTCTGCAGCTAGGATGGACAGGGCATAACAGTCCTTAGACTGACCGGCAGCACACTCTGCAACTAGGATGAAGTGGGGCTTACAGTCCTTTGACTGACATGCAACACACTCTGCAGCCAGGATGGACTGGGCCTTACAGTCCTTAGAATGACCTACAGGACACTCTGCAGCTACGATGGACTGGGCCTTAGTGTCCTTAGACTGATCTGCAGCACACTCTGCAGCTAGGATGGTCTGGGCCTTACAGTCCTTAGACTGACCTGCAGCACACTCTGCAGCTAGAATGGACTGGGCCATTAGTCCTTTGATTGACTTCCAGCACACACTGCACCTAGGATTGACTGGTCCTTACAGTCCTTAGAATTACCTGCAGTACACACTTCAGCTAGGATGGACTGAGCCTTACAGTCCTGAGACTGTCCTGAAGCACACATACTACAGTTAGAATGGACTGAGCCTTCAGTCCTTAGAATGACCTGCAGCACACTCTGCATCTCAGATGTACTGGGCTATGCAGTCTTTAGACTGACTTGCAGCACACTATGTAGTTAGGATGGACTGGGTCTTAAAGTCCTTTGACTGACCTGCAGCATAATCTGCAGCTCAGATCAACTGGTCCTTACAATTCTTACACTGACCTGCAGAACACTCTCTAGATATGATGAACTGGGCCTTACAGTAATTAGACTGACCTGCAGCACTCACTGTAGCTAGGATAGACTGGGACTTACAGTCCTTAGGCTGACCTGTGGCATGAATGGACTGGGCCTAACTCTCCTTAGATTAACCTGCAGCAAACTCTCTAGCCTGGATGGACTGGGCCTTTCAGATCTTGGACTGACGTGGAGCACACTCTGTAGCTCGAATGGACTGGCACTTACTGTCCTTAGACTGACCTGAGGCGCACTCATTAGCTAGGATGGATTGGACCTTCCAGTTTTTAGGCTGAACTGTAGCACACTCTCCATCTCAGATGGACTGAGCCTTACAATCCTTAGATGGACCTGCAGTAGTCTCTGTAGCTAGGATGGACTGGGACTTACAGTAATTAGACTGACCTGCAGCACACACTGCAGCTTGGATAGACTGTGCCCTACAGTCCTTAAACTGACCTGGAGAACACTCTGCAGCTAGGATGGACTGAGCTTACGGTCTTTAGACTTACTTGCCGCACACTCTACAGCAGTATAAACTGGGTCTTAGAGTCCTTAGACTTACCTGCAGCACACAATGCAACTAGGATAGACTGAGCATTACAGTCCTTAGAATGACCTGCAGCACACGCTACAGCTCAGATGCACTGGGTCTAACAGTCCTTAGACTAACCTGAAGTATATACTACAAATAGGATGCACTGGGCCTTACAGATCTTAGACTGACTTAGAGCATACTGTGATGTTAGGATGGACTGGGCCGGACAGTCCTTAGACTGACCTGCAGCACACTCAGCATCTAGGATGGACTGTGCCTTACAGTCCTTAGTCTGATCTGTAGCATACACTGCAGCTCAAATGGACTGTGTCTTACAGTCCATAAACTGACCTGCAGCACCCTGTGGAGCTAGGATTGACTGGGCTTATAGTCTTTAGTCTGACCTGCAGCTACACTACAGCTCAGATGGACTGGGCCTTACAGTCCTTAGTCTTATCTGCAGCATACACTGAAGCTTGGATGGACAGGGCCTTACAGTCTCTAGACTGACCTGTAGCATACTCTGCAGCTAGGATGGACAGAGCCTTAGAGTCTTTAGTCTGACCTGAAGCATTCACTGCAGGTAGGATGGACTGGGCCTTACAGTCCTTAGACTGTCCTGTATAACACACTGCAGCTCTAATTGACTGGGCCTTACAATTCTTAGACTGAATTGCAGCACACAGTGCAGCTAGGATAAACTGAGACTTACAATCCTTAGACTGACCTGCTGCATACTCTGCAGCTGAGATGGACTAGGCCTTACCGTAATTAGACTGACCTGCACCACACATTGCAGCTAGGATGGATTGAGCCTTACTGTCTTTAGACTGACCTGCAGCATACTCTGCAGCTAGGATGGACTGTTCTTGCAGTCCTTAGACTGACCTGTAGAACATACTGCAACTAGGATGGACTGTGCTTGCAGTCCTTAGACTGACCTGCAGAAAACACTGCAGCTAGGATGGACTGGGCCTTACTGTCCTTTGACTGACCTGCAGCACACTCTGCATCTCAGATGGACTGGGCCTTACAGTCCATAGTCTGTCTTGCAGCATACACTGCAGTTAGGAGGGACTGTGACTTACAGACTTTAGACTGACATGATGCAAACCCTGCAGCTTGTATAGACTGGGCCTAAAATGACCTGCAGCACAGACTGCTGCTAAGATATACTGAGCCTTAGATTTTTTTTTTTTTTTTTTTTGGTTTTTTGAGACAGGGTTTCTCTGTAAAGGCCCAGTTGTCCTGCAACTCACTTTTTAAACCTTGCTGGCCTTGAACCCAGAAATCCACCTGCCTCTGCCTCCAAAGTGCTGGGATTAAAGGCGTGTGCCACCACGCCCAGCAAGCCTTAGATTTCTTAGGCTGACATGCAGCATGCACTGCAGCTCAGATGGACTTGGACTTAAAGTCCTTAAACTGACTTGCAGCACACTCTGCAACTAAAATGGCCTGGGCCTTCCAGTTATAGTAACCTGCAGCACACTCTGTAGCTAGGATGAACTGGGCCTTACAGTTCTTAGAATGACCTGGAGCACACTCTTTAGCTAGGATGAAGTGGGAATTATAGTCCTTAGACTGACCTGAGAATACATTGCATCTCAGATGGACTGGGCATTATAGTTCATAGACTAACATGCAGCAGACTCTGTAGCTAGAATCGACTGGGAATAATAGTAATTAGTCTGACATGCAGCACAGTCTGCAGCTTGGATACATTGGGCTTACAGTACATAGACTGACTTGCAGCACACTCTGCAGCTAGAATGTACTGGAACTTACAGTCCTTAGACTTGAAGGAAGGTAAAATATTGTAACTTGTGAGTTAAGAGCCCACTGCCCAGGCCTGGGACTGAGAACAAAGCAGAACAGCCCCCAGGCCTGCCAGGGCAGGGCTGTTGTTAAGGCATTCCTAAGAACATCTTAACTGTGAAGATGAAAAGAATTCAAGGATGCAGGCAAGGCCATCTGGCCGGAACCTCCCCTCTGTCTATTGCCCCTTGGCACCGGGTAAAAGTCATACATCAGCTGGTTGCTATGTGAACAAAGATAAACCCCCAGCCCACAGGAACAAAGTCCTGTTGCTCTGTAATCCTTCTGTTAATGTTTGAATAAGCCAATAGTGTGTTGCTATGCTGAATTCCACACCCCTAAGCCCCTTACCCCATAAAAACTCCTAGCTTTCAAGCCTCGTGGCCAACATCCGTTATCTCCTGTGTGGGATGCATGTTGGACCGGAGCTCCGTAATTAAACGTCCTCATGTAATTACAGCAAGAGATGGTCCTTCATGATTTTTTGGGTGCACGCCGAATCGGGAATGGGGTGGGGGTTTCCCCACTAGGTCTAACAGACTGACCTGCAGCACAGTCTGCAGCTAGGATGGACTGGGGCTTAATGTCCTTAAGCTGACCTGCAGCACAGTCTTTAGATATGATGGACTAGGTCTTAACAGTCCTTAGTCTGATATGTAGCATCCACTGCAGCTCAAGTGAATTGGGCCTTATAGTCCCTAGACTGACCTGCAGCACACTGTGGAGCTAGGATTGACTGGGCCTTATAGTCTTTAGTCTTATCTGCAGCATACACTGAAGCTTGGATGGACAGGGCCTTACAGTCCCTAGACTGACCTGCAGCACACTCTGCAGCTAGGATGGACTGGGGCTTACTGTCCTTAAGCTGACCTGCAGCACAATCTTTAGCTATGATGGACTGGGTCTTACAGTCTTAAACTGTCCTGCAGTACACTTCACTGCTTAGATGGACTGGGCCTAACCGTTCTTAGACTGAGCTGCAGCACAATCTGTACCTAGAATGGACTGGGCCTTATAGTATATTAGTCTGACCTGCAGTACACTCTGCAGCTAGGATGGACTGTGCCTTACAGTCCTTAGTTGTTACCTCCTTCTAGCCTAGCAAGGCTGGCTGTGACCATCTGCCCCCACTTGAGCTGAGCCACCTGCTGTGCTGCTCTTTTGATGTGCCACTACCTGCCTGAGGCCCAACCTGCCAGAGGCTGAACTGGTTCTCTTCCAAGAATCTTCCAGAGTTAACACCGAACTGTGATCTTTGCAGAGTTCCCACTAAAAGCCTGACCTATCTACTTCAAAGGAACTTTGCTTGGCCAGGGACGGGCTTCCCCTTTTAAAGCGTGTTTGCTGACATTAAAATTGAACCTTGAGCAGAGAGCTTTGTCTTGGTTCCTTCCTTATCTCGTTCAGCCCAGCCCCTGTTCTGTTCCAGGTTTCCAAAATGCCTTTCCAGACTAGAACCCAGGTCTGTGATCTGCTGGCCGGACACAACACTTAGTCTGACCTGCAGCACACTCTGCAGCTAGGATGGACTGTGACTTACTGTCCTTAGACTGACCTGCAGCACACTCTGCAGCTAGGATGGACTGTGCCTACATGCCTTAGACTGAACTGTAGAACACACTGTAGCTAGGATGGAATGGGCCTTACTCTCCTTTGACTGACCTACAGCACATTCTGCAGCTAGGATGGACTGGGTTTACTGTCCTTAGAGTGACTTGCAGCACACTCTGTAGATAGGATGGAATGGGCCTTTTAGTGGTTAGTCTGACATGCAGTACACTCTGCATCTAGGATGAACTGGTATAGTCCTTAAACTATCCGGTAGCACACTCTGCAACTAGGAAGGACTAGGCTTTATAGTCCTTAGTCTGACATGTAGCATATACTGCAGCTATGATGGCCTGGCCCTTACAGTCCATAGACTGACCTGCAGCACACTCTGCAGCTAGGATTAACTGGGCCTTACTCTTTTTAGACTGACCTGGAGCAAACTCTCTAGCTAGGAAGGACTGGGACTTACAATCATTACACTGACCTGCAGAAAATTCACTGGCTAGGAAGGACTGGGCCTTACAGTAATTAGTCTGACCTGCAGCACACACTGCAGCTAGGATGGACTGTGCCTTACAGTCATGAACTGACATGCAGCAGACTCTGTAGCTCAGATGGACTGGGCCTTACAGTCCTTACTCTGACCTGCAGAACACTCTCTAGTTATGATGGACTGGGCCTTAGTGCAATTATTCTCACCTGTAGCACACTCTGCATGTCAGATGGACTGGGTCTTACTGTCCTTATACTGACCTGCAGCACACTCTGCAGCTTGAATGGACTGGGCCTTACAGTCCTTAGTCTGACCTGTAGCATACACTGCAGGTAGGATGGTCTGGGCCTTACAGATCTTAGACTGTCCTACAGCACACACTGCAGCTCTAATGGACTGGGTCTTACAATTCTTAGACTGATTTGTATCACACTGTGCAGCACGAATAAATTGAGACTTACAATCCTTAGGCTGACCTGCAACACCCTCTGCAGCTAGTATGGACTAGGGCTTACATTCCTTAGACAGACCTCTTGCACACTATGATGCTAGAATGGAATGGGACTTACTGTCCTTATACAGACCTGCAGCACACAGCCGCTGGGATTGCTTAAGCCTTGCAATCCTTAGATGTCCTGCAGCACAGACAGCAGCTAGCATGGACTGGGCCTTAACGCCCTTAGACTGACTTGCAGCACTCTCTGCATTTAGGATAAACTTAGCCTTACAGTCCTTAGGATGACATGCATCACACTACTCAGCTATGATGGTCTGGGCCTTACAGTCCTTAGACTGACCTGCAGCACACTGCAACTATGATTGACTGGGCTTACATTTCTTAGAGTGTCCTACAGCACACTCTGCCCCTAGGATGGACTGGGCCTTACTGTCCTTATACTGACCTGCAGCACCCACTGTAGCTAGGATAGACTGGGCCTTACTGCCCTCATACTGACCTGCAGCACACTTTTTAGCAAGGATGGATTGCACCTTCTAGTTTTTAGTCTGACCTGCAGGACACTCTGCATCTCAGATAGACTGAGCCATGTAGTTCTTAGACTGACCTGCAGCACAATATGTAGCTAGGATGTCTGGGCCTTACAGTAATTAGTTTGACTAGCAGGACACACTGCAGGTAGGATAGACTGGGACTGATAGTCTTTAGACTGACCTGCAGAACACTCTGCAGCTAGAATGGACTGGGCCATACTGTCCTAAGTCTGACCTGCAGCAATTTCCTTAGATATTATGGACTGGGCTTTACAGTCTTTAGACTGACCTGCACCACACTCTGCAGTTCAGATGGACAGGTTTATACAGTCCTGACATTGAGTTGCAAAACACTCTCTAGCTAAGATGGACTGGGTCTTACAGTCCTTAGACTGACATGCAGCACACTCTGTGGCTTGGATAGACTGGGCCTTACAGTCTTTAGTCTGACCTGCAGCACACTGTGTACCTAGGACAGACTGAGCCTTACAGTCCTTAGACTGACCTATAGCACACTCTGCAGCTAGCATATACTGGACCTCACAGTAATTAGTCTGACCTGCAACACACTCTCCAGCTAGGGTAGACTCTCTTGCAGAAAAATCTGCAGGGAGGATGGACTGAGCTTACAATCCTTAGACTGACCTGCAGCACACACTGTAGCTAGGATAGACCTTGCCTTACAATCCTTAGACTGACCTGCTGCACATACTTTAGCTATGATGGACTCGGCCTTACAGTCCTTATACTGACCTGCAGCTCAAATTGACTGGGTTTTACATTCTTAGACAAACCTGTAATACACTCTTCAGCTATGATGGACAGGGCCTTATAGTCCTTAGACTGAACTGTAGCACACTCTGCAGCTATGATGTACTGAGCCTTCAGTCCTTAGACTGATCTGCAGTAAACTCTGCTGCTAGGATGGACAGGGGATTAGTCTGACCTTCATCACACTCTGTAGCTAAGATGGACTGAGCCTTACAGTCCTTAGATTGACCTGCAGAACACTTAGCGTCTAGAATGGAGTGGGACTTACTGTACTTAGACTGACCTGCAACACACACTGCAGCTGAGACGGACTGGGCCTCTCAATCCTTAAGCAGACCCTCAGTATACTATGCAGCTTGGATAGACTGGGCCTTAAGGTCTTTAGTCTGACTTGCAGCACACACTACCACTATGATGGACTGGACCTTACTGTCCTTAGACTGTCCAGCACCACACACGGCACCAAGATGGACTAGGCCTTACAAATGTTAGACTGACTTCGAACACACTCTGATGCTAGGATGGAGTGGGTCTTACATCCTTAGAATGACCTGCAGCACACTCTGCAGCTATGATGGACTGGACATCACAGTAATTAGTCTGACCTGCAACACACTCTGCAGCTAGGGTAGACTGGACCACACAGTCCTTACACTCTCTTGCAAAATACTCTGCATATAGGAAGGACTGAGCTTACAGTCCTTAGACTTACTTGCAGTACACTCTGACTCTAGGATAGACTGGGCCTTACAGTTTTTGGCCTGACCTTCAGCACACGTTTGGCAGATGGGTGTTACTCATTTTGCCAAATTTGAAAAATTACAGTTTGTTCATGTTTCAACTGATACTGCCTCTGGAGTCATTTTTGCTTCTTTGCATACTGGAGAAAAGGCCCGTCATGTCATAGCTCATTGCTTTGAAGCATGGGGTGCTTGGGGTCAACCCAAAGAATTAAAAACTGATAATGGCCCTGCTTATACTTCCAATACTTTTGTTAGCTTTTGTAAGAAGATGGGCGTTCATCTTGTACATGGTATTCCCTATAACCCTCAGGGGCCGAGAGTAATTGAACATGCTCATCATACCTTAATAAAACAAAAACGGGGAGTTACCCTAGGGCAACTCCCCGGGAATGCCTTTCTATAGCCTTATTTACTCTTAATTTTTAAAATAAAGATAAATTTGATTGTACTGCTGCAGAGAGATTCAGTAATCCTGATGCATCTCAGAAGGGAACTGTCATGTGGAAGGAAGTGTTGGATGGCCAATGGCATGGGCCAGATCCAGTGTTGGTGTGGGAGAGAGGGTCTGTTTGTGTGTTTCCCCAGGACCGCCACCAGCCGTTGTGGGTACCTGAATGACTGACTCGAGTGCTGAAGGATGACCAGAGATGTGATGCTGATTCTCCTGGGAATACTGATGATGGTGACGGGGTGCAGGAGTGAGGAGCTACGGTGGGGCATCATGTCGGTGTTTCCGAAGCCACTACCCTTGACCCATTCTGCTCAAGTTGTGGGACGCCTGACTCGCCATCAAGAAAGACACCACAATAGGATCCTTCTGCACATCTTTATTGGGCTGCGCATTGACTGTGTAGGCGAAAGACCCTGAGCCCTGGGCCTCTCACTCTTATATACTATCAGTTCCCATCCACTCACAGCAGGCCACATCACCTCACCAGGTATGCAGCTTCAGCTAATCAGGGCAGCAGGGGCATATCTCCACCAAAATGGCTTCACCAGTAACCTGGTACACCTGTGCAGCTCTCACGATGTTTGTGGCTTATATTCAGATGTATGAGGAAGTCAGGTGCAAGTCATAAGACTTAGCTGCAGTCCCTGGTGCCTTCTTGGGACTGCTGCCACATCTGCTCCTCACATCAAGTGTTTCCTCGTTTCTTTACCTCCAATACATCTTTACAGCTACCCTTTTTACCTGATGATGAAGGAGTGGCACCGGTGACTGAACCTCTCCAGCTTGCCCTGCGAGGGGTATTATGCTTTCAGCTTATTGTAAATATTTATCAAAATAGTGTGTGTATGCAATTGTATAATCAGACTGCTGCGTGGTTGGATAGACTTTTTAATAGTTCAACCTGAGCTAATGCTACTTGGATCGGAGGAACTTGGCCTGCGAGCATACCCAAGGGCAATGTTAGCATTCTACCCCAACCACGCTGGGCCCCATTTTGCAGAGGTGTATGAGACTCTTTGCCTCCGTGGACTGGATGTCAATCCCGGAAGGCCGCTTGGGTGGTGAAAAAGTATTTTACCTTTTCTCCATACATCAGTACTACGCATAATCAAACATTTGCAGGTTATAGTTGGACATATCAAAGCCCAGCACAGTGAGGGGCTAATAATCCTTTTAATGTATGGTTGTTATGTGGGGTAAATGGAAGCTGTACTGATTTGTCACCTCTAAGTATACTGATGGGAGGGGCCTTGGGAAATGCTAGTTGTTATTGGAACGGGTCTGATTTGTTTGAAAATTCTGTGAGTGTTTTGGCTTTGAGACTCGTAGTAGTGATAATTGCTTTTATAGTATGTATTTGAATGCATCTGTATTTTCCTTGGCTGTGGTAACCCATATGCCTAGATTTGTACCCTGACCAGTGCAAGCTCCATCTGTGATGACACTGTTTAGACCTAAAAGAGATTTTGAGATTACCGCTGCCATAGTCACAGCAATATCGCACCTCAAGGAATGGGCTGGCATAGGAGGGCTGGCAATAATCTGCCTTGCCACAGGAGTAATGGCCCTGTGGTGCATTTGCCGTATGCAAAAAAGGCATACCCATGCACAGGCACTGTTGATTCAGGCTTTTGCAGCCCTAGAGCTGGGACAATCTTCTCAAGTGTGGCTTGGCATGCTAGAGAAGTAGTCAGACTCCCTGGAGGTGTTACCAACCTAAGACAGGGACCAGACTACTGCTGTCTGTCCTCCTGATCACAGGTAAGGAGCATTATCACAGGAGGCAACCTAAGACAGGCATTCTCTCTGCCAAAATAATAAATAAGGGGGAGATGTGAGGAGTGGGTACAGCTGCTGCCCCAAGATGGCACCCGGGATGGCTGCCAGGTCTTATGACCTGCACCTGACTTCCTCATTACCTCAGACTTAGCCACATCCCAGCCACCTGCACTGCACAGAAGCCATGCCTCGTCAGCTCGCCTGAGGTGTCGTCACTTGCTGTGAACCAATGGACTGCTGTTATGTGACTGGGGTGATTGGGAGGAGTCAGTAGGGCACGCCCTGGGGTTGTTCGGAGGATTCCCGTTCCTGCATTGCAATGTGAAGTGTTCCCGAATAAACGTGCTTGAAGAAGGACAACGTGGTGTTGTGTCTTTCCTGCTGGTCGGGGTGGATGTGACAGACCTGTAGAACACACTGTATCTAGGATGGACTGGGCAATACAGTGCATAGATTGAGCTTCAGAAAACACTGCAGCTAAGATGGACTGGGCCTTAATGTTCTTTGCTGACCTGTAGCACACTTGGCAGCTAGGATGGACTGGTCCTTACCGTCCTTAGACTGACCTGCAACACATGCTTTAGCTATGATGCATTAGACCTTCCAGGTTTTAGACTGACCTGCAACACATTCTTCTTCTCAGATGGAATGGGTCTTACAGTTTTTAGACGGACCTGCAGCACACTCTGTAGCTACGATAGACTGGGCCTTACAGTAATTAGTCTGACCTGCAGCACAAACTGCACCTAGGTTAGACTGGGACTTACAGTCCTTAGACTGACTTACAGAACACATTTCAGCTAGGATGGGCTGAGCTTACAGTCCTTAGAATTACCTGCAGCACACTCAGCAGTTTGGATGGACTGGACCTTACAGTACTTAGACTGACCTGCAGAACAGTCTGCAGCTGGGATAGATTGTGTAGATTAAGCTGTAGAACATACTGCAACTAGGATGGACTGGGTATTACAGTCCATAGACTGACCTGCAGAAAACACTAGGATGCACTGGGCCTTGACGTCCTTAAACTGACCCGCAGCCCACTCTGTAGCTAGGATAGTCTGTGCCATACAGTCCTTAGCCTGACCTGTAGCACACTATTTAGCTATGATGGATTGGGCCTTACAATTCTTAGACTGACCTGCAGCAAACTCTGCAGCTAGGATGGACTGGGCATTAAATTACTTTGACTGACCTGGAGCATACTCTGAATATAGCATATACTGGGACTTAAAAACCTTAGACTGACCTGCAGGGCACTCTTCATCTAGGATGGACTGTGCCTACATTCCTTAGAATGACCTGTAGAAACACTGAAACTAAGATGGACTCAACATTATAGTCCATAGACTGGCCTGCAAAAACCACTGCAGCTAAGATGGACTGGGCCTTGTTTTCCTTTGCTGACCTGCAGCACACTCTGTGGCTAGGATGGACTGGGGCTTACTGTCCATAGACTGACCTGCAGCACACTCTTTGGCTACGATAGATTGGACCTTCCAGGTTTTAGACTGACATGCAGGACACACTGTGCCTCAGATGGGCTGAGCCTTGAAGACATTAGACTGACCTGCAGCACACTCTGTAGCTAGGATGGATTGAGCCTTACAGTAATTAGTCTGACATGCAACACATACTGAAGCTCGGATAGACTGGGGCTTGCATTCCTTAGACTGACCTGCAGAACATTCTGCCATTAGTATGGACTGAGCTTATAACTATTAGACTTACCTGTAGCACACTCTGTAGCTAGGATGACTGGGACTTACACTCCTTGGACTGACCTGCAGCACACACAGTAACTAGGATAGACTGTGCTATACAATCATTAGCTTGACATGCAGCACACTCTGCAGCTAGGATAGACTGGGCCTTGCATTCTTTGGACTGACCTGCAGTACACTCTGTAGCTAGGCTGGAATGAGCCTTGCAGTATTTAGATGGTCCTGCTGCATACTCTGTAGCTAGGATGGACCAGGCATTACAGTCCTTAGACTGTCCTGCAGCACAGTCTGTAGCTAGGATAGACTGTGCCTTACAGTCCTTAGACTGACCTGCAGCACAGCCTGCAGCTTGAATGGACTGGGCCTTAATGTCCTTAGTCTGACCTGCAGCACATTCTTTAGCTATGATGGACTGGGCCTTCCAGGTCATAGACAGACCTTCAGTACACTCAGCAGCTAGGATGGACTTGACCTTAAAGTACTTTGACTGACCTGCAGCATACTGTGCAACTAGGATGAGTGGGACTTACAGTCCTTAGACTGGCATGCAGCATGCACTGGAGCTAGAATGGAATGGGTCTTAGTTTTTAGACTGATGTGCAGCACACTCAGCAGCTAGGATGGACTGGGCATTACAGTCCTTAGACTGACCTGCAGCACACTTTGCAGCTAGAATTAACTGGGCATTACAGTCCTTAAACTGACATGCAGAACACTGTGCAGCTAGAATTTACTGAGCTTATAGTCCTTATGTAGGAAGCTGTGATAATACGTGCTGTCACTAGATGGCGCTAAGCTCCATTGTGCGCATGCGCCGGAGCAAATGCCCGCCAAGTCACTAGTCCGTCCCCCGGGACATTTGAGACTGTGGGTGGAACCGCCAGTAGTATTAACACGTCACACCTGTGGGTATATATAGCAACACGTTTCTATCCTTCTTTGTTCTACCTCACGATTATGAATAAAGTGTAACCACGAAAGGTCTTGACTTATGTTCTGTGTGTGTTCCTGCGGGACGGGAATAGCTCAGGACAAATTGGTGCCGAAATCCCGGGAAAAAGACGCCTGACCAACGCGCAGCGGCCAGAGGAGAACCCCTCCCACAACATCGGAGGAAGACCGGACTGTGGTGGAAGGTAAGCTCCAAAAGACATACTGGCTTTGATCTCTCTAATCCCTCCCTGTAACTGGAAGCTTTTGTTCTCTTGTTGGCAGTGTTAACCCTATACCTCCCGGTTCTTTCCTACACTCACCAGAGGTGGTTCTGAATTTTGACTGCTGCTAAGCACGCTCAGACGGACGTACAAGCCGCAGTGCTTGTCCTGTACTTAAGCTCTCCTGTATATAAAGGAGCAGTATGGGAACTTCACATTCTGTGATTACAGCTTTGCAGTCTGTCTTAAAACAACGTGACATAAAAGTATCTACAAAAACACTACAAACATTCATTAAGGAAATTGAACGTATCTCACCTTGGTACGCGTGTTCAGGATCATTAACACCTACCTCTTGGGAGAAATTAAGGGAAGACTTAATTAAGGAACAACAGAATGGGAAATTAAAGATAGGGACCATGGCATTATGGAAACTAGTGAAAACATGCCTGGAGGATGAGAAATGTCGTTCAAATGTTAGGACAGTACAAGGGATTTTGGAAGAATTACAAGACAGTATGCCAGAATTGGAGCAGGACCATAGGTTAAGAGCTCAAAAAAGGAAACGTGCACGTGAAAAGCTAAGCCCTTCCAAAGACCTTGGATCTGAGGAAGTGAAAGGTTTGGGAATAAATTCCTAGGGAGAGAAAAAAGATAAGGAGAAAGTTCAGGAAAAGAAAAGCCTTTATCCAGTAAAGGAACTGGAGGCTTTAAAGCTTGATAGATTAAAATCAGAAGAGCTTAGCTCCTCTGAGGAAGAAGAGTTAGAATATGAGACAGCTCACTATAAAAAAGAAAGATATCATCCAGAAAAAAGGCAAGTAAAAAAAGCAGAGAAAAAATTAAAAGTTACTGGGGACACAGAGCAGGCCACCTCTAGGCCTTCTGGTCTCAATACTCCTTCACCTTATGTGGAGAATTTTTCTGATTCTTTCCTCTCCAGGGAGGAGAAGAAAAAACTTTATCAGGCATTCCCTGTCTATGAAGTTGCTGATGGAGGGCGAGTACATGCACCTGTGGAGTATATTCAGATAAAAGAACTTGCTGAGTCTGTACGTAATTACGGAGTTAGTGCCAATTTTACCATATCTCAAGTTGAAAGGCTTATGACCTTGGCCATGACTCCAGGAGACTGGCAGACAACAGTGAAGGCTGCACTCCCTAATATGGGGCAGTACATCGAATGGAAGGCGCTGTGGCATGACGCTTCTCAGGCACAGGCCAAAGTCAATGCCACTGCTGAAGGCGATCAGAGAAACTGGACATTTGAATTGTTAACAGGACAAGGGCAGTATGTTAATAATCAGACGAATTATGATTGGGGAGCATACAATCAAATCTCCACTGCAGCCATTAAGGCGTGGAAAGCACTTTCCAGAAAGGGAGAAGCTGGAGGATACTTGACAAAAATCATACAAAATCCTCAGGAGTCATTCTCAGACTTTGTAGCTAGGATGACAGAGGCAGCAGGCAGAATCTTTGGAGACCCTGAACAGGCAATGCCGTTAGTGGAACAGTTGATTTATGAACAAGCCACACAGGAATGCAGAGCAGCGATTACACCCAGAAAGAGTAAAGGACTGCAGGACTGGTTAAGGGTATGTCGTGAGCTTGGAGGCCCCTTAACTAATGCAGGGCTAGCAGCTGCCATCCTGCAGAGCCAAAGGCGTTCAGATACAAGTAATCACAAGATCTGCTACAATTGTGGCAAACCAGGACATATAAGAAGAGACTGCCAGGCCCCCGTAAAAAAGAAAGTGCTAGGACTGTGTACTAGGTGTGGAAAAGGTTATCATCAAGCCAGTGAGTGTCACTCAATTAGAGACATCAAAGGCAGACTTATTCAGTCTGGACCTCCTCAGGCAGAAAGAAGTGAAGACAATTCAAAAAACGAGTTTCTGGGCCCCAGGTCTCAGGGCCCCAAAACATATGGGATCCCAGCTCACAACAGACGGACACTACAGTCCACAGAGCTGCAGAAGTCTCACCAGGAGTGGATCTCTGTTCCACAATTCGATTCATGCTGACACCCCAAGCGGGGGTGCAGCCCATTCCCACTGACTACAAAGGGCCTCTGCCATCTGGAAGCGTCGGCCTGATACTGGGCCGGGCATCCCTTACTTTACAAGGCCTCACTGTTCACCCTGGAGTCGTAAATCAAGACTATGAAGGGGAACTTCAAGTTCTTTGTTCTTGTCCTCAAGGTGTTTTTTCTATATCACAAGGAGATAGAATAGCTCAGCTAATAATCTTGCCAAGCCTACATGGCTACTCCCCCTCCTCTGGTGTCCTTCAAGCTGCTAGAGAAATTGGCTCTACTGGCAATGATTTGCTTACTTAATAATGCCTCTTGATTCCAGGCCATCCTTAGAGTTAGTTATAGAAGGGAAACAGTTCAAAGGGATTTTGGATATAGGAGCAGATAAAAGTATCATCTCCTCCCACTGGTGGCCAAAAGCTTGGCCCGTTACTCAGTCATCACATTCACTACAAGGGTTAGGATATCAGTCCTGCCCCACTATCAGCTCTCGCTCCTTGAGCTGGCAAGCACCTGAAGGTCAAACGGGACGATTCACTCCCTATGTCTTACCACTCCCAGTTAATCTTTGGGGGAGAGACATCTTACAGGCAATGGGAATAACCTTGACTAATGAATACTCAACACAAGCTGTTCAAATGATGAAGAAAATGGGCTATAAAGAGGGAAAGGGACTAGGAAAAGGAGAGCAGGGTAGACTTGAACCTATTCCTCAAAAAGGTAATAATGGAAGGCAAGGCTTGGGTTTTTTCTAGGATCAGCTGTTGAGGGTTCCATGCCCATATACCATGGCTTACAGAGGAAGTTGTATGGGTTCCTCAATGGCATCTATCCTCTGAAAAATTAGAAGCAACCACAAAACTGGTCTCTGAACAGCTATGCTTAGGTCATTTAGAGCCCTCTACCTCACCCTGGAATACACCTATTTTCGTAATTAAGAAAAAATCTGGCAAATGGCGTTTTATTACATGATCTTAGAGCAATTGATGCACAAATGCGCCTGTTTGGGCCAGTTCAACGAGGGCTTCCATTGCTTTCTGCACTACCTAAAAATTGGGAAATTATAATTATAGATATTAAAGATTGTTTTTTCTCTATACCTTTATGTCCTCAAGATAGGCAAAGATTTGCATTTACCATCCCAGCCATTAATCATTTAGAGCCTGATCATAGATACCAATGGAAGGTCCTACCTCAGGGAATGGCAAATAGTCCTACCATGTGTCAACTGTACGTGCAAATGGCACTTAAATCAGTTAGAAATCATTTTCCATCTCTACTCATAGCAATTTATATGGATGACATACTCCTTTGCCATAAAAATTTACAGTTATTGCAAGAAGCATACCCTATATTAATAAAAATGTTAGGGCGATGGGGATTGCAGGTGGCTACTGAAAAGGTGCAAGTTGCTCAAATAGGAGCCTTTTTAGGAACACTCATTTATCCTGACAAAATTGTTCCTCAAAAATTAGAGATTCGCAGAGATCATTTGCACACCTTAAATGATTTCCAAAAATTATTGGGAGATAGTAATTGGCTCAGACCATTTTTGAAGATTTCCTCTGCTGAGTTAAAACCTTTATTTGATATTTTGGAAGGGGATTCTCATATCTCCTCCCCTAGAGCCCTTAATCCTGCTGCCAATCAGGCATTGCAGACAGTAGAAAGAGCTTTGCAAAAGGCTCAATTACAACGCATTGATGAGTCACAACCTTTTGATTTGTGTCTTTAAGACAGCCCAGTTGCCAACTGCAGTTTTGTGGCAGAATGGACCTTTATTGTGGGTTCATCCAAATGCATCTCCTGCTAAAATAATAGATTGGTATCCTGATGCAGTTGCTCAGCTTGCCCTTAAAGGCCTAAAAGCAACTATTACCCACTTTGGACAAAATCCTAAAATCCTAATTGTACCTTATACTGCTGCACAAGTTCAAACCTTGGCAGCCACATCTAATGATTGGGCAGTTTTAGTCACCTCCTTTTCAGGACAGATTGACAATCATTATCCAAAACATCCAATTTTACAGTTTGCCCTGAATCAGGCTATAGTGTTTCCACTAGTAACAGCTAAGGACCCACTTACAGATGGGATTGTGGTATACACTGATGGATCAAAAACTGGTATAGGTGCTTATGTGGTAAATAATGAGATAGTAACTAAGCAATATAATGAAACTTCACCCCAAGTTGTGGAATGTTTAGTGGTACTGGAGGTTCTTAAAGCATTCCCAGGACCGCTTAACATTGTATCAGATTCTTCCTATGTGGTGAATGCCGTTAATATTCTTGAGACAGCTGGTGTAATAAAATCCTCTAGCAAAGTTGCCAATATTTTTCAACAAATACAATTTGTCTTATTAAATAGAAGATTCCCTGTTTATATTACTCATGTCAGGGCACATTCAGGCCTCCCTGGCCCTATGTCTCTGGGAAATGATTTGGTAGATAAAGCCACTAAGGTTATAGCTGTTGCTCTGTCTTCCCAGGCAAAAGGAGCAAAAGAATTTCATAAGCGCTTTCATGTGACAGCTGAGACTTTATGTCACCGCTTTGCATTAACTAGAAAAGAAGCTCGAGAAATTGTTACTCAATGTCAGAATTGCTGTGAGTTTTTACCTGTCCCTCATGTGGGAATAAACCCACGTGGCATAAGGCCTTTACAGGTCTGGCAAATGGATATCACGCATGTTTCCTCCTTTGGGAGAAATCAATATTTACATGTTTCTATTGACACCTGCTCTGGTGTAATGTTTGCCACACCTTTAACAGGTGAAAAAGCCTCTCATGTTATACAACATTGCCTCGAGGCATGGAGTGCTTGGGGAAAACCCAAACTCCTTAAGACAGACAATGGGCCAGCTTATACCTCTCAAAAATTTCAACAGTTCTGTCGCCAGATGGAAGTGACTCATCTGACTGGTCTCCCATATAATCCTCAAGGGCAAGGCATTGTGGAACGGGCTCACCGTACTCTCAAGTCCTACTTAATTAAACAAAAGGGGGGAGTCGAGGAGGCTCTACCCCCAGTACCAAGAATAGCTGTTTCTATGGCACTCTTCACTCTTAATTTTTTAAATCTCGATGCTCAAGGCCACACTGCGGCTGAACGTCATTGTTCAGAGCCTGACAGGCCAAAAGAGATGGTAAAATGGAAAGATGTTTTGACTGGTCTCTGGAAAGGCCCGGATCCTATATTAATAAGATCCAGGGGAGCTGTTTGTGTTTTCCCACAGGAAGAAGACAACCCATTCTGGCTGCCAGAACGACTGACACGAAGAATTCTGACACCTGAAAATGACTCCCGGATGGATCCCTTGGAAACTACCTCTAGCCCTCGTGCTACCTCTGTGGATTTGGGTTCCTAGTATATTTGGAGACTATAGATGGGCAATTCTGTCTGCCTTCCCTAAGCCCATGCCTGTCCGTCATGATACAGCTGTTTTTCCCAAGTTTTTTTATGACCAATAAAACTTTAGGCCTGCCATACCTACCATATGACCCTATCTGGGCACCACTGGGAGAAAAACGCTCCTTTAAGGAACGAGGTTCTCTCTGTTTCCAAATTAATGAATTGGGAGATTGTATCAGACTCACCAGATGAACTTTGGGAATGTTTATTAAGCACCGAGGAGGTTGGGTAAATACAACCCAAGACACCTCCAACAGAGATATAACCCTTACAAATCGGATTTTCTGGCAGGAGGCAATTTGGGTTAATGGTACATTTCTACCACCTAACTTTTCAGACAAAGAACGCCCCAATCAACCAAAACTGGCTCCTCATTGTGACTTGGAAGATGAAGGGCTGATCCCACCTTGGTCTGATTGTCAATCCTCCATCACTCGTTGGGCAGATAAGAGTAAAACCTTTTCCCTTTCTCCCAACATGATAGGTGACCCAGAAAAGAAATTTGTTATGAAAAAGGGACTTTTCATACAAGACTTTAAAATGCATCCTTTTCATAAATGGGTACTTTGTGGGATTAATGGTAGCTGTACAGATATTAATCCCTTGGTTTTCCTCCAAGGAGGAGCTGCTGGAAAAGCGATTTTTACTGGTATTTCAAAATTTGCTCAGTTTCATCAAGTTCTATTACCTGATAGAACCATTTATCAAAATTCTACTACTGAAATTACTGGACTTAATAAGACCCTGGTAAAACAAATTAATTATCCATCTACTCCAGTTTGTGTGTACACCCCTTTCTTGTTTATTCTTTCTAACAGATCCTTTGAATCCTGTACTAATGAAACCTGCTGGATGGCACAATGCTGGAACCTTAAGTGGGCCAGCTGTGCAATGCTTGCCAAGATTCCACGATGGATTCCTGTCCCTGTGGAGACTCCTTCCACCGTATCTTTGCTCAGGCAAAAGCGAGACTTTGGCATCACTGCAGCTGTTGTGGTGGCAATAGCTGCCAGTGCGGTGGCAGCTACGGCTGCTGGAATTGCTATGACAACATCAGTCCAGTCAAACACAACTATTGAGCAGTTGTCCTCCTCTGTGGCAGATGCGATTGATCAGCATTCAGTGCTCAGTGCCCAATTAAAAGGTGGGCTAATGATAGTGAACCAGCACATTGATCTGGTGGAGGAAAGGCTGGAAATTCTGCTCCAAATGGCACAGCTTGGCTGTGATAAGAAATCAGGAGCCTTATGTATTACTAGTGTTCAATATGAAAGTTGGACGCGTGCAGCTAATCTATCTAAAGAATTGTCTTTGTTTCTTACAGGAAACTGGTCTGAAGGATTTGATGAAAAGCTTGAGGCGCTACGTGTAGCAGTGATGGCGATTAATTCCACGCGCGTGGACCCGTCATTGGTTGATGGAATCAAAGGACTTACTTCCTGGATGTCTTCTGCATTCTCATATTTTAAGGAATGGGTGGGAGTAGGCCTATTTGGGGCAGCCCTGTGTTGTGGATTAGTGTTTTTACTATGGCTGGTTTGCAAACTCAGATCTCAACAGAGACGTGACAAGGTGGTAATTGCTCAAGCACTTGCTGCCATAGAGCAAGGCACCTCTTCTGATATTTGGCTATCCATGCTCAGAACTTGATTGGCATCTGAGTTCTCTGCTATTACATTCCAAGGATCTGTGGATCCATTGCACTGGAATGAGAGAGACTCATTGATCATTGATCAGCCTTTTACATCGCTGAGGTTTCCTCATTGCACGCGATGGGATGAGCATGATTTCCCCACTAATTCATTTTTTGGCTGGCCTCTTTTGTAGAGTTCGCCCTAGGTCATTTAGCAGTTACTGTCACACAGTACTGCGGTATCCAAAGACGGGCAACTTTCCTCATGCACAGACCAACCTAAGGCACGGGGCCGGTGGCGATAGGGTTTTCCAACGACAGGTAAGGCTGTGACATTGGAGGAACGACCTAAAACAGGAGCCACAGTAGATGGACATAACTGCATTGCCTAGACCAGCCTTGTTTTATTATAACTAAAAGGGGGAGATGTAGGAAGCCGTGATAATACGTGCCGTCACTAGATGGCGCTAAGCTCCATTGTGCGCATGTGCTGGAGCAAATGCCCACCAAGTCACTAGTCCGTCCCCCGGGACATTTGAGACTGTGGGTGGAACCGCCAGTAGTATTAACACGTCACACCTGTGGGTATATATAGCAACACGTTTCTATCCTTCTTTGTTCTACCTCACGATTATGAATAAAGTGTAACCATGAAAGGTCTTGACTTGTGTTCTGTGTGTGTTCCTGCGGGAAGGGAATAGCTCAGGACATCCTTAGCCTTCCTTGCAGCACACTCTGCAGCCATGATGGACTGGGCCTTACAGTTCTTGGACTGGCCAGCAGGACACTCTGCAGCTAGAATGGAATGAGCTTACTGTCCTTTGACTGACCTGCAGCACACTGTGCAGCTAGGATAGAATGGGCCTTACAGTCTGTCTTAGTCAGGGTTTCTATTCCTGCACAAACATCATGACCAAGAAGCAAGTTGGGGAGGAAAGGGTTTATTTGGCTTACACTTCCATGCTGTTGTTCATCACCAAAGGAAGTCAGGACTGGAACTCAAGCAGGTCAGGGAGCAGGAGCTGATGCAGAGGCCATGGAGGGATGTTCTTTACCGGCTTGTCTCCCCTGGCTTGCTCAGCCTGCTCTCTTATAGAACACAAGACTACCAGCCCAGAGAAGGTCCCACCCACAGGGGCCTTTCCCCCTTGATCACTAATTGAGAAAATGCCTTACAGTTGGATCTCATGGAGGCATTTCCTCAACTGAAGCTCCTTTCTCTGTGATAATGCCAGCTGTGTCAAGTTGACACAAAATTAGCCAGTACACAGTCCTTAGACTGACCTGTATAAAATACTGCAGCTAGGATGGACTGGGCCTTACTGTCCTTTGCTGACTTGCAGCAAACTCTGCAGCTAGGATGGACTGGGCCTTACTGTCCTTAGACTGACCTGCAGCACACTCTGTAGCTAGGATGAATTGGGCTGTATAATCCTTAGACTGACCTATAACAATATATTGTTATATATAGTTATATAGTTATATATATACACTACCAAGTATATACAACAAAATCATTAAAAAGTATTCTTTTTAGGCAGTAGAGTTAATGTTTTATTTGATTTAGTGTGCAAATATTTGCTGTTTCTCTGATATTATAACAACTGTTCTTTATTTGTGATATAAAAGTCAAACTTTTAGAACTTTTAAAGACCAAATATAAACAACCAAATTGGTAGAGCATGCTAAAAGCTGCTGAATTAATTGACCAAAGGAAATAAGGGTTTATAGATATCCCTCAACAGAGAAATAGATACAAAAAATGTGGTACATTTACACAATGGAGTACTACTCAGCTATTAAAAACATGATTTCATGAAATTCTTAGGCAAATGGATGGATCTGGAGGATATCATCCTGAGTGAGGTAACCCAATCACAAAAGATCACACATGATATGTACTCACTGATAAGCGAATATTAGCACAGAAACTTAGAATATGCAAGATACAATTTGCAAAACACATGAAACTCAAGAAGAAGGAAGACTAAAATGTGGATAGTTTGTTCCTTCTTAGAATGGGGAACAAAATACCCATGGAAGGAGTTACAGAGACAAAGTTCAGAGCTGGGACAGAAGGAAGGACCATCCAGAGACTGCCTCACCCAGGGATCCATGCCATATACAACCACCAAACCCAGACAATATTGCATATGCTAGAAAGATTTTGCTGACAGGACCCTGATATCACTCTCTCTTGTGAGGCTATGCCAGGGCCTGGGAAATACAGAATGGATTCTCACAGTCATCTATTGAATGGAACACAGGGCCCTTAATGGAGGAACTAAGAAAGTACCCAAAGACCTAAAGGGGTCTGCAACCCTATAGGAGGAACAACGATATGAACTAACGAGTACCCCCCAGAGCTGTGTCTCTAGTTGCATATGTAGCAGAGGATGGCCTAGTCAGCCATTAATTTGAGGAGAGGCCCTTGGTCTTAGAAAGATCATATGCCCCAGTACAGGGGAATACCAGGGCCAGGAAGTGGGAGTGGGAGGGTTGAAGTGGGAGTGGGAGGGTTGGGGAGCAGGGCAGGGGGAGAGTTTAGGGGGATTTGGGGATAGCATTTGAAATGTAAATGAAGAAATATCTCATAAAAATCATTTACAAAAAAAGAATAATGTAATTCTATTGATGCTTGAGGAAAATATGTAAAACCGATCAGTTATAGAATTTTTGAATCAAAGTTCTGAGATCAAACATCCAAATGAAAAAAAACTTTCCAGGAAAACAAAAATAATGGCTCAGGTAGCCCTGAAAGTGGAGTTTCCCACAATCCACTGCTTTTCTTAAGTGATACATTTGTCTCCTTTCCCACTTTGAGACAGGGTCTCTCTATGTAGGCCCTGGATGGTGGAGATCTCAGTATGTAAACCAGGCTGGCTTTAAACTCACATCACAGGGCTGAGCATAATTTCAAGGGCCAGGAAAAATTATTCTGCTCCCTGATGGGAGAAGCTATAAAGCCATAACGCAAAGGTAATGCATATAGTGAAAGGGGAAAGAATTGAGGTCATTGATGGCAGGCAATCTGCCTACTCTATGGAAAATTACCTCTGAGTGCATTACTAGGTAAGCCATCCAACAAGTCAAGAAAAATACAAATCATAGTAATGTTGAATAGTATATATTGGTGTTTGGAACTTCTAGCTTCTAGAACTGTAAGAAATACATTTTTTTAAGTCACACTGTCTATAGAGTCCTGTTGTGGTAACACAGGAGACTGTCATAGTAAGAAAGGAGAGATCTCTAAAGGAAATATTCTTGGAGTTTTGGGTCGAGAACAAGAGAGGAGGACTTCACAAAGAAGAGGAGGAAATGCTGGTGGAAAAGCCCTGGGGCATCAGGGCTTGGCAGCAATGGGAGACTCAAAACAAACCAACAAGCAAACAAACTGACAAACAACAGTTGTTTGATGCCAAGAATTAAGTATTAAACAGGTTAGCAACTGATACCTGAGATTAGCAATAGGAAGTTATTAGTGACCTCAGTAAGAGGTTTCACTAGGGAGCATGATGCTATATAGGTATGGAAGTCTGGGACTGAGACACTTCACGGTGGCCAAGACTGTAATAGGGAAGAGAGAGCCTGTCTGGCATGGAGAAGGAGTGTGCATATCTGAAGGATATAATTTTTTTAATGAAGTTTATAAATGCTGTGGAGGACAAAAGAAGGAGGCTGAACACTGAAAGCTTGGCTAGTGTAAGGCTTCTGAGCACATGGAAAGAAGGAAATAGAAAGTCTTCTACAGGAGGAGGCACCTGTTTGGAGAAAGCCAAGAAGGTGGAGGACAGATGCAGGAGGGTTTCCAGGGCTGCTGGCAGGGGCTCTTCCTCTTTGTGGTCCCCATTTCCTTTGTGAAAGAAGGGGCAGGGTCATCTGTTGAAAGTTAAGTGGTGAGAAGACATTTCAGAAAATAGATGATAGCTTCCAATACTATAGTTGCTGCTCAGACGGGGAAATTTGGCTGTAGAAACACAAAATGATTTGCAGACTGAGTTAATGACCCACGTGTGCCTAGAGATCATAAATCAGTAGTAGCCATGTGCAAATGCAAATGAAGACAGTTGAGAGGATACCAGTCATGGTTCATCTGACAGGCTGTTTATAAGTGAGCTGGGAGTGGTGGGTACAGTTACAGTTGCTATCTCAACACAATCCTGCATCTAGCCAGGGCCACAAGTTTCTCAGCTTATGTAATTCTATAGCCTTTCAGGTTGAATCAATATTAGCCACCATATCACATTACACATAAATTGGTTGAACCCTGAACCCTGCACTAACCAACTCTGAGACTTTGGACAAACCTCTTTTCACCTTCTTTTACTCTCCTTATCTAAAAAAATGGGGTTACTATAAACCTTGCTAAATTGATGGGAAGCTTAGAATTAAGAAAAATTTCAAGGTATGATCTGACTGGCCAATACCGAAGTGAAATCCTGATGTCCTGTGTTGTAGAAACCACAAGTCAATGGTGAAATCCCACCCCAATTGTGCTACCACTTGAAGACTTGCCTCACTTTATTGGCTCATAGAGAAGTGTGCAATCAATTACAGCTACCTGGACTTTGTATATAGTTAATCTAAGGCTATAGTGTTGGAGTAATTGATGAAAGTATCTGTTCTGTCAAGGTTATGTAAATTAAAAATCCTCATAGACCTACAAAGCTTTGTAGGTTTGCCATACCAAAGTATGTCAGGCTGTGGGGTTTACATAACAAAAACTTAGGTCTCCTTGGTAAAAGTCTAAGATCAAGAGTTCAACTGATGCAGTTTCATTCTGAGGCCTCCCTCCTTGGATTTTGATGATAATCTTCTCTGCCCCCACACTCAAGGTATTTTCCTGCCCCAAACCCTTGGTCCTTATCAAGACAATAACCATATTGCGTATCACCTATTTCTCACATTTTCACACACATTAGAAACAGTTCCAAAGTTGGAAAGCAGAAGAGAACATGCAGAGCATTTCAGTAACATAACAAGGCATTGGTGGTCTTTGTAACAAAGCAATGAATCTCTGAAGGATCACTCACTGAGGGAAGAGGGATGTAAACTAAAATTACTAAATAAATATTACTAAAATTATTTTTTGAACATTTTTTATTAGATATTTTCTTTATATGCATTTTAAATTTCAAATGCTATCCCGAAAGTTCCAGAAGCTGGAAAGAACCTAGATGTCCCTCAACAGAAGAATGGATACAGAAAATATGGTACATTTATACAATGGAGTATTACTCAGCTATTAAAAACAATGAATTACGAAATTCTTGGACAAATGTATGTATCTGGAGGATATTATCCTTAGTGAGGTAACCCAATCACAAAAGAAGTCATTAGATATGCACTCACTGATAAGTGGATATTAGCCCAGAAACATAGAACACCCAAGATACAATTTGCAAATACAATAAAATCAAGAAGAAGGAAGACCAATGGGTGGATACTTCCTTCCTCCTTAGAATAGGGAGGGAACAAAATTGGGAACAAAATACCCATGAAAGGAGTTACAGAGACAAAGTTTAAAATTATTTTTAAGTGTCTGTTGGGTCTAATGAACTGAAGAGAATAAGAAAGCAAATGATGATGATGATGGTGATGGTAGCGATGATGATGATGATGGTGATGATGATGATAAGAAAACACCCACAATGTAGAGGATGGGCTCTTCCTATAATTCTGACAAAGGCTGCTTTGGGGGCTTGTGCTTCCCACTGGAAACATGCACATAGTGGATGCACAGAGAATACTGCCATCATCGCTAAAAGTTATGTTGATCGAGAATTAACTGATCCCAACATGTTTCAGTTGTGTGATCACATAATTGAAGAGATATTTTGTAGCAACCAATGTAGATGGAGAGCTGGAATTTTACATTTCATACTAAGTAGACCTCAACCACTTTGGCATTAAATTTCTAGTTGAACATATGTATTCTCCTGCTTTGTAGCTTACCGTCATACTCTCTTAATGAGATCTATTTTTTCTTTTCTTTTTGATATTTTGAACCAAAGTCTTGCTGTGTAGCCTGGGGCACCTGCAAACTTATACTGTTCCTGCCTAAACCTCTCAAGTGCTGGGATTACAGCCATTCCCAATCATGCATGCTTAATTATTTTGCATAGCATTGTTAACTCCAGGCAATACAATGCATAACATACTTCCCTTTCTTATACAACTAAAACTTTGTATCTGTTAACCAGCAACTCTCATTTTCTCTTCCTACAGGCCAGAACAATCAAGAGTCTACCCACATTCTCTGCAACTTTTGGTCCTTATAATTCCTCATTCAAGTGAGGTCAATGTTTGCCCTCCTGTGTTTGGCTTACTCAACTTAGAATGTACTCCAGGTTTACCATATTGTTCAAATGGCAGAGTGTCCTTCTTTGTAAGACAAACAATATCCCATTATATATGCACATCTCTCTAGCTATGTCTGTGTATGCCACATTTTCTGGATTCAGTAATCCATTGATGGACATTACACTTGTTTTTCTGGGCCTTGGATTTTGTGGATAATGGTGCAGTGAACAGAGGAGTGTAGATAGCTCTTCAAGATCACAAGTCCAATGGTTTGCATAAGTACCCTAAAGTACAATTGTCTCTTATTGTAATTTTAATTTTAATCTTTCTAGGTATCATGTTTCTGTTCCCATAGTGGCTGTATTATTGGACTTACCACCAACAGTGTACCAGGTTCCCCATTTTTCTCCATTCTAGATACCACATAGTAACTTTTTTTTTTCAGTAACAGCAACCCTAACAAGTGCTCACCACCTACTCATCCATTTGTTGGCCATTTGATCTTAGCCAAAAGGTCGATAAGCGATTGTTGGCCATTTGAATGCCTACTTTGAGAACTGTCAAGTCTCTTTTTCATTCTTTTATCAGAGTTTTGTTTTTTTAAAAACAAAAACAAAAAAAACCCTATTTCATTGTGAAATTTAGATAGATTGACTTGTAATTTGTTCAGTGCTGGGGGATTTCATCTAGGACCTTGCATATGTTAAGTGCTACATACTCTCATATCTATTTTTTTATATCAAGTTGTAGCCATTCCTATAGATTTTAGCCATTAACTCCTCATCAGATATATGGTTCTCCCAATTCATATTGTCTGTTAGTCAATTTTCCATTATTGTAATTAATATCTGAGATAAAATCAATTCAGATATTGAAGACCCAGAAATGAACCCACACACTTATGTTCAGTTGATCTTTCACAAGTGAGCTAAAACCATCCAGTGGGGAAAAAAGACAGTATTTTCAACAAATGGTGCTGGCACAACTGGTGGTTATCATGTAGAAGAATGTGAATTGATTCATTCTTATCTTCTTGTACAAACCTCAAGTCTAAGTGGATCACAGAACTACACATAAAACCTGAGACACTGAAATTTATAAGGAGAAAGTGGGGAAAAGCCTCGAAGATATGGGCACAGGGAATAATTCCTAAACAGAACACCAATGGCTTGTGCTGTAAGATCAAGAATCTACAAATGGGTCCTCATAAAATTGCAAAGCTTCTGTAAGGCAAAAGATACTGTCAAAGGCCACCAACAGATTGGGAAAGGATTTTTACCAATCCTAAACCTGATAAGGGACTAATATCCAATATATACAAAGAGATCAAGAAGTTAGACTCCAGAAATACAAATAACCCCATTAAAAATGGTGTACAGCCCTTCCGGTCCACTCGAGCACCAGGGTGCCTTGCCAGAGGAGTCTCTGGACACCCGCAAGGACCTGCACAGGATTCCCCATGGGATCCTAAGACCTCTGGTGAGTGGAACACAGAGTCTGCTCCAATCCAATCGCGTGGAACCTGAGACTGCATTAACTAGGGAAGCAGATAACCCGGCCTGATCAGGGGCACAAGTCCCTTCCAGTCTACTCGAGCACCGGAAGTGCCTTGCCAGAAGAGTCTCCAGACACTCGCAAGGACCCGCACAGGATCCTAAGACTTCTGATGAGTGGAACACAACTTCTGCCAGGAGGCAGGTTTGAACACCAGATATCTGGGCACCTTCCCTGCAAGAAGAGAGCTTGCCTGCAGAGAATACTCTGACCACTGAAACTAAGGAGAGAGCCAGCCTCCCAGGTCTGCTGATAGAGGCTAACAGAGTCACCTAAGGAACAAGCTCTAACCAGAGACAACTATAACAGCTAGCTTCAGAGATTACCAGATGGTGAAAGGCAAACATAAGAATCCTACTAACAGAAATCAAGACCACTCACCATCATCAGAACGCAGCACTCCCACCCCACCTAGTCCTGGGCACCCCAACACAACCGAACATCTAGACCCAGAATTAAAAGCATATTTCATGATGATGGTAGAGGACATCAAGGAGGACTTTCATAACTCACTTAAAGAAATACAGGAGGGCACTGCTAAAGAGTTACAGGTCCTTAAAGAGAAACAGGAAAACACAAACAAACAGGTAAAAGTCCTTAAAGAAAAACAGGAAAACACATCCAAACAGGTGATGTAAATGAACAAAACCATACTAGACCTAAAAAGGGAAGTAGACACAGTAAAGAAAACCCAATGTGAGGCAACGCTGGAGATAGAAACCCTAGGAAAGTAATCTGGAACCATAGATGTGAGCATCAGCAACAGAATACAAGAGATGGAAGAGAGAATCTCAGGTGCAGAAGAATCCATAGAGAACATCGGCACAACAATCAAAGAAAATACAAAATGCAAAAGGATCCTAACTCAAAACATTCAGGAAATCCAGGACACAATGAGAAGACCAAACCTACGGATAATGGGAGTTGATGAGAATGAAGATTTTCAACTTAAAGGGCCAGCAAACATCTTCAACAAAATAATGGAAGAAAACTTCCCAATCCTAAAGAAAGAAAGAGATGCCCATGATCATACAAGAAGCCTACAGAACTCCAAATAGACTGGACAAGAAAAGAAATTCCTCCCGACACGTAATAATCAGAAAAACAAATGCACTAAATAAAGATAGAAAATTAAAAGCAATAAGGGAGAAAGGTCAAGTAACATATAAACAGAGGCCTATCAGAATTAAACCAGACTTTTCGCCAGAGACTATGAAAGTCAGAAGAGCCTGGACAGATGTTATACATACACTAAGAGAACACAAATGCCAGCCCAGGCTACTATACCCAGCCAAACTCTCAATTACCATAGATGGAGAAACCAAAGTATCCCACGACAAAACCAAATTCACACATTATGTTTCCACCAATCCAGCTCTTCAAAGGATAATAACAGAAAAAAAAAAACCATACAAGGACGGAAATCACGCCCTAGAAAAAGCAAGAAAGTAATCCCTCAACAAACCAAAAAGAAGACTGCCACAAGAACAGAATGCCAACTCTAACAACAAAAATAAAAGGAAGCAACAATTACTTTTCCTTAATATCTCTTAATATCAATGGACTCAATTCCCCAATAAAAAGACATAGACTAACAAACTAGCTACACAAACAGGACCCAACATTCTGCTGCTTACAGGAAACCCATCTCCGGGAAAAAGACAGACACTACCTCAGAGTGAAAGGCTGGAAAACAATTTTCCAAGTTAATGATCTGAAGAAACAAGCTGGAGTAGCCGTTCTGATATCGAATAAAATCGACTTCCAACCCAAAGTTATCAAAAAAGACAAGGAGGGACACTTCATACTCATCAAAGGTAAAATCCTCCAAGAGGAACACTCAATTCTGAATATCTATGCCCCAAATGAAAGGGCAGCCAAATTAATTAAAGACACATTCGTAAAGGTCAAAGCACACATTGTACCTCACACAATAATAGTGGGAGACTTCAACAAACCAGTTTCATCAATGGACAGGTCATGGAAACAGAAACTAAACAGGGACACAGTGAAACTAACAGAAGTTATGAAACAAATGGACTTAACAGATATCTACAGAACATTTTATCCTAAAACAAAAACATATACCTTCTTCTCAGCACCTCATGAGACCTTCTCTAAAATTGACCATATAATTGGTCACAAAACAGGCCTCAACAAATACAAAAATATTGAAATTTTCCATGCATCCTATCAGACCACCATGGACTAAGGCTGATCTTCAATAACAACATAAATAATGGACAGCCAACATTCACGTGGAAACTGAATAACACTCTTCTCAATGATACCTTGGTCAAGGAAGGAATAAAGAAAGAAATTAAAGACTTTTTAGAGTTTAATGAAAATGAAGCCACAACATACCCAAGCCTATGGGACACAATGAAATGATTTCTAAGAGGGAAACTCATAGCTCTGAGTGCCGCCAAAAAGAAACTAGAGAGAGCACACACTAGCAGCTTGACAAAACATCTAAAAGCTCTAGAAAAAAAAGGAAGAAAATTCACCCAAGAGGAGTAGACTGCAGGAAATAATCAAACTCAGGGGTGAAATCAACCAAGTGGAAACAAGAAGAACTATTCAAAGAATCAAACAACCTAGGAGTTGGTTCTTTGAGAAAATCAACAAGATAGATAAACCCTTAGCTAGACTCACTAGAGGGCACAGGAACAGCATCCTAATTAACAAAATCAGAAATGAAAAGGGAGACAGATCCTGAAGAAATCCAAAACACCATCAGATTCTTCTACAAAAGGCTATACTCAACAAAAGTTGAAAACCTGGACGAAATGGACAAATTTCTGGACAGATACCAGGTACCAAAGTTAAATCAGGATCAAATTAACGATCTAAACAGTCCCATATCCCCTAAAGAAATAGAAGCAGTCATTAATAGTCTCCCAGCCAAAAAAAGCCCAGGACCAGATGGGTTTAGTGCAGAGTTCTACCAGACCTTCAAAGAAGATCTAATTCCGGTTCTGCACAAACAATTCCACAAAATAGAAGTAGAAGGAACTCTACCCAACTCATTCTATGAAGGCACAATTACTCTGATACCTAAATCACAGAAGTATCAAACAAAGATAGAGAACTTAAGACCAATTTCCCTTATAAATATTGATGCAAAAATACTCAATAAAATTCTCGCTAACCGAATCCAAGAACACATTAAAGCAATCATCCCTCCTGACCAAGTAGGTTTTATTCCAGGGATGCAGGGATAGTTTGATATATGGAAATCCATCAACGTAATCCATTATGTCAACAAACTCAAAGACAAAAAACACATGATCATCTCGTTAGATGCAGAAAAAGCCTTCGACAAGATCCAACACCCATTCATGATAAAAGTCTTGAAAAGATCAGGAATTCAAAGCCCATACCTAAACATGATAAAAGCAATCTACAGCAAACCAGTATCCAACATCAAAATAAATGGTGAGAAGCTTGAAGCAATCCCACTAAAATCAGGGACTAGACAAGGCTGTCCACTCTCCCCATACCTATTCAACATTGTACTAGAAGTCCTAACCAGAGCAATTCGACAACAAAAGGAGATCAAGGGGATAAAAATTGGAAGAGATGAAGTCAAAATATCACTTTTTGCAGATGATATGATAATATATATGAGTGACCCTAAAAATTCCACCAGAGAACTCCTAAGCCTGATAAACAGCTTCGGTGAAGTAGCTGGATATAAAATTATCTCAAACAAGTCAATGGCCTTTCTCTACACAAAGAATAAACAGGCTGAGAAAGAAATTAGGGAAACAACACCGTTCTCAATAGTCACAAATAATATAAAATATCTTGGTGTGACTCTAACTAAGGAAGTGAAAGATCTATATAATAAAAACTTCAAGTCTCTGAAGAAAGACATTAAAGAAGATCTCAGAAGATGGAAAGATCTTCCATGCTCATGGATTGGCAGGATCAATATTGTAAAAATGGCTATCTTGCCAAAAGTAATCTACAGATTCAATGCAATCCCCATCAAAATTCCAACTCAATTCTTCAAAGAATTAGAAAGAGCAATCTGCAAATTCATCTGGAATAACAAAAATCCTAGGATAGCGAAAACTCTTCTCACGGATAAAAGAACCTCTGGTGGAATCACCATGCTGCACCTAAAGCTTTACTACAGAGCAATTGTGATAAAATCTGCATGGTACTGGTATAGTGACAGACAAGTAGACTAATGGAATAGAATTGAAGACCCAGAAATGAAGCCACAAACCTATGGTCACTTGATCTTCGACAAGGGAGCTAAAAACATCCAGTGGAAGAAAGACAGCATTTTCAACAAATGGTGTTGGCACAACTGGCAGTTATCATGTAGAAGAATGCTAATCAATCCATTCCTATCTCCTTGTACTAAGGTCAAATCTAAGTGGATCAAGGAACTTCACATAAAACCAGAGACACTGAAACTTGTAGAGGAGAAAGTGGGGAAAAGCCTTGAAGATATGGGCACAGGGGAAAGATTCCTGAATAGAACAGCAATGGCTTTTGCTCTAAGATCGAGAATTGACAAATGGGACCTCATGAAACTGCAAAGCTTCTGCGAGGCAAAAGACACCATCAATAAGACAAAAAGACCACCAACAGATTGGGAAAGGACCTTTACCTATCCTAAATCAGATAGGGGACTAATATCCAATATATATAAAGAACTCAAGAAGGTGGACTCCATAAAATCAAATAACCCCTTTAAAAATGGGGCTCAGAACTGAACAAAGAATTCTCACCTGAAGAATACCGAATGGCAGAGAAGCACCTGAAAAAATGTTCAACATCCTTAATCATCAGGGAAATGCAAATCAAAACAACCCTGAGATTCCACCTCACACCAATCAGAATGGATGATATAAAAAATTCAGGTGACAGCAGATGCTGGCGAGGATGTGGAGAAAGAGGAACACTCCTCCATTGTTGGTGGGACTGCAAGCTTGTACAACCACTCTGGAAATCAGTCTGGCAGTTCCTTAGAAAATTGGACATAGTACTACCGCAGGATCCAGCAATACCTCTCCTGGGCATATATCCAGAAGGTGTCCCAACCGGTAAGAATGATACATGCTCCACTATGTTCATAGCAGCCTTATTTATAATAGACAGAAGCTGGAAAGAACCCAGATGCCCCTCAGCAGAGGAATGGATACAGAAAATGTGGTACATTTACACAATGGAGTACTACTCAGCTATTAATAAGAATGAATTTATGAAATTCCTAGGCAAATGGATGGACCTGGAGGGCATCATCCTGAGTGAGGTAACCCAGTCACAAAAGATCTCACATGATATGTACTCACTGATAAGTGGATATTAGCCCAGAAATGTAGAATACCCAAGATACAAGATACAGTTTGCTAAACTCATGAAACTCAAGAAGAATGAAGACTGAAGTGTGGACACTTTGCCCCTCCTTAGAATTGGGAACAGAACATCCATGGAAGGAGTTACAGAGACAAAGTTTGGAGCTGTGACAAAAGGATGGACCATCTAGAGACTGCCTTATCCAGAGATCTACCCCATAATCAGCTTCCAAATGCTGAAACCATTGCATACACTAGCAAGATTTTGCTGAAAGGATGCAGATATAGCTGTCTCTTGTGAGACTATGCCGGGGCCTGGCAAACACAGAAGTGGATGCTCACAATCAGCTAGTGGATGGATCACAGCGCCCCCAATGGAGGAGCTGGAGAAAGTACCCAAGGAGCTGAAGGGATTCGCAACCCTATGGGTGGAACAACATTATGAACTAACCAGTACCCCGGAGCTCTTGACTCTAGCTGCATATGTATCAAAAGATGGCCTAGGTGGCCATCACTGGAAAGAGAGGCCCATTGGACATGCAAATTTTATATGTCCCAGTAATGGGGAAAGCCAGGGCCAAAAAAAACCAAAAAAACAAACAAACAAAAAAAACTGAGAATGGGTGAGTAGGGAAGTGGGGGGGAGGGTATGGGGGACTTTTGGCATAGCATTGGAAATGTAATTGAGGAAAAGATGTAATAAAAAATATTTTTAAAAAATGTGGTACAGTTCTAAACAAAGAATTTTCAACTGAGGAATACCGAATGGCTGAAAAGCACTTGAAAAAATGTTCAACATCCTTAATCATCAGGGAAATGCAAATTCAAACAACCTTGAGATTCCACCTCACACCACTAAGAATGGCTAAAATCAAACATCCAGGTGACAGCAGATGCTGGCAAGGATGTCGAGAAAGAGGAACACTCCTCCATTACTGGTGGGATTGCAAACTTGTACAACTCTGGAAGACAGTCTGGCGGTTCCTCAGAAAACTGGACACAGTATACAACCAGAAGATCAAGCAATACCTCTCCTGGGCATATACCCAGAAGATAATAAGCTTATTATTATTAAATAATGAGCTTATTTATTAAGCTATATACTCCACTATGTTCATAGCAGCCTTATTTATAATACCGGAGCTGGAAAGAACCCAGATGTCCCTCAACAGAGGAATGGATACAGAAAATATGGTACATTTTCACATTGGAGTACTACTCAGCTATTAAAAACAATGAATTTACGAAAATTTTAGGCAAATGGATGTATCTGGAGGATATCATGCTGAGTGAGGTAACCCAATCACAAAAGAACTCACATAATACACACTCACTGATAAATGGATATTAGCCCAGAAATTTAGAATACCCAAGATACAATTTGCAAAACACATGAAACTCAAGAAGAATGAAAACCAAAGCATGGACATTTTGCCCTTTCTTAGAATTGGGAACAAAACATCCATGGAAGGTGTTATAGAGAAAAAGTTTGGAGCTGAGATGAAAGAATGAACCATCCAGAGACTGCTGCACCCGGGGATCCATCCCATAATCAGCCACAAAACCATGACACTATTGCATATACCAGCAAGATTTTGCTGAAAGGACCCGATATAGCTGTCTCTTGTGAGGCTATGCCAGTTCCTGGCAAACACAGAAGTTTATGCGCACAGTCAGAGCTATTGGATGGAATACAGGGTGCCCAATGGAGGAGCTAGAGAAAGTACCCAAGGAGCTGAAGGGGTCTACATCCTTATAGGAGCATCAACAATATGAACTAAACAGTACCCCCAGAACTCATGTCTTCAGCTGCATATGTAGCAGAAGATGGACTAGTTGGCCATCTTTGGGAAGAGAGGCCCCTTGTTCTTGCAAACTTTATATGCCCCAGTACAGGGGACCACCAGGGCCAAGAAGTGGGAGTGTGTGAGTAGGGGAGCAGGGTGGGGGTAGGGTATAGGGGACTTTAGGGATAGCATTTGAAGTGTAAAGGAAGAAAATATCTAATATAAAATTGAAAAAATAAATGCAGAAACTGTTATGTTTTGGCTCCTCATATGGAATCATTAGCCTTGGTTGGTTGGGTGGACCCACAGTTTCTTGGCACCTGTTTAGATGGCAAAATATGGTGGCAGCATGTGGTAGAGGAAAATGTTAACTTTAATACAGGAAGGAGAACTAGAAGGAAGAAAAGAGGAGAGAGAGAGAGAGGGGGGGAGGGAGAGAGAGAGAGGAGAGGGAGAGGGAGAGGGAGAGGAGAGGGAGAGAGAGAGAGAGAATATAAAGAGAATGAATTACAAGACATCAATGTTTCACCAACTTGTTTGAGGATAAAGACTTAGTGAACTAAGACATCTCACTGGAATCCATTGGGTAAAAATTTCTCCATTTCCTAACAGGTCTACACTGAGAACAAGCTCATTACATATGAGCCCTTAGAGGGTAGTATGGTTAAACTGCAGTGTGTAAGTTGCCATTTAACTCTTTTGTGTCCCTTTGTATGCAGAGGGTTTGTTGATGCAGTCACGTTTGCCTGGTTTTGTTTTGTTCCTTGTACTTTGGCACCATATTGACTAAATTGCCAAATATACACCCATTGGGCAATTACATAACTTTCTATTTACAGTATTTATATAGTTCAATAAGCAGCTACGGCACCTTGCCATCCAGTGAAGCAGAATTCTCACCTATCAGTTCCCTAATCTCTTCCTCCTGTAGCCCAATGGCAGCATAAGGAAGGAGACAGCTGGCTGTGGTGATCTTCAGGAAAATAAGGCCAGTGTATGGACGATTTCACACTGTAGACAAAGCTTGTCCACACCCTCATCTACAGCCTTGCTGGCACTAGCACCTTTCTTCATCTCCATAGCCATTATTATCACAATGTACTTCCTCCTGGATCATTTGCAGAGCTGTTTTTTTTTTTCTTCAAAACAGAGTGGGGAGAATGACGAAGGACCCAGAAGGGACACACCCTAGCTCTGAGTCAGGACACCAGCCAGCATTAAGTTCCCTTCCTGTTTCTCCATGTACATTAAAACCATGCAGCCTCATGATGCCCTGTAGACAGTGTGTATTTTGTTGGCCATTTGCCCCTGGGCCGTGTGTGATCCACTGTCTCTCTGAAAGGTGAAGGAGAACCTTGATGAATAGGTTTTGTGGAGCCCAATCCAGCTGGAGGTATCACAGTTCTCAGAAGAGAAGTGAAGAGGTCTGGGCTCAGGGCAGGTAGCTGAGGTTCCTGCTACCAAGGAAATGTCACCAGCAGTGCCAGTGCAACAGCAGTGCAGACAGGTCCAAGGTTCAGTGATGACCTTGAGGAGTTCTCTTGAGGAGAGAGCACTCTACCCCAAGTGTTACACCTCAGTTATAAACACTCAATCTCCCACACTTCTCAGGGAAACACCTTGTGCACTTTATTCCATGTGGATAGGAACTTTAAAAACATTGAGGAGTAGGGTTTGATGCTGGGGTAGAGATTTCCCATTGACTCAGTTTGAGGCACTAGTGATGCTCTATTTGCATGGGGAAGAACTCGAGGTGTTTTCCTTTTGTGAGTGATTGCCAGGGTCCTCTCTGTGGGGTGTTGTGAGAGTAGGTTCAGAAAAGGATAGGGCAAAGTTCAACTTCTGCTGGTCTCAAATCTTTGAGATTCCTGGGGTGTGAGTTCACTCAACCTTATCAGTCTCATGTCTGTCTGATAACAAGGTCCCACATTCCCTCCAGCTTAAGTAACTGAGTATTGTTAGGTATCTTTCCTGTATTACTGCAGAGGGACCTAAAGTAAGGACCTAAGCCTTTCTGGGGTACTGGATCATGTGAGCAGGCCTGATATCTCTGCAGAAATGTAAGCTTGTGGTGGCAAGAAGTAATAACATTTGCAGCTTATGGGAGTCCAGGCATAAGGCAGTGACCACATCATTGTAGTTTACGCTCTGAAATCAGACTATGTGATAGTGGAGGTCTTCCAAGGAGTGGGAGACTAAAGGCATGATGTTGAAAGAGGCTCTGGATGTAATCCTGGCTCTTCCTCTTACTGAGTGCAAGATACATTTTAAAACCAAACCGTGCTTACCACATAAGTAACAGTATCTTCTGCTCTATGGATTAAATGGGGGTGATGCATATGAATGTGTTGATGAGCCCATGCTCCGCACAGTAGCATGAACTCATTACTGGCAGCTGCTGCAGTTAAAGCATCTTTGTTGCTCCCTCAGTCAGAAAAGCAGCTGGAGATAAGACAGTGCCTTCTGGAGGGCAGATGCATCACGGAACATCTGGGAGTGTGCTAGCCAACCCCAAAATGTGTCTCTCCCAGGAAAGCCAATACATTTTGCCTTGCTGCATATTGGTCACAAGCTTCTTGGATAAATGTGCTAAAAAGAACTCAGAAGTCAGGGCAAGAGTTTCTATAGTGTCTCCAGCACTGAGTTTCCTTGCCCGCGGTGTCTCCGGACACCCACAAGGACCCAAAAAGGATCCCCCACGGGATCTTAAGACCTCTGGTGAGTGGAACACAGAGTCTGCTACAATCCAATCGCATGGAACCTGAGACTGCATTAACTAGGGAAGCAGATAACCTGGCCTGATCAGGGGCACAAGTCCCTTCCGGTCCACTCCAGCAACAGGGTTCCTTGCCCACGCAGTCTCTGGACACCCCCAAGGTCCTCACAGGACGCTCCACGGGATCTTAAGACCTCTTGTGAGTCGAACACAACCTCTGTCAGGAGGCAGGTTTGAAAACCAGATATCTGGGCACCTTCCCTGCAAGAGGAGAGCTTGCCTGCAGAGAGTACTCTGACCACTGAAACTAAGCAGAGATCTATTCTCTCAGGTCTGCTGATAGAGGCTAATATAATCACCTGAGGAACAAGCTCTAACCAGAGACAACTATAACAACTAGCTTCAGAGATTACCAGATGGAAAAAGGCAAATGTAAGAATCCTACTAACAGAAATCAAGACCATTCACCATCATCAGAAGGCAGCACTCCCACTTTGCCCAGTCCAGGGCACCCCAACACACCCAAAAAGCTAGACCCGGATTTAAAAGCATATCTCATGATAATGGTAGAGGACATCAAGAAGGACTTAATAACTCACTTAAAGAAATACAGGAGAACACAGCTAAACAGGTAGAAGACCTTAAGAGGAAACACAATAATTCCTTAAAGAATTGCAGGAAAACAAGACCAAACAGGTGATGGAATTGAATAAAACCATCCAAGACCTAAAAAGGGAAGTAGACACAATAAAGAAAATCCAAAGTGAGGCAATGCTGGAGATAGAAACCCTAGGAAAGAAAACTGGAATCATAGATGAGAGCATCAGCAACAGAATACAAGAGATGGAAGAGAGAATCTCAGCTGCAGAAGATTCCATAGAGAACATCGGCACAACAATCAAAGAAAATACAAAACACAAAAAAGATCCTAACTCAAATCATCCAGGAAATCCAGGACACAATGAGAAGACCAAACCTACGGATAATAGAAGTGGGTGATAATGAAGATTTTCAACTTAAAGGGCCAGCAAACATCATCAACAAAATTATAGAAGAAAACTTCCCAAATCTAAAGAATGACATGCCCATGAACATACAAGAAGCCTACAGAACTCCAAATAGACTGGACCAGAAAAGAAATTCCTCCCAACACATAATAATCAGAATAACAAATGCATTAAATAAAGATAGAATATTAAAAGCAGTCAGGGAAAAAGGTCAAGTAACATATAAACGCAGGCCTATCAGAATTACACCAGACTTTTCATCAGAGACTATGAAAGCCAGAAGAGCCTGGACAGATGTTATACAGACACTAAGAGAACACAAATGCCAGCCCAGGCTACTATACTCGGCCAAACTCTCAATTACCATAGATGGAAAAACCAATGTATTCCACGACAAAACCAAATTCACACATTATCTTTCCACGAATCCAGCTCTTAAAGGATAATAACAGAAAAACAAAAAAAACAATACAAGGACGGAAACCACGCGCTAGAAAAAGTAAGAAAGTAATCCTTCAACAAACAAAAAGAAGACATCCACAAGAAGAGAATGGGAACTCTAACAACAAAAATAAAAGGAAGCAACAATTACTTTTCCTTAATATCTCTTAATATCAATGTACTCAATTCCCCAATAAAAAGACAAAGATTAACAGAGTGGCTACACAAAAAGGACCCAACATTCTGCTGCTTACAGGAAACCCATCTCAAGGAAAAAGACACTACCTCACAGTGAAAGCCTGGAAAACAAACTTTCAAGCAAATGGTCGAAAGAAACAAGCTGGAGTAGCCATTCTAATATCGAATAAAATCGACTTCCAACCCAAAGTTATCAAAAAAGACAAGGAGGGACACTTCATACTCATCAAAGGTAATATCCTCCAAGAGGAACTCTCAATTCTGAATATGCTCCAAATGCAAGGGCAGCCACATTCATTAAAGACACTTTCGTAAAGCTCAAAGCACACATTGTACCTCACACAATAATAGTGGGAGACTTCAATACAACACTTTCATCAATGGACAGATCATGGAAACAGAAACTGAACAGGGACACAGTGAAACTAACAGAAGTTATGAAACAAATGGACTTAACAGATATCTACAGAACATTTTATCCTAAAACAAGAGGATATGCCTTCTTCTCCGCACCTCACGGGACCTTCTCCAAAATTGACCATATAATTGGACACAAAACAGGCCTCAACAGATACAAAAATATTGAAAATTTCCCATGCATCCTATCAGACCACCATGAACTAAGGCTGATCTTCAATAACAACATAAATAATAGAAAGCCAACATTCACGTGGAAATGGAAAAACACTCTTCTCAATGATGCCTTGGTCAAGGAAGGAATAAAGAGAGAAATTAAAGACTTTTTAGAGTTTAATGAAAATGAAGCCGCAACATACCCAAACCTCTGGGACACAATGAAAGCATTTCTAAGAAGAAAACTCATAGCTCTGAGTGCCTCCAAAAGAAAATAGAGAGAGCACATACTAGCAGCTTGACAAAACACCTAAAAGCTCTATAAAAAAAAGGAAGAAAATTCACCCAAGAGGAGTAGACTGCAGGAAATAATCAAACTCAGGGGCGAAATCAACCAAGTGGAAACAAAGAATTATTCAACTATTCAAGGAATTAACCAAACGAGGAGTTGGTTCTTTGAGAAAATCAACAAGATAGATAAACCCTTAGCCAGACTCATTAGAGGGCACAGGGACAGCATCCTAATTAACAAAATCAGAAATGAAAAGGGAGACATAACAACAGATCCTGAAGAAATTCAAAACACCATCCGATCTTTCTACAAAAGGCTATACTCAACAAAACTGGAAAACCTGGACGAAATGGACAATTTTCTAGACAGATATCAGGTACCAAAGTTAAATCAGGATCAAGTTAACCGTCTAAACAGTCCCATATCGCCTAAAGAAATAAAAGCAGTCATTAATAGTCTCCCAGTCAAAAAAGGCCAGGAACAGATGTGTTTAGTGTAGAGTTCTATCAGACCTTCAAAGAAGATCTAATTCAAGTCTGCACAAACTATTCCACAAAATAGAGGTAGAAGGTACTCTACCCAACTCATTCTATGAAGCCACAATTACTCTGATACCTAAACCACAGAAAGAACCAACAAAGATAGAGTCCTTCAGACCAATGTCCCTTATGAATATTGACGAAAAAATACTCAATAAAATTCTTGCTAACCGAATCCAGGAACACATTAAAGCAATCATCCATCCTGACCAAGTATGTTTTATTCCAGGGATGGAGGGATGACTTAATCTATGGAAATCCATCAACGTAATCCATTATATAAAAAAACTCAAAGACAAAATCACATGATCATCTTGTTAGATGCGAAAAAAGCATTCGACAAGATCCAACACCCATTCACGATAAAAAGTCTTGGAAAGATCAGGAATTCAAGGCCCATACCTAAACATGATAAAAGCAATCTACAGCAAACCAGTAGCCAATATCAAAGTAAATGGTGAGAAGCTGGAAGCAGTCCCACTAAAATCAGGGACTAGACAAGACTGCCGACTTTCTCCCTACTTATGCAACATTGTACTTGAAGTCCTAGCCAGAGCAATTCGACAACAAAAGGAGATCAACGGGATACAAATTGGAAAAGATGAAGTCTAAACATCACATTTTGCAGATGATATGATAGTATATATAGGTGACCCTAAAAATTCCACCAGAGAACTCCTAAACATGATAAACAGCTTTGGTGAAGTAGCTGGATATAAAATTAACTCAAACAAGTCAATGGCCTTTCTCTACACAAAGAATAAACAGGCTGAGAAAGAAATTAGGGAAACAACACCCTTCTCAATAGTCACAAATAATATAAAATATCTTGGTGTGACTCTAACTAAGGAAGTGAAAGATCTGTATGATAAGAACTTCAAGTCTCTGAAGAAAGACATTAAAGAAGATCTCAGAAGATGGAAAGATGATCTCCCATGCTCATGGATTGGCAGGATCAACATTGTAAAAATGGCTATCTTGCCAAAAGCAATCTACAGATTCAATTCAATCCCCATCAAAATTCCAACTCAATTCTTCAGTGAATTACTAAGAGCAATCTGCAAATTCATCTGGAATAACAAAAAACCTAGCATAGCAAAAACTCTTCTCACGGATAAAAGAACCTATGGTGGAATCACCATGCCTGACCTAAAGCTGTACTAGAGATCAATTGTGATAAAAACTGCATGGTACTGGTATAGTGACAGACCAGTAGACTAATGGAATAGAATTGAAGACCCAGAAATGAAGCCACACACCTATGGTCACTTGATCTTCGACAAGGGAGCTAAAAACATCCAGTGGAAGAAAGACAGCATTTTCAACAAATGGTGTTGGCACAACTGGTGGTTATCATGTAGGAGAATGTGAATTGATCCATTCCTATCTCCTTGTACTAAGGTCAATTCTAAGTGGATCAAGGAACTCCACATAAAACCAGAGACACTGAAACTTATAGAGGAGAAAGTGGGGGAAAATCCTCGACGATATGGGCACAGGGGAAAAATTCCTGAATAGAACAGCAATGGCTTGTGCTGTAAGATTGAGAATTGACAAATGGGATCCGGCCACCCTCCCAGCTGGAGGAGGACAGGAGTCCGCCCAGCACTGGAGCCCTCTGCCTCAGGAGCAGGGAGAGCCATCTTGGTTCCGGGACTCCACTGAACTAAGGAACTTAGTATGCACAGGTGAGAGTGTGCACCACAGAGGCAGACAGCTTCTGGGACAGGCGGGAGCCACAGAGCCGCTGAGGCAGCACCCTTTTCAGGCCGCAGACATCCGGCCACCCTCCCAGCCGGAGGAGGACAGGAGTCCGCCCGGCATGGGAGCCCTCTGTCTCAGGAGCAGGGAGCACCATCTTGGTTCCGGGACTCCACAGAACTAAGGAACTTAGTCTCCACAGGTGAGAGTGTGCACCACAGAAGCTGACAGCTTCTGTGACCTGCCAAAGCAACACAGCATCTGGGAACGGTCCTGTTTTGGGCCTTCTTCTTCGGCCAGGAAGAGGTCCAAACACCTATCAGATCACCTCTATCTGTGCACCTTCTCTGTAAGAGGAGAGCTTGCCAGCAGAGAGTGCTCTAACCACTGAAACTCAGAGGAGAGAGCCTGTCTCCCAGGTCTGCTGATAGACAGTAATCAGAATCACCAGAAGAACAATCTCTAAACAGAGACAACTATAACAACTAACTCCAGAGATTACCAGATGTCGAAAGGTAAACGTAAGAATCATACTAACAGAAACCAAGACCACTCACCATCATCAGAACCCAGCACTCCCACTTTGCTCAGTCCAGGGCACCCCAAAACACCCGAAATGCTAGACCTGGATTTAAAAGCATATCTCATGATGATGGTAGAGGACATCAAGAAGGACTTTAATAACTCACTTAAAGAATTACAGGAGAACATTGCTAAAGAGTTACAAGTCCTTAAAGAAAAACAGGATAACACAATCAAACAGGTAGAAGTCCTTAAAGAAAAACAGGAAAAGACAACCAAACAGGTAGAAGTCCTTAAAGAAAAACAGGAAAACACATCCAAACAGGTGATGTAAATGAACAAAACCATACTAGACCTAAAAAGGGAAGTAGACACGTTAAAGAAAACCCAAAATGAGGAAACACTGGAGATAGAAACGCTAGGAAAGAAATCTGGAACCATAGATGCGAGCATCAGCAACAGAATACAAGAGATGGAAGAGAGAATCTCAGGTGCAGAAGATTCCATAGAGAACATCGGCACATCAATCAAAGAAAATGGAAAATGCAAAAAGATTCTAACTCAAAACATCCAGGAAATCCAGGACACAATGAGAAGATCAAACCTACGGATAATAGGAGTGGATGAGAATGAAGATTTTCAACTTAAAGGGCCAGCAAACATATTCAACAAAATTATAGAAGAAAACTTCCCAAATCTAAAGAAAGAGATGCCCATGAACATACAAGAAGCCTACAGGGGCTGGTGAGATGGCTCAGTGGGTAAGAGCACCCGACTGCTCTTCCAAAGGTCCAGAGTTCAAATCCCAGCAACCACATGGTGGCTCACAACCATCCGTAATGAGATCTGGCGCCCTCTTCTGGAGTGTCTGAAGACAGCTACAGTGTACTTACATATAATAAATAAATAAATCTTAAAAAAAAAAAAAAAAAAAGAAGCCTACAGAACTCCAAATAGACTGGACCAGAAAAGAAATACCTCCCAACACATAATAATCAGAACAACAAATGCACTAAATAAAGATAGAATACTAAAAGCAGTAAGAGAAAAAGGCCAAGTAACATATAAAGGCAAGCCTATCAGAATTACACCAGACTTTTCACCAGAGACTATGAAAGCCAGAAGAGCCTGTACAGATGTTATATAGAAACTAAAAGAACACAAATTCCAGCCCAGGCTACTATACCCAGCCAAACTCTCAATTAACATAGATGGAGAAACCAAAGTATTCCACGACAAAACCAAATTCACACATTATCTTTCCACGAATCCAGCTCTTCAAAGGATAATAACAGAAAAAATCCAATACAAGGACGGGAACCACGCCCTAGAAACAACAAGAAGGTAATCCCTCAACAAACCTAAAAGAAGACAGCCACAAGAACAGAATGCCAACTTTAACAACAAAAATAACAGGATGGAACAATTACTTTGCCTTAATATCTCTTAATATCAATGGACTCAATTCCCCAATAAAAAGACATAGACTAACAAACTAGCTACACAAAAAAGAACCAACATTTTGCTGCTTACAGGAAACTCATCTCAGAGAAAAAGATAGACACTACCTCAGAATGAAAGGCTGGAAAACAATTTTCCAAGCAAATGGTATGAAGAAACAAGCTGGAGTAGCCATTCTCATATCTGATAAGATTGACTTCCAACCCAAAGTCATCAAAAAAGAGAAGGAAGGGCACTTCATACTCATCAAAGGTAAAATCCTCCAAGAGGAACTATCAATTCTGAATATCTATGCTCCCAATACAAAGGCAGCCACATTCATTAAAGAATCTTTAGTAAAGCTCAAAGCACAGATTGCACCTCACACAATAATAGTGGGAGACTTCAACACACCACTTTCACCAATTTACAGAACATGGAAACAGAAACTAAACAGGGACACAGTGAAACTAACAGAAGTTATGAATCAAATGGATCTGGCAGATATCTACAGAACATTCTATCCTAAAACAAAAACATATACCTTCTTCTCAGCACCTCATGGTACCTTCTCCAAAATTGACCATATAATTGGTCACAAAACAGGCCTCAAAAGATACAAAAATATTGAAATTGTCCCATGCATCCTATCAGATCACCATGGACTAAGGCTGATCTTCAATAACAAAATAAATAATAGAAAGCCAACATTCACGTGGAAAATGAACAACACGCTTCTCAATGATACCTTGGTCAAGGAAGGAATAAAGAAAGAAATTAAGGACTTTATAAACTTCAATGAAAAAGAAGCCTCAACATACCCAAACTTATGGGACGCAATGAACGCATTTCTAAGAGGAAAACTCATAGCTGTGAGTGCCTCCAAAAGAAACTAGAGAGAGCACACATTAGCAGCTTGACAACATACTTAAAAGCACTAGAACAAATGGAAGCAAATTCAACCAAGAGGAGTAGACGGCAGGAAATAATCAAACTCAGGGGCGAAATCAACCAAGTGGAAACAAGAAGAACTATTCAAAGAATCAACCAATCATGAGCTGGTTCTTTGAGAAAATCAACAAGATAGATAAACCCTTAGCCAGACTCACTAGAGGGCACAGGGAAAGCATTCTAATTAACAAAATCAGAAATGAAAAAAATAGACATAACAACAGATCCTGAAGAAATCCAAAACACCATCAGATCCTTCTACAAAAGGCTATACTCAACAAAACTGGAGAACCTGGATGAAATGGAGAAGTTTCTAGACAGATACCAGTTACCAAAGTTGAATCAAGATCAGGTTAATGATCTAAACAGCCCTATATCGCCCAAAGAAATAGAAGCAGTCATTAATTGTTTCCCAACCGTAAAAAGCCAGGACCAGATGGGTTTAGTGCAGAGTTCTATCAGACCTTCAAAGAAGATCTAATCCCAGTTCTTCACAGACTACTCCACAAAATAGAGGTAGAAGGTACTCTACCCAACTCATTCTATGAAGCCACAATCACTCTGATACCTGAACCACAAAAGGACCCAAAAAAGATAGAAAACTTCAGACCAATATCCCTTATGAATATTGATGCAAAAATTCTCAATAAATTTCTTGCTAAATGAATCCAAGAACACATCAAAACAATCATCCATTCTGACCAAGTAGGTTTCATCCCAGGGATGCAGGGATGGTTCAATATACAGAAATCCATCAACGTAATCCAGTATATAAACAAACTCAAATACAAAAACCACATGATCATCCCGTTAGATGCGGAAAAAGCATTTGACAAGATCCAACACCCATTCATGATAAAAGTCTTGGAAAGATCAGGAATTCAAGGCCCATACCTAAATATGATAAAAGCAATCTACAGCAAACCAGTATCCAACATCAAAGTAAATGGTGAGAAGCTTGAAGCCATCCAACTAAAATCAGGGACTAGACAAGGCTGTCCACTCTCTCCATACCTATTCAACATTGGACTTGAAGTCCTAGCCAGAGCAATTCGACAACAAAAGGAGATCAAAGGGATACAAATTGGAAAAGATGAAGTCAAAATATCACTTTTTGCAGATGATATGATAGTATATATAAGTGACCCTAAAAATTCCACCAGAGAACACCTAAACCTGATAAACAGCTTCGGTGAAGTAGCTGGATATAAAATTAACTCAAACAAGTCAATGGCCTTTCTCTACACAAAGAATAAACAGGCTGAGAAAGAAATTAGGGAAACAACACCGTTCTCAATAGTCACAAATAATATAAAATATCTTGGCGTGACTCTAACTAAGGAAGTGAAAGATCTGTATAATAAAAACTTCAAATCTCTGAAGAAAGACATTAAAGAAGATCTCAGAAGATGGAAAGATCTCCCATGCTCATGGATTGGCAGGATCAACATTGTAAAAATGGCTATCTTGCCAAAAGCAATCTACAGATTCAATGCAATCCCCATCAAAATTCCAACTCAATTCTTCAACGAATTAGAAAGTGCAATCTGAAAATTCATCTGGAATAACAAAAAACCTAGCATAGCAAAAACTCTTCTCAAGGATAAAAGAACCTCTGCTGGAATCACCATACCTGACCTATAGCTTTACTACAGAGCAATTGTGATAAAAACTGCATGGTACTGGTATAGTGACAGACAAGTAGACCAATGGAATAGAATTGAAGACTCAGAAATGAAGCCACACACCTATGGTCACTTGATCTTCGACAAGGGAGCTAAAACTATCCAGTGGAAGAAAGACAGCATTTTCAACAAATGGTGCTGGCACAACTGGTTGTTATCATGTAGAAGAATGCGAATTGATCCATTCCTATCTCCTTTTATTAAGGTCAAATCTAATTGGATCAAGGAACTTCACATAAAACCAGAGACACTGAAACTTATAGAGGAGAAAGTGGGGAAAAGCCTTGACGATATGGGCACAGGGGAAATATTCTTGAATAGAACAGCAATGGCTTGTGCTGTAAGATCGACAATTGACAAGTGGGACTTCATGAAACTGCAAAGCTTCTGCAAGGCAAAAGACACCATCAATAAGACAAAAAGACCACCAACAGATTGGGAAAGGACCTTTACCTATCCTAAATCAGATAAGGGACTAATATTCAATATATATAAAGAACTCAAGAAGGTGGATTCCAGAAAATCAAATAACCCCATTAAAAAATGTGGCTCAGAACTGAACAAATAATTCTCACCTGAGGAATAACGAATGGCAGAGAAGCACCTGAAAAAATGTTCAACATCCTTAATCATCAAGGAAATGCAAATCAAAACAACCCTGAGATTCCACCTCACACCAGTCAGAATGGTAAGATCAAAAATTCAGGTGACAGCAGATGCTGGCGAGGATGTGGAGAAAGAGGAACACTCCTCCATTGTTGGTGGGATTGCAAGCTTGTACATCCACTCTGGAAATCAGTCTGGTGGTTCCTCAGAAAATTGGACAGTACTACAGGAGGATCCCACAGTACCTCTCCTGGGCATATATCCAGAAGGTGTTCTAACCGGTAAGAAGGATACATGCTCCCGTATGTTCATAGCAGCCTTATTTATAATAGCAAGAAGCTGGAAAGAACCCAGATGCCCCTCAACAGATAAATGGATACAGAAAATGTGGTACATTTACACAATGGAGTACTACTCAGCTATTAAAAAGAATGAATTTATGAAATTCCTAGGCAAATGGTTGGACCTGGAGGGCATCATCCTGAGTGAGGTAACCCAATCACAAAATAACTCAAATGATATGTACTCACTGATTAGTGGATATTAGCCCAGAAACTTAGAATACCCAAGATATAATATACAATTTGTGAAACATATGAAACTGAAGAAGAACCAAGACCAAAGTGTAGACACTTTGGCCCTTCTTAGAATTGGGAAAAAAGACACATGGAAGGAGTCACAGAGACAAAGTTTGGAGCTGAGACAAAAGGATAGACCATCTAGAGACTGCCATATCCAGGGATCCATCCCATAATTAGCCTCCAAACGATGACACCAATGCATACACTAGCAAGCGTTTGCTGAAAGAACCCTGATATTGCTGTCTCTTGTGAGACTAGGCCGGGGCCTAGCAAACACAGATATGGATGCTCACAGTCAGTTATTGTTTGGATCACAGTGCCCCCAGTGGAGGAGATAGAGAGAGTACCCAAGGAGCTAAAGGGATCTGCAACCCTATAGGTGGAACAACATTATGAACTAACCAGTACTCAGGAGCTCTTGACTCTAGCTGCACATGTCTCTAAAGATGGCCTAGTTGGCCATCACTGGAAAGAGAGGTCCATTGGCCATGCAAACTTCATATGCCCATGTACAGGGGAACACCAGGGCCAAAAGAATGGGAATGGGTGGGTAGGGGAGTGGGGGGGGGAGGGTATGGTGGACATTTTGGATAGCATTGGAAATATAATTGAGGAACATACATAATAAAAAAGATATTTAAAGAAAAACTTGTTTCTATAGCAATAGCATCAGCTCTGACCATCAGAGCCTACTTGGATGCTTAGGGGGTGAATGTTGGCAGACTTGCTCAGACTTTATTGTTCCCAGTCTTTCAGCACATAACATTTAATTTTTTCATGTTCTACAAACTAGCTTATTGTAAGCCTGATTTCTTGTTAGTGCTTTAGTAGGTAAGTGGGTAAGGGATTATGCAGATAAATCTCCAACTCCTTTATGGAGGACCACAGCATCCAAAGCACACATTTTGGGGGATTGTTAGATGGGAACTCAGTGGGGGAAATAAATTGCCAGTCACAGAGTAAGAAGCCTGATGATTGTTAGGTCTTGGGCAATTTCCAAAACAGTCTAAGGACCAGTGGCCAGAGTGCTAATGCCAGAAGGGCCTATGCCTGGCTGAGCAAAGACTGCCACCTGCTGGCCATGGAACATACAACTGCTGAGGGCATCATTTGCAAACCCACACTCTCAAAAAACATTGTAGAACTGGGGTGAAGAGAAAAAGAAAATACTTAAGACATAGTGTTTTGCCACGTGTGTTTTAACCTGTAGTTGATATATAAAACCATACAGCAGAGGCACTGGGATTAATATGTCATTTTCCATTGTGCATCCTTTGTGTCTGTGTGTGTGTGTGTGTGTGTGTGTGGTGTTGGTGATGGTGGTCTGGCTACTTTGTCCAAGGTGGCCTTCATCTCCTGTTACAGGGCAACTCGGACATTATAGCTTCTGAAGAAAGTTTGGTCCAGAAGTGCATGCCACTGCACCCAGAAATTGCACTGTAATTTTTAGGATCTGACAAGTTGTAAATAATGACAACATGCCAGTCATGAGTCTAACTGCTGCATGTATCTTGTTCACTTATTTTACATCTCTGCAAATACACATAGGTGAATGTGTCCTACACAAAGTTGACCAGCAGGGAACTCGATGTGTCTGATATTAACCCATGTGATGTAGTATGAGACATACATATAAATCCTGAAGACGATTTTATCTTCGCATTTGAGTCAAAACCACAAATATATACTAATCAGTTCCTAGGTGTATATCCTACTGTGTTGCACAATGTGGGCTTCCAAACCCGATAATGGATAGGGGCCTTGTCTTCAAGGAGGTCTGAGTCTAGGTGGGGCGGGGGTGGGGGTGGGGGACGTCAGGTATATGTTGTAGGTTGTATCTGAAGGCACTAGAGCAATGCACAGAACTCTCATGAAATGTGTAGGGTGACAACCCGAGGAAATTACCAGATAGCAAGAAATGGATTCCTGGCCTGCAGAGCCTTTTATAAGCAACACTAAAGAAAGGCCTGAGGGGAAGGATGAGGACTTCATGTAAGGAAGATGAGCCTTTCTGATGACTAACCAGTTAGCATAGTCTCCCTACACATGCATTTGGCTTAAGAATAGGGGACCCCATTGCCTACCAAGCAGCATCCTGGGAGTAGATCTCTTGAGCCTCCCACATCTAAACCCTATGTTGCTACAGCCCTTCCTGTTTGTGTCACTTGAGAAACATAGGAGTCCAAAGGGCTAAAGAGCTCTGTGAGTTAGAGAAGAGTTCCGGGAGCCAGGCTACACTCATGTCCCTGGCTGGCATTCAGCAGTTGTGTGTCCTTGGGCAAGTCACTTAGCTTCACAGTCCCGACTTTCTCACTATATTGTATTCAGAATCAGGATGGCTTCATTCTTGTGACACATGCAGAACAGAGCCTTGTGGTCAGGGGCCTGTTTCTATGTGGTTGTGCTAAGAGCAATACTTTTAAGTTTCATTTGAGTGAATGCTTTTCTCTTTTTCGTTTTTTTTTTTTTTACCTGTCTCTTATTCACTGTGAGTTATCACTGACCTGGGATTTGGGAATGGAAAGAATTGATTGGGGTTAGGATATTTGAAAGAAAATGTCTCCTTCCATTCACCTGGGGAAAAAAAAACCAAAAATTTCAGGGTGGATGCCATTAATCTTTAAATTCAGGCTTTGTTGTGAGCCTGAATCCTTATCCAATTGCATTGGCGCCAATTCCTGACACTCTGTTCTGCTTGCAGAAGGAGCCTAGCATAACTGTCCTCTGAGAGGCTCCATCCAGCAGCTGACTGTAACAGGCAAGGACCCATAGCCAAACAATGGATGGAGTTTGGGGATTCTTATGGAAGAGGTAGGGGAAGGATTGAAGGCCCTGAAGGGGATAGGAACTCCACAGGTAGACCAACAGAGTCAACTAATGTGGACCCTTGTGGTTCCCAGAGACTGAACCAACCAAAGAGCATATATAGGCTAGACCTAGGCCCCCTGCACATATGTAGCAGATGTGCAGCTTGGTCTTCATATGAGTCCCGAAGAACTGGAGCTGGGGCTATCCCAAAAGCTATTGCCTGTGTGTGGGATATGTTTTTCTAGCTGGACTACTTGTCTGTCCTCTGTGGGAGAGGAAGCACCTAGCCTCACAGAGATTTGAAGTGCCAGGGTGAAGGGATGCCCAGAGGGGGCCTCCAAACTCTCGGAGGAGAAGGGGATGGGGAGGGAATGTGGGAGGGGGTGACCAGGAGGGGGACAGTGATCAGAATGTAAAGTGAATCAAAAAATAAATTTTAGAGCACCGAGTCACCTAGGCACGGAGTTGGCAAACACCCCCAAGGTCCCTAGAGGACTCTCCACGAGATCTTAGGACCACCAGTGAGTGGAACACAACCTCTGTTCTATCCAGATCCCAAGGTAACTGAGAAGGCATAAGGGAAGTAGAAATCCCAGCCTGACCAGGGTCACAAGTCCCTTCTGGTCTGCGGCAGCATCGGATCACCTGGGCGCTGAGTTGGAGGACATCCCCAAGGTCCATAGAGGACTCTCCATGTGATCTTAGGACCTCTGGTGCGTGGAACACAACTTCTGTTCCAATCCCATCACGTGGGACCGGAGACAGCATTAGGGAAGCAGAAAACCCGGCCTGACAAGGGTCACAAATCCCTTCCTGTCCACATCAGCACCACTTCACCTTGGGCACATAGTCGGCAGACACCCCCAAGGTCCCTAGGGGACAACTTCTGAGGCAGACAATGTTTCAGGCTACCACCATCCAGGCAACTTCCCTGCCAGAGGAGAGATGTCCATCCTGCCTGGTAGGGCTTTGGCTGAGCACCTGGGGGAGCCATCTTGGTTCCCAATTCCCCTGAGACTAGTCTGTGCAAGTGAGAATGTGGACTACAGAAGCTAAGAGCTTCTGGGACAGGATGAAGCTGACAGCTTCTGGGACAGGCCCTGTTTCAGGAATTTATCTTCTGCCAGGAGTCAGGTCTAAACACCAGATATCTGTGAACCTTCCCTGCAAGAGGAGAACTTGCCTGCAGAGAGTGCTCTGACGACTGAAACTCAGAAGAGAGCTACTCTCCTATGTCTGCTGATAGAGGCTAACAGAATCATGAGAGGAACAAGCTCTAACCAGAGACAACTATAACAAGTAACTCCAGAGATTACCAGATGGCAAAAGGCAAATATAAGAATCTTACTAAAAGAAACCAAAACCACTCACCATCATCACAATGCAGCATTCCCACCTCACCCAGTCCTGGGCACCTCTACACACCCGAAAACCTATTCTCAGATTTAAAAGCATATCTCATGATGATGGTAGAGGACATCAAGAAGGACGTTAATAACTCACTTAAAGAAATACAGGAGAATACTGCTAAAGAGTTACAAGATCTTAAAGAAAAACAGGAAAACACAACCAAACAGGTAGAAGTCCTTAAAGAAAAACAGGAAATCACATCCAAACAGGTGATGGAAATGAACAAAACCATACTAGACCTAAAAAGGGAAGTAGACAAAATAAAGCAAACCCAAAGTGAGGCAACGCTGGGGATAGAAACCCTAGGAAAGAAATCTGGAATCATAGATGAGAGCATCAGCAACAGAACACAAGAGATGGAAGAGAGAATTTCAGATGCAGAAGATTCCATAGAGAACATCGGCACAACAATCAAAGAAAATACAAAATGCAAAAGGATCCTAACTCAAAACATCCAGGAAATCCAGGAAACAATGAGAAGACTAAATGTAAGGATAACTGGAGTAGATGAGAATGATGATTTTCAACTTAAAGGGCCAGCAAATATCTTCAACAAAATTATAGAAGAAAACTTCCCAAACCTAAGGAAAGAGATGCCCATGAACATACAAGAAGCATACAGAACTCCAAATAGACTGGATGACAAAAGAAATTCCTCCCAACACATAATAATAAGAAAACAAATACACTAAATAAAGATAGAATAGTAAAAGCAGTAAGGGAAAAAGGTCAAGTAACATAGAAAGGCAAGCCTATCAGAATTACACCAGACTTTTCACCAGAGACTATGAAAGCCAGAAGATCCTGGACAGATGTTATACAGACATTAAGAGAACACAAATGCCAGCCCAGGCTACTATACCCAGCCAAACTTTCAATAACCATAGATGGAGAAACCAAAGTATTCCACGAAAAAAACCAAACTCACACATTATCTTTCCACAAATCCTGCCCTTCAAGGGATAATAACAGGAAAAAACCAATACGAGGACAGAAACCACACCCTAGAAAAAGCAAGAAAGTAATCTTTCAACAAACCTAAAGGAAGACAGACACAAGAACAGAATGCCAACTCTAACAACAAAAATAATAGGAAGCAACAAATAATTTTCTTAATATCTCTTAATATCAATGGAATCAGTTCCCCAATAAAAATCAATAGACTGACATACTGGCTACACAAACAGGACCCAAATTTCTGATACTTACAGGACACCCATCTCAGGGAAAAAGACAGACACTACCTCAGAATGAAAGGCTGGAAAACAATTTTCCAAGCAACTGTTCTGAAGAAACAAGCTGGAGTAGCCATTCTAATATCGATTAAAATCGACTTCCAACCCAAAGTTATCAAAAAAGACAAGGAGGGACACTTCATCCTCATCAAAGTTAAAATCTTCCAAGAGAAACTCTTGGAAGATTTTGGAACAATTCTGCATATCTATGCTCCAAATGCAAGGGCAGCCACATTCATTAAAGACACTTTAGTAAACTCAAAGCACACATTGCACCACACACAATAATAGTGGGAGATTTCAACATACAACTTTCATCAATGGACAGATCATGGAAACAGAAACTAAACAGGGACACAGTGAAACTAACAGAAGTTATGAAACAAATGGATTTAACAGATATCTACAGAACATTTTATCCTAAAACAAAAGGATATACCTTCTTCTCAGCACCTCATGGTACCTTCTCTAAAATTGACCATATAATTGGTCACAAAACAGACCTCAACAGATATAAAAATATGGAAATTGTCCCATGCATCCTATCAGATCACCATGGACTAAGGCTGATCTTCAATAACAAAATAAATAATAGAAAGCCAACATTCACGTGGAAAATGAACAACACTCTTCTCAATGATACCTTGGTCAAGGAAGGAATAAAGAAAGAAATTAAAGACTTTTTAGAGTTTAATAAAAATGAAGCCACAACATACCCAAACTTATGGGACACAATGAAAGCATTTCTAAGAGGAAAACTCATAGCTCTGAGTGCTTCCAAAAAGAAACTAGAAAGAGAACACACCAGCAGCTTGTCAACACACCTAAAAGCTCTAGAGCCAAAGAAAGCAAATTCACCCAAGAGGAGTAGAGAGCAGGAAATAATCAAACTCAGGGGTGAAATCAACCAAGTGGAAACAAGAAAAACTATTCAAAGAATAAACCAAATGAGGAGCTGGTTCTTTGAGAAAATCAACAAGATAGATAAACCCTTAGCCAGACTTACTAAAGGGCACAAGGACAGCATCCTAATTAACAAAATCAGAAATGAAAAGTGAGACATAACTACAGATCCTGAAGAAATCCAAAATACCATCAGATCCTTCTACAAAAAACTATTCTCAACAAAACTGGAAAACCTGGATGAAATGGACAAATTTCTAGACAGATACCACATACCAAACTTAAATCAGGATCAGGTTAATGATCTCAACAGTCCTATATCCCCAAAAGAAATTGAAGCAGTCATTAATAGTCTCCCCACCAAAAAAAGCCCAGGACCAGATGGGTTTAGTGCAGAGTTCTATCAGACCTTCAAAGAAGATCTAATTCCAGTTCTGCACAAACTATTCCACAAAATTCAAGCAGAAGGTACTCTACCCAATTCATTCTATGAAGCCACAATTACTCTGATACCTAAACCACAGAAAGACCCAACAAAGACAGAGAACTTCAGACCAATTTCCCTTATCAATATCGATGCAAAAATAAAATTCTTGCTAACTGAATCCAAGAACACATCAAAACAATCATCCAACCTGACCAAGTAGGTTTCAGTCCAGGGGTTCAGGAATGGTTTAATATATGGAAATCCATCAACGTAATCCACTATAGAAACAAACTCAAAGACAAAAACCACATGAACATCGGCTTAGATTCGGTGAAACCGTTTGATAAAATCCAACACCCATTCAGGATAAAAGTCTTGGAAAGATCAGGAATTTGAGGCCCATAACTAAACCTGATAAAATCAATCTACAGCAAAACAGTAGACAACATCAAAGTAAATGGTGAGAAGCTGGAAGCAATCCCACTAAAATCAGGGACACGTCAAGGCTGACCACTTTCTCCATACCTATACAACGTAGTATTTGAAATCCTAGTCAGAGCAATTCCACAACAAAAGGAGATCAAGTGGATACAAATTGGAAATGAAGAAGTCAAAATATCACATTTTGCAGATGATATGATAGTATGTATAAGTGAACCTAAAAATTCCACCCAAGAACTCCTACACCTGATAAACAACTTCAGTGAAGTAGCTGGATATAAAATTAACTCAAACAAGTCAATGGCCTTTCTCTACACAAAGGATAAACAGGCTGAGAGAGAAATTAGGGAAACAACACCCTCATAAATCTGCAAAGTTTCTGTAAGGCAAAAGACACTGTCAATAAAACAAAAAGGCCACCAACAGATTGGGAAAGGATCTTTACCTATCCTAAATCAGATAGGGGACTAATATCCAATATATATAAAGAACTCAAGAAGGTATACTCCAGAAAATCAAATAACCCCATTAAAAATAGGGCTCAGTGCTAAACAACGAAATCTCACCACAGGAATACCAAATGGCTGAGAAGCACCTGAAAAAATGTTCAGCATCCTTAATCATCAGGGAAATGCAAATCAAAACGTCCCTGAGATTCCATCTAACGCCAGTCAGAATGGCTAAGATGAAAATTTCAGGTGACAGCAGATGCTGGTGAAGATGTGGAGAAAGAGGAACACTCCTCCCTTGTTGGTGGGATTGCAAGCTTGTACAATCACTCTGGAAATCAGTCTAGCAGTTCCTCAGAAAACTGGACATAATACTACAGGAGGATCCTGCAATACCTCTCCTAGGCCTATATCCAGAAGATGTTCCAACTAGTAATTAAGACATATGCTCCACTATGTTCATAGCAGCCTTATTTATAATAGCCAGAAGCTGGAAATAACCCAGATGCCCCTCAACAGAGGAATGGATACAAAAATTGTGGTACATTTACACATTGAAGTACTACTGAGCTCTTAAAAAGAATAAATTTATGAAATTCCTAGGCAAATGGTTGGACCTGGAGGGCATCATCCTGAGTGAGGTAACCCAATCACAAAATTACTCAAATGATATGTACTCACTGATAAGTGGATATTAGCCCAGAAACTTAGAATACCCAAGATATAAGATACAATTTGTGAAACATATGAAACTCAAGAAGAACCAAGACCAAAGTGTAGACACTTTGGCCCTTCTTAGAATTGGGAAAAAACACCCATGGAAGGAGTCACAGAGACAAAGTTTGGAGCTGAGACAAAAGGATAGACCATCTAGAGACTGCCATATCCAGGGATCCATCACATAATCAGCCTCCAAACGCTGACAACATTGCATACACTAGCAAGATTTTGATGATAATGAAAGACTCTGAAAGGAGCCCCTTGCTCAGGCCTCAGGACTATAGTGGACACCCAAGAACTCATGATAGACCAAGCTTGGTGCAAACCACATGAGGCTTTATTCGGGGAAAGCCAGAGCTCTGGGGACGACTCAAATCCCACGCAAGGGTAGAGGAGTCGACATTGAGGGGAAAGAGGTCCCAGTTTTTATAGGCCCTCAGGGGGGAAAAGAGAAGGGGGAGAGTAGGGGATTTCCAAATCTAAACAATGTCTATTCTCAAGAAATGGGTATGGGAGGGGTACAAGGAAAGAGTCTGGTGCAGGTGTAGCAACTCAAGATTGGCCAGGCTGTGGTTGCTGGGGAGATTTTCTGACCCTTTCTCAGCAACCAATATCACAAACACCTGGCAATGGGCTTCATCAGTGGGCACACACATGGGTCAAGGAACGGTCAAAACATTGGCAGAAACACAGGTTCAAGGAGTGGCCAGAGCATTGTGCACCTCTATTTTTCTGAATCAGTGAAGCTAGTTCTGCTAACACTGACGTCTATCTTGCCAATTTCAGGGCTTCTGTGTCCTTTTACATTCTGTCAGGATCTTTCAATAGGACCCTGATAAAGCTATCTCTTGTGAGACTATGACTGGGCCTAGCAAACACAGAAGTGGATGCTCACAGTCAGCTAGTGGATGGATCACAGGGCCCCCAATGGAGGAGCTAGAGAAAGTACCCAAGGAGCTAAAGGGATCTGCAACCCTATAGGTGGAACAACATTATGAACTAACCAGTATCCCAGAGCTCTTAACTCTAGCTGCATATGTATCAAAAGGTGGCCTAGTTGGCCATCACTGGAAAAAGAGGCCCATTGGACATGCAAACTTTATATGCCCCAGTACAAGGGAACGACAGGGCCAAAAAGTGGGAGTTGGTGGATAGGGGACTAGGGGGGAGGGTATGGGAGACTTTTGGGATAGCATTTGAAATATAAATGAGGAAAATACCTAATTAAAATATTTTTAAAAAGAACTTCAAGTCTCTGAAGAAAGAAATTATAGAAGGTCTCAGAGGATGGAAAGATCTTCCATGCTCATGGATTGGCAGGATTAATATAGTAAAAATGGCTACCTTGCCAAAAGCAATCTAAAGATTCAATGCAATCCCCATCAAAATTCCAACTCAATTCTTCAACGAATTAGAACGGACAATTTGCAAATTCATCTGGAATAACAAAAAACCTAGGATAGCAAAAAACTCTTCTAAATGATAAAAGAACCTCTGGTGGAATTACCATGACTGATCTAAAGCTGTACTACAGAGCAATTGTGATAAAAACTGCACGGTACTGGTATAGCGACAGACAAGTAGTCAAATGCAATAGAATTGAAGACCCAGAAATGAACCCACACACCTATGGTCACTTGATCTTTGACAAGGAAGCTAAAACCATCCAATGGGAAAAAGACAGCATTTTCAACAAATGGTACTGGCACACCTGGCAGTTATCAGGTAGAAGAATGCGAATTGATCCATTCCTATCTCCTTGTACTAAGGTCAAATCTAAGTGGATCAAGGAACTCCACAGAAAACCAGAGACAGTGAAACTTATAGAGGAGAAAGTGTGGAAAAGCCTCGAAGATATGGGCATAGGGGAAAAATTCCTGAATAGAACAGCAATGGCTTGTGCTGTAAGATCTAGAATCGAAAAATGGGACCTCATAAAATTGCAAACCTCATGTAAGGCAAAAGACACTGTCAATAAGACAAATAGGCCACCAACAGATTGGGAAAGGATCTTTACCTATCCTAAATCAGATAGGGGACAATTATCCAATATATATAAAGAACTAAAGAAGGTGGATTCTAGAAAATCAAATAACCCCATTAAAAATTGTGCTCAGATCTAAACAAATAATTCTCACCTTAGGAATACTGAATGGCTGAGAAACACCTGAAAAAATGTTCAGCATACTAAATGATGAGGGAAATGCAAATCAAAACAACCCTGAGATTCCACCTCACACCAATCAGAATGGCTAAGATAAAAAATTCAGGCGACAGCAGATGCTGGCGAGGATTTGGAGAAAGAGGAACACTCCTCCATTGTTAGTGGGACTGCAAGCTTGTACACCCACTCTGGAAATCAGTTTGGCGGTTCCTCAGAAAATTGGACATAGTACTACCTGAGGATCCCACAATACCTCTCCTGGGCATATATCCAGAAGATGTTCCAACCGGTAAGAAGGACACATGCTCCACTATGTTCATAGCAGCCTTATTTATAATAGCCAGAAGCTGGAAAGAACCCAGATGTCCCTCAACAGATAAATGGATACAGAAAATGTGGTACATTTACACAATGGAGTACTACTCAGCTATTAAAAAGAATGAATTTATGAAATTCCTAGGCAAATGGATGGACCTGGAGGGCATCATGCTGAGTGAGGTAACCCAGTCACAAAAGATCTCACATGATATGTAATCACTAATAAGTGGATATTAGCCCAGAAATGTAGAATACCCAAGATATAAGACACAGTTTGCTAAACACATGAAACTCAAGAAGAACGAAAACCAGAGTGTGGACACTTTACCCCTTCTTAGAATTGGGAAAAAAACACCCATGGAAGGAGTTACTGAGACAAAGTTTGGAGCTGTATCGAAAGGATGGACCATCTAGAGACTGCCATACCCGGGGATCCATCCCATAATCAGCCTCCAAACGCTGATACCATTGCATACACTAGCAAGATTTTGCTGAAGGTACCCAGATATAGCTGTGTCTTATGAGGCTATGCTGGGGCCTAGCAAACACAGAAGTGGATGCTCACAGTCAGCTATTGGATGGATCAATGACCCCCGAATAGAGGAGCTAGAAAAAGTACCCAAGGAGCTAAACGGATCTGCAACCCTATAGGTGGAACAACAATATGAACTGCCCAGTACCTCCAGAGCTTGTGTCTCTAGTTGCATATGTATCAGAAGATTGCCTAGTTGGCCATCATTGTAAAGAGGGGCTCCTTGGTCTTGCAAACTTTATATCCTCAGTACAGGGCAAAGCCAGGGCCAAGAAGTGTGAGGGGGTGGGTAGGGGTGAGGGGGGGGAGAGCATGGGGGACTTTTGTAATAGCATTGGAAATGCTAATGAAGAAAATATGTAATAAATTAAAAAAATAAATTTTAAAACAATTAAAATCAAGCAATGAAATGAAGCAGAGTAGTGAGACCTCACCATTGGTTTACTTTAGGATCAGCTGCCAACAAGATTAGGAGGGAAGAAGGGAAAGAAGAAGGGAGGAGAGAGGAAAGGAGAAGGGGAGAGTAAGAAGAGGGAGGGAGAGAGGGAGGGTGTATGTGTGGGGGAGGGGAGAGAAAGAGAGATGGAGACAAAGAGGCAGAGAAATGAACTTATGAACTTCCCTGAACTCCTGTGCTGTGAGGTCACAATGTTTTTCATCTTCATGGTAAATGTCTCCTGTGAAAGGAGGGCAGGGAAGACTTTCCACAAGACCTCCTATTTCTAGTCAAAGGTATCTGGTTCTTTCTTTATTTCTTTAATGTTTGTTTCCAAATTAGATTACAAAGTATCAGGTTTCCCTCTAACATTTCCATGAGCTCTTAGTTCTGGTCAACTCTCCCCCATTTCTCTCTACTTTCCTATCTCCCTGTTCCTGTCCCTGGGTACACTCTTCCCACCCCCAGGGTTTCCCCTTCCACTTCTATAGCACATGTATATTATTACCCTCCCTCTCTAGAGGGTATGAAGCCTCTGTTTTTCCCTTTCATGGACCTCCTTCTTTTTCCTTGGCCTCTATGCGCATAGGGACTCTCCTATACACATATGTAAAACTTAGAAGCTAGGATTCCCCTGAGAGAGAACATCTGGTGCTGGGTTTTCTGGTCCATATTTCCTTACTTGGCAAAATACGTTTCAGTTCTATAAATTGACTGTGGACTTTATATTTTCACTCTTTTGGTTTTACAGCTTATACATATGTATTACATTTTCATTATCCACTCATTAGTTGATGGTCATCTACACTATTTCCAATAGAGCAACAGCATAGAACGTCTACAGTAGGAGATGGAGCCCTTTAGGTATATGCCCTGGAGTGGTATAGCTAGATGGTATGCTAGATCTATTTATATTTTTTTGAGAAACATCCACACTGACTTGCATAGTATTTGATAGAAGTTTGCATTTCTACCAACATCCTGGCTGGCATTTGTTGTCAGCTGTTTTCCTGATCTTGTGAATTGTGTTAAGATAGATCTCAAAATGGTTTCATTCACATGTCCCTGATAATTAAGAAGAAACATTTTGAAAATGATCATTGGCCATTTCTCCTTTCGAGAGGTCTCTGTGCAATTTATTAGCCTATTTTACATATTGGGTATGTACCCTTTAATGGGCCAAGCAAGATGGTAGCTGAGTAAATCCTCATATACTCTTTCCCCAGACATAGGAAGCAGAGCAGCTATTACATGCCAAAATAACTTCCCAAGAGCTAAGAGAATCAGGTAAGAGAATGCCACATCTGCTTATAGTATAACAAAATTGAAAGACTTGCTGAACAAAATGGGAAGAAAAAAACTCTTTCCCCATCACTCCCTTTGCAAATAGCTACTTTTCTCTTGCTCAATCAAATACCATGACCAAAGAAACTTTTTGAAAAAAGAGTTTATTTTAGATTCTGGTTTCAGAAGCATAAGTCCATCGTGGGAATGAAGGTGGGGAGAGGTGACGCATGGTAGCTAGCAGGCATGGCAGCAGTAACAGGGAGCTGAGAGCTCACATCTTCAAGCATAAGCATGAAGCAGAGAGAATGAACCAGAAAAAGGTTTGAAGCTTTTCATTTTATAGTCTGACCCTCAATGTCTCAGTGACATGCTTTCTCCAGCAAGTCTGCACCACTTACATCTCCTCAAACACGTCAAGGTCCAGGGACTCAAGTGTTCAACTTCTGTGGTCTATGTAGGATACATCTCATTCAGACACTTACAATTTTCCTCCAGATCCAAGAAAACCCCAGAAAGAAACACTTACCACTTGGGGCAGGAGGAAAGAAAATTAAATCTGGGCTTTAAACTGGAAATCCAGGATTAGGTATGTCACAGTTACACTCTTCTAGGAAAAGTCCCACGATGCCTGTTTTTTTAGGTTAGTACCGGAATACTAAGCCATTGTAACTGTGTATGGCAGACAGTAGAGACTCCACTAATTATCACCACTCTAACCTCAGGCTGGAGAGTGGGGAGCAGAATTCCACCAGCTAAGGTATAAGCTAAGGAATCTTGGTCAGGGATATGTCGACGAGAGTCCTGTAGAAGGATCAGTGTGAGACCAAGATTTAAGTAAAAAAATGAAGGTTTTGTAGACAGTCAACAACTCAGACAGATTTCCATGTGAACCCATAATCACATGGAAATCTGTGTACCTATAGGACAGACCTGAATTTTGGCTGCATCAGTTCTATCTATAAAGTAGGCTTGGGAACACCTGTCCTATCCTGAGAAAGTCCAAGCCCTTCTGGACGATACATAGGTGTAACTGAGCTTAGCTTTTGTGGCCAGGGGACCAACTCCATCCCTCTCCCTCAACTTCAGCCAGTACAGCAGTACTTAAATACAAGAATCCTGAACTGCCCCAGGACTAATCCCAAACCATCCTGTGCATCCAGTGTGACTGATTTGGGATTTGGCCTGCATCACTGCTATCTGTGATGATGTTGTAGCTTCTCACAACTCATGAGATACACACAACCCAGCTTACCACAAATCAAGATGAGCAATATTCTTCTTTCACCAACATTATACCAAATTTAGGCAACATGGTATAGGGCAAGGCTCGACTCATGGATGAGTAGCACAGAGTAATAAACATGTAAGTCTTTGCCCTGGAGCCTGCTTAGTGGCTGAAGCCACACATGGACAGGACTTCCAGCCCTCATAAACTGTTCTGCCTTAGGACAGAGCCTCTAGCACAGTTCCTGTAAGGGAAGGCATGCAGGCTCAGCCTATTGGACTTCCCATTCCACCACATGTAGCTACTTCCAAAAGTCCTGAGTTATGGGGCTAAGGAACTGGCAACTCATTTGAAGTGTAGTTCTTTGGTTTTGTTTTTGTTTTTTGAGACAAGGTTTCTCTGTAGTCCTGGCTGTCCTGGAACTTACTTTGTAGACCAGGCTGGTCTTGATCTCAAAAATCCAGGTGCCTCTGCCTCCCAAGTGCTGGGATTAAAGGAGTGTGCTGCAACCACCTGGCTGAAGCATAGTTCTTGTTCCTCACCCAGTGCTCTACCAGTCAAGGGCAGTGGTTTCAGAGAGTGGTACAGCTTATGGCTCTTGTGGATGAAGGTCCATTGACAATGATCCTTAAAAGTCTAGCCACAAACCAGTAACTAGAAACAAGGCCCCAGGACATCCGCTGCAGAGACAGACACCTCTTTCTAGGTACTCTGCTGCTTGTTGTTTTAATGGACTGTACTGGTTAGTTTTTTGTCAACTTGACACAGCTGGAGTTATCACAGAGAAAGGAACTTCAGTTGAGGAAATGCCTCCATGAGATCATCCAACTGTAAGGCATTTTCTCAATTAGTGATCAAGGGGGAAATGCCCCTTGTGGGTGGGACCATCTCTGGGCTGGTAGTCTTGGGTTCTATAAGAGAGCAGGCTGAGCAAGCCAGGGGAGGCAAGCCAGTAAAGAACATCCATCCATGGCCTCTGCATCAGCTCCTGCTTTCTGACCTTCTTGAGTTCCTTCTTGACTTCCTTGGTGATGACCAGCAGAATGGAAGTGTAAGCTGAATAAACCCTTTCCTCCCCAACGTGCTTCTTGGTCATGATGTTTGTGCAGGAATAGAAACCCTGACTAAGACAAATTGGTACCAGCAGAGTCGGGTATTCCTGTGACAACCTGACCATGTTTTGGGGAGGACTGTGGATGGACTTTGGAACGTTGGGCTTGAATATCCATTCATTGTTAAGAGCTCTGTCAGATGTTTTGTAGGAGCTTGGAAGATAATATTGAGAACAGTGCAGATGATGGAGGCCTGGCTTGTGAAATTTCAGAGGGAAAATTAAAAACAATTTTCAGGGCATTGCTGTTTTGATTGTGAAGATTCTGTAGTTCTGGGTAGCTGGGGCTGAAGAATCAGCTGTGATTTACAAGATACCAGAACTACTAAAGCAAAAACTTTGCATTACTGGGACTATTGATGCTGGTTAGCTGGAGCTAAGAAATTAGCGGTGATTAAGAAGAGACCAGCATCATTTAGGTCACATCTTCTGGGAAGTGTTTTCTGAAAGCACAAAGAGGCTGTGTTCCAGAGATAGCCAAGGTTGTACTCCTGCTGCAGCGGGACTTGGTAATATGTAAGGGTCACCCAGGTGGTACTGGTTTTGAAGGCATGAAGGGGTCATGCAGAGCTGCTGAGGCTCAGCACTGTGAGAGGCCATGGAAGGCCATTGGTGAAGGTTCAGCCTCAGTTGCAATTGAAGGCCCAGGACTGAAGGGGTCACACAGTGTTTTGGAGATGCCAGTACCATGAGATGACCACCAAGAGCAGCAGCAGTGGAGTACAGGCATCTGGAGCCTAGGACTACATATGTGCTACAAAGGGCATGGCTGGAGAAGTGACCCAAGCCCTTGGAGGAGCCCAGAAGATCGTGAGTTGGATTCCAGACATTGGACGGTTGGAGATTGATTTTTGCTTTGATTGTGACTCTGCCCTGATATTTTCCCTCTTGAAGGAAGAAACTGTTTTAGTGGAGCCCACAGTTAAGAGACTTTTAATTGTAAAAAGACTTTGAATTTTAAAAGAGATGGATATTTTAAAGAGATTGAAATTTTAAGAATATGTAAAGACTGTGGGACTTTTAAAGTTATTTAGATCTTGGGGATGAATAAGAATGTAAGGGTTGAGGCTTACTAGTGATGTGTTTGTGTGTCAAGTTGACAAGGGGTCAATTGTACTGGTTAGTTTTGTGTCAACTTGACACAGCTGGAGTTATCACAGAGAAAGGAACTTCAGTTGAGGAAATGCCTCCATGAGATCATCCAACTGTAAGGCATTTTCTCAATTAGTGATCAAGGGGGAAAGGCCCCTTGTGGGTGGGACCATCTCTGGGCTGGTAGTCTTGGGTTCTATAAGAGAGCAGGCTGAGCAAGCCAGGGGAGGCAAGCCAGTAAAGAACATCCGTCCATGGCCTCTGCATCAGCTCCTGCTTTCTGACCTGCTTGAGTTCCAGTCCTGACTTCCTTGGTGATGACCAGCAGTATGGAAGTGTAAGCTGAATAAACCCTTTCCTCCCCAACTTGCTTCTTGGTCATGATGTTTGTGCAGGAATAGAAACCCTGACTAAGACATGGACATATATGGAAAAGCTCAATTTTGCCTACAATTCTTAAACAATGACAACCCACCAGTGATAGACTTCTGACACCTCTGTACCTTCGTACTATACAGTGCTAGGATAAAGCAAGTGACTAAGATTCCTTATAATTCTTGTTAGACAGGCATAGACAATACCTGATTCTTCAGTGCCAGATGCTGTCATGGGCCAACAAGCATCACCAGCTTGCAGAAAACCATGACATAACATGCCAGAAACTAACCGTGTAATAGTCACCTCAGAAGACTTAAATCATTTGTTTTAAGGAATTTAAGGAATTCTTTTAATTCAATAAGCTTGAATAAATCAGATAAATTTGTCATTATTGTAACAAGGAAACAAGATAAATATAGGAGCAATTTAAAAGTCAAATAGAAATTATTAAGATGAAAATATATTTAGGAAAACTTTAAATGTGATATGGGCCCTAAATAGAATAGACAAAAAGAGTAAGTGGACTAGAATATAAAGTACTTGAAAACATAGTTTGAGATAAAAAAAAAAGAGCAACAATGCTTACTAGAACTTTGGGGGACAACACTAAAGAAGCATATATGTGTGATACTGGGGTTTACCCAAGAAGCACCTGAGAACACCAAAGGATCAGAAATCTTATTTATGGAGTAGAATAATCAGTATTGTTTAAAGGTCCCTACTTCCAAAACCAATTATAAATTGAACAAAATTTCTATTAAAAATACAGTGGCTTTCTTCACAGATGTAAGAAAAATGTAAAACTTATATTAAACCATAATAATTCCCATTTTCCAAAGATATTTTGAGCAACAAGTACAAAGTAGGAGATACTATGCTACCATACTATTCTACCTTACTTTAAAAGTTACTATAATGCTATAGTAGTCAAATCAGTATTGGATTGAAATAAACACACGCACACACACACACCACTACCACCACCACCACCACCACCACCACCCTGGGAAAGAACAGAGAGCCTAGAAATAAATTCACACATCTATCACCAAATGACTTCTAAACAAAAGTGCCAAAAAACATACTGTGAAGAAGAAACAGCTCCTTCAACAAAGTGTTAGAAAAACTGCACAGCCACAGGCAGATGAATGTTTAAGACCTTAATATAAGACACGACTTAATCAAACTACTAGAATAAAGCACAAAGGAAATGCTTCACTATATTGAAATGGGCAAGATTTTTGGGATATAGCCCCTCTGAAATACATACAATGAAAACAAAAGTATACAAGTGGGATTATAGCAACTATAAAAGCTTTATTACAATGAAGGAAATATTCAACACAGTGCAAAAAATGGCCTACAAGATGAGACCACATTTTTATTGACTGTATCTGAAAACATTCTGATATCTAAAACATATAAGAGATCCTAAAACCAGCAATTAGGCAAACCAATATACATAGACAACTATATATTTTTAAGTATTCATAACTATCTAGGATAATGACTCTTATATGCCATGAGCTGTCAGATAAAAATTCCTGTGCTAGATATGTATCATTTCTCTTCCATTTATTGGTCAGAGGAATCCCATCGTCTCTCAAAACAATGCAGGCTATTGCCAATAGTCTTGGGTACCAACCACAACTTGAAGGTAAGAGGCTATTGCTGAAGATACCACATACTTGAATCATAAGACAGAGAATTGAAGTTGGTACAATAACCTGGATGTTTCCTCACTACTGGATAGCTTTCATAGTGCTACTAGATATTATGCAGGCAGTCTTGGGAGAAAAGCCATCCATAGTCTTACCCAGCTGTGAATCCTGAAAACTGCAATAAAAACCAGCCTGTTAAAATCTTCCCATAAGTGTAACAGTGGCATAAATGTTACAGAGGTAAATAAAACCATGGTCTGCTTGCATTTAAGACATACTCCACATGGTACAACTCATGTTCAGTATTGTAAATCTACTCAAGAACCTAAAGCTAAAGAAGAGGTCATAGACCCTAGGGAGTAACCTACTACCATTATTTTGATAAATGGCAACAAACTGTATGTGGCATCTTCAACATGTATCCTTATAACCACAGATTAGTGCATCTATCAACCATTTTTAGAGATTTGATTTTTGCAGTTGATGGTGACGATTAACACTGAGATGCACAGTGGATCAGGATTGAGAATAAGGAAGTGTGGAGTGTGAAGCTCTAAAAGGGACATCTTGTCAGACCCCTTCCTACAAAGGTTCCACCACCATTGCAAAAGCAATAGCATTAAGATCATAAGAGCCAAAAGTCATGGAAGAGTGTTGCAAAGGTGTTGTTTGAAAATGGCAGGGCTTCACATAGGGACTTACAGTTACTCTGACTGCATACAAAGGGCCTGTAGATGATCAAGCCAGTCAACATTGTAGCTTGGATGAGGGAAAGTGGTAGTGGTTGTGAGACAGAGGCACTGGAGGGGAAGGAATGGGGGATACATTTGATCAAAACACCTTACAATCATGCATTAAATTCCCACCCACAGATAAAAAATAATTTAAAAGAGAAATGTCTTAGTTAGGGTTTTACTGCTGTGAACAGACACCATGACCAAGGCAAGTCTCTCTCTCTCTCTCTCTCTCTCTCTCTCTCTCTCTATATATATATATATATATATATATATATATATATATATATCAACATTTAATTGGGGCTGGCTTATAGGTTCAGAGGTTCAGTCCATTATTATCAAGGTGGGAGCATGGCAGTATCCAGGCAGGCATGGCACAGGAGGAGCTGAGAGTTCTATGTCTTCATCCAAAGGCTGCTAGTGGAAGACTGACTTCCAGGCAACTAGGGTGAGGATCTTATACCCACACCCACAGTGACACACCCATTCCAAACAGGTCACACCTATTCCAACAAGGCCACACCTTCAGATGGTGCCACTCCCTGGTCCAAGGATATACAAACCATCACATTCCACTCCCTGGTCCCCATAGACTTGTTCAAAAACATGAGTCTATGGGGGCCACACTTAAACATAGCATAATGCAAAATGCATTTAGTCCAACTTTCAAAGTTTTCATAGTCTATAACAGTCACAACAATGTTAAAAGTCCAAAGTTCAAGGTCTCTTCTGAGATTCATCCAACTTAATTAACTGTAATCTCCAAAGCAAGGCAGGAAACCAGCTGGGCAAACTCCAAACTATGCATCTCCATGGCTGATGTCAAAGCGGTCTTCAGATCTCCACTCCTTTTTCATCTTTGTTGAGTGCAACAAACTGCTTTCTCCTGGGCTGGTTCCACTCCCTGTTAGCAGCTTTCCTCAGCATGTATCTCATGACTCTGGCATCTTTATCATCTTTGAGTCTCCAAGAAAATTTCAATGTTACAGCTTCTTATTTCAATGTCTGGGATTCCACTTGATCTTTTGGACTCCTCCTAAGGGCCCGCATCACTTTTCCAGCTCTGCCCTCTGTAGCACTCTAAGCTCAGGTTGATCCACTCCACTACGGCTGCAGTTCTTGGTGATCACTCCATGATACTGACATCTTCAATACACTGGGATATTCCACTCCAACTAGGCTTCAGCAAGAGCCTCTCATAGGCTCTCTTCAGGGTGCCAAGCCTCAAATCCTTTGCATGACCCCTTCAGTCCTGGGCCATCAACTACAGCTGAGGCTTCACCTTCTCCAATGGCGTTCCTTGGCCTCTCACAGTGCTAAGCCTCAGCTTCTCTCCATTATCCCTTCATTCCTTCACAAGCAGTATCACCTGAGTGACTCTTACATATTACCAAGTCCATCCGCAGCATGAGGTGCAACCTTGGTTATCTCTGGAACACAGCTTCTTTGTGCTCCCAGAAAACAATTTCCAGAAGATTTCACCTCAGTGATGCTGGTCTCTTCTTAATCACTGCTAATTCCTTAGCTCCAGCTAACCAGCATCAATTTTCCCAGTAGTTCCTTCCATTCTTAACTCTAGAGCCAGAGGCACATGGCTGAAGCTGCCGAGTTCTGCGGCTTACAGGAACTAGAACATGATACCCTTATACTATTACATTATCACTAGCTTTATGTTTTCTAAATCCTTCACTGCCTAAGCTTGGCTATCTTGGTTCTTGCTCTGTAGATTGACCTTGAATGTAGAGATCAGCATGCTTGTCTCATGGGATTAAAGGTGTGTACCACCATGCCTGGATCTAATTTAGCTGGGTAGGATCTTGCCCCAAGGTCCCACTCCCTTAATCTTTATCTCCTAGAACACAAGATTTTGCTCCATTTCACTTCCTGGTACTCCTTTAATACTCAAACCATATATTTTATATTTTTCCTTTCTAAGCTTGCTATGCTTGTTCAAACTTCTCTTCATGAGACTTAACCAGAGAACAAAGTCTCTGGTGGGCTTTTTTGAAACTTCTTTTGTCAATGCAATTAATCCAAGTCTCTTCACCTTAGCCTCAGGCAAACCTTTCAGACAAGGGCAAAAAGTAGCCACATTCTTTACCAAAATACCACAAAACCAGTCTTTATGCCACATTCTGAAATTCTTCTCCTTTGAAATCTCTTGGGCCAGGTCAACACAGTTCAAATTACTCCCAGCAACAAAGTCTTCCATATTCCTACTAGGATGACCCATTAATCCCCATTTAAAGCATTCAACTGCTTTCCAAATCCAAAGTCCCAAAATCCACATTCTTTCAAATAAAAGCATGGTCAGGCCTATCAAAGCAATACCCCACTCCTGGTACCAAGTTCTGTCTTAGTTAGGGTTTTACTGCTGTGAACAGACACCATGACCAAGGCAAGTCTTATATATATATAAAAAAAAACAACAACATTTAATTGGGGCTGGCTTACAGGTTCAGAGGTTCAGTCCATTATCATCAAGGTGGGAGCATGGCAGTATCCAGGCAGGCATGGCACAGGAGGAGCTGAGAGTTCTATGTCTTCATCCAAAGGCTGCTAGTGGAAGACTGACTTCCAGGCAACTAGGGTGAGGATCTTATACCCACACCCACAGTGACACACCCATTCCAAACAGGTCACACCTATTCCAACAAGGCCACACCTTCAGATGGTGCCACTCCCTGGTCCAAGGATATACAAACCATCACAAGAAATAAATACACGTTTTTATGACAGTATTCACCAGACCACATGTTTGAAGCAGCTCTGTCTATTTCAACATAGACCACACAAGGGAACCAAGTGAGCAGTGCTAAATGTCCTAGTAGTCACATGAAACAGTGACTTGGAAGAGGTAAAATGTAATTTTACTAAATGAGGTCAATTTAATTTTATTTCTATCTTCTTTAGGCCAGTAAACTCCAAATAACTGAATTCATCATGACATCTGATGTAAAGGTAATGGTAAGTAACATTTCCATTACTTTGTTTTGTTGCTGAGGTTTTAAGATATACATGTTTCATATTTTCACATTTCAATCTGAAGCAGACACATTTCATGTGCTTAGTAATATAAGTGGTTAATGGCTGCCACATGGGTCAGTACTGGTGGATACATAAGAGCACTCATTAATATTAGATGCTGAATATGAGTGCTATCTAAGGACATGACATTCTAGCTTATAATTAATTTCCCTTTGGAAATGTGTAGATAATATCAGGGCCTTAATAATATTTGTTTTACCCTATAATTCCAGGCAGCTCTGTCAGGTACAATCAGCCCTGCATACCTGAATAGTTCATTGAGGCTTAATAGAAACCTTGCTTATCTTTTTCCTTCAGAATCAGTTCTCCTGAGAAAGGAGAAAATGAATTCAGTGTGAAAGGTAGAAAATGTGATATAAAGAAATTCTAAGGTGTTCTAAAACCTAGGAAATGAGGTCAACATTCAGGCAGAGGAATAGGGAATTTGCTTGCAATGTAACCCCTGGTAGGTGAAGCTCACCATGCCACAATACACTCCCTAGGCCCTTTCTCTTCTTCTTCTTACTATTTTTCTTTTAAAATAGTTTTTAGTTGGAAAGAGAGCAAACAGTCTCCCACTAGCAGAAATTATGCAGTTGAGTTTCCCACATTTGGGGGCACTGCAGGGGTCAGTACAACTGGAGTGCAATGACTAAGCCTCGCCCTGGGGAAACCAACTGCATGGTCAAGGCATCGCTACTGCTATACCTGGATCCTAGCCCTACTTCAATAAAGAAAAGTTCAGAGTCAAGATTAGATTTGAAGTCCAGAATTAGGCAACATTAAGCCTTTTACAGGTGAAAGATTTGCCCTCAGGTAGAAGTGGCTTAACCTGTTTTCCCACTAAGTTCATATATTGACAGAAGAAATACAGACATGAAATACCTTTAAGAAATATAAGTGCATGTCTGGCTTCAGTAGGAGAGGATGAACCTAACCCTGTAGGGACATCAGGTTGGGGGGATACCCAGGGGTGTCCTTCCATCTCAAGAGGAGAAGTTGCAGGGGGAATGGAGGGACAGACTCTATGGGGGGGGGGAAGTCTGCAATTGAGATGCAATAAAATAAAATAATAAAAAATTAAAAATAAAATATAATCATAAATTGAAAAAATATATAAGTGCAGGTCATACAGCCTGCTTCTAAACACAGAAACTTTCTAAACTATGGGAAAGAATCCTTCCACAAGTATCAAACCACCTACCTAGAGATCCACTTGGAGGTTGGAGGAAACAATAAATCTTTTGCTTCTCTCTTGCAAACATCTTTTGCTCTTGAGACCACTGAGGGGAGAAATCGATGATCTAGGAGGGTAGTGAACTATTTTGGGGCCTGTGAGCTGATACAGCCAGCTGCCTAAGCAGACAGTGTTTGTCCACAATGTGGTCTCTTAGTAGACAGGAGAAATTGCTTCACAGAACAGTAGTCCTGCAGTTTCAACAGTGTCTTTCCATTCACCTGACATGATAGCGGTTCCATCTTCAGGCTTTGGTTCTTGTCTATGGGGCATGCTGGGAGGACTAGGATGACTACTTTGACCACAGTGAGAGTTTTCATTTGTTTTCTGCTGTCACTCACAACAGCATCCCCATCGGATTGAAAATAACTGTACAAATGTGTGCTAGATACTTCTAGTTACTAGAAAAGATGGCAACTCTGCCACTCCATTTAAGAAAGTCCTCTTTGTAGAGAGGGAAACAGCAGTGTGCCCTTCTCTGTGCTGTGTCATGGTAGTGGAGGTGGTCCTCAAACACTGCTCTGAAATATAAATTTTCCATCCTGTTTTGTTTCTTGAGACCTAGCACTTCTGAAACTGACTCATTAACTGTAGACTTGAGGTAATTAAGATCAGAAGCAAACTGATAAGAAATTAAGCCAGTATGCATAATGCAGATATGTAAAGAGGGTGGTATTGCCAGGATTCCAGGAAGTAGGCTAATCAGGTTTCAATCAGAAACTCATCACTGGCAGAGAATATTAATCCCTCCTCGGGATGGGAGGTAGGCAGGGAGGAAAAAGCACACACAGAATCTTCAAATCTGTCTCCATAAATCCTTCCTCTTTGGAGGGCAGCAAAGCCTGAACAATATTCCTCCCCTGGACAAGATGTTGACACACCACAGCCATTAAGGGAAGGGTTCTTATCATCTGCTGTAGAAATGCTGCTGTGTGCAGTTACACATGCCTCAAAGATGTTCTTTGGTCTGAACCCTGCTCAAACCACCAATGCTGGAAACCTAATAATTTGCAGAGAAAATACAATGAGACATTTCCTGCAGTTGGGCCCAGCCTTTTGACATTGTAAAACAGTACTGTCATCTACAAAGTCCTTGCTCCAGGGTCATTCAATTGACTTAAAAATATTGCAATAAGCCCACATCATAATGCTTTAAGTAAGTTTATGATTCTGTGTTCGGTCTCCTGCATTGGTATGTGATGAGCAGATGCACACACCCAAGGTCTAGAGCATGGTTCTGCAGAAATCTCACCATCTTGGCATGATCAGGGACCTCATTTGCCAGGGCTTATTGTGTACCTGGAAAGAATGGGCTAAATGGTTCTGGATTATATACCAGGTTTCCCTGCTACACATATCTTTTCCTGAAAAAGAAAGCCTGCTGAGAACGTTATTTATTTAATTACAATGCATAATTGGCATGCTTTTTCAGTTATAAAGACATTCCTAAAATAGGCATGTTCCTTAAGTTATAGTTACACATGAAAAGTAATTTCTGGTGTTCTATTGCACAGTAGGTGACCACAGGTGGTAACACTGTACTGTGTTTTAAAAATACCTAGTAAAATGATTATGAATACTTTCGCCATAAGGAAATGACAAGTGTTTGAAGAGACAGATCTGGTTACTTCTCATCTGAACACTGCACAATGGATACATATATTAAAGTATCACATACTTCTTCATAAGAATATATAATATTTTGGCTCACTCTGTACCCCTGCCTCCTGAGTGCTTAGATCAATGGCATGTGCCACCACATTCAGAAGTCTGTAAAATTTTTGTTACTTAGAAAAACACCATCTCCAGTAAGAGAAACATGAAGAAATATGGCCAGAGAAATATTTACAATAGCTTCCTGCCCTCTCCTTGTTCCAAATACTTAAACAAAACCATATTTTTATCGAAAATAAATTTGTTTTCATACAATATATTCTGATCATAGAATCTCCTTCCCCAACTTCCCTCCCAGATCCTCTTTATCTCCAGACTCTCCCAATTGCATCCCCTTTCTTTCTCTCTTTAGAAAAAAAAAAGATTTAAAAAAATACAAGATATACATACACACACGTGCACATGCATAGAACCTATGAAAACTCAATATTTGAATCCATAATACACAAGCAAAAGACTGATAAGACAAAAACAAAGGAATATAAGACTGAAGTCTAGGAAAATATCATTGAGTTTGTTTTGGTCATCTCCAGAGTATAGGTGGGGGGTTACTGAGATGGGTGTAGGCACTCCTCCCTTAACCTGCTGCATCTGGAAGGCATTGTCCAGCAGCATCCCTGTAAGGGCTTCTCCTTACCTGAATATATGGAGTCCTGATTCAGTCTTTCGTAACACACACACACACTCACACACACACACGCACACAAACACAGAAAACACAATATAAATATATGCACATATACTCTACTCCCCCATGCTACAAGCAAAGTTGCCTCCACAACACACACAAACACACACACACACACACACAGAAAGAGAGAGAGAGAGAGAGAGAGTGAGGAGAGATCCAACCCACTGGCAACTAAAAGTGTGAAAATAAAATCGAATTGGTTAGTCATCAGGAAATGAAGATTAAAACTATCAGACTACTACACAACCAGTAAATTATACAGAAAGAATAAAATTATAACATTTGCAGAAGAGGGGATGGGACTAGTCATCATTATGGTAAGCAAAATAATGCAGGCTCAGAAAGGCAAATACTGCATGACAACTCTCATGTATATGTGCAACAATAAACGTTTATTAAATTGAAATTTAAAAGACAAAAAGTTATCTCGCTGCCACTATGAAGTTGCTGCAGAGGCATTTTCTGCAGCCTCAACCCTGGCGAATGCCAAATAGAAAAGCACCTCGCCAGCAAATTCAACAGGCATTACTACAGCAGCACTTGTCCTACAAATCTAACCAATGGAGTGGACACTCTAGTCTGTCAACCTCTTCAACTCTCAGTGACAGACGTTACCTTTGCCACTTTTTGTTCTTGAACTTGAGCTACTCTAGCAGATTTTACTCAGAAACTGAAGACTTTTCCTAAATTCGAAATTTATATTTTATTTTGTTGTTAGATTGCCAGAACAAATATTTTGGCCCATCAGTTACAACCCACGAGATGTCAGCAGAGCTGTATACGCTACATTCCCTGGAGATACTGAGTCATTTTGCTCTTTTCCTCCCCAGACATACTACAATTTCTTGACTTCCATAACACTGCCTCCTGATAAGACTTTTTGTACTCCAAATGTAACCCTCCCCCACCTCTTTTTCCTCTTATTGTACTTATTTCATGCCCAAGACATAAGGATTTTACAGGTGTTAATCACTTAATTCTATCACTGCTATAATATGAATATAAAGTAGTTAGTGTTATTATCCTCATATCTCCTGGTACCACTCAGCTCCATGAACAGTGCTGGTATTGAAAGCTATGCAGTCTCATTCTAGAAGTTTGGTCTCAACCAGTAGGCTTTTTTTCCCACCTAAATAAACATATCTGGGTGTATTTCTCAGTTTCTCCTTTTTAATCTCTATCATTAACAAGACAGCCTGTTAAACTACCTGGATCCCCACTGGGACTCAAAAGACTTCCCTGACTCTTGTCAAGTTGATCACAGTTGTTTCCACTGAGACCACATTTCCCCATTTCTATTATATGAGTGGCCCACATCTAAAGACCTTCTGAAATTATACTGCCTATGCCCAAAAAACAGATAAGCCTTACTTCACTAAGCTCATTCCTAGGGATCACCTCTGAGGACACAAGCAATGCTCAGAAGAAGCAGGGCAGGGACATACTCCTCTATCCGCCCTACCAACTTGTCCCCCTCCTTTCTTATCATCCGGTCTCAGGCAGAGAGAAGAAGCATCGGTGAGTTTAGCTGGACAAGAAAATGCTGGCTTTGATAGTCAGATGAAGGAAGTTCTTGCATTCCTGTGTGGGGCCCTCAAATATGCTGTCCCACGGCCCCTCAAAATGCAATGCAGAGGTTCTCCATTCAGCCTCTTATCCACAGCTAGGTCAAGGCATGACAGAACCTCATAAAAGCAGTGTGTCATGGACAGTGAACTTTATAAACAATCAGCTCTGGATATTGGACCCCCTGTGGCTAAAATAAGCTATTGCATTTTCTCTTTACTAACAAGATAGACATTCTAACCTCTATTAATCATCTCATGGCAATGCTTCTCAGTAACCCTTCCCCAACTGTTTATCCCTCTTTATTTTCAAATACATTATTCTGTACTCATTATGGTTTAAACAACTTTTGTTAATTGAAAATTTAAATAACCACAGCCTTCAATTAGCTCTTTTTTCCTTTAATTTTTATTAGATATTTCCTTTATATACATTTCAAATGCTATCCCAAAAGTTCCCTATACCCTCCCCCTGCCCTGCTTCCCTACCCACTCTCTCCCATTTCTTGGCCCTGGCATTCCCCTGTACTGGGGCATATAAAGTTTGCAATACCAAGGGGCCTCTCTTCCCAGTGATGGCCAACTAGTTCTTCTTTTGCTACATATGCAGCTAGAGACACAAGGTCTGGAGGTACTGGTTAGTTCATATTGTTGTTCTACCTATAGGGTTCTAGACCCCTTCAGCTCCTTGGGTGCTTTCTCTACCTTCTCCATTGGAGGCCCTGTGTTCCATCTTATGACGGTGAGCATCCACTTCTGTATTTGCCAGGCACTGGCATAGCCTCATACAAGACAGCTATAACAGGATCCCTTGGGCAAAATCTTTCTTGCATATTCAATAGTGTCTGGGTTTGGTGGCTGATTATGGGATGGATCCCTGGTTGGGGTAGTCTAAGAATAGTCCATCCTTCCCTCTTAGTTCCAAACTTTGTCTTTGTAACTCCTTTCATGGTTATTTTGTTCCCTATTCTAAGAAGGAATGAAGTATCCACCCATTGGTCATCCCTCTTTTGATTTTCTAGTGTTTTGCAAATTGTATCTTGGGTGTTCTGTATCTGGGCTAATATCCACTAATCAATGAGTGCATATCTAATGACTTCTTTTGTGATTGGGTTACCTCACTAAGAATGATATCCTCCAGATACATCCATTTGCCCAAGAATTTCATAAATTCATTGTTTTTAATAGCTGAGTAGTACTCCATTGTATAAAAGTACCACATTTTCTGCATCCATTCTTCTGTTGAGGGACATCTGGGTTCTTTCCAGCTTTTGGCTATTATAAATAAGGCTGCTATGAACATAATGGAGCATGTGTTCTTATTACCAGTTGGAATCATCTGGGTATATGCCCAGGAGAGGTATTGCTGGATCTTCTGGTAGTATTATGTCTAATTTTCTAAGAAACCTCCAGACTGACTTCTAGAGTGGTTGTACAAGCTTACAATCCCACCAGCAATGGAAGAGTGTTCCTCTGTCTCCACATCTTCGCCAGCATCTGCTGTCGCCTGAATTTTTGTTCTTAGCCATTCTGAGTGGTGTGAGGTAGAATCTCAAGGTTGTTTTGATTTGCATTTCCCTGATAATTAAGGATGTTGAACATTTTTCAGGTGCTTCTCAGCCATTCAGTATTCCTCAGGTGAGAATTCTTTGTTTAGCTCTGTACCCCATTTTTTAATGGAATTATTTGAATTTCTGGAGTCCAGCTTCTTGAGCTCTTTGTATCTATTGGATATTAGTCCCCTATCAGATTTATGATTGGTAAAAATCTTTTCCCAATTGTTGGTGGCCTTTTTGTCTTATCGACAGTGTCTTTTGCCTTAGAGAAAGAAGCTTTGCAGTTTCATGTGGTCCCATTTGTCAATTCTTGATCTTATAGCACCAGCCATTGCTTTTCTGTTTAGGAATTTTTCCCCTGTGCCCATATCTTCAAGGCTTTTCCCCACTTTCTCCTCTTTTAATTTCAGTGTCTCTGTTTTTATGTGGATGTCTTTGATCCACTTAGACTTGATCTTGGTACAAGGAGATAATAATGGATCAATTCGAATTCTTCTACATGATAACTGCCAGTTGTGCCAGCACCATTTGTTGAAAATACTGTCTTTTTTTCTACTGAATAGTTTTAGCTCCCTTGTCAAAGATCAAGTGATCATAGGTGTGTGGGTTCATCTCTGGGACTTCAATTCTATTCCATTGATCTACCTGTCTGTCACTCTACCAGTACCATGAAATTTTTATCACAATTGCTCTGTAGTACAGCTTGAGGTCAGGAATGGTGATTCCACCAGAGGTTCTTAGTTTTTGCTATCCTAGGTTTTTTATTATTCCAGACGAATTTGCAAATTATCCTTTCTATCTCAATGAAGAATTGAATTTGAATTTTGATGGGAATTGTATTGAATCTATAGATTGCTTTCTGCAGGATAGCCATTTTTACTATATTAATCCTGCCAATCCATGAGCATGGGAGATGTTTCTCTCTTCTGAGATCTTCTATAATTTCTTTCTTTAGAGACTTGAAGTTCTTATCATACAGATCTTTCACTTCCTTAGTTAGAGTCACACCAAGATATTTTATATTATTTGTGACTATTGTGAAGGTTGTTGTTTCCCTAATTTCTTTCTCAGTCCATTTATCCTTTATGTAGAGAAATGCCATTGATTTGTTTGAGTTAATTTTATATCCAGCTAATTCACTGAAGCTGTTTATCAGGTTTAGGAGTTCTCTGGTGGAATTTTTGGGGTCACTTATATATACTATCATATCATCTGCAAATAGTGATATTTTTACTTCTTCTTTTCCAATTTGGATCCCTTTAATCTCCCTTTGTTGTCGAATTGCTCTGGCTAGAACTTCAAGTACTATATTGAATAGGTAGGGAGAAAGTGGGCAGCCTTGTCTAGACCCTGATTTTAGTGGGATTGCTTCTAGTTTCTCTCCATTTAGTTTGATGTTGGCTACTGGTTTGTTGTATATTGCTTTTATCATGTTTATGTATGGGCCTTGAATTCCTGATCTTTCCAAGACTTTTATCATGTAGGGGTGTTGGATTTTTTCAAATATTTTCTCAGCATCTAATGAGATGATATGTGCTTTTTGTCTTTGAGTTTGTTTATACAGTGGATTGCATTGATGGATTTCTGAATATTAAACCATCCTTGCATCCCTGGGATGAAGCCTACTTGGTCATGATGGATGATCATTTTGATGTGTTCCTGGATTCGGTTTGTGAGGATTTTATTGAGTATTTTTGCATCGATATTCATAGGGGAAATTGGTCTGAAGTTCTCTTTCTTTGTTGGATCTTTGTGTGGTTTAGGTATTAGAGTCATTGTGGCTACTCAGCTATTAAAAACAATGGATTTATGAAATTTTGGACAAATGGATGTATCTGAAGGATATCATCCTTAGTGAGGTAACCCAATCACAAAAGAAGTCATTAGATATGCACTCATTGATTAGTGGATATTAGCCCAGATACAGAACACCCAATATACAATTTGCAAAACACTAGAAAATCAAAAGAGGGACAACCAATGGGTGGATACTTCATTCCTCCTTAGAATAGGGAACAAAATAACCATGAAAGGAGTTACAAAGACAAAGTTTGGAGCTAAGAGGGAAGGATGGACTATCCAGAGACTACCCCACCCAGGGATCCATCTCATCATCAGCCACCAAACCCAGACACTATTGTATATGCCAGAAAGATTTTGCTGAAGGGACCCTGGTATAGCTGTCTTGTATGAGTCTATGCCAGTGCTAGGCAAATACAGAAGTGGATGATCACAGTCATCTATAAAATGGAAGACAGGGCCCCCAATGGGAACTTTTGGGATAGCATTTGAAATGTATATAAAGAAAATATTTGATAAAAAATCAAAATTAAAACCAATGTGGCTTCACACAATGAATTGGGTAGAGTACCTTCTGTTTCTATTTTGTGGAATAGTTTGAGAAGAGTTGGAATTAGGTCTTCTTTGAAGGTCTGATAGAACTCTGCACTAAACCTACCTGGTACTGGGGTTTTTTTTGGGGGGAGGGGGGAGACTATTGATGACTGCTTCTATTTCTTTAGGGGAAATGGAACTGTTTAGATTGTCAATCTGATCCTGATTTAACTTTGGTATCTGGTATCTGTCTAGGAAGTTGTCCATTTCATCCATTTCTAGTTCTGTTGAGTATAGCCTTTTGTAGTAGTATCTGATGATGTTTTGGATTTCCTCAGGTTCTGCTGTTATGTCTCCTTTTTCATTTTTGATTTTCTTAATTAGGATACTGTCCCTGTGCCCTCTCATCAGTTGATCTAAGGGTTTATCTATCTTGTTGATTTTCTCAAAGAACCAGCTCCTGGTCTGGTTGATTCTATGAATAGTTCTTATTGTTTCCACTTGGTTGATTTCAGCCCTGAGTTTGATTATTTCTGGCCTTCTACTCTTACTGGGTGAATTTGCTTCCATTAGTTCTAGTGCTTCTAGGTGTGCTGTCAGGCTGCTAGTGTACGCTCTCTCTGGTTTCTTTTTGGAGGCACTCATGGATATGAGTTTTCCTCTTAGGGTTGCCTTCATTGTGTCCCATAAGCTTAGGTATGTTGTGGCTTCATTTTCATTAAACTCTAAAAAGTCTTTAATTTCTTTATTTCATCCTTGACCAAGGAATCATTGAGTAGAGTGTTGTTCAGTTTCCATGTGAATGTTATTGAAGATCTGCCTTAGTCCATTGTGATCAAATAGGATGCGTGGGATAATTTCAATATTTTTGTATCTGTGGAGGCCTGTTTTGTGACCAATTATATGGTCAATTTTGGAGGTTGTACCATGTGGGGCTGAGAAGAAGGAATATCATTTTGTTTTAGGATAAAATATTCTGTAGATATCTATTCAATCCATTGTTTCATAACTTCTGTTAGTGTCCATGTGTCTCTGTATAGTTTCTGCTTCCAGGATCTGTCCATTGGTGAGAGTGGAGTGTTAAAGTCTCCCACTATTATTGTGTGAGATGCAATGTGTGCTTTGAGCTTTACTAAAGTTTCTTTAATGAATGTGGCTGCCCTTGTATTTGGAGCATAGATATTCAAAATTGAGATTTCATCTTGGTAGATTTTAACATTGATGTGTATGGAGTGCCCCTCCTTGTCTTTTTTGAAACTTTGTGTTGGAAGTCAATTTTATTCAAATTAGAATGGCTACTCCAGCTTGTTTCTTCTGACCATTTTCTTGGAAAATTGTTTTCCAGCCTTTTACTCTGAGGTAGTGTCTGTCCTTTTCCCTGAGGTGTGTTTCCTGTAATCGACAAAATGTTGGGTCCTGTTTGTGTAGCAAGTCTGTTAGTCTATGTCTCTTTATTGGAGAATTGAGTCCATCAATGTTAAGAGAAATTAAAGAAAAATAATTGTTGTTTCCTGCTATTTTTGTTGTTAATGTTGTGAATCTGTTCTTCCTCCTGTCTTCTTTTAGGTTTGTTGAAGGATTACTTTCTTGCTTTTTCTAGGGTGTAGTTTCTGTCCTTGTGTTGGTGTTTTCCCTTTATTATCCTTTGGAGGGCTGGATTCATGGAAAGATATTGTGTGAATTTGGTTTTGTCACAGAATACTTTGGTTTCTCTATCTATGGTAATTGAGAGTTTTGCTGGGTATTGCAACCTGGGCTGGCATTTCTGTTCTCTTAGTGTCTGTATAACATCTGTCCAGGATCTTCTGGCTTTCATAGTCTCTGGTGAAAAGTCTGGTGTAATTCTAATAGGCCTGCCTTTATATGTTACTTGACCTTTTTCCCTTACTGCTTTTAATATTCTATCTTTATTTAGTGCATTTGTTGTTCTGATTATTATGTGTCGGGAGGAATTTCTTTTCTGGTCCAGTCTATTTGGAGTTCTGTAGGCTTCTTGTATGTTCATGGGCATCTCTTTCTTTAGGTTTGGGAAGTTTTCTTCTATAATTTTGTTTTAGGTATTTGCTGGCCCTTTAAGTTGAAAATCTTCATTCTCATCCACTCCTATTATCTGTAGGTTTGATCTTTTCATTGTGTCCTGGATTTCCTGGATGTTTTGAGTTAGGATCTTTTTGCATTTTGCATTTTCTTTGATTGTTGTGCCGATGTTCTCTATGGAATCTTATGCACCTGAGATTCTCTCTTCCATCTCTTGTATTCTGTTGCTGATGCTCGCATCTATGGTTCCAGATTTCTTTCCTAGAGTTTCTATCTCCAGTGTTGCCTCATTTTGGGTTTTCTTTATTGTGTCTACTTCCCTTTTTAGATCTAGTATGGTTTTGTTCATTTCCATCACCTGTTTGGATGTGTTTTCCTGTTTTTCTTTAAGGACTTCTATCTGTTTGCTTGTGTTTTCCTGTTTTTCTTTAAGGACTTCTACCTGTTTGATTGTGTTATCCTGTTTTTCTTTAAGGACTTGTAACTCTTTAGCAATGTTCTCCTGTAATTCTTTAAGTGAGTTATTAAAGTCCTTCTTGATGTCCTCTACCATCATCATGAGATATGCTTTTAAATCCAGGTCTAGATTTCGGGTGTGTTGGGGTGTCCTGGACTGGGCGAAGTGGGAGTGCTGGGTTCTGATGATGGTGAGTGGTCTTGGTTTCTGTTAGTAAGATTCTTACGTTTACCTTTTGCCATCTGGTAATCTCTGGAGTTAGTTGTTATAGTTGTCTCTGTTTAGAGATTGTTCTTCTGGTGATTCTGATTAACGCCTATCAGCAGACCTGGGAGACAGGCTCTCTCCTCTGAGTTTCAGTGGATAGAGCACTCTCTGCTGGCAAGCTCTCCTCTTATAGGGAAGGTGCACAGATATCTGGTGTTTGGACCTCCTCCTGGCCGAAGAAGGCCCAAAACAGGACCTTTCCCAGATGCTGTGTTGCTTTGGCAGGTCACAGAAGCTGTCAGCTTCTGTGGTGCACACTCTCACCTGTGCAGACTAAGTTCCTAAGTTTGGTGGAGTCCCTGAACCAAGATGGCGCTCCCTTCTCCTGAGGCAGAGGGCTCCCGTGCAGGGCGGACCACTGTCCTCCGGCTGGGAGGGTGCCGGATGTCTCACTTAATCAATTATTACAAATAAATACTCATTCTTGATTTTAGAAAAATAAAATATGCACATGTGACTATTGATACTTTTTAGTCTTTCTAATTACAACTGCTTTAACAAGAAAAGCAACTAAAAGTATAGTTAGTCATTGCCTGTGTTGATTCTTTTTGCTTGGTGGTCCAAATCAAATTAAAACTGGCTATTACAGCCAAGCATTTGAGATGTTTTGTCAACAATTTAATGTTACCCATATTACTGAGATTTTTATAAATTTCAAGGAAACAATACTGTGGAACTTTAAATCTATATCTTCAAAAAAATTTAAATTTAGATGACCAAAATCTTACTGAGTGTCTATGGCACCCTGCAACCAGGCAGACTCCTGAGATGAAGAGATCTACTTATTAGCACATGGCATGATCCTGTTCAGATACTTAGTATGGGAAAAAGGGGGAGTGTTTCTGTTTTTTCCACAGAATGCTGCAAGAGCATACTGGCTTCCAATGTGACAGGCTGACCTGTGAGTAGGAACTGACAGTGTCCTGACAGTGGTGACAAGAAAGCTGTATTGAGTGCACAGAAAAAGCGAAATCAAAGAGAGCAGACACAAGCAAAATAAAGAAACTCTTCCTATCTCCACCATGGGCTACAACAAGGAGTCCCAACCTGGTGCCAACTTAAGATAAAAACAACTAAAGAAGCTGACTCTTGAGGCGGAGGGACTGCTAATAGAGTATTGGACAAGATTTCATCAGAGACATTGTTTTTGGCCATTCAGGCCAACTCCCCTATAGCTATGAAAGTTTGTGTACCTTACCTATATGCTTATTGTTAAATAATTTTAAGAGTCAAGATCACCAATCTTGGCAAGTCTTTTCATATTCATGGTAATTCTTGTCATTTAACTAATTGTGTAGATCCTAATTTAGATAAAAAATCTACTTTTATGATTTTGTTAAAGAGACCTGCTTATGTTTTACTGCCTGTAGTGTTAGGAAATGTGCCTTGGTTCGAGAATTCAAGATTACAAACTTTAAAAAAACTAAACAAATTTATTAGACCTAAGAAATTTGTACCAACACTAATTTTAAAAATTACTGCCTTAATTACAATTTTAACTTCTTTTACATTATATACCACAGTCTTAGTTCAACAGCTATATACTGCTTATTTTGTTAATGATATGCATAAGTATATTTCCATAGCTTTGCCAGAGCAACATATTATATAGATAAAAAATTAAAAACAAAGGTTAATGCCCTAGAAGAAGTAGTGCTGACAATAGGGCAAGATATTGCTAACATTAAGACCAGGTTAGCTACTAAATGTCATGCTTCTTTCCAATACATTTGTGTTACCCCCTTACCTTATAACACAACCATTGATTGGGAAAGGACTAAAGCTCATTTGCAAGACGTATGGAGAGATACTGATATTTCTCATAACTTGAAACAGTTAAAGGCAGAAATTTCAGATATTAATAAAAGTCATTTGGACACTTGGAACATTGATAAATTGGCTAGAGATTTAAAAAAACAACCTAAGTGCATTGAACCCCCTGGATTGGGTTCAATATATAATCCTACTTGTTATTATTTTTTACATTGTTTTACTAGTAATTGTTGTGTTTCCACTCATCTTTAGAGTGCTCCTAAAGTCTGTAGCTATGACAAGGCGGGACATCCTAGAACTTCGGCTAAAAAATAAAAAAAGAAAGGGAGAAATGCCATGCTCACCAGTCGAGTTAGCTTGAAAGGCTGAGGCTTGAAAGCTATTCATGAGGCAAAAGAGTTTCACAGAAATTTGCTCCTGGAGTCTAGCGTTCTCCCTAAACCATACATTAATTTTCCATTCCTGTGTTAGTCTAGTGTATGGATTTACGTGTTCTCTTTTAGTATTATCCTATTATAAGTGCCTTTTAAGATTGAATTCTGACATAGCTAAAGCCTTAGTGTCCCAACAGTCCTAGAACGTCCTTGAGTAAGACCATGGGCTTGAAATTCAGTAAGAATGTAAAAGCTATGAGTCCCTTACACAGGAATTTACCATCACTAAGGAAGAAGGAAGTTTCAGTCCGAAGGAGAAACCAGAATAGATATGTAGAACTATAGCGGAGTTACACCCATACACACGTATTTACAATGGCCTAAGGGGAAGGTGGACTATACAATAGACTAAAATAGGAACTATGGCAAGGGCATGAAGCCCTTGACCCTGGCTTCCAAGATTAAGTGATTCTTGGGTGGAGCCCTTGTTGATCCCAGTTGTTAACAATGAATTCTATCCCAGGTGGTTCCTGTTAGACCTTCTGTGTTTGCATTCCTCTGTTTTCTGTAAGAATCCAGTAACCTCTTTGTACCTTGCGGGTGTGTCACCCAACTTCCTTATTGTCTTCTGCATAAAAAGTCTGATGCTCTATTTGTCAAGACACATTCAGATTCTACACAACCTCCCCTGCGTGCATTTTTCTGTCATTCATCCCATCCGATGCTTTGCCCACCTGCCCCAGAGACCCGTTCCATGCAGACAAAGGGGCCCAGAGGGTCTGCGTCAGTCTTGGTTTCTATTAATAAGATTCTTACGTTTGTCTTTTGCCATCAGGTAGTCTTTGGAGTTAGTTGTTACAGTTGTCTCTGGTTGGAGCTTGTTCCTCTTGTGAGTCTGTTAGCCTCTGTCAGCAGACATGGGAGTCTAGCTATCTCCCTGCAAAGACTGGCTCTGAAGGACCCGGGACCCAAGATCCAATTAGCTCTTTTTTTTTTTTTTAACATTCTACCAATACTCGGTTTTTAGACAAAAAGACACAAGTTAAATTGATATACTTGATAGACTGTTAGTAGACAAAGATCTTGTATTATTTACTGACATCTGGCATATAGTATATGAAAATTTTTATGGGTATAACAAAGTACCTGAAATAATCAACTTTAAAAGATAAAAGCTTTATTTGGGATCCTGTAGCAAGGTAGTACATCACAGCTGGGAATATGTGGTACAAAAGACAACTTTCCTCATGGCAGTCAGAAAGCAAATAGAGGAGTGAGGACCAAGGATCCAGTATCTCATTCACGGGGCATTCACCTATGATGTAAATTGTGACAGTGGGCAGAGTGGAATATAACTTTCTGAATAGTGCCACAGTACATAAACTGTACCTAATATACAAACTAGTTGTAGGAACTCAATAATTATGAGTTAGTAACAAAGATTTATTGTTAAACCAATAAATACTATAGGTAAAACAAATGTAATCCCCTTCATTTACTAGTCCATTATCAATGAACAGATATACACAGAGAAATATTTCCTCTAATTAATGTTGATATCTGGATCCTGATCTACATGTACAATATGACATAGAAAATGCTGAGAAGCAGATAGTTACTCCATGTCTTGAACCACAACCCAACGGAAATTAATCACAGGTGTCTTTTTTTAAAAAACCCAAATAGCTGTCCCTGCTCCGCCCTCCGCAGCCCTCCACAGTCACCCCGGAGACCAGCCGTGTTAAGCTCTCTGCTCTGAAGCTGACTGACTTCCATGGCAGCCGCGAAGAAAGCAGTTCTGGGGCCATTGGTGGGAGCAGTGGACCAGGGTACCAGCTCGACACGTTTTTTGGTTTTCAATTCAAAAACAGCTGAACTTCTTAGTCATCATCAAGTAGAAATAAAACAGGAATTCCCAAGAGAAGGATGGGTAGAACAAGACCCGAAGGAAATTCTGCAGTCCGTTTATGAGTGTATAGAGAAAACGTGTGAGAAACTTGGACAGCTCAATATTGATATTTCCAACATCAAAGCCATTGGTGTCAGCAACCAGAGGGAAACCACAGTAGTCTGGGACAAGCTCACTGGAGAGCCTCTCTACAATGCCGTGGTGTGGCTTGACCTAAGAACCCAGTCTACTGTTGAGAACCTTAGTAAAAGAATTCCAGGAAATAATAACTTTGTCAAGTCCAAGACAGGCCTTCCACTTAGCACTTACTTCAGTGCAGTGAAACTTCGTTGGCTCCTTGACAACGTGAAAAAGGTCCAAGAGGCTGTTGAAGAAAATAGAGCTCTTTTTGGGACCATTGATTCATGGCTTATTTGGAGTTTAACAGGAGGAATCCATGGGGGTGTCCACTGTACAGATGTAACAAATGCAAGCAGGACGATGCTTTTTAACATTCATTCTTTGGAATGGGATAAAGAGCTCTGCGAATTTTTTGGAATTCCAATGGAAATTCTTCCCAACGTTCGGAGTTCTTCTGAGATCTATGGCCTAATGAAAGCTGGGGCCTTGGAAGGTGTGCCAATATCTGGGTGTTTGGGGGACCAGTCTGCTGCTTTGGTGGGACAAATGTGCTTCCAGGATGGACAGGCCAAAAACACGTATGGAACAGGGTGCTTCTTACTGTGCAACACGGGCCATAAGTGTGTATTTTCTGAGCATGGCCTTCTGACAACCGTAGCATATAAACTTGGCAGAGACAAACCTGTGTATTATGCATTGGAAGGTTCCGTGGCTATAGCTGGTGCTGTCATCCGCTGGCTAAGAGACAACCTTGGAATTATTAAGTCTTCTGAGGAAATTGAAAAACTTGCTAAAGAAGTAGGTACTTCTTATGGCTGCTACTTCGTTCCAGCATTTTCAGGGTTATATGCACCTTATTGGGAGCCCAGTGCAAGAGGGATCATCTGTGGGCTCACTCAGTTCACCAATAAATGTCATATCGCTTTTGCTGCACTAGAAGCTGTTTGTTTCCAAACCCGAGAGATTTTGGATGCCATGAATCGCGACTGTGGAATTCCACTCAGTCATTTACAGGTAGATGGAGGAATGACCAGCAATAAAATTCTTATGCAGCTACAAGCAGACATTCTGTATATTCCAGTAGTGAAACCCTCCATGCCTGAAACAACTGCACTAGGCGCTGCCATGGCAGCTGGGGCTGCAGAGGGGGTTGGTGTGTGGAGTCTTGAACCTGAGGATTTGTCAGCTGTCACAATGGAGCGGTTTGAACCTCAGATCAATGCTGAAGAAAGCGAAATCCGTTACTCCACATGGAAGAAAGCTGTGATGAAGTCAATTGGTTGGGTTACAACTCAGTCTCCAGAAAGTGGTGACCCTAGTATCTTCTGTAGTCTGCCTTTGGGCTTTTTTATAGTGAGTAGCATGGTAATGTTAATCGGAGCAAGGTACATCTCAGGTATCCCATAAATAATACCACCTCACGGATTTCCAAGATGCAAGCTTTTTAATGTGATATGAAAATCTGACTATTCTGTCTCATAGTATAATGATGCTATTCATAGACTCTGATTTCTTTCATAAGCCACTGGCTGCATGATCCTCTAAGCAGACCTATGACTTGAAATAAAGAAAATGCAGCAGAAAGAATCCTCCAGAAACATTTAATTTTTTTTTAACATTGACAGTTAAGATCGGGTCAGTCACCTTTGGGGCTGACCCCTGCCTCCACTGTCACGATGTCCTACACTATTCCCGTTAAGGTCTAAGGTGATTTTGTATCCTGTCTATTGAAATGTGCCATCCAGTGTATTCAGATGCTAGTGGGTTACACATGTTTGAGGAAGAGGTTGTTATTAACCTGTTCAAAATGAGTGGCTTCTTGCTTGTTTGCTTTTAACAGCTCAGATGTCTTCTTTTCTATATATTAGAAGGCCACAACATTACTGGATATTTCAAATGGAAACATCTAAAGAATTATTGGATAATGATTTGCTATTCTTGTGGCTTAGACATTTTCTGTACAGTGTTTGCCAAAAATGAACCTTGTCAGGTGTTTTACACTGTCCACTAACTACCATAGCTTTCTGTCTGGATCTTACAGGATAGAACACTTTCTTTTTCTGCTTTTTTTTTCATTTCTCCGTTTTATATTTTTATTCTGTATGTATAACATACATGCCTATATATTTTATATGCTGAGAGTAGCCCATTTATAAATTAAGAGCACATTATATTCAATAAGTTATAAGAGGGCTGGTCTTAAGGGGACTACTATGTATATAAATTGGGGGAGGGCAAGCTGTATACATTTTTGGGCAACGGTTATGCATATTATTTACCAGAAGAAAATTTTCTTATAAAATCAAACATTTGAAACTTAAGTATGTATCCAGTCAATTAAAATGTACTATATTGTAATTTCAACTATATTTCTTATACTCTACCATTTAATTATCTCAGCTGGAAGAAAGGCAACTGTGGCATGTAACAGTAAATACTCTTCTCAAACATGATTCTAGTCCAAATAAAATTTTTCCTTTGAATTGATGTTTTCCATATTTGAGCTCCTATTGAAGAATTATCAAATTCAAAAGCTAAGGGGGAAAATATGTGTGAATAAAGCCAATAATGCCTTTTAAATGTTATTACCCATTAATAAGATGTTCTTATTTTCTGGTATGATAGAAAATTATCTCTACTTAATAACTGACAAAAAGAAAAAAAAAACCAAGTATCATTGCAAATGCCTCACAGTATAACCAATAACTTCTCAAATATCTAGAATGATTGGTTATAACTCATTAACCTAACTTCCTAACATCAATTTTAAAATATATTTGTTTTATAGTAAAAAAAAAATAAGAAAAGAATACTTTATAATTGTTTTGTTTTGTCATTTTGGAATGGAAAATATTGATATCTTAATAGCAAAAGTTTTATTTGGAATTAATGGTAGATTGTCCTTCCCCTCTGCATGTGCTGCTCCTAATGACTGAAGCTGCTGGGTGTCACTGCTACAGCTGCCAATTATGTGGCATCAATATAGAAAGATCCTGTAAATTATTATGGCAGTGATACTTTTAAACTTAGTTATATTTCTACAAAGGCAGGTTGAGTTCATTGTAAATAATTGTGTAAATCACTGTTCTAGTAATTTAAAAATAACATTAATTTTTCTACAAAATACGAGATTTGTAAATGTTTGAAATTGTACCTATTGCTAATTAATGGTAAGTTTACTTCAAATAAATGTATCCCTTATTTCTTAAAAAAAAAAAAAAAAAAAAAACCAAATATAGCTGTCTCTTGTGAGACGATGCCGGGGCCTAGCAAACACAGGAGTGGATGCTCACAGTCAGCTATTGGATGTATCACAGGGCTCCCAATGGAGAAGCTAGAGAAAGTACCCAAGGAGCTAAAGGGATCTGCAACCCTATTGTTGGAACAACATGATGTACTAACCAGTACCCCAGAGCTCTTGACTCTATATGTAAATATGTAATAAAAATATTAAAAATTAAAAAAAAATTTTTATTACATCTTTTCCTCAATTACATTTCCAATGCTATCCCAAAAGTCCCCCATACCCTCCCCCCTACTTCCCTACCCACCCATTCCCATTTTTTTGGCCCTGGCATTCCCCTGTACTGGGGCATATAAAGTTTGCATGTCCAATGGGCCTCTCTTTCCAGTGATGGCCGATTAGGCCATCTTTTGATACATATGCAGCTAGAGTCAAGAGCTCCGGGGTACTGGTTAGTTCGTAATGTTGTTCCACCCATAAGGTTGCGGATCCCTTCAGCTCCTTCGGTACTTTCTCCAGCTCCTCCATTGGGGGCCCTGTGATCCATTCACTAGCTGACTGTGAGCATCCACTTCTGTGTTTGCCAGGCCCCGGCATAGTCTCACAAGAGACAGCTATATCTGGGTCCTTTCAGCAAAATCTTGCTAGTGAATGCAATGGTGTCAGCGTTTGGATGCTGATCATGGGATGGATCTCTGGATATGGCAGTCTCTAGACGGTCCATCCTTTTGTCACAGCTCCAAACTTTGTCTCTGTAACTCCTTCCATGGGTGTTCTGTTCCCAATTCTAAGGAGGGGCATAGTGTCCACACTTCAGTCTTCATTCTTGAGTTTCATGTGTTTAGCAAACTGTATCTTATATCTTGGGTATCCTAAGTTTTGGGCTAATATACACTTATCAGTGAGTACATATTGTGTGAGTTCCTTTGTGATTGTGTTACCTCACTCAGGATGATGCCCTCCAGGTCAATCCATTTGCCCAAGAATTTCATAAATTCATTCTTTTTAATAGCTGAGTAGTACTCCATTGTGTAAATGTACCACATTTTCTGTATCCATTCCTCTGTTGAGGGGCATCTGGGTTCTTTCCAGCTTCTGGCTATTATAAAAGGCAAGAACTTATTCTCCTAATTTTCTATAACATAATGAATACCATGTGTCTTTGTACTAACCCTGGTATAAGACATATTAAATTTGTTTCATATTGTTTTTCCTAGAGAAGGTTCAATTCTATTCTGAGTCTCAATCATTGATAGGTATCTTGAAGTACAATTTGAGATGCCAGAAATACCTTTCAATATGTAGTAAGCAGCAAAAGCAACTTATATATGGAAATACAAGGATTGAATCTTTAAACTGTCTTTCTTGGTCTCCCACATAATAATTAACTGAAGAAGCAACTTTAATTAGAAAAGGCCATTAACATCAATGATTCATATCCACTCAAAAACATCTCTATGAGGGCTTTCCTGGATATCATTCACAGCACGCAAAATATATTGCTGTGTGAGTCAGTTTAACTCTTTCTTTATATTACCTTATTTCTTTATGAATACATAGCCATCAGTCAACTTTTCCTTTTCTCACTTAACACAGAGTGACTAAACAAAACAGAAAATGAAAGGTAAAAAAATATACATGCAATTCACCTTCAAAGAAAAACATCATACACACACACACACACACACACACACTCATTATCAGCAAGGGATATTACATGTATAATGGGACCACATTAGTGACTTTTCTATTTTTGTGGTACAACATCAACCTACAGAAGAGTTATTTTGCCTTACAGTTCCAGAGGGGTAAATGTTCACCAGGGATGAAGGACTGTAGGAGCCAGAGGAGTCGAGGACACCAGGACTACACAGCCTAGAGAATCAAGTAAGCAGGGCTCATGGAAACTCACAGAGACTGAAGCGACAAGCACAGGCCGTGTATGGGTCAGAACTAGGTCCTCTGCATATACCTTATGGTGTTCTTGTGGGACTCCAAACAATGGAAATGGGGGTGTCTCTGACTCTTTTGCCTGAGCTTGGGATCTTCTTCCTCCTACTGAGTTGCCTTGTCCAGTCTTGATATGAGGGTCTGTGCCTGGTCATGCTATATTTTGTTATGCCATCTTCAGTTGATATCAATTGGGAGGCCTGCACTTTCAACATAGGAGGAGTGGATCTGGGAGAGAGGAGAGTGGGGGACTTGGAGAGTGGAGGGAGGGGAGTATGTAGTCAAGAAATATTGTATGGGAGAAGAATAAAGAAAAAGAAAAGAGAAAAGTAGAAAAAAGTCCATCTTGGCAGATAAGCAAAATAGCAAAAAGAATAGTGGCCAGAGCAGAAAGCAGAGTAATCAGATCTTCCAAGACAAGCACAACACAGGGAGCTATATAGCCTCAAACACAACAAAGCAGAGAGAGCTATATAGCCTCAAACACAACAAAGCAGAGAGCTATATAGCCTCAAACACAACAAAGCAGAGAGAGCTATATAGCCTCAAACACAACAGAGCAGAGTGGGCTATATAGCCTCAAACACAACAAAGCAGAGAGAGCTATATAGCCTCAAACACAACAAAGCAGAGAGAGCTATATAGCCACAAACACAACAAAGTAGAGAGAGCTATATAGCCACAAACACAACAAAGTAGAGAGGGCTATATAGCCTCAAAGCCTGAGCATATTGATATACTTCCTCTAACAAGATTATTCTACCTAAACATCCCCAAATAGTACAAGCAACCAAGAAACATTATTCTAATGTGGTCAGACTGTCTCCCTTAATTTCTTTAACATCCCTTCAAAGTTTATGTTGACATGTGTAGTTTGCAGCTTACAAAATGATCTACAATAATAGCGTGGCAACACAACTATTTGGTAGAAAGGCAGGCCACCTCAGACTAAGCTACTGATCTTAGATCCAAAGGACTTCAGCAAAGTAACAGCTGATACTGTGAAGAAGAGGCTGCTCCACATGCAAGCACACCTCCTGAATTTATCATTATTGTTGCACCACATCAAAAAGAAACCTCTAAGCAAGAATGCAAACCTGTACTCTCTGTCTAGGCATCTACAAGTCCAAAATATCCAAACACAAAGTCACACACATCTTGGCATCCTAGGTGTCTTAATAAACACATGTAGAAGCATTTGCCCACACGTGCATGTGCATACACACACACACACACACACACACACACACACACACACACACGGAGGATAGAAACAGTGAAAATAAGGTAAACAGGAAGAAACAAACATTTACAATATTTAAGTCATTTTAAGAACCAATTTTCTACCTTAATCTTTAAAATGGTTTGTGTTAACAGTCACTTTGTAGAATCTAGGGTCATGAGAGAGATGGGCATTTGGCTATGTCTGGGATTGGGAGATTATCTTGATCATGTCAGTGGATCTGGGGAGATTCATACACTGTAAGTGGCACCATCCTCCAGCTAGAATGCAGGATTATACAAATGGGGAAGGGGAACAGAACTGGTTTCTTTTCTCTTTCTTAAAACCATTTATCCAAACAAAAATAATTCATGAAAAATATAGATTTTGTTTTTAAAAAGAAAATATCCACACTGCTACCAAGCAGGAATGAGAATGAATAGTGTAGTGACAATTATTCCACTTTTAAAGACTTGATGCCAGGTAGTAAAATGATCCTGAAAAAGCTGGGTAATTTACACTGGTGGTGTGTGTGTTTGAGAGATGATGGTATTTGTAACCACTATCCTCTTGTTACCAGTGAGAGTTGCTTATTAATTTTCAAAACTAAGATCTCACTCTATAGACCAGGCTGGCCTGGAACTTGGAATGTAGACCAGGCTGGCCTGAGCTCACAGATCAATCTGCCTCTGCCTATAGACTCCTGATTTAAAGGTGTACCCCACCATGTTATTGTTTCATTTTTTTTCTTTTTCTGAATATAGTTTATTCTATGTAACATAATATACATAATATGTAACTGCACACTTCTTCAAATGTCATGATTTCAATTTCTTTACTACTGAATAAAATTCCAATGTGTATATGTATTACATATGTAATATATCTATGTCCTGTGATGGATAATTTGGCTATTCTAATTTTTTTAATTTTTAATTTTTTTATTACGTATTTTCCTCAATTACATTTCCAATGCTATCCCAAAAGACCCCCATACCCTCCCCCCCTTCCCTACCCACCCATTCCCATATTTTGACTTTTTCCTTTCCAATTTATATCCCCTTGATCTCTGTTTGTTGTCGAATTGCTCTGGCTAGGACTTCAAGTACTATGTTGAATAGGTAGGGAGAAAGTGGGCAACCTTGTCTAGTACCTGATTTTAGTGGGATTGCTTCAAGCTTCTCACCATTTACTTTGATGTTGGCTACTGGTTTGCTGTCGATTGCTTTTATCATCTTTAGGTATGGGCCTTGAATTCCTGATGTTTCCAAGACTTTTATCATGAATGGGTGTTGGATCTTGTCGAATGCTTTTTCCCCATCTAATGAGATGATCATGTGGGTTTTGTCTTTGAGTTTCTTTATATAATGGATTACGTTGATGGATTTCCATATATCAAACCATCCCTGCATCCCTGGAATAAAACCTACTCGGTCAGGATGGATGATTGTTTTGATGTGTTCTTGGATTCGGTTAGCGAGAATTTTATTGAGGATTTTTGCATCAATATTCATAAGGGAAATTGGTCTGAAGTTCTCTATCTTTGTTGGATCTTTCTGTGGTTTAGGTATCAGAGTAATTGTGGCTTCATAGAATGAATTGGGTAGAGTTCCTTCTACTTCTATTTTGTGGAATAGTTTGTGCAGAACTGGAATTAGATCCTCTTTGAAGGTCTGGTAGAACTCTGCACTAAACCCATCTGGTCCTGGGTTTTTTTGGCTGGGAGACTATTAATGACTGCTTCTATTTCTTTAGGGGATATGGGACTGTTTAGATCATTAACTTGATCCTGATTTAACTTTGGTACCGGGTATCTGTCTAGAAATTTGTCCATTTCATCCAGGTTTTCCAGTTTTGTTCAGTATAGCCTTTTGTAGAAGGATCTGGTAGTGTTTTGGATTTCTTCAGGATCTGTTGTTATGTCTCCCTTTTCATTTCTGATTTTGTTAATTAGGATGCTCTCCCTGTGCCCTCTAGTGAGTCTGGCTAAGGGTTTATCTATCTTGTTGATTTTCTCAAAAAAACCAACTCCTCGTTTGGTTATTAATTCTTTGAATAGTTCTTCTTGTTTCCACTTGGTTGATTTCACCCCTGAGTTTGATTATTTCCTGCCTTCTACTCCTCTTGGGTGAATTTTCTTCCTTTTTTTCTAGAGCTTTTAGATGTGTTGTCAAGCTGCTAGTGTGTGCTCTCTCCAATTTCTTTTTGGAGGCACTCAGAGCTATGAGTTTCCCTCTTAGAAATGCTTTCATTGTGTCCCATAGGTTTGGGTATGTTGTGGCTTCATTTTCATTAAACTCTAAAAAGTCCTTAATTTCTTTCTTTATTCCTTCCTTGAACAAGGTATCATTGAGAAGAGTGTTATTCAGTTTCCATGTGAATGTTGGCTTTCCATTATTTATGTTGTTATTGAAGATCAGCCTTGGTCCATGGTGGTCTGATCGGATGCATGGGACAATTTCAATATTTTTGTATTTGTTGAGGCCTATTTTGTTAGCTATTATATGGTCAATTTTGGAGAAGGTCCCGTGAGGTGCTGAGAAGAAGGTATATCCTTTTGTTTTAGGATAAAATGTTCTGTAGATATCTGTTAAGTCCATTTGTTTCATAACTTCTGTTAGTTTCACTGTGTCCCTGTTTAGTTTCTGTTTCCATGATCTGTCCATTGATGATAGTGGTGTGTTGAATTCTCCCACTATTATTGTGTGAGGTGCAATGTGTGCTTTGAGCTTTACTAAAGTGTCTTTAATGAATGTGGCTGCCCTTGCATTTGGAGCATAGATATTCAGAATTGGGAGTTCCTCTTGGAGGATTTTACCTTTGATGAGTATGAAGTGTCCCTCCTTGTCTTTTTTGATAACTTTGGGTTGGAAGTCGATTTCATTCAATATCAGAATACTACTCCAGCTTGTTTCTTCAGACCATTTGCTTGGAAAATGGTTTTCCAGCTTTTCACTCTGAGGTAGTGTCTGTCTTTTTCCCTGAGATGGGTTTCCTGTAAGCAGCAGAATGTTGGGTCCTGTTTGTGTAGCCAGTCTGTTAGTCTACGTCTTTTTATTGGGGAATTGAGTCCATTGATATTAAGAGATATTAAGGAAAAGTAATTGTTGCTTCCTTTTATTTTTGTTGTTAGAGTTGGCATTCTGTTTTTGTGGCAGTCTTCTTTTTGGTTTGTTGAGGGATTACTTTCTCGTTTTTTCTAGGGCGTGATTTCTGTCCTTGTATTGTTTTTTTTTTTTCTGTTATTATCCTTTGAAGGGCTGGATTTATGGAAAGGTAATGTGTGAATTTGGTTTTTTCGTGGAATACTTTGGTTTCTCCATCTATGTTAATTGAGAGTTTGGCTGGATATAGTAGCCTGGGCTGGCATTTGTGTTCTTTTAGTGTCTGTATAACATCTGTCCAGGCTCTTCTTGCTTTCATATTCTCTGGTGAAAAGTCTGGTGTAATTCTGATAGGCCTGCCTTTATATGTTACTTGACCTTTCTCCCTTACTGCTTTCAATATTCGATCTTTATTTAGTGCATTTGTTGTTCTGATTATTATGTGTCGGGAGGAATTTCTTTTCTGGTCCAGTCTATTTAGAGTTCTGTAGGCTTCTTGTATGTTCATGGGCATGTCTCTCTTTAGGTTTGGGAAGTTTTCTTCTATTATTTTGTTGAAGATATTTGCTGGCCCTTTAAGTTGAAAATCTTCATTCTCATCAACTCCTATTATCTGTAGGTTTAGTCTTCTCATTGTGTCCTGTATTTCCTGGATGTTTTGAGTTAGGATCCTTTTGCATTTTGTATTTTTTTTTTTTGATTGTTGTGCCAATGTTCTCTATGGAATCTTTTGCACCTGAGATTCTCTCTTCCATCTCTTGTATTCTGTTGCTGATGCTCGTATCTATGGTTCCTGATTTCTTTCCTAATGTTTCTATCTCCAGCGTTGCCTCACATTGGGTTTTCTTTATTGTGTCTACTTCCCTTTTTAGGTCTAGTATGGTTTTGTTCATTTACATCACCTGTTTGGATGTGTTTTCCTGTTTTTCTTTAAGGACTTCTACTTGTTTGGTTGTGTTTTCTTGTTTTTCTTTAAGGACCTGTAACTCTTTAGCAGTGTTCTCCTGTATTTTTTTTAAGTGAATTATTAAAGTCCTTCTTGATGTCCTCTACCATCATCATGAGATATGCTTTTAAATCCGGGTCTAGCTTTTCAGTTGTGTTGGGGTGCCCAGGACTAGGTGGAGTGGGAGTGCTGTGTTCTGATGATGGTGAGTGGTCTTGCTTTCTGTTAGTAGGATTCTTATGTTGGCCTTTCGCCATCTGGTAATCTCTGAAGCTAGCTGTTATAGTTGTCTCTGGTTAGATCTTGTTCCTCAGGTTACTCTGTTAGCCTCTATCAGCAGACCTGGAAGGCTAGCTCTCTCCTTAGTTTCAGTGGTCAGAGTATTCTCTGCAGGCAAGCTCTCTTCTTGCAGGGAAGGTGCCCAGATATCTGGTGTTCGAACCTACCTCCTGGCAGAAGTTGTGTTCTACTCACCAGAAGTCTTAGGATCCCGTGGGGTATCCTGTGTGGGTCCTTGCAGGTGTCCGGAGACTCCGCTGGCAAGGCACCCCGGTGCTGGAGTGGACCAGAAGGGACTTGAGGGGAACAGAACTGTTACATGCAGCATTCATGGCTTGCTCTGTGTTCTTGACTGGATATAGTGTGACAGTTGCTTCGGCTTGACTCTCCTACCATGAATGATTATACACTTGAATTCTGAGTTCTAATAAACCCTTTTTCCCTAAGTTGTTTTTGTCAGTGTTTTGGGATACCAAGACAATTTTCTAACCTTTTAAGGAAATAGATGAGGAAAACAACCGTTATCCCATTTGCTCTAAAAGAACGTGTGCCAAGGAAGTCACAAAACTCAAGGAGAAATGATAATATTGCAGTCACAGAGAACAGAAGTCACCAAACTGTGTCCTATCTTTATATGACTCACGAGCTAAGAATGTGACAAAGTTCAAACACTTATAAAACCAGCATATATACTACTCAGGCATATAGTGTCTCTACAGTACATTCATACATCCACTAGTTTGATAAATATTAAAATCATGACAAGGAGCGCTCACAGAAATTCTTCTCACAGAAATGTTATTTCCAAAAAGGAAAAAGAAACATGTATCTAAAGCAAACAGGCCATGTTGAAGATTGATTAATCAGACAAAGAAGTAGGTAGCTATTATATCATTTTCTGATCCTATTTATGAAGACATTACTGATGTTTTGAATTAAAGTCCAAAAGGGTACCTGTAATTAGTAAGTGAATCAACACTATAGACATTGGTGTATCATTATCAGCAAGATGTCTAGGAAACAACAACAACAACAACACCCAGAAAATTGAGCATTGTAGCTTGATCTTGTAATCCCAGGATTCTGAAACACAGAGTCTGGATATATATATGAATATATGTTTATATATACAAATATAAATATATCCAGTATATATATATATATATATATATATATATATATATATACACATTAGAATTATACTCAGCTCTAAAAAGGATCTCATTCATGTGTAGACTCTAAAATCCCTGCCCACACAGTATGAGACTGTGGAGAATAATGGGGTGTGGCAGTGAGGGTGAGTGGCACTGATGTGTTAAAGCACAAGCACCAAGTTATAATCAGATAGGACTAGTACATTCTGGCATGCTGTTACACAGCACAGTATTTATACCGATGATCATATATATTTCCTAACTAAAAGAGATTGTGTTGAATCATTTGATTATTGTGCCTGGTACCAGCAGAAGTCAGAAGAGGGGGGTCAGATAACCTGGAACTGGAGACACAGATGCTTATAGACAAGATGGGGATGCTTGGAACCAAATCTAAGAGCAAGCGTTCTTAACCACTCGCGATGATCATTAGAAGAAGCTTTGATAGTTAAGATGGCATTAGAGATATGACTAAAGGATATAAATAATTAAATGGAAAGTAAGACAGGCTAATTGTGAATATAGGAAGATAAGTTGAGAAAAGGGAGAGACAATGTAGCATTGCTTGGGTGGCACAACAGGCTAGTGATTAGAGAAAGCTTGTTTCTGTGCATTTAAAGTGAAAACATTCTACTCAGTAGTGCTAATTCAGCAGGCATATTACCATGGGGGGCATTTACGTCTGTCTCCCAATCTCCTCTTGGTCAGGCTTTGTGGAAATATGGTCTATAGCAACTGAGAGAATCCTTGGCTAATGGCTAGACCAAAGAGACATTACGGGTTTCTATCCTTAAACTGTTTCAGAGCCATGGATCACTAGAGTAGCCTACAGGGAAGTAGGAACCATACTGAAGAGAGTAATTTCCAATGCAGCCATGATAACCCAGACATCCTCCCACATCCAGCTCTAGTAGCTCCTGTGGGTTCACCCTTCCGCCTCCCTCTAAAAACCGTACACTTAGAGTAAAGGCATAACACATAAGCATATTTTAAAAATCACATATTCTCACTCTGTCAGCAATTCAATGTATTTTTAGACATTTTAGAGATTTGGAAGATCTTTGTATATGCATGTTCTTATGAGTAAGCATGTAAAAACCTGAAACTGATGCTATGACTGAAATGTGTAAGCTTAGCTCATGTAAAGGACTACATATACACACAAAAGACTGTCCTCTCACTCATTCTCCTAATCTGTCTCTAAGAACATAGAAACTGAAGCTAGTGCAGTTAGATTATTCATAAAATGCAGTCAATTCTGAAAACAAGCAACACAATAAAGTTGTGTTTGTTCATTTGTGGGTATGTCCCCAGGAGCTATAGAATGTGTTTGGCTAATACAGAGCTCTAGAGCATGACTGGATCATACAGATGGATTTGTCAAATCGCCAATGTTCAAAAACTGTACAATAAAGCTATTCGCCCTTCACACAAACATAGTAGAAATGACACAAAGGGAGGAAATTATTAATCATGATTTCCAACAAACACCTCGAAAATCACTAATTGAAGTACCCTATACTAGCCAGCCTCTACCCATCTATCCAGCTCACTTCTCTAAGAACAACTGCAACTGTGTTCTGGTTAATTCTTATTAAACTCCAGTAAAATAAACCCTTTATTGTCCCCCTTCCAGCTTAGTGAAAAAGTCCATTCTCTCTCCTGCTGAAAGCGAAAGCATTCACTTTTTCACAGACTATGTAGATCTTACAACATTTGGCCCTGGATGGTTTCCATTTCCACAGTTGTGCATGCCATGGCTCAATTTATCATCTCTATTCAGACAACTACTCTCAAATACCACAGTTTAGGACAAGAAAGTTCATTTGGGAGCCATGCCAAGAAATGAACTTGGTGGAGGCAGAAACGGAAAGACACAAGAGAAACAGTAGCATCATTAAGCTGGGTACTACTCTAGGATACTTCATGCTATTCGTGTCTAATGGAGATCCAGAGATTCATCTAGACTGGATCCTAGTTATCCATTGGAAGGATATAGTCTGAAGTTTTGCCTATTAACTGCCAGATCCCTTAGTTTTGAACTGATCCAATCAATGCTATCTTCTACACACCACCCAGCAGTACCCAAGTACTAGTGTATGCTAGGGTACATGCTCATTGGCATAGGTATTGGCAATCTGCACTGAATCTTTTGCCACAGCTGCAAGGATATGTGGCTCAGGCTATCCAAGGATCTGCCATACTTCCCATTTTATCTCTGCAGTCTATATATCCACTCCCAACTCTACAGAGCATGCTCCTAATCCTAGGGTTCATTTAGATGTCTCACAAATACCACCATCTAAAAACTGCCAGAGAGAACTTTGAAGCACATCTATCGATTTAAGTCTGACATTTGATGATGGCATCACCACGATTTTCTGAGCTGTGTTATGCTTTTGTCAAAGGATGGGGCTAGAATGGCCCTGGCCAAGCTCTAAATCACAAACATCAGTATTTATTTATTTATGTATTTATTTATTTTTACTATATTGGAACATGTCATCATCAATTGTACTGCCTCTGTCTAAAATAAGAGGTGGTCCTTACAGTTATTTGCTGCCATCTCCAAAGTCTGGGGCAAGGCATCTCCTGTGATTGCTAAGCCCTGCTTCTTACCAGCTCTGGGCTATATGCTGTCAGGATACTGGTCTAAACAGGGAACGCAATGGATATCCAGATTTCAGTAGTTTTCACTTCAACAATATAGTAAAACAAAATCATTTCTAATTATACATTTATTTTAGTATTGCTGGTCAACATTCTCCTACTGAACTGGCTATATCTGCCATTTTCCTCGTGAATAGATAAGTGGCATATATACAGGTAACATGGTTTTACCCTTTCTAAAGAAAGAGTGCCTTTTAAACACTTAGCAACACAAAAAAGATGACCATAGAGTCACAAAATATAGAATCACATAGATGGCAGATCTTGTTGACAAATACACATTATGCAAAGTGAAACGTCTGCCTTGGAATTTCCTTCTTGACTTGTACAGGTAAATCCAGAGGGCCAACAGGATACTCGTATTTACTATTTTTATATCTTTATGCTAACGTTATGTTTCTGTTTGATTTGTGGGGGACAGTTTTTTTTTTTGAGACAGTCCTACATAACTCATGCTGTCCTCAAACTCACTATGTAGCTATGGACAGTCAAAGTCCTTGATCCTCCTGCATCCAACTCCCAAGTGCTGGGATTACAGACTTACACTACCATAGCTATTAAATGATTTCCTATGACTGGTAGAAAGAGGTGAGGATTTGACTTTAGAATTTGGGTATTTCTAATTGTAGTCATACTTTACATAGAATTGAGGCATTAGGTGAAAGGGAACAGAGATTTTTTTTTAATTGGGTATTTATCTGGTCTGTCCGATTTCTACTCATCAGTAGATCAATTACTACATTTAAATATCTACTAAATATGTCATGGCATACAAGAGAACAACTGTTTAATATTTTAACTAGGGAGGTCTGATTTTTAAAATAGGCAATGAATAGTAGATTCATGAGTTTAACATAAATAGGCATGTCTTCTCTAATTTGCTAATGTTATATATAACAATTCAAATATACTTTTTAAGTTTCTTAGAATTGTTTTCCTAAAAACATACATATTCATGACCAAATGAGCTAGAATTACTCATAACAAATATTTAATATTATAAAAAGCCTAAATCTATGTTGAAAGAAAATTAATTTTGTTCTGTTGAATTATTGTATTCTGTTATTTTGATCAGTATTTCTGAGACTTTTAGAAAACTAAAGACCAAATATTCAGTGTATCTTTTTAAGTTAATTCCCAAGTAAGATAGGATTCTGAGAATGGCCTGGTAAACCTACAAAGCCCACACTACAAGGAGGTTCTAGCTTTGGGTCTGTAAATGACTACAAGGGTTTCTGCCATGCTGTGAAAGTTGCTATAGGAGCAAGTCGTGTAACTGGAGGGCATCATCCTGAGTGAGGTAACCCAATCACAAAAGAACTCAAATGATATGTTCTCACTGATAAGTGGATATTAGCCCAGATACTTAGAATACCCAAGATATAAAATATAATTTGCGAAACACATGAAACTCAAGAAGAACGAAGACCAAAGTGTGGACACTTTGCCCCTTCTTAGAATTGGGAACAAAACACCCATGGAAGGAGTTACAGAGACAAAGTTTGGAGCTGAGACAAAAGGATGGACCATCTAGAGACTGCCATATCCGGGGATCCATCCCATAATCAGCTTCCAAACGCTGACACCATTGCATACACTAGCAAGATTTTGCTGAAAGGACCCAGATATAGCTGTCTCTTGTGAGACTATGCTGGGGCCTAGCAAACACAGGAGTGGATGCTCACAGTCAGCTATTGGATGGATCACAGGGCCCCCAATGGAGGAGCTAGAAAAAGTACCCAAGGAGCTAAAGGGATCTGAAATCCTATAGGTGGAACAAAAATGTGAACTAACCAGTACCCTGGAGCTCTTGACTCTAGCTACATATGAATCAGAAGATGGCCTAGTCGGCCATCAGTGGAAAGAGAGGCCCATTGGTCATGCAAACTTTATATGCCCCAGTACAGGGGAACACCAGGGCCAAGAAGTGGGAGTGTGTGGGTGGGGGAGTGGGTGAGCGAGCGTGTGGGGGACTTTTTGTATAGCACTGGAAATGTAAATGAAATAAATAACCAATTTAAAAAAAAGCCTACTTCCTGGCCACAGTATTGGGCTGCTTCCTGAGTAGTGCAAGCACTGTAGAATATTAAGAAATTTAAGATAAAATATAAAATATATTATCTTTTAAAAAACAAAACAAAACAAAAAAAGAGAATGCACTAGGTGTGCCCATGAAAGCGACTAAGTTTGCTGGAAGGACAGAAACTCCTAATTATCCATCAGTCTTCGTGATCTCTGGAACTACAAGAAGTCCCTTAAAAGTTATGTGAATGAAGTCATACTTGGAATCTCAAGATGATAAGGCTTATTATTTTTGAGACAGTCGCACAGCATAGCTCAGGCTGAGCTGGACTTCTGTCTTCCAGACTAGCCTTGAAATTGTGACAATTTTCCTGCTTCACTCAGCCTTCTAAGTGCTAGGAGGATTTCTTACGGGCAGAAAAGATACTGTGTCTGCCCTAAAGTACAGTGGATTGCTGCTCTAGAATGGGAAAAGGGAAGAATGGTCAATGACAAATTTGACCATTATAGAAAACTGTAAAAGGTCTATGGAAAAAGAATCTAAAAGAGGAACACAAATAGGCTCTAAAATTTTGCCAAGCCTGTTTTAGTCTCTGTGTATGTGTAACAAAAGAATAAAGAGTTATTTGTGGTACCTCACATTAACTTACCAGTGTCTAAACTGCTGAGGTAGCTGACTTCCCCCTCCTGAGCAACAGTTAAGCACCAGTATTTCCTCAGGGAGGGGGAGGAGCGTTCATCCTGCTCAACTGCCTATAAGACCTCAGGGAGGGCTCAGCCCTCCGGCTCCCTCCATGAGGAGAAAGAGATAGACTAACCTTGTACAGTTCTTGTATAACAACCACTAAGAGTTGAAAATGGCAAAACTACCTTTCTTGTATTGGGTTTATTAGTAAGACAGTCAAAAGACACATTCGTTTATTTTATTCAAACAAACCGAAAACTGGTGGCCCTTCTGAGAAAATGGTCGTTTTGAACTGGTTTTCTTTTTGTGAAAATGAGTGTTTTGGGGGTAGTAATCTGCTCTTATCATAAGGTGCTAAAACATAATTTATATTGCTTTTCTTAGACATGAAGTTAAAATTCATGTTGTCTTTCATGGTTAAACTTGTCTAAGACTTCCAAAGAATCCTTGGAAAGACAACATTTGTTCTTCCAACTTGTCAGAGCCAATGTTAGAGAAAATAACTTTCTTACATCAGTATTAACGAGTCATGGGGAGAAATTCAAAGCAAAAGAGGTGCTCAGCCTTATCGTCATTCATCTTAGTGGAGGAAACCATGCTAACATAAAAGTAAGGTTAGGATTCTTATGTGCAGGTTCTCCATTTACAATTCAACCAACTGCAGACTGAAAATGTTAGAAAACTGTGTTTGTACTGAAGAAGTATAATTCTTTTTCATCCTTCCCTAAACAATCAAGAAGAAAAGCTATTTACATTCCACCTACATTGTACTGTTTATAAGTGGCCTGTAGCTGGCATGAATTATAGGGAAGGGCCACGTGTAATGGTTCATGTCTGTAGTCCCAGATACTTAGGAAGCTGACGTAGGCGAATCACTCAGCTCCCAAATATGAGATCAGCCTAGGCAAGATAGCAAATTCCTGTTCAAGTGAGATATTAAGATAAAATATAGGAAAAATGGGTGTATATTATACATAAATATAACACTACTCTATGTAATGGACTTAAGCATGAATCATATCTTCATATCTACAAGGGCATGGGAACCAATACTGGATACTTGGCAACAGATTATAGAGCCCAACTTTTAATTATCAGGGTCCCTTTGGTGCTGTCCCTCATGATATTAGGTAATAAAATTATGGTGTTGCCAGTTGTTATTTCAGTAAATTAAGAAAAAAGACTTCAAATATTCCCTTTTAAATTTTTGTTAGGTATCATATAACAGTAATTTTTGAGTATGAATTCATATTACACTTTTCTATGTAGATCTATTAGCACATACACACCTACAAATTATTGCATGTGTCTTTGAAATGTGTCATTATTAGAGCTATTTTGACCAAAATAATCTTTTTGTATTAGTTTTGTTATTTTATTTTGCATATCAATTTTCTATTCCTACTTCCAGGGGTATAATCAGATGTATTATATCTATTATGCACTCTCACTTGATTGTTCACTTGTGAGAATTATTATAAGACATCAGTGAACTACACGGACTTAGGTTTCAGTCTTCTCTGATTTTTTTTTTAATCTATAATGAACCAACAAGTGTTTCAGAGTCCAGTAAAAATGGACTTCAGTGATTTTAGAGAATAGGATCTTAGGCACAGGCTTCTCATGTCATAATGTAAGTGCTTTTCAGACCATGTAAATGGCCAGTTTAAGAACAGGGCCTAGAGGATGACTCTAAGGTTAAGAGCATGTTGAGAGGATCAGGCTCTTTTCCCAACACCCACACAGCAGCTGACAACCAGCTATTAACTCCAATGCCAGAGGACATGACACTCCTTTCCCGCCTCCAGGAGGAATATACACATGTGGTACACAGACATACATGTACCCAAAACACTCATACACATAAAACACATTTTGTAAATTGCAGAACATTTTAATACTGGTAAGTTAGCATGATATTTAACAGAACAAGATTTTGGTTACCAAAGCCCAACTCAAGTCTCTCAAGGGTTAGGTGCATCTTCTCTCACTGAGTCCAGACCAGGCAGTCCTCTGCTCTATGTGTTTGGGGCCTGGGACCAGCTAGTGTATGCTGTCTGGTTGGTGGTTCAGTATCTGAGAGATCTCGGGGTTCCAGTTAGTCGAGCCTGCTGGTCTTCCCATGAGGTCTTCTTCCAGCTTTTCTCTTCTGGTTTCACCATCATTGCTCAGTGCTCAGGGAAGTCTCCTGACCCTTGAACCTCACGCCAACATTATGCCACACATGGTCTCCCCCACCCCACAGTCATCATCTTCTAACCTGAGACCTAACCTCCAAGGAAGACTTTCTTGTCTCTTTCATGTCTTCAATCCACCCATCTCCAGTTAGCAGCATCTCATTGGGAATCCAATGTGCCTGGGAGGCTGAAGCCAAATTCCTGGCCTTCCAAGGCCATGTGGGCTCACAGACTACCAGGACAGCTTCTCTGCCCTCTACCTTAGCCAAATCCTCCCATTGCCACCGGTTCAAAAGTGCTTACACATCACCACCTCCTCCCACCAAGACCACTGCTCTTGTGGTCCCTATTAGAAATTTCCTCTGGAAATCAAGTTCCCCACATTAACAACAGCTTCAAATCCACCATCACCCTCCTGGGTGGTTCATAGCAACGTCTAGTTCAAAATGAAGCAACAAAAGGAGCCAGGATCAATGGGTTCAATCTCAATGCTTTAATAGCATGTTTGATTTGCTCCCCCAGCTAGTAGGACCCTGGGGCAGGGTGAGGCTGAAGGTGTGGTGGACCTCCAGACTCTTGAGACCCAGGCATCATCAGTTGTCATCAGGTTCTGGTGGCTCACTCACCACCAGATGTGCCACCTGGTTTGAAGAGTTGTTGGAGCTGCTCGTTGCTCTGAACCACCAGACGTACATCCTCTGGAGCTATGCACTTCCTGCCAGCGGTGTGGGCCACCTCATCAGCCAGTTCAAGGATGTTCGATGTTAACTCTTCGAGCACACTCGTGAGGAATAAAAGTGCAGAAGAGCTCAGGCGACCGGAATGGTTTCCCTCTCTTAGGAGACGATCTACAAGGCTAACAGGAAGCTCACCTCTCTGGGAGCAGGTTCTTTTCTGTCTTCTTCGCCTTTTCATTATCCTGGCCATGATGTTTGTGTGGAGCTTTTGGCTCAGATGGCCCTCTCTGTTGGCCTGAGACTCTCCAAATAACCAACCTTCTCACCCACCTATGAAGTTATCCTTGAGAGGGCTTTGTTACAACATACTTTATGATATCACTGGTAGCCACTGAACTCTGGTGTTCAGTGCAGAAATGCCCATATTAGGAAACAGCTCACCTTACTGAATATGTCTGTTTTATCTTTTCTCATTTTCATGTGTGTGTAACTATGTGAGTGAATGTCTGCATGTGCTCCTGTGTCCTATGTGGCCACACACATAAAGGCCTGAAGTTGAGATCTAGACTCACCCTTGATCAGTCTTCTATCTTATTTACTAAGATGAGATCTCTCAATCCAAGCCAGAGCTCACCAATATAGTCTTACTAGCCACCTTGCTCTGGAGATTCTGTCTTAGCCTCCCACAACTGGAACTGTAGGCAGGCCACCAAAGCCCACCTGGTTATATCCTCCTCATATGGGAACTCTTTCTCTTAGATTTTTACAATCTGACAAGACCTACGTGTTCATGTTTTCCTCTTGATATGATGAAATGTTTCTAGGTTTCAGAATCTAATAGGATAGGTAACATTTATCATGGCACAACACTGTACTTATATTAAAACTGAGCTAGAGAAAGTACCCAAGGAGCTGGAGGCATCTGCAACTCTATAGGTGGAACAACGATATGAACTAACTAGTACCCCCCAGAGCTCATGTCTCTAGCTGCATATGTATCAAAAGATGGCCTAGTTGGCCATCAGTGGAAAGAGAGGCCCATTGGTCGTGCAAACTTTATATGCCTCAATGCAGGGGAACGCCAGGGCCAAGAAGTGGGAGTGGGTGGGGGACTTTTGGGATAGCATTAGAAATTTAAATGAAATAAATACCTAATTAAAAAAAACTATTGAATTTGTTCTATTAATTAGACTGTACTGAAAGAAAGAAAGAAAGAAAGAAAGAAAGAAAGAAAGAAAGAAAGAAAGAAAGAAAGAAAGAAAGAAAGAAAGGAAAATAAGAACCTTCCAGTTAAAATAAGAACCTTCCAGTTAAAATGTAGAGAGCTCCCATGATTCCTAAGTCAAAGTCACAAAAAATGACAGTTTCATACTTGCAACAGTACCATGCTATAAGGAAGTCTAAATTCTTTCCACACAGAAAAGAGGTCCAAAAACATGTCAGTAAATCAGTCTTCAATGATTTAAAGCTCCCAATATTTGAGCCCCCTCAGCTGGTCTACACTAGAGTAAGTGAACTTTTCCTTTTGAGCTCTGGGAAAAATACAGACTTATAAACCCTCCTCACCACAAAAAAAGTGTTATTATTTCAATTCCTTGGGATTTTATGTTAGCAAATGGAACACAGACTCAGAACAGATGCACATATAAACTGATTTTACCTGAATAGAAAAAGTCTTGTTTGTCAGTTGAACCCTAAATGTAAGCAGTTTTTTTTAACAAAAAAGCATGCATACATACATCTTCCAGTAGTGATACTCTGTTCCAAGACAGTTATATACAGTTGTAGGGTCAGTTGTGGGGCAGAGCCTAGGAAAGCCTGAATCACTGATGCCCGGCTGAATGCAGAACGGTGGGTAATCAGCTTGCCTTCTGCCTGGCCAACCTCTTTCTCGACCTCCTCTGAAAGGCCATCTTTTGGCATCTGTCGTTTCTTAGTGATGCTCACATAAGGTTCTTCATTCTGGTCCGACTGACAGTAGATGCAGAAGACTTCACAACACCTAGAAACAAATCAATGAGTCAGAGACAGTAATGACTGGCAGAATTGTTTCCTTTTTCGCAGTCATCCCGTTTTCACTTAGCCGGATTCTCAACCCCTTGCCTGGCTGTTATAAATCGCTCCAGTCATTCACTCTCGGGATCAGTTCTAAGGAGCTGATTTTCTGCAAGCCCTCCAGTAGACCAATAAGAACAGAGAACCAAGCAAAGGTAACACTGAAAGCTACCAAAGCTAAGAAAACTAGGGAATGGGAAGTACTTCACTTCTAGAGACTCAAAAATGCTTTGTTTTCTTCCCAAAACAGTAACTGTGCAACTGTATGTAAAGCACTGACCAGAACTTTTCCCTCAATCACAAAATAGAAAAAATACCTTGTCATCCACCTGTGAAAGAGGACTAACAGGGGTAATGCTGTTTGTGTGTAAACACTTCACAATTCTACATGAAACAAATACCACAAAGGCCTTACTCTCCTTAGATTGACCTGCAGCACACTCTGCAGCTAGGAAGGACTGGGTCTTATAGTCTTTAGACTGATGTGCAACACACTCTGCAGCTGAGATAGCCTGAGCCTTACAATCCTTAGACTGACCTACTGCATACCCTGCAACTCAGATGGACTGGGCCTTACTGTCCTTAGACTGACCTGCAGCACATCCTTTAGGTATGTATGATGGACTGGGCCTTACAGTTCTTAGACTAACCTGCACTACACTCTTCAGCTAGGATGAACTGGTACATACAGTCCTTAGATTGACCTGCAGCACAGTCTGTAGCTAGGATGGACTGATACTTAGAGTAATTAGTCAGACCTGCAGGCCACCTTACAGCTAGGATAGACTGGGCCTTATAGTCCTTAAACTGACCTGCAGAACACTCTGCATCTAGGATGGACTGAGCTTACAAAACTTAGACTTACCTGCAGCACATTCTTCAGCTAGGATGGATTGGGCCTACAGTCCTTATACAGACCTGTAGAAAACAGTGCAGCTGGGATGTACTGGGCCTTATTGTACTTTGTTGATCTGAAACACTATGTAGCTAGGATGGACTGGGACTTACCGACCTTAGACATATCTGCATCACACTCTGCAGCTAGGATAAGTGGGCCTTACAGTCCTTAGCCTAACCTGCAGCACACTCTGAAGCTAGGATAAGTGGGCCTTACAGTCCTTAGACTGACCTGCAGCACATTCTTTAGCTCTGATGGACTGGGACTTACAGTTCTTAGACTGACCTGTACCCCACTCTACAGCTAGGATGGACTGTGACTGACAGTCCCTAGACTGACCTTCAGCACACACTGCAGCTAGAATGGAATGGGTCATACAGTTTTTAGACTGATGTGCAGGACACTGTGCGGCTTGGATAGCCTGAGCCTTATAGTCCTTAGACTGATCTGCAGCACAGTCTTTAGCTAGGATGGAATAGACCTTACAGTAATTAGTCTGAACTGCAGCACACTCTGCAGCTAGGATAGAGTGAGTATTACATTTCTTAGACTGACCTGCAGAACACTCTGCAGCCAGGATAAACTGAGCTTACAGTCCGTAGATTTACCTGCAGCACACTCTGCACCTAGGAAGGACTGGAACTTACAGTGCTTAGACTGACCTGCAGCACACTCTGCAGCTAGGATAGACTGTGTCTATAGTCCTTAGACTGACCTATAGAACACAATGCAGCTAGGATGGGCTGTGCATTACAGTCCTTAAACTGACCTGCAGCACACAAAGCAGCTAGGATGAACTGGGCCTTACAGTCCTTAGACTGACCTGCAGAATACTCTGTAGCTAGGTTGGATTGGGCCTTACAGTCCTTAAACTGATGTGTAGAACACTGTGCAGCTAGGATTTACAGAACTTGCAGTCCTTAGACTTAATTGCAGCACACTCTGCAGCCAGGATGGACTGGGCCTTGCATTTCTTAGTTTAACCTGCAGTAAGTACACTCTGCAGCTAGGATGGACTGGGCCTTAAAGTACTTTGTCTGATCTGCAGCACACTCTGCAGCTAGCATTGACTGGGAATTTCAGTCCTTAGACTGACCTGCAGCACACTCTGCAGCTAGGAAGGACTGGGCCTTACAGCCCTTAGACTGACCTGCAGAACATTCTTTAGCTAGGATGGAATGGGCATTAAAGTTCTTAGACTGACCTACAGCACACTCTGCACCTAGGATGGACTGGGCATTACAGTCCTTAAACTGACTTTCAGAACACTCTGCAGCTAGGATGGACTGTGCCTACAGTCCTTAGACTGACCTATAGAACACAATGCAACTAGGATGGACTGGGCATTACAGTCAATAGACTGACCTGCAGAAATCACTGAAGCTAGGATGGATTGAGCCTTACTTTCCTTTGCAGACCTGCAACACACTCTGCAGCTAGGATGGACTAAGCCTTACCGTCCTTAGACTGACCTGCAGCACACTCTCCAGCTAGGATGGACTGGGACTTAAGTCCTTAAACTGACCTACAGCACACTCTGCAGCTAGGATGGACTGATTTTAAAGTACTTTGACTGACCTGGAGCATACTCTGTAGCTAGCGTGGGCTGGGACTTACAGTCCTTAGACTGACTGCAGAACACTCTGCAGCTAATAAGGACTGGGTCTTACAGTCTTTAGACTGATTTGCAGCACACTCTGCAGCTTGGATCGCCTGAGCCTTACAGTCTTTAGACTGACCTGCAGCACACTCTGCAGCTATGATAGACTTGGCCTTACAGACCTTAGACTGACCTGTAGAACACTGTGTAGCTAAGATGTACTTGGCTTATATTCCTTAGACTTACAGCACACTCTGCAGCTAGGATAGACTTTACCTGCAGTCCTTAGACTGACCTGTAGAATACAGTGCAACTAGGATCATCTGGGCCTTACAGTCCATAGACTGACCTGCAGAAAACACTGCAGCTAGGATGGACTGGGCTTTACTCTCCTTTCACTGACCTGCAGCTGGGATGGACCTGGCCTTACCGTACAAGGACTCACCTACAGCACATTCCTTATCTACAATGGACTGGGCCTTACTGTCCTAAGACTTGACCTGCAGCATGGTCTGCAGCTAGGAAAGACTGTGTCTTACAGTCTTTAGACTGACATGCAGCACACACTGCAGCTTGGATTGTCTGATCCTTAAAATCCTTAGTCTGACCTGCAACATACCCTGCAGCTCAGATGTACTGTGCCTAACTGTTCTTAGAGTGACCAGCAGCACACTCTCTAGCTAGGTTGGACTGGGCCTTAAAATCCTTAGAGCAACCTGAAGCACACTCTGCAGCTAGGATGGACTGGGTCTTACAGTTCTTATATTGACCTGCAGTACAATCAACAGCTAGGATGGACTGGGACTTAAATTCCTTAGATTAACCTGCAGAACATTCTGATGCTTCGACGGACTGCGACTTACAGTACTTACAGACTGACCTGCAGCTCACTCTGAATCTAGGATGGACTGGGCCTTAAAGTACTTTGACTGACCTTAAACACACTCTGCAGCTAGCATGGACTGGGACTTAAAGTCCGTAGACTGACCTGCAGCACACTCTGCAGCTAAAAAAACACTGTGTCTTACAGTCTTTAGGCTGATTTGCAGCACACTCTGCAGCTTGGATAGCCTGACCCTTACAGTCCTTAGACTGACCTGCAGCACACACTGCAGCTAGGAAGGACTGGGCCTTACTTTCCTTAGGCTCACCTGCAGCACACTCTGAAGCTAGGATGGACTGGGCCTTAAAGTACTTTGACTTACCTACAGCACACTCTGCAGCTAGCATGGACTGGAACTTACAGTCCTTAGACTGACCTGCAGATCACTCTGCAGCTAAGATGGACTGGGCATTACAGTCCATAGACAGACCTGCAGAAAACACTGCAGCTAGGATAGACTGATCCTTACAGTCCTTAGACTGACCTGCAGAATACTGTACAGCTAGGATAGAATGGGCTTATTGTCCTTAGACTTCCATACAGCACACTCTGCAGCTAGGATGGACTGGGACTTACAGTCCTTAGACTGACCTGCAGATCACTCTGCAGCTAGGATGGACTGGGCCTTTAAGTACTTTGACTTACCTGCAGCATACTCTGCTGTTAGCACAGACTGGGACATACTGTCCTTAGACTGAACAGCAGCACACTCTGCAGCTAGGATAGACTGGGCCCTTGAGTCTTTAGTCTTATGTGCAGCACACTCAGCAGCTTGGATAGCCTGAGCCTTAGAGTCATTAGACTGACCTGCAGAAACTATGCAGCTAGGATGGACTGAGCATACAGTCCTTAGACTTACCTGCAGCACATTCTGCAGCTAGGATGGACTGTTCCTTACAGTCCTTAGAGTATCCTGCAGCACACTCTGCAGCTAGGATGGACTGTGCCTGCAGTACTTAGACTGACTGGTAGAACACACACAATTAGGATCGACTGGGCATTACAGTCCATAGACTGAAATGCAGAAAACACTGCATCTAGGATGGACTGAGCCTTACTGTCCTTTGAATGACCTACAGCCAACTCTGCACCTAGGATGGACTGGGCCTAACAGTCCTCTAACTGACCTGCAGCATACTCCACAGCTTGGATAGACTGGGCCGTAGAGTCCTTAGAATGACCTGCAGCACACACTGCTGCCAAGATATACTTAGCCTTAGATACCATAAGCTGACCTGCAGCATACACTGCAGCTCTGATGGATTTGGCCTTAAGGTCCTTAATTTGTCTTGATGCACACCCTTATCTAGGATTGACGGGGCCTTACAGTCCTAAGACTGATCTGCAGCACACTATGTAGCTAGGATGGACTGGGCCTTATAGTCCTTAGATTGACCTGCAGCACACTCTGAAGAGAGGATGGACTGGGCCTTAAAGTACTTTCAGTGACCTGCAGCACACTCTACAGCTAGCATGGACTGTGACTTACAGTCCATAGACTGACATGTAGACCACTCTGCAGCTAAGAAGCACTGGGTCCTTGGGTCTTTAGATTTATGTGCAGCACACTCGGCAGCTTCTATAGCCTGAGCCTTAGAGTCATTAGACCGACCTGCAGAAACTATGCAGCTAGGATGGACTGAGCATACAGTCCTTAGACTTACCTGCAGCACATTCTGCAGCTAGGATGGACTGTGCCTTACAGTCCTTAGACTGACATGGAGCAAACTCTGCAGCTAGGATGGACTGAAGCATACAATCCTTAGACTGACCTGCAACACACATTGCCTATCAGATAGACTGGGCCTTATAGCCCTTAGACTGACCTGGAGCTTACACTGCATCTAGGATGGACTGGGCATACAGTCATTAGATTGACATGTAGCACACACTGCTTCTAGGATAAACTGGGCTTACAGTCCTTAGACTGACTTGCAGCACACACTGCAGCTAGGAGGGACTGGTTCTTACATTCCTTAGTCTGACCTGCAGCAAACACTGTAGCTAGGATTGTTGGGTCTTACAGTAATTATACTGACTTGCAGAACACACTGCAGGTAGGATGGATTGGGTCTTACAGTGCTCAGATTATCCTGCAGCACACACTGCAGCTCAGATGGACTCGGCCTTACAGACTTTAGACTGACCTGCAACACACTGAGCAGCTAGGATGGACTGGCCCTTACTGTCCTTAGACTGACCTGCAGCACACACTGAAGTTAAGATGAACTGAGCCGTACAGACCTTAGACTGATTTGCAGCACACTCTGAGGCTAGGATGGACTGAGCCTTACAGTCCTTAGACTGATTTGCAGCACACTCTGAGGCTAGGATGGACTGAGCCTTACAGTCCTTAGATTGACCTGCAGCACACTCTGCAGCTATTTAAGACTGAGACTTACAGTCCTTAGACGGACCTTCAGCATACTTTGCAGCTAGGATGGACTGGGCTTTACAGTTATTAGACTGACCTGCAGTACACATTGCAGCTAGGATGGATGGAGACTTACAGTCCTTAGACTTACCTTCAGAACACTCTGCAGGTCAGATGAACTGGGCCATAAATTCCTTACATTGTCAAGCTGCACAGTGTGCAGCTAGGAAGGACTGGGCCTTACAGTGCTTAGACTGACCTGCAGCTCACTCTGAAGCTAGGATGGACTCAGCCTTACAGTCCTTAGACTGACCAGCAGCACACTGCAGCTAGGATGGACTGGGCTTAAAAGTCATTAGATCGACATGTAGCACACACTGCAGCTAGGATGGACTGGGCTTACAGTCCTTAGACTGACTTGCAGCAGACACTGCAGCTCAGATTGATTTGGCTTTAGAGTCCTGAAACTGAACTGCAGTACACTCTTCAGCTTGTATGGACTGTTTCTTGCAGTCCTTAGACTGACCTGCAGCACATTCTGCAGCGAGGATGAACTGGGATTACAGTCCTTAGACTGTCCTGCAGCACACATTGCATCTCAGATGGAGTGGGCCTTCCAGAACTTAGACTTACCTAGAGAACACTCTGCAGCTCAGATGGACTGGGCCTTACATTCCTTAGACTCTCCTGCTACACACTCTGCAGATAGGACAGATGTTCCATAAAGTGGTTAGACTGACCAGCAGCACACACTGAAGCTCAGATGTACTGGGCTTACATTCCTTAGACTGATGTGCAGCAAAAACTGAGGCTAGGATGGAATAGGTGTTACACTCTTTAGACTGACCTGTAACACACATTACAGCTCAGACGGACTGGGATTTACAGTCCTTAGACTTACCTAGAGAACACTCTCCAGCTCAGATGGACTGGGCCTTGCAGTTGATAGACTGTCCAGTCACACACCCTACAGATAGGATGGATGGTGCCTAAAAGTCCTTAGACTGACGTGCAGCAAACATTGGGGCTAGGATAGAGTTGGACTTACAGTCCTTAGCACACATTACAGTCCTTAGCACACATTACAGCTGAGATGAACTGGGACATACACTCCTTAGATTTACCTAGAGAACACTCTGGAGGTCATATGGACTGGGCCTTAAATTCCTTACAATGTCCTGCCGCATGCACACTCTGCACCTAGGATAGACTGAGTCTTACAGTCCTTAGACTGTCCTGCGGCACACACTGCAGCTCAGATGGACTGGACCTTACAGTCATTAGACTGACCTGCAACAAACACTGCAGCTAGGATGGACTAGGCCTTACACTTTTTGGACTGACCTGGAGGACACTCTGCAGCTAGGATGGACTGGGCCTTGCAGACCTTAGAATGACCTTCAGCACACTCTGCTAAGCTAAGATGGAATGTGCCTTATAGCCCTTAAAAGTATCTTCAGCACACATTGCAGCTAGGATGGAGTGGTCCTTACAGTCCTTAGACTGACTTGTAGCACACACTGCAGCTACAATGGACTGGGCCTTATAGTCTTTAGACTGACCTTAAGAACACTCTGCAGGTCAGATGAACTGGGCTTTAAAGTCCTTACACTGTCAAGCTGCACACTGTGCAGCTAGGAAGGACTGGGCCTTACAGTGCTTGGACTGACATGTAGCACACACTGCAGCTAGGATATATTGAGCCTACAGTCCTTAGACTCCCTGCAGTACAAACTGCAGCTAGGATAAACTGGGACTTACAGTCCTTAGACGACCTGCAACACACTCTGCAGCTAGGATAGACTGGGCCTTACAGTCCTCAGATTGACCTGCAGAAAACTCTGCAGGTAGGATATATTGGGCCTTACAGTCCTTAGACTGACCTGCAGCAAAAACTACAGCTAGGATGGACTGGGCCTTACTGTCCTTAGACAGACTTAAGCACGTTTTACAGGTAGGATTGACTCTGCCTTATATTTCTTAGTCTGACCTGCAGCAAACTCTGCAGCTAGGATTGCTGGTGTCTTACAGTTCTTATTCTGACATGCAGAACACACTGAAGTTAGGATGGACTGGGCCTCACAGTCCTTAGACTCGTGGAGCCCACTGTGCAGCTAGGATTGACTGGCCCTTACGGTTCTTAGACTGACCTTCAGCACACACTGGAGTTAGGATGAACAGAGTCTTCCAGATCTTAGACTGACCTGTAGTGTTGCTGTCCTTGCCACCCTCGGAGAGACAAGAATGACACGGACACCAAGGCGGGTTCACACAGCAACTTTACTTCAGGCTTTCTCTCTTACAGCTTTCTTCCTCAGAAGCTTCTTCTTCCTCCATCCTTCTTGCAGCTTTTCTTACAACAACCTCTTCACTTAGGCCAAGGGCAACAATAACAACTCCTATACTCGCGCCAATGACCTCATCTAGCTCCATCCCTCCTCATCCAATCAGAATTCACACACGCTCCAGGCACGAGCTCAGGTCGGTCACCAATAGGCTGACAGGTCCGGATCACGAGGGACAGTCCAGCCTGGCAGGCAGCCCACACATGCAGCCTCACTGCGCATGCTCGGGCAAGGCAGTAAACATCTTGGCCCATGTGGCCACACCCGCTTACTGCATCTCCCCTTTTTGTTTTATTAGTAGCTCTGGGATCAGCATCTGTCTTAGGTTGCCCTCATCCATACAACATCCTTCCCCATCATGGGAATTACACTTTCACCATCCTGTCTTAGGTTGGTATGCGCACGTGAGGGTTTTACCTGTAATTGATTACTGATCCAGCATGTTGAGCCAACATTGGGGGGATGTTCCTGCTTCCAAGGATGCCATAGCCTGCACTAGGACTCATTTATCAGCCCTGTGCCACCTTCGCATATGTGCCTTCCACCAAAGCATTCCTCCACACACAACAGTCAGCAGGAGCGCTCAAAAGGCCATCCCTCCCCAATTTTTTAAGAATCCTGCAGTTCCCTGGATGGTCTCTAGCCATTGCTTTGCAGTTGCAATCTCCACATGGGTGTTGTTCACAGCAACAATCGATGCTCGCAATTCCTTCATCTTTGTGTCAAGATCATGACTCCAATTTTCTAGTTACATCGAACCAATTGCACGTGACATATTTGCAGCTCTGGAAAAATTCTGATACTGAACAGAGGTTGCACATATTCCTGACATATGAGTAATACAGGAAGCAAATACTAACTGCTCCAAAATATTCATCTGTTCCCGCAACCAATCCACTCTTTGGTTAACCATAAGGATACCAGCTTTCAGATTTGTCTTCCAGTGGAGCCCAAGCCCCGATTTCCTCTTTTCAGTCCCCTTGAAGGGAAGCTAGCATGGTGACTAGGCAAAAGCAAAATTTGAGCAATTCTATTACCAGGGGAAATGGCAGGCTCCCCTCTGGGGGAGGAAACCATGATCTTACTTTTGTGAATACCTTATTACTTTCAAAACACAGAAGTACATAAAGAAAAACCTTTTATTCAAACTTGGCTATATTCTGTTCTATACCCCCATACCACACTGCCTTCTGTTCCCTGCCTGTTCACTAAATGTCTTTTCCATATCTTTTCAATGCTTGCTGAAATACAGATTTTATAGACATAAAATTGTAACATATTTACGTAGAGCATACATATGCATACCTAAGAACTTTAAGTGTTTTTATCTTACACAAAACAATGGTCCCTTTCATAGTATTGTTTTCCTTCTAATACTATTGGCTAGTCCTCCCATCCACTATATAAGACCATCTTTTCTCTTTTTCTTTCATTTAAAGCATTCTCCTTTAATGACTCAAGTTTCTACTACTGAGTCTTCAGGAGCTTTCCTGCAGGTTGCAATGTTTTATCTTTGAGGAAATTGCTCAAAAAGTACCTAACCTTAACTCTTACTGCCTTTATCAGAGTTTAAACACATGTTTGAGATTTTATAAAGGCAGCCTGGACTGCATAGGTCAAAACTGATTCCTTCAATCTTTGTACAACCTTCCACTCCAGGGGTTCATGATACCGTTGCCCCTGTTGGTCCTGAAATACTGGGAAGGCCCCCGCAACAGGGAGCACATTTTTCGAGACTTTTGCAGGAAGACTACGTTTTCCCATTTTGTCTCCCTCATCTTTATAGGGGAGAGGAGCAATGGAGGTGCTGATGGTTCCGGCGGCCTACCGTGCCTCAACCTCCAGCAGGACATCTGACTACAGATGTCACTATCGCTATCAGTCCCCAGTCCCGTCGCTGTCACTAGTAGACCCTTCAGAGCTAGATTCCTTCTTCTCTTTCTTATCTTTGGTTTGTTGTTTAAGCTGTTTAGGTTTTCGGCTGCTAGCTTGAGAAGCAATCTCCTTAGCTTCCTCAAGCGCCACCACTCCTTCCTCTATTTCAGCATTGTACTTTCCACTGGCATCCCTCATGCACACCCTGACCAAGTTCCAGATGGCTAACATTTTTACTTTCATTTTAGTCACAGTTGAACCCATGTTGCTGAAATTCCCTTCATCTCTATTCCTGAGAACCTTAGTGCTCTGTCCCCTTTTTTTCTGGGGAACCTTACCTTCGTCTCTATACCTGAGATCCTTAATGCTTCATCCCCCTTTTTCCGGAGAACCTTACCTTCGTCTCTATACCTGAGAACCTTAATGCTTCGTCCCTTATTTCCTGGGAACCTTACCTTCGTCTCTATACCTGAGAACCTTAACACTTTGTCCCCTTTTTTTCCGGGGAACCTTACCATCATATCTATACCTGAGAACCTTAATTCTTTGTCCCTTTTTTCTGGGGAACCTTGCCTTCATCTCTATACCTGTGTGTATGCACCTATGTGAGCACAGGGACCACCAAACAGGGACCATCATTCATTGTACTGATTTTAAGAGAAGCTCTAACAAAAAGTCTTCATAAAATACTTAAGAAGTGGGATACACTGCAGCAAAGTGGTCCACATTAGCCCTAATAACTACAATAAATGTTGGCATGTGCCTCTGACAGAGTATAATAATTTTTGTAAGTTAAAATTCCAAATAATCGGCAGTGGTATGTTCTCAGTTAGATAGAAACACAGAATTTAGAGGTAGCCACAGACTCTTACAGTTCCACTTACCTAAATTTCCTTACCACTGTTTACTAAAATTTTCTTACCGCTGCTTACTAAAATTTCCTTACCATTGCTTACTAAAGTTTTCTTACCGCTGTTTACTAAAGTTCCCTTACCACTGTTTAGTAAAGTTTCCTTACTGCTGTTTACTAAAGTTTTCCTTACTGCTGCTCTTACCAAAATTTTCTTAGGCCTGTACTTTCTTTACTTAAGTTTGCTGACCGACGCAATGAGTTCCCCATACAGGCCACCACTTGTCACGGTCCTCACCGCCGGCAGAGAAACAAGAACTACACGGACACCAAGGCGGGTTCCCACAGCAACTTCTTTACTTCGGGCTTTCTCTCTTACAGCTCTCTTCCCCAGCAGCTTCTTCTTCCTCCATCCTTCTTGCAGCTTTTCTTACAACAACCTCTTCACTTAGGCCAAGGGCAACAATAACAACTCCTATACTCACTCCAACAACCTCCTCTAGCTCCACCCCACCTCATCCAATTAGAATTCACATACACTCCAGGCATGAGTTCAGGTCAGTCACCAATAGGCTGACAGGTCCGGATCACAAGGGACAGTCCAGCCTGGCAGGCAGCCTACGCATGCAGCCTCACTGCACATGCTCGGGCAAGGCAGTAAACATCTTGGCCCATGCGGCCGCACCCTCTTCTCACACTGCAGCACACTTTGCAGCTAGGATGGACTGGGCCTTACAGTCCTTAGACTGATCTGCAGTACACAAGCAGCTAGAATGTACTGAGCCTTCATTCCTTAGACTTACCTGCAGCACACTCTGCAGCAAGGATGGACTGGGTCTTACAGTCCTTAGTCTGACTTGCAGCACACTCTGCAGTTAGGAAGGACTGTCCTTAGACTGACCTAAGGCACACACTGCAGCTTGGATGACTGAAATTAGAGTCCTTAGTATGACCTGCGGCACACACTGCAGCTCAGGTGGCTGGGCCTCATAGTACTTCGACTTACCTGCTGCACACACTGCTTCTAATCTAGACTGGGCTTACAGTCCTTAGACTGACCTGCAGTGCACATTGCAGCTCAGATGGACTGGACATTGCAGTCATTAGACTTACCTGCAGCATACACTGCATCTAGGATGGACTGGGCCTTACATTCCTTAGTCTGACCTGCAGCAAACTGTGAAGTTAAGGTTGTCGGGGTCTTAGAGTACATATACTGACCTGCAGAACACTGCAGCTCAGATGAACTGGGACTTACAGTTCTGAGACTTACCCAGAGAGCACTCGGCAGCTCAGATGGACTTGGCCTTACAAACCTTAGACAGTCCTGCTGCACACACTGCAACTCAGATGAACTGGGCCTTATAGACCTTAGACTGACCTGCAGCAAACTCTTGAGCTAAGATGGACTGGCCCATACTGTCCTTAGACTGATCTGCATCACAGACTGCAGCACAGAATGACTGACCTTACAGTCCTTAGACTGACATGCAGCAAACACTGAGGCTAGGATGGAGTTGGCCTTACAATACTTAGACTGACCTGTAGCACATTGTGCAGCTAGGATGGACTGGACCTAAGAGTCTTAGACTGACCTGCAGCATACTCTGCATCTAGGATGGACTGGTATTTACAGAAATTAGACTGACATGCTTCACCCAGTGCAGCTAGAATGGACTGGGCCTTATAGTCCTTAGTCTGACCTGCAGCAAACACTGAGGCTAGGATGGGGTAGGCCTTACAGTCCTTAGATTGACATGTAGCACACATTGCAGCTCTGATGAATTGAGACTTACAGTCCTTAGACTTACCAACAGAGCACTCTGCAGGTCAGATGGACTGGGCCTTAAATTCCTTACAATATCCTGCCGCACATTCTGCAGCTAGAATGGACCAGAATTAGAGTCCTTAAACGGACCTGCACCACACTTTGCAGCTAGAATGGAATGAGCCTTACAGTCCTTAGACTGAACTACCACACACACTGCAGCTCAGATGGTCTGGGCCTTATACTCCTTAGACTGACCTGCAGCTCAAACTGAATCTAGGATAGACTGGGCCTACCAGTTATTAGATTGACATATAACACACACTGCTTCTAGGATGGACTGGGCTTATCATCCTTAGACAGACCTGTAGCTCACACTGCAGCTAGGATGGACTAGGCCTTACAGTTTTTGGACTGACCTGGAGGACACACTGCAGCTAGGATGGACTGGGTCTTACAGTCCTTAGACTGACCTTCAGCACACTGAGCAGCTAGGATGGACTGGCCCTTACTGTCCTTAGAATGACCTTCAGCACACACTGGCGTTAGGATGAACTGGGCCTTACAGACCTTAGACTGACCTGCAGCACTCTGTGCAGCTAGAATGGACTGGCCCTTACTGTCCTCAGACTGACCTGCAGCACACTCTGCAGCTAGGATGGACTGGACCTTACAGTCCATAGACTGACCTGCAGCACACTATGCGGCTAGGATGGAATAGGCCTTACAGTTCTTAGATTGACCTGCAGAAAACTCTGTAGCTAGGATATATTGGGCCTTCCAGTCCTTAGACTGACCTGCAGCACACTCTGTAGCTAGGATGGAGTCAGTTTTACATTTATAAGTCTGACTTGCAACAAACTCTTCAACTCATATTGCTGGTGCCTTCCTGTACTTACACTGACCTGCAGAATACACTGCAGCTAGGATGGACTGGGTCATACAGTCCTTAGACTGTCCTGCAGCACACACTGCAGCTCAGATGGACTGGGCCTTGCAGACCTTAGACTGACCTGCAGCACTCTGTGCAGCTAGAATGGACTGGCCCTTACTGTCCTTAGAATGACCTTCAGCAAACACTGGAGTTAGGATGAACTGAGCCTTACCGACCTTAGACTGACCTGCAGCACATAAGCAGCTAGAATGTACTGAGCCTTCTGGCCTTAGACTTATGTGCAGCACAACCTGCAGCTAGGATGGACTGGGCCTTACAGTCAGTGGTCAGACCCGCATCACACTCTTCAGCTAGGATGGACTGGGCCTTAGAGTCCTTAGACTGATCTGCAGCACTCAAGCAGGTAGAATGTACTGAGCCTTCTGGCCTTAGACTTACCTGCAGCCCACTCTGCAGCAAGGATTGACTGGGCCTTACAGTCATTTCTCTGACCTGCAGCACACTCTGCATCTAGGAAAGACTGTGCCTTACAGCTCTTAGACTGACTGACAACACACACTTCAGCTGGGATGACTGAGACTTACAGTTCTTAGACTGACCTGCAGTACACACTTCAGCTCAGATGGACTGGGCCTTATGGCACTTAGTCTTACCTGCAGCACACACTGCTTCTAAGATGGTCTGTGCTTATAGTACTTAGACTGACCTGCAGCTCACACTGCAGCTCAGATTGACTGGGCCCTCAACTCCTTAAACTGAACAGCAGCACACTGTTCAGATATTATGGACTAGGCATTACAGTCCTTAATCTGACCTACAGCATACCCTTCAGCTAGAAAAGACTGGACCTTCCAGTCCTTAGACTGACCGGCACCACACAATGTAGCTAGGATGGACTGAGCCTTCAGTCCTTACACACCCTGCAGTATACTCTGCAGCTAGAATTGAGTGGGCCTTACATTCCTTAGTCTGACATGCAAGAACTCTGCAGGTTGTCAGGGTCTTACAGTACATATACTGACCTGCAGAACACACTGCAGCTCAGATGGACTGGGATTTACAGTCCTGAGACTTACCTAGAGAACACTCTGCAGCTCAGATTAACTGGGCCTCACACCCTTAGACTGTCCTGTTACACACACTGCAGCTCAGATGGACTGGGCCTTATAGTCCTTAGACTGACCTGCATCACACACTGCAGCACAGATGGAATGGCCTCACAGTCCTTAGACTGACATGCAGAAAACACTGAGGCTAGGATGGAGTGGGCCTTACAGTCCTTAGACTGACCTGCATCACACACTGCAGCACAGATGGAATGGCCTCACAGTCCTTAGACTGACATGCAGAAAACACTGAGGCTAGGATGGAGTGGGCCTTACAGTCCTTAGACTGACCTGCAGCACACAAGCAGCCAGAATGTACTGAGCCTTCTGTCCTTAGATTTACCTACAGCACACTCTGCAGTTAGGATGGACTGGGCCTTACAGACATTAGTCTCACCTGCACCATAGCTGCAACTAGGATGGACTGTGTCTTACCATTCTTAGACTGACCTGCAACACATACTGCAGCTAGGAAGGACTGAGCCTTACAGTCCTTAATAGACCTGCAGCACACACTGCAGCTCAGATGGATTGGGCCTTAAAGTCCTTAGACTGACATGCAGTACATTTTGCAGCTAGCAAAGACTGGAACTAACAGTCCTTAGTTTGACATGCAGCACATTGCAGCTAAGATGTACTGGACCTTACAGTCCTTAGACTTACATGAAGCACACTCTGCAGCTAGGACGGACTGGTCTTACAGTTCTCAAACTGACTTACAGCACACACTGCACCTAGGATGGACTGGGCTTTACAGTCCTTAGACTGACCTGTAGCACACTCTGCAGCTAGGATGGAATGGGCCTTACAGACCGTAGTCTGACCTGCAGGACATTGCTGCTAAGATATATTGGGCCTTAATGTCCTTAGACTTACCTGAAGCCCACACTGCAGGTAGGATGGATTGGGCCTTACAAACCTCAGAATGACCTGCAGCACACTTTGCAGCTAGGACAGAATGAGTCTTACTGTCCTTGTACTGACCTGCCGCACATGTGCAGCTTGGATGGACTAGACTTACAGTCCTCAAACTCACCTGCAGTACACACTGCAGCTAGGATGGACTGGGCCTTACAGTCCTTAGAGTGGCCTGCAGCACACATTGAATTTAGAATAAACTGAGATTTACAGATCTTGAAGTGACTTGCAGAACACAGCTTTAGACTGACCTGCAACACCCTTTGCATCTCAGATGGACTAGACCTCACAGTCCTTAGACTGACCTGCAGCACACTCTGTAGGTAAGATGGACTGTGCCTTACAGAAATTAATCTGCCCTGCAGCAAACTTTGAAGCTAGGATAGGCAGGGCCTTACAGTCCTTAGACTGACCTGCAGAACATTTTACAGCTAGGATGGACTGAGCTTACAATCCTTATACTTACCTGCAGCACACTGTGCTGGTCAGATGGACTTGGCCTTACAGTCCTTAGACTGTCCTGCATCACGCACTGCAGCTAGGATTACCTGGGCCTTACAATCCTTAGACTGACCTGCAGCGCACACTGCAGCTAGGATGGACTGGTCCTTACAGTGCTTAGACTGACCTGCAATACACTCTGCAGCTAGGATAGACTCTGTTTTACAGTCCTTAGACTGACCTGAAGCACACACTGCAGTTCAGAAGGACTGGGCCTTACAGTCCTTAAATGAACGGCAGCACACTCTGCAGCTAGGATGGATGGAGCACACAGTCCTTAGACTGTCCTCCCAGACACTCAGTAGCTAGAATGGACTGTGCCTTATACTCCCTAGACTGACCAGCAGCACACACTACAGCTCAGATGGACTGGGCTCACAGGCCTTAGACTGACTTGCAGCACACTTTGAAGATAGGATGGACTGGACCTACAGTCCTTAGACTGCCCTGCAGCACACACTGCAGATAGTATTGACTGGGCCTTACAGACATTAGACTGACCTACAGTACAAACTGCAGCTAGGTTGAATTGGGCCTACCTGTCATTAGAGTGACATGTAACACACACTGCAGTTAGGATATTCCAGGCGTTAAAAGTCCTTAGACTGACCTGTAGCACACACTGCAGCTCAGAATGACTTGGCCTTAGAGTCAACCAACTTGAAGCACACTCTTCAACTAGGATGGACTGGGATTTACAGTCCTTAGTCTGACCTGCAGTACACTCTGCAGCTAGGATGGACTGGGCCTTACAGCCCTTAGACTGACCTGCATCACGCTTTGTGCCTAGGATAGAATGAGCCTTCATTTCTTAGACAGACATGCTGCATGAAGTGCAGCTAGGATGAACTGGGCGTTACAGCCCTTAGACTGACCTGCAGCACACTCTGCAGCTAGGATAGAATGAGCCTGCATTTCTTAGACAGACATGCTGCATGAAGTGCAGCTAGGATGGACTGGGCGTTACAGTCCTTAGACTGACCTGCAGCACACTCTACACCTAGGATGGACTGGGCCTAGATTCCTTATACTGACCTGCAGCACTCACTGCAGCTAAGATTGTCTGGGCATTACAGTCGTTAGACTGACCTGCAACACAAGTAGCTAGACTGTACTGAGTCTTCTGTCCTAGATTTACCTGCAGCACACTCTGAAGCTAGGAAAGACTGAGACTTACAGTCCTTAGACTGACCTGCACCACACACTGCAGCTCAGATAGACTGGGAAAACCATTCGTTCGATTGACATGTAGCACACACTGCAGCTCAGATGGACTGGGCCTTAGAATTCTTCAATTGACCTGCAGCACACTCTTCAGCTAGGATGAACTGGGCATTACCGTACTTAGACTGTACAGCAGCACACAATGAAGGTAGGACTGAGACCTACCTGCAGCAAACACTGCAGCTAGGAGGGACTAGGCCTTTCAGTCTGAAGACTGACCTGCAGCTCATACTGCAGCTAGGATGGACTGAGCCCTCAGCCCTTACACTCAGTCCTTACACTCCACACAGCACACTCTGCAACTAGGATGGATGGGGTCTTACATTCCTTAGAAATACCTGCAGCACACACTGAAGTTAGGAAGAATTGAGCCTTATAGACCTTAGACTGACCTGCAGTACATACTGCAACCCAGATGGACTAGGCCTTACAGTCATTAGACTGACCTGCAGCACACACTGCAGCTAAGATGCAATGGGCATTGCATTTCTTAGACTGACCTTCAGCACTCTCTGCAACTCAGATGGACTGGGCTTACAAAGCTTAGACTGACTGGCAGCAACCTCTGCAGCTAGAATAAACAGGGTCTTACATTCCTTAAACAGTCCTTCATTAAACACTGCAGCTAGGATGGACTGGGTCTTATAGTCTTTACTCTGACCTGCAGCACACTTTGCAGCTAGGATGGACTGGGTCTTACAGTCCTTAGTCTGACCTGCAGCAGCCTTTGCAGCTAGGAAGGACTATGCCTTACTGTCCTTAGACCTACCTGCAGCAAACACTGCAGCTAGGAGGGACTGGGCCTTTCAGTCCGAAGACTGATCTGCAGCACATACTGCAGCTAGGATGGACTGAGCCCTCAGCCCTTACACTGTCCTGCAGCACACACTGCATCTAGGATGGACTGGACTTTACAGATGTTAAAGTGACCTATGTGGCACACACTGTACCTAGTATGCACTGGCTCTTACAGTCCTTAGATGGACCTGCAGCACACTTTGTAGTTAAGATATACTGGGCCTTACAGTCCTTAGTGTGTCCTGCAGCACACTCTGAAGCTACTATGTACTTGTCTTAAATTCCTTAGAATGACCTGCAGCACCCACTGCAGCTAGGATGTACTGAGCCTTCAGTCCTTAGACTTGCAGCATACACTGCAGCTAGGATGGACTGGGCCTTACACTCCTTAGTCTGACCTGCAGCACACTCTGAAGGTAGGACAGACTGGGCCTTACAGTCCTTAGCTGACCTGCAGAACACCTTGTATCTCAGATGGACTAGGCCTTACAGTCCTTAGCTGACCTGCAGAACACCTTGTATCTCAGATGGACTAGGCCTTACAGTCCTTAGACTGACTTGTAGCAAACAGTGCAACTAGGATAAAATGAGCCTTCAGACCTTAACTCTCCTGCAGCACAATCTGCAGCTAGGACTGTCGGGGTCTTACAGTACTCATACTGACCTGCAGCACACACTGCAGCTACTATGGACTGAGACTTACAGTCCTTAGACTTACCTGCAGAACACTCTGCAGCTAGGAGTGACTGGTCATTACAGTTTTTAGTCTGACCTACAGCACACACTGCAGCTAGGGTAGACAGGGCCTGAAAGTCCTTTGATTTACCCTGCAGCATACTCTGTAGCTAGGATGGACTGAGTCTTAATTACATAGATTGTCCTGCAGCACACCCTGTATCTCAGATTTTTGGGGGCTTACAGTCCTTATACTGACCTGCAGCACACACTCCAGCTAGGATAAAATAAGCATTCAGTCATTAGACTCTCTTGCAGCACACTGCAGGTAGGATTTTCAGGGTCTTACAATACTTATACTGACCTGCAGAACACACTGCAGCTATGATGGACTGGGTCTAGCAGTCATTAGATTGACATGTAGCACACACAGCAGCTAGGATAGACTGGGGCTTACAGTCCTTAAACTGACATGCAGCACACTCTTTAGCTTGTATGGACTGGGCTTCATAGTTCCTTAGACTGACCTGCAGCATATACTGTAGCTAGGATGGACTGAGCCTTCAGTCCTTAGACTCCCTGTAGCACACTCTGCAGCTAGGATGGACTGGGCCTTAATGTCCTTAGAGTGGCATGCAACACACTCTGCAGCTCAGAATTACTGTGCCATAGAGAACTAAAACCGACCTGTAGCACACTCTTCAACTAGTATGGACTGGGCCTTACAGTCCTTAGTCTGACCTGCAGCACACCTGCAGCTAGGATGGGCTGGGCCTTACAGTCCTTACTTTGACCTGCAGAACACTTTGCAGCTAGGATGAACCGGGCCTTAATGTTCTTAGACTTACCTGCAGAACACACTGCAACTAGAATGGACTGAGCTTTACAGAACTTAGAATGACCTGCAGCACACACTGCACCTAGGATGGACTGATCCTTAAAGTCCTTAGACTGACCTGCAGCAAATACTGCAGCTAGGATGGACTGAGCCCTCAGTCCTTAGACTGTCCTGCAGCACAGACTGCAGCTAGGATGGATGGACTTTACAGATGTTAAAGTGACCTACAGCACTCACTGCAGGTAGAATGCACTGGCCCTTACAGTTCTTAGACTGTACTGCAGCATACTTTGTATCTAAGATAGACTGGGCCTTAGTGTGTCCTGCAGCACAATCTGAAGCTAGGATGGACTGGGATAACAGTCCTTAGGCTGACCCGCAGCACATATTGCAGCTAGGATGGACTGTGCCTTCAGTCCTTAGATTGACTTGGAGCACACTCAGCAGCTAGGATGGACTGGGTTTAGAGTCCTTAGACTGACCTGCAGCATACACTGCAGCTAAGAATGACTAGGTCTTATAGTCCTTAGACTGACCTGCACTACACTCTGTAGGTAAGATGGACAGAGCCTTACAATACTTATACTGACCTGCAACACACTTTGAAGCTAGGATGGACTGGCCCTTTCTGTCCTTAGACTGACCTGCAGCATACTATGCAGATATAATGGACTGGGTCTTACAGTCCTTAAAATCACCTGCAGCACACACTGCAGCTAGGATGGACTGGACTTTAGAGATGTTATAGTGACCTTTGGCACACACTGCAGCTAGGATGGACTGGCCCTTACAGTCCTTAGTATAACCTGCATCACACTTCGTAGCTAAGATAGACTGTGACTTACAGTCCTTACTCTTTCTTCCAGCACACTCAGCAGCTGGGATGGACTGGCCCTACTGTCCTTAGGCTGGCCTGCATCACACACTGCAGCTAGGATGTACTGAGACTTCGGTCCTTAGATTGACTTGCAGCACACACTGCAGCTAGGATGGACTGGAACTTACAGTCCTTAGACTGACCTGCAACAAACTCTGCAAATAGGATGGACTGGGTCTACAGTGCATAGACTGACCTGAAGCACACACTGCAGTTCAGAAGTTCTGGGCCTTAGAGACCTTAAACATACCCACAGCATACTCTACAGCTAGTATAGACTGGGCCTTACAGTCCTTAGACTGACCTGTAGAACACTCGGCAGCTAAAATGGACTGGGCATTACAATCCTTATGAAGTCCTTCAGCACATACTGCAGCTAAGATGGACTGGGCATTACAGTCCTTAGTCTTACCTGCAGCACACACTGCACCTAGGTTGGACTAGGCCTACCAGTCATTAGATTGACATGTAGCACACTCTGCATTTGGGATGGACTGGGCCTAACCGTAATTAGACTGACATGCAGCACACTCTGCAGCTAGGGCAGACTGGGACTTACACTCCTTAGACAGACCTGCATCACACACAGCAGCTAGGATGGACTGGGCCTTCCAGTACTTAGACTGCTCTGCAGCACACACTGCAGCTAGGATGGACTGGATTTTCTAGATGTTAACGTGACATTTGACACACTGCAGCTGGAATGCACTGGCTCTTACCATCCTTAGACTGACCTGCATCACACTTCGTAGCTAAAGTAGACTGGGCCTTACAGTTTTTGGTCTTTCCAGCAGCACACTCTGTAGCTATGATGGACTGGGATTACAGGCATTAGACTGACCAGCAGCACACACTGCAGCTAGGTTGGACTGGGCCTACCACTCATTAGATTGATATGTGTACACACTGTAGATAGCATGTACTGGTTTACAGTCCTTAGACAGACCTGTAGCACATACTGCAGCTCAGAATGACTGGGCCTAAGACATCTTAAAACTACTCCAGAACATTCCTCAGCTAGTATGGACTGGGCCTTACAGTCCTTAGTCTGACCTGCAGCACACTTTGCAGCTAGGATGCACTGCTCCTTACTGTCCTTAAACTTACCTGCAGCTAACACTTCAGCTAGGATGGACTGGTCCTTACAGTCCTTAGACTGACCTGCAGCACACTCTGCAGCTAGGGTAGAGTGGTCCTTACAGTCCTTAGACTATCCTCCAGCACACTCTGCACTTAGGATGGACTCTGCGTAACTGTCCTTAGATTGACCTGCAGCACACTCTGCAGGTAGGATGGACTGGACTTACAGTCCTTAGACTGACCTGCAGCACACACTGCAGTTAGGATGGACTGTGTCTTACAATCGTTAGACTGTCATGCATCACACACTGCAGCTCAGATGGACTGGGCCTTAGAGTCCTAGACTGACATGAAACACAAACTGCAGCTCGGTTGGACTGGGCCTACCACTCATTAGATTGACATGTAGTACACACTTCAGCTAGCATGTACTGGGTTTACAGTCCTTAGACAGACCTGCAGCACACACTGCAGCTAAGATGGACTGGGTCTTACAGTCATTAAACTGACCTGCAGGACACACTGCAGCTAACATGGACTGGGCCTTACAGTCTTTAGACTGACCTTCAGCACACTCTGCAGCTAGAGTAGACTGGGCCTTACAGTCCTTAGACTGTTCTCTAGTACATTCTGCAGTTAGGATGGACTCTGCCTAATAGTCCTTAGACTGACCTGCAGCACACACTGCAGCTAGGATGGACTGGGCTTACAGTTCTTAGACTGACCTGCAGCACACACTGCAGTTCAGATGCACTGGGCCTTAGAGTCCTTAGACTGACCTACAGCTACAGTGCATACTGCAGCTAGAGTGGACTGGAATTTTCAGACGTTAAAGTGACCTATGGCACACACTTCAGCTAGAATGCACCTACCCTTAGATTCCTTAGACTGACAGCATTCTTTGTATCTAAGATAGACTGGGGCTTACATACCTTAGTGTGTCCTGCAGCACAGGTAGGATGTGCTGAGCCTTCAGTCTTTAGATTGACTTGCAGTACACTATGCAACTAGGATGGACTGGGTCTACAGTCCTCAGACTGACCTGCAGCATTCATTGCAGCTAAGATGGACTGGGCTTACAATCCTTAGACTGACCTGTAGCACACTCTGCAGTTAGGATGTACTGGGCCTACCAGTCATTAATTTGACATGTTGTACTCACTGCAGCTAGGATGGACTGGGCTTACAGTCATTAGACTGACCTGCAGAACAAACTGCATCTCAGAAGTACTGGGCTTTAGAGTCCTGAAACAGACCTGCAGCACACTCTTCAGCTTGTATGGACTGGGCCTCACAGCCTTCAGACTGACCTGCAGCACACACTGTGGCTAGGATATACTGAGACTTACAGTCCTTATACTGACCTGCAGAACATACTGCAGCTAGGATAGCCTTGGGCCAAAAGTCCTTTGATTGAGCTGCAGCATGCTATGAAGCTAGGATGTACTGAGCCTTAAGTCCTTACGGTGTCCTGCAGCACACCTTGTATCTCAGATGGACTGGGCCTTACAGTCCTTAGACTGACCTGCAACACACTCTGCAGCTAGGATTGTCAGGGTCTATCAGTTCGTATACTGACCTGCAGAACACACTCCAGCTAGGATGGCCTGGGCCTACCAGTCATTAGATTGACATGTAGCACACACTATAGCTAGGATGGACTGAGCCCTCAGTCATTACACTGTCCTGCAGCACACACTGCACTTAGTATGGACAGGACTTTACAGATGTTAAAGTGACCTATGACATTGCAGCTGGAATGTACTGACCTTTACATTACTTAGACTGACCTGCAGCACACTTTGTAGCTAAGGTAGACTGGGCCTTACAATCCTTAGTCTGTCCTGCAGCACACTCTGCTTCTAGGATGGACTAGGCTTACAGTCCTTAGACTGACCTGCAGGACACACTGCAGCTAGGATGGACTGGGCCTTACAGTCCTTAGACTGACCTGCAGCACACACTGCACCTAGGATTAACTGGGCCTTACAATCCTTAGACTGACCTGCAGCACACTCTGCTGCTAGGATGGACTGGGCCTTTGTTGGGAACAAAATAAAAAGGGGGGGCTGGGACCCTGGGGAAGAATGGTTGGAAAAATATGCCCATGCCCAGCCAGTTTCCCTGTTCTCTTGTCAGTCAGGCGTGGGAGGGCTGCTATCTACCCTATCCACTCATCCCTGCGTGGGCATTCCTCTATCCCACTCTTCAGTGGGTATTCAAGGGGCAGCCCTGCCTGCGCACCCCCCCCCCCGGAGCTACTTTGCTAAAGCCACCAGGGTTGTGGGAGAGAGGGAAAAGGGAAGAAGTTTACAACACTGACCAGAGTGCGCAGCGGAACTTGAAGGAGCAGAGCAGAGACTCTATGGCTTTAGAGCTTTATTATAGATATGCAGGGGAGAGGGAGAGAGACAGAGAGGGAGAGAGACAGAGACAGAGAGACAGAGACAGAGAGAGAGAGAGAGAGAGAGAGAGAGAGAGAGAGAGAGAGAGAGAGAGAGAGAGAGAGAAGAGAGAGAAAAGAGAGAAGAGACAGGAGAGGAAAGAAGAAGACAAAAAGAATGGGAAGAGGAGAGAGATGTGAGAGAAGAGGGAGGTGAGAGGACAAAGGAATAAGAGAGAGCAAGATGCAGGCTAAGCACCCCTTTTTATGGTCTTCACTGTTGCTAGGTAACTGGGGAGGAGTTTAGCCTGAAGGTCAGAAGCTTGGGCCATTGCTTACCTGACTACTGACCATGCTTCTCTTGTGGGGGCTGTGGGAGGTGATATCTTAGGCTGGGGCCAGAATTCCAGGAGCATGGCCTACCATGTCATGTAGGTGAATTATGAGCATCGAGGTTCAGACCTCAGCTCAACTGGAGACCAGCCTGCAATTCCCCACAGGCCTTCAGTGCTTAGGTTGACTTGCAGCACACACTGCAGCTAGGATGGACTGACTCTTACAGTCCTTAGAATGGCCAACAGCATGCTCTGCAGCTAGAACAAACTGAGTCTTACAGTTCTGATACTGTCCTGCAGCACATACAGCAGCTAGGATTGCCTGAGTCTTACTATCCTTAGACTGACCTGCAGTGCACACTGCATCTAGGAAGGACTGGGCCTTACAGTCCTTAGACTGACCTGCAGCCCAAAAGCATCTAGAATGGACTGAGCCTTCAGTCCTTAGATTTACCTGAAGCACATTCTGCAGATAGTATTGACTGGGCCTTACAGTCATTAGTCTGAACTCTACCACACTTTGCAGCTAGGATGGACTGAGCCTTACCATTCGTAGACTGACCTGCAACACATACTGCAGCTGGATGGACTGGGCCTTACAGTGCTTAGACTGACCTGCGGCACACACTGCAGCTAGGATGGAATGTGCTTACCAGTCATTAGATTGACATGTACCACACACTGCAGCTAGGATGGACTGGGCCTTAGGTCCTAAAACTGACCTGCAGCACACTCTTTAGCTAGTATGTACTGGGCTTTACTGTCCTTAAACTCACCTGCAGCACAGTCTGCAGCTAGGATGGATTTAGCCTTCAGTCCTTAGACTGACATCCATAACTCACTGCCACTCTGATAGACTGGGCCTGACAGTCCTTAGACAGACCTGCAGCACACACTGCAGCTAGGATAGACTGGGAGTACAGTCCTTAGACTGACTTGCAGCACACTTTGCAGCTAGATGGACTGAGCCTTCAGTCCGTAGAGTGACTTGTACCACATACTCCACCTAGTTTGGACTGGGCCTTAGAGACCTTAGACAGACCTGTTGCACACACTGCAGCTAGGAATGACTGGGTCTTACAGTACTGAGACTGACCTGCACCACACTCTGCAGCTAGGATGGTCTAGACTTACAGTCCTTAGACTATCTTGCAGCACACTTTGCAGCTAGGATGGACTTGGCCTTACATTATTTAGTCTAACCTGCAGAAAACACTGCAGCTAGGATTGTCGGAACTTACAGTACTTCTACTTACCTGCAAAAAACACTTCAGCAAGGAATGACTGTCCAGCAGCAAACACTGCAGCTCAGATGGACTGGGCCTTACAGACCTTAGACTAACCTGCAGCACACTTTGCAGCTAGGATCGAATGGCCCTTACTGTCCGTAGACTGACCTGCAGCATACACTGCAGCTAGGAAGGACTGGGCCTTCAGTCCTTAGACTGACCTGCAGCACATTCTGCAGCTAGGATGGACTGGGCCTTACAGTCATTATTCTGAACAGCACTACACGTTGCAGCTAGAATGGACTGAGCCTTACCATTCTTAGACTGACCTGCAACACATACTGCAGCTAGATGGACTGAGCCTTTCAGTCCTTAGAATGACCTGCAGAAAACTCTGCAGCAAAGATAATGGGGGACTCAGAGTATTTATACTGACCTGCAAAACACTCTTCATCTAGGATGGAGTGGGTCTTACAACCCTTAGCCTGTCTAACAGCAAACACTGCAGCTAGACAGGACTGGGCCTTACATTCCTTAGACTGTCCTCCAGCAAAAACTACAGCTCAAATGGACTGGGACTTAAAGTCCTTAGACTTACCTACAGAGCAGTCTTCAGCTCAGATGGACAGGGCCTTACAGTCCTTAGACTGTCCTGCCACACACTCTGCAGCTAGGATGGGCTGTGCCTTACAGCCCTTAGACTGACCTGCAGCACACACTGCAGCTAGGAAAAACTGAAACTTTCAGACTTAGACTGACTTATAGCACATTCTGCAGCTAGGATAGACTGAGCCTTCAGTTCTTAAACTGACATGCTTCACACAGCGCAGCTAGTATGAACTGGGCCTTACAGTCCTTAGACTGACATGAAGCACACTGCAGCTAGGATGGACTGGGCTTTACAATTCTTAGAATGACCTGCAGCACACACTGCAGCTAGCACGGACTGGGACTTCAATCCTTAGTCATACTTACAGTGCACACCACACCTAGGACAGACTGGGCCTTAAGTCCTTAGACTGACCTGAAGCACACTCTGCATCTAGGATGGACAGGGCCTTACAGACCTTAGACTGACCTGCAGCACACAGTGCAGATAGGATGGACAGGGCATTACTGTCCTTAGACTGACCTGCAGCACACAGTGCAGATAGGATGGACAGGGCATTACTGTCCTTAGACTGACCTGCATCACACTCTGCAGCTAGGATGGACTGGGCCTTGCAGTCATTAAGTTGACATGTAGCACACACTGCAACTAGGATAGCCTGGGTTTATAGTCCTTAGACTGACCTGTAGGACACACTGCATCTCAGATGGTCTGGCCTTCGGAGTCCTTAAACTGACCTGCAACACACTCTGCAGCTAGGAAACACTGGGCCTTACAGTCCATAGATTGACCTTCAGTACATACTACAGCTAGGATAAACTGAGCCTTTTGTCCTTTTTCTCCCTGCAGCACACAATGCCCCTAGAATGGATAGGACCTAACAGTGCTTTGACTGACCTGCAGCACACTCTGCAGCTAGGATGGACTGAGTCTTACAGTCCTTAGAATGACCTGCAGCACACTCTTCGGCATGATGAACTGGGGCCTTACCGAACTTAGACAGTCCTACAGCACACTCTGCAGCAAAGATGGCCTGGGCCTTACTGTCCTTAGACTGACTTGCAACACACTCTGCAGCCAGGATGGACTGGACCACAAGTCCTAAGACTGAACTTCAAAACACTCTGCAGCTAGGATAGTCTGGGCCTTACAGTACTTAGGCTGACCTGCAGCACACTCTCCAGCTAGGATGGACTGAGCATTCAGTCTATACTTTCCCACAGCACACCCTGAATGTAACATGGACTGAGCCTTCAGTCCTTCGACTGTCCTTCAGCCTACCCTGCAGTTCAAATGGACTGGGCCTTAGAGTCCTTAGACTGACCTGCAACAAACACTGCAGCTCAGATGGACTGTGCCTTACAATTCTTAGCGTGACTTGCAACACACACTTCAGCTAGAATGGACTGGACCTTACAGTCCTTAGACTGACCTACATCAAACCCTGCAGCTCAGATGGATTGAGCCTTACAGTCCTTAAACTGACCTGCAGCACACTCTGCAGCTGGATGGACTGAGTCTATATTCCTAAGGCTTCAGCTGGCTTCCTCTGTGCTAACACCACTCCTGGTCTTGTTTTCCTTTTTAAAATTTACTTCCTGAACACTATTCAAGAGAAAAGCCTTATTTATTTGTACTTTCCATTTATGTGATGTGCTAAGCCTTTTGTTCCCTAGCAGTGTGCCAAATAACTATTCACATGATAGAGGAACAAAGCAAAAAAAAAAAAATTGACAGATGTCACTAAAGTACTCTCATTTAAAAACCTACTAATGATTCCTAGGACATTAATTTTGTTGAAATATCTGGTCCCCATTAGCAATGGTGACAACTACAGCAGCTGCACCCAATGCTGAGTTGGCCTTAAGCTGACACTTTACTAACTTCATCCTCTGCCCTTTGCTCATCGATGATTTGTTGAGTATGTATGATGTGTCACTGGATGGTGCAATCAATGAAAGTTGCTAAGATGGGGCTGGAGGGGCCGGTAGAAGCTTAATACTACTAAAACTTATGAAATTGAGCCACTGTCACCAAACAATAAGGGATCAGCTAGATCCCCGCTTATGGTAGGTTTTTCCCCTGTAGTTTTCTGTGGACACAATCATCCATTTCTATAACATTCTTGATATTTCTCCACTCCTTCACTCCCATGACCCTTGGCATGCTTTGTCTCCCTTTATTTTGTATTTGGCTTCACAGAAACAGCACGTTCCTACATTCATTGAGTGAGATTCTTTTTTTGAGATAGGGTATCTCTGTGTATCCATGGCTGTCCTAGAACTCACTCTGTAGACCAGGCTGGCCTTGACCTCAGAAATCTGCTGGCCTCTGCCTCCTGAGTGCTGGGATTGCAGGCATGCACCACCACTGGAGTGAGATTTTAATACTGGAATTTAATGAGAAAGACCAGTTGTTCCAGAAAATTCCTAATCTGGAACAGAAAGGTATCATTTTCCTATGATCCCTATCATTTTCATCTTCTAACTGATTCACAAATAGCATAAGGGTCTGGAGCTAAGAGAACACACCTGCAATCCCTGCACTTGGTGGACAGAAACAGGGTAGCTGGACAGCCTGTGGTACAGGCTGACCATTTTTGACAAGACTGTGTGTCAAAACAGAAAAAAAGGAGGGGAGAGAAGGGGAGGAGGAAGGGATAGCAGAGGGAAGAAGGGAGGGCATGGAGGGGAAGGAGGGGAGGGACTACAGAATCAGAACACTATTGGGGTTTGCTTAAATCAAAAGTCAATGTTTAATTTTTTATTTCGGTTTTGTGAGTTGTTTTTTTCATATTATAAGCATTACTTGTGATTCTTTGTAAAGCTAAAAGCTTAGCCATAGCTGAGCCTCCATTCCTTAATAGACACAGTGGATGGAGTTGAACCTGAACTTCCCTGGAATAGTGCATGTGCAATCCAGTCTATCACTTACTATTTACCCGTTCTCTAGGTTTCTGACTCTTATACTGAGAGTCTGTTGATACTTGGCAACATGTGGGGATAGAGTTGTAGCAGAGGAATATCCACAGAAAGATGTCCACATCTTTCATTTGGAAACCTGTGAGTTTGGTTTTGGTAAGCAGGAACTATGCAGGTGTGGTTACAGATCTTATGGAGAGAAAACCCTGAGTGGAGCCAGTGTATTCTTAAGATGATATAATAGGGCAAGATCAGGCAGAAAAAAAACCCCAACAAAACAAAACAGAAAATCAAAAACCAAACAAAGCCCCAAACCCCAGGGATCAGAGATGAGGTCTGAAGATGAGGTCTAGTGGCTTTGAAGATACAGGTTAGAATCATTGAAATCACTCTCACGAAACTCAATTACCATCTAGAACCAACCCAAAAGTCAGAAGAAAGAATCCTAGATCCTCTAAAGGAGACCCTGTCTCGAAATAAAAAGTGAAAACTGGGGCTGGAGAGATTAGCACTGGCTGCTCTTATAGAATAACACAGTTTGATTACATGTACCTGCATGATAGCTCTCAACTGTCTCTAACTCCAGTTCCAAGGGATCTGGTGGCCTCTTTGGGCCTCCACAGGCACCACCAGGCATGCAAGTGGTGCACAGACATCCTTGTAGGTAAACCTCTACATGTAAAATCACAACACCTCCCCCCAAATAGGATTCAGTGAGGGGACCCACTTCAGGGTGTCCCATCTGGATTCCAGATTAGGCATAGACTGAACCCAAATACCAATTTCCAAGGACAAGCCAACCATGAAGAGATCCTTTAATAAAGCAAGGCAACAGACAGGGTGGCTGAATCTGAATCGGGCAGCTAATAGCTTTGCAAGTGCTAATTTCAACAGGGAAAAGAAGGGGGTCTGTGGTCAAATGAGCTAGGATGTGTTGGTAAGTTCTGGTTGGGTATTTTAATCAGGGCAGACGAAATGATGTGTTTTGATTGCTGAGTCTTGATGTTTGGATAGTGGGACCTCGGGGTGATCAGCCTCGGGAATGAGTCAGGCATAACAAAGTAGCCAAATAAGGGGCTAGGCCTTGGTGGCTAGCAGGACTGTCATCTAATGGTATAGAGCAAGGGAGAGGGAAGGAAGAAGAGGTAAAAGCTGCCAGCTCCATGTCTGCCAGGCTGGGGCCTGGCTTTGTCATGCTTGAGCCTGCTGGAGCACTTTGCTAGGGATAGAGCTGAGTGGCAGAATGCTGGCCAAGTGAATGGCATGAAGCCATTCCTCATGAAGCATGAAGCTCAGTCCTCCATGAAAATCCATACCACATCTTATAAGTGATCCATGATTAAGACTATTACATAGAATACATGGAATGTGAAAGACAGAGGAAGGACTATCAGACAAGGAAGGGAACCAACAAGTGGGGACAGGTAGAAGGATGTGGAAGCGGTGGGAACATCAGACACAAAGTATGACACATATGTATGACAATGTCATAATAAAATCCATTACTTTCTTTGTACACTAACTGAAAATATTCACTGTAAAGGGTAGAGAGTGAACTTTACAGAACCATCTAACACTGGCCATAGATGATTCAGCTACATATAGTTCCACTTTTTGAATTATAAAACAAATTCCCCTTGGATAGATTGTAGCACATGAGGAAAAAATTTCAATTCACCTTCGACTTTTCTTTGATATGTGCCATAGAAGAGACTTAATCACTTTCTCCCAGATAGGTGACTATTTTCTCACCCCTTTTAATAACAATAACTACTATCAAGAACATGTTAACTATTTTTACTCAAACATTGAAGACACAAACCTAAAATCATCCTTAGATCACTAGAAATTGCAATGATGCGTGCACACAGTGAAGCCCCATTCAGCAGCTTCTACTTAAGTAAGCCCCAACTTGGGCAGAGGAAAAGTGCTCTTTGCACGAGACAGTGTAATGCGATGCTGCCATTATTGAGGCGGTCTATTAGGACTTTACAAACACAAAATTACAGCTTTATACAAACCGCAGTTAGTTACTGCTTACACATGAATACTCGTATTTACTTGCGGTCCCTAATTTTTTGAAATAAGCAACAACTCCTTTGCAATTTGACAAACAAGACAAATTGCTAAAAATAATTATTAAGAGTTAAAAAGTAGTTACCAAATATATTTTATGCTTACTTTAAAGAAAAATGTTGTGTTCAAGACCATAAATAAAATATATAAAACTGAAGCTATTAATGATTTTGTAATGGTGAAGAATAGATTTGGGTAATAATATTTTTGAGACACAGTTTTGTTGAGCAACTGAGTCTGGTCTCACACTCTTGATGTATTAATTTTTGTAATATATTTATGTGGTCCCATTTATTTTCCTCCTCCATTTATCCTGCTTGGAATTTATTCAAGTAAAGCAGATCCTGATTTCTTGACCACTGAAGGATCAACCAGAGCCAGATGTTCAGCACAATAAGATAGTCTTTATTATATTTTTAACTAGAAACAGCAGATAGCAAGCTCACGAGGTATGATTTGATACTTTGAAAACGAGCCTTCAACAACAATAATCAAAGAGTAAGCCTTAAATGCACAGATAATTTGGTCACTGTTACAATCTCCCAAGGTACAAGAGCCAGCAGCATAAAGTAACATAAAGGTAATCACAAAGAACTCTGGATGTGCCAAAGCTACAGGTCACCTCATTAAACCCCATCTTTGCATTCTTGTCATTAGAGTTATTCTGCAAAATGTCAACCATGCACATAGTCCTCATACGAGAATCCTGTCTTAATGTTGTTGCCATTACTACTGAACTTTTCCTCCCCCTAAAACTTCAATGGCATGTGATTCCAGTGTTTACATGGATTGCGTGTCAGTGGTAAGATGTGAAATGGATTTCATTTTCAAGGTTAAATGGCAGACTGACTTTGCATTTGGTGGCCAGCTGTGTATCCTAATATTTATTTTTGATTTTTTTAAGTAAATTGAACTAGATTTCATAAGCCCTGAGATATTAGATAACCTGCTAATGATTGTTCACTTTTAATGTATATTCTACCCCATTTGTCCTAACTCTACATAAGTATTTTTAAATTATTCACACACAGTTGAAAGTAATTCAATAAAATTTATCATTGTATAGCTAAGATTACTAATAAGGCCTTTAGGTAAGAGTTGCATATTTGATGTATTACTTTGTGGGAAGCAACCCTAAAAAACTCTATCTATAATTCTGTCATCAATTAGCGCTTTCCTTCTGGTTAATTTTCCACGGAGGGCCAGACTCTTTTCCTTTCTTTCTTTTATTCTCCCTCAAACATAAACACTGTTTTTTCCAACTGAACAGCTGCCAAAACCAACCTGCCAGGTGAACGCCATGTGAATGCCACGTGAACACCACGTTAAGAGCTGTCTGCCTGGAGAGAAACATGCAGAGCACACATTCGATAGATACCTGTCCATCTCTCATGGAAGCAATGGATTGTAAGGCAGTTGTCTGAGTCATATACTGTTGATGATATACTTTACTAATTTTGTTCACCCAGGAAATCTGGTAGATCATATTTAATTCCACCTCAAGTGTAAATGTAAGAAACTGGCATTAAAACAAAACAAAACAAAACAAAATCAATGGATTTGCCAGTTCTCAGGAAAAGAAAACTAGTTAGATGGGGCGGGTGTGTGTGTGTGTCAAAATTACTCTCTATGAACTACTATATGCAATTCAACAAAGGAATAAAACTTAAACCAGAAAGGTATTAGGTACTTCGTGTCATTTTCTCTACATTTCTCCTTGTAGTTTTTTGTTCATATATTTATCCCTGTTGTGTTTTCTAGTTAATGATAATGTTAGTATCTAAATAGATTTCCCCATCTCTGGAGGAACATAATGCCAGTGAAAGGCTTCTAAGTTTAGGTCAGCCATATTTCTGCATTAATTGTTGACTAACATTTTATGTCCTTAAATGATGCTGTATAGAATATGAGATAATTCTGCCAACTTCCTATTAGACTTCTGCTTACAATATTCAGTTCTCTGTTGATAGCTTTGAAGCATATTGCACACTTGTGATCTAGCACATTAATAAGTAGTTGATACTCTTTTTAGAAAGGATACACTCACAAACTTAAGTTAATGGCCTTAACCCAACACTTTTTTTTAGTGCATTACAGGTTACAGGACAATCGCAACTGCAAAAACATTCACGATGCAGTTCATGGTACGGTTCTCCCATCTGATGGTACAGGTTCCTGAAAGCATACAAGAAGAGGACTTTGATATACTAGCAAAACCTCACAATTACCAAACACTAAGCAACACACACACACACACACACACACACACGTGTGTGTGTGCATACACATACACTTGTAGCTTTTAGTAGTATTTCCTGCAACTCATTGCATCTTCACATTTTATACTGGGCTTAAATCATACTTGTGAATAGATAGAAAGCAATTCTATTGATAATTTTTTCAGACTTTAAGTAGTGCTACGGTAATACCTCCAGCCTGACTTCGCTAGAACTTTGATTCTGGATAAATTCATTTAAGGCTCCTCACCATCAGATGTTGTATCCCAAAAACAGGAGCTGGCTGTATGAAATCCATACGGGCTCCTCTGGACCACTGCACAGGTCACTACAAAGAAAGACACAGAATGGCAGTTACTGAAAAGGGGGAAGGAGTCAAGACTGAAAAAGTTAACAGAAAACGATTCCGCTGGTAGACTAAAATCGTCTTCTATTTTGAATACTTCCTACCGTCCTGAACTTAACTTCATGAGATTCAGCAATTTCATGGACTGTTACTATCACCACCAGCAATTGCATGGCAGAAAAATTCTGGATTAAATTGTGTGCTCTGTGCCAGTAACCGATTTCAGACAGAAATTTGGGCATTATTTTACTTTGTACTGGGTGTGTGGATCTTCACAGGCCTATGCAGAGGCACAGATGGCCGAGAGGAACAGCACTGAAGGGTCTCAGTAGGCAAAGCCAACTGTTGCTACAAAGGGCAAGCGGTTCAAACTGCTTCAGATGGAAAGGCCTTCCTTTTTCACATTGTTGTGTATTTTGTTGAAGCGATGAGTCAGAAGTGCATCCTCCACTATGAGTGGTCAACTACAGTGCCTATCATTCAGATACACTCTTAAAATCCAGAGAGAATCAGAAGGAGAAAGGTATGTGAGCTAAGGAGGAAGGACAGCGTGTCATCACTTACCAATGTACTTGTAAGCTTTCCCCAGTTTGACCAAATGTGTTATAGATTGTTCCACTATGCTTGCAGTCCACTGGTTGATGTCATTCTCATTATAATCGTTACCACCCAAAACTCCATCAACACACTAGGAGAGGGAACAGTTCAATTAACCCAGAAGAACCAAATTAGACATACACTGCAATTGAAATCCCTTCAAGACAGTACCTGCTAAGGCATTAACCGAAAACACACATCGACGAAATGCTTGTTGGGCACTGTCTCTAAACATTTTCTAAGCATTTCCATGAGTCTTATCACATTCTATGAAATATCACAGGTCATACAAAGATAAATTTGCCAATGCCTCTGTGGTAAATCTAGCAGAGGCATTAATCAAAGAACTCTAATGTTTATAACATGGGAAGGACAAATCTTAAACAGGAAGTGGTAAAAAAATGACTGCAGGATTAAGGGAAGATGCAGACGTTGATAGTGTGCAGAAAATGACCAACATAGCTTTCTCCCCCAGCCTGAATACTGCTCGCCTACAGACACTGCTCCTACTGACATTAGCTAAGGCTGCCTCCTTACTCAGCTGTATAAAATAACTCCGCTTCTCTGTCTGTAATTGTAAGAGAACAGTTGTTTGAATCCAGCCATCTCAGGGACAACGTCTCCATCTTGCTGGCAGGGTCAAATTGAATCCATGGTCCCAGACCCAAAAACTAATTCCTTTGTCCTCTTTATCACTCTGAGCTTTGGACCAAAAGTGTAGGAGTCAGATGCCCTGGATAAGGCCCAGTCTCCAACAGATGTTTCTTTGCTTAATTAACCCTTAATGTCACAATACAATTGGATAACCTTGTAGATCACCCCAGCCCCCTCCCTCATTTTTAATCCCAGGGCAGCTGATCCCAGGTTTCTGGCCACGTGTCTATATGTATGTTTGTCTTTTCTTCATTCCTTCACTGCCCCGAGCCAAGTGAAGTTCCTAACTAATTACCATCAACCCTGAAAGACACTACACAAATCAGAGCTTTAAATAGATCTGTATCACCCCGGGGCGAAGCGCAGGACCTGGGCACACAGTAAGACTTAGATGTTTGTTGTTCAAGCAATACTGATTTAAATGTACTTTCTGGATAGTCTAAACTGAAGGTTTTGAGTTTATGACATTTAAAACATCATTTTTCTTTGTGGAAATTTTGGGTATGGGGGAAATTCTATCACTCACTAAATTAAATAAATGTCTTCTAGTATAGTACATCGGCAAAAGTAAGTTGACAGGGAGAGAGAGTTCAGAGCAAGAAATTAAAAGAAGTTGCTGCTGGTGGCACAAGCCTGTTTTCTTTCTTTCTTTCTCTCTTTCTTTCTTTCTTTCTTTCTTTCTTTCTTTCTTTCTTTCTTTTTTTTTTTTTTTTTTTTTTGAGACAGGGTTTCTCTGTATAGCCCTGGCTGTCCTGGAACTCACTCTGTAGACCAGGCTAGCTTCAAACTCAGAAATCTGCCTGCCTCTGCCTCCCAAGTGCTGGGACTAAAGGCATGCGCCACCACCACCCAGTGGCACAAGCCTTTAATCCCAGCACTCAAAGGCAGTGGCTGGGGGTACTCTGGGATGTCAAGGCCAGCCTGGCCTACAAAGCAAATCCCAGAGCTACACAGAGAGACTTTGCCTTGAAAACAAAAACAAAAACATCAAACAAGCCAAAATAAAACAAAACAACAACAACAACAAACAAGCAAACAAGCAAACCAAACCAAACCCTGAAATTAAAGGAATGACACTGAGTATGAAATAAGAGAGAAACGACTGTTGGAACTATGGAAGTATCTAGGATGGTCCGGAGGGTTTTAAAACAGTACTTATACCTTTAAACCTTTCCAGCTTTTCCACGGAAGTATGCTAGTGGCACAGAAATGGGATTCAGGAAAGAAAGACCAAGGAGACCAGAGATGTGTTCCGCAAAGCAATATGTACGAAGCCTGAGATTTCTTTCATGTCGAGAATTCAAGTTCAGTTGGGGCCAAACTGTCTTCAGTTAAACGGCTTGTAGAGCTAACCACAGTCTCAGAAATATTTTAGTTAGGGAGAGGCCTACTGTAAAATGCATCTAGTAAGCTAGGTGCAGTGGTGTGTGCCTGTAATCCTGATGGTTGATTTTCTGAGGCAGGAGTATTACAACTAGGAGGCAGGCTATCCTGACTACATAACAACACTCTATCTCAAACAAACAAACAAACAAACAAACAAACACAAAAAGAAAAACCAAAAACCAAAGAAACAAGAGAAGAAATAAAAATTCATTTGGTAGGTTCTAATACCACATAACCTCTAACACACAGAGAGAGAGAGAGACAGACAGAGAGACAGAGACAGACAGACACATAACAGTTTAAGAAGTAATTACTTATATATTTCCAAATAACATGCTTACCACTATGTTTTATGAGCTATAGACACATCTAGAACTCCTGTGATAGGTGAAAATTTAGTTCTCCACTAGCTTTCCCCACCTCTTCTTAAGATAGAGGTCTCAGTAGATTTACTTCAACCTATGTACACAGATGAAATCCCCCCCACCCCCCCCACACACATCTTTAACATTGGAGATGGAATGAGCTATCTGGTTGGTGAGTGGTCAGCATTGGTCTCATGAGAAAACCTCATTCCTACACATCTTGAACTTGGGTTTTCATTTTCCTTCCATCCCTACCCAGACCAAGAGCCACATTATCCTGTTTCTCGGCTGACTCAGACTTTCCCTTGTGTGCATGCAAAGCCAGTATTGCAAGTTCTGAACTGAGCAGGGGGGTTAGTATAAGATGATACAGTCATCAACCTAGTTTTTATCGACAATAAAGGCAGTGTTTTACTCTTTCAAGTGACACTTTTGCCTTTTTATATGGTTCAAAACTTGGGTAGGGAAAATATATTAAAGTGGTTCTCCCAAAGATCCAGCATCTTTTCTTTCATGTCTACTAATCACTAACTATTAATGTCTCTTGAGATTGTATTTTGAAAAATAAGATTATTGCTATCTCTCCCTTCTAATTGTTCTTCCTTATGCTCTGACATTGTGAAGGCACTGAACACATTTGCATTTTATTTTAATGAAATATTCAGCTATGTAATATAGTCTGGATATTTTAAATAACTAAATAGTCTAATACGAAGTCTTCAACTATTAAAATACACCATGTTTTTTCCTGTTGCCTAGCCCTCTGCGATGTTGAGCTGATGATCCTACTTATACAGGGTTAAGCCCAGCTCAGCTCAGGAGGACACTATACCTTAGAGCAAGCAGTCAGGCAAGTCAGGAGCTGTCTCTGGGGAAACTGATGGCAAACATACACACACACACACACACACACACACACACACACACACACACACGAGGCCCAGAAGGTGGAGTCAATCCTGCCCAGACAGAACTCAAGTCAGGGCTTGCTAGGACACAGGTTCCAATAGCCACACCTGCAATTGAAGCCAGTCTCCTGAGCCAGCTCAGGGTTTTGTCTTTAACCTAGGATTTGGCAGAGCTAATGATGATTCTTTAGAGAGCTCTTAAAGTACCTCACCCACAGTGTAGTCTATATTGACAACACTAGAATCAATAAGGGTCTTCAGGATCTTTCTTTCTGTAGACTTGAAACAGAGCTTTAGCGTGACTTTCAGAAAAAGGTCCATCTAAGCCTCACTGCATACCCTGCATACACACCACTACAAAGAAGGAAGCAATATTTTACATCTTGGTGTCTTAACATTAACATCTCTAGCACTGGCCTGACAAATCAAAACTGGATTAAAGATATTTCCATCAACACAACAGGCTTTGTGATAACAGCAAATATTAACTCACCTCTTTGACTATATTATGGGCTTCATCAGCATTGAAGCCAACCTAAGAAGAAAACACACAATAAAACTTCTTTGAGCATAGGCAATATTCAGGTTACTCTCATCTGGCCTAAGAAAACCATAGTGACAGAAGACCACAGTGCTAGGAGTATTGGGTCTCCTGAGGATCCTGAACCTATTCCCTATGAATTTGGAGCCATTAGGATTGGGCAGAGCCTGGGCAAATACCGTTTTGAAAAGTGCTTTTACAATAGTGAGTGTATTGATTATTCTAGATAATCGTTGTATAATAAAGCTTAAGAAATTGGTATTCGGCAGCTATTACTGATGTCTGTTGTGTGCTATCAGTATACAGAAAATCATTTCAGCTAAAGTGGGCCATAAGAAGAGTATGCTCAATTGTCATTTTCAATTTTATTTTGAACTGATGTGAGTCAAACCATTGCTTTCCCAAATAAAAGATTACAGCAATACTTTGTCATTAGAAATTTATGTTATTCTAATTATATAAGTTGGTATATAATTTTTGGAGCAGCTTGTTAGAATCTTAGGTTAACAACAATTTTCAAAAGCATCGAAGTGTCCTCTAGTGCAGAACTAGGTTATGGGATGAGACTGAAATACAAGCCAAGATGCTTTAGGTATCACCAAAATGACTTCCAGGGAGGAGGTGTTCTGAGTGCACTGGGAAAGCAGCACAGCACTTCTGTGCTTTAAAAACCACTAGGGAACTTCAAACTACTTGAGACAAATCAATTCCTGAGTTATGCTTTAAGTATAGATTTCCATATTTTAATTCTATTAAGTATTCTATACAATTTCCCACCATTCTCCTAAAACAAAAAAAGGAACGAAAATCTAAATCATTGGAGACAATATGAAAAAAGGTCTCATAGTTTGGTCCTGTGATAAAATATCATTTTTACTTCAAAATTCCATCCAAAAATTGACCTAAGATATCAAAGATACACATTTCACCACAGTTTGGAAAGTCGCCTAATACTATGGACACATCTCTGTCTCTTCTGGTGTTCTGAGCTCGGGGAGTCTCCTGTGCTAGCCAAGCACACTAGGACTATGTATTCACTCCAATTTCTTTTGAAATTACATGTATTTAGGAAGTAGTGCAAAATACTTCCTACCTTTGCTAGGAGGTGCAGAACATCTCTGTCTACTCTGTCCTTGCAAACTCTTACAGGCTGTGCAACAATTCAACAGTCCTCATCCTCCAAATCCTTGAAATAAGGGCTTAAGTATGAAGCCAGAGACCTGGGTTCAAATGGAACACCTGCCATTCTTTTCGCTTGGGGCCTATCACTTTGTCGCCATGAAAAGTCGGTTACCTTCTGTAACAGAAAACTAACCGACATCATGGAATTCTGGTGAGGCTCGGGGAAACATGAATCGGTGAGCAAGGGCTCTTAATCCATAAAGCACTTCCTCTAGCCTTTCCTGGGAAGAATTCCCGGGACTAGAGCCACCTTGCAGCACCAGCACAAGGAGACCCAAAGGGGTGGAGGAATCAGAGAGAAGACCGGGTTCCCAGGCCCTGATCGCAAACGGGTGGGGCTCGCCAACGCCTGCCTATATAACCCAAATTCTGGCCTTCCCTACAACCTATCGGCCCTCGCAGACCCCGACGACTGCCCCCAAGCTCTTTTGCTCACTAAGGTCAGAGCGACGATCTGCCCACCTTAAGGATCTCAGGGGCGGGGGAGGGGCGGGGAGAGCGAGACGCCTAAGGGCAAGGAAGGATCCAGGCCGCACGGAGCAGACCCAGGCTAAAGAGAAGCAGCATCTTAACTCTCCGAGAACTAAGAGACCACCCCGCAGTGTCCCCACAGCCAGTCAGAGAGAGCTGAGGGGCTCTTCCTGGCGCCAGAGGGGCGGTACCTCATCGCAGGGCCGTTGGTACCCCTCCATGGCGGCTTTCTGGGTCCTGGGGGAGGAGCAAGCCTTCTGTCCAGGTCCTCAGCCGCGCACTGGCCTCTGGGGAGGCCCCGCCTCCACTCCAGACCCAGGGCGTTTACGCAGGCCCTGCTTTTGTGTCGCAAACAGTAGGGACCTCAGGAGGGCGGGGTTAAAGGACAGGGAGGAGGGGCTCTGTTTGAGTTGAGCCCTTTAGCGGGGCTAAGGGTACCCCTGCTAGGTCTTAAGTGCACTTAAGACCAGGCTGGTCTTCTGAAAATAAGGGACACACGTTAAGATTAGTTATGATAACCTTGTGGCAGTCAGTCTAGAGTCAGCACAGGCGATTTTGGGCTTTCTGCGGTGGTCATGTGCACAAAATTCGTTCATCCACAGTTATCCAGCAAGCAAGTGTAGCAGCTGAGCAAGGAACTTTGATTTCTCTCCGTACTAGTTACTGACTTTTAAATATATAACCCCCCACAAGATTCAGTTTTTCCATAACATAAATCCCTCTATTTGGAGACTCGTTATAAGGATCAAATAAGATACAGTACACACAACTCCTAAAGTTGATGTCCCTCTTCAACTTGTAGTAACTATCTATATTCCTACAGCTTCAAAGCCGCCGCCACCTCTCCTGTATTAATTAGCTCTAGCCACATGTTCAAAATGCTTTTTGCCATGCAAGGTAGGGCATTGCCGGGTACTGGGATTCAAATGTGGCTATGTCTGGTGATGGTGGTGGGGATATTCAGCCCAACACAATGACTTCTATTTTGTTCCCCACTATCAAAGTCAGAAGGTTCCTTAGTTTTCTAATCCCTTTCTATTACTTTAAAAGTAAAACAGGAATTAAGAGACATGAAGTAACTTGAAGCCTATATAGACGGTAACTGAATCCTCAGGTCCCCCAATTCACCACTCTCAATTTGTGAATATTGAATCAACCTTGATACTGTGATTTTTGCAGTACTGGCTCTCTTCTATTATGGGTCATTGCAAAAAGCAATGTGATTGGGGCTGGGAAGATGGCTAAGTTAGCACTCACTACTCTTGCAGAGGACCTAGGTTTGGTACCCAGTACCCATGTGTTGGCTATAGGCTGTCTGTATCTCTGGTTCAAGGGGGCCCAACCCCCTTTTCTGGCCTCTTCAGGCTCTAAGTACATATGATGCACATACATTCAAGGAAACACTCCATATATTCTATATGCAAACTTCAATGAACTTTCAACTGGAGAAGTACCAAATAGTTTTGAGAATTTACTTTAAATCATTGTAATTTTATTAATAGGTTCCTTTGGCTACAAGTAACAAAAGACCCAAGTAGGAGGAACTGAAATAATGATGTTTATGTTTTGTTTTATAATCAGGAATGTGAAAGTCAATTTATATTCCTGATTGAGTTAGTTGCTCAAAACCTTTTGTAGGGTATGTGTGCTTTTTGTCTTTAGACAGTATTGTCTTCATAACATCAGCAATATCTGTCTAGTCTCCAGGGGTCTTTTCCTCAGGTGCAATTTGTCATGTCTTACTCATATGATTTTTCCCTTTTACAGAACAGACCGGAAAAAAACCCTATAGTTAGTGTTTTACCTTTATTGCAAATAGTGAATTCTATCAAAAAGTAGATAGTGGATGGGGATATGGCTTAATACATAATCTCAGTGATGAGGAACCAGAGATAGTAGGATCCCTTGCTAGTCAGCAAGTCTAACATAAATGGTGATTCCCAGGTCTCATGAGAGCAATTGAGGAAGACACCAATATTGATCTCTGGCCTTCACTGGGGTGTTTGGCTGCATAGTCTGAGGCAATTGAGGGAGGATTATCAGCTAAGTGTAGCATAACTTTATTTAAACTATATGTATTTGTGTTTCAGAAAACTATAGGAAAACATAATGTAAGCTTACTTACATGTGTGTTCATATTTATAGAATCCATCCTTAACTTTATTTATATGGTTGTGAAGAAAAAATGGTGTAGAAGAGGTGTTTGTCTTAGTCAGGGTTTCTATTCCTGCACAAAAATCAAGACCAAGAAGCAAGTTGGGGAGGAAAGGGTTTATTCCGCTTACATTTTCCACATGGCTGTTCATCAAGAAAGTATGTCAGGTCTGGAACTCAAGCAGGTCAGGAAGCAGGAGCTGATGCAGAAGCCATGGAGGGATGTTCTTTACTGGCTTGACTCCACTGGCTTGCTCAGCCTGCTCTCATAGAACCCAAAACTCCCCCTTGACAACTAATTGAGAAAATGCCTTATAGCTGGATCTCATGGAGGCATTTCCCCAACTGAAGCTCCTTTCTCTGTGATAACTCCAGCTTGTGTCAAGTTGACACAAAACTAGCCAGTACAGTGTTAAAATAAATCAGCCAAACATTTCTAATAAAATTTTTAAACTATTTAAGCAAAGCCCATGATTTTGCTTTTTTTTAAATTTAGTTATTTTCTTTATTTACATTTCAAATGTTATCCCCTTGTTTCCCCTCTGAAAACCCCTATCCTCTCCCCCTCCCCCTCCTCCCCATCCCACCCACTACCAATTCCTGGCCCAGGCATTCCCCTATACTGGGGCACGGAACCTTCACAGGACCAAGGGCCTCTTCTTCCATTGATGACCAACTAGGCCATCCTCTGCTACATATGCAGCTGAAGCCATGAGTCCCTCTGTGTGTTTTCGTTGATTGATGGTTTAGTCCTGGGGAGCTCTGAGGTTACTGGTTAGTTTATATTGTTGTTCCTCCTAGGGGGCTGCAGACTCCTTCAGCTCCTTGAGTACTTTCTCAAGCTCCTTCATTGGGGACCCTGTGCTCAGTCCAATGGATGACTGTAAGCAACTACTTCTGGATTTACCAGGCACTGGCAGAGCCTCTCAGGAGACAGCTATATCAGACTCCTGTCAGCAAGCTCTTGTTAGCATCTGCAATAGTGTCTGGATTTGGTGGTTGTTTATGGAATGGATACCCAAGTGGGGCAGTTTCTAGATGGTTATTCCTTCAGTCTCTGCTCTGAATTTTGTCTCTGTAACTCATCCCATGGATATTTTGCTCCCCCTTCTAAGAAGGATCAAAGTATACACATGTTGGTCTTCCTTCTTGATTTTCATGTATTTTGCAAATTCTATCTTGGGTATTGTGATCTTCTTGGCTAATATCCACTTATCAGTGAGTGCATATCATGTGTGTTCTTTTGTGACTGGGTTACCTCACCTAGGATGATATCCTCCAAATCCATCCATTTGCCTAAGAATTTCATAAATTCATTGTTTTTAATAGCTGAGTAGTACTCCATTGTGTAAATGTACCACATTTTCTGTATCTATTTCTCTGTTGAGGGACATCTGGGTTCTTTCCAGCTTCTGGCTATTATAAAAAAGGCTGCTATGAACATAGTGGAGCATGTGTCCTTCTTACCAGTTGGAACATCTTCTGGATATATGCCCAGGAGTGGTATAGCTGGGTCTTCTGGTAGAACTATGTCCAGTTTTCTGAGGAACGGCCAAACTGATTTCCAGAGTGGTTGTACCAGCTTGCAATCCCACCAGCAATGGAGGAGTGTTCCTCTTTCTCCACATCCTGGCTGTCATCTGAGTTTTTGATCTCAGTAATTTTGACTGGTGTGAGGTTTTGATTTGCATTTCCATGATGATTAAGGATGTTGCAAATTTATTTTTAGATGCTTCTCAGCCATTCGGTATTCCTCAGTTGAGAATTCTTTGTTTAGCTCTGTACCCCAATTCTTAATAGGGTTATTTGGTTTTCTGGAGTTCAACTTCTTGAGTAATTTATATATATATAAAAGATTAGCCCTCTATAGGATTAAGATTCGTAAAGATATTTTCCCAATCTGTTGGCTGCTGTTTTGCCTTACAGAAGCTTTGCAATTTTATGAGGTCCTATTTGTCGATTATTGATCTTACAGCATACACCATTGCTGTTCTGTTCAGGAATTTTTCCCCTGTGCCCATATCTTCAAGGCTCTTCCCACTTTCTCCTCTATAAGACTCTGGTTTTATGTGGAGTTCTTTGATTCACTTAGAGTTGAGCTTTGTACAAGGAGATATGAATGGATCAATTGGCATTCTTCTACATGCTAACCGCCAGTTGAGCCACCACCATTTGTTGAAGATGCTGTCCTCTTTTCCACTGGATGGTTTTAGCTCCTTTGTCAAAGATCAAATGACCATAGGTATGTGGGTTCATTTCTGGGTCTTCAATTCTATTCCATTGATCTACCTGTCTGTCACTGTACCAGTACCATGCAGTTTTTGTTTGTTTGTTTGTTTGTTTTTTATCACAATTGCTCTGTAGTACAGCTTGAGGTCAGGGATGGTGATTCCACCAGAGGTTCTTTTATTGTTGAGAATAGTTTTTGCTATCCTAGGTTTTTTGTTATTCCAGATGAATTTGCAAATTGCCCTATCTAAGTCTGTGAAGAATTGAGTTGGAGTTTTGATGGGAATTGCATTGAATCTGTAGATTGCTTTTGGCAAGATAGCTATTTCGACTATATTAATCCTGCCAATCCATGAGCACAGGAGATCTTTCCATCTTCTGAAATCTTCTTTGATGTCTTTCACAGAGACTTAAAGTTCTTATCATACAGGTCTTTTGCTTGCTTAGCTAGATTGACACCAAGGTATTTTTTACTATTTGTGACTATTTTGAAGGGTGTTGTTTTCCTAATTTCTTTCTCAGCCTGTTTATCCCATGTGTAGAGAAAGGCCACTTATTTGTTTGAGCTAATTTTATATCCAGCTACTTCACTGAAATTGTTTATCAGGTTTAGGAGTTGTCTGGTGGAATTTTTGGGATCACTTATGTATACTACCATATCATCTGCAAATAGTGATATTTTGACTTCTTTCTTTCCGATTTGTATCCCTTTGATCTCCTTTTGTTGTCTAATTGCTCTGGCTAGGACTTCAAGTACAATGTTGAATAGGTAGGGATAAAGGGGGCAGCCTTGTCTAGTCCCTGATTTTAGTGAGATTATTTCAAGTTTATCTCCATTTAATTTGATGTTGGCTACTGGATTTTTGTATATTCTTTTAACTGTGTTTATATATGGGCCTGAATTCCTGTTTTTTCCAAGATTTTTGCCATGAACCGGTGTTGGATTTTGTCAAATGCTTTCTCAGCATCTAATGAGATGATCATGTGGTTTTGTCTTTGAGTTTGGTTATATAATGGATTACGTTGGTGGATTTCCGTATATTGAACCATCCCTGCATCCCTGGAATGAAGCCTACTTGATCATGATGGATGATCGTTTTTGATTCGGTTAGTGAGAATTTTACTGTGCATTTTCGCATCAATATTCATAGTGGAAATTGGTCTGAAGTTCTCTTTCTTTGTCGGGTCTTTATGTGGTTTAGGTATCAGAGTAATTGTGGCTTCATAGAATGAATTGGGTAGAGTACCTTCTTTTTCTATTTTGTGGAATACTTTCAGGAGAACTGGAATCAGTCCTCTTTGAAGAGCTGATAGAACTCTGCACTAAACCCATCTGGTCCTGGACTTTTTTGGTTGGGAGACTATTAATAACTGCTTCTATTTCTTTAGGGGATATGGGGATGTTTAGATCATTAATCTGACCCTGATTTAACTTTGGTATCTGGTATCTATCTAGAAATTTGTCCATTTCATCCAGGTTTTCTAGTTTTGTTGAGTATAGGCTTTTGTAGTAGGATTTGATGATGTTTTGGAATTCCTCGGTTTCTGTTGTTATGTCTCCCTTTTCATTTTTAATTTTGTTAACAAGGGTACTCTCTCTGTGCCCTTGAGTTAGTCTGGCTAAGTGTTTATCTATTTTGTTGATTTTCTCAAAGAACCAGCTCCTCCTTATTTCCTGCCGTCTACTCCTCATGGGTGAATTTGCTTCCTTTCGTTCTAGAGCTTTTAGGTGTGCTGTCAAGCTGCTAGTGTATGCTCTCTCCAGTTTCTTTTTGGAGGCACTCAGTGCTATGAGTTTTCTTCTTAGTACTGCTTTCATTGTGTCCCATAAGTTTGGGTATGTTGTGGCTTCCTTTTCATTAAACTCTAAAAAGTCTTTAATCTCTTTCTTTATTTCTTCCTTGACCAAGGTATCATTGAATAGAGTGTTGTTCAGCTTCCACATGTATGTGGGCTTCCTATTATGTATGTTGTTATTGAAGATCAGCCTTAGTCCATGGTGATATGACAGGATGCATTGGATTATTTCAATATTTTTGTATCTGTTGAGGCCTGTTTTGGTCAATTTTGGAGAAGGTACCATGAAGTGCTGAGAAGAAGGTATATCCTTTTGTTTTAGGAGAAAATGTTCTATAGATATCTGTTAAATCCATTTGTTTCATAAGTTCTGTTAGTTTCACTGTGTCTCTGTTCATATTCTGCTTCCAGGATCTGTCCATTGTGTCAGCACTCCTGGGATACCATCTCTTTCCTGGCAGGACCCAGGTGGAACAGCCCCATCTCCTGGGTGCAGATGTAGGCCTGTAGGACCCTGTCCCAGCTGTTCTGCTGCTTCTGCAGCCTGAGCTCTCCTGAGTGGACCAGCCTTAGAGAGACACTGGAGAGAAAATGGAGAAGATCTGCCCTGAGTCCTGAGGTCAGAGCACTTCCTGGAGGCAAGCTCTCTTCTGGCAGGGAAGGTGCCCAGAGAAAGCATCAACCTTTCTCTAACAGTGTTGACAAAAAGTAGGAAGACAGTGAAATGTGGCATGTGAATCAGTTTCCCAACTGGTGCCAAGAAGTGGACAGGCCAATACTTAAGATAATTAAATTCTGTGGCATGCGAAGGTGGGGACTTCTGGTAAGAAATCATACTTTGGAGGTTTCTGAAGAGGGAGACAAATGAAAATATATGTACAAAACTGTGTCAGTTAAGAGACAAGATACAAGCTGAGTTCTGTCCCTGCATTACTAGGCACTCATGAAAATGTGCTGTAATTCAACTAAGCCCCCATTACCCTCAGAAGAAATTCCTACTTGTGGGCAAATATTACACACTATTGTGGTGTTCTCCTTTCCTGTTGTACTTTAGAAATTCTTCTCTATGAAACCCAAGAAATGCATTTAATTTAAAATTTTTAACAACCTTTACATGCTAATCATGTAGACACCCCAGAAAATTAATGGTTATATGCACCTCAACAAAAATTGTTCAGAAAAACAGAAACCATACATTAGGTTGAAAAAAAAAAACCTTAAGGATTAAAGGCTAAAATGCAAATGTCAGAGCTTGGCTGAGAAGTTACCGAAGCTCAGTATTAGATCCCTTTAGCCCCTGCAGTTGGATTAAGGTGGGCCAACTTTGCTGCTGCCTCTAGGCAGTTGCTATAAAACAAAACCAAACGATCCTTTCTGCAAGATAGAAACATTAACAAAATAGGCTAAAAAATAGATTTATATTTTTCACATACATTAAATCCACAATAAAACACAAGTGGGTACCTAAAGAAACAAAAAACCACATTATCATAATCAGGGGACAATGGAAAGAACGCATTAAGAATTTGAAATATAATAGTGTCAGTGGTTTGGAGGCTGATTATGGGATGGATCCCTGGATATGGCAGTCTCTAGATGGTCCATGCTTTTGTCTCAGCTCCAAACTTTGTCTGTGTAACTCCTTCTAACAAACACATAAGTGGATGCTCACAGTCAGCTATTGGATGGATCACAGGGCCCCCAATGAAGGAGCTAGAGAAAGTACCCAAGGAGCTAAAGAGATCTGCAACCCTGTAGGTGCAACAACATTATGAACTAACCAGTACCCCAGAGCTCTTGACTCTAGCTGCATATGTATCAAAAGATGGCCTAGTGGGCCATCACTGGCAAGAGAGGCCCATTGGACTTGCAAACTTTATATGACCCAGTACAGGGGAACGCCAGGGCCAAAAAGTGTGAATGGGTGTGTAGGGGTGTGTGTGGGGGGAGGGTATGGGGGACTTTTGGGATAGCACTGGAAATGTAAATGAGGAAAATACCTAATTAAAAAAAAAGAATTTGAAATGTAAATGAAGAAAATACCTAATTAAAAAAAATAACCTGAAAAAAAAGAAATTGCTTTTGTTTAAGTGATAGGAAGCAAATATTAAATTATTAATGATCAAAAAAAAATAACCTGATTAATGAAATTGCAAAAAAGAAAAAGGTGAAAAAAATAGAATCTAGATGGTACCATTTTTTCAAAGAGACTTTAAAATAGCTGTTTAATGTATTCAAAAATATAAAAGAGAAGACTAAACATTTTATTCAACAACTGGAAACTATTTTAAAAGTCCCAATAGAATTTCCAGAAGTAGAACTACATTAACAACAAATAAACACAACTCCAGTTGAAGCAAAGTTGGAGGTTTAACTAGAGATTTTTTTGGGGGGGGGAGTTGTTCTAGGGGTTGAACAGACAGTTCAGTGGTTAAGAGCATTTATTGCTCTTGCAAAAGACCCAAGTTCAGTTCTGATCACCCATCAAGTGACAAAAAACAAAAACAAAAACAAAAAACCCCTGGGACCCCAGTTGCAAAGGTTCCAACGCTCTCCTCTGAACTTTGTGGCCTCCAGGCATTCACGCCGTGCATAAATCTGTGCCTAAAGATAGTCAGGCAAAATACTCATCCACATAAAATAAATCTAAACAAAACATTGGTCCAGGTTAGATGTCACATGCACCTTTAATCTCAGCATGGGGGAGGGGGCAGAGTCAGCTGAATTTCTGTGAGTTTGAGGCCAACCTGGTCTACTTAACATATTCAGTGCCAATGTCAGCCATGGCTACATAGTGAGAACTTGTCTCAAAATTAATTCATTAAAAATTGATCTGAAAGAGATTTTCAGGACTGAAAAGGTGAAGTGAACTCAAATTCCCACCCCTAACCAAAAAGCTATTTGCAATTGACACCTTCTGGGAAAGGGAAACCCAATTTTCTTCAATAGACTGTCACTCTATGTCAGGCTGGATGCCTAGGGAGGAATAGTTTACCAACACAAAAGGTATTCTGTGTTTATTTGTGTGCTTTTGGGTTTTGTTTCATTGCCTTATTGGTGTTCTTTGTTTAAGTTTGTTTATTTTGATTTTTCAGTTTTGGTTGTTTGTACTGTGAGAGAGATAGAATAGACATAGAGAGAGAGAGAAACAGAAAGAGAGACTTAGAGACATAGAGACAGAGAGAGAGAATGTTGCTTAGTGGGTAGAGCAGTGGGGAAAAGCTGAGGAAACTTGGAGAAAGGGAGTTTGATCAAAATATACTGTATGAAAAGATATTTAATAAAAAATTAAAAGGTATTCAAAATGAAGCAGGGACTTAACTAAGTGTGAAATTTGCAAGTAGAGAGACAAACTATACCATGGCCACACTTAATATACACAATTAGATTTCATAAAAAAGAGGAGTGAGACTGCACAAAAGCAATATAGTAAAGTTCTTCAAAAACTGGTAGAAGAATTTTATTAATCAGATTCTTCATAAGACGTTGATGTGCTCTCTCAGAATGTAAGAATAGTCAAGAAGATTTCCTTCCCGTGTTAGTTGCTTATCTTGTTGCTGTGACTAAATACCCTGACAAAAGGAACTTTCAGAGGGAGAGTTTCTTCACAATTCCAGGTTATAGTCCATTCTGGCAGGTAACTCCTGGTGGCAAGGATTGAGCTGTTCACATTGCAGCCCCAATCAGGAAGCAGATAGGAATGATGAATATTCATACTTGGCTTGCTTTCTCCTTTTTTTATTCAGCCAAGGACACCAGCACATGGAATAGTGCCACTCACCTCAGTCAACATAATATAGATAGTCCTTTCCAGGCATAGCTACCTAATGGCTTATCTACAGGTAATTGACATCTTGTCAAATTGAGGATATTTAACGATAACACTAGTATTGATTTGTGTGTGGGGGGGGAGGGCTGTGGTTCTATGAGGTTTACAAAGAATAGCACAGAAACTTAATCTCCTCTTCCCTTTCAATAGCCATGCTTTACCCGGGTATACATAGTGTCTTATACCTGCTCTTGTTATCCTTACTTTAGGCGGTAGTATATTCAATTGGTTCCCATATTTAGATGATACAATAACTGATAGGCCTGCTGTATATCAAGGGACACATTTTAGGCTCCATATCTATTACATCCCTAGAAATCATTCAATTACAGGTCCAAACGATCTCACTAATGTAATGGAAGAATGTAATAATAATGTACAACTATTAGACACGAGGAACTCCTTTCTCCAACTGTCTATGAAGAACTCCTTGGTTTTTTTGAATTCAGTTTGTACATTTCCCTTGTGTGTGAGTTTCAGGGCTATAATAGCATTCCAGATGACCCTGTAAGCTTTATTAGGAGCTTTATTGCCATAGAGACGAAGTGTCCCGCCATACACCTTCTTTTCCTGGCCTCCCACCTACATTTCATTCTCTGGTGATGAAATAAGTAGTAGTGATATCATTTCATGCAGTGACAAACTTATACTACATTTCTATTAAAAAAGAATACTATCCACAGCCAGTCAAAATGGCTAATGTTCACACATTAAGCCAAAGCAAAGGAATTGTCATGAGTTTGAGAACAGTCTGGGCTATATAACGAGTTCTAGTACAGCCTGGACTACTTAGTTAATACTAAGGAAACCAAAGCCATATATAATATATGAACAAACCGATTTTAGAACTTTATTCTGAGAGTCCACTTCCTTGGCTTAGCCAGGGTTCTCCAAAGAAACATAAATAATAGGACATAGGAATAGTGACTTTTTCAGGGAATATAACAAATTCAAGTTGTTTGCAACAAAAGTAACCAGGAAATGTATGCATTTGGAATTAATAAAGTTGTTTACAGACTGTAGTTCAACAATGGCTGTCTTCCGACATAAAGAACAGTTATTCTGTAGTTGTTCAGTTCATTAGACTGGATATGTTAGCTGGTCTGCAGTCTGCACTGTGATGTATTTGGAAGAAGTAGGGTCTAATACCAGCAGAGGAATACCTCTGAAGGATAGAAAAGCTTATCAGTGAGAATGAGGACAGGATTGCAGAAAATAAAACCCTCCTTCTTCCATGTCCTCTATGTGGGTTGTCACCAGAAGGTGTGGCCCAGATTTAAGGTGGAACTTCGTACCTCAAGTATAAAAATTTAGAGTCTTTTCACCTCAAGTGATCAGGTCAAGAAAACTCCTCACAAGTATGTCCAGCTGCTTGCGTTTTAGTTGACTCCAGATGTGGTCAAGTTAACAACCAAGATTAGCTGTCACAGAGCTACTGAAGTCCATACAGGTCAAGGGCTAGAAGTATAGCTCAACAATGCTTGCCTAGCATGTGTACTGTTCTGAGTTCAATCTCAAGTAACACACACACACACACACACACACACACACAGAGCGAGAGAGAGACAGAGAGAGACAGAGACACACAGAGAGAGAACGCACACATAGATAATTATTCTAAAGTATAAAGTAGGGCAGACTGTACAGAGAGAGACAAAAAGAGTATAGTATGAATGAATCTGTATTCATGCTCTCCCAAATCCCTAAAAATCCCAAATGAAATGACTAAAAAAAAAAAAAAAAAAAACCCAGAGAGCCTGGAGTGGTGGTGCATGCCTTTAATCCCAGCACTTGGGAGGCAAAGACAGGCAGATTTCTGAGTTCGAGGCCAGCCTGGTCTACAAAATGAGTTCCAGGACAGCCAGGGCTATACAGAGAAACCCTGTCTTGAAAAACCAAAACAACAACAATAACAACAACAACAACAACAACAACAACAAAAACCCATATATTTGTCACATCACAGGAAAGGAAAAATCAAAGGAGAAGAAAAATGATAAAAGTGTGCCCTCAAACAAGCTACTTCAACTACCTTTGAATTCTTTTAAGAATGAAGCATGAAGACTGTTTGACTCCCAGACAAACCACATGTTGGATTTCAAAGATGCCTCTAAAACACAGAAACGTAAATAAAAATTGTATGCAAGTAAACATGGAGCACATCAGTTACAATCAGGAATACTCTGCAAGGAAGCCCCTGAAGAGCAAAAACTTATAATTTTGGGTCTTATAGCATTGTGGTATCTAAGTTCAAGAAATTCAGGGCTGAAGTATGGACCCAGGTGGGTCCAGGCACAGCCTGACCCATCCTCTAGCTAAAAATGTCCGGCCATAAAAGATAAAAGATTCTCCTCACTAGCCTGAAAAAGCCTGTCACAGTCTGTCCCCTCACTTTGCCCAGCAGCCCTGGCTTGACTTCTGTGATCCAGGGTTTGGCAGTTACTATGCATCAGGTGATGCCTTGGTCCTACATTTCTACTTCTAAGCTGCAAGCATCTCTCAATCCTCTTTGAAAATACTTCGAGCTTTCTTCCTTCCTGAACTTCTGGCATCCAATTACCCAGAAGCCACACCTCAAACCTATTGTTCCCTGAGGACAAGGCTCTGACTGTGAGCAGGGGCCCTACAAAAGCTCAGAAGCTCCAGTGTGTTTTTAAAAAAGAGAGACTCCTCTCATGGCTGGAAAACCGTATCCGTGTGTGAGCCTGGTGTCCACAGAGGAGAAGAAGTCATGATCAGATCAACCAGATCTGGAGTTACGGATGGTCGTGAACCACCATTTGGATGCTGGGATCCGAACCCAGGCCTCTGCAAGAACAGCAAGTGCTCTAATATTAGATGAGCCAAGTCTCTAGCTCCGTGTTCATGTTTAAAACAAATAACTTTGTCTCCCAAGTAGAGTCTAATCATTATGGGTCACCTGGGTGCTCAGTTTGCTTGGATAGTGTGGTGGTAGCAGTGGGGTGGAGTGGACAGTGCTAATTCTAGTAGATTAAATAATCTACTAAAAGAAAAAGATCTTTAAAAGAAGCCCAAAGTTACTGTTTTACTTTTTTTTTTTAAGTGGGAAGAGCAGGAGAGGGGGAACAGGAAGTGGGGCAAGATGAGAGGAGGGTTCCCTCTGTTCACTGCCATGGTGAGGCGTTAAGGAGACCTCAGGCCACACCCAGTAGAGGTGAGGATGCCACCTTCCTATGTTTTTCAACACTATCAGAATGAAGGACATGGAACTATGATCCCAGCAGTCCAAGTTCCACACTTCCTGTGATGTATGCATTTTTGGCTATTTTTGTCTGAATCATAATATTTGATACTAGCTTGACATACCAATCCAGTTTTCCAGCTCTATTCTAGAAAGGATATGATGGGAATGTGGTACAATATAGGATGGGATAGATAGAGTATAAAGTGTGATTACTGATGTGGTAGCACATGCCTGTAGGCGGATACAGAAGGATACAGCATTTAAGGCCAGTGTGGGCTATAGAGCAAGTGCCAGGCAAGTCAACACTACATAGTAAGACCTTGTACATAAAAATATAAAATAATAAAATGATATAGCCATCTAAAACATTCACACTAATATAGATGATACATTTATACTGTTCTAATCTTCATAGCCATTCTTAACTGCATCATGGTTAAATAGTACAGCTGTTAAAGAAATACTAAAGAAACATCACATTTTTTCAGTTATTTAAGGCCTTAACTACTAACGAGTGTATTACCTGTGTTTTTGGTCAAATATCTTGCTATTGCGAGGCTCTGGTGAAGTGTAAGTCCTTCCACCTCCAAAACAGGGATTTTGCCAAATGGAAGAGCTGAAACAGACCAAGTGGAGGCTCAACTTCAGAGCACAACAAAAAACGATGGAAGCTCAGAACACAGGAACAAAAAAAAATCATTTAAGATGGCCTAGTCGGCCATCACTGGAAAGAGAGGCCCATTGGACTTGCCAACTTTATATGCCCCAGTACAGGGGAATGCCAGGGCCAAGGGGTGGGGGTGGGTGGGTGAGGGACTGGGGGGGGAGTGTATTGGGGACTTTTTGGATAGCATTGGAAATGTAATTGAGGAAAATACCTAATTAAAAAAAAATAAAGTCACTGAAATTCTTAAAAAAAAAAAAAAAAAAGATAAAAAAGAAAGTGCAGGAACTAGCCAGGGCTATCAGGACGGACCAAATGGCCATCTGGCAGGATGGCACCTCCCGAGCGGCGCCTCCCTATAGCCCACCATAAATCATACATTGACCAGGTATCCCGCTGACCTCGAGAAATCCCAAGCCCTTGTATTACCCTGTTAATGGAGCACATCAGTTACAATCAGGAATACTCTGCAAGGAAGCTCCAAATCTCTGCTTGTCTCTAAATACAAATGATCCTACGTAGAAATTTGAGCTTTATACAAACTGAGCAGTTAAAGAGGAGGGGTAAATCTTTATATAAACAAATATCTTATAAAATAAGAAGTTTACAGTGCATACTAAACTAAAGCACAGGATAATAGAGTTTAGAAGTTGATACACAGATACAGTGAAATAAATTGTTGAATACCTTTTTCATTTTCAGTAAATTGGTAAAGCTACCAGGCAATATTCAACCGTGATGAGATAAAGATATTTTATGCAGGATAATCACTAATAGAAAACACTTTTAAGTGTTTAGTTACCACAATAACAAGCTATGCAAATATAATGTTAAAAATACCCAACTGAAAAAAGCCCCAAAGACAGGTGGGGTGGAGCACAAGAAGCATAGTACATGTGGAGTGAATAGGTGGGTGTCTCATCTCAAGTATTATAATGATAATCAATACACACAGATCATGGTTTCCACTTACATGACCAAGGACAGAACGAAACCGAATCCACCTATATGTCATTTACAAAAGTCACACACACACACACAAAAACACACACACACACAAACACACACACACACACACACAAACGCACACACACACAAACACACGCGCACACACACACACACTAAAATCAAGGATGCAGAAAAGATTAAAGTGAAAGCCATAAAAAGATATACCATTGTATTTGTTCAAAGCTGTAGTGTAACTGTATTTTAGTGACTTTATTTGGTTCTTTTATCTACCTCCTTACTCCATCCTATCCTTTCTAATCCCACAACACTAGGTAGGAGAGAAAGAAGGTTAGAGGGACAAGGCAGCATAGATCTCATTAGACCACTTCCCTTTAATTAGGGTCATGTCCCTTGTACCTTGTGACAAGCTCAATCTTCATTGTCAGGTTGTCTCCAACCAGCAATCCAGCAACCCAACAATGCAGCAACAGAGCAACACAGCAACCCAGGAACCCAGCAATAGAGCAATACAGCAAAACCAGAAACAATAGCAATGCTGGAGGGGGTGGGTGGGGAATGCAGCAACAACAACAGCCTCTGGAGCTCTGGCAGTTTCAAGAGTCCCCAGAACTCCAAACATAAACTATCTCAGCTGGCAATGTCATGCCCCTGCCAGGGCATGAGACAAATCATAGCTGCTGTGGACAATCTGAAACAGCTCCATATCCCACACCCAGGATTAAAACAAAACCGTATTCACATAACATTTCTGTGTTTTTAAAGAAACCAAAATTCTCACTACGCTGTAGGACAAAACTAGAAATAAACAAAAAACTATTCCAGGAAAGGAGACATCTTTTGTATTAACGTTTCAGTTCATTAGATGGAAGTAATTGCCTCACATTTTAGGTAGGTAATGCACTTCAAAATATAAGAAGTAGAAAGTAATAGAGTCAAAAGACAAAATTGATAAATTCATAGTATTATGTCTTTTCTTTTGGGGGAATAATTTTGTGTCTTATGAGTTTCTTAGTAAAATTTTAAGAGTCAAGAGGAAAAACTTCTTCGGAACTTGAACTTGTCTTCATGCCACCATGTATGTGTGAAAATCAGAGGATGGCTTGAGGGCAGTGCTTCTCTCTCCACCGTGTGGGGCTCAGGGATAAAACTCAAGGGTAGTGGCAAAGGAATTTTAGCTGCTGAGCCATCTCACCAGTTCTAGTATGAGATGTTTTAATGACATAATGTCAACAGGTAACAAAACAAGCAAGCCAAAATACAACAGAAAAAAATAAATATTTAATCAGCCCAATCATTGTATTTTATTCGACACATGTAGAACTCTGAATACAACAGAAGAAAACATATTTTTTAAAGTACAATAAGTTATGCAAACAATATTATCTTGCTAGAGAATTTAATCAGCTTTATTTTTATAAACATCTGCAATCTATTGATAGGTAAGTTATTTGTTTTGTAGCTGTCAGCCCTTCATTGCAAAACTATAAACATGTGCATATTCCCATGCAAAAATATTTATTTTGCCTTAAGATTAGCCATATTTTAGTTTGGTTTAAATTTATCTGAGAATTTCATACATTTGTACACTGTGTTTACATCATTTCCACCCCTTACTCTCCCCCTCTAATTACTCCTTTGTAGGGTTAATGAGGTCCCGTGTCTACCCCATCTACAGGGCTCCGGCCACTCAGGAAGGTGGGACGCTGGAGTTTTGACTGTGCTTATCCTACACAGGCACCAGGAGGGGAGAGCTCAGGCTGGGTCCTGCGGGGAGGAGAGAGAGTCCTTGTCTTGTTCAGTGGGTGGCTTGGCTTGGTGGAGGCCATGACTGGGAGCACTGAGAGGCCTCCTGCTGGAGATTAGGTGGCCAGCTCTTTAGGTGAAGGCCTGCTCCACTGCTCCCCATGGCTGATCCCGATAAAAGACACAGTCCATGGTTTTAAGGCATTTATTGTCGTGGTGGAGAGTGGAGATGAATAAAAGCATATCCCACTTTCTCAGGGCGGGCCTGAGGTTAAATACCTTTTACAGGGAGGAGTGTCTGGGAAGGGGAGTTTATTGGCTAAGCCTCCTGGCCTTTAGGAGCCTCATTAAAATGGAGATCTGTCTTGAGTCTATGTGACCTGTGGTCATGTCCTTTACCTGTGGGGGGCTTGGGGTGTTGTCCTTACGTGACTGATGGCCACAAACCTATGGAGAGCTATGGTCTTATGCCAGGAGCCTAGTATTCAGGAATGTGGCAAAAATGCCTGCAGTCCCTGTAGGATCACTGGGGTTTTAAGCCTGTGCTCAACCAGAAACCAGGCTGCCTTTCACGGTCCTATACCTCTTTATTTCATGACATCTTCTATAATTATATTTGACATTTACACAATACACTAATAAGCATCGTGTTTATTTGCATGTGTTCAGGGCTGACCACTTAGCATTGGTGATTGTTCCTAAAATACTTCTCCCTCCCTCAGTAGGTATTGACTACCTATAGCTGTGGCTTTCAGCCTTCCTAATGTGGAGGCTCTTTAATAACAGTTCCACATGTTGTGGTGACCCACAACCAAGAAATGATTTTTGTTGCTACTTCATAATCATAAGTTATGAGAACTCTCAACTGATAGCTATTCATCTATGGTGGGACCTTGTGAAAATTTTCTCCATCCATGTTAATCTACTGACTGGTGTGATCTTTGCAGGTTCAAGCAACACTGTTATTTAGAATTCAGGAGTGCATCAACTCTGTCCTGTTCAGAAGACAGTATTTCTCAGCAGCTGTGCCAGTCTTCAACTGTTACAATGTTTGCACCTTCTCTTCCATGATGTTCTCTGAGCCGTAGGGGTAGTAGATAGAGATGTCCCATTTGAGGCTGGGCACCCTACAGTCACTTAGTCTCTGTTTGACCAGCTATTGTTCCCTCTAATAGGCTACCTCTGATAAATGAGAGGGAAAACAGCAATTATCCATGGATATAAGGATAAGTATTTGCAAGGCAGGTAGAAAGCACACTATTTAGTAACATGGCAGTAGTGTATTCTGTTTTAAGGCCTGTGACCTCTCTGGAGGGTAAGGGAAGGTAATAAAGTGGGAGAGAGAATGTGGAGGAATAAATAACACTACTAATGTTTAAAACAGCAATAGAGAAATCTATCATTTTATGTTATCTTATATATGCACATATAATATACACAAATATGCACATATGCATATATGTGCATATTTAATTAACCAAATTTATTAACCTAAATTATGGAATAATGCCTGTACCAGGAATCATAGACTAGGGAATAGGCAAGGAATATTAGCCTTCAAGTTATTAGTCAGATGTTCTAAGAGACCTCCAAATAATTCTAATACCATTGCTCTTGGTTGCCAATCACAGCCTCATTACTGAAGACAGCATATACTTCAGTCCCAGGACTTGGAAGACCCACTCTGGTAACTTCTCATGGTGTTGAAAGGTGCTAACTGGCTATAAAGCCCAAGAACCACAACAATGACCACACTGGCATGATAACCCAATGATCTGGGCTTTTTGAGATAGGGTTTCACACTGTTGCTCAAGCTGGCCCAGAAGTCAAGGTGTATCTCAGGTTTGCCCCAAATTCATGTCAGTCTTCCTACCTCAGCTCCCAAGTAGCTGGATTACCAGTGTGATCCACCATGCCCAAGTGGGACTCTTTATCTTTAAGAACATGGGTTCGTTTATCAAGATACAAGGTACAACTTAAGAAATAATCTTGAGGGTGTTATTGTTGTATTTGTTTTCTAGGTTTAGGTTTTTTTTGTTGTTACATTGGATCTTTGAGCTTTTTTTTTTTTTTCTCTCAGAAAGAATTTAAAGATTCATGGATAGGAAGAAAGAGAGGATTTGGAAGGACTTGGGGGGAAGAATATTACAAAAATATATTTAAATTTAAAAAATGCTTTAAATAACAAAATTCTAATAATAAGAAGAAAGAAAAACATCTTATATGAATGGTATCCTTGAATTGTCACCACTCAGTTGGCTGAGAGGTCTGTTGCCTTTATTGGGCCGAAGTTTGCAACACCAGAAAATGTAGCATAGAAGCATGTCTCCTAGATGATTCGGAGTGTAAAAAACGTGCTTATATATCCAGGGAAGGATCGTTTAAACCAGTAACGGCTATTGGTTTGTGCTAACCAGAGCCACTTGTTTCGGCCAATCACAGCCCTGCCTTGTGAACTAATCAGGGTCATTGCGGTTAATGTTTTGGACCAATCATAGCCTTCCCCCTTAGCAGCCATAATAGTCTCTCTGCTAGGCCCCATGCCAATACTCAGCAGTTGATAGATAGCACAATAAACTCAATGGCATTTTTAGCGGGCTTACTTGTTTGGTTTCATGTCACTTTGGGCATTTTAAAATCTTATTTGTCTTTTGCTTGTATATTATGGTTTCTGATTTTGTGTTTTTATGATGTGTGTGTGTGTGTATTTCTCCTGCTTCATTTCTTGTTTTTAAATTCTAGCGTGTTTTATTTGCATGTTTGTTTCCTAATAGAGAGAGAACAGGAGCCTAGAGTCAGATTGGGGAGGTGGGGATGATCTAGAAAGAGATGGTGCAAGGGAAACAGATCAGAATACAGAATATATTTTATGAGAAAATTTTATTTTCAATAAAAATACATTTCATACTAAAACAAAACAGAACTGTTTCTCTGCTAGACCACTGGAGGAAATGCTCCCTCTCTGGACAAGCTAGAATCAGCAGGGTCATCTAGAGTTCATTATAGAATGATATCAAATGCTCTGGTAGGAATACCTTCTAACAACCCTGATTGGAGCTGTGCCTTCAGAGGCCTAGGAAATCCACTGCAGTCTTCTGCATATTTATCTCAGAGTCCTTGGAGTATTCAAGACAGTAGATGCTGGCATAAAGGTAGTCCAGCTGACTGTTAGATTGATAGTCCTTTCGTTCAAGGCAGCCCAGGCAGCCCAGGCAGCAAGAGAATTCAGTTGCTGCTAATTAGGAAAACCAGGTTGCTCCATCCCTAGCGTCTTTGCTTGCTTACAGGAATACAAGCATCAGACATGGGCTTACCATATAGACCTTAAAAGATTATCATTAGTACTGACTGATTTTTTTTTACAAAGAACTGATGTATATGGGTATTTTGCCTACATGTATGTCTGTGCACAGACATACCTTGTGCATGTATATCTCCTTCCAGGAGAGGCCAAAAGATGGCATTGGATGCCCTGGACTGCAATTAGAAATGGTTGGGAGCTGCCAAGTAGGTTCTGGGAATTGAACTTAGGTCCCCTGGAAGACCAGCCAGTACTTTCAACCATGGAACAATTTCTCCAGTCCCACTGGCAGTAATTTTAACAGTACTTAACACTAACCCAATGACCAAAGGGAGATGGGCCACTTTGTTATGTCTTTAACTAGAAGTTATTAATTTAGTAGACTATCATATATCATGCCAATATAGATAATTCTTTGCAGTTTTAAATTCTATTTTCATTTCCCTACACGTTCTGTCTCATGTTGTCAGCTTGTATAATCCTTCTGCTACTGTACTCAGGCCTTGCAGAGTACTACTGATAGGCCAAACCTAGTCCATCATGAAACCGGTCTCGGTCGTAGCAGAACCCAAGCTGCACTCACATACCAGGAAGGACACCATAGCTTGTCCTTCGTCAGAGTTACTCCCTGGTTACTTCCTAGCAACAGTTACTCAAAGATTAGTCTGATTGTTTCAGATGTACTTTCCGATCATTTGTGATTGTATATGGTCTTGCTTCGGAGCACCCCACTTGTCGGCTTATAATAGTTATTCAGTTAGATGCTTGTCAAGATGGACAACACCTCACTTGCTTCCATTTTCTATAAAACCTTGTCATGGTGAGAATTCTAGGCTGCTTCACCAAACCATCCTGTGGGTCAGTGGTAAGCCCAAACTCAAGTTTGTAATAAAGAGACCCTAATGTGATTACATTGGAGTCAGTTCCTTGGTGGCCTTTTGGGGCTCACGAACATTTCTTGGCACAACACTTCTTCCATGCCTTTAAAATATCTTGTCCCAGTATGACAAAATGAGTTTTGTTCCACTGCACATAATCATTATTATAGAAGAGTTGCAAAGTCATACAATTTTTCTAATACTCAAACTAATTAACAAGAGCAGAACAGTAATTTTTAAATTACCTGACTTAAGGAGAACATGAATAAACAATGGAGAAGGAAATAGAGGATATAAATGGAACAGGAAGAGGTTATGCTGAGATTGGTTTTCTTCCATTTCACAATCACTAATCACTAACGGCAGTGTGGGAGGAGAAACACCCTGACAATGAGGATTGCTGCTATGCTTCAGAATTAATCTTTGGAGTATTGAAAAGAGAAAGATTGTACCCCTGACTGTAAACTGGAGTCAGAAGAAGAGAATTTTTTAAAGGCCTATTCTAGGGATGGAGAGATGGCTCAGTGTTTAAGAGCACTTGATTCTCTAGTGGAGGACACTGGTTCCCAGCACCCAAATGTACCCTATTTCACAACAGACTCTTTTCAGTACCTGGGGATCAAAGGCACTCTTTTGGCCTCTGGTGGCACTAGCACCACATGGTCCACAGACAAACGTGAGGGCCAAACACCCATACATAAAATGCAATAAATATTTAAGAGCTATTCTAAATTCTACATCTTAAGATTCTGTATCAGTAGGTTTTTGTTTTTGTTTTTTAATATCTTCCCTGGATGAATGACTATATCATGCAGTCAGGGTTGAGGCCCCATGGTACCAAAGCATTTTCTGCTTTCAGTTGTCATTAAAATAATGTCTATTTATACATGCCATTGATCAACTCTAACACACACACACACACACACACACACCTCCAGACAAACAGGATCAACCAGGAAACCAGGACTGAAACCTTCCTGAGGGTTTTTTAATGTTTGTACCTCTGTGATAATGAGGTTTTAAAGCATTTTTAGGGGGAACATTGGAGTTCAAAGCTGTATGAATAGTGGTGAATCAAAAACTATATAAGATATTTAGATCAAGGTTCAAATGAAATCAAAGAAATAAAATAACTGAAACGATGGTTTGGAGGAAAGGAGTAAGGAAAAGAAAGTTTGATGATCGAAAATAAAATGCTTTTGAGGTCAACATGTAATCAGGTGTTAACCAACTTCTATTATTATTATTATTATATGATTATGATTATTATATTTGCCTCCATGTCTTCTGTGGCTCTTTGCTTTATGTTTTAACATGAGTGAGTACACACAGGTGAGTGCAAAGCCTTGAGTAGGATAGCATGGTTGACATATCAGGTAAGAGAAGTGAAATAGATACTGCAGGCTGGTAGGGTGGGGCAGGATAAAGAAAACCTTTCCACCTAGGCTGATCCTTTACATCTATCTGCATCCTTTCCTGTCCTTTTCACTGCCATAAATGTTACTATGACGTAGTATTTGTTTATGTAGAAAGGAGCGAAATGACATGTATGCCTTCAGCAAGTTCTGCATGTTCACACATGATAAAAATAAACATATCTTTGGCTAAGGTTTAGAGCTTTACCAAAATGTTCATTTGTGTGTATCTTTGTCCCTCGTGCTTCTAATTTTTCTTTTAAAAAGTTATGAAAAGCTTTTAGAATTACTGTAATTAAAAATATCTTGTGGATATTGTATGCTCTATTTCATGCACACATTACATATTTTAAATAAATATCAAGACTCAGATTATTTTTTCCTTTGAAGAGAAAAAAATCCCCCTTTCATATTTAGTCTCTGATTTTGAGTGGCAAAAAACAAACAAACAAACAAACAAACAAACAAACAAACCTCAGACTATACAATCTGACCCCATTTGCCCATGATAGCTCTCTATCATCCTGAACGGATCACAAACCAATTGAGAAAATAAGTGTGCTGTATGAATCAGTTCAGTTCTCTTCCAGGAAAGGAACAGGTGCAAGGAAACCCATTCAGCCTCACTCAGTGCTTAATTTTTTGTGATTTTTCTACCATGCCTCGTGAAGGACATTTTTGGTGCTTTGGAAAGAGATGTAGCAATGTATTTACACATATAAAATGGGTTCATTAACTTGAATCATTCTGCTCATCAAAAATCTGCAGCTTTATGAGAGGAAATCAGTTATTGTCAAAGTTTATATACTAATGATCCTCTTCATAGTCAAAGCACACTTAAAATTTTTATTCATAGGCCAGATGAGGACTTAGAAATACTGAATTTTAACACAAAGTGCCTTTTCCTTTTTTTTTTTCTTTCTGATGGGGAGAAAGAAGAGTGAATTTGAACAAAATGAGCATTTGTGTCATGGTCTCCACACAATGGAACCCTAGTTTCAATCATATATGCTTCTATAATACAGGCTGCAGCACTAATTTCAAAATGTATAATCAAAGGGTAGCATACAGAGACTGACCTCAGCTTACATTAATGGGATTTGTAGATTTCCATCCCAACAAGCATTATTGTTCCCCATCTTCCATAGATAATGGTATAGATACTGATCAACATGCTGAGGAAATAGGATTAAACTCACGTCTGAATTTTCAATAAACCATTGTAAGATAAAATTTGGGGATGTGTGTTGACTGAAATGCTCAAGTCACCAAGAATCTTCCCCACAGAGACATAAAGAGGACTTAAAAAATAATACAAGCTCTTCAAGAAGTCTTTTCTGTCTGGTATAGAGATAGGAGTCTGACCTCTATTTTTATCCCTGGTTAATTCTTGGTGTAATGGAGGATTTAGACACACTTGGGATTGCCAGGTATTGTTGCTTTTCACTGAGATCACCTCTTCCAGGCTCCATGACTTTTTTGGCTATTCCTTTTCAGAATCACCATAAAATGTGGAAAGGTAAAGGTTTTCTGATTCTGGAAAAAAAAAAAAAAAAAAAAAGGCCTTCTACTGGTCTCCAGAGTGAGGCTCATGGGGAATACGAGGTTATCTGAGGATTAACTGATTAACTCAGCTCTGGTTGGTTGTCTTTTCAAACACCCATCTACTTCACAGCCCTTTAGCTCTAAAACATTCTTGTTGCCATCAGCCTATACCTTTCACCTTACTAAGAAACCGAACATAGCACATATGGGCTCTTTGAATTAGGTGAGAGAACACACATGAGTATCTATCTAGTCTGTTTATCTGAAAATGGAAGTGGCAATACTACAAATTATTTGACACCTATGCTTCCCCCTCTCACCCAGAACACAAAACCAATTATTTTCCATCTTGTTGCAAGGTCATTCCATCAGAGAATGGTAGAAAGTCTTTACTTGCGTCAACAAAGCCCTGATGCTACCAGCAGATTTGTTTGCATTTGTTTAACCATTCCAAGAGAGTTCATCTTGAATGAGTTGAAAGTGCCTAGAAACTGAGTGAAGCACATCTTTGAGTGAATCTATCCATGATGGCTTTTGAGGACGAGATTAATTTAGGAAGGAAGACTAGCCTTGCACATGAGTGGCCTTATCCCATCTACCAATGGCCCAGGTGAAGAAAAAGGAAAAGAGGGGAGATCCCAGGAGGACAAGTATTTTCTTTCTCTGACTACAGGCTAATGAGATGTGAGCTACTTTGCATTAATATGTCCTCTCTCTGTACTGAACCTAGTGAGGGAAATTGCTTGGGCCTATGAGCAAAGAAATAATTCTCCCTTTTGCATTGATTCTTAGTTTATAGTTCTGGTCTAAAGTTTGATTAGCATAATTCCAAACTCATCACCTAGTCTATAGCTTCAAATAGTGGTCAAGTTGAGGGCATTCACACAATGCCCTACTTCCAAGGGACTGCTAATGTGAAAATAATCTAATATGCCCAATATAATATTATTAGAAAGCTGAATATTAAAATAATTTTAAAAGAAAACTGAATAGGGAAAATTTTCAATAGACTTTGACTTACTCTATGGCATATATTGGAGCTTCCTTTTGTATATGTTAGTTTCAAATGGTGTGATTGAATTTAGGATGTTTTTCCAACATAAAAGAATGAAACCGTTGATATAGTAAGTAAAAATAAGTGTAGAAAAGGTCACCCTAAAAACATATCAAATGCTTAGGAGGTAAAAGGCCCATTTAGGGCCCATCCTTCAGAGATTATATTTCAGGTCCACATTAAATGAATCATTCATTTTCAGATAGAACACGCCATGTTATGACTCCTTCTTGAAGAGGAAAGAGCAGGAGGAAGAAGCAGATTTTTATACTGAAGGATGGGCCCTAAATGGGCCTTTCACCTTCTATTTACATAGTCTAAGACAAATTCCAATGTGACTGTTGGGTAGACTAACCTTTTCTGGCACAAAGTTGAACGCATGATAATCTTACTGAAAACTTCATCTCAGTACATGATTTGGGTGGCCTGCTATGTTCTCACTGTATTCTAGATTTTAAAGAATGGGAGGAGTTAGGAGGGCGTGTTTGCATGGGCTGAATCTTGGAGGAAGGGAAGGAGGGTAACCATTGTAAGGAAGACAGAAGGTTAACAATAGGAGCAAGTGTATGGAGGAATGAAAGGGCCCAGCCTGTGTAAGCAAGTGCAGCTGCTTCAGCCTGGCGCAGTGGCACATGCTTGAAGTCCTCAGAAAGCAGGAGAATTGCTCGAGCCTAGGAGGAACATAGCAAGATTCTATCTCCAAAGGAGAGGAGTATTTCATTTTAGTAAAGGAAGGGATGGCAGCTACAGAGATTTAAATTTATGACACACATGTTCAAGCACACACACACACACATTTCCACATATTCTATACTTAGAAATACACACAGAGATAAAATAAAGTAATGTACAAAGAGGGATAAATATGAATGGCTGCCAGGAGGTGAAAAGACACAAGGTTTGTTTTGTTCCTGAGAACTAAGTAACACCAGATTGTAAATTTGTAGTGGAACTTGTACAATTTCTATAGAAAGGCCCCATAATTCCTGCCTTGCGGTAGGTGGAGAGTGGAGGTTTTTTAGTTTGGAATGCAGTATGATGGGCTGAAGGCAAAAGATAGTAAAAACAAAAGGACCACACCAAGAAGTTGTATGACTGCAACTGGACAGGTCAGCTGTGGGCAGCAGAAAGCCTTGCCATGTATAGATGTAAATAAGTGTTGGTTTTTCTCATAGGACAAAAATCCTGAAAGGGGGATCTAGGTCATGCTGTAACTCTGTGATATCATTATTGTTACATCACTATCTTCTTCCTTCTTCTTCTTCTTCTTCTTCTTCTTCTTCTTCTTCTTCTTCTTCTTCTTCTTCTTCTTCTTCTTCTTCTTCTTCTTTCTTCTCTCTCTCTTTCTTTCTTTCTTTCTTTCTTTCTTTCTTTCTTTCTTTCTTTCTTTCGTTCGTTCTTTCCTCTTCCTCTTCCTCCTCCTCCTCCTCCTCCTCCTCCTCCTCCTCCTCCTCCTCTTCTTCTTCTTCTTCTTCTTCTTCTTCTTCTTCTTCTTCTTCTTCTTCTTCTTCTTCTTCTCTCCTCCTCCTCCTCCTCCTCCTCCCCCCTTTTTGTATTATCAGCTCCTGGACAATGGCATCATCCCTCCTGTGTTCTGAGCAGGGAGAAGGAAGGAGGAGTCTAGGGCTTTCTCTTAATGAGAAAGGGTAGGGAGCCTTTCACAGGGGCTTCCCTAACATCTTTTGACAGAGCCATGCCACATCACCTCCCTTGTGGCATAGGAGAAATTCAGGTTTTATGTTTCTAGATATTCTAGTAAAGAGGTACCAGAAAGAAAAGTTCAACAATGGGGTTGCCGGGCGTGGTGGCGCACGCCTTTAATCCCAGCACTCGGGAGGCGGAGGCAGGTGGATTTCTGAGTTCGAGGCCAGCCTGGTCTACAAAGTGAGTGCCAGGACAGCCAGGGCTATACAGAGAAACCCTGTCTCGAAAAACCAAAAAAAAAAAAAAAAACAAAAAAAAAAAACAATGGGGTTAATAGCGCAGAGTATCTGTTATAGAAGTGACTCCAAGGAATTGACATTTCAAGAAAACGAAGGAAATGGCGATAGAAACTTAGAAGCAGTATGTCTTGCCACAGCTTTCATAAATAGTGAAAAACAGTCCTGTTGCATATACTTAAAACCTGAAGAGGAAAAGAAATCAGGAAAGCACCAAACAAAACTAGGTAACAGGTTCAAGAGAAAAACAATAAATGACATATCAATTATATATTGTTTTATAATAATCCTAAAATATCATGCCTCTAGTAACTACCATCTGTAAATTCTTTGAAAAAAGCTCTTGGTTTGACTGGGTAATCTGGGTTTTGCTATTAGTTCTGGGCTCTGCTGATGTCATACATTTGATGTCAGCTGGCTAGCTATCTGGTGATGGTTGATCCAAGACATTCTTGGTCTCTCAACATGCTCCCAGAATTCTATGTTGAATTCGTTGCCATCTAGAGCAAGGAAGGAATCCTAGCTCTGCAAAGTCTCTTTTAACCTAGGCATTGGAATAGAATTGTGACAATATAATATCTTGTTGTTTTCACTGAGCAAGGCAAGTTACAAGGCTAGTACAGATGCTAAAATTAAGTGTAGGGACTTTGGCTGTTTGAAGATGCAACACATATCTTATAAGCAAATTTGATTACAGACACAAAAGGGGGAAAACTGGAGCCTTTTACTTATTATCTATCACATTGTTTGTTTTCTTGTATAATTATTGAAATTCATGATTCTGGAAACACTATCTGCTTCTTAGAGATGGGCAATAAATGTCCACAGCTCAACTTATCTTAAATCAGTTAAAATAGATGATTTAAAATATCAGGAATGCTGGCTACTTTTAATCCTAGCACTTGGCTGGCAAGTTCAAGACCAGTCTTGCCTATAGCGTGAATTTCAGGCCAGTCAGGGCTACATAGTGAGACTCTGTCTTTAAAACAAAGTCAGGCATAGGGTATGGAGAGATTGCTTGATGGTTAAGAACATGTGTTGCTTTTGCAGAGGACACAGTTTCCAGCACCCATATGGCAGTTAACAGACATCTGGAACTCCAGAGTATCTGAGGCCTTAGTCTGGCTTCCAATTAACACTACAAATACACAGTACATAGACATGCATGCAGGCAAAATACCCAGACACATAAAATAAAAATAAAATTTAACAAGAGGTCAGTGATGGTAGTAATAAATATAGGTGAACATATGACACTTAGAATTTCATATGGTTCAGTTCTTTTTCTCATGTTGACAAGCTGGCTCTAGTAGCATTGAGTTCTTTTCATTTATTTAATGTTAATTTCCTTCACCTCTCCCTAATCACATAACAAAGTAGAAACACATCACTGAATTCTTTGATTTCATGTGCTGGCTTAATAAACAACATAGAGCTTTGGTAAAGCTCAGGCACACATTGATAGGATTGAGGGATGAGAGCTTTTCTGTGCATTCAATGATCCTTAACACTGCTAAAACAAATACTATCAAATCTAGTGTTCTCAAAGCTGGGACTCTCAGTGTTTTTCCTGACTGGTTGTCTGCATCCAGAGCACACATATCTCCACCTATGGCAACATAGGTCATCATCTTCCCTCTGCTCTTTCTTATTTCCTCCTTTCTAGTTAGCTTTACATGGATGTAGGATTAGAAGAAGGGAAATTGGAACCCTAAGCCTATGGTCTGGATGAGGAAGCTTCTCAAACAATGATGTTCTTAAATACCACAATGATGCTGTTATCAAGTTATGGAACCTGAAGAGGAACATAACTCCCTTACCAGTTGTTCAGTAATGAACCAGCACAGAAACCATGAAATAGAAGAGGTTTCAGCTCAACAATATCTCTTTATGCAGCTTAACAAATTTTCCTTTGAGAATGGCTTCTTTTCCAGTGACACTTTTCATGCTAGTGTGTTAAAAAATGTCAGCGACTCAGGCTTTTTATTAACTTGTCAATGCATCCAAAGTGTTTCACAGAACCTCCACAGGGATTTTCTTGTCTATTAAACCTACACGGTGCCACATAGGCTTTTCTCCCTAATTAACAGTGACAGGTTCTTTTTAGTGGAAATAGCCCACTCTCGCAGTACAAGAGGGAGCAGGTGGGTGGAAATGGATTAGGATCATTTGCTACACAAGCAAAGGAAAGCGAACAGTGCTAACAACCATCTGGCTGCAGAGGGGATATTAAGCAAAGGGCCCCAGACAGTGAAGTCAGACAAATCAACAGTGGATTAAGTGGTACAGACTGCTTACTCTTAAGGAACTGAACTATCTTGGAGTGAGATTTTTCTCCACCTTGAGATCTCGTTGCTGAGTCCACAATGCTGGTCTGTCTATATTTCTGGTATATGAAACTGTTCTGGGAGCTTTGGCATTACCCTATGGACCTATTACCTATGCCATCGGAGTCTTTGTTAGACAGAAGTTTTTGTATATTTGTTTTCGAGCCACCCTCATAGTTTGTTTTCTTCAATTCCATTGGTCTGTATAGTCCTGACCTGAACTGTAGATACCATTTGAGTTCCTGCCCACTTCACCATGTCAATAGGTCCAGATTCCAGGGGATCATGAATCTGTCTCAAATTCACTACATGTTTACTAATATAACCAAAGATATGGCTCAGATTCATAGAACATCCATAAAAGGATGCCAAAAATTGCAGAGTGGCAGTAACATGATTTGAGAGGACACCCTTGCCTATCACCCACATATTTATATGAAATACTTGATAGAACATCCACAGTTAATACTATTGGACTAGAGAATCTGTTCAGCAAGTTCTAAGGTTTAAATAAAAGAATCTTTTGCAACTGTCATTCAAGCATAATATCCAAGCATGGAGAGTGCTTTAAGACTTAGAGTTTTTGATGTAGCATCTATAGATCCTGGAAGTTTCCAAACCCATCTTTATGACAAGAAAATACAACCTGAAAAAACAACCATCAATATTCTTTAATCTATTGCAGATCTGAGATGCTAGGGGAAGTAATATTGTGAGACTTGGAGAGTCACAGCCCAGCTCTGTTTACATGCAACAGAAAGGAGCTGAGCCATGCACTGGAAAGAACATTTAAATAGGGATTCTGAGAACTTGATGGAAGCTGGAGGTAGACTAGGTCTGATAGAGTCTTCTGGGGAGGTATGCTAGTGAGGACACTTATATTTTCTTTTTGAAATTTATATTTATTTATTTATTTATTTAAGTGTTCTATTTGTGTGTATGACTACATTACAGAAGAGGGTATCAGATCCCATTACAGATGGTTAGGAGCCACCATGTTGTTGCTGGGAATTGAACTCAGAACCCCTGGAAGAGCAGACAGTGCTCTTAACCACTGAGGCATCTCCCCAGCCCAACTCCTGTATTTTCTTAGAAGGCAAAAAAAGACAGAGAGACAAGGCTTAGCGTATATCTCAGTGATAGTGTACTTCTTTCATATGCATGAAACCCCAGGTTTCATCCCTAGCACTACAAACAAATATACATTCAATAAGTAAACAAATACCTTAAAAAGTTGCATATGTTCTGATACCTAGTTACAGATAAAATCAAACACAGACCAACTCCTAACAAGATTAACATGAGGTTATTTATTTATTTATTTATTTATTGTTATATGTAAGTACACTGTAGCTGTCTTCAGACACACCAGAAAAGGACATCAGATCTCATTATGGATGGTTGTGAGCTACCATGTGGTGTCTGGGATTTGAACTCAGGACCTTTGGAAGCACAGTCAGTGCTCTTAACCACTGAACCATCTCTCCAATAAAGGCCCATGTTCCTATTAGCTAATATAGTGTGTTTGACTTTTAATAAACAGTTCAAACCATTCTTAAAAGGAGTGAAAATCAGTGCAAACCCTGGCTGTGGTAGGGTCTTAGGCCCAGACATGGCCCTCAATGGCAGCTCAGGCCTGGACATCCATATCAGGGCCTGTGGTCCCCCCACAGCAGCCAGAGTCCGTGTTGATGTCTGTGACCTGTGTTGCTAAAAGACCATGTGGATGTCTGTGGTCTAGGCTGTAGCCTGAAGCTATGTTGATGTCCATGGGGGACCAAATTGATGTGGATAACCTGCATGGCCACCCAATGCCATGGTTCAGGATGCACCTGAGGGTCTTGTCTGGGTCTGTGGTCCTATTGCAGCTGGGGGTTGTATTCATTGTCTGTATTGTTGCCAGAAATCATGTGGAAGCCCATGAGCCTCACTCCTGATGAATGTAAAGTGCAAGGAAGTCAATTTCACAGTGATATCAATGACTTCAGATGCACAGTTGAAAAAAGGGACATAAAAGGCTTCTGTGATAACTCTTACTCCCACTCTCACTCCCATATTCCCAAAGTAGCAGTCTAAACAGGAAGCCACTGAAGAAAACTCTTTAAAATGTGATAAGGATGCTGCAGTTACTTCTCTACAATTAATGGCTTCTGGCAGGGATGCAGGAGGGGAAGGACTTAGTTCTAGTTGAGAGTAGGGTCATTCACCATGTAACCATGCTCCAGTGAGGATAAAGACAACACAAAAAAGACTTGCTTTTTAATTTTTCTTATTTTTAATTTTAATTTTTATTCTTGTGTTTTGGGGGAGTTCAACAAGGGTTGAAAGATGGATATGGAAGGACTGGAAAATGTATGTGATCAGGGTGCATGATGTAAAATTCTCAAAGAATCAATAAAAATCAGTAAAAATAACAGCATGGGGCTGAGATGTATCTTAAGGATGGAATACTTACTTAGAATGCATGAGACCTCGTGTTTGGTCCCCAGCATTGCCTAAACTTGATGCAGTGAATGATACCCATCCCATAGTCTTGACATTCAGGAGTGGAAGGAAGAGGATCAGAAATCTAAGGTTATGAAGTATACAGAAGCCCAACCCAGACTAGGTTTCAAGAGACCTATGTTTAAAAAAAAAGACAAAAGAAAGAAGGAAAGAAAGAAATGAAACCAAGAAACCTCTGTAGTCATTATAAAAGAGTAGAGTTAAAATAACTGTAAGTAGTTGATTGAAGAGATCAGTTAAGAGTAGTTGCTGCTCTTCCAGAGGGCCTGGGTTGGATTCCAAGTGCTTCCATGTGTCTCACAACTCCAAGGAACTCTGAGTCTGATCTCCATGGGCACAAGGCACATGTGTATTACATATGCATTCATGCAGGAAAAACATATGTGCATGCATACAATTAAAACCAGAAAATCTTCCAAAAACAGAGCTATTTAATATATTAAGGACTACAGTATCTAAAAGAGACAGCATGTCCAAGCAGATGATTAAGTTAAGTAGAGAATAAGAATTCTTTAAAAATAAAGGAATCCTAGGATTAAAAAAAAAAAAAAAACTAACAAAACTAAAACATGCTCCTGATGGGCTCATCATTGTACTGGACATGGCTAGGGAAAGAATCAGTGACCTAGAAGGCGGGTTGATTGAAACTTTCCAAATGATATGAATATATAGAATATTATCTACAGTTCTTCAACAAGTGAAATAATAATTTTGCTGTAATTACCACAATTAAAACATCATTTGGGGAGAAATATGAGATTGCATAAAAGATACTTTTTTTTCTAGATAATTATACTGTTCCATAAAATGTTTCAACAAACCCCTTACTTGCAATAGATTGATTTCTGAAGGATAGACTTTCTAGCAATGTTGTTGCTGTCTTATTAGAGCCTATTGGAATTAGTAAGGGATCAGCATGTATAAAGCTGTCTGAGCTATTTAACACTAAGGCCAATGTCTTTCTCTGCATAGGAAGTCTCAAGCTGCTACTAGAAAGATAACATCACCGGATCCACAAAAATCACTAGAAGAATCACACTTCTTTGTTCTTGTAGCTTTGCTATTTTCTATGATATTTTGCTCATCTTCTGAGTCATAGTTGACTCATTACCAGCATGTCTGTGCTAACAAATAGGGGAAAGATGGGAAGGAAGTAAAGCCCACAGATTGTCCTTTTAAGAATAAAGAAATGACTGAACACATCACTGGCATTTGTTAGGTTTGTCAACACTTTCTTTTACTCAGTAACATTTGTGCCCAGTCCTTGTTGTTTCCCCAGTTTTTCTTTCCTATGCACTCAAGAATAGCAGTGACTAACCTGAAGGCATCTGAAACAGTGAATTTTAGAGGGAAGGCAAAGCTTTTATCTGAGCCTTTGTGCTGGTCTGGTCCTTGCAAGGTGGTCAACAATAATTATGTAAAATAGTTTTGCAAGAGACCTGAGAGGGCATTGGTACTGCAGGCCTGTAATTTTCAGCTATTTAGGGGACTAGGGCAAAAGGATCATAAGTTCACAACCTGCTTGGTTTATAGAGTGAAACTTGGAGCTACTCTTTTATCTATAGCACAGAGAATATTGGTTGCTTTTGTTTTGTTTTACTTTTTTCTTCTTTGCTTATTTCACAAGTGCTAAAGAAATAACTCAGTATTTCTTCTGTTAAGTCAAATTAACTTCTGTGGGTAAATTCAGTGTTGGCTTATTCAAATTCACTATCTAAAATTATACACAATAAATATAAGGTCATGGGTACACATAACTTATATTCCTTATGGAGGAAGCAGAAGGATTGTAGAGCCAGAAGACCAGGAAGTTGGCTGTGATAGTATCCCTAGAAACAAGGAAGCTATACACATGATATCTCAACAATATGGCTGCTTAAACAAGACTTGAAAATAATAATAGCAATAGACATGTTAACATGGAAGGAGGAAATCGCACAGGGTCCCACTGGTAGACAAAGAACTATGGGAGTGAGAGTTAGCATATCCTAGAGATGAGCCTCATAAATGATTGTCCAATTCAAACTGGTAAGCCCTGAGATTATATGCACATTAACTACCCTCAGTGGACTTAGCAGGTTGTATTTATATACTTATGCTACATGTTACAAATAAAAATTATGTTATACATTTATACATATATATGCTACAATAATAATCAAAAGAAGGTACCATTCTGAGAAAGAGAGAGGTGCATGGAACACATTGGAGGAAGGGGACATGAGTGGGGTTGGAGGGATGGTAAGGAAATGTAGAAGTGATATAATTATGTTTTAATTTAATTTCTTAATAAAAAGGAAAACAATTTCTTGAAAAATAGTCTATTTTTTTCCCTCATAGATAAGCCTACTTTGTGAGTCAGAAAGACATGTAGGACAGCTAGTTACTGAAGTCATCTGGCTGTCGCCTCTCTTGTTGCCAAGAATGTTTCCTCATCTGTGGTGTTAAAGGTGCTCATTAAGACTTTATCTTCTGCATCCCAGAAACAAGGGAAGTAGAAAGCAAGAGCATTCTTTTTAAGAATGTGGCATTGACCGGGGCCTAGCAAACACAGAAGTGGATGCTCACAGTCAGCTATTGGATGGATCACAGGGCCCCCAATGGAAGAGCTAGAGAAAGTACCCAAGGAGCTAAAGGGATCTGCAACCCTATAGGTGGAACAACAATATGAACTAACCAGTACCCCCAGAGCTTGTGTCTCTAGCTGCATATGTAGCAGAAGATGGCCTAGTCAGCCATCATTGGAAAGAGAGGCCCATTGGTCTTGCAAACTTTATATGCCTCAGTACAGGGGAACGCCAGGGCCAAGAAGTGGGAGTGGGTGGGTAGGGGAGTTGGGGGGAGGGTATGTGGGACTTTTGGGATAGCATTGGAAATATAAATGAAGAAAATACCTAATAAAAAATAATCTGTGAGAAAAAAAAAGAATGTGGCATTTGATTTTGTGCATTATTTCCAGTTAGGGACGTGCAAAGTTTGCTTGTGTCAACTCTCTGAAGCATTTGTCCATGCTCAAAGACCTGTGGGAGTTGATTAAATAAAGTCATTACAAAACTAAACTCCATAAAATCATCATGAAACACATTTATCCTAAAAATGAGATAAACATTCAATATGTCTTCAAATCATTTTAGTGCTTTTTACTACTATCTATGTTGTTGAGAGCATTTCCATGTCTGCTGTCTATATGGAAGGATTGCTATGTAATAGTATGCTGCTGCAAATCTCTTTCCAAGACTATATTCAGTGGCATGGTTGCTTAAAAGCAGAAATACCTGCACTATTCATATAATAGAAACTTACAAGAAACTAGCAATCATGCACCTGGTCCTGAGAATTGAGTGTTAAATCTAATTTCCATTGTATTTCATTGGCCAAAATTTGCCAACATAGTCAACCTAGCTGCAAGAGAAGCAAGAATACGTAGTTTTTAGCTTAGGTAGGGATAGGTTATGTAGGGATAAATTTAAGGATTATGTTATCAAGAGGAAGTGGATTATACATCTTGCTAGACAATCAGCAGTATTGTGTTTAATATAAAAAAGCAAGTTCACAAGTTTCTATCCCTGGGGATTTTCTCTGTATCTAGTTGATTAAGAGAGATGATGGTAAACTCAAAATACACATTTAGCAATCTGCCCAATCTCTGATCATAAAGTTGGTGAAATTTTGGGAATTTAGTTTAATATTCACTAAATAGAACAACCTTTCATTTTCTATGTCTGTGCTTAGAAAATGCAAATAAATACAAGTAAACATATGAATGTGATGGAATAAAAGAGAGCCCATTAGAGGTCAGACACAATAAAAAATCATCATGGAAAAACAAAGGAGATAGAATTCAAGAATATAACAAAACATAAAATGTGTCCAGGAGGATAGAGGCTTTGAACAGTGGGAACCACAAAGGGAGACTCCATACCTTGCTCAACTTTCAGTGAGATTTACGTAAATGTGTTGAATATATACACATGTAAATAATGTGTCTGATGATGAGTGGATAGTCCAGACCATTAATTTGGAGAGGCAGAGGCCAGAAGATCTCTATAAGTTTGAAGTTAGCCTGAGCTACATAGTGAGGACATATCTGAAAATAAGGTCTGTACTTTTGATTTGATAAGAAATTGGATAATGCAGGTCTTACAAAGAATACTCTTGCTTTAAGTTTTAGCTCTGTGAGCATTTTTCTTTACCTGACTAATCAACCTTTATGATTTACTGTAATAGAAATAAACAAGGCAAGAGAAAATATAGCCAGTAACTAGATTTAATGTTTGAGTACTTGTGTGTTACATCATCATTCAAGCAATCTTTTGTTCTTCCTATGTAAAAATATAGTGATGTTTACAAGCATTTAATATGACCAGGGACTTGTTTTATGCATACATAATTATATGAAATTGGCAATGTGTTCAAACATTTTATCTTTCAAAATTGTATTAGAACCTAGAGTAAAAATGCCAGAAGAAAAAATATTACCAGTATGATACATGTTAAGCTGCTTACATTCTTCTTAAAAAATAAAATGGTATATCCTATTCAGCAACACATTTCTTCAGGATGTCAAGAAAGCCATTACAGAGATTTGATGGTGATGATATGAATGATAAATGTTTCTGAGGATTTAACAGAGTTGGGGAAAGTTGTAGAGATAAATGATTCTTTAGGATGCTGGACATTTGACTTCTACAAACAACAACAAAATGTTATATTTGAACTAGGTATGGTGGCACACTTCTGTAAGGCCAACATTCAGGAGACTGTGGTAGAAGGATAAGTATAAATTCAAGGCCAGGCTAGTCTACATACTGAGTTTCAGGCCAACCAGAGCTACATAGGGAGCTCTTATCTCAAGAAAATAACAACGAAAACTCTTAAATAATCTATATCTTATTTTGTGATAACTGGAAACAAGTCTTAAATATTGTATGCAAGGTACCACAAAGTCCCAAATCAAACACAATGCTGCCTACACACATGCCTGTGTAACATGTATACATGTAATACCTTCAGAGGACAGATGATATAATTGGATCCCCTGCAACTAAAGTTGCAGTTTGTTGTGAACTTTCATATGGGTGCTAAGAATCAAACTTGGGTCTTCTTCTAGAAAAACAAGCAAGCAAGCAAGCAAGCAAGTGCTCTTATCTGCTGATGCATCTATCCAGACTTTATTTATTATTATTAACATCCTTGTTTGAATGTTGTGGTGGTTTAAATGAAAATGGTCCCCATAGGCTCATAGCGAGTGGCACTATAAGGAAGTGTGGCCTTGAATAGGTGTGGTCTTGGTAGAGGAAGTTTGCCATTGAGGGTGGGCACTGGGGTTTCAAATGCTCAAGCCAGGCCCATTTTCTATCTCTCTTCCTTCTGCCTGCTGATCTAGATGCAGAAGTCTCAGCTACCTCTCCAGTGTCATATCTGCCTAAATATTACCATGCTTTCTGCCATGATGATAATGGGCTCAACATTTGAAACTGTAAGCCAGTCCCAATTAAATGCTTTGTTTTATATGAGTTGTCCTGGTCATGGTGTCTCTTCACAGTGAGAAACCCCTAACTAAGACAAATTTCAGGAAAATACTTTGCATTAGGCAATTTTGGCTCTATAAGTTGTGTTTAAATTTCTTATCCTCCAGCAGGAAAGGAAACTAGATCCCTGGGTCAGGAGACTTCCTTCTTTCTCATGTATCCTTCATTTTAAAGATGTTTTTGTTTCTGTTTATTTGTTGTAGTTTTCAATCCTGCCTTTGTAATGCAGAGGGATATGAGAGAAACAGTGTTACTGTTTTTAAAATACCAAGGCCTAGTACCAGTTTGGTGTTCTGTCTTTAAAGCAGATCCTGTTATTTCCAAACTGGTAACACTAGGCAGGAGATCAGCAACTTTTCACTACATTTCAGAATACAGAGGGCAATATAAATACTACAGTGTAGAAGGGGATGCTAACTCCATTATAACCCCATTTTCTCTCCACAGAGGCTGAAACAGCAGAAAAGGAAGCAAGAATGAGACAAAGTTGCTAACTTTCCACAAGCCCCTTACCATCCTGCTTTTCTTTCTTTCTTTTATTAAATATATCAAAAAGTTTATTTGTTTACCTCAATCATGTTTTGTAATATACTTTATGCTTCTGTTATGATGTTTAACATTTTCTTATTTTAATTCTAACAAGTTATATTTTAATGATGACTAATGTCTTTGATTTTTGATGGTTGTTAAAGTTTTTATCTTTCATTCACTTTAAACTATCCTCTAGAAGATGATTTGTATTGTTCATTGGCAACTTTTGTCTTTCCTTTCTTCAAATATTAAATCTCTTTTTCTCCTGTCCTTTGTATGGGATATCACTTCTTTTATTCTGTGCTTAATTAGATATGCTATTTAAATTCTTTGTGTTTTATTTAGCTGACATAGAGCATACTACATTTTTAGAATTTTGTTAGTGTCTTCTTTGTTTTTTTATATCTATTTAATTTTATTGGATATTTTCTTTATTTACATTTCAAATGTTATCCCCTTTCCTAGTTTCCCCTCTGAAAATCCCCTATCCTTTCCCCCCTACCCCTGCTCCCCAACCCACCCACTCCTGCTTCTTGGCCCTGACATACCCCTGTACTCGGGCATAGAATCTTCGAAAGACCACGGGCCTCTCCTCCCCTTGATGACTGACTAGGCCATTCACTGTGATGGGGACCAATGGTAATAAGTCTTTTTTTTTTTTTTGAGAAAAGCTGGCATAAATCACTTTTATTGCAATAATAAAACTTGAACCACATGTGTAGTGCAGAGGGTAGGGGACAAAAGCTTTCACTCACCAAATCACTACACAAGGACAGCAGAGGCTGAGAAGGAACTGAAGGAGGAAAAGCCAGGGAGCCAAAATCAGCAGAGAGCCAAGCATCTAAACCCAAGAGATGCTGAAGCTGTGATGACCAGCATTGTATTTATTTGCCGGTGGCTGTGCATCCATTGGGTGGTGAATCTACAAACAGCACCTTCAATTCAAACTTTCCACCGAAGTTCTTAAAATTTAGGAAGTGGAGCTTGAATAGTTACAAGATTACAAAAGTCCAGAAAATCCATTAGAAAAACCATAGGATGAAAAACAAATTAAGCCAGGCCACAAAGGAGGCTTCCAGGTCCCTGCCAGCCCAGGGACAGATATTGTAGTGTCCAATATAGCAGTGAAGGGACCTGCTTTAAAAGGCAGTTAGTTTTAGAAGGTGGGAGGACTGTCAGAAGCAAAGGCTCTCTCCGTCCCTTCCTTTTCACCTCATTCCCATACCCTTTCCATCTTCCACTGTTTGAAAATCTCAAGTTATTGAAGTGAAGTTCATGAGCAGGTGTTAAGTAGAGAGGATGCAGAGGCAGTGTGTTAATTTACATATGAAAAGCCTATAGTGAGTTAGTCTCAGAAAAGAAACAAATCTGGAAAGGCTGCAGATTCACATGAGAGGTAGCAGGGAGATTTTTCAGAGAGAGAAGGGAAGGGTGGCAGTTAAGAAAGGTTCCACCCCTTCCAGTCGGCACCAGCACCAACGAACCTTGGGCGCAGAGTCTCCGGACACCCCCAAGGTCCCCACAGGACCCTCCACGGGATCTAAGGACACCTGGTGAGTGGAACACAACTACTGCTCCAATCCAATCGCACAGGACCTGAGACAGCATTAATTAGGGAAACAGAAAACCCGGCCTGACCAGGGTCACAAGTCCCTTCCAGTCGGCACCAGCACCAGCACCGGGGCACCTTGGACACAGAGTCTGCGGCCACCCATAAGGTACCCAGAGGACTCTCCACTGGTTCCTAGGACCTCTGGTGAGTGGAACACAACTTCTGCCAGGAGGCAGGTTCGAACACCAGATATCTGGGCACCTTCCCTGCAAGAGGAGAGCTTGCCTGCAGAGAGTACTCTGACCACTGAAACTTAGGAGAGAGCTCATCTCCCAGGTCTGCTGATAGAGGCTAACATAATCACGAGAGGAACAAGCTCTAACCAGAGACAACTATAACAACTAACTCCAGAGATTACCAGATGGTGAAAGGCAAATGTAAGAATCTTACTAACAGAAACAAAGACCACTCACCATCATCAGAACGCAGCACTGCCACCCCACCCAGTCCTGGGCACCCCAACACAACCGAAAAGCTAGACCCAGATTTAAAAGCATATCTCATGATGATGGTAGAGGACATCAAGAAGGACTTTAATAACTCACTTAAAGAAATACAGGAGAACACTGCTAAACAGGTAGAAGACCTTAAAGAAGAAACACAAAAATCCCTTAAAGAATTGCAGAAAAACACGATCAAACAGGTGATGGAATTGAATAAAACCATCCAAGACCTAAAAAAGGGAAGGAGACACAATAAAGAAAACCCAAAGTGGGGCAACACTGGAGATAGATACCCTAGGAAAGAAATCTGGAACCATAGATGTGAGCATCAGCAACAGAATACAAGAGATGGAAGAGAGAATCTCAGGTGCAGAAGATTCCATAGAGATCATTGGCACAACAATCAAAGAAAATACAAAATGCAAAAAGATCCTAACTCAAAACATCCAGAAAATCCAGGTCACAATGAGAAGACCAAACCTATGGATAATAGGAGTAGATGAGAATGAAGATTTTCAACTTAAAGGGCCAGCAAATATCTTCAACAAAATTATAGAAGAAAACTTCCCAAACTTAAAGAAAGAGATGCCCATGAACATACAAGAAGCCTATAGAACTCCAAATAGACTGGACCAGAAAAGAAATTCCTCCCGACACATAATAATCAGAACAACAAATGCACTAAATAAAGATAGAATATTAAAAGCAGTAAGGGAAAAAGGTCAAGTAACATATAAAGGCAGGCCTATTAGAATTACACCAGACTTATCACCAGAGATTATGAAAGCCAGAAGAGCCTGGACAGATGTTATACAGACACTAAGAGAACACAAATGCCAGCCCAGGCTACTATACCCAGCCAAACTCTCAATTACCATAGATGGAGTATACCATAGATGGACCCAAGTATTCCACGACAAAACCAAATTCACACATTATCTTTCCACGAATCCAGCCCTTCAAAGGATAATAACAGAAAAAAAAAATACAAGGATGGAAACCACACCCTAGAAAAAGCAAGAAAGTAGTCCCTCAACAAACCAAAAAGAAGGCAGCCACAAGAACAGAATGCCAACTCTAACAACAAAAATAAAAGGAAGCAACAATTACTTTTCCTTAATATCTCTTAATATCAATGGACTCAACTCTCCAATAAAAAGACATAGACTAACAGACCGGCTACACAAACAGGACCCAACCTTTTTCTGCATACAGGAGACCCATCTAAGGGAAAAAGACAGACACTACCTCAGAGTGAAAGGCTGGAAAACAATTTTCCAAGCTAATGGTCTGAAGAAACAAGCTGGAGTAGCCATTCTGATATGGAATAAAATTGACTTCCAACCCAAAGTTATCAAAAGAGACAAGGAGGGACACTTCATACTCACCAAAGGTAAAATCCTCCAAGAGGAACACTCAATTCTGAATATCTATGTTCCAAATGCAAGGGCAGTCACATTCATTGAAGAGACTTTAGTAAAGCTCAAAGCGCACACATTGCACCTCACAAAATAAAAGTGGGAGACTTCAACACACCACTTTCACCAATGGATAGATCGTGGAAACAGAAACTAAACAGGGATACAGTGAAACTAACAGAAGTTATCAAACAAAAGGACTTAACAGATATCTACAGAACATTTTATCCAAAAACAAAAGGATATACCTTCTTCTCAGCACCTCATGGTACCTTTTCCAAAATTGACCATATAATTGGTCACAAAACAGGCCTCAACAGATACAAAAATATTGAAATTGTCCCATGCATCCTATCAAACCACCATGGACTAAGGCTGATCTTCAATAACAACATAAATAATGGAAAGCCAACATTCACATGGAAACTGAACAACACTCTTCTAAATGATACCTTGGTCAAGGAAGGAGTAAAGAAAGAAATTAAAGTCTTTTTAGAGTTTAATGAAAATGAAGCCACAATATACCCAAACTCATGGGACACAATGAAAGCATTTCTAAGAGGGAAACTCATAGCTCTGATTGCCTCCAAAAAGAAACTAGAGAGTGCACACACTAGCAACTTGACAACACACCTAAAAGGTCTAGAAAAAAGGAAGCAAACTCACCCAAGAGGAGTAGACAGCAGGAAATAATCAAACTGAGGGGCGAAGTCAACCAAGTGGAAACAAGAAGAACTATTCAAAGAATCAACCAAAAGAGGAGCTGGTTCTTTGAGAAAATCAACAAGATAGATAAACCCTTAGCCAGACTCACTAGAGGGCACAGGGAAAGCATCCTAATTAACAAAATCAGAAATGAAAAGGGAGACATAACAACAGACCTTGAAGAAATCCAAAACACCATCAGATCCTTCTACAAAAGGCTATACTCAACAAAACTGGAGAACCTGGATGAAATGGAGAAGTTTCTAGACAGATACCAGGTACCAAAGTTCAATCAAGATCACCTTAATGTTCTAAACAGTCCTTTATCCCCTAAAGAAATAGAAGCACTCATTAATCGTCTACCAACCAAAAAAAGCCCAGGACCAGATGGGTTTAGTGCAGAGTTCTATCAGAGCTTCAAAGAATCTCTAATTCCAGTTCTGCACAATCTAGTCCACAAAATAGAATTAGAAGGTACTCTACCCAACTCATTTTATGAAGCCACAATTACTCTCATACCTAAACCAAAGAAAGACCCAACAAAGATACAGAACTTCAGACCCATTTCACTTATGAATATCAACGCAAAAATCCTCAATAAAGTTCTCACTAACCGAATCCAAGAACATATGAAAACAATACTCCATCCTGACCAAGTAGGTTTCATCCCAGGGATGCAGGGATGGTTCAATATATGGAAATACATTAATGTTATCCAGTGTATAAATAAAGTCAAGTACAAAAAACACATGATCATCTCCTTAGAGTCATTGAAAGCATTTGACAAAATCCAACACCCATTCATGATAAAAGTCTTGGAAAGATCAGGAATTCAAGGCCCATACGTAACATGATAAAAGCAATCTACAGCAAACCAACATCAATGTAAATGGTGAGAAGCTGGAAGCAATCCCACTAAAATCAGGGACTAGACAAGGCTGCCCACTTTCTCCCTACGTACTCAACATTGTACTTGAAGTCCTATCCAGAGCAATTAGACAACAAAAGGAGATCAAGGTGATACAATTTGGAAAGGAAGAAGTCAAAATATCACTTTTTGCAGATGATATGTTGTAGGAAGCCATTCCGGACTCCCTGGCCAGCCGGATGGAAATCTATTCCAGGCAGTAAACAAGCCCATATTTGATAGATGGCATGCCCCTAATCCCTGATTGGCTGAGCAAGCCTGCCTGGTGAGGTGATGTGACCTGTGGTGATTGGTGGGGGAGTGGTTGTGGCTGGAGTGGAAAAAAAACACTTGTAACCAGAGAGGCTGGGTAATTTGAAGAGAGAAGCTGCCTGAGTAAACTGCTTTAAGAAGAACCAGTGGTTGTGTTTTCCTTGCTGGTCGAGTTGGATGCAACAAGTTGTGCCGAAACCCGGGACCCGATTCCCCCACCTAAGAGGTTCAGAACTTTCTGCAGTCAGGGTCTGTCGACAGGATGAGTACGGTAAGTAACTCACTATCCCGGGGTTGGGATTAGGCTCTGGGTAAAGAGACAATAAGGCTCTCGGTAAAGAGACAATTAGGCTCTTGGTAAAGAGACAATTAGGCTGTCAGTAAGAGACAATAAGGCTCTCGGTAAGAGACAATAGGCTCTCCGGCTCTGGAGACGAGAAAGTGAAAGTAAGAGGTTAGTGAAAGTAAAAGGGTAATAGGGACAGTCTATGGATTACTTTCTTTTTTCTAGCCATTTGAGTAAGTTTTTCTGAGGGCGTGAATGTCTAGGTATGGGGTCGTCACAGTCACACCCAATTTTTTCAGCGCTCGATTAGCTGCTAAGAGCGAAGGGCGCAAAACTCAAAAAGCATACCATTCAAGCCTTCCTTAAGGAGTGTGACAAGGTTGCTCCTTGATTTGCCGTGTCAGGCCATTTGACTCCTGCTAGCTGGAGTAGGTTGGGAAAAGACCTAGATTTCTCCTGGGAGCAGGGTGTCCTTAAAGAAGGTACTGGTATAGTGACAGACAAATAGACCAATGGAATAGAATTGAAGACCCAGAAATGAACCCACACACCTACGGTCACTTGATCTTTGACAAGGGAGCTAAAAACATCCAGTGGAAGAAAGACAGCATTTTCAACAAATGGTGCTGGCACAACTGGTTGTTAACATGTAGAAGAATGCAAATCGATCCATTCCTATCTCCTTGTACTAAGGTCAAGTCTAAGTGGATCAAGGAACTTCACATAAAACCAGAGACACTGAAACTTATAGAGGAGAAAGTGGGGAAAAGCCTTGAAGATATGGGCACAGGGGAAAAATTCCTGAATAGAACAGTAATGGCTTGTGCTGTAAGATCGAGAATTGACAAGTGGGACCTCATGAAACTGCAAAGCTTCTGCAAGGCTAAAGACACCATCAATAAGACAAAAAAACCACCAACAGATTGGGAAAGGATCTTCACCTATCCTAAATCAGATAAGGGACTAATATCCAATATATATAAAGAACTCAAGAAGGTGGACTCCAGAAAGTCAAATAACCCCATTAAAAAATGGGGCTCAGAACTGAACAAAGAATTCTCACCTGAGGAATACCGAATGGCAGAGAAGCACCTGAAAAAATGTTCAACATCCTTAATCATCAGGGAAAGGCAAATCAAAACAACCCTGAGATTCCACCTCACACCAGTCAGAATGGCTAAGATCAAAAATTCAGGTGACAGCAGATGCTGGCGAGGATGTGGAGAAAGAGGAACACTCCTCCATTGTTGGTGGGATTGCAAGCTTGTACAACCACTCTGGAAATCAGTTTGGCGGTTCCTCAGAAAATTGGACATAGTACTACCGGAGGATCCAGCAATACCTCTCCTGGGCATATATCCAGAAGATGTCCCAACCGGTAAAAAGGACACATGCTCCACTATGTTCATAGCAGCCCTATTTATAATAGCCAGAAGCTGGAAAGAACCCAGATGTCCCTCAACAGAGGAATGGATACAGAAATTATGGTACATTTACACAATGGAGTACTACTCAGCTATTAAAAAGAATGAATTTATGAAATTCCTAGCCAAATGGATGGACCTGGAGGGCATCATCTTGAGTGAAGTAACACAATCACAAAAGAACTCACACAATATGTATTCACTGATAAGTGGATATTAGCCCAAAACTTAGGATACCCAAGATATGAGATACAATTTGCTAAACGCATGAAACTCAAGAAGAATGAAGACCAAAGTGTGGACACTGTGCCCCTTCTTAGAATTGGGAACAAAACACCCAGGGAAGGAGTTACAGAGACAAAGTTCGTAGCTGTGATGAAAGGATGGACCATTTAGAGACTGCCGTATCCAGGGATCCATCCCATAAGCAGCTTCTAAACGCTGACACCATTGCATACACTAGCAAGATTTTGCTGAAAGGACCCAAATATAGCTGTCTCTTGTGAGACGATGCCGGGGCCTAGCAAACACAGGAGTGGATGTTCACAGTTAGCTATTGGATGTATCACAGTGCTCCCTATGGAGAAGCTAGAGAAAGTACCCAAGGAGCTAAAGGGATCTGCAACCCTATTGTCGGAACAACATGATGTACTAACCAGAACCCCGGAGCTCTTGTCTCTAGCTGCATATGTATCGAAAGATGGCCTAGTCGGCCATCAATGGAAAGAGAGGCCCATTGGACTTGCAAACTTTATATGCCCCAATATAGGGGAATGCCAGGGCCAAAAGAATGGGAATGGGTGGGTAGGGAAGTGGGGGGCGCTATGGGGAACTTTTGGGATAACATTGGAAATGTAATTGAGGAAAATATGTAATAAAAATATTAAAAATTAAAAAAAAAGAAGGTACTAGAGCAGTGTGGAAACTAGTGAATAGCTGTTTAGAAGATGAGCGTTGTTGTCAAGCAGTGGAAACAGGCAAGTAAGCACTAGAACAACTGAAGGAAGAGAGATCATTGAAGTCTGAAAAGGAGAGCTCATCGAGCTCTGAAAGTGGATCAGAGGAGGATATAGAGGAGCTAGCACGGGAGTTAGGAAGAAGCTCCTTGTATCCTGATGTCACAAGATTAAAGAAGGAGACAAGTGAGGAGTGGAGTAGTAGGGATCAAGGCAAAACCTCTAGTGCAGACCTTAAAGATTACAGATAAGAAAGGAGGAGGGAGGAAGTGACCCCTACAGCTCCCCCGCCCTATCAAGATTTGGGCGAGACTGGCAACTCATTTTGCCCTGATGCTTGGAAGGAGGTTAGATCCTCTTTGGGTTGCTTCCCTGTTTTCCTAGATCATCAAGGGAATCGTTACCATGAACCATTGGACTTTAAAGTTATTAAAAATCTAGCAGAATCTTGCAGAGCCTATGGAAAGATGGTGGAGAGTTTGAGGCAATGGGGTTTGTATATTGCACCAGAGAAAATGCAACAAGATAAAATAGTGTCCTATTTAGGAGCAAGGATCAATCGCCCCTACAGCCGTTTGGCCTCAAAAGATACAGTTGAGGGTTGATTCCTTGCATACTTTAAATGATTTTCAGAAATTGTTAGGCGATATCAATTGGATTCGGCCCTATTTGAAGATCCCAAATGTTAAATTTCTGTTTCAAATTTTAGAAGGAGACTCAGAGTTAAGTTCCAAAAGGGAATTAACACTTGAGGCTAGAAAGGCCCTTACCCTAGTAGAAGAAGAATTGATTAAAGCCCAGCTTCAGCATTGTAGAGAAGGGTTACCCATCATTTTGATAATATTACTTACTGAGATGCAACCCACAGGATTATTGTGGCAAGAAGGCCCATTGTTATGGATCCATTCCAAAATATCTGCTGGGAGGACATTAGATCATTACCCTACAACAGTGGCTTTTTTAGCTTTGTTGGGAATTCAGCATTGTTTACATTTTTTTGGTATAAAACCCAACTCTATTGTAATCCCTTATGATGGGTATCAGCAAAAGGTCCTAACAGCAAATATTGATGAGTGGGCTATTTTAGCCTGTATTAATGAGGGCCCATTTGATAATCATTATCCCAAACATCCGTTAATGACCTTTTTAAAGGAACATCCAGTAATTTTTCCTCAAGTGGTGAGGAAAACACCCATTAAGGATGCAGTTAACGTGTTTACTGATGGATCAAAAACCAGATGTGGAGTATATATGGTAGAGGGGAAAGATCCTGTGGTCAGGCAGTATTGTCCCTGTACTCCGCAGATGGTGGAATTACAAATAGTTATTGAGGTCATTAAGGATTGTGATTTTCCTTTTAATCTAATTTCAGATTCACAATATGTAGTTAATTTAGTTTTATCCCTAGAAGTGGCAAGCCAAATAAAAGCTCATAGTACCATCCAAGCCTTGGCCTTACAATTACAGAAGTTGCTGTGGGAAAGACGCCAACCATTATATATTGGAAATATCCGTGCCCATAGTGGGCTTCCAGGACCCTTAAGTAGGGGAAATGATATTGTGGATAATTGTACTCGTATGGAGTTCATATTTTTAGCATCCCCTATGGAGTTAGCCTCTCAATTTCATTCTAAATTTCATGTTAATGCTAAAACTCTGCAGAGAAAATTTGGAATCTCTAGAGCACAAGCTCGGGATATAGTCACTACCTGTGGACGTTGCCTAGAGTTTCAACACCCACCTTCTTATGGAGTGAATCCTAGAGGATTCCTCCCTCTACAGGTGTGGCAAGGATGGATGTGACACATTTTTCAGAATTTGGCAAATTAAAATACGTTCATGTATCCATTGACACATGTTCAGGAATAGTTTATGCATCTCCCATGGCAGGGGAAAAGGCCTCCCATGTTATACAGCATTGTTTGGAGGCCTGTGCAGCTTGGGGTAAACCCCAACAACTTAAAACAGACAATGGCCCTGCATATACTGCCAAAACCCTGGTGTCTTTTTGTCAACAGATGGAAGTACAAGTTAAACACAGCCTGCTATATAATCCTCAAGGCCAGGGAATCATTGAAAGAGCACATAGAACCTTAAAAAAATTATTAATAAAACAAAAAGGGGGAATAGGCTATGGCCATACCCCAAAGATAAGACTCTCCTTAGCTCTTTTTACCTTAAATTTTTGGCAATTGGATAAGGAAGGTCACTCTGCTGCTGAACGACATGCTAATACCAGCCCCAGTAAACTGGGGTATGCTAAATGGAAGGATGTGCTTACAGTGTCATGGAATGGTCGGGATCCCGTGTTAGCCTGGGGGAGAGGGTCTGTTTGCATGTTTCCACAGAATCGCGTAGGGACAGTGTGGGTTCCAGAGCGGCTAGTGCGATGCTGTCAAAATGAAGAAGCTGATCTTGCTGGCGATGAGCATGTGTCTGCCCCTGATGGGTGCAGAACCCAGATGGGGGATACTGTCAGTGTTTAAATTGGACTGCAAATTTTGATGGCAAGATGAATGAGCTTCACTCAGGGATTGTCACTGTGAATTCTACCCGAGTGGATCCTGGCTTGGCATCGGGAAAGAATGTACTGGGATAGGTTCCCTCACTGTGGCTCTTGTTTTGGCATGCATGTTGTGTGTATGGTGTATGTGTCGGTTGTGGAATGCCCAGGTCCACACTGCCGCCATGGTGGTGCAAGCTTTTGCCACAGTGGAAGCACGGCAGTCACCTCAGATTTAGCTTGCTGCCATGAAGAATGAACAATGAAGCCATGGCTCCGTAGGGTTGTAAGGCTAAGCACTGCACAGAGGTTAGTCTGGAAGATGTTTGACAATCTCTGGGAGGTATGTCTGATTGCATGAGGGTTGAGTGTCCTAGTGTCCTTCCCCCAGGAAAAAACGGCACGGGAGCAGGTTAGGGTTGCTTTGGGTAAAAACCTGTGAGCCTAAGAGTCAATCCTGTACACGGCCCCTATTTCTGCACACTGGGGATCAGACCTCTATCTTCACTCACGGAGCTTGCTTCAAAAGAATATACAAGGGGGAATTGTGGGAAGCCATTCCCGACTCCCTGGCCAGCCAGATGGAAATCTGTTCCAGGCAGTAAATAAGCTCATATTTGGTGGATGGCAAGCCCCTAATCCCTGATTGGCTGAGCAAGCCTGCCTGGTGAGGTGATGTGACCTGTGGTGATTGGTGGGGGCATGATTGTGGCTGGAGTGGAAAAAAAAACACTTGTAACCAGAGAGGCTGGGGGATTTTGAAGAGAGAAGCTGCCTGAGTAAACTGCTTTAAGAAGAACCAGTGGTTGCGTTTTCCTTGCTGGTCTAGTTGGACGCAACAATATGGTAGTATAAATAAGTGACCCTAAAAATTCCACCAGAGAACTCCTACACCTGATAAACAGCTTCTGTGAAGTAGATGGATATAAAATTAACTCAAACAAATCGATGGCCTTTCTTTACACAAAGGATAAACAGGCTGAGAAAGAAATAAAGGAAAAAAACACCCTTGTCAATAGTCACAAATAATATAAAATACCTTGGTGTGACTCTAACTAAGTAAGTGAAAGATCTGTATGATAAGAACTTCAAGTCTCTGAAGAAAGAAATTAAAGAAGATCTCAGAAGATGGAAAGATCTCCCATGCTCATGGATTGGCAGGATCAACATTGTGAAAATGGCTATCTTGCCAAAAGCAATCTACAGATTCAATGCAATCCCCATCAAAATTCCAACTCAATTCTTCAACGAAATAGAAAGAGCAATCTGCAAATTCATCTGGAATAACAAAAAACTCAAATAGCAAAAACTCTTCTCAAGGATAAAAGAACCTCTGGTGAAATCACCTTGCCTGACCTAAAGCTGTACTACAGAGCAATGGTGATAAAAACTGCATGGTACTGGTATAGAGATAGACAATGGAACAGAATTGCAGACCCAGAAATGAACCCACACACCTATGGTCAATTGATCTTTGACAAGGGAGCTAAAACCATCCAGTGGAAAAAAAGACAGCATTTTCAACAAATGGTGCTGGCACAACTGGTGGTTATCATGTAGAAGAATTCGAATTGATCCATTTCAATCTCCTTGTACTAAGGTCAAATCTAAGTCGATCAAGGAACTCCACATAAAACCAGAGACAGTGAAACTTATAGAGGAAAAAGTGGGGAAAAGCCTCGAAGATATGGGCACAGGGGAAAAATTCCTGAATAGAACAGCAATGGCTTGTGCTGTAATATGGAGAATTGACAAGTGGGACCTCATGAAACTACAAAGCTTCTGTAAGGCAAAAGACACCATCAATAAGACAAAAAGGCCACCAACAGATTGGGAAAGGATCTTTACCTATCCTAAATCAGATAGGGGACTAATATCCAATATATATAAAGAACTCAAGAAGGTGGACTCCAGTAAATCAAATAACCCCATTAAAAAATGGGGCTCAGAGCTAAACAAAGAATTCTCACCTGAGGAATACCGAATGGCTGAGAAGCACCTGAAAAAATGTTCAGCATCCTTAATCATCAGGGAAATGCAAATCAAAACAACCCTGAGCTTCCACCTCACACCAGCCAGAATGGCTAAGATCAAACATTCAGATGACAGCAATGCTGGCAAGGATTTGGAGAAAGAGGAACACTCCTCCATTGTTGGTGGGATTGCAAGCTTGTACAACCACTCTGGAAATCAGTTTGGCCATTCCTCAGAAAAATAGACATAGTACTACTGGAGGATCCAGCAATACCTCTCCTGGGCATATATCCAGAAGATGTTCCAACTGGTAAGAAAGACACATGCTCCACTATGTTCATAGCAGCCTTATTTATAATAGCCAGAAGCTGGAAAGAACCCAGATGCCCCTCAACAGAGGAATGGATACAGAAAATGTGGTACATTTACACAATGGAGTACTACTCAGCTATTAAAAAGAATGAATTTATGAAATTCCTAGGCAAATGGTTGGACCTGGAGGGCATCATCCTGAGTGAGGTAACCCAATCACAAAAGAACTCAAATGATATGTTCTCACTGATAAGTGGATATTAGCCCAGATACTTAGAATACCCAAGATATAAGATACAATTTGCAAAACACATGAAACTCAAGAAGAACGTAGACCAAAGTGTGGACACTTTGCCCCTTCTTAGAACTGGGAACAAAACACCCATGGAAGGAGTTACAGAGACGAAATTTGGAGCTGTGACGAAATGATGGAACATCTAGTGATTGCCATATCCAGGGATCCATCCCATGATCAGCTTCCAAACGCTGACACCATTGCATACACTAGCAAGATTTTGCTGAAAGGACCCAGATAGAGCTGTCTCTTATGAGACTATGCTGGGGCCTAGCAAACACAGAAGTGGATGCTCACAGTCAGCTATTGGATGGAACACAGGGCCCCCAATGGAGGAGCTAGAGTAAATACCCAAGGAGCTAAAGGGATCTGCAACCCTATATGTGGAACAACATTATGAACTAACCAGTACCCCAGAGCTCTTGTCTCTAGCTGCATATGTATCCAAAGATGGCCTAGTTGGCCATCACTGGAAAGAGATCCCCATTGGTTATGCAAACTTTATATGCCCTAGTACAGGGGAATGCCAGGGCCAAAAAGTGGGAGTGGGTGTGTAGGGAAGTGTGGGGGGAGGTATGGGGGACTTTTGGGATAGCATTGGAAATGTAAATGAGGAAAATACCTAATAAAAATATTAAAAAAGGAAAAAAAAATAAAGGTTCTACAAATAAATGACGTAGTGATGCCTAAGAAAGGATGCTAGACAAGTCTTTTGGAATGATCAGATGAACTTTAAAAAATAAAAAACCTTTTCATATTTGTCAATCGTGTGTGTGTGTGGGTGTGTGTATTTTGTTTATCTTTTGGATGCAACTCCACTCTACTATGGTCCTTAACTTTAACCAAAGGTCATGAATAGTCATGCTAACACATGAATCATCCTGCCAGGCCCCTCTTTACCCTTTAAAATTTTAAGTTTTCTCATAGGTAAAACAGAAGACTTTAGCCTACCTATGGAATCTAGGAATTGCTCCTAGGGCCTTGCATCAAGATGAATCCTGCAGCCCTCCCCAATAGTATACATATTAATATTCCTTCCCAGTTTGTTTCCTGCTTGAAATAGAGTATATCATGAAGTATGAGACAGAACCAGTCAGATAAACACTCTCAAAGCATCACACCCACTTAGAGGCAACTTCAAGGCTCAAAGTCAAATCTGATTGGACCCTTTCACTTTCGCACGTACACCTCCTTGATCTTAAAGTCTTAGAAGATAAATCTGGGAAAGGTCTATCCCTGACTATTTCTAGGAACATTTGTATGCGTTCAGATGCAGTTTTAGCATAGATAAAAGGGCCGCAACAGAAATTGTGGCCCCAGTGAAAGGAATGGAGTCATGAAATTGGACTCTGAAGGTCTAGTTTAGTAGAGGAAAATATGAACAATATCATAAGTGAATGCATGAGTGCCTTGATGGACAGACTGATGGGTGGGTGGGTGGACAGATGGATGAATGATTGGATGGATGGATGGATGGATGGATGGATGGATGGATGGATGGATGGAATTTCATTGCTTCCTTTGTCAGTACTGTCTTGATGGGAACTTCAAATGACCCCGAATGTCAAAGACAACACCTTAAGCTGCCAGAAGACACAAAATTATTCACAGCAAGAGAGTAATCAGCAGATGTCTCATGGCTGGGCTGTTTCTCTCTAGTTAATAAGTGAAGCTGCAGGTAACCCAGGGACCATTCATTGTGGAGTGCTGAGAAAACCTTCAGACTCTGTGTGACATCAGCTTGTAGCATTTTTTTTTCTTGCTGTAGATCCTTTAGTGGTTTCGACTCCAATATGTTTGTGGAATTACCCTTCTCTGCAGAAGTCTTGGAACAGCCGAGGCATTTTCACGTTTGGAAACTGATGAAAGGCCACGAAGCAACGAGCTTTAAGGCTCCTTTTGGAGGCTCATATTAACAGAGCAAAGAGAGTAGAAGTTGACTTTGCTGATACAGATACAAAACCTTGAATTTTTTTATACATTTCAAGCATTTGTGTTGTTGTTAATGGGGGTTGTTTGTTGTTATTATTGTTGTTGTTGACAAGGTTTCATTATGTACTCCTAGATGAATTAACTCTATAGACCAGGATGGCCTCAAACTCACAGAGATCTACCCGGCCTTTGCCTCCTGAGTGCTAGAATTAAAGGTATGTGCCAGAATGTATTGAATTGATATAAAGGTTTTAATATTTCTGTAATGAGGTCATATGAAGCTATGTAAGTCCTCTTTGGGGGATGAGTTTCTATTCAGGGATAATGATACAATCATTAAGAAATGATTTACTCATTTTTATGTATATAGATGTTTTGCTGGCATGTATGTCTGTGCATCAAATGCATGCCTGGTGCCCTCAAAAGCCAGAAGATAGTGTAGGAGTCCTTGAGATTGAAATTCCAGGTGGTTGTGAGCCACCACGTGCACTCTGGGATTTGAGCATGGGTCCTCTGGAAGTGTGGCTAGAGCTCTTAAACACTGAACTCCAGATGATGAATTCTTAGTTTAAAAAAAAATTGAAAAGCCAAGTACAGTTTTCCTAAGGGCCCACCTACACACTGGGAAAGAGCTACTTTACCTTCTCTTGATTACTTTAATCTTAGTCCTGACAAAATGAAGGCTTTTTTTTTTTTTTTTTTTTTGGCAATTTAGCAGTTCCTTAGCTCTTAGCCGAAGGAAAACTAATTAAATGGAGTGCTCTGAATACTTAAGGAAAATGTGCAGTCTTGGAGGACTGGAGTTAACTTGTTTTCCAAACAGATAATGATATAGCCAATGGGGAGTAGGGGTGAGGAGATGGCTCAGCAGATAAGAGTACTGGCTGCTCTTCTAGAAGACCTGGGTTCAATTGTCAGTTCCTACATGGAAGCTCACAAATTCTTTAACTCCAGTTGCAGGGGATCCTAAGGCCTTTTCTGGCCTTCAAGGAACCAGGCATAATAGTGGTATACAAACATAGAAGGCAGCAAAACACACATAAGTATTAATAAACAAATAACACATGTATACATCCCTCAGGTTGCATTCTTAGGTTTTTCGTTCATGTTATGCTAAGGCTTGACAGTCCTATATTTACTTGTATATTTGCTGTGACAGCAAAGAAGTCTTAAATGGCCCATTTATCTTTTGTAAGTTTTACATTTGTATTTTGCTTTGTCTAAGACTCCTGTAAACACTGCAACTAAAAATGAGCACATTACTCCCTGAAGATTTATAGACGGATAACAGTTGCTGGGGGAGGGGCGCTATTGGCAGTTAATGGTGGCTGGGGGAGAGGGAAACAGCTTTTCTAGTGGTATAGCCTTGCTCCAATAAAATCCCCTCACTACACTGAAGTAAGCAACAGTTATTAAAGTCCCTGGCTTGCTCTCCCTCTCCCTCTCCCTCTCCCTCTCCCTCTCCCTCTCCCTCTCCCTCTCCCTCTCCCTCTCCCTCTCCCTCTCCCTCTCCCTCTCCCTCTCCCTCTCCCTCTCCCTCTCCCTCTCCCTCTCCCTCTCCCTCTCCCTCTCCCTCTCCCTCTCCCTCTCCCTCTCCCTCTCCCTCTCCCTCTCCCTCCCCCTCCCCCTCCCCCTCCCCCTCCCCCTCCCCCTCCCCCTCCCCCCCTCTTCCCCCCACCATCTCTCTCACACACACTCTGCAAGAAATTAGAAGAGGTACTAGTTAAGGAGAGAAAGGGAATCAGTGAGCATGCAACAGGACCAGACAGGGTAATGGGATGACTATGATCAAATGATATTGATGCATAAAAATGTCATAATGAAACCCATTATTATATATGACCACTATATACCAGCACAAAAGCATTAAAATAAAATATAACTTGCAACAAATGAGCATAGCTGAGCAGTGTGGCTCATGCCTTGATTCTAGTGCTACAGAGGCAGGAAGAGAAGGGTGAAGAGTTCAAGGCCATCTTTGAAGGCAAAGTAAGCTCAAGGTTAGCCTGGGCTGCATAAAAGCAAGAAAAAACTCAGACTCAAAAGCAAGCCAAAGGAAAAAGCACGAGCCTTGAATGTCAGGCCGTTTTCTTCAGGAGCTGTATCTTGAAAAATTCAAAATTTGCAAATCAAAATTACAGTGATAATAAGACCCTGCCTTGAAAAATTATAATCATATTGCAATATAATGTCAATATGTGGCCACACAACTAATATAAACAAGTGGATTCTAGTATCTGTTGGTGAGCATGTGAGGAAACTGGAAACTTCACTGTCTAAACAAAGATACTCATATAATCCTGCAGTTCTACTCTTAAAAGTATGCCTAAGGAAAATAACACAGATTCACACAAAAACTGTTGCCTGAATGGTCATAGAAGCACTATTTAAAATAGCTAAAAATCTAAAACAATCAAAGTACATCAGAGGATGGATAAATATGCTGTGTGGACACAGTAGAATGTTGTTCAGTAAAATACATGTATAAAAACTATGGATGCCATATATTAACCCCGGTAATGTGCTAAATGAAAAAAGCTAGTCACAAAGGCCACATATCCCATCTATATGAAATGTCCAGGAGAAAAAAATTCTATAAGAGCAGAAAATAGATTAGGACTGACTCAGCTGGCCAATTGGAAAATAATGAGAAGCGATTACAGATGGCTATCTGGTTTCTTTTGGGAGAAGCTTCAGTGATCAAAATGTTCCAAAATCAACTGTAGTAATTACTGCATAACTCTATGAACATTTCTAAATATCACTGAATGGCCAAACTGCAGGATATGAGTATATCTATGTGAGGCTGATATGCACACAGATATGATGCGATATGATATGATATGACTGTGTGTATATTTTCTAAGGGACTATTGTATGAGTAGATGTGACTTAGGACAAATGACTGAGGTTTGCCTGTGGAGAATATTGCTGTGATTCTCATTATCTTTTCTGGGACCCTTGGCAATGCTTTCTGTGTGTCTTCTGGGGTCACATTTCATTTTCTGGTCCTTGAGTAGATGCAGGGAAAGTAATGAAGGTGGTAAAAATGCTTATGGAAAGGGACATACATGCCAACCTGCCTGCATTTTTCATTTCTTTAAATATATAGGGTCTATATGAAATGTATAAAGAAACGTATACTCCAGTTTAACTCAGTAATGATGTTTCAACTCCTTAATTATGTTTGAGACAGGAACTATGATAAAGCAAAGCTCTGTTGGAGAGAGGAATGACTGTTAACCTGGTTTTCACTGCATAAACGATGGGAGGTCAGCTGCTAATCTACTCTATAAATCACGGGTATGCCATCAATGAAGCAAACATTTTAGCAGAGCATTAGCGACCTTTTGGCTAAATAGACATCAATAAGCAGACATAAACTTATTTCATGAATGTAAGGATCCAAACACATGAGAGAGCAATTACTCAAGCAAATTGATTTCCAGTATGTATTGAATGTTTTATTTATATGAACTTGTAGCAAGTGAGGGTGAAGCATTTTCCTTCAATAAAAAATTTAAAACTTGGCCCTGGCATTCCCCTGTACTGGAGCATATAAAATTTGCAATACTAAGGGGCCTCTTTTCCCAGTGATGGCTGACTAGGCCATCTTCTGCTACATATGCAGCTAGAGACACGAACTCTGGGGGTACTGGTTAGTTCATATTGTTGTTCCACCTATAGGGTCGCAGACCCCTTCAGCTCCTTGGGTGCTTTCTCTAGCTTCTCCATTGGGGGCCCTGTGTTCCATCTTATAGATGACTGTGAGCATCCACTTCTGTATTTGCCAGGCACTGGCATAGCCTCATAAGAGACAGCTATACCAGGGTCCCTTCATCAAAATCTTGCTGGCATATGCAATAGCGTCTGGTACACACTCTCCTAAGGGGCTGCTTTCAGCATGGCTTGCTGGTAGGCCAGGAATGTCTTTGTGTATGTCCTTGGTTTTTCTCCTCTTTATCTCTGAGCAGTATTTCTTCATTTCTATGTCCTGAAAGTTGCTTGGTGTCCCCTGGTGGGTTCTGATCCAGACTTTTGAACCATCATGAATAAAACTCCTGTGGACATCTCTCTGCAACAAACAGACAAACAAACAAACAAAAAATTAAAACTTTTTGTAGTCTAGCATAAGTGAAATCGGATACACTATCCTTAAATGTATACCTTGATAGAATTTGATATCCTCACTATCCCAAGCCAGGTCATGGCACAGAGAATTCTTTCTACTTCAGACAGCTCTTTCTTGCTCTTCCCCTCAGTGATGTCCCTTTTTCTTACCATGGTACCCATTGATGAATTTTACATCTTGCACTTCTTTAAATGAAAACACATCTTCTATCCTCTTCTCACCCAGCCTTCTAATTGTCTTAGGCTCTACAGAACAGAGATGTCATTGAACATCTTCTATACTTCTTTAAAAAACAATAGTACATTCTTCTTTTATGTTCTTCAGTAGTCCTTTGATTAAATACATCAAAATCTACACATATAGTTTTCAGGCAACAGATCTGGAGATTTCTTAGCGTCTATAATTTTGTATGACAATTCTTAAATGTCAGTTTCTCTGGGTTTACATTTCTCTATGTGTTCTTGTGCTTTTGTTACTCTGGAAAACCAAATATAGTGCTCCAAGTCTTGTCAATATCACCAGAAAAAATGGCTGAACAATAATGCTATTTACTTTCCAGAAGCTGTAAATAATAGTCTCAAAAGTATTAGCCTTAGTTCATATTCGCTAAGACTTGAGAAAATTTCTATCCCCTCAGAACTGGAGTCAATATGAAATAATACCTAATAACCTCTTGATCCTTGGATTTCTGTTTTCTTTGCCTTTAAGTGAGGATAAGAGCATATACTCTATGGAACGAGTCTATGGATTTAATGTTTGCTATACAGCAGCTAGTCAATCATTCCTAATTTACTTTTTCTTCTTTCTAGCTCCCTATCTTTCTTCTCCCCCTCCTATTTTTCCTTCTACCCCTCTTTCTTCCTACTACCCCACCTCATTCTTCCTTTCTTTGACTCTCTTTCTTTTTTGAAAATATTTATTTTATGTATATGAGTACAAAGTCAATGTCTTCAGACACACCAGAAGAGGACATCAGATCCCATTATAGATGGTTGTGAGCCACAATGTGGTTGCTGGGACTTGAACTCAGGACCTCTGAAAGAGCAGTTAGTGCTGTTAACTGCTGAGACATCTCTATAGCCCTCCCTTCCTCTCTTAATGAGAGTTGACAAAAATAGTGACAATATTAAATCCTTATAATTATCATTATCTTAACAAACAAAAATTCTGTAGTGGCGTAGAGGAAAGAAGATGGGCAGAGGACAGTTGAAGAAGGAAAAAGAATAAAATGCATGGGAAGACAAGACATTATGGTCTGATCTTTAAAATAAAGTTCTCCACCAGAGGTAGAGACATGGTGAGTAGAGGAGATCCCCTGGTGGGAAAATTAAAGCCTTATTGTCCATCAGTGTTGAGCACACTGAAAAAAAAATAGACTGATCCATTCACCTATAATGATATATTATAAGAAGAACTGCACAGAATTGAGGGTGTGTCTGTGAGACAGTATATCAAAATTAAATTCCTATTTGCATATATAATATCAGAGCAAATGTTCACTGCATGATAATGCTTCCTCTAGGGCAGCCGTTAGGTTGGTTTGTACTCATTCCCATGTCCATGTGCGATGTAGCTTTTGCTCATGTAATCGCTAGCATAGTTAAGGTACAGTGCTAGGGAAATGGATAGAAAGAAGACTGCACAGAAGGGGTGTCACAGAAATGTGGCAGCTTATGTGCGGATGTAAGGAAAACGCCCCCCAAACAATAAAACCTCAGCATTCTACACATCACCTTGCTCACTCAAGATTATTCTTGAGGCAAATAGTATCATTTGTATTATTAACTGTAGCAAATTATTCTTGTACAAAAATGTAGAGTATTCTTTTGGGAATGAATGGAGTTACTTTTATAATAAAAATTAAATGCACACTATGATAAAGTGGTAGCACATTGCAAAAAGGGGCATGATTCCTTTCAATCCTTGCATTCACACTCCATCATAACTGTTTTCTTTGTGCCAATTCTCCTAGTCCATTTTCTAGCCCCCTAACTCTAGGCAGGTCATGTGTTTGTTTGATCAATAAGATATTAGACATTTCAAAGTACTACCTGATGGAGGCTTGCTGCTTCACTGCTCTTAGAATCATCAAGTGCCTAGATCCCAGGAAGCCTGCTGGAAGATGAGGAAGTTACTCAGAAGAGACAGAGCCACCCAAGCTGACAGCCTACAGGACACTAGAAATGTGAGTGAAACTGCTTTAGATAATCCGATCAGCATTTGTTCTACCAGTTGGTCCCCAGTATATGAGCAAATTCAAAAGAGACAAGCCCAGAGAGACAAGATTAGGACCTCTGCTCCCCCAGTCCTCAAAAACATGACCCAAGCAAAATGGTTGTTTTTTTCTTGCCAAGTTTTAGTTTCTGGTATCTGACATACGACAGGAGCTAAGTGGTATGTGTGAGCTCCAGTTTCTTCTGTCCACAGCCTCAGTTCCAGTGCTCTTAATAGAGAAGAATTCAGATGGGACATAGTAGTAGTAGTAGTAACTAAACACACATCTAGTTAGAGCAAGCAAGGAAGAATACTCTTTAGAAAAACAGAGGGCTGGGTTGGTGGGGTGGCTCAATGGGGATAAGCACTTGCTATTGCATCCTGACAAAAGGCCCAGAACCCACTCTGAAAGGAAATCTAAGTCTTCAAAAATTCTTCTCTGACCTTTACAGGGATGCTGTCCACACACACACACACACACACACACACACACACACACACACACACACACATTGAGAGGAAGAAGAATGGGGAGAGGGAGGGGATGAGAGACAGAGACAGAGAGAGAGACATAGAGATAAAGAAACTGGGGCAGATAGAGACAAAGACAAAGAAACAAAGAGACATAGACAGAGATAAAGAATTATGAGATAAAAACGTCCCACAATCCCTTTTGAAAATACATAAAAGAAAACTAAAGGGTAGGGCATAGTGAAGCAGTGATGCTTCTATACTCGCAGAAGTGGCTTTTCTCTCTGTTATTAATTCTGCTGTGTCTCCCCCAGGGTGTGTACTTCCAGGAAAAGACTTCCTCCCAGGAAGTCTACTTTATCCAGAATTCAGTCTGATATATATATATATCAGTATATATATATATATACTAGAAAAATATACATAGTATATATATATATATAAAATATACATAGTATATATATAAATATATATTTATATATATACTAGAATAATATACATAATATATCATATAATAATATAAATAGTAATATATATATAGTATATTATAGAATATATAATATATATTATTGTGTCTCAAACACATATATATGTATATATGAATATGAGACACAATAATATGCAATAAGAGTTTAAATACCCTCAAGCTTGAAAGTTTACTAGAAGAACGGGTAACAGCTCTCTACATATACCCCTAGTTAGGAAGTCTCCTAATTGCTTTCAGCTGAATCAGCTAAAGACTACTACCACTCATTGGTTTTCTTTCTTTTTAATAGACAGGGTCTCACTATTTAGGTCTGAATAGTCTAGAATTCACTACATAAACCAGGCTGGCCTCAAACCCATTGAGATGCACCTGCCTCTATCTCTAAGTGCTATAATTAAAGGCATGTATCATCACTTATTGTCCTTTGTATCCTGTTTTGGGGCCTGAGCTGGTTCAGGTAGAAAAAAACACCACAAAATAGTCTTTGTATGCTATTTCATTAACGCATACCATCAAATTATCTTTACATTCCAGCGGGAGTGACCATTACTCCCTATTGTCAATTATGTACTCTTTTTGGGGGGGGGTATTAATGGTCAGTCCCTACAGAAGCTAATCTCTTGCCTAAGACTAGTATAGAAAGTTATAATTCCTGAAGAGTATAGCAGACAAGAGAAGGAGAAAGAAGTGCATATAGGTGTGTATATTAGATATTAGAATTTTAAGTAACTTTATCAGTCAAGGCCATCTGAGAAGATAACATTTGAATATAACCTGAACAGCATAAAGGACTGATTGATGATGCTATTGAAGAAACAGAATATGAATGGATGCTAGAGAGATGACTCAGCAGTTAAGAGCACTGACTGCTCTCCCAGAGAACTTGGGGTTGATTTCTAGTACTCACATGGTGGCTCAGAAGCATTTCAATTCCAGTTTCAGGGGATTTAATACCCTCTTCCAGCAGCTGTGGGCATCATACATGCAAATGATGCCTAGATATACATGCAGGGAAAAAAAGTCATACAAATAAAAAGTAAAAAAGAAACTGACTATGCCCAGTCAAGAAAATAGCAAGTGAGAAAGAAGTTTCTGAAGCAAGGATATCAGAATGCTGGCTCTCATAGAAGAGGAAGACAGCAAGGCTTCAAGGTGAAATATTTTCCAGGAGGCAGTAACATTTGGGAAGCCTTCTCTGTGGCAGATGGTATTCCAATAGACTGTCATGCCTCAAGTGAGGCAAGGATAATTAATAAATCCAGAGGTATATGACAGATAAAAACTGGGCCAACCAAGTTATCACTACTAGAAATGGGAAACTTGGGACACAGAGAAGGCCAGAGAGTGAGAGCTATTGACACGGGTGGTTACTTTTTCATTGCCAGCTTGATTGGTTTGGGCATCACCCAAGTTATTTGAAGCATACCTCTGGGTATGCCTGTGAATTAACTTAGGAGTAAAGACTTAACCATCCTGTGGCCTGTGCATTTGGATGGAGTAGAAGTAGAAAAAGGAGAAACGGAACTTGGCACCAGCATCTCCCTTTCTTTGTTTCCTGGCAACTGCCACAGAACTGCCCAATGCTATGGTTTCCTAGACGTGATGGATTGGATTCCCTCTAACCGGGAGGCAGCATTAATCATTCCTTTCTTAAGTTGGTTCTTGTCAGATACCAGGTTACAGCAGTGAGAAATGTAACTAATACAGAGGTGAGGTTGGATCACTAGTTGACTAGCAATCTTGGACTGTTTAGGCAGTGGAAGGGAAAAAATGCAAAAAAGGAAGCTTGAAGGCATCTGAACTTTGTTGCTAACTAGTCTGAAGATTGGGAAGTCCAAGATGAAAGATTATGCAGATTTGGGTTTTAATTCACTGACAATTGTGTTTTTCTGTTGTTGTTTTGTTTTTGCTTTGTTGTTTGCTGTATGTTCTCAGGGCAGAGAAATCAAAGAGAGCTAGCTCCCTGGAGCTTCTATTTTGAAGAAGATCCCTTTAGAAGATCCCCAATGGCTAGTCAACTGTCTCTGTGAGAATGCTTACCCCTTAAACTGCTTGACCCTATGATTTTCATTGTCAGTTGCCTTTTGGACTTCTGGGAACAGGGAGATTATATAAATGTAGGCAGAAGCTGAGAGAGATTGAGTAAGATGCAGGAGACAGAAAAGTAAGGTCCAGGTGGTAGAAGAGTGGGGCCAGAGACGATGGTTGGTGTAGGAAGAAAGAAGGTTGAACTAGGTCAGAGAGTGGGAGAGTGAACTTAGGAGAAGGCTGAAAGTGAGTTGGGCTAGCAGAGTGAGAAGAGAATACAGCTATGGCAGATGAACCAGAAACTGAGCCAGAGATGATTAATAGGAGATAGGAGAAGCCACACAAATTAGGGAAGAAAAAAGAAAAGACAAAAAGCTACAATCCCCCAATATGCTAACACTGTCTTATTTTGGGTTAGATTTCAATACACTTTATGTCTGGGGAAACAAACATTCAAATCTCAACATCCCCTCAAGGGAGTCAGAATCCAAACCAACATCTAGATACTGAATTTCAGGAGCTTACCTGATTCTTGTCCTTGTCAAGGCTTGAGAGTTTAATTTGTTTATTAGTCTGGGGAACACTCCTTACTCATTATGATGAATTTGCTGTAGTACTCATTTTTTTCTTAAAGAAGGCAAAGTTACTTTTTGTTGCTTGCAAATAAAAGAGCCTTAACTAGTATCATTATTTTATGATTTCTCTTTAGTTCTTTAATATATCCCTTCTCTTCTGAAGTGGATTATTAGTTTCTTCAAGACAGGAATAATTCCCTCAACTTATTTTGCATTCTTCCTCTCCCCAGCTGTGCTTGTAGAATGGGATAATAACAGCTAAGCATTCATCCAGTGACTATTATATGTCAAGCACCGGGCTAAGTGCTAATGTAGATCATCTTATTTAAGCTTTACAGTAAATCTGTGTATCTATTCATATTTTTCTCTGATTTTTGCCGATGAGTTAGCAGAGGTCACAGAATTAATTCCATGGTGAATAATGGAGTGTAGAGTCAGGCCCAGGTAATCTCATTTCATCTAATACCCCACATTTTTTAGCAGATATTTACTTTTTAAAATAAGTATTTATTTTATTGTTATTGTGCATGCCTGTGTGTATATGCTGTGTGTGTGCCCTCGAGTAATGCCCATGAATCCAGAAGAAGATGGCAGATCCCCTGAAACTGGAGTTGCAGGCAGTTGTGAGCCACTGCATGTGGATGTTGGGGTTTGAACCCAGGGCCTTTGGATGAACAACAGCTGTTTGTAATAGCTGAGCCATCTCTCTAGCCTATTTAGCAGACATTAAAAAAAATCAGGCATTACTTCATGGGAAAATTCCAAGTATCTCCATGAAGTCACTTCCTGGGGTAATCTTTGGCCATCCAATAAGGGTTGCTCAAGGACTCATGCGTTGTAGTAGGACAGTTTCATTCTAGAAACTTATTGCCAGTGACAAGTTAGGTGGTATGCTATTGAGACTGTGAACTCAGTCATGTTCAGAAGATGTTCTTTCCTGATAGCCATTCCCACCAAAATCGCCACCCCAGAGGCACACTGTTCCTGCAACAAAATTTTAGATTTGAGAGATCACTTGAGAAAATTGGAAAGTTTTAGTAAGAGACCAATAACATACCAAGAAAGAAAAGTGAAGGATTGTTCAAAGAAACAGTTATTCCTGACAAGAAAGAAAGAGGACAAATCTATTACTTATTTGGAAAGAACGTTAGTTATAGCTTTGGTATTTCTTTTAGCAATCCTTACCATGTTTAGGTTACTTGTAAAGAAATTGAGGCTAAATTTTCATTTTCCCCTACTATAACTCTAAACCTTAAGGGCACTACATACAGTGAAGAGAAACGCATGCTGCCCAAGCCCCCACACCTTACTCCAGCTCTCAGGTATACTTCTACTTCTAAGCTCACAACACATACTTGTTCCCTGTTTCATTTGCCATTTAATTATGTGCTGCCCCGTGACACTAGTCTGCTACTTCATTGTGTTATTTCAGTGCCATGAAGCCTCTTTATAAGTTTACTTCTCATACCTTGCCCTTTATGTCTAGTACTGATAAAAATGGACCATTTCCATGACAAAACATATTTATAGCTAGCTTAGTATAGCTTAATGCCATAATGTTATAAAATTGCCTGCCAACAACCAAAAGGTTGAATTGAATCAGAATTAATGATAAATAGGCTTTTTTTTTTTAAAATCGGGGACTGGAGAGATGCCTCAGTGGTTGAGAATACTTGTTGGTTTCGAGAACCTGAGTCCAATTCTGAGCACTCACATAGCAGCTTACAGCTGTGTATAACTCCAGCTCCAGAGGACCCAATACCTCTCTGGCATCCTCAAACTTACATGCAGGCATGCATGCAGGCAAAACATGCATACATATAGAATGAAAAGAAAAAAGAATGAAATCAAGCAGCACATTAGGAAGGCTTTACATAGTTATACAATTTGTAAATATTGGCAGGATGCAGAATGATGTTATTTATATCATATTCTTCACATGTCCTCTTGCACATACCAACTTTGTTTATACATATGGAATAAGTTGAATGAAGATAAAGCAGGTGTTACTTTTTAAAAAAACAACAACTAGTATTTAGTGAATGCAACACAGTGTGGGGAACCTTGCCTTTTTATTCACTGTCATATTTCTAATGCCTAGTATAGTACCTGGTATATAATAGGAAGATATGCACTCAAATATTTTCTGAGTGTCTGCCACATGCGTAAATGTGTTCTTAGTCATGGGGATACAGCATTGATCAATGCAAAAATCTATGCCTCCGTGCAGTTTATATTTTAAAGTCGTAGGACATAGAATGAATAAAGGAATGTATATTATATCTAGTATGTCTGGCAGTGATATAAAGTAGAGGGGGAAATAAACCAGGAAAGAAGGATAGAATAGGGATTGCTATAGCTATTGCTATTGCTATTGCTATTGCTATTGGTTACATGGGAGCATCACTTTTTTTCGAATAGGGTGTGAAGGAACTCTTCAGTGATAGATGACTCATAGAAAACAGAGGATGAGATCGTGTGCCTTTGGGGTGTTGCAGGGGAGAGAGCTTTAGCAATTTACTAGATTGCAATGAGTCCACAACAATGGAAACAGTGCAAGTGAGTAGATTTATGAAGATGACAGGAACTATGTCATGCAGAGGCCCCTAACCACTGTAAAAATGAATATTTTACTCTGAAAGCAATAAAAATAATGGAGGATCACCCCCAAGAGATAGAATGAAAATAATTTTTAAAATTAGTATACAAAACAATTTATGTCCACATTCAGTTTTCATAAATATTTCACAGATGAATGAATGCTTGTGAATATATATATTAGTACTCTATCTATCTATCTATCTATCTATCTATCTATCTATCTAAATTATGTGGTATATGTAATGTACACATAACATTATATTGTAAATGCTCTTTCTAGCTCACTCTAGGAAAATTAATGATGTGAGACAAAGGACAAAGGGCAGAAGAAAGGAGACCAGCTAGGTTACTTGTAGTAACACTGAACCAATGGTCACTGTATAAGGATAGTAGCAGTGGTGATTGTAAGAATTAATCAGGCTGCAGATGTTATTTAAAGGAAGAATGGACACAATGTGGTAGTTAATTTATTATGGGATGAGATATCAAGAGAAAATAAAAACACAGGTTAAAGATTGTTAGAGCTTGAGCTTCAAAGTGTTTGAGGCTGCTACTAAAAATGGAGGGGTTGGTGTGGGAAGCCACATATGCCATTACAAGGTGGCACTGGCTACCACTGGCCACCACGCATAAGTTTGGGTAAATAACCAATGTGTACATATGCAGTAAAGTTTTTTGCCAAGACACTACCTGGCCCGGGCATGATAATGAGGTTCTGTGAGGTACTGAGAGTATAACCAATCAGATGTGAGACATGCAAATAAGGTATGTTAATGAGGTTTTTGTGAGGTACTGAGAGAGTATAACCAATCAGATGTGAGACATGCAAATGAGGTAGAAAGCATAACCAATCTGGGTGTGAGACACGCCTCTCCTAGGCCTATATAAGCAGCACCAGTTCTGGGCTTGGGGTCTTTTCGCCTCTGTAATCAAGCTCTCCCAATAAACGTGTGCAGAAGGATCCTGTTATGGCATCGTTCTTGCTGGCGAGTCGGGCTCTCACAAGAGGTTGGGGCTAGAGAGATAGCTCTGTGGTTACGAGTTGTGAGAGTGTTTGCTGCTCTTGCAGAGGGCTTGGGTTTCTGCCCCATCACCCATGTGGGAAGGTTCATAATTGCCTGAAATTCCAGTTCTAGGGGATCCAATGCCCTCTTCTGGCCTGTGAGAGCATTTGTTTAAATGTGGTACACATAAACTCACATAGACACATAAATATGCACATAAATAAATGAATTTAATTTTTTTTAAAATTATACTTTTATTGTATGTGGATGGTGTTCTTTTTTTGCCTGGGAGAAGAGGATGTTGGATTCCCTGGAACATGAGTCACCCTATGAGACAGCTGTGAGTCACCCTATGGGTGCTGGGAATTGAACCTGTATCCTCTAGAAAAGCAACTCTCTAGCCCTCATAAATGAACATATATTTTAAATAATAATTTGAAAACTCTTAGAAGGCATACATCAGGAGGAAGCATAGAGAGATGGGCTTTCTGTAAGACAGATTTGAGCGTCCTATTACGCATGAAGATGAATACCTTGACCAGATTGCTGTCTGCAATCCAAAGAAAATGTTTAAAAACTATGTAACTTGAAAGTCATTATCAGATAATTGGAAACTTAAAACATGAGCCAGGATTAGATCATAGGTGTGGTATAAATATTTAAACAGTAATAAATAAGTATACACTAATTTCAATAACAAAAAGCTTGCACATAACAGTAAAAAGAAAACCTTCCACTTGGCTGCAGCACATCCAAGAGTCCCTTTTTAAAAGTTAGGCTCTGTACATAGGGCTCCCTCTCCAAGGAGATAACCCTTTGCCTTGCATGGTTCTTGCCTCAGGCAGATTGCTTTTCTACCTGGCCTCACTCTGTGGCAGCTCTTCTCAGTGGTCCACTTCTATCTGCATGGTCTCTGCTCCTTCAAGGCATAATTCCCTCTCTAGTATCTTCTTGTATTTTAATTCTCTAGATATGGCATGCTATGTGTCTGAGTTGCTTCAGTCATCACTAGCTATATTAATTTTTAAATTTTGTTACTGCTTTGCTTATAAAGTCATATAAGTCTGAAGCATTCTGCTGCATCTCTATTTTTTCCTCTAAGCCTGGTTAGCCCACATGGGTGCTTTTGTGATCTTCCTGTGTAGTAACAGATTTTCAGCATAGGGTATATCATTCTATATCACAACTATTTTGCATACATGTACTGGCTAGTTTTGTGTTAACTTGACACAGGCTGGAGTTATCACAGAGAAAGGAGCTTCAGTTGGGGAAATGTCTCCAGGAGATCCAGCTGCAAGGCATTTTCTCAATTAGTGATCAAGGCAGGAGGTCCCCTTGTGGGTGGTGCCATCTCTGGGCTGGTAGTCTTGGTTCTATAAGAGAGCAGGCTGAGCAAGCCAGGGGAAAGCAAACTGGTAAGAAACATCTCTCCATGGCCTCTGCATCAGCTCCTGCTTCCTGGCCTGCTTAAGTTCCAGTCCTGACTTCCTTTGGTGATCAACAGCAATGTGGAAGTGTAAGCTGAATAAATCCTTTCCTCCCCCACTGCTTCTTGGTCATGATGTTTGTCCAGGAATAGAAACCCTGACTAAGACAAATTGTTACCAGCATAGTGGGGTATTCCTGTGACAACCTGACCATGTTTTGGTGAGGACTGTGGAAGGACTTTGGAACTTTGGGCTAGAAGATCTATTTGGTGTTAAGAGCTCTGTGGGATGTTGTGTAGGAGCTTGGAAGATAATGTTGAGAACAGTACAGAAGATGGAGGCCTGGCTTGTGAAACTTCAGAAGGAAGATTAAAGACTCTTTTCAGGGCCATTGCTATTTTGGATTGTGAAGATTCTGTAGTTCTGGCTAGCTGGGGCTGAAGAATCAGCTGTGATTAACAAGATACCAGAACTACTAAAGCGAAACCTTTGCATTACTGGGGCTATTGATATTGGTTAGCTGGAGCTAAGAAATTGGCAGTGATTAAGAAGAGACCAACATCATTGAGGTGGCATCTTCTGGGAAGTGTTTTCTGACAGCACAGAGGCTGTGTTCTAGAGATAGCCAAGGTTGTACCTTGTGCTGTGGCTGGACTTAGTAATATGTAAGAGTTACACAGATGGTACTGGTTTTGAAGGCATGAAGGGGTCACACAGAGCAGCTGAGGCTTGGCACTGTGAGAGGCCATGGAAAGCCACTGATGAAGGTATAGCCTCAGTTGCAATTGGTGGCCCAGGACTGAAGGGGTCATGCAAAGGAGTAGAGACTTGGCACCATGAAGAGAGCCTATGAGAGGCTATTGTTGAAGCCAAGTTACAGTGGAAGACAGCAACATTTTTGAGATGCCTGTACCATGAGATGACTACCAAGAATAGCAGCAGCAGTGGAGTGCAGGTGGCTGAAGCCTAGAAGACAACTTGTGTGCTACATAGGGCATGGCTGGAGAAGTGACCCAAGCTCTTGGAGGAGCCCAGAAGATTGTGAGTTGGATTCCAGAAATTGGACGGTTGGAGATTGAGTTTTGCTTTTGATTGTGATTGTGCCCTGATATTTTTTCCCTCTTGAAGGAAGTTTTTTAGTGAAGTCCACAGTTAAGAGACTTTGAATTTTAAAAGATACTGGATATTTTAAAGGGATTGAACTTTTTTTTTTTTTTTTTTGGTTTTTCGAGACAGGGTTTCTCTGTATAGCTCTGGCTGTCCTGGAACTCACTTTGTAGACCAGGCTGGCCTCGAACTCAGAAATCCGCCTGCCTCTGCCTCCCGAGTGCTAGGATTAAAGGCGTGCGCCACCACGCCCGGCTTGGGATTGAACTTTTAATATGTAAAGACTGTGGGACTTTTAAAGTTATTTAGAACTCGGGGATGAATAAGAACTAAGAGTTGAGGCTTACTAGTGATGTGTTTGTGTCAAGTTGACAAGGGGTCAATTGTACTGGCTAGTTTTGTGTCAACTTGACACAGGCTGAAGTTATCACAGAGAAAGGAGCTTCAGTTGGGGAAATGTCTCCATGAGCTCCAGCTGCAAGGCATTTTCTCAATTAGTGATCAAGGGGGAAAGGCCCATTGTGGATGGTGCCGTCCCTGGACTGGTAGTCTTTGGTTCTCTAAAAGAGCAAGCTGAGCAAGCCAGGGGAAGCAAACCAGTAAGTAACATCCCTCCATGGCCTCTGAATCAGCTCCTGCTTCCTGACCTGTTTTGAGTTCCAGTCCTGACTTCCTTCATTGATGAACAGCAATGTGGAAATGTAAGCTGAATAAACCCTTTCCTCCCCAACTTGCTTCTTGGTCATGATGGTTTGTCCAGGAATAGAAACCCTGACTAAGACACATACATATAGGGAGACCTGTTGCATTCATCAACATCACTTTGAACCTCTTAACCTTTAAGAATTATGCCTATCCTATAGGGTGTCAGGTACATAAATCCTTCTCTACTTCTAGAAACATTGACATATTAACAAATAGGGATGAACACATGCCTAAAACTTGTCTCTTATGATAAACTGCTTGGTTGTCCACTATCCAAGCTAGCCCATCAGAACACACTATCTGACTGTCAAATGTAACGGCAATCAAAACAAGTGCCTGTCTGTCCATCATTATCCACAATCAGAATATAATGCATGGCTATCTACCATGACCCAAGTTATAGTATCTGACTATTCAGCTTGACTTAAATGAGCAACCATCATACCTGTGCTTCCTCATCATGATCCAAGCTAGCTAGTCACAGTAGAATACTTGCCTGTTCAACATGTCTCAAGCTAACCAATCAAAACATACTATCTGAATGACCAACTTAACCCTAGCTAGTTAACCAGCATATACTATTTTCCTGTAAGTTTATTGAAGCTAACTAAGCAGAGGTTACTGCCTGACATTCAAAAAGCCTATCAGAGTATGTTATTTGCCTATCCAGCATGACTCAAACTAATCAGTCAGAGTTACCATTTGCCTGTTAATCATGACTCAAGCCAGCCAATCAGAACTCAGTACCTAACTGCCTAACTCGACTCAAACTAGCCAATCAGACTAGACTATTTGCCTTTCAAGCATGATCAAAACCAACCAACTAACCAACCAGAGCATCTATTATTCAAGGAAATGAAACAGAGTATACTACCCCCTTGTCAAACATGACCTAAGCCATACATTAACTGTATTTGTTGATTACATCATGACTCAAACAAACCAATCCTATTGCAGTGTCTGTCTTAATAGCATGACTCAAACTAGCCAGCTTGTCTTCTTCCTTCTGTTGAACATGTTCACAGACAGCCAATCAGAATATTTTACCAGCTTGTTTGTTATGACTCAAGCAAGTCAACCAAAGCATACTTCCAGCTTGTCAAACATGACCTGAACTAGCCAATCAGAAAACACTACCTTTCTATCCCTCACTACCAGGCTAACCAGTCAGAGAACACTGTCTATCATGTCTCAGGGTAATCAATCATAGTATACCATTTGCCTTTCTAACATGACTTGAGTTAGCCGACTACGTGCCTGTCCATTAGGATACAAACTGCCCTATCAGAGTTTACTGCTTGCTTGTCCATCATGAACTGAGCTAGCCAATCAGAGTGTACTACTTGATGGCCAACTGTGACCCAAGTCATCCAATTAGAACTCGTTACCTGTCCATGCACTATGATTCAATCCATGCACTATGATTCAAGCTAGCCAATCAGAACAGACCATGTACCTGTCTAACATGTGCTGAGTTAGTATACAAAGTATACTGTCTTCCTATCAAAAATTACCCAAGGTGGCCAATCTTTGTACACTACATGCCTACCATCCTGAACCAAGTTAGCTAATCAGAACATGCTATCTATCTCTCTAACATGACTTGAGCCAGCCAATCAGAATCCACTACCTGCCTAATGGTAGTGGTGATTATTTTAGAGATGGACACATGACCCAGTAGAGTCCATCAGAATGATCTAGAATATTATCAGAAAATAGAACTCTTAACTCAGGAGCTATTTTAGACACTATCTACCTTAAAATGATTATAGAAAACAGGAGACATAGTCTACAAATTCAAAGCAAATTTGTCATTCTCCACATATTTCTCACATTGTTGTTCTAGAAAGCCTGTAATTGTCTTACAAGATGCCATATCGTGGTGAAATTGATGACAACTCTTCTACTTTCTCCACAAAGACATGCAAGCTTCCTTTTTAACCCTGTAGTACCCTGTCATGTCCTCCTTACAGTATTGCTATGTCACTTTAATTGCTTACTCTTTCCCTTCCTCAATCATTCATTTTGTAGCATTCTTGTTTCACTGAATATAATATTCTTATTGACTATTTAGGAATTTCACATCATGCGTCCCAATCACACTTACATCTCAGTCCTGCCAGATCTGAGCACCCCACCCCCTTGTGACTTCTCAGCATTCTTTTTTTTTTAATCTGTTTTTTTTAATTAGGTATTTTCTTCATTTGCATTTCAAATGCTATCCCAAAAGTTCCCCATACCCTCCCCCGCACTACTCCCCTACCCACCCACTCCCACTTCTTGGCCCTGGTGTTCCCCTGTACTGAGGCATATGAAGTTTGCAAGACCAAGGGGCTTCTATTCCCAATGATGTCCGACTAGGCCATCTTCTTCTCACCCGAGGAATACCGAATGGCAGAGAAGTACCTGAAAAAAGTGTTCAACATCCTTAATCATCAGGGAAATGCAAATCAAAACAACCCTGAGATTCCACCTCACACCAGTCAGAATGGCTAAGATCAAAAATTCAGGTGACAGCAGATGCTGGCAAGGCTGTGGAGAAAGAGGAACACTCTTCCATTGTTGGTGGATTTGCAAGCTTGTACAACCACTCTGGAAATCAGTCTGGCGGTTCCTCAGAAAATTGGATATAGTACTACCGGAGGATCCTGCAATACCTCTCCTGGGCATATATCCAGAAGATGTTCCAACTGGTAAGAAGGACACATGCTCCACTATGTTCATAGCAGCCTTATTTATAATAGCCAGAAGCTGGAAAGAACCCAGATGCCCCTCAACAGAGGAATGGATACAGAAAATGTGGTACATTTACACAATTGAGTACTACTCAGCTATTAAAAAGAATGAATTTATGAAATTCCTAGGCAAATGGTTGGACCTGGAGGGCATCATCCTGTGTGAGGTAACCCAATTACAAAGGAACTCACACAATATGTACTCACTTATAAGTGGATATTAGCCTAGATACCCAAGATATAAGATACAATTTGCTAAACGCATGAAACTCAAGAAGAACGAAGACCAAAGTGTGGACACTTTGCCCCTTCTTAGAATTGGGAACAAAACACCCATGGAAGGAGTTACAGAGACAAAGTTTGGAGCTGTGACAAAAGGATGGACCATCTAGAGACTGCCATACCCGGGGATCCATCCCATAATCAGCTTCCAAACGCTGCCACCATTGTATACACTAGCAAGATTTTGCTGAAAGGACCCAGATATAGCTGTCTCTTGTGAGACAATGCCTGGGCCTAACAAACACAGAAGTGGATGCTCACAGTCAGCTAGTGGATGGATCACAGGGCTCCTAATGGAGGAGCTAGAGAAAGTACCCAAGGAGCTAAAGGGATCTGCAACCCTATAGGAGCAACATTATGAACTAACCAGTACCCCGGAGCTCTTGACTCTAGCTGCATATGTATCAAAAGATGGCCTAGTTGGCCATCACTGGAAAGAGAGGCCCATTGGACTTGCAAACTTTATATGCCCCAGTACAGGGGAATGCCAGGGCCAAAAAGTGGGAGTAAGTGGGTAGGGGAGTGTGGGGGAGGGTATGGGGGACTTTTGGGATAGCATTGGAAATGTAAATGAGAAAAATACCTAATAAAAAATATTTTTTAAAAAAGGCAAAACTTTACTCAGACAGTACAGTGATTATCATACAGGCCTTGCCTACATTTACTGCATGTTTTTCATCTTATTGTCTTTTCTTCCATATCTCTACCTACTTTATTGTATAATGGCATCACTCAATTTCTCTAGCTTTTCTCCTTCATTGCACAAAGCAGGGCAGTTTAAAGAGTAAGGCTCTGGCTGAACCTAGGCCCCCTAAACATATGTAGCAGATGTGCAGCTTGGTTTCCATGTAGGTCCCCCAACAACAGGAGCAGGGGTCTTCTCCCTAAATCTGTTGCCTCTCTGGGGTGGGGGAAGAGTAGAGGGGGGCTCCCCCTTCTCAAAGGAGAAGGGGATGGAGGAACATGGGAAGTAGCTGCATGAGGGGGTACATGTAGGAGAGGGGGAGCTGATATTGGGATGTAAAATGAAGAAATAAATAGATTTTAAGAAAATAGTAAGGGATTTTCCAACTTTGTTCTCCTTTCTAATTCCTCCCTAACCTACATGCTCTCTTCTTGCCCTGGTTTACATTTTTTAAAAAAATTCTCAATGAGTATGCTATAGTTTGAATCTTAGGTGTCCTCCAAATTCTAATGTGTTTACCTAGCCCCTGGTACTATTAGAAAGTTTGGCCTAGTGAAAGGGTCTAAAGTCATTAAGGATGCATACTCTGATGACAATAATGGGACCCTGGTACCTTCCGTCCTCCTTTTATCACTTCTCATCCATGAGTTGAGCAATATTTTTTTTTTTTTGCATAGCAGTGCAATTCTACTTTACCATGGGGACAAAACAGTGGGGCTAATGAATTGTTCAGCAGAACATCCAATATTCTAAGCCAAAATAAACTTTTTCATTTTGTAAGTTGTATACCACAGGTATTTGCTACAATAATGGAAAATTAACTAGCAATGAAATGCTTTGCTACATTTTTGGTTTTAGCTTCAATAAAAACTCATACCTGTCAAATAAATCACATTCTTCAACAAGTAGCTTATATGTATACAAGGCATCCAGGTTATTAGGCAAATATATTAATATTACCAGAATCATATATTCATTGATTCATTTAACTCACATTTACTATATAGAATCTGAGACCCAGGAATTGAGTCCTAAGTATCAACATGAATAAGGCAGGGTCATGATCATTGAGAGTCACTCTGGGGAGTGAAGAGATGGCTCAATGAATAGGAGCATCTTTTACTCTTACAGAGGACCTGAATTCAGTTCTCAGCACCTACATGGTGGGGATTCATGATCATTCTGTAACTTCAGTTGCAGGAGATGTGACCCTCTTTTGATTTCCATGAGCACCGGGCTCTCATGTGGTACAAAGACATACATGCAGGCAGAATAGTCACAAGCAGAAAATAAAACCTAAAAGTAATCTTTTTTTTTTTAAATGTATGCTGTGTAACTCCTTCCATGGGTGTTTTGTTCCCAATTCTAAGAAGGGGCAAAGTGTCTACACTTTGGTCTTCGTTCTTCTTGAGTTTCATGTGTTTTGCAAATTGTATCTTGTATCTTGGGTATTCTAAGTTTCTGGGCTAATATCCACTTATCAGTGAGTACATATCATTTGAGCTCTTTTGTGATTGGGTTACCTCACTCAGGATGATGCCCTCCAGGTCCATCCATTTGCCTAGGAATTTCATAAATTCATTCTTTTTAATAGCTGAGTAGTACTCCATTGTGTAAATGTACCACATTTTTTGTATCCATTCCTCTGTTGAGGGACATCTGGGTTCTTTCCAGCTTCTGGCTATTATAAATATGGCTGCTATGAACATAGTGGAGCATGTGTCCTTCTTACTGGTTGGGACATCTTCTGGATATATGCCCAGGAGAGGTATTACTGGATCCTCCGGTAGTACTATGTCCAATTTTCTAAGGAACCGCCAGACTGATTTCCAAAGTGGTTGTACAAGCTTGCAATCCCACCAACAATGGAGGAGTGTTCCTCTTTCTCCAAATCCTCGCCAGCATCTGCTGTCACCTGAATTTTTGATCTTAGCCATTCTGACTGGTGTGAGGTGGAATCTCAGGGTTGTTTTGATTTGCATTTCCCTGATGATTAAGGATGTTGAACATTTTTTCAGGTGCTTCTCTGCCATTCGGTATTCCTCAGGGGAGAATTCTTTGTTCAGCTCTGAGCCCCATTTTTTAATGGGGTTATTTGATTTTCTGGAGTCCACCTTCTTGAGTTCTTTATATATATATATTGGATATTAGTCCCCTATCTGATTTAGGATAGGTAAAGATCCTTTCCCAATGGGTCAGGCCATCAGCAGGGTTAATGGGAAGTTGAAATGGCAAATTTCTTAGCTTTTATGCATCCTGTTAGGAGAGAGATCTGCATTTCTAATGATGATGAGAAAGTAGAAGTGGAGAGATGAGAGGGTGTATATTTGGGAAAGTTATTCCACTGTTCTGCATAAGCAAACCCTTCCTTTATCAGAGCTGTAGAAGATGTGGCAGCTGACACAGTGTCCTTGGGAAAATGCTCTACTGTCTTCCTACTCTACCTTCATTTTCTATGCACTCTGACCTCTTACTCTTTCAAAGCTAAAGTAACTTATTTCTATATGCTCTTTGCCCCAGTATATTTCTTTAAATAAAAAGTTAAGGTAGACAGATGTGGTGGTGTACACCTTTAATTCCAGCCCATGGGAGGCAGAGGCAGGAGGATCTGTTGAGTTTCAGGACAGCTATGGCTACAAAAAATGTTAAGGTGGTGGTACTGATTATTTTTTTCTGGAATGAACATTTTTCTCCCTCAGTTTTCTTAGTGCTTGGATCACAAGCATGTGTTACCTCCTACAGCTTGATCTCAGCTTTGGTATGATATAGACAGGGCTGCCATTTCATCACCCATCACCCCCAGCAGAACAAGAGACTGTTGACAAGGAAACTCCAAGTCCCAGGGCAGAATCTAGAACTTTATTCAATGGAGGTTCCATACTAGGGTGTCCCAACTGTACCAAGGAAGCACCAGCCCTAAACCCAGTTTGGTCAGAGCTTTCACTGCTCCTCTTATTCAGGGTCTAATGAAGAGGCTGTCCATTGCTACATCATGAGTTCATCATTCCTGCTGACTATTTTTTCTAAGATCCTAGGCACCTGCAAGAAGAGAGCATCAAAGGGAGGTCTCAGGAGGCAGGGTAACTAGTGTGTGGCCTGTGGTGGGCTGTAGGCTACCTCAGGAATAGCTGCTAAGTGTACAAGTGGTCTGACCTTGGCCATGCCCAGCTGGCAAGGCAGGTTGAGGAGTGTGTCCCTCCTAGATATAGCCAGCTGGAAGAACCAGCCACACCTTCTCTAGGCTGGGTGGGTTCTGGTGCTCCCACAAGGGGGAGAATGGGGATGGGGTGGGGGACCTCTGTGAGGGGTCAGTTGGGCCCTGAAGGCCTCAGCAATAGTCCAGAAAGCATGTGGAAGATGTGTAGAGTTCGCTTAGAGAGTCTGAGAGGTGAGGGAGCCCCGCGACAGGCTCAGCAGGAGGGCGGATAGTTGTGTGACCAGGCAAGCTGTGCTGAGCTCTACTGTGGCGCCGCCTCCTGGTAGAGGCTGGCACTGAGCCTGTGGGTAGGGGCGGCTGGAGACCGCCTCTCATGCGGTCCCTCTACCTGCTGGGGGCGGGGTGGAAGAAAGGCGGGCTCCAAGCGAGTGGGTGAGTCACTCCTGTCCCTTGGGTTAGGAGCGTCAGGACTTCTCTCCTTTCCCGGGGTCTGCGCATCGGCTCCAGTTCTGCGACTTCCTCGGCTACTCTCCTGGGCGGCGCGATTCCCATCTGAGGCTGGACCAGTCCTTTCCTTGTAAGTGAGGACTAGGTAAGTTCTCACCATTCGATACACTCTGTTAGGGTGCTGGCTGCGTGGAGGGGTGGGGGTGGGGGGTCTTCCAGACCTTGTCTCTGTCTGCTTTTTCTTCCTTTCTCTGGTTCTTTCCACTGTAGACAGAAAGTTAGATTTAAAAAAAAAAAAAAAAAAAAAAAACACGTCAGAGACTATCAAATCCTTGCTTAGACCCCCAGCTAAAACCAAACTCTGGAGCAGTGTTCTTAATTTTTCGGGTACCTTCAAATGTCTTGATGCGGCGTTTATGGGACAACGGATGTTTGATTTGTTTTGTCTTTGCTTACTTAAGCCCCCTTTTGTTCCTGAGCAATTTTTAGAGGTGGGGACAGGCGAGCTCAAGAGCCGAGCTGGGGGCTTTGCTTTCTTTATTCAGCAAGGTGGCAGGGTGTCTCACTGTGCCTTGAGTTGGGATCTTGGAGGAACCCTTTAGCCCAGAACACAACACACCGGAGCTGGAAAAGAACTGCAGTTATTGCATACCTATAAAGTGATCACAGACAGAATCAAAATATTTTGGAGGGACAATCTGTGCCAATGCAACAAAAATGTTGAGACAATTCATTAAAAGACTCCATGGAATATTCTAGGGAAAAAATTGGAGGCTATTGCTGCTTTTTTTATTTTCTGTTTTCAGAGATGCTTCAAAGCCTATTATTTCCTTTGCAGGAAGATCAATGAGAACCTATTCTGTTTCTTAGAAGGATTTGCCAGTACAAAGCTACACGTTAGTTTGTCTTCTATCCGTGTATCCTGCAAGGGAGTGTCAAAACTCATTGCTTTTAGAAAAATCAGCTTGGGGAGGGGGCGTTTCTCATTTCACTACCATTAAGCAGCAAAATGTTTCTGTGACCGTTACACTCTAATTATTGCTGTCGTTTTGAATAGGAGTAACAGAGAGAGCATGTGATATGCATGAAGCTGTGGCTCATGTTGACAGCCGACTGCTTGTCAGCATTATTCAGTCTAATGTGATATATTAACAGGTGGTCTGAACTGACATCACAAAATTATTCTGTCCTAGAAAACTTACCCGATGGTATGGTACCAAAGTATTCTTAACCCCAGGATTGGTTTTTATCTTGTGCGAGAAATATGGATGTGGGAATATTTTGTGGCAATTTATTAGCCCCTGATTATAGATGGCTATTTTCTGAATTGTCCTATGGATTACAATCTATGACTATAGGAAAAAAGCCCTCCTATCCCTCTTGGAAAAAAATTAGTGAAACTTTAGATGGTTAGTCAGAGAGCCCTTAATGCTCCCTTCTCAGTGACCCTCACGAAGCTTTTAAAATAAGTTATATTTCCCACTTCCCTGATAACCTAGCTCTTCACACTTTTATCATGACTCTTATTCACATTTTTGTCAGTGAGATTCCATAAAGTAGAGGTACATTGGAAACATGAGTAAATGATTAAATCATTTTGCAATTCATATTTCTCAAACAATTTATGGGCAACCTTTCTCTCCACCCCTAGAATATAATAATATAATCTATATAATTCAATGGTATTCAAAATGTGGGTCATCAGATTATACTGTTTTAAAAATAAATAGAAATATGCATATATACAAGTCCATATGTTTCACACACATACACATATCTATTTTAAAAGTACTTTTAGTAATAGAGAAGTTTGACAGCAATTGAATACAATTGTCCAATAATGTTGGGGCTCTGGGACAATACCTTACCTTTATGATTTCAGAACAGCTTCAACAGCTCCAGATATGATGCCCTTATACTGTATTCAAGTGCAAGAAACAAAGGATAGAAAAGAGCAAGGTATTTTCCTTCATGCAACTTCCTCTTTGCAGAGGAGAAAAAAATCCTATTTCCCTCAAAGTTTCCTAACAAATACCCCTTTTACCTCATTGTCAGGATCTGGGGGCATATAAACTGCTCTGAGTGGCAAGAGTGGTTGGGGAAACAGCAGGCCTTTTAGCTTCTATAATGGAAGGCTTATTGGGAGGGGTGTTGTTGATGGATTTGGAGAGCTAGCCAGAAGTTTTGCTAGGATGCTATGAAAATTTTTGTTTGAAATTGTGTTTGTGTTATTGGTTGGACCAAGCACTACTCAAGGTGGTAAAATCACATTTAGAAAAGATTCCATCTTGTTCAAAACCTTGTCTATGAAACCTTCATGTGTTGAACATTAATGCATATCTTGAGATTTTTAAGAGGCTTGACAATGGGACTCTGACGTTTACAAGTAAGGACTTGGAAAAGAGAGTAGGATTGGATGTTGTCCTTGGGGTAGAGCTTTCGTCACTGAATACTTCTGGCTTTATAAGAAAAGGGAGAAGACCAGGGAGGTTTTCAATTACTTTGTGAAACCCTGTATAACACACACAAACACCCCAAAACGGACTAATATGTTAACATTCAGAAGCTATAGCCTATATATATCCACATTCACATATAAATATGATATGCCTTCCATCAATATTAAATATAAACCAGGGTTTAGAGATATAGGGATATGGAAAAGATTTAGTACTTAAATGATGTTTAGTGCTGTTATACTAGAGCCTGGTGTGAGGATTTATAGAATCTAAGTCTTATCCGTTGGATCCTGGGGAGCCTGGAGGCAATGTAACAAGAGAAACTATGAAAACCTATCAAAACTGGGTGCTAAGAGATTTTCTTGAGGGAGGGACTTCTGTGTACTTGTCCTGTGGAAGATGTCCTACTGAAGGGCATTGGTTGGGGTGGGAGATAAAACCAAAATAAAAGGCCAAATAACAAATGATGATATATGAGGGGAACACTGTTGTCATGCACTGACAGCTGCTATTCTTGACTTCCTTCAAGTAGGAGTCCTCAATGTCTAGAAAGACCAACTTTGAAAACAACGGTCGGAGATTGAATAGGCAAGGATTAAGAGATTGAAATTGTAGATGTTAGATCTTAGAGCTCTGAGTCTTGGATGGTTTGCCTGTTAAGCCTGGTGTAGATATGAATAGCTTTCAAAGATTGCTTCACAGTAACAATTATCAGAAGGCTTTTTAAAAACCCAGATTTACGGGTTAATCCTTAGATCATTTATTGGAACTGTTTGGGAATGGAAACCAAGTTTATTAGTGTTTTAAAAACTCCAATAAATTCCAGTACCTACTTGAGTCTGGAGACTCTTAATTTTCTGCAACTGCCACACTAAATACCACAAAGGAAATGAGATAAAGAAAATACATTTATTTTCCCTGAGTCCTAGAGATAAAACATCCAAGATCAAAGTATCAATAGGCTTTTCTACTTGTGAAGCTAATCCCTTTGATTTGTATGCAGTTGCCTTCTTGCTGTGTTAGTAATAGCCTTTCTTCTGTGCATATCCGTGGTGTGAAATCCTCTTCCTGAGGACAAAAATCACAGCAGAAAGTTTACCATAATGCCCTCATTTTCATGTGATCAAATTGTTATAAGACCTGTTTCCAAATATAGTTATATTCTCAGGGCCTTGCTGTCAGAATTTGAACATAATACCGTGGAGGAAGGATACCATTCAACATATGACTTCTATGACTGCTGTATAAGCATGGTAGTTCTTACATTTAGATGTGAATATAAACTACCCAGAAACTTTGTGAAAATGCAGAACCAAGATGAGGCATGAGAGTGCAGAGTTATTCCAGATTCCTGGTCATCTAATGTTGCTGGCTCATGGACTGTCTTTTAAGTAGTGAGGTCTGTGTAGATCAGTGGTTATCAAGCTGTAGGAGTCACCAAGCTCAACATGAAGGAATTGTTAGAGACAGATTTCTGGGGTCTGATCTCAGAATTTCTGATTCCAGTAGTTTTGGGGAGATCCCAAGAATTTGCATTTCCAACAAGTTCCCAGACAATGTCCATGTCATTGTCTAGGGATGATGTTTTTGCAAGCCACAGATCCCTCATATTTTCACATTGTATGGTATTGGTGAAGTCAAGGTCATTGCATATAGCACACTATGTGAAGTTTATGATATTTGCTATCTTAATACTGACAGTATTACATTTGTCAACATTAGCCCCCTCCAATAGAACAGTGGATTAGAAAACGCTTCATTGGAAGTTTTATATGTCTTCTAGAAGTAGAGGTAGGTGGATACATGTAGCCTCACTTGTCTCTAGTGACGTTCTTTAACAAGAGAGCTAACTTGCAGCTTGCTATTTTTACCAGCTTAAAGGTGATTATATAAGATTTCTATGCAATTTTAAAAGGTTTAACCGCTCTAGGGAATATATGTCTCCCAAAGGAGCAATGGGAATTTCTCAAAACACATTAATTTAAAATAATTTCTTATTTGGGGGACATCATTTCTGCACGAGACTCATAGTGTACTACATCCAATGGTATTTCTTCCCCAAATAACTGGAGATGAGAAAAAAAATTTGTGTGTTTCTTGAGAGTTAAATGAGTAAGATTCATTTCTGTGGATGTTTTTAATTATTTATAAAATATGTATCTAGCACTTTTATCACCTCATGAATGTGTATATATATTTTCATTATTGTTAATGTTATGCATTATATGCATTCATTTCTAATTCAGTAAAACAAGATTATATTTTTTGAAGATTTATTTTATCACTTAATTATTTGGGGGTGAGTTAGTATGGGTATGTATGTGGACAATGTGCATGTTTGTGAAAATATCAGAAAAGGATATCAGATCTCTGCTGGAGTTACAGGCTGTTTATGAGCCACCTAATGAGAGTGCTGGTAACTGAACTTAGGTCTTCTTCAAGAGCAGTATGCACTCTTAAACACTGGCTAGCTCCCCTAACTCCACAGTGAAGTTTCTTTATGCCCCATTTACTCTGGAGCTAGATAGAAAAAAAAATTGCTTTGCTAAAATATTTCCCTAGTACATTTTCCAAAATTATGCTAGATATAAAGGGTTTTTATTATGAGTAAACCACTCCTTTAGCTCTGAAAAAGCAAGTGATATCTTTTCCCCATTTGGTAAGTGTTTTGAGTTTACCTTCCCAGCTTTTCCCCAATTTGCACTTGTTGTTTTTGTCATCCCTTTCCCTGTGCACTGTCTAGGGGAAGTGTTTTAGGTAGTGTTTCTAGTCTAAGCATCTGTTTCACTTGATAAGACAAGCCCATTTGTTAAGATGGATACAACAGGCTGTCAGAGCGCCATGAGATTAAATATTTGAACTGTTACAGTGAATTCTGCTTCTCCTGATTTCGTGCTCAGCAATCAACCTTATGACACCACATGTTCACTGCCTACAGGGAGAGGACAACCTGGTCAGGCTATTTGGTTTGCCTGACAGTTCCATTTTTTTCATTGTAAATTATTAAGCCAACACTGGCTTTAAACACTTCTGACTGTTGTGGGAATGAGTCCGCAGGAAGCACCTAAGCCTGATCAATTCAAGGCCACTGATAAGATCTCTTATCTGACAGATGGCTCCAGGCCAAGTCCCGATGCTGCTGACTCACTAAAGTGAATTAAAACCAGCCAGCATTTATTACTATTAAGCATTTTCTGCATACCAAGCACCATACAATTTTATTTACCTTATCCCATTTAGCTCTCATTATAACTCTGAGAGTTATTAGGTATTTTCATTTCATAATTTAAAGGCAGATATGTAGATTTAAAATTTGCCCGGAGTCACATGGCTACTATGATAGAATTTTTTTTAATTTAACTTATTATTTTTTTAAATATCAATTCCCTTATGGCATTTTTATATAAATTTAGTCTGGGTTTCATGTCTCACCCCGACTTACTCTCTGCTTTCCCCCATATGCTTGTCCCTATCCATGCTTGTACACTTCTGCTCTTAGTATTTTTTTTTCCACTCCTAGTGACAGAAACCTTGAGTTGCCCTCCAGTATTCATCCTCACATTCTCTCTATGGAACTGAATCCCAATTTTCTTGCTAGTGGCAGTGTATTTCATGAATAGTCGATCATATAGCATCTCTCACACCTGAATGGATGTGAAGCTATGACAGAATTTTCCACTGAGAGAAAACTGTTTTGTGGACTACATCTCAGAAGCCTGAGGACAGGGAGTTGTCATGCTTGAGAGGAGAGCCTTTTCCTCCCCTCCGCTTCTTTTTGTTTTGGGTAGAGAATGCAAACATGAAAGCTGCTGTCACCTTAGACCATGGGAGAGCTTGCTCAAGGTCAGCTAGCCTTGGGCTCATTGCAACAGCCAAGTGAAGAAGAAAACCTGGCCTGTGTGGGTACCAGGGAACTTCTGTGGCAGTCCTACTCCAGGTATATTTGTCTGTTAACAGAACTAACTGCCATTCTCTGACCAGAGGAAGCAAAATCAGAATGGTTATTTGGTAGGCAGTAGACAGTATCTACACAGTATATGCCAAAGACCCAATATGTTAACTGTAACATATGTTTGGATTTCAATTCTGCCACTTACTAGCTGTGTCTACTGCATACACCCTTACAGCATTTTAAAACCCATACATGTATATATATATTATATGTTGATCATATTCTCAGTCATTCATTGACTCTTCCTTGTCTTGCCCTTCACCCTATATTAGTTCCTCTTGTCCTGCTTGATGGTTTAAAATGTTTATTACATTTATTTGTTTGTTTGCTTATTTATTTATCTATTTATTTATATGAATGTGTGTCTTATTCCCCTTGATGGTTTAAAATGCTTATTACATCAATCTATCTATCTATCTATCTATCTATCTATCTATCTATCTATCTATCTATCATATATCTATCTCTGTAAATGAGTTTGTGTCTGCACCCCCCCCCCCAAGCACATGCATGCACTTGAACTAGCACTAGCATACAAACATGCACACAGAGGTCAGAGGATAATTTTTAGAGGCCGTTTCTCCCTTTTACCGTGTTGGGGCCTGGGGATTGATCTGAAGTCATCAGGCTTGGTGAAAAGCATCTTTGCTGGCTGAGTCACCTTGCCAGTTAAACATTTGTCTGTCTGTCTACTGATTTGTATCTTGGGGTTGTGAAGCCTGTGCCATGATGGGACAACTTTCAAGTGTTGGTTCTCTCTTCCATCATGTGGGTCTGGAATCAAACTCAGGTCATTAGGTTTAGTACCTTTACCCATTTAGCCATCTCACTGGCCCATCCTTGCACAGTTTACTTCTGTTTTTATTTTGTACATAAATGCATTATGGTTTGTGTCTACATAAATCTAGGAACCACAAATTAAATAAAAAGTGACCATCCTGAGAGATTCAGTTCAGCTTTTAGTCAAGCCTCTGGTCTAGTAACTAACTTGTATATTCAGGTAGTGCCTCCTCTAAATCATAGTGACTCTCTCAGGTTCTATACTAGGGCTTCTTTGATATTTCCACACTAATGTTTGTTGGAGTACCCTAGCACTCCAGGATTCAACCCTTCACTTCCTTGTCAAATGGGAGTTGGAAATGGATCCTCTTTTATTACTACCTTTGAATACATAACTCTCTTTTGTATTTTTGTATAGTTTGATTTTAAGAGGCTCTCCAAGGATCTAAATAAGATTAAACTCTAATTTTCTACAGTTGTAGATAAGTTAGAAATATTAGTCTTCTTTTTACCTAACTTCCTACTTCTATTCACTGAAAACTCTACCCCAACCAAATTTACCTGTGTACAAACCTTAGTTTCAGTCATTGTATTCCAGAGGAACTTATTTTAATTTTGACTCAATATTTTATATAGTTAGTCTGGATTCTTCCTTGTAGCAATAATTAATTCATTTCATTCTAAAAACAAATAACTATACTTTTCTATTTTCCTATAAATAGATGATTAGATTATTCTAGTTTTTTAATTATGAATCTTGGTATGATGGACATTTTGTAGTCAAGGCTATATTGTGAGACCTTGTCTCAAAAATATCTGCATTTTATAATATCACCAGTACTGTAATGTGACATGAAAGATGCCTGGGGTTTCTTTGGGTGATACAGTCATGGATTCTGCTAATGTCACTGTAATTTGTTGCCTGCATTTTTAATTGAAGCACATACTGAATTTCAGTTAGAGATTAGTAGATGTAAGGAGTTACAGAGACAAAGTTTGGAGCTAAGAAGAAAGGATAGACTATCTAGAGACTACCCCACCCAGGGATCCATCCCATAACCAGCCAACAAACCCAGACACTATTGCATATGCCAGCAAGATTTTGCTGAAGGGACCCTGGTATAGCTGTCTCATATGAGGCTATGCCAGTGCCTGGCAAATACAGAAGTGGATGCTCACAGTCATCTATAAGATGGAACACAGAGCCCCCAATGGAGAAGCTAGAGAAAGCATCCAAGGAACTGAAGGGGTCTGCAATCCTATAGGTGGAACAACAATATGAACTAACTAGTACCACCAGAGCTCTTGTCTCTAGCTGCATATGTAGCAGAAGATGGCCTAGTTGGCCATCATTGGGAACAGAGGCCCCTTGGTATTGCAAACTTTATATGCCCCAGTACAGGGGAATGCCAGGGCCAGGAAGCTGGAGTGGGTGGGTAGGGGAGCAGGGTGGGGGGAGGGTATAGGGAACTTTCAGGATAGCATTTGAAATGTATATAAAGAAAATATCTTATAAAAAAATAAAAATCAAAAAATGTATTTTTCCCATTCAAGTGAATAGAATTTCTAAGTTTGTTGTGTAGCTATGTGTGTGTAAAGATCAACCACATATGCCATTCTTTTTATAATATTTTATTGTTTAAAATGATTTTTAAATTCAAATCTATTTTGGTGATATTTTCCCTTCCTCAAAGTTCTTCTAGTCCCTCTCCCCCTCTGTACCCACCCAACTTTAATTTCTTTCTCCAAAAACAAAAATCCCAATACAACAATAAATCACCCAAAACCAAGAAAACAAAATAAAACTGAACCCCCTCAAAAAAAAAAAAAAACCTAAACCATCAAATAGTAACCAAATAAAAACACACACAAAAACTGTGGCGTCCATTATATGTTGGTCAACTTCTCCTGAAGATGAGGCCTGCCCTGGTAAGTATACCCAGTCTCACTCTCTTGGAGAAAACTGATTTCCCCGCTCCCAGCAGGAATGAATGTTAACAGTTCTGCTGTTAACCTTCATCTTAATGGCTTGGTTTTTATTTATTTATTCATATTTTTTAAACAATAACAAAATAAAGTATAATAAGATAAAACAAAAATTATCACATAGAAATTGGACAGGACAAACCAACTGAAGGAAATATCTTATAAAAAAATAAAAAAAAATCAGAAAAATGTATTTTTCTCATTCAAGTGAATAGAATTTCTAAGTTTGGTGTGTGTGTAAAGATCAACCACAGATGCCATTCTTTTTTTTTTTTATCATTTCTTATTGTTTAAAATGTTTTTTTAAACAATAAAAAGTGCCCAAGAGAAAGCACAATATTGGTTTGCATACTCAAGAATCCCATAAAGTCACTAATCTGGAAGCCATGATATATAACCTGGTGAAGGCCTGTGCAGACCCTGTGCTTACTGTTTTCTGAGTTCAAATGAGCTTTGCTCATGGGGATTTAGAGAACTTTATTTGGTGTCCTTCATCCCCTCTGACTCTTACACTCTTTCTGCCTCCTCTTCCTCTGAGATCTGAGGAAGGATTTGATGGAGACATCCCATTTAAAAAAGAATTATCCTGCCTCTGCCTCCCAAGTGCTGGGATTGAAGGTGTGTGCCCCCACGAGGCCAGTGTGGTCTACAGAGTGATTTCCAGGACAGCCAGGGCTACACAGAGAAACCCTGTCTCGAAAAACAAAAAGAAAAGAAAAGAAGAGAAGAGAAGAGAAGAGAAGAGAAGAGAAGAGAAGAGAAGAGAAGAGAAGAGAAGAGAAGAGAAGAGAAAAGAAAGAATTATCCAAGCTTTCTCACTCTCTGCACAGTGTCTGGCTGTGGGCCTTTGTATTTGTTTCCATCTGCTTGTGGAGGGAGTTTCTCTGATGCTGGTTGAATAAGGTACTGATCTATGAGTATAGAAGAATATCATTAGGAGTCATTTTTATCATGGCATCTTTCTTTCTTTTTTTCTTTCCTTTTTGATAAGTATTCTTTGGTTTTACCTTAGGTCCCTGGGAGATCCAGTCTCAAACTGTAAAGCACAGTGTTAGGTATGGGTTCCATCTTGTGAAGCGGGCCTTAAGTTAAGTCAGTTGTTAGAGCTTTGTGCCACCATTGCCCTAGCATATCTTGTAGGCAGTACACCATTATAGACAAAGAATTTGTAGCTGCATTGGTGTTTACATCAATCTTTTGAGAACTCTCAGAGTATCTCCCTGTCCCAAATACACTGGAACATATGGGTGAAGGCTCTATGCAAGCACTGACTTGGCATTTGATCTGAGTTGTACAGGTGTTGTCTTCAGCAACGGGGTCTTGCTGTCAGTTTTTGGAAAGAAGCTTGGTTATCACTGACTTCACAGCTAATATCCACATGTTACTGAATACCTACTATCCTTTTTCTGGACCTAGGATAGTTTACTCAGGATGATGTTTCTCCAATTCCATCTATTTACCGCCAAATTTCATGATGGCATTTATTTGTTTGTGTGTTTGTTTTTTTTGAGACAGGGTTTCTCTGTATAGCCCTGGCTGTCTTGGAACTCACTTTGTAGACCAGGCTGGCCTCGAACTCAGAAATCTGCCTGCCTCTGCCTCCCAAGTGCTGGGATTAAAGGCGTGCGCCACCATGCCCGGCTCAATGGCATTTATTTTTAATGGCTGAGTAACACTCTATTGAGTAAATGTACCATGTATTCTTTATTCATTCTTCTGTTGAGGGACATCTATGTTGTTTCCAATTTCTGGATATTATGAATAGAGCAGCAAAGGCCATGGTTGAGCAAGTGACTTGGTGGTAGGATGAAGCATCCTTTGGGTATATGCCCAAAAGTGATGTAGCTGTATCTTGAAATAGATTGATTCCTACATTCCAGAGGAACTGCCACACTGATTTCCATAGTGGCTGTACAGGTTTGGACTCCCACCAGTAACATATGAGTGTTCCCCTTATTCTACATCCTCACCATCACTTGTTTTGTTGGTCTTAGACATTCTGACAGTTTTGGAGTCCCACAGTAGTTTTGATTTGCATTTCTGTGATGGCTAAGGATGATGAACATTTCTTTAAGTGTCTCTCAGCCATTTGAAATTCCTCTATTGAGAATTCTCTGTTTAGATATGTTCTCCATTTTTAAAAAACTGGATAATTTGGTTCCTTGGCACTTAGTTTATTGATTCTTTTATATATTTTATTAGCCCTCTATCAAATGTGTATGTAGCTGGTGAAAACCTTTTCCCATCCTTTAGGCTGCTGCTTTGTCTGAATGATAATGTCCTTTTGCAGATGCTTCTCAGCTTCATGAGGTCCCATTTATTAATTGTTGATCTTAGTGCCTGTGCCAGTGTAGTTCTGTTTAGAAAGTCTTTTCCTGTGCCAATGAGGTCAAGGCTATTCCCCACTTTCTATTCTATTAGGTTGAGTGTATCTATTTGCATTCTTCTGCATGCAGACCAACTAAAAAGTGACAGCCCATGTTGGTGAGGAACCTTCCTACATTGCTGGTTAGAGTGCAAACCAGTACAGGCGCTATGGGAATTGGTGTGAAAGCTCCTCTTTCAATCCATTTGCCATTTGATGAAGATTCTATATTTTTTCCCAGTGTATATGTCAGGCTTCTTTATAAAAACCAGATGTCTACAGTTATGTGGACTTTTTTCTGGGTCTTCAGTTCAATTCCATTGACCAGAATATCTGTTTTTATGCCAATATCATGCTTTTTTTTTTAAATTTTATAGCTCTATAGTACAACTTGAAATTGGGAATGGTGAGACCTCCAATTGTTCTTTTATTATTCAGGGTTGTTTTTGAAATCCTGGGTTTGTTTGTTTGTTTGTTTTTTCCACATGAAATTGAAAACTGTCCTTTCAAGATCTGTGAAATTTGTGAAGGACTTTGATGGGGATTGCCTTGAATCTGTCGATTGCTTTTGGTAGGATGGCCATGTTTATTGTATTAGTCCTATGGATCCATGACCACAGGAGATCTTTACATCTTCTGAGATCTTCTTTAATTTCTTTCTTCATTAAAAGGTTTTATTTTAATTATACAAGTTTTTCACTTCCTTGGTTAGTTTACCCAGAGGCATTTTATGTTATTTGAGGCATTGTGAAAAGTGTTGTTTCTCAATTCCATTCTTAGTTCATTTGCCATTCATTTATAGGAAGGCTACTAGTTATTGTGGGTTAATTTTTTAATTAATTTATTCTGTCATATATTATATCCCCATCCCGTCTTTCCAGTCTCTCTCTACACCTCACCCACCCCACCTCCATTTTCCTTCAGAAAATGGCAGGCCTCCCCTCATATTAAGGCTGGATGAGGCAACCTAGTAGGGGGAAAGGGCCACAGTGGCAGCCAACAGTCAGCCACAGTGTTAGCTGCTTTCACTGTTAGCTGATCCTCAAGAAGCTAAAGCTACATAACTGTAATATATGTGGTGAGGGCCTAGTCAGTCCTATTCAAGCTCCCTGGTTGGTGGTTCAGTCTCTTTGAGCTCCTATGAGTCCAGGCTTGTTGATCCTGTGGGTCTTCTTGTGGTGTCCTTGATCCTTCTGACTCCTACAATCCTTCCTGTTAACTTTGTATCCAGCTACTTTTTTTGAAAGTGTTTACCATTGGTAGGAGTTTTCTGGTGGGATTTTTAGGGATATATATATATATATATATATATATATATATATATATATATATGCATATCATCTGCAAATAAAGGCCTCTTCCTTCTAGTTTGTATGCCCTGCTCTCCTTCAGTTGTCTTATTGCTCTGGCTAAAACTTCAAGTACTTTATTGATAGGTATGGAGAGTAGACAGCCTTTTCATGTTTCTGATTTTAGTGGGATTGTTTTAAGTTTCTCCCCATTTAAGTTGCTGATGACTATGAGCTTGCTGTACACTCCCTTTATTATATTTAGGTATGTCCCTTGTACCTCTGATCTCTCCAGGACTTATATTATGAAAGGGTGTTAGATTTTTTTTTCCAAAAGCATTTTCTGTATCTAATGAGATGATCATATGGATTTTTCTATGTGTTTATATGGTATATTACAGGTGTCATTCTTAAGGAACCTCCAAATTGTTGTTTTTGTCTTTCTTTTAAATGTAGGCTTCTCCTGTATCTGCATCACCAGCACTGGGATTAGAAACCTATGTGCCACCACAAGTACTTCACCAACTGAGCTATGTCTTACAGCCCGTCTAAAATTCATCCAAACATGCTTAGAAACCATCTCACTTGAAATCACAACAAAGGAGAAACAATAATTATAAAGTGAACACCAATGGTATCTAAGTCACAGGCCACAAGGATAGCAGTTTAGTCAGTAAAAGGTGGAAGGTCTATATGTGCATCCCTTGGCCCAGCCTCACTTCCCACAGCTTCTAAGGACTTTCTCCTCCAACCTTTTTCAAGTAGGTCTCCATATTTCCATCTGGACCTTCTGACCTTTGTTGCGGCCTGCCCGCAGTCCACAACACGAACGGTTCAACTGAGAATGGCAGTTCGCTGAAAAGAGAGGAATCTAGACGGGGCGGAAGAAACAATGGAGCCAAGACAACAAGTTCTGATCAAGGCTCAATTTTACTATTTCCAGACACTCAGTTATAAAGGAAGGGGGAGGGAACCCAATATCCCGCCAAGTAACTCAGGGTCCAGTAGCAGGACGAACACGTGTGTGCCTCCAGGCAGCAAAGGCAGGTTTCAGCAGTGGGCGTGGCAGGACGAATGAGCCGGTAGCTCCACCCTTGAGCAAGCAGGTTCCAGGCTGGGGGAAGGGAGGCCACAGACCTTAAATGAATCAATCTTTTGATTCCACTCTTTTTCTACTGAGAACCATCCACTGCAGAATAACTTTCTGCTGGCCCCCACATGATAGATAGCACAGAGTGGGTTTTTTTTTTTTTTTTTTTTTTTGGTATCCCCTGGCTTGTCTTCTTCAAAGCTTTTCCACTGGGGCGAGCAGGAAGTAGTAAGCAAAGCCTATGCAAGGCCCCTGCCTCCATTGCTTTCAGACATAGCAAATCTGCTTTTTTTTTTAATATTTATTTACTTATTTACTTTATTCACATGTGTGCATGTGTGCATGAGCCTACATGTGTGTATGTGCAGCATGTGTATGCCTGGTGCCAATGGAGTTCAGATGAATATATCAGTTTCCTTTGAATTGTAACTACAGATGGTTGTAAGTCATCATGTGGGGGTGGAAATGGAACCTGGATCCTTTACAAAAGCAGCCAAAGGCTCTAAACCACTGAGCCATCTCTCTAGCCCTTAATACATCACAACTTTAAAATGTGAGAAAAAGAAACATTTTCCTGACTGCCCATAAATAAAGACTGTTCAAATACACAGCACAGATAGTGTGTACTTATTAGGCAGTTTATATATGCTGGGTACTTTCTCAGCTCAGAGTCCTTGTCAAATGGGCTCATTGTTAAGGTATAGCTTTAGTCATGGCTGTTTCCTGGGCCACACAAATACCTGGATCATGTTTGAATTTTCTGCTTGTCTGAATGTGATTAGTTATTTCATTTGTATATTCTGTAATATGCATAAATTAAATGTTTCTCCAGAATTAATAGTGGATATTTATTATAGTTTATTTTTAGGAATAGCTTTGTTTACAGAAAAATACCACAAAGATAGGACAAAGAGTTCCATATACATATATCCAGCCTACCCAGTGGTGTGGCATGTTTATTAGATGAAGTGATATTGATATGCCACCATTAAATAAAGTCCATAATAAATACAGTCTATATTTTATTCAGATCTAAAAAATCTTTAACTAGTAAACTTGTATATGTTCTAGAATACCATGCAGAGTAATTCCCCAACAACATTTAATTTGATTTCTCCTAAGTTCCTTTTGACTGTGACAATTTCTCAGAGCGCCTTTGATTCTGATGATCCTGACAGTTTAAAAGAACATAGATCAACTGGAATTTGTCTTATGTTTTTTATAGGTGCTGTGTTTTGGAGAGGAAGACCATAAAGGTTAAATGTTATTTTAACCCCATAATGATATAGGTATATACTGTCATCATAACCGGTTACTTGATGTTTATCTTGGCCACCATCTAGCTGAGGGAGTGTTGGACAGGTCACATTGTCTGAAAGGGATTCTGTGCTCCAACTTCCCTACTGAAAAACCAAGTCACTAGGCACAGGTGCCACCTGAGGAATTAGGAATTATCCTTCATTTCCTTGAAGGTAAAATATCGAAATAAGTTACTTGAAATTCTGCCCTGGAGATTTATCACTTCTCTCTAATTTACTTACATATTCATTCAGTCAAGCATTTGTTTATGCCAGTTAGGATTAACAGTAATGAAATTTCATCAAATAACTCAATAATCCAATTTTATCTTCCACCAGTGACATGAATTTCTGTGTCTATGGCTGTGGTTCCTAAGCTTGGGTGAAAAAAAGTGAAATCAGTGGAGGATACACGTGGAATCTGTTCATTATAGTCGTTTTGTATATAATACTTTATGGTTTTGTACAATTTTCACTAAATGAATGATTTAGTGACACAGTGAATTCTACTATAAAAGGCACAGTAAAAGAAATTTGACAGCTAAAGAGTACAGAGTGAAAATTAAAATCTTCTTCTATTTTTGTACCTTTGTACTCCTTTTCAAAGGAAGTCCTATCGTTATTAAACATTTATTGATGTATATTTGTGTGGGCCTGAGTGTGTGTGTGTGTATATATATATATATATATATATATATATATATATATACATTACATATGTGCAGGAATCTTAAGAGTTAGAAGAGGATATTGAATCCCCTGGAGCTAGAGTTATATGTAGTTATGAGATATCAAATGTGGGTTACTGAATCCTAGATTCTCTACCAAAACTGCAAGTGTTTCTAACCCCTGAACAATTTCCTTAGCTTCTAATACTTCTATTTCGATAAAAATTTCATAGATGCAGTAGCTGTCACTCTGCCACTTTAGATTCTAAGGAAAAGGGCCAGGAAAGAGACAGGAGACTAAAGCTAAAATGGTGTATGCAGGATGAGTGGAGCAGACCAAAGAACTATGGAATTCTTAATTCTAGCACTGCATTTGTTTAGCAAACTGTTTCCCAAGATTTAATGTTTTTCTGGTGCAGTTCTCTATTTCAACCCCTGACTAGCATACAGTGTGGCCATATCCGTCAATTTTCTTATTTGGAATAATCAAATAAGCTATGTCTACTTTAAGCAGATGTCTATATTTGAGGGAATTATGTGGTGGGATATGTATGGTTCCATTTATCCCCAATGATAACCATGGCTTGAAGACAAGAGAATTTTTAATTTCATTCACTAAAGGAGAATATTTCCACATCCTTCCATTCTGAGGCTGACCATGTGACTTGCTTTGGTCAATGAGATGCTATTGTATAGATGCGATACAGGAGGACATTTAAGTAATGACGTGCACAGTTCTCCTTCTGTTCATTATCTTGCATTATTCAAGAGAACATGACAAGCCCAGCTTGGTGAAGGATAAGAGACATGTACTTTAGAACTAAGTCGTGGAATATTGCAGCTGAAGCTATTCTAGGTTGATTGACAGCTACCTGACACCCAGACATTCGTGATCTGAGTTGCAGCTAACCACAGCACAGATACATGAACATTTTCCAAAGGAGAAGAGAGGTTCAGCCTTCTTGGAAAAGACTGACACCTAGATACCTTATTCAGGTGCTTTATTCAAACATAATACAAGGTTACTTGGGACTGGGAAAGGTTCCAACTACCGGAGTTATATTACCATTGCTGCCCATGAGGGCAGACAACCCACACAAATCTCAATCACTTTTGATTATGGCTAGCTTGCTGGAGGATGAGACATGTAATTCAGAACTAAGTCATGGGTATTGGAACTGACGTTATCCTAAGTATAGGATATAGGTATATATAGGTATAGAGGTATAGCATGCATATATATATATATATATATATATATATATATATATATATGTGTGTGTGTGTGTGTGTGTATATACATACATACGTATATATATATATATATGCTATAGGTATATCTATGCCCTGTAGGTATATCTATGCTATAATACATATATATGTGCATATATGCTATAGGTTATACACACACATATATACACACACATATATATATATATATACATACATACATTATATATATACATATATATACATATATATACACATATATACATATACACACACACACACACACACACACATATATATATATATATATATATATATATATATATATATATGCTATAGGTTTAGGACCACAGCAAGCAAGAACTACAGGTTTGCCTGGAGTGTCTCGGGACCAAGGTCTGTGCAGTTGAAAGCTCCCATGTAGCACCAAGTGCAGACTTTCCAGAGAGAAAACATTTATTTAAGGTTCAAACAGCCCCCCCAAATTCTCAGTCTACTGATTGACCCAAACATAGCAAAGGCTCTGCTGAAACATTTCACTCAAAGTCGGACACAAAGGCTTTATTATACATTTCACTATAGTGACATCATTATGATGACAATAAATAACTGGCACCAGCATTTTAAAGAATTTCTGGAAAGGCTATGAAACTCTTTTCTTTTTCTTTCTTTCTTTTTCTCCACTAATTTATTTATTTATTCATTTTCCATTCTGATTGCTGCATTTCTCCCAGTCCACCCTCACAGAGTCACTATCCCCTTCCCCTCCTCTTCTCCTCTGAGGGGATGGGGGCCCTTCAGGGTATCCCTCCACCCAGGCACATCAAGTCTCTGCAGGGCTTGGTGCATCTTCTCCTACTAAGGTCAGACAAGGCAGCCCAGCTACTAGTACATATCCCACAGACAGGCAACAGTTTCTACGATAGCTCCTGCTTCCATTGTTGAGGAACTCACATGAAGATCAAGCTGCACGTCTGCTACATATGTACCTAGGGGGCCTACGTCCAGCTTGTGTATACTCCCATAAAACTCTTTTCAATGCTAACTGGATGACAGCATCACCAATTAAACAACAGGATAGTTTTTTAGATTTATTTTCACTTCTCTTATTGTGATACTAGGAATGTATATTAGGATCTTCACCTGGTGTTCCACAGAGAAGGCAGTATTGCTACAACTCAGTACTTGCAAAAATCAGTGATTTCCATATTGCATTCATACTGTGGATATTCGTAACCAGTATAACTTAAAACACATATTTAACTCTAGCTGCAAGAGAGTCAGGAAAACAAAGGGGGAAGTTTTGTTTTGTTTTCTTGTGTGTGTGTGTGTTGTGTGTGTGTGTGTGTGTGTGTGTGTGTGTGTGTGTGTGATGTATGTCTGTTAAGCTTTCTATACTCTGAAGTACAAGAAGGCTTTCTAGAAAGAGATTGAGAAAGACTCTGGAGGTGTAGAGAAAAGATTATATGTCTTGATCCCCTTTGAATCTTCTATCTCTGCATAGGGTTGGTTAAACTGTTAATATTCCCACAACTAGGAGTCCCAAGGGAAGAAGACTTGGGCCTTGGTAATGCTTTGTTCCTGAATTGCTATTCCAGTTCAAAGACTACAGAAAAGCAGTTTGGTTTTCATCTTCATGATGACAAAGGGAACAATCTGCCTCTTCCTCTTTTGTTTCTGGCTGAATAGGTAGCCTGTGAATAAGCTCAGGTTAAACATTTCCTTCAATAGACTGAACACTGAAAACAAGGACTTTGACCTCATTTTTCTACTTTCTCTGTATAAGAGTGAAAAGCTACAGCAAAAACATTAAGAAAGGCTTATTGCCTGCTTCTTTTGAGATGTGAATGCAAAGAAAGAAACAAATGCCTATACCATCTCATCTTCTACACTCATAAGTCAATCTCTGTGACCCAAATAGCTAAGTACCTTACAGGGGGGTCCATTGGGCTGATCACATGTCAACTCATCTCCTCTCTTCAGTGGCTGATCACATGTAAACTCAACCCCTCTCTTCAGCTCTAATGATCCTCTGTAGTGCTTGGTATGGAGCACAGGCAAACAATGGCTGGAGTCATTTCTACTAAATGAAAAGCCTCTGAGTGTAGGTGTATTTATTTGTAAAGTACCATTTTTAGAAACTGGCCACATGGAACTTTTATTTGTTCTCCTTTCTCCTCCTGAAGATCATGTTCTAGTTAAATATTTGTTGAATGAAACATTTTCATGACCTTTTGCGTTTTAATGCAAAGGGCAAAACCATGTTTCTCCAGATATTAGAAAGTTAAATAAGATAAACAAAAATGAGAAAGATTTCATTTCTGCAGTGAGTGCAGTTTTAGTTAGTTTTGATGAAAATTACTATTTGGCTCTACAGGTACTGTTGGAACCTGCCTGGTTACTAGTGAAATTGGGAGAAAGCCTATCAGATGCTGGGTGTATAGCTTCATAAGCAGATGGTCTGACAAAATTCCCCACAATGGCAACATGACAGGTACATTTACTTGCAGGACCAAATATATTATGATATCTTTGTTGCCAAAACACTGTTTGGCCCACATGGCCTTGTATATTTAGTCACTGGGTTAAATAAAGATCATTGCGTATTGATGACAAGTCTAAATAATCTGCCTGGCCAACGAGGAGATTGTGGAAGCCACTCATTATTTTTGTTATTTCCTGAAGTAGTTTTTTTGTATGTTATGAAAAACATTCACGACAAGGTCAAATATATCTGGTCTATAAGATGCCAGAGTAGAAGCAAATATCTGCCAACACAGATTGGCTTTGTCTCTCTATAGACTCATCTTTGTTAGGCGACCAATATAACCACTGATCTTTGATGATATCATAGACTTTTCTCCCTTTTCTTACTCTCTTTACCCTCTCCAGAAGATCCCTCTGGCATTTCTTGTAGTTCACTGGACAAGGCCTTGTCTGATCTAGATGAAGGAAAAGCTTAGCTAAAAATCTCCAATTGTCGTGATTTGCTCGGCCTTTCTTTACTGCTCTTGCCTCTAAATTTCTGAAACAGCTGTGGTTTTGTTTTGATGTCTAGATGAGCTTTCTATGTCCCCCAAGAGGATGACTAACAGTTCAGCTGTTAGTGTCTGGACAATATAAATTAATTGTGATTCTGCATACCAAAACCTTACACACATAGTCTGTTTTTAGTTCCTGGGATATGGTCTCTGGAACTCCAGCAAAAACCTACAGTGCTTGGGCAGCACCTCCATGCGCATGTAGACCTAACGTCTGACTTTGTTCTCTTACTATTAAAAGTCCATAGAATCCCTATATTACCGAGCCTCATCCAATTCCTTTACTGCTTCTGCGCTAGTAGAGGGGAAGGGATTCTGCATTAGTTTTCGTTTCAAATTCCTTCATGTAGTTTGCATGAATGAAGTGCTGGAAGCTACAAGAGCTTTAACTCTGGGATGTGATTGATTTTCTCATCTAATTCTGTCAACTACATTAAGAGGTGATCATTCCTCCTTGGAGTTAAAGAAACTGAGGCATGAACAAGATAAGTAAGATAACAAGATGAAGCAGAGGAGCCAGGCTTTACACTAAGGCATTCTGTCTCTGTCCTCTTAGCCACCATACCACAACTGCCTTTCCTGTGGCTTGTGCTATCTATTGATGCCTCTGGATACTCAAAAAACAAAGCTACCATGAACCTCTTCAGCTATGCTCCTATGCTACCAAGAATCCTAGACCATCCCCTTGGTGGAACTAAATGGGTGGGAAATCATTTGGCTACATCCCTAAGGCCACAACAATACTGCATTTCAGAAAGATCCACGACTTGAAGATAATTACCTCTTATCTAAGGACCTGCAGAGCCAGAATGTGACTTTACACTGAATAAACTGTAATGTCATCACCGTTTATCAATTGTAATTGTGTGTATGTTACACGACTTTAACACAACATTTTCAAATACTACGTGTTTGCTAGCATTTCTGTGTCTTAAACTTTCCCTCACCCTCTGGTACTCTTCAGAGCAAAGCACAGTGGAGCTATCTTTTACACCTATTAGAAAGTCACACGCGTCTTCTACACCAAATTAAATAAACATGATGGTGAGGATGAGAGGAAACATGCCAGAGTATCTTTGTTTCCCTTGGAAATGGAATTCTGAGTGGAAGGACAACAGTGAGTCACTGATGGTGAAATGCTACAAATGTAGGGTTTAAATCATTAGTTTATGGTCATTTCTTGTTTCCTGTCATTTGTTTGGTATGCATGCAAGGACAATTGTCCCCCCCCCTTTGCCTTTTATAGTCTCATAACTGAGACATCTGTCCTGAAATGCCTCAGCCAACCCTTCTAGCTCATCATTTTGAAGAACAAAGATTAAATTTCCAACATTGTCCAGGAATGTTAGGCATGTGCTCTTTCTTTTGGAGGATATTGGAGAAAATACCACCTATTCTCTTTTGAAAATGATGTTGGGTGGAAAACCTCCAAGGCAGAGAATTACAAAACTTGTAGTTATAGGATTCAAGTATCAGAGAGTAAATCTGCATGTGGGCATACAAGAAAAAATTTCTAGGACTTAGAGTTTATGGTCCATTTAAAGGGTATGATTGAATTAATAAGATAAGTAAATATTAGTCTAGAGTAAATTAGAATGTACTTTATAAAACATTTAAATTCATATTTCCTATTCCTTTGGTGCTATGAGCTGAGTCTGGAGGGAATGTACTATGTGTGTACACAGTTCTTCCATGTGCCTTCTGGCAAGGTCCTTTGTTATCCTTGGAATCGAAGGGATCTCTGTAGTGCAATTAAATTGTGTTTAGTTCTTTTGATTTCAGAGATGGGTGGGAGGGATGTATGATCTCTCCCTTTCTCCCATTCATAAGCCTGGACCATGATTTGTGACTGCTAGGAATCCATTTCTTCCTCCATTAGTCTCAGGGAGTTCTGTTTTAAGTTTGTTTTTCCCACAATTCACAGGTTCATTGTAACTGTCACCTGCTCCCTCACTTAGCTGACCACATAACTGCTTTTCTTTGTGACTTTTGCTTCCTAGTAACTTACTCTTCATGCCACTCACCACTGGCTCTACCTGACCCATTTAATTCCCAAACTGTGGACAAAGGCTGTTTTCTCAAACCCCACTTAATAGATCTATTTGGCTTTAGGCTTTCGGATAATACCTAGGATAATACTTGTCTGATGACAGTGCTTTGACTTCAGTCACCTCTGCTCTAGTGTAGTCCTGTCTACCATCGTCATTCCTTGCCTCTTGCCTTGAAACCAAATTATAAGGGCATTCCTTATCCCCTACCCATGGGAGTCATACTTTTCATGTCTCCAAGTACTCCCTCTTTCCCATGTGAGAAGCAGAAACCATGCATTCTCATTACAAGCACTGCCAAATGGTTCCTGTGCATTAGACATTATTCTCCATCACTCTATCAAGTCAACTGTTCCTCATAAGATTATCTGCTCATGGCTTTGCCACTACCTTAGTGAGTATGTGTAGTCATCTCTTTTCTGTTTGCTTGAAAAGGCTCTCCAAATAGTATCTCTGAGAGACAAAGAGATACTGCTAGTGGATTTTGTGTAGTAGATGCTCTATCACATTTTCACCAGTAGGTGACAGTGTCTGATGTGATCCTCTACCTTTTTGGGGGAAAATGTTCTCATGACCTCAGAAAGAGCAAAGTCTTCTTTCCCTGTATAGAAAGCCTCTGGTGACTCTAATGTACAGAGTATGGCACTCTGCATGGAAGAAGCCTTTGGCCGACTCTTATTTAAAGCATGGTGTGACCTTTTCCTGAGATGTGAATAAATGTCTACTCATCCCATATTAAGGCACCAACAACAGAACCAAAGACACAGTCCCCTTTAAGTACACCTCGGTGTACCAATGAGTTTAATTGAGATTACTTGTGGGACCATGGACAACTTTTAGGCAGCTACGCCACTGAAGAAAACGTTCTCACAGCAACTGCTAGTAGTATATAAGTCCTGAGGGACAGGCAGGGCCTCATGAGCCTCTTTCCTTCCATGATGTGTAGGTCTTCTGTTGGTAATCACAGCTGGTTATACCTCAAGTAGGCAACAGCCATGTTTTTTATTTATTTTTTATTTTTTTATCTTTTTAAATTGTTTTTGGTTTGGATAATTAGGTTACAAAGCACTAATTGAAAATGGCATGATTCAGACTAAGCAGTAGACTGTGGTACCTTTTTTTCATTTATATTTTTATGGACGTCCCATGAATAAATCATAAGCCTTTAAAATGTATGCTACATCAACTTAAAAGGCAATTATGTTATTCAAATACTTACACATTTGGGTGACTCATCAACAAACCTGCGATCATGGGTCCCACATTGTTTTCTTCCCATGTCTGGGATTGAAACTAGAGTCTTGACACATTCCAGGCAAGGCTGAGTACACTAGGTCTGGGCCTAGTTTCCAGCAGCAACTAGGAACTTAGAAGTGATCTTTGTTCCAGGCTCTCTGGTTTAATGGATGGCTTAGTGTAAGATGACTTTAAAATAAATCAAGATATCTTTGAAAATGAAAAGAGTTGGTGTTAATAATTACATCAACATATGAGACATAAACTGGGGTAGAAAGTTCCAGACGATTTATTTCCCACCACACTATACAAACTAGCCAAACATGTTTCACTCAAAGTTTGTTTTGATTAGCACACACTTGCATATATGCATCAGGTTTAATGTGGTCTTTTGCACAGTCTATAGTGATCAAACTAGAATAATTAACATATCCACCACCCATATATTTAGTGTTCATATTTGTCTTTTGAAAATTGTTTTGAAACAGGGCACTGGCCTGAAGTTTGTGATCAATCTGCTTTTGCCTCCCAAGTTTGGAACTTAGAGATGGGAGTCACCATTCTTAGCTTCAAGCTACCTTCTTAATTTTGTCTTCTTACAAGTATAAAGTCAAATGTAATCCTTTGTATAACTCACCCCTGGGTACTGGCACAATTATTTTCTCTTTATATCATTTAATTTCCATTTTTGCATGTATTTCAATGGTAGTGAGCTTTTCTTAGTTATTATAAATCATTGCATTTCTAACTTAGAAGTTGGAATAGTTTAGTGTTTTATTGTGTGCGAACATGCATGTACGCACCTGTGTCTGTGTTAGTGTGTAAATATGCAAATGTGTGTGTGTGTGTGTGTGTGCCACAATGAGAGTGTGGATGTCAATTTGTAGGAGTGGTTCCCTCCTTCCAGTATTTGGACCCTAGGGATTGCATTAAGGTCATTTGCTCGCTAGCTGGTGCCTCTACTCCTTGAGCCATAAAAATGGCCCCAGAAGGTAGAATTTAAGTGATAATTAACAGGAAAACTCTTGTTTCCCAGTCATTTATAATCATTAAATATGACCAGAAACTGCTATTTCAAAATATATCTGAAGTCCATGGATATAACTTTCAAGTTAAAGGCAGAATTTATCATGGGGACATTTAGGAGCTTTTGTGTACCTGAGAGAAACACCACTTTAATGTATAGCTTGGTAATGTTGAGACAAAGCCTAGATCCAGCTATGTATAAAATATTAAATGTTATCTTTTTAATAATCTGGTTTGAAATTGTATCTCTGAAGGATTTTTAGTGAATTAATGGATGTTCCTCCTGGTTTTGTTCCTTTGAAATGAGTGAGTTACAGGGCTAGTGATGTATGGGGCAGAGCCCTGGACAGAAAAGTTTTATCTGAGGAGAAAGTGGCTTTTCTTCTTCTTGGAAGAAGGGCAGGCTAGCAGCTGAAGCAGACACTGTGAGCAGTCAGATGAGCCCCCTGACGATGCTTGTGACTGATAAGCTTTCAGATTCTCTACTCAGAAATTATTTACTGCTTACCACAAGCCTTCAGTAACACTGAAAAATAATAGTTTAATCCTTTATATCAAAACGACAGTCTTCATCTTGTTTTGATGGAAATAATGGGCCGATGAACAAGAACAAGAGAAAGTATTGCTGAGATAAGAGGAAGTGAGGACAAACCTACAAAGGAGACCAGAGTTGAGGAGCTGGCAAAAGACGGTGGAAATGTCTGTGGAAGATTAAAGAGGCGAGCCTAGCAGGATGGAAGACAAATTGTAACTTTTGAGGAAGTGGGAGGATCGAACCGCTAGAGAGATGGCTCACTGGTTAAAATCACTGGCTGCTCTTTGAGAGGACCTGGGTTCGATTCCCAGTACCCACATGTCAGCCTACAATCCTCTGTGAGTATAGTCCCAGGTTACCCAACATGCTCTTCTTGACTCCACGGACACCAGGCAAGCGGGTGGTGCACAGACACATATGTAGGCAAAACACCCATACACATAAAATAAAAATAAGTCTTCCTTTAAAAAGGCTTCAGAGAAAGCTGGGAAAAGTAGTGTACAAGGTACCTTCACATGTAGTTGTTTAAAATGACTTTAGTGCTACAATTGAGAGCAATAAAAACTATGACCAATTTGATTGTGATCCCTGTAAAAGTAAAATTTAAAAAGTGACAAGAATTCTAAAGGCAGTCAGTTGGCCCAGAGATTAACTGAAGAAAGTCAAATGAAAGCGTAACTGGAATTCAGGGAGTTTTGGTTAGGTCAAATAGGCAAGTTACTTTTGCAGCATAAGCTAATGGCCCTTAAACTACTGTTGCAGAATCCCCTGTATCCAGAGTGAGTTGGGAATGACTACGGCCTTCTCTTGAGGCTTTCCTGCATCAGATCTGGTATCTTGACAACCTTATCTATGCTTTGAGAGGAAAACCTACTGTTTAATGATTTACTGCCCCTATTTACACAGCCATTATGATTGTGAGGTGAAGACTAGTTACGATTATCTGTCCTCTTTCCCTTTTTCATGTTTATAGAACCTGGTGTTGTGAGAACACGGATGCTTGGAATACAGATTACATTTCTAGTTTTCATTAACATTGAGTTTAACATATGGATCATTTTAATGAAGAGATGAGAACCTGGCCAGCCTCAAAAGCATGCTCCTTCTGTCTCAGCCTCTGGAGTGGTTGAATTACAGGCTTTTACCACCACACCTCTCTCCCCGAAGCTATTTGTGAAGGAAGGAAAATCCATATCCCTCCACTCCCCATCTCTTCCCCCTGGTTTTATTACAGATGTGATGACAATAATTTTCATGACAGAGTAACCATAGCAGAGCAAAAAGATGGAAGGAGCCTAGGTCCCTGAAATTGTTTGTGAAGTTGCGACACCAAACTTCTTGTAGTTAGTAGATGTTTATGCTAAGGGGTTCGTTTTTCCTTCTTCAGCTACTTTTGCAGATGAACATATTCCTGATTCATTTAATGCAGAAGTCTCAACTCACTTAAAATTCAGACTTTATTTTTTTGCCCTTTCTGGTTAGTAGATTCCCTCCCCATGGAACACATACAGAATTGTATCTATCTCTGCTTTAATGCTGTGACAGTCACAAAATCTTAGTGACATGCCCTCAGCAGGTTAGTCCAGATATGTTTTTATGGCAGTGACAGGGATACAAGAAATATTTTTTCAAGCCCTCAATTGCTTAATCTTTGTAAATATTTCAGTAACTAAAGATTGTACCTGAACTCAGACACAAATGGAATATATGTGTCTCTTGATGGGAGGAATTGCAGTCACTTGGCAAAAGGCATGAATAAGGTGCAGTGCAAATTGGTCTCATTGATGCAGTCAGGCTAACCTCAATACTAATGTTTTTAAAGTAGGCTTCAAATAAAATCTGGGGACAGGTTTTTATAACACTGTGTATAGACTTGGTAGCTGATGTATTTGTAGTGCTGAAGCAAACCCATTCTACTATCTCTAACAAGAGACCTCCATTCTGACTCTGATTCCAGTGTCAACAGCACAGTTTGGGGCATTGATTTTTAGTCTGTTAGATTTTGGAAGGTGGAAGACAAATTTACTGTTCTTAAATATAATGATAGTAAAAGAAGCTGAGGTTCGCTAAGTTTTGAGCTAAAATTAAGATCGTTAAGCCTGGACTACTTGGGAAGTATGTTGTTCAGGAATTTTCTAGAATAAGAACTTTCCCTGACAATTGTGTAAATGAGTGTATCTCTAATCTTGTTTCCCATCACTATCTGCTATTATGCTGTATGCTGCATGATACCTCTTTTGCCTACTAAGTGCCCTTTCTACAAAGGCAAGCATTCTGTTCTGCTTGCTATTATACTCAGAACACCTGTAAAGTTGCTAGGCTTTTATTAGGTGCTCGGACATTTGCTGTAGCTTAAACAGTGGCTGTAACTGCATGCACAAGACAGGTATATCAATATTCAGTCATGGGGATAGGGTGCTCATGAAGCTCCACCCCTTTCCTGAGGATTGATAGGCAGTTAACTGCAGCTAAAGGGGGCAGAGCACACAATATCCCTCCTTTCCCCAAGGAGCTATAGAAAGTTAATGGTTGCTGGGGGTGGGGTGGGGGCATTTTTTGAACAGTATAGCCACAGTGAGATGCCCATGCTTCTGTAAATAACCTCTCACTTATGCTTCTTTTAGTAACCCGAAGTAATTCATTGTTTCACCAAAACAAGCAAAGACATTAAACTAGAAATGGGACTAGTTGGGAAGAGGGAATCACTACAAGTATAAAGCTGAACAAGAAAGGCAATGTGATCAAACTACATTGTGTATGCATATGAGAATCTTATAAAGAAACCCATCACTGTGTTCTTGGAGGTGGGAACTGAAACAGAAGCCATGGAGGAAAGCTGCTTTTACTGGCTTGCCTCTCCTGTCTTGCTAACTGAGCCCACCCATATCAGTCTTTATTCAAGAAGATGTCCCATGGACTAGCCAAGCAGTCTGATGGAGGCCTTTTTCTCAGTTGAGGTTCCTCTTCCTAGATAAGTAAAACCTCCACATCTCCAAAACTGAAATTGATTTCTGACACTCTAAAAGTCCCATGATGCATGAAAACTAGAATTATACATCTTCCTGTATCTGGGAAGATGACGTTCAAGATAAATTCCATTGAGAAGGGGGAAATACATAATTTTCAAAGAGCTGACAATGAAGGCAGTCATGATGAGTTTTAGAATAGTGGGATTGGCCTGGCAGAAATGAGATATTCCTTTCTTTTTTGTTAATTTTTAGATAGGGTCTACCTATATTGCCCCGGGTAGCCTGGAACTCACTGAGATCCTCCAACCTCTGTTTCTGGAGTGCTGGGGTCAAAGGCATGTGTTACCACACCCCGCTGAAATGCTTGAGTCTCTTAATCTAGCTGTCAGATTGTTCAAACAGTAGACTCTAAAGATTATAAAGGAGGAGGTGAACCCTCAATTGCTTCTAAGCTTAAACAGTTTGGTGGTAATGTACCTTGTAAAGTACTTAAGATAAAACAATATTTTTTCAAAAAGAGTTTATGTTCACTGAAATATTAAACTCGGTAGTCATGTTTATAGATAAAATATTCCTATATGTGTTATGTATACACAGTAGTTTGATCTCCATGTATGTATGTGTATGTGTGTGTGTGTGTGTGTGTATTGTTACCAGTAACATAACAGCTTCAACATGAAATCCATTTGGAAGCTTGCTTTTTTTTTTCTACATTTACATATGCATACACACACACACACACACACACACACACATACATATAATGAGACAGGGTCTCACTATGTTGCCCTGACTCATTCTGGAGAGGATAGATCATGCCAGCCTGTCACAGAGACCCACTTGCCTCTGCTCCTGTAGCACTAGGATTAATCCAGTTGTAACATATATTTATTTTATTTCATTTTGTATGTATAAATGTTTCGACTGGATCTCTGCAAATGTGTCTACATGTGTGCCTGGTGCTCACAGACTCTAGATGTTATCCAGACAGACCCTGGAGCTGGAGTTACAGATGGTTGTGAGCAGTCATGTCGTTGCCGGTGATTGAACCTGGGCCTCTGCAAGAGCAGTTAGTTCTCTGAATAACTGAGCCAGCTCTTCAGCCCTCTTTTCTATTTTTTTTTTAAAATAAAAACACAATGAACTCTTTTCTTTATCTTATCCTGAGTGTTTCTTCAATTTTTCTCCTTTATTTGGGTAGTTATATTTCCTTGGTGTATTTGACTTTCCCTTTCAAAATTTGGAGTTACAATAGACTCTGCCAAGTGTTTTGTATATTTAAAACTGTAACAGATGCCTTCTATCTTCTGTTATGACTCAGTGCTTAAGTTGTTAGAGGAACTACTTGTAAACCCTTAGTAAAGGGAAAAGGAGGAGAGGCTTAAGTTGTTAGAGGAACTACTTGTAAACCCTTAGTAAAGGGGAAAGGAGGAGGGGTTTAGTCAATATAAGCTCAGCATGTGAGATGTGCTCCTGACTGCTTAAGGACTCAGGAAGCTTCTCTTAAAAAATTAAAATCAGATTCACAGGCAGGCTCCCAGTAGGGTGCCTGCCCTTTTTCTGTACAGCACCACCAAGCAAGCAAGCCACCTACAGGCGAGCATGGCCTATACAGCCCCAGTTCAAATTTAACAAAAGCTTTCTTATAAAATCTGTAGATATGATCTGTATATAAAGCCAATATCTGTAGATGCTTTTTCTGTGGTTTATACTATCTACTTTTGATTGCTCTTCTCTAAGGGCAGTTAACATTTTAATGTTTTGACCTGTTCCTTGGCTTTAAAATGCAACTGTATTTGTGGCTCTTGCTCAGCTCAGTGCATGGGTTAAGAAACACATGGTAACTAATCAAGTTTTTAAGTTGGCATTTTGCCGAACTATAAAGATTGCCAATCGACTGAGAAATTTAGCTGGTAATTATTATAAAAAGATAATTTTTCAAGTTTTTAATTACTCAGCCCTTAAAATGAATAGTGAATAGATTCTGGAGATTATTTTAAAACTGGATATTTTATGGTATTTGTTTACTGGGGCCCTAAAATTTACACATATATAAATACATATATCACATATATGTGACAATCTGTAAATGGCGGTTTGTCATCTCATCTAACAATTTAAAATTTATATACTTCCAGCTTTCTGCATTTATCTTAAAATTTTTGTTGGTCTTTAGTAAAGGTTTTAGAGCAAGACAAAAAAAAAAAAAGAGTAGGAGAGGGAAATGAACACCTCACCCTAATTCTAAAACTCCACAGTTTGATAACTAACACATTCATCTATTTCAAGATTGTTCATGTAATATAAATTAAGTGGGTTCTGTGGGGCAGGCAAAGACTAGGCTGTCTAGTAGAGAGAACATGCGGAGAGACTGAAAGCAACAAGTTATTGGGTACAAGTTGACAGCTACTGTTGGGTGGGAAGGAAACCAGAGTTGGTAGTGTAGGGCTGACTTAGTCATTTCATAAGATTTCTTCTGCTTCCCATCTGCCTTAGCAATTTGTCCTGAGACCTCCCACTGTCCTTATCACTTTGCCTATTTGTTTACCCCTGAACAAATCTTTTCCTCTCCTTGGCTTTTCCCAAGAGAAAGGAAAGAGTCCTTTTAGGAAGTCTGCTTCTGTTTTCCCGATCTGTATATACATTTTAAACTTTTGAAACTAGAATCCAATTCTTATGTCTAAAGCAGTGAGACCTTCATACATAGTTTTTTTTTTCCTTTGTGATAAACTCAAGATTTTGTATTTGATGAAAAATTGTTTTGTGGTGGTTTTTTTCTTTGCTTTTCAGAAGTTTTGTTTACTTAGGAAACTGTGTCAACAGAGTGAAGGCTCATTTGAGTATCAGTTTGTGTTAGTCTTAAATAGCCGCTTTGTAAGCAGCTATTTTAAACTGATATTTAGTATAATTAATGCCCTCTGTACGTGTGACTTGAGACATGTTGGCTGCGTATCTAAGCTATATATTATGCAAAATTAATATAGAAATATAACTCTAAAAGCATATACGATTCTGTACCTGCAAAGTGATCAGCAAAGGCTGCTGCTCAGTCCCGTGCCTCCTTGCCAGCCAGTCCACTGTGGCTTGTTACAGCCCCTGTTAGTGCAGGGGCTCCAGCTAGCTTGAGATAGCCTGAACAAAGGGCACAGCAGGCCAGGGCATTTAGCCTGGGTCCAGGCTAAGTAACTTGACCTATTTCCACCAAGGATAACAACAACAACAACAACAACAGCAACAAAAACAAGTAAAGCCCAGCTACGGCTGGGTAAGAACAGCAAGCTTTGTGGCATCTTAACTTTGTATATGTTTATGCCCAGACCTTCAGCACTGCGATTAGCACTGAGAATCCATAGTTCACAGTCACAGTGAAAACAAGAATTCTGAAAGCCACTGAACACGTAGAACAGCTGGAATATTTCCGAAGCCACAGTTCAGAGAATTATCCTTGTTTGAACTGGCTTGTGGTTACAGGAAGAACACGTTCAAGACTGTCTTTATTGGACTGAAACAGGGAATTTTTCAAATAACCTGGGACTATGGTTGAACCTTCAAATTTCTTATGGTAGATAACAATTGGGCTGCATAGTTAACTATGAAGCCCTACCTGGTTTAGATATGAGAAGCACTTGCTATTTCATTAAAAAAGAGTTACTGACGATGAGTGACCATGTCACTCATAAGGGGGATATCTGACCACCAATACACCATTTGCCTCAGCCCTGGTGTTGCTATACTGCTATTCACATGTCTCATGTGGGGTGCACATGACTGCAGAGGTCCTTGCATGCCCTCTCTTCTTGCCTCACAGCCCCTTTCAAAATGAGGTTCCCAGGGACTTTGGAACACTTTGACATATTCCTGGAATGCTACTCATGTTCAGTGAAGTCCCAAGCAGAACTAACCCCTTTGTCGAGCTAACTATGAAGAAGTCTTAGTGGGCAGAGTTGGGAACTATTTGGTTGAAGGCATGCTTTATCAGGTATACAGAGGTGTTCAATAGAAACTGGAAAGCTTACTAGCTTAGACATCTAAGGAAATCTGCATCCAGTTACTAGCTGAATGTTAGAGGTCATAAGAAGACTTCCAAGAGACCTCCTATGAGAAAAAACAAAACAAAACAAAACCTAAGAAACCCTGGGAAACAGACAGAAATTTATCTTGAGTTACTCCATTATTTAAAATGTCCTCATTTGCATCTTGGTGTTCACTCCAGTAATGGAGGCAGTTAGTAAGGAGTTAAAGTCCAGTCTCTGGTACGTAATGAGTACTAGAGTTTACGGTTAGCCTGGGTGCCCTGAGACCTTATCACAAAACAACAACAAAAAAGCAAAACCAAAGAGAATAGAACAGAAATAGAGGATACCATGCATGGTAGTTTACAGCTGTACTCTCAGCATCGAGAGGCTGAGGCAGTAGGAACACCCTGAGTACAAGGCTAGCCTGAGTTAGAAAATGAGACCTTAACAAAAAACAGAGGGGGGGAGGAGGAGGAGGAGGAGGAGGAGGTGGAGGAGGAGGAGGAGGAGAAAGAGAACTAAAGTATACTACAATGCCTTATATCAGGGTGCTGATATACTCAGAGTACTTAAAACAAAAACAAAAATAAAACCTACTTATACCCAGATAAACAACAACAACAAAATACTATCAGAATTTGTCACACAATGGATGCCTTTTTAGTTAAAGGATTACATGGAGTCTTTTAGGCTGAAATGAAAAGACACTAAGTGGTTATCTAAATCTGCATGAAGAAATTAAGAGTACTAGTAGGGTAACCACATAGATACACATATTTAAGCCAGTATAACTTGACATTTTATCTGTAACTCTTCTATCACATCTGATTAAAAAAAAGAAACAAACCAAATCCATAATTATAACCTATAAAAAGCTCTAATTTGTATAACAATAATACCATAAGGATGGAGTATGGACTGGTGATAAACTGGGGCAAAATATTTTATATTCTTTTGTAGTTAAATATGTCTCAACTGCTGGGCCTTGTGGTGTAGTCAGAGACTCAGGAGGCAGCACCAAGAGGATCCATTAAAAGCTCAAGGTTAGTCTTATCTACAGAGTAAGTTCTAGGTCAGCCCATAAATCTCTGTGAAACAAGATTTTTGAAATAAAAAATTAGAGACGTAGGAACATAGTTCAGTGGTAGAGCATGCCTGAGGCATAGGCATATATCTATAGATATAGAGGTTAAATATCTAAGAAAGAAAAAAAAACGTTGATTTAATTGACATTTCTAAGGCAAGCATTAAAGAGATAAGTGAAAAATATCTAAGGGAAATGACAGACGAATTAATCTGTACACTACACAGAACTGTCTTAACACAAAAAGGAACAGAGCAACAAGAAAATCACAACACATATCAGAAAGAAATAGGAAAATTCCCGAGACAAAGCCTACATTATTAATAATCTTGTTAAATATAAGTGAATTAGTTTCTCCAATTAAAAGGCCTAAATTGGCACGACAGACTTAAAAAACATGAGCAGCCAACTATATGCTGACTCCAAGAGATATTCTTTATATTTAGAGGAACAAATAGGCTGAACGTTAAAGGATAGGAAAAGGTGTAGTGTGTAAACAGTAATCAAAACAGAAAAAAAAACCCCAAAATGTTGCTATAGTAGTTGGGGAGATGGTTCAGTGAGTTAGAAGACTTGCTGTAGAAGCATGAAGACTTGAGTTCAAATCCTCAACACCCACATAAAACGACCATGTGGACATGATACCTGTGACCCTAGTGTTGGGGCTTAAAGACAAGCAGACCCTTGTAGCTCACTGGCCAGACAGCCTATGTGAATCACTGAACTGCCAGCTCAGTTGATAGACGTTGTCTCAAGAGAATGAGGCAGAAAGTGATAAAGGAAGACACCTGGTACCCCTCCTCTGTCCTCTACCTGCCTGTGGGAACAGAGATGCACATTGATGCACACTTCTCCATACATATATACTAACCCCCTCCCCACACACAATTGCTGCAATGATAAGGAAGCAACATTTTAAATGATCAAATGCCAATCTGTTCTACCAAGAAGATGTGGCAATTAGAAAAATATACCCAACTGATACCTCAATCACCTCAAAACAGACGAAGCTGGCAGCATGACATAGGGAGTATCTTTGTGCTTATCTCCAGGAAGTACCATATATCATAAACCAGGTGTAACAAAAACTAGAAAAAGTATACTGTTTTAGTATTGACATCAACTTGCTTCAATAACTGTCATTTAGGTATCTTTTAAAGTCACCAATGGGTTAACCGCCACTCAAATGTCTTTATCATTTATTTTTGTGTCTGCGTGTCTCTGTGTGTATTTAGTTCATGTATACCATGTATGTGTATAGGTGTATACACAGTTTTGTGTGGAGGTCAAAGGTCAACCCTGGGTGTTCTTTCTTCAGGCACATAAGAGCTTTCTTCTTTGTCTGTATCTCTAGAACTTGTTGATGTAATGAAATACTAATGTCATTGTTGCTTGTCATTTAGGACAGATGATTTCTTTTTTTTTTTCCTTTCCTCCTTTCCTTTTCTTTTCTCTTTTCTTTTCTTTTTTTTTTTTTTTTTTTTTGGAAGTAAAGTGATTGGTCCTAATCCAAATACAAACTCATAGGGCTGAGGACTATATGCAGCTTTGATGGCAACTGGAAAGTTTAATGAGAACATTGGCCAGCAACCTTAGGAACGTTAAGCTGAAAGGGATTGTCTCCAGCAGCACCTCTAGAGAACCTAACCTAGCCAGCGCAGATAACCTAAGTCATGCCTACCCAAAATTCTGACCTTCACACTTATAGGTCATAATTGAGTATTGTTGGGGGTTGTTACAGGCAATTTGACCCACAGCCTGTGCAACATGGTGAATTAACAGCGTGGCAGTGAGGGATTGGTGCGTTAAATATTCTTTTTTCTTCCCACAGGCACATCAGGCACGTACACATCAGCTGTGAAGATATCTAGGGGTGCTTGTTGAGCATTTTAAATCTGGTGATTTCACTAACACAGACAGAGAGGGATTTAATGATTGGCATGTACATGATACATATTTGTTTTATTGTTACTTTCCATTTCCCACCATGATGGAATGCTATAATGCTGTCTGGGAGATACATGGGCTAAGGCAATATTCCTGTACAAATGATTGAGAAGTAAGAAGAGCATATATGATCCACCTGTACATTTTAAACTTTATTTTCACAGCACTACAGTAGTTTTACTGGACTTGTAGAATTTACATGAATATATATGTATAATATATAATTATATAAATTATATATACATATAATTTATATATATATATATAATTTATACATATATATATACAGAGAGAGAGTGTGTAAAACTTTGGTATACAGTTTTTTGTCATCAAAAAATGTCCTTGGGAAAAACACGGGTGCTCAAAAACAACTTGGTAGTCCTTGCACTGCGCTACAAAGTAGAAAAAATTTGCTCTCAGGTTGTATCTCTCCAATATCACCCCAAACTTTGGCATGATTCACCCCATGCTTGCTTTGCACTGTTGACATAAATAGTTATTTACACTGAATTTTTAGTTACTTTATATTTCCTCATCTTGTCTTTTCTAGGGTAACATGCTTTAAAGCTTTGGGTTGAATGAAAAACAAATTTAGAACTGAAGTTAAGTGTTAGCTTTCCAAATAAGGCTTCCATTTCTGAATATTCTTTCTTTCTTTCTTTCTTTCTTTCTTTCTTTCTTTCTTTCTTTCTTTCTTTCTTTCTTTCTTTCTTTCTTCTTTCTTTCTTTCTTTCTTTCTTTCTTTCTTTCTTTCTTTCTTTCTTTCTTTCTTTCTTCTCTCTCTCTCTCTCTCTCTCTCTCTCTCTCTGTCCCAATCTTCACCTTTAACTCCTCTCTCTCTTTTTCTCTTATCCCCTCACTCTGTGTGTATTTATACATAAAGATTTTTGTATGTACATTATGTTATTTATAATATTAAGTGAGATAAAGTTGAATCTTTACCTCACTTTAATAGCAAAGAATTTAGATTGAGTATAGCAATTGCTTTTACATAGCGCTTTTGAGAAAAATATTATTGGGTTATTAAGAGCACAGAGTCAGGACTGGAGAGATGGGTCAGTGGTTCAGAACACTGGTTGTTCTTCCAAAGGATCCAGGTTCAATTCTCAGCACCCAGATGACAGCTCACAACTGTCTGTAACTCCATTTCCAGGGAATCTGACACCCTCACACCAATGCACATAAATAAAATAAAATAAAATAAATATTTTTAAAAAAGAGCATCGAGTCAGCAGTAAAGCTCATATATTTAGTATTTTCTCTTTTATGAGCTAATCTCAGAATTTTTCAAAGTTCAGTTCTGAAAAATTAGTATGAAATAGTGAGCCATGCCGTTTAGCAACTGTTTTACCATCCCAATGAAGAATGATGTTCTAAAGAGTTTATCTGATCATGCACCTAGCCACGTGAGCTTGCATTTATACAAAAGTTTTGGCACAAAGTTTATGAGGTTGACTTGAGAGCTAACTGGTACTATTAGTTTCCTTTTAAAGAAGTCATTCTTTCACCAACAATTTTATTTCCCTTTATTTTTATGGGTATAGGTGTTTTGCACACCCATAACATGTGTGCTTGTGTGGCCAGTGCCTTCAGAGACCAGACAAGGGCACTGGATCCCATTGAACTGGAGTTACAGACAGTTGTGACCTGCCATGTAGGTGCTGGGAATTGAGCCTGAATCCACCAGTAGAGCAGTCAGTTAACCACTGAGCCGCCATTCTAACCCCTACAAGTTTATTTCTTAAGCTTAACTTCTTGTTATGATTTGCTTCTGCATTTATTCTTTCAGTATTCCCTTGCTGCGTTGACGCTGGTGTAGACATTTTTAGGGAAGACCTCTGTAGGGCAGTTGCAGGACTTGATTTGAGATAGTTAAGAAAAGTATTTCTAAGTGCATACCAGGAAATAGACTTTGTTAAAGTGTCTTATGTGCTGTACACTGTCATCTTAGGTGAACTGTCTGAGCTTCATAAGTCATATGTTTTACTGCATCTGATGAAGTCAGAGAGACCTAGATTCACAATGACAATTTCTTAAAAACCAGGCATCTGTGTATAAGGTAAGAAAGTGCTATGTTTTCAAAAGTTTTATGTCATAAATGATGTTTATAGTAGGTTATGCATCCAATGATTCTGAAGGCATAGAAAGTATACAATAGTGTCTGGCATCATATAAAATAATCTGGGTGTTTATATACAAGCTAGGTCTAATGTTGCCAAGCAGAGTTGAGACAACATTGATGAGCCTCTGATTTTTTGAAAGAGGATCATGAATGGGCAGGACAATAAAACATTTCTGCAGCCTGGAGTTAGACCCTGGATCAGTTGGTAATCTTTGAAATCAATTATTTTTTTTGTGACCTAATTATGCTTATAAATTCTTTCTTAGAATTATACACTTTTAGGCTTGATCCAATCAGGGCAGTTTCAATCAATGGAGTTATGAGGTAAAAGGGGGTCCAATCTAATCAATAATCCATCCAAATCAGAGATTGATTTGCACTTGATCCTCATCAAGATTTGATTCAGGCTGATCATTAACCAGCCTGATCCAGGATTTATCCAGCCAGAGCTTGATATAAACAATGGCTAATCCAATAAAAACTGTTACAAATCAGGGTTTTGATCCAAGCACTGGCTAATCTAATAAGGGAATCGACAGTGCCTAATTTTACTGGGGCTAATCTTTTCAGGGATTTATCCTAACCGAGACTGATCTAATCTGATGTTGATCCAAACAGTAGCATGTCTAATCACTGCTTTATTGGATCCAGGGTTGCTATAACCAGTGGCTAATAGAATCAGGGCCTTGATTTAACCAATGGCTAATGATTACAGGCAATTATTCTGAGTGGTGGATAGGTATATAATACATAATATAACTTAGCCAAGGATGTCATATTTTACACAAAAGTCCACCTAGGAACATGAAATGAGATGGAAACGTTTATGGGACTCTCATAGTAAATATATCTGCATACAGTGTTTATTGTACTATCTTTAGTGACCTGAGGAAAGTGACCCTGAGGAAAGTGGTCTGAGAAGCTGTGAAAGGACACTGACAGGAGTCTTACTGGGGAAAACAGGAGTAAACTATTGTAATCAAGGGTAAATACCAGAGTCTGGGAGGCCTCTTTTGAAAATAAATCTTTAGGGAAAGTTGTAGAGGGATTTTTTTATTCATACGGAGAGTCTGTGTGGTTGCTATGAATCAGGGATGGGATCAGATAAATTTATACAGAAGATCAGTTGAAGGTTTTGCTTCTTTTAGTTACTTGTCCACAAACATGTGTGTGCCTATCTCTTTTATCTATCTCCATTTATCATCTATCCATCTAGGTATGTGTGTGTGCATGCATGTGTATATGTATGCATCTATCTGTGATGCTCTGAAGTGATCTTTACATGGAGGCTTCTTAGTTCTTAGTTGTAGGGAATTATTTGCTCTCTCTCTCTCTCTCTCTCTCTCTCTCTCTCTCTCTCTCTCTCTCTCTCTCTCTCTCTCTGTGTGTGTGTGTGTGTGTGTAATGTATCTTGCTCCTCTCCTCTCTCTCCTTCCCTGCTTCCTGGATATGGCATGAACAGCTCTGGCCTATCATACCCTCTCGGCCTCGGGCATAGAGAAAAGAAAGAAAGAAAAGAAAGAAAGAGAAAGAAAGAAAGAAAGAAATCCATCACATGGAGTATAAACTCTGAAACATTGAGCCAAGAATACATCCTTCCTCCTTTTAAGATGTTTTCCTTGGGTATTTTGACACAGTGACGAAAAACTAACCCAATTCCTTTTTTGCTTTCACCTGAGCATGAAAAGGCTACTTACAGCTGCTACAGCTGCTACAGCTATTCTCTGCCTTATTGCTATTTCCTTGGCCAAGGTGGCAAGCTCACCCAAGAGTTGCCTTTAACCAGTGACTGACTGGTAAGGAGTTGTGGATAAAACCACCACAAGTTCTTGGCTCTACTATTAAACTATCTTTGAAATGTAAATTTGCATTTTTAGCTGGTTACCATGCAATGCTGTTTTTGATGTTTGGGTTTCACACACTAAAATACCAAGCCACGTTGAGGCCCAGACCATTTTCAAATATAACCAGATAGTCTTTGGGTAGAATAAATTTCTAACATCAATTTTAATTGTGCCTCCTATCTTAGGAAATCAATTTCTTAAAGCAGGCAAAAAAATATCTCTTCGTTTATATTTCATCTTAGTCATCCCTTCCTTTACTATGATTTTGGTTTTCTTGATGTTAAGGCTAACTATCGTGGTAGGCTTAAATTACTGTTAAAATCATTAGTGTTGCATGTTTTCTAATATTTTGAAATAATTCAAATGCATTATTCATACACCTGAATGGATCAGATGTGACTTGTACAAGTAATCTTATAATAATAAGCCTTTCATAAACATAACCATGAATTATTTCATCAGTACATTCTTTCTGTCCATAATATGTCAGCATTTTAAGTACATATGCAGATTTTTCTGGCATTTTTTCCTTTATGATATGTATCTCTTTAAGGAATGTATCACATTATTTCAGACTTCTCTTAATTTTATTCACTGTCATCTCCTATCTAAGTGAGTCATGTCAAGTATTACGTGCCACTTCTTTTGACAATTCCCTGATAATTTCCATGCATTCTGTTCCTCTTAGTTCTTTGATGCATTATAAGAAGCACACTACATTGACTGATGAGAAGAGACTGTGGGAGGATGCTCAAATTAAATGCCGTTTATGCTTGTCATTCATCCCATATCGCAAAGCATCCCTCACAGATGGCTTATGTTTCCTCATCTGATTATGGTCCTTTCTCTGCTCTGTGTATGAATGGCCATTCCCTTCAGTCTTCTCTGTCTTTTGTGGGTTTTTCTGTCCTTTTCACTGATTTATGTTTCAGTATATCCTCAGATCAATTTAACCCAAGACTTTTGTGTGGGGGAAGCTCCTGGATCTTAAAGGAAAAGTAGCCCAGTGACATGATTTACAGCAGCTTCTCCTAGCAACAGGACCTCAGTCCTTCGCTCTTGCCTATGGCAGGGAATTTCTTCTCAGGACCCCTACAGTGCTTATCTCCTTGCCCCTTCCTCCTCCTCTCATCTCTCCTTAATTGTTGTGATCATCTCTTTTGGTCACGCTAAGTCTTACGATTTCACTAATTCAGTTCTTATTTCTGGTTCCCATTGGTTTGCAATTTTAAACAAGGGCCCTTACGTTTCTCCACTCCAAAGCTAGTCTAGACCCATCATCAGAATAGTATTTCACTAACTGAGAAAGCAGTCTCCCTCTTATTTGACTTGGATTCTTCTCTTACAGAGAGGAAAGTGTCTGGAATTTAAGTAGCATAGTTGTTCTGATAGTTGAAAAGAAGACAATAGGAGCTCCTTGCTACTGAGAATATCAGCACAGATTTGGGAAGAAAAATATGGTGAATTAAGAAATAAAAGCATTCTTATGGTAACAAGGGGTAAACACCACAATTATAGGAACTCTGGCTTGAAAGCCAAAGATGGCAAACTTCTGACTCCTTCCTGTCCCTGCGGTCAAAGTGCTGGTGGGCTTTTTCTCCTATCAGCAAGGCTAGAGATACATCGTGAACGGTCTGTCATTATACACATTTACCTAAAGCTGTGGAACAATCAGCTCCCCCTTTTTTGTGGAAGCTGACCAGACCAAAATTAGGGGAGGGGAACCCATCGCAGGGCACCCAAATCACTTAACTCCCTCATGGTCCTGGGTCCTCCTCCATTTCTGCTTCAAGCTCCTGCTTCAGCTTCTGTTCTGACTTCCCTAACTTGCCTGTGACCTGGAAGTAGTTATAAGCCACAAAACTTCCTCTCATAAATTGCTTGGGGTCAGAAGGTTTTATCACAGTAATAGAAATGAAACTAGAACAGTGTGCCATTGAAACAAATTTTCTCCTTATGTTATATCTCTTTTTTTTTTTAATTTTGAGAATGTTATATATTAGTACCATATTTACACAAGGACTGCACACTCTTTCCCTAATTTCTCCCATGTTCTCCTAGTCCATGTCAAATTATTACCTATTCCCTAATTATTGCTACACCTGCACCCTACTGAGTCCATTTAATATTGCTCTTAACCTATCACGTGGCTCATCCCTAGAAAAATGAATTCTCTCTTTTACGGCAGCCAGTGGTTATCTGTAGCTCTTTGCCTATATGTGGGGCCTTAAAAAATTTCCACCATCCATGTTAGCAGGTTGATTGGTGTCATTATGCAGGTATTATTTAGGCACCAAATTGTTGAGATTTCCTGTCTAGAAGAGTATCTCACAGCAGGTGTCCTGGCCTCGGGCTCATATAACCTTTACACTCCTTCTTCCACAGTTCCTGAGCCAGACAGGTGAACCCAGTAAGTAACAAACACCATGAAGTTTGACAGTTGCTGGACTGCTGCCCTTTTTAAATTGGCGAAAACTGGTCGTCTAAATGACAATGTCAGGAGGCCTTTTTGGAGTGCTAGGTTTCTTGGCTGAACAAGGTCAAGGTGACCTGGCTGTGGGTTTGTAGACTTTCTTTTATATTATTAGGTATTTTTTTTTTTTTTTAGCAGTATCTCCAAGGCCTGGAATGCAATATTCAATTCTTTTTTTTTCTTTTTAAATATTTTTTATTAGGTATTTTCCTCATGTACATTTCCAATGCTATCCCAAAAGTCCCCATACCCTCCCCCCGACCCCCATACCCACCCACTCCCACTTTTTGGCCCTGGTGTTCCCCTGTACTGAGGCATATAAAGTTTGCATGTCCAATGGGCCTCTCTTTTCAGTGACGGCCTACTAGGCAATCTTTTGATACATATGCAGCTAGAGTCAAGAGCTCCGGGGGGGGGGGGGGTACTGGTTAGTTCATATTGTTGTTCCACCCATAGGGATGCGGATCCCTTTAGCTCCTTGGGTACTTTCTCTAGCTCCTCCATTGGGGGCCCTGAGATCCATCCAATAGCTGACTTTGAGCATCCACTTTTGTGTTTGCTAGGCCCCTGCATAGTCTCACAAGAGAAATCTATATCTGGGTAATTTCAGCAAAATCTTGATAGTATATGCAATGGTGTCAGCATTTGGAGGCTGAGTATGGGATGGATCCCTGGATATGGCAGTCTCTAGATGACCCATCCTTTTGTCTCTGCTCCACACTTTGTCTTTGTAACTCCTTCCATGGGTGTTTTGTTCCCAGTTCTAAGAAGGGGCAAAGTGTTCACACTTTGGTCTTCATTCTTCTTGAGTTTCATGTTTTTGGAAATTGTATCATGTACCTTGGGTATTCTAAGTTACTGGGCTAATATCGACTTATCACTGAGTACATATCCTTTGAGTTCTTTTGTGATTGGGTTACCTCACTCAGGATGATGCCCTCCAAGTCCAACCATTTGCCTAGGAATTTCATAAATTCATTCTTTTTAATAGCTGAGTAGGACTCCATTGTGTATATGTACCACATTTTTTTGTATCCATTCCTCTGTTGAGGGGCATCTGGGTTTTTCCAGCTTTTGGCTATTATAAATAAGGCTGCTATGAACATAGTGGAGCATGTGTCTTTCTTACTAGTTGGAACATCTTCTGGATATATGCCCAGGAGAAGTATTGCAGGACCCTCTGGTAGTACTATGTCCAATTTTCTTAGGAACAGCTAGAGACTGATCTCCAGATTGGTTGTAAAAGCTTGCAGTCCCACCAACAATGGAGGAGTGTTCCTCTTTCTCCAAACCCTTGCCAGCATCTGCTGTCACCTGAATTTTTGATCTTAGCCATTCTGACTGGTGTGAGGTGGAATCTCAGGGTTGTTTTGATTTGCATTTCCCTGGTGATTAATGATGCTGAACATTTTTTCAGGTGCTTCTCAGCCATTCAGTATTCCTCAGGTGAGAATTCTTTGTTTAGCTCTGAGCCCCATTTTTTAATGGGGTTATTTGATTTTCTGGAGTCCATCTTCTTGAGTTCTTTATATATATTGAATATTAGTCCCTTGTCTGATTTAGGATAGGTAAAGATCCTTTCCCAATCTGTTGGCTGCCTTTTTGTCTTATTGACAGTGTCTTTTGCCTTACAGAAGCTTTGCAGTTTTATGAGGTCCCATTTATCAATTCTCAGTCTTACAGCACAAGCCATTGCTGTTCTATTCAGGAATTTTTCCCCTGTGCCCATATCTTCGAGGCTTTTCCCCACATTTTCCTCTATAAGTTTCACTGTCTCTGTTTTTTTGTGGAGTTCCTTGATCCACTTAGATTTGACCTTAGTACAAGGAGATAGGAATGGATCAATTCGCATTCTTCTACATGATAACCACCAGTTGTGCCAGCACCATATGTTGAAAATGCTGTCTTTTTTTCCACTGGATGGTTTTAGCTCTCTTGTCAAAGATCAAGTGACCATAGGTGTGTGGGTTGATTTCTGAGTCTTCAATTCTATTCCATTGGTCTACTTGTCTGTCACTATACAAGTACCATGCAGGTTTTAATCACCATTGCACTGTAGTACAGCTTTAGGTCAGGCATGGTGATTTCACCATAGGCTCTTTTATACTTGAAGAGAGTTTTTGCTATTCCAGGTTTTTTGTTATTCCAGATGAATTTGAAGATGGCTCTTTCTAATTCGTTGAAGAACTGAGTTGGAATTTTGATGGGGATTGCATTGAATCTGTAGATTGTTTGGCAAGATAGCCATTTTTACAATGTTGATGCTGCCAATCCATGAGCATGGGAGATCTTTCCATTTTCTGAGATCTTCTTTAATTTCTTTCTTCAGAGACTTGAAGTTCTTATCATACAGATCTTTCACTTCCTTAGTTAGAGTCACGCCAAGGTATTTTATATTATTTGGGACTATTGAGAAGGGTGTTGTTTCCCTAATTTCTTTCTCAGCCTGTTTATTCTTTGTGTTGAGAAAGGCCATTGATTTGTTTGAGTTAATTTTATATCCAGCTACTTCACCAAAGCTGTTTATCAGGTTTAGGAGTACTCTGGTGGAATTTTTAGGGTCACTTATATATACTATCATATCATCTGCAAAAAGTGATATTTTGACTTCTTCCTTTCCAATTTGTATCCCCTTGATCTCCTTTTTTTGTCTAATTGCTCTGGCTATGACTTCAAGTACAATGTTGAATAGGTAGGGAGAAAGTGGGCAGCCTTATCTAGTCCCTGATTTTAGTGGGATTGCTTCTAGCTTCTCATGATTTACTTTGATGTTGGCTACTGGTTTGCTGAAGATTGCTTTTATCATGTTTAGGTATGGGCCTTGAATTCCTGATCTTTCCAAGACTTTTATCATGACTGGGTGGTGGATTTTGTCTAATGCTTTCTCCATGTCTAATGGGATGATCATGTGGTTTTTGTCTTTGAGTTTGTTTATATAATGGATTACGTTTCTGCATTTGCTTTCTCCATGTCTAATAAGATGATCTTGTGGTTTTAGTCTTTGATTTTGTTTATATAATTGATTATGTTGATGGATTTCCGTATATTAAACCATCCCTGCATTCCTGGAATGAAACCTACTTGGTCAGGATGGATGAGTGTTTTAATGTGTTCTTGGATTCAGTTAGCGAGAATTTTATTGAGTATTTTTGCATCTATATTCATAAGGGAAATTGTTCTGAAGTTCTCTATCTTTGTTGGATCTTTTTGTGGTTTAGGTATCAGAGTAAATGTGGCTTCATAGAATGAGTTGGATAGAATACCTTCTACTTCTATTTTGTGGAATAGTTTGTGCAGAACTGGAATTAGATCTTCTTTGAAGGTCTGATAGAACTCTGCACTAAACCCATCTGGTCCTGGGCTTTTTTTTGCTTGGGAGACTATTAATGACTGCTTCTATTTCTTTAGGGAATATGGGACTATTTAGATCATTAACTTGATCCTGATTTAACTTTGGTACCTGGTAACTGTCTAGTAATTTGTCAATTTCATCCAGGTTTTCCAGTTTTGTTGAGTATAGCCTTTTGTAGAAGGATATGATGGTGTTTTGGATTTCTTCAGGATCTGTTGTTTTGTCTCCCTTTTCATTTCTGATTCTGTTAATTAGGATACTGTCCCTGTGCCCTCTAGTGAGTCTGGATAAGGGTTTATCCATCTTGTTGATTTTCTCAAAGAACCAGTTCCTTATTTGGTTGATTCTTTGAATAGTTCTTCTTGTTTCCACTTTGTTGATTTTGTCCCTGAGTTTGATTATTTCCTGCTGTCTACTCCTTTGTGTGAATTTGCTTCCTTTTTTTCTAGATCTTTTAGGTGTGTTGTCAAGCTGCTAGTGTGTGCTCTCTTTAGTTTCTTTTTGGAGGCACTTAGAGCTATGTGTTTCCCTCTTAGAAATGCTTTCATTGTGTCCCATAAGTTTGGGTATATTGCGGCTTCATTTTCATTAAATTCTAAAAAGTCTTTAATTTCTTTCTTTATTCCTTCCTTGACCAAGGTATCATTGAGAAGAGTGTTGTTCAGTTTCCACGTGAGTGTTGGCTTTCCATTATTTATGTTGTTATTGAAGATCAGCCTTAGTCCATGGTGGTCTGATTTCAAAACATTTCAATGTTTTTGTATCCTTTGAGGCCTGTCTTGTGACCAGTTATATGGTCAATTTTGGAGAAGGTCCTGTGAGGTGCTGAGAAGAAGGTATATCCTTTTGTTTTAGGATAAAATGTTCTGTAGATATCTGTTAAGTCCTTTTGTTTCATCACTTCTGTTAGTTTCACTGTGTCCCTGTTTAATTTCTGTTTCCATGATCTGTCCATTGATGAAATTGGTGTGTTGAAGTCTCCCACTATTATTTTGTGAGGTGCAATGTGTACTTTGAGCTTTACTAAAGTATCTTTAATGAATGTGGCTACCCTTGCATTTGGAGCATAGATATTCAGAATTGAGAGTTCCTCTTGGAGGAGTTTACCTTTGATGAGTATGAAGTGTCCCTCCTTGTCTTTTTTGATAACTTTGGTTTGGAAGTCTATTTTATTGGATATTAGAATGGCTACTCCAGCTTGTTTCTTCAGACCATTTGCTTGGAAAATTGTTTTCCAGCCTTTCACTCTGCGGTAGTGTCTGTCTTTTTCCCTGAGATGGGTTTCCTGTAAGCAGTAAAATGTTGGGTCCTGTTTGTGTAGCCAGTTTGTTAGTCTATGTCTTTTTATTGGGGAATTGAGTCCATTGATATTAAGAGATATTAAGGAAAAGTAATTGTTGCTTCCTATTACTATTGTTGTTAGAGTTGATATTCTGTTCTTGGGACTGTGTTCTTTTTGGTTTGTTGAAGGATTACTTTCTTGCTTTTTCTAGGGCGTGGTTTCTGTCCTATTGGTTTTTTTTTTTTTTCCTGTTATTATCCTTTTATGGGCTGGATTCGTGGAAAGATAATGTGTGAATTTGGTTTTGTCGTGGAATACTTTCTTTTCTACATCTTTGGTAATTGAGAGTTTGGCTGAGTATAGTAGCCTGGGCTGGCATTTTTGTTCTCTTAGTGTCTGAATAACAACTGTCCAGGATCTTCTGGCTTTCATAGTCTCTGGTGAAAAGTCTGGTGTAATTCTGATAGGCCTGCCTTTATATGTTACTTGACCTTTTTCCCTTACTGCTTTTAATATTCTATCTTTATTTAGTGTACTTGTTTTTCTTGTTATTATGTCTCCAGTGGAATTTCTTTTCTGATCCAGTCTATTTGGAGTTCTCTAGGCTTCTTGTATGTTCATGGGCATATCTTTCTTTAGTTTTGGGAAGTTTTCTTCTATAATTTTGTTGAAGATATTTGCTGGCGCTTTAAGTTGGAAATCTTCACTCTCATTTGCTCCTATTATCCGTAGGTTTGGTCTTCTCATTTTGTCCTGTATTTCCTGGATGTTTTGAGTTAGGATCTTTTTGCATTTTGTATTTTCTTTGATTCTTGTGCCAATGTTCTCTATGGAATCTTCTGCACCTGAGATTCTCTCTTCCATCTCTTGTATTCTGTTTCTGATGCTCACATCTCTGGTTCCAGATTTCTTTCCTAGGGTTTCTATCCCAAGTGTTGCCTCATTTTGGGTTTTCTTTATTGTGTCTACTTTCCTTTTTAGGTCTTGGATGGTTTATTCAATTCCATCACCTGTCTGGTCGTGTTTTCCTTCAATTCCTTAAGGGATTTTGTGCTTCCTCTTTAAGGTCTTCTACCTGTTTAGCAGTGCTCGCCTGTATTTCTTTAAGTGAGTTATTAAATTCCTTCTTGATGTCCTCTACCATCATCATGAGATATGCTTTTAAATCCAGTTCTATCTTTTCGGGTGTGTTGGGGTGCCCAGGACTGGGTGGAATGGGAGTGCTGTGTTCTGATGATGGTGAGTGGTCTTGGTTTCTGTTAGTAAGATTCTTACGTTTGCCTTTCGCCATCTGGTAATCTCTGGAGTTAGATGTTATAGTTGTCCCTGGTTAGAGCTTGTTCCTCAGGTGATTATGTTAGCCTATATCAGCAGACCTGGGAGACTAGCTCTCTCCTGAGTTTCAGTGGTCAGAGTTCTCTCTGCAGGCAAGCTCTCCTCTTTCAGGGAAGGGGCCCAGATATCTGGTGTTCATACATGCCTCCTTGCAGAAGTTGTGTTCTACTCACCAGAGGTCCTAAGATCCCGTGGAGAGTCCTGTGGGGACTTTGGGGGTTTCCGCAGACTCTGCACCCAAGGTGCCCTGGTGCTGGTGCCAACCGGAAGGGACTTGTGGTATTTTGTTTTTATGGCTTCATTTGCCTTCTGCTGTTTTAAGACCATTTAAACAGCTCAAATAAATCTTACCCTTTACTGTTAAAGTCAGTCAAACATCCTTAGAGTCTTGAGGAAAGGTCTCACTCCCTTTAATTTTTCCCCTTCAAGTTGTATCCTCTATGGGTCAGAACCTTGTTGACCATGTGTCTTCTCTCTTCAGTGGCCCTGGATAAGGAATACTTGTTAGAGTCCAACTTCTGTGTTTTACCCAGACCCTCTGATCAAGAGAGAGACAATGTACATAGTTGTTGGACCCTTTTAGAGATGTCACCCTACCTCCTCAGTTCTAGATACCATTGGAGAAGGGGAGCCCCAAATCATGGGCTGTCTTTTTTGTTCTCTCATACTTTGGCTCAGTGCTCCAAGGTTTGGTCTGTTGTTTCACAGAACTTGTAGGAAATAACCAATTTTTGTTTTGACTTTTGTGCAACATTTGACAGAGCTCAGGAAAAAAATTGAACAGATTTTTAAAACAAATTCTGATTTTGTAAACACTCATTTTCCCAAGCAATTGAAATCATTGAAAGATTAGCAGAAATCATAATTATGTTAAAAATATTTTTTGTTCTTGGAAATGTTACCAACCACAGACCAATACCATTGATAGAACCTCATTGTCTTATACAGAGGACTAGAGTTTAGTTCTTCATAAAACTGATTATTAATAAAATCATATTTTATTTTAAATACCAGTCCTTTTGTCCCCTTTAACCGTCATATATGTGCCACGTTTAAGTTTCATCCTCTACAGTTTTTTGACTTACTTGGAAAGCCTTGTCTGTATCAGCTCCTATTGATACTTGGTCTCACATGAGTCTGAGAATTATAGAAAGTTATATTTCAGCAAGAGTGGCCAGAATAGCAAAGCTTTTAATGACTTTGGACAGTGAATTTATCTTACGTAAGCAAAAACACTGAAGAAAAAGACAATACATAGCTGACTATCTTTATAAGTTGCTCCTAAACTTGTGGTTTTGGATATAATGTCATCTGATCTCCTGAAGAACTGAGATACAGTAAATAGGTACACTTTTAGGGACTACTCGGGGTAGAATATGAGTATCTACTGGTGATGACTAGATGAGAGATTTCCTATTGTTTCTAGTGAAGGCAATGTAGACTCATAGCATTTGTATTTCTTATAATATTTTCAGAGAGTTAAATGGGGTTAGATAGGATTATTTTTCTTGTTCCCAACATCTGTGACATTGAAAAATAGGCCCTTTCTGTGTTTTGAGATGCTAGGATGTTGCTGCCTAAAGTTAATATCTGTCAAATGATTTGTTCTGCAGTAGCTCATTTTCATCTCAGTGCAATCATTCTTTGTAACCAGGGGCAAAACCAAAATAAAACAAAACATACCCAGTTATACAAAACAAATAACAATACTAAAATTAACAATACAATATTATATATAGGCATTTTGCCTGCATATATGTCTGTGTACCATAGGCATGAGTAGCTTTAGAAGATGGTGTTTGGTCCTTTAGGACTGGAATTACAGATGGTTATGAGCGACCTTGTGGATGTTTTGAATTGAATCCAGGTCCTCTGGAAGAGCAGCTAGAGCTCATAGCAGCAGAGCCATCTCTCTAGCCATTATTATTTAATTTTTATCATTAGTTTTAGAAATTCTCATGTTTAATTTTTATTTTATATTAAAAATGTAATTCCATCATTGTTCACCTTTTTCCTCTCTCCATCATCTTCCATGTACTCTTTGGCTCTTTCTCGAATTCATGATTACTTTTTCTTTATATTATATATAAGCTTTGATTAGATAAATCTATTTTTGTAGTTAATATCAAGCACTATACAGAATCTTAATTGTTCAAAGTGCTGAAAATAAGTAAGTGTTGAGTATTCAGCAATAAAGGATACATTTATATCACCCTATCAAAGTCTCAAGGAACATCATGGGCAAGTGGAAAAATTATAAGTAAAGAGGAAGAGATAGACACACACACACACACACACACACACACACACACACAATTATAGGGTGATTCTACACTTTTAAAGTCTCAGTAACATGGCTGCCTAATCAAGACTTCAATAGACATGCTAACATGAAAGGTGGAAATGTCAAGGGTCCCAGCCTTAGATAAAGTCACTAAGTAATGTTGAGAGTGGGAAAAATATCCTTTTCCTAGGGAAGAGCCCTCCAATCAATTATCCAATACCAAGAGTTCTAATATCATACATATACATTGTATTATATGGGGTTTGAGTGCGAATGCTCCCCTCCCATAGATGCATATGTTTAAATATTTGGTCTCTAGTTGGTGGAACTATTTGCAAAGAAATAGAAGGCATGTCCTTACTGGAGGAGGTGTGTTACTGGGGGTAGATTTTGAGGTTTCAAATTTCCATACCATTCCCAGTTAGTTCTCTCTCTCTCTCTCTCTCTCTCTCTCTCTCTCTCTCTCTCTCTCTCTCTCTCCTTCCCTCCCTCTCTCCTTCCTGCTTGTGGGTTTTGTGGGTAGGATGTGAATCCTCAGGTAGTGCTCCAGTGCCATGCCTGCCTGCCTGCTACCAATGTTCCCCACCATGGTTATGTGCTCACTTTCTGAAACTCTAAGCCTCCATTAAACATTAAATATTTTTCTACAAGTTGCCTTGGTTATGGTACTTAGTCAGAGTAGGAGAAAAGTAACTAAAATAGAAGTTGGTATCTGGAGTGTGGTATTGCTGTGTTGGGCCTGGCCATGCTGTGTATTTTTTATTTTTATTTTTTTAATTTAATTTAATTTTTAAAAAAATGTTTAAATTAGTCATCCCATTTGCTTACATCTCAAATGGTACCCCACTTCCTGGTTACCCCTCCACAAACCTCCATCCCACAACCTCCCTCTCCTCCCTTCCCTTTGCCTCTAATGAGGGTGCTCCCCTACCTATCCACCCACTTCCACCCCACTGCTTCAGCATCACCCTACACTGGGGCATCAAATCTAAACAGGACTAAGTCTGATGGATGGCTCCAAGCATCCACATCCACATTGGTCTGTGTATTTTGAGGAATATAGTAGACTTAAGTTTTGACTAGGAAGGCAGTTGAATGCTGTAAGTGGGCTTCAGCGGGCCATTCTAGTGGAGCCTGGAAGACAGTGGGGTTGAGAGCAATATGTACTATGGAGGCCCATACCAAGAGATTTCAGAGGGGAGCAATATTATCAACTGGGCTAGATACATGTGCTATTTTAGAGAGAGTGTGACTAGTTTTTGTCCATGTTCTAAGAATCTACTTGAGGCTAAATAGAAAAGTATGGTTCTATTTTTTTCTTTTCTCTTTTTCTTTTCATTTCTTTTCTTTTTTCTTTTTCTTTTTTTTTTTTTTTTTTTGCAGAGATTTTTAAGACAGCCTAAGTTGACTTTGTTGTGTGTTTATTAATGGTCATTTTTCTGCAGATTTATAACAAAAAAGAGCAAGTGGGGCAAAAAGAAATAAAAAATGTACAGTTTGAGGATAAAAACAGAACTAGTCAATTTAATGTTGGAGCCTTTATTCTGAAAAGGATAAAGAGAAATGGAATACAGGGAATAGTGCCCTCTGAGTAAGATACCCACCTACCTGCAGCTTGTGAAAGGAGAAGGTCTATGAATTATCTGCCGCTAAATAACAATAACAAAGGAAAGGTTATTCAAATGAATTTAAGTTCCATTCTAATCAGATGGTAGTTTGGGCTTTACCCATGTGTTTCTGGCTTTAGAATGATAAAGGATAAAGGAGTAAGGGGTTATGGAATTTTCCTCAATGGTTAAGGAAGGCTACTGAGGCTAGAGATGTGGCAGGGGAGTCCCTGCATAAAGGAAAGGGGAGGCTATTGTGTGAAGCTGTGAACATTAAGCCTGGATTGTGCTGGAGACCCTGAAATGTTGATGTCAGATCTGTGGGTTATCTTCCAAAGAGAACTGCAGAGTGGCACTAGCTTAAGAAAGAGAATTATGTTGGTTCAAGAAATCACAAACAGCTGAGCCATCTAAGCCCTTTGACTTCAGAGATTCAGGATTTGAAGTTTGTTCTGCTGGGCCTTCAGCATATTTTGATCCAGTATTACCTCATGATGTCTCCGTTTATCAATCTAGAACGGTAATATATATATATATCCTGTGACATTTTATGTTAGAATGTGTAACTAGTGTTTTGCTTTTAACAGTTGAGAAATTGCCTTGCCTCTCAGAAGAAACTGAACTTTTAAACAATTTCGATACTGAAAAGACTAAGAAAACTTTTGAAATTGGAATACATGCATTTTGCATTATTTATCACAAGCCTATGGCCAGGGAGTGAAATGTTATATTTTGAATGAGAATGAAGACAAAAGGGTCATATGTTTGAGTAATTGGTTCCCAGTTGCTGAAACTGTTCGGGAAGGATCAGGAGGTGTGGCCCTATTGGAGATTTGTCATTGAGGTTAGGCTCTCTCTTTGCCCTCTGCTTATGGATTAAATATAAACTCTAGCTAGTGCTCCAACACCATGTCTTCTTGGTGCTATTTTATTGTTACCAGGTTTCTACCTTGAATTCCTCCTGTTTTGGCTTCCCTCAATAAACTGTGATCTACCATATGTAAGCCAAGAAATCCTTCACAACCTCAATTTGCTTTTTTTTTTTTTTTCTTTTATCAGGGTCTTTATAACAACAACGGGATTCTAAGCCCAGGGTGGTCTCAAATTTATAACAATCTGCCTACTTCTGTCTGTTGAGTGCTAAAATTATAGGCATGAATCACCACACTTGGTTCTAGAAAGGGGATTTTAATGAATGCACATCTATTGTTATATTTTGAGTTGGGAATAATTTCTTTTATTTAAAGAATGATCCATTATGTAAGCTACAATGAAATAGTGCTATTCATTACAATAAAATGGTGATTCTTTGTTAACAACATTCTCATTTTAGAACTATGATGAAGGAAGGTCATTTATATATACTTTTTTCACAAATGATTTTATTGTAATTCTGAATATCTGCTCTTTCTAGGGAAGTATAACATTTTCGGAGATCAGTACACTAAAATTAATTAATTTTCTATTTTTAAAGAAAATTAGACAATTTGTAGTTTCTTGGCATGAAATTTATAAATCATCTTTTTTTATCATAGTAATATGATTTTTTGGAGACAATGTCTTACCCTATTGCCTCAGCTGATCTGGATTGGCATCAAATTTATTTACCATAATCTTTCTGACTAAGCCTTCTGAGTGCTGGATTATGTGTAGCACATCATGCCCAGTGGTTCGTTTTTTTTTCTTGTAGCTTTACTGATAAAACCTATTTACAAAATGTCACTAAATTAAACTATTTACTGTATAAGGTTTCTATTCAATGTATGCAATTATTTATTACAATAAACAAGACATTTCTGCTTTTCCTTAATGTCTCTGGCCAAGTCATAGTCAATGCCTTTCCCCTAGACATAGGTAATCACTGATTTTCTTTCTTTCAGAAGACGGTGTTCATTTTTAGATTGTATGCTTATAATTATGCTATATGTGGCTTTTGTCTATGAGAATAAATAATCATAGATATTTAGAAGATAGTCATGCTATGTCAGTTTACTTAAAACATCAGCAATAAGTTTCCCGCCTGGTCTTGTGACCTCTCCAGACCTTGATTGTTAGCTGGACATACTGTATCAGGCCTGAGTTGACTCTACCCTTCCATGGAGGCAGCCTCAAATCCAATTATAGGACAGTTGGTTATCCCCACAACAGCCATGCCATTATTGCACAGGTTGGCATATCTTCCCATTCACAGCTAGCTAGGATAAACAATGATTCCTTTCTCCCTCAGCATCCTTTGATGGTTCAGATGCTAGTCAGCATGAAGGAAGTTTCCATCTCAGTGCCAGCCTGCTTTCTTACAGCCAAGGTGTGTAGTATATTTTGTAATACGATCTTAGTTCTGCTAGGGAGCCAACAGTATTGATAAGAGCTCATATTACTGGAGGCCTCTGGACCCTCCATGAGCCACTCCTGTGGGGTATCTCATACTTGGGACTGTTAATCATTCCCCAATCCAGAACACATGTCCTCCACCTACAGTATTCTAACTTTTTTATTTTCTTTTTATCATTGCTCTACTATCTTCCCTCACGCAAGGTACTCTCCTCAATCTTCCGTAACTTTTATCCTGCCTTCCATCATGTTCTCAGTGTTCAACATGAACAAGCATTCCATGTTCAACAACAAGAACTTACAGTAGAAGCCAATATCCACACACAGGAAAGAATATGTGAGCTTCTCTCTCTCTCTCTCTCTCTCTCTCTCTCTCTCTCTCTCTCTCTCTCTCTCTCTCTCTCTCTCTCTCTGTGTGTGTGTGTTTGTATTTTCAGTTCCATCCATTTCCCTACAAATTTAATAATTTCATTTTTTTCTTTTCTTTTCAGCTGGATAAAGTTCCTTTGTATATGTACTATATTTCACATATCCATTTATCACTTAATGGGCATCTAGGTTGCTTTCATTTCCTAGTATTGTGAATAGGATAGTAATGAACATGGCTGTGGCAGTATCCTTGTTTTAAGGTAGTAAGTTCTTTGAATATGTGAACCATGTGTTATATAGTGTCATATAATAATTATATAGCATCATATAATTTCATATGGCAGTTTTACTTGTCGTTCTTTTGAGAAATCTAAGAATGATTTCCAAAGTGGCTGGATTACTTTGCTCTCTCACCAACAGTATAGTATGTAGGTTTCAATTTGAACTTTTCAGATGGTTAAGGCAGTTGAGTAGAAACTGTTCCCAGCAATCTGTATTTCTTCCTCTGAGATCTCTCTGTTTAGTTCTCTAGCATATTTTTAAAAGAGTTTGTTTGTTTTTGTTTTCATGGTGTTTACTTTTTGAGTTTTTTGTATATTCTTGCCAGTATTCTTCTGGATGTACACCTGGATTTTTTTCCTATTTACAGTTTTTCTTATAGCATTTTTTTTTTTACAAAGCAAGTAAACTTGTCTACTTTGTTAGTCATCTAATGTTGACACATACATAGCATTGGTATCAACTTCACTTTAGAATCTGTTTTTCGATCTGATAAGAAGAACAGGTGATTCAGGTTAGTGTATGTGATGGTTAGTGTTGATTGTTAACTTGATAGGACCTGGAATCAAATGGGGGTCAAGCATCCAGGCACACCTCTGGGGGATTATTTAGGTAAGGGTAGCTTCTATACAGGCTGTGAGGTGTTATCTTGGTTAGGTTAATTGATGTGGGTGAACCCACTCTAGAAGTAAGTAGTGCCATTCCCTGGGATTGAGTCCTAAACTGCATACAAAGGAGAAAGCTTACTGAATGAACGCTGCTTCCTGACTATGGGCACAATGTGACCGACCGGCTGCTTCCAGCTCCTGCTGCCTTGACTTTTCCCTACAATGATGGACTGTGTCTCCAAACTGTGATCCAAAAAGAAACGTTCCTTCTTTACTTTGGTGACTGTACACACAAACCCTTCCTTCCTTGCTTCTGTCAGGGTATTTTATCACTGGAAAAGAAAAAAGTAACTGAGCCACTGTGCTAAATGGAAATACTTATTCTATCATTCTCTAACACCTTTTTGAAGCAGTTACTGTTATGATCCTTTCTTTTTTACAGACGATGAAAGAGATGGAACATTAAATAACAGTCTAAAGTCATACATGGTTGATGACAGAGAAAATACAGGTGACCCTTAATTTAAATAGCACAGTATAATCATTGCTAGGCTCTATTCATGAAAGTTACTTTGATTGTTACTTTGATTTTACCTTGATTGTTCGTTCACAGCATTTGAGATAGGGTCCATCATATTTGCTGAATAAGGATAATAAATTTATTGTCATTGAGGAGACTTCTAAGAATAAGTTGTTTGCTTTATATTGTATTCCTTGGTTATACAGTAGCAAGTGTCTCTTACATATTGTTGAAAATATTATGGAAGATGTCAGAATGTGATATTTAGTCTGACCTTTCCCATCTTTTAGGCATTCAAGCTATTTGGCCATTTGAGACCTTGTTTGAAATATAAATGTCACAGGGTGACGGCTGTTTTTATCAGGAAATACCCCTTTTGTTAATTTGAATTTAGCTTTATTAAAATAAGCTAGAAAGAGATTATGAGTCTGGGTAAAAAGCAGAACATACAGAAAGGAAAAATATTACAAATAAAGCCTATACTTATTCATAGTTTATGCAGTTATTTTCCCCCTTTCCATTTTTTCTGTCAGCTAGGAGTTTCAAGCTTGTTTTCTGACAGTTCAGAAATATTTATTATACTTTTCCTGAACTGGCCTGTTCTAGCATATTGCTCCCCCTTTCCCATTAATTACCATCATAACTATTGCCTGGTTATGTGTTCTGTGCATTTTTTGGTACATGTATGTATTTTCAAGACATGTATGTGAATGCTCTTCTGTTTCTTACTGGAACCCTTCCTTCTCCAGATAAAGAAGTTTTTGGCAGTACAGACGATGGCACTCACATCCTTTCATGTGCTAGGTCAGGTCTTCAACACTCATTCACACCCTTGCCCCTATTTTAAAGCATCTCTCACTTTAAGAGGGTTCTCACTTTAACAAAAGTCTGCTACTCATAGTTAAAATATTAATCTCAGAGTTCTAGGAAAGTCAAATGTTATCATTTTATTTTGTTTCTCATATACTAATAGTCATAGTTTTCAAGGTGCATTTTAGTGAAACCTGCTGTTTTCGCTCACTTTGCAGTGGCTAACTGGAAAATGGCCTCAGTCTGTCTGCTCTGGTAGATGGTAGGTAGAGTAATGATGGCACATCACCTTGGTGGGAAAAGAACATTTTGAGATTGAATCTCTCCAGTGGAAAAGTTCTTCAGTGCTAAGTCAGTATTATTAATTTCTCTGAGACATTATTACCCTCCTTAGCATAGGCCCATTGCTTTTCACAGTATGTGCTTCCACGTTTCTGCAGGAGAAGGTTTTCTGCCTGTTGAGAGTATACTTTGACAGGTGAAAACTAGCTCATGAACTTAAAGCCTGCAGACCTATTGTGGGCAGAGTCTTGTACATAAATACTCCAGATCCAAATTTTCAGTTGAAATAATTGTGAGTTGTGCAAATTCAAATGGTCTCAATGGAATTGTTCCTCAACTGCCTATCACAAAAGGCTGCTTACAAGTGTACCTTATGTTTCTTTCATCTTTGACACGAGGCTGGTGCTCTCTGTGATATCCATCATTTGCCCTCAAATCCTAGTCTCAAAACCTACTTATGGGTCATCTTGAGCTAAAATACACACCCAGAAGATATAGTTATGTCTTTTATATTCATGTGTAAGCTATTATCACCAATACACTTTGCTCAATGTAGCATTAATATTACATTTTAATCAAGGACTGATTACTGTTCCCATGGTAGCAACTGGAGCTCACTGACAGTAGTGTCCCAGTAGATGTTTAACAGCTAGCTCCAGGAAAAAAAAAATCTTCATCTACTGCTTTAGCTGATTCCTATGATATTCATTCTCCTACTGCAGGTGATTTTAAGCTACCAATATGTTGTCACAAAATTCCATGTTAAGAGCAAATATACACAGTAGATTCTCATGAACCTGTCTGTATAAGCAGGCTTTAGTATATATATATATTCTAGTTTCCTTTTTGTTGCTGTGGTAACACCTTGGGGAAAAGAAACTTAAGGGAGACAATGGTTTATTTCATCTTAGAGGTTACAGAACATTATTGAGGGAAGTATGGGCAGAAACTTGAAGCAGAAACCATGGAAGGACATTGCATGTTGTGTCTCTCCCAGACTCTTGCTTAACTAGCTTTCTTATACACTCTTGGGCCACCTTCCCAAGGGATGTCTGCCCACAGTGGCTTTAGCCCTCTTATAACAATAATTAATAATTAAGGAGATGCCCCACAGGCCAATCTGAGACTCCCTTCTCATGTTATTCTGGGCTGTGTCAAGCTGGCAGCTCAAACTAAGGAGGACCACCATCAGTGCTTACAGGAATGAACAGTTGCAAAATGGGGAGTTGTGCTGGTGAATATGACAGAATTTTCTCTTATTATAGCATACATATAAGATAATCATATTTTCAAATGCTTGAAATGTGGACTCTTGAGGGGTAAGGTGAGGAAAAGATCTATTTAGTAGCATAGAGTTAGGAACACCTTTTATAATGGATACAGTTTTTAAAATGATGTTATTGGGAAATATGGCAAGAAGCAGAATTTAGGACACATGGACTGGCAAAGGATTTGAGTTTTCTAGGGTCGGTGGTAATGGCGAAACGTGTTTTGGAAGAGTAGGGAAATTGTTATTAAATGCCTTATTGCATCAGTTCTGGACCCGTGGGTTGTGACCCCTTTGAGGATCAAATGACCCTTTCATAGGGTCACAGACCTTGCATATCAGATTCATAAGAGTAGCAAAATTACAGTTATGAAGTAGCAATGAAAATAACATGAGGAACTGTATTAAAAAGACACAGCATTAGGAAGATCGAGAACCCCACTGTTGTTTTTTGCTCTTTCCCCTTTCAACAAATACTTGCTGATTTCATCTAAAATGCCTGGATGAATTTGTGTTCAGTTCTGTGGACTCAGCATTTAGTAAAACAGTCACTGTCCTTATCTAGTCCTCAACATAATAGAGAGAATGAAAATGCTAAATAACTGACTACATATGTGCTAGGTATTAACTCAAGAGAAGAGATGCTGTTTATTAATGGAAACCTCATATGGAACATTAGAGAAAGGATCAGATTTCAGGGGAGCAAAGAGACTTGCAGAACAAGGTTTAAGGCAAAACCAAACCAAAATAAAACAAAAACAAAAACCTGGAAATACAGCAGTATAGAGAAAATTGAGGGGAAAATTGACTTAGGAACAGACTAATGTTATATATGGTTATAATGATCATTATTTTGCTATTTGTGGTGACATGGATTGGGCAGTGAGAGATGAAGAATCAGTGAAAGCGTTAAGTAGGAAAGAATTATGTTGCGGCCTGCCCGCAGTCCACAACACGAACGGTTCAACTGAGAATGGCAGTTCGAGCTGAAAAGAGAGGAATCTAGACGGGGCGGAAGAAAGAACGGAGCTAAGACAAGATCCTGATCAAAGCTCAATTTTACTATTTCCAGACACTCAGTTATAAAGGAAGGGGGAGGGAACCCAATATCCCGCCAAGTAACTCAGGGTCCAGTAGCAGGACGAACACGTGTGTGCCTCCAGGCAGCAAAGGCAGGGTCCAGCAGTAGGCGTGGCAGAACGAATGAGCAGGAAGCTCCACCCTTGAGCAAGCAGGTTCCAGGCTGGGGGAAGGGAGGCCACAGAATTATGCCTTAGTTTGTTTTTTAAATGATCATTGTGAGTTTAGAGTGAACAAGAAACTAGGCTCAGACTCAACCAGGACAGTTGACTCTTGTACAATTAGGTAGTCATTCCAATATTTCCATAAGTACTCTGATGGGTTAGTTTGCCAACCTGGTTGTTTGATGCAGTATAAATAGTAATTTGATTTTTATCCTAATTTCCAATATTTATACCACTATGACACTTATAAAGTAATAGAATTTGTACCCTAAAACACAGTTATAGCTGTAAATGATAAGAATGTCAGGGGCAGGTATTAACACTCTCAATACACATGATGATTACATATTCTTCCTTATTTTGCTAAATGTCTAAATTACAGAGAAATCTATTGCCCTATTTTACATAGTTGACAATCAAGAGAGCTCAAATTCCAACCCAAGCTGTCCTTTACTACTGCATCAGTATTATCCCTGTGCTCTAATTACTTCTTGTAGTTTATCATCTGCATAAGAATTAATTGGGGCAAGTCGATTACATTCCCTCATTGAAATTGTTTTCAGCTATGTGAATTGCCAGTTTGACCATTTTGTTTGATAAATTTAACACATGATAAAAGTAATTGAACTTTTTCCTTAGACAATCATAGCATTATGTGTTCTTTATTTTTATTTCTTTTATTTACTTAACAAACATTCTTGTATTTTTATGTATTTTATATTTTTATTTGCTTTGTATGTTTTTCCCCTGAGGTGCTGCAGCTTGAAGCCAGGGTTTCACACATGATAGACAAGTGCTTTACCAAAGAGCTACAAACCTCACTTGCAGGTATTGTTTACAAGTGCGTCGGAAACACTAAGTGATTCCAATCCAAGGAGATCTGTAGCATCTTTTTCTGCACTTTTCAGATGATAAAACTAAGGTAGCAAAGGCTAGAGTGTGCCTGAGCATGGTGAGGTATACCTATAATTCCTCCAACACTTAGGGAGCTGAGTTAGCAAGATCAGAAATTCAGGGCTAGTCTCACTACAAAGTTAGTTTGAGGCCAGGCTGGGCATCATGAAACCTTGTCTTAAAACAAACAAAATCAATACATAAATACACAAATCAAATATAACAAACCAAAATCCAACAAAAACAAAGGAAGACTGAAGGCAAACAGCTACAGAGCACTGATGCGTACCAAAGCAAACTGACTACAGAGTATGTTTCTTAACCTCTTGGCCATACTCGCTCGCTCTCTCTCTCTCTCTCTCTCTCTTCCTTCCTTCCTTCTTCTTTCTCTCTTTCTTTCTTTCTTTTCTTTCTTTTTTCTTAGATATTTTCTTTATACACATTTCAAATGCTATCCCGAAAGTTCCCTAGACTCTCCCTCCACCCTGCTCCCCTACCCACCCACTCTCGCTTCTTGACCCTGGCATTCCCCTGTACTGGGGCATATAAAGTTTGCTAGACCAAGGGGCCTCTCTTCCCAGTGATGGCTGACTAGGCCCTCTTCTGCTACATATGCAGCTAGAGACATGAGCTCTGGGGGTACTGGTTAGTTTATATTGTTGTTTCACCTAAAGGGTTGCAGACCCCTTCAGCTCCTTGGGTGCTTTCTCTAGCTTCTCCTTCTTACATAGAAGGCATTACTTTTGTCTCAGGTAAGTCTAATTTGCTAATGATGGGAGTATTCCTCTTTTAATACTGATCAAAATTTTCCTAATCTTTCCTTAGAGTACATTATGGTGTCTATGTGCACTAATATATCCAACTGTTAAACATAAATATTTTTCACTTTTCTGGTATATAATTAGTATAAAGCAAGTGCCTATAATTAGTGCATCAAGCTTTATTACATTTATACATATGTATGTGTTAATAATATTACATTCCAGTTAATGAAACCATATCATCAAGTTTAAAAGTTTCTTGTTTCCTTTTAATTTTTCTTTTGTGGTGGTATGGACATTTAATGTGGCATATGCCCTTGAGAAATGTTGACGTGTGTATAATATTAAGTGCTGGGTATTTATAAATAAAAGAGGTTTACTTCCACATCTGGGAGGTAGAAAGTCCAAATGTAGTAATACACTGACTCCTAGGGGCACTTAGTGTTGTGTTGGCTTTGGTTTTTATGTTTGTTCATTTTAAATGTTTTATTTATTTCATGTGTGTGTGTGGGGGGGCTTAAGTGTATCTATGTGCCCCATATTTTTGTATTGCTCGTATGGCCAGATGTGCCAGGTCCCCTAGATCTACAGTTACAGGTGCTCAGAACTAAACTCAAGTTCTCTGGAAGAACAGCAAGTGCTATTAACCATTGAGTCATCTCCCTGATCCCCAACTAAGGGAGCTCTTAACTGTATCTCCTAATGGCTGATGGCATCACTGGCAGGAGGATCCATTAGATCCAAATGCCAGAGTGAGCGGAGGAGTCAAGCTAGATATTTTAAAAATAATTTCTTACAAGGACAAACTCAGGGTACCTGGATAACTGCCTTAATCCTGTCTGAGGACAGAGCTTACTGTGACCTAAAGACTTCCCATTAGGTGCCATTTCTCTTTTGTACCTTTGAAAATTCTCTTCTAATATATTACATCCCAACTGCAGTTTTTCCTCCCTCCCCTCACCCCAGTCTTTTTCCCATCTCCCTTCTCCCCCACATCACCCTTTCACCTCCCCACAGAAAAGAACAGTCTCCCAGGGACATCTTCCACACAAAGCATAAGCAGCTACAATAAAACCGGGCAGATCGCATTACATCAAGGCTAGACAAGACAACCCAGTATGGGAGAGAGGGTCCTGTATGTAGACAAAAGAGTCAGGAACAGCCACCCTTTCATCATTTAGGAGTCCCATAGGGACAACAAGATACTCATAGGCACCATCTCCTAAGGCCCCACAATTTCTACATACCTGAATGAACAACCAGAATCCAACATATGAACCCTTAGGGTAGTGGCTCTCAACCTTCCTAACACTGCAACCCTTTAATAGAGTTCCTCATGTTGTGGTGACCCCCAACCATAAAATTATTTCACTGCTACTTCATCACTGTAATTTTGCTCTACTTATTAATTACAATGTAAATATTTTTGGAGATGGAGGTTGAGCAAAGGGGTCATGACCCACAGGTTCAGAACCATTGCCTTAAGGGACAAGCTCACCTGATGGCTAATTATATCCACCCTGCAAAAGAGTTTTCATTTTATATTCAGACAGTTACATTTTTAGTTTACTTTTTGAGACAATTTAACACGTGTCTACAAATATATTTTATATATTTGTATATTTGATCAATATAAATTGATCATATTCAACCCTCCTCCTGTGTTCCCTCTACCCTGAGAGTTCATGTCATTTTATTATTTTTAAACCTACTGAGAATAGTTATTGCTGCCGATGTGTGCTTGGGTATTGAGATGCCTACTGGAGGATGGTAAACCTACCAGAGTGTACAGCACTGAAGAACAAAATGATTCTTCTTCCTCCACATCTATTAGCTGCTTATAGCTCCTCAGTTAGGAGTGTGGCCTTATGAGACACTCCCCTATCCATACTGGAATGTTGGGACATTTAATATGAATAGTTAAAATAATTAAAACCTCTTCTATTTATTTATAAATTCCTAGCCTCAGGAAATTCATTATAGTTACCAAAAGAAAACTAATACATGCACTTTTTCAAGGGAAAATGCTTACATTTGTCATATTAAATGTCCCTATACATACTGGAATGTTGACTGGACAGGAATGTTGACTAGCTTGATCAGTCAACATTTTTTTAAACTTCCTTTGGCCTTAGAATGGCAGCGCCATCATAGATGCTCCATAATTTACTTGCGGATTGATATTTTCCATGGTGGAACTGACATGCTTCAGCCTTGCATAATTTAGAACTTTACATATGAAAAGCAACCTTGTATTTCAAATGGTTAGATATTTTAAAATGCAAGTTGCATTCCTTGTAGGATAGGGTGATACATGGGAATTCAAGACCAGCTTCAGTTACATAGTGAATTCAATGCCAGCTTGAGCTACATGAAACCATGTTTTAAAAAAGTGAACAAACAATTGCATAAAAATTTTCACATGTGAAGGCACCAGAGTTGTCCCTCTACAACTGACTGCTAGCCTGCTTTACTTCACTAACTGAAGCTCCAGGCATTGCCAAAATACCTAAAGAATACTTGATAGAGAATTATGGAGTAAATATCTCTGGTTGAACTTCAGCTTGGGAAAATTCAGCCATTTAAATGTTATCAGAAAAGACAGCATGAGTCAGAGTACATATCTTCTTGTCATAGGTGACTAATGCTTCACAGATATGTGATGGTTTGGTGATTTCAATGACAAAAAATGCCTTTGCTCCCATTTCTGTGTTTGAATTAATTTCTTAAAGTCCTTGACTTTGGCAAGAGCCTCCTTGATTATATAACTACTGCTATAATGAAAACAACTTCTGGAATGTCCTTTGCTTTTTTGTGGTTAATTTTGAAATAGAAAATGTAAGTGTTTTGAGTCAAAGAGCATCTAAATCTTTTGAGGGAAAACAAACCTTTCCAACCAAAATCTCCTGGATTATTTCACTATTGCACAAAAGCTACTGAGTTTTCAACAAAATCTTAGCATTAGGCATTACAAGATGAACATACCGTGTCAGCCCATTCTAAATGATTTTTCTTTTCAACATTTAAAAATTTTGAACTCAATTCAAAATCGCTTGGGATTGATGCCAGAGTGCTTTGTTTTGCTATTATTGTTTGAGACAGGGTGTCACTTTATAGGCTAGGGTGGCCTCAAACTTAGAGCAATCCCTCTGCCTCTGCTTCCTAGAAAAGTGGGGCTTATACAAATGATCTTCTACACCTGAATATTTTGATTATCAACTGTAGGAACTGAAGAACAAGGTAATATATAATAAATATTTTGTATGAACTAGATAGTTTGCATGCATTATATTATTTAATTCTTATGACATTTGTGAAAAAAGGAACACTATGCAAAGTATACAGATAAGAAAGCTTAAACTAATAAACATTGAAGAATTTAAAGTTACTGATTTGGCAGACATAGGGTTGCAACAAAGAGATGTCTGACCTCAACTTCTGGGCCCTCAACCATCAACAACAACAGATTCTGACTCATGGGTCTCCTTTAATTCAACTTCTGTTTTCTCCACAGTGAAAAAATTTCATAAAAAGAAGAAAAAAGTAAAAAAAAAACATAAAAATACTCAAAACAAAGAAAAAGTCATAAAAGTGGATTGGGGCAAGTGTCGTGGCTGAGTAATATAAAAATGAATCAGTGGAATGAATGCTATCTTATACCATATGTTATTTGGAAATAATATCTGACAGACTCTGTGCTAGATTGTGAAGTGGAACAAACAATAGGCTCAGAAAATTGGGACTTAAGTTAGCATCATATTCATTTTCTGTTCCATGGCACATGGCTGGTCTGCTCTTTTAAGTGCTCCAATCACATGAAATGTATATAAAAATTGAAATAGTTTTTCTTATTTTTGAATAATTGTCATGGTAAGAAATAATTTCTGACATGAAATCATTGAGTGTTCTGCTTACACATTCTAGTTATGTCCTACTTATTGTGTCCCTGGAGCAATGTAGAATTCACTAATTCATTAGGTGAGCCAAGTGTTTTGGTTCACGTCTATTATGTGAGTTAGAGATAATTTGTAACCTGTAAGGAAAGAGAACTGATACTTGAGGGATTTGGGGGGTTGGAAAAGTTTTTATGATTGTTGTTGTATTTTCACTTTGCTTAAACCAGAAGACTGCTAATCTGTTTTCAAGTGATAACACATACCATATTTCAAAGACTGAATTTAAGATGAATCCTTGAGGATTTTTTTTTCTCCAGTCATGGCCAACACTCTGGGACACTTCTCAGTATCCACATTATTCGGATACTAGTGGGAACTTACAATTCAGACCTTGATGTCTGATGTGCACAGAACATGAACAAATGTCTTAGTGATTTTTTTCTATGTGTATGGAATTCTGTAGAAGCAATGAAAAGAACATGAGCCACATGTGTTAGATACATGCCTATAGTTCCTGTATTTTCAAGGCTGAGGCAGGAGTTTTACAAGTTCAAGTTGAGACTTAACAACATAGTGAGTTGCAGAGAAGCCTGGACTACAGAGTAAAATAACAACAAGCCAAACCTGGTAGTGAAGACTTGTAATTCCATCTGTAGTGCTAAGACAGAGAGGTCTCAAGCTCAAGGTTGTCATGTTCAACAGAGGGATTTGAAGGCTGGCCTTCCCAACTTAAACAGACCTTGTCTCAACATAAAAATAAATAAAATGGTCTGTGGATTTAGCACAGTGTAAGAGTGTTAATGACATGTTATAGCTTCTTTTTATCACTGCATCAAAACACTAGAGCAAAAGCAACCTAGGAGAAGAACAAATTTATTTCCTTTACAGGTTGCATCCCACCACTGAGGGAAGACAGAGCAGCAATATCAAGCAGAAACCATGGAAGAACACTGCTTGCAGTATTTCTCATGGGCCTCTGCTTTCTTGTACACTCAAGGACCATTTTACATGAGGGAGGCCTTAGATTCAATTTCTATTGTCTGTTTGTCTGCTGGCACCTCACTGTCTCTTTGTTTCTCTCTCTCTCTCTCTCTCTCTCTCTCTCTCTCTCTCTCTCTCTCTCTCTCTCTCTCTCTCTCTTTCTCTCTCTCTCGAATTAAGAGGTCAGCTGCTACAGATTTTATGTGAAAGCTATATCATAGCTAGTGGTAAATTTATTTGTGTCTTTGTTTGTGCACCACATTCATGCTTAGTGGCCTTGGAGGCCAGAGAGATTGTGGGCCACCATCTGGATCTGAGAATCAAACTCCACTCCTCTGCAAGAAGTGTGATTGCTATTAGCTGATGAGCCATGGTCCCAGGAAGCTAATTTTAAAGGAGGGAGACAGAGTTCACTATGTGAAGATGGAAACACAATGAGGCTAAGGCATGTTCTGGGGAAAGAACAGTATAATGTTAGCCTAGAGGCCTGAGAAAATATGACATACTTGAGCAACCTCAAAAAAAAAATCAGTATATTATGTGAGTGGTTTTTTCATTTTTTAAAATGTTTATATACAGCATAGGATGTCCACTAAAAAGATACAGTTTCATAGTTTTGATACATGTATCCCAACCCCCAACCCCTAAAAGTAACTTTCATTTGCCTGATGTAATGTCATCTCAGAAACTCACTGCTGAGTAAGCTCACCATTTCTAGTTCTTTCTGAACTCTGGCTTACTGGTCAACTCAGTTGTTTTGGCTCAAAGTCCTTTCCAAGGAGACCAATTCAATCTGGCTTCTCTCTCAGCCCCTGACTGAATTGCTCTGCTTGGTCTCATAGTAACTCTGGCAATGTGTTCTAATCTTCTGACTCCCCCTTATTCTCTGGCTTCAGCTGCCTCTGCTGACCTGCACTGCACTGTGTGAACTCACGAAGGAACAGAACTCCACTGCTCTGCACTCACTGCGCTGACTCCCAACTCACTCAACTGAACTGACTGAGGAACTGAACAGATCCCAACTAACTGATTCTCTCTCCCTACACTGCTTTTAATTAGCTTCTCTTTCCTTTCTGTTCTCATGTGAGTTGGATATATCCTATCTCTGACTCATGCTGTCAAATCTTTCTCTGATTTATTACTTTGTCTGCCCCTCAATTAGATATCATTTTTAAACATGGCTGCTTCCTTCTACAAAGTCATTTTTCATAAAGCAGTATACTAAGGGTATGTCTGTATTCCAGACATATTAAAGCATTTTGGTATGTTTGCATTCCAGCCAAGAAGTTATTCAGATGTAATCAGAGCATCCATGTTGCTGGATTAAAACTCTTCTATACCCTGACCCCTACACACCTACACACAAACAAAGTCAGAGACAGACAGACAGACAGACACACACACACACACACACACACACACACACACACACACACAAGACTGTTATAATTGAGATACCAAGACTTTTTTCTATGTCTTTTATGTTTCATTTCTTCCAGTTCTGGTCTCAGAAAAAAAAAAAAAACAGTCATTGGCTTCCTGTTTCTGTCAATCATCTTAACTTTCTATTTTTAACTATTTTTAAAAACCAGATCATAAGGGAAATTGGTCTGAAATTCTCTATCTTTGTTGGGTCTTTCTGTGGTTTAGGTATCAGAGTAATTGTGGCTTCATAGAATGAATTGGGTAGAGTACCTTCTGCTTCTATTTTGTGGAATAGTTTGTGAAGAACTGGAATTAGATCTTCTTTGAAGGTCTGATAGAACTCTGCACTAAACCCACCTGGTCCTTGGCTGTTTTTGGCTGGGAGACTATTAATGACTGCTTCTATTTCTTTAGGGGATATAGGACTGTTTAGATCATTAACCTGATCCTGATTTAACTTTGGTACCTGGTATCTGCTTAGAAATTTGTCCATTTCATCCAGGTTCTCCAGTTTTGTTGAGTATAGCCTTTTGTAGAAGGATATGATGGTGTTTTGGATTTCTTGAGGATCTGTTGTTATGTCTCCCTTTTCATTTCTGATTTTGTTAATTAGGATGCTGTCCCTGTGCCCTCTAGTGAGTCTGGCTAAGGGTTTATCTATCTTGTTGATTTTCTCAAAGAACCAGCTCTTCGTTTGGTTGATTCTTTGAATAGTTCTTCTTGTTTCCACTTGGTTGATTTTGCCCCTGAGTTTATTTCCTGCCATCTACTCCTCTTGGGTGAATTTGCTTCCTTTTGTTCTAGAGCTTTTAGGTGTGTTGTCAGGCTGCTAGTGTGTGCTCTCTCTAGTTTCTTTTTGGAGGCACTCAGAGCTATGAGTTTTACCCTTAGAAATGATTTCATTGTGTCCCATAAGTTTGGGTATTTTGTGGCTTCATTTTCATACCACTCCTGGGCATATATCCAGAAGATGTTCCAACCAGTAAGAAGGACACATGCTCCACTATGTTCATAGCAGCCTTATTTATAATAGCCAGAAGCTGGAAAGAACCCAGATGCCCCTCAACAGAGGAATGGATACAGAAAATATGGTATATTACACAATGGAGTACTACTCAGCTATTAAAAAGAATTAATTTATGAAATTCTTAGGCAAATGGATAGACCTGGAGGGCATCATCCTGAATGAGGTAACCCAATCACATAAGAACTCACGTGATATGTACTCACTGATAAGTGGATATTAGCCCAGAAACTTAGAATACCCAAGATACAAGATACAATTTGCAAAACACATGAAACTCAAGAAGGACGAAGACCAAAGTGTGGACAATTTGCCCCTTCTTAGAATTGGGAACAAAACACCCATGGAAGGAGTTACAGAGACAAAATTTGGAGCTGAGATGAAAGGATGGACCATCTAGAGACTGCCATACCCGGGGATCCATCCCATAATCATTCTCCAAATGCTGACACCATTGCATACACTAGCAAGATTTTGGTGAAAGGACCTAGATTTAGCTGTCTCTTATGAGGCTATGCCGGCGCCTAGCAAACACAGAAGTGGATGCTCACAGTCAGCTACTGGATGGATCACAGGGCTCCCAATGGAGAAGCTAGAGAAAGTATCCAAGGAGCTGAAGGGGTTTGCAACCCTATAGGTGGAACAACAGTATGAACTAACCAGTACCCCCCAGAGCTTGTGTCTCTAGCTGCATATGTATCAGAAGGTGACCTAGTGGGCCATCAGTGGAAAGAGAGGCCCATTTGTCTTGCAGACTTTATATGCCTCAGTACAGGGGAACTCCAGGGCCAAGAAGTGGGAGGGGGTGGGTAGGGGAGTGGGGGGGAGAGGGTATGGGGATCTTTTGGGATAGCATTGGAAAGATAAATAAAGAAAACACTAATTTTTAAAAAAAGTAAAAACCAGCTATAGCTGTATAGCACTTGCTGGCTTAGACTTCACTATGTAAACTAGGCTTGCCTTGAACTTGTGACTCTGTTTTCCAAATGCTGGAATTACAAAAACTGCACTGTGTCCTAATCATATTTCTATCGCTATGATAAAACATAATCCAAAAACAGCTTGCAGAGGAAATGGTTTTATTTCAGCTTAGACATTATACTGTGTCACTAACGAAACTCAGGGAAGGCAGGAACACTGCTTAATGACTTGATACATTTATTTATTTTTATGAGTGTTTTGTATGCATGTATATAGATCTATAGGTATAAAAATAAATAAATTCAAAAGACAGTTTAGCAAGGTGAACATTCAGGGAATAACATTAATAGGTTTCCCACTAGGGCATATGGGCTTTTGACCAGGTTTTCAACATGAGTTAATTAAATTCTCTCCTGTAAAGAAGACCTCAAATCAAGTACAAAGTTGAAATACCTCCTTGACTTTAATGCCAATATTTCACCAATCAGCATGTCTTGCTTGTCAGGTCAGCATTTGAAGTTCACTGCTGGGTCAACTGATGACTTTTCTTTGCATAGGACCTCTGGTGTTATGAAAGCCAGCACGTAGAGAAGACACTTGCAGATCAGTTCTAGCTTTATTCTTTTCTCCCACCTGTAATCAAAGTGTGTTATGTCTTCACCAGTAGGGTCTTCCCTTCTATTTATGGTGGGTAGCCAAAAATCAATGAAAATATCCCATGTTTATCAGTAACTCATATGGAGGTATCTCCCACCTGGCAGTGTGATTTTCATTAAATAACCTATGTCATCTACAGGAAGCATTGTCTACCCATAAAAATGTTCAAACTTATAGTTTTATTAGTTTACAGAATAGTGAGTTATCATAAGATCATTCATGTATCATTTATTAACATACTCTAGCCCTCTGTTCTCTCCTGTCCACCTGCCCATATCCCCACTTTAACTTCTAATCCCCAGTATCTCTTCCCACTACTTTTAAATAGCATGTATTTTATTATCCCCTCATCCCTTAAGACCTTTTCATCTATACCTTTTATGGACTTATTTTTAGTTTCCTGATATCTATTGTATTATAAATTGAGAACATTTCTTGTTTGCCTTGCTGTACTTACGTACTCTCTCAATATAATATTTTAGAGTTCCACCCATTTTCATCCACATTTTATTTCATTTTTCTGTATTGTTGAACAAAACTGTGTATATGTACTATATATTCACTATCCATTGACCATCTAGACTGTTTTCATTTCCTAGATATTGTGAGTGGGGCAACAAGAAACATGCACATGGAAGTTTTCTATGTAGGAATATATGGAGCCTTTTGGACTTATTTCTAGGGCTGGTATAGAGAGATCTTATGGTAGTTTTATTTTCAGCTTTTTGGAAAATGTCCACACTATATTTCATAAGGAATTCACCAATTTATTCTCTCACCAATAGTATATAAGGATTCTCCTTTCCACACATCCTTGATAACATTTGTTGCTATTTGTTTTCTTGATGATAGCTACTTTGACTAGGGTGGTATGGCACCACTCCCCTCCCACACTTTCATTTCCCACTTTCCATCTCCCTTTCTGCTTAAATCATTCTATTTCCAGCATTTTCAGTCTCTACTATTAGTTTACTTATATCCTATTACCTCCTCCCCTGCTTCCTACATCTCTCCTCAATGGCCTCATTTGTGTTTCCTGGATTCCATTTATATTACTATAAGTTAAACACATGAAAGATTCAAAGCTAGGAACCACATATGAGAGAGAATACGTGTCTCATTTGTCCTCTTCATCCTGAGTGCTTCATTAAGTATACAGTTTTTAGTTCTATTTTCCTGCAAATATGATTTAATTTTTATTTACATCTGAAAAAAAATCCTTGTACATACCAATGGTTTTCTTATCTATTCATCATCACTTGTTGGGCCTCTTTATGAATTGTTTCCTAAATATTGTAAAAAGAGTAGTAAGGAACTTGAATGTACAAGTATCTGTGTAGTAATAAGTCCTTTCTGGGATATGCCCAGCTGTGGTATAGGTGCCTTACATGATAGTTTTATTTCTTATCTTTTGCGGAGCTTCAAGACTGAATTCCAAAGTGGCTGTACTCATTTATTCTGTTGCCAACTGTACATACCAGTTTCCCGTTTGCCACATCCATGCCAGCATTTATTTACATTTGAATTCCTGATTGTAGCTATTCTGACTGTGGTGAGATGGGATCTTATGATTTTTTCCTTATGACTAAGGGTATTACATGTTTCTTTTTGATTACTATGTATTTCTATTTCTCCTTGTAAAAACATTTTTGTTTGATCTTAGTTGGTATTTTCTTGCTATGAAGAGACACCATGATCACAGCAACTTTTATAAAGAAAAGAACTTAATTTGAACCTACTTACAATTTCAGAGGTTTAGTTCATTATCAGCATAGTAGGCAGCGTGGCAGCACAAAGGCAGGCATGGTGCTGGAGAAGGAGCTTAGAATTCTATTTGCAGATCATCACTAGGAAGAAAGAGATACTGGGCCTGGACGGACATTTGAAACCACAAAGCCTACCCACCTCCAGTGACGCATTTCCTCCAACAAGGCCACACCTCTTTTTTATTGGATATTTTCTTTATTTACATTTCAAATGTGTTCCCCTTTCCTGGTCTCCCCTTTGGAAACCCCCATCCCATCCCTCCTTTCCCCGGCCACTATGAGGGTGCTCCCCCCCCACACTCCTGTCTTCCCACCCTGTCATTCCCTTACAGTGGGGCATCAAACACTTTCAGTGCAGCTGTCCAGTGGCCATGGAGAACTAGGTATACCTGGAAGAAGAGCTGGGGATGGAATAGAATGGGTGGACTGAGGAGAGAAATAATGAGCCAAAACAAATTTTCTCTGATCAAGACTCAAATTTTAATTTTCAGTTCTGCATTTATATAATGGCAAAACCCAAAATCCCATCGCTTTGTTTCAGCTGGATTGAGTTGCAAAATAAGCTCAGCGAGGCAGTCTGCTTCTGCAGGAAGCTGCAGAAGTGGCAAGAAATGAGACTTCCACCTAGGTCAGAAAACTCCATCCTAGGTGGGCTTGGTCCTTGGAAGACCCAACTCTGGCAAACAATTAAGGTCTGGTTAACCTGCTCAAGGCTGGGGAAATGACACACCTCAGGCCCAAGGGCCACTCCTCCCACTGATGTCCAACAAGGCCATCCTCTGCGACATATGTGGCTGGAGCCATAGGTTCCTCCATGTATACCCCCTTTGGTTGGTGGTACAGTCCCCAGGAGCAAGGCCACACCTCTTAATTCCTGTCAAGAAGCATCACTCCCTAACAAGGAAGCATTGAAATACACCATCCTATGGGGGACTTTCCTATTCAAACTACCACATTCCACTCCCTAACACTCAAAGGCTTGTAGTCGTATATATCATGATGCAAAAACACATACACTCCAACATTAAAAGTTCCCATAGTTTATCACTGTCTCAACACTCTTTAAAAGTCCAAAGTTTAAAGTCTCTTCAGAGATTCATGGCAATCTCATAACTGTAATGCCCTGTAAAATAAAAACTAAAAAAAAAAAAAAAAAAAAAAAAAAAAAAACAGACCACATGGTTCCAACATACACTAACACAGAATGGACATTACCATTTCAAAAGGGAGGAAAGGAAGGTCAGTACTGAAACCCAGTAGGACAAACTCCAAATTCTGAATCTCCATGACTGATATCAAAATGTTCATCAGGTTTCCAACTCTTTTCAGCTTGGTTGACTGCAACACACTTCTTTCTCTTGGTCTGGTTCCACTCCCTGTTACCAGCTCTCCTCAGAAGGTATCCTGCAGCTCTAACCTGTTGGAGTCTCCAATGAAATTCAGGCTTCACCTTCACAGCTTCATGCAATGGCCTCTCTGGGCCTTCACACAGGGACATCCCTGACACATGCCTGGCCTCAGCAGCTTTCCTTATGAAGGGAGATTCCACAACCCCTTTCTGGTATCATTGACTCGAATACCAGAACCACATGGCCAAAGCTGCCAAATTCTTCTGCTTGTTGGATCTGGAACATGAACTGCTCATTCAATTACATCATCTTCACCAGTTTTCTGGGTTTTTATGGCTTCCTTCACTGCCTAAGCTGGTTGTCCTAAAGCCCATTCAAATATATGCTCAACAGATTTCTATTTTCAATGGTTTCCTTTTCTGCCCAAGCTTGGCTGTTTTACAACTTGTTCTGTAGACCATGACGGCTGCAAACTCAAAAGTCTACCTGCCTCTGCCCCGCAAGTGCTGTTATTAAGGCCCTGTACACCTAACCCTAAGCTTTTCTTTAATTGCTTTCACAAGTTAGAAGCTTGTGGTCTTACCCTGAGGCCAACACCCCCTTTCTTCCATTTAGAATCAGGCTTTTTTTTTGTTTTGTTTTGTTTTGTTTTGTTTTGTTTTGTTTTGTTTTGTTTTTCGAGACAGGGTTTCTCTGTGTAGCCCTGGCTGTCCTGGAACTCACTTTGTAGACCAGGCTGGCCTCGAACTCAGAAATCTGCCTGCCTCTGCCTCCCGAGTGCTGGGATTGAAGGCTTGTGCCACCATGCCTGGCATCAGGCTGTTCTTTAAACTTATCTCTTGAGCACTGGGCTTAGCTCTATTATACCTCCTGGTGCTGTCTTTCTTCTCAATTTGTACAGGTACACTTTTCCTTTCTCAATTTTCTCCTTATAGATCAGCTTAAGAGTCGCCACTAATAACCATTTAATTATTAGTCAATGCTAGGCTGTTTTAAAATCTCCTCAATCATTAATCCACATCTCTTCAATTTAGCCTTAGGCAGACGTTTTGGGAAAGGGACAAAAGCAGCCACATTCTTGGCCAAATATCACAAGAAAAATCTCTTGTCTTCTGAAACCACTTGAGGCAGTTCATCACAATCTGCATTACTTTTAGCACCACTGTCTTCTCTAAACATCCAACTGCTTTTCTAGTTCAGTGTCTCAAAGTCCACACTGCCAACAAGCAGCATGTCATGTTTCAGCAATACCCTGCTCCCTGGTACCAACTTCTGCTTAGTCAGTGTTCCGTTGCTCTAAAGAGACATCATGATCATGACAAGTCTTACCAAAAGAAATAATTTAATTTGAGTTTGCTTATAGTTACAGAGGTTTAATCCATTATCTTTATAGTGGCAAGCACACTGGGATACAGGCAGACATGGTAGCTCAGAGTTTTCAATCCAGATCTGAAGATAGCAGGAGAGAGCCACTGGGACTGGGCTTAAGCATTTGAAACCCCAAAGCATACACACAATGGCACACTTCCTCCAATAAGGCTATACCTCATAATCTCTGTCATTCCCTAATGACCAACACTCAAATATATGAGCCTTTGGAGGTCATTCCTATTCAAACCACCTCAGTTCCAGAGCCCACATTTTAATGTATCTTAACATCTAGGGGGTTTTTGTTGTTGTTGTTCTTTGTATCTTCTAGAGAATAATTCTCGGCTGGGCATATAGCTGGCAAACATTTTCTTCTTGTTTGTGTGTTGGCTCTTCACTTGACAGTTTCCTTTGCTATATAGAAGTTCCATCATTTCATGAGATTCCATTTGTCATATATTGGTGATGTTTCTACTACTATTACAATCCTATTTAAAAATTCATACCTGTGCCTAAAATTTGAAGTATACTCTCTACTTTCTACTTTTCCTCTAAAGGTTGAGGTATATAATTTTACTGTGAAGTCCTTGATTTTTTCTGTATTATATTTTAATTTATTTCACTGCAGGGGCATTATAGAAATATGGAAGTCGGGGCAGCTTGCTAAAGTTGGTACTTTCTTTCACTACAGATTAAATTCAGGCCATTAGGATTGGTGGCAGGAACCTTTACCTGCTGAGCCATTTCACTCACTCTCATTTGGTTTTATTTTTTTTAATTTTTAAAATTTTTTATTATTTAAATGCACTTTATACATCAAGCATATTTATAATATTGAGTATTTTGAGCATCAAATAATATATAAAATTTGTTCAACCTTTATATTCATACCCTTTTGTACCCAAAAGTATTATTAATGAACATTTAAGACTATTCATAATTGAGGATCCTATACCTAATTTTGAATACTAAATTATTTCAAAACATATAAAATATTCTTTGGAAATTAAGCATAGTAAAATAGCATAAAATATTAAAAATGAATCATTAAAAATGTATTCAAAAGCTCTTATATGATACTGCCTGACATAGTGAGAGATTATTTAAAACAGATTATATGTCTATGTACATTGTCTAAATATAAGTTTATTTAAAACAGATTATCAGTATTTCTAGGAGAGAAATTATTTTATCTTTAAGTATATTTTAAAAATTTCAAAATAGCATAAAGCCTTTGAAGTTAAACATTAAGAAAATGCTAATTACAAGCATAGTAAGAATAATTATCAATAATATTTCCATGATGCTTATAGAACATGATTTTAATATTTTCAACTGTTAATATTCAACAAACAGAATAATTATTTTGAGTTATATTTTGTTGTTACATCTCCCTTTTTATTTCTTATTTTATTAATTTGGATACTGTCTTTGTGCCCTCTGGTTAGTCTGACTAAGGATTTATCTACCTTGTTGATTTTCTCAAAGAACCAGCTCCTGGTTTTGTTGATTCTTTGTATAGTTCTTTTTGTTTCTATTTGGTTGATTTTAGCCCTGAGTTTGATTATTTCCTGCCATCTACTCCTCTTGGGTGTATTTGCTTCTTTTTGTTCTAGAGCTTTCAGGAGTGATATCAAGCTGCTAGTGTAAGCTCTCTCCAGTTTCTTTTGGGAGGCACTTAGAGCTATGAGTTTTCCTCTTACCACTGCTTTGATTGTGTCCCATAAGTTTTGGGATAATGTGTCTTCATTTTCAATAAATTCTAAAAAGCCTTTAATTTTTTTTCTTTATTTCTTCCTTGACCAAGTTATCATTGAGTAGAGAGTGTTGTTCAGCTTCAGTGTGTGTGTGTGTGCTTTCCAATGTTTTTGTTGGTATTTAAAAGCAGCCTTAGTCAGTGGTGAACTGATAGGGTGCATGGGGTTATTTCAATCTTCTTGTATCTGTTGAGGCCTGTTTTGTGACCAATTTTATGGTCAGTTTTGGAGAAAGTACAATGAGGTGCTGAGAAGAAGGTATATTCTTTTGCTTTAGGATGAAATGTTCTATAAATATCTGTTAGATCCATTTGGTTCATAACTTCTGTTAGTTTCACTGTGTCTCTGTTTAGTTTCTGTTTCCATGATCTGTCCATTGCTGACAGTGGGATATTGACGTTTCCCACTATTATTGTGTGGGGCTCGATATGTGCTTTGAGCTTTATTAAAAGTTTCTTTTATGAATGCATTTGGAGCATAGATGTTCAGAATTGAGAGTTCATCTGGGTAGATCATTCCTTTGACCAGTATGAAGTGACCTTCTTTATCCTTTTAGATAACTTTTGGTTGAAAGTTAACTTTTATTCGATATTAGAATGGCTAGTCCAGCTTGTTTCTTGGGACCATTTGCTTAGAAAATTGTTTTTCAACCATTTACTCTGAGGTAGTGTCTATCTTGGTCACTGAGATGCATTTCCTGTATGCAACAAAATACTGGGTCCTGTTTACATTTCCAGTCTGTTAGTCTATGTCTTTTTATTGGGGAATTCAGTCCACTGATGCTAAGACATATTAAGGAAAAGTTATTGTTACTTCCTGATATTTTTGTTGTTAGAGTTGGAATTATATTTGTGTGGCTATCTTCTTTTGGGTTTGTTGAAAGATTAGTTTCTTGCTTTTGTCTAGGGTGTAGTTTCCCTCCTTGTGTTGGTGTTTTCCATCTACTATCCTTTGTAGGGCTGTGTTTATGGAAAGATATTTTGTAAATTTGGTTTTGTCATGGAATATTTTGTTTTCTCTCTATGGTAATTGATATTTTTGCTGGGTATAGTAGCCCGGGCTGACATTTGTGTTCTCTTAGGGTCTGTGTGACATCTGCCCAGGATCTTCTGGCTTTTATAGTCTCTTGTGAGAAGTCTGGTGTAATTCTAATAGGTCTGCCTTTATATGTTACTTGACCTTTTTCCCTTATTGCTTTTAATGTTCTTTCTTTGTTTAGTGCATTTAGTGTTTTGATTATTATGTGATGGGAAGAATTTCTTTTCTCGTCCAGTCTATTTAGAGTTCTGTAGACTTCTTGTAATGTTCACGGGCATCTCTTTCTTTAGGTAAGGGAAGTTTTCTTCTTTAATTTTGTTGAAGATTTTTACTGACCCTTTAAGTTGGGACTCTTCGCTTTCTTCTATACCTATTATCCTTAGGTTTGGTCTTCTTATTGTGTCCTGGATTTCCTGGATGTTTTGGGTTAGGAGCTTTTTGCTTTTTGCATTTCCTTTGATTGTTATGTTTTCTATGGTATCTTCTTCACCTGAGATTTTCTCTTGTATTCTGTTGGTGATGCTTGCATCTATGACTCCTGATCTCTTTCCTAGGTTTTTTAGCTCCAGGTTTGTCTCCCTTTGCAATTTCTTTATTGTTTCTTTGTCCATTTTTAGATCTTGGATATTTTTGTTCATTTCCTTTGCCTGTTTGATTGTGTTTTCTTGTAATTCTTTAAGGTATTTTTGTGTTTCCTATTTAAGGGCTAGCTGTTTACCTGTATTCTCCTGTATTTCTTTAAGGGAGTTATTTATGTCCTTCTTAATGTCCTCTATCATCATCATGAGAAGTGATTTTAGATCGGAATCTTGCTTTTCCTGTGTGATGATGTATCCAGGACTTGCTATGATGGGAGAATTGGGTTCTGATGATGACAAGTAACCTTGATTTCTGTTGCTTATGTTCTTATGCTTACTTCCTACCATCTGATTATCTCTAATGATATCTTTTGTGTGCATGATTATCTCTAGTGCTACCTGCTCTTCTTATATCTGACAGGAGTCTGTCCTTCCAGTGATCCTGGTTGTAGAAGAACTCCTCAGAGTCAACTGTCTCTGGGTTTGTGAGAGCTCCTGGGAGTCAAGCTGTCTCTGGAACTGGGATCCTGGTGTGACCAAGCTCCTGGGATCCTGGATGTGTTAGAGTGCCTGGGAGTGGAGCTTCCTCTGGATGTTGTGGGACTGGCTGTGGAGTTCGCACCCAAGGTCTGCTCAGTGTACTGGCCCAGACTGGAAGGAACCCATGCCACTGGTCCAGCTGAGTTCCTGGGTGCCTCGTTTCCACTTGTCCCAGTTACTTCCGGTATTGGGGCAGATGCTGTGTCCTCCTTACATCTGATCCTATGATTCTAGGAGTGTTAGAGCACCAGAGAGTGGAGATTCCTCTGGGTGTTCAAGTCCTTGATTTCTTATTTGTTGAATTATATGCAAGGTGAGAGATAAGAATCTATCTAGTTTCATTTTTCTGCATATTGAAATCTAGTGAAAAACTCGAAAACAGTACTGGAACATGGTGTCTTTCTTCTACATGTCAGTTGGTTTTTTCAAAAATCAGATAGCATGCAAAAAAAGATATAGCTCATCTGCTAAGACCACTGACTGCTCTTTCAGAGGACCCTAGTTCCATTCCAATTACAAATATGGCAGCTTATAACCATCTCTAACTCTAGTTGCTGGAGATCTGGTGCCCACTATTGGCCTGTGGATATCGGACAGAATAATGAAGCATGGACCTAGATATAGGCAAAGTATCCAACACATGAAATAAATAAAAATAATCAAATTAATAGTGTAGCTGTAGTTGAATGCACTTATATCTCTGCCCTCTATTCTGTTCCCTTTGATGTGTGTGACTGTTTTTGTTCCAGTACTATGATGTTATATGATAATTGTTCTTTTTTAAAAAATTTTTAATATTTTTATTACATATTTTCCTCAATTACATTTCCAATGCTATCCCAAAAGTCCCCCATAGCGCCCCCCACTTCCCTACCCACCCATTCCCATTCTTTTGGCCCTGGCATTCCCCTATATTGGGGCATATAAAGTTTGCAAGTCCAATGGGCCTCTCTTTCCATTGATGGCCGACTAGGTCATCTTTCGATACATATGCAGCTAGAGACAAGAGCTCCGGGGTTCTGGTTAGTACATCATGTTGTTCCAACAATAGGGTTGCAGATCCCTTTAGCTCCTTGGGTACTTTCTCTAGCTTCTCCATTGGGAGCCCTGTGATACATCCAATAGCTGACTGTGAACATCCACTCCTGTGTTTGCTAGGCCCCGGCATCGTATCACAAGAGACAGCTATATTTGGGTCCTTTCAGCAAAATCTTGCTAGTGTATGCAATGGTGTCAGCGTTTAGAAGCTGATTATGGGATGGATCCCTGGATACTGCAGTCTCTAAATGGTCCATCCTTTCATCACAGCTACGAACTTTGTCTCTGTAACTCCTTCCCTGGGTGTTTTGTTCCCAATTCTAAGAAGGGGCACAGTGTCCACACTTTGGTCTTCATTCTTCTTGAGTTTCATGCGTTTAGCAAATTGTATCTTATATCTTGGGTATCCTAAGTTTTGGGCTAATATCCACTTATCAGTGAATACATATTGTGTGAGTTCTTTTGTGATTGTGTTACTTCACTCAAGATGATGCCCTCCAGGTCCATCCATTTGGCTAGGAATTTCATAAATTCATTCTTTTTAATAGCTGAGTAGTACTCCATTGTGTAAATGTACCATAATTTCTGTATCCATTCCTCTGTTGAGGGACATCTGGGTTCTTTCCAGCTTCTGGCTATTATAAATAGGGCTGCTATGAACATAGTGGAGCATGTGTCCTTTTTACCGGTTGGGACATCTTCTGGATATATGCCCAGGAGAGGTATTGCTGGATCCTCCGGTAGTACTATGTCCAATTTTCTGAGGAACCGCCAGACTGATTTCCAGAGTGGTTGTACAAGCTTGCAATCCCACCAACAATGGAGGAGTGTTCCTCTTTCTCCACATCCTCGCCAGCATCTGCTGTCACCTGAATTTTTGATCTTAGCCATTCTGACTGGTGTGAGGTGGAATCTCAGGGTTGTTTTGATTTGCATTTCCCTGATGATTAAGGATGTTGAACATTTTTCAGGTGCTTCTCTGCCATTCGGTATTCCTCAGGTGAGAATTCTTTGTTCAGTTCTGAGCCCCATTTTTTAATGGGGTTATTTGACTTTCTGGAGTCCACCTTCTTGAGTTCTTTATATATATTGGATATTAGACCCTTATCTGATTTAGGATAGGTGAAGATCCTTTCCCAATCTGTTGGTGTTTTTTTTTTTGTCTTATTGATGGTGTCTTTAGCCTTGCAGAAGCTTTGTAGTTTCATGAGGTCCCACTTGTCAATTCTTGATCTTACAGCACAAGCCATTACTGTTCTATTCAGGAATTTTTCCCCTGTGCCCATATCTTCAAGGCTTTTCCCCACTTTCTCCTCTATAAGTTTCAGTGTCTCTGGTTTTATGTGAAGTTCCTTGATCCACTTAGACTTGACCTTAGTACAAGGAGATAGGAATGGATCAATTCGCATTCTTCTACATGTTAACAACCAGTTGTGCCAGCACCATTTGTTGAAAATGCTGTCTTTCTTCCACTGGATGTTTTTAGCTCCCTTGTCGAAGATCAAGTGACCATAGGTGTGTGGGTTCATTTCTGGGTCTTCAATTCTATTCCATTGGTCTATTTGTCTGTCACTATACCAGTACCATGCAGTTTTTATCACAATTGCTCTGTAGTAGAGCTTTAGGTCCAGCATGGTGATTCCACCAGAGGTTCTTTTATCCTTGAGAAGAGTTTTTGCTATCCTAGGTTTTTTGTTATTCCAGATGAATTTGAAGATGGCTCTTTCTAATTCGTTGAAGAACTGAGTTGGAATTTTGATGGGGATTGCATTGAATCTGTAGATTGCTTTTGGCAAGATAGCCATTTTTACAATGTTGATCCTGCCAATCCATGAGCATGGGAGATCTTTCCATCTTCTGAGATCTTCTATAATTTCTTTCTTCAGAGACTTGAAGTTTTTATTATACAGATCTTTCACTTCCTTAGTTAGAGTCACGCCAAGATATTTAATATTATTTGTGACTATTGAGAAGGGTGTTGTTTCCCTAATTTCTTTCTCAGCCTGTTTATTCTTTGTGTAGAGAAAGGCCATTGATTTGTTTGAGTTAATTTTATATCCAGCTACTTCACCGAAGCTGTTTATCAGGCTTAGGAGTTCTCTGGTGGAATTTTTAGGGTCACTTATATATACTATCATATCATCTGCAAAGAGTGATATTTTGACTTCATCTTTTCCAATTTGTATCCCTTTGATCTCCTAGCTGCATATGTATCGAAAGATGGCCTAGTCGGCCATCAATGGAAAGAGAGGCCCATTGGACTTGCAAACTTTATATGCCCCAATATAGGGGAATGCCAGGGCCAAAAGAATGGGAATGGGTGGGTAGGGAAGTGGGGGGCGCTATGGGGGACTTTTGGGATAGCATTGGGGGCTTAAAACCATGCACTCTGGAATTTGTTGTATTTTTTCTCAGTAAATCTTTCCCCTGACTGCTAAAAAAAAAAAGAAAAAGATTGGAGCAGAGGCTGTGTTCCACTCACCAGCAGTCTCAAAATCCTGTGGCGGGGGTCGTGGGTAGCTGGCAGTACCCCGGTGCTGGTCCAGCCGGAAGAGGCCTGTGGTCCTACTCAGGCCGGTTTTCTGCTTCCCTAACTAATGCAGTCTCAGGTCCCGTGCGCAATTGGATTGGAGCAGAAGCTGTGTTCCACTCTCCAGAAGTCTTAAGATCCTGTGGCGGGTGTTGTGGGTAGCTGGCGAGTGTCAGCCGACCCTGCGCCCTCGCTACTCTGGTGCTTTTCTGACCGGAAGAGGCTTGTGGCCCTATGTAGGCTGAATTTCTCCCTCCCCAACTAAAGCAGACTCAGGTCCCGCGTGATTGGACTGGAGCAGAAGCTGTGTTCCACTCACCAGCAGTCTCAAAATCCTGTGGCGGGTGTCGTGGGTAGTTGGCGGGTGTCAGCCGACCCTGCGCTCTAGCTACCCCGGTGCTGATCCAGCTGGATGAGGCCTGTGGCCCTATTCAGGCCGGTTTCTGCTTCCCTAACTAATGCAGTCTCAGGTCCCGCGCGCAATTGGATTGGAGCAGAAGCTGTGTTCCACTCACCAGAAGTCTTAAGATCCTGTGGCGGGTGTTGTGGGTAGCTGGCGAGTGTCAGCCAACCCTGCGCCCTAGCTACCCCGGTGCTTTTCTGACCGGAAGAGGTTTGTGGCCCTATGTAGGCCGGATTTCTCTCTCCCCAACCAGAGATGTCTCAGGTCCCGCGCAATTGGATTGGAGCAGAAGCTGTGTTCCACTCACCAGAAGTCTTAAGATCCTGTGGCGGGTGTTGTGGGTAGCTGGCGAGTGTCAGCTGACCCTGCGCCCTAGCTACCCAGGTGCTTTTCTGACCGGAAGAGCATGATAATTGTTCTAATATATAATTTGAAATAATTTCCCTTTTTATTAGATATGTTCTTCATTTACATTTCAAATGTTATCCCCTGTCCTGGTTTCCCCTCAGAAAACCCCCTCTTCCTATACCCTCTCCCTTCACCCTGCTCACCAACCCCCCCACTCCCACTTCCTGGCCCTGACATTCCACTATACAGGGGCATAGAACATTCACAGAACTAAGGGCCTCTCCTCCTATTGAGGACTGACTAGGTCATCATCTGCTACATTGCAGTTGGAGCCTTGAGTCCCACCGTGTGTAATCTTTGGTTGGTGGTTTAGTCCCTGAGAGCTCTGGGGGTACTGGTTAGTTCATATTGTTGTTCTTACTATGGGCTGCAAACTCCTTCAAATCCTTGGATCCTTTTCCTAACTCCTTCATTGGGAACCCTGTGCTCAGTCCAATGGATGGCTGTGAACATCCACTTCTGTATTTTTTAGGTACTGGCAGAGACTCTCAGGAGACAGCTATATCAGGCTCTTGACAGCAAGCACTTGTTGGCATCCACAATAGTGTCTGGGTTTGGTGATTGTATATGGGATAGATTGCTAGGTGGTGCATTCTCTGGATGGTCATTCCTTCAGTCTCTGCTACACTCTTTGACTCTGTATCTCTTACCATGTATCTCTTACCATGGGTATTTTGATCCCCCTTAGAAGGATTGAATTATCCACACTTTGGTCTTCCACCTTCTTGAGTTTCATGTGGTTTTTGAGTTGTATCTTAGGTATTCTAAACTTCTGGGCTAATATCCACTTATCAGAGAGTATATATCATGTGTGTTCTTTGTGATTTGGATACCTCATTCAGGATGATATCCTCCAGATCCATCCATTTACCTAAAAATTTCATGAATTCATTGTTTTTCAATGAGTAGTACTCCATTGTGTAAATGTACCACATTTTCCATAACCATTCCTCCTTGAGGGATATCTGGGTTCTTCCCAGCTTCTGGCTATTATAAATAAGGCTGCTATGAACATAGTGAAGCATGTGTCCTTATTACAAGTTGGAGCATCTTCTGGATATATGCCCAGGAGTGGTATTGCTGGTTCTTCTGGTAGAGCTATGTCCAACTTTCTGAGGAACGGCCAAACTGATTTCCAGAGTGTTTGGACAAGCTTGCAATCCCACCAGCAATGGAGGAGTGTTCCTCTTTTTCCACATCCTCTCCAGCATCTGCTGTCACCAGAATTTTTAATCTTAGCCATTCTGACTGGTGTGAGGTGTAATCTCAGGGTTGTTTTGATTTGCATTGCCCTGATGATTAAGGATATTGAACATTTTTTAGGTGCTTCTCAGACATTCGATATTCCTTAGTAGAGAATTATTTGTTTAGCTCTGTACCCCATTTTTAATAGGGTTTTTGGTTCTCTGCAGTGTAACATCTTGATTTCTTTGTATATATTGGATATCAGCCCTCTATCGGATTTAGGATTCATAAAGATTTTTTCCTAATCTGTTGGTTGCCCTTTTGTCTGATTGATAATGTCCTTTGCCTTACAGAAACTTTTCAATTTTATGAGGTCCCACTTGTCGATCTTAATCTTACAACACAAGCCGTTGCTGTTCTGTTCAGGAATTTTTCCCTTGTGCCCATATCTTAGAGGCTCTTCCCCACTTTCTCCTCTATTAATTTCAGTGTCTCTGGTTTTATGTGGAGTTCCTGGATCCACTTGGACTTGAGATTTGTACAAGGAGACAGGAATGGATCGATTTGCATTCTTCTACATGTTAACCTCCAGTTGAGCAATTAACATTTGTTGAAAGTGCTGTCTTTTCTCCACTGGATGGTTTTAGCTCCTTTGTCAAAGATCAAGTGATCATAGGTGTGTGGGTTCATTTCTGGGACTCCAGTTCTATTCCATTGATCTACCTGCCTGTCACTGTACCAATACCAAGCAGGTTTTGTTTTTTATCACAATTGCTCTGTAGTACAGCTTGAGGTCAGGCATGGTGATTCCACAGAGGTTCTTTTATTGTTGAGAATAGTTTTTGCTATCCTAGCTTTTTTTGTTATTCCAAATGAATTTGCAAATTGCCCTTTCTAACTTGGTGAAGAATTGAGTTGGAATTTTGATGGGGATTTCATTGAATCTGTAGATTGCTTTCGGCAAGATAGCCATTTTTATTATATTGATCCTGCCAATCCATGGGAGCATGGGAGAACTTTCCATCTTCTGAGATCTTCTTCAATTTGTTTCTTCAGAGACTTGAAGTTCTTATCCTACAGATATTTCACTTCCTTATTTAGAGTCACACCAAGGTACTTTATATTATTTGTGACTATTGTGATGGGTGTTGTTTCCCTAATTTCTTTCTCAGCCTGTTTATCCTTTGTGGAGAGAAAGGCCACTGATTTGCTTGAATTAATTTTATAACCACCTACTGCACTGAAGCTATTTATCAGGTTTAGGAGTTCTCTGGTGGAACTTTTAGGGTCACTTATATATACTATCATATCATCTGCAAAAAGTGATATTTTGACTTCTTTTCCAATTTATATCCCTTGATCTCCTTTTGTTGTCTAATTGCTCTGACTAGGACTTCAAGTACTATATTGAATAGGTAGGGAGAAAGTGGTCAGCCTTGTCTAGTCCCTGATTTTAGTAGGATTGCTTCAAGTTTTTCTCCATTTAGTTTAATGTTGGTCTGCTGTATATTTCTTTTATTATGTTTAGGTATGGGCATTGAATTTCTGATCTTTCCAAAACTTTTATCATGAAGGGGCATTGAATTTTGTCAAATACTTTCTCAAAATCTAATGAGGTGATCATGTGTTTTTTTTTTTCTTTGAGTTTGTTTATATAGTGGATTACATTGATGGATTTCAGTATATTGAAACATTCCTGCATTCCTGGGATGAAGCCTACTTGGTCATGATGGATGATTGTTTTGATGTTTTCTTGGATTCAGTTTGGGACAATTTTATTGAGTATTTTTGCATCAATATTCATATTTGAAATTGATCTGATGTTAGCTTTTTTGTTGGGTCCTTGTGTGGTTTAGGTATCAGAGTAATTGTGGGTTCATAGAATGAATTGGGTAGAGTACTTTCTGTTTCTATTTTGTGGAATAGTTTAAAGAGAATTAGAAGTAGGTCCTCTTTGAAGGTCTGAAAGAAAGAACTCTGCACTAAACCCATCTGGTCCTTGGCTTTTTTTTTTTTTTTTGGTTGGGAGACTATTAATTACTGTTTCTATTTCTTTAGGGGATATGGGACTGTTTAGATCGTAAATCTGATCCTGATTTAAACTTTGGTACCTGATATCTGTTAGAAAATTGTCCATTTCATCCAGATTGTCCAGTTTTGTTGAGTATAGGCTTTTGTAGTAAGATCTGGTGGTTTTTTTTTTTTGGCTTTCTATTTTTATGTCTACGTTTTCATTTCTAATTTTGTTAATTAGGATACTGTCTTTGTCCCCTCTAGTTAGTCTGGTTAAGGGTTTATCTATTTTGTCAATTTTCTAAAAAAAAAAAAAAAAAAAAAAAAAAAAAAAAAAAACAAAAAACAGTTCCTGGTTTGGTTGATTGTTTGTATAGTTCTTTTTGTTTCCACTTCGTTATTTCAGCCCTGAGTTTGATTATTTCTTGCTGTCTACTCCTCTTGGGTGAAATTTCTTTTTTATTCTAGAGCTTTTAGATCTGCTGTCAAGCTGCTAGTGTATTCTCTCTCTAGTTTCTTTTTGGAAGCGCTCAGAGCTATGAGTTTTCCTCTTAAGAATGCTTTCATTGTGTCCTATAAGTTTGTACATGTTATTTCTTCATTTTCATTAAACTCTAAAAGTCTTTAATTTCTTTCTTTATTTCTTTCTTGATGAAGTTATCATTGAGTAGAGTGTTTTTAAGCTTCCACTTGTATGTGGGCTTCATATTATTTATGTTGCTATTAAGGATCAGCTTTAGTTTATGGTAATCTGATAGAATGCATGGGATTATTTCAGTCTTCTTTTATCTGTTGAGGCCTGTTTTGTGACTCCTTAAAGTCCTCTATCATCATCATGAGAAGTGACTTTAGATCCATTTCTTGCTTTTCTGGTGTGATGGTGTATCTGGGACTTGCTATGGTGGGAGAATTGGGTTCTGATGATGCCACGTAACCTTGGTTTCTGTTGCTTCTGTTCTTACATTTGCCTCCTGCCATCTTAAGTGCTCCTTGCCCTAGCTATATCTGATTGGAGCCTGTCCTTCTTTTAATACCAGTTGAGTCAGAACTCCTCAGAGTCCAGCTTTCTCTGTGATCCTGTGATTCTGGGATCCTGTGATCCTGAAATTCTGGGTGTGTCAGAGAATCTTACATAACTTTTTCAAAATCTTTTTTTATTAGATATTTCTTCATTTACATTTCAAATGCTATCCTGAAAGTCGCTTATACCCACCCCCTACTCTGGTCTCCAACCCACCCACTCCTGCTTCCTGGCCCTGGTATTCCCCTGTACTGGGGCATATAATCTTTGCAAGGCCAAGAGCCTCTCCTCCCATTGATGGCCTACTAGGCCCTCCTCTGCTACATATACAACTAATGTTAGCTATCCTTCCCCCTTCTCTGCCTTACCTTTCCATCTCATTTCTCATTTAACTTGCTCCTTTTATTTCTCTTTTCCAATTCATACTAAGTGTGCTCTTTTATCTCTTCCCTTATACTCTTCCTCTACCATCATCAATGGCCTCTTTCTGGTTTCAGGATTACACAATGACTCCAGGTTGAACACATCCTCTAAAGATCCAAAGCTACATTTTGCATATGAAAGAAAGCATTGCAATTTGTCCTTGTGGGTCTGGGTTACTTTACTCAGCATTAGATTTTCTTTTATTTTGTTATCTTCTTCTTTTTTTAATTTGTATTTTTTCTATTGCTGTATGAAAATCTTTTTAATTGGATATTTTGTTTATTTACAATTCAAATGTTATCTTCTTTCCCAGCTTCCCCTCTGAAAACCCCCTATCCCATCCCCCCTTACCTAGCTTCTATAAGGGTGCTGCCCCTCCTACTTACTCACTCTGCCTCACTGCCTTAGCATTCCTCTACACTGGGGCATCAAGCCTCCGTAGAACCAAGGGTCTCCCTTTCCATTGATGCCAGATAAGGCCCCTTCAGCTCCTTCAGTGCTTCCCCGAACTCCTCCATTGGGGTCCCTGTGCTCAGTCCAATGGTTGGCCTTGAGCATCCTCCTCTGTATTTGTCAGGCTCTGGCAGAACCTCTCAAGAGACAGCTCTATTAGGCTCCTGTCAGCAAGCACTTTTTGGCATCTGCAATAGTGTCAGAGTTTGGTGTCTGCATGTGGGAAGGATCCCCAGGTGGGGCAGTCTCCGGATGGCCTTTCCTTTAGTCTCTTCTCTACTCTTTGTCCCTGTATTTCCTTTATACAGGAACAATTCTGCGCATTAAAATTTTGGAGATGGGTGGGTATCCCCAAACCTCAAACAGGGGGTGGAGGGAGGCACAGGTTCTCCTTCCCCTTAGTGAGTTATTTCAGCTAATATCATCCCTGTGGGATCCTGGGAGGTTCTTGCTTTCCTGGCATCTGGGACTTTATGGTTGCTACTCCTAGTTCCCCATCCCCCACTGCTACACACTGCTGTTCTGTTCAATTTCTGACCCTCTATATATCTTCATCTCCTCCCATACCCGATTTTTCTTTTCTTTTTCCCTCCCCCCTCTTCTTTTTCTCCCAAATTCTGCCCCTGTTCTCTTTTGATACCTGTTCTTATGATAATACATTCTTTTTTTTTAATTATTTGTTTATTATTATAAGTACACTGTAGCTGTCTTCAGACACACCAGAAGAGGCTATCAGATCTCATTTTAGATAGCTGTGAGCCACCATGTGGTTGCTGGGATTTGAACTCAGGACCTCTGGAAGAGCATTCAGTGCTCTTAACTGCTGAGCCATCTCTCTAGCCCCCTCTCTTTGTTTTTTTATTTTTTTAATTTATTTTTTATTAGGTATTTTCCTCGTTTACATTTTCAATGCTATCCCAAAAGTCCCCCATACCCACCCACCCCCAATCCCCTACCCACCCACTCCCCCTTTTTGGCTCTGGGGTTCCCCTGTACTGGGGCATATAAAGTTTGCAAGTCCAATGGGCCTTTCTTTGCAGTGATGGCCTACTAGGCCATCTTTTGATACATATGCAGCTAGAGACAAGAGCTCTGGGGTACTGGTTAGTTCATATTGTTGTTCCACCTATAGGGTTGCAGTTCCCTTTAGCTCCTTGGGTAATTTCTCTAGCTCCTCCATTGGGGGCCCTGTGATCCATCCAATAGCTGACTGTGAGCATCCACTTCTGTATTTGCTAGGCCCCGGCATAGTCTCACAAGAGACAGCTATATCTGGGTCCTTTCAGCAAAATCTTGCTACTGTATGTAATGGTGTTAGCGCTTGGAAGCTGATTATGGGATGGATCCCTGCATATGGCAATCACTAGATGGTCCATCCTTTCGTCACAGCTCCAAATTTTGTCTCTGTAACTCCTTCCATGGGTGTTTTGTTCCCATTTCTAAGAAGTGGCAAAGTGTCCACACTTTGGTCTTTGTTCTTCTTGAGTTTCATGCATTTAGCAAATTGTATCTTATATCTTGGGTATCCTAAATTTCTGGGCTAATATCCACTTATCAGTGAGTACATATTGTGCGAGTTCCTTTGTGATTGGGTTACCTCACTCAGGATGATGCCCTCCAGGTCCATCCATTTGCCTAGGAATTTCATAAATTCATTTTTTTAATAGCTGAGTAGTACTCCATTGTGTAAATGTACCACATTTTCTGTATCCATTCCTCTGTTGAGGGGCATCTGGGTTCTTTCCAGCTTCTGGCTATTATAAATAAGGCTGTTATGAACATAGTGGAGCATGTGTCCTTCTTACCGGTTGGGACATCTTCTGGATATATGCCCAGGAGAGATATTGCGGAATCCTCCGGTAGGACTATGTCCAATTTTCTGAGGAACCGCCAGACTGATTTCCAGAGTGGTTGTACAAGCTTGCAATCCCACCAACAATGGAGGAGTGTTTCTCTTTCTCCACATCCTCGCCAGCATCTGCTGTCACCTGAATTTTTGATCTTAGCCATTCTGACTTGAGTGAAGTGGAATCTCAGGGTTGTTTTGATTTGCATTTCCCTGATGGTTAAAGATGTTGAACATTTTTTCAGGTGCTTCTCAGCCATTCGGTATTCCTCAGGTGAGAATTCTTTGTTCAGCTCTGAGCCCCATTTTTTTAATGGGGTTATTTGATTTTCTGGAGTCCACCTTCTTGAGTTCTTTATATATATTGGATATTAGTCCCCTATCCCATTTGGGATAGGTAAAGATCCTTTCCCAATCTGTTGGTGGCCTTTGTGTCTTATTTACGTTGTCTTTTGCCTTGCAGAAGCTTTGCAATTTTATGAGGTCCCATTTATTGATTCTCGATCTTACAGCACAAGCCATTGCTGTTCTATTTAGGAATTTTTCCCCTGTACCCATATCTTCGAGGCCTTTCCCTACTTTCTCCTCTATAAGACTCTGGTTTTATGTGGAGTTCCTTAATCCACTTAGATTTGACCTTAGTACAAGGAGATAGAAATAGATCAATTCGCATTTTTCTACATGATAACAGCCAATTGTGCCAGCACCATTTGTTGAAAATGCTGTCTTTTTTCCACTGGATGGTTTTAGCTCCCTTGTCAAAGATCAAGTGACCATAGGTGTGTGGGTTCATCTCTGGGTCTTCAATTTTGTTCCATTGGTCTACTTGTCTGTCGTTATACCAGTACCATGCAGTTTTTATCACAATTGCGCTGTAGTACAGCTTTAGGTCCGGCATGGTGATTCCACCAGAGGTTCTTTTATCCTTGAGAAGATTTTTTGCTATCCTAGGTTTTTTGTTATTCCAGATGAATCTGCTGATTGCCCTTTCTAATTCGTTGAAGAATTGAGTTGGAATGTTGATGGGGATTGCATTGAATCTTTTTTTTTTTTTTTTTTGGTTTTTCGAGACAGGGTTTCTCTGTTTAGCCCTGGCTGTCCTGGAACTCACTTTGTAGACCAGGCTGGCCTTGAACTCAGAAATCCGCCTGCCTCTGCCTCCCGCGTGCTGGGATTAAAGGCGTGGGCCACCACGCCCGGCTCGGATTGCATTGAATCTGTAGATTGCTTTTGGCAAGATAGCCATTTTTACAATGTTGATCCTGCCAATCCATGAGCATGGGAGATCTTTCCATCTTCTGAGATCTTCTTTAATTTCTTTCTTCAGAGACTTGAAGTTCTTATCATACAGATCTTTCACTTCCTTAGTTAGAGTCACGCCAAGGTATTTTATATTATTTGTGACTATTGAGAAGGGTGTTGTTTCCCTAATTTCTTTCTCAGCCTGTTTATCCTTTGTGTAGAGAAAGGCCATTGACTTGTTTGAGTTAATTTTATATCCAGCTACTTCATTGAAGCTGTTTATCAGGCTTAGGAGTTCTCTGGTGGAATTTTTAGGGTCACTTATATATACTATCATATCATCTGCAAAAAGTGATATTTTGACTTCTTCCTTTCCAATTTGTATCCCCTTGATCTCCTTTTGTTGTCTAATTGCTCTGGCTAGGACTTCAAGTCCAATGTTGAATAGGTAGGGCGAGAGTGGACAGCCTTGTCTAGTCCCTGATTTTAGTGGGATTACTTCCAGCTTCTCACCCTTTACATTGATGTTGGCTACTGGTTTGGTGTAGATTGCTTTTATCATGTTTAGGTATGGGCCTTGAATTCCTGATCTTTCCAAGACTTTTATCATGAATGGGTGTTGGATTTTGTCAAATACTTTCTCAGCATCTAACGAGATGATCATGTGGCTTTTGTCTTTGAGTTTGTTTATATACTGGATTACTTTGATGGATTTCCGTATATTGAACCATCCTTACATCCCTGGGATGAAACCTGCTTGGTCAGGATGGATGATTGTTTTGATGTGCTCTTGTATTCGGTTAGCAAGAACTTTATTGAGGATTTTTGCATCAATATTCATAAGGGAAATTGGTCTGAAGTTCTCTATCTTTGTTGGGTCGTTTTGTGGTTTAGGTATCAGAGTAATTGTGGCTTCATAGAATGAGTTGGGTAGAGTTCCTTCCATTTCTATTTTGTGGAATAGTTTGTGAAGAACTGGAATTAGGTCTTCTTTGAAGGTCTGATAGAACTCTGCACTAAACCCATCTTGTCCTGGGCTTGTTTTGGTTGGGAGACTATTAATGACTGCTCCTATTTCTTTAGGGGATATAGGACTGTTTAGATCATTAACCTGACATTTATTTAGCTTTGGTACCTGGTATCTGTCTAGAACCTTGTCCATTTCATCCAGGTTTTCCAGTTTTGTTGAGTATAGCCTTTTGTAGAAGGATCTGATGGTGTTTTGGATTTCTTCAGGGTCTGTTGTTATGTTTCCCTTTTCATTTCTGATTTTGTTAATTAGGATGCTTTCCCTGTGCCCTCTAGTGAGTCTGGCTAAGGGTTTATCTATCGTGTTGATTTTCTCAAAGAACCAGCTCCTTGATTGGTTGATTCTTTGAATAGTTTTTCTTGTTTCCACTTGGTTGATTTCACCCCTGAGTTTGATTATTTCCTGCCTTCTACTCCTCTTGGGTGAATTTGCTTCCTTTTGTTCTAGAGCTTTTAGGTGTGTTGTCAAGCTCCTAATGTGTGCTCTCTCTAGTTTCTTTTTGGAGGCACTCAGAGCTATGAGTTTTCCTCTTAGGAATGCTTTCATTGTGTCCCATAAGTTTGGGTATGTTGTGGCTTCATTTTCATTAAACTCCAAAAAGTCCTTAATTTCTTTCTTTATTACTTCCTTGACCAAGTTTTCATTGAGAAGAGTGTTGTTCAGTTTCCACGTGAATGTTGGCTTTTTTTAGTTATTTTGTTATTGAAGATCAGCCTTAGTCCATGGTGATCTGATAGGATGCATGGGACAATTTCAATATTTTTGTATATGTTGAGGCTTGTTTTGTGACCAATTATGTGGTCAATTTTGGAGAAGGTACCATGGGTTGCTGAGAAGAAGGTATATCCTTTTGTTTTAGGATAAAATGTTCTGTAGATATCTGTTAAGTCCATTTGCTTCATCACTTCTGTTAGTTTCACTGTGTCCCTGTTTAGTTTCTGTTTTCATGATCTGTCCATTGGTGAAAGTGGTGTGTTGAAGTCTCCCACTATTATTGTGTGAGGTGCAGTATGTGCTTTGAGCTTTACTAAAGTTTCTTTAATGAATGTGGCTGCCTTTGTATTTGGAGCATAGATATTCAGAATTGATAGTTCCTCTTGGAGGATTTTACCTTTGATGAGTATGAAGTGCCCCTCCTTGTCTTTTTTGATTATTTTGGGTTGGAAGTCGATTTTGTTAGATATTAAAATAGCTACTCCAGCTTGTTTCTTCATACCATTTGCTTGGAAAATTGTTTTCCAGCCTTTCATTCTGAGGTAGTGTCTATCTTTTTCTCTGAGATGTGTTTCCTGTAAGCAGCAAAATGTTGGGTCTTGTTTGTGTAGCCAGTTTGTTAGTCTATGTCTTTTTATTGGGGAGTTGAGTCCATTGATATTAAGAGATATTAAGGAAAAGTAATTGTTGCTTCCTGTTATTTTTGTTGTTAAAGTTGGCATTCTGTTCTTGTGGCTGTCTTCTTTTAGGTTTGTTGAGGGATTACCTTCTTGTTTTTTCTAGGGTGTGGTTCCTGTCCTTGTATTGGTTTTTTTCTGTTATTATCCTTTGAAGGGCTGGATTCGTGGAGAGATAATGGGTGAATTTGGTTTTGTCATGGAATACTTTGGTTTCTCCATCTATGGTAATTGAGAGTTTGGCTGGGTATAGTAGCCTGGGCTGGAATTTGTGTTCTCTTAGTGTCTGTATAACATCTGTCCAGGCTCTTCTGGCTTTCATAGTCTCTGGTGAAAAATCTGGTGTAATTCTGATAGGCTTGCCTTTATATGTTACTTGACCTTTTCCCCTTAGTGCTTATAGTATTCTATCTTTATTTAGTGCATTTGTTGTTCTGATTATTATGTGTCGGGAGGAATTTCTTTTCTGGTCTAGTCTATTTGGAGTTCTGTAGGCTTCTTGAATGTTCATGGGCATCTCTTTCTTTAGATTTGGGAAGTTTTCTTCAATAATTTTGTTGAAGATGTTTGCTAGTCCTTTGAGTTGAAATATTCATTCTCATCTACTCCTATTATCCGTAGGTTTGGTCTTCTCATTGTGTCCTGTATTTCCTGAATTTTTTGAGTTAGGATCTTTTTGCATTTTCCATTTTCTTTGATTGTTGTGCTGATGTTCTCTATGGAATCTTCTGCACCTGAGATTCTCTCTTCTATCTCTTGTATTCTGTTGCTGATGCTCGCATCTCTGATTCCAGATTTCTTTCCTAGGGTTTCTATCTCCAGTGTTGCCTCACTTTGGGTTTTCTTTATTGTGTCTACTTCCCTTTTTTGGTCTTGGATGGTTTTATTCAATTCCATCACCTGTTTGGTTGTGTTTTCCTGCAATTCTTTAAGGGATTTTTGTGTTTCCTCTTTAATGTCTTCTACCTGTTTGGTTATGTTTTCCTGAAATTCTTTAAGGGATTTTTTGTGTTTCCTCTTTAATGTCTTCTACTTGTTTAGCAGTGTTCTCCTGTATTTCTTTAAGTGAGTTATTTAAGTCCTTCTTGATGTCCTCTACTATCATCATGAGATATGCTTTTAAATCCAGGTCTAGCTTTTCAGGTGTGTTGAGGTGCCCTGGACTGGGCGAAGTGGGAGTGCTGGGTTCTGATGATGGTGAGTGGTCCTGGTTTCTGTTAGTAAGATTCTTATGTTTACCTTTCAACATCTGGTAATCTCTGGAGTTAGTTGTTATAGTTGTCTCTGTTTAGAGATTGTTCCTCTGGTGATTTTGTTACCCTCTATGAGCAGACCTGGTAGACTAGCTCTCTCCTCTGAGTTTCAGTGGTCAGGGCAGTCTCTGCAGGCAAGGTCTCCTCTTTCAGGGAAGGTGTACAGTTATCTGGTGTTTGGACCTCTTCCTGGCCGAAGATGAAGGCCCAAATCAGGATCTTTCCCAGAAGCTGTGTTGCTTTGGCCTGTCACAGAAGCCGTTGTTTCAGTAGTCCACACTCTCACCTGTGTAGACTACTTTCCTCGGAGTCCCAGAACCAAGGACCAAGGTGGCTCCCGCGGAATCTGAGGCAGAAGCCTCTCAGGCCGGGTGGACACCTGTGCTCTGACCAGGAAGGTGGCCGGTTGTCTGGAGCCGAAAATTGTGCCACCTCAGAGGCTCTGTGGCTCTCGCCTGTCCCAGAGACTGCTGGCCTTTGTATTCCACACTCTCACCTGTGCAGACTGCCCTCCGCGGAGTCCTGGAACCAAGCTGGCTCCCGTGGAACCTGAGGCAGAATCCTCTCAGGCCGGGCGGACACCTGTGCTCTGACCAGGAAGGTGGCTGGTTGTCTGGAGCCGAAAATGATGATAATACATTCTTACCAAAAGAAAATAATAAATAAATAAATAAATAAATAAATAAATAAATAAATAAATAAAAGGTTTATTTGACCTACACTTCAGGTTACCATTTGTCACTGAAGGAAGTCAGAGCAAGAGAGCTCAAGGCAGTAACCTAGAAGCAGAAACCGTGGAGGAAGATGACTTGATGGCTTCTTCTGTTTCATGCATAGCTACCTTTCTTATATAGCCTAGTACTGACCTGATTGAGGATTTGTGCAGTTCACAGTGGGCTGGGCCCACCTGCATCAAATAACAATGAAGGTAGTCCCTCACAGACATACCCATTAATTATTAATTAATTAATTAATTAAGATATTAATTGAGGCTCTACAATTAGGTCACTTTAAATTCTTTCAAGTTAATAACTAAGGCTAACCATGACAATCAGTTTACCTGAAAATTCCATAATTTCAATTTTCTTTAGAGATGAACATGACTCTATTTTGTATATGTACCACATTTTCTTTACCCATCCATTAGTTCATAGACATCTAGGCTGCTTGCATTTCCTAAAGATTGTGATTAGAGCAGCAAAAACATGAATGAGCAAACATCTCTGTAGTAAGATGTAGAGTTCTGGATACATGCCCAGGAGTAGTAGAACTTAATCATATGGTGGGTCTATTTCTAGCTTTCTGAGGAATCATACTTATTTCTCTAGTATTTGCACCAGTTTTAACTTTCACAAATGGCAAATAAAGGCTCTCTTTCCCACATATCCTCAATATTCTTGTTCTATTTTTTTTTTTTGAGAACTTGAGACATTCATTTGTTTTCCTAGCCTTAGGCATCATGATAGGAATGAGATGAAATCTCAGTTTTAATGTGCATTACCTGATCATTAAGGACATCAAACACTTTTGAAAATATTTCTTAAACTTTTGTATTTCTTCTTTTGAGGACTCTGTTCAGAACTAAAGTCCACTTGAAAAAAGTGTATTCTTTGAAAACTTCATATACATATATATACAATGTATCTTGAGCACATCCACCTCCCATCCCATCACCCCAACTTCCCCCAGAACATGTCATTCTGTCTCTTCCAACTTCATGTCTTCTTTTTACATGTATTGATCTTCTTGTTTTATTAATTATTTTCATCCCAAGAACTAACCCCCCCAATGTCTCCCCTTTACTGAGACCCCCTTTCATCTTCTCTCCCCTTCTCCTCTAAGAAGGTGCTCCCTACTCTGGCACATCAAGACTCTGCCAGATTTGGCACATCCTTTCCCACCAAGGCCAGACAAGGCAGCCCTGTTAGGGAATGTATACCACAGTCAGACTACAGCTTTAGGGAGCGCCACAACTCCAGGTGATGTGGGGGGTGGGGGAGTCATGGATTCTGAGCTGCACATTTGCTGCATATGTGCTGGGGGCCTTGGTTCAGCCCATGTGTGTTCTTTGGTTGGTAGCTCAGTTTCTGAGAGCTCCCAGAGGTCCAGGTTAGTTGACACTGTTGGTCCTGCAGTGGGGTTCTCATTCCCTTCAGGGCCTTCAGTCCTTCCCTCCAACTCTTCTATAAGAGTCCCTGACTTCAGTCCAATGTTTGGCTGTGAGTATCTGCAACTGTTTCAGTCTGCTGCTGGTAGAGCCTCTCAGAGGACAGTTATGCAAGGTTCCTGTCTGTTAGCATATCCATTCACTTATTTATCTAGTTTAGTTCAAAAAATTCAGTTAGTACTGCCTATATGGGCAAAGGAAATGTATGTATGGCCAGATTCCTAGAAGAATGACTCTCCAATCCCCAACTGCTATCAACCGCCAACAGCTCCTGTACTTAGGGGTGGGGCCTCCAGAAGCTATCCCTCTCTCCATGCCTTTAAATATTTTTTCTATTATTTGAGAATGTCATATATGTATATAATGTGTTTAGATCAAATACATATCCATTGCTTCTTTTCTTGTTCCTCCTTTTCATCCCCCCCTTTCCCTCCTAGCTTATTGTGTTCTTTTTTTTCCTCAGTAAAAAAAAAATAAGTTTATTGACTGCACATCTTAATACTGATCAGATCAAGGACATAGTTCAGTGTGGGCTGAGGCTATGACAACAAACATTTCTCAGAGGAGTCTTATAAAGGAAAACACCACAAAACCCACAATGAGCTCATAGGAAGGTACAGGAAGTACTGCCAGGTGCTCAGTTCTGACTCAAGTTATTTTAGACATAAGAGGTCATATTAACCTTTAATTTGATGGGTCCTATGCAAAGCTTTGTGGAATTTCTTAAAATTAACAAACCTTAGAAAATACAGAACATAACAGGGTATGTGGTCAGCATAACCCTCCCAAGTCAAGTTATTTTTTCTGCATCAATGACTGCTAGGCATATTACAAGAACAATATGAAATAACTGGCAGGCATGTAACAAAATGGCTACAATTGTGTTGGGTGGTGGGGCAGACCTCAACAAGATTAAGAAAGCAACAACAAATTTCAAATATTGTGGGTAGTATAGATTTTTGTATGATGATAATTTACAACATACAATATATGTGATTAAACTGTGATTTACAGCATACTTCATATGGGGATAAACTTTTTAGTTATAAACATCTGTTCAGATTTTAAAAAGCTGATTTATGATATATATCTAACTACTTATGTCTTTGCTAACTGTTTAATAACAAGCTGCTAGACAATTTAGAAAGGTAACATGTTTGATAAGTATGGTATATTTGATAAATATTTGTTTGACAAATAAGGTGTATTTGATAAATTTGATAATAAAGACTTATAAATTCCTAAGTTCTACTCAGGTTCATAGTGATATTTGTCTAGCTTCTCTGTCTTTGATCACTCTAAGCTTTAGATATTTGGATGAATGATATCATACAAAACCAAACTGTAATATTCTATAAGGGTGTGTCTGGTATCCCAAGAAAATTCTTTTTAGACAAAAGCCCCCATATGCTCAGGGCCTTGGGTAAAATACCTGCTTCCAAAAAAAAAAAAAAAAAGTGAGGCATTCTCCTTATTTCTCGGAAGAGGAACTTGAGGTCCTTCCATCAAGGTATGACTGTGGTGCCTATTAACTTGTCAAGGTCAGTGCTAGTCTCTAGACTCCCTCAGTACCTGCATATAACCCCCACCACAGTTTACACCATTGGCAGTTTGAAATAACCTTTTTCCATTTTCAATCAAGGAGTGACTAGTTTTTGTTTGTTTGTTTGTTTGGTTGTTTGGTTGGTTGGTTGGTTTTGTTTGGTTTTGTTTGGTTTTTCTGTGTCCTTTTTCAGGATCAGTAAAGATGTCAGTCTCCCTATGGATCTTATCCATGACTAAGAGTTTTGTTTTGGTACAAAAAAAGCTTCAATTAAAATTTTTTATTTTATTTTATTTTTTCCAATATTTTATTAGGTATTTTCTTCATTTACATTTCAAATGTTATCCCAAAAGTTCCCTATACCCTCCCCCAACCTGCTCCTCTACCCACCCACTCCCACTTCTTGGCCCTGGTGTTCCCCTGTACTGGGGCATATAAAGTTTGCTAGACCAAGGGGCCTCTCTTCCCAATGATGGCTGACTAGGCCATCTTCTGCTACATATGCAGCTAGAGACATGAGCTCTGGGGGTACTGGTTAGTTCATATTGTTTTTCCACCTATAGGGTTGCAGACCCCCTTCAGCTCCTTGGGTACTTTCTGTAGCTCCTCCATTGGGGGCCCTGTGTTCCATTCAATAGCTGACTGTGAGCATCCACTTCTGTGTTTTCTAGGCACTGGCATAGCCTCATAAGAGACAGCTATATCAGAGTCCTTTCAGCAAAATCTTGCTGGCATATGCAATAGTGTCTGGGTTTGGTGGCTGATTATGGGATGGATCCCCTGGTGCAGTAGTCTCTGGATGATTCATCCTTTTATCTCAGCTCCAAACTTTGTCTCTATAACTCCTTCCATGGGTGTTTTGTTACCAGTTCTAAGAAGGGGCAACGTGTTCACACTTTGGTCTTCGTTCTTCTTGAGTTTCATGTGTTTTGCAAATTGTATCTTGGGCATTCTAATTTTCTGGGCTAATATCCACTTATCAGTGAGTACATATCATGTGAGTTCTTTTGTGATTGGGTTACCTCACTCCAGGTCCATCCATTTGCCTAGGAATTTCATAAAGTCATTGTTTTTAATAGCTGAGTAGTACTCCATTGTGTAAATGTACCACATTTTCTGTACCCATTCCTCTGTTGAGGGGCATCTGGGTTCTTTCCAGATTCTGGCTATTATAAATAAGGCTGCTATGTTCATAGTAGAGCATGTGTTCTTATTACCAGTTGTAACATCTTTTGAATATATGCCCAGGAGAGGAATTGCTGGATCTTCCTGTAATACTATGTCCAATTTTCTGAGGAACCACCAGACTGATTTCCAGAGTGGTTGTACCAGCTTGCAATCCCACCAACAATGGAGGAGTGTTCTTTCTCCACATGCTCGCCAGCATCTATTGTCACATGAATTTTTGATCTTAGCCCTTCTGATGGGTATGAGGTGGAATCTCAGGGTTGTTTTGATTTGCATTTCCCAAATTATTAAGGATGCTGAACATTTTTTCAGGTGCTTCTCAGCCATTCGGTATCCCTCCGGTGAGAATTCTTTGTTTAGCTTTGTGCCCCATTTTTTAATAGGGTTATTTGATTTTCTGGAGTTCTCTCTATATATTGGATATTAGTCCACTATCTGGTTTAGGATTGGTAAAGATCCTTTCAAAGTCTGTTGGTGGCATTTTTGTCTTATTGACAGTGTATTTCGCCTTACAGAGGCTTTGCAATTTTATGAGGTCCCATTTGTCAATTCTCGATCTTACAGCACAAGCCATTGCTATTCTCTTCAGGAATTTTCCCCCTGTGCCCATATATTGAGGCTTTTCCCCACTTTCTCCGCTATCAGTTTCAGTGTCTCTGGTTTTATGTGGAGTTCCTTGATACACTTAGACTTGACCTTAGTACAAGGAGATAGGAATGGATCAATTCACATTCTTCTACATGATAAAAGCCAGTTGTGCCCACACAATTTGTTGAATATGCTGTCTTTTTTCCCCCCACTGGATGGTTTTTGCTTTCTTGTCAAAGATCAAGTAACCATACTGTGTGGGTTCATTTCTGAGTCTTTAATTCTATTCCGTTGTTCTACCTGTCTGTCGCTATACCAGTACCATACAGTTTTTATCACAATTGCTCAGTACTACAAGTTTAGGTCAGGCATGGTGATTCCACCAGAGGTTCTTTTATCCTTGAGAAGAGTTTTTGCTATCATAGGTTTTTTGTTATTCCAGATGAATTTTCAAATTGCCCTTTCTAACTCAGTGAAGAATTGAGTCAGAATTTTGATGGGGATTGCATTGAATCTGTAGATTGCTTTTTGCAAGATAGACCGTTTTTTACTACATTGATCCTGCCAATCCATGAGCATGGGAGATCTTTCCATCTTCTGAGATCTTCTTCAATTTGTTTCTTCAGAGACTTGAAGTTCTTATCATACAGATCTTTCACTTCCTTAGTGAGAGTCACAGAAAAGTATTTTATATTACTTCTGACTATTGTGAAGGGTGTTGTTTCCCTAATTTCTTTCTCAGCCTGTTTACCCTTTGTGTAAAGAAAGGCCATTGATTTGTTTGAGTTAATTTTATATCCAGCTACTTCATTGAAGCTGTTTATCAGGCTTAGGAGTTCTCTGGTGGAATTTTTAGGGTCACTTATATATACTATCATATCATCTGCAAAAAGTGATATTTTGACTATATCTTTTCCAATTTGTATCCCTTTGATCTCCTTTTGTTGTCGAATTGCTCTGGCTAGGACTTCAAGTACAATGTTGAATAGGTATGGAGAAAGTGGACATCCTTGTCTAGTCCCTGATTTTAGAGGGATTGCTTCAAGCTTCTCACCGTTTACTTTGATGTTGGCTACTGGTTTGCTTTTATCATGTTTAGGTATGGGCCTTGAATTCCTGATCTTTCCAAGACTTTTATCATGAATGGGTGTTGGACTTTGTCAAATGATTTCTCAGCATCAAAGGAGATGATCATGTGGTTTTTGTCTTTGAGTTTGTTTATATAGTGGATTACATTGATGGATTTCGGTATATTAAACCATCCCTGCATCCCTGTAAAGAAGCCTACTTGGCCATGATGGATGATTGTTTTGATGTGTTCTTGGATTCGGTTAGCGAGAATGTTATTGAGTATTTTTGCATCGATATTCATAAGGGAAATTGGTCTGAAGATCTCTATCTTTGTTGGGTATTTATGTGGTTTAGGTATCAAAGTAATTGTGACTTCATAGAATGAATTGGGTAGAGTACCTCCTGGAGTCCATTCTGTTTCTATTTTTTGGAATAATTTGAGAAGAACTGGAATTAGGTCTTCTTTGAAGATCTGATAGAACTCTGCACTAAACCCATCTGGTCCTGGGCTTTCTGTTGTTGTTGTTGTTGTTGAGAGACTATGGATGACTGCTTCTATTTCTTTAGGGGACATAGGACTATTTAGGTCATTAATTTGATCCTGATTTAACTTTGTTAACTGGTATCTGTGTAGAAATTGTTCCATTTCATCCTGGTTTTCCAGTTTTGTTGAGTATAGCCTTTTGTAGAAGGATCTGATGGTGTTTTGGATTTCCTTAGGATCTGTTATGTCTCCTTTGTCATTTCTGATTTTGTTAATTAGGATGCTGTCCCTGTGCCCTCTAGTGAGTCTGGCTAAGGGTTTATCTATCTTGTTGATTTTCTCAAAGAACCAGCTCCTTGATTGGTTGATTCTTTGAATAGTTCTTGTTCCCACTTGTTTGACTCAAGTCCTGAGTTTGATTATTTTGTCTACTCCTCTTGGGTGAATTTGCTTCCGTTTTTTTCTAGAGCTTTTAGGTGTGCTGTCAAGCTGCTCATGTATGCTCTCTCTAGTTTCTTTTTGGAGGCACTCAGAGCTATGAGTTTTCCTCTTAGGAAAGTTTTCATTGTGTCCCATAAGTTTGGGTATGTTGAGGCTTCATTTTCATTAAACTCTAAAAAGTCTTTAATTTCTTTCTTCATTTCTTCCTTGACCAAGGTATCATTGAGGAGAGTGTTGTTCAGTTTCCATGTGAATGTTGGCTTTGTATTATTTATGTTGTTATTGAAGATCAGCCTTAGTCCATGGTGATCTCATAGGATACATGGAACAATTTCCATCTTTTTGTATCTGTTTAGGCCTGTTTTGTGACCAATTATATGGTCAATTTTGGAGAAGGTACCATGAGGTGCTGAGAAGAAGGTATATCCTTTTGTTTTAGGATAAAATGTTCTGTAGATATCTGTTAAATCCATTTGTTTAATAACTTCTGGTAGTTTCACTGTGTCCCTGTTTAGTTTCTGTTTCCAGGATCTGTCCATTGATGAGAGTGGGGTGTTGAAATCTCCCACTATTATTGTGTGAGTTGCAATGTGTGCTTTGAGCTTTACTAAAGTTTCATTAATGAATGTGGCTGCCCTTGCATTTGGATCATAGATATTCAAAATTGAGAGTTTCTGTGTTCTTTTTAAACCCACCGAATCTATTGGATTGTTCTTGTCCAGGTCTTGCATAAGTAACCATTATTGAGTTCATGTATGATGCAATAGCCCTGCCATATCCATAAGAGAGAATTTCATAGGTTTTTCCCCATCCTCCATCTTTTACACTCTTCTGTCTCCCTTCTTCATAATGTTCACTGACCTATAGGTAGAATGATATAGATGTCCTACACATCTCAGCATTAACTCATTGCAATAAAAAGATTTTTTGACCAAGGTTGGAAATAGCACAGACATATGGATATAAAGATTAGTATTTAGAAAGCAGTTTGATAACAGGATTCTTTAGAAAATAACATCATCAGTATATTCTCCTCTAGGACCTATGACTTCCTTAGCCATAGAATTTGACTGCTTGATATCCATCTAATGGAGTAGACATTGAATCCAATTGAGAGATTTTTTTTTTTACCCCAGTAAATAGCTTGCCAATCTTGCACAAGTGGGCACATCTTTTCTGGCTGGTTGGTATTGTAGTGGTCAGTGTCCATCAATGGATGAGACTACTGATGAAATTTTTTTCCATAACACCTTTTAGCTCATGAAAACTAGTCATCAAGGAGAGTTTTCTGGTCAGTTAATGATTAGTTTCTGAGTTCTGCAGCCAGAGGGTATGGTACCTTCAGTAATAAGCTGAAGTTATGGTGGGTAATCAAGACAATGGTAATAGCCTGTTATGTTTTGGGTGCATCTAAAGACTTTCTGAAAAATAACTTACAGAGAGGTAAACTCTGCTGGATGCCAACATTTTCATTTAATTTTCTGTGTCTTCTGGAAGCAGTGTTGTTCACTAAAGTTGAATAATTCTGTTCAAACTCATTTTTTAACATTGCATTTTTAATTATCTTAGAAAATAGTGGATTTTTACAGGGTTTCTTCATACATCTTTATTTTTCAACATATCTTCTATTGCCCATTTCTTCCACTCTTCTGTCCCCAACCTTACTTCAACTTTTAGTTCCCACTATTCTAATAGCCTTTCATATCACACATGTGCTAATGTCTGCTCCTATTTTGCTTTTAACCTGAGTTGGAAGATCTTAAGTAGCTTCTTTGTGAATGTTTCCTTTTAGATAGGACTTCTCTGGTCCTTCATTTCCCCATCCCCATCAATTTGCCACATTGTTGAGCCCTTCTGCAACCAGGATTTTCCCTTTATGCTTTTATTTCAGCTGTATTCTATTTTCCCCACTCCCTATAAAATTAACCCCCATGTTAATGGCCAATTTCTAGTTTCCTGCCTTCCACACATACTCCTTGTAAACTCACAAAAGCTTTGAAGCCAAAAATTTGATGTGAGAGAGAACAAGAAGTATCATTTGACTTCTGGGCCTGGGTGACCTCACTCCATCTTATTTTTTCCAGTTCTATTTACCTATAAATTTTATCACTTAATTTTTCCTTACTGATGAGTAATATTCCATTGTGTACATATACCACATTTTAATTATTCATTCATTAGTTGATGGACATCTAAGCTAGTTCCATTTGCTCACTTTTGTGACTAGGAAAGCAATGAACTTAAGTGTGCAGGTGGACTTATCATTTGCTATAGTACTTTGCATATAATCTCTGTAGTTGGTATAGCTTAGTTGTTGGCTAGATCTACTTCTAGTTTTTTATTTTTTTTAAATAAACACTCAGACCAACTTCCAGAGTAGTTGTACTAATTTACACTCTCACCAAGAATGTATAATTGTCCTATTTTGCCTATATCCATGCCAGCATTTGTTGTTCTTTCTATTCCTGATGATGGACATTCTGATTGGTGTTCAATGGATCATAACATATTTCAATCAGCATTTTCCTGATGGCTAAGAACAAAATAAAATGTAAGAAGTAAAACAAAAATTATCACTTCAGAGTTGCTCATGGCAAGACAGGAAAGAAAAGAGCCTTAGAGAAGGCACAAGAGTCAAACACCCACTCATTCACTCAAGACTTCCATAAAAACACTAAACTGGAAGCCATGATATATATTCAGAGCCCCCTTTGCAGATGTGTGTAAGCCCTGTGCATTCTGTTTTAGTCTCCATAGGTTCCATATGAGCTTTGTTTGTGTTGATTTAGAAAGCCATATTTTCTTGGTGTCCTCCACCCTCTCCAGCTTTTACACTTTTTATGCCTCCTCTTATTCAGAGTTCCTTAGAGGAACCCTGAGCTCCCCACTTGATCCTCCATTCCAGATCCCTCACCATCCATATATATCTATTTCATTTCCCCTTTGATAACAAGGCCTATATGCTCTATCTGGTACCTTACTCTACCTTTTCTTTTTTGTTCTATAGATTGTAACTTGTTAATCATTGACTTAGAAGATAATATCACACTCAAGTGAATGCATACCACATTGGTCTCATTTTTGGAGGGTGTTGGGGATACTTCATTCAGGATAAATTTTTCTTTTTTTAAAATGATTTTTTAGATATTTTCTTCATTTACATTTCAAATTCTATCCCAAAAAGTCCCCTATACCCTCCCTCCACCCTGCTCCCCTACCCACTCACTCCCACTTCTTGGCCCTGGCGTTCCCCTGGGCCTGGGTGACCTCACTCCACAGGGGCATATAAAGTTTGCAAGACCAAGGGGCCTCCCTTCCCAATGATAGTTTACTAGGCCATCTTCTGCTACATATGAAGCTAGAGACACAAGCTCTGGGGGTACTGGTTAGTTCATATTGTTGTTTCACCTATAGGGTTGCAGACCCCATCAGCTCTTGGGTACTTTCTCTAACTCCTGCATTGGGGGCCCTGTGTTCCATCCTATAGATGACTGTGAGCATCCACTTCTGTGTTTGCCAGGCACTGCAAAAGCCTCACAGGAGATAGCTATATCAGGGTCCTTTCAGCAAAATCTTGCTGGCATATGCAATAGTGTCTGCGTTTGGTGGCTGATTATGGGATGGGCCCCTGGGTGGGGCAGTCTCTGGATGCTCCATCCTTTTGTATTAGCTCCAAACGTTGTCTCTGCAACTCCTTCCATGGATATTTTATTCCCTATTCTAGGGAGGAATGAAGTATCCACACGTTGGTCTTCCTTCCTGATTTTCTTGTGTTTTGGAAGTTGTATCTTGGATATTCTAGGTTTCTGGGCTAATATCCACTTATCAGTGAGTACATATCAAAGTGACTTCTTTTGTGATTGGGTTACTTCACTCAGAATGATATCCTCCAGATACATACATTTGCCTAGGAATTTCATAAAGTAATTGTTTTTAATAGCTGAGTAGTACTCCATTGTGTAAATGTACCACATTTTCTGTATCCATTCCTCTGTTGAGGGGCATCTGGGTTCTTTCTAGTTTCTGGCTATTATAAATAGGGCTGCTACGAACATAGTGGAGCATGTATCCTTATTACCAGTTGGAACATCTTCTGGATATATGCCCAGGAGAGGTATTCCTGGATCTACCAATAGTACTATGTCCAGTTTTCTGAGGAACCACCAGACTGATTTCCAGAGTGGTTGTACCAGCTTTTAATCTCACCAGCAATTGAGGAGTGTTCCTCTTTCTCCACATCCTTGCCAGCATCTGCTGTCACCTGAATTTTTGATATTAGCCATTCTGACTGGTGTGAGGTGGAATCTCAGGGTTGTTTTGATTTGCATTTCCCTGATGATTAAGGATGCTGAACATTTTTTCAAGTGTTATTCGGTATTCCTCAATTGAGAATTCTTTGTTTAGCTCTGAGCCCCATTTTTTAAAAGGGTTAGGATGATTTTTTCTAGTTCCATTCATTTGCTTCTAAATTTCATGATGTCATTTTTTTAAAAACGGCTGACTAACACTCCATCTTGTAAATGTACCACATTTCTTTAAGCCATTCTTCTGTTGAGAAACATCTTTGTTGCTTTAAATTATGGCTATTATACATAGAGTATCAATAATCATAGTTGGTCAAGTTTCTCTGAGGAAGGACAAGGCATGCTTTGAATATATGCTCAAGCTGGTGTAGCTGGATCTTGAGGTAGATCCATTCCTATCTTCTGGAAGAACTGCCACACTGATTTCCATAGTGGTTATACAAGTTTACATTCCCACCAGCAGTGTATTCTTCAATGTATAATTTTTTTTCATCCTTTTCAAAGAATAGGTACTTGTAATTACATGAAGTTATACTTGGGTCCTTATTTTGCTTCTTGATTGCTTTGGATGTTCTTGTTCGTTGGGCCTCCATATAAATTTTGTTTTTGTTTTTTTTTCCTCTATGTCTAATAAAGTATGGTCCTGACATTTTGATTGCAGTTGCATCAACTCTATAAATTAATTTGGAAAAGATGGCCGTTTTCACCATAATAGAATGATGTTGGCTACTGGTTTGCTGTAGATTGCTTTTATCATGTTTAGGTATGGAGCTGAGACAAAGGATGGACCATCTAGAGACTGCCATACCTGGGGATCCATCCCATAATCAGCCTCCAAATGCTGACACCATTGCATACACCAGCACGATTTTTCTGAAAGGACCCGATATAGCTGTCTCTTGTGAGGCTATGCCTGGGCGTAGCAAACACAGAAGTGGATGCTCACAGTCAGCTATTGGACAGAGCACAGGGTCCCCAAAGGAGGAGCTAGAGAAAGTACTCAAGGAGCTAAAGGGGTCTGCAACCCTATAGGTGGAACAACAATATGAACTTACCAGTACCCCCTGGAGCTCATGTCTCTAGCTGCATATGTATCAGAAGGTGACCTAGTGGGCCATCAGTGAAAAGAGAGGCCCATTGGTCTTGCAAACTTTATATGCCTAAGTACAGGGAAACACCAGGGCCAAGAAGTGGGAGGGGGGAGGAAATTGGGGGGAGGGCATGAGGGACTTTTGGGATAGCATCGGAAATGTAAATGAAGAAAATACCTAACTTAAAAAAAAGGAAAAAAAAAAAAAAGAAAAGTTCAGTTTTCCTAAAATGGTCTTTTCAAATGTTCTGATGGCACCTCTCAATTAAAGGCATATCTTAGGCCTTGCTGCTTTGCTTGCAATGCTGAGAGTTGTGGGAGTACATTTTCTCCATAATGTAATAAATTGCTCGCTATTTCTTATTGCATAAGGAATTAAGCTTCATTTTAGACTCTCTACAAGTCATATCCTTCCCATATGATTTATTTTATGAGAATCACTTTTGGAAATTACATGAGAAATTGTTTTCCAGGCTACCAAGTTATTTATCATGGAAGAGCTTTATAAGTGTGCTAAGTGTCTACTGTTGTTTCATTTGCAATGGAATAAATATTCTAGTTTTTCATGAAAGACTGACATGACATTCTGGGGATTTTTTGGCTCTACAATTAAGATACCATGTGTTAATTATCTTTTGCCACAGTGCTACTGAAGTTGGACGTGGTGGCACATGCCTTTAATCCCAGCACTTGGGAGACAGAGGCAGGCAGATTTGTGAGTTCGAGGCCAGCCTGGTCCACAGAGTGAGTTCCAGGACAGCCAGGGCTATACAGAGAAACCCTGTCTCAAAAAAACAACAACAACAAAAAATTAGAATTCTTTCAACTTAATATTGTGAAGCGCTCTGCCATTAGGTTGCCAGGAAATGTTACAAAATTATTTTTCAAGCCATCGTTTAAAATCTGTTGAACTAGTCCCACATCCATACCAAATGGAAAACATGACACACCAAATGGAGACCATGTTTGTTGTTTTTCCAAGACACAGAACTCTTTCCTTCCAGCTGGCCTTAGCAGCAATCCTCCTGCAGCATCTTCCTAAGTTTAGAACATGAAAGGTGTGAGCTGTCATACCTAGCAGAAATATTCATTGAAGAAAGTGTATAAACACTTCCTGAGAGTAATTAGAATATATAGTATCTGAATTGAGACACCAGCCTTTTCCTCCCCCACCTCCAGCTTAGTAAAAGAGACTTATAACAAAGAACACAGTAATCTATTTCTCTCCAACTCCCAAGCAAGGGCTATTTTTAGGTGAAGTTCAAGATAACATTGTTTTCATCCTGTTGCTAGATGCTAACTTCTGACAAGTGTGGCCCAAAGATTGGGACTTGATTTGCCTTCTCAGCCCCCATTCATGGGATAACATCTCTACCCTGGCTGTGACATCATGGGGAGCTACTGATCATTTCTTAACTGGATCCGAGAGAGGCAAGCTAAGAAGAACAGATGTTATCCTCTCCTTTTAAGAATGTTTCAGAGCCCATGACAGGGTGTTACTCTGAGAACGCTGCACCCTTGTCCTCAGATCCAGCATGAGTTTTAGAGAATTTGTCATGGCCGAGAAACACACCATAAAGCAGAACAACTTAAATATTTTCCCAAAGGCTCATCTGCCAAAATTTATAGAAATTTAAGCCTAAAGACATTTTCAAAAACTAGTGGAAGTTACAGTAAAAGTAAATTGGAGAAAGATTAACAGATTAGTTGGAAACACAGTATAAATCTTCATTGGCTCATTGGTTAGAGGAAACCTGGAACAGAGGTAGATAGGGGAAATGCTCCTGAGACACAGCAAGTCATTAACACTGACCTAGAGAAATAACAATTTGGGCGAGCCTGCATAGATAGCATATAAATCTCTTTCTTTCCCCCAGGAAATTGTTAAACCCAGTAGGAAGGTGGACATAGAACTCAGAGGTAGAGCACTTGCTTTGCATGCACCAGGCTTAATCCCCAATCTAGAAAAAGAAAGCATTCAGCTAGTAATTGGTGGGTTTTGATCATTGAAAGAGACAAAAGGAACCCTGTGAAAACTGCTGTTTCCTCAGGGAGCCTGGTTAAACCCAAGTATCCATGGAAGGAAATCAGTAACATAATACAGGAAGCAAAGAAATGGGGAAACAATAACAAATACTTAGGAGGAGGATCAATATCCCTAGTTGCTAAACTGTCTGAGGTTTCCAGTTTCCAACCAAAATGATGAGAGATGGAAAGAAACAACCAATTTGAATGACAGAGGAAAGAACCGATGAGGTTAATGATAAGATAATTTAGATTGCTTATTTTAAAAAGACAGCATATTATATATGATTTTATCTCTAGGGAGTGTTTACACCAGGTAAGCCTGCTGAGACAGGCTTAGTTAGAGCTGTGTGGTATTTGTTTTCTGTATATGTATAAAACTGCCAAGGAATAAAAAGGAAGTGGTTGGAGTCTATGATATGTGCGGCATATGTCAGTAAAGCCTTTATAAAATCAAAGCCTTTAAGCATTTATGTATATAGTTTTCTGTGCTTCGTGATGTGCACTCACTTTGACAGGATCTTTGGTTTCAATTGTGATCATTGGATACCACTGACCATTTGGATTGATTTTGTTGATTGTGCCTGGGTTTGTTAACCTAACACCTTAGGGGGGAAAAAACCAATTAGGTTCATTTGGCTCATCTTTGCCCTGGGTCTGGAGATAGCATTAAGTGTTGACTTTTTAAATGGATACCTGAAAATCCAGTAAAGCATTGTTTTTGGATACATCTGTGAGAGTATTTGGAGAAGAGGCTCAAGTGTGAACAAGTGGAACAGGTTATGAAGATACAGTCTGAATATGTGTAGACACTACTCAATCAACTAGGGGCCAGGGAGAATAAAGATAATATTAATTTTTGGATTTTCTCATTTATGTGTGGAACTGAGGCACTGTCCTCACCCCCTCAGACATCATAAAAGGAGTTACTAGCCTTGGGACTCTGGATTTTGTGCTGGAAACTGCTCATGCATGCAAGCTCCCAGGTCTTTTGCTTCAGATTGAAATACAATATTAGTTTTCCTGGCTTGGAGGCTTTTAGAATAAGACAAATTCCCAGGGTCTCAGGGTCTCTCTTCCAACTTGTAGATGATATGTTATAGCACTTCTCAGTCTCTATAGTTACAGAAGCCAGTTTTCTCAGTAAGTCCCCTCTCATATATATGTATGTATTCATATATATGCAAGTACATGTATAATTCAATCACAAAAGGAAAGGATATCCATCCTAATGATTTCTTTGTTGATAGAGCTCTTGATTAGTGCAGCTTTCATTTTCTAGCAAACTGGCTGATGCTTCTTGACATGATAAAAATAGGAAATTGAAGAGTGAAAAACCACAAACCTCGAATAAAGACTAGGACCATCCTCCCTTTTCTATTTTATTTAACCAGATAAGTAAAAAGACAGCCCCAGATTTAAGAGGTGAGGACATATGTACTGGATATGCTACAAAACCACATGAAGACATGGGTAGAGTGGCTAAAGAGAATAAGATAACTGGTCACTTCTCTAAACAATCTGCCATTCATTCACTAGCCCAGACCCTTTTAGAACCTCTTTCTACCCCTGTAAGGATATAATAATGCCTGTTTAGATTGATATATATATATATATATATACATATATATATATATATATATATTAATTGACTCTGTCTTAGATGCCAAGAAGCTGAAAATATGTATTTGTTTAACAAATAATGAACTAATGGGTGAAATGTGAGGAGAAAGCATTTCTAAGGAGGGTATGGTGTCCTGTGCATGCTTCCCACAACCTACACAATTACAGTACATATTTTCCTTACTTTTAAATGTCAGAACCTGTATGTCTTTGTATACAGGCCTTTATTAGACCATCAGAACCCATTCTGTCCAAGAATATGACAGTTCAAAGTGATGGATAATTATCTTCCCTTGGAGTGTGTTTCTTAAAGAAGATTCCATACAGTTCTTCAGTGGTTTCAGCTCCCTTATAAATGCTTTCTTTGCTTTTTTTGCATTCTTTGTTTCCCTTTACCACTTCCTTCCTCACATAAGTTCTCGGGACCATCTCATGTGTTAAATTAAGTAATGACTTCCAAATATAATCTAGAATCTACCTCATTGTCCCTATAAAAGTTAGTTCACATGGCTACAGTAAGTTCCGAGACATGTTTCCAGTTCTTGACATAGCCGATTTCTCTTTAGAGTCTCATAGAACCTACATGGATTTACACCTGTCCAAGAAGTGGAAGATAGATTTGGCACAGAGATAGATTTGGCACAGAAGAAAAGACTGTGCTGTTGGCTATGAAGAACATGAAAATGAAGAAAGGGACCATAATACCATGATACCATGAGCTAGTGAAGGCATAGGACAGGTTGTTCTCTAGAGCTTATACAATGAGGATGCCACTGGAACACCTTGCTTTCAGTCTAGTGTAATTGACTTTGGTTTTCTGACTTACTGATATGTTATGTTCTAAATGTGTATTTGAAGTTATTGCTGTTGGGGGAGCTCATTATAGCAGCCATAGGAATCAAACATATAGCTTCTAGTACCTGGAAGTGGGTTGCTGCTCTGATGAGTATAGAAAATTGTGGCTGTACCTTTGCACTGGACTAATATATGACCACAAGTATAGAAAGCCTATGCTATCTTAGGAAATACCTAATGATCTGTAAACAGACAGAAATGTGACCATTGGAGATGTAGCTGGAGAAAGCTTAGAAGGAAGTTAGAATCATACATACCACTGGAAACTGATGAGTTGGAATTGTGTCAACTGAGAACTGGAAAATCACCTTTAGTCATTGGGGGAACTACTCTAAGGTTAGGGGCACCTCCACAACAGCACATTCCCAAGGACACCAGAGGAAAGGATAAGAGCCTTTTACACAGTAACACAATATGCTTGAAGGATAAAGTGGGCATGCAGAGATGGTAAAGACCCAGGTATCTCTAGTTTTTATTAATGCATTTATGGAGGTTGGCCTGGAAAACTTTATTCTGAGCTAGGTCTGCTTGCATAGAAAGAGAGGTCACCCCCTAAACCCCCATATCACGAAAGGACATAGTCGGTCACCAAATTCTCAGCGCAATATTTATTACCCTGGAAGAGCAAGCAGGGGTGGGGAATTAGCAGCAAGAAAAGCAAGAGAGCAAGAGAGGGTGCTTCAGGAATGGGTTTTTAAGAAGAAAGTGGACAGTTTGTGCTAGGGTGAATTGGTAAATCCTGATTGGACATGTTAGGCAAATAATGAATTTTGATCATTGGACCTTGATGTTTTCTCACAGTAGTAGGTCAGTGGCCAAATAAGGGAATACACCTTGGAGGATGGCTTTAGGAGTGTAACAGTTTTTAACAAGGGATTGGAAAAAGGGATAAATGAGCAAAACCTGTCTGCAGTGTTTGCCAAGAATTCTTGGGCCTGTGTTTGCCATGTTCAGGCCTGTGTTCTCATGCATGACCTGTTAGAGCCCCTTCACCTATAATCCTGGGTATTATGGAGGCCATTGCAGAAGGATAACAAGTTCAAGGCCTACTTGGGCAGTAGAGTGACTTTGTGATCTGTTTGGGTACCACAGTGAGTCTGTCTTGCAGTGAAGAGAGTAAAAAGATTGGGAAGTATAATTCAGTGTTTTAGCATTGGCTTAGCATGTGTGAGTACCTGGGTTTGAACTCTAGCACCATGGAAGGAAGGAAAGAAGGAAGGAGAAAAAGAAAATAAAGGCAAGCCAAAGCAAAAGAAAAGATGGAACTTAGAGAACTACATTTTAACCAGTAGCATGTGAGCCTTTGGTGTGAAAAGTGCACTTTACCGTTTCAGCCCAACCAAATTGACTATGTTCTATTACTATTGCTTTAAGCACCATCTGTGGCTGTTAATCTACTTTTGAATACTGTTATTCTAACTGCTGTCAGTTGATGTTGCTCTAACCACCTTCTGCCACTGCTTTTCTGATTCTGTTAGCCACACCCCTTCTTTTATGGTTATTTTAACTGCCTTCTATTTCTGTTAGTCTAACCACTCTCTGCTAACTGCTGGTCTAATTGGAGTCTATTACTAGTGGTTTAACTGCCTCCTAATGCTGTTGGTCTAACTGCCTCCTATTGTTAATGGAATACCAATGGAATATCAATGTTGATTTAACTTGGCATTCAGTTAAAGAATGTTCTATGTGGCCCCAAACAAAAGATGGCTGCTTCAGATGGGGTATAGTTAACCAAATTAATTACCATGAATTTACCATAGGTTTTTTTTTTTTTTTGCTTTGTTTTGTTGTTGTTGTTGTTGTTTTAAGCTTTGGGCCAGGGAAGCAAACCTAATTGTAGTATGTTGTTATTTACCCTTTAATTTTATAGTCAGTTTAAGGTGCTATATTGTTTGTTTAATTCACATATCATCAAATAAGGACAAGCAGTTTGAGGATTTCTTGCTTAAATACTAACATTTAAAAGTTTTAAGCTTCCTCTTGGAGACTGTGCTCTCTCACAGTTTCCCAACTAATATCCTAATATTTGCCCCGTGAATATCCTTACATTCTTATAAAAGCAATGTTCTTCTCTGATGACTTCTTACTTTTTAGGGGAACTATTCCTGTCTGCCTTAAAATCATTTTTTGTTCAGATTTTGGCTATTTAATGAATTCCCTTAGTAGGCTGATGGCATTCTTTTGTAATATATGTATATTAGGGGATCTTGGGACACACAAACATAGCCAATCTTCATGTTTCTTTGGTGTTTTCATGTAAAGGTGTAAATACCTGAACAGAAAGGTTCTCAGACCATTTGTCTTTTCATATAAAAAATATAACTGTACTATTATACCTGAAGGGCTTGTTTTATATGTTAAAAGTTTTGTTTTACAATAAAGTCAAGTTTCTTACTTTAACTACATGATACTGGTTTGTTTTGTATACTTGCACGAGTATATACATAGATAAATAAATAAGGAGCACATATGAGCTTATTTCATAACTATTATGATTAGAGCAACAATGAATATAGATGTGCAGATCTCTGGTCCTATGGTGCAGCGCGATCAGATGGCAGTTCTGTTTTTAGGGTTTTTTTTTTTTGAGGTGCCTCCACCCTGACCAGTATTTGCACTAGTTTACACTCCCACCAGCAATGAGCAAGACTTCTTCATTCCTCACAGTCTTCCCAAGATTGTTATATGTTTGCTTAATCATAGTCGTTCTGACTGGGGTAAGTTGGAATGCTCAAGTACTTTGAATCTGGGCATCTTTGCTGCCTAATGATGCTGAACTTTTTAAAAACATATTTTGGTCCTCTTGTGTTTCTTCTTTCAAGAATTTTCTGTATGGATCAGGAGCTTTGGGGATATTGGCATTTTCTATGTAGTCTAGATTATAAGCCCCTTGCTAAAAAAAATAACTCATAAATATCCCCTCTCATTCTATTGCATATCTTGTCACTTTGCTGATAGTTTTTTTTTTTGCTGTGCAGAGCTTTTTAAATTTCATATAATTCCACTTGTCAATTGTTGAGTCTATTTCCTGTACAACGAGAGTCCTTTTCAGAAAGTTGTTGCCTACATTTTTATCTTGAAGTATTTTACTATAACACTTTTAGTCTCTAAGCTTAAGCATTTGATCCATTCTTAATCTATGTTTGTGCATAGTGATAGCTGGGGACCCAATTTTATCCATCTATAGGGGGATGAACAGTTTTGCCAATGCTATTTATTGATTTGTTTTTTTCTCTGTTGTCTGTGTCTGCGCACAGAATAATTATAATTATAATTGATAATTAGAAATCTATAGCAGTGTGGGTTTATTTCTGTGTACTTTATTTTAGTGTATTTGTCTACATATTTGCCTTTGTGCCAGTAACGTGCTGGGCTTGTCACTATTAAGCTGTAGAATAATGTGAGATTGGATATTATAATACTTCCAACTAAGGGCAAAAATATTTAATGAGTGCAGTGGTTCTCAGCTTTCCTAATGCTTAGAGCCTTTAATGCAGTTTATCATGTTGTTGTGACCACCCCAAACCATATAATTGTGCTCAGTGCTACTTCATAACTGTAATTTTGCTAGCCTTGTGAACCATAGTATGAATATAAATGTTTTCTAATGGTCTTAGGTGACCCCGATGAAAGGGTCATTTGAGTCTCAAAGGATCATGACCTACAGATTTTCTAATCAATTAGCAAAGTAATGAATGAATTGGGTATGGAGAAAAGAACAGTATGTCAAAGCAGCTAAGTACTTCGCCCTCTCTTTACTGTAATTGTCTACTGAACAGATGCTGCTTTGAATTAGGCATGTAGCTTACTCTTAAAGTCAACCATGAAGTCTTTGATGCCTTTCTATACCAGAACTTTATTTTCCCTCAAATTTTTCTTACTTTGTCACATGAAAACACAGGCATGATATTTTCTTCCTTCCAAAGATTTTTCAAATAGAGCTGCTATTGGCAGTAGTTCACAGTGCATCAAGAATGGACAGCCCACTGTTGGAGTCAGTCCAAGAGACCAATGGACCTGAGTCATGTTTTCTTCAGCCAGTGCCACCTGTTTGTGTCTAAATGAAGGCCTAGGAAACTTAAACCTAGAAATCATGGACCTTATGCTTTGAATATCAGTTATAAACACACACAAGTCTTGGAGACTTTTTTTAACCAATAACTTTAAATCAACAAATTGTTTGGCCTCAAGATTAGATACTTTAAATTTGAATTCTCTCAGAGGGCACTTCAGACAACTTTTTCAATTGCCCACAAAAAAATGGGATGCTTTTCTTTATGGTCTGAGGTTCAGAATCTTTCAAATAATTAGGTGTGCACCCTAACTGTAACTTCTGAGTATTTAATGGCTGGCTTTTTAGCCTAGGAAAGAAAAACCAGGCAGGGGACAGATGATTCTTTTGTTGTTGCTATGGGCACTGCTCTCCTCCAAGTGTACGAATGAGACTTGTTTTCTTTAAAAGGAAAGAAAACAAGAAAGCAAATAGGGATAATGATAAGGAAGAAAGTCTTTGGAGCATCCCCCAAATTATCTTCTGTTTTTCTGCTTGCCAAAGTGTGCACCACAATGAAGTAATTCCTGACAATGTCTGTCTACTGTCCCCAAGGTGTCCCCATCAGTATGGATTTGGAATTGCTATTGGTATATTTGGCTAATTTTCTTAGTGTGCCCCTACCCAATGATGGCATAATTTAAAATATTAACTCCTAATTATATCCCATGACCTCTGCAATACAGGAGCATACCATATTCCATGGACTACAAGAATTTCTAGTTTTGGAGGGACCATTCACACTAAAAAAGTTACTTCCATCCTCCACTTAGAAAGCTGTTTTATTTTGTTTAATTCATGCCACCTAAGATTAAATTTTATCTTGTTCTCCTTTACAATCTTCATGTCTACCTGACAGTAGTTAAGGAAACATGTGACCTGCCAAGTGAATATGGAAAAATCAATGGTCCCTGGATTCCAAGTCAGCAAATAGCAAGGCTTATAGTGAAGAGCTTGGTTACTAGCATGAATTCAAGAAATAAAATCAAGAACATTCAGCCAGGTGAAGCCTCTGTAAGCCTCAGGTCCCCCATGAACTAACTGGAACACTTCACAAGAGTTGAGGCATATGGAAGTGACTGTACTTGTGTGTTTTTCTATTGCTATGATTAAAGTACTCTACTTGTGGGAGAAGGACTTTATTTGGACTACATATTAAAATTCATGTCATTGAGAAAATCCAAGGCAGGAACTGAAGCTGAAACCATGGCTGCTGGTTTGCTGCCACTAGCTTCCTTAGCTCCCCTTTTGCCTTTTATTTTTAAGATTATATCATGATCACATCATTTCCCTCTCTCTTTTTCTTACCAAACTCCCTTCCATATACCCCGCTACACCTTGCCTTCTTCAACTTTATGGCCTCCTTTTTCATTATTTGATGTTACATGCATAATATATTTAATCAATATCTCCCCATATAGTAACCCTTAATACCCATGTTATATTAATTATTGCATATTAATAATTATTGTTAATTATTAATCCACATATAATTTAGGAATATATTATATACACATAACAACAACTAATTGATATAGTCTTGGTTGGAGTATATTGGTATTGGAAATTGGCATTGGATAACCAAATGGTATACTCTTCTCCCACTCATCCTTCCTTCATTGCCTGTAGTTCTTTGTGTAGGCCTGAGGCCTTGTAATAATCTTCTCCTCCATGTTGGCATGTCTATTATTATTCTTGTTCAGTTTATGTTTAGGCAGTCGTATTGGTCAGACTTCATTGATGTAACTTCTGACATTGCTAGGAGAATCAATCTCACAGCAAACTCTCTGAGTCCTCTGGATCCTACAGACTCTCTGGCATCTCTTCCACAATGTTCTCTGAGTTTGAAGAGTTAATTTCTAGATGTATCCATTGACACTGTACTCCCCAACCTGTCACTTTGATTGGATGTAGTTTTCTGTAATGACCTCCAAAGAGATGTTTCCTTGGTGCAAGGTGATGATTACATTTGTCTGTGGGTTTAAGAACATGTATGTAGAGTCTAGTTAAAGATGATGTTGGTTTAGTAAATTGGTGGTTGTATGTTCTCTTCCAAGATCCATGATTTCATTAGCCCTGGGCACTTGGCTCTTTTGGAGTGAGTCCTAAGTACAATTGGAGAGTTGTTGGTTACCGCCAAGATATGCATGACACTACTGGATCTCTAGGATTATTTTGTCATGCTTGTTGTGGTGGTGGTTCATAAGCATCATATCTGGGTAGGACTGTTGGTAGCTTTTCCCCTTTAGGTGTGTTCCCAGTAAGATGAAAGCTAGTTCCCAGGGAGGAGTCATTAAGGTCAGTTCCAGAGCAGGGCCTTTGATTTCCCTGCCTGAAGTAAATGGCGTCTTCAGAAACAAGGACTTACTTTCCATTTCTGGGGACCAACCAAGGCCAATAGTCATAGGTGTAGGCTTGAAGAATCTCTTGGAGAACAGTAGCCAGCAATGCTAAAAGGGGCTTCTCATGTCTGCTGTTGAGTTTTTGTTAGGTGCTCTTTGCCTTTTCATTTAAACTGTACATGCATATTTATGCACAGTCTCACGTATTATAGTTTTTAATTTAAATAGTCATTTATATACTTCTTTTTGAGGTTTTCAAATAACCTGTTATTTGATATCCTCTTCCTTTCTTCTATATTTATCTTTCTTCCTCTCCTTAATAAAAGCCACCTCCTTTTCTCCATGTCCTGATCAGATCATATGTACCCTACTAGTCCCCTCTCTTTTGCTCTTCTGCCCTCTATCCTGGCAGCAGTTCTCTTTTACTAGCTTCTGCAGTTAACTCTAGGCTATGTACTCACATCTAGAAACTTGGAGCTGGTAGCTTCAGATGGAAGAGGACATAAGATGTTTATCTTCTGGGTCTGGGTTACTTCACTCAATATGATTTTTTCCTAGTTTTATCCACTTAACTGAAAAGTTCATGATTTAACTTTCCTTTACAACTGACTAGTTTTCCATAGTGTAATAGCCAACATTTTCATTATCCATTCATCTATTAAAGGTCATTTAGGTTGTTTCCGTTGCCTAGCTCCTGTGAATCGTGCAGCAATGGATATGGCTTAGCAGGTATCTGTGACAGAGACACATAGCAAGGAGTGCTAGGGCTGGGATTTCCTTTGAGCATTTTGAGAATCCTCACATCAATGTCCATAGTGGCTGCACCAGTTTGCAAGCACACTAACAGTAACTGAGGCTACTTCTCCCACAACCCTCCAGCATTTGTTGTCAGTTATTTGTCAACCTTCGCCATCCTGACTGCGGTAAGATCGACTCTCAAAGTTTTTTTTGATTTGTACTTCCCTAATTGCTAGGGATGATGAATATATTTTGAGATATTTCTTAGCCATTTGTTTCTTCTTTGGAGAATTCTCTATTCAGGTCCTGGGTCCATTTTTGAGGGACTCATTTGTTTGTTGTTATAGTAGTAGTAGTTGTTGTTTTTGTTGAAGTATTTGGTTTATGAGTTCTTTCTATAATCTGGATATTAATCCTCTGTCAGATATATAGCTAACAAAGGTTCTGTGGGCTTCCTCTTCTTCATTCAACTCATTATTTCCTTAGCTGTGCAGAAGCATGTTAGTTTTATGAAGTCCCACTCATTAATCGTTGGCCTTAATTTTGGGACAAATGAAGTCCTATTCAGAAACTCCATTCTTCTATCTGTATTATGTAGGGCACTGTACTAGTTGTTGTTGTTTTTCCTAGCAGTTTCAGAGTTTGAAGTTTCACATATAGGTCTTTTATCCATTTGGACTTAATCTTTGTGCAAAATGTTAGATATGACTGTAATTTAAGTCTTCTGCATTTTGACATCCAGTTTTCCCAGAATCATTTACTGAAGATAATGAAAAGGATTGCATTGATCCTGTAAATAGCTTTTGAAGTAAGGTGATCATTTTCACAATATTATTTCACTAATACATGAGTATGGGCTGTATTTCTATTTTCTAGTACATATCTCTCTCTTTCCTAAGAGGTTTATTGTTTTAATTGTATATATCCTTCATTTTCTTGTCTAGGTTTACTCTGAGTTATTTTATTTTATTTGAAGCTATTGTAACTGGAAGGATGTCTACACTTTTTTCTCTGTATGTTAATGGAATATTGAAAAGCTATGATTGTGCAAGTTGATTCTGTATTATGTCATGCTTCTGAATTTATCATTTCTAGAAGTTTTTGGGTAGAAATTTTGGGATTGCTAATATATAGAAGCATCATGTCATCTACAGATAAGATTAATTTGATTACTTCCTTCCCCATTTATGTGCCCTTTAATTTCCTCCTCTTGCCTTACTGGTCTACCTAGTACTTAGGTCACAATGGGAATGTGCCTAGTGGATATTCCTGTCTAATTCCTGTCTTCAATGAGCTTGCCTTCAGCCTTTTTTTTTCCATTTAGGATGATGTTGTCAATGGGTTTTATACCTTTCTCATATATGCCAGGACCAATATCTCAGGGCTTATACTTTCACAGTGGCCTGGCCTCATCAATCACCAATCAAGAAAATGCCCTACAGATTTGCCTACAGGCCAATTTAATGAAGTCAGTTCTTCAACTTGATGCTCCATCTTCCCAGATGACTCTAGCTTTTGTCTGGTTGACAAAAGTACCAGTGCAGAGGTCACAGCCAGAGAAAGTGAGATGAGGGGATGCCAGTGATTCTAGGATTGCTTTGACCAGAGAGCAAGAAAGCAAGTTGGGAAGAACTCAGGGTAACAAGCAGGACTGAGGTGGAGTATCCATGGACAGAGAGCTCAGTAGTGTCACCCAGAAGCTAGTTGTCATGAACAAGGCCACCCTCTGGGCTATTCTGGGCCTATGGAAGGGAACAGTGGCTATAGAAGAGGTACCCAGGAGGGGGACTGTAAGCCACTGACATCGAATATGATGGCTTCTTGAAGCCAGGATTGGGACAAGTAGTTAAGGACTCTCCTGAGGCAGCTGAGACTAGAGAAGCAAGATAGGAGAGAAGGCAGATGTCACCAGAGAGCCCCCAAATGATTAATGTCACAGAAGGCAGAGGAACAAGAAGGAACACGAGGGGTTTGAGGTAAAGGAAAGGGATCTGAAACTCAGGGCAGGGAGACAGTGGTACCCTAGTGGCACAAGCTCCAGGGAAGGGAAAGGGGGAACTGGAGAGGATCCTAGGCAATAGAATCCAGGAAAAGGAAAGAGGCCAGAAAAGTACCACCTAGAAAGAACAGCCCAAACCCACACAAGGAAGTAAGTTGAGGAAGTAGAGGAAACATATCATAAGGGGAACAGATTGGATAGAGAAGAAGAAAATGGCTCCAGGAGGATACTAGGGGAGGAGTGGCACTCTGTAGCACCTCAAGCTATAGAGTAGGTAAGGAGGGTATTATATTATATCTAAGTCACCCTTGTACATCTAAGTCACAGCGCCAAATATGTTATTGGAGAATCACTGAGGTCCCTTTGGATGAGGAAATCAAAGGTTAGGAGTTCCCTCCTCCAGAACACTTTTCCAAAGAGTGAAGCAAAGACTAAGGAAAGGAATAAGGTAGTTTTTAATAAAGTAGAAGTAGATGTATATACCTTTGCATTGTCAACTGGACACAATCATCAACTGGACATACAGAACCACTGACTAGGCACACAATATCACCAACTGGGCACACTCTACCACCAACTGGGCACAGAGTATCGCCAACTGGGCACATAGTATTACAGACTGCGCACGTGTAACACTGATATCTTAAATAGTCAGTCACTTTGAGATTGAATGTAACTTGCATTCTGCCAAGGACCTCATTAGTTTGGGGTGTGAAAACTGTGTTCTACATCTTCTGAAGAACTCAGGAAGGAAGAATTAGCCACATTTATTATTGTTTTGTCTAGAGACTCAGTTTCAAATGTGTTCTGTGTGCTTTCCATCCTCGTGATGGGAGTTTGAGTAATGAGTTATCTCATACCATTTGTTAGCTTTGGACTAGGGAAGCACAGATACTGTATTTGCTGTCGTTATTTTTATCCTTTAGATTTGTGGAGATTTAGGGCCCCAAGTTGTTCTTTTGGTTTACTTTTAACTGAGGAGAGACAGTCAAGGGTCACTTAATGTCTTAGTGTATGGGTGTTCTAAACTGCCGCTTTCAGAATATCTCTCATCTCTAGCTTTCTTCTTTGTCTACACCAACAGTTGGTGTCCTGTCAGTGTCTTGTCTATACTAGTAAAGGAACATTTTTAGCTGAATTGCCTCTTACATGTTTGAAAAGAAAAACAAAAAGCAGCTTGTGACTGATCAATGTGAATATTTATTTAGTTGAACAGATTTCCAAATAAACTGTGGAAATCACAGTCTCCTCCCCCACACTACTGCTTAGAGTAAAATGATAGAAAAAAATGGAAGGAAGAGCTGCTAAGGAGAAAGGAGCCAGGGTCTGGTTATATGAAAGTCTCATCCTTCTCACATTGCAAATGATAAACAGCAAGATATTTGCTCTCTGGTACCTCTCAAATTCATAGCAGATCCATAGCATCCCTCATCTTCTCCTCCCCTATGTCTACTCCCTCCCACATCCCCAGTACTTCCCTTTTCCACTCTATTTTTCTCTTACTGCTGAAGCTGAAGATGGCAACTGGCCTATTATTGTGAAGTCATACTTGCTAGGAGGCTGGGAAAGACATTAGGACTCTTAAGTCCTCATTGATCAGTGTTGCTTCTAATGAGTTCATTTCTAGATGTGGTGAACTTAATGGCAACTTTTTTTGTTGTTAATAAAGAATGGAAGGCATGCAGTTAATTTTGAATTGTGTGAATGCTATGACAAACAAACAAAAAGATTTGCTCTCAGAAGTGGTCCTTTATAGATTGAGTCAAGAATATGGTTTAACATATTTGTGCTAATGCCCTTGAGGAAATAAAAACATGGAAATGTTCAGTTACGTAATGGCTATTTTGAAGATATGATGTGTGCTTCTCAGTGCAAATAAGACTTAGAGATGGTCTCTCTCTCTCTCTCTCTCTCTCTCTCTCTCTCTCTCTCTCTCTCTCTCTCTCTCTCTCTCTCTCTCTCTCCACCTCCCTCCCTCCCTCTCTTTATTTTTTTTCTCATAGAATACATCCCCACTGCAACCTCCATTCCCTCCACTCCTCTTGAACCCCTACCCACCTCCCCTCTATCAGATCCACTGCTCTTCTATTCTCCTTTCAAAAACAGCAGCCCTTCAAGGGATATCAACTAAACATAGCATAAAAAGATGCAATAAGACTAGGCTCAAACTTTCATATCAAGGCTGGATGAGGCAACCCAGTATGGGGAAAGGTTCTCTGGAGCAGGTAAAAAAGTAGGAAATACCCCAATCCCCATTGTTATGAGTCCCACAAAAACAGCCACAGTATATATGTGAGGACCCAGCACAGACTCATGCAGGTTCCGTAACTGCTATTTTAGTCTCTGTAAGCCTCTTTGATCTCTGCTTACTTGGTTCTGTGGACCTTGTTCTCCTGGTATCCTCAACCCCTCTGGCTCCAACAATCCGTTCTCTCCCTCTTCTTTGGAGCCTTTCTGGAGTTATGCTTGATGTTTGGCTATAGTACTCTACACTTGCTCCCATCAGATGCTGGAGGAAGCTTCTCTGAGGATGAGTGGACAAGGCACCAATCTACAAATATAACAATATCATTATGGATTTTTTCATTGATTTTTTTTTTGGCAGTTTTGTTTGGTTCTACCCTTCATCTCTGAGTCAAACAGCTTTTGGTTTCTGGATATCCAAGTGGTGTCTGGTGTGAACGTCCTCTTGTGGAATGGGCCTCAAGGTAGTCATTGGTTGGCTACTCTTAAGCCATTATTGCCCCAGTATATCTTTCAGGCAGGACAGATTGTGTGTTAAAGGTTTTGTGACTGTGTTGGTGTTCCAATCCCACTCCTGGATGCCTTATCTGGTTTGTTATGGGAGATGGCTGGTTCGGGCTCCATATCCATCATTACTAGAAGTCCTCACTAGGGTCATTCTCATATAAGTTTCAAGAAGTTTCTGCTGCTCTAGGTTTCCACATTGATCCTCAAGCCTACCCTCAAGTTCCAGTAGTCTCTCCCTGTACTCTCTCCCTCCATTGCTTCCTCCCCAAACTGATCTCTCCTGTTCCTTCACTACCCACCTCCAGTATACCCACATAATCTATTCTATCACCCCTTCCCAGGGAGATCCAGGAGTTACCCCTAGAGCTCTCCTTGTTACTTAAGCCTCTCTGGGTCTGTGGACTGAAGCATGACTATCCTTTACAATTAAGGAGCCATGAAAAAAAATTGAATGTTTGATTAAATGAGTTATATAGATCTATAAGCTTTGGAAAATGCTATATCAGCAGAAATAATGTCAGATTAGATCGAAGGTGACAGAAGATGAAATGACAAAAGTCTGTGGGATTCTTAAACTTTGTGAAGAACAACAGTATATAAGATTACTCACTCGTAACCTTGTGTTACCACCACTCAAAGGATACATGATTCAAAGAAACTATTGGAGAGTCCAGAGGGAAGAGATCTGGCTATAGATAAGGCCATGGAATCAATAGAGCCAGGGTAAATGGTCTCACATCTCATAAGGTTATTTTCTGCCCTGATATCCAATAAAGTTTTACATAGTTGGGTTTTAACATTTAACTAGATTGAAGATTCCTTTCATTATACTTTCTTTCTTTTGGAATAGGAACGTTATTGGGTATAAGCGAACCAAAATACAACCAAAAAGCAGAAACAAGATATTAATAGAAAGAAAAATTGAAATTAAATATCTATACCCAACTTGGCTTGGCTTTAACCCAACTAATCCAAGAAAGCTACATCCTGACTTAAATGGCACACAAAGTACAGATACCAACATCTATGTACCATGAGCACACTGAGCATTTCCTCTTCAAAAAATAAATATTTTGAAGATCAGATAAAACTCATGTAGATATTGAATGAATACATGTTCAAAGGTGTACAGGATTGTTAACCAAGCCGATTTAAATAAGTAAATTGAATCAAAATGGGTCTCAACACTGCTTGAAGAGGACAGTCAAACCTCTACCTGGAAATGTATTTGACATGCTTATTACTGCCCTGTAATTACTAAAAGAAAGGTTGTGACGACATACAGTTTCCAGTAAAACATATTATTTCTACAATGTTAATTCAAGTGTAAACTGAGGAGAGTTACAGTTCCCTCAAAATCGAGGTAGGGTGGCCACATTGCTGTGATAGATATTCCTAGGCTCTGAGGCCTAGTCAGAATCCATAACCCACCAGGCACCAATGACATCTCAAAGCCTAAGATGTCATAAAGGTAGCTCCTGACCAATGAGGTGCAGAAGCTGCGGGTGCAATGGGCCTGACTGAACATTGTCTTCAGAGAGCCAGTCCTGCTGGTGAACCAGGCAGAGCTTACCGGAGCCCAATCCATCAAACCATCATGTCGGGGAAGAAGAGCCAAGAAAAGTCTTGCAGCGACAACAACCAGATAGAAGATCCTTCTTCTAGGCCTGAGGTACAGGTTCCTGTGAATTATGTGTACCGTATACTGCAGGAGGAGCAATATACCCCCTGCATAGGGTCCACAACTTCAGATTTCCTCCTTGCCATGCTTGATTACCTCACCGACTACATCCTGGAGGTGGTGGGCTCCGAAGCCAACATCAACAACCAGCAAAATATCTCACAAGATAGAGAGAGACAGAGAGACAACGACCGCGAACCCTCTCGAGCCTTCAAGAATGCGCCTTTCTCTCTGTTTGACGAGATGCCTGGACCCAGAAGGAATGGCTAAAGAATGGGGTACACAATCCAAGGGTCGGAAGCCTCACAGACTCAGCTAGAACCATGAAGGCTAATAGCAGAGGAGGCTCCCCTGGTGTCCATGAATACTAATAAAATGTTTAAATGAAAGCTAATTGTTCTTTTTTCAATTTGTTTCTCCTGGATTGGAGGTTATCCACAAGATACTAAAGAAAGAATGGAAGATGGAGGTTATGCTTAGGAGTGCTTGTTTGAATCAAGGGAGCACTTCTCAGGGGTGGGGGGTGGCTTGGGTAATGACCCTGGTGGGAGAAGTTGGGTGGAGGGGAGGGCAGAGCAGGCTCCCTTGTTGGCTCTGAGTACAAAAGAAGCCTCAGAGAAGATCAGAAGTTGGCTGTAACCTCATTGGCAAGTTACATTTTCAGTATGGTAACTTAGAAGAAACTACTGATGAGCAGAAAATTTGCATGGGAGTCTTCTTTCATGGGAGGGAAGGTCTCAGAGGAGAAGGAAATGGGTACCGGTGAAGGGGTACAGGCAGTGGGCATGAGCCACATGAGTGGGCATAAGGGACAGAACATTCAGTTGATGATAGTGTGATGGTGAAGCCAGAAGGAAGCATCCACTTTAGAAGAAGTAAAATGGTTAAACATCTAGTCTTAGGGTATGTTATTCTAGAGAGCCTGTGATTCATAGAAATCTAATCACTTCTGGGTAGAAGATGGCAGAGAATCTAGCTTGCCAACTATTTCTACTGTCTATTGATCTATTTTTTCTCAGACCAATTCAGAATGTTATAATTTATGGGCATACTAGTTATATTTTTAAAATCTGGATGAAGGAATAGAAAAATAGGCCTCTGAATCAATTTCAGGGCACTATTACAGGAGAAAGGCCTTATCTAGAAGCCATAGTAGGTGTGAAGGGCCACTACCCAAGCCACTCCTAATAAGAAGTGCTCCCTTGATTTAAACACCTGCTCCTAATCACAGCTTCCAGCATGGAAAGGTGACTCTGGCAGGCTTTGCCTTTCTCCCCTATTCCCTCTGTCTTACGAAAAACAAAGCAAAGACATGAGGTTACATTCCTTACTGTTTTCAGTTATACTTGACCCATGATTGAATCTCAGATTTGAAGATATAAACTCTAATTTTCTAAACATATATCCCCCTAGGCCTATTGTCTCTGTTAAGACTCACCAATAGGGAATCATATAAGTCCAACTTCCAACTTCCACCTCAACACTAAACAAAATCTGAGAAATGGGAACTATTTGATCACACAGAACTGTTCATCCAGCATGTTTAGTCCATCTTGACAGGGTCAGTATTGAGTTGGGACCCCCCAAGACCAAGTTCTCAACACAAATGAGACTTAGTTCCCTGAAAGGGACATGGGTAAGGGAATAAAAAACACGGAGGAAATAGAGTACAAAGAAGAAGGGGGAAGAGATTAAGGGGGCAAGGGATATTTGCCCCAGAAGTAGGGGAGAGGACAAAGAACTGGCTCTGGATAGAGGAGACAGCCATGGCCCATAGGCAAATGGCAGTTTATAAAGGTAAAAGGGGAAGCCTCACGTTATGATGAGGTATTTGATTTTGATTGGATAGGTTAATTAGGGAAGCCAGAGGGAGATTTCAATTGCTGTACTTCAATACTTTGATAGCTGGACTTTGAGAAAAGACTGCAGCAGGAGGAAGTGGCCAAATAAGAGAATAGACCTTGGTGGCTAATTTTAGGAATGTAACCTCATGTCTTTGCTTTGTTTTTCGTAAGACAGAGGGAATAGGGGAGAAGGGCAAAGCCTGCCAGAGTCACCTTTCCATGCTGGAAGTTGTGATTAGGAGCAGGTGTTTAAATTAAGGGAGCACTTCTTATTGGGAGTAGCTTGGGTAATGACCCTTCAACACCTACTATGGCTTCTCCTAGATAAGGCCTTTCTCCTGTAATAGTGCCCTGAAATTGATTCAGAGGCCTATTTTTCTATAATAAGCCATAGCCATGGGCCAAACCCCATATTTTACACATTGGGCATCTTTGTAACCATTGACCGTGGTCTAAATATATTAATGGATTCCTTGACATTAGCGATTTGCCTACAGGGGACATTTCATCTTCAAACTGTAATTGTCAGTGGCCAACAGTTTACAAAGGGATGTACATAATGTCAAAGGCAATGCTAGAATCCTAGAAGGTGGAATGGAATGCTAAAGTGGGATGAATAGTTTTAGTTGAAAAACAATGTTTTGCTGTATGTACTGTTGAAATAAAATAGAATGATTTTTTTCTGCCAAATGGGGATGTATTCACTAATGTGAGCAGTTTCCTAGCATGGGCTCTTGTAGACTGAAGGAGGACCAGAGGGCCCAGTGGGCACTAATGACATCACAAAATTTGTTGTCACAAAGATCTCTTCTGACCAAGGAGGGGCAGTGATGACACTTGCTGGTTATAAAAGCTGCTGTCTTGGCAGACCCCAGATCAGAAGGGAGACTGAACTGAATAGGAAACATCAATCAGGCACAATGGAAGACAAAAGACAGAAGGATAGCGCTGCTTCTTCTTCAGGAGCAAAGCTGCAGTTCCCTGTTAGCAAAGTAGAACACCTTCTTCAAGAAAGAAACCTTTCCAAAAACCTGAACTCTTCTACGCCTGTTTTGTTTACGGATATGCTCAATTATGTGACATCCAGCATTCTTGAGCTGACTGTCAAGGAGTGCCGCACTAGCTGCAACAAACTCATTGCCCCAGAGCAGAAGTCCAAGTCAATTAATAACATCGATGATCTCTGCCAGCTCTTCAAGGATAGCCAGTATTTGGCTGATGAGACTCCAGGACGCGACGGACGAGACACCAAGATCCAATAAGACAACAGGACTTGATGAGGTACCAAGACCCGATGCCAAGTGATATTTGCATCTCAGAGGCTGGACGTCCATCTTAAAATCTCAGATCAACCTCAATGACTCCCTTGTTGGTGGAGGGGGGGGTTAATCAGACATTTTATTAAAGTGTCTAAACCGTTACCAGTGATTCTGATTCATTTCAGTGGGTCGTTTGGGGATAGAGGTAATCATAGAACACCCAGGAGTGTAGGGTGTGGTATTGGGTTGGGTTGGTTGAAGTGAGGGGGTGGCACAGAAACTATGATTTCTGGTGGCGGGGGAGTTCCTAATGGGGATGGTATGAGCAGTGGCCTTGGTATGAAAAGGCAGCTAAGGAAGAAGACTGAGTGTGTTTCAGCTCTGAAGGGAAAGGCTTCCTCTACAGAAGTGTTACAGCTCTGTTCCTGCTGCTGCAGGGAAGAAGACACTGTTTCCTCAGTAAAAGTGTTCCAATGCTGCTCTGGCTGGGGCAGGAGACTGGTGGAGTGGTGTCTCTAGTGAAAGTTGAACAATTCTGCTCCTTCAGGGAATGGCTTCCCTGGGCAAACTGTTACAACTCTGCTCCTGTATAGTGAGGATTTCCCCAGTAAAGACTGTTCCTGCCAGTGTTAGAGCTCTGATTCAAGAGGTATCCTGGCACAAAGTCACATCACACAACGAACTTCACAAAAGGGGTTTACTGGAAGGGGAAAACCAAGGAGGGAGGCTGTCTCTGCTTGGGCAAGAAACATCAGTTTGCTGAGCAGAAGGGCAAGGTTTATGTAGAGTTTCTTGGAGTGGTAGAGCTTTGCAAGGTGGAGATTTCCACGGTGAGGATTGGTGACATTTCAATGCCTGCACTTGAGTGAGCTCAAGAATTAGTGGTTTTTCCTCTTCAGGGAATTGGTGAGTTTCTAGAGCAAGTTCAGGGATTTGTGGAGTTCTTTTTCTTGGCCCTGATTTTGAGCTTGGGGTCAATTCAGGGTCAGTGTATTCTTTCTTTGGCCCTAGTCATGGGGTCAAGTCTGGGTCAGTGTGTCCTTTTCTTGGCCCTGATCTTGGGGTCAAGTCTGGGTCAATATGTTCTTTCCTTGACTCTGGTACTGGGGTCAGTGTGTTCTTTTTTGGCCCTGGTCTTGGGATCAAATTAGGTTCAGGGTATCCTTTCCTTGGCACTAGTCTTGGCATCAAGTCAGAGTTGGAACTTTTTTTTTTGTCCTGGTAGGCTATGAATGTAGAAGGCCTTGGGATGACTAGTATGGCACTGCTCTCTGGAGAGGGATTAGTGAAAACATGACCTGTGGTGGGGAAGACATCATTCTTGGGTGGGGATGCTTCAGGTCAGCAGGTGATAGCTTTGGTGAAAGGAGGCCACTGAGTATTGGGTGGAACACTTAACCTCAAGGATCAAGAGCATTGACTGAGCACTGAGGGGTAATGGTGAAACTAGAAGAAATATACAAAATAGAAACTATGATCTATGTTTTCCTTTAGAAGAATTTCATTCTCTGCCTCATTTTAAAAGATGGGATTTTGTGTGGAATATGTGCTTTAGTTTTTTTTATGCACAATGGCAAACTAAACAATTATATATAAATGCTATTTGGCCTAAGACATACAATTTAGGGAGGTCTAACTGGAGATGGAACATTGGTTTCTTATAGTCCAGTGGCTGGTAGTGAAAATGCCATGGAATTAGTCATTATACTCAGATAACTTTTCTCAAGTAATGTTCTTTGTGTGAACAGCCTAGTTCTCAGGTCTAGAGTACTCAGTTGTTAAACAGCTATCTGGTTTTGAAAAGCCATTTATTTGCCTTATGCCTGTAGCTTATAGTAGTCTAAAACATAGTCCTCAGGTTATGTCACAGGAAAGCATCAAAGAACTGACCTAATATGACAGAAGTTATAGAAGATGGGTTGGTTAAACATATAGGATGAACAGCTCTGTGTGTTTAAGGTGCCTGGCATCTCTGAGATAGTTTCTTTTCTGGGCATAATTTGGAGTTTGGACTTAATTCAGCCATGACTAGTGAAGCAATTGCAGAGTCAAGGATCAACAGGGATACTCACTTTAAACATTGTATTGAGCTATGCCTATGGGTTTTATTGGAAACATGGGTTTTCACAAGTAAGCATTTTGGGCAATTGTATAGCAAGAAGAATGCAATTTAAGGTCAAATAATCTTGCCATGTTATACAAAATAAAATTATAAAGTCATTAAGAGTGGTTTGTTGATCAAAATATTTGTAAGCATAATGATTTACTTTATTTTCTCATAAGCATTGAGCAAGTCCTGAATATCTGCATTTTAATCATTGGCAAAGATCATTTAGATGTGCTTCTTTATTTGAAAATGTCTAAAAGATACAAGACACAAACTAATACAGGTTATAACCACACATCTAAAATTAGTAACTGAGGACTGGGGATACAGCTCAGTGGTAGGAAGCTTAATATTTTCCATACCCCAATTTGAGCACCAAATGATATATATTATATTGAAATAGCACAGTGTTTTCTGAAACATGTATAATCATTATGTATACTCTATAAATGAAATAATATACAAATATAATCCATGGTAGGTCTTGAGAACATATTTCCAAATTAAAATTTTAATCATTTATTTATTTTTGAGGTAGAAATGGTACCAAACTATCTTTAATCCAGAACTGAGAAGTCAGAGGCAGGTAGATCTGTGTGTTTAAGGTCAGCCTGATCTACATAGTAAGTTTCAGACAAATCACTATGCTATAGTAAAAACCTCCCTTTATGGAGAAAAAAAAGTCTCTCATCTGTGTTGATATGTTGACTGGTGTTATCATTATGTGGGTCTTGTTTAAACAACCATATTATTGAAACTTCATAGATGCTATGTGTAGAAGAGCAGCAGGGGTGTGGGTTCTCTGGCTCTTACAATCTTCTTCAACCTTCTTCTGAGATGTTCCTTGAGATTTAGATGTAGAGATCCCATTTGGGGCTGGGGATTCCAGGGTCAACGATTCTCTGCATTTTGACCATGTGACTTTCTATCTTGGTCTTTGTCTTCTGCTGAGGGGAGAACTACACTTGATTGTGGATATAGGAGTAAGTGTTTAGAATACAGTTAAAGGCTGAGTGATTTACTACTGGGGAGAACCTCTTGACTGAATTTTCAAAATGTAATTCCTGAGTACTAGTATATCAGATAAATCTTTTTGCAACACGTTGCTTGTCACAAAAATGACAGAATAAATATTTATAACTTTCCAAAGGTTTGGGGGGGCAAGAAAATCTTAACTATAAAATATATTTCAAAGTATTATTTGAAGTATCTAAATTTAAGATGGCTTGAGGAAAGATACAAATAGAATGGCCAGGATATTGGAACACTTGCAATAAGCTCATGGGAACTTGAAAAGGTAAGTGACTGTAGCTTGCCTCTTTATAACTCAAAGTGGTGAGACAAGAAATAGTTAAACACTACATACTGTTTTTTTATTCTTTGTTAATATTTATTTTTAGTTGTTTGTAATAATATGTTGCTATGTAGCCCTAGCTAGTCTTATATTTACTAGGTTTTCCAGGATGTCATTAGACTTGGGACAGTTATCTGTCGCTCAACCACCAATGCTGTGATTATATGCCTAGACCATTCCTTTTAGTTTAAAGAGAACAATTCAGGGTATGATAATGTGAGAATAATTTACTGGAAATTAATTGGTTCACATACATAGTATTTGCTGGACAGCTGTGGTTAACTGCCCAGGCTCTGAATAAGATAGAGCCTATCAACATTCTACCATGCAAGTCAGAGGAGTCATTGGCAGTTAACAGTTGATGGTCATGGGAGGTGAGGGGGGGGGTGTCCTTTTCTTCAGAAGTGATTGGCAGTTAACAGTTACTTAGTGAGGTGTTTTTTCCCTCAGCACTATAATGACTGGTTAAGTCACCTGTGCTTCAGTAAATAACTCTTCAAGAAATCTTAAGTAAATGTAATTAATTAAATGTCAAATAAAAGACATAAAAATAGGACTAGATAGGAAGATGAAGAAATTCATTAGAAGGAGAAAGAGAATAAGCAGGCAATGGGAGTTGAGTATGATAAAATTTATAAATATCAATTTGTTGGGAGTATATTACTAAAAAGAAAAGAAGGCAAGTATGTACATTCTGTTATTTAGCAGAATATGCATATAGCAGTGCATGCTTTTTAAATGAAGGTTTTGATAATATGTTTACCAACAAAGAAAATGGGCATATCTAAAGAGTGATTTTATTTTTGCTTTATATTCTTTTTTTAAAAAAAACATTTTTATTAGGTATTTTCTTCATTTATATTTCAAATGCTATCCCAAAAGCACCTCCCCCCCTTTTAGCATGTTTTTTATCAAGCCAGACTCAACTCAAGTTGTAACAAAACTTGATCTGTTTTATAGAGTGTACTGGCTAGTTTTGTATCAACTTGACACAGGCTGGAGTTATCAGAGAAAGGAACTTCAGTTGGGGAAATGCCTCCACGAGATCCAGCTAGCTGCAAGGCATTTTCTCAATTAGTGGTCAAGGGGGGAGGTTCCATTGTGGGTGGTGCCATCTCTGGGCTGGTAGTCTTGGGTTCTATAAGAAAGCAAGCTGAGCAAGCCAGTGGAAGCAAGCCAGTAAAGAACATCCCTCCATGGCCTCTGCATCAGCTCCTGCTTCCTGACCTGTTTGAGTTCCAGTCCTGACATCCTTGGTGATGAACAGCAGTATGGAAGTGTAAGCCAAATAAACCCTTTCCTCCCCAACTTGCTTTTTGGTCATGATGTTTGTGCAGTAATAGAAACCCTGACTAAGATACAGAGCAAATCTAACTCACTGAGGTTAGTATCTAGTATAAAAATGTGATTCTGAAGTCTTTACAACCCCTTCTGAAAATCTTCTTATGCATTAATTAATAAACTCTTGAGTTAGCCTTGAAAATTCATAAAACAAATTTGTTTCCTCTTTCAGATTATGTTTTTGTAATCTTTTCAAAGTTTTCTGTACCAATTCAGTTTTGTTTTATGTGACTTTCTTGTTCTAATATAAAAAGCCATTTGCCTTCCAGAACCATCCTTTCTGCACAAGGACTGGCTGTGCAGGCCTGCTATCTCAGAAACAGATTTGTTATTTAAATTTGTTATCTCAAATGTGAGGAGCAAAAGGCCCATAATCTACAAACTCCATACTCAGGAAACCTAGCAATGTAATTGGTTCTTGGCAGGGGGAGGGATGAGGGAAAGGGCGTAAGTCCCAATCCTGAATCTCTAAGCCCCAAATTTAGGAATATTGATGGCCAAGGGCAGGAAAAAAGTGAATGTCTTATCTCAGAAAGAATTAAGTTTTCAGTCTCTCCACCTTTTCATTCTTTTGAACCTCTCAGTGAGTTAGACAATGTCACCAACATCAGTTAGGGTGCTCTTGACTCAGCCTACAGATCCAAATGCTAATCTCTCCTGGAAGCAACCCCTCCAAACATTCAGGATTAATATTTTGACAACTGCCAGATGATCCCTTAGGCCACTGAAATTGACAAGTCAAATCAATCCTTCCAAAACAATATATGAACCAAGTCTTGTTTGCTAAAGGTTAGTGAAACTTTATATGATTTCAGTTCTTAAAGTGATTGTGATAGGTAACTCAGGGAAGAATTCCTTTCAACTTAGAGATTTTAGTATTATTATCCTTCAGAAGTAGGAAAAATGACATGCTCATGGAAAGGGAAAGCACTTCTGAATTACAGACACAGAAGAAAATGTAGCACCCTCTGGTGGTTTGAATAGAATTAGTCTCATTGGAAGTGGCACTGGTAGGAGGTGTGGCCTTGTTGAAATAGGTGTGGCTTTGCTGTAGAAAGTATGTTACTGAGGGTAGTCTTTGAGGTCTCAAGTGCTCAAGCCAGGCTTAGTGGACCTCAGCCTTTTTCTACTGCCTGTGGTACAAGATATAGAACTCTCAGCTCCTTTCCAGCCAAATGTCTGATTGCATTCTCCCATGTTTCCTGTCATAATTATAATGGACTAAACCTGTGAACAAGTCCCAATTAGATATTTTCCTTTACAAGAGTTGCCATGGCCATGATATCTCTTCACAGAAATCGAAACCCTAATTAGGGCACACCCATGACTTCAATTCTGCAGTTTCACTCACAGTCAAGAATAATCACAGAAAAATTAAATATTATTCTAGATACTTAAAGCAAAACAAAGCAAAAAGTACTACATTCTCTGAAGGACTGTGAGTTTTAACTTATTTGATCTCAAAACCACATATAAACAAAAATATGAGAAGCCAAGAGTATCTATTCCCTCTCTCATAACAGGGAATAGGTCTACACTTCATCAAGCACTAGTCAGATTTGACTCTGCTTAGCTTCTAAGACAAAAACTAATAAGGTTCTTTCAGGGTCATAGGGTTGTAGATGGATAAGGTTTCACTTATCAGAAATCCATTTCTGGTGTTCTTAAAATCATCAGAGACCAAAACCAAAATTTTCATCTCATCCTACCAATATTTTAGAATAATCAATAATAGTCCCTACATATCAGAAATCAAGGAAACACCAAGGTATTATCTCAGATAATCGACACTAGGACATTAAAGTTGCAACGTTCTGTGAGTGACTCCTTAACTCCTTCTCAGTAAGAAAACTCTGTATTTAAGCTTAAGCCATGGAATTTGTTTTGCCCTGAAAGATGAATGTACTGAGAGTTTGATTTAACCTATTAAAATTATAAACAGGTAACTTTAAAAACAATGTCAAAGCATGACGCTCATACAGATATGAAATGAACATGCTTTTTAAAATGTATTTTTCAGACAACGTCTTAGTTACTTTTCTATTGCAGTGACAAAAAACAAAACAAACAAACAACAAACAACGCATGGCTAAGGCAGCTTACAAAAGGAAACATTTCATTGGGCTTCTGGTTTCAAATGGTTAGAGTCCATGGTGGTAGAGCAAAGATGTGGTAGCAGGAACAGGTAAGAGCTCACATCTTGATCTGCAAGTAGGAGAGGGGGGAGGGGGAAGGGAGGGGGAGAGGGGGAGAGGGGGAAAGGGAGAGGGGGAGAAGGAGAGAGGGGGAAAGGGAGAGGGGAGAAGGAGAGAGAGAGGGAAAGAGAGGGGGGGAGAGGGAGAGAGAGCACTAATCTTCCAAAGGGTCAATGCCTGCTCTCAGTGTCACACCTCCTTTAATATGGTCATACCTCCTAATCCTTTCCAAGCAATTCCACCAACTGGGAACCACGTATTCCAACATACAGGCCTATGGGGACATCTTTCAAATCACCACAAACAGGATCTAATTATACTGCTTAGGCAGATCTGAAACTCATGCTCCTCCTGCCTAAACCTCAAAGTATTAAAATTATAGGTGTGTGGTACACACCAAGCAACGTATATTGAAATGTTTCTTTTTTTTTTAACTCACAAGGCAACTAGAAGTTATAAATAATACTTTAAATGAGAATCAAAAGAACAGACACAAGAATACTCATCAGTAATGTTAAACGTTGCCCAAAGATAAGAATAAATAGACATAGGTGAAGCTTCTAACCCAAAGAGTTGCACCATGGGCCGAAAAATAGAGCTTTAAGACATAATAGTATGATATTGAGGTCTTGACACCGAATAGCAATTTCTAATTGGATAATAGAATCTCTTGAGAGCATGGAGTCTACTTTCTCTCTCTCTGTCTCTGTCTCTCTCTCTGTCTCTCTCTCTCTCTCTCTCTCTCTCTCTTGAAATTGACAAATAGCAACTCTCTTAATATATTAGCTATTCTAATTTTTATTTTATATACATATATATATATATGCATATATGTGTGTGTGTGTGCCAGCATTAAAGCTCTCAGCCTGATATCTGAGACTTTTGACCCTCAAGTCTTGTCTGGAACATGCAATTTTCCTTTAGGCTCCTAACAGCCTCTTACCTTTCTTTAGCCTTGGCTCTTTGTCCTCTCTCCTTTCTCTCTCTCCTTTTACCACCATTCTTCCTGCTCTGCACACTGACAAAAGTTCAGTAGCTTCTTCAACTGTCAGTTGCTTTTACTGCCTGCTGACTAACTGCTCAGGTCTTGGTATCTCTTCAGTAATACTTTTACTATGCCTGCTTCTCTCTTCTGTTTCTGCTCCTCTGTTTCTTTGTCACCAGCACAGCTCAAGGTAGTGGAACTCAGCAAGAAAAAAAAATAGTTTGATATCAGATTAACTGAATAGACAGTTAACAAAACAAGAAAAACAAATAGACAATACATATTTGAGAACTAACTTATAACCTCAGGTACCAGGGAAATGGAAATTAACTGAGATTTCAGCTCAACACAGTTAGAATGCCTACCATTAAGGACACACACGACGTTTGAGGAGAGGAGATGGTACTGGATACCAGTATGCTAAGTAAAATATGCCAGACTCAAACCCCTAAGTACTGTGTTATCATTCCATTCCTGATCCTGTGACAGATACCTCAACACAAAGCAGCTTAGATGATGAACATGTTTATTTAGCTTCTAATTCCAGGTTCTAGTTCTTTATTGCAGGGAACTCGTGCCACAGACTTAAAGCATCACACATCCACAGTCAAAAGGCAGAGAGAAAATGAACATATGAATACTTATTTGCTTACTCTTGGATAGTTTACCTTACTCAAATACAACTGGCAACCCACCTCATAGAATAGTGCCACTCACAGTGGGCTGGGTCAATTAATAATCAGGACAACTGAACAAACTGATTTAGCTAATTTTTTTATTATAGTTCTTCCCAGGTATCTTTCGTTTATGTCAAATTGGCAGTTAAAACTGACACAACCTACCCCTTATTAACTTGACATAGCACATGCTATGTTAAGCCATAACTTTATACCATTAGTACCTAAAATTTGATGCTACTTAATATTGTAAAATGTTGTCTAAAATTAAAGTTCCCATAGTTTTTTAAATCCCAAAACTTTAAAATGTCCAAACTTTTCACAAAAGTCTCAAGTGACTTTAGAACTCCAAAGTCACTAATATACCAAAACAATCTTATTATAAAAGGGAGGGGATGGGGTATACAACAGTTAAAATTAAGCAAATTCAAAATCTATGAGTATGAATCAAACCCTTTCTAGCTCACTGTTTGGTATCTGAGTATCTTGTAATGTCACCCCTCTCACTCTAGTGCTAATAGTACATACAGCTTGACTTATAGGCCAGCTCTTCTGCACAACTTCAGCTCTTCTTGTGGACATCCCGCAGTTCTGGCATCTACAGTATCCTGGTATCTCCACTTTAATGGAGGCATCACCTTTACTCTCTTGGGGCCTTTCTGCAGGAACTCTGCCTTGCCTCAGCTGCTGCCCATAATCTCCATAATCTTTTAGTGTTCATTCCTACAAAATGAGTAATATGTCAAGTCAGCCTTGACATGTAGACTAGTTTCTGATACCATAGCTATATCAGCTTCTGCGTGCTGATCCCGAGGAACCAGTTTCTTGCTGTCCCAGTGAAGTAAGTATAAGAGGCTTCACTTCAGTGGTGCTGCTTTCCTTGAGAAGTACATCTGTGTTTTCACCCTCAGCAAGGTCAGCACACACCCAGATTCTTAGACATTAATACCCCCTAGACAAGTTGGCAAACAAAGTCCTTATTCTCTCTGAAACATGATATAAGCCTTTTCTTTTCAGCATTTTTTTATTTTCCAAGCTCTAAGAAGAATTACCTATTGAATGCTGGGTACTCAATGGGTTTTCTAAATCAAAGTTTCAACTGCTTTCACATTCCTTATACAAAAACACTCTAAAGCATAAAGCCACATTGTCTGGTCTATGACTGAACCATCTACTAGCTCACTATCAATTTCTGTTCTAATTTTATTTCTGTTGCTGTGATAAAATACCCTGACAAAACCCATAAAGACTAATAGGTTTTATTTTTGTTATAATTCTGGATTTACACTGAATACAAGTCAGGGAGAAAGTCAAGCAGTGAAAAAGGACAGACAAGCAAAGGCACCTGTATTGCTGTCTAATTTGAAGTCTAACCTACCTTTTCCCTCCCTTATATAGCCTCACAACCATTGACTAGAGAACAGTGCTGCCCTCAGTGACCAGAGACTTTCTCATCAATTAAAAATCAAGGTGTTCCTTTATAAACATGACTATAGGCCAGTCTGAACTAGACAGTTCCTCAGATGATTCCAAGTGTTGACAAACTGAACCAAAACATACTAGAAAGAACAACAAAAAGGATTTATGTTTGTCAGTGGCAGTTCATACTTAGAATCCCAGCCGTTGAGAGGGTAATGTAGGAAGATCGGCATGAGTTCAAGATCAGCCTGGACCTCATAGTTAGTACTAGGCCTGTCTGGGCAACAGTGTGAGACTATCTCAACATACCAAACAAAATATGTGTGTGTCAAACTTTTTCTTACATGTGTAATCAAAATTTATGAAAGTAGAAAGGAAAGTTCATGGGGGAAGTCTAAGAGAAAAGAGGTCTAAAGCAAGGTAGGAGAAAGAAGGGAAGAAAATAACAATATAGAGAAATGGGGTGGGTGGTGGGGCAACAATGGGATAATAAGAAATGTGATACAAACTGTTTACAGCAGTCCTGGCCGAGGCTATGTCTGCAAGAGCCCTGACAATGAACTGCAACTGTCCTGGAGTTCCCTATCCCTGTCCTGGTGTTCCTGGACACTCCTATCTGTGGAGTGCTCTAGCTACCTGTGGTCACCCAAAGGAAGTGCTGCTGTTCATTTGACGGAGTCCCTTTTTTCAGGTCAGCCAGGGGAGCAAGAAGGAGTCCAGTTAGACATTCTGCTATTCCAAGTCTCAATTTGCCCTGTTTTCTGCCATTGTTCAGTTACAGGAACATGAATGTCAAAAACAAGTGTTTACAGTGTAAGCTTGAAGAACTCACAATGGATGCTAGGACTGATTTTAACAGTGTTAGAACAGTGCTTACCATATGTCCAGCATTGCAGTGCTGGTTCAAAGAAAATTTCACTCAGTATTCAGTGTAGTGTCATGGTTAAGTAATGGACTCTGATGCTTAGTCCTATGATTTTTCTAATTGGGTAGCTGAGAAAATTACTTTTTTGTTCTTTTGGAATATGTATGTAATAATATTACCATATGTTGAATAATTTGGAGAAAAAAGTATGAGATGATACATATGAAGCACTTTCCACTGTGCCTCCTGACACACTTATTACTGCTTCCTGCCCCAGGATCTGATTGCATAGTGTTTTTCACTGGGAGAAAAGAATATCAAAAGAATGAACTACCTTCAAAACATTGGTGTAAAAAGGGTGTCATGTCAAGGTCTTCTGAAATCTGTTTACTGGATGAAACTGAGTACCTTTCCTCCCCTTCTCCTTGCTCAGATCTGTAGACACTGCCTGCTTCTACCACAGATAAACATTACAGTGTGTTACTGGGTGTGTTTAATGTGTAAATATATTGTGGGAACAAGGGAGGCTGGTTTTTCAAGTTCCTGCTCTTAGCACTTCCTGAGGGTCAAGTAGTCCAGTACAGTTTGTGTGTCTGTAAGAAAAGTGAGCCTACAAAAGTGTTCTAGCCTTACGGAGGTAAGATTGATGTCCCTGGGGCTCTCTACTGTGGTATTTACTTTGTTGATTTTTGTATTCTGTGATACAAAAGATTTGAGGTGGGCAGATGTTTCCTGGTTAGGAAAAAAAATGATTCTTTCTACCACTTGATACTGGAACTCATCATAAAGTGGGAAAAAAATTATGGAGTATGGGGAATTTGCCTGTTAGATTGCTTGATGGCCTAATTTGATAGATTGGGATGGAAGGTATAAGTATTTTCTTAATTTATTATCCAAAGTGCAATCTTATGGTAAAACCACCGAAAAGCCAAGTAGGAATCCTAAGACAAAAATAAATCAAGTTGATAGCAAAAGTACTGGTCATTTTATCATAGAATTCTCATGACTTAGATGGAGGGTCCTTTTGCCCTAAATTTATTTCATGTACTTGAAAGATATTGTAAATAACATCATTAAATTATATTTACATTCATCCTCATTCTTTTGTTATATCATGTATAGTTTCTTGTTTGTTTGTTTGTCTGTCTGTTTGACACAGGGTCTCTCACTTGTAGCCCTATCTAGAAATCACTACATAACACAGCCTGGTTTCAAAGCCATGGGGACTCTCTTTAATATCATGTTATAAACAGGACTGTTACTTTCCTTACTTAAGTGAAATACATGTATTTGTTTTGATCTCACAGTGCAGCTCATATTAGCCTAAAACTTCCTGTGATAATGAATGCTGAGATTATAAATTTACAGGAATGACCAAAAACTGCTGAAAATATTTTTTCAATTTATTATATCAAACAGCATACATAGAGACAACAGAAATTACATATTTAAAACATTCAAGAATGGTGAGTGGTAAAATGTTCCTTATATGTGAAAATGTACATCAAATATTATAGGTAACCTAAAAAGAAGGAATTATAGATTATTTTGAACTTTAAGCATTAGTCGATTAGACATCAGCATCCATGGATGACTGTTACAGTTCAAACACTATGACTTATGTACGTGACATCATTCTATTAGTCTAGTGAAACCCGTAAGTACTATATAACTCATAAGTACTACATAATCCTTAAATCCCTATGCCAGTAGATATACACACACATCCACATAGGTATATATTTCTATGTGAACAACTAGGATAAAAAAGATAAGAAAACATGAGAAATCATCTCTTGGTCTTTCAGTTGCTGACACTTGTTTTTTGTTTCTGTATTTACAGGCTCCTGAAATTCTCTGCTAGCATTTTTATGGATTAGCTATTTGTCAGTTTATTCACATTTAATAATGTCTTATGATTGATTTGGTTTTCTACTAGCTCGTATGTTGGAGCACATCTAGAATTTTTGTTTTAACTACTATCTTATAATTATTTACTATGTAAAGAGAAGGGAGGAAAATACTGCATTAAAATACGGGAAGTGAGCACTTTATTTGCCTAACTTTATCACACAATGGCATATGTTGCAACTGTTTTGCCAACATGTGTAAACACACAGTTAATCATCTTTAGTATCTTCTATTTCAGATTTGCTTATACAGCCATCTTTTGTACGTCCATATGGTCTATGTGTATACCCTCTCTTCCTCTCTCAGCACCTACTTCCCACACAAATTCACACATTTTAGTTGATTTTGCATAACTCTGTACCCAGTCTGGTTCTATACCTATGTAATCTCTTTCTGTGGGTTGTTTTGTTTCTTTAGATATGTTTCTTCATATCTCTTGACTGTGTCTTCTCTTGTTGTTTCATCCTGACTTCTGCTTCCATGAAAGAAGACATCAATAAACTAAGAAGGGCCCCATTGAAGGTTGAGTCATGATATTGGCCATCCTAAGTTCCAGAAGAAAACCTGATAGAGAGTAGAGCTTAGAGCAACAGAATACAGCCATGCCTGATGCCACAGACCCATAACTGCATCCAGTTGGGAGGCAGAGGCAGAAAGGTTGTAAGCTTATGGCTTACTAAGGCTATAGAGTGAGTACAAGATGATATTAGACCAGGAAGTGAGACCTAATATAAAAAGAATATAGTCCCTGGTATAGTACTTGCCTGGGATGTCTAATCCTTAGCCCTGACAAAAGCAATGAATATGTAGTTCACTGGCAAAGAAGGAGTAATTGTTTGGGTACACATTAGAAGAAAAATTGTCTTCCGTCTAGTGCTTATCCAGTATCATGTCACCTTTCTGTTAATTTTCTTTTTACTCTTTATTTTATAATTATTTCCTTCCCTAAATCTAAGAATTTTCCTTAATTCAAAAATCTTGTCTTGGCTACATATTTATCAGAATGTCTATAACTCATAAACACTTTCTTTTTCTCAACCCTGGAAAAAGAATAATGGAGTTGGTAGAGAGAACAAAGTGAAAGACCTGGGATGACAATATGATTCTTCCAATCACTGCCTCCTCTGTCCTCTCTGTCAGCTTCAGTCTCCTCATACACATCTATTCTTACATAAAGTCACAAGGAACAAGTTTGCAGTCAGAATTTTATTTCTTACTCCTTCACCTAGCATAGGTGATTAGTGGTTTGGAGTGAAGGGGACTTAGGAAGACCTTTAACCACAGTGACTACATCACTCAAGGTATTTTCCTTTTTTTCCCCTTTTTTTATTAGATATTTTCTTTATTTACATTTAAAATGCTATCCCAAAAGTTCCTTATACCCTCCCCAGCCCTACTCCCCTACCCACCCACTCCCACTTCTTGGCCCTGATATTCCCCTGTACTGGGGCATATAAAGTTTGCAACACCAAGCAAGAAAATCAAGAAGAAGAGCAACATGTGAATACTTCATTCCTCTTTAAAATAGGGAACAAAATGCCCATGAAAGGAGTTACAGAGACAAAGTTTGGAGCTAAGATGAAAGGACGGACTATCCAGAGACTCCCCCACCCAGGGATCCATCCCATAATCAGCCACCAAACCCAGACACTATTGCATATGCAAGCAAGATTTTGCTGAGGTATTTTCTTAGTAGTGCATACTAATTCCCCTGATGAGATTTTTTTTGCCTTTTTTTCCATGTTGAAATAAAATTTTATGCTTAGAATATTACAAATTGTACTTTTCAATGGCTTAAAAATTTAAAACTAATTTAACTGTCATAAGAACGCCACAGCACAGGCATCCGCATGCCATTTACATGAAGACCATCTGAGGCTCATCATGGTTATATACTATTAATGGGTCACTTAACCAGGTTTCAAATTCAGACAGTTCATCAGATCTCATATTCTCAGCTATTATTTCAGGGTCTTTATGCCCTAAGCCTGGAATCCTGAACTGCTATCACATGCTATAGCTCTAGTTTTTATTATTTATAGGTTTTTTTGTTTGCTTGTTTGGGGAATTATTTGTTTGAAATGGGGTCTTACTGTGTTGCTTTGTCTGGTCAGAAACTTGCTATATAGATCAGACTGGACTTGAATTCACAGTGATATACCTAAATACTGGGATTACAGGTGTGAGCCACTATGTACAGCTTTGATGTTTAATATTCTTTTCTTAGTATGTTAAAAAGTATTTGTATAGTTTTTTGAGACAGGGTCTTGCTATGTATCCTAGGCTAACCTTGATCTTGAAATCAACGTGCTGAACACTAGGATTATAGATATATACAATCATGACCTTTAAATAATATTAACATTAAATATTACAATATCCAGTTGTAGTTGGCAGGAAGAGTCTGAGTTTTCTCATCTGCGACTATATTTTAGAATTAAATATTTCCAGTACTGACACGTTCTATTTTCTACATGAGTATCATGTGATATTCTTTCCTGTGACTAATATTGCTAGCCATAAAGTTGTTTCATGAGTCTATGTTAGATTCCATTTTATTCCTTGCTAACAGTATAAACTTCAGCTTGTAAATATGGTGGTTTAATGTAGAATTGTAGCACTCATGACATGTAAGCAATGGGAATTGAAGGTCAGCTTCAGCTACATAGTAAAACACTATTTTAAGCCAGCAAACAACAAATTCTGTTTTTTCTACAATGAAATTTTGTTTTTACTTATTTGATTTCAGGATTGTAAATAACTTTAAGGTCTCTTTAAAATTTATATGACTCACTGGGCAGTGGTGGCGCACACCTTTAATTCTAGCACTTGGGAGGCAGAGACAGGTGGATTTCTGAGTTTGAGGCCAGCCTGGTCTACAGAATGAGTTCTAGGACAGCCAGGGCTACACAGAGAAACCCTGTCTCAAAAAACTAAACCTAAAACAACAAGAACAAAAATTTATATGACTCTACATCTTTATGAGCACATTGTGTCCTGCTTTAATTACTTCTTGTTCATTTAAATGGTCTTTCAAACCCAAGTTTTAATTTTTTTCCTGTAATCTTTATTGAATACAAAATAAGTAGGATTTTACTTCATTTTCCTCTCCACTGAATAAAAACATTAACGGTCAACTTAGCTTCACTGGCTGAAGTCTTAATGACCTTATTCATTTCCAACTAGTACAGTCTTATTTGCAACTCTTGTTAAAGTTCAATTTAGCAGTTTCCATTCCTTATAACAGTTGACTTATCCAGGCTAATTCGATTTAATCATTCTAATGGAATGTCAGGAAACACCATGTTCCTACACTAAAAACACATCCAATTCATTTAAGGCTTGGCAGTTTGTGTAAATAGATTTCAGTAGCGTATTCATTTTTGAGCTGTGCAGTCAGAAAAATGTTTCCAAGGCAGGTTCAGGACTTGGAAGGAAGTAGGAAATTAACAAGAAAGCAATTCTAAAATCCATATCATTCTAAAGCAATTTAAAATCTTCAAAATCACACAATATAATTCTTAAAAGCATTCACCATTGCTCATGTTTTCCAAGAAGAGTAATAGACTTTATCAGAAGTATAGTTGAGTTGGAGTAGCAGACTGAGTGATTGTGAGAAGTCAGACTTGGAGCATAGCCACCTTAGCATGAAATTGATAGGATTCAAAACTAGACTTTATACACACATACCTCTATATGGATCATGAATGAAAGTTCAACAAAAACCCACTTGGTAAACAGGCTGCCACAGCCAACACATTTTTCTAATTCAAATAGTTTGTTAAGTCCCTTAATATATAGTCCTAAGAGCTACACTGATAATTTTTTGTTTGTTTGTTTTTGGTTTTTTTTGTTTGTTTGTTTGTTTTTAATTTTGTTTTTGTCTCCTGGCATGAAGTCTCAGTAAAAATAATGTATGATCTAAAATTTTGAAATTCATTAATTGAAGGTCAATTAATCAATTAATTGAAGCTGGGTGTCTACTGAAAGCTCAGTTTATAATGAAGACTCAATTTACTGAATTCCTTGTAATTGGAAAAATACTATTTGTCTTAACTACATGATCATAATTGGATGTCCTGTTTTCTCTTTGTTTGCATTTTATTTCTCATGTCTTTCCATCTCTGTCTGTCTGCCTGGCTATCTCTGTTTGTCTCTTTCTCTGTCTGTTTCTGTCTCTGCCTCTCTCTCTCCCTCTCTCCCTCCCTCTCTCTCTCTCTCTCTCTCTCTCTCTCTCTCTCTCTCTCTCTGTGTGTGTGTGTGTGTGTGTAAATCAGTTATACACAAAAATCCACATGGCAACTGCTGATTCAAGTAAAATTCTGTCATTGTTCTTGTGAGTAATATTCATATGCTAGGCTCTGAACTTAAGCATCAGAGGATGCAACTCAGTTCTCTGTTGTACAGAATAGGTTCTGAAGCAACAGGGATGCAATCTAGTACAGCTCTTTTTCTTTACTGAGGAAAAATTTCAACCTGGGCTTGTAAGCATGGAAGGTAAGCCCATCATTGCTACTAATACTAGAAACTACTCATGTTTTCTAAGGACTTTCCATCTCTCAATCACTTGTTACTGTGGTACCAAGACATATAGAGGTTCAGACCTGTATTTGAGATCCTACAACTGACACATTTGAGACCTAGCTTTGACCCAGGGTTAAGGGTCACATAAGTAATAAGTAACTTCTGATGGATATGTCCTGTCATCTATTTTTATGCTTCCCTAATTGCTGTCTTTCTCCCTTGTTCTTACCTATACTGATATTTGCAAAGCTGTTGTTAATCTAGCCTTGTCTGGTTGGCTTCCTGACAATGATCTTTTGATAAGGGCTCTTGCAGTCTCTAGGCATCCTATTAATCAAGTTTTTCAAGTCTGTTGGCCCCCTCAGCACTACTATTCCCTCAACCCTCAACTCTTCTTCCTCCATCTTAGCTCCCTAATACATTACTCTGTGCTCACAGAAGCCAAGGAGCACCTGGCCTTCCTCATTTTCATTTATTTTTAATCTACAGTCTACAGCTTTACTTTCTTTCCTTAGGGAAAATTGCTCCAATTTTATATCATTGTTCTCTATACTAAGAAAAATTTCAAATTTAGTAAGACCTCCAAATGTTATTAGTAGAAAGAATGTGGAACTTGAAATATATTTAAAACAAATATATTGAAGACTACCTTATACTGGTATTTCCTAAATTATTTGTGATAGTACAACTTAGTTTTTTTTTGTTTTAATTTTTAAAAAATCTCAAAAGAATAAATAAATATTAATAGGATATAAAAGTTCTAAATACTATACATACACACACAGAGAGAGAGAGAGAGAGAAAGAGAGAGAGAGAGAGAGAGAGAGAGAGACTTTTCAAATCATCACTAAATAGTCCACAAAGCATGTGATATCTGCTTTCCAAGTATAAAAGGAGTGAATAAATATACATTTCATTTTTGGTCTACCTTTCATTTTTAAACTGTGTATGTATAGCAATGCATCTCTGTCTATTTCCTTTGTATAAATGTGTATTTTCCAAAGAAGGGATTTTGAGCACGGGTACAGGATTAACTTGTATCAGTGAGAAAATGTATCATATATATGTACACACACACACAAATCTATGTGTTACATGGATAATGATATCTACTATGATACATATATATAATATATGTGATAATATATATATATATATATATATATAATTGTATAATATGATAGGGTGATTTATTGAGTACATAGTGACTAGGTGAGTGTCCTTGTCCTTCTGGCACAGCCAGACTATAATTTCCTTTTATGCCTTGTTATCATGGTCCCTTTAAATTGAGATTTCCTCAATTTAAAGGATATTTTTGGCTCATAGCAAGGGAGAAGGATGCCATTGTCTGTCAGGCCAAAGAACAACAATGATATCACAAAGCTTAAAGTTCATGCCAGTAGATAACTTTATAACTCCATCTGTGCACACAAAAAGACAAATAAGCGGAAGCAGTTCCTAACGCCAGGGTTGACAGCAATGGAACTGAGATAAACTGAACACAATGTTTCACAATGTGCCAAAATCTTGGAAATTCAACAACAATAAAATAAGAGTACCATTGGAGACAGTTAATCCTAGCTTTATAAACTCTGTGGCCATGAGCAAGTTCTTGAACACCCACTCTACCTTGTTTACCTTATTTGTAATTTAGAAATACTAAAATTAACTCAAAGAAGTCATGTGAAGTTTGAATCAGTTAGTGTTTATAAATCAAGAGCTTAGACAGGATCTGACTCCTGGGAAGAGTATCTTTGCCAGGAGGTGCAAGGAAAGAAGCCTTAAGGTAATAAGATCATTGGGTGGTAACGGTACATTGTAGTAAAAAATGTAATACAATGTACACCATAAGACACGACTTTCAAACACTTGGATATTTTGAAGTGTACAATTATTTCTATTTAGCTTATGTTTTGATATCTGTGGAATCCCATGATTTCATAGAAAAAAATGAATTTATGGCAGTGGTTTTTGAAGGAATTTTCTATTAGACATTCCTTTTAATTTACCCAGGTAAATGTTATTACTTTACTATCTTCATATTATATAGGTGGGAAAATGAGGATAATAAAGCACCATTGTTTCTCCAACACAGAGATTAATCTGATCTTAGATCTTCCAGACACTCCCCATGTGAGCCACTTAACCACCATAGGAAGCTTTTATAATGAGTATTTGGACCGCAAACTGAGAAAACAGGTTTTATGTGTTAAAATGCACTTAACATACAATTCACTCCTTTAAATAGTACAATTCAGTAGGGTATTTTTTTTTTGAGTGTCATATGTACAAATTCGTTATCCATCATTTTAATTGAACTTTAGAATTTCTTCTGGGGAAAATGTGACAGGGTTCCCAAGGTCTTGAACAAATGTCTAGTAGATTAAGATCACCCCACCCCCCAGTTCTAATTATTATTTTAGGAACAGAAACATAACCCAGAAAGTTAGGAAACTTCACACTACTATGCTTTCACTCTTTAAAATACAAACATCTCAGTAAGAGCCCTTCTTAAAACTTGTGTTTTGGTATGGTAAGGCATACTATTATCAATCTTGAAAATAAGATTACTAAATTTGCACTTTAAAAGATATTATATGACCTCTAGAATTCTTTTATTCTCATAGTTGAGATATGTTTTGAAAATAAAAAGAGGTGTATTTCATAAATTTTGTCAAAAATATAGCACAAATATTTATCATAATTGCTATGTAAACATAACTATGATTTGATCCTTGGCCCTAAAAATCTGAAATATTTGCTGGTTGTTTACTAGAAAATGTTTGCCAACCATTTGCATAGATGATTGTATAACACTATTTTTTTTCAGAGTAGAAATATTGTTCACCTTACTCTACATAGTTTCATACTATATGTGGTGAACAAATGATTGCCAGGACTTATGTATGTGGAGAAGCAAGCTGGCTGTATTTGGAGAGAATTTCTCTTTTTAAAAGAGTGATCTGGAGCCAGGCAGTGGTGGTGCACTCCTTTAATGCCAGCACTTGGGAGGCAGAGGCAGGCAGATTTCTGAGTTCTAGGTCAGCCTGGTCTACAGAGTGAGTTCCAGGACAGCTAAGGCTATGCAGAGAAACCCTGTCTCAACTCCCCCTCCCCAAAGAAGAGTGGATCTGAGCAGGCAAAAGTCAACTTTAGGGTGAGACCTTAAACCACCAAATAAGAAATACCCATGGCTCCAGCTATATATGTAGCAGAGGACAGCCTTGTCAGGCATCAATGGGAGAAGAGGCCCTTTGTTCCATGAAGGGGAATTCGGGATTGGGGAGGCTGGAGAGGGTGGGTGGATGGGGGCACACCCTCATAGAAGCAGGAGGAGACAGATAGGATAGGGGATCTCTGGGGGTAAATTGGGAAAAGGAATAACAATTGAAATATAAATAAATAAAATATCCTAATTAACAAAATCAGAAAGGAAAAAGGAGACATAATAAGAGAACCTGAGGAAATCCAAAACATCATCAGATCCTACCACAAAAGGCTATACTCAATGAAACTGGAAAGCCTGGATGAAATGGACAATTTCCTACACAGGTACTAGATACTAAAGTTTAATCAGGATCAGAATAACAATCTAAACAGTCCCATTTCCAGTAAGGAAATAGAAGAAGTCATTTATAGTCTCCCAACCAAAAAAAGCACAGGACCAGATGGGCTTCAAAGACCTTCAAAGAAGACCTAATTCCAATTCTCCACAAACTATTCCACAAAATAGAAACAGAAGGTACTCTACCCAATTCATTCTATGAAACCACAATTACTCTGATACCTAAAACCACACAAAGATCCAACAAAGAAAGAGAACTTCAGACAAATTTCCCTTATGAATATTGATACAAAAATAATCAATAAAATTCTTGCAAACCAAATCAAAGAACACATCAATACAATCATCAATCATGATCAAGGAGGCTTCATTCCAGGGATGCAAGGATGGTTTAATATATGGAAATCCATCAATGTAATCCACTATATAAATAAACACAAAGAAAAAAAAAACACATGATCATCTCCTTTGATGCTGAGAAAGCGTTTGACAAAATGTAACACCCATACATGATAAAAGTCTTGGAAAGATCAGGAATTCAAGGCCCATACCTAAACATAATAAAAGCAATATAGAGCAAACCAATAGCCAACATCAAACTAAATCGAGAGAAGCTGAAAACAATCCCCCTAAATTCAGGGACTAGACAAGGCTGCCCACTTTCTCCCTACCTATTAAATATAGTACTTGAAGTCCTAGCCAGAGCAATTAGACAACAAAAGGAGATCAAGGGGAAATTGGAAAGAAGTCAAAATATCACTCTTTGCAGATGATATGATAGTATATATAAGTGACCCTAAAAATTCCACCAGAGGACTCCTAAACCTGACAAACAGCTTCAATGCAGTAGCTGGATATAAAACTAACTCAAACAAATCAGTGGCCTTTCTCTACACAAAGGATAAACAGGCTGAGAAAGAAATTAGGGAAACAACACCCTTCTCAATAGTCACAAATAATATAAAATACCTTGGTGTGACTCTAACTAAGGAAGTGATAAGAACTTCAAGATTCTGAAGAAAGAAATCAAAGATCTCAGAAGATGGAAAGACCTCCTATGCTCATGGATTGGCAGGATTAATATACTAAAAATGGCTATCTTGCCAAAAGTAATCTACAGATTCAATGCAATCCCCATCAAAATTCCAACTCAATACTTCACGAAGTTAGAAAGGGCAATTTGCAAATTCATCTGGAATAACAAAACTGTAGGATAGCAAAAACTCTTCTCAACAATAAAAGAACCTCTGGTGGAACCAACATCCCTGACCTCAAGCTGTACTACAGAGTAATTGTGATAAAAACTCCTTGGTATTGGTACAGTGACAGACAGAAGAACGAAGACCAAAGTGTGGACACTTTGCCCCTTCTTAGAATTGGGAACAAAACACTCATGGAAGGAGTTGCAGAGACAAAGTTTGGAGCACGAAAGGATGGACCATCTAGAGACTGCCATATCCGGGGATCCATCCCATAATCAGCTTCCAAATGCTGACACCATTGCATACACTAGCAAGATTTTGCTGAAAGGACCCAGATATAGCTGTCTCCCGTGAGACTATGCCGAGGCCTAGCAAACACAGACGTGGATGCTCACAGTCAGCTATTGGATGGATCACAGAGCCCCCAATGGAGGAGCTAGAGAAAGTACCCAAGGAGCTAAAGGGATCTGCAACCCTATAGGTGGAACAACAATATGTACTAACCAGTAACCCCCCGCCCCCAACCGGAGCTCTTGACTCTAGCTGCATATGAATCAGAAGATGGCCTAATCGGCCATCAGTGGAAAGAGAGGCCTATTGGTCGTGCAAACTTTATATGCCTCAGTACAGGGGAAAGCCAGGGCCAAGAAGTGGGAGTGGGGGGAGAGGTGGTGGGGAGCGTGTGGGGGACTTTTAGGATAGCATTGGAAATGTAAATGAAATAAATACCCAATAAAAAAAATTCAGGTGACAGCAGATGCTGGCAAGGATGGGGAGAAAGAGTAACACTCCTCCATTGTTGGTGGGATTGCAAGCTTGAACAACCACTCTGGAAATCAGTCTGGCGGTTCCTAAGAAAATTGGACATAGTACTACCAGAGGATCCCGCAATACCTTTCCTGGGCATATATCCAGAAGATGTGCCAACTGGTAAGAAGGACACATGCTCCACTATGTTCATAGCAGCCTTATTTATAATAGCCAGAAGCTGGAAAGAACCCAGATGCCCCTCAACAGAGGAATGGATACAGAAAATGTGGTACATTTACACAATGGAGTACTACTCAGCTATTAAAAAGAATGAATTTATGAAATTCCTAGGCAAATGGATGGACCTGGAGGGCATCATCCTGAGTGAGGTAACCCAATCACAAAGGAACTTGCACAATATGTACTCACTGATAAATGGATATTAGCCCAGAAACTTAGGATACACATGATATAAGATACAATTAGCTAAACGCATGAAACTCAAGAAGAATGAAGACCAAAGTGTGGACACTTTGCCCCTTCCTAGAAATGGGAACAAAACACCCATGGAAGGAGTTACAGAGACAAAATTTGGAGCTGTGATGAAAGGATGGACCATCTAGTGATTGCCATATGCAGGGATCCATCCTATAATAAGCCTCCAAACGCTGACACCATTGCATACACTAGCAAGATTTTGCTGTAAAGACCCAGATATAGCTGTCTCTTGTGAGACTATGCCGGGGGCCTAGCAAACACAGAAGTGGATGCTCACAGTCAGCTATTGGATGGGTCACAGGGCCCCCAATGGAGGAGCTAGAGAAAGTACCCAAGGAGCTAAAGGGAACTGCAACCCTATATGTGGAACAACAATATGAACTAACCAGTACCCCGGAGCTCTTGTCTCTATCTGCATATGTGTCAAAAGATGGCCTAGTCAGCCATCACTGGAAAGAGAGGCCCTTTAGACTTGCAAACTTTAAATGCCCCAGTACAGGGGAACGCCAGGGCCAAAAAGGGGGAGTGGGTGGGTAGGGGATTGGGGGGGTGGGTATGGGGGACTTTTGGGATAGCATTGGAATGTAAACTAGGAAAATACCTAAAAAGAAAAAAAAGAAAACCAAAGGAGTTTCATGGAGTTACAACCTGCCTTGTGGGCAATACTATGTATGGATTTCCATAAAGGATCTATGTTGGTTGTTCTTATGTCAACTTGATATACGCCAGGGTCATCTAGGATAAGGTATAAGAAAGTTGGATGAACAAGAGCCCAGAAAACAAGCTGTGCTTCTTCATGGCCTGTGCTTCAATTCCTGCCTCTAGGTTCCTCTTTGAGCTCCTGCTTTGACTTCTATCAAAGATGGACTCTGACCTAGAATTGTAAGTCAAATAAGCCTTTTCTTCCACACATTACTTTTCTCATGATGTTTACCACAGAAGTAAAAAAGGAAGCCCAGGGCAGGGCCTCTGTGGTTTCTTGGCTCAGTCATTTGTCTCTGCAGGCTTGAAATCAAGATTCACTATGAACTATCTTCAGTCATTATAGAGGGCTTGATTATCCCTGCCTAGATGGTGACTCAAAGAACTTCCAGGTATCTTAAGGTATATTCAGGGCATTGGATTTTGACAGTCATTTGGTGGGTGTTCTTTTGGTCTAGGCAGATAAAAATCCTAGATGGGGAAGCTCTACAAGAATGTCAGGGGTGTTAGCAGTTGGTGCTGTTTGATATTATACCCTTGGTACAAGCCTCTAGAATCAGAGCCTTTAGCTCCAAATATGTTACAGTTCTTATATGGGCCTAGTAGGCTAGGGTTCCTTGGTGGTAGATGGTGCTGCAGCTTCTTAGGTAGGACTAGTTATTGAGATTTATCAACCTATGACAAGTAGCAAGTGCTGCGTGATATGTCTAAGAGGGAAAAGATTCATTAACATCAGCTAGTATCACAGCCCACAACCTCTGTTTTGGAACCTATTGTCTTAAGGACTTGACAGATCCCTGGCACTCTTCCAGTGATCAGATCCTGTATTTCTGAATTTTGGTGCCGAGTAACCATTTAGTTCCTGAGCCTCGGGCTCTGTGTTTTACCATCACTCTCCTTCCCCAACCCCACTTCCTCCCATGTCTGCTCTTAAATTGTTCAACTGGGGTTTATCCTCATCTGTCAAGCAGTCAGCTTTTTTAGCTTGGCCTCCCAATGGATCTGCAGTTTCTGCCACTGCTGTCTTGGTGCTGTTCCCAACATTCTGCTGTTTCTTTTGTTTGTTTGTTTGTTTTTGTTTTTGTTTTGTTTTGTTTTTGAGACAGGGTTTCTCTGTATAACCCTGGCTGTCCTGGAACTCACTCTGTAGACCAGGCTGGCCTCAAACTCGGAAATCCTGTTTTGTATGCCTCTTTCTTCATATTACCAGCTCTGCCTGCTTAACTGAAAGTAGGTTTAGAAAAGGCCTTTTACTGAACTTGATGCTCAAATACCAGAGGCAACACAGGAGAATGTCCCCCAACTGCCTGAGTCTGAGCAGCCTGCTTATAGAGCCTGACAAGGCTTATTTGAGCCAATCATGGTCATTCGTTTCATGCCCTGCCCCTTTACCATTACAGCAGTCCTGCTAGGCCACCAAGGGATGTGCTTCCTACGTGACCTACATGGAACTGACCCTGAGGGCATCCAGAATTTATCAAAGCTTACGACAGCAAAAATTCTGGTATAAACTAACTCAGACAGCCCTGGCTACAGTTGTGCTTAAGGAACAGTCAGCTATGAGCTATATAGTTTTCTTAAGTATGTCGATGACTAACCTATCTGATTAGTTGACAGATAAATATTAAATAAAAATATTTTATTTTGGTTATGAAAGCCAGAGAAGCAGGAAGATTATCAAAACTGCTAACAAGGGAGCTAATTTGCCCTATTTCTCCAAATTATTACTTAGTTACAGGAAAATATACATGAGAATGCTTACAGCATGAACTTAAGCCCCTTATTAACAATAATATTGACTTGTTTTTTTAAACACATTTTAATGCTTTAAGAGGTTTCTTTTTATTATCTTTTATCATCTGTAGATATGTGTATCTACATGTGAGTATATGCATGTGAGTACAGGAGTCCTTATAGGATGGAGGTGTCTCAACATCTATAGCTGGAGTTATAGGTTGTTGTAAGTCTCCTGAAATGGGTGCTGGGAACTGACCTCTAGTCCCCTGTGAGAGCTGCGGAGCCATCTCTCCAATCCCTATTTTAACACTTCTCAATACCTGCTGAGTGTTCAAGGGAGACATGTGTCTCCCTCTTCCATTTTATTTCCATTTATTTTCTGATATTCTCTCATTTTAAACCCTGTGAAAAGAACCTCCACTGGACTCATACTAGAATTTACATGGTTTGTATAATTCTCCAGGATTCCAGTAGTCTCCCACATTGTAATCCTTTCTCACTCAGTCTTTGCTCAGGTGTCCTTCTTGAACTATTATTTCCTTTCATCTTAGTCAATATTAATTCAAGATCTCATAACTAAATGCAAACCTCTCTTTTTCTTTTTTTTTTAAGTGACCTCAAATCTTCTTTTTTTTTGATTTTTAATATTTTTATTACATATTTTCCTCAATTACATTTCCAATGCTATCCCAAAAGTCCCCCATAGCGCCCCCCACTTCCCTACCCACCCATTCCCATTCTTTTGGCCCTGGAATTCCCCTATATTGGGGCATATAAAGCTTGCAAGTCCAATGGGCCTCTCTTTCCATTGATGGCCGACTAGGCCATCTTTCAATACATATGCAGGTAGAGACAAGAGCTCCGGGGTTCTGGTTAGTACATCATGTTGTTCCAACAATAGGGTTGCAGATCCCTTTAGCTCCTTGGGTACTTTCTCTAGCTTCTCCATTGGGAGCCCTGTGATACATCCAATAGCTGACTGTGAACATCCACTCCTGTGTTTGCTAGGCCCCGGCATCGTCTCACAAGAGACAGCTATATTTGGGTCCTTTCAGCAAAATCTTGCTAGTGTATGCAATGGTGTCAGCGTTTAGAAGCTGCTTATGGGATGGATCCCTGGATACGGCAGTCTCTAAATGGTCCATCCTTTCATCACAGCTACGAACTTTGTCTCTGTAACTCCTTCCCTGGGTGTTTTGTTCCCAATTCTAAGAAGGTGCACAGTGTCCACACTTTGGTCTTCATTCTTCTTGAGTTTCATGCGTTTAGTAAATTGTATCTTATATCTTGGGTATCCTAAGTTTTGGGCTAATATCCACTTATCAGTGAATACATATTGTGTGAGTTCTTTTGTGATTGTGTTACTTCACTCAAGATGATGCCCTCCAGGTCCATCCATTTGGCTAGGAATTTCATAAATTCATTCTTTTTAATAGCTGAGTAGTACTCCATTGTGTAAATGTACCATAATTTCTGTATCCATTCCTCTGTTGAGGGACATCTGGGTTCTTTCCAGCTTCTGGCTATTATAAATAGGGCTGCTATGAACATAGTGGAGCATGTGTCCTTTTTACCGGTTGGGACATCTTCTGGATATATACCCAGGAGAAGTATTGCTGGATCCTCCGGTAGTACTATGTCCAATTTTCTGAGGAACCGCCAGACTGATTTCCAGAGTGGTTGTACAAGCTTGCAATCCCACCAACAATGGAGGAGTGTTCCTCTTTCTCCACATCCTCGCCAGCATCTGCTGTCACCTGAATTTTTGATCTTAGCCATTCTGACTGGTGTGAGGTGGAATCTCAGGGTTGTTTTGATTTGCATTTCCCTGATGATTAAGGATGTTGAACATTTTTTCAGGTGTTTCTCTGCCATTTGGTATTCCTCAGGTGAGAATTCTTTGTTCAGTTCTGAGCCCCATTTTTTAATGGGGTTATTTGACTTTCTGGAGTCCACCTTCTTGAGTTCTTTATATATATATTGGATATTAGTCCCTTATCTGATTTAGGATAGGTGAAGATCCTTTCCCAATCTGTTGGTGGTTTTTTTGTCTTATTGATGGTGTCTTTAGCCTTGCAGAAGCTTTGTAGTTTCATGAGGTCCCACTTGTCAATTCTCGATCTTACAGCACAAGCCATTACTGTTCTATTCAGGAATTTTTCCCCTGTGCCCATATCTTCAAGGCTTTTCCCCACTTTCTCCTCTATAAGTTTCAGTGTCTCTGGTTTTATGTGAAGTGCCTTGATCCACTTAGACTTGACCTTAGTACAAGGAGATAGGAATGGATCGATTCGCATTCTTCTACATGTTAACAACCAGTTGTGCCAGCACCATTTGTTGAAAATGCTGTCTTTCTTCCACTGGATGTTTTTAGCTCCCTTGTCGAAGATCAAGTGACCATAGGTGTGTGGGATCATTTCTGGGTCTTCAATTCTATTCCATTGGTCTATTTGTCTGTCACTATACCAGTACCATGCAGTTTTTTATCACAATTGCTCTGTAGTAGAGCTTTAGGTCCGGCATGGTTATTCCACCAGAGGTTCTTTTATCCTTGAGAAGAGTTTTTGCTATCCTAGGTTTTTTGTTATTCCAGATGAATTTGCAGATTGCACTTTCTAATTCGTTGAAGAATTGATTTGGAATTTTGATGGGGATTGCATTGAATCTGTAGATTGCTTTTGGCAAGATAGCCATTTTTACAATGTTGATCCTGCCAATCCATGAGCATGGGAGATCTTTCCATCTTCTGAGATCTTCTAGAATTTCTTTCTTCAGAGACTTGAAGTTTTTATTATACAGATCTTTCACTTCCTTAGTTAGAGTCACGCCAAGATATTTTATATTATTTGTGACTATTGAGAAGGGTGTTGTTTCCCTAATTTCTTTCTCAGCCTGTTTATTCTTTGTGTAGAGAAAGGCCATTGATTTGTTTGAGTTAATTTTATATCCAGCTACTTCACCGAAGCTGTTTATCAGGCTTAGGAGTTCTCTGGTGGAATTTTTAGGGTCACTTATATATACTATCATATCATCTGCAAAAAGTGATATTTTGACTTCATCTTTTCCAATTTGTATCCCTTTGATCTCCTTTTGTTGTCGAATTGCTCTGGCTAGGACTTCAAGTACAATGTTGAATAGGTATGGAGAAAGTGGACAGCCTTGTCTAGTCCCTGATTTTAGAGGGATTGCTTCAAGCTTCTGACCATTTACTTTGATGTTGGCTACTGGTTTGCTGTAGATTGCTTTTATCATGTTTAGGTATGGGCCTTGAATTCCTGATCTTTCCAAGACTTTTATCATGAATGGGTGTTGGATCTTGTCAAATGCTTTTTCTGCATCTAACGAGATGACCATGTGGTTTTTGTCTTTGAGTATGTTTATATACTGGATTACGTTGATGGATTTCCGTATATTGAACCATCCCTGCATCCCTGGGATGAAACCTACTTGGTCAGGATGGATGATTGTTTTGATGTGTTCTTGGATTCGGTTAGCAAGAACTTTATTGAGGATTTTTGCATCAATATTCATAAGGGATATTGGTCTGAAGTTTTCTATCTTTGTTGGGTCTTTTTGTGGTTTAGGAATCAGAGTAATTGTGGCTTCATAGAATGAGTTGGGTAGAGTACCTTCTGTTTCTATTTTGTGGAATAGTTTGTGAAGAACTGGGATTAGATCTTCTTTGAAGGTCTGATAGAACTCTGCACTAAACCCATCTGGTCCTGGGCTTTTTTTAGTTGGGAGACTATTAATGACTGCTTCTATTTCTTTGGGGGATATAGGGCTGTTTAGATCATTAACCTGATCTTGATTCAACTTTGGTACCTGGTATCTGTCTAGGAACTTCTCCATTTCATCCAGGTTCTCCAGTTTTGTTGAGTATAGCCTTTGGTAGAAGGATCTGATGGTGTTTTGGATGTCTTCAGGATCTGTTGTTATGTCTCCTTTTTCATTTCTGATTTTGTTAATTAGGATGCTTTCCCTGTGCCCTCTAGTGAGTCTGGCTAAGGGTTTATCTATCTTGTTGATTTTCTCAAAGAACCAGCTCCTTGATTGGTTGATTCTTTGAATAGTTTTTCTTGTTTCCACTTGGTTGATTTCACCCCTGAGTTTGATTATTTCCTGCTGTCTACTCCTCTTGGGTGAATTTGCTTCCTTTTGTTCTAGTGCTTTTAGGTGTGTTGTCAAGCTGCTAATGTGTGCTCTCTCTAGTTTCCTTTTGGAGGCACTCAGAGCTATGAGTTTTCCTCTTAGAAATGCTTTCATTGCGTCCCATAAGTTTGGGTATGTTGTGGCTTCATTTTCATTGAACTCTAAAAAGTCCTTAATTTCTTTCTTTATTCCTTCCTTGACCAAGGTATCATTGAGAAGAGTGTTGTTCAGTTTCCACATGAAGGTTGGCTTTCTATTATTTATTTTGTTATGGAAGATCAGCCTTAGTCCATGGTGATCTGATAGGATGCATGGGACAATTTCAATATTTTTGTATCTGTTGAGGCCTGTTTTGTGACCAATTATGTGGTCAATTTTGGAGAAGGTCCCATGAGGTGCTGAGAAGAAGGTATATTCTTTTGTTTTAGGATAGAATGTTCTGTAGATATCTGCCAGATCCATTTGATTCATAATTTCTCTTAGTTTCTCTGTGTCCCTGTTTAGTTTCTGTTTCCATGATCTGTCCATTGGTGAAAGTGGTGTGTTGAAGTCTCCCACTATTATTGTATGAGGTGCAATGTGTGCTTTGAGATTTATTAAAGTTTCTTTAATGAATGTGGCTGCCTTTGTATTTGGAGCATAGATATTCAGGATTGATAGTTCCTCTTGGAGGATTTTACCTTTGATGAGTATGAAGTGTCCCTCCCTGTCTTTTTTAATGACTTTGGGTTGGAAGTCAATCTTATCAGATATTAGAATGGCTACTCCAGCTTGTTTCTTCATGCCATTTGCTTGGAAAATTGTTTTCCAGCCTTTCATTCTGAGGTAGTGTCTATCCTTTTCTCTGAGATGACTTTCCTGTAAGCAGCAAAATGTTGGGTCTTGTTTGTGTAGCCAGTTTGTTAGTCTATGTCTTTTTATCGGGGAGTTGAGTCCATTGATATTAAGAGATATTAAGGAAAAGTGATTGTTGTTTCCTGTTATTTTTGTTGTTAAAGTTGGCATTTTGTTCTTGTGGCTGTCTTCTTTTAGGTTTGTTGAGGGATTACCTTCTTGTTGTTTCTAGGGCGTGGTTCCTGTCCTTGTATTGGTTTTTTTCTGTTATTATCCTTTGAAGGGCTGGATTCGTGGAGAGATAATGTGTGAATTTGGTTTTGTCGTGGATTACTTTGGTTTCTCCATCTATGTTAATTGAGAGTTTGGCTGGGTATAGTAGCCTGGGCTGGAATTTGTGTTCTTTTAGTGTCTGTATAACATCCATCCAGGATCTTCTGGCTTTCATAGTCTCTGGAGAAAAATCTGGTGTAATTCTGATAGGCTTGCCTTTATATGTTACTTGGCCTTTTTCTCTTACTGCTTTTAGTATTCTATCTTTATTTAGAGCATTTGTTGTTCTGATTATTATGTGTCGGGAGGTATTTCTTTTCTGGTCCAGTCTATTTGGAGTTCTGTAGGCTTCTTGTATGTTCATGGGCATCTCTTTCTTTAGATTTGGGAAGTTTTCTTCTATAATTTTGTTGAAGATGTTTGCTGGTCCTTTGAGTTGAAAATCTTCATTCTCATCCACTCCTATTATCCATAGGTTTGGTCTTCTCATTGTGTCCTGTATTTCTTGGATGTTTTGAGTTAGGATCTTTTTGCATTTTACATTTTCCTTGATTGTTGTGCCGATGTTCTCTATGGAATCTTCTGCACCTGAGATTCTCTCTTCCAACTCTTGTATTCTGTTGCTGATGCTCGTATCTATGGTTCCAGATTTCTTTCCTAGGGTTTCTATCTCCAGTGTTGCCTCATTTTGGGTTTTCTTTATTGTGTCTACTTCCCTTTTTAGGTCTAGTATGGTTTTGTTCATTTCCATCATCTGTTTGGATGTGTTTTCCTGTTTTTCTGTAAGGACCTCTACCTGTTTGATTATGTTATCCTGTTTTTCTTTAAGGATTTGTAACTCTTTAGCAGTGTTCTCCTGCAATTCTTTAAGGGATTTTTGTGCTTCCTCTTTAGTGTCTTCTGCCTGTTTAGCATTGTTCTCCTGTATTTCTTTAAGTGTGTTATTAAAGTCCTTCTTGAACTCCTCTACCATCATCAGGAGATATGCTTTTAGATCCGTGTCTAGCTTTTCCGGTGTGTTGGGGTGCCCTGGACTGGGCGAAGTGGGGGTGCTGGGTTCTGATGATGGTGAGTGGTCTTGGTTTCTGTTAGTAAGATTATTACGTTTACCTTTCGCCATCTGGTAATCTCTGGGGTTAGTTGTTATTGTTGTCACTGTTTAAAGATTGGAGCAGAAGCTGTGTTCCACTCACCAGCAGTCTCAAAATCCTGCGGCGGGGGTCGTGGGTAGCTGACAGTACCCCGGTGCTGGTCCAGCTGGAAGAGGCCTGTGGTCCTACTCAGGCCGGTTTTCTGCTTCCCTAACTAATGCAGTCTCTGGTCCCGCGTGCAATTGGATTGGAGCAGAAGCTGTGTTCCACTCACCAGAAGTCTTAAGATCTTGTGGTGGGTGTTGTGGGTAGCTGGCAAGTGTCAGCCGACCCTGCGCCCCAGTTGCCCCGGTGCTTTTCTGACCGGAAGAGGCTTGTGGCCCTATGTAGGCCGGATTTCTCTCTCCCCAACCAGAGCAGTCTCAGGTCCCGCGTGATTGGACTGGAGCAGAAGCTGTGTTCCACTCACCAGCAGTCCCAAAATCCTGCGGCGGGGGTTGTGGGTAGCTGGCGGGTGTCAGGCAACCCTGCGCTCCAGCTACCCCGGCGCTGATCCGGCCGGATGAGGCCTGTGGCCCTACTCAGGACAGTTTCTGCTTCCCTAACTAATGCAGTCTCAGGTCCCGCGCGCAATTGGATTGGAGCAGAAGCTGTGTTCCACTCTCCAGAAGTCTTAAGATCCTGTGGCGGGTGTTGTGGGTAGCTGGCGAGTGTCAGCCGACCCTGCGCCCCAGCTGCCCCGGTGCTTTTCTCTTTTTTTTTTTTTTTAAATTCAAGGGCTTACCCATTCTCATACCCAATTTTTCTTCCAAATAATCGTTATTAGGACAACATCTATAGTTATGAGAGCTTAGAATGTTCCAGAATAAAAGCACAAGATTTGATTTGGACATGACTAGATCATAAGCAAAAGTAATTCCAGGATATACAAATTTATATTATAATAAGATTGGGCTGTTAGGCTAGAAAATACTACATGACACTTGATTTGCTTGAGTTGGTAGTACTTCAGTTGCTTTTTATAAATCAGTTATGAAAAGCTAGAGCCTTTTGTAGCTTCACTGTGATACTCCTTACACCTAGAGGTTTTCGTAATACATTACTTGATTGATTCGCTGAAAGTTAAATTAACAATGATCTCTACCATTATCTGTGAGTGCTAAACTTGACTCCAAGCTCAATACACTCAACTACCTCTCTAACTCTTTTGGTAAAACATTTAGTTTTTTTTTCATTATCTTCATTATTCTTCTATTTTTTCCATATTTTTCTTTTCTTTTCTTTCTTTATTTCTTTCTTTTCTTTTTTTTTTTTTTTTTTTTTTTTTTTTTTTTTTTTTTGAGACAGGTTTTCTCTGTGTAGCTGTGGAGGTCCTGGAACTCACTCTGTAGACCAGGCTGGCCTCAAACTCAGAAATCCACCTGCCTCTGCCTCCCAAGTGCTGGGATTAAAGGCATAGGGCACCACTGCCTGGCTATTCTTCTATTTTTTGAGACATGATCTAATATAGTTCTGTCTTGGCTGGAACTCACTGTGTAGTTGTAGTTGAAGATGACCTTGAATGCCCGATCTTCTTGTCTCCACTTTCTTAGTGTTGAAAGTACAAAGTTTACTCATTGTGCCCACCTTAAAATTTTCTACACTAAAAGTTTAAAATATTAAAGCAAATATGACAAAATGATAGGTAATATAGGTGGGCATCTAGGAAACCCATACAAGCTGTTTTTTGAGAGTCTCACTGTAGTACAGCTGGTCTGGTACTACTCACTGTATAGTACAAGTTGGTCTTGAATTCCTGATCTTGCACCTTTGTCAACCAAGTGCTGAAGTTGCAGGTGTGTATTGTCATGCCTGCTGCTCCATCCATTCTTACTGTTACTATTTGTTACTGTATTGTTACTATACTACAATCTATGTTTTTCCTCATGGTTCCATTCTTGGCCCTTTCTCTCTGAGAAATCTCACTTTTTGCTTATATTCAGCCACCACCGACTATCTAGACCCTAGTGCTTCCCAATAAAATATTGCTAATCTTTGTTTCTCTGATGAACTCTAAGATGATGATTAGAAGTTCCATCTTTCAAATTAATAACAGATCTTATCAGAAGCACAGTGACCTCAGGTCTGAATGAAAACTAATTCTTTTTCTTTCTCATCTTGTCATAGAGTCCCCAACTCTGCTAATATCAGTATTGTTATACTTTCTATGCATTCTGTTAAATCAACACTCCTGGAATTTTAATGTACATAAGAACATCACAAACATAGACAAACCTTTTAAACAAAATTTTTAGATATTCTTATGTACATTAAGATTTAAAAACCTTTGCATCTCCTGTGGGAAAGCTCAGAGTCATTCTATTCTCTGTTGTATATCACCCGCATGTAGCTAGTCACAGGACCTTGTTACAACTATTCCCAAATACCTCAACAATGATCCTCATTTCCTTTCTCATAACAGAGCCTCAGTTGCTCATTAATACCTCGTGCTTTCCTGGGCCTCCCCATGCTTTGTCTGACTTGTTCTCCAATGAATCATTAAGGAGTTCTGGTGGTACAAAACACATGCCTAAAATAGGAATCTATGTTGTTCCTTGGCGTCAAACATTTGACAGCCTGACTGCACAGGGACAGTTTTGACTTTGCAAGGCCATGGATCTGTTTCCACAAATAAAATCCTATCTGGAGTCCAACTTAAAGAACATAGAAAACATGGCTGCTCTGTTTGAAACACAGGTCAGCTCCATAGGCTTGGCCACATAGCTTTTGTTTGCCATGTTTACAAGAAAATATTCCCAAAAAGAGATTCAGAAAACACTGAAGTCCAGGGCTATCTATTTGAATAGAAACTCTTCAGCCCTTTAGTATCCTCCTTCCTGCCTTCCTATTGTCCCATATCTCATGCAGGGAGTAACAGAATATCCTGAACTGGGTGTGTTTTCTTGTAAATTTTTCATACCCTGTCTTTACAAGCTAGAATCATAATTCTCTTAATTGTTATTTTGTCTTAGCATTCATGGCTATTCCTGTCTATCTCTTGCTCTATTATTAGGAAAAGACAAGGCTCTTCAGTCGAGGATCCATGCTTTTTTCATATGCATATTCCTTTAGTTCTAGAACAGTTTCTGACACAAGATTTTGCGCAAGTCTATTGCATCAACATTTTTTATACTTTGCAACTCGTTCTCTTTCTAAAGAAATTTTAAAAGCATAAGTAGATAGAACATTATGTTAAAAATAAACCAGATTGATTGACCTGGAATCTCAACAAAATATTCTTTTCCTTCTTTGTGGCTGAACATGATAACTAGTAGTTATGTGCACATGTATCATGAAAAATGAAGCTGAGCTAAAAATGTCTAGAATATTATTTTTGATAGCAGTTATATTGGTAATTTTATGAGTAATATGTTTTCATTGTAAAATCAAAACAAGAAAATGAAGAAAATTTAAAATATTTACAATGCAACCATTCACACGTAGACTTAGTATTTTGGCTTAGTTGATGCTGTTAGTTCTGTTATAATAACTACTTGCATGTGCATGCATTTTAACTTGATTGGGATGATGGGTACTATACAATTGTTTTGCCTTATTTTGAGAGATTTGACTAAGGAGCTCTGGGTGTCCTGGAACTCACTCTGTAGACCAGATGAACCTCAAATTCAGAGATCTGCCTGCCTCTGCCTCCTGAGCACTGGGATTAAAGGCATCCGCCACCACTGCCTGGCTGCATAATTACTTTTGTGCTTGATTTTGTTGATTTTACATTCTGAACTTTCCAAAGTGGCTTCAAAAATGTTAAAGAAATCTTGGTACTATTAAATTTTTATTAGTAGTAATAAGCTATCACATTTCTAAATAATTACTAAAATGTCTTCATAGAAAATCTAGGAAGCCAGAGCTGATCCAGGTATTTTCATAGGAAATAGATATATGTTTTTAATGGATCTTTTTAAGTGGTATGTTGCTTAGCTTCAGTAAAGATGGACGGGTCTAAATGTTTTTGAGCATGTGCTAAGAGATTCTATGTAATGGTTCATTTTAATAGAAACAAATCCATGAAATAAATATTAGTATTTTTATTTTAAATGTGAATCAACAAGACACAAGAATCTTGTTCATTCTCAGCATATCTGAGAGAGTACTCAAAGTCATTATTTCTTCTAGATACTTATTTTGCATACTCTATAGACTGTAAGCTATTTGATTCTGAAGGGTTATGAACCTCTGAAATACCTTATTGACATTAGAACATGTATTATCAAGGTAGAGTCTATTGCGCCCTAATCATCTAAGCTTCAACTGTTTGCAGGAAGGCTTATCAATCTCTACAACAGATAATGGGGCATATACAAGTATATGAAAGTTTTAGTTTTACATCTGTATTGAAAACATTAGCTCTTGATCACCATTACCCTTTCATGAGTTCATGAACTATAGAACTAAATTTCTCGCAATGCCGATAATATATTTGGCAGATGGATTTCTTATAACTGAAGTACCTTTTCACTAATTTCTACATCTCTGAGTAAAAGCTTCTATATAGATACTTCTCATTAATTGAGGTTTTATACTTTGCTAATTTTTCTTTCTACAATTAAAAGTGGTTACCTCTGTATTTGTTTAGCAATAACAGTTATTGGAAAATCATGGTACAAAATCACCTCCATTCCAATCAATAGCTAAAAGTATAGCTGACCCTTATCTACAAACATTTCAAATGGCTATAGCTTCAGTTGCCTTCTGACCAAAAAACAAACAAACAAAACAAAACAAAACAAAACAAAGCAAAACACAGAAAACCCTTGAGATGGACAGAAATGTAGCCTTCTTCTGTCAAACACATTCAACACACCAAACTAAAACATATTATTTATTTTGTTTTGAGCCGCTATGATTTGTGGTACTTAGCTGAGGACCAACAAATAACTGGACCTCAAAGAAGCAAATGAACACAATCCATTTTGGGCTACTCAAATGTTTCCAAGGAAATTTGGATCAGGTTTTTGTTAACTACATGTTGTATACTTGTACTGATGGGTTGTATTCCTGGGGATAGGTCAGGACACAGAAGTTGGTGGAATAAGCAGATTAAAGCCTAGGTCTGGGGAATATATAGGGGACTTAGGTCCCAAATGCTGATCTTTAGGGCTCTCAAGAGTATAAAGTTACCTTATGTTATCAAGGATGTTATAGTGAAACAATAGGTAGAAAGTCTTCCTACTTGGCAGGTTTGACTCTCCTGATTTCAACTTCTTGTCTTCTTAGATTTAGACCTTCACTTCTTGAGTTTTGTTTGTTTGGTTTGGTTTGGTTCCAGTTCTGGGGATTGTATATAAGACCTCATACCTCTTTACTGCTAAATTATACACCCAAATACTGCTTTTTATTAATATTTTTATTTTTAAATTTTCATACAATAGAATATGATCATAAAGTTTCCCCTCTCCCAAGAAACAGCCTTTTCTAACACAACAGGGGTTATGAGCATGGGAATTCCCAGAAATTGTGATAGCACTCACAAGACCTGCACACATTTAAGCCAGACAAAGCCTTATCTATAACCAAGAAGTTTGTTACCCGCTGATTGCTGGAAGAAGGAAAATCTGTTTTCTTCAATGGAGTAACACTGGGTATTTCAATGACACAATCTGTTTGTTTGTTTGTGGTTTTTCTTTGTTTTGTTTTGTTTTGTTTTTTTAAGAAAGAGAAAGAACATGCAATTATGTGGGGCAAAGATCCAGGAGAAATTGGGTGAGGGGAAAGAATATGATCAAAATAAAGTGTGCTTTTTTATTTTAAAAGACTCTTATCAGTTTGGAGAGATGTTTCAGTGCTTAAGAGTACTTGACTGCTCATTTTTACTATGTTAATCCTGCCAATTCATGAGCATGGGAGATCTTTTCATCTTCTGAGATTTTCTTCAATTTCTTTCTTCAGAGACTTGAAGTTCTTGTCATACAGATCTTTCACTTGCTTGGTTAGAGTTACACCAAGATATTTTGTATTGTTTGTGACTATTGTTAAGGGTGTCATTTCCCTAATTTCTTTCTCAGCCTCTTTAATCCTTTGAGTAGAGGAAGTCTACTGATTTTTTGAGTTAACTTCAGAGGATTATCTTCTGAGGCCTGATTTAAACAACTCTGAGATAGCCTTAGAATAGGGGGATTAGCTGTATTCTTTTAGTGATTAATGATATGAAATTTTGCTAGACAGGTGCCATTACTAAACATGGAACATGTGTTTCAGGTAGCAAGTTGTTTCCACTTAGAGGCAGGTGCTTTTTTTCCTAATGGGAGAGGCATCTATCTCCTGTAGTTTCTGTGCCCAGGTTCACCATTTTCCTTCTTCCACTCTGTTTCTCTAGGATCTTCATTAAGATTCCATCTTACTAAATTATCATCACAGCCCAGTCCTGACTTCTGGAGGAAATATCCGGACTTTCTCGATAAAGTTTGGACTACTTACAATCTCTTTGGTCATCATTTCTACACCAACCCAGGTACTAATTATATTAGCCTATTATCCATATATTAATTCATATGTGGGCAAAGGGATCCTATTTTTAAGCACCACCCATCCAATTTTGTTTCTGTTCAATTCTTTAAAGCTTTCTGTCACTTTCATGGTTTGTTTCTCTTCCATTCTCCATTTTCACATGTGTTTATTTATTCGGGGTGTTGGGTGGGGGGTTCAGGGGCCATGTACATGTACAGGTCAGCTCACTGGAGTCAGTTCACCCCTTCCACTATGGAGTCCTGGGGACCAAACTCACATTGCCAGGCTTGGTAGCAAGCACTTTACCCACTGCTTCCTTTTGTCAGCCCTCTCTTCATTTATTTGGCTACAGGACAAACTCAGAGATTTGGAGAGGGTAGACTTCTATCTTCAGCTCAAGACATGCATAACTTTATATAACTCAAGCATTTTTTAACCCCCTGAGTATTTAAAAAAATACACTCTGTAAAATATATGTGGAGAACATACTAGTCTGACATTTTAAGCATAAAGTATGTTGCAAGTGAACACCAATTAGAAAGATGATCTATTCAGTCATGGAATTTCCAATTTATGTATTTTTTTCTATTTCAGTTTAAAGCCAGATGAGACACACAAGGAATGAAAAGCAAGTTTATTTGGGGAGACAGCAGCTGACACTGATAGAAAATTCTAAGCATTACATTTTCTGTAGGGTCTCCCTTGCCCTTGCTGCTTCCTCTTAATTTCTTCTTCTTCTTCTTCTTCTTCTTCTTCTTCTTCTTCTTCTTCTTCTTCTTCTTCTTCTTCTTCTTCTTCTTCTTCTTCTTCTTCTTCTTCTTCTTCTTCTTCCTCTTCTTCCTCCTCTTCTTCCTCCACTTCTTCCTCCACTTCTTCCTCCACTTCTTCCTCCTCTTCTTCCTCCTCTTCTTCCTCCTCTTCTTCCTCCTCTTCTTCCTCCTCTTCTTCCTCCTCTTCTTCCTCCTCTTCTTCCTCCTCTTCTTCCTCTTCTTCTTCCTCTTCTTCTTCCTCTTCTTCTTCCTCTTCTTCTTCCTCTTCTTTTTCTTCCTCTTCTTCTTCCTCTTCTTCCTCTTCTTCTTCCTCTTCTTCTTCCTCTTCCTCTTCCTCTTCCTCTTCCTCTTCCTCTTCCTCTTCCTCTTCCTCTTCCTCTTCTTCTTCCTCTTCTTCTTCCTCTTCCTCTTCCTCTTCCTCTTCTTCTTCCTCTTCTTCTTCCTCTTCCTCCTCTTCCTCCTCTTCCTCCTCTTCCTCCTCTTCCTCCTCCTCCTCCTCCTCCTCCTCCTCCTCCTCCTCCTCCTTTTCCTCTTCCTCTTCCTCTTCCTCTTCCTCTTCCTCTTCCTCTTCCTCTTCCTCTTCTTCTTCTTCTTCTTCTTCTTCTTCTTCTTCTTCTTCTTCTTCTTCTTCTTCTTCTTCTCCTCTAATGGTCTTTGCAGATTGGCAAAAGGCCTTGAATAAATCCAGTCTGGAAGGACCTGGGACATTAGCTCAAATGGAACTACTCTGTGGTCTATAAGACCCACTTCAGTTTGGAGTTCTGGTTGGTGTACACTGAATACAACACAAGTTCTTTGAAGAGTTAAAGAAGCTCTGGAAGAGATCCTATCCTTTTGAATCAACTAACATATTTTTTGTTAAGGTTGGTTTGACCCTGTGGGTAGACTTTCCCATAGCAGCCTTTCAATAGATAGTTATGACTAAAAGTCTGACAAGAGCCAAGGAAAGTGTTGTGTCCGGCCAGTAGATTACAGGTCTGGGTTCTAGCCTGGAAAAGCATTTTGGAAACCTGGAAGAGAAGAGGGGCTAGGTGGCGAGAGAAAGATGCAGCTAAGGCAGTCATGCTGATCAAAGCTCAATTTTACTATTCCGCACGCAGTTATGAGGCAGGGGAAGGGGGCTCGATTCCCGCCAAATAATCTTGGGGACCACATGTATGTGGGCCCCAGCAGTCGGCGTGGCAGAACGGTTGAGTGGCAAGCTCCACCCCTGAGCAAGCTGGCTGGGGGAGGGGAGACTACAGGAAACTGCATAGCTTGTTGTTCATAGGTGTGAAGGAGTGTAAGAATTACCATTCTTATGTGGTTATACTCTGAGAATCCAGGTATAAAACTAAAGTTAAGGATGTGATGGAGGGCCAGGTGAGCTTCTTATGTTGTCAAGAGGAATAGTCTAGGTCCATTTGGTGTTTAGCATGCTTGTTCCTTCTATTTGAAAGGGATGTGTTCTAACACGTCCAGTGATTATCTAGAACTGGGACTTGTATTAAGTGTGTGTGTGTGTGCAGCACACGTGTGCATGTGCGTGCACGCACACACACATGTACAAATCCCAGTATGTGTATTTTTATTAATTTGAAAGTTGTGTTTGAGCTAGGTACACTGATGTTTCAAAAATTAAATAGTTGAACAAGTGCTATATGTGGTATGACCTAATTAATTTTTCTCTGCTTTGTCCACCTTTTCAGTTTTTTCTCCATTCTGGGCCCAGAGGAATTGAGTCCTGTTCTGAAGCTTTTTGAGAGCTCAAAGTTCAGCATCATTAGTGAATCTTAGCTGCTGACTGTCTACACAGCAAATGCTTTAGAGAATTATTCTGTTGAAACAATAATGATTTTCATAGACTGCAATCTCAGTTGAATATGTTTTCTCTGTAATGTGAACGAATACCCAGCACTTGTCAACAAAACTGCATAGACCTTGAAAGAAAACCCTTTAAATTGAACAGCTTGGACACTAGGTTGAGCAGGAGAAACCTTAACAACAGTAAATATTCGTTCACCTTCTGGAAGATTCAACCACTGATACACACAGAGCTGCTGCTGAAGTACCATGTCTAAGAACTCGGAGTTCATCAATCTGTCCTTTTTATTAGATCATGAGAAGGAAATGATACTGGGAGTCCTAAAGAGAGATGAATATTTGAAAAAAGTGGAAGAGAAGAGAATAAGGTGATATGAATTTTTTCTTTTGCCCTAATTCAACTGCTTTCTATTTGTTTTCAGTGATTTTGATGTCGAATTTGATAGTCTCATTGGAGACAGATATTGATCAGGGATTTTATAGCTTTCCTGATGTAACCCAAATATTTGAAAATATCTTTGGCTCTGTGCCATCTAGCTAAAGAGGATGAAAATCAGCTAATAGTAGGATGCTGGTGATATGAAGGCACACATTTGCCAACAGCAAACCTAGTAGCTAAGAAGAAAGACTCCCCAATTTTGAGTACCAACTCTGGAATGGCCTGTATGATATTTAAGCATCTTGCTGTGGTGTTAGTTATATTTACATCACTGGAACTATACAAGCAGGTAAATGGATATTAACTTGGTTTTTAGTTTAGAGAATATCATCCATCATGGTGAGGAAAGGATTATGGGCTGGAGGCCTTTTTGTCCATGGTGGTAGGAACATAGAAGGTTTTAGGGTTGGGAAGCACAGCCTGGTCTCCAGTGTGCACCACCCCTGCCTGGCTCAAATATTTTTAACTTTATCATCTCTGGTAATTTTGTTTCACTTTGATAAGAACTTGATACCACTACACCCAATTTTCCTGATTTAGATTTGTCATCAATAAAACAATAATGATAACATTGCTCCCCTTAGCACTGATGCAAAGATTAAGGAAGCTTATAAATATGCTTGGGAATTCGGCTCCTCCCGAATTCTAGAGCATGTTCAATTCTAGAACATGGGGTGGTCTCATGAGCTTTCTCCTCTAGAAAATGTTAACTGTTAAATGTATACATTCTCAGAGATGAGCAGGGCTTGGTGAACCCCTCCCCACCTCCATGACAGATAATGAATGGTTCCAATCTAGTGCAGGTCTCCTATTGATAAGCCAAGTTCTCCTCAGTTGGTGATTGAATAAGTGTCCATGCAATGCCTAGAAATAGTCTATAACAGGTGCATTTTAAAAACCTATAGCTGTTTGGGTGACCCTGCTGAGAACACACTCATGGCCTTACTACTCCCCATCAGGAAAATGGAACAGAACAGAACAGAATATATTTCTCAAGCCTGGCATTTAATGGCAGTTCTGACCTGTTAGCTGTATGCCATTATCTAAAGTTACTATGACTTTTATCAAACATTTAAAGGAGGACAGAAAGTTTTTTAAGTTGATCTCTGCATGGAGACTGAAACTCTAAAGTTCAAATTTATTGTTTTGTTCCACATGCCTAGTTCCACTGGAATGGGCTACTAAGTAAGCCCTGACCTTAGTACACTAATAACTCATACACCCCAGCCAAGAAACTGCCTTCAGTCTTTTAGTTTGCCTCTAAGTAGTTCATTCGTTTATTTCAGTCCTGCAGGCAGAAAGATTAGAGAAAAGCAAATAAGGCAAACATTTGGTTCAAATGAATTAAATGTGATTTCAGGAATAATACATTCCACCTGGAAGCCAAGGAGGCCAATGAGTGCAAAGAATAACATTCTTTTAATACTCTATAAAATTTTAATCTGCAAAGCTTTTTTTTTCTTCTCCAAATTTTATCACTTTAGCACTAAGATTGAAATAAGTTTGACCTCAAAAGTCTTCAGACTCACTGGCTCTGTAGAAATTCCAGAGAATTATTGGACTGGACATGTAGATTGGTAAACATTTTATTCTGATCTTAATAGAATTGCCACAAAGCTTCTTAATACATTAACAGAAACCCCAACATGAGGTACTCTGGAGAGATGGCTCAGGGGTTAAGAAGGTGCTCCTTTGGCAAATGACCTGAGTTCCAGTCCCTGCAGCCATGCTGAAGGGGTCTCAATGTCCAGTGACTGGAGCATCTGGTAGATCTGACTGACACCTCTCACCTCGTTAGTCACCAACTCACACGTACATACCGACACATAGGTACATAAACATAATTAAAGATAAGAAATCTCAGTGTGAATATACTAGTTTAGTGGAACTCAAACTCTTATCGAGTCCCACAGAATAAAGGAAAAGTTCTCTTACACAGAACTTACTAATTATAGTACTATTATATATAATTATTATATTATAGATACGGAATAAATTCTTAAATATATATGTTATATACATATAACTTAGTATATATATATATGCATATATATTACATCTAAACTTATTTGAACTCCGTTTTGCATTCCATATAGAAAAATCATATTTATATATGAAATTTGATTTTACAAAATCTTTCCATGAAGAGATGTTTTACTGTCAAGGTATATTTGGAGACATTTCAAGCATTGGGCTGCAAAATGAACTTACATATTCTTGAACTAATAATGTCACTATAGTCATAAATAATGCATATTTCCCTATAAAGATGTATCGTATACTATTTTACTTACAGTTTATATTACTATTTTAAATTTAAATAATAGATACAGAAGTAGATAGGAAAATCACCTGTCTTCCTCACACATGTATGTATATCAAAGTGCATATATTTGTCTCTTCCATGAATGACCATTTAGTCTCTTATTAATGTATTACCTTTAAGGAGAATTGATGCTGAGGACAGACCTCTAAGCAGCAGAAAGTAATCTGTACCAATATATAGGACAATACAATTCTCCTTTTACTGTAATTTGTACAGACAGTATGTTGAATTACATGTAATCTAGGACATGACTGCTGAATATTGGAGCTAAAGGTGGAAAGTGAAAAATATTTTCTCTTTCCCACCTCCTAAGGTGATCAGTTCATAAAAAAATATATAATATCATTTGTATTCTTGGGAAGGTAGACATTTTTCTAAGAAGTAATATAAGTAAATTTTTAGTATTAAGTGTCACATTTCAGATTTTAAATTTCAAGTAAGTTACCTTTTGATATCAACAGGAACACCCATCTCATATATTGGTCTTGTTTATTATTCAAGATGAAGATCTCATCTTCCTGTTATAGAATCTAAATTGAATTATCAATAATAGTTTTCCAGAAGCATGCTTTCAAAACCTTACATGCACATTTAAGTCATTTATTAATCTAAATCCCCAGTGAGTTTGAATTAAATGGTAGCCTGACTTTTCCTATACCATATACTTCTATCAACAACCAGGAAAAAGCTTTGTTGTAATTCATCTATGCCAACATGAATTCACAGAATTATCTTCTTAAGATTAAACTGTGAAAATTAGGTACTGATTTTTTTCTGTGCATGTTCTCCTCACTATAGTGAAAATAACCTACATTTGCATAAATTCAACTTAGAGATATTTCAAGAAGGTACTTGTGTTATATACCTGCAAAAACTAAAGCTAACTCTCTAGTATGTACCTGTACCAGCGGCAGAAGAGCTTTGAAAGATCTTTTCAAGGGCAATGTGTTCTCTTTAAAGCATCTAATTTTTTTTTTGCATAAATGCCCAATTTCTTTCCATCAAGTCAGCCCCGTTCTTCCATTTGTCATAGCAACCATCTTTTAAAGCCCAGTCTTTTGTCCTTTGTTGTTTCTGAAAGGAATGGCATTTTTGTACTTACTGCTATACTGATTCTTTCCCTGCCTCTGTGTTTTCTAAGTAATTTATCCTATTAGCAATGTGATGGTTTGCTGTTGTGATGTTCAGGAAAGATGCCTTTCAGGAAAAGCACCCGTATTCCTCTGATAATCAGGATAGAAGACAATAGTTGTTTTCAGCTCTTTTGAAGTGTAATTACATATGAAATCAATTCCCTGTGTGATATTAGATAATAGATATTAGAATTAGAATTAGAATGTGATATTAGAATTAATAAACAGCCAACTGCCAAATAGTAGTGACTGATTTCCCCCTTCTTTAGAATTGTAATGGGTTAGCTTTGTCATATTATTTACTGAAACACTTGTATTAAGTTGGGTTCACCAAAAGGAGAACTTGAGCCTAAGGTTTGAGTGCAATTGATTTGTTTTTTAAACCATTAAACCTTGAAGTCCCAGGGAAAGCAAGACGGAAAAGGAGGAGTAATTTAGCACAGCTGGCATGGTAAGCAGCATCTGGCAAAGGGAACCTTGACAGAGTTTTACCAGGGCAGATAGTATTTGCTATTTATTTTCTGACTTGAGAAGCTACCACACACACATACACACACACACATGTGCACATTTTAAGTACCTTTCTGTGTTAAATCACAATGATTAAAACCACCTTGGGGGTGGGGGAAGGTTTATTTCATCTTATAAATCTCAGGTCACTCTATCAGATTTCAGGGCAGGAAAGTAGAGGCAACAACCATAGCAGAGACCATGGAGGAATGCTATGGATTAGTGGATTAGTGGATTAGTCTTATGGTTTGCTCAGTTCAGTTTCTTATAGAACCCAGGACTACCTTCCCAGGGTTAACACCATCCACAATGAGCAGGGCCCTCCCATATTGATCACTAAAGAAAATTCACCATAAACTTGCCTACAGGTGACTCTTAATGGAGGCCTTTTCTAAACTGAGACACTTTCCAAATGGTTCTAGCCTGTGTCCTGGTGATATAAAACTGGCAAAATGCCAGTTGTCTAGCTTTTCACATAGTTTGGTGGGAGTTCCTAGTATATTACTGGAAGCTAAGCTTTATGCTACTAGCAATTGCTTTATGTCATGTATAGATTGTGAATCAGTTCCAGATTGTTCCATTTTCTCTAGGCAGTCTCCAGACACGCGGTTGGCAGAATTCACAGAGACTTCTTCATCTGTAGTCGTTTTATTAGGGAACTTTCTTTTGGTTCAAATCCAGGTTAAACCTTTCCTCAGATTCTCAGGTGTTAATTATTTTTTTAGTAGCCTTTGATCTGAAACCAAATCACAATCTCTATGAAATTTCTTAGAATGACAGTGGTGTAAATGCAGTTCCATATGGGCATATTTGTCATGAGACACTGTGAAAAGAGTCAACCTGGACAGTTGCTGTATAGTAGAACTAGGCTAGCAGAAGAAAGCTTTCTTGATTATTGTAGCTTACCTTTGAGTGTGCTCAGCATGGCTTTACACCACTAGGAAAGACACTGCATTCACAAAACAGTGTCCTTTCTGAGCAGAGCCTGCAAGAGGAGACTAGTGCATAGAAAGAGTGTAGTTTGCCTATTTGTTTTAAATACCAAATTCTGGTTCTGACTCCTGACCAACAGAAAGCTGCCCTTCTTCCTTGCCTATAAAATGGGAACCACGCCTTTCTTATGGGTTGCCAAATGTTAATGGCTTGACCCATAAAGAGGATTGCATGTCATTATTGTAGCTATACACTGTAATGTTTATATAGCAATCTATCATACATACAGAAGCTGCTATAAAAACAAAATTATACACACACACACACACACACACACACATATATATATCCTTTTATAAATTATGTATATATTGAGTTTCGGTTTTTGGTGTTGGGGATGGAAGCCAGGGCCTTGTGTGCCGTAAGCAAGCAGTCTACCATTGAGCCATACCTTCTACCCCCAAAACATAATGGTTTTTAAATTATTTTTTGAGATTACGATATAATTATATTGTTCCCCCCTTCACTTTCCTCCCAACATACCCTCCCACATATCCAACCTTGGTCTTTTTCAAATTGTGTCCCCTTTTCATTGATTTTTGTTATATGCCTATATGTACATTTATGTACAAATATATTCCTAAATATAACCTGCTCTGTTTGTATACTGTTACATATATATATATGTATATACACACATATATATATGTGTGTGTGTGTATTTTTTCAGGGCTGTACATTTTGCATTGGTGTGTCCTTCCCTAAGGAAGACTCATTTCTCTCAGCATTACTTAGTTGCCTGTGGTTCTTTTTGTATGGTTGGGGGCTCTTTAGTTTCCCTCTATTCACTTTGGCTTGGCTATTGGTATTGAATCTTTTCAGCTTACATTCAGGCCAACTTGATAAGACTTCATGGGTATAAAATCTAATATTTTTATATTCAGAATACATGAAGGAGATACCACCCACTCAGAATTTTCTTTAAGCAGATATGAAATAGCTCTAGAATAAATGGAGTGCTAACAAAAGGAGTGTTAGGAGCCATCATTATTGGGCTGCTGGCATCTTATCCTGCCTGTGTATCATGAGTTCTGTGACTCTTCTCCTGTTATTGGTTTGCCATTCATTTAATCAATCCCATCAGTTTTGATTTCTTTTTAAGATTAATTTATTTTCTTTTATATTACATTCTGACCTCAGTTTTCCCTCCCACAATCCACCTCCCCTATTTCCCTACCTCTTCCCTCCCCATCGAGTCTTCCTCGGTTTCCCTTCAGAAAAGGGCAGGCTTCCCAGGGATATTATCCAAACAATGCATAGCAAATTGTAATAAGATTACGGTACATTTATCACAGCTGGATGAGGCAACTCATTAGGAGGAAAAGGATCCCCAGTGGCAGGCAAATATGTCAGAAACAGCCTCCACTTCCTCTGTTCACAGTCCCACAAGAACACCAAGCTGCACAGCTATAACATATGCAGAGTGTCTGAGTTAGAGCCACGCAGGCTCCCTGGTTGTTTGTTGGTTCAGTCTCAGTGAGCCCCTATGAGTGCAGGTTTGTTGATTCTGTGGGTTTTCTTGTGGTATCCTTTTGCTTTCTTAATGGAGTTTGAAACTTTAGCTGTTGTCTGGATTTAGTTTGCTCAAGGTTGAAGGTACTATAGCAGGGGCTGAAGCAAATCCCAAGAGCACCGCTCTTGCAAGTGGACAGTGCAAGAACTAATATTTACTGAGTCCTAATTGGATTTTCTGGAAAGAGATTTGGTTACAAATGACAGATATTATGATAATTACTTAAACAATGTAAAAAAATTTCTAGATATCTTCACTAAGGTAAAATTGTATGTTGTGTGACAGCTCTATTACATTGTTTATTAAGGGGGGCATCTGGAGTCCTTAACTTTTACTGTTCCATCATCTTTAAACTTTGTCTCTCTCTCTCTCTCTTTTAAAGATTTATTTATTTTTTATTTATATGAGTACAGTATAGCTATTTTCAGACACACACTAAAAAAGCACATTGGATCCCATTACAGATGGTTGTGAGCCACCATGTGGTTGCTGGGAATTGAACTCAGGAACTCTGGAAGAGCAATCAGTGCTCTTAACTGCTGAGCCTAAGTCCTTAAGTCTCATAGCAGTCTCTAGGAAATAAGAAGTTAAGGGACCGTCCTTGTTCTTATCCGGTTATTGTTAAGATTTAAAAGTCCCTTATATTCTTGATAACGGATGTTTAAAATTCGTTATGGTTATGTTTTCTTTCTTTTGTGTGCATGTGTATGTGTGTGTGATAGCAGGCATGCCACAGCATGGGTAGGGTATGTAGGTCAGAAGACAACTTGTGAAAGTTGGTTCTCTCCTTCCTTCATGTAGGTCCCAGGGTTCAAACTCCTGCCATTAACCTTGTTGGGAGGTTCCATTATGTGCTGAGCAACCTCCTTGGCTCATTACATATATATTTGTGTCCGCTGAATAATTTGAAAATAAGACCTGCTAGTCTAGAGTTTGTCACTGTACTATGTTTGTTTCTTTGCTATGACTGCATCTTCATATGAGGCTGATGACATGTAATGACTTTTACTTATCATTTCAATCTCTTTAATATAATTGTGTGTGCCATGAAGATAACTTCTGACTCTAGGCCTGAAGGGCCGGTGCTAACCAGTTGGGGCAGGCTTTCTTCAGTCTGGGTTTCAAGCAGAAGGGACTTATAGGAGGACCGATGGATTTGACAGATATGAGGAAGGGATAGAGTCCTGCCTGAGTAAATGGGCTTGGAAAACAATTATCTAGTTCTGAGAATGTAAACTGTCTGAACTCATGATTTTGAATATAATATCCTTTCTAGAGATGACAAGCCCCAAGGCTTATTTGTGACAGTTGTTCACAAGAATAATAAGAACTGAAGTCAAAGATGAGCAGGCCAGAAACCTGAGAACCCAGTGAGTTGGACATGTTATTCACAAAGATGTTACAGTCACTAAGAAATTAGGCTCATAGAAAGGCATACTTAAAATTGGTGTCATATACTAGATTATCACAAATCCTGTGGCTTTATGCCAGGTAAATTTATTTTCAATCCCGTAGAAACCAGAAATCCAAAAATAACTGCTACTGGTCAAAATCAAAGGGTTGGTATAACATTCCTTCTTCCAGAATATCTCCAGGAGACTCTTGTGCCTGGGCTCCTTTTTTTTCTGATGTTTCCTCGCATTCTTTGGCCATGGTCACATTGCCTCAGTTTCTACTGCTATGATCACAGTGGCTTCTTTCCAGGCTTTGCTCTCATGAATCTATATAATATCTTTTTCTACATCAATATTGAAAGAACATTTGTGATTAAATTGGTCTATCTGGAAAATCCAGGATAATTTCCTAATCTTAAGATTCTTGATCTTGTTCCATTTGAAAATACTTTTTCCTTTTTTTTTTAATTTAGTAGATTTTTTAATTTACAAAATATTTTATGTAATATATTCTGATCATGGTTTCCCCTATCTGAACTCCTCCCTGATCTTCTCCACTTACCTACCTACTCAAATCCAAACCATTTCTTTATCTCTGTTTCGGGGCTACTAAATGTTCTAAATGCTGTAATGTTTAACAAGTTCCAAATATTAGGAGCTGATATGCTTGGCAATTATTCTGCTGATCATATAAAGAAGTTGGTAGCTTAAAAATAGTCACAGGATGAGGCAAGTGATTAGGAAGGTAGTAGATGATGAAAACTAAGGAGACTCTATCACACTCTATTGCTCTGATAAATACCATGGCCAAAAGGCAGTTGTGGAGGAAAGAGTTTATCTCACCTTACATCTTGTAGTCTATATTCCAAGGAATTCAGGCTAGGAACTTAAGGTAGGCATTTGGAGGCCAGAACTGATACAGAGGCCATGGAAGTATGCTGCTTACTGGCTTGCTTCCCATGGCCTGCTCAGCCTACTTTCTTAGAGAATCTGGAATCACCTACCCAGGGATATCATTGCCCACAGTGGTCTAGGTTTTTCCATACTAATCATTAATCAAATAAATGCTTCATGACTTGCTTATATGCCAATTGATGGAAGCATTTTCTCAATTGAGGTTCCCTTTTCACAGATGACCCTGTCTTGAGTCATGCTGACAAAACACTAAAGAGTATTGAGACACAGTGGGCAGGTGACATAACTGGAGTGTTTTTATCTCATAAATATGCTGAAGCAATGATTGACCCAAAGCCACCCAGGAGCCTTCTTTTTGCCATTACTGATGTTTGAAACCTAAGTTTCAAGAAACAGTAAAGCAGAAAACATAGGTCTGAGTGTTTGTGTGGTCCCGAGCCAAATTCTTGTCTTTCATTTTTCTTTCCTGTCAAGCAAGCATAGGACCATTGTGAAATGAGACCTAAACTGTGTTGCAGTTACTGCTGTCTCTAGAAAAGGGTTGTTGCTAACTCATGGAGAATTCATAATACAACACAAGACCCCGGAGGAAATGGGAATTACATCCTCATCCAATATCCTTTACCCACATCCACAAAGCTGGGTGAAGTGTCAACTCCATAGCCTCCCTTGCAACTCCTTGGCTTAGGTGTGACATTGTCTGGTCAAATCCAAGAAGTCTTTTTGGAGGGTTTCTGAACTAGATTTTGTTTTATCTGTGAAGACCCATGTACAGAAGCAGCTAAGCACCATTCCCTTGTTTTGCCCTAACAAGGGAACAGTGTTGGAGATGCCTGGTCATTTTGCATAAGAATAAGCCGTATTTTTTTTTTCAATAGAAGAGCAACAAGATGAAAGGATACTGGATCCTTAATGATGCTATTCTGTATCTAAACTAATTCAAGCAACTGGTGGCTTTTCTGCTTGTGAGAAAGATGAGGAGGTGCTGGAATAGCAGGCCAGAAGCTCACTTTCTTCAGATGCTGCTATGGCCATGCACATATAAATGAACTGCATCTACCTTGCTTTCTAAGAGCTGGCTACCTGAATAGAAAACAAATATACCTGTCAGCTTATCCCTTTCTTCTAGCTTCCTGTACTCCCTTTCCCCTTAGGACCATTTTTTACAATTGTACATTTTCTTCATTTATTCTAATTATTAGCTGCTATTATTTGATTATATCCTTCAAAGCTCTTGTGATGCAGGCACTAGGGATAGATGGCTTAGAGATTTAGAGCACTTCTTGTTCTTGCAGAATACCCAGCTTGAATTTGTAGCACCAAAAGTATCTATAACTCTAGTTCTAGATGACCTGATGCTCTCTTCTGACCTCTTAAGGCACCAGGCACATATGTGGTACACATACATACACATAGGCAGAATAATAGTACACAAAATAGAAATACAAATATTGATGTTTTAGAAACTTAATGCCCAATACATCATATTTAGAAATAAAAGTCTAATGGAAAGTGCCTAGATCATCAGGGCTTACTCTGTCCTCAATACATATATATATATTCATTATTATTCTAACAGTGGGTTTGTTATCAGAGCAATTTAGAGCCTCACTTGTCTTCTCTTGACCCCTCATGCCCTTCTGCCTTTTGCCATGAATGACACAGCAAAAAGGTCATGGCCAGATATGAGCACACCTTCCTGCATTCCCTTTTGCATATTGAAATACTGGAGACTGAGCCTAGGGTTAAACATGCTAGGCAAGTACTCTGCCAGTACAGTATAGCCCCACTCCTCTGTTTCCCTCTTTACTTTTGAGACAGAGCCTCTAAAATACAGGCTGAATTTGAATTCATTTAAGTTAGACTTTGAAATTGTAATCATTTGGCTCAACTAGCTGGGATTACAGACTTGCACCTCTAAGGGTTAGAGTTTCTCAGCCTTACAGATGATAAGAAATTAACGTCTGTTCTTTATGAATTACTTTGTGTGTACTTTGTCATAGCAACAGAGAAGAGCATGAAAGATATTTTCAGTGACGCTTTTGCCCCATGAATGTCTGAAAAGTGACTGTGTACTTAACATGCATTAGGATAGAAGGAATTGAATTCAATGTCTAGGAGAAGTTTGAAAAATCAGCAAGCTCTTTCATCTTCTGTATTAGCCTGTAAAATCCTTTCTAGATTTTTGTAACAAGTCTCAATGGCAGTTGGCATCATAAACATCAATTGTCTTAGGGATTGCCCAGCTAAGATGTTTAGACCCTTGCATAATTTCTTTCCTCTAGTCTGTACTATTCTGACTCTCAAGTCTTTTCAGGCTAAGTAACCATATTCTGGGGTAAGGTAGATTGTTAAATAAATGACTGTAAAGTAAACCACAAAAAAAAAAAATGGAAAGCAAATGTTTGACTTGTATATGGCTCTAACTTCCCCACATGGACCCAGCTATTCTAGTAAAGGGAACTGATAAGAGGTTAAACTTTGAATACCTAATGATTGTGCTCTTTTCTCTGAGAGAATTTGCATCCCAATCCCCTCCTTAGCCTGCTTAATCACATTGACCCATCAACCTATTCAGATGAGGTTGCTCTCAAGGATTGTTGTTTTCTTATGGTTATTTCAATTACTTTGTATGTGTCAGTTCTCTGTGTGAACTTTTTCTGAGGAAACAAACTATTCACCACATCCAACTGCTTTATAACCTAGCATGGAGTTAGACCCTGAACAGCATGGACAAGAAAATATATTCGTTCTTTCTGTACATGGGGTGATACTAGTCTAGTTGATGCTGATGAAACTTAATGCCACAAATGTGAAAGGGGAAATGATATGAAAGATGTAGAATGTTTCCAGATTTTCTTTCTGGGCATTGAAGATAAGTGATCAGTAACCTATAGGAATGGAATATCTATGAAATATTAACATGGGAATGAGCCAACCTTCTAGGGCAGTGTTTGCCAAAGCTGAGAGCTCCTCCACTGTTGGTGGGATTGCAAGCTTGTACAACCATTCTGGAAATCAGTCTGGCAGTTCCTCAGAAAATTGGACATGGTACTACCGGAGGATCCCGCAATATCTCTCCTGGGCATATATCCAGAAGATGTCCCAACTAGTAAGAAAGACACAGGCTCCACTATGTTCATAGCAGCCTTATTTATAATAGCCAGAAGCTGGAAAGAACCCAGATGCCCATCAACAGAGGAATAAATACAGAAAATGTGGTACATTTACACAATGGAGTACTACTCAGCTATTAAAAAGAATGAATTTATGAAATTCCTAGGAAATGGTTGGACCTGGAAGGTATCATCCTGAGTGAGGTAACCCAATCACAAAAGAACTCAAATGATATGTACTCACTGATAAGTGGATATTAGCCCAGAAACTTAGAATACCCAAGATATAAGATACAATTTGCAAAACACATGAAACTCAAGAAGAACGAGGACCAAAGTGTGGACACTTTGCCCCTTCTTAGAACTGGGAACAAAATACCCATGGAAGGAGTTAGAGAGACAAAGATTGGAGCTGAGACAAAAGGATGGACCATCTAGAGACTGCCATATCCAGGGATCCATCCCATAATAAGCCTCCAAATGCTGACACCATTGCATACACTAGCAAGATTTTGCTAAAAGGACCCTGATATAGCTGTCTCTTGTGAGACTAGGCTGGGGCCTAGCAAACACAGAAGTCGATACTCACAGTCAGATATTGGATGGATCACAGGGCCCCCAATGGAGGAGCTAGAGAAAGTATCCAAGGAGCTGAAGGGATCTGCAACCCTATAGGTGGAACAACATTATGAACTAACCAGTACCCCGGAGCTCTTGTCTCTAGCTGCATATGTATCAAAAGATGGCCTAGTCGGCCATCACTGGAAAGAGAGGCCCATTGGACATGCAAACTTTATATGCCCCAGTACAGGGGAACGCCAGGGCCAAAAAGTGGGAGTGGGTGGGTAGGAGAGTGGGGGGGGAGGGTATGGGGGACTTTTGGGATAGCATTTGAAATGTAAATGAGGAAAATACCTAATAAAAAATATTTAAAAAGACATACAGCAGTTTCCAAGGTATCTCTAAAACCAGAGGTATTCAAATTTGTGGACATAAGATTTGAACACCAGTATTTCCAAGCTATCTGTTTGTCTAGACAAGTTAGAGGACACAGGTTCCAAAGCTGCACTTCTCATACTACCATCAATGGCATATTTAAATAAAATGCAGATTTGGAATTTTACAAAGAAAATTTTGATCCAGTAAACCAGTATCCTGATATTTAGTGTCCCCAACAATTGCCTAAGTGCTGCTTCTAAAGAAAGGACTCTGCTTACAATTCCAAGTTTCTAAAGGGCAGCCAAAGATATTTCTTGTCAAATCGTTTTTAAATGTAATTTGTTTAATACCTATGTGACAGGAGTCATGCTAGGAAATTTACTTTTATTATCTCATAGAAAACAACCATTGGAGAATGTAACTTGTCGTCTTTTAGAAGAGGGGTGATTTAAAAGCGGGCAAATCATTGCTTGTATTTGGACAGCAAATGTTGCATCCTGGACTCAGGAATAGATGCACCTGACAGAAAGGTTAATAGGCATTGTTGGAAAGTCTTAATTGCTCAGTAGAAGTATGTAAAACTGAAATGGTAGAGTATGTTTATAATTACAATTATACTTTTCATTGGTTTACTTAAGGAAAGTACCAATGTGGCTTAGTGTCTTTCATCATGTGGGCACACAGAGAACACGTCCAGGATTATAAGATCAAGGGTGTCCTGAAGAAGAGCATCCACACTGATGAAAATCAGTGCTGGAGAATGACAGAAGTAAACCACAAATCCTCACCCAACCAACCGCCTGTTTCCAAAGGTCATTGATAATGGAATGAGAACTTGTATTTGCTGAAAGTATTTGATTCTGATTCCTTGGCTGAAAAATGAAAATATTTTTAAATACAGATGAATGTTCTCCTGTGCAGAGGTTTTAGTTATATTTGTGTATTTATTTGTGTATATGTCTCTCCTCTGTTTCTCTGTCTCTGTTTCTCTGTCTCTCTCTCTATCTCTCTCTGTCTCTGTCTGTCTCTGTCTGTTTCTCTCTCTCTCTCTCTCTCTCTCTCTCTCTCTCTCTCTCTCTCTCTCTCTCTCTCTCTCACACACACACACACACACACACACACACACACACACACACACACACCATGTCCCTCACATGATATAGAGATCAGAGGACAAATGAGGGAGTTGGTTCTCTTCTTCCACCATGTGGGTCCCAGGCATTGAAGTCTGGCTGTCAGGCTTAGCAGCAATCCACTGACACTTCTTAGCAGTCCTCTCCTGTGTTTTCACTGTGCCTTTTTTTTTCTTACCAGGAAGCTGAAAAATGAACTCTTAGAAGCAAAGCGTAGGAGCGGGAAGACTCACCAAGAGGCCAGTAGAGTCTGCGTTCACTGTCACAAAACCCTTGGCCTCATCTTTGACCGGGGAGATCCATGCCAAGCCTGCTCACACAGGGTGTGCAGTGAGTGTCGAGTCACTGGACTTGATGGCAGCTGGAAGTGCACTGTCTGTGCCAAAGTCGCGTGAGTCTCCTGCCTTTCTATGTAAAATCCGTATTTGATGGTTGATAAGAGTCGAATAGGGAAATTAAGAAATGAGAAAGCATTTTAAATTGAAAAGTTAGTAGATTGAAAATCACAGCCTAGTTACAGGCTTGACAGGTGTGTGTGTGTGTGTGTGTGTGTGTGTGTGTGTGTGTGTGTGTGTGTGGTGTATATGTGGCATGAGTATGTGTGCAGTATGTATATATGTGTGGTGTTTAGAGTGACTGTGGTATGAATCTGGTTTGGGGTGAGTGTGTGTGGTATGAGTGTATTTGATATGAGTATGTCTGTGTGTGTGAGTGTGGGTATGAATATGTGTGGAGGGTATGTATGAGTGTGTGTAAGCATGTATGTGGTTTGACTGTGTGTGTGTGGTATGTAATGTGAGTATGTGGTGTCTGTGTGTGTGTTGTGTGATATGTGTGCATGGTATGACTGTGTGGTAAGTGTGTGTGAGAGAGAGACAGAGATAGATAGGCACAGAGATAGAGATATAGAAGAGTGTTTAGTAAGAGAGGGACAGGTACAGAAGACAGGATGAGTATTAAAAAAATCCCTGAAGCATAATAAAGTTAGAGGCCTAATAAGTGTCTCCCTATATTTAAATAAAGTAGGAGGCCTAATAAGTGTCTCCCTATCTTTAAAAACAGTAATGTTTTTAATGTGTTTTCTCCTCTTTAAGCCCCTCTAGACACCACATGGCTTCTCCGAGAATTCTGTTGACATTCTTAAGCATTTGAGGTAACTGGCAAGATGTGTAATGTCCACATCAGCTGAGGGGCAGCACTGGAAGTGTTACTTAGTATTCTCCAGGCCTAGCTGTCTATTAAAACAAAGGGAGGAAGCTTTCTTATTGTATTTTGCTTTATATCAGTGGTTCTCAACCTTCCTAATGTAATATATATGCAAATAATCTGTGTTTTCCAAAGGGTGCAAGCTGCAGCTTGAGAACAGTTGTACTAGAATGTAAGGGTTAAGGTTCTACGTAGGTGCCAGCTTCACCTTTCCATCTGAAGTCTGTGTGTGTGTGTGTGTGTGTGTGTGTGTGTGTGTGTGTTGTCATCATCAATGGAGCCTTGCTATCAGTTTTCAGAGAGGAACCTATTGTCTTGGCAACAGTCTGGATTGTTTGGGGATTTCCATGAGACACCCCATTGGCCAGTGCATCTTAACCTGTGGTTGGGTCATGACCTCTTTAGGGGTCACATATTATATATTTACATTATGATTCATAAAAATAGGAAAATTATAGTTTCAAAGTAGTAACAAAATAATTGTATGGTTGGGGGTCACCACAACATGAGGAACTCTATTAAAGGGTCACAGCTGTAGGAAGGTTGAGAACCACTGTCTTTGACCAACAATTCAATTTGATGTAACTCAGATCCAGTTACTCCATTGTGTAAATGTACCATATTTTCTTTATCCATTCTGTCAAGGGACATCTAGACATTTTTCCAGTTTCTGGCCATTATTAATAAAGCACTAATTAACATGGTTGAGCAAGTATCCTTGTAGTAAGAGAAAGTATCCTTTGAGTATATGCCCAAGGATAATATGACTGGATCTTGAGGAAGATTGAGTTCCATCTTCCTGAGGAACCAGTGTACTGATAATGACTGTACATGTTCTCACTCTCACCAGCTGTGAGTATTTCCCTTACTCCACACCCTTGCTTCACATCCTTGCCAGCATGAGCTGTCACTTGTGTAACTGATCTTAGCCATTCTGACAGGTGTAAGATGGAATCTCAAAATAGTTTGATTTGCATTTCCCTGATGACTAAGGATGTTGAACATTTCTTTAAGTGTTTCTCAGTCATTTGAGTTCCCTCTATTGAGAATTCTGTTTAAATCTGGTCCCCACTTTGTAATTGGATTATTTGTTGTGTTTTTGTTATCTAGTTTTTTGAGTTCTTTATGTATTTTGGATATTAGTCCTCTGTCAGATGTAGAGTTGGTAAAGAATATCTTTTCCCATTCTGTAGGCTGCTGCTTTGTCTAAATAACAGTATCCTTTGCCTTTTAGGAGTTTTTCAGTTTCATGAAGTTCCATTTATTATTTATCTTAATGCCTATGTTATTGGTGTCATGTTCAGAAGGTTGCTTCCTGTGCCAATGAGTTCAAAGGTATTCCGTACTTTATCTTTTATCAGGTACATTGCACCCATTTTATGTTGAGGTCTTTTATCCATTTGGAGTTGAGTTTTGTACAGGGTAACAGGTACAGATCTGTTTGCATTCTCCCATAAACAGACATCCACTTTGACCAGCGCCATTTTCTGGAGATGATTTGTTTTTCTATTGTGTATTTACAGATTCTTTATCAAAAACAAAGTGTCCATAGGGATGTCTACTAATGACTTGGTCTTTCATTTGATTGTATTAACCAAAGTGCCTGTTTTTATGCCTATACTACACTGTTTTTATTTCTATAGCTTTGTAGTACAGATTGAAATTGGGAATTGTGAGAACTCCAGAAGTTCTTTTCATATTCAAAGTTGATTGAGTTATCCTAGGGTTTTTTGGTTTTGTTTTTCCATATGAAGCTTAGAATTGTCCTTTCAAGTTGTGTGAAGAATTGTGCTAGAATTTTCATGAGAATTGCATTGAATCTGTAGATTGCTTCTGGAAGGACAGACAGTCTTACTATACAAATCATACCAATCCATGAGCATGGGAGATCTTTTCATCTTCTGATACCTTCCTCAATTTCTTTCTTCAGAGACTTGAAGTTCTTGTCATATAGTTCTTTCATTTTCTTGGTTAGAGTTATACCAAGATATTTTTATATTTGGGGTCTAGTATACAAGGTATTGTTTCTCTGATTTTTTTCTCAATCCATTTGCCATTTGTATATAGGAGGCTGCTGATTTTTGTGAGTTAATTTTATGTTCAGCTACTTTCATGAAGGTATTTATCAGCTATAGGAGACTCCCCAAAGGAACTTTTATGCTCACTTATGTATATTATCAAATCATCTATAAACAAGGTTACTTTGACTTTTTCCTTTCCAATTTGGATCCCTTTGATCTCCTTTAGTTGTCTTATTGCTCTAGTTAAGATTTCAAGTACTATATTGAATAGGCATGGTGAGAATGTATAGCCTTGTCTTATTCCTAATTTTAGTAGAATTGCTCACACAACTGATTTCTTAACTGAAAACTCCAAGGATTGATGAGAAATTTCCTCAATACTTATTTTTCCAATTCTTATCCAGTACATCCTGGGTTGAATCTTATTCCATTTCTGTTTATTCTCTTGTATAGCCCAGACCTTCATTTGTTCTTACAAAAGTACCTAAGGCCTAAGACTCCAAAACCCATTATCTATTATATGGAGCCTCAGACTTCAATATAGGAAGAAAAGAAATCACTTGACTTTATCTATTCTAGTTGTAATTACTAAATTACAAGATCCATGGCCTTGTGTTTTTTTTTTCAATCAGTTCATTTACTAAGTATGGTAAATAGAGGTCTAATTCACTACATCTTTCCTCTGAAAGGCACACCTGTCCATTCCTCTTTTACATTTGTTATTAGCCTATTGGTATAAAATAAGCAAGATCCATGGTTAAATGGACATGGAATTCTTCCAATGGCTTCATAGGTTCATGTAAAAATAAGTTTATCATGTTATTTTTGAACCCATCAAACTTCTTTGTTATTCTAGACATTTTAAAAATAAAATAGCTGTCAATGTATGACTCATATAATTCTCCAGCAACAACTTCTCTATAATTATGTTTTTCTGCAATAGATGGGAATTTATATGAGTGTTTAAAATATGAAAGTTCAAGCTTACTTTTCTAGCTGAAAAAAAGTCAATGAATAATGCTTCTCTAATATTTAAGCTTGTGTGCTCTCTGAGACTAAAGCCTTCTGTATTGGAGATATCCTGTCTGCTATTCATGGAGTGGTTTTCAATAAGGAAACATAAATGATATTTTATTGGCAGTAAATGTTCTTTGTTTGTGATAAGAGAATGTTACAGCCCTACTGGGCTGTCTCCATGTTTAATAGACCATTAAATTGAAATTCCCACCCTAACCTCTGAGAGAGATGAGTCATAACATGAGTCATGCTCTAATCAGTTGGAAGAACAATTTTTATTGTCATTTACCTTGGACAGGGGTTGATTTCTGAAGCACTGAAATGTTTATAGCGAGAATTGGTAGAGGGAGGTGACTTCCTTTGAAACTAATTGATTTTTGGTTTTGTCTCCCCCAACTCTGATTAAGACTTTACCTGCAAGTGGTTTGCAGTTTCAGTATCATATACATAGGGGTTTCTTTGCTTTTTTTGTTGTTTTTTTTTTTTTTTTTTTTGGTTGGAAAAGTAGAAACCTAGACTTACCATCCTTTCTATATGGACAGAGTGTTTGTATTTCTCTCCTCTGTTCCATCAATCCACAATAGGTCTGATACATAGTAGAAATTCAATAAATATATGCTGTGTAGTGAATGCATTTATAAATAATAAATAAGCTTAACTAGATTTCTTGTAATAAGCAGATAGAAACTAATATTTTAGTGTATCCTATAAAGCATATTTTATTACAGGTGTCTCCAGTATAGATAAGTGAACAAAATTGCTTTGGTTACTATGTCTTTTTCTATGAGACCACCTACTTGTCCTATTCCAAAAAGATTAGAACTTTTTCACGTTTATGCAAGTTTCCCAGTGAGGGAACCTTATATAAGCCCCAAGAGTTTAATGTTAAATAAAACCTGAACTCTCTAATAGTCAGCAATCAGTATTCACAGGTAAGAATGGCACAGTGTAATTTCAGTCAAATCTATTCTTCAGAGTTCAACTTAGAAGAAGCAGAGTCTATTTCAAGCCTTGAGTTGTTTGAATACTACTACAGTGACATGTCAGAAAGTTGAAATCTTATAGAAAGCGTCACATTTATTCCCTGTTCTCTCTCACCACTTACTCTTGCTACTTGGTGTGCACACATGTGGAAATATACACACATTCATTTGAAATGCTAAGCAATTGCTGATTATTTTTAGCTCCTATGTATCATCACCCCTCATAAAAGCCTTGTTGTAGTTGAGGAGCATAAATTCTCTTCTGATGATATTGCCAAATGGAAAAAGTAAGAGACTTGGTGTATCAATGTTGTATCAGCTGTCATACCTTTATAACTTGGAGGAACTTGTTTAACCCATGTGAGTTTCCTAGTCTATAAAGTGAGAACTACTACTGCTACCTTACATCTCATAGTGAGGATTAGAGATAACACATATAAAGTTCCTAGCACATTACTTGGTACCTGGTAGGTACTCATTACTAGTTTCTTGTTCTTCTGTTAAGCGTTCTCTCTCCATCCAGAAACTGTGAATGGGGGAAAAAACCACCATTAACTCTGATATATTAGAGTTCTAAAAATGATAAATTACTCAAGTTCATATTTGAGATGAGTAATAAACGTTATAGCTATTGTTTTCACACAGATGGTGAGAGGTAGTGACTAACAACTCTGGAGAAATAGGATTTGTTATATGTTGGCCACTATAGCTATATAGATATATGGAGGTTCCTTTCCCATAGAATGTAGACTGTCACACATGTAACTGTTACCACACTACACACACACACACACACACACACAATCACATAAAAGCCAAAGTTTTAGCATACCCCACTAGATGGTTTTTAAGCACTCAGCTTTCTCAATTGATTCTGTAATGTCCCACTCTATCCTGTCTCTTTTCACTTCTATTTGTTTTCCTTGCTTTCAGCAGCTCATGTGATTTCTTTGAATCCACATAAAGGACCCAGGACAGTCTTAGTATTTTAAAGTCACTTGATTAGTAGCTCCATTCTAGCTGTAAAATCTGATTTCATTAGTATGAGTTTCTGATTGACAGTAATCTTGAAAGAACGCTTTTAGAAATTAACATTCCACAAATATCCACATTTCTAGCACAAGTAGTAATATCTAAATCTTTACATCCCTGGAGATATATACAGGAATATTTTATTCAAATGTATTCTTTTGATGGATTCTATTTTCCTTAGATTTGATGCATTTTACAGTCTCTACAGTTATGAATAATCAGTCAGTCATCTGCTACTCAGCAGGTTATCTGCCCAGGAGGTGGGTGTGGGGTCTCCATGCTACGGTCACGTTTTCACTGGATAATTTATCTAAGGTTAACAGTTTGACATTTAGCCATTAGTAGAACTGTGGTAGACTTATATCCTCCCTTTGTCTCCTAAAGTAAGAAGCAGGATTTTAATTATTGTAAGGAATACAGCTGACATTGTTCCAGGATACATTTCCTTTTTGGGACCCAATTGCTGATTTTAAACTATGATTGGTCAATAATCTAGAAATGAGGCTCTGGGGTTAGAGCTCTTTATTTGGTTCTCAATTGCCTTTCTTCAGCCACCATATCAGACTCACCAGTTCTTGTACAGTCTCTTCCACAAAATATCTTGATTTATATTGTATTATTTCTTGTCTTGTCAACTGATTTCTTAATTGGCCTCCCACTTCTCTATGTATCTCCCCAAAAGGAGATATTGTATCATCAAGGGGGAACTTTAGAGTAAGTTCCCTATTGCCTCCAGCATCACAACTCCTTAACATGGCATTTAAAGGCTGCTATTCCATAGTGCGGGCCTACCTCTCTACCTCATTCTCTATTATAATCCTCTAGAATTCATTTACGCAATAGTACCCTTGATACATCACCCCATATTAAGGACTGCTTTCAATCCTCAGCTTATGCTATTTCTTCACATTTAGTTAGAATTTATTTTAGAATACCTAATGACTCTTATGGCTATAATAAGTCTTTATTGTGAACCTCAACATGAGCTTTATAGCAGCACAGCTGCTGTGAGTTGTATTTCAAGCTTCTAGATTCATTTCACAAATATTTACAAACTGCAATACCAAATATTAATGCTAGAGAGAGTATCCTAACAAGCCAAGGCTTTTGCCTTCATGTCACTGGCAATTAGGTTTGTAGTGAAGATATGAAAAGAAGCTAGTCTTAAAATGGTGATAGAAGTCATCCATTTCAAGTAACAATTACAATTTGAAGAAGTATAGATCAGTACCACTTATATGCAATATATGAGCAATGAAAATAATACAGAGAATGCCATCATTTTTATAACAAATGTGTGTTCATATAGATAATAAAAAAGAAAATATTACTTGAAGACACAGTCTACTGAAAGTCTATTATTATAATACTGCTGTGCATGTGGTGGGGTTGAGTTATATAGTGTTGCGGCCCGCCCACGGTCCACAACACGAACGGTTCAACTGAAAATGGCAGTTCCCTGCAAAGAGAGGAAACTAGACGGGGCGGAAGAAAAGAATGAAGTCAAGACAAGACTCTGATCAAGACTCAATTTAATATTTCCAGACACCCAGTTTATAAAGGAAGGGGGAGGGAACCCAATTTCCCGCCAAGTAACTCAGGGTCCAGTAGCAGGACGAACACGTGTGTGACTCCAGGCAGCAAGGGCAGGTTCCAGCAGTGGGTGTGGCAGGACGAATGAGCAGGTAGCTCCACCCTTGAGCAGGCAGGTTCCAGGCTGGGGGGAAGGGAGGCCACATTTCCCCCCATTAGATAACAAAACAAAAAATAAAAAGGGGGTGGCCTGTGGCAGAAAAATTATCTATGTTCAATAGTTCTGCCTGAGTTCCTAGGGCTAAAGAAAAAACCTATTTCCGTGGGATTCCCTAACTATTCTAATGGTAAACTGTATCTGGCTGAGACTGTCTTAAAAGCACTGACTGAATAGCAGCACTGGGCTGTAGGCTCTGACTTTATAATGCTAATTAGTGCTGAATAGGTAGCTACCTGTTTACATTTTAAGTAGGGCGTTGGAACCCTGGCTGAGTTTAACTAAACAATTTTAGAATAACACTGAACTGATAATCCTCTGCAATTTTGGATAAAAGGCAGGGGAACAGTGAGAAGGGGTTAAGACCAGCTCTTTAGTACAAGGCCAATTGGCTTTTTTATTATTTGGGTGGGAGGCAGTGAAGGGCTTGCCCTTACGACAGTAAGGTCTCCAATCTCTCTCCCCCCTATTAATTAAGTTTAAATAGGCAATGCTTAACAGAGGTGATCAAATGATTTTCTCATCCGTAGATGAGTGGGCCTTTAACCTTGACTTGGGTGGACATTGGCCTGATTACTCCCGTGAGCATTGTAACAACTCACATCTGTGGCTCTTGGTATCTTTTGGGGAGGGGAGGCAGAGCCTTAAGTATTTTTGGTTTTTAGCTGGAGTCGGATACCAACCTCCTTCAAATCAGGTGTGTCGCACAGGGAACTCAGAAACGGTCAAACTGGACCTTCCCTCCGCAGTAATCTCCTGCGCCAAGCGGTACCCATACCGTATTCATATGATTATGAATCAGTATCGCAATTCTGAGTTATTGCGAGGTCTCTATATGAGACTTGTCAACCTCAGATTTAGCAAGGCCTAGACAAGAATTATGTCAGTATTAACACCATTAATTTTGGTTAAAATAGGAGCTGAAAGTCTTTCCTCTTCATCCCTGTTATTCCCAGTAGCCTGAGGAACTAAGGACACCTTGCAGTAACAGCAAGGGTGAAAAGCCAGAGGCCAGCTAAGGGACTAAGCCTATATCTATCAAAATAAGAACTAATCTTTGTAAATATATATGAAATTACTACTTCCCTAGCTCTCCTGGTAAATCTAGATCTTATCTTAGACTGAAAAGCCACATGCTGGGATGTCCCTGGAAGGGAGATTAGCAGAACCACCTGTTTGCTCGTAGGGGCGGGGTGGAGAACCAGAGAATGTAGATTGACCTGCTTGAGAGAAGGAAGAATTCTAAACAATGAGAGTGTAGCAATGTAAATTTTCTGTTTGGAGAAGTCAAGGTACTTTATTTAGATGCAAATTGTAAAGCTGAAGTTAATCTCCGGCCTCTTGTAGGGGAATTGGCTCAGAGGAAACAGTGTTTTTTGAGAGCTTCCACTCCCAGCTCAAGAGGAATTTTAGTCTTTAGAATGATACTTACGAGGAGAGACAGAATCTGTGTTTACCTGACGAATTAATCTCTCTGGTAGCCACCGTGCTTCATCTTCATCTCGTGAAAAAACACAAACCGAGCCTCTTCCCCAGATTAGAACTGGATCTGGACCCTTCCATTTATTAGTCAGGGCGTCCTTCCATTTTACCAATGCATAAGAATTAGAAGTAACTGGGTGCCAGTGGCGTTCCGCTGCAGACTGACCTTTAATGTCAGTTTGCAAAAAGTTTAGGACAAATAAGGTAAAGGCAAGGTGAGCCTTTGGTGACCTTGGGGGAATGCTCTGAATTAACTTTGCTAGGTAATTTAGAATATAGGAATCTCTAATAATTGAACTGAATATTAGACCAGTCTAAGATTGAGTTAGAATGGCTGGTCACACTGAAGAAGAGTGAAAAATCATTATGACTCTATTAAATGACTAATTTTACTAAGTCTGAATATACAGTCTCTGATGTACTATTGTCATAAAGTTAAAAGGCTAGAAGCTAGTCCAAACTGGAAAAATGACAAGCAAGGATGGATCTAAAACATGAATTTAATCTCTTAGTCCTTTTAATCAGGACACTGAGTTAACTTACCTGTTAGCTCAGCACACGAATTACCAATATGCTTCTGTAGAGTTCTGTGGAGAGAACCTGTTTTTCTCTTTCCTAATAAGGTAGCTGTTTTAGGATCAATTTATAAGCCAATAAGTAGATCCTTTTAAGATACTAAAAAGCATTTATTAAATTTGACATTTTAATCTCAAATTTTGAAAATAAAGGTATGTTTTAAATAGTGTGCATGGAAATGCACTAAATAGTATATATGGGGATACAATTTTTCTTTTTTGTCTTTTAAGAGGTTAAAGTTTAAAATTTTACAATATTTAACCTTTTGAATTAATAACTTTTTGGACAAAACATTTTAAATATTTGGCTGTAAAGGGGCAGTGACTAATTGCACTTTCAATTATTTTTCTTAAGGAACGGTTGTAACTAGAAGGCTAGAAAAGTTATTAAGAGTCACACGTGCATAATTTATTTATTTATTAACTAAAAATATGTATAAGCAATTGTAAATTTGAGAATTAGTAGTATCTGAGGGACGAACAATTTTAAGTAATTATGAGCTCAGAGATATAGCATTGACTATCAATATATAAATTAAGGTTTGATTGTTTAGCATTTTAAAACACCATCTACAGCACACAACCAGATTATTTGTGCTGGAATAGGGGCAACTGTGTGTCTTAAGACTCCGCCCCACAGCAGCTAGTTGGGCCCACATGGCCAACGATCGGCTGGGAAGATGAGAAAAATGACTTTACAATAATGTTTTTTCTGGCCAAAGAATTGTCTTCGGCACAACTAATTTTTAATTACCAATTAACAACAATTATAAAAGCTTTCTTTATTTTTTGTAAAACCTTTTGCAGCAAACCAAAACACCAAATAACAAAAGGATACTGTCTCTGAATCTTTTGGGTGAGAGCAAGGATTTAAGGTAAACTTCCCTTGAGAAGCATTAGTTAATAAAATACTTTCCACTTAGGAAACAATATATACTGAAAGATTAAAACTTTTGGCTTCTTGTAAAGAAGCAGAAACAATAAACATTTCTCTTATATAATGTAAAGCTATATTAGCCATACGTAGAGGCAAAATTTTCTAGTGATTACCAGTTTACTAGAAGCAAAAATCTTTGAATTTAAGCATTATTTTAAACATCTGAATAGATCTGTAACACTGTTAAAAAGAAATTTTCTTGAACACAGGGAAAAACTTTTTTAGGCATTGTTTGCAAAACAAAAGAAAAGGCCACAAGCCGCTCTGGGACTGCCCAGAGCCCTGTATTGACTCAAAGGTAAAATACTTTTTAATCTGAGCATCAATCTTAAATTTGCAATCAAACTGCAAGCTGCAGTCAATGGAACAACGGCAGTTTTAACCATAATTTTTAAGTTTTTGTGCAAGGTTAGGATAATATCTACAACTTTGGGAAAGCAAAACCTATGTTTAAAACAATTTATCACCTTTAAAATCAATATTAGAAGCATTACTATCATATTACGAAGTTTGGATATCAATTAATACCTATGAATACCTATTAAAGCAAGCTTTAACGCTTTAATAAAGAGGCATTGCTTTATATCTTATCTTAAATTTTACTATTTAGGATAGGAACCACATTAATCATTATCTAAACTAGAAATATCTTAAGAGACTCAGCCTCTGAAGCTTAATTTCAAATTCTAACTCGCTTAGCCGTGTGTCCCTATGCGTAGCACCTCCCGAAGTGGTGACTATGGGTGAAGCGGGAGATTCGCAAGAGGACCAATTCTCATTAGGGTAATGGGCAATTCCTCTATCTGAGTGATTTTTGTTAAAATTCAGTCCATCATCAGAGTTTCCACATTTATCAATTTTTGAGTTAAGAAGATCTTTTCCTGAGGAGGCCTTCTCTGATAGGCACTCCTCCTGAGATACCACAAGTTCCGCCTGAGGGCAATTTAGCCCTGGAGAAGTTGCATCTTTTATAGCATCATTTACAAGCGCCCAGAGACCTAGGGTAAAATTATCTGTCTGAGCGATATTCAGGGCCTCACCAACTTTCTCCCAGGTTCCACAATCTATCGTTTCTTCTTCTTTGAACCATGGACAACAGCTATCTATCTTATCTAAAAAATTTCTTACTAATTGTACTTCAAGCCTTACTCCTTTTTCCTTAAGCAACTCCTGAAAACTAAAAACAATCGCCTGATCCATGATTTTGAACCCTTCTTTCTTCCACCTAAGCAGTTTTCTAAAAAACTGCGGCACACCGCCTGTCTCCGTATCTAGTTCCGATTTACGAACTGCTGACCCCAAGCAGAAACAGTGTTGGGTCAGCACTGGTTCAAACTTGATTCGTATCCTACCGCATCCTCAGCAACACTTTACAAAACTGAAATTTTTTAGGCTAGCGCTAGCATGTGTACCTGTCCGTTGCTCCGATGCTCCTCCGATACGAAGATTCTTTTTTTTTTTTTTTTTTTTTTTTTTTGGTTTTTCAAGACAGGGTTTCTCTGTATAGTCCTGGCTGTCCTGGAACTCACTCTGTAGACCAGGCTGGCCTCGAACTCAGAAATCCGCCTGCCTCTGCCTCCCAAGTGCTGAGATTAAAGGCGTGTGCCACCACGCCCGGCTACGAAGATTCTTTCCTTTCTTGTGGAGCTCCACACAGCAGTCGTTTCTCTTAACATCCCTCTGCCATTCTTCAGGTCCCAGTTCTGGCGCCAACTGTTGCGGCCCGCCCGCGGTCCACAACACGAACGGTTCAACTGAAAATGGCAGTTCCCTGCAAAGAGAGGAAACTAGACGGGGCGGAAGAAAAGAATGAAGTCAAGACAAGACTCTGATCAAGACTCAATTTAATATTTCCAGACACCCAGTTTATAAAGGAAGGGGGAGGGAACCCAATTTCCCGCCAAGTAACTCAGGGTCCAGTAGCAGGACGAACACGTGTGTGACTCCAGGCAGCAAGGGCAGGTTCCAGCAGTGGGTGTGGCAGGACGAATGAGCCGGTAGCTCCACCCTTGAGCAGGCAGGTTCCAGGCTGGGGGGAAGGGAGGCCACAATATAGAGGTTTTCTCTCAGTGAATTAATAGACCAATAGATATGACTTACAATCCTAAGATAAAGTTTAAAGCTGTCTATGTTGTAGGAAAAGTGAAAGTAAAGATCACAGACATTTCTAGAGAGAAGAAAGAAGGTGATTTCATATAGCCTTTATAGGTACAGCTCAAAAATGGATAGGGCAAGTCTGAGTTTTTGTTGCTGTCATAAAACATTGATCATTAGCAAGTTGAAGACAAAAGGGTTTATTTGGTTTGTACAGCCCAAACACATCCATCATTGAGGATCAAGTAGGAGCAGAAGCAGGAACCATGGAGGAAAGTTCCTTACTGGCTTTCTCTCCATGCCTTTCCCAGCTTTTATTTGTATATAAGCCAGGTCATAGTCCTTAGGGGTAACATCACACACAGTGAACTGAACCCTCCTGCATCAATCATCTGTCAAGAAAATACTTGAGGCCAATCAGATGGAGGTAGTTCCTCAGTTGCAGTTCCCCTGTCCAAGTGATACAGTTTGTGTTGAGCTAACAAAACCCACCCAGTACAAGGATCCTATCCCATCTTTTACATTCAATTGATTATGAAACCCAGGAAGACATTCTTAACAAGGGTATTTTGATTTTCTTTCTTCCTCTCTATTAGTTTTCCCCTTGTTCTGGAATGCACCCCATCACCATTCTCCTGAATTATTAGGATAGTCTTTGTTCTCTACTCTAGTCCTGTGTTTATATTCCATGAAAACATCTTCCCCAAACAAGCCCTTATTGATGCCTTTATCTCATATGGAGCTTTTGGTTGTCCACCATATTGAAGATCTTTTATCCATAGTCAGGGTTTTTACCTAACTTGTTTTTGAAAGGTATCTATGCAGCTAAATAATTTAATTTGAGAACCTTCCTTTTGCTTCATGAGTAGGCAGCTAAGGATTATCAGTGGAGAATGGTTCTTGGAAGAAAAGGCAAAGCGTTTCAAGCAAGTCAATGTTCTGGGCACTGATGTCGTTCGACAGTCCATCTTAAGAAGAAGTCCAGGTAACTAATGGAATCACTTGTCTCCAAGAATGTAAGCTTGTATTTGGCTGGGTTAAGTCATTTCTCTGGGGAAATGAAGCAGGTAAACACAGTTGGATTCATTTCCCCTCAGCCCCTTAGGTCATTTCACAACTTGGTAGCTTGAAATCTAAATCTGAATATCACACAAATGAAGCCAGTAGAAAAGAAACTTTGTCCTGATTTCTACATATCTCACATGCTGGGATTTCATAGAAGCTATTCATCCTCATCATAACAAGTTAATTTTTCCAAGTGTGATTCTCATGTTTTGCTAAACAGTTAAGAAAGCAACCTAAAATTGATGTAATAAGTGCTTCCCATTTTAAAATAAATTCTTGATTTTTTTCACCAGGTTTAATTTCAGATTTTTGAGATGGTATTTTTTAATCCAATTATTGGCTCCTAACCAATCACTACCATTGTACTTTAAAGTTCCAGTCTCACAAATATGAGCATTAGGAAATGCCAAGGAGCATTTTTGGTTGTTATAATGATTTGATTGAGTTGATGGCATTTATTGGACAGTAACCAAGTATGATAAGATAATGGGCTTAAAATATGCAAGAAAGTTTCAGTCAATGAGGAATTATACTGACCCCAAATACCAAGAACAACCAGCTTGGGATTGATTTTCAGTGTACTCAAACAACAATCTAATTGGTTCATTATTGAAGTAATCTTTCTTGAGTATAGATTTCCCATGCATGATTTATGTAATAAAGGTAGAAGGGGTATCTTTTGGTGTGGGAAGCTTTCAACTGATCTCTGTGTCACTTTTGGGTGTGACTGCCACAAAGACAGGCTCCTACAGATGAGTAACATCAGGTCTGATGTTAGAAGAATCAGGTTGAATAAAAATTATCCAGTCATCTACAGCCTCTACCTATAGTAAACCCCAGAGACTTCTAGTGTATAGACTACACATCTAGGCATAAAATGCATGCACACATGCCTATCATTCTGTGAAGTCTGGCTCTCATGTACATGATGTCTGGTTGTGGTGTATTGTGGCATACTTCTGTTTACTACTACTGGGAGACTGAGGTACAAGGGTGATGTAATTAAATGCAAGCTGGGATACATAGTATGTTCCAGACCAGTCTTAGGAATATATTGAGAACTTGTCTCAAAACAGAAAAAAAATTCTGCCTACAAAAATAATGCCTGTAGTCTATGGATTTAGAAATCTCTTGAATGCAACATTTTATACCCTAAAAATATCTGAGGAGGCATAATGAATATGTTCCTTCATTGTAATCTCTCTTGGGAACCTTATCTTATCAAACTTTCCCCTGATGAGTTCTGATCTTAATTCTTAGTTATCTCAACAGTATTCAAAAAATTAGGACTAACTATGTATACAAAATAACTTGAGATTGAACTGCCATTACTGATTATTATAACGTTTTTGTCTTGCGGTAATCTAAAAAACTGAGTATAGAGGAGAAATCTGTTATCCTTTCTGATAATTTTGTATATAAATTTATTTTCTTTTTTTTTCATGAGGGTCTGAAGAAACACAAAACCAAGAGCAAGCACAACAATATGTAGACAAGTCAGATACTTCGTCTTCTGTCAGGCAGAAGACAACTCATGATGGCCCAAAGAAGAAGGGGTAAGCATCTCTAAAATAAAGGATCTTTACTGTTTTATGTCTGATGTCACTTCAGTAGCCCAGAGGAGGTGAGAGACTCAACTAGGGCAACATTCTATCCTAGGAAAATGCAATCTTTATTTTTAAATTTTGAGAGAAGAGAAGTATTGGAATTAGGTCATCTTTTAATGTCTGATAGAATTTTGCACTAAAACCATCTGACCTTGGGTGGTTTTTTTTTGTTTGTTTTTGTTTTGTTTTCTTGTTTTTGTTTGTTTGTTTGGTTGGTTGGTTGGTTGGTTGGGAGCCTTTTGATGACTGCTTCTATTTCCTTAGGGGTTATGGGACTGTTTAGATATTTTATCTGGTTCTGATGTAACTTTGTTACCTATTATCTGCCTAGAAAATCATCCATTTTATCTAGATTTTCCAGTTTTGTTGAGTATGGGCTTTTGTACTAGGATCTGATCATTTTTGAATTTCCTCAATTTCTGTTGTTAGATCTCCCTTTTCACTTCTGATTTTGTTAATTTGCATACTGTCTCTGTGACCTCTGGTTAGTCTGGCTAAGAGTTAATCTATCTTATTGATCTTCTGAAAGAACCAGCTTCTGGTTTTGTTGATTCTTTGTATAGTTCTTTTTTGTCTCTCCTTGGTTGATTTCAGCACTGAGTTTGATTTCCTGCTGTCTACTTCTCTTGGGTGTGTTTGCTTCTTTTTGTTCTAGAGTTTTCAGATGTGCTTGTTAAGTTACTAGTGAAGGATCTCTCCAATTTCTTTATGAAGATACTCAGTGCTATATATTTTCCTCTTACTACTGCTTTCATTGTATCCCATAAGTTTAGGTATGCTGTGCCTCCATTTTTGTTAGATTATAGAAAGTATTTAATTTCTTTCTGTATTTCTTCCCTGACCAAGTTATCATTGAGTAGAGAGTTATTCAGGTTCTATGAGTATGTGTGCTTTCTGTTGGTTTTGCTGTTATCAAAGACCAGCCTTAGTCCATGGTGATCTTATAGAATTCTTGGGATTATTTCAATCTTCTTATATCTGCTGAGGCTTGTTTTGTTTCCAGTTATATAGTCAATTTTGGCGAAAGCATGATGAGGTGCTGAGAAGAAGGTATATTCTTTTGTTTTAGGGAGATATGTTCGGTAGATAACTGTTAAACCCATTTGGTTCATAACTTGTTAGTTTCACTGTGTCTCTGTTTAGTTTCTATTTACATGATCTGTCCATTGGTGAGAGTGGGGTGTTGAAGCCTTCCAGTATTATTGTGTGAGGTGCAATGTGTGCTTTGAGCTTCACTAACATTTCTTTACAAATGTGGATGCCCTTGAATTTGGAACATAGATGTTCAGAAATGAGAGTTCATCTTGGTGGATTTTTCCTTTGGTGAGTATGAAGTGTCCTTCCCCATCTCTTTTGATAACTTTTGGTTGTAAGTCTATTTTATTGCATATTAGAATGGCTACTCCAGCTTGTTTCTTGGAACCATTTGCTTAGAATTTTTTTTCATCCTTTTAGTTTGAGGTAGTCTCTGTCTTTGTCACTGAGGTGTGTTTCCTGTATACAGCAAAATACGGGGTCCTGTTTATGTATCCAGTCTGTTAGCCTATGTCTTTTTATTGGGGGATTGAGTCCATTGATATTGAGATATATTAAAGACCAATGGTTATTGGTTCCTGTTGGTTTTGCTGTTACAGGTGGTATTATGTTTCTGTGGTTCTCTTCTTTTGTATTTGTTGTAAGATGATTAATTTCTTGGCTTTCCTTGGGTGCAGTTTCCCTACTTGCACTGGAGTTTTCCTTCAATTTTCCTCTGCAAGGCTGGATTAATGGAAAGATATTGTTTACATTTGATTTTGTCATGGAATATCTTGTTTTCCCCATCTATGGTGACTGAGGGTTTTGCCAGCTATAGTATCCTGGGCTGGCAATTGTGTTCTCTTAGAGTCAGCCTGACATCTGTCCACAATCTTCTAGCTTTTAGACTCTCTGTTGAGAAGTCTGGAATAATTCAGATAGGTCTGCCTTTATAAGTTATTGGCCTTTTCCATTACAACTTTTAATATTCTTTCTTTGTTCTGTGCATTTAGTGCTTTTATTATGTGACAGGAGGAAATTCTTTTCTGGCCCAATCTATTTGGAGTTCTGTAGGCCTCTCATATGTTTATAGCCATCTCTTTCTTTAGGACAGGGAAGTTTTCTTCTATGATTTTGTTGAAGATGTTTTCTGGCCCTTTGAATTGGGAATCTTCACTTTCTTCTATCCCTATTATTCTTAGGTTGGTCTTTTCACTGTATTCTGAATTTCTTGGATGTTTTGGGTTAGGAGATTTATGCATCTTCTATTTTTTTTGACTGTTGTGTCAATATGTTTTATAGTATCCCCTATGCCTGAGATTCTCTCTTCTATCTCTTGTTGGCAATGCTTACATCTATAACTCCTAATCTCTTTCCTAGGATTTTCCCATCTCCAGGGTTGCTTCCCTTTGTGATTTCTTTATTGTTTTTATTTCCATTTTTAGATCCTGGATATTTTTGTTCAATTACTTCACCTGTTTGATTGTGTTTTCCTGTATTTCTTTAAGGGATTTGTGTGTTTCTTCTTTAAGGTTTTCTACCCGTTTACCTGTGTTCTCCTGTATTTCTTTAAGGGAGTTAAGAGCCTCCTTATGGTCCTCTATCATCTTTGTGAGATGGGAGTTTAGATCAGAATCTTGCTTTACAGGTGTGTTGGGGTATCCAGGGCTTGTTGTGGTGGGAGAACTGGGTTCTGATGGTGCGAAGTGGCATTGGTTTCTGTTGCTTGTGTTCTTGTGCTTGCCTATAGCCATCTTGTTATCTCTGGTGTTAAATGGCCTTGCTGTCTATGACTAGAGCCTGTTCCTTTTGTAAGCCTGGTTATAATGGACTTCCTTGAATGAGGCTGTTCTTGGTATGGGAGGGGATTTGAAGCTCCTGATTTGTGTTGTAATATACCTCTTTAGAATCAAGCTGTCTCTGGAAGTGGGTTTAGGAGATGATTTGGAGCACTAGCTTTACCCCAGGCAGAGTTGCAGACTGGAAGGAAGATGTGTCTTCAGCAGGGTAGATAGACCCTGCCTCTGCTGGGCCCCATGAGGGTTCCAGTTAGGCCAGGTATTGATGCTAGGGGTTGCCTCATATGTGAGCCTGATAATGGCAGAGCTTATGGGAGTCAAGCTATCTCTGGATGTGGGCATGGGGGGAGCTAGAGCATCTGATCCACCTCTGGGTACAGTTGTGGACTGGACTGGAAGGATCTCTGGCATGGCAGATAGGTCCTGCATCCTCTGGGCCCTGTGTGGGTCCCACTTAGGCCAGGTATTGGGGTGGGGGATATCTCATCTTCGAGCCTGGTTATGATGGATCTCCTAGAAGTCAAGCTGTTTCTGGGCACAGGCATGTGTAGTGAAGAAATGCAATCTTAAATACTTTCAACCTCATATAAATAAATCCCCTGGATGACCTGAACATGCAAGAGTTCTTATTTTATTAGAATTATTTATACTGCTGCCAAGTGATACCCATTATTTTCAGGCATATCTCTGGTCAGAGTCAGCCATGGCTATAAACAGCATATGAGAGCCTTTGCTTTTAAATGCCAGCATCCCTCTCCTCTAACCTCCCTGCTGATATATTAAACAACTCCAATTAAAACATAGTTACTCAAACACTCTGTTCCTTATTTAATCTTACAAGGTTCCTTAAGGGAAAAAAGATCACAGTTGAGCACTTCAACTTAGTTCAGAAGGCGAATATTCCTGTTTAGTACTGTAACAAGCAATGGGGTATACGTTAGAGAACAAGATACAAGGAGGCACTGGGAACCAGCAGCTAGGTGCCACAAAAGAATCAGACCCCCCCCCGCCCCACCCCAAATGAAGACTGAATAGCAAGGGTTCTAAAATATGCCAAGCCTCATGTGGCATTGCATTGTTTTCTCAGCAGTTGTGGTAAATCTCCCACCCCAATAAGCCCATGCAAGGAAAATTCAACTTAGTTAGATATCTATAAACTGCATGTCTATATTTGGCAGATATGCCTCTAAACAACTTTATTCCCCAGCTATGAAATCCCAGCTACTTGCAGTTTCTCCAGGCCATGCTCTTCTGCTCCATCTTCCTTCTAAGTTTTCTCCCTCTGTCCTCCTCTGCCCACCATATCCTCCAGCTTCTCCTCCTCCTCTCCTCTTGAAAACCTGCCTCCTCATTTCTTGCATAGCGATTGGCTATTTGTTATCTTTATTAGTCAATCAGATAATTAAGGGAAATTCACCTACAGAAAACAACATGAAATGCTGACAATGGCTGAGATTGTAGCTAGCTCTAAAAGAAGTGTTTTTGTTTTTCAGTGTTCTGACGTATGAGCAGAGATTAAATAAAAGTATAAAATAACTCAAACTCTTGTGCATAGTCCATCATTCATTAATTAGTGGAGAATGTAAACAACGTTCTAGAATTTCTAGAATTTCTCAAATTCCCATCCTAAGCATTAACCCCCCATCCTATTGTATTCATTTATTCTTTGGGGTTCGCACAATGCCTTGTACACATGCATCTCTTGTCCCCATGCACTCTGCTTGCCCAAAATATATCCACTTAATGGTAATCTCCTTTAGTGCTTCCCAGAACCTTCCTTCCTTTGGTGTTAAGACATCTAACATAGTGCCCAACTCCTTAGAAATAATCAATGGATTGACTAAATAAGGATCTCAGAGCCTACTGATTCTATTAAGATCTATAGTTTTCAGAACTTGGTTCAGCTGTCACAGAATGAGGTCACACAAATAAGGAATTTTGGAGCTGGAAAACAATAACTGACAAAAATGATTTGCATAGATCCTGATTCATCCAAACCACCATATCACTGGGCTGAGTCCTGCTGTGTCTCAAAACTGGCAGCTGTGGTTCTGCCTTCAAAGGTTGTAATATCCAGTTAGAGAGAAAAGTTTAACTCCTAAAAAGTTGCTGTTTTAAAGGCTTATATGAAAATATAACATGGCAATACAAGCTATTGAGCTCTCTCTAAAAACAATGATGTGTTAAAAAGAGATGTTAATCAGTCACAGAGATGTCATAGGCAATAAATGTCACAAATTAAATAGATAGTACCTGTTTTTAGGATGCTATAAGAGACATCAAGACACACGCATCAGATTACAAGCAGCTTGACAAGGGGCTTGATGAATGAGTCAGGTTCAGGCTATCAAAAGGAAGAAGGGGTAATGGTGAGCAGAGGAGACACCTTAAAAGTGTAGAAGCAAGGGTATGTACAGGTGCTTCTCCAAGCAGCAAAGACTGATATTATAATAAGCATCATTTTTACCCCAAATATAGTTTTCCAGTAGAATGAAGGTTCTGACAATTTAACAGTGACATTTTGTCAGGGTCCTTTGAAGCAGAGACAACTTAGTAGATTCTATTAAGATTATGCCAGTACCTTTGGAATCCATTTAGTCACATAGAACACTGTTGAATGTAAAATAAATGAAACAGTTGCACCCAGAATCGTTTGGCTAAAGAATATAGCTGAGATTTTGTTGTTATTTTTAATATTTTTATTTGTTCTTTGAAAATTTCAAATCTGTATACAATGTACTTTGATTTTATCTACCTATACTACCTCCCACCAACTCCCTCTAGGGCTCGGCAACTCATCTCCTCCTCTACTTGATGTGCACTTTGTAAAATTATTGCTGTTATTAATAAACCCTGGAGTCCAATTAGTGCCAAGCATATTTAAATGTATTTAGAAACAGCCATATTTAGTGTGCTCAATATCCTGGATAAGGACTTGAACTCCATTACCCCAAAAGCTATTTTTGTTTAACTTCCAATTAACTCCATGCAGTAGTAATGCAATCAGATTTCTCTCAGCACAAGAGCTTTCATTGTGTAAACCTCATTAGCACAGGAGAGATGCCAAGGAATGTATGAAGATTCCATCAAAGAATGTACATAGAATTTACACATAGAATTTACACAGACTTGTGCACACACACATGCATACACACAGAGTGGGCAAATTCACACACACATGCATGTCTATGCAAATGCGCACATGAAAGAAGGAGAGAGAGAGAGAGAGAGAGAGAGAGAGAGAGAGAGAGAGAGAGAGAGAGAGAGAGAGAGAGAGAGAGTGCATTAGAGAGAACACAAATTTGGGCCAAAGGGGAAGGGATGGTGGATTGGTGACAAGTTGGGGGAGTGAATATAATCAAAATACATTGTATAAAAATGTCCAGGAACTAATAAATTGCAAAGATATGCTATTTACAGTTCAGCTCAGTGATACAGAGCATGCTTAATAAGAACAGAAAATGTACATAGCATACTCTTTCATTCCCCAGAGTTGTTTTGGGTACCATTAATGAAAAAGGTAGTCAATACTCTAACAGGGCTGTGCTCTAACTTGCAGCCTTTGTTCATCCCAGAAAATCATTTCCTTTCTGTGCAAGTTATATGTCATTCCCTAATTCAGAATTCTTGCAAAGAGTCCCAGCCCAGACCATGCTTCTCTCAGCTGGCTCTGATGAGTTTCCAAACTAGATAATCTTTTGCTTAGCAGGGACAGAGACCTGGCTTATCTACAAGTAGTATGGAGAACAAGTAGCTGGAGAACTAGAGGGACTCACATCCAACTCCTAAGAACCCACAGCCTTCCTCTTTTATTGAACAGTCACTTATTGATGAAAGAAATATAAATTTTAGCCGGGCGTGGTGGCGCACGCCTTTAATCCCAGCACTCGGGAGGCAGAGGCAGGCGGATTTCTGAGTTCGAGGCCAGCCTGGTCTACAAAGTGAGTTCCAGGACAGCCAGAGCTATACAGAGAAACCCTGTCTCGAAAAAAAAAAAAAAAAAAAAAAAAACCAAAAAAAAAAAAAAAAAAAAAGAAATATAAATTTTATTTGATAATTCACTTTGGTACTGGGGAATGAAATCCCAGTCTTTGTTCTTGCTAAAAATGCTCTCTTCTGTGTGTGCCTGGTACCCAAGGTTGCCAGAAGAGAGTGTCAGAACTGAGTTACACACCGTTGTGAGCCACCTCATGAGTTGAACTTAGGTCTTCCTGAAGAACAATCAGTGACCTTACCTGCCACACTGTCTCGCCAGCCCCTCCTTTACTTTCTTTCTTTTTTTTTAACCCATCAAGAAATATTTGTGAAATCTAAAGATTCTTAGAAATGTAGCCTTCCACTTGAATGCAGTTGACTTGCCAGGGGCTACATTCTTAGAGAAAACCGACTCTGCCTCTCTCTCTCTCTCTCTCTCTCTCTCTCTCTCTCTCTCTCTCTCTCTCTCTCTCTCTCCCTAGAGATTGGCAATTGCTCTACTGGCAGGGGTAGGATTTAATGCCTATTTCCCATCTCCACACTGGGAATTTGTCTCACTTTGATTTGTTTTGCTTTGTTTTATTGGTATGTTTTTGCATGCTGTCACAACCTTTCTGTTCATACAGAAGATACTGTTTCCTTGAAGTTGTCCACCACCTCTATCCCTTACACTCTTTCTGTCCCTTCTTCTGCAATGCTTTGGGAGGGGTGGTGCAGTGTTTATATCCCTTTTAGAGCTATGCATTCTACAGTCTCATATTTTCTGTGCCTTTTCCAGTTGTGTGTTTGTATTAATCACTATCTACTGCAAACAGAAGGTTCTCTGATGGGGGTTGGCAGGTGCATTAGTCTACAGGTATAATGATAAGAGTTTTCTTATCTTAAATTCATATGTTTATTTCCAGTTTTCTTCTTAGCAAGTTCAGATCAGCAACCAGAGGAGAAATCAGAACTCCAAAACCTGAAAGCGGAAGGAGCTATAGCTTGGACTTAGACAGTCAAAATCTTCAGAGTTTCAAGTCAGCCTCTGGTTCAGACAGGTAAGAGACATGCAAATTGAGTAATGACATAACCTGGGAATTAAGTTGATGATATTCCACCCATGTAGGGCATCTAAGTATCTGTAAAAGCTTGGCACACAGAGAATACTTAACATATGCTACACAAAGACAAGAAGAAATTTTTCAGTTGTTATAGAAAATCTTCCCTCTCAATTTACAGCTGTTAGAAAGATTTGTGTCATGGGAAGTAATACAAGCTCATATTTGGGAAGTCAGGGCTATAGTTCAAACAGAGATGTACCTGGCAGGTAATTCTTTTATCCATTTCTTAATCTTTTTCTGTTTCAACTTCTAAAACAAAATCCTCTAAGTGTCATATCCACTCCTTGCAGCTTTCAAAAACCATTAATAATTTTGTCATGTGTGCTGCCCCAGAGATTTTTTTTTTTTTTGTAATTCCATTTATTTCTTGTTTCACTGCCTCTGATTTCCAGATGGGTCAAGTGAGCCTGTCTTGTGCATAATGTCATCACTTGTCAGGAGAAGCAAAGAGAAAAAGTGAGGCTAGCCAAGAGCATAGTCACTTCCAATCAGTTCTGCTTGTGTGCCTTGTGTCAGCATAAGTCAGACCTTATTGTCATTACTATCAAAGCTAAAGGTAAGAAATAGTTGTCTGCTTTCATGGTACATTGCTTTGTGCGCATGTTAGCTCCAGTTTGATTTTGGGTACTCAGGCTACCTTCTTTTCCATTTTCCATTCTTTTCTCTTTAGGTTCTACAAGCAGAATTTCATTTTTCTTGTAACACTGCTGCATTTTCTCACTGTGGTGCTGAGTATGGAGACAAACACCTCACATGTTGTAATGTTATATAGTCTGGAACTTTTCCAGAGAAGAGACATTCTTTTGACTATTGACATTTTTATTAGTGTTATGGTAACTGTTCATATGAGTTTTATTTTTTCTCCAGAATTCTTCTACATGCCACTTTGTATAAGACTGTAGAGAAAAAAATATGTAAGAAAGAAATCATTTATTATTCACTATCAGAGGATCAGTATTGTGGACAGAATTTTCCAAGCATTTAAAAATGCAGATATATCCCCCATGTGATTAAAACATAATCAAAGCATCTTTGCCCTTGAAATAGTTTCACTTGGCTTCCCATCTATGCTGCCTTCATCAAATTTCTTTCTTCAAATCAGGCATGCTTTTTCATACCAGTCAAATCAGCTTCCAGAATGAGCAAGCAGAAGGATGGCTGAGAGTTTCAGAATAGTCTGAGCTACATAATGAGTCAAAGGGCAGCTGTGGCTTCATGATGAGAGCCTGTCTCAAAGATTCAAAATGAGAGAAAGAGAGAGAGAGAGAGAGAGAGAGAGAGAGAGAGACAGAGAGAGAGACAGAGAGAGAGACAGAGAGAGACAGAGAGAGACAGACAGAGACAGAGACAGAGACAGAGACAGAGACAGAGACAGAGACAGAGACAGAGAGACAGAGACAGAGACAGAATGGATAAATCTGTTTTATCTTTCCTTTTTACTTCCCTGGCTCTGAGCAGAGATGGTGTTCAAAGGTGGTATTGGTCTCTTCTTCTTAGCCTCTTTCGGACCCTTTGCTGGAGCCATCTTTTATTATTTTGTATTAATAGATGCTGTTATTCCAGAATCACTTTGCCTGGGCTTGTGTCTTTTGTCTTTTCTGTTGCTAGGCATGAGTAATTACAAAGCAGTAATACCATATGGGCATGTTTCATCAAATACTGGTGTTTTGACACAAGATTTTCTTGTAATTATAAACTAAAAGACAGACTGTAAATAGACTTTTAGAATCTTTGTATTTATTCTTTGGAAATTTCATACATGCATACAGTCTTTTTGCATCATATTCATTCCCCACTTCTACCTCCAACCTCTCCCAGATACCACTTTCATGTCCCCAAAGAAGACTTTATCTTGTTGTTCCAACATAATTTTTACTGGTTCATAAACCCCTATCACATTCACTTACTAGTCCTTGCCTGTCTAGTCCCCACCTTTGTGACCTCTCCAGTAGAAAAAAAAAAAAAGTCTCATTTGTGTTATGTATATATTCACTGGGGCATGGTCAAAATCTTAGTGGCCTGCCTCCTAAATAGAACTAAATCCTTGCTGGGAGCCATCTTTTGTGGAAGGTGACATCCCTGCATCCCTTCACAGTTTTCTTTTAAGTTGTGAATATATAAAATAGTTTGTAGAAAATTGAAATATTATCATCAGAGTTATTTGGATCTTGCATGCCAAGAGCAATGTTTTCCTATTAAGAAAAATGAAGATGCTCAAAAGATCCAAAGAGCAAACTGTCCTTTCCCTGGACATGTATTGACCTTGGTAATGACCTACTAATGTATTGCCACAATGAGCTTCATTCCCTTGTTCCAAGTGGTTCCTTAAAATGTTGAGGTGGGGGAGCGATCTTTTCTTAACTATCGTCTAAAGAAATTGTGAGATGATCATGTCTTTCATCCATGACCTGACCCAGCTTAGCAATCAGTCTCCTCTTTTCTTGAAAAAGCATGTTATTTCTTCGTGATTCATTGGTCTTTTCCTGGAGCAGCTGGGCTAAGACATTCCTTTTAAAAACTCACATCATATATGAGTGGAAATGATGTTTTTCAGATGCCTAATTGATTTATTTCTTTTCAGTAGTTTCAAAGCTGGAGAAATATAATCAGGATGGGAAAGGCATAGCCTTTCAGGAGAGCATAAGAAACGGCTATTCACTTGTTGCTAGGAACTGGACATACAAAACAAAGGATAGCTTTTAAAAGGTTGTCCACTGCCATTAATAAATGGGATACTACTCACAGTGGCTATTCCAAATTCTTTCTAAGTTCTAGTGAGTGGTTGCTATGCTCTATCAGAAACAGACTTCCAGACAAGGATTCATATAAGTGATTAATCAGTCAATTGACTTAATTTTATGTGTATGGGTGTTTGGTCTGATTGTATTTCTCTGCACCACAAGTGAGCGTGGTGCCCACAGAGACCAGAAGAGAGCGACAAATCTTATAAAACTGAAGTATTGTGAGCTGCTCTCATATGGATGCTGGGAAATGAACATAGGTCCTCTGGAAAAGCCAGAAGTGCTCTTAACCCTCAAGCCATCTCCCAACTTTCCAGCCTCTTACCCAAGAGCATTAAGAAAGGCAGAAGAGGGAATGTAAAGGCTAGGTAATGATTCAGGTCAGGTTAGACTGAGTCTGAGACCCCAGCCACTGCCTAAGGGATACAAACTATGCCCCTTTGCATTTGGAGGAACCAGCCCATTGTATTCTGATCTAAGTCAGTCACTGGGTATGGATTCTTCCATGCAGGGTTTCCTTGCTTAACAAATAAAGATAAAGGGTATTCGGAAATAAGAACTCGAGATAGCATTTTTAGTATAAGTACACACAGTGAAGTATTAGAAGACTTAATTCTTAATAAAGTTTGTCTATATGAAATTCAAATTTAAGAGCTTTGTATTTTATCTAAGTTTTCTACCATGTGGGTGAGAAGGAGAAAAATTCAAAGGCATTTCTGAGCCTGCAGCTCCAGTCTAAATGGACAAATCATAAAGGCATAAAGTTGAAAGCAACATCAGAAAGGCCCTTAGAAGCTATGGAGAGTATTAACATAGGATATAGGGGAAGTGTCTCTTTATCAGCATATGAAAAACACAGAACATTTGAAATCTGTTGTGGAGTAGAAGTGGGTGGAGGGGGAAGCTGTATTTCTGGGTAGCATTGTGTTCATGTTACTGGAGGTTGTGTATAAGCATCCACTTTGTTGTTCTCCCTTCCTCTTTGGTCCCCTACACACACACACACACACATACACACACACAAATTATTCTTTTACTTTTAATTGCTCTTACTGATTGCCACACTGTCTGTGAAGTTTTACAAGCTGCTTTGTTTGACTCTAAACCAAAAACAGAGATGACACTATTAAATCCAGTCCTTCACTAACCTCATCCTTATTCTAAGCCCCACTTTTCTCTGTTTCATGATCTCCTAGAAATAGGCCGTATATTTTTTATTTCCATGATTTAAAAAAAATCTATATTTCCATATGTATATTATTTGGGGAAAGTAAGTTTCTTAAATTCATCATATGATGTGATACTGACTGTACTTTCTTTTTTACATATAATTGTTTTAAGAGTTAGTTATTTATTTTATGTATGTAAGTACACTGTCACTGTCTTCAGACACACCAGAAGAGGGCATTGGATTCCATTACAGATGGTTGTGAGCTACCATGTGGTTGCTGGAATTTGAACTCAGGACCTCTGGAAGAGCAGTAAGTGCTCTTAACCACTGAGCCATCTCTCCAGCCACTGACTGTACTTATAATAATATTACAAGTAATATTATTTTTCTGTCCTTAGTAGGATTTTTATTATCTTCTTTGCAACTGATATTTCTGGTAGGCAGCATCTCCTCCATGATAATATTCTCTAGCAAGGTGGGAGTGTTCTAGCTTGGAGTAAGGATCACATACATAGTCAATACTGGTTTCTTTGCCCTCCCCCGCACCTTTTCTTTAGATGACACACTATAACTTACTTAGCAAACTCCTTTTAAACCCAGAATTTAAAATTGTTTTCATGTATATTGTATCTCTAAAATCATGTGAATTTTAATCTATAAATTTACCCGTACATGTTGGGGATAGAGCAACTGAGGTCCATATTAATATTTTGCATTTAATATCTCAGGCAACTGTGGTACATGCTTGTAATATACCAGCATGGGGAAGAGCTAGGTTTATGCCTGAGGCCCCATAGCCAGCCAGGCTAGCATACTTGGTGAGTTCAGTGCACTCTGGGTCAAAAGACAGTAAATGGCACCTGAAAAATGATACTCAAGATTACCTCCTGACCTCCATACACACAGACTCCACCCACAATGCACATTCTCTCTCTCTCTCTCTCTCTCTCTCTCTCTCTCTCTCTCTCTCTCTCTCTCTCTCTCTCTCCCTCCCTCCCTCCCTCCCTCCCTCTCAATTACTGCCTGGCTGTGGGTCTCTGTATTTGTTCCGATCAGCTGGCTGCAAGAGGAAGCATCTCTGATGATGAATGAATAAGGCACTGACCTATGAGCATACCAGAATATTATTAGGAGTTATTTTATCACTGTTTTTATTTTCTAAAAGACTGATAGTATTTGGTTTTACCCTGGGTTCCTGGGCTGTCTAGTCTCTGGTTCTTGGTCACCCAAGCAGTGCCAGGAATTATCTCCATCTTATGGAGTGAGCCTTACATCAAATCAGTTATTATTTGAGCATTAATCTTTCTGCTACCATTACTCTAGCATTGAGATCTACTAATTCTTATTTTTCTATTTTAACTTCTTTTGAGTAGGTAGGTCTCCCTTTAATGGAAGCAAGGGATGGACAATCAAAGCTACAAACTGTCATAAATATCCTAAAGCACATTATGAGACAATTGAGGGCTTAAGAAGTGAGGAAAATGATAAAGCACAGAGAGAAATATGGATTTATCCATATATTTATCAGCAGGAGACAAATGAGGTCTAGAGTTCCACAAATATTCCTTACCAAGAAACTAGTATTTATAACACACTTATAACTTATTCTTTCAGAATGTGTTGGCTTCTCCAAGTAGTTTGATTTTTTTTAAAGTGTAGACATGTACATCTGTGTGTTTATATATTTCTGTGAATAGCTTATATATTCAAACTAATATGTTTGGCTCTGCAGCCCATAAATTCTCCATCTTAACTTCTCAATTCTCTGGTTGTAGAAAGCAGCACAGACAATACATAAATAAAAGGGTATGTATGCTTTCTAACACCATTTATTTTATTGATATTGAAATATGAAGTTCATATATTTATGTATCATAAGATACTTTTCTTTTGTTTTTATCATCAATCTAAAAATGAGAAATTATTCTTGGCTTGCTAACCAGCAAAAATATTATATGTACACACTTAAATCCATCATTTTGGCGAATCTTAGTATCTCACTAAACCAGAAACTATATCTTCATTTATTGTAGTTGCCATGAGGCCAGATCAACACGTTTCCTGTGAGCACTATGGTAAATAGGAAGCCTGCTGGTTCATGGAAAGGGGCGCATGCAAGTGGACAAATGTCTGAGATAAATGGACTTACTGAGGAGTTTAGCACTGTGTTTTCCAGATTTTTCTGTGTATCGGAAGCAGCTAGGCAGTTTTAAAATATAAAATATACTGATTTCTTGATTACATGCTCAAAGTGCCCGCTGTGAGGTTTCAGATGTGCCCCAAGAGGTCAAGGCTTACCTCACGTAAGAAAGATTAAAGTTGTAGCATTTTAGGTCACCAACGACTGGGAGAGAGAACTGCATTTAACTTTTCCCTCTTTTCTTTTTAGATTTTTGATATTTCTATCTCATTTATCAGACTTACTTCATTTTCCAACTATAACTTCTTTCCCCCATCTTCCCATATATTCATTTCATGTTTGAAATAACTAAAAGAAGTTAGAAAAGTTTATAAGCCTCAGAAGGAATTCTCTACATTCTCTGTGTGGTACCATGTATTATGCCTTGGGCTCAATATTAGTTAGCTGTCAGATGTCCTCTAGATGCAGACATTTAACCAGGTAGTGCATGCTCAAAATTGTCAACCATTCTAGAAAGGGAGGGTACCAGACAATGATTTCCTAGATACCACTCCTGAAGAGCATTATATAAAACAGAAAGACAAGGCATTAAATTATAGTATGTCTTTCTTATCCTTGGATCATCTAAACAAATGTATGCATCTCAAGGGCATCATCAATATTTGGGGACATCATGGAATTAGTGATAGCAACTGCGTAGGCTTTTCTTTTATTAATTTTATTTTATTAGATAATTTCTTCATTTACATTTCAAATGCTATCCCTAAAGTCCCCTATACCGTCCCCCGGCTTTGCTCCCCTACCCACTCACTCCCACTTCTTGGCCCTGGCATTCCCCTGTACTGGGGCATATAAAGTTTGTAAGACCTAGGAGCCTCTCTTGCTGAAGGTACCCTGATATAGCTGTCTCGTATGAGGCTATGCCAGTGCCTGGCAAATACAGAAGTGGATGCTCACAGTCATCTATAGGATGGAGCACAGGGCCCCCAATGGAGGAGCTAGAGCAAGTACCCAAGGAACTGAAGGGGTCTGCAACCCTATAGGTGGAACAACAATATGAACTAACCAATACCCCCAGAGCTTGTGTTTCTAGCTGTATATGTAGTGTAGGCTTTTCAAAGTATATTTCATGAACTAAAGTAGAGAAGACTGGTCTAACCTAGAAAATATGTGTTTCTCAGTAAGCTGATATAACTGAGCCCACAGAGCCTGCCAAATGTATCCTTCTTGCCATTTCCCCTTAACTCTGTTAGCCTGACCATTTGTTGCCACTAGTTTCTAAAATGTATTTAAATCACAGCAACATGATATCTGAATCAAAAATGGAGCTTTCATAGTTGGCTTTCCAACTTCTCTAAATTTGACACAGATGCTATCATCCTCTTCCTATTTAAGTGGCAAAGGTTCTTGTATTTGTCATATTTAAATAATATTGAAAACACTTGACAGCTACATATTTAAAATTCTGTGCCTCTTTAGACTAAACCTTTCCTTAGTCTAATCAACCAAAAGGAAATATTTTGAGACATTCACAGTAAATGTCAAGGACAAATGTGAAAGTGTATGTCATTTCTGAGCTAATGCTGTTGGCAACAATAATTTCCAGTAGCTGACTTAGGATCATAGGAATTGCTTCCTTATTACAGGGTAGCCTGTTAAATGTCATCACTCTGATTAACCAACTGCTACCAGAGCCTCTGCAGTGATAGGACTTTCGCTGTCAGACTTATTGAAACCATGATGGAAAAACTGCTTATATTTGGGGAGACCTTCAACACAGATAGAAGCAGAAATATTCACACAAATCCCTTTGGTTGTAATTTATTGACCTCTTTTTACAAGATTCACCATTAGACATATTTTAAAGGGGGATTTGTTTTCTTCCTAAAATCGTAGGGGTAGGTGTTTCTAGAATAATATTCTTCTGAGAATCACCAACCTGTAGTTGTGACACATTACTGGGTAGGTGGCTAATCTCCTAAACAAAGTAGGTTGTCTGAGATGAGCAGAAGCATAAATGTAGCTAACTGCTGTCACAATGCAATGCCTGCTGGAGGAGGGTCTAGGAAAATTATCTCTATTGCATCAGGTGATTAAATCAAACCCAACAAACACAGCCATAAGTCGCTCTGAGATATTTTCATAGCACTGTAATTTGGAGTTATCACTAGAAAAAGGAGGCCAGAGATGCTACCTGCTAACAAAAGGATTTGACATCAAAGAATTCTGCTGGTTAGGATGACTTGATATGAGTGAGATGACATGAGGACAGTATGAAAAAGCAGAAGAAATCACCTCAGGCTGTGGGTGGATGTACAATATTGTTTTTAATCTCTTCTTTAGGTATTAACTTAGTGACAATAAGGTGACACAGTAGTGTGTATGTGGATACAGTAGCTCTTTTATTAATATTTTTTAGTTAGCAGAATTCACTGTGAAATTTTTATTCATTTATATAGCCATACATTATCTTTATTTGCTTCCCAGTGCCCGTTCCCTTCCTCCTTTTTGCTGGTCCTCAGAAAAGAAGGAAAAACCACGTGGGCAGAAAGGGCAGGAATGATTGTTCCCTCTCCCTTATTATTTATGATAAGATCCCACTTAACTAGCCCAAGCAAGCCTTGAACTCATGATTTCCCTGCCTTGGCCCCTGGAATACTGAGAGTAATGGTTGAGAACATCATGCCATGCTCACTTTTCTCATCATTAAGATAGAAATGTTATTTTGAGGGCAAGGAAACTGATGAAGACCTAAAATAGAGTAAATACTGCTGTGTGCATGGGGGCTGATGATGTCAATCAGGGAATAATTTGCTTTGGTGGCTTCTCTAGTACCTAGGCAGAAAAATACTCAGGAGTTATGGTTGACATCTATGATGCTCATTGCCTGTTCCTTCTTTTGCTAGATTTATTTTTCTGGTAGTAGGTTTAAACGTTATAATTCTTTCTTTGCCTGGTATTCTAGTATACAGCTTCAATGCCAGCCCTCAGGAGGCAGAGGCAGACAGAGCTGCCTCCATTTCTCTTCAGAAAAGAGCAGGACTCCCAGGGACAAACCTTTCTTTTAAATTCTAATTTGTCTGAATTCTTGATTTACTGGTGATACTCCACTGAAGAAGAAGAGCCCTGTGATCTCCTCCTGAGCAGGAATTGCATTTCTCCTCACTGAATAGAATCACATCATTTTCTCAGGCATGAAGGCAATTTGAGTTCATTTATCCAGTGTCACTATTTTATAGCATGAGTCAGACTAAGAACCGAACTGTAATTTCTAACCATTGATTAAGTATAACTGAGTGACTCTGTAGCAAGGAGGATGCCAGAGATAACAGCCTACAGTTAATAAGAATACCTTCAAGACTGACATATTGCACAGGAATTAGGATGGCAAACAAGACACATAGATATATCGATAAGGAATGAAAAAGAGGTGCGGACAAAGGAAGCAAATGACTTAGATGTGCATGTAAATTTGGTCAGTTTAGAGATATGTAATGTCTCAGAGTGCTCATGAAAAGTGGGAAATAAAATCTGAAAGGTAAGGTGAAGCTAATAAAATACAGTGGAGTTATAGAAGTCAGGATGTGGGGCATGGAACCTGGTGAAGTCCTGCAGGTCTTTGAGGAAGGTACCCTGAAACTGCTGTGCAGCTCCAGTATGGTCCTAGTGAACTGGCGTGGTTTGCATCCGTCATCATTTTTCTCCTAAACATTTCCTAGGCAGTGTCTTTGGCTGATGTCAAAGTCGGAATGTGCTTTGTCTTTTCATTTAGGGGAAGTACCACTTCATCAGATCTCATTGACCAGGAGGCTGGACGAAGAACATCAAAAAGCAGCTACAGCAATGGTGGAATCCCAGGTACTCAGAGGTCACCAGCCCCAAGTGCTCATAGTGTGACCTCCATCAACAGCAGAGTAAGTAAACAACTATAAAGAGATACCCAGTCTCTGGGACTTGGCTTTACTACCACCCATGAGTGAGTTTAAATTCTCTGTATGTCAGAGCATGTTGCTTATGCTGTTGAATGGAATGTATCCTTAGCATTGGCCCAGAAACCCAAAATCAAAAAGAAAGGGCAAACCAGGTTTTAAAGGTGGTGTCATATGACAGTAATTTCAATACCTGTGTGATTTAAACAAATATAAAAAGTTGATCGAAAGTTCTGACTTCCATTCTTCATGTTACTTCTCAGAGGACATATTTATAGATTAGCTATACTATTTTTTCTAAGCTGATTGGTAGTCTACAGAAAAAGTCGAACCTTAAAGTCATTTTATAATTTTCCTTTCTTTACATATGTTAAAATGAGAGGTCAGACACATAATTAAGTCTTAAATTATTATAAATGTGTGTGTATGTGTGTGTGTGTATGTATACACATATCCACATATATGAAAAATGATCTTTTGCATCACATTTTTTTTTCTTTTAAGGAAGAAAAATCACCAAGAATTTGGGAATAATATTTCTTTTATCAACTATTCTACTGGAAGTCATTCTTGGAATTAAGTTACCATCTATTAGACTTTTTTATTAAGCAAGAAATTCAATATTGGTGGCATCTATATTAAGAAATCTTAATATATGAACTTCAATACTTTGATTTAGCCATAATTTGGTGAAGTGAAACCTCCTGAAAGGCCCTGGACAAAGAAAGATTGAAAATAAGTGAAAAGAATTAGCCATGCAAATGTCTGGGCAAAGTGTCCTCCAGATAGACAAGGACAATGTTGGAGGCGTACAAACAAGAAAGCTGCTGCTCCATCTTTGAACATCAGGGCCCTGGCTTTAATAGCTTGTAAAATATCTGAACACATATATGCCCTTCATAAGGAAAATAATGTGATTTATGAATTACTTTTCTGTCTTAGTAACAAGAAAATATTTTCTTTTTCCCTCTTTGAAAGCACCTGCTTAGACCAGCTTGAGTTTAAGAGCAAAGAAGTTCCAAGTCCCGAGTTTATTGTATTCATTTGGAATTCCCCTTACATTGTATTCCCCTTAAATATGTGGGGAGATGGATCATCCTTGTTTTGAAATAGATCAAACTGGATTAACTCATGGTTACTGGACTAGTAGTTGGCTGCTACTGCCAGCATAAAGAACCTGAGGTGAAAGCATGCCTGATTTGCTAAAGGAAAACTGTAAAGGCCAGAGAACTTACATTAGGGAATGGGGGAAGAGTACTCATGTGTGGGTTCAGAGGAGGCATAAGTCAGTAAGGCCTTGAAAGGTGCTGCAGTATTTAGTCCGAATAGGATAGGAAAGACTGTCTGGTTCAAGTAGCACAGCAATATGGTTTACCACCTGATGTTGGCAGGATCTTGAGATGGGGCTGCTGAGGGACAGCTGAGAGAAGTAAGGGAAACCCAGAGACCATTTGGAAAGCCTTCACCATGCTGCAGCCATTAGAAGGAGCTGGGGAACAGGGAGGCAGCAGCCAGAGTAGGGAACAATCAGACTGTTTCAGTATTTTGGAGGAAGAATCAAAAGACATTTGGACAGATTGAATATCAGTGATTGATCTGTTTCAATAAAGCCTAAATTGTACCTCCCTAGATAAAAGGCAGGTTTTGAATTCCATATGTATTTATACCAAGCTCAGCAAGTGGATTTTGTTTAGCAGTCAGAAAAGTGCATAGATTGTTGATGACTAGATTTCCTTCTTTGGTAACCTAACAAGGAATGATATTTAATGTATTTATGAGCTGGTAGCGAGGAGACCCTGAGAAGATACTTGTACAGGGCGCAGGAAACTTGCATGCCTTGTAAAGAAACCTGTGGCTGAGAAAAAGTATGAGGAAGGGGGGCTGGAAGTAATGATAATGTTTTCCAACTACTATGCTATTAAAGTGTTCAAAAAAGTTATCATCTACTGCGCCTGTGCAGTGAGTAGCAGCCAACACTCAGTCCAGTTGTCATAAGTTAATCCAAATTGATCCATCTCAAAGCATGGATGATCTAATCCAGATTGATCCATCTCAAAGCAAGGACAATCTATCTTCCCACGTATTATTTGAGGAGAAAGAACAATTTTGTCCAGATGCTTCTCCTACAATGAAGTCAGGAAGGATTACTCTGAGGAGACAGTGATGGTGTGGAGCTTGCTTGCTTTTCTATTCTAGCTGGTCTAAGCAGGTGCTTTCAAAGCAGAAAGAAGAAAATATTTCCTTGTTAATAAGACAGAAAAGCAATTCATAAATCACATTGTTTTCCTGATGAGAGTCATAGATGCGTGGGTGCAAGTGTGTGTGTGTGTATACATGTGGGTGCAAATGTGTGTATATGTACATGTGGGTGCAAGTGTGTGTGTACATGTGCATGTGGGTACAAGTGGTGTGTGTGTGTGTGCATATGGGTGAAAGTGTGTGCATGTGTGTGTGTGTACATGTTCATGTAGGTTCAAGTGTGTGTCTGTCTGTACATGTGCACGTGGGTACAAGTATGTTGTTTGTGTGTGTGTGTGTGTGCATGTGGGTACAAGTGTGTGTGTGTGTGGTATGTACATGTGGGTGCAAGTGTGTGTGTGTGCATGTGGATGTGGGTGCAAGTGTGTTGTGTGTGTATGCGGGTGAAAGTGTGTGTGCATGTGGGTGAAAGTGTGTGTGTGTGTGTGTGTGTGTACATGTGCACGTGTGTGCAAGTATGTTGTGTGGGTGTGTATGTGCATGTGAGTACAAGTGTGTGTATGTGTGTGGATCTGTAGCAAAGGTGACAATTTCTCCTATAAATGAAAAACTTTTAGAGAATGAATATCTCTGTGCTATATTATAAACTGCTAGTTTTATGCCTCACCTGAACATCTAGAACAATGGTTCTCAACCTTCCTAATGTTGTACCCTTATGTTGTGGTGACCCCCCAACCATAAAATCATTTTCATTGTTTCATTGTTACCTCATAACTGCCATTTTGCTACTGTTATGAATTGTAAATATCTGTGTTTTCTGATAGTCTAAGGCAACCCCTGTAAAAGAGTTGTTTAGCTCCCCAGGAGTCCCAACCCACAGGCAGAGAACTGCTCTCTAGAACATGTGTTATACGTTAACGACTATACAATGTCAAGTGACCTATTAATGTTCAATATTAATGGTACCACCAGATCACCTATGGGAAATTTTCCATCATCCTAATTGCTAATAAGGAGCTTAGTCTTGCTTCATTAGAGGTCTTCTATGTGTTAAGAATTTTCTGATGAGCTGTTAAAAATGATCTAAACTAATTCATCTATTTGACCTCTGCTATACTTTGGATAACCTTTGCTAGCCTACGCTAATTAGAGAAGTTAGAAAAAATATACTTTTTCTATAGGTCTTACATGTTGAAAATGATGAAATAATGAATAGAGTCTACTGGAGCTGAATTGGTTAACATGCTAAGCAAGTAAGAGGCAAGTCTATCTGTGGAGGCTTTATTAAAGTATCCCTGAATGTCTTAAGATGTCAGGCAACCAGGAGTGAACACAGCCTGTAGGGCACTATTTAACTGTTTATAAAGAAAAATGGTAAAATCTCTCTTGGTTTTAACAATTATTACATCATGGTGCCATTTTCATGGGCATTTAACCTTAGCTTAGTTCTCAAACTGCCCACAGGTTTCTTTTTTTAACATTAAATAAAGCTTGGCTAGATAGTGGCCACTAGACATGACAGAGGAAATGTTCCTGTGTAATCTCAACAACATGGCTGCTGAGCAAGAGAATCAGATTCCTCTAAGGCTATGCTCCTGCCAGTGGTCAGCACCGGATACGTGTATACCTGAACAATGCTAAATGGACTCAGTAAATTACACACACACACACTCACTCACAAATACACACACACACAAACACACACATATATACACACTCACAAACACACACATACACACACACACACACACACACACACACACACACACACACACAGATGAATGAGGAATGAGGCATGTTCTTGCCATGGCAAACAATACATTCACTCAGCACTTCACCTACTCCTTACAAGTCTCCATTCTTACAAACATTGCTAGACATTATGCATGGCAGTTTTCTTTCAACATACATGTGACTGACTATATTTTCATCACCTAGCCTTCTACATGGAAAAGGTGACAAGGTCTTAGTTTAAATGTTGATAGAGAAAGTAAGATGTATGTGAGTCAGCTTTCTAGGGTCTAGCTCAGAGGGTCTCAAACTGTGGGTCGTGGACCTCTTTGGGGATCGAACAACCCTTTTATGTGGGTCTCCTAAGACCATCAGAAAACACAGAGGTTTATGTTACAGCTTACAACCATAGCAAAGGACACTTATGAAGTAGCAACAAAAATACTGTTATGGTTGGAGGTCACCACAACACGCGGAACTGTATTAAAGAGTCACAGCAATAGGAAGGTTGAGAACCACTGCTCTAGCTAGACACAAAATGAATAAAAAGTCTCTACATGTTTGGTTTTCCATCATTGCAACGATGCCTGAGATACAACCAATTAAAAGTAGAATTTTGCTTTAGCCTACAGTTCTTGAGGTTTCATGTTGGAAAAAAATAGGAAGGGACAAAAAAGAAAGAAACAAAAGTGGAAAAAACAAGGAAAAGAAAATACCTTCCTTTGTGGCATCTAATAAAACAGAATCTGGCAGGCAATGCATTGCAGAGAAAGCTGCTCACACCTACTTGACACACCCCTTAAAGCATTCCCTCATAATCCAGTCTGACCAACCTAAAGATCAAAGAACCCATTGTTTGGACCTTGGGGAAATAGTCTTTACAAAAACCACAACAGGAGAGGGGATGCTGACAGAAGACCAAAGAATCTGAGGGCTCATTGCTACTCCATGTAAGATTGGAAGTTCCTATACAATCTTTCTTGCTAATCTAATTTCACTAGTTTTATGAATCAGAAAAATCAAATATGTTTCATTTAAATTGAAACCTTCATGGGTTCAATTTTATGTGGTAACTTTTGATATATAGGCTTCTGATAAAGGTCCTATAAATATTATTTCATTCCTTCCCCCAAATAATACACATAAATAATTTTATACTAAAGCATACTTATATGAAAATGTTTTTAAGAGAAATCAACCAGTATAATGGTCCTTTTTTTTTTTTTTCGTGTTTTTTCTTTGTTTTTTTTTTTGTTTTTTTTTGTTTTTTTTTTTGTGGGAAGGAACATGGGTTTGAAAATTCCATGGCTTTGGCTACCATTGAAAGCACCTGTGAAGAGCTCACAAAGAGTCACCGCAGAAACACATCAGGTACACCTTCCATAGCGGTGTCTGGCACCTCACTCTCCTCAGGTGGGTAGTTATAATGCATGCATCGTACTAAATGTACTTTTAAAAAAAAAGACTAGACGAGGTTGAATTTCCTGTGTTATATGGTATTGAGTGGAAGTTTTAGACTTGAGAAAACAATCATCCATGGTAGTAATAGGCCAATGCAAAATCCTTTTCTGAAGGTGGTCCCAAGTAATGCCTTGGGCCACTCCATTTATAAAAACTTTACTTATTGAGTATATAGCTTTGTCATAAGTCATTGTGAAGGTTCAAAGCTATACCAGATTATCAGTATAGAAACACAGAAAATACAAATAGTTCTAGGGTACATTTGATTTGACAGGTAATAACTCTCAAGAATCAAGGGAATAGTTCAGTCTATAGAATAGTTGGATAGTCCATGTACCCAAACACATTTTTTTCATCTTTTAAACTAGAATTACTTGTAAGAAGCTTAGCCTACTGTGCTTTTTATTGCTGGAATAAACCCAATGAACAACAGCAGTTTGGAGAAGAAAGGGTTTATTTCCTTATATAGCTCATAGTCTCTCATGAAGGGAAAGCTGGAACGAAAGCACAGACCATGGAGAAGTGTGGCTGCCTTACTGACTTGCTCTTCATGGTGTGCTCAATTTGCTTTCATATACCCCAGCACCAGTTGCACAAGGGTGGTGCTGTCCACAGTGAACTGCTTTCTTCCATGTCTCACGGGCTTACTGACAGGCCAATCTCATGGAAGCATTTTCTCAACTGACAGTAACAGCAGAAAGGGAGTGGGTGGGGTATACATGGGAGGGTTTGAAGGGAAGAGAGGGAAGGGGAAAATTATGTAATTATACTCTAATTCCAATATATGAATTATTAAATACATTATTAAAAACATTTTGTTTTGTTTTTAAAGAGAGGGTTTCTCTATATAGCCTTGGATGTCCTGAAACTCACTCTGTAGACCAGGCTTGCCTTAAACTCAGAAATCTGCCTGCCTCTGCCTCTGCCTCCCAAGTGCTGTGATTAGAGGTGTGCTCCACCAATGCCCAACCAATATCATCTCAATAAAAGGAATTCTATGATACCTTAAAGAAAAAAACTAGCAGCACACATATTAAAAATATTAGTGAGAATTTTATTCATATGAGTATTACTTACATTACAGTTTATTACCTATAAGAAAATTCTCCAGAGAAATATATCATCATTGTAATGTTTATGTGTCATATATTAAGCTAAATTCATAATTAAACCTTCAATATTAAACCATTATGTGTTGCTCAATGACATTATCTTCCTGTAGCCCAAGGCTAGATTCTAGCTTGTAACTTGAATTTCAAGGAAGCTGCTTTTAGGCCGCAGGCTCCCAAATGGTTTGTGTGTGCATGATTTTGCATGTTTGTGGGTGTACCCACTTGTGTGGCACTGGGGAACAGAGCCCTCAAAAATGCATGTTCTCAAAAACAGGAAAGTAGCCCAGCAAGATGATGTAGTGAGTAAAAGCACTTGCTGACAAACCTGACATGTGTGTTCAGTTCCCTGGGGCTCATGTGACAAAAGGAAAGAACCAACTCCCAAAAGCTGTCCCGTGATTTCCACCCTTGTGCCATGGCACACATGGTTGCAAACGTACCCTAAGTAAGTAGATAGATATAGTTTCAAAAGATAAAGACTGTAAAGAACTTCACCTATTCAATGGAAATATATCAGTGTAACCTAGAAAGTAACATCATAAGGTCAACTTCTACTCCATAGCTTCCAGAACTGGTCATTCCGTGTGCACTCTGTCAGGCACCACGCTAAGCACTTCATCACTGCATTTGCCATTACAAACTTAAGTATTTGATTGCTCTTTCCAGTCTCTCTCCTCTATAAGCAGCAATATTTGTCTCAGCAGGACTTTAGAACAGAAGTATTCTGTGCAAGTAAACTGCCCTGACTTGGTAAGCTGTCTACAGCATTGTTGAGAAGCACATCATTTATTGACTGATGCTTTAAAGACTAATATCAAGATGTTCTATTGTAAAGGAATGTTCAAGTAACTAATGAAATCAGAATCTCTTCCTATAGCCCTTCCCTTTTTCAGGAAAGGAAGTCATATCATTTAAAATGGAGATCTATGCTTGGTTGGCTTCATTTTATGTCAAATGGGCAAACACAGTAAATCTTCAAAAGTGATAATTTTTCTCATGAAGCTTAAAGGTCCAATCTATGCACAATTTTATTATTTAGGAAGGAGTAAATCAGAATCTTTAAACAGCTTAAAGCTACCCTTGGATTTTATAACAGAGCACTTAACCCCCTGTGATCAAAGGCCAAATGAACACAGACGTGTTCGTCTTCATACCAAGGCAATTTTCAAAACACTATAAAAATTTAACTATGTTAATGTAAAACAGCATGAAGTTTATGAGACTGGATGTGGTTTCCATGACACTGTATTTGTACTCTCTCTCTCTCTCTCTCTCTCTCTCTCTCTCTCTCTCTCTCTCTCTCTCTGTGTGTGTGTGTGTGTGTGTGTGTGTGTGTGTGTGTATCTGTCTGCATGTTGTAATATTGAAACATTTTCAATGGAAATGCAGAAGGATGATGAAGTAAGCTGATTCACATCTGCATTTCATATTTCTCCCTCCAGAGCGCAGTCGATCTGAGTTAGATTTGAGTGAGTCATTCGCAGAAGACTTAGAGGACACTTCAAGCATAAGAAGCAGATCTGTCCCTGGGGCTTTAGACAAAGACTTGGTAAGTTGGATGTAGAAGAAAGTTCAATAACACATGGAAAGGAGAGCATGATCTTGCTTCAAGCACTTACACTGTTAGGTAATAAGTTTAGAGTAAAATAAAGACATACAGTGTGTCTTCCTGGTAGTTTTCACTGTCAACTGTAAGAGAAACTAAAACAGTATACTTATAAAACTAAAAAAATACTGCAAGTAAAATTACTTTATGAATATATACATATAACTTAAAATAATATAAAGTCACTTGGCAATGTGTTAAAATGCATTAAATGAATGAAGTAAATAAAATAAATAAAAATTAAAATAATATAATATGTATTATATAATATATGATATGTGATATATGATATATGATTGCTATATGTTATATTAACTATAATCTATAACCCATATTCTATAATCTATAATCCACAATCTATAATCTAAACATATAATATAAACTATACAAAATTAATAATTGTATAATACATATACATATGTTGGTAACCTTAGCTAAGGTTGGTGGCGGTGGCACATGCCTTTAATCTCAGCACTTAGGAGGCAGAGGCAGGCAAATCTCTGTAAGTTTGAGGCCAGCCTGGTCTACTGAGTGAATGAGTTCTAGAGCTCTTATACAGAAGACTCCTGCCTCAAAAAATAAATAAATACATGAAATAAAGTAATATTATATTACAACAATATATTTTTAAATATTTTAAAACTGTGCTTAAAAAAGCCAAAAACTTTGGATAAAATTCTAATCATGCCTATAAAATTCTACTTTGAAACTGATGAAAGCCATTTAAATATGATTTCAAATATTAAATATTAAAATTCTCAGTATATGCCATTTTAAATGTTAATATTATTAATCCATTTCAATTACAACTTAGTAGACAATGTGGATTCTCACTGCCATTATTAGTTAATAGTATTCTTGAGGTTTGAAAGGTATGTAAGACAAAATAGAAATGTTTTTATAAGTATTAAATTTTGCACAAAATATGAAATACTACTTGTATGCTCAGAAACACCTGGATAATTTAGTAATAAAATCTACTAGAATTGACAATAGAATCTACTTACTGGATTGTATCCAATGGCTTTCTCAGCCTGCTCTCTTATACACATTAGGCCCAAGAGTAGCACTGCCCACAGTGAATTAGGCCCTTCCACATTAATATAAATCAAGGAAGTGCCCCCACATGACAATCTAATAGGGACATTCTCTCTTCTGATTCTCTTTACCCAGATAATCCTAGCATGTGCCAAGTTGCCAGAGAAATAACCAGAACAAAGGAAATAACACTGAAAATGAAGTTGTAGCTTTTCTCTCTAGGTTGTGATTTTTTAAATAATTAATTAATTAATTACGTTTTTAATATCCTAAATGCTGCCCTGCCCTCAAGTACCCCCTTCACAGAGTCCCTCCCCCCTGGGGGCCCTCCTCCTCCTCTGAGAGGGTGGGACCTCCCTGGATATCCTCCACCCTGGAACATCAAGTCTGGAGGGTTAGGCGCATACTAGTCCACTGAGGCCAGATGAAGCAGCTCTGTTGTGCCAGTTGTTGGGGACCCACATGGAGACTGAGCTGTACATCTGCTACATATGTGCCAGGGGCCTCAGTCCAGCATGTGTGTGCTCTTCGGTTGGTGGCTTAGTCTCTGAGAGCCCCCAAGGGTCCAGGTAGTTGACTCTGTTGGTCTTCCTGTAGAGTTCCTATCCCCTTCAGGGCCTTCAGTCCTTCCTCCTATTCTTCCATAGGGGTCCCTGAACTCATTCCACTGTTTGGCTGTGGGTCTCTGCATCTGTTTCAATCAGCTGCTGGGTGGAGCCTCTCAGATGACAGATATGCTAATCTCTTTACTGCCAGCACACAAGTATCATTTCTAGTGCCAGGGATTGGTGCTTATCCATGGAGTGGGACTCAAAGTGGGCTGGTTATTGGTTGACCATTCCCTCAGTCTCTGCTCCATTTTTGTCTCTGCATTTCTTTTAAACAGGACAAATTTTAGATTAAAAATTTTGTGGGTGGTTTGATGTCCTTATCTCTTCACTAGGAGTCCTGCCTGACTACAGGAGGTAGCCACTTCAGGCTCCATATCCCCACTGTTATACATCTTGGCTAAGGTTACCAGCACTGACTGCTGGGAACCTCCCAGATCCCAGATCTCTGACACTAGATTCTCCCCACCCCCTGACCCCTGGCAGCTACAGATTTCTAATCATTCTCCTGGCCTTCTGGCCCCTTCTCCCCACACCTGATCCTGAACCCCCATTACCCTCCCCAACCCTTCTCCCACTCAGGTCCCTTCCTTCCTTTGCCTCCTATGACTGTTTTATTTCCCCTTGTAAATGAGATTCAAGAATCCTCACATGGACCTTCCTTCTTGTTTAGCTTCTTTGGGTCTGTGGGATATTATGGATATCCTTTACCTTATAGCTAATATCCACTTATCAATAGATACATAGTATGCATGTCCTTCGGGGTCTGGGTTACCTCACTCGGGATGATATTTTCTAGTTCCATCAATTTGCCTGTAAAATTAAAAATATCCTAATTTTAATAGCTGAATAGTATTCCATTGTGTAGATGGACCACATTTTCTGTATCTATTTGATTGGGGTACATCAAGGTTGTTTCTTGTTTCTGGCTATTGCAAGTAAAGCTCTGTGAACATAGTGGAGCATGTATCTTTGTTGTATGGTGTAGTATTGTTTGGTATATGTCCAGGAGCGGTATAGCTGGGTCTTCGGGTAGAACTAGTTCCAGTTTTCTGAGACAGTGCCAGACTGCTTTCCAGAGTGGTTATACAAGTTTGCCCTCCTACCAGCAATGGAGGAGTGTTTCCCTTGTTCCACATCCTTGCCAGCATCTGCTGTCACTTGAGTGTTTGATCTTAGCCATTCAGATGGGTTTAAGGTAGAATCAGCAGTTCATTTATTTTCAGATGATGAGATCCTATATGTAATAAATCCTAAATGATATAAAAATATGATATGACTACAGTCAATTCTTCAAGGTCTTAAGATATAGGATTATTTAAAAATTCAATTATATCGTACACACTATTAGTAAACAGCTGGAAAATCAAGTTGTGAATGTAATCCTAACAATAACATGAAAAGTACTTGAAAAATGTAGGAAATGAGTGTATTTTTGAATATATAAGGTATACTTTGTGACTTAAAAAAAATTGAGCTAAATTAGAGGCCTGAATAAATGGAGAGGTACTCTGTTTATAGTTTAGGAAATTTCATGTTTTTTAGGTTAAAAACTCCTTCCAGGTTAATCTATGGATTCAATACCAATCAAAACTCACTAAGAAATTTTGTAAAACTGGACATTAGAATTCTGAAATTCATATTAACATGCCATGAGCCCAGGACAGAAGTAGTTACTCTTGTGTGTAAAAGGCTCTAAGGCTAAATGATTAGTTCATTATATTAATCTTTCTATTTTCCTGCATTCGTGGACATATTTCAGAACACACCCCATGTCATATGGATGCTTGAAATTTTTCATAATCTATTTTCACAAGAAAGTAAAGAATCAGCCGGGCGTGGTGGCACACGCCTTTAATCCCAGCACTCGGGAGGCAGAGGCAGGCGGATTTCTGAGTTCGAGGCCAGCCTGGTCTACAAAGTGAGTGCCAGGACAGCCAGGGCTATACAGAGAAACCCTGTCTCGAAAAACCAAAAAAAAAAAAAAAGAAAGTAAAGAATCATGAAGACTCAAACGCTGTGTTATAACTGCTACACAATTGCACAGTCAAAACAGGAAGCATAAGAAAACATTAGCTGATACAACAGTAAGGATTTTTCTGCCACACTTTAAAGAAATATTTAGTTTGAAAGTATCCAAGATGAGAAATAAATAATAATTCATACCTAGAAACATTAAAATCAAAGAATATCAGATATAAGAGAAATTTCTTTAAAATGCATAGAAATAAATTCTATTTCATACAAATAAACAAGAATCAATTGATGACAATTTTCTATGGTAATACTGAGTTCAAGATAAAAACAGTAAGATTTTGAAAGTATTGAAAGAAAACTATTTTAAACCTAGAACTTTAAAAACAAATCCTATTTAAAGATAACATGGCCTCTAAGACTTACCAAACAAAAGCCCACGTTGAAAACAGTTTAAGGTCAAATACACTTATGAAAAGAAAGAAATCTTGGAATGGTTGCAAAACATTTTAAAAACAAATGTTATTATATAAACTGGTAAAGTTGTACTAATGGTGCTAAGATCAAAGAAGCAAAAACCGAATACATATACACATTAAACAAGTCTTAAAATTCTTTTTTTAAAAACATACCAGTGAAGATCACTGATCTTATAGAAGTTATGTTAAACATCAAAAAAGTAAGTTAAATAATTCATAAATTTTCATGGTAAAAACATTCTACTAAGCAATTATTCACATAAGGAAGAAATGATAACAAAGAGGTGGTGGTAGAGAGAGAGAGACTGGAGAGACGGGAAGAGTTTGTGTGAGGGAAAGTGTGTAGTGGAGGGTGAGTTTTATCTAAAACTACCTTAAGCATATTGTCCAAATTGGATCACTTTAGAGACCAAGGAGGCAGGAATTAAACCCATGTCTATTCCAATCCAAATTTTATGTTCTTTCCATCAAGCAAGCATTACAAGAAAAAGACTACCAACAATGCCCTGACCCTGTCTACTCCTTTGATTTGGTAATTAAGATGAACAAAAGCCTAAACCTGAGAGGTGATTTCTCTGGTTTTCCTTGATTTTCTGAGTATCTGTGAAATAAATCTCCTTCTTTTTCATGTAAAAGAAAGCTTCCTATGATAGAAATAAACTAAGGTGTTATCTTTTCCATCTTTTCCTAGAACTCCTTAGAAGACACTGAAGACAGTGTTGACTTAGTGTCCTCCAGGTTTTCTGCAAATACCCACAGTCTGGCAAGTGGATTGTCAACTGTAAGCATTCTCACAGAATCTTTCTTTCTCTTGTTCATTCCCAGCACCTTTTCAAAAGAGATGGTAAGGTGTGATTGTATGTCCAATCTATTGTAGATTCCAGCTTGCCCTGTGCCCTCACAACTTACACTCTATTTTGACTCCTGAATTCTTCCTTCTTTTTCCATGATCTTCACACAGCTTTGGAACTGGCTTCATTCCCATTTTATAAAGAACTGGATAAGAGGAGTTTGAAGACTCCCAGCTCAAAGAATTAAATGGTGGAAGAGATAGAAAAACGAATTACCATGATATGACCATTGATAGTTGCATGAGCCATTTGGGTTCTCCAATAAACATACTCAATTGTTTCATAAATACCCAAAGAAATTCTTAAATCTCTTCATTTTTTAATGTAATATCCAGTCATCTCAAGTCTATAGATTTTTCCAGTTCTGTTGATAAGCTTCCCTCCTACCATTCTCTCAGCACTGCAACTCTGTCTACAATACTGTCAACCGTCTTACAATACATGCCTACTCAGCTTTCTATCCTACTCAAAAAATGAAACAAGCAAGCAAGCAAGCAAACAAACAAACAAACACCCCTCTTTAACTGTGCATCCCTTTGCTGCTCTGATTTCTGTGCGCTAATATGCTTTTTCTTTTGCTCATTGGATGGCATCCTTAAAGAACTCCCAAGCAGGATCTGATAGGAAGAGGAGCTACCTAAATGTGCCTGATGCCGATTCAGACACTGTGAGTTTTCACCTTTGTCATTTCCCTCTTCCCAACTGTATTGCACACATTCCGTGATTTGGCAAATATGGTTGGATGAGAAGTTTCATCTGTTTTCTGACTTGTACCCTTTGGAAGGGATTCATGAACTAACATGTCTGCAGGATTCCAGTTTGTTAAATGTCATGATCTGAGCACTAGGCAAAAGACATGTCCTAAAAGGCAGTAAGCATTCCCATTTAAAATCACAACCATATCTTGATTTAAAAAAGGGGTTGTTAGTAGTAAAATTGTCATAACTATTTTACATCCTCCCGAGTCTCAGATTTTGTAACTTCTTAAATTTTCTTCTAATCCTAGGGACCCCACATCTATCTTTGATCATGTAGCTACAGAGGGATGGGGTGTATTGAGAAAGTCAGTTGTAGTAGGAGACATTGAGCTGTGATCTATAGTACATTCCCCTAGAAACCCAGAGCTTTCCTCCATAGCATGCTATTGCTAACAAATTAGTGAACCAGAGTTTCTCCTTGTGTAATATGGCTGAGGGTAATTCATAACACTATTAAGACTTGAAACATGGCATGGCCAATGGATCAACACTACTATAAAATCTTGGACCCCAAACTTTCTCAATTTATAGAGCTCCTAATGTTTCTGTTATTCTCTCATGTAACTCCTAGGTTAAAAGTAAGTTCTCATTTCCCAAAACCTTAATAATCTCTTTTGAACTTAAGAACTATTTGAAAACAATAATTCAGGTAAACATTTTATTCTGTTCTTAAGTTGTTCTGCTGCTTACTACTAATAGGATCAGTGTACCCAATGAGTACTCTGTAGCATGCCAGATCTTAGAATCTCAACAGCTATTGCCATGTTTACTTGCCATTCAACATTAATATTTTATTTCTCCATTTTGAGCTTGATTCATTGTGTTTGAGAAAACTCAACAACCTTTTGGCTCTGTCTCCTAAGTTCGCAGATGATAGACATGTTCCACCACTCCTGGAATGAATATATATATTCAATACACACACACACACACACACACACACACACATATATATATATATATATATATATATATATATATATATACATACATATATACACATACACATATATACATACATATATATGCATATATAATTTATATGTGTGTGTATATATATATATATAATTTGTTTTAGATTGAAGAAATTGTTAAAAGCTCAACATATCACAAATGGGAATCCACTGGAAAAATAAAAAATAATATTAATAATGACACCACAAAGCGCTAGTTAGTACCTTGCCTCTTCTGTGTAGTGTCTGATGGATGCTGTGTTTCCCTTTCAAATCTTCAATGATATGCACATGAATTTACAGTGGTACCCTAGGATATAAGCACACATAATTTGGGTCCTTAAGTCTTAGATATCTGTCAAAATATTAAAATGTTAGACTATTCCAGACCTAATCTTCATTTAAAAATGATCCTCAGGTAATTTATTATGTAGTTAAAGTTTAAAATTCATGTTGCATTATTTTAAGAATAGGAAAAACAAATTCAGTTACTTATTGGCTTTCTAAGAAATAGCTTATGTGTAATTTTAGAGTTCTTGGATTATTGTTACCTTTGACTTCAGCTTAAAAGAGATTATGAGCTAAGTCACATATACCCTGTTCCTTGAAGAAATACATCATATTTGAAATACAAAGTCCTTCATAAAACAATAACAATAAAATCCATTCATTGACAGGTAGACATACACATATTAAGATAAATAGAAAGATACATAAATACATTCATATATCCACACATGATTTATATATTCATATATCCAGATATGATATATGACAGATGTTCCATATATAGCTTTCGTGCCTACATACCTATCTTTTAAAACAAATCCCAAATCTCAGCTATTTGTACTGCTATGGTCCTTGCTTCTCTGTGGTGAAAAAGATGTTCTGAAACTACTGCACCATTCACAAATGTTACTGGTCTTTTGTGTCCATCATGTTACTATGATAGTCTTTGTTTTTAGCACTGAATAATAATGCTGTATTGATTTAAAATATGCATCTCATGTTACAAATATCTTGACAAAAAATCTTTACACATCCTTATAGAATTTTTTATGTTTTTGATTGAGGTACTTTAATTTTTTGGTGCTATATTTTGCTCATTACTATTTCATGGAATACCAAAGCTATGAGTCATGGACTATCTATGTAGCCACACAGCTACAAAGTTAGCCTTGTGAGTATAGGATGTCCTGCCATACCTTTATTAAGGCTGCAGCTGTGGTTCCTCCAGGAGTGACAGCATACACCATTTGAGTGTAGAGAAACACACTTTTATGTTAACTCATAATAATGAGTGAGCTCTTCTTTTTCCTGATCATTAAATTCTAGATATTTAAACACATTGCACTAAAGTCTAGCAGCAAAAGGCAGATAGTGACAGGGATAAAGAAACAAGATTTTATTAGAAATCACTAAATGACTCCATACTCACTGCAAGACATAAAAGATTTCAGCTAACCCAAAGGAGATGCTTCCTCTTTCAGCAAACTTCCTGCCTCCTTTCCTAATGGATCTAGATGGGGTATTCTTCTCGGGTAAGAATTTTATTTACCAGAAGCAAAACAAGCAAAGCTAGTGACTTGCTTTCTTCTCTGGCTTTGGACTCCCCTGCTAGTTACATAGAACAGCACTTAGAATTGATTAATGGGGGTGGATTCTGTGACTAGAGTTTTAGAATGGCACTGAGCCACGTCTGCCATCTTTTTTTTTTTCCAGACTAGCCTTAACAGCATGATGAGTGTTTACAGTGAAACAGGAGACTATGGCAACGTGAAAGTCACTGGTGAGATCCTTCTCCACATCAGCTACTGCTACAAAACCGGCGGGCTATACATTTTTGTCAAGAGCTGCAGAAACCTGGCCATAGGAGATGAAAAGAAACAGAGGACAGATGCGTAAGCATGGAAGATGCGCCTTTACTGTCTCTACAACTGCCTTCTCTGATTGCATGCACACTTCCTTGTCAGAAGAGGTTAAAGATTCCCTTCAATTAAGAACTCGTTTGAAGTCTAAAGATAATGTTTGTATCTTTGGTTACTTGATTTGAAAGAAGCCATGATATGATTCACGAGTAACAAACATGTAGCTTGCACAGAGGCCACTCGTGGTGAGGGCAAGCTGATTGTTTAAAAATGTTGCATAATTTAATTATATTCTTTCCCCTCCTAAAATTCCCAGATCACTCCTGTGAACTTCATGTTCTTATTCTCTCTCAGAAAAAAAGATAGCGTGCGTGCACACACACACACAAAAACACACACAAACACAAACAAAAAACATGGAGTTGGTCAACTACTCCTGAGCATGAGGCCTCCCTTGGAGTATATTTGGTTATCCCCAGTGTCACTGCATTGAAGAAAGCCATTTTCTGTCTCCCTGAATCTATCAATTATGAATAGCTTCTCAGTTAGTGGTGTAACTACTTTGCTCACTTCCTAGTGTCTAGATTTTAAATGGCTCAGTGACAAATATAATCATATTTGTCCAGCATGGAAAGGAACCATCTGAAATTCTAACACATGTGCTTTAGAACTCTGGTATAATATGTCCCAATCTTGTGCATGTCTCTGTCTACTCTGATGTCCCTGTCCCAAGAGGCTTCTAAAAGAGCTAGCTAGCACAAGCCAAGGTACTGGGTTGAACTGTAAATTTGTCATTTTCCCTTTCTTCCTTTTAATTGTTTCCTTTCATTCACTCACCTGAGTAGTCTATGCCCTGACATTAGAAGATAGAACTGGCAATGAAGAGACATATATCCCCTAGAGAAGGTTGTGAGACTATCGATGTTAGCAGATTCCACTTATGGAGGAGGACAATACTGCAGCTCCTCTTGTGTTTTGTGGGTTAAGTATTGTTACCATGCCACTTTGTACACTTGACAAAACAAATATACGGCAGTGTAAAAACCAAAGACTATCAAAAGGAATGATGCCTGGGTGGTCCCACAGAACTTTGTTTGATGCCAAAGCCTGTTCTCCACCAATATTCATCACTGTTCCTTTCTTATAGAAAGCTCAGCATTATATTTATGATATTGAATTGTACAAACTGAAGTCTCTTCATTTCCATCTCTTTTCTCCACTAACCCATTCCCTTTTCTAACTGAAATCCTGGAATATTTCTAGCAGAGTATATTTGCAAATGATGATTTTTATCTTTTGTTATTTACAGTTATGTCAAGTCATACCTTCTTCCAGACAAGTCCCGAAACAACAAGCGTAAGACCAAAATCAGGACAGGTACCAATCCAGAATTCAACGAAACATTAAAGGTAAAATAAATGCTTACATAGGAACATGTTAAGTAGAACTTCGTTGATTTAGAATTAACTACACTCAAGAAGGTTGGGACAGGAATATTGTTAAGAGTTCAAGGCTAACCTGAGATAGCATAGTGACATCCAAGCAAGGCTGGCCTATAAAATGAGACCATCCCAGACTGAGACCATCCCTTATATCAAAATACAAACAAGCCAAAAAGAAAAGAACAACTAAATGTACCATTTCAAAATGCATGTGTGTGTGTGGGGGGGGGCTAGAAAACTAGAATTTGAATGGTATTAGATTTCCTGGAAGTTTTTGGAAAAGAAAAGGTAAACTATTCCTGCTTGGTTCACCCTCTGCTGTGGCTGTGGTAATACCTTAAGTTGAAATGATCCATTAAAATTACAGATTACATCTAAGCAGTATATCTTGTAACAAAATAAGTTGCACATTTGAGAAATCTGCTTTCCTGGTGTCTTGAAGGGACATTGTCTCTTTTTGTGTATTCATTGCACTGCTAACAAGGGTTATGCACTGTTCCTGACAAGGATCTCTGAGTGTGGCTAAATAGAAGTGTGTGGTCAATGAACAACATTAGCAATGTAAGGTCAGATTTTAGAAGTCTCAGAAAATGCCCAGGTTAAAGACCTTAGGTTCTAAATTCTAAAGAAATTCTTATTTCTTATGGGTAGCCACAAACAACCACTTCTCTCACTCTGAATTTATCTTGCCTGGTGAGACAGACAAAGGAATGTTAAAATGTGTTGCTAATCAAGGAAAAATGTATAGACTTATACACAGAATAAAGGCTTCAGAGTCTATCGCAGTGTGGGTTAGTTATAGAAGAAAGCCAGTAGTCTACAGGCATCAGTAGAAACATGTGCAGAAGCAGGGGTCAATATTAACACAGATCAAATGAAGATGAACAAGCACAGGCTGGGTGTGAAACCAGTGGTCATAATAGGATAGCAAAGATGAGCCCAAGCAGAATGTATAAACACAGCGATAGAGAAATTCAGGGAGCAAAGCATCAAAGTCAATCTGCTAGTAACTGATGGGACAGGAATACATACCAAGCCAAGCTCAGAAATCAGTCAGTCTGAAGTATGACCCAGATGGATATACAGAAGAACAGATGAGAGGATAGGTGCTCATGTCCCTGGTTAGTATCTTCTGGGGGGGGGGGGCAGGAAGCAAGCCCATAATACCTACTTTCTGCTCAACCTATATATATAGTGTTTTTTTTAACTTCTGCACTTAACAATGGGCTTTATGAAGCTTAGGCTACAAATTTCTCATGTTAATACTTTTCCAGATTTAAGGATTTTTATTCTGGATAAGAAAGTTGGAATATTGTTATATTAAACCTAGAGCTACAAGGTAGACAAGAGAAAAACAAAAACAGGTAAAATTTGAAAGAGGTTTCTTTATCAACTAATCCTTTCATATTTTCTCTGAAGTTTGCTGACCCCTACAATAAATCATATAAATAAATAGAAATAACAATATATAATAATATATAAATATATTTATACATACATAATTATTAACTAGGTATAACCTAGATTTTTTGCAGCCTAACTTCAATTGTAGGAAAAATAGAATGGCTCTTTATTCATATAGCTGATGCCTGTGGTCTGAAAATTAATGAAGCAAATTTCAACCTGCTCTACAATTAGACCCCTCCTTGCAGAGTGTGATGTTTTCAATCTTATTTGTAGTATACCATCAGCCACACCCAGCTGGAAACAAGAACTCTGCAGCTCTCAGTCTGGCACTATGATCGGTTTGGACGCAACAGTTTCCTGGGAGAGGTGGAGATTGCTTTTGACTCATGGAACTTTGAAAATCCGTGTGATGAGTGGTTTGTGCTTCAGCCGAAGGTAGGAAATACTTACAGCTATACAATTAGACAAGTTTGAGCCAAAGTAATATTCCAGGCCTGAAGAAGCTGAAGCTTCTAAATTTTGAGTAATAATCTGAAAAGATTATTAAAATTTGGGTAGATGTTATAAATCCATCATTTTTAAAGCTCTTTATAGATACATGCTGTATGATGTAAGAAGACATGTAATCATACATGCGTGAGTTTTACTACTGAAGTTCATTTATCCACTGGAGAATTCCACAAATTGCTAAAAGGACCACACTATATGATCCCATTAGAACAAGAAGGTCTTTGTCTTTATGCCATCAAAAACAAATTCATAGAGCATGACCAATCTCAAAATATTATCTCTTTCTCATTCTTTATAATTTACAGCATAAACAGGAATCTTTTCCTTGACTCACACGAGAAAGTGATCACTATATAAAATAATTTTAGTTTGGGCATTCATAAAATGCCAATATAGAATAGCATGTTCAACCCTAGAGAAAACAATGGCTTGGATTCATTACAAACAACTAAATTTTCTTCACATTTACAGTCAATTTCTATGTGAGAAGGAAAATGCGAAAGTTATATTTGTGCTGCCTGTTACTATTCCTTATATGTAGTGACAAGAAAGAAAGAAAGAAAGAAAGAAAGAAAGAAAGAAAGAAAGAAAGAAAGAAAGGAAGGAAGGAAGAAGAAGAAAGAAAGAAAGAAAGAAAGAAAGAAAGAAAGAAAGAAAGAAAGAAAGAAAGAAAGAAAGAAAGAAAGAAAGAAAGAAAGAAAGGGAAAGGAAAGGAAGAAGGAAAGGAAAGGAAAGGAAAGGAAAGGAAAGGAAAGAGGAAAGGAAAGGAAAGGAAAGGAAAGGAAAGGAAAGGAAAGGAAAGGAAAGGAAAGGAAAGGAAAGGAAAGGAAAGGAAAGGAAAGGAAAGGAAAGAGAAAAAGAAAACACATTTGGTAAAAACTGAACTGAAATTAGCATTGGTTTGCTTATAGCTTCAAAATGCCTATGTGATCTTGGAGAAGTTATTTCCTAAACCTTGGTGTTCTAATTTGTAACATAGCCACTAGTATGGTAGCTGTTGCTCCAGCTCAGAGATCTGGGGTATCTGAAGTGTTTTTCCCTCTCAGAGAGCTGACATTATGTTTGAATAAGCATTTTCTGTAAGTCTGTCAGCATTCTATTAGGCACACTGGAAGTTGGCATTAAAAAGCTTGGGAGTACTTGCATTGATGAGGAGCTTGGTCCAGATTGGCACATCTTAACTAGACCTTGGAGTCCCTTGGCTTTCTATTCTTCTTTGATTTTAATTTCAGGGTTCACACATTGTTGACCTCCTTCCCTAGCCTGTACATTATTAGCTATAAGTAGGTGATAGCTCTCTACTGTGTATATGCAGTACAAAAAGAGACCATTTTTTTCCTCTTCCAACAGTCAAAACAATACCTTTGGCCTACCTGGATCTTTTAATTCTAATTATATTATCCTTTTTCCTAATGACTCACTGGTCATTAGACTCATCAGTGAGATAACATGCATTGGTTAGGACAAAAACATTTACAACATATTCTGGTCCTAATGGTAAGATTGCCACAAAAGAAATCAGACCCAATAAATAGTACTAATGGAAAAGTAAACAACACTAGAGAAAATATTCAAATGAAGTTCCCCATATCACCATCAGTGGTAACAGTCAGTACTAATACTTAGTCATCACAACTCCATGCGGTGAGTTCTCCCCATTTTATATATGAAGAAGCCAAGACTTAGAAATTAAATTCAACTTACTGGTTGAGTTAAACTACTAGCCTTAAAGTTGGTGAAAATACATTATAAACATCTTAGGAGTTATATTTGGCCTGTATGAACTAAAGTTTAATTTTTTTAAAATATTACATAATAGTAAGCACATGGCTGAAATGAATGTGATAGAGAAGGAAGACATCATAAAGTTGTTCTGATATTTTTATATATGGGAACCATTTGATCATTTACAATTGAGCATTTGTAACTTAATGCAAAGATTTAGCATAAAACTGTTGGCAGACTTAGCAGTTGTCGATGGCTTAAATCATTTTTACATAGTATTGTTACAAGTAATCTCGGTTACTTTTGCTCTGCCAGTATCATAGACAAGAAGAAACTAGCCAAGAACTGTTTTATTTATTTATTTATTTATTTATTTATTTATTTATTTATTTATATAGCTGTTGTATCACTTGGTGTTTAACAGAAGTAAATGGCAGAAGCATGTAACTCCAGTATGGCTCTCATGTAGGCCATGGATATCGTGACCCTTATTCTGTAAATGTAGTTTGTAAATAGACAGACTTAAAGAATCTCTGATCCTCAGTTACAAAAGTGTTATAAATCTTACATGGGCCCAAGGACTCTAGACTTTTCTGCTCTTGTCAATAAATAACACTACAACTTACATATCAAAATTTCTCACTGCTTTACAATTGTGCTGTATGCCTATGTATGGATATCTAAGAAGCTTATGTGCTAAAGATATTCCTATGGAACCCTTCTAGTGAATAATAATGGCAGTTTCCTTTCTCTGGCTCTTTAAGACCTTCCATCCTTCTTAAACTGCAGCTCTCTATACTTTCTGCTTCTTTTATTTTACATACAAAGGCCTTACCTTTGTACTCTTTCAAGCTGTTCAACTATTTGTATTAGTATGGAAAGGAAAGGAAAGGAAAGGAAAGGAAAGGAAAGGAAAGGAAAGGAAAGGAAAGGAAAGGAAAGGAAAGGAAAGGAAAGGAAAGGAAAGGAAAGGAAAGGAAAGATGCTCAGGATGCATCTATTGCCACAGTCTCACTGTTGTTATTGTGGTTGCTGCTGCTGCTGCTGCTGTTGCTGCTGCTGCTGCTGCTGCTGCTGCTGCTGGCCACAGGTCTTGCTGTGTCACTTGTATTGCAGCAACCTACACAGCTAGCCTCTTGGCTACTTTTGTTGCTTGCCCTTCCTTCCACTCATCTATGCCTCCTCAGATGCCGCTCGCAGCCGTCTACTTTCCTGGCTCTTTCTGCTGGTTTCTCAAAGGATGTTCTGCTGCCTCTGTAGTCACTGCTACTCCACTGGCTCTGCAGCCTCTTTCCTTGCATCTTAGCCCTCTCTACTAAATGTAGGCAAAAACAGAACAAATTGAGAGAATATTTTCATTGTATTTAATATTGCATCTCCATGGGAGATAACATAAGGAGATTTACCACTTGGCTCACCTAATGCATACAACAGTTTGCTTCTACAGGGAAAAACAGGCACAGAACATTTGGATCAATCAAAAACGTCTCATGCAAATGAATATCTTGATACTAATCACAGCACTATGTTTTCCTCAAGTGACAAGAAAACTTTCATACAAATGAAAGTTTATGTTGGAACCGAACATAGCACTGTCCTTTCTTGCCAGTTCATTCTGTACCAATCACAGCAAGCCTATTATACAAAGGAAAGTTGTGTTGAACCAACTGAAGCATCATCAGTCTTACACTAGTAACAGCAAGACTTCTATGTGAATAAATTTCTTCTTACAGCAAATATGGCATAATGACATACATCCAGTAATTAAAATCATTCAGACAAATGAAGGTTACTGTTTTGAAAAATCATGAGAATGCCAGCTTTTTGCAAGTGACTGGAGGCATCTCAGGCAAATGAAGTTTTGTATTTGAACTAATCACACCACTTACTTTTAAACCATTCATAGAAGCCCTACTATGCATTATGCCCAGATAAAACCAAGTCTCTAGTGGAAATAAAGGTTTATGTTTAACAATCAAAGCACTGTTAGCCAAGTCACAATACTGTTAGATGTGGAACAATCACAGAACTCAGTTTAAAAGTGGCCACAATAAAACTATATTACAATTGAAGAAATATTTTTGCACCAATTAAAATTTTCCACATGTTCAATGATAGAAGTTAAGTATTCATGGCAAATGAAGGCTTGTATTTGGACCACTCATACCACTAACCCTAACTTGCTGTGCAAATGACAGTATCTATATGTACCAATCAAAACATTCCCATTTCATCACATACAGAAGCAAGCAGTCAATGAAAATGAGGGCTTGTTGTTGCACTAATCACAACACTCAATTTAACCTGTCACCATGTCCTTGCTATGCAAATGAAGGCCTATGCATGCACCTTTCACACCATTCTCTATTTGATCACATACAGAAGTAAGCATTCACTGCAAATGAAGGTTTCTATTAGTCCAATCACAACAATGACATTAATCTAGATACAATGACCTTTCTTTGCAAATGATGGTCTCTGTATGAACCAATCACATCATTCATCATTTGATCACATACAGAAGTAATCAGTCAATGTAAATGAAGGCTTGTATTTGGACCAATCATAACACCTCATTTAAACAATTCACAATGGCCTTTCTATGCAAATGATGGTCTCTATCTGTACCAATCACAGCATTCTGCTTTTGATCACATACAAAGTAAACATTTAATGCAAATGATGGTATGCATTTGGACCAATGACAACATTTACATTAATCCAGAAACAATGTCCTTGCTATGTAAATGAAGGTCTGTGAATATAGCAATCACAGCATTCTCCATTTGAACACATACAGAAGTAAACATTCAAAGCAAATGAAGCCTTCTATTAGTTCAATCACAACACTCACACTAATCTAGACACAATGACCTTTCTTTGCAAATGATGGTCTCTATATGGACCAACCACAACATTCTCCATTTGATCACATACAGAAGTAATCATTCATTCAATGCAAAAGAAGACATGTATTTGGACCAGTCACACCACTCACTTTAAACCAGTCACAAAGGCCTTTCTATGCAAATGATGGCCTTTATATGCTCCAATAATAGGAATCTTCATTTGATCACTATCAGAAGTAAGCATTCAATTCAATGATGGCTTCAATTTGGACCAGTCAGAATACTCACATTAATCTAGACACAATGGCCTTTCTTTGCAAATGATGCTCTCTATAAGAACCAATCACAAAAGCCGGGTGTGGTGGCGCACTCCTTTAATCCCAGCACTCAGGAGGCAGAGGCAGGCAGATTTCTGAGTTCAAGGCCAGCCTGGTCTACAGAGTGAGTTCCAGAACAGCCAGGGCTATACAGAGAAACCCTGTCTCAAAAAACAAACAAACAAAAAAGAACCAATCACAATATCCTCCATTTGATCACGATCAGAAGTAATCAGTGGGTGGATGGTGGTGGCTCACGCCTTTAATCCCAACACTTGGGAGGCAGAAACAGGCGGATTTCTCTGTTCGAGGCCAGTCTGGTCTACATAGTGAGTTCCAGGACAGCCAGGGCTACACAGAGAAAACCTGTCTCGAAAACCAAAAGAAGAAGAAGAAGAAGAAGAAGAAGAAGAAGAAGAAGAAGAAGAAGAAGAAGAAGAAGAAGAAGAAGAAGAAGAAGAAGAAGAAGAAGAAGAAGAGGAAGAAGAAATTAGTCAGTGCAAATGAAGGCTTGTTTTTGCAACAATCAAAATACTCACTGTAAACCTTTCACAATGGCCATGCTATGCAAATGAATGTCTATATATGTACCATTCAGAGCATTCTACATTTGATCACATAGAGAAGTAAGCATTCAATGCAAACAAAGGCTTCTATTTAGACCAATCACAACACTTATTTTATATCATTCACTATAGCATTCATATGCAAATGAATGTCTGTGTATGCACCAATCACAGAGATCTTCATTTAATTAGTGTTAGAACTACTCATTCAATGCAAATGATGTCTTTTATTTGGACCAATCAGAACACTCCCATTAATCACAACACAATGGCCTTGTTATGCAAATGAATGTTTATATATGGACCAATTACAACATTCTACATTTGATCATGTACAGAAGTAAGCATTCAATACAAATGAAAGCTTGTATTTGGACCAATGACAGCACTCACTGTAAACCAGTCACAATGGTCTTTCCATGCAAATGATAGTCTTTATTTACTCCAATAACAGTGATCTTTATTTGATCACTGTCAGAAGTAATCATTCAATTTGAGCCAGTTAGAATTCTCACATCCAGACACATGGCTTTGTTACACAATGATGGTCTCTGTATGCACCAATCACAGCATTCCCCATTTTATTGCATTTATAAGTAAGCAGTAAATGCAAATGAAGGCTTTGTTTTGTACCAATCAGAACACTTTAAACCTGTCACAATGGCCTTGCTATACAAATAAAGGTCTCTGTATGCACCAATCAAAACATACTCCATCTTATCACATAGAGAAGTAAGCAGTCAATGCAAATGATGGCTTCTATTGGGACCAATCACAACACTCAGTTAAAACCTGTCACAATGGCCTTACTATGCGAATGGATGTCTATATATGTACTATTGAAAGCATTCTCCACTTGAGCACATACAGAAGTAATCATGAAATGCAAATGAAGACTTGTATTTGGACCAATGGTCTTGCTATGCAGATGAAGGTACCTGTATGCACCAATCAAATCATTCTCCATCTCATCACATAGAGAAATAAGGAGTCAATTCAAATGAAGGCTTGTTTTTCCACCATTCACAACACATAGTTTAAACCAGTCATAATGGCCTTGCTATGCAAATGAAGGTCTGTGAATGCACCAATCACAGAATGCTCCATTTGAACACATAAGGAAGTAATCATTTAGTGAAAAAGAAGGCTAGTATTTGTACCAGTCAGAACACTCACACTAATCTAGACACAATGGCCTTTCTTTGCAAATGATGGTCTCTATAAGAACCGATCACAGCATTCTCCATTTGATCACATACAAAAGTAACCATAACATGAAAATGAGTTAGGAGTCTTTCTTCTCCTCCATTCTGATTATCATTAGAATTGGTCTTTTCAATGTTTCCTGAATTTCTTAGATGGTTTGGGTCAGGAATTTTTTTATATTTTGAATTTTCTTTGACAGTTTTGTCAATCTCTTCAACTGTACCTTTTACACTTGAGATTCTCTGTTCAATATCTTGTATTCTGTTGGTAATACACCTGGAATTCCTAGGTTTTCTATTTCCAGGTTTGCCTCCATTTGTGTTTTCTTTATTGTTCCTACTTCCACTTTTAGGTCTTGGATTGCTTTATTCATTTTCTTCACCTTTTTCCCCTGTGTTTTCATGTATTTCAATCAGTGAATTATTGATATCCTACTTAAAAGACTCTATTATCTTCATAAGCTAGGATTTTAGGACACATTCCTGGTTTTCAGGTCTGTTGGTGTATTCAGGGATGTTGTGGTGGGATTCCCATGTATTTTGGCTTCTGTTGCTTATGGTCTTGTGCTTGCCTTTCGCCATCTGGATATTCCTGGTGTTTGTTGGTCTGGGTCTCCGGTAGGCCTGTGGCCCTGGCTGTATCAGACCACCGGTGAGAGGTTCCAACTGGAAGCACTTCACAGGGCAGAGAAGCTGCTGATCTGTTGCCCTTGCTGCAGTAGATCTCCTGGGAGGCCTTCAGACTGTTGGGTCTTCAGTGGAGCAGTCAAGCTATTGTCCAAGTGCTTTGAGTGCAGCAAACACTCAACTGCTCTGAGTACAGAGGGTCCTCAACTTTTCTGAGTGCAACAGGTCCTCTAGGATGGACCAGAATGTGGTGTCTTCACTGGAGCAGATCAACTTGGAGCCTGCCTCAGCAGCAAGGCCCTGGCAGAAGAAGTAGAAGGGACAGAAGGGTCCCAGTTTATTTTTTTAATATTTCCTGCAGCATCTGTCTGCACACTGGAACTCACCCTGTGCCCAGCTCTCAATATCCAAATTTCTCCCAGAGAGAACTGGTCTCCCAGGAGTGCTGACCAACAGGCTTATAGGAGCAACAAGTCACAGACAGAGAAAGCAAGACCAGCTAACACCAGTGATAACTAGATGGCAAGAGGGAAGAGCAAGAACAGAAGAAAAAGAAACCAAGGCTAATTGGAATCATCAGAACACATTTCTCCCACCACAGCAACCTGGAAACTGCAAGACACTGGAAAAACAGGACTCTGATTTAAAATCACATCTCATGATGATGATAGGGGACTTTAAGAAGGACATAAATATCTCCCCTAAAGAAATACAAAAGAACACAGGTAAACAGGTAGAAGAAGTACATAAAGAAGAAACACGAAAAATCATTAAAAAATTACAGCAAAACACACACACACAAAAGTGAAGGAATTAAACAAAATGATCCAGGATCTAAAATTAGAAATACAAACAATAAGAAATCACAAAGGGAGACAACCCTGGAGATAGAAAACCCAGGAAAGAGATCAGGAGACATAGATGCAAGCATCAAAAAGAGAATACAAGAGATACAAGAGAGAATCTCAGGGGCAGAAGATACCATAGAACACATTGAAAGAAAAGTCAAATAAACCCAAAAGACGAGAACCACACAAACATAATTCCACCTCTAACAAAAAAAGTAACAGGAAGCAACAATCACCATTCCTTAATATCTCTTAACATCAATGGACTCAATTCCCCAATAAAAAGACATAGATTAATATACTGGATATGTAAACAGGACCCAGCATTTTGCTGCATAGAGGAAACACACCTCAGTGACAAAGATAGACACTACCACACAGTAAAGGGCTGGAAAAATTTTTCCAAGCAAATGGTCCCAAGAAACAAGCTGGTGTAGCCATTCTAATATCAAATAAAATCTACTTTCAACTAAAAATTATCAAAACATATAAGGAAGGACACATCATATACATCAAAGGAAAAAGCCACCAAGATGAACACTCAATTGTGAACATCTATGCTCCAAATGCAAGGACACCCACACTCATAACAGAAACTTTGCTAAAGCTCAAAGCACACATTGTACCTCATGCAATAATAGTGGGCGACTTCAATGTCCCACTCTCATTAATAGACAGATCATGGAAACAGGAACTAAACAGAGACACAGTGAAACTAGCAGAAGTTATGAATCAAATGGATTTAACAAATATCTATAGGATATTTCATCAGTACCTCATGGTACCTTCTCAAAAATTGAGCATATAATCAGTCACAAAACAGGCCTCAACAAATGCAAAATGATTGACATAATCCCATGCATCCTATAAGATCACCACAGACTAAGGCTGGTGTCAGTAGCAAGAGAAACAACAGAAAGTCCACGTACATAAGGAAGCTGAACAGTGCCCTACTCAATGATATTATGGTCAAGGAAGAAATGAAGAAAGAAATTAAAGACTTTTTAGAATTTTATGAAAATGAAGACACAACATATCCAAACTTATGGAATACAATGAAAGTAATACTAAGAGCCAAACTAACAGCTCTGAATGCCTCTAAAGAGAAACTGGAGAAAACATAAACTAGCAACTTAACAGCATGTCTGAAAGCTCTAGAACAAAAAAAGCAAATTCACCCAAGAAGAATAGACAACAGGAAATAATCAAACTCAGGGCTGAAATCAACCAAGTAGAAACAAACAAACAAACACTATACAAAGAATCAACAAAATCAGGAGCTGGTTCTTTGAGAAAATTAACAAGACAGATAAACCCTTAGTCAGACTAAACAGAGGGCACAGGGACAGTATCCAAACTATCAAAATCTTAAATGAAAAGGGAGAGATAACAACAGAATAGAGGAAATTTAAAAAATCACCAGATCCTACTACAAACATCTATACTCAACAAAACTGGAAAATGTGGATGAAATAGACAATTTTCTAGACAGATACCAAATACCAATGTTAAACCAGAATCAGATGAACCATCTAAATAGTCCCATGACCCTTAAAGAAATGGAAGCAGTCATTAAAAAATCTCCCAATCAAAAAATCCCACAAGCAGATGGGTTTAGTGCAGAATTCTATCAGACCTTCAAAGAAAACCTAATACCAATACTCCTCAAACTATTCCACAAAATACATACAGAAGGAACACTACCTAATTGTTCACTGTTATGCTGATACCAAAACCACACAAAGACCCCACAAAGTAATTGTACTTCAGACTAATTTCCCTTATGAGTATTGATGCAAAAATACTCAAAAATTCTCACAAACTGAATCCAAGAACACATCAAAATGATCATTCATCATGATCAAGTAGGCTTCATCCCAGGGATGCAGAGATGGTTCAATACAGAAATCCACCAACATAATCTACTATATAACAAAACTCAAATTAAAAAAATATACAGGGTTATTTCATTAGATGCAGAGAAATCATTTGACAAAATTCAACATACTTTCATGTTAAAAGTCTTGGAAAGATCAGGAATTCAAATCCCATACCCAAACATAACAAAAGCAATATACATATAACCAGTAGCCAACATCAAACTAAATGGAAAGAAACTTAAGCAATCCCACTAAAATCAGGGACTAGACAAGGCTGTCCACTCTCTCCCTATCTATTCAATATAGTACTCAAAGTTCTAGTTAGAGCATTTAGACAAAAGGTCAAAGGGATACAAATTGGAAAGGTAGAAATCAAAATATCACTATTTGCAAATGATATAATACTATACTTAAGTGACCCCAAAAATTCCACCATAGAATTCCTAAACCTGATAATCATCTTCAGCAAAGTCACTGGATATAAAATTAACTCAAACAAATCAGTAGCCTTCTTCTATTCAAAGAATAATTGGGTTGAGAAAGAAATTAGGGAAATAACACACTTCATAATAGTCATAAATATAAAGTATCTTTGTGTGACCCTAATCAAACCAAAGAAAGATCTATATGACAAGAACTGCAAGTCTTTGAAGAAATAAATTAATTAATTAAAAACAACAACAACAACAACAAAAAACCCTCAGAACATGGAAAAATCTCCCATTCTCATGGATTAGCAGGAATAACATAGTCAAAATGGCTTTCATCAAGATGATGAAAGCAATCTACTGATTCAATGCAATCCCCATTAAAATTCCATCTAATTCTACATAGAGTTAGAAAGAGCAATTCTCAAATTCACTTGGAATAACAAAAAACCCAGGACAACAAAAACTTTTCTCAACAATGAAAAAACAACTGAGGGAATCACTATCCCTCACCTCAAGTTGTACTATAGAGCAATCATGATTAAAACTGCATGGCATTGGTACAGTGAGAGGCAGGTTAATCAATGGAATAGAATTGAAGACCCAGAAATGAACCTATACACCTATGGTCACTTGATCTTTGACAAAGGAACTAAAACCATCCAGTGGGAAAAAAGACAGTATTGTCAACAAATGGTGCTAGTTCAAATGGCAATCAGCATGTAGAAGAATGCAAATTCATCCATTCTTATCTCTCTGTACAAAGCTCATCTCCCAGTAAATCAAGGACTTCCACATAAAATCAGATAAACTGAATATAATATGAAAGAAAATGGGGAAAAATCTTGAACGCATGTACATAGGGGAAATTTTCCTGAACAGAACACCAATGTCTCATGTTCTAAGATTAAGTATGGGCAAATGGGACCTCATAAAATTGCTAAGCTTCTGTAAAGCAAAAAACACTGTCAATAGGACAAAATGGCAATCAACAGATTGGGAAAAGATCTTTGCCCATCCTTCATCTAATAGAGGGATAATATCCAATATATACAAAATCTCAAGAAGTTAGACTCCAGAGAAACAAATAACCCTATTAAAAATTGAGAAACAGGGCTAAACAGAGAATTCTCAATTGAAGAAACTCAAACGGCCAAGAAGTACCTAAAGAAATGTTCAACACCCTTAGTCATCAGGGAAATGCAAATCAAAAATACACTGAGATTCCACCTCACACCAGTCAGAATGGCCAAGATCAAAAACTCAGGTAACAGCAGATGCTGGCGAGGATATGGAGAAAGAGGAACACTCCTTCATTGCTAGTGGGATTGCAAGCTACTGAAAACACTCTGTAAATCAGTCTGGCAGTTCCTCAGAAAATTGGACATAGTACTACCTGAGGATCCAGCTATACCTCTCCTGGGCATATACCCAGAAGATGCTCCAACATGTAATAAGGACATATGCTCTGCTATGTTCATAGCAACTATATTTATAATAGCCAGAAGCTAGAAAGAACCCATATGTTCCTCAACGGAAGAATAAATATAGAAAATGTGATACATTTACACAATGAAGTACTACTCAACTATTAAAATCAATGACTTCACGAAATTCACAGGCAAATGGATGGATCTAGAAAATATCATCCTGAGTGAGGTACTCATTCACAAAAAATCCTCACTGCGTATTAGGAAAAGAGTGTGGATTACCCAAGATACAACTCATGGACCACATGAAGCTCAAAAGGAAGAAAGACCAAAGAGTGGTTTCTTCAGTCCTACTTAGAAAGGGGAACAAAATAATCAAGAAAGTAGAGGGTGGGAGTAAAATTTAACCTGATTAAGTACTTGTAAAATCATTTCTTGGAAGCACCTATAATACAAGAAAGCACACACATCCATATATCAGACTAACTCAGAGACAGGGTTTGAGTATACGTGCTATGGGAATGCCAAGGTTCCAGGAGGTAAAGTTTCCTTGAAACTCTTTGCCTCATGACTGCTTTCAGGCTTTAGTCCTACCAAGCAAACTATACTTGAGTGGGTGTAGCAGATCTTATCTTCAGTGTTTACATAACAAAGAGCAATAAGAGGCCATTTTAAACCAAATAAAATGTAGTTTGTTTCCTGAAAGTAAGATTACTTTCCAAAGTACATTAATGGAAAAATATATTAGCTGAGGTAAAATTTATACAAGTTCTTTGTAGTCCATGTGTTTGACATGATTAAAGCCTTCATTTAGAGTTCATTTATGAAAGTATAGAAAACAACCAGAATAACAAATAAAAGTTAGATTCCATGTAGTTAGGTATAACATAGTTAATTCTATGTAGATTACTTACCAGATAATTTCCATTTCAAAATAACTGTATTAGAGAATGCTAATTAGGACTTATATGATTCCCCACAACATTGTTTACTTTTATTGCTACCAACAGCATCTTATACCTATGGCAGCTTGTATTAGACCAATAAAAATTGATTGTTATAGTTAAAACCAAACTTCTTATGTAAATGATTGCTTATGTTTAAACCAATCAAAGCACTTATTTTTAGCCAAGTCACAATAAAATTTCTACAAAAATGAAGGACTGTGTTTTCACCAATCAGAGCATTCTCCTTCTAGTGTCAGAAGTAAGCATATTATGCAAATGAAGGCTTGTGTATGGACTAATCACACTATTCACTTTTAAATCAGTCATGATAGCCTTACTATGCAAATGAAGGATTGTGTATGCACCAATAACAAAATTGTTTACCTTTACTAATGGCATAAGTATCTTATTCAAATGAAGGTTTGTGTTTAGACCAATCCAAAGAATGTTTTGTACCAGTTAAAAGCAAATATCTTATGCAAACGAAGGTTTAAGTTTAAACCAATTAACACACTTACTTGTAGCCAAGTCACAATAGCCATACAATGCAAATGAAGGACTGTGTATGTACCAGTCATAGTATTCTCCATTTAATCACTCTCAGATATAAGCATTGTATTTAAATGAAGAGTTGTATTTGGGCCAATCATGGCCACAAAAACCAGAAATAACTTTGCATTCACATATTTGTTTCCCTAAAGTGTTTAACTTCATTTCTATTGTGACAGCTGTCTTTGTACACAAATCAAAGTATGTAATATTGAATTATATACTTATTGGTTTATATACTTACCACTGCAAATGTGCCTGCCATTAACAACCTTAGAGATTTATATAGCTAACTCTTTGTGAGCATGGCTTTATCAGAGGGAAATACATTTTCTTTGTAGAGGTTATTCTGCTCATTAATCTGGTGAATTTGAAATGTGTGTAGTTTAACACAGCTTCCAAACTCCATTTGAGCACGGTCTTAAATGGCTTTGCATCCCCAAAGTCTTATAAAGGTGGCCTTAGGAAAAAGTAAGCAGTTTGGATGTTATAGGAAGATTACTTAAAACTGTGTTAAGCTGGGCAGTGGTGGCACACGCCTTTAATCCCAGCACTTGGGAGGCAGAGGCAGGTGAATTTCTGAGTTCGAGGCCAGCCTGGTCTATAGAGTGAGTTCCAGGACAGCCAGGGCTACACAGAGAAACCCTGTCTCAAAAAACAAAACCCAAAACAAAACCTGAGTTAAATTCTACTATGCTTTTCTGAGCAGAAATTAGTTGGATAATAAAAATGATGCTGTGGATATACCCCCAATATATATGTTCAGACTTCAAAAGGACTCTACACTTTAACTATATTTCATATATTATTATGTTACAAAATGCACTGGTTTTTTGGTTTTTGTTTTGTTTTGTTTTGTTTTTGTTTTTGTTTTTGTTTTGTCAACAAGCTAGGGTCATCTGAAAAGAGGGAATTTTGTTGAATAATGATTTATATGGGTGAGGACCACATAACAAACAGTTCCACCACTAGACAGGCAGTCTTGAGTTGTCTTTTAACAAGATGATATGCAGTATTCTAACTTACTTTTACTTATCTCTTCTTGGTAAGGTGGAGTTGGCTCCTGATATTAGCCTTCAATACAAAGGAGAGCTAACCATTGTTTTGCGTTATATTCCTCCAGAGGAGAACCTAATATTCCCAGCAGGACAACGTCAAGGTAGGGTAAAAAATCAATATCCTTGATCAGTAACATTCTGTTTATACAACTGTGTAAGTAGAGTTTAGGGTTACTTTCCTAATACAACAATGAAATAAAGTTGGAGTAACTGTCTTTTGAGAGTTAAGTACATACTATAATGTATTTAGAGAACAGGAATACATGAAGAAAACCCATACTTAGAAACCAACCCTGATGGGGAGACTCATTACTCATCAGTTCAAAAGATACACAATCTTTCCCAAAGTAGGAAAGATCTCTTATGTGAGGGGAGGGGGTTCTAGGACGCTGCTCTATGGACTCATTTACAGCTACTCAGGGAGTCTGAAGTAAAGAAAAATATCTGGCATAAGACACAAAAAAACAAAGGGAAAATCCAGATGAGATCAATTTGAATTTTTTCTGGTTTTTTCCTCCTTCCATTAACATCTTAGGCAGCTACCTTTATCTTGCTATTCATGGCCACTTTCCTCAGTCTTTCCCTGTGAAAGTAACTCATCTCATGGTCTGAGTTTTCTTATGTCAAATGAGCAGTGTCTGTAGTTCTTTGTGTTGGGTTGAATGAAGCCTTATGGTCTTTACCCCATCCATTTTGGCAATGCCGGGAGGTCATCCTTGAAAACAGGCAAGTAACATTATTCAGACTGATCAGGTTATAGAAAGGAATATATGTATGTGTATATACACATATGCATGCAATAACACTCAATGAAAAAAGAGACCATGAATTTGAAAGAGAGCATGAAGGGATGTATGGGAGAGTTTGGATGGAGGAAAGGGCAGGATGAAATGATATAATTATAATTTTAGAAATAAAAGAAAATTATTAAAAATAATGTTGTGAAGATTAAATTGATACATATAAGGTATTTCAAAGAGTATTAAATAAAGGTGGTAGTCACATAGTGGTTATTGCTCATGTTGAACCTATTACATCAGAATAAGTATGGGAAGTGAAAAAGTTTTCTCCCAAACCCAAAATTTAACTGAATCTAGAGCTGACCTTGCCTGAAGCTGACAATTTATAAAATGGAAGTTATAGACTCTTCCCTTTGTTAAGTTAGTTTAATATATCAAAGTCATAGAAATGTCTCTCTGTGTCTGGCTTTCACCATAACTCTTAGTAAGAATAGGATGGTGGGCTAGGAAGGATGTTTTCCATTCCATTCCTTTAGAAGCTTTACAGGGCTGTGGTTAAATTTTTTAAAAAGAAAATAAATAAAAATTAAAGAGAGGCAATGACTTTATGAGTGAAATATATTATGGGAGTACTGGAAGGAACTGGAGAAGGAGAGTACTGGTGGTTATAATCAAGAAGTAATCTACACAGGTATGAAATTTTCAAACTTTACATTTTTATTTATTTATTTAATTTATATTTAAATTAAATTTAAATTAAAAATAAAATTATTTACTTGTTTTAATTTATGTCTTTATTTTTTAGTATAGACAAAAATGAAAGACTTATGCAGAAGTCTATTAGGATAGAAACCTTCATAAATATTTATATATTATTTATATATATATTGTTTATATATAATAACAAAAAAGCTTGATTGTCAGAAAAGAAAGTAATTATTTGTAGATGCCCTTTGGAAATTGTGAAGTAGAATCTCTAACCTCCACCACCTCTTCTTTCATTGGTTTGTGCAGAAAAGAAGATCTTTAAAAAGGGAAAGAAGAAAGAGTCATCTGCCATTTCTGGGGGAATACTTGAAGTGTTCATCAAAAAAGCAAAGAATCTGACAGCGGTAAAATCAGGAGGCACTTCTGACAGCTTCGTCAAGGGGTAATTTTGCTTTAGCTCATCTCAGATAACACTCACTGGTGTGGAAGGGAACTATGAGCCATTAGACAATGGTATTTGTGAGAGGCCCACACTCTGCTTATTGGGTGTACTTTGGAAGAACTATCCTTAAGTCCTTGCTCCTATACCTAAAGCAATGTCAGTATGGATGAGAGTTTGTGTTCCAGGTTTTGCTGTGCTTCTAGCACATTTTTTTTGAGGTCCCACTACTCTGAAGTTTGGAAGACTTTCCCAGGAGACTCATTTCTTAGGAAAAAAGCATTATTTTCTATGTATAATTAGACTTTTTTTTTTTTGCTCTTTTATCATTTGGTACAACAAACAAAATATTAAATATTTGCTGTTTTGCTCTCTTGGGGAACATTGTAAAATGCAGAAAAATTTCAGTATCTGCCTGAGAGTATGTGAGAGAGGCTTAAGGACTATCAGGTATATATTATATATTGCATATATATATATATATATATATATATATATATATATATATATATAGTTAGGCCATATACAGCAAATGGCAGTTTCTTTAAAGAGTACTACCCTTTAAATGGATATTCTTGCCCATTCTAGGCAATCCAAATAGCAAATATCCCTTGTTTCTGACTATTGGAGAATTCTTCTCATGCAATTAGAGGAACCTGGGCTAAAAGCATATGTTTTCATTCATTCGAGCAAACAGTCAAATGTATATATACTAAGTATTAGATGCTGCACTTTGAAAATTAAATTAGATGTAATAGCTGACCTCACAGAGCACCATGAAACATAGGAGTTAAAGCAAGTTTGTACAATGCCATGCCATTACAAGGAGAAAAAGATGACTAAGGTCTCCCCATTGATGGGTTATGTTCTTTAGCTTAAAAGAAACACTTTCTTTGGATCATGCTGTTACAGTTTGCCTCAGGAACCCCAGCACCCACTTTAGGACTCTATTCCTTACTGTCTTTTATGGAAGCATATTGTTCCGCCTATGATAGCCTTCTAGGGATAACTTAATGTTGTTTGAACAGTTTTTATATTCTCTTCCTGAGAATTTATCAGCAAGAATTGTTATGATCTTGATCATACAGCTTCAGAAGGACCACACCAGGCCAAACAGTTCCATGTGAGGTTTATTGGGAGAGAGAGGAGCAAGGTGGCAGGGGAAAGAGAAGGGGGGAAGAGAGAGAGAGAGAACGGGGGGGAGGCCTTTCTTTATATGTGGATGATGATGTAATCACAGGTAAAGGTGGGAGGTAAGCCAAGTGGATTCTGGAAATATTGTGGCTGTTGTCTTGGCAACAGGTCTACAGGTCCCACCTATGTAATGTCACCGGTTTCGGAGGTCCTGATACCAACAAGAATAATAAAGAACAGTATTTCATTGTACTTTTAAACTAACATTCTAGTAGATTCTCTTATTGATACTTAAATATTAAGCTAACTTAAAAATGTTACAAGAAGTTGGAGAGACCTCTTGCAGAGAGGACCCAAGTTCAATTTCCAGCACCCACATGGTGCTTACAACCATCAATAACTATGTCTCAGGAGATCTGATACCTTCTTTTGGTCTCCACAGCCACTCTATGGTGCATAAACATACATGTAGGAAAAACACCCATACACATGTGTCTTAGGGTTTTACTGCTGTGAACAGACACCATGACCAAGGCAACTCTCATAAGGATAACATTTAATTGGGGCTGGCTTACAGGTTCAGAGTTTCAGTTCAGTGTCATCAAGGTGTGTGCATAGCAGTAGACATGCATGATGCAGGAGGAACTGAGAGTTCTACATCTTCATCTGAAAGCTGCGAGTGGAATACTCACTTCTCGGCAGCTAGGATGGGAGCCTTAAAGTCCATACCCACAGTGACACACCTACTCCAACAAGACCACACCTACTTCAACAAGGCCACACTTTCAAATAGTGCCACTCCCTGAACCAACCATATACAAACCACTGCAACATGCAAAGAAAGAAAGAAACAAACATAAATAAATAACACCCTTAAAAAATGAATGGAGCTATATTTTCAAGGACTGCAAGTAAAGGGAAATAGGCTTGCCATCAAACCTCACGGACCAATTTTGATAACTAGAACCCCTCTGGTAAAAACTGAGATCTGACTCTTGCACATTGTCCTCTGGTCTCTACATATATGCCATTGGCATTGCCACCCCCTACATACAAATATAGAATAAAAAATAAATATTAAAAATTTAAATAAATGTATTTTGTCATATATAAACAATAACTAAAGATTATTTATCTAAAGCAGATATGGAAACACCCTGATTATCAGGGACAAAAGTGGTAGATTTTTTCAAATTTTATTTTATTTTTTACTTATTTACTTCATGTTCCACTCACTGCCCTCTCCCAATTACTCCCTCCCACAGTCCTTCCCCCATCCTCCTTCCCCTTTTCCTCTGAGTGAGTTAGGGCCTCCTGGGTATTGCCCCACCCTGGTACTTGAAGTCTCTGTGAAGCTAGTTCCTTCCTCTTACTGAGGTCAGACAAGGCAGTTCAACTAGAACATATCCCATGTGAGAGGCTCCACCCAGCAGACTCAGACAGATGCAGACACCCACAGCCAAGCAGTGGATAGAGCTTGGGGACTCTCATGGAAGAATAGGAGGAAGGATTGTGGCCTCAAGGGGGATAGAAACTCCACAGAAAGACCAATGGAGTAAGCTAACCTGGACACTTGGGGCTCTCAGAATCTGAACCTCCAACCAAAGACCATACATGGGCTGGACCTAGGCTTCCACATACTTATGTAGCAGATGTACAGCTTTGATCTTCATGTAGGTCCTGAACAACTGGAGTGGGGGCTATCCCAAAAAAGTGTTGTTGTTGTGGTTGTTGTTGTTGTTGTTGTTTTTTAGGTCATCTTCCCTATGGATCAGGACAGCTAGCTGTGCAAAGTTCAGCTGTCCTATGCACATATGGGCTGGTAGGAAGCTTCCCAGAACCTTTTCATAGAGATACTTCTAGTAACCCATTGGTCAGAACCTAGTTCTGTGGCTCTATGAGTTGCAAGAGAGCATAAGCGAATACGGAATGCCACATGACAGTTACTTTCTTTATTCCTGGACATTCACTTGTAGTTTTTGTAATTGTCTCATGTCCTGATTCCATATGCACACTCATTTTCTTTCCTAAACCATGTTTCCAGAAGGCACAAAGAGATTCGTGATTTAGAGTTTGAACACAATAGAGGGGACCTAGGATGCAGGTAGTCTACCTAAGAAGAGCTTGGAGGAAACACCAGTGAAAGAATGTAGACCATGATGCAAAAGAGACCGGGAAGTAGATTAAAAAGATATATTAATGGGAAGGTTATTACTGTAGACCACTAGGGTTCAGTTCCACTGGAGAAGCAACAAGAACTCCATATAACAGTCCTTAGGAGAATCCCTCAAAGAACTGGGGAACTCACCAACCCTTTTGAAAAACCCACCAATTGAGAATTGACCCTCAAGCATTTAGTGTTCAGTAACTTTTAGGTGCTCTGAACATAAGGGAGCAAACTCACCTAGAACCAGATAACCTAATAACCCAGCATTTGAGGCAGAAAACTGAAAACATGCCAACACTATCTACTGTGGCTGCAAATTAGCTAACAGATGACCCAGAAGATGCAAAGTGAAGCTTTCAATAGTGGTTACCACTGGGGGTCTTTTCTTTACCAGATGGAGAACCAAATACTTGAAATGGTTTGGAAAGACAGAAACTGCATTCAGAAATGAAAGCAGAGCATTTTACTATTATGGCACTAGTCATCTCTCCAAATAAAATATTATTTAAGTTTATAAAAACCAGGAAGAGGACATCAAGTATGCATATTACATTCACATGCAGTTCCAAAGAATTGTGAGAAATTCAAATGACAGCTTAAAGGTAGCAAATATTTTTTTTTTTTTGCCTACTTTTCCATGACTGTTTCCCTCTCCAGCTACCTGCTTCCTGATAATAACAAAGCCACCAAGCACAAAACTGCTGTTGTAAAAAAGAGTGTCAATCCTCAGTGGAACCATATGTTCATATTCAGTGGCCTGTATCCTCAGGATATAAAGAATGCTTGCCTAGAACTCACCATCTGGGACAAGGAGGCCTTTTCCAGCAACGTCTTTCTAGGAGGTGTTCGTTTAAATTCTGGAAGTGGTAAGGACCTGGGTGAGCTGGAGCTGGTCTATGTCTGGGAATGAGCAATGATGTGGTTACTGCTGATGTGGATGTGCGGTAGATTGTTATGTAGTTTGAGCTATAACTAACTCCTGAAGTATTCACGGATGTGTTTCTATGGTAACCTTGTATCCTTAGGCTTTACGTTGAAAAGGTATTTACATTTGGTCCCTTCATATAAAAATCTTCAATACATTCACGTAAGTGAATTTCAAGTCCTTTTTTGGTTCTCACCTCAGGTTTTGCTCAGGAAAAATCTCCAAGACAACAGAGACTTTGATAGGAGAGGAGGGATTCCTAAGACCACCATTACTACAACTTCTTTTCACTGTCTAGTACTTCAACTGAACTATGATCAAGTTGAATGGAAACTGAATTTTCTCTACAAACTACACCTAATGTTGTTCATACGAGCAATTTGTCTTAGCTTGCTTTCTGTTGCTATAATGAAGACAATGACCAAAAACAACTTAGGGAGGAAAGGGTATATTTCACCTCACAAATTATAGACTACCATGAAGGGAAATCAGGGCAGGAATGGAAGGCAGAAACCCAGATGCAGAAACTGAAGCAGAACTTTTGGGGGCGGAGGGAGGGCATGCTGTATATGTGCTTGTTCAGTTTGTTTCATATATAGCCTAGGACTGCCTATAGACTGCCCAGGGGCCAATCAGAGCAGTGAATTTTTTCAGTAACCCAGAAGTGTGTCAGACAATGAAAACACATAACTCATAAAATATAACAGGGTACAAACTGGGTGAGGAGACATATTGCAGTGGTCAAATGCTTTGGCACTAAGAGTGCATTATGGAGTCACCTCAAATCTCTTTATCCCGTCTTAGACTAGCCATATACCATGGCATCACTTGGGCTGAGAAAGACTTCATTTATATGAAAGCATTTTTTTTTTTACATTAAGGAATGTATGGCATATGTCAGTAAAATCAAAATCTCCAGGGTTAGAAAAGTAGTTGTGGTAGAAATAGAGATCCTTATATCAGAACTCACATTAACTTGGTTTGGATGAACCAGTTTTCTGCTAAGATATCAAGGTAGGGTAGAAATGAGATATCAAGAGCCATTCTGATTTCTCTGCACAACCTAAGCAGAAGGAAGTCATGGGGGCTTCAAAACACTGATTCCTTTTAGCACCTCACTACATTTGGGAACTGAGAAGAGGCCAAGAGGATTTCTCCTTAGAACTTCCCCTCAGAGATTGTTCCTTACCTTCTGGAGGTCCACTCCCTTGTGTGAAATGTTGCCCTTTCCTTTTCCTCCTGCAGGTATGAGCTACGGTAAGACTGTGGACTGGATGGACTCTCATGGGGAAGAGCAACGCCTTTGGCAAAAGATGGCTGACAACCCTGGGACATCTGTAGAGGGGGTTCTCATGCTACGTTCCAGCATGGCGAAATGTAGGCTCTGAGAGGACCAGTTCTCCCCAAACTACATCCCTGGTTGCCAGCTATTTCCTCTCAGTGAAAGGACTAGGACTGTGAATTCACCAAAGAGTATTAGGCCATAATTGGAAACACGTCAGTGCTCTGAAAAAAAAAAAAATCTGATTTTTTTTTTGCTGATTGTCAAAACAAACAAAAAAACCAAACCCATATCTTTTTATATGTTCACCTATGCAGGCTTCCCTTATTAGTCAATAGGAAGTGTACCACACCATCTTTCCAACAATCAAACCGTGCTAAGATTCATAGGCTACATATTGATAGAAATGTTACAAGCTTATTAGAAAATACTGTTTAGATTGGGGCTCCCCATGCTTTTTCCAACTGAGTTACTTAAGGTTTATTTACTTTGAGAAGAGAAGGGAACATTAAGAAGGTAGAGTGCTTGATGAATAACAAAGAAAGATACAGGCCTCCTTTTTCTTATCCTAGGATGACCTGTGATGTAAACAAAGCATGCTGGGGATGGTTTGGAAGATAGGGTAGAATGCTGTTATAGTGGCAAGCTTCAGAATGGAGATGGGAATATTTCAGGACATACTGGTTGGATTATGGTAACTACAGAATTCATCGTGAAATTCAGCCTCCTTTTCAAGGTAAAGATAGCTAAATGGTTACATGTGATCTCTCTGTCTCTCTGTCTCTCTCTCTTTCTAACACACACTCTCTCTCTCTCTCTCTCTCTCTCTCTCTCTCTCTCTCTCTCTCACACACACACACACACACACACACACATGAAAACCACAGATACCAGTATGTGTATAGAAAAACTGGAATATAGGGTTACAGGTTACCTTGATGATTATATAGCAATTTGAGGACTCTTTTATAAGAAAATACAAAATATATATTTTGTCAAATATTTTAAGCTATTCAGTAAATGGAAATAATAAATAAGGGCCAGTCAATTCATATCTCTACATTTTGTTAACTAGTAAGTCTAGTTAAGTGAAAAGGGAGATACTGTGCTGTCCTTCTGTGCTGCTGTAGGAGAGTCAGGAAGTCTATGTTCTCTCTTTCACTTTCACTTTTCCCAAGTTATTATTTTCTTCTGCTATGATAACAGCAAGTAACAAACCACCCCAAAAGGCAATGACTTTACATGAAAACTAATTTTCTCATGCCTATGAAATTTGCCTAGGAAAGCTCTGCTTCCTACTTACAAGCCTGGGCATCTAAGATCTAAACCAGCTGCTTCTCTCTTCTCCTCATTGGACCAGAAGAATAGTCTGGGGGTGGTGGTAACAGAAGTATAATTGGATAGGTCTCACTGCTCAAGTACCTAAGTGTGGTATGCTTCATTGGTCAAAAGGAAGCCATATTGCTAAGTCCAAAGTTTAAGAAGGAAATGTGCCTTGCCAACAGTGATGCCATGACACGAATGAGGGTGGTAGAAAGGATGCTAAAACAGAGGCCAGTAATGAACCCATTTTGCGTCCTGGCACTTTGGTGCCAAACATAAACTACCAAATTTAGATACAAAGTCAGTTAAAGCCAGAAGGGATGCCAAGTCTGGTTGTCCATTTTGTGAGTTCCAACCCTGTGGTCCAAAGAGCTGAGGTGACCTGTCCAAGGTCATGTAGTGGCTCTGACTGAATCTGGACTTAATTCATAGGTAATTTTGACATGACTCTATGCTTATCAAGAAAGTAGGTCAGAGTCTGATTATTTAAACCTAAACATACATGGTCTATGCCAGATGTCATGGGTTGTACTTGTAGCCCTGGCCCTTTGGAAATGGAGGCAGGAGGAGCAGGAGTTCACGGTGAGCCTTTGCTACAGAGAGAATTTTAAGCTATTCTGGGCTATATGGCCAGAATCTATCTCAATGGCACCCCATACAGAAGACAAAATTCATGGTTCAGATATGTTCTAGAGTCAGAATCAATTCCCCATAGCTCATTTTTTAATTTGAGTACATGCAAACCCTTTAAAATACAACAAATAAATGTTAGTCATTGGAGAATGGAAATCATGTTCAGGTTCATTCTCCATAGTTGTTACATATTTTTAGATATCTTTTTGAAATTTGAAAACTGATTTAAGAATGCATTTAATGTTCTTCATAGTAAGGGAATACACAAACCAATCTAACTGGGTATTTCTATAAAACAAAACCCACATAGACAAAAGACATACTTTTAAATTTTTACTCTAGTTCTTCATGTAAATAAAAGGTAAACATTTTCATCTCACTATCTTTTCCTAAATGCCAGTGCAAAATACAAGTACACTGTGTTAGTATATAACCAGAACCTAGCATTTAGGAGACTAATTCCAGAGGACCACAAGTTCAGCATCAGCCTAAACTATAATGAGACTCACTGGCAAAAGTAAAATAGTGTATGAAGATTATAGAATTCAAGCGCTTAAAGACTATGGAGTTGCTTTGCCCACCACTTCCACGTGAAAGTATATTTACTGTAAGTGTTAGTCTTTTCTATGCCTATAGGTTATTACCTTATAGACACCCACTGAATATGTTCAGTCAGTGTTATCAGATGCCACAGAAAATATGGCTAAGCCATCTATGCTTAATAGCTTCTCTTAACAGACTTTTGTTTTTAATTATATATAGGAAGGTCTTGGAATATATATGTATTTTATTTGATATAGATATCAATCACCCAGCCAGCCATTTACATGTATCTACTCTATAGAAGTAGATATGTATATGAGGAATGAGCACATGGATGCCTGTATTTCTGAAAGATCAGAAACAAAGCAAAATCAATGAAAAGAAGTGTGAAATTCACATACTCCAGACTTTTTCTGTTTTTCTGTTTCTAGTTATTGTTGCTCCTTCCTTTCTGACTCTGATAATTCTCAGCAGAACTGTTAACTTTTCCGAGCTCTTTCTCCTTGATTCTATGCTACTTTCATGATGATATATGCTTACAACTTCAAACTTGCATATCCAATGAAGATTTACTTCTAAGCCCTAGACACTGAGAAAATCTATCAACCCAGTATAAGTTATTCCTGTCACTGTGTAGGATAAAGCTGAAAAAAATCACAGGGAATAACATGTAGGTCACAGATATATCTGTTCTGTAGGATGCCTTGCAAGCCTTATGCAACCAAAAGACCCACTATGACTTTAAGACAAAATTTAAACAGCAGTTGATGCTGATCACCAATCCAAGCTTGCAAACTTCCAAAAGACACTATCTGACATATGATCTTGCTTCCAAAATGATCTGTGTTAATACCTTTCCTCAATAAAACACTAATATTTTCCTTTGTTCTCTGGACACATCAGAGACTGCTCAGTCTGGTGTATCTGATTACATATTCAGTCTGGTATCATTTTATCTTTCCACTCTTTTTCATGTAGGATTTCCTTTCTCAAGGATTTATTTCTATAATTTTATTTAGTGATGACAACCCGAATCGAACTGCCAGTATGACATCTCAGTCAGGGTACTTTCTTTGAAACTATATTCAAACTAAGCATTCTGTTATCATTCTTGTTCTGGAGTCTTGTTCTAGGCCATTCTACCTCAGTACTTAGAGCATTCATCCTCTATCAAGTGACAGCAAACAGGCTGATTGCTGATTTTTATTTCTTGCTTTTCCTTCATCCTGAGGCAAAGTCAATCCAAGAATCCTAAGTCTACTTAAGCTTCCTTATCCCCACGATACCAACCAAGTCCAAACTAACATTACTCCTTTTCATGACTATTTCAGCAAGTCTCCTAACAGTAATCATTGAAGTTTTTTTATTTATTGTGTGCATATATGATGCGTGTGTTACATGCACATGTAAGCCAGGGAAAAGTTCTGTGGAGTCAGTTCTCTCTTTCCACTTTGCAGGGACTCTGGGGGTTGACCCTAGGTAATTGGTGTTGTGCTGAAAGTAGGTTGCTAAACTGAGATACCACTCTGGCTGTTATTTTTACAGCCCTTCTTGTTCTGTATCATCCCAATATCCACCATATAAGATTCATCTCAAAATTGTATCTTAAATGTCCAAATATACAGAAAAATTGAAAGAACTTTATAGGAAACACTATTGTATCCATGACCTAGCATTAGCACATGACTGTACTTGCCTGTCATTATAGAGATTACATCTGACCATCCTGAGTGATCTATTCAACTTTCCATGGGCTTTCAACTGAAATGAAAACAAAACACAAAGTATTGTATATGGCCCAGCCTAAGAAGGCCACTGCCTTTTCCCCAGGCTGTGCCAACCCTCCCTGTCCTCCTTTCCTCTTTAGCCCCCTTGTGTACTCTTCTTGTCTTCATCTCCATAAATAATCCCAGTCTTGAATGCTACTTCCTCAGGAAAACCTTCTTGATCCTGTTCTGAAGCTGGCCTTTATTTCCCCTCCACTGCACCTATCACAATTACAATAAATTATTCATGCAATAAATCTGAGGCCTATGTCTACTACCTTCCCTTTATGTAAGAGTCATGAGGGCTGGGGCAGCACATGTTCCTAGCTCTATCCCCAGTGCTTGGCTGAAAGTAACTGATCCAAACTTTTGTGAAATAAGTCAAAAGAAAACGAAAATAACATCACAAAACCTTACATTAGCAAACACTTTTTTCTTTTCTGTTAATTTATTTACTTACTTTACATCTCGATCACATTTTTTTAAAACCACCATTTCAAAGTGAGTGTGGGAAAGAGCAAATGAAGCAAGGGAGGTTAGGGACCTGCATAACTAGGGGTTTGGGTCACTGACTGCATGAAATGGGGACTACTGAGAATTCTGTGCTGAAGAAAGACAAAATAGCATGTATTTTAACAGCATCCCTCTGACTGCTGTATCCAGTATTTGGGGAAGAGATAGCAACTTTCAGCAGTCAGGCCATTTTCTCCTACAAGTAACAAAATAACAATCTAAAGGTTATAGAAGAATGTAACTGGCCTGTCACTCAAAAGCCTAGAAGGAGGGCTTTTACTTTAGTTTGCACAGCTGTGTTCTTCAGGCTAGCTATACCCTGGATTAAGACTACTAATGTTGCATCACTGTTAGAGGCACAATGCTGATGGTTAGTAGGGTATCTGGGTGAAAGTTGTGGAAGGGAGAGAATGTTGGCAAACTATCTAAAAGTAAATGACAGACATTACATAAGTTGGTGAACTGTGTCAATGCTTATTAGGAAATCTGTAGATACTAAAGAAAAAAGTTAAAATTTCCTGTTATTATTTATTGTTAGTCAATGAATTCAATAATTTCATAAACATGAAAAAGTATCACCATAGATATGTCAACTAAATTAATTTGATTTATATATATATATATATATATATATATATATATATATATTAGACTCCTAAATGTGCATAGTTGTTCATTTAAAAATAAATCAACCTTATGTAATATCATAGGAACAAGCATAGCAGGTAATCCCAGCATATCAGCTTTTCAGTAGAACAGAAGACAACATTGCCTGGAATATTTCACTCCGTATTTTGATATTTCAGTTTCTGATTTTCCCATGAATAGACTAAAAAAATATATAAAGAGACATATAAATCTTAAACGCCTGATTTTATCTTCAAATGCATAAATAGCACTTGCAACAGATGAACACAATCAGATCTCATTGTGGTCATCTTGTTATCATCACTGGACTTACTCATTAGGACTTAGATTTTTCTAGGGCACAAAAGCTATGCCAGTTTGGAACCCCCTATACCCCCTTTCCTTTAAAGGGTTACTAATACATGACTAATGATAATTAAGGACTTAAGTAAGTGACAGATGAATTACACCCCCTGATTCACAGTAATGGTAGTCATATGGTCCTTTGACACTTCAAGATTTATATTTAATTGGAAAAGAGAAAGCCATAGAAAGAATAATGGTAAGCCCTACTTATAGAAATAAAGTTGGTAGAAATACCAAGTCCAAAAATCCTTTGAAACTGAAAATCTGTAGCTGTTGTGATCAGTGTTGGGTTTTGTTTTTTCCATGAAATACACCACACTGATCTGAACACTGCCATTAGAGATTAGTAGGATATTCCCTGCGACAATATTGTCATTTATGGCCTTTGTACTAAGAAAAGAAACAGCATGGACAATTTTATTGTAAGTGAAACTTTTATTAGCTTGATGTGATTGTCCTTTTGGAGGCTTTCTGCCTGTCTGTTCACCTAGTCCTGGAAGCTTCTAGCCTCTGTACAATCTAATCTAGGCTAAGAATGTGTTCACCCTCTGAGAGTCACTGCTGCGTGAGCTCACCCTTTCTAGAGCTTTCTGAATTCTAACTGGCTGATTCAACTCAGCTGTTCTGACTCAAATTCCTCTCCAAGCAGACTGATTCAATCTGACTTCTCTTAGATTCTCACTGAATTGCTCTGCTAGGCCTCAAACTAACTCTAGCAATGTGTTCTAATCTTCTAACTCCTCCTTATCCTCTGGCTTCAGCTGCCTCTGCTGACCTGCACGGCACTGTGTGAACTCACGAAGGAACTTAACTCCACTGCGCTGCACTCACTGCACTGACTCCCAACTCACTGACAAACTGATTCAACTCCACTTCACTGAACTCAACTGATAATCTCTCTCTCTCTCTCTCTCTCTCTCTCTCTCTCTCTCTCTCTCTCTCTCTCTCTCTCTCTCTCTCTCCTGTTCTTAAATAGCTTTTCTACTGAAACTTGGGTGTATCCTATCTGTGACTCATTTCTCTGATTCATCACTTTGTATGCCCCTCAGTTACTCATTGTTTGGAGTAAAGGTGTGCACTAAAGGATGCCAGCTAGAGGGGTTAAAGGTGTGTACTAAGGTTGTGTCTGAATTCCAACCAGATCACACCGACCTAGAAAGTCTTTGAATGTGATCAGTGCAGCCATGGTGCTGGATTCAAATTCCTCTACAATATCTACTGGGAAATTAGAAATGTTGTGCTCTATTAAAAATTAGGAAAGTTACCTGAAGTATGAAATGAATAGCATGATTCCATAACATTGCTCCAAACATACTAACATTGCTCCAAAAATCTCCAGAAATACTCATGATAATTGTCATCAAACTGTTTGTGTTATTCCACTACAAAAGAGTTGTAATTTGAGAGATGCTGTATTTAGAAGACAGACTCGCCCCACCTCCTAAACATATTACACCCTTCCCAAATAGCACACCCAATGGGTTCCAAGTGTTCACACTCATGAACCTAAGGGGTCACGTCCCATTCAAACAGAGTACAATACAAACAGGATAAGGTGGAGAAACTTATCCCTGGTTTCAGAGGTCCTTAGTTCAAATATGGAATGCATACCAATCATCTTAAGTAATTTATCCCAAACAGGCCTTGGTCTCTGACTCTAAAATGGACATAATCGATCTACCTTAGAATAACTGTGATACTGGGCCAGTGTGATGGCTCAGGAAATACAAGTACTTAATCCTGAATGCATAATGACATAATTCTATCCTCAGAACTCATAGTGAAAAGAAAGCAGTTGCTCCCAAGGTTTATCCTCTACCCTTCATGTGTATACTATGATACATTCATGTATACACACATGACTAAATATTTGAAAAATGAAGATACCTGGTGAATTAATGTACATAAATATGGCTGGAAAAATTTAAACTACCATGAAAAACTGAGTTAACTTAGAGAACACTTTCATTCCTTTTCCTTAGATGCCGGTTTGGATATTAAAGATTCTATATACAATAAAGTGGCCCCCAGTATATGAAATGTGTTCTAAAAGATATTTATTGTGAGAAATACTATAGTTTAAATTATTATAGTTCCCCCCCCCAAAGACCATGTGTTAATACTTAATCAGTATTAGTGGGTAGTAAAAAGTTTTAGAAGTGTATCATCATGTGACCTTCAGGTTCCAGGTCCATGACCTTGAAGGGGCTATTTAGGATCCTGGACCTTTTCCCATTCCACCTATGCAAGCCATAAGGGAAATAGTTTTATCCTACTTTTTAACCAAGATTTTTCTGGCCTGCCACTAAAGAACCAAAAACAATGAGGTCAACAAACCATGGATTAAAACCTCAAGTATTTGGGATGGACATAGAATGCTAACAGTATGATAGTTTTTTTTTCAGGCCAGGATTTCATGTTTCAACTGATTGGATGATGAATATTACAGAACATGTATAAATATGCTGAAGATAAACATCTATGGTCAGGTTTTGTTTCTCTGCTCAAATTGAGGAGCATGCTAGCAACCCAATAACCCTACTTTGCTAACCTTACTACCCCTACCTCAGATCTTCTCCTGGACTATATACTGTCTTTTGCTATGCCCCATCCATACCCTCCATGCCATATGGAGGAAACCTGCCTTTCTCACAGGAATAGTCTTCAAGATCATGCTTTTAATCTGCATAAACAATTTTCCACTCTGTCAAAACACACTCCATGGAAGCACAAGCTAATGTGTCACTGTGAGTAAGGCATACTATTTCAAATATTCTCAGTTGCACTTCGTTAACTTTACCACAATTCATCAATTTATCCCAGAGAAGAATCCTTAGGAAGGTGAGATTGAGGACTTATTTGATATAGGCCACGAGTTCCAAAATGCTCACATTTTTTTTATCCAGTATTTTATTTAACACAGAAGAAAGTTCTGAGGCCAGAATGATTGCACATAATTAAAGAAAAGGTGAAAGCACTGGAATCGGGTAGCAGATCAGAGAACTAGACTAACGTTTAAATCAAAAGAATACATTCTTATCTCTGTTACATATACTTCTGCCAAAAAAGAGACTCTAATTATACATGCCACATAGTACTTTACTTAACAAATGTTAATTTTGACATTATAAACTTCAAACTTGTTTGTAAGAAGGCATAGGAATTGACAAAGCCCAACAGAGAGACTTGAGGAGCCACTCAATCACAAAGTGATGGAGTGCTAGAATGATTAATCTGACCTAATCACAAAGATTGTGTCAGTCACTCAGAGCTGGAGGTATTATTATTTGAGAACTGTGAATATCTTTTCTTTTTATAAGTGGATATTAGATAATAGAGATTATTGATTGTCAGTTGACATGGAGAAAGGGACATTTAGACTGTTTTTTTTTTTTAACTCTCTCTGACATTCCTCGGATTGGTACAATATACACAAACAGTTTAGGAGACCCCCTTCGTTGATATTTTTCCACGTGGGTTTCTGAAAATATCATTATTTCATTTAAACTCTTCCCTGCCACCTCAGAAACCACACTAACATTATTTACTCGCAAAACATCTGAATGAGCAGGCAAGTTACCTTGGCACCTTCCCAAGGTGCTAGAGGCATTCTTTGGAAATAAAATGAGGTGGGGAACTACACTCAGGAAGAATATGTTTTTGACAGGGGGAAAAGGCTGCTTGAGTATTTAGATGAGGCAGAGATTCTATCCCTGAAGAGAAATTTATAAGTGGCTAAATAGCTTTCTAAGGGACAGTTTCCTGAGACAAGGGGGTTGTTTTGCTGAATGTGGCACACCAGTTTGGGCCAGACACAGACTGCTAAGAACAAAGGGGAAATGAAAAGTTGCCTCTCCCTGAGGCTTCCTTTGTATCTCTTCCATCAGTAAAGTATGCCTCAATATAAATGCCATACAAATATTTAAGGAGGATATCAAAGCCATAAGGTGATGGAGCACAGCTGTAACCCTATCTACTGAGGATACCAAGGTAGGAGGATCACAAGTTTGGAGCTAGCCTGGGCAAGTTAGGGAGCTCTTGTCTCCAAAGAAAAAGTTTCTTAAAAGACTTGAGCTGGAGCTCAATGTTAGAACACTTGTATGAGACCCTGAGTTCAGTCTGAGCATTAAAATTAAATTGATCTGAGAAATACACCATCAGGTCAGGTATTAACCCAGCTCTGTGACTGTACTGGGTCTCCAATTCCTTAGGTAAGCATTGTATTGATGAGCAAGACAAGGTTTTATCTGGGACCTATAGATGAGTCTAGGGGTTTGGTGAATTACACAAGGAAGGCACATTTTTAATGTCTCATGAACATGTATGAATCATTTTGTTACAGAATGAGGCCTATTCAGGAAAGATAAAGGGGACAATTTTCCTAAAATTCTGTTATCAAATCATCTATACACATGTTCATTCACTTGTGCCAACATAGTCTCCTAACTTATTTTTCTTACAAGAAGTTGGCCTATTTTGCTTGTTTCTAGTGAATAGATTTTATTGCTTAGAGAAAAATCGGGTTTATAGAAGACCTGAACAGAAGCTCCAGAGAGTTTTGATATACTGTTTATCTCCCCAGTTCCTCCTAAGTAGCCCTTGAAGCAGTGGAGCACACTTACTTGAGAATTGATAATATAATATTTGGACATTATTTTTGACTTAAGGTGATACTTTATACTGCTTGTTTTGATAAATACAGAAACATAATGAAGATTCGTTACAGACTTGCTGCTTTTGCTTAGCAATAGGCATTTAAGGTCCTTTCTTGTCTTTTGTGTGTGATACTTCAGTGTTTTCTGTAGTAAGTGCACTTAATATGATATTAGTCCTCTTCACAAAATTTTCAGTGATGTGTGTGTGTACATGTGTATTCGTTTTTAAGAATACGGCAATAAAAGTATAGAACACTGAGAAATCAATGTTTTAGTCTCAAGAGATGATAAAAAGTCTTCATTCATTTGGCTATTTTGCTGTTGTTGTTGTTGGCTACAAAGTTCCTGTTTTCTTACCCAAACATGCTTAGTACAAAATTAGTAACAATATTTAAATGTTTAACATGTTAGCTTCTAAGCTTCTGAATGGAATATTTATGGGAGACTAAAGCTGTATGCCATCCTGCACCTGATGCAAAGTGTGATGTATTGCTCATTAAATTCACTTTCCCAATATCTCTACCATGTTGTCTTCACATTCTTCTGAGCTCTGGGAGATAAGATTGTATGTCCTTGAAGATTGATTATGTGCTGTCTCGTCTCCCTGTTTTTACACTTCTTTGTCTTTGAAGACATGGGCATTTGCCGAGCTGACATAGACTAGATAAACGTGTAGTTTCCATTTGAAAGGTAAAAGTGGTGCAGGACAATTCTCTGATCTGACCTATTGCATCCACCCCTCACTTTGTTCTTAGTTCACTCGTCTCCCACATCTGGACTCTGGCACTGGCATTCACTTTGGCCTCCCCTTAATGAATGAAAATTCAACCTGTACATAGTCAAAAGTCAAACAAAAATAGTCAAAGTCTTAACAAAAATAAAATGGGTGATATAGCCCTAAGGTTGGAAAGTGGAGACATGTTATTTTCCCTATTATGTGAATGTACTACATACTTAAAGAACACCTTACATACTTCTGGCCAAGGAACTTATTTCACAGTGAAGAATGTGCACCTCTGGGTTCATGCAGTGACATTGATTAGTTTTACCAATTCTCGTCAATCATCTCAAAATAATTGGTTTGATGTCTAAAGGTCAGTTGCAGAATCAGCTAATACATAACATTTACAGAGGATGAAGAAATAGCTTCCTGATATAGTGTGTGATTTAAAGAGTGTGTGTATGTGTGTGTGTGTGTGTGTGTGTGTGTGTATGTGTGTGAGAGAGAGAGAGAGAGAGAGAGAGAGAGAGAGAGAGAGAGAGAGAGATGTTGTCTCTCAGAATGCCAAAAGGCATGGGTGAAGGAACTATGATCTAGAGCTGTGACTGTCTCCTCTTACTTTTAAACCTAGTTGTCCACTAACGAAATGACCTTTACTTATTTCTATAATGTTTACTTCATAGTGTTTACTTCACTAGGTTTATGTGTTCTGGTACCTAAAGAAGGGAGGATGGCATAAGAATCAGTCAGTATATTATCACCTTTGAAGCTGATAAGGCCTCTTGCTGATTTATGAATTCCTCATATCACTCAGCTTATTCAGGTTGAAAAGGAGGTGAGGTGATTTTTGAAAGAAAATTGGGTTGTTCACACACAGGGTTACAAGAGAAGCAGGTCTTTAGGCCAGGGAATTTCCTATGGATAACTCTTCTTGGCACTATAATAATCCCAACCAGTGAAAACTAAAAGCAAACAATTAAAATTAATATAGGGTCACTAAGGAAGCACACCTTCCAAAAGTTGAAGTTGGATTAATCATCTGGATGGAGCAGCCAATCTAGTTGAAGTGCTGGGAAAGATTGGAAAGATTTAAAGAGAACCTGAGTGACATCATCAACTCAGATCTCAGGGCTATACCCAAGTGGAACTGGGCCCATAAATATTACACTAATTAGCTTTTTCTTCCAGCTGTATTGTTTCCTGGCTCTACTCTACAGTGAGAAAGGGTGGTAGCTAAGGTTTTAGACTTCATATGGGGTTCTGACAAAACTGATATTGACCTACCCCAACAGCAGTCATGGGACAAAACATTTTCTTAAAGTAAAAGATGATAAATTGAACTTTATGAGTCATATGGTCTTGGTCACATGACTCCTCTCTGCTCTTCCAGTATTGAAATGGCCATAAACAATATGGGAAAGAATGTGTGTGGCTGTGTCCCAACTAAAACATAAACAAGAACAGATGGCTAGCCTGTGGTAGAAGCCACAAACATTTGATGGACTCTAAAACTCTCCAGACATTCTACTCTACTCCTTTTTTTTACACTTGGGTTTTGGTTGGTTTGGAACAGTTTCAGCCAACAGCAAGAGCTCAGAGGACAGGAAGAGAAAGGGCTTGTGACTTCAACTAAAATTATACATACAGTTCTTTCTAGGTTCCCATAATCACACACTTTTCAAGCCTAGGATAGATGTTTCTTGTTGCTGTCAAATTTGAATGCCTCAAATTTTATTGAGTTCTTTTTCCCCATGCCCACATCATTACAAAATACTACTTTTGTGATACTTTCCCTAATTCCCATTTGAGTCTGTTGTGTTTTCCACCAGAATCTTGACTGAGAATGATGTTGTTATTTTGAAGATTCTGTTACTTCAGAGATGTTAAAACCAGAAAAGAAATATGTACCTTGGGATCGGTGAACTATACTGGCTTGTAATACATGCCTGATGAATGAATGATTAATGAATTATTAGCAGTCAGTGGGACCTATGATGTTATCAATTTATGTGTTGTAATGGACCAGAAAATTCTGAATCAACACTGCTCATCTCTTACTTTTTTTTGTCAGTATTCCAGATCTTTATTTAATGGTAACAGCAACCAGGAGTGAGAATTGTTTCCCTAGTTATAAACACCAAGTTCGGTGAAAACAACATGGCCATGAAATCACATGTGGCCTTAGGATTACATTGCTGATAGTGAGTGAAAGAAGGTGAGAGGACAGCACAACAAAGGAACAAACAGGAGGCAAAGGAAAAAGCTGGCAGCCTATGAAATTCCATCCCAGATAGCTAGTACTACAGCAGAGAATAAGGAAGAGTATATCAAAAAAACATAAAAAGATTCTTAAAATGGACAAGTAGGGATTCTAAATTTTATTTTTGCCTTGTTTCTGAAACCTAGCAAAAGATCGCAGGACTCCTAGCTGTTATAACAAAAACATAAACATTATATATAATTATTTCATTAAAAATTTAATATTTTACTGATGATATAAGCATCTTATTCAAATGAAGGTTTGTGTTTGGACCAATCTAAAGAATGTTTTGCACCAGTTAAAACCAAACCTCTCAAGTAAATGTAGGCTTATATTTAAACCAATCAAAGCGCTTAATTTTATCCAAGTCATACTAGCCTTACTAAGCAAATAAAGGATTGTGTATGGAGCAATCAGAAGAGTCTCCGTTTTATCACTTAGAAAAGCATTTAATGTAAAGGAAAGCTTGTATTTCAACAAATAATTCCACTCAATTTTACACAACTCATAATTGCACTAATATGCAAAGAAAGGACTGTATTTGTACCTTCAGAGCACTCTCTATTTTATCACGGTCGGAAGAATGCATTTTATACGAATGAAAGATTGTGTTTGAACCACATTACTCATGTGTTTACCAATAACAAAATGCCTACTATGCAAATGAAGGACCATGTTTTCACCAATCACATTCCCTTGCTTTTACTGATTACATAGGTGTCTTATTCACATGAAAGTTTTTGTTTGCACCAGTCCAAAGAGTGCTTTATCTTAGTTAAAACCAAGATTATTATGCAAATGAAGAACTATATTTAAACCAATTAAAGTACTTATTTTTAGACAAGTCACAATAGTATCACTATGCAAATGAACTACTGTGTATCCATCAGTCAGAGAAGTCTCCATTTTATCACTGTCGGAAGCATTTTATGCAAATGAAGGCTTTTTTGACAAATCAGAACACTCAGTTTTAAACCAATCAAAATAGCCTTACTATGCAAATGGAACTGTGTTTGCATGAATTATGGTAATCTCTGATCAAAGGGAGAAATGAACAATTTATGCAAATAAATCCTTATATTTGGACCAAGCACAGCACTCGCTTCTATACCCTTCATAAGAGGCCTATTATGCAAATGAAGGAATGAAGGAATGAAAAAGGATGAATTTATGAAATTCCTAGGCAAATGGATGGACCTGGAGGGCATCATCCTGAGTAAGGTAACACAATCACAAAGGAACTCACACAATATGTACTCACTGATAAGTGGATATTAGCCCAGAAACTTAGGATACCCAAGATATAAGATACAATCTGCTAAACGCATGAAACTCAAGAAGAATGAAGACAAAAGTGGGGACACTGTGCCCCTTCTTAGAATTGGGAACAAAACACCCATGGAAGGAGTTACAGAGACAAAATCTGGAGTTGTGACGAAAGAATGGACCATCTAGAGACTGCCATATCCAGGGATCCACCCCATAATCAGCTTCCAAACGCTGACACCATTGCATACACAAGCAAGATTTTGCTGAAAGGTGCCAGATATAGCTGTCTCTTGTGAGACTATGCTGGGGCCTAGCAAACACAGAAGTGGATGCTCACAGTCAGCTATTGGATGGATCACAGGGCTCCCAATGGAGGAGCTAGAGAAAGTACCCAAGGAGCTAAAGGGATCTGCAACCCTATAGGTGGAACAACATTCTGAACTAACCAGTACCCCGGAGCTCTTGACTATAGCTGCATATGTATCAAAAGATGGCCTAGTCTGGAAAGAGAGGCCCATTGGACTTGCAAACTTTATATGCCCCAGTACAGGGGAACGCCAGGGCCAAAAAATGGGAATGGGTGGGTAGGGAAGTGGGGGGGAGGGTATGGGGGACTTTTGGGATAGCATTGGAAATGTAATTGAGGAAAATACGTAATAAAAAAATATTTTTTAAAAAAAGAGGCCTATTATGCAATTGAAGGAAGGGGTATTCACTAATTATAGCATTCTCCATTATATTACTATCTGAAATATATATTTTTTGCAAATGAGTTTGGACAAATGAAGGTATGTATTTAGAAAAATTATACCAATTTTTCAGAATCTATCACAAAACTTTTCATTTGCAAATGAAGGATGATGTTTCCACCAATCACAGCACTTACACAAATGAAGGTTTGTGATTGCACCAGTTAGAAAAATGTACACCTACTACTACAAGGCTCTCTTGATAATGAAGGCTTTTGGTTGAAAAAAAATCACAACACCTAGTTTAATACAGTCACAATTTCATTACTATACAAATGAAGCACTGAGTTTGCAACAAATTTTTTACTTTAAATGATGACATAGGCATTCTATTCAAATGAATGTTTATATTTGGACCAATAAAAAGAGTCGTTTGTACCAATTAAATCCAAGCCTTTTATGCAATTGAAGGCTTATTTTATTTTAATTTTTTATTAGATATTTTCTTTATTTACATTTCAAATGCTATCCTGAAAGTTCCCTATACCCTCCCCCCTCCCTGCTCCCGCACCCACTCCCACTTCTTGGCCCTATCGTTCCCCTGTACTGGGGCATATAAAGTTTGCAATACCAAGGGACCGCTCTTCCCAATGATGGCGGACTAGGACATCTTCTGCTACATATGCAGCTAGAGACACGAGCTCTGGGAATACTGGTTAGTTTATATTGTTGTTCCACCTATAGGGTTGCAGACCCCTTCAGCTCCTTGGGTGCTTTCTCTAGCTTTTTCATTGGGGGCCCTGTGTTCCATCCTATAGATGACTGTGAGCATCCACTTCTGTATTTGCCAGGCACTGGCATAGCCTCATATGAGACAGCTATATCAGGGTCCCTTCAGCAAAATCTTGCTGGCATTGGCAATAGTGTCTGGGTTTGGTGGCTGATTATGGGATGGATCCCCAGGTGGGGTAATCTCTGGATGGTCCATCCTTTCATCTTAGCTCCAAACGTTGTCTCTGTAACTCCTTTCATGGGTATTTTGTTCCCTATTCTAAGGAGGAATGAAGTATCCATATCCACATGTTGGTCTTCCTTCTTCTTGATTTCCTTGTGTTTTGTAAATTGTATCTTGGGTATTCTAAGTTTCTGGGCTAATACCCACTTATCAGTGAGTTCATATCTAATGACTTCTTTTGTGATTGGATTACCTCACTAAGGATAATATCCTCCAGATACATCCATTTGCCCAAGAATTTCATAAATTCACAGTTTTTAATAGCTGAGTAGTACTCCATTGTATAAATGTACCACATTTTTTGTATCCATTCCTCTGTTGAGGGACATCTGGGTTCTTTCCAGCTTCTGGCTATTATAAATAAGGCTGCTATGAACATAGTGGAGCAATTGTTCTTATTACCAGTTGGAACATCCTCTGGGTATATGCCCAGGAGAGGTATTGCTGGATCTTCCAGTAGTACTATGTCCAATTTTCTGAGGAACTATCAGACTGCCTTCCAGAGTGTTTGTACAAGCTTGCAATCCCACAAGCAATAGCGGAGTGTTCCTCTTTCTCCATATCCTCGCCAGCATCTGCAGTAACCTGAAATTTGGATCTTAGCCATTCTGACTGGTGTGACTTGTAATCTCAAGGTTGTTTTGATTTGCATTTCCCTGATGATTAAGGATGTTGAACATTTTTTCAGGTGCTTCTCAGCCATTCGGTATTCCTCAGTTGAGAATTCTTTGTTTAGCTCTGTGCTCCATTTTTTAATGGGGTTATTTGAATTTCTGGAGTCCAGCTTCTTGAGCTCTTTGTATATATTGGATAATAGTCCCCTCTCAGATTTAGGATTGGTAAAGATCCTTTCCCAATCTGTTGGTGGCCTTTTTGTCTTATTGACAGTGTCTTTTGCCTTACAGAATCTTTGCAATTTTATGAGGTTCCATTTGTCAATTCTTGATCTTACAGCACAAGGCATTGCTGTTCTGTTTAGGAATTTTTCCCCTGTGCCCACATTTTTGAGGCTTTTCCCCACTTTCTCCTCTATTAATTTCAGTGTCTCTGGTTTTATGTGGTGAAGGCATATTTTAAAACCAAACAAAGTACCTTTTTTTAGCTAAGTCACAATAGTCTTACTATGCAAATGAGGAACTGTGTATGAACAATCTCAGTATTCTCCATTTAATTACTGTCATGATTAGATATTTTATGAAAATTAAGGCTTGTACTGGGACCAATTATATTTCTCACTTTTAAACCTCTCATAGGAGCCCTCTTATGCAAATTAAGGACTGTGCTTAACACTGAAATGTGATCTTATGGAAATGAGGTTTTTCCTTGGACCAAGGTGAGGAGTGTAAAATTAGTACAACCAAACTTCTTATGCAAATGAAGCCTTGTGCTTGAATCAATTCAGGTACTCACTCTTCCACCAGTCATAATAATCCTAGTATGCAAATGAAGTATTAAGTTTGTTCCAATCAAACACTATTATATCAGTCACAAAAGCACATATATGCAAAGGAAAGACTGTGTTTTAACCAATCATTTCATTATTCACTTTTTATTGTTGACTAAGACTTCTAATGTAAATTAAGGTTTCTGTTTGTACCAATCAGAAGAATATAAATCTTGAATTCGTTACAATAAGCCTCTCAAACATTTGAAGGCTTATTGTAAGCCAATCAGAGCCATTACCTTTATATTAGTAACAATAGACCTCTTATGAACATGAAGAACTGTTTTTGTACCAATCACAGCATTACACATTTTACAGTTGACATATGAACTTTATGCAAATTTAGATTTGTGTTTGAACCAATCACAGCACTATATCTTTTTTAGCAGTCTTCTTTGGATCATATTATATTTGGTGTAAAAGAAGGTTTATATTGAAACCACTTACAGCACTATCACTTTTTTGCCAGTCAGTTTTCTACCTATTCTTGGAAAAATCTTATGTAAAGGAAAGCTACTGTTCTAACCAACAATATCAATCGTTATTATATCAGTCACAACTGGTTTTTATGCATAAAAAAGTACTGTGTTTGGCAGTTATAGCATTATTCATTTTTATAACTGCCATAGGAATCTCATGCAAATGAAAATTTGTGTTTGAACAAAGCACAATATTGTCAGTTTTAAATTATGTGTTTTGTATCATTAGAATAAACCTCTTATGCAAATGAAGATTTGTATTTTGACCAATCTGAGTAGTTCCTCTTTTGTATCAGGCACAGAAATCCTTTTATGTAAATGATGGTTATATTTTTGCACAAATTCCTGCAATATCCTGTTTGAGTTAGTCATAGCAGATCATTCATGTAAAGGAAGGTTTGTGTTTGCACCAATTAAAACATTTTCCTTTTTTATCAGTCACACTAGTCCCTTTTCTAAGCACACAGGAGATGTATTATCCTTCTAACACCTAAGTGTACATACTCTAAGCTTGCCTAGACTTTGTGGATGCTTGTGATATTAAAGAGAGGAGGAGGAAGCCTGGAGTGGGGTGGCTGGGTGTGGGGACCCGCCACCGCCTCCTCTGCCACCACTACTGCAGCTGTTGCTTCCACCACTGCTGCCACCACCGCTCTTGGGGATCTGGTGGCATGAGGAAGGAGGATGAGTGAGCCCCGGGCACAAGCAGAAGGTGATGCCATTCTAGGAGTGTCGTCGGCCGGGAAGTGATGGTGGATATTGATAAACTCAACATCAACATTATCATCCAATGCTTGCCAGAAGTGAGAGGGTCCAAGGCATGCAAGAATGTCCAGCTCCAGGAGAATGAAATCAGAGGACTCTGCCTGAAGTCTCAGAAGATCTTCTTCAGTCAGCCTATCCTTTTAGAACTCGAAGCACCACTCAAGATATGTGGTCACATCCACAGTCAATACTATAATTTGCTCCATCTGTTTGAGCATGGTGACTTCCTCCAGAAAACAACTATTTGTTTCTCGGGGACTATGTGGAGAGGAGCAAATAGTAACTAGAGATGATCTGCCTCTTGCTGGCCTACAAAATCAAGTATCCGGAGAACATTTTTCTTCTCAGAAGGAACCACGAGTGCGCCAGCATCAATAGGATCTACAGATTTTATGATGAGTGTAAAAGAAGATACAACATTAAGCTGTGGAAAATGTTCACAGACTGCTTACCGATAGCAGCCATCGTGGATGAGAAGATAGTCTGCTGTCATGGAGGTTTATCACCATATCTTCACTCTATGGAGCAGAGTCTTCGAATTATGAGACCAACTGATGTACCAGATCAAGGTCTTCTTTGTTATCTTTTGTGATCTGATCCTGATAAAGATGTCTTAGGCTCGGGTGAAAATGATAGAGGAGTGTCCTTCACATTTGGTGCAGAAGTGGTTGCAAAATTTCTCCATAAGCATGATTTGGCTCTTATACGTAAAGCCCAAGAGGTGGTTGAAGATGGGTATGAGGTTTTTTGCAAAGAGGCAGTTAGTCACTCTGTTTTCTGCACCCAACTACTGTGGTGAGTTTGACAAAGCGGGCTCCATCATGAGTGTGGATGAAACCCTCATATGTTCCTTTCAGAATTTAAAGACTGCAGAGAAAAAGAAGCCCAATACCACGAGACCTGTCACACTGCCACAAGGCATGATCGATCATAAAGCAAGCAAAGAAATGTCACTTGATACTGCTAGGTTGGGACTTGTAACATAGAGTACATAACCTTCCTTTATAAACTGTGATGTGTGCTGGTCAGCTTGCCCAGGTAGACCTGTAGGTCTCTCCTCCATTTTGATTACTGCTGGCACTTGCTGGTTATAGCAGCAAATGAAAGGCACTTCATTCTCAAGAAAGTGTTTGTTTGTTTGTCTGTTTGTTTTGAACCTCTGTTCCGTTTGTGGACAACTCTGATGATGGTGTTAAGCTGTACACCCTGGCAGTTTATTCTGTCCAAGGGGAAAGTGTACAATTGATATTTAAAAAAAAATTCTAAAAATCACAAATAATATAAATGCTTGTTTTCTTTATGATATAAAGAGAGCCCTAGCGTGCATGAGTCTGTACATGCAATTGTTCTAAATGTATTCTATTGATACAAACCACCATAAACAATTTTTTAAAGTTTGTTTGAAAGGGACTGTTTTCCCTCATTGTTTTGTCATGTACAAACAAGTGTCTGCAGCTGTCAGCAGCAGGAGTGACCTGCCGCCAGCCCTGCCCAGACTTTCTGAAGCACATTCCTTCTCACTGCACACTTAATGATGATTACAGCCATTCTTTCAATGTCTGTGATTCCTTCCTAAAGCCAAAGTTTCTGTTGGACTGTATTGGCACACCCTGGACACGAGATGGCCAGGGCATTGAGGCTGAGTACACAGGCTGCCACTGTGGGGCCTCAGAAGCAGGTTATTTTAACTAGCAATAGTGGTATAGTGCTGAGTCAGCTATTAATGATGAAGGTAATGACACTTTGACAGCTCCCATATAGTCTATTCACTGAGTCATCTTTTTACAGCTGGATCAGGCCTGAACATCCATTCAAAAAGCTTCAAATTATAGAAACAACACTGTCCTATACAAATAACTGATAATGCTTTCTTTGACTTCACTATTTATTTGACAGTGGCACTGAAGATTATAAATCAAAGGGAACCAACTTGCTGCCCACCGGTTTAAACAGAACTCACTGTATCTTTTTAAAACTACAACCTGGTAAAATGAATGTTTCTACAGATGCCCATGTACAATGCCACATTCTGAGAATGATTTCAGACTTATTAAATTCGAGCTTGTTAAAAATAAAAGCCAAGATTCCAGTACTATCTGGGCTTCATGACCACCATCTGAGTATTCCAAGACTGGAGTGGTTGGCTCAAGCTGGATGGACAGAGCACCTGTCTTGGCATCCTCCTTTGGTTCTGCCTGCTCAAGGACCTGTGTGTATATCCTAACCTGTCAGAGACAATGAGCTATAGCAGTCACCTCCATCAGAGACAAGTGAAAGTTTTCTTTCAGAAGAAATAAGATTGGCAGCACCACATTTCTGCCAAGTGAGAAGACTTGAAAACTTTGCTTCTCTCTCTCTGCTCTGAACAGATTTTGTTCAGATTGTGCATGAGAAGGAGCTGGTAAACAGCAGCCAATGATGTTTTTTACTGTGATGGTTCTTCTACCAGGACATGGCCTGTAAGGGACAGATTCATAGTACTCCAATGAGAATATGTCCACTGATAAAAGACTGGAGAAGGCAAGCTATTTCACCAAATACAAAGCCATAAGCCCAAATTTTACAATATCCAAAAAAAGAATACTTAATAAGGAAGGGACATGCTGGCCACTTGTAAGTTTGTCACTTATGTCATGCTAACAAGGAGGGTCAACTAAACTTGTGTAAAACCTAAGACACTTTGTGTCTATAACAATACAATGAGGTGTTTCCTATGTCACATATACTGTGGAGTCCTCTACAATCATACAAACTGAATGACATGACATGCCACACATATAAAATGTGTATTGTTTTTCTTGCAAATGAAGTAAAGGCAATAACATACCTTAAGAAAAATTCCAGGGGCTGCAGAGAGGAGTCAACAGTTAAGAGCACTGACTGTTCTTCCACAGGTCCTAAGTTCAAATCCCAGCAACCACATAGTAGCTCACAACCATCTGTAACAAGATCTGATGGCTTCTTCTGGTGTATCTGAAGACAGCTACAATGTACTTCTATACATAAAATACAAGAAAGAAAGAAAGAAAGAAAGAAAGAAAGAAAGAAAGAAAGAAAGAAAGAAAGAAAGAAAGAGAGAAAGAGAGAAAGAGAGAAAGAAAGAAAGATTCCAGTACAAACTGTTTGAAACAGTCTCTTCCCTTATCAGTCACTTCAGTACAGTGAATCAGCTGTTTATAACTTACTGTGAGCACCATGAAAACTTGATGGTTTTAATCATTACCCAGATCAGGTGGAGTGTGAGCTATCAGGACTGGTTTCTCTACAGATAAAAGGTCAGAATTAATAGTCCTTAATATTTCAGAAATACTGACTTCCTTTTGCAATAGAAATGACAGATGAGTATTGATTGTGTTCCTAAAAATTCCTTGTATTGAGAGCTATGTTTGGGTTAGGTGTTAAAACAGAAGCCAGTGAGTTAATTTTGCCAACAACAACAACAGAAAAGAGATTCAAGATGTCGAGATTGGGTAGTATAAAGTAGTTTCACGGTGTAACTTCCATTATTCTGTATGACATGGGAAACTTTATTGCCTACAACTCATTATCCTCCTGGATGTCATGTTCTGTAGTTAGAGAAGAAGTGTTTGTCAGTATAAATTCCTATTCAAATCTTCCCAGGAGGTGCTATTATAAAATCAAGAACCTCTGAAATCCAAGAGCAAGCTTTAGTGGTTTTCCAAGGAAACTTCTCTTCTTTTGCCTCCAAGTCGAGAGTAAATGTACACTTTTTTTTTTCTTTTTGGCGTTATTACCTACTGAAAGCTGGTCTTTACTTAGCAGTTATTGCCACTTTTCTCTGTAATATATTTCCCCAAGTCTCACCTGCAAATGCACTGGGAAGTCTGCTTTTTTTTTTTTTTTTTTTTTTTCCTGCATGTAGAGTGGAGCTGTCTTTTTAGACAACAAAAGATAGTGTCATCTTTTTTTCCACGCCTACTCTGGGGGTTCCAATCATTTCCTACTGCTAGGTGGTATAGTTTTAATCTATGCTGCCTCTTTTCCTGGCAGTAAATTGCTTACATGGCATGCCCCAGCTTTGGTTGCAGCCCAGCATGTCATACCTTTATTTCAAGTAAATATGGCTCTGCATAGTTTTCACACCTACCTTCCCTGACCTCCAGGCTTAGAGATGGAGGACTCTCATACTAATGGAGAAAGCTCTTTCTACCAACATAAAAACACATAATACCATAGCAGGGGAAGTTTCCTGGGGCTGATGCAGATCCTTTAATCAGTTAATGATGAGTGAGGGAGCACAAACACCCCCTCTCCTGTGCTTAGGGCTACACATGTCCTCTGCATGTTTCCAGTGCTATCCCTGGGTTCTGGTTCATTTCTGTTGCTGTTGTAGTTACCCCAACAAAAGGGTTTAATGTAAAATTTAAATCTACTACTACAAGGCTCTCATGCTAATGAAGGCTCCTGATTGAAGCAATAATAGCAATCACCTCTTTTTCCAGTCACAAAATCTCTGCAAATGAAGGTTTGAGTTTGAACCAATCACAGCACTCATTTTACAAGTGTCACAATAAATGTAGTATACATATGAATGACTGAGTTTGCAACAATCACAATATTTTCCATTTGGTCATTTACTGAAGTGAGTATTTTATGCAAATGAAGGCTGGTGTCAGGTCCAATCACAGCACTCACTATTGTTCCAATCACAAAATGACTTCTTTGCAATTAAGGACCACATTTTCAGCAATCATAATGTTTGTAAACCCTTTAGCAAAACTACTTATTAGAATTGCACATATTATATTAAAAATCCCAGTAGTGATGAGAGCTACCTAATCCAAAACAAGAGTGGCTACAATTTTGAAAAAGTCTATTGAATTTACTCCCTAATTTACAGATTCCTAATTGTTACTATGGAGATAAAGAAATGTATGTATAGCATTTACCCTCCTCACTGTGTCTCTGAGTGCTAATATGAGTTAAAATCAGGTGCTTTCATCAGAGTTTAAATCAGTGTGCTGACCCCCTCTTTAACAACACTTTTCTATCCATAGTACTAAATGAATAATGTAATATTTATTGATATTTCTAATGTGTACTCTGGGGCAAGCTTCATGGCTTCCTTTATCACATTATTTTTAGTATGATTGTGTTTACTTACTTCCTGGGTCAGGAGGCCCTCCAACATGCCAAGACAAGGCTGTGTAGGTCAAAAGATAAGTTACACGATTAAATTCTCGGGTTATTGGGCTTGGTGAACTGTTCCTTTACCTGCTCAGACATCTTGCAGACACACCTTATCTTGATTACCCATAACAAATGGTTCTGGGACCAATGGCAAATAGGATGATTACAGTGCAAGAAACTTTTTTATTCAGTGCTTTCAGAAGTCTACATTGCCACCATCTAACATTTTCCCCCTTTCTGGTGTTCTAAAAGAATCCTCCAGGTGCTCCCAACAGTTCATGCTTTGTATGAGGGTCCAGGCCTGTATTCAGTGCTACTGAAGAGACTGGGGCACAAGGATTAAAAGTTCAAGGCCAACATTTGCTACAGACTTAATTCAAGGACAAATTAAAAATTTAGTGAGACAATGTCTTAAAATCAACGAGAAAAGTAAGATGGGCTATATATAATATGCTCAGTTCTAGAGAACTCACTTGATTTGCATGATACGAATCCTTGGTTCAAATAACCTAATAGCCTGCTCAAGGATCAAACACATTTCCATATACTAGAAGATATTTCTGAGAAAGATTAAGATTTTATTTATGTTCAGAGAGGAAACCTTTTCATCACCCTTTTGCAGAGAAATGTATCATTTCTGCAGAGTTTCTCCCAAATGCTAGGTAAAAAAAGAAAACTCTTTGATGGGTCAAACAGATACTTCAGCTGTTGTGCACCTTTACAGTGACACCATCTAATGGAAACAGATCAGCACAGTGTACACCCACCAGTAAAACTGATTCTGATTAAAGAAGCTAGGATTTGGGGATGTAGCTCATTTTATAGCGTTCCTGGTTAACATACAAAAACCCCTGAGTTCAGTACTCAGCACTGTATAAGCCAGGCATTATGTAATTCCAGCATTCAGGAGGCACTCAGTTCCTGGCCAACGTGAGTTAGGTGAGATCCTATTTCAAACAACAATAACTGCAAAAGCCAGATTCCCACATTTCTGCACCTTTGTCCTAAGGAGAAATAGCTGCTACAATTCAAATGAGGTAAGCATAATTTTAATGTTGTAAGTATAGATACCAAGCATTGTTTTAACACAGAAAAGTACCAATTAGTGGTTCACCAAAAGAAAAACATGTGTTCCTATCAGCAGTCCTACACTGCAACCTTCTAACTTCACCCCAAACATTGCTTCTCACAGGAGGCTGCATATGAACATTCCCTTGGGAGTTTGTGAGATCCATGTGCTATCTGGTTTAAGCATATGATGCTATCATCCCTTGGCATCAGCAGTTTTCCAAGTGTCTCAAGTCAAGGTATTGAGATGATGGATAGGTAGTGAGCAACACCAATCAGACTGGTCTCCATTTTTCACTGATTTAAGTAAAAATTGTATGCAGCTGAAGGCTTGTGTTCGGACCAACCATACTATCTTTCTACCAATCATAATATGAGTCCTATGCAAATGAAAAACCATGTTTTCACCAAATATAACTGTATATTTTTAATGATAACATAGGTATCTTACTCACAAGAATGTTTGTGTTTTTCCTAATGAAATCATGTTTTGTACCATTTAAAACCCAGACTCTTATGAAAGTGAAGGCTTATGTTTAAAGCAAACAATGCACTTAATTATAGCCCTGTCACAATATATATACTATGTAAATGAGGGACTGGGTTTACACGAATCCTATCATTTCCCATTAGATCACTGTCAAAATTAAGTAACTAAGGCTTGTATTTAGACCATCACAGCACTCACTTTTAAATGAGTCACAATAGCCTTACTATGCAATTATGGACATGATTTGCCAAAACGGCAAAATTGTTGATTTTGCTCATGACAAGGCCTCTTATTCAAAGGAAGGGTGCACTTACACCAAGCCAAAGAGTGTTTTTTAGTGGTTACAAACAACCTTGCAAATGATTGCTTATGTTTAAATCAAGGAAGGGCTAATTTTTCGTCAAGTCACCAAAGCCATACTATGCAAATGAAAATCATGTTTGCATGAATCCCTGCAGTCTTCATTTTATCAGTGAATGAAGAAAGCATTGTATGCAAATGAAGCCTTGTGTGTAGACCAATCTTACCACTCATGGTTATACCAATCACAAAATGGATCCCATACAAATGAAGGACCATGTTTTCACCAATCAAAACACTACTAACCTTAAGTAAGACTTAGGCATTTTATTAAAATGAACTTTGTGCTAGAACAAATCTATGGAGTGTTTTCTACCAGTTAATTCCATGCCTCTTATGCAGATAAAGGCTTATGTTTAATCCTCTCAAGGCACTTATTTTTGGCCAAGTCATTATACCCTTACTATGCTTATTCTTTACTGGCAGTGTTGACACTTTTGTCTGTAATTTATTTCCCTATGTTACAACAGCAAATGCACTGGGAAGTCTGTTTTTTCCCTCCTTGGACAGTGTACCTGTCTTTTCAGACAGCAGAAGATGGTATCATCTTTCCCAAACCTGCTCTGAGGGTTTCAATCATTTCCTACTGTTTGGTGGTATAGTTTTAATCAATGCTATTTTCTTGGCAATGGCCCAGCTTTGGTGACAGCCTAGCATGCCATACCTTTATTTTCTAGTAAATATGTCTGCTCATAGTTTAAAGTCTTCTGAGAGAATCTAGAAAAGATATTGTAGTTACATACTCCCTGTTATCACTTCCCTATAGAGTCTTGGTCTTGCTAAGCCCATTCTACACAGTCCCTGTCATATTTTCTGCATACTGCTTTCTCAATCCATTTAAACACAAATAACAAAGATTTTTTTCTTTGTGTTTATAGAATTCAGATCCACTACATATACATCCATTGATATACATATGGGCTGATTAGAATTTTTAGCTATTATGGAAAGCATAACAATGAACAAGAGAATACAAATGTCTGTTTGACTTGCTGATTTTATTTCCTTTTGCCATACAACCAATAGGAAGATTGTTGAATAATATAATAGTCCTATTTTTTTATATTTTTGTTAGGCATTTGTGTTACTTTTCATGACACCTGTATTAAATTGCATTCCTTCAAACAACATGCGATGCTCCCCTTTGCTGTATGTGTCCTTTAACAGTTGTACATGTCATTTATGTAGTAGGAGCTATTCCAAAAATTCTAAAGATGAACTGTTCTCACTTCAGATTTGAGCACTGGTCAGATGCCTATGAACCATTTGCATGTCCTTTTTGGGAATTTTTCCCAGTGATTAACAAGGTTATCTGCTTTACTATTGAGTGAATATGGGACTTGGTTAATTCACCTCCTAGTAGATGTAGATATTTTCTTCCATAACCTAGATCGTCTGCTTTCTCTGCTGATTGTTTCCTTTCCTGTGCAGTGTGTTGATATATTCGTGATCCCAGGTTATAACATATGATCCCATTTGTCTGTTTTGCCTTTTGTTTCCTATACTATTGAGGTCATATCCCCTCCCTTGAACTTTCCCTCTATGCTTACCAATTTATTAACTAGTTGTCTTACCATTTCAAGGTTTTCCAGTGAAATATATAATCCATTTTTTTCTTTTATTATGTATATGTATATACATATGTATATATTATATGATACTTATATAGGATCCGTATTTAGTTGTATTCTTCTGTCTGTAAACATCCAATCTTTCCAACACATTTGTCCACATTTGTTGTTGGTACCTGTCTTAGTCACTGTTCTTTTGCTGTGAAGAGACTGTATGACGAAGTCAACTCTTATAAGTGAAAGCTTGCTTACAGTTTCAGAAATTTAGTCCATTATCATCATAGCAGGGAACCTAGCAACACACAGGCAAACATGGGGCTAGAGAAGTAGTTGATAATGGGTCTGGAGTGGGCATTTGAATCCTCAAAGCCAGTGATACATCCAACAAGGCCACCCCTACTCCAACAAGGTCACACTTAATCCTTCAGAAATAGTGTCACTCACTGGTGACTAAGCTTTCAAAAATGTGAGCCTTGGGCTATTCTTTTTTATTATTGTTATTATTATTTTCTTATACATTACATCCTAACCTCAGTTTCTTCTCCATCTACTCTTCTCTCCCCGATCCATTCCTCCTCCATTGCCTGTCAATAGAACAGAGAAGACCTCCCAGGGATATCAACTGAACATATCACAAGAAGTTATATTAAGACTAGGCACAAACATTCATATCAAAGCTGAATAAAGCAACTCATTAGGAGGGAAAGTGTCCCAACCTCCAGCAAATGAGTCTAATTGTAGTAATTCCTCATTCACATTGTTGTGAGTCCCACATGAACACCAAGGTACACAATAATAGATATATGCAGAGTATCACAGGATTTTCCCTGTCCAATCACATTAGTGCCGAGGAAGCCTGTGATTGGACAGGGAAAAGGAAGGCAGAGCTAAGAGTTGCAGAGACAGGGAACATCTCAGAGTAGGAGGAGGAAATGGCTGCGGATTGGTACCCGCGTGACGTTTTCCAACCACAAGTAGCTATGATTTCACAAGGTTAGAAATACTACGATAAAGCTTTTATCACTATCAATTGGCTCTGAAATTATTGTATTAGAGCTTTGGAAATTGTGATATTATTGATACATAAATCTGACTGGTTAATTAAGCATTAAGAGTCTTGATTCTAGGCTTTTCCCCACTTTCTTTTCTATTAGTTTCAGTCTATCTGGTTTTATGTGGAGATCCTTGATCCATTTGAACTTGAGCTTTTTACAAGGAGATATAATTGGATTGACTTGCATTGTTTTCCATGGTAACCACCAGTTGAACCAGCACCATTTGTTGAAAATGCTGTCTTTTTTCACTGGATGGTTGTAGCTCCTTTGTCAAAGATCAAGTTACCATAGGTGTGTGGGTTCATTTCTGGGTCTTCAATTCTATCCCATTGATCTACCTACCTAGAAACTATTGTGGATGCCAACAAGTGCTTGCTGACAGGAGCCTGATATAGCAGTCTCCTGAGAGGCTCTGCCAGTGCCTGAGAAACACAGAAGTAGAGGCTCACAGCCATCCATTAGACTGAACACAGGGTCCCCAATGGGGGAGCTAGAGGAAGGACCCAAGGAGCTGAAGAGGTTTGCAGCCCCATAGGAAGAACAACAATATGAACCAATCAGTACCCCTAGAGCTCCCAGGGACTAAAACACCAACAAAAGAGTACACAAGAAGGGACTCAAGGCTTCAGGTGCATATGTAGCAGAGGATGGCCTTGTGGGACATCAATAAAAGGAGAGGCCCTTGGCCTTGTGAAGGCTCTATGCCCTTGTGTAGGGGAATGCCAGGACAGAGAGGCAGGAGTGGGTGGGTTAATGAGGAGGGGGAGTGGGGAAGTGATAGGGAGGTTTTCAGAGGGAAAATGAGGAAAGGGAATAAAATTTGACATGTTAATTAAGAAAATATCTAATAAAAATGAAAAATGAAAGATTTTCAACTCTACCAGGGCACTGTGTATTGTGATATGATGGCTGACATTGGGGTGTGTGGTAGTAAGAGGAACTTGCCTTGCCCCACCCCCCACCCCACCCCACCCCATCCCCACCCCCACCCCCACCCCCCACCCCCCTCTGGAGAGATAACCTGTGGTCTGGCATGGCCAGAGAGTTGGTGGGCCTGCAGGAGCATGGGAGCATGGTCAGGCCCTTTGGAGAATTGCTGGGTTTATATTTTAATATTTCCCACAACAGCAGAGGACCTAGGTCAGTTCCATACAGGCCTCATATTTCTGGCTTCAGTCTCTGTGAAGCCTCGTGAACCGTTCATATTTGATTCTGTGGGCTGTGCTCCTCATGATCTTGGAACCCTTTGGCTCCTATAGTCCTTCCTCCTCCTCCTCCTCCTCCTCCTCCTCCTCCTCCTCCTCCACCTCCACCTCCTTCTCTTCTTAGGCAGGGTTACCTGGCTCCACCTAGTGCTTGGCTATGGGACTCTGCATCTGCACCCATCAGTTGATGGATGGTGTCTCTCTGATGACAATCGGGCTAGACACTGATCTATGAGTATAGAAGAATATCATTAGGAATCATTTCGTTGACTGGTTTTTCTAATTAGCAATATTTTAATTAAAATAAGCAGATAAATTTGACCTTGACAATTCATTTTAGGTAAAAATAAGAGTTATTTTTTTGGTTCCAAGTTCAAATTATGCTTATATAGTTTCAGCTTTTGAAGTACAATCATTGTAAATTTTTTTCTCAACAGGCATAGAGTGATTTGCAATTTGAAAGTCTATTCTAGTATAATATTAGCATAACAGATTGTCAATATTTAACTTTTCCAGTATTGGCCTTTATTTTTATAATACCACATATTTTACATTTACCAATGATTTTCAAATTTTATCATAAGCTAGAATCATCATGAGCTATTCACTTGTTTATTCACTTTATATCCTGATCACTGATCACCCCTCCTGATTCCCACCTCACTCAGTCCCTCCCTACATTCCCCCATCTTCTTCTCCTAAGATAGTGGAGCCCCTCCTGGGTATAGTTCTACATTGACACGTCATATCTCTTCAAGGCTAGGCACATCCTCTCCCACTGAGATCAGATTAGGCAGCCTAATTAGGCGAACACATTCCACAGCTACACAACAGCTTTATAGACAGCCTGTACTCCAATTGTTGGGGACCTACCTGGAAATTCAGCTGCTTATCCGCTAAAGATGTGTAAGGGGTGTAGGTCTAGCCCATGTAAGCTCCTTGGTTGGTGGTTCATTCTCTGAGAGCTGTCATGGGCCAAGGTTAATTAACTCTGTTTATTTTCCTATGGAATTTCCATCACCTTAGGGGCCCTCAATCCTTCCCCCAACTCTTCTATAACAGTCCCTAAGTTCCATTCAATATTAAGCTGTGGGTCACTCCATCTGTTTCAGTCAGCTGCTGAGTGCAGCTGAAATGACACAGGCAGCCCTGCTTCGGTGCTCTCTTGAAGAAGTTCCCTTCCCTCTTCTCCTTTCTACATTAAGCTCAAGGCTTCCTTTCCCTTCCTGGCCATTCAGAGAGGACCCTGTCTGGCACTGGAATCCCAGTTTCCATAGAGAAATACCCTGATAACCCTCCACCCCCTCCAGGAGCTACAGATGCCAACTTTAGAATAGAGAAATGGAGATCTTTCTCACCAAGTTTCGAGGCTGGCACTTTCACTGATAAATGGCTAAGCACTTCCTAGGTGCAGCTGGTGCCTGCCCTTGAGAAAGAAGGAAAAGGAAAAACAAAAACAAAACAAGCAAACAAACAAACAAAAGCCCAACCTTGGGAAGATTAGGATGCCACGTTTAGATCATAAAACAATAATAATAATCAGGGGTCTCAGGCGGCTAGTCATAAAACACACTAGTTCCTGATAGCACCATATAGTTACTCCCCAGTCAGAAGAGTCCTTCCCCATTCCAGTGTTGCAATTCTGCCTTGCCACCTGAACAAATTATTTTGTGATTAAAAAATGACTTGCCTTGTCACCTCCCCCCATCGCCCTAAAATCCAAAGAATCTCCAACTATGCTGTATATAAGCACCAAGTCTTCTAGGCTCGAGGTTGCACAGTGGGAAGGTTTTCAATCCAAGTCTGACTCAATAAAAAGACTCTTGTTATATCTTTACATAGGACACAGCAGTCCTGAGAGCTCTCCTGGGGGTCCAGCTGAATCTCAGAAGCAACACAGCCTCTTAGAGGACAAAATGCTAATCTCCTGCCTGTTAGCATAACAGAGAATCATTATAGTGTCAGCAATTGGTACTTGCCAATGGAATGAGTCTCAAGTTGGCTGGTTGATGTTTGACCAGTCCCTCAGTCTCCAGTCCATCTTTGTCCCTGTATTTCTTTTAGACAAGATAAATTTTGGGTCAAAAGTTTTATAGGTTGGATGCTGTTCTTATTCCTCCACTAGGTTTACTGCCTGGCTACAGGAAGTGGTGTCTTCAGGTTCAATATCCCCAGTGCAATGAGTCTCAGCTAACTTCAACCCTATTTACTCCTGTGAGACTTCCGAATCCCAGATCTCTGGCACATCCTTGATATGCCCCATGACCAACTGACACTCCAACAAGATGCAGATTTCCATTTATTCTTCTGGCCCTCTGGCTGAGGTTTGTTTTTGTACCAGTCCAAGAGTGTTTTGTGCCAGTTAAAATAAAGCCTCATATGCAATGAAGGCTTATGTTTAAACAAATTAAAGCACTCATTTTTAGCCAAGTCACAATGGCCTTACTATGCAAATGAAAAACTGGGTTTTCACAAATCACAGCATTTGATCTCCATTTGATCTCTTACAAAAGTGAGTAGTTTATGCAAACAAAGGCTAATATTTAGTCCAATCATAGCACTCACTTTTAAACCACTAAAAAAAAAAAACCCTACTATGCAAATGAAGCCTGAGATTTCACTAATCACAGAATTCTCCATTTTATCACTATCTAAAGTATGCATTTATACAAATAGAGGCTTATGTTTGGACCACTCATATTACTCATGTTTATAACAATCACAAAATAACTCCTAACCAAATAAAGAACAATGTTTTCACCAGAGCATGCTCAATTTAATTTTACAGATGACACAGGCATCTTTTTCACATGAAGGCTTGTGTTTGGACCAATCCAAAGAGTGTCTTATAAGAGTTAACAGAAAACATCCTATGTAAATAAAGGCTTATGCTTAAACCAATCAAAACCAAGTCACAATAACCGAACTATGTAAATGAAAGACTGTGTGTGGACGAATCACAGTATGCTCCATTTGATCACTGTCAGAAGAAAGCATTTTATACAAACGAAGGTTTGTGTTTGGACCAATCATACAATTTATTTGAAACAATCACAAAGTGCCTCCTATGCAAATGAGATATCCTATGTTTACTAATCATAGCACTCTTGGAATTTAATAAGGAGCCAAGTTTCTTATGCAAATGAAGAATTATGACTGTACCAATCAAAAGAATGTAATTTGCACCACCTGCAATTACCAAGCTCTCAAGCTAAAGAAGGATAGTGTTTGCAGTGATAATGATAATCACTATTTTTTCTGTCCTAATATACCTACTATGAAAAGTCACAATACCCTTACTATATCAATAAGAGACTGGGTATGAACAATCATACTATTCTTGTTTTAATAACTTTCACAATTAGACATGATATGCAAAGAAACCTTTGTATTGGGACCATTTACAGTTCTTACAATTCTTACTTTTAAACCACTCACAAGAGCCCCCATTATGCAAATGAAGGACTATGTTTAGCACTGACATAAGACCTTATCCAAATGAAGTTTCTGTTTGGACCAAAGAGAAGAGTGTAAGTCTGTTACCAGTTGCAACCAAACTTCCTATGCAAATGAAGGCTTGTGTTTGAACCAATTCAAGAACTATCTTTTACAGCAGCCAATGATATTTTTAACTGTGATAGTTATTCTACCAGAAAGGTTCTTCTATCTGTAAGGGACAGATTCATACTTCTTCAATGATCATATGTCCACTGATAAAAAGACTGGAGAAGGCAAGCTATTTCACCAAATACAGAGCCATAAGCCCAAATTTTACAATATCCAAAAAGGAATAATGTAATAAGGAAGGGACATGCTGGCCACTTGTAAGTTCGTCACTTATGTCATGCTAACAAGGAGGGTCAACTAAACTTGTATAAAACCTAAAACACTTTGTGTTTATAACAATACAATGAGGTGTTTCCTATGTCACATATACTGTAGAATCCTGTACTGTCATATAAACTGTATGACATGACATGCCTCAAGTATAAAATGTGTGAAGTATTAAAATGTAGTAACAAATGTCTTATTATTTAGATAAAGTGTTTCATAATGATTCTCACTTCTGTTTCATAAACTTGAACCTTTAAAGAAGGGGTCTTCCGCAGTCTTCTAACTGTTCCAGGTGTTAGAAGGTTTCCTAATGTGCAGTGAAGGCTGAGCCGCAGATCTTTTAGACTGTCAGCAGTAACTAATAAAAGGGGACCTGGTCAACTGTCATTATGGTTTGAATGTCCCCCACTTTAGTCTTCAGCTGTTGAATGTTTATGAAACCTGGGGGTAAGGCTTAACTAGAAAAATGGGTTGTTGTGGGGTAGATGCATGAAGGCTATATAGTCTCACCTTTGTTGATCAGAATTCTCTCTCTGCTTCCTGATACAAGGAAATGTAAGGAGGCTGCCTCAGGCTTCTGCCTCCATGAAAATGGCTAAAGTAAACCATTTCTCCCCTAAGTTGTTTCTATAGGACAAGAGATATTACAAATGAACAATGACTAAAGACAGCCTTTAAGAAGTGATGCCAACTTCTTGCTAAGCATGTAACTTGAGAATTAAGAACAGTATTTGTTGCCAGATGCAGAGCTGGGAAAAGGGAGGCCATGAAGGCAGAGGCAGTGCCAGGCACCCAGTGAGCAACAGAATGACAGAATGGTGAGGGCTGGGCGAGCAGAGCAGAGAGGACAGGAGCCATGCATCTCCCACATCCCCAGCAACCTTACTTTCCTTTGGCCTGCTAGTGGAGCCAGAGAGCAGATCTCAAGTCAGGTTCTAAACAGCCTCTGGTGAGGGCTGGCCTAACAGAAGGCTCCTTGAACAGTGGGAGCAGGCTGGCCACCATGACTGAGAACTCCACCTCCACCCCAGTGGTGAAGCCCAAGTGGGCTAAGGCCGCCAAGAAGTCAGTGGATCACCCCAAGTATTCAGACATGGTTGTGGCTGCCATACAGGCAAAGAAAAATCATGCAGGCTCCTCACACCAGTCCATCCAAAAGTATATCAAGAGTCACTACAAGGTGGGTAAGAACACTGACTCCCAGACCAAGTTGTCCATCAAGCGCCTAGTGACCACTGGTGTTCTCAAGCAAACCAAATGTGTGGGTGCCTTGGGGTTCTTCAGGTTGGCCAAGGGCGATGAGCCCAAGAGGTCAGTGGCTTTCAAGAAGACCAAGAAGGAAGTCAAGAAAGTGACCATTCCAAAGAAGGCAGCCAAGCCCAAGAAGGTTGTCCCCAAAGCCCCAAGCAAGAAACCCAAAGCCACCCTGGTAAAGAAGGCCTAGAAGAAACCAGCTGCCATGCCCAAGAAAGCCAAAAAGCTCAAGATTGTCAAAGTCAAGCCATCCAAACTCAAGAAGGCCAAACCCGTGATGCCCAAAGCCAATTCAAGTGCCAAGAGGGCCAGCAAGAAGTGACAGTGAAGGCTTTGCTTGGGGACACTCCTTCCTCCCTCCTGTTTTCTATAAATACAATTCTCTCTTGATTCCATCTGCAACCTTTTGCCCATTCTATTCTAACTTTATATAAAAAGGACAGAGTTTGGATTCTTCAGACAGACATTGTGGAATGAAGGACAGCAAGCAGACCTCTTCTTTGTAATGATGGAGATGTACTTTTTTCTTGACTTGATATTTACCTTCTTACAGGGTTAGGGGTGTGTGTGTGTGTGTGTGTGTGTGTGTGTGTGTGTGTGTGTGTGTTTCGGTCGGTGGTTTGTTTACTATGAAGGTAAATGTGACTGGCAAAGTTCTGACTAGGTGAGGGAACCCAGGAACTATGGTTTGCCTTTTAAGGCTTTCTTAGCTTGCTGGTCCCTTGTGAGAATTTCAAAACCTTTGGTGGGGAGCAGGTGATACCCCACCTAGCTGGCCAAGGAGGGAGGAAGGAAAACTCCCTGGACTGCCCTATCAATGGTGGTAAGTTGGGGACCTGGTTTCTTTTTCCCTTCTGCTCTAGTGCTTTCCCATTGTCTAAAAGGGGGAAGGGGTCCAAGTGACAGCTGGTTAGAGAAGCCATAGCTTCTCACAGCCAGGATCTAGCCATTGGGAAGGAGGGGTCTTTTCAGAAGTCTCTGGTTAAATGGGAATGGACTTGGGGGGGCGGGGGAATCAGCCAAGTGCCTCAGTGCCTATGGAAACTTAGGACTTTCCCACATGATTGATGGGTTGTGTACCAGAAGGACTTTGTTCGTTTCCTTTCTACCATTTCCTGTGTAAGATGTGGCTTTGCTTGTTGCTACATCAGTTCTACCAGCTGCCATTTAAAGCCCCTCCAACCTCTTTTACTTTTTGAGTCTTTTCTTAGTAGCCAAGTAAGGGGAGAGGCAGGGAGTAGACTGTAAGACATACTACAGTTGATTCAAATTTGCTAGGTAGCTTTAGAGAGTCAGGATTGTGTGTATATGTAAATATTCATATCTAAGACTGTGTATATGTGTATACATCCATATCTAAGACTAGTACTTAGTCTCACTTCAAGGGCTAGGAGAAAAAAATTCTGTACTGTTGTCTTTCTCTTAATTTAATAAATTGGAAACTCATGCACCCTACCCCCACCCCTTTTAAACAAGTGTAACTAGTGACAGGGGAAAATGACTGTGGTTGTAATGTTATAACTTTAAAATAATACTAGAAAGGAAAAAAAAAAACAAAGAAACAGTGTTCGTTTTAAAACCAAATGCATTCGTTTTGACATTTTGTAAATTTTATTCTTTCATTACACTTTGGGTGTGCACATGTGTGTGTCCATGAGTACCTGCACAGAGCATGTGTAGAGAGCAGTGAACAACTTACAAGACTTACTTTCCTGTCATATGGGTGCTAGGCATCAAACTGAAGTCCCCACACTTTCTGACAAGCTCTTATGCACTGAGCCATCTTGCTGATCCCATATTTCCAAATATTAAAGACTTAGGAAGCTATACAAAACACAAGCTGGTGAGATGGCTCATTGGGTAAAGGCATTTACCATCTGGATCTGGTAACCTGAGTTTGATTCCCAGAAACAGAGGAAAGGAATAAGCAGAGAACCTACTCTACAAAGTTGTCCCTTACCTCCACACATGTGCCATGACATGTGTGCTGTCAAACACACACACACACACACACACACACCATAGAATTAATCATCCTTTATATATTTAGGAGGTAGTAGTTGATGGATACGAAGGGCTTAGAGAGACAAAATGTTAAATTTGTGTAATTTTAATATGTGTAGTGTGATAATTCTTAATTCCTGTTAAAGGCAAATAATTATAGTTGACTAAATGTGAGAAATGACAATTAAGACACTGATCACTTTTATTTGTCTCTACTGTTGTTTTTGAGGAAAAGTCTTTCTATATAGCACTCGCTGCCCTGGAAATCACTACATAGACCAGTTTGGCTTCAAACTCACAGAAAACTGTTTGCCCTTGACACTTAATCTGGGATTAAAGGCATGTATCACCATACCCAGAAAGGTACTACTAATTCTGTATATACATCTTTCTCTTCTTTGTTGTACAGACTATTTAATTTTATACAAAGGGTATTACTTTTCCTGCAAAAAAATCAAGGCAATAACATATCTTAAGAAAAATTCCAGTACAAACTATTGAAAACAGTCTCCTTCCTTATCAATCATTTTAGTACAGTCTATCAGCTGTTTATAACTTCCTGTGAGCAGCCCTGGGGACGTGTCATTTATGATCTATTACCCAGCTCAGGTGGAGTGTAAGCTATCAAGACTGATTTCTCTACAGATAAAAGATCAGAATTAGTGGTCCATAATATTTCAGAAATAGTGACTTCCGTTTGCAGTGGAAATGACTGTGTTCCTAACAATCCCTTGTATTGAGAGCTTTGTTTGGATTAGGTATTACAACAGAAGCTAGTGAGGATATTTTTGCCAACAGAAAAGAGATTCAAGATGTCAAGATTGGGTAGTATAAAGTAGTTTCACAGTGTAACTTCCATTATTCTGTATGACATGGGAAACTTTATTGCCTACAACTCATTATCCTCCTGGATGTCATGTTCTGTAGTTAGAGAAGAAGTGTTTGTCAGTATAAATTCCTATTCAAATCTTCCCAGGAGGTGCTATTATAAAATCAAGAACCTCTGAAATCCAAGAGCAAGCTTTAGTGGTTTTCCAAGGAAACTTCTTTTATTTTGCCTTCAAGTCGAGAGTAAATGTACACTTTTTTTTTTTGGCATTATTACCTACTAAAAGCTGGTCTTTACTTAGCAGTTATTGCCACTTTTCTCTGTAATACATTTCCCCAAGTCTCACCTGCAAATGCATTGGGAAGTCTGCTTTTTTTTTTTTTTTATGTAGAGTGGAGCTGTCTTTTTAGACAACAAAAGATAGTGTCATCTTTTTTCCCACACCTACTCTGAGGGTTTCAATCATTTCCTACTGCTTGGTGGTATAGCTTTAATTTATGCTGCCTCTTTTCCTGGCAGTAAATTGCTTACATGGCATGCCCCAGCTTTGGTTGCAGCCCAGCATGCCATACCTTTATTTCAAGTAAATATGGCTCTGCATAGTTTTCACACCTACCTTCCCTGACCTCCAGGCTTAGAGATGGAGGACTCTCATACTAATGGAGAAAGCTCTTTCTACCAACATAAAAACACATAATACCATAGCAGGGGAAGTTTCCTGGGGCTGATGCAGATCCTTTAATCAGTTAATGATGAGTGAGGGAGCACAAACACCCCCTCTCCTGTGCTTAGGGCTGCACATGTCCTCTGCATGTTTCCAGTGCTACCCTGGTTGCCATTGCAGTTATCTCAACAAAAAGCAACAGAAAAGGATTTATTTGGCCAACAATTCCAGGACACTATCCATCATTTCACAGGAGTCAAGGCAGCAACTCAGTTTAGGAATATCAAATGCTGACACCATTGCATACACTAGCAAGATTTTGCTGAAAGGACCCTGTTATAGCTGTCTCTTGTGAGGCTATGCCGGGGCCTAGCAAACACAGAAGTGGATGATCACAGTCAGCTATTGGATGGATCACACGGCCCCCAATGGAGGAGCTAGAGAAATTAATTACCCGAGGAGCTAAAGGGAACTGCAACCCTATAGGTGGAACAACAATATGAACTAACCAGTACCCCCAGAGCTCGTGTCTCTAGCTGCATATGTAGCAGAAGATGACCTAGTCGGTCACCACTGCAAAGAGAGGCCCATTGGACTTGCAAACTTTATATGCCCCAGTACAGGGGAACGGCAGGGCCAAAAAGGGGGAGTGGGTGGGTAGGGGATTGGGGGGTGGGTATGGGGGACTTTTGGGATAGTATTGAAAATGTAAACGAGGAAAATACCTAATAAAAAAATAAATTAAAAAAAAAAAAGGAATGTCACATTCACAGTCAAGAGCAGAGAGAGAAAGAATGCATTCTGGATAGTTGACTGCTTGCCTACATCTAGTTTTCTCAGTTCTTACATGATTCAGGAACCAGTGCTTAGGTAATGCAGCTGGCCATGGTAGATTAGCTCATTCTATATAAACCAACAAGTGTGCTGGTTATATTATATTATATTATATTATATTATATTATATTATATTTATTATATATTTTCTGTTAGCTCTTTTGGTATTTGTTTTCTGTTTTTGTCAATGTAATAGCAGCTAGAATCTTAGTAGAGAGAATCTCAATTAAGAAAATACTACCATCACGTTGACATATAAACACATCTATGAGGCACTCTCTTGATTAATGCTTGGTGTAGAAAGTTCTGATCCACTGTGGTTGAAGGCACTCTGGGGCATGGAGCATGTGGTCCTGGCTTGTATACAACAACAAGCTGAGTAAGACACGGTTTCAAGCAAAGAATCAATGTTCCTCTAGGATGTCTGCTTCAGTTCCTACCCTGGCTTCCCCTCATGATAGACTGTGAGCTAAGGGGAAATGAAGCCTTTCCTTTGGCTTTTGTGTCTGTAAAACAGCAACGGAAAGCAAACTAGGACAACAATCAAAATAGTTTCCCACAAACATGCCTACAGGCCAATCTAGACAATTCCTTGTTTGAAACTCTTCACAGGCGATTCTAGAATGTATCAAATTGACACTTTAAGCCAATTATCCCTCTGGGACTGAGCAAAAGTTGTCCCCCACATTGAACTTGTTACATAATTTGAAGGTTTTATTTTCTTGTCCATATTCCTAGTGAAGACATTGGCATGAATTCCTGTTTTAAAGTCTTCTGAGAGAATGTAGAAAAGATATTATAGTTACATACTCCCTGTTATCACTTCGCTAGAGAGTCTTGGTCATACCTTGCTAAGCACATTCTACACAGTCCCTGTCATATTTTGTTCACACTGCTCTCTCAATCCATTTAAACACAAATGACAAAGGTTTTCCTGTTGCACATATAGAATACATATCCACTACCCATTCACCCATTGATATACACATGACCTGATTAGAATTTTTAGGTATTATGGAAAGCTTAACAATGAGTGAGAGAGTACAAATGACTGTTTGGCACACAGATGTTATTTCTTTTGGCCATATAACCAATAAAAGCATTGTTGAATCATATAATAATCTTACTTTTTATATTTTTGATAAGCATACATAGTACTTTGTATGACAGTTGTATTAATTTATATTCCTAGTAACCATGTCCAATTATTCCCTTTTCTGTACATGTCCTTTGTAGTAGGAGCTGTTCCAACAGTTCTGAACATTAACATCATGTGAATTAAATTTTTTCTTACCTAAATATTGATAATATTTAACACTATTCACAAGCCTGTCGACCACCTGCATGGGTTCTTTGAAAAACTTTGCCGATGATAAATAAGGTTATCTGCTTTATTGTTAAGTTCAGTTCCTTATGTGGCTTGGTTACTCACCTCCTAGTAGATGCAGATATTTTCTGCCATCACCTAGACTGTCTCCTTACTTTCCTGTTTGTTTCCTTTGCTGTTCAAAGTATTGATATTTTTGTGATCCCAGGTTATAGGATATGATCCCATAGGTCTATTTTGGCTTTTGTTTCATATACTATTGAGGTCATATCCTCTACCCCAAAATATGGTTAATAAATCAAGACCATTTAATTTTGCTATGGAAATGATAGACTGAGTATGGACCAATCATAGTATTCTCCTTTTAATCACAGACAGAAATAAGTATTTTATTTAAAGGAAGCCTTGTATTTGGACCAATCACAACACTCATTTTTCAACAATTCACAATAGCCTTAATTTGTGAATGAAGGACCATGTTTTTATCAGTCAAAGCTATATTTACTGTTACTGGTGACATATGCATCATGTTTAAATGAAGGTTTTTGTACCACTACAAAGAGTGTTTTGTACCAGTTTAAACCAATATTCTTATGCAAATGAAGGGTTGAGGTAAAACCAATCACAGCACTAAATTTTAGCCAAGCCACAGTAGCCTTACCATGCAAATGAAGGACCATGCATGCACTAGAGTATTTTGTATTTATCACTGTCAAGAATAACCATTTTATGCAAATGAAGGCTTGTATTTGGACCAATCATACCAGTCACTTTTAAACCAGTCATGACAGAGTTACCATGCCAATGAAGGACTCTGCACCAATCACTGGCATTCTCCATTTGACCACTGACAAATGTCAGCAATTTATGTAAACAGGGACTTATATTTGGACCAATCTCGAAACTCACTTTTAAACCAGTCAGAATAGCATAACTATGCAAATGAAAGACTAAGTTTTCACCAATGAAACCATTCTCCAACTGAAATAAGCATTTTATAGAAATGAAGCCTTGTGTTTGGACCAATATCACTATTCATTTTATACCAATCACAAAATGCCTCCTATGCAAATGAAGGATCATATTTTCACCATTCAACACATTGCTTACTTTTGCTGATGGTACAGGCATTTTATTCAAATGAAGGTATATGTGTGGACCAATCCAAAGAGTGTTTAGTAATAGTTACTATTAGTCTCTTATGCAAATATAAGCTTGTGTTTAATCCTCTCAAAGCACTTATATTTAGCCAAGTCAAGATACCCTTTCTATGCTTACTCTTTCCTTGGGAATATTGCTTGTTTTGTGTGTATTTTATTTCCCTAAGTTACAACTGCAAATTCACTTGGAAGTCTGGTTTTGTTTTTGTTTTTCTTCTCCATGGAGAGTGTATCTGTCTTTTCAGACAGCAGAAGATGGAGTCATCTTCTTTCCCACACGTGTGCTGAGGGTTTCAATCATTTCCTACTGCTTGGTGGTATAGTTTTAATCAATGCTGCCTCTTTTCCTAGCAATAAATTGCTTCCTTCATATGCCTGTGGTTACAGCTGAGCATGGATACCTTTATTTCCTAGTGAGTATGGCTCCTCATAGTTATCACACCCACTTTCCATGGCATCCAGTCTTAGAGATGGGGAACCCTCAGACTAATGGAGAAAGCTTTGTCTGTCAAAATTGAAAACAATAATATTACAGGAGGGGAAGTTTCTTGGGGCTGATGAAGATCCTTTAATCAGATATTAATGAATAAAGGAGCACAAGAACCCCTCTCTTGTCCTTAATGCTGTCCTTCTCTGGCATGGTCCCAGTGCTACCCCTGGGTTCTGGTTTCATTTCTGTTGCTGTTGCAATTATCCCAACAAAAAAGCAACAGAAAAAGGTTTATGTGGCCTACAATTCCAGGTTATTGTCCATCTCTCTTAGAAATACTCATAAAATACTCATATGTGGCAGATGGATGGAGGGTACTGGGTGGGAGATGGCATGGGGAGGTAAACAGGGGGAAAGGTTCAGAATCATGTATTGGGAGAGACAGGAGAGAGAGCCAGAGGGCCAGAGGAATGAATAGAAATCTGCAGCATGTTAGGTTGGGGATGGGGTGGGGTGTATTTTGAGGATGTACCAGAAATCTAGGATGGGGGAGGCTCCCAGGAGTCCATAAGGGTGACCTTAGCTGAGATTCATCACAGTGTGGATCTAAGAACAGAAACCTACCTATAAAACTTTCAACTCAAAATTATCTTGTCTCCAAGAAATGCAGGGACAAAGTTGGATCAGAGACTTAGAGATGTCCAACCATCAACTGTCCCAACTTGAGACACTTCCCATGGGCAAGTACCAATCCCTGTCACTGTTAATGATACTCTGTTATGCTTTGAGGTAGAAGATTATCATAACTGTCCTCTGAGAGACTCCACCCAACAGCTGACTGAAACAGATGCAGACCTATGGCCAAATATTAGATGGATGTCAGGGACTCTTATGGAAGAGTTGGAGGAAAGATTGAGGGTCCTAAAGTAGAAATTCTACAGGAAAATATACAGAGTGAACTAACCTATAACAGTCCCATAGCAGGTCTCAGAAAATGAATCGCCAACTACAGAGCTTACATAGGCTTGAGCAGTTCATTCTCCATGTGGGTCTCCCAACAACAGTAGTGGGTGAAATCCACAAATCTGTTGCCTGTGTGTGGAATATCTTCCCCTAATTGGGTGTTTTGTCTGGCCTCCATGGGAAAGGGCCTGCCTAGCCCTGCAGAGACTTGATGTGTCAGGGTAGGTGATACCCAGTGGCAGGGGTGGGAGAAGTGAGGAATCCACCCTGTCAGAGAAGAAGAGGATGGGGAATATTGAGATGAACTATGTGAGGTAAGAGCTGGTGGCAGGGATCAATGATTAGAATATGAAGGGAATAAAAAATCATCCCTCCTATAGGGTTGCAGACCCCTTTAGCTCCTTGGGTACTTTCTCTAGCTCCTTCATTGGGGGCCCTGTGTTCCATCCAATAGATGACTGTGAGCACTTCTGTATTTGCCAGGCACTGGCATAGCCTCACAAGAGACAGCTATACCAGGGTCCTGTCAGCAAAATCTTGCTGGCATATGCAATAGTGTCTGGGTTTGGTGGTTGTTTATTGTGGGCCTGGGTACCAGAGGTTTTCCATGGAGATCTCTGTCCAGGTCTGGTGCAAGAGCTCCAGTGAAGGGAAGTGAGTACAGGCAGGGAGACAAAGTCTCTGACGTGCCTTCCAGGTCACTCAGTAACTCCTAGCTGCTCTGAACTGAGTCAGGTCTGGCTGGAACGATGAGAAGCCAATTATCCAGTGAGGAGTGTGGCGGGACCTCATGTGATTCTTCAGGAGAGAAGATTTCTTCCCAAGTGTTACATACAGCTCTTGGAACAAAAGACTCAGACAAAGGAGTAGTTCTCACACAGCTTTAATTCCCTGGATGGATTTATATACAGTTCTGGGGGTGATTCAGGGTTCAACAGCAGGTACCTCTCATTGGCTTGGGCTGAGAGTTTGGGGGAAACCTTATTTGTATGTGGGAAGGCTTGGTACTGTTCCTACATGACTGTGTGGAGGAGTCTAGCCAGAAGGCCAGAAGCTTGGGACATTGTCTACGGGACTACTAGCCACATGCCTCTCTTGTGGGGGCTGTGGGGGCAGTAACTTTGACAGGAGCCAGGGATCCAGGAGACATGATCGCATGCCTTCCGCCCCATGTAAGTGGAAATTATCACCCACCGGATCCTACCGGGGTTCAAGACCTAAGCTCGACTGGAGACCAGGCTATCTGTGCGTACGTAGCCCATTGACCCACAGTTTATGGAATGGATCCCCGGGTGGGGCAGTCTCTGGATGGTCCTTCCAACTCAGCTCCGAGCTTTGTCTCTGTAACTCCTTCCATGGGTATTTTGTTCTCCATTCTAAGAAGGACTGAAGTATCCACACTTTGGTCTTCCTTCTTCTTGAGTTTCATGGGTTTTGCAAATTGTATCTTGGGTATTCTAAGTTTCTGGGCTAATATCCACTTATCAGTGAGTACATATCATGTGTGTTCTTTTGTGATTGGGTTACCTCACTCAGGATGATATCCTCCAGATGCATCCATTTGCCTAAGAATTTCATAAAGTCATTGTTTTAATAGCTAAGTAATACTCCATTGTGTAAATGTACCACATTTTCTGTATCCATTCTTCTGTTGAGGGACATCTGGGTTCTTTCCAGCTTCTGGCTATTATTAAATAAGGCTGCTATGAACATAGTGGAGCATGTGTCCTTATTACAAGTTGGTACATTTTCTGGGTATATGCCCAGGAGAGGTATTGTTGGATCTTCCGGTAGTACCATGTCCAATTTTCTGAGGAATCGCCAGACTGACTTCCAGAGTGGTTGTAACAGTTTTTAATCCTAACAGCAATGGAGGAGTGTTTCTTTTTCTCCACATCTTCGCCAGCATCTGCTGTCACCTGAATTTTTAATCTTAGCCATTCTGACTGATGTGAGGTGGAAGTTAGAATTGAACCTTTAAGAGGTGGACACTTCTGAGAGACTCAGAGGCCATCTGTGTTTTGAATTTGACACTAATTTCTCTGACTACATGTGTTGGCATGAGGTCTCTTCTCACATGCTGTCCCAACATCATGATGCTACTAACATCAAGTTCTCACCAGAGCAAAAACCAATACTTTTAAATTTCCCTTGAAATATTCAGGATTACAAACTAAATAAACATTGCTCCTTGAAAAATTTTAAAAAAAATCCCTCAGTGATTCTAAAATTTGAGAATCATCGGTGAAGTAAAATATGTGTTATCATAAAATAAGGTCCAGTACTGGACAAGGTAAAATATTGACAATCCATTATAGCAATATTATGCTAGAATAGACTTTCAAAATTTGAGCAACAATATGCTAATTGAGAAAATATTTACAGTCATTAGAGTGCAAAAACTGAAATTATATAAGCATAATTTGAACTTGGTAACAAAAAGGAACAATTTTCACACAAAATGAATAGTTAAGGTATTAAATCATCAATCAAATTTATCTGCTTATTTTAATTAAAATATTACTAGTTAGAAAAAGCTGTCAATGAAATAATTCCTAATGATATTCTCCTATCATAGATCAGTGTCTAACCCAATTGTCATCAGAGAGGTAGATGCAGATCCATACCCAAGCACTAGGTGGAGACAGGGGAACCCTGCAGAAGAGAAGGAGGAAGGACTACAGGAGCCAGAGGTTTTCCAAGACACCTTGGAGAACAAAGCCCACAGAATCAGGTATGAAGGGCTTATAAGACTTCACAAAGACAGAAGTCACAAACATGAGGGCTGTATGGGCCTGACCGAGCTCTTTCGCATATATGTATTTTTGTGTAATTTTGCATTCATGTGGGATTCCCAACCGTGTTAATGCCAGATGACAACAATCTGAATCTTTTTCCTGAGGTTGGAACTATTTTCCTCCTTCTGAATTGCTTTATAGAGCTTTGATATGAGGATTTGTATCTAGTCTTATTATAGCTTATTATGCAATATTCAGTTGATATTATTATGCAATATTCAGTTGATATCCCTGGGAGGCTTTCTCAGTTTTATTGAAAGTAAATGGAGGAGGAATGAGTCTCGGGGAGGGGAATAGATGGACAGAAATCTGAGGTAATGATGTATGAGAAAATAATAATAACAACAATAAAAAGGATAGCCCATAGGCTCATATATTTGAATGCTTAGTCAGTAGGGAGTGGCACTGTGAGTGAAGGACTAGGAGGCGATCTTCCTTTCAACTGCTAACATCTCTTAGTTGAAAGTCAATAGCAAGTCTTTCCCAACTTTACACATTCCTTTGTAATCTGTAATTCTTTCCTTGCTCATGGAAAGTCTCCCTCTATAATGATCACTCAGGTCACTTCCAGTAGAAGCAACCAACTGTAGAGTTCTGAGAATAATACAGCACTTTGTGATGAAGTCCACGTGGGCAAGAACAGAGGTACTGTCCAAAAATCAGTCATGTGATAGCCACCATGGAAGTTGATCTCCTAGCCCAGACAAGTCTTCAGATGACTATCATAGCAGATGAAGTGACTGCAGCTTCATCAGAGACTTCAATACAGACTTGGCAAGCTAAGTCTCCCATAAAATCTCCAGCCCGCAGAAACTGTGAGGTAAGAAAACAATTGTTGCTTTAGGCCACTAAGTTTAGGAGTAATGTAATTGCAATAATAAAGGAACAGTCTGGATAGCCACACCCTGGACTTTGTCCAACAAGCTTTGACTACTTTACTGCCTTTCTTCTCCATCATCCAGCAGTCTATGTTCAAATCCAATAGCTGAAGGCTTGTGGTGGTCAAATCTGTGGTTCTGTGGCAATTACTGAGTTTCTCCAGATCCTAGCTCCCTGTTTACTAACTTGCTGATAAAGGTTAAGAAACTCCTACTTAACTAGTCTCCTATAGAAAATAGCCATATTTGGATAAAACAATATACACCTTCTCAAAAGGTTAAGGACAATCAAAAGATAGCAAACTAGAAGATGGTCATCACTTATAAGAAGACAAACGTCAGATTTGGGGGCTTTACTCAAGGCATATTATAATACATACCTGTGTAGGGTTAGAGGTGACAGGAGGCTTAAATGAAGATATAAAGTGTGTAGTCTTTTTACTTTAAAAGATGAAGGAGTCAGAAAAATCATAGCAACTGAAAAGTGATGAGGTAAATCTCAATAAAAAGCCAGATGGGGCGACCCAGATTCTATAAACAAACTGTTTGCCTTTCTACGTGATTGCTGAGATAGGCAGGTGTGGTCTGGGAGTCATGACAGGTTCTAAGCTGGCCTGCTAACTTTAAGGAATTGAATTGGGATTTCAGCTGTCATCTACTGAGCAGGTGTTGTTTTCTGTCTGACTAGCTCATTTAACTTTCCAGTTTTTTCCTGAACACATATGCCCAAGAGTGTACCCATGTATCCTGTAGCTCTCCCTCCCCCCTTCTCTCTCTCTCTCTCTCTCTCTCTCTCTCTCTCTCTCTCTGTGTGTGTCTCTGTCTGTCTGTCTGTCTGTCTCTGTCTCTGTCTCTCTCTGTCTGTCTCTTTCTCCCCCCCACACACATACACACACTCTAACACATACACACATAACACATGTACATGAGATAACATGTGGCAACTAAAAGTAAGGGGTGTGTGTGTGTGTGTGTGTGTGTGTGTGTGTGTGTGTAGATTCATGCAGTAGGTTGTTATATACATATAGATATGTATCCTTACATGTGGAACCCTGAGGTTAAGAATTGTGACTCTTTGCATGGATGCTGGAAGTTGAACTCAGGTACCCAAGTTTACAGAAGAAGCACTTTACCAACTGATCTGATCTAACTCCCTAGTTCTAGCTGTTTCTTTCAAGGAGTTTGAAATGTGTATTTAAAAAAAATACACATGTGAGCTGCTAATGGAGAAACCTGTATTCTAGAGATAGCAATTGATAATGTGGAAGTGTTTCCCGAGTTTTCTTATAGAGTGTTTTATTTTGAAACATAACAGGTCATGTGGGCATCCATTCATCTTCAAATAATCTGTGTATTTTGGGTGAGGGTCAAAGTGATACAAAGTGACCAGAAAGAATGCTTTGAATAAGTCAGGTAAGTTCCTTTCGTGCTATTATCCCATGGGCACAGGGTCATTATTATTTGTGTCTTACTCCTTTAATCTGATACATATGAATGAAGCAGTAGTTAGAGTGGTTTTTACTGTAAAAGAGGAAAACGGTACAGTTTTCTACATAGAATTCAAATCTATTCAAGGGTTGGCGTTTACTCTGTCTAATCTTCTGTGAGAATATTGTTTACCCTACTGCCTGTCTTACGGTACTACATGTTGGAACTTGGGCATTCTATAATTTCACTATTTTGTTTAAGAATAGATTATAGGCCAAAGTGATACCAGAAATGTTTAGAAATATTTGCCTAGGAGTACAATCTAATTCTTTATTAAATGCCAATGTGTGTTTTTTTCTAGGCTCAATCATTTAAAAATAGAAATATCTGAAAAGGGATCTGATGTACAACCGGCGAATTGTCACCTCTCTGGGTGGGGTGCAGTCAAGAATTCAGCCCTACTGGTCCATCATGCTTGTTCATTCACAAACTCAGGAATGATTGGTTCCAGGATCCCAACAGTCACTCAACTTGTGATATCAAATCGTCCAGTATTTACATGGAATCTCTGTGAATCCCCTTGCATACTTTAAACCTCTCTGGACTACTTAGAGTACCTCATATGAGGGAAGTGATTTGTAAGTAGTTTTTGATATTACATTGGGGGAAAAGTCTACCCAATTTCAGTATGAACATCATCATGTAGCTTTGTCTGAATATTTTCAATTTGCTATTCTCCCACTTGGAAACGTAGCCTTCTCTCTCTCTCTCATCTCAGTTGATCCCTTGGCAGGACTACTTTCCCTTTCTTAAGATACACAAAGAATCACCGTTTTAAAACTACTGATCATGCCAAGCAAATAAGCCTGGTGCTTGATTATTTTTTAAAGGTGAGTTTTAGTAAGTTTGCTTCAAATTATTTTATTAACAAAAGACTTATTTAAACAATAAAAGAAAAAGGAAAACATGTTTCACACTGAGGAATATTCTGAGCGCATGAGTGTGGCTGTAGCTTCTAATTTCATCAGCCACAATGGACTAAAAGGAGAGTTAGAATAGATATATTCATATTTTTTAACATTTCAAAGTTTAAAAAAGCCTTGTGCCAATGTCTAAGAGCAAAGAAAGCACATAATAAAATAGACTTTTAAAATTACAAATGAAAATCTGTACATCAAAGGTATTTTAAGGCCTTCCCACGGGCACTGTAGTATAGAATAAGAGATGAGGAGCCACCATGAATGTAGCAGCACATCAGGCATTGCAAGTCTGGCCCATCTCAGCCTGCAGGATCATCTCTTCTTTTCTCAGGGGGAAAGTGTCAATGAGGTTGAAGAGAGCCATGGGTGTCACTAACGAGACATAACGTTCTTTATCCATGCCATGCTTATCCACTAGAACCATGCTGAAGGAGTAGAGAGGAATTCGAAGCAACAGCCTGGAAGAAACAAAAAGAAGACTTGTCTGTGTTTGACCCCAAATCCCAAGACCAGCCATAGCCCTTGGAAAATCCTATGCAACAGAAATGCTTGATGCCATGAAGGATTGAATCCTTTTTATGCCCTCACTCAAGCTACTCAAAGTGTGGATTTGAAGGATTTGCTCAGAAAAACACTAGCTCATGTCTGACCTCGTTCTGTAACAAATCAGAATATGGAATATTGTAATATCTCCAGTCAATCGGTATTCAGAAGAAAGGCTGAGTAACTCTGCTTTGCATTATTATGGTCTGGAAGATCTCAGGCTGGCTATGGTACTATCAACCAAAAGTAGCTACAAGGGGACTATAACAATGATGATTAACAACAAGACTGTTCGCCACTCAGGGGATATTTGGACAAGTCTGAACACACCTTTGGTTGACATAAGAAGGGCGTTAGAGACTACTGGCATCTAATTGAACAATACTAGATATGCTGATATATTTATCCTACAATGTACAGGACAACCTTGTAACCAAACAAATCCAGCCCCAGATGTCAAAAGAGCCAAGGTGGAGGAAGCCTGGACAACATAAATTTAATTAAAGTAACATTCAAAAGTTTATAGTGATGTCCTATTCAGTGACTATTTTAGAAGTGCATTTAGAACTGTGTAGGTTAAGCCTACATCTAGGCACTTTTACTTATTTGCCTATAATTTGTACCACAAATAATTTCTAAAAATAGTCAGGTATGGTTTCAAGTGTATGGTGTCTCTTTCTATACTTCAACATATATATGGATTTAATCTATGAAAATGTTTTCTATCAATACCAGCATATTTAAATGAGAAAGCCAAGAGCAAAGTAAATAGACAGCTGAGCCCGGGGAAATAATGAGGCCATCCAATCTCCTCCTGGATTTTGTTTCTGTTGGAATGTCTCTAGGTTATATAACGGGCAGAACATGCAGTGCTGTATGAATTTAAAGTGTAAGTTTTCCTATCATGAATGGTCCTGAGGTTGTTTGTTTGTTTGCATAAAAATGAGCCGAGCAGTGGTAGTGCAAACCTTTAATCCCAGCACTTGGGATGCAAAAAAAAAAAAAAAAAGGTAGATAACTGTGCATATTGAGGCAAGACTGGTCTACAGAGTGAGTTCTAGGACAGCTATATACATAGAGGAGATCCTGTCTCGAAAAACAAAAGGGAAAGGCAGGTAGAAACAAACAAACAAACAAACAAACAAACAAAGGTGGTGAGATGGGCAGACCAGTGAGAGGTAGGGATGAATTAGAAGAATATAATAACATACATGTATGAACATGCCATAAGGAAACACACTCATTTTCATACTAACTTGAAAAACTAATAAAAATATCATTGCATAAAATAAACACTGAATATACATATTAAAAAGCCATGTTATGAAGGGAAGGAATAATTAATACTTCCCCCAGTGGAAAGATGACTTGCTAATCCCTGTCTAGTGACTAGAAGATGATTGATTACACTGCCTCCACCAGGCAGCCAATGTCTAAGTGTTGAAGGTAAGTTCAACCTCAAGGGCTGCCCAGAAAAAAAATAGAGGAGTGAGAAACTAAGGTGGGGCAGGAAGGAGAAGGGGCAAGGGATGCTATGGCTGGAGCTTGTAGGTAGGATAGCTAGATGAAACAATGCAACACATTGTTCTATAACACTTATGAGGCCAGAATGATAACAGCCTGGGGGCTATACTACACGTTCCTTGTGACTGTTGTACATTAGCTAACACAGAATATAAAAATAAGACAATCGCCATGGGAAATGAGAAATGGTCACACCAGCAACAGCAACAGGAATAGGTCCTGCTGGAGCTGAGACTAGACACCTCAGAGACAAGTGATAGGGCACCTCACAGATTGGGCTTTTGGCATGCGTGATGAGGTTGGCAGTATTTCTGAACAGCATGATGATTATCATCAGATGGCAATTCTTCCTGAGTCACCTTCCTGGGAAGTCTGAGAATAACATCATTATTAAACTGGTATTCTTTTTGGTCCCCGTTATCCTTACGATAGAAAATTACTCTAAGTAGGGCATGACTTAGCTTACACATTTAAGAAGAAAAGAAATGGGGGCACAGAAGAAGTTGGGCAGTGATGTGGCAACAGCAGGCACCCAGCCTTTCATTTCTGTTGATTCTCTTCAATACTATCTCTATGGCCTAACAAGTATTTGAAATTGGTACTCTAGCCAGACTAGAGAATTTTCAGACTATCCAGGCATACTTATTCACTTTGTCTTTCTTCCTGTCTTCTATTCATTGAGTAAATCATGGCCATTCCTTTTTGTTGTAATTCAAACAGAAAAATAGTAGGACATCCATCTGCCAAGTACTTTGTGCCCCTGTGGAATGTCGTATGAAGATAACTGCAGCCAGACGTGGAATTCAATAGGTGATGGTTAGAAGTTACTTGGAAAACTTTTATTTCGAAACTGACACCTTAGTAAAACACTAAGCAAGTAGTTCTTGAAATATGGTTCTCAGATAACTTGCCAGTCATACAAACTCTTAGGACCTACCTTAGACCTACCAAATCCAAAAATATAGGGAGCAAGCAAAAGAACAAAATTTTCACCCTGTAGAAAATTATGATGTAGGCTAAAATTTGAGAACCACCACAAAATTCATTTAAGCAGCTTATTTGTAACAAATCATTATCAGCCTACAGAGCTCTATATTAGTCCCAATGTACCGGCTATAAAATAATAGATCTTTTCCCTAATGTAGAATTATCTATTTTTCATTTTTAAACAGTTCAAAATTTCATCAAGATTTTACTAATGTTGTATCTGTATATATCATATGTCTGTGTATCTGTGTCCACCATCTATCTATTATCCTAAGTAATTTCACAAACTCTAAAACAAGTACGTAGTGTACATATGTCTGTGTTTGCATGTGTGTACATATACCATATATGTTCAGGTACACAAGCATATGTGTTAATGTGGCAGTCCAAGATTGACATAAGGAGTCTGCCTCAATGACTCTCCATCTTATTCATGAAATTAGGATCTCTCAGTTCAACTCAGAGCTCACTGATAAGGCTAATCTAAACAGTCAGCTTGCTCCAGAGATCCCTGTCTCTGTCTTCCAAGGCTGGAGTTACAGACAGGTCCATCATGCCTTCTTAGCCTTTACTTGGGTTCTGAGCATCTGCTCTTATTTTCACATTTATGAGGCAAGCACTTTATCTACTGAACCATCTCCTCAGTCTCCTGCAACAAGTTTTGTCTAAGTAATTGATAAGTGGTATGATAGAAAGGTTCTCTCTCTCTCTCTCCCTCTCCCTCTCTCTCTCTCTCCCTCTCTCCCTCTCTCCCTCTCTCCCTCTCTCCCTCTCCCTCTCCCTCCCTCTCTTTCTGTGTGTGTGTGTGTGAGAGAGACAGAGAGACAGACAGATCCAAGCTAGAGTCATCTTGAAAAAAGTAACCTCAAGAGAGAAAATGCATCCATCAGATTGACGTGTAGACAAGTCTGTAGGGGCATTTTTTAGATTTATGATTGATGTGGGAAGGCCCAAGCCATTGGGGGTGCTATCACCTCTGTAAGTGCAAGCTGAGTAGGACAGGGGTGAAAGCCAATACTCATTGCTCCACTACAGTCTCTGCTTTAGTTCTTATATCCAGGTTTCATCTTGCCAAATGATGCTAGCTTTCGCTAAGTGGCATAAATCTAACCAGGGTATCTCTCTGTGATACACTCTTAGGAAATTTTTGTGAACTTTTTTGAACACATTTGATGTTATTCACCATATGCTATTTTATTGTTTTCATAAAGATAAGTCACTGCATTTCAAAAACTCCCTTGAAATTCAGTTTTAATTATGCGATTAGTTCTAGCCAATGGAGTGGGGGTTTAAGTAATGTGTAACATTTCCAAGGATAAACACAAAAGATTAAACTATAATTTGAGTTTAAATGTCCTCCAAGGGCCCATGTGTTGAAGCATACTTCTTAGGTGGCACTACTGGGACATGGTAGACTCTTTGAGAAATGATGTCTACCATGAGGCTTTTAGGCCTTTTGGAAACATCTCCTTGAAACAGATTATGAAACCCTGGTCTCCTTGTCTCTCTGTCTCCTGGCTCTTGATATAAACAATTTATGAGACTATATGCTCCCTCCATGATGGGTTACCTTTACTAGAAACTTGAAGCAATTTGAATGGAGTTTCCCTATTTCCAATTATAGACTTTAAAATCATGACCAAAAGAAACATTTATATGAGTTACTTGTCTCAGGTATTCTGATAAAATAACAAGAACCAGACTACTACTATTGTCTGCTTTTTTTCTCTTTCGTCCTCATTTTCAGAAAACTGAAATGGCATGGGTGTCTCAGATATGAATGTACAAGATGATAAAACCATGTGCGAGTCTAAAGGATAAGGATGCATCTGGGACCTTGAAATCCGAGACTTGCAGTGTACAAAAGAACAACGTTCTGCAGGAAGGGAAGATTTTAAAGAGTGTTAGTTTGTCCTAATTACCCATGTCACAGTGGTCAAAAGATACAAGAAAACATGTTATTCTGAAATTGCCTTTTAGCTATTGAATCTCACTTCAATACAACATTACTCAAGGTCTGGCTATTAGCGCTCTAGCTTTAGAAGTATGACAGAAAGGAGAGATAAATATTAAGACAAGGGTATAAACAAGTGCTCTGGATGGATGGAGAAAAAAGACATCAAGGGCTGCTTAGTGTCTGTCCTAAGGATAGCAGCAACTGATGCTAAGTCATTTTATTTTCATACCCCCCTCTCCTATTAAGACACACACACACACACACACACACACACACACACATGCATACACATACCACATCACACACATACATACAGACACACATACATCACATACACACCACACACATACACAGATACATACATAATACACAAACACACACACATGTGCACACATACACATATACCACATGACATACACACACATATAGACACACACACATATAGACACATACACTATACACACATACCACACCATGCACACAATACAGATATACACCACATACACAGATACATTCACATATACACACAGAGAGACATACACACACATATATACATACACACACATACCACACAGCACACATACATAAAGACACATACCACATACACACATATACCACATATACAGACATACACACACATACCACATACCACACACACATATATACACATATGAACACATACACATACTACACACACACATATATACACATATGAACACATACACACACCACACCAATACACACAGAGAGACACACATACAGACACACACATATACCACATATACACACATACACACATATACCACACATCACACACACATACCCACATACGTATGCATATGTACACATACCACGCACACATACACATACCACATACTACACACATACACACAGACATGCACATATACACACACATACATACACATACAAATACACATGCACACATATATGCACCCATATACAAACATACACACACACATATCACACACACATACACACATACAAATACACATACCACACATGCACACACATATGCACACATATACACACATATACAAGCATACATACACACATACAGACACACATACATATACACACATATGTATGCACACAGATACACATTCATGCATACACATACACCACACACATATAGATAAGCATAGACACATAGACACACACATACAAACACACACATACCACACCACACACACACACATACAGACATACATCATACATACATGCATATCACACCACACCACACACACACACAGACATACACATTCACATATACCCCACCACACACCTACACACACATATACCACATACCAGAGGGAGAGGGAGAGACAGAGGCAGAGGAAGTGGGAGGATATGAGAGAGAGGAGAATAAACTTGTTGGAGGGGGAAGAAGAAAACACTAGCAATTTCCCACTGCATAATTCAGTCAGACATGCAGGAACAGGCCAATTAGCATGATTATAATACTCCCAGAATAAAAGCAATTAAGCACTGAAGGTTGCCTGGACTAAATACTGAATAGAAAGCTAAAGGGGTCTGCAACCCTATAGGTGGAACAACAATATGAACTAACCAGTACCACCCCGGAGCTCTTGACTCTAGCTGCATATGTATCAGATGATGGCCTAGTCGACCATCATTGGAAAGAGAGGCCCTTTGGTCTTGCAAACTTTATATGCCTCAGTACAGGGGGGAACGCCAGGGCCAAGAAGTGGGAGTGGGTGGGTAGGGGAGTGGGGGGAGGGTATGGGGGACTTTGGGGATAGCATTGGAAATGTAAATGAAGAAAATACCTAATAAAAAATAATAACAGAATGGTGAAGATATAATATATTTGAGTCACAAAATTTAGAGAGTTCAGATGGGTACCACTCTGGAAGCTTCATCTTTACTGGCTAGTTTTCACAATGTCAGAAAGTACGATACACTCTTCGAAAATTAATAATAATAATAATAATAATAATAATAATAATAATGTCTTACTTAGCTGTGAATATGACAAGTTACAGTAATGGCTGTCATTGTAAGATATGCCCACTAGGGCAATAGTGGCACAAAAGCTATTGGAGTGTCAAACCACTCACTGATTATGTTTAGGGCTGCAAAAAATGGAGCCCATTCCTGCCAGCATAGGAGAGACTATTCTTAGGACAGAGGGCCTAGCAAACATTACTACCATAATTGTTTCTTATAGAGTTTCCATAGAAGTCTGTAGAGGAAATTTCAAGGGTTTTTCTTTCAAGTTTAAACCTTGAGATTTATGAATGAGTTCTATCTAAAATTAGAGACACATAAACTGTTTCCAAATTGGTAATTCTGACACATGTGTTTTTTAAAGGAATAAAAAGAAAAAGAAATCAGAAAAATTGACCAGATACAAGAGCACACATGGTGAGATGCAAGCATATTTTTAGGGAATGAAATTTAAGGACAGAGTGCATGTTGCCTACCTGAGCTGCAGAGCTAGAGCTGGAGGCATAATCTTTGCTCTGATCCTGCCGATGAGGGTTGGGAAGACTCCTACCAGCTCCACCACGGTGACATGTCGGAGATCTAGGCCACACTGTGCTTGCTGAAGGAACAACCAACAGGGGAGGTGTGAGTGGAACTAAGGAACTGCAAAAGCACCCCAGAAATGGGTTTCTTGTGGGTGCTTCTTTACCTACTCCAAATTTCTCTGAAAACAATTGAGAAACTAAGGCTAAGTGTGAGTGCCTAGAAAACCTAACTATCTTCCTAGAGGAATTATACAAAATAGCCTGGCAGCAGGGAGAATGCAGCGAGTCCTGCAGTGACTTGATGTGTGTATGTGTGTGTGTGTGGGGGGGGGGGGATGATACCCTGGGAGGGTCCTTCCTTCTCAGAGGAAAACAGGAGGAGGATTGGGGGAGGGATCTGAGAGGGGACTGGGGCGAGAAGGAGCACTGATATTGGGGAATAAAGTGAATAAATAAATACATTTAAAGAAAAAAAATCTAGATCCAAAATACCATAACCAACCAGATAATCAGCAATTCAGCAAGGGCCTGAGGGAGCAGGGATGGTCTAGGGCTGAGGGCTGCAAAAACTTCCCCAAAAGAAGAAGATAATAAATAGTAGTGGTCACAGTGACTCAAAGGCTTTTAACCTAATGATTCAACTCTATCACTACAATCTAAAACCAGCCATAACCAAATGTACAGATGAATAAAGGTTACTGTGGTTATTAAATTTTAATTTTGCAAAACACAGCAGCAATAGGCCAATTTTGGTGCATGAACCAAGGTTTTTCCGTGTAGAAGAAAGGCAAGTTTCTTGGCTTATTCTTTTTGTAGAGATAAGAAGAGCTCAAGAAATCTGTGGCCATGCCATGCTGCTATGCCAAAACCCATAAAAGCAGGTAAATATATATACTTGCATTTTATGAGGAGCAAAGAGTTTGTGCTGAATAGTTTTATGTCACCTTCACATAAACTAAAGTCATGTGAGAGGAGGGAACCTCAATTGAAAAAAATGCCTCCAGCTGTGGGGTGTTTTTTAAATTAGTGATTGATGGAGGAAAGGCAAATAAACACTTTCCTTACCAAATGGGATTAGTCATGGTCTTTCATCACCTCAGTGCTAATTAAAACATAGGTATACAAGGGCAGGGAGTGTGATGGAGGCTTAGTAAACGGATTTAGTAGATTTAGTTCTTCCCATATGATTCTTCCCAGTCCATGGGCAACCAGTTCAGATGACAAAGAAGAGTGAAAGAAAGACTCATTTTTCATTGTAGTTTTTTGCTAATGTGTGTAGTAAACTGCTGCCTTTGATTAAACCAAGAATGTTCTAACAAGAATAAGGGGATCTCCTACAAGAGAAGGAAGTGTAGCACGCCCTGCTTCTTTAGTATTCAGTAACATGGACCAACTTCAACTAAGCAACTTCAAGACTAAGTCAGGCAACTTAGTGTGATGCTCACAGTTTCTACCTTTCTCTGGCATGTTATCTCCTTCAGTAGCAACAAAATTCATCTCCATTTGAGTTGGGGATATTCCCAGGGAGGGATATGGTGCCTAGAGGCCCTTGGATGCCTTTTATCTCCTTGGGAAGATTCCTGATGGATCACCTCCAGTCTATGAATGTGCTGGACAGGATCAGCAAAGACAATTGTTTTTTGGCCGGACCTGGACAATATGTCAATTAAACTTATGAGCAAAGGCAGAGAAACTTCACTGGTTGGAGAATGATTGGGTTAGCTCTGGGGAGTCAATGTTAATAAGATTATGCACCAGCACCAGAAATGAATGAGTGCATCTAAAGTACTGGTTCCTTAAACTCACCCTAAATGGATTAGGCTTTTGTTTTCAGTGCCTGTCTTCTTCCTGTCAGAGTTCTCCCTCCCACCTTGGCTATGCCTCCATGTCTCACCTGTAACATTCCCAGCTGCAATCTGTAGAGGAGGTTTCGAGCTGTGGGTGTAGACACAATTAGGAGTCGCCTTTTCTCATAAAACTGATCCAGAAGTGCAGCTGCTGTTCTGACACCAACATTGACATTCATCGCTGTAATCAGAAATGGTCACATGAGTTCCAAAGCTCTCTCTGTGTTCTGGCTTGATCTAGCCAGTTCCATATGAAACCAAGTATACCCTAAGATGAGACTTCAAAGGTAATTAGTTGATTAGAAAAGTGAATTTGTGACTCCCAGAATCATAAGATCAGAGGTGAGGAGGAGGACATCTGCCTCAACACCTGGGAGTAACTGGGACGAGTGGGACCCACACACTCAGGAACTCCAACCTACCAGTGTCACGAGTTATTTCCTGTCTGGGCCAGTGCCCTGAGCAGACCTTGGTTATAAACCCTGAAGCCAGTCCCACAACACCCAGAGGAAGCTCCACTCCCAGGAGCTCTAACATGCCCAGGATCATAAGATCAGAGGTGCCCTGAGCAGACCTTGGGTGCTAACTCCACAGCCTGTCTCAAAACACCCAGAAGAGGCTCCACTTCCAGGTGCTCTGACATGCCCAGGATCCCAGGATCCCAAGATCCCAGGATCTCAGAAGCTTGATCTCACAAGGATCTCAGGGACCCAGAGATAGCTTGACTCCCAGGAGCTCTGAAACACCTAGGATCTCAGAATCACAGGATCCCAGTATCACAGGATCTCAGAGACAGCTGAACTCTGAGGAGTTCTGAGTCAACGAGGATCACAGGAAGGACAGGCTCCAGACAGATATAGAGAGGGCAGGTATCATTAGAGATCATCAGATGGCAGGAGGCAAACATAAGAACATAAGCAACAGAAACCAAGGTTAGTTAGCATCATCAGAACCCAATTCTCCACCATAGCAAGTCCTGGATACACCATCACACCGGAAAATCAAGATTCTGATCTAAAATCACTTCTCCTGATAGTGATAGAGGACTTTAAGGAGGACATCAATAACTCCCTTAAAGAAATACAGGAGAGCACAGGTAAACAGGTAGAAGCCCTTAAAAAAGAAACACAAAAATCCCTTTAAGAATTACAGGAAAACACAATCAAACAGACGAAGGAAATGAACAAAATCATCCAATGTTTAAACATGGAAATAGAAACAATAAAGAAATCACAAAGGGAGACAAACCTGGAGTTAGAAATCTAAGAAAGAGATCAGGACTCATAGATGCAAGCATCACCATCAGAATACAGGAGATAGAAGAGAGAAGTTCAGGTACAGAAGACACCATAGAAAATATTGACACAACAGTCAAAGAAAATGCAAAAACCTCCTAACCCAAAACATCCAGGGAATCAATGACACAATGAAAAGACCAAACCTAAGGATAATAGGTATAGAAGATTCCCAACTTAAAGAGTCAGGAAATATCTTTAATAAACTTACAGAAGAAAACTTCCTTAACCTAAAGAAAGAGAGGCCCATGAACATACAAGAAGCCTCCAGAATTCCAAATAGACTGGACCAGAAAAGAAAGTCCTCCTGTCACATAATAATCAGAACAACAAATGCAGTAAACGAAGAAAGAATATTAAAAGCAATAAGGGAAAAAGGTCAAGTAACATATAAAGGCAGACCTATCAGAACTGCACCAGACTTCTCAACAGAGACTATGAAAGCTAGAAGACCCAGGGTAGATGTCATAAAGACCCTAAGAGAACACAAATGCCAGTCCAGGCCACTATACCCAGCAAGACTCTCAATTACCATAGATGGAGAAAACAAGACATTCCATGACAAAACAAAATTTATACAATATCTTTCCATGAATCCAGCCCTACAAAAGATAATAGATGGAAAACACCAACACAAGGTGGGAAACTACACCCTAGAAAAAAGCAAGAAACTAATCTTTCAACAAACCCACAAGAAGATAGCCACACCTATGCCAGTGCCTGGCAAATACAGAAGTGGATGCTCACAGTCATCTATAGGATGGAACACAGGGCCCCCAATGTAGGAGCTAGAGAAAGTACCCAAGAGATGAAGGGATCTGCAACCCTATAGGTGGAACAACAATATTAACTAATCAGTACCCCTAAAACTCATGTCTCTAGCTGCATATGTAGCAGAAGATGGTCTAGTTGGCCATCATTGGGAAGAGAGGCCCCTTGGTCTAGCAAACTATATGCCCCAGTACAGGGGAAAGCCTTGGCCAAGAAGTGGGAGTGAGTGGGTAGGGGAGCAGGAGGGGTATATAGGGGACTTTTGGGATAGCATTTGAAATGTAAATGAAAAAAATCTAATAAAAAAAGAAAATAATAAAATCATGTTCTACAAACATCATGGAAAATTACTGATAATTTTCCTCGCTGTGCTTAAAATTAGCATTTTTTTCATTTTTTATTGGATATTTTCTTTATTTACATTTCAAATGTTATCCCCTTTTCTGGTTTCCCCTATGAAAAACAACCCCCCTCCCCCTGCTCCCCAACCTACCCACTCCTGCTTCCTGGCCCTGGCATTCCCCCACACTGGGGCATAGAGCCTTCATAGGACAAAAGGCCTCTCCCCCCATTGATGACCAACTAGGCCATCCTCTGCTACATATGCAGCTGGATACATGAGTCCCACTATGTGGGCTCTCTGGTTGGTGGTTTAGTCCCTGGGAGCTGTGTGTGTGTGTGTGGGGGGGGGTACTGGCTAGTTCATATTGTTGTTCCTTTTATGGGGCTTCAAACCCCTTCAGCTCCTTAGGTCTTTATCTCCTTCATTGAGGATCCATCACCCTGAGTGGTAACCCAATCACAAAAGAACACACATGATATGCACTCACTGATAAGTGGATATTAGCCCAGAAGTCCATAAGCACGGAATACCCAAGATACATTTCACAAACTACATGAAACTCAAGAAGAAGGAAGAACAAAGTGTGGATATTTCTACCCATCTTAGAAGCAGGTAACAAAACGCCCATGGAAGGAGTTACAGAAACAAAGTATGAAGCAGAGACGGAAGGAATGACCATCCAGAGACTGCCCCACCTGGGGATCCATCCCATACACAACCATCAAACCCAGACACTATGGTGGATGCCAATAAGTGCTTGCTGACAGGAGCCTGATAGAGCTGTTTTCCTGAGAGGTTCTGCCAGTGCCTGACAAATACAGAAATGGGATTCTCACAGCCATCCAATGGACTAAGCAGCTGGATACATGAGTCCCACCAATGAAATTAGCATTTTCTTAATGTTTAACCTCAACGAGTTTTTGCCATTTTGAAGTTTTTAAAATATACTTACTGATAAAATAATTTCTCTCCTAGAAACACTGATAAACTTTTTAAAGTAAACTTATAGTTAGACAATGTACACAGATATAAAATGTGTTTTAAATACTCTCTCACTATGCCAGGTGGTACCATATAAGGGCTTTTGAATATATTTCCTTATGATTCACTATTAATATTTTATGCTCTTTACTATGCTTAATTCCCAAAGAATATTTTGTATGTTTTGAAACAATTTGGTATTCAACATTAGATATAGGATCCTCAGTTATTGATAGTATTAAATGTTCATTAGTGATATTTTTAGGGTATGAAAGGATGTGAATATAAAAAGTTGAACAAATTTTTATATATTATTTGACTCTCAAAATACTCAATATTATTAATACGTTTGATGTATAAAATGCATTTAAATAATAAAAAATTTAAGAAAAAAGTGAATTTGTGAAGCAACTGTAATGGGCAAAGGATGCACACTAGTTTTCTCTTGCTTCTCTAACAAATTGTATTAAACTTAGAGGCTTAACCTAACATAAAGTCACTGTTCTTTCAATATGGCCATGGAGAACGTGAGTTAAGATCGTTTAATTATAGTTATAACATATAAACTAATGATAAATGACAAAGAGCCCCACATGATTGGCTCAGGACACAGAACAACAGTCTGGCCCTGAAGAAGAAATAATAGAAAACAAATGAAAACAAGCTATATAGGTTTTATGAAGTCATTGTTAATATTTCAAACTTGAGGCTTGCTTTAAAATCACTGTTCATTTACGTTTTCATGTGATCAACTATACTGAGTGACTGCTAGGTGCCAACTTCTGGGCCACTGCTCTCAATAAGACCCAGTTCTTTTCTCCAAAGTTGGCTTTGGGGTTCACAGCCTAGGACAGCCTTGGTCAATATAAATAGAATTTAAATGTCTATATAATTTGTTCTTTGTTTGTAGCTTCATTATAACTGTACAAACAAATATGTCAACCCAATATATCCAAATATTTCAACATGAAATCAATACAAAAAATAGGAGTGCTTTATAGTCATTCTTTATTGTGCTAAGACTTTGAAATTGGTGTATATTTTACACTGATAATATTCCTGAATTTGGATTCATTTCAAGTGCTTCATACCCATATATGGCTAGTAGCTACCATATGGACATATAGACATAAGATTTATTTGACAAGATACTCCAGGCCTCAGTGCCACAAAAATAGACATTAAGTACTTAGCTGAGGAGTCTGAGATGTTATGTGACCTTTCTGCTTTAATACATGAAATTGAAGAGATTCAACCACCTGCTTTGAATGGTAGAGTTAAAGTGGGGGAAAGGAAGAGATACCTGGGATTGAGAAAAAAAAAGGAAGCATATAAATAAAATAAAATGGTCTAGAGTGTCTTAGGTAGTCTAGATTTTACACTCTTAGCTATACCTAGCCCGACTGCTACTCATCTGCAAGAACTTGGGGCATATGTTCAAGGCTTATCCTGTACAAGGCAATGCTCTATTCCACCATTCAGTAGATGACCAGTTAAAAGAGGTATGGTTTCCTCATTTTACAAAGGAGGAAGGATTCCAAATGCCCAAGGTATGTATGACATTCAAGTCAATAGTACAAGACAGGAATTAGACTGTCTAAATACAGAAGTTTATTAACATTGAAAACTAGATCCTCCATCTGTAAAATAGAAGGATAAAGGTACATAAACAGTCAGTTGACGTATAATACCACTATAGGCTAGCCCTGAGTCCTGGCCTTCCAATTGTTTCCTCAAAGACATGGAAGGGTGATCAGGAAACAGGCAACAGCAAGACAAGGATGCAGGTGAGTTGAGCTGCAGCAGGGACTTAGCACCTTTGTTCACCCACTCTGGTGAGCAGAGATGATGCTGTATTTTATGATGTAGAGGATCAAAAACTGCTTTTGACCTGCCCTGGAATCAGGGGGTTTCAGATTCTGCTTCTAGCTGGAAAAAGAACTGCACACGTACCTGCACAGCTAGGCTCTGTGCCGGACCAAGCCAGATTGGATTGGCATACTCGGGCAGGACTACCCTGAAGCTCATAGCCGCCAATACAGGAGAATTCACAGGTGGCTCCATAATTGTCACCATCGCTGGAACACTTCATGTAACCATTCTCTGGGGCATTGAGCTTGCCACAACGTCTGACTGTAGGAGACACAAACCCAGAGTAGCCTTAGCCCTGAGCATGCAACCAGAGAAGGTGAGGTCTCAGTTTGTTATGATGTTATACATCACCTAGTGAAATGAGTTCCAGGCAGTGATGGCTATTTCTCGAATGGCCCATAATGGTCACCACCCTTCCCAGTGAGACCTTTGAAATAGCAGCATTAGCCGCCCTCATGATATAGATGAGGAGACCAGGCTCTGACTAGTGAATAATACTGACAAGCTGCCTAAACCATGAAACAAGAAGGTTTTTAAAAATATTTTTCTCAGGTAGACCAAAGATTTGAAAGACAAAGAGCACGACCTTTTAGGGGCCTAAAGGAGGGGACTTCTTACCACTCTGGTCATTGCCAGTAATTGAGCTATTAGTTCAATGAAGGAAAAATTATTCTTCTTAAATAGGTAGCTATGAGCCCCTTTGAAACTAGTCCCATTCCCTACATGACCTACTCATATTGAAATCCATACATTAAGATGGGATGTTTTGCTTAGCTTCATGAAAACCTAATCCATAGCAGGCAGTACTCCTATGACCAGGGGCATCAGACAGCTCTGGATTGAGAATCTGTCCCCTCTCTCTTTGAAGTTCCAGTAACTGGACAAGCATCCGGAAGCAGCAGTCTCACCTCTTACTTTAACTCGAAACTTGCAAGTTCCCTTGTTCTCGGCTCTGTCATAGACTGTGTACTCAATCTTGTGGTCTCCTTCTGGAAAATTTGAGCCCGGAGGAAGGCCTTTCAGAATAACACTTAAGGAAGAAAGCAGAAATATCCAGGATTATGCTTGTTTCCCTAAAAAGCAGATATTGAGTGCTGAGTCTATACCGAACAGAGAGGAAAGTTCTGTTAAAGGGCAGCTTCTGGGCCCTTTAACCAGAACAGAGGTTCTGAGAGGAATGAGGTCCCCTGAGCTTCCCTCTGTTTCACAAGAACAATTTGATGCCAGAAAAATAGAAGTCCCCAGCTAAGGGGAGATTCAGTTTGTTTGTGTATTCGTTTGTTGCTGAATGACAGAACAGGGGCAAAGGGCCTTTATTTCAAGCTGAGCCTGTATGTTTTGCATGTATGTTGGGCAGAAACTCAATGCTTTTTGAGAAAAATTCTTTTGAAGTACAGTTTAGTTGACCATTTGGCAATTTTGCCCTGGAACGGGTACTAGAGTGTTCTTTGCTTTATTTCATCGGCGTCAGTGATGACCTTCTGAGCAAATGGTAAAAAAAAAAAGGTTTCTGAATCCTTGACTAGCCTAATACTGTAATAGTAAGAGCAAAATCTCTTGTTTGCTTTATCTAAATCTCACGCATATCAAGCACGGTTTATTATTTATTATTTAATTTAATCCTCATAGAGCTCTTTTGGGTAGAAAAAAAGCCTCCATCTCACGAGTAAGGAAACCAAGACAACAGAAGGCTAAGGGACTTAGCCAAGATTGCACAATAAGGGGTGACTATAGCATCTATCCTTGCAATCTGACAACACTCCCAGCAGATAAAACACAATCAAATGACAGCTTTTGGCTAATTTTTAAGATATAAAAAGTTCTCATGCCTGTTCCTAGGAATTATGATATGTGATAATAATGGGCATGTGGAATTATCATTGTCACCATTAAGGAAAACTATTCACATACGTGTGACATGATTACAAGGCTTATGAACTCAGAAGTTGCACACTATTGACTTTAACTGCCTTAAGATCCTTAGATAGCAAATGTAAATTCAGATAAACCCAGAAAGAGTAATCACTCATGTATGAGTGGCTGCCAATTTCTCTGAGACTCCATTTCATTATGAAAGTAGCAGGAGTCGCCAAGGGGAACTGAAAAAGAAACACCCATGTCAGAGTTTGCCAGTACACCCTTCGCTTTGGAAGCAGACCATAGAATAGTAGTTAGGGAAAGATGCTGGGGAGGAGAGTCCCAGGACATGTGCTAGGAAAGCAAGAAGCCCAAGCATGAGTTGAACATGGGACAAGTCAGATTTCCTGAACACATGTTACCACAGACTACATCTAAGCTGCTGAACAGAGGGTTGGGGGCCACCGTGGTCCTTTTGCTAAGTGTCATCATTTGAACCCTAATAACAGGTCCTCTTCAAAATGGCAAAGCTTTTTAGATAAATGAGGAGTCAAATGGCCACCTGACATCTTATGTTTTGAATATATTATATAAGACTTAACTGTTGCAGAAATCTAAGAACTGACTATATTCAAGGGGCTGAGTCAGGCTTTATACAAGACTGTCACAAATTAAGGATAAATAGTGACTAACCCACAATTATGCCAACTCTGACTTGATTTTCTACATTGTGTGTGTGTGTGTGTGTGTTATATTGTATAGTAATGTTCATGTGTGTATAGTGTTGTTTTATTCATACGGCTTACCTTTTAAACTCAATTCCATGAAGTTTCTCCTAGGGGGGTTATGATCTACATATGTAGGAAGAGTAAATATGTTTACTGATGGAACTTTATCTTTGAGAAGTTGTAGTTGAGAAAGATCCTAATCTTGTTATTTTTAGTAGATGATACACTGGAGGGATTATTAGAGTGTGGAAATAAAATGTGAATAAGAGATTTAACTGCTCTTACTAGTAAATGATATGCAATTGCTAAAAATTGTGTATAAAACTCTGTTGTCTTGAGCCTCACAGGATTGACAAGATTCCAGAAACTCTGTCCGTGCCTCATGGCCCAAAATGACGTAAGTCAGAAACTTATTGTCCAGGTATGTGACCTGTGTCAGAAGATCTAAGTGAGCCATGAACTTTAATTGATACATGGGCATGCTGACATGAAGTCAGGGTCTCCTGGAAAATACTGTTAGGGTACAGGTCCAAATGATATACTAGAACAACATGTGACTGACTCTCACTAACGGTGACTACCCATTACTCAGCTGGACATTAAACTATGAATGCAGTGGGACAGAAAAACAGGCGTGGGGCAGGGAAGAAGCCAAAGGATGACAAGTATTTGATGCCCTCAAAGGGCATTTTGTTAAAAACAAAAATGAAAAGTTTTGAAGCAGGAAAAAAAAATAGACAAGGAATGTAAAAGTACTGTATCATCTGGTTGGGCATGGTGGCGCACGCCTTTAATCCCAGTACTTGGGAGGCAGATGCAAATGGATTTCTGAGTTCTAAGCCAGCCTGGTCTACAAAGTGAGTTCCAGGACAGCCAGGGCTACACAGAGAAATCCTGTCTCAAAAAACAAAAACAAAAAAAAGCACTGCATCAAACCACAGAGTAATGAGAGGCACAGCATTTGGCTTAGCATACACAGAAGCCTCACCAATGTGTTTGGGGGCTTAGGAAGGCCTTGGACATGAGAAGGAGCCCTTTTAGTAAGCAACAGGAGAAAGCAGATCCTGGAATTTACCAGCTACCTTTCTTTCTCACTTGCTTCCTTTCTTTCTTCCTTCCCTCTACCCCTTCTTACTTTTCTCCCTGTCTTCCATCAATAAATATTAGCTGAGTGCTATGTGCCAGGTACAATTCTTGTCTTTAGGAATGAGGTACTGAATGTATTATAATGAAGACAGACAATAAAAATCATATAAATAAACTCTACAATATATTAGATGGTGACCAGAGAGTACCGGGTCCAAAACATAAATGGATTGGCATAGATACACCCCACTCTTGGTAGTAAGCACTTCATATTCAGGAAATGTTCTGACTTTCCAAAAAGACAACATAAGTTGGTGATATAGCTCAGGACCAGTGCTTACCTAAAATGTATAAGGCTTCAAGGAGGGAGAGGGAAAAGGGAGGGGGATACAGAGAGGGAGAGGGAGAGGGAGAGGGAGAGGGAGAGGGAGAGGGAGAGGGAGAGGGAGAGGGAGAGGGAGAGGGAGAGGGAGAGGGAGAGGGAGAGGGAGAGGGAGAGGGAGAGGGAGAGGGAGAGGGAGAGGGAGAGGGAGAGGGAGAGGGAGAGAGGGAGAGGGAGCATTCCAGCTGCCAAATTTCATGTTTAACTTACTCAGTAAGAATTCCATCTGCTGTATCTCTTCCCTCTGGGGTTTCCCAGGACACCCGGACTGTCAGCTTATTGGGCTCAGCTATACGTTCTTTCACACTTGGGCACTTGATTCTAGGAGGTTCCATATCTTGAAAACATAATCCAATCAAGAAATATGTTATACTTGTGGCCTACACTCCCAGTCTAAAATGCCAAGACCTCTAGATACTTGCCCTTTCCGAAGAGACCGTTCACTCTGGAAATCTCTTCTATCCTTTCATCCTGTCCTTTCCAGCCTGCTGAGTTTTAAAGACCATTTAGGACTTACCTGCAAAAAGCAGACCTGCCATCCTCTGCCCTTGCTACATGTGCTGTGTGTACACTTCCTAACTCTGTACACTGAATTGGCAACAGCACAGTTAGTCAGCTAAAGCCAGAAGCCATTCAGCTTTAGGGACTGATTTGAAGACACTTAGAATACCAAGCAAAGGCATTATCACCTGCTTAGATTCAATTGGATGCAACAAATCTTTCGTGAATGCCAACTTTATCCAAGGGTGTCATTCCAAATGCTGGCATTGGAGGTGGAAGTGAATCTGATGCTAAAAATTTATCTGAGTTTATAGTGTATTGGGGTGCTTATTTCATCACAAACCACATATAACAGGAGACAGAGAACAGCATTGTTCCGGATAAGGCAAACTTGAATGCCATGGATGTGTAATGGAGCCCACCTCTCTCAGTTTACATATGTTCTCACTGAGGCTCACGGGGGTTTCAGTGCAGTGTTTGAGTTACTCCACCCACTCCTTAACAAGATGGGTTGATAATGAGGGCTGGGAATGAATGAGATGTTCATTCTACATTGAGGTGTTGCCTGTAATCAAAGCTGAAGTAAAATCGCAGGAGGAAATTATAAAGTTTGCCAGTTGGTCTTTGATGTCAAGAAGGTAGGGAATATACTTAAAGACAACGTTCAGCAGTCAGCTTTGCATTGCCTCACAGATCACCCAATAATTATCTAACTGCTATTCAACCTGAGTGAAAGTTAAATGTTCCCTCTGATACTCAATCACGTCTTCTGGAGACTAAAGGCGTCAAGTAAATGTCTGCACATACTTTCTCCAGTGCCTTAGCTAAGGAGTTCTCATTTTATGTAGTGTAAAAAAAAAGTATGAATATTGAATATTTTCTCAAAGAGCTTTACCTTCAGTTATCTAAATTTGCTTTCACCCAATGTCATGCTTCAATAGACTGTGAATTTGCAGCCTTATTACATTGATCTGAAATTGAATAACTATCATATTTCATTGAATTTAAGTCATGATCAAGTATAAGAAACATCCTAACTCCAGTGACATTAAAATGTGAAAGCTATGCCTTAAAAATTAATAAAATAATTATGTATATGCTGAAATCTATCTGAAGTATCCATTTGCAGTTGCTAGGTTCTTTATAATAATCCCCCCTTTTTTACTATGCTAAGTAATATAAGACCTGCTTTTATAATTCAGGTGAGTGTTCCAAAGTCTTGGATGAACCAGAAAAACAAGTGTTGAATGTCTGCTTCCCATTGGTCAGAGATAGCTGACAGTTGCTTTCTAGAAAATATGCTTATGTAAAAGGTAAAACAGAGACAGAGGGGCTGAGGACAGGTTACTGCTCTCAATGTGTAATTACATTGTGTTAGCATGTATAAGAGGGGATTCTTGCTCTCTGCAGCAGGCAAAGGAAATGTGATGGACACACTGTTTTCCTGTGTCAACCAAGTGAAATGACAGTGCAAACAAACACACTCCAAAGTAGGGTACCTGGGGGAAGAATCTCAGAGGTTCTCAAAAACAGCTTGTGTCTGTCCACCAATGACCAGTCAAAAGGGGCATAGTTGTTCAGAAAGAGAGCTTCTCCAAACACAAAATGAATAAAAGCCACACCCTATGTGCCCAATCCATGCACCCAAAGTGTTCCTTTTGCATCCATACATTGAATTTTCACACCTAAAGTTAAGTCCTAAGTAAACTACTAAATACTATTATTAACATTCCCATTTATACACTGGAAGGAATGTCTTCTCTTTTGGAATTTCCTTAAGGTCTGATGTTTAAATACACTACTCCACATCTTAACGTAAGAACTCAAATGCTCCTTCAGAGTGAGTGTGTGTGTGTGTGTGTGTGTGTGTGTGTGTATGTGTGTGTGTGTGTTGTTGTTGTTGTTGTTGATGATGATGATGATGATGGTGGTGGTGGTGATGATGATGATGACGATAACGATGATGACTTCGTGTTTGCACCCAACCTTTATGTTCATATTCTTTTGAAATTGTTTACCACAGCTTCCCTATAAGCCCTTAAAGAGCATCAGAAAGACTGGATTCTAAAGCCTCCTTAAACAACTGCCTTCTTTCTCAATTGATAGGACCAGCCCATGGATCAATTGATGCTCCAGAGAACTAAGCTTTTTATTCCCCAGTTACCCATGGCTACCATAGCTTCTTTAAAGTTAGGATAGATTTCCATGCATGAAATGGAGCGAGTTACCATAGAAACGTAATTACTATTCCCTTTAACATTCAGATGCCTGCAAAGCCAGTTATTGTGTGGAAATCCTAAAGCCCTTGTGAAACTCATGCTTTCTGTTCTATGTCCCATTCATTGGAGATTTTTAATAAATGATATTCCTTCTCTGTATTCCCCTTTCCTTTCTGAGTTAGAAAGTATGATAATCAAATATATTGTACTGTATCAACTTTGGCAGCAGAACTATTTACCCAGGAATCTTTAACATGTTTAACCAGACAGGCACTTGCAACAAGGCAGAGCTTCACGGGAACAATGTCTTGGTCAACAACTATCAATAAACTCAAAGATCCTCTGTCAGCATCAGACCTAGGTTATTGTTACAGAATATGGCACCTTTAGATTTCACAGGTTTGGAGGTGGTTGCCATGTAAAGCCATTCAAATGGTGTTAGTTCATGGTGAGAGGTAAGAAAACAGAGGGTTGTTGGGAGACAAGAGAGAAAGATTCAGATTTAATCAGACTCTAGTCAACTTAGCTTTCCCAAGTCAAAGTGCTTTCTTTATGTGTTCCGGAAGCCTGTTCTGCATCCCCTAGTCACTTAATCATTATCATCTGAGCTATTATTATGGCTAGCAGAGGGCAGGCACCCCCACAGAATGCTGCTAACCAACTTTCTACCTCACAGTATCTCTTTGAAGCTGTTTGAAACCACTTAGTTCTGGTCTGTTGCACAGCAACAGATGAATGAGATAAACATAAGAGTTTGAGGGTTGGAGGGAGGAAAAGGCGAGGAAAATAATGCAATTGCATTTCAAATAGAAGTATATTTTAAAAAAGAACTTGAGAGCGATGACAGAGGCCAGAGCTATCGGTCTATTGGGGCTACATGGACTGCCTGACTGCCACAGACAGAGCAAAACTTCTCTTTGAAAACTTGCCCAATTGTTTTCCTTTCTCCAGCCGGAGGACAATCCCTGTGGACCGCTCTGGGAAATGGCTCCATTTCTTTGGCACTACACGCCTTCAAGGAACTTTCCAGAAACAACAAAAGAAACAAGAAGGGAAAGCAATGAGCAAGCACCACAACTAAAGATGCCCAACCACAACGCCATTTATATTAGAGTCGGCCACTGAACGTATGACTGTTCAGTTATAGTGGTAAATCATGAGAGGCAGAAATGTGACCAGTATTTCCATAAACCAAATGGTTTTAAAACTGAAATTAGATTCCTAATGGAGGGTATATTTGCAAGCCCAGAGAAAATTTATATAAGATCATCTGTAACAATGCACGGGTGCATTTATTCTTAGCTGTGCTAGTATTTGTAGCAATGAAAAAAATAAAAAAGGAATCGTACGTAGCCCAACAAAAATCCCCATGGGTCAGTGGTTAAACCAAGACATCAGACAGCAAAATGTCTGCCATAAATTTCCATATCTGCTCTTTCAAATATTTTTTTTAATTCATGGATTTAACTGTGTTGGTGAATCCCTGACTATTTACTCTAGAGGAAGTATTTTTTTAAAAAGAGAGGGATTTTAACTTAAAATCTGTGTTCATTCCTACTGTCCATTGTTCTGTAGAACCAAATTAATGAAATTTGACAGAAGTTAAAATGTCTTACATGCAATGCTAGCTCCAGTCAGTGTGGGGAAGGTCTTAACTTCACCCCATTGCAGCTTACACTATGCCTTCCTTCCTCCCACCTGATCCTCCTCACTTCTTAAATAGCTGGAATGACTTTATTCTGAGTAAGAGAATTAGCTGGACTTGTGGCACTTACAAATTAGCCAGACCTCAGAACTGAACATCTCGGAGTCAAAGAAAGCCCAGTCTCCTCATTCCTTCCCCATTTGGAAGGGAACTCAGTTAGCTTTCTCAGCACTCAGCACAGTTCTGGCCAAAATGTGCTGTTTAAGGTTGTGTGGAAACCTGGGAACAACTCAAGCACCATGTGTCAGCTCCTAAAATAGGCAAGCCTCTAACTTAAGCTCAAGGAAGCCTTGTTCTTGCCAGCACACAAGCAAACTTATTAATAAAGCCAAAGGAGTAAATGATAGCTTTGGAGTAAAATTCACTGGGGACAAACTCCAGCTTGTCTGTCACCAAAATCACATTGTCAACTTACTTTGTCTGTTCTTGTCATTTAGCGTGGAGCTCTAAACTCTTGGGTACCTGAGCCCCCTTTCCATTCCCACCTTGTTGTGTACCCAATTTCCGTTCCTCCCATTTATTTGAACCTTGTCTCAGCAAATGGGAAGATAAATTGCGTGAAATTGTGGTTCATTTCTAACTTTCTTCCCTATCCCTCTGGGTAAGTTCCAGGGCCATCTGGTCTGGCTTTAGACATGCTTGTTGCTTTTTGAGAACAATCAGCATTTTCTTTCCATTGTTGTGCACAGTCTGGAAATCTGAACAGTATGTCCCTCGAGTGCCCTGCCAATGCTTGCTTAGCAGAAAGGGTTTTGGGCTTCTCTTCTCCAGCACCATAATCTCTTTTCCTTCCAATTCAAGGGAACTGAGATTTGATTGGTTTCTTCTGGTTTGTTTGCATACAGCAAAGCACGGGGAGATACCAGAGGCAGCATCTGTGAGGTGCCCTTCTCTCAACACATGCACTTAGTGATGGGCATGTCTAGATCTTACCCCCTCAGCACACTCTATCTATCCTCACTGAGCAAGGGTTCTCAAGACAAGTACAATAGGATTCAGGAGACCCTGCATAATCAGAGAAAGATGATTCTGCCATTTTGTTGGCACTCAGTATGCCATAGGGTCAGGACTATATCTTAATACCATATTGTATATATTTCTTTGTCAGCTGGGTGCTACACTGGTCTCACTGACATGAGAAACAGGGCAGAAAGGCAGTAGAAGCCACTGTATTTCTATAAGGACCATAAATGAATATTTCCTGAGCTCTTCCTTCTCATCCATCATGATGTTAAATCATTAGAGTGTGAAGAGCTGTGGCCAACTCTACCATTTCACTGTTGCTCTTCTAGCCTGTATTCAATAGTGGATTCTGCCTGTAAAGAGTTGTCAATAATAGCATTGCAATGGTCAATCTTGACAGCCAAATCCATTAATTTGATAATTGACTAGGGAGTTGATGAGACACTCCACTGCTTATGCCTATGTGGGTATTTCTGATGGTGATTAACTATGGGAAAGAGACACCCTAAAAATATAGGTGGCCTCATCCCATACTCTGGAGCCTAAATGGAATAAACCATGGAAAAGGAGAAATCTAAGAAATGTAATTTTCCTCTTTCTCTCCCTCACTCTGATCTCTCTGAGACTTTCCTAGATGCCTTCCTGAACACCATGAGGTGATCTGCTCTACCCTTCCCAGCATGGTGAACTGAAAGAAACCATGAGCCAAAACAAATCTTCCTGGGAGTTGTCAAAGTCAAGTATTTTATCACGGTAATGAAAAACTGATACAGAATACAGTTGTGATTTTATTCTTTCATTTTTTTCCCTATACTTTTACTTTGAGTTTTTAAATTATTTTTTATTTGTGTGTGTGTGTTAAGTATGTATGTGCCATGTGTATGTGGTTGCCATAAGAGGACAAAAAAGGACATCAGATCACCCTGGAGCAGAGTTACAGGCAGCCAAGCCTACCAACTTGGGTGCTGGGAACTAAATTCAAGTCTACTGCAAGAACAATGCACACACATACACTCTCAATGGCTGAGGCATCTCTCTCACTGTTCCTATGCTTTTGTAACCAAGTCCCTCTGGTACACTTCCTTACCCTTGAAAAACTTAAAATGATTTTTGTCCTGATAATAAAAAAATAAAAATAAATAAATAATTTGGGTTCATTATTTTCAAATGGATTAAGCTATGGTATAGGCTATAACTGTTAAGGCAGGATATTGGTTACATCTTCAACTGATTTATTGTCATAACATCAGAGTAATAACAACATGTTATCAATAAAAAATAATGGACAGCACTGTCATTATGGAAAACCTCCCAAGCCCCAGCCAGAGATGCTGTCTCATATTGAGCCCCAGAGACATCATCAGATTTAATTCTTGATCTCTAAGGAACTACCCCTGCCTTCCAGAACACTGAGCAATTAAGGAATCCCTTTGTTAAAACGTATTAGGACACTGAACTAAGCAGTTTTCTGCAGAATGGGCAGACACAGGCAGGACAGGACCCAAGTTTCTATAGCCAGCTGCTTTTGGCATCCTAGGACCAAATCAATCCCTTGATTTAGCAACTTCAGCACAGAGAGCCTGGAGACATAATATGAGGCATGGTTCTGTGCAACCTTATGCAAGCCAAGTGAGGTCTCAGCTTTCCTCCACAGAAAAGGGGGATGGGGAGGAGTTAGGGAAAGGAGCTAGGGGTGAATATGTTGAAAATGCATTGTGTGAAAATTTCAAAGAATAGATAAAATTCTATCTTAAAACAATGTGGGGTTGGGTTTTGATGGTCCTTAAGAGAAGGGCCTGACATCTCTCACAGTTTAAGAGTAAATGAGCTTCTGCGACAGTGGTGCTCAAGCACTCGCACAGGAGCTGCAGAACAAGATCAGTACTTCAGAGATTCAGGCTCCAGGGTCAGTCAGTACAGAATACACTGCCCGATGGCTAGGTGCCCCAATGTTTACAGAGACAGCAGAACCCAAAGGCGTGATCCAGTTTTAGGTCTGCAGGATCTCATGGTTCTACCTTCTAAGTGTCTTCCTCTTAGTGCTGATGCTTCTGCTCTGAGGACAATGGGTTTGAGTATAAAGATACTAAACTCCTTCCTACATTTTTACTCCTGAAGCAGGCTTTCCATTTTCAGCTTACTCCAGAATTACCTCCACTGGCTTTTATAGAAGTAGATTGGGCTCAACTCTGGAGTTTCTAAGCTTGCCAGTCTCAGATCAGGCAGGAAATTTGCAATTTTGCTAATGCTGCTTCCAGACAGTGATCCTGGATCTCCAGCAGGAAAATCATCTGAGATGCTTTTAGAATTCTGTTGGCCTCCTCCAGATGCCTCTTTTTCAGGCTCGTTGAATCAGAATCTCTAAGGTAGGCTACTGAAAGGTACCCAGGTAGCAATTACATGTAGCTATGGTGAAGATGCACTCATTATCCCTAGGCAAGTGGTCATCAACAGATGGGCTCATTTTCTTCCCCAGGGCCACTGAAAAATATCTGAAGACATTTCTGATAGCTACAACTATACTGGAGCCAGGGTAGAGGATAGTGTCACTAAACACTCAATGGGTAAAATCCAAGAACACTGTTAAACATTGCAAAGGGTAAAGGCCCACAACAAAAATTATCTGACCCCGAATGTCTATTGTCTCAGTGTTGAGAAACCCTCTCTTACAGGATCAATCCCAAGACCTGCTCACTTCAAGTCTGTAGTTTTCTCAAGGTCCCCAGAGAATTTGAGAAAAATTGAAAAGCAATACCTGAGGTTGGTGGCCCTCTACTTGAAGACCTTAAAATCCCTAGAGGATCTATGGAAATGCAAAGTGCTAGGCCCCACATCCAGGATTTTAAATTCGGGAAACAGAGGGGGATATGAGAATTCTCAGTTCTAGTAAGTTCCCAGGAGTAGCAGCAGCAGGTCTAGAAACTGACAACAGTCCGCTGGAAGGTGGTCACATCAAAGTCAGCTAGTTAGAGACTGAGGTCTACGGCTGTTGGATTTCGGACCTGTGGGGCTAATGACTGCAATGCTATTTAGGTTGCAAACGTGTGACACTGTTGTTTCCTTTAATGTGTGTTATACTAACAAAGACCCATTGCTTCTCTCCAAAGATGGACCCCCTGAAGCCTGTGATATTTTCTTACCTACACAGGAGGCTGGTCGGCCACTCCAGGCCTTGTTGTCCATACATGTGACTGTTCGCTCCCCTTTCAATGTATATCCTGGTGAACAATAGTACTCACACCGAGAGTTAAAGTAGGCACCATCGACACACTTAAACCCTCCATTTACCGGCATGGTAAGGGTAGGACATCGCTTCTCTGTAAAGGATAGAATCAGACATGCAGTATTTCTTAGTTTTTCGGTCAAAAAGTCAAAAGTCAGACACTTGGAAAATATGCAGTGAACAGTTTGCTACAATAAAATATATGGCATTAAAAATATAGCATGTGACATTAATCAATAATAACATGTGGCATCTGCCTATATGCCACACAGAACACACGATGCTTCCTATCACAATAGGTTGCTTTGGCATTCCTAGACTGAATTCTCCAGAAGCGAACCCTGAGAGAAGGAAGAAAGTGTTGCCAGGGGGAGACCAATGAATAAAGGGAGAAAGGGGAGAGTGGTGATCAGAGCACCAGCAAAGGGTGATGAAGAGCAGAGTCAGCTTCAGCTTGCTCTGTCAAGAACACCCTGGCGGGAAGATGGCAGTTCACATTCAAACTCCACACCTGAAACCACCTTTTACCAGTCATTCGTTGGAAAGCTTTTCTCTTCTATGGGAAAAAAAAAAAAAAAGTTGAGCAGATGGTTCACACTTGTAATTCTAAGATGCAGGAGACTGACACAGAATTTCCTAGACTACAATAAACAAACAAACAAGTAAACAAGAAGTAGGTAGAAAGGCAGCAGCAGGAACATTTTCTGAAAGAGGTTTTCTCCTTTCTCTGAAGAAAGCTGAAGAGGGCAAGTGTGACCATATCTGGTGACACCAGCCTGCAATCCCAGCTACTTAGGAGACTGAGGCAGGAAGATGGCATGTTCAAAACCAGCATGGGCTACAAATTGAGTTGCTGTAAGCCTTTTGACTTGGTGAGACCCTGTCTTAACATAAAACTTTTGTTTTGTTTTTCTTCTTAAAGCTAGGAATACAATAGATTTTCTCAGCATTTGCCAGGCCCTGGGCTCACATCCCAGTTCTTGGGGGAAATGAAAACAAGAAATCCAACAAGGCCCTCACACAGATCACAGGGAAACGTGATGAAACATTGCTAAGTGGGTACTACATAAATTCAGTTATAACATCTACATATTCTGGACCACATGACTATAGTCCTGAGCAGCACTTTGCCCAATCCTATCAATAATGCACTGTGCAAAACATGTTGAATGTATGTTGAAGACATAGACAACATTGGGTGATCAATAAGACATAGGGACTTTGGGTAATAAAGGCATCCAAAATGGGTTTCACCAATGCTCTACCCATCTACAGCCTAAATACAGGAGAACTTGTCATGAAGCAGAGCATGTCATTAGTCTGCCTGCCTCTGGAGGCAGCCAGCAAGCAAGGAACTACACAGATGAGCTTTGAGACATTGCCCCTGAAATGCAACATCAACTTCTTCCCAGGCCTACTCCACTACACAGACTTAGAATCACTTCTTCAGTGACTCCCCCTTGTACCCCTAAATCCTACTCTTCAGGATATTTGTTTTTCATGATTTTCTTTTCCTTTAATCTCCTACCCAGGAGCTCCTAGTTTAGAGCCCTTCCTGTACCCATGTCATGTCTTTCACCTCTACCTAGTTACCTGTACACGCTCTGGAAGTTTATTTACTACTAAATTATCAGCAACTCTTTGGAACTTTGTATTTACTGAACAAATATCACTGGTGTGCTGGAAAAATCTATCTATTCTTTCCCCCAAACAGTATAGCATACCCTTCTTTGGAAAAGGAACACACACTCACTCTGTTATATTATAAAAATCGACTAGCTTTCTATCAAAGCTTCATCTCATAGCAAGACAGTTTTGTCCCTGAAGATTCAGCACAGGTCTAGTCTACTCACGTTTGCAGATGACCTTATCCGACCAGCGCTTGTTTGACTGGCAGATGAGCTGGGAAGAGCCATGAAGCTCATAGCCCTTGCGGCAGCGAATGTCACATCTGGTTCCCAAGGCTGTTTTGTAGTATCCCCCAGGAGGTGCCCTGCAGTACACATCCCCATACTTCACCTTGATGGGAGAGCACCACGGAGTGTCTACAGGCAGAAACAAAGGGAGAAATAACAAGTGACAGGTTTAGATAATGCAGCCCTTCACTCTGTGCTACCAGATTGGCTACATTCCAGATTCTGAACCTCCAATGCTGGCCTGTGTATTAGGAACCTCTAGATAAGAAAGTTACGGCTGTGAGACTGAGTACCAGACATAAGTAAATATGAATCTAAATTCCTTTAAATAGTTGTTCGATGTGGGCAAGCTACGACAACTCTCTGAGTTGATACACCAATAACTGGCTAATGTTATAAGAGATAAAGACTGTATATTTATCACCTAGCACAATGCTGAGAACAAAACGAATGTTCAATAAGCTTTTGTTCTTTCTAGTATTTCTCTTAATATGATATCCTGATCTATTGAAACTAATTGATGCCATAGTAAATTTTCACCCTAGCCATCTATACATAACAGAGTCAATTAACTGTGATTTCCTCCCAGCTATATGCATATTTCTCTGTAAAGCAAACCACAGTACTCATGTTTGCTAATTTCAACTAAGCTATACCAGTGTTCACAATAGAGTGTCATTTTGGCTTACACTCATGGAACAATTGCTCCAAGCAAGGAAACAATCCCCTTTTCAGATGTCAATAGTTATACACCATTTGGGGTGACACCCCGTCAGATGGAAAACTTGATTTTGGTGTTCTAGTTGCTGTGTTGTCTAGTTCTTGTGAACTTGACACAACCTGGAGCCACCCAGAAAGGTGAAACTTTAATTGAGGAATTGTCTCCATCAGATTGGCTTATGGGCATGTCTATAGGGCATTTTCTTGAATGCCCAAATAATGGGTGAAGGTGGTGCCAACTGTGAGCAGGTGATCCTGGATGTTATGCATAAGAAAGCAAGCTGAGTGCTACAGAGAACAAGTGTGTTAGCATTCCTGCAGCATCTCTGCTTGAGTTCCTGCTTTGGCTTCCCCTCTTGGTGGACTATAACCTGTAAGCTTTCCGAAAGAGCCCTTTCCTCCCCTAGTTGCTTTGCTCAGTATCTTAGCATAGCAACAGAGAAACAAACTAGGACAACTGCCCAAAGCATACCTAGGATGTCATTAATAAAGCTGAACTTCTCCCTTATCTTTGAAATGTACCATGCAAAGAAACCTTCAAAAGAAGTGCAAAACTATCTTCTTAGTGGAGGAGTTCCTGAAGCAGCCAGTCCCTGTATCTCTACGCTATCTGGGGGTCAGGGACAAGTTCCCTGAAGTCGGGTGGGTGTAGAGTTAACACATTGAACCAGAGCTACATTCCTATAGCTGCCCAGCTCATTATTCCCCACCAGCACCTGTGCTACCAGTATAACCAGTATGTGGAGTAAGTTCGCCATCATGTGGCCACAAAGGAACACAGGCCTCCTTCCACATTCCCCAGGAATGTTCTCCTAAGGATGTTCTCCCCACACTCAGCAACCCTGCTAAAAGGATGCTGCCCAGGTTTTGGCATTAGAACACTTTTTTACACTGTTGCTTCGAGGTTCTCTTTAGCTAGTACCTATATCATATAATGCTTTTCAGAAATTTGTCAGTAGATTGGAAATTTAAGACTCAAGTAACATTCCCTAGATGTCCTGGGTAGAGATGATAAGGACTCACCCTAGAGATTATGTATTCACTTGGACTGTGTAGATTCAGATGTGCAGAGCGCACATCAGGCCTACAGGCCTTCCTGGAACACTTCCTTTCTGGAAGATTTTATGCAGGCTGTCTACACGTACTATGTATATTTATGATCTATATGAATAAGATATATGTGTGTTTTCATATATAACAAATTCACATATTTGAATGCAGCAGGCAATTAGCAGATTTTTCTCCTTTATTTGGACTCTTCAAATTCTTCTGTCAGTGGTGACTACATATCTAAAAGCTGTGCTGTTGTCACCATGGGGAGGGAAAAACATCTTGTATTTATTTATTTGCAAAAGGAATTTTAGTTTTTATTATCTTCCAAAACAACTCTTTAGAAGGCATTTGGACAGTTTATCAGTTCTTTAGTAAAGATGATGGGAATGTGAGTGTGCATGATTTGAATTTAAAGTGCAGACAAGCACCATGGGTAAGTCAAAGTGAATTAACAAAATGTTTAACATAGAGGCTTGGAGGAAGGAAGCTCTTGTACCATGGCACTTAAGACAAGGTTTATCAAGTAGACATCCAAACTGATTAAACAGGAAAGCCTTTGCATCCCCCAGGGCCAATGTGATAAGCACTCTAATTAAACGGAGTTGGTGGAGCTGGCAGCATGGAGCAGCAGGCTAATGAGGAACTACTAGTGCTTCATGGATGTGAGCCAAAACACCTGTCCAGACTCAAGTGCAGCCTGAGGGAGGGCCACAGGACTCACTCCCTACTCTCTCTAACCCTTGGTGCCTTCTATAAACACCGGGCAATTCTGACACATCTCTATGTGCCTTCCCCTTCCCACAAGCAGTGTGAATATACTATAGTATCCCAAGTAAAACCATCAACATTTATTCTGTCCCAATCCCTCAAATAAGTAAATAAATACAATCAAATAAGTAAATAAGATGTCACATACTGGGAACCTAATGTATGCTATTTAATCTTTCTTTCTTCTTTTAAATTTGACTCAATTCAAATCAGTTATTGATTATATTCTCTGTGCCACATTCTGGGAGGAGCTTAATATTCCATAGCTAAAGTTGTAGTTAATCATGGTTGAACTCTAAATTTTAAAATGAATGACACTTAAAAGCTGAAGTGTAGTTCTTGAATAGAGCACTTGTCTTGCAAGAATAGGCCATAGGTTTGCTCTTTATCATAACAGCAATAACAAGAAGAAGAAAAAACCTTTAACTCTCTATTGTAAAATTTTAAGGTATATAGTGTGTTTTGGTATGTGTGTATATGCATATAAAATGTGTAGTGTGATGATTCCTACAGGCAAGCCATCTAACTGACAAGAGAAATAATTTATCATGAAAAAATGTATTCTTAGACATTCAGGTCAGGTCCTGGGCTAGGTATATTTTTTGATATATTATTTACTTTCTATCTTGCAAGACTATGAGATGAGGAGGGGACACCAAACACAATGAACTAAGGACACATGAGACGACCACTACCGTCTAGGAGTCTCTTTACTGTGCATGTGTGTTAGGACTCTTTTAAAACTAGGGACTCACAAAGAACTTTAAAAAAAATAAAAACTTTCCGAAAGTCTTATGAATCAGAGCATCTCCTTACCCCAAACATCTGACTAGAAAATTGTGATTGGTTGGATTGCTTAATGCCACAACAATGAAGGTAGGCACTATTACATTCAGAAATCAAGGCAAATATGGAAACACACCTAGGCACAGGAACCAGTCATTGTTTAGAAAGACTCCCCCACACCCCCACCCCCGCTTCTTGGGAAAAGAACTGAAGGACAGTCTTTAGGCAAAGGCTGACCAGAACTTGTTCAATTCTCTAATGGCTCAGAAGTGTCACAACACTGTAGGCTAGTATTTTCCTGCCAGAGTCTGAATGCATTTCTTGGGCCAAATGTCAAAATGAAACTTTACCAGACTGTTTCCTTGAGGGTTTCCCTCTGCAGTGAGAGGCAAAGAGTTTTAGACAAAGAGCATTTTACATTTACCTTCCTTTCTGCCCTGAGCTCCCTGGGTCGAGGGAAGCAGCAACAGGAGTAGTTGTGGATAGACTTACCTGAGCCAGTAGGAAAGCCTCTTCCTTAGGCTTTAGATACCTGGTGGGAGTGGAGACTGGGGACAGTGGAGGAGTGGATTTTCTATTGCTAAGTTAAAATTCATTTCAGCAACAGCACATTTTACTTATCATCTTAGGAGCCAGGCTGGGCTCAGAAAGAGCATGAGAAAAGCTCATGAAAATCAAGGTTTCCTCTTCTCTGTGCAGTCAGTACATTAGCAGCACTGGGCGCAGCACCCACCTTGGGTGGTTTGCCCTGCACACTTCTGGCTGTAATGTATGAATCAGACTTGATTTTCACTATCATCAGCTACAGCTTGCCTTGGCAGAAGTGAGGACAGTAAAGAAATTTAGAAGAATAAAATGACCATGGGGCATGAAAGGCAGCACTCCTGAGATTTTTTTTTTTCCTTCCCTTAGTTTTCCTATTGGAAGGATGAGTGCCCACACACATTTATTTTTAAATATTTATTTTCCTGGACAGGCAATTAGAACGCCAATGTGTTGTCTGGTCACTTTATTACAGTCTGCTCTGCGAAGCTTTAAAGAAATATCTCCTGGCATCAGCGGGTCCTTGTCAGCACAGAAGCAAAGCATTCACCTTTATATAGAGAGTGTGAATACCAGACTCCATCGTCTTCTAGGGGTGAGTCTCCAGATCCTACAATAAAAAAAAAGAACAGAAACTGCAGCAAGAAAAGCCACACAGTATGGGTGCATATTTCAAAGCATTGCTTTGGCATCATCCATGCAAGAGGTGCTATTAGATTGCAGAGCCAAGAGCAGAAGCTTCTGTGGCCATTCATGATGGGACAGGGACCTCTCAGAGTGAACCTGGCTCGGCTGTAGTGGCTGGAGCCAATCAAAATGAGCCTCAGACTGTTTTTGGAATCACCACAGGGCCATATGAAATTCTGGAAGAGAAAGAAAGTCAAATTCACTCTGTGAGTCGATGCCAATGTATATGAAGCTCATGCCAGAGCAGACACCATAAAATGTGTGTGACTCAGACCCAACCCACAGTTCCTCCAGTAGACAAAGAAAACCCAGTAGAACCTTGTGTTTGTAGTACCTAAAATAAGTCCATCTGCTGAAATGAATTTGGATGGAGACCAAGAAGGGAAATCAAATGTCTTACCTCAATGACAAAAGAAATATACAACTGCCTTGGGAAATCTGTATTGAAACTGAGGACCTCACCTAGCTGAAGATAAAGTGAACTTTCTCAAGAAGTCTTACTACACTCAAATCCCATAGGCTGGAGGTGGAGGAGAGACAGTATGATTTGAAATGGACTCATTTGGAAGGTAAAGTCAAGTCATTTTGAGGATTTTAGATATGAATCCCATGGGGAGTGGATCTTTAACTCTTGAAGCAATCTCAGGCTTCAACATAGCAATCCTAAATGTAGGTATTTCATCCTGATCACCAACCCTTACAGTTGGTCAGTACTATTTAAGCCACAAATTTCCTTCCCAGGTACCTTCCACTGAAATCGAAAAGGAAAGGCTCTCCAAAGAGCTTATTCAAACCCCCATCAGGGTGAGCTCATACTTAATGCCCCCATTTTACTGGTGTTCTTCAGGAGAGATGGAGAACACAGAAACAAAAATCGACAGGAGGAGGGCAGTTGCAACGTGACCATTTGGAGAAATTTTCCCAACCAGAGGAAGTCATTCTTGTGTTCTGCTTGGTAGCAGATTTCTGTACCTGAGCCCTTGGCTATACGAAGTGAAAGACTTTTCATTGTTCCATGTCAAATAGTAAGCCTGTGGACCTGAAACCAAGGGATGCAAGCTAGGAACGTAAATCAAAGGCCTGGTATCAGATCCCTTGATACAGCAGTATTCCACTGCTGCAAGTCTATTCCAAGGAAAGGATGAAATTCCATGTGAGTCTTTAATCATGCATATCTTAAAAAGAACATCATGAGCAGTGACCACACACACACACACACGCACACACGCACACACACACAGTCTGCTCAGCACCCCAGTTAAATGGTCCAGAACATTCAGCATGAACTGGCACCCACCCATTCCATAAACTTTTTATCCACACTGGCTTCCTTAGTTTTTTGTTTTGTTTTGTTTTTCGTTTTGTTGTTGTTGTTTTTGTTTGTTTGTTTTTTTCTGTTTTGAACAATCTCTGGGCACAGCTTATCCATTACTCTGCCATTTAGACATAAGGGTTTCTTGGAGCCACATATTATGTCCTTTTCTCCACGCTTTCCCCCAATCCAATCATATTCATGTAGCTCACTTTAACTGTCCCCTGTGCTTATGAAAAAAATCCATTAATTTCAGTCTCAAACTTCCAAACACTAGAACGTTAACAGTGCATGTGCTCTAAAACACAATGAGAATGTAGCCCCCGAAGCACAGATCCTGATTTCTTAGAATGAAATGTATTTCCTATTAGGAGTATTTCCTTTAATTCCACACACCCAAGTTTCAGTACCAAGACTGAAGAAGTCAATCATTTGCACAAATTCTGAGACAGTATGGGTGTCTGGCATGTCACTGACAATTGTCCTGAACAACCACAAAGTATGCAACTTGTGATCAAATATGGCCTGCAGGGTTGATCTTTTCTACATTAAAACATGTCAACAGTCAAGCCAAATGTTCCCAGTTCTTAGTATTCTGTGGATCCTGAGAAAAGAAACCTCAACTCCCCAGCAGCTCTCTAACAGCCCTGCCCACAGTAGTTAATACTAATTGTCTGGTGCAGTGTTACATTTCTTGGTGCCTGGGTCTAATCTCTTAGCTGGACTGGATTTGCAAATCCTTTACCTAAGGCACTTTTGTCATGCATATCAAAATAATATAACCAGTTGTTCAAGGCTTAGAGAGCCAGGAACCACAAAGAGGTATTTCATAATGGCCTGTTTTCAACCACAAATACTTTGTGTAACAAATGATCACACTGTAAATATCTATGAATAGATAAGGCACACCAAACATTGTTTAAGGGCTCCCATTCACTGTTTCTTGGTGCTTTGGAAGTAGGAAGTTTACAAAGTGTAGTTCCTAGATCCCCCTACGCGTAGACTGTGGACAAGTCTGCATTTTAGAGATTTGAAAGATGAAAGGAAGGGGTCATTACTCTTTGTGACTATTGGTAGTTTTTATTATTTGAGAATTTTAAATATGCAATTTTGATAAGATCCACCGCATCTGTTCTGTTTCAATCCATCCTATATTTTCAGTACCATTTTCTCTTACAACTTCATGTTATCTCTCCCTACACTAAACCCTGGCAAAGATATATGTGAACCAAATCAGAGATGAGTGTGTGCATTCTTTGCTGCTATAGTTAAATTCTGAAAGGTCCCCTAAGGTTTGTGTGTCAAAAAGTTGGTCCTCACCCTGATATAGCTGTCTCTTGTGAGGCTATGCCAGTGCCTGGCAAATACAGGACTGGATGCTCACAGTCCATTGGATGGAACACAGGGCCCCCAATGTAGGAGCTAGAGAGAGTACCCAAGGAGCTAAAGGGGTCTGTAACCCTATAGGAGGAACAGCAATATGAACTAACCAGAACCCCCTGAGCTTGTGTCTCTAGCTGCATATGTAGCAGAAGATGGCCTAATCAGCCATCATTAGGAGGAGAGGCCCTTGGTATTGCAAAGATTATATGCCCCAATATAGGGGAACACCAGAACTAGGAAGTGGGAGTGGGTGGGTTGGGGAACAGGGCGGGGTAGGGTATAAGGGACTTTTGGGATAGCATTTGAATTGTAAATGAAGAAAATATCTAATAAAAAATTGTTTAAATAAAAAAGGTGGTCCTCAGGGTGCGATACTGTAAACAGTTGTGATACTGTTAAGAAATAGCATTGAGTGGGAGGGTCCCTAGGGCGTTGGTGGTGAGCCCTTGAAGAAGACTATGGGGCTGTTGGACTCTAGCCAGGCATCCCATGATATCCTCTCATGGATATCATGAAGTGTGCAGCCTTCTCTGGCCCATACACTTCAATGCTTTGTTGCGGGTACCCCAAACAATCAAGACAGCTGGCCAGGAACTGAAACTGGGAGCCAAGAGAATACTTTCATTCTTTAAAGTGATTTTTTTCCCTCAAGTATTTTGTCACAGAGAGAAAATTGAGCAGCTTTCTCCGTAACTGCCACTACCTACAAATCTTTTGACATTATGAGAGAGGACTTTTATGTGGCTTGGCTGAATGGGGCTCTTAAAGACACTACAGTTGAACTTTTCTTCTCTTTCCTAACTAGTTTATCCTTTCACTTAACAGCAAGAAGTTTTCTTTTTCTTTTTTTTTTAAGGAGTACTTATATATTTCATCCTACCTTTCTTAATCCACACTGAATGATACCAAAATTTAAGGATAATCTGGTAGCCAGTGAACTTCCCTGAAGAATATGTAAGTTAAAAGCATAAAACAACAATAAAAAGGTTGTAGTTAGGTTGCTCTGTTTGTAGGAAACAAATAACCTTTTTTTCTCACTGTTTCATATGGACAGTTCTGTTTCCTTTCTTTTTTCTAATTTATTTTTAATTAGGTATTTTCTTCATTTACATTTCAAATGATATCCCAAAAGTCCCCCCAACCCCCCCCCAAACGCCCCAACCCACCCACTCCTGCTTCTTGGCCCTGGCGTTCCCTCCTACTGAGGCATATGAAGTTTGCAAGACCAAGGGGCCACTCTTCCCACTGATGTCCAACTAGGCCATCTTCTGCTACATATGCAGCTAGAGACAGGAGCTCCAGGGGTACTGGTTAGTTCATCTTGTTGTTCCACCTATAGGGTTGCAGATCCCTTTAGCTCCTTGGGTACTTTCTCTAGCTCCTCCAATGGGGGCTCTGTGATCCATCCAATAGCTGACTGTGAGCATCCACGTCTGTGTTTGCTAGGCCCTGGCATAGTCTCACGGGAGACAGCTATATCTGGGTCCTTTCAGCAAAATCTTGCTAGTGTATGCAATGGTGTCAGCATTTGGAAGCTGATTATGGGATGGATCCCCGGATATGGCAGTCTCTAGATGGTCCATCCTTTCGTCTCAGCTCCAAACTTTGTCTCTGCAACTCCTTCCATGAGTGTTTTGTTCCCAATTCTAAGAAGGGGCAAAGTGTCCACACTTTGGTCTTCGTTCTTCTTGAGTTTCATGCATTTAGCAAATTGTATCTTATATCTTGGGTATTCTAAGTTTCTGGGCTAATATCCACTTATCAGTGAGTACATATTGTGTGAGTTCTTTTGTGATTGGGTTACCTCACTCAGGATGATGCCCTCCAGGTCCATCCATTTGCCTAGGAATTTCATGAATTCATTCTTTTTAATAGCTGAGTAGTACTCCATTGTGTAAATGTACCACATTTCCTGTATCCATTCCTCTGTTGAGGGGCATCTGGGTTCTTTCAAGCTTCTGGCTATTATAAATAAGGCTGCTATGAACATAGTGGAGCATGTATCCTTCTTACCGGTTGGAACTTCTTCTGGATATATATATGCCCAGGAGAGGTATTGCTGGATCCTCCGGTAGTACTATGTCCAGTTTTCTGAGGAACCGCCAGACTGATCTCCAGAGTGGTTGTACAAACTTGCAATCCCACCAACAATGGAGGAGTGTTCCTCTTTCTCCACATCCTCACCAGCATCTGCTGTCACCTGAATTTTTGATCTTAGCCATTCTGACTGGTGTGAGATGGAATCTCAGGGTTGTTTTGATTTGCATTTCCCTGATGATTAAGGACACTGAACATTTTTTCAGGTGCTTCTCAGCCATTCGGTATTCCTCAGGTGAGAATTCTTTGTTTATCTCTGAGCCCCATTTTTAATGGGGTTATTTGATTTTCTGGAGTCCACCTTCTTGAGTTCTTTATATATATTGGATATTAGTCCCCTATCTGATTTAGGATAGGTAAAGATCCTTTCCCAATCTGTTGGTGGTCTTTTTGTCTTATTGACGGTGTCTTTTGCCTTACAGAAACTTTGTAATTTTATGAGGTCCCATTTGTCGATTCTCAATCTTACAACACAAGCCAATGCTGTTCTATTCAGGAAATTTTCCCCTGTGCCCATATCTTCGAGGCTTTTCCCCACTTTCTCCTCTATAAGTTTCAGTGTCTCTGGTTTTATGTGAAGTTCCTTGATCCACTTAGATTTGACCTTAGTACAAGGAGATTGGAATGGATCAACTCGCATTCTGACCAAGCGAATGCTCTTGGGAAGAGAAAGACCACACATTGTTAGCCTAGGACAGACACTGCTAACCTAGGACAGACACTGCTAGCCTAAGACAGACACTGCTTAGACTATTTTTTGAAGTTTTACAGCTAATGAATGGTAAAGTGGGGCTCAAGTCTGGTTCGTCTTACCTCCAAACCCATCATGCTATTTTTCTTAAGCCTTATTGCCTCTGCTCCTGCATTTCCACACACAGGATAACAAGTTTTGGGATCACTGACAGGTAAGTGGCCGCTAGAGCAAGTATGGAAGGCCAAAGTGAAGGGTCTCTAGTATGGCGGAATCTGCTACTCCAATATCCAGTAGCCATGGTCTCCTTGCTTCTGTTTTGTGAAGTTCTGAGGACCAAATCTAAAAGCTCTTGCTCACTAGTTGATTCATTCTTCATTCATTTTAATATTGGAGACTCAACCCAGGACCTTGTGTACCAGGGAAGCACTCTACCTTACTAAATTGCCTATGTTAGCCTTGAACTTGTTCTTTAGACAGCACAGACCTTGACCTTACAGTCTTCTTGCTTCTGCTGTTTATTAAGTTGCTGGAGTTAGAGGCGGGTACTGCCAGATCCAGCTAGTCATTTCTTATCAACAGATCAGAGGATGGGTTAGCTCTAAGCTTCTCTTGCTATGGGGAGGAAATTGTGGCTCCATGTTCAAGCAGATCACCCTTTCCAATAATTGCTTTAGGAATAGCCATGGAAACTAGTATTAAGCAGATGAAAATACTCCTGTTTATGGAGGATCATACTGTAACGTTGTTCCCAAAGAGAACAGACACAAGTTCAGAAGGACAAGACTCTTCCCTTTTTCTCCTTTCATGGTTTGGAGGGTACTGTATATGTATAATGATTCCGATCCATTTCGTTAGCATGAGGTTCAATTTTTTAGGATTGGTTATTTCAGCTGAGCATGGTAGAATGAATGAATTTAAAAATAACCCTGGAGTCTCTGATGATCTCATTTGGCAACTAAATAACCTTTAGATTCCACTTACCTCTGTGCTTCCTTTATCAACAATAAATGTCCTTTCAGTTTAAGCTACTGTGCATAGTACTACTTGTTGCTTGAAGTTGAATACATCCAAGCTGATATAAACGTGAATGGAGGCATCCTATCAGTTATTAATTTCAAAAAATGGCTCAAAGAAAATAAATGGGTATTAGTTGCTACTCTAAGAACATTTTCTATTTATATTCAACCTGAATGTATAGATCAACCCCTATAAAACATCTGATAACTAGTTTACAAAATAGACATCCCAAGGGAGACAATAAAGTAAAAGACAAGATTCAATGTGCTCAGGAATTTGGGCTTTGTGAAGCAAAGAAGAATCATACATATTAGCTCAAAGTTTTCCACAGAATAAGAAGCGGTGGAAAAAGCAGGCAGGGGGCAAAGAGAAAGGGGGCTTTTCTTATAAGGTCTCTCTATAAAAGGTGATCCCTTTAGAAATCTCTTACTTGAGGGTAAATGTGACATAATCACTTCAGCCTGCATATGGTTTGGATTAGCCCTCTTTGAAAAGAATGCTTCTTCCACACAAAGGCTAATGCTACATTGGCTCAGACATTTAGAGACTGCCGTATCCAGGGATCCATCCCATAAGCAGCTTCTAAACGCTGACACCATTGCATACACTAGCAAGATTTTGCTGAAAGGACCCAAATATAGCTGTCTCTTGTGAGACGATGCCGGGGCCTAGCAAACACAGGAGTGGATGTTCACAGTCAGCTATTGGATGTATCACAGGGCTCCCAATGGAGAAGCTAGAGAAAGTACCCAAGGAGCTAAAGGGATCTGCAACCCTATTGTTGGAACAACATGATGTACTAACCAGTACCCCAGAGCTCTTGTCTCTAGCTGCATATGTATCGAAAGATGACCTAGTCGGCCATCAATGGAAAGAGAGGCCCATTGGACTTGCAAACTTTATATGCCCCAATATAGGGGAATGCCAGGGCCAAAAGAATGGGAATGGGTGGGTAGGGAAGTGGGGGGCGCTATGGGGGACTTTTGGGATAGCATTGGAAATGTAATTGAGGAAAATATGTAATAAAAATATTAAAAATTAAAAAAAAAGAAATTGGGAATTCTAAGGCATGGATGACTCAGTCCCTTAGCTAAACCTAAAGCCAATTCCATTTGTAATTCTTCTCCCCTTGCAGGAAGCTCTAATTCAAAAGATGTTTTTAAAGTAACCACTCACAACTTCACCACCGCTCAAAGAAGGGTTTTCCTGGACTCTCTCCCTTTCACTTGGAATCCCTACCTTGATAAAAAATCACCGAGGCCTCAAAGTACTATGCATTATTTGTATTGAGATTTCATGAAGGATCTAGAATTTGGAAGAAAACTATAGTGCTCCTTTCCTCATGCCATAACTTTCCTTAGCATCCAGCGGGGAGTAGAGAGAGATTTGAGACCAATGAAAAACCCTAGCCAGTTGCCTAAATGAACTATTCATTCAACATGATACATAATGGGAACCAGATGCATTGCTTCTGTGATACATCACCAGCCACAAGGATTGGGTTGGCTTTGTTTGTTGTTTTCATTTTGATTTTTAGTGACTTTGTACTTAGTTCTGAATTCTTAATATTTTTTTCAGGAATTTTTCCCCTTGTGACCTTGATTCTAAATATAATTTACTAGTATCAGATATCAATATATTTCGTTAAAAGTCACATCATCAGTTTTATACTAACGTCACTGAGAAAGTGGACAGAACTCACTATGGATGCCTCACCTGAGTGCTGTCACCTACTCCATAATCAACCTGAACTCATTTTTACTATATGAACTCACTTTCCTGGAAGAAAATATGATACTATCAAGTAGATTTTAATAAGGCTCTGTGACAAAAAATAATTAGGAGTCCTGCTTTTATAGCATTGCTTACCACATCCCATGCTAATATTCTGTAAAGAAATATGTGGTGCCTCCTTAACACTGGACTCTTTTTAGTGTGGGATAAGAGAGAAAACACATTTAAAGCAAGAAAATGCTGGGCATTGTGACTTCTCTAATTCAACCATCTGGGAGGCTGAGACAGGACAGTATCCATAAGTTCAAGGCCAGCCTAGACAATGCAGTGAGACCATGTGTCAAGAACCAACCACCCAAACAAAAAGAAAAAGAAAAAAAAAAGTATATATCTACATTAGATCAGATTGATTTTTTTCTAGACTAATGATGTTCAGTGACACATTCTACAGCAGTAGGAAATGATCTGTACCTACAGGATCTAGTAAGCAATAGCCTCGTGTGAATACTGGGCACTGTAAACATGATCATTATGAACACAGAAGGAGATGAACATTTTACCTTCTGCAGTTCGTCAGCCATGCATAACTGAGCTTCAAGAAAATTAAATGGAAAATTCCAGGAATATTTAACCCACAGGCTTTAAATACATATCATCCCAAATAGCAGGATGAAATAACATGTTCTGACCTGGGACCTAAATCACCTTTATCCAGAGTATGCAAGTTGTTTATAATGTTCACCCATTCATCATTTGGGAGCTATTTACTTTAAGATCAATTGTAATGGTATCATAGTATCTGTGTTCATGTAACCTGATTTTGCTTAATGATGGTTTCAAAGCACAGAAGCTGGCAACTCCAATATGCCAGAGAGAAGATGTAAGGTTTTTCTCTGAGTTAAAAGCAAGTCAAAATTCCCAAGGTAGAAAAGGGAAAAGCTCATATAAAGCTGAGGTTGCTGTGATCTATAATAGACTCAAATCTTCTATTGATAAAATCCTAACACCTGCCCTACCTCCAAATGCAAAAGCCAAATTATCGCATAAGTGCTTAATCATTAGTCTCACTTCATCTCATCATATAGGTACTGGATTGGCTCACATCTCACTAGAAGGAGGAACACCATATTAAATGTGTGTTTACAAGAGACTGTATTTTCTTAACTTATAATATAGTGGTAATTATTTTCATAACATTATACTTGTGATTATTCAACTCTAAAATTGTCAATCTCTTTGCAGAATTTATAAATTAAAAACTTATCACAGGTATGAATATATATGTGTAAAAACAGTATGTAGAGAGTTCTGGTACAATTCAAAGATTCGGACAACTCTCTGCTGATTAGGGGAAAGGTATTTGTTTAGCTTCAGAACAAAGATAGACTACAGGGCACTGACAAGGAAATGTTATCTAAAGATCAAGCCAAGGATGTGGCTGTAGAATTCTTTATTAAACTAAGAGGGAAACACAGTGTACCTTTTGTCATACAAAAGTCCTTTAAGGGGACTAAAGGTAGGCCTCAGAATCCTAAAGAACATCATATTTCGTGACATTTTCCTCCAAATCTCTCCTTCCAAGAATCCAAATAAGATAGACATGGTATCTGTCTAAACCTCAGCTACTCCAACCATATTCCATTGTGCAGTATGTACTTAAAATACTGTATTAAAATCAATGAGGTTATTTTATTTTTGGTTTGTTTACCAGACTCTAATTTGATGATTCATACTCACATTTTCTACTTAATTCAGTGAATGTATATTAAAGGATTCTATTACCTTATGCTTACAAATGAGTTTCTGGGGAAAATAGGAAAATATGATGATCATATATTATGGTCATGAAATCTGAAGTATTACACAGAACACAAGAATCTCAGCACTATCAAACCCTTCTGTGCATTTTCAAAAATTCCTGTCTAAATCATTTTATATGATTTATGATTCAGAAAATCATCTGTATTTACTCAATTTAAGAGCCACCAGGAAAAGCCATAAACTCAATCTTCTCTAGTGAAATAAATTGCTGTCAAGTTTAGTCTCTAAATTCAATGATAAAATTTGTGTTAGGGGAAAATGTCTTTCTGACTCAAGGTATTATAATAGTTTATGTTTTGAAACAGTGGTTTGCTTTATGCTTTCATAACTTAAAAATCCTTCTGAAATGGGAGCCAATAGAAAATGCTTGCCATAGAACGATATTGTTGCTTACTTTCTTGAATTCTTCTGGTTGTCTGTAATGCCTGTGAGCATACAAACATATGTAGTGACATCAATAAAGGGCCAATCTATAAGATGTGTGGACAGAGGGCAGAACACTAACCTTTCTTTCCTGCATGGGTAAAACTGCAGGAGATTCTAATACATGGGGGACTTTGGGGAATCCGAGCCCTGAGTCCCACATGGACGATTATTACTCTGTCACATTATTAGCAATGTTTTCCCACAGGAGAGGAACTAGACCAATATTTCCATTCTATTTTTCTTCTCTCCAAAAATACTGTTTTTGAGTGCATACTACTGTGGTCTATGCTATCCTGTGAAAGGAGCTTGGGATGCTAATAGGAGACAAAGGGTAGTACATCAATCAAGAGCCAACCTTTAAGATGGGTGGACAGAGGGCAGCCAAGTTGTTGGAGGAGCAGTGCTTGAAAGAAACCTAAGTTTTACAGAGTGTTTGCTTCAGGCCCTGGACAAGTGTTCACAGCAGCAGAAACAGAAAAAAAAAAACAACAAAAAAAAACCAACTCTTCTTTGTACAACTTGCTTTTCAAAATCCATGGTAAGCAACAGATAAAACCCTGAAGATAAAGAGACAGAAGGATGCATATTGAGGAAGAGCCTTGTTATACAGAGAACAAAAGCATCCAGAAAAAGGCATCCAGAGAACCTTCTGCTAAGCAGAAGGCATAGGTGAAGAAAGTATTTACTGGCAATGTTTCCATTGAGGGTAGAAGATTCACTAGAATGTTCCAGAGGAACAAGCTGATATGCCCCCTTTATCGTCTGTTACCATCTCTGGCTCATTTCACACGATAGCATCAATCACAGTAGTATGCACTCAAAAGTAGTATTTTTGAAGAGAAGAAAAATAGAATTGAACATGTCAGAGTACATCAACATAACTAGAAAAAATACTGATTCTTGCATTTTGAGTTGGTTTATGTATCTGTGTGCACAGTTCTGTCTTAGGCCTTTAGTTGCAACATTATCTTTCCCAGCTTTACCAGGTTAAAGATCAATACAAATGTATCTATTCAAGTGGATGTCCTGTGAAAAAGTCACCATAACAGAATTTTCATTAACATGTCCATCAGCCCATATGGTTATCGTTCAGCATTATGACTAAAGCCACTCGATTTTTTTCCACCAAAACTGTTTTCATTTCAACTATTAATAATGGATTCAACCTGCAAACGAGTCACAATAGCAATTACTCCTTTCTCTGTGTCTGCGTGAAATGAACTACCAAGGTGGTAAGCTCCTGGATTTTGAAACCTAAAGATTTGTCTAGGTAATTGTTTGTTTCTTTGTTCAGAATGGAAGACTAAAAATTTAAGAAGGGCTTCTGGGGGCTGACTGGGGATGTCTTTGTTTCCCCTGACTGAGTCAGGACCTAGATGTTATGTCCCATGCAACATACAGCTGATACAAGGCTTTCTTGTCTATCCTTGGTCAGTCTCTGAAGTAGGAAGCAGTGTTGAGAGTAAAGGTACTAAGTTATTATACCTGAGTAAATGTACATCTCAGACTGAAAAAGCTTTCCATTCGTGAGCTTCAATTCCTTCCTGAAAAAAATGCAATGCAATACACAGGCTGGACCTAGGCCCCCTACAGATATGTAACAGATGTGGAGCTTGGTCTTCATGTGGGTCTCCTAACAACTGGAGCAGGAGCTGTCCGTGACTCTGTTATCTGCCTATGAATCCTGTTTCCCTAACTGGGCTGCCTTGTCTGGCTTCAGTGGGAAAGGATATGCCTAGTCCTGCAGTGACTTGATGTGCCAAGGCAGGTTGGTACCCATTAGGGACCTGCCCCTTCTCAGAGAAGAAGAGGGGGAGGGACTGTGGGGGGCTACTGGGAGAAGAGGGAGGTGCAATCAGGATGTAAAGTGAATACATAAATGAATTAATAGAAACAATGCAATGCAGCAGCAGGTAGAAGAGTGTAGTGTATATTTCAAATTATATTCTCTCATACCCCCCTAACCCTCAGCCTTTGCATTTGGAATAACTGCAGTCAAATGAATCAACTTGAACCTCACCCCCTTACCCAACATGCAATAAACAACTGGCATGAGTTGAAAATTTCAAATTCACAATGTTCTTTCACTTCTGTTGCCTCTAGGACTTCAGTGCAACCTCGTTCAATGATTTGGATGTCATCCTGGGAGAGCAATAACTCTTGGCTACTTTGAAAATAAAAAATATTCTCAGTTCAGGGAATGATCTCAGTATCAATTAAATGGATTTATTTGATTTAATTTATGATAATTTTTTCAAGTATAGGTGGGTTCATCATTATGCAATGCCATCGCACACAAAGGAGTGCCTGGCTTTGTTTCTTTGTCCTTTAATAGGACCCACATGAAAGCCATCATCCACCCTTTAGATTCCTCTCTAATTATGTGCCTGTGTGTGTGTGTGTTTTCCCTCTCTGCATGCATTTATATGGACCATATGCACACCTGATGCCAATAGAAGTCAGAGAGGGCATCATATCTTTTGAGACTGGAATTATGGACAATCATGAGCCATCATGTGGATACTAGGAATCTAATCTGGGTCCTCTGCAAGAACAACAAGTGTTCTCAGCACTGAGGCATCTCTTCAAGTCTATCTTTATTGCAAAGGAGATTTTAAAACCTAGTTCCTCTAGTTTGTATTTTTCAATAATAATTATTATTATTTAAAGCATGGATTCCCTAAATGCTCAAGAATGTTTTCACTTACTTTGTAGCTCAGGCTGGCCTCAAATTCATGTTTCCTCTGCTACAGGTGTGGGCCTCCATAATCTCTGCTCTTATCAAGTCTTTCAAATTCAGTTCTCTTGAATTTGCATTCCCTTGAGGTTCTCTGTTTACAGCTTTACATCAGCACTGAGTTTAATTTGTTTGGAATTTTCAGAAATCATTTAAAAGGTATATAGGTTCTGTCTCCACAGGTAAGCATCCAACACTTCATGGAATAAGACAGGGGGTTCTTTTCTCTTACTGGCCTGCTGGAACGAGTGAAGTGCCCCTCTCTATAAGACCCCTTTAAAATGGTTCTTCCTCTTAAGATGTTAGCGGACACAGTCCAGTATCACACACACACACACACACACACACACAGAGAGAGAGAGAGAGAGAGAGAGAGAGAGAGAGAGATCATGAAGGTTGTACTTACAGAAACAGATACTGTATTTAAGGTTCAAAAACACTGTCCAAATAAAGCTGTGATGGGTACATAGTTCTTGGCAGTCAATCAATGCTATAATTTACAAAATTCTGGCAGATCATGGCAAAACTGAGAATAACTGGATTCAAGAGATGAAAGGTACTAAGAAAGTAAAATAAAATCGTTGTACTATGTGCAGAGAGTGGTAGGCAGCAGTCCTTAATTGCCAGCTACAAAGTGATATTTTAATGTAGTAGATGAAATGGTACAGAGAAAGAGAAAAGACTGTGTGGAAAGATGTTTCCTCCAAATCCCTAAAATGAACATTATGAATGCCTGTAAGCGACATGTTACAGCCTCCTCAGCTAAAAGACATTTAAGATATTTTTTTTAATTCTGAAATAGTTTCTGCTTCCCCAACAGAACACCTACACTTTACTTGATGTCCTGCAGTGAGAAATAGATGGTTTCTTTTCTGGAAATTTTCTCTCTTTTGAAAGCATTCAGGTTTTAACTCCATGTTCTCAAACTGACAGTCACATACTGCCTGCTGACTGTCACTGGCTGTCTGTTAGACTCTGTTACAAAATCTGTCGAGTGAGGTGGAGACACAGTGTACAGTGCCCGGAGGTTCTGTTTCTAGGTATGATGGGTGTCTATTGTGTTTTCCCAAGGGAACAAGACTCTTCTTTGAGAGATCTGTGTTTACTAGCGTATCATCCACATAGCTCTTATAAGGTTTTCTTTTAAATCCCTTGACTATAGGAGTGATCACATGAGCCCAGGTGAAACAATCAGATCCTTCAGCAGGTATCTCTTGGGCTAGAAAACAAGGAAGCTGTGAACCATGGTGATGTTAATAGCTGAGGCCAAGTTTCAGAGGGAACACTAATCTGAGAAAATGAAACAATTAGAGAAGAGCAAAACAGAAAAATTAGGAGAGAGGGAGACAGAGAGAGAGAGAGAGAGAGAGAGAGAGAGAGAGAGAGAGAGAGAGAGAGAGAGGCACAATCTTTGAACCCTTGGTTTCAGTAACCCTTGACTCTGTCAACATTATCCAAACAGAACAATAAAACTGTCTGTTTTAGTCAGGGTTTCTATTCCTGCACAAAACATCATGAGCAAGAAGCAAATTGGGGAGGAAAGGGTTTATTCAGCTTACACTTTCCACATTGCTGATCATCACCAAAGGAAGTTAGGACTAGATCTCAAGCAGGTCAGGAGACAGGAGCTGATGCAGACGCCATGGAGGGATGTTACTTACTGGCTTGCTTCCCCTACTAGCTCAGCTTGCTTGCTTATAGAGCCCACCACCCACAATGGGCCCTCTCCCCTTGATCACTAATCAAGAAAATGCCTTACAGCTGGATCTCATGGAGGCATTTCCTCAAGGGAGGCTCCTTTCCCTGTGATAACTCCAGCTTGTGTCAAGTTGATACACAAAACCAGCCACTGTCCCCTTCCCAAAGTTAGTTCAATGCCATATGCCCTCAAGAATTGTGCCTTAAACAAAAGGCTATTAAACAGAATGATACAATTATCTAAAACAATACAGCATTGGCATCTGCTTTGGGATTAGAAATTGCTCCTGGTGGTTACTTCCAATACTCTATTTTCAAACTGATAATACTGAGGCTCAAATTTAAAACACTTGTAGTGGGTTCCATAATTTAGTGGGACTTTCTTCTTTTATTTCTTTCATTTTTGCAATTAATTGATTATGCTTTTTAAAAGAAGATACAGTCTCACTGTAGCCTTGACTCCCCTGAAGCTCACTATGTAGACCAGGCTGGCAGCAAATTCAGAGATCTATTGACCTGACTATGCCTCCTAAGTGACAAGTTTAAAGACATGCACTGTCATACCCAGTAACTAGCCTTAGTCTTGATAAAAGTACATTAAGTACTCATAACCCCCTGAAAATAGCAAAACTTACAATAGACTTTCTACATAGTAAAAGAGCAAGCATGTTGTTTCTCTTTCCTACACACTCACACAAACACACACACACACACAATTCATAGACTATAAAAGCACTTTTACCTTTTAATTACTCTGAACTCTAGATGAAGTGTACAGTTAGCAACATGACATAATTTAATTATTAACTGATATCTTTATTTCTTATTATCTGAAATACTTATATAATTATGTGTTGATAGATTAAAAGCTTGCATGTTAGCCTGAAACTTTATTAATTAGTAGGATCATGGTCCCTATTCTCTCATCTATCTATCTATCTATCTATCTATCTATCTATCTATCATCTATCTACCTATTTCTCTCCTATGTGTGTGTGTGTGTGTCTCACCCTCCACCTCTCTCCTTGCCTCCCTTCCTATCAACTGTATGATATAAAGTGAGAATCCCTTTGCCAATCACTGTTGTAATAATGTACACTACCATTTCAGGCTCAAAGGAAAAGGGACAAGTCAGCATACATGGACTTCTGAGACCATGAGTACAAATAAGCTTTCTTTCTGGTAGTTTTTCACCTAAGACATTTGTCACACTAGCATAAAACTGGTGCACATGCCTTAGAAATCATATTATCAATGCGGCTAGGTCCCCTATATACTCCATTAGAGTTGTTTTTAGCCATAATGCTAGAACTCCAGATGTACCTTGGCTAGTTCTGTGACCCTTAAACATGGGGACACTCGCCTAACTCCCACATGTGTAAGCCCCTGCCCTGGACACAACACTCAAGCTCATTTTGTTTCTAGTAAAGCCATTCCACTAGTTACCAATTTCATTCTCCCAAGCTTTCAACAAAGACCTGACTATAGAGATGGATGCTTCTATGTGTGTCCTGGTTTTCCTTACCAAATCCAAGGAGCAAAGCTTTCAAAGTTTAAAAACTGCAGATGTAAACATACATTACTGCTTTTGTTGTTTTATTGTTTTTAACTGCTCCCGAGGCAACTTGTCAATACAAAAACCCCATGAACCAGTCGGTCTTTTCTCAGCCCCTTGCTGGAGAAGGACCTACAGTGCCAAGTATATACCTTGACCTTCGTTCAGCACCTTAGATCATCAGTGAGCACCAACATCAAGACAAGACTGTATAAGGAAGAGCTTGGCGGGACTGCTGAAGTGTTCATGTTCAGGAATGTGGTCTGTTGTCAGAAATCATGAACCAGTGAGAAAGGAAGCACTCACACTTAAGGTGACTTTTCCAAAACTGAGTCTTTCTGAGAAAATACCCTAATATCCTAGTGAGCAGCTATGAGGCCAGGGTAAGAGAGAAGCAAGGAGTGAAATGGAAGGTGTTCCTCGTCTTTCACCATGGAGTGGCCATTTTGTGCAGCACCACCTCATTCAGATTTGTTGGCCAAAATAAAGTCCAGTGGCTGGGCATGGTGGTATGTATGCATCTATGATCTCACCATTCAGAAAGCAGAAGTAGGAGGGCCACCAGTTCAAGGACAACATGACCTGCATAGCAGCACCATGTTTCACTAAACACAAACAAACATACACACACAAATGCACACAAATAAGTTCAACTTGTTCTCAGCTGATATTATTTCAGAAAATGGTGAAAACTTGAGCAGGTATGGCCTGCTGGAAAGGTTACTGAAGGCATAGCTTTGAATGCTGCACATGGTCTGCGGCCTTTCCTTCCTTTGCCTGTCATAAAGTGAGCATCTTCTGCCACACACTCCTACCATCATGACAGCTGGCCTCACTCCAGGCCCAGCCAAGTAACCACAGACTGAACCATCAGAAACTATGAGCTAATGCTCCTTCCTCCTTTGAAGTTGTTCTTTCTGACATGTTAACACAGCAGTGACAAAGGTACATAACACAGGCCATTTACAAAGTTATTGAATTGAGTCAGTGTAGTCAATGAAAGTTATCCAAAGGAAAAGAAATGTACATGGAATGTTTCCATTCCTCACAAAAGTTGTCAATGTCTGCTTTATAGGTATGGCTTATAAAATGATGTATAGTAATGTAGTGGTCATGCCATATTTAAATTATACATAGTCAAATGGGATATCTGAGAATTTTTGTTATTAAGAAAAGTTTATAATGCCCTGGCAGGGCATTTTCAGAGAATGAATGTTTCCTAAACCCACTCTCACTTCAGTGAAATCCTGAGCAAGGAATTTGGAGTAAGCAATTAAAGCAGGCAGTGAATGGTAACCACGGTGAGCATGACTTTTCTCTACTGCTGAACATATACACAAAAAAATTCTAAACTCTTAACAAAATAGCAACTTACATCTTAATTTTTAATTAATTGATTAATTTATCTATTTGCATCCCAAACAATGCCTCTTCCTGGTTTTCCCCTCACAGAGTCCCTACACCCATTCACCCTCCCCTTCACCTCTGAGAGTGGTCTCACTCTGGGTATTTCCCACCCTGTATCAAGTCTCTGCAGGACAAGACAGCCCTCTGCTACATATGTGCCTGGGGTGTGGATTCAGTCTAAAAGAAATGCAGAAACAAAGATGGAGCATTCTATTATAAATTCTTGATGAAATAGTGGGCTAGCCATCTCCACTGATAAATTTCTAGCTTATGAATCAGAGGAAGGCAGTTACAGGAGGTATTGTGCCATTCAAACTACTAGAGTACTCTCACCCAATTCCATGAAATACAATGAAAATGAACCATAAGCTAAAAAAAAAAAAATCAAGACTTAAGAAGTCTACTTTGGGTAGTGTAATGAGCCACTCGGCCTGTCCTAAGAGGGAAAGCCACTAAACATCCTGAATGGAAAAACAATGCAAAGGCCTTTCATTTTTTGCTTTGAGCTTAGAATAATGCAGAGAACTCACAGGACCCAAAACTTCTAAAACAGTAGACATATGGCCAGGGTAGACAGTATTAAGGCTCCCTTTCATTCTGAGGACAAGTGCCAAAACAGAGCGTTGATGCTCATGCACTGGTAAGCTCTGGATTATGGAAGACAAACTCAAGAGACCACTTAAGTCAGCATATTAGAGAAGACATTCCTCCTTCTCTGGCCTTCCCCAGATGCCCATACTATTTCATACTTACTGACTCAGAAAATGTCGTTATGATCTGGTCAAGTGTTGACAAAGGGTGTCAAGCACAGGCAGCACAAGTTCATGTTAATATAATCTCTTTTGTAAACAACTTGACCTTACTAGAAAAAAAATCAAAGATAGGCACGCACTATGGTCCAGGAAATCTACTCCTGGGTATTACTTCTGGAAAAAATCCTGTGCAGTTTACCAAGGAAATAGATTTTTATTCTACCAATAGCACTGTTTATAACTTTATAAAACCAACAAGAATCCAAATGCATCCAAGAAGTAACATAGATGAACTATGACATATTTACACAATGAGATCTCTCCAAATAAAGTGAATACTTTTGTCTAAGTCATAACCTCATGCAATAAGAGGAGTAATTCCAAGAATATGATATTAAATGAAAATAAAAGTAAATTGCAAAAAGCATACACTCAGTATGAGTACAATTATACTAAGGTCAAAAGCATGTTTTAAATCATATCACATCCCATATACTACCACCAAACTCAGACACTATTGCATATGGCAGCAAGATTTTGCTGACAGGACCTTGACATAGCTGTTTCTTGTGAGGCTATGCCAGTGCCTGGCAAATCCACAGAAATGGATGCTCACAGTCATCTATTGGATGGAACACAGGGTCCCCAATGGAGGAGCTAGAGAAAGTACCCAAGGAGCTGAAGGGGTCTGCAACCCTATAGGTGGAACAACAATATGAACTAACCAGTACCCCCCCCCAGAGCTGTGTCTCTAGCTGCATATGAAGCAGAGGATGGCCTAGTCAGCCATCAATGGGAGGAGAGGCCCTTGGTCTTGTGACGATCATATGCCCCAGTACAGGGGAATGCCAGGGCCAGGAAGTGGGCGTGGGTGGGTTGGGAAGCAGGGCTGGGGGAGGATATAGGGGGTCTTGGAGATAGCATTTGAAATGTAAATGAAGAAAATATCTAATAAAAATAAAAAAACTTTTAAAGAGAAATATAGATATATCTGGTAATAATATAAAGAAAATAAAAGGAATGGTAAGTGTAGAATCTAGGATATTGGTTATATCTGAGGAGGTAGTGAAAAGCATAGCTTCTGGCCAGGACTAACAAACAGTACAAAGTCACACTTTATGTTCTTATTAAATTACCAAATAGACATGCTTGCTGTACTTTTACCTTATTAATATTATATAAATAATCTATAGCTAAGACATAGTAGTATACTTGTCTAGCTAGTGTGAGGTCCTTGGCCAAATCCCTGGTACCACAAACAAAATAAGGAAGACATATAAATATTCTGTTCTGCTTCATGTTTAATTTAAAAACTTAAACCATAGCCATTAAAATCCCTTGGACTCAAAAAGCTTGTTTGTTAGGTTTGTTGATCATTTGTTTGCAATTATCAGAATTTGTTTCTCCCAGAAGTACTTAAGGAGAACCATTTGGGCTTCCAACCAGCAGTCATGCTTGCCAATGAACTTAGAGTCTTAGCTCTGGGAATGCTTTGGGAGATCATCTGATACAGGCGCCAACATCAAGGCCTGAGAGCATCCTGCTGCAAAGTCAAAGTTTGGAAACACAGCCAATACTGACAACTCACAAGCTGTTTTCATCAGTTTTTCACTGGGACAATCAAAACTTCTTCCTCAATATGCATCCCTAAATTTTCTTGTTTTAACATACATTTTAGAAAAAGGCACCAATCAAGAAGAAATTAATAGCACTAAGACCACAGATGAAGACCACAGATGCTTACTTTACATGGACCCCAAGTTCTAGTTCCAGGGAAAATATGTCTGTAGGCCTGAAGATTAGAGAGTGCGCGGTAAAGCACCTCCTCACAATCACAGAAAAATTAAGGGTATTCAAGGCAGCATCAAAGTCTATAAGTGGATACTACCCAAAACTGTTAAAACATGGGCTATGGAAACTATAGACACAAAAATGTCAGTTCTACCCTTGGATGTAACCTGAGAATATCTTATTAACCTCACAATTGAAAGATACTTTTAGAATGACAATGATTTTGAATTTGTATTGGTTTGAAAAGAACATGAATAATATACATATATACTTATAAGTAATATTTCACAGACTGACCAGGTTATATTTATGTATTTAGGTATATATATATATATATATATATATATATATATAGGGAGAGAGAGAGAGAGAGAGAGAGTAATTAATTAAGAAAGAAACCACGAATTTGAAAGGAAGGAAGGTATATTGGAGGGTTTAGAGAGATGATGTAATTATATTATAATCTCAAAAATAAGAGAAACAAAAACAGAAAAGAACAAACCTCACCAAAGTCATTTCATTGCTTTGGTTTCCCCTACAGAATGTCATGTTTGATACAGTATATTCAATGGTATAAACACAGACCGGTCTTTTAAAGAAGTACCAATTGCCGAATTATATTAGCAGACAACAATGATTTATTTTTAGCCTTTTATTGTAAATCACAGTGAGAAATATGTTTTACCTTGTGAATCCAAATACATGTAGATTTATACAACTGAAATTTGTTTTACAGAACAATACATGAAGTACCATGCACTTTTACATTGTCTACTCTATTCTACTTTGTCTTGGAAAAATATTGATAAATACTGACTGTACAAAACCCACAACCCATGAACAGGCACTATCCTCTCAGGAGATATTCTGTAGATCTCTGTGTAGTTTTATGAATGGAAGAATAAGAACTAGAAAAAGAAAAAGAAGTTAAGTAAACTAGACTGGATACTTTCATGGTTTTTATTTCTCCCAAAGTAGACCCTACATGAGACAAGAAGTTAAATGCTGGCAGTCCCTTGGGAGGTGATTCTTGGAAGCGTAACAATAAAGTAGGGGATAGGATAAAGGAAAAAGGAGGAAGCTCCTGAAAGTAGTCTTGTAAGCAGGACACTTTCAGAGATAACCTGGACTCCTCTCCACTGAGGAAATGCAAGAGATACAACCCATGCAGGGCCATGGGAGCTGAGGGAATCTGTCCACTGACTCTCTCCTCTTCTTGGCTTAGTTATATTAATCACCTGTTATTCCAGAACTTGGAGCTGAACCAGGTCTCAGGGTACTGAGTAGAACCTGGGAAGAAAGCCTCAGAGGCTAGACTTGCAGACATGTGACAGGGAACCATATGCATGTGTGGGAACTGCCCATCACAGCTGAGGGAAGATAATGCAGGATGTCTTCAGCACTGACTACAGATGTTCTAAACTGACACACAAACAAAGCATCAGTGCTGGTAGTCTCTTTCAAATATACAGGAAGGAGTTTAATAGAAATCCAAGCCTGAAGACTTGTGTCTTCTCATGTTGGCCTGTACACACAGCTTAATGCAGAGTTACCTTCATAGACTTTGGAAAGAGCAGCCAGCGAGCTACCTACATCATGAAGGTACAGCTTCCAGGAGTCGGGGCGTGGGGAGAGAACAAAGCAACAAACAGTGATCTGCAAGAGAACAGAGGCGACTCTACAGAAGTCTGACTTTTCCTGGACAGAATCAATCACACCAAGAATGAGACTATGTAAACAAGTTTTCAGAGCCATGCTTTAAGGACAGAGACACTATGAAAGATGCTGTAAAGAAAGCAAGAACAAATAAACAAACAAACAAGCAAAAGCAAAGGTACCAGGCATCACAGGAGTCACTTAACTCCCCAGTTACCAGGAAAGCTGAAGAAAAAAAAAAGAAAAAGAAAGGAAAGGAAAGGAAAGGAAAGGAAAGGAAAGGAAAGGAAAGGAAAGGAAAGGAAAGGAAAGGAAAGGAAAGGAAAGAAAAGAAAAGAAAAGAAAAGAAAAGAAAAGAAAAGAAAAGAAAAGAAAAGAAAAGAAAAGGAAAAGAAAAAAAAGATCAGGAGTTTGGGATTGCTTGGACAGGATACCAAGAGTTTGACCAAAAATCAATAAGTAAATGGAAACAATTTTTTTGTTTTGTTTTTAAATCTATAGACTAGATTTTGTAATAGGTAAGAAAATAAGCACCTTATTAAATGTTAAGGAAACTTTAGAGTTATACCTTGCAGAAAATTAAATTAAAGAGAAATATAATCGCTGGGTTCTGGCCACTGACTGCCCATACCATAAATAAAATAAAAGCAAATGGAAATTAATTTTGTACAGCTTGAAGAGGAAAGAGAAGATGGACGATGTTTATAAACAGGTTCCTGCCCCTACTGTGCTGAGAAGACAGGGAAAGAAGAGAGTACAGAGTATCAGAGGATGCTAATTTCATATGCCATGGAACTAGTGTGTGTGTGTGTGTGTGTGTGTGTGTGAGAGAGAGAGAGAGAGAGAGAGAGAGAGAGAGAGAGAGAGAGAGAGTGTTTTGGGAGCTATCATATCATCTGGAAAATTAGCTTCAAGCTCTTCATTGCACATGTTATTTGAAAGCCTAGAGTACAGACACACAGGAATGATACAAATACAGATGTGCCCTGGCTTGCGGAAGCACAGATAGTGAATATTAAACAAGCTACAGCAAGCATTGTGGGGTGGTGGCCAAAACCACCACATGGTTAGGACTTCGTCTCTGCTCTGTGACAGATGGCTCCTCTTAAGACCCATGGCACAAACATCATGTAGGCACCAGGAGGGAATAGTGCTGTGGAGAGCAGAATAAAAGGCTTCTGGAGGGAAGTGAATCCTTATAATGGAGGGGAGAGATTACTTGTCACACTGCACAAGGCATTAGTAAATATTTCAATGAAGTCCAAGGAAAAATCAGGGGTCAGGATCATACAGCACTGATCTCCCACTTTCCCCAGCACATCCACTACTGAAATGATCCATTTTTTTGTATGCCTTTTCTTTCTCCTTCATCCTCCACAGGGTCTTTCAATATAGCGTGGACCTCTCTGTGTAAGGGCTAGCCTCAAACCTACAATTCCCCCTGCGTCAGCCTCTGGAGTGCTGGTGTTATAGATGTGACCCACCATGCCCAGTTGATACATGTTTAAACCCCTTTTTGTGGTGTGTTGGAGATGGACTTCAGGGCTTTGCACAGTTCAGGTGTGTTAGTTACTTTTCTCCTTGCTGTGATAGAACACTTGACAGACAAGGAAAGAGAGAGATATTTTAACTCACAATTCCACAAGGATTGATCCATTACAGCGACAAAGGTAATGTATCTTTGGTGGCAGTGACTCCACTATGCTGGAAGCATGTAGCTGCTGCTTCTTAGATTATAGCTGGTGAGGACACACAGATATAAGCATGGAATCAGGGCTGGGGTGTAACTTCTAAATGTCTACCGGTTTCATTCCACTCCCATCTCACTCTTGAAGGTCCCTTGACCTAAAGCCATACTATCAGCTGAGAAGCAAGAGCGCCTTATAAGCGCCTCATTGATAGGCTGTATCAATGAATAAGGCAGAGAATATGCATGAGTGCACGCACACACACACACACACACACACACACACACACACAGGCAAACATAAGTACATGAGGGACATTTTGCATTCAAATATCATAACACCATGCAAGATTTCTACAACTGAAGTATACCCAGAGTTCTAAACATTCTATTTTTTTTTACAAACACAAGTCTATAAATAAATTTCTATAAACTGAACATACCCATGTAACACCATTGAAATCATTAAATAGAACATGCCCAGATCCTGCTACCATCCTGATTTTTAGCATAACAAATTGGTGAGGTATGGAAAGAAAGTTGCCATTGAAACAAACGTGTATTAAGCAGTTGGGAAATGGCTCAGTAATTAAAGGGCTTGCTATGTGAACAGGAAGCACAAGGTTTAGATCCCCAGAACTCAGGAGAATGCCAGGTTGATGTGGTGACTTTCCTGTAATTCCAGGAGGCAAAGACAGTGTTGTGTTTTATAAAAATAAAGAAAGAAGGAATATGTTTGGTGGAGGTGTGGTAAGGTGTGGGGGAAGGGGGTGGTTCTGTGGGGACCATGCTGAGGCATCCCTTCCCACTGGGGAACCAGCCACAGTATAGAATAGAGTTTATTCAGGGCATGGGGAGGGGGAGTTCAGAGGGTAGTAGAGACAGAGAAAGGCAGAGAGATGGGGGAAGGAAGGGAGGGAGAGGGAGAATGTAGAGGAGCAGAGGTTGTCCATGAGCACATGGAGAGAGGGGGGTGGGGAGAGAGGGGAAGTTGAAAGGGAGGGCAGAGTGAGAGCAAGAAGAGAGAGCAGAGGGAGCAAGCAGCCCCTTTTATACTGAGTCAGGCACAGGGGGCTGTTGCCCTGTAAGGTAACTGCGGGGCGGAGCCTAGAAAATGCTAACAGACAGGGTAATCTCTGGAGGGAGCTGGCTGCCTGGACAAGGCTTATCAGCAAGCTCTGAGTTCAGCTGATAGGCTGCATTGATAAATAAAGCAGAGAACAACATGCACATGCAAACACAGTCATACACTACACACACACACACACCAATGGGAAAAAATACTTCGTTGTGTTAGACTCTGAAATAAGAGTCTGAGAATTCCACACGTTTTCTATAAAAATCAAGAGAGTGAAGTACTACGAATCTACCCTATCACCTGGCTATATGACTTTGGCCAATCCCACCAACTTTTAGAATGCTCTTTGCATATGGAATTTGTCTATCTTATTGACTATCTTTACAATTAAGACACAGACATTACAATGGAGTACACATAGGAAACAGATGAGGACGAGAGAAGATGAGAAAAAGTCTTAGATATGAGGTTAGATGCTGTCTTAGTTCTGTTCTATTCCCGTGGAGAGACACCACGACTAAGGCAACATTTAAAAGCACTATCAGGAAGGGGAGTGTGGTGGCAGGCAGGTACTTACATCCTTACTTACATAGGCAGTAGGCAGAAAGAGAGAGGTCGCTGGGAATAACATGGTCTTTGGAAACCTCAAAGGCCACCCCCAGTGACACACCTTCTCCAATAAGGTCACCCCTCCTAATCCTACCTAAATATGTCACCAACTGGAAATCAAACACTCAATCATGTTCGCCTATGGAAGCTGTTCTCACTCAAACAACCACAGACGTTCTACTTGAAGCATCAACACTCAATTTTAAGCTTCAATGGTGATTTATATACAAGCAATTGCTATAGCACATGGCAGCATAATTGGTTTAAAGGAAAAGACTTTAAGGAGCCAGGAAATTGGAGGCTATGACTTACTGACGTTTTGAATAAAACCTGGGTATTAATGTGGATTCATTTTCTGAAACTCAGATACCATTGGAAGTAAGCTGAAGTCATTTTCAGATAGCTGTCTGCTTAACAAAATGATGTGAGGCTGGGCCTGGAGAGGGGGCTTTGTAGTTGAGAGTTCCTACTGCTATTGCAAAAGGCTTTGGTTCTCAGCACCCACTTGGTGTCATAGAACCATTGCAATTCCAGGACCATGGCATCACAGGCTCTTTTCTGGAACCCATGGGTATGGCATCTATGTGGTATACTCGCATATATAGAGGCAAAACACTCAAGCATGTGCTCTATAAATAAATAAATAAATAAATAAATAAATAAATAAATAAATAAATAAATAAATTTGAAAGAAAAAAAACCCAGCTGATTCATTCTGGATTAAAAATGGCTTAGATTGAATAGGAAGTTCAGTACAACTTGAAGTAACACCACTCAGTATGTGACCTGCCTGGTCTAGGGCAGACAGCGCCATTACTTGGTTACACTACAAAAGGAAGCCTGCCTTGTTCTTCTATAAAAGATGACTCTTTTATAAACAAGTAGAGCATTTCAGTTGCATTGACAAGGGGTGTAATGTGTGATAATACCAATACGGGGGCCCCAAAGCAATTAATTGAATAGTTTAATTTAAAAAAAAACCCTCACTGGCATAAAAGATTTTACTAAATTTCTTACTGAATTCTCCCAATTCTCTAATTTCCTTCCCACAGGCTACAGGTAGGATTGCTTGTCCACTACTCAGATGAGCTAGCTAATGGATCAGGAGCACATCGCATTCTATATACAGTCAATCACTTCATGTTTCTTTCATTATTCAAATATAGTCACATTGTCTTATGAGAAAAAGTTGTTTTGGTTGTGAGTGTGTGTGTGTGTGTGTGTCCATTGTGTGCATCATGTGTATAAAATGACCAGGAAGGCCAGCAGTGGGGACAGAGTCTCCTGAAACTGGAATTATAGATGGCTGGAACTTGCCTCATGTGCATGCTGGGAACTGAGCCTGGGTCCCCTGTGAGAGCAGCAAAAAGACTCTTCACTACTGAGTATCCCCTCCAGCCCCCAAGACTATATTTATTTTGAGGACCAAATGAAATTTGTGTCTATGCAAGGGACAGACATATCATCCTCTGGAACTGCGATTCCAGGAAACCATCATTTCCCACGTTTTTTACTTTTTTCCACCTCTCACCTTACTAGATATCCCTTTAAATAGCAGAGTTTTCTGATGATGAGCATGCCAGTCATCTCTCTACATTATAAAATGCATTAAATTTCAAGTAAATAAGCAAAAGACATTCAAAAAGAAAGAAAATGAAGAAACACAAATTTAAAAAGAAATACTTACAAATCCAATAAAATGTGTTTTTATCTACTTAACTGAAAATGGCGACAAAAGGTTAATAAACAAAGTCAAATAAGACCAAAATAAGTACAGATTTGAACTGTGCTCATAGGTTGGAAATTTCAAATAGAAAGAAAAAAAAAGACATCAATTCACTCCCCAAGTTCATCAATAGAATTAAAATAATACCAATATTAATCTCAGCAAGATTTTTGCTGGAATGTATGTCTAGAGTGATTTCATGAAGCCAGAGTAAATTTGGAGGAACCACACTGCAAAGCTACAGTAATCAAGATGTTACAGACATCATCACTGCAGGGATAGGCATCAGCAGAAACAACACAGAGCTACTCCAAACTCTAAATAATCTTTTGAAAAAGTTACTGAAGTAACAGATTTAAAAATGAAACCTTGAAATTCATAGGAATATGGATGAATCTGGAAAATACTTTGGGGGGGCATCCGGAGTCAGGCAGATGAAGCTTGCATGGTATCTCTCATATGTGAATCTTAACTGAATTGTTTATGTGCATATGTCTATGGGGGAATGTTCATGGGTCATAAAACCAGGAACAGGAACATGAGAGGAGAGGTAGAAGGTTTAAATCAGAGGGGTAAAAGAGGGTGAAACAAATGACATTGAAGTGGAAAGGGGACTAGTGGAATGCAGGAGACTGGTAGTCAGAGGTGGATCTGGAAGAGAAGTGGGGGAGAAAGATCAACCAAAACAAAGGATGTACAAAAATGTCATAGTTAAATGAAACCTGTTACTTTGTATGCTTATTAAAAAGAAACAATATACACACACATACATACACACATATATACATACATACATACATTCATGCATACATATCAAAACAAAACAAAACTTCTGCGTGGTCTTCTTTTTTATTTCTATTCTAGGAATTTCTGGAATGTTAAGTGCATGAAGTGCCTTTGGGATTCACAGAAATGGAAAAAAAATGTTTGGGACATTGCAGCTGTTCATCCAAGATTCTTATTCCAAATTTAGAAACTAAATGAAAAATGTTATTTCTTACTCATCATAAAATCAGTGTCCTTACTGAACACTGAGTATTTAATTTAGCATTTGTTCCTAGAAAAAAAGTAAAAATAATATATTTCAGACTTTAACACCAAGTATAAATGAATTCGAAGAAAAACATCAAGGTGATTTAAATCTTTTATGTGCTAGTAGTACCAACAATACTAAATCCCTGTGTCATGAGGCCAAAATGAGGCCGGTTCCTTGAAATGAGAGGACATCATGTACTTGAGAATAGAAGTAGATAAAGGGAGGTTTTTAGGGAGCCCTAGCAGCCTAAACAGTCTTGGAAACGCATGGTGGAAGACACCCATGTCCTCTTGAGCTTACAGTAAATGATCTGCTTCTAATTGCTGGTGTCCAGTGGTTTCTTTAAAGTTCCTGGCTAGCAATTTGTGGATGTGTGTCACATAAATTCTAGTAAGGGAAACATAAAATAGCCAGTCAGCTCTCTACAAGGATAGTAAATGTGTGCAAATCCCTTCTTGATAGGAATACATACATATTGTATTTGCACTATACAGTGAAAGTCAGATTCCAAAAAGAAAAGGTGACTTTGTTCCCATTTTTGGTAGATGAAAGCAACAGTTATATTAGCAACTGGTCCAGTTGTTAGTAGGTGAATGAGGATGTTAAGTATCTTCTCATGGGGTTGCTTATTTTCTTGTTATTGAGTTCAGAGTGTTCTTTATATATTTGGAATAATAGCCCTTTATCAGACATGTCATTTAAAAATAGTCTCTCCATTGTGATTTTTCTCTTCATTCCCTTAACAGTATGTTCTAAAGAGTAAACAATTTTAATTTGGATGAAGCACAATTAATTCCCTGTACCCTTTGTAGACCATGTTTTAGCTGTTATATCTAAAAATGTCTTTATTCAAGCTTACAAACACTTTCTCTGATGTTATTATCAAGAATTCCTACAGGCTTCATCTTTAGGTCTATTGTGTATTATTAGCTAGTGTCCACATAATAATGTTTTTGCATTGATGGAGGAAGAGAGCAAATTTGAAGGGAAGGTAGGCAGTACTAATAACTAATGGGAAATGAGTTTTGCACATTTCCATAGATGCCAGTTAATTCAGTTACAAGAACTGTCCATAAATACATTCTCTGTCTTCATGCTGTTGTCTACCTGATGTGTGAAATACCACTGGTATGCTAGCTACATTTCATCACTGTGACAAAATGTGTTGAGATAAACGACATAAAGATTTATTTTGGTTCATGGTCTCAGAAGTTTCAGTCCATGGTTATTTGGCCTCACAGTGTCTGCCAGTGGTAAAGCAGAGCATCCTGGCAGAGAGAGCATAGGAGACTTGAGCTGCTCACTTTGTGGTGGTCAGGAGACAGAGTGACCCAACAAGGAAGGATACAGAAACAAGATATATCATTGGAAGTATGTTTTCAGTGGTCCACTTACTCCAAAGAGGCCTCACCTAGTTTCCATTGCCTCACAATATGAACTTTCAATGAATTATTCCATTGACTATGTCAGGGGCTTCATGGTTCAATCACTTCCCCAAATCCCTACCTCTGAACATTGCACTGGGAATCAAACTTTAACTCATGACCTATGAGGGGTATTTCATACCTAAGCCACAGCAGTTGGATAACTAACTTAGAGCCCATCACTGAATCAGAATGTACCCAGAAAACAACCCAGAAGGTTAAACTCATATCTCTAACTTCCATTCCCAAACCAGTCCTGGAGTGGAGTTCTTTCCAAGTTAACTACTATCAAGTCCCCCATTTGTACCATTATTCCAATCTATTACACGTTACAATCTATCGACTTTAGCTATTACTTCCAACCTAAAAATCAGGCTGCCTTGTCATTTTCCTTTAAAATTTTCAGCAAAAGTGATGCTGTGTCAGTTCCAGAGCTGGGCTTTTCAGTAGCATCCTGGCAGGCTTTGCTTTTACTCTATTGGGAAGCTACTCAAATACAAACATGTCCATTTAGTTTGCTGGACAAAGATACTGGTCTGACCCATGAGGGACTGAAAGACAGAGGTGGGGGTGGGGTATAGCCATTGCAGATGAAGTACCAAATATGTGAATAGCATCATCTTGGATCCAGCAGCCCTAGATAAAGGCACACGGTCAACAGAATATAGGTCAGAAATTAGCCTTCCACACTAAACCCTGACCAAACTTTCATGAGCAAGTACTTGGTTGCTATTGATTTGAACCACCAAATTTTAGGTAGTTTCATGCCTACCTAAACAACTTCCAAGCTCCTATCTCAGAACCCCTCATTACACATCTCTATCTAACAAGTATCAATTTATCAGTTAAAATAAATAACTTCAAGAGGGAACCTAAAACCCTGGGTTAAATTCCATCATAGCTAATGTTTGCCATCCCCCAAAGCAGATCTTAAGAGAGGATACAGTAATTAATTTGGGGGGATGTATAATGATGGGCAGACAAAGAGAGGCAAAGAAGGAAGGGTAGGCCAAAATGATACTGTTTACTGGGCAACTGCTAGGGGTCACCACCGTGGATGACTGGGTTTCCATCTCACTGAGGAATTTTACCTCTTGTACCCAACTACAGTCCTTAGGCTAACCTTTTCCTGTCTAGAGTGCTCCTATGTGCCCATTGAACTTGATTTCATCAAGAAAAACTGGCAGTGTCATGGGTGGAGGGTGGGAAGGTAAAACTTGTGAGACATGAACTCTTCGAATTAGCCTTGCTTCTATAGCTGCTTCATCTGGAACAATGTCCCACCGCCAGTTTAAACACTTCTGCAGAAAATCCCCAGAGGAAAATTCTAGGCAGAGGAGATGGCGCCCTTAGTCTCCAAGCACTCTGCTTTTAATTAGCCAAGACAATGAAGACAGCATGTGGCTTGTGAAATTTTAATTGTGGCCATATTTCAGGTCTTTAAAAGAAAGAAAGAAAGAAAGAAAGAAAGAAAGAAAGAAAGAAAGAAAGAAAGGAAGGAAGGAAGAAAGAAAGAAAGAAAACTGAAAGGATAAATTTATAAATGAAAGCATTGCTCTGGTCCAAAGGAAAAGAATACGTTTTTCCAGGATAGCCTCGTATTGCTTAATAGTTCGAAGAACCAAACCCATTATTTAATTCTTAGAGACAGAGCAGGGACAGGAAAAATACAGGTACCTAAAACCGAGGGCATCAGCACAACACAGGGGCCCTTAACTAATGCTAACTAAACTGAGGACCATTTCCAAAGCTCTGAAACCTAACTGTTCCCACTCAATTCAGACAGAAGGAAGAAGGCTACCCTTTAAAGTGAAACCAGATGATGGAACAAAAGCAATTTGTGGTGTGTCATATGGTCCTCCAAAAAGGTTAACTTAACTGTCCACAAATAGTGCCCGGGACACAACGAAAATTGAAGAGAGGAAGGGAGTCTGCAGCCAGGCTTTGAGCAAGGCCACAGACCAAAGCACTGCCTGAGGACACATGGTCTCTGACAGCTAGTGAGGGTGGGAGAGAGCCACAGAGATATTTCTTGTACCACACTCACTTGTACAGTCATATATCTCATGGGCCTCTGTTTCCTGGCAAAGGAGATAACTCCATGTATTTATCATTGTTGCTTCATGTGGCAATGCATTATTAACAACTTGTGTCTTTATAAAAATTCACACAGAGAAAAAATTTCTAGGTGTTTATACCAAACTGATCAGTGCAGTGATTTTAGGGAAAAAAATAGAGTGCAGAGGAAAATGAGAGGCAAACTTCCTTCCATCTTGCCATGTCTCTAAGCGCTTTTACAATAAATGTGATTTGCCTCTAAATGAATTTTTTTTTTTTCTGTGCTGGAAGCTTACACTCGGGGCCTTGCAAGTGCTAAGTGCTCTAGCACTGAGCTACACCCCGACTTCTTTTTATCATTTTTAAAAGCATCATGAAAGTGTGGTCAGCAGAGCTGCAGCTCATACATTCATCAGGTGGGCCGGGCCATTTTAAAGATGAGCACACGCTTTCAGAGTGCAGGGCAGACAGAAGTGAGCTACCGCATAGGATTTTTTATTTTCTCTCCCAAAAAGAAGTATAAGAATCAAAGTTGACAGTTGTCTCGTCCATTCTTGATGAAAATCTAGGTCAGAGTACGTTTCTCGTCCTGAACTCCTTTCACTTGCTTGACCCCAGCAGTCAGCTCTCAAAGGAAGTACAATAAGTTATAGTGGCTCCTTCAACTTCAGTCAGTCTCCCAAATGGCTTATTGTTACTGGGACTCTGAGACTAAGTGACAATGTAGCAGATACAAACCTACTGGGAGCAAAGAAGAAAGAATGTTTGCATGAAGGTCTGAGGCTATAATACTTCTGTTCCTCCTAGAGACTCCGAGGGAGAAGTTGTGGAATGAGAAGAAATGGCCTGAGCTCTAAAACGCAGGGACAGCCATCTGTACTGAGAGTCACTGCCTGCAGACTAGCAGTCTCCCACAGATGAGTATTCTGAAAGGATGAATCATGCATAGGAGAAGAAATAGCCCCAGGGCTGCTCCCCAGCCTTCCACACATTTTAACATCCAGAAACCCACTGTGAAGGATCTGTGTTTGCATCAGCCAGCTGCTGCTGCCTGTTGACCTGGAGAAACTTTTCTCAACCCAAGTGTGCAGAGGAGCTGCTTGTCTGAGAGACAAATCTCCAAGAGATGACTTCACCTCAGGGGTTATTGCTGAAACCTGCTGTGCTCATCCCTACTCGGTAAGTTCAGTGTGGTGTTTCCCAAGGTCCTGTCCTAAAATTTAAAGCAAGTAAATGGTTCTCATTAAAATTGATAAGTGAAACACAAGTTTCTTTCGCTAGATGTTCTGAAAAAATTGATCTGAAATTGTCCGAACGAATGACCCTCATACATGACTGTGTGAGAAGAACTTGGAGTGTCTGGAACACGGATTGCTAGGCTCAACTTTATCAGGACCCTGTTTCTGGTTCATTAATCCTAGGGGAGGGTCTGAGAATGTATTTATGTCACATATTCTTGAGTGGTCCTGTAATTTGTACTGGTCTGTGGATGGTGAGTTGAGGATATTCTTCCCAGTCCCCTCCCAGACGGTTACATACTGATGACCTTGGGAGCCCCTGCACTAAAGAAACACTCAATCTTGTGTTTGGGGCCACTGTCTGTTGCTACAACCAAACACCCATGACTGCAACATTGAAACCAGACTTATCTTAGTTGGCAGTTCTGGAGGTTGGGAAGTTCAAGGTAGAAAGTTACATATGGTGACAGCCTCTTATTACAACTCCTAGTGAAAAGGAGAAGGACAAATAAGAGTGCATGGATGCCAAACTTTATAAAGATGCCTTGCTTTATAATAACCCGCAATCACCATACTTGATCTGGTCCTATGAAAGGCATCAAGCCTTCCGGCTGTTCCAGTAATCTCTTCAAAGTCACCAGCACAATGGTAAGCATAGCTCATGCTGCGTTTTGTAGGGAGGCGAACTGTATTCAGATCTTAGGACCCAGCACATCTCAACTTAATGACAATGCAACCTACATAAAAAGGAGACATCTGTGCACCTCTGGGAAGCAGTGCTTCAAATAAGTGTATAGAAGACACTAGAGGGCCTTGAGCCATATCAATGTAGGGAGATCCTGGAAGGGCCATGGAGCCAGAGAAACCAGAGTCTGCAGCCTCAGGTCAGACCATTTCCAGTTTGGGTTAGAACACTGAGATTTAGCTAAAGACTGGAAAGACTAAAATGAGAACTTAATTTCTAGAGAGTTTGAGATGTATTACAGTCCCCAAGCATAGAAAACCAGATATACAGTTATGTGCCATATAAATTAAGAGTAGAGAGTACAGTGTCCATTATCGTATGCTGGCCTAGAAATCCAAGATGAGTCCCGAGTTGGGTCTACTGATGGGGAAGAAGCAATTCCAAACACCTCGGCATCTCCTGTTAAAAGGCAGGCTGCAACTTCCTAGCTTTGGATTGCTGTTCAAAATGTAAAATTTCTAAAGCTACCAGGAAAAGCTGAGCATCAGGTTACACTTTCAGAAGCAAGACCTTCCATTAGGGATTGGCAGACTTTAGAGACAGTTTTTAGTTTCATAAGCCCTATGATCTCTGTCGAAACAATTCAATATTATCTTTATATCACCACATAGGTACATACTGTACATAAATAAATTAACAAAGTTGTGTTCAAATGATCAGAAAGGAATTATCAATCTCCTTTGGAATACTTTTACTACTTAAAATTTTAAACCGTTTGATCAACTGATGATATGAAAACAGGAAGGGGGCAAATAGAGCATGCCTGAATTAATTTGCAGACTGTACCCAAATTAACTATTTGCTATTCCAGATCTATCAGATTAAAATTCATCAGACTCTCTCCAAATGATCCCAATTCTGTCTTTCTAAAGACCAGGTCTGGGTTTATAACCACATGCCCACCCCAACCTAACCCTTTTAGATGCCATTGAACAACTCAATCATCCGAGTCTTCCCAACCAGTCGAGCTTCCAGGGCTGATATGTTCTCCTGACCTCCCCCTTGGCTTCCTTTCTCCAAGCTCTCACCTCTTCTCTAACCTCTTTCATATTGGTTTCTAGTATGAAGACAGATAATCCCCCTTCCTCTTCCTCCTTGTCCTTTTTTGTAAAATTCCTTTTCTTTTTCTTTCCTTATTTTTTTTTTTCGTTTTGCTTTTCGAGATGGGGTTTCTCTGTGTAACCCTGGTTGTCCTAGAACACACTCTGAAGAGCAGTCTGGCCTTGAACTCAGAGATCTGCCCGACTCTGCCTCCTGAGTGCTGGGATCAGAGGTGGGCACCACCACCACCCAGATAGTCTTTGTCCTTTTCAATCCTAGGGGTTAAACTTAGGACCTCCCCTGTGATAGGGAAGCACTCTTTCTCTCAGCCATATCTGCAACTTCTTTTTTGTTTTTGAGACAGGATCTCACTAAATTACCCCTGGACTCACTCTGTATCTCAAGCAGGTCTTAAATTAGATAATACCCTTTCCTTAACCTCCCGGGTAGCTGAGGATTCCATAACACTCAACTTGTTCTTCTCTCTGTCTCTTTCTCTGTCTCTTGCTCTTTCTCCTCCTCCTCCTAACTAGCTAAAATTATTCAACTAAAATTATTAGCTGCAGGGGAAAGCTACTCAAAGCCCCCGTTACTAGTCAATCTGAAGATATGCTTTGCTGTTATTCTGGGTTAGGTCAGGGAGGGACTGGACTCTTATTGCTCAGCAGACTTTTAAAAAATAGTTGAAGGGAAGAAAGGAAGAAAGAAAGAAAGAAAGAAAGAAAGAAAGAAAGAAAGAAAGAAAGAAAGAAAAAAGAAAGAAAGGAAGGAAGGGAGAAAGAAAGAATTTAAAGGTGTGCATGTTTATCTCAGGATTATAAGGGACTTAATGGAAATCCAGAAAGAGTCATTCAGTGATGAAGTCAAAACCAACCACAAAAGGGAGAGGAGGGGAAGTGAGCCATTGTGTAGCAATTCTAAACAGGAAAGCCAATCTGTTTTGGCAAAGGCTGCACTCTTTCATCAGACCAGTATGCAAATATCCTCATCTACAGTTCCTCTGCAGGCTCTGGGTAAAATGTAAATGCTGATTCAGCAAGTCTTGGGTGGAGCCTAGGCATCTGAATTTTTTACTTGGTTCCAGATGACCCAAGGGTGCAACAAGGATCTTGTAGAAATGCAAGCACAGCTTTTTTGTTTTGTTTTCCTTTTAAATACCCATGTGCTTTAAAAGAATACCAGATCCACGGCTTTGTCTTATTTGAGGCTAAGCCACTATCATTCAGCATTGCTTGCATGCCTGTCCAGGGAGTTTCTTTCCCACACCATAACACCCACCAAAAGAGCAACCAGGACCACCACACTAATCAGCCCTTCCTTTCCTAGTCTTGAATCTTGGGCTTGCCCCCATTTCTGAATTAGCCCAAAATGTCTCCAGATAGAATTCTCTGCCCGTCTAACTAAACATGTAGAGACTGGGCTTTTTTTTTTTTTCTTATCCAATGAGAAGTGAGGGCATTGTGGGCTAGCAGTACTCCTCCAGCCAACAATGAAAGAGCAGACACCAGTGACTTTTTCTGGCGTAGCCCTTCATTATTTGCAGAAAAAACACAATTTTGTCACTCAATACTTTAGAGTAAATTACTTAATAGAAAAGAAAATCAGTGTAAGAATCCCTCAGAGATGCTGAGGCTATACAGATGTTAGGACATATTACTAGTGAGAAGGTAAAAAGATGTAGTCTTTCTGGAAAAAGAGTTTGGTAATTTCCTAGATGTTTGTCCTAGAGTGAGCATATGACCTGGATGTTCCATTCCCAGGTAACTGGCCAAGAAAAATAAAAGTATATGTCCCCACAAAAACCTGTACAAGAATGTTCACTGCAGCATTATTCCCAAAAGACTTGAAGTGGAAGCAACCCATATGAGTAATAACTGATCAATAGATAAGTATAGTGGAAGATATCCATGGAATGGAATTGACAGCATGGATGACCCTTGAAAACCTTGGGCTAAATGAGAGACATAAATCACAAAAAGACAAGTTTCATGCAACTTAACTTCTAAAGAATGTAAAGAAGAGGCAAAGCTATAGAGGCAGAGAATAAGCTAGTGGTTGCCTAGCAGTTGGAATGAAAAGGGATTGGGCAGTGACAGCCAAAGGGCATGAGTCTCTTTGGGGGATAATAAAAATGTCCTAAAATTGATTACAATGAACTCCATGAATATAATACAACCACTAAAGTGCACAGTTTCAATGGGCAAATGCTGGAGGGGGTGAACTATGTCTCCATAAAGCTGTTAAACTGTTACCACAAATCAGGTGTGCAACTCCAAACAAGCAGTGTGGAGACAAAGCTTATGGGACCCTAATGCCTTAAAAGAGATCAAGAGCTAGCCTTGGGTCAGGAGCTTCTCACAACCACTGAGAAATGCCCAAGTAACCCAGCGCTAAGATGAATGAGAGGGTACCCAAGAATTCATATAAATACTGATGCTGTAGCATAGCTTATCCTAGTTTGTCTAGCACTTGAACCCAGGAAAGAGCTTAATATGAAGTAGCCATTGCAGAGGTAAATTCCAATACAGGCCTATAGGAGTTCGGGCGATTCACTTCCCCAAGCTCTAGCTGTAGCTCGGCTTGCTACTCCCAATGTGACTCCAGATATCCCAACTGAGGATGTCTCATCCCAAGGGGCATGAGATGCTCCTCCCTAAAATGCATGAAAATTTCATGTCTGAGGCATCCTCACTGTCCAAGATTCCCCAGCAGAAGAATTAGGCTGCCTGCTCAGAGGAACCTGGGTACGAAAGAAAGAAACTCCCACAGCAATCTAGATAGAGTCTGAGACAGCCATCCAGGTGGGTGGGTTGAAGCTGGCTAGAGCCATCCCCTCTTGATGGCATTATCCTCTTGGAGCTAGGTTCCCTGTTAAGTAATGGGACTAAGAAAATTTAAAAGATCCTATAATTGGCTCACATGGGTGAGAAAATTAGATCTCTGCATAGCTAATACTGAAAGAGTATGATTCTACTACCTAAAAAGCTGAGATAAAAAAATCTAAATTGAAACAGCATTTTACCTTTGACCACAGGCAAATGAGTCAGAGATAATGTGTCTGGAGAGTTCCTATAAGGAATGGCCATGTGGGAACTGAGTTCCAGAAAATAGGGGCCATGAACACCACCACTGCTTCTGCAACATTCCACTGTGGGCCCAAAAAACTTTTGGCTTAATTCTTGCCCCGTGGCTCCAATTTAACTAATGTGCTTGAATATTCTTGGAAGCTTGTACCAGGCAGGGTTTTTCAGCCCAGCCACCCACACAAGGCCCGGACCAAGACAAATCATTAGAGAATGCTAGGGTTCAGCTGCATTGAAGATGTGCCCATTAAACACAACTGGAGAGACATTGTGATGGTGGCAGAAGAAAACAAATTGCTGGCACATGGGACTAATCACACTACCAGTCCCTATAAGATCATCACAGAAAAACTATTGCAAAAAGAAATTTTTTTTTTCTGAAAGCCAAGCAAAAACTCTGCCAATCTAACTCATTGAAAAGGTTTTTAAACAAATATATGCAATGTATAACTCCAAGTTCCCGGGATAATCTGAGTCAGTGGATCCAAACCCATTTATCTTCTTCCCGAAGAACAATGCACAGAGAGAAACATCCACTATGAGCTAGAATTATGGGTGAGTGCATCGTTTCTCTAAGGAATGCATACTCGGGAGCTTTCTGAAGCCAGATTGTTCCATGTGCTCATAAGATCCAGGTGTAATCAATTATTACCTTGGGAACTTGGCTGCATAGCAGTATTGCTAAGAACATTTGGTGCAAGCCTTCGTTTTAAATCTTTATCTGCAAACCTTACCCTCAGAATGTGTAAACTTCCCAGAGTCTCTAAATCACTTAGAATATTGTCTTGGGGCAATTTAATATCCAAAGGTCTCATCAGCTAAGTATGCCCTGACTTGATTCCTACCCAATTGGCTCTTTTATTCAGAGGATTGTAAATATTCACTGACATTTTATCTTCCATTCCTTTGTCTCTGGGAAGTAATCTTGGAAATTCTGTTACATGTTACAAAGATATTTGAATTGAATAGTTTGGGTCTTATTCACAACTACTTCAGACAATGAATACCCTGAATATTGACCTAAATACACTCCCTCAGATCTCAGACTTTGTGTTAATCAAGAGCAGGCACAATTTCAATCTATGTTTATTTCTACTTTGATTTTTTTTTTTACTTATCATTTACTTTTACTTTGAGGGGGCACTGAATACAGAACTTAAGGCATACAATGTGGTCTAACATTTTGAGCTAAACTTAGCCCATGGTTGCTTTAAAAATGGGGAGAATTGGAAATTCTATAGCTGGTGTTAACTAGAGAGATGACCTCCACCTACTCATTGGTTGAATCAAAGTTCTATCTAGCAATTTTGTCTTCTGTGTTCTTCCTTCCTTCCTTTCTTTCTTTCTTTCTTTCTTTTTCTTTCTCCCTTTCTTTCTCTCTTTCTTTTGCTTGTTAAGTCCACAATTTTTTTCTCACACAGTTCAAGAAAAAAGGAAAACCATCTTCTGAATAGTGGATTTGGATTGGGAGAGGGACTTTTCCCCAGGGGAGGAAATAGTTGCCCAGAATTCTGTTTCTCAGTCCAAAGCATTCTTAGTGAACCCCAAAGACATTCTAATGCAACCTTGGTTCTTTAGCATCACCATCTTGGCAGCAACATCTCTAAGCATCACCCTTCAACATCAGGCCAAATTCCTGCATGACTCCCTCAGAGTCTATAGAGCCCATCACACATTTACATTACAGTATTGACCACTGGAGGTAACTACATCTAGTTCCCCAGGAGACAGGATACTACTGAAAAGAAGAAACTCAGTACCTTACCCACTCCCCTTTTCCAAGCACAGAGTCTCTTCACCATTCATGGCCATTTGATAAAGTAAGTGTCTGGGTAAAGCTCAGATTTCATTAGGGAAGACAGAGACCAATTTTATTTTGGAGCAGAATGTAAATATACCAGGAAAAGAGCAGCCCCTCTTAAAGCAAAAGGCCCACTAAAGCTGTCAGTTTCAAAAGAGTTAAATATGGAGAGACTGGCTCGAAGATCTCCCTACAAACTAGAACTTGAGAGACAATTATTCATACTGCTGTTTTGTAAGAGAATCTTCAACCTGAATGTTAATTATAACTTGACAGCTACAAACTCCATACTATGTTATAACTTGGTAACAGCAAACCTATATTGAAACTCTTTGCTTTCAATTGCTACTTTTAGTTGTGTTCACTGAAAGGGGAATTGTTACAGTACATATATATGTGTTTACTAAGGAGACCATTCAACTGCTTTGGAAGGACATGGAATGAAGTGGCCAACAAAAATAAATCCAAGCTCCAGCTTGTGGCTGCACTCAGTCTCTCATCTTACAGCCCCCAGCAGAGACAGTTATTGCTTAAACAGGGGGTACTCGTGGATTTAAAATGAGCCTCTGTGGCTAGCAAGCCATAGTTTCGATGTATGTAGATTCATGGTGGCACAAGGTCCCATTTACTCATGCACTTCTCTTACAGATCATCAGAGTTTCACTGTAAATTAAGTTCCATAAGCACCAGGTATTCTGCTGAGCATTCCCAGGAATACACATAACGGTAAACATGTACAAACCTAGATTTTTAGGACTCAGAATCTAGAAAAGGAGTTTATACTTATAGTGCATGAAATGTGTGACAAAGCCCACAAAACAGCCACAGAGAGCTGTGCTTGTTTAAAGACATGAGGCTTCCCTTTCAGTGATCCAGAAATAATTTCAAGAGCCGGAGTGTAGCTCAGCCACAAAGCATATGTATAGCATGCACAAGGCCATGTGTCCCCTTCCCATAACTGGGAAGGAAGAAAGGGAGGGGTGAGGAAGGGAGGGAGGATCAGGCAGTTGATTTCATCAAAATGTGGATGTTGTTAGATAATGGGGAGAATTTTGAACAGTCAAAGGGCTCAGTGGGTCACTCCAAGATGCAGGCAATGACATCTACAAAGAAGGAAAACATAACTAAACTGCTAAAGGGCCATGTAGTGTACATGGACTAGGTTTTAGGAAGCCATGGGTGAAGCACTTGAGAACTGTGCCAGAACAATCTAGCTCCTGAATATAATGGAGAGCCTTTCACATGAGAGTGGACTTGGGGAGTTATTGCTCTAAGTTTTTGAACAGAGAAATACGGGCTACAAATTAGTCCACTTTAGAGGCTGGGAAGAGTGCTTAATCAGCAAAGTCCTCGCTACATGCACATAAGAATTTGAGTTCAGATCCCCAGCATCCACATGAAAAGCCGGGTATGGTGGCATATACTTGTAATTCCAGAACTGGATAAAAGGAGACAGGAGGATTTGTGTGCCTCTCCAGCCAGCTAATTTTGCTCCATTGATAAGCCTCCAATTTAGTGAGAGATCCTGCCTCAGAAGTGAAGGTAGAAAGAAACAAAAGACACCTTACACCGACTTCTAGCTTGTACATGAATATATACATGTGCCCACTCATGCACACACACATGCATGTTCACACATATGTACATACCTGCACACACACAAACACATACACACATATACACACACATGCACACTATTCCACCTAAAAGACGCGTATTTAGCCTTAAAAAAAAAGACAATGAGTTAGCCTCAGAGACACTAATGCTACAGTCATCATCTAGAAGGGAAGGGATGAACTTTAATTATGGTGCAAGGACTGAGGAGGCAGGAAGGTCTGAAATTGGTGCCTTACTGATGGTGTCTAGCCCTGTGTTCAACTCACAAATCTGTGAAATGAGAAGTGGTAACAATTTACTGACTGGAAGTGTTCTCAACAAAGACAATGTCAGACAAAAATGCCCTCCTCTCTCCAGCAGATCCTCTTTTATATTGCAGAGTAATTTTGTCAGCTGATTATATGTCTTAAGCACAAATAGAAATTTCTAGCCAGGTTCTGCTGAGACCTTAATTGCAGAGCCTGAGCCAGGTGCTCCGCTCCGCATACTTATCTCCAAATGTGGCGGTTCCAAAGCCTGCTTTGACAGCCGTGGTCTGATTTAGCTTTAAGGTTTCCCTAATGAACAAAACCACACCACTTTACCTGTTTTCTCCAATACTAGGAAGATTCACAAAGACTTTGTCCATGAGCACAGCATTCATCCTCCACCTTCAGCTTTGTTTGCAGGGGGTAGAGTGAACTTCCAAAGTCTCAGACATACAGAAGCTTGTGAGAATTCATTTAAAAATAGAATTCATGAACAGGTCAATTTCTTAAAAGGATCTAAACACAGACATGGGCAACTTTGCCAGGAGCATTCCATAGACTTCCTGTGGGCTTCTGTAGACACACAGTCTTTGATAGGCTGGGAAAAATAAATTAGGAGCCCAGAAAAGCTACATCAAATTCAGGTTTAGAAGAACTCCAGAGAGCTTCTCCAGGTGAGACTAGGAAAGATTTGCCATTTCTCTGACAGAGTTGCTCTAAGAGCATAATTAGGATCCTGATGGGGTCCTAAATTCCTAGCTCCCTCTTTGTGAAGTTCCAGATCCAAATCTTCTTAGACAGGCTCTTCCTGGAGACATGATGTTCACATACTATGGGTGCCTCTGAGACAATCTTTAAAACATGTTACTGCACAACTAATAGTGAACCCAGCCGATGCCATATGCCTCCAGATGTACAAGTCTAGAGCATTTTCCCTTCCCAGACTTTTACAATCTCTGGCTCAGACTAAAATTTCCTCTGTTGGATTCAACAGCCCCAGCAGAGCTCACTTCCCAAGATACTCCATTGATATGTGCCAAGAGAGGACTCCAATTGGAATAGTATTCTGTAGTTTAGAAAGCAAGGGGGTGGGGTATAGGGAAGGACTTGCAGGTCAGAAAACAAAGGGGAAAATGGTATAAATACAATATCAACAAGTAAAATAAATATTTTTTAAAGAAACAGGCTAGAAATAGACTAGAAAAAAAAAGGAGTGAGGCCTCCAGGGAAGTGCTCCTTCAAAGCTTCAGGGTACCTGAGTGGAGCCAGAGGGCAGGTGAGGGATCAACAGGAATGGTGGCAAAGAGGAACCTGGTGGCTGCCTGGCTGTCAGGAGGCGGGACCAGCAGGCTAGCAGACTGAGCCAAGAAACTCAAAGGCAAGTCCCAAAACATAAGCAGTAGTAAGTGCCTGAGCTGGCAAATCTAGGATCCTGTGGGTGTCTGAGGCTTGGCAGCTATACTATATAAGGGTAGAGACGGAGAGAAAGGAACAGGGAGGAGAGAGCAGGAGGGGGGAGGAGAGCAAACGAAAAAGGGGAGCCTCCCTGGGACAGGCTCAACCAGAGGTTGAGATGCTTTCATTTAGATTGTCTCTTCTTCCTCTCTAAGCTCCCTTTAACACAATTATTGCCAAGGGGGTGAGTGGAGACATCAGCCTCATAAAATGACATTTCTCTAGCAACTAGGGTAAAGCGTCCTCTGCACTTTGCCCCTAATCAGCTCCTAGGAAACCTCCAACCTGTAAGCATCAGCACAAAACACAAATAATGTTCCTGTCTTGTAACTCACATGTCATCCATCCATCCATCCATCCACTCATTTGGAACATTCAAAGACCAAAAGCCACCCTACCTACATCTACCCAGCTCCCTTCCTGGGGGTTTCTTCTCAAGCCCCAGATTTCAACTGTCCGTAGATTTAAACTGTCTAACACAAAGCCAATTATTCACATACTTTACCATGCATGGCCCGCCTTTCTAGTAACAGAAAGCTAAACCACCTGCATAGATTGACTCTTCATTCAAAGGCCACAGGGGTTCATAACAAAATAGCCCTGCCCCTCTGCCACCTTCTGTAAACCTGAGATTTCATTGTGAGGATGTTAACTAGATACTTTTAAACTTCCAAAGAGAATTTTCCCTGTACTGTGAAAACCCAGTAAATACCAGGGTCCCCTTAGATGTTGGAGACCACGCCCTCCAGCACAATCCTGTGCCTTTCCTGCTTTCCCTGGTGCTAACCAAGTGCATGCCACATGTCACCACTCTCAGCTGGCACTTCTCCCTTAGAGAAACAAACTTTCTCGGAATCCCAGAGTTTGGCGCAGTTCGGGGGTGGGGGGTGGGAGCAGGAGGGAGCAGGGAGCGGACTGGACAAGAGGATGCACGAAGGCTCTTCGGCTAGGCTAGTAAAGTCCACAGGAGTTTCGGAGCTGCTCAGCTCCAGAGTGGGGCCAAGATTTGGGGCTTCTACCAAAAATAAGCTGCCAGGCCCAGAGCGCTGACAGCCATCAAAACCCTGTGAGGGGTTGGGGTGGGGAACAAAAGAAGCTATGCAGTGTGGTGAGAAAGAAGCAAAAGAGCCCGTGGCCAAACTTTCTCTTCATAGCCTTCTATGCCAAGAGAGTTTGGTTTAAACCTTGGAGCCCTAGGAGCAGAAGGTGCTCAGGCTCGGGCTCCAAGCGCTGCAAGAGTGAACTCAGTTTCTTGTACCTAATCGGGAGCCACACTCCTCTTTCAGACCCGCTTCCTGGGACTGCGAAAGACGAGTTCAGAGTAAACAAAGGGAGGACACCCCCCCCCCACATCTCCTGCTGTTGCAAGGCAAGGGATTCGGCAGACACTTCTGAGGTTCCTTGATGACTAACTGGGGAAACACACCCCATCCCTAGCTCCTACCTGGGAATCCCTGGCTCGGCAGGACATGCAGCAGCGCCAGCAACAGCAGCAGTACTTGAGGCAGCAGCAGCGCGGGCCAGAGTCCCGGGCTCCCCATGGTGAGCCGGCGCTTCCCCCGCAGGGCAGGCTGCACAGCGCACTTAAGGGGCTGGAGGAGGCCAAGAGACTGAGGGGCTGTGTAGTGAGACAGAGCCTCTAAAGCCAGGCTGGAAAACTCCTCCTTGGCGGATTCCTTCTTTCCCTCCCTCCAGTCAGGGCCTGCCCTCCTTCCTCCTCCTCCCTGGAAGGCAGAGTGGTTCAGGGCTCCCCGCCCCATCATTTGCCCACCCCCTCTTTTTCATGCCACCCCTTCTTTCTGGAAACCGGGGCTTTTCCCACTCGGAGGTCTCCAGCTAGAGGCCCTAGAAACCCATTACATCAAAAAGTATCCTTTGCTCCTTTTGCACCCCTCCCCCCAACTCCAAGACACAAACTAGTGACTGCAGAGATCCTGGGACCTTAGAACAAATCCGTGCGTGCTGGAGACAGAAGCACTTGTGTGTCACATAGAAAAAAAAGCGACCTAGGAGTTGAGAGTTTCCCCGCTGAAGCTGGATGCCATGGCCCCATTTGCCAGCTTGACACTCAAGACTATGCCCGGAGTTTAAACAGTCAGTCAGGAACTTGATTTGGACAGACCCTGGATTGGAAGCAAGATACACCAGCGCTAAGGCCCATTCTGCAGGTTTTGTTGTTGTTTGTTTGTTTGTTTGTTTGTTTCTCTTTTACAAAAGGCTAGGCCTGATGCATGCCTGCTGTGCTGCGGTGTAGAATGGGATTTAAGGGCCAGGTGATAGGGAACACAAGAGACAGGAAGTTCTCTGCCTACCCACAACCTCACAGATTCAGTGGTAGTTCCAGGCAGCCAGATCTATCCATCTCCTGAGTTGTTCTCCACCATCCCAAGAACAGCAGGACCAGCCCAGAGCCTCCACCCTATGGGTTGGCATGGCTACATTCTGGCATCAGGATAAGGTTTCTAGGCTGCCCCCAGGATGGATCTGGTTTCTTGGAGGTATTTGTGGAAGACACAACCCAGGCAGTTACCATTGGATTCACAGAGTCCCACGACTAGACAGGAATCCTATCCACTGCAGAGCTAGATCTTTCTCCTTGCCACAGTGGTCCCTTACGTAGGTCAAGATCATTGAGACCCAGACGATTTTTAAATGTCATTTATTCAAACAGGCCTTTCCCATTTTTAACTAAACCCCCAAACTTGGGCTACCATATAACCCTTTTCGGCATTTGAGAAAACATTTTTCTAACTCCTCCAGTTGTGAATTATGGGGAAGGCTGGACCCTTCTGTGGTCTCCCTCAGATTAGACTCTTCAGAGAATAATTGTTGATTTTATCACAGACTGGACAGGACTCCAAAGGAGCTTCATGAGAAAGAACTAGAAAAGATCACCTGAGCGAGGTAACCCAGATTCCAAAAGACAAGCATGGTAGGTACTCACTTATAAGTTATATTAACCACAAATAACCACGTTACAATCAGCAGACCCAGAGAAGCTAAGTAACAAGAAGGGCTTAAGGGGAAATGCATGAATCTCACTGTGAAGGGCAAATAGAATAGACAGGAGAGAAGTCTCACTGGGGGAGTGGGAACAGGATGGATCAGGTATAGGGAGGACAGAGGGAGAGAATACTGGGAGAGACAACTGGAAATGTGGCAGTGCAGGGGGGTGGGGTTACTTCTGGGGAGAGCTAGAAACCTAATGCAATGGAAACTCCCAGAAATTTATGAGGGTAGCCCTAGTGAAGACTCCTAGAAAAGGGGGATATGGACCTGAACCAATCGGCTCCTCTAACCAGGCATTCCAATGGAGGGATTAGGACACCAATCCAGCCACAAAACCTTTGACCTACAATATGTAAAGGTGGCATAGAACATGTGGGGGGTGGCCAATGACTGGTCCAGCTTGAGACCCATGCTATGAGAGGGATTCCACTCCTGACACTTACTGGAGGGCCAGGATCCAGAGGTTTAGAGAGCCCAGAGTACTAGGATAGAATCAAAATGACTGACAAAAAAAGCCAATGAAATGATTCCTAATGGTATTCTGCTATACTCAAGACTGGTGCCTAGCACAACTGATGCCAGAGAGACTTCACCCAGAAAATGATGGAAATAGATGCAGAGACCCACAGCCAAACATTCAGAGGAGCTTGGGGAAAGAGGTGGTAGAGAAGACTGAAGGAGCCAGAGGGGTCAAGGGTTCCACAAGAAAGCCCTCAGACTCAACTAATCTGGGCTCATAGGGACTCACAGAGACTGAACCTTCAAGCAGGGAGCCTGAATGAGATTGACCTTGGACCTCTGCACATATGTTACAGTATGTAGCATGATCTTCCCATGGGATGCCTGACAGTGGGAGGAGAGGCTGTCTCTGACTCTATTACCTCCCCTTGGGATCCTTTCCTCCTACTGGGTTGTTCTGTTGTCTAGCTTTAATAAAAGAGGAGGTGCCTCATCTTACGATAACCTTGTTATGCCATGACTGGTTGCTATTCATGGGAAGCCTGCCCTTTTCTGAAGAGAAACAAAGGAGGAGTGGCTGGAGAAGGATAGGAGAGAGGAGAAAGAGAGGTTGGGATATACAAATTAATCAATTAATTAATTAAAATGATTTAATAAAAATTAAAAGATTAAAAAGTAAAAAAGCTATGCAAAGCAATAGGGCATTATTTAGAATAACAGCATTATAGCACAGGCAAGCATTTTAATTTCATTGGTACAGGCCAGTATCTGTTTTTAAATGCAACCAAACTTGAAAAAAATCCAAGGATCTTTAGAAATCAAGTGTTTTTCTCTCTCCATCAAGCATATAAAGATGTGTATTTAAATAGCAATATGCATAGTAGCAAAAGGTGAGTGGTTTCTGTACATATCAATATTCCTTAATAGGAGAATCATTTTATTATATATATATATATATATATATATATATATATATATGATTAAATACTATGTGGCCTTTAAAAGGAATGAACGAAATGCCAATGTACTTATAAGAAATTCATTCAAGATGAATAAAATACACAATGAAATAACAAGGAGCAAAATAATGCTTCTATTAGGCTGACTTTTATGGTCTGGAGAAAGCAGGGTAACTGTACAGTATGGGGAAGACAGAGTAGAAAGAGTTGCTATTATAAAATCCTTTGTACTGTTGAAATGTTTAGGCATGTGATATTTCTTTTTTGTTGTTGCAAAAATCAAACCATTGAAATGTTTTTGAAAAAAACACAGCTGTCATGATGGTGTGCACTTGAAGTCTCAGCACTCAGGAGGCTAAGGCAAGAGGATTGTGAGTATAATGCCAGCCTGGGCTACATATGGACCCTATCAAGGAAGGGGGAAAAAGTATCTTCACCGCATACCAGCACCACTATAGCAGAGTTGCTCACAAGAACATTTCAAGATCCCTTAGAGTTATACAGAAATCTGTCCAGTGCTCTGAATAATTTCTTGATTCTAGGCAAAGTGGCAGTGAGAAAGACTCACAGACATCACAGTCTTGCAGCCATGACAGTCATCTGCAGTGCTAGGTGCAGAATTCAACAATGCTCTTTTCCCCTAGACCAAAGAAGAATGGGCCACAATGAACACAAAAGGAAATGGATTCCTCGTATTTACTCGCTCTTTCTTCCTTGAACTTGTTCACTCAGAGTCAGCACTGGAGGAGCACCTGATCAGCATCCACATACCACAGGAAAGGAAGGGCCTGAGAAAGTCAAAGTCAAGGCCAGCTTCTCTCTAATCGGTCCAGATCTCTGGTTCATCCCTTTCCACATCTTCTCATCATAAATGGATGGGAAGGGGAATTTTAAATGAATGACTCACCCATCATTCCTTAGAAAATGAGTACTTGTGGTGGTAAAACTCTAACTAAGACAGCATAATTACTCCTCTTTCCTATCAGGCAAGTAGTGGAAACAGCAGGTCAGAATACTTTAAAGGCAAAACATAGCTTAATATGGCAATGAGAAAACAATTTGTGTCCATTAGGATATGAATTTGAAAAGGACTTCTTTTTTGGCATAAGACTATTATCAGATATATGTCTGATATATGTCTCATCACAAATATCATTATATTGATTTACATAGCCCCCTACACACACACACACACAAACATGCATACACACACACAGATGCTCCTGCACCCCATGTCTAGAGCTAATAGAATTGTCTCAGGTTTCTACAGAGGTAGTTCTGGCTCTGCTGTTCTTTATTTACAACAAAGTTATCATGCTGCCAATTGAATGGTGGAGCTGCCTTCCTGCAGATGACTCTATCCTTTCAACTCTCTCCCTGCTCTTCCTAATCTTTGTTAATTCTGGTGATGCTTTGGTACATCCCTGGAGGCTTAGCATTTTCAAGTGTTGCTTCATCCAGAAAGGATTTGCTGGAAATTACAGCCTTATGACATAGTTCAAGTCAAAGAAAGATGATTGCAAGTAGGTGGAATGATCTGATGTACCCTTGTGTAATCAGTCCAAAAGTCAGCATCACTACTGAGTCTATTATGCTAGAAAATTAATTCTAGAATATAGAAAAGTGCTTCCAGCTGTAACAGCAGGCAACACACATGACCATTTTACTCTATCCTTCCTTCTTTTATCCTCTGTATGTATGCTTATAGGTTTCCACTGCTCCTTTTCCTAAAGATTTTCCTTGGATGTAGAATACCTCTGACTCATTAGCAGGTCCTCAGGGAGAACAGAGGACACACAGAAAACCTGCTGTTTGGCCAGAGCTCTGAGGGCTGAAGCCAAGTATGGAACCAAAGCCAAATTTAAGAACAACGAATCCTTCCTAGCTTGCATCATCTTGTTAATGATAACTAATCAAATGCTTCATTTAGCCAACTCTGATGGGACCTTTTGTTCCTATCGGTTTCCAAGGGTCAGTCTTTCTCTGACCCTAGTAAATAGCTAAAGCAAAATTAATCCATGGGACCGGTTTCATGATTTGCACAAGAGCTGAGCACATTCAAGCCTGATGAAGATTTTGAGCTATAGAATATTTTTCGTATAGTTGTCTAAAGCTTCCCTGATTTGCTCTGTAGTGTTATTGTGGATTCAAATTGTGTTCGTCTGTATCACATAAGATATATGAAGTTCTCCATTTACCTCATGCTTCCTTCCTTTAAAAAGAAACCCATATGTCTTTAGGGCATATGATCTAGTACTGTGAAATCTAGTATTCGATATATATATATATATATATATATATATATATATATATATTATTCTCAGTGGGCTATATTACATGACAACCTCATCGCTCAGTCCAACTTCAACTACCCCAAAAGCTGTCTAAACTCCTGCTTCAGTTGTGAAAGGCTGCCTTTAAGATGTGTCGAACCCAGATGTCCCTCAACAGAGGAATGGATACAGAAAATGTGGAGTACTACTCAGCTATTAAAAACAGTGAATTTATGAAATTCTTGGGCAAATGGATGTATCTGGAGGATATCATCCTTAGTGAGGAACTCAATCACAAAAGAAGTCACTAGATATGCACTCACTGATAGGTGGATAATAGCCCAGAAACTTGGAATACCCAAGATAAAATTTGCAAAACACAAGAAAATCAAGAAGAGGGAAGAGCAAGGTGTGGATACTTCATTCCTCCATAGAATAGGGAACAAAATACCCATGAAAGGAGTTATAGAGACAAAGTTTGGAGCAAAGATGAAAGGATGGACTATACAGAGACTACCCCACCCGGGGATCCATCCCATAATCAGTCACCAAACCCAGACACTATTGTATATGCCAGCAAGATTTTGCTGAAGGGACCCTGATATAGCTATCTCGTATGAAGCTATGTCAGTGCCTAGCAAATACAGAAGTGGATGCTCACAGTCAGCTATTAGATGGATCACAGGGCCCCCAATGGAGGAGCTAGAGAAAGTATCCAAGGAGCTGAAGGGGTCTGCAACCCTATAGGTGGAACAACAATATGAACTAACCAGTGCCCCCAGAGCTCATATCTCTAGCTGCATATGTAGAAGATGTCCTAGTCGGCCATCATTGGGAAGAGAGGCCCTTAGGTCTTGCAAACTTTATATGCCCCAGTACAGGGGAATGCCAGGGCCAAGAAACGGGAGTGGGTGAGTAGGGGAGCAGGGTGGGTCGAGGGTATAGGGAACTTTCAGGATAACATTTGAAATGTAAGTGAAGAAAATATCTAATAAAAAATAAATATATAAAAACTAAAAAGATATGCCATCGACATTGCTTTCTTGAATTCTCAGCATCTATGAATACCTGCACAAAACTGCATCCATTAACATGCCCTCGTGGAGGGGAAAGAGACAAACAAAATCTTGTCCCTTTCTAATGATCCCCACACAGCTAACCAGTTGCCAGTGAAGGAAAACAATTTTTTTTAGCGGTATAGACACTCAAATTTACCAGGCTCTTGCAAAGAATTCTGTATCCATTCTCCTTTAAATAATCTCAATTAAATTCATTAAGTGGGACTTGAGTGTAATTATTTCTTTGTTTTGTCATTAGTGCCTGGTCTGAGATGAATACACATCTGTTTATTTCTTTAGGAAAAGTACCACAATATCTTCCAGCATCATACTCCTGAGGAAAATCAACTCATCCTGTAATGACATGATCTGCACACTGATGACCCCAGCAGACATATTTTAATTATTACTCTTATACCCCCTAGAAAGCATTCACTACTGATAACGACTTACTACTTCTAGTAATATGACCAGCTATAAGCTGTCACTAAACTAATGTGCACTACTAATTCTATTAATTTTGATTGCTTAAGCTTACCTCAACTCCACATGTACTGGACCTCAACTTTTCAAATATACATACACAAGGGACCACAATCTACCCTTGACTCGTGCCTTCCACTACATCCTATTCACCAACCCATCTGTAGGTCTCATTGATTTTTCTTTCTTAGAGTGCTTGAGTACAGCTATGTCTCTCAATCTTCCTTATAACTCTTAGCCAATGCTACCTCCAATCAAGTCTCACTTCAAAAATTCATGGTCACCTAAGTAATTCTCTGCATCTATTTCTGATCCTTCTGCAACCTCAGTATTCTCTTCATTTAGTATAATTAGTGTCAACTGCCATCTGCCTGCTTAGGACCCTAACATGTTTATGGATTAGAGTGAAACCCTGACCATAGATAAGAAAGTTCTGTTTAACCTGAACCCTGTATCCCTACTACACAACATCAACTTGCCACATCCATCTTTTCTGTCCCAAGGGCTGTTCTGTTCTGACTTCATATATTTTTGTCTGCTTGTTTTTCCTATTCTTTTTTTTCTTTGCAAAACATCTCCTTGCTTTCAGATCTTATATTAATATATTAATCTTCTTCAGAAAACTACCCCTGATCCTAACAGATCATTCTTATATGCCATATGCTATGAATTTTCCAAAATAGCTATAGGCATCACTGTTCCTTATGCTATTCTTACTTTGTGACATTGCCATTCTTCTTATACAGAGTTTCTATAGTCTTTTCCTTAGTATTAAGACATGGGAATAAGGAAATGCTCAAGATTACCTTAACTCCTATAACCATTCAACTGCAGAAGCATAAAAGGCTGTGTGTGAAAACTGTCCAACTAACCCAAAGTGACCCACAGGCAAGAAATGATCAGTGTTGATTCAATTTTGGCTTGATACATTACACCACAGTAGATAACGAAAATCCCAGCTTAATAGCATCAATCTATTTGTACAAAGTACTTGGATCCATGCTAGAATTTGTTTCTTTGCATTTTCCAATGGCTAAAATTGTTTGGATGCAAATGGAGACAGTGTCCCATTTGCTCATCATTGTCACTGGAAAAGAGAACATGCTAAGTACTCAACCTATTTTACTTTATTAATTCTATTGTTTATATAAGTTTTGGAAAATCTTTCATGAGGAAGCTTGAAATAACAGTTCAAAAGTAACTAATTTTGAAAATTTCAATATATATTTGAGATGACATTTCTTACAAAAATGGTAATGCACAGTTTGTGATCATTTTATGTTCATTCACCAGTTTGAGAATACTAAGCACTATACCATAGCAGTGTTTCACTCTGGTGGCTCATATGTGGAATGTATAAATAATTTTCCCCAAACCATTGATATTCATTCATTCTACAGTTCTTGTTGCTATGTTCTGATGTTTGTGTTCCTCTATAATCCATCTGTTGAAACTATAACACCAAGGTAATTGAAGGATACTAAGAGAGAAAACCTAAAGAAAGAATTCAGGTGATCAGATTGTTCATGAATGGGATGTGTCACCTTGGAAAGAGGACTGAGGGAACATGTTTTCCCCTTCTAACAGGAAATGCACTGAGTAGGCGTCATCTATAAATAATCACCCAATTCCTCACCAGAGTCAGTTGCACCGAACCTTCATCCCAGATTTCCCAGCATCTAGAACTGTGCAGGGTAAATTCATTTCATGTAATACATTACTTAGTTTATAGCATTCTGTTATCTAATCTTATGTATTAAGGTATCTGTTTGGGGACTGGCGAGATGGTTCAGCGGGTAAGAGCACTGACTGCTCCTCCGAATCCCAGCAACTACATGATGGCTCACAACCATCCGTAATGATATCTGACGCCCTCTTATAGTGTGTCTGAAGACAGCTACTCTACTTGCATATAATAATAAATAAATGAATCTTTTAAAAAAAGATATCTGTTTAATTTTGAAGTTGGAAATTAAAGAATTAATTATTTGTATGCTCTAGTTTATTTGTAGAATACATTCCCCTAACTCAGCTGTCTTGTCTGGCTTCAGTGGGAGAAGAAGCACCCAGTCCTGCAGAGACTTGATGTGACAGGTTGTGGGGGATCACCAGGGGTGTGTTCCACTCTCTCAGAGGAGAAGGAGAGGGGAAATGAGGGAGCGACTGTTGGAGGGGGGATCAGGAGGGAGGGACAATGATTAGGATTTGAAGTGAGTAAATGAATAAATGAATGAATGCATGCATGCATGAATGAATAAAATAAATAAAAGCCATCATGAAGTATTTGAGGCTTAGTTTCGGTTTTGAAATATGGAATGAGAGGCAACAAAGTGACAGAAATGTAGAGATGTGCTGTGTAGCACAGTAAGACCACAATTAATTTTGCAGAGCTGTGATCAAAATACCCTCCTCAAAAAAAAAAAAAATACAAAGGAGGAAAGGTTATTCTGTACAGAGTTTCAAAGAGTTCAGTCCTTATTCTGTAGCTCTGCTGCTTCTTGGCTTAAGGTGAAACAGAATATTGTGGTGGTGAAAAAATGTGGAGGAGCAGGGGGATGTTCACCTTGGGGTAGACAGGAAACAGATGGGGGGCTAGAGGCCAGGTTTGCTTAACATTCAGAGGCACACTTCCAGTGGCCTACATCTTCCTATCTCTTGAGGTTTTTCAGAACCTCACCAAGAGAGTTCCAACATTTGAGGACCAAATGTTCAACCTATGAGCCTGTGGGGTAGCAGCTATCTCATATTTAAACAATAAAGGGTGAAATAAAGTTATCATGGGCTGGGATGGTGGGAAAGGGAGGTGAAAAGGTAACTGGAGCCCCAAATATGTGGCTTTTCATAGAGGAGAATGCAACCTGTTTAATCTTAGAGCCCAGAATTACAGGTGAGTGCTTCTCAAGGGAAGGTTCAACAACTTCCTAAGCTGTCAACCATGTTTCTGAAAGCCTGACTTGTACCATTCCTGAGTTCTGTCTATGCTCAAATAGTGAACAGCGAGGGGTTTTGTTTGTTTGTTTGGTTGGTTGGTTTTGTGTGTGTGTGTGTGTGTGTGTGTGTGTGTGTGTGTGACTAATAGCCTAATATTATGCTTTGCTTTTCTGTGTGAGTTGAAACAAGAAGAAATTACAACAAGAAAATTAAAATTATATATAACATGATCTGTGAATAGCCACTGAAGGCTTTTTAGAAGGTGTATGCCATTTATAATACATATGTAAACAATATGTGTAGTTGTTATCCATTACACAAATAAAACAGTGACTGTTGGATTAGCTATGGCAGTAGTTTCAATGAATACTAAGAAAAACCTATAGGCAGGAAGCTGATGCTTCAGACACTGTTGAATACCAACATGGCATCCCCTGCATATTGTTCGCTGCTGCCAGAGCCCCAGTTTGGGTCAGTTCTAATATCGTCATTATAAGACTTAGGTAGGAGACATTTATTCCAATCCAGCTTAGAGGGCAAATCCTCTTGTTATCCATTTATGACAGCGCCACTGTCCCCCCTAACAGGAATTCATTTGTTACAGAAGGATACCAAATTAGGAGAGGAGACCTTTGAACGTTTCTTTACTTCTCATTGAAAATAAGGTTCCCTGAAAAGTGGACTCTTGAGACAGCAATGAGCATGTAAGGAGTTCACAACGAATGCACTTGGACAGTTGTGGGATGAAAGGAACTCTGAAGGTAGAGAGCTAGGCATTTGTTTTGAGTTTTGACGAGGAGATTTGAACTGATACACTTGGGGCAAAGAGTTATTAGGCATTGACTGCTCCCAAGATGGGAATAACAACTTGGACATGGCAGGTATCTCCTGCAAAGGGAATTTTCATAAAGCATCAACATCTGCAGGTATTCTGCTGAAAATACTCCCAGCGTATATGGGATAATAACTCCATCAGTCATAAAGAATAGTTATATGCTGCACATTGCAGTTCCCACTATAATCCTAAAACTATCATATAACCAAGGAAAAATGCTTTTCCCCTCCAATGATCCTGAAATGTTATGGCTATTTCTCTGCATGCTCAGATTAGAGCTGACACAAAAAGGAGGAGAATGAAGATAGCTGCAAAGTAAACAGAAGCAGAGGCCATGCACAGGGTGCCTGAAAGCCTCACTAAGGCTCTGGACACCCTCATAGATGTAGCTGTGTTTCTACATAGATCTGGTTAGTTTGGCTTTGTTCTCTTAGTTGTCTTTCAACAGCCTAGCTAGGGCATCAGCCACATATGACCTAGCTTAGAAAGCATACAAACACTGAGGGGAAGAAAGAGAAATTGCAAAAACCATTGCAGTGACCTCAGCCAAATCTAGTTGGTGGCAGGAATATGGGGTGCAATGGTGGTGTCTTTGCCCCAACCTTACTTGTACTTGGAACTGCCAAAGAAAATGAACAATAGATTCATTCGTCTGAAAACTATTTTAAGTGATTGCTGTGACAGATGTGTATTCTGTCATAGTCATGTGCCTATTTCAAATGTGTCCCGATTCTTTTTAGAAAACTGTTTTTCATATATATATATGTATATATATATATATATGAAATATATATATACATATATATATATATACATATATATACATATATATATACATATATATATGTATATATATGTATATATATATATGTATATATATATATATATGTATATATATATATGTATATATGTATATATATATATGTATATATATGTATATATATACATATATATATATATATATACATATATATATATACATATATATATATGGAGAGAGAGAGAGAGAGAAGGGGGGGATGGGAGCTCAAATTTCTTCCTCTCCAAATTGTAGCCCCAAAGATTAAGGATTTTCAGAAAGGTGACACACATCTGATTTTTCCTTATTTTTCCTATACAATGTAAGATTTTCTTGGCTACCTGACATAGAATCTATGCCCCAAACCAAGAAATGACATGTGGTTATGACTTTAACTCATATAGCAGCATCCCAATTATCTCCATAGAGCTTGCATACATATGCCCCTCCCACCACAATGTCCCCTTTTTTTTTTTTTTTTTTTTTAAAGGTTTATTTATTTATTATATGTAAGTACACTGTAGCTGTCTTCAGACATTCCAGAAGAGGGCACCAGATCTCGTTGTGGATGGTTGTGAGCCACCATGTGGTTGCTGGGATTTGAACTCTGGACCTTCTGAAGAGCAGTCGGGTGCTCTTACCCACTGAGCCGTCTCACCAGCCCCCCCTTTTTTCTTATACCGACCCCTCCTCCCGCTTTTCTACCAACCCAGAACTCTCCTGTAACCCTACCCCCTTTACTAATATCCACACTGCCTTTCTCTAGTTATATAACTAACTCCTTTGTTTTAGCCAGGTACTAGATTTCTCAACTCAGGATGATATTTCATACTTCTTTGAAATTTGATGTGCTCATGAGACTAAATTTAGTTCACTTCAGGTAAGCAAAAATATGCTGTTTTCAAGGTATCACTCCACAAAGGTAGTTCATGTGTGTGTTTCTGAGAGTTTTCCTTCATTCTTGGCTGGAGCACAATGCTGATAGACAGTTGTCTTGAAAACAGAAAGAGATGCCATACTTTGAGGATCTTGGAGTAGCTTGACTAGGCTTATACTATACATTTTTTGAATTATTTGATACAGAAAAAGAACATCTTCAATAAGCAAGTAAACAGAGTGTGTGGTTAGGTTTTTGTCAACCTGACACAAGTTATTTGCTTGGGATAAGGTAACTTCCATTGAGAAAATGCCTCCATAAGATTGGTTGGTAGGCAAGCCCATAGGGCATTTTCTTGATTCATGATTGAAGTGGCAGAGTCCAGCTAATTGTGGGTGGTGCTGCCTCTGGGCACTTGCTCCTGGGTGTATATGTAAGCAAACTATCAAGTGAAGGGGAGCAAGCCAGTGAGCTGTATTCCTCCATAGCCTTTGCATCAGTTCCTGCCTCCAGATTCTTGCCTTGAGTTCCTGCCCTGACTTCCTGGTGTGATGGAGTGTGAGCTAGGAACTGTAAGATTAAATAAATGCTTTCCTCCCTAAGTTGCTTTTTGTCATGGTGTTTATCACAGCTGCTGGTATTCTGTCTGGACTCTACCCCTACAGTTACCCTGCAACAGCCAAGTATTCTCCTCCCCACAGTTACCTGGCAACAGCCTGGTAGGCCTGGCCCACTATAAAAGGGGCTGCTTGCCCCCTCTTCTCTCTCTTACTCTTGTTCTCTTGCCTCTTGCCCTCTTGCTCCCCCGCTCTCCTCATTCCCTTTCCCCCTCTCTCCACGTGGTCATGGCCTGCCTCTATTTCTCTACTCTCTCCCTCTCTTTTCCTTTCCCTGCCTCTACTACCCTCTTAACTACCCCCCCCCCATGCTATGAATAAACTCTATTCTATACTATACTATAGTATGGCTGGTCCCTCAGGGGGAAGGGATGCCTTGGCATAGGCCTACTGAGATATCCCCTTCCCCCACACCTTACCACACCCCCGTAAATCATATTCTTATACCCCTTTATCTTTTTGTAATCACAACATTGGTGCTATGACTGAGATCTAGAAACTCTGCAGGTTTGCATCATACCTCAGCCATCACAAGAGATGCATGCTCTCTGGTAAGCCCCCATCCCCCACTGGTCAGAGCAACTGTCCCTGACCCTCATTTTAGGACTCTTTCCCTTGGGTGAGATTTCCCTCTCCTTGGAGACAGTTTCTTTCCTGCGGCTGAGAATTCAAGGCCTGGACAACTAACTGCAGCAGCACCAGCTCTGAGCATTAGACTTTAGCCCCGATGCATCTCACCCTTGGGTCAGTCTGCTATCATAGCTTAGACCTTTCCCTTCCCCCTCTCTCATTTGCAGCCTGCTGGTTCGGCGAGTTTGCCTGAGATGCAGGTTTGGCTCTGCCCCCTGCTGGAGACCCTACTTGTTGCCCTTTCCGCTCTGCAGTTAGGAAAAGTGGGTCCCACCCCTTGTGTCCTGCCAGAGGTCCTGTCTGTTAGAAAGGACTTTCCCACATGTGCGACCACCTGCACACTCTCTCGCATGCACGCAGGAGCTCTCGAAGGGCTTGGCTGCCCGCTCCCTAGAGCTCCGCGGAGCTGCTGCCACCCAGCCTCTGCTGTGTGGGCTATGCAGTCGAAAGGGCCCAAACGCTTACCTTTCCATGCTCCCAAACGCCTGGCCTGGTCTCATGGCCTGCAATGCTCAGTTTGTGTCACAGGACAAACTCATTTTCTGTCACCACGATCTTATGCTATTGCTGCCAGCTTTCTTATTTTGGTCCTAGCCATATGTCTCTTTGCTAAAACAACAATATACTTTTCTCTACCTACACAACCTGTCAAAGTTATCTAAGGTTTTCATCCCTACCCTGTCTTAATATGAGTTTTACTACTGTCATTAAGTTCTATTCGGTTATAACCAATCTATATAGTGTTCAATCTTGTCAGAAGTTTGTTAACTATTAAGTTTATGACAGACAGAATTCCCCAAATCCTCTAACAGTTTCTCCCATGAGATCTCAGAAGATGTAGACACAGCTACAGGATGCTGCCTGCATTGTGATATGATAATCACTGAAATACGCAGTGGACAAAACTGGATACTCTATGTCAAATGACTTGGCTAAAATAAAAGTAAGCCATTTCTCATGTCACACGTATCCATTCCACAGAAAAAGCCCTGTGTCTTCTGCACTTGAAAGCCAGAATGACTGCCCAAGTTGCCACAGAGACCTCAGGAGCTGTTGGCTAGTGGAGTCTGTCATTTTTAAAATAATATAACTGCTAAATTATTGTTTATTCCCCAGACTTCTGACTACATTGACAGCTAAGACAGCAGCTAGAAAAAACTTTCACAGATGTAATCTGTTATCTCCTTACCTAAACTCAGTTTCCATTAATTAAATGCTTCATATTTCCTCTTCTTGCTATGCCACTGTCCTAACATTATCGGAGTTCCTATAAATTTGCCTAACTCTAATAAAATATTCCACTATACGATCCAACTTTTTAATCTTGCCCCTTCCGCCCCACAAAAGGCTCCTCTTAAAGACTGCTCGTGTTGTTAACTCGTGTTATCTCTTTTATAAACTGATAAGCTACAGGAAACCTACTCAGATCTACCCCTCCTGGACCAAATAGGCTCCATCCAGATAAGTAGATCTGATTAATCCATTCCAGAGGGTGGGATCCCTCTGAGTTTCAATTGTACATCCTAAGAAAAAATTTTCTTTCTCCCAAACATACTTAACCTTATTCTCTATCGACAATTATGTTTCAACATCTTGTCAAGTCCAGGCGCTTGCTACATCCAGGACAGCTCCAGAGAAGCAAACTTCAGATGCTCCAATCTCCTCTCACAGACACAGACGCTTCTACCAGACCTGGTCCTTCTGACCTGTCCTCAGATGGCTCCACAGACCCTGGACAGCAGGAAACAGCCAACTTTCCTAAGACTGGACAAACATCCCCCATATGCACCCTTCTAGCTTCCTTGGAGACACATTGCTCTCAATGCCAGCATGAAGTAGCAAGAAGATGTCATGACAACCCTATTCATGCTTAACCATCACCTCTTTCTATTTTCTTTTTTCCTTTTTTAACTAAACCAAAACGGGGAAATGTTGGTATTCTGTCTGGACTCCACCCCCACTGTTACCTGGCAACAGCCAGGTAGGCCTGGCCCACTATAAAAGGGGCTCTTACTCTTTTGCCTCTCCTATCTCTCTCTCTTATCCCTTGCTCCTCCTCTCTCCCCATTCCCTTCCCCCCCTCCACGTACTCATGGCTGTTCTTTACTTCTCTACTCTCTCCCTCTCTCTTCCTTTCTTTGCCTCTATTACCCTCTTAACTCCCCTCCCCATGCCCTGAATAAACTCTATTCTATACTATACTATACTATACTATACTATACTATACTATACTATTGTGTGACTGGTCCCTCATGGGGAAGAGATGCCTTGGCATGGGTCTGCCAAGGCAGCCCCTCCCCCACAATTCACCACACCTCCATATAATATATCTTAATATTTCTTTATCTTTTTATAATCATAATAGCAAGAGAAACCTAGTCAAGACACAGTGGATCCCATTTGCTGCACATACCATATACTTGAGTATAAGAACTGAGTATTGGAAACTGAGATGACAGTTTCCAATAAAAATCTCAGTCATGTACAAATAAAGGTATCTGGCATGAGTGATAAATTAATATTAATAACATAAAATATTAATAAAATTTAAACATCTCTGGGCTTTTTTGTAAGTCAAATATTGGTAGATAGGAAATATTTTAACAGTTCTGTAGCCAAGAGAAACTGACACAGACACTGGAATATTTATAGTGGAAGACAGGAAGAATCATGGTATTTGTGTTTCCATAAGATGGAGGAAACATTTTCATCTTGGATCCACTCTAGAGTAATTCTCCTGCCAAAGCCAAACTTGGATAAAGTCCTTTACAAATGTCAAGCAGAAGCCATAGGAGTAGAAAATTAAGTTTCCATTGAACAGAGAACAGAGTCATAATTCTGAGATAATATTTTCAGACTTGCATGATAAAAGCAGTGGCTTTTTGGCAGTGCCTTGAAGGACAAACAAATATAACAATGTAACTGCTAAGCCATCAGAGCTTTCAGCAATTTCTAATGTGTGCATAACTTTCTATACATTTTCAGAAAGACCTGTGTTCCTTTTTAAAATTCCTTAAATTGTTCATGTATGCATGAGTGTGATGCATTCACACATATGTATACAGGTATGTTTGAATCTACATTCATGAAGAGAACAGAAGGGGATATTGGGCATCAAACTCCATCACTCTCAGCCTTGATCATTTAAGGCAGGGTCTCTTTCGCTGATTTTTCACATTGATGATACAGATTTGAATTCAGGTCTTCATACTTGTATCATAAGTACTCTTACCAGCTGACTCAGATACTTATGAAATCTAGACCCAACTGGAATTATACCTATCATCAAAGGAAGAGTTTGTATTCTCACCAACTTTTTTTCTAAGAGTAATTCTCTGTTCATTCTTATTTCTGATAAGATAGTTTAGCAAGCTAAGCCAAGAAGGAAACATCAATCCAGAAAAGATAAAAGACCCTTCAAGGGGTTGACAGTTAATACCATATTTGAAGACAAAAATCATTGTTCTTTGTACTGGTTAGATTTTTGTCAACTCAACACAAACTAGAGTCACTTTGGAAGAAAAAACATATATTGAAAATTTATCACCATCAAATTGGTTTGTAAGCATGTCTGTGGGTCATTTTCTTGGTTAATCATTAATGTAATTGCCACTGTGTATCCCTGGGCATGCATAAGAAAGCAGGCTGACCAAGCCATGATGACCAAGCCAGTAAGTAGCACTCCTCTGTGTTCTCTGCCTCAGCTTTTGCCTCTTGGCTGAATTCTCTTCATGAAAAAAAAATAAGCTGCGACATGCATTTTCCTATTTACAATGAATAAAGTGTAAATACTAAATATGACTCAAATGAAATCCTCATATACTGGTAGGGACAATGGCAAATGACATAGATAAAAGATCTAGGTGGTTTCCTAAAAAGTTAATCCATCTGTGTTTATCATGGGATCCAGTCATTCTACTCACAGTAGTTTTGAATGAATGAAGTTGCACAAAAAGGGGTACATGTCTGAGCCCATTTACATGTCGTGGTGGCTTGAATATGCTTGGCCCATGGGAAGTGGCATTATTAGGAGGTGTGGCCTTGTTGGTGTATGTGTGGCCTTGTTGGAGGAAATGCATCACTGTGGGGTGGGCCTTAAGTTCTGTCTCCTAGTGCTCAAGCTCTTCAGACCCTCATGGCTGCCTTTGGATGGAGAGATAGAACTCTTGGCTCCTCCAGTACATCTGCCTGCACATTGCTAGGCTTCCAACAATGATGATAATGGACTGAACCTGAATGTGTGAACTAGCCATAATTAAATGTTTGCCTTTATAATAGTGGCCATGGTGGTGGTGTCTCTTCATAGCAGTAAAACCCTAACTAAAACACACATATTCTAGAATCTGCAAATGAATCTATACTCAGAAAACATTTTAGGGATTACTAAGGGGGGATGAAGAGGTGTAGGTAAAATTTGAGGAGTGATGCATAAAGTATGGACAAGGCATAAACATGTGCAGAAATTTAATTAAAATGTGTATTTCAAGTACTTCTGATATATTTATTCAAATTGCACTTCACTAAAGCATTCCTCTTAAAGACTGTAAAGTTCAGGATAAGAGTGGAGGTATCAGTTAAACGTCTATAAAACTACTTGGGGAAAATATGAATGTTGTTATGGCCTTCTTTATCCCTTCTTGTTTTCTTCAGCATTGCATATATGCAAAGAGGGATGTTGTGCATCCACATTCATGATGAGAGGGATTATATCTACTCATTATATATGAAGAAAGAAAGAAATGAAACCAGCAAAACATGTGCCAAATCTGTAAACTATATCTAAAATAACCACAAACATGGCCATTCATTATAGTCATGTATCATTCCAAGTGTAATTGCATTTTACCACAGTTTTGAACATGTGTGCATTCATGTTCATGTTCATGTGTTCTGGTGTGAATGTGTATGTGTGTATTTGTACTTGTGTGTGGGGATAGAGGTCATGCTCACATGTCCATTCTCAGGAACCTCCATCTTTTTTTTTTTTTTTTAACACTGGGTCTTTCACTTGATTAGAGCTCACCAACTAGTCTTGGGTGACTGGTGAGCAAGTCTCATGGAACTTCTTGTCTCCTCCGCTTCACCAGAGCTAGGACCGTATGTGCATAATACAGACTGAACTATATCAACAGCCCTAATATGCTTATATTTTGACATTTGCAAAATAGCAATTTGTAAAACCAATACACTTTCATCATACCCAAAGGAAATACTATAACAATTAGTGGTCATTTCTCATTTTTTTCCTTGTCATACCTCCCCAATCACAATTTATGGTGCTTGAGAGATGACTCAGTGGTTAAGAACACACACTGGTCTATCAAAGTATCTTTCTAGTTTTGATTCCTAGCACAGACATCAGGCATCTAAAAACAAAAAACAAAATCACCATCACCACCACCACCACCACCACCACCACCACCACAACAACAAAAAATGTACTCCAAGTAATCTGACATTTCTGGCATTTGTAGGCATCTATATTGTGTGTGTGTGTGTGTGTGTGTGTGTGTGTGTGTGTACATGCATGCACACACAAAATTTAACATAATAAAAATAAACATTACTGTACATTTTCTTTGTGTTTGTGTATTCTGATATAAATAGGACTACACAATCTTAGAAGACTGGCATTTGACTTGTGTCATGTATGTCATGTAACATGTTTCTCAGCCTAGTCCACCCTGTAGCAAGTGTTACAATTTCATTCTGCTTTGGATGAATAATCTTCCATTACAAGAATACAATGGCTTTTACTTATTCATCTGTTCACTTATCTGCTTCATAAATGCTATTTTTATTTTATGTGCATGAGAGTTTTGCTTATATGTATGTATATGTGTGTACTGTGTACATTTCTTGTGCCCATAGAGATCAGAAGAGGAGGGTGCCAGATGCCCTGGAACTGGAGTCACAGACAGCTATAAGCTGCTATTCAGATACTGGGGAATCAAACACTGGTCCTCTGCAATAGCATCAAGCACTAGGCACTGCTGAGCCATTTGTCTCATCCCACTACTAGCCACTTAAGAGTTGCACACCATGAGAGCACTCATAATTCTGGGTAAAACAAATGAAACAGTAAAAAAAAAATTTCTTTGACTATTTAAGACTTAATAGCTATCTTGAAACTGTATAATTTTTTCTTTCAAATATATGTATACATACAAAAATATATACATTTAACACTACTTTTGATTACCCAATTTTCAAAAATAAAGCAGAAAAAGCTACACATATGGAAAGAGGACATATATGGCCTTCAATAACTTAACCTAGGCATGACAAAGAGCAAAATAGAAAAGAAGGAACTGCCTAAAGGGAGATCTAAGGACTCTAAAGATCAGTGAGTAATAGGATTTCCCTTGATGTTAGGGCCTGATTCAGAATTTTCTTCACTTAAAACAAAACTGCAGGGTAGGATTTTGGAAGTGCTGTATCAAATGACTACTTCTTTTCCTTTTCCTTTCCAAGGAGGGAAAATGTTTACTGTCACCATCATTTTACGTATGGGATGGAGAGGAAAGCCAGTTATAGTCTTTTTCTCCTTTGCTCTCTGAACCAAGAAAAAACAAGGAATGGCTCTGCTGTAAAGACACCCATACATCATCACAATTTTTTTTTAAAAAATATGAGCCAGATTCATTTAGTAGATGGTACTTAGTGTATTAAAATAGGGAATGGGAGAAGGCAGTTCATATGTGGGGATGTTTCAGATCAGGTTTTATGGAAATAGTATCTAATATTCTTTTTTTTTTCAAATTATTTACTGTTTTTTTTTCTCTGAACAAAGGAATTTAAAGAGTGATCATCAGTCAAGAAGATCTCAATGGTAAATGTGGTGTTACACAGAATGGCTTTAGTTTCGAATGTATCATAATTCTGGATTAGTTGTCTGAACTTTACAGCAAAGGAGATGACTTACAGAACCCCGTGTCATTCCATCACTAATGGAAGCTCACCCCTCAAGGGATACAAACATCATCTTCTGTTCACTCATACCTTCACTTTGGCTAAAAGGCAACATTCCATGAGCAGAGTCTTCTCTGGACCACTTCTCAATATGTACTGTGCCTAAGAGTTGTGTGCACCTGTTCAATAAAAGGCATGAAGATAAACCACCAAAAGCATATACTACAGGGAAACGAGAAGCCAAGGGATTCTGGGAGAAATATGAACTGCAGCAGAGGGATTTACTCTTCATTGAATAGTCATGTTCCCCTATGTTCTAAGTACTCTTTATAGGCAAATGCTCAAAGAATTCAAAGAAGTGGATGCTCACAGTCAGCTATTGGATGGATCACAGGGCCCCCAATGGAGGAGCTAGAGAAAGTACCCAAGGAGCTAAAGGGAACTGCAACCCCATAGGTGGATCATTATTATGAACTAACCAGTACCCCAGAGCTCTTGTCTCTAGCTGCATTTGTATCAAAAGATGGCCCAGTAGGCCATCACTGGAAAGAGAGGCCCATTGGACTTGCCAACTTTATATGCCCCAGTACAGGGGAATGCCAGGGCCAAGGGGTGGGGGTGGGTGGGTGGGGGACTGAGGTGGGGGGGGAGTGTATTGGGGACTTTTTGGATAGCATTGGAAATGTAATTGAGGAAATTACCTAATTAAAAAAAAAGAAATAAAAAAAAAAGAAAAAAAAGAAGTAATGTCATTTTCCTTTAGGGGAGGAGTCTTTTGTGTATATTCACGTAAAACCATACCTGAATATTTTTTTGTGGATTCTTAGGATTTGAATTTGGTTTCTTATGCTTACTCAGCAAGTGGTCTGTCTGAGACATCTTTCTAATCCTCAAGCAACTTTTTATTTATTTTTTTATTTTTTTGGTGTTTTTGAGACAGGGTCCCACTATGTAGCTCCTGACTGGCTTGAACTTACCTAGATAGACTATGCTGGCCTCGAACTCACAGAAGTCCTCCTGCCTTTGCTTCTCAAGTGTTGGAATTAAAGGCATGGGCCACCGTGTGGTATTGAGAGGTTTTGGTGCCACTTCTAGGAATTTGGCATTTGTCACTGGGCTTGGACAAGGAAGTAGGCTCAGAGAAGAATATTAGAAACAGTGATCATGGGGCTTTGCTTACTACTTTACTTGATCACTATCTTTTGTGTTCTCTTTGTTTACTACTTTGCTTGATTACTTTGTCTTTGATCTAAGAACTTACCATGTCTTTTGCATATACCTAGAATAACAGTAAACGCAGGCTGGAGAGAATAAAACTGCTTCAGTCTATGTACTGACTGGAGTCATGTTCTAATTTTGTCCAATCGTTCTTCATTTTCAAACTCCCCTCCCTTGAGACCCTGTTTACTGACTGAGCTGGCTTGGTCAATGTGGGGCTGTCCCACATCAACAAAATAAGCAGGAGTAATACAGCCTGCAGCATTGCCTAGCACCTTATACTGATGTTTAGAAAATAGTGATGGTTTATATGTATCTGTGTGCGCGTGCGCACGTGCGCGCATAGCAATAATAATTAAAGAATAAGAGGTTGTAAGTTTGAGGAGGAGTTGGAGGGACATGGGGAAGAGTTGGAGGAAGGAGAGGGAGGAGAAATAATGTAAATACAGTAGTTATGTCAAATTCTCAAAAAAAGAAATTTATAACTGGAAGCTGGATTGTTCAGAGACCTAGGTAGAACCAAACATGGCTGACAAAATAAAAGTCAGTGAACTAATTCCTAATGACATTCTGCTATATTCATAGGTTGGTGCCTAGCCCAATTGTCATCAGAGAGCGTTCCTTGGGCAGCTGATGAAAGCAGATGCAGAGACCCACAGCTAAACATTGGGTGGACTTAGGAAAACCCCTCAGAAAAGGGAAAGGAAGGATTGTAGGCGCCCGGGGTGGGGTGTAAAGAACACCAGGAGAACATGACCCACAGAGCCAACTTAGCAGAGTTCACAGGGGCTCATAGAGACTGATGTGACAATCACAGTCGTACCTAGGGGCCATCACATATGGTATGGTTGTGCAGTTTGGTGTTCTTATGGAACTCTAACAGTGGTAGTTGGGGTGTCTCTGACCCTTTTTTTTTAATTGGGTATTTATTTCATTTACATTTCCAATGCTATCCCAAAAGTCCCCCCACATGCTCCCCCACCCACCCACTCCCACTTCTTGGCCCTGGCATTCCCCTGTACTGAGGCATATAAAGTTTGCACAATCAATGGGCCTGTCTTTCCACTGATGGCCAACTAGGCCATTTTTTGATACATATGCAGCTAGAGACACGAGCTCCGGGGGTACCGGTTAGTTCATAATGTTGTTCCACCTATAGGGTTGCAGATCCCTTTAGCTCCTTGGGTACTTTCTCTAGCTCCTCCACTGGGGGCCCTGTGATCCATCCAATAGCTGACTGTGAGCATCCACTCCTGTGTTTGCTGGGCCCCTGCATAGTCTCACAAGAGACAGCTATATCTGGGTCCTATCAGCAAAATCTTGCTAGTGTATGCAATGGTGTCAGCATTTGGAGGCTAATTATGGGATGGATCCCTGGATATGGCAGTCTCTAGATGGTCCATCCTTTCATCTCAACTCCAAACGTTGTCTCTGTAACTCCTTCCATGGGTGTTTTGTTTCCAAATCTAAGAAGGGACAAAGTGTCCACACTTTGGTCTTCGTTCTTCTTGAGTTTCATGCGTTTAGCAAATTGTATCTTATATCTTGGGTATCCTAAGTTTCTGGGCTAATATACACTTATCAGTGAGTACATATTGTGTGAGTTCTTTTGTGATTGGATTACCTCACTCAGGATGATGCCCTCCAGTTCCATCCATTTGCCTAGGAATTTCATAAATTCATTCTTTTGAATAGCTGAGTAGTACTCCATTGTGTAAATGTACCACATTTTCTGTATCCATTCCTCTGTTGAGGGGCATCTGGGTTCTTTCCAGCTTCTGGCTATTATAGATAAGGCTGCTCTGACTCTTTTGCCTGCTCTTGGACCCTTTTCCTCCTCCTGGGTTGCCTTGTCCAGTCTTTATACAAAGGCGTGTGCCTACTCTTACTGCATCTCGTTATGCTATGTTTGGCTGATATCCCTGGGAGGCCTGATCTTTTCTGAAGGGAAACAGAGGAGGAGTGGGAGACAGGGGTCTGGGGGTGGGGGGGAGGTGTGGATGGAAGGGGAGGCTGCGGTCAGGATGTATTGTATGAGAGAAGAATAAATTTTTAAAAAAAGAAAAAAAGAAGGAAAAAGTGGAGGTTCTGTAAGTTATTTGAAGATTTGTGGTCAGTTTCTTGTCTCAGATAACAGGACATTTCTAGATCCCAAGTTTCAGCCAATCACAAAATGCTTAGCCAGTCTTTAGCAACTGAGGTTGACTATCAGCTTCTGTTATGTTGATGAAGTTTGTTTCTGGGATTGGTAGCCCAGATAGAGTAACTTCTGGTCTGCAGTCCCGAAAGGTGGTGTCCCTCAAGACATGGGTCCTTCTGTTAGAGCTTTGGGCAGGTATGCACTTCCAATGGAGCACAACTCAGCCAGCTATGCAGAAGCCTTCCCATTGCCACCCACTCTGTATAGAAATATGTCACTGACACAGGATTCCTGAGCTAGATAAAAGATGTGCTCACATCTGTGAATAATTAGAGAAAAAAACAAAACAGCTTAGAGGACAAAACAAAACAATTAAGTCTTCTAAAATCTTCCACGGGACTGGGGATACATGGCTCCCTGGTAAAGCATGCATCTAGCATTTACTAGGTCTTAGGTTCAATTCTAACTACAATTATGAAAATAAAACAAAGCCTTTTGTCCATGTAGGATACATAAAAATAAAGTACTCAGCGAGTGTGGCAAGTGTGGTGTGCTTTATCAGACTCAGGTCTAGATCTGGGGTTTTCACGAGAGAAAGAGAGAGAGAGAGAGAGAGAGAGAGAGAGAGAGAGAGAGAGAGAGAGAGAGAGAGAGAGAGAGAGAGAGAGAGAGAGAGAGAGAGAGAACACAGAGATTGAACAGAGACACACACAGAGGTCCATTTGTGTATAATCAAATGTTTAGGATCAGAGTTTATATTTGGTAGATTTTTACAACCAACTTGGCCAAGTGTATTTTCTTTAATGCATTCAGTGTTTTTGTTAGAACTACAGAGCCACAATTGGCAAGACCAAAGGTTTTATAGGGCCTTCTCCCTTTCATTAACATAGATATGACTAGATTTTTCCTGTTTCTTTTATCAACTATAAGAGAAGTCTGATGATATATTCAAAATCAGAAGGCTGCATCTGTCGAGTGTGCATGTAGGGTGCCTTTAGTATCTGATATCCATGGATCCCACCATTCACCAGTTGTTTGAAAGGAGACCTCATTTCTAGTGTGCCCTGTAGGAAAAATATTTCTCCTCCCTTGTTCTTTAACTTTTCAGCTTAAATCAGACCAATGAGGATTTTTTTTTCAGTGTCTTGACATATGATCCAGATGTTTGTTTTGCACTAACAATCCAGCCTCAATATCCACTGTGCTGGAATAACAGGTGTGTATCACCATGCACATCTGTGTATTTTTTTTAAGCTGAAATATCAATAAAACGAAGACTTTTGTTTAATGATGAAGTCTTAAGGGGCTGCCAGTGTAGCTCAGAGGTGGAGCACACGAACAAGCAATGGCATTGATTTCCAGTACTAAATAAACAAATCCTTTGGTTTTAATTAAGGATATTGCATCCAAGACACAAAGACTACACTGTTTGGCTCCCGTTGTAGAAATGTAAGCATGTTCTTGTGAATGAGAAATGTTGGAATCCATTTTCCCACATTTGGAGAAAGTTGATAAAGGCATAGAGCAAATTGGGGGTGGATCAGGATTTTTTCCAGTTTCTTTTCATCCTGGAATATAGGTATAACATGTTTTCTTATTTTATTTTATTTTTATTAGATCTTTTCTTCATTTACATTTCAAATGCTATCCCAAAAGTCCCCTAAAACCTCCCCCCACCCTGCTCCCCTACCCACCCATTCCCACTTCTTGGCCCTGACTTTCCCCTGTACTGGGCCATCTTCTGCTAAAACATCTGTTTTCTTTTTTTTTTTTATTTCAAATTATTAATTTATTAGAATCATTAGATCACAAAATAAAATTCAAATAGGTATGAAGAAAATAGCCTATTCAAGATTACAGTGACATGGTAAGAAAATGGGGAATTGCTAAGGTTTTACCAAGTATATAGTCTCAGGAATTCTAGAAAATATATAAATATCTGAAAGAATGTTATGAACTACTGACACATACATACAGATAGGTCAAGATAGATGTTTTTCCTATTCTACTATATTGATTTTATTTCTATAAAATGGATTACTATAGAATACAGTAATATTTGATTCAGTGCTACTAAATAGGCTTTGGAATATTGTCAGCAGTGATTGTTTTCTTTAAGATATTTTAATGATTAATATGATTTATATATAGAATGGAGAAATCTAGAAGCACAATTATTTGAATTTAAGGAACAAATTTATAACAAAAAAACAATGAGATATTGCTTCAAAATCACAGACTTCTCTCTGCTATGCCATCAAAGACTACCAGAAATACATTGCAATTAAATATTTTTTTTTGGAAGTTTATCTTTTATTTTTTTATTTTTTTTATTTATTTTTTATTAGGTATTTTCATCATTTACATTTTCAATGCTATCCCAAAAGTCCCCCATACCCACTCCCCCAATCTCCTACCCACCCACTCCCCCTTTTTGGCCCTGGCGTTCCCCTATACTGGGGCATATAAAGTTTGCAAGTCCAATGGGCCTCTCTTTCCAGTGATGGCCGACTAGGCCATCTTTTGATACATATGCAGCTAGAGACAAGAGCTCCGGGATACTGGTTAGTTCATATTGTTGTTCCACCTATAGGGTTGCAGATCTCTTTAGCTCCTTGGGTAATTTCTCTAGCTCCTCCATTGGGGACCGTATGGTCCATCCACTAGCTGACTGTGAGCATCCACTTCTGTGTTTGCTAGGCCCCTGCATAGTCTCACAAGAGACAGCTATATCTGGGTCCTTTCAGCAAAATCTTGCTAGTGTATGCAATGGTGTCAGCATTTGGAAGCTGATTATGGGATGGATCCCCAGATATGGCAGTCTCTAGATGGTCCATCCTTTTGTCACAGCTCCAAATTTTGTCTCTGTAACTCCTTCCATGGGTGTTTTGTTCCCATTTCTAAGAAGGGGCAAAGTGTCCACACTTTGGTCTTCGTTCTTCTTGAATTCAAATCAGTGTGACTGCTGTGTGTTAAAGCCAAGGGAAGCCACAGGATGTGCTGATTATCAAAGAGTAGACAAGTCATATTACTCTGTTTCCTCCTTGGTAGAGCCTAGTCAATTCCATGATTCTCTTTCTTCATTTTCTCACCACTGCTCCCAACATGCTTTCCACAATGTCAAATAACTGTTTTTATAGTGTTCAGTGGAGAGTGGGTATGTAAAGTATTTTCTTGGAATATCACCGAGATGCTCTTGCATACAACCACACTCAATTTATTGTATGCACTACAACATATGATTCATGTTTTGTGTTAGGGATATTTCCACATGGTATAATGATATGTAAAAGAAAGAGTGGAAACACATCTGTTTAGCTAGTCATTGACTAGCCTGCAGCAAAACAGCTGGAAAAGCAAGGAAGCAAGCAAACAAATAACCCTTCTGAGTAAAGGATGTCACTTGAGTCCTAGGAAATAATCGAGGGTTATGCTAGTAGGTTTCAGAGCTCACAATCTCAACATAGTTTCCAGTCTTCTACCTCAGCTAGTTCCTCGTGGTAGCTGACCCAGATATCTGCCTTCCACAGCTGTTGTTTAAATGCTTCCCCATGAGACAGCTAGATGCAGCTGTGGAATGGCTCTACTGACTCACTTACTCTGCAAGATACTATGCAGATAGGGTTCGGGAAATCAGCTCAGCCACTGTGGGACGCCAAAGAATTTAAGTCTACTGACCCTGAACCTCCCCATCACATTCTCTGCAGAAAAGCTGCTTTGGTGATAAATGTCCTAGACCTCAGTAAAGAGCATGGTCCTGAAGTTCCTTTGTCTCTTTCTCTCTCCCCCTCATTGCTGGCAAAACACACATGCTTTGGATGCCCGATCACCATTGTCATGGTGAATGTACTGCCCTCTTCTCTGTAGGGTCTGTGTACTCTGTCATATTGCCTTTTCTGTGCCTCACCAGGCCACACACCTTATCCCAACTCTTTCTAGGTCAAGGCTCTCACAGAGCCTTGCTATTGAGTGGCTTTCTTGCTACAGGTAAGACACAGGTCAGACAAGATCCTCACATATATCTACCAGTATAAACAAGCTTCTGGGAGAATAACAAATGGTCAAGTTTGAATACTTAGACAATATTGTCCACCAGGATCAGGAAGTATCTCGTAAAAGACTCACTGTAAACAACCATAGTCATCTTCAATGTAGACCATCAAGCTGTGACTAAGTCTATAGCCATTCTCCAGAGAGATCTCATAACCAAATTTGAGGAAAACTCTAAGACAAATATGCTTTGGAAATGAACTGTTTTTTATGTTTAGTCATTTAAAATGAAGCTTGTATCATATATAAAATGAGAATTCTGTACTACTTTTTTCAGCTTATTGTTAAAACACATGGATTCACTTCATTGGCACATGGAGTAAGAAGGCAATTGTCTTGCCTTCCTGAACTCACAAACAAGCCTACACTTTCTGATTTTCCTTGCAGAATGTTGGGCACATGCCCATGGACTGTGGGAAAAAATTATACATGCTACTCTCAGGCCTGTAGATTAAGATCTTTGAAAATGCCAAGGTTACTGGATGATCAGAGTTCAGGTTCCTGAATGATAAGGCCATGCTCTACCTTTGGTGAATTATGGCATCCTCACATTTTCAATTTTTCAAGGCAAAATGACTCAGATTTAGAAAGATTTTGTCACAGCATACAAGCAATATACATTAATGCAACAATTTGGTTTTTGTGGACAACAAGGTGGACATCTTTTAATTATTAGTAGGAGTCATCTTGTGAGAAACAACATCCTGGAATTTCATGATTCCTATTCAAACTGCTGCATCATAAGATGCTAATGTAAAGAACACAGTCTCCAAAGTGGCTTTATTTGACCTCCTGGACTGGAATCAGGCAAGGCATAGTTGTTGTTGCTTGAGTTTTATGACTCTCAGCTCATTGCTTTGGATCCATTTGATTTAAATGTATTGAACTGAGTTAAGATTTGTCTTCTAACCAACGCGTGGATACTTCATTCCTTCTTAGAACAGGGAACAAAATACCCATGGAAGGAGTTACAGAGAGAAAAAGTTTGGAGCTGAGTCGAAAGGATGGACCATCCAGAGACTGCCTCACACGGGGATCCATCCCATAATCAGCCACCAAATGCAGACACTATTGCATATGCCAGCAAGATTCTGCTGAAAGGACCCTGATATAGCTGTCTCTTGTGAGGCTATGCCAGTGCCTGTCAAATACAGACGTGGATGCTCACAATCATCTATTGGATGGAACACAGGGCCCACAATGGAGGAGCTAGAGAAAGTACCCAAGGAGCTGAAGGGAACTGCAACCACAATATTAACTAATCGGTATCCCCAGAGCTTGTGTCTTTAGCTGCATATGTATCAGAGGATGGCCTAGTCGGCCATCAATGGGAGGAGAGGCCCTTGGTCTTGTAAACTTTATATGCCCCAATACAGGGGAACACCAGGGCCAAGAAGTGGGAGTGGGTGGGTAGGGGAGCAGGGTGGGGGGAGGGTATAGGGTACTTTAGGGATAGCATTTGAAATGTAAATGAAGAAAATATCTAATAAAAATTGAAAAAAAAAAGATTTGTCTTATAGATTTTAAAATCAACATGCAATCCAGTACACCAGTTTAGCTTTAGAGCTTTATCAACGGTGCACAGTTTCAAACAGTAAGCACCCGGGTGAGAACAGAGAACGGTTTCATGGAAATACTATCCAGGGCTCTTTGAAGTCCCATCATCAGCTCTCCGTGACCACTGACTTGTTTGCCATTGTTGCAGTTTTGGATTTAGGTTAATGCCACAGAAACAGAAATAGCCAGTAACCAGTGGAGACAAGTTGCTTTAGCCCAGCATACTTTTCAGATTCACTTGAATATATCAAGGGTGTGTATCTTTTAAAATTTTTTTAAATTTATTTTTTATTATTTATTTACATTTCAAATGTCCTACTTCCCAGTCCCCTCTCCACGATGCCCCCTTCTCCCCTACCCTTTGCTTCTAAGACGGCATCCCCTACCCACCCACTCACCCCCACCTTACCCCTCTAGCATCCGTTTTCTCTGGGGCATCAAGTCTCCACAAGACCAAGCACATCCCCTCCCACTGAGGCGAGACAAGGCGGTCCTCTACTAATGAATTATTCTCTTCTATGGGCAGCTACATTTTACTTTCCATTCACTGTTGATGATTATTGGGTTCTTCCTGGGTCTGGGAATGAAGCGATTATAAAATATTTAAATGCTTTGTGTGCGAACCTAACTCGTTTTCACTAGGACAGGTCATTTTCAATGCCAGTATTATTGACGTTTTGGAGAGAACTGTGTTCTGCAGGAGCATCTTCCTCCCTCTGTCTCCCTGAATTGTGACAACCAAAAGCATCTCCAGATGTTGCTAAATGTCCTCTGGGGAAGGGGAGTAGTCTTCCTGATTCAGAGCTACTGTGTTAGGAGCACAAGAATATTTACTGACACTTTAGTGTAAACTTGGTATAGACATAACTTACCTTTTTATTGAAATGTCTCTATTCACATTTACGAAGGAAATTCTCTGCCTATAAAATTCTAATTTGGAAGTTGTTTTAGTACATTACCTTATTTTTGGTTTTTTTAAAATATATTTTTTTCAGATGACAGTTTAATTGCATTTCTTCCTACCCT